>NC_090929.1:1087367669-1097041928 GCF_040938575.1 Ambystoma mexicanum
ATGAGCTAGTTTACTGTAGGAATCTACCGTAACCATGATTACGGTTTTACCATATGATCTGGGGAGGTCAACAATGAAGTCTGTGGAAATGTGCTCCCACGGACGTTCTGGCAACTGTGGCTGTTGCAATAAACCAACCGGTTTCCCCGTTTGGTACTTGCTAGATGTGCAAATAGGGCAAGAGGATACGTATTCCTGTACGTCCTTCCTAAGGGTGGGCCACCAGAAACCCCTGTTAAGTAGTTCGTATGTCTTCCTGATTCCAGGGTGACCTACCAGGGGGGCATCGTGACACCAGGAAAGCACCTGTCTCTGTAACGGCTTAGTGGGAATAAAGAGAGCAGAATCATGGTAAAAGAGACCATCACTAGCCTGAGTAACAGTAGAAGGTAATCCGGCTTGCACATTATACTGTGGGATCAGATCCTGAAGAAAAAGGGAGGCTGCTGCAACTATCTTAAGGTCCGGAAACACCAGTTCGTGATTCTTATCGTTCCCTGAGTCTTCACCGTATCTGCGGGACAAAGCATCAGCCTTTTGGTTCTCCGAACCTGGAATGTGAGTAATTATAAAGTCAAATTGTAGGAAGAAGTAGGCCCACCTGGCATGACGGGCATTTGTGCATTCCATCTGTTGAAGGACTTGTAGTTTGCGGTGGTCAGTGCGGATTAGGAAGCTATGGGCCGCACCTTGCAGGAGATGGCGCCATTCTTGGCAAGCTAACTTGATAGCCAACAGTTCTCTCTCAAGGACAGAATAGTTCCGTTCACTGCTGGTCAACGTCTTAGAGTAGTAGGCAACCGGGTGTTCTTCCCCATCATCAGCCTTCTGGATTAGAATGGCCCCTACTGCCCCAATGGAATCGTCTGTTTCCAAGATGAACTGTTTAGCCTGATCTGGTTGGACGAGGATGGGAGCTGAAATAAACAAATCCTTTAGTCGTTGAAAGGCTTCTCTGGGTCTTATGTCAAAGATGTATTTGACTCCCTTTTTAGAAGTGATGTGATGGGTAACACTACGTTGGCAAAATTGGGTATAAAACGTCTGTAAAAATTTGTCAACCCAAGAAACCTTTGTACTTCTTTGACGTTCGAGGGTTCCTTCCATTCCACTATGGCCTTTATCTTCGTTGGATCCATCTCGATGCCGTCCTTAGATAGGATGAAACCTAAGTAGGATATACTGGTCACCTCGAACTCACACTTCTCTGGTTTGACCAGCAGTTGATGGGTTTGTAGACGATGTAGTACCTCCTTGACAAGTCGGCGGTGGTCTTGTAAAGTGCGAGAAAATATCAATATATCGTCTAGGTAGACGACAACAGACAGAAACAGCATGTCCGAAAATATCTTATCCATGAACCGTTGGAATTTAGCTGGCGCATTTACCAGCCCAAAGGGCATCACCCTATATTCAAAGAGCCCCAAAGGGGTACGAAAGGCAGTCTTCCATTCGTCGCCTTTTCGTATCCTCAAAAGATGGTATGCACCTCTTAAATCAAGCTTGGTAAAATAGACAGCCCCCTGGACTGCCTCCAGGACTTCTCGTATCAATGGCATAGGGCATCTGTCGCGAATGGTGACTTGATTTAGGCCCCTGTAGTCTATGCATGGTCGTAGTTCCGAGGTGTCTTTCTTTGGGATAAAGAACAAGGAAGCCCCACAAGAAGAATTGGATTCTTGGATAAGTCCGTTTTGTAAATTAGCGTCCAGGTAGTCTTTGAGAGCACGCTTTTCTGGCATGGATAATGGATACATGCGACCAAAAGGCACCACTGCTTCCGGCGTAAGGTCTATGGAACAATCTTCATTCCTATGAGGGGGTAAGATTCTTGGTAGTGTATCTTGGAACACCTCAGCATATTCCTGGTATTGAAGCGGAACGGAAGACACGGTCACTGTTCGGATGGTGTTGGTTTCTTCTTCATAGGATCCTTTGACAGGAAGTTTCATGCAGTTAGTTCCGCAGTATGATGAGTTAAAACTCACTCTGTTGGACGTCCAGTCGATGGTGGGGTTATGCCGTCTCAACCAAGGTATCCCGATAACCAGGGGGAAGTGAGCTGCCCTGATAAGATCGAAAACCATATACTCTTGATGATCTCCCAGTTTCATCCTCAAAGGAATAGTCTCGTTGATTATGGGACCTGAAGACAACGGTGTACCGTCCACTCCTTTGACTGGTATGGGTCTTGGCTTAGGTCTTGAGGGTACCATCTTCTCCTTGGCTCAATTTAAGTTGATAAAGTTACCTGCTGCACCGCAGTCCAGCATAGCCAAAACTTCTATGGGTCCTGAATCAGATAGCCAAAGGTGTACTCTGAATACCATGAGTTGATTGTCGTCTGAATCCTCTATTGGTTTGGAGGAGTTGCAAGGGTGGCAGGTGGCTCCCCCGATACTTCCCTTGCGTAAGAACGGGGGCTGGAGTTTTCCTTCCTCCTGGGTGGTACTTCTGGACAGTTCCTTAAGAGATGTTTGGAAGAACCACAATACATACATAACCCAGCTTCACGGCGTCGTCTTCTCTCTTCCTGGGTTAACGGTCCTCGCATGGATCCAATCTGCATTGGCTCTTCCGTAGAATGCGTGTTCCTAGGTGATGGTGATTGGGAAGGCGGTGTGGATGCCTGAGGAACGCTGCGACCTCTTCTTCTTTCCTGACGGCGTTCTAGTATCCGATACTCAATCTGTAAAGACAATGTTACCAAATCCTGAAAGGAAGCCGGCCTGGCCACTCTGGCTAGTTCATCCTTAATCTCGTCTTGGAGACCCCGGCGGAAAATGGTCTGTTTTGCTGAGTCCGGCCAGTCGGACTTAGCTGCCAGCCTCATAAAACGGGATATGTAAGTCTGTAGGTCTGTGGTTCCCTGCCGTACATCGAGTATTGCTTCCAGAGAGGTGTACAGCTCTTCTGGTCGGTCGAATCGCGCCTTAAGCGATTCCACAAAGTGGTCAAAGTTGTTTAAGGAGGGATCATTCCCGGTGACCAAGGGAGTGGCCCAGGATAGAGCATTTCCCATAAGATTGGCGATGATGAATCCAACTCTGGATCGAGCGGTGTCATAGGCATAAGGTCTGAAAGTGAAATGCACCTGGCAGGCATCAAGGAAGTCCTTCAGACCTCCAGGATGTCCGTCGTATTTACCGAAGGACAAAGCCAAGTGGCGGAAAAAACCCTGATGTCCAAGAGTCTTGATTGTAGTTAAACGTTCCGGAGTGCAGAGTAGAAACAATGGAGATCTTGGAAAAGAAACGTGGCAGCAGGAAGTATCAGCAGCTATCCCTGGGATCGGAAGCAATAGCCTCCAAAATAGAAACAGGATAAACACAGAGAGTTTAAAGCAGGTGGGTGCTGCTGTAAGGAATAACTAACGCCAAAACCAATAATTCGGAGGTCCGCGTAAGGATCCCTGGCGCACGAGTGCTCCAGGCAAAGAGAGCGGAGCGGAGCACCGCTGAAAGAAGGAGACGAACAGCAGGAAACGAAGGTAAGAAATGAGCGGCGAATGATGCCGAAATAGTACTCGAAGTGAACCGCAAGACAGCGGAAGAAACCCGGTCCCAACACTGGAAGCGGAAAGTAGGAATACCGGCAAGACTCCGTAAGAAAGTAACGCGGGAAAAAGTACGGAAAGACAGAAAGAAACAAACCTTAGTAGGGAGGCTGGATAAGAGATACACACAGAAAAACAAGGAGGAAAGTCAGGGCGAAACTGACAGGTAAGAGGACTAAAGTATAGTTCGCACAGAGCGTTGTGCCAAGAACAACAGATACTACGCAATGAGCGAGGGGGCGGGGTCTGGTAATATACCAGACGCCGCCATATTGGATGAGGACTAGAGCGGGTTGAGCGCTAAAGTCAATGCCTCCAGCGATCCCACAGCTTCCACCCGTAGTTCCTGACAGTGGGAGACCCGTGGGGCTCTCGCTTCTGGCTCCAAGCGCCCGGCACCCGCCGGGCGCGTTCCGCTCTGGGGACAGTGGCAGGTGGGGAGTTTGACTGGGGCTGTACACCTGTCAAACTATAATGCAGGTGTCCTAAGGCAAGCTCAGGGAGGACAGAAAGCTCACACGGAGAAGAAGGGAAAAAGCTCGCTTGATCTCGATTTTCAGTATTTTTTGGGTTTCAAGCAGGAGGTGTCAGAAAAGTTACCACAGGGATAACTGGCTTATGACGGCCAAGCGTTCATAGCGACGTCGCTTTTTAATTCTTCGATGTCAGCTCTTCCTATCATTGTGAAGCAGAATTCACCAAGTGTTGGATTGTTCACCCACTAATAGGGAACGTGAGCTGGGTTTAGACCGTCGTGAGACAGGTTAGTTTTACCCTACTGATGATGTGTTGTTGCAATAGTAATCTTGCTCAGTACGAGAGGAACCGCAGGTTCAGCGATTTGGTGTATGTGCTTGGCTGAGGAGCCAATGGGGCAAAGCTACCATCTGTGGGATTATGACTGAACGCCTCTAAGTCAGAATCCCCCCCTAACCCGTAATGATACCGCAGCGCTGTGGAGCCTCGGTTTGCCTAGGATAGCCGGCCTCTGGGCCGGTGCGTAGAGCCGCTCGCCTCGGGACTCGAGTGTGGACAGAAGGGGACCACCTCTCTAGCCCGTAGTGCACCGCATGTTCATGGGGAACCTGGTGCTAAATCATTCGTAGACGACCTGATTCTGGGTCAGGGTTTCGTAAGTAGCAGAGCAGCTACCTCGCTGCGATCTATTGAAAGTCATCCTCTGAGCCAAGCTTTTGTCACAAAAAAGGCCCTCTCCGCAGGAGTCTCCATCCTGCTGCGGGTGCACACCCGCGGGGGTGTGCGGGCTGGGCAGGGAGCACTCTCCTCTTCTCACCTTCCCCAGTCAGCCCGGCCGACCAGATGGCCTTGGCCCAGGTCCGGCGTCCAGGTGGCGCCTTAAGCCCCCCCACCCCAGAAGAGAGGCTGCGAGCCACCCCCAGGGTGGAACCTTCCTTAAGCCCCGTGCCCCTGGACGGTGGGGTGGGGTTAGGGCAGGTGCGGCCAGCTGGGCCGCCGGGCCAGACATCCCAGGGCAGTAGGACCAGATGGCCCGAGTCGCGGCTGGCGGACCAGATGGCCCGAGTCGCGGCCGGCCCGGCTGGCTCCTGCACTTGTCCCCTCCGGTCGGGCTCCTTAAGCCCCCCCCCCACTGTGTGGGGGGGAAGTGTTGTCTCCCGGGCCCGAGCACGCATGAGGTTGGTGGCCTTAAGCCCCTGGACAGGGCGGGGAAGAGAGCCGGTGGCTTAATCCCCCCACCCCGGAGCACGGGGGTGGAACCTTAAGCCTGTTTCCCCCCGGACGGTGGGGTCGGGGAAGGCACAGCAGGCGGGCCGCTGGGCCATCTGGCCAGGGGAGTAGGACCAGATGGCCCGAGTGGCGGCCAGCGGACCAGATGGCCCGCGTCGCAGCCGGGGCGGCTGGCTCCTACATTTGCTCCGGTCGGGTTCCATAAGCCCCCACTGCTTAATAGTCGGCGTGGAAGTGCTACCCTGTGGCCTCCGGGGCGGCATTTGCGCTGTTCCTGGCCCGGGTTCCATGGTGTTCGTGGGCTGCTCCTGGTCCCCGGACAAGTCCAAAACGGGGTGGTGCGTGTGTCGAGGTGGCGCCCTAAGCGGGGCCCCTTCCCTCCACGGGGCTATAGCCGCTCATAGCGTCCAGCCTTGAGTTCCATGGCGTTCGTGGGTTACCCCCGGTCCTCGGTCCGGTGCCTTCCATGTGCTGCCAAGTCCAAAACGGGGTGGTGCGTGTGTCAAGGGGCGCTTGCAGTGGCCGGACCCTAGTTCCACAGCGTTTGTGGGTCAGTCCCGGAGGGCAAGGCTCTAACGTGGAGGGAGAAGCTCTAAGGGGGCCCGACCAGAGCTCCAGGTTGGCCGGGGCTGCTTCCCCGCTCCCCCGGCCTTGGGCGCCTGTCTCGAAGGTCCTGGGCCCAGTGGTGGTCGCGGGGAGCCCCGGCGGGGGTCCCCATCGCTGCCCCACAGGGAAAAGCTCTAAAGGGGCCACGCTGAAGCCCCAGGGCGGCTGGAGGGCTGGCCCCTGGCCTTGCGTGCCTGCCTCGCAAGTGAGTTAACCGTCCCCAAGCCGGGCGGCGGTGCCAGGGAGCCCCGGCGCGGTCCCCGTCCCTCCCCGGCGGGAGAAGCTCTAATGCGGCGGGGGAAGCTCTAAGGCGGCCCGGGCCAGGGGCTCCAGGCTGCTGCAACCCAGGTCTTGGGCGTCACATCGACCGTCCCCCGGCCCGGCGGGGAGGCCCGGCGGGGTCCCTTTCCCTCCCCGGAGGGAGAAGCTCTAATGTGGCGGGGGGAAGCTCTAAGGGGGCATGAATTGAAATCCTACAACCAGACACGGCTTTTCCTTTCCATTTCACTTGAACATCTGCCCTTTAAAACATTGCAAATGAAAAAAGGCTTGGCTTTTTCTTTATTCAGTGTCATATCAAAGAACCCTGTGGAAGGGGGCCTACCCCTCATTGTCAATGGACCAACAGCAAATGTCAACTCACTTCAAAAGGACAAATTAAAGAATCCAGTGGCATACAAGATAGCAGTTCAAACAGCAGACGCAGAAATGGCTTGCACACGTGTAAAATAAAATAAAGAAATTACTTTGAAAAGCCATTGTGAAAGCATAGCTTTGCTCGCACAGAAATGTCGGGGGAAAATGCTGTGGGGAGGGTTTGACTGAGCAATGTACATTATGTTCCCACCCACAAGACTTCAATCACCTTTGAAGAGGCTTACAATACCGGAAAAAACAGTTTTTGGGCTCAGGCAGGAAATGTCTTAATTGAAAGCCCCGCTCTCCACTGAATGTCGCACCTACTAGTGAATCAGCCTGCAATGACATGTGATGCACTGGTGGCGTTATAATTCCCTGCTCTGTCAGACTTGAAGGCAGGGGCTCGGGGAGTTCAAGGAAAGCAAGTGTGGCTAAAAACTTAACGGGGAGGTGTGAGTTCCTCCTGCACCCACTATCAAGGACAAACTGACAACTTCAAAGGGGGTAATCAAAATCTCTGGTCACCGGCTGTGGGGGATAAAGCACCCCTCCCACAGAGATCCTCCAAATTGACATTAAAGGACTGAGTCAATTTTTAGGCATTTTTGTAACAATTAGAATGAGAAATAATTTCGGTTTATGCTATGTTTTTATGTAATTTCCAGGCGGTTTTTGAGAGCTATAGTGCATTTTCCTAGGACTTTGGGGACTGAAATGGCCAGTTAAGACTAGTTTCTGGCTGCCTGGAAGATGTGACAAGTATGAGATTTGATGCAAAGATGGAAGGTGAAATTAGGAATATGCTTGATCATTTGCAAAGTCATAACTATTATATATTTTAAGAAAACGACAAAATGTGCCAAAGGGTCATGCTATCCTGTACGGAGTTGGTGATCGTCTTACCTAGTTCCCTATGACCGCCTCACACCACATATCTAATTCATATGTCAATGGCTAGCAGAAATATGAAGTTACGAGACATAGCTGGGTTTTTGTCAAAAAGTGGCCAAGAGAACAAAGAAGTGTAATAAACTTCCTATAGACAGATGGTGCTCTCTTCCCTTGGATCAATCATGCCAGGGGGCGTAGAGAGGAATGGTAAACTGTCCTATCCGAGGGGTAGGTGTAATTATAGAGTACTCCCCCTAGGTTGCAAAGTGAGTGATGTCATTTGGGATACGTAAGGGGGACTGTACTAAGTGAGGGGACACAAAAAATGTGGGGAGACAGGAGAAGGATGACAGAGAGGAGACAGCTGAACCATACCAAGGAGAATGCAGTGACCAGACCCCCTTGCCTAGCCGTCTAGAGGGTCCTGAGATCCAGCTGACTTTCTAGAATCCCAAACCAAGGCTTACTTTGAAAGTAGTAAATAACACCAGCCATAAATTGCATAAGCCCTTCCTTTTTGTAGCATTGAAAACCCATAGAAACCCCCATTGAAAACCCAATTGAAAACCAATTGAAAACCTCACATTGCTAGTGTAATTCAGTCACCTTCCCTTAGAAGAATATGTGTTTAGCCTGTGTATGTTAGCATATTCCCTTCGGTAAACCTCTCAGTGTCTGTGTAAATCCTTAGCATATTCTTAAGTAAATCGATTAATTCCCCCATTGAAATTCAGGTACAAGTTGGTTAAAATTCGAAATTAACCCCCCTGTACCTAGTGTCTTTCTTTAATAATAATAGTCATTAAAGTGTTGCCTCAAAAGAATGAGTCTCCTTGTAACTGAAAACCGAATTTGCCCGTGCATTGTATGCATTACCCACGAATTCCTAGTTGCATCTGTCCCATTGAAAACCCCAAACCGTAGTCGCATTGAGAGCAATCCCTTTTGCCTACAAATCTATCTTTCATGTGTCTCTGTCCGTGTCAATGAAAACCGATTTGCCTATTTTGAGCTATACCCCTTCCCTGAGCTGCCTGTCATTGTAAATCCATTGTAAAACAAATTTCCATTTGCTGTTTGTATTTTTCCTTTTGCATTTGCTTTCTCCCCAAAATCGATTTCCCTACCTTATTTCCACGTTGCTCTGGTGTGCTGATTAGTAGTCTCTAAGCTTACCTATCTACTCATGTGTAGCAACACAAAACTCCTTTTATTCTGTCCCATAGCAGTTGTGGGTAGCCGTGTGAGTAATAATCAAAATACGATTCTGCCGTTTTGCTCCAAAAATGGGTTTTCACTTTCTTAGCAGGCCTCCCATCCTGGGGTGGTGGGCTTTACTCAAAATCCGACTTTCTTTCTCTATCCCTACTCCTTGCCACTGCCTTTCATTCGAAGGAATCAAGTTAGCTAATGTTTAGGGTTGAGTGTTGCAGGGGGGAGTGCTAAACCATTGGGGTTATCTCTTTCTAAAACATCTCTTTTTCTGTGTTGTCATTTAGGATTGTGAGAATTGTAACAGTATATCTTCACTGAATTGTTTTGTAGAGATTAGGGCAATTGTGTACCACAACAGTAGTGGCTGTAAAAATTTTAATTTTCCTTTTCCATTAAATAATAAATGAATACATATCTTATTGATACACACCGGCCTGATTCCTGGTCCATTGTGACAGGGGGTGTTTGTGGAGGTTGGGTGTGAGACGGGTTGGAGGCCTACTCAAATAAAAGAACCTGTGGTTTATCAAAAATAAAAAAGCGCTTTATTGTATGCCACATTCATTGTTGAGAAAGGAGTCCCTGCCTGGAGTGTGCCGTGTAATAAAACTGTGACAGCACCCAGAACCTTGAGGTCGTACATTGCCAGCTTTTGCCTCAAACAAATTGTCAAATGAGCGACACATGCTGCAGGCCAAACTCTCGATGCACATTTTTGTGAAGCAGGTCTAATAACCGCCTACCTGACCATTTAGGCACTCTGGACAGATCACCAATTTGCCTGCCCTCAACTCACAAAGGACAAACAACCACTACCAATAGAAGCTTCAAAACTCTAAACCTCTAAATTCATAATCTTATGGAAGAGACCAAACCCATCCCCAATTATCCAGTACTCTAACTGTTGGAAGAAATTTTAACGACACAAGACAACTGGATAACCAAAGCACTAGAACCCCTCATGCCACTAAAGTGCATCACCCTCTCAGAACAAACAACTTCAGATAGATGGTTCACGTTCCATCTACGAGCACTGAAAAAAAGAAATACTTGAAACATACCATACCCAGACAACATTCTAGAGAGCTATGTATACAACTAGATCTTGGAGCATGTAAAGTCAAGTCATTTACTGGTTTGCTCACAAGTTAATTTTAGGCCTATGAGAGGCACCAACTCAACACTAGTTTCCATTTGCGAAGACATAAATATTGCAGCGGACGCCATCACCTCAGCACTCATACTCCTCAACATTTTAGCAGCCTTCAACACTGTTAACCACAGTACACTAATTAGAAGGCTTGAAGAAACCAAATTCCATAACACAACTCTAAAATGGATGAGATTGTTGCTAATGGACAGAACAGAAATCACTTGGCTCCCCCTGTTAAGTTTAAACCCATGACCCATTTTTACCTGTGGGGCCGCTCAGGGATCAAGCCTCTGATTGCTCCAATTTAACATCTATATGACCACTTTGATGAAGATCATAAAATCTTATCGACTCACCTGTTAGAACTATGCAGATTACATGCAAATCATATATAAAATGACAGACGCTCCAGCACCACCTCCAGCAGCTGCCTCACGTGAATAAATGAATGGGTGACAGTGAACTACCTAAAACTCAACTTGGACAAAACAGAAATAATCATAGTCTCATCTCATGCTCCACCTGATACACCTCTGCCATGTACTTTGTAACTGCCCTAAACCATCTAAAATAATCAAGAACCTGTGCATATTGATGGAAAACCGACTCACGCGGACCCCCAAGTCACTGCAACAGACAAAAAGTTATTCTACCATCTCCACTCTAGCCGATGGATTATGCATGACCTCTCCTTTGCACACAGAGGGAGCGCCATCATCTCCCTGATTCTTTCAAGAATCATCTATACAAACAGCATTTACCTAGGTATGCCGGACTACCTCACACAAAGGCTTCAACAGATTCAAAGCACAGCAACCAGACTCCTACTCAGACTCCTCAACAGGAGTGAACACAACACCAGTTCTCAGAGCACTACACTGGCTACCAATCAAACAAATGATCCAGTTTAAGGCCCTCCATAGCGCTCATAGAGCACTTGAAGATCAAGGGTCAGAATTCCTCCAAAACAAAATCTCACTCTACCAACCAACCAGAGACCCAAGATTGAAAAATGCCATACTTTTAGAAACACAAAGATTTTGTAGAGAAAGACACAGTGGCTTTGCCTTTTCCACTATGGTGGCCAAGCACTGGAATGCTCTACCAAGGAAAATGTGCGCCCTAAAGGGCCACCTGAAATTCAGGAAAAGTCTAAAATCCTTGCTCTTAGATGTTTAATAGAACAAAAGTAGAATCTACACCCATCAAGCAGTGAAAACAATACTTCTCAATAGTTCAACTTTTTTTATGCACAGACACAACATAAGGGAACAGCATTCTTGCCCCCAACCTTCTGCCTAGAACACACCACAAGGCACCCAGGAAACTAAAACAACTGGAAGACATCAAATCAGGGCGCTGCAAAAACCCTAACAGAATATCTTTGCTTACTGCCAGAAGAGCTAAACCTCACCACAGGATATCTTCACGCATCAACCATTAATGCCAAACACCCCTTAGCATAATGCAACTGACAGCAAGACCAAAACACCCCCACCTTTCGACTAACCCTTAATTTCTCTTTCTGGACACACGGCCTTCGATGCCTTCTACACTGCACAGCTAGAAAGCTTACAAGCACACAGAGCTCAGTGTACTTCCCATCTGCCATCTCACCACAAATACACTACAGTCTTGCCTTTCCCTCTCCTCCCAACTAAGCAAGCCCACCCACTCTCTTCCATATCCTCGAGATCGCCAGGAGATCATGCAAATGATGCACCATACAAATCCTAATCACATACTGTATGCAATCCATTTCCATACTCACAATAACCAGTCAAATGGGTTAAGACAAAGCCTGCACATTTCCATAACTACCACTGGAGACCTTTCTGTAAATCCGCATATATTCCCTGCAGCCTGGGGGATTTGAAATAATTTGGCAGTCATTACCATTACAACATGCAGTATTTGAATTTGTCAATACTCCAAACTCATAATGATGCCCTAAGTGTTATCTATCAATCCATTTCTAGCACTAGCCCTAACGTTCACAGCTCGAAGACCAACTGTTGCTCCCATCTTGCTCTGTTTCCCAACTCCTGCCTAATTTATATTGCCAAATGGAAAACACAAGAGGTGGTGGCTGGAAGGTTTAGAATTAATCCTAACCTCTGGCATTGCTCTTGGCAACCCTCCAGACCATCGTTCTTCTCCTGGACAGCCATTACAGAAGGGGAAAGACCATATGCAAATCAGGCTTGGTTCCACACCAGAAGGGGCAGTCCAGCCCAAACTGCTAAGTCACATCCCTTCTGCACGAGACCACAAGCATCCCCAGACATGTTACGGCCTTGTTGGGACTCCTCCGTGAAGAGTAGCTTGGGTCTATAGGCCTCTCTAGGCCCAGCAGGAACGGGACCCACATGTGGGCATACCCATCCCACTCGGGGTGACTATAGCAAAACAAAAGAGGTGATAGCTGAAAGGTTTATAATTAATCCTAACCTCTGGCATTGCTCTAGGAAACTCTCTAGACCTCCCTTCTTTGCCTGCAAAGCCATTACAGAAGGGTAAAGGCCATATGCAAATCAAGCCTGGTCCAACCCCAAAAGGGGCAGTCCAGCCTGAACTGCTTGTCTCGGGATGTTGTGTCCTTGTGCAGAAGGGATGTGAACTAGCAGTTTAGGCTGTACTGCCCATTTGCGGGTGGGACCAACTCTGATTTGCAAATGGTCTTTCTCCTTTCTGTAACGCCTTGGCAGGTGAAGAACGATGGTCTGCAGGGTTTCCCAGAGCAATTGCCAGAGGTTTAAGATTAATTATGAAACTTTCAGCCATCACCTCTTTTGTTTTAATTTATATTGCCAGACAGATGTTGTCATAAGCCCTTTTAGGCAAAACATTGCAGTCTGGAAAAATACATTGATGACAGTTTTTTGATTCGGGAAGGAAATTATCTAGCAATAGACTGAATTGGAGAATGGATCACTCAACAGAGCCCCATCTCAATTTCAAGTCATCCCGTATAAAAATGAAATATGTTTCTTTGGACTTAACAATACATGTCTGATGGTATCTTACATGTTAAACCATATAACAAACCTGCGGACAAGGATTCCCTAAGGAGTTATGAATGTTTACACCCGCTGTCTCTTAGGGGCAGTGTAAACTTTGGACCATTTTTACGCCTACTGGAAAAAAATTAACAGTTAGGAAGATTATGAGTCAAGCTGACAATCTGACAAAAAAAATGAAAAAGAGAGGGCATCCTGGAAAAAGTATTAAACAAGCTTGAAAATGATTTGAGAATAGTTTCAGGGAATGCTATTCTGGTTACTAATTGCAGGGAATGGTATTCTGGAAAGAAAACCTGTGTACAAAATACTTATTCTACACAATTTTGAAAGCTAAATCGATCATTTAAAAAAACAATGGAAAATCATCAAAAGATAATAGACTTCGTTAATTTAAGTGGAGCGCATCCATATGAGACAAGATAATTAAGACAGAGGTTATTAGTGAAGAACAAGATTGAGACCATCACACAGATGTGGGGGCTTTGAGCTGTACTGGGTCGCCAACCATGTTGAACTTGCAGTGTATTTAAGTACTAAAAGAAGACAGTGTACATTGACAATGGTTTACCTCAAGCTTGGACTCAAATGGATTTTACAAACTGCAATACCAATACAGAGGTTTATGCCATATGGTTCCAATGTGTATATCAGTAAACCTAAAAGGAAAATAAAGGCCCGAGTGTGTGAGCATAAAGGTGGTATGTGCAACAAAACAAGTCTGCCTCTCAACACTGCATGGCTAAAGGGCATAACCAGGAAGTGATTTAATGAACAGTTCTAATGAAGATTGCTCATGCAGTCTTTATAATAGCTGACATAATCATGGCACACACACAGCAGAGAATGATCCATTTGACAAATAGGCATATGATTGGGATGAAAGTTTCTGACATATATGCAGATGTATGGAAATACTGTTTTCCATGGAGCGCTCACTATCAGACGCTTCCTTAACTGATCAGGATATGCTGCTACTGCCAAACATGTATTAAAAGAGATACTGGCTGAAGAGAATACTGGCTAAAGCATAAAGAATATGGGAAGCCCATATTTTCAGAACAGTTCTTATGTTTCCTCAGGAGGTTCTAATAGCATTACACTGTGCGGTTTGAGGCGGGATTAGGCAGAGCCACGGTAGGCTCTTTCACTAGGGCCTCGGCAAAAGGGCTCAGGGACAATAATGTCAAAGCCTTCCCCAAAGAGCTTATCCCTGTTAGGACTTCGGCATTTCCTCCCGGGCAGTGGTGATGTGTACGAAAAGAAGTAGTGGAACTATGTTCCTTACTGGCCTGCCCGACCACCCACAAACCCCATCGCCATGCCCAAGGCCATCTTAAGCATTTTTGGGGCCCTGGGCATGGACATGGACATCTTTGGGGCCCCCCTCCACCAAACCAAAGGAATTAAGTAATCATGAATATCTGGTGGCACCCCCATCTCCCATCTTGATCATCACCTATATACTGCCTCGCAGCATTAAAAATGAGCATGTTTACTCCCTTTAGTCCCATTTACCCTCTTCTTTCTTTAATCAGAATGATAAACAAGTAGCATTTGAAGGCCAATATTAGCAATCTACGAAGAGGTTACTTCTCTTCTAGTATAGAAACAGGATACTTTTTTTTATCAATAGCATTCAGGAAGGTATCCAGCCTGTAGTATTGACACAGGACTGCATCTAAAAGGTACATGTAACCCAGAATAGGCAGATAACTCACATTAGCTGCCTTAGAGAATGCAAAAGTGCTCAAGCATGGATAGAGGAGACCAATTATAAGGAAGGCGAAAGCTACACATAGCATAGCATGGATAGTGGATGCATATTAGAAGCTACCAGGAAAGTGTCTCTATCCAGACAGAATGAGATTAGAAGTGGGACATGGTTTTCAAATAGTGTTGCCAGTAGAGATCAAGGGAACAAGTGACTGTGGTGTACAGTATATCAATGCTCACTATGATAGTGGAAGCAACCCTATAGCCAGTAAAACCATGAGTAAGGCTTTTATGAAGATCATACCCTGAGAAGGAAATCACTCTGAAGAGCTGACAATTTTGAAAGGTTTAGGGACTGGCAATTCAGAGAGGTTAGGCAATACATGATTAAATGAGATGCCCAGGATCACACATTGCTTAAGGGGTGAAGCTGGGATGTGTGCCAACATTGCAATTTCTGCATTTGAACACTTTCTTTCCCAGCTCTTATCATGTACTAAAACAATCTCATTTTATAAAACTGACTTGCAAAGTACACAAATCACATTTCCAAACCTGACAATTTTTAAAACCAAAATATTATAGAAGGGTGTTACGCAAAAAATGGGAATGATTCTAGCTTCATTCTCTCCATCATCAAAGGAAGTATATAGGTACCAGCATACCAATCAATGTGATTTAACAAATTTCTAGGTATGTCTTTTGTACTTTTAAGCTTTAAATACTCCCAAAACAATGGCTTGTGAAATTGTCATTCATAAACGTGCAGAAAAACCTTTGTACAAAAAGCACACTGTTTTTTGTGTCAAGCTTGCAGACCTTAAAATATGCTTGCCCAAGGCCTACAACATCTGGTCTGCTTTCTCCTGTATACCACCCCTTCCACTCAAATGGCCTACATAAGAAGAAAGATCAAGTAATGAGCTAAACGATGCCTCCAGCATGCAAGAAGGCAAACCTCTCAGAAGACAGCACAGTAATGCAAGAGATATTAGATGATTTGACCAGGATCACTGTATCGTCTGCTGGCAAAGCCAAGATACAAGCATGACCACTTTGGTTCCACAGTCTTGAATTTGCATACTTATTCACCTCTTCGACTAATACTTTATGCTCATCTTTGGAGGAGATTGACTAGGTTTTCGAACACTCCATCTGAACAGACCAATTTCTTGACCTTCGCCATACGAATGATATGTTCGTTTTTATAGCAACCCCTATCTGGTGCAGGTACATTGCTGATAATAGCACCTGTTATGCTGCAAAACCAAGTACATATGCAGGTGGGTTTATAAACTTCAGACATAGGAAAGGTTCAGCCAGCCTTGCTGGAACGTGCTCTTTTAATCTTTCATATGAACACATATCTCTGCAATGAGTGCTTAACACACTGAGCTAACTTCTGAACCATTGTGGCACTCAATTTATCAATATGCATTTCAACTTTGGCTATTGCATATGATCAACATAATTCCCACAGGAAGGAAATAATGCTACAGGAGTTGTGCCGTAAGGAACACACAAACTATGTATTCCACATTGAACACAGAAAGCATTACATGATTAATTGATCAAGGCAGAATGCACTTGTCATAACAGACAGCCAATAGGTTTAGAGACCCAGCAGCATGCCATGAAATCTCCTGGTGTGTACTATTTAAGTTTGGTGACCAATGGAATCTTACTTCTTTAGATAAGGCAGCCTTGTGGGGCCCCCTCCAAGGTGGGGGCCCTGGGCAAGTGCCCCTTTTGCCCACCCATAAAAACGTCTCCAGCCACGCCCCCTCCCACACACAGTGCAAACCCCCAAACACATGCACCTACTGATTAATGGAACGTCCAGTTCTTCCTACACTTTTATTTTAAAATGAAACAATTCTGCAACTGTTTCTTTTTAAAATAAAACTAAAGGAACAGTCAAACTTTAAAGTAGAGGGGCTCTGGTCCCTCCCACTTAGACCACTGCTCCCGGGGAATAATAGCTGTTTCAGGTAGAAAAGGGAGGTAAATCTACCTCAGTGGCGGCTGTGGCAAAGTCCTCTACCTGGCTCTGCTTACATGTACGAGAGTGGCCTTGGTGCGCGGATGCCTCCCTGTGCCAGTGGATAATGAGCCATAATGAGCCTGTGGGCGGAATAGGGAGGATTCCCAGAACACATTCCCACTGACCGAACTGCTTGGTAGGGGACAGTAACACTACAGCTCTACCAGGCCCCTTCCCCACACCATTAACCCATATGGGTAGACCAGCTATAGATGTCTAATCCCTAATCAAAACCCCCGGGGAATTAACCTGCAGGGTAATAAGTGCACACCCTCCCCAATTCAGCCAATATTTTGCCCCCTGCAACAAAAACCTTGATCACCAGTATAGGAAAATCGGCCTTTCCCTTTGAAGGAACATATTTTCTTCAACAAACACTGCAAGCATGCATGGTACATACGATTGTTAAAAAAAATCTGACCAGCAGGGAAGGCATTTCATCACTTAAAAGAGACATTTGATTACTCAACCTGTTCCACGGATGCAATGCTTCATTCGCGCAGCTGTCTTACCGAGGATTATGTGAGAGGAAAAACCAAGTTACAAACCCCCTGCTGAGAATATATTGTTACAAGTTCTCAAAGCATACCGGCATTTCAGTGACCTGAAGAGTGTAGAAAGCTCCCCCTGTCTGTTTCCAGAATTAAAGCCAGATTCTGGGAAAGAAGAAGCTGTCAACTCAGTGCAGGCAGCCTCTGGGAGGGTCAGAAGAATGATTCCTAAATAGCAGGGAGGCTAAATATATGTTTTGTTATCAGAGTTTATAAAGCGCACTTTCACCCGAAAGTATCTTGGCGCAGGGAGCCCACGTAGCTAAACACTGTCGCCTAAAAGAGAAGGGTCTTCAGGGATCTCCTGAATTGCAGATTGTTTGAAATATTTCTAATTTCGGGCGGCAGGTCACTCCATAACTGAGCCGCTGCCACAGAGAAAGCCCACCCTCCCGCTCGAGAGCGGTGGAAGGAAGCATTGGTCGCCCCCACCTCAGCCCAAATCAGCCCCAGGTGCACTCACAGAAGATAGCAAATCCAAGGTCTCACTCAGTCCCCACTTACAGGTGTAGACCATCAGTAAAATGCACACTCACGGGAAACCGATAACAGACTATATGCAACCAGCCTCTGTTGCTGTGTGTAGGTTACAGAAGGAGGAACCTAAGGTTCGGAGAAGGCTAGCGATTAGAAGATGGTTGCCGAGGTGGAGGAGACCGGAAAAGTGTCAGCGAAGGAGAGCAGGAGGAGGTGGTGGCACCTGAAAGGATGAGGAAAAAGATGGTGATAGCAAGGGACGAGGTCATATCCGGAATGGAGGAGAAGGTGATAACAGCAGAGACACAGAGTGACGAGGCAAACGTTGGAGTGTAGTGGAAGGAGTGGGTAGCAGAGGACCGGTGCAAGCAGGTAAAATCTGCAGTGGAGTGGAGTGGAGCAGAAGGAGGAGACAACAGAGGGAAGGAGGCAATAATAAGAGAAGTAGAGAGGAAGTGGGTGGTTACATCAAGAGTGAAGAGGAAGGAGGAGGTAACAGCTGTGGCTGGGAGTGAGACAGAACCAGTTATGTCATCGGGGACTGTGGCACAGAGAAGGTGAGGAGGTAAAGGTGGCGACCTAGGAGCAGGAACGATAGAGAGGTGGTTTAGGTAATAGCCAGCCAGTATAGGCAGGTCTGGCAGGTCACGGATGCCCTAGAGAGGCTCAGACGGTGGGAGACGTTGACGGCATGGATGAGGCCCAGCTGGAGGAGCCAGTGGGCTAAGAGGATTGCTGCAGGTGGTAGGTGAAGAGAGGGGCTAGAAGGAGACTTGGTTGGAAACGAGGGAGGTGGAAGGGTGTGTGGACAGGCAGTGGAGGCCAGGGGCAAGGCTGATAAATTGATTCAGGGAGGGGAAGGTGCCAGCCATCCTTAGATCATGTGGACCGTCTCTGCGTTCTACAGCTCCTGATTGGCTGCCACCTATAAGCCGGGTTCGAATGATGTATAATGAACTTCCGAACATTGGAATACTTATTTTAATCCTCTTTCTATTCAAATATGGAGTGAATAGCAATATCGATGCTGTAAAGTGCTTACTAAGCACTGGACTTCATTGCATATGGGGCATCAGCATCATTCAATGTGACTTGACAAACCGCAGGGATTCATGGCATAAGAATATAAGCCAAGTTACTGTCAATTAGTGTCCTACAGCATGTCTATTTTCCTTTACACCCGTGCGAACAACAAAGAAAATAGAAGAAATCCTATACATGCTGGTGATCTCATACGCCATGAACACGCACTTTAAACATTTCCACGCATTGAAGCGCCCTGCTTATATACATATTCCCAGGGGTGTTGCTAGGTCTGGAAAAGATCAGGGGCTAAGTTAATGTCAGGAGTGGCGGGGTTCAGGGCTAGCTATAGCCTTTTGGTTGTAGTCCCTGAGCTTCTATCCGGGGCTACAACCAACAGAACCAGGGTTATAGCCCCCTCAGCGCCCCCACCCCTCTAGCAACGCCTCTGCATATTCCCGTGAGAAACGCAAGCACACTGAGGTGAGAAATGTTCCCTTCTTTATTCTCTGATTATATTACGCAGTGTTGAGTCTCGCAACGTACAATAAATGTATGCTAAGGAGAGTGGACCTCTTTTCCAAATAAATAATGGAGACTACTATATTGACTTTATGAAATTATTAGCTATTTCATCAAATCCAAGCGTGTGATGGAAATTAGAAACTTTCTGTGAATATATGACACAAATAATCTAACAGAAAAGCAAGATACAGAGAATTGGGAAGATATCATTTCACATGTCAGCAGGGCTATAGCTTTTATACATTGCTCATAATCTGTCTCTTTGGCAGATGCAATACAGATGAAGATAGTGATGACTGGTTTCTGTTTTCGGTTTTCCTTCATATGGGACATATTAATTAAAGTATATATGACACAAAGGGGTCATTCTGCCATGTATGTACTGGTGAATAAGGTATACAATAACTCACCAGTTGAATTTTAAAGTTGCAAAGACAAAGGAATGGAAAATTAATTGAGTTATGTGACCAAGTTTCCTATCCTGTTATGGGGATGCCTAGTTGGGTGGCTCCAGGGGCTGGGATCTTTGCCCAGGCAGAGGATAATTAGCCTAGCACCCATATGGGGACGACCACCTACTTGGTCATGCCTATTTAGCCCCCTCCAACAAGTAGCAGGTTGTCACTTTAAACAGGAAACTTAGTTCAAGCCCCAGGTAATCGCAGAATACCCAAGAAAAATATGTGTGACTTGTTATCCCTTGAGTTAAGGGGTGGGCACTGGTGGTAATGGGTTGCTACCCTGGGACTTCGCTAGGGCGCAGAGCCGTTACAGCCCATGCAACGACTGAACCTGGGGGTCCGATAGCACAGCGAGTAGAGTGCTGCTTTGACATCAGTGCAGACACCAATACAGAACCTGCTGACACAGGTTCGAATCCCAGCAGGGCCAAACTCAGCCTTTCATCCTTCCAAGGTCGATAAATGAGCACCACACACTGTGGGTATTAATAAGCAGCGCTCAGTACCTGAGGGTTCATAGCGCTATATAAATGCTAAATTATTATTATTATATTATTATTAGCACAGCGGGCACATGTCTGCTGTGCTGATGTTTTTTTTTGTGGGAAACTGGCTTTACAAGACTCAGGCATGTGATTTCGCCTAAAAAGAAACTACACAGCAAAATGTGTAGCATAGGAAATAGTAAGGGGGCATTGTCACTTAACTATGTCCATGACTGGGTGGGGACATGGGGACAGATCGGATGCGGGAGGTGCACAGGTAAGTCAGGGTTGAGGATGGGAAGGAGGGTTCAGGATTCTGGGGACGGTGTAGGGTGAGGGGGAAGTGGCCAGGGACACTGACTCAAGAACAAAATGGCAAACCTGCGGAGGAGGCTCAGGTGGCCAGGAGAGAACACGAGTGACTGCTGGTGGATTCTGCCCACATTCCTGGCCACCTTAATGGCCGGCACCTATCATGTTGGTGCCAATTTGATATATATTTTTAGGCATAGGATGGAGATAGGCCGGTACACACTGTACATTTGATGTATGGTGTTAATCATGTTGTGGTGGCTGAGATCCAATAGTCATACTCCACCGTTGACCATCCGGATAGGTGAAGATGGTTGTCAGTATTTCATGATGTACTGGTTAGTACCTCTACCCAGATGGGTGTGTGTGTGTTCTCTGGTCTCGCTGTGATCTGCTGCGAGTAAGCCATCTGGGTAGAGGTACTAACCAGTACACCATGAAATACTTACAACCATCTTCACCCATCCGTGACCACTCAACCAACTTACTTGCCTTGAGAAAAACCTTAAGGTTGAAACACGTGTCGGCACTAGTAAAACCCAGGCAATTGCCTATTGGTATACTATGGAAGTCGGAAATAACTAGAATGTATGTCACAAGAATGACTATTACTGTAAGAAGCACATGACAAACAATAAAACAATATATATTGCAAACACTTAACAAGTGTGGAAATTGAAGCTTATTAATATCAAGTACTGCATAGTCAGTGCCGGAGTATGACTATTGGATCTCAGCCACCACAACAATTATCCAGAAACACTGGGACAGCAGGAGCTTGTCCCTCTGGGAGCCACGTGCAGGCGGCAGACTAACAGAGGAAGATCACACAAACACCAGAGCAATAAACAATAGTGCAGAGATCCACAGTTCCCACAAGCTCCAACCTTGCATCACTGGTGTTAATCATGGATTTTGTTTTTTTTTAAACTGTGTGCATAGACTAAAAAATATTGTTCTGCCATGTGTCACTGAAAGTGAAAATTGTATGTGTGTTGTTGTAATATTTAACAAGGTTTGAGTTATTGGTGGAGGATTACGGTTGTATACTGTGTTTTTGGGGTAAAACTCCACCAATTCCCTACTCAGCATCGGATAAGTTCCGCTACCCCTGTGTGTATAGTAGAAAAGGTTAACCTCGCTTACCATAGAATGTGACCCTGCCCAGATACAAAGTCCATATATGGGTGCAGAACATTCTGGAATAACAGAAGACATGCCTGTAACAGAGATTGAAGCCTTGTGTAAGACTCTTGCTGGGGGACAGCAACACCCACATCAAGCTCATGCCAACAGCATTCACAACAGCTAGCCAGGCTCCAAACCAAGCATGCCCAAGCAGATAAACAGATTTATACTCAAGAGGCCACATTATTGGAGCACAAAGAAGATCAGGAACAGGTACACAAGATCATGGAGTGTCTGGGGACTGAAACCCATTCAAACAGTCACAGGAGCCTGATTTGGCTACTAGACCTCTTAAAGTGTGAATTGTCAAACAGTGAGGGGGCCAGAATAGTCTTTGACAATTTGAGACTTCTGGTCTGGAACACCAGAGGCTTCACCAGTTTTATGCTGAGGATTTGAATAGTAATCAGGGTGCCATCGATATAACCTTCTTCCAGGAAACATGGCTCACTACTAAAATATGGCACAATGGATTTACTATTATATAGCAAGCAGCAACCAATTGAAACTGGGGGAGACCATCAGGAGGTTTATTAATCACCATTAGAAGTGCAACAACTAAATCTATATGCCCAATATCAAATAAACATCCTGGTATTTTGGCGTGAGGACCCCATGAATTACAGACCAATAGCACTGCTGGACTACGACAGTATTTGCCTATTTGGTCTTGGAAAAACTAGAAGTATGGGCAAAGACCAATGGCATCTTATCGGAGTTCCAGACAGGTTTAAGAAGGGGGTTGGCTACCTATTTAAATGGTCTGGTCCTCATGGTTTTGAGAGATACGATTTGGGTGAGTGGAAAAACTCCTGCCCCTTCTGTATTTGTGGCTATGATTGATTTTTCCAAAGCATTTGACATGGTTCATCGTAATTTACTGTGGTCAAAGCTCAGGAAATTGAAAATACCAATATCATTACTCTCTATCCTGAAACACATTCATAAAGACACCAGGGTAAAAATAAGGTTAGATTATAACCCCTGTCAGCACTGCCGGAACCACAAAAATTATCAAGGGACTGAAGCCGTCAAGATGTCAAGGAGATATCTGCCCAGCCTCTCTCATCAAAGACTGTGCTGATAAGCTTGTCCCGCTCATCACAACCTTGATAAACAGCTCCTTCTCCTCCAGCAATGTACCAGACACTTTAAAGAAACCTGGGTACTCCCTCTGCTCAAAAAACCTACATTAGGCCCAAATGTTCCGACCAACTACCACCCGATCACAATGGTACCCTTCCTCTTGAAAATACTTCACAGAGTTGCATACTTACAGATTCAAAAATACCTAGAAACCCACAACCTCTAAGGCCTCCTAAGCTTCCGCCAATCAGGCTTCCGCCGTGGTCATGGCATGGAAACCGCCCTCCTGGACCTCAAAATCCAAATGGACAAAATCAAAGATAAGGAGGACTTGGCAATTCTCCCCCTCCTTGACCTCTCCGCAGCTTTTGACTTAGCCATCCATAATATACTCTGCCAATACATTGCCCTAGCTGCCCATTTCTTGACCAACGTCATATAATGGATTAAATCCTTCCTTTCCAACTTCCCCATGAGAGTTTTCTCCTCCATTGCTGCAGCTCTCCCTGCCCCAGTTAGCTGTGGAGTCCCCCAAGGATCCTCTGTCTCTCCAACACTATAGAACGTGTTCACTAATCCTCTAATCAACCTCTTAGACAAATTGGGAGTCACATATACCAATTATGCGGACGACACCCAAATACTACTACCTATCACAGGAAACCACAGCACCGATTTGAACAAAATGTACCTTACCATCCAAGCATGGATGGCCCAACATGAGCTTTGTCTTAATGATGTAAAAACCTAACTACTCATCATTGGCAATCATTCTAGGCTAAACAATCTACCCCAATCCTACAAATCCTTTAACATTGACAGCAACATTATCACGGTTGCAAATTCTATTTGTCACTTTTTCTACTAACATCACAAAAGTATTTGACAATTACTCAACATATTGGGCCTCATTACACAGTCGGCGGTAACCATGGTGCTATTAGCGCCATGGTTGCCGCCGGTATTTTACCGAGTCCACCTTGGTGAATGGGGGAATTACCGCCCCATTCCAAGGTTGGCGGGTGGTAATTCCCCATTCACCAAGGCCCTTCCCCATTCCCATTTGAGCCCCCATAGGGCTGAATGGGAATGGGGAAGGAGCAAATAACGGTACCGCTATTAACGGTACCGTTATTTGCCCTGAAGTCCCTCAGCGGGTCCCTTCCTTAACGTGTGGTCTGGCCACACGTTAAGGACGGGACCCGCTGAGGGACCTCGTAGTATGGCGTTAAGGGATTACGGGCACCGGTGCCCTTACCGGTGCTGGTAATCCCTTAGTGCCATCCGTGTAATGAGGCCCATTGTGTTAGCCTCTTGAGTTGTACTTTTTTATACCTCCTTCAAAATGCGATGTAAGAATTTTCTGTACATTTTTCTTATTGATTTTAATCCTTATGTGAAATGTATATCAATTAAAATATGTTTTTCTAATTTGAACCTGGTGTATAGTTGATAGTTTCTGTGTGCCCGATTGGTTTTGAATCACTGACTACCTTGTGTGCTGTGAAGTGGGGTAGCTGATTGTGGAACCTTTTGCTTTTTGTATTGTTCTCCTCATCCACAATAGTCCCTGTCAAAAAAGAGGTATCCCCCTTGCTCAACGTTCTTCATCCTATGTACAAACACCAGACAGTCAATGTTGTACGGTAAACCGGAACACAACTCCTGCCTTGCATGTTAGGCACTCCACTTTCTAGGAAACACAGCATGTCACTCCTGGTCATGCCCCTGTCTTTCACAATGGCTTGTGTGGCATGGCACACATGTATACTTCACATGTTGGCTTCTAAAACAAGGAGGGACACCAGGGTTATACAGCAAGATCAATCCTGGTAAATCAATACATATCACACTACACATTTACTCTCTCTTCATACAAATGTTACATTTAATTTATTCTTACAAAAAAAATAGAATAAATGTCAGTTAAAATTGTTCTTATTCTTCAAATTCGTTAAATGCCCCCCAAAAGTAATCAGTGCTTAATAAAATAATACAACATTCATGATTTATCAATGTTAAAACACTTTACATACATGGATATGTAACAGCGGAACTATAGTAACTGTGGTCTAGTTGCCTTCTATCTTATTGTTTGTGAAGACAATGGGCCTCATTACGAGTCCGGCGTTAACCGAGGCGGTAAAACCGCCTGGTTAACGCCGGACTCGTATTACCATTCCGCCTCTGTGACTCCCGGAATTACCGGGGCATCACAACCCCGGTTTTCCGGGAATCACGGAGGCGGAATGGTGTAAATCCCCATTCCCATTGAGTCCTATGGGACTCAATGGGAATCGGGATCATGGAAACACCGGCAGCATCTTGTAATGCTGCCGGTGTTTCCTCGTCCGCCTGCAGGCGGGCGGTGTTAAACCCGCCAGGTCAGACCTGGCGGGAACATCACCTCCCGCCTGCAGGGGTCGGGATCAGGCGGTCCGGAAACAACGGTGGCGGCGGGTTTACCGCCACCGTTATTTCCGGACCGCCACAATCGTAATGAGGCCCAATGTATGCCTCAATGATGACTACTATTTAAACAGCCTTTAGAATAAGGTTGTAAATATAACCAAACATGTTTCGTTCCATTTACATTTGGAACTTCTTCAGGGGATTTCGCTTTCGCTGTTTTCTTCTATACCCACTTTGCTTGGTGGGATAGCGTATAGTTCTATCTTTAAGGTTCAGTGTTAGTTCCATATTGACTTCTCATTATTCTATGTTCCAAATGTGAAGTGATTTCTTGTTGATGTAGTTGCTGCCTGCATCATAAACATACAAAACAGCTAGATTTACTTGCTGTTCTTCATAAAAATTGGCATCACTGAATGACCTTACATTAATACAGAGGCCTATTCATGTCGCTTACCTCTTCTGTTTTTTGAATGAGGTTAACTGAAGAAAATCAATTCCTCTATTTAGCCTTCCCTACGGAAACATAAACATAATTTTACAGACGAATAAGACACATTCATGTCATTTCAGAGTTACGATTAGTAAAACATTGGGCAGACAAAGCTCAGTGGAAACATGCATTACGAATATAGCAGCCAATAGAATCCAGCAAAAGAATGAAAATCTAGATTAGTAAGTGCTTTTTCTTTACACATATAGCACCCAACATGCTATTACTGATAAGTAAGTAGCTTTAAGTTCACACTAACGAGGGGAAGTTATATTTATGTTTCCATAGAGAAGGCTAAATAGAGGAATTGATCTTCTTCAGCTAACCGCATTCAAAAACCAGAAGAGGTAAGCGACATGAATAAACCTCTGTATTAGTTTACGGTCATTAAATGATGTTATGTTATGTTGATTTATACTGCGCACCAATACCACCCAAGGGCAGTCTCCAGGGACTCACGTGACTCTGCAAGAAAGAGGATGGGGTTGGTTAATGAGGGCAGAAGGATAGGATACGTCCAGAACCAGGAGAAAGTGGTGTCTGTGTGTGTTGGCTTGCAGATGCTAGGTTGCGTGCACTTGCTTGTTATATACGTATGGGTAAGGTCCAATGCCTGTGATATTTCCTTTGTGGCTGTTTGTTGTGTTGGGGTGTGTCTGTGTGTTTTATGTGTAGGTTGCTGGTATCTAGGGTTGTGCGCACTGGCTTGTTGTATTCATACAGGCAAGGTCAATAACTAGGATGTTTCTATGTGACTGGTATCTTGGGGTGTGAATGTGTGTTTTGTGTGTAGATTGGTAGGTGCTTAAGGTTGTGTGCACTGGCTTGTTGTGTCCGTATGGGTAAGATCCAATGCCTGGGATGTTTCTATGTGACTGTTTGTTATGTTGGGGTGTGTATGTGTGTTTTATGTGTAGATAGGCAGGTATTTAAGGTTGTGTGCACTAGCTTGTTGTGTCCGTACGGGTAAGGTCCAGTGTCTGGGTTTGTTTGTTGTAAGTGTGTCATTCTTGTGTTGGGTGTGTGTTAGGGTATAGGTTGGTTAGCCCAATGGTTGTGTATAGTGTTTGGGTGGTGTGTTGGAGGAAGCAGAAGCGGGGTGGTTAGTGCTTTGGCTACTCACTAAGTTCTTCTATGTGGCTAATCTACACAGTCCTATCTGTTCTGACAAATGAATAATCTCCATAATTCTATCTAAATGTGACCCATTGCTCAACTTCACAATTCTATCCAAGTGTGATGCATGCATAATCTTCACAATTCACTCTAAATTTGACACATGGCTAATCTTCACAATTCACTCTAACTCTGGCACATGACTAAACTTCACAATTCTCTATGAGTGTGATGCATTGTAAATCCTCACAGTTCTATCTAAAAGTGACAAATGGTTAAACTTCACAATTCTATCTAGGTGTGACTCATTGCTAAACTTAACAATGATATCAA
This sequence comes from Ambystoma mexicanum, assembly GCF_040938575.1. Classification (NCBI taxonomy): domain Eukaryota; kingdom Metazoa; phylum Chordata; class Amphibia; order Caudata; family Ambystomatidae; genus Ambystoma; species Ambystoma mexicanum. The sequence goes on from NC_090929.1 coordinate 1,087,394,679, forward strand.
ACTCTGATGCCTGGCTAAACTTCACAATTCTATTGAAGTGTGATTCGTGCACAATCTTCATAATTCACTCTATGTGTTTCGCATTGTTAATCGTTACATTTCACTCTAAGTGTGATGCATGGATGAACTTTACAATTCTATCTGAACGGGACGCATGGGTAAACTTCACTTTTCACTTTAAGTGAGATGCTTGGTTAATCTTCACAATTCTATCTAGGTGTGATGCTTGGCTAAACTTCAAAATGCTATCAAAGTCTGATGCTGGGCTAAACTTCACAATTCTATCTAATTGTGATGCCTGCATAATATTCACAATTCACTTTGTGACGCATGGTTAAATTTCACATTTCTATCTAGGTCTGGCACATGGCTAAACTTCACAAATCTCTCTGAGTGTGATGCATGGTTAATCCTTACAGTTCTGTCTAAAAGTGACACATTGGGAAACTTCACAATTCTGTCAAGTTGTGATGCAAGGCTAAACTTCACAATTCACTCTAAGTGTGATAAATGCATAATGTTCACAATTTACTCTAAGTGTAATGCGTGGCTAATCTTCACAATTCTATCAAAGTCTGATGACTGGCTAAACTTCACAATTCTATCTAAGTGTGACACATGGTTGATTTTCACATTTCACTGTAAGTATGATGCATGGCTAAACTTTAAAATTGTATCTGAAAGGGACACGTGGCTAACTTCACATTTCACTTTAAGTGAGATGCATGGTTAATCTTCACAATTCTATCTAAGTGTGATATATTTGTTTATTTATTTATTCCATTTGTAGAGCACACACAAACCCTGGGCATCAGGGTGCTGATGCATGGCTATCTTCGCAATTATAGCTAAGTGTGACGCATAGCTAAACTTCACATTTCTTTTTGAATGGGACTCATGGCTAAACGTGACAATTCTAAGTGTCACACATGGTTAAACTTCACCTGGACAGAGGGCGAACTCCTAAACTGGAGGCGCAACAGTAAATGCAATACACCTAGATTTGAGATATCTGGATAGAGGGAGAATGCCAAAGTATGGGACACAGCAGTAAAATAAAACCACCTAAAGGTGGTACACAGCAGTGATAAGAATATTATTTACAAGCTGGCTAATTTTGATATGTTATGTAGGTAAGAAGAGTGGCAAGGCCTTTTAGAATACAGTGATTGCTGTACTCCCCACCCAGACCACACTTACCTTGTCAGTCGCTGCTGGTTGACAGATGGCTACTGGGTTTGCAGGCGAACACTGGCAAACACGGACTGGAGCTGCTTCTGTGGGAGCTGTCCTTTACCTTGGGGCCCTTAGTGGAAGGGGTTTCATGGGCAGGGTATGCCCTGGGGATTGTTCTTAAAAAGGTTACTTGAGCCAATCAGGCTTGGTGGCGCATGGCTACAGGAACAAGAAGCGGGTCGGGGTGCCAGTTCGGACGGGGCTAGTGCTCAAAGGGACACCTGACTGCCTCAGCCAATTGCTAAAGGGTGGGGAAAGTAAAAAAGCCAGAAACAAAGGACTAGAGTACTAAGACAGCCCTCTCCACAGACACACCAGCACACAAAACGGATTGGGAGTCAAAGGGAAACTACTAATAAATCCCTCTAAAAATCAGCAACTAGCCCAAAAAAATGATTGCAATTTACTCACAAATCCCTCCAAAAAGGCAGTCATATTCTAGTCAAAATCGGACTGGAATCAAAGGAAAGCCCTCACAAGACACCTATCAGGCGCTAGGACTGATGACCAAGTGGTCTCTGTACAGGAAGGCTCTACATTACATTCAGGAAGGGAGAGGGAAGCAGGGAAAGATGGCAGCCAAGACAGAGGCAAATGGACACCTAACTGCCTCAGCCAATTGCTAAAGCGTTGGGTGGAGAAAGTAAAAGAACAGAAACAAACAAAGGACTACAGCACCAAGCCAGCCCACTCCACAGACACACCAGCACATAAAATGGGTTGGGAGTCAAAGGGAAACTGCTAATAAATCCCTCTAAAAATCAGAAAGTAGTCCAAAAAAAGATTGCAATATACTCACAAATCCCTCCAAAAAGGTACCCATATTCCAGCCAATATCGGATTGTAATCAAAGGAAAGCCATCACATGGCACCTATCAGGCCCTAGAACTGATAACCAAAAGGTCTCTGTACCGGAAGGCTCCACATTGCATTCAGGAAGGGAGAGTGAAACAGTGAAAGCTGACTGCCAGGAAAGAGGCAAAGGGACACCTGGCTGCCTCGGCCAATTGCTAAAGGGCTTGATGGGTTAAGTAAAAAAGCCAGAAGGATTACAGCACCAAACCAGCCCTCTCCACAGATACACCAGTACAGAAAACGGGTTGGTAGTCAAAGGGTAACTACTAATAAATCCCTCTATGAATCATCAGCAACTAGCCCAAAATAACAATTGCAATACACTCACAAATCCCTCCAAAAAGTCACCCATATTCTAGCCAAAATTGGACTGGAATCATAGGAAAGCCATCACAAGGCACATATCAGGCCCTAGGACTGATGACCTAGTAGTCTCTGTACAGGAAGACCAATATTTATGAAGAGCAGAAAGTAATTCTAGGTGTTTTGTGTATTTATGATGCAGGCAGCAAATACATCAACAAGAAATCATATCATACTTGGAACATAGAATAACGGGAAGCCAATATAGAAATAAAACGGAATATTAAAGGTGTAACTATACGCTATTCCACCAAGCTATGTGTATAGAAGAAACAGTGAAAGCAAAATCCCCAGATATTGTTAAATAAGATTTAAATGGAACGGAACATGTGGGGTTATATTTACATCCTTATTGAAAAGGATGTTTAAATAGTATTCATCACTGAGGCATACATTGTCTTCACAAACAATAAGCTATAAGGCAACTAGATCACAGTTGTTATATTTCTGCTGTTACATATCTATGCATGTGAATTGTTTTAACATTGATAAATGATGCATTTTGTAATGTTTTATTACGCACTGATCACTTTTGGGGTGCGCTTAACACATTTGAAGGATAAGAACAATGTTTCTATGTTTTTTGTAAGAATACATTGAATATAACTTTTTTACGAAGAGAGAGAAACTTGAATTTTTTGTCCTCGCTCCCAAATCTCTGTAACTTGTTTTAATAGCAGTCATGAACTCACAAGTACACAAGGTCTTTAAAGTGTGTGATCTGTACCTCACATGTTGAGCATCATATATCATTGGGACCATCTCATCAACACATCCATGCTCACATCAACCAAATTGCATGTCATACGACCACACAACCTTACTACACATGTTGCAGTGAGAATGCAGTGCCATGTGATGAAACACAGTGATGCCCCGCTAATCCAACAGAGTCTGAAGCTATGCATGCCACAATGGACACCCTAACTTAACCAAAAAGAACAGCACACACTATGGGCTTACATGTACAACATCCACATTAAACTTGTTCATGCATGCCTGTCACCTGTCTTCCGCTGATGCATGAGGGGAATGGGCACCATAAGCATGTCAATCATGTAGCAGCCTGCATACACTGGAAGCCACAAGAGTCTAACCCATCCATTGCCGTACCCAGGTAATGCGCGATACCCCATGCTCCCCTGGCTGATGCCACTGCATAATCCAGGCAATCAACCATAGCACTGCTATAACAATGCCCACACCCAGTCGCTTCTGCTGTCTGCACCAATCTGACAGGGCCTTCATGTAATGCCCAGAAAATATGTGCGAGCTATGTGCTGCATGTTGCTGAATGTGGTCATGAGACACAACCTCCCCATGCCCGATGATGTGATCAAAGTAGCTGAATCTGATGATGATGACAATAGCCTGGACATACAGCCACCAGGACATGGCTGGCACCAGGAAAACATTGATTGACTTTTTCTCCATGACAATCTGTATAACCTCTTCATATAGAGGTGTGTGCATTTCTGCAAGTGATGGTCCCTACCTACTCCACCACCCCTCTGATCAGATCACCTCTCAAGGACATGGCAGACAACACATGTATGCATCAGCGTTTCTTGAGCAAATAATGAAGGGTGGGAGAGAGTTGCATCCTGTTCTTAGTAGTAACAGGTGTAGACTGTATGTCCTAGGTATTTCTCCCAACAAATGTTCACAGCAAATGTAAAAAGAGCCCAGACCAAATTCAGGAATAAGGAGCACAAGTAGCGGTCCAAAAACAACAGAAAACAACAAGACACAAAACAAAAAACATCAGAACGAACTACGAACACAAATAGAGATCCAATTAAGAAAGGGAAAGTTCAACAAAGCAGGGGACTTGGGAAAGTGTCTCACCTGTCCCACCATGATTTCTTCTCTGGTGGGCCCAGTTTAATGGGAGTTGATAGGCAGAGAACCAGCCTGCGGTAGGCCTCGCAGATACCTGTTTGGCTGATGGGGTGCAGAGGTGGGACTGAATAAGGAAGAGGTTAAATCCCTACACACAAACTTGTGCAATAGGGTAAGGGATTGCTCCTGGCAGCTCAGCATGTCAGTGATGGTAACCCATGACTGACTGATGCAGGCTGGCCTCCACCATCCAGAAGCAAAGGGGACCCATGCAACAGACCGAAGGGTGCATAGCTGCAGAGGAGGCATTGGCAGCATTGCAAGCAGCCAGTTTGTGCCTGAGGAGCTTCTCTCGGGCCAGTCGTGCATTCTCCCAGGCCCATGTGTAGGCCTCCAAAGAACCAGCAGGTGCCTGCTCTTGGACCAATCCGGTCTCCTCGTTCGCCTGGGCACAGGCCTCTTCAGCAGTCACAGCCACTTCAGAAGCTTACTCTTGCCAGTTAGTATCCTTCCTGGCTCCAGACGTGGGCACCTACAGCAACCGCTGTGTCAGCTGATGTCTGCACTCTGGCCAATCCGGCATCCTCCCTGGCCTTTGATGCCAGCACAGCTGCCTACTCTCTGGCAAGTCAAGAATCCTTCCTTGCCTGAACACAGGCCTCTGCAGATGTGGCAGCAGCAGCAACATCAAGATCCTGCTCTCGAGCAAGGGGAGCCTCATCTATGGCCTCTTGCCTTGCTGCCTGTGTCTCCTCCAGCAGTTATCCCCTCAGCTGGTTGGCTACCACCAATTTGATATGATATGATATGGCATTTATAACTCGCCTATACACAAGTGTTTCAAGGCCCGACGAGGCAAGGAAGGGGGAACAGAGGGAAGACAGAGAGTATGATCTTACTAGGCCAGGTGACATTGAGATTGCGCAAGTGCATGGGATTGGGGACGGGGAAAAGTGCGGGGGCAACGGGGAGGGGGCAGTGCAGTACATAGGATAACAGTAAAATAAATAAAACAATAAATAAAAAGTGCGGAAAGCTGGTGGCAAGGGTAAGTGCAGACATCAGGTGTCAAGTGCTGGTAGGGGGCTGTAGGGATACAGAACAGCCCCAGAGTGCAAGGGTTGCCAGGGGGGCAATGCAGGTGTGCAACTGGCGGGGAGGGCACCTGGGCCCGAGATCAGAGGGTAGGCAGGTAACCAGTGCAGTTTCAATTTCTGCCAGATGATCAGCAGGGGCGAGGAGGAGAGAAAGCAGAAGCAAAGAGGAAGGTCTTGAGGTGCTTCTGGAACCCGAGGTGGTTCTCCTCAAGTTTCAAAGAGGCAGGGAGGCTGTTCCAGAGGGAGGCCCCAGCCGAAGAAAGAGATCTACCACAACTCGTTGATTGGAGAAGCGACTAACCCTGATGGAGGCGGATGAGCAAAGAGCTTGAGAGGAAAGATATTTAGGAAGAGAGAGGTGAAGGTATTGAGGCCCCAGGCCCCAGAAGGCCTTATGGACACTGCAGAGGGTTTTGAACTTAATCCTCACCGCCACTGAAAGCCAGTGCAGAGATTTCAGTCCTGGAGAGATAAGATCACTGGGTCTGAGGCCAAGGACAAGTCTTGTAGTCCTGTTTTGGATGAGTTGCAGAGGGCGGAGAGTAGAGGCAGGTAGATTTAGAAAGAGGCTGTTGCAGTAGTCCAGCCTAGAGAGAACCAGAGCTCTGGAGAAAGTGAACTTCTGGGGGGAGGAGAGGAAAGTAAGAATACCTCTGAGGAGGTGCAGCTGGTAGTGTGATTTCTTAGAGACGTCTGAGATGTGAGGAGAGAAGGAGAGTGTGGAGTTGAAGATGACCCTGAGGTTTTTAGCCTCACAGGTGGGAGCAGGAAGAGGGCCAAGAGAGGCCGACCAGAGAGTGACAAGAAAGGAGAGAGCAGGTGTGCCGATTAGGAGAATCCCGGTCTTACTGGCATTAAGACAGAGATCATTTGTGGCACACCACTCCTGGATAGCAGACAAACAGTCAGAGTTGAGAGAAGGAAAAGAGGTGGCAGAAGGGAGCCTGAAAATGAGTTAAATGTCATCTGCATAGCACTGGAAATGGTGGTGTGCACCCTCCAGGGACTATTGGACATCCCCCAACATTGTCCCAAGTGTCAAGAACGTCTCTAGCATTTCCCTCCCATTGGACTCAACCCATTCCTGAGCAGACTCCACGGCTGGCAGTTTCTCAATGATGTCTGCCAACACCCCGCCAGCTACAGGGATAGGTGCCATGGGTATAGGAGGTTGGCTGGAAATTCTGGATGCATGGTCCGCAGTTGACCAATGTCCAAGGGTCCCATGAAGAGGTGCAGCACAATCCCTACCTGGCTTTGGGAAAGATGCACCCACAGGGGTGGCAGGGATCTTTTCCACTACCACCATGGTGACCCATGCCCTCAGTAGCGGAATGAGATGAGCGCCCTCATTTGTACAGAATACAGTAGCATGCCTACTCACATGGTATATATGCAGAAGGGTTTGTGCATGTTTTGTGTATCTCAAGGGCATCCTTTTTATTGTGGGGTCAATATCTGTAGGTCCTGTCACAGGATGGACATAGTTTCCGCACCATCAGATGGAACAGGTCCATATCTTGACGGTGCACTTGCATGTGCCTTCGATGAAGCATCATGGACCATCTGATTCTAAAGTTACCTATGTGTGCATGACGTGTTACTCATGTTGGGACCTGGGGGCAATTTGTTTGCCTTTGTGTGTCAACCACACTCTAATCTGCTGCCCTTTGAGGGATTCAAATGGATAAGCACTGAAGCAAAGACCACTAATAACACAGGTGTCAATTGAATCCATGTCCCTGGTGGGGTGATAAAGGTGTGTTGGTGAGTGGAGTCTGTGCTATGATGCTCACCACCTTCCTGGGTGCATACGTGGCTACAGCATGTGTTCAATGTACCTGGAAGATGTGCTTGTGTTGATAAGTTTGCTTGGGGTGCACATGCATGTGTTTCCACTCATGTGGCCATCCTAGCTCCCCATGCGTACATAAGTGGGGTATATAGACACAGGCACTTGCACATTGCCATTGGGGAGAAGTCTTAGAGTTGCATATTGTGAGAGGTCAGAAATGAGAGACAGACACATGTTTGTTGTATTTTTGTTGTAGGCATTTTTATTAAATTAAAATAGGTTGCAAAAACACCTCTGTAGCCTTATTCTAAAGAGGAACTTCCCTACCTAGAAACTTAAAAAAAGGATCTGTCTGTGTCAGGATGTCAGTAACTAAAAAAACATCCTTGTTCCAAAACAACCTATCATGACCCTCACACTTATAAACAAAGAACAAAAGGTACAAGGAAACGTCTTTAACCTGATGTTAGAAAAAGTCTTCAAAACCAAAAGTGTAAGAATCACTCTAACACAAATGTTCCCTAAGGTACAGACCCTTGGATCCAGAGGATGAACCCTTCCTCTGGATTCTTAAACCGGATGACAGAATGTCTCTTTAGCTAACAGTTCCTTGGCATTTTCACTGGACTCACAAAGTTCTTGTTTAACCAAAAAGTTCTGTTTGAGCAAAAGGTTATGCAACAGTCTTTCCATAAAAGTTATTGTATTTCTGCAGATTACCCGGTATATTTCCCTGCCAGGAATCTTAACACAACTTTCGACTTCCTAATGTACTCGCCTGCCAGGACTTCTCTTTAGGATTCTCAGATTTTCTGGTGTACTCTCCTACCAGGAATCTTTGTACAATCTCAACTGCCCTGTATACACACCTGCCGGGACTTACTCTGTTTTTCACAGTTCTTACATTCAACTTCAGCTGTCTGGGGTATTCACCAGCCAGAGCTCTTATGCATTTCACAGTTCTCAGGTTCACGTTCACAGTTCTTACCAGTACCATAATAGCGCATACCATGTGACGCTTGTTATATCTATTAGTGGTCATATTCTACTCAAATGTACTTACTCCAACTTCTCCCCCAAATTGGCATCTCACACGTCTGTATTTGATTGGGGTTGTGCTTTTATACTTTGTCTTGTCTGCCTACAAACATTCTTCTTAAGGTACCTTGCCTGGGTTCTTTTCCTAAGCTGCATTCAAGCAAACTTTGCCTCTGGACTTTGCCTTGTCTGCATTCAAACAAATTTGGCCATTGTACTTTGCCATGGCTGCATTCAAACAATCATTGCCTCTGGACTTTGCCTTGGCTGTATTCAAATAAACTCAGCCTTGATACTTTTCTTTGGCTGTATTTAAACAAACTTTGCCTTTGTTTATTTTCTGCACCAAACATTCTTCTTATTGGGTGTTGAATCGATACATTGCCTTGACTGCATTCAAACAAACGTTGCCTTTGTATATTTTATGCATTTGCAATCTTGTACCTTCCAATCACTTGCTGGCATGGTTGTTGGAATGTCCCAGGGTCCCCAGCTGCTTTGGGCAGACTCAACGGTCTTCCCGACATTGCTTGCACCCCTTCGGTATCACTTCTTCCTCTGCCCTCCAGCCTGGAGTGTGCAGACATTTCCCCAGTACCCGGTGCAGCTCCACAGTCACACGCCAGCTTTCCTTCTCGCCCCAGGGTAATGTCTGCTGCCTCGCCAAGTGACTGTACCTCCAGGAGCTTCTACACTGCTCCTGGCATCTCCACGGTCCTTTCAGCTCATATGCTGCAATCCTTTTTCTCTCCAAAAAGCCTTTTCTGCTTCGCCGTCTCTGTCAGTGTGTTTCGCTTTCAGGAGCCCCGGCGTGAATAGAAACATTTGCTTCTGTACCTCCCTCTGCCTCTCTGCTTTCGATAGTGGGGTGGCCTTTTTTAAATGTCCTGCTCATTACAGGTTTGGAAAAACAATTGCAGTTTGAGTTCTTGTCACTCTGTACAAACTCTCTTGTGCAATAGGACCTGGAGCATTCCAAGTGCCGAATGGGATTACCAAAATAAATTATCTCAGGCCCATATAACCGGAAAGAATATGACAAAATAATGCTTTATTTTCAGTTCAATAAAGTAGGGAATCCTGGTGAATAAACAGATTGTAGCTGACACACTCTCAGCACATTTTAGTTACACAAAAGGTTTTATACATCATTATACGTCAGCTATGACATCCTTTTATGTAGCAAACAGTAAAAACCTACCGGGTGGAGGGATTGGTTAAGGGAATGTATATACCTATAGTTTATGTAAGTCTTAGTATCATCATTGGATGTCCCTTATCTGATAGGCATGCCTTGAACAACCTCTACATAAAATACAGATAATAGCATAACAACAGCAGCAGATAGGCTTCTCCAACAATGTATGGTCCATTATTACTTAGGACCTCATGATTGGTTGGCACTCTCTCACCAACCATGGTAATTCGGCTCATTAGCAGCATGCAAGCAATGAAACCCAGGTGCAAGGGATCAAACTCAGACAACTGCCTTTCTTAGCTAATTAGCCTACCATCTCTAATTAGCTAGGCCCTAAGCCAAGCCTCCTTCTTTGTAGTTGACCTTGATAGATGTTCTCTTCCTCTCGACTTTAAAGGGATTGAAGGTACATTGCTATTTCCGTTAAGACCTTTATGAATAGGCCTTGTCTTCTGGTCTAACACCATGTGTGAAGAGACCATAATTCTGTCCATTCTGTCCTTCTATTTAATGCTATTTGATTCAATTATATTGGGTGCTGTTACTCCTCTTGGCCTCTGGAGACTTAGTTGCATGCACTTTCTGCATCTTTGATTGTTCAGTACTTGCCACTCATAATTATTCACTCCTTTACTTATTCTGAGAGAAATATGTCTTAAGTACATGGCTTATCCTCTTTGACTCCTTTTGTTCCTTGCAGTTGCTTCTAGCTGTAGCATCATTGATCCTGATCCAAGCAAATACCCTTTGATGTTACAGGAATCTGTATTCCAATGCCTGTCAGCTCTGCCAATGTCCATTTTCTCAACATGGCTGCATTACTTGCGTTATATTTCCTACTTTAGTAAGATTCTACATTACCTTATCTACCTTGCATTTCTGCGTCTACTACATCTCTTGTCACTTGTCTTCTACGTGTATATGGTTTTCTTCATATTAACATATATGTTAACTTTGTTGCTTCAGTTATATCTTCATTCTTTGGGCATCCATACATTAGGTTTAGTGCACCCACCTGTCTTCTCTCTTTTATGGTGTCACTTCTCTTCTGGCAAACTTTACTTTATAATTCTTCTATATCCAATGGTGTCTACAAGCTCTTGTCTACCGCATCAGTTTGGGCATACATTTAGTACGGTTGTCTGAGTGCATAATATATCTCATACCTTCGATGTGGTATTAGAATGAACCCAGGTATCATGCACAGTGTTCTCTTGCTGCTATTTCGATATGACAGAGATGTGGTGGTGGGCTCTATGGATGATGTGTACATCTGACTCTCAACATTCCCCCATCTTGCCAAGTCCTCAACCACCCCCTCAATTTTCTTCACATTTTCTTCACACTGTGGTTTCTTTGGAATCCATATCTTTGTCACCCCCATCAGGTCACCTGCTTTCTTTATGTTTTTATCCACACTCCAGGTCATATGACAACACTCCCCAGTCAGTTGACAGAACACCTAACGTCCCACATAATTCTTATGATGCTTTGGATAGTAAAACCTTGTTTGTGGGGTTGCCAAGGTGCTTCCTTTCAGGTGGTAAAGGGTGGTGCTTTAATTCTCCATGTTTTCATTAGCCACAGCATTCACATTGATTATTATCTTCATCTCAATAGCTTTCATTGCTGTCTTCTTACATTGTCACAAAATTATTCTTATAAAACAGAATCCTAGTAACACTAACACTAGTATTGCTCCCAACAATTTGAAGGCATTTGCCAGCCAGGTTGGAAGCCATGAGAATAAAGATGAAAACCAGTGTTCATCATCTTTGGTTTCCTCTACATCTTCCATCATTTCTGTATGCAGGGTAGACAACAGTTATAGCTTCTGTCAGGGTTCCATTTTCTCCATCATGGGCAGGCGTGTATGTACAGCAAGAAGGCCTGATTTCTGCACACACGCCTCCTTTCATTGCTGTAATGAAGTCCAGGACATAACTGTTCTGGAGGGTCATGAGTCTGATGGCCCTCAATTCTTTTTTAATTGTATTAAATCCTTTTATTGCCATGTTAATTGTTTGTAGCAGCTCCCACCTTGTGATTTGTAATCACTGGAGATTTGCTGCACCTTGAATTCCTGACATGAATATTGCTGTAAATTTCATTGCCATCCTACTGACCAATTTGTGCTTGTCTGGGATAGCGTAATAAGCATCTATTGATTTTGCCGATAAATAGTTCTCTCTATTCTGTCAGATGAGGCTGAGCAACCTCTTCTTCCTTTGATGTGCGTCCATTTTCAGAAAGTCAGCAACATGGAGATAACTTTGAGTGATCACCAACATAGGAACATGTATTATCACTATAGAACATATTCCTCCCATATTTCTACATAGCTTCATATAAACTTTGGATCCACAGGCCCAATAGTGGTCCCTTAGCATGGCAGTTCCTCCTTTCATTCCCGGCACATCAATTATTTGCTTGCATCCTTTATTTTCTCCAACTTTAGTCAGACCACTGTTTCTGAAACACAGTGTATGGATACAGCAGTATGGATACAGGTCCTGCTTCATTTTCAACCTATGTTCATTATTTCGAATACTTGGCCCATTCCTTAAGGCATGAATCATTCAATAATTGCACTATCTTCATTGGTGCTGTCATCAATAAGTGTGCGCTGCATCCCATCATTCCTTCTTCCCATCCTATAATGGTGGCTACTTGTCCATTTACCAATAGCTGAGGTATCCCCCAGCATCCTGGCAATCTTGGTATCACCCATGTTTCACCACAATATAGTCTCTTTTGTTCAACAATCCTCATCTCTCCTCCACTCTGGCCACTAAATGAGTAGAGGAGTATTCTGCTCTTCCAACTCGATTCTGTAATTATCTTCTGCATTTGTATGTAAGCTTCTTTATATGGGAATGTTCTCTTTCACATCCATTGTAGGGTTGCCCATTTTCCTTCAAATTGTCCTCTTGTCATATATGCTTCTAGATGACTGAGACACTTTACATCATGTGTAGGTATTTCTCTTGCAATAGGTGTTCTGGCTGTGCTCATGGCATAATGGATGAGATAATATACATAGCAGTTCTCATCTGACATGCTTCACCCCACCTCTTTCATGTGCCAGCACCACATGTTATTCTTTAAATGGGTTGCATTATCAAAGTATGTATTTATATCCTGATAATCATCTCCAGCATCAAGTCAGTTAATTTGTTTGGAAATTTAAGGGAAAATATCACTTGTGCTTTTATTAGGTATAAACACAGTTGTCTCATTGCCAAACACTCCATCTGTATTGTAAAACAACATTTGGCAAAATGCTATAAGAATAAGGAAATACAGAATGCACATTGCACAAAACATAGCCACAAGAAAGATTGCAAAATAATTCATACCTCTTACTGCATTTTGTGAATTAATCAGTCTTCTTACTAGCAATGTGTCTTTCATAAACTGGAAAATTCCCATTCTTCTTTTATCAACATGTAATCCCTGTTATTCTTTAAAATAATCACACCTTTTTTCTAATAGAAATTGTAATGTAATGTATTACAGTGATGATTCTATGAATAATAGGGCCTATCTTAGAATTTTCCAAAAAGGTGACAATATCAACGTTCCGTCTCACTGAAGCTGGATAGGATCGAAGTATATATGTAAAAACAGTATACAAGAATGTGTGCAACATTATAGGCAACATAAAGCGTTTTGTGCTCTTCTTATTTTTCAAAACATTGTCTCCTTAACCTATCAGGAATAGTTCTATGAACACTGAAAAGTTTGTTTGTTGCCCCTTAAACTTAGGAATAATCAATAGTTTACATTATTTTTATTTTGGATGATTCTTGTTGGCTCTTGTTAGCCAATCAGGTCTCCATTTGCGGAACTTCTTTGCTTGATTCGTTGTCAACGGGTGCCAGAGGGGCAAGGGTCTCTCCTTTGTAAAGCTTTACATCATTAAAATGCAGCCAGTGGGGTATCCCTAATTATAAGGGTGCCCCTAATCACACTCACACCAGAGTAAAGTACACCCCTCTAGGGAAGTAAGGCCAAGAGTCTATCTTGCAAGGATAACAAATGTATTCTTTACAGAAATTAAGAGGGGGCAAAGAAGTCTTCTCCCTGAACGGCCTTCTGTCCCTCTTCCGTTTCGTTCTCCTGCAAACTGGTGCCAGGCAGGAGCTTTTATACTCATGACTTGCTGTAGTGGCATCGCTGGATATGGGCATTGCTTTATTCCAACTCGTCCTGATTCCATACAAGGGATGCTCCAGTCTTCCTTTCTTCATTGTTAGCGATTTCTGTTAGGACATGCTACTTTACATATTGCTACCTTACATAGACAAATACTTCAGCCCTGCAGATTTTTATAAACTTTGAGGCCTAGCCCCAGGAAAAACGAAACATTTCTATAACACATTTTTATTCAAACTCCACTCATTCTACTCATATTTTTATGTGGTCCTGTAATTTTGTTTAAGCCTGGTTTTCATAATTCTGCATGTTGTGCATTGAACATGTTAAAATCCCCTTTTAGCATGCATGGACTTTTGACGGACAGCTGCTGAGTTACTTTACGCTGCTCTTCCTGACTTAGTGACGTAACCCTGCATGAACCCTGTCATACATTTTTAGCACAGGCTGCATTCTTCCCAGCAAAGAGCTTGCTTCTATCATGCTTTGAGATTTTAGAACTACATAGGATTAAAATATACACATGTATTCAGCTAATAGTTATTTGCACCTTATATTTAAATATAACTGCCTACTTTTAGTGCCTGCCCATGTCTGTGTATATGATTATATTTGCATGAGAGAGCTTTCCCAGTGCTCCTCCTCCCACCTGGTCTCTTTTACTGTCTAGAAGCAGTCAAAAGAAGTATTTCCTAATTCTAAAGCGCTTGGGGTGAAGCAAGGCGCTAGCTCCTTCCCAACATTTCCCCCTTTGGTTACTTCTACAGTAAAAAACTGATCCCCACCCAACATATCTACAACCCCAGAAATATTATTTTGAGTTTTGCTGTTTATTGTATGGCAAGATGTTTTAGACCCCCCCAATTTATAACATCATCTTTGCACTATTGGGGTCTATATTGACACAACATCGCAAACCCAATTGACACATACAGAAGAGGACCAAGAAGAATATGATAACAGGCACCAGTATTTTTACTGCTGTCCCCCGCCATGAGGGGACCCAATCAAAGGCAAACAATAGCCAATCTGTGTTCTGAACTCCACCTTCTTTCTTCATTTGAACACCTAGATTGTGCACTGCCTCGATGACGTGGGATAGTGACCCATTCTCAGCATCCTCCGGGGGTACAAAAGTGCAGCAGCTGATTGTACCCCAGGAACCAAAAAAGATGAAAAGAAAGTCTCTGCTGAGTTAAAAAGTCGATCCTCATCAGTTATTCCTCTGAGCAGTGTGGAAGAGTCTTTTGATATGTAGTTTGATCTCTTCTTTCTTCCCTGCTGTTGAAATTGTACTTTTTCTGGCAGCATACCAAATTCTTGTGTGATCTGCAAGTTTCTTTCTGCTTCTTTAGGTGCTGGAGTGGCTGTTGGCACAAAGACAGGCATTTCTTCTCCCTTCAGGTGTTTTTCCGGGATTACTAATATTACTGAGTGCAGGGTCGCCAGTGAACACTTGCCCCTCCAGGAGGGTGGGAGGTGCAAGTAGGCTTGTCGGCCACAAACCCAGTAGTAATCCATCACTGCTGATGTACCTTTCACCATATCAGGGATCACAAGGGTGTGGTTGCACTTTGTGTTTGTGCCAACAGGCTCTGTTCCTTCATTGCTAAAACAAAGTTCATATTCTATGGCTCTATGTATTCGCACTGGCTTCTCCATCGTTGCAATCCATGTCAGCCTTGTGATGTATTGGGACCATATTTGTGCACACATAATTTCTACTTTGGCTATTGCTTCTCTGCTGCACTCGATCAGTCCACCTGCTGGGCACATCACTGTGGCGCCCTGCCATTTGTCGTTAATATGTGACTATCCTCCCAAGGAAAAATATGGTACTTGTAGACACTGGCGGTATTTCGAGTTGCCATTCCATAACGCTGGGTCTAGATCAATGCTCCTCAACTGCACACTGTGTGCCTGGAAAGTGTCCTTTATCCTACATAGTGCAAGATGTACCAGGCATTGTGCCTCATTAATTGGGACTCGATGTGGAACTAAAACCTTAGGAGCCCATGATGTGTGCGGGATAAGTGCATACACGTAACATCTTTCGTTGATCACATTCCTTCCTGCAGTGCACATATCAGAGTACCAGCTATTCAATGATTCTGATTAGTCGATATCAGAAATGGCGTCAAAGCCCAACCCCTTTTTCCCCCACCCTCTTTTGTTCTTTTCCACTTTGTTTTCACACACATACCCACTGCGACTCATCCACTTTACTTCGTTTTTTACCACAAAAGACAGCAAGAGAAAATATACAGAAATTATTGACTAAAATCCAGGCCCATTCCTTATACCGAACCACTACTATTTTACCCCTTATATCCTTGGAATACCACCTTCCCATCTTGAGTTTATTATGCTGGTGATCCTATTGCTTTTATCGTCATAAAAGAATAATACGCGGTACTACCTTCTCAACCTATTACGCCTGAGAATCCCTTTGCTTTTAGTCTTTATACGATGAGGCTCCCTTTCCTCTCAGTCTTTCTACGCTGAGGCTCCCTTTTTTCATTAGAAAAAGTAGAAAAACATAAACATGCGACAATTTCAATACAAAGTCCACCTCCTATACAGTCTACTCCTTATCAGATCACCTATAATCCTATCAAATCTATTCCACAGCACATCCCCACAAGTCCTATTCAATCTATTCCATTGACCTCGTACTTCCTCCACATCACCATACTATCATACATACATACATATCCCCTTGTTGTTATCACTTGCAAGAGTATACTCACATGTGCGTGTTTCACTCGAGTTTGGTGATCTCTCTTTCTCTCTGGGGCCACGCCCTGCTTCAGTAAGCAGTAAGCTGAGAGGATTTCTTTTAAAATGGCTCCTACTAAAACCACTCAGGATATACGTGTTTTTTGATTTAGAGGACCGGTCATTGTAGATGAGCGTGACTCCTTCCTGGTGACTGGCCTGGGCTTCGCAAAGGACGGGGCAAAAAATGGAGATCACGTCAGGTTGTCACCACTGTAAGGGTAAGCCAATTTACAGGGATATCCCTAATTATAAGGGTGCCCCTAATCTCACTCGCACCAGAGTAAAGTACACTCCTCTAGGGAAGTAAGGCCAAGAGTCTATCTTGCAAAGATAACAAATGTATTCTTTACAGAAATGAGGATGGGCGCAAAGAACTCTGCTTCCTGAATGGCATTCTGTTCCTCTTCCGTTCCTTTCTCCTGCAAAGTGGTGCCAGGCAGGAGCTTTTATACTCATGACTTGCAGTAGTAGCATCGCTGGATATGGGCATGGTTTTATCCCAACTAGTCCTGCTTCCATAAAAGGGATGCTCCAGTCTTCCTTTCTTCATTGTCAGCGACTTCTGTTAAGATATGCTACTTTACATATTGCTACCTTACATAGACACCCAATGCAGCCCTACAGACTTTTACAAACCTTGAATCCTAGCCCCAGGAAAAACTAAACATTTCTATAACTAATTTTCATTAATACTTCACTCATTCTACCCATATTTTAACGTGGTCCTGTAATTTCTTTTAAACCTGGTTTTCATAACCCTGCATGTTGTGCATTGAGCATGTTAAAATCCCCTTTTAGCATGAATGAGCCCTGTGATGCATTTTTAGCACAGGCTGCATTCATCCCGGCAGAGAGCTTGCTTCTATCATGCTTTTAGATTTTAGAACTACACAGAATTAACATTTGCAAATGTATTCAGCTAATAGTTGTTTGCAACTTATATTAGTGCCTGCCCATGTCTGTGTATATGATTATATTTGCATGAGAGAGCTTTCCCAGTGCCCCTCCTCCTCTCTGGTGCCTTGTAGTGCCTAGAAGCAGTCAAAAGAAGTATTGCCTAATTCTAAAGCGCATGGGGGTGAAGGAAGGTGCTAGCTTCTTTCCAACACAGGCTTTTCTTCTTTGGATTTTCACAGCAGTGGGGGTGACCGCCTCTACTAGGATACTAGGAATGGTCCTTCAAAACAGGGCTTATTCCAAGTGCGAACACAACTCTTGACAGGCACTTGGTCCCCTGGATATAAACTAGGTGGCTTTGAGAGTTCTATAGGGTTGATTGTTTGGCTGTCTTCTTCAATCTTCTTTGACCCTTTCCTCCGATTTTTGATCTGTTCGGAATTAAAGAAACACTAGCGGTCATACTTGTCAGATAATCATGCATCGCATCCCCTAATGTTTTTGCTACACTATGGGTATCAGTTTCTATTGAAGTGGGAGGAGCAAGGGGTACTCTCATGTGGCGTCCAGTCACCAACTCATGAGAAGTCAAGTGGTGATCTGAGCCAGGCTGGTTTCTCATTGCGAATAGGGCAAGGGGTAGGCAATGTAGTCATACTTTCTTCAAAGTCCTCTTTTTCTTAGCTATCCTCTCTTGAAGGAGTTTGTTTAAATGCTCAAAAATACCATTCGCTTGTGGGTGATAAGCAGATGAAAACATATGCTTTATGCCCAATAGAAGAGTGATTTGTTCAAACATCTAATTTACAAAATGCAGCCCATTATCAGACTGCATGACTTTGCATACGTCCCATTTAGGAAACAACTCGCATACGAAAAACCTGGCAGCACATGTGGCATCTGGGTATGTGCATAGACCTGCCTCAATCCACCAGGAAAAAGAACACACTACTACTAGCATATATCTCTATAGCCATTGCATGTTTGCAACATATCCACATAATCTATTTGTAGCTGCTGAAAAGGACCATTGGGGTGGGGTATTGCTGCTCTCACTGATCGCAAGGTATGCCCTGCTGTGAATTTCTGACAGACAATGCAACTCACAATAAACTGTGCAACGTGTTCTAATAAATTTGGTGAAAACCAATCTTCTGCAATCATGTCAGCAAGATTATCTCTGGTTATATACGCAGGGTAGTGAAGCTGATCCAGCCCAACTCTCAATAGGGCTAGAGGCATGACTGGGTTTCCAGTGCTATCTTGTCTCCATATAGCCTCTGTGGGGGATAAAGAACACCCCGTCTTTTCCATAAATCCTGTTCTTTCCGTTGGGCTTGACATTGCTGCTCAATTAACTGTACAATGGATAACATATTAAAGCCTTCTTTCATCATCATGCACAGGTCTGACATTTGTTTAACACTTTCTACTTCAAAATTAGAAATGTTGGGAAAATATGCTGCTCTTTTTGCTTCAACAACTGTAGATTCGTTACAGCGAGAAATCATGTCTGCCCTCTTTTTATGGGCAGCACACTTCACCACAGCGATAGCCAATGGAAGCTTTAGTACCTTAATTGGTACGTCCAATAGTGGCTCCTGTTGCACTGGTGTGCCGTCTGAGTAGTGGAAACCCCTCCTTTTCCATAGGGAGAATCCTGGGTGTACGGTTGATGTCACATAGGCGGAGTCAGAGTACACTGTCACTTGCTCACCCTCATATCTCTGAAGTGCGTCAATAAGCAACACTAATTCTGCAGTCTGTGCTGAACAATGTGAAGGGAATCTTGCACTCGTCACTACTTCAAGTTCACCATTCTTTTTTAACTTCACTACTGCAAATCCCATATGCCTTTCTCCTGTCGTATGGCCAATTTTTGAAGAGCCACCAATGAATAGAATTCCCCCCTCCTAGA
This sequence comes from Ambystoma mexicanum, assembly GCF_040938575.1. Lineage (NCBI taxonomy): Eukaryota > Metazoa > Chordata > Amphibia > Caudata > Ambystomatidae > Ambystoma > Ambystoma mexicanum. The sequence continues at coordinate 1,087,413,857 of NC_090929.1, forward strand.
GTGCTTTCTTTAATGTGGGGAATATCATCATAAATCTAAGTATATGCTGTTCAATCATGTACATAATACTCTTTTCCTACTGGTTCTGCTATGAATGTCGTTGGATTCACTACTCAGCATCTAACAATTTTAATTGCTGGGTTTGAAATGATCACCTCATATCCTGATGCTCTTTGTGTAGTCAACCTACTCTTAGGTTTCTCCAAAATGGCAAATAAGGAATGCTCAACTAATTACGTCATTGAGCACCCCACTGTAATACTTGTAGCTTTTTTAATTGCAAAAGTAGCAGCAGCTAATACTACTTCGCAAGGGTAATGCGCTCTCATTACTCGGTCTAGAATCCCACTGTAATAAACCAATGGTTTATGTCCTTGTCCTAATGTTGTTTTCTTTGAGAGGACTGCTGTCATTATCACTCCATTTGAATGCCACAATAAATAAAACTCCCCATTATAATCTGGAATCCCTAACACAGGAGCTATATAGATAGCTTGTTTAACTGTTCAAATCCTTCTGCCATCTTGTCTGTCCATATATTCTCACTTTTACCTATTTGAGCTTCTTTAATTCCTTTCAGAAGTGGTCTGATATATGTACTGTAATCAAAAACCATGCCCTATGATAATTACATAGGCCTAAAAATTGCGGCATTTCTCTCACTGTCTCAGGTCTTAGAGTTCTCATGATCGTGTCTGCTATCTCAGGTGTCACCTGTCTCCCTTTCTGAGAAATTAGCTGTCCTATATACAGGACATCTTCCTGGCAATACTGTAGTTTCTCTTTGCCCACTTTGTACCCCTTTCGGCCAATACTGTCATTATCTGGACTTAATCTTATCTGCATTTTTCTTCTGTCTCAGTGTACACTAAAATGTCATTACGTACTGAATTGTTGTGCTCTCAAGTTGTATATTACCTATGTCCATCTGAAGAACCCTATTAAAGATTGATGGGGACTAACGGTACCCCTGTGGTAATCTTTTATGTTTCGACCGCTGATTTCTATATGAAAATGAGGTCAAATCTTGGGAGTCCTCACGAAGGGGAATTGAAAAGAAAGCATTCTTAAAATCTACTACTATAAAATGTTTTGCTGTAACTGGGTTGTTATATAATATCACAGCTAAATTTGTAACCACAGGAAACTCTACTTTGACCATATTGTTTAGGTGGCGTAGATCCTGAATAAATCTCCACAACCCCCCGTTGATTTCTTTACTGGTTAAACAGCAGTGTGTCATGGGGAATCTGATGGTACTAATGTTCCCTGCTATACTAAAGTAGAAATAGTCTAAAATATACCTTCATCTGTACTTGACTTTTATCTAATATGTAAGGCTTATGAAAAATATTAATTAATCATATGAATACTCATCATGGAACATCTTTCCATCTGTCAAGTCAGTTAGTCTATACCTTTCATCAAGAGCTACTACTGTCCTCCATGCTCTTCCTTCATCATCCGTCCCATGAACAACCACCCTTACTACTGCTGGCTCTAGTTCTGTGGGAGTAACCTGTCCTTTCTCGTCATCCATGGGTATTTGTGGTCTAAACAAAAATGTGTCAGCTATCCTCAGTAATTAACCTATCAATCCAGGAAGCCATGTCAACAACATATTTACTCCATACAAAAATATTTTGGGTCTAAGGCAGAGGTTTTCAAACTGTGGTGTGCGCCTCCCCCCAGGGGGGTGCGTCCGCATTCCAGGGAGGGCGTGAGAGCCCAGCATGAAATGTAAAAAAAAAAAGAAATAATGTTTTAGATCGTAGATTGGAGGTAATGGGCAGGGGCAGCTCACATGATGAGACTGGGCCATAAAACTGCAGAAGGTACATTTATGTTAATTTATTTTTTATTTAAATATGTGTATGGATGTGTGTATGCTGGTGTTATGAGTGAGTGTATCTTGACGGGGGCTTGTATGAATGATAGAGTGATTGCTGTGTGAACATGTGTGTGATTGTGTTTGTTTTGGTCCGTTGAGCTGATTTTGGCAAATGGGGGTAGGCGGGGAAGGAGGGTTGTACAACAAAGGCATTTTGAAAATGCCTTTGTTGCACAATCCCCCTACCCACCTACCAAAATCAGCTCTCATTCTGAGGTGCTTTGGAGCCCAGGGGACAGGGATGGTATTTATTTTACTGGATATCTATCATAGCTGTCCAGTCAAAAATACCATGCTTTCCCCTTTGGCCCCTCAGTGCCAATTGCAAACTGTTTGGCTTTTTACCAATTTTGTAATGCCACATTTTTACCCATTATTTAACAAAAATTAATGGGGGAAACCCTTGGACCCCCTTGATTGGAGTTCGGGGAGCACAGCAATTGTGGTGGGAGCAGGATAAGTGGGAGCACTGGGATAGTGGTGGGAGCAGGGTGGGGAGAGCCCAGGGTCTGGGATGGGGTGGGGAGAGCCCACAGTCTGGATAGGAGTGAGATGAGGGAGCCCAACAACTGTGATGGGATCAGGTGGGGGAGCCCAGGGACTATACTGAGAGTAGGGTGAGGTGCCGCAGTGCGATAGTTCATAGCCATTTGTACATACTGTCCTTGGCATTTTCAGGGGTGCCCGGCCCGCCCAAATCTTGCTCAAGGGGGGCCCAGGCCAAAACAGTTTGAAGACCACTGGTCCAAGGGGACACCTCATAATGCTTTTTGGCCTGAAAATGCTAATATAAACTCTCTTACATTCATGTAATGTATCCCTGGAGTGGAACATATTATCCCTTTGTCAGTAAAATATATTGTCATATTCAGTTTTGTCATCAAGTCACGTCCTAATATGTTATCTGGTGTCTATCGGGAATACAATAGTGGCATAGATATGTTATGTTCTCCTATTGAAATTGGTTATTCATCAGTAAAAGAAACCAAACTCGTAGCCCGAGAGAATCCCTGTGCATTCATGGGTACTTTCCCTCTCAAACACAGGATCGAGTCACTCCAGAGTCTACAAGAAATGAAAATGTCTAGCCTCCTATTGTTACCCTGACCCTCAGTTCCTTTTGGGGGTCTGGTGTCACTGATAGTACTGAACACATCAGATCACTCTGTGGGCTTTCCTATTCTGGATATTAATTCATCCCTGTACCCGTAAAAGGATTTCCTCCCACCAATGTCACACTGCATATCATGGGTGTAGGTGTTTGAGGGGCTCCTGTATTTGCATTCCATTGTGGCATCATTGCTGTTGTGTCTGTACTTGTTGTGTTCGCATAGGCGCTTGCTGTGGTTGCCCTTGTGGCGACTGTGATTGTAGCGGAACTTGCTGCGTTTGCTGTATTTGAGGTGCACATATCTGATACTGCGTGTGATCTTGGGCATAATACACTGTCGGTTCTGTAGTAAACGGTGACAAATAGCCCACCCCCCTCTTGGAGCTTGCCAATTGTGCTGCATGCCCCCTCTGCTTCTACATGTGTGGGCCATTCTCCCACAATTCCAGCATTGCTGCAGTTGTTCCCCATTAAATCCTCCTCCCCCTTGAGGGTTTTGAAATCCGCCTCCTTGTCCTCTAGGTCCATTCCCTCTACCACGTGGCCAGAAATTGTACCCACCCTGATCTATGGGGTTCCCTACATTGATTGATTGTGTAGGCTGTAACTCTTGTGTAACCACCTCTTCATCGCTTGTCAGTACTGCTCCTTCTATGGCAAATTTTGAAAATAAATTCTGAACTAACTTTGCTTGCTCAAGCTTCCTATTCTCTGCTTTTTTCTTATTCTTCTCTTGTAACAATCGACAATGATGTACGATAGTGAACTGTATTTCTGGCTATGGTTTCGCTTCCATCCCTGCTTGTTTTTTCACATGCCTTTGCTTTGGCTCTGGCAGCCCCTGACATAAAATGTGATAAAATATTGTTGCTGTCATATCCAATGCTTCTCTCATCTCAAGACACCAAAGTTCTTGAATCACTACTACTGTCATTCCCGCTGTCATTCTTTCTAACTCATGGATCCATTTACCCGCTCCTGCAGTCAAACTAGGTAACATGCATTTTAAATGATCTTTATCCATGTACGGCCACGGTATATATTGTGGTAGTCCTCCCCCTTTGTCCAATAACAGGAATTGCGTGAACCCTGTTCTACAATCGTATCCACCTATGCTTCTTGTCTTCCTGATAAGCCTAGTTCTGCCTTTTTGTCTTCATCCTGGTAAGGACCTCAATCTACCTACATAAGCAGGGGACAATTCCCCAACACTAGGCGATCCTCCTTGTGGTCGTTCAGGATATGATATAGGTTCTAGTGTATTTGTTTCTTAAGACCACTTTACCCCTTTTCCTATGTCTGGATCTATCGAAGAGCCACATGTGCCCTCTTCTCATGCTCTTATTTTCTTTGCTCTCTCTTTGTCTGACATCATTATACCCCAACTAGCTTGACTGTTATCGTTTTCCTCCTCATCAAGATATAGTCTGTTTAGGGACAGCGTTCTATGCTTTTCCATCATTACGTCATCCAATCTATCTCTTGTTTCTCTCGGTGGAGATCCTTCGATATTACCTCTGGTTTCGTAACCATCTTTTTTCCTCAACTTTCTATATAGTTCCCTAACCTTTTTCCCTATGCCTTCTGCATCATGCTCATCAGCCCATGTCGGTGCTCTAGGTATCTCATGCAGCTCCCCGTGGGGCTGTTGCAACCTTCTCTCTTCCTCCTGTCATTCTTGTTTTTCAACTAGTATTACACATCTATAACAATGTGATATAATTTTTCCTCCCTTTGTCCTCTACTTCTTCTTATTTCCTTTTGTTCTTCCTCTTCCCGTCTCCTCATCTCCCTCTTCTCTTCTTCTTTGCAACCTTCTTTCTTTCAATCTCTGTGTTTCTATTTCCTCACGTTTCTTTTTCTCCCCATCTTTTTTCTCTCTCTTACCTGATCTTCATACATTCTTTGTTCTTCTTTTCACTTCCTCTCTTTTTCATTCTCATCTTTGTATGCCCTTTTTCCCTCCTTTTTCTTTCTTTTCCGTTCCTCTTTTTCATCTCTTTCTTTAATTTTGTCAGTAGCCTTTCCGTCTAACTTGAGTAATATTCGTCCTCCCATACGCTCATTCTGTACAATTGCTATTTCACTAGCTTTATCTTTCTCTCCTCTTTATCTCGTAGTCTCTTCTTCTGTTTCTATCAGTCTGCCCCTTCTCTCATTACACTCCTCATTTTTACTACCTATGGAAATATATTAGCATTCTTTAACCTTACTTTCTTTTGTACTTTCTTCACTGCTATAAACAGGGGGTGCATATATCAGATTAATAAACCCTGCTGCTGATTTTAATTCCTTCAGAGGATAGAATCCCTGTTTCTCAGTATCTGTACTCTTGTTAAAGGAGAAAGAGGAGCTGAGGGCAGTGTGTCCACTCCCTCATGCTGATTAAGCATCTCGGGTGGATCTTCTGTTTCGCTCTGATATATTTTCCATAGCTCTAAAATAGCTAACCTTTTTTCTAGCTTCTTCCCTGTGTACACAGCATGTAAATATGTTGTCATGTGTTGCAATACTGTTCTTGATAAGGAACCCTCTTGAGGCCAAGGCATGAACATTTTGTCAGCGGTGCCTCTTACCGATTCAGCATGATCAGACCCTCCAGTTTATAGCGATTTTGCGCTCCCGCAAAATGCTGCGAAAACGGCTGTTTTGTGCAAAATGCAGCGAAAACAGATGTTTTGTGCAAAAACAGCACCTTTAAAAAAAAAGAATAATAAATAATAATAATAATGAATCTGCAAAAATTACTGTTTAAAAAAATAATTACTCAGGGTGCCAGGTCCTGAACTTTTTTTTTTGCAAGAAACGAAATGGGCCAACACATCTCATCACTTGCGTCCAAAAAAAGAGCAGCCCAATCCACAAGGGACACATGAATGGGCCATTTTATATGTGCGCCCATTCAGATGGCCTTTTTTTTCACCTCCTTGATCAAATAAAGTGGCGTTTCTGCCAATTTAAAATCGCATCACTCATTTCCAAGCAAGATGTACTTTTAAATGTGTAGAAATTGTAGGCAACCCTACGCGCACAGGATGTGGGGGTGCCACTGCATGACAGGGTCTTTCTTGACCCTATCATGCATTTCTTTTAAGGTATGAACCGCTGCAGTGTCGTTTGCATTTCTGTTCCTCAAACAGGATAAAAATGCATTTTTTGGGTCGCATTTTATAGTGGCGGGCCCCTGAAGGGCCTGTCCCTGTGAAAGGCACTGGGAGCTTGCAGAGCACTTTCAGGAGAGCGATTCTATTTAAGGTACTACCCATTTTGATGACAAAAATCGATTGAATGTTACAATTTGACCTATTTCGTCCAGTACTATTCGATTGCTTTTTATAAATAGCGAACATGTGTTGCGGAGGTGTCACACGCTCCCCAAGTTCAGTATTATTTGGGTTAGGGGGTGGCAGGGGTGTTCCCCACTTTTCAAAATTGGAGGCAGGGACAGAAAAAAAATAACGAAAAAGGGACCCTGCAAAGTCGGATCCGACACGCGTTAGAGGGACGGATCTGACAACGCAGGGCTGCAGGGAAAGCGGCAGCAACCAAGCAGTTAAGTAGGGGAGGGGGTGGTGGTGAAAGGTACATTTTGGGTTGTATTGCTGAAGTGCAAATTAATTCACGGCGAAATGGACTGCGGTCAATTCCACCGCAAATATTTGCACTTCGGTCAAACAACCCAGAACACCATTCAAGGCAGCTGGCCAGTGCACAATTTGCGCTAAAGCTCAAGCCTGTGGAAATGCGCCGGTCACCTTTGAGAATAGGGTGACCTGCTCATTTCCAAAAATGGGTTGTCTAAAAATAGCATATCCTCGGCTCTATTTTTAAATGCCCCATTTTTTGAGGTTCTGGGTCAAAATCTACATTAAAAAAAAAATGGTTACACTATGAGAGGGAAAGGAGAGAGAGGGAGACTGATGGGTGAGATGTGAAGTGATAGGCAAGAAAGCAGAGGGAGAGCAGTGGGTCAGGGGAGGAAGCGGTGCACAAGAGAGCAGAGGAAGCAGTGATGCGGTGGGTCCGAAATCTGAGAGCGCGCGGAGGTACAGAAAGTAGAGGAAGCGTGTGCTCAATGAGCTGGAAAGCAGAGAGGAAGCGGTTGGCCGGAAAGAGGCAGTGAGCTGCAGATTCGGAAAAAGGATGAGGGAAGAGTGCGAATGAATGGAAGAAAGGATGCAAGATGCAGAAGCAACATAAAAGAATGAAGGACTGTAAATTGCGGGAGGAATTGAGTGTAAGGTGTGAGTTGGGAGTATGATTTGGAGTGTGGGAGGAGATGGGCAGTGCAAATTGTGACTTGACAGTGTGACATAGCATGTGAATATTTGTATGACAGAGTGAGAGGTTCAGGAATGCAAGTTGTGATGGGGAGTTGGTGAGATGTGTGATGTGTGCTGCTGAGAGAGGTGTGTGGTTGTTTGGGGGATTGGAGAACATAGATGGGGGATATTTTCAGCATTACAACTGTTAATGATCAATGTATTTAATACTATTAAATAGGCATGCACATTAAACCAAAAATGTAGCCAAATCAAACACTGTTCTGCCAAGCCAGAGACATCTGGAACTCTTCGCATTAAATTAATACAAAAGATACATAATAATGATACCCTTGCTCTCTTGTAGCCTTGCACTCTGCCTATTTCCTGCAATGTGGCAATCTTACACCCTCCAGTTAATACAAAATGTCCTGCAAAAATGCTGCAATAAATAAAGGTTTGTGCCGCAAAATTTCCCATTTCGTGCCACAAAATTTGTTATTTAATGCCGCAAAATCCTGGAAGGTCTGCATGATATTTCCTAATCTTAGGTGTGTACCTCAGTAATGTTTTGCACAAATGTAAAAGAGGAATGTCCTCCATTATGACAAGTCGTTTTTAACTGTCAATACTTACTAGACCTTTTATTCTGCTATTACTTTTATTAAATATATCACAACAATCAATTCGGGCAAGCACCATAAATTGTCGCCCATTTCCCAAAAACAATTCTTCAAACAATGGTGGAGGGATTAGTTAAGGGAATGCGTATACCTAAAGTTTGTACAAGTGTTAGTATCAGGATTGGATGCCCCTTATCTGGTTGGCATTCCTTGTACAACCTCTAACTACGTAAAATACAGATAATAGCATAACAACCGCAGCACATAGGCTTCTGCCTCAATGTATGGTCCACGATTTCTTAGGCCCTCGTGATTGGTTGGCACTCTCTCACCAACCTTGGACATTCGGCTTGTTAGCACCATGTAAGCAACAAAATTCAGGTACAAGGGGACAACGTCATTAGCCTACCATCTCTCATCAGTTAGATCCTAAGACAAGGATCCTTCTTTGTAGTTGACCTTGCTTCATGTTCTCTTCCTTGGGACTTTAAAGAGAGTGAAGGTTCATTGCTGTCTTCGTCTGGAGCTTTATGAATAGGCCTTGCCTTCTGGTCTTACACCACGTGTGAAGAGACCATGATTTTGTCAATTCTGTCCTTCTATTTAAAGCTATTTGATTCAATTATATTGGGTGTAATTACTCCTCTTGGCTCTGGAGACTTGGTTGTTCCATCCTGCATGCACTTTCTGCATCTTTGATTGTTCAATACTTGCCACTCATAATTATTCACTCTTACGTACATGGCTTATCCTCTCCGACTCCTTTCGCTCCTTGCAGTTGCTTGTTGCTGTGACATCCTTGATCCTGAGCCATGCTAATACCCTTTGTTCTTGCACAAATCTGCAGTCCAGAGCCTGTCAGCTCTGCTTCTTGGTCTCTCTCTTTAAGATTTCATGCTTACTTTTATACGATGCCGACGTCCATTTTCTCAACAAGGCTGCTCTACTACATCTCTTGTCACTTGTCTTCTATGAGTATATGGCTTTCTTCATATTTGCATATATGTTAACTTTGTTGCTTCAGTTACATCTCCATTCTTTGGGCATCCATGCATTAGGTTAGGTGCGCCCACCAGTCTTCTCTCTTTTTTGGCGTCACTTCTATTTGGTCAGAATGTACTTATAGTTCTTTTATATCCAGTGGTGTCTACAAGCTCATGTCTATCGCATCAGTTCGGGGATGCATTCGGTACGGTTGTCTGAGTGACTAACGTCTCTCATTCCTTCGATGTGGTATTGGAATGATGCCAGGTGTCATGCATAGTGTTCTCTTGCTGCTCTTCCAATATGACAGAGGTGAGGGGGTGGGCTCTATAGATGACGTGTACATCTGCCTCTCTACACTCTTGTCCTCTTCCTCGTCTCAGTACCTGAGTGGTATGGGAGTTAAAGTCCATAACTTCTTTTGGGCTTTTAACTCCCGGATGATTTTTTCCATGGATTTCTTAAAAAGGCACATCAAGATTAGAGGTCATGGTTACCTTTGAACTCTTACATAAAGGCACATCAAGAACAAAAGGTGATATGTGCGAGTTAAGGGTGTTTGAATGAAAAGTGGGGGTCTGGCTAGAATGAGGTAGAGAAAAGGTTTCTACAGTGGGGAATTATTATCTGACAACAGGCCAGTACGTTTTTGGAGTTCAGGGGGTCTTTCTCATGGGAAAGGGGGGAACACTGTGACTCCTCCAATGGAGTCATAACATCTCCCCGGTAGTTGTGTTCTCCCATGTGATCTGATCACCCCTCATGAAACCGCCTCCATGGTCAGGATCAGGGAGGGGGTGTCATTCTCTGGCCCCATGGGAGGCGGTTCCCACCAGGGAATCTGTAATGATGCCATTAGATTAATCACAATATGTAGCTGATGTCAGATCCCACTATTGATAGTCAAAGAGTGGTGGTGTCCAGAGGACTTGTGTGCTCATTCTGGGTCATAGATTACTATTGAATTCTTACATACTTTACTGAAGTGGTGTTGCATGACTTGGTCCCATGCATGCATTTGACGCACCCACAGCCCCAGTCTGTACTTCTCCAGTTCCCTCTAGGACGTGACATTGATGACAGCCAGCCGGGTGCAGGTCCAGGGGTGGTGGTGGTGATCCTCCTCCTGTGGTCAGGAAGTTCCTGATGCGTTTAGCAGCCAGCTTCCGGGCACAACCCTTGAGGTCCTGCCAGTGCTTATGGATCAAGACTACCTTGTGGGGTATTGCTGCAACAGCATTGACATTCTGAGAGATAGCCTTCCAGATGTTGTTGCACTAGCATAGCGGGATCTTTAAATGTTTAGGACCCACAAAGTGGTCAGCCTCCTTTTTGACACCCTCAATCAGTACCATCAGCTCCTGATCTGTGAACTTGGTGCAGGATTGCTGCTGCACAGTCCTTCACTGTGCCTGCTGGTGCTGGGTAGGGAAAGTGGCCCACTGTTTGGGCATGGAGTTGCCAAATGGCGGTAGACCCTAGAGCTGGGAATTGGCTGATGGACTGGGGTTTTGGGTACAACAGAAGATGTGAATGTGGTGACATCCAAGGGAGGTTGGTGGTGGCAGTGGATGGAAAGATGGATGGTCGTGGCAGGAGCAGGATGCGGGGTGTGTCCAGAGATTTGGGTGAACAGCAGTCAGACAAACCTGGGGACAATGGATATCAAGGGTTCCTGGGTGTAACAACAGTCAGGGGGGTCCTGGTAGCAAGAGGGGATATGGAATTCTGGTGAATTCCTGGGGAAAGGGGAGGCTTTTTTTAATTTCAGTCCCACAGTTGTTAACAAGATGCTGTGTGGTCGTGGGTTTTAGGCGGGGCTTGGATGGTGGTGTGAGGAATTTGACCATCTGCATGGCTGGTGTTAACTCGCCTGGGCTTTTTTGATATTTTTTTAAAGAAAATTGAATGATGGTAGATCAACCTCAGAAAATGTGTCGGGTTATTCAATGCATGACAAAAACATGGACCGTGTACTCTGGGCGGGCAAAGTCTACACGCGCAACCCCCCCCCGTCCCATTTAGTTGGAATGTGACAGCCAGGAGTACATGAAAGCACCTCAGGAGGAGGAGGGCCAAACCTTTCTCCGGCCATGGCCAGCCTAATTAAATATCAAATGCTCCATCGATCCGCCCTGCTCATTGTCAGTTCTGTTGGTGACAGCACATATTGATGAGAGTTCATTGAAGCAAGCCTGCGAGAGGCCTGGTCACAGAACTAACAAAGGACAGGAACACCAACACCCCATTGAGATGCATCTGTGTCAACCTGAAGCCAGCTCTCACCCTAAAGGATCAATGACAATGAGCTGTCATGTCTAGTATATGTGTTTACAGTAGGCAACCCCAGCAGGGAGACCCCATTCAGAGGGTAGGCGTATGTGATTTGATGGAAACAGAAAGTCTGTTCTCGCCATAAGTTCAAGGGAAACCTGTGCTTTGATCAGGAACCACAGAGAGCTCACTTAACCAGAGAGACCCTTTCATTCACAACAGACAGGAAGATGGATGGGACTTAGTAGTACATGTTTTCACCCCTTTACTTTTCCTGTTGCAAAGCACTCTGGTTATGACCTCATGCATAACAGAAGATTGTTAGTGGGGACCCAGGATTGGTTCATTAAGGTACGCTTAGCCTGTACCAATCACTGGGGACCATTTGGCTTTAAAAGAGGGTTGAGTTCCTCTTTTGGCAGATCATCTGAAGACTTTGCAAGGAGTATCAAGAAGGACTCATTTGGAACCTGGCTGAAGGTACAGTCTGCCTTACAGCTTCCACCAGTGAAGGAAGGCCAGGAGTTCCAAGAGGGAAGCAAGATCCTTGCCCTAAACATCTCCCAGGAAACAGAGGGAGATACTGAATCCGGAGGACCCTCTAGCAGCTCCATAACAGGTACCCAGCCAGCACACAGCGTGCCCTGCTAGGCCCTGCAGCAAGCTTTCTAGGTGGGAAGGGCCAGAGAGTCTCTGAACCAAACCGAAAGAAGGACAAGGCCTCTGCCTGCAACACTCTCCTCAGCGTTGGGCCATCCCCCTTAATTGATGACACAAGCCCAGTGAAGAAGCTAGGAGGAGTGCATTGACAAGCATCACCCAGCGTCCGCCTGAAAGGAAATTTTCGAGACAGTCGTGCTCCTCATACTGCAACCGACTACACCACTGACTGTTGTCACGCCGTAATCGCTAACGTCATCCGAGTTAGCTCGACCAGTGTTTCAGTCCCGCCGATCAGCACTGAGACAACGATTGCTGATCCTGAGCCGCTATGTAGGCCAGCCTGCAGCCATTTGTCCAGCCGCGCTCGCCGTACTGCCTGCCGCCTGATACATGCAGCTGTCTCCCATCTGGGACTCTGTTGTAGGTGCTGCAAAGTGCCCTGGAACCGACTAGACCCTGTCGAGCATCAAGAACTTCTACAAGCACAAGGTACAGTGTGATTCTTTTCCCCTGGTCCTTCTCAGAAGGCTCCAAGTGATTTTTATGACCCCCTTGCTCCCTTTGAGCTGAGACCAAGTGTCATTGAACATTATGATTGATTACTTTACCGACTACCCTCCTGTCAGTATCCAGAGTGCATCTGCTTCCCTTCTTGAGACTCTCTGTCCTCTGTACTTCTTTACAGGGTGGGTTGTATTTTGAAGTGTGCTAGAACTGTCTGTTGTAATAATAATAAAGTAGATATTTTTAAACACTCTTGACTGGTCAGTCCCTTTTTTAAAAAATATTTTATTGGTTAAAGAAAAAGAAATTTCAACCTTTAACATGCAGCCCTTAAATTAGGACTTGTCTCGATGCAAGACATCATCACGGATCCTCCAATCTTTATATTTCATTACTCATCATTTATCACCGTGAAGATCCATTCTGCAAATTTAAGGGCATCCAATGTTCGGCCAATTCTATCTGCTGTCAACAGTCTTTCCCAATATTCCTCTTCCGTAGTTTGATTGACTCGTTCCACCTACTCGCCCAGATGCCTTCTTTGGGGTGAAAGACTCGGGCAAGACAAAATCAAATGTCTCGTTGTTTCCAACACTCCAGATTTGCCACAGAAGCGACATCTGGCATCTTGAACAGACATCTGTTTTCTTAGGTATTGAACCTCCAAATATGGGAGGATATTTAGCCTGCATCCCATCAATAGGTCCCTGTATTGGGGTGATGGAAACCTTCTCAAATATGGTGGGGGATCATTCAGTGATTTACGTTCCCATGTGATGTTTTTACAGTATTTGTTAAGTCTCTTCGATGTAGCTGTTTCCTCCCAATCTTTTTCAAGAAGGATTTCCTTCGCTTTGTCAGGGTTTCCTTTCAGTGTCTCTGTCTTGATGTTGAAGTATTCTAGAACATCTTGACATTTCCACTTCCAGGCCTGAAAGTTGTGATCCTACTTCCTCACTTTTGTATTTGCCAAAATTTCAAACGGGATTGGAGGTCTGTCCAGGATACATTTGTGATACAAGGAGATTGTTTTCCACAGTAGTATCACTTTCAAGGATTGCAACCTGAGTTTGTGTCTTATTGTCTTAACTGATAGACAGTTCGGGAGCCTAAGGACCTTTCGTCAAAAAAAGGCCTCAAGAATACCCCATGTTTCCCATGGCAGATTTAACAGGGATTCAGCACCATAGGTCATGACGGCCACAACCTTTTGTTATAAAATGTGATTAGAGGCTCCATATCTCTTATGAAGAGCTCGCCCTTGATTTGATAATTTGATAAGTCTCTCCCTGATGAGGCTGTGTTGGGCCTGTTCATTGATATTTTTCTTGATTCTGACCCCCAGATATGTTGTTGTATCCACTATTTCCAGGGCCTGATTATCGATTGTTCATGCAAACAGATTCTTTTTTATCCTTGGTCTTCTGGCAGACTGCATGATCATTGATTTTCTTATGTTGATCTCCATGTTGTTATTATCGAGGTAGATCTTAAATTCTGCAATTCTTCTCTGAAGACCTATCGCTGTTTGGTCCAAAAATACGACATCATCTGCATAAAGTATCTAGGTCAATTCTGCATCTTCAAATACTGGTGGGAAGGCCTGTATTTTTTCCTGGGACTCCTTGATATCAGCCAGATATAAGGCAAACAAAAAGGGAGCCGAGGCACATCTCTGCTTGGTGCCCTTGAAGGTCAAGATCATGTTGGTAACATCATCTCCCTTTGAGACCACGATTTGTATTGAGGTGTTAGTATAGAGTACCTGGAATGTTTTTAGAAGGTCTTCCGGACAATGCAATTTTTTTAATTTGGCCCAGAGTAGTTCTCTGCTGATTCCATCAAAGGCCTGTTGTAGGTCAATGAAGCCTAAATAGATATTTCTTTTGGTTTCTAATGCACACAGCTTTAGTATGTTTAGAAGAAATAGGTTCAGGGAGGTCCCGACACCAGACATAAATGCTGTTTGACATTTATCCAGGACACCTGCACTTATCGCCCAACTTTTGAGGTCCCTCAGGAGGATGGAAGAGAATAGCTTACCAATGGAGTCCAGCAGAGCGATTAGCCTATAATTACTGGGGTTAGTACGGACCCCTTTCTTTAAGATGGGTACTATAAGGGCCTTCTTCCATGTTTGCGGTATGGTTCTGGTCTTTAAGATCTGTTGGAACAGTGGCAAGATAAAGTCTGTCCAGGCTTCCCCATTTTCTTTAAGCATAAAGTTGGAAATTCCATCGGGTCCAGCGGCTCTGAGGAACTTAGCTTCTTTATCCTCAGTAACATATCCTTTCGATCGATTTCAATGAGCCACAGGGTTTTGTTCCTCTTGCTTTGCCTTTCATTGATAATATCAGTCTCCTGAAAGAGGGCCGGGTAATGTTTCACACATTGCTCTTTTGGGACTTTATTTAAAGTTAGTGCGGCCTGAAAATCTTCTGCTTTATTTATAATCTCCAAAAGGGATCTTGTATTAGATGTTCTTTTTGCTGCTAGCATTAGCTCTGCATCTGCTTGTGCTCCCCAGGCCCATGAGGACTTAAGACACTTTTTATATGATTGTTTGCATTGCCTCATCAGTTTCTCTTTATTATGGAGGGTACTTCTCCAGAGTTGTCGCAGTTCAGCTCGATAGAGCCTCCTTTTTCCCATCAGATCTGGATTGTACGCATGTTTCCTTGCAATTGTTTTGTTTTTATTCAGATCGGTCTTCACTTCATAATCCTTGAGTAACCATCTATACTCAACTGCGTCTTGATTATTTTTGACATTGTAAGCAAGGCGATCCACTAATTTAGGAATGGCCTGCAGTTTTATTTTTAGCCTGTTCCTGCCCCATGATAATTCCATTGGGGGTAGGGTATGTTGTTTTGCCTTTTTCGCTATTCAGAGATGTTCTATTTCCAAAAGCGCGTGATCACTCGCTTTTTGCTTCTTGACTAGAAAGGTGTTAATCCATTTTAATGTATTCCAAGCTACAAAACAATAGTCTAAACGTGAGCTGCACGAGTTACTGGACCAAGTGTCAGCCCCTGGCACATCACCTTTTGTCTGTCCATTCAACATTACCATCTCCATGATATCCATTTCTTTAAGCCTGTGTTCTTCCTTTATGTCTAGACATGATCTTCTTTTCAGAAGGCCTTTATTGTCTAGGAACTTTAGGTTCAAATCGCCACAGATTAGGATGAGTTGATTTTTGTCCTCAAGCATTGACAAGTCAATGGCCGTCATAATGTCTGCTAGGTATTTTTCCATTTCATAGTCATTAGTGCTCCAATATGTGCTAATTAATAGGAGTCTTCTCTCCTGTGGTCCCCTATTTTTGACTAATTTTAACACTTGAACATAGGAGTTAGGGGTCTGTTGTTCAAATACCTGCAGGTCATAGTCATCTTTGACCAAAGTTAAAAGTACAGCACGAGGTCTACCCAGTTGAACTTTCTGGACAGTCCCTTTTATCATTGGGTAATAATTGTATTTTCGCTGTGTTGCAACTAACCAACGATCCACGACCTTGCAGAGATAAGCCTGCACTTCCATCCACGTTACCAAAATTGGACAAGGAGGTTTATAATTTGCTTGTGTTTCCAATCTGTTCGGATCCATTCTGGTGTACTAGAGGTGTGGGGCTGATTTATGGTTTAGAAACCGATATTCCTTCATGGACTACTGGCGCCCCGGAAGTTGATTTGCCACAGGTGGCTCTACTATACCTACTGCATATGATATGCAGCTCTGTGTGCTTCTGGTTCTACACTTCAATTTGCGCAGCTCTGGATACAGATATAAGCTGTACTTCATACTTGTGCACAAAAGGGGTTTGTCCTGTCCTCAAAACATCATTAATGCAATAAAGTCTTGCAATAATTATTTGAACCTTCAAAAGCATCCAGCAAAACAACTATCAAGTTTGTGTCACTGGGAAAAGAACCATCCAACCACTGAGATTTATCTACAGCTGCCTTTTTTATTAGGCTGGACATGTAGATTTCATCTGTTTTTAGGTAAAGCAAGTTTAGCTTATTATGAAAAAGTGCTCAGATAGTACGTGAGAACAAATCTATAAATAATACCTGCAATCAACAGCAAGAAAAGGGGGGCATAAACATTCCTTTGTTTTATGCCTAATCAAGTACCCACATAGGCATATTACTTCATACCAGTCAAATCATGTGCGATAATTACCAGTTCATTGGGTACTCTTTGATTAATATATCCATTGCAACTAGTGTTTTAAATGCAACATTTTATACAAAATTAATAAAACATTGTGTATAGAGAATGCATATATAACAAGCTAATGTTTGTTTATTTATTTGGTAATGGCACCAAACCCTTAGGTAGATGGGCACAAAAGAACACAAGAAAACTTATAACTTAGTTACAGTACAAGGTGACAATACATAGCACAGTGAGTGCAGTAGGAGCAAAATACATAAAATGCAAAGCAATAGCCTTGGTTAATCAAGGAAACATTAACATGAATGTCAGCATGTGCACATATACAACCTTGCATGTATACGACGTTGTATATCCATAGTATATACATAAATGACAAAATAGATAACCATACGTGCACAGTTACCTAAAGTACAATGTAATTTAGCAGAAGCAGGGGTCATGTAGAGGCCGGAGAGGTAGAGGTGTAAATCGTCAGTTAGGTGTCGTTCATACACATGAGACCCCTGATATATTCTTTGTAGAGGTGCCACCACAGACACTTAGACCAAAAAGAGTGAATTTGGATTTTTTAGTCTAGTGGCTGGGTGCCAAGTGTCAGGAGTCTGGTGTATTGCTCCACTGTGTGTGAAGCTAAGACCTGAAAGTGGGGTCTACGAAAGCATGGCGTTTGAGGAATGACCAAGAAACTGGTCGACGTCTTGATGTAAATAGAGAAAGTTTGTGTGGTCCTTGCTCGTGGCGGCCCTGGTGGGGGCACGGTGACCACAGACATTTCGGCTTGATTGAATATCAACCTTCTTCTGGGACCAAGTGTTAGCAGGTCTCCCTAAGGATAAAAAGATAAATGTATACTCAGTATTAGGCATAAGGACGGGGCATACCTGAGTAAGGATAATAAAAATGTTAAAACACCCTTAGATTAGGGTAAAAGTAAGTGAAAGGCCTACGGCCCTGTAACCAAAGGACTGACCTTAAATAGAGCTGTAAGGAAGTGGAGCTCAAAACATTTTTCTTCAAAAAGATGGCAGACAAGTGTGGAAGTCAATGTCTGGAAGCAACTTCTGTCTCCAGAAATAGCAAGTAAGGCGATCTGGTGTAGCCTAAGTAAAAGAATAGAAATGAGACGGTTAAGAGTGGCCTAGATGAATGGATAATGAAAGTGGCAAGTGGCCAATCTCAGTTACCTTGTTGGCCCAGGGGTTTTGGTCTGGGATCTGAATCCCCTTGCAGTATGAATCCTTTGCCGGCTACCGCAACTCTGCAGGAGGGTGCAGGAAGGGCCAGGGAGAAAGAAAGAAAGGGACAAGAGCTGGTCCCTAGTAGGATTGGTGCCCGGAATTCATAGGTAAGAAAGGTAAGAATGGTTCCTACCCCTTGTGATAGGGGGGTGGCACTAACCTTACAATCCGCGGGCAGTTCCTGTAGAGCGGTAGAGGGGTCTGCCTGCGGTCCGCATTGGGAGAGAACTGGAGCTGTGTGTGTGCGCCTGAACAGCGCATGCGTGGAAGATGAGTGGCTGAGCCTGGCACATGCGCACCACGAGTGGTATTCCATTGCCATTGACTCCGCAGGGGAGCGTGGGTCACGTGTATGTTATGTGCTGGTCCATGGATGCGGAAATGGGCACTGGATTAGCAGGTAGTATGCCCGAATAACAGGCTAGAAGCAATGCTCCGTAATGCCGATGGGGTTAGCCATACTAGATCCAGTCGGCGCTGGTATATACCTACTCGTTCAGCTGTTAGTGTGTGATGCCGAGTGGACCTTGGGTGGGAACAAAGGGGCTCCTAGTGCAAGCATAGTGCATAGCGGGGCTGCACTGCGGAGTGTTGTCAGCCCAGATTGTAGGTGGAGAAGCCTAATGTTTGTTGCCTGTCATAATACCATATTAATGCATTGTGTGGGGCATGTATTGTGGTCACAATTAGAGACCTGACAAGGAAACATGTCAATGTACAGGAAAAAGTGCGAGGGTCTCACAACTGATCCTCCAGAGGTGCTGCTTCATTGCGGCCCCTGGTGATTGTTTGTAATTTAAAAATCCACCAGGCCTCTTTGAAGTTTGGTGTGTTGGTAATATTGGAGGTTTCCAATATTTTATCAATCACCCACCATCTGAATGAGTCATGGCCATGTTGAAATTCCATAAAATGCAAAACAAGCGGTGCTGCATGGGCTTTGCACCTGATCCTAGATTTATGTTCTCCAATTCTTTTGTGCACAGGTCTCGAGGTTTGCCCCACATACCGTAGTATGCATGGAAATTCAATGAGGTAAATTACATTGAGTGTTTTGCAGTTTGTGAATTGTCCCAATTCCCATTCTTTGCCTTCTATAGGAAATTATTTAATTTTGTGGGTTTGGTTACAGGCTGCACAGCTGCCACAGGGGTGGTGGCCTCAGATTTCGTGCATATTCCAGAGAGGGGATCTGGCATTTTTGCATCTGGATCTTGCGTGAGTAAGGAGGTCTTTGAGGTTTTTGGCTCTCCTGAGTGCCATCCTTGGTAGCGGTTCCTCCGGTAGGCTGAGTTGTACTATGGGCCAACCTTTTTTAATCATCCCCTTACGTTGTGATGCGTTGGCACTGAAAGTAGATACGCAAGCCATGTTGTTTTCAGTCGCAGGGTCGTTTTGTTTCGGGGTTAGTAGTGTTTCACTAGGTGTAAATAGAGGTCACTTCTTAGTGTTTTTCAAGAGTTTCTTTGGGTAGCCCCTGCTTTCTAGTTTGTGCTGTAGATCAGTTGCATGAATCTTGAATTCTCTGTTTTCTGTGCAGTTCCTCAGAATTCTGAGGAACTGACCGTAGGCAAGATTATCGCATAGGTTTTTTGGGTGAGGACTTTTATAATGCAGGATCGTGTTCCTGTGGGTTTCCTTTTTAAAGAGGGAGCATTCTAACTGGTTGTTTGTGACTCTGATGTTGAGGTCCAGAAAATTGATGTTCACATTGCTATTATTGATGGTGAATTGAATTTCCTGAGATTGGACATTAATCCAACTAAGAAGTTATGCAGTTCTTGCCTCTGTCCCTTCCAGATGAAGATGATGTCATCAATGTATCTGCGCCATAACTGGATGTTCTCCCGGAATGGGTTGTCCGTGTTGAGTACATAACTTTGCTCATACCCTGCCATGTAAATTATGGCCATACTGGGGGCAAAGGCCGTGCCCATGGCGGTACCACAGATCTGCAAATAGAACGTATCATTAAAGGAAAAATAATTGTTAGTGAGGCTAACTCAAGTAGTTCAACTATAAAGTTAACCGGAACCCTCCTTTGGGTCATATGTAGGGTGAGATGGTGTCTGATGCACTCTACTGCTTTGTCCTGAGGGATGCTCGTATATAAGTCTTTGATGTCCATGGCCACTAGCTGGTTGTTGGTATTATCGAAGGGCTGATGTTCAAAAATGGCAATGGTTGCCATGGTATCCTTGAGATATGATGGAGTGTTTTGACATAAAGGTTTACCTAAAAACATGTATGGTTCTTTTCCCAGTGACACAAACTTGATAGTAGTTTTGCTGGATGCCTTTGAAGGTTCAAATAATTATTGAAAGAATTTATTGTATTAACGATGTTTTGAGGACAGGACAAACCCCTTGTATACACTGTTTCTCTAGCCCATTTAGTCCTGCCCGTCCCCGGGTTGTCCCTCCTGTTACCATTGTTTTTGATATAAGACAGCTATGATAGGGACATCTACATAGATGGTTCTATTTGAAGACCTGTGGTACCGCCATGGGCGTGGCCTTTGCCCCAAGCATGGCCATAATTTACATGGCAGAGTATGAGTAAAGTTATGTACTCAAAACAGACAACCCATTCCGGGAGAACATCCGGTTATGGCGCAGATACATTGATGACATCATCTTCATCTGGAAGGGACAGAGGCAGGAATTGCATACATTCTTTAGCTGGATTAATGGCCAATCTCAGGCAATTCAATTCACCATCAATAATAGCAATGTGAACATCAATTTTCTGGACCTCAACATCAGTGTCACAAACAACCAGTTAGAATGTTCCATCTTTAAAAAGGAAACCGACAGGAACACCATCCTACAATATAAAAGTCATCACCCAAAAAACCTACGCCATAATCTTCCCTACGGACAGTTCCTTCGAATTCGGAGGAACTGCACAGAAACCAGAGTCAAGATTCATGTAACTGATCTACAGCACAAACTAGAAAGCAGGGGCTACCCAAAGAAACTATTGAAAAACACTAAGAAGAGAGCTCTATATACTCCTAGAGAAACACTACTAACCCAGAAATAACGCAACCCTGCGACTGAAAACATCATGGCTTGCATATCTACTTTCAGTGCCAACACATCACAACTTAAGGGGATGATTAAAAAATGTTGGCACATAGTACAACTCATCCTACCGGAAGAACCGCTACCAAGGATGGCACTCAGGAGAGCCAAAAACCTCAAAGACCTCCTTACTCAAGCAAGATCCAGACATAAAATTCCAGATCCACTCTGGAATATGCGCGAAATCCGAGGCCACCACCCCTGTGGCAGCTGTGCAGCCTGTTACCAAACCCAAAAAATGAAATCATTTCCTATAGAAGGAAAGGAATGCGAATTGCGACAATTCACGAACTGCAAAACACCCAATGTAATTTACCTCATTGAATGTCTGTGCAGACTACGGTATGTGGGACAAACCTCGAGACCTGTGCACAAAAGAATTGGAGAACATAAATCTACGATCAGGTGCATAGCCCATGCAGCACCGCTTGTTTCGCATTTTATGGAATTTCAACATGGCCATGACTCATTCAGATGGTGGGTGATTGATAAAATATTGGAAACGTCCAATATTACCAACGCACTAAACTTCAAAGAGGCCTGGCGGATTTTTAAATTACAAACAATCACCCGGGGCCTCAATGAAGCAGCACCTCTGGAGGATCATCTGTTAGACCCTCGCACTTTTTTCTGTACATTGACATGTTTCCTTGTCAGGTCTCTAATTGTGACCACAATACATGCCCCACACGATGCATTAATATGCTATTATGCCAGGCAACAAACTTTAATCTCCTCCACCTACAATCTGGGCTGACAACGCTCCGCAGTGCAGCCCCGCTATGCACTATGCTTGCACTAGGAGCCCCTTTGTTCCCACCCCAGGTCCACTCGGCATCACACACTAACAGCTGAACAAGTAGGTATATACCAGTGCCGACTGGATCTAGTATGCCTACCCCCATCACCATTACGGCGCATTGCTTCTAGTCTGTTATTCGGGCATACTACCTGCTAATCCAGTACCCATTTCCGCATCCACGGACCAACACATAACGTACATGTGACCCACGCTCCCCTGCGGAGTCCATGGCAACGGAATACCACTCGCGGTGCGCATGCGCCAAGCTCAGCCACTCATCTTCCATGCATGTGCTGTTCAGGCGCACACACACAGCTCCAGTTCTCTCCCAATGCGGACCGCAGGCAGACCCCTCTGCCGCTCTACAGGAGCTTCCCGCTGCTTGTAAAGTTAGTGCTACCCCCCTATCACAAGGGGAAGGAGCCATTTTTACTTTTCTTACCTATGAATTTCGGGCACCAATCCTAACATGGACCCGCTCTTGTCCTTTTCTTTCTTTCTCCCTGGCCCTTCCTGCACCCTCCTGCATAGTTGAGGTAGCCGGCAAAGGATTTATTCTGCAAGGGGAATCAGAACCCAAGACACAACCCCCGGGCCAGCAAGGTAACTGAGATCGGCCACTTGCCGCTTTCATTATCCATTCATCTAGGCCACTATTAACATTCTACTTATAATTTCTATTCTTTTACTTAGGCTACACCAGATCGCCTTACTTGCTATTTCTCGAGACAGAAGCTGCTTCCAGACATTGACTTCCACACTTGTCTGGCATCTTTTTGAAGAAAAATATTTCGAGCTCCACTTCCTTACAGCTCTATTTAAGGTCAGTCCTTTGGTTACAGGGCCGTATTAACCTTTTTACTATCCTTACTTAGGTATGCCCCGTCCTTATGCCTAATACTGAGTATACATTTATCTTTTTATCCTTAGGGAGACATGCTAACACTTGGCCCCAGAAGAAGGTTGATATTCAATCAAGCCGAAAGGTCTGTGGTCACCGTGCCCCCACCAGGGCCGCCACGAGCAAGGACCACACAAGCTTTCTCTATTTACATCTAGACGTCGACCAGTTTCTTGGTCATCCCTCAAAACGCCAGGCTCTAGTAGAACCCACTTTCAGGTCTTAGCTCCACACACAGTGGACCAATACACCAGACTCCTGACACTTGGCACCCAGCCACTAGACTAACAAACCCAAATCCACTCTTTTTGGTATAAGTGTCTGTGGTGGTACCTCTACGCAGAATATATCAGGTGTCTCATGTGTATTAGCTTGTAATATATGCATTCTCTATACACAATGTTTTATTAATTTTCTATAAAATGTTGCATTTAAAACACTGGTTGCAATGGATACATTATGCAAACAATACCCAATGAACTGGTAATTATCGCACATGATTTCACTGATATGAAGTAATGTTTAGTCTGACCTTACCTATGTGGGTACTTGATTAGGCATAAAACAAAGGAATGTTTATGCCCACCTTTTCTTGCTGTTGATTGTATGTATTATTCACAGATTTGTTCTCACATACTATCTGAGCACTTTTTCATAATAAGCTAAACTTGCGTTTACCTAAAAACACATGAAATCTACATATCCAGCCTAATAAAAAACAGCAGCTGTAGATAAATCTCAGTGGTTGGATGGTTCTTTTCCCAGTGACACAAACTTGATAGTTGTTTTGCTGGATGCTTTTGAAGGTTCAAATAATTATTGCAAGAATTTATTGCATTAACAATGTTTTGAGGACAGGACAAACCCCTTGTGTACACTGTTTCTCTAGATGTGGAAGCGGCATTCCCGAAGCTGTTCAAAGGCCTGGGAAAACTGAAACACTGGAAGATACAACTGCACATAAATCCAGAAGTCCGCCCAGTAGCCATCACTACCGGGGCATACCTGTGAATATACAGAGGCAAGTGGAGGAGGAGTTAGGGAAGGAGTTAGACAAACTCCTCCAACACCAAGCGATCATGCCCATCACCGGCCCTATTCCATGGGTGTCACCCATAGTTCCAGTGCCCAAGAAGTCGCTGGACCGATCCATACGATTATGTGTGGACATGCTGAGAGCCAATGAAGCGATTGAGCATGAACGTCACCGAGTGCCAAGAATCACGGACATGATCCACCTACTCCATGTGGCGAAGGTCTTTTCCAAGCTAGATCTCATGAAAGGGTATCACCAGATAGATATAGCACCTGAATCGCGGTACATCACTACTTTTGCAACACACCTGGGTTTGTTTCAATATAAAAGACTCTGTTTCGGCATCTCCTCGGCCGCCGACATATTTCAGGAGGTGATTCACAAGGCTATAAGGCATGTGCCCAACTGCCTCAGCTACTCCGACGACGCGTTGGTCTTCGAAAAGTCCAAGGAGGAACACAACATAGCCCTGCACAAAGTGTGTGCCACACTTGGGGCATCTGGCCTCACCCTCTACAAGTCCAAGTGTGAATTTGGAAAGGGATCGCTTCGGTTCTTCGGCCACATCTTTTCGGAAAAGGGAATGCGACCCGACCCGGACAAGGTTGCAGCGCTCAACACAGCACAGCCCCCTCAGACTACGGTCCTTTTTAGGTCTAGCGAGCTATGGCTCTAGATACCTCAAGGACTATGCCACAGTAAGCAACCCGCTTCGTGTACTTACCAGTAAAGATCAGCCGTTTGAGTGGTCAAGGGACTGCCAAAGTGCGTTTGAAACAATTTGCAACACCATCGCCCGGGCTGAAGACGTGGCGTACTTCGATGGACAAAGGAAGACCAAAGTAATCATAGATGCCAGCCCGGTGGTGTTGGGTGCAATCCTGACGCTGATGGACCCGGCCGACCACTCCAACATATTTATTGTTGCATGCGCCAGCAGGAGCCTCATGACTACGGAACAAGCATACTCTCAGGCGGAGAAGGAGAGTCTGGCTGTGGTGTGGGCCGGTGACCCAAAAGCCCAAATGCCCCCCAGGATCGCCAGATGGGGCCTGTGCCTGCAAGACTACAAGTTCAACATCCAACATTTCCCGGGCAAGGAGGACAATCCAGCAGACTACCTGTCCCGTCACCCAACAGACCCAGCTCTTGCGGGGCCCGCAATTGCGGATGCCTACATCAACTACGTGGTGCACCATCTCCAACCACTCGCAGTGGATTGGGCTGCTCTAGCAGTCGCATCCCCGCAGGACAAGGCCCTCAGCATTGTCACCCATTGATTCAAATCGGAGGGATCGGCATTCTTCAAGCATCAAGCCAGACACAAGGCCATAAGAGATGACATCTGGTGTTTGGATCTTGTAAAGGAGGAGCTGTCCATTGTCAACGACGACCACATTGTTCTCAAAGGCTGTAAAGTGGTTGTTCCAGAGGCACACCGGGAGAGGATAATTGAACTGGCTCGCGACTGGGGGGTGGTGTCCACGAAGTGCCTTCTTCGGCAAAAGGTGTGTTTCCCTAAAATGGACACCATGGTTGAGGAAAGGTTAGTGGGATGTCCCACCTGCGCACAAGTGGCCTTGCTGCCGCACCCGAACACGCTACAGATTTCTCTGCTCCCTGAAAACGTCTGGGACGAGCTGGCTGTGGACTTCTTTGGCCCTCTTCGAAATGGCACCTACGTCCTTGTACTAATAGACGAGCATTCCCGTTTTCCGGAAGCTCAGCTGGTCGACAGCCCGGCGGCCACATGCGTCATCCCGGTGCTGGACCGCATGCTCTCAGCATATGATATCCCAAGGGTCATCAAATCAGATAACGGCCTGCCATTCACGAGCCAGGACTTTCAAAACTTTGCGAAATACATGGGGTTCCAGCATAGGAAACTGACCCCAAGATGGCGACAAGCCAACGGCATCATTGAGAGGTTTATGGCAAGCATCAAGAGGACTCTGCAGATAGCATCCATCCTCAACAAACCCTTCAAACAAGCCCTCTATCAGCTGTTAAGGGAATACCGTCACACCCCCAACAGCACGACAGGAGTTTGCCCTGCAGACTTAATGTTTTGGCGGCACATCAAAACAAGGCTACTGGAAGGACCCTCCCAAGCCTTGCCGACGATACTGGAACAGCAAGCCAGGAACAAAGATCAGGAAGAGAAGAGTAAAATGCAGGACAGAGCAGATAACCGCAGGAGGGCTCAGGACTGCATGATCGAACCGGGAGACCAGGTGCTAGTGCGTCAGCAAAAGGGTCAAAAGGAAGGTGCCACTTTTGCTCCTGGCCATCTGATAGTGACTCAAAAGAAGGGCACCATGATCACCGACTGCGGGGATGGGCAGTCGTTGGTGACGAGAAACTCATCCCACTTCAAGAAGTTCGGGGCCTCCACGGCCCTCGGGTGGGAACAGGCATATGACAACTTCAATGGAAGACAGTCGGACGAGTCATATCTGGGGGAATGGGAGCTGTCGGAAGAGGGTGACAGTGATGTCAGAGATGATTCGCCACTGCCAGTGATTCGCCACACCCCAAGGCCTCAGAGATGTCACATGAAGCCTCCCAGACTAATCCCGGAAATGTGAGTGATTTGGCATCCTAAAAAGCGGGGAGATGTCATGTCGCGGATGCGGCATACTCCTCCACATTGTTATGTGGGACGGCCCGCGTTGGGGTCACATCCCAAAGGGAAGTGACGTTGGGGTTAGGGAGGCGGGCGGCGGGGAGAGGGGTCAGTTCCGTTATGAGGCAGTAAATAGAGTAGACGTGCATGAAACAGCTCATCCGCCTGCCGTGTCGTATGTACCTAGAAGAAGGTGACTCCGCAGAGACGGGTGCTGGCTGGGGTCACGTGCAGTCCCAGCTCACCTTAGCCTGCTACAGCTACATTACAGTGTATACGTAAGCTGTCCTCCGAATGCAATTTAGGGGTAGATCCAAAAAAAAAACTTAAAGTTTCCAAAATGGCTGACGGGGTATGCCTAATCTCCCCTTCAGGTCAGGGGACTCATGTGAACAGAGGAGTTGCCAGAAAAGTATTAATCAGTTAGTGGAATGACTCATACAAAGGGAATACTGAAATACAATGAAGAGGAATAATGCACTTTTGGCTGAAGGCAAGAGCCTTAAAAATGTGCATACTGTCCTGAGCAGGTAAGGCAAGAAAGCCTGGAGCTAGAGGAAAGAGTAGCTACGTAATGAATCACGAGGAGCTGATGAAAAATGGAGGTGTGGAATGCTGCCAGACTGGGAAAAAGACCTATGGATTGCAATGCCTGAGAAGTTGATGCAAGCTGGCATACTCTGTCCCTGGGAAGTTGGAAAAACCTGTGAGCCATCAAATCCTGAGAAATTGGTGCAGGTTCGGGTCTGAAACTCAGAGGCTATCACACAGATAAAAGAAAGCATACGAGATGGGAGTTGGATGGCAGACGGAGGGATTCAGATACTTAGGGGTAAACATCAGACACACACCAGAACTCACACATGAAAACAACACAGTAGCAGTGAAAAACGTCCTACATAAATCCATGAGATTCTGGTCCAAATTACCACTGTCCATGATGGGAAGAGCAGCAATCACCAAGATGATAATACTCCTGAGGTTCCTATATCACTTTCAAAATGTATGCCACTACATTCGACCACCCTTCTTCAGGATGCTAGAAGCATTGATTAAAGACTTCATATGGGGCCATGCCAGGCACAAAATATTGTTGAACACACTTACACTACCATACAAAGAGGGAGGGATACAACTCCCTGACCTAGAGAAATATTACTTGGCAGCACAGCTTAGCCACGTGGCAAGATGGTTATTAGACGAGACAACACCTGAGACTGGCCTCCTGCAGCACCTGATAGCCCCGACATATATCAAAGAAATTTTGTGGAACCCTCCAACGAACACAACACACCCGCCGATGATTGTTACACTGGGCAGACAGATATGGAACAGAACTAAGGCAATAACTTGAATGCAGCAGCCCTACGCACCGAATGTCCCAATGCTGGCCGATGTCTGTAAAGTGCCCACAGACATACCAGCAATGAGGAAATGGGAACAGGTTGGACTGTACGCATGGGAGGACATGTTCGAGAATGGGGTCTTTAGAGAGTTTGAAGTGCTGCACGAGCAGGTGGGGCTGGCTAAAGGACAATTTCTCTGGTATCAATGGGTCAAGCACACAGCAAAGAAAAAACTGGACGTCTGGCTAGAAGAACCAACACAAAATCCCATACTCTTGGAGATGCATAACTTGAGCGACGGCTGGAGACCAGTGTCCAGACTATACCACCAACTAGCAGATAGGCCCAACCCACGTAGCAACGACCTAAAGGAATAATGGGAAAAGGATCTAGGCGACACAATGTCAGAGAAAGAGTGGGAAAGGGCACTGGCGCACACGAAAGAGGTGTCCAGAAACGCCAGATTCAGACTAATCCAACTGAACATCCTACAGAGGACATATATGACACCCCTCAGAGTTGCAAGCTTCAACAAACAAGCCTCGCCAAACTGCCCCTGGTGCGGCAATGGACAGGCGGACTTAATGCACATGTTATGGAGCTGCCCCAAAACACAAAGATTCTGGGCCAAGATCACGCAAGCATGCAGAAGAGCGGGTGCGCGCAGATATGACTGGACCCTGCAGAAATGCCTACTGGGCACATACTCACGACTAAGTAAGCATAAAAACGAAGTGAAATTCATGGACCTGGCATGTATACTGGCAAAAAGGACAATCGCCATGGCATGGAAAACTCCCGGAGGCCCTCGATACACACTATGGAGCAGAGAAATAGAAAATGGACAATTGCAGAGACCAATGCTTGGACTGAAGGAAACAAAGGACCAGACAGCGATACAAGCCCCACCCTGGAAGCATGGAAGGCCCTAGTCAGAGACTTGTCCCTCACAGGAGATGACAAACCCCCCTGAAAAAGCACGAAATCACCACACAGACTGAAAACAGCACCAAGAGAACACTGACGGACATCCTGGCCGGAGGACCTCCATGTCCGCTACAACAGTGCTAACACCACCACACCACCTCAGCAGCAACTGCTAAGAACCCACCTCGTCAGCCGCAGACAGAAGTTGTTGTTTATTGTTTATTGTTTAAATGTTGTTTGAGACCTAATACCACAGCCGCTAGAACATAACTTTGATATGACTGCTTTACAATCTAAAATGTATGTTCAATAATAAATGGCAATAAAAACATGTTAAAAAAAAGCATGCGAGATCGAAGGTGATGCATGTTGGGAGAAGATGCTATTGAAATAGACTTGAACATTTGTAAAGGCTAGGAATTGAAACCAAGACTGAGAAATGAAGACAGAACAAGAATACTAATAGCTACTGCAACGGGTAATCCACATACATACGTTAAGGGACTTTATCATGTGCACAATGCTTGGAACTGAAGCCAAGAAACCAAGCCACTTCTTATAACGGGATAAATATACATGCTGGTGCATGTATTCCAGGATACTATATAAAGACCTAAAGTTCTGAGAACTGTAGCTAGGGTCCTACACCAAGTCTGATAAACGTAGAGAGACGAGTGAGAACACGGTTGCATTTTGTCGAGCACACGTAGTCCTATACCCCAGAGAAAAGAAACTTGTACCCCTGATCCACTGGAAATGAAGTCCCAAAGACTGAAGGAGACAGTGCAAGCCTTCAAGAGACTGACTGAGAACCGTGACACGTGGGCTGGTATGAAGGCAAAGGATAACACAGTCGCTTTAGCAGCTAGGATTATTGAAAGAGGCAGCAAAAGCAGTTAATATTACAAGGTCTGCCCACAAGTTCAATTTCAACAGATCATACAAGCACCACTGGGTACCCTACCAGCTGTGCTGTTTGAAGGTTTCCTGTTGTGAGCCACCAAGATGTTAGATTTTTTTATTGGATTGTTTCGAAAGGTGGGTGACAGTGGCTATGCTTAAAGTGCAGTGGGAACCCCCATAGGGTGGTTTGAAATTGTAGGCCCTCTCGTTCCAAGGCTTTTTAGAGGTTGCATTCACAATCCTCTGAGAACGGTTTGCATCCCTTCCTGAGACATTTTCTGGTTTTGAGAACTTTGCAGATTTCTCTTTTTGAGGCTCTAGATATTTGGATTAGTTTTCATATGAAGTATTTTCTGGCAGCAATATCTCTTTTCACAGTACTGGGAGGCTTGGGTGCCCTGCTTTGGCGTTCCCTGTTGATTGTGCACTGAAAATGTGATCCTGATTAAGAGGTGGTGCTGCAGTCCTTTAGTAGACATCCTTAGATCAGAGAGACACGTATCTCTCTGTTGTGGACACATGGGACAGGCCAGCACGCTCAAAGTAAGAGATTATTATTGGATCACGGGTTCTGATTGGAGGTCCGGAGACCTCATATTAATGAGTTCTATGATTGAGATTAAAATCTATAATCAAGATATTATAGGACACGGTCTACTCTAGCACACTTATAACCATGCATGTAGAGTACAGTCCACTAGTCCCCAGTACGGTATCGTAAAACACTCTACCAGACGTAAAATACGAGCTAAAATGCCATACCAAAGGCAGATGTAATGTAATTACATTTTTGGTGGCCTCTCTGCATGTATCTCTGTAAAAAAAGGGGAAAGGGTATTTGTTAATTGGCCAGAGGAGAGGTACATGTGAAACCTTTGGTGCTGTGTATGTGTGGGGGAGGAGGGACAGAGGGAGATAGTACCGCTAAAGGCGAGAGTTTAGTGATATCTGAACTAATGTTGATGTGATAACTGATATGCCTGAGGTAGTCGTGTGGTAGTGTAAAATCAGCGGGCATACAATAAATGGATGGCAACAATTAATCGAGGGCAAGCAATCACTTTAGGACAAAAACTCTAGACTCTAGAGCAAACAACCAATCAAAGGCAATCAATCATATAGAGCAATCATTCAATATAGGGTACTCAATTTAGGCAATCAATCGATCTAGGGCAAACACTCAATCTACGGCAAACAATTAGTCTAGAGCAAGCAATTGATGATCTTGGGCAAACAATCTAGGTTAGAACAATTACTCTGTGATGCCAAGGAGAAAAATACAGTGAGACAACGATTAATCTAGGTTAAGAGACTATTGCAGTGGGGCAACAATTAATCTATTGTACAACAATTAATCTAGGACACCGAGGAACAAAATACAGTGGGGCATCTATTCATCTATGGCAAACAATGAATACAGGAGCAGAGCAGTTAATTAATGATGGGATACTAGGGGGAGATTCTTAGGGGGTAGTGTCTCTGAGAGGTCTAGGCCATGCATTGTGGCAGAAGCAGATCTGGGGCGCCGCAGCGAACAGGCAAACAGGTATCACCTTTGCATTTTTCTCTATCCCAGCGACTCTGGCAATGCTGCCCTGGGTAGAATGGGGATTTCTTTTTTGAAACTTTCTTTATTGAGTTTTAATTGTCGACAAACACAGAAGACACTCCATATAACAAACTCAATCCCGCCGCACCACCCAAACAAAAGTGCCAAACCAAAACAATACTTTTACAATGGGGAACACAGATTAGCAAGTCACACAACGAGCAAATTCAGCCCTTCCCACACTGTACGGTGCGATTCTGGAAGTCATCATGTGGAAATATGGGGGGGGCACATCGGGGGCACATCGGTACACAATGGTACACCAAGTCCCCATGGGAGCTAGCGTGTGAACTGTTCTCTCTTCCCACACATTTTCATGCAATTAAACCATTCCTGGCTACTTGAAAAAAAATCAGCATCTTCGGATCTGCATCGAGTGCATTGATGGGATCTAGCCGGGTAGAAACTGTGGAGTTTGACTGGAGAGTAGTATGCCTGATGAACACATTTAAAGTGGATAATCCGGAATCGACCAGACATGGAGATAGTACGGGTTTGTGTACAGATTTGTTTCCATTGGTTATCACTGAGCACCCTCCCCAGGGGAATATCCCACTGGGCTCTGGAGTTATGGGTGGGGTGCGTCCTCTGGGCTCGGATACATTTATATAGAGATGAGAAAAGGTTAGACCTGGAGGGGGGATTAGTAACGAACTGAAGAATTGGAGAAAGGGCAGGAGCTATCGGGAAGTTGGCCCATTTGCCCTTCATACTTCCCGTGAATGTAAATGCAGTAATTGTGTAACCGCCGTGCAGTCCCCCATACCCTTCAGATCATCCCAGGAGATAAATCGTCCCTGCTGTAGAAGATCGCCAAGTTTGCTGATCCCCATTTGTTCGAAGTGCTGCCTGAAGATAAGTTTATGAGTGAAGGGGAGTCCTTTGGCTCGATACAGGGATACGTTGGGAGAGTACCAGCCCTCGCGATCTGTCTCCTGCTGCAACAATTTCTAGGCTCTCAAGGTGTTGGCCACTGGCTGTACTTCGGTCTTCCCCTTGTTCATTGAAGTGTCCCAGAGCAGCCCCTTTACGTCAGTCGGGTAGGTCGTGACTTTTTAAAGGAGGATATGCAGGAGGTCAGGGGAATGGGCCCACCACCATACACAGTACTGAATCTGTTCTGCTAAATAATAGGACCGTAAATCTGGGTGCTCAAGACCACCTTGGCCATACTGTAAAATCAGGATATCATAGGGCATTCGAGCCTGGCCCCCTGCCCACACTAGGCGAATGATTAAACTCCAGAGACGAGACCAGTAGGCAGCTGGGGGTCATACAGGAACATTATTAAAAAAATATAGGAGTTTAGGGAGAATCACCATTTTGGCCGGCCCGTGCGAGCCGCCTGGGAGATGGGGAGATGAATCCATGTATCAACCTTACGTTATAATTGTTCCAGGGGTTTAACATAATTGAGTTTGTACAGTGCAGCAGGAGAGGTGGACACCTACACGCCTAGGTAGCGGATGCCGTCTGGGCACCACCGAAATTCTTCACCTACGTCTAATTGCACTACAAAGGGGGTCAAGGGGAGGACTTAAGATTTGGACCAATTACTCTTCAAGCTGGATAGGGTACCAAATAGGATGATCTCTTCAACCAAGGGTGTCATATTTCTTTTTGGATGTTTCACATATAGCAACATGTCATCAGCATAAAGAGAAATGATGGATAGGTGAGAGTAGTTTTGACTCCTATGTGTGTGTGAAACTCTCTTATGGCATACGACAGTGGCTCAATTGCCAACACAAAAAGGATTGGGGACAATGGGCACCTCTGCCGTCTTCCTCGTGTCGGGTGTATACTGCTCGACAGCATGCGGTTGATGTATATTTTAGCTATAGGAGTTGAGTATAATAAACTGCTTCAATTGAGAAACGCAGTGCCTATGTACATTCTCCAGAGAACATCAAAGAGGAAGGCCCAGTCCACTGAGTCGAATGCCTTCTTGGCATTGAGTGTGGCTACTACTATTGGGATATTCAGGTCTACATTGTGCATAAGGGAGAATAAACGGTGCAAATTGTTCTGGGTAGAGCGGCCAGGGACAAAGCCCACCAGGGAGTACTAAAACTGGTATGTGTGGAAGTAATCTATCTGTAAGTATCTTGGCAAAAATGTTATCAGTGTTAACCAGAGATAACGGTCTATAAGAGGACAATTTGCGAGGGTCCTTAGAGGGCTACAATAACACTGTAATAAGGCCAGTTCTTGTAGACTCCGGCAGGGTTCCGTTCAGCCTGGCTGCCTAGTACATGGCCCGTAGCTGAGAAATTAACAGATCTGCATATAGGTCAGCAGTGATTCCGTCCAAACCGGGGGCCTTTCCGTTGGGGAGGGAGAGGATTGCTTTCCGGAACTCCTCATCGTAGGGGGGTTCATTCAAGGCCATCCCCAAAGGCGGATCGAGCCAGCCAAGGACCACCCTGTGCAGTACATGGAGATCGACTCCTGGGTAGCTCCAGTTTGTGAAGTGTAGAGTCAATCATAATAATCCCAGAACACACTGTTGATCTCCCCAGTATCCCAGATCGGAACATTTTCCAAGCCTTCCATCTCCAATATGGAATCTAGCGAGTGCTCATGCTTGATTGCCCAGGCCAGGGCCCGGCTTGGACAGTGGCCCTCAGCATAGGTGGTGGCTGCAATCGGGTCATCTAAATAACGCTCTTCACTTATGGAGAGGCAGGTCAGCTCGTCCCTAGCCATCCGAAGGAGGGTCTGAACTTCCTCAGAGTCCCAAAGACCCTCTGGTGTTTCTAAGCACGTGACCTCTTGCTCCAAAATAGAAATAGAGCAGCGTATGGACCTTATAACCCCACCCTCCTTGGAGATACAACAACTTCGTAGAAACACTTTAAACGTTTCCCATACCACACCAGGATCATCCACTGATCCTGTGTTAATTTCGAAAAAGGTCTGACTGTCACACCTAATCTCTTCCTGAAAGGCAATGTCTTCCATCGGTCGCACTCTGAAGCACCAGCGCAAGGACCTAGGAGGCTGGAGGGCACAAATTTCAACCAGCACCGGTGAATGGTCAGAGAGGGACCGGGGGAGGATGAGGGCTTTCCTAACATCTCGGGATAGGTTCGATGACACTATTACATAGTCTATCCTGGAGGAGCTACCGTGCACCCCAGAGTAGTAAGAGTATTCACTAGCAGAGGGGTGCATAAGTCTCCAGAAGTCGTGGAGGTTGTGATATTCTGCTAAGGCCGCCCATTTCAATGCAGTTTTTTCAGGACTGGGTGTGGGAGCCGTGAGGACCTATCAAGATGGTGGGATAGGGCCACATTGAAGTCGCCCGACCAAACTATTTCATAGTCGCATGTGTGTAGGTGTGCTGCACAGCGCTGAAAGAAGCCCGGGTCATCATTATTCGGGGCGTATATATTAATAATGGCTACCTTCCACCCTGCTATTTCACCCGTCAACATTAGGAACCGTCCCTCCTCATCTCCAACCTCGGTATGCAATTTAAACTCCAATGACTGATGAATGTACGTGGCCACACCACGCGAGTAGGTCGAATAGGGTGAACCATATCTATGAACCCCCCACCCAGCCAGACCAAGAAGTTTGTCTGTACGTGCTAGGTGGGTTTCCTGCAGGCAAAGGATATTAGTACCATGGTTTTTCACAAGGTTTGCTATCAGTCGCGCTTTATTTGTGTTCGTAAACCCTCTTATATTCCAGGTCAACACATTCAGTGTCACATGGTGTTCTTGCGTCGTCTCAAGTACTCAGCGTATGAGGGGGGGACCGGGACCTCAAATAGAGTGTCCTAAATCCTCCTGTATGTGCATGGTAACTCGCAACCTATCGGAGCTACGGGCTCCGGTTAGAAACATGGTCTCTATAAGTATCAGTCAACAAGGGACACTTCCTAACACCCTTAACAGTGAAGAATAACATCCCAATCAATACTTCATCCTGGTTGTCCTCGCCCTTCCACCACCCACGCCAGAAACTACAACTTATCGGCTCCCGAGAGCCCCCCCCACCACATCCATCCCTTAACTGGGGAGAGAAAAACAAAACACAACTCTTGAGAACATAACCAACCGAAAGGCAACTGAGAGGGGTTGGTGTCAGGCACAGGGGGGTCACGATGGCTGGGAATTCTCCATACGACACAGGTCTGTTGCATTATATAGTGGCTTTGCCATGGCCCTCCAGGGGGGAGGGCAAAGTCTCTGCAGCACGTAGCAACATATTAGAAGACTTCACCAGGATCAGATTACAACCAGGGGGGATTCTTGAACAAGCAATCTATGAAACAGCACATTATGGGACTCCACGCAGGGAGCCCCCTGGGTCCGGAATGTCGCTGGCAAAATGCTCCACAGCTTCAGGAGATGTAAAGAAGGACGTCTTGTCAGCCAGTATCACGTGATGTTTGGCCGGTGGATGCAGCATGCCGAATCGGACAACTTTTTTCCTTAGAATGTTCTCAGCCATTTGGAAAGTCCTCTTTTGGTCCTGTACTTACGGCGTGAAATCCGTGAAAAGTCAGATAGTCACCGAGCCCCAGTGTAGCTCTCCCCTCTCCCTGGCGGCTGGGAGCAGTATGTCCCTGCCCCGGTAATTAAAAATGCGGGCTATTATCGGCCTCTCCATAGCCCCCGGGAGCGGCCGAGACACCAAGGACCTGTGGGCCCACATCACCATGAACATGCGGTGACCGGAGAATTGGAGGCATCTCTGATTTGTTGTTCTGCTTCGGAAATACGGCCACATAGTTTTTCAATCTGGATTGCAGAGATGTCTGCCTTACAGGTGAGTGCATCTATCTTGGCCCACAAGCTGTCAGTGCTTCCCTTTAAGGCCAGCAACGTCTGGATTAGTGCAGAGACGTCCAGTTGGGAAGGTCCAGGGAGATCAGAGGTGGGAGGGGGCGGGGTCTGGTTTGATCTGGCATACTGTTCCATTTTGGACTGCCGCTTGGGGTTCCCCATACGGAGATGAGTTAAGCTGATCAGCCAAGTATCCTCACACTGTAGGCTGCAGGGTTCGCCAACCCCCGGCTGGGATCTCGGCAAGGTTTGAGATCAGCCCCCCACCAGCCCTCAAATGGTTGCTGAAGGATCCAGAGGGGGTCAATTTGGAGTGTGAGCAGGTCGAGGTGTACAAAGAGGGGGCTAGGGTGGGGGGTAGAGGCTGCGGACTAGGTGTGCTGCAGAATTCCAGCTGGCCACTGGTGAACAGCAGGACCTCTGCCACACTGAGAGTACAGGCGATTGGTTTGTCAGATCTTTAAATTACACCAGGAGGTCTGGCTAGCCATGGGTCGGGTGCCTAGTCCCCTATTGGGTATGCAGCAGAAAAATAGGGTGACAGGATCAGGGGCGCTGTTCAGGAGGAGGCCCTTCAATTGTAACCAGCTCTGTTTACTGTTCTGTTGAGGTAGGGGGTGCTTGATAAAATGGTGGAAGTTTAGCGCGGATGAACCAGAGTCTTAGGGCCAGGGCTCACAGCAGGTAACTAGCTAGGTGCATCTCCGAGAGGGCCACAGGTTAGCCCGCGGCAAAGATTTGGAGGAGTGCAATATCATGTTGCAGCCCATGATGCCTGAGAGGGAGTCCAACAGCAGGTAGCGAGGAGGCAGGGGTGGCGGGAGGCTGGAAATCACTATGTGTCCACGCGTTGACCCCTTGGGTCCCTTGGGTCCGGCGGCGGTAGCCGGGGATCCGGCATGTTGCACAACCCAGATTGTGGTTGGTGGTCCCGCGGAGGCAGGGTACCGGCTCAACTGGTCCCCCGCCCGGGACACGTACCAGGAGCTGCCAGAGGCATGTGGTGAGGTTGGTGTTGATGCGCCGGTACGCCGCCCGTTATGGAGGATGATTGTATCACTGTTATGGAGGATTACTATATTACCCTCCGCCAATAAAAAAGCGCCCACATGTCGCAACAGGTCAGCAGTGCCAACTGGGTCTGGGATGTGGGTTTGGGAGGGAGGACGCGTGGTAGGGCTGCAGTCGGGCCTAACCAGTCTCAGGAGATCTCAGGAGGCCCACATCACGGCAACCCCAGGTGAGGGGTATTTTTTTAGAGTGTGGGGTGTAAGGCACGGGTGCATGCAGCTGCCCACCCTGCTGGGTCACGGAGATACCCACCTGCCACTGAGGCAGAGTAGATCACAGGAGGAGCGCAGTCTACAGCGGAGATTGGAAGCCATGGGGCAGTCCACCAACCTCTCCGGGTAGTGACGGTTGCAGAGGACAGTTCAGCCGCGGGGTTCCAAGTGTGGTGCAGGAGGGTGGCCCGAAGGTCTCAGGGAGTAGTCAGAGGCATCAGTGTTACAATCCTCGTGTTGCCATGGGACAGCGAACTTCACATGCTGGGCCATTTTAAGCACTTTTGGGGCCCTGGGCAAGGACATCTTTGGGGCCCCCTTCCACCAAACCAAAGGAATTAAGGGATCAAGAATACTGGTCGCACCCCCCACCTGTCATGCTCATAACCTATAGGTTGATATGCTGTCTTGAAGAATATTAAGCATGTTTACTCCCTTCAAATCCCCTTGCGCTCTTCATTCTTCCTCTAATCAGAATGATAAACAAGTAGCATTTGAAGACCAAAATTAGCAGCCTACAAAGGTGTTACTGTTCTAGTATACAGAATACATTTTTATCAATAACATCCAGGAAGGTAGATGTAGTATTAATGCAGGACCGTATGTAAAAGGTACATGTAACCCATAATAGACAGAGAACTCACATTAGCTGCCTCACAGAATGCAAAAGTGCTCATGCATGGATAGAGACCACCAATTGGAAGGAAGGAGAACGCTACACATACTGTAGCATGGATAGTGGAGGAAGATTAGAAGCTAGCAGGAAGGTGCCTTTATCCAGACAGACTGAGATTAGAAGTGGGATATGGTTTTCAAATAGTGTTGCCATTAGAAATCAAAGGAACAAAGGCATGTGGTGTGCAATATAAATATGCTCACTATTAAAGTCGAAGCCACCCTATAGCCAGTGAAACCATGAATAAGTCTTTTATGAAGATCATACTATGAGAAGGCAATCACTCGGAAGGGCTGACCATTTTGAAAGGTTTAGGGACTGGCAATATTGAGAGGGTTGGCAATACAAGATTAAATGAGATGCCCAGGATCACACATTGGTTATGGGGAGAAGGGGTGAAGCTGGGTTTTGTGCCAACTCTGCAATTTCTGCATTTGAACACTTTTTTTTCCAGTTCTTACCATGAACTAAAACAATCTCATTTTATTTAAAAAAAACGGACTTGGAAAGTACACAAATCACATTACCAAACATGACCATTTTAAACAAAATATTATAGAAGGGTGTTATGCAGAAGGGGAATGATTCTAGCTTCATTCTCTCCATCATCAAAGGAAGAATATAAGAACCAGCATACCAATCGATGTGATTTAATACATTTAACCTGGGTTTGTCTTTTGTATTTTAAAGCTTTAAATACTTCCAAAACAATGGCTTGTGACATTTTCATGTATAAATGTGCATAAAAAACTTTGACATTTACCAAAAAGCAAACCGGTTTTGTGTCAAACAAGCAGACCTTAAAATATGCTTGCCTGAGGCCTGCAACATATTGTTTGCTCTCTTCTGTCTACCAAACCTTCCACCCAAATGGCCTACATAAGAAGAAAGATCAAGTAATGGGCTAAATGATACCAGCAGCATGCAAGAAGGCAAACCTCACAGAAGACAGCACATTAATGTAAGATGATTAGATTGATAATTAGATAATTATTTGACCAGGATCTCTGTATCTTCTGCTGGCAAATCCAGGATACAAACATGAATGCTGTCATTCCATAGTCTTGAATTTGGATAATTATTCGCCTCTTGGACTAACAGTTTATCCCATCTGAACAAACCAATTTCTAGACCTTTACCATACGGATGACATGTTAATTTTTATAGCAACCCCTATCTGCTACAGGTACATTGCTGATAATAGCAGATGTTCTGCAAAACCAAGTACATATGCAGGCAGGTTTATAAACTCCAGACAGGAAAGCCTCAGCCAGCCTTGCTGGAAATTGATATTCTAGTTTTTCGTATGAACACATATCTCTGCAATGGGTGCTTCACAAACTGAGCTAACTTCTGAACCATTGTGGCACTTAATTTATCAATATGCATTTCACCATTGCCTATTGCACATGATCAACATAATTCCCACAGGAAGGAAAGAATGCTATGTATACCACACTGAACACAGAAAGCAATACATGATGTGATCAAGGCAGAATGCACTTGTCAAAACTGAAAGGCAATGGGTTTAGAGCCTCAGCAGCACCCCATAAAATATCCTGACGTGTGCTATTTAAGACTGGTGAACAATGGAATCTTACTTCATCAGATCAACTAGCCTTGTGGGGCCCCCTCCAAGGTGGGAGCCCTGGGCAAGTGCCCCTTTTGCCCTCCCATAAAAACGTCTCTGTCCACAGGGTCCCCGGATTGTATCAGGAGGGAGCGCAGCCTGACCAGGTCACAAACAGCGGGCCCACCCGTGAGGAGGGGACCCACAGCATGGTCCACAACA
The DNA here is from genome assembly GCF_040938575.1 of Ambystoma mexicanum. NCBI lineage: Eukaryota > Metazoa > Chordata > Amphibia > Caudata > Ambystomatidae > Ambystoma > Ambystoma mexicanum. The sequence continues at coordinate 1,087,453,378 of NC_090929.1, forward strand.
AGCCGAGAGGAAAGGACCCCGCAGGGGGGCGTATGTTATTGTGTGGCACGATCCCCAATGCTCGGATCGCTGCACCGCAGCTAGGCCCAACAACCGGTGGTGGCCCGCAGAGGTCTGGTATGCAGGTCTGAATTGGACAGGCGGCTGCGGCGCAGGTGATTTAACGTTGCTGCTGTGGTCATATGATGTTCAGTGCAAGAACCGGGGCATCCCAGTCCACAGGCCGTCGAGGGAAGGGCACAGCCCCCGATCCGTGGCCACACAGATGGCCGTGGCCGCAGGCAGCAGTCAGAAGAGCAGGCCTACGCTTCAGGACACAGCGGTGACGCAGGTGATGAGCCGGGTCCCGAAAGTGCTGGTAGACCGTACCAGAAGAGACCCGGTCGGCACAGCAGGCAGCAGGAGGTCTTTGCATCGACTTCGATGTAGTAGCAGTGCCGATATAACGGCAAAAGTAGCAGAAATGAGAGGATGGTCGTTAGCATGTGTTAAGTTCTTTCAGGCAGCGGCCATCTTCCCCGCCGCGCAACGGCGCCCCCTCTGGTAGAATGGGGATTTAATTGGAGGTCTGGGTAACGTCACTGACCCTGAACCTCTCTGAGCCCTTCCCAATCCTATCCATTTTACCACGGCAATACTCTGCTGTGATTGGCACAGGACCTGACAATACAGACAGAAGCTGGCAGGATGCAGGAGCTGCCCCAGTAAGAAGCATGCATTGTGCAGGAGACAGTGTGCAAGGGCCATTCAGGGTGCAGAAGCTGGATGCAGGCAGGGTATCCAGCGTGTCTCTTTGCGTGCAGACATTCGCTTCTCTGAAGAAATCGCTACAAAAGCTGTTCTTATTTGGTGCAGGCTGGTGGCTGATTTATTGGGTTGCAAATTCTACTTGTTCCTATGTTTTCAAGATGTGTCGACCACTCGTAGACGAATGAATAAATAGATAAAGAAAAGTCTGCATTTGCTTGGCCTCAACGTCTGACTCACACAAGAACCAAAACAACCTAACTGCGTCTTGCCACGAGCAAGTCAGAAATTAAGGAAGTGACTCACAGGGGAGCGGGATTCTCACACCGCCTGTGGCGGCCAGTGGTGTCACAACACATTTTAGAACGGGGGTGGGGAAGGGGTGTTGGTTAGTGAAATCCCCTAAGAAAAAGCAAGCGATCCGAGAACAATTCTAATATATAATATAGCCATTAAGTCAAACCTTTGAACAGCGGTATGGAAAGTTCATCTTCAAAAAATTGCCGAAATGGTGACCAACTGCCTTTTAAAGTCATAGGGCCTGTTTCACAGAATGTTTTCCAATGGGACTGCGCCATTATCCAAGGCTTGTGTGAATCAGGCACATAGAGTGCTGATAACATAGTAATGGCTTATAACACTACTGGGAAGGAGAGCTCACCCAGTAGTTTACTCTTCTCTACAGTGTCCCAAGCGCATCATTCCCTTGCTGTTGAAAGACACACGTATGACCTCATCGGAAACCATTTTGTGCCCATTTCGAATCTTGGAATGAAAAGGAAAATGTGTGAAAGAAAACATATTGTGCCCATAATAAATCTTGTGCTATGAACAATGTGACTGTCAGGAATACGGTGTACTAGAAACAAAGGCAGGAATGGGGCCGCTTGTGAGAATTGGCTAATAGTTATGGGCAGGCTTTCGCGGCACAGATGGGTTGTTTTGCATAGGTTATGCTTTGTTACTGGCATTTGTGAAATTTGAAAGCATTCTCCACGTCTTTAAATCCATCCATGGACGTACCGCCTTCACCATCCTTTACCTCTTGCTACTCTCCTCCGTCTCCCCCTTATCTGCCCCGTTCACCCCCCCCCACTTCTGCTCTTTTTCTGACCTTACCCCATTTCACTGGAACTGTGGGACAACAAAATCAAAATCAACATTTACTCATTCAAATCAGCTGCACTACCTTAACCTTGAAGGAGGACCCCCCCCCCACTCAAGATTCCCCCCTAAACTCTCACGACCTTTTAGTGCGCACTTATTGTAACAGAACCCTATTATCCTGCACCCTAAAACCTCTAGTCTCCTCCCCCATGCGTCCAACGAGATGTCCTACTCAGTGGTGGAAGTGTACGAAAAGAAGTAGTGGAACTATGTTTCCTGCTGGCCTTTCCCTGCTGCCCCCAATCCCCATCGCCACGCCCACTCCCACGTTCAATCCAAACCCGCAGACACGCCTGCTGTTTAAGGGAATGTTCAGTGCAATGCACTGAAGTGCACGTTTAAACTTCTTCCTGCACTTTTATTTTAAAAGTAAACCATTCCACAACAGTTTATTTTCTAAAATAAATGTATAGGAACAGTAAAACTTTTAAAAAAAGAGGTAGAGGAGCACTGCTCCCAAACTCCCCCGCCCACTTCGACCACTGGTCCTAAAAGATCGTATCTAGAGGGTCGTAGATACGGTTTTGCCACATTCGGCACATAGGTATACAATTCTGAATCTGAAAATACGGAGGTAGGTGAGCGGGGGCTGGAGGGGACAAACAAAAAAAGAAAAAAGGAAAGCTCGAATTGCAAAATGCAGCAGAGTGGGCCTTGGTATTTTGCAATTGGATGTTTTTGTCTACATTCTTATAACGTACCTCCACTCCAGACATGTGTTCCTTGATAAATGCAGTGCCTGCACCACACTAGCTCCTGCACATGCCATCTCCTGGACCAGGTCAGATCCACATACTGGCATATCCTGTCAGCTGCAGCACCCTGGCAGGTCCTGAACCCTGCCAGCTCTTTCACACTGCCTGCTCCACCCCTTGCCATCTCCTGCAGCTTTCCAGTCCATGCCGTACCCCTCACACTGCCAGCTCCTTTCTCCCTGCTTCTTCTAAAGACTGCAACATGCGCTTTCCAGATGGTTTGGACTATGGCTCCCATGATTCCTCGCCACTGGCTATGCTCCCATGGCTGATGAAAACTGTAGTCCAGAACATCTGAAGAGCTGTGGTTTGCACCCCTGTTCTAAAGCCTGCCATCTCTTGCATCCAGTCATATCCACTTCCAGAGAGGCGTACTGCCAGGTCTGTGTTTTTGCAAACCTGCGTTTAATTGTATTTTTGCATCCGAAATATGGAGAATAATGACAGCTCCTGTATGGACTGTTTAGAGAATTTTGTGAAACGTTCTTTTCTGTTTGCTGAGGTATTTTGATTTCTGCCTGGTCGTCTTTTCCCGGTGGACAGCTGGTAAGGCACTATATGTTATATCTGTTTGTACTTTGCCACCTGTCAGGACCGCTTCAACTCAAAATCCAACAAAGTGCCCAGGGCACCGGCCAGCAAGTGGCACCATAACAGCAGGCAGATTGAATTTATTAAAGTGTGACTGCATGAGGGTGGGGGCAAGGGTAGCAATGAGTTACTTCCCTAAGGCGACAAAGCGTCTGTTCTTTATTTGATATCCTCATTCCTCCAATTAAGCAAAAAAAAAGTGATTGTGCAGCAGTGGATAAGTTCACACTCACCGAACCCTGATGCTAAAGTGTTAATATTTTCACGAGATGATGTCTATGGGAAGATGTCCTTCTGTTTTAGCCAAAAGAAATGTAATGGGGAATGTACCTATTGTATGTGGCTGGAGACTGCCACCAGAGATATGGGACCCAAGCACCTTCCAGCCCAGGGATTTACATCACCCAATTCACTGGCCCAGTGCGCCACCCCTTTCCAAGCCCAAGCGCAGAAACTAGCATGTCTTAGGTGGGTTCCGCTGAGGGCAGCGCTGCATAGCACCCTGTGCAAAGTGACCCTTCATCAGAAATCAGTGATCATGTTGGCACTGGGTGCCATGCTACATGTTGAGTGTTGGGGCCGCCAGGTCCGCCTTTACAGTAACGCACATCGAGGCCATAAAGCAGAGCATTCGGTATCCTGAATTAAAGACAGCCGCAGGAAATGCTGAGTAAGTCCCCTTACTATGGCCCTTACTCCGGCCATGTTCACCATACTGTGCTCAGTTTTGTGTACACTATGTGAAAACGTTATTTAGCGATTGTAAAACTGTCCAGCAAATTAACTTTAGGCTAGAAGATGTGAATTGTGATTAAACGTTGAAGAAACTGAGGGATTATTTGTCATGGAGAATAGTAGATTGTGTGGAGAATAAATTATTCGTTACAAGAAAAAAATGCTTGTACATCTCCAGGACTGGAGTACATCACAGGAGGGTCTTGGTTTGGAAAGATGGAAGGATGAAGAAAGTTGTAAAAGGCAGAGCCTTTCTGTCCTGGCCCTCTGCTAAACAGCCTCCAAACATTCATGCAAGGCCAACTCCTTAAAATGAAGCCCTTCATACCAAAAAACAACTTCAGATCTGTTGTCCAAGCCTTGATTGATTGATTGACTGTTTATTTATATAGCACCTATACACAATATGTTTCAAAGCGCTTCAAGGCGGGAGGGAACATGGGAAATAATACAGTTACATTCATAAAGTCCTTGAAACAATACAGCATGTGAAAAATAACTATCGCAATGAGCCTGGCGGCATTTCAGATAGTGCAAGTGCATGGAACAGATAAGGCAAAAGAGGGAATGGAAAATAAGGAGACAAAACAAGCAATAACATTAATATGCCTGACGACAATTGATGTAGTGCATGAAGTATACAAGAGGAGGGGGAAGGGGGTGGAAGTAGGGAATGGAGTGAGGGAGAAGGAGAGGAACAAGACAAGCTACTGTAAAAAAATAAAGGTCAGAGACAAATTTTATAGAGCGGGAGGAGAAGACAAGGAGGGATGGAGGGGAGACAAGACAAGCTGCTATCAAAGGTCCCAGGACAAAATGATAGAGTAAGTGCAAAGGGCAAAGAAAAGAAGGGGGAGGGGAAGGAGGGAGTGGCTGTGAAGCCAGGCAGCTATGATTACTCTGCCTGATGGCAATTGGGATAGAGCCTGGCTCAACAGGAAACAGAAAGGGGTGGAAAGGGGTGGGGGGGCAAGGTGGATGAGAGACAGGCTCTACAGTAGTAGAGGTAGGAAGAGGCAAGGGGGCGGGGATGAGGGAACAGAGGGAGAGGTAGGAGAATAGAGTGGGGTGAGGAGTAGGAAGGATGAACCTGGATAGTGGCAATGCCCTTTTGGAAGGCCTTCTGGACATTACTCTGGCACCCCTCAGATGTGTCCTGAATGCTGCAGCACATCTGACCAAAGGACTCTGCAAACCTGACCACATCAAATGGTCCCTCATCGTACTGCACTAACTCCCGATGTAAGCATGTATCATCTTCAAATCATGCTGCATCATGTACAAGGCAGTCACGCTGAAGTCCCCAAGCTCCCTTCCTGAGAAACTCAGCATCTCAGGAGGGCTACGATCCATCATAAGTAAAGACTTGGGCAGACCTGAACTCCAGTGGTGCAGGAAGGAAAGAACCAGAAGACAGGCCTTCTCTGTCTATGCTCCAAAACTATGGAACCACCTCCCAGTGAACATCAAACTTGCCCCCTTCTATGTTTCCGGAAGGAGCTCAAGACCCTCCTATTCAATTAATGGCTCCTCCCTAAAACCTAGGTGCACACACCCTCCACTGCCAACCCTACCTGAGACTGGTTGATCTGCTCCCCACTGTTTCCTCCCTTGCCCTTGCTACCAAACTGCCCACCCTCGTCCTCCCTTGTTCGTTCCCCACTGCCTTTTTTCTCTGTTTTCCTCACCATGTTCTTCTCCCTATGATTGTAAATAGCTATGCTGCTTGCCATAGCTAGGACTCCACTCAATACATACTTTGGTGGGTCAGAAGAAGGACACAGACTCTGGTCTACCATTTTAGGTATATACTTTACTAAAAGAAAAGTGAACATTCCTAACTTTCTCTAACCTATAGGTTTTCCCCACCTAACAAAAGCTAACCAGAATGCTTGTCGGTAGTCAGTGAGTCCAAAAGGAGGATCAGTCCGCTGTCCAAACTAATATAGTATGACCCTATGTGATGAATCCTTACAGACTCCTCACTCAACCCCTGCCTAAAGTCTCCTCACAGGTGGCCAGGGAAAGGCATACGCTTCCTAATCCTAGACCTTGCGGGTGGTGTCCTGCGTGAGGATCACCTGGGAGGAGAAAAGGCCTAGGGGAATGAGAGGATTCAGTGGGATGGGATCGAATTTCTTCCTTTATGGTGGATAGCTCTGCAGTGCCAAAGTATGTAATTGCTTGTTGCAATAACCATCTTGCTGTTCCACAAGATAAACATATAAATAGGAATGAAAACAATCACACACTTCTAGGCCTTGGGAGAAATCATAACCCTTCTCAAATTTGGGGGACCTGTAGAGCTAAAGACCTCCCTAAAACCCAACGGTACAGTGAAAGGAAATTTGTGAATAACAAAGGCTTAAAATTATTGTCTTTTACATTCAAGGCTAATGATTAATCCCTAGGATGTTTCTTTAAAGAATAGTGTAATGAACAAACTGGAGTTTAAACGTAAAATAGAAACTAAAAACCCTCATTTTTCCTTTAGGGACTTCAATTCCCATAATTCCCTAAATTCTGGGACGAAGAGGAGGGCTAAAAAGGTACAATGATGCAGGAGTATTCAACTCGTTAATGCAGATGACCCACACCTGAGGAAGACAGAGAGGTTCCCTCAGGTGCAGGCCATAAAAGAAGAGGAGGAGTTGTTGAATCAGAATCAGAATCAGCGTGGTTTTTGCTGGCAGCCCAGGCAGAAGCTGGAGGAGAGAGAAGACGCCGGTACCACTGTTTGGTAGCTATCAGCTGCCAGGCCTGAGAGGGTCTGTGTCTCCAGAAATCTGAAGTGCCATGGTTGCGCAGCAGGAAGTGTGTCAGAGGAAAGCTTCTCTCCTTATGGCTTGTTCTGCAGAGCCTCTGCAGCAGGGAGCTTGAAGGAGGCTGTCTCAGGTGGCTGCCGTGCACGTGAGAGGGCCTCAGGAGCAAGAGGAGCTCCAATTGTAGGTGGTGTGGGCGAGGGCAGACTAATAAATGCAGTTTTCTGGGTTGCGAGGAGCCACCGCAGCAGAAGTCCAGCAGGCGGCAAGGGGAATGGAGGAGTACGTGTTATCCAGTGGGTTCACAAGCTGGTAGTGATCCCAGAGCGCTCTGTACCCACTTGCGTGTCAGAAGCAGGCGTTCTGTGAGTGAACAACGCTCCAGTAGAAGTAAAAGTAGTTTAGAGAACCAAACTATTGCAATGCAGCAGAAGCAGCACTCGCGTATGAGTGAAAGTGATTCCCAAGTTAATTTTGAATACCAAACTGCTGCAAAGCAGCAAAAGCAGCATTCACCTATGAGTGAAAGTGATTCCCAAGTTAATTTTGAATATCAAACTTTTGCAAAGCAGTGGAAGAAGCACTCGCATATGAGTGAAATGGATGTTATTCCACTTGTGGACACTAAAAGTAAATCCTATGCTCCAGTAGTTGCTAATATTGCTTCTGGGTAGGAACATACTCTTGAAGTACCTAATGGCTTCCTATCCGAGGCTGTCAATTCTAACATTGAAAAAATTAGCAAAATCGAGGCCAAATTGAAAATTCTATTGGAAGCGAAATCTGACAACTTCAACAACAGGCAGGCCTTCTGTCACCCACATACGTTGGATGTAGATTTGCCATTTGATGCTCCAAAGCACCCATCTGTGCTGACTGACCTAATTGAATTAAATGATAACCCTGGTGAACTAGCGTGTGACATCTTGAGAGTTCTGAGTGAGAGGGAGACCAGGCTATCTCCAATTCAATTACCTCAAGCAGAGCGAAACGTCTAGAACTAAGAGCACAGAAAAAAAGATTAATAGAAAGAAAAACCAAGATGCTCTTGACAAAAAAACCAAAAATCAAACCACGAAAACAATTAAGAGTCATAGTACTAATGTAAAGAACATCTGTAATATGTCGAATGTTGATGAACTTTTAGATCTTAATCAGTTGAATGAAGAATGCAAATCTCTCTTGGAAATCAAAGAAGGCGAACCGCATATGATCCCTAAATCTGGGTCTCCAACTAAGATTAAAAAAATGAAAAAAAGGATATGTGTACAGCAAATTCACTGGTTTCGACCGATGTAGCAGAGCCAGGCAATACCAATCTGTCAGAAAGTAGTAAGGTGTCGGATCAGACTTCAAATCAAATTAACAGTGCCAAACAGACACATTTGTCAAACTTTTTTCCCATCATAGGTAATACAAAATATAGAGGCACTGAGCTCTCCAATACAATCCCTGTTACCCATAAGTCTAAATCTGACAATATGGAGGATTCAAAGTCACCAACAATGAAGATGGCTAGTGTAGCTTCAGAAATTTCAAATGCACACATACGCAATGCTGACAAAACGCACTTGCAGCTTACTGTTGAACCTCCCAATAATGTTCCTGTTAATCTTGAGACAAACTGCAGTTCTAATCTTGACGATATTAAAAACAGTGTGCCCCTAATCCCACAGCCTACATCTAATAGTAACAGCTCTGAAGACTCACTTATTTGTGAACTTAGTGCAAACCTACCAAACATTATGGGGTGGGTGAGTAATCTTGAACTAAATGGTAGGTCTAGGTTAAATCGAACCTATATGCTTAATGCATGTAAACAGATTCTCTCTCTTAGAACACTTATATCGGAAGACATGGATTGGGTAACACTTGCAACTAATAACCGTATGATTTACCAATTTAATTCCCGCATCATCATGAAATTGGTATGAGAGCAAAAAAAAAAAAGATCTTTCTTACATCGGACTCACCCCCTATTTGTTTATTTGTTTAAAACAAAAGAAGAAGCCTCTATATTTGTAGACACTCAGGTAGCTGTTGTTATTGATGACAAGAGCTCACTTGCGACCAAAGCAAATCAGACACCTTTAAATTAAGTGATGATAAATCAATTTACCGCATTTCCTAGTGCTGTCAAGGATTTGACATGGTTCGAACCACTCATGAACAGTATATTGTCACATAAAAAATCTATTGCACAAGCTGTAAAAAAAGATATCATTCAATTGTGGAACTCATGTGGGTTTAAAAAAATACTTTCCTTGCTCAACACTGTGTCTCTTTTAGATAGGCCTTCCATCGTTTTAATACAGGAGACCATGAAACTGAAGCACTTTTGCATAGATGGATATCACTCATAAACCTAAGTTGCTTCTATAGGATCTGCAGGCAGACCGCCTGGGTGCCTCGCCATTTTGATTGATAACAACACAACGGCCTCATCCAATTTAATCTCTGATGCAGAGGATTTTCTGGAAGTTGAACTCAAAATTCTGGGTATGACAATTATATTTGTGTTGATTGTCTATTTACTGAAATCCTCTTAGGAGCTCAAAATCGGAAATACTTAGTCGACTTGATGTAATATTGGAAGAGCCTTTTCTCCGAAATTCTAACTACCACTCAGTGATTGGCGGTGACTTCAATTCTATGCGTTGGGAGCCAGCTACAGCAAATAACAACCGTAAACCCTATGCACATTAAACAAGAGTCTATCTCTTAAATTGGATGTCATAAATGGTTGAATATCTTCTAGAATGGAATCAGATTTACTTGGCACAGAGGGGGAAATAGATCTTATATTGATTCTTTTTTTGTTTCGACTTCTCTACTTAGTGCCTGTGAGCGCGTGAGAGTTATAAATCCTGCATTAGGTGATCACATGCTTATTTACATGGATGTGAATTTGGCACATGGGGCGCACAAAATTGTTCCAGCATTGGCATTGATAGACGCTGATAGACACCTTGTTTCAGTTCAATGGAATTCCAAGTTATGATGAGAGCTTACCCATAGGATTAGCCAAGAAACCATGTTAGAAGTAGATGTGTCACAGTATGTTATGAACATACAACAAATTGAGGAATGGAACACTTCCATTATTAAATACCACCTAAATCAATTGTCCAAAGCTAAAATAAGTCAAATTCAAGTTCATAAGCACGGCTTTAATCTGGAGGTGGCTAATTTGAAATGACAGAAGAATAAAAAGCTAAGGGAACTCAAGAAAAGGAACTTGACAATAATACATCTTAAAAGGATAAAAACTCAAATTTCTCAAATCTATAAAAATGAAATCAAAGAGATGAAAAATGATTTATATCTTGCTGATAATAAACATATTATTATAATTTATGTAAACACAATTCTAAAAATATATGGGGAGTGCTAAGAAGCTCCACAGTTCTTAGGCATGCTTGTCTCCAATCTTCCATCTCAGCTGAGGTACGGCATAGTTATAACACACTAAAATACCAAATCCCGCATGAATTTTCCAATGTGTCCTATGGGGCCATGTCCGTGGTCTCTGATGGTCTCTGATTCCCAAGTTAATTTTGAATACCAATCTATTGCAAAGCAGTAGAAGCAGCACTTGCATATGAGTGAAATTGATTATGAAGTTAATTTTGAATACTGAATTAGGGGAAAAAATCAAAAACCTATTTTAACAAAGCCAAATGACTGTAACCTTAAAAGAGTGCATCTGTGTAAAACCCAGCAACCCGAGGCAGTGTCTTTGTTGATAGTTTATGCCGGTAGCATTGCCCGAGCCCAGAGAGACGAAGACCAAGGCAAATAATGCAAACAAATGCAAGGTCTATAAGCTCTGAAACTTGTCACCTATATTTTGTACAACACATGCTAAAAGCTGGGAAAAACATGCATTGGCAAAAACAAGGGAGAAACAGAAAGAGACCCTATCTCTGTCAGTCTTTGGTTACTTGTTTAGTGGGGAAACAAGAGTAGAAAAAAGGCTGCCCTTCTGGCAAAAAATATCTAGAAGGAGATGAACATAATTTTCAAAGGAGTATGAAAGAGCACCACTGTGAATCTGTGTTTCCCGGAAAAGTTGTTGAACGTTTTATAACTTCAAATTGTTGAATACTGTGAAGCTGTTGTGAACCTCTTGTCAGTTTATCTTAACCACACAAGCACGTGTTGTTGTCAAATGCTGTTTGGGCAGGGGGGTATGCGTGGATGGCAAACCTGTGAAGAAGTAAACCAGGTGTGAACTGATTTATTGGGCCTGGCATGGAAGTAGACCACGTGGAAGTTGAAGAAATGCTATGAGGTGGTCCCGACAGAGCCCATATAAGTTGTTTGTGGCTCTAATGGAAGATCTGCGTGAAGCTGTTGGAGCAAAGCTATATTTCTTTAGACATAAGCAATGGTGGCAAATCATCCTGACCAAAACAGTAATTGTTGCTGTTGATGAACTGAGAACCGGTTCAAGAAAGAGGAAGAACCTTATATCTTCTGTGTTGGAGCTTTTGTTGACAAATTGAAGTTGCATCGAACTGTTTTGGAACTTTGTTGCAAACCTGGATTTCCTTCTTTCCTTTTCTTGAACTGTGAATCAGAATCACGTTTAAAATATGGGGAATGGAGCTCACCCAGATTATGAAGAGAGACTGTGGTTACATTGTGAACTCAATCATTATTGTTTTAAACTGCCATGCATTTCCTTGTTTATTTGTTGTATGTATTTAGTTTACTTTAGGCAGCAGGGAAATCCTTGCCAGAGTAGGGATAGTGAGGCATTCAATTATAAAATGGCATTTGTTGAGAAAACTACACAAAGTGGACCACCTCACGTTTCTGACCCTCAAACCCTATCACTACAAAACAACTAAGGAACAGGAGAATGTCTCCCTTCTCCTATGCGCTGGTTCCTCAGCAAGTTCACTTTAGTAAAATATTCGTAGGTAGTTCTTTGTAACTACCTTTATCAAGTTTTATAGTTAAGTTATTGGGTTCTTCAACTTTTCACCAGTGTCTTTTACACACTGGTTCTCCCTTTCTTCTTGGGACAATTCTGGTTTTCCCTTGTTACTTAAACTTGAGACTTTTGACTTTTCTCAATGTCCAATCCCTCTCTTAACTAGGACAAAAGGGGTTGTTCTCACTCTTCTTATACCCTTCCAACACTTGGGCCCTCATTCCGAGGTTGGTGCTAGTCATGGCGCTATTAGCACCATGACCAGCACCAATACCGGCACCACCACCAACGTGGTGGTATGGGGACTTACCGGTCCATTCCACCCTTTGCGGGACCGTTAAGTCCCCATTTGAAATGCCCACCCCATTCCCATTTGAGCCCTCATAGGGATCAATGGGAAGGGGGAAGGCAGCAATAACGGTACCGCAAATTGTGGTACTGTTATTGACCCCGGTATCCCTTGGCGGGTCCCGTCCTTAACGCCTGCTAAAACCAGGCGTTAAGGAAGGAACCGCAAAGGAACCTCGGAATAGGGCACAAAGGGATTACCGGCACTAGTGTCATTACCGTTGCCCGGTATCCCTTTGCGCCCGGGCCGTAATGACCCCCCAAGTGTTGGAGAAGTGTCAGTATTATTACTGCAACACTAATACTCATCACAGTAAAAAACAAGTGTTTGAGAAGTGTGAGAATCATTACTGGAACACTTATACTAGTCCCAGTAAAGATCAGGTGTTGTAGAAGAGTGAGAAGCATTACTGAAAGACTCATACACTGCCTGCAGTGAAAATCAATGGTTAGAAATACATAAGAAGAGTAAGAATCATTACTGGAACATCTATACTCATCTCAGTAACGACCAAGTGCATAAGAAGAGTGAGAATCATTACTGGACCCCTTATATTAGTCCCAGTAATAACCAAAGGCCTCATTACAAGTTTGTTGGTAAAAAATTGGAAATACTGGCATGCCGGTGCTACCATGTCTGTGTGGCACTGCTGCCGGAATCAACGGTTGATTCTGAGTCAGTGTGCTAGTGCATTCTGTGCTACTGTTTCTGACATGCCGGTAAAACCATGAAACGGCCCCAAAACTCCCCATACCAGCGTCCTCTCTGACGCCTATTCTGCCTGTGCACACACTGACCTACCGGCACGGATGTTGCTGGTACTGGTATTACCATGACCGGAAATAACGTCATCGCCGGAACAGGAAATGTACCAGCGGCCATTAAAAAAACAAATCCACTGCAATCCTCAGTGCACAGGGGTCAGAGGCATATTCTGAGCACTGAAAATCATACACAGACATGTCCTCAAGGCAACCTGCCGCACGGAGGCGCAAGCCAAGATTCAGTGATTCAGTGAAGCTGAACTGAACATGTTGGCGGACACACTGGTCGAGAACTCTGTAGAAGTGTTCTGCAATGACCTGTGGTGCCAAACCCAATGGAGGAAGAAGGCCATCTGAGAGGAGGTCACCCGGAAGGTGTCAGCGGTGGGGACAACCCCCAGAACAGTTAGGGACTGGCGCAAGAGATGGGACGATCTAGGTCTCTGGGTGCAGAACTTCCTTGCCGCACAGCGTGCCCAGGCCACGGTCACAGGAGGGGGACCACCATCACCAATCAAACTGCAGGCCTGGGAGGAAACCTGCAGCAGCATAAAGCACATGGAGTCGATCGAGGGAGTTGGAGATGCAGAGGCTGGATATGTCACTTCCAATGAGACTGATGAGTCCCCGTAAAACCAATGTCATATCACACACCTTGTGGCCCCAATGCTAATGGGTAGACCAACATGTCAAGTATGTAGTACCTGAGACCAGTATAGCCCTGCTGGCAGCCCACCCACCGTCAACCTCGTTGCACACATCCACATCGAACCTGCCTGCAGCCCACACCCATACACCACTCACACATCACACAGGTCTCCTTTATTGCCCCCACAAGTTGCACCTGCAGGCAGTCAGACACACATCCCCCTGACACTGCACAACTGCTGTCGTCACTGCTGTGCTACCACATGCCCAAAGTCACGTCAGTGTCATGTACCCCCACCACCAGCAGATGACAAGATGCACACATCAATGATACATGTGGCACACTTGTCGCACCCATGTCCCATCCTCCTAAATCACCATCAACGCAGCAAATGCCATAAGCAGCAGACACATGTATAACACATCCGTGCAACAATCAGACAACCCCATGTCATACAGCTTGTGTGGCACACCCATAACACCCAAAACGGAAAACACCAGTACCGCAGGCAGCAGGCACTGCACACACCATGTACACACACTGCACATGCACCCACACAGCATTCCCCGACACATGTTATGTTATGTTACTTTGCATTTATATAGCGCCTTATGTACCATTGGCATGGTGTCAAGGTGCTGGTAGGTTGAACACCCTTGGGAACCGAAGTTCAGGTCATTAGAGAGAATTGAGAGAGTTAAAGGTGTGTGTGAGCACCGGATATGTGTGCAGCAGGTGTGGCAATCGTGTGATAGCTGCTTCTTAGCTGTAGGTATGGAGGCTGAGAGATCAGAAGTATGTGTTTGTTTTGGCAGGTTGTTATCCAGACCGATTTGGCTGCGTTGGGCCTGAGGAGAAACGCCTAGGCCGCAGGGTGTGTAACCAGCAGTGTTTAGTTAGGGTGATGGGGAGTATGAGGCAAATGATGGTATTAGAACAGCTATACCGAATGGTGTCATAGTATCGCTGTGTTCTATTTGAGTGGTGGTGTAAAGAAGAGAGTAAGCATGGAGATGTGGATATGGTGGTTTACCTTAGCTTGCTTGAGACCGAGCCCACTCCAATTGTTCCATGTACTCCATCCGTTCCATGTACTCCATCCCTTCCATGTACTCCAACTGTCCATGCATTACGACCGTGTCAAGCACTCAAAGCCGTTCGTTTCAATGCTCTTTCAAACCATTCCATGTAAGTCACGCCATTCTATGCATTCCAATCCATTCCATGTACTCCAGTCCGTTTCATGCACTCCAGTCCATTCCATGCATTCCAGTCCGTTCCGTGCACTCGCGACGGTTCTGTGTACTCGCATCCGTTCCGTGCCCTCCACTTCTTTCCAAGCACTCCAGTCTTTTCCAAGCACTCTAATCCGTTCCAAGGACATCAACCATTTTATGCATTCCAACCATTTTATGCACTGCTGCTTTTATTCGTTTTACCTCACATTCTCGATGCATTATCCATCCACATACGTCATCTTGACACGTTCCGTCCACTTAACTGGTTCTATCCATTTCACATGTTCTATCCACTTCACCCGTTTCATCCACTTTACTGCTTCCATCCACCTACTTCATCCGTTCTACCATTCTAACCGTTCCACCCACTTCACCCATTCTACATCAGTTCACCCATTCCATCCACATACTTCACCCGCTTCTTCCACCTGTTTCACCCGTTTCTTCTACATGTTTCACCTGTTCCTTCCACATATTTCACCCATTCCATCCACATACTTCACCTGTTCCATCCACATGCTTCATCCCTTCCAACCACATGCTTCATCCGTTTCATCCACATACTTCACGCGTTCCATCCATGCATGTGTGCATCATGCCATGGCCATCAGCATGTCAATGCCAATGCACATACATCTGAAATCACTAGTACATATGTCTGTCTGATGAATCCACAACCATCACTGATGCCCTGCCTTTCTGACCCACACAGGCACATCATCTGGCAATGAGACCGGACAGCCGACCACATTGCGGAACATCAGGGAACACTGCTGCAGGCCAACCACAAACTCCAACCAGGAATACAGTGCATCCAGCAGCATACAGGAGTGGGCTACTACTGCAGCTGTCCAGCCACCCCGACAGGAGCCACCTGTTGTACAGTCGCCCCCTGATAGGAGGAACCTGCACCCCTCATGCAATGTAGTCTACCCGACGACATTGGGAAAGCTGTTGGGCCTGATAATGTATCCAGCAACCACAGCTATGCCGATGCTGAGGGATTCAGTCCCATGGGCCCAATTAGCCCCCAACACATACAACAACCACCCCAATCACCACCCCTAAGCAATGTTCGTGACATCGAGGGCCGCCTGTCCAGGATGGAGGCACGACAAACATCTATGCACACAATGGTGCAACAATACCTGGAAGAGGCCCGGCTCATGTGGGAGACACTACAGGACACCTCCAGGAGGACCACATGGATGCTGCGCCGAACCACACAAGGCATATACCATCTGGCACGGCGTGTGAGGGAGGGGAATGGGTCAATCTCAACCCTGGTTGAGTCCATCGCCGTGTTGGTGCAGACACTTGCTAAAAAACAGCACATGCCCTTGCCACTGGCACCATCCTCAAGCAACACTCCCACAAGTGCACAACAAAGCAGCCCAAGGCGTAGATCGCTACAGCTGACTCACCCTGCAGAAGTGTGCACCCCTCCACATAAACATGGACAAAAATAGGACAGGTGTGTGGGGAGGGATAGTTGGGGAGGCAGTGTGGGGAGGGATAGTTGGGGAAGGGTTGTGGGGAGGGATATTTGGGGAGAGGTTGTGGGGAGGGATAGTTGGGGTGGAGGTGTGGGGAGGGATAGTTGGGGAGGGGCTGTGGGGAGGTATAGTTGGGTGGGATTGTAGAGGTAGTTAAGGCCTATCACAAATGTAAATAGTAATTATTCTCACAATTTAAATGGTGTTCAAAACAAAATCATGACTGGACATTGATCTTTCAGTATGAGTGCGTTTATTTATGTACAGTGTCCAGTGCCCAGTGTGCTCAATGTCCAGTGCTGTGTGTGTAGCAGGTGCTCAAAATTAGTGGTGTATAAGGGTATAAGGTCTGGAGGTGTGGCACGTCCATCAATGCCAGCGCAGCGCTGGGCATTATCCTCCTCATTAGTCTCGTTCTCAGCTTCTGGTGGCAGTATGTCGATGTCGGAGGCCGGGGGGACATTGCACCTGATGCACATGTTGTGCAACATGGCACATGCCAGCACCATTCTGCCCACCTTCTCAGGGCTGTACATGAGGGCTACCCCGGATCTGCTGAGGCAGCATAACCTGGCATTCAACAGGCCAAAGGTCTGCTCAATGGTGCAGCGAGTGCGTATATGGGCACAGTTGTACGCCTCTTTGTGCCTGTTGTGGGGTTGCCTGACGGGGACCATTAGCCATGGCATCAGGGGATACCCAGCATCACCTGCATGGGATTAACAGAAAGGGTACATGTCAATTTCATGGTCATTCTATGTTGTCACAGACTGTATAGTATTAAATTGAGAAGATTAAAATGCACAAGCAGAATTGAGTTTAGATAATATAAGTTCTTTTTCGTGTACCAGAAAGGAACTTTGTCAGGATGCGTGTGGGGTGTGTGTTGTGCTGTTGCATTCACATGGACCATTCACAGACAAGATTACCTCTAACAATTCCCCAGCAACTGACACAAATGGATGTAAATGCCATTAATGTGTCACATATGTAAATCAACTATATGTCCTGGTACAACGGTACTTTTAGCATTTGAATGGGATGCATTTGTGATTTAGTGGTAGCACTGGTATGCAGTCTTTATTATGAATCCTTTATAGAGACATGCTTTGATATCATAACCCATATGATGAAGGATATATTGATGGAATATGTGTGTGTGGGGTAAATGATTAAATATCTGCTATAAGGGGGGTTATTTTGGAGTGTGAAACGGTGGATCGAGTAATGCTACCACCTTGAAATCATATATTAGTGGCAGTGAATAATTTTCCCAATTCAGAGGTTTTGGTCTAAAAGCATTCCATTTAAAGGTGTTACTTTTGAAGACATGACACGGGTACTAACAGGCAGTGTACCTGTCAAATGTGTGTGCATCCACAAGTTTTTCTGGGGTGGCAGCTTCTGGATTCTCTGGCTGAGCATCATGCGTTGTGTTTTTCCTTGACTGTGTATTTGCCTATCATTGTCACTATGGTGTGGAGCATTCTGGTACATGTGGTTTTGATTCATTGCTGGAGTTATATATGCACTGTGTATTTTATATCCATGGAGACACAGCTGTCAAGGCCTTGCGCTCTAGCATGCTACTACTGTGTTGCACCTTCATTTGCACTTACACACTTGCACATTTCATGCTCTCACAACACTGAGTAGGGTCATGTGCCCTTCAATGTCTGAGGTTTACTATTGTTATAATTTGTGGGTAATGATGTTCCTTGCTCTTACCCCTCATCCACCCTTGCCTTTTAATTACCTATCCGGCCTCTGCACTTTCACAGGGATTTGGTAATTGTATCAGGAATTACAATGGATTAATGCACGCAGTGTGCACATACACTGGTCATGGGTGTCATACTGGGCCATTTCTTCAACACTCCACATGGCCTTGTAGTTAGACTCACTCAACAGCAAGGTATGCTATGCTGTTCACTGCCACCCCCAATTCAACACTCCACATGGCTTTGTAGTTAGACTCACCCAGCAGCCATGTATGCTATTGAACTCTTACTACTAAGAGCCCTTTAAAACGAGGTAGCAATACTCAGAGGCGGATGGTGATGCAGATGTTACTCAAACATCAATAATCAAAATTACTCAGGAAGTTTGGCAAAGTGCATATCTGTTTTAATATCAATTGTCTAAAACAGGGAGTACAACGGGCATCATCCGTCACCGCACAGCTCGATCTCGAAACATTTCATAAAAAACAGCTCTTGTATAACAGAAATATGTCACTGCTGACGTCATACTACGTGGCAAACTTCAAAACATATGAGTACCCCTGGTTGGCTCTCAGTGAACATCTACGTATATGTTCTATATAGCCACTGGTTATGATTGGTTACCTAAGTCAGGTGGGCATCAAAACCCACCCCCAATAACTGGTCATCATTGTTGTCACTAAATACGCATCGATTAATTGGTTCTTTAAACTATATGGCTCTTCATTACAGGGCACACTATAATTGGTTTGGCACCCTTGTGCCCCTCTAAAATAATTCCAGCCCGCTAGCAGCACACAGGCTACCATCCTAGGTGCATGGAAGCTCGGCGTGAACATGCCTCCCCTCTAATTAACCCACAATCCATCAACACTCCTTCAGTCTATCAGACAATTAACTGTTAACTTCGTCTGGGAAATAAATGGAGTATAGCTTCACTCTGTCTTTGAGTTTCGGCACAGCCTGAACCAAGCTATTTCAATCTCACCCATGTGACTTGAAGGCCACTCTTTTCTAGCCTTTTGCAGCATTTAATCCTATTAAATGATGAACTGTAGAAACCTTTAGTGTTTTTTTTTTCATGTTGCTTCAAACAGAAGTGTGTTCCTTTCTCACATTCGTTGTAGCCTTCTTGACAGGCATCAGTTTCACTGTGGTCTTATTTCCTTGGTTCTGGGCCAGCCTCATCTTCTCTGAAACGTGCCTTGCCATCCGTAATTTCCAACTGCGCCACTCATTTGAAAGTCTTTTTCTAGTTCATTAAATTTCGGGCCTGCCAAAGTGCGTTGTGGAACATCCAGGTTATATACATTCCTATGTTTCAGCAACTGTACATGTGTAAACTGATTTACATATTCTTCAGCGTTTCTGTAGCATGAGCATCTTCATCTCAAGCCCGAAATGTTGCTCATCTGTACCATCTGTTCTTTAATTTTTAGAGAATACTGTTATGTTTCTTCTCTTCATCCAACATTTAGATATGTCAACTCCTATTTCATGTGATGTCATCAGGCTTCTTTCTTTGATCAAATGCACATTTCTTCCGATACTTCATCCAAAAGAATACTATGAGGGTCATTACAAGTTAGGATGTAGCCATGCCGTTATTAGCGGCATGGCTACCCCTTACCGGGTTCCGGATGTGGGTTCCTCGAAAGAAGAATTACCGGGCTATTGCGACCTTGGAGGGCCCCGTAATTCCTCATTTGTGGAACCCTTCCCCATTCCCATTCAAGCCCCCAAAGGGCTCAATGGGAATGGGGAGGGTGCTAACAACGGGCCCGTTATTAGCACCCTGGTCTGCTTGCGGAACCCGCTAAGGGTGCTTGGTAAAACCAGGCATCCTTAGCGGGTTCCCGCGAGCAGCCTCATAGTGAGGCAGTAAGGGGTTGATGGCTCCAGCACCTTTACCGGTGCCGTTAACCCCTTACCGCCTCACTTGCAATGAGCCCCTATGTCTCTGTGCATTTAGGTAGGGTTTTCTCAAAGGATATCTTGTTGCGAAGGTTCTCTACGGCATTGGTATACTGACTGGGACTACACATGTCATCATCTCTGGTTCCCAACATATAGGCAACATAGGGGCGGAGCTTAGAGTAAGGATGTCTGACTGTACCTCTACACTCCCCCCTCTGGGCGATTCATCGACCACTTCATTATCAATCTGTACATTAAGACATCCTCATCTGAAAAACGGTTTCTTTGTGACCCAAATCTTCACGACTCCTTTCAGACCTCCTGCTGATTTCACATGCTAATCAAGCTCCAGGTCATAAGGGTGCAGTGTCCAGTAGGGCTACATTAGAACCATCTTCCCACGTACTTCTTCCAGTGTCTTGGGTACAAAAACTTTGTACCTTCAGGTGCGTGTATGCTGGCTTTCACATAGTCTCTGATTTCTTCATCTGTTAGTTCCTTAATCTTCCACCCTGATTCAACATCAATCATGATCTTCATTCCTACAGCTTTCTTTGCAGTCGTCTTGCACTGAGCAATTATAATTCTGATCACACAAAATCCAAGCATGATCGTCACCAACAGAGCTCCAAGTAACTTGAACATATCTGCCATCCATTGTGGAACCCATGAGAAAACTGCTCCAAACCAACTGTCATCAGAAATGTTTTCCACTTCATCAATCGACTGGACGTGTAGGTCTGTCAACAAGGATATGGCCTCCGTGAATGTGCCATTCTCGCCGTCATGAGAAGGTGTAAATGTGCAATAGGATTCTCCGATTTTTGACAAACACCTCCATCTATAACTGTAATCATGTCTAGAACATATCTGTTCTGAAGAGTCATCAGTCTTATGGCTCTCCACTCCTCCTTGATTGCATTGAATCCTTTTATGGTAGTGTTGATCATTTGCAGAAGTTCCCATCTGGTTATCTGCAACCATTTAGTATTTGCACCCATCTGGGTCCTGGGCATGAAGATAATCGTGACTATCAATGAGGTCTTGTCTGAACAGTCTGAGTTCATATGGGATAGAATCAAAAGCTTCTATTGATTTTGCTGAGAAATAGTTCTCACTCTTCAATCAACTCAAATTCTCTGCAGACCTCTTTTTCCTCAGATGTGCATCTGCGTTCGGGAATTCACCAATGCTCAGATCACTTTACCGAATCACCAAAGCTGAAACATAAACATTCAACTAAGCAATATGACCCGAGCGGCGGGGGCATTACCGACTCAGGTAATGCCCTGGGGCCCATAGTTATAGGCCCGAGCGAAGCATTACCTGAGTCGTTAATGCCCCGCTGCTCGGTTCATATTTCTATTAGTACCCCGGCCTGCATTATGTGCATGACCGGGGCACTAAAATCATTGTTTTCTGTCCCGAAACACTGCAGCGTTTCGGGACAGAAAAGAAAAAAAGAAACGACCAAGAAAATGGCCACCATGGAAAGGGAAAACGGAGTCCATTTTCCCTTTCCATGGTGGCCATCGGGAGCAGACGCGCTGGGAAAGCAAGTGTTCCAAGCGCATCCGCTCCTGAAAAAGGATCAAAAAGAAGGTAAGTGGGGTTGGGAGGGCAGGAGTGGGACGGGAAAAAAATAAATAAATAAAGCATACCTGCGTCCCCGAGGAGGGATGAGGGAAGCCTCCAGCCGTGTGGCGGCATGGAGTGGGGATGACCCCGCTCCGAGTCTCCACACGGCTGGAGGCTTCCCTCGTCCCTCGCCAGGGAAGCAGGAACAAGAAGGTAAGTGGGGGTAAGGAGGAGTAGGGAAGAAAGGGAATTAAAAAAAAAAGCCTTACCAGAGTCCCCGGCGGGGGGCAAAGGCAGCCTCAGCCGCGAGGAGGCTCAGAGCGGGGATGGCCCCGCTTACAGCCTCCTCATTGGCTGAGGGGCTGCCACGCCCCCCGCCGAGGACAAGGAGGCTGGAATCCCAGCTGAGAATCGAAGGATTCTCGGCCAGGTATGGACCCGGCGAGAGCCAATCAGAATGCGTGTTGCATTCTGCTTGACTCTCGCCGGGTACTAATATAGAACACAGTCCTCCCCAATCCTTGGGCAGCTTCATATAAGCTCTGGATCCACACGCCTAGTAGTGATCCATTATTACTACTGTCCAAACACTCATTCCTTGTGCATCAAAAATTCAACCACAATTCTGATTTTCTCCCATTTTTCTTGTGCCATTTTTTCTGAAACACAGCTTTGCACTTTCCATGGGCACTATCTGCAAGGGTCTTCCTTTGTCTTTGACCCATGCCAGTAGTTTAGCAAGTCTTTACCATAATGGTTTGCACAGCCTTTGAACATTTTCAACAGTTGGCTTGTAGTTACCCATCACTACCCAAACTCTGCAGATTACCATGCCTTCTTCCCAACCATCTGGATAGAGCATTGAACTTCGGATCTGCATTTAGCCTCTTTCCTCCCATCATCGGATCTTTTCTTTAGTTTTTCCTGGGCTCTCCAGTCTCCTGTGTATTTCCCATCTGATTCCAGCTCCTTTCACTCCAGGCTGTTCATACCTGATCACGTGGTTCTTAGTGTGGGTTCTTGTTCTTGTCTTTGTGTCTTGCACATAGTTATCTTTATCTGGAGCTATACATTCAGCTGCCCATTTTAGGTAAGCTGTTAGACCCATACACTGGCCTCTTGTTCAACAGAATGCTATGTGAGATGGGCAGTGTGCTGTCAGTACATCTATTTCAATATGGTAATCGTAATGTTTATTTGTATAGCGCCTATACACAGGCAAGTGCTTCAAAGCGCTCAAGGAGGGAAAGGAACACAGGGAAAAAACAGCATTCTCTCAGAGTCCTTCAATTATTTTCTGAGATGATAACGGTCTGCACAGGCAGATTAAGTGAATATTATACATTTAACAGTTTAGATACAGCAAATAGGCCTGCCAGTGATTTTGCAGTTTATTCCAAGTGCACATTAAGGGGTGAAGACAAGGGAGAACAGACAGACGATCTTCAGCCAGGGCTGTATACAGATTGTGCAAGTGCGGGAGGGCAAGGGAGGGGCAAGGGAACAAGTGCACCCACTCAGTAGAGACTGGTGAAGTGCAGAGAGAGAACTCTCAAGGTTTAATTACAAGTGCAGTGGGGTGTAGGGCCTTGCAGCAAGAGCAGAGAGGACTGGCAGGGGTGCCTGGGACCTGTGAGACTCGGAGGTACACCAGCCGGCCAGTCAATAAGCTGTGTGGAAGGAGGGATAGAGGGAAGCACAAAGAGCTAGATTAGCAGGGTAGGGTGAAAGAGAAGGAGGAGGAGAAGAGGAAGTCTTAAGGAGTTTCCGAAACTTGAGAATTTCAGGCTCAAGACGGAGGGTGGCAGGGAGGCTGTTCTAGAAGGAGGAAGCTGGTGAGGAAAGGGATCTCGCTCCAAATCTATGCTTGGAGAACCGGCTCATCTGCAGAAGGTTGGAGGTAGATGAGCAAAGGGCTCGAGAGGGACAGTATTAGGAAGGCAACATTGGAGGTAAGTAGGTCCCAGGCCCCAGAAAGCCTTGTGGACAATGTAGAGGGTCTTGCATTTGATCCTTGCAGCCACTCTGACTTTTTAATAAGTGGAGTTGATAGATGATGACAACCAGCCCTGTCTTCAGGACAAGCAGATGCGAGGTCCTGGAGCTCAGATTCATGTTTGGAGAAATAAATGGCTTGTGTACCCAGCATCACATAGCCTTTACACTTGCACACAATTGCACATTTTAAATGACATTTTATAAGGCTTTCACAGTTTCAACATACATGAGTGTCACTTCGAAATTGTCCATATATATAAGGTGGTTATAGGCGGCAACAATGTCCGAATTTTGAAAGTGTAGTGCGCATTTCGCTTAGCAGATTGTCAAATTGGATGAGGGGAAAACGAAAATGACATTATATTATTTATTTTAAATGCAATGCTCCATTTCACTTTATCTGCTTGGAGCACAATCTGGTATCCCATTGAAGATAATGTGCACTGCAGTTTCTTTATATGTGTGAGTGCAGCTCTCCATTGATTTGTCAGCCATGCGTCTTTCTTTTCCTTCCTGACAGACACTGTGCATATCTTTGCACTTTCATTTTAGTCCCACTTCCTTTCCTTTAGATTTAGGGTCAATAGGCCCTCATGTCTGACATAATTTCTGTGCTGTCCTTACATTTCGGTGAGCATTCACAAATGACCCTGGGCTCTTTATTTCTGGACCTCCGGGGCTAGATTTCATCCCACAATGGTGAAGGTGACGGTAACAGAATTCCCACCACTTTTACCATACCGCCGAATTAGGAGTCACTGCTAATTCAGACGGCAGAATTAGCACTGGCGGAATTACCACCAGCGAAATTAGCACCGACATATGCCAGAATTAGCCCTGGTGCTAATTCCACCACCAGAATTAGTGCCGAATGTGCCGGTGGTAATGGTAATTCCACCAGACAGAGTTACCGTTACTGCCAGTGGTCTGTTCGCTCTCCCGCCAAGACATAATACAGCAGTAATTCCGCCGAACACCATGCCAATAATGATGGGGGGTGGGGGGTGTCGGGTCTGTATTGGTGTTTGTATTTGTATGTCTGCAGTGTATGTTGTGATGGGGGTGTGGGGGGGTGTTGGTTCTGTATGGGTGTTTGTATTTGTATGTCTGCAGTGTATGTTGAGATGGGGGGTTGGGGGTGTGTCAGGTCTGTATGGGTGTTTGTATTTGTATGTCTGTGCAGTGCATGTTGAGATGGGGGTGGGGGTGTGTCGGGTCTCTATGGGTGTTTGTATTTGTATGTCTGTGCAGTGTTTGTTGAGATGCTGTGGTAAGGGGTTTGTGTCTGTATGGGTGCATAGTGTATTGGTGTATGCTTGTGAGTTTGTGTGCTGAGTTTGGGGTTGGGGTGGGAGCCATGGGGCATAGTGTTTGCTTGAGGGGTGGGGGTCATGGAGCATAGTGTTTGGTTGGTGAGTCGGGGCCATGGGGCATAGTGGTTGCTTGAGGGGTGGGGTCATGGAGCATAGTGTTTGGTTGGTGAGTGGGGGCCATGGGGCATGGTGTTTGGTTGGAGGCCATGGGGCATAGTGTTTGGTTGGGGAGTGGGGGCCATGGGGCATAGTGTTTGGTTGAGGGGTGGGGGTCATGGGGCATAGTGTTTGGTTGGGTAGTGGGAGCTATGGGGGCATAGTGTTTTGTTGGGGGCCATGTGGCATAGTGTTTGGTTGGGGGCCATGGGGCATAGTGTTTGGTTGGGGAGTGGGGGCCATGGGGCATAGTGTTTGGTTGGGGCCATGGGGCATAGTGTTTGGTTGGGGAGTCAGTGCAATGGGGGATAGTGTTTGGTTGAGGGGTGGGTGCCATGGGGCAGAGTGTTTGGTTGGGGGTGGGAGCCATGGGCATAGTGTTTGCTTGAGGGGTGGAGGCCATGGGGCATAGTGTTTGCTTGAGGGGTGGGGGCCATGGGGCATTGGGTTTGGTTGGGGGCCATGGGGCATAGTCTCGCACTCCAAGAGTGAACCCATTAATAAAGCTAAAACAGGCACAGTTAGGAGATGTACATCCTTTGCTTTTTGTGGAAACCTGGCTCATTGAAGGCCATACTCCTCTTGGGAAACC
Source organism: Ambystoma mexicanum (assembly GCF_040938575.1). Lineage (NCBI taxonomy): Eukaryota > Metazoa > Chordata > Amphibia > Caudata > Ambystomatidae > Ambystoma > Ambystoma mexicanum. The sequence continues at coordinate 1,087,478,851 of NC_090929.1, forward strand.
CAAACAGCAAAGTATAGCAGTCCAAAATAACGGAATGTCCAATCAAGGGTCAATAAAATACATATAATTAAACAGACGATATGCAATAACTAAATAGAAATAAATGATAACAATGGAAAATGTGTAGTACAAAATGTAAGTTTGAAAAACAAATAATCGTTACACCTCAAAAACCAATTCTTTTTTCATGTGTTTAATAAAAATTGGGGGTTGAAAAAGCCTCCTCCCATGCCACGCCCCCCCGCGCCTACCGCCCCACCCACATTTACTTTTTGGCCATCATGTAAGGTACTTTCGGCCCTCTGTCAAAATCAGTTGTGCACCCCTGGGTTAGACAGACGCTTGACGCCAATATCCACATGGGGGCTTCAACGCACAACTAAGGCCACTATTTGGGAGACCTTTAAACATACATTAGAGGATTTATCATATCTACGCAATGGTAAAGTCAGAAAGGTTTTGGACACGGAAATAAGCCAGTCGGAGAATGCAGTTAAGCTGCTGGGTAGACCTCTTGTGACTGATAATACAGTCTGACAACAGTTTGTTGAGATTTGCACCTTACCATTGCAGGCACTGGGAAGGCTATGTAACTTTGAGCATTTTGAACACATTAAGCATATACATGGGGATGCGGATAAGCCCACTAGAGCTGTGTCTTGGATGACCACCAGATCTCACGGCAGGAAACCCATCACTTCTATCGAGACTGATAGTGGCATCACTACACATGACCCTGTGAGGTTGAACAATGTCTTCATAGAGTTCTACACAAAATGATATATGAAGCAGCTTAGTATGGGCAGAAATAAGGTCTTGGATGAGGTTGCGCCACCCTGACTGCCTGAATCTGGAACGGAGTGGCTTGACCCGCCAATCTGTAATCAAGATGTGCAGTGGCTAAACAGAAACTAGCTAGTGCCCAGGACCTCACAGTCTCCGCATAGAGTTTAATGGATTGTTCTCTGAATTATTGATGCCCCGAATGCTTGAGATGTTTGCGGAAGCTTGTATGAGTGGCCAATTTCACCCTTCAATGCAGGAAAGACATATAATATTACAATTCATACTTGGTTAGGTGCAGTTCTTGCAGCCTACTATCATACACCAACTCCGTTGGTGACGGTGCGCTATATAAATGCCTTTCACATTAACATTAACATTGATTAACAGAGATGTTAAGGTATTTATTAAAACTGTAGCTGGTACCTTACTCTGCATCATTGGCAATTTTTGTAAATAAGAACAAAGCTGGCTTTGAACAAGGTAGGAGAACTTCTTTGAACACACAGAGACTCTTCTTGGTTTTGAACTGGGTGCATGGTAATCCAGGAGAGTGTACCATTGGCGTTTTAGATGCCGCAAAAGCCTTCATCTCTGTCAACTAGGAGTATATGAAATTACTTCTTCAGCTGCAGTGGTTGCAACTTTTATACGCTTTTACGAGTTAGAACAAATTAGTGTATCACTTTTTCGTTTAAAATTGAAAAAGGCACTAGGCAGGGGCGCCCTTTGTTGCCCCTGCTATTTGAACATGTTATGCAACTACTACTGGTGTGTACATTTAGGTCCTCCTTGCCAGACAGTGGTATTTCTGTTGCAGGAATTCGGCATGTGGTGCTGTTGTATGCGACCATGTGCATTGTTTTGTAAAAGAGCCCTCAGTGGCCGTACGGGTTGTGCTGGAGGTAGTTGATAAACATTGTAAGCTTTCGTATCTTAACATTAATTGGCAAAAGTCAATATTGTACCCTCTACCTGGCTACGCTCGTTTGCACAATGTGTCTTTACAGTTATCAGAAGAATCCTCTAAATATCTGGGACTTATGGTTAACTGGGATTTTGTTAGGTTGTAGCAAAAATATTGATCCACCAGTCGCAGGCTTTGCCAGGCAAAGAAAGATGCATCAGTGCTGATTACATGTATTGCAATCTACAGGATTGTACCCTGATCCCACTGATATGCTGTCCTCAGCACATTTGGAAAGACCTGCACAATTCTCTATGCAGAGACAAGACTGATAAAGATTGCAGAGACCAGACTGAGTCTGTAAGATGTTGCCTTACATTTTTTTAAATTTCTTTTATTATTTTTTTTAGATGATTTGGTTTCGTTTCCAAAACCTTAACTGAAAATGAGATCATTACTTCAGATCAGCAATAATTTCCCAAAATTTCACAAGTGTGTAAATGTCTTTTTTGTTATCACCCAATAGAAATTTTGCCCATAGGTCTTCTGGCGATAGTTGTGTCGATGATTTCATGTAAAATGTTCTAAAAATAGATCTTTTGGCTAATAGAGCTGGGCATTGCATAAAGATATGTTCTAGTGTTTCCACAACAGTTTTTTCTTTGCAAAAACGGCAGAAGTTGAAATGACTGGATATTAGTTTCCTCTTTGCCATAAGTTCTCTCGTTGGGAGGATATTTAGAGGCTGATTCATGGAATTAATGTGCGCTGAAAATTCCCGCGCAAGTGCGAAAATCGCAGCGAAACCCGCGCACAGCGATTCATGGAAGTCCATGCGCGTGTAAATCCATGGTTGTGCGCTAAAATCCTGCGTGGCGCACGCTGGCACACACGTCTTCAAACAGCGTGCGCTACGCGCACATAGCGAAGCGCACACAACAAATGTAGGCGTAACACGGGGCGTAACACGCGGAATGGGGAACAACGCCTGGAAATGTGGGCGTCACGGGGGAAGTACAGGAGGCAAATGCGCGGAACGCCCACAAGCGCCTACAACACGTATTCATAGAATCGAACGGGGCTAACGCGTGCGCCAAAAAAGACGCGCTAATCCGGAAACACGTACACCAGGAGGAAGCAGGCGTACCTGGACCCTCGCAGCATAAAAGTGCGCGCAAACAACAAACACGCTCAGACGCCAAGATGAATATACCGTTCCTCGCAGCAGTGGTCGTGGGATACTGCAGGAGGAGGAGGAGGATAGTCAGGCCCAGAATTTTTACACCCAGAACCAGCCTTTTTGGGATGCCTGTTGACCAGGTGTATGGGAGGTACAGGTTTCCACCTCACATAATACTCGACCTGGTGAGTGAGTGGGAGGATGACCTCACATCACCCACCCTGTACTCCCAAGCACTTCTTGGCGACTGGTTTATTTCAGCGGACTACTGCCATAGTGGGGGGGGGTCTCACAGGCCACGCAGTCACGCTGCCTGCACCAGGTGTTGGCGATCATGACTGCACGTCCATCAGTCCGCAGGCACATATACCTGCCCAGAACACCTGCAGAAAGGCAGACTGTCGTCCAGGATTTTTACGGGGGGCACATTTCCCCAAAGTGCTAGGTGCCATTGACTGCACCCATGTGGCTCTACGTCCTCCCAGGGCAAGCACTGGCATTCCATCAACGTGCAGGTAGTATGTGATGCCAAGGGAATCATCACCTCAGTATATGCCAACTATCCAGGGTCCACCCATGACAGTTTCATTTACAGAATGTCAACCCTAAACTGGGACCTAGAAGCTGGGCGGCATGGTGATACATGGCTGCTTGGTGAGTATAAATGCCCCTGCACATGCATGCATGTCAGATACTGAGTAATGTCACAACCCCACTAATGATACCCATCATCACCTCCCCAGGGGACAGTGCCTACCCACTGAGCACCCACATGATGACACCAATTCGGAACCCCACCACACAACCCGAGGTAAGATACAACACAGCCCATATTGCAACCCGGGCATAGTGGAGCGCACATTCGGAGTGCTCAAGTCACGCTTTTGCTCCCTTGACCGCTCTAGTGGGCAGCTGCTATACGCGCCCCCAGTAGTGTGCAGGATCATAGTGGCAGCATGCGTCCTGCACAACGTTGCAACACACTCGGGCCTGCCCGTGGACATGGTGGTGCCCCCACATCCCCAACCACAAGCACGGCCACTGCGCATGGGAGGGGAAAGGGCATGTGGTGAGGCAGCCCGTACGCAGCTGGTGGCTAATTACTTCACCTAAAATCACACCCCTGTGGAGTGCACACAGCCCTGGCACATACCAGCTGACAATCAATGATGATGACATAAGGGACAGTCAACTGTCACAACCATACCAGCCTGAGTTTGGTTACCTGGAATTGTTACATTGTGTGCATCCCTTCCTGCCTAAAGACACCGTAATTATGTAATGTAAAGTATAGGTCAAGTGGCACAGCGAGTAGAGCGCTCGCTTTGACACCCGTGCAGAGCCTGTTAACGCAGGTTCGAATCCCGGCGGGGCCAAACTCAGCCTTTCATCCTTCCGAGGTCGATAAATGAGCACCACACACCGTGGGTAATAATAAGCAGCGCTCGGATACCTGAGGGTTTGTAGCGCTATATAAAAGCCTAATTATTATTATTATTATAGGCAACCTTTAACCAAGCTTTGAATAACCTTGCTGCTCATGCGCCCTCATATCCTAGGGTCTGGTGCGCAATACAAATGAATAAACTAAACTAAACTAAACAACCAATGCTGTGTCACAAAAAAACACACATTTATGCTGCATGAATGACTACCCCCTTGCAAAATACAAAAGGAAATAGCACCATGTCACCCAACCCCTCCCTAGCTCAGCCACCAAACACACCATGGCATGTCATGCAATGTGAAAGCAAACAAAGCAATGCACAAGACCTGACACAAGTGTCACAAAGTGCACTGTCCCAAATGGAAACTGCCCACAGACAATATGCTCCCAGTAATCAATAACAAACAGCACACATGGACAAATACTTACCACCAACACAATACAGCAACACACCATGAAACATTGCAAAAACATGACAGTACTAAGTCAAAGTAGCAGTAGTCTTACAACCTGAATAAGCCAGCACATCAACCCCTTTCAACTGTAGAGTGTTGCTGCCACACAAATGTGTCAGTGTACTGCATACAACATGAACTCCACCTGCAAAGGAGACGGCCTTGTGAAGACATGAGGAAGGAACCTGCAAATTAGGAGTAAGACATGGATGCACAAGCACATATCAATACACATGCAGTGTACAATACAACAACAATACCCACTAGGGATGTACACACAGTATTGACTACAGACTGCCCACACAGCTCATGGTAGCCCAATGTCACTGTGTAGGTCACTGTCACTTGGTCACACCCTTTGCAAGCCCATGGAAACGGGAAGCAGGAGGGGTGTGTGTGTCATGAACCCAAGCATCTAACCCAAACTCAGGACAAGCCTGCATGTGCCCAGCCGGAATACAGTGGATGCCCATGGGAGCCACACAAGGCAACACACTGTAAAAAAATAAATAATAAAAATCAAAAATGGCCATGTGGGGCCCAGGGGGGGGGGGGCACCCAGGAGGTTCGAGGACAGGGTGCACACCAACACCCACATGCGTGGATGTTGCGAAAAAAAAATACCTCCATGGGCTCATGGCCTGCACGGCTATGCCATTGTGGGAGAACTGCTGTCACTCTCTTCACCCTCTGCTGCTGCATCAGGAGGTGGTGGCACTATGGGAGGCAGCCCACGCAAAGCCCTGGTATGGTCCTCCATGGCAGCAAGCATGCGGGTCTGGAAGGTCTGATTCTGGAGGATTAAAGTGCAGAGATCCCCATGCAGCACGTCACGGGTTGCTTGCACTTCTGCACGCATGGCCTTGCGGGATGCCCGGATCTCCTCACGTGTTGCCTGCAGCTCAGCTGAGAGCGAACGTGTGAGCTGCTCCAGCTGCTGTTCTGCCCTCGAGTTCCACCCTCAGGGCTTCCCTGTGGCCCTGTGACTCTATTGATATGGATTCGCGCAGAGCCTCCAGTGCCGCCCATCGGTCCCTGTTGGACGCCAACATGTCTTCCGTGGGTGATTGGCAAATGGAGTCAGTTGCCTGCTGTTGTTGCTCCATCTGCCTTTCAGGGGGGATAATGGAAGTGGCCACCCTCTCCATTGCCTGAGCCATCATTTCTACTGATGCTGCCTGTTGGGTTGCCATAGCGAACATGGAGTTTTCCCATACAGTATTGCCTGGTGGTGCATGGCCACCGCGTCAGCGGGCACCACACCTGTTTGGGGCAAGGCGATCTGCACCTTGCTGTGCCGGCACTGCCTGAGGCTGCAGGACTGCATTCCCCCTCTGATCTGCTGGCCCAGGAACAGGATCAGATGCTGTGGAGTGTGACCCTGCATCTGTAACCGCCAAAGGCGGACCTACCAACACTGACATCCCCATAGAGGGTTCTACCCCTGGTCCAGGTGGGTTGGACAGAACAGAATCCCTGCCAGAAGCACTGACCTGCGACAGCACATAAATCTCATCATCCGACTCAGCACCTGAATAGAGGTCTGGGGAGCTGCACCCAGAGGCACCCCTCGACAGTATGATCTGCAGTACCAAAAATGTTTTCACCCACCACCACACCACGTCCCCCACTGATGGCTGGTCGTGGCTGAGAATCCTCCTGGGTCTGCACCATCTCCTGAACCTCACCAGCATCAAGTGCGTCGTCACCTGCAAAAACATGAAACAAAAGAAATGGAAACAGGCATGAGCACCATAGCACACACATAGGCCTGACAAGACAGAGATCCTGTACATGGGTAACACATGTCCCACATGACTATAACCCTGGCATGCATGCACTGTCAATGATCCTGAAGGGGGGTCAAAAAGGCAGACAATGAGGACACCAAGATGGAAAAGCAACACATTTGCAGCATGTCGTGTAGCACTGGCATCACACATCAGCCTGTGAGTGGCATGTCCAATACACATACATGACACATGCCAGCACACATCCAGTGTACAATTAGACAGTGATTGTAGGCAGATGTACACATCAACGGTTGGTCACTTCAACATGACAGGAAACAACTATCATGTTCCACATGCAAACAGGCCCTAAAAATACATTTCAGCAGGCCAATACTCCCTCGCCCTGAATGGTTTAAACATTCACATAACCAGGTAACTAAAGTGGCACAATGTGGGGTGTAAACAATGACAGAAGAATGTCACATATGTGGCATTAGGGATGAAAAAAGCATATGAAAAATGGGATAATCTAAACAATCAGCCTGAATGAACACAGAAAACATCAGAATAATGTTGTTGCAAGATGATAGTTCAAGTGCAACAGCAGTAATGTGGGGCTAATTGGCTACTGTGGGCAGAAGGGATACTGTCATACCCAAATCAAAGGCACATGAATGTATTGGAGGAAGCACATGGGTGACTCATAACACTCAGGAGTACACACCCTCACCTGGCACTCAATCAGAACCCATCACCCAAACAACATACACATGGATTACACACACAGGCATGGGCACTCACTGCACAATGCCTCGTAATCAGGTAGCTCTCCCACGCCTTGGATCTGTTCCTCTGTGACGAAGGTCCCAGCAACAGACTCGTTCAGTGAGTTTGTTGTCCTCTGGTGGAGACCCACCGCCAGTCACCAGAGTAGCGGCATGATTTGAGGCCAGCTTGTTCTTTGCTCTGCATTTCAGGTCATTCTACCACTTGCAGCAATCATCAGCTGTGCGCCTCACAAATCCAAGGCCACTTATGCCGTCCGCGATGGTCTGCCAGTGTGCCCTACGTTGACCAGGTGTGGTCTTGCACCCTGCAGTCACCACCATTTCGCGGCTATGTGCCGACACGTAGGTCACAAGTTCATCAAATTCGGGGTCATTAAAGCTAGGCTTTCTTGACAAGCCGGACTGTGTAGCCGTGTCTCTGGTCTCAGCCTGTAGTGCCAGAGCACCCTTCTTCCTCTTTTTCAAAGGTGGAGTAGAGCCTGAGTGGCTTGCGCCGCTCTGGTCAGTAGGGGCAGAAGCGCAGGTGGACTGGGTACTGGGAGTGTACGAAGGCACAATGACCATAGGTCTTGGTGCAGGCATTGGCTGAAGTGTGATCTTGGCAGGGGCAACGTCAGTTTGATGGACCAGGACCGACACTGTCCCGGCTGGGAGACTCAGAGCTGGGATGAATAGAGCTGTAGCTGCCCCTGCAGCCTCCCCACCCTGCCTACTTGGGGCAGCAGATGACATTGCTGCCCCAGATCCACGTGGCCTGGTGATACCAATTTGCACCAGCACACGTGGCTTAGACTTGCTGACCTGGAAGTCATCCTGTGCCGGGTCAGGTGCCACAATGGGCTGGTCCAGCAAGGGCTGAGCTGGGATGGTGTCAGCCACGTTTCCCTCAACCATGGGGGGGGAGCATGGGTGTCCCTGATTGGTCCTCCACACATGGGGGTCTAGGGGCACCCTGCAAATCCTTGCCATGCCCCCTACCGTGCCCACCTCACCCACCTTTTGGAGGTTGGCCACCTTTGCCTCCCTTACCGCTTGGTCACCTCCCAACCATGGCACGGATGTTGTTGTGCGTATGGGAGTTGCAGTAAACAATTGTCCTGGGCAATTGGGGGTGAAAGGGGTAGGGTACTAGATGGAATTCGTACCCTAGTGCTCTAACAAGGCTGTCTGTGACCCCTGGGGGAAGATGACGGATCACGCAACGCACAGGCACGCCGAAAACAAAAAGTAACGTGCACGCAACCCCTCGTAGACCACGTGCATGGAAAAATGAACCCGCACTACGCTGTGGCACCCAGAAACACAAAAATAAGCATACCCGTGTTACACGCAGCCTACAATGACCTCTGAAGGGGTACGTGACACATGGGGCAAGCACAGTTGGTAAATGCGTGCGCGACTCACTTTCTGTCTGGAAAAAGAATGTGAAAAAAACGCGTTGGCAACACCCCTGCCAAAAGAAGAATTGTAAGCTATCTGAGGAGACAGGACAAAAGAAGAAGTGAACGCTGTTTGAGGAAACAGGCCCAAAAAAAAAATGAACGCTGTCAGAGGTAAAGAGGGAGTACGAACTTGAAACGCTGTGAAGTAATCGCGTGTGAACCGACAAGAAGTACAGAATTCACCCACTCGCTCTCCACAAAAAGCACGTACAAGGAAATGGGGTCCTACACGTACCTTTTAAAGCGGCCCACACGTACAGCGCCACTTACGCGTGTACGCGCTAAGGCCCTTTCCTCCAATTACACAAGCTGACACTTGGACGTGCAGTTTTTGGACGTGTACGATGAACATGCACCCATGTTGATGGAAACCCCCGCGTGCGCACCTCACTTACGCACATAGGCCCTTTCCTTGGATTACACGCATTCACACGCGGACATGCAGTTTTTCACGCGCGCTGAACCACTATGCCCACGTCAGAAGGGAAACGCCCGCACGAGTCACGTCACAGAAGCGCTTACGCGCTAAGGGCCTTTGGTCCAATGAAACCTCATACGTGTGCTGACGCACATACGCGCGAAGGGTCTTTCCTCAAATTACACGCTGACATGCAAGATTTTCATGTGCCAAATCACTCCATATCAAGCTGGCCACGCAACAACACACGGAAGACCACGCTCCTGCCCACGTGCCCTGGTATTTGGTGCCTGCACATCAGCCAGGGTTCCAGTTGCTGTGTCCACCCCTGCTGGAACAGAAGACTCCCGACTCGGATACCATTGCTCCACAGCCCAGCCCCAGGACCCAGTTGCCCACCCACGCCTTCCTCGGGGGTTGCCATGTCGGGGCAAACACCATCTGAGACCACTGGCGACCCCCAGCCAGAGATGCAGAGGGCCACCGGCTTCAGTGTGAAGGAAGTTGGTGTCCTGGTGGAGCATGTCCTGGGGCAGTATGATGCCCTCTTCGGAACATCACGCGGCAACAAGGAAGGACGGGAGAGGATCTGGGACGATGTAGTGGTTGCAATCAACGCGGAGGGGGTGGCAACCCGCAACATCAAGCATGTCAAGAAGCTCTGGGAAGACTTCAGGTCCAGGACCCACCACAAGGCCCGGCGCCTCGCAGAGGGGGGCTGGGTCAGCATGAGTGACATCCAGATGAGGGTCCTGGAACACGTATGCCCCGCTCCACGCCCAGATCCTTCGGAGGAAGACCCGTCTGGAGTTGAGCGATAAGTAGCCAAGCATTGTTGTGTGAGACAGGGCATGTTGCAGTGTGCTGGTAGTCTGATACTTGCCTGTATGTGTGACATGGGCCATGTATGGATGTGTGTGTGCAGGGACATCATGTTCATGCATGTGAGACCAGTAATGTGCGAACCACATGGTTGGTGCACGAGTTTCAATGCAACATGGGGAGCTGTATGGCAAATGCACACATGAAAGCATGCCAGTGTCTGTTCTTGCACATGGTGGGGGTGTGAGGGATGGGTGCTGCTGTCATGTACATGTATGGTGCATATGTGTGTGTGTGTCTGAGAAGTGTGTCTGTGACTTTGATACACCATGGATTCATGACACATGTCCGTGATGATGTGTACATTCACTCATGCAGTGCGGTCACTGTTGTATGCACTGTGTCTATCCAATGTGTCTGTGGTGTACAAGGCACGATGCATGACCCTCCGGTGATGTGTGTGCATGGGATCAGTGTGAGCCATGATGCATGTGAGTTTGAAGGCACCATTTGTATTAATAGAGGCCCTTGTACATGGATGCTGATGTTGATTGCAGGCGCCGTGCCTGTTTATGCATGTGTGTTGCGTGCATTCACCCACGTGTTGTGGAGGGACAGGATGGAAGTGACGTTAGACACTGCCACTCATGTGTTATTGCTTCCTGTCTAGGCGAATATTGTACTCTACCCTGATGCTTGTCTTCTATGTCTCCCTCTACGCAGCGTCAAGTGAAGAAGAGGGCGGAGACGGCGCTGTGGAGCCAAGCGGCGGGGATGCCTCCACTGGGCGGCGACGCAAGGCCCAGCCACCCTCCCAGGACTTGCCATCATCCGGGAGCGAGGGGGCTGGTGCTGCGTCTGCCACTACGGCTGTGGCGGAAGGGCCGGGTGAGCCCCCACAAGGGCTTGCAATGGCGGAAGACGGTACAGAGACATCCAGGTTGGTGGTCTCCACAGAGGAGGAGGAGCCCGCTACTGAGCCACACATGGGGCCTGGTGGGGGTATGACCACCGGTGCAAGTGGTGCAGTCCAGGGCCAGGGTCAGGAGGCAGCACAGGTCACCGCAGAGGGGCCTGTGCATGTCCCTGTCCTTGACCCTGTGACTGCACCACCATGCACCAGCAGGGATGCCCCGTCCCAGGCCCGTCCGCAGGTAGGGGAGAGTGCCATGTCATCTGCCTCTCCACTACCTGCGGACGAGGGGTCCAATGAACATATGGGCTCCGTCCTGATTGGTGTTGTGTTTCGCACGCGTGACATTCGTGATGACGTTCGTTCTTCCTGGGCAGAGAATCCTCGCCATCACGAACAGCAGTGTCGCAACGTGGCACTGTTGGGAGGGGCCCTGGTTGGTGGGTTCCTACATGTGACGCGCACTCTGGCGGACCTCTCCTCCTCTGTGGAGACTATGCGCCAGTCGTTCTCCCTGCCGTCTTCCGGCCCAGATTCCACCAGGGCCCCCTGTGGACCTGGCCTGACCAAGACAGCCAGCTTGGTGGAGATCCCATCCCTGCCACAGTCGGGAGTCGGCGGTCCAGCAGGGGTGGACACCACAACTGGAGACCAGTTTATGGAGGATGTGCAGGTATCATCGGACAGGGCACATGGACAGCAGCAGCAGCTGCAGCAGGAGCAGGCTCTAGGTGGGAGCAATGATGGCTCGGAGCCATCGACATCAGGGGGGCAGGCATCAGCCAGAGGGCAGGAGAACCCTGGAATGGATGTGTCTTCCGTGTGGCTGCGGTTGGGCCAGCGTATAGGTGCGGAGCGGCGGCGGGCGGAAGAGGCGCGGCTCAAAATGGTCAGGGCGGAGTTCTCCATGCGTCGGGCCTTGAGGCGGGCAGAGAGCCTCGAGGCGACTCGCAGGGAGTTGGAACAGGCCCTGAGTGCCTCCCTGCGAGACCTCGGGCCCAGGACAGAGGCCCGCCTATAGCAAATAGACATGGAGTTCGATGATGCCCTGGCCGAAAACATCACTGAGTGAGCCGTAGGACTTGCCCGTCGCCATTGTAAATAGTTTATAGTGTTAGGTTTCCTTTTTTTTCTTTATTTTGGGGGCTTTCTGACTATCCCCCACACTTTTATAAATTGTTTTTCGTTAGGTAGGTTATTAGATAGGTTTCATTTGTTTCGTTGGGCTCATGGAGCCTTGGAAATTTGATTGTACATAGTTGGACGTTGGATAGATTTTGATTTTGTACATGGATTAATGGCTTTTTCTTTTGGACAATGGATTGTACATAGTTGGACAATGGATTATTTTTAACTTTTTCTTTTGATTTCACCATGGATCAATGGATTTTTTTTAAGGTTTCCTTTGGATTTGCTTTGGTGGAGGGAGAGTTTGGACTATTTTTCTTTTGGATTTCTTTGTATTGGTTATACTTTTCATTTACTTTTGCACATGCTTTTCATTTCATGTTTGCTATTTTGTTATGCTTTCATTTTATTGATTTATTTTTGTACATAATACATTTTCATATTTTAGTTCCATGTGTGGGAGTTGCTCATTTGGTTAATGCATGTGAAAATGTGGGTTTACACATTCAATGCCAACCAGTGTGTGTGTGTGACGGACATGTGTTGATGTACATAGTTGACTTTTGGTTTGTGTCTTGAGATGGGCATGTCAGTGTGGGTTTGATTGGGAAATCATTGCATCTCAGTTATGGGGTGGCGTGCTGTGGTATTTTGGTGTAGAAGTGGGCCATGATTGTGCATCTTTATTTCATGTAGGGGGACATGTGTGGGGGCCTGCTAGCATGTGCCCCTCACTGCTGGGGGGTGGTGGTGCTGGGGGACATGAGTGGGGGCCTGCTGGCAGGTGCCCCACACTGCTGGCGGGTGGGGGTGCTGGGGGACATGAGTGGGGGCTTACTGGCAGGTGCCCCTCACTGCTGGGGGTTGGGGGTGCTGGGGGACATGATTGGGGGCCTGCTGGCAGGTGCCTCTCACTGCTGGGGGGTGGGGGTGCTGGGGGACATGAGTGGGGGCCTGCTGGCAGGTGCCCCACACTGCTGGGGGGTGGGGGTGCTGGGGGACATGAGTGGGGGCCTGCTGGCAGGTGCCCCTCACTGCTGGGTGGTGAGGGTGCTGGGGGACATGAGTGGGACATGAGTGGGGGCCTGCTGGCAGGTGCCCCTCACTGCTGGGGGTGGGGGTGCTGTGGGACATGAGTGGGGGCCTGCTGGCAGGTGCCCTTCACTGCTGGGGGGTGGGGGTCCTGGGGGACATGAGTGGGACATGACTGGGGGCCTGCTGGCAGGTGCCCCTCACTGCTGGGGGGTGGGGGTGCTGGGGGACATGATTGGGGGCCTGCTGGCAGGTGCCCCTCACTGCTGGGGGGTTGGGGTGCTGGGGGACATGAGTGGGACATGAGTGGGGGCCTGCTGGCAGGTGCCCCTCACTGCTGGGGTGTGGGGGTGCTGGGGGACATGAGTGGGGGCCTGCTGGCAGGTGCCCCTCACTGCTGGGGGATGGGGGTGCTGGGGGACATGAGTGTGGGCCTGCTGGCAGGTTCCTCACACTGCTGGGGGGTGGGGGTGCTGGGGAACATGAGTGGGGGCCTGCTGGCAGGTGCCCCTCACTGCTGGGGGGTGGGAATGCTGGGGGACATGAGGGGGACATGAGTGGGGGCCTGCTGGCAGGTGCCCCTCACTGCTGGGGGATGGGGGTGCTGGGGGACATGAGTGGGATATGAGTGGGGGCCTGCTGGCAGGTGACCCTCACTGCTGGGGGGTGGGGGTTCTGGGGGGCATGAGTGGGGGCCTGCTGGCAGGTGCCCCTCACTTCTGGGGGGGTGGGGGTACTGGGTTTCCGCACACCCCAGTAACACACGTACCCCGCTCGCACAGGGCCAATCGCGTGTGAAAGTTCCTGCGCACCCCAGTAACACATGTACCCCGCTCACGCAGGGACAATCGCGTGTGAAATTTCCCGCGCACCCCAGTAACACACGTATCCCGCTCGCACAGGGCCAATCGCGTGTGAAAGTACCCGCGCACCCCAGTAACACAGGTACCCCGCTCGCACAGGGCCAATCGCGTGGGAAACTCCCTGCGCCGGGATGTACATGTATTCGGAGGGGTGCGCGGGGAGTTTTACTGGCGTTTTCATGGTTCGGGGCCTGTGCGCCATGTACGGGATTTGTGCGCTGTGCATGGCGCACGGGGAGGGTTTGGGGGACGTAATTGGCACTGCTGCAGGGTCGCTGCACCACTCTGCGCCACGGCTGGTTTTGGAGGCTAAAATCCATGAATACGCTGTGCGCGGAAATGGATTTTAGCGCACGCGGCTGGCGCAGAAAGTCGCACGCGCACTGCGCACACTGTGCGCCAGCCGCGTGCGCCACTTGTGCGCTGAATTCTATGAATTACCCTGTTAAACGGAGTCTTATATGCCTGTCTGGGAACAGTAGCAGATATTTTGGTAGGCTGTTCATCGGTCTATTGTCAGAATTGCAGTTTAGATTTGCCGGATAATTGGACTTTTGTTTGATTGTTTCAATCCAGTCATTGCTGAATAATTTCTTCTTTGCTCTTTGCAGTCTTCTTAGTAACATATCATCTGAGATGTCAGCTTCAAATTGGATTGCATCTATGTGACTTTTCCATATTTCAAGTGCATTTGTATTAGATCTAAGGGATTCTGTGTTGAATATCTGTAGCGCTGGAATTTTCCGCTCTGTGGTTATTTTTCTAAATAGATCTAGTTTCTTCCATGTTACAACTGATTGCATGGACTGCAAGGATAGCTCGAATCTTATTCTTACCATGGATAGCGATTTTGGGAGGGATACAACTTTCTTCCACAAAATCTCTTCCAGCTTGTGCCAGATGTTCGGATCTAGATTCAACATTGTCTCACCTCCATATGTCAATATGACTGTCTCCTTTTGACAATAGAAGGTTACGATTGGTTTCATCAAATATGTCCCATATTTCCAATGGAGAACTCAGCTTGCCTTGCAAGAGAGAGGGCTTTGTTTTTTAGATGTGACATCCATTCATTTTCTGTTGAGGATTGATTCACCCAAATTCCTAGGTATTTAGCAGACTTCACCTGCATGATTTTTTCCTTGTACAGGAATAGGGCTTTGTTGTTTTCCTTGGTCGCTTTTTTAGATGTCAAGTTCATTACTTTAGTTTTATGGACGTTCACCTTCAGTTTATTCAGTTCCATGTATCTCTTAAGGATTGTCAAAGCCGTTTGTAGTCCTCCCTTGTTTTGCAAAAGTAAGACTATGTCATCTGCATAAGTTATGCAAGATAGAGGTGTTGTATTTATTCTCAGAGGATTTGCTTCATGTATTTGTATTCTTTTTTCGAAGACGGATGTGAAGAGATTGAAAACTGTCGCTGCCAAGGGGCAGCCCTGCTTTAGGCCATTCCAGGTGGTTATAGAATCTGTCATCATGCCAGACTTGGACATCCTTACTCTTATGGATATATTAGAGTAAAGTTGTTTGATAGGTTCTACTATGTTTGCGTGACAGCCCCAGGTTTGTAGATTTTCCCAAAGTAGTTTTCTGTTCACATGGTCAAACGCCTGCTGTAAATCATCAAAAATAGCTAGTAGGGTGGTTTTGGTTATGATCGCTTCTTGCTTTACCAGGTTTAGCAGAAGGAGGTTGATATTAATACCAATATATTTTACAAACCCAGTTTGTCTCGTTGCATTGATGTTTGCTTCTTTTGGCCAGGATTGCAATTGTTCTAGCAATATTGTTGTAAATATCTTTCCTTACGGGTCTAATAGGGCGATCGGTCTATAATTGTGGGGGTCCTTTGGATCACCCTTTTTAAATATCGGTATCAAAACGGCTAGCTGCCAAGAGCGTGGGATCAACTTAATTTTTTTAATTGATTTGAACCGTTCTTCACAATATTTTTTCCATATCTCCGGATCTTTCTTAATAGTCTGGTTGGAGAGTCCACCTGGTCCAGGAGCCCTTGATGGATTGAACTTCATGATGGCGTGTTCAACGTCTTGTGGTTCCCATTAGAAATTCCAGGATGTTGTAGTTGATTCCTTTATTACTGAGATCAGGCTTTTGATGGGCTGATATAAGTCAGTTAT
The DNA here is from genome assembly GCF_040938575.1 of Ambystoma mexicanum. Classification (NCBI taxonomy): domain Eukaryota; kingdom Metazoa; phylum Chordata; class Amphibia; order Caudata; family Ambystomatidae; genus Ambystoma; species Ambystoma mexicanum. The sequence goes on from NC_090929.1 coordinate 1,087,494,905, forward strand.
ATGCTTACTCCAGGCGTATTCAGAGACGTCTTCAGAGACATCAGTTAGCAACTTCTAGATGGTTGCAGTAGGATTAAGCTAGTTCGAGTATTCTTGTTTTTAAAGCATACAACATCGCTTCTATGTCATTCTGATCTTGAGTTGCTCTGTTGTTTTTCCTCCAATTGCTGTACCTTTGTTTGAGTTGTTTGATCATCCCGTGATCAATTGGAGATTATTTTTTTAAATGCTCAATAGATCTTCGTAACTCTAGTTTTTTCCTCCTAATATCTTGATCATAGGCACGTCGATGGGTTTTATCAATGGCGTGAGATGCCGTTGTCATGGCTCTGTACGGATGCAAGATCCAGTTATAATTCAATTTTTCTTTGTCATCAAGATAGTTCAAATCGAAAAGACCTGGAAGTTTTGCTAAAGCATATCATGGTATTCTTAATCTGTTTGTCCCAGTGTTAAGGGTTAACTCTGGAAGTATTATTTGGTCATTTGCCCGATTTACCATTTTCCATTCAGTTGTCAGGATCTTATGATCGCTTTTGGAAGTTTTGAGAATTCCTGTTTTAATTATTTTGGTATGCAGGTCGTCAGACATATATATGTAATCCATCGTAGCTGATGACTTGCCACGTGTCCATGTAATACTTGGAAGGTTAGTCTCATTATCAGTCATGGTGACTCATTGTAGCGCTCTTAAGGCCATTTATTTGCTCCATATCTGAGCTCTTGGCGATAACATGTGTTGATGCAGAGGTAGACCTTTCTTATCATAATAGTGGATATTTAAATCTCCACATAAGGTAAAGTTTATACCTGGGTACAATACTGCCATTTTGTCGATTGCTGAGCATACCAGATGTATGGATGTTTGGTCAGCAATTGCAATGGGGTTCCAGTAAAAGTTTATTAATGCAATGGCTTATTTAGTAACTGTTCTTTAAAAGAGGAGACTGCCCGCTTGTTAGGTGTTCTTTGCCTTAGGATAGAGATTTGGATTCTATTAATTCTAAGTTTATCCCTGTTTTAAATAGGGTTAATAGACCTGCCGATGGGCGTCCTCTAGCATTTTTCGTTGCTGGATTCATGATAGTAATATAGCCATCGCATATTGGTGTTGTGGATCCATGATTCCTGAATACAGATTATATAATCCTTTAGGACTGATTCGGTTGATTAAATAGATGTCAATTTCCACAGGTATTCCACGTGCATAACGATAATGGTTTTTCTTTGGTTTCCTGTTAATGGTTAGTAGTCTTGTGACTGATCTAGATCTCTCCAAAAGAAGTGCTTTGTGTCTTCTGTTCTAGATCTGTACCTATAATGTTTGTCTTTAACTTTGTTAGACTGATCTTGTCTTGAGATCTGTGAATTATGACTTTGTTCAAGATTTCTCTCTTCCAGTTCCCTTGGAGGAACATGACTCCAGGTCGAGTGGAGTTTGGACTTCTTAGGATCTTCATGTATCTCTTTAAGTATATCATCGGACTGTACTATAAAGCCTAGGTGTCGAAGATCTTTCGCATTATAGAGAATCAGCTGTTGAATATCTCTAGATTTAAGATTGATTCTGATTCTATCCAATCTTGTATCATTTACAAATTCAACTGTATTTATATCTTTTGACTGAATATTTGCCAAATTCGGAATGACTTCAAATAACCTGAGTAAGTTTGTCCTGTTTAGTATCAGGTCAGCTTCTCTGCTTTTTGTCTGATCGATCAGCAAAGAAAAGTTTTTTGATTGAAGCAGTTTACATGGATTGATACATTTTGGTATATGTGAAATCCAGCTTGGAGTGGAAGAAGTTGAATTGTTCATCATAGTAGAATTGCTAATATAGGATACACTGAGATTATTCTCAAAGTTCTGTGAGGTACATTTTGAACTTGAGATTTCTTCGCAAGACAGTTCCGTCAATGAAGTTCCAGGCGGTTGAGATTCTTCACATTGCTCTAGAACAATTAACGAAGAGTCAGAGGGCTGAACTTGTGCTTCTTCTGAAGGCTCTATGATGTCTTCCAGATGTTGTGAAAGTTCCAGGAGCGACTGTAGTTGCACTTCTTCCTCACTCATCAATGGCGGTAGTTCTTTAGGTTGAGTTGTAGCTTTTATTGGTTGTACTTGTTCATTCTTAGAAGATAGTTAATTCGGGCATATCATTTTGTAAATATTCTGTGAAGGTTTTGGAGTAGTAAGATTTCTTAGAAACGCACACAGTCCATTTTGTCTTCCTTTCAATCTTTTTTTGTATCTTTCTTTGTAATGTTAGTTGACTCTTTGTTCTTTTAATTGAATATTTGAAAGTTTTCATGGACCGATTGGGTAACTGATTGTGAAAGCATATTATTGGAGGTTGAGGCAAGCTGTGATGGTGTTTCACTACTTGGAATTGATTGTTGTGAGGACGAAACTTCATCATCTAGGTCAATACAATTTCTCATTGGAGGCTGGGTTAGACTTGCCGCCTGTTCAGTTGAGACTGTATTGGCTTTGCTAGTAGGAAGCCTTATTTCTGCTTCAGGGTCGTTTTGCTCTTCTCTCTTAGTTGTGGATTGAGTTGACATCAGATTAATTAGAGCTTGGTTCAGATCCTGTTTTTCCAACCTTTCGTTCCTGTCGATGTCGGCCAGTCGATCTTGCCACCTAGCAGAGTGTTTGGCTTCTCTATTTAAACATTCTTGTAGTGATTCTATAAACATCTCCACCTGAATTTGTTTGTTGAGGATTGTAGAAATCAAGATTAATTGCTCTTTACTTGCGTCCACATTTGCTTCTTGGAGTTTGATGAATGGAATTATGGGTTGCGAGGTGATGGCTATTAACATATTTTGTAAGTCTAGCATAGTCGTAGGAGTAGCCTCCGTAGGTGGTAGTTCATTTTCTGCACAAGAGCATTTTGCATGGCATTGGTCGGAGTCTATCGAATTATCAGGTACTGCAGTTATCGGTTCCTCTTTAAACTTTGGGGGTTTTGGAAATTATCTTTGTGTAGAGAACTGATTTAAAAATTCTGTTAGTTTGATTTGAAGATCTTGACAGAAGACTCCAGGTGTTATAAGTTCAGGAGTTGGAGAGGGCCTAGTTCTTATTTCTTCTTTATTTTCAACCATCAGCAGCGATGCTTCACTTTCCTTTTCATTTGTCAGGATACCAAACGCCTCTCTCCTTTTTTCCTGGTTCTCCATTAATACTCTAGAGAAAGATGGGCCATTTGTGGGGTTTTTGGATGGAAGACGAGTAAGACAGTGCTTTTGATTGACTTAGCTTTTCATGCACGGATTGCCATCTTCTTTTTGCAAGTAGAGCTTTGTCTTTCTGTGATATGCTAAATATCGAGGTCTGGTGAGAATGCATCATAGGGTTATACAATTTAACATTGTCTATGGAGGTAATCTTCATCAATGGCGTGATCGGACTTCGGATCATTTTCTGAACCTCGGGGGGAGGCATGTTGAGACTTTGGTCAACTTGACCTGCCATCTGGGACTTCGGAACGTCGGTCAAGAGTTCTAGATGATTAGCAGGGAGGTTCTTCTCTTTGCATTGGATCATGTCTGTATGCCTATCTTCATAATTTGTTGATTGGTTGATGGTCGGGGCAACTGATTTCAGCTCAGGTATCCTTTCAGATGTGTTTTCTGAGTCTGCATTAGAATATTCATCTTTCCTTGGAGGTGTATCTTCACCTTCATTTCAGCATGACATTTCTGACAGTCCTTTGACTTGTGTTGATTCGGCAGTAATGACCGTTTGTATGGAGTCATTATTGGGAGAGAGTGTTGACTTTAGTAAGGCAGTCACCATCTTTATATGGGATTTAGAGCGATTTCTTGTTTGCGGCCACTCTTGGAAGTCTGTTGACTTTTCATGTGATTTTGTTTTTACCATCACAATGAGTTTAGGTGTACAGCCGGGCAGGTCACGTCCGATAGTACGCACCCGTAAGACTTGGCGCCGAGTTTAAAGAGACTTATCTCTACTACTGGAGGTGTAACAAGTATCCTAAAGTACATAAACCTGCAATCTTCCAAATTGGATTTTTTTTATTTATTAGTTTTTTTTATTTAAAAACTGGCAGGGTCAAAGGCATAAGCCCGCAGTCCCCAGAAAAAGAATATCCGTGAGAATTCGCCGTCGGGACACAAGCGAAACAATAGAGCTCCGGGTCAAAGGCATACGCCCACAGTTCCCTGAAAGGAAGGTCCGTTAGAGGTCACGGTCAGAGCCTTAACAAAACAATCACTACCAGAGTGAAAGTGATGGGACGTGAGTCTAAAAGTAAGTTTCTAATTGATATGAATAGGTGGAGATATCAAAGTTAGTGTGGGGGCGTGACATGCACTGTTTATAGCGCACAGGGTCTACTCGTGATGAAATGTCCTACCTGTTACGGCGCGGCACGCCACCAAGGCGCCAAACAGCGAAACAGCAGACAGAACCCTTTCGCAGCAGGGCTTACGCTGCAAGGGCGCTTGGGAGTTCTTTTTGTAGTCAGCTGTAGTCAGCTGTACTGACGCCGTCCACAGCACGTTGCAAGGGATCTTTAAAGGAACAATGTACTTCCCTCTCCCTTTAAATCGAGTCCGTCGAGCTGACAGTGGAAAAGTGCCTCTAGTTTAAATCCACTTGTGTAAATAGCGCTAGGTGCGCAGTGTTGAATGACTGTAGAATGCTCACAGTTCAGAGTTCACAGCAAAACAGCAGACAGAGCCCTTTCGCAGCAGGGCTTACGCCGCAAGGGCGCTTGGGAGTTGTTTTTGTAGTCAGCTGTAGTCAGCTGTACTGACGCCGTCCACAGCACGTTGCAAGGGATCTTTAAAGGAACAATGTACTTCCCTCTCCCTTTAAAGCGAGTCAGTCGAGATGACAGTGGAAAAGTGCCTCTAGTTTAAATCCACTTGTGTAAATAGCGCTAGGTGCGCAGTGTTGAATGACTGTAGAATGCTCACTGCTCAGAGTTCACAGAAAAACAGCAGACAGAGCCCTTTCACAGCAGGGCCTTAAACTGCTCTGTGTCGAGATGAGTTCATCAGGTAGAATGCATGTGTGGTGTGCGGCGATCCATAATTGAAAGGGATGTATCATCCAATTATAAAGCTATTCGCAAGCAACCCGAGCATGTGAGGCGGGGTGCTAATGGGTTTTTAAAGCGATTTTCGCTTTGCGTGTTTCCCATGCCAAATTCCCTTAAAAAACTATGACATTTGGCTTATTTGGACATAGAAATTGAGTCCTTTTTCTGTGTCATATGCCCAGTGTTGTCGCAATCCAGTGGTAAGTTGCTCTGAGCCAGGCGCATGGAATCATGGGTGGATCCTGGGAACTTGGCACTCATATGGTTGTAGAGCATATCTGTACCAGACCATCGCTACGTTGATGCCTGTTTCTGTAGATCTGCTCATTTTCCATGGGTGCTACAAGGGCCACATGTGTTCAGTCAATGGCCCGCACCGCATTGGGAAAGCTTGGAATGACATGAAACTGTGCCCATGTGCGGTTGAGTGCAAGATGGTCAGTGGGTAGGATATGTGGATTTGCAGCCGTCTCATCATGGCATTCATGACTTGGTTGAGGATCTGGAAGAAGCAGGGCTTGGTAATGTCATGCACCAGCACAACGGTCCGCTGGAATGTGCCTGTGTCACAGAAATGGAGCACGGTGGATAGCTTCAACAGGGGGAATAGACGTTGCAGTCTGCCTGTCAGGTTTCATATAGCGCTCAGTTTCTGCTAGGAGGCGGTAAATGGTGGCCATGTCCAGCCGGTAGGTGGTGCGGACATGCAGGTCTGTGATGTTATGGTGGGTCAACCGGGGACTGTACACCCTCAGTATGTAGGGCCTTTGGCCTCTTGTAGCCCTCCTCCTGACATGAAGCTGAAGGGTGGGTTGGTGCTGCCTGAGTGGAGATGTGTCACAGCCTGATGTGGTATACCTGTTTTGGCTGCTGGTGCCCGATAGGTGCCTGTGACAGCAGCCAGCATAGCATGCTCAGATACACAGAGAAGAACAAGTTACTTACCAACTGTAACATTCTTTCGACTGGATGCTCCTCCCACATATTCCTATTCTTAGATATTGTCTGCAAGCCTTGCTGCTTCTTCGGATATTTTCGCCAGAGGGCGCTGTGCTCGAGGCTGCGGAGTCATAGTCCCTCGAGGACCGCTGTTGAATGACGATGTCATCCGTCATATAAAGGGCTGGAGCCGTGTCCGTTGGTCTCAGTTCTGTTTTTTCGGTGTTAATGGTCGCATCAGTTGTACCAGGCATCGAAGGATGTCAGGCTCTTAAGGAAGTACAAGTGCAAAAAGCGTAAAAACTGTACAGAGGGGTAGGTTGGGAGAGTCGATGAATACGTGGGAGGAACATCCAGTCGAAAGAACGTTACAGTTGGTAAGTAACTTGTTCTTCGAATGGATTGTGTCCTCTCACGTATTCCTCATCATAGATAGACTCCCACAGCAGTTGTAATTTGGAGGAGGGAGTACGTTTTGAATGAAGGACGGCTTTTGGAAAAATGCCTCCTTGGTAAGAAGTGGAGTCTAAAGAGTAATGTTTTACAAAGGTGTGCATGGATGACCAGGTGGCCGCCGCACAAATGTCCTGCACCGGATCACCCCTCTGAAGAGCCGTAGAAGTTGCGATGCCCCTGGTTGAATGAGCCCTTAGTCCATCAGGAGGCTCTTTCCCAGACAATTTTTAACACTTAAATATTGCCAGAATTATCCATCTGGATAGAGTTTGTTTGGACACTCCAAGGCCCAAATTGTGTCCAGTGTAAACGACAAACAACTGGTCAGTTTCTCTAAATCTCTCTAGTCTAGAGATATACAAAGTGAGAGCCCAGCCTGTGGAACCTTTCCTCCTCTTTACTAGCGTGTGGAGGAGGGTAAAAGGAAGCCAAAGTGATCTTTTGTGACAGATGGAAATCTGAAACTATTTTAGGTAAGAAAAAAGGTTTGACCTTCAAAATGACCTTACCCTTGTGGAAAATGGTGTGAGGAGGCTTGCAAGAGAGCGCCTGCAACTCACTCACCCTGCGGGCTGATGTTAAAGCCACTAATAAAACAGTTTATAAAGTTAGGAGCCTTAACGGACAAGAATGAAAAGGCTCAAATGGGGCACACATAAGAAAATGTAAAACTAAATTTAAGTCCCAGATGGGAACTTGAAAAGGTGTTGGAGGGAACACATTTGTTAGCCCTTTAAGAAATTGAACAACTAAAGGCATTTTAAAATAAGAACCCTCTTCGGAGGAGCGCTTGAAGATAGATAGCGCTGCTCAATATCCTTTAATAGTACCAACATTTGAGCCCCGAGTTGGCCAGATGTAAAAGAAAAGAAAGCACCATGGGAGTGCTACATTGAAAAGGGTCTACATCCTTATCCCTGCACCAGTTTCTGAATTTCTTCCAACGATATTGGTACAAGGATTTTGTTGCTGGCCTTCTGGCCGAATGTAAAATCTCCATAACGTAGTCCGGAAGGTCCCAATCCTTATACCTCAGCCTCTCAGAGGGCATGCGTGAAGGCTGAGAGCTTTGACCTCTGGATGGATAACTTGACCTTCCTTTTCCGAGAGGAGATCCTCTCTTTGTGGAAGACGAATTGGAGGGCAGATGGACATGTCCTGAAGGTCCGGGTACCACGTTCTTCTGGCCCAATCCGGGGCAATTAGGATAATGGTTTTCCCGATCTTTCTCAACCTCCTGATTACTTGAGGAATCACGGGGACTGGAGGGAACGCATATAGGAGTGGAAATACCCAGCCCACTACGAACGCATCCCTTAGAGCTCCTCTTGGGGGAAATTCCCTTGAACAGTACTATTTGCACTTCTGGTTGGTTTCGGTCGTGAACAGATCCACCTGAGGGGTTCCCCAAAGGGTGAAGATCTCTAGAAGGACTTCCTGAGCCAGTTCCCACCCGTAGGAGACTATGCTCTGCCTGCTCAGAGACCTGCCGCCGTGTTTTTCTCTCCGGCTAGGTGAACTGCCGATAGAGAGATTCCTTCTTGCATTGCCCAAAACCAGAGCTGCATTGCCTCTCTGCACAGCAGGAGTGATCCTACACCTCCTCTTTTGTTGAGGTAGTACATAGCCACTGTATTGTCCATCTTTATCAGGACATTCTTTCCCCGTACAGAGGGCAGAAAGGCCTTCAGCGCTAGTCTGATTGCCTGAGTTCCAAAAGGTTGATGTGTAGTTTGGACTCCGGTGGAGACCAACGACCGCTGATTTTCAGATCGTTGGTATGCACTCCCCAACGTGTGAGTGAGGCGTCCGTCACTACTGTTATCTCCGGCCATGGTTACCAAAAAGGTTCTCCCTTGAGTATAGTTTCTGTGCAAGCCCACCATAGAAGATCTTGGGCTACTCTGGCTGGGACTTGCAGAAGATCTGACATCTCTCCCGAAAATTGGGACCATTGAGTCCTGAGGGCCCATTGAAGGGATTGCATCCTCAACCTGTTCTCTGGCACTAGAAAGATGCAGGATGCCATGAGGCCTAACAACCTTAGAAAATCGAAAGCCGGCATATATTGGGCATTTTGAAACCTTGCTACCATCTGCAGAATGTGGCGAGATCTCTCCTCGGGAGGTGAGGCTTTCCCTGAGTTTGTATCCAGGACAGCTCCGATGAATAGGAGTCTTTGGCTTGGAATCATTTGTGACTTCTTGCAATTGTGGGAGAAGCCCAGTTTGTGCAGGAAGTGACAGGGAGTACCAACCCTTGTTCCTCTCCGCTACACAGTGCCGGTCCCCAACACCGGCACAGTTTTTTCGGCACCGGCACTCAGCAGTGCCCAGGGGATGAAGGCATTCATCAAACAAAGTTAACACGTAAGGGTTAACTTTTTTTCATGAATGCGATCGTTCGCTGGGGTCATGCTGACAGTGCCCCCGCCAGCGTGGCGCCAGCCAGGAGGGAGGCGTGCTCACCCGCCCACGCGTTGCCATGGTCACTCTTGCAAGGAGAACCTTCCGCCTCGCTTTGCTTTCTTGGAAGCCTTAGCCTTTCCATTGGCAATGATTCTCGAGACGAGTCATGTGGTGACATTTCTTCTCTGTGTCTCTGTCTCAAAACAAACGCCCCACAGGGAACAGAGGCGCTCTGCCCACCCCCCTCCCCACTCCTCAGTCTCTCCCCGATCTTCCCCTGGCCCCGGTCCAGGCTCTGACAGAAAATGAAAGTGAAAGCGCCTCAGCCTACTCCCTCCCTCGGTGCCTTAAACTCAGCCCTCCCTGGTTTCTCCCCACCCCTCCTGTAGGCACCGCAGGTTCTGGGCTTCCCCCACCTGCTTTGCACTGAAGCGCAGCTTCCCAGCACACCCCAGTCCAGCGGGTCACGGAAGAGTGGTGTGTGGTGAGTGTGTGTTGCTGTTCGCTTAGTAAATGCTGACATCCACCTGAAGTATGATGCCGTTGCTTGTTATGTGGGAAATCCTGCCCCTGGACTCCTTTGCAAATCGTGATGAAGTTTTTAATGGGAAACAGTTGTCGGCAGAAATGTTCGGTTAGACCGAAGCCAGACTAGAGGGGGCAACTGCAAGATAATGGAGGCTAGAAAAGCGAGACTACTTGATACACCGTAGTAAGTTAGTAACGTGTTTGAAGTGAACTGAGGTATATCAACGAAACTACTACTGTTAAAAATAAACGCCTCTTAATGGCCTGTAAGCAGGAGTTTCCCCGACCAGTGCGCGTGTGTGCAGGAGAACATGGTGCATTGTCGTTGTGTCCTAGACACAATATCCGAACTTGTTAAAAATCGTAGCTATTTGATGTTATGGACCCAAGCATTAGCTCATTGCGACAGGTGGCTCATATTTATGTTCAATGTTAGTGGTGGCAGGTGGTTGTATTTTCTTTTCTCTTTGGTTTATTGTAGACTCTTCTTCACTTCGAGTTTATATTTTAAATGGTGACCTGTCAAGAGCAGTTTGATTACCAGAGCATGCATTTGCAAACTTGTAGTCGATGCCACACTACCCCCTTAATAAATTGCAAGTAAACGTTCCCTAAAACGGCTAGCGAGATAAAGAAATCAGTCATTTTACAGGTGTAGTTTAAGGGGTCAAGGTAAACAATGCAACCCAAAAGCGGATCCTGTAAAATTTTCATCTACCATATCAACAGCTGACTCGATACCTATTCTATGCTTTAGTCCCATCCCTGGACCCTCGTCTTCACTTCACACCAGACAGCGGTGCCCCCTGCAGAAAGAGCCGGGAGCACCTGCAGCGAGGGTGTGCCGAGGGGGCAACACGGCAGGAAGGGGCGACCCCGCTCAGGATAAGTGCCAACTGCGAGCTTTCACGGCACTTAAAACAATGATGGTTCTGCAAATGAGGGTATGATATGGGCACGTTCTCTGCCTCCCTCATGCTTATATCTGCTCTCTGTGCTTTCTCTTACCCCTCGTGTCCTTTCTCTGCCTATGCCTCTTCTTTCCCTGTGCCCCACTTTCTGTGACCCTTTTGTTTTTTCAGACTCTCCTTCTGTTATTTCTGTCCTCTGCTATTCTATTCTCCATTTTTTCTTCTCTTTATTTCTTTCTGTGCTTTCTCTGACCTCACAGTGTAGCGGTAAACTGTGGCATAACCTATGAATTCGTATTCGTGCAAATACTGCAGCATGCAAACCTTGAGCGACATCATTTATCACAAAATATTGGAGAGTTCTATTATAGATCACTACAATGTACTGCTGCATGCTGGGGACTATATTGTGGTATAAGGTAGACTATTTTTTATAATGATCTGCTCCCCCCTGCCCAACTCTCGTGTGTGTGAGGTGCCCAGGCTGCAGCCCTTATTCACCCAAGGTCATCACAATTGTTACACTAACCGTTGGATGGTCTAACAGGGGTACACGTTGGATCGATGCAGGCAGCCCCAATGGCTTATGATCGATAATGAGAACTGTCGTGGGGAGAGTGTCTTTCCACCTGCCTTCGCCCAGGTAAATGGGGTCTTCCCACCATTACATGGCATCCGATCCCGAAGTGGACCAGCATTTGTGTCTTTTGCTAAACCGGTCATTTTCTTCAAATTTTAAATTGCAGAAAGTGAACCCATTACATTTGTACTTAAGTGCAAAAAAGGGTCCCTCTTTGGAATGTATCATTTGCACTACGATGTGAAAAAAAGTGGGGGCTGGCATAAGTGGTAGTTTCATTCGATGCCCCAGCTCTGCCATGCAAATCAATGAAAACCTGGCGGACGGTAAAAAGCATGTGTAAAGGGTTTTATGCCTGCTTTATTGCATGATGTGTCTGTTGCATCAGAAAGGAAATGAGCCTGAAGGTGTAATTTGACCTGCCCCTGGCAGTCACCAATATATCTCGAAATGCGTTTGTGGACTGATACTTTGGGTACAATCCAGTTCTCTGGTTTGCTATTTGGCTCTTTAGTCGCATTACTTAGTTATTGCCAGCTTAATTCCAGGAGTTCTACAGTGATATCAACCGTGAAAAGTGAGATCTGTTTTAGTTCGCTGCCAGCATGCAGAGATAGGTGGTTCTCGTGCTATAATCTATCAGTTAATTATGTGGGTTTTGGTTATGACCAGTATATAAAGGGAATGGGAGGTGGGATTGTGTAATTACTTAATCATAATACTCTTTTATAACGCACTTCATACCAGACAGTGGTTTCTAAGAACGGCATCGGGATTCGAAATAGTGTTGCGCTGCGTTGTCAAGCACTGGTTGCAAGCACTGGTAGAGCCAACCACTTTGTCAGCTGCTTAGGAATTAGATAGGCATTTGTCAGGCACTGCCATCATATGCCCAGGTACTCACACCATTACCCAGATGTTGCCATTTTATGGCCAGGTACCACCATTATGGCAGTACCTGGCAAATGTCTATCACACTGAACTGGCTCGGGCCGCCCACACTGTGGGCGGTGCCCGCTGGCCCCGGGGCCGGCATTATGGGGCCAAGATTTTTTGGGCACTGGCACTTATTTTTTTACAAATTAAGCACTGCAGGTACATGTTCTATTGCACCTTTCTCTAACAGGGTTGAAATCTCCTGCACAAAGAGCGGGCCTGGAATTTTGACAGTGCTGGCTCCCAGTGGATGAAACTGAGGTCTTTGATGAGAAGGAAGGCAGTAACCATGGGTCACTATCTCTAGTGCCCAGGCATCCGACGTAATGCCCCGCCATTCGTTCAGATACCGAGTGATCCTGCCTTCCACTGGGGTTTTGGGGTAAAGACCTCAGAGTGGCTTAGCAGCGGCTGCAGAAGCGGCTGAGGAGGAAGTAGCCGCTGCTGGGGCTCATCTAGTACCTCTTCCCTTTCCACCACGAGGGGGCCTTCTCTGTTGACCTCTTTGATTGGCCTGCCCCTTCCCTCTTCCAAAAGAGGAGTAGGAACGAAAGGGACGGTTTCTCCAGGAAGATGACCCTTTGTATGAATGTTGTTGAGGCTGTTTTATAGCAGTGCTGTGCGAATTAGCTGCCACTTTCGAGGTCTGCAGCTTCTCCAAACTCTTGTCCGTCTTGCTACCGAACAGCCTCAAGCCATCAAAGGGCATATTGAGTAACCTGGACTGTACATCGGATGCAAAACTAGATTTCCTCAGCCAAGAAAATCTGCGTAGAACCGTGCTAGACACCATAGACCTGCTCCCACTATCAGCAGTGTCCAGCCCTGACTTGAGGCACTCCTCCATAGCCTCCTTTCCATCTCTTACTATCGCCAGGAAACCATCCCATTCCTCACCCTCTGGGATGTGTTCATCCACTGCGTTCAAACAGTCCCACAAGGTGTTTGTAAATCTAGCTAAAGTACAAGTTACAATAGTAGGTTTAAGGGCCATACTGCCCGCAATAAAGACTTTCCTCGCCCAAGCATCATTCTTCTTGTCGCCCCTGTCAGGTGGCATGGAAGGGTAAGCTGATTGCCATTTGCAGTTACAGCTTGAATCACCAAGCTCTCAGGTGAGGGATGCCTAGTCCCACACATTTTTTATTAACAGCTGGTAAATATTCTGGATTTTCCCAATTCGCCATTACCTTTTTTTGCAGAGCTTTGTGCAAAGGAAGGATCGGGTCCTTCTGTGGCCCTGCATCAATAATATCTGTCATGTCATCCTGGTTGTATCTCGGGGAGACTGTCTTCCACGCCATGAAGTCCATGACCCTTTCCATGAGGTTCCTATACCCAGGTCCCAGGTTCTGCGTGGTCTGCAGGGTCTGGTCTTTCAAATTCTACCTCAGGGGAGGTATACAGGCCACTGGCCAATTGAAGGCAGTCATAAAGGTCAGCTATTTTGGTATTAGGCTCTATTAGTTCCTCAGGAATTTCTCTTGTCCCAAATTTAACACCAGCTGATGTAATATCTTCATCAGAAGAGTGTTCCTCAAAGATAGAGGACAGGGATCTAAAAAAGACCTGCCTGGCCTGAGGTTGGAAGATTTTATCTGGTAAAGCTGGTGGCATAGATCTAGATTTAGCCATAGGTGTCACTGTGGGTATTGGTATTAAAGATTTCTTCGACAAAGGCGTCGAAGACGTCAATGGAATAGATGCTGGTTTCGATATATTCGAAGGAATCCTCAAGATCATTGAGGAAGGCTTCGATGTCGTTGATGGAGGCTTCGACACTTTGGCCGGAGGTAATAATGCCATCTTGGGTAATGGCTTCGACGTAGTCATCGAAGGATGCGTCGAGTCGATGTTCAGCTTCGACTACAACACCATCTTGTCCTCTATCAACCTCGATTTATGCACCAGAGGTTTTTGTTTTCTTTCATAAGGCGCTGGAGAATCTTCCTCCGAGGACGCCCTCGACTTTTTGTCAGATTTTGCATGTTTGGTTTTAGATTTCCCTCTGTCATTCTTGGAGTGGACAGGGGCATGCTCTTCACGCGACTTTTTTGAGGGGGTCTTAAAAACGTTTAGCATTGAAGCCCTAAAGGCCTCCCATTTTTTAGGGGAATCATGCTTAGAAGGACATGAAATAAAACTTCTCTCAGGCAAGAAGGAAGAAGAGGACTCTTCGACCTCGACCGCATCGACTCGTGTCGAGATTTTCTACTGTACTCTGCCGAGTCTTGTTGAAGACTTGTAAGACTCCTCTCCCACCGCTAGCTTACCTTGGCGTTCCTTAAGAGCCTTATTCGACATCGCCTGACAGGAACCACACTCATCGAACCGATGGTCAGGGCTGAGGCACCAAAGGCAGTTGCGGTGAGGATCGATAATGGACATCTTTCTTCCACACTTCAGACATTTCTTAAAACCCGTCTTGGGTGTGGTAGGAGTTGAAGATGAAGATATTTTAATGAAAGAACTGACACGCCGTTTGGAAACACGAAGTAGAAGTTCTGAAAAACAGAACTGAGACCAACGGGCGCGGCTCGAGCCCTTTATACGACGGATGACGTTGACATTCGACGGCAGCCCTCAAGAGACTATGACTCCGCGACCTCAAGCACAGCGCCCTCTGGCAAACATTTTCCGAAGAAGCAGTAAGGCTGGCAGACAATATCTAAGATGAGGAATACGTGGGAGGACACAATCCATTCGAAAGGTCCTGTTCTATCCATTTTGTGCCAATAAGTTTTCCCCTCCTTTTATGTGCTGCTCCATCACTTTCATTTCAGATTTTTCACCTGAGTGCTCTGTGTTTAATGTTGGGAGGACTTGTTGATGTGATTCAGGCCACCTGTTCTGATGGGCACTTCACTCCTTCAAATTGCATCTGCTCTGGTGCAGGTACACTTTGAAGAAGTATACTTGGAAGCTAAAGAGGGTGTAGGCACATTGCATTATGGATGAGGCATAAATGTAAGGCGTAAACACAATTCCTTGTTTAAGAGGCTTAAAGCATATATTGTCTTGCACATTTCACTATAATTGGGCAAAGTGTTAAAGTGAGGCATACATCGGCTGTAATCCTTGCTTTTACACCTCAGAGCTTTTCCAAAATGACCGCCACAGAAAACAAAAGGTTTTTGTGCCACCTTAAAGTTTTCCAACCCTTTCACTATTTCATTTATTTTACAAAAGTGAAGTTCATGATGTGGACTCCCGAATCGCACTGTATTTTGTGGCAGCATTCTGAAGCCCAAGGAGACCAGGAACTATTTGTGAGTCATTCCAGATTTCCTGGGGAGTACTGCAAATAATTTTGATTGACTTAAAATATTTCTAGCTTTAAGACAATGATTATGGAAATGAAAGGTGGCAGACCATCAGTTCGAGGTGAAGAGAGTGAAGCTTGTGGATAGAGCTAGTTCTGTAGTGATACAATCTAGGCTGCTGGTGGGTGGAGAAGGAACATGGTTTAAACTTTGCATTGAAAGAGAAAGTAGAACATGAAAAGCATGACTAACATTTTTGGGGCAGTGCAGGAAGACAAATGAAGTTTTAGGATGCTTTGGCAAAATTGTGTAAAGGGATCCTCCAAAACCTAGCAGGCATTGTTTGTTGGATGTTTTACATGATGCCAGGGGGCAAGGCTAGGGAGTCATCACCTGCCCAAACTTCATAAACTTGTATGGCTGGGGTCCGCTAGGTATCAGTGGGTTTATTTGGTCTTCTTAAAGGACGAGCAAATATGGCCTTAAATAACTGGCTATGGATCCAAAAAATGAAGTTCTACTCTCGGTTATCCCACTTGGTCATCTATAGGGGTCTCTTTGGTAAAAGTGCTGATAGCATCCTGGGGACCACCAGAGTTACTGCTTACATGCTGTTCGGTCAACTGCCTGCAGTTTGCCAGCTTTACAAAACAAGTGGGACATGAAAGAGGAAAAACAGGCAAAATCGCCTTTCCAAAAATACAAAAAAGGAAACATCACGGCATGATAACCAGTTCAGTGGTTATTAACCACTTTGGGAGTTCGCAGCCATCTGCTTTTTGCTCACTGTACCTTTCACAGATGGGAAATATCCATTTGCATACCAGTCTTTGTCCCGCCCACATGGGAAGTCCACCACCGAAATGCTATGGCAATTCCTTTCTGAACAAGAGTACCAACAGCAACCCCATACACGTGTTTCAGCCTTGTTGGGCCTCATCAGTGAGGTGAAGCTGTGCCTCTCTGAGCACAGTGAGCAGGGAGTCCACGTCTGGTTGCCCCCAGGTAACTTAGGGTGATCAACCCCAATTTCCTTCCAAAAATACAAAAAAGGTTGCAGGCGCCCCTCTCTCGAAAGAACACGGCATGATAACCTGTTCAGTGGTTATTAACCACTTTGAGATTTCACAGCCATCTGCCTTTTGCTCACTGTACCTTTTACAGATGGGAAATATACATTTGCATATCCGTCTTTGTCCCGCCCACATGGGCAGTCCAGCACCGAAATGCTTTGGCAATTCCTTTCTGAACCAGAGTACCAACAGCAACCCCATACACATGTTTTAGCCTTGTTGGGCCTCATCAGTGAGCTGTGCCTCTCTGAGCACAGTGAGCAGGGAGTCCATGTCTGGGTGCCCCCAGGTAACTTAAGGTGACCAACCCCAAGTTCCTTCCAAAAATACAAAAAAGGTAGCAGGCGCCCCTCTCTCGAAAGAACATGGCATGATAACCTGTTCAGTGGTTATTAACCACTTTGAGAGTTCGCAGCCATCTGCTTTTTGCTCACTGTACCTTTCACAGATGGGAAATATACATTTGCATATCAGTCTTTGTCCCGCCCACATGGGCAGTCCAGCACCGAAATGCTATGGCAATTCCTTTCTGAACAAGAGTACCAACAGCAACCCCATACACGTGTTTCAGCCTTGTTGGGCCTCATCAGTGAGGTGAAGCTGAGCCTCTCTGAGCACAGTGAGCAGGGAGACCACGTCTGGTTGCCCCCAGGTAACTTAGGGTGACCAACCCCAAGTTCCTTCCAAAAATACAAAAAAGGTAGCAGGCGCCCTCATTCATTTTACTCTCTGGTTTGTACAAAAGGTAACTGTTGCCTGCAAATTACGCTTTGCAGACAGCATTTACATGGGATTACTATGCAATACGCCTGCTTTTAGTAATCCATTTTAAAATGCTGCTGGCAAGGCATAATTTGCAGCCAGTTTTTCATTTCTTACTAAATGGATCGTAAAAGTGAAGAGTAAAGGCGATTTTGCCTTGATTTGCTCTTCACAGTTTTGCTCTGCTTGGTAAATGTTTAACATTGCATGTAGAGGATGGGCAGCATGTACGTGCAAGCATTGGTCGTCTCCAACATTCAATTAACATACACTATACAAGGACCCCCAGAGATGGAGCATGAAAAGGAATTAACATCTCCGCTGTGCATTCCTCCTGTGACTTTAAAGGGCACACACCTGTACGCCTGCTTAAGATTTTCATTCAGACTTAAAATCGAACGGTTCCAGTGGAGTAGGCCTGCAGGCAGATTCCATAGGACTTCATTGTGAATCCTGAATGCAAAGTGAACTTTCACAAAACCGAGGGTAAAAGTAAAGAGTAAAGGCAATTTTGCCTGTATTTACTCTTTTCTTTTGCACTCTGTTTTCTGAAAGTTGAAAATTACGCGCAGAAGAACCGACAGCGCATAAGTTGTGTTATGTCATTGTCATTGTGATTTATATTGCTGCCATTGAGTTCTAATGTTGATGGCCCCCTGCATGCATGTTTTATTAGATAGGTAGATAAACAGGTAATACATGAATACATGAAAAGGTAAACAAATGTTAACAGAATTTAACAATTATACTCTCTTGGAGTAAAACATCCATAACAAACGATAAAACAAATTGGGCAAAATAAATTGAATGCGATTATTTTACTAAGTAGATATTAAGACAAACAAGGGGAAGACATGAACATGGATACAAGACAGAAAAAGGTAGGAAAGGGTAGGGAAGGGACAGCAATGATTAAGAATTGATTATACTTAGTCAGGATTGTTGAGCTAATGAATAAACAAATTCAATTTTTTGTTAAATTTGTACAAACAGTTAAAAGAAGATGCATGAGACTTTTCAATCTGATTAGTGGAACAGATATAATTCCACCAGCTATTATAAGATAGGTTAGACGTATTTTTCCAGTTATAAGTAATGTTATGAAATGCAATACTGATAAACAAATTAAATAAAGTAGATTCAATTTGTCGTATAGTCGGATTAACAATGGAACCAACTATAAGATTAGAGAGTGATAGAGGTTCTGTAAAATGAAAGATCAATTGCATGCAAGACCAACTCTTAGTCCAAAAAGCAAAAACATATTTACATTTAAAAATTAAATGAAGAAAATCAGCATTAGGTTCATGACATGACCAACAAATATTGGGTGAGTTATCTACGACTTTGGCAATATATAGCAGTGTAAGGAAGGGTGGTGAAAAATGAAAAAATAGGTTTGGGTAAGATTGGCAGCAACAGACATGGAATTTCCAAATTTGGATCCATAGATCTGAAGCAGATTGACAGTTCCAGTGAATCTCCCATTTCTAATAATGCTATGGTTTAGTTGGTTGGATGAGGGGCGATCATTTAGGAACGCATAAAGCTTAGCGACACTAATAGAGGGATTGCTGGTTAAATAGGTCAGAAAAGGGCAATGGGAGTTTTGGGTCAACGTGGGCAGGGATTTAGTTATTGATTTGATAAGGGATATGTGAAAAGGGAGATCCGATTCAGGAAGATTGTATTGTAGACAAATCTGTGTAAAGGGAATTTCTACAGAATTGTGAAGAAGTTGCTTGACAAATTTGATGCCTGAAGAGTACAATCTGTAAATAGTAGTGGGATTGGATTTGGAAGAATTTTGTTTATTACACCAAAGGAAGATGGCATCTAAATTGGTTTTAGAGAAATAAATGGTAGAGAGTTTATTCCAAATGGATTTAAAAAGGTGCAGTGTAGGAAATTAAATAATATTGGGCCAAGAGCAAGTCATTAAGAAGTGAAAGAGGGAGGGTGGGGAAATAATACTAGCTTCCTTAATAACCCACAAAGGAGCATTTTCAAGGTGGGTTTCATAATGCTTAAAGATAATTAATTGTTTTAGGACAAAGGCTTTATGGTACAATTGGAAGTTATGGAATTTAACTCCACCTGAAAGTTTAGGGAGTCTTAATTTGTTGATAGCAATGTGTGCCACTTTATGATTCCATAAAAATGTAAGAAGAAGGGAGTAAGATTTTTTGTAAAAAGAAGAGTGAATTGCTCTGGGGCTCATAGATATACAGTAGAAATAAATTAATGGGGCTAATCATCATTTTTATAGCGTCAAGGCGCCCCCACCAAGATAAGAAATGAGGTGATCATTTCTGTAACCTTTTCAATTAAAAGGTAAGTGTTGAGAGTAATCCTGATATTAATATCTTTAGCGAAGTGAAGCCCTAGATGTTAAATATGTGAGGGTTGGCATGGCATGCTGAATAGTGGGGTATTAGTTGGATTACAAGCTTTAGTGAGAGGCATAACCTCAGATTTATCAAAATTTAATTTGTAACCAGAGTCAATAGAAAAGTTATTTATAGTAGTTATTAAATGCTGGGTGGAGGAGGCAGGGTTAGAAAGATAAAGTAGGATGTCATCTGCATAGGCAGATAGTTTAATTTCTATATTATTAATTAAGATACCTTTAATATTGTTAGTTCTGATGCTTTTTAGGAGGGGTTTTAGTGTAAGGTTAAATAACAAGGGAGAGAGGGGACAGCCTTGACGGGTTTCTCTTTTGATTTGGAAAGAAGAGGAGAGAGAGTTGTAAATAAGAATACGAGTGGTAGGAGATGAGTATTAGAACTTTGACCAGATTGATAAAGTAAGGAGAGAAGCCATTTCAAATTAAGGAGTGGAACATAAAAGACCAAGAGACACGATCAAAGGCTTTCTCTGTGTCAAGGGCATCGCAATTTTGAGAGTGAGTGAGATAGTGTATTAAACAAAGATCTGGTATTAGAAGAAGGGCA
The DNA here is from genome assembly GCF_040938575.1 of Ambystoma mexicanum. NCBI lineage: Eukaryota > Metazoa > Chordata > Amphibia > Caudata > Ambystomatidae > Ambystoma > Ambystoma mexicanum. Next base: position 1,087,514,792 of record NC_090929.1, read on the forward strand.
GTGATCTTTGATAAAGGCTGATTGGTCAGAGTGTATAAGCTTAGGAAGATATTGCTCTAAGCGTTTTGCTAGAATTTTGGCAAATATCTTAGAATCGGAATTGGTAAGAGAGATGGGTCTGTAGTTTTTAATTAAGGAGGGATCTTTATCTGATTTGTGGAAAAGTATGAGAAGCGACCCACCAAAGTAACCAGGGCTTTCACCAATTTCAACAAAGTAGGAATACAATTGTCCAAGTTTTGGAGCAATGGAATCAACAAAAGTTTTATAAAAATCTACGGTAAATCTATCAGGACCTATGGCCTTATTAGGTTTGAGGTCAGATATGGCTTGTTTGATTTCTGATAGGGAGATAGGTGTCTCAAGGGATGAAAGGTCAATGGGATTTAAGTTTTTTTGTTTTTTTAGAAGAAAGAATGGATTTCAGAAGTATTAATAGAGGAATCAGAGGAATTTAGGTTGGAGTAAAAATTAGGAAAGGCATCATTTATATCTTTTTGATTGGTTAATATGTTACCATCGGGAGAAAGTTTGGGTAATGAGCGATTCTTTTTTTTTCTTTTTTAGATAGGAAGCTAACATTTTTCCAGCTTTGTTGGATCCACTGTATAATTTAGTTCTAGATCTAAGTATAGAATTAGCAGCTCTGTCGGAGCAAAGTTTATTCAATTCAATACATTTAATCATGCAAGCTTTCATAGAATTGAATTCCGGGTTAGCATAATAGGACTGTCCAAGAAGTTTGATTGGAGTTAACAGAGTGATGTGAGTAAGTTCTGATTGTCTTTTTTTAATGGCAGCAAATTGAATTATGAACCCTTGCAGGGTGGCTTAGAAGGCATCCCAGTTGTTATTCATGGAGGTTTGTTCAGGACGGTTATTGAGAAGGAAATCACAGATAAAAGACTTAGGGCCCTATTCTCATCCTGGTGTTAAGTACCGAAAAGGTAGTTAAAAGGGTTAACAACCTTTTTGGTACTTAAGACCTATTCTGAAGGTGGCGCATTCTTCCGAAGTCGGAAGGGAGGCGCCACTTTCGGAAACCATGTGGCGGTTGCTAGGATGGGTTGGAAACCAACCTAGCAACCGCCACATTCGTAACCTGGCTTTTTTTAAGGGTATTCTTGTGGCATTCCTCCAGTTTAATATGTGCGCTAAAATAGCGCACATATACGGTACCATTTTGGTGCCGTTAGACTAGAGGAGTGCCACAAGAAGCCTTGCTTGGTATATGAATACTTTCATAACACCAAAGCAAGCAGCTTCAACATTGTATTCTGCATTCTGCAACGTTGAAGCTGCTCACTTTGGTGTAAATTAAAGTGTTCATGTACACCACATGGGTGTATATGAACACTTTCATTCACCAAAGCAAGCAGCTTCAATGTGGTGTATATGAACACTTTCATTTACACCTAAGTAAGCAGCTTCAACGTTGCATCTTGCAACGTTGAAGCTGCTAGCTTTGGTGTAAATGATACACCACACGGGTGTATATGAACACTTTCCTATACACCAAAGTAAGCAGCTCCAACATTGCATCCTGCAATGTTGAAGCTGCTTACTTTGGTGTATAGGAACGTGTTCATACACACCTGTGTTCTCTGCAGCATTTTTGTAAAATAGCAAATATGTTGTTAATTTTACAAAAATACTGCCGAGATTTCAGGATTGCACTCGTTATGAAAAAAACAGGCTTAATCCTGACGGTGCACTGTCGTGCGTTATGAGGATGCCCAGGCCCACTTGAGAATACTAGTGGAGCCTGGGCGTCCACATTTGGCGCAGTGAATCGTGCTCTTTACCACCTTCACTGCGCCAAGTCCTGAATAGAGGCCTCAGTCTTATCGATGAAGGATTTGTCATTAAGGAGAAATGAGTTAAATCTCCACATTGGAGAAAGTTTAGAAATAGGTATCCATTCTAAAGTGGTAGAAACAGGTGCATGATCAGAAATGGTAATGGGGCCAATTTCAGAGTTTAAAATCGTGGAAGATAGTGAAGAATTAACAAAATTATAATCAAGTCTAGAAAAGGATTAGTGGGGAGGGGAATAAAACATATAATCTTTTGTATCTGGGTAACAGAAGCGCCAGGAGTCAACTAGATTGAGTTTTTAGTAAGTTTAGGAAACTGCTATGGGATTTGGAATTGGCAAAAGTTGAGGTAGATTTGCTGTCAAGGATAAAGTCAAGAACCCGATTCATATCTCCACAAACAATACGTCTATCTGGACTCTTTTGTGAGAGTTTTAGAATGTAATTAGACCAAAAAAGGGGGTTAGGGGCATTGTGAGCATATAAATTGATTATAGTAACTGACAGGTTATTAATGATTGCTTCTACAATGATCCATCGGCCTTCAGGGTCATTTTCTTCATTAACTAAAATAAAATGTAAATGTTTATTGATCAATATAGAAACACCGCCTTTTCTATCTAGAGCATTGGAAAAGAGTGTATGGCTGACCCATGAGGCTCTGATCTTGAGGTTTTCACTATCCAAACTCAGATGAGTCACTTTGAGACAAACAATATCAGGTTTAATCTTGGCAAGTTGGGAGATTATCTTGCTATGTTTGTTAGGGTGATTCAGCCCTTTGACATTCCAAGTAACAAACTTAATAGACATATTCAATGGCAAGGAAGATAACGGCAAAAGTAAAAAACACAGTGAGAAATAAAATGTTAACATAGTGCAATGAATGTGATTCAAAGAACTGTAATAAAGCATTGGAAGAAAAATGACTGTACATTGTGCTAATACCAGAGTACAAGGGGAAGAACAGAAGGAAAGGGGCACGACAGGAGCATAAGAAACACTTAAGAGAAGGGAAGATAAATAAAAGAGATAATAAGAAAATAAGTAATGGTAAAAGGAATAAGGTGAGATTAGTTTGAAAGCAAGTGAGCAAGAATATCATGGGGGATACCAGAGTACAGAGACAGAATAAGCATAAGCAAAGAGAAGCCAAGAGTGGGAGATGAGAATGAAGTCAAAAGTTGGATGAGCATGAACAAATAGAATGTCCAATGGAACTATTATGTAGTAAACAAGATAGTTAGACAAAGGGTAAATTGTAGATCAGGCAAAGTGACGACGAAAAGCAGCCAAATTATGGACTCAGTCAAGTTTGTAAAGTTGAAAGAGACTGATCAATGTATTTGATGGGAGATCTCGATTTGTCTCTCAGATGAGTCAAAGTAGATGGAGAGTCAAATGGAATTGAGGAAACAGATCTGCTGCCCCTGGGCGTTAATTTAATGTGTTGATTCTTGGGTTTTCTGAACGAAGGTGAAGTAGAAGATCCAGCTTGGATGTGTTGGACGAGGAGTTCAGGGAGGTTGTATCCATTGGAGAAGAATGAAGAGATTGAAGTAGATTGAAAAGATCATTTGGATCCATGAATTCTTCGGTAGGTCTGTCTGGAATGGTAATTATCATCTTTGCAGGATCCAAAAGACCATATCTGATGTTAAGGGATTTCAAGAGAGGTCTCATATCAAGGAATCTTTTCCTCTTGGCTTGAGTAATCTTGGGAAAGTCTGGCGAGATATAGATTTTGTTACCATGGAAAAAAATGGGGGAATTATTTCTGGCAGCTAATAGGATCTGGCGCACTTGTTGATGTCTTAAAAAGCAAGCAATGAAAGGTATTGGCGAAGTGTTGTTGCTAGAGAAGCGGGGCCTTACCCTGTTAGCATTCTGCAGTCCAGTTGGGGTGAAAAGGTGATTCCTAGGGCGGAGGGGATCCATTTGGTAAAGAAATTGATGGGGCCGTCCCCTTCAATTATTTCAGGGATCCCATAGAAGCTAAGGTTGTCCTTAAGGTTCTTGTCTTCTAATTCTGTGACTTTGCCTTCCAGATGTTCAAGTCTTAGTTGCATGTTCTCAAGACCCTCCACCCTATCTTCCAATATACCAACTCTTTCATCAGCTTCATCTAATCTGCCATAAAATATTTTTTATATAATTTTTAAAACCCTTGAGCTCTTCTTGTATACCGTAGGAGTGGGAGTCAAGCGTAAAACTGGAGGAACGAATATTGCTAAATTCCTCTAGAATTCTTTCCTGGCAGGAGTTAAAAGGCAAATTGTCTCATAGTAGCACAGTTTTGGTAGTATCAGCCATGTTCAGAAGCACAAAATAGCAGATATGAGTAAGTAGCTGAATAAAATCCACAAGAAAATTGGGTAAAATAAGAGGTATAATGTACAGTTCAGCCACCGGGAGTCAGTAGCGAGTAGGCCGTGTTGCGTGGATGCAGCCCAGAGGTAACTTGATTGATGGGCCAGGCTACGTGAGGAGAGCTTCCGCGTAAGAGGAAGCAAGAAGTAGGTTCCCGCGGAGAGAACAAACGGTTAGCCGTACAAGTAAGCCATGGCTACAACAGGAAGCAAGTCTTTCACCTCAGTGCGCTCGTCCACACGAAACCAAATGTCCATTTGAGCCCCCTCGCCTGCAAACCAGATCTGCTCCATGTAAGATCTGTGCTAACCGCCATTAGCATCCACGAGGAGATTGCCACTCTAAAATGGCCGACCCGGACTTCGATGTGCCTGCCTGCACTCCCCGGATCTGAGGAGGAGGAACAACAGACCCCCTCGCCTTGCGCCATTGGCTCCCTGCCTCCTTCAAGCAGCCAATCGCGAGCCGGCAGGCTCGAGCCGGCTTCAAACGAAGGCACCCACACAAAGGCACAGTGCCTGTCGAGAGCCTGTCTGGAGCCATAGGAGCCAAAGGCCAGGATCCCTGCCCGTTCTGCTCCAGGTAAGCCTGCAACAAACATAGCCCCAACTACTGACCAGAACCATCTAATTCTATTCACATCTCCCTCGCTCCTGCCTAATTCACGCCACCATCCCGCACGGATGCACACACGCGTGCTGCTCATGCCCCCAACGTGCCGTGACACCCGGATACATCGTATCCCACCACCTGACTCACCCTCGTTGAACGTCCTTGCCACCCATTCGCAGCTATAATTATTATGGACCACATGCTTTATGCCTACTGTTGCACACTGTGTTTCTTCTATCTGCTCTTCTCCTCCTGGCCTCTCATTACAGGCCCCATGTGCTACCAGTATATTATGTATGCCAGTCCAATTCTAGATGCCTTGTATTGTGCCTAGTGAACTGTTCTGCATTGTTACTAGCCGCCTAAATTGCGCCATTATCAAAACTAGATGTCCCTGTACTGTGCCTATTGACAGGATTTGCACTACTGTTGGTTGCTTATCAGTGCCATTTCGAATTTAGATATCCCTGTACTGTGCCTATTGACAGGATTTGCACTACTGTTGGTTGTTTATCAGTGCCATTTCGAATTTAGATGTCCTTGTACTGCGCCTATTGACAGGATTTGCACTACTGTTGGTTGCTTATCAGTGCCATTTCGAATGTAGATGTCCTTGTACTGCACCTATTGACAGGATTTGCACTACTGTTGGTTGCTTATCTGTGCCATTTCGAATTCAGATGTCGTTGTACTATGCACTGCTGTTGGCTGCCTAATTGTGCCACCTCGAATTTAGATGTCCCTGTACTGTGCCTATTGACAGGATTTGCTCTGCTGTTGGCTGCTTATCAGTGCCACTTCGAATTCAGATGTCCCTGTACTGTGCCTACTGACAGGATTTGCTCTGCTGTTAGCTGCTTATCAGTGCCATTTCAAATTTAGATGTCGTTGTACTATGCACTGCTGTTGGATGCCTAATTGTGCCACTTCGAATTTAGATGTCCCTGTACTGTGCCTTTTGACCAGATTTATTTTTTTCTGATGGTCGCTTATTTGCCCCACATTATCTCTTTATACCCTGTAGCTAGAGCCCATATATCTACATCCTCAGCCCCTGAGAAATACAAGTTGCGACATGCAGCTAAGAACCTTTGCCAGCACTGTCCTTATACTCACAGTCTCTTTAGGACTGTCAGCTTGCACTGCTGCCACCTACCGTACAAGCACCTCTAAGACTTCCCATAACTGCCAACCCATTCTCCCTTCAATCATGCTTCACTACCCTGACCCTCCACCAAACCCTTACATCAACGACCCAGCCCTTTGGCTCAAGTACTTTGCCACCAAACCTACTCCAAACATTCCATGCACTCTACAACAGAGGAACTGTACACTTAGAACTAGACTGCCCAGACCACCCTGTACTTTGCAAAATCGCTCTGCCCCCTCTCTGCCCAACTCAACCGTAACGCCTAGTACTCTACTCGCAACCACACCCATCTCAGCACTAAAGGGAGCCCTTATCAATGCAAGATCCCTCACGGCTCATGCCCTTGACATCGCAGACCTCATCACCGTCCAGAACCTTGACTTCCTAGCTATCACCGAAACTTGGTTACATGATGCCTCTGGCCCACTCCTCGCCCTATCACTACCCAAGGGTTATACCATTATCAGAAACGATCGCCAATCCAACCTGTCGAAAGGAGGAGGAGTCGCTTTTATACACAGTGACAAAATTGTTATGAGAGTTGCTCCGCACACACAACTTAGCTCTGCAGAATCTCTTTCAGTGAAACTATCGCTCTCTCCTACCAACACAGCAACACTCCACCTTATATACAGACCGCCAGGCCCACTCGGCTCATTCATTGATGATGTTGCCTCTACCCTGTCGACTAACACCAAGCCTAACTCTCAGATACTGCTACTAGGCGACCTTAACCTAGGTCTCACAGATCCCAAGGACCACATGGCCGCTGAAGTAGACACCCCTTTCCAACCTAGGCTTCCAGCAGCGCATTCGTGATCCTACACACATCAAAGGTAGAACGCTCGACTGGCTAGCTGACCTTAACTGTAACACCAATGTCATCGCTAATGATGCCTGCGCCTGGTCCGACCACCATGTTATTACCTTCCTTCTGCAAGCCACCAACCCCCAGCCCACACCCACCATAGCCCCTGCCATACCAACTAGAAACAAAAAAGATATCACCAGGGAAAAACTGCTTCCTCTTATCCTCCCTTGTTTAAACACTCTGGCCTCACAGCATAAGGACAAGGACCCTACTGTTTTAGTAGACACCTTTAACAGCCTAATGACCAGTGCCATTGAGAGCATAGCTCCACTAAAGATCCGCAAAGCCAAACAACAGTCCCACCTGAACTCTTGGTTCACCCCGCAGCTCAACGCGCTGCGCAAAGAAAAGCGCAAGGCCGAAGCACTCTGGAAAAGTCACCCGAGCACAACTAATAAAGCCTCCCTTTTGATCACCTCTCTTAACTACAAGGAGGCCATATTACAAGCCAAAAAGGAGACTTACAACTCACGCATAGCCCAGGCAGAATCGAACACTAGAGAACTATTTGAAATCCTCAAAGAGCTAGAATCTCCCTCACCTGCCCCGGACATGTGCGCTAAGGACAGCACCTGGTGCAACAATATACAAAATGCCCTTCTTAATAAAATATCCACCTTGCAATCCAAAATCAACGCCAAACAAAATACCCTCCACACCCCTATCTTTAGTAATACCAGGCCACCTAAAATAATTACCCCTGACTCCCCGGTGCCGTTCAGCTTCACACCACTCACTGTTCTGGAGGTTGAAAAAATCATCTGTAACCTAAAACCTTCAAACTGCCAGGGGGACGCCTGTCCAGCCCCGATCATCAAGGATTCGGCTCATGACCTCACCCCTTTTATCACCACTTTTATCAACGCCTTCTTTCAATCGGGAGTGGTCCCCAATAACCTGAAGGATGCTTGGGTCATCCCTCTCCTAAAAAAACCCACTTTAGACCCGGAGGTTCCAACCAACTACAGACCCATCACAACGATCCCATTTCTGCCAAAAATCTTGGATAGAGCAGCCTATCTACAGATACAGAACTATCTGGAATCAAACAACCTACTAGGCATGAGACAATCTGGCTTCAGACCTAAGCACGGTACGGAGACAGCCCTCCTCGATCTCAAAACCCAAATTGAGGATCTCAAAGACAAAGGTAAACTAGCCATGTTACTACTATTAGACTTATCTGCGGCCTTTGATTTGGTTAATCACCAAATCCTCTGTCACCATCTAAAAACTGCAGCTCATTTCTCCGATACGGCCACAAACTGGATTCAATCCTTCCTGGATAACAGACAGATGAGGGTATTCTCGCCCACCTCCGCTGCTGACCCTGCACCAGTCCCCTGCAGCATCCCCCAAGGATCGTGTGTATCCCCTACCCTCTACAATGTATTTACTAAACCCTTATTTGATGTGCTTGACTATCTGGGTGTTACCTACACGAATTATGCTGATGACACCCAGATACTCATCCCCATCACGGGTGATCACACAGTAGATTCTAAAGCCTTAAATGACGTTTACCACGTCATTCAAACATGGATGGCCCAACATGAGCTTTGTCTCAATGATGACAAGACAGAGCTCCTCATCCTAGGGACTCAGCAAAGACTAAACAAGTTGAACCCTATGTTCAGTTCCTTCAACATTGATGGAAAACTAATAAAAGTCTCCAAAGATACCAAAACGCTTGGAATCTACCTCGATTCCACCTTCTCCCTTCACAGACAAACCAATGCAGTTGCGGCCGCCGCCGCTTACACCTGCAAGTTGATCACACCATGTCGCCCTTTTCTTTCCACGCACAACTGTATTACCCTTGCTAGGACCCTGGTCATGTCCAAACTGGACTACTGCAATGCACTGTACCAGGGCACCAATCAGTGTAACCTAGACAAGCTCCAAATCATACAAAATAACACCATCAGGGCAGCCCTCAACATCTCCAGATCCGCACACATTTCAGATACCAGGAAGAGCCTTCATTGGTTGTCAGTCACCCAAAGGATCTCACTAAAATCGCTCGCCCTAACATACAAATGTATGAATAACTTGGCCCCCACTTATCTCTCCTCTCGATTCTCGCTGTACACCCCAGCTCGCTCACTTAGATCTACTCTGAACCACAGCTTACTGATACCGAGATACAAGCTCCAAACAGCTGGTGGATCATGCTTCCCAGTCCTGGCAGCTAAAGTGTGGAACACTGTCCCCCTGACTATCAGAAACCTCCCCTCCCTCAACCTATTCAAACACAGAGCCAAATGTTGGCTAGTCTCTTCCACTGCCCGAGCTACACTCTGAAACGTGACGCGATAACCTTCAAGATATGCGCCCGGTAGCCTCCGGGCCTGGTTTGCGCTATACAAATAAAACAAATACAAATACAAATACAAATACAAGCAAATACTCTGGCACAGAAGACAGAAAAGCGTAACACAAAATGAGAGACCCACCTCAGGGGCGAAGCGCCACAACCACCATTATGGAGATCATGTTGTATGGGAGTCGGGTGTCGGCAAGTCTCTTCTTTACAACCCCCCGGCGGACCTGGCAGCAGAGAACGGGAAATGCCTCTTTGAAGAGACACAGGCACCATGCAGCTTCACAGTAGAGTCGGTGGCGATATGGTAATGAAGCTAGTTGTAGCTGAAGCCGCGGTAAAGCTTTAAAAATTATACCCTGCTACTTACAGCATTGAAAAGTAATATTTAGGAAAAGAAGCAGACCAGACTAGATGTACATGCTGACAAAATAGTCTCACGGCTCTCGGAGCTGCGTGCCTAAGCAGCCATCTCTGTTGCCGGTTGGCCACGGCCCCCGCAATTTGCACTTTTAATAAACAGGAGCTCATTTTCTATAGTAGCGTAACATGAATGGAAAGTATAAAAACCCTTGAGTAAGGATTTACCGCCTTCCATTCACACCATCCCACATATCCAGTCATTTGTATGGCAGAGAGGAGTTTCCGCCGCTCCCTTCCTCTCCACCATACAAATACTCCAGCATCTGCGCCGGAATGGATTTTAATGCCGCCAAAATTGCTGGAGATCCCTATAGTGTCCGCCAAGCGGACCCCATAGGGATCGAGTGTAAACACTGCCTGCTATGTTAGCATGGCAGGCAGCGTTTATAATTACAATTAAACCCTTTCCGACATGCTTGCCATGAGAGCATGGAAATCAGCGCTTGCAATTAAAAGTAAACGCTGCCATGTGTGCAAGCATACCAGGCAGCGTTAATCACTTTGCACGGCGGAGTGCAAAAGTGCAGGGCAAAAGGCGGCATACACAGGTGTGCGCTGCCTTTTGCCCTGCACTTTTACTCTCTGCTGTGCTAATGATCGACATTTGGCAGTGGGGAGTTGTTTAGGTTGCAGTGCAAACATAACGGCTCCTGGCTGTAACATTTCACTTTTGATTGAAGTGATCTCGCAAGTGCGCTTTTACAGGTGGAGCTGAAATGCAAGGCTTAAACCATTTCCTGCCTGGTGTACTGCCTTTCTTTACTGCTTCATGGGGATTGAAGATTAACACTTACATCTACCTGGTCCTCGGTTGTTACCGTTGCTGCTGTAAGAGAGAGCGCTTAGAAACAAGCTAAACACCACTAGGCTCTGTGCAGGGGGTAGGTGGCAGAATAAAAGCTGTATTCCTGTGAAGGAGTGGGCGATGATTACGTGTGAGAGGGCCCATCTAGGAGTAAGTCCTAAAAGCACAACATTATTTCGGGGAAACTCTGAAAAGTGGCCAAAAGGAAGAAAGGGAAATTCTCGAAGCGCAAATAAGTTGGCAATAGCCGTATTAAAGAAATACATCTGTGATAAAGGGTCATGCATGTTTACTGATGAAGCAGCGAGAGTGGTGATGGGCTGTCACATTTCTAGCAGGGATGAATACAAAACAGCTCTGCTAGCTAATGAGATGGCAGCTTGCTCTGCTGAAATGTGAGCTATTAATTTTGCCATCATTAGAATTCTAGAATTAAGACGTAGCAGGGTCGCGGGGGTCACATGTTGTGTGAGATCTCTGTAGACAGCAGGTCGAGGAGATGGTAATGGAAAAGATATCACACTGCGTGCAACAGATCGTTGTAATTGGTTTGGGATGGATTAGGGAGGGAGTGTGAGCTGGGCCCTCTTAACATTCCATGTAACAAAATGCTTTGCATAGATGAGTGTGATGGAACCTAGAGGACATTGATGGATGAAAAGATTCTGTTAGTACAAACGAGTGAACTCTTAAAGGTTAGTTATTTGATCGTTTGTAGTTTGTTTGTTTATTCATTTATTATGCGCACCAGACTCGTAAGTAAAAGGGCGCAGCAGTATGAAGATGCAAAGCTTACAAAGTTGCGAAATATACATCAGAACAGTACTTACATGCTTACAAAATATACACAATGTACAAAAATGGGAGCAAAAATTAAGAAATGGCCTATGTGGTTACAGAAATAAACAGTAGACCATGTACAAAAATATATGTTACACGGGTGATGCCCTTCGTATATCACTTAGGCTCACAGGTAGGCTATATTACACATGGTCTTCAAATGTTGACACAGTGCTGCAAAAATAATACAGGTGGATGGGTCTCTTCAGATGTGGGCCAAAAGAGGTCCAAGACGGGTGCTAGGAGACTAGGGGTCAGTAGCGATGATGTGTTTTATTGCATTTTTTCTGAAGTGTGGGTAGGGTTGGTCGGCTCTCAGATCTTGAGGCAGTGAGTCCCAAAATGTAACTGTCTTTACAGTGAAGCTATTACCACCGATGGTGGTGAGCTTGTATTTAGGTATGGTCAGACAGTTGTCATTCGCAGTTCTAGTGGGTCTGATCAAGGTTCTTCTCTGGAGTTTATCTATAAGGTAGCTGGGGGCTGCGTTATTAAGGGCTTTGTAAGTCAAGAAAAGTGTTTTTAATTGTATTTTGTTGGAGGTGGATAACCGTTTGTGCTGGTGTCTCGGGGAGGAGATGTGGGTTCTTTTATTTATTCCTAGTGCTGCTCTTAGGGCATTGTTCTGTAATGTTTGGAGCTTTTGGATGGTAGATATATTAGCACTACTGTATAAGGCATTACATTAGTCAATTCTAGAGAGTATTAAGGCTCTGACCAAGATAAGGCAGCTGACATCAGAGAGGAATGGCTTGCCAGCTCTGAATAACTTGCACATGTAATCCATAGAGGAGGTGAGGGATTTGACCTGTTTATCAAAAGACAATGTGGAGTCCAAGGGTTTTTACCTCCTTGGAGACTTTAATGGTGTTCCCGTCAATATTAAATGAGGAGAATTCTTGGCCTAGTTTTTTAATATTGGCCTGTGAGCCCAGAATTATTAACTCAGTCTTATCATCGTTCAAGCACAGGCCATGAGTGGCCATCCATGCTTGGATGATAAGATATACTTTTTTCACCAATCCCGTGCCCAAACTGTGATCCCCATAAAGCGGGAGGAGAATCTGAGTATCATCTGCGTAGTTGGTGTAGGTGATACCCAGGTGGTCCAGATCATCGAACAAGGGCTCAGTGAAGATATTGTAGAGGGTTGGCGAGACGCAGGAGCCTTGAGGAACACCACATAGGATGGGTGTTGGGTCTGCAGCTGCCAAGGGGGAGAAGACTCTTATAGTTCTCTCGCTCAGTAAGGACTCAATCCATTTGATAGCTCCCGTGGAGAAGTGGGCCGCAGAGTCAAGGTGCCGGCATATGACCTTGTAGTGGACCAGGTCAAATGGTGCAGAGAGATCAAGTAGGAGAAGGAGCACTGTCTTCCCTTTGTGTCTCTGCTCGTCTATTTGGGACTTTAGGCCGATTAAAGCTGTCTCTGTTCCGTGTAGTGGACGGAAGCCAGATTGTCTGTTACCTAAGAGTTTGTGCAGTTCAAGATGTTTTTGAATTTGGATATAGGCCGCTTTATCCAATATTTTGAGTAGAAATGGGACCGTAGTTATGGGCCGCTAATTAGTAGGGATGAGAGAATCTAATGACTGTTTCTTGAGAAGGGGAAGCACCCATGATTGTTTGAGGTTAGCAGGGATGGTGCCTGTGACGAAGGAGGCATTTATCAGTTTGGTGATGAATGGGGATAGTTCTCTGGCAGCACCTTTTATAATTTTTTTTTAATTATTTGTTTATTGGTTTAATAACATGAGATAGACAAAAAGTAAAACAAACATCATGGGTGATTGATCAAGCAAATCAAGAAAACAACCCGAAACCACCCCACCACCCCCCCCAACCTCCCCCAAGACCACGGTTAGTTCACTGTTCCTCTCTAGTCCGTGCCCGTATCCGAGCAACTCTCTCCACTCCGCTCTGTATCATCCGCCTCAGGGTGGAGCAAGGGCACCGTCAGGGCCACCCAACGGTGTAGTTCCTCGCTGGAATCTAGTCTTTGCACATGAATAGCCGTTTCCCATGCCGCGGTTTCACCTATGATCCACTTCGTAAGGTCTCCCCACCATAGGGGCATGTGTGGACCTCGGGGGATTTTCCACCCCACGGAAATGCGTCTTTTGGCTGTAATGTATATAAGGTCAGTGAGCTTGGATAGGGGTTTGTTCTTCCTGTTTCGCCTATATCTGCAAGGGATGCAGGCCGTAGGCTCATCCACCTCTACCACGATATCTGCGCCAGCCACTCTTTCCTTCACTTGTGACCAGAACTCCCTGATTACTGGGCAGCTCCAGAACATGTGAGTCATTCCCGCCCTGGGTTCACTGCATTTGGGGCATGATTGGGGTCCAGCACCTGTGAAACTTGATATGGCTTCAGGTGTGAGGTACGCTCTATTGGTGATGTACAGTTGAATAAGCTGCAAGCGGGAGTTCCTGGAAACCTTCTTATGGTAGTGGGTTATATCACCTCAATGTTTGTCTTCAAAAACAAGGCCCAGTTCAGTTTCCCACTTACTCCTGCATTTGAGGTCTCCCCTGGTCGTACCCCACAACATGGCCTCATAGATTTGTGAGGTTTCATGGCCCCCCTCAGCGGAGTTCAGTATCATTTCGATGCATTCATTCTCCTCAGTCAGGTCGGCAGCGACTGGCCATCTCCTGCACAAGGCCTGTACGACCACCCTGTGCAACAGGAACTGTCCTGCCGGGAGGCCCGTAGTTTCACAGAGTTCCGAAAAAGTTAGGATTTCTTGTTCTTGAATCAAGTCCCCAAGCGTGGCCACCCCGAGGGGCTCCCATTGTGTACGTGTTTCCACTTGCCCCCAAGAATGATTAACCATAAGTGCAGCGATAGGGATCTGTGGGGAGAACGGGTCTTCCGACCCAACCAGTTTGCAGGCCCTTTTCCAAAGCCGGATCCCGAGCTTGGCGAGGTAAGGGCAGTGCCTCGTAGCACCCTCCCCAGCCCACAGTATGTCTCTGAGTAACAACTGGGGAAGGGCCGGTTGGAGGAGGCGAGTGTCCGTCGTGCTCTCATCGGCCATCCATTGCGTGACATGTCTCAGCTGGCTGGCAAGGAAGTACAGCTCAAAGTTGGGGATCTTAAGTCCGCCCCTTTCATATGGTCTTTGGAGAGTCTCCAACGCCACCCTCCCTGCCAGAGGAAGCCCCTACAGAGTTTGTTGAGTTCTTTGAAGAATGAGGGGGGATGTTGAAGGGGACGTTGGTGAAGTTATGTAGTAGGCGGGGAAGGGCAACCATTTTAAGGAGACCAGCCCCCCCGCCATCGAAAGCGGGAGCTGGCCCCAGAACTCCATGGATTTCGTGAGAGAGTCTTTGGCCCTTACAGTAATAAGGATGTGTTCCGTGCCTGGGTTGCGGTGTATGGTTATCCCCAGGTATTTGAAAGAAATTGCCTGCCATTCGAGATCTAGAGGGGGGAGGGATCTGTATTCATCGGTGTAAAGTGCTTCGAGGGGGTAAAGGCAAGACTTGCTCCTATTGATCTGGATTCCGGTGAGCTTGTGGAAGCAGTCCAGGGTTTCCAGGATGTAGGGAAGGAGGTGCTCAGGGTCTCGTAGATACAATAGGGTGTCGTCAGCATACATGGAGATGAGGTGGGTCACCCCGTCTATCTTAATACCACCCTCCCCATATTCCTGTCTCAGGTAGGCCGCCACTGGTTCAGCGGCAAGTATGTATAACATGTGGGACAGAGGGCACCCCTGGCGGGTGCCCCTGTGTAGGGACCATTTAGCGGAATAGGTTTTGTTGGTGCATACTCTCGCAGTGGGGCTGGCATAAACTAGCTGGGTCCACTTTAGGAATACAGGGCCTATTCCCATTTTGGCCATGGTGGCATACAGCCAGTCCCACCTCAAAGAATCAAAAGCTTTGGTGGCGTCAAGTAATGCCACTGCAAGTTTCTGCGGCCTTCCCTCAGTGCTATAGATGACACCTGCGAAGGTTCTCAGTGATGGAGCGCCCCGGGACGTATCCCGTTTGGTCTTGATGGATCAACAGAGGGATAACTCTGCGCAGTCTATTCGCAAGCAGGGCAGTGAGGATTTTACAGTCAACATTAAGCATAGAGAGGGGCCTGTATGAACCACAATCTGCCCCTCCCCCCCCCGGTTTAAGAAGGGGTATAATCACGGCCTCATTCAAGGAGTCCGGGAGGGTACCACGCTCAAAGGCCTCATTAAAGACCTGGGCCAATATTGGGGCAAGTATTTCCTCATAGGTCTTGTAAAATTCCCCCGGGAGCCCATACGAACCCGGGGTTTTCCCAGCTGGTAGCGATCTAATTACCACCCTGACCTCGTTGGGGGTGATGGGCTCGTCGAGGGTCTCAGCCAATTGCGAGTCTAATTTAGGTAGGTCAATGACGTCAAGAGTGTCTTCGATCCTGGTGTCAGAGGGGGGCGGGGCCTCAGAGTACTTCTCCCAGGTTACCAGAAGGGGAGAGTGATCCGACAGCACCCTAGGCAGGTAGCGCGCATCAACAAATATGGACTGTTGCGTTAGGCTGAGAAAGATGTAGTCCAGCCTGGTGTGTGCGGTGTGAGGTGGGGAATAGAAGGAATACTCACGTTGCTCAGGGTGCTGGACTCTCCATAGGTCACTGAGTTGCAACTGTTGGATTAGTTTGGAAAGTATTTTGGCTGGAGGGGAGGGTCGATCGTGTTTATTATCGGATCTGTCAAGTAGAGGGTCAAGGGTGCAGTTGTGGTCACCCCCCCATATCATAATTCTGTCCACATACGGGCTGAGTCACGTGTGAAGGGAATGGAGGAAGGCAGTCGCGTCATGGTTGGGTGCGTAAGTACTGACCAGGCATACCTCTTTACCCTCGATGGAGCCGCACACCACCACCATCCTACCTTTGTTGTCTGTTTTAGTGCTAGTGAGTTTGAAAGGAACAGTAGGGGCAATCCAAATCAGAACCCCTCTGGCGTAGGAGGCGTAAGTCGAACCTATTAGGGCACCATGGCAAGTTTTTGCCAGGGCTTCCAGTTTCTTGGGAGTTAAGTGAGTTTCTTGCAGCATGGCGATTCCGTCCTTGCATCTTTTCGGGTAGGTTTGGACACGCTGTTGTTTAACGAAGCTGTTCAGGCCCCTGACGTTCCAAGTAATGACCTTTATTGTGTCAGCCATAGGCATGGTGTGGTTTATTTTGTGTAGCGAGTGGAGCTTGGGATCTAGGAGGTGCTACATTGCATGTGAATTGTTCCCATGGTCTCGATATGTCCCAATATATGTCCCCAACTTGTGCAAAAACTCCCCTATTATAAATGTAAGAACTCCAAACATAGAACTGGCCACCAGAACTGGCCCAGCGAGGTTACGCTCGTTATGACTGTCCCGTTTCTGCTCCGTTGGACTGTGCATTGGTCTCCAGGTGCCCTACGGGTGGGTATATATACCCAAAAAAAAGGGGGAAGCAATCAGGGGGTGGAGTGAACTTGCACTCCGGGTCTCCGCAAGGAGGATCCAATCAGCTGTGTAGCAGTTCAAACAAGTATAGTTCCCCCAAGGATGACAAGAGGATCGTTATCTCGGTCTCCGTTTCCTTTCCTCAATATAAGGGATCTGTAATCTATCCATCCAGTCCCTGGCCTGGGCCGGAGTGTCGAACAAGTGTGCCTTATTGTTATGCAGTACTTTAAGCCTAGAAGGATACAGGAGCATATAACGCAGCCCGGCGGCTTTCAATCTGGCCTTGGTGTGTATGAACTCCACTCTGTACATTTGGACCTGAAAGGTGTAATCAGGGTATATGGCGATTTTAGCAGAGTCCCGTTGGATTTGGCCGCCAGCTCTGGAAAAGGCCAGAATACCTTCACAATCCCTGTAGTTGAGAACTTTCGCTATCACCTGGCGGTGGTTTCTTAGCCAGGGATTATGGGCCCTCTCGATGGTGAAGCCCTGGGAGAGTTTGCCAGCTCCCACCTCTTGTAGCAGGAGGTTCTCAATGTAGTTAGTGGGGCAAGAGCCTTCGGAACCCTCTGGCAGTCCGAGGAGACGTATATTGTTCCGGCGAGCCCTCCCTTCCGCCTCCTCACTCTGTCCTCCAAGTTCTTGACCCTTTGCTGAAGCTCATCAACGTCTCAAAGAAGGTGAGTTTTGAATTCAGTGTTTTCCCGGACTTGTGTTTCAAGCGCCTCAGTCCTGCCGGCAAGGGAGCGGACATCTTGATGCAGGAGGTCCAGGTCTGTGGCAACGGCATCTATTTTGTTTTCCATTGTTGCCTGGAAAAGCTTGATGGCTTCGAGTATCTGGGTGTTACTAGGCTCTGAAGCTGCGACTGCCGTGGGGTTAGACTGAGCATCCGAGGCCGCTTTGTTTGTGCCCTCAGAATTTGGGGATTTGCAGGATGCGAAAGTCTCCATCGTGGTCTGGCGCTGAGAATGCCGGGGGTGCAATCGAGAGGTAGCTAGCAGCAGGGGAGCCTCTCGTTCCCGCCACAGGGCCGACAGGGTGATGATAAGAGGCTGCGGGGTAGCAGGCCAATTTCGGGAGACAAAAAGGTATCTCAGTTCAAGCAGGCGCGAACGGCCCCCCTTGCCGTCGGCTGTGAAGTGGTGGGGACCCTAGGAGTGGGCCTCACGGTCCACTGGATCCTCAGTCTGCAGGCAGGGGCCAGGTGTTTTCGCCCACACCTCCCCCCGATGAAGGTTCAGCAGGCGGGGGGAAGGGAAGACAGCCGGGGTCTCCACGCCTCGGGGAGGCGAGCCCAAATTCTTGCTTTGCCACCAGCGGCGAAGTCAGGCGCCGGGGGTAGATTAATGCGCGGCCTCAGCCCCCCCGCACCTTACCGCCAATGTAGGTGTCCTCCACCGCGCCCGCCTTCCTCTGCGGTATCGGTTGGCCACCGCTCACGCCGGGGGCCCTCGCGACCATCCAGGGCACATCTCAGCTCAGTCGCACGCCGCGGGCAGGGCGCGGTCCGGCAGGGGTGTCCGGGTCGGTCCTGTCAGGAGGCAAGACATGAATCCTTCCAGTATGGACCCAAAGGGGGACCAAAACTTAAAGACTCCAAAGTTAGCAGGGGCTAGCAACACTACTTCCTCACAGGAGACTGTTATGTCCCATTTGCAGGAGAATGGCAGCAAAGACTTCATTACCCAGATCATCCTGGGTACAGAACTTCAAGACCAAGCCCAAGAGGGACGGGACTTGTGCGCGCGTGTGCACAAAGAAAACCCAGGCACGGGGCTTGTGCTTAAGCTCCCGGCAGGAGAAGACATGTTCGGAAGAGCTCTGGGGTCGGGATCAGCACGAGGGGCCATGCCCCGACCAGCTCCCATTCTGGCCCCTCGCCAAGAAAAGCTAAGTAGCGCTCGCGCTAGGGGAACTCCAGAGATAAGGGGAGAACGCATGGTGACGCCACCACTGAGGTCCAGGAAGGCAGTTGGGGGCACGCGCAAGGGGGACTCCGCCCGCATTTACTGATCCCCTTGCCAATGGAAAGCTAAGTCACGATCGGGCATTGCACCGCGAACCTGGCATATCGCGCGTGTAACCCTGGGGAGATCCCGAACCCAGCGCAGTGCATGTCTTTTGCATGACAATTGCCACGTGGGGAAATATTGTAGAGCAGAGTGCTCGAGCCGCTGCAAGCCACGTGCGGCGACACCGCGCTTCCTTGGTTTATAGGCGGATCGACCCTGTGGCTTCATCAGTACAGTGCGGGGCCCCACGCGGCAACACCGCGTTGTTGGTTGACAGAATTAACCCGCACACAAACTAACTACTAACTAATAGTGCTCTGAACTGCTAGCATACGCAATAGGGTGTGAATAACCAATTGCATGCTCATGCTGGCCAGTGTAGTTCTAAGTGTGTGTGTGTGTGTGAAGTAACACACAAGGGTGTAACTCCATGCTCTCTTGCAGCGGTAATACGCTCCAGATTACGACCGGACCAGAGAGTATGCAGGCAGGAGGCCAGTACTCACCCCAGAGCTAAGTCTATTTCCATCTTCTATGACTCACTGCTGTATATGTACACTGTTTCTTGTGAATGTATGTTAAATGTTTTATCCGATGTTCCCCTCCCTGTCCACTTCCCCTCCCCTAACCCTCTCACCGGTTACCCTACAATTGAACCTATCCAACCATCGAGTCCCTAACCCTCTTTCCCCGCTGGAGTCTCGGTAACTTGAATAAGGTCAGACTTGCAAGTGCCCAGACTGCTGAGGGGATGGTTGGTTCGTGCCACTCCTGAGCCTGAAGACTGGAGTCTGACAGAAGCACAAGCCCAAGCGTACCAGGCTCCTGGGTGGTGCGGGCCAATCGGGTCATGGAGGACCTCACTAAAGTCCTGCAAGAATTGCAGGTCGAGCTCGCTGCCACTAGACAGGATTATGCGGTTTTGGCCACTCAGGTGCGCAGTTTGGCAGCGCAGACCTCTCCCCTTCCAGGTGGTGCAGGCGCCCCTAGTCCCGTTCAGGTTCACGGATCCCCAGAACCTGTGGTGCCCTTAGCTCCCCCTGAACGATACTCAGGGGATCCACAAAAGTATCAGACTTTCCTCACCCAGTGCAAACTCCATTTCCTGACCAAGCCAACAGTGTTTCGAGCCATTCAGGCAAGAACTGCGTTTGTTATTTCTTATTTGTCTGTTGATGCAGCGGCCTGGGCAAACCCTCTGGTGCAAAGGGATGATGGGAACCTGTATGATTGGGAGGAGTTCCAAATGGAGTTTGGTAAAATGTTTAACCGTAAGGCGGCAGCCATGTGCAAAGACCGTGAACTTTTAACTTTACGTCAAGGAAATAGGGAATTGATCACATATGTGACCCAGTTAACCGCTTAGTGGCGGAAGCTGAGTGGCCACGCGAGAAGCAGATGTCTCTGTTCTATCAGGGGTTGAGAGATGAGCTAAAAGATCTCATTGCCCAAGTGGACCCACAGCCCAGGGATTGTTCCGCAATGGTGGACTTGGCCTTGCGGTTAGACCATCGTCAGACCGAGCGTCAAGGGGACAAGAGACGTGGTGACACACGTCCTATTGCTCGCTTGGATCAGTCTCGAGTCCCACGTCCCGCAGGTTCATTTGAAAAATCAACCGGGGATGAACCGATGCAAATCGGCTCAACTAAGGGTCCTCTTACTAAGGAGGAGAAAGAGCGCCGCCGGAAAGAGGGACTCTGTTTATATTGCGGCACCATGGGGCATTTTGTGAAAGAATGTCCTACGAAACCAAAGTCTCAGGGAAACGCCTCGGCTCGGCAGTAGTAGGGGTAGGACAGTCGAGCCAGGTAATGGAAGTTACCCCTGTGGTCGGGATAGTTAATTTTTCCCCGCATGTTACTCTGTCTGGAGTTTTGGGATTTCTGGGTCATGAGATCCCTGTAACCCTCCTCTTGGACTCAGGAGCCACGGGAAACTTTATCGATATTACCTACGATCTCAAACTGGGAATCCCGTTATGCCTAAAAGAGACCCTCGTGGTTGTGAGGGCAGTTGATGGGACTGCTTTGTGTTCTGGTCCTGTAACTAACAGCACTCAGACGCTGACGTTGTGTTGCCAACAAACTCATGTGGAAAAAATCCAGTTTGACCTGATCGCAGCACCTCAGTTCAGGCTAATTTTGGGTATCCCTTGCTTTAGTAGGCATGATCCTTAAGTAGTCTGGTCAACAGGGCAGGTGTCCTTCACGTCTCCGAAATGCATAAAACAATGTATTCCTATGACGCACGAATCACAGACTGGCCAGGATTCCGGTTTTAGTGTGGGAGCAATAGCTACAGAAGATGTTGATTTGAGTACCCTACCTTCTGAATATAAGGAGTATGCTGATGTGTTCAGTAAACAGTCTGCCGAAACCTTGCCACCCCACAGGTCGTTCGATTGTCGAATTGAGCTTGAACCCGGGGCAGTGTTACTGTGTAGTCGGGTGTATGCACTCACTGAGGCCGAGACAAGACACCTGAAGGAGTACATAGACACCAAATTGCAAAGCGGTTTTATAAGACCTTCTAATTCTCCAGTTTCGTCTCCCCTCTTCTTCATACCGAAAAAGACCGGAGATCTGAGAACGTGTATAGATTATCGCAGAATTAATCGGATTACAGTCAAGAACAGATACCCATTACCATTAATTCCGGTGTTACTTGATCAGGTACGAAAGGCAACCATCTACACCAAACTGGATCTGCGTGGGGCTTATCACCTGGTACGAGTACGGGCTGGAGATGAGTGGAAGACCGCTTTCAGAACCAAATTCGGCCTGTATGAGTATCAGTCGATGTCCTTTGGTCTGTGTAATGCTCCCGCGGCCTTCCAGCACTTCCTCGATGAGGTATTGCGTGGTTACCTGGATGTATTTGCCATAGTCTACATAGACGATATCTTGATTTATTCTACGAATCAACACGAGCATGTAAAACATGTCAAGGCAGTTCTCCAGCGATTAAGGGAACACCGCCTATTTGCTAAAATTGAAAAATGTGAATTTCATTGTACCACAGTTGAATTTTTGGGATATTTTCTGACGCCTCGGGGTGTACAAATGGACCAGCGCAAGGTATAGACTGTGCTGGACTGGCCCGCCCCCACTACTGTCATGGAGGTCCAAGCCTTTCTCGGATTCGCCAATTTTTATAGGCGTTTTATTAAGGGCTTTTCTGAGTTGGTGACACCCATTACCAAACTACTTCAAAAAGGGAAATCCTTTCAGTGGGACAGTGCGGCTGAGCAGGGGTTCCAACGATTAAAGCAAGCCTTTACCATGGCACCTGTTTTAAAGCATCCAGACTTGGCTCAGGCATTCATTGTGGAAACAGATGCTTCCTCTTATGCTATCAGAGCGGTACTCTCACAACAAGACCCACAAACCGGGTTGTTACATCGGTAGCTTATTATTCTCGAAAACTATTGCCGGCAGAGACACACTATACTATTGCCGACCGTGAACTGTTGGCAGTTAAAACTGCGTTTGAGGAGTGGCGGCATTATCTTCTGGGGGCACATCATACCATCACGGTAATTACCGATCATCAGAATCTGCAATTTATTAAGACTGCTAAGACTCTTAGTCCACGACAATTACGTTGGGCTTTGTTCTTTGCTGATTTCGATTTCCTCATCACTTATCGCCCCGGAAGTGACAATAAAAAGGCAGACATATTATCCTGTTATCCTGAGACGGAAACCAATGTAACTACTGAACAGTCGCCCATAATACCAGCCACGCGCATCATAGGAGTAATAGGGAGGCCAAACATCTTTGAAGATGTCTTAAAGGCTATGATGGCCCGAGACTTGCAAGAATGGAGCACGAGGGGTTCCAAGCATTCGCTCGTAGATGGCCTTCCATATTATAATAAGGCCTTGTATTTACCCACAGTGACACTCAGAAAGGAGGTGTTACAATGGTGTCATGATGCAGTAACCGCTGGTCATCCGGGCGTTGCCAAAACTCAGCAGAATATCGCACGGCACTCCTGGTGGCCGACTCTCCACCGTGATGTGCGGGTATATGTAGCTGAATGTGACACATGTGGCAGACAAAAGGCAAGTCATCAGAGGCCAGCAGGCTTCCTACAACCTTTACCCACTCCCCCCACACCATGGCACACAGTTACCATGGATTTAATCGTGGACTTGCCACCAGTTCAGGATTATACTTCCATTTTAGTGGTAGTCGACTCCTTAAGTAAAATGAGCCACTTCATTCCATGTAAGGGAGTGCCCACGGCAGGGAAAGTAGCGGAACTCTTTTTGCAAAACATAGTATGATTACATGGATTACCAACACAAGTCATTACCGATCGTGGTCCGCAATTCACCTCACGGTTCTGGCGGGCTTTTTGCCAGTTGATAGGAATGGATGTGAGTCTGTCCTCCGGTTATCACCCAGAGACAGACGGACAGACGGAAAATGTGAATCAAGGATTAGAGCAGTATCTGCGTTGTTACACCACAAGTGCAGGGTCATCCTGGGACCAGTACGTGTGGTTAGCAGAGATTGCCTATAATAACACGTTGCACATGTCAATAAAGTATACACCTTTTTATGGGGTATACGGCTATCATCCAAGGGTATTGCCCACGGCCGTCAACTCACCACAAGACAACCTACCCACTGTAATTGGACGACATGCCCATGCACAACAGGTCTGGTCAAAAATACAGCAAAATTTGGAAGTGGCCAAGAGTTCTTATAAAATGTACGCTGACAAGAAGCGTAGAAAGGGACCCCAATACAAATGTGGCGATCGGGTTTGGCTCTCCACGCGAAACATTAAGTTACCGGGTCCTCGTAAGCTTCAACCACGGTACTTAGGGCCATTTAGTATAACCGCAATAATCAATCCAGTGGCAGTGAGGCTGGACTTACCCAGTCAAATGAAAATACACCCCACGTTCCATGTGTCATTATTGAAACCAGCTGATCCTTCCATCCGTACTACGTGACCCCCCCCATTCTAGTTGAAGGTTATCCGGAGTATGAGGTGAAGGCCATCCTGAATTCCCAACAAAAATGGGATGGGTTGTACTATCTGGTAGACTGGGTGGGGTATGGTCCGGAGGAGCGATCCTGGGAGCCCGAGAGTAACGTGCATGCTGCCAGGTTAATAAAGGAATTTCAGCAAAATCACCCAACTAAACCGAAACCCAGATCCTTCTGTGCGGGGGGGAGTACTGTCAGGAGGCAAGACATGAATCCTTCCAGTATGGACCCAAAGGGGGACCAAAACTTAAAGACTCCAAAGTTAGCAGGGGCTAGCAACACTAGAAACAGACTACTTCCTCACAGGAGACTGTTATGTCCCATTTGCAGGAGAATGGCAGCAAAGACTTCATTACCCAGATCCCCCTGGGTACAGAACTACAAGACCAAGCCCAAGAGGGACGGGACTTGCTCGCACGTGCGCACAAAGAATACCCAGGCACGGGGCTTGTGCTTAAGCTCCCGGCAGGAGAAGACGTGTTCGGAAGAGCTCCGAGGTCGGGGATCAGCACGAGGGGCCATGCCCCAACCAGCTCCCATTCTGGCCCCTCGCCAAGAAAAGCTAAGTAGCGCTTGCGCTAGGGGAACTCCAGAGATAAGGGGAGAACGCATGGTGACACCACCACTGAGGTCCAGGAAGACAGTTGGGGGCACACGCAAGGGGGACTCTGCCCGCATTTACTGACCCCCTTGCCAATGCAAAGCTAAGTCACGATTGGGCATTGCACCGCAAACCTGGCATATCGCGTGTGTAACCCTGGGGAGATCCCAAACCCAGCCCAGTGCATGTTGTTTGCATGGCAATTGCCACGTGGGGAAATATTGTAGAGCAGAGTGCTAGAGCCGCTGCAAGCCACGTGCGGCCGACACCACGCTTCCTTGGTTTATAGGCGGATCGACCCTGTGGCTTCATCAGTACAGTGCGGGGCCCCACGCGGCAACACCGCGTTGTTGGTTGACAGAATTAACCCACGCACAAACTAACTACTAACTAATAGTGCTCTGAACTGCTAGCATACGCAATAGGGTGTGAATAACCAATTGCATGCTCATGCTGGCCAGTGTAGTTCTAAGTGTGTGTTTGTGTGAAGTAACACACAAGGTTGTAACTCCAGGCTCTCTTGCAGCGGTAATACGCTCCAGATTACGACCAGACCAGAGAGTACGCAGGCAGGAGGCCTGTACTCACCCCAGAGCTAAGTCTATTTCCATCTTCTATGACTCACTGCTGTATATGTACACTGTTTCTTGTGAATGTATGTTAAATGTTTTATCCGATGTTCCCCTCCCTGTCCACTTCCCCTCACCTAACCCTCTCACTGGTTACCCTACAATTGAACCTATCCAACCATCGAGTCCCTAACCCTCTTTCCCCGCTGGAGTCTCGGTAACTTGAATAAGGTCAGACTTGCAAGTGCCCAGACTGCTGAGGGGATGGTTGGTTCGTGCCACTCCTGAGCCTGCAGACTGGAGTCTGACAGGTCCTCTCGATCAATGAGTGTAGCTGTTCAGTCCCCTCCTCTGGGTCTGTCGCAAGTCGGCAGCTCAGGATCTTCTTCTCCCACCGGCGGGCCGCGTCGCCAGTGGCGACAGTGCGCTCCGGCCTTTCGAGGGATCAGGGCACAGGAGCCACCATTTTGAATCCGCTCGGCGGCCCTCCTCGCACGCCGGATAGAGGTGTTAGCTGTCTCTTCTTCGCTTGGGAGATGGTGCAAAAGTTGCTGAGGAGGTTCTGCGGCAGATGGTGCAACTTGTAGGGTTCCGGAGCACTTTAAAGTCACTTAAAACAGCTTATCATGGCACATCAGCGCGGAGCTCTCAGGAGACACGTCCGCTCTACATGGTGGTTAGCCACGCCCCCCCCAGCACCTTTTATTAATTGTGCCGGGCAGATATCACCTTTACAGTTCGAAGGCTTCAGTGACAGGATCATTTTTTCTACTTTCAAGGTGCATATTTTAGAAAAATGGAAGGTGGTATTGTATGCTGGTGGTAAAACACTAGGCAGGAGGATATTAGGCGAGTGCTGTAGGTTCAGTACTTCTTTTTTTGCTGAATTTTATTTTAGATCGTGTTGATTTTATTAGCTAGAGCGTGTTGGATGTCTGTACACCAGGATTTGTCCTTAGTACAAACATCAGGTGTGGCTATTGGGGACTCTAATTCTTTGAGTGTGGTGAGGAGTTCTTTCATAATAGAGTTGGAATTAGCAATTCGCTCATCGTAGGATTTGCGTTTTGCCTGTCAGATTTCCTTCTTGTAAAAGAGAGTAAGGTTAATTTGGCTTTGTTCTCACTGGAATTGGTTTAACTTTTTTTCTTTAAGATACAAAGGTCTTTAAGTTGTGGTGTGAACCATTTGTTTAAGTGGGCTATTGGTTTACTAGGTCTGAGTTTGATAGGGGCAATTTTGTCCAGAGTGGTGAGCATAATATTGTTAAATTCCTGAACTAGTATAATAGGATCAAGATTTTCTGGCAATGCATTCAGGGTGGGCAGGATGGCAGGGATGACTTTCTCTACTGTGGTACTTTTTTTACTTCCGGTTGAGCATGGTGGCGCTAGAGGCTGAGCCAATGGAGTGGGTCTTATAGTAGATAAGTGGAAGGGCACCAGAGAATGGTCAGTCCACGATAATGGTAGAATGGAAGAAATGGTAGCTGAGCAGTTAAAGTCCACTATCCAATCCAGTATTCTCCCTTTTGGTTGGGTAGGTTTGTTGACTTTTTGGGAAATCCCTAGTGCATTTAGTATGTTGACTATATCTGCTGCATTTTTATCCATTTGGTCATTGAAACCTAAGTTAAAGTCTCCTAATAGGAGTAGTTGCGAGGTAGGTTTAAGGTTGTTCGTGATTATGTTGTGCAGATCCTCCTCAAAAGTACCAAGAGGACCAGGCGGTCGGTATATTAGGTGAATAGTGAGTGATTGTGAATTATCTATCTGTAATTTGGCAGAGAGAACTTCACATGATTGTGACAGATGGGTAGGGGCTAGCCTAAGGCAGAGACATGTTTTAGAAATAATGGCAATGCCGCCACCTCGAGCGTTGTCTCGGTCTTGTCTAACTATGGTATAGCCATCGGGGATAGCTAACATAAGTGCAGGTCCTGCTGCATTGTGTAGCCATGTTTCCGTAATTGCAAGGAAATCTAGATTGCCTTCAGTGATTAGGTCGGCAATGTCGGTAGCATGGGCGACAAGTGATCTTGCATTAAGAAGCGCTCCTTTGATAGGGGGAACCTCAGTTACTTTGTTGACTAGGATAGATTTGTCAGAGTTAGTATAACATAGCTTATGCTTATTGTTATTAATCTGAAGGGTATTCGTATTAGAGATGGACAGTGGCAGAGACAATTTTAAGTGATTTGGTCTCAAGCTAGGCTTGTTGTTGGTTTTGAGGTTAGTGGCCGGAAGGGATGTTCTCGGAGGTTCATATAGTTTCGTTAATCTAGCACGGAGTCTGTTATTTCTATTGGACGTGGCACATGATAGAGAGGCGTAGGATACTATCTCTAGGGGACTGTGGTATATGGATGGGTTCTTATGCAGGCTAGGCTCTAGGATGGGTACTAGCGATTGAGCACCATATTGTTGGCTTCTCGAGTTCACATTCAAGGCATCAGCCATGGTGCAAAGCAGTATTACTAAATTTAACATCTTTCCAGTGCCAGTATCAGGAGACGGTAAAGCACATAGGGACACAGTTACTATTAGGTGACACAAGTTAGTGAGTAGAACGTTTATAATATAAGGAGCAAGGTACAATTCCAGAGGGATGGGTGGTCAATTGGGCGTAAGCATAGTTAAATAATCAAAATGGGTGAAAAGTGGCACATCAAGACAATGGTGCAAAACAGAGTGGTTGCTTAATCAGTGCAAGCACAATAAGTAAAGTTTGTACAATATAGGGAGCAAGGCACACTTCCTTAGAGTGGTCAGTTGGGACTAAGCATGGTTGAATAGTCAAAATAGGTGAAAGTGGCACATCAGGACAATGGTGCAGGGCACATCAGGTATAAATCAGTATAAAACAAGAGAGGTTAGTTCAAAATAGGCTAGTTCAACTAGGCAGAGCAGGTATGAGTCAGTATAGACCAACATAGGCTTCTTCAAAATAAGCAGAGCAAGTATAAAACCGTGCAAGACAAAATAGGCTAGTTCAACTAGGCAGAGCAGGTATGAATCTATTTAAAGCAGGATAGGCTAGCTCAGCATGGGCAAAGCAAGTAAAATCAGTGAAAATCAGGATAGGCTAGTACATAAGTGGGCAATATGAGTATAGCTTACAGTCGTAATATGCAATTTTGACATAGTTTGACATAGGCAGGAGCACCTCAAAATAGTCTAGTCAATGTGATAGTTTAGTGCAATACATACGAGCCAGAGATAGATGAGGTGTAGGGAAATGCAAGATTGTAGCAGACGTGAGCATGATAAGAGCAATCATCTATGGCGCACTTTGCAGATTCAGGGCAGTCAGGAATATAGTAGTTACAGTCGTAGGTCACTGAGTTATATTGATTATATGCTGTCTGAGGTATACGCACCCCAGACAGTCATAGTGATTAGTAGCATTGGGCAGGTGACTTAGTAGTCAGAGCGGTTGATGCGTTACTAAGGGAAAAGACTGTGGGGCATCCATAGGTAGTTATGTCTCAACTTCATTGGCAAAGTCTCAACTTAGTTTAGGTAGTTTGGGGGCTAGCCAACAGACAAATATGGAGGGGTGCTATTGCAGATGAAGGACACTTGTACTTATCTAGGATAGGCTTAGCGGGAGTTGTTAAATCCTCAGTAGTTGTATGCCGGTGGGAATTTCCTCGTGGCCCCGACGCGGCCGAGGACAGGTGAAGACAGTATTCTATTCGTGTTCTAGGGTTCTTGTTTTGCTTTATTTTTATTTTTGCATTTTCTTTTTATTTCTTTCCATTACTTTCTGTCGTCTTCTTCCTTGAATTTTGTCTCCCTCTGTTACTACTTATAGATTATTTTAGGAGATTATGCATGAATAAGTGTCATTTTGTACATTTGAGATATTGTATTATGTTTTATTGCTTCTGTATGGTCCTAAATGTATAAATAAAGTTTTGGAAAAAAAAGTTTGTGCATTTGTGGCTGGATGGAGGAAGCATGTGAAAGGGAGCGAGATTCTTAAAGAGAATAGACATTCTGTAAATGGGGGCCAAGTGAAGCGGGTAGAGAAGACTCTCTCTAGCCTATTGAAGGCAGGTCTGATATCAGTCACTGTTCTGCTTAATTCATGTTTGGTTCAAAATGGCGCTCGGAGCCATGTTGGATAGTTACTTCACTCCGCAGTGAAAGGCTGCACACATTTTGCTGAAGTGTTAAATTCACAGTGCTGAGACAAACATGATTTTTCAAACTTGGTATGCAGTCAAGGCCATTTCTGCTGGGAAAAGCTAATATTGTTATGACTTGCTACTGTTCTCCGTGGAGCATGTTTTTAGAGCAGGCAGGCCCTGCGTTCCTTTGGGGGAGCTCTCGATTGACCCAGCTGGCAACCGACGGCTGATCCTCAACTGCGCAGGTGCAATTCCAGAAGGTTCGAGGATTAACTCCCCTTTTGTGGAGTTCCTATATATGCGGAAACCCAGAGGGGTCAGGTGAGACTTCAGCCAGAGAAGGACGCTCCGTCTGGCCTTCCTGTGAGCTGTAGCACTCTCTTCCTGGCTGCACCCCGGAGTCTTCCAGCCACTTCTGGACGAGATGAGGACAAGAATTACGCTCACAGTGATGTATTTCTTTTGACTTCTTTACTTCTTCTGCGATCTATGTCCATGTTAGTTTTATGAGTTATTCCTATGTACTTGCAATTTTTGAATAAATAGCCGTAAAGAGCTGATTATCTTCTAAAGAGTGCATGGCTGTGAGTTATTGTGTCTGTCTGTTTATGGGTTGAAGTATTTGCTCTATGATTGCATTGGTGATTTATGGTTGTTCCGTGCACTTTTCAGAGGAGAGCCATACATTATGGTGCTGTGAGCAGGGTTATTTGTGATGAAGTGTTCCCAATTTCCAGCATCTGTTTGAACGTAGATAGGCTTTGGTTATCTTGCAAACGAAAGTAAGCTGGCAGTGAGTGTTGAACTGTGTTAAGCTGTTTTTTTTTCCTGCTGGTGTGTGCGTGCTTGTGGGAGTGATTGCAGAGAAAAGAAAAATAAATAGATATAAAGAGGTTTTGTACCAGTTTGCAGTAATGAATAGTTTGTTCAGGAAAAAGAGTGTTCCCGCTGGCGGTGAATGCTCTGATGTTGTCATTCCAGGCTGGACTAAGAGTCCATATGATAAGTTGGCTCAGGCATGGGCCTGTGGTGCCGGGCTAAGTGAGACTTGGGATCAAGGATTGGGGGATGCTGATCCGGCTGATGTAATTGCATGCTTGCAACAAGTTTCAGTAGAACCTGGTAAAGAATG
The DNA here is from genome assembly GCF_040938575.1 of Ambystoma mexicanum. NCBI lineage: Eukaryota > Metazoa > Chordata > Amphibia > Caudata > Ambystomatidae > Ambystoma > Ambystoma mexicanum. Next base: position 1,087,544,905 of record NC_090929.1, read on the forward strand.
TGTGGCATTGGGCAGGCGAGATTGGGTTCTTTTGCATGCTTATAGGAAAATACATCAGAGACAAATAGATATGAAAAATGAGGTTTTGCGATTAGAGAGAGAGCTGGCTGCAGAACGGCAGACTGCGTGAATGCAGCAGATTCAAATGAAACTGTTTAAAGATAAGGCCGACACATATCAGGGTCTCCAGTCAACTCGTCAAAAAAAAACTGGTCGACTGCAATTTGGTCGACGCAATTTGGTCGAAAACCAAATGGTCGAATTTTTTTATTTATTTATATATTTATTTTTCGGGTTTTCGTTTAGTTAAAAAAGGGGTGTTTAGAGAAAAAAAGGGGGTTGGGGGGGGGGAACCCCAAAAAAAAGGGTTAAAATAAAAAAAAAAAAATTCGACCATTTGGTTTTCGACCAAATTGGTTCGACCATTTGTCTGGTCGACCAATTTTTTTCGACCAAATGTCTGGCAACCCATATCAGGTGTTGGCCGAGAGGGCAGGAGTCAGAGTAGCTCGTTATAAGTATAGGAAAAGACAGGGAGGGGTCAACAAAAGAAAGGTGGCAACTGTAATCACTACCGCTGGCACAGACTGGGATCCAGACAAATGGGATGGGGATATTTTTGATTCCACCAGTCTAGAAAGTAGTTCTGCAGAAGAGTCTGACCCCAAACCAGAGGTAAAACAGAAAACAGTGGCAGCGAAGCCTGTTAGAAGGCGGCGAGCCGGACCACACCCGCAGAATCCTGGTGGTGGTATGGTGGATTTAACCACTTTGGAAGATTACACACAACAGGAGGTTGGGGAAATTATTACCCGTTTGAGGCAAAAACCAGGGGAAGCTTTATTGACATGGATGGTGAGATTGTTAGATGGGGTGCTGCAGGGTTGTTGGTAGATTCTACTGATTCACCACATTTTTTACCCCTGTCAATTGACACCAATGTACAGGAGGTCTTAAGAGCAGGACCGCCCCCTGATGCAAATGGTCAAGATACGCAGGTGTCTTTGTTGCACCTGATAGCCCAAGCACGTAACCGTAAATACCCCATTACCACAGACTGGCCTAGTGAAGAAACGAAGTGGTATACATTGAAAGAAGCAATTCAAAAAGTCAGAGAGCATGCTATGAAAGAGGCGATTCACATAGATGCTCCTGATCACATGGGACCCGTGCCGCTCTCATTTTCAACTCGCAACATGGTGATTAGAACTGCGCCACCCGCATACAAAAGTGTCATTATGATTTTGCTCATAGGTATGACGGGTAAGGCTACTGATGAGGTAGCAGATGCCATTAGGCAACTTGCAGATTTGGGAGAGTGGGACAAGAGCGATAACAAGCCATCGGAGAGAGAGGGGTGCAGTGAGAGAAGAACTGAAGGCAGGCGGCAAGATAGCAGAGACTCCCGAGTGTCCCGAAAAGACATGTTTTTGGTTTTCTTAAAAGATGGTGTGCCACATGAAGAAATTGATGGCATTGAAACCAGAGTAATGTATGAATTATACAAAAAGCGAGGACTTGCAGCAAAAGAGCGCTATAAACAGGTTAAGAAACAAGTAGTCACCACACCACAGGGGGATCCCTCACCTTCTGCTCCCTCTGCAGAAGAACAAGATGAAGGGTCTATGGGGACACCTTCCCCGTACCAGCCGACATACGCTGATTTGAGAAAGGTGGTGAGTGCAATGCTAGAGGCGGAGTCAAGTCACACTCATTCGAAGTTTGACTAGGGCTTTGGCCAAGCTCCGGCAGCGTCTGCCCGCATAAAAGTGGATAGACGGCCTCATGTTGATGTTAAGATTTTTTGGAGGTCAGGAAATACACAAGGGGTGCGAGCATTGATAGACACCGGGTGGAGGCCTCTTTGATTCATGGTTATCTGACCCGATTTAAAGGCAAACAGTTTACTATCACAGGTTTAGGGGGAAAGGAGACCCCCGCAGTCCAAACGCAAGTGGAGATGAAAATAGGCAATTTAAAGAGGCAGAAATACCAAGTGTTGATTGTCCCGATACATGAGTATATAATTGGCTTTGACATTTTGGAAGGGCTAACCTTGGGAGTTGGCGGTAAAACGTACCAGTTTGGGGTGAGTGCACTGATTTGTACACCCATTACTGTAGGCAAATTGAAGATGCCCCCTGTGCAAGGGTCAATAGCAACCAAGCAGGTAGCAATGAAACAATACCGCATTCCTGGGGGGGCACAAGGAAATTTCAGACACCATCAAAGAGTACGTAGAGGCGGGTGTATTATGCCCTATTACCACATCATGGAACAATCCGCTCTGGCCCATTAAAAATGGGGATGGGTCGTGGAGGATGACGGTGGATTACAGGGAGTTGAATAAACATACTGCTCCCTTAGTGCCCGCAGTCCCAGATGCCATTACCTTGATTGAGAATGTCCAAAAGTTCGAGGGGACTTGGTATGCAGTGATTGATTTAGCCAATGCATTTTTCTCTGTGCCAATTGCTGAAGAGTGTCAAGAGCAGTTTGCATTTACGTGGGGTGGACATCAGTACACTTTCACGAGACTACCCATGGGGTACATGCACAGTCCGACTATCTGTCACCGGCTGGTGGCAGACCACTTAGACAAGATACCGTGTAAACCTGACATACAAATCTCTCATTACATTGATGACATTTTGATTCAGGGCAGGGATGAGCACAGCGTACAAAGTCAGTTAGATGTCATTATAGAAGGATTGAAAAAGGAAGGGTGGGAGATTAATCTGAGTAAAATTCAAGGTCCAGCTGAAACAGTGATATTTTTAGGGATTCAGTGGCATCATGGGCATCGAGAAATGGTGCCTAAGGCTCGACAGAAAATACTTGAATTCACCACTCCAACGAACAAAAAGCAAGCTCAGCAGTTTATAGGACTGTTTGGGGTTTGGAGACAGCACATTCCGCATTTAGGGCAGATATTGGCTCCCCTCTACAAGGTGACACGAAAGAAATATGAGTTTCAGTGGGGGGAAGAGCAGCAGAGAGCCTTTGAGATGGCGAAAGACACCGTGCAGCAGGTGCTTGACTTATGGCCCTGGAAGGCGAAGTGGAATTAAATGTGTCTGTGCAGGACAATTATGCTAACTGGAGTGTGTGGCAGAAACAAGACAGGAAACGTGTGCCATTAGGGTTTTGGAGTCGTAAGTTACCCGATGCTGGTAACTCATATACTCCGTTTGAGAAACAATTGCCGGCATGTTATTGGGCTCTTGTTGATACTGAGCAAATGACGGTGGGCCATGATGTATTGATGAGGCCAGAAATACCAATCATGCAATGGGTACTGAGCTCTCCTAAAACACATAGAATAGGACATGCTCAAGAAGCCAGCATAATTAAATTGAAATGGTACATTCAAGACAGAGCCAAATCAGGAAAGGGTGGAGTGGCAAAATTACATGAGCAAGTAGCCAGCATACCGCCCTCAGATTACATACCACCGGAAGTGCCTGAAAAACGTGAGTGTCCCGTGAAATGGGGAGTACCTTACAGCGATTTGACCGTGGAACAAACAGAGCATGCTTGGTTCACGGATGGTTCAGCCTGATACGTGGGAACTGAGCGGTACTGGAAAGCAGTGTCGTACAATCCCAAAACCAAAAAGATGTTGACAACGACAGGGAAAGGAAAGAGCAGTCAGTTCGCAGAACTTTACGCAGTTTACCAAGCATTGAAACAAGAGACCCCTGGTCAATGTTATGTGTACATAGATTCATGGTCAGTGGCAAATGGATTGGCAGTGCGGTTGCCAACTTGGCAAAAGAATGGATGGAAGATTCATTCAAAAGAGTTGTGGGGAAAAGAACTGTGGCAAGATATTGCAGAAATGTTGTTACAAAGTGAAGTCACTGTATGTCATCTGGACGCGCATTGTGCTACAGATTCATTAGAACGTTGGTTTAATTCTGTTGCAGATGAACACACCAAGATTGCCTCAGTGGATGCAGAGGCTCGGGAGGACGATATGGAGGGTTTGGCCAAATGGGCCCATCAGAAATGGCTACTTTCAGGTGGGCACAAACTCAAGGCATCAGTCTTCCTTTAGAATTAGTGAAAACCATTATTTTGCAGTGCCCCGTGTGCCAACACCAATTGCATAGACCTATACCTCAAATTGTTCGAGGCACATTGAGAAGAGGACAATTACCAGGTCAAATTTGGCAGATTGATTATATCGGTCCTATGCCAATCAGCAGAGGTTGTCTGTCTGCATGCACTATTGTAGATACATACTCGGGATATTTGATGGTTTTGCCGTGCAAACGTGCAACCCAATTGAACACCATCAGATTGTTAGATCAGATCATATTACATTATGGAGTGCCTTTGCAGATTCAAAGTGACAATGGGTCACATTTCAAAGGCAAATTAGTGCAGGAGTTTTGTCAGGAAAAGAGCATTGCGTTGGTATATCATATTCCCTACCACTCAGCTGCAGCAGGGCTAATTGAACGAATGAATGGGTTACTGAAAGAACAGTTGCGCAAAGCTGGAGAAGGGAGTTTGGCAGGTTGGCGTGATCGTGTGTTTGATGCCGTGCAAGTATTGAACAATAGGCCTGTGTATGAACATGAAACTCCTTTGATGCGATTAATGACTCCTACTTTGCAGGTTCAACCCAATTCAGTCAGAGAAACACTGTTATACTGGGAAATTACACCAGGTTCTTTAGCTCCCTATCGAGCAACTCCAGAGTCAGCAGGGGTAGACTTCCATTCTAATGAAGAAATCGGATTAGATCCAAGAGGAATAGTTGTCATTGAAACAGGGATTGGAGTACAGATTCCCCCAGAGCATATGGGATGGATTGCCCCTAGATCTGGCCTAGCATTGAAAGGAGTTCAAGTGTTTGGAGGGGTAATTGAAGCTGATTACCAAGGCGAGATTAAGGTCATCCTAATGAATAGTGGGGATCAATTGTTATCAATCCACAAGGGTGATCGAGTGGCCCAATTGACAGTCATTCCTATTAAGTTGTCCTTGATTAAGAAAGGGGAGCCTTCTACAGTGTTAACTACCGGTGGGGATCGCGGTTTTGGCTCTTCAGACAGCATGGTACCGGGTGCAAAGGTGTAGGTAGAACAGCCAAGTGGTCCACCAGTGCCAGCAGATGTCATTGCATCAGGCAAAGATCAAGTGGTTTTAGTAATGGAGCCTGGTAGAAGGAAATGGCAATATGTACCCGCAGACAAATGTTACCTAAGAGAGTGATGTACAACACTGATATCTCTTTTCTGGGTTTGCTTTGTAGAACCTGGGTCTGGTTGGTGTGACTGTGGCACTAAATGGACTCCATTTGGACGGGTTAAGACGTCTTCTGTCACCAGCAAAAAATGTCACATCTGTGCCAGTAATCAAGGGGATACTGATAGTGATGAATAATGTTGTCCCCAAGCAACCCTATGCCAGTGCCGACAAGCCCGCCAGACCGAAGACATGGATTCGTGAATTGCGACAAACACATCAGGAGCAAGTGAAAACAACCTTGATGCCACTTGCGGAGGAGCCCTTTGTAGGGCGGAGAAAACACTCTCCTATGATTGCTCAAGAAGAAAATATGTGTACCTATTTAGCACAGCAAGTACTGAATATATCACACTTTTGTTTATCTGATGTGCCCAATGCTGAAGCTTTATTGACTACATGTTTAGTAGCGGTGCCGACGCCTGTTCCGGTTTTAAAGCATATTTTCGGCATCACACATAATGATTCTTTAGTTCAAGACTCAGACATTAGACAATCTTTTTCAGTCTACGAGTATTGCCGATTCTGTCAAGAAACCAACAAGAAGTGGAGAAATTTGACACGTGTGATCACGTACAACGTAACCCAAGGCGATGTGTGTCATAGTATGACGTGCAAAGCACAAGAAATTGGTAAATGCAGACAAATAGAGTTGACCGATCAATACAATCATACCACATTCGAGAGGAGACTACTGTGTTCACGAATGTCACGCAAATGCACCAGTGTAAATAACACTATGTCTTGCAATCATACAGTGATAACTGCTAGTCATTTGAATCATGTGAAACTTCCAACAGGATGGCTCTTTTCATGTGGTAACATTACATGTACTTATATTCCAGCTAACATTTCTGGAGGTCCATGTGCTTTGACTCGATTAGGACTAATGATGTTCCCTTTACACTCAGCGATAACTCGAGGTAAAAGGTCAACCTTTGAATCTATGGGACTATCTCCTGACTGTGATTCACATGTACATTTGCTATCAGAAGCTGAGGTTTTAGCATTAACCCTTTCATTAGTAGGTGTTTGGGGTTTAGCTGCTGGAGGTTTCAAATCTTTGATGAAATTAGCGTGTTTAGTAGTTAAAAGTCTTAACCATACTTCGCAATCTTTAGAAGAATTACTCCTTGATAGTCAAGTTATTAGAAAAGCTACTTTGCAGAACAGAGCTGCTGTTGATTACTTATTGCTGAAACATAATTTAGGGTGTTATGCCTTTGAAGGTATGTGTTGCTTCAATTTGAGTGACCACTCACGATCCATTGAAAGTCATATTCAGGGTTTGAGGGATCTCATTTCTCAAGTGTCTCAAGATCAAAACAGAAACTGGTGGGATTGGTTATTTTCATGGATACCTGATTTTGGGGGTACACTACGTTATATTTTTGCTTGCATTTTTATTATTCTGTCTATTATAATTGCTTGTTGTTGCTGCCTTCAATGTATTCCCAATTTAGTTTTAACAGTTCGTAGGTTTCAGAGACCAGTTCCAGTGCCACCTGGCTACGGAAGATAAATATCCAAAGGGTGGAAGTGTTCTGCTTAATTCATGTTTGGTTCAAAATGGCGCAGGCGCGCAATGCATTCTGGGAGCGCTCGGAGCCATGTTGGATATTTACTTCACTCCGCAGTGAAAGGCTGCACACATTTTGCTGAAGTGTTAGATTCACAGTGCTGAGACAAACATGATTTTTCAAACTTGGTATGCCCTCAAGGCCATTTCTGCTGGGAAAAGCTAACATTGTTATGACTTGCTACTGTTCTCCGTGGAGCATGTTTTTAGAGCAGGGAGGCCCTGCGTTCCTTGGGGGGAGCTCTCGATTGACCCAGCTGGCAACCGACGGCTGTTCCTCAACTGCGCAGGTGCAATTCCAGAAGGTTCGAGAATTAACTCCCCTTTTGTGGAGTTCCTATATATGCGGAAACCCGGAGGGGTCAGGTGAGACTTCAGCCAGAGAAGGACGCTCTGTCTGGCCTTCCTGTGAGCTGTAGCACTCTCTTCCTGGCTGCCCCCGGAGTCTTCCAGCTGCTTCTGGACGAGATGAGGACAAGAATTACGCTCACGGCGATGTATTTCTTTTGACTTCTTTACTTCTTCCGTGATCTATGTCCATGTTAGTTTTATGAGTTATTCCTATGTACTTGCAATTTTTGAATAAATAGCCGTAAAGAGCTGATTATCTTCTAAAGAGTGCGTGGCTGTGAGTTATTGTGTCTGTCTGTTTATGGGTTTAAGTATTTGCTCTATAATTGATTGGTGATTTATGGTTGTTCCGTGCACTTTTCAGAGGAGAGCAATACAGTCACCCATCCACCGTTTATAGTAGAGGCACATAATGAAGTTCTTGTCAACACCTAGGTCTCAGGAACGCAGAGGTCTCAGGTTGTCCCATGATATCTGTGAGGCACACATGCATTCTAGACTTTTTCTTTAAGTTCTGGTTCTTGTAGTAAAATATTTATAAAGAGGCAAGTACAACTACAAGTACTAGAATGCTAAACAACATGAGCTCAAGAAGGAGAAGTGAAAGCGACAGGCTCTGTGACTCTGGATAGCCTGCTTGTCCCCAAACTCGTTACATGCTGAGGACACCACTCTGCGTCCATCTTCACATCACCAGACATGGCTACATCGTGTGTGTCCGCCTTTATGCTGCCCTTGGTCCCAAGGTGCCTGGACATCCATCTTCTGGTTCCGGTTTCGGGTCTCCTCTTCCATTTTCAAACTGTGCACGTGCCCGGTTGAGGAGACGGTTCATCTTGGACTTGCCTGAAATTCACTGTTGGTCATTGACATTCTGACCGTTCTACCTGCACCTTTGCTTCTTATGATATTCCCTTTGGGCAGACTTCTTTAATGTATGCATGCCATAATGTTTTCATTTTCCTCTTTAACCTCATGACCCACTCTTTTCCCATTCTTTCCCTTTCCTCATTGTCCCCTCCTCATCCTCTCGCAATGTTGACAACCTCATTTCCCCTTTAACTCCCACTTCTCCGCCTCTAGCAGATTTACTTGCTCTCTAGGATGAATGTTCTATTTGGTAGAAATCCTCCTCTACTCTTAATCCCTTTCTCTGACATAATTTACAGTTCCTCTGCCTTGCTGAGTCCTGCGTTTCCTCATCCAATACCTCTACCCCATCTGCTCTCAGTATTTCTCAGACTTCCTTATTTCACTCACTTTGTCTATTAGATGCAGGTGGTGCTGATACAGTTTAGCTGAACTGACCCTCTTCCTCTGACCGCCCTACTTTCTTATATGTGATTTTAATCTCCATCTTCATTTGGCTGATTCTCGCTTCTCCTTTCCTCTTCTTATTAATTATATTAATCTGTATCAGCTCTCCACCCTTCCCTGTCACATTTCTGACTATTACCTATTTGAGACTCATATGTATGCATTGTATGTTCTCTCTACTGATCATGTGTCCTTATCCTTTTCCTTTAATCTTTCTTCCCCTTCATCTTCTCCTTTTTGCAATACGACCTTTGCCATTTTGACAAACTGTTGCTCTCTGCCAACGTTCACCAATGCATTCTGCCTCTTACTGACTTCTCCCTTCTCAACCCTGATTCTTCCTCTGGTTTCCTCTCATCTGCTATGCCAGCGTCATTAGATTCACTGTACCCTCTCTCTTCCTTTGGTCATTCTTGTGAGACTCCTTGGCCAAACTCTTCTATTATAGACTACCCGTAACTCTTAATTAATTTGTGTTATAACCCGGCGCCCCTGAGCATGCTTCCCGGCCCCTTTATGTGCATTTCAATGGCACCAGAAGAAATCCCACTCCCCCTCAGCTCCAGATGTTCGTTCCTCTCTTCTCACTCCTCATCCTCACCCCCTTCTCCACCTTTTCTGTCTTCCCCTAACAACTGATCTTTATCCTGTTAACTCCTCTTTTTAAAGACTCCCTCAGTCTTCTCCAATGTGTCTAACCCACGGCTGCCCCACTAAATCCTTTTCCATCTTCCTCATTACCTCTGTACATCTTCATTTTATTTCCCGCCTTGCTTCTCTCTTTAACTCCTCTCTCTCTCGACTAATACATTTCCTATTTTCTATAAGCACGCACTATTCTTCCAATTTTTAAAAAGCCCTCTCTGGAAACTTCTCTTCCTTTTAGCTGCCCCATCTCTCTTCTTCCTTTCATCTCTAAACTCCTTAAGTGTGTTTTCTACCTTGATTCCACCCCTCTCGTGCCAACATTCTGGCCTCATCCTTTCTACTTTTGGGAAATGGTTCTTCAGAATGTTACTCATTATTCTACATTCTATGATCATTCTAAGCACCCCTCTGTGCTTATTCTTGTGGATTTTTCTGCGGCTTTCGACAGAGTGGGTCATTTCTTTTTCTTCTCACCTCTTTCTTCCCTTGGTATATCTGAGCTGCCCTTTCCTGGTTCTCCTCCATTCTTTGTAATCACTCATGCTCTGTTTCTTGGTACAGTGACTCTTTTCGTCTCTTCCTTTGTTAATTGAGGTCCCAGAAGCCTCACTCATTGACCCTTTATTATTATTGTTCTATACTTGTTCTCTCTCGTCTATTATTATTTCCTTTGGCTTAAATTGTACTGACAATTTTCATATTGTACTCTCTTTATCTACTTGTTTTGCTCAATGTCATGCTTTACTTTCTGTTGTTTGGCCATCAGGAACTAGATGTTTGTTCTCTCTCTTCAACTCAGCCCTTTCAAAACAGATATATTTTCCATCTCCTTCCCTCATGGCTGCCAGACCCTCTCCCTATTCATTTTCCTTCTAATTCACTTCATCGTTTTTCTGCTGCCTGGAATCTTGACATCTTTTGTGACTCCCCCCTTTCCTTTGTTGGTCACAATTCTTCTCTCACTTGTTCTTGTCATTTTCAACTCTACAACATTTGCAAAATCCATCCTTTTCCTACCATCTCAGCTACTGAAACTCTTATTGTCACAATGGTTTTCATGACCTGATCACTGCTCCTGGCTCCTTTTGGTTCTCCCTTGCTTATGCTTTTTCTCTCTTCATTCTGTTTTAACTTTGCTATTCATCTTTTTTGTTTGCTTCCTCCCGTTCTCATATTTCTCCCTTTTTTACTTCTCTCTGTTGGCTTTCCTTCCCATATCATTTTCAGTTTCATTACTTCTGTGTTGTTTTTAAATGTGGTAATGACCTTGCACCTTCCTTGCGTGTGTGCTCTTACTTAGCACTTCATGCCAGACACCGCCAGCTTTTAGGCGCTGCAATAAGAGCCATTATTCTTACATCATTATTTTAATAATACTTGATTTATTGATCTCAGAATTATAAAAGGCTAATTTGGTCCTGCAGTGGGATTTGATCTTGCGAAGTGCAGGCTTCCCCCGTGTCAGAGACCAGTGCTTTGCTTGTGAATTACCCACTCCTCTTTTCTCTCTCCTTTTCGTTTACTCTCTAGTCACACTCTTTGTTCCTCTTCTTTTTGCTATTGGCTGACTAGTATCCTCCGTGTGTTCAGTCCTGTGTTTGCTCATGTTCTCTACTAGCCTCTAAATTCTGGAGTGCCTTTACTCCTTAATGCTATGCCCCCATTCTTGCTTCCTGGCGCTCTTCTTTGAAAGTTCACCTTTTAACTATGAAGCATCATGTTGACAGAAATCTGTCCTTGCAGAAACACATAGGGCCTCATCATGAGTTGGGCGGTATTCTGGCGATATTCCTGCCGGGATACCACCCATGCTAATAGCGCTACCGCCAACCGGTCTGGCGCTATTTGCGTCGGATCACGGGTTTGGCGGAACGGTACTTACCCATTCCCCATTGGGCCCATTTGGGAATTTCCAATTGCCCATTGGACCCAAGGGGGAATTTTCAGCGGGATTACCATCGGCGGTATTACCGCGAGGTAATAGCGCTGAAAATCAGCAAATTCCCGGCAGATTTGCCCCCAGCTCAGAGCTGGGAGTAAATACTGCCAAACCCGTAATTTGGCAGACCCTTAAATGTGGTGGTTATATCATTACCACCGCATTTAAGGATTACTACCCAACTCTTGCGGACCCTGATAGTCAAGAAGGCCCAAATAGCCTGGCTCAGAATCTCTACCCTTCGAAAAATCAAACCCTTCATCCCACTGCAGGACTTCCAGACCCTAGTGCAGGCCCTTGTAGTCTCACACACCGATAAGGGAAAGACTCTCCTGACAGGGCACCCAGCTGCTCACTTGGCTCCCCTAAAAGAAGTCAACCACACTGCAGCACGTCATATTATGGGAGCAGGGAAATTTAACGCAATTACCCCCATCCTACACAAACTAAATTGACTTCCACTCCAAGCCAGGATACTGTTCAAGACTGCATGTATCATCTACAATGCAGTCACACATAGCACACCAGCGTACCTGGCGGCTAAACTCCACATAATCCTTCTCTTGCCATGCACCCACCATCTGGAACTCGATCCTGGTGTCGACTCGGAATGCCCCCACAATTCTCCAATTTCGCAACCTCTTTCAACGACACCTGACCAAGGACTAATTCCTATGGATATATATACCGACGCACAGACCTCACAGTACTGCACTACTGTTAAAAGATGCCAAACCAATGCCGGCTATCCATACTCTGTACAGGCCTCTGCTCCTCTTGAGCTAGGTCTGTGCTTTAAACAATAAAAGATTAATTAAAAAGTCACTTTATTTGTCACAAAGTATGTGTTATCACTTCACACTCTGAGTGACAACCACATAATACATTACAGCAGTATAGCCATAAACAACAGGCCCTAACGGCATGCACAGATCATAGGCATAATGGAGGAGGACAATTGATCACAATGGGCCCAGACAACAGGGTTCATCAATATGCGCAGATAACACACCACACATGGAATGTAACTCACCACAATAGCCACACACAAGAGGCATGAGCAATGTCCAAATATATGCTTTATGGCAGAAGGCAATGGGCACGGGAAATACAGACAAACAATATGCACAGGCTGCATGCATGCACGCAATGCAAATCAGCTCAATAGCCACTGAGATCAGAGGTGAACAGCACACATGAATTCTACGCATAAAGACAGAAGACTACCCACCATGGGCCTAAACAACACAATGACCAATATGCAGAGATAAGGATTACAATTCAAAACACTTCCCATGGACAGCAGGCAGGAATAACATCCAAGGATCACACATGTAATGGTAGAAAACAAATGGCCATAATTGGTCAACGCAACACAAATGACCAATATGCACACATAAGACAAACGTGCAAAATATAGTTCAGCACAATATCCATAGGCAACAGGCTGGAAAAATATGCATGAACAATACACATTGTGGAACAATATAATTGACGACAATAGGTCCAGAAGGCAAGAACAACAGATAAACGTACACACACACCAGGCACGCACAGAATTAAGTGTAGCACAATAGCCGCAGACAAAGAGGTTAAGAGGAAAGTTCATAGGCGCTGCACGAGATGCTTGGGTTCTGACAGATCTTGTAAGAGACCTGAGGACCAGGCTGTATGGTCTATAACTCCGTTCATTATTATCGATATTTTTGTTAATTATTTGTGTTTGTTCATACAGTAACATTGCCTTGTGCACAGAAGAAAGGCATAATTAGTTTTACTCTTAGCAGAGCCTTTTCCAAGTAAAGACATTTTGAGAGGCTGAAGGCAAAATAAGTTATTACATAAAGCAATGTGTCTTATTAAACAAACTTTGTAGACTGTTTCTTGTTAAAATGTTACTTTGTCCATTTCTAATGATGACTTTCGGCATATATTGTAGTAAAAAATGGTACACTTGCCTAACTGAGCAAAGCTTGTTTATCAGAATAACCATATCAATTATTTTCTGTCTGAAGTGTACAATTCTAAGATGGACAGTCTGGTTCACTCCTATTTTACTCCTTTTAAATATTCTTGTAAGAATCAAGAAGGGGACAAAAGCAGCACCCACGAGGGTTCCCAGCTGCTTTGAATAAAATCAAAGAGCATTTCGAAACATAAGAATGACCACAGATCTTTATATTTGAGAAATATGACAGTGATAAAAGGGTTGTACACTTGAATCAGTAAGTACATAACGCACACGGAACATGATGATCATTTAATGTTTCACAGCACTGTCCTTAACATTAATGTTTTTGTAACCATGAAACATGTATACTAATTCGGACAGTTTCGGGATTCTGATGTGTGGATACATTGTCTGAGATATCTATTGCTCCATTGGGGTCAAGGACCTCCCTGCTTCTCGTTTCTTCATTGAGTTTAAGAGGAGTAGGGAGAGGCGAGGTCACAGGGCAAGGATAGCTGTGTGCATGGTCTTGTCCCCAATGTGCAGACATACTTTGAGAATTTTATTTGCATATATATACATATCTGGAGAGAGGGAGAGAGAGAGATAGAGATATAATTAACAATTAACTTTTAGCCCTACAATAGACTACTTATGTATGTCAAAGGGCCTAATGGACCAGCTGGCAGAGTTCAGGATTGTTCCACAGGGCTTAGTGATTATAAGATATTACAGGTTACGTTTTGCCCTGCAGACTGTGGCAGGAAAATTCAATACTATACTGCCCCCTTGAACGTGACATGAGGGCAACATCCCAAAATGAAATGTTCTTTTCTTGAATGATTTTATGAGTTCCACCTTGTACACTAAGCTGATGACATATATGCATAACACATTTGGGCCATATGTTCAGGATTTAATGAATAAATCGGTGGAAGAGACTGGAAATGTACCCCTTAAGAAAGTACATAATCATAGGTTTGACGCTAATTGGAAAACAATCTGCCATAGAGAGATCCGAGCAATTGCCAAAAGGTCAGGTAGTAAGGATACCAAACACAAGGCAATATTGAAGATAAAACAAAAACAAAAAAACTGGATGAAATCTCATCGAGCTTGTATGTACTAAAGAGATGGAGAAAACATGATGTCTCCTCTGAAAGATGGCAGTGCCAGAAATGTCTGGCTGCTAGTAAATGCCTTAGAGGGCACTCGGTTTTCTGCCCAAAGTAACCCCATATTGGAAGGGGTCTGGGATGGGCAATTTCAGGACCTCTATGGGTGGGGGAGTACCAGTTCTCAGAAGGGGTGTCCATAGAGGCAAGCGCATGGGACCTGAACTTTACAATAAAGGATATTGGGGCTCTGAATGACAAGTCTAGAGCAGCAGGCCTGAATCAACTCACAAATGTGACCTTAAAAAGCAATGTGGACCTTTGTTCTAAAGCCCTATATCTTGTATTCAAAGATATTGTTGTAACCAGATCCTCTCCTAGTTCCTGGAAAACATCATATGTCGTACCTATTTACAAGAAGGGGGACAGGGGCTCACCATTGAACTACCGCCCGATAGCACTGCTAGACACAGATTCTAAAATCTTCGCAGCCTTGGTCTTAAAACATGTAGAACAATGGAGTGCTAGTAATTATATTCTGTCACCGCAACAAATAGGCTTTAGGAAGCATATGGGTACTGACTGTGGTGGCCTTCTGCTATGTGTTCTACAACAGCTAGTCTGGAAGGACAACTCTGTTCCAATATATGTGGCATCCACGGACCTATCCCTTTCATTCAATTTGGTCGATAGGAATACATTATGGGAAAAACTGAATTGGGTTGGACTACCTTGGGAGTTGCTCTCCATTTTGACCCTCCTGCATGATGGATATAAAATACAGATACGTATGAACAAGGAGGGGCTATCTATTACTATACGTACATAATGATAATGATGTGTAAGTTATATAGCACCTCAATCCAAAGCGCTTTACAGAGCACATATTTACATACAATATCACCCAACCGAAATTGGTACTTATTTATCGACCTCCGAAGAATGAAAGTCTGAGTTGGCCTTGCCGGGATTCGAACCTGCAACCTGCAGATCACAGCAGTGAGTGCTCAACCCGCTGAGCTATCTTACCGTCTGGCACTCTACCCAATCAGTAGCTCTTACCATTGACCGTGTGCTGGTTGGGGAGTAGAGCATATACAGGGGGTGCACTGTGCAAAGTTGCCTGCATTCTGCACTCTCTCTCGTCAATAGCTCATTACAAGACTTTTTTGTGGGTGGAAGGGTAAGGTGAAGAAGATGGGGTGATGTTGGCCAGCACAACACACCCACAACCATTGCCCATTGCAAAATGTCTCCACTCCCAAGTTTGCCAGGGTTTATAGTAATAGCATTGAATTCCAAAGCATCAAATGCCATACCATAGATTTTTTTTTAAAGCATTGAATGCATTTTTTTTTCTTTTTTGTAATGGGGGCCTCCAGCACCCATTTTTGAACCTTTTAAACCCTGTATAATTAAAATAAACACTTTACCTTTGCTTTTTTAGTATGGTATGGCATTCGATGCTTTGGAATTCGATGCAATGACTAGATACCGTCTGCCAGTATGCCCAGTAGTCAATCTCAGGCTGTGCAAGGAAGCGGGGGTGGACAGCCCGGTAGCAAGTTATAAGACTTCAGGGCACTGTATCTTGGCTGGAGAATATGTGGGCCTTTGGAGAACCGTGCACTACAGGCAAAGTCCCATCAGAGCCCTTTATGTTCAATAGCACCCTCAGTGGAGTGTCAGTTGTTCCGGCCCTGCTTTCAAGCCCTTAAGTGCCAGGGATGAGTATGCTCATCCTTTTTGCATAGACTTGCATAATAGCCTGGCAGTTAAGGGCTTAAGTGCCATCAATTTGGAGGGACAGACTGTTTTTCCATATTCAAATTTCTAGTATGACCTTCCAAATTGTTCAATTCATTTACACTTTTCAAAGTAAGTTTAAAATTTGACTAGCATTTCAACATCAGAAGGCCTGCATATAACCTGGCCAGGTTGAGAGCTGTGCATTTAACATTGACATGCACATATTCTCAGCCAGCATGCTTTTCTTCATGTGTAACTTGCACTGGATATAAATATCCTGGGAAACACAGCAAGGCTTGACCAGTACTGTTCAGTATTGCTTTGAAAGTAAGGGCATTAAATTGCAATTGAATGGGCTTTCTTTGTTAAGAAATGATAGATAATGGTTGCAGCAGTGAATTCACTCAGATATAAAGAAATTCAACTTTCAAATAGTGTGTGTGACCAAAATAAAGTCTATTGAGTCATGAAGTTGTTTTAAAGTTTCATGAATACATATACATTACTTCCACTTGAGAGCAAACGCTGCAACACGTCAATTGTCAAGGCAACCCTTTCAGCATTGCTTAAAAAGTTATCAGGTTATTCGTGCTAATGAAAATGTTTCCAAGGAAATGTGCTTGACCTATTCTGAGATTATGTGCATAAGGCTATTTAATTCATGCTTGCTTAACTTGTGCGAGGCCCCTACACCCACCCCAGCTCACTCCTCTCCTGTCTCTGAGGTGTTTTTTTGCCTATCCCTAGTGTGTGCGCCCTGGTTTTGACCATGTTGTTCTATCAACATTTCTCTCTGGCAGGCTATTATGCTTTTATTTGAGCCAGACTATGTTCTGTGATGCCCCAAAATGTGTCAGTACGCAATGGCCCTGCTTCCACTGCCATGTTTGAGAATCCAAGAAATGTGCGCACTGGGCGTTGCCCATGGGCTATCCTCCCCAGCCCTCCCAGTTTACATCTCTTTTGTAATTCATGTAAGCAGAGGGAGAAGACCTGCTCTTTGGCGCCCCTTGCTGGCCAGCACCATAGGCAGCCGCCTAGCTTGCCTAGTGCTTGCACCTGCCGTGGTTGCTCTGCTGTCTTGACGCTACAGCCTGTGAAATCTGTGCAACAAGGACTAGCTCTCTTTCCTGTGGGGGACAGCTCTGCTGTCTTACTGCCAAGTCTGTAAGATCTCTGAAATGAGGTCTACTTCTGTTGTCTGAAACGTACCATAAGGTGTGTTTATCGTCAGGCGCGGTTGTGCTGACCGACACTTGCTTCTCTAAGGTTTGTGAAATAAGAACGAACTCTCTAGTCTGAGGTTAACTATAATGCGTGCATAACATGTGGGACAGCTCTGATATCTTATGCCCGAGTCTGCAAAAATTGTAAATGAAGGACTAGCTCTGTTGTCGGTGGTCAACAGTAAGGGGTATATAATATGACGGATATCTCTGCTGTGTAATGCACTAGTCCCTGAAATGTGCATGTTTTCAGAGACTGCTGTGCTGTCCAGACCAGTGGTCGAAGTGAGGGGGAACGGCCGGCAGTGGTGTTCCACTACTTTTATTTTTTACCTTTAACAGTTCCACTACTTTTTGCAGCCATTTTCAACATTCCAGAACTGTTCTTTGCGAAGGTAAAGCACAATTCTCCACTTTACTACCCAATGGCAGTTACAGATAAACTGAAATGTTTCCACTCAATTTACTGTTAATCAGCATGGCTCCGAACTTTGTTTTTCCTGCCTACTATGTCCCTCACCAGGGTTACAGTGCCACTGCATTTTTTGGTACACTTCTAACACTGGTCCAGACTTGAGCATATCAGATTGGAGTTGCTCAAGTTTGTTGTGCTCTCAAAGAACTCAGCTGCATGGCCTCTTGGCCTAATGGACTGCTCCTGTGCCTGCCTGCCATTGTTGCCAAACCTAACAGGGCCTTTGGTGGGTGATAATGCTCTTGCAGAGAGAGAAGTTACTTGAAAGTTGCCTTCTGCGCCCTGGCTGGTTTGAATGGGTTCTGTTCACCTCCGAATAGGATGTCACTTGAGATCTTTTGAAAAATCCTTTCATTCACAAAGACTAGAAATTAGGAGTGATCGAACTCCCCGAAAAGTGACGGCCGAAATTTCGCGGTTCACTGATCTAAGGAATCGGTGACCCGTGAAATTCTGTGTGATCTGGCCTCCTCCTCACCCCCACACTGCTCGCCCTGGCTTCCCTTTTCCGGCACCCCACCCATTTCCCAGCACCCCAAGAATGTTTTTCATCTATTTTCCTGTTTCCAGCATGGGATTGGAACACTGGAAATAAAAAATAAAGTTCAACGTGTCCTAACACCACGCATTGGACTTTCAGGCCCCACCAGGGCAGTGTACATTGTTATAGGCCCCGTGTGGCAATGCACAACCCACACTTTCTCGCAGGGCACTTATTGTCGTACCCCTGGCTGACCTCAAACGTTTCCAGGCAAAACTCTGGAAAAGTCACAGAAGTTCAGGAACTCGATTCACCCAAAGGAACCCTAATACAGGCAGGCCCTATTCGCCTGAGAAACCCGATGCTGCTTCAAAGAAACAGTACTTCCAAATGCAAGATGTTGAGCCATACGAAGCACAACTTGCTATAGCATAACATGCTATGCACCACAAGGTGCATGACATGACATGCGATGATATGGCAACTGTGGGGGCAGGGGGCTCGGGCGGCTCCTCCCGGAGGGAATGGGATCCGGGCTCTCGCTGCTGGGCTCCTGAGATATCCGGCCTCCACATTCCAAGGCGGCCGGGGCTTTCTTGCTGGAGAGCGCAGCGCGCTGTCTGAATCCTGCACCGGCAGCAGTGGGGGAGAAGAAGCTCGTCTCTCTGTAATTCAGAGCCTTCATCATTCCTCGGGAGCGGGAGATTAGCTTAATATGTGAGCTACAGAACAGGGAGACTCTCGTAAACGCTATGTAATTATTTTCTTGTGACCTCGGCGTCGGAGAGGGAAGCATGCAAGGAGAGCCCTGGTTTCCAGCTGCGCGGCCTTTTGCAATTACAATTTGGCATTCCTTTTGAGCCAGCGCGCCTGACCTGCGAGCCTCCTCAAATAGAAAGGGGTCGCATTGTCCCCTAATGGGAAGCACGGCAGCGGGCAAGAAAGCGACCGCATGGTGCCCTAATCACCAACACGGGCACTGGGCAAGAAAGCCCGAATGGCTAGCATGGCACTGGTAAGAAGGCTGTGCATGGTGCCACTGGTAAGAAAGCGACCACATGGTGCCCTAATCACCAACACGGGCACTGGGCAAGAAAGCCCGAATGGCTAGCATGGCACTAGTAAGAAGGCTGTGCATGGTGCCACTGGTAAGAAAGCGACCACATGGTGCCCTAATCACCAACATGGGCACTGGGCAAGAAAGCCCGAATGGCTAGCATGGCACTGGTAAGAAGGCTGTGCATGGTGCCACTGGTAAGAAGGCTGTGCATGGTGCCCTAATCACCAACATGGGCACTGGGCAAGAAAGCCCCAATGGCAAGCATGGCACTGGTAAGAAGGCTGTGCATGGTGCCACTGGTAAGAAAGCGACCACATGGTGCCCTAATCACCAACATGGGCACTGGGCAAGAAAGCCCGAATGGCTAGCATGGCACTGGTAAGAAGGCTGTGCATGGTGCCACTGGTAAGAAGGCTGTGCATGGTGCCCTAATCACCAACATGGGCACTGGGCAAGAAAGCCCCAATGGCAAGCATGGCACTGGTAAGAAGGCTGTGCATGGTGCCACTGGTAAGAAAGGTAATGCTTGGTGTCCTAATCACCAACACGAGCACTGGGCAAGAAAGCCCGAATGGCTAGCATGGCACTGGTAAGAAGGCTGTGCATGGTGCCACTGGTAAGAAAGCGGCCGCATGGTGCCCAGTCACCAACATGGGCACTGCGCAAGAAAGCCCCAATGGCAACAATGGCACTGGTAAGAAGGCTGTGCATGGTGCCACTGGTAAGAAAACTAATGCTTGGTGTCCTAATCCCCAACACGGGCACTATGCAAGAAAGCCCCAATGGCTAGCATGGCACTGGTAAGAAGGCTGTGCATGGTGCCACTGGTAAGAAGGCTGTGCATGGTGCCCTAATCACCAACATGGGCACTGGGCAAGAAAGCCCCAATGGCAAGCATGGCACTGGTAAGAAGGCTGTGCATGGTGCCACTGGTAAGAAAGGTAATGCTTGGTGTCCTAATCACCAACACGAGCACTGGGCAAGAAAGCCCGAATGGCTAGCATGGCACTGGTAAGAAGGCTGTGCATGGTGCCACTGGTAAGAAAGCGGCCGCATGGTGCCCAGTCACCAACATGGGCACTGCGCAAGAAAGCCCCAATGGCAACAATGGCACTGGTAAGAAGGCTGTGCATGGTGCCACTGGTAAGAAAACTAATGCTTGGTGTCCTAATCCCCAACACGGGCACTATGCAAGAAAGCCCCAATGGCTAGCATGGCACTGGTAAGAAGGCTGTGCATGGTGCCACTGGTAAGAAAGCGACCGCATGGTGCCCTAATCACCAACACGGGCACTGGGCAAGAAAGCCCCAATGGCTAGCATGGCACTGGTAAGAAGGCTGTGCATGGTGCCACTGGTAAGAAAGCAACCACATGGTGCCCTAATCACCAACACGGGCACTGGGCAAGAAAGCCCTAATGGCACTGCATGGCACTGGTAAGAAGGCTGTGCATGGTGCCACTGGTAAGAAAGTGACCGCATGGTGCCCTGATCACCAACACGAGCACTGGGCAAGAAAGCCCCAATGACAAGCATGGGCACTGGTAAGAAGGCTGTGCATGGTGCCACTGGTAAGAAAGCGACCACATGGTGCCCTAATCACCAACACGGGCACTGCGCAAGCAAGCCCTAATAGCAAGCATGGCACTGGTAAGAAGGCTGTGCATGGTGTCACTGGTAAGAAAGCGACCACATGGTGCCCTAATCCCCAACACGGGCACTGGGACAGAAAGCCCTAATGGCAAGCATGGCACTGGTAAGAAGGCTGTGCATGGTGCCACTGGTAAGAAAGCAACCACATGGTGCCCTAACCACCAACACGGGCACTGGGACAGAAAGCCCTAATGGCACTGCATGGCACTGGTAAGAAGGCTGTGCATGGTGCCACTGGTAAGAAAGCGACCTAATGGTGCCCTAATCTCCAAAACAAGCACTGGGCAAAAAAAGCCCCAATGACAAGTATGGCACTGGTAAGAATGCTGTGCATGGTGCCACTGGTAAGAAAGCGACCACATGGTGCCCTAATCCCCAACACGGGCACTGCGCAAGCAAGCCCTAATAGCAAGCATGGCACTGGTAGGAAGGCTGTTCATGGTGCCACTGGTAAGAAAGGTAATGCTTGGTGTCCTAATCCCCAACACGGGCACTGGGCAAGAAAGCCCTAATGGCACTGGTAAGAAGGCTGTGCATGGTGCCACTGGTAAGAAAGCGACCGCATGGTGCCCTAATCACCAACACGGGCACTGGGAAAGAAAGCCCGAATGGCAAGCATGGCACTGCTAGGAAGGCTGTGCATGGTGCCACTGGTAAGAAAGCGACCACATGGTGCCCTAATCACCAACATAGGCACTGCGCAAGAAAGCCCCAATGGCAAGCATGGCACTGGTAAGAAGGCTGTGCATGGTGTCACTGGTAAGAAAGGTAATGCTTGGTGTCCTAATCTCCAACACGGCACTGGGCAAGAAAGCCCTAATGGCACTGCATGGCACTGGTAAGAAGGCTGTGCATGGTGCCACTGGTAAGAAAGGTAATGCTTGGTGTCCTAATCCCCAACACGGACACTGGGCAAGAAAGCCCTAATGGCACTGCATGGCACTGGTAAGAAGGCTGTGCATGGTGCCACTGGTAAGAAAGGTAATGCTTGGTGTCCTAATCCCCAACACGGGCACTGGGCAAGAAAGCCCTAATGGCACTGCATGGCACTGGTAAGAATGCTGTGCATGGTGCCACTGGTAAGAAAGCGACCGCATGGTGCCCTAATCACCAACACGGGCACTAGGAAAGAAAGCCCGAATGGCAAGCATGGCACTGGTAAGAAGGCTGTGCAGGGTGCCACTGGTAAGAAAGCAACCACATGGTGCCCTAATCCCCAACAGGGGCACTGCGCAAGCAAGCCCTAATAGCAAGCATGGCACTGGTAGGAAGGCTGTGCATGGTGCCACTGGTAAGAAAGGTAATGCTTGGTGTCCTAATCCCCAACACGGGCACTGGGCAAGAAAGCCCTAATGGCACTGCATGGCACTGGTAAGAAGGCTGTGCATGGTGCCACTGGTAAGAAAGCGACCGCATGGTGCCCTAATCACCAACGCGGGCACTGGGAAAGAAAGCCCGAATGGCAAGCATGGCACTGGTAGGAAGGCTGTGCATGGTGCCACTGGTAAGAAAGCGACCACATGGTGCCCTAATCACCAACATGGGCACTGCGCAAGAAAGCCCCAATGGCAAGCATGGCACTGGTAAGAAGGCTGTGCATGGTGTCACTGGTAAGAAAGGTAATGCTTGGTGTCCTAATCTCCAACACGGGCACTGGGCAAGAAAGCCCTAATGGCACTGCATGACACTGGTAAGAAGGCTGTGCATGGTGCCACTGGTAAGAAAGGTAATGCTTGGTGTCCTAATCCCCAACACGGGCACTGGGCAAGAAAGCCCTAATGGCACTGCATGGCACTGGTAAGAAGGCTGTGCATGGTGCCACTGGTAAGAAAGGTAATGCTTGGTGTCCTAATCCCCAACATGGGCACTGGGCAAGAAAGCCCTAATGGCACTGCATGGCACTGGTAAGAATGCTGTGCATGGTGCCACTGGTAAGAAAGCGACCGCATGGTGCCCTAATCACCAACACGGGCACTGGGAAAGAAAGCCCGAATGGCAAGCATGGCACTGGTAAGAAGGCTGTGCATGGTGCCACTGGTAAGAAAGGTAATGCTTGGTGTCCTAATCCCCAACACGGGCACTGGGCAAGAAAGCCCTAATGGCACTGTATGGCACTGGTAAGAAGGCTGTGCATGGTGCCACTGGTAAGAAAGCGACCGCATGGTGCCCTAATCACCAACACGGGCACTGGGAAAGAAAGCCCGAATGGCAAGCATGGCACTGGTAAGAAGGCTGTGCATGGTGCCACTGGTAAGAAAGGTAATGCTTGGTGTCCTAATCCCCAACACGGGCACTGGGCAAGAAAACCCTAATGGCACTGGATGGCACTGGTAAGAAGGCTGTGCATGGTGCC
Source organism: Ambystoma mexicanum (assembly GCF_040938575.1). Classification (NCBI taxonomy): domain Eukaryota; kingdom Metazoa; phylum Chordata; class Amphibia; order Caudata; family Ambystomatidae; genus Ambystoma; species Ambystoma mexicanum. The sequence continues at coordinate 1,087,568,059 of NC_090929.1, forward strand.
ACTGGTAAGAAAGCGACCGCATGGTGCCCTAATCACCAACACGGGCACTGGGCAAGAAAGCCCTAATGGCACTGCATTGCACTGGTAAGAAGGCTGTGCATGGTGCCACTGGTAAGAAAGCGACCACATGGTGCCCTAATCACCAACACGGGCACTGGGCAAGAAAGCCCCAATGATAAGCATGGGCACTGGTAAGAATGCTGTGCATGGTGCCATTGGTAAGAAAGCTAACGCTTGGTGTCCTAATCCCCAGCACGGGCACTGGGCAAGAAAGCCCTAATGGCACTGCATGGCACTGGTAAGAATGCTGTGCATGGTGCCACTGGTAAGAAAGCAACCACATTGTGCCCTAATCACCAACACGGGCACTGCGCAAGCAAGCCCTAATGGCACTGCATGGCACTGGTAATAAGGCTGTGCATGATGCCACTGGTAAAAAAGCGACCACATGGTGCCCTAATCCCCAACACGGGCACTGGGCAAGAAAGCCCTAATGGCAAGCATGGCACTGGTAAGAAGGCTGTGCATGGTGCTACTGGTAAAAAAGCGACCACATGCTGCCCTAATGCCCAACACGGGCACTGGGCAAGAAAGCCCTAATGGCAAGCATGGCACTGGTAAGAAAGCAACCACATGGTGCCCTAATCACCAACACTGGCACTGGGACAGAAAGCCCTAATAGCAAGCATGGCACTGGTAAGAAGGCTGCGCATGATGCCACTGGTAAAAAAGCGACCACATGGTGCCCTAATCCTCAACACGGGCACTGGGACAGAAAGCCCTAATGGCAAGCATGGCACTGGTAAGAAGGCTGTGCATGGTGCCACTCGTAAGAAAGCTAATACTTGGTTTCCCTAATCACCAACACAAGCACTGGGCAAGAAAGCGATCTCACGATGCCCCAATGGCAAGCATGAGCACTGGTAAGAAGGCTGTGCATGGTGCTCAAATGGTATGCCACTGGTAAGAAAGCTAATGTATGGTGTCCTAATGGCATCCACAGGCACCGGGTAAGAACGCAAGCACATGATGCCCCAATCACAAACACGGCTATGGGCAAGAAAGTGATCACAGCTTTATTACCAGTGCCCATGTTTACCATTAGGGCACTGGTAATAAAGCTGTGCATGGTGCCACTGGTAAGAAAGCTAACACATGGTGTCCTAATGGTAACCACAGGCATCGGGTGAGAACGCAAGCACATGATGCTCTAATCACAAACATGGGCTTTGGGTAAGAAAGCGATCAGACGCAGATAAGCGGCTACTGTCCAGAATGTATCAGCACAGACTCCTGAAGAAGTAGGCTGGATTGGGGTAGGGGGAGCAGGGTAGAAGAATCAAGCAAGGCAGGCAGCACCTGTGTGCAAGAAGGGAGAGGGGCACAAGGGAGCATCACAGGGGAACCAGAGGGGGTGGTGATGGCCTGTGGGGACAGAGGGAGTAAACACATGTTGGTGCAGGCTTGCGTGCACCAGAGAGTCTCAGGAGCAAAGGAAGCTCCAGTATTGAGGGGCATGGGTAAAGGCGGACCAGGAGAAGCTGTTTGCCACTGCAGCAGAAGATCTGCGAAAGCTGAGAGGACTTAACCAGTGAGTTCACAAGTTGAAAGTGATTCCGGAGCGCTCTGAGACTGCTGACGTGTTCATGACATGCGGTTTCACTCGCATACGAGTAGAAGAAGTGTTAGTAGTACTTTTGAATACCGAACTATCAAAAAACAGCTTAAGTTGTATTTATTGAAACCAAGTGACTGTAAATTTAAGCATGTGAGTTTATGGAAAAGCCAACAACCCGGTGGGGCAACATTGTTAAACGCTAATACAAACAACCATTACCCAAGCCAAGAGAAACCAAAACCTAAGCAATACAAGCCCAACAGATATTGCCAAAGGTGAAAAGGGAGTAAAGGAAGATCCGAGGTTTGTAAAATGTGCTCTTTATGTTTTGTGAAACATGTAACAACAGCTGATGTAAACACACATTGCCAAAGCCAAGAAAGGAACCGAATAAGACTCTATCCTTTGCAGTATTTGGTTACTTGTGCACTGGGGAAATGAAAGTGGCAAAAAAGCTGCCCTTCCGAAAAGGTTATTCAGAGGGTGAGGAGCATCATTTGCAGAGGAATATTAAAGAGCACCAAAGTGAATCTTGTTTCCCCAGAAAAGTTGCTAAAAGTTCAATACTGAAAAATAATGAACATTGTGAAGTTGTTGTAAAGCTGTTCCAAGTTAAAGGTTACCACTGAAGAACATTCTGTTTCGTGAAACGCTGTTCGGACAAGGTAGTGTACCTGGATGGCAAACCTTTGAAGAAGTAGGCGTGGCATGGGAGTAAACAAGTTGCCAGTTGATGAAGTGCTGTAAAGTGGTCCTAACAAAGACAATGGGCCTCATTCCGAGGCTGGAGCTATCCATGGAGTAAAGAGCACCACGGTAAGCAACCATGGAGCTATTTACTCCATGGAAATCCGGCATGGTGAATGGAGTAATTACCGGTCCATTCCAAGGTTGGAGGGACCGGTAAGTCCCCATTCACCATACCGGTTCCCCATCCCCATTCCTGCCCCCATAGGGCTCAATGGGAATGGGGAAGGAGTAAATTACGGCACCGTAAATTACGGTGCCGTAATTTACTCCAAGGTCCCTTTGCGGGTTGGATTTTTAACGCCTGCTAAAAGCAGGCGTTAAATGCCAACCCGCAAAAGGGAACTCGGAATATGGTGGTAAGTGTTAACGGTCACCGTTGCCATTAACGGTGACCCTTAACCCTTACCTCCAGCCTCGGAATGAGGCCCAATGTATGTTGTTTGTGGTGCTGAAGGAAGAACTGTATACACCTGCTGTAGAGCAGTTGCATTTCTTTAGAAATATTCAGTGGTGGCAAATCATCCTGACAAAGACAATCAGTGTTGTGATGTGTTTTGTATATGATTGAAGTGTTGGAACTTTCTGTTGTCATGTTGACGTTCCAAAGAACTGTGTTGGAACCTTGTTACAAACCAGAATTTTCTTGTTTCCTTTTGAAATATGGAGCAGAATCCTGCTTGAATCTGAAGAAGGAGAATAAAGATTTTCCATAATAACTTACTAGAAAGTCTTAATTCTATTTAAGACACGGAGGCGAGCATTATGCTTCTCTTTCTTTATTAAATATTTAAAGGAAGTGCTCAGCAGCAAGATATTTTTCTTTTCTTTTCTTTTTTTAAAACAAAAAAATATACAGAACAATGAACTTGATAACAATGAAAGGCTACGTAGAATATCCTGAAAGTCTAAAGAAACGACGTGAACTACGTTTCCCAGAAGTCTGCAGGATGCTCAGCATAAGATCACCCACATGTGACCAATATCCTCTAATGATAGGCCAAGTCCCCACATAAACAGCCTTGTGTATGATGCACTTCCTCTTTCGAAGCTGCAAACTGCATTAATGGAAGAATCTGAACTGTAGACAACTCGAAACAGCAGGTAAAGGAGTTCCAAGAATTAGGTGGATTTGTCGGTAGGCACTGCCGAGAGAGAGAGATATAACCACAGTTAGTTTGGGTATATTACATCCCTATGTCCCTTAAAAGGGTGGGTGAGAAAAATTGCGTTATCTGAAGAACAGTTCTGCATTCAAAATTATGTCAGTTATCAACATAAACACATAATCACTGTACATGGTACATTCTATTTTTTTTTTGCCGGGTGGGATAATGCTTGCCGCCGTGTCTTTAATAGGATTAAGACTTTCTAGTAAGTTATTATGGAAAATCTTTATTCTATGTCAAGACCGGAGGCTCCCATTATGCTCGTTTAAAGCTTACTTACCACAATAGATGCCGGCTGTTCTACCGGTTTTAGGTAGAATTGCTTGAATACTGATTTGCTTGCCCAATCCGCCATTCTCATAATGTCTTCCAGTCAGATTCTGACTTGGAATGCCTTAGAAGCCATAGCTCCTCTTACGGAGTGAGCTCCGAAGTGCAAGGTATCTATTCCTGCTTGGGTTAATGTCCACCTCACCCAGCGTGCCAGAGTCGGGTGGAAACAGGTTTATGCGGCTTACGCAAAGCTATTAGGAGTTGTCCGTCGGTCTAAACTCTGAGGGGAGCCGTGACCTTCTCGTAAGCCTTTAGACATCTGACTAAGCAGAGCTTGGGCTGCTCTCCGAATGCAGGATAAGAAATCACTCTTGAGTTGCACTTCGTTCTTCTATGTATATGAAATACTATGCCATCAGGTGAAAAGGTCCTGCCTGCCAGATCGAGAGCTCTGACATCAGAGACCCTCCTGCAGGAGACAAGACAGAGGAGTGTAGTGAGTTTGCCGGATAAGGCAGTACGAGATAGTTCCTCGTTATCAGGCCAGGATAGGAATAGATTCAACACTTTGTTGACATCCCATATCTTACCGTAACGAGACGGGTGTGGAGCTGTGAGTCTGATGCCCTTAAGCAATCTGCATACTAGGTGATGCTCACCTGCCGGAGTTCCTTCTATGGGGTCGTGGCCTGCTGAAATAGCCGAACGATATGCATTATTAGTTCTGTAGGCTAGACCCTTCTCTGCCAAGGATGCTAGGAAATTCAGAATTTCCTCTACAGGTGCCGAAACTGGATGTAACCCTTTGTCTTGACACCAGCTTCTCCAGGTATTCCATGAGTTAGAGTATCTCTTAAGAGTGGCTGGGGCCCAACTCTCCTCGATGAGGCTGACTGCTGTGTGAGATATACCTGGAACTTTCCACCTAGACCTGAAATCCTCCAGGCTGCTAGGACCAGAGATCCTTGCAGGAGAAGAGGGTGCCGTCACCTTGCGGGATCTAGCAAGAGATCCGGAAATTGGAGTAGAAGGATTGGAAAATCCGAAGAAAGTTCCAGGAGAACTGGATACCAGGTCTGAGAGGTCCAGACCGGGTCTACAAGAACTAACTCTGCTTGTTCTTGACGGGCCTTCGCCAGGGTCCTCGCAATCATGTTGAAGGGGGGAAAGGCGTAAAGCACTCCTTCGGTCCAATGCTGGAGAAAAGCATCCGTCGCAGCTGCTGCTGGATCCGGATTCCAGCTGAAAAATTCTGGTAACTGAGTGTTCAGGCGTGAGGCAAACAGGTCCTTGGACATGGGACCCCAGATCTGTTGAAGTCGAAGGAAGACTTCCCTGTCAAGCTTCCAGTCGCTGTAATCGACTGTGTGTCGAGAGTATCAATCCGCTACTACATTCGTAAGACCCGGAAGGTACTCTGCTGTCACTGGAATCCAGTGCTCTAGGCAGTAGTGGCAAAAATCTTTGGCCAGTTCTGCTGGGGGCCGAGATTTGGTGCCACCTAGATGATTGATGTATTTTACAGCCAAAATGTTGTCCATCTTTAGTAAGAAACAACAGTTCACTCTGTCTTTGGTAAAAGAGCGTACTGCGAAGGAACCCGCCAAGAGCTCTAGGCAATTTATATGCAGCCCGACTTCCTGTGGCGACCAAGTCCCTCCTGTGGCCACCTGACCGCATCTCGCTCCCCAGCCAGAACGGCTGGTGTCTGACTCTATCACTATGTCTGGGGCAGATCCGAATATCGCTCTGCCGTTCCAGGCCTCCATGTGTGCGAGCCACCAGTTGAGTTCTGTTCTCGCTTCTGGTGAGAGAGTCAGCCGCTGTGAGTAAGAAAGACTGTGCCTTAGATGTAATTCCTTTAACCTCTGCAGTTCTCGATAATGCAGGGGTCCGGGAAAAATAGCTTGAATGGAGGAGGAGAGAAGTCCTATTACCCTCGCTAGGTCTCGCAGTGATATATTCTCCTTCAGTAGGAGTCTGCGGATTTCCCGTTTGGTTGAGTGTATCTTGGCCGCCGGAAGACGGAGTTGAGCCGCTTCTGTGTGAACGACGAATCCTAAAAACTCCAGATTTTTTGATGCGCAGAGGATAGATTTCTCCCAATTTATGAGAAATCCGTGACTGGAGTAGGTCTATGGCCAGCTTGGTAGGCTGCTCTACTAGAGCTTAAGACTGCGCCATGAAGATAATATCGTCCAAGTATATTATCAGTCTGACACCTTGTTCTCTCAGATGTGCTACTACCAGCATTAGGAGCTTTGTGAAGGCCCAAGGAGCTGAAGAGAGACCAAAGGGCAGGCTTGTAAATTTCCAGTCTCGGTGTCTCCAGGAAAATCTCAGGTAGCTTGTGTGGTCCTGATATATGGGCACTGCAAGGTACGCATCCTTCAGGTCTCAGCGCATAAGCCAGTCGTTGGGTCTCAGAAGATCCCTTAGCATGTGAATACCCTCCATTTTGAAGTGCCGATAAACGAGAAAATCGTTGAGGGCCCTGAGGTTTATGACTGGACACACCTTCTGCGCACTAGGAATATGGGGCTGAAAAAGCCCCCTGGACTCATGCAGGCAGGAAGCGCTTGTTTCAGTACCAAAGTTTGGATTTCCTTGTCCAGCGTTACCTCGTCCTCTTTGGACATCGTGATCGGAATGGGACGACCTGTTTGAAAAGGTTGTGCAAAAAATTCCAGCCGCATGCCGCGAACTGTGTCTCTTACCCACGCATCCCCAGATAAGGAATCCCATGCGTGCGCAAAATGAGCTAGCCTCCCTCCTATAGGCATTAATGGCGCGGGCGCTGTAGTAGGCAGACTGACCTGAGGTTTGTAGCTGTGCTGGGTGTCGAGCGGCTCTCCTCCAGCCGCGACCTCTTTCTCGGCCCCTCGAAGGAAAGAAGTTGTCTGTGCGGTCCTGCCAGGCTTGATGATCCCTGGATTGTTGAGGTCTTCGATCGATAGAGTATCGGCTTGAGGAGCGACCTCTGCCTCGACTGGCCAAGGCAAAAATCTTCACGGAGAAGACTCTTTTGATCGATGATTGCGCTTTGTTGAGCGCAGTAAAGGTGCCCACAAATTTAGACATCTCCTTGACGAAGGAGTCACCAAAGAGTAGACCTTGGGCAGCTGCTCCCGACTCGGTATCTGCTAACTTAGAGAGTTTGGCATCGATCTTGTGAAGGATCCCTTTGCGACGCTCCGCAGAAATGGCGCAGCTACCATTGCCCAACAAACAAATGGCTCTTTGAGCCCAACCTGATAATATCACTGGATCCACGCGAGTACTGGTGGCTATGGCTTCTTCTGCCAAGTCCATCATTTTAGCTAGCGAACCGACGAAATCCAACACTTTGTCTTGGCAAGATTTCCAAGCGCGGTCAATGCCCTTTCTTGGGTTCTTGACGTTCTTTCCCAAGAAGGTAGTGATCTTGGAGTCTAACTCCGGTGTCAGGGCTATCTTATCGGGAATTCTCGGCAGTGGGCATTCGGCTCTGAGTCTCGCTCGGACTTCTTTATCTAAAGGCTTGCGCAGCCTGTTTTTAATATACTCTGTCATTCTTAGGGATGGATCCCAGTCGGAGGATCTGGGTGCACTAAGTCTTGTGGTGAAAACATCTCCATAGAAGAAGGAAGGTTGTTGACTGTTTCCTTAGGGACAGGGCCTGCCGCGATTCCTGAAGTGGAGGGCCGTGACCCTATTGTTTGTGTGTTTTCATTGGAAGATGTGGGAGACAGAGTGTTGTAATCACAACTTTCTTGATCAAAGCCCTCTTGGTATCCCTCCGGGCTAGAGGGTCTAGTGCCCCTGTTTTCTTTCTCGGGGTGAGACGGTCCGAGAGCGGAAGGGGTCTCCTTCCTATTCAAAAAGGCCTTTTTCAGCCTGGAGAAGGCGTCTGAAAGGGCAGCAGTGGCGGGTTCTGGCTGGCTCGGGGGGGTGGGAGGGTCATAGAGTCTTTACTCACTTGAGCAGGAATACATCCCCCATCTGAAAGGTGCTTTCTTTTCTGCGTCTTTTTTCTCGGAAGGGAGCTCTCCTGCAGTTGCTCCTCCATGGAGTCCAGTCGCTGCTGAATGGGCAGGAGCATTTCTGACACAGCTCTCTTGATGCTGGATTCCACAGAGGAACCCAGCACCTTTTCAAGGCTGTTTGCCATCGCCACTTCATCGATATCATAAGTGTCTTCCTCATATTGAGGCCAATCCTGGTCCTCCTGAGTGAAGTACTGCGCTGCCATGATGTAAGGTTGCACCTTTATATACTCCACTTTTTTTTTTTGAACCTTACAAATTTATATATATATATTGAATATATATTCTTCTTTTCTTTCTTTTTTTTTTAATGTTATTGCGGGCGCAGACCGCCTTCTCTCAATCCCGCAGTATAGAGAGAGCCTCAAGCTTTGAAACTTGTATAATAAGTCTCTCTGTCTCCCACTTTCTTTATGCTTTCTCTCACTTTTTTTTTTTTAATTCACTCGAAAACCAGTGACATGGAGAAGAGAAGACAGCTCCTGGTGCTCTCGATCCCGAAATTCGTTATAAAACGTAACGAAAATTGCGCTCGCGAGCATCAGGAAGCTGAAAAGGGCACCTGAAAAGCAGGCACTCCCTCTGGTGGCCACAGGAGCAAACCGCGGTCACGCCGAAGCTCCAGCTGCTGTTTCCCCGGGCTCTGCCGCGTTAGGCGAGTCGGGGAAACAGACGAAGCATGCCGGTGGGGGCTCATGAAGGCGGGCCCCCGCAGTAGCAGAAAAGCAGCTGTATGAAAGCCCAAGTATGAAAATAGTAACGCGCCATACTCTCCGACGCCAGCTGGAAGTGGCTGGCGTAGGAGGGAGAAAGACGCAGAGCAGATGAAAGTAATACTTCCTGACAGAAAGGGAAGAAATATAATACGGCGGCTCGTGCACGAGCGCTATAAACAAAGCAGAGCTACAGCAAGGCAAATATGAATATTACGGTAATATGAGAACAATAGCAATGGCAGATATAAACAGAATTGAGTATGATGTACTTATCCCTTGCTGTGAGCAGCAAAGAAAGAGGAAGTGCATCATACTCAAGGCTGTTTATGTGGGGACTTGGCCTGTCATTGGAGGATATTGGTCACATGTGGGTGATCTTATGCTGAGCATCCTGCAGACTCCTGGGAAAGGTAGTTCACGTCGTTTCTTTAGACTTTCAGGACATTCTACGTCGCCTTTCATTGTTAGCATGTTCATTGTTGTGTATATTTTTCTGTTTTAAAAAGAGAAAAGAAAAGAAAAAATCTTGCTGCTGAGCGCTTCCTTTAATTATTTAATAATGAAAGAGAAGCATAATGGGAGCCTCCGGTCTTGACATAGAATTCACCCAGATCATAGGAAGGAACTGTGGTCATATTACAAACTCAATTGCTATATTTTATTTTGTTAAATTGAACTGCCATGCATTTCCTTATTGCTTTATTGAATGTATAAGTGTCAGGGACAGCTTTCCAATGTTAGAGTGTTTCCTTTAGTTTATTTTAGGCAGGGAAATCTTCATCATGGTAGGGATAGTAAGTTGTTTAACCAACCTTTTTATTTAAGTAAATGGCGAATGTTGAAAACCTTTTACAATGTTGCCCGCCTCACATTTCTGACCCCTCACAGATGGCATGGTTGCCTAATGGTCAGAAAGGGTCAGATAAGAAAAAGATCACATGATCTCCCAATGATGACTGGCACTAGGTAAAAAAGCTGGCCTGGCAGTAGGTAGAAAAGCTAGTACATGGTGCCCTAATTATAAAAACAGGCACCAGTTTAAAAAGCGTGCACCTTGTGTCCTAATGGTAAGCACTGGCACTGGTTATGCAAGCAATCACATGGTCCCCTAATGGTAAGCAGAAAGGGGTCACATGGTACCCTTATGGTAAGCAGAGGTGAGAAAGACCTCACATGGGCCATAATGTTAATCACAGGCACTGAGTAACAAAGGGATCACATGGTCCCCTATTGATAAGCAGAGGCACCAGGTGTGTGAGGGAGCACATGGTCACCTAGTGATAAGCATTGGCACTTCGTAAGAAATGTATCATATGGTCCCCTATTGGTAAGCACAGGCACTGGATAAGAAAGGGATCACATGCTCCCCTAGTGGTAAGCACAGGCATCGGTTAAGAAAGTGATCACATGGTCTCCAACTGATAAGTACGGGTACTGGGTAAGAAAGGTATCACATGGTTCAGTAATGGTAAGCACATGCCCTGGGTAAGAAAGGGATCACATGACCCTCTAATGGTAAGCACAGACAATGGACAAGAAGAGGATCATATGGTCCCCTAATGGTAAACACTGGCACCCGCTAAGCAAGGGATGACATGGTCTAGTAATGGTAAACACAAAAGGGTCACCGATCCTTATGGTTAGCGCAGGTGAGAAAGGCACCACATGGTCCCTAATTTTAAGAATGGGCGACGGGTACAAAATGCATTACATGGTTCCCTATTGATAAGCACAGGCACCAGGTATGAAAGGGATCACATGGTCCCCTAATGGTAAACACTGGCACCTGATAAGCAAGAGATCACATGGTCTCTGAATGGTAAGCACAAAAAGGTCACATGGTATACTTATGGTAAGCGTAGGTGAAAAAGGCATCACATGGTCCCTATTGTTAAGAACAGGCACAGAGTAAGAAAGGGATCATATGGTCCCCTGATGGTAAGCACAGGCACCGGGTAAGAAAGGGATCACCTGGTCCCTAATTTTAAGAACAGGAACTGGGTGTGAGGGATTCGACCATCCACATGGTGGGTCTGCGCTCACCTGTGCTATTTTGAAATTTTATATGAAATTGAATGATGGTAGATCAACCTCTGGAAAATGTGTGGGGTTGATCTGCACACATTTTCCTATGCTCACTGCATGACATACATATAGGTCTGTGTACTCTGAGTGGACCGAGTCTACAGACACAGTCCTCCCTGTCACATTTAGTTGGAATGTGAAACCCAGGAGTACATGAAGGCATCTCAAAAGGGGGCGGGCATAACCTTCCTCCTGCCATGGCCACCCTAATTAAATAACAAAGGCTCCATGGATCTGCCCTGTCCATTGTCAGTTCTGCTGGTGGAGTTAATTCAAGCAGGCCCACAAGAGGCCTGGTCGCAGGGCTAACAAAACGCAGGCAACCCCAACGCCTTTGATAAGCATCTGTGTCAACCTGAAGCCAGCTCCTGCCTCTTAGTATCAAGGGCAGTGAAATGTGAAGTCTGGGACAGCTGTTTACAGTAGGCTGTTTACAGTAGGCAACCCCATTCAGAGGGTAGGAGTATGTGATTTGATGGAGACAGAAAGTCTGGTCTCGCCACATCTTCACCTGCCACTTTAATCAGGAACCGCAGAGAGCTCAACTAACCAGAGAGACCCTTTGATCTACAACAGACAGGAAGATGGGTGGGACTTAGTTGTAATTGTTTTCAACCCTTTACGTTTCCTGTTGCACAGCACTATGGTTAAGACCTCACGCATACAAGAGATTGTTGGTGGGGGCCCAGGATTGGTCCATTAAGGTAGGCCTAGCCTACACAAATCACTTATGCCCATTTGGCTTTAAAAGAGGGACAACCCCCTCTTATGGTAGATCACCTAAAGACTTTGCAAGGAGTAAGAAGAATAACTTATTTGGACCCTGGCTTAAGGTACTGTCTGCCTTACAGCTTCCACCAGTGAAGGAAGGCCAGGATTTCCAAAGGGGTCGGCAAGATACCTCCCCTAAGCATCTCCCAGGTAACAGAGGTAGATATTGAATCCAGCAGCTCTAGAACCAGTACCCAGCCAGCACACAGCATGCCCTGCCAGGCTCTGCAAGGAAGCTTCCTAGGTGGGAAGTGCCAGAGAGTCTCTGAAACAAACCCAGGACAAGGTTCCTGCAACACTCTCCTTAGCTTTGGGCCATCAGCCTGAAAGGACGTCAGGAGCCCAGTGAAGAAGCTAGGAGGAATAAATCAACAAACATCAATCAGCGTCCGCCTTAAAGGAAATTTTTGAGCCAATTGAGCCCCACGAGCTGCAACCGACTGCACCACTGACTGTTGTCATTCATGCCACAGTCGCTAAAGTCGTCTGAGATGCCTCGACCAGTGCTTCAAACCCACCAACCAGCACTGAGACGATTCCTGACCCCGAGCCACCATATAGGCCAGCCTGCAACTTGCTCGCCGAATCTGCCTGCTGCCTGATACATGCAGCTGTCGCCCATCTTGAACTCTGTCGCAGAATCTGCAAAGTGCCCTCAAACCAACTCGACAATGTCGAGCACCAAGAACTTCTACAAGCACAAGGTACATTGTGGTTTTGCCCCCCTGCTCCTTCTACTAAGGCCCCTAGTGGCATTTTATGAGCCATTTCTCCCTTTGTACTGAAACCAAGTATCCTTGCACTATTGCGATTAATGACTTTACAGACCATCCTCATATCAGTATCTAGAGTGTATCCCCTTTCCTTCTTGAAACTGTCCTCTGCATTCCTTTACAGGGTGGGTTGTATTTTGTGGTGTGCTACAACTGTCTGTTGTGATAATAATAAAGTTGATATTTTTATACAGCTTTGACTGGATAGTTCCTTTTATCATTGGGTAATAATTGTATTTTTGCTGTTTTGCAACTAACCAACGATACACAACCTTGCGGAGATAAGCCTGCCGTTCTGTCCACGTTACCAACATTGTGAACCAAAGGAAAAATTGTTGCTGTGCCAGAGGATCTGGACTGGGTTAGTTTATTTTGATAACCGCTTTATGTCAAACCTCTATCTACCCATCTACCCCAAAAAACCTTTTAATTGAAATTATTTCCTATTTTATTGGAACCAATCGCATTCAAACCTATTGACAAGAAGAAAGAAACAACACAAGGAAGAGAATTCTAAATTATTCTGTATTCAATCTAATAAGCAAATAGATGAACATATGTATAGCTAGAAAACAATCACAGTAAACCAAAAGCAACATCAGACATTCAAAAACATTTTTTTATATATAACATGCAGCTGATGTGTGTTGGTATAAAATTCCTAAATTGATTCAGAAACAAACAAAACTAAACATGTATTATTCAAAGAATCATCATGAAACATTGGCCCAAAAGAAACACACAAGAAGGAAAGAAGAAAAGGGGAGGACAGACAGATGAAGTAAACAGAAATTGGCAATAATGTAAACCAAAGAGACCTAAAAATAGGTAACATTAAGGGTAATGGGGGGGGGGGCAGGAGCATTCAATCCTTGCTGCCTAGTAAAAAACACTAGGACTAGACAAAACATTTGGACTAAACACTTAGTTTGTGGCTCATCGTCATGATTGTACAATAATTACTTTAGATTTGAAAGAAAATATAATTTACAGATATCTGGAACTTCAATGGGGTCAGCCATGGCCCCAGTATATGCAAACACTTTTATGTTTTATTTTGAGACTCAACACATTCTAGAGAATCCAAGATGGTCAGACAAATTGCTGATGTGGCGACCTTAAATAGATGATATCTTTGCAATATGGAAAGGCACGAAAGAACAATTGGCAGAATGTTTGGAGTATTTGAATACTCGCAACAACCGCATCAAGTTCACTTTTGAGATTGGAACACCATTGGTACATTTTTTGGACACAAAGATCTATCCAGAAAATGGTAAATTGCAAACAATAACTTACAGAAAACCCACAGATGTTAACAATACCTTATTTTTTACAAGTCATCATCCGGAACATCTGAAAAGAAACTTACCTTTGAGTCAATTGCAAAGGATTAAACGCATTGTCTCTAATGAAACAGGATACGAAGAAGCTGCAAAGGAACAACTGACACGGTATGAAGAGAGAGGTTTTCCACAACCAATATTGACAGAAGCCAAAGAAAGATGTCGCATACTAAAAAGGCCTGAACTCTTAACTCAAAAGAAAAAACATGATAAAGATAACCCTCCATTAATATATTTATCACAGTACTCTACAAGCAGCGCACAGATAAAGAGAGTGTTACACAAAAATTGGAAAATCACCAGGTTAGACCCACAACTCAGTACTTTGTTCCCGAACCCACCGCTAATGGCTTATAATAGAGGGAGGAACCTACGGGACTCACTAGTCAAAGCGGAGAGAACGACTACAACACAACAAAGGCTATTAACAAAATCTAAGAAAGGGACATTTCCCTGTCTAAACTGTAGCCAATGCAACAATGTCCAGAAAGGTCAAACAATTAGACATCCCTACACAGGCCAAAAAATTAGTCTACAACACTATGCAACTTGTGAAATCAAATGTGTGGTATATGGATTAATTTGCCCCTGTGGCAAGTATTATGTTGGTCAAACATTGAGGCGAGTGAAAGATCGCATATCTGAACATAAGTCAAACATTAGAACTGGCAATATAAAATCACCAGTCACAAGACATTTTCGAGATCACCATCACACAATTTCACAATTGAGATTTGTGATCCTAGAGACCGTTACACGACCAGCGAGAGGAGGTAACCTACAACAAATATTGTCTCACAGAGAGATGTTTTGGATTCATAGGTTGGATGGCCTAGAACCTAGAGGCATGAATGAAGAGTACTCTTTGAATGTGTTTTTGTAAATAAATGACAATATGTAAATATCAATATGTATAGACCACTACATACTTAGAACTGTTCAAAACTGTTGAAATGTGGATATATATACGAAGACCCGAGCGAGAATTATATTAGGACAACTTGAATTATGTTGTTTTGACTATGGGATAATGGAAAGAGCATTTAAATGTAACAAATTAGCCCTCACATTCAGAGGCACTACGTTTCCCAGAATTCTGTGTAGTAACGCGATTCAGATCACGTGACTCATTTTAATCAAGCAATAAAGCAGCATAAGGAATTATGGTGAACATTTCGTGTAGTTAAATGAATAATATCACTTGACCATTCAACAGGACACACATTAGTGAATTGTTTCGAGTGGAATAGAATTTAGCAATTTAAATCTATGACTTGGTCACACAGAGAAACTACGATTCCCATAACCCCATGTAACCATGTGATAAACATCACATGACTACTTTAGGAACTACTAAGGCGACTACCGTGCGACATTTCATATCGAGAAAATACCATTCCCATAATCCGTGTAGACATGTGATTAACATCACATGACTACTTTAGGAACCATGCGCGAATGAATTGCTTTTCACTGACGGGAATTGGAAAGAAGTACCAATGGCTAGTGCACGCAGGAGCAGAGGTAAGCTTTGCTTATACAACATTAACAAGATAGCGAATAACATCTAGAAATTATCACTGACTGACACATATTGTCATTCTTTAGAAAATTGAATACAAAAAGATAAGTGATTTTCGAAACTTGAACAACGTGATGTTAAATCCAATGAAAGAACAGATACAGACACGAGAAGAACGTTGACTGTACCAGATAAAGCACACTCGCAAATAGGTGAGTGTATAAAACAGTCGATTCACATAAATGGTGATAATATGTTGAGCTTAACACTTAGTAAACAAGAGAAATATACATATCGAATTTATCTACCTTTATAGGACAAGATTTGGCACGACCAAGTGTTTGGATATCTGAATTCCCTTGTTACATGCTGAATCATCACACAGGTACTTACAACATCTTACCTGACTAATAGCAGAACTCCCACTGAGTTACACAATACTAATATTATTTATTAATATTATCCACAGATTCTCAGAGATTCGTGCCACGAGATGATGTTTCCATTACCCCACAGTCAAATTATCTTTTTGAGGACACACAAGACAATTTAGTTGAAAAATGCAATCAGGTCTATATTAAATGTAAAATAGGCAGCCATTGAATTGCTGAAATACTTTTGTCAAAAATTCCTTTGTCAAAGGAAACTTAAATTTTTTTTGTTTAAAGCATTCTCATTGAAATTATTCTGTGAAAAATATGATGTATTGCTCCTGAAGAAGAGAGGTTCACTCTCGAAACACCTAGAGCTCATGATTAATATAATTTGATATTATTGAGTGAATTGAACTCCTATCTTGATTGTATGTATCCTTGAATGTTTTGAAAACAATTGTCACAACAAAAATTGGTTACCTAAAGACAAAACTGATTTGAATTACTTAAGCTATTTAAATATTGTTTGGAATTTTGATTTCCAATACCAATTGGTGTGCAGGGTACGGGAGTTCCTATCTGACAATACGAACTTTGTTTGTTTCAATAATCTTCATGATTGTCACTTATCAACCGTACATCTCGGGGACAACTCTGTTTCCCGAGGTTCAATCTGCCAACGCAGTGGGGGAAGAATTGGAATGAAGGCAAAGTCTTATGCGATGGATATATACCAAAAACCAATAGGCCCCTCACAAGTCTTGCTTTTCGGTGGGAAAAACCAGAATACAAAAGGTAAAGGGTTCTGCCTTCCTCAGGGCACCAGTCATGAATTCTGCAAAACAAATGGAGAATCTAATAAAAAAGGTGGAGTGTGACTTTATTGGATAGCTTAATGGATATTAAAATCAACTTGTCAAAGGTGAATTTAACTAAATAGAGAAAAGAAATGTCTCTATAAGAGACAATGTTATGTGCTCAACCCCATGCCTTATTTGTCGTGGTGACCTTCTTCCCAAAAGGAAAGACAAAAGGAAGTTGGAGTAAAACTTTTCCTGCCACCCATGCACCACAAAAAAACACCATGTGTAAAAGCCTACTTCCTCACTGGTCACCATGTGTGTTAACATGCAAGGTCAGAGGAGGTTCGTGGGTACCTCTATTGAGAATGAGTATCTGAAGATAATCAGAGCACAAAAAACTGTGTGCTGATAAGGTTACGGTGTGCCAATCCTCATATGCTGAAATGGTACGGACGTCAGGCAAAGCTAGTCTGACATCGGGGGCAGCAAGGCACTGGCTGCTTACAAATCTATTTGGGCGTCTGGGTACAGAGAAATCAGGCCAAGAGAAGAGACAGCCATCAATGAAAGAAAATGTTCGAAAGATCTTTGTACAAACATGTCTATTGAATAGAACCCGTAGGTTGTGCACTTGGAATGAAAAGTACCTTAGTGTTGTGGCTGTCGGTACCCCTTGGCACGCTTTAAAAGCTCCCAAAATAGGCGAATATACAGATGCCGGAAAAAGGCGCTGTATACTTGTTATATAATTCCTCTGAAGCTGAAGCGGCACGCCGGAGCTTCAAACTGGCAACAGAGGGGAAAAGGGAAACAAAGCGCTTTACTTGATGGCATTTAGTTCCTGTGTCCGGAAATGTTGAAAACCGTACTATAGAGCGGTGTTCGTAGTACCTGTACAAAAAGGAAGGAACAGGCACGTGATACAAGCTCGCAGTTATTTCTGTAGGAGATTGATTTCTCCTGGAACTGGAGATCTGTGTCGTTTGGACAGCTGACGGTCCAGATGGAATCTGGCTCGCAGATGGTATGAGAGGAGGAGCGATATGCGTATCGCTGGCTCATTGGAGTTTGTCGTTGTCAAGGCGGGGTTATGTGGGTGTAGTGTCATCCACCGATGCTTTGTGTGTGCTTGACGTACGTGGAACAAGAAGAAATATTGCCCAATGGCTAGCAGCTTGGTCAAAGGGGGCTTGTCCCGAATCCGATGCTGTCAGTGGTGCATGTCATCGCATGCACAACCACATGAATCACAACCTTGCGGAGATAAGCCTGCCTGCCATTCTGTCCACGTTACCAAAATTGGACAAGGAGGTTTATAATTTGCTTGTGTTTCCAATCTCTTCGAACCCCTTCTAGTGTACTAGAGGTGTGGGGCTGGCTGATGATTTAGAAACCGATATTCATCCCTGGACAACTGGTGCGCCGGAAGATGATTCGTCACACCATGCTAGCTAAGAAGTTGATCATATGGCCCCCTACTGGTAAGCAGAGGCACAGGGTAAAAAAGGGATCACGTGGCTACCTAGTGGTAAGCACAGGCATTGGGCAAGAAAGGGATCACATGGTCTGTAGTGGTAAGCACTGGCACCGAATATGAAAGAGATCAAATGGTCACAGGCTGGCAACAGGTTTCCCCTTAGGGGCTGGGTCTCTGTCGAGAAGAAGGACCCTACTTGTGGCCTGGGACAAGCCGTTTTGACAACAGTCTCTCCTTTGGAACCATGTCTCTTCTCAGGAAGTGGGTATCGCCTGTATCTTCAAGGGCTTTAATTGGGTTCAGGCTCAGCGAGGCTCAACCTTAAAGGGTCCAAACATTTCTCTTGGTCCTGGTCCTTGACAGAACGCCCAACCTAAGGTGCCTTACTTAATATCCCCAAACTGATTTCCTTTAAGCCTGCGTACGCCCTTTTTTACCCATGTATTATGGGTACAAAGCGTGCACGCATGACCTACATGGTTGTGCCGAGAAAGGTATCTTGCGAACGTACAGAAGACATGAGCTACTCACATAAAAAGGTGAGCAGCTGAGAAGTCTAATTACATGCACATTGCAGGTGAGGCTGTTCCCGTAGCCTTCCCAGAAGGATTCATACTAAACGACTTTCGAGGTAAGCTGAAGAAGAGCACCGGGACTCCATGTAAGTGTCTCTGGCCAAATTTTCAGGTTCCTGCAAGCACTTTTTAGTTGTGGCTATTAGGTTGCCCTGAAAGCACGCCCTGTAAGACACCATTATTATCAAAGAAGTGAAGATATGAGAGGAGGGACACCCTGAATATTGGTGTTGTTTGGCTATTTCCCCACACCGTTACCACCCATGGCTGTGCTAGCCCCTTTGGCCATTCCAACCCAGTATCTGGCCTTGCCCACAACACATAACTGTGGGATCTCTTTGAGTGTAGATCCGTGCTTTCTGAGCAGCCTTCTGAAAGATGATGGATTAATTGCAGTTTTAGCAAGGTAAAGCAGCTCTGGATGTAATACAACTGTCTTAAATAAGTGTGTCTTCAGCCACTTGCTTTATAAGAAGTGTGTGTCCTTGCATCTAGCCCTTGCACTGATTTCCTGTTGAAAATAGTCATTGTTAAGGCCAGCAGTTTAGCCTCTTAATTAGGCATTAGATAGGCATTTCCCAGGCACTGCCATAACATGCCCAGATACAAGTACCATTTATCAGCTTTTGCAATTTTATTGCCAGTTAGTCCCATTATGACAGTGCCTGGAAAATACAGACCCCATGACTACACACAAGTCACAACTGTTACCTAGGCCTTAGTGCACCTTGCCAACTCCTCTGCCTAATTCCTCTGTCACACGGAGAAGGTAGTGAGTGTTGCCAGGTGTAGATGTCTGGGAGAGCACTGAGCAGCTCACCAAAGGCTGCAGCACCCTCGGCGGGTGTCATGGGCTCATGGGTGCTGCTCGATGCTCCATCAGTTAGGCAGCAAACTGTTTGGTGGAGGCATGGATGCCACCTGGCCTCTTGCACCCACTCCTATAGTCATGTGTTTTTTTATTGCAGATGCTGAGCGGGATCTACTGCATACTGTATTCAACACTGAATAGATTCCAGAAATGTTATGGTGGGTTTATACATGCTTTAAGTCTTTTTCAAACTTTTTTAAACCCACCACAACTTTGCTGGTGTTTGCTAAAAAGCCCCAATGTTCCAACCACAAGGATATCAGACTATACTGCACTGATGATCTTTAATAAGGAAGAAACATGCCTGTTGCTGTCTGCCTCCTTGAGAGCAGCATGTCTTGTGTTGAGAAGCTACTGTTCCATCCACAAGGATATCAGAGTGTACTGCACTGATGATCTTTAATAAGGAAGAAACATGCATGTTGCTGTCTGCCTCCTTGGAGCAGCCTGTCTTGTGTTGAGAAGCTACTGTTCTAACCACAAGGATATCAGAGTGTACTGCACTGATGATCTTTAATAAGGAAGAAACATGCATGTTGCTGTCTGCCTCCTTGAGAGCAGCCTGTCTTGTGTTGAGAAGCTACTGTTCTAACCACAAGGATATCAGACTATAGTGCACTGGTGATTACACAGCCATGCTAGTGGCTGTGTAGTTATGGTTAAGTTGCTGTTTCCATAGGAAGAGCACTTTTTGGGCGGCTTATAACTCCGCTCCACTTGGACGAATCCTCAGCAAACTTTGCAAAAAAAGTATATGGGCCACTCTGAATAAACTTGAGTTTCCCGATATATGCCTCTGATTTATATGCATTGGGTCTTCATATGTATTGTTTGTACTAGCACAAGTGTGTATTAAGTCTTGAATTGTTAGCTAGTTATTACATATTTAACATTAGACAATCACCCCTGACATCTTGCTACCAACATAATAGAAAGAACCCCTTGTAGGTAGGGACTTTTCGTCAGCATTATTTTCACATGTGATGTCAACAGTGATGTCATCAATGATATTTGTGATGTCATCTTTGATGTCCTGGGTGTTAGTCTTAGCAATGCACATAGATGCTGCGAGTTATGGTTGCTGAGTTTACCATAATGGGGGAATGTGCAGTGTTTTTTGGTTTCACTGTGAAGTATTACATCCCTTTAACAGAGTTTTATTACTGAATGTACATATATATATAGAGCAGGGAATAAAAACAAAGGGGCTAAACATGTGATGTGGTCAGTGATGTCATCATTTACATTTGAGATACATCTTTAATGTTCTGGATGTGACTGTTAGCAGTGCATAGTGGTGATGTCAATTATGGGGGCTCAGTCTGCCATAACTGGGGATTTCAGGGGTTTTCGGTTTTAATTAGAACCATAATGGGGAGGGCGAACATTTTTTTTTTAGTGAAGTGCACAGGTTTTTCATAGGGCAACTTAACCATAACGTCCCCTCAACAAAGTTTTTTTTGTAGTGAATCTTTAATAAGGATGAAACATGGTTGTTTCTGTCTGCCTCATTGGAAGCAGCCTGTTTTGTGTTGAAAAGCTATGTATAAAATAGCACTTCCCTGTAAGACAAAGACAGTTTTTGAGGCAAAAGGCTTGCATTTGAGCTAATGCATTGTTCATGTGACTCTGAAATGGAGTTGAGATGAACTTCAGTGTTAACTAACTACTAGGTAGCACTGTGGTATGTGTGATTTAGCGGAAATAACGTAATGGCTTATTCTATATATTTTACAAACACCAGCAATGTAAGGGTGGGTTTATAAAGTCTTGAAACAAAAGTCCACCTAAAATGTGAAATTAGAATAAGCCACTTCAGCCATGTGTCACATGGCATTGCACCACTCAGAAGGCTTCATTGGATGTTCACCTCCAGTTGAGAGCCACATGAGCATTGATTTGTGCTCATTGTAGCTCAAATGCAGCCTTTTGTTTTTTCTGGAGCAAAAGTCTTGCATTTCAGCTAATGTGCATACCCACGATGCACTCATTGCTTGGCTCTAAACTGGAGGTGAACTGCCAGTGATGGCTACCGGTTGGCGCTGTGACATGTGTGACTTGGCTGGAATGGGTTTGAACCGTTTTAGGCCTTTTTAGACGTGGTAGCACTCTATTGGGTGGATGGGGATGGAGAAATCACTCAAACATCAATAATTAAAATGACTCAGGAAGTTGGCAAAAGACACTTGTCTGTTTTAATATCAATTATCTAAAACAGGGAGTACAACAGACATAATCCTGCATCCAGCAGTAAGATCTCTTGTTCGCATTTCATAAAAAACATGATTACATAGCAAATATTCATCATCAGTGATGTCATCCTACGTGGCAAACTAAAACACGTATGGAGAATTGTGGTTGGGTAACGGGAAACATCTAAGTATATTTTCTATAAGGGTTGGTGTTGTGATTGGATCTCTACTGTCAGTTAGACAACTCTGCCCACCCCTAGTGTAAGTCATTCTGAGCGTCATAAAATACACGTCTTATTGGGCCTCTACACTAGAGGGCTCTTTGTTACGTGGACCTCTCTAATTGCTTGGTACGCATGTGCCTTTCTGGAATATTCCACTTGTTAGCAGCACACTAGCTTGTACACCAGGTGCCAGTGGGTCGCACTTGACCATGCCTCCCCACCCAATTAGCCCATCATCCATCATCATTCAAGCTGTCTGCCATGAGAATAGTCTTTGTACTCAGCCTTTTAAAGTATCACTGTTCCTGGGAATAAAGGGAGTGTGGGTATGACTTTATCTTCTGGTCATGGTGTAGCCTGCCCAAGTCTATTTCCATCTAGGTCATGTACCTGAAGACCACGTTTCAAGCTTCTCTCTGTATTTAATAATATTAAATAAATAGAACTTGGCACCCAATGTCCTTCTGCCGCACCTTAACAGGAGCTCACCTTCTCGCCTTCTAGTACATTGTATCATTCCATTATAATTAACTAGTTTCTTGGCTGTTTCAACCGTTGACACTTGGCCAAGCAGGCCTCTCGATGCTCCTTTCATTCTCAGCTGAGTTTATCTTGCTGCGCCACACTTTTCCAGCCCTTCTGTTCACGTGGTCCATTTTGCTTAAATACGATGTAGAACTTCCAGATTCCTATGCATATATATACCTTGGCGCATTGTCGCCATCTATTCACTACGTATAGCCAGCCTTATTATTACTTCGTCTACTTGCATTACTGCATCTGTGCAATTATAAAATGGTTGTCATTTTCTTCCATGCTTTCCATAAGTGTGATCTGAGTCCGCATCTGAACGTTTACTCGGTTCTTACTTCGTAATCAGATTCTATGTGGTCTATTCATCTTTTCTTCTGTCATCTCTTCTGAGGTGTGTCACTTTCTCCATGTGATGTCACCAGTCTCTTCTTTCATCCCTCTTCGTGTGCACTTCAGGGATCTTTACCAAGATGCTGTCCGTTCTTCGTGGGTACATAAAGAATGGTCTTCTCAAAGGATACTCTGCTTCAACGGCTGCTCATGTTATAGGCATCATTACAGGTGTCTTGCCTGTTACCACCTCTGGCTCACAACACATAGGCAATTTAGGGGCGGGACTTCTGGCAGAGGCTTTTGGTCCCTCCTGTACAGGTTGTTGCACATATATATGCGCATATATATATTATACAGCAAAAGTGAGCATTGAGTTCCTTAGGAAACCTGAATAAAGGAATTGCTAATAACTTTTGACTCGTCTGAGGGATTTGGTTGACATTTTGTAGACAGAATTGTACCCATGGCCCCCATCAGACTGGACATTTTGGGAAAGATCTATTAATAAATAAAAAAATAATTAAGAAGGTTAAAAAAAACACTCTTTCGGCCTAGTCCCCATTCATTTTCCCATAGAGAAAAGGTCACATTTTTGCTCAAGCGCACAGCCAAAACGTCTGGCGGAATTGGACCAGGTATGAAACAACTTGGGCACCAATCATTGATTCGATTTCCGAGAGGAGTCTTGGGTTATTGCATCCAGTAGTTTTTTTAAAATATTTGAACGAGAAGGGACTGCAGCCTTCTCTCAAAATTATAGCTATATCTCCCATGGTGCATCGCAGCAGAGTGGCAGACAGGATTTTCAGAAATGAAAAAGCAGCCATTTTCCCCAAAAATCTATTGCTAATAACTTTTGACTTGCTGGATGAATTTGGATGACGTTTTGGGGGTAATTCATGTATTATTTGTGCCGAAAAAAGGGGATTTGTGCGCCATTCTGCCCGCAAATCCCTGTTTAACAAATGGGGATTTGCGGGTAGAATGGCGCACAAATCCTGTTTTTTTCAGTGCAAATAATCTATGAATTACCCCCACTCTCTCTACACCATAGTTAAAATTCATTGTGTCTCTGCACTGTAATTAAAGAACTAATCAATTCCACTAAGAGTGTTATAGTGTGTCTGGATACACGCAAATATATTGGTGTATATACATTTTGTTTGCTATTGTTTAACTTTACAGGCATTGGGCCTAGCCTGCTATACACCCTAATCCACAGCTACCGCAAATTATATTGACCGTCTGCACTTGTATTTTGTCTTGTCTAGGCGCAGCTGAGCCTGGTTTGCCCATTTACTTTTAATCACAGTTTATCAAGAGCCCAACTAAAGTGGACATTTTCGGAATGATTCATTAGAAAGAAAACATAAAAATGCCTTTTTCAGCCTACTCACATACATTTCCCCTTAGAGAAAAGTTGCAGTTTTTGAACAGCCATAGTATGAAAACCGCTTGGCAGATTTGGACCATATAAGAAGCAATTTCGGCACAATGCATTGACTTAATTTCCTTCACTTGTTTGGGGGAAATTCCATACAGTAGTTTTAAACATATTCAACAGAGAATGGGGTGCCCCCTGCACCTTAAAACCTATGTATCAGCAAACTATAGACTAGTGTCTTTTTTGGATGTGACAGGAATTTTTTGCCCTGCAGACATGGGTGGATGAAAATCATCTACTTCAATTCACCCAGACTGGATTTCGCCCAGGGAGTGCTACCTCCCATAATTTAAGGGCCATAGACAAATTGTTCCAGAGGGCAGCAGTAAAGGGGGGGATCGGCAATGTATAACATCCTCATAGACTTTTGGACTGCATTCAATTGTGTCAACTGTGAAAACCTAGGGTGTAGAATGGGGGGGTGGGACTGCCCTAAGTGGTTGATGTGTATCCTAAAGTGTTTACATCAGAATATGGGGGACGAGTGAGGCTGGACGACTCTGGCTGGACGACTCTGGCACGACTGCATGTGTCTTGACCAACAGGGGAGTCAAAGCAGGATGTGGTTTGGCTCCCTTTTTGTTTAACCTATATCTATCAGACATCCCTTTGCGCTTTTCCACTGTCGTCAGTTGCTGCCCCAGAATTGGAGGAGTATCAATTCCTTGTATGTTATACTCTGACGACTTAGTGATGTTTAACCACACTTATAGCAGAACGAGGGGGATGTTTGACGTACTCACTTCATTTGCAGCCAACAATTAACTAGTTATCAACACAGATAAAAGGAAAGTTATGTTGGTAACAGCTCAGAAGGTTTACCGACCCACCTTGTCAACAAGTCTGGGTAACTTGGACTATGTCGAGAAGTATGCATACCGGGGACTAGAAATGAGTGGCAGTGTGGATTATGTACATATAACCGAGGCCAAGAAGATTAAGGCCCGACGGCTGACTCACATAACTGACAAATTCACCAAACGCTAGATACTCCATATAGGGGATAATTATCCTTTACAAGCAAAGTTATTGCCACATGGTTCTATATGGTCTTGATGTAATGGCTATTGGTGACTTAAATTGGCTGTATAAATTGGAGGGCTACTTCTGGAGAAGGGTGCTGAAACGACCTCCCTCCACGCTGGTGGATTATCATAGGCTGGAATTGGGTTTAGTCTCCCTGAAGGGCGTATTGCTTGCAAGGCAAGGAGAACTGCATTTAAAACCTAATTCAAATCCCAAATGCCAATTGCTATCAGTGGTGGGGGGATAGGCGTGCTGAACTAGAACATAGGGGAGGTGAATTTACACTCTTGAACGACAAGTTTTAAGTGAACATAAATTGGTGCCCAAAAATGGGTGTCTAGTCAAAGGATCGAATATAAAGGGTCGACAGGTCAAAGGATCGACACCAAAGGGTCGACAGGTCAAAGGATCGAATATTTTATTTTTTTCACATTTTTTTTTTATTTGGGAAAAAAGTGTTTTTAGCCAAAAAAGGGTAGTTTGGGGAGGGGGGGGGACCCACTCAAAAAAACAAAAAAAAAATGTGGAAAAAAAAGAAATTTGAAAAAAAATACAAATTCCATCCTTTTACCTGTCGACCCTTTGGTGTCGATCCTTTGACCTGTCGACCCTTTTACTGTCGATCCTTTGACCTAGAACCCAAAAATGTGTCGGGGTACAAAGTATGACATATTGAAAGCCCTATTTAGGAGGAAGCTTGAGCGATCGGATTGGACAAATAACTACGCACATTTATCAATCCTGTGAACTTATAGACATGTTTCAAAATCTAATACTTATGAATCAGCATCCACTCTTTGTGTTCAAGGTGCATACCTTAAGATATGGTTAGCCCAAAGGGTATGCCGCATTTGTAAAGCACCAGGAACGATAGAGACAGCATAGCATATCTTTACCGAATGTAAATTATTGGGGTGAGTGTACATGTCTACCTTCGGTTAATATGTTCATAATTACGATTCAATAAAAATGGAGGCTTTCTGGGATGATTGCCTCAATTCGGAGTCAGAGAGTGTACACATTGATTTGTGTTGTCTGTGGCACCATATTGTAAAACTTTTAACAGTAGGCACAGAGGCATCCTGGTAGGGTTTCCAGGGTAAGTGATTTTAGAGTCTAAGTAATCTGTAGTACACTCAATGCCAGACTTTGTACAGTTCTGTTTTTGTGTTTTCATGGTGCATGAGGAAAATGTGTTGGCAAGTGTTTTATCTATTAAATAAGCACAAAGTGGGCACTAAAATGTATTAATACTTGGAACTGTAACATGTAAGTAGAAATCCACACTGGAAATAAGGTTGCATATGGACTATTTGGCAATGATGAAAAATTGCATTTTAAAGCGTATTTTAGGTGAATGTATCAAATTGAATTACATTTGTTGATGTTTGTTAAGGTTCTTTAAGAATCAAATGCATATAAAATAAATATAATAAAATGAATGTTATCGGTATTGGTGCTTTGCAGCAGAGGGGCTGAGAGAGGATAATAACTTTTGACTTGCTGGATGGATTTGGCTGAAATTTACTCAACCAAGGGATTGTCACAGGTCCCCCAAACTGGACATTTTGGGAAAAATTCATCAAAAAAATGAAAAAACAATTAAGAATGGTGTGAATAGTGTATAGTGGCCACGGCATGTATAGTGGCCATGGCCGCTGGCCCTGGCGACATAATGGGTCCAAAAGAAACATATTGGGGGAACATGTACAGTGGACGCGGCCAAAGCCTGTGGCCACTCGGTAGTATTTTCAGTGGGCCCGGCTGAAGGCTGTGCTAGTGGACCCAAAGTGCCACCTAGTGGCTGTAAAAGAAACATATTGGGGGAACACACACAGTGAGTGGACACGGTCGAAGGTTGTAACCACCGGGCTAGAGACACGTAAACAAATGATGGTATAACAAAACCCTTTAAATTCACTGAAAAAACTTTACTTAAAGTGCAGCTAAGTTGAGCAGATTTAATGCAACAAAAGCCTTCAAGTTCAGCAGGTGTGGGAAATCATAACCACCTTAACTCGGCGTGTCCCCGTTGCAAAGCCCATGAGCGCATACACATTATAAGAGAAGGGAGTCACAATGACATACAAAATGGCATTATGGGGGACATGTTATTATGGGGGATATCAACTGTAGCGGTCTGAGTTAAGCTGGTCATTACTTGCCACATCTGCTGAATTTCAAGGGTTTTGTTGCGTTCATTCTGGTCAACTTAATTTCAATTTAACTAATGTTTTTTCAGTGACTGTATATATATTCAGTAAAAAAAACTTTGTTAACGGGACGTTATGGTTAAGTTGGTCTACTAAAAACCTGTGAAATTCAGTAAAAAAACTTTGTTAACGGGACGTTATGGTTCCAAGTTAAACCAAATAACCCTTGAAATTTGCCAGTTATGGCAATCTAAGCAACCATAACTCGCGCCACCACTGTGCACTGCCAACACTAACACCCAGGACATCAATGAACAAAGTCCACCAAAAGACACAGTACAAGAGACCTTGAAACGCATAGAAGGCAAAGTGGACATGCTAAAAGAGAATTTTAACGGGTTAAGGCAATTGGTGGATGAGCACGTCAAAGGAAAAATAAGATACCACTGGCCTACCTGTACCTGTACCCCTTCTCCATTTCCCAGTGAACTATCCCCAAACCCTGAAGAACAACATAAACGTTTCGATGAAACTTCCATCCCTTCATCCCCTCACAACGAGCCTGTGGAAATCCCTAATTCCCCTATATTTGTTTCAGTGTCTGCTTCCCCCCCTCTCTCTTAATTGTTGTATATGTGTTTAATAAAGAAAATGTTATCTTACTTTTAATGAAATTGTGTGCGTCCAATTATTTTTTTTAAAAAAAGAGTTAAAATGTCCGTGGACAGAGCGCCTGTTCCGCCTGTCTGTAATTAATAAATATGGATGTCCTAAGGACACTATACCTGTCCGTACCGTCCACAGCGAAGATGGAACTGTCCGTAGAACAGGTGCGGTGTCCAGCATGTCCGTAGTCAAACAAAATGGAGGTGTCCTAAGTACACTATACCTGGCGGTACAGTGAGCAGAACATCTAAGCACATGCGTACCACACCCGTAAATCCTGCGAACATCGCGCCTGTCCGTAACTGTCCTTCTCACTTGTGTCGCACTTTTAATTAGTTTCAGGACCCAAAGACTGTCCGTAGAGCACCTGCACGCATGTGCACGACCGTTCCTGGCATTTGGTGTCCTGCAGGGACCCATTTCCTTTGCGGATGTGTTCACAACGTCACTATGTGACCGCACCCACTCTGAGCGTGTGCCCTAATTTCAGCAGTGTGTGTGCTTCCGCAACATTTCAAAATAACGTATGCACACAAGCCAAATTATTTTACAATACAAAATCACCATTTCACATGTCCCATACAATAGCCCTAGCTTTCCACATAATGTTTGTAATTTTTTCAACGCTTTTGAGTGATCGATATGGTCATGAGGCGCACCCCTCCACCTCTATAAAAGGCCACACCCCCAAGCTCCTCTTCATTGTACTTCTGGTGATTGTAGATTGAGTTTTTGCTGCCTTTAGTGCTCTAGTGGAGATTATCTCACTAACCCTAATGGCATCCATGGCTGCTGTTGCTACATCAGCCTCAGCACCACCCCCAAACCCTCCACCGCCACCACCTCTCCAAGGGCCTGCAGAATGAAATACGCGTGAGGACGTAGAGAGCGAGGAAGAAGTGGATGAAGAGAATGAGGTGGGGGAACTCCCTACTACCGCCACTTGCCGGGAGTTGTGGGTGTGGCAGTTGTTTACCGTTTATGGTAACGTACCAAAAGCACGTGCGAACCTGGTCACCTGTAAAAAGTGCAATTTGGTGCTGAGTCGTGGGAGACCTGGTGCGTACAGCTTTGGTACGACAACCATGAATCGACACCTAACTTCGTTCCACGGTGCGGACATTCACAAAGTGGTACCATGTAAAGAACGTAGTAGGTTGAGTTCCTCCGCAGCATCCTCTGTGTCCGATCCTCTCTCCACAAGAGACACTCCTGTGGGAGAGCGCATCCCTCCAGCTGCCTCACAGGCCATTCGCAATACTGTTGACCCTTATCTTTCGAAGGTCACAATATTGTCTATGTACTGCGACGCAGTACTCTGCAGGGCGGAGAGTCTTCGAAGTGCTTTTGATACTACAGTCAAGGAACACCAAAAGAAGTGCTACCTAACTAAATAAGGCCCACCCTACATCTTTCTCTCTACACCTGCCCTTTCTTATCCCCGTGTTTGCTGTCCCTTCCTTACACTCCTTTCCCCTCCTCTCATAGTGTGTTGTGTGTAAACAATTCAAAAAAATATAAAACAACAAACATTTTAAAGAAAGGCTCTTTTCAGAGCCGCCTTTCTCAGTGTAAAAAAGTAACTATCAAGTAAACGGTGTAGGCTTCCATGCATTTTTAAAAAAAGTCCACGGTCAGTCCTAGGACAGACAAAATTTTAGGGTGCCACTGTAGCAAAACCAATGCACTTTTCTCTGGGAATAAGTGGTGGCTCTGAAAAGAGCCTTTTGGTGGTGTTGTGTTTGTTTGAAAAACTTGGATTCCTCAACATGTAATGCAAAATAGGTGATTATAATGGCAAAAAAGGTCACAATGCATTTTGTACATTGCAAAGAAAAATCTGATTGCCAGCATATGTAAGATGGACTCCATCTCTGCGAAAAATGAATGTACTGCGAAACATAATATTTTAATTGTGCAAAGAGGACATGCAAACATCTCTTAGAAAGGCACAAAGAGCCTTATTGACATTGCACCTCACTTTCTCCATTTGTGGACCATATAAAGAAGAACGCAGCCACATTTGTCTTTGTGCAATACGTGAAAAAATGACGTGGCAATTTGGAAACATGTCCATGACCTTCTCACGTCCTTCCTTCATTGCAAATTGCAAAGAAATTCCAGGCACATACCCTAAACTGTTTCCTCCACAATGAATGATAATTATATCAGGATGACGCTCTGTCTGTAAAGTAGCACAGAGAGGTACCAAGTCCAGCCACTTCATTCCACGCACTCCATGCCAGTGCACTTCCACATGAGGGAATCCAAGATCTGAAGATATACCGCAACGTTCTGCATGCACCTTCAACCAATGTATCCATGAGTCTCCCAAAATCCATATAATCTGTTTTTGAGCACACACAGCCAAAGCTATCTGTTCTCCTCTCAGGGATAAGACGTTCTCATTAAATCTCTCTGTTCACAACACACCCACTGAACTTTACTGACCAATCCCTAGATCCGCTAATTCTCATTTGCATGCCTCTTCACCCCAAAATACCCATATGTAGTACGCACTGCCTGCAGACTACCGCCATGTCTGCGACATGTAGAGGATCTGAGCGTGACGACTGTACATTTAAATAGTGTTCCCCTTTTCCCCTTTAAGGTGGGCTCTGAAAAGAGACGTTTATTTTCTCTTTTTTTGCAGATGCCTGAAAGACACCTGTTATTTTGTATTTCTTTTTTTTTCTTAGTTTACTCCTACAATCATTACATAACCTTCTCCAAAGCAAGCCTTACATTCCAAAAGAACATGGCATTTCCCAAAAATGATAAAGAAACACCATCTGCTTCAAAATAAGCCACATTACTGGAAACAATGTTCTCGTGGCTGCAGAAAAACATACCAGCTCTTAACATGAAAGCATGCATGCCGTGATTGATTGCACACCTAGCAATACTTTGATCAGGACAGAAAACATTTTGCTCGAGGGAGTAAGCCAGAAAAAAATACTTAGCAGTTGGAAAGATGTTGATGACTGCTTGAACCAACTGTTCCAAATCTCCCAACAAAGTAGGTGAACTCACGTAGCCCAAATGGAAAGCACCATAGTGCAAAACTACCACATGGGGACTGTTCATCCTACG
Organism: Ambystoma mexicanum; assembly: GCF_040938575.1. Lineage (NCBI taxonomy): Eukaryota > Metazoa > Chordata > Amphibia > Caudata > Ambystomatidae > Ambystoma > Ambystoma mexicanum. The sequence goes on from NC_090929.1 coordinate 1,087,598,869, forward strand.
CATATCTCTGCAAACTTGGAGAATTTCCTCTACATTGCAATCCGTCGCAGCGCTCCACACCACCTCCACTCCTCGTACATCGAAATTGTTTGCCACATGCCCACATTCAGAATAGTGCTGTAAACCATGGACAAAAATATCTCTGAGCACCAACACCCTGACTGTCTCCACCTCTGCCATCTTCACTACACACACTCTCTTTCTATGCAAATGAACAATGGCAACATCTGATCCCTACAGTCCCCTTTCCATACTGGATTTGCTGGGAAACCCCGAATGTGGCACGCCTTACCCGCGGACAAGCACGGTGTCCATGCAGCACGTAACTCTTAGCCAGCCCTTCTACCATTTCCACATCACTCGCGAATCCATTCCCTCATTGGACACAGCTAAGCAGTCACACAACCATCCACCAATCACATCCAAGACCTATACATCTAACTCCGTTATCAGAGTTCCGCACTTCAAATGTACTGTTGTCTCATATCATTGCAAAGCGCCTACTACAAAAAGTACTGTGCAAGTTTCGAGGATTTCTACTTACAGCTCCATGCATATCCACATGCATGATTACAAAGTACAGGTATGCATATTTTATTCAGAGTACATGTACAACTCTTATGAATCCATATAAAAAAAACGAATGCCACTAAATCTGCATAGCCAATACATACATGCCAGCGCTCCCGCTTTCAGCGAGAGACTTCTGATTTGTCATTGAAAAATCGCACTACTTCTTACTATCTCCCACATAACCTATACATACGTGCCAACCCTCCCGATTTATGCGCGAAACTCGATTTCTCATTAAAAAATCCACAATTTTTTACTGTCTTCCGCCTAAATTAATGCTACTTCCAATGCGATCGTAAGAGAAAAATAAACGTTCCCAATTGCTGTGGTGACATCTCCCTCTCGGGTGCTCCCGATTTTTCGCATTCCTACTTATAATATGAAAGTATTCAAATTTTTTCCATCTACTGCAATAACCTATCACACCTGTGGTGGCTAAAAAGTCATTACCACACCCATAGAATGAAACATTTTAACTGCCGCATATACTCAATTTGCACCCAGGACTCTTACCCCTCCCCACAACCACCTGATTGCTATACGGGTGTATCTATAGCTGTGATCTGCTGAAGTAGTTGTGGCCAGGGCCTAGAGTCTTAGGTGTATGGCCATATATATTAGAATCTATGGGTGTGCACTATATAAAACCCATATTGGCTTATAACTTCAGTGCTTAGAACTTTGTCTTCGGCCATGCACCCAAGACTCTAGCCCTCCCCACAACCACCTGATTGATGTTCGATACTACGGGTGTATCTATTGTGGTGATATGCTGCAGTGGTTGTGGCCAGGGCCTAGAGTCTTGGGAGTATGGCCTACGGCCATGCACCCAAGACTCTAGGCCCTACCACAACTACCGCAGCATATCACACACATGGCGGCACACATGGCGGCTTATAATTCAGTACCACACCCATAGAAACAAAAACTTTAACTGCGTCATGTAGTCAATTTGAACATTCGCTAACACCACGTGTGTCCTTAAAACACTTTCAACTTGCCTGCGCACAGCACAGACGAAGTACTATCCTTATGAGACCCCTCATTTTCAGTAATTACAAACATCCCGGACAGCGTGAGCATGGCAGAGACATCATTATCACCTGCCGCCTAAACAAATACAGTATTTCACCCATCTCCTACTCTGTGAACCTGCCCAAGCACTGTGACACACCAAAACACTCCCCAAAACAGCATTTCGCCTCTGGTCGGCGCTGCGCTGTCGGCGGGTCCAAGATGTCGGGCGCATCCAAACAATCTGATGCACATCACGCCTCACTCCAGCCAATCGGAGGACATGTCGCGTGTCCGCGGTCATGACACGAGCCCCTAAGCCAATCGGTATCTTGTCCGGGGAGCGAACAGGGAAGTGTGACCACGGAGCGGACATAGATATCACTAATTTTTTGATACATACTTTTTGGTCGTTTTAAAGAATACTGGACGGATTGGCACCAAATTTACAAAAGCACGCTTTTGGGACCAAGGTCCTCCTCCTGCCACAAATTTGGTGAAAATCCGTCCAGTGGTTTGGCCTGTAGGCGTGCGCAAAGTTTTTCCCCCATTCACTCTATGGGAAAAAAAGACGTTTTGGGACCCCCCCTATAACTTTTCTCCCCCTGGACCAAACATCACCAAACTTTGCAGAAATATTCAGACTGGCCCATATACCTTTTTCGCAAAGTCTGGTGAGGATTCATCCAGGGGGAGAGAAGTTATAAGCCGCCCAAAAAAGTGCTCTTCCTTTGGAAACAGTCGTGGCCGTGTGATGTATATATGTATATAATAATCATTAATAATAATAAATTGTTATATAGCGCTTTAATCTAAAGCGCTATATAACAAACAAATTAGCGATTTACAAAGTATATACTTACATACATTACTATTATTACCCAATCGAATACACATCGGATACAAGTGAACCTTTCATATAATACAATACAAAAAACTATTTTCACAATTCACTGCAACAATAAAAAGTAAAACAATTTACAACTTACATTTAATGTTGGACCTTTTATTATTATACCTTAGGTAATAACCATAATACTGATTATTTCACTTCTGACCCGAATCAAGGATTAACAAACGAGACAGCTTCATAACTGCCCACGGTGGGGGCCATTATTTTAAGATCCGACCTGTCACATGAGCGCAGAACTTTCAACAATGTATTTATGGTAATTTGATTAGTGGCAGCTACGGACGTGTTTGCCGACAAAAGTAGCCGTGCGTCCTGTGAAGAAACACTTTCTGGCATTCGAATGCACCTAAAAGAATTGACCTGCACCTCTGTCCACCTCCACTAACACATTGCCTCCACGTAACCTCAGCACTACCAGAGGATTTCGAAGAATGAACATCAAGACGCAGCCGATTACAATTCTGTAAAGAGGATTTTATTTTCCAAGAAAGCATTTTGTTTCTGCAAATAGCGACGGGTTCGCACGGTCAGCCGATTCCGCTAAGGGCCTAGTCTGTTTCCAAGGTGGGGCTTTACTGCCATCTGCTGGCCAGGTTTACCACATGTTCTGGGCACACAGCACCTTTCTAGGAGAAAAGTAGGTAGGCACCACCCTCAAACTTGCCGAGCACTTTTGGCCACCAAACAGACGAACATATATATACTGTCTTATAATACTATACTATAATACTATTAATAGTATTATACTGGCTCCCAATAAAAGAACGGGTGATATTCAAAACACTCACTCTCACCCATAAATGCATACACCACTCAGCACCTGCCTACTTATCACAAAGGATTCACCCATCTACCTCAACCAGGCCAACAAGAACACCGTATTCAAATATGCTAACAGTGCCCCTGGTAAAAAGAGCTAGAGCAGGAGGTGCCAGCTTCCCCTACTTAGCGGCCTTTCACTGGAATGCCCTTCTACCAACTCTTCGTGCAGAAGAATCACTCCTAGCATTCTGAAAATCTATGAAGACCACACTATTCACTTAACGAACCCCACATTATTCTTATGTAATTCATGCTAACCCTCACAGTGTATGTACCCTTAACTATGACATCCATGCATAAATGTACTAAATGCCGTGATATCCATATACATATGTATTTCATCTATGATAGCCATGTATAAATGTTCTAAATACCAAATGCTATATATGACTATCCCACTTGTGACCCAGTGTAACTAAGCTCCCCTCAAGTAACAGCGCCACTATGCCTATGGGCTGCTTTTTGCGTTATACAAATGTAAAAAATAAAATAAAATAAAAATAAATTATACCATTTTTGCCATGATATTTTTTCTGGCGACATTTTTGCTGCAATTTTATCACTGCATATCCTTTAGTCCAGTCCTACTTGGGGTCTCATGGCTTCGTCCTGATTCTGTATCACTCTCCCAATGTTTGTTCTTGGCAGTTTATCAAAAAGTCTTTCCTTAGGCTCCTCAAAAGAAAATTCAAGTCTTTAAAGAAATAAAACGTTTTCTTAAGTGGACGGATGCTTCCCTAATCCATCTCCACCATTTGAAGCAGTCTCCTTCTACTAATTTTATACAAAGGATGTCTCCAAGTTCCTCTTGTCTCTGTTCTTTGTTTGACTGATTTGACCCTCCAGGTCCCCTCTGATTTATAGGTTGCCAGGTTTCACTTGTCTCAATAGGGCTCTCCAGACTACTCTGGCATTGTGGCTTTCTTCGCTTTTTGGGGCAGTCTCTTTGGCATCGGCCAATGTCCAATATTCGAGTTTCTAGGCCTCCCTTAAGCCTTTGATATTCTCCCTCTCTGCATCTGACTGACTGTATGTTGGTGTTCAAGTGCACACCAACAGTTAGCGAAATACTATAAAAGCTCATAAATAGCTTCAAAAATCTCAGGTGCAGGAGAGGTCGAGCTGCCATGGCAGATGGGCAGACACAACAACAGGAATGAAAGTGCTACTCAGAATTGGATTCCACTGGACCCTGGACACCTGTATGCAGGTCAAATACCAGTCACGAGAATTTGTAAGTGAAATTTAATAAGATATCTAATTATCACAAATATTCAATGATGTATCTAACATTTTCAACAAGATATAAGTAAATGTGCAACTTCAAGATTGATATATTTTTCTGGTTTATTTCCAAAGCTGAAATTCTCAACACATTTCGGGAAAACATTTCCTTCATCAGGAGATAATTTTTCAATTCTGTCAAACAACATAAAGTAGAAATGATCACAAAATAGTTTTCAAAGAGATACCTCGATTCATAGTGAAGATATCATTTATAAAACCTGTGTCTGCTTGTTATAAAAATAAACAAGTGGAGTATCCATTAAAAGATCATTTAATAATCAATATTTGTTCAGATTAGTAATAGCAGAATGAATAAATTAACATTGTAATGATATATTGGGCGACCCTGCTCAAAATAGGGAGCCCCCCCATTAAGAGAGCCCACAATCGATCATTAATTTCTTTGGATTCGATCAGCAATATTTAGGAGTCATATGGAGCCACATAGATCATCCCCCCCCCCGCCCCCGTGCCAACAATGAGCCAAGAGCCAGGCAGGGTATAGACTGACTATATATTTATTTAAAGCATATGTTCAATGAATCTGTGGTTACACACGCCACCTTCTCTGTGGTACCAAACAAAGCTTCAAAACACCATACACTTTCCTTTTCATAATAAACAACCAAATATGACTTGATAAGATTTAGCATAAAAATAAAGCACAGTTTTGATTTTAAAACAAGTGACACCTTCTATGTACAATGCTTGATACATGGGGTTTCTCCACACACTTGAAAATGCTTGCAGTTTTGAAAACACTGATTTGTAAGAATACATGTGGCAAATAGCACCCTGTTTGCTTTTCACCCAAAAGCAATGCAAATTCGTTCTGCTGCCAGGCTAACTCACTCACTCTCAGCAGACAGTGTATATTGTTAATGCAAATTACACTAGTCTCAATTTGCCAAGCGCCTCTCTCCCCAAACACCAAGAACCCAGGCATCAGTGATATGCAGCACCCCTCTGTTTAAAGGCCAGGTCAAGGGAGTGGGGACAGTTAGGAATTTTGTTTGGGGCCAAGGGCACTTCTTTGTTTAAATACAATGTTTAAGGTGTGGTGACAATTGGGAATTTTGTTTGGTGGCAAAAACACCTTTTGTTGAAAGGCAGGGTTTTGGGAAGTGGTATCAGTTGGGAATTTCGTTTAGCAACCGACACCTTTCTGTTTCAAAGGCAAAGTTTGGGGTGGTACACACACCTTTTTGTTTTAAAGGCAAGGTTTGGAAATGGTGTTAGTTGGGAATTTCATTTTGTGGCAAGGACACTCCTGTTCATTAGATCAATCTGTGGTGGACAGGATAAATAAAGGCACTGAATTACTTTACGTGACAATAACGTTATTACTGCTAGGAAAGAGGGTGGACATTTCAAACTCTTCAAAGCTCCCCCTGCATCAATCTATTTGGGAGTCAATTAAATTAATATACAGTCAAATATGCTAAGGGTCTATACAATGTCACTTCAGTTAGAGATTGTCACCAGCTTTCATCCCTCATCTGGCCCTTCTCGAGAATCAAGGCCGAGTCAGCTATTAGCTTCCCCAGTTTCTCTCTCCCATGCAAAGTTCAAGGCCTCTCCACCCAGGTCAGGTCATGCAGCTGTCACAGGATACCCCCAGGTGGTTTAAGGGCATTTCTCCTTTAAGATGTTTAGCAGCTCTCCTTTTTCTCCTTCTCTGTCTTTCAGTGTCTCTCCCTTTTCTGCATAGAGCAAGTGCTTTTTAATGAATAAGCCACACCTGTAATTATTACAATTTGAAGATACCAGTTTATTGGTGCTAGCTTTTTCATTGGAGGATTATCCTTCTTCATCCTCACAAGAGCCAACCCCTCTGTGCCGATAGGCCCTTGGTTTAAGTGAAGTGGAGAGGTGCACACCTTCTGCCATTTACAATTTCTTTCATTATAACGTTTCCCTCAAAATATCCCTACATGGCAAATTGTAGTAATTTACTGATAAATGCTAAAATATCTAGATATTACTGTTCCACTACTCATGGCCAACCTAATGACACGACTCCCATGTTCGGACGAGGTTACATGCGCAAATGGTCATTTTTCCCAATTAAAACATGATCAAAGTCAGCATCTCTAAATCTGGTACACAGTTACGCGATTCCCTAGGCTAACACCCCCCCGGGTTTCCACTTTGTCCCACTTTCTGGGGAGCTGTGATCACTTTTTAACTTTGTAAAAGAGTTCTAAGATTGGAATGTCCATGGGGATTCGCCCACAGACCCACCTTGATAATATCTTTAAAATGAAACCTCAATGGCTTTTAATGCCCTTAAAATGTCGCAGAAAATTACAAAAATGTGGTCCAAAGGGCAACTGAATGGCAACATACATGATAAATATTATCCCATTACTTAACAATTAGTTTCCATTTCCCAGAAATCACGTGATGTAGGGTTCTGGGCTAATGTTGATTTAAGGCTGGGGAAAAATCATTAGCCTTTTGTTCTTTGAGAGCTGTTGGCTGAAGAGATTCTCAACCTGCAGCAGATGGCTCACCTCTGCCCTCTGACATCATGAGGCCCTGCTGGCATTTGAAATGTTTTTCTTGCTTTCTTTATTTGACCACAATTCAGATCTAAAATTGTGTTTTATTTAAACATGTTCACTCACCCAGGCTGGTCCTGTGTTCAATCAGCATGGGTGAATACCTAGTATGCTTGAGCCGAGGTCCCACAAAGATGTGGCTTCTAAATAAGGAGCCAAAAGGCCTGCGGTGTGGGAAGGCACTTGAGAATCCTGCTCAACAACTAGAAGCATTGGTTTGTCGTGGGCTCATATGAGATTTACATGTGGCCTCTGAAAACAAAGTAGGATTTTCAATGATTGGTTTTGTTTCCCTGTGCAGCATTTTATTCATTAAGGTGACAAACTGAAAGTGAAAGGCTGCTGTTCATTTTGGTCATTCACAATGATCATTTTTATTTAAAATGATGTATGTTTCTGTGTTGAAAAGAACAATGTCATTTTCAGCAAGACACATATTTGTTGTGATACACTGTTTCTTGTGTCATTTTCAGCAAGACACACATTTCCACTCACCAGGCCCCTTCGCTTGTTTTAGGTCTGTCATTTCTTCTAGTGCGCCTTACCATCCGAACAATGTATTTCAAGTTGGAAAACTAACCTGACCTTTCCTTTCATGTGCTCAAGCTATCATTAAATCCCACAGTGCTGCCTCATGTTTCACATCATTGTTTGCTCAAAATGTAGCCAAAGAAGAAGCTGAAACTATCAGAAATACCTGAAGCTGCCTCAGAGTGGATGAAGATGTCTGAGAATGAAATGTAAGAGTATTCGCTGAAGGAGCCCTTGGAATCACAATGGAGAAAAACCTCCCACATGCCCCCTATCCTACCATCCTCATTTTTTACTACTAACCATGGTGAAAGTCTGCCCGCTTTCTACGGTTTCTGACCATTTACAACTACTGCATTACTATGTTACACATACCTTACTATAAATTATTTCACACTGATGCATGCTTTTTTATATTTCATTTCTGTCCATGACTTTTGCCAACTGTGATTTCTAAAGCATTGGATCTTTCATAGATTCCCATGCTGTTGGATATTCCCCATCGTTAGGCGGGGAATATCCTGCCTGCAGCATGTAGATGTATGAAGTATTCCAGTGCTGGAGAACAGGAGTTACAGGTAAGTAACATAATCCATAAAGCTGTTTCATTAATGGCTTATTCCCTTTGCATGGTCCCACTCCCTTCTCACCATATGCTTTATCTTACACTCAGATCACAGTAGGCCTCTTCTGTAGGGCCTATGGTAAAAATAATATTGCACATCTGTGTTATGTGCTCTGCATGTTGTTTCTGTTCAAAGCACTATGCTTCCTTGACAAATAGATATAATGCAACCTATTCTTTATTTGTCACTGGAATGTCAACCTCATTATTCACACCACAACTCGAGAAACAGGATCATACAGACGCCCTTTTCAAGGAAGCACATAGAGAATGATGCAAAACATGAAAGTTTGAGATAACAATTTAAATCCGAAGCGTTCACAGGCAGAAATAGGACTATTCAACTCTATAAACTAGAAACACTTCTATTATTATCAAACCATCGGGTAAGGGTGGAAATATAACTTTAATGTATAGAAGTATGTTTCAGCATCAGATGATGCAGCAATTATAAGACTGAACTATTATTGTAGAACAAATTCAGTATTATGTTGGCTTCAAATTATACAATTATATGAAATGATAGAAACCCACTAAATGAGGATGGAAGTGCATGTTTTAGGGTTTCTAATCCAGGAACACCATGTATACATCTAGTATGTAAAATACATAAGGACCGTAGGAAACCTCCAGCAAGTGTCCTTCTGTGAAAGCATGGCATGACTTCTTGATAGGCTCTTTGTCCCACATGTAGTGTCTGTACCTACCTTTGTTGAAAAGATTAATGATGTATTTTTTCAAATGCAAGGAAGACCCTGGGAAAAAGATATGTGGTTAGTAACTTTAGACAAAGTCTCCCTAGCCATCTTGATAAAACATAATGATGGCTATCAAGCTCTCAAATAATGTTACCACAACAAGTACATTAAATATTTGGAACATGCAGACATGCTGCTGGGCATGGTCAAACTGTGTTTAGAAAACAACTAAACCGCTTCTTTATGCCTGATGCAAAGTATTATATAGAGCTCTGAGGAGCTGCAATGGGCCCACCCACTATCCCACATGGATGGAAGCTAAGCTTCTCCTCACTGATGCAGCACAACAAGGCGGACACATATCTAGAGGTGCTTGTGTTTCCGTGCATAATGGATGCAGCCTCACCATGTGGAATCATGGATCTCAGGAAACGCACTACACACGTCTACCCTACTGGCAAGGAGCCTATACCATCCCCCATTAAAAGAGAGCATTCGTTGCTCCGTGCAAGAATCAACTGCAGTCGTGCTCAGAAGTTTGAGTGGAAGTCAACACATATGTCCGCTAGGTTGCAGGGCAAAGGAAATCTATAATCAACTTTGCATGGGGCTCTGACCATTGTAGGGCGGTGTTATGAGGGATGAGAAGTTGGTCATTGAGAAAGACATTAGTTATCCCATTCATTGTTTGCCCAATGACTCTAATCATTCCAGGGATACTCGGATGATCACGCCCAGACATCGGATGGTTGTATAGCTCCATCATGGTATTAAATCTTTAATAGGTAAACATCCCAATATTATCTTTAGAAATTCCCCTAGCTTGAAACATATTTCATGGGAAATTTATTTGGCGACCAAAACAAAAGCTGTTACCAGTAATTGGCTGGATCAGGGAGTAAAAGGACTTTTTGGGGGTGGTAACTGCCCTTCTATCCTCATGCCCAAACTAACTGAATATTGGGATAAGAAAAAGAAGTTTCAAGGTGTTGTTGAATTGCATCCGTGACTACTGTGTTTATTTGTTAACATACCTGTGTGTTATGCAACACGTAGGGAATACCAATAAAACACATAGCTACATGCTCAGGAGCATTGCAGGCAATTCAAAATGTGGACACACATTATTGGGTAGCGTTCCACTTTGTGAACAATCACAATAGTAATAGTACACTGGGACATTTTTGATAACACCAATACCAATATCACATATAGACTACAAAGTTGTATGTGTGTGGGTGTGTGTGCAGGGCTATTTTTTATGATAGTATTTGCATTGCATTAAAGCTTGGGTACATTAAGCACTGTTACATTAACAGGTGGTGAATATTTAAGCAGAACCAGTGTGTAAAATTGCTGCCTTGAGAAAGCTGTATTCAGGAGTTGAAACTCATCTCAAAAGGAAGTCGGAGGACTGGCATCCCTGGACTTTTAAAATATTATTGATGCAGCACAAGTCTACCTTTTAAATATAACACTTTACGTCTGAAGTGTAGTTGCTCTGCTGCTTTCTAATACCAATACTTTAGTTTAATATTCTTTACTTCCTACCTCATAAAAAACTGGTTATACTACCACAATTTCAGAACTAAGCATCCAGTCTGTATATGGGTTTATAGGAATCCAGCCATATCTCTTGGGACGGAAATAGTTACTTCAATTTTCAGTGGAATATAGGACCTCGTTCAAGACGCTCTGTATCATCCACGGCATATTCTTCAGCAAGGCCGGCGTACCTCAGAAATCTGGCACTCCACTACACCCAAGTTAGAAGCTTCATTTCCAGACACTCCTTTGCTATCACCCAGACAAGCTTTAGAAAGGCTGCACTGATGTAACTCTACATGATAGCAAGGTCCCAACTTGGGAGATCATATTTAAGGGTGCAGAGGGAGTGCAGCCTAAGGCATCAACACGTCTCTTTGTAGGACACTGCTGGAGTCTGAGTAGGTTGCTATCAATATACCCAAGTAAATCCTTGACCTTTTCATGGTGGGTTCCCACATGGATGTGAAATTGGAGCACTGTCTCTGTTCCTACACATTCTTGGTCCATTCTCTGGAGGGATAACTTGTTACCTGTGTGAGTGGATCTCTTATACTACGACCCCTGACTTCCTCTCTGGATCTAACCTAAAGGGGTGTGAGGGGTGCTCCAGTCACTGCACTTATGCAGACCTTGGCCTTTCTATGGGAGGATCACCTATAGAAATCTTAAGTGGAGTTGCCTCTTGTTATCTATATAATTTGGGTTTGTTCTCCGAGAGGACCAGACCAGCCCAGCCATCCTATAAACCTCTAAGTCATAATTGCTAGGACTCTGAAAGTCTGGGATCAAGCCTTTCCTTTTGGCATTAAAAAAAAATGATTTTTGTACATACTGTAAACTTTTGAATATTTGGGCATGTGTACATATGCAAAATATGCAAAGCTCCTCACAATTTAAGTAAATCAAAACGACAATTAAAATGCATCTATATTTAAATACGGGTGCACCGCAAATCTTGCTGGAATGAGTTGGAAGAGCAGGTGCCCTAGCCATCAAGTGACCATACTGACCAACTCTCCCTATTTTGGTCGGAAACCTTTTCCTCCAGCCTAAAATTGACTTTACTGCAATGAAAGCCAATGATGGAAAAAACCTCAGTCCCCAATGCAAAATGCTCCTCTTAAGTGTTCTCAAATGTTCGACGCCATACAAGTGCCTACACTACAAAGAAAGTCCTCTTTCTTTAGCTCTGCATTCTCGTTCATCTTACATGGCACCCTTCAGATGAGCGCTCCTCCAAACTGGGTGAGTATGGAGTAGGATTTTCGAGTGTGAGAGTACGTGTGTGTGTTTTGTGCGTTGCTAACCCTATTTCAGGAGATGACTGATTCTCTTATTTTAGTGCCTGTTATGATGACTTTACTATTTTTAATACTGACCCACACTATAAATAGCCAATTTGACAATTGGCCAAATCACAAAATATATATGATAACAAAATCTATATGGGGCTGATTTACTAAGCTAAAACAATTGTGTACGTTACACTTACACCAAAAAATGGCTTAGGTTACACTTACATTCTTTTTTTTGAGCTTAGTAAATTTAGTCTCACTTAAGGTACTTATTTAGCTTAGTAAGTCAGTGCCGCCTAGTTTTAGGTAGTAATTGGGTAAGAGTGGTGGTACCTGAAACATTGTTTAATGCATCATTTTTACTGTGGAGTTATGAGTGCCGATGGGGGATTTTTGCTTTTCTTAATATATATATATATATATATATATATATATATATATATATATCTATATATATATATATATATATATAATATATATATTTTCAATGAAAAAAACATTGTTAAAGGGACGTTATAGTTTAAGTTGCGCTACTAAAAACCTATGAAAATTGAAAATTGTTGTATATATGGGTTTACTGGTATATATGGGTTTACTGTGCTAGAGGAATGCCAAGTGTTGCTATGGGGATGATGAGCATTCTTTATGTGGAGTCATTGGGCTGTGCATGGTTGAGGTCACAATGCACTGCTATGGAACTTAGGATTTGTTATGTATTGTATTTCGGCAGTTGGCGATCTGATGCTGTCCTGGTTGGGGGTCTCAACTATATGGGTGATACTTGTCCTAATAAATCTGCTTTTATCCTCACCTGGTGTGTCTTGCCTCTCTACAAAAATCAGTAAAAAAAACTTTGTTCAAGGGAGGTTATGGTTTGAAGTAAAACCGAAAAACCCCTGAAATTCACAAGTTATGGTAAACTGAGCAACCATAACTCACACCACCACCATGCACTGCTAAGACTAACACCCAGGATACATCAAAGATGACATCACAAATGGCATTGATGACATCACTGATGATATCACATTTCTGGCTCCTTTTTTGGTCCTTTACTGACATATCTAGGCCACATGGTTTTCTTCAGTAACAGTCAGGAACTAAAAATTCAAAAGGTACTATATTTGTTGACTTATCCTTCAAGTATGTTATTACAGTAATTCCCTTAGGGTCCATTAACGTCCTATGAAACATATACATAGAGGAAGAAACAGGCATGAAAGACAGCAATCCTGTCTGTGCCTGAAGATAATCAGTAGGGTTATCAGCACTTTCTGATAGTTCTGTTGTTTTTTTATTACTGTACTTTCCCTGTATATGCTCATATTTGTATACATTGTACTCACACTACTTTCCTTAGGGTCCAGTCACATCATGTGATACATATACATAGGGGAAGTAGTTGCTTTGAAACAGAGCAATCATTTCTCTGCATAAAGATAATCAGTTAAATTATGAGCACTTTCTGGTACTACTGCTGCTTTTTTGCTTACTTCACTTTCCCTTTATATACTCATATTTCTATGTGTGGCTGTGTCTTTGTGTTTTGTATGTAATAATGAAATGATGTACTAGGTGGGTTTTATTAGCTACTTATTACATGTTGCACAGTACGCAAAACTCTAATAAGAAAGCATTTATCATTTCACTATTCAACAGGGGAAGATTATGAATATTGCACCTCCATCATGTATGCTGCACACAATGCTTATGTTTATACATGAGTAGCTTAGTATACTGGAAAGAACTTTATAATAGAATGCTATTTCTATCAATGCATTGCTTAATGCACTACGTAGCTCATGATATTTATTCCAATGATCGTTGACACATTTTTGTCAACATTATAATAAGAATCCCTTGTACAGACTTTTCAGGAAAAGTAAATGCACATGTGATGTCATCAATGATGTCATCAATGACATTTGTGATGTCATCTTTGATGTCATGGGTGTTAGTCTTAGCAGTGCACGGTGGTGGCGCAAGTTATGGTTGCTTAGCTTCCCTTAACTTGCGAATTTCAGGGGTTTCTCGGTTTTACTTCGAACCATATTGTCACTATAACAAAGTTTATTTTACTGATTTTCATAGATTTTTAGTAGCACAACTTAACCATAACGTCCCTTTAACAATGGTTTTTTCACTGAATTTCATAGGTTTTTAGTAGCGCAACGTAGCCATAAGGTCCCTTTAACAGTTTTTTTCACTGTATTTGATAGGTTATTAGTAGCACAACTTAACCATAACGTCCCTTTAACAAAGTTTTTTTCACTGAATATAAATATAGATAATGGAAATGTGACAAATGTTTACTAAGACTCCCTTAACTTACATTTATATAACATAGAAAATACTAAACCCCCTGCCCCGCTAGTGATTTTTGATGTCCACGGACCGTGCGCATGTCCGCAGGCGCACGCGGTCACCATCAGCACTATCCAAAAACTTAGAGGATATCTTCCATTATTGTATCATACAATAAAAACACACAAACATAATAAAAAAAACACATAAATATATTACATTTAATAATAAATAAGAAGTGAAAACTGCATATGTAAACCACCAACCATCCACTGAAGTTGCATTTCCAATATAATGGAATATACCAAAACAAAATAAATATGCCTCCAACTGAAGTACCTCACAGAAACTGCACAGCAAGAAGCAAGAGCATACTTACACACCAGTAACACAGAAAATGTCCAGTACTTTGGAATGGCTGTAAGAGAATCTACCACGAGATGAAATGAGTGAAGAGAGTGATAATAATGGTAGACACAACATTTTTCTATATAAGCCATTTAATAACCTTTACTTTATATGTACTTAACACATTTTTTTAACAAACCAGACAACCAATAAAACTAATATACCAAAAGAAATAATAGAAGATCCTCTCAAGATCCTCTCAAACAAATGGAACTGAAAATGGATTTATTACTACAACACTTCAATCAACTAAAAGAGTGTATTGTAGACCACATTAAAGAAAACATTAAATACCACTGTCCCACATGTACCTGTTTCCCCTCTCCGTGTCCCAGCCAACTATCCCAAAACCCTCCCCACCAAGAAAAACGCTACGATGAAACTTCCATTCCTTCCTCCCCTCCCATACATCATGTCCAAACCCCCAATTCGCCTGTATTTGTTTCAGTTTCTGCTTCCCCCTCTCTTTCCTAATTGTTCTACTGTTAAACAATAATAATATTGTTCTTAATATATACCCGTGTCTTATTCTTTTTTTTAAAAGGTGGTTAGGGTGTCCGCGGACAGCGCGGCTGTCTGGAGTGTTCTCAACTAACCAACATGGGGGTGTCCTAATGACACAGTACCTATTCGTACTGTCCCTAATTAAAATGGAGGTGTCCTTAGAACACACAAGATGTCCGCCTGTCAGCAATTAACCAAAATGGGGGTGTCCTAAGGACAATATACCTGTTCGTACCATTCGTAATTGAAATGTCGATGTCCTCAGAACACACAAGATGTCCGCTTGTCCGCAATTAACCCAAATGAGGGTGTCCTAAGGACAACATACCTGTTCGTACTGTTCTCAATTAAAATTAAGATGTCCTTAGAACACACATTAATGTAATGTAATGCCCGCAACCAGAATGAATATATCCGTAGAACACATATCCTGTCCGCCTGTCCGCAAAATTTTGACGTACATTTATTTTATTCAAAGAGTTCAACATTGTTTGTAGAACACCCGCGCACATGCGTATCACACTTGGGTCCTACGAACATCGCGCCTCTCCGCAACTATCCGCAGAATGTGTGTCGCACTTTTAATTAGTTTGGGGACCCGAACACTGTCCGTAGAACACCCGCGCGCATGCGCACAACTGTCACTATGCATTTGGTGTCCTGTGGACATCTGTCCCATTTGCGAACATGTCCACGATGTCATCATGTGACCGCACCCACGCTGTGCATGTGTCCTTATTGGCGGACACTGTCCGGGCCCCCGAACATTTAAAAACTGCTTTTTTGAGAAATCCAAGGTATTTTACAGTACAAGTTCACCATTGCACATATCTCAGACAATGTCCCTGCCGATCTACATACTTTTTGGAATGTTTTGAGCCTTTTCTTGGTGTTCAAAGTGTTCAGGGACGACGCAGGTGAAGCACGCCCCATCACCCCTATAAAAGGCCACACCCCAGAGCTGATCCTCATTCTGCTTTTGGATTTCCAAGATTTACAACAGGACAATTAGACAGGTTGCTGTTCTTGGTTCCTCATTCCTACCTGGTTATTAACCTTCCAGGTGGCATCCCAAATTGCTTCTGCTGCTACTGCCTCAGCATCAGCACCCCACCCCCTCCACCACCACCATGTCCCCAAGGGCCTACAAAGGGGAACAGGAGTGAGAATACAGAGGAGACGGATGAGGAGGATGAAGAGGATGTGGTAGTGGAAGTCCCTGCTACTAGCACTCATCGTGAGTCTTGGGTGTGGTGGTTATTTACCACCGTTGATGGAAAGTCAAAAGCTCAGGCGAACAAGGTGATCTGCACTCAGTGCCACATAGTGCTGAGTCGTGGCAAGGCTGGTTCGTATAGCTTTGCTACTACATCAATGAAGCGACACCTGAAGTCATTCCACGATGGGGCTATTCATAAGGTTGTACCTTGCGATAAACGTAGTAGGTTGAGTTCCTCTGCAGCATCCTCTGTTTCCACTCCTGTCATCACAAAAGACACTCCTGTGGGACAATGCATCCCTCCAGCTGCCTCACAGGCCATTCATGATGCTGTTGACCCTTACCTTTCGAGGGTCACAATATTGTGCATGTACTGCGACGCAGTACTCTGCAGGGGGAGAACCTGCTGCTTTCGAGACTACAATCAAGGAGCATCAGAAGGTCTGCGACCTACCTGAATAAGGCCCACCCTACATCATCCTCTCTCCACCTGCCCTTTCTTATCCCCGTGGTTGGTGTCCCTTCCACATCCTCCTTTCCCCTCCCTTCCTTGTGTGTCGTGTTTAAAAAACCCCAAAAAATATAAAACAACAAAAACAAAAAAAACAAAGGCTCTTTTCAGAGCCGCCTTTCACAGTTTAAAAACAGAAGTGACAAATAAATAGTGCACGGCCTTGTGCACCTTTTAGAATTCCACGGACATCTACAAACTGTGCAGTGCTGCCCTGTCACAACCATTGCACTTTTCTCTGGGAGGAAGTGGTGACTCTGAAAAGAGCCTTTTTGTGGTATTTTTTTTTGTGTGTTTTGAAAACTTCAAATGGTCAACACAGACTGTAAAATGGATTGCTCTAATTCCAAAAAAGGTTGGAATGTATTTTGTATATTTTGCAGAAAAATCTGATTGCCGGCATAAGTAAGATGTACTCCATCTCTGTGAAAAATGTGTGTGCTACAAAACATAATGTTTTCATTCTGAAACAAGGACATACCAACATCTCTCAAAAAGGCACAAATAGCCTTGTTAACATTGCGCCTTGCTTTCTTCATTTGTGGACCAAATGAAAAAGAACTCAGCCACATTTGTCTCTGCGCTATACAGGAAAAAATTACTCTGGAGTTTGGATACATGTCCATGACTTTCCCAAGTCCTTCTTTCATTGCAAATTGCAAAGAGATTCCAGACACATGTCCTAAACTGTTTCCTACACAATGAATAATAATAATGTCTGGATGACGCTGTGTCACTGTAAGAATCAAGACCCGGACCAGGGTTGGGTTGCTGAAATTATACTTTATTCATGTGATTTTAGAGTAATGAAAATATAGTCCATGAACTCCTTGAGAGTTACTCCACTCTTAGGCAGTCTTCCAGATATAGGATTAAGCCCTCCTAAGTCTCCTTGTTGTCCGGATAGGCCCACCAGTTGTTCCTTCTCTCCTCGTCCTCTTCGTATGACTAGGAAAATCAACAACAAACGCTGGATTAGTTCCCGGGCTTTTATATGAGGTGAGTGACTTGCTTCCCCCCCAATGGAAAGCTTCCCTGTCCATCAGACTTCCCATTGGCTGGTATTGCCATGTCCCGCCTCCTTTAAAGGCTGCCGTGGTTTCCCAGAGTGGCTGCTTCTGCTGCCTGCCCGAAGAGGCCCGCTCCCAGGCCACTCCATCCTGCGAGTCCCTCCCCCCCTTTGAAGTCTCTCCCTCTCGCCATGTGTCTCTGTCTCCGTGGCCGCCCCAGATCGGCCCGCCCCGCCGAGCAAGCCGTCTCTCCCTTCTCTCCCTTCCTGGTGGGGAGAGATGCTCGGCGGGCCGTGTGGGCCGGCTCCCCGCGACCGCCCGTGCCTCCCGCGGGTTCGCCGTCATCAACCCGTCTCCCGGGCTGCAGGCCGCGGCGGCGTTACCCTTGGCGGGTTCAGGTAAGGCTGGATGGGAGGGGGCCGCTCCTTTCATGTCGCGGCTCGTGGCCGCGATCCCGTAGAGTTCCGGGGATAGCGGGTGGGACGGGGCTGCGTTCTCTGGATCGCGGCCCCATGCCGCGATCCCGCGGAGTCCCGCTACCCCTCCCGGCGCCCCCTCCACTCCGGGCCCCTTCTCACATCTCCCCATCACAAACCCTGGCCGATCAGGCAAGGGAGGATTCCGGGACAGGTAGTCGGCCACCAGCTGGAAACCCGCAGGTCTGTGTAAGGTAATGAAATCGAACGGTTGAAGAGACAGGAACCATCTGAGTACCCGCTGGTTGGTATCTTTATGCCTTGCGAGCCACTGTAAGGGGGCATGGTCAGTATACAACGTAAAGCAGCGACCCAAGAGATAATACCTGAGGGACTCTACCGCCCATTTGATGGCCAAACACTCCTTCTCAATAGTGGAATAGGCCTCCTCGTGAGGTTCGAGCTTCCTGCTCACGAAACAGATGGGCTGAAGTTCGCCCCCTTGTTCCTGTGAAAGAACTGCTCCCAGCCCCTGATTTGACGCGTCCGTCTGAAGGAAAAACTGTCTATGGAAGTCTGGGCACCGAAGTATTGGATTTGAGGTGATCCTTTGCTTCAGGACATCGATGGCTTCCAAAGCAGCGGTGTTTTTGGTCAAATCGGGAGACCCTTTGTTTCTTAAAGCGTCAGTTAGTGGAGCTGCCACCGAGGAGAAATCTGGGATGAATCTACGGTAGTATCCTATGAAACCCAAAAAGGCACAGATCTGTTTCTTAGTGGATGGAGTAGGTATCTCGTGGATGGCCTGGATTTTCGAGAATTGCGGTCGTATCGTGCCTCCGCCTACCAAGTGTCCCAGATATTTCGTCTCGTGTGCCCCTATCACTGTTTTCTTCGGATTAATGTGTAGGCCTGCCTTATACAACTCAGACACCACCTGTTCCAAGTGGCGTACATGTTCTGTCCAGGTCCTGCTATACACGACAATGTCGTCTAAGTAAGCCGCAGCATAACTCTCATGGGGACGTAGTACGACATCCATCAGTCTCTGGAAGGTGGCTGGTGCACCGTGTAGCCCGAATGGCAAAACCTTGAATTGGTATAGACCTTGGGGAGTGGTAAAGGCAGTCTTTTCCCGGTCCGTGGATTTCAAGGGAATCTGCCAATAACCCTTAGTTAGGTCAAGCGTGCTTAGGAAGTTGGCGGATCCTAGCCTTTCCAACAGCTCGTCCATTCGTGGCATAGGATAGGCTTCATAATTGGAGATCGTATTTAATTGTCGGTAGTCCATACAAAATCTAACAGTACCATCGGGCTTTGGTACCAACACTATCGGGGATGACCACGGGCTGGTTGAGGGTTCAATTATGTCCATACAGAGCATCTCTTCTACTTCGTTTCGGATAACCATCCTTCGTGCTTCTGGAATACGATAGGGTCTTAGTCTAACAATCTGTCCGGGATCGGTTTTGATCTCGTGTTCGATTAAATAGGTCCTCCCTGGTAAGGCCGAGAACGCTTCTCCAAAGGGAGACAGCCTGGTCAAAAGTTCTGACCTCATGGAAGGAGTCAAGATGGTTCCCCATTGCACGTCTTTTAGCTTGCCCTGTTCATGATTCACGTTTTGTTCTGAGATATCCTCACCAGCATCCATTGTGGCTACCAATACAGGCGCGTTCCATGCTTTTAGCAGGTTCACATGGTATACCTTGTCTGGTGTGGCACGATCGGGTTGGTGGATCCGATACGTCACAGGACTAAGTACCTCCTTAACCTCATAAGGACCTCTCCATCTGGCCAATAGCTTGTTAGTACTGGTGGGTAGTAGGATTAGTACTTGGTCTCCTATTCGGAAAGTTCTCATCCGACTTCCTTTGTTATAGTTTTTCTCCTGGTTTGTCTGTGCGTGTCCCAGATTCGTCTCGGCCATCGAGCGGAGTGCTGTCAAATGTTCCTTCAACTCTTCGGTGTACTCTGTTAAAAAAATCTCATCCGAAGTCTCCCATTCTTCTTTTACAAGGTCCAAGATGGTTCGGGGTTGTCTTCCGAAAAGGAGCTCGAATGGAGAAAAACCGGTAGACGACTGTGGGGTGTCGCGTAATACCATCAAGACCAAGGGTAATATACGGTCCCAGTTCTTCCCATCGGACCCGGTCACTCTCCGTATCATTTTCTTGATCGTTTTGTTATACCTTTCGACAAGGCCATCGGTCTGGGGATGGTATACCGAGGTGCGTAACTGATGTATCTGCAGTCTTTCGCATACCTGCCGAAGTAAGGTGGACATAAAATTGGTCCCTTGGTCTGTGATAACTTCCGAGGGTAAGCCCACTCTTGCGAAGAAGGGAATGAGCTGGTCGCATAGTTGTCGGGCTGATGTTCCCTTCAAGGGAAATGCCTCTGGATACCGGGTAGCATAGTCAACAATGACTAGTAGATACTTGTATCCACGGGATGCGGGTTCTATAGGTCCAACGATGTCCATGCCTATCCGCTGGAAAGGAACGTTAATAAGGGGCATTTTCTGCAAAGGGGCTTTTGCTGGTAAGACACCACTTGTTAGCTGGCAAGTGGGACACGCCTTACAGAACTGGGATACTTCACCGTATATGCCTGGCCAGTAGAACCGTCTTAGTATGTTCTGCTGCGTTTTCAGGGAGGCCATATGTCCGCCGCAGGGGTGGTTGTGTGCCAGTTGCATTATGACCATTCTATGGGGTTTTGGTAATATCAATTGTTCTTTTACAGTCCCATCGTCCGCCTTATATTTTCTATATAATAGTCCATGACGGAACAGGAAGCCAGGTCCTTTTGTTACGTCTGGATCTTTCTCATTGGCCGCTCTCTCACGGGCTACCCGAAGGGTGGGATTTGTTAGGGTTTCCCCCCTCAGGGAGTCCTCATGATCCTCGGGTTGCCAGTTAATGGGTCGGGTCATGTAACTGGCTTGGCACCACTCTAGCCTGTTCCGTCTTTTATGTCCGGGGGGGTTTCTAGAGTCGCCTATGTTCGAGGTTCTGTTGCTCTTTGCTCTTTCTTCATCCAGTGCTTTACTAAAGTGGGGTAGGTCAGTTCCCAGGACCACTGGGGTGGGTAGAGTAGGAAGGACGGCAGCCTTTAATTGAGTGGTTTCATGGTTCACCTCTATCTGTACCTCTCTCATCGGGTATGTTTTAATGTCCCCATGTATACACTTTATCGGTACCGAAAGGTTAGGTAAATTAGGGTTATTACTCACGGTGGGAGATATGGCTGTTTGTCGACTTCCGCTATCCAGAAGCGCCCGGGTCGGTCGTCCATCCACTCTTATATCCACGATGTACGGACCAGGGTTACGTGCTTCCGGGTGTGGCTTCATGTAGCCGATTTCCATAGGTTCTGTGGGCTTCCTTCTGGGGCAAAACCAGGCAATGTGACCCCATTCACCACACTCAAAGCACTGGGGTTGTCGAACTCCCGGGGTTATGGGTGGCTGTCTCTCCTCGTATCCAGTCTTCCTTTCTTCTAGTTTCCTGAAGACCTCCTCCGGTTGCCTCCATCTGGTATGTGCCACTTTTGGGCCTTTTTGTATCGGATGTTCAAAGTTCGGCGACGTCATCCTTCCTGGTATACTTGTTGAGGGGAAGCGACTGTACCCGGCCTTTTGATAAGCCGATGCAATGTCCACGGCTTCCGCCAATGTAGGCCTGTGGTGTTGCCTAACCCATCTTTGCATCGGGCTCGGTAAGGCTTCTATGAACTGTTCCAGGATTATTTTATCTAGGAGGGGTTGGTTGGCTGGGGTAGGGGATTGCATCCACTTCTCCGTCAGGTCTTTAATGCAGTAATATAACTGCCTGGGACTCTCCCCGTTTTTTAACTTGGTGTCCCTTAGCTGAAGGCGATAGGCCTCCTCATCCAGGCCTAGACGGTCCAGTACAGCTGCTTTAATTTCCCCGTATGGAGTGCTACCATTGGGGTTCACAGCCTGATATGCACCCTGCATTACCCCAGATAACAAGGGAGCCACATACTGTCCCCAGCGTTCAGGAACCCATTGCGCATTTCTTGCAATCCTCTCAAAACTTGTGAAGAAAAAGGCTGGATCCTCTCCCTCCTTATACTTCTGGAGCAGGGTGGACGGTACCATGGGTTGGTTCCTCGTGCTGGTTACTGCATCTGTGAGCCTGATAATGTTCTCATGCTGTTTGTCCTGGGCCGTGGTCTGTAGGGCGCCCTGTAACTGGATGGCTTGCTGGAACGCCTGGCGATCAGCCTCTGCCTGTTGTGTTTGTAGCTGTATTAATTGCTGCAGCTGCTGTTGGCCATCCGTCAGGGTTTTAATTAGGGTATCCATCGCGTTGTCGCTGATCCCACCTTCGTCGCCAATGTAAGAATCAAGACCCGGACCAGGGTTGGGTTGCTGAAATTATACTTTATTCATGTGATTTTAGAGTAATGAAAATATAGTCCATGAACTCCTTGAGAGTTACTCCACTCTTAGGCAGTCTTCCAGGTATAGGATTAAGCCCTCCTAAGTCTCCTTGTTGTCCGGATAGGCCCACCAGTTGTTCCTTCTCTCCTCGTCCTCTTCGTATGACTAGGAAAATCAACAACAAACGCTGGATTAGTTCCCGGGCTTTTATATGAGGTGAGTGACTTGCTTCCCCCCCAATGGAAAGCTTCCCTGTCCATCAGACTTCCCATTGGCTGGTATTGCCATGTCCCGCCTCCTTTAAAGGCTGTCATGGTTTCCCAGAGTGGCTGCTTCTGCTGCCTGCCCGAAGAGTCCCGCTCCCAGGCCACTCCATCCTGCGAGTCCCTCCCCCCCTTTGAGGTCTCTCCCTCTCGCCATGTGTCTCTGTCTCCGTGGCCGCCCCAGATCGGCCCGCCCCGCCGAGCAAGCCGTCTCTCCCTTCTCTCCCTTCCTGGTGGGGAGAGACGCTCGGCGGGCCGTGTGGGCCGGCTCCCCGCGACCGCCCGTGCCTCCCGCGGGTTCGCCGTCATCAACCCGTCTCCCGGGCTGCAGGCCGCGGCGGCGTTACCCTTGGCGGGTTCAGGTAAGGCTGGATGGGAGGGGGCCGCTCCTTTCATGTCGCGGCTCGTGGCCGCGATCCCGTAGAGTTCCGGGGATAGCGGGTGGGACGGGGCTGCGTTCTCTGGATCGCGGCCCCATGCCGCGATCCCGCGGAGTCCCGCTACCCCTCCCGGCGCCCCCTCCACTCCGGGCCCCTTCTCACAGTCACCAAAGAAGCACAGAGAGGTACCAAATCCACCCACTTCATTCCACGCACTTCATGCCAGTGCACTGCCACATGAGAGAATCCAAGATCTGCAGCCACTCAACAGGGATCTGCATGCACCTCCAACCAATTTATCCACGAATCTCCCAAAATCCAAACAATCTGCTTTCTGAAACACACAGCCATAGCTATCTGCTCTTCTATCTGGAAAAAGACCTACTGACAAACTCTCTACTTACACAACACACCCAGAAAACCTTATTGACCAATCCCTTCTCTGCTCAGTCTCATTTACATGCCTTGCAACCCCAAAATCCCTGTATGTAATACGTGCTGCCTGCGAACAACTGCGCTGTCCGCTGACAAATTGAAAAATCTGAGCGTGGGGGATGAAAATTAAAATAATGTGCCCCATTTACCCTTTGAGGTTGGCTCTGAAAAGAGCCTTTTTTTTTGCAGATGCTTCAGAAACACCTTTTATTTTCTATTTTGTTTTATTATTTTCCTCCAAATATCTTCACATTTGCTTCTCCAAAGCAACCCTTACATTCCAAAACAGCATGGCATTTCCCATAAAAGATAAAGAAATGTCATCTTCCTTAAAGTAATCAACATTACCAGACTCAATGTTGTCATTGTTGCAAAACAACATGCCGATCTAGCCATAAAACCAAACATGCCTCGGTTGACTAAGCACCTGGCAACATTTTGCTGAGGACAAAAAACAGAAGTATTGTCCCATATTGCCCTAGGTGTCAACCCAGAAAAAATAACCTTGTCATTTGAAAGGACTTTCATGATTGCCTGAACCATATTTTGAGATCTTGCAAAAAAGTAGGACCGCTAACATAGTCCAAATGCACAGCACCACAGTGTAGGCCAACTACATGGGGACTATGAAGCCTAGCCACATCCTGACAAACTACTAGAATTGCCCGCAAATTCAAATCAGGCACAGTGCTCCACACCACATCCACTCCTTTTGTGTCAAAATGGTTAACCACATTCCTAGATTTAGCATACTGCTCCAAACCATTCACAAACATATCTCCAACCACCAACACCCTGACTTTCTGTACCTCTGCCATCTTCATTACACACAGCCTCTCTCAATACAAAGCAGAACTTCAACACCTGATTGGCTAATCCTAAAAATACACTCCCACTTCATGCTCGGAAACAGCTGCTCTGTCCGCGGAGCACGTAAGTAACACTGAGGCAGCCCTTCTACCCTTTCCACTGCACTCTCTGCACCATTTCCTCATTGGCTACTGTTAAGCAGTCACACAATCATCCACCAATCACATCCAAGAACTCTACATCTAACTCTGTCATTCGCAGATCAGCACTTTACAATTCGGCTGTCACCGCAAAGGACCTACAGCAACAACTACTATAAAACTTCCCAAGATTTCCACTTTCACATTCAAGCACATCCACATGCAAGAACACAGACTACAGGTATGAATATTTTCTACACAGTACATGTACACCTCTTCTAGAAATACAATATATCCCGGGAGCATAGCTCTGCGGCAAGGTGCGCCCCTTGAAAGCAAGACGACACGAAGCAACGCAGATTCGATCCCCTTGTCCGCGCTTAGAAACCACTAGGTGTTTAAGCGTGTTATAAATACGCAACTAAGACAAAATAATTACGCAACTAAAAAACAAACAATTGCTGTATCAGTGCCTCGATGCCCACGGGCTGTGTAAACGCTTTAAAAATGTAAAACAAAATAAATAAAAATATGAACAAAGTAAATGCCACTGACCCTGTATAAACTGTAAAATGAACTTACTGTCATTTCTCCCATCTGTTTTGATGAAGTGTCACTTAAAGCTTTCAGCTCTCCAAATTTTTGTTTACACACACACCTTTCTATAAACATATTGTTTCATATTATTAGATGTGAAAAATAACAGTATAATTATGAAAAAGACTCTTCAGTGTGTTATAAAACTACATGCAGCCAAGATGAGTACATACATCTTCATTCAAGCACACACACAGGCAATATCATTAGAAAGGCTCCCAGATCAAACAACACCATTGCCTCTATATCAATTCCTTCTGCTTTATTACCCACACCTTCACAAAGACATACATTGAATGCTTTTATGTACAATCTCAGCCATTTACCCTGTACAAATAGCACAAAATGCATATGATTATTTCTTCTATCTCTTACCATCCCTTACCATCCCTTAACATAACATAAAAAAACAAGTGTGCTCTATACATTTACTTTTATACTATATAACAGATTCTAAATAAAATATATAGGATGCACATAGGCAAAGAAAAGTGCAAAACGATGTCTACATTAACAAAAGTGCTATAAACACACATATGCACTAACTTCTTTCTTTTACACTTTCAGTGAACACCAGTCTCCTGAAAAGCAGCAGCGTCTGAAGTAGGAACAAGGACTTAGAAAAAATCTACTCTTTCCATACAAAAAAGTAAGTACAAAACTAACATAATGTTCTGTTACTCAAACACACTAGCATTTTAGTGTTGTAGAAGAAACAAATATATTAACCCTTTACCATTAGATGTAGCATTAGTGCTTCCCCTTGCCAGCTACATTATATTGTCATTTGAAGCACAGTATAGTAAAACACACATACAAGAATAGCCTTCCCAACTTGATGTACCTGCCCATTGAACAATCAGACACCTCCACAATCATACTTACCATTATACTCAGAAACCCATGCACAAAACACATATACACTGCACAACAGCCCAACCCACACATTCTTTTTTTCTCCAACAGACCCCAAAGAATGCCTACCAAAAAGCAACTCTGTGGAAAGCAATGCATAAGTAGAGCAAATCAAAATAAGAGTGTCTAAAATAAGCATCCATCTCTAGCAGATTTTGTACAAAAAGTTCAAACAAAACAGCTAATACAGCCATTAAGCGAAACAAAACAAGCTCCAGTACAGAAACTTTCCCTCCTCTATCAAAATGTAAAATCAAACAGAAAGTGATTAACAAGACTTCAACTACCACTACTGCTAACACTGCACCAATACATCTTGATGTAGTGGTTAGTAAGCATACCAAAAAAAATGTTTTACAAAAAATGTTCCGCCACAGAGTCCTTTAGAACCTTTTAAAACAGGAGAGAAATCATGCACAACCTTTAAAACCTACCGTAGAAAATGAATCCTAGAAGCTCTCGTAGACAGTGCAGTCCTTCTCAAAAGGAAGTTATTTATTTTAGTTTTAAACAAAACAAACTTCTAAACTACAAAAAAGACTTGTCAATAAACAGAATATCACCAAAAAATAGCTTCTTAAACATCCGTGGAGGTGAATAGAGTCACACCACGGCCACAGAACCATATTTTAATGAAGAAGCATATAAACAAAAGCAAACAAACCCAATTGCCATACATAGCAGTGGACGAGGGTATGAAAAACTTAATAACACCATTATGGAACAAGAAACTCTGCTCACAAAAATATCCCCAGAAAACTCAGTATCACCACCCCAATCTACTGAACCAAAACGTCCAGTCCACAAATGTGTAACATTGCCAAAAAATCTTTCAAATCTTTACGCCAGTTCCTCAATCAGTATGTAAAAAGCAAAGACAAATTCAAAATGAAACTACTACAAAATATGGATGCCTGTCCAGTGCGCAAATACACAGGACTATAAAGACATTCATTAGCCTACATTTCAGGACCTATTTGCAAAAGCACCTTTCATCATATCAAAATGATATCAACACATCATTCAACTATAAGAAATCTAGTCCAAAAACTCTACTATGCTAAAAGTCCTGCTTTAGTACTAGCCAACTTAAATAACAATCTTCTATATGGTAGAGCCAAACAACTACTCGATGAAAAAGACCATATGCAGAGAAAATATTTTAGAATTGAAAGCCACTTACAAAATGAAATAGATGTACAACAACCTAGCAACTACTGTACAAATAGCATCCTTCTATTAAATACATACAAAAAAGAAATACTAACGTTTTAAAAGTACCTCCGCTGAAGTACCAGACCATGTTTGCGTGTGTTGCCGCAGGACTTCTTATAAAAGTACCACAAAAACTATAGACATAACGTACAAAATAGAAGACAATGAAGATTCAAAATAATTCCAATTAGCTCTCTACCTTATAGCAGAAAACAAATACGACATTACTGACCCCTTAATACTTTGCAATTACTGCACTGCAAAACTTGACAACAACCAAACGCCTTCACTTGGAATTATTCCCACTACCAAAACCCCTGCAACAACTAAATTTATATGAGAGCATCATAATTCAAACAGTGCACCCATTTCAAGCAATAATATGCGTTCAACCAAAAACAACAAAATTACCTCCCTCTGAATTAGTCAAAGACATTTGTGGCAAAGTAGTTTATTTACCATTAGATCTCACAGAAAATGTACACACTCTAGGAGTGCAACGGCCAATAGATCAATCTTTAATTGTCTTAGTAAATGGTGTACCTACAAAAGGCAAAAAAATATGGCAACAACTCATGGACTTACATAAAGTTAGACAAGTCCTGCAATATCTAAAAAGCAACAATGAATACTACAAAGAAATTAATATTGAAGAAAACCTGAGAGAAACCATTGAAATAATTCAAGAGTCACCAGAAACTGGTCAATTTGAACTTCTAAATCCTACTACAGAATCCAATATTTTAGACCCTTATACAATTCATCCTTTACACGCTAAAGATGCTATAGATGATGCACTTGAAACGTACCAAATGCGACAAGCCAATGGATCTCCAATCAGCATATGGAAAAAAAGTAAAGAAGCACGGGCCTTTCCGCTACTCTTTCCTACTGGAAAAGGAGGAAGGTACGATGATAGACCCACACAGATAACAATATCAGAATATCGCTCTCTATGAATGTATTCTGATGACCCCAGATTCAGACAAAACATGGAATACATATTCCACCTTCTCTTTGAAAGTGAACTAGCAACTCTATGCTACGGAGTTGCACACACATTAAAATCAGGTAGTCATTTTCAAAATATGTCAGCTATGTAATTATTACAAAAAGGGCAAGAAAAATATGAGGTTTTACAGTCAAGTATTACAAATCTTTTAGCAAACATGTGTGGTACAAAAGAATACTGGTTTCCGACGTCACGGATATGTATGCTGTATGATAAGAAACCTTAGCCCACCCACTTGGTTTGTTACATTAAGTTGTGCAGAATATGCATGGGAAGATTTACACGATTTCCTACGTATAGCAAACAAAAATAAAACAAACATAGATATAAATCACCAGGAGAACTCTGCTCTCTAGATCCTGTAAATGGGTCCTTGGACTATCGGAAGGTCGACCACTCTTCATCTTCTCTACACTTCTGCTCATGGAACACGAGAGGTCACTTACACCTCACAACAACGGGCGACGCAAATTTAGCCTCATTTGACATCATTTGTCTCCAAGAGACTTGGCTCAGACAAACTCCGGCTTTGGATGGCTACGATACCATCTTGGCCCCAGCCAACAAAGGGGCACTGGGATGCCCGACATCAGGTCTCCTTTTGGCCTGCCGGCAGGGAATTGGTCTGACACTCAAGTCCACCCTCCAATCTAACCTCTCAATGTTGGCTGTACTACTTGACTGGGTCGAAAAACCCTTTTCCAGTCCATCGCAAATAGATCAATACCTACTGGAACCCAGCTGCCATCAACCACCAGAATGATGGAAATGATGGAAAATTTGATTGATGAAATTCAAGCAATACACCAGGTCTCTTCAATTATAATCTGTGGGGACCTGAATGCCAAATGCAGAAATGAGCCTCGAATGCCGGTTGCAACCTCACAAACAACAACAGCAGTGAAAAGAGGGTGTCTATGGTCTTCTTTAATGTCCTCAAGAAAGTTCAAAAATCTAAATTTTGTTTTCCCAAATGACCAGTGTCTGCCAACCTGGAAACAAGGATCACTAAACGCGACCATAGATTACATCTATGCATCCAGACCCCTCCTGGGAAAAGTAAAAACATTTGAAGTCCAAAAAACCACAGCCAGCGACCATAACCAGCTGACGATGTCCCTGGCAAACAACTTCAAAGAGCCCACACCGTACGCCATGGAAGTGGAACCAAACGCCCGTGGAAACCGCCTAAACTTCATAACCCGAGCGGTCACAGCTTTGCTGGCTAAATATAATGGGGACGGAATTGCTGAGGGCCTCAACTCCTTGGACTACGTGCCCCTGCTGCTTAAACACGTGGTGAAATCAAAACAGAAAGTTCCGTCCTCCATGTCTCCCAACCACACCTACGACATCACACTGGTGGCAAAAAGACGTGAACTCCGCAAACTCAAGAGACAGCTGGGAAACCATGCGTCGAATAAAGAAAAACTAAAGTCGGCAATCTCAACCTATAAATCCTGGGTGAAAGACCATCGACACTGACTTTATTTACAAGATGTGGAAACCATGTTAAAAGCTATCTGTGGTAACAAAGTCAAAGAATGTTGGTCCTTGTTGAAATCAGCGGCGCCTTCGCACAACAACTTGACCATCAACGCTATGCCGGAGCATAAATGGATCACCCATTTCACTACTGTCTTCCAAGCCCCTGCCCCAACTGTTCAAATGGAAAATCCATCTCAGATGTCAGACTGGCTCAAACTGGATGATCAACAAGAAATCAGTAATCACATCAAAAACTGAAGACCTCCAGAGCAGCGGGCCCGGACGGGATCTCAAATATCGACCTGGAAGCTAACCGACCGGAATGGACCTCGCTGATAGCGTCCATCTTCAAGAAATGCTCCGAGCAGAAATCTCTGCAGCCTTCATGGAAAAAATCCATCATTGTCCCAATCTACAAAAAGGGGGACATCACTGATCCTCTAAATTATCGTCCCATAGCACTTTTGGACTGCATTGGCAAAGTCTTCGGGAGTCTGCTTCTGAATTGTTTCCCATCTTGGGCAGAATCGGCCCCGTGCAATGAAAAGTTCCAATCGGGCTTTTAAAAAAACATGGGCACGGCGGCAAACATTTTAGCAATCAGTACCCTGAAAAGCAAGGTCTGGGAGAGAAAATCTCGTATTTTGATCGCCTTCATCGACCTCTCCCAGGCTTTTGACCTAGTTGACAGGTCCCGCTTATGGAAAAAACTGGAGGGGTGGATTTGCCCACAGGAGGTACTGCAACCAATAAAAGTCCTTCATACGGACACCACTCTCAGGGTTCGTTTATCCCAAAGAGGCACCCTATCAGATGAAATCCAGATAGGACTGGGGGTAAAACAGGGATGCCCTCTAGCTCCAGCGTTGTTCCTCGCATACATTGGTGACTATGGGGCCTCAGAAGATCTGGAGCACACATTCCCACCGTCACTCGCGTCCTCGAAAATAAGTCATCTGTTATACGCTGACGACCTAATGCTACTGGACCAGACCCAGATCGGCCTCCAGAGACAGTTATCCAATCTCTTGAGCTGCACTGCTGAAAACAATTTAAAAATAAACAAAGGGAAAACGAAAATAATGATATTGAAAGCCGGCCAGAAGAAGAACAAATGCTCAGAAAAATTCAAATGGTTCCTTGAGAAAAATGCGATCGAGAGGGTCACCGATTACAAATACCTAGGCGTCCAGATAGAAACTAGCCTCCCAAGGAAAGGCTATCGATTTAAAGTTTGGAAAATTCTCTTGCATCCCTGTAATCGAATTTTATAAGAAAAAAGTTGCCCCCTCGATCACCTATGGAGCTGAGGCCATGCCAACGATTCCGGCAAGAACCTGGCAAAAACTAGAAAGTATGTTCTGGAAGATGGTCCTTGGTCTGCCGAACTCCACATCAATAGCCGCAATCCGCCGGGAGCTAAGTCTAGTGTCATTAACAGCAACAGTCAACTTAAACGCTCTTAGGCTATTCAGGAAATGAATCATGGATGAGAGTGACCAAATCTACGGTCTGTTAAACAAAGAACTCCAATCTGGCAAGGTAAAAATACTAACAATCTGGAAAGAAAAAAACATGTCTCTACTCGAGTCAGTCACGTGTTCGAAGGCTGATCTCACTACAAATCCGTCGAGAGTCTATACGAAGCTGAAAGAACTAGACTGGATTCATACTCAAGATCTAGTAACCAGCAACAAACTTCTTCTCCATCTGACTCCTTTGTTTTCCAAACTCAACGAGCCGATGCAGTACCTTCAAAAATTTCCAAGCAGGGGGCTCGAAACTTCATGCTGAGGACTAGGTTGAACCTGCTTGAAATCAACAAAATCCGAAACATTAGAGGTCTATCAGACTCCAGCACGTGCCGATTGTGCAAAGCCAAGACTGAAACCATCCGGCATCTACTGCTGTCATGCCCGAAAACTTTAGACTTGAGATTGGCCTATGTAATGCACCTCAGCCTAGATGAGTGTGGGTGGGACGAAGATACTTGCTGGCAAAGATTGATTGGAGGAGACCGAACCACCTGGCTCCTAGCAACCACCAAAATACTCCAACATACCTTGACGAGGATTGCGTGATGAGGGTCCCACCCTTGTGTAGTTACTGCACTTTGTTTTCTTTTCAACTTCTTTTTTGTAAAGTTCTTTTGAACATATACAAATAATAAAAAAATAAAAAATAAAAAAAATGTATCAAGATAGTTCCATCATCGCTTCATTGCTATGCTACACTTTATTTGTATTAAGACTGTTCCTCCCCTTGGAGAAGTTCAACACTTCTTTTGGAGAAAAGAATTCCAAGCCAGAGGAGCACCACACATCCACATACTATTATGGATTAAAGATGCTCTCAAATTTGGTCAGGACAGTGATGCCACTGTTTTGCAGTTCATCCAAAAATATGTCACTTGTGAAATCCCTTCACAAACAACACATAGTGACCTTCATGCACAAATTTTACAATTTCAAAGACACAAATGTGGGAAATAGTGCCGTTGCAAATATAAAAAAAGGCAAATACTGCACCAAATTCTGCTTTGGTTTCCCTAGACTAGTTTCAGCAACAGGTCAAGTAAACAACTTAATTTCTTCAGTCAGACATAGTGTCAAAGGTAAATCACCTAAGAACACATATTACATAAAAACAAAAGAATCAAAATACATCAATGATTACAATGCAATCTTTCCCTCCTATAGAATGCAAACATAGATGTGCAGTACATTGCAGACAATTGCACTGCAGTTCCATGATGTGTCACAACCTACTTTACCAAAGCAGAGAAAACAGAGCTTCAGGACCTTTGGAATGACATTTCATCTGATAAACACTATCACAGAAATTGTACAGCTTAGGCATAAACATTCTCTCTCATAGAGAATGTGGCTGCTACGAAGCTGCAGACCGTTTAATGGGTACTGCCTTGTAAGGAAAATCTGACAATATAGCATGGCTAAGTCTTGGTCCTGCTAAATCTAGAAACAGAGTTCTCAGATCATATGAGGACATAGAAACAATAGCCAACAATGATCCCAACAGCCAAGACATTTTTGAAAAAACAATTTACTAGACACATACTACCAAAAGAGGAGTACCACTTTGGAAACCATGTGTCTCTACCATGCAGCCCAAATCTTTCCATACAAAAATAATGTTAAACCAGATGAAAAGAAAGGTAGATACAGAGTGGTAAATTGTGAAGGCAGCTCAGTGAAACGTACCAAACGCAGCTTAATTAATCATATCAAATTGTCATTAAAAACTCCTCAACATAAAGAACTGTATTACATGTCCCTGCTACAACTTTTTAAACCATGGAGAAAAGAAGAAGAGTTATTGGATACATATGACTCCTATGAAGACGTTTTTAAAGCAAATGAAAGCACTATAACAGACGTAAACTTTACACAGTACCAAACAATGTTGCACAATGAACAGCAACATGGAGAAGAACTCCAGGCCCAACTACAAGTGGACACTCCGACAGTAGTCAACCTTCTGTAACAGGAAGCCAAGAACCACTTGGACAGCCACTAATAGCAAATGAGGCAGAATTAGCCATGACAGAAGTAGAAAACACCATGTGTCAGTATGAACAAGCTACAGAAGACTTTGCTGTACTGAAATCACAACTGAACAATGAGCAGCATAGCATTTTCCAAGAAATAACAAAACAAATTGAACATGGTGTGGAACATGAAAATAAAAACCTGACCTGCCAAGACTACATATCTATATTGCTATACGTGAGTGGTGAAGCTAGTTCAGGCAAAACATTCTTAATCAAAATCATCAGCAAGTTCCTTCAATAATTGACAAACAACAAACTGTCAGCTGTTGTAACTGCCCCCACAGGTTTAGCTACCTACCACATAGGCGGTGTCACTTTACACTGATACTCCTTCCAGTAGAACACCAAAACAAATTAGACTATTACAAACTTTCCACAGAAGCTGAAATGGAACTACGCAGAGTTTTCAAACAAATGAAAATTCTGCTAATAGATAAGGTGAGCATGGTTTCCAACCTAATGTTGGCTTTGATTTACCTGAGATTACAAGAGGTCCTCAAAACAGACTACGACCAGCTCTTTGGAGGAAAACACATTATTGTTTTCGGAGATCTTCTTCAATTGATACCAGTTAAAGCTGAACCTATTTTTAAAACCTTAGGGCACAAACTGTGCCATAAAACTCTTGGCAGCACGCAAAATGTCAACCTTTGGCAACATTTCCAATACAGATTTAACTGAAAACATGTGCCAGTCTGCAAACTTCACATTTTAAAAAGTATTAGAGTTGGTGTACTATCTCAAGAAGCACAATCAGTATTAAAAACCAGGCACATCCATACACTCTATGGCCAAAACTCATGTGCTACTGATGTCATGCAACAATTAGCACACAAAAATGTCAATTGTATGTCCTTGATGCCAACTCTTGCAAGCTGTTGCAAATTCAATGAAACAATGTTGAAAAAAGAAATGCATCCAGTAATTGAAATTTGCTCCACAGATAAACTGGAAGTACATGGTATGACACTACCCATGTGTCAACAAGCCACAAAAAGACTTAATACCCAAGCAAACTGAATCTCCAACACAGGTGGTTTGGAGAAAATATTAAAATTATCTTTAAACTGTAGAGTAATGCTTAAAAGTTACCTTGACGTGGAGCAAGGACTAATTAATGGAGCACTTGGTACAGTTGTTGGCTTTCAAACAAACCCACATGACAACATTCAATTTGTCAATATTCTCTTTGACAAACTATCAGAAGTTAAAAGGATAGGATGTTCAACAGCCCGCTTCCTTCTTTTCAAAGACATGTATGTACGCAGAGAACAATTTTCACTAACTCTAGCATACGCAGTGGCCATTCACAAATCACAACTTCTTACCCTAGATAAAGCATTAATATATATTGGTAGCACAGTCTTTAAAGAAGGCATGAGCTATGTAGCACTATAACACTTACATACACTTAACGGGCTATTTCTAATCAACTTTGATGCAAGTAAAGTAATTGCTGATATTCCTTGCATTCTAGAATATAATAGGCTGCGTTCACTCCACACCCCCATCTGAAAACCTATCCTGTTCCACAACAAGCAAAACGTTGTAAAAGAAAACTACTTCAAACTGAAACGGTACAGGATATGACAACAATTCCTCCAAAAAAAAAAGAAACTAATACTTCATCAAGTACCACAATCAAACAAGAATCTAGTGGTCAAAGTAACTCAACTACTTCTTCAAAGAAGCAACACACACTCCAAACAAACGACTTCCACACAGAACTACCAGGTCCATTCACATTTTCAAATGTAACTGCTGTAAATTGCTACGCAAATGTAGCAGTAAATATTCTATTCCAATTGCCACCAATTATTGAGAACAATTATTTACACAGTACTGACCAATAGTGTTTGCAAATGTTAGTCCTTCATAGAAATGCAACCAGCAATCCTGACAACACTTACATTGTTCATGGAATAAGACAAGAATTGGACTACTGTGCTGGAATTGTCAAATTAACTATAAACTCACAAGAAGATTCACAAGAATGTCTAATGTACTTACTACAAGTACTGGAAAACAAAAATATACCTATAAATGAAATATTTCTGATTTCATACATGTGGAAACATAAATGCACTCTCTGTAACCATGTGGCACAAGAAGAAGTCCCTAATGAACGCCTTGTGAATGTATCCATACCTAACTGTGAATCCATTCCATTTCAGCAACTTGTACAAAATGCAAACCATGGCAGATTATGTACTACCTGCAATTCAGATAATCGCTCCACCTTACAAATACAGACACATAGTAAATACGTAATAGTAATGCTTTTACGATACAATGTGGATGATACCAAAAACAACTGAAAGCTGACTGGATTCACACATGGTCAAGTATCACTTGGTAAGAAAACCTTCACAACAATAGGTATAATATACCACGCAGGAGCCACAAGCAATGCAGGTCACTACACTGCATATAAAAAAAGAATTGTGGATGGTTCGAATGTAATGATAGTACCATTACTCTAAAGCAGAGATTGACAGCAAATCTTGTAAACGCTTACTTAATATTCTTAAAACAAAAAAATGTAATACGTAATCTGTGTATGAACATAAGCAAAACCTCAACTTCAAAACTGTGCACAGAGTAAACCAACTTGTATCTAACTGCCCCAAGATTCTGCAACAAGTAAACACATAAATAAATACCACTAAAATGTAACAAGAAATACACAGTTACAATACGCCAACTGGTATCTAACTGTCCCAAGATTCTGCAACAAGCAAACACATAAATAAATACCACTAAAATCAAACAAGGAATATACAGTTAGAATACACCAACAGGTATCTAACTGCCCCAAAAATCTGCAACAAACAAACAGATAAACAAATACTACTAAAATCAAACAATAAATATACAGTTAGAAAACGCCAACAGGTACCTAGCTGCCCCAAAAAATCTGCAACAACCCAACAGATAGATGAATAGCATAAAAGTAAAAATAAACAATTATAATACACCAACAGGTATCTAATTGCCCCAAAAATCAGCAACAAGCCAACAGATAGAAGATTAGCAAGAAACCAGCATGGATTTATTTTCCCACAGACCCAATGATTTAGAAAAAAAACACAGAAACTGAGCAAATTGCGCAGTACACTGGTTTGAACTACAGTACTTGTAAAGTACTAAAGATGAGGGTAAACAAAAACAGAAATGTCTATTATGCAATGCAATAACTCATTATGAACTACCTGCTCTAACATATGATGTTTTCTTTTATCACAGAGATCGAAAAAGTATGTCTGGTCCAGTTACCCACGTCATGAAAAAACTGCATACAACCACAAAAAACTCAACCAGTAACTATCTAATAAATAAATCCAGAAACGCTGCACTCCTTGTTAAAAACTCTAGAATCATCACTGCATAACCTAGCCAAAACTTCACATACAAACTCTTCAAATGAAACAGTACACAAACTTGATTCTATGGGTGTGTTATGCTGTGGTGGTTGTGGCCTGGGTCTAGAGTCTTGGGTGCATGGCCTATGGCCTATGGTCTTCGGCCATGCACCCAAGACTCTAGGCCCTGGCCGCAACCACCGCAGCATAACACACCTATACTACCAAACATTTTGACTGCGGTATGTGGGCTGCTTATAGATCATATTAATATAATCAATGCTGTACTAACAATTCAAAACCAACATCATACTAAAGTAAATTAGCTAGTAGGGCATTCATTATGTCCGCGGACAGCCGCTACGACCGCAGGCATTGCAAACACCTCAAGGGCACCTGCCACCTATAAAAATACAGTATTTGACCCATCTCTTACTCTTCAACCCTCCCCAATCACTCCTGCACTCCAACACACTCCCTAAAATTGCATTTTGCCTCTGTTCGCTGCCGCGCGGTCGGCGAATCCAAGATGGCGGGCAAATCGAAGCAATGTGACATGCCTCACGCCTCCAGCCAATCGGCGAACACGTTGCATGTCCACGGACCAAAAATCTGAGATCTCCGGTGGCAATGCACTTTGTTGAAGCAAGGCATTCAATTGCCCAACTTACATGTATGATCTTGGAACAGGTCAAACTAGGTCTGAGAGGGGGAGATGTACAGAAGAAATTACTCCAGAGGGAGATCAGTTGGATCTACCTGTTAGATTGCCTCAGTCCCAGGGGCATGAACTGTGAATTCGACTTAATGTGTTTTCTCTAACCCAATCCACGTTCATTTTGTTGGTGCACTTGTAAATATTGTTTTTTAATAGAGTCATACCAAGCTAACGGCTTGGATACAGATCATTGGTCCAAATGTATAAGTAGATGTGATACCATGGACTTTCACCATGGGAAACCCTCATGTTGGTAGGGCTCACGTTGTTAAACCTGGATAATTAATCCATTCCACTGTTACGGGCCTTGACCCGGTAGATTGTGAACTGGCGACTGACCAGGAGTTTAATTTTGGATGCATTGTGAAGGAAGAGGGGAATCTTCTGAGCAACAGGCTTACCCGAGTTGTAATGTGCATGACAGGAGACAGCCGAGCTGTTCATCATAGATTGTCTAAAAAATGGTGTGTACATTGCACCTACAGCACTACTATAGAACATGCCTTAACTTACTAGATTGATAACTAGACTGACAGTCCAGGTGGGAAGGTTGCAGGCCGGCACCTCAGGACCGACCCACTCTATAGGTCTGTCACTCTCCAGTACTTGAACGGTGGGTTGGGGCACGAGGCAGCTTCACAACTGCTGCCGTGCCCCTCCCCCCGCTAAATCTGTTTCCTCACCTTAGCAGGTGTTGGTACTCCGATCGATCACTCGATATTACCATGATCCTCACAAAGTGGATTTATTAACAAATCCAATACCATTGGCAACGCGGCGCATGCTCCGTGCGCGTCCTTAGCAACGACTGCTGAGGCGCGCGCGCACAGCACCACGATCAGCCTGAGTAGAATCTTTCGGCGGATTTGCCCATACAAAGATGGCGGTCCGCGTGGGGACGCGCATGTGCGCCGGTTCCCTGGGTAACGAGTATAGCTTGGGTGAGCTGTGCAGCGCGTCCTCGAGGCGGGTTGCTATACTCAGTGTTCTGCAGCCGATTTTTCACTTACAAGTAAGTTACAACAATAACCGAGGCGAGCACTAGTAACGATCAAACTAAAATGTCACTATGAGTGAATGAGTGCACAGAGGCGGCTTTTCCACCTCTCACCCAGCGACATTTAATACGAGCGCGTATGCTTTGAAGTTACCCTCCTCTTCTTTCTTCACAATTTCAGTCGCTCTCGGTTGAAGCAACTGCCCGACACTGCCACTACACCCAGCGAGACATCTACGGTCTTTTGACCGGGTGAGTTACGATTAAATTACGTTCACAACACTTGAGAATCTCATCCCTCACCAATGATCTGATCCTGACAAGCTGTTTCCGTCATGTCATTTTAACTATACAGGTGGCCATGATTTTTCTATGGGTACCAAGGAAACCAGGTTAGTTTATCTCTACCTCTGTGAGATACTTATTTGAGTTTCTCCAAATTCTGCATGAATCTAATTAGTGTGTCCTTATACCTTTAGGAAACCCCACTGAAATTTGAAAACTGAAATTTGAATCTTGTTGAAACTAAAACACATCCTGCCCTGAAGATGGATTTCCTACAATCCGAAACGTGTTGGCACTGACAAACTTAAATAGGAGTGTCTTTAGGAATATACTTCTGAGCTGAGTGAATGTGATTGCTCAGAAGCAGGGAATTTCAAATTGGACAACTATTGTCAGTTCAGTTTTGTATATGAATGGCTCAGTCAGACTATACTGTTAAAAAGTGTATCTTACTTTTGTTACCTACTGTGTATATGTTTTGTTACAGAGCATTCTGTCCAGATCAACTGAAATGCAATCCTTTGTTTGTGTACTATAAACTTACTTTTACTTAGTATCCTGTGAATTGAATTAATTGAGTCTCACACCTTTTACACATTGAAGTGTGAGAAGTTGAATTTATTTTCAATGTGAATGATACAACTTAACGGTACCTAGGCCAGCCTGTTACCTGTTCTGAGCCCAGCCGAATCCTATGTTCACTGTGGAACTACAGCGTGAGAGGTCTGGGTATACCTGGAGCACCGTTCTAAAACTTTAATACTTGATTAAGCTGACCCCTTTTCTTTGAACATTTTGAAAATGTGTCCTACTGAACTAGTATTCCATCAAGGGAGTCTTCTAGTCTCAGCCAGGCTGAATCACCAGTTGAGATTTTATTCCCATTACGTGTGCAGCACAGGGTTACCGAATGGCAACAGTCTGTGCATGTTTTATGTCCACGGACATGACATAAGCCAATTATCCAATTGGTGTCCTGTCCGCGGAGCGAACAGGGAAGTGTGTCCGGGGAGCGGACATAGATATCACTAATTTTTTGCCTTACGTTTCGGCCATTAAAAAAAAAAACTACTGGACAGATTTACACCAAATTAACAAAAGCACGCTTTCGGGATTAAGACGCCGCTCCTGCCGCACATTGTGTGGAAATCCGTCCAGTGATTTGAGCTATAGGCGTGTGCAAAGTTTTTTCCCATTATGTCTATGGGACAAAAAGAAATTTTGGGACCCCCCTATTACTTTGCCCCCCCTGAACCAAACCTGACTAAAATTTGCTAAATAATTCAGAGTGGGCTATATACTTTTTTTGATAAGTTTGGTGAGGATTCGTCCAGGGGGAGCGAAGTTATAAGCCGCCCAGAAAATGCTCTTCTATGGGATTAGCAACTTAACCATAACTACACAGCCACGATATATATATATATATATGAAAATATAATATAAAGAAAAGCGGAAATCCCCCATCGGCACTCACACCTCCACAATAAAAGTTATGCATTAAACAACGTTTATTCAGGATACAGCCATAGAAGGAGGCAAGGGGAGGCCCCCTCATAGCGATGCATTTCGCCCGACCCAGGCTTCATCCAAGTTGTTATATATATGATTGCATGACCAGATTAATGGGCTGCACTACTAACTAATGTATTTAGGGCAATATTTAGAACCCGAGAGCTACCATCAACATGGCACTTATTATCATAATAGCTATCTATAAGAAAGAGCAATAAAATAACTCTACATGCTATAGACCGATTGCCGTAAGTGACATCTCTCTTACAATTTTGGAAACAGTTCTGAATTGGGTAAATGATAACAGCATCTTATGGGACACCGAATTAGGTTTCCAGCCAGAATTGATTACAGTAGAACAGTAATTAGCGCACAGGTAAAGATACCATTTGAGAGAATACAGTATCCATTGACATATTGCAACGGTCACAATATAGGTATCTATTGTGTCGACAACTACGCATCAAAAAAAGAGGCAGATTCACCTAGGACTTGAGCCTATCTTTTGACAAGTATCTTTGAATATAAATACTTTGTTCTAAAGGCTACCAAGGCTAGAATCTGACAGAAAGACTGGGAGAAAGAAGAAAAAAACAAGGAATTAGAGAAAATGACTTCATATGAATAGTTAACTGAAAACTTAACAAATGAAAAGTGAAGAAGTGTCACGGCTTGAAGGACTGTAACTCAAAAATGGCAGAAGAGCATGACATGAGAATGCGGAAGCTGAAGAGCTTTTCTTAAGACACAGAAAATCAATTGACACTAATCCTCCCGCGAATAGATCCAATTGTTTAAGAAATCTTTTTGAGCAATTACAACTGGCTTAATGGTGATAAATAAAAATCGTGAAAATGTATCTAAAAGTCGGAAGAATTCCTAGAGTTATTAGAATGTGCATCTTCCCATTTTTTCGAAGAAGAGGACATTACAGCCCTGAATGATTGGGAAGAATTACTGAAGAAAACTTAAAAAGAAATGATGATAAGAATAATTAATCAGGCAGCCTTAATACATGAAAAGACTACAAAAGAAATTGAACAACTGAAAGAAAGGATAGAAAAATTAAACCTCCCAGAATTAACTTTTTTAAAAAAAATCAGATTCTGGATGAATATTTAACAGATTATACCAAGGAATTAAAAATAAAAAAACAGAAAAAATTCATCAGAGATGAAGTTTACTATAAGAATCAGAGAGTCTATACTTACCAAAGGAAATATGATGCCAGAAGTAAGTATAATACAAGACAAAAATTAAACACTGAAAAAAATCAAGGCATGACATTGTAGAGGAAGTCCCAAATGCAGCCCGCACTCCAACTGTCCATTTTGAACTATCAAGAACGTTCACGCCGAAAATATGTGACGTATGATGAGCAAATAAACCAGCAGAGAGCCGCAGTGGTGCTCTGTCCATTACCTATCAGAAGAACAGCACATATTGAAGTACCGATACCCAGGACAGTAAGGAACCCTTTGAGAAAACCATATCAACAAATTAAACAAAATGAAGATCGTCTAAGTACAGTCCCTGAAGAAACCAAAAAGGTCTTAATGGAAGATGAATGGTGACGACACGAGAACCCAGACTGACTCATATATAGATGAAACAACGACCAGGGAATGACGTAAAGAGATAAAACGCCACGGGCCAGGGTATATCGTGAACCTAAAGTGAAAGGACAATGTCAAATATAAGAAAGCTAAGAAAATCATGTGGCTTGCTATGCTTAGTAGAAGGACAGTGCGGCAACCACCACCTATACATATCTACCTCAAAGGAAGCACGTTATATAAGTATATTTCCACTTTGCACAAGAAGCAGAATCAACGCAAAGGTTACTAAAGGCCACACGAGGAAAACTTCATATTTAGCAAAATCGAGAATAAGCGACAGAAACGAAACTCAGCAGAGGCAACTCATGCCAGGAAAACCAAGGTCGTATCAGTAGACTAGACGAACAGTAGCTACAATCAATTGAAGCTAAGAACAGAATATCCTGCTTCAGAAAGGTCAAGATAAGAAACTGAAGGCAGGTGGTGGGTGAAACGAACGTCAAACACACAAATTACACGAAGAAGAGGCAAATTCACGGTGTCTGAATCACATGACCAGCCGAGCAAGGAGAAGTTGGACCTTCACACCTACGCATGGCAACAGGCCATGCGAAGATATCATAACTTTTCCAGACAGGAGATGCAGTCTCCACGCCACCCACAGTGAAATAATTGACACATGGCCACTAAAGTGATGATTGATTATAACAATAATTGGAGGAAGGGCGGGGGAGCTAGAGGGGCACCCTGCACCTGGCCGACCATTCTGAGTGCTGCTAAGCAAAGTGAAAAAGTATGAGGGGGGTTGGTGCCAACCC
This sequence comes from Ambystoma mexicanum, assembly GCF_040938575.1. Taxonomy (NCBI): domain Eukaryota; kingdom Metazoa; phylum Chordata; class Amphibia; order Caudata; family Ambystomatidae; genus Ambystoma; species Ambystoma mexicanum. The sequence goes on from NC_090929.1 coordinate 1,087,641,602, forward strand.
AATCACAAGGGACCAAGTAATCTAGGGTCCTATAGGTAGTAGAACCAATAGGACGTCATGCTTTTAATGATGTCTACAGTCGCCAATTTGAAGGACGGGCTTAGATGCCCCACCTGACAGTGTTTGCCCAATCCCCTTACTCCGTTACCATATACAGATATAATAACTATATTAAAGTTACCTTTCCTGAACCATTAGAAGTGCATGCCAACATTTAAGTGTTACACGTCAATGATGACGAGTTTTCAGTATAAATGTTATGTGTTTTATGAAGTTTGTTGGAGTTGTGAAGAGAGAGAGAAGATCACGCATCTGCTGATATTCATGAGACTCCCCATTTTTTGTACTTGTCGTTAAACGGTCTCCCTTTGCCAAACCGTCGAGTTGTCATTATTGATTTGGAGTTGGAGTATTAATCTGCACCCCCATCCATCTCAAGGGTGATGCTAACTTGTCTTAAAGTGGTTCTGGGCAAACCCCGACTCTATGGGACGGTTGGGGGTCCCGGAGCACACTTGATAGCAGAGATCGGATGGTTATCGATTAGAATAAGAAACCCATTGACCATCGACATAAAGTACCTCTAGTTCCTCGGCAATATCACAAGTACTTTGCCATCCGGCTGAGTAGACCGTGAAGCTCCCCGTAGACAGTGGTTAGAGTAAAAAATAGAATCTGCAGACAGAGGTCTGAAGGGACCTGTGTTCCCCACATAACCCCTTCCCGCTTCTACAGGCAGCTGAGCGAGCGAATGGCAGGAGAGTTGGTGATGAAGGCAGTGATCCCAAGCACCCAGAGAGGAAACATGCGAACGGTGACTAAGGGCCTCATTACAACCTGTCAGGTTTGGCCCGTGGTGATTCTGTGATGGCGGTAACAAAGTTTCCGTGTCCGCAAGGTTGCGGAAAGACCGTCCGATTACGTGCTGTCGGTCGCGCGCACCACACGGATGCGGAAACGTTGTTACCGCCATCATGGAAAAAGCCACGGAAATGGACATAGCGCTGCCACAAGTAGCGCAAAACCCGTGTCCGCCTCCATCACCACGGACACGGAACTGGTAATACCATGATCGCCAAAACAGGAAACAGAGAGGCGGCCATCATATAAAGCACAACCCATTGCCATCCAGAGTCAGCACAAGCAGAATCCACACTGTGAGAAGGCAAAAGGGAACACCAGCATGTCTGCCAGGATTCCAGTTCAGAGGCAGTGCAAACAGCGCTTTAGTGAGGCGGAGCTAACTGTTCTGCTGGAGCATATAGTGGAGCATGCAGAGATGCTGTTCAGTGCCGATCAACGGCGTGCCACACAGCAGCGGAGGAAGGAAGTGTGGGGGGAAGCAGCCCGCAAGTGCACCGCTGTGGGCTTGACTGTGAGGAGCGTCAAGGACTGCCACAAGCGGTGGGACGACCTCAAGCTGAGAGTTCGGAACCTGATCTCCACACACTCCCAACGCAGCAGTGGGACAGGTGGAGGACCCCCTTCCCCACTGAGGCTGCAAACATGGGAGGAGCGTTGCAGCAGTGTCCTCCACCTTGAGGGCATCTATGGGATCGGAGAGGCTGAGGCAGGAGTGAGCCCACCGGCAGATGCTGGTAAGTGGTGAAACATGAATGCCACATGAGAATATGTTGATGGCATGACTGTGCCAAAGAACCCATTAACAACCCCCCCCCAAGCAGTGCATGACTGGGTCAAAGGACCCATTAACAACCCCCCCCTCAAGCAGTGTATGACTGGGCCAAAGGACGCATTAACACCCCCCACCCACCAAGCAGTGCATGACTGGGCCAAAGGACCCATCATGATCCGTATGGCAACCAATATCACAACAATGCGTACCCCCAACAATCAGATGCATGTAACTAACACTATTGAATGATCAACCTGTATGATGCATGTGATGCACCCATCAGCTACCACCACAACACTAATTGCATGTCCTCTGTGTCCCCACAGCCGTATCAAGTGACAGTGATACTGCACAACAGGCCAGGCAATCTGCACCAGCACGTGTCCAAACCACCGCCCCTGCACAAGAGGATGCTGCCAGCAGTTCGGCATCTCTGCCCCCAGTACCAACTGCAACAAATGTGCCGGCCACCACCACCAACATCCCCAGCATCTCCACGCTGCCTGAGGCAACACAGGTGTCACGGGAACCCATCATGCCCACCCAAACCAACACAGAAGGCAGCTGCAATGCAGAGGAGGCGGCCTGTAGTGACAATAGTGCCCCGGCAGAGCACTCTGATACTGGGCCACAGGGGGAGATGCCCACATTTGATGACCTCGGATCCTTCCATCAGCTGGAGTTTAGTCCTACATCACTTCGAAGTCCCATGAGGTCACCCACCCCATCTATGGCAGAGCTTAATTCCCGCATGCAGCGGATGGAGGAGCTGCAGGCTACCCTCACCCAGCTGGTGGAGAGGCAGCTCGAAGAGTCTAGGCTGCAGAGGGAGTGCTACAGCACGTCAGTGCGTCGCCTATCAAGGTCCATTGGACGCTTTGCCAGCACTATTGTCACCCTGGCACGCCATGTGCGGGAGGGTAATGACAACACCTCCAGGCTCATAGAGTCCATGTTGATTGGGAAACAGGCAAATATTGCACGTATGCCATCTATACCTGATTCTGTGCCATCCAATACCACCACCCCATCCAGCTCCACTACAGCCAGTCCAAGGAGGCGCTCGAGTCGGCTAACGGGGTTCTCGGGCAAGGATGCACAGACACAGAAGCACACACGGAAGTGATGGCATGTTGTGGGGCACTGCAGGACACACGTGGACTTGAAGGGTGTGAGGGGTGGGTACGTTTGGGTGGTGGGGGAGGTTGTTTTGGGTGTTTGAACATTGGGGCCTGGGTGGGGGTGGGTACGTTTGGGTGGTGGGTGGGCACGGGTGTACAGCTTCCCTAACCATTGCACCTCCTTCCCTGTTGTTAATTCATCAATATATCATCATTTGAAATCAAAACATACATGTGTGGACATCTATCATTTCATTTGCAGTACAACAAATCATTTATTGTCGTCACCCTGTCCATGCACTGCTGTGAATGTGCTGTGTCTCAAAAGTAAATGCGAATCCGTTCACCCCGTGCTCTTTGGCCATCAAGTGGACCCCCAGGGGGAGGTGGTGCCATCCCATCCCCATCTCCATCTCCATCCCCATCCCCATCTTCTTCATCTGCGTCTGGGGGCATTGGGATGTTCCTGCGCAGGCAGAGATTCTGCATCATGGCACATACGAGCGTGATTTTACCCGTCTTCACTGGGCTTTACAGCAGTGATCCGCCAGATCTGCTCAAACAGCGGAACGGGCCTTCAGCAGTCCGAATGTCCTCTCAATCATTCCACGTGTGTGGACATGTGCCCTATTGCACGCCTCTTCATGCCTGTTCCTTGGTCTCCGTACAGGTGTCATCATCCATGGCATGAGTGCATATCCAGCATCACCTACATGGGATGTAGATGGGGGAAATGTCAGTGCTTGTGGTATCATGTCTTCATCTGATGCTGTGCTATCTTGTATCATTGTTCATTCATGCATGTGTGCCATGCAGTGGTTGGAAATGTTTATTGGCCATCACAGTGGATGTAGCCAAATGGATATTGACCTACACATTTTTGGTGCATGTGTACTCTGCCCTGCGGGTGACATTTGATTGTGAGTATGGCATAGTGCAGTGATGTGCACACATGGCAGAGTCACTCCACTGTAATGAAGTAGTTAATGCAGGACGTCTCATTTACAGGGATTATGTGCATTGGGAGGGCAGTGTTCCATTTGTGGGTGGGTGTTTGCAGTGGCACAAGGTGTATGGGACAGTGACAGTATCGGCTGTGTGTGTCATGTGGCAGGGTGTGTATAGGCACACTGTGTTGACCTGTCATGTCTTCCTTTGTGATGTTTGGGATCCGCTGTCTATTTGGTTGATGGCAGGGGGGGTGATGCATGTGCGGTCACAGCGGCACACTCACATTGCTCATTGGCCTGGAGACACACACACCACTTCAACAGGGTCGGAGCACTGTCAGCTGTACTCACCTAATAGCCATGTGGTTTGTCCAGCATAGCGTTCCATGTACCGTGGCAACGTGGAATTCCGCAGTACCATTGAGTCATGGGTTGAGCCTGGGAAACGTGCACAGCAGTGTGTAATCAGTAGCGTGGCATCACATACCATCTGTACATTCAACGAGTGATACTGTTTCCTATTGCGGAACACCATCTCAATTGCACGTGGTACTGTCAGCTCAGTGTGGGCGCAGTCAACTGCACCTATGCAATTTGGCATGCCTGCTATGGCATGAAAGGCAACTTGGTGGCAATGACATCGGGGAGGGTACGGGGTAGGGCTATGTGTTCCAACACTTGGCGCAACAGGGCATCCAGTACCTGTACCAGGATTTTTGAAAAACAGGGTTGTGATATGCCATGCAGCTCACCGACCGTGTGTTGATAGGTGCCAGTGCCAAGGAAATGCAGCACAGACACAACCTTCAGGAGGAGGGGGGGTGGCGGTGGAGGTGTCTATGTGGCTGCTGATGCTGTCCTCAATCATGGCAGTGATGTACAGGATTGTTGGACGGTCCAGCCGGTATAGTGTGTGGATCTGTCCTGGGGTAAGGTTTCAGGGTGAGGCCCTGATGCGTGGTTTTGCGTGCTGTCTGCGGGGTTGTGCTGGCTGGACAATGGGGTTTGCCATAGGTGCAGGGTTGGCTGGTTGGCGCCTCTCCGCCTCCTCCGCCTCTGCCTCCTCCTCTGCACCATTACTGCCATCATGTGCAGTGCTGCCTGTTGGTTGAGTAGGCCCAGTCCAAGTGCTACTAGAGCTGCTTCCTGCATGGTTCTGTGTTGTGTTGGGCTGGGTGTGGCCCTTTTGTAGACTCCCGGTGTGCTGCTGGGTCCAGCTGGGCTGATTTGGTACACCTGTGCCCTGATTCAGTTCAGCAGTCACTGGTTAACGTCATGTTCGCGGTGGCGGCGGTACCGCCACCGTGATCACAGTTTTAACGCCATTTTTCTGGCAGTGTTTCCGTGTCCGTGCTAGTTGTGATGCTTGCGGTGTTTCGTATTGCCGGTAACGGAGGGGTTTCCATGCAGGTAGACTTTACGGGACCCTTAACGCCGCGGTGGCGGTTGGGGGAGGTGCTATTTCCGGGGCAGCGGGTCATGATTGGGCGGATGTGGAAACGGTGCCGGTATGGTTTTACCGGCGGCGTTAACTCTGGACCGGTGTACTTGTAATGAGGCCCTAAATGTTTTGGCAAAAGTGCATGCTTTAGAACAAGTGAGGGAAAGGTAACAGAGGGAGATGGGAAAACAAAAAATAGTCAGAAGTAGAGTAGGATGTATGAATATATATATATGTATATATATATAGTGACTTAAAGGATGAATAAGTGTAGTAGAAAAGAGGATACCGGGGAGGACACCCGAGAAGAGAGAGGATACCGGGGGGGACTCCCGAGAAGAGAGAGGATTCGCCTAATTCCTTCACTTTAATATAGCGGCTAGAAGAAACTTGCATCCATAGTCCTGAATAAAGAGGAACAAATAAGTCACCACAGCAATTAAAGATGCTCGTGAAAGGGATGAGTTTAAACTCCATGTCGGGGTAATATTAGAGGCAGAGGTCTGTGTAACCAGCTGGAGTTTGTCTAGTATGTGAACATCTGTCTTACGTGTTATTTGTTGTGACGTCATAGGACGAACATTTTTCCTTTGAGGAACTAGCATGAAAATTACACGATTGGATACTTGAAATATTGTAGAATACAACCTGATGTTTAGTGAGTAAAATAGAAGACATAACATTTTGTGGAAAAACGGGATTGGAGCTTGCGACGATTGGTGCTCACTCATATTGTTGGAATTGTTTAAATAACGAAAGACATAACAAGTGTTGTATAAAGAGAAAGTGAACACATTTAAATATGGAAGACATAACCCCATTAGTACATCTGTGCAAATAGTTGCCAAAACATGCACCTAAGCTGAAAAAGTACAGAGCAGAATGGGTTAAAGGAACCGCAAACAAAATGTGGATACCTTAGCCCCACGGTGGATCGTTATTTAAAACAGTCCTACAGCACATGATGACATATCTGCACGCCACACACACGGGCAAAAAGTTAGACAAACGCCTAGCTAGTCTAGAGTTGTGGAAAATGCACCAACAGGATAAAGAGGAGGAGCCGCCATTAGATTGGATACTTAACGTATGCACAGAGGGGGGTGAGACGCCCACAGTGCCACCCGCCCCGTCTGAAATGAAAATTGAAGACAGTAAGGAGGAAGGGTTATACCCACTCTGAGAACTTAAAGCAGCCACAGGGTATAGCAACCAGGCATATGAGTTACCTACGCAAAGTAGTGACAAAAATCTAGACAAGGATAAAGATAGCAATATCACCTCCAATGTGCAGAAGGACAAGGAGAGATGCGAGAACGAGAGAAAAAACCAAACACAAGCAAGTACATCTCTCAATACAGAGAGAGAAGGCAATAGATGGAAAGGAAATGAGGACAGAACCGATGAGATAGCATTCTCACAAAACGAATGGATGGGAGGTCAGATTTTATTGATACTCGATGCTGCAGGCATAAATGACGTGAAACAAAAAAAGAAGCTAGCCGATTTACAGAGAAAAGAGAAGGAAAAGGAAAAAGGATTGAGAGACGAAAGAATAAGGAAAAAAGATAGTCAGAGACGAGAACAGTTATATCGCGAAGAGCAAGAAAGGCAACGCGATTGTAAACAGAGAGCAGACAATGATCAAGAGCAGCGAAGGATAGAGGAAGAACAAAGGATACGGGAGAAAAGAATAAAGAGACGAAGGGATGAGGAAATCCGAAGGGCAAATGAACGTAGAGACGCAAAGAAAGAGGAAGAAGATAGGGCCAGAGAGGAAGCAAGAAGGCGCAGAGAATTCGATGACGATGTAGAACGTAAGCGAAGACAGAGAGCATGCGATCTCAAATATCTGGAAAGAGAGGTTAAGAAACCTGAGCCAGTAGTAGACTGGGAAGATGTAGAAGAATTCTTTCCTGAATACAATTTGGTACCAGGCACGTCTAGAGCGAATATCGAGGATGACTTCGACACCAGAAGCATCGGAGAGACGATCGATAGAATATATGATGAAATGGGGCTAGAACAAGTACCCCAAGGGGAGGGGAAGACGAGCACCTGGAGAGCACTCAGCTTTACGATACTCAGTATGTCTCCCAAAGTAGTGGAAATAGAGAATTGTCCCTAGATCGGTTGGAAATAAGTAGGAACAAAGAGGTTGCAAGAAGTTGCACGAGTTGGGCGCAGACAATGTCTGACACCCAAAGAGAGGAGCATGAAGAAAAGGAGGAAGAGAGAAGATACAAAAAACGATTCTCAGGAGGGAATGGGATAAGATGGATAGGTTCTAGTGGGTCTGCACCGAGGGCATCAGAATCAGCCACACAGTCAGACCGACACGAAGAAGTATCTCATGATCAGAGGGGGTGTCTCCACCACCCTATGTGAGCCAGCCAAGAACATTCCCCGGTAGGCAGCGATGTGGGAATATTACTCCTGCAATAGACAGGAGAACAATGAGAGAAGAGAGAGAGGGCTATGCGTCCCAATTTCCGCTGCTCGAGAAAGGTGGAACAAGACCACAGTATATTCCATGGCCACACATGGATCGGGAAAACCTGAAAAATACGCTTCCAACGTTGACATCGGGAGCCAGAAAATGGATACACGAGCTAGAAAAAATGACGGGAGGGAACACGTTAGCTATAGGGGATATCAAAGGTCTCTTAATCGCCATACTTGGTAATAGAGCAGATGATGTATGGATGCGGGCAGGTTACCCTGGTGTGACCACAGTTAATACTGTGCATGAGGGAGCTCCATTTAACAGTTGCAGAGCCGTGGTATGGAAAGCATTACGATTGCTATATCTGGATACTTCCGACATGGGAGCTATCATGACTCGAAAAATGAAGGAGTCGGAAGACCCGTTGATTGACATTCAGAATTACTAAGACGCGTGGGTACTCGAGACTTGGGAATCTTGGGGGAAATCTATACCTGTGTACTACCATATAATATGCCAAGGGCTGCCAGATCCGGTACAGAAACAGCTCCTGAAATTGGTAGGAATCGAAGCCAAACCGTGGTCGGAAATACAGCTGACCATTGCACACTATTGCAGGTTACTGCAAGAAAAGAAACCCAAAAAAGAAGATGCACGAAGGGGTGAAGAGGCAAAATTAGTGTAGAAGAAATTGTCAAAATACACCCTTAAAGGGGCAATGATAACTAGCACAGACGGATCGAGCATACAACAAGCCAATAATTCACAGCAGAATAATCAGGGCAATACTGGGTTTTATCCTAGGGAGAGGAGAATTCAGAGGAAGAGGATGGCAGAGTAATCAGGGAGGTTTTTAGAATTATCAAGGATGCTTTCAAAACATGCAAAATGGCAATCAAGATTTGTATTTGTATTTGTTTTATTTATATAGAGCAGGCCAGGCCCAAGGGCAACCGGGTGCATATCTTAGTAGAGCAGTTACATTGTATTTACAAGTAAGGGAGCAGTACATTACGTATCATCACAATAATCCCGACAAATTGAAACAAGTAAACAGTAGACATTACAAATCAGGCATCGATCATCAATGCAAGAAGGGTCCCAGGTGGCCCGTTCAGTAAAGAGGAGCAGTTGTTAGTACAAAGTACCTAACCAAAGCTTGGCTTTGTGTTTGAATTGGTTGAATGAAGGCAGGGTTCTGATCAGGAGCGGTACGGTGTTCCAGAGCTTGGCTGCCAAGACAGGGAAGCTGGCGCCTCCAGCAGATTGAAGCTTGAATCTAGGGATTGCAAGACCTTGGTTTTGTGCAGATCTGAGTGCTTGTGCTGGTGTATATTGAGTGAAGCGCGAGGCTAGATATGAGGAGCCTGGTGGTTGACGCATTTGTAGGTGAGGGCCAGTGCTTTCAGGGAGATCCTTTGGGCGACTGAGAGCCAGTTGAGGTTCTTCCTGGTTTCTGAAATGTGGGAAGATCGGGGATGTTGAGGGCTGCTCTAATGGCATTATTTTGGGTTGTCTGGAGTTTATTAAGATTACCCTGGTTGGTACCCTGGTACAATGCATTGCAGTAGTCCAGTTTGGACATGACCAAGGTCCTGGCCAGGGTGATGCAGTTCTGGGCCGTGAGGAAAGGGCGGCAGGCAGAGATCAATTTGCAAGTGTAAGCAGACGCGGAGGCCACTGCATTGGTTTGTCTATTCAGTGTCAAGGAGGCGTCCAAGTATATACCCAGAGTTTTGGTGTCTTTGGATACTTTAATCAGATTGCCATCAATGTTGAAGGAACCGAACAGGTGGCTTAGTTTATTAAGTCTCTGGTGTGTGCCTAACATGAGAAGCTCAGTCTTGTCATCGTTGAGGCACAATTCATGCTGGGCCATCCAAGCCTTTATGACGAGGTAAATGTCATTAAGGGCTTTGGAATCAGCAATGTAGTCACCAGTGATGGGAATGAGTATCTGGATGTCATCGGCGTAGTTAGTGTAGGTGACACCCAGATAGTCAAGCACGTCAAATAAAGGTTTGGTGAAGACATTGTAGAGAGTGGGGGAAACACAGGAACCCTGTGGGACTCCAAAAGGGACTGGTGTGGGATCGGCCGATGCGGTCGGAGAAAAAACTCTCAGGTGCCTATTGTCAAGGAATGACCTGATCCAGTTGGATGCATTGTCAGAGAAGTGGGCCGCTGACTTCAGATGCCTGCATAGTATTTGGTGATTGACCAAATCAAAGGCAGCTGAAAGATCCAGTAATAGTAGAAGGTCCAATTTACCGTTGTCTTTAAGGTCATCAATTTGAGTTTTGAGATCAAGTAAAGCTGTTTCAGTCCCGTGCTTAGGTCTGAAGCCAGATTGTCTTGAGCCAAGGAGGTTATTGGTTTCTAAGTAGTTCTGAATCTGCAAGTAAGCTCTGTCAAGTATTTTAAGTAGGAACGGTACAGTGGTAATAGGTCTATAGTTAGTTGGTATTTTTGGGTCTAGTGTCGGTTGTTTTAGGAGGGGGATAACCCATGCGTCCTTTAAGTTGTTAGGTACCGTGCCTGTTAGGAATGAGGAGTTAATGAAGGCGGTTATAAAGGGAGCAAGGTCATGTGCTGCTTCCTTGATGATAGGTGCTGGGCAGGAGTCACCTTGGCAGTTAGAAGGTTTTAGATTGCGAATGATGTTTTCAACCTCAAGAGTGGTGAGTGGGGTGAAACTAAAAAGGGGTGTGAGTAAATGAGGCCGTCGGAGTATAGGAAGATTTGGTGGGGGGGTTGGTAAGTAGGGTATTTTGTTTGGCGTTCATTTTAGATTGCAATGTAGTAATGTTGGTGATGAGGGCGTTTTGGATGTTATTGCACCATTTACTATCTTTAGTGCAAGTGTCAGGCACAGGGGATGGTGATTCCAATTCTTTAAGGATTTTAAATAATTCCTTGGTGTTGGATTCCGCTTGAGCGATGCGATGGTTATAGGTCTCCTTTTTTCCTTGTAGAATCGCTTCTTTGTAGTTATGGGTAGTAACGATGAGGCGATCTTTGTTAAGGTCACATGGGTGACTCTTCCAAAGTGATTCAGCCTTACGTTTTTCTTTGCGTAGAATTCTTAGCTGCGGTGTGAACCAAGAGTTCAGGTGGGCCTGTTGTTTGGCTTTCTGTAGTTTGAGTGGTGCTATATTGTCAATGGCTTTAAGCAGTGTTTGATTGAAGATGTCTACTAGAACTGTGGGGTTGTTATGTTGGGATACGCATTTGTTCTGGATGGGAAGGATGAGAGGGAGGAGTTTATCCTTAGTGATGTCTTTTTTGTTTCTAGTGGGAATGGCTGGAGCTATGGTAGGAGCAATGTGGGGGTTGGTCGCTGATAGGTGGAAGATGATAATGTGATGGTCGGACCAGGCGCAAGCGTGGTTGGAGCTAATGGATGTGTTGCAGTTAAGGTCAGTAATCCAATCGAGCGTCCTGCCCTTAATATGGGTGGGTTCATTAATGCGCTGTTGGAAGCCTAAGTTAGCTAATGTGGTACCTACTTCAGAGGCCAGGTGATCCTTAGTGTCGAGAAGGCCCAGGTTGAGGTCACCTAGAAGCAATACCTTCGAGTTGGGTTTGGTATTGACGGTCAGAATGGCCGTGATCTCATCTAAGAAGGAGCCAAGAGGTCCTGGAGGTTTGTAGATAAGGTGGATGGTGGCAGTGTTAGTTGGAGATACGGTGAGTTTCACAGAGAGGGATTCTGCGAAACTGAGCTCAATGTTGGGGATGGTTCTAAGTGTAATGTTATTTCTGTGTATAAATGCGACTCCACCTCCTTTAGATGTAGTTTGGCGGTCCGCTCTAGTGATAGAGTAACCGATGGGGATGGCGAGGGCAAGGAGTGGGCCAGAGGCAGCGTGTAGCCAGGTTTCCGTAATGGCTATGAAGTCGAGGTTTTGAGTGGTGATAAGGTCGGAGATGTCCAGCGCGTGGGCTGTGATAGATCTAGCATTTATGAGGGCGCCCTTGAGTTCTCTGGCAGAGAAGGTACAAGGGGTTGGGGGTGTATTCTGTGTAGTGGAGGTGTTGTGAGTGTGCTGGGTGCTCACGGCACGAGGGGCACGCAGCAATCTGGATCCCAGTCTGAGATTCTTGACTAGGAGCGTGCACGGTTGATTGGGTGTAGGTTTGGTGGCAAAATGTTGGAGCCATAGGGCAGGGTCATTAAGGCTTGGGTTGCTAAGGGGCATAGTGGGAGAGAGTGGGGTGGTGTGACAGTAGTTAGTCTTAGCCGTACTGGGGGTAGGAGGACAGAGCAATGTGGCAATGGTGAACCCTACGATAGTGGCAAGAGTTGGGTGTCTGACAGATGGCAGTGGCCGCATATCGTGGGCCAGGTGTCCTGACCGTGCCATGAGCAATCAATGACTCAATGCCGAGGTTCAGTTAGTCTAGCAAGGCAAGGTAGGTACATGAGCAAGTGCAATCAGTGACTCAAGGCAGAGGTTCAGCTAGTCTGGCAAGGCAAGGTAGGTACATGAGCAAATGCAATCAATGACTCAAGGCAGAGGTTCAGCTAGTCTGGCAAGGCAAGGTAGGTACATGAGCAAATGCAATCAGTGACTCAATGCAGAGGTTCAGCTAGTCTGGCAAGGCAAGGTAGGTACATGAGCAAATGCAATCAATGACTCAAGGCAGAGGTTCAGTTAGTCTGGCAAGGCAAGGTAGGTACATGAGCAAATGCAATCAGTGACTCAATGCAGAGGTTCAGCTAGTCTGGCAAGGCAAGGTAGGTACATGAGCAAATGCAATCAGTAACTCAATGCAGAGGTTCAGCTAGTCTGGCAAGGCAAGGTAGGTACATGAGCAAATGCAATCAATGACTCAAGGCAGAGGTTCAGTTAAGCTGACTTGATGGTGCAACAAATTGCGAGCAGTTGGGTTAGCGACAGGTTCTATGCAAATGCTGAGCAGAGAGGATGGTGAGCGTAGATATGAGCCATGGAAGTATGCATGGATATTTATGGTAATGTTAGTACACAGATCTAACTAGGAATGTGAATGCGCTCCTAAGCGAGAAGGGGTGAATGTTTTCAGTAGTAGATATGTCAAATGGGCAAATAATCAGACCACTGCCAGTATGTTGGTTGTGTGGATTGACAGGGCATCTAGCATGCACATGCAGATATCAGGGCATGATGCAAAATGACCAAGGAATAAGAGCAGGTATGGTGAATCCACCTGTGTTTTTACAGCTTGGAGGAAATGGAGTTGCACAGAATCACACGGTGCAACAACAAAAGCCAAGAGCACAGCAAGGCTTGCAACCTCAGAATTCAATGAGTTTTCCACAAGGACAGTCTCAACAGTCGCCGATGCAACTGTCACAGACTGTAAGTACAGGACAGGCTGCGAACCCTGGAATGAGGAGTAGCACTGGTGATGGGGGTAGTCCATTCACACAGGGTAGGACAAAATTATATATGGACTAGGACAGCTCCCTGGGAACCCTGATGTGCTCTATCCTATCAGTGACACCAGACCCTCACCAGGAACCAAAGGAACCAAGGGTGGATGTCGTTATAGGGGATAAGGAATAGTTCTTCTTAGTTGACACGGGTGCAACACATTTGTGTATACGTGAAGGCAAGTTTTCCTTGTCCGGCGATGCTATAAATACTCAGAGTTTCACAGGAGCTACAAGTCGTGTTCCTTTTACAGATGCAATTCCAGTCTCTATAGGAGAATGTGAGATGAGTGTACCTTTATTATGTTCACAACAAACCCCAGTAAACATCTTGGGTCGAGATCTAATGACGAAGTTAAACCTGACAGTCTCGTTCACGGAGGAGGGCATAGTATTTTCTACTCCAGGAATGCACTATTTGAACGTATGCGAAATGATTAGAGCATATGCAGGACACACAGCTATGAGGGATGTACCATTAGAGCCCGAAATATTTTCATATGGAATATGTGTGTTAATGGCAGGGCTGCCAGGCCTTGCTGAGAAAACCAAGAGGACACCAGATGAATTTCTATTTAGGCTGCAATACGAGGGAAAATGGCTTTGATTGATGGTTGTGATGATGAAGGCCGACAATGGTGCACAGTAATTGCCATTGAAGAAGGGGACAGATTGACTGACGTCACCGATGACAATCTGACGAACAAGCAGACATGGGAGAAACAGCAGTTGAGGTAAACCTCAACTTTTGGGTGAAAATTATCAAGAGAGAAGTGCCACAGAGAATGATGTTGGCACAGAACCGTCCTGAATATTTTGAGGACGACATGGCCCAGGTGCCTGTCTCAGTGTGGACCACAGGCCCCTATGACGTAGGCTTACTGAAAGGAGTCGGAGAAGTGAAAATTAAACTGAAACCAGGAGCAATTCTTCCAAAAGCATGACAGTACCCCATGTCCAGGGAGGCAGATGAAGGAATTTTTAAGACAATTTCAGCTATTATGGGCATCTTAGTGACGTCAGAGTCGTCATGCAATACTGCAGTTTACCCTATCAAAAAATAAAAGGGAGGGTCTTGGAGGCTAATTCAAGATCTGAGGCCGATAAATGATATTGTTGAGGCCGAGTTCCCTTTAGTCCCTAACCCGGCTACATTTCTATGTAATATACCATTTGAGGCAAAATATTTTACGGTGATTGACTTGAAAAATGCCTTTTTCTCAATCCCATTGCACCGAGATTTCGCCAGATCTGATGTAATTTACGCTCAGACATATGCGTCTGAAAAGCACGAGGCTACCCCAGGGATACTGTGAGTCTCCTTCTATTTTCAACAGAGTCTTTCAGATGGACCTAAGCAATATTGCATTAGAAAGTATTGCCTTACAATATGTGGATGACATCTTAATTTGAAACACGACAGAAGAGAGATGCAGACACAATTCTGTTCAGCTATTAACTATATTGGCTGAAAAAGGATATAAGGTTGACAAAGAGAAGTTACAATATTGTTAACAAGAAGTGCTATACATAGGCTAGCTGATCTCACATGAGGGGAAAAGAGTTACCCCAGAAAGGGCTGAAGCCATACTAAACACAGCTAAGCCACACACGAGAAAGCAGATGCAGAGGCCTTTGCAATTATGTCAGGGCATGGGTCTTTGACTACAGCTCATATACCAAGCCTTTGCTACAGGCCCTAAAGAAGGCACAAGTGACGAAAGAAAAGATTGAATGGTCTGAGACCATAGAGGAAGGATTTGCTGAACTCAAGAGAGCCATTTGCACGGCACCAGTTTTAGGGATTCCCAATTATGCAGAGGAATTTTACCTGTTTTCACACACGAATGGCAGCGTTATGATGGCAGTGCTCACACAGAGAACCACGTTGGGGTACAAGCCCCTGGCATATTATAGTGGAAATTTAGAGCCAGTGATGAGAGGTCATTTCCCGTGCGAACAAAGTTTAGCTGCTGTAGCGTTCGCCAACGAGAGGGCTACAACCATTGTGATGGGATGCTCAATGACATTGTACGTCGAGCACTCGCTATTTGCTATTCTAGAGAAACCGAACAGCACGCTGACATCTCAGAGAGCTTCTGCTTATGAAGTGATCATATCGAACCCATCCATTAAGTTAGTAAGATGCAAGATAGTGAACCCAGCTATGTTCAAAGCAGAACAAATCACTGAAGGAAAACCGATCGATGACTGTGCAAATTATGAAGAATTGTATGACGAAATTCCCAGAGTGAAAGAAAATACATTGGCAGAAGGAGAAATTGTCTTTGTTGACGGTTCCTCGAGAATCGATCAAAGCGATGGACAAAGATATACAGGCGCTGCTGTAATGAAACACACAGCCAATGGAGAATTTCGAGTGCTTCTTAGTGCACGTTCACCATCTCATTCAGCACATTTCAGCATAGGCTGCAGAATTATTAGCGTTGATACTCGCAATTGAGAATCACGCAGACCAGGAAGTAACGGTGTACAGTGACTCCGCCTATGTGACATCAACAGTACATGCAGCCTTAGCACGCTGGAAAAGGAGGGGCTATATCCGAGTGGACGGTACACCAGTGCAGCACGCAGCCTTATTGGATAGGCTCATTAAGGCACTACAGCTCCCAGTGGGCATAGCAGTCGTGAAGTGTGCCGCCCACATGAAGGGGACAGATTTTATGTCACGTGGAAATCAAGCAGCAGACTCAGAAGCCAAGCGTATGGCATCCAAGAGTAAGACAATCATGGATGTAGAAGTCACAAATGTGAATGAAAAAATTATTGTCGCACGGAGTGAACCTGAGAGCTACAATAATATGGGACAAACACAGTTAATGGAAATCCAAGGGGAGGCACCACAGGAGGAGAATAACGTCTGGAAGTGGCAAGGGAGGGTGTTCTTTAAACCCCTCCAAAAGCTTGTGGCAACAAGACACCACTGGTAAACCAGTAATGCCTATAGCCCTTTTAAAAATAGCGCTGGAGCAGTTACACTATCCAGCACAAATGACAAAAGAGAATCTAGCGGCAACACTTGCTGAAGACTGGTTCATACCGAACTTAGCAGAGCACATTGCATTTTTTATAGTGAACTGTATAATTTGTCAAAAGCTCACAGCTGGGCACACACTAAAAGTAATTAGAGGAGTCATCCCAAGGCCCAATCGACCTTTTCAGCACTTGCATGTCGATTACGTCAATATGATTCAAGTATGGTACAGGTATCTAATTGTTGTGGTGCGTCCTTTCTCTAGATGGATAAAAGCAGGTCCATGTACACACCCAAACTCTACCTGTGCGGCCACATTTCTAGTGAGAGAGGTATTTCCCAGATGGGGAGTATGTGAAGTCATGAGATAAGATAATGGGACTCACTTTGTAAATGAAGTTTTGAACAGATTAGCTTTTTGCTTGGTAAAAAGCACAAGTTCTCGTCGGCGTATCACCCGCAAGGTAACAGCATATGAAGCTCAACTGCTTATTAAAGGAGAGGATAGCCAAGTTGAAACTTACTCTAAGAAAGGGATGATTACACTGCCTTCCTTTGGCACTATATGCACTCAACCAACCCGGTTCTGACCACACAAAATAGCCACAGGAAGAAGAATGCGCACCTCCCTGACACCTCGAGACAGAGCTAGATATGATGTCCAGTCATCAAGAGAAATCTTAGGTTCTGAAATGCAAAATTACGTTAATTGCATGACATTTTATCTTACTGTAATTTCAGGCCAGCTGCAGCGACGACGAAAAGGGTGCAGGGCAGCACGGAACATAGAAGGAGATACTACTGCAGACACAGCTCAAGGACTACATCTTCCATCAATCTTCCCTGGAGATACCATCCTGGTGAAGAACCACATGAGGAAAAGGTGGGGTGAGCCAACGTTTAACGGTCCCTTTACAGTGGAAGACTGCACTCCCTCTGCAATGAAACTACAAGGAAGAAGAGCTTGGATCTTTTTGGATGATATCAAGCCATACATTAGAGAAGGCCCCCTGCTGCATCCCACCGGGAAGAGACTACGGACAACGGGGAAGAACCACAGCATGTGCAGACGCAATCCATGACGAGGAGAAAGGACGCATGACCAGCAGCAAAGCAAAGACAAGGAACTTTTTTTGCAAAAGTTGTGGCTTCATTTTGGACATTCCCCTGAGCAAGAAAAAAAGGGTATAAGGACATAAAAACGGACACTCTGTGCATCCTAGTTGCAGGGTTAATCAGAAAATTGCGCTCATAAGCCACAACATAGTCTGTTGACTTTGAACTTTGGACTGAGGCATACTGAAGCCTTGATTAGAAAAGAATATGCCAAATTTTGATCGAGGACATATAAATTGGAAGAAAATACAGTATCCAGGTTCTTTCCACACAGAGACCTTGTTCGGAATCACTTATGGTGTCCCAAAGTAGCGACATCACTAAAGACATTCTGAATTACTTTAACATAGGGTCTCATTACGAGGTGGGCGGTAAGGGATACCGGGCACCGTTAAGGAGACCGGTGCCGGTAATTCCTTAACGCCCAATTCCGAGGTCCCTTAGCGGGAACCGTAAAGGACGTGTGGTCTGACCACACGTTCTTTACGGGACTCGTTAAGGGACGTTGGAGCTAATAACGGGCCCTCAATTAGCGGGCCCTTTATTAGCGCCTTCCCATTGAGCACTATGGGGGCTCAAATGGGAATGGGGAATTGCATTTGGAATGGGGATTTACCGGGTCCGCCTAGGGCGGAATGTCCCGGTAAGTCCCCTCTTCACCAGACCAGACCCCGGACACGATTTTGGAGGCAGCCAATGCGCTAATAGAGCCCTGGCTGCCTCCAAAGTTGTAATGAGGCCTGTCACTGGTGGCGAGGCTCACCAGTATCACTGACTTTCTTCAAGATCCTGAAAATGAAAAGACTATAAGGAGGCTGCTTACTGTAATTGCCGAACAGTTCCTCCTCCTCCCGGAATACAGCGAGGAAAAACCCAATGTCCCAAGCGGAGGAAGAAGCGAATAGGCTTATTAATGTACTGTTCTTTCACCTAATTGAAGACTGTCCAGATCTTGTCGGAAGAACTACAGACGTATTGACATTTCTTTGAGATCCACCAAATACAGAAAGTTTAAGTATAATCCTAAACAGCCTTGTTATTAAAGTAGCTCTTCACGCACACCGAAATTGCAGAAACTGTTCACAGTAAGTGAGAGCCAACAGTCCCAAACCTCAGCAAAGACAGGACAAATGTCCCTGTCACCAGAAGACAGCAGATTGGCGAGTAATGTTTTCTTTCGCCTAATAGAGGATTTTCCAGAGCTTGTGGGGAGAACTGTCGATGTTGACGTCCTCACATTCATCAGAGACTCAACTAATTCTACGCAGATGGGTATGCTCTTGCATGGTATCGTGATGCAAGTCGACTTTTTAACCATCAACAGAACTATTTGAGAAGATTTTAAACTTTCCGCCTAGGGACAGATCGAGAGAGTAGTGCCAGAGATTTCATTTTTTATTTTTATACTGACAAGGACACAGCATGTCTTCGGGAATGAAGCAGGTTAGAGGCGTAGATTGGGAACTAATATATTTTGAACATGCACAGTAAAGAGACTTGCTGAATTATTGCCTGATTTGGACACTTTCCTTAGCCCAGCAAGAGAACTGTGTCCAGAAATAATAGACAATCCAGTTTTCAGACAAAGGGGGACAATTGTTTCAGTACCTGCAGCTCACAAACAGAACCAACAGAATCCAGAGATAATATTGTTTACAAACTGTATTAAAAGTTAGCATCTTTCAACGGATGATCAAGATGGGGATCCAGAGCAGCAATCTCAGCCTCCCTCGGGAGGAGAGACATCCGTATGTTTCTGGAAGTAAATGCTGTAGATTGACCTACAGGGGTATTATGTATTTATTTATGCATTATATTCATCATTGTTTTACTATCATTGACGATCAGAACTGCATTTTTTATTGGGGTTCCAAGCGTTCAAATCCCAGTTCACCCACCTAATGGTGCACACATGAAGCCCACAAAGGCACCCAGACCTTACATAGTAATTCCAGTACCTAGGAAATCTGATGGTGGAGTGAGTGAACTTGAGATGGATGTGATTAGCAATGACACACACACCCACTTATGGTAACAAGCAAAGTGAAAAGCCGGAGACAGGGTTGGCAGAGTGTGAATGTAAAAAGGTTACTGACACCCACACCATGCAAACATTGAATGCACACACACCAGACCTAGAGTCAACAACTGCAGAACCACAATCCGAAGCAGGGGAGGAGAAGAGACTGCCTACTATGAGAAGTTCCACTACAAGTGAGGTGAAAAGACAAATGGAAAAAACTGAACTCCTGAAGAGAGAAGAGCAAGAGGAATTGGAGAATGAACCCGCAGAGACAACATTAACAAGCACACATGATCCAATGAAGAGGACAAGAACAAGTCCTACAATACTGCCAGAACTGCCAGACTTTTGTCTACTCAAATGGTACAGATGAGAAGACCTGCACCATGGACAAGGATACCTGAGAATCCTCCAGCGAGAAGAAGCCATAAATAGGCATTCAGGGATGTAGTTATAGCGAACTACATGAGACCCTTATGAAGCAAGAGAAGCATACATGGGACGACAGTGAACTAAACGATTACTTGGCCAGCACAGCTCATTTGGGAAACAACATCTGGTACCAGCATATGAAAGAAGTTGGAAGACGAAATTCAGAGGGGGAATGTTTTGTTTATGCACTCCTACCGTACAGCATGGGGAAGTCCAAGATCATTGTAGCTGTAGAGATTGATGTCTAGACAGCACAATGTCTTTCACACGTAGCAATGTGCAAAACCAGAGGCCAGTTCATGGGTAGTGACGCCTCACTGAAATGGGCAACTGAAACAACAGATCCAAATGAAGACGATTATGTCCAGGACATAAAGACAAGAAACAATGGAAAGACAAAACACATTGTGATCCGATATGAGAAGCCTGGAGTTAAAGGAGCGGAGATTAGAAGAGAAGCAAATCAAAAAATGAACGTCCAAGGAAAAACTCCAGAGGCCAAATGCAGATTTGGGGAACAGTGCTTTCACCAGACGAATGGGAGAAAGGAGTAGTGATTTGCAGGGCATGGATGGTCCTTGGAGCCGACAAAGAAGCAATTGAAAATGCACAAAGGATATTGAAGCCATTTTGGCCAAAGCTTGCAAAACTGGTGACATGGGTCGAAGATAGAGGAGGACCCCTGCAGATAGTACCCCTGGAGAACTCAAAATTGTGCTTCAGGAATAATGGCACTAGAAAGATGGGAGAAAATCAGAACTGGGGACGAATCTTTGATGCTCTAGGAATGGTGCATGGAACTGCAGTAATTATGTATCATTATTGGGCAGTGGATCCAAAGCATACATCAGACTGCCGAGAAACTGGGGAGGTATATGCACAATTGTGAATGTCCATGTCCACGTTCCAGCATTGGTGATCCCGAAAAGTGACCTGAACATTGACAGTTTCCCGAAAGCAGATGCTAACCTGAGGAAGAAGAGATCTGTGGAACTGCTGACTCGATGAAGACAAAGGGCCTAATTACGACCCAGGCGCTGGACCATGGTTAGCTCTTAGCACCATGGTCCATGCCGGTCTCCGGCATGGTGGATGGCGGAATTACCGCCCCCATCACAAGGTTGGCGGGGGCGGTAATTCCCCATTCACCATTTGCCCTTCCCCATTCCCATTTTGCCCCATAGGGCATAAGGGGGATGGGGAAGGTGCTAATTACGGCGCCGTAAATTACGGTTGCCGTAATTAGCTCCAAAGTCCCTTAGCGGGTTGGATTTTAACGCCTGCAAAAAGCAGGCTTTAAAGCCTCCAACCCGCTAAGGGTCCTTGTAATCAGGCGCTAATGGTTTAACGGCGCTGACGCTCTTTACGGCGCCATTAAACCATTAGCGCCAGGGTCGTAATGAGGCCAAAAGAATGACTTTTCTGCCAAATCGGAAGAAGCTTTCCATGCAATCCCATATGAAAACAGGCTGTTCAGCCTCACCTCTTCAGTGATCACGACAATTTTCATGCCGAGATTTCAAGTTGGAGCAAATACTAAATCGTTGCAGATAACCAGATGGGAGTTACTACAGACCATCAACACAGCCATAAAGGGACTCAACGCTCTCAAAGAAGAGTTAAAGGCAGTCCGACTGATGACTCTCCAGAACAGATATGTACTTGACATGATCACAGCTATGGATGGAGGTGTTTGTGCAAATATTGGAGAATCATGTTGCACATTTATACCATCTCACGATGAAGAAAATGGAACTCTAACGTAGGCCATAGGTATGCTGATGAAACTACGGAATCAAATGATTGATGAAACTGACGAAGTAGACGACGACAGTTGGTTCGGATCACTATTCTCGTGGGTTCCACAATGGATGGCAGATGCATTCAAGTTCTTAGGAGCTCTGCTAGTGATGATATTGCTAGGATTCTGTGTTATCAAGATAATAATCTCTCAGTGCCAGAAAACTGTGAAAAAAAGCCATAGGGATGAAGATCATGATTGATGTGGAGCCAAGATGGAAACCCAAAGACCTGACTGACAAAAAAATAAGAGACTTTGCAAAGGCCAGCATTCATGCACCAGAAGGAACAATGTTTCTATATCCCAGGAAGAATATAAATTATGTGGTTTACTGCAGCCCAAATGGACATTGTCAACTGATGACGTGGAACAAGGACGAACACGTGAGAACAGCAGGAAGTTTAAAAGGAGTAATAGAGTTATGGACCACAAAGAGACATTTCTTCAGACCATCATGTATAGACCCAGAAGATGAAGAAAGAATGGACCCAGGCGATGAAGTGAAGGTGAATACAGAGGAACCAAAAAAGATGGATCCAAAGAAAGAGGTGAAAGTGGTTGATGAATCGCCCAGAAGGGGGAGTGTAGAGGAGGGCCAAATTCAGCCCGTACTCTAACCATCCATTTTGAAGTACCTGGAACGTTCACGCCAAAATATGTGACATATGATGAGCAAATAAACCAGCAGAGAGCTGCAGTGGGGCTCTGTCCAGTACCTATCAGAAGAACATCACCTATTGAAGTACCGATACCAAGGAAACAATGGACAGTAAGGTATCCATTGAGAAAACCATATCAACAAATGAAACGAAATGAAGATCGTCTAAGTACAGTCCCTGAAGAAACCAAAAAGGTCATAATTGAAGATGAATGGTGACGACACGAGAACCCGGACTAACTCACATATAGAAGAAACAACGACCAGAGAATGACATAAAGAGACGAAACGCCATGGGCCAGGGATATCGTGAACCTAAAGTGAAAGGAAGATGTCACATGTAAGAAGCTTGAGCCATGAGCATGATGAGGATATTCAACCAGTTTACGCATGTACATATGCTTGGAACCGCAAGAAAGCTAAGAAAATTGTGCAGCTTGCTATGCTTAGTAGAAGGATAGTGCGGCAAGTGCCACCTATACATATCTATCTCAAAGGAGGCACATTATATAATTATATTTCCACTTTGCACAAGAAGCAGAATCAACCCAAAGGTTACTAAAGGCCACACAAGGAAAACTTCATATTTAGCAAAATCGAGAATAAGCGGCAGAAATGAAACTCAGCAGAGGCAACTCATGCCAGGAAAACCAAGGTTGTATCAGTAGAATAGACGAACAGTAGCTACAATCAATTGAAGCTAAGAACAGAATATCCTGCTTCAGAAAGGTCAAGATAAGAAACTGAAGGCAGGTGGTGGGTGAAACAAAAATCAAATACACAAATTACAAAAAGAAGAGGCAAATTGACGGTGTCTGAATCACGTGACCAGCCGAGCAAGGAGAAGTTTAACCTTCACACCTACGCATGGCAACAGGCCAGGCAATGATATCAGAACTTTTACAGACAGGAGGTGCAGTCTCGAGGCCACCCACAGTGAAATAATTGACACATGGCCACTAAAGTGATGATTGATTGTAACAATAATTGGAGGAAGGCCAGGGGATCTAGTGGGGCACCCTGCACCTTGCCAACCATTCTGGGTGCTGCTAAGCAAAATGAAAAAGTAGGAGTGGGGTTGGTGCAAACCCAATCACAAGGGACCAAGTAATGTAGGGTCCTATAGGTAGTAGAACCAATAGGACGTTGTACTTTTAGTGATGTCTACAGTAGCCATTTTGAAGGACGGGCTTATATGCCCCACCTGACAGTGTTTACCCAATCCCCTTACTCCGTTACCATATACAGATATAATACCTATATTAGAGTTACCATTCCTGAACCAATAGAAGTGCATGCAAACTTTAAAGTGTTACACATCAATGATGACGAGTTTTCAGTATAAATGTTGTCTGTTTTATGAAGTTCGTTGGAGTTGTGAAGAGAGAGAGAAGATCACGCATCCGCTGATATTCATGAGACTCCCCGTTTTTCTACTTGTCATTAAACAGACTCCCTTTGCCAAACCGTCGACTTGTCATTATTGATTTGGTGTTGGAGTATTAATCTGCACCCCCATCCATTTCAAGGGTGCTGCTATCTTGTCTTAAAGTGCTTCTGGGCAAACCCCGACTCTATGGGCCAGCTGGGGGTCCTGGAGCACAACATCTCAGTAATCAGATCTGGATACTAACAGTGATAGCGAGAAAGGACAAACAGAAATACCCAGCACATTGACAGAAAATTTAGAATGTCCTTTTAAGAGAAAATACGAAGGCACAAGAGGGGTACACAGCAAAATCTCCAGCAGCCAGATACAACAAATACAGGGCAAAGATATCCTACAAACCTCAATACCTCAACACTGCATATACTCACAGGAGGGGCAAGAGGGGAGGATCCAAGAAACCAAGGAGGACAATTAATATGTAAAATGTATGCTTCAATTGTACCAAAACTCTTTGAAACATGTTAGAAAATGTGTCCAGAAACACTATGGTTTGTTTGAATATGCAAAAATGTAGTGATAAGTGTGAGAAAATATGCTTAGATCTACTATGGCCTGAGTGAACAGGCACAACCAAAGCAGAGACATGAGGCACATCTTCTTTATTTGTGATAATTAATTACCAAGGAGTGTCAGGATAGAGTCTGAAAAACAAACCCCCTTCTATGTAAAATGTTAGAATGGAAGGCAAGATGATAATCTAGTACACTTAAATTCGGTGCACCTTTTTTGAAAAAATGACAAGTCTGCTTCTTTGTTTTCATACAAATTAGAAAAGGCAATAACCAAAATGGCCGTGGCACGCGATATGCAATGATGTCATCACACAGATTAGCGCGATGATGTGACTGCGCTCGCGGATAAAAGGCCACCAAAACTAAGCAAAAATCACATTGCGGAACTGTGGTGAGAGGGACAAGTGAATCTCCACTACAAAGGTAAGAAAATGATCCTCTATACTAACAGGGTAATTCATAGAATTTCGCACAAAAGTGGCGCACGCGGCTGGCGCACAGTGTGCGCGTGCGAATGTCTGCGCCAGCCGCGTGCGCTAAAATCGATATCCGCGCACAGCATATTCATGGATTTCAGCCTCAAAAACCAGCCGTGGCGCAGAGTGGCACAGCGACCCTGCAGCTGCGCCAGTTACGCCCCCAAGAACGCCTTCGCGCAAGGAAACGCCATCAAAATTCACAAATCATCGCAAAGGGCTGCGCTAACCCTGGACCAGTATACAGGGCTGCCAAACAGCAAATGCCGAGCGAGGAACGTGTATTACTGGGGTGCGCGGGAAGTTCCACACGCGATTTCAGCAGGGTACGTGTATTTCTGGGGTGCGGGGAAGTTCCACACGCGATTTCAGCAGGGTACGTGTATTACAGGGGTGCGCGGGAAGTTCAACACGCGATTACAGCAGGGTACGTGTATTACAGGGGTGCGGGGAACTTTTACACGCAATTTCAGCAGGGTACCAGTATTACTGGGGTGCGTGGGAAGTTCCACACGCGATTCCAGCAGGGTACGTGTATTTCTGGGGTGCGGGGAACTTTTACATGCGATTTCAGCAGGGTAGGTGTCTTACTGGTGTGCGCGGGAAGTTACACATGCGTTTTCAGCAGGGTACGTGCATTTCTGGGGTGCGGGGAAGTTCAACACGTGATTACAGCAGGGTACGTGTATTACAGGGGTGCACGGGAAGTCCCACACGTGATTCCAGCAGGGTACATGTATTTCTGGGGTGCGGGGAAGTTTCACACGCGATTACAACAGAGTATGTGTATTTCTGGGGTGCGTGGAAGTGTAACACGCAATCACAGCAGGGTACCTGTATTACTGGGGTGCGCGGGAAGTCCCACATGCAATTCCAGCAGGGTACGTGTTTTTCTGGGGTGCGGGGAAGTTTCACACGCAATTTCAGCAGAGTACCTGTATTACTGGGGTGCAAGTGAATGTCAAAACCCATATCATGACGCGCATGAAAGCAATGAGATAATACCACACATCGAAGTATGAACCAGAAAATGTATTAAAAGCAACATGAATGGAATAAAAAACAAACAAACGACAAAGGGAATTAAAAACGAAAAGCTGCATGTCCGTAAAATAATGAAATCAAAATCCAAAGGAAAGGTCTCCAAAGTCACAGTTCAAAAAATGAAATCCAAGGGAAAAACAAAAGTGAAAACCATTGCTCCATGGGGAAATAAAATAATAAAAAAGATGAATCCAATAGTGAACTATATACAGAAGAACAATCCAGGGTCCATGATCCCAACTGAAGAAATGAAACCTATCAAAAATACTACCTAATGAAAAACTATATACAGAAAGGTGGTGCATTGTCCAAGCGCAACCAAAATAAAGAAAAAACCAAAGGAAACCTAACACTATCTAACTATTTACAAGGGCAGCGGGCAAGTCCAACGGCTCACATGTTGATGTTCCGGGCCAGGGCATCATCGAACTCCTGCTCGATGTCCCGGAGGCGGTCCTCTTCCATGGCCCCAAGGGTTCGCAGGGACGATGACATCTGGAACTCCAGGTCCCTGCGAATGGCCTCGAGGCACTCGGCCCGCCTCAGGGCCCTACGCATGGAGTTCTCCGCCCTGACCATCGTGAGCCGTGCCTCTTCCGCCCTCTGCCGCTCCGCATCTATCGCATGGACCAACCGCTGCCACACGGAAGACACTTCCCGTCCAGGGTCCTCCTGCCCTCTGGCCGATGCCTGCCCCTCCGATGATGAAGGCCCCGAGCCATCATGGCTCCCACCTTGTTGCTGCTGCTGCTGTGCCGCTGCCTGTGCCCTGGCTCCTGCTGCCTGCACATCCTCCTACAGCTGGGGTGCAGTTGTTGAGGTGCCCACCCCTGCTGGACGTCCGACTCCCGACTGTGGCAGGGATGTATCCTCCACCAGCCTGGCCGCAGGGTCAGAGGCAGCTCCACAGGGCACCCAGGTGACACATGGGTGGGAAGATGGCACGGAGGACGACTGGCGCATAGGGGGTTCAGTTGAGGAGGGGGTCGGAACAAGGTCCACAAAACGGAGGAATCCGGCCATGGTGAGCTGTCCCAGTGGGTCAACGCGGTCAACGAGCCATGCGAGAAGACGTGCAGTCTCCACATGAAAAGACTGCAGGTCAGCTCGCATGGCACGTTGAAGCAACGCCACCCCACCCAGGACAGGCTAAACCCGGTGGCGGATAGCCACATCCGCAGGGAGAGGAAGGCCAGTTGGTGTAAGCCAATCCCCTCCCTGAGAACGGGTCTGGACGTAGGTATCCCTGCTGGTGCAAGATGATGCAGTCACATGATCGGGGACAGGATTACACACAGGCACCTCCACGGCGGCCTGTGCTGCCTCCTGTCCCTGCCCCTGCACTGCACCACTAGCACCAGTGGAATCCCCACCTCCAGACCCCGTCTCTGTCCCTTGCACGGCCTCCTCCTCCACCAAACCTCCCACCAACCTGGATGACTCTGTGCCATCTTCCTCCATTGGGCCCTGTGGGGTCTCAGCTGCCCCTTCGGCTGCCGAGGAGTCCAACTCCGACCTCCGCCTCTTGGACCTCCCCTCGGCAGCTGCGACCTGGGACGCGGCACCGGACTCCTCACTCCCCGATGAGATGACAACCTGGGAGGGGAGCCGGGCCTTGCGTCTCCGGCTGGCGGTGCGATCCCTGCCGTTGTGCTCCACAGCACCTTCTCCGCCCTCTTCATCAGTTGATGCTGCAGACAGGGAGAGATAGGAAAAAGGCATCAGGGCACTGTACAATGGACTCATACACACATGACAGTTGTACATGAGTGGCATTGTCAAACTTCAGACATGGCATCACAATCCCCAACACACATGTCATTGCAACTCACACACATGACCTATTCCACAGCCATATTGCAACAGCCAGCACATCCATGCACATACAAACAGCATGAGCAGCCAAAGGTGAGCCAGACATCACATGAAACACAGGGAGTACACTAGACATGCACACACGCCACCACAATTACATGCATGTGTACACCTCCGCCAACTGTCGCAGTGATGGTATGGGCATCCATGTCACATCTGGCAATCAGTCTTCTACATATCAGTCTCACATGCATCCATGTTGCATCTCTGTTGCACCCATGTCAAATACACACACATGCACATGTACACAGTGCAGATACATGCAGCTGGAACCAACATCCATGTGTGACACCACAACCATGCCAACTTACATACACAGTAATCAAAACATGTGTGCTCACACATCTGCATTTGGCCTGGATGCTTACCCACACATACACCATCCATGTGTCTCACACATGAAAGGATTTGCATGTGTCAGCCTCACAGCCCTGTACATACACATCCATACATGGCCCTACAAAACCACATGTACAACCTACACACTACTGGCACACCACCACATGCACAGCTTCCAATCAGTATGCATGTACACTTACTGCTCGACTCCAGACGGGTCTGCCTCTCAAGGACCTGGACGTGGAGCGCTGGGCGCATGCGTTCCAGGACCCTCATCTGATGTTCCGACAGGTGGCCCCCGCGCCCCTTAGCATCCGCTGCCTTCAAGAGGCGCCGGGCCTTGTTGAGGGTCCTGGACCTGATGTCCTCCCAGCACTTCTTGACATGTTGGAAGTCGCGGACTGCCACCCCCTCTGCATTGATGGCAGTCACGATGTCCGTCCAAATCCGAGTCCGTCCTTCCTTGTCGGCGGCGGACCTTCCGAAGAGGGCATCATACTGCCCCAGGACTTGCTCCACCAGGACACCAACTTTGGTGGCAGTGAAGCTGGTGGCCCTCTGCCTCTCTGGCTGGGGCTTGCCAGTGGTGCCAGATGGTGTAATGCCCGACATGGCAACCCCAGAGGCAGGTGTGGGTGGGCAACTGGGTCCTGGGGCTGGGCTGTGGAGCGATGGAATAGCAGTCGGGAGTCTTCGGTTCTAGCAGGGGTGGTCACAGCAACAGCACCCTGGGCTGACGTGCAGGCAGCAAATGGCAGGGCACGTGGGCAGCAGGCAATCAGGCAGCAGCAGATGGCAGGTGGGAGCGTGCTCAGGGCTCTGGGGGGCAGTAATTCGGCCTTCTGGGCAGGAGCGTGGTCTTCCGTGTGTGAACGCGTGGCCAGCTTGATACGGAGTGATTTGGCACGTGAAAATCTAGCACGTCAGCGTGTAATTTGAGGAAAGGCCCTTAGCGTGTAAGCGCGTCAGCACGCGTACGCGATTTCATTGGACCAAAGGCCCTTAGCACGTAAGCGCATCTGTGACGTGCATGCGCGGGCGTTTCCCTGAACCCGGGTGCATGTTACACATCCAAGAACTGCACGTCCGAGTGTCAGCTCGTGTAATTGGAGGTTAGGGCCTTAGCGCGTATACGCGGAAGTGACGTTGGACGTGTGGGCCGGTTCAAAAGGCACATGTAGGACGTCATTTCCTTGTACGTGCTTTTCGTGGAGCGCGAGTCGGTATATTCTGTATTTCTTGTCGGTTCACACGTGATTTACTTCGCAGCGTTTCTAGTTCGTACTCCCTGTTACCTCTGACAGCTTTTTTCTGATTTTCTGTTGGGCCTGTTTCCTCAAACAGCGTTCACTTCTTCTTTTGTCCTGTCTCCTCAGACAGTGTACAATTCTTCTTTTGGTGGGGGTGTTGCCAACGCGCACACGTGCGTATTTATCACGCTCATTTTCCAGGCAGACGGTGAGTCGCGCACGTATTTACCAACTGTGCTTGCCCCGTGTCTCGCGTACCCCTTCAGAGGTCATTGTAGGCTGCATGTAACATGCGTACGTTCATTTTTGTGTTTCTGGGTGCCATAGCGTAGTGCGGGTTCATTTTTCCACACACGTGGTCTACGAGGGGTTGCGTGCACGTTATTTTCTGTTTTTGGGGTGCCTGTGTGTTGTGTGACCCGTCATCTTTCCCCAGGGGTCACATACAGCCTTGCTAGAGCACTGGGGTACGAATTCCATCTAGTACCCTACGCCTTTGACACCCAATTGCCCAGGACAATAGTTTACTGCAACTCCCATACGCACAACAACATCAGTGCATGGTTGGGAGGCAACCAAGCGGTAAGGGTGGCAAAGGTAGCCGAGCCTCAAGAGGTGGCCGTGGTGGGCGCGGTAGGGGACGTGGCTGGGATTTGCAGGGTACCCCTAGCCCCCCATGTGTGGAGGACCAGTCAGGGACATCCATGCCCCCCCGCCCCATAGTTGAGGGAAACGTGGCTGACACCATCTCTGCTCAGCCCTTGTTGGACCGGCCCATTGTGGCACCTGACCTGGCAGAGGGTGACTCCCAGGCTGACTTCCAGGTCGCCAAGTCTAGGCCACGTGTGGCGGTGCAAGTTGGTGTCACCGGGCCATGTGGATCAGGGGCAGCTATGTCATCTGCTGCCCTGAGTAGGCAGGGTGGGGAGGCTGCAGGGGCAGCTGCAGCTCCATCCACCATAGCTCTGACTCTCCCAGCCAGGGCAGTAATGGTCCCAGTCCATCTTGCTAACGTTCCCCCTGACTACGTAACACTTCGGACAATGCCTGCACCAAGTCCCATGGTCAGTGTGCATTCCCACACTCCAACTACCCAGTCCACCGGTGCTCCTGCCCCTAGTGGCCAGAGCGGCGTAGGCCACTCAGGATCCCTACCACCTTCCAAAAAAAAGAGGAAGAGTGCTCGTCCACTACAGGCTGATACCCCAGACACGGCTACGCAGTCCGGCACTCAAAGGAAGCGTAGCTTCCATGATGCCGAACGTGATGCACTTGTGCAGTATGTGTCCGCACATGACAGCAAAATATTGATCACTTCAGGGTGCAAGACCACACCTGCTCGACGTTAGGCACACTGGCAGACCGTCGTGGACATCATAAGTGCCCTTGGATTAGTGAGGCGCACAGCTGGTGAGTGCTACAAGCGCTGGAATGACCTTAAGCGCAGGGCAAAGAAAAAGCTGGCCTCAAGTCATGCCGCTACTCTGGTGACTGGAGGTGGGTCTCCACAAGAGGACATTGAACTCACTGTACATGAGTCTGTTGCTGGGACCTACGTCACAGAGGAACAGATCCAAGGTGTGGGAGATCTGCCAGATTACGAGGCATTGTCCGGTGAGTGCACATGCATGTGTGTGTGATCCATGTGTATGTTGTGTGTGTGAGGGGTTCTGATTGAGTGCCAGGTGAGGGTGTGTGTGCCTGAGTGGTTTGGGTCACCCATGTGCTTCATCCAAAACATTCTGCGCCCCTGGATTTGGGTATTACAGTATCCCTTCTGCCCACAGTAGACTTTTTGTGCAACATCACACCAGTTGCCCTTGAAGTGGCATCTTGCAACAACATTGTTCCGTATTTCTCATTGTTCATTCAGGCTGATTGTTTCGATCCCCCCACTTTCACTACGCATTTCTCAGCCCTATTGTCAAACGATATGTGACATGCCATCTGTGTGATGGCATGTGTCATGTATGTGGATTGGACATGCCACTCACAGGCCAATGTGTGATGGCTCTGCTAGCCAGCATGCAGCTAATGTGTTGCTCTTCCATCTTGGTGTCATCAGTGTCTGACATTTTCCTCCCCTTCAAACTCAGTGACAATGCATGCATGGGAGGGTTATAGTCATGTGGGACATGTGTCAATCAAGTACTGGTTCTGTAGCTTGTGAGGCCTAATTGTGTGCCATGGTGCTAATGCCTGTTTCCATTTTTTGTCTTTCATGTTTCTGCAGGGGATGACACACTTGATGCTGTTGAGGGTGAGTAGATGGTGCAGACCCAGGAAGGATTTCATGCACGACCGGGCACCAGTGGGGGACAGGGTGTGGTGGTGGGTGAGAACCCACTCTTGCTGCAGACCATTCTCTCCAGGGGTGTCTCTGGGTGCACCTCCCCAGACCTCTTTTTGGGTGTTGATTCGGATGATGAGACCTATGTGGCTTTGCAGGTAGGTGTTTCTGGGAGGGATTCTGTTCTGTCCGACCCACCTGCACCAGGGGTACAGCCCACTATGGGGATGTCAGTGTTGGTAGTTCCGCCTTTGGTGGTTACGGATGCAGGGCCACACTCCCCAACATCTGATCCTGTTCCTGGGCCAGCAGATCAGAGGGGGAATGCAGTCCTGCAGCTTCAGGCAATGCTGACACAGCAAGGCACAGTTTGCCTTGCCCCAGACAGTTGTGGTGCCCGCCAACGCGGTGGCCGTACGCCACCAGGCAATACCGCATGGGAAAAATCCATATACAGTATGGCAAACCAACAGGCAGCAGCATATGAGATGATGGCTCAAGCTATGGAGAGGGTGGCCACTTCCATTGTCCCCCCCAGAAAGGCAGATGGAGCAACTACAGCAGGCAACAGACTCCATTTGCCAATCACCCAGGGAGGACATGTTGGTGTCCAACACGGACAGACGGGCGGTCCTGGACACTCTGCGGGAAGCCATTTCTTTAGAGTCCCAGGGCCAGAGGGAAGCCCTGAGGGTAGAAGTCCGTCACCTCAGGCAGACTCTTGTGGAGCTTGAGGCTTCCACTGTCACGAGGACAGAACAGCTGCTGGAGCGGGTCACACGTACGCTCTCAGCAGAGATGCAGGCAACTCGGGAGGAGGTCCGGGCATCACGTCAGGTAGTGCATGGGGATCTCTGCACCATATTCCTCCAGAACAAGATCTTCCACACCCACATGCTTGCTGCCATGGAGGACCAGACTAGGGCTTTGCATGGGCTGCCTCCCATAGCACCACCACCTCCTGTGGCGGCAGCAGCACAGGGTGATGAGAGCGACCACAGCGATTCAGAATCTCTCACAATATCGTAGGCGTGCAGGCCATGAGTCCATGGAGGTGTTTTTTTTCTCGCAACATCCACACAGGTGGCTGTTGGTGTGCACCTTGTCCTCGGACCTCCTGGGTGGCCTCCCCCACCCCCCTGTCCCCTACATGGCCATTTTTGATTTTTGATTTTTGGTTTTTGATTTTTGAGTTTCTGTTACAGTGTGTTGCCTTGTGTGGCTCCCGTGGGAATCCACTGTATTCCGGCTGGGCACATGCAGACTTGTCCTGAGTTTGGGTTAGATGCTTGGGTTCGTGAGACACACACCCCTCCTGCTTCCCGTTACCATGGGCTTGCAAAGGGTATGCCCAAGTGACAGTAACTTACACAGTGACGTTGGACTCCCATGACATGTGTGGGCAGTCTGTAGTCAAAACTGTGTATACATTCCTAGTGCATATTGTTGTAGTATTGTACACTGCATGGTGTATTGATGTGTACTTGTGCATCCATGTCTCCCCCCTAATTTGCAGGTTCATTCCTCATGTCTTCACAAGGCCGTCTACTTTGGAGATGGAGTTCATGTTGTCAGCAGTGCACTTCCAGATTTGCGTGGCACCAACACTGTACAGTTGGAAGTGGTTGATGTGCTAGCATCACCAGGTTGTAAGACTACGTATCCTTTAATTTAGTACTGTCATGTGAATGCTATGTTTGGGGTGGCTAGCTGCATTGTATTGTGGTAGTCTTTGGTCATGTGTGTTGTCAGTTCTACATTAATGGGAGCATACTGTGTGTGGCCATTTTCCATTCGGGACACTGTACTTTGTGACACTTGTGTCATGTTTTGGGGATTCCTTCGTTTGCTCTCGCATAGCATGACATGCCATGGTGTGTTGGGTGGCGGTGCTGGGGAGGTGTTGGATGACATGGCACTGTTGTCATGTTGTATCTTGCAAGGGGGTAATGATTTTAGCACCATAGAAGTGTGTCTTTTGATGACACAGCATTGGTGGTGTTTGTGTAGGTAGGGATGCACACAATGGAACACTACCAGGTGAACAATCTCAGGCTGGTATGGTTGTGACAGTTGACTGTCACTTGACTCATCATCATTGCTAGTCAGCTGGTATGTGCCAGGGCTGTGTGCACTCCACAGGGGTGTGATTTTAGGTGAAGTAATTAGCCACCAGCTGCGTACGGGCTGCCTCACCCTGTGCCCTTTCCCCTCCAATGCGCAGCGGGCGTGCATGTGGTTGGGGATGTGGGGCACCACCATGTCCACGAGCAGGCTCCGGCGTGTTGCAACGTTGTGCAGGGCACATGCTGCCACTATGATCCTGCCCACTACTGGGGGAGCGTATAACAGCTGCCCACCAGAACGGTCAAGGGAGCAAAGCGTGACTTGAGCACTCTGAATGTGCGCTCCACTATGCCCCGGGTTGCAATATGGGCTGTGTTGTATCTTACCTTGGGTGGCGTGGTGGGGTTCCGAATTGGCATCATCATGTGGGTGCTCAGAGGGTAGGCACTGTCCCCTGGGGAGGTGGTGATGGGTATCATTAGTGGGGTTGTGACATTCCTCAGTATCTGACATGCATGCATGTGCTGTGGCATTTATACTCACCAATCAGCCATGTATCGCCATGCCGACCAGCTTGTAGGTCCCGATTTAGGGTTGACATTCTGTAAATCAAACTGTCGTGGGTGGACCCTGGATAGTTGGCATATACTGAGGTGATGATTCCCTTGGCATCACATACTACCTGGACGTTGATGGAATGCCAGTGCTTGCGGTTTCTATAGATGTGCTCAGATGACCTGGGGGGACGTAGAGCCACATGGGTGCAGTCAATGGCACCTAGCACTTTGGGGAAGTGTGCCACCCCGTAAAAATCCTGGACGACAGCCTGCCTTTCTCTAGGTGTTCTGGGCAGGTATATGTTCCTGCGTACTGATGGGCGTGCAGTCATGATGGCCAAGACCTGGTGTAGGCATCGTGACTGCGTGGCCTGTGACACCCCCCCCCCACTATGGCACTTGTCCACTGAAATGATCCAGTGGCCAAGAAGTGCAGTACATTAAGGACCTTCTCCAGGGGGCTGAGTGCTTGGGAGCAGAGGGTGGGTGATGTGAAGTCATCCTCCCACTCACTGACCAGGTCGAGTATTATGTGAGGTGGAAACCTGTACCTCCCATACACGTGGTCATCAGGCATCGCAAAAAGGCTGGTTCAAGGTGTAAAAATTCTGGCCCTGACTATCCTCCTCCTCCTTCTGCGGTATCCCACGGCCACTGCTGCTAGGAACGATATATTCATCCTGGCGCCTGAGCTTGATTGTTGTTTGCGGCACTTTTATGCTGCGTGGGTCAACGTACGCCTGCTTCCTGCTTGCGTACGTGTTTCCGGATTAGCGCGTCTTTTTTGGCGTGTGCGTGTGGGCGTTCCGTGCATTTGCCTCCTGTACTTCCACGCCCACCACAGTAATACACATATCCCGCTCGCCCAGGCACAATCGTGTGTAAAACCTCCCGCGAGCCCCTGAATTACACGTACCCCACTCGCCCAGGCACAATCGCGTGTGAAACTTCCCACGCACCCCCAAAATACACGCTATTTTTGACACAGCGGGTGTCCGTGTTTGTTGCGTACCCCTTTGCACGTCATTTGTCCTAGAGGGCCACAGTATGGGACATTCATCAGAGCTGTATATACGGCTTTTTGTTAGCGCACATTTTTTTAATGCGCAGGGACGCTACCGCCTGCCTTCGTGTGGCGGACATGTGTTGATGTACATAGTTGACTTTTGGTTTGTGTCGTGGAATCGCCATTTCACTGCTGGGGGGTGGGTGTGCAAGGGGACATGAGTGGGGGCCTGCTGGTAGGTGCCCTGCACTGCTGGGGGGTGGGGGTGCAAGGGGACATGAGTGGGCGCCTGCTGGCAGGTGCCCTGCACTGCTGGGGGTGCAAGGGGACATGAGTGGGGGCCTGCTGGCAGGTGCCCTGCACTGCTGGGGGGTGGGGGTACAGGGGGACATGAGTGGGGGCCTGCCGGCAGGTGCCCTGCACTGCTGGGGGGTGGGGGTGCAAGGGGACATGAGTGGGGGCCTGCTGGCAGGTGCCCTGCACTGCTGGGGGTGGGGGTGCAAGGGGACATGAGTGGGACATGAGTGTGGGCCTGCTGGCAGGTGCCCCGCACTGCTGGGGGTGCAAGGGGACATGAGTGGGGGCCTGCTGGAAGGTGCCCCGCACTGCTGGGGGGTGGGTGTGCAAGGGGACATGAGTGGGGGCCTGCTGGCAGGTGTCCCGCACTGCTGCGGGGTGGGGGTGCAAGGGGACATGAGTGGGGGCCTGCTGGCAGGTGCCCTGCACTGCTGGGGGGTGGAGGTGCAAGGGGACATGAGTGGGACATGAGTGGGGGCCTGCTGGCAGGTGCCCTGCACTGCTGGGGGGTGGGGGTGCAAGGGGACATGAGTGGGAGCCTGCTGGCAGGTGCCCCGCACTGCTGGGGGGTGGGTGTGCAAGGAGACATGAGTGGGGGCCTGCTGGCAGGTGCCCTGCACTGCTGGGGGTGGGGGTGCAAGGGGACATGAGTGGGGGCCTGCTGGCAGGTGCCCTGCACTGCTGGGGGGTGGGTGTGCAAGGGGACATGAGTGGGGGCCTGCTGGCAGGTGCCCTGCACTGCTGAGGGGGTGGGGGTGCAAGGGGACATGAGTGGGACATGATTGGGGGCCTGCTGGCAGGTGCCCTGCACTGCTGGGGGGATGGGGGTGCAAGGGGACATGAGTGGGACATGAGTGGGGGCCTGCTGGCAGGTGCCCTGCACTGCTGGGGGGGTGCAAGGGGACATGAGTGGGGGCTTGCTGGCAGGTGCCCTGCACTGCTGGGGGTGTGGGGGTGCAAGGGGACATGAGTGGGACATGAGTGTGGGCCTGCTGGCAGGTGCCCCGCACTGCTGGGGGGTGGGTGTGCAAGGGGACATGAGTGGGGGTCTGCTGGCAGGTGCCCTGCACTGCTGGGGGGTGGGGGAGCAAGGGGACATGAGTGGGGGCTTGCTGGCAGGTGCCCTGTACTGCTGGGGGGTGGGGGTGCAGGGGGACATGTTTGGGGGCCTGCTGGCAGGTGCCCTGCACTGCTGGGGCGTGGGGGCGCAAGGGGACATGAGTGGGACATGAGTGTTGGCCTGCTGGCAGGTGCCCCGCACTGCTGGGGGGTGGGTGTGCAAGGGGACATGAGTGGGGGCCTGCTGGCAGGTGCCCCGCACTGTTGGGAGGTGGGGGTGCAAGGGGACATGAGTGGGGGCCTGCTGGCAGGTGCCCCGCACTGCTGGGGGGTGGGGGTGCAAGGGGACATGAGTGGGGGCCTGCTGGCAGGTGCCCCGGACTGCTGGGGGTGGGGGTGCAAGGGGACATGAGTGGGGGCCTGCTAGCAGGTGTCTCGCACTGCTGGGGGGTGGGTGCGCAAGGGGACATGAGTGGGGGCCTGATCGCAGGTGCCCCCGCACTGCTGGGGGTGGGGGTGCAAGGGGACATGAGTGGGGGCCTGCTGGCAGGTGCCCTGCACTGCTGGGGGTGGGGGTGCAGGGGGACATGAGTGGGGGCCTGCTGGCAGGTGCCCTGCCCTGCTGGGGGGTGGGGGTGCAAGGGGACATGAGTGGGGGCCTGCTGGCAGGTGCCTTGCACTGCTGGGGGGTGGGGGTGCAAGGGGACATGAGTGGGGGCCTGCTGGCAGGTGCCTCGCACTGCTGGGGGGTGGGTGTGCAAGGGGACATGAGTGGGGGCCTGCTGGCAGGTGCCCCGCATGGCTGGGGGGTGGGTGTGCAAGGGGACATGAGTGGGGGCCTGCTGGCAGGTGCCCTGCACTGCTGGGGGGATGGGGGTGCAAGGGGACATGAGTGGGACATGAGTGGGGGCCTGCTGGCAGGTGCCCTGCACTGCTGGGGGGTGGGGGTGCAAGGGGACATGAGTGGGACATGAGTGGGGGCCTGCTGGCAAGTGCCCTGCACTACTGGGGGGTGGTGGTGGAGGGGGTCATGCATTGGTGATCAGTAGTGCAAGCTGACATGTGGCTTGCCTGGTGGGCATGCCCATGGTGGATGGGCTGCCTGCGGGACATGAAGTCCCCTGTGGTGTGGGCTGCCTGCAGGGGCCGTGGAGGGTATAGAGGGAACACCTGGGAGGACCCACACTGCCAATTCACGTGTAGGACTCCCCTGCACCCCAGATATACACATACCCCACTCGCACAGGGCCTGTCGCGTGTGATAATTCCCACGCACCCCCGAAATACAGGCACAAGCACCCCAGGCACGATCACGTGTAGAACTTCACGCGCACCCCTGAAATACACGTACCCCACTCCCCCAGGCCCGATCGCGCGTGAAACTTCCCGCGCACACACGAAATACACGCACAAGCTGTGTCGCTGTTTGTCGCGTACCCCTTTGCACGTCATTTGTCCTAGGGGGCCACAGTATGGGACATTCATCAGAGCTGTATATTCGTGCTTTTTGTTAGCACACATTTTGGTGCACATTTTTTTCCAGCACAGGGGCGCTACCGCCTGCCTTCGTGTGGCGGACGGGTTTGGGTCAGTGTGCGCCTTTGCCCGTGCGCTGGTTTGCCCTATTCGATTCCATGAATACGTGTTGTAGGCGAGCGTGTGGGCGTTCCGTGCACTTGCCTCCTGTACTTCCCCCGTGACGCCCACATTTTCACGAGTTGTTCCCCATTCCGAGTGTTACGCCCCGTGTTCCGCCTACTTTTGTTATGTGCGCCGCGCTATGTGCGCTTTCGCTGTGGCCTTAGCGCACGCCGTTAGATGACCTGTGCGCCGTGCACTTTTTCAGCGCACAGCCCTGATTTTTCGCGCCCACGGACTTCCATGAATAGATGTGCGCTGGTTTCCATGCGATATTCGCACTTGCACTGCAATGTTCGCTCTTTCACTGCGAATCGCACGTTTTTGCACGCTTACGCCGAAATTTTCGGCGCACATTAATTCCATGAATCGGCCTGTTTGTGTTTCGTTGTGTAGAATAGTCTATAGTTTTATAAAAGAACATGGCTTTCCCAATAACATGCCCTTTAGAAGGAAATGGTGTTAATTTACTAAAAAGCAACAGAATCATTTTGAAAACAAAATATGGTCTATAAAATAGGATGCTTATTTGAAGGGAAGAATTTATACATGCTATTGAGCACCACTAGACCATAGAAATCATTACGTAACATAATCTCCAACCAGGATAGAAAAACTAAGTAAGGTATAAAGGGTTAAAGTACACAAGAGAAAGTGATATTTTGCAATACCTAAGTTAATAAGTGATTAATATTTACCACAAGAGACTGTTCCTTTACTTGATAAATAATCAATATATCAATTGATTATTTTAAGGTCTTTAACCAGCTGTGCAAATTAACAGCAAGGGATAAGGAGACAATAACAGCAGACAACAAGTCACTTCACAGAAAAATTCGTTCAGAATTAAGAGCAGGGTGAGTAACCATAATGAATCTACAGTACAGTATGTTAGCGAAAAGGAATCAAAAAGGGTGATGAATCAAGAAAATTGCTAATATTGTGTTGATGTATGATTTTGTTTTCAGATTCTCTCCTGAAGATCCATGTTAAATGTATGGTGAAAAACATGTAGAGAGATAAAACTTTGTGATATGTATAAAGCAACAAGGCAAAGCAAAATATATTTTATTTTGGAAAATCGGAAAGAGAGATAAAATGTTGTGATATGTATAAAACAACAAGGCAAAGAAAAATATCTTTCAGTTTGGAAAATGTGATAATATGAGAAACAAATTAGTAATGAAGAACACAACTATCGACTGGACACTGTGATTGTGTTTAAAATGGAAGCAATCACCCTATAATTCAATAAATACAGTAATTATTGCACAGGTAAAGATACCATTTGAGAGAATACAGTATCTACAGTAGAACAGTGTTTCAATCCTTGAATGCTGATTGGCAAGTACAATGAAGCCAGGAGAGGGACTATCTATCTTGGCTTTATGGACTTGTCATCATCTTTTGGTTATGTGAATAGATCACGCTGGCAAGTTCTTATAGATCTGGGAGTTGATGAGGAGGTGTTAAGTTAACTTACTCAAATGTACACAGATACATAAGCCTATGTGATGTATGGTAGAGGGGGAAAAGTACACTGATTTCCTGCTTATTCTATGTGGTGTACGTCAGGGAAGTATAATAGCTCCTCTTTTATTTAATTTCCACTCAACTGACCTGGAAGCACCCTTAGACGTTATAAAGGCAGGTGTGCCTAATGCGGCATGGAAGTGTATTTAATCATTGGTGTGTGTTGATGGTGATGTTCTGTTGGTCAAACCCCTATTGCATCGCAATAATTACTAGATGGATATGAAACTTTAATGCTAGAAAAGTCAAATGTGCATTAATACTGGGATAGCCCTTGTAAAATATTTTATAGGGGCAAATTGAAGACCCCAGTCTTCCATTTTGCAAATAATGTTTTTGTCATCAGTAAAATAATGTGTGTACATTGATGTTAAACTTTCAAATAATAATCAAAATCTTTTTAACAAAATTCATCAAAATAATTCAGATATTTTAGGATTTTCTTCCCAATATGCTGGAAGTGTTTTGGTCCCATTCCTGAAAGTTTATGAAGCCAAATCTTGTAACTTGGCCATATGTATTGCTGAAATATGGGCAATTGTGAAGTGGAGAGGTGCCGCAGCTGATAAGCTGTTGTATTTAGAAACCAATAATAGGTCTTTAGTCTACAATTTGGTACTAGCTCTAACACTATTATGGACCCCGTTTGATCCAATGATGAAGCCCAGTTAAATAAGTCACTCATCACGGATGTTATGTACTTTGACCCAGCAAACACATTGAGGTGGTTTGCATATATTAAGCACAATCTATTACCGCTGCTTGTCTGAATTCTTTATATACCCACTAGGAATGATGAAATCCTTGAAGCATAACATGTAAATATGTTGCTATGCTTCAGATGATTCTCACAGAACTCAGTTCATTTATATATACAATTTAGGCACTTAAGTGATTTATCTGATGGCTATTTTAATGTTATATCTAATAGCTCTGCTAGGAAATTGCCCAAAAGGTTACTTCTGGCCCATTGCCTCTTGCAACCCATTGTCTTTTATGGGATACAAATTCTGATCCTATCTGTAAATGTGATTCTATATCTTTTTTTTTTTTTATTTTACTTGTATATAATCAGAGAGAATGATTTTTACAAGGATGCGTCCTATAAGATGAGGGCATCTTGAGATTTGAGGTCTGAATCTCGGCGTGTCAAGTGCAGTAGTGGTCTCAGAGGTTATCTGTGACACGGTCATCAGATGCTGGGAGCCTTGCCACTGGAAGTGAGTGGCCAGGGCAGCGTCTAGGTTGCAGCGTTGATTTTGATGAAGGCAGCTTCCATTATTTTGGCCGTCGCAGCAGCCCAGCGGGATTTTTCACCAGATATCAAACGGTACCACCATGTTTGCTCATCGATCAGTACCGAGTCGAGCCATAGAGGAGATAGAAAAGCTGTACGAACTTGAGTTAAAGCGGGGCAGTTTAGGAGAAGGTGGCGGACGGTCTCAGTAGAGTCCGGAAGTTTACACAGTCTGCATGTGGTGACGATCGACAGCCTTCTCATTGCTAAGATTTCACGAGTGTGGAGCAGGTTTAAGCGCGCTCTTAGAAATGTAGAGCGAAGCTTTTTGTCCGGGAATCTCAGACAATACGCCATGGGAAGTTTCAATTTGTTGTAAGTCGGTGGAAGATGGTTAAGGAACTTGGTTGCGACCGCTTTGTCGGTAGTATTAATCCAGTCTTGTAGTTTCAGTTTTTCACTGACTCTTTGCGGGTTTGAGATCAGGTCGTTTAATGTACAGTGCAAGTCCTCCAGTTTGGTTTTTTGGAGGTGAGTCCATTTTTGGACAGCCTTACAGTTCGATGATTCGAGTTCCTGACCAATGATGTTGGAAATTGGCAAGCCGTCCTTGATGAGAATCTTCCTGAAGAGGGCCAATGAGGACCCACTGACGGAGGCACTTAGTGATAAGAGGCCCAGGTCTCGTCTGATGGCTTCGATTGGAATGGCGGTGGGTAGGCCTAGGAGCGATTTCCAAATGTAGCCTTCCAGTGACCGCCAAAGTTTGGACGGAACAGTGAACATGGCGTCCATGCCATAGGTCAGGGTCGGAACCATTTTGCCTTTGTAGAAGTTAATGGCCGGCACTAGCGAGAATTTGCCATACTTTCTGTCGATCGCTCTTAGTTGGGAAGTAAGTTGTTTGGTTTTAGACCACAGACATTGTTGCATTGTGAGTTCCTGCGAGGAGCCATCGAAAATCACTCCTAGATATTTGAAGTGCGGAACCACTTCGATGTTGGTTTTACACACTGACCAGGGTCAAGTTTTTTTCTGGGAGCGGCCCGATCTGGAGAGGATCATGATTTTCGTTTTCGTCTGATTGATCTGAAGATTGTTGGTGGTCATATAGGCTTCCAGATTGTCCAGCTGCCGCTGGAGGCCGATCGGGGTTTGGTCAAACAGAATCAGATCGTCCGCGTAGAGAAGACGGGAGAGGGTACTGTTGCCAAACTTCGGCGGGAAGCTTCAGACCTGGGCTTCCGAGTCTTTGTAGTCCCCCAGAAAAGCCACGAACAGCGCAGGGGCTAGAGGGCAGCCTTGTTTTACTCCTCTGTGAGCATGGATTTCTTTGGACAGTGCTCCCTGTCTGTTCAGCCGGACGCTGAGTGTAGTATTGGTATGGAGGGCTATTATTGGTAGTAGCACGTCTTTCGGGCAGTTCCAGTTTTCCAGCTTTCTCCACAGTCTACACCTCTCAACTTTGTCAAAGGCCTGAGAGAGGTCGATGAACGCCACGTAGACTGTGGGAGACCCTTGTTTTATTTTGGCTTTCAGGATGGTGAGTATGGGGATGTTTAATGTGGTACCACCGTTTTTCTTGAAGCCTAGTTGAAATGGGTCACTGCAGGGGGCCGATTTCGCCCATCGGTTGAAATGGTCCAGGAGGAGAGTCGCAAAAAGTTTGCCCATGATGTCCAGTAGGGCAATTGGGCGATAGTTTTCCGGCGCTTCCCTGCTGCCTTGTTTGAAGATTGGGATGATGATTGCTTTGGACCATGATGCTGGAATCTTTCTGGTGGATCTGCAATGGTCAAACAGAATACTGATGAAGCTGGACCATTCCGTGGGGTGTTTCTTTAGGTCTATGTTCGTCAGGCCGTCTGGGCCCGGAGCTCTTGAAGCTTTTAGTTTTTGAATAGCTGCACTTATGTCTGCTGGAGCTGACAAGTCGATCCAGGGGGCGGCCGTAGTATCAAAAGACGTATTTGTGGCAGAGGTCTGACTGGCGAAAAGGTTAGTGAAAAATGTGACCCAGACTTGTTCCGGGACTGCGTTGATCATAGTTGAGGCTGTGATACCATGGGAGGCGTTTACCAGGGACCAGAAGTCCGCAGTTTTCTTTGTCGTTAAGACTCTCGTCATTAATTCGGCATCGTGTTGGTATAGTGCGGCTCGGCGCGCTCTGATCCATGATTTATAGATTTTGTTTTCATCTTTCCATCGGTCCCATGCAGCAATGGTGTTGTCAGCCTTGGCGCGTCTTCTGAGTAGTCTCAGTGCTTTTTTTTTCAATGCTATTTGTTTGTCGTACTGATGGTTATGGGCTTTTGGGGTCGCCAGCCCCTGTTTCACGTGATACTTATGCTTGAGAAGCATAGGTAGGTAGTTCGGCCTTGGTGGTGGGTCGAGAACCATTTCTGACTTAATGTCTGAGACGTACTGTTGAGTGATCAGTCTAATGTTGGCCGATGTCAAGCGAAGGCGCGTTTGTTGGGGATTCGTTTCGACTGATGTCAGGTAGCAAGGTGGAATGCGGCCGGTAGAGGGCCAAGATACAGTTAGCATATTATGGTCGCTTGGTAGAGTTTTGACTACGCGAAAATCTTGGATAATTGCACACAGTGCTGGGGAGGCAAAGATGTAATCTAGAGTAGCTGAAGACTGGTCTCTCTCCCAGGTCGGTAGGTGGGACTGCCCTTCCAAGATCCAGGCAGCGTTATGCAGGTTCCTGGATGTCATCAGGGTCATCCAGGCTTGGCCCCTGAGCTCCGCTGCTGTGGTGACGGTCGGGTTTAAGGGGATGTTTTGCGGTTGAATGCATTTCGCGTTGAGGTCCCCGCAGATAAGTAGATAAGGGGTATTCCATTCAGTAAGAATCTCGTCGATTGCCTCAGCCATAGTTTGACAGAAGAGTAGTGTCGATGACCTTTGTGGATTCCAGTAAGTAGTGAGCAGAGCGAGCGGTAGTGCTGGGGACTGCTTTGCGTGTGGTTTCGGGAATTCAGGTGCCGGGTTCCATTCAATTAAGACCGCCAGCACCTCGTAGGATCTTGCCGTTGTTTTGATAAGTTTTAGGTTTTGATCTGACCGAATTCCAATCAGAAGGCCTGCTGAAGGGCGGCCTAGGAGACCTTTGACAGCTGGCGAGATCACGATGTCGTATCCGTCCATAGATGGTTTTTCCTGGAGCCATGTTTCCTGGAGACAAAATATGTCAAATTGACCCAGGTCGACGGTATTGTGATCAGTTAGGTGGGAGTGTCCTCTGGTGTTCCAAGAGGCCAACGATAAGGACTTTTGATGAAATTGGGTGTCGGCTTCTTTTGGTAATTGCTATCTAATGCGCTTTGAAGATAGGGCACCCTTTATCCATTCCCATGGGCCGGATGGGATTGTCGAGTTTGTGCTGGCCGTCGGCGGAGGTGATTTAAGTTGCGCCCGGGGACTGTAATTGAGCCGGACTCTTTGCGGGGACTGGTCTCTCCAGCTGTGCTTTCTGTTCTCCCGACGGGGTCTGTGGACTTGAGAATGGGGCGGGCGAATCTTAGCAAGATCTTGTTTTCTAATATAGTGGCTTTTCTGTGGTGATCGGTTCAGCTCGGAATGTTCACAGACTGGGCGTGGCGAGCGGGCAGGAGAGTCTGGGCGCG
Organism: Ambystoma mexicanum; assembly: GCF_040938575.1. Classification (NCBI taxonomy): domain Eukaryota; kingdom Metazoa; phylum Chordata; class Amphibia; order Caudata; family Ambystomatidae; genus Ambystoma; species Ambystoma mexicanum. The sequence continues at coordinate 1,087,685,905 of NC_090929.1, forward strand.
TTTTCGGAGACCCGGGTGAGGGTATAAAGTAAGATTTCAATTTGATTCTTCGGTTAGCATGTCGATGAGATGGAGTGTGGGCGCTGGACCTTCCTTTATTAGGGTATGTTTCCCTGATGGGGATCTTGGGATCCAGAGTTGGTAATTCAGAAAGCCACAAGCCTTGAGCTTTTAAATCTTCACCGGCTTGGCGGCAAATGTCTTGTATTGCGGAGGAGTAAATGTGGAGGTAGGCTTTTGCCTTGTTGTCTCTGTGATAAGGCTTGATCCACTTAAAGTCTGCCGAGTTTAGGTTCTTTAGCGAGGGTAGAGACGATGTTATCTTTAGCACAGTACTTCTGTTCAAGATGATGTATTTGTCTTTGCTAGAAATTTGTTCTAGCTTGAAAAGACGGGTGGGGTTGGCCCTCATGTGGTCAGCGTGTTGTAGTGCTTGTTGTCGGGTAGGGCGAGCGCCTGACATAGGCGACCTCGTTGATCTGGTTCTTGGTCTTGATCTCCTTTGTAAGGCCGTCACATGTCTTGGAGGGTCTTTATTGCCAACGCCCTGAGTGGACTTGTGAGGACTCTGGATCGTCGGTGACTGGAGTTGGGGTCAGCTGAGTGCTTGAAGTTGGCGGTAGACGGCGATGTTGGTGGGAGAATGCCTTTGAAGGGACCTGACTCAGGCACTGCTTGAGCGTTGTAAGATGATTCCGTCAGTATGAGACTTGAGTTTAGGGAGTCTTCTGTTAAGACCGAGGCCTTGGTTAGGTCCGTTATGGAGCTCGCTCGAATGGGGCCGCGGGCGGAGGTTCCAACAGCGGTGTGATGGTTGAGCGTCAACACTCCAGGTTCATGCTTTCGTTGGGTCGGTTGGCGAGCTGGGGCAGGTGATTGATCAGTCATGGCTAATATTAGAACTTTCTTGGATGTGGTCGTGTTTGTACTTGGCGATGGTTGTAGCTTGTTTGCGAATATTGTGGCAAATTCGTTAAGGTTTTTGGGGTGGGAGGTCTGAGTTGATTTATGCAGTGGTGTGTCTGATGCCAAACCTTTTTTCAAACAGGAGGGAGCTGCGGCCGTGGGCGACACAGAGACTGCCTCCTGTCTTGTTGTATGTGGAAGGTCATACTTCAGGGCGATGGCTGTTATATATCCTTCTAAGAAGGTAAGCTTTGACTGTATGTTCGCTAAAATGGCCGTGTTATCCTTTGAGACGTCGCTTAGCGTTTCATACAGCTTGCAGAATGGGGCCATGGCAATGGTTATGGCTGACATGATTGTGGTCAGATCCTTTCTGTTGTTAGGGGACTCTTTATGGGGCGGTGAAGGAAGTTCCCATCTTCTTCCTCTTCTTCAGTGGCGTGTCTCTTGTTCCTAAGGAAGAGGGGTTCGCCAAAGAGTGTCTGCGAGTGGGGTTGGGGCCTCCAATATCCAGCAAGGTCGATGGTCTTGAAGCTGCTTGTCTCATTTGGAAGTTGGGGTCGTCCCGACAAGAGAACTGGGGTGCGGGGACTTGGTGGTTAGCCGTGGACGTGGCAGGAGTTAAGTGGGTCTTTACCTGCGGATGGGGGGGCGTTTCTCTGTGTGGCCCTGCTATTGGTTGCAGTAGGTCTAGAATGTCTGAAAGGCCCTGATGTGGCAATCTAGTGGTGTTTATTGGATCTGCGTTTGCGGATGCCACCCGCCCCGGGGTAGGTGATGGTTGGGACTTCGCCAGCAGGTCTGAAGGTGTGGTTGAAATGTTAGTAGGCGGGCAGTCAGAGCCTGGATGGGGATTAATTGGCACGTCCGGTAAGGATCCGAGGAGGGGAGTGCTCAGAGGCGGTGTTTGCCCGACTGAGAGTAGATGAGGCCCGGTTGAACCTGTAGTTTTTCTGGATTTGGGCACTGGAGGGATCTCGTCGAAAACTTCCAGGATTTCCGCGTCTGATAGTTCAGAGTCATTGGATAATTTTCTTTTGCCTTGTGTCTTGAAAAAGTTCATCAGAGCGTTAGACAAACGCAGAGTGGAGAGGGCAAGTTTTGCATAGCCCTTTTTCCTTTGTATTTGTTGTGAAACGACCTTTTTATTCTGGTTGCTAGCTTTATGCAGGCCGGGCCCTGGGTTTTGCTGTTTCTTTGTAGAGAGAGCCACTTTGGAGTTTGTGGCTGCAGCCGCCGTGGGCTTAAGTGTCAATTTGCCTTTGTTCCTGTGTGTTGGTCTTTTTGTGGGTTGGTTAGTGGAAAGTTTGCAGCTGGGATTATCCAATGTGGCAGGGGAGTTGTCGGAATCTGAATCAGGACTCTCCTCATGCAGGGGAGTCGTAAGCAAGGGATCAGTATGGGTGTGAGAGTGCGTGACAGCACAGGCCCTGTTTTCCGGGGTTCCGGTTAAGTCTGAAGGGGGCGTTGTGGTCACTGGCATCAGAGGCGACATAGACATACTGGGTGTCAGGTATAGGGTGGCCTCTTCGGCGCCACTAGGTGTGGTTAAATTCCGTGAGTGAGTAGCGTCAACCAGGCTAGGTCTGCCCAGTTGGGCCTCCTGAGCCAGGTGGATCTGGGCCGTGGTGGTCCGGAGGATCGGGCTCTTCAGCCAGTTGCGAGGATTCTCCAGGTCAGGTGAATTGATGTTCAGCAGGGTAGAGCTCAAGGCTTCTGCAGCAAGCGGGGCTGATGCCCGTCCGCCCGTTTCTGCTCGGGTGCTGGGCGCTTCAAAGGTGGCCGCCGGCTTTAGGGTGGTAGCCGAGGACGGCGAACGATGGACGTCGTACGCGGCAGCCGCCAGCCATGTGGCCACCCTCAGACCCCCTGGCAGGGGCCCTCCGGCTCCCGCACAGCCTGGGTCGCTCGCCGAAGCGGTGGTGGGGCGGCCATCACCGGGTGGTGCTGCCGGGCCTTGTCGTTGGTCTGGAAGAAGACCATGACTTATGACTGAGGAGACCTTGTGATTGAGAGCTGGAGGCTGACTCGAGATGAGTGGGGTCCTTTTCGTATGGCTCCTTAGTAAGCGTTGATCTGGATCTTCCTCCATCTCAGATATAGGATGTAGGATGGGGATGGAGGGGGAACGGGGGAAGGAAGGGGGAAGGGGGAAGGGGGAAGGGGAAGGGAGGAAGGGAGGGCGAAGGACCGGGGAGGGAAGGGTGGGAGCGGATAGGGCGGGATGGGATGGGATGGGGAGACTGATGTAGAGGAGCAGGAGATAAGGTATCAGTGTCGGCAGATAGCAGGGATCGGTCGGCTAGGCAAGACCAAGGGGGGCTCAGAGCTCACTTTTAGACCGCGGACTCGTTTCAGTTTTCTGTTCAGCTCAGTTCAGTTCAGATCAGTTCAGTTCAAAACAAAAGGGAGTCCCGATAGACAGAAAAGTGGGAATGCAGGTCAAAGAGAGAGGTGCCGCTGGGCAGTACGGGCAATGAACGCCTACCTCTGTGTCCTAGCGGTTCTCTTGCAGCTCTCTTGAATCTGTGATCCGCCCAACAGCCCCAGCTCCCCAGCTCCCGGAGTGGACTGGAGCACACTGGAACTCTCCCCGGAACTCCGCGCGCCCTCCGCGTGGAAGAAGGGTTTTTATGGAGGTTGGGCTTGTTTTTCCAAAAAGTCCAGCCAAAGCAGAAAAAGCAGTACGCACGTCCTCTCGTGGTATGAGTTGGAGCAGACTGGAACTCTGCCCGGAACTCTGCGCGCGCTCCGCGCGGAAGAAGGGTTTTTATGGAGGTTGGGCTTGTTTTTCCAAAAAGTCCAGCCAAAGCAGAAAAAGCAGTACGCACGTCCTCTCGTGGTATGAGTAGGAGCAGACTGGAACTCTGCCCGGAACTCCGATTCTATATCTGATGAGACTACTATCAACTTGATTTGTTGTAATTTGTATGGTTTGCCCAGAAAAGTATATTTAATACAGTTGTTTAAAAGTGAAGTTGATCATTCATTGGTGAGATGCATTTTGTCACAATTCAATGGTATGTTGGTGCCTAAATCATTATTTGCTTTACACACCAGACAACTGATTGTAAAGACAACTGTTGCGTAGCTTCAACAAGTGAACTGTTATATTTTATTCTGGGATATCTTTTCTATACCATGGTTTTATGAATTATATTTTTTTCTGGTGGAATAAGCTTATCACTGTTATTTGAGGAACTATGAAACTTTAATTATTATATAAAGTAAGGATGGGCAGAATGGCTCGAAAAAGATTTGAGCCTATCTGAACAGTGGGGGTTCGACTTGGCTCCAAGGATTTGAACCATTTGGAGCTGAGGCTCCAAATGGTTCAAAACTTTTAAACTGGAATCCAAGATGCTCATATAGATACTAATATTTGATGTTTTGACTCCACTCGAATACAGTTCCTCTTTGGTAATAGTAATTTCTAGGATACTAGATCAGTGAACTAGAATTCATTATTATTAGGGGCTAAGGAAGTGATACAATAAAAATCACTAAAACGGCACAAATGAAAGAAGCACAAAGGATGCACTTTTTTTGTTTGCGTTCATTTTAGATCAGCTTACTCACAAAGAGATCTGCACATTTCAGGTGAGCTGTGTGGCAGCGCAATTGAGGCGCTGGCCAGCCCAACTTGCATACATTAGTGACCAGAACGCATAATAGACCTCAAACTCCATACATCGGTTTATTCCGCATCAATGTTACTTTAGGGAACACATCATTTAAGAGCGCTCACGCTCTATAGAAATAACAAACCTTCAGTTGATGACTTTCACTTATGCTAATCTATATGTCTGCCTGCTAGAATGTGTTTGTGATGGCTTAGGATTTCTGGAGAAGCAGATGTTTTCCCTGATGAAGGACCAGATTGATCTGAAATCCATTAGATTTGGATTTTCATTTCTGTCTCCAGTGTGAATTTACTGATTGTTCGGACGGAATAAAGAGCTATGCCACATGCAAAGACATTGGCTTATTGATTAATACCATTTAAACAATAACAATGGTCTGTACATGGCCTAGAATTACCAGAGGCCATAGTGTGTGCTTTAATGTGAACAATATACCAGTGCAGTCAGTGGAATCGTTCTAGTACCTACTGTGAGGGCATCTTGGAGTAAGACACAGACAACAGATTCAAAGTTCAAAACTAACACGTTTATTAACTTAAAAGTCAGGATATAAAAACGCCTATCTTGCCCTGTACTATGGTGATATTTCCCATCCAAACCAAAACTAAGGAAAGTCAGAGTCCACACGTTCAACTTAGGAATCTGCCTGTGTTCAAAACCTATACTTGCCCTCACAATTAATCTTATGCAACGTGTAGGGATGTCAGCAACATTCAAAATAGTGTTCAGTTTAAAGTTTGGAGCTTTGGCCAGCTTGCAGCTCCCTTCCCCAAATATAAAGTAGTTCTAACAAAGGTCTTGAGTTCTAAATCAATATAGAATTGCCCAATGCACAGGGTTCTCTTCTCCAGGTTCCAGAACACAGTTCAAAACATCAAATATCCTGAGGCGCTGTCCTCAAGACAAAACATAGTTCCAACCTCAGGGATTCCTTCCCCAAGATAGAATTTCAGTTAAGTTTTAATATGATGGTGTTTCCCAATGTGCTTAATGGTCTGTGCCACACTTACAACTACTGCATAGAGCTGGTCTTTGCACCACAAAATGTTAAGTTGAAAATAGCAGTTCGGTTAAATTCACCTTTTAAAGATCATTTTCTAGAGTTCCATTCACTTTGGGTTGAAATGCAAATTGGATTTGGTGGTCTTGTTAAAGTTGTATTTAATTTAGAGTTAATTAAATATTGGTTTCTTTGAAGTAACAAGTAATTGTTCTGCACAAATAATATGTGTGAAGTTGCTTGCAATGTAAATTTCATTTACTTCAGGAATTGGCACTCAGTGTATTTAGTTATATAGGAAAGCTTAATTTCTTTTAGCATCTTCATAAGTAATGATTTTCTTTCAGTGTGGTATTCAGAAATGTGCACATATATTGTTTACACATTGTTTTTCCCATTTGGCATTCAATAATGCTTAAAGGTTTGCATGTAAGTAACTATGTTGTTATTTTCAATCAGCTTAGTTGTAATATATCGTTGTAGTATGATTTTGAATATTCCCAGCATGCAGAGACTTTCAAAAATGTGCTTTCATCTGCATGCAACGAGTCCATAACAAAGTATTCACTCTTATTTCAGAGTTTACAAGTCTTATTGTTCGCTGGTTTGCAAGGATTCAAATCACAGACCTTCGAAAACATGTCTCACTATTCACAGGACCACTCTGATACAAAGTATACTTGCACGTATAATCAAACACTTGCATACCAGGTTCGGGATTGCTTAAAAACTCATTGGTTGCTTCAAAGTGAGTTCCTGCTGTGCAGCTTTTCCGGCCTTCTGGTCTTTGCTTCAGGGCTCCAGCTCCAGCCCCTCAGGCACTCCTGTCTCAACTTCTGACCCAAGGAGAATGAGCACCTCAAGCAATAGAAAAAGTAGCTGCCTTCTGGCACGGCTCCCCTTTCACGCCTCTTTTAGTTCCACAGAGTCTCAGCTCCCGGGCCACTCTTCCCTGAACCATAAGCGTGCTGCACATGAACAACTCCTCACTTTCTCTGCTGCTGCCACAATTTCTCTGCCACTGCTCCTGCCACCACTTCCTCTATCATTCTCCTTTGGTGGGGCTTTTCATACAACTGCAGCCCTTTTACAGGCTGCAGGTGCGAGTTCACAATTAGCACTGCCAGACCATCATTAAGGGGACATGCCTGACCTCTACTGCTTGCAGCAGGTCTCTTCCTCCTCCCAGTACCTAAGTGGTGAAAGCAACTAGTCTACAGTATAGTCCGATAGCACAGCAAGTAAAGCGTTCGCTTTGACATCAGTGCAGAGCCTGCTGACACAGGTTTGAATCCTGGCAGGGCCAAATTCAGCCTTTCGTCCTTCTGAGATCGATAAATGAGCACCACACACAGCGGGTAATTATAAGCAGCGCTCAGATACCTGAGGGTTTGTAGCGCTATATAAAAGCTAGATTATTAATATTATTATCACATTACTCCCAGTTGCCTCTTCCTCGTCTCAGTACTTTTTGTAGTTATGTATGAGGAAGTGACGGGGGTTGATTTATAATACCCCATGAAGACGGGGGAAGGGTTGGGTTGGTCATTAGTAGGAAAAGGGGGACATCATGTCTCTCCCAAGGGCATCCCTCTCCCAGTCCCCACAGAACTTTCACCCAGGTGATCCTCCCTCACTTGTCCACCCCCAGGGTCGGGATCCAAAAGTGATGGCCTTTTCCTAGCCACCTGCGCAGAGGATCCATGGCGAATAGAGCGAGAACACCCTCAGGTTTCTCACAATATCTTCACTATTCCATAGAATAATCAATAGGTCTGCACAAACAGAGAAAGGTGCAGTGATTTTAACAAGAAGGGGAGAGGTGGTCAATAATTTGTCCAAACATTTTGGGGGAAAGATCTTATGCCCTTGAGGTGTACAGAGCGCAAGCTGTTCCTGCAGCCATTCATGGAGCGAAGATCTGTGGTCTCATGTGATCAAAAACCTTGCAGATAAGTGAGATTGAGATCCTAAAGCATGTACAGGGATTAACATATAATGCCTTTACAACATCTATTTACTTTGAACTTTGTATCACAGGCGTGAGTTACACAAAGAATTGTATGTTATTTAGTTAAATGAATCGCTTTAATGATTCTGTCTGAAATAAAGCTTATAATGATGATTAAAGGTCTATATTTTTTGACATTTCAAGAGACGTTCATGTATTTACACAACTATTATTTTGAATAAGATTGGGTTCCTAAACATTCAGCAGACATTCTGCATGGGAGCACCAGTACCAGGAACTGTTCTTGGTTTTGTTCAGTATACTTAGGGTTCCACATTGTTCAAGTTTGGTAATGAATGTGCACCAAATGTCCATTTGTTACCTTTCTGTAACTATTGATTATTGCTTTCTTTTTATTTGGGTGGTGCCCACTGGCATCAATCTTTGGCTTGTCTATACTGGGCATCGGGGAGCTGACCAACAAATCCATTATGGAGGAACCACACCAGGCTAGTGGAAACACTCAAATCTCCCTCAAATGCAGCAGGCAGCTAAGGGCATGGTGCAAGGCTGGCTTTGTGGTCATTAGGGAAGCATGATCCTTGGCTTTGCCTACCCCCACCAGCTCAAGACCAGTGGGCTAGCTAAGTCTGGGGGAATTTTCCTTCCACAGACTGGGGTACCTTGTACCCTAAAGTGTGCAGGAGGCACTTATGTTCCCCCATTCGTGCATTAAGCGGCCTTGAGGTGTCTATTGAAGGCACTTCAGCTTCACCATGCATGTCAAGCACAGGAAGGAATAGGTGTTTGACACCTCCCCCTGCTGCCTAGTTCCTGTGTGCAGGGTGCGCAGGAGCAGAGGGCCATCTGGAACAGGGTGTCAGCAGCAGGGAGACCCAAGCTTGAGGTGAGGTGTTGTGGAGGCAAAGAAATAAAACATTGTGTATGTATGCATGCAGAGTATGGGTGCACTTGTGAATGATAGTCCAGTGTGTATGTTGCAGCATATAAGTGCACGTGTGAATTAAAGAATGAGAGTGCAGTGTGTATGTACCAGTGTGTGATTGCCTAAGTGAATGAGAGTGCAGTGTGCATGTGGTAGTGTATGTGTGTTCATTTGTATGAATCTGTGTGTGCATTTGGGGTTGGGAGGGGAGCTTGCGATTGAGGAGTGGGGGGCTGCAGGGATCTGTAGGTCCCCTACTGAGAGATTAATATTTTTACTAGCATTAGGGGCAAAGCTAACATGTTGACTGTTCTTACGTTGAGATACTGGCCTGCAGTGGTACAGCCAGCATGGATATGTTTTCTTGCATTGGCCCCGGAGGTTTACTGACATTCTGGGCAAAGCCAACATGATGGGTGTTCTTATGTTGGGATACTGGCCTACATTGGTACAACCAGTAGCACGGACATGTTTTCTTATTGTGGGTATAGCATTTGTACTGGAATTAAGGGCACAGCCAATACGAGGAGTGTTCTTAGGTGGGGATATTGGCCTACATTGGTGCAGTAAGTATGGGCATGTTTTTTTTTAAAGTAGCATGGCATTTTTTATAGACATTATGGGCAAAACCAACATGAGTGTTCTTAAATAGTGATACTGGCCTAAATGGGTGCAACAAGTATGGCGACAGCCCATGACTTATGCCATCTGCCGTGGAAGAACTGCTTGTTGGAGGCAAGGAAATAGGCCTTGATGAAGTAATGTACTCAGTGTGTAACGTTTTTTATATGATCTGTTTCAGACAGACATGGCTAGAGAGAGCTGCGATGGGAGTCGACCAGTAAGGGTTTTCCAAAGACTTTAAGGTTAAAGGGCTGCGTCCAATATCGGTGGGTTGATTTGTTTAAACTAAAGGATGGTGAGAGCTATGGGGGAATTATTAATTTGTTCATTAAATGTCCTGTACAAAAGCATGTTGCACTGTCTAAAGGAATAAGATCACAATGATTCTTGGTGTAAGTCTTTATAATGTAAAGTGTTGTAAAAAAACTTTCATATTCAGTTTTTTTGTGACGTATATTATTTTACATTTTTCAAACCAACTTTGACCAGGAATGTGGCTATCCCTGATCAAGGAGCAAGCAGTCATACCCAGTATCTATGGCTGAACGAAGATTTTTCCGGCAAAGCGAAAAGTGCAGAATCCATCCTTGAATTCACTTCCGCCCGATCTGCGAAATAACCATTACGGTTCTGCCATCACTGAAATTTCACCTGGTTTTGTGCGATTTTGCTTGGTGTTTTATTCCCATGTTAATTTCATGTAGCATGACAAGAAACTTCAGACAGGTCCTTTATTTTCAATCTGTGTTAGTTTCATGCACTGACATAGGAAACTTTGTGCAGGTTTTCCCAAACTGTGCTAGTTTTGTGTAGTGTCATGAGAAACTTGGAGTATTTTTTCAATTCATGATAGGTTCACACAGCGTCACGAGAAACTTTGTGAGGGTCATTTTTCGATATGTGCTAGGTTTGCGACATGAGAAACTTTCTGCAAGTCTTTTTTCGATCTGCACTAGTTTCGTGCAGCAGCATGAGAAACTTTGCATGTTTTTTTCAAACCGTGCTATGTTCGAGCAGCCGCACGAGAAACTTCATGCAGCTTTTTATTTGAATCATGGTAGGTACGCGCAGCGTCACGAGAAACTCTGTGCCGTACTTTTTGATTAGTGCTAGGTTCGGCAAGTGGCATGAGATACTCCCTAGAGCTTTTTGTTTGATTCGTACTAAGATCGCGCAGCAGCACGAGAAACTTAGTTAATGCTGCTCTTTTCGATCCATGCTAGATTCGCGCTGCAGCATGAGAAACTTCATGCGGTTAGTTTTGGTTCACAAGACTGCACGAGAAACATTGTGCCACTCTTTTCGATACGCTTTGGTGGCAAAACAGTGGATTGCAGCAAAACAAATCAAAATCTTATAGATATACCTTCCGGGGTTGGCAGAATGGGATTTCACAATTTTGCCCAGCCCTACTAGCGACTAGTTCGTTCCAGGAAAGAAGTCTGGGTGGTTTTAATTTAAGTTACACATGGAGATGGGGCTGAGGTTGTTTATTTATATTTGTTCGAAAATACCCTACATCATGTGTATGATTTCATTAGAAGGCCTCTGCATGTCCGGCTCCTCACACAGACCAGATCAGCTCTAGGTTCCCATCCCGCCTTCACTTCAGATAGTAGATGAGGTCTCCCTTGTCAATCTAGTAATGATGAAAAATACCCATGTAGTCAGGAATTAAATGTGCAGAACCCATATATTTTTTGTTCACACCATTGGCCTTCACGCACCGGAATGCTGGAGCCTCTAGATAAATGTTGGAGAACATAACATTCCAGACATTTTAATTCAATCCACTCCTTTATTCAGATGGCCATGGAACTTGGGAGCACAGCTCTGAGCTTCTTGTGGTCTTTCCCACTCAATGATAGTAAGCAGAGAGCACCCACGCTTAGATTTCACCTCTCGTGTCTCAGGAAAGCACAGAATTGGAAGCCACTGTTCCTCCGAACACATGGGTCACTGCTAGCCATGTAAGCTATTGGTTTTGCCAGGAATCTTTATTTTAATGTATTTTCTTGTTTAAAGTGAGGTCTTAGAGTGAGAGCAGCAGGGCTCTGTACAGCGGTTGGATAGCCAGCATTTGGGCTGGCATCGTGTTACACTAGCATTGTTCTGTGAGCTGTGGTCTTTGCCTCAATCTGTGTATCCATTGGGATTTCTCCTTGGGCAGGTATCGCTGAATAAGCTACTGTAGAGGAGCAGTTGGATGTATATACCCTAACTCCTGCACCCTTTCCACCATCATACTGGAAAAGCAGGAGAAGAGCTGCATGTGGGACCCCATGAGTTGTTCCTATACTGCATCGAGTGTATGAGAGACGATATGCACCCAGATAGCCATACCGAATGTACCTTCAGACTGAAAGTGTGGAAGGATGTCTTCATGCACCATTGGACATTATGTAGTGCTGAGTGAAATCTGATAAGAGCAGAGTGATGTCATGAAGAAAATATACGAGGCCATATTGAAACGATATGAAAATACATAAGAGTAATGATGTAACTGAAGTGACAAGAGAAACATGTACAAGATTATAAAGTAATCATGAATGCAAAAGAAATGTAGTAACTTACTGACCAATAAGTGTAAATACACAGTAACAGAAGCTAGATGAGACATATATAAGCTTGCTATAGAGGAATATATAACGTGGCTACGACAGCCATAATTGGAAAATGGATGCTGGCTTGTGTCAAGGTTCCATTCAGCTACCTCAGGAACAGATCAGGGTTGAAGAGTCAGGAGATGCTGGAAAACAGCTTTGTGTGAGAAACAAAGTGGAGTCTATGTTGGCTTGGGATCAAGGATGCTATTTTAAGGAATAGCTGCAAAGCACAAAGAGAGGCAAGCGGATAGACCATGGACAAGACATATATCTCTTAGATTAAAGAAGAAGAAAACATCGCCAAGAGCCAAGTATTGGACAATTAAAAGTGTCTAAAGTCTATACATGGTAGAGTGAGCAAGTCCCTAGCAGCCAAGAAGAGCAATGACACTCAGTATAATTAAATCTTATAGCAGTAAATAAGAGGTTGAAATGGAGAAATATGTGGTCTCTTCACATGTGTCTCAGATGTCAAAAATAAGGGCTATTTATTAAGCCTGGGATGGAGATTCTGAGGGGAAACATTGGCTCATGGTCAGACTGATGAGAGATGATGGACTAATTGGGAAAGTGGGGAGTAATCTGATGTGACTCAAGCACATGGGTTTCGGGTTTCTTTACGTGCTGCTAGCCAAGCCGAAAGTCCTAGGTTGGGTGCGAATGCCAAGCAATCAGTGGGTCCATGGGGCAACCTGCCATACAATGTTGCATAGACCAATGCCCTGCCATTGTGTCCGCTATATTCAGTATGATACATATTTAGAGGTAGTTTGAGGTGTGTCTTACAGATAGAGACGGCCAATGAAGTACTAACCCGTATACATTCTATAAATAGATATGCTCCCCTAAACCAATCCCTCCCGCCAATAGGTTTTATGGTTTGCCACGTAGGATATCATAGATGACACATATTGGGGTATAAGCCCTCTGTGTAGTCAAGTTTATGTGTGAGTGTGCAAGCATCATTCCGATGTCTGCCAGATGACCCTGCTTTATTAAATTGAGAATAAAGTAGTACTTTGACATATTCTTTGAGTCTCTCCGGTTAATTGGTCTGAGATCTTTATTGGTAATTCCATCTAGCACCAGAGATGCTTCAAGGTTCTCGAGCACACTAAGTTTTCAGAGCTTCGTGTAATCAGAGGAACTGATACAGGGATCGAGTTCTGGAGGGTGAGTGTGTAACAAGAAAAGGATTATTGGCAGATCCTCTCTTTGCAGGAGAGTTGTAATTCGAGCTGGTTAGTTGTTTTGCTCCACGAGGAGTGTGTGCGACAAGATATGTGGAGATGAACCTCCAGGTACTCTGGCGTGCTAGTCATGAATACTTTGTAGCTCAAGCATACTGTCTTGAACAGTGTCGTGGTCTGGAGAGGAATCCATCTTCCCCAAGACACCCAGATCTTTCAGGTAGATACATCGAGAACTCCAGGCAGAGATCCAAACACCAAGGACAGTTCACTCAAAGGATAACTCTAAAGTCTCCCGAGGTGAATCAGGGGCTTGTCTTGATCCAGCCATTGCATTCAATCTTCTCCACTTCTATGTGGAGAACAGCTCTTATCTGTTTACTTAACAGTCGCTGCTCATTACATAAAAGACGCTACAATTGTGCACTCTCTAGATTGCCCATTTGTACACTTATGAGGCTACCTGAGTGGGGGGCCTTCAAGCCACCTCGAGACACCAATGTCCTAACAGGTCAATATCGTGTTTGACAGCAGTTTCTAACAAATAACTGAGGAATTACGAGAGTTCCTTTGGTTGGTGCTCTCCTAGACTTGTCTGATTCCATTCGCCATAAAAGACTGCCACAGAGGGCTGTGGCATAGCCCATTCCCACCCAGCCCTCCTCCCCCAGTGCAGAAGACTTGATTCTGTTTTGGGTTGCATTGTAAAAGTGGGCATCGCTCATTTGTAGCTCACACATTTGCCCCAGGAAGGCAGACTCAGGCCCTTTAAAGGCGGTGAAATCCATGCTCAATTAATCAAACAAATGCCAACTTGTATTGGGTGGCTGAAGCAGGGATAATACATTTTCTAACTCTTAATCTCACTTTTGAAAAGCGGTATAAAAATCCCAAATTGGAATTATACATTTTATTTGGCAATTCACGGTTGCTGTAAAAATTAATCCTTTGTCAGGCGTCGCCTTCGAATTAGAGATTTTGTGAATTTATCAGACGTTATTATAACTTATGGCTGGCCACAGCCTGGCTTTTGTGCTATGCAGCATATATTATTCAAATGAGACATTCCCTGCACTGGAGGGAAATGAGTGAACAATGTATTAATGCTGTTAAAATGTGCTTTGTGCAAGGCAGCGTGAGGCTGGTTCATCCTTAAAGAAAAGACCAGATATAAATACATGGTATGGTATGGTAATGTTTATTTGTATTGTGTATATATAATGTACAGGTGCACTTTTAAATAACAAAAATACAGTTTCGGATCAAACATGGCAAGGTTCTGCATAGAACCCGAGGAGTTGAACCAAATGAAAGACCTAAACCCTTCAATCGAAGGGTTTAGTGGAAAACAAAGGTACCGGAACACAATGGGGCTTTAGGCAGTACAAATGGCGATCCCAGCTGTTATGCTGCCAGTCTTTGGGGACTTTGCACCTTACGGAAACAGAACACTTAAGTGAAGGTATGCAACAGTGTTCCAAGGGCATTCCAAAAGGAGTCTCCGTCGGAAAAAAGGTTCAGGCTGTGAGATCAAGCAAAGTGATGACATCACAGGAAGTGATGCATTTCAGCAACATGAAGTCCAGTAGTCCAAGACTGTGACAAGCCTGAACCAGACCCAGGAGTTGAGGTGTTTTTGAAGATAACCAATGTGGAGTCTCTCATCCTGCCCAGCACGATGGGATTGTGTGCTTCGGTCCGTCAGATAATCAGGATGCGAGGACAGAACGCAGTACAGGTACACATCGTGCATGGTCTGTGGTACTTCAGGCTCTGGTTAGATAGACTTGAGCTGCGCAGGCTGCTAGGGTTGAAAGGCACTACTGTTCAGGGGCCTTATTTTGACCCAAGGTCTCTGAATTTCCCCCTGGGTTGTGACATGCTCGTCGCATTCTCTCCAAACCGACACAAGGTCTGGGACCCCGGCTGTTCATTTGTGCTTGCCTTTTTAACATACTACCATATTTTTTTGCTTCACTCTCAGACAAAGGTATTCATAAGATTAAATATGGAAGGGCTACTCTCAAGCGCTGTTGTTACAAATAGAGGCTTAAAACAAGGATGCATTTTGGCATCAGCATTGTTTAACTTTTTTATTAATGATGTGCGATGGATTTTCACCAAGCTCGTAGCTGATGCCTCAAAGTTAAATGGTGTGAAAAGTAATGCTTTATGGTACGCAGACGATCTTGTTTTGGTATCAAAGACCCCAAGCGGTTTAAATAATTTGTTAAATTCACTTTGTTTATATTTTCGAGACAATGAATTAGTTGTTAATAGTACCAAGACCCAAATTGTTACATATGTCCCAAAGGGCATGCGAAGAAAGAGAATGATTTGGCAAATAGAAAATACTGTTTTACAAATAGTTCCAAATTACATTTATTTAGGCCTCATTTTTTATGGCCGTCCCTCCGACCATTCGCAACTACGTAAAATAGAACAAAAGCTAACCACTGCCATATACCAAACCAGAATAGTCCTCTCCAAGTATGGCAAATTTACATTAAAGCCTGCTATTATTTACTGGAGCTAGAACGTAGTTGCTACATTACTATATGGTCTCGAGACATATTGTACAATTTCAATGACTTTTCTGAATTAATTAGAAACTAAATTTTGGCGTGCTATTTTATACTTACCACAATGTACCCCAGGAGTGCTCATTCGCTACGAACTTGGGTTAATCTCATCAACTGCAATGTATAACTGGCGTCTATGTGCCTTGTTACGGAAATGTTTGCTGTCTTCAAGCAATAATACCACACTAGCTACAGTTGCCAGCTATTTACTTAAAACCTCTGAAAGCTTTCTGAGACAATGGTTAAATAACATCTTTGCTGTTATGCTGCATGCTGATATTTCTCTTGAGACCCTCCTATTTAATCCAGACCGGGCTAAAAAAAAAATGTACCTGATGGATTGGATTGATACGAGGGATAGATGTCTCCAATATAAGGATTTTGATGCCTCAGTATTCAGTCCTAAACGCTATAAAGAAATGGCTTCATATTTAAATCTAGCTCCATCAGCTGCCTCAAGATATGCCATATTGCGCTTCCGATTTAATATCTGGCCTACCCGTGAGATTAAAGCCAGAAGGAAACTGATACCTTTTAATGATAGATGGTGTCATTTTTGTAAAGATAATAGTGTTGTTGAGACACTGCAACATGTAATTATTGATTGTCCGGCACTTATAAATTTAAGGAGGACTCATTTCGCAAAACATCTTGCGTACTTTGCACAGATGGACCCTGAACATCGTTGGATAGCATTGGCCGCTACTAAATCCATGAGTATTAGTTTAGCCACCATTAATTTTTTGGCAGCTTTGAAAATGGAATGAATGGCATTTTATCGATCTGCACAGATGCGCTTTAAATCAATTTAAATTACCTTTGAAAGTGTTCTCTAAGTGTTTGTAGATTGTATTCTTGTGATTTTTTGTGATGAGTTTTTTTATGGAGATTTGTTGGTGTAAAAATTGAAAACCGAAAATTGTAATTGTATATGTAAAAATCACTTTTTTTTATTCATTGTTAATTGAATGATTGATAAAATTGTAATGATTGAAAAAAGTTGATTAAATTCAACTATATTCAATAAATTTATTTTTAAAAAAAAACATACTACCATATCACCAAATCCCTAAATACACCCCCAAAAGAGCCTAATGAAGAACGTTTGGTTGTGATATTGGTTGGCACTATGGGTCCGTTGGTCAGCCATCTTGGAGAGTCTCGTAGGATCACTCAGAACTCCAGACTCAGCAGAAGTCTTTGTTCTTGGAAGGAATACACTGTGGCTGCCCACGTGACAGCTTCAGCGCAGAATGTGGCCAGAGTGACCGTCTATGTTTTACTCAGGTCAGTGTTGAGGAACATTAGTGGAAACACTTCAGAGTACCTGTGCTGGAAAATCAGTGGGTGCTGCGGGCAGATAAGGGGTTTGTTGGCTTAGCTATGCTGGCTTCTGTAGTGATAATGGCAGCTGCTGCCCGATGTCAGCGTTGAGGTACATTGGGGGCGAGTAGTGCAACACAGACACAGATATGTTCATATATTTGCAAAAAGTTTGGGATATTCAAACTCAGAGTCCACGTACTTGGCCCTGTGGTCTTACACTTGAAAACACCCTAATCAATGTTATAATACATCTAGTCATCTAGTCAGGCAAGTATGACAATGACCTGGCTTTGGTGAATAAAATATACCTTATCATCCTGGCCTGGATGGCTACACATGGCCTTTACCTGAACGATGATAAGACCGAACCTTTAATACTCGGCTCTACATCCAACCTTAATAAATTAGGCTCAAACTACACCACCTTTAACATTGACGGCAATGCTATTAAAGTGGCAAGCGAAGTGGCAAGCGAAGTACCTCGACTCTACCTTCACCCTTAACAAACAAGTCAGTGCCATGGCATCCGCCACAGCTTACACTTGTAAGCTGATCAGAGCATGTAGACCTTTCCTATCAAAAGAAAGCTGCGCTACCCTGGCTCGAGTCCTCATACTATCCAAGTTGGATTATTGTATTGCTCTGTACTTGGGAGCCAACAAATACATTACCAAGAAAATCCATACACTCCAAAATAACGCCTTTAGAGCAGCACACAGTATTCCAAGGCAAGAACACATCTCTCATCACAGGGGACAGATCAAATGGCTCTCCACCAAAGATAAAATTATGCTAAAAACCCTAGCCATCACGCACAAATGCCTTAATCTCTCACCGCCTCTCTATTTTACTGAGAGATTCACCAAACAATGCTCCACACACCCCACCAGGACTATCAACTCTGCGTGTTTAATTGTGCCCAGATTAAAATTGAAAAAGGCAGGAGGAACTAGCTTCCCTGTCATGGCAGCCCAGGCTTGGAACGCCTTACCTCCCTCACTGAGATCTGAGCAACTATTCCACATGTTCAGGCGCAACATTATAACATGGCTTGTGAATAATGATACCGAGGATCAAACCTAGCACCCTACAAACATGACTCTGACTTTCTGACTCTCCCATCTGCCTTGACTGTAACGATTTCCCAGACTAACTAATAGCTCCCTGCACCATCTGATTCACATGTATATACCTTCCTATATTTGTATTTTGTAGAATGGACATCTATCATTGCCTACGTTCTTATTGTTATTCTTACTCCTCTAAATTGTTGTAACTAAACCTAAAGTATTCCTGCAACTTGTACATATGTTTATATTGTATGCTATTTTCCCAGCATATTACTGTAACCTAGCCTAAAGTATTCCTATTGCTATTTTCTCGTCTCTGTTAAGGCCTGTAACTAAGTCTAAAGTATTCTTGGAACCTTCACTATGCAAGGCGCCCAGTTACCCCCAGGTTGGGTGCGTCATACAAATAAACAAACAAACAAACAATACCACCCCTCTCTCAAAGACTAAACAACAAACCTCCTTTACTAGCGCCCCAGTCCCATAGCCTAACCTTCTTTTCGGCACCTCAAGTATTGTTATTTTTCCCCCAAACCCAACGTGTCCACCTGGCCATAACATGCCCCAATTCTTGGAGTGCATCCCTTGGGTTTAGGTCGAAATTACCTAAAGAAAATGGTTGCATTGACCAAAAGTTCTAAAATGCTACCACCAAAGGTTCGAACACCAAAAGTTCGAACCTTTGGTGGTAGCATTGAAAAAAAATAACGGGGGCTGCTGGGGTGTCCCCCGCATCGCCCCGCTCACTATACTTCATGGTATAGTGAGTAAGGGTTGCGGGGGACACCCCCGCAGCCTTCCGTTTAAAAAAAAATGGAAAAAGAAAAACGGGGGCTGCGGGGGCATCCCCTGCATCGCCCCGCTCACTATACTTCATGGTATAGTGAGCGGGGTTTTTGCAGGGGACACCCCCGCAGCCTTCCGTTTAAAAACAAAACAAAAAAAACGGGGGGTGTCCCCGCATTGCCCCACTCACTATACTTTATGGTATAGTGAGCAGGGGCCTGCGGGGGACACCCCCTCAGCCTTCTGTTACAAAAAAAAGAAAAGAAGAGGACCCTGCAGCGCCGGTTCCCGATCACAGAAGTGAAGGGAACCAGCGTGAAAATGAAGGTAAGTCGGGTTAGGTTATGTTGGGGGTGTGGGTGGGGGGTGTTATGAGTGTGTAATGGGTGTGTTGTGCGTGTGTGGGTGTGAGAATGTATGTGTGTTTGCATGAGAAAGGTACAAACTTTTGGTAGTTCACACCTTTCTCATGCGAATGATTTGCCTGCAGTTCTTTCAGCCGCGGGCAAATTACTCGGATTCCATCCCTTGTGCGCCCAGGGTCTTGTGATTATGCATCACAGACCCCAGTACTTAAAGGTGACCCGGTTCTGTCTGTAATAACCACCCACTTTCCCCTGGTGGTGTCACGCCCCACCCATTTCATACCTAGATGCAAACAACGCCATTTCCGTTTCAAGATGGCTGCTGTCCATGTCCTATTCAGGGCTGCCCTTGGTGGCAGCAAGTCCCTCTACATGGCAGGTCCAGGCCTGGCCCTCGCACCAAATAGTTTTCTCCTGCACGAATCAGAATCACATCAAGTGCCCTTCGTTTCCCCTTCAATCCGATCACCATTGACAACTGAGCCAATCGCATTCCCCTCTCCTGGGCCATGTTGCCTCCACTCGTTTCCCTTTGAACCCCACCTGACATCCATACTGTTCACAGTCTGAGCTCCAACCAACTTCTCAATAAAGTGCCCGCAGGGGCAGAGCCCGCAGCATCTGCAGCTGCTGGTTTCCTGTCCTATAAAGCAAACCACCATCAATAAAGCAACATCAATGAACGTTTCGCTCACAGCTCAGGTGACCTCCCCTCCCCAAGGCCTTGTGTAGGTTTTGCATGCCTTTGAGCGCCATCTGCCCAATCATTTACCTCTCATACATTCCTCACCCAGATCACAGAGCTACTGCCCCTACCCTGAAAGAATGAGTCCCATCATAGTGAGGGCTGCACCCATCTGCAACAAAGATTTCCTCAACACACTTATTACCTGTGAATTGTATTTTATTATTATTATTATTATTATTATTATTTTACCTGTGCATTGTATTAACTGGTCCTCAATCCTAAACACCGGAACACGTGTGCATTCGCCCATTGCCCCATCAGGACATACCTGTGCCCCTCACCAGGAGACCACACATCCGCAAAATGATTGCTAAGAGGAGCTAAACAGCTGGCCCTAATGTGAACGTCCCACTTCAGAAATTGCAACACAACCACCTACAACAGTTGTGATATTCAAGTGTCACTGCTTGAGTGTTTGTTAATGATCACGACCACTGTCTATGTGGAATGCCACCCTTTTGCTGGCCAACTCCTGCCCTGAAAGAACGACTGCCACCAGCACAGGGAGAGGTTCCAGAAAGGCAATGCTGAGCCCAACCGCAGAGCACTCCTGATGCCACTTTCACCACATCACTTACCTCTCAAAGCACCTGGAGCCCAGCAGCACCCGCTGCATCTAGTGCCTCCACGCTCTCCACAGTGTTCTGTCAGCAGTGACATTCTGACCACATTGTATTTATCCAGGAAATGGTCCTGCATTGCCAAGTCCTCTCTGAATCTGTCAATCATCCCGATCCTAGGAAGAGGCATATTTGCCCTCCTCACTGCAGTGAGGCATGTTCCTAATGCCCGCCAATTTAGACGCACACTTTAAGGACGCCAATAGCTGTTGCACTTGACGGAGCTGAACCTTCTGCGCCTCCCAGAATTTCCCACGCCAATCTCTTCAGCTTGTCCAGTTCGTCAACATGTCATCTGAAAACCACTTGCACCAATCCCTAGAACGTGTGTATTGCCCTCTCCTTTTTTCCAGCGTCACGGAACCCCAAGAAGTCTCTGGCGTGCCTTGAAAGTCCTCCAGTTTGCATTTGTCTTGCTCCTCCAACCTTTCCACAAAGGGAAAGTCAACCCCGACCTCTTTGTGAAGGCCCATTTCAGAAATTAATTGAATCCTTTCACCATGGCGTATGTAATGGAACCCTCCATCAGCATGGATGTTCAACAAATATCAGACGTCCAAACTGGAGTCACAGCAAATAAGAATCCCTCTAGTGCACCCAAATATGGCGAAAGGGCGACGTAATGTTGCCATTTCCGCCTCATTCCTACATTGCCCACGTCAGAGTAGACAACACTGCTGCATTTTGGGTAGCTGTACTCGTTCTCGGAACCCCTTTCAGCGAGGATATACCATTAATCACACAATATTCTCCCAAGGCCTTCTTTGGGCCCAGCTCCCACTGTGAAATCATCAAACCATAAAATGGAGTTACTGTGAAGGGGCCTGTCATCTTGCCCTTAGCCACTTCTTTTGCCAATTTGTGCCTCACACCGCCTGTGAATTCATTTGCCAATTTTAAATTGTTTTCCCTTCTTCTTACTTTTGGTGCCTTGTACAGGTCCCAAAAGCCCTGCGCGAAACCCATCTCCAACCACTTTCACAGTTGTCTTGTCCCCTGTCTTGTCCATTCTAAACAGTAGGTTTTCATTGCCATAGAACCTTCAGTTCCTCGATCTTTGTTGTCTGACACCTCCCTCCGTGGCCTCTGTCCATAGCATCGGTGTCAAACTGCACACTTGGAGCGCTCATGTTGGAACTTCCACGCCTCCTTTTTGCAAACCCTATTGTTAAAGACCCATCAGACCTCATTATACCCTCAAGCTTATGTGGTCTTACCAGCAACTACATCCGACCCAGGATGGGCCTGATTTGAAAGGACCTGTATGAGGCCAGAAGACCACTTGTCCATTAGGCAATAGGGCAACACTCGAAAGGCTGACCCAAGAGGCTAGTGTGAGATGGTTTTGCGGGTAAATGGAGGATAATGCCTTAATGTTTCTGGCCAAAAGTGCTTCCGAAAGAAAATCCTATGCCCCAGAAAAGTTACTCTGAAATAGTTTGTTTTGAAACTTCATGAATTACAATTTGCAAACGCTGGCCACATTTCTTGGTGCCCACTCTTAATTGTTGTCTCTCTCCGACCCTAGCCGCTGACTGTAACAACGAGCCCTGAGAGGCTTTACACTCGAGCCAGAAATCCATGACTGGCGACACACACAAAATAAACAGATCTTCTGGTATTATAGACAGGAATTCTTGATTATACCTGAGCCTTGCAACTTCCCCAAAAATCACCTGTGCCCTTCATATCTCCCACCACAATGGCTGCCACCTTTCCTTCTGGTCAGCCATTCCTCCTGTGCTCTGGCTGATCCCTCAGTACCACCAATAGTCAAGCAGTTGTCGCCCCGGACCTGCTCCTATCTCTACCGTCTCGTCAATCTTTTACGTTCAACTGGTGTCGTCTCAATTTTTTCAAGGTGGCCACTGTCAACCCCACTGTCTAGAAATCCACACCTGACCTCAACAATGGCGGTAGTCACTCCATTGAGACAGGCACACCCACATTCTAATGCACTTTAACTGCAGCACACCACTGGCACCCCTTACCTATTCCCATTCTCCTCAATCCTGCTTCCACCTTTGACACAGCTGATCATCACTTCACTTCAGACTCTCTCACATCTTGGCCTTCATTAATCTGTCTTTGCTTCTGTGCCCGCCTATCTAGCTATTTTTAATTTCTTAGAACCTCGTCTGTCACCCTGCTCCCAGTGAGGGTCATAAAAGCATCTGTTCTTAGTCCACCTCCTCTCTTGACAAACTCCTCTCTGCCTTTGTCTCCTCGTGTCATCTATTTGCCACAGATACTTAAACCTTATCTTCTTTCCCTACCTTCTACCCTCCATCACTAACTGTATATCTGCTATCCTTCACTGCTTTGTTCAGTGTTGCCTGATTCTCAGCTGCTTTAAAACTGAAAAGATGTGTCTCCTTTTCTTCAGTTAAAATACAAAAAAATGGACCCTGGTGATGTGCGTAGAACAGTTCAATATGTAATTACTAAACAATCTTTATATCACAAAGTATATTTTATTATGTTCAAAATAACACTCATATTATTGTTTAGACATTAATCACATAAATATATCACAGTGTTAGACACCTTTTCAATCTCTTCACCCCTCACATACTCTAGCAAAACATGTCCAGGAAACAATTTCCTATCACAACAAAACTCTAACTTTATACAATTCCAATTACACCTGTGACCAAGCTTTGTGTGTATGTATAAAACAAATAGCTCTACGGCTTATTTGCTGGATCTACAAATGCTTCAGTTGTCTAGTTGGCCCTTGCATGATGAACCCATTGTTCCACAACCTTCTACAGGATCAACACAGACTTCAACCCTGGTCTGGCCTAAACAATATATGGGTGAACAGTGTCTTCTGGCATATATCTCCCACGTAAGTATAATGGGGGTAGTCTCAACGAGGGAATTCTTCCAGCAAGCCTTCCAATGCCAGATGTTGTGGACAGCTTATTATATCTGTGGCATTATTCAAAATGGGGTTTCCTCTTCGATAGGTGCAAAGCCCAGTTTCCAGTACCGATTACACTCAATGAACGCACTGGATTGCAGTCATGTCCCAACCACATGGGTGTCTTCACCAACTGCATTATGTGGTGTGTGGTGTCACCCACAGTGTATTCCTTCTATAGCGTCCAGGTAAATTTACAGCGTGCTGGCTGCTAGTAGCTCGACTAAACATTGATGTTGCACTAAGCAGGCGAAATCAGTGGCACACTCCTTCTCCTCTCACCTACATCCTTCCCCCTAACCATGTTACCCCCCCGACCCCTCCTGAAATGTCAAACCTTTATCACCTCCACTGCTACCGTTGACAGGCTTAACAGCCATCATATAAAAAAAGAAATTCCATCTCAACTGGCACTCACCCAAAGCATTCACCACCACCCTGCCTACCAGCAGATAATTGCTCATCTAACCTCTTTTTGGGTCTCACCCTCTGCTGCTCTTCTCAACAAGGTAGTAACTAGCCTCCTCTTGGTACTCACCCTCTACTTCTCCTCTCAACAAGATAGTGAAATGTTCTACCTGTGTCCTCTATGGCTCTATCCCACTGCACCACACTGCGTTGTACTGTATTTTAATTGCTGCTGTTCTATGGCAGACCAGCACCCATTGCCCCTGCTTTTACTGCCCCATCTTTACCCGGTGTCCCCTATACCAACTGTTTTTTCTACCCCATCCAGCAGCCAGTCCCTACACCTGCTGCAATAAAATGCAGTGAGCAATCCGCTGGCGGAACGGCAGTGTTGGGATGGGGGATACCATCCTCTACAACCTCCCCCAACCCTCACCCATATCACTGACCTCAGAAGGGGTGGCTATTCATGCAAAATCTCTCCTTATTCATACTCTCTCTTGTGTTTAAATCCATCTCTAGGCTAGCCCACTCATATCACTGAATCCATCTCCTATTACTTCCCCTCCTCGCACTCAATGCTCCAAAGCTGTCGTTATTCATACTCTCTCTTGTATTTACATCCATCTCTAGGCTAGCCCACCCATATCTCTGAATCCATCTCCTATTACTTCCCCTCCTCGCACTCAATGCTCCATAGCTGTCGTTATTCATACTCTCTCTTGTGTTTAAATCAATCTCTAGACTAGCCCACCCATTTCACTGAATCCATCTCCTGCTACTTCCCCCCTTGCACTCTATGCTCCCAAGCATTCCTTAGCCTCATGGCTAGTGCAAGGATTTTACCACCCTAGGCAAAAGACCATTTTGCCACCCGCTCAACCACATGTACCCCTGCCAATAACATTTTATGCCCCCAGATGTGTTCCAGTATCTACATATGCATGTCCTGTCACATACACACGCGCACACACACACACAAACGTGTTATCTCTTTCTCTCTCTCTTTATCTCCCTCTCTCTATCTCTTGCTTCTCCCTGTCTCTCTCACACACACAAACACCCTCTCTCTCTCCCTCTCTCCCTATGTCTCTCTAGCTCTTTCTTCTCTCTGTCTCTCTCTCAAACACACACAAACATACACACTCTCTCGCACTCTATGTCTCTCTCTATCTCTTCTCTCCGTCTCTTGAAGAGAGGGTCCCAGGAATGGCCCCTATGCGACTGCTGCCAACTCGCAGAATGAAGGAGGAAAGGCGTAACTCGCTCTTTGGCCAGTCACCAACTGCACCAATGTATCACAGATATGACAAGATATATTCTCTTAGACAGCAATTTAAACCTCACACACAAACACTATCTCTTGCCTTCTCTCGTTCTCTCCCTCCCTCTCTAAGTCTCTCTATCTCTCTCTTCTTTCGGTCTCTCTCACTCCCACCCACACACTGTGTTTTATTCTCACTGAAAACTTAGCACATGGAGCAGAAGTTCAAATGTCCCTCGTATTTTGAAAAGGAACAGTAAGTGCAACAGGAGAGAAAGCTTCTCCCACACAAAGAACGGGCAACACTAAAGTAACAGCACTTAAAGCAGTGCAAGCTGCCCTCACCAAAGGGAGGAAGTGCGAGTGGAAGCTCCATCCCAGATAGGTCCAATCGCAGGATGTACGGAATCATTAAAGGCTTCCCTCACTAACTGGTGGAGCATGGACCAAGTCCAGTTCAAGCTCTAATCTCAAACAGGAAAAGTGGGGTCAGGACCAGTGAAGCTTATTTTCCACTAATAGGTACATCAGGTTGCAACATTTGAACTTGTCACTAGCCATCGGCTAGTGATATTAGACTTTTGGCAAAGTCTGCTGTGTGTTTGATTAATGGACTTTGAAAATGTATGTCACGCTCTAGATGAACAGAATCGTATTTAGACGAAGATTGTGGGCAATATATCAATAATAACAAAAAGAGGAACAAACTCAATTATGATAAATACACCCAGAAAGCCAAGTCCTGGTAGTATAACCACCTCTTAATCACTTGAACAGGTAGGTTTTTAAAGCTTTAAGCAGAAGAGATTTCAGAGCATGGATCTCCATCGGAAGACTGTTCCACAGTCTGGGACTGTACACTCCAAATCTTCAGTCACCCCTGGAGACACACACAGAAGGTGGGACTGCCAGCATAAATGTGTCCTCTGAGTGCAACTGGTATGTGGGTAGGTATCTGCACATTTTGTTCGACAAGTATGAGGGAGCGAGGCTATTTAAACATCTATAAACTAAACAAAGGACTTTAAAATCAACTCTGTCCTTCACTCTGAGCCAATGCAGGGATCACCATAGTCTATTTCTATTTCTATTTAACTTTTGTAAAGCGCTAGCAGAAGCCATTCCTAGTTGGATTGGGGTGAAGCAAGGTTGTAATTTAGCAGCTATACTCTTTAATTTATATATGGCTGATTTGGATGTGATTTGGAGTAAAAACGAATCTTTTCCAGTACGATTAGGAAACCTCAAGCTATCGTGGCTAGCCTACGCAGACGACATTCTTCTGTTTGATAAAACCCATTCTGGGCTACAGGCAAAGCCAGAGAGCTTCCTATTATACTGCAACAACAATAATCTCAAAATCAATCCCCAAAAATGTAACATCATGATTTTTGCTAATCGAAAGAGAATACGCTACTTTATGTGGAATATAGAGACAACACACATAAAGGTGGTTCCTGAAAAGCTTTATCTGGGCTTTAAGGTTTCAAACAACACATCCCTAAAAAAAAGCTAAAGATCAATTGATGGAAAAAATGTGAATCCTCAAAGGGCAAATGAAAATGATATATTACAAATTCTGTACCTTTTCCCTTATTCCTTTCTACGAATACTATAGTATGAAGATTGAAGCGATCTTACTATATGGGGTAGAATTACATCTTCAAGATTTGGGTCCCCTTCTCAATCGGATACAAGGAATTCTGTGGAAGAATGCTCTAGGTTTGCCAAAGAGTCTTCCAAATGCTATTTTAAGACACAAATTAGGTCTAACTTCCCTAGCTGCACGGTATCATTGGCATCTACTATCATTATATTTTAAGATGTTGGACCCTCCGCGTAGTTCGATTTACACTGAATTCGCAAAAATGTTAACTGAGGATCACCCTGCATCGGTAACAAAATTTAAGGAGAGAATGGACAAACTCTTAATGATGATCAACTTACGTGCTGATGATCTTGATGTGAATATAGATAAAATAAAATAAAAACTGTTTGAGCACGACTGGGTAGAGTGCATAACACAAGTTCAATCCTACTCATCCTTTGATGAATATGCACAATTTATTCACTGCCAAAGTCCACGACTGAATTACCTTTTGATGTGTCCTGACAAAATGATTCAGAGAACTTATATGTCATTTTGAATGGATCTAATTGAAACCAAAGTAAGAACAAGACACTGGAACAAAGATCAATTTGAGTTGGGTAATCGATCTTGTAGATTTTGTAAAGAAACAATAGAATCCCTAAAACTTTTATTCTTATACTGTTCCTATTTTGAAAAAAACATGAATACTTATGATGAAGGAATTCACTAAAGCTAGCACGAGCTTTGCAAGAAACTGTATATGGAAGCATTGCATGTGGGGAGCGAGTAATACGGCCGTAATAGCAACGGTCCGCTTGACAAATTTTATTAGAAATGAAATGGAAAAAGACTGCTTTGAGATTGAATGCAAAAATCACAGTGATAATTTTGTAGTGAAACTATGATTATGAGAATGGTGTTTTGGTTGCTTTCTCTTCTCTCTCTTTTTTTGTTTTTTCTTTATTTATGTTTTTTATATATGTAACAAAAAATGTGTTTTAATGGAGTTATTTGTAAAGGTGGTTACACCAAAAACAAATATTGTATTTTTATAATAAAATAAAAAATAAAAAAAAGCGCTAGCTCACCCGCAGGCCTCAGTCCTGAGATAGGAGAGCACTTTCTCACTCTGAGTGTATTTACAGAATTGGGGTGGCAGGTGACTGTTATGTCGGACTAGTAGCTTGCAACTTGAAATGTTGCCCCCTGGGTACACCTAACACATGCAGGTACAGCATAAGTAGGGTGACTGAATGCTCCACTCACAAACAGGTACAGAAAAACCATGGGATGGTACAGCAAGAGCATGGCCGGTGCTGGTTTCACTCGAAAACAGGTGCAGGTATAGCATTAGCAAGGGAGACAGGAGAGCAGGGACAAGGCCAGTGCAAGTTATTCTCCCATTTGGGTACATATGCAGCATATTTAGGTCAGGTGCAGTATGGCAGGGCCAGCGCAAGCTTTCCACATCCACTGATACAAGGACACATCACCAACAAGCCAGAGGCAATCTGTCCTCACAAACTAACACATGTACAGCATGGGCAGAGGTAGCACAAGCTTCTTTCGGGTAGGTGAACAAGGACAGTCCAAGTGCCCCTCACACAGCGGTGCAGGCACAGCATGGGCAGTCAGTGCATACTTCCCACTCAAACAGGTACATGTACAGCATGAACAGGACACGTCCAAGCTTCCCTACGAAATGCTCATATGCACGAAAGAGGCACGGCCGGGCATTGCACAATTTTCTCATAAATTGGTACACATACAGATAGCATTGTCAAAGCCACTGCATGCTTCCCTCACTGAAAAAACGGGCACAGCATGGACACAGTCAATTCAAGTTGTATTGACAAGGAGCAGGGACAGACTGGGTACAGGCTCAGATCGGGCCTGCCAGCTTCCATGTAGGCCCATGATTCTGCTCCTTATTGGCCTTGTCCCCATCAGCCCTTATCAGTGACCACATGTTAGATGGGGAAGGGGGCATAACAGAGTGTGCCCTATGCACACTGAGCAGCTTCCTGCACTTGAGCTTGGCAATCCTTTACCACCAGCCCTGCTTGCTTGAGGATCAGTGTGTGCGGGTGGCATGATATATGATGATGGGGTGTTGAGTACGACTGTTAGGGAGCCTGCACGTGCACATGCCATGGTCTTGATAACGTGTTCATCCTCTTAAACGCGCTGTAGTCTGTGGTAATTTCTAAATGCAGCAGATCACCGGCCTCATGGCTGCCTGTCAATACTAGACTTTTTTTGGTTTAGGAGGTCTTCTGGAGTTAGAGGTGGTGGGCAACAGTAGGAGGCTCAGCAGGAGCGCAACTGCTCCTTAGCGCCACCAGTACATTCCAAGGCGGATTGTGGCCCTTATCCTCATACTTCAGTGTCAGCCTGCTCGCATACTGGTAGCTGGGCCCTGCTCTTCATTGAGTGTAAACTGGAGGGTATGCCCTCTTTTAAAGCGTCAATAATCAGTTTCCTACAATGGTTCTCAAAAGTGCCTTCCCTAAACCTCTGAGCAGTGTTTTTCAGTATTTATTGGAAAGTCAGAACAGTAAAGCAACCCGCTATTTTGCATATAAACACTCCATTTATTTGGGCAGTTTTTCAGTTTAAAATATGCGTCTGCCTGCACCATCAATATGCTATTTATAAAGTACTTCTTGGTGAAACACTTTCCCGTTTCTGTAAATAAAAGTACAACTACAAAAATAAATCAGAATGTGGCTATCCAGGGGTCTATAGTTGTGGAGACTCTAGGCTAATTATGTTCTAACATGTTCTATGGGGTGTATCCCACTTGGGAGGGTTTACAGCCATGTACAATCCATTATTTACTCGCCCACACTTGCCTCTGCACTCCACCTGCATCTGTTAGCGTTCCTATTTGCACCTGAATATGCACACATTAACCAACCCTCTCCAATGCTTCTCCCATCCACCCACTGCAAGACAAGCTATCATCTGTAAAGCAACCAGTCTGAGCTCTTAACTGCCTGATGCTGTTCCCAGGCTGAACTCCTTTCATACTCCCCGGCCAAAGCACAGTGAGCCTCATTATGAGTAAACAAACATGTGAGAGCCCTTCTACTGAGAACAAACATTTTCAAACAACCTGTCCAATGGGATGGATCCCACTCAGTAGGGTCTACAATGTTTTAGCTCACTGCACCCTTCAGAAAGGAGAAATACCCATTTGCATATCAATCTGGTCCGCCACGCAAGTGCAGTCCAGCACCAACATGCTAAGCAATTCTCCTCTGAACAAGAGTACTACCAGCAACCCCAGACACGTGCTTTTGGCCTTGTTGGGCCGCATCAGAGAGGAGAAGCTGAGCCTCTCTAAGGCACAGTGAGCAAGGGGTCCAGGTGTGGATTGCTCTTGGTGACTTAGGTAAAACACTAACATGTTCTATGGGGTGTATCCCACTTGGGAGGGTTTACAGCCATGTACAATCCATAGAACAGAGTATTTGAACCATGGTGAATGTATGTATAATATAAACCTTTCAGCTGGCTAGAGCAAGCGGACAGGACTGTCAAGCAATGATTCAAATTGCTACTGCAGCATACTGATAATCAACCCTATGAAACAGAATTAATTTCCTCTATAACAAGCAAACAATAAATAAATGAAATAAATAAATAAATAAATATGATGGGACTCTTTCTTTCTCATGAGAGCCCGACCAGCAATCACTGGACTTTCTCCCACATAGGTGACCAACATAGTAGCCCAAACAACCAACAGAAGTGCTTCAATAAAGCAAAGGGTATGCACATGGTCTATGATCATTGCAACGTTACCTGTTGTTATGACATCAACGTGCTTAACTGGGTCAAGATTACACGCATGAAGAAAAGCAAGGACTTCTTGAAATACAGCAAGCCTGTGGAGGTTCACTTAGTACTCTGAAATTCTGGTAGAAAGGGGAAATATATGGAACCTCCTCAGAGTTGCGGTCCACAAAAAAGGACCAAGGTCACGTAGAGGAGCAGATGAATGCCTCTACAAGAAGTCCCGCCCCCATTCTTCCTATATGTTGGAAACCGGAAATCAAGACATGCGCAACACAAGTGAAGGTTCCTATTCCATGGAGGGACTTGGAGAAAAGGGATCCATTGAGAAGCCCCTATATGATATACCCCAGTAGAGATGACATTCTCTTGGAGGAGATCCCAGAAGGAATATGAAGATGAGAGAAAAAGAGGTTGGTGACATCACAAGAAATGAGCGTGACACACTGAGAAGAGTGGTCAAAGAAGAAGATGCATAGACCTTATAGACTCTGATGAAGAAGTAAAGAATCGAGCAAACTTTCATATGCGCAATGAACATTGCACATGTGAAGAGCACTGCAGAACATGTGAGCCATTTTATAAATATACAGATGCAGCAACACAGGTAGACAGAGTGATCATAAAGACATAGTGAATGGAATGAAGGTGGTGCCGCCATTACATAAAATTTGGACATCAGTGTCACACATTTAGTAAGCTCAGACCGTGAAGAAAGAAGGATCGGAGGGTTGTGCCACCTATCCTTGAAGAACAGTGAACATGAGAAGCTGAATCAGCCCTTGTTAAGGTGCAAGAAAGAACACCATGAGAATTAAATCTATTAATTCAAGACAATTAAATGCTGCAAAACAGGAGCAAGGATACTTTGCTAGGACAAGTTCAAAGACAATCTGAATGGCAGACGGCATGAGCAATGAGAGATGTTGGGCTAATTGGGTGGGGAGACATGGTCAAGTCCACCCACTGGCACCTGTGGTACCAGTTTATGTGCTGCTAGTGAGCCGAATGTTCCAGAAGGGCACAAGCATGCCAACCAATAGTAGAAGGCCATATAACGAAGGGCCTTATAGTTTGAGAGCCAATGGTGTACCGTGTATCTAGTAACTGATGAAGATGACTTGCACTAAGGGTGTGCATAAGTTGTCCACCTGACTGTAGAGACCCAATCACAACCCAATCCCTACCCCATCGTGGTGTTGGTTGTGAGAGAGTTTTTGATTTGTTGAAACGGTGCGATGTGCGAAGTGTTCTTGTCCCCATGTCCATGGCACATCCTTTCTGGTGAGCTCTCGTAGTAGAGCCGCTACTGTTGCTAAATCAGGTATGAACCGGCTGCAGTAGGAAGCCATCCCCATGAAGTTGCAGACTTCTGTTGCAGTGGTCGGCAGCTTGGCACTCTTAACTCCACTTCCCTGGTTGGGTCAGGGGAGATACCACTTGGGAAATACGTAGCCAAAGAAGGCTAGTTCTGGTGAACCAAACTCACATTTCTCGGTGTGCAAAGTCAGCTCGAACTCCTCTAGTCGTTGCAGTACTTCTGCCAGGTATGTGTTATGTTCTTCTTCTGAGGTACCATACACTAGGATGTCATCACTGACATTCGTGGTGCTAGGCAGGTCCTGATATCCCTTTCGGATCTCATTTTGAAAAACCTTGGCTGCCGACGAAATGCCGAAGTTGAGCCTAAAGTACCTTCTAATCTCCAGGTGTGAGGATGTGATGGATCTCGACTCCCTGGCAAAACCTGATTTGGTGGTGACCGGACCGGAGATCCAATTTGGTGAAGAATGTGGCCCCGGATAGGTCAACAATCAGCTCCTCTATAATAGGGGTAATATGCTGCTTGCATCCAATTCTCAGTTTGGGAGCCTCATGTCGATACATATCCATATGGCATTTGCTGCTTCAGTTTCTTCATTATGACCATCAAGGACAACCACAGGGTGGGCCCTAACGCCTTCTTAATGATATTCAAATCTTCCAGCTTCTTCAGCTCTGCTTCCAAGGTGGCACGCATGTGGAATGGGACCCTTCTGTGTCGAACCGCTTTCAGCTCCACTGCAGGGTCTACATGGAGCGTGAACGTTCAGTTTTTCAGACAGCCAATTCCTTTAAACAGTTTTGCATGTTTCGCTAGAAGTTTGTCAATGGCCGGTTGTTGTAGCTGAAAGGCAAAGTATGATATGATATGATAGTTTATTTATGTAGCGCCTATACACAATGTGTTTCAAAGCGCTTCAAGGCAAGGGAGAGAACAAGGGAAAATACAATGACATTCTTACAGGCCATGAACAGTAAGGATGTGAAATTAACTATCGTTCTCGGCCTGACGACATTTTTTATAATGCAAGAGCTAAGACATAGATAAGGAAGGGAGGGGGAGAGTGGGAAGGAAATGGAAACAGACAGGCGACTACTGTACTAGGCCTGACGACATTTTTGGTACAGCCGGAGAAACACAAGATGTGAGGGAGAGGGGTGCAGAAAGGTAGGGGAGGAACAAAACAAGCGACTATCATACTAGGCCTGACGACATTTCAGATAGTGCTGGAGGGGGAGAGGGGTGGGGAGGAAAAAACCAGTAAGGGGAGGGGGGAGGAGACAGATAAGGTTGCTATCATACTAGGTCCAGGGGCAATTCTGATAGAGTAAGTGCATAGAAGAAAGTAAGGGGAGGAGATAGGAAAAGGGAGAAGGGAAAGGAGGAGAAAACAGAGAGTTAGCAGTCAAAAGAGTGGAGAAGCAAGAGGTGAGAGTGAATACAATTGCAGACGTCAGTAGTAACACCTAATGTTGCAAGCCAGGATACAAGATGAAGATAGGAACAACATGATTCAGGACCACCATGAGTACAAGTTGCAGAGGAAGTCCATCATGAGAGTTGAGAAAGTGTGACACACTGTGAATGAATGAAATCCATAAAAGTCAAATCCAGCATTGGCCACAAGACGGGGATGGTGAAACCAGAATTTATCAGGACAGACTCCTGCAGAAGTAGACTTGAGGGGGTCTAGGGGGTGCAGGGTAGAAGATAGATGAGCTCTAATTTTTCTGCTGTCCTGCAGCTTAGTAAAGGCTCAATGCCAGCGTCAATGACTTATATCCCGGCGTGACATGCTTCTCCGTTATAAGCCACGTCCTCTTTGAAAGACCCTTTTACTGGTAGAGGCTTTTTGCTGTCATATGCATAGAGCCGGACTGTATTGTGTTGTAGTGTCTAGCACTGTTTTGAACGTGTTCAGGGGCATAACATTCATCGTAGCCACAGTGTCAATGACCACCCTTGTTGGCATGCTGTTCACCAGCACTGTGCATGTCGGCAGGGACGTGCATTTTGTGTAAATCTACTTTTGATATGAGGTGCACTCTTTCAATCCATCTCTTCCGATGTTTGGTGCACTGTTCTGGAGATGACTCTCCCTCTGATTGTCCATTGGCTTCACTGTCGCTGTCACTGTGCTTTGATCATGCTCTATTGTCCTTGCCTTTTCTCTCCTATTTGCCTGCTTGTTCGATTTCGGCCTGCAGATTTTTCTCGAGTGTGACCTGCGAAGTTCTCACCTGAACTTGGAGCTTTAAATCCCACATTTTTGACATGCCGCCCCAATGGCTGGGCATGGCTCCTCTTTGTGCCAAGCTCCTCCGCACCACTTGCACAACTGCTGCATCCATGATGGGCGTGTCAGTAAGGTGGGGGTTCTACCTTGGGGGCGTCCTTTCGCTTCGATCGAAGCACCACTTGCAGTGGGCTGATCCGTTTTGATTGGCAAACGCCTCATTGCCGTCTCCATAGCCGCCACCTGGGATTCTGTACTTTTTCGGAGAAATTGCTGTGGATGACTTGTTGCTACACTGAGAACTCCTTGTTGGGGAACCCAATCATATTGCCAGTTCTTGGATTCTTGTGTGGAAATCATCAATCAACGCAGAGGGCCGCTGCCTCACTAGGCTCAGCTGGAACCTCTCATAATCGGGGTTCAATTGGGGTTTGAATTTGTTGTTGAGCGCTGTTCTAGCTGCTTGATAGTCATCTGCTGGGCCTCTGTTAGGCAGGGTGTTGAACAGCCGCAGTGCCAGCATTCCCATGCTCAGCATAAGGAGCATGCATTTCTTTTGTGCTGCCCCAATTATGTTCTGTTTTAGGTGTAGCTCGAACTGCTGCAGCCACAGCTCCTGCTGGAAAGCAGCACCATCCACATAGGGGTCGAAAGGCTTCATGAACAAGCCTTGTGATTAGTCTTGCTACGTGTTCCTGCCTGCGTGTGACTCCTGTCTTCCTGATGGCTCCCCTGGGTATGTGTGGGCACTAACACATGCTGATGTGACTGCTGGACATCTGACATCTTCCTTCCGTAGATGGCAGGCACCTAGCCTTTTTTGGCCTTATTTGCTGTGGGCTGCTACAGTCCCAGTGTGTTTGTCCATAGAGGTGCAGCTGGAGGCCTGCACACCCTGTGAATGCTTCTCATCCGCCTACTGTTGTGTTGCTGTATGGGACCACCCATCACACCCCTTAGCGGAGCCTACACTCGGGTAGGACATATTTCCCATGCAGAGGGCACCTACCGCCACATACTAGATGTGTCTTCCTGTGGCTGGGCTGAACTCTTCCCCTTTTGGCTCAGCTGGATGCAGTATGGATGCCTGCCACGGCTCGCCTAATTCCTGCTCTGCTCTTGTTCCCCTGAGGTATGATTCTATGTCAAGACTGGAGGCAAGCATTATGCTTCCACTTCTTTTATTCACTCTTCAGCATTTTCAACAACAAAACATAAGAAAAGTGAAAAGGTGTCTCCCTTCATCCCTTTTCTTTTCTTTCCAAAGCTACAAATCACACTGCCTTTGTAGTCCTCCTAGTGTCAGTCCAGCCTATGACCCACTTCCTGTTCCTGGACTCCTCCTGTTCTTTTCCTGCTCTTCAAGCAGATAAGTACTCTTTCACCTCTATTTTAGAAAGACAGCTTGTTTAAACGTTTTTGCATGCATAATGGATAATTCATAACGATTGATCTATAACCAGGTTATAACTGTTTATAACCGATTCTGTGAGAGCCAAGAGGCTAGGACAGTGATGCATTAGAGAGGCATATGTAGCAGGTGAGAGTCGCGATTAACAACGACCGTAGGATGCGAGCGAGTTCATGCTAAGAGCGGCGCAAACATAATGCAGCACGATAGAGAATACAGAAACAGTATCAGATAGCAGGAACCGTTCGACCGTTCGGGTAAATACAGGCGAGAGGAAGGCGAGCCCAATGTCGCATTCTTGACACGCCTGGGGGCTCGTCCTCCCTCGCAGCTGACAGGAGCTCTAAGGCCCCCACCCTCGCATATTGCTTATGCAACATCAGCAGAGCACAGCATTGATCAGAAGCTGGGCCTGGCGATGATTGTTATTATTTCACCCAGACAACCAAGGCGAGCGATCGGATATCCCAAACGGGAAACGCACTGAGATAGCTTTGGATTACTCCGACGTAATAGCGGAATCCACGGGTTTATATGAAAAAAGAAAAACACAAAGCTACGTTGCGAAAGACATGTGACTAAAGCTAACAGCTCCCAGAATATCACAGCCCAGAGAGGACTGAAGAAATTAAGAGGACATACAGGTGATTGCCACAGAGGTAAAAAAAAAAAAATAGGGTTTTAGTACATCGAAGTACTAGACATGGGAGATTATTCTCCTATAACCTAAGACCTCAGAACCAACGCAGCAGTGGGCGTGCACAAGACACTGTAAAGGTACCAGGCACACAGCACTCCACCATCATTTCTGAATTCGAATGGAGCGAGGAGGAGCAATCCCTGGACCTCACCTCCAGCTTTAGAGAAGTCTAGGTAGATCGTTGGTTGATGCTGTGGTGCAAGGGGTGAAACCCTTACAAGATAGGCTGGAGACACTAGAGTCCATTCTAAATCAGCCCCGAGAGAGCACCGTAGAGAAAGACAGCACGCCCACGGAGCCCTCGGCAAGATGCTCAAAGGGGAGTAATCAGACCCGCAAGAGCAAATCCTCTAATGACCCCTATGGGTCAACCATACAGGGTACCTGAAAAAGCCCCAGAGGCTGCTGACATGTTTGCAAAGCTAAGAGAGGCATTCATGCAACGATCAGCAGTGCCAAGCCTCATAGCCCCCTTCCCAGGGGGAGATAATATGGACAATGACGACCCAGGCTCGTAAGAAGAGCCAGTGGAAGACGAGCAATCCTTCCAAGAGTGTGAAGAAAAGGAGGAGGAGGAATGGGAAGAACCCAGTGGAGGCAAGAAAGCCCGCAAAGAGAAGCATATGGACGAAGAGCCAGAGGAAGTGTCGGACATGTTTGATCCTGACAGCATTAGGAACCCAAGATCCTCTGATTGCCAGCCCTCCCCAGGGTGACAAAGCACATGGTGCTAAGACTGAGGAAAGCACTTGACAAGGAAGTGAGACAGCGCTTGAGGGTGGAATTTCCCCAACCGGATCTGCCGGGCAAAGTGGCAGAGATGTTGGTGTTGAACCCAAAAATGCTAACGTTCGTCTCAAAGACTAGCAATACCTTTGCAAGGGGATAGACAGATCTTGGCGGAGCTGCCAGGAGAAGGTCCTGGATATTTACGGCCAGCTGACCAAGATAATGGACCTGACCAAAAGGGCCAGAAACACTGCTGAGGAGATCGACCCTGAAACCCTCGCAAATTGGACGCAGAGGGCAGTATGCTTACTAGGCAATGCGAACTGCGCCATCTCATCAGAGAGAAGGAGAGGCCTTCTGCTTATGATAGGTGCCATGTTGAGTGCCCTAGCTTCCTACGAATCCAGAGAAGCAGCCCAGGACCTCCTCTTCGGGGAGACCTTTGGCAAAGAGATGGGCAGATTTGTGGGCACCTACACATCTCTAGAAAAAGCCCAAGCGTCAATACACAAGATCTTCCCAGGCAGAGTTTTTGCCCGGGCTGGCCGCTACTGGGGTCGAGCAGCCGGTCGTTTCCACAGATGCAGAAGGCCCCAGAATTCCAGAACACAGTACTGGGAGACCAAGCAGCAGGGCGCATTTCTCCTGACAAGAGGACCATTCTCAAGAGGACGAAGAAGCAGAGGAGCAGGCCAAGGCCAGAGCTTCACCCGAGGTGAGAGGGCCAAATTATCCTCCGGTGGGGGGGAGAACACAGCTTTTCTGGGGAAACTGGCGCAAGCTCTCCAGCGATGCATGGGTCTTGCAAACCGTCAGAGGTTTGCAGCTAGAGTTTATACAGGAGGCAGTACAAGAGATCTGCCCCCGGAGATAAAACTAGCACAAGCAGAGTGAGAGAGTTTACACCGCGAGCTTCGACAACTAGAGTTGAAATCTGCCATAGAGAAGTGCAGAACGACCCCGAGATTTGTGAACTCTGTGTTTCTGGTGCACAGAAAATAGAGGGTTAGTCCAGTCATATACCTGAGCGAATTGAACGGTTAGGTTGTATACCATCATTTCAAGATGGAAGCATACACCAGCTGACAGACACCTTGAGAGAAGGGGACTGGCTAACTAAAAATAGACTTGAAGGAATCTTACCTTACAGTGCCAGTGCAGGCGGAGTTGAGGACCTTCCTGACATTCCGCTAGAGTGGCATACTGTGGC
This sequence comes from Ambystoma mexicanum, assembly GCF_040938575.1. Taxonomy (NCBI): domain Eukaryota; kingdom Metazoa; phylum Chordata; class Amphibia; order Caudata; family Ambystomatidae; genus Ambystoma; species Ambystoma mexicanum. The sequence goes on from NC_090929.1 coordinate 1,087,723,869, forward strand.
GTTTCAGTACAATGCCCTTCGGTCTAGCCCCAGAGCCCTGGGCTTTTACCAAGCTGATGAGGCCAGTAGCATTAGTAATCCGGGAGAAATGGATCTGGATGATTATATACCTAAATGACCTACTGCTCCTAGCGGAGGATTGTCGAGCACTAGTATACGAGACCGCATGGGTCCAAGAGCTCCTGTCCTCGATAGGATTCTTAGTGAACAGAGAGAAGTCAGGGACAACACCAGTACAAAGGTCGGATTTCATGGGTTTCGTGCTAGACACCAGGAAATCGACCTAAGAGTTGGCAGCCCGAAAGATCAAGGGTATCAAGAAGGAGATCAAAGAGTGCCTGAACATGCAGGGAATATCGAACAGTGGGTTAGCAAGAATAATAGGGATGCTAGCAGCATCGATACAAGCTATATTTCCAGGGCCCCTACACAGAGATATCATCAGATGATACCCCTAGAGCAAGATTCTATCACAGAACTAGAATGGTGGTTGAAGAATATGGACACCTGGAATGGACGTGCCATATTCGGAGACCTACCGGACCTAGTGATAGAATCGGACGCAAGCCGAGTGGGCTGGGGAGCAAGATGCGGGTCCCCATAGACCGGAGGGAAGTGGAGAGAGGAAAAGCTGCATCTCCACATAAACTGCCTGGAGCTGCTAGTGGGCTCCTTCGCCATCAATGCGTTTACGAAAGGGAGAGTGAGTTTGTGTGTTCTTCTCAAAATTGACAATATATCGGCGGTCAGCTACATAAACCACTTAGGTGGAACAAGATCCAAATTGCTGGCACAACTGGCGAAAGACTTCTGACATTTCTGTCTTCAGTCAGGAACATCGGTCACGGCGGAGTATCTGCCAAGAGAACTCAATGTAGTAGCCGACTGGGGCTCTTGGTATCTGACAGACTCCAGCGACTGGAAGCTAGACCCGGAGACTTTCCAGCAGCTGAGCGAGAGGTGGGGACAGGTACACACCGATTTATTTGCGTCTTGTCTCAATGCGCAAATGAGCCGCTTCTTCAGCTGGACCCGTTCGCTCAGTGCACAGACGCTTTCCTCCACTCGTGGGCAGGGGAGCTTCATTATGCATTTCCCCCCTTCGTAATGTTGAGCAGAGTGCTTTCGAAGTGCCGGCGAAAGAAGGCAGAGCTGATTCTGACAATGCCAATATGGACGTCACAGTTGTGGTTTCCAACGCTGATGGAGCTGACAGCGGACGTTCCGTGGATTCTCCCAGAAGGGGAGCACTTGCTCACGGACCCAGCTGGGATATCAGGAGACGCTGGGCGCTGCTGAGCTCATCGCAGAATCATGGGCTCCATCCACTAGGAGGAGCTATGACGCGACTTGGGCCAAGTGGTAGAGCTGGTGCGGTGGGAGAAAATTTCATCCCGTTTCAGCGCCTATGGTGGCGATCCTGAATTTTCTAGCGCATCTTTTACAAGATGGAAAAGCTTTTAGAATTGTTGGAGTTTACAGGTCGGCCATTTCCTCAGGGCACCTGCCAGTCGAAGGTGTTCCGGCAGGAGAGCATCCGCCAGGGGCCAGACTTATAAAGGTAGCTTGATACAAAGCACCTCCTGAACCAAGATGCAAGCAATTGTGGGACGTTACCGTTAGGCAGAATCCTGTGCAGTGCCCTTAGGGACCACTACACACAATTAAGACTACAGGTGGCAATACAAATTTTACCTTTGGTGCAGGCCTGTACTACTATGTTAAAGTGGTAGCAGTAGCGGAGCAGCCAGGCTTATCTCAAGAGTATATGAGCAGTAGCAGAGATTACACAAAGGGACCACAATTACTGTGACTCAAGCAAACACTGACTCAAGGTTTCAGGTAAAAAATATAAATACATTTATTTTTAAACCATCTGTTATAAATACAACACTTCTATTAATTCAAAACAACACTTAAAATACACTACAACCAACTAATTCAATTTGGCAGACTCTAACTCAAGGTAAGCACCCTATGTTTTAACGAAACAGTGTTATGAAACAAGAGACGTTACCGGGAATACACTTGCAATCACATTTTGACAGTAATGACAGTTCGGTCTTACTAAAGAAATGCATATCCGCGGCAAGGAATGTTACCGGGGCAAAAACACACTTAGAACCTGAGTTAACCAGAGAGAGTTGGGGGCAAAAATCATAAGCAATAATTGTCAAGGCAGACAGAATCGGAGAACACTTATTTGATGGAAATCAACAGTCAATAGGCCGGAGCCAGTGTCAAGTGGAACCGGGTTCCTGTTGTCGAGGATCACACAGTCGGACAGTTCGAGATTCAACGTTGCCAGGAGTACTTAGATATTGTCAACAGAGGGAGCAAAAGTTATAAGAAGCAAGCCTTGGAGATGAAGAAAAGGGATTCACCCTGATTCCTCAAGCAGAACACAGTACCTTATTCAATGGAGAAGCTGGTGTCCTGGCAGTTGTTCCTGTTGGTTTCCTGCAGAACCACGGTTCCTGGAGCTTCGGTGCGAAGGAGGACGTCTGGAAGGATCTGCAGCACACAGGGATGAAGCAGACTGCAGCGACGGTGAATAAAAGGTGCACTCCTTAAAAACAGGAGAGGCTCTTCAGATGGCTATCCGGACCACTACAGCAGTATGCAGTGATTTCGACCAAGAAGAGGATCCTCTGACTGTGGAAGATGAGCTGGTTATCCCCACCAGGCTCAGGGGAAGAAGACTCCAGACTGGATCTTCTCTGGTCGTCGAAGGGTAGATAGCTCAGGACTGCAGCAGGGCTTCACCGGGACGGGGTAGTTGCAGCAGCCGTCTTCTTTTCCGCTTCTCTTCGGTTCCTTGTAGTTCCAGTGGCGACTCTGACTTCTGGCCCAAGAGACCTGCCTTTTATGTGAAAATCCCCCATTCACACAGCCTGGCTGTCAATCACGCAGCAGGGGGGTTGTCCAGCCCGGACAACCACCTCAGCCAATCATGGCAAAGTGCGACTTGGGTTTCCTAGGATACCCTGTGCAGGGGGTGACTACACCCCTCCGTCACATTCAGCCCACCTAGACACCCAAGCGCCTGGCGGAGGGCTTCATAGCAGAAGCCCGCCAAAAGACGGAGAACATAGAAGGCAAAAATGGTTTGCCACGCAAAGTAAAACACAAGAAGGACTTTAACAAAAAGAAATGGCGAATAAACCCGACCAGAGCCAAAAGAAAAAGTATTTGGTCAAGCGGGTTTAAGTTTGAGGCTAATATAATAGCCTAAAACAATACCACGTTTACATAATATAATCGCGGTAGAAAAGTTAGGGTAGATACCACTGCCAGCAGCCAAGTCTAAATTTTAAAAGTGCTAAACAATGCTATAGGAGGTACGGAGACAAAGGGATACAAAGTAACACTTTTCAGTACTGCATGTAAAATGGGGTGTACTGGATCTGTGGTTAAATCACTAAGTAAAGTTAATGGCAACTGTACCCTTTTCTGGGGGACTGTAATCAGCCTCAGAAATGGAGTCGGTGGGAAGTCTAAACGACAACCCTGTGTCACTGCACTGAAGGTGCTGTGTAACACTCAAAAGAAGGGGACTACTGAAGTGGTGTACCCCAGAGTCCACAATCACAATAACAGGTAAAAGACACATGGCAAAACATGGGTAAGAGTGGGGGAAAAGCTCACACTCTTACCAAGTGAAAAAAATAAACTCCAGAAATCCAGCAAAGCTGCTGGGGGACTCACTAGGTGAGGGAAATTAGCCATAAAATGAGAATTCACCCTACCACTCGCCCCCCCCCAGACTAAGGTACAAGAGGATTTAATCCACTCCTGGATGCAGCTCATACCTTTAGTCGGTTAAAAACATCCTAGGGAGACCATCAGCATTTTGGTGGTGACTGCCTGCTCTGTGCTCAATTGAAAAATCAAATCCTTGCAGGCAGATTGACCATCTGAGTAACTTTGGGTTTTCCCCTTTCATTTGAATCAGCCATCTCAAGGGTTGGTGGTCAGTCTGAATGATGAAGGTAGATCCATACAAGTATGGTCTAAATCTCTTCAGTGACCACACAATAGCAAAACATTCACGTTCTGTTGTTGCCCACCTTGTCTCAGGATCCTTTAACTTCCTGCTGATGAAAAAATGGGGTGTTACCTACCTTTCTCATCCAGTTGACTAAGGGCTGCACCTATACCTACATTAGAAGCATCAGTTTGTACAATGAAGGTTTGGTGATAGTCAGGAGCTCTTAGGACTGGAGCTTGACAAAGGGCTTTCTTTAGACCTTCAAAGGCTTGATTGCACTCCTCATTCCACCTGACCTTTTTAGGGAATTTGGGAGAGGAGATGACATTCAAGGAGAAGCTATGGTCCCATAGTTCTCTATGAAGTTCCTGTAATACCCAGTGAGACCTAGGAAGGCTCTCACTTGGGTTTGAGTAGTAGGGGTGGCCCAGTTTTGTACTTTACTAGGCAATGGCCTTATTTCACCTCCTCCTACCTCATGTCCAAGGTAGACCGCTGTACTCTGACCAATTTGACATTTACTTGCCTTTATGGTCAGATGGGCCTGTTCCAGCGCCTGTAATACATATCCTAGGTGTTCAATATGTTCTTTCCATGTAGGGCTGAACACTGCAATGGCATCCAAGTATGCCATGCAGAAGTCCTCCATCCCATTCAGAACTTGATTGACCATCCTCTGAAATGTAGCAGGTACATTCTTTAGTCCAAACGGCATTACCTTGAATTGGTAGAGGCCAGCTGGGGTGGAGAATGCAGTTTTATCCTTGGCATGGTCTGTCAGGGCTATTTGCCAATAGCCTGACGTTAGGTCAAATGTGCTGAGGTACATGGCTGCACCAGGTTTTTCCACCAGCTCATCTGTCCTAGGCAAAGGATGTGCATCAGTCTTTGTGACTGCATTTAGAGCTCTATGGGCCACACATAATCTCAACTCTTTGGATCCTGCCTTTGGTACAAGTACAACTGGGCTAGACCATGGGCTAGTAGAGGGCTCTATAACCCTGAGATCAAGCATCTTGTTGACCTCATTCCTTATGTGGGTTCTTACATGGTCAGACATCCTGTACCCCCTGCTTTTGACAGGCAAACAGTCACCAATGAGTATATCATGCTGGTCCCAAGGGGTCAAGCCTGGTGAAAGTGAGAACAGGGAGGCAAACTGATTTAACAGTAACTTGCACTCATCCTTCTGGTCAGAAGTGAGACTGGAAGAGAGATTCACTCCTTCCACTTGCTCCTCTAAAGGTAAGTCTCTGAGGAGGTCAGGCAGAGGTTCACTCTCCTCCTGCTCCTGTGCTGAAGCTAGAAGCAAAGCTCCTATGTCAGATCTAGAGACATAAGCCTTCAAAAGGTTGGTGTGAAAGACTCTGGGAGCCTCCTTAGGATTGCCTAAGTCCACCAGATAGTTCACCTCTCCAAGTTTACCCACAACCTTGAAGGGTCCTATCCATTTGTCCTGCATGGCCCTCTGCCTTGTGGAAACCATAACAAGAACAAGCTGGTCTTGAGTAAACTCAACCATGTTAGCCTTCTGGCCATGCCAATGCTTGACCAGAGCTTGACCAGCCTTCAAGTTGTCACTTGTCTCTGCAATCATGTGTGACATTCTCCTCCAGAGACCTATCACATAGTCACTCTGACTGGCTTGGGGGAAGGAGCACTCTCACACCCCACCTTAATCAGCGCCAATGGACCTCTGACTGGATGGCCATAGAGAAGTTCAAAGGGACTGAATCCTACTCCCTCCTGAGGGACTTCTCTATATGCAAAGTGAAGGCATGGCAGTAGAAGGTCCCACTTTCTTCTAAGTGTGTCCCTGCAGAATTTGTCTACTTCTGAACACATTTTAGGCCAGTAGAAGTAAATAGAGAGCCTTTCCTTGGTCTTCTTAAAACTTAAGTGACCAGCCAAAGGTATCTCGTGGGCTAACTGCAGCAACTGGAGTCAGTTCACTAGAGGTACCACAAGTTTCTTGCAGTCTCCAGGGGTTGACTCAGTCAGTTCACTGTAGAAAATGCCATCTTCCCAGTGAAACATATACTTCCCAGGGTCAGTCCCATTGAGCTGGCAAGCTGCTTGTAAGCAAAGACCTTGAAGGGTAGGACACTCTCTTTGTCCTTTGCTGAAATCTGCCCTGTTGGGTCCACCTTTTGCCAGTAAAGAATGCAGCTCAGGATGGTCAACAGGGTCAAGATCTCCTACCAGAGTAGGATCTTCTTCTAGATCTGATCCCTCAGTATCTAGCCGAACCATACAGGGTTGAACCTCACACTCAGCCTCAGCTGGTGGAGGAGTCACAGATGTGACTTTGGACAGTCTTGGAGATGTCCTTCTGGGCACAGGAGTGCTTGCTGGTTTCTGTCAAGATTAGAGGCCTTCTCCCCTTCCTCCTCACCTGAATCTTTTGTGGCAGATTCCTTAGGATTTGACTCCGTCTTCTTAGAATCCTTCCTCCTTATAGGAGTCTTGTCCTTTGGTGTTTTGACTTTCTTTTCGTGTAGATAGGGTCTGGCCCCTCCGGAGGGCACCTTGGCAGAGATGGAACCCTGTCTGCGGGGACCCCCAGGGGGCCAGTCCTAGTTCCAGGGAAAAAGCACAAAGGCAGAAAAAACCCTTTTTCCAGATGGGTTCTATTAGGGAGCAGTGTGTTCCCTTCACAATGCAAAGGAGGTCTGTTTTCATCTGAAACCGAATGAAGTCGGATTCCAACTCCGATGGTGAGAATCTGTAAAGCTCGGTAGTGACAGTAGGGCTTCCGGAGAGAAGTAGGGGGTACCTCTTCAAATTGATATACACAATAGAGGCACACAGAGGAAAGAATCAGGAACCCAAATTAACAAATAATAAGTTTAAGGAATGAAAGAATAGACAGGAATGCCCGTAAATAATAGTGAAACGATGGTAGGAAAAGAGGAAGTATAGAAACAGTGTGCAAGAAAATACCCAGGTCACAAGCAGAAAAGGAAAGGAATATGCCTGCTGAACGAAAGTATGCTTGCAAACGAGAAGTGTAGAGTGCAGAGTAGCCGAAAGTCAGAAAGCGCAGAGCCAATAAATAGAATGCTACGGCGGAAAACAAAGAGACATAGGAGGCAGTAGCTCAGGCAAGGCGGAGCCGTTAGAACAGGCGAGGAGAAAAAATATACACAAGGTAGAAGTTGCAAGACCCAGGAAACAGGAAACCCGGGAGAATACTAAAGGCGAGCACAGAAGGTAGGCACAGGGAAGGCAAAGGCAGCAGCAGAGGAGGAATGGCAGGGAGGAAATTCACAAACGAAGTTCCACACGAACCGGAGCGTAGTGTAACAGATACAACGCATCGGTTTGTGGGAGGAGCCAGAATTTAAAGGCACGGCCACCATATTGGGTGAGGACTAGAGCGCGCGCAAGTCAACGCTTCCAGCGCTTCCAAACCTTCCATTCACAGTTCCTGACAGTATACCCCCGTCTTCTCGGGGGACCCCCCGGTTTGCCCGGATGAAGTCGATGGAACCTTTGCACTAGGCGTTGGGCATGTATATGGCTCACATGTTCCCATGTCCTCTCTTCCACTGGATAACCCTTCCAATGAACCAAATAGTGCAACCGCCCCTTGCGGTATCTGGAATCAACAAGATGAGACACCTCATATTCTTCAGGTGCAGGGCTCACTTGAGCACGAGTTCTGAATACAGGCCTCTTAAAAGGGTCCTTCTTATGTTCTTTGAGAAGGGAGACGTGGAAGACTGGATGCACCTTCCTGAGATATTCTGGTAGCTTGAGCTTATATGCTACAGGGTTGATCTGTTGCAGAATGGGAAATGGCCCAAGGAAACAAGAGGAGAACTTCCCCTTATGAACCCATCTGGGTAGAAATCTGGTGGACAACCAGACTAGTTGCCCTATCCTCCAGCTTGGATTGACAGTACGACCCTTGTCTGCCCATTTCTTGTGTGTAAGTTGACTCGCTTGGTGCGCTTCCTTAGCGAGTCTGTGTACCTCCTGTAGGTCCTGTAAAACCCCATCTAGAGCCGGAATTTTGGTAGAAGGAGGACTGAGCCAGGGTAAGTGTTGAGGATGGAATCTGTAAGTACAATAGAAAGGACTCATCTGGATCGAGGTATGGAGGGAGTTATTGTAGGCAAATTCCGCTTGTGGGAGGAAACAATACCATTCTTCTTGTTGTGGACTGCAGAAACACCTGAGGTATTTTTCTAGGCTGGCATTTAATCTTTCAGTTTGGCCATTGCTCTGCGGGTGGTATCCTGAAGAGAGAGCCTTGTGAATCCCTAGAACTTGGCAGAGAGAAGCCCAGAATTTAGAGGTGAATTGGGGTCCTCTGTCCGACACTCTGGTCCTGGGTAAACCATGTAGACTGACTATGTCCTGGAGAAAAGTTGCGGCCATTTCGGAGGCTGAGGAACCTGTTTGAAGGCTGAAAAATGGGCTAGCTTGCTAAATGAGTCAACTGTCACCATGATTGTTGTCATGCCATATGACGGAGGGAGGTCTACTATAAAATCGGTAGAGATGTGTTCCCAAGGACGGTCCGGTAAGGAATTTTGCTGCAGTAACCCCAGAGGTCTTCCCGTTCGGTGTTTGTTAGAAGCACAAACCGAACAAGTGTAAACGTACTGGCTTACGTCTCTTCTTAAAGTCGGCCACCAGAAACCCCTCGGTAGCAGATCAGATGTCTTCCTAATTCCGGAATGTCCAGTTAAAGGGGTGTCATGACACCAAGAAAGTATTTGTTTCTGTAGCTTCTTAGTGGGTATGTAGAGAGCTCCTTCATGATAATATAATCCGTCCTTATCCTGAATGACAGTTGACGGAAGCTCGGTGCCCATCTGATACTGTGGAATTACATCTTGAAGGAATAAAACAGTTGAAGCCAACACAGTAAGATTTGGGAAAACCAAATTGTGTCCTGTGTAGGAACCAGACGTATCCCCAAGACTTCTTGACAAGGCGTCAGCCTTCATGTTTTCTGTACCAGGTAAGTATGTAATTACGAAATCATATTGTAGAAAAAAATACGCCTATCTGGCATGCCTGGCATTAGAACATTCCAACTGTTGTAAAACCCGAAGGTTACGATGGTCTGTTCTAATCGTAAATGGATGAGTAGCTCCCTGTGAAAGATGTCGCCACTCTTGGCAGGCCAACTTGATAGCCAACAGCTCCTTTTCTATGACTGAATAGTTGCGTTCACTACTGGTAAGTGTTTTGGAGTAATAAGCTACCGGATGTTGATAGTCGTCTTCTGACCTTTGAAGTAGAACTGCCCCCACCGCCCTGTAGAAGCATCTGTCTCCAGAATGTAGGGTCGGTTCTGATCCGTTTGGACCAGGATGGGGGCTGTAGAAAAACATTCCTTTAGAAAACAGTGAACATGAGAAGCTGAATCAGCCCTTGTTAAGGTGCAAGAAAGAACACCATGAGAATTAAATCAATTAATTCAAGACAATTAAATGCTGAAAAACAGGCCGAAATGTGGTCTCCTGTCATGTGAGTCAAGGATGGAAATAGGAGTTGGGCGTACAGACCAGAACTATTATAAGAGTGTGCCTATACTCCCTTTTATTCACAGGAGCAAGGATACTTTGCTAGGACAAGTTCAAAGACAATCTGAATGGCAGACGGCATGAGCAATGAGAGATGTTGGGCTAATTGGGTGGGGAGACATGGTCAAGTCCACCCACTGGCACCTGTGGTACCAGTTTATGTGCTGCTAGTGAGCCGAATGTTCCAGAAGGGCACAAGCATGCCAACCAATAGTAGAAGGCCATATAACGAAGGGCCTTATAGTTTGAGAGCCAATGGTGTAAAGTGTATCTAGTAACTGATGAAGATGACTTGCACTAAGGGTGTGCATAAATTGTCCACCTGACTGTAGAGACCCAATCACAACCCAATCCCTACCCCATCGTGGTGTTGGTTGTGAGAGAGTTTTTGATTTGTTGAAACGGTGCGATGTGCGAAGTGTTCTTGTCCCCATGTCCATGGCACATCCTTTCTGGTGAGTTCTCGTAGTGGAGCCGCTACTGTTGCTAAATCAGGTATGAACCGGCTGCAGTAGGAAGCCATCCCCATGAGGTTGCAGACTTCTGTTGCAGTGGTCGGCAGCTTGGCACTCTTGACTCCACTTCCCTGTTTGGGTCAGGGGAGATACCACTTGGGAAATACGTAGCCAAAGAAGGCTAGTTCTGGTGAACCAAACTCACATTTCTCCGTGTGCAAAGTCAGCTCGAACTCCTCTAGTCGTTGCAGTACTTCTGCCAGGTATGTGTTATGTTCTTCTTCTGAGGTACCATACACTAGGATGTCATCACTGACATTCGTGGTGCTAGGCAGGTCCTGATATCCCTTTCGGATCTCATTTTGAAAAACCTTGGCTGCCGACGAAATGCCAAAGTTGAGCCTAAAGTACCTTCTAATCTCCAGGTGTGAGGATGTGATGGATCTCGACTCCCTGGCAAAACCTGATTTGGTGGTGACCGGACCGGAGATCCAATTTGGTGAAGAATGTGGCCCCGGATAGGTCAACAATCAGCTCCTCTATTATGGGGGTAATATGCTGCTTGCATCCAATTCTCAGTTTGGGAGCCTCATGTCGATACATATCCATATGGCATTTGCTGCTTCAGTTTCTTCATTATGACCATCAAGGACAACCACAGGGTGGGCCCTAACGCCTTCTTAATGATATTCAAATCTTCCAGCTTCTTCAGCTCTGCTTCCAAGGTGGCACGCATGTGGAATGGAACCCTTCTGTGTCGAACCGCTTTCAGCTCCACTGCAGGGTCTACATGGAGCGTGAACGTTCAGTTTTTCAGACAGCCAATTCCTTTAAACAGTTTTGCATGTTTCGCTAGAAGTTTGTCAATGGCCGGTTGTTGTAGCTGAAAGGCAAAGTATGATATGATATGATAGTTTATTTATATAGCGCCTATACACAATGTGTTTCAAAGCGCTTCAAGGCAAGGGAGAGAACAAGGGAAAATACAATGACATTCTTACAGGCCATGAACAGTAAGGATGTGAAATTAACTATCGTTCTCGGCCTGACAACATTTTTTATAATGCAAGAGCTAAGACATAGATAAGGAAGGGAGGGGGAGAGTGGGAAGGAAATGGAAACAGACAGGCGACTACTGTACTAAGCCTGACGACATTTCTGGTACAGCCGGAGAAACACAAGAGGTGAGGGAGAGGGGTGCAGAAAGGTAGGGGAGGAACAAAACAAGCGACTATCATACTAGGCCTGACGACATTTCAGATAGTGCTGGAGGGGGAGAGGGGTGGGGAGGAAAAAACCAGTAAGGGGAGGGGGGAGGAGACAGATAAGGTTGCTATCATACTAGGTCCAGGGACAATTCTGATAGAGTAAGTGCATAGAAGAAAGTAAGGGGAGGAGATAGGAAAAGGGAGAAGGGAAAGGAGGAGAAAACAGAGAGTTAGCAGTCAAAAGAGTGGAGAAGCAAGAGGTGAGAGTGAATACAATTGCAGACGTCAGTAGTAACACCTAATGTTGCAAGCCAGGATACAAGATGAAGATAGGAACAGCATGATTCAGGACCACCATGAGTACAAGATGCAGAGGAAGTCCATCATGAGAGTTGAGAAAGTGTGACACACTGTGAATGAATGAAATCCGTAAAAGTCAAATCCAGCATTGGCCACAAGACGGGGATGGTGAAACCAGAATTTATCAGGACAGACTCCTGCAGAAGTAGACTTGAGGGGGCCTAGGGGGTGCAGGGTAGAAGATAGATGAGCTCTAATTTTTCTGCTGTCCTGCAGCTTAGTAAAGGCTCAATGCCATCGTCAATTACTTATATCCCGGTGTGACATGCTTCTCCGTTATAAGCCACGTCCTCTTTGAAAGACCCTTTTACTGGTAGAGGCTTTTTGCTGTCATATGCATAGAGCCGGACTGTATTGTGTTGTAGTGTCTAGCACTGTTTTGAACGTGTTCAGGGGCCTAACATTCATCGTAGCCACAGTGTCAATGACCACCCTTGTTGGCATGCTGTTCACCAGCCCTGTGCATGTCGGCAGGGACGTGCATTTTGTGTAAATCTACTTTTGATATGAGGTGCACTCTTTCAATCCATCTCTTCCGATGTTTGGTGCACTGTTCTGGAGATGACTCTCCCTCTGATTGTCCATTGGCTTCACTGTCGCTGTCACTGTGCTTTGATCATGCTCTATTGTCCTTGCCTTTTCTCTCCTATTTGCCTGCTTGTTCGATTTCGGCCTGCAGATTTTTCTCGAGTGTGACCTGCGAAGTTCTCACCTGAACTTGGAGCTGAGGCACACAGAGGCAAAATGCTTTAAATCCCACATTTTTGACATGCCGCCCCAATGGCTGGGCATGCCTCCTCTTTGTGCCAAGCTCCTCCGCACCACTTGCACAACTGCTGCATCCATGATGGGCGTGTCAGTAAGGTGGGGGTTCTACCTTGGGGGCGTCCTTTCGCTTCGATCGAAGCACCACTTGCAGTGGGCTGATCCGTTTTGATTGGCAAACGCCTCATTGCCGTCTCCATAGCCGCCACCTGGGATTCCGTACTTTTTCGGAGAAATTACTGTGGATGACTTGTTGCTACACTGAGAACTCCTTGTTGGGGAACCCAATCATATTGCCAGTTCTTGGATTCTTGTGTGGAAATCATCAATCAACTCAGAGGGCCGCTGCCTCACTAGGCTCAGCTGGAACCTCTCATAATCGGGGTTCAATTGGGGTTTGAATTTGTTGTTGAGCGCTGTTCTAGCTGCTTGATAGTCATCTTCTGGGCCTCTGTTAGGCAGGGTGTTGAACAGCCGCAGTGCCAGCGTTCCCATGTTCAGCATAAGGAGCATGCATTTCTTTTGTGCTGCCCGAATTATGTTCTGTTTTAGGTGTAGCTCGAACTGCTGCAGCCACAGCTCCTGCTGGAAAGCAGCACCATCCACATAGGGGTCGAAAGGCTTCATGAACAAGCCTTGTGATTAGTCTTGCTACGTGTTCCTGCCTGCGTGTGACTCCTGTCTTCCTGATGGCTCCCCTGGGGATGTGTGGGCACTAACACATGCTGATGTCACTGCTTGACATCTGACATCTTCCTTCCGTAGATGGCAGGCACCTAGCCTTTTTTGGCCTTATTTGCTGTGGGCTGCTACAGTCCCAGTGTGTTTGTCCATAGAGGTGCAGCTGGAGGCCTGCACACCCTGTGGATGCTTCTCATCCGCCTACTGTTGTGTTGCTGTATGGGACCACCCATCACACCCCTTAGCGGAGCCCACACTCGGGTAGGACATGTTTCCCATGCAGGGGGGAACCTACCGCCACATACTGGATGTGTCTTCCTGTGGCTGGGCTGAACTCTTCCCCTTTTGGCTCAGCTGGATGCAGTATGGATGCCTGCCACGACTCGCCTAATTTCTGCTCTGCTCTTGTTCCCCTGAGGTATGATTCTATGTCAAGACTGGAGGCAAGCATTATGCTTCCACTTCTTTTATTCACTCTTCAGCATTTTCAACAACAAAACATAAGAAAAGTGAAAAGGTGTCTCCCTTCATCCCTTTTCTTTTCTTTCCAAAGCTACAAATCACACTGCCTTTGTAGTCCTCCTAGTGTCAGTCCAGCCTATGACCCACTTCCTGTTCCTGGACTCCTCCTGTTCTTTTCCTGCTCTTCAAGCAGATAAGTACTCTTTCACCTCTATTTTAGAAAGACAGCTTGTTTAAACGTTTTTGCATGCATAATGGATAATTCATAACGATTGATCTATAACCAGGTTATAACTGTTTATAACCGATTCTGTGAGAGCCAAGAGGCTAGGACAGTGATGCATTAGAGAGGCATATGTAGCAGGTGAGAGTCGCGATTAACAACGACCGTAGGATGCGAGCGAGTTCATGCTAAGAGCGGCGCAAACATAATGCAGCACGATAGAGAATACAGAAACAGTATCAGATAGTAGGAACCGTTCGACTGAGCGGGTAAATACAGGCGAGAGGAAGGCGAGCCCAGTGTCGCATTCTCGACACGCCTGGGGGCTCGTCCTCCCTCGCAGCTGACAGGAGCTCTAAGGCCCCCACCCTCGCATATTGCTTATGCAACATCAGAAGAGCACAGCATTGATCAGAAGCTGGGCCTGGCGATGATTGTTATTATTTCACCCAGACAACCAAGGCGAGCGATCGGATATCCCAAACGGGAAACGCACTGAGATAGCTTTGGATTACTCCGACGTAATAGCGGAATCCACGGGTTTATATGAAAAAAGAAAAACACAAAGCTACGTTGCGAAAGACATGTGACTAAAGCTAACAGCTCCCAGAATATCACAGCCCAGAGAGGACTGAAGAAATTAAGAGGACATACAGGTGATTGCCACAGAGGTAAAAAAAAAAAAAATAGGGTTTTAGTACATCGAAGTACTAGACATGGGAGATTATTCTCCTATAACCTAAGACCTCAGAACCAACGCAGCAGTGGGCGTGCACAAGACACTGTAAAGGTACCAGGCACACAGCACTCCACCATCATTTCTGAATTCGAATGGAGCGAGGAGGAGCAATCCCTGGACCTCGCCTCCAGCTTTAGAGAAGTCTAGGTAGATCGTTGGTTGATGCTGTGGTGCAAGGGGTGAAACCCTTACAAGATAGGCTGGAGACACTAGAGTCCATTCTAAATCAGCCCCGAGAGAGCACCGTAGAGAAAGACAGCACGCCCACGGAGCCCTCGGCAAGATGCTCAAAGGGGAGTAATCAGACCCGCAAGAGCAAATCCTCTAATGACCCCTACGGGTCAACCATACAGGGTACCTGAAAAAGCCCCAGAGGCTGCTGACACGTTTGCAAAGCTAAGAGAGGCATTCATGCAACTATCAGCAGTGCCAAGCCTCATAGCCCCCTTCCCAGGGGGAGATAACATGGACAATGACGACCCAGGCTCGTAAGAAGAGCCAGTGGAAGACGAGCAATCCTTCCAAGAGTGTGAAGAAAAGGAGGAGGAGGAATGGGAAGAACCCAGTGGAGGCAAGAAAGCCCGCAAAGAGAAGCATATGGAGGAAGAGCCAGAGGAAGTGTCGGACATGTTTGATCCTGACAGCATTAGGAACCCAAGATCCTCTGATTGCCAGCCCTCCCCAGGGTGACAAAGCACATGGTGCTAAGACTGAGGAAAGCACTTGACAAGGAAGTGAGACAGCGCTTGAGGGTGGAATTTCCCCAACCGGACCTGCCGGGCAAAGTGGCAGAGATGTTGGTGTTGAACCCAAAAATGCTAACGTTCGTCTCAAAGACTAGCAATACCTTTGCAAGGGGATAGACAGATCTTGGCGGAGCTGCCAGGAGAAGGTCCTGGATATTTACGGCCAGCTGACCAAGATAATGGACCTGACCAAAAGGGCCAGAAACACTGGTGAGGAGATCGACCCTGAAACCCTCGCAAATTGGACGCAGAGGGCAGTATCCTTACTAGGCAATGCGAACTGCGCCATCTCATCAGAGAGAAGGAGAGGCCTTCTGCTTATGATAGGTGCCAAGTTGAGTGCCCTAGCTTCCTACGAATCCAGAGAAGCAGCCCAGGACCTCCTCTTCGGGGAGACCTTTGGCAAAGAGATGGGCAGATTTGTGGGCACCTACACATCTCTAGAAAAAGCCCAAGCGTCAATACACAAGATCTTCACAGGCAGAGTTTTTGCCGGGGCTGGCCGCTACTGGGGTCGAGCAGCCGGTCGTTTCCACAGATGCAGAAGGCCCCAGAATTCCAGAACACAGTACTGGGAGACCAAGCAGCAGGGCGCATTTCTCCTGACAAGAGGACCATTCTCAAGAGGACGAAGAAGCAGAGGAGCAGGCCAAGGCCAGAGCTTCACCCGAGGTGAGAGGGCCAAATTATCCTCCGGTGGGGGGGAGAACACAGCTTTTCTGGGGAAACTGGCGCAAGCTCTCCAGCGATGCATGGGTCTTGCAAACCGTCAGAGGTTTGCAGCTAGAGTTTATACAGGAGGCAGTACAAGAGATCTGCCCCCGGAGATAAAACTAGCACAAGCAGAGTGAGAGAGTTTATACCGCGAGCTTCGACAACTAGAGTTGAAATGTGCCATAGAGAAGTGCAGAACGACCCCGAGATTTGTGAACTCTGTGTTTCTGGTGCACAGAAAATAGAGGGTTAGTCCAGTCATATACCTGAGCGAATTGAACGGTTAGGTTGTATACCATCATTTCAAGATGGAAGCATACACCAGCTGACAGACACCTTGAGAGAAGGGGACTGGCTATCTAAAAATAGACTTGAAGGAATCTTACCTTACAGTGCCAGTGCAGGCGGAGTTGAGGACCTTCCTGACATTCCGCTAGAGTGGCATACTGTGGCGTTTCAGTACAATGCCCTTCGGTCTAGCCCCAGAGCCCTGGGCTTTTACCAAGCTGATGAGGCCAGTAGCATTAGTAATCCGGGAGAAATGGATCTGGATGATTATATACCTAAATGACCTACTGTTCCTAGCGGAGGATTGTCGAGCACTAGTATACGAGACCGCATGGGTCCAAGAGCTCCTGTCCTCGATAGGATTCTTAGTGAACAGAGAGAAGTCAGGGACAACACCAGTACAAAGGTCGGATTTCATGGGTTTCGTGCTAGACACCAGGAAATCGACCTAAGAGTTGGCAGCCCGAAAGATCAAGGGTATCAAGAAGGAGATCAGAGAGTGCCTGAACATGCAGGGAATATCGAACAGTGGGTTAGCAAGAATAATAGGGATGCTAGCAGCATCGATACAAGCTATATTTCCAGGGCCCCTACACAGAGATATCATCAGATGATACCCCTAGAGCAAGATTCTATCACAGAACTAGAATGGTGGTTGAAGAATATGGACACCTGGAATGGACGTGCCATATTCAGAGACCTACCGGACCTAGTGATAGAATCGGACGCAAGCCGAGTGGGCTGGGGAGCAAGATGCGGGTCCCCATAGACCGGAGGGAAGTGGAGAGAGGAAAAGCTGCATCTCCACATAAACTGCCTGGAGCTGCTAGTGGGCTCCTTCGCCATCAATGCGTTTATGAAAGGGAGAGTGAGTTTGTGTGTTCTTTTCAAAATTGACAATATATCGGCGGTCAGCTACATAAACCACTTAGGTGGAACAAGATCCAAATTGCTGGCACAACTGGCGAAAGACTTCTGACATTTCTGTCTTCAGTCAGGAACATCGGTCACGGCGGAGTATCTGCCAAGAGAACTCAATGTAGTAGCCGACTGGGGCTCTTGGTATCTGACAGACTCCAGCGACTGGAAGCTAGACCCGGAGACTTTCCAGCAGCTGAGCGAGAGGTGGGGACAGGTACACACCGATTTATTTGCGTCTTGTCTCAATGCGCAAATGAGCCGCTTCTTCAGCTGGACCCGTTCGCTCAGTGCACAGACGCTTTCCTCCACTAGTGGGCAGGGGAGCTTCATTATGCGTTTCCCCCCTTCGTAATGTTGAGCAGAGTGCTTTCGAAGTGCCGGCGAAAGAAGGCAGAGCTGATTCTGACAATGCCAATATGGACGTCACAGTTGTGGTTTCCAACGCTGATGGAGCTGACAGCGGACGTTCCGTGGATTCTCCCAGAAGGGGAGCACTTGCTCACGGACCCAGCTGGGATATCAGGAGACGCTGGGCGCTGCTGAGCTCATCGCAGAATCATGGGCTCCATCCACTAGGAGGAGCTATGACGCGACTTGGGCCAAGTGGTAGAGCTGGTGCAGTGGGAGAAATTTTCATCCCGTTTCAGCGCCTATGGTGGCGATCCTGAATTTTCTAACGCATCTTTTACAAGATGGAAAAGCTTTTAGAATTGTTGGAGTTTACAGGTCGGCCATTTCCTCAGGGCACCTGCCAGTCGAAGGTGTTCCGGCAGGAGAGCATCCGCCAGGGGCCAGACTTATAAAGGTAGCTTGATACAAAGCACCTCCTGAACCAAGATGCAAGCAATTGTGGGACGTTACCGTTAGGCAGAATCCTGTGCAGTGCCCTTAGGGACCACTACACACAATTAAGACTACAGGTGGCAATACAAATTTTACCTTTGGTACAGGCCTGTACTACTATGTTAAAGTGGTAGCAGTAGCGGAGCAGCCAGGCTTATCTCAAGAGTATATGAGCAGTAGCAGAGATTACACAAAGGGACCACAATTACTGTGACTCAAGCAAACACTGACTCAAGGTTTCAGGTAAAAAATATAAATACATTTATTTTTAAACCATCTGTTATAAATACAACACTTCTATTAATTCAAAACAACACTTAAAATACACTACAACCAACTAATTCAATTTGGCACACTCTAACTCAAGGTAAGCACCCTATGTTTTAACGAAACAGTGTTATGAAACAAGAGACGTTACCGGGAATACACTTGCAATCACATTTTGACAGTAATGACAGTTCGGTCTTACTAAAGAAATGCGTATCCGCGGCAAGGAATGTTACCGGGGCAAAAACACACTTAGAACCTGAGTTAACCAGAGAGAGTTGGGGGCAAAAATCATAAGCAATACTTTTGTCAAGGCAGACAGAATCGGAGAACACTTATTTGATGGAAATCAACAGTCAATAGGCCGGAGCCAGTGTCAAGTGGAACCGGGTTCCTGTTGTCGAGGATCACACAGTCGGACAGTTCGAGATTCAACGTTGCCAGGAGTACTTAGATATTGTCAACAGAGGGAGCAAAAGTTATAAGAAGCAAGCCTTGGAGATGAAGAAAAGGGATTCACCCTGATTCCTCAAGCAGAACACAGTACCTTATTCAATGGAGAAGCTGGTGTCCTGGCAGTTGTTCCTGTTGGTTTCCTGCAGACCCACGGTTCCTGGAGCTTCGGTGCGAAGGAGGACGTCTGGAAGGATCTGCAGCACACAGGGATGAAGCAGACTGCAGCGACGGTGAATAAAAGGTGCACTCCTTAAAAACAGGAGGTCTCTTCAGATGGCTATCCGGACCACTACAGCAGTATGCAGTGATTTCGACCAAGAAGAGGATCCTCTGACTGTGGAAGATGAGCTGGTTATCCCCACCAGGCTCAGGGGAAGAAGACTCCAGACTGAATCTTCTCTGGTCGTCGAAGGGTAGATAGCTCAGGACTGCAGCAGGGCTTCACCGGGACGGGGTAGTTGCAGCAGCCGTCTTCTTTTCCGCTTCTCTTCGGTTCCTTGTAGTTCCAGTGGCGACTCTGACTTCTGGCCCAAGAGACCTGCCTTTTATGTGAAAATCCCCCATTCACACAGCCTGGCTGTCAATCACGCAGCAGGGGGGTTGTCCAGCCCGGACAACCACCTCAGCCAATCATGGCAAAGTGCGACTTGGGTTTCCTAGGATACCCTGTGCAGGGGGTGACTACACCCCTCCGTCACATTCAGCCCACCTAGACACCCAGGCGCCTGGAGGAGGGCTTCATAGCAGAAGCCCGCCAAAAGACGGAGAACATAGAAGGCAAAAATGGTTTGCCACGCAAAGTAAAACACAAGAAGGACTTTAACAAAAAGAAATGGCGAATAAACCCGACCAGAGCCAAAAGAAAAAGTATTTGGTCAAGCGGGTTTAAGTTTGAGGCTAATATAATAGCCTAAAACAATACCACGTTTATATAATATAATCGCGGTAGAAAAGTTAGGGTAGATACCACTGCCAGCAGCCAAGTCTAAATTTTAAAAGTGCTAAACAATGCTATAGGAGGTACGGAGACAAAGGGATACAAAGTAACACTTTTCAGTACTGCATGTAAAATGGGGTGTACTGGATCTGTGGTTAAATCACTAAGTAAAGTTAATGGCAACTGTACCCTTTTCTGGGGGACTGTAATCAGCCTCAGAAATGGAGTCGGTGGGAAGTCTAAATGACAACCCTGTGTCACTGCACTGAAGGTGCTGTGTAACACTCAAAAGAAGGGGACTACTGAAGTGGTGTACCCCAATCACAATAACAGGTAAAAGACACATGGCAAAACATGGGTAAGAGTGGGGGAAAAGCTCACACTCTTACCAAGTGAAAAAAATAAACTCCAGAAATCCAGCAAAGCTGCTGGGGGACTCACTAGGTGAGGGAAATTTGCCATAAAATGAGAATTCACCCTACCACTCGCCCCCCCCCCCCCCAGACTAAGGTACAAGAGGATTTAATCCACTCCTGGATGCAGCTCATACCTTTAGTCGGTTAAAAACATCCAAGGGAGACCATCAGCATTTTGGTGGTGACTGCCTGCTCTGTGCTCAATTGAAAAATCAAATCCTTGCAGGCAGATTGACCATCTGAGTAACTTTGGGTTTTCCCCTTTCATTTGAATCAGCCATCTCAAGGGTTGGTGGTCAGTCTGAATGATGAAGGTAGATCCATACAAGTATGGTCTAAATCTCTTCAGTGACCACACAATAGCAAAACATTCACGTTCTGTTGTTGCCCACCTTGTCTCAGGATCCTTTAACTTCCTGCTGATGAAAAAATGGGGTGTTCCCTACCTTTCTCATCCAGTTGACTAAGGGCTGCACCTATACCTACATTAGAAGCATCAGTTTGTACAATGAAGGGTTGGTGATAGTCAGGAGCTCTTAGGACTGGAGCTTGACAAAGGGCTTTCTTTAGACCTTCAAAGGCTTGATTGCACTCCTCATTCCACCTGACCTTTTTAGGGAATTTGGGAGAGGAGATGACATTCAAGGAGAAGCTATGGTCCCATAGTTCTCTATGAAGTTCCTGTAATACCCAGTGAGACCTAGGAAGGCTCTCACTTGGGTTTGAGTAGTAGGGATGGCCCAGTTTTGTACAGCTTGTACTTTGCTAGGCAATGGCCTTATTTCACCTCCTCCTACCTCATGTCCAAGGTAGACCGCTGTACTCTGACCAATTTGACATATACTTGCCTTTATGGTCAGATGGGCCTGTTCCAGCGCCTGTAATAAATATCCTAGGTGTGCAATATGTTCTTTCCATGTAGGGCTGAACACTGCAATGTCATCCAAGTATGCCATGCAGAAGTCCTCCATCCCATTCAGAACTTGATTGACCATCCTCTGAAATGTAGCAGGTACATTCTTTAGTCCAAACGGCATTACCTTGAATTGGTAGAGGCCAGCTGGGGTGGAGAATGCAGTTTTATCCTTGGCATGGTCTGTCAGGGCTATTTGCCAATAGCCTGACGTTAGGTCAAATGTGCTGAGGTACATGGCTGCACCAGGTTTTTCCACCAGCTCATCTGTCCTAGGCAAAGGATGTGCATCAGTCTTTGTGACTGCATTAAGAGCTCTATAGGCCACACATAATCTCAACTCTTTGGATCCTGCCTTTGGTACAAGTACACCTGGGCTAGACCATGGGCTAGTAGAGGGCTCTATAACCCTGAGATCAAGCATCTTGTTGACCTCATTCCTTATGTGGGTTCTTACATGATCAGACATCCTGTACCCCCTGCTTTTGACAGGCAAACAGTCACCAATGAGTATATCATGCTGGTCCCAAGGGGTCAAGCCTGGTGAAAGTGAGAACAGGGAGGCAAACTGATTTAACAGTAACTTGCACTCATCCTTCTGGTCAGAAGTGAGACTGGAAGAGAGATTCACTCCTTCCACTTGCTCCTCTAAAGGTAAGCCTCTGAGGAGGTCAGCCAGAGGTTCACTCTCCTCCTGCTCCTGTGCTGAAGCTAGAAGCAAAGCTCCTATGTCAGGTCTAGAGACATAAGCCTTCAAAAGGTTGGCGTGAAAGACTCTGGGAGCCTCCTTAGGATTGCCTAAGTCCACCAGATAGTTCACCTCTCCAAGTTTACCCACAACCTTGAAGGGTCCTATCCATTTGTCCTGCATGGCCCTCTGCCTTGTGGAAACCATAACAAGAACAAGCTGGTCTTGAGTAAACTCAACCATGTTAGCCTTCTGGCCATGCCAATGCTTGACCAGAGCTTGACCAGCCTTCAAGTTGTCACTTGTCTCTGCAATCATGTGTGACATTCTCCTCCAGAGACCTATCACATAGTCACTCTGACTGGCTTGGGGGAAGGAGCACTCTCACACCCCTCCTTAATCAGCGCCAATGGACCTCTGACTGGATGGCCATAGAGAAGTTCAAAGGGACTGAATCCTACTCCCTCCTGAGGGACTTCTCTATATGCAAAGTGAAGGCATGGCAGTAGAAGGTCCCACTTTCTTCTAAGGGGTTCTTCTAAAGCACCTATCATGCTCTTCATAGTTCTGTTAAACCCCTCCACCATCCATTGGTTTGCGGATGGTAGGCAGTTGAGAACTTGTAGGTGACTCCACAGGTTTTCCACATGGCTTGCATGTAGTGAGACATACATGTGATCCCCTGTCAGATATCACCTTCTTAGGAAAATCTACTCTGGTAAAAATACCAAGTAGGGCCTTAGCCACAGCCGGAGCCGTAACAGTCCTCATAGGTATGGCTTCAGGAAATCTAGTGGCATGGTCCACTACAACCAGGATAAACCTGTTGCCTGAAGATGTGGGAGGGTCAAGAGTACCAAAAATGTCAATCCCAAACCTCTCAAAAGGAACTCCCACCACTGGGAGAGGCACCAAGGGTGCCACATTCTTGGCTCCACTCTTGCTAGAGGTTTGGCAAGTGTGGCAGTCCCTGCAGAATTTGTCTACTTCTGAACACATTTTAGGCCAGTAGAAGTAAATAGAGAGCCTTTCCTTGGTCTTCTTAAAACTTAAGTGACCAGCCAAAGGTATCTCGTGGGCTAACTGCAGCAACTGGAGTCAGTTCACTAGAGGTACCACAAGTTTCTTGCAGTCTCCAGGGGTTGACTCAGTCAGTTCACTGTAGAAAATGCCATCTTCCCAGTGAAACATATACTTCCCAGGGTCAGTCCCATTGAGCTGGCAAGCTGCTTGTAAGCAAAGACCTTGAAGGGTAGGACACTCTCTTTGTCCTTTGCTGAAATCTGCCCTGTTGGGTCCACCTTTTGCCAGTAAAGAATGCAGCTCAGGATGGTCAACAGGGTCAAGATCTCCTACCAGAGTAGGATCTTCTTCCAGATCTGATCCCTCAGTATCTAGCCGAACCATACAGGGTTGAACCTCACACTCAGCCTCAGCTGGTGGAGGAGTCACAGATGTGACTTTGGACAGTGTTGGAGATGTCCTTCTGGGCACAGGAGTGCTTGCTGGTTTCTGTCAAGATTAGAGGCCTTCTCCCCTTCCTCCTCACCTGAATCTTCTGTGGCAGATTCCTTAGGATTTGACTCCGTCTTCTTAGAATCCTTCCTCCTTATAGGAGTCTTGTCCTTTGGTGTTTTGACTTTCTTTTCGTGTAGATAGGGTCTGGCCCCTCCGGAGGGCACCTTGGCAGAGATGGAACCCTGTCTGCGGGGACCCCCAGGGGTCCAGTCCTAGTTCCAGGGAAAAAGCACAAAGGCAGAAAAAACCCTTTTTTCCAGATGGGTTCTATTAGGGAGCAGTGTGTTCCCTTCACAATGCAAAGGAGGTCTGTTTTCATCTGAAACCGAATGAAGTCGGATTCCAACTCCGATGGTGAGAATCTGTAAAGCTCGGTAGTGACAGTAGGGCTTCCGGAGAGAAGTAGGGGGTACCTCTTCAAATTGATATACACAATAGAGGCACACAGAGGAAAGAATCAGGAACCCAAATTAACAAATAATAAGTTTAAGGAATGAAAGAATAGACAGGAATGCCCGTAAATAATAGTGAAACGATGGTAGGAAAAGAGGAAGTATAGAAACAGTGTGCAAGAAAATACCCAGGTCACAAGCAGAAAAGGAAAGGAATATGCCTGCTGAACGAAAGTATGCTTGCAAACGAGAAGTGTAGAGTGCAGAGTAGCCGAAAGTCAGAAAGCGCAGAGCCAATAAATAGAATGCTACGGTGGAAAACAAAGAGACATAGGAGGCAGTAGCTCAGGCAAGGCGGAGCCGTTAGAACAGGCGAGGAGAAAAAATATACACAAGGTAGAAGTTGCAAGACCCAGGAAACAGGAAACCCGGGAGAATACTAAAGGCGAGCACAGAAGGTAGGCACAGGGAAGGCAAAGGCAGCAGCAGAGGAGGAATGGCAGGGAGGAAATTCACAAACGAAGTTCCACACGAACCGGAGCGTAGTGTAACAGATACAACGCATCGGTTTGTGGGAGGAGCCAGAATTTAAAGGCACGGCCACCATATTGGGTGAGGACTAGAGCGCGCGCAAGTCAACGCTTCCAGCGCTTCCAAACCTTCCATTCACAGTTCCTGACAGTATACCCCCGTCTTCTCGGGGGACCCCCCGGTTTGCCCGGATGAAGTCGATGGAACCTTTGCACTAGGCGTTGGGCATGTATATGGCTCACATGTTCCCATGTCCTCTCTTCCACTGGATAACCCTTCCAATGAACCAAATAGTGCAACCGCCCCTTGCGGTATCTGGAATCAACAAGATGAGACACCTCATATTCTTCAGGTGCAGGGCTCACTTGAGCACGAGTTCTGAATACAGGCCTCTTAAAAGGGTCCTCCTTATGTTCTTTGAGAAGGGAGACGTGGAAGACTGGATGCACCTTCCTGAGATATTCTGGTAGCTTGAGCTTATATGCTACAGGGTTGATCTGTTGCAGAATGGGAAATGGCCCAAGGAAACGAGAGGAGAACTTCCCCTTATGAACCCATCTGGGTAGAAATCTGGTGGACAACCAGACTAGTTGCCCTATCCTCCAGCTTGGATTGACAGTACGACCCTTGTCTGCCCATTTCTTGTGTGTAAGTTGACTCGCTTGGTGCGCTTCCTTATCGAGTCTGTGTACCTCCTGTAGGTCCTGTAAAACCCCATCTAGAGTCGGAATTTTGGTAGAAGGAGGACTGAGCCAGGGTAAGTGTTGAGGATGGAATCTGTAAGTACAATAGAAAGGACTCATCTGGATCGAGGTATGGAGGGAGTTATTGTAGGCAAATTCCGCTTGTGGGAGGAAACAATACCATTCTTCTTGTTGTGGACTGCAGAAACACCTGAGGTATTTTTCTAGGCTGGCATTTAATCTTTCAGTTTGGCCATTGCTCTGCGGGTGGTATCCTGAAGAGAGAGCCTTGTGAATCCCTAGAACTTGGCAGAGAGAAGCCCAGAATTTAGAGGTGAATTGGGGTCCTCTGTCCGACACTCTGGTCCTGGGTAAACCATGTAGACTGACTATGTCCTGGAGAAAAGTTGCGGCCATTTCGGAGGCTGAGGAACCTGTTTGAAGGCTGAAAAATGGGCTAGCTTGCTAAATGAGTCAACTGTCACCATGATTGTTGTCATGCCATATGACAGAGGGAGGTCTACTATAAAATCGGTAGAGATGTGTTCCCAAGGACGGTCCGGTAAGGAATTTTGCTGCAGTAACCCCAGAGGTCTTCCCGTTCGGTGTTTGTTAGAAGCACAAACCGAACAAGTGTAAACATACTGGCTTACGTCTCTTCTTAAAGTCGGCCACCAGAAACCCCTCGGTAGCAGATCAGATGTCTTCCTAATTCCGGAATGTCCAGTTAAAGGGGTGTCATGACACCAAGAAAGTATTTGTTTCTGTAGCTTCTTAGTGGGTATGTAGAGAGCTCCTTCATGATAATACAATCCGTCCTTATCCTGAATGACAGTTGACGGAAGCTCGGTGCCCCTCTGATACTGTGGAATTACATCTTGAAGGAATGAAACAGTTGAAGCCAACACAGTAAGATTTGGGAAAACCAAATTGTGTCCTGTGTAGGAACCAGACGTATCCCCAAGACTTCTTGACAAGGCATCAGCCTTCATGTTTTCTGTACCAGGTAAGTATGTAATTACGAAATCATATTGTAGAAAAAAATACGCCCATCTGGCATGCCTGGCATTAGAACATTCCAACTGTTGTAAAACCCGAAGGTTACGATGGTCTGTTCTAATCGTAAATGGATGAGTAGCTCCCTGTGAAAGATGTCTCCACTCTTGGCAGGCCAACTTGATAGCCAACAGCTCCTTTTCTATGACTGAATAGTTGCGTTCACTACTGGTAAGTGTTTTGGAGTAATAAGCTACCGGATGTTGATAGTCGTCTTCTGACCTTTGAAGTAGAACTGCCCCCACCGCCCCTGTAGAAGCATCTGTCTCCAGAATGTAGGGTCAGTTCTGATCCGTTTGGACCAGGATGGGGGCTGTAGAAAAACATTCCTTTAGAAAACAGAAGGCTCTTTGGGGCCCTTCATCAAATAGGAATTTGACTCCCTTCTTCAACAGAGAGGTCAGTGGGAGTACCTTGTTCCAAAAGTTGGGAATTAACCTCTGATAAAAATTGGCCAATCCTAGGAAGCTTTGGAGTTCTTTGACATTGACGGGATTTCTCCATTCTCTTATTGCCTTTACTTTATTTGAATCCATCTCGATACCTTCCTTGGATAATATATATCCCAGGTAGGACACGGAAGTAGCTTCAAATGAGCATTTTTCCGGTTTTACTAGTAGATGATGGGATTGCAGGCGCTGTAAGACTAGTCTGACCAGTGACCTGTGCTCCGATAGAGTCTTGGAAAAGATGAGGATGTCATCCAGATACACTACCACCGACACAAACAGCATATCTGCGAAAACCTTGTCCATGTACCTCTGGAAGATGGCCGGTGCGTTCACAAGAACAAATGGCATCACTCGGTATTCAAAGAGTCCAAAAGGGGTACGGAACGCCGTCTTCCACTCGTCCCCTTACCTAATTCTCAAGAGGTGATAAGCTCCTCTCAAGTCAAGCTTGGTAAAGAACACCGCCCCATGTACTACCTCCAAGATGTCCCGGATCAAAGGCATGGGATATCTATCCCGAATGGTAACCTTGTTGAGACCCCTGTAGTCTATACAAGGGCGCAGCTCTGCTGAGTCCTTTTTGGGAATGAAGAACAAGGAAGCCCCACAAGTGGATCTGGACTCTTGGATGAGTCAGTTTTGAAGATTAGCGTCGAGGTATTCTCTCAGAGCCTTCCTCTCTGGTAGAGACAAAGGGTACATCCTCCCAAAAGGAACCACCGCCTCAGGTATCAGGTCTATACAGCAATCCTCTGTTCTATGAGGCAGGAGTTGTCTGGGAACAGCATCCAGGATTGCCTATGAGAATTCTTGATAGTGGATGGGAACTGAGGCCACTGTGATTGGTTCTGGAGTACTGCTTCGGTCATACGCTAGGGTGTTGGAAGTCGAAGACAAGTTCATGCAGTGTGATTTACAGAATGCAGATTTGAAGACCACCTTGTTAGCCGTCCAATCAATGTGAGGGTTGTGCCTCCTTAACCAAGGAATGCCAATGACCAACAGAAAATGAGCTGCTCTGATCTGGTCAAACACCAGAAACTCCTCGTGATGGCCTAACCTCATTCTCAACGGAATGGTCTCCTTGGTAATGGGTCCAGAAGATAAGGGCTTCCCGTCCACCCCTTCCACCGGAATTGGAGTGGCCTTGGGTATTGTGGGAACAAGATGTTCCGTTACCCACTTGGAGTCGATGAAATTCCCTGCTGCTCCACAGTCAAGCATGGCGGACACCTCTGTGGCACTTGCCTCGGACAGCCACAAGTCAACTCGAAACACCATTAAACTGTTGTTATCCAGAGTGCTTACTGCTCTTGTGTAGTTACAAGGGTGCTTGTTACTTCCCCCGAAACCTCCCTTGCTGTAGATCAAGGTGTTGAAGTTTCCTTGTCTTCGAGGTGGGACCTCAGGACAATCTCTCAATAAGTGCTTCGAGGAGCCACAATACATACACAATCCAGCCTTTCTTCTTCTCCTTCTTTCTTCTTGAGTTAGACGTCCTCGGGCAGCCCCGATCTGCATAGGTTCATCTGGAGGATGGGTAGTTCTGGTGGGAGGAACAGGAGAGGGAAGACTGGTTGGTTGTGGAAAGCCTCTAGTTCGTCTTCTTTCTAATCGTCTCTCTTGTAGATCTCAATCTGAAGAGACAGTGTCACCAGATCCTGAAAAGATGCTGGTCTAGCCACTCGGGCCAGCTCATCCTTGATTTCATCACAAAGGTCCCGTCTGTAGATTGTTTGCTGAGCGGAATCAGGCCAATCTGCCTTGGCTGCCAGCCTCTGGAAACGAGATGGATAGGTTTCGACGTCAGTGTTTCCCTGGCTGACATCTAGGATAGCTTCTAGAGATGAATAGAAGACTTCTGGTCTGTCGAAACGTTCTTTAAACACCTCCGTAAAACGATCATAGTCACCCAAAATCGTGTCGTTTCCGGTGACAAACGGTGTAGCCCATGAGAGAGCATTACCCATTAGGTTGGCAATGATGAACCCGACCTTGGATCTAGCAGTCTCATAAGCATGAGGCCGAAAGGTGAAATACACCTTACATGCGTCAAGAAAGTCATTTAGCCCTACTGGGTGTCCATCATATTTGCCAAAGGAGAGCGGCATCATAGGCAGGTCTCCCCTGTCGTCACGATGCAACACAACCTGTTGTCGGAGGGCTATGTTCTCTGTTCTCAAAGCCTGGACCTCCATAGTAAGGTTCTGCATAGCTGCTACCAATTCTTGATATTGCTCTAACGATGCCATGGTAGATATTGGGCGTTGTATGCTGTCAAGATTAGAGGCCTTCTCCCCTTCCTCCTCACCTGAATCTTCTGTGGCGGATTCCTTAGGATTCGACTCCGTCTTCTTACGGTCCTTCCTCCTTATAGGAGTCTTGTCCTTTGGTGTTTTGACTTTCTTTTCGAGTAGATAGGGTCTGGCCCCTCCGGATGCCACCTTGGCAGAGATGGAACCGTGTCCGCGGGGACCCCCAGGGGGCCAGTCCTAGTTCCAGGGAAAAAGCAGGAAAGCAGAAAAAACCCTGTTTCCAGATGGGTTCTATTAGGGAGCAGTGTGTTCCCTTCACAATGCAATGGAGGTCTGTTTTCAGCTGAAACTGAATGAAGTCGGATTCCAACTCCGATGGTGAGAGTCTGTAAAGCTCGGTAGTGACAGTAGGGCTTCCGGAGAGAAGTAGGGGGTACCTCTTCAAATTGATATACACAATAGAGGCACACAGAGGAAAGAATCAGGAACCCAAATTAACAAATAATAAGTTTAAGGAATGAAAGAATAGACAGGAATGCCCGTAAATAATAGTGAAAAGATGGTAGGAAAAGAGGAAGTATAGAAAGAGTGTGCAAGAAAATACCCAGGTCACAAGCAGAAAAGGAAAGGAATATGCCTGCTGAGCGAAAGTATGCTTGCAAACGAGAAGTGTAGAGTGCAGAGTAGCCGAAAGTCAGAAAGTGCTGAGCCAATAAATAGAATGCTACGGCGGAAAACAAAGAGACATAGGAGGGAGTAGCTCAGGCAAGGCGGAGCCGTTAGAACAGGCGAGGAGAAAAAATATACACAAGGTAGAAGTTGCAAGACCCAGGAAACAGGAAACCTGGGAGAATACTAAAGGCGAGCACAGAAGGTAGGCACAGGGAAGGCAAAGGCAGCAGCAGAGGAGGAATGGCAGGGAGGAAATTCACGAACGAAGTTCCACACGAACCGGAGCGTAGTGTAACAGATACAACGCATCGGTTTGTGGGAGCAGCCAGAATTTAAAGGCACTGCCAAAATATTGGGTGAGGACTAGAGCACGGGCAAGTCAACGCTTCCAGCGCTTCCAAAGCTTCCATTCACAGTTACTGACAGTTTCTTACTGGCAGACTTGGGTTTCCCCTTTGTTTCTTTATGACCCGCAATAGCAGTAAGTAAGTCCTGTGGATTTGGGGTGATAGTTCCCTCTATCATGTCCCCAGGAGAGCCTCTCAAGGTTCTCTCCCTTGCAGACCTAGTGATATCCTGCTTCCTTCTGCTGGGGGGTCTGGGGGTACTAGACACAACTCCAAGAGTTTTAAGGTCATTACCCACAGGACCCTCCCAGGTACGTTATTTTGCACACTTACAGGTATTCTGACAGTCATGTCATTACACTGGATGAGAGCTGGTAACTGGGGAACCATTTGCACAGGGCCTCCAGCTAACTTGGTTAGGTGTTTGGGTGCCTTAGCAACATCCTCCACCTTGAAAAAACATTCATCAACCACAGTTATGCTGGCTCCAGTGTCTCTGATGGCAGGGGTTTCTTGACCATTCACAAGAATACTATCTTTGTAATACTCTTTAGTATTATCTGGGATTGAGTTAAAGACATCTAAGTTATGTTTTCCCCAAAGACCCAAGGACACTAAAGAAACACTAGCTGAGACTCTCATGGGCTCATCAGCTAGTAACTGAATGTTTCCACTGGCTATAGGTACTTCATCCACCTGGGAGAAGGCTAAGGAGACAGTGTTGATCCCTGAAGGTTTACCTTTACACCTGGGATCTCCTTTCACATGGCCAGGTAACCAACAAACAAAGCATTTTTCTAATGCTCTTTGGAATGGGGTTTTGTTCTGACCTCCTTCTGGTGTGGAACCAGGTGGTATACTAGCCTGATTCGGTTTTCCTTGTGGCTTACCCTGGTTATGTTTGTGGCCCTCTTTTGTATTTGAATTATTTCAATTCTCTTTGTTGTCTTTCTTTGGCTGCTTTCCCTCATCCTTTTTCTGAGTTACCCCAGAATCCTTGTGAGTAGCCCTGTTGGCACCCCACAAGTCAGCAGCCTTAACTAGCTTCTTAGGATCTATCTCCTTTGAATCAGCAAATTCTGTCTAAGCTCAGGAGAGCAGACATCAAAAATAGACTCCAACATGACAAGATTCCTCAAACCTTCATAAGTGTTCACTTTGTAACCCTTAACCCAACCATCTAAGTTTTTCAAACATTCACACGCCCACGTAGCCCAAGGGGTACCATCATGCTTTTTGAGGGTTCTAAACCTCTTAAGATACTGGGAAGGGGTCTTCCCAAACCTAGCTATTAATGCTAGTTTCACACACTCATAATCCTGTTAATCTTCCTCCCCCAACTCCATTACAGCATCACTTGCAACAGGGGGAAGCCTAGAAAAAAGCCAAGGAATCAACTGATTTCCTGAGATACCTTGAATCCCATGATTGTACTCAAACATTGCTAACCAATCCAAAACATCAAGTTTAGTCTCATACATACCAATCATCTCCTTTGGCATACAGGTTCTCTTACGGCTGGAAGACCTAGAAGACTCTGGGACAGAAGCTTTTTCTATAGACAATTTCTTCATCTCTAGTTCATGATTCATCTCCATTTCTCTGAGCCTTAACTCTTGATGTTTCATGGCAGTTTGTGCATCGATACGTTTCACTTCCAATTCAAGTCTCATTTTCTCAAGTGCAATAAACTCCGGAGTAAGTGTAGGACCTGTGGGGGAACCTGTAGACAGAGGTTGTGCTTTCTGAGCAGGCAAAGGAGTTGTAGGGTTTCCTAACAAGCACTCATCTACTTCTTCAAAATTAACACTCTCAGAATCAGAAACATCAGTATCCACATTTGCTGGAGGGGTAGGCCCTTCTGACCCACTCTCCAGACTTTGTTTTCCCATTAACTTTGCAATCAATTCAGATTTCTTTCCTTTACCAGAGAGACTCCTCTTCCTACACATGGTTCTCAAAACCTCAGCAGTGTAGTTCAAGAGACCCTCTTCAGTGTAGTTTTCCATATTTGACATGATTTCTCAGTTAAATAGAATTAGTGGTGTTAGCCTTGTGGTTAGTTGAACCCAAGAAATAGCAGCACTCTAAGTGTAATCACTCTACTTCCAAATCCTCACCGCTGTACACTAGTGTTAGGCAGAATCCTGTGCAGTGCCCTTGGGGACCACTACACACAATTAAGACTACATGTGGCAATACAAGTTTTACCTTTGGTACAAGCCTGTACTACTGTGTTAACGTGGTAGCAGTAGCGGAGCAGCCAGGCTTATCTCAAGAGTATATGAGCAGTAGCAGAGATTACACAAAGGGACCACAATTACTGTGACTCAAGCAAACACTGACTCAAGGTTTCAGGTAAAAAATATAAGTACATTTATTTTTAAACCATGTGTTATAAATACAACACTTCTATTAATTCAAAACAACACTTAAAATACACTACAACCAACCAATTCATTTTTGTACACTCTAACTCAAGGTAAGTACCCTATGTTTTAACGAACCGGTGTTATGAAACAAGAGACGTTACCGGGAATACACTTGCGATCACTTTTTGACAGTAATGACAGTTCGGTCTTACTAAAGCAACGCGTATCCGCGGCAAAAAATGTTACTGGGGCAAAAACACACTTAGCACCTGAGTTAACCAGAGAGAGTTGGGGGCAAAAATCATAGGCAATACTTTTGCCAAGGCAGACAGAATCGGAGAACACTTATTTGACGGAATTCAAGAGTCAATAGGCCGGAGCCAGTGTCAAGTGGAACCGGGTTACTGTTGTCGAGGATCACACAGTCGGACAGTTCGAGATTCAACGTTGCCAGGAGTACTTAGATATTGTCAACAGAGGAAGCAAAAGTTATACGAAGGAGGGAAGACAAGAGCAAGCCTTGGAGATGAAGAAAAGGGATTCACCCTGATTCCTCAAGCAGAACACAGTACCTTATTCAATGGAGAAGCTGGTGCCCTGGCAGTTGTTCCTGTTGGTTTCCTGCAGATCCACGGTTCCTGGTGCTTCGGTGCGAAGGAGGACGTCTGGATGGGTCTGCACCACACAGGGATGAAGCCGGCAGCAGCAACAGTGAATAAAAGGTGCGCTCCTTAAATACAGTAGAGGCTCTTCAGATGGCTATCCGGACCACTACAGCAGTGTGCAGGGATTTCGACCAAGAAGAGGATCCTCTGACTGTGGAAGATGAGCTGGTTATCCCCACCAGGCTCAAGGGAAGAAGACTCTGGACTGGATATTCTCTGGTCGTCGAAGGGTAGATAGCTCAGGACTGCAGCAGGGCTTCACCGGGACGGGTTAGTTGCAGCAGCCGTCTTCTTCTCCGCTTCTCTTCGGTTCCTTGTAGTTCCAGTGGCGACTCTGACTTCTAGCCCAAGAGGCCTGCCTTTTATGTGAAAATCCCCCATTCACACAGCCTGGCTGTCAATCACGCAGCAGGGGGGTTGTCTAGCCCGGACAACCACCTCAGCCAATCATGGCAAAGTGTGACTTGGGTTTCCTAGGATACCCTGTGCAGGGGGTGACTACAGCCCTCCCCGCCCTCCCCTCCCTCACATTCAGCCCACCTAGACACCCAGGCGCCTGGAGGAGGGCTTCTTAGCGGAAGCCTGCCAAAAGACGGTAAACAAAGAAGGCAAACCTGGTTTGCCGTGCAAAGTAAAACACAAGAAGGACTTTAACAAAAAGAAATGGTGAATAAACCCGACCGGATCCAAAAGAAAAAGTATTTGGTCACGCAGGTTTAAGTTTGAGGCTAATATAATAGCCTAAAACAATTACACGTTTATATAATATAATCGCGGTAGAAAAGTTAGGGTAGATACCACTGCCATCAGTCAAGTCTAAATATTAAAATAGCGAAACAATGCTCTAGGAGGTACAGATACAAAGGGATACGAAGTAACCCTTTTCAGTACTCCATGTAAGATGGGGTGTACTGGATCTGTGGTTAAATGACTAAGTAAAGTTAATGGCAACTTTACCCTTTTCTGGGGACTGTAGTCAGCCTCAGAAATGGAGTCGGCGGGAAGTCTAAAAGACAACCCTGTGTCACTGCACTGAAGGTGCTGTGTAACACACAAAAGAAGGGGACTTCTGAAGTGGTGTACTCCAGAGTCCACAATCCCAAAAACAGGTAAAAGACACATGGCAAAACATGGGTAAGAGTGGGGGAAAAGCTCACACTCTTACCAAGTCAAAAAAATAAACTCCAGAAATCCAGCAAAGCTGCTGGGGGACTCACTAGGTGAGGGAAATTAGCCATAAAATGAGAATTCTCCCTATCAGTTACAGTAGTGCTGTGTTTACTAGCCAGCTGGCCGTCAAACAGATGCTTGTTATTGAAGCAGTTAGACACACTGGCAATGCTTCTATGCCTAGTGTATTGCAAGCGAGTAGCAGATGTTAAAGCCCTAGAGATACACGGGAAGTGTTTTGGCCCAGAGGGAGTGACCTTCTCAATAGTCAGGAGGACGAAATCAGGGTCCACCACAGTGCATTACCCCTATTTCCCAAATAACGCTAAATGGTGTGTGGCGAGATGCATTAAAGAATATGAAAGCAGAACAGCACGGTGCAGAGCACCAGGGACCAGGGAGATGTTGATAGTGCGAAGGAAGCCATTCTAGGCGGTAGCAACTGCCACCCTAGCAAGGTGGGTGCGCAAGGTGATGCAGCTAGCAGGCATCAATTTAAGGGAATACGGCCCGCATTCAGTGAGAGGGGCTATGTCATCCAAAGTAATTACGGCAGGAGTAACTCTGCAAGATATCATGCAAGCAGCAGACTGGGCTAGCGATTCTACTTTTAAAGAGTTTTATTTTAAGCCGATTGAAGGGATGGCAACAGCTGTTTTAGGGAAGCTTTGAACAAGCATAATGCTAGCCTCCAGTCTTGACATAGAATGAAGATTACCCCTGCTAATTGCGCAGGGAGTCTTGATTCTATTAAAGACTAGGAGGGGAGCATTAATTTCCCGCCCTTTATGTACTGTACAGACCTATCAATGCTATGTTGACTGAGAGACAGTACAAGGACTGTACCCGGATATTGTTGTTTGTATGATCCCTAGGGGAAGACCAGCAAAATAATTGAGAGTGAAGGTCCATATACAGCGAGGCCTGGCAGGAATAGAGTGCTGTACCCGTGAAGCAAAGAAGTAGAGTTGGCATCAGTTGAAATGGTTCACCCCGTTGGATGGACATAGTTGTTCAAGTTTAAATGATGTAGTTCAGAGCATCAAAGAAGAGGAGGAGTCCAGGAACAGGAAGTGGATCATAGGATGGACTGACACTAGGAGGACTACAAAGACAGTGGGATTTGTAGTTTTGGAAAGAAAAGAAAAGGGATGAAGGGAGACACTTTTTCAGTTTTCTTATGTTTTGTTGTTGAAACTGCTGAAGAGTGAATCAAAGAAGTTGAAGCATAATGCTCGCCTCCTAGTCTTTAATAGAATCAAGACTCCCTGTGCAATTATCAGGGATAATATTAATTCTTGTCTTCGTGGTCGTGCATAGTGCCTGTCACCGGGCTCGGTGGGGAGGGGAACCTTGTTGGTCTCCCAGCCAGCTGCTCACCGGCACAGTTGTTGGCGCTCCGCCGAGACTCATAGTGGCAGTGCGGATGCACCTCACACATGTTCAGCGCAGCAGTGAGGGGCACTGCAGGGGCCAGCGGCTTGATGCTCTGTTCACTGCTCGGGCCACAGGTTCGCTCCCGTCATTGCGTGCAGCCACTGTTCCCTGAGCTGTGCGCTTGTGCTGGCAGGCGTGGGCACACAACTGCCTTATCGCCAGTAGGATGTGGCAACGGCCCGGGCTTACATAAGGATGGCTGTGCCATGTAATAAAGGATACCCACACTGGTTCACGGTAACACAAGCACTGATCCTGTTTTGGCAGGCACTGCCTCCTTTGATTTCTTACCCCGTGTCATGACGTGCTCCGTCATGACACCTCGTACCTCTTTGCTCTACACCACATCAAACACCTCAAGGCACAAACAAAAAAGAAACCCTCAATTGGAAAATCACAGAGGAAGACCTCAGTCGTTTACAATATAAACAACCGTCCTTTTCCGTGTTTTCAGGTCGAAGGTGTATATCACACTGTAGTATGTGCCACCACAGGTTGGCTGCCCCAGCACATTCATTTTTTTGTGGTGTTTGCGCCCCGCATGCTCATCTGACCTTCTATGAGTGGCTGCACCAGTGACAATCTCTGGCTTTTGGAAAAGCAAGATGGCACCCGTCCTATAAAGAGGCTTGTTTTGCTTTGAGGAAGATATGGAAGGCAGTAAAGCTTAAGGGAAGACACTCAGCCATTCAAATCCACCAATACAAAAAAGAGCCTAATAATAAGACAAAGATGGAGAAAGTGGAGCAGAGGATGTCCACAGGGCAGGAGCCTATAGGTTATAATAAGCAGAGAAGCCTTTGGTACAGTGTAGGTATGTGGAGGAGACCATGGAGCAGTGCAGATGTATATTGGGATCTACAGAGAAGTTCGGACCAAGGGAAGAGAAGGAGCCAGAAAAGGGGTTGAATTCAGAAAGCTGGAGAGTGATCTAGAGGAAAAGTAGAAGAGCTGGAGAGGAGAGAAGGTGGAAGAGATGGTGATTTAATAGGAGCAGGAGGGCACTAGAATAGGGAGAGTATGGAATGTCAAGAGTTGATAAAAGGAGAGGTTGTAGGA
Source organism: Ambystoma mexicanum (assembly GCF_040938575.1). Taxonomy (NCBI): domain Eukaryota; kingdom Metazoa; phylum Chordata; class Amphibia; order Caudata; family Ambystomatidae; genus Ambystoma; species Ambystoma mexicanum. The sequence goes on from NC_090929.1 coordinate 1,087,760,094, forward strand.
GAACTGGAGGGAAACCAGAAAGTGGTTCTTGGAGTTGTCGGAAAGGGACGAGTGAGACAGGGACAGGCAAACCGTACGAGCATGCAGTGGTGCATCCATGAGATGGGCAGGAGAAAGAGGGAAGTGAGGGGTTTAGGACTCACAGAAGATAGTCCCTTTCTCATTGAGGAGGAAGACTATCCTATGGGATGTTGTGGAATAGAAATGGATTACTGGGACTGGGAGCAGACATAAGACCATGAACCCTGCATGCAGAACAGCCTAAGTGGCCATGCCCTGGTGGAACCTTTGGAGTTTGGCTTAACGGACTGCCAGACTTCCCCTTGTTCCTGACAAAGCTTAAATTGAGGGTGGTCCTATGTCCATAGACCCAACAGAAAAGGGGCCTCCTTAGAACCTGAATTACCAGACCAAGAAGAATCAGACCGTGACCAAGCAGACCCGCAATCCAGAAGGAAATGTGGGGACACTCAATCACCCCTCTTCCCCGAAGTCTATGAGTAGTCAAGACAGGATTTAGAGACTTGTGTTTGATCAGGAGACTTTTATTTATTCTTAGATACTGATGCCTTTTTAAACCCAAGGAGACGCCCTTCCGTGTTTTGCTGACTTTGCTTCGCCCATATTTGTACCAACCCATAATAAATGTGTGTTCTTGTTAATTGTATCACCTTCTGCAGCTCTCTCTCTCTCTCTCTCATTGAGTCTGCTCAGTATCGTGACATTGGACATGGCAGATATTAGCCCTGCAATACTACCTGGAAATGATGGATCCCTCACCAGAGTGCAAAATTGGAATGACGGAGTGTAGAACTACAGTGCTAGCATAATGGGCATAATGGAATCTAGCACGGCAGTGTTGATTCACCATGATGGAGTCCATCAGCGCAGTACTATTGGAGCAAGATGGAAACGGGAAACGCAGTTTCCACTGAACATGATAGAATATATCACCACAGTACTATCTGCGCATATAGCTCTGTCAGCCCAGCAGCCAGGAATGGGGTTATTTGCATCTTCCTTACCTACCCAACCGCACCACTTCCATCTGTTAATCGACATGTTAAAATCAGCACCCCAGTGCTAACTGGGCATGATGGAGTCTAGCACCACAGTGCACCCTGTGCACTTAGTTTTTCCAGCCACGATACCAATAGGGCATACTGTAATTCATCACCATGGTGCTAAGTGGACATGATGGAGATGTGCCCCATGGTGCAGAGCTGGAACTGATCTAGTGCCACAATACTAACTATGCAACATGGCGTCTAGCACCACCATACTATCCAGGCATGATCAAATCTGGCAAAAGAGTGCAGAGTAGGATGGAGTTTAGTGCTGCAGTACTATATGGGCATTATACAATCCCTCACCACAGTGCTAACAGAGCATGATTGACTCCTGCACTATGGAGCTTACTTGAGCTTGATAGAATCTAGTGCCATAGTGTTAATTGAGCATGATGGAGTGCAGCACTGACATAATATCTGGTCACGAATGGGATCTGACAAAATAATGCTAACAGGGCTTGATGGAGTCCAGCCCTTCAGTACTATCTGGCCATGACTACCCTGGCCTAGTAAAGTCTAGCATCACCATCCTGTCTGGGTATAATGGAATATAGTCTTGTAGTGCTAACTGGGTATAATGGATTCTAACTGTGCAGTACTATATGGGCATGAATGAATATGGCAACACAGTTCTATCTGGACATGATAGAATCTATCACCACAGTACTATTTGGGCACAAGGATGTGCTAGTGTAGATTCCAAGACTTTGTTTGCTTGGAGCTGCAGCATCTACCCAACATAACCGCTTCCAACTGCTAAATGGGCATGTTGGAGTGGAGCACCACAGCACTAACTGGAAATAATGCAATGAAGGAATCTAGAACCCCAGTGTTACCTGATGTTCATATTACGTATCCCTATGGAGCTTGTTAGGCACAATGGAAGCTGGCAACACACCACAGTAGTAGATTGGAAGGATGGAGTCTGGCACACCAGTACTAGTGGAGAGGTATTGGATTTGGTGCCACAGTACTAACTGGGCAGGATGGAGTCTAGCACTACAGTGCTATCTGGGCATGGTGGAATCTTTCTCCACATTGCTGAGTTGACATGATATAATCTTACAACACAGTTATTTCTGAGCAATGGTAGAATCTTGAAGGGTAGTACTAGCTGGCCATGAAGGATTATTGCAGTAACGGCTGGGCAGAATGGAGTCAGGAACAAATGCACTAACAGTGCATGAAGGATTCGGGTGCCACTGTGCTAACTAGGTAAGATGGAGTCTAGTACCCCATTACCACCTGAGCATAACGGGACATTTCACCTCGGTGCTTACTGGGAATTATAGAATCTGGCACCACAGTGCTTGCTGGCCATTAAGGATTGTGACATGCACCACAGTAATAGCTGGGCAGAATGGAACTTAGCACCAATGGAATAACTGTCCAAGATGAAATCTGGCACCACATTGCTAACCAGGCATGATTGAATCTAGCACTAGAAAGCTAACAGGTCAGGTTGGGTTCTTGTATCATAATTCTGCCAATACATGATAGAATCTAGTATTACATAGCTTGCTAGTCATGATGGAAGCTGGCAACACACCATAGTAATAAATTGGAAGAATGTAGTCTGGCACAACAGTACTAATGGGAAGTGATTGAATTTGGTGTCAGAGTACTAACTGGGCATGATGGAGACTAGCCCTGCAGTGCAATAAGGGCCAAATGAAATCTAGCACTACAGTATTAACTGGGCATAATTGTGTCTGGCACCACTGTGCCAACTGAGCATAGCTAGGCACTGCTAAGTAGACTGATGGAATCTAGCAGCACAGTGCTAATAGGGCACAATGGGTACTTGCACAACAGGGCTGGCAAGACATAATAAAATCTAGCACAACTGTACTATCTAAAAAGGAATGCACCTCACGCCGCTATGTTAGCTGATCATGATTGAATCTGTCAAACCGTACTTTCTGTTCATGACAGAAAGTAGCACCTCAGTCCTATCTGGACATAATGATGGACATGAGGAACTGTAGCACCACAGAACTATCTAGGCATGATCAAATCTGGCACCACAGTGTTAATTAGCATTGATAAGCCAGTACAGAATCTCCCAAAATAGTGCTATCTGCGCATTACAGCACCAGAGCACTAGCTCTACCTGGGCGCGATCAAATCTGGCACCACATTGCAAATTAGGAATGATAGAATCTAGCACCATAGTCGTAGCTAGCCATAATGGGATCTGGCAATACACCACAGTAATACTAACTGGGCATAATGGAATCTGGCACCACATTGCTAACTGGGAATGATCGAGTATGTCTCTATAGTACCAGCTGAACATGATGGAGTCTAGTGCTGCAGTGCTGTCCCGGCATGATTGAATCTTGCACCATGGTGGTAACTGGACATGATGGAATCTAGCATCAGAGTGATGACTGGGCATGATGGAGTTTAGCCCTCTAGTACTATCTTGGCATGAAGTAATCTGGCACCACAATGCTATCTGGGAAAGATGTAATCTAACATCAGTACTAACAGAGCATGATTGAGTTGGCTACCGCAAGGCTAATCTTGTATGATGGACGCTAGCTCCACAGTACTATCTGGGCATGACAGAATCTGGCACCACAGTTCTAATTGGGCGTGAGCGTGCATAGCCCTGCAGTAGAATCTGGGTATGATTATACTTATAATTTGGCACTATATCGATAGCTTTGCAAGAGAGAATATAGCACCATGTTGCTATCTGAGCAGAATGGAATTTTGCACTGCAGTACTAACTTGGCATAATTTATTCGAGCAAAGTGGAACTATCTGAGCTTATGGAGTCTAGCGTCAGAACACTCTCTGGATATGATGGAAGATCATGCCAGAGTGCTAATTAGGGTTGATGGAAGGTTATTCTGAAGCAGTATCTGTGCATGGTGGAATCTTGCACGAGAATGCCAACTGAGCATCGTGAAGATTTGCACCGGAATTCAAATGGAGAATAATAGAATCTAGTGCCACAATGCAAGATTGTCTAATTAAGACTAGTGTAGAGAAGCAGCTGTATACCTCTGCAAGAGATCCCTCCCCCTTCCTCCCCTATATTGGAGACATGAGACCGTGCCGTGTTTGACACCAGCTGTTGTGCCAATACCACAGCGAGTGTTTGGAAGAATATACCCATTAAGAGAACTTTATCGAATGTACCCCCGAAGTGACGAAAACCTGAGGAAGGAACTCTCTGAAGGAATATGAAAAGGAGCAAAAAAGAAGAGCTAGTGACGTTAAAAGAAGGTGTGCACGACATCTCGGGACATTAGCTGAAGATGATGAATGGATCCTAGAGGGCTAATGGTGAAGTAAGGATCAAGTGAACTCTCAAGTATAAAAAAAGAGAACATAACACGTGCATGAAGTGCCGCAGGGAACAACTGTTCAATAAATGTGCAGACGCTAAAACTCAAGGTAGATTAAGTCAGCATAGAAGCTAGCTATTTGTAGTGAATAAAATGCAGTTGAAGCCACCATTGTACAGAAACTGGACATTGGTATTATAAATTGAATAAGCCAGAATCCAGGAATGGAAAACTGTGTTTCAGCAAGAATAATAGGCTCATGGAGCTGCATGGCGAGGCTGCCTGGCCTGGAGTCAAGATTCAATAATCAACGTCAGCTATCTATTCTATAGCACAACGAGTTTGCAGAGGATGAACCTTCTCACGTTAAGGTGCAAGAAAGAACACAAAAGATGCCAAGCTTTCATACATTTAGAGCATTTAAAATCTTCAAAATAGACCAAATCGTGGTCTCCTGTCACGTGAGCCAAGGATGGAAATAGAGCTTGAACTTGGAGTTCCAGACACGATAGCGAGTGCGCCTCACTCCCGTGGATTCTCAAAGACAAGGATATTCTGCAAGGCCAAGTACAAAGACAATTTCATGGCAGAAGGCATGGGTATTGGGCTTACGTGCTGCTAAATTAACCGAATGTTCCAGACATGGCACAAACGTGCAAACCAATTATATCAGTCCATATAATGAAGGACCTTATATTTTGAAGACCAATGAGAAACTGTGTATCTAAATGTTTCTGAAATGACATGTTTTTAGAGGTAGGCATAAGTTATCCACCTGATGAGAAACTGTGTATCTAAATGTTTCTGAAATGACATGTTTTTAGAGGTAGGCATAAGTTATCCACCTGATAACAGACAGCCAATAACGATCCTAACTACTAGAGAAATGTATATTTCGAAGGGATTGTGTCCTCCGCCGTATTCCTCATCTTAGATATCTCCTTCCAGCTCTGCTGGCCTCGGAAATTTTTTTCTCTAGAGGGCACTGCGCGTCGACGTCCTCCGAGTCGATGTCCCTCGACAGCCGCCGTATCAACATCGACGTCATCCTGCCTATAAAGGCCGCGCGCAGCGTCCGTTGCTCTGTTCCGTTTTTCCACGCTTACTCAGTGCCTTGGAATACCGTTGCTCAGTTTTGTCAGGTTAAACCTATTTAACTCGAGTTATTCGATCCGTACTCGATGGCTTCTTCGTTGGAACCGACAACTCCTCGATCCGGCTTCAAAAAATGCCGAGATTGTCGGAAAAAGATGTCGCTGACTGACCCTCACAGAGTTTGTCTGTGGTGTTTTGGAGCTGAACACCATTGTTCGGAGTGCGAGGACTGTATGTCCATGACAGCTAAGGCCCTGAAGGAGCGTAGGGGGAAGCTGGAGAAAGGTAAGACTTTTAAAGCTTCTTCTTCGTCGACGAAGTCGAGACATTCGTCTCCTCGTCACCATTCGCGCTCCAGGTCTCGGAGTGGGTCCCATCACTCCTCGAGATCGAAGCACTCGAAGAGGAGACGTCGAAGATCCCCTTCTCCGTCTTCCTCTTCCTCTTCCTCTGTTTCGCCAAAGAGAATCCCTTACCCCACGAAACATAGTTCCCGGGCTGAATGGGAGGAATTCCGCAAAAATATGATGAGCGTCTTTGAGAAAGCGGCCTCGACCCCCTCGAAGACTGCCGAGAGCGATGCTCTGGTCGAAAGACCCGAAGGTCAAAAACGCTGCGAGTCGCAGTACCCGGCGAAGGAAACCTCTCGAGCGCGTCTCGAACCCTCGAGTAGGACTATGACCTCCAAACCTTCCTCGAAGGTTCCGTCGATGCCGTCGACAAAGGTTCCGTCGACGCTGAGGTCGGTGTCTTCGACGCCGTTGTCGAAGGGACCTTCGACACACGGGTCTGTCGACTCGACGCCAGCTTCGACACCGGCGTCGACGCCAAGAAAAGTCACGGTCACGACACACCCAGTGACTATCCCCAGGTCCTCGATGATGATGGCTTCGAGATTGTCGAGTAGAATCCCAATTCTGTCGAGGTCATCGAGGCCTCCGCCTTTGTTTTCAACGCCACGCTCGAAGCCTTCGACGTCGGCGTCGACGACATCGAGGTTTTCGAGGCCGATTATGACAAGTTCGGCACCCTCTGCCTTGGAAATGGGATTTACACCCTTTATGAGTTCAGAACAATTGAGAACTATGTCCTCAATTATGGAAGAGGGTGAATTGTCTGAACAGGAAGACACATTTGAGTTGCAGGGACCTGTAACCCCAATTAGAGAGGAGTTTTCCTCTGAAGAACGCAGGTTAAAGGATCTTCATGATTCCTTACATGAGGCAAGTGGGTTAGACACTTCCCCTGAGGTGGAGTTTGCTAGGCCAGACCCGGGGGAGCATGCTGAAACCCCCTATAGAGCCTTAATGGCCAGGATCACAGAGTTTATGGGGTGGTCTGCACCTTCACAACCTTTCCAACAAGATGACCTCACGGATATTCTTGACAAAGGCCCACAGGAGGATCCTGTGGTGCCTTTTCATAAAGCTCTTCAGAGGAAGATTATGATGAACTGGGAAACCCCAGATGTCGTCCCGGCAGTAAATAAAAAACTGTCTACAAAATACAGGGTATCCTCTACAGACCCGGAGTTTTTGTCAAAACACCCATCCCCAGAAAGTCTGGTGGTACAGGCAGCATCTTCTACCGATGTCAAAACGGCTTATCCTACCGTCCCACAGGACAGGGACGATAAAAAATATGATGCTATGGCAAAGAAAGTTTTTTCGGCATGTTGCATGGCGTTAAAATCTGTTAATGCTACTTGCACCCTTGCTAGATTCAGCCATACACTTTGGGAGTGTGCTTCTACAGCGGCTGACTGCATCCTGGAAGGAGAAGAAAGGGAGGCGTTCCTGAATATCATAAAGGACGGTAAAGACGCTATGTGCGAATCCCTCCAGACGGGCATTGATTCGGCTGACCGTATCAGCAGAGCAATGGCGGCAAGTACAACAACCAGGAGATTCGCTTGGTTGAGAAAGTCTGGTTTTGCCCCTGATGTGCAAGCCAGGCTCTTGAACATGCCATTCGATGGCTCTTCTTTGTTCGGGCACAAACTTGTCTTTGTTGTTTGATGACAGTTTAGAGAAACTGCAAACTTCAAAAGCAGCAGCAAAATCCCTAGGCGCTGCAATCCGTCAGACACCTTTTCGTCCCACAGGAACCTCTGCGAGGGGCAAGTCCTTTCGCTTCTACTCCGCATTCGGAAGAGGTAGAGGACGACCGGCTCAAAGGGGACAAAGAAGAACTACCCGAGGTGGACGGGGTAGATATTCAAAAGCCGCAGCAACTGCAGGTGCCTCTTTACCATCGGCACCTGCATCAGCCGCCCCAAAACCACTCTGAGGACTTCCCTCACAGGACACCTGTAGGAGGCAGGTTGACTCAACATCTGGTGGAATGGCAGGCTATCACGTCAGATGCTTGGGCATTGGAAACAGTTGCCCAAGGTTACTGCCTGCCTCTCCTATGCATACCTCAGAGTCATCCACCGGGGATCAGCTCTCAGAAAGCTCCAGATCTGCTCCTCTTGCAGGAAATTTTGGACCTGCTAGAGAAAGGTGCCATAGAACCGGTACCTGTAGCGGAGAGGAACAAGGGCTGGTACTCCCCTTATTTTCTCATTCCAAAGAAAGACGGAGCACTGAGACCCATCTTGGACTTGCGAGAATTGAACAAATTCCTCAGGAAAGACAAATTCAAGATGGCCACTCTTTCTCAGATCCTCCAGGCCCTTCAGTTCCAGGACTGGTTGGTATCTCTGGACCTTCAGGGTGCTTATTTCCATGTGCCTATCCATCTCAAACACAGGAAATACCTGAGGTTCGCAATTGGCAACTCTCACTATCAATTTCGAGTGCTGCCATTTGGGCTGACCTCCGCCCCGAGGGTCTTCACCAAGTTAATGTCGGTAGTGGCGACAAGTCTAAGGAGGGAAGGGATTCACGTCTACCCCTACCTGGACGATTGGTTGATCAGGGCTGTCTCTTTGGAACAAGCTCAGATCCAGCTAAATCATGTGTGCCACTCCCTTCACAAACTGGGCTTCTCCCTCAATTTAAAGAAGTCACAAATGATACCATCGCAGAGACTCCAGTTCATAGGAGCGATCCTGGACACTTCCCTGGGAAAAGCCTCGCCACCAGAGGTGAGGGCTCAAGATATTCTACAGATGGTTACCAAGTTCCAAGATGCCCAACGTCTCCCAGCCTTTGACTTTTTGAGGTTGCTAGGCCTCATGGCATCCTGCATTTTCCTAGTGCCAGAGGCTCGCCTGAGAATGAGATCCCTCCAGTGGGCACTGAGGACTCAGTGGTCACAATTCTCAGGGAGAATGACAGATCTTCTTCAGGTTCCCGACAGGGTGGCTCAAGACCTTCAGTGGTGGGCCTGTCAGGAGAACATTCTGAAAGGAGAACATTTTTGGCAACCCTGGCCGGAGATAACAGTAGTCACGGATGCCTCACTCACGGGGTGGGGAGCCCACGCCAACGACTTGACCATCGTAGTGCAGACTACATATCAACCTGTTAGAGCTGAGAGCCATCAGACTTGCGCTGAAGGCGTTCCTGCCAGCTGTACAAGGGATAAACGTCCTGATAATGACGGACAACAAAGTGGCCATGCATTACCTCAACAAAAGAGGAGGCGTAGGATCACTACCCCTGTGCAGAGAGGCGATGCAGCTCTGGTTTTGGGCAATCCAAGAAGGAATCTCTCTATCGGCAGTACACCTAGCCGGAGAGAAGAACTTGACAGCGGACGCTCTGAGCAGGCAGAGCGCAGTCTCCCACGAGTGGGAACTAGCTCAGGAAGTCCTTCAAGAGATCTTCGCCCTTTGGGGAACCCCTCAGGTGGATCTGTTCGCCACCAGCGTCAACAGGAAATGCGATCTGTTCTGCTCAAGGGAATTTCTCCCGAGAGGAGCTCTGGGAGACGCGTTCATAGTGGACTGGGAGTTTCCGCTTCTGTACGTGTTCCCACCGGTCCCTGTCATTCCTCAAATGATCAGGAGGTTGAGAAGATTCCGGAGAACCATGATCCTAATTGCCCCGGATTGGACCAGGAGAACGTGGTACCCGGACCTTCTAGACTTGTCCATCTGCCCTCCAATTCGACTTCCACTCAGAGAGAACCTACTCTCACAGAAGGGAGGTCAGGTTCTCCATCCAGACATCAAAACCCTCAACCTTCACGCTTGGCTTCTGAAAGGTTGAGGTACAAGGATTGGGACCTCCCTGATGATGTTATGGAGGTGTTGCTTTCGGCAAGGAGGCCAGCAACAAAGTCTTTATACCGCTGCCGTTGGAACAGATTTTGCAGCTGGTGTAGAGAACAGAATATCGACCCTTTTTCATGTGGTACACCAATGGTTTTGTCCTTCCTTCTATATTTGGCGAATTCAGGCCTTCAAGTTGGCACCATTAAGGGCTATCTCGCAGCCCTATCCATCTTTAAGCGCACTGCGGAAGAACCATCCTATTTCAAGTTACCCTTGGTAATACAGTTTCTAAAGGGGTTAACCAATGTTTATCCCCCAAGACCATTCCAAGTTCCCCTATGGGATTTAAACTTAGTACTAACTTTTCTGATGGGCACACCTTTCGAACCACTCCATTCTTGTTCGTTAAGATTCCTTACCCTTAAAACTGTTTTATTAATAGCACTTACATCTGCTAGAAGGGTGAGCGAATTACAAGCTCTTTCTTGTAAACCCCCTCACACAATATTTCACAAAGACAAAGTTGTCCTGCAAGTGAAGCCTAATTTCCTCCCAAAGGTGGTTTCTGAATTCCATATCACTCAGAAGATTACCCTACCATCTTTCTATCCTCCTCCTCATCCGGGGAAAGAGGAAGAGAGGTTACACAGGCTAGACCCTAGAAGGGCTTTAAGTTTTTACATCTGTAGACTAGCCAGGATAAGACAGGCAGACCAGCTGTTTGTAGGTTACACAGGTCACAAGCTGGGGTTACCAATAACTAAGCAGACCATTTCCAGATGGATCATTCTAGCCATTCTGGAATGTTATAAACTGGCAGGGAAAGAGCCCCCGCAAAACCTTAGGGCTCATTCGACCAGAGGTATTGCAGCTTCATCGGCCCTCAAAAGAGGCGTGCCAGTTAAATACAACTGTGCGGCCGCTACATGGTCGTCTGTCCATACCTTTACACGATTTTACAATTTGGATTCCTCCTCCAGTCAAGAGACTAGGTTTGGAAGGGCTGTACTACATTCTATTCATCAATAGAAGACAGCGTGAAGTCAGTACTCCCTCCTCCAATAATAGAATACTGCTATGGGAGCCTATCTAAGATGAGGAATACATCGGAGGACACAATCCCTTCGAAGAACAAGTTACTTCTTACCTTGTAACGTTCTTTCGACGGGATGTTCCTCCGACGTATTCCTCATCGACCCTCCCATCCATCCCCGCAGTTCTACTTCCCTTGTTGTTGCAGCTTACGCTCCGTCAGGGTGATTAGTCTTGTCCAGAAAGTATTATTGCGGGCTACAAAACGGAACTGAGCAACGGACGCTGCGCGCGGCCTTTATAGGCAGGATGACGTCGACGTCGATAAGGCGGCTGTCGAGGGACATCGACTCGGAGGACGTCGACGCGCAGCGCCCTCTAGAGAAAAAAATTTCTGAGGCCAGCAGAGCTGGAAGGAGATATCTAAGATGAGGAATACGTCGGAGGAACATCCCGTCGAAAGAACGTTACAAGGTAAGAAGTAACTTGTTCTTCGATGTCTCCCTTAACCAATCCCGACCCATGATAGGGTTTTCACTATTGCCACGTAGTATGACATCACCCTGATGCATCATCACTGTAAGAATTGTATTTTTTAGGAGATCATTGAGAAACTGAGCGTACGAACATTGATGTTCATTGTAACCTCCCTATTTTAGATAATTGTTAATTAAACAGTACTTTGTCATCTTCCTGATTTGGTTCCGTTATTTGGACTCAGAATTACTCTGGTGTGATCCCATCCATTCCATATGCATGTTCTTAAGGGCAATAAACTCATGTGGTAGCAGTGCAGGTGGTTTCAAGATCCAAATCAGTTTGGCTCCAGAATTATGGACAATCAAGCATCCTCTGCCATTAGCTGGAAGATCACAGAGTTTCCTGTGGAGAGCAGCTGATAGAAATAAACTTGCAATAAGAATCGAGACAGCGGGCAGGTTCCTCTTTGAAGTAATCCCTCCTTGGTTTCCACAGGCGCTCTGCGGACAGAAGACGAAGTGGTCGGATTAAAGGAGGAGTCAATACCAGAAGCCTCCAGTTGATTAACAAATGTAAGTAGACTAAGGGGCAGTATTGTAATATTTTGAGTACTGAGAAATCTTGTGTAGATAAAGGAACACTTAAGAAATACTAATTCAAGAGAATTAGTAGAAGACTTCTCAAAACTCCAACGGGAGCGTTAATGGAAAGGGAATATGCACGGTCAGAACTGTGAAAGGTGAAGTCTTAAACCCTGTATAAGGTAAAATAAGTAGAAGCGAGAGAAGTATGCCTCTTATTAAAAATGGTTAATAATGAAGGGGTTGTGATCACAGGGGTTATTAAATTGTATGAAGTATCAAGAAGTTATAGAACCATGAAAAGTTGGAAGTAACAGTGTTTAGAGTTAAGGTGTAGTAAACGATTGGTGCCAATCAAAAGACAGATAGGTGACTGGCCAACAGGGGGCACGCTGAGCATGACTGCCTAACCGTGCGCTCGTCGCCCGACAGGTCTGAAAAGTGCCTTGAGCCCCCACATTGTTACCCCCCTTGGAATGCACCACAGAGGAGATGCTGTAGGAGACATCCCACACCCTCTGGTCATGAAAACCGGCACAATCTGTGCCGTAGGAGAGGAGCAGCAGCTGGCCACGATAGCAAACGGGAAAGTGAAAGTCACTTTCCCTGCACGGCGCCCGGCATATGTCGGCAAAGTGGAGGAAGAGCAACGAGTGAGGCCCAGCGAGGCTGGGACGAGAGCCCTCTGCACCAGGGACACTAAAGGAGACGGGTGGGTGCCCCCCATTCGGGGACCAGGCAGACTCTTCCCCCTCTCCCTCAGCCATTGCGTGAGCAGTGGGTGGCGGCCTTCCCACCTGGAAGTGGGATCTCGATGATATCCCTTGCCAGCTGCACCAGACACCCAGAGACCATTTCAGAAGCCCCATAGGGCCCAAGATCTGCACAGGGGGGGCCTGGTGGTGCCAGCATGTGGCCCCTCCCCTGGGAGAGGGGCAACGGTGCACACAGGCCCCAGGCACTTGGCCCGGGGGCCAGAAGAGCACCAGAGAAGTGGGAGGGATAGGCCCCGGCAATGGGGCGTGTGCCCACCCCCTGTCTGTTGCAAGCAGCAGGAAGCCCCGCATCTTGAAGCAAGTACAGGGGGCACAGTGGAGCGTGCTGGAGAGATCCCGTACAGCCAAAGCAGCGTGGAGGGGGAGCAGGCCGTGGCACTCCAGAGGAGAGGGTTCTGATAGCTCTTCCTCCCCATCTCCAGCCAAGGGAAGGCTCCCTTGAGCCCCCGGGCCATCTCCCCCCCAACACACTTAGTGGAGAGTGTAGAGGCCCAAGGAGGAGCGGGCCCCCGTGACCAAAGTGTGGGCCCACCTCCAGAATAGAACGGCTCAACGTGTGCAGACCCAACTCACCAGTGGACAGAGCATCTCCTCAGCCAAGCATGTCACACAGGACTCCCTAGGGAGGCACAGAGGCTCATTGAAACCTGGACTTGCCCTGAGGGCCCCTGGACCCTCTCCCCATTCTGGGCACCCCAGATAAGTACATCCTGCAGTCTGGGGTGTTGCATGGACTGGTCTTTGAGGCTCACCAGCTATAGCTACACCCTGAAGGTGTGCCCAGGGTCAGCGGACCACAGAGAGACCATGGCAGGGAAAGAGGAGGACTCACTGGTGACAAAGAAGGAAGTGGCCTCTATAATGGACGAGATCAGAAGTATGAGAGTGGATATAGGTGGAAAGGTGGATAAGATTACGCAGAGGATAAACAAGATTGAGGAGAGACTACAGAAAGCGTAGCACAATCAGTCCTCACTGGACATAATGGAAACCCAAATTGATGTAAGAATGTCAGAAATAGAATGCAGCGAAGTCGAGATCTCTCTGAAAATGGACGATTTTGAGAATAGGGCGAGGAGAAACAACCTTGGGATCTTCGGAATACCGGACAAGGAAGGAGAGACGGAGAGAGACCTCAAAAGAAATCTGCATGAAGTCATAAAACTCATTTCAGGGAATGATTCCATAGATGAGCCCAAGATTGAAAGGATACATATAGAGGGTGGCGCCCCGGGGGTCCAAGATTGGTTCTCGTCCAGTTCCATAACTATCCTGACAAGGTGAAAATCCTAGAGAGGGCTATGAAGGTGTGGCCAATCACATATGGAGAAGCCAGAATTACTATTTTTCAGGATTTATCATCGCTGACCCTCACAAAGAGAAGGCTCTGCCAGCCCCTTACCAAGTGGCTCAACTAGAAAGGCATCCGGTATAGATGGGGGTTCTCTTTTTCAATTTCCTTTGAAATTTACGGACACCGACACAAATTGGTCATGGAGGAGAAGATTAATGGATCCAAGATCAAATTGCTGGGGGACGCTGAGTCTCCCTTTGGCTCACAGGGGACAGGCACTGAGGGAAGACAGTGGCAGATCAAGGGCCCAAGAAGGAAGCGTGTCCCGGGGGCCCATAAATACATGAAGCTGAGTACCTCTCCGGCTGCCGGAACTTTACTTACCATGGAGACGGACCCGCAGATCTACTAATCAGTTCAGGGGTCAGGAAGGGATGGTGCGGAAATATTGAAGGGGCTGCTCGCAGTCTCAACAATGAGGGTTGGATAACGGGCAGGAGGTATGGGGTGTGGGTGAATTGATGTGACTGCACACTGTTGATTCCTGGCGAGAACCGGGCAGGGATAGGAGGTGCTCACGGATATAGTGAAGTTTGGTTGGATACGACCTACAAGTCGGGTCAGGTTGGTGGTTCAACCACACCATGGTTCGTGGGGGAGTGCTGGTCACCCGAGGAAGGGAGAGGGGTCGGTGCGGGGGATCGGGAGAGTTGAGGTGGGAGGGGGAAGGGGGAAGTTGGCTCTTAGTTGTGTCAAGTATAGGCATGGTTCAGGAGCAGGTTTGCAACCCAAAGCGGCAGGGAAAGCCGAGCGGAGGGATCACTGGTAGTGGGATAACATGATGACAGTGTCGGTTGATGGGCACCAGATGGGTTCCCTGATGGTCAGCAACCTGAATGTAAAAGGTCTCAATTCCCAGACAAAGAGATCTCTGGTAGCGAGGGAATTCCGCAGGTCAGGGCTTGATATCCTCTTCCTGCAGGAGACAAAGTTTATGAAGGAAGATGAGCGGAGAACCCTGAATAGTGAGACAGGACTTGAAATCTAGGGCTCCGGCCCGTTTAGGAAAGCGGGAGTGGGTATTCTGATGCGTAAGACGCTTAGAATGTTGGTCTCTAAGGTATGGGCAGATGTAGAGGGGCAGGCCCTTTTGGTGTCAGGAAGTATTCAAAAGGTGAACTTTACGTTTGAAACCATTTATGCGCCAAACCAGGGACAACAAAGATTAATGAAAGGTACACTCCCCAAAATTCTTAGTGGAAGCTCTGGACACCCGGTTCTGGGAGGTGACTTCAGCACATTTGCTGATGTGGCAATGGACAGGCAGGCTGCGCAGAAAAGGGGACAGGGGCCTGCTAGGCAAGGCCCTGGGGACATTGGGGAGTTGCTGGAACTGCATGGTATGAGAGATATATGGCAACACTTTCACCCACAGGAGAGGGTGAAATTGCCCGTTTGGGCGTGCTCCAGTTCCATGACTTCGGCGTCAATTCTGCAGGTGAGCGGAAGAGTGTTGGCGCGCAAGACGCATCAACAAGAGAGACACAGAAATCTATTTGAAATTCGAACAAGTATCGGCCACCAAGGCCACAACTGAGCTATGTTTTCCCGAACGGGCAATACAGAATACATCTAATTGAGGTAAGACAAGTGTTTAATTCATTATTCTGGGCTCTTGATGAAGAGAATGAACTTCTCGAAACGCGTCAGCCACAATCAAATGAATTGAATCCTTCCTGTTTCACGCGTTTGGAATAAAGAATCTTCTTTTACATTGGATTTCATTACTACACTCTTTTTAAAAAAAATTGTATTATCTTTTGAAATTCACTGGAATACATATCTAATTTATTGTGACAAAAGTCAATCTCAAGGCGTCATATTGGCGCAAACTTAAGGTGTGCAAGGGACGGAAGGCTTCCAATTTTGGATCCTCTTTTCTCTCCTTTTTGTAACTTTAGTAACCCTGTGCCAGGGCTACATTTCCTCCCCTGCACCCCAAAAATCCTTAACTATTGACAAACTGCCATATGAATCAGTATTTCTAGAAATTTAGTGTGTGCACCTTCCACCCTCCGCTTCGATATCAACAAATTTAAGCAGAATAAATAACAGGCATAGGACGTATAGAGCATGCCTATTGAGCTGTCACAAGGGTTACAGTTGAAACAGCGTAACTATGCATGGTGGTTGGTCCTAGCAGAACAGTGTAGTTTTCAGTATTTTACGGAAGGCAGTATAAGAACTTTCATTTCTGAGTGTGGTGGATAGGGCGTTCCAGTTTTTGGGAGCTAGGTGTTGGAAGCTGGAGCCTCCAGCTTTCACTCTTTGAAGGCTGGGACGTAGATCTGGTTAGTCAGGTGTGCTCTAATGGGTCTGTTTGAGTAATTGAAGGTGATTCTTTCTGATAAGTAGGGTGGGGCCTCAGTGGAGAGGCACCTATGCGTGATGGCCAGAGTTTCAAAGAGTATACATTCTTTTACTGGCAGCCAGTGAGCTTCTTTCCTGGCCTGAGTGATGTGGTCCCTTTTTCGGAATGCTTAGGACTGCCCTGAGGGCATTATTCTGCGTGACCTGTAGTTTATTGAGGTTTTTGGCCAAAGTGCCCAAGAGTAGGGCATTGCAGTAGTCCAGTTTGGTACCTACTGTG
Source organism: Ambystoma mexicanum (assembly GCF_040938575.1). NCBI lineage: Eukaryota > Metazoa > Chordata > Amphibia > Caudata > Ambystomatidae > Ambystoma > Ambystoma mexicanum. The sequence goes on from NC_090929.1 coordinate 1,087,776,539, forward strand.
GCTCTGGCAAAGGATAGGCAGTTTTTCGTGGAGAGGAAGGGCTTAACAGCATTGATCACCTTGGTGGTGAGTGCGGCCAAAGAGGCTATAGCATTGACCTGCCATGTCATGGACAGTGAGGCGTTGAGGTATACTCCCAGGGTCTTGACTGCTGCTGAGACTGTGATGGTGGAGTTATCTATGGTAAAGGTATTGTACTGCGTAGGAAGCTTATTGAGTGTTTCCCTGGTGCCAACTACGAGGATCTCAGTTTTATCCCCATTTAGGTTGAGGCCATTGGCTGCCATCCAGGTTTGGATAGCTGTGTAGATTCTGGTTAGTGCTGCGGTGTCTTGTTCGTATATGCCGGTAAGGGGGAGTAGTACCTGAGTGTCATCAGCGTAGTTAGTATACACTATGTTATGATATTCAAGATCATTGAAAAGAGGGAGGGTGGAAATATTGTATAGTGTGGGGGCAGTGCACAAGCCCTGAGGGACTCCGGAGTGGATGGTGGTGGGGGAGGCGCATGCTGCGTCTGAGAAGACTTTCAATAGTCTTCCGTTTAGGAATGAGGCCACCCAGGCTATAGCTTCTGGAGGTATTGTTTAGGTGCATGCCTAGGATATCATGGTTGACAAGATCGAATGCAGAGGACAGATCTAAGAAGAGGAGGAGTGCCGGTTTTCCTTTGTCCATGATGTCACTGAGTTGCATTTTTAGATCGAGCAGTGCAGACTCTGTTCCGTGTCCTGGACGGAAGCCTGACTGTCTTTTTCCTAGTATGTGGTTTTCTTCAAGATATTGCTGGATTTGCATGTAGGCCACTTTGTCCAGTATCTTGAGTAGAAAAGGGACGGTGGTGATGGGCCTATAGTTGTTAGCCACTTCTCGATCTAGGGTTGGGTTTTTTAGAATGGGGCGCACCCACACTTTTTTTAGGCTATCTGGAACAGTGTTTGAGATGAAGGATGCGTTAATGAAGGACTTGAGAAACGGGGCAAGTGTTTCTGAGCATTCTTTGACTAGTTTGGCTGGGCAGGCATCTCCTTTACAGTTGGAGGGCTTCATTTTGTTGATGATGTCTATGACTTCACTTTCAGTAATTTCCCTAAATTTAAAAGGTGGTATAGGGATTTTTGCATCAGTGCGCTTAGAACTAGAGGTGATCTCTAGCTTAGAGTTGTTAATGATGTGTTGCGTGATGTTATTGTGATGCTCTTCAATTTTCTTTTGCAAGAGTTCAGTTTTGCTTGGTAGGGCAGTTACTATCAAGTTGCACCAGTTTTGGTCCTTGACTATGTCATGAGATTTGGCGGCCGGGGTAGACAATTCTTTGAAGATTGAAAAGAGTTCTTTGGATTCGATGAGGAAGTCTCTGCATTTACTCCATGAGGCAGCCAGGGCAGCGGGGACCCCGTCTTTCTTTAAGTGGAAGCCGAAAAAGCCCTTTGATAGGGTAGAATGAGATTTCCTGAAAGTGGTCCTGGTCAAATGTGGAATGGGGGACCGGCTCCAATAGGGGATCATGGCAATGTATGCCTCACCCAGGGCATGTGTCACAGTCAATGGTGGGTGCTCGCAGTGGTTTTGCTTGGGAAGAGGAACTAGGCAGGGGTGCCCCGTTTCTCCGATCCTTTTCGCAGTCTCCCTGGAACCATTGGCTATGAAGATCATGGAGGAACCCAGAGTAGGGGGGTCTCAGTGTGGGGGGGCAGGAGTACAAGGTGGCATTATATGCAGATGACATGCTGTTGCATGTGGTGAACCCCCTGATCTCAGTGCCTGCGGCAATCCAACTGAATGAGCAATATGGCGCCATGTCAGCATTTAAGATTGGTCCAAGTCTGTTCTCCTGCCCTTGAACAGGACCGCAGACCAGAGCTTAGCCAGATTCACGGCCCTGGGGGTGGAGTTCAGCCTGGGACCCCTCAGGTACCTGGGGATAAATGTAACCAGTGCTCTGGGAGAGCTTTATGAGGCCAATTTCATACCACTGCAGGACAAACTGACTGGCTGGGACACCTTAACGCAACGCCCTCAAGATGGTATTCCTTCCTAAAATCTTCTACCTGTTCCAGATGTTACCCATCCAGATCCCAAACTCCCAAACTCGTGTTTAGGGATGCTAATGGCACAATGTTGAGATTCTTCTGGCAGGGGAAAAAATCCAGGATCCCCATGAGGACCCTCGGCCTTCCCAGGGAGAAAGGAGGGGTGGGCCTCCCTGACCTGAAACTTTACAATAAGGCTGCTTAACTCCAAGTCCTGATACCCCATTTGAGATTACTGCAAGATCTCCAGTGGGTCACCCTAGACAATACCCACATGCAACCGGCCATGGTGGGGGAATGGCAATCTGGTTTGTATGGAAAAAGCGTGCAGATATGGTAGGGGTTACAACTTGGCCATCACCACTGGAACATACTTTGGTGCCTGGAGTGTGGGATGCTATAGGAAGCCCGGAAACGTTCCAGCGCTGGTTCAAGGCAGGACTGGAAAGGGTAGGACAGTTCTGGAGGGAGGGGAGATTTATTACCATTCAGGAACTTGAAGGGGCCTTGGATACTGGCAGACTCTCTGTCTTTCTCTATCTCCAACCTAAAGGGGCACTGACAAGAGAGGGCTGGACGAAACAGGTCCAGAGGGAACTCACACCTTTCGAGAGACTCCTAGACACCAAGACAGAGGGTAGGGGGCTGATTTTGGCCATGTACAGAGTCCTGGTGGAAGCAGGCAAGGGGTCCACTGACAAGCTCAGGGAGAGATGGGAGAGAGACCTAGGGAGGGGGTTGGACCAACTTCTTTGGGATAAACTCTGAATGGGTACCGCACGGACCTCAATATCCTGCCAATATAAACTTCATGCAATTAATCGCCTACACAGGTGGCAATACTACCCGACCAGACTTTCTAATATGTACCAAAATGTCAGCCCTCTGTGTTGGGGAGAATGTGGGACTAGGGCACAGTACTGAGATATGTGGCGGGGGTGTCCAAGGGTTCAGGCATTTTGGGATAAGATTCTGGGATGAATCATGGAGCTGGAGGGTATAGCCACAATGAAAGCCCCATTGCTGGTCTTATTCGGAATAGAAGAGGTGGAGTAAGAGTGCTCCAGACTCCCCCCAATGATAGTGGGCCTACTGCTTGCAGCCTGGGCATGTCTGGCGATCTGATGGAAGAACCCGAACACCCCAAGTAAAAAGCAGTGGATCAGTGTGGCCAAAAATATGCACGTGGTGGAACGAATTACGGTGGGGCTTCATGGGGTTGGAGGATCTCTTCAGATGGAATGGGCGGAATTTGTGCATAAGTATGTTTTGCCCAGGTTAGATTAATCCGATGAGCTACTGGCATACTTGACTGGGAGTGCATGGAGACTCACAGTGGGAATAATAAATATGCCCATGCGGGATGTAAATGTTGAAAAGGTGTAAAGGGGACACCCTTGGGGCCCAAGAACTCGGGGAACAGGACACTGCCATGATGCGATGACCCAAGCCAAAAGGAAGTGAATGAGCCTCAGTTTGGCGAGGGCCGGTGGGGTGGGTGGCTGTTGGGAGCGGGGGGTATAGGTTTAAAGTTTGATGGCTGTTACTGTTGGCGGGGCTGAAGGCAGACTCAGATTCCCTTAGTGGTGTTAGAGCTTTGTAAAGGTTTTTCTTATTACCTCTGTTGCCTCAACAGAGGCTGTACGGTTGTACTGCTCTCGATAAAATGCAAATAAAGTTTAATTTGAAGAAGAAAAAAAAAGACAGATAGGTTATTAAAAAAAAAACAGTATTGAGCAGTGATTTAGGGTGCTTGCTCATATTTGTTGTTTTAAAAAATTGAAGGTGGTGATCTAAAATAAAATAAAAGTTTTAGTTAACAATCGGGTAAGTATCAACAGTCAATGGAAGATATTTCTCTCTTGCCCCTTATAAGACACTGCCAAAACATGCGCCCAAACTCAAACAGTACAGTGCAGAATGGGTAAAGGACACAGCACATAAAATGTTTATGCCATGGCCACATGGGAGATCATTGTCAAAAGCGGTATTACAACACATGACCACATACGTGCACGCTGGGTGCACAGGAAAGAAATTAGAGAAAAGGCTGGCAATTTTAGAACTTTGGAAGATGTACCAAGAGGAGTAGGAGGACCCGCCATCGGAGGAGTAGATGCTTAATCAGCATAAAGGTGAGGGTATTGAGCCCTCAGCTCCTATTACCATGTCACAGATTAAGAGTGCAACTACAGAAGAGATGAACAAGTTACTTACCAACTGTAACGTTATTTCGATTGGATGTTCCTGCCATGTATTCCTCATCTTAGATATATATCCTTACCTTCAGTTACGTCTCGGAAATTTTTCCTCTCTCCAGCAGAGGGCGCTCCACTCGAGGCGACGACGTCGATGTCCCTTGGCGGCCTCCGTCGAGCACCAACGTCATCAGTTGTATAAAGGCCTCGAGCGCACCCGTTGGCTTCAGTTCTGTTTTTACGTATATCAGAGCCCATGACTATGGTTATTTAAAGGCGTGCCTCTTTTGACCTCAGCCTCAAAAGAAATCAGAGTGTAAACCACATAAACTGTACTGTGGGGTAGGATGGGAGGGTCGATGAGGAATACATGTGAGGAACATCCAATCGAAAGAACGTTACAGTTGGTAAGTAACTTGTTCTTCGAATGGATTGTGTCCTCCCACATATTCTTCATCTTAGATAGACTCCCAAACCAGTTTTCTATTGGAGGCGGGAGTACAGATATCTTTTTAGTCATGTACTGAATGTAGCACAGATTTGGCAAATAGACCTCCTTCAGAGGTAGTTGAGTCCAAAGCATAATGTTTTATGAAAGTATGCATGGATGACCATGTGGCTGCTGCACAAATATCTTGTACAGGAACACCCCTTTTAAGTGCTGTTGAAGTTGCCATGCCCCTAGTTGAATGAGCTCTTAAACCCTCAGGGGGATCTTTTCCAGTTAGCCTACAACACTTCGTTATGGTTAAGATTATCCATCTTGATAATGTTTGTTTAGTTACAGGTAGTCCGAATTTATGACCAGTGTATCCCACAAACAGTTGGTCACACTGACGTATTTTTGACAATCTTGAGATATAAAAGCTAAGAGCCCTTCTAGGATCTAGCCTATGTAGCCTTTCCTCTTCCTTACATGTGTGAGAAGGAGGGTAGAAAGTAGGTAGAATTATTTTCTGTGACAGGTGAAAGTCTGAAACTATTTTTGGCAAAAAAGAAGGCTTGACTCTAAGGACAACTTTATCTTTATGAAGGATGGTGTGAGGAGGACCACTAGAAAGTGCCTGCAACTCACTTACTCTGCGGGCTGATGTCAATGCAATTAGAAGTATAGTTTTCAGAGTAAGAAGCCTTAATGGGCAAGAATGTAAAGGCTCAAACGGTGCACATGTCAGAAATTTCAGTACCAAATTTAAATCCCACACAGGAACTTGAAAAGGTATTGGTGGAAAAACATTGTTTAAACCTTTTAGAAATTGTATTATTAAAGGTATCTTAAAATAAGATTTTTCTTCTGACGAACGCTTGAAGATAGATAGCGCTGCTACGTATCCTTTTATCGTACTAACCTGGAGCCCCAGATTAGCCAAATGTAACAGAAAAGATAATACCATTGGAATATCACATTGAAAAGGGTCCACATTCTTATCCCTGCACCACTTACTGAACTTGTTCCAACGACACCGGTACAGAGATTTCGTTGCTGGCCTTCTGTCAAAAAGCAAAATCTCCATAACATCATCCGGAAGGTCCCAATCCTTGTATCTCAACCTCTCAGAAGCCATGCGTGAATGTTGAATATGTTGACCTCTGGATGGAGAACGTGACCCCCCTCTCACGAGAGAAGATCCTCTCTTTTTGGAAGTCGTATTGGAGGGCAGATGGACATGTCGCGAAGGTCCGGATACCACGTTCTCCTGGCCCAATCCGGGGCAATTAGGATCATGCTTTTCCTGAACTTCTTCAACCTTCTGATTACTTGAGGGAGCACAGGGACTGGAGGAAACGCTTATAGCAGTGGAAACTCCCAGTCCACTACGAATGCGTCTCCTAGAGCTCCTCGTGGGGGAAATTCCCTTGACCAAAACATTTCGCATTTCCTGTTGACACTGGTCGCGAACAGATCCACTTGAGGGGTTCCCCAAAGGGTGAAGATCTCCAGAAGGACTTCCTGAGCTAACTCCCACTCGTGGGAGACTGTGCTCTGCCTGCTCAGAGCGTCCGCCACTATGTTTTGCTCTCCTGCTAGGTGAATGGCAGATAGAGAGATCCCTTCTTGTATTGCCCAGAACCAGAGCTGCATTGCCTCTCTGCACAGTGGTAGTGACCCTACACTTCCTCTCTTGTTGAGGCAGTACATGGCCACTGTGTTGTCCGTCATTATCAGGACATTCTTTCCCCATACAGCTGGCAGGAAGGCCTTCAGTGCCAGTCTGATTGCCCTCAGCTCCAATAGGTTGATATGTAGTTTGGACTCCGATGGAGACCAACGACCGCTGATCGTCAACTCGTTGGTGTGAGCCCCCATCCCGTAAGGGAGGCATCCGTCACTACTGTTATTTCCGGCCATGGTTGCCAAAAAGATTCCCCTCTCAGGATGTGCTGTCTGCAAGTCCACCATTGTAGATCATATGCCACCCTGGTTGGAACTTGTAAAAGATCTGACATTTCCCCTGAGAATTGGGACCATTGAGTCCTGAGAGCCCATTGAAGAGATCACATTCTCAATCTAGCCTCTGGCACCAGAAAAATGCAGGATGCCATGAGACCGAGCAACCTGAGAAAGTCGAAGGCCGGTGGATACTAGGCGTTCTGGAATTTTGTTACCATCTGCAGAATGTGGTGAGCTCTCTCTTCGGGAGGCAAGGCTTTGCCCGAACAAGTATCTAAGACTGCTCCTATGAACTGGAGTTTCTGTGATGGTATCATGTTTGACTTTTTTAAATTCAGAGAAAACCATAGTTTGTGAAGGAAGTGGCAAGTCTTGGATAGATGGTCCCGGCTTTGTTCTGGGGAACGTGACCTGATCATCCAGTCGTCCAAATAGGGGTAGACATGAATCCCCCCTCTTCTGCCACTACCGCCATCAACTTGGTGAAAACTCTTGGGGCGGAGGTCAACCCGAATGGCAGAACTCGAAACTGATAGTGAGAATTGCCAATCGTGAACCTCAGGTACTTTCTTTGCTTGAGATGGATTGGCACATGAAAGTAAGCATCCTGAAGGTCCAATGATACCAAACAGTCTTGAATTTGGAGAGCCTGAAGGATCTGAGAAAGAGTGACCATCTTGAACTTGTCCTTCCTGAGGAACTTGTTCAAGTTTCTCAAGTCCAAGATAGGTCTCAGTCCTCCGTCCTTCTTTGGAATGAGGAAATATGGGGAATACCAACCCTTGTTCCTCTCCGCTACAGGTACATATTCTATTGCACCTTTCTGTAGCGGGGTTAAAACTTCCTGCAACAGGAGCGGGTCTGGATTTTTGGTAGAGTTATATTCCGGTGGGTGATTCTGAGGTTTCTTTAGAAAGGGAAGGTAGTAACCTTGGGATACTGTTTCCAGCGCCCAAGCATCTGAAGTAATGCCCCGCCATTCTTTCAGATGCTCTGAGATCCTGCCTCCCACTTGGGTCTTGTGAGTCAAAACCTCAGAGTGGTTTTGCGGCAGCTCCAGCAGCGGCTGAAGGGACAGATGCCGCTGCTGGGGCAGATCTAGCAAGTCTTCCTCGCCCACGAAGAAATTTCCTTTGCCCTCTTTGACTGGCCTGTCCCCTTCCTCTCCCAAATGAGGAGTAAAAATGAAAGGGACGACCCCTCCAGGAAGATGAGCCTGTGTAGGGGCGTTGCTGAGGTTGTCTTATAGCGGCACTGAGTGACTTTGCCGCTGCTTTGGAGGTCTGCAGCTTCTCCAAACTTTCATCTGCCTTGCTGCCAAACAACCTCGAGCCATCAAATGGCATATTAAGAAGTCTAGATTGAACATCTGGTCCGAAACCTGACTTCCTTAGCCACGCAAATCTGCGTAGCACTGTGCTAGATGCCATGGACCTGCTGATACTGTCAGCTGTGTCCAAACCTGCTTGAAGGCATTCCCCGAAGCCTCCTTGCCATCCTTTATTATGGACAGAAAACCATCACGTTCCTCTCCTTCCGGGATGTGTTGAGCTGCCTACATGCAGTCCCACAGAGTGTAAGTGAATCTCGCCAGAGTGCAAGATACATTTGTGGATTTTCGAGCCATACTCCCTGATGTAAAAACCTTTTTCGACCATGCATCGATCTTTTTGTCATCCCTATCAGGGGGACTTGTAGGGTATGCAGCATTTTTGTTGATGTGGCTGCCTGAACTACCAGGCTCTCAGGAGATGGATGCTTACTCAAGTAGTCTGGATCAGAGTTACAAGGTCTGTATTTTGCCACATATTTTTTATTCACTGCTGGAATGGATTCAGATTTTTCCCAAGAAGCATTTACTCTCCTTTGCAAGGCAATATGAAAGGGAAGTATGGGATCTGGTTGAGGACCTCCTGACAAAATATCTGTCATATCATCATCCTGGTATACAGCTGAGTTCCTAACCCATCCCATAAATTCTGTTACTTTGTTCATAAGTTTTCTATAACCCAAATCAGCATGTTCTGCTGGATCTGGTTTTTCAAACTCATATTCAGGGGACGTATCTAGTCCACTTGCAGATTGTAAACATTCATACAGGTCTTGCATTTTTGTGTGAGGATCAAATAATTCCTTAGGGACCTCCCTTGCACCATATTTTACCCCTGCTGATGAAACTTCAGGTTCATCTTCTTCTTCATCCTCCTCATTTCCTGAAGACATTTCTCTATATATGGATGACATAGTTTGGAAAAAATCATGCCTGCTTTCTGGGTGAAATACTTTCTCTGGAATAGGTTTCACTGCTGTAATTGGTATCGACATCGACAGAAGCGTTGATGGCGTCAAAGTCGTGGCTGTTACCTTCGATGTTGTCGAGGCATTCTTTGAGGTTTTCGAAGGTGCTACGAATGTCGTCGAAAGTATCTTCGAGACAATCGACGCCGTCGAAGGAGCTTTCGAAACAATCAACGCCGTCAAAGGAGTCTTCGAAGTCGTTGATAGTGTACTCGACGTAACTTTTTTGGCTCGGTCGTCGACCCCTTATACTCGACAGCCATCGATGGAGGCTTCAAAGATATTTTCGTCGAGGTTCTTAATGACATATCAGCGTCTAAAGTCTTTTCCTTAAGGTCTGCCTCCTGTTTATGCACTGGAAGGCTTTTCTTTTTAGGTGTTTTGGAACAATCCCTAGAAGACACCCTCAACAATTTCTTGTCAGATTTCCTAGTTTTAGAACTTCCCCTGTCACTTTTTTTGTGCGTAGAGGCATGATCTTCAACAGACATTTTTGAGGGGTCTCTGGGCCGCATTCTCAAAAATGTTCATCATCGATGCTCTAAATGCTTCACACTTTTTAGGGGAATCATGCTTTGTTGGACATGTAATAACTTCCTCCGATGTAGTCGAGGAAGAGGAAGAGGGAGATCGGTGCTGTCTTTTTTTCACTTTTTTGGACGAAGAAGAAGAGGACTTCCTCGATCTACTCCCTGACCTGGATTTTTTAGGGCGTTTCACCGAAGACTCAGCCGAGTGTTTCTTCCCTCTCGAAGAAAACTTTGAGGATTCCTCCCCCACCGCCAGTTTACCTCATCTTTCTTTCAAGGCCTTATGGGTCATTGACTGACAAGAACCGCAGTCGTCGATCCGATGTTCAGAACCGAAGCACCAGAGGCAGTTACGATGAGGGTCGGTCAGCGACATTTTTCTTCCACACTTTTGGCATTTCTTAAAACCCGTTTTCGGAGTGGACGGGTTCGAAGAAGACAACATAATTCGCTATAACTGAAGTGCCATTTACCTCGATCCGGAGCAAAGCTAACGGAAAAATAGAACTGAAGCCAACGGGCGCGCTCGAGGCCTTTATACAACTGATGACGTCGGTGCTCGACGGAGGCCACTGAGGGACATCGACGTCGTCGCCTCGAGTGGAGCACCCTCTGCTGGAGAGAGGAAAGATTTTCTGAGGCGAAACTGAAGGTAAGGATATATATCTAAGATGAGGAATACGTGGGAGGACACAATCCATTCGAAAGGATTTTATCCTTTAAAGGAACTAAAAGCAGCGCTGGGGTGTAGTAACTCGACATATGAACCCCCCGCTTGCAGTAGTGATGATAGTCCAGAAGAGAGTAAAAGAAAGGAAGATGCCTGTAAGTTTATATGAGATAAGGAAGAAAGAGGCGAGAGGTGAAATATATCGACAGATATAGACAGAGAAATTAAGCAATGGAAGGGAGAAAAAGACAGGGCTGATGAGGTAACGCTCATACAGAACGAATGGATGGGAGGGCAGATATTACTCAAGTTAGATGGGAAAAGCATCGAGGAGGTTAGGCAGAGAGAAGATAAGGACGAGCAAGAAACAAAGGACAGGGAACGAGAATGGAGATTGAAGGAGGATGAGCAAGGAAGGAAAAGCAGGGATCAACAGGAACAGATATACAGGGAGGAACAAGAGAAGGATGAAAAATGGACAGAGGAACACAGAATGTATGACAATAGAAAAAGAGCGATAGAAGAAAGGGATAGGAAGGAAAGAAAGAGAGAGGAGGAAGAAGCCCAAAGAGTGAAGGACAGAAAATTCCAGAGAAGGAAAGAAGAAGAACGAAAAAAGGAAGTGAGAAGGGAAGAACAAAGGCAAGAGGAAGAGAGGGCAAGAAGGGATGCCAGAAAGTGAAGGGAAGTTGATGAAGAAATAAAACAAAAAAAGAGTCAGTGAGATTAAAGAATGAATGAGACCAAGCGAGGAAATACGATGCGATAAAATAATAGAGATTCCCACGATAGAGGGAATAATGCCATCAACTGTGATGCGAGAAGAAGAAAGAGATGATGCGGAAAGTATTGGGGAAAGGATTGATAAGGTATACCAACAACTGAGACAGTATAATGAGTATAGGACACTAGGAAGTGATGGGCAATCACCAATATTGAAATCACGAGTTGAAGAGGAAAATATGCTCACTGGTGTACATAGAACATTGTCCTTAAGTAGTTTGGATTTAGACTGAGAAGAGGGGGATAGTCACACCAGTTGAGGTTTAGCAATATCAGATGAAGAAAGAGAATCAGTCCATGGGACAGTGGGAGAGGGTGCGTATATACCCCTAGGAAACCTTCCAATGGATAAAAAAGTGAGATGGTCAGATCTGGAACACCCTTAGGAAATAACACCAGATCCTGTATCATATCCTGAGCTTCGCTGAAGACGATCATGTAGTGAGAACGGATATTCTCCACTGTATTATTTATTTATTTTTATTTTATTTATTACATTTGTTGTACACCCAGACCCAGAGATATCACGGCATAGTTACAGGCAGTGGGTAAGTACAATCTTTTTATTATAGCAAAAGAACACAATAGAACAATGGCAATGTTACATACAGTGTATATACAATTGGAGGTGGCGGTCTAGTCAGGATGGGTTGGTGATCTTGGCTCAATTCAAATTGGTTGAATAACCAAGTTTTCAATGATTGTAAGTAAGCAGGTTAAGGTCACTACCAGCAAGAAGGTGAATAGGGACAATTGCCCCTGCCATAGATAGACGATCGAGGGATAAGACTACGGGATGGGGTTCTCGTAGTTGCCCCTTGTAAGATGAAGGTGGAGCAAGACCACAATACATTCCATGGGCGCAGATGGATAAGGATGCCTTAAAATGCAAGCTCCCTAGTTTGACTTCGGGGAGTGGGAAATGGATATACGAATTAGAGAAAATGACAAGAGGAAACACGCTGGCCACAGGAGACTTAAAAGGTCTACTGGCAGCTATCCTTGGGGAAAAGACTGATGACATATGGAAGCAAGTGGGGTACACAAGTGCGACAGCACAAAACACAGCGCATGGTGGTGCGCCATTTAATAATTGTAGGGCAGATGGTTGGAGGGCTCCCAGGGTACAATATCCTGACACATCAGATATGGGTGCAATTATGATACGAAAAATGAAAGAGGATGAAGAGCCTACTGCTTATATTCAAGATATTCACGAGAAATTGCAGCTTGAAACTCGTGAACCATGGGAAAAGATGGTGGCACTATTTTATCATATTTCTTATCAGGGATTGCCAGAACCAGCAAAGACACAGATGAAAAAAAAAACAAGTGGGAATGGAAGCAGAAGCATGGGCTCAAATACAGTTAATGATTGTGCATCATTGTCAGTTATTACAAGAAAAAAACTAAAAGAAAGATAGAATAGAAAAATTGAGGAAGCCAAATTAGATCAGAATAAATTGGCAAAATTTGCCATAGAAGGGGTGGTACTGACAAGTGGAGAAGGACTGGGAATACAAGAAGCAATGGGTACATCGCAGGTGACTAATTCACGTTTAATGGATGAAGGTGGGTACAGGTTTGCCGCGAGGCAGAGGTGTAGGGTTTAGGGGAAGAGGAGGTGGATTTCCAAACAACCAAGGTGGATTTCAGAACACTCAGAATGTGAGTCAGAATGCTCAGGGAGGATATAACCAAGGAGGGTTTGCCAGAGGAGCACCCCCACTGTGTTGGAATTGTGGAATCACAGGGCATAGTGTGTGCTTATGCAGAAGCCGAGGGAGTGTACAGAATGGGCAGTTTTCAAGAAGGGGGACAGCTTATCCGCCACCATACAGCATGCAAACGTGAGAGATCTTTTCCCAGGATCACACATCGTATCAGGCACAGGCCCCATAAGTACAGCAAGCACAAAAATAGCATCAAATACAAATGTACCCATTGCGAGGGCAGTTGCAACAAGCACTTATGCAAACACAGCAAAACATGAACACAGGGTACATACTCACACCTAGGATAGGGGGTGTTACTGTGGCAGGAGGAATCCATTTCACAGGGTCGGGGATGCATTTATACCCTCAATAGGACAGCTCACAGGGTGACTTGATGTGTTCAGTACTATCTGTGACACCAAAACCTCAAGAGGAACCAAGGGTTGATGTGACGATAGGGGGCAAATCTTTTTCTTTTCTTGTAGACACTGGGGTGACTCGCTCTTGCATACGGAAGGGAAAATATCCAATGTCAGGCATTGCCATGAATACTTAAGGGTTCTCTGGAGCTACGAATTTAGTTCCTTTTACTGATAGGTTACCAGTTTCTATAGGGGATTGTGACATAACCGTTCCTTTATTATATTCACGACAGACACATGTTAACATTCTGGGAAGAGATTTGATGACAAAACTTAACATGACAATTTCATTTACTAATCAAGGAATAGTGTGATTGACTCAAGGAATACACTATTTAAACGTCAGAGAGATTATACTGGCGCTCATTGGGCAAGTGGCTTTACGAGGCGTCCCGGTAGATCCAGAAGTCTTCCTATACGGAGTAAGCATTTTGTTGACATGGCTCCCTGGGCTAACAGGGAAGATTGTGAGGATACCTGATGAATTTCTATTTAGACCACAAATACCTATGGATGAGGAAAAAGGGCAGACTGTTCCCATAGAATTGAAAGCAGCCATAGTACGAGGTGAAACAGCTGACGAGGGTAGATCATGGAGAATGGTGGAAAGGGATGAAAAGGGGTACACATTGACTGACATAACAGATGAAGATATGTTCAGAGAAGAATGTATCGATGATGAAGTGGTGTTCTTTATGAGCATTGCATATTGAATAAGGATAAGGATTGAGAAAAGAGAAATCCCACAGTGAAGGGCGATAATGCGGCAACGACCACCATTCTTTCAGGAAGATCTAGAAAAGGTGCCAAATGTCCTGTGGACGAAGGACCCCTATGATGTAGGCCTATTGAAGGAAATAAGAGAGGTTGATATAAAGCTTAAACCAAGAGTAATTGTACCCAGAGGAAATCAGTACCCTATGTCCCGAGAAGCTGATAACGGCATATTCCAAACTATTTCAGCACTGATGAATCACTCGGTATCCGAGTGCCATCAGAGTCATCATGCAATACCACAGTGTGTCCGATTAAAAAAGTTAAGGGGTGGTCGTGCGTGCAGATTTATACAGGATATTAGGTCTCTTAATCAGATTGCAGGGGCAGAGTTTCCTTTAGTTCCCAATCCTGTGACAATTTTGTGTACTTTCCCAGTTGAAGCTCAGTATTTTATGGTGATCGATTTGAAAAATGAGTTTTTCTCGATCCTGTTGAATAAGGACTTGCAAGACCTGACTTCCTTTAAGTTTAAATAAAAAAGACTAAAACATACTCGTCTTCCTCAAGGGTATTGTGAGTCCCCATCAATCTTTTTAACAGGGCCCTACAGATGGATCTAGGCAATATCGATCTTAAAAGTGCAGTGATACAATACGTAGATGACATATTAATTTGCTGTACAACAGAGGATGAATATAGGCAAGACTCTGTCCAACTAATGACTATTTTAGCATACAAAGGATATAAGGTGGACAAAGAGAAATTACAGTATTGTCAGGAAGAAGTGTTATACATAGGTCAGTTGATCTTGCATGAAGGAACAAAAGTGACACCTGAAAGGGTTGAGGCAATTATGAAGACACCAAAACCAACAAAGTGAGACAAATGCTGCAGTTTCTGGGCTTGTGCAATTACTGCAGAGCCTGGGTGTTTGATTACAGCACATATACCAATCCACTTTTGCAAGCGTTAAAGAAAGCACAAGTTGGTAAAGAAATGATCAAATGGACTGAAGAAATGGAGGAAGGATTTGAGGAGTTCAAAAGAACAATTTGTACAGCTCCATTTTTAAGGATTCTCAATTATAGCGATGCATTTTATTTGTTTTCACACATGAATAGGGCAGTAATGAAAGCAGTGCTCACACAAAGGATGACATTGGGGTGCAAACCTTTGGCATACTATAGCAGGATTTTAGATCCAGTTATGAGAGGACATTTCCCGTGCAAAGAATCTTTGGCTGCTGCCACATTTGCAATTGAGAAGTCTACAAGTATTGGCATGGGCTGTTCTGTGACTCTTTACGTGGAGCATGCCTTATTTGCCATTTTAGAGAAACCCAAGGGCATGTTAACACCCCAAAGAGCTTCAGCTTATGCAGTAATGATTTCCAATTCAGCGGTTTAAATCCTGAGATGTAAAATAGTGAATCCAGCCACATTTGTAGCTGAACCTTTAGAAGAAGGTGATCATGTGCATGACTGTGCGAATTATATTGAATTGTATGATGATATACCCCGTGTAAAAGAGAATGCTTTGGCAAGGGGGGGCTGTTTTAATTGATGGTTCTTTGAAAATTGCCCAGACTAGTGGGGAGAGGCATTCAGGCTCTGCAGTTGTAAGGCACAGATTAAATGGTGAATTTGAGGTGGTAGCGAGTGCAAGACTACCGTTGCACTTTTCAGAGCAAGCAGCAGAATTAGTAGCGCTTATTGTTGCGCTCGAGAAAAATGAAGGACAGGAAGTGACAGTGTACAGTGACTGCACCTATGTGACGTCAACAGTACACGCAGCGCTATCACGTTGGAAAAGGAGGGGCTATCTCCACACAAATGGCTCCCAGTATAAAAAACACGCCCTTTTTGGACAGGCTCATTAAGGCACTACATCTCCCAGTAGCCATAGCAGTCATAAAATGCGCAGCCCATACAAAACTAACAGGCTTTATTTCTCGCAGAAACCAAGCCGCAGCCATAGAAGCCAAAAGGGTTGCATATTTCCCAGATATTTCAAGTTTTGATCCTGAAGATATTAAAGAATGTTCAACTAGAAGCATTTTAGTACGAGATGGATTTAATATGCTTGTCAGTTACGCAATTAATAGAGATTCAGGGAAGAGCCCCACAAGAAGAGCAAGAGCTATGGAAACAAAGGGCGTGTTCCTTATCCCACACGGAAGCATTATGGCAACAGGAAAGCACTGGGAAGCCAGTGATGCTGGCAGCATTAGTGAAAGTCGCACTTCAACAACTGCATTGCCTTGCGCATATAACCAGAAAAAGTCTTTCTGCCACTATTGCAGAAGACTGGCTCGTTCCTAATTTACTGGAACATGTTGCACAGTTCATGGGAAATTGCATCTGTGTCAAAAGTTTACTGCTGGGCATACAATGAAAACAATCAGAGGAGTAATACCTCGACCGAATGGGCCATTTCAGCATTTACATATCGACTATGTCGATATGTTGCAGACATGTAATGGATACAGGTATTTATTAGTGGTAGTGTGCCCCTTCTCTATGCGGATCGAAGCCGGTCCATGTGCACACCCTGATGCCACTTGCACAGAAATGTTTTAGTGCATGAAGTCTTCCCGAGGTGGCGTGTGTGCGAAGTACTAAAATCCGATAATGGGCCACATTTTGTCAATGAGTTATTCGAACAAATAGGGCTTCTATTGAGTATAAAGCGCAAGGTTTCTTCTGCGTATCACTGCAAATGAACAGGATATGTGAGAGACTCAACAGCCTTCCTCAAAGAGAGGATTGGCAAGATTAAATTGACTTTAAAAAAGGGATGGCTGTATTGCTTACCCTTACCCTTAGCCTTATATGCCCTTTGTAATCAGCCAGGTACTGACCACCACCTCACCCCTCACGAGTTAGTGACAGGGCGTCTCTTACACCTCCATCTAGAGTGAGGAGTGATGCCCAGAGCATAGCAAAGATTTCAGGTGACGAGATGCATGATTATTTGACATTTATGACTGTCAGTGTTTCTTTCATTTCAGATCAAATCAAGCATCAGAGGGAGGGGTCAAGGAACACGGAAAAGGACAAACCAGCGACCAATTAAGTGAACTATTGCCACCGCCAAAGTTATATGTTGGTGATTTGATACTAGTTAAGAATTTTACTAGAAGGTGGCACAAACCATATTTGTTTTGTACTGGAATTCAATGGACACTCCTTATATATTTTAGCAGGAAGTGCAAAGACTTGCAGAGAAATTCTAGAGGCTGAAACAAACTTTTAGAAATGTATTGAAGAAATGGATAGTGCATCAGCATTATGCTTGAACGTCAGTTCTTAATTAGAAATTGGAAGAGAGATCAGTATCCAGATTCATTTCAGGGAGAATATTTGTTTTAAATTATAAAATACATGATACCTGACAATTGTGACACACATCTGCTTTTCATTGCTATCTTTGTGTTTATACTTCAGTCTTACCCTGCTCTTGTCAGAAGGGACGTCAATATCCATACTTTTTTACAGGTTCCTAAAAATGGTTCAGTGATAAGAAGACTCCTCATCGCTATAATTCAACAGATTGTGCAGTTAACAAATGCAAAAGAATTGAATATCTGTATTAAAAATGATTTGTAAGGAGGATAATGTGATTATAGAGAGAGCACCGGCCCAGCAAAGCGTTGGGATGGCACAACAAATGTTTCTCCAGACTTCTATGCGCAATATACACATGCATGTGTATTCTCTTTATCTTTTTGTACCTTACATTTTACAGTCTCTATTATCCTAATGCTCCAATGGAAGAAAGAGTGCCAATGATTTGTCCAACCATGTGTACAAATGATGACAATTTATTTGATCTCTGTGAGTATGCTAGACCACACAAAAGGGATGCAAAGAAAGATAACCAGGGGATAAATACTTATCTAGATAATTCAGCTCACCTGGGGAATAATATGTGGTATCAGTGCATGAAAAAGGTGGGGGAAAGAGCATCTCATGAGAATTGCTATGTCTGCTTTCTCATCCCCTATGCCATGAACACAGAAAAAACTTTAATTTCAAAGGAGGTGTTGGCATACGATGCAAAATGCCTCAGACATCTTGCAGCGTGTACTATTCGGGGACTATTCCAAGGGAGTTGGGCAACCCTGCGATGGAGAACAAGACAGTCGTTCCCGTATCAAGATGACTATGATAAGACTACTCAGATGGAGAAGGAGCTTGGATGGACAGAGAAGATGCTTGTGTATCCTGCTGCAGGACAAGATAAGGTGATCATCGAGGAAATGAAGAGGAAGAACTGTTCTGATATGACAGAAAAAGTTTGGATTACTGGATTCTGGGAACAATCACAGCTGCTGATCTATGGACGAGTTAGCACAAGTAAAGGATGGGAAGATGGAATGATATCCTGTGCAGCTCATCTGCTGAGGAAGGAAACAATATGAGGAATATAGTAGGTCAATGATGAATGCCTGAAGTCGTGGGCCAAGTACTCCAAATTACTGACATGGGTGGAGGACAAATCAGGCCCAGTAGCCGTAGTTCCATTGGTTAATGCGACAATGTGTTTCCGGCGTCATGGAAGAATTACGTTGGATAAAATAAAGGGTGTAAAATCACAATTGATGTTCCAGGAATGAGAAAAGGGACAGCTTTTCTAATGGATAGATTTTGGGCCTGCGGATCTAGAGCACATATGAAATTGCCCAGGAATTGGGGCGACTGAGTTCCTTAGTGTTTGTCCATGTTCCAGCATTGGTGATTCCTCAGAGCGATCTAAACATTGATGAATTCCCAAAGTGGATGACCATTTGAGAAAAAGAAGATCAATCAGACTTCGAAGAATGAAAAGGGAGAATTATTTCTCGTCCAAATCAATAAAGGCCTAGGAAGTTATTCCTGATTAAAACAAATTGTTCAGCAAGACTGCTATGATAATTACATCTATATTTATGCCTGGACTCCAAATAGCGGTGAATGTCAAATGGCTTCAGATCACCCGGTGGAAGCTTCTGCAGACGATCAATGCTACTATAAAGGGATTTAACGCCATAAAGGAAGAGCACATGGCCATACGACTGATGACCCTCCAGAACAGGTATGTCCTTGGCATGATCACAGCAATGGAAGGAGGTGTTTGCGTCAAAATCGGGCCATCATGTTGCACATTCATTCCTTCTCACGACAGTGAGAATGGGACTTTGATGGAGGCTATATCAATGTTGACAGACCTGTGCACAAAAATGGAGGAAGAGACATATGGCATTGAAGATGACAGTCGGTTTGCGTTCCTGTTCTCATGGATTGCTCATTGGATGGTAAACTTATTCAGGTTTCTTGGGGCAATACTGGTGCTGATCATGTTTGGATTCTGTGTGATCTGCATAATAATTGCACAATGTCAGAAAACAGCAAAGAAAGTAGTAGGAATGAAGATCATTATTGATGCCAATGATGAACCAGAAGCCATGGAGCTGACTGATGACACTGTCAGAGATTACATAAAGGCCAGCATTGTAGCACCTGAAGGAATGAGGTTCTGGTGCCCAATGGAGCATAAACAAAAAAAGTGAATCATTGGGTCTATTGTACTCAGAATGGACAATATAATTACATGACCTGGACTGTGGATAAACACATTAGAACGGTGGGCACCTTGAGAGGGTGATGAAAATATGGACACCCAGAAAACACTTCTTCAAGAGAAAATACAAGGACGCAGAGAGACTTGAGGAGGTGGTCGAGAACTCGACCAGAGGGGGGAATGTAGAGGAGCAGCTGTATACCTCTGCAGGAGATCCCGGCCCCCTACCTCACCTATATTGGAGACATGAGACTGTGATGTGTTTGACACCAGCCATTGTGCCAATACTGCAGCAAGTGTTTGGAAGAAGATACCCCTTGAGAGAACCTTATCAAATGTACCCCCGAAGTGGCAATAACCTGCGGGAGGAACACCCTGAAGGAATCTGAAAAGGAGCAAAGAAGAGCTAGTGACATCATAAGAAGGTGTGCAAATTGTCTTGAGACACTGGTTGAAAATGATGTATGGATCCTAGAGGGCTAATGGTGAAATACGGATCAAGTGAACTCTCAATTATAAAAAAAGAGAACATTACATATGCACGAAGTGCTGCAGAGAACAACTGTTCAATAAATGTACAGACGCTGAAACGCAAGATAGATTAAGTCATCATAGAAGCTAGCTATAAGTAGTGAATAAAATGCAGGCGAAGTCGCCTTTTTACAGAAACTGGACATTGGTTGAAGCAGAAATGGAAAACTGTGTGGAAGCAAGAATAATAGGCTCATGGAGATGCAATGCCAAGGCTGCTTGGCCTAGAGTCAAGATTCAAGAAGTGAGGTCAGCAATCTATATGGAAGAAGAATGAGTATGCAGAGGATGCACCTTCTCACGTTAAGGTGCAAGAAAGAACACAAAGGATGCCAATCTTTAATTCATTTAGAGCATTTAAAAACTGCGACATGGACCAAATCATGGTCTACTGTCACGTGAGCCAAGGATGGAAATAGAGCTTGAACTTGGAGTTCCAGACACGATAGCGAGTGCCCTCACTCTTGTACATTCTCAAAGACAAGGATATTCTGCAAGACCAAGTACAAAGACAATTTCATGGCAGAAGGCATGGGTGATGAGAGATGCTGGGCTAATTGGGTGCTGAGGTGGTTTCATGTCCTATCCCTTTGCATCTGGGTCTGTACTTACGTGCTGCTAAATAAACAAATGTTCCAGACATGACACAAGCGTGCCAACCAATCATATCAGTCCATATAACGAAGGACTTTATAGTTTGAAGACCAATGAGAAACTGTATATCTAAATGTGTCTGAAATGACATGTTTTTAGAGGTAGGCATATGTTGTCCACCTGACAATAGACAGTCAATAGCGATCCTAGCTGCTATTGAAATTTATACTTAGATGTCTCCCTTAACCAATCCCGACCCTTGATAGTTTTCTCACTATTGCCATGTAGTATGATGTCACTCTGACATATTATCACTATTAGAATTGTATTTTTTGTGGAGATCATTGAGAGACTGAGTGTACGTCCGTTGGTGTTTGTTGTAACCTCCCTGTTTTAGATAATAGTTAATAAAACAATACTTTGCCATCTTCCTGAGTTGGTTCTGTTATTTGGACTCAGAATTACCCTGGTGTGATCACATCGATTCCATATGCACGTTCCTAAGGGCCATAAGCTCACTAGCACCACAGTACTAACTGGGCTTGATGCAGTTAGAGACCAAAATGCTTACTGAGCAGCAAAGGATATGGAACCAAAGAGCTAATTGAGCATGAGGGATTAAGGCACTGCAGTGCTAGCTCGGCTGCATAGAATCTCGTACGACAGTACTATCTGGGCATGACAGATTCTGGCACCACAGAGTTCACAGGGCATGATGGCGTCTACCACCACAGTGCCAGTTGGGCATGCTAAAATGTAGCTCACCAGTGGTAATGGGACATGATGGAGTCTAGCGGCATCAGTGCTAACTCGGCATGGTGAAATCTGGCACATCAGTGCTTAGTGGGCCTGACAGAATCTAGCCCCAGTGCACTCTCTGGGCAAGGTAAGTATAGCAGTGCAGCACTATCTGGGTATGAATGAATCTGGTAACACAGTTCTTAAAGGGCTTGATAGAATCGCTCAAAACAGTACTCAAATGGGCATGATGAATTCTGCCGGCACAGCCCTGTATGGGCATTATGGAGTCTAGCACCAGAGTGCTCATCAAAGAGTTCTTTACTTGCTGCAGACACTTTATTGGGCACTAGCTCTACTGTCACTGGGCCTCATTACGAGGTGGGCAGTAAAGGTTAACGGGCACCGGTAAGGAGACCAGTGCCGGTAAACCCTTACCACCCTGTTCCGAGGTCCCTTAATGGGTCCAGTTAGGGGCACCTGGTTTTACCAGGCGCCCTTAGCGGGAGCCGCTAAGGGACCAGGGAGCTAATAACGGGCCCGCTATTAGCGGGCCCGTTATTAGCTCCATCCCCATTCCCATTGAGCCCTATGGGGGCTCGAATGGGAATGGGGAATGGTTCTCGGAATGGGGATCTACCGGGTCTTCCAAGGTTGGAATGACCCGGTAAGTCCCTATTTCGAGAACCCGGACCCGGAATGCGGTAAGGGGGTAGCCATGGCGCTAATAGCTCTACTGTCACTGGGCCTCATTATGAGGTGGGTAGTAAGGGTTAACGGGCACCGGTAAGGAGAGCAGTGCCGGTAAACCCTTACCACCCTATTCCGAGGTCCCTTAGCGGGTCCCGCTATGGGCGCTTGGTTTTACCAGGCGCCCTTAGCGGGAGCCGCTAAGGGACCAGGGAGCTAATAACGGGCCCGCTATTAGCGGGCCCGTTATTAGCTCCTTCCCCATTCCCATTGAGCCCTACGGGGGCTCGAATGGGAAAGGGGAATGGTTCTCAGAATGGGGATTTACCGGGTCCTCCAAGGTTGGAATGACCCGGTAAGTCCCTATTTCGAGAACCCGGACCCGGAATGCGGTAAGGGGGTAGCCATGGCGCTAATATGATATGATATGATATGATAGTTTATTTATATAGTGCCTATACACAATGTGTTTCAAAGCGCTTCAAGGCAAGGGAGGGAACAAGGGAAAATACAACCACATTCTTACAGGCCATGAACAGTAAGGATGTGAAATTAACTATTGTACTCGGCCTGACGACATTTCAGATAGGTCAAGAGCTAAGACATAGATAAGGAAGGGAGGGGGAGAGTGGGAAGGAAATGGAAACAGACAGGCGACTACCGTACTAGGCCTGGTGACATTTCTGGTAGAGCCGGAGAAAAACAAAAGGTGAGGGAGAGGGGTGCAGAAAGGAGGGGAGGAACAAAACAAGCGACTATCATACTAGGCCTGACAACATTTCAGATAGTGCTGGAGGGATGGTGGGGAGGAAAAAACCAGTAAGGGGAGGGAGGAGGAGACAGACGAGGTTGCTATCATATTAGGTCCAGGGACAATTCTGATAGAGTAAGTGCATAGAAGAAAGTAAGGGGAGGAGATAGGAAAAGGGAGAAGGGAAAGGAGGAGAGAAAAGAGAATAAGCAGTCAAAAAGAGTGGAGAAGCAAGAGTGGAGAGTGACTACAATTGCAGAAGTCAGTAGTAACACATAATGTTGCAAGCCAGGATACAAGATGAAGATGGGAACAACATGATTCAGGGCCACCATGAGTACAAGATGCAAAGGAAGTCCAGCATGAGAGTTGAGAAAGAGTGACACACCATGGCCATGGCTACCTCCAACCGCATAATGAGGCCAACTGTATTTAAAACGAGTTCATCATGCACGAATAAAGGTGGTCGCTATTTTGCTGGAACACATTAGAGGTTGTAATTGTAATTGTTTATTTATTTATAGTGCGCGCCGGGCCCGGAGGCATCTGGGCGCAGATTGTTTTCCAAAACATCATAAATCGCGTATAGAGGACCAGTTAAGTTTGCAATTAATTGTCCCCTCTGTGGAATTTTTGTCAATTGTGCTACAAAATGCACACAGGAGTAAAAATAGGCCCACTCGTCTAAACTCCTTTTTGCACCTCATTTTGTAAATTGTGTAAATTCCCCCTGCCGTTTACACTTGGCAGGCAGCATTTACAATGGATTCCTATGGCATACACCTGTCTTTAATAGGTGTGGATAACTGACAGATTCCAAAGGTATCCAATTCATTACCACCAGTATGAAATCAAAGGCTGGTGGTAATGCATGCAGATTTTTATGGCTGGGCGAATGGGGGTGGTGGAAGCAGTAATAACCCCTCTCTGCCCCCCCTCCATCAAACAAATAAAAAAAAATATGGTAGAACGTAAAAAAATCATACATTTTTTACGCATGCGTGTTACGTTTAAGCAATACATCCCGAGCTGGGAAGCATTACTGTGTCAGGTAACGCCCTGGGGCATAAGTTAGAAGCCCGAGTGAAGCAAGGGCTTTAACGTTAGTCCTAGTGCATTTCCTGCACCAGTAATGCTCCCCAGCGAGGGGTGTATTGCTATTAGTTTCGCAGCACGTTGCACCAGGATACTAATAGTATTTTTTTAGAGTTGTGAAATGGCGTGTTTGCTGCCCCTCAACTTAAAAAAGAAAAACACCCTTCTCCATTTCCATTGTGACCATTGAAGGATATGCGATGGGAAAAAATGTGTTCCCAGTGCAGGCGAGGGACGGAGGAGTGCAAGGTAAGTGGGAAGGTGGGGGGTGGGTAGGGGATGTGGAAATTGAGTATGGAGGTGTGAGGAAAAAAGGGAAAGGGAAAACGGGCACACTTACCTGATTCCCAGCGGGGAAGATGGCGGCCTCCCACTTCCAAGGAGGCTTGGAGCAGAGGTTTTACCATGTGGTAGAGCCCACTTTCTGAGCCTCCTAATTTCTTGGAAGGCCCCCACACCCTCTGCCAGATACTAAATCAAAAGAATGAAAATGTTAGTATCTTGAATGAGAACTGTGTGTTGGTGTCACAAAGGTGTCTACTGTAAATCCACTGGTTGTGATAAGCGCCGTATTTGATTTTAGAAACATGCATGCAATTCGACGGAAGAAGATACTTCTGGGTCTGCTGGGCCATTTGAAAGTATAGGATTATTTCGTGAATCCTTGTTTAAAGATATTTATGAACAGCATGGCCGTAAGGCAATCCATTTTAAAATGCCATTTTGTACAATCCCAGGGGTCCGTTGTCATAGCCTCTAATCCTATTTTTATTTATTTTTTGCATTTTTAAAGCGCTCACACAGCCTGGGGGCATCGAGGAGCTGTTACAGGAATATACGGGACCCGCTAAAGGAGGCAGACCCATTAAACCCGTTCCGCCTCATTACAAGCTGCCCTCGCGGGACCTGGTAAGTAACGCCTGGTCAAACCCGGCGTGCTTACCGGGTCCCGGGAGGGGAAGAGGGAGCAAACTACGGGCCGCTTGTAATCGGCCGTTGTTTGCTCCCTCCCCCATTCACATTCAGTCCGATGGGGGCTGAAATGGAATGGGGAAGGTCCGGGCCTGGGTTCCTGGACGGAGGAATTACCAGGCCCTCCGAACTCAGAATGGCCCGGTAATTCCCCATTCTGGGAACCCGGACCCGATTTTGGTGGCAGCCATGCCGCCAATAGAGGCATGGCTACTGCCAAAATCGTAATGAGGCCCTATGTCTCTTAGTTGCCTATACCTGGAGGTTTTTAAGCGCCGACCCGGGGATCGGACCTGTGTTTCTTCGCGTTGTCTTGTGTCCGCCGGGAGCACTTTACCGCTGAGCTATCCTCCAGGGACGAATCCTAATTTAAGAGTTTAAGAGCTTTGCAGATGTGCGAGTTTTGACAGTTCGAACCATAAAACGCCATCTTTTCACACTTTTAACATGTTTATTATCTATGGGTTTACATGAATTGGGCCAGCTGTTTGTTTGTTCTGTTATATGTTAGATGTTTATTTCGGTTTTTGCCCCTAGGCCAGGATTTGCGTGCATGTATTTGAGCTTTGTCCAAA
The DNA here is from genome assembly GCF_040938575.1 of Ambystoma mexicanum. Classification (NCBI taxonomy): domain Eukaryota; kingdom Metazoa; phylum Chordata; class Amphibia; order Caudata; family Ambystomatidae; genus Ambystoma; species Ambystoma mexicanum. The sequence continues at coordinate 1,087,801,805 of NC_090929.1, forward strand.
GCTTCTCAGGTTGAGACCTACGACAGGTGGTCACCCTAATCCCAGCGCGCTGGATATCAAGGGTGCTACCAGCCAGAGTTGGGGAGACAGGGCCATGCCCACTGCCAGCCTGTATCAGACACACACATACCTCGCAAAAGAGGTATATGTTCTCTGGGACTACACATCTGGAGTGGAGAAGGGACGGTGGCGAGCCGTGTGAGTCCACGCTCAAATCAATTGCCCGGCCCTGGCAGAGCGCCCGGGTTCTCTGCCACACTCGGGGGCGCCCACTGTCAGCCGAGTCGCCATTGCATCAGTGTGAGGCAGATTTATATGGGCCTGGGGGTCCACCCATGCCAGAACCACAGCCCTTGCGGGCGGCGAATGGTACGTGTGAAACCGTGACCAGCACAGAGCAGACACAAACCGGCCTAAGTGCGATATGGGAGAATTCCAGAGAGATTGGGGCTTCTGGTGGACGGATACGGCGTGGGAAGAGTATGGTGCATGCCCCCTTTCAAAGAGCTTCCGATTTCTACTCTTGCACTGTGAGGTAAGATGATGCGCCCAAGATCACACCATGTGGTAAACTGTGCAAGACGGGCGTAATACCCCAGCCACTAGGAGGTGAAATAATGTGCCCAAGCCAAGATCACACGATGTGGTAAACTGTGCAAGCGCCGCGTAATTCTCCAGCCACATGGTTCAGAGTGACCAACTTAAACCACTAGACTACACTCTCTCCCTGTGACTGTCTGCTAATAATACCTTTTCCCAAAAGGCCAGAGCACCTCTCCAGCAATCTGAGCAGTCTGCAGACCTAAACAACCGGTAGCAGCTGCAGCAGCGGTGGAAGGCCCCCACCGCCTGCTTCCTTGTCCCCCAAGTGATGAGTGATTGCAGTGCCTCCACCTGTCCTGTCAGCTCCCGCTGCCAGCTCTGTCTGATACAAATGCCAGAAAAGACTGCCGCCCTCCTCAAAGGTAGCATCAATAACAGCGAAAAGTCCATAATGAAAGATGTAGTGCCCTTCCAGGCATGCGTTGAGAAAGTTCGGCGCAGCCGGTGGGGGAAGGGCAGGAGGATTATTAGGCCTGTCGTCCGTGCACTCTAAAAAGTCCTTAAAATGAAATTGGCAGATGACGTTGAGTTGAGGACTTGGTTGCAAAATAAATTAGAAAATAGGATTCATGAACACTGTTTTAACAAACCAGTTTTAAAAAAAAAAAAACAACATAAAATGCAATGTTATGTGGTGAAATGATCATTGGTTTTGGAACCTGGCTTCTATTGCAAACTTCAGCAAACGACCACATTCGAATAATTCTGGTGTTTTCTGTTTACTTCAATGTAAACTAAACGTGTTGTGATATTGAGAAAACAACTGTACAGGGTGCTTCCTAATACAGTTCCAGTTGCATGGGCCCCGGCCATGCTTCCTGCTACTGTAATATGGTGTCAAGTTTACCCCACACAAATATATAGCCAAAATGTTCCTCAAGGACATCATTATAACATTGTTCATAGGGATTATTAGTTCCCTGACAATTACATAATGAACATTGAATATAAGTGACTCACAATAATTGACAAAATAAATGTTGCTTGAACGCATCATCAATTGGATTAATGAAGACACTTTTGTGTTTCTAAAAGGACCTGAACAGCAAAGGTGACTAAGAAAAACAATACAAAACTTAAAACCCCACAAAAGTCGACATCTTAATCTAAAACAATTGTTAAAGAAATGGCAAAACCAGACAATGGGCCTCATTACATGGATGTCGGTGAACCATGGTGCTATTAGCGCCATGGTTCATGCCGGTAAAATACCGGCATCGCCTTGGTGGAAAGGGGAATTACCGCCCTATTCCAAGGTTGGCGGGGCAGTAATTCCCCCTTTCACCATTGCCCTTCCCCATTCCCATTTTTGCCCCATAGGGCTCTATGGGAATGGGGAAGGCGCTAATTACGATACCGCGAATTGCGGTTACGTAATGAGCTCCCTGGTCCCTTTGCGGGTTGGTTTTTAACGCCTGCAAAAAGCAGGCGTTAAATTCCCCAACCCGCAAAGGGACCTCGTAGTAAGCCGGTAAGGATTTACCGGTACCGGTAAAATACCGGTACCAGTAAACCCTTACTGCCATCCGTGTAATGAGGCCCAATAAGATTTGTAGCAGAAATGCAATGTTCATATATATCACACAACAGGAAGTAAGAAAAAATAAAACATATCAATTTACAGTTATTCAATAAAGATTCTTTTTCTTAGGATATAAAAATTCAGTTCTAACTAAGACTTGAATGAGGGTTGATGTTACGAATATGTTTCAGCATGGTAACTGTAAAAAAACACCTTCATCAGGGCCAAAAATGAATAAGAGCATTCATGAAGGGGATTGCCAAAAAGAAGCATCCCATCATTCTTTAATCTTTAACCGGAGAACCAGTAAAAACGTTCAAGGCATATATAGCAGCAATCTCCATAGGATTTCTCAATTTCAGTGTTCTGTGTATTTCAAATATTTGATAATTTTCTATTTTTGAGAACAAAGGCAAAATGTGCCTGATATCTGCTCAATCAGTGGAAAGCCATATGAAATCCAAGCGGATAGCCAATAATCAAAAATGTGCAGTCTCTTCCGAAGGCCACAAAAGAGAGTTTGTGAACCGTTTCCTGCAAGTTACGAGGCATCCCTTAAGTTTATCCCAAACATCATACTGTTCTATGTACAGCCCCTCAAGTTTGCAAAGCTTCATACTACAATAAAACTCGAAGCTCTCTAGTGCTCCTTGGCACACAGTCTGCAAAATGGCAAAGCCTAAAGTAACACTAATAAGGCAGGGAGGAGGGGAGGGGGGGGGGGGTGAATACGATGTTGGAGCGAATATGTAGGTTGTTTTTCCAGAAGGGTGGGTAGAGATGTTATCTGATGGATATGTCCTTACAAACTTCATGAACATGGAGACAATCCATTTGTCTCCCTCTCCAGTTGAAATTGGAGGACTGGGCCATGAGGAAATATGGCAGATGGAACACAGGCAGAGAGGGATTGACATTGTGCTGTCCAGCTATTGTGGCAACACCTGGGAAGCCTTTAAATGTCAAACAGTGAAGCTTGAGCTTTGATTCTGCCTCTCGCTGGAAACCAGATTAGTTTTGGTCTGAAGTATTTCTAGGCCTGTAATGAGGCACCTATCAATGTTCTCTCCATTTTGTGTTTGCAGCGTTCAGCTTGCTGTTGATCAGTGGCAGAATATTGTATCATTGCTGTCTAAGTACGAAAAAAAAGAACTTTGCAAACTGATTCAGTGGTTTGTACTCAGGTCAATGTCAAGTGACTTGCAGGGTTCTCATGATTTGACAAATGTAACTTTGTGGCCCAGTATAAGACCTGTGGTGAGGTGGAGTAAGGAGTTGGACAAAGGGGTGGCATGTTTCAACAAAGCTTCATAAGCCATTAACAACGTGGGTGCTTGTAGTCAAGGGGCCTCATTACGACCCTGGCGGTACGGAGTGAACGGTGCCGTAAAAGGTGCCGGCGCCGTTCACTCCATACCGCCGCATTACGAGTTCCCCTCGCGGGACACGGTAAGTACGCCTGGGAACACCAGGCGTGCTTACCGGGTCCCGCGAGGGGAAGAGGGAGCAAACAACGGGCAATCTCCTTGGAGGGAGGAATTCAGTGTTGGCTGTGTGCGTTTGGAAGCTGCCATTAGAGTGATTTAATCCCTCTGAGTGTACAGATTGATACTTTACGGCTTGACTGTGTGGATTTCTCCTTTGCAAACACGTTGATTGCTGCTTTGCTTGTTACAGTCTTGATCCCTACATCTGTGAAGGTGTGGCGATACTTTAGCGGACTATGATGCTTTTGTGAAGTAGTGGTCTCTCATTTGGCGAGAAACCAGCGAATTTGTCATCCTGTGACGCGCTTTGAAGTTTCACCATTTAAAGGCTCGGAGGTTCTTTCCTTCCTTTGCCTGTATAGAAGTTTGAATCTACCCTTTCAGCACGGTGTTGAAGAGATTAGTGGATGCTTTTTTTAAAAAAATTCCCCTGAAGAATGTTCGCCCGAACTGGGCAGTGAAGAACAGAAACATGTTGGGATGGTTGTTGTTTTAGAGACACATTGAGATTTTTTTGTGTTATGTTATGTGATATCTTTTGTGTCATGCAAATAAGTGAATTTTGTATTTCATGTTTTAGTAACTGTTTTTTAGTGTTTAGTACACTGTGTTAGGTGAGGGTAGTGTTTTATGTTTAAATTCAGTTCGAATTATTTGAATAAAAATTTGTTATACACATTTTTTAATCAATCATAGCAGACGGTCCATTTTGTCAGGACTAGTGATGCCGGAAAACCTTATAGAGTTCCTGTGTAAAGGGGGTTGGAGAGATAGGCTACAGGTCTTTCATCCCCTTGCCTTGATTGCTGTAATAAGACCGCCCCTAATGCATGATGCGAGGCGTCAGTTTCCACGATGAAGGGACGAGTCTGATCGGGGGTGACCAATATCGACGCAGAGGTAAACAAACCCTTCAGAGTTTCAAATGCTTGTTGAGCCTGTACATCCCACGAGAATGTGACCCCCTTCTTTAGTAGTCTTATTATGGGTAGGACGATCTCGGAATAGCAAGGAATGAACTTCCGATAGAAGTTTACAAATCCGAGAAATCGCTGGATCTCTTTAACCAACGTTGGGGATGGACAATCTACGACGGCTGCACCCTTCCTCTTGTCCATGGAGATGCCGTGAGCTGACAAGACGAACCCGAGGTAGGTGATCTGTGCTTGATGAAACTCACACTTTTCGGCCTTACAATATAGCTGGTTGGCCTGAAGGCGATCCAGGATGATGTTGACATGACGGATATGATCGCTCCCATTAGCTGAGTAAACCAATATATCATCCAAATAGATGATTACAAAATGAAGAAGGATATCAGCAAACAGGTGATCCATAAACCTCTGGAATACAGCAGGTACGTTTACTAGTCCGAATGGCATCACCAGGTATTGGAAGTGGCCAATGGGGGTACAGAAAGCTGTTTTCCACTCATCTCCCGGTGCGATTCGAACCAAATGGTATGCTCCTCGAAGATCTAGTTTGGTGTACAGTGCAGCTCCTTGGACTGCTTCCAATATATCTTTGATCAGGGGCATCGGATACTTGTCCAAGATGGTGATCTTGTTAAGCCCCCGATAATCGATACACGGACGAAGCTCTTCTGAGTCTTTTTTGGGAATGAAAAATAGAGAGGCCCCGGCCGGGGATTTGGACTCAGTGATTAACCCATTCTGTAGGTTAGAATGGAGGTACTCCTTGAGAGTAGCCTTTTCTTTCAGTGAAAGGACATACATCTGTCCAAACGGAAGAGGTTGGTCGGGGAGCAGCGTGATATGACAATCATCCCGGCAATGAGGTTGTAAGGTGGGAAAGAGAGGTTTTGAAAAGACTTTGTAGTACTGCTGATGACATTTTGGAACTGTCTTTAACTGACCAATAGAGGACACATCGGAAATGCCAGAAATCTCAGACGGGATCTGAATTCCAATTGCATTTTGTGATAAACAGTGGGCTAAACAATATTCAGAACCCAAAAAGAGAGTTCCTGCCATCCAATTTATAAACGGGTTATGGGTGCGTAGCCAAGGGAGTCCCAAAATAACCGGGAAGTGGGCAGCTTTTATCAGGTCAAAAACCAGGCTCTCCTTATGAGAAGCGATCAGCTAAGTCACCGGTCTGGTCTGTTCCCGAATGGGCCCAGAGACTAACGGACTACTATCCACTCCTTGAATAGGCGTGGAATAGGATTTAAGAATCCTAGCAATCCCGTTTGTGGCTGCCCATTGGTCATCCAAGAAATTCCCTGCAGCACCTCAATCAAGTAAGGCAGGAATACCTTGAATTAATTGGTCTGGCAAGCTAATGGTCAAAGATAGAACTATCATGGACTGATTGAAGGTGGAGGGTTCAAGGGATAATCCTAAACGATGTGGGGAACCCTGATCTGATTTCCCTACCGTTGTTCCCTCTACGGCAGGGACTTGGTGTTTCCCAGCGTTGGAGCTCTTGTCCTACGCGGCGGAACTAATGGACAATCGCGTAATATGTGAGAGGAGGAGCCACAATACATACAAAGTCCTAAAGCCTTCCTCCGTTCTCTTTCGGCGAGTGTCAACGGACCTTTGACTGATCCAATCTACATGGGTTCTTCAACCGTAGAGGGTTTGTAAACACTTGGGAGTGGATCGGTATGTGAACGAATTCCCTTATGTTTCTTTTTCTCATGGGCCCGTTCTTGGAGCCGGTAGTCAATTTGCATAGTGAGGGTGATCATTTCTGCCAAATTGGCCACCCGAGGAACCTTGTAGACCTCATCCTTCAGTTCCTCCGACAGACCTCTACGTAACAAAGTTAACAATCCGTCATCTGGCCATCCAATCTCAGAGGACAATTGTTTAAATTGGATGATGTAAGAAATAAGATCCTTACTTCCCTGGCGGAGATCTAGAAGTTTCTCTTGGGTAGTAACGGAAATTTCCTGGCGCCTAAACATAGTTCTCAGACGGTTGACAAAGGCTGGGTAAGAATCTAATATAGCGTTACCTGACGTAACTAAGGGGGTGTCCCATGCTAAAGCGGGACCTGACAAGTGTGAGACAAGGAATCCCACCTTATCCTTGTCCGTCGGGAAGAATCGGGACTTAAATGTGAATTAAACGGTGCAGCTATCCAAAAACTCCTTGAGTTTATGTGGATCCCCATCAAACTTGCCCGTACTCAATGCAATAAGGGGTGTCTCTGAAAATGCTCGGGTCACTTGTTGTCTTAATTGGGCATTATCCTGTTTGATAGTCTGCATTTCTAGTGACATAGATTGCATGGCGGCCATTAATTGTTGCATTTGTTGCTCCATATTGCCGCTGCCAGATCTGACTAAGTCTCTTTGAACCTTTTGGGCGTCGCTTACTGTTACGACTGTTACAAATCAACGTCTATGAACCACTGACAATACTGAATTTATATAAACAAAGTCCATAGGGAGAACTGGCAATGGATAGACACTAACCTGATCGGACACCAACTCATCTGGAGCAACAACTGCAGAATGAAAGGTCACCCGGGAGTCCCTGTCCCCCCCATTCACCGGAAATCGGAGTACCAGCGAAGGGAAACAGGAACCACAGGGAAACCCTCTGGGGGAAAAAACCCTGGACGTTTTAGGCCGGTTTTCTTGGGTTGATGGCTCTTCTCAGGGTGGCGAGTGTGGAAAGGAGTCCTACAGGACGAGAGAAGGACAGGTAAGTAACAGATGGAGCGGAGGGCTACGAATGGCAGTCTTGTGGAAGAGATTTGCACTTACTGAAGACTGATGTGACTGGAAGTAGGTCATTCGAGCTGACCGATCCTGGGAGCTGGGAGTGATGTAGATCGAAGGAGAGGGAGCACCTAGCAAGGTAAGGATTGTTAGTAAGGGCACAAAAGAAAAGCGGGGAAGTGAGAGTCAACGTAGCGAAAGGAACTTACTTCCGCGCGGCAGATTTCCTTTCTGTATCGGGTTTGTGATTCGAACCAGAAGCCCAGCTCGGAAGGACGGGAGAGACTCGGGGAAGTGAGAAGGGAGCGAACGGCGGGCAGACCAAGACGAGACAGACTTCTAAGAAGGAAAGAAAGGTAGTCAGAAGGGAGAGTTCAGTAATATTCAATATGGTACAGATACAGGGATAGGGTTCTCTGCGCATTTATGGAGCATCACATTCAGCAGAAGCGATGCATCGAAGCGGTGTTCCGTGTTCCTTAAGAGGGGTCATGTGATCAGTCATGTGCGTCTGCCGGCAGCGTGTAACAACTAGTCTGCTGGAGCAGTTCTCTCTAGCCATATTGGAGTTTCCACGTAACATGCCTCCACACAGAGACCAATGACGCCTAACCTGCCATCGCAGGAATGGTGTAACAGTATGTCTCCCTTCTCCTCGCCAACCTTTCACAGCCTTGATGGCTGTTTTAAGATATTCTTTAGCAATAGTACTCAAAAGTCTGTTCACGTCTTCTCAAGGGCTTCTGAAAGCTTGCTTTACAGTTCCAGCAATTCTTCCCAGTTTTACGCCAATCTGAAGATTACCTCCAGGCAACTCTTGCTGTCTAATCTCCTCTTTAATCCTATTTGGATTATCACTCCTTATGCACTCCTGATTCTTGAATCCAGGGATATCACTACTATGATGAGGGAGATTACTCCTGAGTTGCTCTTGGCTCTTAGTTTCCTGGATATCACTACTGTGATGACGGAGGTCGCTCCCAAGCTTCTCTGGAATCTGGATTCTCTGGATGTCACTGCTGTGATGAGGGAGATCACTCCCAAGGTTCTCTCGACTCTAAATCTGCTACAAATCCCTACCAGGTCTCCCACTGTTCCTGTTACCTGTAGTGTTACTGGACTATTTTGCCGGTTCTTCATGAGGTGCTTGGCTGACTCGACTAGCTTCAGCATCTCCTGCTTTCTTCACTCTGATCCCCTCTTCGTCGTTGCAGCTCTGCAAAGACTTGGACCACATGGCTCTGGCGCAGTTGCAGACCACAAGGTCCACATCCTCAGGGGCACGCCACCGCTGGTTTCTCTCTGTCTCTTCGGTTGTTCAGTAGCTTGGCTTCCCACATAGTTCTCCGCTGATGGTTTGTCGGTGTCCCTGCCAGTGGGTATCAGCATCCTTGCAGCTTCACGTTCCCAATTTCTAACTTCCGGGCTGAACTGGCTTCACGCTGGCGGCTCCCTCTTCTTCCTTGTCCTTTCTCACTCTTTATTTCCTGGGGCTGGATCCCCCCAGCGTAAAGTCCAAGTCCTTCTTTGTTGTTGTTGAGGTGATCTTTAGGCCTCCTTGAGGTCATCTCTTCTCAGTATTATGGTCAGTTGTTGAGATAATCTTTATACCTCCTTGAGGTCAAGTGTTCTCAATAGTATGATCAGTTTTTGAGATGATGTTTATGTCTCCTTGGGGACAACTCTTTTCAGTACTTCGTCCAGAAGATCTGTTATTACTCTGCACGTCTCTTTGGTTCTTCTTCGTCTGGGTCATACTGATTTGTTGATCAATGACGGAAGAAGTCTTACCATAACTGACAGTAGTGTTTTCAGGGATTTCTGACAAGGGCTTAGTCCTAAGGTAAAAGGGGTCCTGAACTTCCTTCACGGAACATGAGTCCGGATCCCAATAAGGTGAACCTCTCTCTAGTGAGGTCCCACTTTCCACAACCCTTAGGGGGACTATTGGGTATCTGTGATCCTCACTTTCCTAGCCTCACAGGAAGGGGCTCCACCCTGGGGAGAAGTGACGTGATCCCTTGAATCATCAAAGACCGTAGCAAGGATGGTCAAACGTAAAAGAAAAATGACCTGTTCACCCCTACTATCTTTTTGGCATTTTTTTTTCTATGCAGCGTGGGTAGGATGTGTTTTTGCCTCATTTGAATACCATGCCCAACTCGCAGCAGATTTCATGTCTCTTGCAAAGATTTCTGATCAAATTTGGAGGCTTACTTTTCAGGTCAAAATTCTGGCCTATTCATCAAGTTTGTTCAGTGGATCAGAGCCCTAGATTCTCATAACAGGTTCCAGCAAGTTTATTCAGCCAATCAGAGCCCAAGAAACTCCTTAAATAAGTTTGAGGCATTATCAAAAGCCCAGCTCGTATCCTGTTGCTTTGTGGATATTGTTAGGTTGCGCTGTGAGGGAAAATGTACGCGGAGCAGACTCAGATTTTGAGGGTGTTTGTAGTGTTTTGAGAAGTTCAGAGCAAAGTAGTTTTGAGCAGGTATATTAGTTAAGTGCTTATTTTTTTGTGTGGTTTTGTTGTTCTCTGGATTGCTTTTTTCCATTGTTATTCTGTTTTTTCTTAATGTTTGTTCAGTATTTAGTTTGTTTCCTGTATGCACAAAAGAAAAAAAAAGTAACTCCTTTCTCGTGTCTGTTTTCCCTTTTGTTTTTGTTGTAGTCATCTCATGACCCCATTTGCTGTTGCATTGGTTGTTCTATTGTAGTTCTGTATAGTGTTGAATTTACTTGTGCTTTTGGTGTTTTGGGCTCGCGTGGTGTTTTTTGGATCATCCGTTTTTTCTTTTTTGAAGTGGCAAGCATGTAATGCTAGGAAGGGAAGAATGTGAAAGGCGAGGAGAAGGTGGGTGATCTGTAATTCTTCTTGCAGTAGGAGGATTCCCCCATAATGGATGAGGTGGAGGGAACCTTATGGTGATCGTTGGCACTGGACTATGGCCCTGACCCATAGAGATGCACCAGTTTTCCAAGTCAGTGGGTAGTCTGATGAGCCATCGGGGGTGGCTTCAGGAGAAGGGGTTGGACTGGCCATTTGGAAGAGGCCCCATGAACAGAGGTATTTAAGGAAGGGCCTGCAATGGTGGCTCCTGTAAAAAAGGCAAGTGAGTGAGTGAAAGCCTCTTGTGAGCCCCTCCATGGAGGCAGGGTCAGCATGCAGATCAAGCAGAGGGACATTGACATGTTCCTCATACTGAAGGGGTCAGCAGCAGTGTGCACCATAGAGGGGAGTGTGGTGGCATAGCTCCAGTCTTGTTGGCGGCTATTGCTGAGGAGGATGTGATCTCAACCCAGCAGAGCAAGGGTTCCAAGGAGGATTGTCAGCAGGGGCCTGAAGGGGAACCCGTCTATGGTGGTGCTGCAGCAGGTGGTGGGCCTACATGAGAAGCAGGAAGTAGAGGAGGGGGATGAGGAGGTGGTGTGGAGCGTTTTGCTCTGCACATTGCAGAGGGGGCAGCACAGAAACAGCAGGCCCAGGGAGCGAAAACCTCTTCCTCTTCCACACAGTCCACATGATCCTTGGTGTAGAACTACTTTGGCCTGTCACCAGCAAGAATGTCAAGTGGCAGGAAGGTGAGGTCTACTCCAGGGTCAGGAGGGCTAAAAAGTAAAGTGGGGTCAGACAGACAAACACACATCCTGTGGTGAAAGGTCATGCAAAACAACATTTGCTGGTAGCCTGATGAGATTAACCAGGCAATAGAGTACCCCGTCTCCACAGACCCCCGAATAGATCAGTCGCTGCCACCACTGTCACTCCCTTGAATGGAGAGGAGGCTACATGTGCTATCCCCTCCCAAGCCAGGGGTGCAGTCCATGCCAAGAAGCCCAATAAAACCCCTGTACTCACCCATCCTGCGCAGTGGCACTGGCACTTGCGGTCAGAAGCAGGTCGTTTTTGCCAGCATTGCCCCAACAAATATCTGGGCAGAATCCCTGGGACCGGGATATGAGGCATGCATGCAGCCATTGTTAGCATTGCATTGATCCTGTAAGCTAAAGGGGGGCTGGGTTCTTCGGTAGTTGCAAATAACATGGAGATGCATATCTAGTTTGGTGGCCACTAACCCCCAATGTCCTTAATGGGGAGCATGAACAAGCTTTTGACGGAGGGTCCTGGGATGACCATGCAAGGACCTGTCATGAGAATCCCTTCTGACGACATGGAGAGTTCATTATGAACATGTTTGAATGAAAGCAAATCTGCTAAAACAACCTCTTCCAAAAAGGTGTTGGTAGGAAGCAACAACTGCCATCGTTGGCTGGCAATTAGTTCTCTCACCTTGCTTAGCATTGGAGCCCTTTGATTGTTTTCTAGAATTTACAATAAGGACACTGGTCCTAATGGTGTTGTGTGGGGGAGGAAAGTGATGTAAAGAATGTTGTTCATCATAGGATTGCACTGGATGGCGAGATATGATATCTGCTGGGTTAAGTTGCTTACCGTGCTTGTGAAGAATCCGGAGATCACATTCCTGAAGGTGAAGGCCCTGTAGCTCAAACCGCTATAGCATTTTGCACTTCGAGCAGCCATCTACGGTCACTAGGGCTTGATAATCCTTGATGATCATGAAAGACTTGCCGAACAGAAACACATGGAAGTGTTTGCATGCCCTGGCTACGACCAGCAACTCCTTTGCTGGTTGAGTGGGCTCTTTCCATATGCAAAAGACTCTTGTTTGGAAAAAGTAATTACTACACAACTACTCGCAAGAAACGACAATTCCACCTTCTAAATCACCATCAGTCCATGTTCCGACCAAAGTGTAGCAGCGACACATCCACCTTCCAGGTGGTGGATGATGCTCTCCAAATCATGGATAAGTGCGACTCATGCCTCCTCGTCCTCCTTGACCTCTCGGCTGCATTCTACTCCATCGACCACTGCATCCTTCTCTCCCTCCTTGCTGACAGGATGAGATTCACTGGCACTGTCCTGAAATGGTTTATCTCAGGCAGACACCAGGCTGTCCAGATGAACACGTTGCATTCTAACCAACTCCAGGTCTCCTGCAGAGTCCAGCAAGGATCCATCCTCCCACCAATTCTTTTTGACCTTTACATGAAGCCTCTGTACACTCTCCTAAAAAAAAACAATATAACCATCCACCAATATGCAGACGATATCAGTTTTACATGAGAGTAAACAGCACCTAGAAGGATTTGATCCACAGCTCTCAGACTCAAATCATTAGCCTTCACCATTGACAGCAATCGGTCCTTCCAGAAACACATAGCCAAAAAGGCCCAAGTAGCCTGGCTCAGAATCTCTACCCTTTGAAAAATCAAACCCTTCATCCCGCCGCAGGACTTCCAGACCGTAGTGCAAGCCCTTGTGGTCTCGCACATCGATGGAGGAAATGCTCTCCTAACAGGGCTCCCAGCTGCTCACTTGGCTCCCCTAAAAGCAGTCCACCATGCTGAGAACATCTTATTAAGAGAGCATGGACATTTGACCAAATTACGCCCAACCTATGTGAACTACATTGGTTTCCACTCAAAGCCAGGGTAGTGTTCATGACTGCATGTATCATCTACAAAGCAGACACGAGCAGCACACCAGCATACTAGGCGGCTAAGCTCCTCATAGCTGGTGGCACACGCTCCTCGCACAGCAAATTGACCAACCCGCTTGAATCACAAGTTGTCCGCAAAGAGAGGACCCGCAAACAATCCTTCTGTTGTCATGCACCCACCCTCTGGAACTAGATCCCAGTGTCAGCTCGGAATGCCCCCACAATTCTCCAATTTTGCAAAATCTCTTAAAACATGGCTCTTTCAACAACACCTGACCAAGGACTAATTCAAATGGAGGCACATACCAATGCACACACCTCCCAGTACTGTGCTACTGTTAAAAGTTGCCAGCCCAAGTGCAAGCTACCCACACTCTGTTCAGGGCTCTGCTGCACTCAAGCTAGGACCGCTCTGTAAAAAATAAAATCAAAAATCAACAAAAGCAATCACATGGCTTTCTGAGTCTTGCCCCAGTTTCTGCTAAGCAAGAATGGCTCCAAGTCCTACAAGACTAGCATAGACAGTTAATTCCATTCAAAGAGACGGATCAAAATAGGACATATGATCACGTTTTACATTCTTGAAAGCATGGTTGCATTCTCTTGACTAACTGAATGGTACGCACTGTTTCATTAACGCAGAGGTGACCACTTGTTTTTGCTAAGTCGGTGGTGATGTACCTACTACAATAACTGGCCTTGCCCAAAATGAAACAAACAACACTGATATCCAACAAAGCAGGAGTTTCTGAAAATGCTATCTCCTTTTCTGCATCAGGCTTCATTCCCTTGCATGAGAATGTGTCTTGAGATGTTCCACTGTGTTTTATGTTAATGTACACTTTCATACATTCAGTGTCAGCCCTGCCTCAGAAAGGGCAAGGCATACATCTGAGTGGGCCTGGTCATGGTGTTCTAGAGTGTCCCAGAAGACTAAGATGTCATCACTGTACTTAAAACAGTTGCAGATGTTTTTAATGACCTTCTGATGCTTTCCTGAATGATTTCAGCAACTTTAGAGATGCCGAAGCGTCATTGTTCGTACCTATATATCCAAGGTGGGTGGGAAATGTTGTTATGTTGCGTGATCGCTGGTCCAATTGTATCTGGTGGCAACCTTTATTCAGGTCTACTTTTGAAAGGATTTGCACACCATTAATACATCTGATCATGCCGTTGATGCGCATTCCTGGGCGTCTTGCCCTTTCAATATCTTTGATGGCCTGTCTCATGTCCAAACATTTGCAAATGTCACCTGAAAAGTTTTTCTTTGCAGCCACAACAATGTAGAAAACCAACAAGTGAAACATGTGATACCCTAAGCAAATACATTGGACAGAGCAAAGTAGATGCTAATGTGCTATATTGAAAGTAACAATAACATCTATAGAGAAGTCCTGGTAAAGAGAAGGCACCAGGCAACTGACATTTGGGGGAAAGATACCTGGCAAGGGAGTATACCAGGGGATCTGTAATACCTCCAGAGAAAGGATTCCGGGCAGGGGAGTATATGAGACAATCCAGTGAAGTTGTGAAAAGACTGTAACATTGTGACATAATACCTGGCAGGGGAGTATACCAGGGGATCTAAGAAGGCCATAAAGAAAAGTCCTGATAGTCAAATATACCAGGCATTTGAGGCTATATAAATATTAAGATTCGTAACCTTTGGGGATGATACCTGGCAAAGAAGTATTTAATGGAATCTGAAGACCACCATAAGAGGATTACTGGTAAGAGAAGTATACCAGGTTATCCACTAAAGAAGAAATGCATACAAGACATCCTGGTAGCGAAAACTACCAGGCATTATAAGAATTGAGGGAAGATAACTGGAAAGGAAATATACCAGGAGTCTGAAGAACCCATAAGTGGATTCCTGACAGTGGAGTATATCAGGCAATCTAACAAAAGTTGTAAAGAAAAGACTTTAACAGTGATACAAAAATACATGGCAAAGAAGACTACCAGTGAACCTGGAAAGAGTACCAGAAAAATCTTTAGGTTTACAGAATGTGAAGTTTGTGAATCCAATATAAAGACATTGTTTTTTTGAGAGAAACAATTTTGTTACAAAAGCATTGATAAATGTTTTGGAAGATACATTGTGAATAAGAACTTTCTGAATCCAGTGTAAAACCATCAAGGAATTGTTGGATAAAGAGATACTTTTGGTATATAAAGGAACTGCGTGTTTAAAAGAGACACTTCCTTGATCCTGCCTAAAAATCCATGGGGAGGAAACTATCCTCTGGCTAAAAGAAATTCTCCTTGAAAGGACACAAAGACAAGACTAAGGGTTCATACCAAGAATCAAGTGATCAGATACGAAAATCCTGGAGTAAAAGGAGCTGGAATCAGATGGGGAGTAAACAGAAAACTGGAGAGCCCAGGAAAAATTAAAGAGGAGATATGAAGATGGAAAGAAAGAGGTCAAATACAGATCTGGGGGTCAGTACTCTCTCCAGATGGATGGGAAGAAGGTGTAGTAATCTGCAGAGATTGGGCAGTAGTTGGTAATTTCCAACCAAATGTTGAAAATGCTGAAAAACTGTGCAAACCTTTATGACCAAAACTTGCTACACTATTCACATGGGTTGAAGACAAAGGAGGAGCCTTGCAGATAGTTCCCCTGGAAGGTGCAAAGCTGTGCTTTCGAAGTAATGGCACAAAGAAAGTTGGAGAGAATCAGAATTGTGCTCGAATCTTTGATGCACCTGGAATCAGTGTTGGAAGAGCAGTGATAATGGATCATTACATGGCTTGTGGACCCAGCGCTTACATGAAGCTTCCCAAGGATTGGGGAGGACGGTGTTCCATAGTAAACATTCATGTTCCAGCATTGGTGATTCCGAAAAGTGATTTGAACATCGGTCCCTTTCCAAAAGTAGATGCTCACCTGAGGAAGTGGAGATCTGTAGTGCTGATAAATCGAATGAAGAGAGAGAACTATTTCTCAACAAAATCAATAGAAGCTTTTGGCTCTATTCCTTATGAGCACAAACTGTTTAGCAAGACTTCATCGATATGCACGTTAATATTTGTGACCAGGATCCAGATGGATGCAAACACCAAATGGTTACAGATAACCAGATGGGAGTTGTTGCAGACAATCAACACTACCATAAAGGGATTCAATGCAATCAAGGAAGAGCTGAGAGCCATTCGACTGATGACTCTTCAGAATAGATATGTCCCAGATATGATCACAGCTATGGATGGAGATGCTGACGAAGCTAGACGTCCAAATGATAGACGAAGTGGAAGACATTGCTTATGATAGTTGGTTTGGATCACTCTTTTCGTGGGTTCCACAATGGATGGCAGATATGTTCAAGTTTCTTGGAGCCCTGTTGGTGATGATCATACTTGGATTCGGTGTAATCAGATTGGCTCACTCATAATGCAAGAATACTGCAAAGAAAGCCATAGGGATGAAAATCATGATCAATGTTGAATCCGGATGGAAACCAAAGAGCTGACAGATGAAGAAATCAGAGATTTCGTGAAAGCCAGAATCCATGCACCTGAGGGAATGAAGTTCCTGTATCAAAAGAACCATAAGAAGTATGTGGGAAAATTGATCTATTGCAGTCCAAGTGGACAGTGCATGCTCATGACTTGGAACAAGGATGAGCATGTGAAATCAGCTGGATGTCTGAAAGGAGGAATCAAGATATGGGTCCCAAAAAAGCATTTCTTCAGACAAGGGGCCTCATTACGAGTTTGGAGGTAGCCATCGTGCTAGTAGCACCATGGCTTCCTCCAAACTGGGCTCCTTTACCGGGTTCCTTCAATGAGGAATAACCGGGTCATTCCAACATTGGAGTACCTGGTAATTCCTCCTTGAAGGAACCATTCCCCATTCCCATTTGAGCCCCCATAGGGCTCAATGGGAATGGGGAGGGAGGTAACAACGGGCACATTACAAGTGTCCTGTTGTTACCTCCCTCTTCCCCTCGCGGGACCCGGAAAAGATGTCTGGTTTTACCAGACGTCTGATCCAGGTCCAGCAAACGGAACCTCGTAATCTGCACTCCCATAATGAAGGGGGCCGGTCCCGTACCAGCCCCCTTCATTACGGGAGTGCAAGCCTCGTAATGAGGCCCAAGGATTTCTAGAGGTGAAAAATATTGGGAGAGTGGTTGATGAATCGCCCAGAGGGGGAAGTGTAGAGAACGAGCCAAGGTCCCCCATCTCAAGCATCTCACCCATATTGCCTATATGTTGGGAACCAGAGTGTGAAGTACGTGCAGTACCAGTGAAAATACCAATACCAAGGAGAATACTGAAAGCAAGTTCCCATTGAGAAAGCCATACCTGCATATAAGACAGTATGATGGCCATTTGAATGAAATCCCAGAAGAAGAGTCAGAAATGAGCAAAAGAGCAGATTGGTGACGTCACACGAAGTGAGACTGACGCACTCAGAAGAGATGCAGGGACAAGAACATGAAGATAGTCTATAAACATCAAAGAGAAGTTACATTTCAGGATCCAAATGAAGAGGCTTATGCTACAGAAACGATAAAGATATCAAGTTATTTTACACATGTACAGATACAAAGAAACGCAAGCAGACAAAGTATTCTTGAGGCTAGCTTTGTAGTGAATAGATTGCGGCAAGCACCAACATATATATATATATATATATATATATATATATATATATATATATATATATATATATATATATATATATATATATATATATATATATATATAGAGGAGTGTTAGGAAATATTTCATTTTAGATGTACTTTTCCCTCCAGTTGTACACCCCCAAACCATTTTGCTGCTGTTTAAACACCATAGACTGACTTTGCCAGAGAAGCACAGCCTTCTGCTGCACTCCTCTGGGCTTTCGCTCACTTTATATGGGGAAACTGACATGCCCTTAAAACAGTCAGTACTGGGAGACTTTGTTTCCCTTAGTCCTTTGCCAATGTTGCAACTTTTCTGCAACATGTAGCAAGTGCACAATGTACCTTACAGTACAGTGCACTTGGGTCTCCTAGTCATTTCCAAAGACCCTAGATACTCTTGTAGTACTTTTTAGGAGATGTGCAGATGTGTCATGGACAGGGCTGGTGGCAGCTTATCTTTTCATGTAATTTTAATCGTTTCCTGCCATTTTAACTATGCTTACCGTGTTTGGCATGAATAGGTGGCCTGGCTCCAAAATGGCCATGCCACGAGGTTCTTTGTCCTGTCCTTTGGTCATCTTGCCCCTTTGCCTTCCCCAGGTCAAGCCTACCCGGTCTGTCCTTATTTGGTCATGCAGTTTCCCGCGAAACACCAAGCTTTCGCGGGCTTCTGCATGCCTTCTGTGTGTGCCTCCAGGATGTGGGCTGGGGTGTCTGTCCCCAATACACATCCTGGGTGCCAGAGAGTCTGGAGTGCTGTGAATCCCTTGGACCATTGTGGTCCATGATTGGTCCACGTATGGAGTGTGTGTTTGTGAGCAGATCTCCCATTGGGTCCTCTCCGTTTTGGCGCAAAGGTAACTTTGGATAAGAGGAGGCTGAACACACCCATACCATGTCGATCTCTGGAGTTCTCACTGAATGAAGGATAGTATCCAAGTATCCTGAAACTAAGAAGCCGAGTCGAGGAACCCCTGGTGAACCGCTGGAAGGTTTGGCACCCTGAGCCCGCTGTCGTCCCGTGGGACCCCTCTGCATCTGGTCGTCCTAGAAGGTCTGCGAAGACGCTTCGACACATTAGAATAGTGGGACCAACTATTCTCAGCACGTTCACCAAAACCTGCAAGTAAACCTTCTCAGAAGTGTCCCTGGGCCAACCAGTAGTCTGACCAGTTTATTCAGGACCTTTGCTCTCTCTCCACCATTGTTTTGCTAGCTCTGTGTCCCCTGCACCCTGACACCGAATTTTTAACACTGGGCATTCCCAGTCTGAAGTGAGACGAGTGCGCCAGAACCGGAGTAAATGCGGTTATCGTGTTGCCCAGCCGCGGCAATGATCTTTGCAGGTGTGCTGCATTTGTGACCCTCTTGCCCCTGAAGCCTGCTCCATCCATCAGGAGCAGTAAAATCGACACTGTCCCGTTTGGGAATCATCGCTGTATCGCCAGAACTGAAAGCCGCAGGGAAGTCCTCTTTGTCGCATTTGAACCTTCAGCCGCAGTGGACTGGCGAAGTTTTGTCTGGAGTGCGCCTGGGGCTGGTGAGTAACCCTAACCTTAACTGGTGGTCCCTAGCGCCTCCATCTGTTTTTATGCACGAGTGGCCCCTGGGGGTCCCTCTCCTTTCCACTGCTAGTGCGAACTAGCGGCCTATTCCTGAACCTTGGAAACATCTCTGCCTTCAAGTGGAAGCCCTCCTTGAATAGTGGCAATCAATGCTTCATCACCTCACGCACCTTCCTGAGCTGCTAGAGAACCCTGAAGAGACCCCGTTTTGCCCATTAAAACAACCGTGTGTGCCTGCACTGCACGTACTATTGAGCATAAGGCTCCTATCTTCTTAGGGTTTGGACTGCCTCTTAGGTGTGTGTTTGATGGTGAAGGGGACTAAAGACTATCTGCACTGCCTATTTTCCCTCCCCTCTAGGTTGTGAACATATTTTGTGCCTTTAATCCTTTAGACCCCAATGGTCTTGTATGTATCTTGTATTGATTGTTTTGTGTTGGTTTAGTAGGATTGCTGAGATTCTTTTACTGTTTGTTGAGTAACAAAGGCCTTGTAATAAATGTGTTTATATTTTTGATATATACACCTGTCTGGGAGTAATTTGTAAGTGTCCTTGCTCTGTGTGCTCATTGAAGTTTGAAGTTTAGTTTATTTGTAAGCGCGGCCAGGCCCATGGGCAACCGGGCGCATAATCTTAGATACAAGTTGCAGCAACAATATACATAGAGTACCAATTTCCAAAATTACAAGTTATTCACAGAAAACACAAATTTACAGGTTATGGAATAAATGCAGCAAACGAGGGTTCAGTTCTGATAGAGGTAGGCATTGTGTTCCACAGTTTGGAAGCTAGGACAGGGAAACTCACACCACCTGCTCTTAGGAGTCTGAATCTAGGCATGGTTAGACTGTGCGTTTGGGCTGATCTGATAGGCCGGGAGGAGGTGTGAAGTGATAGACGCGAGGAGAGATAAGGTGGGGCATTGTTGTTCAGGCATTTGTGAGTCAAGGCTAGTGTTTTCAAGGCAATTCTGTGTTTTGCCCAGAGCCAACGTAAATCAGATTTGGTGGTGGAGATATGGGACCATCTAGGGATGTTGAGCGCTGCCCTTATGGCATTGTTTTGGATAGTTTGCAGTTTATTGAGGTTGGACAGACTGGTCCCTCGTTAGAGGGCACTACAGTAGTTGATTTTGGACATGACAAGTGTTCTGGCCACGGTAGTGCAGTTATAAGGGTTCAGAAAGGGTCTGCAGGCGGTAATAAGTTTACATGTGTAAGCCGATGCCGACCTAACTGCGTTTGTTTGTCTGTTCAAGGAGAGGGCGGAGTCCAGTTAAACGCCTAAAGTTTTGGTATCATTAGAGACCTTGATGACGTTACCGTCAATGATGAAGGACTTGTAGGTTTGGCCTAATTTGTTGAGGCGATAAGATGATCCTAGAAGTAAGAGCTCCGTCTTATCATCATTAAGGCAGAGTTCGAGCTGCGCCATCCAGGCCTGAATGACCTGGTAGACATCGTTCAGGGATTTGGTATCGGCTGTGTAATCACCAGTGATGGGAATGAGTATCTGGGTGTCATCCGCGTAGTTGGTATAGGAGACACCCAGATAGTCGAGCACATCAAACAGAGGCTTGGTGAATATATTGTACAGTGTGGGCGATACGCAAGAGCCTTGAGGGACGCCACAGTGAATGGGCGAGGGGTCTGCCGATGCTGAGGGTGAGAAGACTTGCATAGATCTGTTGCTCAGGAAGGAGTGGATCCAAGCGTTAGCAGATTCAGAGAAGTAGGCTGCAGATTTAAGATGTTGGCAAAGTATTTGGTGATTGACCAGATCGAATGCCACGGAGAGGTCGAGGAGGAGTAGCGCT
The DNA here is from genome assembly GCF_040938575.1 of Ambystoma mexicanum. Lineage (NCBI taxonomy): Eukaryota > Metazoa > Chordata > Amphibia > Caudata > Ambystomatidae > Ambystoma > Ambystoma mexicanum. The sequence goes on from NC_090929.1 coordinate 1,087,822,668, forward strand.
AACTTCCCGTTGTCCTTTAGTGCCTCCATCTGAGTTTTCAGGTCAATCAGTGCTGTTTCGGTGCCGTGTTTAGGGCGGAAGCCTGATTGCCTTAGCCCCAGAAGTTTGTTAGGCTCAAGGTAGTCTTGGATCTACAGGTAAGCTGCATGATCAAGAATCTTAAGCAGGAATGGGACTGTGGTAATCGGTCTAAAGGTGGTATCGGTTTAAAGATTGAGGTCCTCACCCCTCCTGAGACTTAGTCTTGACCACCTGCCATAGCTACCTTGATTGGTCTGGTTTATCCAGAGGTTACCCGGTTCCAAGAAACTACGCTGTCCTTCTGAACCTCTGCCCACCAGGTCAGAGTTCATTAATCCGTCTTAACAAGGAGTGAGTGAACTATGGATGATTCCACTATGCATTATAGCAGATTTGGACCAGAGAAGGAAGGCCTTTTCCAGTGTGTCACAGTTAGGAAAGCAATTGAATTACAGGAGTGAATCTCAGAAGGGTGAGGCAAGAAGCCAAGGCTGTGTCAGGCTGGGATGAGCAAACATTAGTTACAATCATGTGAAAGAATAAAACTCCTGTTCAGAAGATGTGAACGAACATAAGAAAGACATCAAAGGTTCATTAAATAATAGTATTTTAAATGCACCAGAGCTCAAATTTGTGGTCTTCAGTCATATGGAGGGGTATAAATGGCCAATCAAAAAAGAACCACATTACGCAGGGAGACAGAGCGTGCCTCCACACCCTTGTATTGTCCAAAGCAAATTACATTTCCAAGGCCAAGTTCAAAGGCTTAATTGACATGCAGACCACTGAGGTGATGATAGGTGATATGCTAATTGGTGGGAAGCTATGGTCAAGACCAACCCACCAGCACCTGGAGACCAGCCTGCGTGCTGCTAGCGTAGGTAGAAATGTACTGACGGATGTAAAAGTGCCAACCAATTATTGGGGGCCGCGTAGTCAAGAGCCCTATAGCTTGTATAACCAATGGGACGTCATGTATGTAGTGACGTTCATAGTGACCTGTCTGAAGGGAGGGCTTAGTTGCCCCATCTGAGGTTTAAGAGCCTATCACTTTCTAAGATTAATATGGAACGTATACTTAGATGTCCTTTTAGACCCAATCACATTTGCCACTAGGTTTTTGTAGTTTGACACGTAGGATGATGTTAGCAAATATGTAGGTTGACGTCAGAAATTATGACTTTTTGCTATAAAAGTAATGTTTTTTATGAACTTTGTTGAGATCATGCTGTGAGACGTCTGTTGATGTCCGGTGTACTCCCTGTTTTAGATAATTGACATTAAAACAGTCAAACATTGCCTACTTTCTGAGTTATTCTGATTATTGATGTTTGAGTATCTTCTGCATCCCCATTCATCTCAAAATATTGCTACCTCATTTTAAAGGGCTGGGTCGGCTGTCCCGGTTCATTACTGTGAAGCAGAAACTGTGGACAGATATATATGAAGCAGACCCAAGTCAGGTGTATCTGTTGTGTGACCTGTAATGGGTGGACTGCCTGGTCCAACAATTGCTCCTAGACAGAATACACCCACCTAAGGAAAGCCACTCCGTGATTGAATAAAGCAAAACCCATTTCAAATTGAATTTGAGGAACTGAACTTTTTGGTGAAGGGTAACCAAACCCGGAGAGCTGGGAAGTATCCCAAGGAATTGTGTTATTTTGGAACATTGAATATCAGAAGGAATTGTGTAATTTTGGAAAATTGATAGACTTGAAAGCCTGGGGAAGGGAACCCCCCTTTTGTAAAGTGAACAGTTTGAACATTGGGGAAGGGAAACCATTTTTCCACCCAAGAGCTGGAAGAAGCTCTGAACTTTTATTTGAACACTTCTCATTTGATGCTGACATCCCTACTGTAGAGGAACAGCTGAATGCCTCTGCAGGAAGTACGGCCACCTACTTCCTGTATGTTGGAGTCTGGGACTTTGCCATGCTTGACGCCAGCAATTGTGACCGTACCTCGAAGATTATTCGAAAGAAGAGACCCTCTGAGAAAGCCCTACCAAAGGTATTCCCAAAGAGAGGACATTCTAAGGGAGGAAAACCCTGAAGAAATAGGAAAAAGAATGAAGGAAGAGCTGGTGACATCACAAGAGACAAAGGTGACACCCTGAGAAGACTGGTGAAAGAAAATGCATGGACTATATAGAAACTGATGAAGTAAAGAATCGAGTAAACTTTCATATGCGAAGAAAATTGCACGTGTGTGACGTATTGCAGAAAATACAAGCTGTTCAATAACTGTACAGATACAGCAACGCAAGTAGACTAAGTGATAATAGAAGCTGGCTTTACATAGTAAATAGACTGCAGGCGGAGCCGTCATTGTATAGAAGCTGGACATCGGTTTCATGGATTTAGTAATCTCGGACCCATGGAGATGAAGGACCAAAAACTGTGTTGCTGCAAGAATTAGCTGAGATCGCGGACTTGAATGGTCAAACTGTCTGGCTGGTATCAAAGTTGAAGCAAGCCAAGGTCAATTATCTATTCCCAAGGCAGTGAAACGTAAGGAGCTGAATCATCCCTTATTAAGATGCAAAGATAGAACACCAGGCATGCCAAGTTATATTCAATTAAGACATTTAAATGCTGCAAAATAGTCCAAATCGTGTTCCCCTATCACGTGAGTCAAGGATAGAAATAGAGTTAGGTATGAAGTTCCAGGACTACGATAGTGTGTGCTCGCACTCCCTTATATTCTCAGAGACAAGAATGCACTTCAAGGTCAAGTTCAAAGACAATATTCATGGCAGAAGGCATGGGTGATGAGAGACGTTGGGCTAATTGGGTGGTGAGGTAAAGTCATGTCCACCTCCTAGCACCTGGGTATGAGCTCACATGCTGCTAAATGAATCAAATGTTCCAGACATGGCATGAGAGTGCCAACCAATTGTAGAGGGCCATATAACAAAGGGCTTTATTATAGTTTGAGAGGCAGTCATATACTGTGTACTTAATAGTGTTGAAAATGGGGGGTGCTGTTGCGCGAATTCGAAGATGGCCGGGGCCTGAGAAGCTCCGGCTTTGGCACATTTTAATGTTATCATCTTGCACATACATGCATCCCCTTGGTCTGGTGAGGCTCAGAGCTGAGAGGCGGGAAGGTGGAGTGGGGGAAGGGGAGAGTCGAGCCATCAGCGGGAGAGTGTCACTGCAGAGTCGGGATTGGCAGAGATTTCATGCGGATCACTTGCGCGTGGACTGGCGGTGCACCTCGTCGCACTTGGTGGACCTGACGCCTGAAGCTCCCCGGAGTTCTTTGGCGGCCGGCGGTGGAGACCTACCCTGACGTGAGCTGCGGAGTGCTATGCCGGGTGGGGGAGACCGGGCCGGGCCCCGGCCTTGGCTGCGTTGTTCTGCCTGCGTGACCCACGGCCGCTTATAATCTGAGCGTTCCGGCTCTCCCTGGCCCTTCGCGGAACCGCCATCCTGACTGCACACAGGTGAGCCCCACTCCCCCTTGCCTGGGGAGGGGTCCTGCCCTCCAGGCACCATCTTCGCATGGCTCCCCTGTCGGGCCCTCTGAGGGCCCTGTATCAAGGTAACATGATATGAGACTTGCAGCACTATACTAATGAAGACTAGCTGCCACTTAGCCCGCTCTCCTTGGTTTTCTCCCCACCTCTGTTTGAAGAACTAACTCTGTGGCAATCTAGCTACTTTTGAGGCATTGCTGTACTGCCGAGATATTACAATGGCGATCACCGGCTTTCCCTATCCTGCAAGAGTGGTGCTTCCGCACTGGTGATGCCAATCAGATTTCTTCTACAAATACTCTTGACAGCGTCTTGTAACATCTCCAGTGCTAAAGACCTCCATTGGTGTAGTGGTACAGGCTGACAGGGGCGTTGGGGACACTGTGGCGAAGCGCTCTCCCTTCACGGCTTCAGCGCTAGGCATAACCACCTGGGTGCTAATTGGAACTTAATGCACAGGACTGGAGGGCGGGCAGCACCAAGTAATAACTCTGCCTGCATTCTTAAGGTGATAACCTCTGCCTGGCCAGGATCTACACCGTAGATCAGTATTACTATACTGGTTCTCCTCTCCTTGAGGCTAGTTGCTGAGACCTGAAGAGCTGCACCCCGAGGGCATAACTGGTGTCATTTACTCCTGGAGACCGAGGTCTTGGGGCCCATACCATCCTTACTGAGCGATCTGCTGTCTATATCAGGAGCCCCATCAGTGGGACTGCAACTCCTGCACAACACTCCTATGGGTAATCCCAAGAAACAACCAGGGATGGACCACTTTGCACGTGCGGACCTGTCCCAACATCCACCACCCACGAGCCAGGACCAGACGCAATCCCAGATTGATGTGGCAGCTTTGAATCAGATGCTGCTGGCTCTAAAGAATAGTGCGGACATCCGGGGGCAAAGATAGATGCCTTAACCTGCAAGGTGGATACCTCAGCCATTCAAATAGATAAACTTTGTGGTGACATGGCAGAGGCTGAACGGCGGATAGGAGATGAAGAGGATAAGGTTGCTACGTTGCAACAGGAGATGGCAGTGATGCAGCAAACGGTGAAGAAGGTGCTTGCCAAGAATGAAGATTTGGAAGGGCACTCGAGGCGCAATAACATTTGCATACTGGGAGTCCCGGAGTCCACCTCAATTGACAACATGGAGAAGTTTGTGGAAACCTTACTGGGCAAAATACTCGATAATCCTCCTCTGACATCGATGTTTATGGTTGAGAGGGCGCACTGTTCGATGGCTGCTAGGCCACCACCTGGGGCCCCTGAGCGCCCAATCATCGGCAGGATCTTCTGCTATAGGGACCGCAATGCTCTCCTTCGGGCCGCCAGGGAAAAAGGGGAACTGTGGTGGGGCTCCTCCACGATCTGACTGTTCCCTGATTTTAGTCCAAATGTCCAGGATCAGCATAAGACATTTCAGAACGTAAAGGGTATCCTTCAAGCAAAAGGAGTGAAATATGCTATGCTGTATCCTGCTAAACTTCTTCTTCTTCACTGTCTTCTTCACCTCAGCAGAGTCAGCAGAACAATTTGCAAGGAATCTTCCCGACCAGGGTGGATCACCAGGGCGATCTCCTCGATGTTCATGAACTGTCTCCACACGGAGGCAGGTGGTCTCTGTCCTTGGTTTCCCCTCTTCGCAATCTGATATCCCCCTTACTCGGGCGACTGGTCTCGGCCGTAAGTGCCACAATATTTGCCACAGCCGCTTGGAGCATGTAATTCGCCCCTAGCGCCCCAGGTTCTGCAGCCACTGCAGTTTGTTGAACAGTTTTAGATGTACTGGGTTCATTTTTTTGGGGAGGGAACGGGCGCCGGCAGGTTCAAGTTTCTGGCGTGGGAGGGGGTGGGGGATTGTTACTAGTTTCAAGTTTTCAACCAAGCCCTAATTGCCCTTCACAACACACTCAACCCCACCATATTCAAGTGATACAGATAACCTGCTATACTTCCAATCTGAACACACCACTCGAGTCGTCGTCATATTCGGGCCAAATAATCGCAGCTGCATTGTATGATAAGCCTGGGTTGACTTTTTCGGTGCTGACTTCGAATATACGAGGGCTGACCAACCAGAAAATGACACGCTGATAGCTTACAACAGTAGAAACCATGGGGCGAATATACTATGTCTTCAGAAAACCCATTTAGCTAGGGGTGCCCCTCTTCCAGCCCTAACTGGATGGGGCTCCCATAGATATGAATCCTCGTACTCCTCACACTCTAGAGGCATGGCCACTTATATCCATAAAACCCTGCAGTACAGGCTACATGAGCAGATTCGGATGAAGAGGGGAGATTTTTAATATTGGCAGGTGAAACGTTTGGTCTCAGGCTACTGATTATAAATGTCTATTCACCCAACATGGACTCACCTGAGTTCTTCCGTGAGTGTGCTAGATATCTCCACAAATTCACTGGGTATGAGATACTATGGGCTGGAGATTTCAACCTGGCCCTCACCTTAGATATGGATAGGTTTGCCACAACACAATCAACCACCCCCACAAGCAATCAAAGCGTGGGGGGGGGCGTGGCTAACCGCCATGTGAAGAGGACGTTCGCTCCGCGCGCTCCGCCTGATGCGACCATCATAAGCTGCCATTAACTACACTTTTATGGGGCCCTGAAGCCCACAAACCGCCTCACCGAGGGCTGATACCCTACTGCACCTGCGGGCCAACTCCCGTGGCTCTGAGCGACTGGCTTCGCCTTATAGACCGTGCGACACGATCCAGCGGATCAGAGCCAAAATGGCGGCTCCCTCACCCAGCACAGCGCAGCGGCCCGCACTCTAAGGCTGCTTCTGCGCCGCAACGCCCAAGCTGCCGGAGGGGAGAAGACCCCCCCGTCGTACAAGAGCGCCCGGCCAGACCGACGTGGGGGACCTGCGAAGCACTCGAGCGGCCGGGTGCGCGAACGAGAGGAGGCGTGACCAGGACGCAGAGCCCAGCCTGATATGAGCCGGATACGTTCGCAACCCACCGTGGAACCGTGAGCCTCGGTGTCGGAGAATCCTCGAGGTGAGAGGGGGGGAACAAATCCAACTGCTATATACCGGCTGTCACCGCCGGCCCACGCGAGCGGCCCCCCCTCCCTCCTCCACTCTACATAGGCACGGTGTCCCCCTCCTCGAAGCGCCCAGCAAAACGTAGTGGTGACTCGCCAGCCGGGCCCTAACCACTACTCCTGAAACCCAGAGGAACGGCCCCGGCGAACACTGACGAACACTGCCGGTCTGGCCCCTGCACATTAGCTATCCATCTGGGCCTTCGGAGCAGCCCATAACATACTGCCGCCCTCTACCACTGCTCCCGACCGGACCGAACTGCACAACAGCTCAACCACTGGAGCGGGCACTGGGAACTTACGGCCTCTCCGCCTCATCACACCTTGACCATCCCTAAACCCGCGCCAGGCACAGTGAAGCGCCTGTGGTCCAGTTGATATGTCCACCAAAGGGGCAAGGGCCAAGCAACGCCAGACCACCATTGATACCTTCAGGGCGGCGGGGCCCACAGCGCCTGAGACCATGAACGGGGCACACGCCGCAGATCTACCCGACCCCTCAGGGCCAAGAACTGAACCAAGCAACACACAGATCCTCGAAGCCATCAAACAATCTCAAACGGCCGTGGAACATAAAATTGACACAGTCGCCATAGACCTGAGCCTCCTACGCCAAGATGTCCGCTCTTTGGCCAGCAGGACAGATACGCTGGAAGCTCAGGTCCGCGAAAACATCAAAGCCAAAACTGTGCTCCTCAAAGATGTAGATGCACTCCAGCAGAAAGTGGAAAACCTGGAAGACAGGGCCGAGGAGGCAGAAGGGCGCGCACGCCGTAACAACATTCGCCTTCTGGGCCTCCCTGAGGGCATCGAGGGATCGGACCCCACGAACTTTGTTGAAAACCTCCTATTACAGGAGATAGGTGCAGAGAAACTCTCCCAGGGTTTCACAATCCAAAGGGCTCATCGATCCCTCACCTCGAAACCCCCCCCTGGCAACCCACCCAGACCAGTGATTGCAAAGGTACTTAATTACAGGGACCATGAAACCATTCTCGCCTTCTCGCGATCAGGCGGCCAGATCTGCAGGGGCTCAGCCAAAATATCCATCTATCCGGACTATACTTTTCAGGTCCAAATGAAGAGGGCACTGTATATACACACCAAAGCTAGACTGAAGTCTGCCCGTCTACGCTACATGCTCCTATACCCCTCCAGATTGAAGGTGATACGCAACAACAAATCCTACCTCTTCGATACCCCTGCCGAGGCTCGGGACTGGATGGACAGTGAGCAGATCCCAGACATCGGAGTTAAGAAGCGACAACCACGCTGAGCCTCGCCCCTCAATGGCTATACCTTGCCCCAATGTCTCTCAGGGGCCCCACCAAGGAACGACTACACACACCGCAGCTGACTTGATTCCTCGAAACAAGATACCCGGACGAACACTCTCCTACCCCCAGAAGTTAAGGGTACTTAGATACCCGCCCGTAGGGCACCAAGCGACCGATGCTCGGTCTAAAGGAGCGGAAACGGGACTGTCATAGTGAGGGAGACCTCGCTCGACCTGGTTTATGTTTGGGACGTTCAAAGTTATGGGGGGGAGGGAAAAGGGGAGTTGGCACAGAAGTTAGGTGCCGGATTCGGGAAAAACCAAGACCACCAACAACAATCGTAGACGGCACGGATGAAGCACTTTCACTACGCTGGAGGGGATTGCAGTTATCGGAGCAAAAGACAAAAGACGCAGGCACCCCAGTTGGGACCCACATCCATAAACCACCTAGACCTCAAACGAGCCCCATGCGCCTCTCGCCACATGCAATGCCTCCAGGTAAGCCTGAAATAGATACTGGAACCCCTGGTTTCCCATGGCTGACTCGATAAAAATCATGACGTGGAACGTCAGAGGCATGAATAGCTTCGTGAAGCAACGCCGCATACTCGCCTACATCAAAAGAAGTAAAACCAGAATAGCCCTACTTCAAGAAACGCACCTAACGTCGGACAAACTGAAGGCATTGGCCAAAGCATGGCGCGGAACTCTGATAGGATCCTCCTACTCCTCTTATGCCAGAGGTGTCCTAATTTGGGTAGACCCCTCTATCCCCTTCACATTAGTAAGCTCCAAAGTAGATGACGAGGGTAGGATGGCACTAGCATGCGGCACAATTGAAGGCAGGGAGATATGCCTAGTTAGCACCTATGCACCCAACCACGACGCAACAGCCTTCTTTCATTCCCTATATTCACGTCTCAGCCCTTACAGGGACCAAACCATCATATGGGGAGGAGACCACAACTGCACCCTAGACCCCCTGAAAGACAGGTCAGATGATAAGCATACACGCCCTTCTCCGCCGGCCAAAATATTGTCCAGGCTGTTACAGCAGTTACAACTCCGAGACTTGTGGAGAGAACAACACCCAGACCTGCGAGAGGTCTCCTTTTACTCCCCTCCACACGCGGTCCACACTAGGCTAGACTATCTTTTCGTAAACCTAGAACAACAGGCAACGTTTGGCGGGGCTCAGTACCTGCCCAGGGTGCTGTCTGATCATTCCCCACTACTGGTCGCCTGGGAGGTCTACCCGCCTAGACCCCTGTCCCCACCTGGAGACTTAGGGCTGAGGCCCTCCATGACACAGCCCTCCACGAACACATTACGGACAGGACGGAGGACTATTGGGAAAGAAACCTCAACAGTGTCAAATACATAGGCACCGCCTGGGAGGCATACAAAGTGGTCATGAGGGGTGGGATGATTGCAGCCATTGGTGGAGCACTAAGGTCTATTACTTCCTCCCTAGAACACTCAGAGAGGGAGCTGGGAGAACTGGAAGGTAGATTAGACTCATCCCCAGAACACTTACAGAAAGTAATCGACCTAAAACAAACCTGCCTAACGCACTGGGAGTCCTTGGGAAGGCTGAGCTACGCCAAACACATTGAACGAACCCATGCCCTAGGTGATAAACCCGGTAAACTCCTGGCTTGGCTATACAAGAGGGAGACCCCCAGAACACCCATTTGCCAAGTACTCAAACCAGACGGCTCCCTAGTGCACACCCAAATAGAAATTAACTCTGTGTTCTCCGACTTCTACTGCAAACTATACGCCAAACCCCCGCCCATGGCCGACTCCGGCATTGAGGATGTCCTGGACGACATCGACCTTCCCAGACCCCAGATGAGGTCAAGGTAATCATTAGATCGCTCCCGGCTGGAAAATCCCCTGGCACTGATGGCCTCCCCGGGGAATTTTATAAACTGTATGAAGAGACCCTGGCCCCACTGTTGGCGCAGGTGTTTAACGAAGCTTACGAGCGTGGTGCCCTCCCTGGCTCCATGAGGGAAGCTGTAATTATCCCCCTCCTGAAACCCGGTAAAGACGGATCGCACTGCGGTTCCTACAGGCCCCTCTCCATGTTAAACGTTGATAGCAAGATCCTAACCTCCCTGCTAGCGAATAGACTGCGAAGGGTGATCCCCCACCTGATCCATCAGGACCAAACGGGATATGTGCCCGGACGCTCCATAACAGAGAACCTGCGCAGGTTGCATCACATCATGTACAGCACGGAACAGAGGCCTCAGAGATACGCGGTTGCGTCACTTGACGCCACCAAGGCCTTCGATTCAGTGCGTTGGGAATGGCTATATGCCACTATGACTAGAATGGGAATCGGACCCGCCTTCCTGAAATGGACCCAGCTAGTCTACACCAACCCCACCGCTAGGGTGCGCACAAACAGGACCTTCTCAGACAAATGGTCCCTACACAGGGGCACCTGTCAGGGCTGCCCACTCTCCCCGATGTTATACATCATTGCCACCGAACCCGTAGCCGCATACCTCAGACAAGAATACGGAGATCGGGGCATCGTGATAGACAGAGCGACCCATCTCGTCTCTATGTACGCGGACGATACACTATTGTACCTACACAACCCCGAACACCTCCTGCCCTACATTCTAGAGACCCTGGACGGATTTAGCAAATACACAGGAATCCAAATTAACAAGGACAAGTCCTGCCTCTACCCTCTAGCTGCACTGTATAAGGAAGACCTAAGATCCCCCCCCCCTTGACCTAAAATGGCAAGTGACCTCCTTTAGGTACTTGGGAAACACTATACACCGGGACCCATACACGGAACATATTCTCAACACGGTGAGAGCTAAAGTCACTCTTGAAAAATCTATGGAATTCTGGGGCAAGCTCCCGCTCTCGATGGCCGGAAGGGCAGTTCTCCTCAAAATTGTTGCACTCCCCCGCTTACTATACAATTTTACAAATGTTCCCTTCAACATTCCCCCCTCCTTTTTCAGAAACATTAATAAACTATGTAGACGGTTTCTCTGGCAGGGAGGCAGACATAGGGTGGTGCTGGACACACTCCAAAGACCCTACGAAAGAGGGGGAATTAAAGTCCCCAACTTCGAATTGTACTATCTTGCAAGCCAACTAAGGCATGTGATGCGATGGATGGCTGACGAGATCTCCACAGACACCAGGCTCCTCCAACCAGCATTGCCCAATCTGCTCCTAAGGGATCTACTCTGGGTCCAGAACAGACTCCCACAGCCCTTCCCATACTTGGAATAAAGCTCTGGAACAGAGCATGCAGAACAGTGGGGTCAGCTGATCCCTACTCCCCACAAATCCCCATCGCAGCAATTATGGCCAACTAGCCGTGGGGCTCTCTAGAATCGTGCGCCCAGTGGGAACCCTACGGAGTGGCTACCCTAGGAGGCCTAACACGAGACCAAGAGATCATACCTTTCCCCGATCTCACTGAGACCACAGGATTACCTGCTGGTCCATTCTTGCTCCATAGGGCAGTGATAAAAGCCATAAAGGTTAGATGGCCAGCGGCTACTACCCCAACGACGGAAAACGAGGTCATAGAAACATTGTTAAACACAGCCGAAGGTGGCCATGAAACTTCGCGACTTTACGAAACCCTACTTCAGGGCACGACAAGGAACGAGCTCAAAAGCAAAGTAAAGTGGGAAACCGAACTAGGCCAGGACTTTGCGGATGAAGAATGGGAGAAAATAACCCACTACCACAAGAAAGTTTCTAGGAATGCCCGTTTGCAGCTCATCCAATTATACATCACCAACAGGGCCTACCTAACACCTGAGGCCATATCTAAATTCAAGGGGGCTGAGGCCCAAGTATGCCCCAAATGTAAGGAGCCCAGGGCGGGAATGACGCATATGTTTTGGGGCTGCCCAGAGATACGCAATTTCTGGACACAGGTACAGGAGAGGGTGGCGGACGCAGATATTGAGCTCGAAGTGAATAATCCCGCAGCCTGCATCTTGGGCAGATGCAAACGTAACCACAAAAATAAGCCTCTAAACAAACTCAAAGATCTGATATACATAACTGCGAAGAGACGCATAGCCTTGGGATGGAAGAACCCAAGGGCCCCGATCGAGGCACAGTGGTGGGGGGACCTTACGAAATGGATAACGGCTGAGACTGGCGCATGGGAAACGGCAATCCTCGAACAGAGGCTGGACTCCAGTGGGGAACTGCATCGCTGGGTGGCGTTAACAGTGCCACTACTTCATCCTAACAATATGGACGATACCTCGGACGGTTCGGTCTGTCCTAGCCATCAATCCGGTCCAATAAGAATGGACGATAATGTTGACTGTGGTCTTGAGTTGGGGGAGGGGGGACGCGTAATTCTGTTGATTTGCATTAAATATTACAAGTGATGACGATTATGTTTGTTATATTGTTAAAACCAATAAAGAAATTAAAAAAAAAAATAAATAAACCAATCAAAGCGTGGGCGAATATCTCACAGGATCATGATCTACATGATGTATGGCGCAGATTACATCCCTACAATAGGGAATATACCATCTTCTCTGGAGTACACAGCAGCTCGTCTAGAATTGATTATGTGATGTCCATGACCTCCATTCTTAGATTGGCTACGGAGGCGACCATACTCCCTAGGGCCCTGTCCGATCACTCCCTGGTGTTAGTTCGGTTTGAGTCCGTGGAATGCCCCCCTAGCCAGCTTTGCTGGCGATTTAGAGAGACCCAGTGTTTCTAGCTGACATAGAAAAGGACATAGACACATATTTTCAAACGAATGTGGGTTCGGACCCAGACCCTAATACGATTTGGGAAGCCTTTAAGGTATATATACGAGGCTGCTGCATGTCAAGAGAGGGGCGGGATACTGAAGGCACTAAGGCGATCTATTAAAGGTTTGGAGGATATCATACGGGAGGGAGAAAGAGTATTCTGGATACCCCCAACCTTCGCCAAGAGCTAAAAACACATAGGGAGGTGCTTCAGGAATTAGCGGACACTGAAGAGAGGTACATGGGTGACCCAATCCTGGCAGCCAGATATGGAGAGGGGGATAGACCGAGTAAGACCTTAGCTTGGGCTATTAAGAAGAAACGGCTCTCCACCAATATAGCTGAAATTGAAGACCAGGGTGGGGATCGAATAAGGGATCTCAAGGGAATCAATGATGCATTCATGGAATTCTATGATCGCTTATATAGTTCACGCCCCATGGTGCGCTGCTCAGTTATCTAGTGGCATTGGGCTGGCTAGACCCTGAGCAAGGCAGTTCTCTCAATGCCCCCATTACTGAGGAAGAGGTTCGCAATGCCAACAAATCTCTCCCCAATGGGAAGGCCCGCGGTATAGATGGTATCACAGCAGAATTTTATAAAGCATACATTGACCTGGTCACCCCTCACCTGCTGGCGATGTTTAGTGGTGCACTGGCTAAGGGCGTCCTTCTGGACTCTACTAGGTCTGCTTTAATTACTGTCCTGTTGAAACCTGGGAAGGATCCCCTTCATCTATCCTCTTACAGGCCACTGTCACTTATAAATACTGACAATAAAATTCTCGCCAAAATCCTTACTGACTGTCTACATCCACACATGCCAGGCCTAGTGTTACCAGACCAGGCTGGATTCATTCCTGGACGCTCTACTCAGAATAACTTACGACCAACTCTTTACCCTCATGCATAACATCAACCCAGAAGTCCCAATGGCTGTAGTCGCCCTGGATGCTGAGAAGGCGTTCGATTCTGTTGAATGGTCCTTCCTTTTTGAGGTGCTCCAGTGCTCAGGCTTGGGTTTGACTTATATCAGGTGGGTCAAGCTTCTTTATACAGCACCAAGGGTGGCTATATATACGAATGGCTTCATGTCTGCACATATATATCCGACGCATGGCACTAGGCAGGGTTGTCCCTTCTCCCCGGTCCTATTCGCCCTCGCGATGGAACCCCTGGCCTGTCATATCGGGAGCTGCATGCACAGCGAGGGATTCGTACATGCACGCACCTCTCTATCATATCTTTATATGCAGACGATATCCTTCTTTATGTATATGTATATAATAATGTTCAGGTATGGCCTCCAGCTAGCTACTGAACCCGTGTTCAGAGATTGATGACATGACTAGTATGGACGGGCAGACAGCCTAGGTTAGCGTATGATACCCTGGCTCGACCGTATGAATTGGGAGGCCTGGAGTATCCCCATCTTTACCTTTACTTCTTAGCTGCTCAGGCACAATATATATCCGGATGGAGTTTGCCCGACCCTGGGTCCCCACATGCCCAGATAGCTCGGGCTATCTCCCATCCGGACGCTCTAATGGGTATGTGGTGGGGAGACAGAGATCCAGTTCCGCAAAGTGAGATCCAACCCATTGCGATAATATGCCGGGCGTGGGCGGAGATAAATCAGATACTACCAGCCTCCCCCTTTTTCGTTCCTGAGTTGCCAATATATAACATAACAGGAATCCCCCTCACGCACGAAAGGTCATTCAGGGAGCAGTTCCAGTCCCTGGGCGTTCATACCCTAGGGGATTTAGTGCAGGATGGTCTCTTTGTATCATGGGAGGAGCTGAGGTCCAGGGGCGTGTATGGTTCCGTAACTCTATTACATTACTACAGACTGCAATGTACCCTCAGAGCCATATGGCCCGACTTCCCACTTGCACCGACCCTCCACCCAGCGCAAAGTTATATTATTTGCCCCACGTCTACCAGGAAGGTGGTATCTAATATTTACAAGCTGATAAGGGGTGTGGGGGGGAAGAATGGTACAGAAACATGCATATAGAGTCAAGTGGGAAACATCCCTGGGGAAGGTGTTGAGTGAGGAAAAGTGGAAGTCTGTTTGTATGCAAACACAATATATCTCATTAAATTCCTGATACAGGCTGATTCACTATAAGTATGTGCACCAAATGTACTACTCCCTATACTCTTTAAGCAAGTTCTACCCAGAGAGCCCGCCTGTATGTAAAAGGTGCAATGCTGACCGGGCAGATTTTTACCATGTCAGTTGGAGTTGCCCGAACATTCGATCCTTCTGGGACAATATAGAAGTGGCCCTGTCGGAAATGCTCACTTCAACGCGGGAGTACACTCCAGAACTATGACTCCTTGCCCTGGTTGAAGGGGCCCTTGCACCGAAAAGAGGCTCTTGAGTATGGCTTCTGTAATAGCTAGATATCTAGTTGCTAGGTCCTGGGGTAAGACCAACCCCCCCACATTTACGAGATGGCTGGAGTGCATGGCCCTTTGGGAACGGAGAGAATCTATATTTGCTTTGACATTACCAACTATTAGCTGACCGTTCGACTATTGGTCACCGTTCAGACAGTATCAGCAGAGTGTAGCACAAGCAGCGCAGACCCCGGACTGTATTCCGGATTGGCCGAGTGGGCGACAAACACCCGAGTGTGATGTAGTACCTGAGTGGAAGAATCTCCACAGTTGATGTCATGGAAAAAAATGATGAGTTTGATGCAGTATTGTTCACTTGAATGGATGTTTAATAAGTTTACGGTTGTACATTGTGGGTCTATTGTGTGGGGCAAAGGGTTGAATTGGGTTATATTGTGGTGGAAATGTTTGATACCCAATAGGGTATCTGTTTCCTGTAAAACAATAAAGAAAGTTTATTTAAAAAAATAAAAGAAAATAGTGTTGAAGATGGCTTGCACTAGAGTTAGGCATAAATTGTTCCACTGACAGTAGAGATCCAATCACAACCCAACCATGTATGGAAAGTATGGTTAGATGTTCCTCTTGACCCTATCACAACCACTCATAGGTTTTTCTTATTTGCCACATAGTATGATGTCATGTATGCTGAATTTTCACTATATAAATGTGATTTTTTATTAAGTATGCTGAGAGCTCGAGCGAACGTCCATTGATGTCTGTTGTAACTCCCTGTTTTAAATAATTGATGATAAAACAGAAAACTTTGCCATCTTCCTGAGTTGGTTTGATTATTTGATGTCAGAGTTATTCTTCATCCCATCCATTGCATGCCTGCTATTGAAAGTGCTCTAAGCTCACGTGGTAGCACTGCGGATGGTTAAAAGATCCAAACTAGTTTGTCTCCAGAGTTTTGGACGATCAGGCATCCTCCATCATTAGGCGGGAGGTTGCAGGGTTTCCTGTGGAGAGTGGCCAAATGAAAATAAACTTGCAAGAAGAACCGAGACGGTGGGCAGGTCCCACTTTGATGAAATCCCTGCCCAAATTCCACGGGCGCTGTGCGGACAGAAAGCGAAGTGGTCGATTGGAGGAGGAGTCGATACAGAAGGCCTTGAGTCAATTAATGATGGAATGGTGAGTAGACTAAGGGGAATGGCAAATGAAGGGGATGGGATTGTGATAATCTTTGAGTAACGGGTAATATTCTTGAAGTAGAGATAGCGCCTAGAGTCCTAAACTCAAGAGAGTATCAGAAGGAGACCTCTCAAATCCTAATTGGGGTAAAGCAGAAAAATATAATGCACAAACAGGTTCATGTAAGGTGACATCTCAAACCCTGTACAGGGTATTAAGACAGGCGAGGGAGAAAAGAAATGTGATCACAATGTTTTATTAATGTGTAAAGTCAACTAGTCTCTGTGTTGTTTGTTGAGTAGAGATGTCGAAGAACGATAGAAATGGTGAAGTAATTGAAAAAGAATTGAGGAGTTGTAGTGACTATTCTAGCAAAGTGGTTGGTACCAATCCAAAGGTAGAGCGAGCTCATTGAGAAATTAGAGGCTTTAGCGGCGATTGATGGTGCATGCTAATATTTGTTGTTTTAACATGTGAAAAGGTGGTGATTTAAAGGTTATTTTGATAAATCTGCTAAGTATTGACAGTCAATTGAGACTTGTCATCATGGGAGACACTCCTCTTATGCACCTATGCAACACACTGTCAAAGCGTATGCCCAAGCTCAAACAGTATAGTTTGGAATGGGTGAAAGGCACAGCAGATAAAATGTTCATGCCATGTCCACAAGGCGGAACACTGTCAAAAGCGGTATTTCAACACATGACCACATACTTGCATGCTGCGTACATGGGGAAGAAATTAGAGAAAAGGTTAGCAATTCTAGAGCTCTCGATAATGTACCAGGAAGAGAGGGAGGATCCGCCACCTGAGGAGTAGATGGTTAGTCAGAGAAAGGAGGAAGGTGTTGAGCCCTCAGCTCCCCTTACCTCACCTGAAGAAAAAGGCACTAGTTTGGAAGAAATAGGGTTGTATCCTTTAAAGGAGATCAAAGCGGCGACAGGGTATAGTAATCCAATATCCGAACCGCCCGCTTATAGCAGCAATGATAGTCCACAGGAGAAGAAAAGAAAAGAAGAGATCTGTAAGATCCTACAAGACAAAGAAGAAAAGAGTGAGCAATCAAATATATTGACAGAAGTAAAAAGAGAGATTAAGAGATGAAAGGGAGAGAAGGATAAAGCTGATGAGAAAGCACTCGTGCAGAATGAATCGATGGGTGGACAGATGTTACTCAAAATTGATGGGAAAAGCATTGAGGAAGTAAGGCAAAGGGAAGATAAAGAACAAAATAGAAGGGACAAAGAACAGGAGATGAGATTGAAGGAAGATAAGCAGAAAAGGAAGAACAGGGAACAAAGAAAGCAGATGTAACAAGAGGAGCAAGAGAAAAAAAGAAGAACGAGCAGAAGAGCAAAGAAAATATGACAATAGAAAGAGAGCAATGGAAGATAGGGACAGAAGAGAAAGGAAGAGAGAAGAGGAGGAAGCGCAGAAATTAAGGGACAAAATAATACAGAGATGAAGGGGGAAGAAGAGGAAAGAAGGGAAGGAGTATGGAGGGAAGAACAAAGGCAAGAGGAAGATAGATTTAGATGGGAGGCGAGAAAGCGAAGAGAACTAGATGAAGAAATAGAACGAGGAAGGAGACAGCAGGGTCTTGATGCCAGTCTTGTTCGTAAAGAACCAGTAAGGCCAAGCCCAGCAATACCATGGATAGAACAGAAGTGTTCCTTCCGATGAAGAAAGCAACGTCAGATTGAACCTAGACAATGATGAAGGGGAGGATAGTCACACTAGTTGGGGACAACACATGTCAGATGAGGAAAGAGAGTCCATCCTCTGGGTAGAAGGAGGGAGCGTGTGCGGCCCTGAGGGATGCCTGCAATTAGATAAAGAAGTAAAATGGTTGGATTTGGAACAATCTAAGGACAGGACACCAAATCCCATACCATATCCAGAGCGTCCCCGAGGGCGATTGTATAGTGAGAAGGGAGAATCACTGCCATATTTGATCAGATTAAGGCCGCTACCATCAAAGAGATGGACAGGGACGATCATCCCCGCCATGGTTAGACTAAAGATGGGAACCGACTGCGGGTTGTGGTTTACGCAGTTTCCTTTATTGGAAAAAGGGGGAGCAAGACCACAGTATATTCCATGGCCGCAGATGGATAAGGATAATTTAAGGTGCAAGCTCCCGAGTTTGACTTCGGGCGACCAGCAAATGGATGTATGAGTTCGAAAAAATGACAGGAGGAAACACGCTGGCCATAGGGGACATCAAGGGACTCCTGGCAGCAATTTTTGGAGAGAGGGCTGATGACATATGGAAGAGAACAGGTTATTCAAGTGTGACAGCCCAAAACACAGCGCTTGACGGAGCACCATTTAATAATTGCAGAACAGATGTATGGAGGGCTCTCAGGTTACAATATCCTGACACATCTGATATGGGTGCAATTATGACACGAAAAATGAAGGAAGATGAAGACCCTATTGCTTACATTCAGGATATTGAAGAGAAATGGCAACTTGAAACTCACGAAATGTGGAAAAAAACAGTGGTATTATTTTACCACATTTTATGTCAGGGGTTACCTGAGTCAGTACAGAGGCAGATGAAGAAACAAGTGGGAATGGAGCAAAACCATGTGCTGAGATACAGTTGACGATAGTGCATCACTGCTGATTATTGCAAGAGAAAAATAGGAAGAATGATGGGACTAGGATAATCGAGGAAGCCCTTTTAGTTCAGAAATAATTGTCAAAAGTTGTCATAGAAGGGGCAGTATTGACGAGCGGAGAAGGATTGGGAATGCAGGTAGCAATGGGTGCATCACAGGCAAATAATAATTCTGGATATGGGTTCATGCCACGAAGCAGAGGTATGGGCTATAGAGGAAGAGGAGGAGGATCCCATTATAATCAAGGTGGGTTTCAGAATGCACAGAATGATATTCAAAGCACCCAGGAAATAACCAAGGGGCACTTGTTAGACAAGCACCCCCAAAATGTTGGACTTGTGGGATGACAGGGCACATTGCACGCGTATGTGGGAGCCAAGGGAATGTACAGAATGGTCAATTTTCAAGAGGGTGGACAGCTTATCCTCCACCATATAGCACACAAACTAGGGAAGGGTTTGCCCAAGATCAGACAGTGTATCAGACGCAAGTGCCGCGAGTACAGCAGCTACAGCAACCAGAGTGAGTGCAAATGAATCCATCACAAGGGCAGTCGCAACAAGCCCATATGCAGACACAGCAGTATGTGAACACAGGACAGGTACTGACACCCAGAATAGGAGGTGCCACTGTGGTAGGAGGAAATCCATTCACAGGGACCAGGATGAGCTTGTACCCGCAATACAACAGCTCACATGGTTGTTTGATGTGTTCATTACTATCTGTGACACCAGACCTCCAAGAGGAACCAAGGGTCAATGTGACAATAGGAGACAAATCATTTTCTTTTCTAGTAGACACTGGGGCTACTCGTTCATGTATACGAGAGAGAAAATATCCAATGTCAGTAATTGCCATGAATGCTCAAGGGTTCTCTGGAGCTACAAGGCGAGTTTCTTTTACTGATGAATTACCAGTCTCTATAGGAGAATATGATATGCCTGTTCCTTTGTTGTATTCATGACAGGCACCAGTTAACATTTTTGGGAGAGATTTGATGACAAAACTTAACATGACGATTTCATTCACTGATCAAGGGTTAGTGTGTTCCACACCAGGAATACGCTATTTAAATGTGAGTGCATTTATACTGGTGTTCACAGGGCAAGTGGCTCTGCGAGGTGTTCCAGTAGATCCAGAGGTTTTTCTATATGGAGTGAGTATTCTACTGACATGGCTATCTGGCTTAGTGGAAAAAATGGTGAGGATACCTGACGAGTTTTTGTTTAGAGCACGAATACCTATGGTTGAAGAGGGGGGACAGACTATCCCTATAGAATTAGAAGCAGATATAATACGCAGGAAATGGCAATGATCAAGGGGGTGGACAATGAGGGTAGACCATGGAGAACAGTGATATCTCTCGAGGAAGGGTACAGATTGACTGACATTACTGACGATGACATGTTTAGGGAAGACCGAAGTTGTGTTCTTTATGAGCTTCACATACTGGATAAGAATAGAGAAAAGGGAAGTCCCACAGCGAACGGCGATACTGCAACAGTGTCCAGCATATTTTCAGGAAGACTTGGAGAAGGTGCCAAGCGTCCTTTGGACCACAGGCCCTTATGACGTAGGTTTACTAAAGACAATAGGGGAAGTCAAAATAAAGCTGAAACCTGGAGGGATTTTACCTTTAGCAAGACAGTACCCCATGTCTCGAGAGGCTGATGAAGGTATATTTCAGACCATTTCAGCATTGATGAAACAAGGGATTCTGGTGCCATCGGAATCATTGTGTAATACTGCGGTGTATCCGATCAATACAGATATAGACTTAGATAAATATGGATTTATACAAGATATGAGACCAATTAACCAGATTTTAGAAGCAGAGTTTCTTTAGTTCCTAATCCGTCAACAATACTATGTAGTATCCCAGTGGACACTTGATATTTCACGGTGATCGATTTAAAAATGTGTTTTTCGCGCTCCTGTTGCACAAAGACTTACAAGACTTGACTTCCTTTGCGTTCTGCCAAACTCAACTGAAACATACTCGTTTGCCCCAGGGGTACTGTGACTCCCCATCGATCTTTAACAGAGTCCTACCGATGGATATAGGAAATATTGATCTTGAGAGTGCTGTGATACAATACGTCAATGACATTTTAATTTGTAGCACCACGAAAGATGAGTGTGGACAAGATTCTATTCCGTTGATGACTATTCTAGCAGACAAGTGTCATGATCTCTGCTTCCAAAAGGTCAGGGTTTTCCCAACTCCCTTGGAAGCAGATCCATAACCCAGGTTCCGAGGGCCAACCAGTCCCAATTGGGACCTTTTGGACCCAGTCCTGGCGCCAGTGGCACCAGGCTCATAAATATGCCCAGTCCCAGCGCTGGAAGCGCCGGGCTCATAATGCTTGGGTGGACTTACCTGCAGCAGACCATGCTGCTTACTTGCCTGCCAGTTGAGCCTCTGATCCTCTTCTGTTTGGAACTACTTTTCCTGTTGGGTGGGGCAGGAGCCACTCCCTAGATTCAGAACACTGGAACTCTTCTGGAAAGCAGGAACTCTTTTCTTACCTAGGCGTGGCTGTGGAAGGAGACACCTAAGCACTACAGGAGGCTATTTAAACCACACCCGGTGGATGAATCTTGCTTTGCGTTATTCTGCATCCTCTGCAGCAGAACGCTCATCGTGTCTTCTGCATCGGATCCTGGGCCTAAGGAAAAAGGCTTACCATCCTGAATCCAGTCTTCAGCAACACCTATAAAGACAAGAAAGAACAGGTTAGCATTCCGGCATCTGAAAGACAAAGGCTTACCTACTCTTCGTGCGCTCCGGAGGTCTTCACACTGCATTCCGGCATCTGAAAGACAAAAGCTTACCAACTCTTCGCACGCTCCGGAGGCCTTCGGCGCTGCATCCTGCATCCGAAAGACAAAACAAGGTGCGTTTAAAGACATTGGGGAACTTTAATACTCACGTGCCATTACTCCTTTCCACATCTAACCCAGTGGGTATTCCGGCACCCTGCAGCCGCTCCGAACTCGTACCTGCAAAGTAAAAGACAGTTAGAGCGCATCGTGAAGCAGGCAACAAGCGCTTACTTACGTGCTTCCAGGCGCTTCTATTCATCACACGGACTCCATCTTCAACTCACTTCAGCCCGTCATCCGCCATCGCAGGAACCCTGCAAAACAAGAGACATCATTACTAAAGACTTTAAAGACAATAGAATTACTCGAAACTTACCGTTCGTGCAGTAAACAACGGACAGCAGTCCTCTGAAGTCAAGAGGCCTGCGCTACCTATCCAGTGAAGAAACTGGTTAAAGCACCCTGCCCCGAGGCAGATGGAGAGCTCGGCATTCACTTACCTAAGGTGAGAGCGTTAGCCTTTGGGGGTCTACAGGAGAGCAAAAAAGGAAAGAGATAGGGACACCCCAATAACCCCAGTTCATTAATCCCATATTTTCTATCTGCAGACATCTTACTCTTGAAGTCAGGCATACAGTGCACAGAGGTCCAGCCCAAAAAACCAACCGGGTGCTACACATCACCTTTGAAGATACGGTAGTCGCCCAGTCAAGACCGGCGCCTCTGCGAGAATCAGGTGAGCGTTACAGAACGCAAAGCCTACCGCAAAACTCTCGCCCAGGCGCTATGGAAACCTCGGATACTGACCACCTAGCCCGGTTACTTGGGGAACTAAGGCAGAAGTGCATGCAGCTCGTCAGGAAACGAATGCTCTAAGAAGGGAACTAATTATTTCCAAGGAGAGAACAGACGGTCTTGCTAGACAATTGCTACAGTCACAAGCCGGACAAACCCCGTTACCCGCATCAGGGGCAAATCTTCCTTCAACATCCTCTATGAATCCAGTGCAGATCAACCTACCTGGGAATGTACCTCTGGCTCCGCCCGAACGATTTTCTGGTGACCCAAAGAGGTTTGCAGTATTTATCAATCAGTGCCGGTTGCACTTCTTATGCCGGCCAGCAGCCTTTCCAACTGATCAAGCTAAAGTAGCTTTTGTACTTTCGTACCTTAGTGGCAATGCGGCAGACTGGTCGATCCCTCTAGTTAATCAAGATGATCCGGTTCTCCATGATTTTCAAGCCTTTCAGCTTAGTATGGAAAAACTGTTCGCAAGACATTCACAGGGGCAGGCCTTGGACAATGAGCTTCTTTCGTTGCGACAGGGTAATCAAGACCTTTTGGCTTATATTGCATCTTTCAATAGACTACTAGTGGAAACTCAATGGCCTGAGGACAAAAGGATTACGCTGTTTTATAGAGGTCTACGTGGAGAGCTCAAAGACGTTTTAGCCCAAGTAGTGAATCCCCCACAAGACTGTTCGGATTATATAGACTTGGTCGTTCAAATAGATCATAGACTGCAGAACAGGAAGGCCGACCGTTCCAAGTTTGATGCTCGAGTATTTTCCAAACCGCCAACTCCTTCCAAAGGAGTAGACTCCGGGGAACCCATGCAAATAGGGGGTCTGAAAGGTCCTCTAACACAAAAGGAGCGGGAAAGGAGAAAACAGTTGCAATTATGCCTATATTGCGGAAACTCAGGGCACTTTCTTCGAGACTGTCCGGTGAAACCTGCCAAGAAGGCAGTAGGAGCTGCAGTTACCAAAGTTACAAACTCTGAGCAGGGAAACAACCTCGCCCGACAAGAATAGAGGTCCTCTTGCCGAGCGTGAAAACCAGTTCCGTGACCTCGCATTTCGTGATACCTATGGTCCTCATTAGCCCTGATAATCCGGATCGATTACATGCAATTGAAGCTTACGTCGACAGCGGTGCCATCGGCAATTATGTGGATCATGAAATGGTTTTGAGGATGAATCTAACTCTTTGTCCCAAGGCTGTAAAAGACGTCATTACTACAGTGGATGGTACGGAGATAGCCTCCGGGCCAGTAACGCATACCACTCAAGAGGTGACGCTAGTAAGTCAAGATGGACACCATGAGAAGATCGTGTTCGATGTGATCAAGGCCCCTCAGTTTCAGATTATTCTAGGAATACCTTGGTTAGAGAAACACAATCCTCTGATCGATTGGCGAGCAAGAACGGTCCAGTTTCCAGAATGTGTCTCTACTTGTCACCCTCCACCTGGTGTTGCACTGGCAGCAATTTCTTCAGAGACTCCCCAGTTACCTCCCGAATACCTAGAATACCAAGATGTTTTCCGGAAGGATCAGGCTAACTCTCTACCTCCTCATAGGTCTTATGACTGCCAGATAGACCTGATACCTGGATCTACTCCTCCTTGTAGTAGAATTTATGCCCTCACCGAGCCTGAGAACCTTCACCTTTGACAATACCTGGATCAATACCTGGCGAATGGGTTTATTCGTCCTTCCAAGTCCCCTGCTTCTTCAGCTTTGTTCTTCGTTCCAAAAAAGGAAGGAGACCTTAGAACTTGTATCGATTATCGCTCCCTGAACCAGATCACCGTTAAGAATAGATATCCGTTACCTTTGATCCCTGAACTCCTGGACCAAGTCAGAAAAGCATGCATATATACAAAGCTGGATCTTAGAGGAGCTTACCACTTGGTACGAGTAAAAGAGGGCGATGAATGGAAGACGGCCTTCCGCACCAAGTATGGGCTATTTGAATATCAGGTCATGCCCTTCAGACTTTGCAATGCCCCGGCCGCCTTTCAATATTTTATGAACGATGTCCTCAGAGAGCTCATAGATGTGTGTGTTGTTGTTTACATTGACGACATCCTCGTTTATTCTTCATCGGAATCTGAACATCGGAAACACGTGAAAATGGTCCTCGAAAGATTGCGTCAACACAAACTTTTCGCTAAGTGGGAAAAATGTGTTTTCAACGTGACTGAAGTTGAATTCTTGGGATTTATATTATCACCTGGCGGAGTACGTATGGATTCAAAGAAGGTCGATGCAGTTCTCAAATGGCCATCACCATCCTCCGTAAAAGGTGTGCAAAGCATGTTAGGCTTCGCTAACTTTTACCGCAGGTTTATCCCCGAATTCTCTCGAATAGTCCAGCCCATCACTGCCTTGTTAAAGAAAAACAAACGTTTTGAATGGTCTACCGAGGCGGAACAAGCTTTCCAGGATTTGAAGACTAAATTTATCTCTGCACCAATCTTAAAACACCCTCGCCCCGAACTCCCCTACATCGTGGAAACTGATGCTTCAAGCCTTGCCATGGGGGCAGTTCTATCACAAAAGGACCCGGTAACCAATCAGTTGCATCCCGTGGCATTTTGGTCCCGCAAATTCTCGCCTCCTGAAATCAATTACACGATTACTGACAAGGAACTTCTGGCTATCAAGTCTGCCTTTAAGGCTTGGCGGCATTATCTGCTGGGGGCCCGACACACCGTTACTGTGATTACGGATCACCGAAACCTGCAATATTTGAAAAACGCAAAAGCCCAATCCTCTAGACAACTCCGTTGGGCATTATTCTTTGCCGAGTTTGACTTCATAATTACCTATCGACCTGGTACAAAGAACGGTAAAGCTGATGCCCTTTCTCGGATGGGAGTGGAAGAACACTTGATCAACCCTAAACCTGTACCAATCATTCCCGAACAAAGAATTCTGGGTGTAATCGCCACAGAATCCATAGAGGAAGTTAAGGATAAAGCCAGGCAACTTATAACTCCAGCAGACATACAGAATTGGCATCTGCAGGGAAAGGACTTTGCAGTAAAGGACAACTTATTGTATTTCCAAGAACGATTATACCTACCCAGCACAGATTTACAGAAAAAAGTAATCTCCTGTTATCACGATTCTTTAATGGAAGGTCATCCCGGTATGACCAAGACCTCAGAAAAGATCAAGCGCTACTTCTGGTGGCCGTCTTGGAAAAAAGATATCAGAGACTTTATAATGTCCTGTGGAGTATGCGCCCAAAACAAGAGTGAAAAGGAAAGACCAGCAGGCCTCTTACGCCCTATTGACATCCCACCTCGCCCTTGGCATACGCTTTCTATGGACTTCATCACCGATCTACCTCCATGCTCCGGATACAATACGATTCTAGTAATCGTGGACTTATTCTCCAAGATGGCGCATTTCATTCCGCTCAAAGGCTTGCCAACAGCAGCAACTCTGGCCCGAGAATTTCTCGAAAACATCGTCCGACTACACGGTTTTCCTTCGGTTCTAATTTCGGATCGAGGTAGTCAATTTATTTCTCATTTTTGGCGAAGTTGCTGTCGGTCGGCTCAAATTGATGTGAGACTATCGACCAGTCACCACCCTCAGACCGACGGACAAACCGAGAGGACCAATCAAACTCTGGAACAGTATTTACGCTGCATGCTGCAACAAACTGAAAAAACTTGGAAAGACATCCTTTGGATAGCCGAATATGCCTACAATAACTCTGTCCATTCGGGAACTGGGAAAACACCGTTTTTTCTTTTGTACGGCAGTCACCCTCGAACCTCGGAGTTGGATCCCCTCCAAGATCTTGAAACACCAGCAGTAGACTACCTGCATTCTACAATCACCCAAGCCTTTAAGGAAGCTGTTTCTCACCTTCAAAGGGCCAAAGAACAATACAAGAAAGGAGCAGATCAACATCGGAAGGAAGCCCCTCAATATCAAGTAGGGGACCAAGTCTGGTTATCCACCAAATATCTACCTCTAAAAGGGCCACGCACATTCAACCCAAGATACCTTGGTCCCTATTCCATCACTACCATAGTAAACCCAGTAGCGGTCAAGTTGGACTTGCCCCCGCACATGAAGATACATCCGGTCTTCCACGTCTCTCTATTAAAACCCGTGCAACCTCAAACCCGACTAACTAAATCTCCAAAACCCATCCTAGTTGATGGAGAACTCGAGTTTGAAGTCCAAAGCATTCTGGACTCCAAGATCTCCAAATCTAAACTATTTTACCTAATTGACTGGAAAGGCTACGGCCCCCAAGAGAGATCCTGGGAACCTGCTGAATATGTCCACGCTCCTCGCCTAATCAAAAGATTTCACCGAACATTTCCTGACAAGCCAAAACCCCCGGAGAAGCCCTTTTTGGGAGGGGCCTTGAGGGGGGGTACTGTCATGATCTCTGCTTCCAAAAGGTCAGGATTTTCCCAACTCCCTTGGAAGCAGATCCATAACCCAGGTTCCGAGGGCCAACCAGTCCCAATTGGGACCTTTTGGACCCAGTCCTGGCGCCAGTGGCACCAGGCTCATAAATATGCCCAGTCCCAGCGCTGGAAGCGCCGGGCTCATAATGCTTGGGTGGACTTACCTGCAGCAGACCATGCTGCTTACTTGCCTGCCAGTTGAGCCTCTGATCCTCTTCTGTTTGGAACTACTTTTCCTGTTGGGTGGGGCAGGAGCCACTCCCTAGATTCAGAACACTGGAACTCTTATGGAAAGCAGGAACTCTTTTCTTACCTAGGCGTGGCTGTGGAAGGAGACACCTAAGCACTACAGGAGGCTATTTAAACCACACCCGGTGGATGAATCTTGCTTTGCGTTATTCTGCATCCTCTGCAGCAGAACGCTCATCGTGTCTTCTGCATCGGATCCTGGGCCTAAGGAAAAAGGCTTACCATCCTGAATCCAGTCTTCAGCAACACCTATAAAGACAAGAAAGAACAGGTTAGCATTCCGGCATCTGAAAGACAAAGGCTTACCTACTCTTCGTGCGCTCCGGAGGTCTTCACACTGCATTCCGGCATCTGAAAGACAAAAGCTTACCAACTCTTCGCACGCTCCGGAGGCCTTCGGCGCTGCATCCTGCATCCGAAAGACAAAACAAGGTGCGTTTAAAGACATTGGGGAACTTTAATACTCACGTGCCATTACTCCTTTCCACATCTAACCCAGTGGGTATTCCGGCACCCTGCAGCCGCTCCGAACTCGTACCTGCAAAGTAAAAGACAGTTAGAGCGCATCGTGAAGCAGGCAACAAGCGCTTACTTACGTGCTTCCAGGCGCTTCTATTCATCACACGGACTCCATCTTCAACTCACTTCAGCCCGTCATCCGCCATCGCCGGAACCCTGCAAAACAAGAGACATCATTACTAAAGACTTTAAAGACAATAGAATTACTCGAAACTTACCGTTCGTGCAGTAAACGACGGACAGCAGTCCTCTGAAGTCAAGAGGCCTGCGCTACCTATTCAGTGAAGAAACTGGTTACAGCACCCTGCCCCGAGGCAGATGGAGAGCTCGACATTCACTTACCTAAGGTGAGAGCGTTAGCCTTTGGGGGTCTACAGGAGAGCAAAAAAGGAAAGAGATAGGGACACCCCAATAACCCCAGTTCATTAATCCCATATTTTCTATCTGCAGACATCTTACTCTTGAAGTCAGGCATACAGTGCACAGAGGTCCAGCCCAAAGAGCCAACCGGGTGCTACACATCACCTTTGAAGATACGGTAGTCGCCCAGTCAAGACCGGCGCCTCTGCGAGAATCAGGTGAGCGTTACAACAAGGGATACAAAATAGACAAAGGAAAATTACAATACTGCCAAGAAGATGTGTTATACATAGGACAGTTGATCTCACATGAGGGAAAGAAGGTGATACCTGAAAGAGCTGAGGTGATTATAAAAATCGCAAAGCCAAATACAGTGAAGCAAATGCAACAATTTCTGGGTCCATGCAATTATGTTAGAGCCGGGGTGTTTGATTACAGTTCATACATGAGACCCCTTTTGCCGGCTTTAAAGAAAGCACAAGTGGACAAGGTAAACATGGAATAGACTGAGGAAATGGAGGAAGAGTTTTAGGGGTTCAAAAAAGCAATCTGTACGGCCCCAGTTTTGGGAATTCCCAATTATGCAGAGGAATGTTATTCATTTTCACACACAAATGGGGCAGTCATGACAGCAGTGCCTACACAGAGAACCACATTGGGGAAACAAGCCTTTAGCGTATTACAGTGGGATTCTAGACCCAGTTATGAGAGGATACTTCCCTTGCGAACAATCACTGCCAGATGCCGCATTCGCAATTGAGAAGTCTACAAGCAGTGTCATGGGCTGCTCTATGACTCTCTTCGTGGAGCATGCTCTGTTTGCCATTTTAGAGAAACCCAAAGGTACATTGACATCTCAAAGAGCTTCAGTTTATGAGGTAATTATTTTAAATCCAATGATTAGGATTGTAAAATGTAAAATAGTAAATCCTGCCAAGTTTATAGCTGAGCCAATAGCAGATAGTGATCATGTGCATGATTGCGCTAATTATGTTGAATTTTACGATTATATACCCAATTTGAAGGAAAATGCTTCAGCAGGAGGGGATATTCTCTTTATTGATGGCTCTTCTAAAAAATAGATCAGACTATTGGGGAAAGGCATTCAGGCTTAGCGGTAATAAGAAATTGATTAAATGGAGGGTTTGAAGTTGTAGCTAGTGCTAGGCTACCGTCTCACTATTCAGCGCAAGCAGCAGGATTGGTAACGCTTACTGGCAGGTTTGAGAAACACAAAGGGCAGGAAGTGACAGTGTACAGTGACTCTGCCTATGTGATGTCAACTGTACATGCAGGGCTAACACATTGGCAAAGGAGGGGCTACCTCCGTGCGGACAGCACTCCAGTGCAACACGCATCCTTATTGGACAGGCTTATTAAGGCACTATAACTCCAAGTTGCCACAGCGGTCGTTAAGTGTGCTGCTCACGCTAAGCAAACAGATTTTATCTCTTGCGGGAAAGGAAGCCACAGATGAAGAAGCCAAAAGGGTTGCATATTCTCCAGCCAGACACTTCGAGTTTCGATACTCCGGGGCTAATTCATTGAAGTTGTGTGCTGAAAAACAGGGATTTGTGCGCCATTCTGGCCGCAAATCCCTGTTTAACAAATGGGGATTTGCAGGCAGAATTGTGGAATCAGAAAAAATACAATATTACGGCTGTTACACCGAGCAAAGGAAAATATACCGACACAGGCTTATAAAGATTCCCAGAATCTTTATTACAAAACTCAACAGACCTTGCCGTAGAGAGTTATTCGCATACAATTTTAAGCAACTTGGCGTAGGCCAATATACATACAAATCATTTGTAATAAGAGACATAATTTAATATCCGGTTTGACAAACCCTCCTTTTGGCCTATGCCAAGTGCTAATACTACTTCTGATTTGCTTGCAAGTAACTCCATGCGTCATCGTCCATACACCCCGAATCATTGTCGGACATATCTATTGCCATTAGGTCTGATACCAGAGTTTCTTTCAACACATACTCCTTGGAGAGCTCCTTTGGGGCGTATATTTTATTCCCTGATACACTTGTTGCTTGCGCGCAACACCCCCCTAATACTGAGCATATACCAGGGAGACACTGTATACAACAACAAAGAAACAGAAAACTTCCCAAGATAATCAGTAGGGCCGAGAACAACTTCCATCCCCATGACCGTAGGAGGTCCCAAAACCATGTACCAAGTTCCCAATTTCCCTCAGGAACATGAACTTCTGAACTAAGAACATGTAGATTTTGGATCGCCCTAAAGATCGTTGGAGAGGAGTCTGGAACGTAAACGCAGCAAGCTGACCCCACTAACTTACATACTCCTCCTCGCTCTGCCAGGATGACATCTAATGCCATCCGGTTCTGAAGAGCCACTAATCTTATCGCTCTCTGCTCTAGTGTCATATTATAGAGTATGTCAGTGGTCCGGTTGATGGTTCTCTCCAATACTCTCGCTAGTCCCCTAATATCTTCTGAATTCGTAATTTGCCCAAAAAATGGCACAAAAGATTTCATAATATCTCCTAAAGTTTGCGCTGGAGTATCCTCTTTTACACCTCGTCGTGGACGAGTCTTTGAAATTTCTGTAGTACTGGCAATAAATTCCCGAGGTAATAGAATCCCTAAATAACAGGTTCCTTGCCAATCCCTGGGCAACCACGGAAATGCCACATTACCGCAAACAAAATAGACAGGTTCGCCTACGTACAGAGGTCTGTTTTCACTAGTCAAATTTGCAACGTTGGCGCACTTTCTAAAATTACCCATTGACCATGTTCCATTCCTCTGTATGCAGAAGGATACTGAATCGGGGCTATGATTAACAGAATAAGATGGAGCCGTGGCATCCTTATTGCCTATAGGAGCCATTTTGAAAGAGATTAAAGACTGAAAAGGACGAGACAATCTATCAGAGGGCCTAACAGAAGCAACGTTTGGCTTACTTCTATTTGCAAAAAGCAAGCATCCCAGGGGCATTAAAACATTCTTTTCAAAACTATTTCAATTTGTACCATCAAAGTTTCCTGAGATGCTGTCATTCCATCGACCAAAAAATAGTGCTCTAAGAGAAGCGTAACAGACAGTTGTCAGAGGCAAATGGTAAATATACCAACCTAGCCCCTTATCCCCATGTTGCGGTAAATGTGTACAGATCCAGCAATTGGTCTTATTAAAAATTGCATGAGTGGCATTCATTATTAACAAAAGGGTATTATTCTGATAATTCTGTCTATGTAAAGAATCTCTAGGCGACAAAGTATGCAAATGCACAGAGGGAGTGGGAATCACAGATACATTTTCAATAGGTAAAAAGTCCTCTAACGGATATGCTTCCTCCAGATACCATAACCCAAACCCAAAAGTCATTACAAATCCAGTAATTAGTACGAGAAGGCAACAATACACTTTGGGGGTCCCTTTACATACTTGATCATTGTCTCTGCTAGTCACATTTTTATCTAAAAGTTCAGTACGAGTGGTAGCGGGTGCAGGCATCGTAGTCTTCAATCGAAAAAACACCAATTGTTCGTTTGCTGGCGACTCCAGTCGCGCGTCTTCTTAATGTCTTTCCCACAACCCTTAGCCAACAGAATCTTTCCCTACAATCGGACCAGAAGGACAAGCCCTCAAATGATTTTGCAGTTTCTGGTGGGAACAAAGTGTCATCACTTCCTCCTCGAAGTGGCGAGCGGACGGAAATGGGATCAAGAAAGAATTGATCCGAAAGTTCCACTGTTGGGGAGTGCGGAGACAAGATGGCCGTTTTGTCCGGCTCTGCGGATTCTGAAACGTTCTCCGATTCTCCCTTGTTGGTTGTTGCTGTTTCAGGCACGCTAGTTACAGCAGTGGGAAGGGATTCTGTGTCTTCTGTATCATAAGGCACGGGCTGTGGGATCCGTTTGGTGTGCGTCGCATGGATCCAGTGTTTACGACCCGCTACCCGCACGGCAGTTTGAGTGACCAGCAGGACTTGGTAGGGACCCCTCCACCGAGGTGCAAGGCAAGACGACCTCTCAAAAACCTTTGTGAGGTTCCAGTCCCCCGGTCGTAGACTGTAACCGGGACCCTCGTAGTGCACAGGTAATGCCTCTCGCACCTGGTGATAAATTGAAAACAGATTTTTAGTCAACTGGTTACAGTAGTCTGAAAGAAGCACATTTTCTATATCCCGTAATGAGCGACATTTTGGCATACCCCAAATATTAGCAGGTCTCCCCATTACCACCTCAAAGGGACAGAGTCCAGTCTTAGTTTGAGGGGTTGTTCTCATCGATAGTAACACAATCGGTAAGGCGTCTAACCATTTTAGCTTGGTGCCAGCACACGTCTTAGCGAGTTTGTTCTTTATAATGCTGTTGTGCCTTTCCACTAATCCGGCACTCTGGGCATGTCTAGCTGAATGGAACCGCTTGTCAATCTGTAATCCTTTATCAGACCAGATGACTCTCGGCAGCCCAAACCTAGGAAAAAACTCTTTCAACAGAGTTTTTGCTGTGGTTATGGCCGTTGCATCTCTAACCGGGAAGGCCTCAACCCACTTACTAAAGGCGCAAATAACAACCAATACATATTTAAGATTGTTACACCGTTCCATTTCAATAAAATCAAAGTGAATAACCTCAAACGGGACAGAAGGTGGAGCGAAACTTCCTCTAGGAGTCGAGGTACCTTTTCCTACATTGTGCTGCAAGCAAACCATGCAGTTCTGGACAAAACGCTCCGCAGTTTTGAAAATCTTATCATTGGCCCATACACTGTGTAGCATATTTGTTAGTTTCCGCGCACACACATGTGTCGGACCATGAGCCATAATAATCATCATTGTAATCTAGGCGTCAGGGAATAACCATTTCCCTTCAACATTGTCTACCCAACACCCATCATCATCCAATCTGCCTGCACCCTCGATCCATCTCTTAGTTTCCTCTATGGGAGCATCTGCTTGAATATCTTTTACAACATCGATACTTCCTCCCAAAGTGCAAACATGTACAATTTCTTTTACAGCGTACATTTCTGAACTGAAATCAGTGGCAGTCTGTTTAGCTATCTGATCGGCGAAGGCATTCCCTTTTCCTACATCATCTGTAACTTTTTGATGTGCTGAACATTTTATGATAGCTAACTGAACAGGGAGTGCAAGTGCTGAAAGTAACCGCACTATTAAAGTGCCGTGCTGGATTTTCGTTCCGTGCGAGG
The DNA here is from genome assembly GCF_040938575.1 of Ambystoma mexicanum. Taxonomy (NCBI): domain Eukaryota; kingdom Metazoa; phylum Chordata; class Amphibia; order Caudata; family Ambystomatidae; genus Ambystoma; species Ambystoma mexicanum. The sequence continues at coordinate 1,087,855,865 of NC_090929.1, forward strand.
TCAAGAAACCTCGTTCTTTCCAAAGTCTACCGAAAGTGTGGGCCACCCCAAAGGCATACTGACTGTCAGTATATATATTCACTGTACGCCCTTCAGAAAGCTCACAAGCTCGAGTTAACGCTATAATTTCTGCGGCCTGTGCAGAGTTATGCATAATTCTTTTAGTTTCCACAACCGTGCTTAAAGTAGTGACAGCATAAGCAGCCGTGGATGTGCCGTCTGGAAGTTTAAAACAAGAGCCATCACAAAATAGCTCTCCTTGAGGGCTATTCAAAGGCGTGTCTTTCAAATCGATTCTGCCTTTAGTCTCTTCTTCTGTCATATAAAGGCAATCGTGTGACGTATCGTCATCATCAACAGTATTTTGTGAGACAGGTAAAAGTTCAGCCGGATTTAATACGCAACACCTCTGAATTTGAATGTGGGGGGCAAACAAGATCAGTTCATATCTTGTCAATCGTGCAGAAGTGAGGTGTTGCGTTTGAGTTCTATTCAATAGAATATCTACAGAGTGAGGTACCATTAGGGTTAACGCATGACCCAGGACCATTCCCTCACTCTGTTTTACAGACGCAGCAGCAGCAGCAACAGCGCACAAACATCTTGGCAAAGCGCATGCTACAGGATCAAGGGCGGAGGAATAGTAGCCGCACGGCCTATTCTTCCCTCCATGTTCCTGCATTAACACAGCCAAAGCACATCCATCACGTTCATGCACAAACAATACAAAGGCCTTATCATAATTCGGAGTTCCTAAAACCGGCGCCGAACACAGCGCGGATTTGAGCAAATCGAATGCTGTCTGGTGTTCAAGGTCCATGGCAATGGCAAAGAAATGCCCTTCTTTGTCAAAGCCAACATTGGTTTAATCGTTAACGAAAAATTCGGGATCCACAATCTACAAGAAGAAGCCATACCTATCAAGGCTCTAACTTCCTTTTGCGTATTTGGGACAGGCATACCAGAAATGGTCTTCATTCGTTCAGGTGTCAACCGTCTTCCCTCCTTTGACAGGAGATAGCCTAAATAGGCGACCTCCTGGCAACAATATTGGAATTTCTTAAGTGAAGCTTTGTGGCCATGTTTTGCTAGATGCGAAGGAACAACACGGTGCCTTCTTTACAGGCACTCTCAGAATCAGCAGCCAAGAGGAGGTCATCTACGTACTGCAGTAACGTGCAAGTAGTAGGCAACTCGAGGGTATCAAGTTGCTGTTTCAATGCCCTACTAAAAATACTTGGACTCTCAGTGTACCCTTGTGGTGCACGAGTGAATGTAAACGAGCGTCCGCCTAGGGTAAACGCAAACAAATACCTACTATCCTTGTGTATGGGTATACTGAAAAACGCGTTTTTAAGATCAACAACGCTAAAATGAGTGGCAGAAGCCGGAATCATGGTTAATATCGTTGTAACATCAGGTACAATAGGAAATTGAGGAGCCACAATTTTGTTAATAACGCGTAAATCAATTATAAAACGAAAAGGAATCGCATTATCACCTTTTTGGTATACTGGCAAAATGGGGCTGTTACATATGCTACCCGTAATCTCCTCAATTACTCCACGATGTACAAAATCAGAAACTATACATTTCAAAGCCTGCTCGCCTTCAACTGAGATCTTATATTGCGGAATGCGCGGCAATTTTACTCCATGTTTCAAAATAATTTTAACAGGTTCAATTTGGAGAATGCCGACATCATTATCATCAATTGCCCATAAGCATTCTGGAACATTACTAAATTCTGGCGGTAAAGGTCGAGTCAAAAACTGAGAGGCGAGTGATTGCTGAGGGGAGATTGTTAGCCGAATTCCATCCGGAGAACAATGAATTACTGCGTGTAATGCCTTCAACAAATTATCCCCCAGCAAGTTCTCCCCACAGTTTGTTATAAGTAGAAATGGACACTGTTCCGTGAAGGGACCCAGTGTTATCGGTACCGGCAAAGAGACCCGACAAACTACAGGTGTGCCTGAAAACCCTACGGAAACGTTGGATTGCCCTGACTGGGGAATATTTGGAACCCTTGAATGACCAATGGAACATTTCTGTGCTCCCGTATCTACTAAAAATAGATGCTTCCTATTCCCCACCGTCATCTCAACGTAGGGGCCTTTCTGATGAACGGGAATAGGCATAGGTTCCAAATACTGCTTCGGGCAATCCTAGCGGAACAAAATATTATCAAAAGGAAGCTCTTCGGAGAGGTACGCGGCAGAAGGGTGATCAAAAATGTTTCTATTATCCACATTCGAAACTTGCTTATCTTGTGAAGGAGGTTGCTGTGATTCTGGTGGAAACTGACCTCTGCCAGGGCCCCCTGCACCTGGGCGACCTCTGGATCATCTACCCATGTTCCCAAATGACCTTTGCTGTAAGGTCGGACATTGTGCGCGCCAGTGGCCTTCCTGCCGGCAATAGGCACACTGGTTATTGGTTACCGGAGCCAAGGGCGCACTTGCCTGTGCAATGTACTGACCTCTAAATTGATTACCCCCTCTAGGGTTTCTAACAATCTGCTGCAATAAAAATGTAGTTTTCAAGTCACCCTTTTTTTTCTCAAGTTTCTCTTTTTCAGTATTTACACGATTTTCATAATACTGAGCCATATGCAATACTTCTGATTGGGACTTCGCCTGCCAAGCGCTTTCAGAGGACATAATCTGTAACTGGATGTCAGGCAGCAATCCACGTACAAATTTGTCGACAAACAACCTTTTCCCTGACTCTGTGCCCAAGTCTTGTCCACTGAAATCCGAGAATACCTGCTTGAACAGATTGAAAAAATCGGTAGCACCCTCAGACTTTCCTTGGACACAGGCCGTAAGCTTGTCCCAAATGATTCTTTTTTCTGGAACCATAGTTTTCAATTTCACAATAATTCTATCAGGCATGGTTAATATCACTTGAGGTGGTCGTTCGCCAGCTGGTCTTTCTCTGTCCAGCCTAGTCATGTTATCCCATGTATCTCCCAACCCAGGTATGTCATCTATAGTACTAATCTGCTTCCACAAATCAACTGGCAGGAGTACGGGAAATAATAGGTCAATATCACTTAAAGTGAATACCGACGACTGTAGGACGGACTCTATTTCTTTATAGAATCCGGTCGGATTTTTTGTTATATCAGGAACAGATTGCTTTATGGTGTTCACTTCCTGTCTTTAAAACGGGACGTGAACAAACTGTGAAACGTAATGTGCAGGAATTTCTCCGGCTAATATACCTTGTGCAGCATCAGCCGCAATCTCAACTTTCGGGACAAATGTCGGAGGGACCTCTCTCATAGGCAACTGAGAAGTAGGCAGCTCCGAACGCTTACTAAGCAACAGAGCCAAGTCAAGCGCTAAGGCAGTCGAAGAAGTATCAATCGAAAAAGCTCTCTTATAAACACTCAACAATTCTGCGGGACAACAAATCTTTCTTCTTACACACTCATTCTGCAGGTGCTCTACCATCACCTGTATCACTTTCTTTTGCATCTCTAACGTGTACTGACTATATGTGTCATATACTTCATCTGGAGTTATCGACATATCCGAAATCCATCTTATCGCGTCCTTTGTACAAATTCGTGCTTCCTCACCTTTTAATTCTCGACGAGGAGAAAACCGTTTCTGTAAGTACATAATACCTAAACTATCACCATCTACTTCCTCGTTCTGTAACTCTTCCAACTCCTTCCTATACTCAAAAATCCTCTCGACATGCTCATATACCTTCTCCGCAGTATCTCTGGACGACGCTAAGGCGTTCAAATCCCGTAACCCTTGTGGGAAATCTACATCATTTAGTCTATTCCACATTATACTTAAATGAGTCCCTAATCCTTCGATAAAAACATTTTTCTCAGGAATATTTTTTAAATTTTCGAGTTTGGAAAAAACATCAGCTTGTTCACCCTTCTCCATACAATGTTTAGCCCAAGCAGTCAATTCACTCCTCTTGTCTGGGGACACAGTATTACGAGTCACAACCCTTGGTCTTGTTCCCTGGTCTACTGCAAGCGATGCAGGATCACTTGGAAGAGGAAGAGTAGGCACATTCTGAATAATAACAGGTGATGGCAAGGGGGCAGGCAAAGGGGCGACGGCTGGGAAAACAACAGGAAGAACAACAGGGAGGGCCGGAGGAACCATAGGAGGGGGAACTACAACAGGAAGGGGCAAAGCGCCATGAGGAGGGACATACGGAGGTGGCGCGGAGGCATCGGGCCTTCGTTCATGCAAAAGTTTATTAATCAATTCGTCTGACGCATGAAAATCTTTTGAAGGGTAGATTTTCTGAATGCCTAATTGAAATGCCATGTCCGTGTTCCTAACTGACTCCAATTGTTTATTTTGATCATATAACCGTGCCTTTTCGACACTCGTCATATGTCGACGCATATGTTTCTCTCTACTCTTTTGTTGCTGCAAAGCTTCTGTTTTCCAACTGTGCAACGTATCAAATGCTGCAGGTCTAGCCTTTTTCTTTACTAATACAGACTCTAAATATTCTATACGAGGGATTTCAAAACTACCATTGGTTGGCCACCAGAGATTAGAATTATGTCTGGTTTGTCTGTGCCAAATGTCATTAAATGCTATACTACCAAGGCTTTTCTTACAGTACATAGTACATGCCGGCGACCCCTCCTGTGGTGCAGGACGGCTATCTTCCAAAGATTGGCTGTCGCTGCGGAAAAATGCTCTATAGCAGGCAGACAATTTCCCAGGCATATCAAAGTTCTGATGTTACCTGGTTAAATAATTGTGCTCGCGAATACAATGCTCCGAATTCAAATTTGTCAGGGTTAAATTAAGAATCGGGACACGATTCACCTGACCAAAGGACTGGGAGGCCCAATCAGGTTACTAAGGACAATGCAAAGCACCCACGTGTCTGGTGATTTTCGGCAAATTTACCCACCTCAAATATATGGACCATCGTCAAGACGTCGTCTCGGGCTACAGCTCACCGTCCAGGGATCGGATCGTGCAGTTTCGTCGAGGAATTCACTTCTTGTCTGAGAGTGGCCTGTTCTGTTGGCACCGTCCGATCCCGGTCCGATAGCCGAGCCAACCTTCAACGAGACAAAGTCAATCTTGAGGGTCCTTATTCGGGCGCCATCTGTGGAATCAGAAAAAATACAATATTACGGCTGTTACACCGAGCAAAGGAAAATACACCGACACAGGCTTATAAAGATTCCCAGAATCTTTATTACAAAACTGAACAGTATTCAACAAAGTACACAAATAGCTATTTGGCCATCAATACATCACAGAGACCACCAGCAGGGTTCAATGTGAGCAGGGACAGAATTTCCTAGCTGGACATCGACACATTTATACAATTTGTAAAATGATGTCCAGCCCTCTTACAGGTTAATCATACACTGGGCTAGGGTCGCGCCAGGTTCACTTTCCTAATTTACATATCTTGTGCATGCGGTTTACTTTTCAATACATTTACTAACACACTCCATTAATCTTTAATTTAACATTTACACTCTTTATATATTGTTTTAATACAGACCAAACAATGTTTCGCATATTATATTCGGATAGCATTACTGTTCTTGTATACTTGTAGTTTAACATTGCTAATTCAAGTAATCCCCTGCTCCCGAGGTCAACAAAGGACAAGGTCTACATGACCCTAACATGTAGCCTGAGGGCAGGTTGGACATTAACTCCCCTACAGAGGTTCGAGAGGTTAAGGCAAGAACAAGGACACACGAGACGGCCATTTTAGATTACAGGGTGATTTTGTATAAAACCCCAAAATGGCGGTTTCTAACCTAAAATGGAGGCTTGATTCAAGATGGCGGCTTACATCAATTTCTAAGGTCAAGACCTTGCCGTAGAGAGTTATTCGCGTACAATTTTAAGCAACTTGGCGTAGGCCAATATACATACAAATCGTTTGTAATAAGAGGCATCATTTAATATCCGGTTTGAAAGAATGGCACACAAATCCCCGTTTTTCGGTGCACAAATCAAATGAATCAGCCCCTCCAAGTGTTAAGGAAAAAGTAGCCACAGCCATGTTGATACTAAAAGGGTTTAATAAATTATCGATAACCCAATTAGTGGAGATTCAAGGAAGTGCATCACAGGAAGAGCAGGAATTATGGAAACGGAGGGGGTGTTCTTTATCCCCCACAGAAGCATTATGGTGACAAGATACCAGTAACGTTATTAAAAGTTGCTCTTGAACAGCGCATTACCCCATGCATGTAACTAGGGAAAGTCTTGCTGCTGCCATTGCGAAAGACTGGTTCATTCCGAATTTGCTAGAAAACGTTACACTATTTTTAGTGAACTGCATTGTGTGTCAAATGTTTACTGCTGGGCATACACTGAGAACAATTAGAGGGGTAATACCTCAACCGAATGGTCTGTTTCAGCATTTACATATTGACTATGTTGATATGCTGCAGGTGTGTAATAGATATAGGTATCTATAAATGGTGATGTGTCCCTTCTCTGGGTGCATCGAGCCAGGCCCATGCACACACCCTGATGCCACTTGTGCAGCAAGGTTTTTCTTCTCCAAGATGGGGTGTGTGTGAAGGGCTGAGATCTGACAATGGGCCACATTTTGTGAATGAGGTATTTGAACAGATAAGGCTTCTATTGAATATCAAGCACAAGTTTTCTTCTGCTTATCACCTGCAAGCAAACAGGATATATGAGAGACTCAACTGACTCCTCAAAGAAAGGATTGCCAAGATGAAATTTACTTTGAAGAAGGGATGGCTATATTGCCTACCATTAGCTTTATATGCCCTTCGGAATCAGCCTGGTTCAGACCATCACCTCTCCCCTCACGAACTAGTGACAGGGTGGCAAATAAGAACACCTCTTACACCTCTGTCTAGAACTAAAAGTGATGCCCAGAGTGTAGTAAAAATGTTAGGTGATGAATTAAATGACTATTTGACATGTATGACCTCTAGCATCTCTCTTAATTTCAGATCAAGTCAAGCGTCAGGGGGTCGGTCTCAGAACACAGATGAAGACAATTCAACAACCAGCACAAATGAACTTCTATCGGCACCCAAGCTATAAATTGGTGATTTGATTTTAATAAGGAACTTTACCCGGAAGTGGCATGTGCCACGTTTTCATGGCCCTTTTTGCGTTGAAAATATAACCCTGTCAGCTGTAAAAGTCCAAGGAAGGTGAGCTTGGCTTCACTTGGGCAACGTGCAAGCCAATGAAGGTGAGAGCCACCCTCCCACCATTGACGATCCAGAAAAAGACAAGAAAAAGAATTTCGGCATGTGCAGGCTCAATCGATGACAAAAAAGAAGGACGATAAGGTGACTGGCTGATAATGTAGATTTTGCATTTTGACTGAGATTTGAACATACACTTCTTAAATATATTTTAATAGGAGTGCTAACCCCTGCTGTGAATCTCTGGAATTTTTGAAAATTAACTTTAGAATCACATTAAAGCTTTCAAATTATGCTTAAACGTCAGTTCTTGTACAGAAATTGGAAACAAGCTCAGTATCCAGATTCATTTCGTGGTGCATACTTGTTCTAAGTAGTTAACCCATATTGTTCATACTGACAGTGATGTGCATAGGCTTGTGCTTGATGTTTTTGTTTATATACTTCAAGCTTATCCTGCTCTTGTCAGAAGAGACGTTGATATTCGTACTTTTTGACAGGATCCTAAAAATGGCCCTGTGATTAGAAGAGTGCTCATTGCAATCATTGAACAGATATTGCAACTGCAAGTGTAAAATAATTTGACAAATAGTATTAAAAATTAGAAATTCTGAACCTGACACAGTTCTAGAGAATGAGCAGATACAAAAGATGGTTGCCCATGTTTTGGTGTATAATGGATGCAAGCACGTTTTCACTTTTGTCTTTCTATTTCTCCTCTTTCATAGTCTCTATCATAATAGTACCCTCACCATGAGAACTGCTTTGGTTCATCCACCTCCACTGACACAGAGGCCCCTAAGCTTCCCCCCAATAAGATAACTTCTTTTTATTTGCTTCATGAGTATTACACAACTTTTACATATGGGAGACATAAGAGAAAAGCTGAAGAATATAATGAGGGGATAAACACCTATCTAGACAATGCAGCACATTTGTGTAATAACAAATCAGCACATGAAAAAAGTATGAGAGAAAACATCTAAGGAGAATTGCTATGTCTGCACTCTCATACCCTATGCCATGAATGCAGTGCAAACTTTAATCTCCAGAGAAGTTCCCGAACACAATGCCTGGTGCCTCATTCATCTTGGAGCATGTATGACCAGAGGACAATTTCAAGGAAGTTGGGCCACTTTATGATGGAGATCGAAATGGTTGTTTCCGTTCCAGGATGATTATATCAAGACTTCACAGTTGGAAAAGCAACCTGGATGGGATAGTAAGATGCTTGTGTATCCTGGAGAAGGACAGGAAGAGGTCATTGTGAAAGACATGAAGAGAATGGAATGCCCTGATATAACAGAGATAGCTGGAACGCCTGGATGGTGGGAACAAACTCAAGTGTTAGTCTACGGACAAATGAAGTCCAAGAAGGGATGGGAAGCAGGACTGATGTCCTGTGCAGCTCACCTATTGAAGCCAGAATATGTGCAAGAAGTACAGAGATTAAACGATGGGTGTTTGAAGTCATGGGCTAAGCATGCCAAACTGCTGACATGGGTAGAAGATTAATCAGGACCAATGGTTGTGATTCCATTGGCAAATGCGACACTGTGCTTCCGAAGAGAAAGAAAGAAGCATGTGGGAGATAACATAGGCTGCAAAACTACAGTTGACGTTTCCAGAATGGGAGCAGGGACAGCCGGCCTGATGGATCGATATTGGGCTTGTGGACCTAGAGCCTACATATAGTTGCCTAAGGATTGGAGAAGAACGTTTTCCTTTGTGCTCATCCATGTTCCAGCATTAGTGGTTCCTCAGAGTTACCAGAACATTGGAGGATTTCCAAAAGTAGATGCCCATTTGAGAAAGAGAAGAGCACTTGAATTTCTCAATCGAACCAGAAGAGAGAATAACTTCTCAGCCAAGTCAATAGAAGCCTTTGAGTCCATTCCATATGAGCACAGCTTGTTCAGAAAGACTGCTTTAATATTCACTGCTTTATTCATGCCTGGGATCCAGACAATGGCCAATGCCAAATGGTTGCAAACTACCAGATGGGAGCTTTTGCAGACAATCAACACCACCATAAAGGGATTCAATGCTATTAAGGAAGAGTTGAGGGACATAAGGTTGATGACCCTACAGAACAGATATGTCCTTGACATTATCAAAGCGATGGAATGAGGAGTTTGTAGCAAAATCAGGTTATCATGTTGCACATTCATTCCTTCTAATGATGGCGAGAATGGAATCTTGACAGAGGCTATAACGTTGTTGATGAACCTGCATAGTTAAATGGAAGGCGAGACGGAGGACATTATAGATGATAGTTGGTTCGTGTCCATATTCTCATGGATTCTGCAGTGGATGGCAAACATCTTCAAGTTTCTTAGAGTGCTATTGCTCATGGTGATGATTGGATTTTGTGTGATAAAGCTACTAATTGCACAGTGTAAAAAGACAGCAAAGAAAGCAGTAGGGAATGAAGATTATGATCAATGTCAAATCTGGGTTTGGTCCCAAGGAATTGACAGATGAGGATGTCAGAAAATACATAGAGGCCAGCATCGTAGCACCTGAGGGAACGAAGTTCCTAGATCCAAAGAATCATAAGAAGTATGTGGGACGCTGGGTCTATTTCAATCTGAATGGACGGTGCGGCTACATGACTTGGAGTGTGGATGAAAATATTAAATCAGCGGGCATTCTTGAGGCGGTGATGAAGATCTGGACTCCGAAGAAGGACTTCTTCAAGAGAAAATATCAAGATGTGGAGACCGGTGAAGAGGTGGTCGATGGATCAACGAGAGGCGGTAGTGTAGAGGAGCAGCTGAATTCCTCTGTAGGAAGTCCCGCCCCCTACCTCCTGTATGTTAGAGTCTGAGACTGTGCCATGCTTGACACCAGCAATTGTGACCATACATCCAAGAGTATTCGAAAGAAGATACCCTCTGAGAAAGCCCTACCAAAGATATTCCCTAAGAGATGACACTGTAAGGAAGGAACACCCCAAAGCAATAGGAAAAAGAGTGAAGGAAGAGCGGGTGATGTCATAAGAGACGAACGTGACACCCTGAGGAGACTGGTGGAAGAAAATGCATGGACCATATAGAAACTGATGACAAAGAAAAGAATTGAGTAAACATTCACATGCAAAGAAGTAGATTGCACCTGTGTGACGTATTGCAGAAAATGAAAGCTGCTAAATAACTGTACAGATGCAGCAACACAAGTAGACTAAGTGATCATAGAAGCTGGCTTTACATAGTAAATAGACTGCAGGCGGAGTCGTCATTGTATAGAAGCTGAACATCAGTTTCATGAATTTAGTAAGCTCGGACCCATGGAGAAGATGGACTGAAAACTGTCTTGCAGTAGGAATTAGCTGAGATTGCGGACTTGGCTGGCGCAACTGTCTGGCCTGGTATTAAAGCTGAAGCAAGCCAAGGTCGGTTATCTATTCTCAAGGCAGTGAAACACAAGAAGCTGAATCATTCCTTGTTAACGTGCAAAGAAAGAACACCAATGTAAGGGTATCCCTGATTACGTTCACACCAGAATAAAAAACACCCCTCTAAGGAAATAAGGCCAAAACTCTATCTTGTAAGGAGAACAAGTTTAATTTTATAAAAATGAGGATGTAGCAAAGGACGCTGCTGCCCGACGGTCTTCTCCTGTCCTTCTGTTCCTTCCCCTGCCAAAGTGGTGCCAGGCAGGAGTTTATATAGGCCTGTCTTGCTGCAGTAGTGTCACTGGATTCAGCCCATGGCTTCATCCCAATCTGTCCTCCCTCCATAATAGGGATGCTCCAAAACCTTCTTTTCTTCTTTTATATCAGTTTTGTCAGGGTACGCTGCTCTACATTTTGCTTCCTTATACAGAAACACACTGCAGCCCTGCAGACTTTTACAAACCTTGAGGCCTAGCCCTAGAGAAAAACTAAACATTTTTATAACTAATTTTCATTAATTCTGTCCATATTTCACTCCGCCTGCTAATGTTATCTGAGCCCTGTATTGTCGTTCCAACCTCATTTTCATAATCTGTCCCATTCTGCATTTTATTGCACAGAACATACAAATCCGATTTTTAGCCTGCACGGACCCTTATCAGACAGTAAACAGCTGGTGAGTCACTTCGTGTGCTGCGAACACCACGGAGCCTGTAGTCTATTTTCAGCACAGGCTGCATTCTTTCCGGGAAGGAGAGGGAGTTTGCATCTACTGCACTAAGATTTTGCAATGCATAGGGTCTGACATTACAAATCGATCCAACTAATAATTACTTGTGCTTTATATTTAAACAACAACTACCTTCTTCAGTGCCTGCCCATGTCTGTGTATGTGATTATATCTGCATGATAGAGCTTTCCCAGGGCCCTTCCTCCCCCCTAGTCCATCATAGCACCTAAAAGAGGTCTTGCCTTATTCTAAAGCACTTTGGGGTGCAGGAGAGCCCTGGTTCCTTCCCAACTTTTCCCCTTTCGTTACTTCTACAGTAACAAACTCACCCCACCTGACATATCTACAACCCAAAAAGTATCAGTTTGAGTTTCGCTGTTTGTTATATGGCAAGGTGTTTGAGTTATTGATACCATCATCTTTGCACTATTACCAATAAGAATACGATAACACGCACCAGTATTTTTACTACTGCCCCCAGCCCATGACGGGACCCAATCAAAGGCAAGCAATAGCCAATCTGTGTTCTGAACTCTACCTTCTTTCTTCATTTGAACACCTAGATTGTGCACTGCCTCAATGACGTGAGATAGTGACCCATTCTCAGCATCCCCCTGGGATACAAAAGTGCAGCAGCTGCTTCCCAACTTTTTACATACTCCTCCTTCTATGGTTGTTAGCAAATATAGCATGTAGTGGTTTTTCATCGTCAAGAGTCTCAATGCACGGAGCTCTATTTTGATGGCGTTGAAGCCATTCTCTGTGTCATTGGCCAGCTGGACTAGCTCCCATCAGATGATCTGAACCCACTTGGCGTTAGCAGCTGCTTGTACCACAGGAGCCAAAAAAGATTAAAAGAAAGTCTCTGCTGAGCTGAAAAGTCAACACTCATCAGGTATTCCGCTGAGCAGTGCGGAATAGTCTTTTTCGAGACATAGTTTGATCTATTCTTTCTTCTCATCTGTTGCAATTGTTCTTTTTCTGGCAGCACATGAACTTATTGTGTGATCTGCAAGTTTCTTTCTGCTTCTTTAGGTGTTGGAGTGGCTGTTGGCACCTTGACAGGCAATTCTTTTCCCTTCAGGTGTTCTTCCAGGATTACTAGTAGTACTGAGTGCACGGTGGCCAGTGAACACTTGCCCCTCCAGGATGGTGGGAGGTGCAAGTAGCCTTGTCTGCCCCAAACCCAGTAGTAATCCATCACTGCTGCTGTACCTTTCGTCATATCAGGGATCCCAAGAGTGTGGTTGGACTGAGTGTTTGCGCCAACAGGAACTGTTCCTTCATTGCTAAAACAAAGTTCATAGTCCATGTCTCTATGTATTCACACTGGCTTTTCCATTGTTGCAATCCATGTCAGCCTTGTGATGTAGTGGGACCATATTTGCACACACATAGTCTCTATTTGGGCTATTGTTTCTTTGCTGTACTCAATCAGTCGATATGCCGGGCACGTCACTGTGGTACCCTGCCATTTGTCGTTGACATGTCAGTGACCTCCCAAGGAAAAAGATGGTGCTTGTAGACACTTGCTGTATTTTGTACTGCCATTGCATAGCGCTGTGTCTAGATCAATTCTCCTCAACTGCACGCTGTGTTCCTGAAATATGTCCTTTATCCTACATAGTGCAAGATGTACCAGGCATTGTGCCTCTGTAATTGGGACTGGATGTGGAACTAAAACCTTAGGAGCCCCTGACGCATGCTGGATAAGTGCTCACACGTAACAGCTTTCATTAATCACATTCCTTCCTGCAGTATGCATATCGGAGTACCAGTTGTTCGATGATTCGGAACACTGAATATCAGAAATGCGTCTAAGGCCAACCCCTTATATCAATCATACGTCATTCGTACTTCCCGTTTTATTCATCTAAGAAAACCTGTTGGGGTGGCCGACAAAAAGTGAGATATTGTTTGATTCTTTTTCATCATAGACATATTCATACTAACATTATGCTTCATATGTAACTGTCCATCCCCCGTATATATGGCCACCCCATATAACAGACATACCTTCATACACTCCAACAACCATGACCAGTGTCATACAAAGCAATATAATACCAAAGAAGCATAATACCTAATTCCTAGAACAAATTACATTCATTTTAACCTTATCCCTACATAACAGAGAGGTTTGAAAATGTAGATCAGGCATCCTTGCTTATCCCTGGCGAGGAGAAAAAAGGTTATCAAGAAAGAAAGAGAGAGAGAGAGAGAGAGAGAGAGAAAGAGAGGGAGCAAGAGAGGGATGGAGAGAGAGAGAGAGAGAGAGAGAGAGAGAGAGAGAGAGGGAGGGAGGGAGGGATGCAGGGAGGGAGGGAGGGAAAGAGGGAAGGAGAGGGAGAGGGGGCAGAGGGGGAGAGGGAAGGAGAGAGGGAGGTAGCAAAAGGGGGAGGAAGAGGGAGAGAGATAGGTAGAGACCCTTTTGCCACCAGGGCCAACAGGGTTCTGTACATTCAAAATTTTAAAAAATTAAAATTGAAAAAAAGATAAAAAATAAAAGAAGAATAAAAAATTGAAAAAATGAAAAAATACAAGAAAGAAAAATCAGGCATTGGCCCCTGCACACCACCCTGTCATGGATCCTTTACTAAACATCTTCTTCTTCAATTATGTCCTTACTCTGTCGATTGAGCTTTGCCTTGTCTCAGGTGCTCTTCAGACATCTGAGAGATGCACCCAATATCGTAACTCATTCATGCAGACGTTGAGGGGCGTACAGAATACTACCTCATATGGACCTTGAAACCTGGGATTGTTCCATCGATGCACAAAGTTGCTTACATAGATCAGCTCCCCAGGTAGTAATGGTCCAGTTGTGGCAGATATGTTTCCAGTGGCTGTCCCTTCCGATGTGTCCTGTCCTTCACTCCTGGGTGGCACAATCTGTCGGGGAATATATTTGAAAGCACGTGTTAATGCTGTTAAATATTCCTGAAATTCCTCTCCTACTACTGTTGCTGCTTAATGTTTATCTGACCCTTTTCTCACAGGGGATGTGGGGGTCTGCATGTGTCTGCCTGTGACTATTTCATGTGGTGTCAAATGGTGGTCATTACTAGGCTGTGTGTGTAAACTGAAGAGAGGAAAGGGCAAACAGTGTACCCAGTTTTTCTTCAACGTGGAACAAAATGTTGACAGTTTACTCTTCAAAAGCCCATTGATCCTCTCCACAACGCCATTAGCCTGAGGGTGGTAAATTGAGCACATTTGATGTTTTATGCCCAATAGCGCTGCAACATGATGAAATAGTGCATTAATGAAATGTGTGCCATTATCTGATTTCAATACTTCGCACACGCCCTATCGTGGAAACACCTCTTTTACCAGGAACCATGCTGCACACTTCCCATCTGGGTGTTCACCTGGTCCTGCCTCCACCCACCTTGAAAAGGGGCAAACCACCACAATAGTGTACCTATATCCATTCCACCTTTCCCCATATCTGCATAATCTATATGCAGTTCACAGAATGGCCCCATACGGCGAGGTATTGTACCTCTTAATGTCTGTAATGTCATCCCTGTGCTGAAACTGTGGCTTGTCATACAGTGTATTGCTTTTTTCAAAATGCTCTCCTGGAGGTTTGGAACAAACCAGTCCTCCTGGATATCTGCCACAATATTTAATTTGGAGCTGTGGGAGGGGAAATGTAGTTACTCAAATGCCACAGAGAGTAATTCTTGGGGCATCACCACCTTCCCAGAACTCTCCTCCCTCCACAATAGATCAGTGGGAGACAGTTTGCATCCCTTCCGCAACCATAGCTCATTTTCCTCCTCAGGCGCTTTCCCTTGCAACTCTATAATCTGTGATATGGGCAATGCTGTGTATGGAACTTTGGTCTTGCTTTCTACAGGGGTGGCCACTATACACTCTGTTAACATTGTATCTGGGAGATAGGCTGCCAACATGTCCGTCTGGTCTGCAGCTGCGTTACCCTTAGAGATTCCATCCATGGCATTAGTATGGGCAGTGCATTTGAACACTGCCACAGTGAAGGGCCATGATAAGGCTTCAATCAGTTCTTCCAACAGCTTTCCCTGTTGCACTGGAGAGCCATCTGCCCTCCGACACCCTATCCTCTTTCACTGACACAGACCTGCATGCAGTGTTGTCATGACATATGCCGAGTCTGAGTAGATGGTGACA
Organism: Ambystoma mexicanum; assembly: GCF_040938575.1. Lineage (NCBI taxonomy): Eukaryota > Metazoa > Chordata > Amphibia > Caudata > Ambystomatidae > Ambystoma > Ambystoma mexicanum. Next base: position 1,087,871,321 of record NC_090929.1, read on the forward strand.
CACTGCCCTTGAGAGGCTCTCAATGCCTCAATGAGAGCAACAAGTTCCGCTGCTTGATCTGAATAGGGCATAGGTAATCGTTTCATGATCAGAATGTCATGCTCCCCCCTTTACCACGCACCACTGGCATCCTTGTATGCCTCAGTCCTGTCTCCTGGTCAATGTTGATGACCCATCAACATATAGTATCTCTCCTTCTGTCAATGCACTGTATCTAGTTTTAGGCTTACCCTCATCTTCACCCTCGTATGTAGCACAGTCATGCATTTTTAGGTCATCATCAGTGGATGCCTCTGTCAAAAATGTGATGGGATTCACCGTCCTACACCTTACTATATGAATATGAGGTTTGGATATTATAATCTCATATGCAGAGGATCTCTGAGTCATCAAGGTTGATTTAGAGCTTTCCAAAATGGTGAATAGTGAATGTTCCACAAACAAGGTAACAGAGCACCCCAGGTCTGGAGGGTTGCCCAGAGCAATGCCAGTGGTTAGGATCCATTCTAAACCTTCCAGCCATCACCTCTTTTTTTTGCTTTGTCACCCGAGTGCGACCAGACGTGGGTCCCGTGCCTGCTAAGCCTAGAGACCCAAGATACTCCTCACTGATGAGGCCCAACAAGACCGAAACATGTTTGGGGATGATTGTGGTCTTGTGCAGAAGGGATGTGACCTAGCAGGTCGGGTTGGACTGCTTCTTTTGGGGTGGGACCAGGCCTGATTTGCATATGGTCTTTCCCTTTCTGTAATGGCTTAGCAGGCGAAGAACAATGGTCTGGAGGGTTGCCCAGAGCAATGCCAGTGGTTAAGATTCAGTCTAAACCTTCCAGCCATCACCTCTTTGTTTTTGCTTTGTCACCCCGAGTGGGACAGGTATGCCCAGACATGGGTCCCATGCCTGCTGGGCCTAGAGACCCAAGCTACTCCTCACTGATGAGGCCCAACAAGGGCGAAACATGTTTGGGGATGCTTGTGGTCTCGTGCAGAAGGGATGTGACCTAGTAGTTCGGGCTGGACTGCCCCTTTTGGGGTGGGACCAAACCTGATTTGCATATGGTCTTTCCCCTTCAGTAAGGGCTTGGCAGGCGAAGAACGATGGTCTGGAGGGTTGCAGTGGTTAAGATTCAGTCTAAATCTTCCAGCCATCACCTCTTTGTTTTTGCCTGATTATGCTCTTGCCAGAATAAAAAACACCCCTCTAGGGAAATAAGGCCAAAAGTGTATCTTGTAAGGATAACAAGTTTAATTTTATAAAAATGAGGATGGTAGAAAAGGACTCTGCTGCCTGAACAGTATTCTCATGTCCCTCTTCTGTTCCTTCCCCTGCCAAAGTGGTGCCAGGCAGGAGTTTATATAGGCCTGTCTTGCTGTAGTAGTGTCACTGGATACGGGCCATGGCTTCATCCCAATCCGTCCTCCCTCCATAATCGGGATGCTCCAAAACCTTCTTTTCTTCTTTGGCAGCAGTTTTGTCAATGCATGCTGCTCTACATTTTGCTGCCTTATACAGAAACACACTGCAGCACTGCAGACTTTTACAAACTTGAGGCCTAGCCCAAGAAAAAAAAAAAACATTTTTATAACTAATTTTCATTCATTCTGACCATATTTCACTACTCCTGCTAATGTTATCTGGTCCCTGTAGTCTCATTCGCACCTTATTTTCATAATCTGTTCGATTCTGAATTTTATTGCACGTAACATACAAATCCTATTTTTAGCCTGTATGGACCCTTAACGGACAGTAGACAGCTGGTGAGTCACTTTGTGTGCTGCGAACACCACGCAGCCTGTAGTTCATTTTTAGCACAGGCTGCATTCTTTCCGGGAAGGAGAGGGAGTTTGCATTTAAAAATGCATTTGGTTTACATCTTAAATCTTACATTTATGAATCGTTTAATTTGTTTAGTCCGCATTTTAAAAACTTTAATTTTCATACTCCTGTCTGCTGTTGCTGTTTTCTGAGGTTATGGTTTCCCAGAATGTATGATCGCAGCGACCATCTTTCTGTTGTTTCCCATGAGGATTTGACTCCATCGTTCCTCTGTTTCCATTTCGACGGGTGCACTTTGGTATTTGTCGCTATTTAACAGTCTTTTTTGATTGAGTGCTTCACATTCCATTATTACATGGTATAGGGTTTCTCTTTTCCCCAATGTTAAGCAAAATCTGCAGTCGCTGTTCGTATTTTTGTTTTGAGTCCATTTTCCCAACACTTCTCTTGTGGGGAGTAAATTTACTCTCAATCTTAAGAACTTGTCACATATTCTTCGATCGGGGTATAAATTGAGGTAGTGGGGTGGTTGGTTAAGTGCTCGTCACTCTTCGTTACACTTTAAGTTCAATTTATATCGGCCTTTCTTTTCGTGCATCGTTATCCAATCAAGTCGACGAAGCTTTTTTTTGGCGATTTGTGGCATTCGTGTTAGAGTCTCCAATGTTATTCCCTTTTTATCACATATGCTCATTGACGCTTCTTTCCATTTTTTTAGTGTTGTATCGTTCACTTTTAACTCTGTTGTTCTTAGAATTACTAAGGCCGGTATTTTCTCTTCGCTATTCAAATTTCTGAATAAATCCAATGTTTTCCATTTTATTATTGATTCAAGCGATTGAAGGCCCAGCTCGTATTGTATTCCGGCCATCAGCATATTTTGAGGTAGGCCTAATACTTTCAGCCAGTAAATCGCCTCCAGCTTTGTCCATATTGATATATCCAGATTGATCATTGCTTCTGCCCCATCCGCAAGAATCGCTGTAACCTTTTGTTTATAAAAGGTTATCATCGGCTTCAGTGAACATTTTCCGAATTTCTTATGAATCACCAGACCCTGTCGTGCTAGTGCTTTGGTTTTGGACTTCAAATGTTGTGCCCATGGAATTTCTGTGGATGATTGATTAATCCATATTCCTAGATATTTGTACGTAGTAACCTGTATCAATTTTTCCTCTTGTAAATAGTATGAAAAGGCTTTTTTCCCTTTTTGCTTTCTATATGTCAGGGCCATGATTTTTGTCTTCTTGATGTTTATTGCGAGTTCGTTTTTTTCCATATATTCTTGCATTTTTCTGAGTGCCATTTGTAGTCCACACAGTGTTTTTGCCAGCAGAATAATATCGTCTGCATAGATCAAGCATGGAACCGCAGTTGCGTTTAATTTCGGAGGGTTGATATTTGGTACATTAATTGACTCTTCGAAATCCGATGTAAATAGGCTGAACAGAGCTGTTGCCAACGGACATCCTTGCTTTAGACCATGCCAGGTGTTAATTTGGTTAGTTATGATGCCATCTGCTGTCATTCTCACTTGTATTTTGTTGTTAGTATACAAGAGTTTTATCGGCTCCAGTATGTCACAGGTCCATCTCCATTGCTCAAGTTTGGTCCAAAGCAAGTCTCGGTTGATTTTGTCCTAGGCAAGGCTCAGATCGACATATGCTACGATTATGTCCGTTTTAGTTCTTTCGGCTTCATGCTTCATCAAGTTTAGAATTGTCAAGTTTGCGTTCGTGCCAACGTTGCGTACAAATCCTGTCTGTCGAACTGCGAGATGATTAGTTTGTTTTGCACAAATATTTAGTCTTGTGAGTAGTAGGTTAGTGAACATTTTCCCCAGGGGATCCAAGAGTTCCAATGGTCGGTAATTCATAAGATCTTTGGATGGTCCTTGTTTGTATATAGGTATGAGTGTTGCTATTCTCCATGAATCTGGGATTCTGTCACGGCTCGCTCCCTTTGCTCCCGTTCCCGCCACTTGGGGGCATGTTTTGGGGTTTCTTCCCTACTGGACATTTCCTCCGAACCTTATGCTACAGTGTCCTGATGAATTGGGAGCGCTAAAACCTTATTTCCCGAATTACTTCCCTTCCGGATCCATTCCAGGTTTTTGGCAGCCAGCATGCTACTGCTACTTTAATCAAATGACTATGCTTCCCAGAATGCCTGGCTCACTGCCTCACCTCCTCCCTTGCAGGACAAGGCTGGGTGGAGGATAGGCAACACCTGTGGCTGCAGGTGCAGCAGGCGACACGCCTGAGGGGTGTGCTCGTTAAGCAGCTTTAAAAGCCTCAGTTTGCTTCAGTCCAGCGCTGGTCATTGTTGCAGCGTTCCTGTCGTGACTGGTCCCTTGTTCCTGGTTCCTAGTTTTTGTGCCCAGTTTCTAGTTAGTGTTTCTTGTTCCTTGTCCTGCAATTCGTATTTGTATGCCTAATTGATTTCTGCCTTTTGGAAATCCCTTTCTCTCTTTCTCTGTCTGCAGGCAGCCTTTCTCTGAGCTTTCCTTTTGCTGTAGCCCAATTGCCTGTGTTCACTGTTTCCTAGTAATTGTCCTTTGCTACTGAAAGACTTGTTGCATTAATCTTTCCTTTACAGGTTTAGTTTTCTGCCTTCTCACCTTGGATGGGTGGGAAAGTTTCCCTTTTGATATCGTTTTCACTGCTCCTGATCCTTGCCTTCTATTGGGATCCATGCCATGTTTTCCTTTACACTTTTACATTTATTTCCTATTTTATTATTAGGTGTGGGAAGCTGTTGTAACTAGCTCCTGTGTGATTATCTTTTGTTTTCCACACTGTACTATTCCTTCTTGCCTCTTGACTTGGGTTTAGGTATTTAGTCATCCTCACTCTTTGCCTTTACTGCCTTCTGGGTTCTTGTTTGATTTACAGGGTTGTGGGTTAGTACTGACTTTTGAGTGGTCTTTCCGGTCCTCGTGAATACGGACATCCAAGTGGTCTTTCCGGTCTTCGTGAGTACTGGCATTCATGTGGTCATTCCGGTCCTTGTGAGTACTGTTTCCAAATTCTTTATTCAGTACCGTCTAGAGTGTCAGCTTACAGATTCTGTCCCTGCTTGCCCTCTACGTGGGCTTAGCGCTGTCAGTATCTGTAATAGCATAGTGGGTAAGGAGTTGCCGACTTTCCTTTCAGTCATAAGGAGGTTCTAAGTGCTTACCCTACATTCCTTTTCATATAGTGGTATACACGAGTCTTGGGTATTGAATGCACGTTGTTATATTCAAGGTTGTTTACTGTGTATTTTGTGCACATTTCCCCTGCCATATCCATCGCCTTCTTCCTTTCCTAACAGAATGACCAGCCGTTGTTCCCGTTTGAACATGGCCAGATTACGAAGGAAAGGCAGCAAGGCCTCTAACAAGCTTATACAGAAAGCTTCCCTTACAATTACCCGTGAAAATCGAATCTCTACTCCTGACTTAAATGAACTCCTTGACACGAATGGGTATTTACGTGCAAAGTATTTTACCCACTGGGTGGCCCATCCTACATTGCCTGATCCTAGCTCTGTCTTTAATTTTGATCCAGAGTCTATGTCCGCACAAGCCTTAGCAGTGGAAAACAACACACTGCTAGAATGTATACACACAAGTACCTCTGTTATTGAACCCCATGACTCCGGTTGTGCTTTACCTCAGATTGAACAGTTTCATGATTCAAGCATGAAGGATGGAGGGGTTCCTTGCATATCTTCTGTTTTCTGCCCTCATTCTACAGCTTACTCCTCTGCACAGGTTCTTACTGTGGTCTCTAATGCCAAGGGGTCTGATGCCAATAGTCTGCTTAAAAGAAACACAGACCACGACGGTAAGAGAGAGTATAGATCACAAGACCTGCAAGCAGAAGATGACAATATACAATCAGTGCACTTCCAGATGGCTAGGGCAGGATCCAGCCCTGATGCCACCATGCCTTCCCCTGTGCCTACTGATAGGGATGTACAGTTAATGCGGGACATGCTAAAAGCAGAATTTGAGGAGTTAAAACAAGAATACATTTCCTTAAAAGAGGAGAATAAGATGTTACAGTCTTTTCTGAATACACCTCCAACTTTATCCGTTGATGAAGTGAATACTGTTCAGTCCCTGAGTGCGGAGACTTTTGTAAATCATGATACTTGTCAATATGTAAGATCTATTGGGAGTGAAAGTCTTTTTTCAAGCACAGCGCTTATTCAGGGCACAGGTTCTGACAACTGTCCTACCGTTTGTCAGGAATTGCTGTTAGCTGAAGATTCACAAGCCACTCCTTTACCTGAGGCTTCCTGTGTAGCAGTTTGTCATAACTCTGAGCTTGAACACATACATGCTTCTGATTTCCAGACACAATCCACAATGGTGGCATACACAGAATCAGTCACAACTGTAGGCTTAGGTTCTGCCCTTGATCTAGCTGCTGAGACTGAAGTAGACATTCAAGCTGATGTGGAAAACGATGCTACCTCTGTGTTTGCTCTTCCTTCTGCCAATTTCGGTCACTACGAGCAGTCAAAGACAGTGCAGAATTCATGTTTTGATGGACTCATTCCACAGATTACTGAACCAAAAACCCGGCAGGCGATCCCTGAACTGTTGATTGTTAATCAGCCACTTTCAGAAGCTAAGACAGAGGAATGGTCAGTTGACGAAATCCTGATTAACAGAGACTTTACTATGGTGATTCCTCTGGTTGATTTTGACTTCTACAAAGGAAGAGACTCTGTGTCATCCACTAAGGAGAGGGACGGCAGGGGTACAGCTCAGACTTTGGTTACTGGTGCCAAGGGGTCAACTGCCTTAAAGAGGCTTTCCATTCCTGAACCACAAGTGTGTCTGTCGACTTCTGGGACTTCAGACTGTCCTCCTACTACCATTGACTCTTCAATAATCCTGTCCACAGCTCTGCAGTCATCGTTGGCACACGTATCTTCGATCAATAAAAAAGTGCTATGTCTGCCAGTCACCCAAGAGCCTTCACCATGTACGCAGTCAGAGCCAAAGACCTTGACAAGTTTGTCTTCAGCTAACAAGACGGCTCCAGCTTGCACGCCCTCAGCCTCAGAATTTCCTCTGGCATGTCTGTCTTCGGCTACAGTGACTCATCCAGCAGATTATCCTTCAGCCATGGAGCCTCCGGTAGTACATTCTAAGTGCATGTCTTCGGTCCCAGAGCCTACTGCTAGTTTGGCTTCAGTTCATGAGAGACCTGTATCCTGCTCAGCCTCGCTGCCAATATCGGAGGTGTACCTGTCTACACTGTCAGATCCTGCTGCATATTCTTCTGCTCCAGAGATTCCTCCTGAATCCCAACCATTTACTGATGAACGTCCATCTTGCCCTTCTTATGCTTCAGGGGGATCACCAGAATGTCTGCCTTGTACACAAAACAATTCTCCCAACTACTTGACTGTAGCATCAGCGCCTCCCGAATATGCAACATCTGAGCCTGAGACTTCTGCCAGCTCTCTCTTCAAAAACATCAAGCCGGCTCACGACTCGGGAGGGCCTTACATGCGAGGCCGCTGGACTTGCCTGGAGTATTACGAGAGAGAAACGGATGCCATCCACCACGGCCCAGTCACCGAACGAGTAGCTGACCAGGATAGCGGGCTGGACGGTCCGCGTTTGGACTCCGGTTTGGATCAACCGCTTGACAACCCTTTTGTTGCCGGATCCCACATGAGCCTGAGGGAAGGGACGGGCACGGCCTTCCAGCTGCAGCGCCAGTTGGGTGCTAGTAGCCAAAGGAGGGGAATGTCTGCTGCAGTTCAAGATGTGCCTGTTTTTGCTCCCGCTGCTAGTATGCCTGATGTTCCGAGTACTGTGTCTAACACTCCTATCAGTATGCCAAACGTTCCTGCGGTTGTATCCCACGTGCAACAAGGTGGCTACTTGACTGGCTACATGACTGTCAACGGGAGTGCCGGCCTCGTACAACCCATTGGATCTCCAGACCTCCAAGGCATGGAACTTATGCAGGCAAATCTTTGTCACTTTCAACCACAAACCTTTACCCAGATGGATGACAGAGTATCCGAACCTCTACCTCAGCCGCCACCTTCCTCTTCCGAACATAAACATTTCCTGAAACCTGCTGTTTCCTCACCTCCTGTGTGTCCACTCTCGGCAGTGAGGCTAACAGAACTTCTACCGTTGTCTAAGGCATGTAGCACCAGCCTGCCTCTCTCCTCAAAGATGTATGCATATCCTCTTCCAGTGACTAAGCTTCCTGGACCTTCCAACTCTGCTTCGGGTCCTGCAAGTCCTTCATGCCTTTCTTCGACCCATGAGTCTCTTCCTCACCGAAAACCCGCCTATGGCTCTTATAGACTGCGGCCTGATTCTATTCATTCCAGTCCTTCTGCTTCTGCCCGTGGGTCATCGTTTCCGTCAGTGCCACTTCTGAAGACAAAGCGCTCCTGTCATGGAAAGAAGATGTTTTGTGCGAGTAACGGCCGCCTGGAGTCGGCCGTGGGAGGGGGTATAGTGTCACGGCTCGCTCCCTTTGCTCCCGTTCCCGCCACTTGGGGGCATGTTTTGGGGTTTCTTCCCTACTGGACATTTCCTCCGAACCTTATGCTACAGTGTCCTGATGAATTGGGAGCGCTAAAACCTTATTTCCCGAATTACTTCCCTTCCGGATCCATTCCAGGTTTTTGGCAGCCAGCATGCTACTGCTACTTTAATCAAATGACTATGCTTCCCAGAATGCCTGGCTCACTGCCTCACCTCCTCCCTTGCAGGACAAGGCTGGGTGGAGGATAGGCAACACCTGTGGCTGCAGGTGCAGCAGGCGACACGCCTGAGGGGTGTGCTCGTTAAGCAGCTTTAAAAGCCTCAGTTTGCTTCAGTCCAGCGCTGGTCATTGTTGCAGCGTTCCTGTCGTGACTGGTCCCTTGTTCCTGGTTCCTAGTTTTTGTGCCCAGTTTCTAGTTAGTGTTTCTTGTTCCTTGTCCTGCAATTCGTATTTGTATGCCTAATTGATTTCTGCCTTTTGGAAATCCCTTTCTCTCTTTCTCTGTCTGCAGGCAGCCTTTCTCTGAGCTTTCCTTTTGCTGTAGCCCAATTGCCTGTGTTCACTGTTTCCTAGTAATTGTCCTTTGCTACTGAAAGACTTGTTGCATTAATCTTTCCTTTACAGGTTTAGTTTCCTGCCTTCTCACCTTGGATGGGTGGGAAAGTTTCCCTTTTGATATCGTTTTCACTGCTCCTGATCCTTGCCTTCTATTGGGATCCATGCCATGTTTTCCTTTACACTTTTACATTTATTTCCTATTTTATTATTAGGTGTGGGAAGCTGTTGTAACTAGCTCCTGTGTGATTATCTTTTGTTTTCCACACTGTACTATTCCTTCTTGCCTCTTGACTTGGGTTTAGGTATTTAGTCATCCTCACTCTTTGCCTTTACTGCCTTCTGGGTTCTTGTTTGATTTACAGGGTTGTGGGTTAGTACTGACTTTTGAGTGGTCTTTCCGGTCCTCGTGAATACGGACATCCAAGTGGTCTTTCCGGTCTTCGTGAGTACTGGCATTCATGTGGTCATTCCGGTCCTTGTGAGTACTGTTTCCAAATTCTTTATTCAGTACCGTCTAGAGTGTCAGCTTACAGATTCTGTCCCTGCTTGCCCTCTACGTGGGCTTAGCGCTGTCAGTATCTGTAATAGCATAGTGGGTAAGGAGTTGCCGACTTTCCTTTCAGTCATAAGGAGGTTCTAAGTGCTTACCCTACATTCCTTTTCATATAGTGGTATACACGAGTCTTGGGTATTGAATGCACGTTGTTATATTCAAGGTTGTTTACTGTGTATTTTGTGCACATTTCCCCTGCCATATCCATCGCCTTCTTCCTTTCCTAACAGATTCTTTTAGTGCAATTGATCAGTTCTATTATTTTTCCGCAAAATTGTTCCTAGATTTCTGGGTTCTGTTTTAATGTTGCATTTGACATGCCATCAGGACCGGGGGCTCTTGATGCATTTCGTTTTTTTATTGTGTTGGTCAGTTCTTCCATATCGTAGCTTACACTCCATGTCTTTCCCGTGGGGTGTGGGATTTTATTTCCAGCTGTTGGTCTTTCTTTATAGAGGTCAGTGAAATACTTTACCCAAGCCTCTTCTGAGACGTCCACTATCATTGCATCCTCTGTGTTTTTATCCCCTTTCAGTAGTTCCCATAGGCGTCTTGTATTGCTGTTTTTAAGAGTCTTCATCATGTGTTCGGCATTTTCTTGCTCTAGCATCATTTTTGCATTTTTTAGACAATTTTTACATTTTTGTTTTGCTTGTCCAATCATTCTTTTTTTGGTTTGTGGGGATTCCTTTTTGGCTTTCTTAATTTGAAATTTCTTTTCGTGTTTCTTTTCTGCAATTGCTTTATTATATGTGTATTTTGGTTCAGACTGTAGATGTTTGTTCTGTCTCTGCTTTAGTTGGAATTGGTTCAATAACCATCCATAATTGATTTTGCTCTCGTCTTCTTTCTTTGAGTTCTTAAAGGAGTCTGTGATATCTGTTAGTTTGCTTTGTGGTATCCTCAGACGATTCATTCTGTTTGACAGGGTCAATGTGGGAATATTTATTTTTGAGCGTTTGCTAGTGTTAATTTCCCACGAGCGTTTAAGTATGTAGTGGTCGCTATGTGCACTAAACACATTTGTGGCCTTGTTTTTAGTTTGTGAGATTCCTTTACTGATGTAAATGTAGTCAATGATTGACTTAGTATTCCCACGTGACCATGCTGGTGTTGCTATATTCGTTGATGTGTTTAGTGCATCCCATCGTTCAAAATTTCTATTACGTGTTTCTATTGTCCATCTTTGGGCTCTATGTTAGAGCAAAGGTTCTTCTATTATTTCTACTTTGCCATCAAATAGATCCAAATTGAAATCACTGCATATGATGAATTCTACACCTTGATGTTTCTGTGCGATGTTGTCTATCTTAGTTGATATAGAATCTATTACTGTGTCTTCATAGAATTTCCTCGGGTTCCAGTAAACATTTGTGATATTTAAGTATTTGTCACTTGTTGACGTGGTAGGGTTCAGTTGTTGCTTCTTTGTTTGTGTCTTCAATAAATTGTTTTGTGCCCAATTTCCAATATTTTGATACTCAATCAATTCGAATGCCACTTCTTGTCTGATTAGGGTAAGAAGGCCTGCTGACGGTCTACCTGCTATGTTGGTTGTTGCAGGATTCGTGTATGTGAGAAATCCTTCACAAACCGGTGGTTCAGTTGACCACGTCTCCTGAAGACATATCACATTTGCTGTATTCAACTCCGGTTGTTCACTTTGGAAAAGATGCGTATGGCCCCTTGTGTTCCACACGCATAGTGTAAATAATGTATTGGTACTTTCCATTCGTTGTTATTGCATTGGTTTTTTAGGCTTATCTTGCCTGTTTTCCTCTGGATTAATCTCTCACCAAAAAGGGGATGTTTCGTAATTCCATCTTTGTGGTATTTTGTCTGTATGCTGGCTGGGATTAATTCTTTTTTGGTAATCTTTGTACCATCTTGCCTCTTCTTTTTCTTTCCATTCTTCAGTCTCGTAGGTCCTGTTACTAGAGTCGCTACTGATGTATGAGTATATACTGTTGTTATCCTGCCAGGTCGCATTGGGGTTTTCTTCATCGCTAGTATCTTCGATATCTTCTGTCTTTGTTATGAATCCAAGACATTCTAGTTCTTTGGCACATGATGTTTTTAAACTCTGTAGTTCCCATGAATAGCAGTGTATCCAAATTTTGTCGAGCCTTATTTCGTCTATAAACTCGATTAATTTGAGGTCTTTTGACTTCACCATTTTCAATTTTGGAATTACCTTGAACAGTCGAAGAATATTTGCTCTATTCATTACTGTTTTGGCCTCTTTCTCAGATTTTCCTTCCAGCTTTATTCTGATAGCTTTTTTTTTGTAATGTGGCTCTATGAATTGTGGTTGTTCAAGGTGTAAACTTTCCAAGTTGGCATCTTGCTTCTTGCTCCGGTCAGTGTGTTCATTACTTAAGTTGCTGATTTCTTCTATCTGGACTGATTCCTCTATCCTTGTCGAACTCAGAGTGTCGTTTCTGGAGTTCAGTTCTTTGCCTGAAATCTCCTCGCAGGAGAGCTCTATGGATATGTGTGATCCAATGATTGTTTCCTCATAGCAATCGATTACTATCATTGAGGAGGTCTTTGTTTGATCTTCCAGTATCGCCGTTCCCGTGGTTTCTTCTTTCTTGGCACTCTCTGCTTCATATGTCGAATATGTGGATAGATTCATTAAGGATTTGATGTTTCCCTGGTCAGTTGTTGTAGAGCTAGGGGACTGAGCAATTCTGCCCCTACCTGTGCTTTCTTTGTTTTGGATCAGCTCTTCTGCTTCTTCTTTCCTAATGGCTATATCCTTAGTTTCAGGGTTTGCTGATCTCGTTACTTTTGATTCTGAAAGTTTGGCTTTGTCAGTAATTTCTTTAGTGCTCTGTGACAAATTTCTAAGGAATGCTCTTGAGCCTCTTTGTTGTTTTTGGTGAGCTTTTTGGCCGCAACTGTTTTCACTTTTTTTTAATTATTCTGAGGGAGTTGTTCAAATATACTATCGTTTTGGTTCCCTTTGACTGATTTACTGTGTTGTTCGATTTTTGATGCACAATGCTTCAGGATCAGATTACCCGGCATAGTGCTTATTCTGTGCTGTAAATCTTCTGGTATCAGGTCTATCAGTAGGATGTCCTCATCTATATTCAAGCTTTCTGGGTGGTTCTTTTTGTTCTTGATCTGTGGGCGGGACAAGCTTATCTTAGAGGGGAGTGTCTTTATTGCTCCGTCAGTGTGTTCATTTGGCTTTTTTATATTTTCCTTTGTGTCTTTCTTCAATAATGATGTCTTTGTAAATGAGAATAAGGCTTCTGTTAGCATTGCTTTGTCCATTCTGTCTTGCCTCGCTATGTCGGCTAGGCGTTGTTGCCAAACACAGCTGTTTTCCGCTTCAATGCTAAGCCGTTCTTGTATCTTATATATGAGTTGTTCAATGGTCTTCTGTTTGGAAATTATGGAACCCAGTATAGTAGTATGTTCTTTGGTTATTTCATTGTTAGCCTCTTGTAATTTTATGTAGGGTACCATTGTTTGCGTTGTTACAGCTATCAGCATATTTTGGAGGTCAAGCATTGAAGTGGCAACCGATTCTTGTTGTTTTACTGCATTTGGTGCTCCATAATAAGTGTCTTCTTCCGCCTTATAGGCTCTTTCTTTTATTTCTGCTTCTGTATTCGATATTTGTGACCTGTTTTCCGTTACATTGCTTGAATATAAATAACTTAGAGTATTGTCACTCACCTTATTTATTTCCATCGCTGTTCTTGTTAAATTCACCTGTCGTTTATTTTTCCTGTTTGCTTGTTGTAATTCCATGAGTGCTTCGATATCAGTTAGATCAAGCGAGAGCTGTACTAGTCAACTTTGACTGATTGGAGTGGTTTCTTTAGCAAATTGTTCTGATTTAGTTGCTCTTTGGTAATATAATTTCCATTGTTCCATTGCTTTGATGGCTCTCTCTTTCTGTGAGAGTGGTATATTGTCGGATTTGTTAAGCTTGCTTACTTGAGTTGTTTCCTTTGTGCTGTTATTTGAATCAATGTCTAATTCAGGCTCTCTATTTTGCAGATGTATAACCTTATGATCTTGTTCATATCCTCGTTGCAACTGTGAGGTGCTTTTTTCTTCCGTATTTATTTCCTTATCTCTTTGCTCCTTCTTGTAATACTGGGGTGAAATATTTTTCAAATCATCCTGTTGCTTTGATATTTCATCTGTCTTTCCTGTATCTATTATGTGCAGCACTGATTCAGGCTTTCATATTAACCTTTGCATTGGTGTCAGGTTCTGTCTCTTTAAGGTTCGGGCAGCCGAGGGCTACAGACTGACACACCCCTTGTTCTTCCTCCGTCATTCTACTGCTGCTTCCAGTGTGCTGTAGCAGTTTCTCTGACATTTTTTTTAAAATTCTTACTCTTGTGTTACATCCTGTTAATTGTTTTGTTGTTGTTGATTTTGTTTCCTCCTCACCTCTCATCATATTTAATAATCTCAAGTTTGGGAGCGGAGCATGTACTTGCTCCGTTGTTCACTGTTTGCTTTCGCTCTCTCCACCTCACGATCAGCAGCCGTCGCAGCGCCATGGCAGCTAAACTCCCCTGCCCCTCTTCTTACACGGGCGCCCTCGTACTTCGTCTGCCCGCGGTTGCAAGCTAGCGGCGTTCGCAAGCACGATGAACGGTAATGGGGCGGGAGGGTGTTTCAGGGGATTGTTTCTAGAATTTTCAATTACTTTCTGTATGCGTCTTGCAGCGTGTGGGGGTCAAAGGACCGGTTACCGCAGTCCCCCCACACTAATCTCTCTGAGTGATCAAAATCTACGGAGCGATTTCGATTCTGTATTCTTTGCCACTAACACGCTCGTACTTTCCAAACTTGGGATGTTAAGTTGATGTGTGATTTTGGGGTACGATTCCCTCTGTTTTCTGATGTTTCCTACTGAACTTCACAATCTACTACTTGGGGGTCAAAGGCCAAAAGTCCCGCAGTTCCCCCACGCCAAAAGTTCCCAATCTTCTTTCCAATATCACATGACAATTTTTTTTGATTTGTTGCGGTTTGTTGAGCCGCTAACAGTTAATTTATGCAGCTAAATTGTTTTGGAGGGTGGAAGTCTGTGTATGAAAGGGTTTAGGGGATTCAAGATCCTCTTGTGCTGCCTGTGATTATACTTATTTGGGAGTCTCTTACCTTGCTGGGTCACTTCCTCACTTCCTCAGTTCCGCTGATCCGCTGATCCGCTGATCCCGTGGACTCTGGCAGACTCCACACTCTGCCTCCACACTCTGCGGCCCGCTCCGCGGTTAGTTGTGGCATTATACTGTTGCTGGTTCACTCCTCCTTCAATAACCACAGTAAAAAGACTTCACTCCAGCAGACTCCACACTCTGCCTCCACACTCCGTGTATGTGATTATATCTGCATGAGAGAGCCTTCCCAGTGCCCCTCCTCCCCCTAGTCCATTATAGTGAATACAAGAGGTCTTGCCTAATTCTAAAGTGCTGAGGCTGCGGGCGGACCCTGGTTCCTTCCCAACACCAGACATGCCACGTTTTTTACAATTAAGACATTTATATGCTGCAAAATAGTCCAAATCGTGGTCTCGTATCACGTGAGTCAAAGATGGAAATAGAGTTGGGTATGAAGTTCCAGGACTACGATAGTGCGTGCTCGCACTCCCTTATATTCCCAGGGACAAGAATACACTGCAAGGCTAAGTTCAAAGACATCTTTATGGCAGAGGGCATGGGTGATGAGAGACGTTGGGCTAATTGGGTCGGGAGGTAAAGTCATGTCCAACTCCTGGCACATGGGTATGAGCTTACGTGCTAGTAAATGAACTGAATGTTCCAGGCATGGCACAAGCATGCCAATCAGTTGTAGAGGGCCATATAACCAAGAGCATTATAGTTTGAGAGTCAATTATATACTGTGTACTTAATAGTGTTGAAGATAACTTGCACTAGAGGTAGGCATAAATTGTCCACCTGACAGTAGAGATCCCATCATAACCCAACCCCTTATGAAAAGTATACTTAGATGTTCCCCTTGACCCTATTACAACCACTCATAGGTTTTTCTTATTTGCCACGTAGCATGACGTCATGTATGATACATTTTCACTATATAATTGTTATTTTTTTGTAAAGTACGCTGAGAGCTCGAGCGAATGTCCGTTGATGTCCATTGTAACTCCCTGTCTTAGACAATTGATAATAAAACAGAAAACGTTGCCATCTTCCTGAGTTGGTTTGATTATTTGGTGTTGGAGTTATTATGCATCCATCCATTGCATGCATGCTATCCAAAGGGCTCTAAGCTCACTACACATTGTATACACTTAGATGTGAGGGCAAGTATAGATTTTGGACACAGACAGATATTTGCTTTGGACTTCCTGACACAGACTATCATTGATTTTATTGATGTCACCTTAGCATAGTGCAAGTTAGACCTTTTTCCAGCCCCCTTTTTATTTTAACAAAGGTTTTTAGCCCAAACTCTATTAGTTTGTCTGTGTCTCCTTCATGATGCATTCAGGCACAGCAGAATGTAAAAAATATCCATACTATAGCTTTCACAGAATTGGTCATGTGTTGCATGTATGCTCTCCGTTGGTGTTGTTCATGAGCTGGGAACTGATTCTCACCAAAATTCACAACCGTTGGTATCATTATTGTTGTAAGCAATCAACCTCTCCTGTGGAAGAAGTGTACTAATATGGCAGCAAAGAGTCTCTCAAAAATGAATTTGACTTTAGGGTTACTAAGCAAGGCAATAATAGGCATCCGATTGCTGTTGGCAATGTAGATAAGGAAAGCATAACCAGAGACTTTTGCTGGCACCATTGGGTCAGTGTCCCTGTATATTCAAAAAGTGTTTTTTGGTTGTATTGTGCAGGTACAGCAATACTCATAGAATGTCAGTTCATATAGGTATGCTGGTTGCTGAATGCAAAAAGAACAGTGTGCCTGAATTAGTTTTCTGTATGCTCCTTTCTAGCTCTGGTTCTGGACCATGTCTGAATTTGTCGCTCTGCTTCTTCTTCTTGCGCTGCACTGTCTGCATCTTGGGCAAGGGGGGTCTCACCTCTGCAGGGCCTGACATCTCGCAGGTAATTCAAAGCTTTCTTCCCTACCAATTTTTCAGCTTTATCGTTGGCTTGCTCTATAGTAAACAGGACATCAAATCACCATCAAAATCACCGCTTGTGCCAGTTTCTGTTAAAGTTCCTTAATGAAACCAAATTCCCTGGGTAAAGGGGTGGGGATTTTTAGCAGTTCTCGTGGTACTACTGAGGTGCCGTCTTCATCATTCTTCCTAAATCTCCCCTGCCGAGCCTTTAGCTGTTGAGAAATAACTGAAAAAAGCACTAGCCATCATCAAATTGAGATACCCGTACATTTAATTTCCCAAAATGATGGCAGCATTCTGGTCATCCGTCAGCATTCTTGTGGGAGGAGCAAGAGGGAGGTGCATGCGTCATCCTGTCACCACCTCATGGGGAGTTAAATGGTGATCGGATGAAGGCTGATAGCGCAGTGCGAACAGGGCTATGTGCAGGCAGTGAAGCCATCTCTTTTTCAGGGTCATTTTCACTTTTGCAATTTTTTATTTGAGTAGGCCATTGAGGTGTTCACAGATCCCATTCACCTGTGCATGGTACACACAGGACAACTTGTGCTAAATCCCCAATAGGTTTGTGATGTGCTTGAACACTTCATTTACGAAGTTCAGTTTGTTATCGGACTAGATGACTTTGCACACCCCCATTGTGGGAATACCTCTTTGATGATGAATCTCGCTGCACAAATGGCATCGGGTGGGTGCATGGACCTACTTCGATCCATTGAGTAAATGGCCATAAAACCACTGGCATGTACAAGTAGCTTTTCCAATTTTGAACCAAGTTCACGTAATCTATATGTAAATGTTGGAATGGCCCATTAGGCCTGGGTATGCTCCTCTCACTACTCGCAATGTGTGTCCTGCTGTGAAATGTTGGCAAACAATGTAATTATACATGAAGGTGGCAACATGTTCTGCCAAGTTGGGACAGCGCCAGTCTTCTGCTACCTGTGCCACAAAACTCTCTTTACTTGTGTGGGTCGGGTAATGAAGCTGCGTTAAGGTTGTCTGTAGTAATGCAAGGGGCATGACCAGCGTTCCAGTACTCTCTTGTCACATCACATCCATGGGGGATACTGAACACCCCCTCCTTATTGACAACTCTTTCTTCTACTGGTGCTCGTCCCTGTAATTACATTATTTGGGTAATGGCCAATGAATTAAACCCTTCCTGCAATACCATGTTGCGCTCTTGTGTGCGTCTATCGGGAGGAGTTTTGCCGCTTTTTTCACTTCTGCATCTTCATTGCCACAGGAAATGATGTTCTGTCCCCTCGTGTGGGCTAGGCACTTCACTACAGTGATGGTTGATGAGAGTTGTAGTGCGTCTATGAGTCTGCCTAATATGGGCACGTACTACACTGGTGTGTCACCAGCACGTCGGAAGCCCCTCCTCTTCCATCATGACAGTCCTGCATGTACTGTTGACGTCATGCATGCAGAGTCGGAGTACACTGTAATCTCCTTGTCCTCATGTGTTTCTAGCACTATTATGCGTGCTAGCAGTTCTGTTGCTTGTGCTGAGAAATGCGCAGGCAATCTTGTGCTTGCCACTACATCAAAGTTCCCGTTCTGTCTCAACTTTACCACTGCATGCCAGTATGTCGTTCCCCTGAAATCTGGTCAATCATTGAGGACCCGTCAATAAAGAGCACTTCCCCTACCCAAGATCATTTTCCCTGACTATTGGGATGTCATCCTAGTGTTCTGTGTATTTAGTGCAGTTTTGTACATAGGCTCCCTCCTCTACTGGCTCTGCAATGAATGTTGATGTGTTCACAACTCTGCATCTCACTACTTTTATTGCTGGGTTTGACATAATCACCTCATATCCACATGCTCTCTGTGTGGTCAGTGTGCTTTTGTGTTTCTCCAGAATGGCAAAAAGGGTATGCTCCACGTAGAGCGTGGCACTACAGCCCATGGTGACACTTGCAGTTGCAAAGGTAACTGCAGCCAATGCTTGTTCACAAGGATAGTGGACTCTCATCACTGGATCTAGAAGCCCACTGTAGAAGGCTATCAGTTTGTGTCCCAAAGTAGTTTTCTATGTGAGTACTGCTGTCATCATTACCCCATTTGAGTGAAAGAATAGATACAATTCTTCACTGTAATGAGAGATTCCCATATCTAGGGCAGTGCATATTGCCCTTTTCAAGTAATCAAATGCTTCTGTCATTTTCCCTGTCCTGATTAGTCTGTCATCACCCCTCTGACCTTCATTAACTCTGTCATCATGAGGTCTAGTGTATGTGCTGTAGTCGAACACCCAAACCCTGCAATAATTGCAAAGACCTAGAAATTGCTAAATCTCCCTCACAGTCTTTGGCTGCAGCATTTTTATGATTGCCTATACACTGTCAGGTGTTATCTCCTGCCTTCCTGTGAGATTAACTGCCCAATGCATAGAACCACTTGCTGGCAGTATTGTAATTTTGCCGTCTCCACCTTCTATCCCTTCTTTTCCACGGCTGTCATCAGCTGTATTGAGTCTTTTCAACACTGTTCCTCTGTCCTACTACAAACCAGAATGTCGTCCACATATTGAATCACTGTACTGTTTGAGAAACCTGAACGTACTCTCACATCTGCTCCACAGGAATCTTCTGTTCAGGTAGCCAGGGAAGGGCCATCACTTTTGGAACCTGACCCTTGGGGTGGACTAGCGAGGGAGGATCACCTGGGTGGAGGATCCTTGGTGATTAGAAAGAGGGTACCTGAAGGCAAGATATGGTCTTCACTAACACTGACCTAGCAGACCCTCCCTAAGTCTTTATGGGATAGTCTCAGTCCTTCCCAGCTTTTCCCTGTAATCTTACATCTAGTACTGAGATGAGAAAGAGGCAACAAAGAGTAAAGCACACTTCCTATTGGAAACACCACTATAGTACTGGGATGAAGAAGAAGGAATATGAACACTACAGAGCTGAAGGTTGGGCATGTCCCAGTAATTGGTCTATTTGGAATCAGGAAAAACAGGCAAGAGAAGCACATCTGAACACCCTTGATGGGATCCAGGTGTATAAAAGGGTGGCATGGCAGCAGCAGAGGAGAAAAAGAGAACAGCAGGGAAGAGGAGAGCAGCAGGGTGGAAGAGAGCAGCAGCAAAGCCCAGATGGACCGTTGGGAACCGGAGGAGAGGTGAAAGCGAGAACACTGGAAGGTTGCAGAGCAGGGCACCCTGTGGAAGCATGGTGAAGGAGCCGTGTCTCCAGGGAGCCGGTGAGGTCGGAGGAAAGAAGCTGTATGCAGTGTCGGTCCTCCCTGTTTGGTTCTGCAAGTGCTCATTCCTATGGGCGGAGGAGCCGGCCAACGAATGCCTGAGTGGCAGGTGGTGAGACCCTGACCTCAGTTTGTGGGAAGCCGTGAAAGCGGAGGAGCCGCAGCACCAAATAAAGTGACCAGTGAGTTTCTGTGTGTTAAGAAACCCAGTGCGCTTACGAGAAGAAAAGAAGGTACATTGTGGCAGAGCGGGCACGTGTGACCATTAAACTTGTGAGTGATTCTGACTTTGTATGAACAATCAGATGCTATGCTAACAAGGCTCTTTGAAGATACTGTCTATTACAGTACTCACGTATAGAAGATGTTCAAGTTTTGAAAACTTTTCGAGTAACAGAGAAAGACTGACATGTTGGCAAGAGAATATCTTGAACCAGGATAGCAGAGTGGTCAGGTGCAAGCAACAGACACTGCTTCAAAGGTCTCTGGATATCTGAGGATGAATAAAAAGTATTTAAAGCACTACGAGTGAAGAGAAGTGGTTGAGTAAACAGCAGAGGGAAGTAGTGAAGTGGGAACAAAAGAGAACCCAAAGGCGGCACACCCCCGTGAAGGAAGAGACAGACTGAGTATAAAGTGAACTATTGAAAGTGCAAAGAGTCAAGTAATGCTAATGAAGATGCTTGGACAAGTTCTCAAGCCAAAACATAATGCCACAAGCCCCTGGTTGTGTGACCTATAATGGGTGGAACTTGCAGTCTGACAACTGCGCCCAGACCAGAGAGCCCCAACCAATCGTATGGAAGTTGCTGAAGAAAACCTAAGAACAAGTGTTTGTTGAACTTTTTCTGTATCTGTGCCTGAAGCTTGGAGAAGGGAACCATGAGCTCTTTCGGAACATTGGTTTTGTGAATCTGTGATTGAAGCTTGGCGAATGGAACCCTGAGCCCTTTTGGAATATTGTTTTGGCGAACCAGTACTTGAAGCTTGGGGAAGGGAACTCTAAGCTCCTTCTGAACTTTGTATATTGACAAGTGTTTGCTGAACCTTTACTGCAACTGTGCTTGAAGCTTGGGGAAGGGATCCCTGCGCTATTTCAGAACATTGGTTTTGTGAATCAGTGATTGAAGCTTGGGGAAAGGAAGCCTGAGCTCTTTTGGAACATTGTTTTGGTGAACCAATACTTGAATTTTGGGGAAGTGACCCCTAAGCTCCTTCTGAACTTGGTATATTGAAACCAAGTATGCTTTGGGGGAAGATACACTCAAGTCCTAAAAGGACAGTTGAAACCTATGATTGTTGGAACTGCATCCTGAACTAGGGGAGGGGATATAAAGACTGTTTCAGACTTTATGTTGGACATTATTTGAGTTAGAATAACCCTACACTACTATTTAGTATTAGATGTGAGGGCAAGCATAGGTTTTGACACAGGCAGGCTTTTCATTTGGACTTACGGACGTAGACTTTCCCTAGTTTCTTTAGGTAGGGAAATTCCCATCATAGTCATAGGGCAAGTTAGGCATTACATCCATCCTGATAATTAATAAAAGTCATATTGTTGAATTCCCATTCTGTTGTCTGTGCCATCTCTTGATACCATGCCTGTCTCACAGCTGTCTGAATGTACAGTTCCCAGGTCCATTCGTAAGAACCTAACAAATATAGAAGGTGATTCACAGTACCACTGTGGTAACCTTGAATGTTTCTACTTTTTATTACTATATAGAAACGTGGTCAAGTCTTTTGATTCCTCATGAAGAGGGATTGAGAAGAACACATTCTTCAAATCTATTAACGTGAAATGTGTGGCTTCTGGTGGGATTCTGCATACTACTGTCGCAGGATTAGGAACTAAGGGAAACTCTGCTTCAACAATATTAATCAGAGAGCACAAATCCTGAATAAAATGCCACAACCCCCATCACCTTCTTCACAGGGCACACAGCCGTGTTACTTTGGGACTCTGATGGTACTAAGATTCCCTGTTGCACTTGCGCGGAGATTGTCTCAAAAATACCTTTGTCTGCTCCTTAAACAGGGGGCATTGTTTTGCCATGGTCGAATCGCCCCCTGCCTTCAGCTTTATTTTGACTGTTCCTACCAGTTTCAATAGGCCAACGTCATATGGGCTTTTGGTCCATAATATGCTTGGCACCTGTGCTAGATTGTCCTCAAGAAATGGTGCTGTCTTTTTCATCAGTGCCATCCTCTGTGGGACTTCCCTGTACTTGATTCTCATCCAGTAAGTAATGTTCAGGAAAAACATCTCAATATCTGAATAGTAGTGCCGAAACAGTTCTTCATCTGTGAGGTCAGCCAGAATTTGTCCTTCTCCTACTGCAATTAGTGCTCTCCAAACTCTCCCCCTATCATCTGTCCTGTGAATCACTACTCTTGCTTCCCTTACTATAGCTGTTTCCAGTTCTAATGGAAATATATGTCCTTCCTCCTTATTATGGGAATTCCTGCCCTAGACAAAATCTTGTCTGTTAAATTAAGCAGTTTACTCTGTATCCCTGGGAGCAATGCTAACATTATATCCACCCCTACTGAAATACCTCGGGATCTAGGGGCTTCCCCCTCTGTACGGTCTGGCCACAGAATGCTTGAATGAATTCTCGTGCATTCACATAGTGAATCCCTGGAGTGGAGCATACTATCCCCTGATCAGTGAATGAGATGGTCATGTTAAGTTTACTCATCATGCCCCGTCTCATCATGTTAACCGGTGTCTGGCAGGAATATAACAGTGATATGGTGAGATCATACTCTCCAACCGAGATTACCATTTTGTCAGTGAACAGAACCAAATCTGTGGTCCCAGAAAATCCTTGAGCATTCATGGCAATGGCTGGCATGTATCCATGAGAAAAGAGAAAGTCTTGTCACCTATGGTTACCCCACTCATAGTATCTCATTCGGGTTGGGTGTAACATATATATATATATTTGATTTATTTATTGATCATTTATAAGGCTCTTTATAAACCGAATTGTGTTTCAAAGCGCCACAGATAGGATTGAACACAAGTCAGTATGCGGGCTGGTCTTTTGTGGGTATTAGCTCATCACTGTCCCTGTGAAAGGGTTCCCTCCCACTATTGCCACATTCCCTGGTCTTGGTGTGGAAGTCTGTACTGCGGTATCAAAGTTCTGCGTGGCTACAGTGTTCTGCTGTGCCAGTGCTTGATGTGCTGTCTGGGGTTACTGTGCATATACTGGGGCTTGTGGTGTCTGTGTCATGGGTTGTTGCAGTGTTAGTATATTTGTTTGAATATATTTGGCCGAATGGTACATTTGACTGAATTTGGCCTGTACCATTTGACGGCATATATTCAAACAATTTGGCTATTACATACCAAACATGCCAAGCGGGGGTTGCAGGGGTGTATTGGCCCTGGGGGGATGCAGAGGTGTCCCCTGCTTCCTTGATATTGGAGGTGGGGGATGGGAAAAAGGGGGCCCTGCGGCATCAGATCTGGCCCATGTTAGAAAAACAGATCTGACACCGCAGGGTTGAAGTGGACCAGGCGGCGAGCGAGCTGGTAAGTGGGGAAGGCGTTTGGGGGGGTAGTGGTCTTTGATCATTTGAGAATTGATTGCATGCAGGCTGTTTTTTTTAACAGTTTGCTGCAATCAATTCTCATACGATCAAACACCCCTAAACTGTTGTTGCGACTGCACCAGTGCATGTTGTGTTGCTGCCATTTGTGGCGCGTAAGGCATTGACTATCTGCGATCTTGCGTATAATAGTCAGGTTGCTCTGAGGAGTGTGCTGGTGGATGTGTCGCCCCCCCCCCCTTGTATCTTGCCAATGCTGGTGCATTCCTCCTCTGTTCTTACACACCCGGACTCTATGGCCAACCTTCTCACATATCCAACATTGTGGTGAGGGTCCCATGGCCCTAAGCTGTCCCCTGTTAAATCCTTCCCCTCCTTGCTGAGTGTGGTATCCTACTCATCTCCCCCTGGGCACACCTCCTTTTCCTCGTGGCCAATGGCTACTGTGTTACAACCTGCTATAAACGTTGGTGTTTGTGGCATCGCGGCAGGACATGCCGTTCGGCATTCGTGAATCCCCCCAGCATGGTGATGTATCTTTCTTGCTATCCTTTGAGTGCCAGTCTAGTTGTTTCACGCACTTCTAAGACATCGCCAGAGGGTCATGTGACCGGATATAAGGAACCTAGCGCTTTGCCTCCGCGCGTCGCTACTCCTTTAGCCCAGACGCTTCGGAAGTGATCGCCTTCTAGGGATCTTTACTCTCAGACTTGTGTTCTATTGCTAACTCTTTCCCTCTTGTATGCTTTAGTATTGACTCATCCAGAATTCAGGGATTCTTTGACTTCAACTGCCAAGACCTCCTGCAGTGTATCTCCGGACCTCTATCCGCATTCAGCCCAAGCACTTTCATTCTATGGTATTTACTTTAAGGTCCTTTCCTCTCCTCTTTTCCTAGTCCCGTCATTCTACTAACCTTCCTCCTCTTCCCTACCTTCCAGGAGTGTTCCTTCCATCTCTTCCGTCTTCCGAGTTCCTGAAGTGCAATTTGTCTGCACAATAACATCCAAGGCAGATATAGGTAGGCGCAGGGATTCTGGGGAACTCTCCTCCTCCGACCTTTACCTCTCTCATCAGCTCTTTCTCTTTTCTACAGAACCCATCCTTCCGAACTCGTACCTCAGCATCACAGTTCCCGCAAGATTCCAGGACATTGAACCCAGCCCAGAACCAGTGTCTTCAGTGCCGCGCAGGTTTTTTTTCCCATAGACGGTTTCCTTGGGGGCACAGTCCTTCCTGCTCCTGGTTGTTCAATCCGGGTGAGGAGAATTGGGCTTAAAGGGAAGCCTTCACCATCATCAGTACCTTTGCCTTTCCTGGTTACCGCTGGATGTGCAGGTTAGTGCATTCTTCTTTAAATATCTAATCGCTATATAGATAACATACTGTACCTTGTTCCTGCAAAACGTCCCCCTGCCATTGTCTACTGGTACTGTGTATTCTGTGTGACCATTTCCTCTCCATTTGTCAATATCACCCCTTCCATTGAATACTTCGAAAATGTTTTCTGAAATAATTCACAACACTTGGGACAGACTGATGTCTTCTGGTTCGGTGATGGTCTTGGGGTGTGACAGCCACTGGACTGCTTTTGTGGCTTGCCAGAAATTTCTCGCATTCTCTTATATTAACCTACAATAATGTACTATAGACAATTGAATTTGCGACTATAGCTTTGCCTCAATCACAACTAATTTCTTCAATTACTTAGGTACTTACTCTGGTAGTCCCTGACTGAGTATGAGATAAAACAAACCCACGGTCTTGTCCCACGGTTCACGAGTCTCAAGATGTCAGTGTTCTTGGATCTCTTGAATATATTCAACTGGATCTTCATCCTCATGCATTTTGCATGCCATAATCATGCTTATGTCGGATGTGCCTGGGTATTGTACTCTCAGGGCCTGCATACGGCTGCCCTACAGTAGTTAAAAATCGCTTCATTGTGTGCCATGTTTTTGGCCATCACTCCCATATCCCCCTCTTGTCTTCAAACGTCGCCAGCTCTTTCCGCAAGAATGGCAGAGAGCAAGCATTTCATGTTGCCCACTGCTAATGTTGTCCCTGCCATCAACCTTTCTAACTCATACATCCATTTTCCTGTCCCTGCAGTCAACGATGGCAATTTACATCTTAGATTATCCTTGTGCATTTGGTGCCATGGTATATATTGTGGTCGACCACCACCCTTTTCTAACAGCGGAAAATGTGTCAGCCCCACACTTTTCTCTGATTTGCTCATATCTTTCATCACTGTATATGCTTTGACATGCTAGCTCTCTTTCACCCCAAAAGCGCTCTCAAACTCTGAGCGTACAGGGTAAATTCATCAGAGCTATATGATCAGTCTTATGAGCACTTGGTTTGCCCTTCAGTTTCTAGATTCACTCCTTCCATTTCCTCTTCATAGTCACACAGTGTCTTCCTTTTCTGGGCTCACTCCCTCGTAGGGGCAGCACAATCTCCATCCACCTTTCTTCGTCCTCGCTTTCCCCTTGTTCCTTATCTGAAGCCATTGCCCCTAAACTGTCATCACTGCCTTTGTCCCCCTTGTCCTTGAAGCTCAATAATTTCAGGATATTTTCTCTCTGGCGTCCCCTTATCGCTCCACCCAGTGAGTCACTTCCCTCTCTCGTCTGGGATCCTGCTATGATTCTGCTTGCCTTAAAGGCCACAGCAATATCACTCATGCTTCGGTAAAATTCCCCAATCCGCCTTTGTATTCCCACTTCCCATTCTTCGTCCAAAAGTCTGGGAACCCTCATTAGGTCTTCCACTTCCTATGGTGTCCCTCCCTAATTTCCTCTCTTTCCTGTTCTTGCTTTTTATCCCTTTCCTCCTTCTCTCTGTTCTGCTGTTCTTTAATAATTCTCTCAATCTCCATTTTCCTCTTCTCCCTTCTCATTTGTGCCTGCCTCTCTTTCTCTTCTCCGTCTTTTCTTATTGCCCTCACCTCTGCTTCCTTCTGCATTGTCTTCCTTTCCGTCTCTTCTCTTTTTTTTATCCTTCTCTACTTTCTCTAATTCTCTCCTCATCTGCTCCTGTTCCTTCTTCTCTTCTCTTTCTATCCTCCACACTTCCTCCTTAATTTCTGCCCATTCTCTTTCCCCTTCTGCTATTCTCTTTTGTTTATCCTCTTCCTTCTTTTCTCTTCACTTCTTAGCTTCCCTTCTGGGTCTCCAGGCTCTGCTTGACCCCTTCCGTCTAGTTTAAGCAATATTTATCCTTCCACCCACTCATTCGGTGGGATTGTCATCTCATTGTCCCCTCTATGTTTCTAGGTTGTCTCCTCACCCCCCATCAATTTCACATTCAGTTTGCTGCGCTCTTTATGCCCGTCAGTCATGGTCCCTACTTTCTGATTTGTTAGTTTAGTTCCGATAAGTGTGCCTTCGCTACTATAAGCAGAAGATGCATCCACAGGGTTAGTATTACCTGCTGCTGCTTTTAATTCTTTCAAGGGGTAAAATCCCTGTCCTCCTGTCAGAGGGTCATTTGTCCACCTCCTTGTCCTCAAATATCTTCCATAGCTCCAGTACTGCTAATCTGGTCATTTTATTTCCTTTATATGCAGCATGCAAATATGTGGTCATGTGTTGCAGTAAATATTTCAAAAGACTTTCTTCCCAGGGCCATGACATTGCATTCCGCGCTATACTTGCATATCTTGTCCTTATATCGAAGAAGGGACTTGCACAAATGTCTGAGGTGAGTGTCCCCATGATGGAACGTCACCTTCTCACTGCCAATACTTGACCTCAAAGCAGGATTTTGTATGTTTCAAACAATGTCAATCTTATTCTTACAGATCTTGTCAGCAATAAATCAACACTTCCAAAATACAACAATGTCCAATCTTTTCCACCAGCCTGTCCAGCTTCACTAACATCAATGAGGGCGCATACCACAAGTCGCCCACAGTCTTTCTGCCACCCTTGAAGGCCACTCCGAACCTCTGAATGCTCCCAGAGCCTTACCCAACCCAATGGTACTGCAATCTTTTTGTTTTCACAACCTCAAATTCTTGAGCTTGCGCGCCTTCACTCTTCAACCATCACCTTACATCGCTACAAAACAAAACCTTTTCCCTTTTCTCCAACAACATCTCCGTACCCCACTGGGGGCTAACAACCTCCAGCCAATGTTCTATGTCCTATTTACAAACTTCTTCTGATGTCATCAACTACTATGCATGCAAAATATATGTGTGCACTCGTAAACCACCACAATGACCAAAAATACCCCAACTCAAATTCCCTGCTGCCGTCTGCTTGCTTTACTCACAGGGGATTCATCTGTTAAAGTGCCCAGTCGGGAGCGGGGCCCTGCTTCTACACCGTAGCATACGATAACCATTTCATCACAGTTTTTTTTATTCTTTTTATTTTTTCTGTAATGTTTAACAAGGTCCCACCTTCCATAACCTAAGCTAGCGCCTAGAAACAGGTATTCATCTCTTCATTCGTAACCTAAGCTAAAGCCTAGAAACAGGTATTCGTCTCTTCATCCGTAAACTAAGCTCACACCTGGAAACAGGAATTCGTACTTCATCCATAACCTCAGCTAATGCCGGGAAACAGGTATTCTCTCATAAATAACATAAATGATGAATCACAACACAACAATTCCCTCCCACCTGTATTTGTCAGATTACTGTACTCATACTTGCACTGTGTGGATCC
This sequence comes from Ambystoma mexicanum, assembly GCF_040938575.1. Taxonomy (NCBI): domain Eukaryota; kingdom Metazoa; phylum Chordata; class Amphibia; order Caudata; family Ambystomatidae; genus Ambystoma; species Ambystoma mexicanum. The sequence continues at coordinate 1,087,899,275 of NC_090929.1, forward strand.
GCTGAAGCCCTCGGACACTGTGACTTCCAGAATCTGCCACTCCGCCTTCAAGTTTGCTGGGCGTCCAACAGGGAGCGGGCAGGAATTTCACCAAGGGGGCTCCTGACTACCGTCTCAGTAGTTCACATGTGATTAACAATCCGGTCCTCGCGGGTCGCGATGCATCCCTTCAGGCTCGCGGCAGGAAAAAAACTGTATGTCGTCAGGGGCCCTACCCAACCATCCTCTGCTACCACCTGAAGTGGAAGCATGGGTGAAGCCCCCAATATAACAGCAAGAGGTCTGGTTCAGGGGCAATCCCCATGCCCAGGAAACATAAAAGTCCCAGAAATGTGACTAAACCACTGAGATCTCACAAACAGGGACATACATGGAGGTTTCAGGATTTCCAATGCCCTCTGAACTTGTTACAGGCTTGTCATCAGGTTTTACCAGGTTGTGACATCAAAGGTGATGCATTTTTCTGCAAAACCTAAGGCAGACTGGGGTTGGTTAGTGGGGCAAACTACATATAGTATCTATATGGGGTTAGTGTTGTGATTGGTTATATTTTATCTGGTGGATCCACCTGCCACCACCTGCTAAATGTTGCAAGTAATGATATGTCAGGTTAGTACATTATAATTGGCTGGTGCAATAAATTGTGAACTGGCGCGGGAGGTAAGTAAGGATTGGTCATTGAGTGTCCTCAAAGCCTGGGTACCTTGGATGGTTACCAGCCCATGAGCAACAATTCAAGGTGATGAGAACAGCCCCGAATGGCTGTCTGTACCAATAAGGTTACTATCTCCGATCCTCTAGGCCTCGAGCCTAGTACATTTAGCTTTCAACTTACTATTATTTGTATTGTCTGTCCTGAAATGGATGGGAATGAAGGTCTCTGTCTGGCTCAAATTAATAGGATTTGTCCTCTAGTCTCAGATCACATGTGTAGAGACCACTGGCTTGATTTTCCTGCTCAACATTTACAAGGCTTTTTAGCATTTATACATGCAGGTGTTTTACCTTGCCTTTCCTCTAGGGGCTTTTCTCAAGCTACCCTTTAGTCATGTTCAGTTTGATGTGTTGGGTCCCTGTGCTTCCGCGCAACATTTGTGTCTCCCCTAATCTAAAAAGACTGATTCTTGTGTCTGTACCTGTGAGTGCTGATGTGAAACTCTCTCTCACTTGCCTAAAATATGTTCACCAGTTGCAGGAATAGTCTGGTCTGTGTTTTCTTGCTAAATCAGCAAGTCAGGTCTCTCGCTGCATTTTCGTGCCTTCTCATTGCTTCCCATTTACTCCAGCGTGGCTGCATCTTCAATTTGTATTTATATGGCTATTTATGTTAGTTACGTTCAGTGTCCAGCAAGCTTCTTGTCTTATTCTCGTGCATCTTGCGTTTCGGCATGTCAAAAGAGTACATGTCCTCTATCTGAGTGGGTCAAAAGCATGTTCTTTGTGTCTAAGAGCAGTTTAACCTAGATGTATGTGTAGCTTCATGCAGGGATGCATATCTGCTTCATGAATCATGTCTAATGCATCTACGTCTTAGTCTTGGTCGTGTCGTCATCGGCTCTCTGCAAAGTCACAGTCAGTCCACTTGCTCTATCGTCTACGAGTTTATCTCCTCCACAATGTCATCAGGGTAGTAGTGGTATGGCTGTCTAAGTGAATAGCGTTTCTTGCATCTGCGGAACAGTGGTGATGGGCAGGAGGGGGCCAGGAACAATGTGCACCTTTCATTTCTGTAACGTTCAGATGAGGGAGAGGCTGGAGCAACGAGGGCCCCATTTAGCTGTCCCTCTTCAACAAGAAGACTAGAATGTAGCAGCATTGTCCAGGAAATGCAGACTAGAATGTGTTAGCACTGTGCTAGAGAAGAAGACTAGAATGTGTGAGCCCTGTCCCAGAAATGTGCGAGTACTATTCGGGAAAAAGAGATTAGAATTTATTATTCCTGCCCTGGAAAAGCAGACTGGAATTTGTGAGCACTGTCCCAAAAAACAGACTGAAATTTGTGAGCACTATCAAAGGAAAGGTGGCTAGAATGTATGAGCACTATCCCAAAAAACAGACTGGAATGTGTGAGCACTATCCTAGAAAAACAGACTAGAATGTGTGGGCACTGTCCCAGAAAAACAGACTAGAATGTGCAAGCACTTTTCCAGAAAAGCAGACTAGAATGTGTGAGTACTGTCAAAGAAAAGAAGACTAGAATGTATGAGGACTGTCACAAAAACAAACTAGAATGGGTGAGCACTATTCCAGAAATGCACACTACTAGAATGTGTGAGCACTGTCCCATAAACGTAGACTAGAATCTGTGGGCACTGTTCCAGAAACACAGACTAAATTGTTTGAGCACTGTCCCGGAAAAGCAGACTAGAATGTGTGAGCACTGACCTAGAAAAGCAGAATAGCATGTTAGCATGTGTGAGCAATGTCCCATAAAAGCAGACTGGGATGTGTGAGCACTTTCCCAGAAAAGCATACTAAATTGTGTGGGCACTAACCCAGAAATGCAGACTAGAATGTGTGAGCACTGTACCAAAAATAGACTTGAATGTGTGAGAACTGTCCCAGACAAACCGACTAGAATGTGTGAGCACTGTCCCAGAAAAACAGACAAGAATGTGTGGTCAGTGTCCCAAAAAAGCAGATTAACATGTGTGAGCAATGTACCATAAGAGCAGACTAGAATGTGTGGGCATTGATCAATAACACAGGATAGAATATGTGTGCTCCATCACAGCAACAGAGGCTGGAACGCATGAGCACAGTCCCAGAAATGTAGACTAGAAGGTGTGAGCACTGTCCCAGAAAAGCAAACTAGAATGTGTGAGCACTGTCCCAGAAACGCAGACTAGAATGTGTGGGCAGTGTCCCAGAAAGGCAGACTATAATGCGTGCTCCCTGTCAAAGAAAAGCAGATTATAAACTGTGAGCACTGTACCAGTAAGACAGACTAGAATGTGTGAGCCTTTTAATGGCAAAGCAGACTCGAATGCATGAGCACAGTTCGTGAAATGTATACTAGAATGTGTCAGCACTGTGCTAGAAAAGCAGACCGGAATGTGTGAGCACTGCCCGAATAAAACAGACTAGAATGTGTGAGCCCTGTCACGGAAAAGCAGACCAGAATGCATCAGCAATGTCCCAGAAATGCAGACTAAAACCTGTGTGTAGAAAAGCAGATTAGAACATATAAGTACTGTCCTGGAAAAGCAAACCAGAATGCATCGGCACTGTACTGGAAAAGCAGATTAGAGTGTGTGAGCACTGTTAAAGAAAAGATGACTAGGATGTGTGAGCACTGTCCCAATAAAGCAGACTAGAAAGTGTAAGCACTTTCCTGGAAAAGCAGAATTGAATGTGTGAGCACTGTCCTGGAAAAGCAGACAAGAATGTGTAGACACTGTCACAGAAAAGCAGAATAAAATATGTTGGCTCTGTCAGAGAAATGCATTTTAGAATGTGTGTGCAGAGAGCACTGTCCCAGAAAAGCAGACTAGAATATGTGGGCCCTATCACAGAAAAGACTAGAATGTGTGAACACTCTTCCAAAAAAGCAGACTAAATTATGTGAACACTGTCCCAGTAATGCAGACTTCAATGTGCGAGAACTGTCCCCGGAAAGCAGATTAAAATGTGTGAGCACTGTCAAAGAAATGCAGATTAGAATGTGTGAGTACTGTCACAGAAAAGCAGACTAAAATGTGTGAGCACTGCCAGAGAAATGCACACTAGAATGTGTGAGCATTCTCCCAGAACAGCAGGCTAGAATGTTTGAGCAGTGTTCTAGGAAAAAACAGACTAGAATGTTTCCACACTGTCCGAGAAATGAAGACTAAAAATGTGCGTATTGTTGTGGAAAAGCAGATTATAACGTGCAAATCTGTCCCTGAAAACCAGACCAGAATGTGTGGGCACTGTCCTGGAAAAGCAGACAAGAATGTGTGTACCTCGTCCCAGAAAAGCAGACTAGAAATTGTTGGCACTATCAAAGAAAAGAAGACTAGAATGTGTGAGCACTGTCCCAGAAACGCAGACTTGAATGTGTGAGTACTCTGCTTGAAATGCAGACTATAATTCGTGAGCACTTTCCCAGAAATGTAGACTAAAACGTGTGAGTACTGGTCTGGAAAAGCAGATTACAACCTGTCAGTACTAGATTGTGTGAGCAAGCACTGTTCCAAAAAAAAGACTAGAATGTGTGAGCACTATCCCAGAAAAGCAGACTAGAATTTCTGGCCACTGTCCCAGAAATGCAGACTAGAATGTGTGAGCAATGTCCGAAAAGGTAGACTTGAATGTGCAAGCACTGTCCTCGAAAAGCATTCTAGACGGTGTAAGCACTGTCCCAGAAAAACAGACTACAATGAGTGAGCACTATCAAAACAATACTAGAAAGTATGAGAACTGTCACAATAAAACAGACCAGGGGGCAGATTACAGAAACTTTGCGCCTATGCAAGGGCAAAATTGCACGGTATTAGCACTAGGGCAATGTTTGCCGTATTTTTGAAAACAGTGGCACACAGTAGAAAACTACTGCACCATGACAAGTGCAGCTTGGCATATTAAAAGCACCAGGGCTAACATTGCCGTAGTGCAAAAAAAGATACATTTCTACTGCATTTTAGCCCTTGGGCAAACTCTGCCCTGATGCAAAAATGCATCAAAAATGTATCTTTTTTGCACTAGGGCAATTTTTGCCCTGGTGCTTTTAATATCTCAAACTTCACTCGTCATGGTGCAATAGTTTTCAAATGTGTTCCAGTGTATTTAAAAATAGGGCAAACGTTGCCCTAGTGCTAATACTGTGCAACTTTGCACTTGCACTAGTGCAAAGTTTCTGTAATCTGGCCCCAGATTGTGTGAGCACTGTCCCATAAAGCACACTAGAATGTGTGAGCACTGTCCCAGAAATGCAGACTAGCATGTGTGCGCCTGTCAAAGAAAAGCAGGCTAGCATGTGTGAGCAATGTCCCATAAAAGCAGATTAGAATGTGTGGGTACTGTCCCAGAAAAGCAGACAAGAATGTGTGCACCATGTCAAAGAAAAGCAGACTAGAATGTGGCCCAGAAACATATACTAAAATATGTGAGCACTGTCCCAGAAATGCAGACTAAACCGTCTGAGTAATGTGCTGGAAAAGCAGGCCAGAATGTGTGGGCACTGTCCTGGAAATTCAGACTAAAGTGTGTAACACTGTCAAAGAACAGATGACTAGAATGTGTGAAAGCTGTCCCATAAAGCACACTAGAATGTGTGAGCACTGTCCCATAAAGCACACTAGAATGTGTGAGCACTGTCCTTGAAAATCAGACAAGAATGTGTGGGCACTGTCCCAGAAAAGCAGACTAGATTGTGTGAGCACTGTCACGAAAAAGCAGATTGAAATGGGTGAACAGTGCCCCAGAAATGCACCCTAGAATGTGTGAGCGGCAAATGAGGGGGCCGAGCAATTTCCAAATCCGCCGTCAACTGCCCCATGTTTCAGCTGCTCCAGCACCCCACCCTAATGCCTGAAGTCTCGGGCAGCAAGCTTTTCAAGAGCTTCTCGTGTTCCTCAAATGAACCCCTACTAATTGAAAACACGGTTGGGAAGGTTGGCTGTGATCTTCCTTAAACTAAAGAAGCAGTGTACTAGCGAATGCGTGCTCAAAGACGTTGTGATAACCTACAAGAGAGAGTCATTTTGGGGTACCCCTTAGTGGCCCTTATCCTGCTTCAGCCTTTGGGGGAGTCCTGCGCTTCACTTAAACCCTTGGCTTTATTTGTCCTGGCACCCCACACCACACCTCCATGCAGTCCTACTGGCAGTCTCCTGAACGACTTACCAGCAGTGTCCCGAGCATGTCCTTGCTCCTGCATGCATGGCACAGGTTGCCTTGGTGGGGCTTGACATGCTGCTCAACTGCAGCCCAGTTCCACACACCAGGGGATTCTGTGAAACTCCCCCAAGTGGGTCGTCCTCGGGCTAGAAGTTATTGTAGAGGCTTTTCAAGTGTTATTTCTTCACAGATGTATACCTTTAATGTGTAATGGATTTAGAAATGCATTCCTATCGTTGTTGAAAGTAGCCCTACATGTTTTAATGAGCAGAAAACGGGGCCTTGTTGATTTCTGCATCCCTGGTGGAGTTATGCTGTTGTGCTTTGGCTGAACTAGCACTAGTTGAGCCAAATGGCACATCAGGGGCTTTTTGATTGTTTTTTAACAAAGACCTATGGCTATGGGGTGGTGATGCTCAGGTACATTGTGTAAAAAAGCCTCCAAACACTGTCCTAGTCCTGCCCTCTGAAACTCTGTTACTCACACCTACTCCCCCTGCCACAGGTATGGAGCAGTAGTAGGGTGCTTGTAGTCAGGGCCTGCCCTAGAGGCTGCAGCACTTCCGGCAGTAAAACCAATTATTGGGCACCACCTATATCCCCTGTACACCACCGGTCATTGGGGGGGGACATCATTTTCAATAGGCGCTGCAGTGCCCCATTGTTATTAAATGCGCCCAGCTCCCGAGAGCGGGCGCATTTAATGTCATTAGGGCGTCTCCCAGCCTTCTCTTCAAGCCAGCTCGGAGGAGACCTTGAAAGATTCCCGAAGCTGGCGTGGCAGGGTGCTAATGGCACTGCTGGGCGGTCGCCCCGGCAGCCCGGCCCTGCTTCTTGTCTGTATTGTATATTTAGCATTAGGTTTTGGTAGTCTTGGAAGGATCGCTCAGGGGCAACGTGGCTCGCCTTGGAAGCAAGACGACGCAGAGCAACACAGGTTCGATCCCCGGGTCGCGCGTAGAAACCTCTGGGTATTAAGCGCGTTATAAATAACCTATCATATCATACCCCAGTGATCAGCTCTTCGGTCCGTGTTTTTTTAACGCTGCCCAGTGACTGGGAAAACAGATTATCCAGCTCTTAACTGTTGAACACATTGGAGCTCATTTTGAGCCCTGCAGAAATGGGTATTGATGGGATTGGGAAACGACAGCGTAAAAACCTTGCCAATGGGACTCATATTGTAGTTCCCTGTAAAAGGGCAGTGCAAAAAGGCAGCGTATATGCTTCTATGCCGTCTTTTTGCACTCCGCCATGCAAAGGAAGGAAACGTCACCTTCCATGTGCGCGTGGCAGGCAGTGTTCACAATGGATCCCTGTGGAGCCCGTCTGCTTTTCGCTGTTGCAAAAAGCAGGCGGACTCCATAGGGATCCCCAGCATTTGCGCCAGCATGAAAAAGCTTACTGGCGCAAATACTGGCATATTTGTATGGCGGAGAGGACGGGAGCGGCGAAGACGTAAGTCAAGTTCCGCCCCTACGTTCCGCCATACAAATCCAAGAAAATGGGCTGTGACAGAAATCTACAGCATACAAGTAGGCTCTAGATTCCTGTCAGGGCCCATTTCGCAAGGCTCAAAATTAGCTCCATCCTGGAGGGAGTCGTAGAGACCCTATGGCCAGGCTGTACCTCCACTCTCAGTTCCCAGCTACACACGTTATGATAGGTTATTTATAATGCGCTTATTACCCAGAGGTTTCTAAGCACGGACCGTGGATTGAACCCCTAGTTGCTCCATGTCCTCTTGCTTCCAAGACGAGCACGTTGCCCCTGAGCTATCCTTCCATTTGCACGTGTAATATGTTTACACAGCAACCTTTTATACACAAAGCACCATAAACACATCATAATATCCGTTAAATGATAGCTCCCTAAAATATCATCCTTACTAACTCATTCTAATACAATCGAAATCATACATTTTAAAATGCTATGCAATATCAGCAACTTCAGTGCATTCAATATCTTATATGATTGTCCCGAATTTCAGGCAAATAACAGAATTCCACTGCCTAACAGGATCTTCTTCGCAAATATTTCCACGGTTTACTGAGCACATGCATTTGCAGCAGCAATGTAAAGGTTTTCAGTATACGAGAGGTTTTGCAAGGGCGCCTATGTTCGTCCGGAATTCCCATGAGAACTGATTGCAGGCTCCGCCCACTCGCGCAATTAAGTGGTTTCCATGCAGCTATCATCCTTACAAAATCTACGGCTCCTTAGTGCCCTCGGAATACCCCCGCTCTCCCCCTGTTACTACAAAGGTTGGCTGTAATTATAATTTTAAATAGGCGCACCTCATTGCTGGGGATGGAAGCTTTGCAATGTAATGCTGGCTATGATCTATATCCGGGACGGATTTAAACTACTCTTTGGCCATCATTTGACAGCCCAGCCTTCTGATATTGTCCTGGTTGTCCAACATGGCTATTAAGGTGTGAAGATCAGGTCCTTTTAAAGTGAGGACCTCATTTGTGTGTTGTAGATGACGTTTCTTTAGTTTATTGGAACAATCATCCTAAAAGATGATTTAATTCTGTTTACATGGTAATTCGGGGTTAGAGGCTGAGCATGTATTATTATTTATTTAGATTTATCAAGCGCCCAGCGGCCCGGAGGCATCGTGGCGCTGTTACAGAATATTCAGTTTGGTACAAATTAGCAGCAATGGTCACAGGCAGGTATAAAAACATTGTTGAGCAATTGTTCTGTGGTTACAGAGGAGCATAATTGGAGGCAGTGCAGAGAAACTAGTTGAACAACTTTGTTTTCAGGGTTTTTCTGAAAGTAGAGAGGGATTGTTCACTTCTCACTTTTGTATAAAATTTGAGTGCACATAATTTGGCCATTTTCTCCACAGTTCGTAATCCCAGTTCCAACCATATAAAAGCCATGGCTGTTCCTGGCGAAAGACCCAAAATGGACGTCCACCATTCACCTCTGATACAACTAAAACGCTTACGGCAGCGTGTGTTCACAATTCAGTGCCAATTGGACTCCCCTTGAGCTTACACACCCCTGGCATCGGCGGGAGGCTGTAGCGCCGCCCGCCTTTTGCATTGACATGACAACTGGCAGCACGAGCCAATAGAGATGGCATGATCTTGCCAGCTTAACCCCTTAAGTGCCAAGGACGAGCATGCTCGTGCTTTTTTCATAGACTTGCATAATAGCCTGGCACTTATTATTTCCCATTTTGCCTGAAAATTTACAGATTTCAACTATTTCCACTTCAGCTACATTAAGAGTCCACGTGAGGCATTTCTCATTAAATATCACACATGTCGTTTTCTCACAGTTGATGTTCAAGCCCTGGTCACGAGACGTTATCAGTGCACTCCTGTGCAGTCTTGCCACATGGAGAGTGGTCCATAAGGACTAGACCCCCTGCATGGCCTAGCCCCCATATAGGTGTGGCACCCAAAAGACGGGGGCAGTTTGCAGGACAAGTTAAAGATGATCCCAGAACCGCCAAAGAATGGTTGAATCAAGATGACGCTAGAGGACAGTCTTATTTCAGATCATTCTAGGATTTTAACTGTTTACTCACCATCGCGTTTAACCTGAAATGTGGCATCAGAGTGCAGGTCCACAAACATATACATAAGACCAGCCGAATTCCCCACTTGGCAGTCATAACTCACTTACACATAGAAATAATTCGATTCATATCCAAAAAAGACAGTACAACTTGAATTGGGTTTAAAAAAGAAGGCAACAAGCCCAATATTATTAATATTAGAGGGACAAACGCCGTCAAAAGCCCTTGGCAGCACCTTGAGAACATAATATCTAGAGGAATAGACAGGCTAGGGTCTGAGCGGGAAAGGCCCACCCAAAAATCTGTAAATGCCCACTCTGCAGCGCTGTGCGGGCATTTACAGATGTTAACGTCACTGCAGTGGGCCAATAACATTAGCTTCCTGCCCCACTTGGTAGACAATTCTGGCTACGCCTCTGATAGTATCTAGGCGCGGCATGCGGGCCCCTACATCATGTATTGCTGGTCCCTCTAAGGGGAGTTCTGGGTGCCAGGGAGGGCGTGTGGTGCCCCTCCCCCCCCACCATATAACCTTCCCTACCCTCTAGAGATGCAAGAGCTGGGGTGAAGGGGCAAATCCAAAGAGAGGAACATGAGGAGAGAAAGGGAGAATGTGAGAGGAAACGAGAAAAGGGAGTGGGAGAAATGAGAAGTTATTACACACAAAAGAAAAAAAGGATCAGAGTGAGAAGGAGTAGCGTGCAAAGGAGAGAATGATAGAGAAACAGAGAATAGGTGATAAGAAAAGGGAGAGCCAAGTGGAGATACGAGGAGGAGAAAGGGATGGTCCTAACAGGAGTGACAGCGAGGAAAGTAAGATGGAAACGTGATAAAGGAGGGAAGTGAAAGAAAAGGAGAGAATGGAGAGTCATCGAGGGAAAGTGAGGGGACCAACTGAGAACAGATAGGCAGAGAGACAAAGAGGAGAAAGGGATGGGCATATATCAGGAGTGACAGGGAGGAGACTGAAGTGGTGAAGTGAGAAAGGGACAAAGGGAAAGAAAAGGAGAGAATGGAGAGACATAGAGGGGAAGTGAGGGACAAACTGAGACCAGATAGACAGAGAGATAAAGAGGCGAAAGGGATGGGCCTAACAGGCGGGGCAGGGACGAGTAGATGGTGAAGTGAGAAAGGGACAGGTGAAAGAAAAGGAGTGAGTTGAGGCACATAGGGAGAGAGAAAGGGAGAAAACTGAGAAGAAACAGGCAGAGACTAAGAGCCAAATTCACAGCGCGTTTTCCAATGGGGGTGGGGGCGGCGGGGGGTTGCCTATTTGAACACACTCCTGTGAATAAGAAAGTGAGGATAGAGGGGTGCAAAGAGAGAAATTGAAAGTGAGGAATGGAGCAAAGGAGAGATATTCAGCTGGCACTTAACTTGACGAACACCTTTAAATGTTTATGTAAATAGTTGCTGCCGGTTTGTATTCTAAGCCAACATGGAAACCCTACCTCGAGTGTATTAGCAAGCTACGGGTTCAAGCCTGCCTGATGGGCTGAAACAGCATATATGACCCTAACAGGCATCTTTCCAGGCTTCGCCACTGGCGCAATTGGTCGGGGTAGCGCATCAGATGTGCTGTACGTTTGGCAGCATTAACTCATGAAGAGCGTTATTAACCGATAAGCAGAATGAACTCTGGCGCGACTTGCACGTGACTGATTCTTGCCCTGCCTGACCTTTCATCCTGTCAGGAAAAAAATCTTCAAATGTCCCAAGAAGCCAGCCGTGTCTGGAAAAGACCTAGCTCGTGTACTCTGCGGGAGGGGTCCCGTCTACCGAGCCCGCCCGATACTCCAAGCGAAGCTTGTGCCTGACCTCCCCTGCCCCCCACCCTCCACCCCGCCCGGATGCGTTCTACCCCAGCATTTTGCTGAGCGGTCACAAGACGATAATTTAATTAAATGCGGCTTTATCACTTGACCTCTGATTGCATGGCTCATCGGCGCGCATGGCTCTGTATTCCTCCCCTCTCTGTCTCTTTTTCCCTCTTCGCACATAATTAAACACGTGCTTTAAGTGGGGCGAACACTGTCGGGGGTCCTTAAAGCGTCACAATGGCTGAATCTTATTTCTTCAGCGTAGTGTTAAGCTTCAGGCTCCGGCTGGTCTATAGGGCAACGCAGAACCAAAAACGAAAAATGCTAGTGTGGGACAGTCTTTTTGGTCCAAATGGGCCACCTTCTTTTGCCCTTGTGAGCCACTTTGATAAGTTACTTCACCATGCAGTTAGTAGTTTTGACCAGTGTTACTGAATAAATACTCATCAAAAGGCACAATTTGCCTCACATTTTCACCTTGGGTTCTACCGAGTCTGTCACAAAAGATGAATTGCCATTTGCAACTGTGGGTCACTTTTTCATTGGTGCCCGAGACAATTGTATGACCCTGTTAAGCTTCATGTTATATCAGCGCTCCAACCTTACGGCCCGTGCAGAGTTCAAAACCCTTGTCCATCGCAATATGTAAGCCTGGTGTGTTCACATTGCAAAGGGATCGAGGAGACTTCCCGGGCTCGACACTATTTCACTATTTTGTTGTACATTTGAGACTTCGAGCTACTGACAGGAACCTGGAGAGAGAGAGAGAGAGAGAGAGAGAGATTAGCATATTATATGCCAGTTACTGCTAGTAAATAAGCGAACACTGAGTAATTAAAAGAAACCACTAATTAATAAATGTTAGTTTATGTTATGCTATGCTGGGAGTTTTTTCTAATGTGCACATGCCATAATAGTGCCACGCCTTATCTTTACAGAGGCAAATTGTGCACCCGCCTGGGGTAGTGTTGAGGACTTTCAGATGGGACCTCACAGCATTCGTTCAGATGCTTAGCAGAAAAACTTCGACCATCAAAGACTCCCCATCGCAAGAACGGAAGACTGAGCCATGGGGCCAAGTATACTGTCTTTATTATCAAAAACAGACAAGGATCACACAGGAAAGGGCAATTCTCCAGCACTGTCAGCTTCTGAGCCTGTGTCACACGGTTTTGTACAAGTATGATGTCACAAAATCAGGTCCTCCCAAAAACCTACAGGATATCCCCATTTGACAGTTTGGGCTAACTACATATCCACAAACTATACATTAGTATAGTCATTGGTTCCCCATATCAGGTGGCTGTGCCTGAGACTACCCCTAAATGCTACCATTGGCACATGTAGCATTTTGCACCATCTCACAACTGGAGCATCTGTATTGGCTAGAGCGGGTCCTCCCGGGCCCAGGACCAGGCCTGGTCACAGATCTAAGTGTACCTTTCCAAGGTGATGGGGTCGTTTTCTAAGTTTGGAATCAGTTTCAACTGGCAGAGATAAAGAAGATGTGTGATATGTTGGAATTTGTATGTTAAGATAAGTCTACTTCAATGATTTCATGAATTTGCTTTACTGCTCTTTGATTGAAATGTCTATTTGCATCTTGACAGTATATGTGGGTTGTTTTTCTTTTTTCCCCATATTTTCTTTTCTTTTCTTCTCATTCTTCTCTCTTCTTCATTCTCTCTTTTCTGTTTCAGTTTATATTTATTTAAATGGGATTTAGATTTAGTGTTGGAGTCGTTATTCATTGTTCAGAATTTGTGAAGGATGCAGTCACTGAGTTGTATACAGATAGCTGATTGTATTGATGTAAATTAAATAAAATAGTAATTAAAAAAAGGTGACGGGAAAGAACATGGAGGGTTGTGTGTTGCATGTTGTTACCACTGACTGATCACCTAAGTCTGAGAGAGTGCCTGCAGGTTGCAGATTTGGTGGGCAACACTTTCACTCCTTGTCTCGCTGAGAACAGCTTCTCTTCCGACCACGTGTAAATGAGCCTTGTCCTGTTCTGCTGGGTCACATGAGAGATGCCGCAAAACAAAGCTCTTTTGTCTCTAATTATGAGGATTCTATTCTTAATTCATGCAGGTGGCTTGCTGCCTCAGTCACAAGGGACTTTACACCCGCCCCTGTGCTTGGCTGTGAACAGGTGCTCTGCGCCTCATGCTGCAGGGATCTTGTCTCCCCATCCATGTATCTGAGGCCTGTCTTTCCTACCTGATTCATTTCAGTCACCCCATAGGTTCCCTACGCATATTCATGGCTTCTTATGGTTAGTTGCAATAAAGCATATGCAAGCTTGGTCCACGTATATTCTGCATCTTGCGGTTTCGCTTTGGCAAAAGAAAGGACAGGTTCTTAGCATTATGTAAATGTATCCGTCCTCTACCTACAGGACTTATACACATGTTTTTCATGTCTATAAGCAATAAGCTAGTGTATGTTTGTGTAGCTTCATGAATGGATGCATATTTGCTTCATGGCTAACATGGCTATGTCGTGATGTCCCTAATGACTTCATCGATACCTGGCTTTATTGTCAGTCGACCTGGTCCATTGATGAAACCTCTGTATCCTCGAAATCATAAACTGGATATGGTATGAATGGCTGTTTGAGAGAATATCTCTTCTAATATCTGTGATATGTTGGTGCAGTCGGTGACTGGCCAAAGAGCGAGTTACAACTTTCATTCTTTCTTCTGTGGGTTGACAGTTGCATAGGGTCATAATGGCCATTCCTGGGACCCTCTCTTCAGTAGGAACCAGACCGTGTACTGTGGGAGAATGGGAAAGGAGATTTGATGAGAAGGAGTGGTATGCAGGCGAAATCAGGAAAAGGGGAGAGAAACCACAGACAAAAGATGTTCAAGTATAAGGACTATGACAAAGAAGGATAATGAGGCTGCGGGACAGGGATGCGTGTAAAGTCAAGGCGATTTGATTAAACAGAATTTGGTCGAGGAAGGATGGAGAAAACTGACTATGATGTCCACAACACATTCATGAAGGTCCTATCTAGAGCAATGCTGGTGTAATACTAGCTTCAGTCAGGTAATGGAGGCATGATGGACTTGAGATGTGCTGAAGTGTGCCGATAAAGTGTGAATACTTCATCACCAAATAACTAGATAGCTAGACTTTAGTCCCTCCTGAAACAACTGGAAGTAAGTCTGGTGAAGTCGAGCAAACTGATAGAGGTGTCAATATCAAGAGACGGCAAAGTACAGTTTAATGCGAGCAAACACGAAAGGGGGGGAAGAAGAGGGTGCTGGCAAGATTCGCACACCCAAACCAACTTGGCTGGGCTGCTAGTAGACATGTGAAACTAAATGTAACGCAAGCTTGACCAGTAGATGAAGCATGAATACTGAGTGATCAGTGTTCTGATATCAGACTTTCGGATGTTTTGATAGTTGCCTCTATCCTATGCAAGTAAACTTGCCTGTATCCTTCTCTGCTGTTACACTGAACCCTATGATCACTCTAATTGACATGCTGAGGTGGCAGAGAAAAAGTATCCTCGTGATAGTTCACCCATACCTCTTCAGGTGAATCCTATCCCCCACACTTATTTGTTTTCGACTGAGAAAACGTACCATATCAAATTGAATTTTAACAATTAGATTCCAAACATTCAAGATCATATAACCTCAAAGATTTCAAATTCCATTATTCACGTTACATCAGTTATTGTCTGGGATACCTTTTCCCCTCTTTCTGATTGTCCTTTATTAAAGCCACTACATATTCTGATTGATCACTTTCCTGCTCATCTGATCACATCTATTTCTCACTCTGTGTCTTCTCTTTGGCTTCCTTTAGTCAACATTCATTTTAGAAACGGGATGTTTCCTGAGTCACGAAAAGTTGGTCAAGTACTTGTTTTTAGGAAAAATGAGGACCTTGATCCCCTTGATGATGACAATTACGATCCCATCGCTTTGTGCCTTTTTTTTTAGGATTCCTTGAGAAGTGTGCAGCAGTTCAGCTCTGTGCAGGACTATCAAGCACCAAGGCAGCGACTCTTCAGGTGTTTGATGGTGCCAGGCATGTGCTGGATGCCGTTGCAGCCTGCCAGCTTGTTCTCTTGGATCGCTCACCTGCTTTTGATAGGTCAACCGTGAGGTGTTGATTAACATCGTGTCCTTCTCCCTGAGGATATGGGGTGCTATTCTGGTCTGGTTGTCATCATTCTTGCAAAATCTTTCACAGTTTGTTTCCGGTTGGATAGGGCAGATGTGGCTCCTTGCCCATGGGATATGGGGTCCCCAGAATTTGATCCTCTTTCCCATGTTGTTTAGCATTTAAATGTAATCTCTTGAAAATCTAGTGTCCGTGATGGATCGCAAGGTACACAGGCACGCAGACACTCAAATCTACCTTAGGGTAAAATGTTTGGCTGCAACGTCCACCTTAGAGACTGTCTGAGCGCCTTTGAGGACTGGATGTCTTTACTATCATATCTTGAAACTGAACCTTACTAAAACTGAATTCCTTAAGGTTTCTTCTTCTTCCTCTCCTCCAGGGACATCATTTGGGGGTCACCAGGGGTCGCACCTGCGACCCCTGAGGGCTCCCTTGCTACCCCTGTGGTCTTCGTTGCTACCCCGATTGAAGCTCCTCGGCTGTGGCCAGGGCCATGTGGCTCTTTGTTTCTGGAATGGCTGGAAATTGTATTGAGGCCTCTTACAAAAAAGCAGAGGGTTCCACAAGTGTAACACTTTGAGCAGTGACCCTAAATAAGAAAGAATAAGAATAACAAATAATTTGTCTTTCTGGAATTCTATACAATAATTGCTAAACTCATTAAAGGAGTGAAAGGTCATGTTCGAATGGATTTTGTCCTCCCAAGTATTCCTTATCTTCGATATTTCCAATATCCAGCTTACTGCTTTGGAATTTTTTTTCCCGTCAGAGGGCGCTGTGCGTCGATGACTGGTTGGGTCGATGTTGCTCGGTGGCTTCTGTCATAGCATCGACGTCATCACGGGTATAAGTAGCTTGCGCAGCGCCCGTTGCTCAGTTCAATTTTTCCGTGATTCACGGCTTCGGTAATGTAACGCTCGGTTCCGTGTATTCATCGAATTTCTTCAAGTTTCCTGTGAAACTACTCGACTAGATGGCCTCCTCATCGGCTCCATCTACTCCTCGGTCTGGTTTAAAAAAATGCTGTGACTGCGGGGCTAAGATATTCATGATGGATCCACACAGGGTCTATCTGTGGTGCCTAAGGGCCGAGCATCTGTGTTTTCCGAATGCGACCTATGTATGTCGATGATGGCCAAGGCCTTGAGGGAGCGCAGAGGGAAGTTGGAGAGAGGTAAGCCTCAGATATCCATTACCCCGTCCAAACGCAAATCATCTGACGAGTCAAGGGCTTTGTCTCCTTGTCATGAAAAACACCCCCGATCACGTTCTTGAAGTGGATCGCACCATTCCTCCTCTTTGGCAAGAAAAGGCGCCACAGGTCGCAAACCACTTCTTCGTCTAGTTCTCCTGAGAGGGTCGTTTGCCCCTCGAAACACAGTACCCCGGCACAGTAGGAGGAATTCAGAAAGAGTATGTTAAAGGTGTTTGAGAATGCGGCCTTGCCCCCCTCAAAGACACCTAGAGGCGATACCCCAGACGAAACACCTGGGATGCACAGGAGCCGTAAGTCCTCGACATCGGCTGTGGAAACTCCTCGAGAGCATGTTAAACCCTCGAGTCGATCGAAAGCCTCCGTGACGCAGAAGAAATCTTCACTATCGACCCATACAGCAAAGCCGAAGAGTGCGTCATCAATACCCTCGGTGCCGGCATCGAAGGAGAAGACATCAACGCCTCGCGTGTCGACCTCCTCGACGCCCTATACGACAGTATCTTCGACACTTTCGACGAAGATGTCGACATTGGTGCCGATTCCATCAACGACTTCGGAGAAGTCGGAGCCGTTGCCAATTTTATCGAAGCCATTGACATCATCATCGACGATTTTGACAATTTCGGCTCCAATTATGATGTCTATAGCGCCTTCTTCCACCTTTGAAAGGACTTACACACCTCAACCTCATTCAGAATATTTCAAAACACTCTCCTCAATATATGAGGATGCAGAATCATCTGACGAGGAAAGGCCGTTTGGACTTGAATATGGACTTGAATATGGGACACCTTCTGTTCCAGAAGAACTTGTGTCAGAAGAATCCTGAATAAAACATCTGCAGGACTCTCTGCATGAGGCAAGTGGCATTGACTTTGGTAGAGCTGTTCTAGGAGATCATGCTGAAGGCAATTATAGACAGCTTATGACTAGAGGTATGGAGTACATGGGATGGTCTAGACCCACCCCTGTATTAGAACAGGATGATTTAACTGACAAACTCAACAAAGGTCCACAGGAAGACCCTATTGTACCATTCCACAAAGCTCTACACAAGAGGGTATCTTCCAGCTGGGAAACACCTGAGGTTATCCAGCAGTTAACAACAAGTTAACAGCTAAATATAGAGCATCAGCTTCGGATCCTCTATATCTTTGGAAGCATCCAACACCAGAAAGCCTGGTAGTACAGACTGCAACCTCGTCTGGCAAACAAAATGCCTATCCAACGATCCCGCAAGGTAGGGATGACAAAAAATATGATGTAATGGCCAAGCAGGTTTTCTCTGCCGGTAGTATGGTGTTAAAGTCTACTAATGCAGAAGTCAGGATTTGCCCCAGACGTACAGTCCAGACTTCTCAACATGCCCTTTGAAAGCACACATCTATTTGGAAGTAAAGCTGATGAGAGTTTGTAGAAGCTGCAAACTTCCAAGGCGGCAGCCAAATCCCTTAGAGCTTACGATAAGGCAAAATCCAAACCACCCCACAGGTGCGCCCTGGAGGGGGTAGGTCGTTTAGCTATTATTTCCCATTCAGAATAGGCAGAGAACAGCGAGTTCAAAGATCTCATAGACGATTCCCCCATGGTGGACAGGGTAGAGGTACTAAGACCACAACAGAAGGGGTTGCTTTACCCTCAGCCTCTGCGTCAGCTGCCCCAAAATCTCTCTGAGGTCTTACATTCCAAAACAGCAGTAGGAGGCAGGTTGACACAGCAACTGACAGAATGGCAGGCTATTCCTTCAGATACTTGGGTATTGGCGACAGTTGCCCAAGGTTACTGCCTGCCTTTGCTACAAACACCTCAGAGTCATCCACCGGGGAACAACTCTTTGAAGGTTCCGGATCTGCCCCTTATGCAGGAGATGTTAACCCTGCTAGAGAAACGTGCTATATAACCAGTACCTGCAGCGGAAAGGAACAAGGGTTGGTACTCCCCATGTTTTCTAATTCCGAAAAAGGATGGAGGATTGAGACCCATCTTGGACTTAAGAGACTTAAACAAGTTCCTCAGGAAGGACAAGATGGTAACAATTTCTCATATCCTTCAGGCCGTCCAACTTCAGGATTGGTTGGTATCATTGGACCTTCAGGATGCTTACTTTCATGTGCCAATCCATCACGAGCACAGAAAGTACCTGAGGTTCGTCGTTGGCAACTCTCACTATCAGGTCCGTCGTTGGCAACTCTCACTATCAGTTTCGGGTTCTGCCATTTCGGCTAACCTCCACCATGAGGGTCTTCACCAAGCTAATGGCGGTTGTGCCAGCGAGTCTCAGGGGAGGGGGGATTCACATCTAACCCTACCTAGACGATTGGTTGATCAGGGCCAATTCTCCAGAACAAGCCCTAGATCATCTAAATTATGCGTTCCACTTCCTCCACAGGCTGGGCTTCTCCCTCAACTTCAAGAAGCCCTACATGATACCATCACAAAGACTCCAATTCATCAGAGCAGTCCTGGATACATCCCTGGGAAAAGCCTCGCAACCAGAGGTGAGGGCTCAAGACATTCTGCAGATGGTGACAAAATTCCAGAATGCCAACATCTTCCGGCCTTCGATTTTCTGAGGTTGCTCGGTCTCATGGCTTCCTGCATTTTTCTAGTGCCAGAGGGTCAGCTGAGAGTGAGATCTCTCCAATGGGCTCTCAGGACCCAGTGGTCACAGTTCTCAAGAAGGATTTCAGATCTCCTACAAATCCCAAACAGAGTCTCACTGGACCTTCAGTGGTGGGCCTGTCGGGAGAACATCTTGAGAGGAGAACCTTTTTGGCAACCATGGCCGGAGATAACAGTAGTGACGGACGCCTCACTCACGGGGGTGGGGAGCCCATACCAGCGATTTGACCATCAGCGGCCGCTGGTCTCCATCGGAGTCCAAACTACATATCAACCTTTTAGAGCCAAGGGCAATCACACTAGCGCTGAAGGCCTCTCTGTACGGGAAAAGAATGTCCTGATAATGATGGACAACACAGTGGCCACGTACTACCTCAACAAGAGAGGGTCACTACCACTGTGCAGAGAAGCAATGCAGCTCTGGTTCTGGGCAATACAAGAAGGAATCTTTCCATCAGCAGTTCATCTAGCCGGAGAGAAGAACACGACGGTAGACGCTCTGAGCAGGCAGAGCACAGTCTCTCACGAGTGGGAACTAGCTCAGGAAGTCCTTCAAGAGATCTTCACCCTTTGGGCAACCCCTCAAGTGGATCTGTTAGTGACCAACACCAACCAGAAGTGTGACGAATACTGTTCAAGGGAATTTCCCCCAAGAGGAGCTCTAGGAGACGGTTTGTGGTGGACTGGAAATTCCCACGGCTCTACGCATTTCTTTCAGTCCCCGTCATTCCTCGTGTAATAAGGAGGTTGAGGAGGTTCAGGAAAACCATGATCCTAATTGCCCCAGATTGGGCCAGGAGAACATCTGT
Source organism: Ambystoma mexicanum (assembly GCF_040938575.1). Lineage (NCBI taxonomy): Eukaryota > Metazoa > Chordata > Amphibia > Caudata > Ambystomatidae > Ambystoma > Ambystoma mexicanum. The sequence continues at coordinate 1,087,919,255 of NC_090929.1, forward strand.
CTGTCTGTCCATCTGTCCTCGGATTCGTCTTCCACAAAGGGAGGATCTTCTCTCGCGAGAGGGAGGTTGGGTTCTCCATCCAGATAGCAGGACTCTCTGCCCTCATGCATGGTTTCTGAGAGGCTGAGATACAAAGATTGAAACCTCCCAGACAACGTAATGGAGGTTTTGCTTTCGGTCAGAAGGCCAGCAACCAAATCTTTATACCGCTGCCATTGGAATAAGTTCTGCAGCTCATGTAGATATAAGAATGTTGACCCTTTTTCATGCAATACACAGATGGTGTTGCATTTAGCAAATCTGGGATTCCAGATTGGTATGATCAAAGGTTACCTAGCAGCGCTTTCCATCTTCAAGCGCACTGCTGAGGAAGTCTCCTATTTTAAAATACCTCTGGTAATACAGTTCTTGAAGCGATTAACTAATGTTTATCCCCAACTCCTTTTCAAGTCCCCCTCTGGGATCTAAATTTTGGCCTAAACATTTTAAGGGTACGCCCTTTGAGCCTCTTCATTCATGCCCATTAAGACTTCTTACCCTCAAAACACTCTTTTTAGTGGAAATAACATCTGCCCGAAGGGTGAGTGAACTACAGGGTTTATCCTGCAAGCCTCCTCACACTGTCCTTTACAAGGATAGAGTGGCATTAAAGGTGAAGCCTAACTTCCTCCCCAAGGTGGTTTCGGAATTTCACATCACTCAGAAAATAAACTTGCCATCTTTTTATCCTCCTCTGCATCCGGGGAAAGAGGAAGAAAGGCTGCACAGACTCGAGCCAAAGCGTGCTTTGAGTTTTTACATTAGCAGATTTGCTAAACTGAGACAAACTGACCAATTGTTTGTGGGTTACACAGGCCATAAGTTGGGTTTAGCCATCACCAAACAAACCATCTCTAGGGGGAAGGGGAAGCCAGATTGAAAGGGGTCAAGAGCACCCGAATTTTCCAAAAAGGAGGAGAGCAGGGGCATAATAAGAGATTCAAGCACTTTCATAGGATAAGATAGAAATGAGATAGGCAGAAAATTAGCAGGAAGAGCAGGAACAAGGCTGGGCTTTCTAAGAAGAGGAATAATCAGTGTATGTTTGATAGAGGTAGGAACAACACCAGAAGATAAAGAGAGATTAACTGAGGGGGATACAAGTCTGGCTATCTGATGAATAATTTCCTTAATGACCCTTATAGGGATGGGGTCGGCCGGAGAGGCAGATTTAAGACGTAGTGTGACTGCAGTAACTTCTGCATCCGAGAAAACAGGGGACTGCGACCAGAGAGTAGATGTAGACCAGAGATGCAATATCCCCCTCCCTATAACACCTTTACCCGATCCCGGTAGGATATTTAGCAACTCTACCCAAACCCCTTTTCCTAGGCAAACACTTTCACATGGACAGCCCGATATGGGAGAAAACAGACTGAACCCTGCGCATTGTATCTGACATGTCCCACTACTATGATCAGGCAAGGTCAGGCAATTAATGGTAACCACTCACACCTGACTTCCATTAAGCTTCCCCACAAGGATAAAATGAGAAGGACGAGAGCACACTTTGAGCGAGGCAAATCACACAAAGGAACAGTGTTTTCGAGATGGCAGCTGAACGAGGGGAGAAAGATAGCAAACCAAGGAGGGTGCACCAAAATGAACATGGCACCAAGGGTCAACTATGCACTTTCCATGCTTTCACTCAAGATGCAAACATGGATATGGAAGGAACTTGATGCACTAATACAGACATTTTTGTGGGATGGCAAACCTCCTAGGCTAGCTCTGTGGAAGATGCAGCTCTCATTGAAGCAAGGTGGTATGAATTTACCGAATTTCTTCGAATACCATCTCACATTCACGGTGAGGCCTTTATGTCCTATGGTGGAGGCTGCTCCAAACCAGTGGACTCAATTCAAATCCAACCGTTTGTCTCAACTGGAACCCAGGGCCTTGTTGTCAATGATCTCGAAGGGCTCTCGGTCATTGAGTCCTCTTACTTTCTTCCTGCGAGAGTGCTTGTGTGCCATATCACAACGTCTGAACAGCGACCCATCCATATTCCCTTAAGCATCCATTTAGCTGAATTCATCATTGAACATACAGAGGAAGATCTTATTTTGGACGCCCTAGTATTTTGGCAGGATTCGGTACATACAAGTCCTTTTTGAGAATGGAACTTGGATTCCCTTACGTGTCTGTGCAGAGAGCTGAGAGGGATCATTACTGCTGAGCTTGTGCTTGCTCCACAAATAACCGCGCAGAGTGCTGCTTGGTCAACGTTGGAACATTGTGCCCAGGCAGCCCATCCAGATTCCACCTTATGCAATGTCCTTGTGTCCGATCGCAAAAGGGATTCTGAACTTGCTAATGTCTGGGCCGGTGATCTGGTTGAGGTAATTAACCCTGGATGCTGGCAGAGGTGCTGTAACAATTTCTGTTTGACAAGCATGGATTGGGATCTGAGGGTCTATCAGACTAAATGACTTTTTAGGACATATTGGACTCCAGAACGAATGTTTAAGAGACACCTTTCAGAGAGTAATTGGACATGGGGTATGTTGAGCCACTTACTTCGGTTTTGCAGGAAAACCAGAGACTTCTAAGGGGATGGGCCTAGTATTGGAGTGTATCATTCTTAGATGGGCTTCCCTTTTGGTTCTTGGGGATGTCAGCATATTAGCAAATCTGTCATTTTCAAAGAAGGTGTGGCTACTGCGGAGCTGCATGCTTGCCAAAAAGATGATCCTGCGTGCATGGAAATCCTCAAATTCCTTCTGTATCGATGACTGGGTGGAAGAATTGCTGACCATGTCCACGTATGAGAGGTTCATTTTCAAACACAAAGGGGAAATTAATGAATTCAATGATATATCGGGCTGTTCGTGGATACCTATGGCTGATGTGCTTACGGGATGTGTTCTTTGAAATGTTTACACCAATGTGATTTTGGTTGCAATGCTGGTATTATAATAGTGTCCTGTTGTATAGATATTATGCATGATATGTGACGTGTTTTATATATATAATATATATTACACGGCCCACGGTAGCGGCCATGTAGTTATGGTGAAGTTGCTAAACTCATAGGAAGAGCACTTTTTCGGCGTCTTATAACTTCGCTCCCCCTGGAGGAATCCTACCAAACGTTGCAAAAAACGTATATGGCCGGCTCTGAATTCTTTTGCCAAGTTGAGTGAGGTTTCGTGCAGGGAGGGGTCCCAAAATGTTTTTTTTTCCATAGCCTGAATGGGGGAAAAAATGTGTGCATGGATAACAGCCCGAACGGTTGGACGGATTTTCACCAAATTTACAGCAGGCACTTGGGTCAGAAAGCTTGCTTTTGTGTGTTTGGTGAAAATCAGACCAGTACTTTTGTTGCAAAAGACTGAAATGTACGTACCAAAAAATGTGTGATATCTGGGACCCATTTCCCTGTTCGCTCCATGGACCGAAGTCTCATTGGCCTGCGGGACGTCGTGCTGTTGGTGAACAGTGGATGCAGCCAGTGGTTGGCTGGAGGGAAGCGTGCTGTGCGTCAAAGGTTTTGGGAAGCGCTGCCATGGTGTATCGGAGGAGTGTGTGCCGGCAGAAGGGTCTGGAAAATATACCATATGCCATGTGTTGGTGGCAATAAGGGAGGGAAAGAGTGGGGGAGTGAGAAGTGGTTTATGTGAGATATGTAGTTCCTAGTGATAGTTTCAAATACCATAGTTTCGAATGGCAATGTTTCGAATAGAAATGCGTCGAAAAATGCATTTTTTTTAATGGGGGGTCCCCCAACCCCTGTTTTTTTTACCCCTTAACACCCATTTTAGTAAAAAAAAACTTTACCTACAAAAAAAATGAATTTTTCGATGCATTTTTTCAAAACATTTGTCATTCGAAACTATGTTTTCGAAACAATGCCTGGATACCGAGATATGTGAATAGGTGGAAGCAGACGGAGGAGTGGCTGCAGTATTCATGCGCATTGCGCCAAATCGCGGGTACCTAGACAGGCGACTACTTTGTGTGGTGATTGGAGACAGCTGTCGTAACGTCCCGATAGCCTGTGCCATGACCTGTTTGCTCCGACCTGTTTCCGTGGTGAGTGGTGGCAAGTGATTTTCAGAAGGGGAGTGATTTGCACATGACATAGGTTGGTTGGGAGCGTGGGTGGTGGTGCTGTGCGGATGGAATGCAGTAGTTGGGCACATGGTGGCAAGCATGGGTGCATGAATGTGCAGTGGGTCTGTTGAAGCGTTAGCCTATTGGGTGCATGGACCAAGGCCGTAAGCCGTAGGGCATGCAGTCAAGAGCCTAGGCTTTTAGCACACCCACCGCAGCAATGCATGTCTTACTCTGCATTCGGTAGAGGGTGGTGCTTCCATAGTGTGGTGTTTGCAGATAGGTAGGAGTAGGGCCAATGTTGAGAACAGTATGTGGGTAGGTTGGCAGTAGCAACAAAAGCGTGTTCCCATGTGTAAGAAATATTTACATTGTAAGTACAACTTTTTTGATCATTAATATTGCATTAAATGGTGATTTAATCACATAATTCGTAAATACATGGTACCTGTGTGTATAATGTAAGCATAGCACTATTTTCAAAAAGAACCAAACTTAGGAGAAAAGAAAGAAGAAATTGAAATATTCAGTACATTCTTTTTTAATTTTACATAAAAATTAACATAGAGTGGGTTCACAAACTTAGTACTATACTAATGAATAAACAGTATTGTAAAAAAAAAAAGCAATACGCAGACTTAGTAATATGTCAATGAATAAACAATGTTGTCAAGGCGATTAATGTATGTATAAACATATTTCTATTAAGAAGAAGCAACAGAGAAACCATTTTTAGAAAAACGAAAAACACAAACAATGTGTTGAAAAGCAAATAGAACACAAAAAATCTGACTTTTGTTGAAAAAGCACAATCAATGTGTTTATAAACAATATCAAGCCTAAAAGAAATCTGGCTATTGAAAACACTGATGGTTATACAAATGCCAAAATACAGCTAAATTGACTGGCTGTCCCTGGCTAATTCATATTTGCATTCACACCATTTGCCTGTACCTGTGCCGAGATCGTTTCACTACCACGTCGTAAACAACTGATCCCTCTCACTCACTGGTCTGGACTGCTGTGCCCCTACTGCCCCTGACCATCTTTGTTCTACATTTCATCTTCACCCCTACTCCCAGGGTTTCACCTCTACCTGCACTGTTCCCTGCAATGCTGCTACTAGGGACACCAGCGGCTGAGGCCCCACTCCCTGATTACTCACCTTGCAGCCAGCCCTGATCCCCTAGCCCACCAGCCCCTGCAGTCCACGCACTCAAGCCTTCCCCGTCCTGAGTCTATACAGTCCTCTACCCTTATATCTGTTCCCCGCTGCTTTTCAGTGCGCACTGTCTGGAATCCCCTAGCTTGACTGTAGCCTAAGGCCCGCCCTTCTACACTTCTCTGAGACGCCTTCCTCCCTTAGCACCCACCCTGATCTCAACTACAGTCCAAACCCCTGCTCACATATGCCTTCCATCCACTTCATTGCTCCCGCAGGCATGCAAATTACCTCCACCCAACCCCCCACCTCCTTTCCCTACCCTCTCCCACCTCTTACCCCACCTCCCTCCCTCTCACTTTCTTCTGCCTCATCATGTTTATTTATTTATGTATTTATTTATTTATATTTATATAGCGCGCAGACAGCCCAGGGGCATTGTGGCGCTGTTACTTGCAGGAACTTAGTTACAGGTTGTACAAGATTGGTAGCAGTCGTTGGCACATTATGATTGCTACAAACAGTTTAGTCATTACAGCTCATGCCTCTTGGCAAGCATGGTGCTGCGAGAGACCTTATGTGAAGAGGATGGTTTTCATAGCTTTCCGGAAGGCAATGAGGGAGGGCTCACCTCGGATTGTGGGAGGTAGGGCATTCCAGTGTGATGGTGCGAGATAAGGGAAGCTGGATCCTCCTGCTCTGGCTCTTTTTACTAGTGCTACACAGAGCATGTTGGTATATGGTGACCTGGTTGGCCTTGTGGAGGAGACTGGGTGGATTATTTGTGAGAGGTAGACCGGGGCGGTGAGGTGGATGCACTTGTGGGTCAGTGTTAGGGCTTTGAATATGATTCTTTCCCTTATTGGTAGCCAGTGGGCTAGTTTTCTGGCCTCAGAGATGTGTTCTCTTTTCATAATACCTTGGGCAGCGCGGAGGGCATTGTTCTGTATGATTTGTAACCTTTCTAGGTTTTTGTTGGAGGTTCCTAGGAAGAGTACATTGCAGTAATCTAGCCTGGAGCGGTGATTGCTCTGGCTATGTTTGTGCAGTTCTCTTTGGAGAGGAAAGGTCTGACTGCGTTGATTAGTTTGGCGTGGTATGCAGCTGAAGAGGCTATTGCGTTGACTTGTCTGTCCATGGAGAGGTTGGAATCCAAGTAGACACCAAGAGTTTTGACCGAGTCTGAGACAGGTATTTTAATGGAGTCAATGGTGAAATGACTGAATTGGGAGTCTAGATTTTTTAGCGTGTAGGGGGAGCCTACCAGGAGGAGTTTGGTCTTGTCGGAGTTGAGACATAATCCATTGTCAGCCATCCAGGCTTGGATGGTGTTGTAGAGGTTGTTGAGGGTCAGTGAGTCAGTGTCATAGTTGCCAGTGAGGGTGAGGAGGATCTGGGTATCGTCAGCATAGTTGGTGTAGGAGATACCCATGGCGTCAAGGATGAGGAAGAGGGGTCGTGTGAAGATGTTGTAGAGAGTGGGGGAGAGGCAGGAGCCTTGGGGCACACCACAGAGGATGATGGTGGGTGAGGCGGAGGCTAAATCAGAGAATACTTGCATGTATTGTATGTTGACCTTCACTTCACACAACCTTCCCTCCCCCTCTCAACCCCCCTCACCTCATCTCCCTTCCACCTTATCCCACCGCTCCAACCTCATCTATCCCCCCATTGTCGAACCCTCTAACATCATCAGTATTGCCCTTTGGAATGCAAGATCTCTGTGTAACAAAACTGCTGCTGTACTGGACATGTTTCTACGGTTAAATCTTAATTTCCTTTGTATCACCGAAACCTGGATCCGCCACTTCAACTCCACTGTACCCGCTTCTCTTACTTTCTCCTCATCCTCCTTTACTCATGTCTCCCGCCCCACAGGTTGCGGCAGAGGCATTGGTCTTCTCTTTCAACCTACTTGTCTGTCTACCCCTTGCCCTTCCTCCCTCCCTGTTTTCCCCTCGTTCGAATACCTGTACAAATCCTTCATCTCCCCCACCCCATATCCTTTCTAATCATTTACCGCCCACCCGGCCCCCTCACCTTCTTCTATGATGACCTTGACCACCTCCTCTCCCTTATCTCTCCTACCCCCTGACCCCTAACTGTTCTTGGTGATTTTAACCTCCACTTCTCCTCCTCCCACCACTCCTCCCCTCTTTTTTCTATTCTCAACTCCTATCTTCTCACCCCCTTGCCCTCCACTCCAACCCACTCATCTGGATCCACTCTTGATCTTATCTTTGTCTCTTCCTTCTCCCCATCCCCTGGCTCCACCCTCCCCAACTATCTCTCTGACCACGCTTTACTCAATTTCTCACTCACTCCCCCTGCCTCTCCTTCCCCTCCTCCCTCTTCCACCATTTCTTTCTCTCGACGGGATCTCCACAACTTTGACCCCTCTCAATTCTAGAATACCTGCGTCTCTTTCCTGCCTCCTCTCCCCTACTTTTCTTCCCTCTCCGCTAACAAAGCCTTATCCACTCTTTCCTCCTCCCTCTCTTCTAGTCTAGACCAGCTCCACCCTCTCTCCCCCTTCAGCACCTCCTGCAAACCCCCCCCCAACCCTGGCTCTCCCCTCACCTTCTCTCTATGCGCCGCCTTCTCCGACGCCTTGAAAGACGTTGGCTTAATCTCCACTCACCAGCTCACCAAGCCTCCTACTTCTCTGCCCACTCCCTCTATGACTTGTGCCTCAACTCAGCCAAACGAGCTTACTTCTCTAAACTTCTCCACTCTCAATCCTCTCACCCTCGATGAATCTTCCAAACCCTGACTCGTCTTCTCTCCCCTCCCACTCCTGACCACTCCATCGCCTCTCCTCTTTCTCCCTCTGACTTCGCTGATTTCTTCTCCTCTAAGATACTCTCCTCACGATAAAATGTTCTTCTCTCCCCCTCTTACTCCCCTCCTCCCCTTTCTTTCTCCACCCCATCCTCCTGCATATCTTCGTTCTCTCCTGTCACTCATTCTGACATTTCTCTCCTCCTGTCCAAAACTCACCCCACTGCTGCCCCCTCTAACCCACTTCCCACCTCTCTTATATCCAAAATGTAAACCCTTCTCACACCTTACCTAACCTCTTTCTTCAACAACTGTCTTACCACTGCTACCTTCCCTAAAGCCTTCAAACACGCCTCTATCATTCCCATCCTAAGAAAACCCCCTGCCAACCCCCTCCTGGCCTCTGACTTTCACCCCATCTCTCATTTACCTTTCCTCTCTAAGCTCCTTGAACGTCTAGTATACTCCCAACTCTCTACATTTGTCTCCAACCTCTCTCTCCTCCCCCCTACCCAATCTGGATTTCGCCCAAAACATTCCACTGAAACTGCTCTTATCTCTGTCCTCAACTCGCTCCTCACTGCTCGCTACTCCAAACACTCTTCCATTCTCATTCTCCTCGACCTCTCTGCTGCCTTTGACACTGTAGACCAGCCCTTACTCCTCAACACTCCCTCTCCATTTGGTCTCAAAGGCTCAGTCCTGAACTGGTTCTCCTCCTACCTTTCGAACCGCTCCTTTGCTGTCTCTTGGGGAGGCCGTTCCGCCCCCACCCACTCCCTTGACTTCGGTGTTCCCCAAGGCTCTGTACTTGGCCCTTCCTTTTCTCACTCTATACCTCTTTTCTCCTCGTTCGGTATCTCTTACCATTTCTATGCTGATGACGCCCAGCTTTTTCTCTCCTTCTCTTATTTTACTCCTGACATCCATCTCAATTTCTCTTCCTGTCTTACCGCTATCAAAAACTGGATATCCTCCCACTTTCTTACCCTCAATACTGACAAAACAGAGGTTTTATTTCTTCCCGCCAACTATTACGCTCACCGGGCTCCCATAGGCACGTCGGTCGGACCCGGACGGCTGCAGTCTCCACCAACGTGATGCGTAGTGCAGAGATGACTGACTGGACTGGCCGTCCTAATCTTGTCTGCTTGACCCGTAGAAGTATTCTCCTGCAAGTGGAGAGATGGATTTAGCCACCCGTGGATTCAAGTGATGGCACCCCCCACAGTCCACCCCACTAATCACCTCCGAAGTGCCCTCTCAGCAATCTCACCTTATACTCTTGAAAGATGAGCTCTCCATCCTGCATGTATTGCAGGGGCGCGTTGATGCCAGTTACTTCACTGGTTTGAAGGCGTGGGAGAGTTCCAGAGAGTATTGACTCTGAGGTTCCTGGCGAGGACCAGTAAGTATCAAGTTCATAGAGTTCAATATGTCCGATGTTCACTCTTGTTCCCCCCTTCCTTCCTTGTCTTGCAGCTGAGTTTGTGAGAAGATACTCTCGTGGTAGCTTGTGGCGCTCAGGTAAGAGTCTGTATTACCCTACGCTGTCTGGTAAATGTTGCACGTGTTTAACGTGTTGTTTTCTCTCTCTTTGCAGGTGCGGCACATGAAGATGTGGAGAGTTATAGAATAATGCCTCCGGTGGTAAATCAGGTAAGTCTATGGTGATAAGAGTTATATTTGTTGGTTCTCTCGGCTCACCTTGTTGTTTTCTTTTGTCCCCCAGGTGCCGGAGTTCGATGAAGAAATGATGGAGGCAGCGCCAAATCGAAAGATGCTGTGAGGACTGGTGAGTATGGCGCGGCGCTGCAACTGGAGATGCGACGCGTACTGAAATTATGTTCTTTCCAGTTCCGGAGGCGAGATGGATCCAGAATCAGGTGAGGAATTTGAAAATATTTTTTTTTCTAACCTTGTCCTTTTCTTTCCCCTTTGTTTTAGGAGCTCCAGATTCAAGGCAGGCGTGGCAGAAGACTGGATGCTAACTGCAGGCACAGTGAGCGTCACGCTGCTGGATGCAGAATAATGCGAAGCGTGTGCTGCTGTTCGGGCGTGGTTTAAATAGCCTCCAAAGTAGTTCCAGGTAAGAAGTTCCCCAGAACCACGCCCGAGTAAAAAATAGTCCCTGTAATAAAATAGTCCCATCCAGGCCTCACGTTGGCTTGGACTCACTTGCAGCATGGTCTGCATCAGGTAAGTAAAGTCTATGAGCCTGGCGCCTATGGCGCCAGGACTGATTTCTATGATGAGCCTGGCGCCTAAGGCGCCAGGACTGAACCCAAACAGCCCCCAGCCGGGGCTGTTGGGGTTTTAATAAGAATCTGGATGCCTGCTCCCGGAGCTGATGGGCTTGGTCTTGATGCCCGGGGGTAGGCATCATGACAGCACTCCCCCCCCAAAGCCCCTCCTAAGGTTGTTCTTCCCCTTGGCCCTGGTTTGTCTGGGAAGTCTCGATGGAATCTCTTCACCAACAGAGGTGCATGAACGTGGTCACTAGGCTCCCATGACCTTTCTTGTGGTCCGTAGCCATTCCAATCGATTAAATAAAAAAGTTTTGATTTAACCATCTTGGAGTCCAGGATATTTTTTACCTCGAATTCAGGTTCTCCATCTATCAAGATGGGGTCGCGTGGTTTGGTTAATCTTGTTCCTGGTTGAACTGGTTTTAAAAGTGAAACATGAAAGACAGGATGAATTTGCATATTAGAGGGTAATTCCAATTTGACAGCCACCGGGTTGATAATGGCCTTAATGGTGTAAGGTCCCAAATATCTAGGGTTAAAAGTACGAGTTCCCTTCAGTGGTATGTGTTTTGTAGCCAGCCAAACTTGATCCCCAATCTGGTATTGTGGAGTTTCACTTCTATGTTGATCAGCATTTTTCTTATATTTCTCTTTTGCTTGTTTCAAATGTTCTTTTGCCTCGTTAAAGGCTTGTGTAATAGTAGAGTGCAAATGACTAACTGCGGGCATTTCTAAGTGCTGAGGCGAATCTAGTTCTGAGGTTCGAGGGTGATGTCCATATATGGTATAAAAGGGGCTTTGTCCGGTTCCTGAATGTACAGAGTTATTGTATGCATACTCGGAAATCCATAAAATATCTTTCCAATTACTTTCGGTCTGGTGTAGCATGCAACGTAGGTACTGTTCAAGGGTCTGGTTGGTCCTCTCCGTCTGACCATCGGTTTGGGGATGGTGACTGGTTGATAACCTCACGTGGATTTGCGCCAATTGACATTTCTTCCAAAAATGTGAAATGAATTGACTACCTCGGTCAGAGACCAATACGGAAAGAAATCCGTGTATTCTAACAATGTTTTCGAGGAACTCCTGGGCCAGAACTGAAGCAGAAGGTAATCCTTTTAAAGGAATGAAGTGGGCCATCTTGGAAAAAGATCCACAATAACTAGAATGGTGTTAAATCCATTACATGGAGGTAGATCTGTAATAAAGTCTAAAGATAAGGTGTGCCATGGTGTAGGTGGAATATCCAAAGGTTGTAAAAGGCAAGCTGGTTTTTTCTTCTGACTTTTGTTTTGGGTGCAAATGCCACAAGACATCACAAATGACTTTACGTCTTTTTGCCAGGTGGGCCACCAGAATTTTCTCTTAATTTTAGCTTCAGTTTTTGCGATACCTGGGTGCCCTTCCATCAGGGGTCATGATAACTGGAGATGACTAGTTCTTGTAGTTCCTTGTGTGGTAGGAATAGTCGCCCTTGATAATAAGGTAGGTCATTTATGACTGAGTAGTCCGGGCCTTTCTTTACCCAGTTCTGCAGGGCTGTTGGATCAAGGAGTTGTTGGATTTATACATGAATATCCTCTAGTGTCTGTAGGGTAGTTATGCCAAGAATTCTTTGTTCTGAAATTATAGGCACCGGTTCCGGGTTCGCATATGCTTCTCCCATCCCTGTTCGGGATAAGGCATCTGCCTTGCCATTTTTACAGCCTGGTCGATAAGTGATCACGAAATCGAACTTGGCAAAGAACAATGCCCATCGAAGTTGGCGCAATGATTGGGCTTCGGCTGTTTTTAAATACTGCAAGTTCCGGTGATCGGTGATTACAGTAATGGTATGCCTGGCACCGAGAAGATAATGCTGCAAAGCCTTGAAGGCGGATTTGATGGCTAATAACTCTTTATTGGTAACCGCATAGTTTAACTCGGGTGCCGAGAACTTTCTGGACCAAAATGCTACTGGGTGAAGTTGACCGGTTTCAGGATCCTTCTGGGACAGGACAGCTCCCATGGCTAAACTGGATGCATCAGTTTCAACTATGTATGGAAGTTCAGGGCGGGGATGCTTTAAGACAGGTGCAGAAGTGAATTTCGCTTTCAGCTCTTGGAAGGCCTTTTCAGCATCTTCGGTCCACAAGAAGCGTTTGTTTTTTCGCAAAAGTGCTGTGATGGGGTGTACAACATGTGAGAAATCTGGAATGAATCTGCGGTAGAAATTAGCAAATCCGAGCATGCTTTGTACCCCTTTAACTGAACTGGGTGATGGCCACTTGAGAATTGCGTCCACCTTTCGAGAGTCCATTCGGACTCCTTTTGGAGTCAGGATAAATCCAAGGAATTCAACTTCCGTAGTATGAAAAACACATTTTTCCAATTTTGCATATAACTTGTGCTGGCGTAGTTTCTCAAGGACTGCACGCACATGCTTAACATGGTCTGATTCTGAGGAGGAGTACACTAGAATATCGTCCATGTATACAACAACACAGACGTCAATGAGTTCACAAAGGACATCGTTCATAAAATACTGGAAGGCTGCTGGTGCATTGCACAACCCAAAGGGCATCACCTGATATTCGAATAATCCGTACTTGGTGCGAAAGGCAGTCTTCCATTCTTCGCCCTTCTTTACACGTACCAGATGATATGCCCCTCGGAGATCCAATTTAGTGTAGATGCAAGCATCCTTTACTTGGTCTAGTAATTCGGGGATCAGAGGCAATGGGTATCAGTTCTTCACCGTAATCTGATTTAATGCACGGTAGTCTATGCATGTTCTGAGGTCACCTTCCTTTTTAGGCACGAAGAACAAAGCTGAGGATGCAGGGGACTTGGATGGACGAATAAAGCCATTAGCAAGGTATTGGTCCAAGTATTCCCGTAGGTGAAGGTTTTCGGGTTCCGTAAGGGCGTAGATCCTACTGCATGGAGGTTGTGCACCGGGTATGAGGTTGATTTGACAATCGTATCATCTGTGAGGTGGTAAAGTGTTTGCCTGTTCTTTTTTACAAACATCCTGGAATTCTTGATATTCCTGAGGTAACTGCACGACTGGATTAGCAACTGTGGCCAGGCCTTTGTTCAAGGTTTTTTCCGGGTAACAGGTGTGTGCACAATCCGGGAAGGTTATTCTCTTCTCTCGCCAATCAATACTAGGATTATGTGTTTCAACCAAGGTATCCCCAGTATTATTTGGAACTGCGGGGCTTTGATTAAATCAAACACAATAGTCTCTCGATGCCCATCTTGACCCAACAGTGTCATCCCTGTGGTGGAATGAGTTACAGGCCCAGAGGCAATTTCAGTTCCATCAACTGTGGTGATGACATCCGAAGAGGTTTTTTTGCAGAAAGGTAGATTCATCCTAGAAGCCAATTTGTGGTCCATATAGTTTCCTACGGCCCCGCTATCAATGTATGCCCTAACTGCGTGCATACGTGATGGCTGCCTTGGATCAATAAGGACCATTGGTATGATTAGGTGCGAGGTCTGAGTGTCCTTCTTCAAGCTCGGCAAGCGGACCTCTACGCTTGTCGGGCGTGGTCTTTTCCCGAATCGGTTCTGTTTGATTTCTATCAGCGACTCCGACTATTTTCTTGGATGGTTTTATAGGGCAATCCCGTAGAAAATGTCCTGAGGCACCACAGTATAGATACAATTGCATCTGCCGTCTCCTTTCTCTTTCCTTTTGAGTTAAGGGTCCCTTAACCCCCCCGATCTGCATAGGTTCTGCTGCATCTGTTCCTTTGGGGGTGACGTTGGGTTTAACCAATACCCGATTCTCGAACTTAGCTCAGTCAGCCTTTCTATTATGAAGTCGATGGTCTAACTGGACCACTAAGTCTATATATTCTGCGCAATCCTGAGGTGGGTTCACAACTTGGGCCAAAACATCTTTAAGTTCTCCCCGAAGTCCACGATGAAATAGTGTAATTCGTTTTACCTCTGGCCATCCGGTTTCCACCACCAACCTATTAAAGGTTGCGATATAGGTTAACAGATCCTGGTTACCTTGTCGTAGGGATAAAAATTCGTTATCCAGGGCCTGTCCCTGGGAATGTCTAGCGAATAGTCTTTCCATGCTCACTTGAAAACCCTGAAAGTTCCGAAGAAGAGGGTCATCCTGATTGACTAGTGGAATCGACCAATCAGCTGCACTGCCACTCAAATATGATAATGCAAAAGCTGCTTTGGCTTGGTCATTTGGAAAAGCTCCAGGTCTGCATAAAAAGTGCAAGCGACATTGGTTCATAAACACGGCGAACATTTTTGGGTCCCCAGCAAAGCGTTCAGGTGGAGCTAAAGGAATAGCCCCTGGTAAAACCACTTGCACCGGATTGCTCGATGAAACAGGAGTTGGATTCCCCCCCGAGTCCTGGTACAGGTGTTTGCCCTGCTTGGTTTTGCAGCAGCTGCCTAGCCAGATCGTCAGTGCGCTCCTTCGAGACAATCAGTTCTCTCCTGAGGGCATTAGTCTCTTGGCGAGCGGAGTGCACCTCCACCCTAAGTTCCCCCAATAATTGGGCCAGTTGGTCGGTTTCTGAGGTTTCCATAACGCCCGGGTGGGGATTTATAGAGAGGCTTTGCGTTCTGTTACGCTCACCTTGCTCCCACAGGGGCGTCGGTCGGACCCGGACGGCTGCGGTCTCCACCAACGTGATGCGTAGTGCAGAGATGACTGACTGGATGACTGGACTGGCCCTCCTAATCTTGTCTGCTTGACCCGTAGAAGTATTCTCCTGCAAGTGGAGAGATGGATTTAGCCACCCGTGGATTCAAGTGATGGCACCCCCCACAGTCCTCCCCACTAATCACCTCTGAAGTGCCCTCTCAGCAATCTCACCTTATACTCTTGAAAGATGAGCTCTCCATCCTGCATGGACTGCAGGGGCGCGTTGATGCCAGTTACTTCACTGGTTTGAAGGCGTGGGAGAGTTCCAGAGAGTATTGACTCTGAGGTTCCTGGCGAGGAGCAGTAAGTATCAAGTTCATAGAGTTCAATGTGTCCGATGTTCACTCTTGTTCCCCCCTTCCTTCCTTGTCTTGCAGCTGGGTTCGTGAGAAGATGCTCTCGTGGTAGCTGGTGGCGCTCAGGTAAGAGTCTGTATTACCCTACGCTGTCCGGTAAATGTTGCACGTGTTTAACGTGTTGTTTTCTCTCTCTTTGCAGGTGCGGCACATGAAGATGTGGAGAGTTATAGAATAATGCCTCCGGTGGTAAATCAGGTAAGTCTATGGCAGAGGTCTTCAAACTGTGGGGCGCGCCCCCCCAGGGGGGCGCGGCTGCGTCCTAGGGGGGGCGCCAGAGCCCAGCATGAAATGTTTTTTTTAGATTGGAGGAAATGGGAGGGGGCAGCTCACATAGTCAGACTGGACCATAAAACGGTCTTAGGCACCAATGAAAACATGGGCTGCAGTTGCAAATGGATATTCAGTCCTTTAGTCACAGACTGTTTGAATAGTACCCAAGGGGTTGTTTTTCATTCAAATGTAAACAAATTGTGATATTTAAAGAATATTTATTCAACAACAATGGTCAAAACTACTAGCTGCATAGTGAAGCAACTCCTCAAACTGGCCCACATTGGCCAAAGAAGTGGCCCATTTTGATTGGCCTACACTAGCATTTTGCATTTTTGGTACAGTCATCGCCCTGTTGCCCTATAGGCCAGCCCAAGTCTGCCGACTGATCCATAATGGGTGAGGGGGCGTCCACCCACTGGCCACCTCACCCATTATGGAGGAACCGAGGAGCCAGCCCAGTGAAACACTGAGCACTCCCTCAGCTGCTTTTTCCAGCTGAGTGAGTGCTCCTGGGCTGGCTGAACTGTCAAAGGGAAACACTGTTTGCCTTTGACAGTTCATTTCCCCAGCCACACATGATCACTGAGCCATGCAACGTTGGGGGCGTTTTGCTTCGCCAGCCTTGCATAGCTCATTGGAAATGCTGGCTGGGGCACTGCATGTATGTATGTGCGAGGGGGTGCTCCTGCGCCTCCTCGCACATACGGGCAGAGCAACCTGGAGCGGGGCATTGTAGCAACCATGCGCAGGCCCCTGCAGAAGGTAAGTTCACGGCGATTTATTTTTTATTTAAATGTGTATGGATGTGTGTATGCTTGTGTTATGGGACTCTGGTTGGAGCAGGATGGGCGGCAGCACTGGGAAAGTGGTGGGAGTATGGTGGGGGAGAGCCCAGGGTCTGTATTGGGAGAAGGGTGCGGTGACGGCACGCAAAAAGTTCATAGCGATTTCTACATACTGTCCATCCGGCACTTTTAGGGGGGCCCGGCCTGCCCGAACTTGGCTCAGGGGGGGCCCGAGCCAAAAAAGTTTGAAGACCACTGGTCTATGGTGATAAGAGTTATATTTGTTGGTTCTCTCGGCTCACCTTGTTGTTTTCTTTTGTCCCCCAGGTGCCGGAGTTCGACGAAGAAATGATAGAGGCAGCGCCGAATCGAAAGATGCTGCGAGGACTGGTGAGTATGGCGCGGCGCTGCAGCTGGAGATGCGACGCGTACTGAGATTATGTTCTTTCTAGGTGCGGAGGCAAGATGGATCCAGAATCAGGTGAGGAATTCGAAAATAGTTCGTTTTCAAACCTTGTCCTTTTCTTTCCTCTTTGTTTTAGGAGCTCCAGATTCGAGGCGGGCATGGCAGAAGACTGGTTGCTGACTGCAGGCACGGTGAGCGCCACGCTGCTGGATGCAGAATAACGCGAAGCATGTGCTGCTGTTCGGGCGTGGTTTAAATAGCCCCCAAAGTAGTTCCAGGTAAGAAGTTCCCCAGAACCACGCCCGAGTAAAAAATAGTCCCTGTAATAAAATAGTCCCATCCAGGCCTCACGTTGGCTTGGACTCACTTGCAGCATGGTCTGCATCAGGTAAGTAAAGTCTATGAGCCTGGCGCCTATGGCGCCAGGACTGATTTCTATGATGAGCCTGGCGCCTAAGGTGCCAGGACTGAACCCAAACAGCCCCCAGCCGGGGCTGTTGGGGTTTTAATAAGAATCTGGATGCCTGCTCCCGGAGCTGATGGGCTTCGTCCTGATGCCCGGGGGTAGGCATTGTGACACCAACACCCTTCCTCCCCCTTCTCCCCCCTTCCATCCTCTTTCCCCCTTCTCATCTCCCCTTCTCTGGCTCTGCCCGCAATCTAGGCCTCCACTTTGATTCTATCCTCTCCTTCACATCTCTCTAACCTCCCGTGCTTGTCGTTTCCATCTCTACAATGTTCGTAGAATTCACTCCTCCCTCACCTTCCATGCCACCAAACTTCTAATTTCCTCCCTCATCTTCTCTCGTCTATTCTACTGTTCAGCTCTCCTCTTTGGTCTCCCCGCCTCTCACCTGGCTCCCCTCAAATCCCTCTACCACTCTGCAATCCGTCCTCTTTGCTCCCTCTTCATGATTCCATCTCGGCTTCACTTTCTTCTCTCGGCTGGCTCTCCTTTCACTCCCAATTTAAATTCAACTTCCTCTGTCTTGTCTTTAAATCTCTTCACAATCTTGCCCCTCTCTACCTTACCACCCTCCTTTCCTTCTGCTCTCACTCTCGCCCCCTCCGATCAGCTGACCACTTCCTACTCAATGTTCCTCCTCCTCCTTGTGCCCCTTCCCGATTCCGTTCTTTCCAGCTCCTCGCCCCCCTCCACTGGAACTCTCTACCTCTGCCTATCCGCTCGATCTCCTCTTACTCTTCCCTCTGCTCTTCCTTAAAATCCCACCTTCTTCACCATCCCTCCTGACTGCTCTTACTACTTCCTCCCCGCCCCCCCCCGAACCCAGATTCTTAATCGAATGTACTCAGCAAATTGTTCCACATACAGTTCTCGTTGTTTTGACTCGTGACTTGTTCATATTGTTTCTCTTGTATCTTTCATGTTCTTATGTGAAGCGCTTTTGATTAAAGCGCTATATAACATTTTATAAAATACAAAGTACAAATACATATAGAGTGTATGGTTCAAACCGTCATCATATGCAAATAAACAGAAGCAATATACATTTCTACTTTTTTGTGAACAATAAAAAGTTAATGGAAGTATCATCAAATGTAGTCCTGGTTACTAAATCCCAGTATGAGGCTGATAGAGGAAAGCCAAAAAGTTAATGAAAGTATCATCAAATGTAGTCCTGGTTACTAAATCCCAGTGTGAGGCTGATAGAGGAAAGCCAACGACGTCCGCTTGCCTAGGTTAATGGAAGCGTGAAGGGCCAAGTGCTGTTGTTCTGACAGTACATAAAAGTACCCAAGCAAAAATTGGCACGCTAGGCGTTTCAGTGGGGATGAAAAAGTATATACCACCCATCAGGTAACGAAATCCTCTGTTCAGCCCCTATAGAAAATTATGAAACAAATATGTATTTAGAAAGTGTACCGATACCATGTTTATAGAAAACTTGGATTTATTTGATCTGTGTAACTTCGTAATCAAGGCCAGAGAGGGTGACCACGGTGCTGTCCCAACAGGCTAGTGAACCCATCAACAAATGTGCTTGCCAGAGAGTGCATCCACCTGACAAAAGTGGACACAACAAGCATACATGAAATGAGAAAATATTCAGCTGTGGCAAACCAAGAGGAAAACAGATGTCCAGAAAGTGCAACCGACCTAGAAAAGAAATTGGCTTGTGCAGAGGAAGGAAAGAACGGAAGGATTCACAAACTGCTTACCATTGGGCAGTATCACAATATAAATGACTAGCGCTCTGCCAAAAAGTGTGACCAACTGTAAGGTAGAGTCGCTGGAAGAAGGTTCAACCACCAAAATGGTGTTTAGTTTGAAGATGGGTGCACTGACTGCAGAAGCCCATCTGTAGTCCGATCCAGCTGGTGCCAAAGGAAACAGAAAAGAAGAAATAAAGTCGAAAAAGAAATCTCACTTGAAATGCAAAAAGAGATCTATTTGTAGGGCGAAACCGGACAACGGTTCAAAGCAGCTTACCTGACCGGTGTCCAGGGGCATGTGTGCGCATGTTGTGTGCCTCAAGAATTTCGAGGAAACATGCCAGTGAGCACAAGTCCCTACAGCTGTTTGGCGATGATAGGTTGCGTGAAACTGAAGGGAGTAAAAAGAACAGCAACTAGATATATCGCCACTTAGTAGAAGGGAATTAGTAAAGAGCACTAATGAGTGAATGATGGCAGGCGAAGACCCGTATCCAAATGAAGGTGGAGACTGACACGGGGCAGGTTTTTAGCGTATTCTGATATTTATGCAACTGGGACTAAGAGCCAACGCATGGCAGAGTTTATGCTATATTATTACTGGCCCCCTAATCTTACCTGTAAACGTGCATGGTCCTGGCCTGTAAACTAACATCTGGGTAAGGTATCCCGTTTGTGGTCGCTGGAACGCAGGAAGCTCAAACAGATCAGCTGTGAAGTAAACGCGTATGCGTACACAGCGTAATCCAGCAATTGAAGTCACAGAGCATTATGTAGATAAAAAAAGAGGACTGTGAAATAGGTTGGCAGTGACATTATACTTTGTGAATGGAAGTGGGTACAGCTGTAGTATGTGAATGAAAGTGCACAGTGGTGCAGAAGACAGTGGTTTCTTTGTACATTATGGTAACGGTTTCACTTTGTTGCTGCAGAGCTCCATGGCGGTGCACAGGGTGGGGAGGAGTGCTGGGGGCAGTGGTGTGTATGTGGATTGTCGTACTTGGTGCCATGGTGACATGCATGGTGGCATTACGATGCAGTGGGTGTGTTCAAGGCCTAGACTATTGGGTGCATGGCCGAAGGCCATAGGCCATAGGCCATGCACTGAAGAGCCTAGGGCTTGAGCACACTCACGGCAGTAATGCATTTGTGAATCTGCATCAGTTAGAGGGTGGTGACTTGCGAGGAATGGGTGAGGAGCACATTTCAGATGCAGTAGAGCAGCAAAAGTGAGCTGGTATGTGCGTATGTTTGGTTGCGCAGGAGAGGTCACTGTTAGAACATGTTAAAGTTTTTGTGTGTGGTGGAGATGGTGCAGTGAAAAGTCACGCAGTGTGGGCACTGGGTGCAGTGTTTGCATAGTGTCAGTATGGAAGAAGGTTTGGTTGAAGTGCAGCTTACATGTGCTTGGATAGTGTGCTGTGTGTAGATTGTATGGAGTAGGGACATTGTTGTGCACATTTTGTGTTTGGTTGGCAGTGACACAATACTTTGTGAGTGGAAGTGGGTAAGACCATAATATGTGAATGAAAGGGTGTAGGTGTGCCGGATACAGTGTAATGTTAGTAGAATATGCTAACTGTTGCATTTAACGCTGTCTAGCTCCATTGCGCTGCAGAGGTTGGGTTGGAGTGCTGGTGCCAGTGGTGCGTATGTGCATAATGGTAGTTGGTGACATGCTGACATGTATGGTTGCATTATGGTGCAAGAATGTGTGCAAGGAGCACACCCACTGAAGAAATGCAGGTTTGACAGTGCATCAGGCACAGGGTGTTGAGCTTTGGAGAATGGGTATGGAGCACATTGTAGACATGCTGCAGCAGTACAAGTGAGTTGAAAAGTGTGTATTGTGCATTCCATGGTTGTGGTGAGAGTTGTAACATGCTACAGTACTTGGTGTGCGGTAGGAGATGGTTCAGTGAGAAGTTGTGTAGTGTGGACACACGGTGCAGTGTTTATGACAAGTGATGCTTGGTAGTGTGCTGTGTGCAGATTTATTGAAGTTTCCCCAATGTTGCGAAGCTGTTGTGGTTAGGTTGCCAGTGACACAATACTAATCTGCATGAGTTAGAGGGTGGTGACTTGCACGGAATGGGTGTGGAGCACATTTCAGACGCAGTGGAGCAGCAGAAGTGAGCTGCCATGCGTGTAAGTTTGGTTTCGCAGCTGAGGCCACTGTTAGAACATGGTAAAGTTTTTCATGTGAGGTTGGAGATGATGCAGTGAAAAGTCACGCAGTGTGGGCACTGGGCGCAGTGTTTGCTTACTGTTATTATGGAATAGGGTATGGTTGAAGTGTAGCTTACATGTGCTTGGATAGTGTGCTGTGTGCAGATTGCTTGGAGTAGGGGCACTGTTGTGATGCTGTTGTGGTTAGGTTGCCAGTGAGACAATACTTTGTGGATGGCAGTGGGTAGGGGTAGTGCAGGCTGTGGTATGTTTGTGGATTCTGCTAATTGTGACACGTTTGGTGACATGGTGACATGAATGGTGGTATTGCATTGCAGTGGGTGGGTTTAAGGCCTAGACTATTGGGTGCATGTCCAAAGGCGTAGGCCGTAGGGCATGCACTCAAGAGCCTAGGGCTTGAGCACACCCACGGCAGTGATGCATTTGTGACTCTGCATCAGTTAGACAGTGGCGACTTGAATGGAATGGTTGTGGAGCATATTTCCGACGCATTAGAGAAGCAGAAGTGAGCTGCCATGCGTGTACGTTTGGTTTTGCAGGTGAGGTCACTGTTAGAACATGTAAAGTGTTCCTGTATGGTTGGAGATGGTGCAGTGAAACATCAAGCTGTGTGGGTACTGGGTGCAGTGTTTGCATATTGGCAGTATGGGAGAGGATATGGTTGAAGTGTAGCTTTTATGTGCTTGGATAGTGCGCTCTGTGCAGATTGCTTGATGTAGGGGCAATGGTGTGAACAGTTTTTGGGTAGGTTGGCAGTGTCACAATACTTTCTGAGTGGAAGTGGTTAAAACAATAGTATGTGAATGAAAGAGTGTAGGGGTGCCAGAGACAGTGTAATGTTTGTAGAATATTGTAACTGTTGTATTTAATGCCGCAAAGCTCCATTGCGGTGACGAGGTTCGGTAGGAGTGCTGGTGCCAGTGGTGCGTATGTGCACAGTGGTAGCTGGTGACATGCATGGATGCATTACAGTGCAGGGAATGTTTGAAAGGAGCACACCCACTGCAGCAATGCAGGCTTCACAGTGTATGAGGCACAGGATGGTGATATTTGGAGAATGGGTGTGGAGCACATTGTAGACGTGCTACAGCAGCACAAGAGAGTTGAAAAGCATTTATTGTGCGTTCCATGGTTGTGGTGATAGTTACAACATACTACAGTATTTGGTGTGCAGTAGAAGATGGTGCAGTGAGAAGGTGTGCAGTGTGGCCACAGGGTGCAGTGTGTATATAATGTGAGTATGGAAGAGGGTATGGTTGAAGTGCAGCTTATATGTGCTTGGTTAGTGTGCTGTGTGCAGATTTATTGAAGTAGGCCCGATGTTGTGTAGCTGTTGTGCTTAGGTTGCAAGTGACACAAGACTTTGTGAATGGCAGTGGGTAGGGGTGGTGCAGGCTGTGGTATGTTTGTGGAGTCTGCTAATTGTGACACGGTTTTGTAAATGGATGTTCTATGGTGTGGGGGAGTTGGGTAGAAGTGCCAGTATGTATGTTACGTTTGTGCATATTGTTAGCTGCCCACATGGTAGCATGCATGTATCCATAGTGTTGTGGTGGGTGTGGGCAAGGGCTGCACTGTTGCATGCATGGCCAAAAGTGTGCTGGGTGCGCCGCAGGATATTTGGTAATGCTGCAATCGTGCATTTGTTGGCAAAAGTTTCTGGTGGAGTGGTTTTTGAATGAAATGGAACGTGCACTGACAGTGTATAACGGTAAGTATGGAGTGGTGTATAGAAATGATAGTGTGCAATGCAGAGGTTTTGTATGAGATAGCTGCATGCGTGTTTGATACTTTGACAGCATTGAATGTGGGAACTCTGCAAAAATGCCACTGCAAAGGGAAGAAGAATTGTGTCTGCTTTACTGGGCCGTGGCCCTCAATGTAGAAGGAAAAGCACACATGGCCCATCCTGTCATTATGAGCATGCTGGCCATGGAAATGGATTTGTGGGAAATAGGCAATTAGGTTTTTAGGGTGTGGTTGCCGGGAAGGGGCGGTACCATATCCTCCCAATACTGTGTCGTGAGGTTGGTGGAGTGCTTATTGTCAGAGACACCTTTGTGCGCCATCTGCACAAGTCTTGTGTGGAAAGAGGCGTTGCTGGTAATTTCGGGTTGGAAGCAGTGGACGCTTTCTGGGGCTGTCAGGGTGACTGCAGTTTCGGCGGGATGGTTCAGTTTTGCAGATATGTGGCCTCTGTCACGAACTTAGACTTTGTCGTGGTGCACTTTGGAAGTCTACATTTGGGTTACATGTCATGTGGACGTTTAATCCGTCACCTGAAGAGGTTGCTGAACACAGTGATGCAGATTTTTGCTACTGCCAAGATCGTTTTCTCATGCATAACACCAAAAGGAGTGTGGGCCCATGCCGGTGCAATTTGTCCCCAGCCAGAGGTTGGAAGGTGTGTTATAAACAGAAGCATGTGTGAATTTATGGAGACTGCTGGCATGTTCTCCATCCACTATGAGATCATGAGGTGGTAAAATATGCAGTGGTTCTGTAGAAATGGCATTTATTTGAGCGCCATTGGCAATGCCGTTTTATTTTACACTGTGCAAGAAGCATTGACCAGAAGGTGGTAAAAATGTGAGAGGCAAACAGAAACGTATATAAAAAGAAAAAAGAAAAAAAAGTTGCTTGCATGTAAAAAAAAAACACCTTTATACATCTACGATGGAAGACTCAATGCCCTACCCAGCTTGACATTGCTCCCCCCGCCACTCCCCGCCTCCCCTTCACTATCACGAAAAGGTAGCAGATTCTGCGGTACTTTCAGGATTACACGTGCCACATCATGTGTGGCCATGTGGATGTATGAGGATGGAGAAATCGCGCATACTTTTACTGAAGTTTGCAGTGGACGTGCTTTGGAATGGCACGACACTTGTACTCTAATGGTGTAACGGTACATTTGAAGTGTTGTACGGGAGTGACAGTGTTGGCTGATGGCGGCTTCGATGTGATTGGTGGATGTGTGTGTTCTTGTTTACGTGCAATCCAGTGAGGTAGTGCTGTAGAGAATATAGTGGAAAGGGAAGAAGGACGGCTCCAGTTTTACAGGTGTGCGGCCCTCGCGGCACTTTGGGAGGCGCACGTGCTAGAATCTGCCCTTCCCACCATGTTGCTCAATTGACATGGGACTGAGGGGATTGTCCAATCAGGTGATTAGGGTGTGCAGCAATAGGAAGAAGTACTCCTGCTTCACTCGGGTCGGCCTTTGTCGTACTTGGGGAACCACACGTGCCACATTCTGCGCTTCTCGCCATGCTGGCCTATGGAAATGGGACTGTAGGGATTGTCCTATCTGGTGCTTAGGGTGTGCGTCACAGGAAAGTGCACCAATAGGAAGAAGGACTTCTCCTGCTTCACTGTGGCACGGACCTTGCGCTAGTTCGGAAAGTGCACGTGCCATAGTTTGCCCTTCTAAGCATGCTGGCCAATGGGAATATGCCTGTGGGGATTATCCAATTAGCTGCTTAGGTTCCTCCTCACAGGAAGGGGTGGTAACAAATTCTTACTGTACTTCGTGTACTCAGACTGGTAGAAATGGAGAGACGCAGAGAGTGCTGCTACTGGGTGATGCGTTTGTGGTACATTTGCACAGGTATGCCCAGGAAAGAGACTTGCTTGGCAAATTCGGGTTGGAAGGAGTGGAGGCATTGTGGTGCATTGCCGATGTCTGCAATTTCGGCGTTGTCATTGACCTTTGCAAAGAAGTGGTCACTTTTGCGCTTTTTGATGTTGTGCAACAGTACAGAGCTCAGCATTTTGGTTACGCCCCTTGTTCATATGTGTTGCATCAACTCAAGAGATTGGTGAAAGCACTGAAGCGTTTTTTTTCCCACTGCAAAAATTCTATTCTCATCTATACCGCCAAGAAGAAGGTGGGACTGTTCTAATGCAGTTTCTTCACACCCAGAGGGCGAAAGGTGTATCATCAATGGAAAAATGGCTACTTTTTTGTGCAATTCTGGAACGTTCTTCTGCAACAATTAATTACATCATTGGTTCTAAAAATGCGGTTTTCTTCCATGACAATGGAATTTCTTTGTCTAACATTGGCAATGGTATTTTCTTGCACCATCTACAAGATGCGTTGAAGAGCTTACTGTAAGAATGCGCAGAGTACAGAAAAAGAAATCTGTATAAAAAGCAAAAATCCCTTTCCTTAACCATACCACTAAGAAGAGTATGCGCCTGTTCTAATGCAGTTTGTTCACAGCGAGAGGGCGGAAGGTGTATCAGCACTTCTTTTGCTTTGTCACCCCGAGTGGGACGGGTATGCCCAGACGTGGGTCCCGTGCCTGCTGGGCCTAGAGACCCAAGCTACTCCTCACTGATGAGCCCCAACAAGGGCGAAACATGTTCGGGATGCTTGTGGTCTTGTGCAGAAGGGATGTGGCCTAGCAGTTCGGGCTGGACTGCCCCTTTTATGGTGGGGCCAAGCCTGATTTGCATATGGTCTTTCCCTTTCTGTAATGGCTTGGCAGGCGAAGAACGGTGGTCTGGAGGGTTGCCCAGAGCATTGCCAGTGGTTAAGATTCATTCTAAACCTTCCAGCCATCACCTCTTTGTTTTTGCTGTTTCAGCAATGGAAGCATGTCTACTTTTTTGTATGATGCTGTAATGTTCTTCGGGAACAATGACATCATTGATTCCAAAAATTTGGACTTATTCCATGACAATGGCATTTCTTTGTCCAATATTGGCAATGGTGTTTTCTTGTTCCATCTACAGGATGTGGCGAGGCGTTTACTGTAAGAATGGGCAGAGTGCAGAAAATAAAATTCTCTATAAAACTCACATAAAGAGTGTTTCCTTAAAAGCATCTAACAAACAAAATCACAAAAGGCTCTTTTTAGAGCCACCACTACATATGAAATCTGCTGTCCTGGTTGAAATGCATTCCACCACGCCCGCACACAGCACGAAAAGTATGAGGAAACTCGGTTACTTCTGGGATTCCATGTGCCACATCCAGCCCATTTGCAGAATGGGGTGCATGGAAATGGGTCTGTGGAAGCTAAGAGATTGTGCAATAAGGCTTCTGGGTGTGGTGTGAGCAAGAATGTGTTGGAAGAGTAACGTCTGCAAAATAGTCACCAACTAAATATTATAGCACTGTATATAATCTTGCTAGCAGGTAATTGCAATAGCTACTGCAAAGGGTGGGCAGGGACTTGGACACGCATTGTGAATGAAAGCCGTCGACTGCAACTCGGTCCCAATATGCACTGTGTTCCTTTCTTCTTGCCTGTGAACAAAGGGCCACTCTTCAGGTTGCTATGAACAGTACAATACAACAGCGAATGTATATATCCAACATCTGATGCACTACTCCTAAACAGCTTGTGCAGTGGCGCTGCCATATGTGTGAATGGCTCACCATGTGTAATGTGTTGTTGCACATATTGCTCTGCAGCATATTTTATGACATGTATATGACAAATATAGCAATCTGTGTATCGAAGTGAAAGTACCGTCACTTGATGGCACGCCATTAGTTGTATCTGTAGCATTCATGGAGATTAGTACATTTTGCCACATAGAAATGCTTTTCATCAAGAGACACGCATTTTCATTAGGGAGAGTAACAACACAGTTGTTCAGGCACCTACACGCGGCCACAGTACCTTTGCAACCGGCACTGAGAATCTTTGAGATCTGAAGATTTTGTTCTTTACTTAGTTGTGCTTACATGTAGCTGTCTGCGGGTTAGCAAGCAGCAACAGCGTTCATATTTTCCAGACTCACTACGGATTGTCATATGTGCAATGCAATCTTTTATGCACCTGTACAAACCGCAGTAAGCAACGTCCTACGTAACCTCACAGTGCTAAGTGCAGAGACGGTGTGTGAGTTTCACGGGTCATGGAAAGGCAAGCTGCTCATCAATGAAGGCAATGGGCCATTTAACACGCCCACTGTACACTGGAGCATCCTGCTCCTTGCTCCCAATGGGCCTCAGGCAGCCAGGCGTGACGCAATCATAAATCGGTAGCTTTGTAACACGAAATCCATAGGCGGCAGGGCTGTTTCAAATGCTGTAGCCTGTCGCATGAATCGGTAGGGTTGGCAACAGGGGCGGAATTACCAGGAGACAGAGGATAACATATGCACACGTATAGCTGTGCAACCGACAGACGTCCGGTGCCACGACTGATTAAAAGAGAATGAGAAGATGCGGACATGAGGCCAGTCCTGTAGTCGTGTGGACACTTCCATTGTGATTGGACATACGCTGGGAAGGTGTACTCTCAGAAGGAAACCTCAATTTTTCTTACCTGCAGGCTTCTCTGGCAGCACTGTGCGTTACAGAGTCACAATGCAATTACAGCACCAAAGCAACACATACACACACACTCACAAACAGTTTACATGTACATGTTTAATTTGTAAGAAACATCGCCAGTATTAGGGCAGGGTAGGGGTACTAGTAATTGTTTAGCAACTGTTCCATTTTTAGGTACAGGCTGTGCACGTTGCTTTTTACAGCGTATTATTGATTTTGTGTGGCTACATGCTGTTACGGAAGAGGTACCGCTTCTGATGCATTCCTTCAATGTAAAGTATGTCCTGTTACACACAAACATATGAGTGAAGCGTACATAAAGCAATACATATTAACTACATTACTTTTTAGACTGTGCTGCTTGCCAATGCAGTTAATTATTGTTACTCATTTAGTGAAGAGGGACGTTGTCTTCCAGCCATTTTAGGGTGCTTGGCATTGTTGCGTAAAAAAACAAATACCATGGTTTGCTATTGTGGTACACTCAGGAAATTCTGCATTCATAGGAGAGACTTCAGTGCAGTTACCACGTTGCAGTTACGTTCTGCTCTCAATACTTTGCATTCTTTACTCTGCTGTTTGCTTCTTCGTTTCCATGTTCAGCGGCAGTGTGGTAATATTGTTGGGCACACACGTTACTTCGTGTACTGGTTCATTCTATGATGGTGCATACTTTATGCCTTTGGTCTGTTTGTTTCACAAGTACAGAGTTTGCACACTTAACTTACATCATTCTCCTTGCAATGTACATACATGGAGTTATTTGTACATGTTTATTCGCTTTGGTGAATGGTAGCCATATGTAAGAGAACTCATGCTGTTTCCAGCAGTTTGAATGCTAGCTGCCATATGCGCACAGACGTACAGTTTGTGGTTATTGTGCTCATCGGTATGGAGACTTCAATTTCCTATGCTGTATGGTACATCTACACAAACAAATGGTTTCCTGGTAAAAACCTATTAAATTCAGTGAAAAAACTTTGTTAAAGGGACGTTATGGTTAAGTTGTGCTACAATAAACCTATCACCTTCACTGAAAAATCTATACTGAAGGAACTTCCTGGATCCACTGCCCTACTAAAAACTATCAAATAAACCAACAAAAAACGTTGGTAAAGGGACGTTATGGTTAAGTTGCACTACTGAAAAACCTATAAAATTCAATGGAAAAACATTGCTACAGGGACGTTATGGTTACAGGTAAAACCAAAACCCGCCAGAAATTCACCAGTTATGGTAAGGTACGCAACCATAACTTGCGGTACCACTGTGCACTGCAAGGACTAACACCCATGACCTCAAAGATGACATCACAAATGTCATTGATGACATCACATTGTGAGATTTTCATGTGTTTTTTGTCTCTTTGTTTGCATGTGATTTTACTGCGAAATTACAGTTCAATTACTGAGAAATTCCATTCAGAACAGTTTGCATCGATGAAAGAACTGGCAACTTTCAATTTCTGAAAAGGCCCCATTTCTGCAATGCACCATGGGAGATATATAGAAAGATTTTGTTGCCAGGCACCCTGTTCTCCACCAAATTCTAAAGAAACTACTGGACGTATGTGGACCAAACCACTAATAAGCACAGCTACACCGCTTTGTGCCAAACTGATTCAAATTTGAAGCAAATGCATCCAACAGTTTAGGCTGTATACCTCTTCAATCACTGCACATTTTCGCTTATGGACAAAACAATGAAAAAGAAGAAAAACAACCCTTTTTCAATGCTTTATAATTTTTTAACAGTTGCAAGAATCTGCACCAATTTTTCTCAGATTTGGAGGGCATGGGCAAGATACTAGGTTTGGAGAGTTTCATAGGGATACATGAAACGAATCAAAAGGTATTAGCAACATTTATTTTGTTATTTTTAAACTTTTAAAAAGCCTGTCCCTACCCAGAGAGTGCCAGAGCAGCACCCTACAAAGGTATAAAGGGAGGAGGTCAGAGAGAAGTCACTATGTTTTCAGAACAGGGTAGGAAGATTAGGTTAGGCAAAGGATAGCAGGGGAGAGGGTCTGGCTTGTTAGGTGTGGGGAAAGAGGATTTTGTGGAAGGTAATGATGGAAGGTGCGGCACAGATGTGGGGTGTGAGGGTGCTCCCGGCACCCGGCGTCCAGTGGGTGAATGCTTGTTTTTATGTGCAGGATAGCTTCCAGAGTGTAATGCCAAGGGGATTTTGGTTAGCTTGTCTGGTGTTTGTGTGTGTGATGGGTTTCAGTCTGTTGTGAATGTCGGATGAGGTTTTGAAGTGGATTACCTTGTATATGATGCACAGTCCTTCTTTGAAAGCGATTCTACAGGGTATTGGTAGTCAGTGGAGCTGGGGGAGAGCGGGGGTGATGTGTGAGTGTTTAGGAGGGTGCAGAATGAGTCATACCACTGTGTTCTGTACGGCTTACAGGGGGTTGAGAGTGTTGGTGTGGACTCCAGCGAGGATACAGTTTCCGTAGTCCAGCTTGGAGAGCAGTAGAGCTTGGAAGTCTTCAGGGGTAAGGATGAGTCTTATCTTGGTAAGGACGTGCAGCTGTAGATTGCATATTTTGGTGACTACGGCTCTGTGGTGTGTGAAGGATAGCTGGGGGTTGATGGTGAAGCCTATGAACTTGATTGGTGTGGAAAGGGATTTGTGTGGGTTGTCTGTGCTGAATTCCGTTATCGAGGGGGAAAATGAGTAGGTTTTTAAATTTGGTTGGGTTGAGTTTAAGGAAGTGGGTGGCCAACCAGGAAATGCTCGTGTGGTGGCCCACCACCAGTACCTGCTACGTATCTCTTAGCCTGCACATGCTAGTGTCAGACTCGTCAACAAATGTCATACCATCATTTTTTCATCTCGTTGATGGTACACTTTGTGGAGAACACAGAATTCAGTTGGTCTCAAATTTATCCCATATTCTCATCTTTTCAGAAAGAGGTGTGCTATGGGATTGTATCCCAAAGACAAGTGGCTTCTGTGGTATGATTTCCTCCATAAGTGTAAAATATCAAATTATGGATGTTTTTTAATCTGTATTTCGCCCAACGCAAGGGATGCGGGTGGCTTTGTTTGCAGTATGGGAAGATATTCTAAAGAATGCAGACGCAGGGGCCCTGACCTTGTTCATTATGTTGAACCTCTCAGCGGCAAGCTGTTGTGGCAAGTCTAGCTGCCCAAGCTGTTGCATTGCATTTAGGTTGCACCCCAGGTGGGTGTCGAAGGGTGCTGTGTCTGCTTTTATCTGCACCCTTGGTACCTTTTTATATGCTTAACTGTTTCTGAATTTTCCAGTTCGTTGAAGAATCAGACTTCCCAGCTCCGTGTCCCTCTACTTAGAGCGCTATAAAGGAACTTTTCTTCACAGTTGGCACTTAGTAATGCAATAATAGATAAATAAATAAAATGGGGTCTTCATTCCCGTTAACCCTGCTTGGTAGGATTTCCCTCTTTAAAATGTTAATTGGGCCCAAGTTGCTATACTTGTTTCCAAATGTTTCAGTAGATTATATTTCCTGCTCATTCCCTCCTGGAGACCTAAGATTACCTAATAAGCTGTGATGCAGTGATGCAACAGCATTCCCAGAGCAGCCCATGCCCAATTCACAGTAGATTAGTCTCTACGTTACAGCACCCTCACACATGTTGTTATTTAAAGGGGAAAGCTTTTCCCCTCAGTCATTGAGCTTTCCTTTGCTGTCTTGCAGATCCCTGAGGACTGAAAATTCGACCCACAGGAGTGCACACCGATGGCTGTGGTAAGACTCCATCAGGGGTGGTCTGGAAGACAAAAGAGGCCCTGGAAATAATTTTCAAAGTGGCCCCATATTACACATTTTCACCAAGAACCAACCCTTTTCCAATGGTAAAATTTGGAAATGCAACACAAAAGAGGCCCAGAGAGCTGAGGTCTACCCGGAAATCTCCAGAGTTCCCTATAGGGCAGTCCAGCCTTGGACTCTATAGTAGGCTTGGGGTGCTTATATGCAGAAATGCAGTACTGGCGAATCCGGGAACTATCACCCACCATAAACAAATGCATTGCGAGGGACTGGATTGCCCCAGGAATCTAGCACTCCAGAGATTTGTTCCCACAGGGCAAGTTTGACTTATTACAGGCTTTTGTTACAGAAGGGGCCCACATGACTACTATAACACTTCCAGAATGGGGCACTTTCAATAAATATCGACCAGATACCTGTTCAGACTGCAACCTACACAGGTCATGAAGTAGATTCTAAAGGCAAGGGGCTGGAAAAAGTTAGTCTCCACGGTATATCAGATGCCCATGGTTGGGCAGAAGCCTCCAGACTCGGGAGCAAGGACATCCCGTGAAATCGTCATGGCTTGCAAATTCACTGATGTGCCGTGGAAAGCGATATGTACTCATTCCCAAAAGGTATCCCTGAACTCCTGCTATCAGTGGCTGCGGATAGGAGCCCTCGGCAGAGCGTATCTCGCACTCAATAGTCTTTAGAGAATATACCCGATGTGCCACCACTCTCGACCCAAATGTGGTAGGGATAATGTTGACTATAGTCATATGTTTCAGATTTGTGTAACTGTACCTATTTTCTGGTCTCAAGAATTTACAAGCCTTAAAATAAATCACTGGGCTGCCATTAAAGCCTGACTCTCTGCTGTGCTTTCTCGGTGGTGGGTACTGCGATATATCCAAGGATACCCCAAGGTGTGTGGCGCTGAACTCACTGTAAGCTAAACCCTGTATCCTACATGCAAGGAATCTCAATACCTGTGGCTTCACTGCAGAATTCGTAAAGGAGCTGGTTTCCTGAAGCAGTTGTGAGGAAGTGTTGAGCGTGATACTCTGCCCTGCCCTCCGCAAGATCGTTGGGCCGTGCTTCGTCTCGGCGTACTCCCCGCAAATGCCGTCCATGACTCTGGTGCTACTTCTAGTCTTGAGGACACCGCTGTATTGATATAAGAATTCTTGCTGTGAGCAATGTATCATTCCTTCAGCCCTGTGCTTCCCCCCCTTCCATCAGTTGGTACTGGCCAGGCCTGTGCATGTGGCTTCATAAGATTACCGCTATTCTTTGCCCCTACTACAGAAGGGTTCACCGAGCAATACTGTATGCACACACTGTATGCACATGGGGCATTCTAACACTTTTTTTTGTTGTTTAATAAGTCTTATTGGAATTATTGAAAATATGAACAATCAGATATTCACAAAAGCAGGAGTTAATTATAACAACACCTCCGTAGGGAACAGAGTGTAAACTAATAGCATAACAGCAAAGTAAGAAGGTATATTGGCAGTGAACATAAGAAGAAAAGAAATGTCAAAATGATACGGCATATGGAGAGGCAATCAACCAGCAAAACGCGAAACAAGAGCATTGTACCCAATGGTGGTACGGCTCCAGGTGTGCTGTCATACACGATTTTTCTTAAAGCAGATCTAGGAGCTTTGGATGCACCTGGTTCTAGTTCTTTTTGATTGCCACGCGCAGCTCTCCTGTTGAGGATAGACCACGTCAGCATCACCGCAGACTTACCTGGAGATGGCCCTCAGGATATAAAGCCTTGCTCTGATTCCCTCGACGACCTATCAAAAAAGCAACAGCGAGGTTATGTTTTCTTTTCATGCAATCCTGGTTATAAATGTTTGCTGTCAGATATGCACTTGCCTCAAACTCTTGAAGGGAGCCCTGCGTCTTAGTGCCTCAGCAAATGATAGCCGGGTTCAAAGGCCAGCCCGGGAGCGCAAAGGACAGGAATACAAATAATAAGTCCAAATGGTGATGATCAGAAGCGGCATCTAATTACAGCAAATGGTCAGCTGACTCTCAAAATAACTCCGCAATGGTTCCATCTGCTCGCTTCCGCTTCTCTTAGCCCCTGGCCAGCGCCATTTACGAAGCAGGGGAACATCCATTTCCACTTCTAAAAAAAGCAAGTGGTGAGGGGAAGGGGACAGTGGTTGGAAGCGGCCTTCACTGAACAGAAGCATCAAACAGCGTTCATAGAGGCGGCACTGTCAGGAGCTGGGCAGGATTCAGCGCAGGCCTGCTGGATCCGGCGCTGTGCAGATGCGACCAGACTCAAGAAGGACACGTGGAGGGTGTCTCCGAGCCTACGGCCACAAAAAGCCTCGGGGGTGTTCCAAAGTTGTTTGGGTGAGTCGCTGGTGCAGAGGTAGCGGGCGGCCAGCTTGAAAGAGTGGTAAACGATGTACAAGTGATGCAACAGGGCCTAATGGCAGCCCTCCAGGCTTCCCAAAAATACAGTCCTCGGAGAGGAAAAGCGGTCTGAACCAGCACAGAACTTTTCTCCAAGCCTCTGAGCGTGCATGGGAACTTTGCAATCACCGTCTCAGACTCCACGCAACACGGAGGAAGGGCGGCAGCAGCACCCTCAGCACACTTGATTGAACAAGTGACGTGTCACCAAAGCTGGAGGCCTGACAGACACCCGTGCAGCCACTGCTATTCAGAGGCCCTCAGCTTGTCCCCAGGTGCGTGTATGTCTCTGGGTGATGAATCTTAAGAGCCCCCGCCACAATGTTCATGGGTCCACTCCCCCTTCATTTTGTGTTGCCAAGGGACCATAACACCCCATTGTTATCTTATAAAGTGTTTTCCATTGTTATGCACACGAAACTATTAGCGTGTGATGCAGCTATGCAGAAGTCTGGAAGCCTCGGGTAGAACCCGGCCCCGATGCTGCGTTTTACTGCTTGTGATTTGCACAATGAGGATGTGAAAGTGCAAACGTCTTGCACAATTAGAGGAACTCTGGGTGGTGGGAGAGGTATGTGGATCTTCTTTGTGGCTTAGCAAGTGCTGGTTGCACAAGGATCCTGCCATAAACTGTGTCCTCAAACACTCCCATACAAAAGCAATACAGTGCAGCCCAAGAGTACACATGACGTCAACTCCAGGGATGGCTGGCTGCTGCTCTTTTCACCCCCCTCTCTCTCTGCCTCTCCCTCTCTCCCTCTCCCCTCACTCTCTCCTCTCTTTCTCACTACCCCTGCCTCTCTTTCTGTATAGCTATCCCTCTCCTCTTTCTTCTCTCTCTCACACACTCCCTTTTCTCTCTCTCTCTCATTTTCTCGCACTCACTCTCTCTCTCTCTGCATGTTCACTACATGACATCAGTAAAGGTATGAGCCAACATCGCAAAAGCAAAGAACACATGGATTAGTCTTCTTTTCTTTACAAAAATCATAATTTGGACTCCCAACATATCTGCGACAGAAATCTGTACATTACAAAACACCTAAAGAATCAAGCATCTAATAATGGCATACCATAATAGCGACATAAAAAGAATTAATCAATCCTATTAAAAAGTACTTAAGCCATAGAAAATAGCACTTCCATTACAGCAGTAGGTAGATTCTCTCCTAGACCAAGTGTGTGAGTATTCGTGAGGATATCGAAAGTAGGAACTTTTCGATGTTATGGTATGCTGATCGCAAGAACATCGAGATTATTATGAGGAATATGGAGGATGTCATGATTTTTGTTGCCGATATTTATGTTGTCTCAATTATGACCTAAACGAACAATAAAAAATCATTGAGTTACTCAATAAAACTGTGGTACTCCTTTATCGTTGCGGTTTCCTATATCACATTGTTGCTAGCCCAGCAAGTTCACCCAAATAGGTAGGAAATTAGAATCTTTGCTCAGTATGTTTTGTCTTAAATACTTCAGAGTCTGTATAACTTGTTCGGAGGAAATGCTCTCTCTCCAATTCCTCCTCTTCACAGGCATAGAGTATCCGCACCTCCGTCCCACGTAGGCAAAGATTAGCCTGTGTTAGTCTGACCCATCAACCAGAGACACTGGAAGACTCAAGGCCCGCCCGAACTACCATCAATCAACAATCCTCATACAAATAGAACCGAGAAAAGAGAGAACATTGCCATGATGACCAATACTAACATTACAGGGCCTGCCCAATTATGCTCAACAACAGACTGAAAACGCACAAGATCGGTCTCGCCTACAAGGTACGAACAGGAGGACTCCTCATGCACCTCCCTAACTACTTCTCCACACCCTCAACTAACCTGCTCACCTTTCACTCTGCTATCACCTCTACACTATATACAAAGATCCTCACATGCACTGCAACATTGCGCCTTATAACACCACCTTCACCAAATGAGCCACTGCCAAGCCACTTAGAGCTTAATGTATGATCCACACCATCTTTAGCCCCGCCTTCTCCCACACCAGTGGCTCTCCTAGTATGCCAGCACTGGCATTAGATCTTGGGTTCTCCTCACTGGATAAAACACACACTCACTGCCACAAATCAAACAGGGGTTCATTTTCCAAGTCTACGGAGTGTACGAAATGGGCGTAAACCATTTACGGTTTGCATTTGATGAGTCAGCACATTCTGCACCATACTGCCCTAACTATTTGACTTTATGCTGGAAAACCATGCATATAAACTTGTGTGAAAGGTCGATCAAATCGCACAGATCAAACAGGTGATTTTACTGCTTTGTTTTTATGCATCTATGTTTCACTTTGGAAATATACCTAATTGAATAAATGCAGCACCATTACAATTATTTTAGCCAATACGTTTATGTATAAAAATAGGACCTGCTGTAACGGTTTATTGAGAAGCCACACTCAACACAGGGAGTTCCTTCCCTCCCCAGTCACGTGGGTAAGCAACAAACTGTTTAAAAGATTATTTTTTTAGCCCTATCTCAGCCACATATCATGCCCCTTGGGTCCCTCTCCCCTGAGCTAACAATGAGCCACGAATCAGGCTGGTGTACAGGAAATATATTGGTATTTATTTAAATTAAAAGTAATAGAAATGAGCACGAAAATGTCAACACCACTTTATCCATGGCACAACACAATCAACTTTTCTCAGCATAAATAGATCACGAAAGTGAGTTAAAAAGAACACCATCACAATTCTTACTTTCTGCAAATATCCCTTCACAAAATAATTACACTGATCAATAACAAAGGCACTTATGTAATGTTGTGTGATTTTGATTTTCCTGCAGGCTTAAATTGGTAGCAATAGGATTTCAAGATTGGTAAAAATATATATGGCAAGTATAATTTCGCCTACACATTTGGTTTAAAATAAACACAGGGTGATTTATCGATTTGTCTTTCAGCCCCCCCAAACCCCCTGCTTTGGTCTATGTTGGGAAGTCAGACAGAAAAATTGGAATGGGGGAATTTTGCATTTCAGACCGCTGTGTTGGGGAAGCTGGATAAAAAGGTTGGACTGATTTAAGAACAAAGACACCCCTCTTCCTTAAAGACGTGGGGGTCAGCTGGACAACAAGGATTACCCAATTAAATTATAGGCTATAGTTTTCAGCGCACACTGGGGAGTGAGCTTTATTAATTTCGATTTTTAACAGAATTCACCCCGTAGTGTTCTGCCAAATGGGGAATTAATTAAATTAATATTTTTGGTTAAATAGGCTAAGGATCTACACAGTTTTGCCCCCCACTCCCAATAAAAAGGAAAAGGATTGAAGGCAAGCAGACTCCCCCACCTTTTGCTCTCCCGGGGCTCAGTTCTACTTACATAGCAAGCCTCTGTTTAAGGTTCA
Organism: Ambystoma mexicanum; assembly: GCF_040938575.1. Classification (NCBI taxonomy): domain Eukaryota; kingdom Metazoa; phylum Chordata; class Amphibia; order Caudata; family Ambystomatidae; genus Ambystoma; species Ambystoma mexicanum. The sequence goes on from NC_090929.1 coordinate 1,087,956,256, forward strand.
GGAAAGCCAGCTGCATCTCTGGAAAGATAGGGCAGGGGTCTGGTCACTCCACTCCCAAAGATGGCCTCCCGCTCTCCACCATAGGACCCAAACCCAGCTTTGAGACCTTTCTAGAGATAGACAGCCCCACCCAGAGGCACTCCCAGAAATCTCCTCTGGTGTCTCCTTACAGCTGTCACATGGTAAGATTCAACAGCCTTCCTGTTGGTCTGTCTCTTCTCTCTGTCCTCCTGTCTTTCTCCATTTTCTGTCTGTGTCCCCTGTCCTTGTGCAGTCCCCCTTATATAGCAGCCATGACACCACCAATTTTACAACCTTGGGGAAGTGCCCTGCAATGATCCCTACCAGTAGGATTGGACAGTTACCCTTCTCTCTCCTCCCAAACCCAGCCTCCAAGTCAGGATTCATTTAGGGGTCTGGAGCAACATATGGCAATTCCCATTTGTCATCATCCTTTGTTCTCCTTTCATCTTTTTGGCAAAAACTAGTTATGTATCAAAACTTCACAATTTTACTAGCAACTGCCAGACTAAACTTATTTTCTATTACCGCGAATCATGGGGAATTAGATAAGCCGACCACCAAATTGTTTCATGTAGCATGGCCATGTGGCACCTTTCTGCTGTTTCCCTAAAAAGAACAACAGTTATGAATATGTAAGTCATTAAGCATATCCCTAAATTCATTTTCCACCTGCTCACCGACTCTCACATTTGGAACATGTTCAAATCACCGGGAAACCCAGTTTACCTGGCCCCTACAGTTCCCAGAGTCACATGAAGATGAATTTTATATCTCCCAAAGCTCCTGCAAATTACATAAAAAATGGGACATAGATGAAATCCATCCACCTTATGATGGCTGAGAAAAAGGCCTAAGTGATAACAGTCCTTTTAAATAAATTGGGAACCTTATTCTGGGACAAATGGTCCTGCTCCTGCTTCCGGCCATTTGTTTTCAGTGGGTCAGTTTCCAACTTTGTGTTGGAAGCTTTCTCTGTGAAGTGGGTGCCCCCATTTTCACACATATTAGTCATGCTCGAGCCAAGGATGACTTTTCTTGAACTGCATGCTTTCAGAGCCAGCAGGTCTGGAGAAGACTGAATTTCGACACCTTTAGTAGGACATTTTTATTGTGGTTGGTCATTAGATGGGAGATGTGATATCCAGGTTGGAAGTGGGAGATGTCCTTGTGAAGTTTTGCCCACAGCCAGCAAAAGGGTCTGCCTTGGGCTGACATTTATTTTTATGAAGACAAAGTTTCTCTTCAAATGTCACTGGAGTTTTGTGGGTGAAACCTAATATACACTGCTCTTTGTCAACCCACACATCATGGTTTGTTTTCTTGACATTTTTCTATGAGCAGTGATATTTTTTTCACTTTTACTTTTTCAAACCATTTTTATTTGCACACACATGTGCAGGCCGTTTTTGTTTTCAAGGTTTAAAAATCCTGTTTTCCATGTGACAAGGATCTTTGATTCCTTATTCTTTTGTAAATTAAAATGCTGCTTGTACATTGGTAATGGCATGTAGGCCCCTTTCCACATGGCTCTTTAACTTTACTTGAAAAACAAAAATAAATGGCAGGCCGTTTTTGTTTCATTGTTTAAAATATTGCTATTTATGTGAACTGGACTTCTGTTTGGGGGCTTTAAATGCACCCCACATGCCCCCCTCTTCTTCCATGACTCTTTGTTGGGGAAGAGCAGGGCAGAGTGGGGTTTCATTAGGCGTAATTTCCTTCATCGGGGAGTGGGCACTCCAGTCTGCCCTTCCATCTCTTGGTTGGAGGGTGTGGCATGGCACCCTGTTTTCTTCCTTCTTTTGGGAGTGGGCACTCCAGCCTCCCCTTCCATCTTTGGGTTGGAGGGCATGGCACGGCACCCCCTTTCTTCCTTCCCAGGTCCCTGAGGTTCTCACCGGACTCCACTCTCACCTCCAGGTTAGAATTTAAGGAGGTTAATTCTAAAAGATAGAAAAAGAGTTTCAGTACTTTTTACACACATCTTTCAGCTGGAAGATTTACATAGAATTTACAACAACAACAACATACAGCTATAACGGGACATTTCCATTTCACAAAACACATTTTATTTATTTTCTTCATCTGTACAATAACAACAGGCAAATTACTCCCTGTTATATATATATTTCCATTCCATTTTCCATCCTTCCTTTTCATTCTGCAGATAGTTCCTCTGCTCGACTTTCATTTGGCTCACCATTCAGTCGCAAAGCATGTCTGGGATGACAGCTTTTCAACTGATTGATGTGGACCCATTTTTCTTCTATCCGTTCTCCTTTGATGCAGATTGTAAGAAACAGGTGATATTTTATCTACAATTTCAAAGTGATGATGCCAAGATGGGAGGAATTTCCACTCCTTGCCATGATTCCTTTGAAAATTGTACAGGTAAATCTTGTCGCCTAATTCATACTCTTTCTTGGTGGTCTTTAGATGATAGTAGGTCTTCATTCCTTCAGCCGACTTGCCTAAATTGCGCTGAGCATAAGATAAAAGAAGGCTGAAGGTGCTTCCTTAAATTTTCAATGTACTCATGAGTAGTAGACGCATTTATCAGTGTCTACTCTTGAGTCCTATAGAGCAGATGCTGTGGTAACACCATTTTCCATCCGGTCATGAGCTCAAATGGAGACATCTGTGTTGCAGAAGATGTTGTAGACCTAATAACCATCAGGACAAGCAGCAATCAGATGTCCCAACTGGGTCCAGAGTCTGCCACAAACTTCTTTAAGATACTCACAATTGTTTTGTTGTATCTCTCCACTCCCCACTTGAGGACCGGCGGTAGGCAATGTGGAGTTTTCTTTTTACCCCTAGAATCTCCCACATCTTCGGCATCACCTCATTGGTAAAATAGCTTCCTCGGTCCAACTCAATCCTTTGCGGGAGGTCGAAATGAGAGAAGATGTGGTTGATCATTAATGCAGAAGCTGTCTCTGCCTTACAATTCAAGGCTGGAAGACATTCTGCACACTTCGTGAACAAGCATGTCACAGTCAACATGCACTTGTTTCCTCTAGAGGGGCGAATCACTGGCCCAATGAAATCGACTTGCAAATCTGACCAAGACAGTGTAATTCCCCTTTTTTGTAGGGGAGATGTTCATGTGAGTGAACTGGGTTGGAACTGAGCACACACAAGACACCCCTTTAGGTAAGTGTCAAGGTCCTGGCCCATGTGTGGCCAGAAGGCAACCTCATGCAAGATTTCCAATATCGTATGAAACCCCCTATGACCGGCAGTGGCCGTGTCATGGCCGTGGTTCAACATCAGGCTTTGGAATGAGGTAGGTACCACCCACTGGTCACAGCCTGATAGGGATCTCCTTACCAAAAAAACATCTTGGATCCAGAACATCTTGGAAAACTTCATCAACACCCACAGATCCTCTTTATCGGCATAATCCGACTCTGTTAGAGGAAAGATTCCGAAGTCTTCAATGTGTCGAGAACATTTCCCAATGATCAGGTCCTCCTTCTGTGCAGTGATCAAATCTGCATCTGGTGTATCTTTACTCCACTTGGCTGTTGAGAGTTCCCTGTTAGCCTGCCATTTGGATTTCACCCAGCAGGGATTCCATTTCGATGAAATCCCCCCACAGAGCTCTGGTTTTAGCCAACTGGTCAGCCAGGTCATTCCCAGTCTTATGTGGCCCCTCTATCTTGGAATGACCTCTTATCATCTTCCAATAGATGGTCATCTCATTGGAAGTCAACAGATCATCGATTGACTGGATCAGTTTGGTCTTCTTGTTGTTGGCACAAAGCATGCCTCGATTCTTCCAGTTAATCAGGTGCTCCACAAAACTATTCCTGACATAATCAGAGTCAGTGATTATGACCAGTTCATTGAGTTGGTGGTGCACTGCAGTGAGGATGGCTTGATAAACAGCCATCAACTTTTCAACCTGACTCGGGGTCCTATTTTATAACCAGCAGAGGGTTCTGGGGTATCATTCACCCAGGCATTCCCAGTGCCAGCCATCAGTTCTATTTCTCTGTTGCTATCAACATGGTGGGAGCACCCATCCACATAAAATGTGGGTATCTCCTGACACATGTCTTCTTCGTAGGCCTTGTGCAGGGAAGTTAAGTATGCCTCCATGTTGTTGTTGGCCATTAGACTTTCGTCCTCAAGACAGTTTTCTTGAGCACAATCATGCAATCATGCAAGTCTGCCAACCCTTGCTCTAGGGGACTCTTCTTGTTTGGCCATATCTGACCTCCACAGGAAAGCCTTGCATGGCCAGGAAGTCCATTCTGGAATTACTAACATTCCCCGCCTGGTTCTGTCACTTTGTCGATACTGCAAGAGTTGGTGAGGAGTCTCAACAATGATGTGCCCCCCCATATGAACGTGCAGTAATTTTTCAGCGCCTACACCGTTGCCAGGAATGCCTTCTCGCAGTCATCGAATTTTTCTTCCATAGTATACAAAGTCTTGCTCACGTATGAGATGACTTTGTTGACCTTGTCATGGTTTTGGTACAATACCACTGTTAGGCAAGTATCTGAGAACACTGTCTCCAAGAAGAACTCCTTGTTCTTTAAGGGGTAGCCAAGCAAGGAACCTGGGCAAGGCTTCTTTTCAGTTGTTTAACTGCCTTGGATTGTTCTGGACCCCACTCCCACTTGATTCCAGCTTTTAATAAATGGACCAAGGGTCTAGTGACCTCTGCATAGTCTTCAATGAACTTTTGACTATAATTAGTAAGTCCAAGAAGGCTTCTTAATTCTCGCAGAGTTGCAGTGTCTTTTAAATTCAATAAGTCTACCACATTCTTCACCTGGAGATTAAGACCTTCACGTGTGATCTCGTGCCCTAAGAAATTCACTCGGGTGTTACACCACTGTGTCTTCTGAAGAGACAGTTTTGCTCTGGCATTCTGCAACTGGGTAAGAACATTGCAGATTCCTGCTATATGTTCGGCCAGAGTTGAGCTCTTGATTAAAATATCATCTACATGGGCCAGGATTCCCCTTAAAATCAGCCAGGGCCTTATGCAGGAAGATGTTGAACTCATTGCCAGAGTTTATGTATCCAAGGTGGTCCAGGTCCATGTGTACTGCTGCCCCCCTGAAGGTAAGGGCATGCTTGTGCTGGTCTTCCCTACTCAAAGGTACTGTCCAGGAACCATTGGTCAGGTCAATGGCGGTGTACACCGTTGACCCTTGGATCTGGGCCAGTCCCTGATCGATGGGGCCATCTTGATATGTGGACCCGTTTGTTCAACTGCTTCAGCTCTGCATATAGTCTTCATTGGCCGTTTGGTTTGAGGATCCCAAGTACCGGGTTTTTGAAGGTACTGTGGATCGGACTAATTATACCACAGGATTCTAAATTCTTAATCTCTGTGAGTGACTTCATGGATGCAAGAGGTAACCGATATTGTTTCACAAATACTGGTGCCATCTCAGGGTCCATGGGAATGGTGGTTGGATGAATGGATATGCATCCACAGTCGTGAGTCCACTGAAAAGATATATTGGAATTCCAGGAAGAACTGTTTTTGCTTTTGTCTTTGCTCCTCTGTCTCATATGCATCAGCAAGATTGATCATTTCCTCGACCGTCTGCTTGAAACCTGGAAAGTCCTCAGGCGTGGCAATTTCAGCAGTATCCTTCAGTTGGGTGGAGAGATCTCTTTTAAAGATGTCGACCTGGATAGGGGATTTGAGGTAGTGGTCCTTGACTCTGAACACTACCTCCTCCCTCCTAATGTCACAGGTCACCTCTTCCACACTGTAGGGGCAGGAAGAGTACGCCAGGAAATTCCCCCAATGCCTAGCAAGAATCTTTTCTGGAGGAATACCGTCGCTGATGTCGAAACAGTAATTTGGGATTTGTCCCATGATTTCATTACCTAAATAGAAAGAATAATGTTGGGCATCAACCGCCATCCCAATAAAGGTGTCTGCACCAAAAGTAATACTTCGAGGGTCGCTGTTATCAACCAATATTCGAATGGTGTTGTGTTCTAGGTCTATTAGAGGTGTCAGATTTAAATATTTTATTTATTTATTTATTGTTTGCTTGTTAGGCGCTTATGCAATAAGAATATACTGTTTCAAAGTGCCCACAGGGCAGGGAGGGAGGAAGGAAGGGTACATTACAACACAATATTAAGAGCTGAGGGGAAGAGGAAGAGGGACGAACCTACTATGCCTTGTGAGAATTCAGAACGTGCAAGTTCAGAAAGGAAGAGGGAAGAAGCAGCAAGTGCTGGGGAGTACAAGCTAATGGGAGAGCCATGGAGGAAGTTCTAGGAATGTTGAGTGCTACACGGCCAGAGCCGCGGGAGGTGTAAGTGCGAGTCTCCAGAGCAGAGGGTGCGCAGAGGAAAAGTGTTATCGATAGACAGGAGCTGGGAGTAATCGACGAGGGAGGTCAAGGCCCCAAAGATGCATTTGGGCCAAGGACACCGATTCAGCAACTATGGGACTAGCAGAGGAGAGAAGGTGGGAAGGAGGAGGAAAAGAGGAAAGTCTTAAGGAGCTTCTGGAATTTGAAAAGTCCTGCTCAAGTTTCAGGGGGTGGGGGAGGCTATTCCAAAGTAGGCAGCCCACAGAGGAAAGTGAGCGACCCCCTGTCCTCTTTTTAGCAAAACGCTTTACACACAAAGAGTTGGTGCCAGAGGAGCGAAGAGGTCTAGTGGGAGAGTATTTAGTGATATAGAGTTGAAGATAGTGTGGTCCCGGGTCCCAGACAGCCTTGTGGATGATGCAGAGGGTTTTGAATTTAATCCATGCAGCAACCGGCAAGCAGTGAAGATGTTTTAGAGCAGGAGAGATGCGGTCTCTGGGCTTAAGGCCAAGTCTCGCTGCTCTATTCTGGATAAGCTGAAGGGGTTGCAGAGTGCAAGAAGGAAGATTCAGGAGAAGTCTATTACTGTAGTCAAGTCTAGAGAAAACTAGGGCTTGAGTCACATTGAGCCTCTGCGGGAAAGTGAGAAAAGCTAAAATTCCTTTGTGAAGGAAGAGTTGGTAGTAATATAAACCTTGTTTTTGGAGATGGGAATTTATATTTATATATGCGCCCTGATGTTTTAGGTTCTGTCCTCGTTTAATTTTGAAGGGAAGAGTAAATTGTCGCACCTGTCCTGGGAAACACAACTACTTTCACTTGAACATCAACCGCATAAGGCAGCAATTGAGCTGACTGGAATGCTTTTTCTTTGTTGTCAAAGCGACGGGGTTACTCCCCAGTCGGGACCAGGCTTTATTATTAATTAGGTCCAAATTGATTGCGAATCGGTTGAGAATGTAATTTCCCAGATAAAAGGCGAAAGGGACATCTCTCACGATTCAACAACTATGGTCTATACTTTTGTTGCCAATGGAAACCTTTAGCATACACCTGCTAGGCAGGAGATGTTTGGAATTTGGGGTTTCGAGACCTACTTCCCATTTGTCAATAAATTTAAATGTGGGAACGGTCTGATCTTTTGGGAGTTTCCTGAATAATTCTTTGCTGATGAAGCTCCTTACATTATTCAGACATAGTCAGGCGAGCACTGGTTCCTCCCTCTCGTTTAACTAAATGGAGAATAACAACTGCTTGCCCTTTTTCTGAATGTCTGTCAGACTTTGATCGATTCTTCCTTGTCTGATTTCACAGACTCAAGGTTCCTTCTGATTTTGGACTGGTGTAACATTTTAGGGTGTTCCCTTTCAGTGTGGATTGCCACTTAAAACAGGGAGGAAGGTTGATTTTCAAGAATGCAAAAGGGTTCCCATCACTAGTTTGGTCTCCTACAGAAATGACTGTGATGTCTGGGACTTGGTTATTTTTTAAATGGAACTCTACGTTCTCCGACCGTTGATCAATTACGTGACAGGTACCATTCAGGTTTACATCATTGGTATTTATTCTTAATTTGATAGGGCGGTTAGTCTGAGTCCAAAGAACCTTGTTTACACAGTCGATCAGATGTGATAACCTTCTCAGGCGATTGTTCCCCTGTAAACAAGGTGTGCCCTCTGGAGTCACAATGATCACCGGATGTTTCAGCCAGTGCTGTCCAATTTATAGATCCAAATCTGCAGTCCCTTTGACAGAAATATAATTCCTGCTGACATTTTGGAGTTGTCCCGGAAGTGATGTGAGTGGAATTTGGTGGCCATCCCCCCATCCTGAGTTTAGTTGGTCAAAGGCACTTTTTGACATGAGGGTGGCTTGGTATACAGTATCCACCAAAGCTGATAATTCACACTGACCTTGCAGCTTAGCCGGTGCATAAAATCGGCCTTCTTTCTCCTCCAAGGTACAAAGAAAGTATGAGTTATTTGACAGCCCGGTGGTCATTTCCTTAATATTGAACTCAAACACAGTGTGATTTTGGGCAGTTTTCTGTGTCGGAGTTCGGGAATCTGTAAAGAAAACTTTGCAACTCGCAATGGGTGTTGTTGGGGAATCCTCCTTTTCCCCGGCTCCTTGGCTGTCGCCCGTTACCTACCAACAGTTCTCTGAACCTGTTTGAAGAAAGGACACCTCCTCTGTTTCACTTCTGTGTGGCTCACATGTTTGGGGTTGAATAGTTTCTGGTTCTGGGTCGGTCCCCATACTTACCCTGTCCCACTCAGGGGCCTCATTATGAGTATGGAGGTAGCCATGGTGCAATTAGCACCATAGCTACCCCCATACCGCATTCCGGGTCAGGGTTCTCGGTATGGGGACTTACCAAGTCATTCCAACCTTGGAGGACCCGGTAAATCCCCATTCTGAAAACCATTCCCCATTCCCATTCGAGTCCCCATAGGGCTCAATGGGAATAGGGAAGGAGCTAATAACGGGCCCGTTATTAGCTCCCTGGTCCCTTAGCGGCTCCCGCTAAGGGCGGATGGTAAAACCAGCCGGCCTTAGATGAACCCGCTAAGGGACCTCGGAATCCAGCAGTAAGGGGTTAACGGCACCGGCATCCTTCCTGGTGCCGTTAACCCCTTACCACTGGCCCTCGTAATGAGGCCCAGAAGAGTCTTTTGGGACCCATTTTTCTTTTGGAGGTCTCCTCCTGTTTTTGAAAGAGAAGGACTTCTTACCTGAATCTTCCAGCGACTCTTCGCTTTCAAAGGGGATAATCAGGAGTTCCTCCACAAAGTGGGTTCTTCTTTGGCCTCTCCTACTTACCCTTTGCTCTTTGGTTTCTAACATTTTGGGAGTAAAAGAGACACTTTTAGGCTCAGAGGTTTTTAGGGGTTCTCTTTGGGTGAGAAAAGAAGCTTCCTCAAGGGCTTCACATCTCACCGCCACCTCGGCCCCCTCCTCCGGAACCTGTGGTTTGTCGGAGTTTTCCTCCTGTCATTTCCCCCTGGGGCATCAGACCTGGGTATTGGGGAATTCTGGGTAGCAGGTTTAGGTTGAGAGTTGGACTGAGCCTTCAGCATGTGCCCCAGATCATTGGTCAGTTGCTGGACCTGTCCCTCTAGTTGCGAGACCTTGTCTGGGTAGTTGGGAGGTCTCAAGTCATACCTCTGCTGCTCCTGAAAGGGGTAAATGTCCTTTCTGCCAGAGTAGCTTGGGTACTGGAAACTCCCCCCATAATTTTCCATCCTGAATCCCCCTTCTCCTGGGTTCAGAGATCTATTGTCCTGGAACCGGAAGAGAGAGGAGGATTGTTTTGGAAGTTCTGGATTGGGGGATATCTTGGGGAAAAGTTCAGATTGGGAGGTGGAGTGATACTTCTCTCCTGAGGGAAGTTTCCCGGGGCAGAATTTACCTGATTAGCCCCCCTTAAGTTAGGGTATTGTATACATACCCCAGGATTGGTTTAGTACCCTTGTATCTAGTACTTATATAGGTGGCAGGGTCAGAGGGATCATTGTTCTGGGCCTCCGTCTGACTACCATTCGATTGGGCTGGGTTGGGTGGCCCCTTCTGCTTTCCATTTTGCTTGTTGGCAGGAGGGTTACTTTTAGGCCCCCCTGTCTCCAGATCCAATGGATGGGTAGGTTTTACCTCTGCCACCTTTGCAGCAGCAGGGGTGTTAGTTGGTTTGGGGGTTTTGACAGTATTTTTACTCTCAGCAGGCTAGGATCCTATGCTTGTGAAAGTCATGCACCAACTGAATCATTATGTATTTGGAGAGAGGACGGAAATGTGTATTTATGAACTCCCTACTATTGGTGCTCACCTGCCGAGAAGTCTGAGCAAATGCCCGCTTTAAATTCTGCACACACTCCCTAGGCACCTGATCTTCCCCACACTGCAAGTTATATGCAGCCTTGTAGGCCTCTTGTGGGTTCCAATGGACGGAAACATGTTTCAGTATGGCCGCCTTATAGGTGGACCATTTATGCTAATCTTGGTCCTCCAGTCTTGCAAAGAAAATGGAGTACTCAGGTGAGAATGTTCATTTAGCAAATGCTATACAATTCACATCATTCCTGATCTGGAATGATGCCATCATCTGCTCATAAAGTTCCAGGTGCTCTCATACCGAATACTTGGCATTCTTGTGATTTGGAGTCCATTTTGGACTTTGTGGCCTTTATTTGTCTTATTGGGTCTTTCACAAAACCCTTGCTCTGCTTTGCTGCCTTTTTCTTCCTATGCACCTGAGTCCATTCACCTTCTGACTCAGAACTGCTACTGCTACTCCCTTCCCTGTCTTCCAGGTGCTCCCTATCTCTATGAGACTGGGAATATCTTCCAGAACCACAGGGTCTGTACTCATCTCGCCTGGATTTCCTTTCCAGGCCAGGATAGAACCCAATTTCCTCGTCCCTCCTATCAGGGAGATTGGGGAATTCCCCCTTCCCCTGAATATACAGAGGTATTTAGAATGCCCTTCCTAGGCTGAGGGTCTGGCTTTTCTCCTTCAGCCTGCTTTGCTGAAGGAGAAAAGCCAGACCCTACTTGTAGTCGCATCTTCAGCCAATCCAACTCCCTCACTCTCTTTTCAGAAGAATTTTCAAGGTCTGAAGTACTTACCATATTAGTCCTTACTTCCAATGACGCATTGGTCTGGCCACTTTCTCTTCTGTGTGGTAGAGATGAATACTCATCAATATCCGACAAGGACTGGCCTTCCTGATCAGTTGGACTAGGCCTGGGTAAGTCTAACTGCCTCATGTTGCCCTGTTCTGGATAGGTGGCATGCATGAGATCAGTTCCCATTTGTGCATGAGAGAATATAAATGACTGGCATGGGACCCCTGTTGGGAAGGGTGCCTCATCTCTATCAGTGGGCCTTGTCCAATATCCTGATTTGTCAGGGTGTATCAGGTCATGTTTATAATTTTCTATTTCCTTGCTGACACTCTCACACCTGTGTCTCTCTTTATTTATTTGCTGTTGGTAGTCAGAGAGCTGGCTTTTTAATTCTGACACTAGGGCCTGATTAATCTCATGCGACCTGCTCTGAGCTACCAACCGATCCTTTGTTTGCTGCATCTCCTGCTGAAGGGATTCATTTTCCCTCTGCGAGCCTTGTATGCTGTGCATATGCAAGACGCTTTTCATTTAGGAGACTAATCTCTTTCTCTTGTTCATCCCTACATTTTGCTGCCTCCAATAGTTCAGCTTCTATTTGCCTCACTCGCTCATCAAGCTCATTCCTTTCTTCTCTAATTCTGGTCAGTTCCTGAGAACCTGACTGTTCCTTTTCTACCTCCATTTCTAATTGATTTATACTCTGTAATAGGACGCTGTTATCCTGATTCAAGAGGTCTTTTTCCAGAGCCAGCTGAGTCCTCTGTTGTTTCAGAGTACTTACCTGCTGATGTATCTGATCAAAGTCATTTGGGGAATCAACCCCTTTGATAACTAATTGACTATTTTCAATTTTCAATTGTTTTATTTCTGATTGGGATGTGATAATGTCCTCCAAAAAGACACTATTAAGAGCAGACTGGTCATTTATCATGTGTTGCAGTGCGCTCAAGTTTTCTACACACTCATTTTGTGAATTTTTCCATGTGAAAAACTGGGTTTCACACTCTGCGCTCTCTTGCTGCAGTATTTATGACTCAGCTTTGAGTTGTGGAACAAGATCCTGGGCCTGTGACAGGCCTCCAGCCTGATTCATCTTACTAGCCTCACTATTTTGCCAACACTCTTCTACTAACAGCAAATAAAAATATAACTGAACAGTTAGCTGAGCCATTTGTATCTGTTGATCAGGAGTAGTTGTGGTCATATAAAATGCTTCCAGTGCTTTGCGCAATATTCCGTCTTCAAGCCAAATATCATTCCTTACTGAGGGAACCTCCTGCACAATTCCGGTTTGCCAATTTCCTGCATCGTCATCAACCTATTCTTCTTTGAGAAATAATGTAGTTAGGAGGTGCTCCTTGGCTTCCCCAATGTGTACAGTAGTCATTTTTACAATTGGCTTTTTGCACTTTAAAAAAACTTTCTTCATGCAGGGGCAAAATCACATACTGTTCCTGCTTGATTTCCTCACTCAAATACATTCTTACACACTCTTATTAATGTTTTACCTATACACCTCCCTGCAACTCAGGAGCCAAGTCCTAGCTGCACTTTAACAAAACAAAGATGACTTTCCCTCCAACTTAATGCAATCACATCAAAATGAATAGACTATCACAATGTACTTGTCATGGATCAGGAATAGGAAGCTAAATTCCAGACGAGCCCCCACTTTGTAACGGTTCATTGGGAGACCACCCTCAACACAGGTAGTTCCTTCCCTCCCCACTGACGTGTTTATGCAACAAACTGTTTAAAGATTCTTTTTTTAGCCCTATCTTAGACACATATCATGCCCCTTAGGTCCCTCTCCCCTCAGCTAACAATGAGCCAAGAAGCAGGCCGGTGTAAGGAAATATATTGGTATTTATTTAAATTAAATGTAATAGAAATTAGCACAAAAATGTCAACATCACTTTATCCATGGCATAACACAATCAACTTCTCTCAGCATAAATAAATCACAAAAGTGAGTTAAAAAGAACACTATCACAGTTCTTACTTTCTGCAAATTTCAATTCACAAAATAATTACACTAATCAATAACAAAGGCACTTATGGAATGTTGTGGGATTTTGATTTTCCTACAGGCTTAAAAGGGTAGCAGTAGGATTACAAGATTGGTAAAAATACATATGGCAATTATAATTTCACCCATACTTTTGGTTTAAATTAAACACGGGGTGATTTATCGCTTTTTTTTCAGACCCTCCACCCCCTTGCTTTGGTCTGGATAAAAAGGTTGGACTGCTTTAAAAACAAAGACACCCCTCTTCCTTGAAGAAGTCAGGGTCAACTGGACAACAAGGATTACCCAATTAAATTATAGGCTATAGTTTTCAGTGCACACTGAGAAGTGAGCGCTGTTAATTTCTAATTTTAATAAAATTGACCCTGTAGTGTTCTGCCAAATTAAATTCATATATGTGGTTAAATAGGCTAAGGATCTAAACAGATTTGCCACCCCTCCACCCACTATAAAGTGAAAGGATTCAAGGCAAGCAGACTCCCCCACCTTTTAGTCTCCCAGGGCTCAGTTCTACTTACCTAGCAAGCCTACATTTAAGGTTCAGAAAAGCAAGCTGCTCCCGTTCTCCACCATAGGACCCAATCAGCTTTGAGGCCTTCCTAGAAATAGACAGCCGCACCCAAATCTACTCTCAGCAATCTCCTCTGGTGTCTCCCTACAGCTGTCAGATGGTAAGTTTCAGCAGCCTTCCTGATGGTCTGGGATTGGACAGTTACCCTTCCCTCGCCTCCCAAACCCAACCTCGAAGTCAAGATTGGTTTAGGGGTCTGCAGCAACATATGGCAATTCCCATTTGCCATAATCCATTGTTCTCATTTCAACTTTTTGGCAAAAACGAGTTATGTATCAAAACTTCATAATTTTACTAGCAACTGGCAGACTAAACATATTTTCTGTATCCGCTAATCATGGGGAATTAGATAAGCCAACCACCAAATCTGTATCATGTAGCATGGCCATGTGGCATCTTTCTGCCGTTTCCATAAAAAGCACAACAGTCATGAATATGTGAGTTATTATGCATATCCCTAGTTTAATTTACCACCTGCTCACCAACTCTCACATTTGGAGCATGTTCACATCAGCAAGAAATCTAGTTTAACTGGCCCTTACAGTTGCCAGAGTCACAGAAAGATGAATTTTATATCCCCCAAATCTCCGGAAAATTACATTAAAAATGGCACATAGATGAAATCCATCGCCTTATGATGGTTGAGAAAAAGGCCTAAATGATAATAGTCCTTTTAAATAAATTGTGAATCTTCATGTGGGACAAATGGTCCTGCTCCTGCATCCGGCAAATTTGTTTTCACTGGGTCAGCCTGTACCTTTATCAGTCTTCTTGTGTTGGAAGCTTGCTCTGTGAAGTGGGTGCCCCCATTTTCACACATATTAGTGGTGCTCCAGCCAAGGATGACTTTTCTTGAACTGCATGTTTTCAGAGCCAGCAGGTCTGGAGAAGACTGAATTTTGACACCTTTAGCAGTACATTTTTATTGTGGCCATTAGATGGGAGATGTGACATCCAGACTGGAAGTAGGAGATGTCCTTGTGAAGTTTTGCACGCAGCCAGCAAAAGGGTCTCCCTTAGGCTGACATTTATTTTCATGAAGAAAAAGTGGCTCTTCAAATGTCACAGTTTTGTGGGTGAAATCTAATATACATTGCTCTTTGTCAACCCACACATCATGTTTTGTTTTGCTGACATTTTTCTGTGAGCAGTGATATTCTTTTCACTTTTACTTTTTCAAACCGTTTTTATTTGCACACACATGTTCAGGCTGTTTTTGTTTTCAATGTTTAAAAATCCTCTTTTCCATGGGACAGGGATCTTTAATTTCTCCTTCTTTTGTAAATTAAAGTACTGCTTGTCCATTTGTAATGACAGGTAGGCCCCTTTCCACATGGCTCTTTAACTTTACTTGAAAAACAAAAACAAATGGCAGGCCATTTTTGTTTCAGTGTTTAAAAACTTGCTATTCACATGAAAGAGACTTCTTGATGGGGCTTTTAAATGCAGCTATTTGTGTGAGTAATGAAGGTGCTAGCAGGTATAAGGCTGAAAAGTGGGTCAGGGTTCCGTGTATGTACCTATTAGTCTGTGCTGCAGTGCCCCACAGACATTACATAAGCCTGCCCTATACCCACCACCCCCCTCCCATCGCATCAGGAAGCCCTGCATCCCCAGCAGACACCCCATTGGCCTGACTTGTAGCTATCTCCAGGCATCCCATTAGCCTGAACCCCCAGCTCGCTGCAGCAGCAGCAGCAGCACAAGGACAGGAGGAGGGGTAGAAAATCTTAAGGACCACACCAACTGTGTAGAAGCCCATGCTGTCCCAACTTGACTTAACAGACAGGCAGGTTCTCAACACCTGCCTCCTGGACCTGCTCACCATCTACAGCTACATAGCAGAAAGTGGGTGCAACATTGAGCCCGGCAGGTAGACTGTAACATGAATCCCCTCCAGGTTGAAGTTCCTCACAGTGCTCGGTGCCAGACTTGCAATGCAATAACAGGCATTGGGTTACAGTACCTGCATTTGGTAGCCTACCTTTGCCATACTAAGACAGCAACTGGGAAAGTTTGGCTGTAACTGGCATTGTGTGGCATAATTGTACATGAAGACAGTGCCCTGGCCTATTGTGGTTCTGCTGGGTGTACCCATGTCATTTTAAGGCAGCATACAAGTCAAAATAGATGTTTCTCCTCTGCCCTTTGGGCCATGAATATTTGTTTTCCCACAATTAATCCTGCACGCCAAGTCCCAGAATGCAAAGAAAACAATAACAAAACTGGACAAGCATGTACCAAATGAAATGGGTTATGTTGCCACATACAGGAGGATAATTCTGGGGATATTGAGCCTATGAGACTAAAGAGACACTGAGATTTGGAGCATGCTGGTGGTGGGCCATTTAGAGCTTGGTCCTCTGAGGGTGGAGGCACAGAGAACTGGAATGCAGTGAGCATAGTAGGCATGTATGAGTTAGAGCATTTCAGACTGTGAGGCATCTGATGCTGAGGGTGATCCTATAGAAATTGGCATTCATGCTGAAGGACATTCAGTGATCGGCCTGCTCTCCTGAGTGTCGTGCAGGGTGAGGTTTAGGATGGGCTGAAGGGCATTTTAGGCTGCTTCACCAGGCGCGACACAGAGGTAATTCCAGGTTAAGGGTTGTCTGCAGATATGGGGTTGAGGAACATGCAAATGTAAGCACTTAGGACTTTACAGCTGGGCCATATGAATGATTAGAGGATGCCCAAAATGCTTGTTCTTTTGCGAGGTCTGTTGGGCTGGGTCAGAGACCTACGCGTATCAGATTACTGGCATGCCACTGACCTATCCCCAGCCTTACAAGCAACAGAATGCCAAAATTAACATACATGGGCCAGAAAAGGGTAACAGAAATGTGCATGATAGATAAAAATCTACATTTTCTCAACTCAAAGGGATAGTGGTATGTACTTCATCACACTTTTGCTTGTGCTGCTGTGCACATGTAAAAAGTATTATAGAGGCCACTCCACATTACTTTGGACCCAGGCTCCACAAAGTCTTGTGTCAGCCCTAAGATTACGTCTTGTTCGTGCCTTTAGGCCTTTTCAGCTTCATTTCTACTCTTGTGTAGAGTTCTCTTGGGTCTCCATGCCAGTGGTGAGTAGGCTGTCCAGTCCAGCTCCCATTTCTTGCACTCTGGGGCTTGCAGCACCCCTTACCCATCTCAAAGCCAGTACTTCAGGTCACAGAATTCAACACAAAGGTAGGGCTAGATGTACCCGTCAAGCATGCCATATGGAGACCTGAGAGGAATGCATGGAGACAATATGAGACACAACCAGTCACGTAGATCTAAAATCCTGCTGTAGCGCATAGGAACCCACACTGTACCGAAAAACATGCATGATCCCGTGGCCTTCTCATAAATGTCTTCCCCGCTCCCTGATTCTAATGTATTGTTTCATCAACCAAACTTACCTCAACTACCTTAAGTTTGACCCGTTACTAGTACTGCCAACATACAATCCGCATGCACTTCACTACACTGCAACAACAAAACAAACCACACAAAGTCTCTCACAACAGCACACGGGAGTCTACCAATCCGTAAATCACACCCATGCTCAGCGAACGGTGTTAACCAAACTGAAGCTGCCAACAGGACATCACAACGCTCGCTCTAACTTTTTCCACTATGCCCTACTAACCCATCCTATCCTCTTACCGTTCAGATCTGCCAGAGCGCCAGGGGACGACTTCGGTGGTGATAGTGCACTGTAAAAATGTCCTTCAACATTAACATATACACGTATTGGTGTCTTTGGAGATAGAGGGAGGGAAGGGGTGAGGGCTATGCGGTAGACCCCTCATTAAAAGGAAAAAAAACAGAGAACCCTCCATAAAACATGCATTTCTGTTCAGTATAATTTCTGAAGTGCGCTACCAGGTTCATAGTGACTGTTTCGACAGTCACATTTTCGACTGACAAAAGTTCCGACACAAAAGTGTCGAAAAGAAAAGTTCACAATGTATAATTTTTATTTAAATGTTTTTAATGGGCGATTCCGTCCCCCAAATCCCTGTTTTATTTTTTAAAAACATTTATTTTAGTATACGAAATTAAAATAAACCCTTTAACATTAAAAAAAATTACATTCTACCCTTTTTTTTCTGCACTTTTGTTTCGGAACTTTAGTCATTCGAAACAATTATTTCGAAACTTTGCCTGGACACTGCGCTACCACCATGTAGTCATCTTGGTGCTAATGTGAGGATGACCCATTATAGGGTTACAAACCAAAACAGTGATATGGATAGTTCGGGAAAGACTTGCAAAACAGTGAGATGTTGAATCTGAATGAAGAGCAGCAGTGGGTGTATTCATCAAAAGGAAAGGCCGTGATTTTCTTTCTTCTAAACATCAGGTGTTTCGGCATAGTCCTCATGGACGTTAGAATTTTATTCCAGATCTGCTGCCTGAACTTCGAACAATCGAACACTGAATGAATTTTTTTTAACATTTTGTCGGTTTTAGTATACCGGGGTTAGCTGCATGTAGACCCTGCAAGGCTAATACAGACATGTTTTTCTTAAAAATGTGTAATGTTCTGAGTCTAGAATTTAAAACACCATGCAGGCTAGCTTAAAAGTAATCATTTTCTGTATTGGCAACTAGTGCAAAATCCTCGAAGGCTGGTGGATCGGGCTGTGTATGGGGCCACGTTGCGGAGGGAGGTGGATGTGAAAGTCCCATTGAGTATGGCTCAGGTACAGGTGATGGTGCGTGGCAAAATTAAGGATATGTGGCAGGATCGGTGGGATAATAGTTCAAAGGGGCGGCAGTTATATGCAGTGTGCAGGGAGGTGCAGCTTCGGGCATTTGAGGGGGGGGTAGAGTTGACACAAAGGGAGGAAACTATTTTGAATCGCCTTAGGGTGGGTAATGCAGGGTTAGCGGGATGGAAGTGTTTGATGTGTAGAGTTGCATCGGCGGCGTGTGTAGCTTGCGGGTGCCCGGAGATGGTGTCTCATTATATGTTGGACTGTGTGAGGTTTGATGTGTAGCGGGAATCGGATGAGTAGCATTGGGGTGGTTGTACAGGGGTTATCTGATCTGTTCAGTTGGAAAAGAGGGGTGGTAGATGATCAGTGTAGGTTCCTGCTTCAGTTTGTGCGGGAGACGGGGAAGTGGGATGAGATCTAGTGGAGGTGGATGGCCAATTGCTGCTTATTTTTGCGAAACATCATCTTAATAGATGGAAATCACCGGCTTTGGGTTTCTGGAGTCACTCTAACAAGAAGAAGAAGAAGGCCGGTGATTTGTGGTCACATTTCCTTAGCTCCAAGAGTCTTCGTGCAGATGCACACTGCAATTTGTGCAGATGTTTTATAAACATGACTTGGTTAGTCCTGCATAGAGGCTGCTATAATAGCCCAATCGTGTAGGGAGAAAGCAGTTCACTGCTAACACCTGGTCACTGCAAGTGAAATAATTCAGTATTTTACTCCGATTTGTAGGTGGAAAAACTTTGCCTGCAAAAACTGAGGTGCTATGATCAACTAAAGTTAAATGTGAATCGATGTGTATGGCAAGAATCTTGACAATTTGTTTGGCCTTAGGACATGGGCCAGGCAGTGTGGCCTTATGTCCAATACCCATGGGTTTGCTGGCATTATATGCGGCAGTACTTTAGTCTAACTACTTTACGTGTACCTCTGCTTAGACACATCCATCCGTCTATAGCTGAGACACGATTTTCGATTACTCGCCATTAATCGCCCTAAGTTTCATTTTTTGTTGCAAGCAAATTTAAATCTGTGTATCATCAGCATAGGTGAATACTTTTGTGCTTAAGAAGTCAATCAAGGTGGCCAAGGGAGCAAAATAAAAGTTACAAAAGTAATGGCGACAAAACATATGCCTGGGGGACACGACATGTTATTGGTCTGGACTGTGTTCACTCAAAAGAGAGCAGATTCATTTCAAGGTCACATATTGTATGTCAAAATCATATAGTCCATTGATCAGTAATGTTTAGTCTACTGCATTGAACTCTGCAGAAAAATCTAGTATCCAGGCAGTAGGCGGCTTGATCCACTGATTGCCTGAGTTCATCTAGTACAAATACCGGTACTGTTTCCATTCCCATGCAATAAACCATTCTTTTTTGTAAAGTTTTGTGACATAAGTCTCTCCTGCCCATGCTTGCTGTTGAGGAGAATAGGCAAAATTACGCTGTATACATGGCCGCTGCCAATGGAATGTATTTTCCATGAAAAATGCTTCATAAAGTTGTTTCAGCCTTTATACCCTCTGAAGTATAAGAATGACCATCGGGTGGTGCGGTCACATCCCTAACATAGCTGGCCGTACCACCTACCTGCACTTACAAATGTCTAATGTTGACTGTCCTTAATCTATGTAAGTCCACCCATGTATTGTCCCTGGTGACTGTTCCATGTACTTCCGTCTACAACCTGGTCAGAATGTCACTCGAACTCACCCCATTGTTATTACCTCACTGCTACCCATCAGATCTGCTATCTTATCAATTGTAAGTTCTTTTGCGATTACAGGAGTACTGTTCTTCCGTGGTTATAAATAAACACCATCCTTACCCCTCTCCAGGTGATGCTGGATACCTCATGCCTCGTTGGATGATGACATCACTGAGGGATCCAGTAGACCACAGTCACTAGAAAGGACTAGTGGTGCATTTATATACCGACTGGAGAAGGTCCACCTTATCGTGGCCATGTGTTCCATGTTTCACAACATGGCTATCTAATGCAATGCGCATATATGCCCAAACAGCCGATTATTATCAAGACTCAGCAATGGCAGCCACGGGCACGACAGGCAGCACCAGGGCAATGTACATGGCCTTGTTCTGCCTGAAGAAATCATCAAAAATATCTACACAGCAAGGCGAGTGCCTTACTACAAAAATGACCATGGTCCAACTCCCCATCTGCCTCTCTCTTCGGTGCGAATCCATCAATTAAAATGACCACAACAAGGGGGAAGTTTACAGGCGTATACAAAACTCAACCTTTATGTTGTGTCAATACCAGGATTAAATAAATGGGGGGGGGGATATGTTTTGTAAAGATGTTCCAGCAAGGAAGAATTCCTATGTTTGTTTTCACATTCATATGTATTTTCCATCTTGAAACATGTTGGTTAGAAATGTATCTGAATAACCAATACGTGTTTCATGCTCATGCGTGTTCTCAAGGATTTACATTCAATTTTGCCAGAAAGCCTTCTCTCTAGCCATAGCACAGTCCTCTTCAATTCCTGCTGCAGCTTGCTCCCGGGTAAGCAGAGCATTCTCTCTAGCCATAGCACAGTCCTCTACAGCTCCTGCTGCAGCTTGCTCCCGGGTAAGCAGAGCATTCTCTCTAGCCTTAGCGCAGTCCTCTGCAGCACCTGCTGCAATGTTCTCCTCTTGGGTAAGCAGAGCATTCTCTCTAGCCATAGCACAGTCCTCTACAGCTCCTGCTGCAGCTTGCTCCCGGGTAAGCAGAGCATTCTCTCTAGCCTTAGCGCATTCCTCTGCAGCACCTGCTGCAGTGTTCTCCTCTTGGGCAAGCAGAGCATTCTCTCTAGCCATAGCACAGTCCTCTTCAACTCCTGCTGCAGCTTGCTCCCGGGTAAGCAGAGCATTCTCTCTAGCCTTAGCGCAGTCCTCTGCAGCACCTGCTGCAGTGTTCTCCTCTTGGGCAAGCAGAGCATTCTCTCTAGCCATAGCACAGTCCTCTTCAACTCCTGCTGCAGCTTGCTCCTGGGTAAGCAGAGCATTCTCTCTAGCCTTAGCACAGTCCTCTGCCGCTCCTGAGGCAGTGGTTTCCTCTTGGGCAAGCAGAGCATTCTCTCTAGCCATAGCACAGTGCTCTACAGCTCCTCCTCCAGCTTGCTCCCGGGTAAGCTGAGCATTCTCTCTAGCCTTAGCGCAGTCCTCTGCAGCACCTGCTGCAGTGTTCTCCTCTTGGGTAAGCAGAGCATTCTCTCTAGCCATAGCACAGTCCTCTGCAGCGCCTGCTGCAGTGTTCCCCTCTTGGGGGAGATGAGCATCCTAACTAGCCCTTTACATTGCTTGCAGTCCTTTCCCTTTCGATATCCCATGCAGCGTGTTGGCTGCCTCCACCTCTTGGTGCACATCCTCCAGGGACTGGTGTACCCCTCCCATAATTTGGCCCAACAAAGAACAAGCACCCATCAGTTCCTTTCACTTGTTTGATGAGCGTGAAGGCACTTTCTGAATCTGCCCTTCCAGACACAATAACCCCAGTGCACACAATTCAACCACATTTAGCTGACATGCGCAGACACCCATTTCTCCTGGTTCTACAAACACCACCAGAAGAGCACAACTTCTATCCGATCCCCACTTCCCTCACTAACCTACCCAACCCACTTTCTTACAGAGCCAGGTGAGCACCTGGAGACCATGCAAATGGTAACGGTGCATGGTATAAGTCAACATAACATAAACTATAGGGTTTTTGGTCCTACACTTATGGAGAGGCTTGTGCAATTCAAGAGACTCTCACATCAGTGGCATAGAGTGTTTCATTACCTCAGATTAGAATCTAGATCTAGGAATTGACCTTACAGCAACTCACAGCGATTATTGTTCAAACACATCCATACACAAATATTTCTGTGACAAAGGACCATTGTATCCAAAATGCATTGGTGATTCAGTCTCTCTTCTTGTGAAACAAATTGATTTGGTTTACATTCATTTATGATTGTTTTGTTTTACACATAAGGCTACTCCTGTATTGTATTCTTTGGAGGGAAAATAGTATTTCTACTTTAAATTGTAGTGACATTTGTCATTAGTTCTTGTGCTTCAGTATTTGCTATCCATCATTTCCTTCCCATACTCCTCCAATCGTAGCTTGGCAGTCTGTCTCGTCATAGTGTCTTCTAAGAGACTATTGGCCAAAGGAACAGAAGAAATGCAGAGACTGGCTGAGACTGACTTTTAGGGCAACAGGGCAATGCCTGAACCAAAAACACAAAATGCTAATATGGGCCAGTTTATTTGGTCTCAGTGGGCCCCTTTTTGGCCTAATATGGGCCAGTTTGATAAGTTAGTTCACCATGCGGCTAGTAGTTTTGACCAGTGTTACTGAATACATATTCTTCAGATTTGCATAATATTTACTAAGTACTAAGTACCGATAAGTACTGTTTGCTATTCTTGCTGGATTGCTGGAGAAAATCACCCTGAGACTCCCGTTGAGCCTGCTGACGTTCCGTGCACACGCAGAGCAAATCGTCCAGGAGGACATCTTTGTGTGTAGCACCTGGCGTGCCTGTCTTCCTAAAAACAAGGCATTTGCTGGAGGGAGGCTCCGCCCCCATTGACCTCGTGACGCACAGCCTGCCTTTCCTTTTTTTTTTTAAATACCAACATCTTGGCGCACCCGCGCCGCGCACTAAGTACCGATAAGTACTGTTTGCTGTTCTTGCTGGATTGCTGGAGAAAATCATCCTGAGACTCCTGTTGAGCCTGCTGCCGTTCCGTGCACAAGCAGAGCAAATCGTCCAGGAGGACGTCTTTGTGTGCAGCACCTGGCGTGCCTGTCTTCCTAAAAACAAGGTGACTACGTGTTTGGCTCTTTGTGTTTATTTGGACTCATTTGGACCTCTTTGGACTTGCTCACAGATACGGCTGCTTTACTTTTCCATATTTTTAGTTTTAGTAAGTGTGTATTCGTATCTTCTTTTTTTTAAGGCATTTCCTGGAGGGAGGCTCTGCCCCCATTGACCACGAGGTCACGAGACGCACAGCCTGCCTTTCCTTTTTTTTAAAAATACCATCACCTTGGCGCACCCACGCCGCGCACTAAGTACCGTTAAGTACTGTTTGCTGTTCGCGGTGCGTGGCGCGGGTTGCCAGACTTCTAGTCCATAGTTAGCTGACTCTGTGTGGCAGAAACACTGCGCACGTCCTTGGAATAAAAGGGTAGGAAGCCATTATTATTGCTATTTATCCTAGTTATTATGTGTTATTGTTATTTTTACATTGTTTAATGTGCTAAAGTCAACGGCCAGATTACTGATTGACCTGCAGAGCACATATTTTGAATTTATTTAATGTTTGTATACACAAAATTAAACGTATTTGTGAATTGAGCGAGTTGAGTGAAAAAGTGTAGCAACATACTGTGATACAAATGGATAAAGTCCCATACACGCTGAAATCCGGCATGCCAGCAGTAAATGTTGCATTGTTGAAGGAGGGAACTGTTCTGAATCCAAAAAATACGGCTGCAACACCACTCACACCAAATAACCAACACCCCAAAAAAAAAGTGGCACCCTGCTTAGGAGACAAGAGAGTACGAATTAAAAACAGGAACCGCTTAATGTCACAGGTTCCTGATATTCGCTCATATTATGACTTAAATGTGGAGATGGGGGGTGATTCTCGCCAAATACAACAGGTCAAAAGCAAACATCGGAAAAAAGATAAGCTCCTTGAATTGAATACTCGACTTGACATCGAAGTAGCTGCTATTAAAACAAATGCTCCAGTGATGCCTAGTGCAGGGGCTACAAATATAATATCGGACACTACAATGGAGCATGAAAGCAAATGGTATGAGAAGGATAGAGCGCATATGCCTAATGTACTTGAAAAATTTACTGTGAGTCCTCCAAAACTGTGCTCAGTCGAGGCCCAACAGAGACTGAGAGAAGCCTACCAAAACATACAAGTTACAGGACAAGTAGATGAGGAAGCGCTCAATTTTATGAACTTGAGCTCTGCCTCCACAAATGAAGAGGAAGTCGTATTTGTATATTCAAATACAGGTGACCTAATGCAAGTGGACAACTTGTCCCCAATCCTAAAGCAACGCTCTTGCAACACCAACATGCTGAGGTTTGAGGAGGAAAATATAATGCGTACTTCAGTAAATCAAAAAACAAAAACCTTGTTAGATATGTCTGAATGTTCTGAAGAAGAAGCTATTGTGAATTCAATCATTTGTTCCTCCAACTCCCAGGCAGCCATTGAGAGGGAAAAAAACATTTTGGTGAAAAGCCTCATATTTTAAGGCTTGCTGAAACCCATGCAGAAGAGGACCTAGGGCAGGCAGAGAGTAATACAACTCTTTTGGCGATGAATACAGCTTTACTATAATTAGCCAAATTATATGAAGCCATGGACCAGAAGTTAAATTATCAGACTATATTGTTGAACAAATTAACAAATCAGAATAATAACTGCCAGGCAATGGGTGAACTGAGAGAGTGCGTTCAACAATATGAAATATTCAGACACTGTGAAACAAAAAATTCTGAAACTCAGACCGAATTCCCTCCTAATCAAAAGACTAAGATAGCCTTGCAACTTAAACAATTTAACTTTGGTGGGGCGACTACTATTGATAGATTTGTGGAAGTGCCAAAGCCACAGTCGCAGAACAGTGCAGAATGTGACACTGGTAAGCTGCCTATAAATAGAATGCCCCCAGTAGCAACCGGGGAGGACACTACCCATGAGAAAACACAACATGAGGATTTTAGTGCCCCACAAAAACTGGATGCAAAACAAAATAAACAAAATAACGAGGGTCAATCTCTGACAAACAAGACAAAAAGGGCAAAGTCTGCAGCAAAGACAGGTAAAGGCAGAGCTAAAAACAGACAAATTCTAAAGATAATAAGTGTTGCAAAAGAAACCATTGAAAAACCAAAAGTCAGCAAGGAAAACAGTGATCATTACAGGCATCTTGCCTGTAAGTGACACAAACAAAATCACCCCAAGCTTATTTTACAAACCATTAAGCGACCCATGGCGGTAGAAGCAGCCATGAGAGAAAATGAAAAAGCCCAATCCCAGATACCCACCAATATCGAAGTGACAGACCCAAGGTTGAGTGGATTAACTGAGGCTCAAATGAGAGAGGAAATAAGTAAAACGGTTGAAAAATACATGGCCAATAGGGTAAAGGAAACCAGGGAAATTGGTCCAAATAGAAAGGAACAAAACACCATGCCACAAGGTTTGCTGGTGGGAGGCTTTGATGCGAACATGACAGCTACAAACAGAGAGCCAATGGAAACTGCCAGCACGAGGAAAACTGTGCAATGGCAAAAGAACATGAGTATGACTAAAGAACAGACATTTATGTCGAGAGCAGTGACTCAAAATAACAGCCATTGCTTTGTACTGGAATGCAGAGATCACCCATTCCAGCAATTTGATTTGAATCAGTCAAGCGTCATAAATATCTGCAGGGAGTTATCCCAACTAAAAAACATAACAACATCTGATATCGATAGAGTTGAATTCATGGATGACCAAGACCTGTCACCATCTCGAATATCTGTCCATTCAACCATTCTTGCAGACATAATGTGACAGGCAAGGGATGCACTCTTCCATATGGGCTTCAATTTATATCAAGATGACCCTCAGACAAATGAAGAAAGCATACCAAACTCCAAGAAATGGAGTCCACATATCTATGGCTCCAATCCTACTGGATTAAACGAGGGAAGACGCAATCCGTTGGTCCGCTCGTAACAACCCACAATAAAAGAAACATTCCGACTTATATGTTGGAACACTCGTGGGTTCACGCACTTTACGAACACTATAAATGCAGAACTTCATGAATGTGACATAGTGGTCTTGCAGGAAACCTGGATGGTGGAAGCCCCCATCTGGGATGGTTATGAAATATTTTTGCAACCAGCCATATTTCTCCCCCGAAGTAGACCAATGGCAGGTCTTTTGATAGCAGTGAAGAGATCGAGGGGTTTTAAAACATCAATGTATGATTCCAATACCCCGTTCATTCAAACCATCAAGTTGAGTAGTAACTCACACCTGCTTCTAATTGTCAACATCTGTTGGGGAAAATCACATTTGACACCTGATTGCTTTTTTGAATTACTCCAGGAGGTCTTTGACAAGATTGCCAAGGAAAAAAATGTGGATTATATAATGGTTATGGGTGATCTTAATCTACATCTGTTCAATAAGGGAACAAGGGCACCAACAGCCGAAGAGAGAAGATGGTCCACAGTCATGGAAAATATGCCGTTGTTCATGCTAAATGGGTCATTGGAGGGGGACACGCAGGCTGCCAGTACTTGGCACAATGGCCCATTTCAAGCAATAATAGACTACATATTTGTAAATACAACAATGCTGAATGCAATTCAATCCATGAACATAGAACCAAAAAGGGAAAGTGATCACAGTCAACTTTGTCTCACTTGGGAACAGGAGGAAAATCAGTGCAAAAGCGACTTTCGTACCTACAAAGGTGCCATAAGAGCAAGTAACATGAGAAATAGAATCAAATGGTCTAATGCCTCTGTACAGGACTTTGACAAACATTTATCTATATGTCCGGGGTCGGATTATGTTAGACAACAATGCAAAAATATGCATATGTAAAAAGTAGCTCTCAAGGACATGGTTACAAACACACACATGTATTCGATAATGATGTCAAAGTCAAAAAAGCTGACATGAGGAAGCAGATACGATCAATAAACTGCTTAACATTGGAAGAGAAATTGTCACAAATAAAACATATACGGACAGTCTATAAAAATTGGATAAGAGGAAGAAAGGCGCTATGCTATCAAAGGGACAGCGAGGACATGTTAAAAAAAATTGCCTCGAAATCCTCTGCTGATATTTGGAAGGTCTTGAATAAAGCCAGCTATAAAGATCAGACTTCTGTGCAAGTTAATTCCATCTCTGCGGAAACCTGGAGCACTTATTTTTTTTAAATATACCTGAACCCGATATCGACCCATCATATGCCCCTTATGGGTGCAAATTGGGACCATAATATAGAATTTGATCAATATGATATCATACATTACATCTCCGAATTGAGCTCCTCAAGGGCGCCGGGCCCGGATGAGCTCTATAATGAAATGAGCAAAGAAGAGGCAGAAGTCTGGTCTCTAATCCTAATGAAAATATATGCAGAAGTGATGCGTTCCGGGAAATTACCAGTGTCGTGGAAAAAATCTATATTAATCCCGCTGTTTAAAAAGGGAAATAGACTTGACCCTGGTTCTTACAGGCCAATAGCCCTCCTCAATTGTCCAGGAAAAATATTTGCCCACCTGCTCCTGCGTGAATTTAACAGCTGGCTAGACAGAGAGAACTTGAGGGACCCGTGGCAGACGGGTTTTCTCAAGGGCCTGGGCACAGGCATCAACCTATTAACGATAAATGCCATTATTACAAATCATTCAAGCAAGAATTTACCACTATATGTTGCATTTGTCGATTTTAAAACTGCATTTGATTCCATCCTAAGAGAGCTACTCTTTATGAAGCTGATGAGAAACAATTGCCCCTGGAACATCCTGAAGTGGATCATTGAGCTTCATCAAGATACCTCACTCCAGATAAGGTTAAACAGTGATAGACTGCTGACAGACCCCATTAAAACATCGAGAGGTCTTAAGCAAGGTTGCATACTTGCTTCAGCAATCTTTAACTTCTTCATTCTTGACATGGGCAAAGAATTTCTCAATATTACATCTGACTCCCCAAAGCTAGGCCAATATGAGATCAAATGGCTTTTATATGCAGATGACCTGCTCTTACTATCTAAGACACCGATGGGGTTACACAATATGCGGAGAAATACACCAGAACCAATGGAATGACCATAAATAATAAAAAAACTAAGGTGATCCAGTTTGGAAATTCCCAACAAAGAAATAAAAAATATAAGTGGATGTTAGACAAACAACTGCTTGAAACAGTGTGTGAATATACTTATTTGGGAGTGAACATCAATAACAACCCAAAAGATGTTCCTCATGAAACCACTGTATTGTTGAAATGGAATAGTCTAACTTCCCAATCCAGAATCATCAGTGGTAAGTACTGTAAATTCACCATGGCACCTCTGCTAACATACTAAAAGCAAAAGGCCCTCCCAATACTGCTATATGGAGCCGAAACAAGAGCATACAAACCATGCAACTATTGGGATAAGAAAGAGGGGGTCTACTGGAGAAGTCTTTTAAAGCTTCCTAGATCTACACCTATAGCCCTCATAAGACACGAACTAGGGCTCATATCAATACAAAACACCTATAAATGGAAAATATGCATGTTATGCAGGAAATGTGCTCTGGAAAAGAATAACAACGGGCTAGTAAAGCAGTTAGCAAATTATGTGAGAGAGTCAGAGGATGGATTTCCTAAACAATGGACAGCACAAGCGCAGGGATTCATGCGAGAGGCAGACATAGGGGATGAGCTCCTGCTACAAAATCCCGATACAGCAAAACGAAAAATGTGGGGAACTGATTGGATCAGGACTAGGGAACTGTGTCAAGCGTATAAATGCTTCAAGCAAAATCCATTTGCCCTGAAACCCTTTGGCTCCCCTGAAGAGTACCTTCTAAAATCTCCCAGTGTCACGCACTGAGCAGGACTCCTGCGCTTGAGGCTAAACCAATGGAAAACTAAAGAGGTTACATCTAAATGGTTTGTCACTGTTGAAGGAAGCAATTTATGTCGATTTTGTAATATGCATGAGGATTCCTTGGAACATCTGACCACTGTGTGTGTAGAATTGACATGTCTGAGAACAAAATATTTTAAAAACCTCTTTAAACAATATTACACATGGACTCAAAAGACCTGTGGAAATATATATTTCATGTGTATTCAAGATCAGTAGGTTATGCAACCATAAACCTCCTGAATTAACTGAAACTTGAAGATGAGAACGTCCAAAAAGGCAAAAGCTAGTGAAATGTTTAAGCGTTGTGTTGAATTATCTGTCATGTCAAGTTTGGAACATCCCTCTGTTGGACAACTGTTGATTGTTTATTCTAGAGTATGCTGCTCTTCTCTCGGATCTTCCCTTTTTCTTTTTTTTCTCCTTTTTTAATTTTATTGGTTGTTTGACTCCAACGTCTACTTCAGTATTTGCTGCACACATTTTTACTTTCTTTGAGGATTTGAATGAATGCATATGTAGATGTGATTGATCTATATTCTGCTAATTGAAATTCATGTGTTCGAAATATTTGTAAATATTTGTATTTTAAGTATGTGAGTAACAATAGAAATGAAGTGAATGTATTTTGTATTGAAAGGTTGAATTTTTCAGCCAAATAAAATAAATAAAATAAATAAAATAAAATAATATTTTATAAAAAAAAAAAGCTCCCCCCTTGGGTACTACTCAAACAGTTTCACAAAAGGAATGAATTCCCATTTGCAACTGTGGGCCACTTTTCCATTGGTGCCAGAGATAATGGAATGCCCCAGTCCGACCCTGTGCAGAGAGGAGGTGGGAGGAACGCAGTGTATGTCTGTTTCTGGGCTGGAACCAATCCCTGTGTCCCTGGAGAACATGCAGAAATCTCCCTACATGTTGTGGGAAGAGTCTAGTATATGGGAGTGGTGATGCCATCCACCAATACCAGAATGTACCCAGCCCTCAGTTTCTAGATCTCAGACTGGGCTTCTGCAACGCTTCCATAGATATGACAATAGTGGTGGTGTCTTGGTCACCCTGGCTAGAGCAGTTGTTGTCTTCTGCTGGAGGAGACCTGGTCTTAATGTGTGTAGAAGGAGAGATGGTGTCCTATAGAGCATCTGAATTTTCGCCCAAGTCAGGGCCAGGAAAGCTTTCCCACTCCATTGGTTCTTCCTCGTCGCTGTCATACCCCCTACTATATCTTCAGGAATGTCGGCAAGGTCTCCTGTGGGTGAGAGCAAAAGGTTGGAGTGTATGATACATGTCACATTTGGAACAGGTAATACATATACACTGCTTATATCAGCATCATATCTGTGTGCACTGTCTATTGCCCATTTACGGTTTGTTGCCAGAGTAAGAGTGTGTCTACTGGTATGGAGACTTCATTGTGTTGGCTTTGGGAATGACTAATTGCCACAAATGTGGACAGTGAACTTGCGTAACCTCGTTTTACTAAGGACGGAGAAAAGATAATGGGCCATTAATGTCACAACCACCGGATCTAAATGGGTCTAGATTTTGGTGGGCCGTTCCTGTTGCTTACGGTGATCCAGCAGATGCACCTGCACATGTCTAATTGAAATGCTACACAGCAACATCCCCTTAGTGTTTCTGTGATGAGTTAACTTCCGGGGAACCAGTGGTCCAGGGCTGAATATCGGTTTCTAAATCATCAATCAACCCCACACCTCTAGTACATCTAGAAGGGATCCGAACAGATTGAAATACAAGTGAATTATAAAACCTCCTTGTCCAATTTTGGTAATGTGGACTGGACGGCAGGCTTATCTCCGCAAGGTCATGGATCGTTGGTTAATTGCAACACAGCGAAAATACAATTATTATCCAATGATAAAAGGGACTGTCCAGCCAAGGTTATATACAAATATCTACTTTATTATTACTATAACAGACAGTTCTAGCACACTACAACTACAACCAACCTGTAAAGGAACACAGAGGACAGACGGTTTCACAAAGGAAAAGGGATGCACTCTGCATAGTGACATGAGGGTAGCTGGTAAAGTAATCAGCCTTACAGTTCAAAGTTATTCGGTTTCAGCAGTAGGGGGCAAAGGATCGTAACTGTCTCTAGGGGCCTTTGGAGAAGGATCAGGGGGGCAGAAACCCAATGTATCTGGTGCTGAAGAAGTTCTTGGTGCTCGACAGCATCAAGGTGGTTCCAGGGCCCTTTGCAGCCCTTGATACAGAGTTAGTGGCGGGAGACAGCTGTGGGTAGCAGGGGGCAGGCAGTTCGGCAAGCGAAGTTGGATGGACGCTGAATGATGCTAGCTTCTTCGCAGGGCTCCTGTTCTTTCAAGGCGGACGGCCCAAAGCTCAGGAGAGTGTTTTCAGGCAACGGCCTTGTCCTTAGTTCATATACTCTCCAGCAGTTCCCACCTAGGATGCTTGCTGGCAGAACCTAGCAGGGCATGCTTTGTGCTGGCCGGGTACCGGATCTGGAGCTGCTGGATGGGTCCTCTGAGTCAGTATCTCCCTCTGTTCCCTGGGAGATGTTTAGGGGAGGGATCTTGCTTCTCTCTTGGAACTCCTGGCCTTCCTTCACTGGTGGAAGATATAAGGTAGACTGTACCTTCAGCTCGGGTACAAATCAGTCCTTCTTCTTACTCCTTTCAAAGTCTTCAGATGATCTGCTAAGTGAGGGGTTCAGCCCTCTTATAAAGCAAAATGGGCCCCAGTGATTGGTGAATGGAAAGCCCACCTAAATGAACCAATATTGGGTCCGCACTAACAATCTTCTGTTATGCATGAGGCCAGGACCAGAGTGCTCTGCAACAGGACATACAAGGGGGTGACAAAATATACCTAAGTCTCACCCATCTCCCTTCCTGTTGTAGATCAAAGTGTCTCTCTGGTTAACTGAGCCCTCTGTGAATCTTGATTAAAGTGTAGGGTTCCCTTGAAGTTTGTGCTGGGAGCAGACTTCCTGTCTCCCCCAAACCACATACCTCTCCCCTCTGAAAGGGATCAGCTCTGCAAGGGTTTGCCAAATAGTGGACCCAGACATGCATTTCAAAGCCTTTCATACCAAGGGGTGGGAACTAGCTTCAAGTTGACACATTGCATACCAAAGGGGTGTTAGCTCTGCCTTTCCTGTTGTCTATTCCAGCAACCAAGCCCCTTCAGGCTTGCTTCAATTATCTCTCATTGGTATGCACTGCCACCAGCTGGAGGACAAAGGAAAGCAGATCCATGGGGCCTTTGATATTTAAATTAGCTGCCCATGCTGAAGGAAGGTGCACCTTCCACCTCCTTGAGATTTGTTGATGTACCCGGGGCTGTCACATTCCAGCTGAATATGACAGGGGAAGACAGCACCTGTAGGCTGTGACTTCCAGAGTACATGTGACTATGCGTTTTGTGCAGGAAGCAGATGGACTGTGTGTGGAATGGCCTCACACAGTCCTCAGAGGTTGGTCTACCATCATTCCTTTTCATTATTAAAATATCAAAAAAAAAGCCCAGGTGAGCCCACTCTCCCCGTGCAGATGGACAAATTCTTCACATGCCACGCAGCCTCAACATGTGAACCACCACTCTACTGAGTGTCTGGATCGTCATCAAGGTTAAAGTACCGGCTGAGGCCATCTGCATTTCCATGCTGGGAGCCTAGCTTGTACTGGATGTCCATATCTAATCCCTGTAGGCATATAGCACACGGCAAAAGTTTAGGATTCTCCCTTTGCATGGCCATTAACCATCACAGAGGCATGTGGTCCGTCTGGATCGTAAAGTGAGACCCAAAAATGTAGGGTTTAAGCTTGTTAACAACCCACACGACCGTATGCAGCTCTTTTTCTAGGACAGCTCAGTCCCTTTCCCTTTTTGTCAACTGCCTGCTAATGTAGCTACCCCTTCAGAGTTCAGCTGCGAAAACACTGCTCCACTCCCAAAATCACAGGCGTCTTTCTGGATAATGAATTCCTGACCATAGTCTGGCACTTTCAGAACTGGGGCCCTGCACAATCCATCCTTTTAATCCTGAAAGGAGGTGTCGCAGGCGAGGGTCCAATTTACCTTCTTCTGCATCTTTTTGGATGTTACATCATTCAGGGGCATGGCAATGGGCCCAACCTTCTGATGAATGACCGGTAGTACCCGGTGAGACCCAAAAAGTCTCTCACCTGCGTCTGTGTGGTGGGGATGTCTCACTCCTTCACAGCCTGTACCTTTGCTTCGAGAGGTTGTTTCTTACCTCCACCGATCAGGTTACATAGGTAAGTCAGGGTACCCTGCGCTATTTGGCACTTTGTGGCCTTGATAGTCAGGCCTGCATTCTGCAGAGCCTGAAGCACTTGTTTCAGGTGGGATACATGATCCTCCCAGGTGTGGCAGAACACAGCAATGTCGTCTAGATAGGCAATGTTGATGTTTTCCAGTCCAGACAAAACCTGGCTAACCATCCTCTGAAAAGTGGAAGGAGCATTCTTCAATCCGAAGGGCATCACAGTGAACTGATAATGTCCTTCTGGAGTTGAGAATGCCAACCTCTCTTTCGCTCCATCTGTCAAGCCGACCTGCCAATACGCCGTTGTGAGGTCAAAAGTACTTGTACTTGGCAGTGCCAAGCTTGTCAATGAGCTCATCTGCCCGAGGAATGGGGTGAGCATCTGCTTTCGTGACAGGATTGAGCCCCCTGTAGTCCACACAAAAGTTAACTTCAGTTTTCCCAATACTGGTCTTTTTAGGGGCTCTGGGATGGCTCTATCATTCCTATGGACAACATCTTGTAAACATCCTCCTTGATGGTGTCCCTGACCTTATCGGAAATCCGGCAAATCCTACTCTTCACCGGCTTACTTTCTCCAGTGTCCACATCATGAGTGAACCAATCTGCGCTACCGGGAAACAGCGAAAACAGACCGGCAAACTTCCCAGTAAACAGCGGAAAGTCTGTCAGTTGCTGTTCTGACAGGTTAGTTGCAAGGTTGATACCTTCAACTGACCAATCTGTGGCTTCAGTGTGCAGGAGGTCTGGGAGGGGATCGGTCTCCTCCACAGTCTCTCCATCAGTCACTAACGCCATAACCAAGTCATCCCGGCTATAATGGGGTTTTAGTCGGCTGATGTGAAAGACCCTGCACATATGTTCAGGTCCTTTCACGTCAATGAGATAATTCACCTCACTGACCTTTTCCAGAACACAGTACGGCCCAGTCCTCTTGTCACAAGCTCCATAATCCACACCCACTGGCCTGGAGAATACACTCTCACTGGGGAATTTTGGTTGTGCCAGTGCTTCATCAGCTCCTAACTGGCCTTTAGATTCTTTATTGACTGTTCCATGTACTTTGCCATTCAAGACCGAAGGCCGAGTACATAGTCCACCACATCTTGGAATGGGGATGAGGGTTTGCTTTCACACGCTTCCTTCACTAGACTGAGGAGACCTCATACAGGGTGTCCAATTGGAAGCTCAAAGGGGCTAAACCCTACTCCGTTCTGTGGCACCTCCCAGAAGGCATTGCAGGAGAATATCCCATTTTCTCTTCAGGTGCTCTTCCAAGCCACCTATCATGCCTTTCACGGTCTTATTGAACCGCTCAACAAGCCCATTGGTTTGTGGATGGAACGAGGTAGAGAACCGATAGGTGACTCCACACTCTTCCCACATAGCCTTCATATATGCCTATATGAAGTTTGATCCCCTGTCAGAAATGACTTCCTTGGGGAATCCAACACGGGAGAATATCCCAATAAGAGCCTTCGCAACCACAGGGGCTTTGATGTTCCTCAGAGGGACAGCCTCAGCGTATCTTGTGGCGTGGTCCACCACCACCAAGATATAGCTATTCCCTGAGCTGGTTTGAGGATGGAAAGGACCCACAATATCCATGCCTATTCTCTCGAAAGGCCGCCCAACCAAAGGTAGTGGAATTAAGGGGGCCTTTGTGGCACCACCTGACTTGCCAGAAGCTTGGCAAGTCAGGCAGGACTGGACAAATTCCTTAACTTTTACGCCGAACAGTGGCCAGTAAAAGTGTGCAGACAACTGGTCTGATGTCTTAGTTACTCCTAAGTGACCCACTAAAGGAATTTGGTGAGCCAAATCCAAAAGAAACTTTCTGTGGCATTACAAAACTACCAACCTTCTTGTCTCCTCGCCCTCAGAATCCTTTGGCTCACTGTACAGAAGTCCATCCTCCCAGTACACTTTGAACAGTCCGGAGGCCTAGCCCTAAACCTGCTCCTCCGGCTGCTTCCACAGACCCTCCAGAGTGGGACACTCTTTCTGCACTGTGTAGAAGTCAATCTGATCTGGGGCCCCAGCTGATGCAAACTCATCCTGCTTGGGCAGACCCTTCAAATTTGCACCCAACTGGTCCTCCACCTCAAGTTCCTGCACTGCGCCAGGCAACTCTGAAGTCACTGAGTATCCTGCTACCAAAGTAGGTCCTCCGTGGCTACCAGCCCCTCTTCCGCAGGAGTAGGCGACTCAGTAGCCTGTGGAACTGGACTAGGGGCTACGACCACGTTGGTCCTTCCAACACGCCATCTGGAAGCACTCGAGGCCGTAAGGTTCTGAGAGCATTCAATCTGGCGATCTCTTTGGCCCTCGACCGTGTAGCTGCTGCGACTATTCTGGGATCAGGAAGATCATTACCCAACAGACATGGGACAGGGATGGAGACTTTCACCGCTACACGGTGCTGGGTCATTTCACCTCACCAGCTGAACTATACTATCACCAAGGGGCACTTACTCTTAGCATCAAAACCACTTATGCACAAATCAGGCCCAGCAATATCCTGGCTTGGCTGTACCCACTGCCGGGTGACAGTGGTGATGCAAGCCACGGTGTCACAGACCACAGGAGTTTTGTGTCCATTGATGTACACATGCTCTAGATAGAGTTGAGTATTATTGGGAACTGGGGTCTCTTCTGGAGATCCGGTACCGTTCCCACTCCGTGTAACCAATCCACATTTGGCGACTCCGTGGCCTAGTTGGAAAGCCTCCTCTGAGAGGCCCACACTAATGATGGCCTCTTCCACAAGTCCAACATTCACTATGGCTTGCTTGCCCATGCAAGCAGGATCCCCTTTCCTATGGCCCATCTCATTACTCACGAAAAACAACCTTTAGATGATGAGAACACAGGTGTCCCAGTGTTAGGGGTGCCTGCACCCTTCTTTTTGGTGTGCAGGGCTGAGCTAGAGTTTTGGAGTTTCCCTTCATCCTTTTGGGGACCTGACTTTGAAGAGGATTGTGTTGGACCTTTGTCCTTCCTATCGTTTTTACTTTTTTGTCTGCCGATTTCTCTTCCGGCTTGGGTGTGCTTATCTGAGCCTTTTTTTCTGGACTCGAGTACTCACAAACCTGTTGGCAGTCTTTGCAAGCTACCTTGGTTCTGTGATAGTCTTGTACGCAAGATCCTGGTGTAGGTCAACCTCAAAATTTTGAAACACATGCTCACACGCAATCAAATTGCACATCCCTTTAAATGTGTCAACTTTGTTAACAGTCACCCACCCGTTCAGATATTTCAACCACAAGTGTGTGAACGCTTGAAATGTCTGCCCACTTTTCTTTCCGAGCTCTCTGAAGCTCTCAAGATACTGTTCTGGGGTTTTACAGAACTTCCTGAGGAGGGCTGCCTTTCTGCTCTCATATACAGGCCTTTCAGGAGTTAACTGAAGAATTGCATCAGTCCCTGGTGTCGGTAAGCGACTCATCAGGGCTGCACTCCACAGTACCTCATCCACCTGCTGCAGCAGAAACGCCAGCTCGAACACTTCAAACCAGTCAAAAATATCCTTCCCCACTTCATAAGCCTGTACTAAATCTTTGGGGACGTGCCGTTGGGGCTTATCCATGGCACTCTGGTTTGAGCCACTTCCCCTGTTATCGGTAGAAACTGACCTGTTGGCCTCTTTCTGCTCTTCAAGCGGCAGTTTGCGCAGATTTATGGTGACCTTGTCTTGCTGTTTCTGTTCCTCAGGTTCTAGTCTTTTCTCTTTGAGCAGGAGCTTTCTAGTTGCTACCTCATTAACAGCCAGAACAATTACTGGGCCACTTATAGACTGTGCTGAGACCTGGGACCTGTCGGATGCCGCACTAGCTCCTGTCCTCACTGACACTCTTGAGTGTTGAGAAACCACACTTACCCCCCGGCTGGATGCTTGGTGAGAAACGCTGCTCATGCAGTCGTCCTCATCATTTTCCCCCTCTGGAAGGTTTTTTCTGTTCGGGTACACAGGGCCTAGACCGTCCACTGGGGTCTTCTCCCCAACCGCCCTCAATTCTACCTAAGCTTGGAGGCTGGTCAGCAACTCAGGTTTATTAACCCTAGTGCTGTGGGAAGTCTCCTCTCTTGACATAAGGTGCGCAGGACATCCTTGGTCGTGCCTTTTACAGTCTCCATGTCAAGCTCCATGAATATTACTAACACCTAGCAGTGACTAAACGTTGCCTGCAACAGTACTTTTATCATTGTGTGGCAAGGCTCCAACTGATCCGACTGCTTGCTAACAATGACGAATGAACTTTCCGGGGCACCAGTGGTCCAGGGCTGAATATCGGTTTCTAAACCATCACACCTCTAGTACGCCTAGAAGGGATCGGAATAGATTGGAATGCAAGTGAATTATTAGACATCCTTGTCCAATTTTGGTAACGTGAACGGGACGGCAGGCTTATCTCTGCAAGGTCATGGATCGTTGGTTAGTTGCAACATAGTGAAAATACAATTATAACCCAATGATAAAAGAGACTGTCCAGTCAAAGTTGCATAAGCATGTCTACTTTATTATTACTACAACAGACACTTCTAGCACACTACAACTATGACCACCCTATAAAGGAACACAGAGGACAGCCAGTTTCACCGAGGGAAAGGGATGCACTCTGGATACTGACAGGAGGGTAGTTAGTAAAGGAATCAGCCTTACAGTTCAAGGTTATGAGGTTTCAGCAGAAGGACCAGGGGGGAAGAACCACAATGTACCTAGTGCAAAAGAAGTTCTTGGTGCTTGACAGCATTGAGGCGGTTCCAGGGTGCTTTGCAGCCCTTGAGACAGAGTCAGTGGCGGGAGACAGCTGCGGGTACCAGGTAGCAAGCAGTTCGGGAAGCGAGGCTCGACAGATGTCTGCAGGCTGTCCGGCGACTTGGAGCCAAGAATCATTGTCTCTGTGCTGGTTGGTGGGTCTGGAATGCTGGTCGAGCCGTCTCAGACAGCTCTGGTGACTGTGGTGTGAAAACAGTCAGCGGTACAGTCGGATGCTGTTCAAAGACTCGACTGTCTCGAAAAATACCCTTAAAAGATGGACGGTGGAAGATGCTTGTGTGGCACGCCTTCTAGCTTTATCGCAGGGCTTGTGTCCTTTCAAGGCGGATGACCCAAAGCTCAGGAGAGTGTTTGCAGGTAACGGCCTTGTCCTTAGTTCATATACTCTCCGGCACTTCCCACCTAGGAAGCCTGCTGGCAGAACCTAGCAGGGCACACTGTGTGCTAGCTGAGTACCCGTTCTGGAGCTGTTGGATGGGTCTTCTGAGTCCAGTATCTCCCTCTGTTCCCTGGGAGATGTTTAGAGGAGGGATCCTGCTTCCCTCTTGGAACTCCTGGTCTTCCTTCACTGGCAGAAGATGTAAGGTAGACTGTACCTTCAGCTCGAGTTCAAATGAGTCCTTCTTACTTCTTTCGAAGTCTTCAGATGATCTGCTAAGTGATGGGTTCAGCCCTCTTTTAAAGCCAAATGGGCCCCAGTGATTAATGCAGGCTAAGCCCACCTTAATGAATCAATCTTGGGTCCCCACCAACAATGTGCTGTTATGCATGAGGCCAGGACCAGAATGCTCTGTAACAGGACTGACAAGGGGGTGACAACATATACCTAAGTCCCACCCATCTCCCTGGCTGTTGTAGATCTGCAGGGGTATGCCTACGGTAAATAGTGGACCCAGACATGCATTTCACAGTCTTCCATACCGAGGGGTGGGAACTAGCTTCAAATTGACACATTGCATACCAAAGGGGTGTTAGCTCCACCTTTCCTGTTGTCTATTCCGGCAACCAAGCCCCTTCAGTCTTGCTTCAATTATCTCTCATTAGTATGCACTGCCACCAGCCGGAGGACAAAGGAAAGCAGATCCATGGAGCCTTTGATATTTAAATTAGGCTGCCCATGTTGAAGGAAAGTGTGCCTTCCCCCTCCTTGAGATGCTTTGATGTACCCGGGGCTGTCACATTCCAGCTGAATATGACAGGGGAAGACAGCGCCTGTAGGCTGTGTCTTCGGGAGTACATGTGACTATGCGTTTTGCGCAGGAAGTAGATGGACTGTGTGTGGGATGGCCTCACACAGTCCCCAGAGGTTGGTCTCCCATCATTCCTTTTCATTATTAAAAAATAAAAAAAGCCCAGGTGAGCCTATTCTCCCCATCTGGATGGTCAAATTCCTCACAGTTTCCATTTCTTGGCCACACCCCTGGGCAGATGTTGCCATTACAGTGTTGCAGACACAATGCATGCCATGTAGTTGGCATGTGTATGTGTAATGTCATGCGATATATATGATAATATGTCAACACACAAACTCCATTGTGGTCACATAGTGGTCTGTTTTATGTACCTTCGCTTCTCTGCGTGTGGTATCATGCTAGTCCACTATTGTTTAACTGCATGCTGCCATGCACAGGCAATATGGGGAGACAATTGTAAGGTAGATGGCGGCTGCCGACCACTTCTTGCCCTGCACTTGGTGTGTTTCTGCTAATCGCAGCATGACATTTTGTAACAAGGCTACAGTGATTCGACTTTACATTAATGTTTTGTTTTCTTCTCTCACATGTGTCCCTGCAGGCATGATACCAACTGTCTGCTGATGGGCTACCTTTTCCTTCCCTCTCTCCCTCCCAGAGACGTCATTTCACCAAAATGCCAGGGGTAGTGGAAGTGACATCGCACGACCCTTAACCTCTGAAGACATCACAGGAAGTGATGTCATTTGACCCCACCCCAAAGTGACATCACGGGAAGCGATGGAACACAACATTTCACCCCTTGACAAAACAGGAAGTGGCATCACATAGCATTGTTACTAAGTAAACTATGATAAATATGGTTACGATATTACTGTAATGTGATA
Source organism: Ambystoma mexicanum (assembly GCF_040938575.1). Classification (NCBI taxonomy): domain Eukaryota; kingdom Metazoa; phylum Chordata; class Amphibia; order Caudata; family Ambystomatidae; genus Ambystoma; species Ambystoma mexicanum. The sequence goes on from NC_090929.1 coordinate 1,087,996,368, forward strand.
TACATTTCATACAAGAATGGATCACCATATGTATCATTAATATTAATGTATATAGGCGCAAATTACTGTGAATGCAAGCAGATGTCCAAGGCCAAATGATACCAATGTGTTATTATATAGCACTTACGCTTAAATGCTTTATATAGAACAAATATACATACAATATCCCCAAATCTGTGTTGGTACTCATTTATCCACTGCAGTAGTAGGAAAAAACCGAGTTTGCCTTGCCGGGATTCAAACCTGCAACCTGCGGATCACACATAGATTGCAGCAGTGAGCGCTCAACGCACTGAGCTATCTTACAGACCATTGCTATCTTTGCGGTTGTAGTAAAATGAGCAATTACTTGTCTGAATGTTCTCAAAGTCAGAAAGCAAATAACACTCTGTAGTGGATACCATTAATCTGGTAATTGAGATTTAACAGCATGCCAATTCATCTGCAGGTCTGGTGCAAAGTTGGCCACATGTCAAGCCTGCGTGGTTCTACTTTTCAGGCTTCAGAGGTTGGCAAAATACACACCATTGTGAGGGTTCATAACTGTGTATTAAAGAATTTGTAGTAGCACAGGGAAAGCAGCGCACTCACATGGCATCCCGTCCTCTGGGCACTCGTTACCTCATACATGCAAACAAACATCCTGAACAGCATGCCCGGGAGATAGGAAAGATAGAGACATTGCAACAAAGCATTAACTGTGGTACAATTAAATCAAGGGCTACTTTATGTGCTATGGGCAAACATTTCTACACTGTACACAAGCTTTTAGGCACAAGGATTTTGTCAAGTGACCGAGGACACCGAGATGGAATGTCTTGTGGTGATCGCGATAGAGCCAACTGTAGAAAAAAACATGCTATAACTGCAACTTGCGAAAACCAAAATACATAGTCCGAAATAGATGCTTATTCTACTGTAGATGCGTTTTGGAAGTTTTTGTCTGTCTTGTGAATTTGAGGCATTTAAGAACGGACTAAATCACTGACTCACCCCGTGAAGTGTGCCTGAAATAAAACTTTGATGAGTCTAGCAATTATTGTATAGAATTCCAGAAAGACAAATTATTTGTTATTCCTATTCTTTCTTATTTAGGTCACTGCACAAATAGTTTCACTTGTGGAATCCCTGTTTTTAAAAATATTTTTTACGAGGCCTGAACAATAAAACCAGCCACTCTAGAAACAAAGAGCCACATTGGCGCTGACCACAGCCAAGGAGCTTCCATAAAAAAAAGACAACATTGTTTTAATTTTTTTAGGGGTAGCAAGAGCAACCACTGGCAACCCTCAAATGACATCCCTACCCTTAGCTCGGTGTCATTCACTAGACTGTACAATTGGTTGTGGCCATAATGTCGAGAGATGTCTCCAGCGCTCTCTGCGTTCATGTTGAGGGGATAATTATGATAATGATGTGTTATTTATATAACTCTTTTCCCCAAAGTGCTTTACAGAGAACATATTTTACATACAATAGCACCCAGTCAAAGCTAGTACTTATCTATCGACCTTGGAAGGATGAAAAACTGAGTTGGCCTTGATGGGATTCGAACCTGCGACCTACAGATCACACACAGATCGCAGCAGCGAGCGCTCAACCTGCTGAGATATCTTACCGGATCTCACTGGAGAGGGGATGCATGTTATAGACACGTCAGGAATACACCATGCAAGAAAGGGGTGGCTTTTCCTACATGGACATCCTGCCATTTCACAGCTCTGTTCTTATCCCACAGTGCCTGCAGACACAATTGTGAATCGCTTTGGCGCCTGGTGCAAGGACGCATGACCCCCCAACCCCTCGGGAAGACATATGGGTTTCATTTTCTAACTCCTAGGAGTTTTAAAGCATGTGCCAAAACATACGAAAAGGGTTTTTGCGTGGTTTTATGCATACTTTAAAGCACCAGTGAATTTTGATCATTTTGGTATAAGAAGCTGGGGCATGGAACAAAACGTTTGCTTCTGCCTCCCCCTTCCAATTTTCCTGCCAAATAGGAAAGCGTTTACCCCACCATGTGATTTTTGTGCTGGCATGAATGTATCCAAGTGAAATGCCTCCTGCTCTGTGTAGATGGAAGGAATCATTTACAATTGTTGGCACTATGAAGCACAATAGTGCCTGGCCAAGGTCTGCACGGGCTTGCAAGCATCACTTGCACCTTGTGCTGCAAACAAGGAACATTGCATGGAGGGGCCTGCAGTGCATGGAAGTGTACACATTAGCAGTCCCCTCCGTGCAAAAAGCATGCTGAGTGCAATGGCACCCCATGGCTTCCTGCATGTGGATGCCCATCCACCAAGTACATTGTAATCACAGGCAATTGTGACAGGGTCAAAGACTAGGCCATGTCAAGAGGGGATGGGGACCCCATTCAACCTGCCCACCACAGGGATCCCCAGAGCCAATCATGCCCCAGAGGCTGTTTGTTGGAGTTGGGGTGATCTCAGTCCCTGTCTGTCAGATCCACACACCCCACTCACCAACATTCCTCATCAATTCCCCATTACAACTTGCATTCCCAAACCTCTCACTCTGCTAGTCATGTGCATACTCACATACTCACATAATCTGTAACACTGGCAAGTCACAACTCACACTCCTCGGTCCCTGCAACACTCACAACCTTGTTCCTAACACACACCTTGCACTGCCCAGTTACTCCTGTATTCTACAGTCCTTCATTCCTTCTCGCTCCAGCTGCGTCTTGCATCCTTTCTCCCATTCAATCGCGCTACACCCCTATCATTGCTCCCGATCTGCAGCTCGCTGCCTCTTTACGACCATCCACTCCCTCTCTGCTTTCTGGCCCACCGACCGCCCTCTAGCCCTCCGCTCCCTTGGTTTATCTGGCCCACCACCCCACCTCTGGCACACCACTCCCTCTCTGCTCTCTTGCCCACTGCTTCCCCCTCTGGCCCACTGCTTCCCCTCTGCTTTACTGCCCATCACTCCTCATCTGACTTATTGCTCCCTTTCTCTCCATTATTGCCCGATATTGTGACTATTTCTTTTGTTTTTTCTGAAGGCAGATTTCAATCAGGCAACTAAAAATAGAGCAGATGATGTGCTGTTTTTAGATGCCCCATTTTAGGAAATGTGCAGGTCGCCTTATTCTCAAAGCTGACCTGCGCATTTCCAGAAGGCTGAGCTGAAGCGCAAAGGATTTTATGGCTAGCCGTGTTGAATGCATCCAAGCATCCAAGTAGGTTCTCTGAGTGCTTTTCACCATGACAGGCAGTTCTGTCATGGTTAAATATGATCCAAAAAAACACATTTCTATCCCTGTTTGAGGAATAGAAATTCAAGTAAGACATCTGCGGTTTATATCTCTGCTGTCACACTTTTACAATTGCATTCCAGGGTCAGCAAAGACCCTGTCATGCAATGGACACCCACTGCACCTATTCCAAACAGATGAATGAGGATAACCATACTTTTTGGAGAATTTAAAACCCAGCCTTGTTTGTGAATTCAGGAGGTGCTTTCAAATCTGCACAAACCCCTACTCATATGCTCAAAGGGGTGAGAAAAAGGGCATCAGAATGGGAGCATATAAAATCCACTCATTTAGATGTCCTTTGTAGATGGTCCTGCTTCTTTTTTTGGTTCAAGTGATGAGATGCGTTAATGCGTTAACGCATCTCATCAGTTGGGCCCCAGACATTTTTGTGAAGCTGGTCTTTTGTGGTTTACTAAAAAAACTGCAGTTTTTGTAAAAACTAGTTTCCATGATTTTTTTTAAAACTGCCATTTTTGACAGCATTTTGCGCTATCATGAAATTGCAATATGCTGAAGGGTCTGCTTAGAGTAGAGACCACCTAGATTGTTACCAGAGGGAGATTTAGAAAGCTAGGTTGTTTGCCTTCAGGCCAACGCCTTGTGATAGACAGCTTTGTCGATAGTAGGTTTTACCGATCACCAGTGGCAGCCTAGAGTTGAGGGTCGCCTGGGAGGGAAACTCCTGCACTAGGAAAACGTGACAGGGACGTTTCTTAGCAAACCCCTTATGAGAATGTAAACCCTTGAACTTTCTTTGAGAGTTAGTGTGTTCTTGAGGTCATCTCTACGTTGGTGCCGGCCAACACTGTCATGATCCTTTGGGTAGTCTACTTAGGTGGTGAATTAAAATTCCTGGAGAAACTGTACAGCAGTCTGGCCCAGAGGTCTCGCTTGGCTACAGTAATCCTACTATTGCTTAAAATTGAACTGGAAATATGCCCAGATGACTAGACAATGTTTTCATAGAGAGAGCAGTGGGGGGTGGGGGAGGGTACCCATTGACCAGTCATCAACTCACCATGTGCACTTGGAAAGCAGCAGTATGTGGTCACAGGCATGTGTAGGGTGACATGAAGGCAATTGTCAAACACCTGGTCATGTCGCGGCTCCATTCTGGTTCTGGGTTGTCATTCAGGATAACTCAGAACAAGCATACTCCTCTCTGGATGATCCAAGGGTGTAGCATGAATTGGCTCCCGAGCACTCCCGGAAGGAGCACAGGGTCGCCCCTGGAAACCAGCTCAATACATCACGATGCGGCTCCCCGGATTAACGTTGTGTATGGACAGCAACACAGGCTATACTGGGGAGCCTGCGGACAGTGACTGAAGTGATGGTATGAAGTCAGCAGCTGAGGCTCTGGTTTGCAGGCAGCAGCCAGAGTGAAGATGCAAGGTTACCTTCAGATAGGCAGGTGTATCTGTCATGAACTACAGAACACGCCTCTTTTGGACCTCCTGGTCATTGTCTCAACGGGGCTTACACTCCCTTGTACTTCCAACATGGCCGTCCACTGTGAAACACCTTCCTCGCTCTACACCTTGGACGTAGCGTGTTCTATTTATAGACCACGCTTCCCGCGGCTCCGCGCATCTCAATGCTATTGCAAAGTAGCGACCAGACGTGTGCTCCGTAGCTCGCGGTATTGTTTTCCTTGCTTCTTCCAGCCAACCTCATTCCTAGTCCCTTTCCTTCCTTTCTTGATTCCTGGACTCGTGTGCTAGTAACGCACTCTGTAAATTTCCCGGATTTCTGGATCCTTGCATCCCGGAACTTTGAACGCACGCTGGAGTCGGAAGAGACTCGTGCAGCCTTATTCAAGACTCGATCCGTCCGCAAGAAGGCATTGATCAAGAAATCCAGCAAAGATCGAACTCAGGTGAGAAGGGTGGAACTCCTTGACAGTATCTGAACAAGAAACAGGTAGAAGAACAGGCATGAAGCAGGTAGACGATATGCAAATGTCAGGATACAGACAAGGCTGAGGCAAGGGCAAGCCTGGAGGAAGAAGGCCCCAGAGGGAGACAAGGACCAGAAGGAGGGAGGACTCCAGCAGGGACAAGGGAACAGGTAAAAGGAGGAGGCAAGAACAGGGTCAGATCAGTGTAATAGGCACACCACGGCACACAGAGCGTGTTACGATGCATCCGTGGCTTCATGGCTTATATTTATATTCTCCTGTTCTGGTGTTCCAGGGCCGGCGGCTTCCGGCATGGTTGCCAAAGCAACACGAGACGCCAACCACACTGCACATGCATGGGACTGAGGCTCTGGCCCCATTCAGAGGACAACAGAAAAGGGGCCGCCCATGGCACAAGTAGGAGCTGTGATCTTGCAGCCTTGTAGATCCAGGGCTCAGCTCCAGCTGCCATCACCTTGCCAGCCCGTCTCCTGGTGCCCAAGCACCAGCGCCGGTACACCCGCCATGTAAGTGTCTGCAGGCTGCGACTGTGACATGACGGCATGACAGCAATTTCTTGGGGTGCATACATTTATGATGTAACGTCTCCATAGCTTTTAGAAAATGGGTCGTTATTAGCATTACTGCTTCTGCACACTTGTTCCAGAGATAAAAGCTCTTCCCCACTCTCACACTTTGTAAATCACAGCATCGCTTTTTGTCATGCATGCATGCAATGTACTCACCTTGGATCCCAGTCTCGACTACTGCAATTGTCAAAAGGGTGCTGTCATTGGTGATGGCCAATACCTGCTCCACCCACAGGCACAAAGTGCTAAGCTACCTCCTCTGGGCAGGCACTATTTGCAGTGATTTGTTGCCAGCTTCTGCACACAGCTCTCTGGGTCCTGCTAGCACTTCTATATCTAACCCGGCCTACATGGGGTAATAGTACAATATTGACATTCAGCAGGATGGATTTACAGATTTATTTGTGCTGACGGATGTGGAGTTTTATGGTGCTTGGGACCTATGAGGCGCGTAGTGCCCTTCACCAAGACCTTAGCTTCTGTGCCATGATCCTAGTGGATCCTGGTGGTGTGGGGGAAAGAAGGAGGCAATCTATTCTGTCAGGGGGTGCCCCAGATCTGGCTGCAGGAGCAGGGAATTGGCAGATGGACTGGGGGTTGTGGGCTGCGACTGCGGATGAGAAACATGCGATTCGGGGGCATGCAAGAGAAGCTGGCATCAGCAGGGGCCAGGTGGTGGTCACAGGATCGGGGGGGAGGGGGTACAAGAGAAAAGGTATGCAGGAGTGAGGGGCAGTGGCACAGCTGCCAGGAAGGTGTAGGGCAGTGAAGGCGGGTATCTAAACAGTCTGGGTTTGGGCAGAGCAGTCAAAAGGCAACTGCAGCAATCGGGGAGGGAGAAGGGCATTCATAAAGAGTGGTAAAGCAGTCAGGGAGTGGTTAGAGAGGTCGAATGGGGTAGCAGCAGTCAGAGAGAGGGCAGCGAGAAAGGGCTGTGCAGAAGTCAGGGAGGGGTCAGAGAGGACATGGAGGGTAGTAGCAATGTAAGGGGCAGTCATAAAGAGCTGTACACCTGTCAAGGGGACAGAGGGCACAGGAAGGGAACAGTAGCAATCAAGGATGAGTACAGGATGGGGTAGCTGCTGCATTCAAGGGTGGACGCATGGGGCAGGGAAGGAGGAGCAGCAATCGAGGGGTACAGAGGAGAGAGGAAGGGCAGGTAACTTCAGAGGGTATCGGGGTAGCTGATGTAAGGGGATGGAGGAGCAGAGCAATCAGGGGGACACAGGATGGGGATTTTGCAGTAGCAATAGGGGTGCACTGGGACAGATAATGAGGGTCAGCAGGGAAAAAAGAAAAAGATTAGGCAATATTTTGTGGGCCTAAACTGATACTACTGCTGGTGTTTGGGGATGATTTTGGGGTTAATTGGGTGCCGTGTGGCTAGCACGAACATTATTTCAGTATGAAGCGGGCATGATGTGTTCCTTTACTCTGACTCCACTTTCACTTAGTGCGGGACTGGATGCGTGATATTTATCCCTCACTTTATGCCAGACGTGGTTTCATCCTGCCTTAAAGAGCCATGTTGGGCTTATAGCACGTACACTGTGCGTGGGTGAAGGAACTAAGAACATGGTCTTGCGAGAGGCAGCTGCCGCTGCTACCCCAAGAGACTCCACAGAGTGCATGAGGAGAAGCAGAGAGCGTGTGGAGAGGCAGCAAAGGAGACCTGGCGTTCCTCCTGTTAGAGAGGTACCGAAAGACCATCCCCTGCATTAGACGTATCAGGAGATTCAGACATTGTATAGACAATAAAGACAGTGAACTAACTGTGTCTTGTCCATAAGTTTTGCTTTTTAAGATTAAAGCAGTTACCAACAAACTGGTGTCGAGATTTAGGTTGGGCCCCTACATAATTAGCGACGAGGAGTCGGAAATGGACTCATCGCATTAACAATGCAAGGAGCGACACGGCCCCTGGCATTTCTGCAGTCCCCAGGTAGGGCTGCCATACTGTGGCCTGAGTGGGAACCTTTACTCATCACATGTATCGATGAGCTGGGTTGAGCGTAATAGGCCCTGGCAAGGAAGAAGGCCGTGTTGCTCAATGCCATGGGGGTGGACAGTCAGAGGATTTTCACAAGACTGAAACCTGAAATGGTTGAAGATGATGGTGACAATGTGTATAACGAGAAACGAGAAGAGACCTAGGCTGAGTTGCCTTCGGTGTGGGCCGCACACCCTTATATCCCGCAGGGATTTTACCGTCATTTCAAACACTGTTAGTAGAGAAGTTAAGAATCTTTTGAGTATTTAGTAATAATATTTTTAATTTGTGATTTTTTCGATTTTGTGAACTGGTATGGTATAGTATTTCATGAGCGAACATCAATCAATGGGCAATGCATTTCGGACTTTGTGGTCCATCATCGGGGCCTTATCTGATCAAAGTTACATCAAAAGGATACATCAAGTAGTTTCCAATCAGATATCACTGTTATCATATGCATTTCAAGTATTGAAATCATTTGCAGGGTACCCACAAACATAGAGGTAGAACGTACAGTGTCACAAAAAAGAAAGAGAAATGACAAAATTCAATAAGCACATTAATGCCAGAAGAATCTTATTAATATTAACATTTTTAATGTATTCAATATATTGTGCCTTGCCACCTTATTAAGTGCGTATCTGAATACTCTGTCACCTTATCTTAATCGTGTTAGAATTATAAATGCGTGTCTACACCTATTATGTAATCCCCAGGTACGTTGTAGGCTATGACTCTAAGTTTGTTAGAAAGTGGCGTGCTTTAAACGTAATGGCTGGATAAAGTCAGTGTGAGACTAACGTGATATTTTAATGTTGCATAACTATCTTCTAGCAACGTTAATAAAAATTCACAGTGATATATGGTGAGCATGCTTCTTAATTAGAACCTATATGTGTTCTAAAAGGACATCTGACCTGCTGAGTTGCACGTAGAGAGCGCGGTTCATTACATGTAAGCATGCGGTTTGCATGCCGTAGTAAAGTTCAGAGCGTACGTATCTTGAACCTGCAAAAGCATAGGACTATTGTTTAATTGGGATTACCTTCAGTCATGAAACCTTAATTGAAAGTATCTATTTTGGTATCTCTTACCTTTGAGCTGCAAGATAGCCTGCTGATCGTAAGCTCTTCGATGCGGCTTGTGAACCTCCCGGCCTAAGTATACGCAAGCCGAGGCTTTGGTTGTCACTGAAACAGCAACTACCAACATGGACGGTAGTCCATGTGATAGTGGCCATTTTGGAAAGGGCATTAATGTAAATCATTGTATAACTATTGTTGGAGCATATTATATGCACATAAATAATTATTAACACTGAAGAGATATGACAGTCAAAGACTGTATTGTTGCCAGTGTCTTACGGAAACACCAAGCCGCATTTGTTCATTCAGGTACCAATCCATAGTTGTTATGGCATGTCATCCAAACTCTGACTGTAGCGTGTTAAAGTGACGATCTGTGGCTGAAACGGTATCGTCTCTATTGAAACCTGCACAATGATAAACTTATTATAATGATACTACGCATTGTGGTGGCTAAGATGATATGTAATGTAGTGATGGCTGATTCGGGGTCAGACTTAACGATACTGCTTATCAGCACCTACAAAGACATGGTGGGAAGAGGCACAGTGGAGGTCAAAAGGACGAAGCACAGGCCCACGGTGTTCAGAGGTGCCTCAGTCCACCTGCTGGGATATATCAATAGTACTGGTGAAGGGAGGAGGTCTGAAACGAGCGTGGATTTCTCTGAAGAGGGTTTGGCAGTGTTGGGGTGGGATGACCAGGCCAACTTAGACATCAGACTGGATCCAAGCACAGAGGACCAAGTACTCTCAGTCAGAACAGGAGGTGTGTCAGTGTCAAGAAACGAGTTTCCAAGGCTATTTTCGGAAAAGAACATGGGAAGATCAGAAATTACGTGCACAAGATCAGATTGAGACCAAATGCTATCCCAATAAAAGATAAAGTGAGACACGTGCCAAGTCATTATCTTACACGGATCTATCCTTTGCGTAGCCTAGATTCCTTCGACTGAAGTGTTTAATGACTTCTTCTGAAATTCCCTTGAACCAGGACTCCTTGGGCATATATCTCCTTATCTCTTATCTATATACACAAAAAACACCACTCATTATTTGCAAGAAACGCATTAGAGGCACAACTACAAAAGATGGTGAAAGATGGCACAATAGAAACTGTGGAATCATTAGAATTGTCTAGCGCAGTGATGCTGATAAAAAACAACACACAAATGACTTGAGAGTATACACTGACCTATGCAGTTTGAATTTAGAGGTGGTAACTGACAGTTATCCCCTTACCAGTATAAATGAATGTATCCTGATGATGAAGGAGGCTATGTATTTTACCAAACTAGACATGAGGAATGCATACTATCAGATCAGTTTGCATAAACAGTCGAGACCACTGACAGCATTCATCACTCCATTTGGCACCTTCCAATTCACCAGGATGCCATTCGGGCTGTCCTCTGCAGCTCCAGAATTTCAGAGAATGATGGACTCCTTGTTACGCATCATTACTTTCAGGATTACATCCTCATATATGCTGAAGACACAGAGTCACATGATGTGGTTTTGAGGAAACTACTCAACAAGTTGCAAGAAGCGGGAGTAAGACTGCAGTATTAAAAAGTGTGATCAGAGCAATTGAAGTAGAATACTTGGGGTATAAAATATTGAGAGAAGGGATCAGTCCCAAGAACAACCTACTACAGACAATATTGAAGGCCCTGGCAACTTCCAAAAAAGAAGAGTTAAGATCCTTCATAGGACTTGCCGAGTACAACGCCAAATGTGTGCCTCAATTTTCTGAGACAACAGCGTCATTAGGTGAACTGTTGAAGAAAGGAGTCGAATACATCCAGTGCCAAGAACAAAAAAGGTATCTTCAAGGAAGTAAAGAAAAGAATATTAGGCCCCTCTTGCTTAAGGTCATTCAATCCACTATGGAGAACATTTATCACCATGGAGGCCAGTGCGTATCGGTTGGGAGCAACACTGACCCAGAAGAAAGGGGACATGAAACACATGGTGGCATTCGCATTAAAAGCATTATGAAAATCTGAGAAGAGCTACTCCACCGTCGAGAAAGAAATGCTGGTCTGTGCATGTGCAGTAGAGTATTTCAGAACATTTGTTCCGGACACAAAATTCCATCTAGTCACAGACCACAAACCTTTAATACACATGCTGATCCCAGGAGGGACAAAAACATCCACCCCCAGATGAGCTTGCATAGCGGCAACATTGCAAGAATATATCTACGAAATAGGACACATCACAGGTTGTAAGAACACACAAGCAGACTGCATGTCAAGACTACCTGCGCAAAGAGAATCCACAACCACATTCTTGAAAGATTACTGTGTGGTAGCTTCACTAGGGAATTTAAGAAGCAAAGAGTTCATGGAAATGAGTGAGAGCCATTGGAGGGATGAATCAACCAAAGATGCCATGATCACGAAGATAACTGAATGGGCCAAGAAAGGATGGCACAGTTAGAAGAATATATCAGAAGGATTGAGGCTGTAATGGAAAATTTCTAAAGACATATACAAATCAGATGGGCTGTTACACCGAGGCTCTCAAGTTATCCCACCCCTGGGGATTAGGAAATAATTCTGTACAGAGCACACTCAAGACACCTTGGAGGTAACATGACAAGGGGTTGGCTGAGGGAGTCCTACTGGTCTCTGTCCATGGATCAAGATATTTGTGTAATGATAGAAAGATGTCATGAATGCATTCATTGTAACAAAAGGTTGTAAGAGAGACAAGCACCCCTAGTTCCTACAGAGATTCAATGGGGTTAGACTTCATTGGAAGAGATGTTGCCGGACCACCACTATGGAGTGGTCATGATTGATTACCTTTCCAAATAGGTAGAAGTTGAGTTTGTACCTGATATCACCATGGCGACAGTCATTGATGTGCTCACAGCTGTGTTTCAGAGACAGGGACTGCCAAAAGAGATTGTGACAGACAATGGTGTTCAATTAGTCTCCCGTGAAATGAAGACATTTATGAGGGACAATAACATCAGACAAATAAAAGCTTCATCATATCATCCCCAGGGAAATGCCTGGTGTAAAGGATGAATAGGTTCATCAACGGTCCGCTGCAACTAGCAGTAGCATTAGGCATGGATCCCTACAAGACTGTGAAGGAAGCTGTGGCAGCTCATTGTCTCAACCCAAATGGGATGACTAAATGTGTTACCATTCCACAAGCTTATGGGAAGAAGAGCTGTGTCCACATTACTACCTCCATGGTTAACGAAAAGTAAGGTAAGATGTTGCAGTAAACATGGAGGTTGTGGTATGGAGAATAAGAAAGAGCAAAGAAGCAATTAAACGGTGGAGTGATGGACGGAAGGCAGCCCAGAGAGTGGAGATGCATGAAGGAGACATGGTAAAAATCCATCTACCACACAAGGACCAGACCACAGGGTCCAAGTTCGGTAGACCAATCAAAGTGGTTCAAAGAGGTACCAATCATGTGTCCACACAAGACGGCAAGCATTGGAATTTAGAAAGAATTGCCATTTACGAGAGAAGGCCAAATGAGACAAGAGAATCTACTCCAAGAGACCAATCTTTGCAAGGTGAATGCATGAGACTGTTGGAGCGAGAGGTAACTTGGGAGAAGAGAGTGTTATGCAAGGCGATTGGAATATATCAAAGACAGTGAGTAGTAGAGAAGAAGGATCAGGAATAGTATCACCCAACGGAAAGATCAGAGAGGGTCGACCCCCCCAACGTGAGCGCTCCGTTGCTGCAGACCTAAGCCTGTAGGATCTGTGTTAGCCTGAAGGAAAGATCGGTGGTCTAAAATGTGATTCTGTCTTCGGTCTAAGTCTGTAAGATCTGTAACATGAATAATGGCTGCTGTCCGAGCCCTCAACCTGTAAGATCTGGGAATTCTAAGGGATAGATTTGCTTTCTGAAGCCTGGGTCTCTGTACTCAGCGTAATAGGTGCCCTGACAGCACTGGCGCTTGTAATTTATTGCTTCCAAATTGTTTCCTCTTTTGGGCATCCTTAAATCAGAGAGAAGTGACTAGAGAGCTGGGAGCATAAGCTTGTGCTGGAAAAGCGTTAAGCATATTCCCCTTAAGGGGTATGCAGTGATAAAATAGCGGCACAAATATCACCTGTAAAAGAAATTGCAAAAATGCCGTGGTTTGACCCGTTAAAGGTTTACCCCATTACACCATTTAAGGGAAGTGGGAGTTGCGGGGGTGTCCCCCCTCCACTCAAATGGTATAACGGGTCCGGGGATCGCGGGGTGTCCCCCGCATCCTTTACATGGATCTCCCAAAGGTGCATTGAAACCTGTGAATGTTCGCTTCCTATATCCAACTTTGCTCTTCACTCAGTTGGGCAATGCAGAAGCAAAATGTATGTTAAACATATATGTTATCTTACAGTTGCTGTCAGACTTTCGGTAAAGAGTACTCACAACGCCCTGTGTCCTAATGAGAAAGGACTTCCTCCAAGGCGTATCTTTGGGAATTAAGGACATTTCCCCAGTAATCATGTTGGAGTGTTCGAATATGTTTCAGCTTTGATTGAAACGTGATTGTATTTTTTTTTCTTCTTTTATTAAATTGTATAGATTTAAAAAAAATCTTTATGTTTGGTTTGTAATGGTTATGTAAGATAATATTCTGTAACTTTATTTGTTTTATTTATTTAGCATTTATTTCAGCACACAAAACCCTGAGGTATCTAGCCGCTAGTTACAGAAAGTGCATACATGGTACATGGTAGGTGCAGCATACAGACTGGAAAAGCTTCTCCTCTAGTTATAGGGACCTGCATCAGGTTCAGGTTGCATACATAGGACATTGTAGGTATAGTTATACAGGCTGGGAAAGCTACTCCTCATCTTACGGGGAGCTACATCAGGTTACATACATAGGACACGGGAGATATAGTTATACAGGCTGGGAAAGCTACTCCTCTTGTTACGGGGAGCTACATCAGGTTGCATACATACGACATGGTAGGTATATACAGGCTGGGAAAGCTACTCCTCTAGTTATGGGGAGCTACATCAAGTTGCATACATAACACATGGTAGGTATAGTTATACAGACTGGGAAAGCTGCCCTTCATGTGACGGGGAGCTACATCCAGTTGAATAAATAGGACACGTTAGATATTGTTATACAGGCTGGGAAAGCTACTCCTCGTTTATCGGGGAGCTACATCAGGTTGCATACATAAAATATGGTAGCTATGGATATACAGACTGGGGAACTACATCAGGTAGCATACATGGGACACAGTAGATAGTTATAGAGGCTGGGAAAGCTACATCAAGTTACGGGGAGTTACAACAGGTTGCATACATAAGACATGGTAGATGTAGATATACAGACTGGGGAAGGTATTCCTCATGTTATTGGGGGTTACATTGGGTTGCATACATAGGATAAGAAGATATACATACTGGTTACATACATATGACATGGTAAGAGCCAATATAAAGACTGAGAAGGCTACCCCACATGTAACACAGATTGTGTACATAGAATACGGTGAGAGCATGTAGCAGTCCAGTAGAGGTGGTTGGTACATGTGTACGGAGTAGATCAGGTATAGTCAATTAACTAGGTTGTGAAGAAGGGTGTGCACAGGCTGGTAGAACCACGCTTCATGGTGCAGAGACTACATCCGATGTGCAGATGGTTGTAACCCTGCTAAAGCTGGGCGATTTCCACATAATGCCGGCTTCAGAAGGGGTTCAAATGCGTGTGGCTGATTGCTATAAAGATAGTAACAGTACTGTCAGTAGAATTGAGGTGGATGGGTAGCAGAGAGCGTCTGGCAGTAGTGGAGGTCAGAACCAGAAGAGACATTGATGAGGTAGAAAGCACAATTAAGGGTTTGCCGGTCTGGCCATGGCAAGCCTCCCGGTGATTAGGGCTACTTTGGTTTGGGAGCGGAAGTGCATACGGGGTTAGCAAGGGCGAGCTGAGACATGCCGTGCACAGCACGTGTAGTGGGCATCAGATAGCCCCCAAATTGGGCAGGGGAGCAACAAGCTAGAAAGGTCAGCGCATTAAAACTCTTACCGGCAGTAGATGGCTGAACATGCTACTGGGTGCTCGGGTGAGGCAGGGGAAGTTTCGGCGACCCGTGGCAATGCCGGCTGAGACCAGCAGAGACAAACAACCTTGGCCTCAACTTCAGGCCTTGTCTTAAGGCCGACTGCGCCTCCTGGCTGGGTCGCATCATCAGTGATGATGTGGGCATCAGCCAATTGAGATCCTCTGTGTCCGAGGCAGTATGGGAGCATGCTGGAGGCTCCAAAATAGCATGGGCCATCTTTGCAGGGACCACAGTGTATAAAGCGGTAATGGGGGTGGCAACAGGAGTGCTTCTCACTGCAGCCATTATGCCACTCCCAAGATGGAATAAGGGACCGGCAGAGACAAATAAGCTTGGCCTTAACTTCAGGCCTTGTCTTAAGGCCGGCTGCACCTCCCGGCTGGGTCGCATCGTCAGTGATGATGCAGGTGTTAGGCAATCGAGATTCTCGGTGTCCAGGGTAGTCTGGGAGCATGCTGGAGGCTCTGGAATAGCGCAGGCCATCTTTGCAGGGACCACGGTGTATTTATCAGCAATGGGGGTGGCAAAACAAGCACTTCTCACTGCAGCCATGGTGCCGGTCCCAAGGTGGAATAAGAGACCGGCAGAGACAAATAAGCTTGGCCATAACTTCAGGCCTTGTTTTTGTTTTTACTTTGTGTAAGGTTGAGTATGAGCAAGCAATATCACAAAAAAAATATATATATATATATATATATGGACGCGGTAGCCTCCATGTAGTTATGGTTAAGTTGGTGTTTCCATCGGAAGAGCATTTTTGGGTGGCTTATAACTTCGCTCCCTCTGGACGAATCCTCATCAAACTTTTCAAAAAAAAGTATATGGCCCACTCTGAAATGTTTTGCAAAGTTTGGAGAGGTTTGGTCCAGGGGGGGCAAAGTTATAGGGGGGGTCCCAAAACTTTTGTTTTTTCCCATAGACATAATGGGAAAAAAACTTTGCGCACGCCTACAGCCCAAACCGCTGGACGCATTTACACCAAATTTGCGGCAGGAGCGGGGGCTTGGTCCCAAAAGCGTGCTTTTGCAAATTTGGTGTAAATCCGTCCAGTAGTTTTTTTTTAAATGACCAAAATGTAAGGCAAACAAATTAGTGATACCTCCGTTCGCTTCGCGGACGGACTTCCCGGTTCGCTCCGCGGAGAGTGCCCTGATTGGCCGAGCGGCTTGCGCGATGTCCGTGGACATCTGACGTGTTCGCTGATTGGACGGCGTGGGGCTTGGAGCGCGTCAGATTTTTGGTGGCACCCGACATCTTGCATTCGCAGACGACCACGGACAGCGAGGTGAAACTTGGTTTAAAAATTGTATTTAGTTGAGTGTGTTGGTGTGTAAGAGTGTTTGGGGAGGGTGGGGGAGTATGAGATAGGTGCAATGTTGTATTTTTTTAATGTACTAGATGCTTTTGTTGTGTTCGATTTGTCTGCGGACAACACGGCTGTTCTGAAATGTTTGTAAATAAGCAGAATGGATTCGGTGTCAAGTTGAAAGTGTTCTAAGAAGACTCGTGGGGTCCTCGAATGTTCGCAGGGGGTGTCCTGAAGACGTTGTCTGTATTGTTCGTTGTCAAGCTGAAAATGTTCTAAGAACACTCGCGGTGTCCTGAAATGTTCGTACATAAAGAAAATGGGGGTGCTCTGTGGACGTTGTCCGTATTGTTCGCTGGCAAGTTGAATGTGTTCTAAGAACACTTGCGGTGTCCTGAAATGTTCGAAAATAAACAAAATGGGGGTGTTCTGAGGACGTTCTCCGTATTGTGTGCCTGGTTAGCTGTATCCAATGAGGGAATGGCACAGAGAATGAAGTGGAAATGGTAGAAGGGCTGTCTAAGAGTTATGCGGTTTGCGGACAGGGTGTGCTACATCCGGGTTTTCCAGCAAATCGAGCATGGAAAGAAGACTGTAGGGATCAGCCAATCAGATGTTGAGGTTGTGGATTTGTGTTCAAAGAGACTGTGTGTAGTGAAGATGGCAAAAGTGGAGAAAGTCAGGGTGTTGGTGCTCGGAGATATGTTTGTGCATGGTTTACAACAGTATGCTCAATGCAGGCATGTTTCAAACAATTTTGATGTTAAAGGAGTGGAGGTGGTGTGGAGCACTGTGCCTGATTGCAATGTACAGGGAATTGTACAAGTTTGTGATGATATGGGAAGGATCAACAGTCCCCATGTGGTAGTTTTGCACTATGGTGCTTTCCATTTGGGCTATGTCAGTGCCCCTACTTTGTTGGCAGATTTGGAACACTTGGTTCAAGCAGTAATGGACATCCTTCCAAATGCCAAAGTAATTTTTTCTGGATTAGTACCTAGGGCAATATCGGACAATAGTTCCGTTTTTTGTCCTCAGCAAAACAATGCTAGGTGTGTAATCAACAGAGGCATGTGTGCCTTCATGCTTAGAGCTGGTATGTTCTTCTGTAATAATGAGAATATTGATTCCAGTAATGCTGTTTATTTTAAAGAAGATGGCATTTCCTTATCTTTTATGGGAAATGCCATTCTGTTTTGGAATGTAAGGGTTGCTTTGGAGAAGGTTATGTGAAGATTTTAGGAGTAAAGTAAGAAAAATTAAAAAAAATACAAAATAACAGGTGTCTGTCAAGCATCTGCAAAAACCCCCCCCAAAAAACGGCTCTTTTCAGAGCCAACCTCAAAGGGGAAATGGGGCACACTATTTAAATTTACATTCACCACGCTCAGATTTTCGATATGTCTGCGGACACGGCGGTAGTCCGCGGACATCGAAATCACTAGCTAGGGGTTCAGTATGTTCTATGTTACATGTATATAAAGTCAAGGATATTATGGTTAAGTTGTGCTACTAAAAACATATGAAATTCAGTAAAAAAAACTTTGTTAAAGGGACGTTATGGTTAAGTTGCGCTACTAAAAACCTATGAAATTCAGTGAAAAAACTTTGTTAAAAGGGACATTATGGTTAAGTTGCGCTACTAAAAACCTATCAAATTCAGTAAAAAAACTTTGTTAAAGGGACGTTATGGTTCAAAGTAAAACCGAAAAACCCCTGAAATTCGGCAGTTATGGTAAGATAAGCAACCATAACTCGCGCCACCGTGCACTGCTAACATTAACACCCAGGACATCAAAGATGACATCACAAATGTCATTGATGACATCACTGATGATATCACATGTGCATTTACTTTTCATGAAAACTCTGTAGGAGGGATTCTTATAATGTGGACCAAAAATTGTGAAGGATCATTTGAATAAATATCATGAGCTAATTAGTACATTAAGCAATGCATTGATATAAATAGCATTCTATTTTGAGGTTCTATCCAGTATACTAAGCAACTCATGCAGAAACCTAGGCAGTGTGTGCAGTATACATGATGAAGGTGCAATATTCATAATCTAACATGTAATAAGTAGCTAATAAAACCCACTTAATACATAATTACACTTAATACAGACAAAACACAAAGAGACAACAACACATACAAACATGAGTATATACAGGGACAGAGAAGTAAGCAAAAAAGCAGAAGTAGTAGCAGAAAGAGTTCATAACCTAACTGATTATCTTTATGCAGAGAAATGATTGCTCTGTTTCAAAGGTGCTACTTACTGTATGTATGTGTATCAAATGATGTCAGTGAACCCTAAGGAAAGGAGTGTGAGTACAATGTATACAAATATGAGCATATACAGGGAAGGTATAGTAATAAAAATAAAACTATGAGAAAGTGCTGATAACTCTAATGATTATCTTCATGCACAGAAAGGATTGCTCTCTTTCAAGCCTGTGTCTTCCGCTATATATATGTTTCATATGATATGACTTGACCCTAAGTCTACAAATATAGTACCTTTTCAATTTTTACTTCCTGACTGTTACTGAAGAAAACTATGTGGCTTAGATATGTCAGTAAAGGAAAAAAAGGGAGAGCCAGCCATGTGATGTCATCAGTGATGTCATCAATGACATTTGTGATGTCATCTTTGATGTCCTAGTTGTTAGTGTTAGCAGTGCACGGTGGCGTGAGTTATGGTTGCTTATCTTACCATAACTGCCGAATTTCAGGGGGTTTTCGGTTTTACTTTGAACCATAACGTCCCTTTAACAAAGTTTTTTTACTGAATATATATATATATATATTCCTGCCATGTTATGTATATATATGTATATATACCTGCCATGTTAAATAGCGTAATTTAATAGGGCAGGAGTCTCTAACAAGCTGTTCAGTAAGACCATGTTGGTTCTTTCAAATCACGTATTTTATATGCAGCTTTTATGATAAGTTAACATTAAAGTTATTTCTGCACCTTACTTAGACTGAGTGCTCTCGTAATTTCATGTTTCTGTTTAAACTATTTAAAAACAGCATCCGGAGGTGAGCACGCTTTTTCGATATTTAGTGTTTTGACTAGTCTTGCAGCCAACCGAGAGCACTCGCTAACAGCAGGCTTCAGCACCGTGTCAGCAAGAGAATCTTTCAATATATATATATATATATTTATTTCTGAGTCTGGGGATCAGCGCTCTTATAGAGTATAAATAGTTTGAGGTGGGGGGCGAATTACTGAGAGCAAAGGTGTGATGTCGTCACATGACTCCCTAGTCACGTGGGAAAGAACACGGGGCAGCAGGAAGGGGACGGACGGGATATGACGTGGGGTTAAGCACTTCTGGGTATCGTGTGGAGAATAAAGGATGTGTTGAATGAAGGCTCCGCGTCTGTGCCTTATTTCGGAGTGTGACGCCTTGCACATCTCGACAAAAGGGAAAGGTATAAGAACGAGGCAAGATGAAAGAAAGACAGAGAGTGAAAGATGTAAGTCAAGACTGCTTCATTAAGGATGGGAGAGCAAGAAGCTTGGGCACTGGGCAGGGGACTCATTTGAGAGGGTGAAGGCCAGAGTTTACTGCATATGATGGGCCAGCCACGTGACTGCAAGCACAACATAATGAATATGTTGGGCAGTGGCCCTTCATTTTTGACAAATGGAGCATGGGGCCTGTTTTATAAATCCCCAGCCTGTAGGATGAGTGCTCCCTGAGAGATGGTTCCGTTATCAAAGCCCAGACTCTAAAAGATCTATCTCACGTGAGGGACAGGCTAGCTGTGAGGGATAGGCTAGCTGTGAGGGACAGGCTAGCTGTGAGGGACAGGCTGGCTGTGCTGCCTGAGCTCGGCCTCTACACCAATACATTCTGTGTCGCTTGAGAAATAAATATGCGTGGAGGCTGGGACCCTGCAAAATAATGGAGGCTAGCTCTACTGCCTGGGTTTGTAACCTGCACATCTGTATTACTAACCCTAATGCGCCACGTGCATGATGTGTTTGATGAATAGAATTGCGGGTGACACGTTCAGACCATCCACAGCACACCGTGCGACCCTCCCTAACCTGTCATACTATAAGGCTCGTAGAACAAAGTATGTTTTCTTTGGGCCTTGCTCTCTATGATTAATTGCATTCCTTGTTTCATGTAGCGCCAGATACTTCCGTTTTGTCACTTCATAGCACTGCAAGCAGCAGATGCCCCAATGTTGTATTTCAGTATGTTATGTTGTTTTTGAGCTCCAGTCTTTGCATGCATATATATGTTCAACGTCATCAGAAGCAGCATCGCTTCACTTAGCTGTATTGCTTTGGGGACTCTTGTGACGTCCTGTCCTACTTCTGCACGACCCCTTTTTGATCCCCGCTAAGACCAGTGCCCCGAACAGGAAGTACCTCGGGGCCTGCGGTTTCCTCTAGGTAATAATCGCTTCCCTTGGACCGCCGCATTTCCTCTTCGCCTGCTTGAGGCAGTCGGAGCCCAAGTCAATAAATGGACGTGGGTTCAGGCTGCGCTGCGGGACACAGCCCTCCCCTGCCCCTGCAGCCGGGCATGTGACCGGCTCTTGGGCGGTGGACAGTCCCGGGATTGTATGGGTCACGGTTGAGCGCTGCGCTATTGAATGGACACATGACGCAGCAATGTCAAGAACGGCCATCAAAGCTGGCCCTCTAAAGGCGGCATTGTGCGCCAACCCCCGCAGTTTGGCTCAGCGGCAAATTCGATTATTCTGGCCAGGGGCGAGGGACGCCGAAGAAGAAAGGAGGCCTGACCCACGACAAATGCGGAAGGCGCGAGGCCTGTGGCGGTTGTGTAACACGTTGGACCCAGTGCGCAGAACCGGCCCAGCTGCTCCACAGGGCAGAACTTGGGACAACATTACACCCCGCGTCCGTGACTTGGGGACGGCAGAAGAAGTGGCAATTGGTCACACATTTTATTCCTAGGTGGTAAGGTCACTGATTAAATCAGTGGCTTGTCTAATATAGATGAACAACTTAGATATATGTTTGTTTAAATTATTGTGGATATGCAGTGAGTCATGCGGGAGGTTGTTGCGTTAGGGTTTGGGGCACCCCAGAGACATGGCGTTTAAGGGAGCCAGGTGGAGGAAAGGTCCATATGAGGACTTGCATTTTGAGAAGTTTCTTTGAACAAGTCATATGTGTTACTGATGTTTTGCCGAAAGAGGTAGATGTGTTCCAGTGGTGCTGCCAGAATCTTCTGTGTGTTCAGTGCGTCATAGGTTAGGGATGACGAGCACTGGCACATGATGTTCTCTACATCACTGTGAACTTGTTACACTCCAGTCCCCACCTCTGCAAGCTTTCAACACCTGCACAAGTACAAGGCTGCGTCCCTGGATACTAGTAAAAGCTTTTCACACTACCCACCAGAGTAAAGTCGTCACACTGCTTATAAGTACACACTCTCACACTGCCCATCAGTGCAAGCTTCTCACAAAGGTCGTCATGCTGCAGACCAATGCGAGGGCATCCCCTATTTACCAACGCAAGCCGTTCAGACTGTCCACCAGTGCCAGCTTTTCATGGCATTTTTTTGTTGTTGATTAGATTGCCCACATGGGTGGAAATTAAAAGCATTTCTGGTGTATTTGTTTCCAAGTGACCACTTCCCTTTATGGGCAGGTGGGCAACACATTTTGGTAGACCTCGGCTAGGGTGGAGGAAGCATTCCACCACCAGTATTTATACTGAGGACTCCACATACTAGTGAATTGTTATAAAGAAATGTGGGTGAACTTAAATCACACCATGCCTTGAAAAGTTGAAAAGGTGGGTGATTTGAGGTTTGTCCGCCATGTTGGAAGCTTGTGTTCTCATAATAAGGTGTGTGGTAGAATGTGGAAGAGTTCCAGAGTCACAGGGCGGGGCCACAAAGCAAACGTCTACTCTGTTTGAGCATCATAAAATAGTGGTACAGGATGATGAGATTGGATGGGTTGAGGTGAGGATTTATCCGGGGGATACATTATCATTTTGCTGTCACAGTGTCTTAAAACTGTCCATTGAATCCATGCATGTATGATGCACAGGGCACTGAAGGACACTAGTGCTTGGACCTGAAGCCGGCACACATTTTCTGTGTAGTGTGGCCCCTAATGTTTCTCCCTCAGTGTATGAGGATAATACACCTATCTAGGTGTCTGGGATTATGGCACCTAATTGGCATTATGGCATCTGAGCTTGCAGGGCGGTGGCAGCTATGTGAGTGTCTGTGGCAACAGTAGCTGAGCACCTGTGACTATGGCATCTGACTGCCCGGCATCTGAGCATTCGTCCCTATGGCACCTATAAGAGAATCTGAAACTGGCATCTTAATGGGTGTGCGGTTCGATGCGATCTATCTGGGCATCTCTGGGACTAATGCATTTGGGAGTCTGGTGCTTTGCATCAGAGAATCTCTGTGGCATCTATCTGGGTGCCTGACAGTATGATCCTTTTTCTGGCTGCCTGGCATCAATGCATCCACCTAAGCGTCGGGTGGTCGTCAATCTGATCTAGAATAATTCTGATCTGGGTACCTGAGACTATGTATGTGAGCATGTGAAACTCGGATGCTTACCTCAGCCTCTGGTGCTAAACCAGCAGCTCTCTGAGTGTCTGAAATTAAGCCATATTTCTGGGTGCGTAGAACTAGGAAATCTCTCTGGATACCTAGTACTGAAGCACCTATCTGTGGTCTGGTGTAAAGCCACCTTTTGGGAAACCTGGAGAAAAAGCACATCTCTAGGGACCAAGGAATATGGCACCTTTAGTGGTGCTTGGACATTAGGCACCGATATGGTTGTCTCATGTCACAGCACCTATCGGATGTCTGGATTTATGACATCTATCAGGCATCTGGGACTACCGTGGCACCTGGGGATATGACATGGTATGATATGGCATTTATAACGCGCCTGTACACAAGTGTATCTAGGCGCAACAAGACAAGGAGGAAGAAACAGAGGGAGGACAAAACAACGATCTTACTAGGCATTGTGTCATCCAGATCATGCAAGTGCAGGGAAGAGGAAGGGGAGAAGTGCCAATAAGGGTGTCTGTCTCTGTAGCACCTATCTGATGTGCCAATCAGGGTGTCTGTCCTTGTAGCACATATTTGAAGAGCCAATCAGGGTGTCTGCCTCTGTAGCACCTATCTGGATGGATGGTAGGGCTCTTTGTAAAAGTCTTGAAAGTAAAAAGATAGAATTTATAAATCATGAATGAAAAAGTGCCATCATAAATGATAGTATTGATACATTTTACGTCATGAGTACAAAACATAGAAACCTTAAACCTGTATTGCTTAACAAATCTAAAATAAACCTCCCATTTTTTTTTTACACATAACTGTTTCATAAGCCCTAGCCTGCCTACTGCCAAACTTTCAGAACTTTTCAAACGGATGCCTCCACCCCGTATCTTTAGCAGGCTGCCCTCCTACTCTACACTATTATTCCTGGCTACCTCACCACTCCACTCCGCTTCTTCTTCATCCAGCCTGGGGGTGTTTATACTAAAGTTCAACAGTTATTTTAATTCTGCATTTTGGAATGCTGTGCTTTCTAGCCTTTGGATTTGATTTTTTTGACCATTCTCTCTTTTTAGTTTTGTATTTTGAGTCTTTACCACCTGGGAGCACTGTAACTATTTAGATATCTAACATGGCACGAATGCAAGATTCAGAAACAGTGCCAGCTACCTGGGCATCGGGTACATAGGCGCCAATCTGGGTGTCTGACTCTATGGTACATCTCTGATTATGGTCCCTATCTTGGCACCTGGGATTTTGGGTCTATTCAAAGTCTGGGACTGTGGTCCATATCTGGGTGTCAGGTGCCCTGCATGGGCATATGGCATCATGGCAGCATTCAGGCCATTTAGGAGTACAACACCTCCAAGACAATATGGAATTAAGGCACCAACCCAGGGCTAGGACTGTAGCGCCGATCTGGGATTGTAGCCCCTACACTTGCTTATTTAATGTTTATTTATGCTTATTTACTGTTTATTTATTGTGCATTTGTAAGGCGCTTATACAACAAGTAAATTGTGCTACAAAGTGCCCACAGGGCAACAGGGAGGCAACATGGGAATGAAAGATAGAGACGGACCTACTAGGCCTTGTGAACATTCAGAACGTGCAAGTGCAGAGAGAGAGGGATGAGGAAGTGGGGAGTAAGTGCTAGGTGTACCAAATAATGAAGTGCTAGGGAGTAAGCAGCTGTCAAGTTCCTTGGTGAGAGTGGTCAGCTGCCAAAGGATAAATACGGGTAGGCCTGTGTTGGAATAGGCTACTGGGTACCGAGTCAAGTGTTGGGAGACAGGCGGAGGCTGAAGGCGATTGGGTGTGGGAGTCCAGGACCCAGTAGGGCACATAAGGGCCATGGTCACCAGTCTCAGCAGCTGTGGGGTTTAGCAGAGGAGGGAGGAAGGGAAGGAGGAGGTGAAAAGGAAGGTCTTGAGGAGCTTCCGAGATTTGAGGAAATCCAGCTCAAGACGAAGAGGAAGGGGGACGGTGTTCCTTTAAGTTTCCTAAAGCTTGGTCTCAATGATGCTTTCAGGTATTCAGGCAACACAGCCTTGAGGGACAGTGCTCGGGCGGGGTGATTGGGAGGTGAGCGTGGAGGGGCAGGGGATCAACTTTACTCTCTTAACATAACTCTGCCTACCAACATGAGAGGCTCAGAGGAATGCCCCAGCAACAGTGCTGGCTTTTATTTCAGTGAGGGTGACCTCTGTCTCTGAGAGAGCTACAGGTAACATTTTGGAAGAAGAAGACATAACATTCCATGTGCAAAAATGTGGGAGTCAGTTATGCTTTTGGAAGTCACAATAGTTTCATACTTGCAATTTTGGGAGTAAATGACTTCTGTGACGAAAACAATGGAAATCGTAGATAAAAACACAGGTAGAAATCTTTCAATTCTCCAAAGTTTAAAAAACGCAACTAGTAGGTTTAAGAATACTTCTGAAACCCCTGAACGGCAAGTCCAATTTTAGACACAGTGGGAGGTATTTCCTAAAGCTTGCAGCGTAAACGTGAGGCGTAACACCTTGCCGTAAACGGTTTGCTTTTACACTCCAGGGGATTTTAACTGCAGGCAGAGTGGGCCCATGGAACGGCAAATGGGTTTCCACTGTACATCCCTGTGGAATCCGCTTTACCTGCTAATCAGTCAGATTCAATAGGAAGCCGTTCTAAATGTCTGATGCAATCGTTAAACTCGGGAGGCACTTGCGCTTTTTCAAAATCGAGTTGAAAAGTGAAGCGTAAAGGCGATTTTGCATGTTTTTACACGTTGTAATTCCACCCCAAAATTGCACAGAGGGGGACTTTTGCGCTTGAATGCAAATGCAGATTGCCCTCTGCAGTACAATTACCAGTTAGTATAAAAGGACCCCAGTGCTATCTAAGGACGTCTCTGGCTTCGCTGTGTGCTCTTTTTTGGCCTATGCTTGACTTAAAAACATCAAAAAAGGCTTAAAAGAAACACATAGGCTGTTGAGATATCCAGCACTTTCCCGAAAAATTCTAGGACTGGAGTTTGTTTATATAATTTCACCAGTCCTAAAATGTGTTGGGAAGGGTGTTTAGTGGGCTAAAAAATATATTGTTTCAACCTCAATGTTTATTTCCAGCGATTAAACATAACCCAAACATAACCCAAACATGCTCCCTGCTTCAGTGTAAAAGGACAGCCACAGAGCGTCAAAGGAGTCTGCTTAATCAATCAGGATGTGCAGTCACTGTGCTCCTCTATGTCCTTCAAACCTTCTGTAAGGGCACATGTGTTCTGATGGCGTTTCTAACCAATGGCTCACTCAAGGATTGATCCTCATATTTGAATAGCTGCACCTGCACTACTGGCCCTTCAGTAGCACCAGCCTATAGCGGCATCATGGGATAGTAGGGAGAGAGTGCTAAAAGGCAGTTACCACCACCTACACCGGGCTCAACAGCATACATCTCCGTTTCTGTACTTATCTATGTAGAAGGGCTGGCCTACTGCACTGGCTAGTGTCAGCCATCTTTTTTTTTGTTAGATGATGATTGCCAGGAGTAATGAAATCTTCCATTTAAGTTTGGCAGTAAAAATCCTTGTTCTGGTCCTGCTGGGTAGCTCACTGAAGAGTTCCACTAGCTGTTCAGCTCACCCACACCTGCATTAGATTGCATCTCTGGTACACCGGGACAGCGGCTCCCCTCCAGTGAGCCTGGGCCTGCCGGCTCTCTATCCCTAAGATCAGCAACAATAGTTTCCTTCCTGCTCCAACATCAAGTTTGCTCCCATCTCTGTGCTAGTTATCTCTATGTCAGGACAAACACCTGACTGTACCTATTATCCTATATTTGTTTCTGTTTTAAAGATTTTGTTTTTTTTTATTTTTGTACCCCTTCCCTAAATGGGGGTGTCCACCCCATATGCTCTTCATGTTTGGCCTATTTTCCCCTTTAAACGCTTACCCCTAGCAGCCATGTACTTTTCTGAGGCACTGGCAAAATTCCCATTATGAATCTATTTTCGCGATAAGGGAATTTTTGCTCTTTTCTTTGTGAAAATGACGAATCCAGACAAACAACTGCATTTATGCACAGTCATGGATCTCCAACTCACCACCCCACCCAGGAAAGTACCCTGTCAACTAAGCCTCTTGCTCCCTGGCCATTCTCTTTTGCAGTAGTGTGAAGACTGGGCCCACATTCCAACCTTGCCAGAAAAAGGTAAAAGTGCCCGTAAAACCATTTACGGGCCCTTTTACCGGTCCAGCTGAGTATATGATTGCCGGAATTAGCTGTGCCTCCAGCACTTCACCCAGAATGTCTGGTGCAGGTAATTCCATCAAAGCAAATACTGTCAATGCAGTAAAGCTGTGCCGGTAATACCGGCACAATGGTATAACAAAATCAGAAATACTGTCAAAACAAGCCGGAAATAACATCACTTCAGAGCAGCAGGTAAATGGATACAGGGGAGGGAAATAAGGCCACAGGTGCACCCAATTCACCCAGGTGCACCCAATACACACAGGAACAGTACTTAAGGGCCATACCTCCCCAAGAACACTTTTAACACAACCATGCTGCCACTCATTGCCGCTACCATGGACCTGGAGCTGCTCCATGCTGAAGTCCAGCTACTGGTGCTGGAGCAGCAGCAGTGGTGACAGGAAGCCAGGGAAAGAAGGAGGAGGTTTTGGATGCAGGTGGTCAGGCAGATACGTGCCGTGATCCCTCACACAAGGCCACACCCTGGGCCTTCATAGACAACCAGATACACACCCTGTACCGCCTAAACAGGGAGAACATTCATGACCTCCTGACCCTTATCCAGGATGACATTGGGAGCAGGATCGGCATCAGGACAGTCATACCACCGCTGTTGAAGCTGGTGTCCGTCCTACACCTCCTGGCCACTGGCACGTTCCAGCACTCTGTGAACCAGCTGCATGGTATTTCGCAGCCTGCCTTTTCCAGAGTGCTGGTGGAGGTACTGGTGGTCCTCCTGCACCATGTGGGCCAGTGCATCGGCCTCCCCACCACCCAGGCACAGCTCAACGCCTTCAAGGCTTGCTTTTATGTGATTTTGGGTGTGCCCAATGTGTTGGCAGCCTTGGACTGCATGCACATAGAGCTTGAGCCCCCCACACTGCAGAGGAGGTCTACAGGAACCAGAAGCAGTTCCATTCCCTCAATGACCAGGTGACCTGTGCTGCTGACCTTACCATCATGCACTGCTGTCCCCGGTTCCCAGGATCAACCTGCAACTCCATGGTCCTGCGGAACAGCACCCTGCCGGCTCACATGGCATGTTGCAGAGGACAACGGACCTGGATGTTGGGTGAGTAGATGTACATTTACACCTACATTGCAGCATAGGTCACAACAAAATGTGGGGGGTGATATGTCACAAAGGCATGTCCGGCAAGCACCCTGCACATGCAGAACCACCCAGCGCATGCCACAGTTGACAGGTCACAACACACAGAAATAGCACAATACTGGAGATGTAGCAGTCACTGACCAGGCCATTTCAAACCGAAAATGACATACATATGTTGTTCAGTACAGGTACCAGAATGCAACACCCCCACCCCTCCAATGCCAGTGAATCTGTAGACCAGGCCATGAGGGGCATGATATGTATGTCCTTGTGAGACATGGGGCATGCCTGCACAGACTGACTGTTGAGATCCCACTGTCACAGGCAACACCACTGTCGAGCATCATTGTTCACACAATGTTAATGAGTCTTGTACCATACACTGTTGCCACTTGCTTAGTCTATTGGCGCTCTGGCGGGTCACCAATGGAATGAGTGTTTGGGCGATCTGTTAGTGGGATTGAGAGGGAGAAGATCAAGAGAGCTTTGATGTGCTGTTGGCAGCTTCAGTTTGGAGAAACCGGTCACTGAGCGTTGGAGCGTTTTCGTTTGGTAGCTATCATGTGGTGTTGAGGCATGATTGTGTATGATTTGTTTTCATGTCGGG
The DNA here is from genome assembly GCF_040938575.1 of Ambystoma mexicanum. Classification (NCBI taxonomy): domain Eukaryota; kingdom Metazoa; phylum Chordata; class Amphibia; order Caudata; family Ambystomatidae; genus Ambystoma; species Ambystoma mexicanum. Next base: position 1,088,025,091 of record NC_090929.1, read on the forward strand.
TGTAGTGAAGTGCGTGCATTTAGTGGTGTGGTAGAGGTATGCTTGTGTTTAGTTCAGAGTCTTAGGGTGCATATGCAGAATGTTGAGTTTTTAGTATGGTTAGTTAGTGGCAATACATTTCGTAGCCCCAGCAATCCATGCAAGTGCGACACATGTCCTGCCCCCCCCCCCCAACAATCCGTCTAAAGAAGCATAACCTAGCATGATACAGATCTTACACAGTGCCTGTATCAAGGTGCAGCAGGGAGCATAAGGCTTGGCTATACTATTTGACCAGATGCAGAATGTTGCTAACCTACACATACAGGATAAGTGTAAAATATGGCTAATTTACACAGTTCGGCTACATGCAAGATAAGGCTAACCTTGTGTCCTTACCCCTTGCTGATGGCTAAGAATACCCACTGCTTCCGTGGCTGATGACCCCTCATAACAAAGTCAGTATGAAACACTGAGTCTGTTTTCAGACACGAAGTAATTGAGGGGAGTGTATCTCACTTTTCATATTAAACCTGGCAACCTGCGCGGCCGTGATGTGGGACACAGCGCTTTGTCCGAGGGACTGGTCCCATGTCCAACTGGAGCTACACAACCATTTGTGGATCTTTTTTGACAATTTCCCTCATTTCCCAAGAGATATAACGAGTTATCCTACTTCGTTTTACACTTTGACTGTGAAGTTTCTTTCAACACTCCCCCAACTCCAAGGTTAGTTATCCATGAGCACAGGACACTAATGTTTAGTATTAAATGCTATTTAAAATTGAGTCATTTAGTCATACTTACCCTATATCACCCTTCACTTGTAGGTGTAACATCCCACTACAGATATCGTTTACCTGATGAATGGCTTTCATTTGCCCGAAACACGTCGTAAATAGATAGGAGGCAACCGCAGAGACACAGTATTCCTCGCAAGTCAAGAACTCCTCCTAAACTTGATATCTGTATCAAAGATTGTTTTTTCTGTTTATGTTTCATAGCATGTTTTTCTATACCTGTATGTAAAGTTTTTACACAACTGTCCACAAAGGTGGCTAACTAAAATGTGTCTTATTTGTGTGGACAAAGTAATTGTCTTATTTTGTGCGTACACTAAAATACTTTAAATTTATTAACAAATGTTGTGCAAATAACTCATTATTTTTTCACTTATGATTATCTCTTTGTAGAATTATCACTTTTGTATTAATTATATGTAACAGTAAACTGTGACACTTTATAACTAAAACTGTGCTACTTATTTTGAATGAGTCTGCAATTAATTTGCCCCACTGTGCCCCAAAGACATCCCGATGTTCTGGTAGGACCTTCCGTATAACCCTCTGAGGGATGCCCAGACGCATGAGCAAATGGCATACAATAAGGGGCATGTGAGGACCAGGGTGAGCATTGATCTTACCTTTGGGCTCTTGAAGGCACTTTTCAGATACCTACACCGGTCTGGGGGTGCGCTCGTGTACAGGCCACAGAAGGTGGGGTAGATAGTCCTGGCCTGTGCAATGTTGTATAATATCTGTGTCAGACCTCACATACCCCTGACCCCAGAAATGGACATTCCTCTGCCAGAGGATGATGATGATGATGCAGTGCCAGCTGGGCCCATGCACATGGGCATGGAGGCCAGGGATGGGTGCATGGGCCATCAAGAACTAATTGATAACTTGTTCTGAGTACCCCTTTCACTCTACAATTCCCTTGCAGTTTACTGCATATGATGCACACACACAACACGTGCACCAAAATAAGGAAAGTCTACTCATTGTTTCAATTGAAATATTAAAGGCAAAATCACACCTCCTACCTCCCCCACACGCTCCCATCCCCACACACCCCCCTCCTCACACACACCCCACACCTCCCAGTCCCCAGACCCCCCTACCCACACTCCCTCATCCCCACACACCCCACTCCTCCTCTCGACACACCCCAAGCACCCCAGACTTCCTAAGTGAAACGAAGGGTCATGCCAAGAGTCATCTTCACTGCCTCTTTGTCACAGGGCTCTTGTCTGGCCCAGGTGTGGAGGAAATCCCTGAGAGTGGTGCCTTGGGCTGCCCTGCTGCAAGCTTCCAGGGTAGGGATGTTGGATGGTGGGTCAGACCCCTGGGACACAAGTGCTCTAGGGTAACTTGCAGGGTGTGCGGGTGGGACTCTGCCACGGCAGAGATCACCTAATTCCCCTTGCAGACCCTTTGTGCCAGCATGAGCAGGGCAGCTGTGGTGTAGCCTTGTTCATGTGCTCTCCTGCAGCTGCTGGCCTGTATGCACTCCTGCAGCAGCTGCAGCTCATTGAGCTGCTGCTGGGCAACTGCCATCATGGCCCCGTGCCGGTCCTCCATTGCACGGAGCAGCACATCAATGTCCCAGATGTTGGTCATGGGTGGAGGAGGGGGCTATGCATTCTTGCCAGGCTGAACAATGCTGTCAAGTAGGGAGTGTGGTCATTCTCCTCCTCCTTTGTGCTGTACCTGTGTGACAAATCAACTTCCGGGGCACCAGTGGTCCAGGAATGAATATTGATTTCTACACCATCAATCAGTCCCACACTTCTAGGACACCAGAAGGGATTCGAAAAGATTGGAAGCACTAGCAAATTATAACACTCCTTGTCAATGTTGGTAACGTGGATGGAACAGCAGGCTTATCTTTGCAAGGTCATGGATCGTTGGTTAGTTGCAACATAGCGAAAATACAATTATTACCAAATGATCAAATGGACTTTCCAGTCAAGGTTGTATAAAAATATCTTCTTTATTATTATCACAACAGACAGTTCTAGCACAATACAAAATACAACCCACCCTGTAAAGGGATGCAGCGGACACACAGTTTCAAGAAGGAAAAGGAATGCACTCTGGAATACTGACAGGAAGGTATTTGGTAAAGTAATGAATCGCAATAGTTCAAGGATACTTGGTTTGAACACAAAGGAAGCAATGGGTCGTAAAATGTCACTAGGGGCCGTCGGAGAAGGACCAGGGGGGCAAAAGTACAATGTACTTTGTGCTTGTAGAGGTTCTTGGGGCTCAACAGGATTGAGTCGGTTTCAGGGCTCTTTGAAGTTCTTGCAACATTGTTCAAGATGGGAGACAGCTGTCGGTATCAGGCGGCAGTCAGTTCGGCAAGGGAGTCTGGATGGACAGCTGCAAGCTAGCCTACACAGCGGCTCCGGGTCAGGAATCATTGTCTCAGTGCTGGTTGGTGGGTCTGAAGCACTGGTCGAGGTGTCTTAGATGACATTAACGACAGCAGTGTGGCAACCGTCAGCGGTGCAGTCGGTTGCAGCTCGAGAGGCCCGACTGGCTCAAAAATGTCCTTTAAGGCAGACACTGGTTGATGCTTGTCGATGCACTCCTCCCAGCTTCTTCACTTGGCTCGTGTCATCCTTTAAGGCGGGCGGCCATAGCTGAGGAGAGTGTTGCAGACAACAGCCTTGTCCTTGGTTTGGTTCAGAGACTCTCTGGCACTTCCCACCTAGGAAACTTGCTTGCAGAGTCGAGCAGGGAACACTGTGTTCTGGCTGGGTACCAGTTCTGGAGCTGCTGGCGGGTCCTCTGGATTTAGTATCTCCCTCTGATCCCTGGGAGATGTTCATGGGAGGGATCTTGCTTCCCTCTTTTGAAATCCTGGCCTTCCTTCACTGGTGGAAGCTGTAAGGCAGAATGTACCTTTAGCCAGGGTCCACATGAGTTCTTGTTAGTCCTTGCAAAGTCTTCAGATGATCTACCCAAAAGACGGGCTCATCCCCCTTTTGAAGCCAAATAGCCCAGAGTGATTGGTTTAGGCTAAGCCTAACTTAATGAACCAATCCTGGGTCTACACCAACAATCTCCTGTATGCCTGGAGGTCATAAACAGAGTGCTTTGCAACAGAAACGGTAAAGAGGTGAAAACATGTAATACTAAGTCCCACCCATCTTCCTGTCAGTTGTGGATCAAAGGGTGTCTCTAGTTAATTGAGCTCTCTGCGGTTCCTGATTAAAGTGACAGGTCTCGCTTGAAGCTGCAGCAAGAACAGAATTTCTTTCACCATCAAGCCACATACTTGTAACTTCTGAATGGGGTCCCCCACTGTAAACGCATAATTGCAGACATGACAGCTCACTATCATTGATACTTTAGGGAAGGAGCTGGCTTTAGGTTGACACAGTGCATATGAAAGGGGTGTTGGGGTTTTCCTGTGTCCTTTGATTAGCCTCTGCAGCCAGGCTCTATATGGGCCTGTTTGAAATATACTCTGTCAGTATGTTAATTATGTTAATCGCTGCAACCATCTGCCGAGGTTAAACAAATGGACAGGGCGGATCCACGTAGTCTTTGATAGTTAATTAGGCTGGCCATGCCAGGAGGAAGGTTTTGACCCTCCCCTTCTGAGATGCATCATGTACTCCACCTTTCAGATCCCAACTAAATCTAACTGTGAGGGCTGCGCCTGTATGCTGTGTCCTTCCAGAGTACATGGGTCTATGTGTATGTCAAGTGCCGGTCAAGTGACACAGCGAGTAGGAGTGCTCGCTTTGACATCCGTGCAGAGCTTGCTAACGCAGGTTCGAATCCCAGCAGGGCCAAACTCAGCCTTTCATTCTTCCGAGGTCGATAAATGAGCACCACACACCGTGGGTAATAATAAGCTGCGCTCAGATACCTGAGGGTTCGTAGCGCTATATAAATGCAAAATTATTATTATTATTATTATGTTGTGCAGTGAGCATGGGAAAATGTGTGTGGATTATCCCCACACATTTTCAAGAGGTTGATCTACCATCATTCAATTTCAGTTAAAATAAAAAAAAAGCCCAGGTGAGCGCACACCCACCATCCCGATGGTCGAATTCCTTACAACCAGCCACGATAGGGTGGTGGCTGGTGTGATAATGGTGTTGTGTAGGGCACAGAAGAGACGGTGGGGGTCTCTGTTTCCGGTAGCTGCCAGTGGTGGTGTGGTTGTGCAGTGATCACAGAAGGAGATGTTTGTGTTTGCGCAGCTGTCACAGCAGGAGGTGGTGGTGCTTGCGCTAACAGAGGTGGTGGTGCAGAATTCCCACCTGCACGTGCTCGGCCTGATGACAGTCCAGCTGTGTCACTGTCAGAGAATGTGCCTGTTTGGGTGAGATGAGCATGCAGTTAGTCTTCTTGGGGTCACATCTGCAGGCTTGTATTACACTCATACTACATGTGTGTGTGTCCTGCTCTTGTCATTCTTTTCATTTGAGCTGTTTGCTCTGATGTGTGCTTCTACATATGGGTAGTGGGAGTGCACATTGTCTGTTAGTCTGCCACGGCGGCTGATTGTTGTGTGCCTATGATTCCTGTCCTGTTCTCCCTTGGTGCACATGGGCGCACGTTGTGTGTTCATGTGTGGGGCAGTACATTTTGGCCACGTTGCTTGTGTATGACTATATCCTCCCACAACCCCTGGCATGTGTGTGTGATTGGCCCATTTGCTGTGGCTGACACGTGTTGGACCTGTTCCCTTGCCCATTTGGTGTTTCTCTTCCTGAGGATGCATGCTTTTGGACTCAACATTTGCATTTACATGGGGTTTGTTGTCCTTATCACCATCATCTTGGGTCCCAGCTTTGGCCTCTGCTGCCTGACCCCCTCGATGCCCATGTTCATGATGGAGCTGTACATCTCCTCCCAGGGCATGAGGGTCGGGGGTGCCACTGCCCCTCCCCCTGTGGCAGCAGATTCCTTATTACGGGCAGCCAGGATGTTTGGGACCTTCAGCCGCAAGCAGTCCCAATGCTTGTAGCAGTCCTGTGGCATATGAGGTACAGTCCCCTTGACAGCCACCTCCTCCCAGATCGCCGTCCTCCTCCTCTGGCTGGTTCTGCCATTACCAGCATCGAAGAGGGCCTCTGCATTGCCCACCAAATTGCCCACAAGGGCCGTCAGGTGTGGCTCTGTAAACCTCAGTTTACGGAGCTGAACCTCTGTGACTCTAGATTTTCCACTTCCTGGTATGTCTGCAGTCTCAGATGGGGTCGATGGTAGCAGGAAGTGGGTGATTTAAAGTGGATTGGGATTTTAAAATGTCCACCAGCGAGTTTCCTGTTCCTGCAATTATGCTATTTCCGGTGCCGGTAATTTCGCCATCGGAAATACTGGCACTGGAGTTTCCGGCAGTTTGGGTGCCGGTATTGGTGTTTACAACACATTTCTGCCAGAAACACTGTCACTTTTTTGTTGACGCTGGTAATTCCGGCACACTGGTACTACCGTTTTCGGCAGGGAGGTATGCAGGCAGAATGTTCCGCTAATTCTGGCAACCGGCCTGCCAGAAACAGTACTACGGCATACCTGAATTACTGGCTTTTTACCAGGAAACATGCAATGTGGGCCAATTTGTCCAAACAGTCATGTGCAAAGGCAACCCTGGACTTGGTTAATAGCCATGTACTGGAAAATTGCTGGAAAATTCAGTAACGCTCCTCACTGTGTCACAAGCCTCTTAGAACTTTGCACCCATGACCAACCATGGTTTTTGATTACAGGCCAATCGTCCTCATCAAAGCCTCCTAAGTTTATAATAAGTTATTGATTCCTACTTTTATCTTTTAGTGACTTATGCAACGGCTTTCTCAAAAAAGTTCCATGCACCAAAGAGTAAGCCTTTTCTGAGCTAGTTAAATAGTTTCTGGGGCTCTAGGTCGGAGATTGAGTCTCACAGGATGCTAGAATATGAGGTTAATATGTGTTATTTACACAATGCAGTACTTTCAACGTGCCTTTTAGAAAAGGTGTGGAGGTGGCTTTTCGTAGCACATTGATAACACCTTTCTTCCCTGGATTTCACTTGGGAGCTAAACATGGAACAGCACCTAGCTGCAGTAGAGTGGGGATAAGTAACCACAAGGGAATGCCACCAGGGGCATTTCAGATCAGTGACTAGAAGCCACAATAAAAGTGTCTCCCAGGGGGGTGTGGGTGAATAAAGAGAAACCTTAGATGCACAATGCAACACAAGGAATAGAACACATTAAAATGCACCCTGTGAAATATTTTGCCATTTTCTCTTTTTTTTTATTAGAAGAGTATGTCAAAAGACAAAGAAACGAGGCAAACAGTAACTGGTAGTCCTTTCCACAGATGACTAAAGACTAGGGCACAGCCCAAACCAAATCCCTGGTTCGTGCTTTGGACCACACATCCCACAGTGCAATGGTCTGAGTTTTGGATTAGGAAGTAGGCAGCAAGATGAAAGTTCAGACACGGCTGGGATCACCAGGACTAGTCAAACTGATTAAAAAAGCCTCTATGCAGTGCGCCCACTACTAAATTCCTCAACGTTTACTCAGAAGGACCATTGCCCAAAGTATGTCCTCTCTAGGCCCATCAACCAGCTGCTGCAGTGCTCATGGCTTCTAAGAAAGCATTCTGCAGTACCCAGGAAGCAGTCTGATGCAGGCCTATACCGCTGGCTCACCCCTGCTCCTTGGTGCAGAGGGCCTGCTCACCCTCGCAGGTACCGCATCATCAGCGACTCCTCTCCTCTGAATGTCACTGTCTCCTCACCAAAGGATCACCAGCAGACTTCTCATTCCCTCTTCTTAGGGGCCAGTACTTGCTGCGAGGACCTGGAAAACGGTAAACGGAGCACCCGCAGCAAAGGCCTGGTGTGACTGCCCCAAAGTGGGGGTGGGCTCTCGCAATAGCAGCAACTGTAACCCCAAAGTCAAGAATAACCAAAGAGTGGGCTCCTACCTGTGACATATTTTATCCCCTCTGTCAGGAAGTAAGAAGACTGGCCCACGCTGTCCCAGATCCAGAGGGTTCCCTGGTCTAGAACCTTCTGTCCCTTCTCGTAGGGCAATTAGTGCATGGCCAAGAATTACATCACCTATCACAGAGTCCCCTCATTGCAGTTTTGCCGGTATTACGATGGAATTACTGGCGTGATGCCGGCAAAATTGCCTTACCATTTTGCGACACCCGATATCCCGACATTACCGGGATATTACGGGCAGCAACGACCTCAGTAAATCGGATGGTACTGTAGGAAATACCTGCACCTGTAGTACTAGTGCCGGTGAATCAGCATTTATTTGCCAGTAGGGGCCTGATCTACCAGCAGCTCATCGGCAAACCTGTGTTTCGCGGTCCGGAAAAAATGCTGGTACCGGTATAACCAGCAATTTTGCTGGCATTTTTTCTGGGCCGTGGAACTTCACCACATCGTCTCCAATCCCCAGCAAGAAGGAAATGAACACATTTTATAACAGCGCGTATATATTTCTCTATCCCTATGCTAGAAAAAGCGACGGTTTGCTTTCTCCCCCGTGGCCCAGCCCCCGGTCAGCAGGATAGTGCACATAATCTCTAAAGGAATTCTTTAAATGTATCTTTTCATTTAGTGACTGTTAAGAAGACATCTGCGGCAGTGACTGCACTGCAACATGGGTGTTACATGTATTTTCTCAGTTATGAAGATGTTGTGTAAATTCTGCGAAAATGTGTGAGCGGAAAGCGACCATCTTGCCCAGGCCTCATTGCTGGGTGAGGGGGCGCACTCTGCGGCTCCATGCATGCATTTTCGGCTCAACAGATCTCCCGTATGAGCGGAAAGCAACCATCTTTCTCCTGCCTCACTGCTGGGTGAGGGCGCACTCTGCGGCTCCATGCGTGCATTTCCGGCTCAGCAGATCCCCCGTATGAGCGGAAAGCAACCATCTTGCTCATGCCTCACTGCTGGGTGAGGGCGCACTCTGCGGCTCCATGCGTGCATTTCCGGCTCAGCAGATCCCCCGTATGAGCGGAAAGCAACCATCTTGCTCAGGCCTCACTGCTGGGTGAGGGCGCACTCCGCGGCTCCATGCGTGCATTTCTGGCTCAGAAGATCTCCCGTATGAGCGGAAAGCGACCATCTTGCTCAGGCATCATTGCTGGGTGAGGGCGCACTCTGCGGCTCCATGCATGCATTTCCGGCTCAGCAGATGTCCCGTCTGAGCGGAAAGCGACCATCTTGCCCAAGCCTTGTTGCTGGGTGAGAGGCGCATTCTGCGGCTCCATACGTGCATTTCCTGCTCAGCAGATCTCCCAAATGAGCGGAAAGCGACCATCTTGCCCAGGCATCATTGCTGGGTGAGGGCGCACTCTGCGGCTCCATGCGTTTATTTCCGGCTCAGCAGATCTCCCGTATGAGCGGAAAGCAACCATCTTGCTCAGACCTCACTGCTGGGTGAGGGCGCACTCTGCGGCTCCATGCGTGCATTTCCAGCTCAGCAGATCTCCCATCTGAGCGGAAAGTGACCATCTTGCCCAGGCCTCATTGCTGGGCGAGGGGCGCACTCTGCGGCTCCATGCGTGCATTTCCGGGCCAGCAGATCTCCCGTATGAGCGGAAAGCGACCATCTTGCCCAGGCCTCATTGCTGGGTGAGGGCGCACTCACAGCTCCATGCGTGCATTTCCAGCTCAGCAGATCTCCCGTATGAGCGGAAAGCAACCATCTTGCTCAGGCCTCACTGTTGGGTGAGGGCGCACTCTGCGGCTCCATGCGTGCATTTCCAGCTCAGCAGATCTCCCATCTGAGCGGAAAGTGACCATCTTGCCCAGGCCTCATTGCTGGGCGAGGGGCGCACTCTGCGGCTCCATGCGTGCATTCCCGGCTCAGCAGATCTCCCATATGAGCGGAAAGCAACCATCTTGCCCAGGCTACATTGCTGGGTGAGCGTGCACTCTGCGGCTCCATGCGTGCATTTCCGGGCCAGCAGATCTCCCGTATGAGCAGAAAGCGACCATCTTGCCCAGGCCTCATTGCTGAGTGAGGGGTGCATTCTGCGGCTCCATGCATGCATTTCCGGCTCTGCAGATCTCCCGTATGAGCGGAAGTGACCATCTTGCCCAGGCCTCATTGCTGGGTGAGGGCGCACTCTGTGGCTCCATGCATGCATTTCCGGGTCAGCAGATCTCCCGTATGAGCGTGAAGCGACCATCTTGCCCAGGCCTCATTGCTGGGTGAGGGCGCACTCTGTGGCTCCATGCGTGCATTTCCGGGTCAGCAGATCTCCCGTATGAGCGAGAAGCGACCATCTTGCCCAGGCCTCATTGCTGAGTGAGGGGTGCATTCTGCGGCTCCATGCATGCATTTCCGGCTCTGCAGATCTCCCGTATGAGCGGAAAGTGACCATCTTGCCCAGGCCTCATTGCTGGGTGAGGGCGCACTCGCAGCTCCATGCGTGCATTTCCGGCTCAGCAGATCTCCCGTATGAGCGGAAAGTGACCATCTTGCCCAGGCCTCATTGCTGGGTGAGGGCGCACTCAGCGGCTCCATGCATGCAGTTCGGCTCAGCAGATCTCCCGTAATTGAGTTACCCTGAGTATGAAGGCAGCTCGGCCACTGATGACATTATCTGGGTATTGGACACAGGGAAGGTGAATAAATATGATATTCTACCGATTACGAGCGATTATTTGGGAACTATCTGCCTTATTACAGAAAAACAACCCGGCTACACTTGCAATTGGCGCTCGAAGATCAGGCATTTAACATAATTTTCCATGTCAGAGTCTTCTCCAGGCAGCTCTGTTTGTCTTATTAGTCGCCTCGTCATATTTCGGAGAAAACTGGACGATGTTCAGCTTCACGAAGAGAAAGGATTTCATTGTCAGGCAGGGAGGCAAACGTGCAAAGTGTCTCATGTCACAAGATGGCATCAGCGATGACACCACATTAACTGAAAAGTGTATGAAAGCACAACTTTCGCTCTCTGCTTCTTACCTTGTGACAAAACATCATATTTATCTCGCAAAAGTGGCGTGGTGTCCTCCCTCACGTGCAAAGTGGTGTGTGTCACGCAAGCAATGAACGAATGAGGGTCCTAGGTTTGACAGGAGGGGCGTTACCTAGTGAGTAGATGTGAGGATTGGTGCTCCAAAGTTAGGGGTTAGAGCTGGCGTGCTCTGGCGCACTGCTCTGAGGCTTAGTATAGTCTCTTGTCCTGAAGGAAATGTCCCTCCCTCGCAGGGCTGGACTGTCCTGTAGGGAACTCTGGAGATTTCTGGGTAGGCCTCTGTACCCTGGGCCTCTTGTGTGGCATTTCCACATTTTCCCATAGGAAAAGGGTTGGGCTTGCTGAAAATGTGTAATGTGGGGCCACATTGAAAATAAATTCCAGGGCCTCTTGTGGTTCCCAGTCCACCCCTGGTCCCTCGGCTGCCCATCCCTCCCATGATAAGGGACCAGATGTTAGCAGGGTGCTCAATCTCATCATTAGAGCATCTCACAAGGTGCCTGGATGCACATGAACAGAGAAGGGAAAGTGGGGCTTCCGCTAAGAGCTGGGATGCAGCATAATTACAGCAATGTCCCTTTTTGACCATAACTGAAAATGTGGTCAGCACTCATTGCCCTGCAGACAATCAAAATCTCTCGCTTGCTAACACTCATGACAAAATCACTGAAGCGCTTGTTGCTCTTTAAACATGATGTCAAGCCCTCACTAACGCTCTCAGGGACGACGGAATAGAGGCCCATCGTCTTTTCTGAATAGCACATTTTTAGCATAAACTATGTTTGGGCAAATGCAGTCCATTGAAAGAGAAAAGAGACCTAGACTAATTAGCCTTCGGTGTGGGCCGCACACCCTTAATACCCACTTTCGGGTTAAACAATTGTTTAATGCATGTGTATAAATTTCAGTCCAACTGTGGCCGTTTCAAAATTATTTTATTATTCCAAAAGGTATTTTGTGTTTTCAAAAATCAAAGTTATTGGTTCAACTCCACCAATTAGGCTAGTGCTGAGGCTGGGGCAAACAGAAACCCCTTGGATAACGCATTTAGGAACAATTCCTTCTTCAGAGCCGGGTTATTTATATACTACTATCATAGTAGTGTTTGCATTTCAAGAAGCATCATGTCAGTTAATGAGTTTTAAAAACACATCCAAAACATGATTTAAAGTCATAGTACAATGGAAGGCAATAATACAGAAAACACTTATTCAATTAGACAGGTACAAACAAATATTAAACAAATTCAACAAAGGTAGCAGGCGCCCCTCTCTCGGAAGAACAAGGCATAATAACCTGTTCAGTGGTTGTTAACCACATTGAGAGTTTTCAGCCATCTGCTTTTTGCTCACTGTACCTTTCACAGATGGGAAATATCCATTTGCATATCAGTCTTTGTCCCGCCCACATGGGCAGTCCAGCACCGAAATGCTATGGCAATTCCTCTCTGAACAAGAGTACCATCAGCAACCCCATACACGTGTTTCAGCCTTGTTGGGCATCATCAGTGAGGTGAAGCTGAGCCTCTCTAAGCACAGTGAGCAGGGAGTCCACGTCTGGTTGCCCCCAGGTAACCTAGGTTGACCAACCCCAAGTTCCTTCAAAAAATTCAGCAAAGGTAGTTTAACACTTTGGTGTTAAATAAGTTGGTGTTGTAGGTGGGTATGAATTTGAGACCTTTTTGTAAAACATCCTCTTCTTGTTTCATGAGTGTTCTGTTTGAGATGTTCACCACTAAGTTCCTCACGCTTCAAACCTCGTTGTCACTCTTGGGCCTTTTGCTCTTGCCCCTCCTCATTTGTTTCTTCCTTGTTGGTTGTCTAAAAAAGAAGAAGATTGTTGTGATGATGCACTGGTACCCACCTACAACACCAACTTATTTAACACCAAAGTTGAGTTGCACAAGCTCACTAGAAAATTGAAACTCAAAGTTTTCTTTGCAGAAATGGAGAATACTGACTCTACACATGAACCACCAGATTTGGTTGAATTCAAGCCAAAAACTACATTTTCACCACCAATCAGCATTCCAGCTATAGACATTTTTGAAAAAATTGTCACAGCAGATCTTAAAAAAATCAAATATGGAGCGTCCAGGAACAGAAACCTCAGCAGAGGAGAAATGTCGATAATTCATAACTTATATTCAGATGACACGATAACCATAAGACCGGCTGACAAAGGAGGTTCATTAGTACTGCAAAATACACAAGACTATGAGAACGAATGCAAAAGACAACTTGATAATTACAATGTTTACTCTGAAATTGATCATGATCCAACTAATGAGATACAAAGAAATTTAGAAGAACTACTAACTATAGCAGAGGAGAGAGACATGATAACAAAGAAAACTAAAGCATTTTTACTCAACCTGAAACCTAACACACCACACTTTTACCTGCTGCCTTAAATTCATAAGAGTCTTATTAATACACCAGGAATACCAATAGTGGCTGCCACAGGGGGTATTCTGCAACCACTTAGGACTTACATTGACTATTTCCTTCAGCCCCTAATACAGAAGACATCAACTTATGTAAAAGATAGCACACATTTTCTGAATATCATAGAAGAGGTACGACTCACTGAAAAGGACATTCTCTTTACCATCGACGTGACTAGCCTATACACAAGCATTCCCCATGACCTAGGGCAAGAAACAGTTGAGTGACTACTTTTACAAGAATGAGAGATAGGAGCAGTGAAGGAATTCATCCTGACACTGCTCACCTTCATCTCAATGAACTCGTACTTTGAGTACAAGAATGAATTCTATATCCAAACCTCCGGCACTGCCATGGGTGCAACAATGGCACCTGCATATGCAAATGCATTCATGCATCGATTTGAAACAACCCATATCTTGCAAAAAATAGAATGGCAGAGCAAATTGAAAAAGTGGGTATGCTACATTGACGATGTTTTCGGTATTTGGCAAGGAACAAGAGAGTCACTGGATGAGTTCATGATATATATCAACAGTATAGATCCACGCATTCAATTTACCTCAGAAATTGGCAATCCTGGCATACACTACCTGGATATCAATGTTAATGTGCACAATCAACAGATTACAACTTCCCTGTTCACCAAACCAACCGACAGAAATAACTTATTGCATTGCATCAGTTTTCACCCGCAGAATACCTTGAAGAACTTACCTTATGGACAAAGGTTGCGCTTGAAAAGGATCATTAGTGACCAGATAGAATGTGAACAGGAGCTAGAGAAGCTGAGCAAAAACCTAAAAGAAAGAGGATACCCCAATGAAGACCTACACGCAGCAAGGGATAAGCTATCTGCCAAGACGAGAGCCAGCACACTCATTCCAAAAGACAAAAAACAATCTCCGGCGCTAGTATATGTGTCAAAATTCTCTTCGCAAAGTATGCAGATTAAGAGATGCATTAACAAGCATTGGACAATACTTAGGAGTGAAGAAAGAACCAACAAGCTATTCTCCAAGATTCCCACGTTCACATACCAGAGATCAAGTAACCTAAGGGACCTGCTTGTGAATACCAGGGATAACAAAACAAACAGGAGCAAACCAAAGAGAGTAGGGACTTATCCCTGCTTAAATTGCAGCAATTGCAATAACATCATTAAAGGTGGATTAGTTCCACATCCATGTACTGGAGAGAAGATAGCGATTAGATGCTATGCAACTTGCAACACAGAAAACTGTATTTAATGTATACGTTGTCCGTGTGGACTTTACTATGTAGGAGAAACAGGACGTAAACTGAGAATTCGTATGAACGAACACAAGTCATGCGTACGCAACCGCAACACAAACTCTGCAGTTGCAAGACACTTTAATGAGAAAAAGCATAACATCTCTCAGATCAGGTTTCAAGTCTTAGAAACCCTTGAAGCACAGTGCTCACATATAGACTCGAAAAAAAGAAGACAACAAAGGGAAGCTTATTGGATCGATCGTTTAGAAGCGCTATCCCCATGCGGACTCAATGAAGAGTTTGACCTCAATTGCATTCTGTAATAATAATGCTGTTCTGTTTATGTTTACCATGACATACTATGCACAAACATTAATATCATGTTGTGACACCGTAGATATGAGAAGGGTTAATGTGACACCATTGAGATAAGAAGGTCTATGAACCACAGGCAGTGCATCACTTTACTTCAACACGGACATTAGGCTTTACGATCCACTTTCAGGGTAGAGTATCTCATAACCAACACAACCATAAGATAGAGATGGCTATAACATGAACATCTAGTCTTCTCTTGTACATAGTATATGATTAGCAATGCAGCCACAATGGTTAACATGCTTGGTACCTGAAGATTATTTTTGCTCAGTCACCCTTCTGGTGTTTTTACTTTTTTGAAAACACACATTTCAGTGCACATAGCCAATCTTTTCACTAGTGAGAGAACTTGCTCTCGAGCATATTTATGAGTTTACTCGAAGGTGCCATTTTTAGTGCACTGCTCACTATTACAGTGTGAGCGACTTGTGGTAATGGTATTCACGTAGTTGCAAACTTACATGTTTTAGCCTATAACATAATATTTAACACGCGCACAAGCACATTTTTGAGTATATCCTAATTAGTTTTAGTGCATAGCCCACCCATCTAATTTGAGCACGAAGTGGTAATAGAGGTGACCACCGTTGAGACATTTCTACCGTAATGTTACATTTCAAGCGTCAAGTGTCAATGGAGGTAATTGTTCTTTAATGTTTTTGCCCCTACCAACATGGCCAACGCGTGAGAATGCGTGCGGCCATGTTGGGACCCAAACGTTGCCATAGCAACGCTACAAATCACAGTCTCAGTCTGCCGATCGTGTTAGGAGTCGCAGGACTCAGCATCTTGAACCTCAAGGTAAGCTAATTAAACATTAAAGTATGAGCGATCTGTAATCGAGCCATTTAGCACAATGCTAATGCTGATAGCATGTGAAGTATTTTCTAACGCGTGTCTCTCGATTATCCCGCAGCGTATTACGATCAAAAGATACATAACGTTTATTTGCGTTCATGGAAAGCTACGGCAGACAGGTCAGTGACTATAAATGTGCATGCCACAATGCACAGTCACAATACTTTTACTCACCATCTAGAGGTGACTAGTATTATTTATGGGGAAATACCTAAATATAACGGAGTGCACTGCAAGATTAACATCTCCACAAATATTAATCAATGTGATCAGTATCCTTCAAAATGGGATCACCTAGCCAATACTGAGCAAATTAAGTAAGCCCACACACGCGAATGGTGCATGATAACGAACACGGTGTTGACCGTCTCAGGTCTTGTTAAGGTTTTACTTTGGAGATCACCATGAACAGATGTACTGATCATACTTGCTTTCTCTTTCTCTTTCTGTGTTTAATATTTGTTTGTACCTGTGGGCTCCCTGTCTAATTGAATAATTGTTTTCTGTATTATTGTCTTCCGTTATACTATGACTTTAAATCATGTTTTGGATGTGTTTAAAACTCATTAACTGACATGATGCTTTTTGAAATGCAAACACTACTATGCTAGTAGTATATAAATAATCCGGCTCTGAAGAAGGAATTGTTCCTAAATGCATTAGCCAAGGGGTTTCTGTTTGCCCCAGCCTCAGCACTAACCTAATTGGTGGAGTTGAACCAATAACTTTGATTTTTGAAAACACAAAATACCTTTTGGAATAATAAAATAATTTTGAAACAACCACAGTTGGACTGAAATTTACACACATGCATTAAACAATTGTTTAACCCGAAAGTGGGTATTAATGGTGTGCGGCCCACACCGAAGGCTAATTAGCCTAGGTCTCTTTTCGCTTTCAGTTTACTTTAGTGTCCTACACGGTGGCACTTGATAGTGGGCTGCACCCTACTAATGAACATTAAATTGGAACTATATACAGTCAGTACAACAAAGGAAGATTACACAAAACAAGCTGTGCACTCTCGCCACCTCTCTAAATGCAGCCCATTGTCAGCTCACCATGACCTGCCCTAAATAGCAGAACGGTGTTCACTTATCTCCGATCTCCCCTGCACTTAATAAAGCCTGCAGCAAATGTTTGGTCCTCTCCTAATTTGGATGGATCCAAACTAATCTCACTGCCCCCCACCATACCCCCTCAGCACACCCAGGTTCAAGTGAAGTGCCTGTCTCCTGTAGGCATTACACTGGATCCAAGTTTGCAAGTATGTAGTGTAGATGGAATGAAGTCCAGAGGATCTCTACAAACTGTGAGTTCTCTGTGCAAATATGCATGGAGCTGGATAGGCCGCTCCATCCTGCATTTCACTGTACTGACATCATGCAATTCTTCTGAAGATGGACACATCTGGAAACCATGATGGTGAGGGACAATGAACCCAAGCAGGCCTTGCGTGGGGTTGGTAGCTTCATCTAGGCCCAGTCTCTTCTGCAATTTCACAACCTACTCAGGGATCCCTCCCATTTTATTACCAGAGCCGGTATCCCACACCAACAGCTTTGGTGGCCTCAACCCATGTTCCATTTTCGGTTTGCTATAGGTAATGGCAGCGGTCCCTTTGTGAGGACAGAGAAAGAGATACCTGTTGATACCATCATTTGTAGGGTTATGAGGTTGATGGAAGAACATTTACTTGGGATGAAAAATCCATCCGAGCTAAGTTTGTGACTTTGGATGAGGAGTTCACTAGATCTCAATCATGCGCCTAGGCTTCTAATATAATTCAAGAAAAAATAACTAAATCTCTCATTAATTTTGGGTTTATGTTTTATTGGTATCTCGTTTTAGTTTTGTACATGGTGCCGACATTCTCCCAATTGGGTTCCATGTGTTAATATCCCCGCATAAATATTGCCATACAAAAATATCGCCATATTTTTGTGGCGATATTAAAGCATGGAACCTGCAGGGGACACCCCCGCAACTCCTGCATTATTTTTAAAGGAACGGGGGACACCCCCAATCCCAAAACCCCCCAAAATTATCCCCCCCAAAAATATCGCCTATGGCCATTCCAGAAGACCGTATATACAGCAATATTTTTAGTGGGGATAATATGTAGTGAAGTGATACCCCCAATTGGAGGCACATGCTGTTGTTTCACCCTTACTTGGGCTTTCTCAAGGCACAATGAGTTTATAACATACAAAAGAGTTACCCAGATTGTGGGTTTGATATGCTTGAAAACAGTTAAGTCTGTATTCAAACACCCTTTCTTAATATGAAAGTTGTCAGTGTTGATAAGCATTCAGTACAATGTTTTCTTATTACATGTGTAAAGTATTATTTCTTGTTTAACATACATGTCTATCACATTCAAATTGTTACAGTATCATACAATTAGATCTCAGCAAATATTTCAATATAACTCTTTTACACATTGTATTTTCTCCTTAGAAACGGTTTCTTGAAGTCTTATCTCGCAAGGAAACCTCAAGGCATATTCTCACCCAATGTAATCAATTAGTGAGGGAGTATACATTAGGCTATATTAATTTTGGCCCTAACTTAATACATATACAAGCGAATCAGTTTTGGGCTGCAATTATTTCAGCGGAATCTATTGTTATATCTGGTGCTGATTTCTATGTATGGAAGAAGGCCACCACCCGAATAATTTCCCATTAACTGAATTATCTTTGGATTTTTTATGTTTTTATTAATTGTGAATTTCGATTTTTAGAATATGAGGTATTTGATGGCATGAATTGTTAATCTTTGTTTTATCTTTGGCTCTCATGTATCGCTCTGTTATTAATTATTATGTAAATTATCATCTCTTTTATTAACATTTAATGAAATTGATTTGTATTTTAATATGTGTAAAGGTTTTTATTAACCATTGACACAAATAAATAAATAAACATGATCTTGAATTCTTTCAGGATGGCGGCACTACGTGTTGTTACACAACCAAAGGGAGGAATTTTTGAAAAGGAAATTAGACAGATTTTGTAGAACATTCAAAGATGGCATACACATTCTGGGTATTTGTATTTATGCAAATGATTTTGAATGCAAACAGGGCTAGTGCATCACTCTTTGAAGGCAGGACACCTACACAAAGACCAGTCTGGAAAGTGTTGGTTTGTGTCAAGATAATTTGCCATACAGACTAATCAGGGATTTTCAAAAGGAAGGTTTAATGTTCATAATGCTACGTGGATTCTTGTGGTAGATGATGGCAATTGTGTAAAAATTCAATTCCCCAAGTGTATGGCAAAGGGCAGGCTGTTGGGCATTTTCAAAGCCTACGTTGTTCTTTGAGGATGACGTATCATGCAGAACCAAATACAAAATATGGTTTGGGATTTGGCCAGGGTTTCATTATGCAAGAAGTGGGATGTGGCTGAGAGGGGTAGTTTGGGAACAAGAATTGCGCAGGATATGATCAATGGTAACACTCATTCCGAGGTTGGTGCTAGTCATGGAGCTATTAGCGCCATGACTAGCACCAATACGGGTACCGACACCGACCTGGTGGTATGGGGACTTACCGGTCTATTCCGACCTTTAAGGGACCGGTAAATCCACATTTGAAAAGCCATTCCCCATTCCCATTTGAGCCCCCATAGGGCTCAATGGGAAGGCGTCAATAACGGTACCGCAGATTGTGGTACCGTTATTAATAATAATAATAATTTGGCATTTATATAGCACTACGAACCCTCAGGTATCTGAGCGCTGCTTATTATTACCCACGGTGTGTGGTGCTCATTTATCGACCTCGGAAGGATGAAAGGCTGAGTTTGGCCCGCCGGGATGCGTACCTGTGTTATCAGGCTCTGCACAGATGTCAAAGTGAGTGCTCTACTCGCTGTGCCACTTGACAGGCTAACCCCGGTATCCCTTTGCGGGTCCCATCCATAACACCTGGTAAAACCAGGCGCTAAGGGAGGACCCGCAAAGGGACCTCGGAATAGGTCGCAAAGGGATTACCGGCACCAGTGTCATTACTGGTGCCCGGTATCCCTTTGCGCCTAGGTCGTAATGGCCCCCCAAGTCTTTTTGTTTTGTACATGCTTAACCAGGAGTCGGACATGCACGTTTTGAACCGATATATCATAAGAAGTAGCTATGATATCCGTTTTTTTTCCCTGTGTGTATTTGTATGTGCGTGCGGCTGGTGTGTGAGGAGAGCCACATGAGGGCATGACATGGTCAGTGGTTCGTGTGTGCAGTTCAATTTGTGGGAATATTCTTTATGGAACTTAGAAAAGAGGCAATAAGAAGTGGATAGAAATATCCGCTGAGTGTGTTGGGGGTTTTGTATTGTAGCATATATTTTTTCTTAATAAGTAATTTGGTGTATGCAGCCTCTCCACGCATGCTTGCCCTGCATACCAGGTGCAGGCAGTTTGAGGTTTGGGGGTATTTAACTGCAACTAACCCAAGAGATGCATCAAGTTGTTTGTGGCAATTGGATGTCAAGGACAGGCTGACTAGAGGTAGGAATTAGTAAAACCCAATTCCTAGGAAGCCGCTAAAGCCGAGGTAGACTCGTCTTTTAACAGTGAAGGAGCAACCACACTTAAGAAGGTTCCTTCTCTAAAGAGGTAGACAGTACCTCCGAGCAGTGGGCACCTGCGATGTGGGGCCACAACGACTTGGAACTTGGAATTGAAGATCCTCTTTTCTGTGGCTGAACATAGAGAACTACTTTTCTGTAAAGTGCTCCGACTCAGTCAATTCTGCTCCATGTCAAAGTGATTGACATATGCATTGTTCTTGAACTTTTGTTTGCATGAGTCCTTTTGGCTAACATGTACATATAGATTATGTATGTTATTGCTTGATCTTCTTTGTATGTATTTGTAGGGGTAAGAAGGGACATTGGGCCTCATTATAAGTTTGCCGGTCCGGGAACTACGGTACCGGTAAGCTTGTGGTACCGTAGTTCCCGGACCGCAAACTACGAGTTGTGATCGCAGGTGCCTTTCTGCCCACCGGGTCGGACCTGGTGGGCAGAAAGGCACCCGCAAGCACAGCCTGTCGGATGCATCGGCACCGTTATAAACAGTACCGGTGCATCCGAGCTCCCTAAATGGGAATGGGGAGTAATGGATTCCGGCCCCTGGCAATGGGGACATACAGAGTCTGCCAAGGTCGGAATGGCCCTGTACGTCCCCATTGCCAGGTGGCGGAAAAAAAAATGGCAACTCTGTGTGACAGGCACGGCTACCACCAGGGTTGTTATGAGGCCCATTGAGTTGCAGAAATTAAGGCAGGTTTAGTGAACTACCTGGCGGGGAAATTATTCTTTTAGGTGACTACCTCCAATGCATATCCCGTCATAGTTTCTAAAAGAGTTGCGGAACTTAGAGGCTGGTCAGCAGACTTTGCATCCACTTGACCGTGACATAAAATGATATAACTGTTTTTAATCTTAATCCACAAACCACACAGGAGGATGAACTGCACAATGTTGTTTGCTGTATCTAGTGTGTCTGGGGCTCTGTGGCAGATCTCCAAGCAGTTCAGATGCTAGACAAGCTTTTCTGCATTTTCAGGAAAAGGGGGCCTTTTGCAAAATAACAATAGTACTAAAGATCTGGAAGACCATGCTTACTTACATTAGTCTGGTGCACAGTGAACGCCCCCCCACCTCCTTGCCATGTACAGCAGAAGAACGCCTACCAGAAAACGTGGGCTCTCACCACCATTGAAAGAATGTGATGTCCCCCTGCCCAAGAAGGTGAGATCCTGGGGTTCGTGAGCACCTGCATGATGGTCCAGAAGTGGGGCATAGCAAAAGAGAAACTTAGTTCTATTCAGTACCTCTGAGGTGGGGACTCTCCAAGTTAATTAGGACCCTACCGATACATCAGAGGAGTGCAACCGTGCAAGCGTGGCAAGGTAGGGCAGATGTCTTGACTTTCCAGAGCCAGAGCCTACTTTTGTCCCAAAAGAACAACGATATCATGTGTCTCCAACCAGTATGGACTGGGACAACGACAAGGGCAACAATGTTTCAACTGAAAGTGACAGAGATAAATGTCTTGTATGAGGTGAGACCCAGCAGAGTACAGCCTGAGCTGCCTTGAAGGTCTCCACCGAAGCAAGCTGTCAGAACATTTCTTTAGGTAAGGGGTAGGTGTGGGCAAAGGACAGTTCTTGGTAGTACTGCTGGGAATCTGCACATTCTACAATAGGTTAAGCAGGAGTTTACAGCATCCTTGTGTACCCCCTGTTTCTATGGCCTTGGCCCAGGTGTACACACTTTACACTTACCTGGGCCAGTGGGCCACACTGGAAGCACCCAACATCCCAGTCCAGCTGTTCTGGTGAGATGCTGTGCAATATGCGATTTAAAGATGTTAATACAGGAGATGGGCCACAATCCTGGGTTCCTGCTATTAAATAAGGCTCAGCACACCAGAGGGGAGTTTTTTTTACCCTTTCAGTATTTTTATAGAAAGTACATAAATCTACTTAAACAGGTTTTTTTCTCAGTGGGTGCCTCCTTCTTTTTCCTTTCCTTGTTTGTTGTTCCTTATACGGGGTAAAAGATACCCATCTACAACAAACAATTATCCAAGTGAACCTTGAGTAGGTTCCCCATCGACAATATCCCTGGGCTTACCCATCCCTGTTATACATTTCCTGTTTTCCCTAACATTTGTGTATCCCATTCAATAACCTGGACAGCTGCAATCTGCCTTTAAGTGCCAGTTCAAGTTCCCCTAATACATGTTCTTCCCCAGCATGGACACCCCGCTCTGACACAGGTGGCTGCCACAGGCTACTAGACTTACTGCTCCTGAGCTAGGCCGGGCTATGATATATCTCCCTAAACTGACTTTCTTCTTAGCCTTACGCCTTTCCTTTCGTGGCAGTGCACATGTAGATAGTTAATTGTTGTTTACAACATTTCCGCCATAGCAGTGCACATGCAGATAGATAACTGCTTGTTTGGCCTCATTTCCTCCATGGCAGTGCTTCATGTCAATTTGGGTGTTGATGTTGTCGGGCTCTGGCCAGATCCTGCCCACATGGCAGAGCCTATGCTAAACTGCCGCACTCCAACGATCAGCCCAGCCGCATACAATGCAGCAGCCGGAGTTCCAGGTAAGACCTGCTCCGCACCGCCCATCCCGTGTGGCCCTGGGGACGGTGTAGGCCTCACAAGCCCCCCAAACCCTCGGCAGTGCTGGCGGTCCCATGCACGCCGCTGGTGTCGTCTGAGATTTCTTATCTCCACCAACCGACTTGTCTGGCCCTGGCTGGGTGGACTTCCTCCCAGGTCATGCCACCATCTTCACCTGGGCCACTCTGAGAATACAATCATGTAGATTATAAACAGTTGCTAATGTTGCTAATGATACTGCCTCTTGTTTGCTTACTTTACTCTCCATATATAAGCCCCATATTTGTATGCATTGTAGTATTTTTATGTTTTGTGTGTATTAGTAAAAATATGTAGTAAGTGATGCATTATTAGCTATTTAGTACATGTTTCACAGACCGGAAAAGTCTGATACAGAAGCATTCACCGTTTTATTATATAACTTTGGAAAATTAGAAATATAGCACCTCTATGGTGTATGCTGCAGCCAATACCTACATTTCTGTATGTGTAGGTTCCTGTACTAGAATGAACACTGCAATGGAATTTTCTTTAGAACACTACATTGCGTGATAAAGTACGTAGTTTATTACACATCTCCCGATAATCCCTGATACTTTTTTGCCAACATTACATTCACAACTCCTTGTATGAAAATTAAATGCACATGTGATGTCATCAGTGATGTCATCAATGATATTTGTGATGTCATCTTTGATGTCCCGGGTGTTAGTCTTAGCAGTGCACGGTGGTGGCGCGAGTTATGGTTGCTTAGCTTACCATAACTGGCGATTTTCAGGTGTTTTTCGATTTTAATTGTAACCATAATGTCCTTTTAACAACGTTTTTTTACTGAATTTCATAGGTTTTTATTAGTGCAACTTAACAATAACGTCCCTTTAACAACATTTTTTCATTGAATTTCATAGGTTTTTATTAGTCCAACTTAACCATAACGTCCCTTTAACAACGTTTTTTCATTGAATTTCATAGGTTTTTATTCGTGCAACTTAACCATAACGTCCCCTTAACAACGTTTTTTCATTGAATTTCATAGGTTTGCATTAGTGCAACTTAACCGTTACGTTCCCTTAACAACGTTTTTTCATTGAATTTCATAGGTTTTTATTAGTGCAATTTAACCATAACGTCCCTTTGACTATGTTTTTTTCAGTGAATTTCATGGGTTTTTACCAGTGCATGCGATTTTCCCACAATTTACTAATATCATACTTACCAAATATAACAATATTTGTGTCCAATTTCCAAAGTGTCACCTTAAAACTCTGCCTGCCATTTCCCACCTTCTAGAATCATTTTTAACACTTCTATACAGTTTTTGCAACTATTTCAACTAGTTTTGCATCCGTAGACATCTACGAACATCTGACTTCATTGCGGATCTTCCGGACAGTGCCACATGACCATACGCTGGCGCGCGACATGATTACGCGTCGGAAAACCCGTCCGCACTGCACGATAAGATCCATCTTTCACAGACAGTTCGGATCTGCATTTTCTACTGATCTAGGAACTTTCAACTTCAAATTTTCCCTAGCACACCCCTACACCTTTTCGGACTCATTATCCATTACCAATCTAGTACACAGTACATACTTGGAAGAAATTTATCAAAACTGCTATTTATCTTAAAAATGGCATCAGTTATTACCATCCCTCCTCCCCAAGAGCCACCACCACCACCAGCTGGAGGACCTTCACAACAAAAATAGCATAGTACTTTCAAAGACAATGGGCCTCATTACACGGTAGGCGTTAACCATGGCGTTATTAGCACCATGGTTGCCGCAGGTACCGTACCGAGTCCGCCATGGTGAATGGCGGAATTACCACCACATTGCATGGTGTGTGGGCCGGTAATTCCCCATTCACCATGGCACTTCCCCATTCCCATTGAGCCCCCATAGGGCTCAATGGGAATGGGGAAGGCAGTAATTACAGTACCGCAAATTGCAGTACTGTAATTGCCCCCAAGGTCCCTTTGCGGGCCCGTTCCTTAACGGCTGGTAAAACCAGCCGTTGAGGTCGGGTCCCGCAAAGGGACCTCGTATTAAGGTTGTAAGGGTTTACCGGTACCAGTACCTTTACCGGTAACAATAAACTCTTACCGCATTCCATGTAATGAGGCCCAATGAAGAGGACCAAGAAGATTAGGTAGAGGAAGTGCCTACTTCTAGCACCAAGATCGAATCATTGGTGTGCCAGTTCGTTGCTACTGGTGGGAGTGTACCAAAGGCTAAAGCTACAAAAGTGAAATGCACTAAGTGCAATTTTGTACTCAGTCGCAAACTACCTGGGCAGTACTCCTACGGGACCACCTCCATGCGCCGCCACACCAAATCCAATGACCGCAATGCTCTCAGAAAGGTTATTCCTTTCTCAGCAAGTAGTAAGCTGACTTCCTCCACCTCATCTTCCTCAACAAATACTGTAACCACACATCCTGATGTCTACGGGCATTGGTGCGTTATAAATAAATAAATAAATAACGAGGGCTACGGACCATTATCGTCAATTGCAGCCCCTGAAATGGCAGATAAAGGCCATTAGCACCCCTGGTTCCCAAAGCGGGAACCCAGGGTGCTAAAACATAGATTTTTCTTCCTATAGCGGGCAGCCTGTGGCGTCCCGCTGTAAGAAGGAAGGATTATTCTTCCTACAGTAGGAAGGAAAATCCTTTTCCAAGACAGCCAACATGGAAAGAGAAGGCGGGGCTCCATACACAGCCAGTGGCGTAACACAAGATCTGGGGGCCCCCCTGCTGCAAGCCATGCTGTGGGCCCTCCCCCCCAACTCAGCAACAAATCACGGGTCGCGCCACACTCTGCTCGATTTAGATTACCACGCTAGTGTTATATGCACAAACATGCTGCTGAAGAGGTATGCCGCACACTGCACTAGGAGAAAGATATTAATATGTGTTTTAATGCAATATACAGCACACTTTCTGAGACAAATGTGCTAAAAAGCCAGTGTTTGCTATTGTTTTGTAGGGTAACACCAGTCCAATACATGCAAGTCACCAACAGTGCACAGGAACATTAATGCTTTGCTATTAAAAATGCCATGCCACAATGAAAACATGTCCAACTGGCTGTACAATGTAGACCATTATAGACACGTAATTACATTACAGTAAAGCATGCCAGGCCACATTTAGACATACCTAGACTGGTTGCACCAAAATGGCAGTTGAAGCAATAAGACTCATCAAGAAGAGAGCACACATTCAAGCCTGCGTCTCTGCGGCCTCTAACAACACGGTCAAACACGGTCATTCCTGTTGCGGTCTCTACCTCTCCTGTTCCCTCAACAGCCCCACTGTACGGCTTTGACCTCTCGCATCTCCGCTAAAACTCAGGACATCTTGTCCACTATCTCCTCTCCCTCTCACTCTTCCTCTCTCGGCCCCCCTATGGCCATCTCTCCCTCTCCTCCTCCCTTCACCTCTTTCTCTCTAACACCTGACGAGGTTTCTAGACAAGTCCAATCTATGGAAGTGTCGTCGAAACAGGTGCATTCCCGCTCCTCCAGAATCATCAAAGACCATATTGACACCCTTGCTTTAGCCTTGGCCGATTTCTTTCATCATTATTTTGCCACTGGAATGTTCCCCTCTCCCAAACTTTTGGAAAAGCTGGACACCTCCCAGCTTACTCTCCACACTGAATCTGTTGGTTGTCTCCATGACCATCAGTCTGGCTTAAGAGCTGCCAGAGGCATGGAAACTGCTCTCCTGAACACCTGTAAAGATCTGATCTCTAACCTTGATTCCAGCATTCCTTCCGTCCTCATCCTCCTTGAACTTTCTTCTGCTTTCGACATGGTCAACCACGCCATCCTGATCAATCGACTCTGTGAGAACCTGGACATCCTGGATCAGGCTCTGGAGTGGCTGACCTCCTTCCTCTTGGGCCACCCTTCCCAGGTCCAACTTGGTCCCTTTCTCTCTACCACCTCTATCTACCTGTGGCGTTCCCCAGGGTTCTATCCTCTCACCCTGGGTTTTCAACCTCTACTTGGCCCCTTTGGCCCACCTGATCTCTACCTTCTCCTCTAGCTTTCAATTTTATGCAGATGACACTCATTGTCACTCATTGACACTCAGATGACACACTGTTTCCTTCAGGCTCCCCTCAGCCTCCTCTCCTCTCTCGCTCATTCCTGGTGTCATCTTCAACTCCACTCTCTCTTTCTCTCCTCACATCTCGGACGTCGCCAAGAAGTCCCACTACCACCTGCACCTCCTCAAAGGGACTCTTCCCTTTCTCACTTTCCCCCAGGAGCTCACTGTCTCCAGAGCCCTAGTTCTCTCTAAGCTGAACTACTGCGACAGCCACTTTCTTAATCTGCTTTCCTCTACTTTCCACCCTGTGCAACTAATCCAGAACAGGACTGAGAGACTTATCATTGGCCTCAAGCCCAGGGACCGTATCCCTCCAGCCATGAAATCTCTCCACTGGCTCCCGGTGGCTGCAAAGATCACGCATTGACCACAAGGCTTTCTGGGGCTCGGATCCGCACTACATCCAACACTCTCTTCCAAAATACCTTCCTTCTTGAGCCCTAAGGGTTAGATGCTTCTCCAGGCAGAGCGTGGGGGGTAGATCTTTCCCTGCTACAGAATGCCTCCCTGCCCCTCCCAACCTTGAGCTGGACCACCTGAAGTTCTGGAAGCAGCTCAAAACGTTCCTCTTCTCCTCTGCTTTCTCTCTCCCTCCCCTGCTGACCTACCTGACCTACCTGTCTGCAATACCAACTGGTTGCTTGTCTACCCTCAGTCTCACTGAGTCCAGGCTCTTTCTTGATCAGTCACCCTTGCACTGCCTCTCGGCCTACCACGCAGTTAAGGGCTGTAACTGTAACCCTACAGGCCATTGGTCTCCTTGCAGTATCGAGAGCCGAGTTACCCTGGCTGCCCTTACTCAGAGCATTGCTGCCCTGTTTTCCCCTCCCTCTTGCACTTCCCCCCTCCCTTTCTCCTTGCACTTCTCTTTCTCGCACTTGCACGATCTGAATGACACAAGTCCTAGTAAGATCATTTGTCTTGTCCTCCCTCTGTTTTCCTCCCCTTGTCTTGTTGCACCTAAAAACACTTGTGTACAGGTGCGTTATATATGACTTATCATATCATATAATATAATTTTATCACAGATGCCCAGAAAAATATGTAATGTCGCAGTAAGCAACGACTAGACTGGCAGAACCAAAATGCCAGTTTAGCCAGGTAATTACACTTAGCAGGACTGCTTTATCAGAAATCCCCACTTAAAAAAAGTCATACCAAACTGAGGAATGACTAGACTGGCTGCACCAAAATGCCTCTCTAGCCACTAATACCACATATCATTCCTGCCTAGCATGGACATGGACAGCCATTATGATTCATTGCACAATCCCACCCCCCACACATCCCCTCTCCCTCCCATCCCTTACCCAACCTCCAAAATCAGCTCATTGGCCCAGAAGTACCCCCACGTCCCTCTTCCTTGTCCCAGTGCTTACGTATGAGGCTCCATGCCTTTTAGGTAAGTACTGGGATGAGGAAGAGTGGGACTAGGAGCAATGAAGATTACAGGTAGCTAAGTCAGGCATTACCTTCACGTACCTCTGCCTCATCCCAGTACTTGTGTATGTGGCATAGTGCCTCATACACAAGTACTGCCTCATACACAAGTACTGGGGTGACGAAGAATAGGGCTACGAGTAATGAAGATTACCAATAAGTAATCAAGGCATTAAACACAAGTAGTGGTGCAACACCATTGAGCTGACTGGTCTTCAGCACTCCCCCGCCCCTGAAATTGTGGGCTATGCTGACTTGACCTGGCTGACCTACAGAGCAGTTGCCGGACAGAAAAGGACACAGATGTTAAACAGCACCTGGGTTTCGCTGTTAACAAGGTCCCGGCCCGGCAATTACTGATGTACAGTATTTCACTATTAGTACCTGCATTCAAATGGCAAATTTTTTAGGCAATTGTAATTGTGATGTGGGTTTAGTACTTGCATGCCAGGGGAGTGATTGGAAGGGTTGAGAGGGAACAGGAGACCAGTCATTCTCACAGCAGTCCATAAGTGGGTGCTCTCAGACGTAAAGGAGAGAGTTAACTGCTTGTAACATTGAAGCTGCACTAGAATGGTCTCGTTAAAATGCATAAAGAAGTTCGATGCCCCCACACAAATAAGTTTGTTACTCTCCCACCACACATGAGGTAGCGCCTCTCCCAACATTTGAATGGTTAGCTCACCTGAAATGTAGGTTTTGTTGCGCCCCTGAACACACCATTCACCATATATACACACGCACACCCAGTCATCCATACATTAAAGTGTGCACTCTTTCACCATACAGGCACACCCAGGCAGTCACCCATACATTTAAGTGTACACCCTTTCACAATACAGGCACACCCAGGCATCCGCCAGTACATTTAAATGTGCCCCCTTTCCTCATACAGGCACACACACCCAGGTACTCACCCATACATTTAAATGTGCACCCTTTCACCATACAGGCACACCCAGGCAGCCACCCATACATTTAAGTGTGCATCCTTTCACTGTACACGCACACCCAGCCACCCATACATTTGTGTGCACCCTTACACCATACACTCACACAGACAAGACAGTCACCTATACATTTAAGTGTGCACCCTTTCACCATACAGGCACACCCAGGCAGCCACCCATACATTTAAGTGTGCATCCTTTCACCGTACACGCACACACGCATACCCAGCCACCCATACATTTGTGTGCACTCTTTCACCATATACTCACACACGCACACGTCATGGGGTTGAGTGGAGCCATAATACTTCAAAAATAAATTGTTTCTTTTTGAAGTCACTCTGACTTCATAAAGAAATAATTTCCATTAAGGACGGAACCATAACGGAAATAATTTCAAGGCAGAGTGACTTCAAAAATAAACTATTTATTTTTGAAGTCATAGGGCTCCACCCACCCCATGACATGGAGGCCTCCAGCCTAGGTTCTTCATGTCATGGGGTGGGGGTAGCCCCGGACTTCAAAAAGAAAGTTTCTTTTTGTATTCACTCTGCCTTCATAAAGAAGTTATTTATGTTACATAAATAATTTCTTTATAAATGCAGAGTGAATTCAAAAAGAAATATAGAAAAATAAATTGAAAAAATGTTTTTTTCATTTTTTTTTACTTCAAGTGGGTTCCCCTCCCAGGACATGTGGTCGCGGGGCCCCCCACACCGCGAGGGCTACGGGGGCCCCTGTTACGCCAGTGTACACAGCCCCTCTTCCCTTGCCATGGCAGCCCGCAAAACCCTATGAACATATTACCACAAGCACTTTTTTCCCTTTCAAACCTATCCTACCTTCGAATAACTTTACCACATAGCCAGTCCCAGGTAGACATAGCCACTTTAACACCATTTTCCATCCCTAGCGTTCATGGCCAGTAGCCAGAATGTCTGTGTCATAACCTTATGCCATGACCCAGACAATCTGGCTACTGCCAACGGCCACAGGCTATACCTGAGTCACCAAAGGTATATGACTATTTTTTGTAACTACATTATTACACTTACAGTTGTCAAAAAATAAAACACGGGCACATTTGCAAAACCATGCTTTAATGTCCTTGCCAATGCTCCTCACGATTTTGCTCGAAATCCACCCATGTTTTATTTTTTTTAAAGTGTCAAAATGTATGTACATACAATAGTCATATAACTTAGCCCCCACTCGACAAAATCCATCCAGTCTTTACACATACATTGAAGGTTTGGTCTATAATCTTTCTCAAAACTTTTGTCCACATTCGTCAAATAGCAACAAAGTTATAAGACATCAAAAAATGTTGAGACCCCCCTTTTAATTTAGCCCCCTCTTGAGAAAATCCCACCAAACTTTAAAAAACCATTTATATCTAGATCCAAAATTGTTTTGCCAAATGTTGTGCAGATTTGTCAAATGACCACATTTATATGCCTTTACAATATTTTGGGACCCCCCTCTAATTTTGTCCCCTCGTGACAGAATCCCCCAAAAAAATTGCAAAACCATCCAGGATTAGTTCTAGACTAAAATAGCAAAATTACATGCAGTTTCATTGAGTGGCGCAAAAGTTATAAGCCATCCAAAAGCTGCTTTTCCCCAACCCTGTAATGCAGAAATAGGTACAGACAGGGGTGTTGCTAGGTCTGGAAAAGACCCGGGGCTTCGCTAATGTTGGGACTGTCAGGACTCGGGGCTACCTAGCCTTTTGGTTGTAGCTCCTGAGATTTTATCCAGGCTACAACTAAAAGACCATGGGCTATAACCCCCTTAGCCCCCCCTAGCAACGCCTCTGGGTACAGATGTCCTAGGACATCTGAAGTGTCCGCGAACACCGCAGGACTGTCCCAGGACATCCAGAGTGTTCACGGACTTTCAGGGGGTGAAACAACCAATTCTTTGGCTTCTTATGGCCATATCCAATCCAATCCTCACCCACCCACATCCCCAGAGATTGTTTGTCGAGTTTGACAAGTGAAATGCTGCTTTTTTCAAAAAAGGTTTCACTGCGCTGTTCGCGGATCTCAAAAAAGTCAGTGAATCCAAGATGGTGGGCATTTCAGGGAAACAGACGCATTTCACGTTTTCTCACCGTCCAATCAGCAGCCGCGTCCCGTTGTCCACGGACCACGCAAAAGTTCGCACATTTTTCTGGCCAATCGGAGGCCAGTCCGCAGACCGAACAGGGAAGTGAGTCCGCGGACCGGACATAGATATCACTAATTTTTTTGCTTTACATTTTGGTCATTTAAAAAAAAAACTACTGGACAGATTTACACCAAATTAACAAAAGCACGCTTTCGGGGCCAAGCCGCCGCTCCTGCCACACATTTGGTGTAAATCCGTCCAGCAGTTTGGGCTGTAGGCGTGAGCAAAGTTTTTTCCCATTATGTCTATGGGAAAAAAAGGCATTTTGGGACCCCCCCTATAACTTTGCCCCCCCAGGACCAAACCTCACCAAACTTTGCAAAATAAATCCACAGAGGCCTAAATACTTTTTTTGCAAAGTTTGGCGAGGATTCGTCCAGGGAGAACGAAGTTATAAGCCACCCAAAAAGTGCTCTTCCTATGGAAACAGCAACTTAACCATAACTACACAGCCACTACCTTGGCTGTGTAATATAACAGGGTAGCACAAAATAGATACTCATTTGCATTAAAAGTCAATCTATCAGTAGCTCGTGCATATCACAGGCATACCAAACAACAGTCATACTCACACAAATGCTAAGGGCAATCAATGTGCAAAATACAAAAACATTTTTACACCTGAAACTAAATTGTACACAAAATGGGTACATCAAATTCCACTGTTGGTTTAGAAACAATTTTGAAGAGCCTTAATTTATAAGAGCCCAATTGTTTTCTCAGCACCATCTTCTTCCGGATCCAAACTAAATCTTGGTTACCCATAATGATGCATCCAGAGTATTTCATCTAGATTAAAGTTCAAGATATTGATTTGTCGAATTACAGAGAGCATACAATAAGGATTTAGCTTCTCCAGCTGCATACTAAGAGTGGATACAATTTAGTGCTGACATTGATACATAACCAAGTGTGAAATACAATCAGCACAACAACATCTTCATCCATGTATTGCCCGTGGGAGGACAGAAGTATTTATGTAATCCAAAATCAATATTCTGGATGAAAAATATAATAATGGCTACTGTGACAAGTTCAGAAACCCCTCTCAGTCTGTGATGGGAGGCACCAGGGTGGAAGCCAGAGACAGTCCGATCCGAGAAGGGGACTGTGGCAGTTGAGAAGGCCCCAATTCCTCTCCCCTCCCCAAGTGCCTCTTTGTATATGTGCAGAACCTGCTTGCATCACCCTATGCCTCTGGAAGAAAGTACTGTCCAAATGTTCTCTTTCTTTACTAGATCTATAGTATGGAGCGACCACCCGCATCACTACAACCCATCAGCCAAAGAGTCTACACGGAGAGAGAGAGCATGTGAGGGAAGAACCAGTGATCTTACGTGGCCGTGCACCGCTCTCCAGCACTCGTGTGCGCAGCAGCAAAAACACTGCAGTCCACCTAGACCACCAACGACTTATACAGGAGCAACAACCACTTAACAAGATTTTACTTACAGTGGGAAAAGCCACGTAAAGGCCCCCTATCTTGAACTGAAACACTTTGCAATTCGGACCATCATTGGTGCCTCACGGCGACCTCGCTTGGAGAAAAGTGGTGGGACTTAGCCTGCTATTGGTAACTTCCAGTGCTTGTAACACCTCCTGGGTGGGCAAGATAGGACCATATTGTTCAGGGCTAGTGATCCAATGGGAGAAGGAGGAAGAGGACAAGAGGGGCACCAGGAAACAGGAAGTTGTGGGTTGTTTGGGTAAGCTCAGAGGAGGAGGACTAGTTGGAGGACCAAGAGACAAGCAGGAGAAAAGAATGGTGGACTGAGGTATGGAGGTGAATTAAGGAAAATATAAGGTATTGCTTTGTGAGAGCAAGTGGTACTATGTGGTGAGTGTGCTTGTTAGATGAGTGAGTGAGTGTAAAGAGTGCATGGAGGTGCTTGTGAGAGTGGAAGGGGAATGGCTGTGTAGAAGGTGGGGTGGAGTAGTCATATGGAGGAGGGAGTAGTAGTGTGGAGGAGGCAGTAATAGTGTGGAGGTGGGAGTAGTTATGCTGAAAAGGGAGTAGTAGTGAGGAGGAGAGAGTGGTAGTGTGAAGAAGGGAGTCATACCATTGAGACAGGAGAGAGAGAAAGAAAGAGAGATAGACATCCGAGGGACAGAGCAGAAGGACATAGGGAATAGAAATAAAGATGTTGGGTCGAAGGAGAGTAGTGAGAGGAGAACATAAGGTATAGGGAAGGAGAGGACCACATGGGAGTGCTAGGAAGAAGGCTGAATCGGGCAGCATATCTGAAAGGCACACCCTTTAATTCTTGATAGTGTAGGGTCATTCACACCCGGGGAAGACAGTTTAGCCAATCAGGTGGCTGGAACAGTGGGCAAGAATGTGGACAAGAATACACATTCCCTGCCCGCTGTTCCAGCCACCCGAGGCTCTTCCCTGGGATGTGACATTTGGTTTTTGGTTTTTAATATGGGCAGGCAACAGGGCCCTAACCCCCAAAATAACCCCAACCCCTTCCCCACCTCCTCCCTCCATCCCCACTTACCTGCTGGACCAGAGATTTGTGCTCCGGTCCCAGCGCTTCTCCCGTCTCCCGGCCGCCACCAAAGAAATGCAAAAGGGACTTAGTCCCTTTTCCCTATGATGGCGGGTATTTTGTTTCCCTCCGGAGATTGGTGGCGCAAACAGCACAAATCTACCGAGGGAGAAAAAAAAAACATTTACACCCTGGTTAAACCCTAGGGTGAAAATAGCTTTCACCCCTGAAATGGGGGGCAGCCATGGTTGTTAACAACCCACAGCCCTCCCACAGGCCCTTGCTCCGCTCAGGCCTACCATGCTCGCCCCCCACTGCAGGGTTAAAGCCATGGTCTAAGAAGTCCCTGAGAGAGCTTAGAAAGATACACCATTATCCTTTAGGTCCTCCTTCCTAGAGAAGTCAGAACCTAGATGGTAGGGAGAAACTGGCAGCATATGCTAATCTGGGGAGTAGGGACACCAGGAATAGGGAGGAATGTGTGCATTTTTACGAGAGAGATAGGGATGGTCCTAGCATCCTGCTAAAGACATCAATAAACATCCTTTCACTGTCTGGAGAGTTTTGGTGCCACCTGCAACACTACACAGAGTCGAATTAAGAAATGATACATAATAGTCAAGTTAAGTTAAGCACAACTTCATATAATATCGAAAAGCCTCATTCGTGAAATCTAGGGTGGTCTAAAAAGGAAGTATATTGCAATTCCTTATTCATCTATGTGTAATATTCCTAGACAGCTAAGATTGAATTATGTATGATAATAAATCATCAGAGAAGGGTAATGGAGAACCACAGTGCTACCCATGTGTTTTTCACATGATGTTTCTTCAATCAGATTCCAGCTAAGCAGCGTTCATTCACAGTAACACTTCTCAGCTGAGAACTCTTAACAAAAATACAATACAGATCTGTATACATGAGGCTCCCCACGAAACAAGTAACCTCAAGGGATGCACTTAGCCCAGTCATCATCTTCACCGCTGGTGGCACGTCCTGCTCCGAATTTGTGTCCTCGTGGCTATAGTGTCTACAGGGGAGGGCTACAGAGTTCTTAAATGGTGTCCCTGAGTTCCTAACATAAATGTACAGTCATCAGTTGCCGTACTTCGGTTTCAGGGAAAACCTGAGGGAAATAAAGCTGTCAGCTTCAGCACAGAGCACTTCCTGCACCTCATAAACAACCTAGACACAACACATAAAGCATTTGTCCTGGTCCCGAAAAATAGGATATCTATTAATTTCCCAAAGTACATACACACCAATCCTATTAACGTTGTGCACAGAGCCTCCCATACAAGTCATACGTCCTATAACCCAAGCAAACAAGTAAATCATACTTCACAAGACATGTCACTTCATGTCTTCCCATTTGTCCATGCCCTACATACTGTCCTACAAAGGGGTGCATTGTCAGCCCCACCACGCCCCACTGTTGTGCCTTCAGCAGTGCTCGGTGGACGAAGGGGGTTAATGCTGTGCCGCCCTCATCAGTTATTCTAAAGGCTTGCACAACTACAAACACTAACAGCAACTACTAACAACTACTAACAACAACCTTGCTTTTGCATCCCTCTCCAACTACTAACCACTAACAACAACCTAGCCCCCCCCCTCCATTCTCCCCTCTGGTCCTACCCACTCGGCTGGACACACTATTGATGCCATAATCCACTCTGATCTGTTGCTCTCTTCTCCACTCACCCCTCCCACTCTCCTGGTCAAACCATTCTCTCCTCTCCTCCCACCTGGGCGCTCTCTGCCGCCTGACTGCACCGCCCCCAGCCCTGCCAAACTCGTTCAAGAACATCTGGCCGATAAAACGAGTGTAAGCTGCGGCCTTTGCATCCACCTTCATCCTCCCCTCCCTCCCATTGCAGACTCTACCTCTGACTCCGATCTCAGCAACCTCCATCATGCAATCACTAACACTCTTGACATTCTTACCCCAGTCATGTTGATCCACCTGAAACATGCCTCCAACTGTAATAACTGGTATGACTCTGAACTTGCAGCCCTGAAACACAAGTGCAGAGCTGCGGAATGGAAGTGGCAGACCTCAGGCTCATCCTCTGACAAAGCTGGCCTGTTGTCTGCTCCAAAGGCAACACCGACCCTCCATTCGCTCCAAGAAAGGTGCCCACATCGAAGCTCGCATCTCTGGTGCATCCAACAACACAGCTGAACTCTTTAGAATCTCCAAGGAACAAGCCAACCCTTCCACAGCCTCCACCACACCTCTTCCCTGACAGGCCCTGTGCAATGCACCGCCCACACACTTCACTGCACAAACTCAGGACATCCTGAGCACCCTTGCTTCTCTTTCCCCTCCCCTACTCCCACCCTCCTGCCACTTATGGCATACCATCCCCCCTCTGCCTTTCTCTCCTCATTTTCACCCATCTCATCTGATGAGGTCGCTAGAGTGGTCCGCTCTATGAAGGTCTCATCCAAACAGGTCTCCTCCTGTCCTTCCAGAACTATTAAGGACAATATTGTCCCTCTTGTCCCTGCACTTGCTGATTTCTGCAATCACTCTTTTGCTACAGGGTCTTTCCCCTCTTCCTTCAAGCACTCTCTTGTGCGCCCCCTCCTGAAAAAAACCTTCTGCATACCTGACATGCCCGGCTAACCAGCACCCCATCGCTATCACCCCCTTCCTTGGAAAATTCTTGGATTAGCTGGTCCTCCCCAACTGACCTATAATACTGAGCTTGTTGGTTGCCTACATGACCATTAATCTGGATTCCGAGCATATAGAGGCACAGAAAGTGCTCTTCCGAACACCCGCGAAGAACTGCTTGCATCTCTTGATTCTAATTCTCCTGCCGTTCTCATTCCACTTGATCTCTCCTCTGCATTTGACAAGCTCAACCACTCCTCATAAAACGGCTCCACAGTACCCTAGGTATCTCGGAACGGGCACTGGACTGGCTGACCTCCTTCCTCAGTG
Source organism: Ambystoma mexicanum (assembly GCF_040938575.1). NCBI lineage: Eukaryota > Metazoa > Chordata > Amphibia > Caudata > Ambystomatidae > Ambystoma > Ambystoma mexicanum. The sequence continues at coordinate 1,088,062,029 of NC_090929.1, forward strand.
ACCGTCCCTTCCAGGTTATCCTTGGCTCTTTCTCATCTCCCATCTCTATCTCCAACTGTGGTGTCCCCCAGGGCTCCATCCTTTCTCCCTGGCTCTTTAACATCTATCTTGCCCTGCTCGCACACTTAATTTCCACCTACTCCCCTTTCATTGTTTTGCAGATGACACACAACTCTTCTTCAAACTCCCCTCTGATCCTCTCCTTACCTCCTCCATCATTCCTGACTGCCTATCAGACATCCAGTCCTGGTGTGCCTCCAATGGTCTCTGCCTCAATGCCAGCAAGATTGTGATCCTTCCCATTGGGAATCCTGCTCCATCTGCCTCAATCTGGCCACCCTCTATGGGCTCCACCCTTCCCCTTCATCTGAAGCCAAAAACCTTGCAGTCATATTCGATTCCTCTCTTTCCTTCCCCCTTCACATCCAGGACCTTGCCAAGAAGGCCCACTTTAACCTCCACCTCCTCAAAGGAATCATTCCTTTCCTCACTTTTTCCCAGAAGCTCAATGTCTCTAGAGCTCTGGTACTCTCTAGGCTTTACTACTGCAATGGCTCCTTCCTTAATCTACGTTCTTCCTCTCTTTGTCCCCTCCAGCTAATCCAGAATAGGGCTGCAAGGCTTATCGTTGGCCTCAAGTTCAGGGGCCGCATCTCTCCAGCCCTAAAAACTCTCCACTGGCTCCCAGGTGCCGCAAGGACCAAATTCAAATCCCTCTGCATCACACATAAGGCTGCCTGGGGCCGTGGACCATTTTATCTACAACTGACTCTCACTAAATACACTCCCTCCAGATCTTTACATTCCTCCGGCACAACTCTCTGCATGTCAAGTGATTAGCTAAACAGTAAGCTGGCGGACAATCTCTTTTCTCTGCTGCTCGCTCCTATGGAACAGCCTCCCTCTTCCTCTTCTTCTTGAGGCAGATCTCCTCAAATTCTGGAAGCTCCTCAAGACTTTCCTTTTGACTTCCTCCGCCCCCCGCCCTGGTTTGCTAAAATCCCACAGTCACTGAGAATGGTGACCAGGCCTGCATGTGTCCACCTAGGTCCTGGCCTCCCACCCTCAATCGCCTTCAGCCTATGCCCACTCCCAGCAATTGCCTTAGGCACCCAGTGGCCTCTCCTACCACAGGCATGCACTTACTTATTGGCAGTTGACCACTCACACTAAGTGATCTCCCCTCTTGCTTCTCCACTCTTTTTGACCCCCCCCTTCTCGCACACAGGTATTGCCTGTTTTGCTTGATTCTTCTACCCCACTTCCCCTCTCCCCCCTCCCCCCCTCCAGCCTACTTCTGCAGGTGTCCAACCTGATACATTCTGGTTTCACCATCATCATCTTGTGGCCAATGTTGAATTTGACTTTTATAGACTTCATTGATTCTCAATGCGCCACCCTTTCTCAAGTCTCATGCTGGACTTCCTTTGCATCTGTACTCGTGGTGGCCCTGAATCATGCCGTTCCCATCTTCATCTTGTATCCTGGCTTGCAACGTGATGTGCTACTACTTACTTATGCAATTGTATTCGCTATCCCCTTTTGCTTCTCCACTCTTTTTGACTGCTTACTCTCTGTTCTCCACTCCTCTCTCCCTTTTCCTATCTCTCCCCTTCTCCCCTTACCTTCTTCTATGCACTTCCTCTATCAGAATTGTCCCTGGACCTAGTATGATAGCAACCTTGTCTGTCTCCTCCCTCCGGCCCTTACTTGTCACCCCCGCCCCCAGCACTAACTGAAATGTCGTCAGGCCTAGTACGATAGTCGCTTGTTTTGTTCCTCCCCTTCGGTGTTGGAGGCTGCAACAGTGTTGGAGGGTTCATCAGGCTGCAACAGTACTGCCCCAACACCCATGGGACTGGCATCAACAACAATCTCCGATTCCACGGAAGGGTTAAAGTACGCCATGGTGTCCCCATCGGACAGGGCATTCTTGAGGGCCTGAAATGCCTCCTGTTCTTTGCTTTCCCACCTCCACACGGCGTCATTCCTGGTCAGCGCCCTGAGGGGTTCAGACAAGGAAGCCAAACCCTTGATGAAGCGCCCACAGTAATTCACCATCCCCAAGAAGCTCCTTACCTCTGTGGGGGATAATGGTGCCGCAGCTTCTCGAATGTCTCTGAGCTTAGCCGGATCCGGTGACACTCCAGCGGCATGAAAAATAAATCCAAAAAACCCTATCTGGTCTTTAAAGAATTCACACTTTTGATGGTGCAGGGTAAGTCCCAGATCGCTCAACCTTTTCAGCGTGCTCTCGAGCCTCTTCATGTGCTCTGCTTCCGAGTCGGCAAATACCAAAATGTCATCACTCATATTCAAGATGCCTTTAAGGCCTGCCAGCGCCCCCCTAATAGTGTTCTGGAACACTTCGGGGGCCGATGAAATGCCGATGAAATGCCGAAACTCAGGCGCTTAAATTGATAAAGACCTTTGTGTGTTGTAAAAGTCGTGATGAATCTAGAGTCTGGGTGGAGCTCAAGCTGGTGATAGCCCACCCGTAGATCCAATTTCGAAAAATCTTTTGCCCCCTGCAACTCCCCAACTATGTCATCGAGGGTCGGCATTAAGTGTCTCTCTCTCTTGATTGCGGCATTGGGGAGACGCATATCTACACAAATTCTCACCGCCCCAGGCGTTTTTGGCTTGGGCGCCACCACAATGGGCAAAACCCAGGGCGTCGGTCCTTCCACCCTCTCGATAATGTCCATACTGACAAGCGACCGGAGCTCTTCTTCCACCTTTTCTCGAAGATGGAACGGAATCCGCCTGTGCTTGAGGGCTGTTGGCCTGATCGTGTCGTCAATGTGCAGACGTACCGGGGGCGCCTTCAACTTCCCAACTCCTTCAAAAATGCCTGCAAACCTGTCCAACAGCGTCTCAATATCCACCTGATAGACCTCTAGTGCAAAGTGAACCAGGTTCAGGGCTTCGGATGCCGCACAGCTGAGTAGAGAGTGGGGACTCACATCTGTGACGAAGAATCGGGCCTTTATGGATACAGGTGCTACAAACACACCTTTGATGGGAAGCGGAATGTCTCCGCCAAATGTGAAGATCCTCGCAGTCGAAATGTTCAGCGCGGGAGGGCCCGGAATCTTTTGGTAATGTTCCGAGGCAAGCATGCACACTGAGGCCCCTGTGTCAATCAGCACTTGTGTCGGCACCCCTTGAATGTTCACAACACATTTCGGCTGTCTCTTACTCCTCGCCCCAGTGGCGATGCTCGAGATGAAGAATACTTCGTCTTCCTCCTCTTCTTCCTCCTCAGCCAACTGAAGTCTCTGCATTTCTTGCTCCAAGGCTGCAATGCTCCTCTGCCTTCTCGAACCACCACCACGTACCCTGGCTGGGCCCCTCTGTATTGACACGGGAGCAGGGGCACGACACATTCAGGCATAGTGTCCGGGTCCGTTGCACCGGCCACATGACCTCGATTTGGCCGGACACTCTTCAGAGTAGGGCAAATCATATCCGCAATACTGGCAGATAGATCTAGACCCTGTCGGGGGACGAGTTTCCTGTCGTTTCTGACCCCACTTGTTTTTCGACGCAGTCTGTTTACTGATGGCAAATGCCTCTTCCGATTTCCCCGGACGCACTGCTGCGTCCATCTTGGCACCTCTCGACTCCGCCAGTTCATAGGTTCTACCACTGTCCAGGATTTGTTGCAGGGTCCAGCCCGGTTCCCTCAACACTTGCCTTTGTAGTTTGCTGAGCCACACCCTTGGAGTACTTGATTCCTAATCATCGATTCCTCATTGTGCCATCGACACGTGGTGGCCATGAGCCGCAATCGAGAGCAAAACTGATCAAGTGATTCCCCTTCCCACTGTTTTTCCCCACAGAAGAGAAACCTCTCGTAGTCGACATTAGAGAGCGGTATAAAGTGATTTTCCAAAGCAGTTTTGACGGCATCATAGGTGACTACCTGCAGGTTCAGGGACTCATGTATGCGTAGGACATCCAAACCCGCCGAGTACAAAAGAGTGGCCCTCTTTGCATCGTTATTGGTTATCCCTGTCGCTGTAAAGTACATATCAAGTTTTTTTATCCATAGCAACCATCTTGGGCCCAACTTCGAAGGGGGACCTGACACATCAAACTCTTGCATGGGTAAAAAAGATCCCTGTTGCGTTTTCACCACCACTGTCGCAGTTTCTTCCTCTCCGTCACTTCCCGCCATGTTCACAGGTCGCACAGGCACCTCCTTATGGCTCAGAGGCCGCAAACCTGACTTGGGTGGGCAGTGCACGTACCTCACGTTACTGTATGGTGGAATTCAGCATGCCCTTGCTCCCTTCCAGCTCTGAGTGTCTTCCTTGTTGCCAGCTGTGCTTTCCAGCCACCTTTTGTGTGGTAGCTATGAGAAGTGGGCTGTCCTCTGGGTTGTAGAGGACTGCCAAAGTTCCAAAAATGATGTGTATATGGTATGAGCAGCGCACAAGCATCTTTTCAGGCCGCTACTGCTGCATAGCAGATGCTAGAGCACCATAGAGCTGCTCCCGCTGGGTCCGTGACTCACCACCGTGTAACGTTGCTGATGTGAAACACGCCGTGTTCATCGAGCGAACGCTCCGATGGCATCCCATCCTCGTCGCCAGTTGTTATATAGCCACCCGTGCCTCGGGTGGCCCCCACACATACATGCATACACGCACACGATCACAGAGACACGGGACGCGATGCTGCCTGCCACGCGTCCCGGCAGCAACTGCCCGCACGGACGTGGTTTATTGAACTGCGCATGCGCGGGTCCCGAACGAGGCTCGCGCATGCGCCACAAGTGACTGGGACGTCACACACCCCTCTCCCTCACCTTTTTGTTTTTTCCGGCTCTACCAGAAATGTTGTCCGGCCTAGAACGGTAGTCGCCTGTCTGTTTTCATTTCCTTCCCTCTCTCCCCCTCCTTTCCTTATCTATGTCTTAGCTCTTGCATCATCTGAAATGTCATCAGGCCGAGTACGATAGTTAATTTCACATCCTTACTGTTCACGGCCTGTAAGAATATCATTGTATTTTCCCTTGTTCCCTCCCTTGCCTTGTATCGCTTTGAAACACATTGTGTATAGGCACTATATAAATAAACTATCATTTCATAGCATATCTCTGCCAGTCACGTAAGAGTTGCAACTTACTCCCTTCTTGTTACCCCAGCACTTACCCCCCTTCCACCTATCATCCTTTTCTCTCTCTGCACCTGCACACTCTGAATTCTCACAAGGCCTGGTAGGACTGACTCTCTCTTTCATTGTTATATTTGCCTTTCATTCCTATGTCCCTGCCCTGTTGCCCTGTGGGCGCTTTGAAACACAATTTACTTGATGTATAAGTACCTTACAAATGCACAATAAATAAATAAATAAACCCCCAGTCAATTGCAGACTGCATGGGTCTTTCTCACCATCTATTTACTTAATGGAGCCCCGACAACTATATGTGTTCCAGCTTACTTTGTTACCATCGGAGAGTACACATCCTTCCATCACTCTCTCTGCTTTGTGTTTGACTTGGTCCCTCAAAAGATAAGAGATTTGTAGATAATGCTTAGTGAGGCAAGTTCCTGTTTGAATAACACCACCTAACAGACACTCTTCCTTATTTATATGCATTATTTGTGTGGTCCCCACTGAGAGCAACTGGAGCATCCAGAAAAGTCTCAGTACTCCGATGGACACAGTCTCATACAAAGGAACCTATGCTTCTGGAGGGCCGAGTAACAGAGGCGCATGTAGTGTGAGTCCACGGTGACTGAATGTTGCTGTTTCTTGTGTGCTTTCTTTATGATAAAGCAGAAATCCCTAAATTAAAGAAATTCTGCTACCCCAGACGAATCAACAATGCACCGCACCCAGGGAAAGAACTCTACCAAAAACATGAATGACATGAGAAACTCTGCCTACTGCAGCAAAATACCTTCACCTTCCCAAAAACCTTTTGATGATATCACCATCTATTTCAGAAACAAAGTACTAAATATACAGCAAGCCATCGTCATTGCATTAAGGAATGGAATTGGAAGCAACAATCAGATCCCAGTCAATGACATTCACTCTACAACCACTTCAATTAACAGTTGTAAACCAATATCTGAACCAGACGTTAAAACATTGGTTTAACTTGACAACCATGCCAGCTCACCGATTGACCCCTTCCCTCCTAACATCAACAGAGACCCTGAACATGGAAGCACCAGCTCTCTACTTTCACCAGTGAATGGACTGCTCTCAAGAAACAAGTGGAGTACACCAGGGATCTGTACCAAAAGCATTTAAAACTACCTACATCAAACCACTTCTCAAAAACGTAGCTGGAGACCGAGAAGACCCCTCCAACTTCTGTCCTACCCTCTAACATACCATACCCATCCAGAATTCTAGCTCCCTATGTATACATCGAAATCTTGGGGCATGTAGAGTCCAATATCTTACGGGATTACTCACAAGTTGATTTCAGACCTATGGGAAGCACTGAATCGGCATTAGTATTAATTTGAGACAATCTCAAACTCACAGTGGACAACTACATCCACTCTCCACCCATACTCCTTGACATCTCAGTGATCTTTGACACTGTTAACCACAGTACACTAATTGAACACACAAAGAAACTGGACTCTGTAAAACAAGTATACAATCGATGAGATCTTCCCCAACAGACAAAACAGAAATCATCTGGCTCCCCCTTTCAGTTTGCATCCACAACCCCTTTCCTATGTAGTTCACCAGGGATCAAGTCTCTCTTTGCTCCTTTCCAACATACATATGACTCCTCTGATTAAGATCATGAAATCCTATCGGCTCATAAGTTATAACTATGTGGATGACGCACAAATCATATAGAAAATACTGATAATGGAAACTCCAGCACCACCCTCAGCAACAAACTCAAGTGAATAAGCAAATGGACGACGGTCAACTACCTAAAACTAAAATCATACAAAATGGAAATGATGATATTCTCAATGCATGCTGCACCAAAAACACCTCTACCATGGCCTTTGGAAATGGGCAACTGCCCTAAGCCATCTAAAGTGATCAGGAACCTAGGCATACTAAGGGCCTCATTACGAGTATGGAGGCAGCCATGCCCTTAATAAGGGCATGGCTGCCTCCATACCGAGTCCCAGTACTGGGTTCCTTCAATGAGGAATAACTGGGTCATTCCGACTTTGGAGGACCCTATAATTCCTCCTTGAAGGAACCCATCCCCATTCCCATTTGAGCCCCCATAGGGCTCAATGGGAATGGGGATGGAGCTAATAACGGGCCCGTTAATAACGGCCCGTTATTAGCCTCCTGTTCCCCTCGCGGGACCCGCTAAGGACGCCTGGTTTTACCAGGCGTCCTTACCGGGTCCCGCAAAGGGAACCTCGTAATAGGGCGTCACGTAATGAAGGGTGCCGGTCCTGTACCGGCACCCTTCATTATGGGAGAGCCTATGGCCCTCACTATAAGGTTGGCGGAATGAGTTTACCGGCACCGGTAAAGGTGCCGGTGCCGGTAAACCCGTTCCGCCCTATTACAAGGTCTCCTCGCGGGACTCGCAAAGGGTGCCTGGAAAAACCAGGCGTCCTTACCGGGTCCCGCGAGGGGACCAGAGAGCTAACAACGGGCCCGTCATTAACGGGCCCGTGTTAGCTCCATCCCCATTGAGCCCTATGGGGGCTCGAATGGGAATGGGGATGGACCGGGTCCGGGTTCCTCGGACGGGGAATTACCGGGTCCGCCAAGGTTGCGATGGCCCAGTAATTCCTCATTCGAGGAACCCGGGCCCGGATTGCGGTATGGAGGCAACCATGCCGCTAAAAGTGGCATGGTTACCTCCAACCTTCTAATGAGGCCCAATGAGGCCCTAAGTGTCTTTTCCACTAAAAGTAAGTTGTGGAGGACTTCAGGGTTGACAATATCTTTACCTTTTTCTATCCCTTTTTGATCTAAAAAAAAATGCAGTTATTATCTTTAGATTTAGAGGCATCTCCAAACCTCGAGGATCTATTCCATTCCAAATTGAACGTTTTGGAAATACTTCTTACAGAATAAGACTCTAAGTGCGTAAGATCTTATTTCTATACCATAACCTCCATAATATGGAGACTCAAATAATCAATCTAAGCCTAAATACATAACAATATTTTTCCGACAAATGAGAAGCACTTACTCAGGACAAAGGGATCACTTTTGGAACTCTCAAGTACAACATTTGGCCCATTTCGGCATTTTAAAGAACAATATTGAAGGTTAGCACTCTTCTTCTGTTTTATTGAGACATCATGGGTCTTTACCAACTGCAGTATAGCATTCAACATATTGATTTCAGTGAGCCTTTTTGTTTGTTTTTTTACATTCTGAAAAAAATGAGAACATTGTTTACAAGTATTCTACAGCATGTGTTGGATCTTGCAATGTAAAGCATTTTTTGAACTTAGTATTATGGTTTAACCATGGGAAATGTCTTGGTAAGATGATCATGTATGCATAATGAATTGGTTTAAGTACATGTAAAAACATGAGACTTATCAATTTTATTCTGACTTCGTTTGTAGATTTAATTGAAAACAATCGCCCCTGATGAAGAGTTTTTTTACTCGAAATGATTTGCGCACTTTCTCACAATAAATATTGGTAACCTGTGAACTATTGAATTGTCATCTGAATTATTATCTTCTGTAAATACAGTTTGTCTAAAATGTACACAATTGTTGTGAATGTACACTTAACTCTCAATGAGCTTAGTGGCTGCCATGTCCCAGGACAGCTAACTAGCCCATTGCTTACATCAACATTTTTGCTCCCATTCAAAGGCCATAGACAGTGTGCAGGGGACGCGAGTTCCTTAAATAGGGAACATTTGATGTTTGCATGCTAATGTACCACAGATTTACATTGGAAAACCAAGTCAAGACAACAGTCAAAAAATGCTTCTGCCATCTGCTCTCTGTCCAAGAAATTGCGCCCTACCTCTCATTTGAACACAGATCACTGGCCGCCATCTCCCTGATTCTTCCAAGAATAGACTACGCAAACAGGATATGCCTAGGTTTGTTGGAATATCTGACAAAAAACAGCTAGACTACTACTGAGACTCAACAATATTGAACACATAACACTAGCTCTCAGAGTACTGCACTGGATACCAACCCAAAAAAGAAGGGCCCTGTGCATAGCCCACAAAGCACACGTAAAGTCAAGGAGCAGAAACTCTCCAAAACAAAATCTCACTCATGCTTGTTTTTTACAGGACTTCAGTGAATGACTGGCAAGTGCTTATACATCGAGTGGCTGAAGGCAGACCTGATTAAGACATTTTTATTTCACCAGTAGCTGGTTTACAGCGCCAATTAAGTCATTGGGCCTCATTACAAGGCTTGCACTGACGGAATAAAGGGGGCTGGTACGGGACCGGCCCCTTTCATTCTGTCAGGGCTGATTACAGGCTTCCCATCGCGGGACCCGGATCGGACGCCTGTTAAAACCAGGCGTGCTTTCTGGGTCCCGCGAGAGGAAGAAGGAGGTAACAACGGGACACTTATAATGTGCACGTTGTTACCTCCATCCACATTCCCATTGAGCCCTATGGGGGCTCAAATGGGAATGGAGAATGGTTCCTGCAAGGAGGAATTACCGGGTCCTCCAATGTTGGAATGACCCGGTTATTCCTCATTGCAGGAACCCGGTAAATTAGCCCGGTTTGGTGGCAGCCATGGAGCTAATAGCTCCATGGCTACCGCCAAACTCGTAATGAGGGCCATTAACTCTCAGAAGACTGCTTTAATAAACCACTGGCAGGCACATTGAGTGCAATGTTTTATGGTAAGCCTGCATTAAAGCAAGTTCAAAATGTGCAGTAGCACCTGGAGCGTTCCAAGTGCCAGATGGGATTAACAATAAACAATCTCAGGCCCAAATAACCAGACAGACTCAAATAATATGGCAAAATACTACTTTATTATCATCTCAATAAAGTAGGAAAACCAGGTGAACAAACAGATTGCAGCTCACACACTCTCAAACACATTTCCGTTATACAAAAGCTATATACCTCAATGTATGTCAGTTATGACGTCCTCCTATGGGGGCAAACAGTAAAAACCTATGAACTGAGGGATTGTTTAGTGGATCATATATACCTATACTTTGTTTAGGTGTTAGTAACTGTCACGCACACACCTGCCAGTAACAACACATCTTCCAGGAACCCCGAAGTCCCGGTAGCCCACCCTCCTCCCTCGATCCCATCACTTTCCCCTATAACATTACGGGACTCATGTGTACAACCTGCTGCTTCTTGTGTACAAGCACGACTCATCCACAACAGGGCTCATTCCCGACTGCTCCCCTTTGGTCATTGGCAGCTTCCCTGGTGCCTGAAGGATCGGCTGAGCAACACTATACTTCCGCATCACGTGACCAGCGCTTCTCGATCATGTGATCTTGGATTCCGCCTACGTGATGCAGCCGCTCGTCACGACACTGGGAGTAGCGCTAGAAGCACGAGTATTTAAACACAGATTTCCATATACTCGCCGCTTCACAGCTGTTACCTGTAACTCTGTTTGGCGTCACACGTTCGTTTTGGACTTCTTTGGACATTTTGGATTCGACCTTGGTTTTGGAATTACGGACTTCTCCTGGAATACCCTATCGGCTATTGGTAACTTGGATGTGTTTCACGCATTGACCACGGACTGTTCTTTGGATTGCTATTGGATTTCCCTTCTGCATCTGGTTCTTTTGCTTCCTGACTTCACAGTTACCAGACCTCGTTCTTGCAATCAGATGGACTCATACCGCACTACTCTTTGGGCTCCATCACGGATTGCTCCACCTTGAGGGGCACTGCCCACGTAAGTCCCGGACCCTCAACCTCATAGGTTTAGCAGTCTCCTCTCTGACCTTTCTGGTAAACCCATTCCACATGGTTTTTGCACTGTTGTTACCTGTTTTTGGCTTGGTACTTAATCAGTATTTTTTTACAGCGTATTGGGTCTCCAGAGGTTCGTGGTTCTGCAGTTGAACATCTTCCACCTGTGGCCTCAAGGGTTTCACAGGGAGTGACTTTGGGTTCTCTCTGTGTGACACTTGGGGACGGAAGTCTATTCTGCCTACACGACATTCAAGTCTCAACAGACTGTGAAGCCATTTTGTCGTGTGGGCAATGGAGGGAAACACGGACGACCCCATGTCCGCTATGGTCCAAGCCATCACAGTGTTACGAGCGGATATGGCTGCCGCTACCACTGCCATTCATCAACGCCTCGGTAACATACAGAGTGTTAGACACTCCTTGCCTGCAGCACAGAATTTGGGGATACTCCACCAGTCTCACAACCCTCTCTGCCTCCTGCTCCATCACCTCAGAATCCCGTTCCTGTGGTACTCCCTTCTCCCTTCCCATTAGCGGCTCATCAGAGGTATCATGGGGATCCTAGGAAATTCAAAACCTTTCTCAACCAATGCAAGCTGCACTTTTTGTGCAGACCCCTGGCCTTTCCTGATTCAACAACGAAGGCAGAATTTACGCTTTCACATTTAGCCGGCACAGCTGCCGCATGGGCCAACCCCCTCTTGGAGAGCAATAGCCCCACCCTTTATGATTTCGACCTGCTTGTCACAGAAATGTCCAGGGTATTCGACACTAGGCACAAGGTCCAGTCCCGGGATTTGGAGCTCCTAGATTTGAGCCAGGGAAGGGGGCCACTTATTGAATACATAACTCGATTTAATCAGCTATCAGCAGAAACATCCTGGCCCAAAAGCAAGAAGATGGTGGTGTTCTATAGGGGCCTGAGTAATGCTATGAAAGATGCTCTTTCCGTTATTCCTTCGCTACCCACAGAATTTCAAGATCTGGTTGACTTGGCCCTCCAGGTAGATGCCCGAAGGTCTGAACGGAGAGCAGAGACTGGGTTCGCTCATTCAACCTCCTTACCAACACCCTCCTCTTCTTCTGACACCACTCATGAACCCATGCAAATCAGGAAAATAAGAAGTCCTATTACTCCCCTAGAAAGAGAACACAGGAGGGTAGACAATGCCTGCTACTATTGTGGCCTAGTTGGCCATTTTGTTAAGGAATGTCCCTGTCGCCCAAAAACCAAAACACAGGTTTTTTCGGACAGCTCGATCATAGAACCGGGGACTGGATCGAGCTCCTCTTCTCACACCCCGAACCCGATTCCAGCTTTTGGTCGCATCAGGCCCATCCACGTCCAGGCCGTTCTACAGCCCACACCAGGAGTTACACACCCGGTCACTATAATAATAGATCCAGGGGCAACAGGCAACTATATCGACATTTCCCTAGCTCATGCATTAAACCTGCCCCTACTGACCAAGACCAGACCAGAATCCGTACAAGCAGTGGACGGTTCCTCCTTGGTGTCCGGTCCCATTAAACCCCAGACTGCACCCTTGCTCTTGACAATACAATTCATACACAAGGAAACAATAAGCTTTGATCTCATCTCCATGCCTCAGTTTGGTCTAATTCTGGGAATACCTTGGCTTCAGGAACATAACCCGCTTATAGACTGGAAATCAGGTCTTGTACATTTCGAGTCAGATATTTGCCAGAACTTCTGGTTACCCACAGTCTCAGGTGATGATAACCCCACTCAGGTGATTGCTCAGTTAACACTAAACGAGAATGTTGGATCACAGACAGAACAACATGTAGTAGGGCTGGTGGCCACGAATCTTCCCCCTGAATACCAAGATTTTGCAGGAGTGTTTGATCGTGGTTTTTCTGAGGTTCGTCCACCACACCGCCCCTACGATTGTCCTATTGATCTGATCCCTGATGCCACTGTTCCCACAGGTAGGATTTATTCCCTCTCCCCATCAGAAGAGTTAGCCTTGAAAGAATACATCCAAAAGTCCCTTCATCTAGGACACATACGTCTGTCCACCTCACCAGCAGCCAGTCCCATATTTTTTGTTCCCAAGAAGGAGGGTGACTTACGTCCAGGCGTGGACTATCGTCGTCTCAATGCTGTTACAAAAATAAAATCGGTACCCCATTCCCCTCATAACACCGTTACTTGACCGCCTCGCACATGCATCCATTTTCACCAAACTGGACCTACGCGGTGCCTACAATTTGGTCCACGTCCGTTCCGGGGACGAATGGAAGACTGCTTTCTGTACCCGGTATGGGCTATTCGAATATGCGGTTATGCCGTTCGGCTTGTGCGATGCTCCGGCCACGTTCCAGAAATTCATTAATGACATCTTCAGTGACATCCTGGATGTTTTTGTGGTGTGCTATCTGGATGACATCCTGATCTTCTCCCAGAACCCGGACGAGCATGTACGGCATGTCCGTGAAGTACTCTCACGCTTGAAAAAACACTCCCTGTATGCCAAGCCAGAGAAATGTCAGTTCCATGTCGATAGTGTTGAGTTCCTTGGGTTCCACATCACCCCTTGCGGGTTGGCTATGAATCATTCAAAGGTGAGAGCAGTCTTAGATTGGCCCGTCCCTATGGCTCTAAAAGGTCTCCAGTCATTTCTAGGTTTCGCAAACTTCTACAGGCGTTTCACCTCAGGCTTCTCTTCCATTGTGGCTCCCCTCACTGCTCTAACCAGTCCTCAAGCACCTTTCGTGTGGACAGAGGGACACCAAAGTGCCTTTGAGGCACTGAAAACAGCTTTCACCACAGCCCCTGTTCTCCAACACCCCGACCCGGAACTCCCTTTTATCGTCGAGGCAGACGCCTCGTCCTTTGCTTTTGGTGCAGTACTGTCGCAAACCTGCCAATCAACGGGTCGCTTGCACCCAGTGGCTTTCCACTCCCGCAAGTTCACATCAACGAAACGTATTATACAGTTACCGAGAAGGTACTACTGGCGGTTATGGATGCCTTCCGTGTTTGGCGACACCACCTCTTGGGCGCCAAACATCGGGTTACGGTATTCTCAAATCACCAGAACTTGCAAGATCTGGCTTCCTTTAAATGCCTCAACAGTAGACAGATGAGGTGGCACCTATTTTTTGTGGTGTTTGATTTCCAGATTCGGCACCGCTCAGGCTCTGCTCACGGAAAAGCCGATGCTTTGTCACAATCTCCTGGGGGGGGTTGCCTTGCCTGTATTCCCCAACACACTATTGGACAGTACTAAGGTTGTTTATCTGTCTACTCCGTATTTGCCCCTGTTAGAAGCTGTTCGAAAGTCGGTGTCTCTTCATCCCAACCAATTGTCGGAATGGGATCCAGTGTTTCATGACAGGTTAGCTTTTGTGTTGAACCACTTGTTTTTGCCCACTACAGACACCCGCAATATGGCCCTAGAATGGTCTCATGATGACCCTGTTAATGGACACCCCGGTCAATGCCGTACCTTGGCCCTGTTGAAACATTGGTGTTGGTGGCCGTCCATGAAGAGGGACGTGGACTGTTACGTCAATACCTGCACGATATGTGCGCAGTGCAAACATCGTAGGGACGCCCTGTTGTTATCTGTTATCTGATAGCTGGTAACTTTTTTGACTACATTCAATATTGAAAGTATCACTAACCTGATTTAACAGCGACTTCCCTTGGAGGATACAAATGCTGCAATGAAAGTGCCCCAGACGGCTCTACTCCCCCCACACCGGGAACAAAACAGAACCAATCTGCCTACTGCAGTAAAATACCTTCACCTTCCCAAAAACCTTTTGATGATATCACCATCTATTTCAGAAACAAAGTACTAAATATACAGCAAGCCATCGTCATTGCATTAAGGAATGGAATTGGAAGCAACAATCAGATCCCAGTCAATGACATTCACTCTACAACCACTTCAATTAACAGTTGTAACCCAATATCTGAACCAGACGTTAAAACATTGGTTTAACTTGACAACCAAGCCAGCTCACCGATTGACCCCTTCCCTCCTAACATCAACAGAGACCCTGAACATGGAAGCAGCAGCTCTCTACTTTCACCAGTGAATGGACTGCTCTCAAGAAACAAGTGGAGTACACCAGGGATCTGTACCAAAAGCATTTAAAACTACCTACATCAAACCACTTCTTAAAAACGTAGCTGGAGACCGAGAAGACCCCTCCAACTTCTGTCCTACCCTCTAACATACCATACCCATCCAGAATTCTAGCTCCCTATGTATACATCGAAATCTTGGGGCATGTAGAGTCCAATATCTTACGAGATTACTCACAAGTTGATTTCAGACCTATGGGAAGCACTGAATCGGCATTAGTATTCATTTGAGACAATCTCAAACTCACAGTGGACAACTACATCCACTCTCCACCCATACTCCTTGACATCTCAGTGATCTTTGACACTGTTAACCACAGTACACTAATTGAACACACAAAGAAACTGGACTCTGTAAAACAAGTATACAATCGATGAGATCTTCCCCAACAGACAAAACAGAAATCATCTGGCTCCCCCTTTCAGTTTGCATCCACAACCCCTTTCCTATGTAGTTCACCAGGGATCAAGTCTCTCTTTGCTCCTTTCCAACATACATATGACTCCTCTGATTAAGATCATGAAATCCTATCGGCTCATAAGTTATAACTATGTGGATGACACACAAATCATATAGAAAATACTGATAATGGAAACTCCAGCACCACCCTCAGCAACAAACTCAAGTGAATAAGCAAATGGACGACGGTCAACTACCTAAAACTAAAATCATACAAAATGGAAATGATGATATTCTCAATGCATGCTGCACCAGAAACACCTCTACCATGGCCTTTGGAAATGGGCAACTGCCCTAAGCCATCTAAAGTGATCAGGAACCTAGGCATACTAAGGGCCTCATTACTGGTATGGAGGCAGCCATGCCCTTAGTAAGGGCATGGCTGCGTCCATACCGGGTCCCAGTACTGGGTTCCTTCAATGAAGAATAACTGGGTCATTCCGACTTTGGAGGACCCTTTAATTCCTCCTTGAAGGAACCCATCCCCATTCCCATTTAAGGCCCCATAGGGCTCAATGGGAATGGGGAGGGAGCTAATAACGGGCCCGTTAATAACGGCCCGTTATTAGCTTCCTGTTCCCCTAGCGGGACCCGCTAAGGACGCCTGGTTTTACCAGGCGTCCTTACCGGATCCCGCAAAGGGAACCTCGTAATAGGGCGTCACGTAATGAAGGTTGCCGGTCCTGTACCGGCACCCTTCATTATGGGAGAGCCTATGGCCCTCACTATAAGGTTAGCGGAATGAGTTTACCGGCACCGGTAAAGGTGCCGGTGCCGGTAAACCCGTTCCGCCCTATTACAAGGTCTCCTCGCGGGACTCGCAAAGGGTGCCTGGAAAAACCAGGCGTCCTTACCGGGTCCCGTGAAGGGACCAGAGAGCTAACAACGGGCCCGTAATTAACGTGCCCGTTGTTAGCTCCATCCCCATTCCCATTGAGCCCTATGGGGGCTCGAATGGGAATGGGGATGGACCGGGTCCGGGTTCCTCGGACGGGGAATTACCGGGTCCGCCAAGGCTGCGATGGCCCGGTAATTCCTCATTCGAGGAACCCGGGCCCGGATTGCGGTATGGAGGCAACCATGCCGCTAAAAGTGGCATGGTTACCTCCAACCTTCTAATGAGGCCCAATGAGGCCCTAAGTGTCTTTTCCACTAAAAGTAAGTTGTGGAGGACTTCAGGGTTGACAATATCTTTACCTTTTTCTATCCCTTTTTGATCTAAAAAAAAATGCAGTTATTATCTTTAGATTTAGAGGCATCTCCAAACCTCGAGGATCTATTCCATTCCAAATTGAACGTTTTGGAAATACTTCTTACAGAATAAGACTCTAAGTGCGTAAGATCTTATTTCTATACTATAACCTCCATAATATGGAGACTCAAATAATCAATCTAAGCCTAAATACATAACAATATTTTTCCGACAAATGAGAAGCACTTACTCAGGACAAAGGGATCACTTTTGGAACTATCAAGTACAACATTTGGCCCATTTCGGCATTTTAAGGAACAATATTGAAGGTTAGCACTCTTCTTCTTTTTTATTGAGACATCATGGGTCTTTACCAACTGCAGTATAGCATTCAACATATTGATTTCAGTGAGCCTTTTTGTTTGTTTTTTTACATTCTGACAAAAATGAGAACATTGTTTACAAGTATTCTACAGCATGTGTTGGATCTTGCAATGTAAAGCATTTTTTGAACTTAGTATTATGGTTTAACCATAGGAAATGTCTTGGTAAGATGATCATGTATGCATAATGAATTGGTTTAAGTACATGTCAAAACATGAGACTTACCAATTTTATTCTGACTTCGTTTGTAGATTTAATTGAAAACAGTCGCCCCTGATGAAGAGTTTTTTACTCGAAATGATTTGCGCACTTTCTCACAATAAATATTGGTAACATGTGAACTATTGAATTGTCATCTGAATTATTATCTTCTGTAAATACAGTTTGTCTAAAATGTACACAATTGTTGTGAATGTACACTTAACTCTCAATGAGCTTAGTGGCTGCCATGTCCCAGGACAGCTAACTAGCCCATTGCTTACATCAACATTTTTGCTCCCATTCAAAGGCCATAGACAGTGTGCAGGGGATGCGAGTTCCTTAAATAGGGAACATTTGATGTTTGCATGCTAATGTACCACAGATTTACATTGGAAAACCAAGTCAAGACAACAGTCAAAAAATGCTTCTGCCATCTGCTCTCTGGCCAAGAAATTACGCCCTACCTCTCATTTGAACACAGATCACTGGCCGCCATCTCCCTGATTCTTCCAAGAATAGACTACGCAAACAGGACATGCCTAGGTTTGTTGGAATATCTCACAAAAACAGCTAGACTACTACTGAGACTCAACAATATTGAACACATAACACTAGCTCTCAGAGTACTGCACTGGATACCAACCCAAAAAAGAATCAATGTCAAGGCCCTGTGCATAGCCCACAAAGCACACGTAAAGTCAAGGAGCAGAAACTCTCCAAAACAAAATCTCACTCATGCTTGTTTTTTACAGGACTTCAGTGAATGACTGGCAAGTGCTTATACATCGAGTGGCTGAAGGCAGACCTGATTAAGACATTTTTATTTCACCAGTAGCTGGTTTACAGCGCCAATTAAGTCATTTGGCCTCATTACGAGGCTTGCACTGACGGAATAAAGGGGGCTGGTACGGGACCGGCCCCTTTCATTCTGTCAGGGCTGATTACAGGCTTCCCATCGCGGGACAAGGATCGGACGCCTGTTAAAACCAGGTGTGCTTTCCGGGTCCCGCGAGAGGAAGAAGGAGGTAACAACGGGACACTTATAATGTGCACGTTGTTACCTCCATCCACATTCCCATTGAGCCCTATAGGGGCTCAAATGGGAATGGGGAATGGTTCCTGCAAGGAGGAATTACCGGGTCCTCCAATGTTGGAATGACCCGGTTATTCCTCATTGCAGGAACCCGGTAAATTAGCCCGGTTTGGTGGCAGCCATGGAGCTAATAGCTCCATGGCTACCGCCAAACTCGTAATGAGGGCCATTAACTCTCAGAAGACTGCTTTAATAAACCACTGGCAGGCACATTGAGTGCAATGTTTTATGGTAAGCCTGCATTAAAGCGAGTTCAAAATGTGCAGTAGCACCTGGAGCGTTCCAAGTGCCAGATGGGATTAACAATAAACAATCTCAGGCCCAAATAACCAGACAGACTCAAATAATATGGCAAAATACTACTTTATTATCATCTCAATAAAGTAGGAAAACCAGGTGAACAAACAGATTGCAGCTCACACACTCTCAAACACATTTCCGTTATACAAAAGCTATATACCTCAATGTATGTCAGTTATGACGTCCTCCTATGGGGGCAAACAGTAAAAACCTATGAACTGAGGGATTGTTTAGTGGATCATATATACCTATACTTTGTTTAGGTGTTAGTAACTGTCACGCACACACCTGCCAGTAACAACACATCTTCCAGGAACCCCGAAGTCCCGGTAGCCCACCCTCCTCCCTCGATCCCATCACTTTCCCCTATAACATTACGGGACTCATGTGTACAACCTGCTGCTTCTTGTGTACAAGCACGACTCATCCACAACAGGGCTCATTCCCGACTGCTCCCCTTTGGTCATTGGCAGCTTCCCTGGTGCCTGAAGGATCGGCTGAGCAACACTATACTTCCGCATCACGTGACCAGCGCTTCTCGATCATGTGATCTTGGATTCCGCCTACGTGATGCAGCCGCTCGTCACGACACTGGGAGTAGCGCTAGAAGCACGAGTATTTAAACACAGATTTCCATATACTCGCCGCTTCACAGCTGTTACCTGTAACTCTGTTTGGCGTCACACGTTCGTTTTGGACTTCTTTGGACATTTTGGATTCGACCTTGGTTTTGGAATTACGGACTTCTCCTGGAATACCCTATCGGCTATTGGTAACTTGGATGTGTTTCACGGATTGACCACGGACTGTTCTTTGGATTGCTATTGGATTTCCCTTCTGCATCTGGTTCTTTTGCTTCCTGACTTCACAGTTACCAGATCTCGTTCTTGCAATCAGATGGACTCATACCGCACTACTCTTTGGGCTCCATCACGGATTGCTCCACCTTGAGGGGCACTGCCCACGTGACTCCCGGACCCTCAACCTCATAGGTTTAGCAGTCTCCTCTCTGACCTTTCTGGTAAGCCCATTCCACATGGTTTTTGCACTGTTGTTACCTGTTTTTGGCTTGGTACTTAATCAGTATTTTTTACAGCGTATTGGGTCTCCAGAGGTTCGTGGTTCTGCAGTTGAACATCTTCCACCTGTGGCCTCAAGGGTTTCACAGGGAGTGACTTTGGGTTCTCTCTGTGTGACACTTGGGGACGGAAGTCTATTCTGCCTACACGACATTCAAGTCTCAACAGACTGTGAAGCCATTTTGTCGTGTGGGCAATGGAGGGAAACACGGACGACCCCATGTCCGCTATGGTCCAAGCCATCACAGTGTTACGAGCGGATATGGCTGCCGCTACCACTGCCATTCATCAACGCCTCGATAACATACAGAGTGTTAGACACTCCTTGCCTGCAGCACAGAATTTGGGGATACTCCACCAGTCTCACAACCCTCTCTGCCTCCTGCTCCATCACCTCAGAATCCCGTTCCTGTGGTACTCCCTTCTCCCTTCCCATTAGCGGCTCATCAGAGGTATCATGGGGATCCTAGGAAATTCAGAACCTTTCTCAACCAATGCAAGCTGCACTTTTTGTGCAGACCCCTGGCCTTTCCTGATTCAACAACGAAGGCAGAATTTACGCTTTCACATTTAGCCGGCACAGCTGCCGCATGGGCCAACCCCCTCTTGGAGAGCAATAGCCCCACCCTTTATGATTTCGACCTGCTTGTCACAGAAATGTCCAGGGTATTCGACACTAGACACAAGGTCCAGTCCCGGGATTTGGAGCTCCTAGATTTGAGCCAGGGAAGGGGGCCACTTATTGAATACATAACTCGATTTAATCAGCTATCAGCAGAAACATCCTGGCCCAAAAGCAAGAAGATGGTGGTGTGCTATAGGGGCCTGAGTAATGCTATGAAAGATGCTCTTTCCGTTATTCCTTCGCTACCCACAGAATTTCAAGATCTGGTTGACTTGGCCCTCCAGGTAGATGCCCGAAGGTCTGAACGGAGAGCAGAGACTGGGTTCGCTCATTCAACCTCCTTACCAACACCCTCCTCTTCTTCTGACACCACTCATGAACCCATGCAAATCAGGGAAATAAGAAGTCCTATTACTCCCCTAGAAAGAGAACACAGGAGGGTAGACAATGCCTGCTACTATTGTGGCCTAGTTGGCCATTTTGTTAAGGAATGTCCCCGTCGCCCAAAAACCAAAACACAGGTTTTTCGGACAGCTCGATCATAGAACCGGGGACTGGATCGAGCTCCTCTTCTCACACCCCGAACCCGATTCCAGCTTTTGGTCGCATCAGGCCCATCCACGTCCAGGCCGTTCTACAGCCCACACCAGGAGTTACACACCCGGTCACTATAATAATAGATCCAGGGGCAACAGGCAACTATATCGACATTTCCCTAGCTCATGCATTAAACCTGCCCCTACTGACCAAGACCAGACCAGAATCCGTACAAGCAGTGGACGGTTCCTCCCTGGTGTCCGGTCCCATTAAACCCCAGACTGCACCCTTGCTCTTGACAATACAATTCATACACAAGGAAACAATAAGCTTTGATCTCATCTCCATGCCTCAGTTTGGTCTAATTCTGGGAATACCTTGGCTTCAGGAACATAACCCGCTTATAGACTGGAAATCAGGTCTTGTACATTTCGAGTCAGATATTTGCCAGAACTTCTGGTTACCCACAGTCTCAGGTGATGATAACCCCACTCAGGTGATTGCTCAGTTAACACTAAACGAGAATGTTGGATCACAGACAGAACAACATGTAGTAGGGCTGGTGGCCACGAATCTTCCCCATGAATACCAAGATTTTGCAGGAGTGTTTGATCGTGGTTTTTCTGAGGTTCGTCCACCACACCGCCCCTACGATTGTCCTATTGATCTGATCCCTGATGCCACTGTTCCCACAGGTAGGATTTATTCCCTCTCCCCATCAGAAGAGTTAGCCTTGAAAGAATACATCCAAAAGTCCCTTCATCTAGGACACATACGTCTGTCCACCTCACCAGCAGCCAGTCCCATATTTTTTGTTCCCAAGAAGGAGGGTGACTTACGTCCAGGCGTGGACTATCGTCGTCTCAATGCTGTTACAAAAAAAAAATCGGTACCCCATTCCCCTCATAACATCGTTACTTGACCGCCTCGCACATGCATCCATTTTCACCAAACTGGACCTACGCGGTGCCTACAATTTGGTCCACGTCCGTTCCGGGGACGAATGGAAGACTGCTTTCTGTACCCGGTATGGGCTATTCGAATATGCGGTTATGCCATTCGGCTTGTGCGATGCTCCGGCCACGTTCCAGAAATTCATTAATGACATCTTCAGTGACATCCTGGATGTGTTTGTGGTGGTCTATCTGGATGACATCCTGATCTTCTCCCAGAACCCGGACGAGCATGTACGGCATGTCCGTGAAGTACTCTCACGCTTGAAAAAACACTCCCTGTATGCCAAGCCAGAGAAATGTCAGTTCCATGTCGATAGTGTTGAGTTCCTTGGGTTCCACATCACCCCTTGCGGGTTGGCTATGAATCATTCAAAGGTGAGAGCAGTCTTAGATTGGCCCGTCCCTATGGCTCTAAAAGGTCTCCAGTCATTCCTAGGTTTCGCAAACTTCTACAGGCGTTTCACCTCAGGCTTCTCTTCCATTGTGGCTCCCCTCACTGCTCTAACCAGTCCTCAAGCACCTTTCGTGTGGACAGAGGGACACCAAAGTGCCTTTGAGGCACTGAAAACAGCTTTCACCACAGCCCCTGTTCTCCAACACCCCGACCCGGAACTCCCTTTTATCGTCGAGGCAGACGCCTCGTCCTTTGCTTTTGGTGCAGTACTGTCGCAAACCTGCCAATCAACGGGTCGCTTGCACCCAGTGGCTTTCCACTCCCGCAAGTTCACATCAACGAAACGTATTATACAGTTACCGAGAAGGTACTACTGGCGGTTATGGATGCCTTCCGTGTTTGGCGACACCACCTCTTGGGCGCCAAACATCGGGTTACGGTATTCTCAAATCACCAGAACTTGCAAGATCTGGCTTCCTTTAAATGCCTCAACAGTAGACAGATGAGGTGGCACCTATTTTTTGTGGTGTTTGATTTCCAGATTCGACACCGCTCAGGCTCTGCTCACGGAAAAGCCGATGCTTTGTCACAATCTCCTGGGAGGGTTGCCTTGCCTGTATTCCCCAACACACTATTGGACAGTACTAAGGTTGTTTATCTGTCTACTCCGTATTTGCCCCTGTTAGAAGCTGTTCGAAAGTCGGTGTCTCTTCATCCCAACCAATTGTCGGAATGGGATCCAGTGTTTCATGACAGGTTAGCTTTTGTGTTGAACCGCTTGTTTTTGCCCACTACAGACACCCGCAATATGGCCCTAGAATGGTCTCATGATGACCCTGTTAATGGACACCCCGGTCAATGCCGTACCTTGGCCCTGTTGAAACATTGGTGTTGGTGGCCGTCCATGAAGAGGGACGTGGACTGTTACGTCAATACCTGCACGATATGTGCGCAGTGCAAACATCGTAGGGACGCCCTGTTGTTATCTGTTATCTGATAGCTGGTAACTTTTTTGACTACATTCAATATTGAAAGTATCACTAACCTGATTTAACAGCGACTTCCCTTGGAGGATACAAATGCTGCAATGAAAGTGCCCCAGACGGCTCTACTCCCCCCACACCGGGAACAAAACAGAACCAATGTGGGAAGGAGCAAAACCCTCAGGGAAACCCTCTGGGGAAGAAGACCCTGGACGATGTCGCTCGCAGGTGAAGAGGGCTTGAGGTGAAGAGGTCTTCGGAGTAGCTTGAAAACTTGTAATGGAGATGAACTCTCTACAGGAGCAGAACAGACAGGTAAGTATTCAAAAAGTGAAGGACAGGCTGAAAGACTCAGGAGAGGTAACAGGCTGAAACTTACTGTAGGATTATGCTGAGGTTACAAAGAACTGTAAGGTGGCCAGGGATACCAGTCTCAACTATTGTAGCCCGAGAACAGTAACATAACCCCTCCCTATAGAGAAAGAAGGTTACTGCAGCCAATGGAAACAAATGATGCAGGGAACGGGTGATTTGGGAAAACACACTAACTTACTTTGTATGGGAAAGCAGAAAGTGACTGCCTGAATGGATGTTGGGAGCGATAACTTGTCGGTGAAAAACCTGACCCGGAATGTGGCCGAGATGAGAAAGGAGAGGAGAGTCTAAACGGAAGAGAGACAATAGATAGCAGTTAGGGAAAGCCGAAAAATTCACAAGGTGAGCAAGGAATAACCTAGCAGCGAACTTACGGAGCGCCGAAATCAGCAGTAGCGACGCGGCTGGTAGCAGAACTTCCTTCACTATATGTGATCACATGAACAGCCATCCGTGTCTCTGGGGAGCGTGCAACGTCTATACCGTTGACTGTAACAACGGCACGGACATCCGCGGCCATCTTGGATGTATTGGATCGTATCGCTCCGTACACATGGCGGCGCTGCCAAAGAGACCAGTGTCGCCACGGTGTAACACCTGTAGGCCTGTTACTTCCTTTGCCCGTACCCCCAAAGCCCTGGCATACACTAACCATGGATTTCGTTACTGATCTACCCCGGGTGCAGGGTTTCGATACTGTATGGGTGGTTGTGGATTCCTTTTCTAAGATGGCCGCTTCATCCCCTGTAAGGGTATACCCTCTGCTCCTGCATTGGCAAGACTGTATTTTTGACTCCATCTTCTGTCTTTTCGGCTTACCTTCTGTTCTCATCTCTGACAGAGGATCCCAGTTTACGCCCCGCTTCTGGCGGGCCTATACCAAACTGATTGGTATTGATGTTCGGTACTCCTCGGCCTACCACCCGGAGACGGATGGTCAGACCGAAAGGGTTAACCAGACCATGAAGCAGTACTTGCGTTGTTTGATACTGCAGCAACAGACCACCTGGCTACGAGTCCTTCGTCTCGCTGAGTTCGCATACAACAATGGGGTCCATGCTTCCACTGGGTTCTCCCCTTTCTATGTCCTGTATGGCCAACATCCCCGTGTCCTGCCCATCCCTGACCTTGCATCTTCTACCAATCCAGCAGCAGGTGCGTGTTTTAGGGATCTGTCCTCCATCCACGCTCAAACCGCTGCTCACCTTTGTGAGGCTCAGGCTTCCATGAAGTCCCAGGCGGATAGGAAATGGCTACTGGCCCCGGTTGGTCATGTGGGTTCCCGTGTATGGCTGTCTACGCGGCAGCTGCGTTTGGAGGGTTGCCACAAGCTCCTGCCCCGTTTTGTGGGCCCCTACGTGGTGTCCCAGGTGATCAACCCTGTAGCTTATCGTCTTGTGCTCCCGAGGTCTTGGCGGGTTGATCCTGTTTTCCATGTCTCTCTGCTCAAGCCTTGTCCCGGTCCCTCCTGCCTTTGTGGCCCTGTTGGCCCGGTGTCACTGACTACCCCGGATGTTTATGTGGTCTCTTGCATTTTGGATTGCTGTGTGTGCGGGGGGCGTTGGCAGTATCTGGTGGATTGGTCTGGGTATGGCCCGGAAGAGAGGTCCTGGGTTCATGCTCATGATGTCCACGCCCCTCGGTTGATGGCTCACTTTCATAGGGATAATCCTTCATGCCCACAGGGTCGTGGGCCTTTGGGGGGGCTCTTTCACACACACACCTGCCAAAAACACCACATCTTCCAGGAACCCCAAACTCCCAGTAGCCCGCCCTCCTCCCTCGATCCCATCACTTTCCCCTCTCACATTACAGGACTGACGTGTGCAACCTGCTGCTTCTTTTGTACAAGCACGACTCATCCACAACAGGGCACATTCCCGAATGTGCCCCTTTGGTCATTGGAGCTTCCCTGGCGCCTGAAGGATCAGCTGAGCAACACTATACTTCCGCGTCACATGACCAGCGCTTCTCGATCACTTGACCTGGGATTCCGCACACGTGATGCGGTCGCTCGTCACGTGACTGGGAGTAGCACCAGAAGCACGAGTATTTAAACACGGATTTCCATATACTCGCACCTTCACAGCTGTTACTTGTAACTCTGTTTGGCGCCACGCGTTCGTTTTGGACTTCTTTGGACATTTTGGATTCGACCCTGGTTTTGGAATTACGGACTCCTCCTGGAATACCCTATCGGCTATTGGTAACTTCGATGTGTTTCACGGATTGACCACGGACTGTTCTTTGGATTGCTATTGGATTTCCCTTCTGCATCTGGTTCTTTTGCTTCCTGACTTCAAAGTTACCAGATCTCGTTCTTGCAATCAGGTGGACTCATACCACACTACTCTTTGGGCTCCGTCACAGATTGCTCCACCTTGAGGGGCACTGCCCACGTGAGTCCCGGACTCTCAACCTCATAGGTTTAGCAGTCTCCTCTCTGACCTTTCTGGTAAGCCCATTCCACATGGTTTTTGCACTGTTGTTAACTGTTTTTGGCTTGGTACTTAATTAGTATTTTTTTTACAGCGGATTGGGGTCTCCAGAGGTTCGTGGTTCCGGAGTTGAACATCTTCCACCTGTGGCCTCAACGGTTGCACAAGGAGTGACTTTGGGTTCTCTGTGTGTGACACTTGGGTCCGGAGGTCTCTTCTGCCTACACGACATTCAAGTCTCAACAGTAACATCATTGGCTGTCCCTTATCTAGTAGGCATTCAATAAACTCCCTCAAACTAAGTATAATATGGATAATAGCAGAATAACAGCAGAGTATTGGCTTCTTCAACAATGTATGGTCCATCATCACATAGGCGCTCCTGATTGGTTGGCATTCTCTCCCAACCTTGGACATTCGGGTCGTTAGCAGCACGTAAGCAAAATGAAACCCAGGTGTGGGGAACAACGTCAGACAACTGCTCACTTGGCCAATTAGCCTACCTTCTCTCATCAGTTAGGCCCTAAACCAAGGCTTCTTCTTTGTCGTTGACCTTACTGACTGTTCTCTTCCTCAGAACTTTAAAGGGAGTGAAGGCAGATTGCTATCTTCATCTGGAGCATAATTAACAGCTCTTGTTTTCTGGTCTTGCACCACATGGAAGGAGAGCACAATTTTGTCCATCCTGCCATTCTATTTAGTGCTATTTGATTCAATTATACTGGATGCTATTACTCCTCTTCGCCTCAGGAGACTTGGTTGCTATGACTTGCTTGTTCAATACTAGGCAAATGTCCACTCCTTTGATTAATCGAAGAGAAATATGTTGTGCGTATGTAGCTTATCCTCTTCAACTCCTTTCGTGCCATACAGATGGCTCTTACTGCAGAATTATTGATCCCAAGACAAACAAATACTCTTCATTCTTTGCACAAAGCTGTTTTACAGTGCTGTCAGCTCTGCAGCCTTGGTCTCTCTCCTTCAGGCTTCTTGCTTACTATTTATACAGAGTCAAAGCCCATCTTTCATCATGGCTGCTTTACCCGTGTCATATGTCCTACTTCAGCAAGCTTCTATATGTCTCATTTACCTTGCGTTTCTGCTTATTTACATCTACAGCATCTCTTCTCACTTATCTTCTCAGTGTATATGTTGTCTTCATATTTGCATAAATGTTTACTTTATTGCTTCTGTCACAGCTTCATTCTTTGATTATTCACATATAATTTCAGTGTGTCCTTGTGTCTTTTCTTCATGGTATCACTTGACACTTGTCAGATTTCACTTATAGCTCTTCTATGTTCAATGGTGTCTGCAGGCATCATTCTCCCATGTCAGTTCGAGGGTACATTCGATACAGTTGTCTGAGCGCATAACATCGCTGATATCTTCGATGCAGTATTGGGATGATACCTGGTGTCATGCACAGTGTCTTCTTTTTGTTCTTCCAATATGATGGAGGATCACCCTACTCGAGTCACCTCCGTTCTTTATATGTTATTTCACACTGCAGGTCACATGGCAACACTCCTCAGTCAGTTGACGGAACACCCAACATCCCGCATAGTTCTTATGATCCTTAGGGTAATAAAACGTTGTTCCTGGGAGTGCCAGAGGACTTCTTTTCAGGTTATTATGGGTGGTGCTTTCAGTCTGTGTGTGCTCGTCAGTCACAGCATTCACGTTGATCATTATCTTCATCCCAATAGCTTTCTTTCCTGTCTTCTTGCACTATCCTATGATTACTCTTACAAGACAGAATCCTAGCAACACCAACACTAGTATTGCTCCAAGCAGCTTGAAGGTATTCACCAGCCAGGTTGGAACCCATCAGAACAGGGCAAAAGCCAACCTTGATCTTCGGTCTAATCTACTTCTTCCTCTATTTTCGTGTTCAGAGCTGACAACATAGTTAATGCCTCTGTCAGAGTCCATTGTCTACATCATGGGCATTTATGTATGTACAGCAAGAAGGCACGGTTATGACGCACACGCCATGGTCCATTGTTGTAATCATGTCCAGGACATAACTGTTGTGGAGGGTCAAAAGTCTGATGGCCCTCAATTCTTCGCTAATCACATTAAATCCTTTTATTCTCATGTTTATTGTTTGTAACAGCTCCCACCTGGTTATTTGTAACCTCTTGGTGTTCACTGCAGTCTAAATTCCTGGCATGAATATGGATGTAAATATCTCTGCCGTTCTACTGAAGAACATATGCTTATCCGGAATGTCGTAATAGGCTTCTATTGATTTTGCTGAAAAATAGCTCTCGCTCTTCAGTCGGATGAGGTTAAGCAACCTTTTCTTTCTTTGATGTGCATCCATTTTTGGAAAGCTGTCAATATGAAGATACCTTTGTTGAATCACCAATGCAGGAACATGTATGATCACTATAGAATAGAGCATATCCCTCCCCAATTTTAGGTAGCTGCTTATAGGTTCTGGATCCACAGTCCCAATAGTGGTCCATAAGCACAGCAGTTCCTCCATTCATTCCTGGAACATCAATTATTTGCATGTATCCTGTATTTTCTGCAACTTTGGTCAGACCCCTGTTTCTTAAACACAATGTTGTATTCTTCATGGGAAGTATGGATACAGGTCCAGCTTCATTTTCAACCCATGTAAATAATTTCGAATACTTGGCCCATTCTTTCAGGCTTTCATTATTCACTATTTGTACTATGTGTACTGGTGCTGTCATCAATAAATGTGCACTGAATGCTAACATTCTGTCTTCCCATCCTGTACTGGTGGCTAGTCATCCATGCACTAATAGCTGAGGTCTCTTCCAGTATCCTGGCAATCCTGGCATTTCCCATGTGTCTGCACAACCCAGTCTCCTTTGTTCAACGATCCTTATCTGATTTCCAGTCATACCAATGAATGAATACATGAGCATTTTGGTTTTCCAATCGGGGTCCTTTTCCATGTTCTTTTTTTCTTATGTATGCATAACCATATGGGAACATCTTTTTTAGCCTCCATCGTAGAATTGTCCATCTTCCTTCAAATTGTCCTCGTGTTGTGCATGCTGCTAGATGGCTGAGACACTTTGCATCATGTGCAGGTATTTCTCTTACAATACATTTTCTGGCTGTGCTCATGGCATAAGGGATGAGAGGACACACATAGCAGCTCTCATCTGATGTTCTTCGCCCCACCCCCTTCATGTGCTGATAGCGCATGTTATTCTTTAAATGGGCTGAATTATCAAGGTATGTATTTATATCCTCATGATCTTCTTCAGCATCTCTCTTAAATTGGATAATTTGCTTAGAAATATCAGAGAAAATATCACTTGTACTTTTGTTAGGGACAAAAATAGATGTCTCATTGCAAAACACTTCGGGCCTTATTAAGACCCTGGCGGTCCTGTAATGAATGGTGTCGGTACGGGACCGGCACTGTTCATTACGGGATGTCGGATTACGAGGTCCCCTAGCGGGACCCGGAACAGATGTCCTGTAAAACCAGACATCCTTTCTGGGTCCGGCGAGGGGACCAAGGAGCTAATAACGGGCCCATTATTAACGGGCCCGTTATTAGCTCTATCCCCATTCCCATTGAGGCCTATGGGGGCTCAAATGGGACTGTGGAATGGTTTTGTGCATGAGGAATTACCAGGTCCTCCAAGGTCGGATTGACCCGGTAATTCCTCATTCACAGAACCCAGTACTGGAGCCCGGTATGGAGGCAGCCATGCCCTTTTTAAGGGCATGGCTGCCTCCATACTCGTAATGAGGCCCTTCATCTATATTAGAAAGCCTTATTTGTGAAAATGAAATGATAATAAGGAAGAAAAGACAAATCAGTGTACAAAATATGGTTACAAGAAGTATTCCAAATAAACATATTGATTTTCTTGCTGGAAGTGCATCTCTTACAAATTGGAAAATTCCAATTTTTTTATCAACGTGTAATTCTTGTTTTTCTTTATAACAACCACACTCTTTTATAATAGAAATTGACAAATGATCACAATGATGATCCTGAAAATAACAGGACTGTTTTTAGGATTTGCCAAAAATGTATCAATATCAATGTGTCGCCTCACTAGAGCTGGGTATGATCGAAGAATATAACTAAAAACAGCATACAAGAATGTATGCAATGTTATAGGTAACAAAAGTGTTGTGTGCTCTTCTTCTTTCTCTTGCTTAAAACCCTTTCTCTTTAACCTATCTAGAATAGTTCTGTAACTGCCGCAAAGTTGTTTTCCCCCCCTTAGACTTGGGAATTTTTCAAAGTTCAAATTGTCTTTATTTCATGAGTCTTTGTCTTGGTTCTTGGTAGCTGATCTTGTCTGAATCTGTGGAACTTCTTCTCTTACTTCACTGTCGGCGGGTGCAGGAGGGGTCAGGGTCTCCCCTTTTCAAGTCTTTATGTCAATCAGATGCAGCCAGGCTCTTCTTCCTTCGATCTTCACTGCAGTGGGAGTGTCCCCCTCTACTAGGTACGGTCCTTCAAAATGGGGCTTATTCCAAGTGCAGACAAAACTCTTAACAAGCACTTGGTCACCAGGGTACAAACCATGTTGCTTCCGCAAGTCTATGGCATCAACTGTTTGGCTGTCTTCTTTAACCCATCCCTCAGATTTTTGATGTGTTGAGAAATAAAAGAAACACTAGCGGTCATATTTGCAAAAATAACATACATCTCATCCCATAATGTTTTTGCTACAACATGTGCATCTGTTTCTATTCGAGTGGGAGGAGCACAGGGTACTCTCATACAGCGTTCAGTCACCAATTGATGAGGAGTCAGGTGGTGATCTGAAACAGGCAGGTTTTTCAGTGCAAATAATGCAAGGGGTAGGCAATTTAGCCATCCCTTCTTCAAAGTTATTTTGATCTTAGCTATCCTTTCTTTAAGGAGTCCGTTTAGCCTCTCACAAATACCATTCACCTGTGGATGATAGGCGGGTGAAAACATGTGCTTTATGCACAATAAAAGAGTAACCTGTTCAAACATCTCATTTACAAAATGTGGCCCATTATCAGACCACAGGACTTTGCACACACCCCATATAGGAAACACTCTCATGCATGAGAAACTTGGCAGCACATGTGGAATGTGTACATGGGCCCACCTCAATCCATCTGGAAAAGGACGTACTACCATTAACAGATATATGTAACCATTGCATGTTTGCAACATATCCACAATCTGTATGTAGATTTGGAAAAGGACCGTTGGTTCTAGGGATTGCTCCTCTCACTGTTTGCAAAGTGTGCTCTGCTGTGAACCTCTGGCAGATAATGCAGTTCACAATAAACTGTGCCACGTGTTCTAACAAATTTGGTGAAAACCAGTCTTCTGCGATCATGGCAGCAAGACTCTCTCTAGTTGTGTGTGCGGGGTAGTGAAGCTTCTCCAGTGCCACCTTCAATAATGCTAGAGGCACAAATGGCTCTCCAGGACTATCTTGTCTCCATGTAGCCTCTGTGGGGGATAAAGTAAACCCCATCTCTTCCATAAATCCTGTTAATCTTATGGAGCTCGACCTTGTAGCTCAATTAACTGTAAAATGTATAACACGTTAAAACCATGCTTCATCATCATACATCACCCTGACATTTGCTTAACACTTTCTACTTCAAAATTAGAAATATTTGGAAAATATGCTCCTCTTTTTGCTTCAATGTCTGCAGCTTTGTTACCTCAAGAAATCATGTCTGCCTTCTTAGTATGGGCTGCACATTTCACCACGACGATAGCCAATGGGAGCTTTAGTGCCTTAAGGAGTTTATACAATAGAGACGCATGTTGCACTGGTGTACTGTCTGCGCGGAGGAAACACCTCCTTTTCCAGCGTGTCACATAGGCAGAGTCAAAGTACACTGTCACTTCCTCATCCTCATATCTTTGGAGTACAGCGATAAGCACCACTCATTCTGCAGCATGTGCTGAACAAAGTGAAAGCAATCTTGCACTCGTCAGAACTCCAAATTCAACATTCTTTATTAAGCTTCACTACTGCCAATCCGGTATGTCTTCCTCCAGTCATCTGGTCAATTTGGGAAGACCAGTCAATAAATAGAATGTCCACCTCTCCGAGAGCATTTTCTCTAACATGGGGAATATCATCATAAAACTCAGTATACGTTGCAGAGTCGTGTACATACTCCTCATTCCCTACTGGTTCTGCTATGAATGTTGCTGGATTCACTACTCTACATCTAACAATTTTGATCGTTGGATTCGAAATAATTACTTACTAACACTTGTTTGGAAGGATAATGTCCTTTCATTACTGGGTCTAAAATACCACTAGAGTAGGCTAATAGTTTATGTACATGTCCTAATGTCATCTCCTGTGTGAGAACTGCTATCATTAATTCTCCATTTGAATGTGAGAATAAGCAAAACTCCTCATTATAGTCTGGAATTCCTAAACAGGTGCTGTACAAATCACCCTTTTAAATTCTTCAAATCCTTCAGTCATCTCATCTGTCCATATTATCTCACTTTTACCTATCTGTGCTTCCTTAAGTCCTTTTAAAAGTGGTTGAATATATGTACTGTAATCAAAAACCCAGGCCCTGCAGTAATTACATAGGCCTACAAACTGTTGTATTTCCCTCACTGTCTCAGGTTTTGGAGTTTTATGATCGCTTCTGCTCTCAGGTGCCACTTTTCTTCCTTCTTGAGGGATTTGCTTTCCTGTATACAGGACCACTTCCTGGCAATATTGTAATTTCTCTTTTTGGGAATTATATCCTTTCTCTGCTAGTATTGTCATTAGTTGAACTGAATCTTTCCTGCATTTATCTTCAGTCTCGCTGCACACTAGTTTATCATCTATGTGCTGAATTATTGTGCTTGCAAGTTGTATGTTACCTAGGTCCATCAGAAGGACCCTATCAAAGGTTGATGGGGACTCACAGCACCTCTAAGGTAATCCTGTGTGTTTCCAGCGCTGGAACATGAGGTCAAATCTTAGGAGTCCTCATGAAGGGGAATTGAAAAGAAAACATACTTTAAATCTATCACTGTAAAATACTTGGCTGTAGCTGGAATGTTACATAATATCATAGCTGGATTTGGAACCAGAGGAAACTCTGCTTTGACAATATTGTTTAGGGGACATAGATCCTGAATATATCTCCACGACCACACTGTTGATTTCTTCACTCGGGGCATAGCCGTGTTACATGGGGATTCTGATGACACCAATTTACCCTGCTGTACTAAAGTGGAAATGGTTTCAAATATACCTTCATCTGCTTCTCTGGACATGGGCTACTGCTTTGCTCATGGCAAAATTGCTCCTTGCTTGAGCTTAATTTGAAATGCTCCTGCTCCATTCAATAGATACACGTCATATGGACTGCTGGTCCATACGATGCTTGGCACTTTTTCTAAATCTTCCCGAAGAATTATGGTTTCTTTTTTACCACTGCCATTCTCTGAGGTATTTATCTATTCTCAACTTTAATCCAATAAGTGAGACTTATGAAAAATACTAATTCATCATCTGAATTCTCAACTCTGCACAGCTCTTTGACTGTGAAGTCTGTTAGTCTATACCCTTTGTCAAGAGCTATTACTGTTCTCCATGCTCTTCCTTCATTGCTCATCCCATGAACAATGGGCCTCATTACGACCCAGGCGGTAAGTTACCGCCTGGGCCGTGACTTTACCACCATGGCGTAAACTACGTTTACGCCATGGTGGGTGGCGGACTTACCGCCCCATTCCGAGGTTGGCGGGGGCGGTAAGTCCCCAATCCCCATTTACCCTTCCCCATTCCCATTTTTGCCCCATAGGGCATAATGGGAGTGGGGAAGGCGTTAATTACGCCACCGTAAATTACGGTGGCGTAATTAACTCCATGGTCCCTTAGCGCCATGGATTTTAACACCTGTTAAAAGCAGGTGTTAAATCCGCCATGGCGCTAAGGGACCTCGTACTCAGGCGGTAAGGGTCGGCGCTGTTTACGCTGCCGTAAACCCCTTACCGCCTGGGTCGTAATGAGGCCCAATGACCCTTTTGTCTCTTACTACTGCTGCTTCTAGTTCTATGGGAATAACCTGTCATTCCTCATCATCCATAGGTATTTGTCATCTAAACAAAAATGTGTCAGGCATTCTCAACAATTTAACTATCAGTCCAGAAAGCCATGTCAACAAACTATTTACTCCATACAAAAATACTTCTGGGTATAAAGGGACACCTCGTAATGCTTTTTAGCCTGTAAAATCTAATATGAATTCTCTTACATTCATATCATTTATCCCTGTATTAGAACACACTATTCCTTTGTCGTTTTATGTTTTGTCATCAAGTCACACCCTAACATGTTAAGTAGTGTCTGCTGAGAATACAATAGTGGCATATACACATCATGTTCTCCTATAGAAATTGGAAAGTAATCAGTAAAAGGAACTAAACTCATAGCCCCAGAAAATCCCTGCGCATTCATGGCAATGGCAGACATTGTGTACTTTCCCTCTCGAACACAGAAACGATTCGCTACAGTGTCTACAAGAAATGAAAATGTCTTGCCTCCTATCATTACGCTAACACTCGTTTCCATTTGGGGGTCTGGTGTCACTGGTAGTACTGAACACATCAGGTCACTCTGTGGGCTTTTCTATTGTGGATACAAATTCATCCCTGTACCCATGAAAGGATTTCCTCCTACCGCGGTCACATTCCCTATCCTGGGTGTAGATGCTTGTGGGCCTCCTGTATTCGCATTGCATTGTGGTACCATTGCTTGTTGTGTCTGTACTTGTGTTTGCATAGGTGCAGGCTGTGGTTGCCCTTGTGGTGACTGTGATTGCAATGGAACTTGTTGTGTTTGCTGTAGTTGTGGCGCACATGTTTAATTCTGCATGTGATCTTGGGCATAATACTCCTGCAGTTCTGTATTATACTCTTGAGAATAACCTATCCCCCCTCTTCGAGTTTGCCAATTCTGCTGCATGCCCCCTCTACTTCTACATGTTTGGGCCATGTGTGATGTCCTCCCACAATTTTAGCATTGTGGCGGCTGTCCTCTATTAGATCCTCCTCCCCCACCTCCTCTTCCTCTAGGTCCATTCCCTCAACTTTGTGGCCAAGAATTATACCCACCTTCATCTACGGGGTATACTACATTGCTTGGCTGCGCTGGCTGTAACTCTTGAGTTGCCACACCTTCACTAGTCGTCAATACTGCTTCTTCTATAGCAAATTTTGACTGTTTTTTCTGAACTAGCTGTGCTACTGTTTATCCTACAGTTCCCTCATCTCAATATGCCAGCATTCTTGAATCTCTTGTATAAAAGCAACAGGATCTTCATTCTCACCCATTTTCCCTGTCATAATTGCACCCATGTCTTTTGTGTCAGGATATGGTACTCTAAGTGCCCTCCATGCATCTACTCTGCAATTGTTAAATGGTGCTCCATCATGTGTCATGTTTTGTGCTGTCACACTCGCATATCCTGCTTGTCTCCAAATGTCATCAACTCTCTCCCCTAGAATAGCGGCTAGCAGGCCTTTTATGTCACCCACTTCTAACGTAATTCCCGCTGTCATTCTTTCTAACTCATGAATCCATTTTCCCACACCTGCAGTCAAACTAGGTAATTTACATTTCAAATTATCTTTGTCCATTTGTGGCCACCGTATATATTGTGGTTGTCCTCCTCATTTCTCTAATAATGGGAATTGTGTAAATCCTGATCTACAATCATGCCCACCTACACTTCTTGTCTTCCAGGTGGGGCTAGTTTTGCCTGTTTGTTTTCATCCTGGCAATGACCATGATCAATTTACATAAGGTGGGGATGTATCCCCTGCACTGCGTGACCATGCTTGAGGTCATTCAGATTATGGTGTCGGTGCTGGTGTATTTTTTCTTTTGTTTCCTCTAAATCTGACCACTTAAATCCAAATATAGAAAGAGGGGTAAAAACACATGCGCCTTCTCTTCGCGCTCTTTCATTATCTTCCCTTTCTTCATCCGACATCATTATAACCCAGCTTGTATGGGTGTTGTTCCTTTCCTCATCATCAAGATCTAGGGCCTCATTACAAGTGTGCCGGTCCGGTAACAACGGTGCCAGTAATCCTACCAGCACCATTGTTATCAGACCGGCACACTATGGGGCTGCATGCCCGAGTTGCTGTGCCCAGCAGGTCTGACCCTGCCGGGCACAGCGGCCACGGTAGGTAGACTTTCATGGAAGCACCGGCAGCATTACTAACAGTGCCGGTGCTTCTGTGTTCCCCATTCCCATAGAGTCCTATTGGACTCTATGGGAATGGGGAACAACATTTTACCAGTGCCTGACTTCCCAGACCACCGGGGTTGTAATGCCCCAGTGTTTCTGGCAAGCCAGGCGCTGGTAAAATGTACAAGTCTGGCGGCAACCTGATGGTTTTACCCAGTTACCGCTGGACTTGTAATGAGGCCCTTAGGCTACCTAAGGACAGCGTTCTATGCTCATTCGTCATGTCATCCAATATTTCCCCTGTTTCTTTCTGTGGAGATCCTTTGATGCTCCCTTTGGTTTTGTAACCATCTTTCTCCCTCATTTGCCTATATAAATCCCCAATCCTTTTCCTTATGTTTTCTGCCTCATGCCCATCAGCCTGTGACTGGATTCTCGGTATCCCTTGCAGCTTCCTGAAGGGCTGTTGTGACCCTCTATCTTCCTCCCATCATTCCTTTGCTTCAATGAGCACTATACATTTATTAACAATGTGATCTATTTCATCATCCATTTATCCCCACTTCTTCTCATTTCTTCTTCCCTTCCTCTCATGTCCTTATTCTCTTCTTCCTCTAACCTTCTTTGCAACCTACATTATTTCAATCTCTGTTTTTCTATTTCTTCATGTCTCTTCTCCTCTATTCTCTCTTTCTCTTCTACTGTTCTTCATACCTTCTTCATTCTTCATTTCGATTCTTCTCTTTTTCCTTCTCCTCTTTGTATGCCCTTTATTATTGCTTTTCCCATTCTTCTCTATCTTCTCTTTCTCTAACATCTTCAATACACTTTCCATCAAATTTGAGTAATATCCGTTCTCCCATCCACTCGTTCTGTACTATCATCACTTCATTGGTTTCCCCTCTCATTGCCTCTTAGTTTCTTCTTCTATCTCTATCTGTCTGTCCCTTCTTTCACCACATGTTTTATATTAATTGCGTGCTGACATATATTTACATTCTTTAATTTTGCCCACTTCCATATTGTCCTCACTTCGAAAAGCGTGTGGGGCGTGCATATGTCAGATTAGCATACCCTGCTGCTGCTTTTAACTCCTTTAAATGATAGCAACCCTATTTCTCAGTGTCTGTACTCTTGTTTTCAGAAGGAGAAAGAGGAGCCAATGGCGTCACATCATCCCCTCTATGCTGATTAAGCATCCACTCCTTTTCAGGCAGGTCTTCTTTCTCGCTCATACATTTTCCATAGCACTAAAATGGCTAATATTTTCTGTAACTTCTTCCCTGTATATACAGCATGCTAGTGTGTTGTCATGTGTTGCAACACTGTTCTTGACAGAGAATCTTCTTGAGGCCAAGGCATGAACATTATGTCAGCCATGCCTTTTACCTATTTGGCCTGGTACTTCCTAATCTTGTGTGTGTATCTCGGTAATGTTTTGTACAAGTGTATTAGGGGACTGTTCTCATAATGACAAGTTGTTTTTAACTGTCAATACTTACCGGACCTTTTATATGGTTATTACTTTAATCAATTATATCACAACAATTAATTCAAGCCAGCACCATCAATCGTCGGCCATTACCTAAAAAACAATTCTTTAACAAATTTCCATGCATATACAATAATGTTCTCCTTATTCCTTTGTTTATAGTTCTATAGATTCTTGCTGTCCTGCTACTTTATTATTAAGACTAAGAATATTATATCAGTTATTATTTTTTCTCAAATGTTATCCTCCTATGATTGACGTCAATCATTTATTTTTAGAGTCTGATAACCAGATACATTATTACTATGATTGTATGTTTCTTAGTTTAAACAAAGCAAGATTTACACTGACATATTTATAACTCCAAACAAATGTGCACTTTAATGTACTGCGATCGTATTCTTCTAATTTCTCTAGTAAAGGTAGCTCATCTCCAGTTTACCCCATTTTGAAGTGTGACAAGCATTCTTCATCTTGCCCTTGCTTCAGGAATCCCTGCAAACGTACCCCCTTTGGGAGTGTAATGCATGTCCTTCTGTCCCCTTGGAACTAGGAATCGAGGTATCTATCTCTTTCTCACTTAACACAAATCCTGTTACTATATATATTTACACTTACAATACATTTCTCCCTCCATTTGCTACTTTGATGCTCTCCTTACATCCGTTGCTCAGCTAAAGTGCCTCAGTATCGACCATTCCCCAATCAACCAGTTCGCCATCAGTCCACAGGGTGCCTGTGGGGACCGGACAAGAATTTCTTCAAAGGGGCACTTGCCAAACATCTTGTTTTCACACATGTGTTTTTCTCCTCTCTCCACAGGAAACTCTGTGATCTTCTGGCTAATGGTGGAAGAAGACACAAATCTGAGAGTCTAGACATGAACCCGGGAGATTGGATCAGACCATCTGCACTGCTACCAAACGTGCAGTAGCACCTGAAGCGTTCAAGTGCCAGATGGGATTACCAATAAACAATCTCAGGCCCAAATAACTGGACAGACTCAAAGAATATGGCAAAATACTACTTTATTATCTGCTCAATAAAGTATGGAAACCTGGTGAACAAACAGATTGCAGCTCACACACTCTGGAATACATTTCCGTTATAGAAAAGCTTTATACCTCAATGTACATCAGCTATGATGTCATCCTACGTGGCAACCAGTAAAAACCTACCAAATTGAGGGATTAGTTTGGGGAACATATATACCTATACTTTGTTTAGGTGTTAGTAAAATCATCAGCGCCCACTTGCCCCCGGGTTTGGTGTGCTATACAAATGACTAAATAAAATAAATAAATACAATTGGATGCCCCTTATCTGTTAGGCACACCTTAAACTACCTCTAACTATGTATAATATAGATAACGGCAGAATAACAGCAGCAGATTGGCTTCTACAATAATGTATGATCCATCATTACAAAAGCCCTCATGATTGGTTGGCATTCTCACCCAGCCTTGGACATTAAGCGTGTTAGCAGCACGTAAGCTAAACAAAACCCAGGTGCGGGGAACAACGTCAGACAACTGGCCACTTGGCCAATTAGCCTACCATCTATCATCAGTTAGGCCCTAAGCCAAGGCTTCTTCTTTGTAGTTGACCTTGCTGACTGTTCTTTTCCTCAAAATATTAAATGGAGTGACAGTACATTGCTTTCTTCATCTGGAGCTTAATGAATAGGCCTTTTTACTGGTCTTGCACCAAGTGTAAGGAGACCACAATTTTGTCCATCCTGCTTATTTAGTGCTATTTGATATGATATGATATGATATAAGTCATTTATAACATGCCTGTACACAAGTGTTCCTAGGCGCGACAAGACAAGGAAGGGAAGACAAAACAACAATCTTACTAGGCCTTGTGTGATTCAGATCGCGCAAGTGCAGGGGGAGGGAAGGGAGAAGTGCTGAGGGTTGGGGGAGGGGAAAGTGCAAAGTAACTAGTAAGTGCATCCGGGAGGTGGCTCATAAGTGCAGAGAATCAGGGGACTGTAGGGTTGCAAATACAGTCTTTTAAGTGGTATGGAGGCCCGTAGGCAGTGCTATGGGAACCGGTCTTGCAGGAGCATGGCCCTGTAAGTTCAGTGGGTGGCCAGGTAACGAGTATGCGCAGACAGGGACATCAGCAAGGGAGAGGGAGAGAGAAAGCAGAAGCGAAAAGGAAGGTCTTGAGTTGCTTCTGGAACTTTAGGTGGTCCTGCTCAAGTTTGAGAGAGGTAGGGAGGCTGTTCCAGAGGGAGGCCCCTGCCGAAGACAAAGATCTACCCTCCACTCTCTGCCTGGAGAAGCATCTGACCCTCAGAGAGTTGGAGGCGGATGAGCAGAGGGGTCGAGAAGGAAGATGCTTATCTAGAGAATGTTGGATGTAGTGTGGTCCCTGGCCCCAACAGACCTTGTGGATGATGCAGAGGGTCTTGAACTTGATCCTTGCAGCCACAGGGAGCCAGTGGAGAGATTTCAGGGCTGGAGAGATACGATCCCTGGGCTTGAGGACAAGGACAAGTCTTGCAGTCCTGTTCAGGATAAGTTGTAGAGGGCGAAGAGTAGAGGCAAGCAGATTTAGGAAGAGGCTGTTGCAGTAGTCCAGCCTAGGAGGACCGGGGCGCTGAAGACAGTGAGCCTCTGGGGGAAAGTGAGAAAAGGACGAATATCTCTAAGGAGTTGCAGCTAATAGTGTCACTTCTTAGAGACGTCAGAGATGGGAGGGGAGAAGGAGAGGGTGGAGTCAAAACTGACCCCAGGCCTATTAGCCTCACTCAAAGGAGCAGGTAGAAGGCCCAGGGTGGGCGGCCACAGTGAGAGAGGAAGGCGGGAGCAGAAGTCCCAATGAGGAGGATCTCAGTTTTACTGGAATTAAGGCAGATATCGTTGGAGGCACACCATTCCTGAATAGCAGGCAGTCTTGTATTAGAGAAGGAGCAGTAGAGGCTGAAGGGAGTCTGAAAGAGAGCTGGGTGCCAACGGCAAAACACTGAATGTTAGAGCAGAAAGTAGAGCTGCAGCGGGACAGAGGTGCCTGGTAGTGGTTAAAAAGCCAGGGATAGAGGTTAGACCCCTGGGGAACACCACAAGTAGAGAGAGAGATAAAATAGAGGAAAGACCCAAGTTGGACCTGGGAGCGTTGATCAGTGAGAAAGGAGCTTAACCAGGCAAAGATCTGACCAGAGATATCCAGGTTGTTTCGGAGACGATTAAGTAGTATGGTGTGGTTGACCATTTCGAAAGCAGAGGATGGGTCAAGGAGAATGAGGACAGAAGGAAGGTTAGAGGCAAGATTGGAGAGCAAGTCTTCACGGGTGTTCATGAGAGTAGTTTCCATGGTTCTGGCTGCTCAGACTGGTGGACATGGGGACAACCAACAGATTCAGTATGGAGATTAAGCTGTGAGATGGCCAGCTTCTCCAGGAGTTTGCCCAGGAAAGGAGTTATGGAGATTGGGCTATAGTTTGCCAGAGAGGAAGTATCGGCAGAAGGCTTCTTAAGAAGGGGGTGCACAAGGGAGTGCTTAAGGGGGGAGGGTAAGGTTCCAGTGGCAAAAGAGTGATTACAGAAATTGGCCAAGGCTGGAGCAAGGGTGTCAATGTGTTCCTTGATGGTTCTGGAGGAGGAGGGGAACACCTGCTTTGATGAGACTTTCATAGATCAGACTTGTCTAGAAACAGCGTTGGAAGTGAACAGGCGGAAGGAAGAGAAAGGAAGAGGAGAAACGACCGTAGAGGGACATGGAAAGGGAGTGGCAGAGGAGGTAGAGGACCAGAGATTGCACAGGATGTCCTGGGTTTTAGTGGTGAAATGAGATGCCAATGTCATGCAGAGGGTCTGGGAGTGAACAGGAGAGGAAGAGACTGCAGCAGGATTGGCCAGCTCCTTCTAGATTTTGA
Organism: Ambystoma mexicanum; assembly: GCF_040938575.1. Lineage (NCBI taxonomy): Eukaryota > Metazoa > Chordata > Amphibia > Caudata > Ambystomatidae > Ambystoma > Ambystoma mexicanum. The sequence goes on from NC_090929.1 coordinate 1,088,103,584, forward strand.
AAAGTTTGGCTGCGTTGTTAGAGGCTGCCGAGACATGGGCTTGGATGTGGGCTCTCTTCTTAGAGAGGACAGAATATATTTTTGATTCAGTTATACTGGGTCCTGTTACTCCTCTTGGCCTCTGGAGACTTGGTTGCTCCGTCTTGCATATGCTATCTGCATCTTTGATTGTTCAATACTTGGCACTTGCAAATGTTCACTCCTTTGCATAATCTAAGAGAAATATTTCATGCGTATGGAGCTTAACCACTTCAACTCTTTTTGTGCCTTACAGTTGCCTCTTGCTGCGGTATCCTTGATGCCAAGCCAAGCATACTCTTTGTTCTTTGCACAAAGCTGTTTTCCAGCGCATGTCAGCTCTGCAGCCTTGGTCTCTCTCCTTCAGGATTCTTGATTACTATTTATATATATTTAACGTCCATCTTTTCATCATGGCTGCTTTTACCCGTGTTATATTTTCTACTGCAGCAAGCTTCTATATATCTCACCTACCTTAAGTTTCTGCGTATATACATCTACTGCATCTCTTCTCACTTATCTTCTCAGTGGATATGATTTCTTCATATTTGCATAAATGTTCACTTTATGACTTCAGTCACATCTTCATTCTTTAAGTATTCACCTATCGTTTCAGTGTGTCCTCGTGTCTTCTCTTCATGGCAGCACTTTACACCTGTCAGATTTCACTTATAGCTCTTCTATGTTCAATGGTTTCTGCAGGCATCCTTCTACCACGTCAGTTCGAGGGTACATTTGATACGGTTGTCTGAGCATAATGTTGTCTGAGCATAATGTCTCTCATTTCTTTGTTGCGGTATTGGGATGATACCTATTGTCATGCACAGTGTCTTCTTGTTGTTCTTCCAATATGTCGGAGGTGAGGGGACGGGCTCTATAGATGACGTGTAAATCTGCCTCTCAAATTCCCATGAGGTGGTGTTTAGGGCAGGAACTGGGTGGGAATGGCCATAGGAATTAGCTTAACCAGTCAATGAGAGGGGAAATAACCAAACAGCACCTAAAACCTGTTGCGTCCCTCCTCATATGCCATTTCTCCCATCTGTACTCTAATACAAAAGTTTTGGCTTATAGGTGGTGCTTGCACCACCTAAAAGCCCAAATTAAAAAGGCTTTACAAGGGTTTAGTATAGGTAATTTTAGCTATAGCACACAAGGATAGGTCTATCGAATGGCTCACCATTTGTCGTAGAGTGTTACCACCAGAGGTCAAAGTGGGTGGGAACCCAATGGTACAACGTTCCCTTACTTTTCGGGAAAAGACACCATCATTCCTTTACTTTTTGACCTGAAGCACCATTCCAAGAAGGCAGGGAATGGCACTTTATGTTTTACTTCTCTCCTACAGGTGATAGCACCTAAACCCTGCTGTGAACACTCCAGTGCCCCAACATACTGCGCTACCTAACAGGTGCTGGACTGCGTTTGTTTATTTGTATGACATAAAGCACATAGGCGAGCCACTACAAAGCTCTGCTTAGGAGTGATCTGTTAGTCTTCAGCAAATAAGCATGGATTGCTGAGGACATAACAGGGTTAATGCTACAAAATCTGTTTATTCCCAACACAGGGCCTGGCACTGATCGCAGCTTTTACTTTGCGGTCCTCTAGCTGTATAAACTATTTGAAAATATCCATGACCTATGTAATGTATGTAAAAAGTTCAAATTAACGGAACACTCCTCCAATGCCGGAACATGCATCCAGAGCTAAGTCAGTTACTACTCCACCACATGGTTAACATGAAAGACCTAAATAAGGACACGAGCACATCCGCTTAAACCATCCCCATCGTCAATCTGCACTCACTTCTTCATGGTTCCCATTCGAGCTGAAGTTGGTCCGCAGGATATCTTGCAGTCCACGAGCAGTGCTTATGTTCACAGCCAACACTGCTTGCGCATGGGCTACTTCGGCCTTGGAAATGAGAGCTTTTGTCAATGGACATGGCTTAAATATAGAAGGGGCTGTTAGGGGAATGACTGCAACGTATAGCCTCCACCTTGCTGTCATGAAAAGAATAGGGGAACTTTAGCTCAGGCTTTCTAAAACAGTCTAATGTGTTGTGTGTCTCCTGATTGGTTAATCAAGGCTTTGTGGCGTAACGGTCCGGCGTTGTAACGTTACCAGCTAGCGAGGCCGTTTTCAGCAGTGGACTGCTACTTTCAACACTAGACCGCTACCAAAGCTGTCTGCTGTGTTGGGTGTAGTCAGAAAGGGTGATAGTTAAATGGGTGAAGGGTGTGGCTAATAGTATAGACACTAGGATACATTTACCCGATAAGGCTATTGCTGGGAAACAGCTCCGCCCTTATAGTGCGCTGTAACCATTGGGTCGCTGTGAGTAACACAGGTTTTTTACAAACATCTCACTGATTGGAAACATCTTATGGTGGTACACAAGTTTGAGCAATAGGTGCTGACAGCCAGAGGCTATAAAGTGAGAAAATAATGGTTGCAACAATTACAGAACACTTGTGTTGCATGGTAGGTTACACACTAATGTGTGAGAGCAGGTTTTATACAAGAAAACATACTATGTTATGTTGCTTCATAATTTTTCAGAAAAATCTAAACAAAGCAAAACAAGCTCCCAAAATGCAAAATGCTGAAGCTATTTTAGAAAAGATTTTACTCACATGATTAAATGTATCATTATATGTGGAAGATGCATGGTATCTTTCCCATTCAAAGATGGCTGCTAATTTTGGCTTATTTCCAGAGAGCTTTCTTAGAGACAGTCATCCAAGATGGCTGCCCCCATTGAAGAGCTCAGAGCTCGAAGAGTTCAGAGATGGGCAGGAATGGGTGGGATTAGCCATAGGGATTAGCATGGCTAGGGGCAGGGAATGGGAGGGATTCAATAGCCTACAACTATGTATCTCTCCTCAAATGTCATCTCCATTGAAAAGCATTACAGACCCGCATTCAAAGCCCATATTTGAAGCTTGTATGTTAAAGCTCTTATTTAAATGACAATAGTTTCATCTTAAAGGCAGTGCTTTCAGCACCGTCTAATAGCCTAAACTAACCAGAGACCTCAGATTAAGAAATGACAGACTATTAGAAACCAGAAGATTTTGCAGAAAAAGATATGAAGGTTTCTGCCTTTTCCACTATCAGGCCAACAACTGGAACACCCACTAAGGGAAATATACACCCTATAGCACCACTTAAATCCGGAAGTCTAAAAACCTGGCTCTTTAATGCTAAACAAAGCTTAACCTACACCCTCAAGCAGTAGAAATAGTTCAACAGTTCGACTTTCACATGCAGACACAACCTAAGGGAATGCCATGCCATCTGCCGAAGAACCACCTAGAACTTAATTAGCGACACACTGAAACCTATCACGTCTAGATGGCATCACTTCAAAGTGTTGCCAAAACCATGAGAGACGCCTTCCCTTCCTCCCAGAACATCTAAATCTCAACACAAGATATCTTCATGCATCAACCCCTAAAGCAAAACACCTCTCACCACAACACAACTGCCGGTAAGACCAATAATAATGAGAAGGCACTACGGAAATCCCAAGATTGCTCCTCAAATTTGATTGACTGTCAATTTATCTACACCTTACTCACCACACACACATGTAACTCAGCCATTTGCACACAGCTTTATATTAAAAAAATCATCTCCCCTAACTTTGAAGATCACAAACTTACACCTCTAAATACAGGCAACATACTCAGACTCTGAACAGCAAACGTCCATTCTATAAACTCACCAGCCCTCTAGACATAAAGCCTTCGATGCCTTCACACTTCTCACCCAGAAAGCATACAAGCACGTAGAGCTCAGGGTACTTCCGATCTGCTACATCAACTCATATGCATTGCAATTTAGAATTTCCCTCTACTCCCAAGCAACCAAACCCATCCACTCTCTTCCAGATCCACCAAAGCCACTGGAGACGACGAATATTGCATCGGTGCACAGTAAAAATCCTAACAACATCACAGAACATAACTCCCGCATGCATGTGAACCCAAAGCGTGGACATAATGCCACTTCTTTTTCTGGCAATACTAAACTTGTTATAGGCGCCAGGTTAGCACGTACCACTAGTGCTTTGGCAGGCTCATGATATCTTAGTGTGAATTTTCCTCCCAGATGAGACGTTTGAGTGGTGCCCTCAACTGGCTGGTGGTAACCTCAGCATTTCAGTGCTCCGCCTGGGGCGCCTGTGAGGGGCGGACATTGGGAAATACCCGCGAAAGCTCAACTCAGTGTAACAGTTCTCGTCTCCGGGCATTTCTCCACTCCACTGGGGACTATTGTGCACTATCAGGGATTATGTTATGTTGTTTCTTTCTGCTCTCCAGTTTATTGCACAATGTGTGGGAAAGTGGGTAGATGTAGCACCATCCCACAACGACCCTGACTTGTGCTCCCATACTGTCAGACCAAATACGTTTTTTCTTGTGCTCCCAGTGTTTCATCAGCATCGAGTAGGAAGACATTTCAGGAGCACAATTTCCTCCTATCAGAGGGGAGGGGAGGGGAAGTGTGGCTAGTAGCTCACAACTTGAAATGTTGCCCGCTGGTGGAGGCACTCCTAAGATGAGTGATCCTGGCACAGCTACTAGCCACACATAAAAGTCACTCACCTTCATTTTTGAATGAAAAACGGTGCATGATGAGATAAGAACTTGCATACCAAACTTCAATTACAATATACAGGAGTAGCCTGAGCAATAACTATAACATGTTGGAAAAGCCAACAGTTTTGGATGTTGCTAAATGGTTGGAGATGCAGCCCATCACTAACCGGGTCATATTCCTTCGTAGTTATCAAATGGATATTAACCCGGGAAGATACCTCAGCAAGTTAAATGCTTGCTTATGACTTTAGGGCAGCCTGCACGTTACAAGTTCAGAACTTGGCAGGGCGATCTCTGTCCTTTGGCATTCCAAGGTCAATAAAACAAGTGGGCTCCTTGCACCACGTCCTCCTTATCCAAGGTCTCTCGCTGATAGCCTACTTATGCCTCCTTTTATGATATCTCTACGTACTCAATTATCTTAGCATGCTTTGAGGATGGTGGGACTATAACCTCCTTGACTTTAGGAGATCTGATTGGGATCTTAACAAGCTGCATCTGCATCTGAAAGTCCTCCATTGCCTACTTGAACAGCCCATACTCAATCAATGAAATGGTCCAAAGCTGTATGCATGTCTCGTACTTTGCACACATTTTGATGTCATGGTGAATATTACACAAAGTATGCATTGCATGGTCAGAAGTATTGAATTAATATCACAAACATACTTGATGAATTGGTGGCCTTTCTTATGTTCCCAAAATGTCCTTTGCAAAGCAGCCAGCATATGATATTAATGGCACCCACATTCAAAACCTACCTCCACCCTGCAGTCCCACCTAAACCACTGACAACATGCCCCCTGCTACCTTTTCCCCCACACACAATTGGAGGGGATGGGTACTTCTGTCCATTTCCACCACAGTATCAAAAGGAAACTCAAAAGTACAATGCAGAGTGATGCTAATAAGATGAAGTGATGGTATATCATGTTAAGCACAAAACAGAGTCAACTAAGGAACTGTCACCTACATTGAGGCAAATACACTTATATATGCTATTAAATACTATTACACACCGTTAAATAAAAGGGAACTCTGCCTTTTTTCTAATGACAATTATCCTATCCTTAATATGGTGGGTTTACAGCACATTTTGGGCCTCCCATTGGACTCCATGGAATGGGGATTTACCAGCGTTTCGGCCACCTGGAATATCCTGGTAATATCGGGATATCAGACGGTGGAAACGTTAGGGGCAATTTGCCTGTATCTGCCCGAATTACCAACGGGATACCGACAAACGTGTAATGAGCTCCTTTGTCCTTTTAGTATGGTGGGGGGAGCTATGCACATTTTTGGGGTGTGGCAACACATAACTGATCCTCGAGCCCACTTTGAAAAGTTGTCATCTATGCAGCATCTATTCCTTATTGCAGTAATAAGGATAGATATTGTATAGATAGATACCTTCTTACAATCAGTCACCCGTGCACGCACTCACTTAGAGACGCTTGCACACACACACTATCTACACTTAGGGCCTCATTACACGGTAGGCGGTGAGCCATGGCGCTATTAGCGCCATGGCTCATGCCGGTAAAATACCGGCACCGCCTTGGCGGAAAGGGGATTTACCGCCCCATCCCAAGGTTGGAGGGGCAGTAAATCCCCCTTCCGCCATTACCCTTCCCCATTCCCATTTCTGCCCCATAGGGCTCTATGGGAATGGGGAAGGCGCTAATTACGGCACCGCAATTTTGCGGTGCCGTAATTAGCTCCGAGGTCCCTTAGCGGGTTGGTTTTTAACGCCTGCAAAAAGCAGGCGTTAAAGCTCCAACCCGCTAAGGGACCTCGTAGTAAGGCGGCAGGGATTTACCGGTACCGGTATTTTACCGGTACCGGTAAATCCCTACCGCCTACCGTGTAATGAGGCCCCTACTCTGCTAACAACACACACCGCAGCTGCATTCATAGACCCTTAAAGTTTGCATACACACATCATACACTCCACACATAACATACAAAAAACATGCACGCGACAGCATGCCCCATGGCACTACTGATCTCATATCATCACATATAGTACGCTCTGCTTGCTGCGCTGCATACTTACCTTCAGAAGAGTCTTCTTCGGTCGGTACAGCGCAGCAGCCTGGAGCTCAAAGCAGGGCCAGGGAGCAGCACGCATGCACGCAGGGCAGCGGTCTGAAAGGAATCTGGTACCAGAACACTGCGGAACACAGCTGTGCGGTGCTGCTGTACACAGCCGTGGGTTGGCTGAAAAAGGGCACGTCCGAGTGCACTCTAAACTTTAAAAATAAAAGTGAGCACACCTTTTCTCTTATCGCTGAGCAACACAGGTCTGAGGGAGGAGGGGGGAAAATATTCACCACAACGCCAGTGCCATGCTTGGGCCGAGAGCAAGTGAGCAGCCAGCAATGCAGACAATTTGGTACTTTAGGCAAAGCATTTCTTACTGGCCCCAATCCAATTGTCACTCGCTAATTGCGAGTGGCGAGTGAACATTTTGCATCCTGTCTCCACCGTAACCCATGTTAAATTTACAGAAAATCTACCATGGTGTTGGTCGAGTTCACCAATGGAGGTTTCCTGCAACCGATAAACATATAACCCAGCCAGATCAGCAGTAAGGGAGGATATGTTGATTAAGGCAAGCTGCAAGAAAGTGTGTACAGGAGTGGGCTCCCCGCCAATCAATTGGTCCCCCTGAGTTCACAGCATACCTTTATGGTCCCAATTGCCATGCCTCAGGCACAGGTACAATCTGTGGGAAATAAACATGGTAGCTTTAACACACTGCACTTCATGCACCTCATAAACTACCTCACCAACAATGGTTCTTTCATAGGTTCACTTGCTGCTGAATATTCCCTGTCGTCAGGCTCAGAACCCTCTGCAATATTAAAGAAGTTTCAATGGAAAGTCAAGAAACGGCACTCACTTTAGTGTTTCATTAGACACATTTTGGATCATTTACCCTTCAGCCAATAGGCAGTGGGCCTCATTATGACTGTGCCGGTCCAGTTACACCGGTGCCGGTAATCCTACCGACACCGTTGTTACCCGACCGGCTGTTAGGCAGAATCACATGCAGTACCCTTTGGGACCACTACATGCAATTAGGGCTACAAGTGTAAGCACAATTTTACCTTTGGTACAAGCCTGTACTACACAGTAAAGTGGTAGCGATGGCTGAGCAGCCAGACTTATCTCAAGAGTTTAAGTGAGCAGTAGAACAAGTTACACAAAGGACCAACAAATACAGTGATTCAAATATACACTTTCTCAAGGTCTCTTGGTAAAAGAATATACATTTATTTACACATTGAGTTAGAAAACATTACACTAGCACAAGCAGCCAATATCAAACACTAATAAACCACAAATACTCAACCGGCAAGTAAATGAAGACGTTTAGCTCCAAAATGAAGTTGGAACAAAATGGCACTTCATTTACTTTTAAAAGGGGTATAAAGACATGGTTATTCAAGTCAAGAGCACAAATGCATTCATAGGCAGGGCAAAGGGTTTCAGTAACTACAACCAGCAATTCATCTCATAGGCCTGGGCCAAAGTCAATGGTTCAGAGTCTTTGTATTGGATAGCACAGTTCTGGTAGACACGGTAAAGTCTTTGCCACAGAGTTTAGAATAATTTGGCTAGATGAAACGTTTGGTTAATGTTTAAGGAAGGACAAGCCTTGGAAGTTGAGGAAAGTTTCACACACTTTCTCGATGGCTGAAAATATTTTCGGACCGCGTTTGCACAGTACCTTGTAATTGAAGAAGAGCTGTAGCTGAGGCGGTTGTTCCTAGCAGTTCTGCACAGATCTCGCAGTTCCAGAGCTTCAGTCGTGGGGACAAGAAGGAGGACGTCGGGAGGTTCCTGCACTGCCTAGGGATGAGGCCAAAAGCTTTAGCAAGACGTTGCTTTAAGGTGTGAGTGCCTTAAAGACCACAAACTGGTTTCCTTCCCTTTGGCTATCCGGTTTTCAACAGCACTCTGATGAAAATTTGACCAAATGGGGACGGTGTCCAGGTGGCTTACGAGTTGGTTGCTCCCAGCAAACTCAAGGGAAGAAGTTAACCTTGAAGGGCTTCTCTGTCAATTGGAGTTTCAGGCAATTCGGACCTGCAGCAGGGCTTCACCAGTCATCCAGGAATTGCAGGAGTCCTCTTCCTTCAGCTCGTCTTTGGTTCTTTCGTTCCAGTGGTCGACTCTGCTTTCCAAGTCCCAGAGACCTGCTTTTAAACAGTTTTCCCCCATTCATTCAGCATGGCTGTCACTCACCCAGCAGGGTGGCTGTCCTTGCCGGACACTCAGCCAGCCAATCATACCAGAGTGCATTCAGGTCTCCTAGGAGACTGAGCACAGGGAGTTTCAGGCACCTCCCTCACATCCTGTCCACCCAGACACTCTGGCACCAGAGGAGGGCTTCAGCACTGAAGCCCGCCAAAGGGCACAAACAAAGGGACCAAACCTGGTTTGGCGCGCAAAGACAAACACAAGAAGGACTTTTTCTAAAAGAAATGGCGAAAAAAGATGACCTGAGTCTGTTTTTACAGATAGGTCTGGGGCACCATATTGGAAAACATGGCTGACCTGATTTTTAGCTAGCGTTGTTAGCGGTCACGAAAAATCACGGTAGTTGATCTAAACCACTGCCACAAGCCATTTAAAGTAGGAAAAGGACATGAGTGTTTTGACTCAAGGTTAGCTAGGCAACCCCTCCAGAACTCTATGGGAAGATAGTGTGTGCTGGGTCAGTACATTTAAAAAGACTAGTAAAGCCAATTTAACTTTACATGCTCTGGGAGACCGTAGTCAGTCTCAGAGAAGGTATTTAAACCTTGGGGAGTCTGAAAGACACCCCTGTGCCACTGCACTGAAGGTGTTGTGTGACACACAGAACAAGATGATGCAACTGGAGTTGTTTTAAAACTCCATAACAAAAAGAACACAAAAGTAAAACTACTCCCCCCTGTCTTTTTTAGTTTATATCTTGGAACTACCAGGCAGGACGTATTGGTTGACCTGGTGACCTGGGTTGATGATCTCAGGGTGCATTCCTCAGTTAGGTACAGAGGGGCAGCGTGATTCAGAGATTTGAAAGTAAGACATAGGGTTTTCAGCTGAATCTTGTCCCTAATGGAATCTTGTGCTGTCTCCTTATTGCTGAGATGTGTGCTCTCCTTGGGATGCTCAAAGCAGTCCTGAGTGCATTATTTTGCAGGATTTGTAATTTGTTAAGCACAAATGTACTGGCGCCTAAGTACAGTCCATTACAATAATCCAGTTTAGACAAGATAAGCACTCTGTCTAGTGTAAAACAGCTTTCAGTGGAAAGCAGCGGTTTGCAAGCACTTATCAGTTTGCCTGTGTAGGCTGTGGCTGATGCCGTAGCATTGACTTATTTGTGTAAGTTTGAGGTGGAGGGTAAAAACCTAAGGTTTTTACTTCTTTAGTGACTGGGATGTTATTCCCCTTTATATTGAATGAGGCGTAATCTGTGTTAAGTTTATTCAGGTTGGCTGAGGAGCCTAGAAGCAAGAGCTCTGTTTTATCGTCATTCAAGCAGAGGCCATGGGAGGCCATCCATGCCTGAATGATCAGATAAATCTGTTTACCAGCCATACGTCAGAATCGTAATTGCCTGTTAAAGGGAGGAGGATCTGGATTTTGTCTGCATAATTAGTGTAGGTGACACCCAGATGATCCAACTCGTCGAATAACGGCTTAGTAAAGATATTGTACATGGTTGGAGACACGCAGGACCCTTGAGGTACACCACAGGTGATGGGGATAGGGTCAGCCACTGCAGACGGTGAGAAGACTCTCATGGTCCGATTATTCAGGAAAGATTCAATCCAGGTGATTGCATTCTGGGAGAAGTGGGCTGCTGTGGCAAGGTGATTACAGAGAACTTTGTGGTTGACCAGGTCGAACACGGCCGATAAGCCCAGCAATAGTAGAAGTGAAATTTTTCCTTCATCTTTGAGTTCGTCAATCTGACTTTTTAAATCAATCAGCGCTGTTTGGTACCATGTGGAGGTCTAAAGCCAGATTGCCGAACCCCCAGAAGCTGGTTGGCCTCTAGGTAGTCTTGGATTTGCACATATGCAACCCTATCCAAGATCTTCAACAAGACCTTCAGGTTACTAGGTACAATGCCTGAGGTGAATGAGGCGTTAATTAGTTTAGTTATAAATGGTGCCAGCTCTCTGGCAGCATCTTTAATAATTTGGGCATGACAACTATCCCGTTGGCACCTTGAAGGCTTCAGAGAAGCAATGATTTTTTGTACCTTAGGGATGGAGACTTTGGAGAAATGGAAACCTTGGGATGGTTTAGTTGGTGTCTTTTGAGTCTGATGTGACGTATCTAAGTTTGCTAGGTTTCGACGTTTGTCAGCAATTTTAGTTTGTAGGGTGGCTATTTTTTATTATTGAGAGCATTCTGAATGTTCGTGCACCAGAGTTTGTGTTTTAGACACGGATCTCCAGGATAGTTAGGCAACTCCATTTCTCTAAGAATAATGAAGAGCTCTTTTGTACTGGAGCTAGCTTGTTTAATTCTGTTATTGTACATCTCACGTTTGGTTCGGAGTATCTCTTCTTTGTATTTGGCAGAGAGGTTGGTCAAGTTAGTTTTGTTCTCTATGGACGGGATTTGCTTCCATAAAGTTCCTAGTTTTCTTTTTTCAATACGTAAGGTTCCATCAGTTTCACTCAGGGGCGTGGAAACCCCTTCTCTCAAGCATACATTTGAATAGCCTATGTCTGTCACACTGGGGGCTGATTCAGCTATCCATGTAGAGGGATGTGAAGGGATAACATCCTTCTCTCCACCCTCCTGGGTGTATATCCAGGGAACATGTTCACTACCTAAATTCCAATCTTCCTGGTTCTCTAGGGTCCTGATTAAGAGAACCACAGTAGGAAGCTTTGACAGGGCCTTGTGGCCCTCCATTTGCTCTGTACCACCACCAAGGTAAGGAGCAGCAGCACTTGATGGGGTGGTCTCTCTGCATCAGAGATCCGCCCAGTCCACTGAACAGCCTCACCTCTAAGAGATCATGGGACAGCAGCCCTGCCCAGAGTCTGTTTCACCCCAGTGTGTTAGTGAGACACTCTGCTAAGGCAGACACAAGCAATTCATGTACCTGTTAGTTTAGTGAGGCATCTCCGGTCCCTTTGTTGTTACCTTTTGGAACCTTGTGAGGTACTACAAATCTCCTGGTAATCTCAGGGAAGGGATCGATAGTCATAAGGCCTATGCATCTCACCCTGGTACTTACTAAGTTCAGATCTCAGTGATCTCACACTGGGACTGGACTTCTGGATAACTGGCCCCTCCTCTCAGCTGAGAGATCAAGACCGTGTATTCCCATCCAGATTAAAGGTCCCCCATGTGACTCCACAACCTGAGCCTGGTGTGGGCGCTCTCATGTGCCCCCCACTTTGAGAGTTCTCCTTTGTCCCAAGGGTGACAATGTTAGGAACAGACCTGAGGGTAGCACCATCTATGTTGCTGTCCTGGCTCTGCTCAGAGAGGTAATGGGGCTACATCCCCATCCAGGGGCTGAATGGCACAAGTGGATTAATCAGGTGTCTCTCTGGGATCAGGGCAGGCATCGCCTGACCCCTCACACTCAGCAAGTCCTTTGGGGTCTCTAGGTTTGTGGCCATAGGGTTTGGATGACGCAGGTGTTCTGGGGATAAGGCCCCTAGCCAGCAGGCATAGTTGTTATTGTTCCCTGATGACACCCTCCAGGTTAGAGGTTTCCCTCTGAAGCTGGATGTCTCCCTGTGGGCAAAGCTCTTCCAGGACAGCATGCTCTTACGGTGCCTGACATGAACTCCTCAGCCCTGGTCCTCCTGATGACTCCAACTCAGCATGGACAGGACACTCAAACCTGGGTTTCCCTCATAAGGGATCTCTTCAACATAGACTCCTCCCTGGCCCCTGGTCTCTCTCTCCACAGAGAGGCCAATGAGCAGTTGCCCAGGGGCAGAGTAGCCCAACTGGACTCAAAAGAGTCCTCCATGAGAATGGTGCAGGAATCTCCTGTACTGGCCAACTCTTAGGATCCCCTGTCATCCCTAGGTTGAAAACCTCAGGGGTCAGTGTGACAGTAACCTTCTCTGGTATTGTCAGATGAGGACAAAGGCAGTGAATATGGCAAGGGAAATGTGCACAAAATCACACAGTGAATAGCTTTGAGTCAAACAATATGCACACAGGAACCAAGACTCATGTATACTAAAACCCAGGAGTGCAAATAGAGTGTGACAACAATACAATTATATAAAAAAAAGGGATGTGGGGTAAGCACTTAGAAGCTCCTTATGACTGCAAGGAAAGTCAGCAAGCTCCTTACCCACAATTGCTGTTACAGGTACTGACAGTGCTAAACCCACGTAGAGGGCAAGCAACAACAGGATCTGTGAGCTAACACTCTTGATGGTATTGAATAAGGGAACTTAAAAACAGTACTCATGAGGACGAGAAATACCACTTGAATGTCAGCAAGCCCACAAAACCTGTTGATCAAACAGGGACCCAGAAAAGCTAAACAGCAATGGGAGGATAACTAAATACATAAGACTCAAGACAAGGAGCAAGTAGGAATAGTGATTACAGAATAGTGATGAAAACATAGGCATTCACACAGGAGCTAGCTACAACAGCACACCACACCTAATAATCAATGGGAAATAAATGCAGAAGTGCAAGGGAAAACATGGAATGGATTCCAAGAGAAAGTAAAGGAACAAGAGCAGGGAAAACGAAATTACAAAGGCAAACTTCCCCCACCCATCCAAGGAAAAGGGCAGGAAGCTAAATCCAAAGAGGAAAGACTAAAGCATCAAGGTTTACAGCAGCAAAGGACAAAGTCAAAGAAATAAAGAACACAGACAAACTGGGCTGCATCAAAAGGGAAAGCACTGAGAAATGCTGCCTGCAAACAGAGGAAGACAGAAAGGGAATCTAGGAAGACGAAATCAATTAAGCACATAAATTCGAAATCCAGGGATGGGGAACACGAAATAGAAACTTGGAACTAGGCACAAAGCTAAGAACCAGGAACAAGGGGCTAGTCACAAACAGGAACACTGCATCAATGACCAGCACTGGACTGAAGCAAACTGAGGCTTTTAAGGCTGCTTAACGAGCACACGCCTCAGGTGTGCTGCTTGCTGCACCTGCAGCCACAGGTGTTGCCTATCCTCCACCCAGCCTTGTCCTGCAAGGGTGGAGATGAAGCTGTGGGCCAGGCATTCTGGGAAGGAAGACGAAATCAATTAAGCACATAAATTCGAAATCCAGGGATGGGGAACACGAAATAGAAACTTGGAACTAGGCACAAAGCTAAGAACCAGGAACAAGGGGCTAGTCACAAACAGGAACACTGCATCAATGACCAGCACTGGACTGAAGCAAACTGAGGCTTTTAAGGCTGCTTAACGAGCACACGCCTCAGGTGTGCTGCTTGCTGCACCTGCAGCCACAGGTGTTGCCTATCCTCCACCCAGCCTTGTCCTGCAAGGGTGGAGATGAAGCTGTGGGCCAGGCATTCTGGGAAGCATAGTCATTTGATTAAAGCAGCATACTGGCTGCCAAAAACCTGGAATGGATCCGGAAGGGAAGTAGTTTGGAAAATAAGGATTTGGCGTTCCCAATTCATCACAGCACTGTAGCATAAGGTTCGGAAGGAAAGTCCAGTAGGGAATAAACCCCAACTCATGCCCACAAGTGGTGGGAATGGGAGCGAAGGGAGCAAATCGTGACAGGTATTTTTTTTTTTTTTTTTTTTTTTTATTTAAATTTTTTTATTTATAGTATATACAATATATACAATATATCAGCCACTACAATATTACAGGAAACCAAATTATAAACAAAGAGAAATAATCAAGAACCAACTTAAAAGAAGTCATTGAACACATTCCAAATCTTTTCATATGTCGACATTTTGCATTTCAATCTGTAAATAAGTTTCTCCGTCCGTGAGAGGCATTGCATTTCCTGGATCCACTCCCCATAGGAAGGAGATTCCTTCCCCTTCCATCCGCGGAGAATCAACCTCTTGGCCACAATAAATGCACGAAAAAACCACTTCTTGTGGGCTGCGCTGATTTCACCCAACCCTGAATCATCACCCAGGATTACCGTCCTAAAATCGAGAACTGAACCACCTCCTGTAATCCTGTCACACACATTACAAACCTCACTCCAAAAATCTCTGACTCTCACACAATCCCACAGCATGTGTTCCAATGACCCGACTGCCTGGACGCACCCCCAACAGTTAGAATTGTCAGACATGCCTCTTTTATGCAATGTTTCAGGGCACCAATATACCCGGTTCAGGATCTTTATCTGTCGAGAACGTTCACTTAGATTCAGAGAGCACAAAGATACATTACTGCACATATTCTGCCAATCATCCAAATCAATCTCTGATCCTATTTTCTCACTCCACACTCCCCGCAAATTGTCATTACTCCGAAAATGTGACACAATTAGCTTGTAAAGCCGACTGGCTAAACCGCCACACTTCCCACTTGAGTCTGTCAGCAAAGCACACACATCCAAAGAGTCAGACCAGTCGACCTCACCAACCGCTCTCTTTAGCCGTCTATATGCAGAGTCCGATAGACCATCAAAATTCCATCTCTCTCTCAGCTCTGCGGCAGTCAACCATCGATCATCATTCCCCAAATCAGAAACCAGTCTAATATTCATCAAAAACCATTCAGGCCAAAAAACTGTCCTCAAATTGTCCCTGATCCTAGGATTCAACCAGATAGAGGCACTCCTGCTTTTGAACGCATCCCGTTCAAGCAACGACCAAACAGCAGTCCATGAATCACGCAAAAATGATGTTGCCAACAAATTGCCACCCGATATCTTGGTATTAGTGGTCAACAAGGCTGTCGGGCCCAGCGGCCCATAAGCGCTGGACTCTGCCACCGCCCAGCTGTCTAAATCACCTGACAAAAATGGAACAAAGGAATAAGCAGAAAA
Source organism: Ambystoma mexicanum (assembly GCF_040938575.1). NCBI lineage: Eukaryota > Metazoa > Chordata > Amphibia > Caudata > Ambystomatidae > Ambystoma > Ambystoma mexicanum. The sequence continues at coordinate 1,088,119,207 of NC_090929.1, forward strand.
GGCCAAATGATAGGCCCGAAAATTCGGTACCCCAAGACCACCCAAATGGACCGGAAGCTGTAACTTCCAAAGACTAAGTCTTGGTGGCTTTTTGTCCCACAAAAATTCTTGAACTAATCGATCCAATTCCTTCCAGTAGCAGCTCTTAATCTTCAAAGGAAGCATGCTAGATACAAAATTGATTTTGGGCGTTGTATTCATTTTCAGGGCATTGACTTTACCCCATAAGGAGAGCTTAAGCAAAGACCACCTTTCTAGATCCGATTTACTTTCCCGAATAACCACAGTCATGTTCTCATCCACCATCCTGGAAAGAGGGTACGTCAACCAAACCCCCAAATAACGTAAGCGTTCCCCGCACCACGTAAACCCCTGTCCCGTAACCAGGGTTTTATCACATCCATTCGTTAGGGGCAGCACTTCAGACTTCAAACGGTTAATCTTGTAACCCGAGCAATCATGAAAACCCGACAACAGCCTCATCAAACTAGGCAAGGACACCTGCAAGTTCTCCAGTACTAATAGAAGATCGTCCGCATAAAGCCAAGCCTTTTGTACCATACCCCAGCAACTCACCCCGTGCAAATCTGGTTCATGTTTGATGCAAACAGCAAGAGGTTCAATTGCTAGAATGAACAACAGAGGGGAGAAAGGACAACCTTGACGCGTGCCGCGTTCTAAACAAAAGGGTTCTGAAATTAGGCCATTAGTCTTAACGGCAGCAGTCGGCTTGGAATATAGAAGAGCAACCCAAGAAATGAACTCCTCCCCCAGATTCATCTTCCTCAGTACAGAGTACAAGTAATCCCAACTAACCCTGTCGAACGCTTTTTCCGCATCAAGCGAAAGGACAGCAGCATCTCGATTCGCTCTGTCTGCCGTTTCCATGGTAAGCAATAATCTTCTGATGTTACTAGAGGTACGCCTATTTTTCATGAAACCAGATTGTTCCTCACCAATCAGATTAGGTAAAAATTGCGCCAGGCGCATAGCAAGGACCTTGGCAAGAATCTTATTATCCGTATTGATTAGGCTGATCGGACGGTAACTGCCTGGGAGAGTACAATCCCTACCCTTTTTCAAAAAAACCGAAATAGAAGCATGATTAGTACTTTTAGGCAGCATCCCAGTCTGTTTGCTAGATACGTACACTTCTCTCAAGAGTTCCAAGGCTGAGTTCGGAAGAACCTTATAAAACTCACAAGGGAGGCCATCAGGACCCGGGGATTTGCCTGTATTCAGCGCTGAAATCGCTCCTTTGATCTCATCCACCGTAATTTCAACACCTAGCAGATCACGATCGTCATCTAAAACCGTCGGGATTGGCAAATTACCAAAGAAGTTCTCACCCACACCGGTAATACCCGCCTCTTTGCTATACAGATTCTCATAGAAGTCACGAAATGTCAAGTTAATTCTATTTGGATCAAATGTAATTCTACCATCCTTGTCTATAATAGACGTTATTGCAGATTCCGAAATCCTTTTCCTTAACCTGTAAGCCAACCATCTGTCGCAACGCTCCCCTTTCTCAAAATATGTACATTTTGAATAGAACAAGCCTCGTTCAGCCCTCATCGTCAAAAAGTCCTCCATTTCTTTTTTAAGTTTCTTCAAAGTTGCTAAAGAAACCGAATTAGTCGGGTCAAGCATCAGATCCCTCGAAATCGCACTAATACGTAGATCTAGATCACGCCTCTTACACTCTTCCTTCTTTCGCTTACCGCACGACAGCCCTAAACAGATACCACGCATACTGCATTTAAAGGCTTCCCACGTGTTCTCAACACTGATCTCTTCCGAGCGATTCTCTGAGACAAAGTAATCCGCCTCCGAAACAATCCGTTCCAAAATGTCATCATCTAACAGAATAGATGTGTTCATCTTCCATGAGAAACTCCTTTTACAGTGAAATTTAAGTCTCAAATGCATCTCAACGGGGGCATGATCACTCAATAAAACCTAACCCAACTGGTTGAACTGCCAAATTCTCACCAAGAGAATCCTAGAGAAAGGGCTCCTGTGGTCAGCGGCCATAGGGACCCTTTGAGGCAGAAGCCTTGAGGTGTTCTGTGGGCAGGGGTACCGAGTTAACTAGCATGCATTCCTCTCCTCCCCGCTCACCTCCCCTAGTGTAGGGGTGTTACCCATGACTGGACACCGTGCTCTTGCAGGAAGTGATGAAAGGCATCCTGGTCTGGGCCTCCTGTTAGCTGCAACTCAACCATAACAGGCAAGGCCCCCAGGGCTGAACCTTTGGGGTGCTAGGGCCAGCTCATGTTCCTCTCCTGTAAGAACAGGCAATCCTGTGGCCACTAGTTCAGAGCAAGCCCATTGTCAAGAGTCTAATACAAGTTGCTGTAACAAGTGTCGTTTACCTGCTGATGTCATAACCAGAGTGCATTGGATGTAAGAAGTGGAGCGTGGGGAGTGGGAATGGGAAATGTAGGAGCCCTAGTGAAAACCAAGATGGTGAGACTCAAGCTCTCATGCTTTCCTCTGGGACACTCTAACTCCAACCCGTTCCTCTGTCTACCTCCTTTAAAAGGACTCCAGCAATCACCATGGCCTGATTCATCTTTTGTACTGGCAGGGCTGTTTTTGGAAGCTCCAGTTCACAACTAACCCGCATGGGAGACTTCCTGCTCTGTAGAGAAAGTGCCAAACCCTCTGAGGAGGATCAAAGGGAGGGATTCTGGCTACACCCAAATGGTTATGTGTAAAACTGGGCCCAGACAAACTGAATCCACACAGGTCCTGACAGGAATGAGTATCTATGTACCAGGCAGACAATACGATTATATGAATTGCTTTGGGTTGTACAATTGCGTAATCCCAGCAGTCACCATGTCAAAATCTAGACATGGCTTATTTATTTTAACTATAAACTGCCGCTAGATGTTTGGGTTCATACAATTATGTCATTTTAAACTGCTTGTGCAGCTGGAAATGCTTTGGCATATTCCTGGGGTATGTATAAATGATTCCACCACATTGTAAACTTCTACCACTTTTGTAGCAGATTGGCCAAACAAAATCAGTTTTATGGTTTTTAGGAATTATAATCTGTTTAGCACTTTAAAAAGGTAAAGACCTACCACAGCTACACATTCTGCTGGCATGCCATCACTCATGCCCACAAGCAAGTCTATAGTGGGTATCTTATATGTGTATATTGGTAAGTTTGATAATAAACCCAAAGGCTGTCCGGCACATCTAGGTACAAACCCACATACCCCAGATTGTAAAACACATAACGCTGTCTGAAAGTGAGACTGTTTAGTGAATCTGACTTTCATGGCACAATCAATTTACTAGAGCTCCTAAACAAATTAAAAAATTGGGATATATTACAAAGCAGATGAAAGTCTGTTACAGACCCACATCGCAATCTCAGCCCATGCTCATCCACCCGTCACGAAAATGTCGATTGTTTGTCCGCTGGCACTCTCATGCCCTATCAACCTAAACAAAGAGCCATTAAAAAAATATGTAAATCATGACATAGCTAATTGTCAATAGCTTTTGGCCATGAATATAAGTATGTCTGTAGCAAGGACACTGCGTGAGTGCTCATGAATGGGTTCTAAGGTGGCCTTAGTAACCATGGGGAATAATGGGTACAAATGAACCAGGGGTTACAGGAGTCTGATCAGAAAAGGGTTTCAATGTGATGGGTCTTCGCAAAGATGAACTCTCAAATACAACATTGATATTCATAGATGCAGAGAAAGTATTTGATAGAGAAAATTGGGAAATTCTGCAACTTACAATACAAAGATGGGCTTTGGAATTAATGTTTTTGAATGCAGTTAATTGACTACATAATGCAGCGACGGCCAAAATATGGGTGAATAATTAACTGTCTGACTCGTTCAATCTTACTCAGGGCACGAGGCAACGATTCCCTTTGTCACCCTCTTAGTTCAATATATCTTTGGAACCTTTGGCGATTTATATTAGATGCAAAGAAAGAATGAAAAGCTCTTGGGTTTGGGGAAGTAGAAGTCAAAATATTGTCTTATGCGGATGACATGGTAATTATTCTCTCGAACCCGGAAGAGGGTAGTCTGATCTTGAAAAATACATTTGAAAGGGTGGGCAAACTTTCAGGACACAAAGATAAGTTGGCATAAAACCAAGGTTTTTCCACTATCGCCAACGTGCAGAAGGGGAGATTTTGCATAATGGAACTGTAAATGGTCGGAATCTTATGTGAAATACTTAGGGGCCTATTTAGTCAGAGACTTAAGGAAAATCATAGAATTCAATATAGAAGAGTTGATTGTAGTGTTGAAGAGAGACGTGAGGAAATGGAATTGATTAAACCTGAGTATCTGGGCAAAGGTTAACGCTATTAAAATGACTCTGTTACCAAAGGTACTTTATGTTATAGAGTCATTACCTCTGGCATTGCTGAAAAACTGCTGAGAAGGGTTATCAGATTTTTCAGGATTTTCTGTGGGGAGAGAAGAAAAGACCAAAAATTCAAACATACATACTGTTACGTAGCATTCAAGAGGGTGGTTTTGGTTACCCGGCTCTAGAGAGCTATCATAGTGAATTCATATTGAAAAAGGCAACTCACTATGTGAAACCTGACAACACGTATGAAGCAATGTGGTTATCAATTGAAAGGGATAGATTGTGTCCATTCACGTTACGCAATATCTACTCCATGGATACAATGCCAAAGGTAAGTGTAAAATTGCCCACTTCTAGTGTAACTAGGGAAGTGATTGCCTCATGGTTGACTGACATGGAAGGGAATTTATATGTGCATTATAAGGCTTCCCTTTGGTGTAATCCTGGGCTTCAAATAGCAAATTAGACATTAAATTGGCATAGCTGGATCTCAAAAGGAATCTTGGAGATAGGGGATGTGCTGCGAGATGGGCAAATAATTCTGTTTGATGAATTACAACGTATAAATGGTCTGAGAAACGGGGAGGTGGGTAGATTTAGAGATCTTGAATCTCTTTTAATGCAGAGATTAGACATGTTGTCTGAACCAATAGAGAAGGAACCAAAAGGGTGTGCAATAGTTGCTTTGTGGCCACGCATGGTTTCCACATATTTTAGGCTAATGCCTATGGTTGCTTTCATTGATGAGTCATGGGGAAGACTGAAAGGAACATGGGAGGACGATTTGGGTTGTGAAATTCTAGATAGAGAATGGATGCAGGTGCTGCAAACAGGTTTGAAAAGTAAACTGGATCTGAACTTGAGACTAACGCATCAAAAAATGTTGGGTCATTTATACTGGACCCCAGTGCAGACGCATGGTCTGGATTTGATGGGCAATGACAATTGCTGCGGATGTGGTAGAGAGAGGGGCACCATTAAACATATGTTGTGGGATTGTTCTTGATCGAGGGTGGTTTGGGGTGATGTGTTGAACAGAATGGATACAATATTATCAATAAGCCTTTCAAGAATGCCTTTTCAAACTCTCTTGCTGTCAAATAGAGGAAGATATAAAATTGTCAAGCAATATGGTCGGTGGATTGATACAGTACTGATAGTAGCGGCAAAGCAGATCCTGAAGTTATGGAATACCAGGAAAAGCCACAGATAGAAAACTGGGTGAATGATGTACAGATGTTGTCAAATTTTGGGAAAGCTATGTCTAAAAAGCAGAAACAAGAAGAAAATGATTTAGAACTCTAGACACCTTTTAATAGTTTATATGGTACGTGACGATTGAATATGTTGCATATGATTTTATTTAATGTAAGGAACTCTGAGTAACTGAGTCATTTTTCTACGTCTTGTCCACGTGTGTTTGTGTGAGTGATGTGTTTTTTTTCTTTTATTGTATCTCATGTTGTTCTGTGTTTTGTGTTAAGTTTTTAATTGGAATGAACATGTTTGAATAAGATTAATTTGTGTAGTACTCCAAATGCTGTGTATTTTAAATCTTTAAGATTCCTTAAATGTGTTCTTATGATATTTGTTTAATGCTGGGGCTAATTGTAATCCCAATGTGGTATCATTCGTTGTATCCACCGTTGGAATTGATTAACTGTTTAAATGAAAATTATAAATAAAGTGTTTAAACAATTCTTTTTAAATGGTTTATGAGGAGGAAAGAGGCAATTGCATGAAAGTTTGGACTAAAACCTACCCAGCATCTAAGAAATCTGTGCGGCACACAAAAGAAACGGAATCTGGATTGGGAATCTAGGATGGATGGAGCTAGTAATCATCTGAATGAACACATGTTTGGCATCAAGGTGAGTGCCCCCCCCGGGGTTGCTGAATCTGATTCTCCAGGGGCACATCTTGGCAGATTCCTCTATCGCTGACCCTCACCTGGTGGCTCTCACTGCAGACAAGTGCACAGACAATTGGATGAATCAGGAGTAGCAAAGGCCATAGGAGAAGCAGGAGAGCTGAGCAACCTCAAAGGTCATGTTTCCAACCAACCAGAGCTCCTGAGGGTCATGTGTGATTGGTGTGAGGTCTGACTAGCAAATGGACAACATTTCCTCTGGGAAGCCCCTTCCCTTTTGTGAGGGGCAGAGCCCCAGCCCAGATCGAGCAGCACCCAAACTCCTTAAGGAACCAAAACAAGTGCAGCTCGGCGGCACCTGCAGGAGGGACTGAGTCCTGGTGATTTGCATAAAAGCCCAGAGCATTTTGGGAACATAAGAATGAGCAGATAATTCTATATTTGTAATATGTCTGTGATAGTGATTCATGCATGAAACCCATCTGAGCAAGTCATTCAAACTATGCACTTTCCTAATTTAATTTGTCACAATACACACTAACAATAGAATTCCTGTAAACCACGAGCTATAGATATATATATATATATATATATATATATATATATTCAGACATTGCTGCTTTAGTGATTTGAGTGTTGGGCTGTTTTTTTCACATAGAGATTGTAAATTAATAAATGCCAGGAAAGGGACTGATTTATTTATCAGTCCCCTTCCACCACGGAGTCGCCTGAAGTGCCAAAGGGTTTGCTGGCAAGCTAAACTTTACTGGTGTGCATCTCTGTCTTGTTCCATCCCAGTTCCTAACCTGCTGGTGATTAGAAAGATTCCCTCGGGATCAAATGGGCAGCATTCATTTTTATTTATTTATTGTATTTCCTTTGGCATTCATAGAAGCGCGCTTAGCCCAAGCGCGTCTGGGCACTAATCAGAGGTAGCATGGAGAATGCATGGTAGTTACAGTCAGCAGCCAACGGTTTGTAAAAGTAGCATCGATGTGTAAAACATCTTTAGGGGTATGGACCCTATGCACGCATTGAATTGAATTTCTTTTCAACTGCTAAATGTTTTACTACCAAAATATTCTTTTACAAATCTTTTGTCATCATGCTGTTGGGTAATACGTTTTGCATACAGCTTTTAACTTGTCCAAATTCGTTTGATCATACCTTTCAAAGTCCACAGTATTGTTTTATTTTTATTTTTTTAGTCTGTTTACGATAGTTTCAGATGACAGGAAGCCCTTGTATTTCACTTCTGGGCCCATCATTAGAACTCCATGAATGTGTAACGAGGGGGAAGGATACCTGCCCCCAGACAGCACTCTGAACCATCTCTAGGCTTTTCATGAATGCTTCTAGTGCCGTTTTTATTTTTTGCAGACTACATTCATGCAGATTTTAACTAGAGATGAGCAGGTTTTCTGTACACGTTTGTAATTTTTTTTTTCAAGGGTAAATAGTCACACCCAGAAATGTGGCTATGAAACATGAACCTCTTTCTTTCTTGAAAAGAATATCACACACAAGCTGGTTCAGCGAAAGAGGCTGATTACGCCTCCACACTTAGGAAGATCATAGGAAGGACGACTTGCAGGACTCAGGCTCTTCTTAATACAGAATATTACTAGATATAGAAACAGGACTTATACCTCGCGAGGAAAATCAAGAAAGAGTATGTTTTATGTATGTAGATCAATAGTGTGTTAGCACGAATGACACTAAAGGCAATCGCTTACTGAAAGACAAAGATTGCCAACAGAGGTGCCTCCCAGTTTTTTCTCTTCCAAGGCACCCACCAGGCCTTTTCTTGAAGAACAACGTCAGGGTTTGTGCTCCGAAGAGACACCCTTGTGGCAGTGGCCAACACAAATTACTCCACTGATGAAACAGGAAGAGACCGGACATTTGCAGGGGGTTACTACAGACCTCTGCCTCAAGCTGTAAAATAACACAAAGATCTGGAGCGCAAACTGGCTGAATCTGCAATCCTTTGCAATAACCTAACTCTAGTTATCAACAACGTTCTTGGGTGGCGCTCTCGTGGCAGAAGGTCTTTGGCCCAAACCAACAGAAATCTGTATTGAAGGAGAAATTAAGCTCAGTGAACTAACCTCAAACTGCAGACATTTTAGTGATACCAAAGCCCCACTTCCTAAAACTTTCTGTAACCCACTTCACAAGGCCCTCTATACTCTCCAACAAACTTCCCAGTAAACCGGAAGAACCCTCAAGCTCCCACAAACAGCAAAGCCCAAACTAGAAGGTATTCCCACATTGCCCAAGAATCAGTGAGCGGCTGATCTGGTTTATATACTTATTGGCAATTAATAGGACAGGCACATGGACACTCACGGACTGCGACTCACGGCGTAATTTACTTTTGTGATCCACCAATTGGGTAAGCATGTGCATGGAGAGCAAAATGGAAGTTGAGCAATCCCCTGCTCGGCTCAGCCGTGCTGGGTGAGCATGTGCATGGAGAGCAAAATGGAAGTTGAACAATCCCCTGCTCGGCTCAGCCGTGCTGCAACTGTGACGTGCGTGCAGCTGCTGGAGACCCCTGGACTCCTCTTTGACTCTCTTTGTCCCCTCAAAGGTCATCAATAGATGCACCTTGGAGGGCCTCATGCCGCTGCAGAAACAGCAAGTCTAGCCCCAGCATGCATTTCCCTTCTGTTCTATCCAACTTGGTTCTTTTGCCAGGAGAAGCCAGAGTACTGAGGAAGGGAGCCTACATGCTTTCTGAGAATGGGCTCCCATGACCACTCTGACAGATGAGGAGAAGGGGGCGGGGAGGTTCAGGTATTAGCCCTGAATGCCTTTAAATTACTCTCTAAGGCTGAGTTGCCATAAGAACTGCCATGTGGGACAGCATGAGAGTGCACTGAAAGGCCCAATATTGCTCACTATCTGACATAGATGTTCTGCACACTAGGAGGTAGGCACGAATGGTGCTTTACTCACAGTGCTTCCAATCTTTTGAATAGGATAACCAAGGTAGAACCATGCAGTGACCAAGCATGACCTTTTTGACACGTACAGTTCCAGTAGGTGGTGCATAGCGTTTTGTGTCGTAGGTACGGGGGGGTGGGGGGCTGGGATGGATGTGAGTGACTCCTGCTAGACTTGCTGAGAGTGTATGGCCAAACCACAGCCCCGCTGGTACTGCTACAATACAGTGGGGCCCATATGCAAACTCACCCAACATTATCTGTCATCGACAGACCAATGTGTTGACTGAGCTATTTGACAAGATCCTCCTATTGACCTGGCTGAAGGAAGTTAGCATTGTTAACGGAACATGCCCTCCCTTGATTTCCTGCTTTCTACAGAAAGGTTCCTGGATTGAGTCTTTAGAATACTGCATAGGCAAAGGGGTCCCTCAATGAGATACCCTGGCCAGGCTAGCATGGAAGGGCATCGGGATGACTAAAGATGGCCTGTGTTTGCCCTGTTCCCTGAAATTGAAACCGAAGCTAGAGAGCACCATGGCTCAACCACTGGACAATCTCAAAGCAGGCAGAACCAGACACGGGCACCTGCGTGAGCGAACTGCCCACAACGTTACCAAGGAAGTGGGGCAAGAGGTGGTGTTCTTGGTCAGAGGTGTATGGTTGGAATGCAGAAACCAAAAAGTGAGGGATGAAAAGTTTGGAATGAATCATAAACACTTGCATTGCTCTGGACAATATTCCATATCGTTGCTTTATAGCCTGTCAATGCCACTACACATGGGGAACATCCGTTACCAAATCAGTCCTGGTCCTGCTGCAGGCGGGAGTAGTCCAGCCGAACTTCCAGACCATGAGAACATAAGAACTTCCAGACATGTTTCGGCCATGTTGAGCCGCATCAGTGAGATGCGGATTGCATTGGCTCAGCGAGCAAGAGACCCACACCTGGGCACACACACTCTCCCTGGTATAGCTAGCTCATACGTGGGCACAATACACAGTTCGGACAAGTCTCAGACCACTACGGTTTTTAAATGGGGGAGTGAGTATAAATAACTATTCAACTGCATTCCATTGTTTATAGAGACAAACTAAATCCATGGAGTGGTGGGTGAAAGGCAGGCAACCTGGGCAAGGCCAAAAGGTACTCCACCAACTTAGCGGGGAGATCCCCAGTGGACACCCCCACCTCCTTTGGTCAGTGTAACAGATAACAGAATAAGTAGACACATACAACTTTGTAAGATTTGGAAAGTACACGGTCGCAGTTTATTAGGAGCAAGACAATAATTTGGGACAGTCCCAGCCACATAATAATAACAGTCAGGCTAAAGGTGAACCATGTCATCCTATTTGCCACCGGCAAACACTGACAAACTTCTGGTTACTACCAGCTAACACTGGTTACTACCAGCATGGCACTCATGGGCACTGACCAGGAGGTTGTTGGCCTAGAGCCCTAAGGAAGAGAAGTCAGTGCCCGTCAAGGGATCGGCTCGAGCCCGGCCAATCCCGAACCACTGCCGCCGAAGCTGCAGCGTGAAGTCCCTCACTGGCTAGGACCGCCCCGATACTCCGCCTGCAACAAAAACGAAAAATTAGCATCTCATCACACAACACAATATCATTATTTTTTACAATTACTCAAAATCAATTTCTACCTGTACTATCACTGTCGGTGCTGTGAACGCATCACCCAGATTCTACACCTTATTTTTCTGTACATAAAAAAGGCTACTCCCAGCTTCATGCTAAACTCACATGTCCTCAGACCAATTCTCCTTTAGCACTCAGTCCCTCGCTATAAACATTGGAGTGGGTGGGTGGGTGATCACTGACGGCGGGAGCTGCTTTCTCAAAGAGACTGAGCACCTGCAGCTCCCGCCTTTATAAGCGTCCCCGGTCCACTAGACCGGAAGCCAGTTCCACGGGGACGCCTCTTCCGCCCCAGAAGAGGGGAGAAGAGTAGAGGCTAGACCAACCCCCGGAAGGGGGTGGCCAGAGGGGACAGCCCGCTATGAAGGCTGTCCCTCTAGCGCCCCCTACGAGGACCGGTCAGCCTCTTAGCGGGGAGATCCCCATTGGACACCCCCACCTCCTTTGGTCAGTGTAACAGATACCAGAATAAGTAGACACATACAACTTTGTAAGATTTGGAAAGTACACGGTCGCAGTTGGGCACTCATGGGCACTGACCAGGAGGTTGTTGGCCTAGAGCCCTAAGGAAGAGAAGTCAGTGCCCGTCAAGGGATCGGCTCGAGCCCGGCCAATCCTGAACCGCTGCCGCCGAAGCTGCAGTGTGAAGTCCCTCACTTGCTAGGACCGCCCCGATACTCTGCCACGCTTTGGTGGTGGCTTACGCTGCCATCAATGCCCCCAAAAAACTCTAGGACCATCCTTAATTTAGGTAAACAACTTTCAGACCATACTCACCTTGAGCTTATCTGCAGCCGGCCCTTTTTAGTGCCCCCAGTATAGCGATCAAGAACACATCATTGCCTCTGTCGGCTAGATGGACCCCGTCTGTATGCAAAATGGGAAGGCAAGAAGCTCAGGCCGCCATGCCCTACATACCCCAGGCTCTCTGCCTTGGCGAATTTTTCAACACTTCTGTTGAGGCGCTTCCTAGATTTCTCCATGCCCGCCACAGAAATGGCGTCCCTCCAAACTTGCCTTTGTACCATTTCCGACCAGAACATTTCTGTGCCTGGTAATTTGTGTGCAATCAATCGCAAAGCCACCTGTATCTGGGCCAGTAAGCGTCCCCGATCTAGCTTGGCCAAGTCATTGCCCCCCAAATGAATCAACATCACCCTTGGTGCTCATCTCCACTGGAGTCGCCAGTGAATAACGGGCAGCAGGGAGTGCCACCTCATTCCAGGTGTGCCCAACCACACACACTCGGTACCCTTGAATCCTAGGTTGGGACCCGTTTTCCATTGCCTAGCCCTTTTCTCTACCCGCGTCACAAATGAGTGGCCGATCAGCCACACTGCATCATCTGTGGGGAGAAAATTGCATGATTGGCAGGGGAGACATACCCTGCTGAAATGCCGTGGTAGCCGCCCAATCCTAAAGCTATGAGTGGACCAACCTTCACCTTGGATGCCCAAGACCCCCAAGGACATTGCCAACACCTTGCGAAATTGAAATGCAGAGAGGGGGGATGTGTCAGCATGAGTTAGCAGGGGGCCTGCGCTTGATGATCTGAACTTTAAGAACAACTTGAGAAGGTGGACAGGGCAACAATCTTTGCGAGGGGCTCCGTGTAATACTATGCCAAAACCTTTTCCCAGCTGATCCGTTTTGCTTCTTCTTAACTGTATTCTGACCCCTTCTCCTGTGTCCTTGCAAAAAATAGTGACATCCCCCAAGGCAATGCTCTCCCCGATGTGTCCCTCTTGGATGCTGAGACAAGCTCACTAATCCTGAAGGCCCCGAAGAAGGCCCATGCAAATGCTAACCTGAACAATGATAATTCATAATCATTGAAACATACGCTTGATAGTGCGGATAACAACTTCACTAACAACTCAAAGTCAATGGGCTTGCGCCCATCTTTAGCTTTGTACTCGGAACGGGCCCAGCCTTTGAGAGCAGAGCGTACCAAAAATCCTTTTGTAGGATCGCTCTTTCCCTCCAGTTTGAAGTGGAAGGCTACTGCCGCTAGATGCGCTGCAGCCCATATTTTTGACCTGCCTTCTTTGTGCACCCAAACCACAAATGCCCTTACCTGTTCCTCCGCTGTTTGTCCAACACCACACAGGCCAGCCACTACACTTTTAAACTTATCATCATTTTGCTGATACCTAAAGCGTACACCCGGCGTAAGCGAACGCTCACTTAACTCAGAGAACGCCCTGTCCCCACCACCAGCTGCCTCCATTCCTTCCTGAACTGCGCTCCTTCCAACCTGGCCACTGGGTGGGCCTTCGAAACTTGGACCACTGAAAGCGAGAAAGAGCGTCAGCAACAATATTAGCAGTACCCGGCACATGGCGAGCTCTAAACTCTATATTTTTGTACAGGCATATCTCCAACAATTTTCTGAGTAAGCTCAACATAGCGGGGCAGGATGCTGACTGTAGATTAATGGCTTGTACCACAGCATTATTATCTGACCAAAAACGTACCTTCTTGTTGGCTAACAGATTAGGCCATAACAATAGTGCAAACACAATGGGGAACATCTCTAAAACCATTATGTTCCTTGTCCTGCCTTTCTTGTGCCACTGTTGTGGCCATCTCTGGGCACACCATTCCGGCCCCAGAATTACTCTGAAACATTCGCTCCCCGTGGCGTCAGAAAACATCTGCAGCTCGGCACTGGTTTCCCAAGGGGTTCGCCAATTCTGCACCCCATTGAAGCTATCTAAAAATGTATACCACATACTTAAGTCTTCTTTTAGGGCAGCACTTAATCTAATGTGGTGTTGTTTCTGCACTACACCTGCAGTTGCCCTGGCCAGCCTGCGTGCAAAGACCCTGCCCGCTGGGATAACCTTGGCCGCAAAATTAAGCTTACCCAGGAGTTGCTGCATTTTTTCCAGGGTGGTTCTGTCTTTTGACAGATTATTGGCAATTTCTGCTTTCAATCCTTTGACCTTATCCTCTGGTAATCTACAAGTACCGCCCGTAGTGTCTATCTCGATACCCAGGAATGTTAGCACCTTACACGGTCCTTCTGTCTTCCCTGGAGCTAGGGGAACCCCCAGCTCGTACATCAATTGCTCGAAAGCAGACATTGCAAAATCATCCCAGAAAATACTTGTCCTTTGCTTGCCACCCATGTATGTGACCCAACCATCCATCTCTTTCTGGTCCCAGGTCATAGTAGGGCATTGTTCCATCATATGTCTAAACTTCCTGTCATAATCTATCCATCCAGTCGAGCCATACTGCCTTGCCTCCCCAACAATAGTCTCCCTATATTTTACCAAACCCGGGCCATGCTCAGGATTCTTCTCCATAACTAGCACTGAGAGTATAGCGATCGCTTTCTCCCAGTTAGAGATGTTCTCCTCGGGATATTTGCAGTGCCTTTTATTGTTTTCTTCCGCACTTAAAGTTACATTAGGGCCAGCATCTTCGATCGCCAAAAGGCTAAATATGTCGATATTTTTCCTGGCCCGTATCTGTTCTTTTATATCCTGGGGGATGACCCAGGCCAAAGATGACCTGCCAGATAACAATGGGGCAACAGTCACCGGCTGGTCCGCTGTTGCAGCGGCCAAGGGCAGAGCAGGGGGAGCTTCTGGGATGCTGTTGCTAAGCACCAGTGGGAGGGCAGCGGGGGTGAGAACAGAAGTGGAGATGTCAATATGTAACCTGTTGCTTTCTCCCTTATTCAGGCACTGAGAGAAAGTATGAAGTCTCGGGGAATAATACCTCCGGCGGTAAAATCAGGTAAGTCTAATGTGGTGAGGAGGTTTCCCCTTGATAGTCCCTTTGTTTCACCTTGCTGTCCTTTTGTTTCCCCTGAGGGGCCGGGGTTCGGCGAAGATGCAGTGGAAGCTGCGCCGACCCATGAAGAGGAATAGTACCCCTGGTGGTAAAATCAGTTAAGTCTATGGTGGGGTTACTAATATTCCTCTGTGTATTCCCTTGGCTCACCTTGCTGTTCTTGCCTACTCCTTAGGTGCCGGAATGCGGCGGGAACATGCGGGAGGATGCGGTGGAATGTGTCATGATGCCTACCTCCAAGGAGCCAGGTCCGACCCAGCAACCCCAGAGGCAGGCATCATTTCCCCCAGGGGAGTGCCAGCGGGCCCAAGCTGGGGCCCTTTGGACGCCTGTCCTGGCGCCTTAGGCGCCAGGCTCATAAAGCTAGACATGTGTTCAAGTGTTTTAAGGTGCACTTACCTGATGCAGACCATGCTGCTACATCCAGGCCCTCTTGAGGCCTGAATGGAACTACTTTACCTGTGGGGCTACTTTCCACCTGGGTGTGGTCGGGGAAGGATACATACCTGATTGGTGGAAGGATACACACTGGGAACTTCTTCCAAAGCTATTTAAACCACACCCGATCAGCAACTCACGCTTCGCGTTGTTCTGCTCCTCGCAGCTGGAGGCTCACCGTGTCAGCTCCTGCATCTGGACCTCAGCCACGCCTGTCAGTATCCTGGGTCACCTGCAAAGGGAGACAAAAGACCTTACCTGCTAAATCAGCACCACAGAGACATCACACCGACGATCCTGAAAAGGAAGACATCATTTTTAAAAGCATTTCGCTACGATCGCTGCAGCGCTGCATTTCACTCACCTATCCTGGACGCCTCCATCTTCAGCAGCGATCATCCAGATCCACAGCCACTTCCCTGAGCCTAGAGAGAAAAAGACAAGAACAAGGTGAGAGAAGGAAAGGAATAGGAAAAGCTCAGTTTCCTTCTAAGACTTACCTGTTGGGTCATTCCCATTTCATTTCGGGTCTTGCCGCTTCCAGGCATTTTCCGGACCCCAGCCCCTATGGGGAAAAAAGACATAAGCATTAGCGCTAACTGCAACAAGACAATGAACATTATTATTAAGCTTGGACTTTTGAACTTGCAGCAGAACTTTTACAGCGCCTTACCTGAATAGTCAAGCTTACCTGAACTCCCATCAATCCTCAATCCAGTGAAGTAACTGGGTTTCAACGCGCCCCTGCATCAGAAGCAGGATGGAGAGCTCATCCTTCCTGACCCTAAGGTGAGACTTCACGGGGAATCGTGGAAGGGTATCGTGGAGGGTTGGAGGAGAGTGGGAGGCTTGAGCATAACTCAGTCAGTAGGTAATACTCCCTTTTCACGCACAGGGGAATATTCCTGCGAGCCAGAGAAGCCAGAGTAGAGGGGCCCTTCCTGTCCATCTTCAGGGTCCTGCGCTTCACCATTGAAGAAGCACCAGCACTCGAAGCCAGACCTGCGCCTCCGTGGGAATCAGGTGAGCGTTACAGAACGCAAAGCCTACCCACAATTTTCCACCCGGGCGCTATGGAGACTTCCGAGACTGACCAGCTGGCCCATCTTTTGGGGGAATTGCGGGCAGAGGTGCACTCAGCCCGCCAGGAGACTAACGCTCTCAAAAGAGAACTGATCCTATCCAAGGAAAGAACAGATCACCTAGCCAAAAGGTTCTTACAGGCCCAGGCAGGGCACACTGCTTTACCTAATTCCGGAGACATTTCCACATCAATGGGTTTCAATAACCCGGTACAAATCAAATTTCCTGGACACATGCCTTTGGCCCCGCCTGAACGTTTTGCGGGGGATCCCAAGAAATATGCCGTCTTTATGAACCAATGTCGTTTACACTTTCTATGCAGACCCGGAGCCTTCCCTAACGACCAGACCAAGGTAGCTGTCGTGTCTCCCAACATTCGCCACCATCAAGACTCACGTGGCTTACGTGTCCCTGCAGGCGAGCGGCGAGGGTCTCCTGCCAAACAGAGGAGACCCGTACATCACGGCCCGAGGGTTCTTCGCCCTTTCCTTCACTGGCACCTCCCGTGGAGGTTTTCACACGACTGGCGCGGCCGATTGGGCACACACAGAACCGCACGTCACGTGACAAGGCATCCACAACGGCCTTCGTCACCATCACGGGTCATGTGACACAGACTACTCACGTTCCCCTCCCGTGATGTGATCACGTGACCTTCCACACAAGCTAAAGGGAGCAGAGAAACACGGAAGCACCGCTTCACAGCTGCTTTCTTCACGGACTGCTTTGGCGTTTTATGGATTTTGCTACCACGACTACTTGATCACGGAACTGTACACGGATTGCCTCATTCTTTATCCCGGATATCACGCTGTTTATTGCTACTGGCTTCTTGACTCGGAATTGCTCACTGGACTGCCTACGGATATTCCCTTGAAACACTGAACTTTGGTTATCGACCCCGGAACTGCCTATTGGACTGCTCACGGATTGTCCCACGTATATGCCTCGGAGTTTTACATCACGCGTCCTGTCAGAGACACGATCGACCAGTGCCTGCTGTACCCCACTACTCCACCACACATCTCAGGCCTCCCTCTCCTTCACTTTCGGGTAAGCCCCTCTTCTGTTATCCTATCATAAAGGCTTTGTTGTCCATTCCCTGTGTTGATTAACCTCCGTTGCCTTACAGTGGTCAGGGGGTCCTTGGCGTTTCTGGTTCCTGATAGACGACGTTCTCCACCTGTGGCTTCAAGCGCTGCACGGGCTGTGTTATTATTTCCTGCCTGGGTGGTGCTTGGGGTCGGAGGCGGTAGGACGAATCTGCACGACCACCAAGGGCAAGACAGACTGTGAAGCCTTTCTTTGGTCGTCCGGATTATGAATATCTCGGCCGAGGACCCTGTGACCGCTCTAATGCAGGCAGTCGCGGCCCTTCGGTCAGACATGGCCGCAGCCACGACTGCCATTCACCATCGCCTTGACGCCTTACAGAGTGCCCGTCACCCCTTACCCGAGGACGCTGACTTTGGGGACGCCCCAGCTCATGATCCTCCATCATCCACTCCGCCCCCCGTTCCTACACCCATGGTTCTCCCAACCCCGTTCCCACTTGCAGCCCCGGAAAGATACCAGGGTGACCCAAGGAAGTACCGAACCTTCCTAAATCAATGCAAGCTCCATTTCCTATGTCGGCCCCAGGCATTTCCGGACTCTATTACTAAGGCGGCTTTTCTCCTCTCTCATTTGTCGGGGGTAGCGGCCACCTGGGCGAATCCCTTATTGGAAAATGACCACCCTGCTCTTTACGATTTTGACCTCCTGGTTAGTGAGATGGCCAAAGTGTTCGACACTAGATACAAGGCACATTCCCGGAATCTGGAATTACTCGATCTTACACAGGGCAAGCAAACACTCATCGAGTACATCGCTCGCTTCAACCAACTCTCTGCAGAGACCTCATGGCCGGAGAACAAAAAAGCTATCGTGTTCTACAGGGGCCTCTGCAGTGCAATGAAAGATGCTCTTTCTGTGGTTCCCTCTCTCCCGGCCGTTTTTTCGGATCTGGTGGACCTAGCCCTGCAGGTGGACGCTCGACGTTCAGAGCGGAGGGCAGAAGCCGGGTTTTCCGTGCAATCACCTTCTTTGGGGGACACAAAACCCGAACCCATGCAGATAGGGGGAATACGTAGTCCGATAACCCAGGCCGAGCGAGAGCGCAGAAGGACAGATAATGCCTGTTTCTACTGCGGCATCAATGGGCACTACGTCAAGGAATGCCCCCGTCGCCCAAGAAACAAGAATCCGGGTTTTCCGAAAGCTCGCCCTTGAGACCGGGGGGACGGGCGAGCGTTTCTTTGACCCCCACTGAGCCCTCATTCGGTCCCATTAGACCCATCGTTGTCCAGGCTCTCTTGAAACCCACCGGGAACTGCATTCACCCAGTACATATAGTAATCGATTCAGGAGCCACGGGTTGTTTCGTGGATATCACGCTAGCCCATCGCCTCAACTTGCCTTTGATAACCAAGGAGTACCCAGAACCCGTGCAAGCGGTGGACGGGACCTCCCTTGCTTCGGGCCCGATCAAGCATCAAACAGCTCCTTTGGAGGTGGTGATCCAGGACACTCACAAGGAGACCATGTCCTTTGATCTCATCGCTACACCGCAATTCGGGATCATTCTGGGTATACCATGGCTTAGGCAACACAACCCGTTTATCAACTGGGGTACTGGACAGGTCTCCTTTGAGTCTGAGGTCTGCCAACATTACTGCTTAGCGGAACCCGAATCTATCTCCAACCCTGCTAGTGTTCTTGGGGCCTTGACTGCTTTACGCATGAACGATGGGGACCATCCGGTTGCAACGCCACATACCGTTGGAGCCGTTCAGGCCGGGATTCCCAGCGAATACCATGACTTCCTGACTGTTTTTGACAAGGCCTCTGCAGAAGGCCTGCCACCCCATAGGCCATATGATTGCCCTATTGATTTGTTCCCTGATGCCCCGATACCGAGAGGTAGGATTTATTCTCTATCACAGTCGGAGGAACAGGCCCTAAAAGAGTACATACAACAAGCCCTGCGGGTAGGTCATATCCGACCCTCCAATTCACCGGCTGCCAGTCCCATTTTTTTTGTCCCGAAGAAAGAGGGTGACCTACGACCCTGTGTGGACTATAGACGTTTGAATGCCATCACTGTGAAGAACCGTTATCCCATTCCCCTCATCTCCACGTTACTAGACAGGTTAACACATGCATCCATCTACACCAAACTGGACCTCCGGGGGGCATATAATCTGGTTCGCATGCGTCAGGGGGATGAGTGGAAGACTGCGTTTTGCACCCGACAGGGCCTTTTTGAATATACGGTAATGCCTTTTGGCTTATGTAATGCCCCAGCCACCTTCCAGCGCTTTGTTAACGAAGTATTCAGTGACATCTTAGACGGTGTCCAGTCAATTGGTCGACAGCAAACTGGTCGACAGGACATTTGGTCAACACCATTTGGTCGAATGCCAAATGGTCGAATTTTTTTTTTTTTATATATATATGTGTTTTGTGGGTTTTCGTGTGTCGAAAAAAAAAAAATAGAAAAAAAAGGGGGTTGGGGGGGGGGACCCCCCCAAAAAAAAAAAAAAAAAAAGTGTAAAAAAAAAAAATAAAAATTTCGACCATTTGGCATTCGACCAAATGGTGTCGACCAATTGTCCTGTCGACCAAATTTTTTCGACCAATTGACTGGGAACCATCTTAGACGTGTACGTCGTGGTCTATCTGGATGACATTTTGATTTTCTCCCCTTCTCTGGAAGACCACATCGTCCACGTTAGGGAGGTTTTGGCCCGTCTACACAGAAACGCCTTGTTTGCCAAGCCCGAAAAGTGCCTGTTTCACACTAAGGAGGTCGACTTCCTGGGGTTCCACCTAACGCCTGGGGGTCTATCAATGAACCAGTCAAAGGTTCGTGCCGTCACGGATTGGCCTGCTCCAAAGACCCTCAAGCAGTTACAATCTTTTTTGGGTTTCGCTAATTTCTATCGGAGGTTCATTGCTGGCTTCTCCTCCATAGTGGCTCCCCTTACCGCTCTTACCAGTCCGCTGGTTCCGTTCTCTTGGACCCTGAAACATCAGCAGGCGTTTGAGGAGCTAAAAACCAGATTTGTGACTGCTCCCGTGCTTCAGCACCCGGACCCTGTACTCCCATACATCGTGGAGGCGGACGCTTCCTCTTTTGCTTTGGGTGCAGTCCTTTCCCAACCCTGTCCGGCCACTGGTCGTTTGCATCCCGTGGCTTTTCACTCACGGAAACTCACCTCAGCCGAGTTGCATTATACTGTCACTGAGAAGGAATTGCTGGCCATCAAGGACGCACTGCAAACCTGGCGTCACCACCTCCTTGGGGCCCGGCACCAGACCACGATTTATTCCGACCATAAGAACCTGCAGGACCTGGCTACCCTTAAATGCATCAATAGCCGACAGGTGCGTTGGCACCTGTTTTTCGCTGCTTATGATTTTGTAATTAGGCATAGACCGGGTGCTATCCATGGGAAGGCCGATGCACTGTCACGTTCCCCGGGGGGGGAGTCTCTTCCGTCCTTTCCTGCCACGTTGCTCGAGGGGGGTCATGTCATTTGTGTCTGCACACCGTCCTCGTCCATGCAGTCCACCATCCGTCATTGGGTCTCCCAACATCCACACGCACTGGCGGAATGGGATCTGGTTCTTCAGGAGGGGTTACCATTTATCCAAGACAAGCTCTTTCTTCCCACTACCGACACACGCAACCAGGCACTAGAATGGTCACACGATGCCTCCATTAATGGCCACCCGGGGCAACGTCGCACTCTGGAACTGCTAAAACGCTGGTGTTGGTGGCCATCAATGAAACGTGACGTGGAGAACTATGTAAACACGTGCTCAGTGTGTGCACAGGGTAAATCACGCAGGGGTCGCCCACTGGGGTTACTCCAGCCATTACCGATTCCCCCCAGACCCTGGCACACTATCTCAATGGACCTCGTCACGGACCTGCCACGCAGGCAAGGTTTTGACACCATCTGGGTAGTGGTAGACTCCTATACCAAGATGGCACGCTTTGTACCTTGTACAGGGATACCCTCCGCTCCTACCCTGGCCCAGTTGTTTTTCAAATCTGTGTTTTGTCTCTTCGGTCTGCCGCAGATCATTATATCAGATCGTGGGACTCAGTTTACTTCCCGTTTCTGGACAACCTTGACCAAGCTACTCGGCATTGATGCCCGCTTTTCCTCAGCCTATCACCCACAAACAGATGGGCAAACTGAGAGGGTGAACCAAGCCCTCGAACAGTACCTGCGCTGTTTAACTCTCCAGTACCAAGACACGTGGCTTAACTTATTACACCTGGCGGAATTCGCCTATAACAACTCCCTGCACTCCTCCACTGGCTTTTCTCCCTTTTATTCCATGTACGGCCAGCATCCTCGCACCCTTCCATTTCCTGATTTCACTTCATCCACTACTCCTGCTGCCAATACCTGTGCCCGCGATCTAGTCTCGGTCCATGAGCAAACCCTAGTCCACTTGCGCGAAGCCCAGGTCTCCATGAAGTCCGCAGCTGACAAAAAACGGGTGGCGGCTCCCGAATATCGGGTGGGGGATCGAGTGTGGTTGTCCTCCCGCCACCTACACATCCCTGGCTGCCGCAAGTTGCTTCCCCGGTTTGTGGGTCCCTACCGTATAGTTAAAGTCCTGAACCCTGTGGCTCTACGGTTGTCTGTTCCTGCCACCTGGCGTATCCATCCGGTTTTTCATACCTCCTTGCTCAAACCCTGTCTAGGTCCTACCCGTCTCACTGCCCCTCCTGCCCCTGTCTCCTTGTCCTCTCCTGACGTCTATGAGGTCAGTGCCATCTTGGGTTCCCGCCATATTCGGGGTCGCTTGCACTATCTCGTGGACTGGTTGGGTTACGGCCCTGAGGAACGTTCCTGGGTGCCCTCCAGGGATGTCCGGGCCCCCCAGTTGGTTGGCCAGTTCCATCGTGATCATCCATCCAGCCCACGGGGTCGTGGGCCATTAGGGGGGGGCTCTGTCGTGTCTCCCAACATTCGCCACCATCAAGACTCACGTGGCTTACGTGTCCCTGCAGGCGAGCGGCGAGGGTCTCCTGCCAAACAGAGGAGACCCGTACATCACGGCCCGAGGGTTCTTCGCCCTTTCCTTCACTGGCACCTCCCGTGGAGGTTTTCACACGACTGGCGCGGCCGATTGGGCACACACAGAACCGCACGTCACGTGACAAGGCATCCACAACGGCCTTCGTCACCATCACGGGTCATGTGACACAGACTACTCACGTTCCCCTCCCGTGATGTGATCACGTGACCTTCCACACAAGCTAAAGGGAGCAGAGAAACACGGAAGCACCGCTTCACAGCTGCTTTCTTCACGGACTACTTTGGCGTTTTATGGATTTTGCTACCACGACTACTTGATCACGGAACTGTACACGGATTGCCTCATTCTTTATCCCGGATATCACGCTGTTTATTGCTACTGGCTTCTTGACTCGGAATTGCTCACTGGACTGCCTACGGATATTCCCTTGAAACACTGAACTTTGGTTATCGACCCCGGAACTGCCTATTGGACTGCTCACGGATTGTCCCACGTATATGCCTCGGAGTTTTACATCACGCGTCCTGTCAGAGACACGATCGACCAGTGCCTGCTGTACCCCACTACTCCACCACACATCTCAGGCCACCCTCTCCTTCACTTTCGGGTAAGCCCCTCTTCTGTTATCCTATCATAAAGGCTTTGTTGTCCATTCCCTGTGTTGATTAACCTCCGTTGCCTTACAGTGGTCAGGGGGTCCTTGGCGTTTCTGGTTCCTGATAGACGACGTTCTCCACCTGTGGCTTCAAGCGCTGCACGGGCTGTGTTATTATTTCCTGCCTGGGTGGTGCTTGGGGTCGGAGGCGGTAGGACGAATCTGCACGACCACCAAGGGCAAGACAGTAGCCTTTATACTATCTTACCTCAGTGGCAGTGCTGCCGATTGGTCTATTCCATTTGTAAATCAGGATGATCCCATTCTCCAGAATTTTCAGGGCTTCCAGGCCAGCATGGAAAGATTGTTCGCTCGACACTCTCAAGGACAGGCCCTTGATAACGAACTGCTATCCTTACGACAAGGTAATCAGGATCTTCTGCTCTACATTGCCACCTTTAACAGACTGGTTGTGGAAACTGGATGGCCAGAAAACAAAAGGATCACATTGTTTCATCGAGGCCTGCGCGGAGAGCTTAAGGATGTTCTAGCTCAGATAGTAAACCCACCCCAGGTCTGCGCAGACTACATAGACTTGGTGGTTCAACTTGATCACAGACTTCAAAACAGAAAAGCAGATCGGTTCAAGTACGAAACCCGAATACCGATCAAAACCCACGCTAACTCCAAAAGTACTGACGTATCCGAACCTATGCAAATCGGTGGTGTTAAAGGACCATTAACGCAGAAAGAACGAGAGAGAAGGCGGCAAATGCAACTTTGTCTGTATTGCGGGACTTCCGGTCACTTTCTTCGAAATTGTCCAGTTAAACCACCGAAGAAGGTGGTTGGAGCTACTGATAACGAATTATTGACACCTGATTCGGGAAACGACCTAGCCCGACAAGCGTAGGGGTCCGCTTGCCGAGCTTGAAAACTAACTCTTTGACCTCGCATTTTGTCATGCCAATGGTGCTCGTGGACCCAAAACAGCCTCAGCAGTTGCATGCTATAAAAGCATACATCGACAGTGGAGCTATTGGAAATTACATAGACCGTGAATTGGCTTCCAGGATTAAGCTTCCTCTCTGCCCGAAAGTAACCCAAGATGTCATTACTACAGTAGATGGAACCGAAATAGCCTCAGGGCCTGTAACGCATTCCACTGTTGAAGTGACACTGGTGGGTCACGACGGACATCGGGAAGCAATCGTGTCTGATGTGATCAAGGCCCCACAATTTCAAGTAATTCTTGGAATTCCTTGGTTAGAAACACATAATCCCAGAATTGACTGGCGAGCAAAGAAGATAAGTTTTCCTGATTGTGAACCAACTTGTAATCCAAGAAATCCAGCTATGGGTCTAGCCTCAGCAACTTCCACCCCTGTACAGTTACCGTCAGAATACCAAGAATTCCAAGACGTTTTTCAGAAAGAACAGGCTAACACGTTACCTCCCCATCGGTCTTATGATTGCCAAATCGATCTGGTACCCAATGCTCAACTACCTTGTAGTAGGATTTATGCTCTTACGGAACCTGAAAACCTGCATTTGCGTCAGTATTTAGATCAGTACCTAGCCAATGGTTTTATTCGCCCATCCAAGTCTCCTGTCTCTTCAGCTCTGTTCTTCGTGAAAAAAGAACAAAGAAAAAAGAGGGCGACCTTAGAACGTGTATAGACTATCGCGCCCTAAATCAAATAATGATTAAGAATCGTTATCCTCTGCCCTTGATCCCTGAGCTTATCGACCAGGTGAAAGACGCTTGTGTGTACACCAAGTTAGATCTCCGAGGAGCTTATCACCTGGTGCATATAAAAGAAGGCGACGAATGGAAGACTGCATTCCGCACCAAGTTTGGGCTCTTCGAATATCAGGTGATGCCCTTCGGTTTGTGCAATGCACCTGCCGCCTTTCAGTACTTTATGAATGATGTTCTTCGGGAACTTATCGATGTCTGTGTCATTGTTTACATTGACGACATCCTGGTGTACTCTTCTTCAGAATCGGATCACAGAAAACATGTTAGGGCAGTTCTTGAGAAATTGCGCCAGCACAGACTATTTGCAAAACTCGAAAAATGCGTTTTTCATACCACAGAAGTTGAGTTTCTCGGATTCATCCTGACACCTCAAGGAGTCCGAATGGACTCGCGAAAGGTGGACGCCATCCTCAAATGGCCATCTCCTAGCTCGGTGAAGGGAGTTCAGAGCATGCCAATTTCTATCGAAGATTCATCCCGGAATTTTCCCGAACAGTCCAACCCATCACAGCTCTCCTAAAGAAAAACAAACGCTTCGAATGGACTCTTGAGGCCGAACAAGCCTTTCAGGACCTGAAAACCAAATTCACCTCTGCACCTGTATTGAAGCACCCGCACCCAGATCTCCCGTACATTGTGGAAACCGACGCATCCAGTTCGGCCATGGGAGCTGTTCTGTCGCAAAGAGACCCAAAAACTAACCAACTACACCCAGTGGCCTTTTGGTCCAGAAAATTTTCCCCTCCTGAAATCAACTACGCAATTACCGATAAAGAGTTACTGGCCATCAAATCTGCTTTCAAGGCTTGGCGTCACTAACTTCTCGGGGCAAGACACACCATCACCGTAATTACGGACCACAGAAACTTACAGTATTTAAAGACGGCCAAAGCTCAATCTTCACGACAACTCCGATGGGCTCTATTCTTCGCGGAATTTGATTTTGTAATTACCTATCGCCCTGGCTGCAAGAATGGAAAAGCGGACAGCTTATCCCGGATTGGCATGGGAGAACCTAATTCGAGCTTAGAACCTGTGCCCATCATACCTGAGCAAAGAATCTTAGGCTTAACTTCATTGCAAACTATTGAGGACATCCAAACGCAAGTAAAACAACTTCTAGACTCTTCAACCTTACTGGAATGGAGTCAAAAGGGTCCTCATTACACCGTTAAGGATGACTTACCCTACTTCCAGGAGCGGTTGTTTCTGCCAAGTAAAGAATTGCAAGAACTTGTTATTGCCCATCATCATGAATCTTTAATGGAAGGACACCCTGGTATCGCTAAAACGGAGGAAAAAATCAAACGCCACTTCTGGTGGCCTTCTTGGAGAAAAGACATAAAGTCTTTTGTTCTGTCTTGTGTTAGGAAAGATTTCGTAATTGTAGGGAATTTTCCTTCCATGTGGCAACCCCTAAACTTTTTGCTATTGTTTTTAACCTTGTTCTTGACTTTGCCAGAGAAGTGCAGCCTTCTGCCGCACTCCTCTGGGCTTTCGCTCCTTTCTTACGGGGAAACTGACATGCCCTTAAGACAGTCAGTACCGGGGAACGCTGTTTCCCGTAGTTTCTTTTATCATGTTGCGGCTTTAGTGCAACATGACACAAGAGGGCACTGTAAGCTAAGTTACAGCTCTCTTGGGTCTCTAGCCTTCTACAGGCCCTAGATACTCTTTTAGGATGGTATTTGATCGGTGCAAGTCATTCAGGGACTCGAATGGTGGCAGCGATCGTTTTGTTTATTTTGAGCTCCTTTTGGCGTTCTGAGCACGTTTTTCGCACTGAACCCAAAATGGTGGCCTGGCTCCCAAAATGGCCAGACCACGAGGCTCCTTTGTCTTGTCCACTGACCGTCTTGCTCCCTTCACCTTCCCCAGGTCGAGCGACCCGGGGCCTTCCTTATTTGGGCATGTACTTTCCCGCGAAACGTGGTTGCTTTCGCGGGCTTCTACATGTCGTTTGTGTGCCTCCAGGGTGTGGGCTGGGATGTCTGGTCCCAATACACATCCTGGGTGCCAGAGAGTCTAGGGTAGTGTGAATGCCTGGGACCACCGTGGTCCGTGATTGGTCCACGTATGGTGTGTGTGTTGATGAGCGGATCTCCCATTGGCTCCCCTCCGTTTTGGCGCGAAGGGAACAGTGGATAAGAGGGAGCTGGAAACACCACTACCATGTCGATCTCCTGAGTTCTCACGAACGAAGGAATACAGGAGCCAAGTATCCTGCAACCAAGAGGCTGGACCGAGGAATCGCTGGTGACCCGCTGAAGGAATCCTCCTTTGCACTGCTGTCGTCCTGTGAAACCCTTTCCTCCTTTGATCGAACCAGAAGGCCTGTACTGGTGCTTCGACCTTTGGAATAGCAGGAACAGCTATTCCCGGCGACTTCATCAACTCCTGCCAAGTAAGCCTTCGGAAGTGTCTCTGGGCCATCCAGTTGACTGACCAGCTTACAAGGGAGTCCTGCTCTGTAACCGCCGCCAGGTTGTGTTGTATTTCGAGTCCTTGTCACTCTCCCACGCTTCGTACACTTGGCGTTCCCAAGTCTGAAGGGAGGAGTGTACATTTGGCTCGAATACACACGGCCGCTCCGTTGTCCTGCTGCGGCAACAAACTGTGCTGGTTTCGTCGATTGGGACGTCTTTTTGCTCTACACGACTACGAGGCGTTCCCTGCTCTTCTGAACCTGCCAGCTGCTGAAACTAACGTGGAGAAGCCTGGGTCTGCTTGCTTCGGGGACCGGTGAGTAGTTTAGCTAGGATCTGGTCGCCCTCCTGCAGTATCCCATTGCTTTTCCCTGCTGTGTAAAAACAGCACCCTTTTGGCCGTACTCGCGCTCTGCTTCTGCCCGCTGTGGAGGCTGCGCTTGAGTTGCGGAACCTGTTCTCCTTCTGCTGTGCACTAACCCGAACTGCCTGACTTCCTCCGAAGAGCTTCCCCTTTTGCCCGTTGGCACCGGCGTGGCAGGTACTTTGAGCACAAGGCTCCACTCTTCGCAGGGCTCGGACTTCCATCTAGTTAGGTGCCTCTGAAGGCGAACTGAGTCTAAAGCGTTATCGCACTGCCTGTTTTCCTTTCCTTTCAGGTGGACTACATATTTCGTGCTTTAAACGCTTGCGACTGTGTATTTGTATATATATTGTGTTGATATGGTATGTGTTGGTTTAATAATGTGATATTGTGATTTTCTCGCTACGGTCATTGTTTTAAAGGCCTTAAAATAAATGTGTTTATATTTTTGATATAACAACTGTTTGGAGTAGTTTGTAAGCGCTCTTGCTTTGTGTGCTCATTGCGGGCTTTCAGTCACCCTCACCCCTCTTGAGACCTAGTCTTGACCGCCGCGATCGCTACCTTGATTGGTCTGGCTCGTCCAGAGGTTACCCTGTTCCAAGTAATTAGGTTGGCCTTCTGAACTTCTGCGCCACCAGGACAGAGTTCAGAAATCCGTCTTAACAAATTGGTGTACAGCGGTGGGATACGACTGAAGGTATCCAGTGTTGCGCTCGAACTAGGGCATTTCAGGTTATTCCAAACAGTACACGTAGTGAATTGTTATAGTATAACTTTAAAAAGGCCATAGTCCTATCAAACAGTATGGAAACAAGTACGTTGTTAACTTTAAATGCTTCCAAATCAGAAACGCTGAAAAAGATGTGTGCGGAGAGAGGTGTTTCCTCTCAAGGCACGAAATTGGAAATGATCCAAAGAATCGTGGCGTGGCAAGAAGCGCAGCTTGACGCTATTACTTCTGAGGACAGTGCGGAAGGTGGTGGGGCTGCTCTCACTGGTAGAACCGACGGTTCTGCCGCCGCACTGTTCCACCGCGACCACGAGGACAGGGAGGACGAGCTGTCTAATGTTTCCTCTGCCAGTGCTGATGGGGAGGCTATGCTTGAATTCAAGAAGCAAGAGCTGCGGTTTAGGCAGCAGGAGCTTGAATTCAGCATAGCCAAACTAAAAATCGAACAAGCAGAAAAACAAAAAGACAGGGATCACCAGTTGGAACTGGCCAAGCTTCAGGTTGCAAATGGATCCAAGGGTCCTAGACATGGGTCTGGGGCTTCCTCTCATCCACGGTTTCCAAAAGATCTGCTCAGTGTGTATGAAGAAAGGAATGACATTATGGACTGGCTGAATGCGTTTGAGTATGCATGCGAGGTTCAAGAAGTTGACAATGCTGATAAGATTGCGTGGTTGCTCAGTAGACTGCCCCATTCTGGCTGCAGTGCCATTATGGAAATGTCGAAGGCTGAGCGGGCTGATTTCGCAATGTTAAAGCAAACTCTCATTTTAAAGTTTGGGAAGACTCCGGCCCAATATTTAAAGCGTTTTCGAGAGTATAAGAAAAAGGAAGGTGGTACTTGGGTATCTTATGTCGCTGAATCCTTGAAAAACTTAACTGGCTGGGTCGAAGGTTATAAGGTTTCTACCTTCGAAGGCATGATCAATCTGGTCATGCTGGAACACATTTTTGCTTCTTCTTCCCCGGAGCTTAAGCAGCATTTGGCCGATTCGAAGGAGATAGATCCTAAGAAGCTGGCCATTGCAGCAGACTTATGGGTGTCACATTGAGTGTCCCATAAGGACAAAACTCATCCTGGTAAGCAGGAGGAAGGGAAAAAGTCCAAAGATATGGAGGGTGGGGAATCTGCTATATCTCCTTCCCATAAAGGCCACAAAAAGAAAAACAAGGGTACGACACAAGAGAACTCACAGGGTAGTGGAGGTTCGCCTCCGAAACAGAACTCTGGTTACAATAAGCCTCCCTACGTAAACAGACCCACTGGGGCTTGTTTTTCTTGTGGAGCAACTGACCATGTGAAGGGGGATCCCCGGTGTAAGGTTAGACCTTTGGGGGTCCACTCCGCTAATCTGGCCTTCTCCTCCTACGAGGAAGAAGAGATTACAGGAGCATCCTTCTCCTCAGACTCATTTCCCAGCGGAATAGAGGCTGAGGTAGTTTTAGTGTCCCTGGGTTCCTGGGAGCCTAAAGTCGCAGAGGCTTATGCTAGGATTCCGGATAATACCAAGCACTACTTTAAAGACAGTGTGCTGATCAATGGAGTGGATACTCCAGCTCTTAGGGATAGTGGGTGCAGTCGCACTGTAGTGGATTCTACCTTGGTAGACTCAGAGGAAGTTGCCAGAGCTACTCTGATGCCCACTAAGTTGGCTGACGGCCCCCTCCGTATGTTTCCCGTGATCCCTGTAAATCTTACTTTAAATGGTACAGCAGTCAGGATTCCAGTGAGCATTCAGAGAAACGTCCCGGGAAAGGTCTTGTTGGGTAATGATCTCAGAGCTTTAGGGCTCGTAGGAGACACTGCCGAAAGACCCTACACACGGTCTCAAGCACGGGCAGCATTGGCCAAGTCCAATACGCCGCCCCAGCCAAAGGGGAAACCCAAGGCGAAAGGAGTCTACAAGTCAAAACGAGGGAAAGAGAATATTCCCCCGAGCTCGCCTACCACTGCGGTGGAGGAAGTTGGTCAATCGCCCGGGCCTGACGAGGAGGTGGCGATGCCTGAAGTATTCGACCCCAACGATCATCCTGAACTAAAAGACTTGTTAGTTGAAGGAGGTCCTGATAGGGACGAATTCAGTAAAGGCCAACGTGAGTGCCCATCTCTGGAAGGCCTAAGGAGACAGGCCTGCTCCCAGCTTGAGGGTGAACCTCCTGGGATGCATAGGATTTACCAGGAAGGTGGACTCCTGTATAGTGAGCCTACAGAGTCTACAGGAGGAGACCATAGGAGGTTGGTGGTTCCCCTTGCTGTTAGGCCCTTCCTCCTGCAGTTGGCGCATGAAGTTCCCCTTGCTGGTCACCTTGGTATGAGGAGGACCAAGCAAAGGTTATCCATGCACTTCTACTGGCCCAAGATGGGGGAGCAAGTAGAAAGTCACTGCAGGAGTTGTGCCGCCTGCCAGTTGTCTGGTAAGGTTGACGCGACAATCCAAGCTCCGTTGGTACCGCTCCCAGTTGTGGGGGTACCATTTGAAAGGGTAGGGATCGACATGGTTGGTCCCCTTGACCCGCAAACATCCTCAGGCAATAGGTTTATCCTGGTGCTGGTCGACCATGCAACCAGGTATCCTGAGGCCATCCCATTGAAAACTGTAACTGCCAAGCCAGTTGCAGAAGCTTTACTCGGCATGTTTACTAGGGTTGGCTTCCCTAAAGAAGTTGTGCCGGATGATGGCAGCAACTTTATGTCGAAGTATAGGCAGGCTATGTGGATAGAATGTAGGGTCACCTACAGGTTCTCTTCTGCATACCACCCCCAGACCAATGGTCTGGGGGGGCGTTTTAACAGGACGTTAAAGAGCATGATTGGGGCTCTGGAGGAGCCTCAGAGAAGAAAATGGGATCTTCTTGTTTCATGCTTACTGTTTGCCTACCGAGAGGTACCACAGGAGGGTGTTGGCTTCAGCCCCTTCGAACTTCTGTTCGGTCATCCCGTACGGGGACCCTTAGCCATCGTCAAAGAGGGATGGGAGATGCCCACTCCCCCTGTTACTACCAATGTAGTTGATTATGGGCTAGGGCTCAGAAAACGGATGGTACTTCTGATGGGCTTGGCTAGTGATAAATTGAAGGCAGGGCAAGCGCTGGTGAAACATTGGTACGACCAGAAAGCTTCCCTCATCAACTTTACACTTGGTCAGCAAGTCCTGATCATGAATCCCATAAGGCCTCGAGCTTTACAGGACAAATGGTCAGGCCCTTGCCCAGTGGTGGAGCCCCTGGGTGAGGTTAACTATTCAGTGGACCTTGGAAGGCCTGGACAGGCTCTAAAAGTGTTTCACGTGAATAGGCTGAAGGCTTTCTGCCCAAGCGTCGAAATCGCAGCACTGCTACTGGCTTCAGACGTTGCGGGAGAGGAGTCTGAACCTCTCCCCGACCTGTTCCCAAGCAGTCCTTCAGATAGCTCTTTTGAGGGTGTCCGAGTGGCCCCTCACCAAAATGGACAAGGCTCAGTGGTTTACCTTGGACATGAAGTAGGTGGAGGGAGGATACAGCCTCTACCCAGTAAAGTACAAGCAGTACAAGACTGGCCTACCCCCACTACGCAAACCCAAGTGAGAGCCTTCTTAGGACTCACGGGGTATTACCGCAATTTTGTGGCAGACTATGGCACCATAGCTGCTCCTCTGACTGCCCTCACAACTCCGAAGAAACCCAAGAAGGTAACTTGGACCGACGAGTGTGAGAAGGCCTTCAATGGCTTAAAAGACTCCTTGTGCCAGGCCCCTGTGCTCAGGGCCCCTGATTATCAAAGACCTTTTATCGTGCAGACGGATGCCTCTGACACTGGGATAGGAGCTGTACTATCACAAGTAGATGAGAAGGGTAAGGAACACCCTATCGGTTTTATTAGTCGCCAGCTTAAGGACAGAGAGCTCAGATGGTCCACGGTAGAGAAAGAATGTTTCTCTGTTGTGTGGGCCCTAAGGAAGCTGAGGCCCTACCTCTATGGGACCCACTTCACTGTGCAGACTGACCATAAGCCGTTAAAGTGGCTAATGAACATGAAGGGGGAGAATCCAAAGTTGCTTAGGTGGTCCATAAGTCTACAAGGCTTCGACTTCACTATTGAGCATAGGCCAGGTGTCCAACATAGCAATGCTGATGGGTTGTCCAGAATGTTTAACCGACCTGAACAAGAGACTCATCCAGGGGTGGATTAGTTCCCCCTGTCCATAGTCTGGGAGGGGCGAGTGTTAGGAAAGATTTCGTAATTGTAGGGAATTTTCCTTCCATGTGGCAACCCCTAAACTTTTTGCTATTGTTTTTAACCTTGTTCTTGACTTTGCCAGAGAAGTGCAGCCTTCTGCCGCACTCCTCTGGGCTTTCGCTCCTTTCTTACGGGGAAACTGACATGCCCTTAAGACAGTCAGTACCGGGGAACGCTGTTTCCCGTAGTTTCTTTTATCATGTTGCGGCTTTAGTGCAACATGACACAAGAGGGCACTGTAAGCTAAGTTACAGCTCTCTTGGGTCTCTAGCCTTCTACAGGCCCTAGATACTCTTTTAGGATGGTATTTGATCGGTGCAAGTCATTCAGGGACTCGAATGGTGGCAGCGATCGTTTTGTTTATTTTGAGCTCCTTTTGGCGTTCTGAGCACGTTTTTCGCACTGAACCCAAAATGGTGGCCTGGCTCCCAAAATGGCCAGACCACGAGGCTCCTTTGTCTTGTCCACTGACCGTCTTGCTCCCTTCACCTTCCCCAGGTCGAGCGACCCGGGGCCTTCCTTATTTGGGCATGTACTTTCCCGCGAAACGTGGTTGCTTTCGCGGGCTTCTACATGTCGTTTGTGTGCCTCCAGGGTGTGGGCTGGGATGTCTGGTCCCAATACACATCCTGGGTGCCAGAGAGTCTAGGGTAGTGTGAATGCCTGGGACCACCGTGGTCCGTGATTGGTCCACGTATGGTGTGTGTGTTGATGAGCGGATCTCCCATTGGCTCCCCTCCGTTTTGGCGCGAAGGGAACAGTGGATAAGAGGGAGCTGGAAACACCACTACCATGTCGATCTCCTGAGTTCTCACGAACGAAGGAATACAGGAGCCAAGTATCCTGCAACCAAGAGGCTGGACCGAGGAATCGCTGGTGACCCGCTGAAGGAATCCTCCTTTGCACTGCTGTCGTCCTGTGAAACCCTTTCCTCCTTTGATCGAACCAGAAGGCCTGTACTGGTGCTTCGACCTTTGGAATAGCAGGAACAGCTATTCCCGGCGACTTCATCAACTCCTGCCAAGTAAGCCTTCGGAAGTGTCTCTGGGCCATCCAGTTGACTGACCAGCTTACAAGGGAGTCCTGCTCTGTAACCGCCGCCAGGTTGTGTTGTATTTCGAGTCCTTGTCACTCTCCCACGCTTCGTACACTTGGCGTTCCCAAGTCTGAAGGGAGGAGTGTACATTTGGCTCGAATACACACGGCCGCTCCGTTGTCCTGCTGCGGCAACAAACTGTGCTGGTTTCGTCGATTGGGACGTCTTTTTGCTCTACACGACTACGAGGCGTTCCCTGCTCTTCTGAACCTGCCAGCTGCTGAAACTAACGTGGAGAAGCCTGGGTCTGCTTGCTTCGGGGACCGGTGAGTAGTTTAGCTAGGATCTGGTCGCCCTCCTGCAGTATCCCATTGCTTTTCCCTGCTGTGTAAAAACAGCACCCTTTTGGCCGTACTCGCGCTCTGCTTCTGCCCGCTGTGGAGGCTGCGCTTGAGTTGCGGAACCTGTTCTCCTTCTGCTGTGCACTAACCCGAACTGCCTGACTTCCTCCGAAGAGCTTCCCCTTTTGCCCGTTGGCACCGGCGTGGCAGGTACTTTGAGCACAAGGCTCCACTCTTCGCAGGGCTCGGACTTCCATCTAGTTAGGTGCCTCTGAAGGCGAACTGAGTCTAAAGCGTTATCGCACTGCCTGTTTTCCTTTCCTTTCAGGTGGACTACATATTTCGTGCTTTAAACGCTTGCGACTGTGTATTTGTATATATATTGTGTTGATATGGTATGTGTTGGTTTAATAATGTGATATTGTGATTTTCTCGCTACGGTCATTGTTTTAAAGGCCTTAAAATAAATGTGTTTATATTTTTGATATAACAACTGTTTGGAGTAGTTTGTAAGCGCTCTTGCTTTGTGTGCTCATTGCGGGCTTTCAGTCACCCTCACCCCTCTTGAGACCTAGTCTTGACCGCCGCGATCGCTACCTTGATTGGTCTGGCTCGTCCAGAGGTTACCCTGTTCCAAGTAATTAGGTTGGCCTTCTGAACTTCTGCGCCACCAGGACAGAGTTCAGAAATCCGTCTTAACACTTGCGGAATTTGCGCCCAAAACAAAGCTCAAAAGAAAAGGCCAGCCGGCCTACTTCAACCCTTGGATATTCCACCGGCACCATGGCACACCCTGTCAATGGACTTTATAACCGACCTGCCTCCTTGTGCTGGTTACAACACAATCCTTGTAATTGTGGACCTATTCTCCAAAATGGCCCACTTTATCCCTTTAAAAGTTTTGCCTTCAGCTTCCACCCTGGCCAAGGAATTCCTGGAGAATATAGTTCGCATACATGGTTTCCCTTCCGTATTAGTCTCGGATCGCGGAAGTCAATTTATCTCCTATTTTTGGAAGAAGTGTTGCCGATTAGCACAAATAGATATGCGGTTATCCACCAGCCACCACCCCCAGACCGACGGACAAACTGAGAGAACCAATCAGACTCTCGAGCAATATCTTCGGTGCATGTTACACCAATCTGAGTTGAATTGGAAAGACATTCTTTGGATCGCAGAATATGCATACAACAACTCAGTGCATTCTGGAACCGGACAAACCCCTTTTTATACTTTGTATGGTCACCATCCTCGGACCTCTGACCTAGATCCACCTCTGACCCTGGAAATGCCCGCAGTAAATCATCTGCATTCCACAATAACCCGAGCCTTCAAAGAAGCTGCAAGTCATTTACAGCAAGCCAAGAACAAGCATAAAGAAAACGCTGATTTGCACCGAAGTAAAACTCCTCCTTACCAAGTAGGAGACCAGGTATGGCTAGCAACTTAACATTTACCCCTCAAGGGCCCGTGAACCTTCAATCCCAGATTCATAGGACCTTACCCCATCAAGGCTATAATCAACCCAGTGGCCTTTAAACTGGATCTACCGTCCAACATGCGTATTCATCCAGTTTTTCATGCATCACTTTTGAAGCCAGTACAACCAGGAACCCGATTGTCCAAGCCTCCAGATCCAGTTCAAATTGAAGGCGAATTAGAATTCGAAGTTAAAGACATTTTAGACTCCAAGGTGGTGAAGTCGAAACTCTTCTATCTTGTTGACTGGAAGGGATATGGACCTCAGGAGAGATCGTGGGAGCCTAGTAACCATGTCCACGCACCTCGATTAGTACAAAGGTTTCACCGGAGATTTCCAAACAAGCCAAAACCCCCGGAGGAAAGAACCTTGGGAGGGGCCTTGAGGGGGGGTACTGTCATGATGCCTACCTCCAAGGAGCCAGGTCCGACCCAGCAACCCCAGAGGCAGGCATCATTTCCCCCAGGGGAGTGCCAGCGGGCCCAAGCTGGGGCCCTTTGGACGCCTGTCCTGGCGCCTTAGGCGCCAGGCTCATAAAGCTAGACATGTGTTCAAGTGTTTTAATGTGCACTTACCTGATGCAGAACATGCTGCTACATCCAGGCCCTCTTGAGGCCTGAATGGAACTACTTTACCTGTGGGGCTACTTTCCACCTGGGTGAGGTCGGGGAAGGATACATACCTGATTGATGGAAGGATACACACTGGGAACTTCTTCCAAAGCTATTTAAACCACACCCGATCAGCAACTCACGCTTCGCGTTGTTCTGCTCCTCGCAGCTGGACGCTCACCATGTCAGCTCCTGCATCTGGACCTCAGCCACGCCTGTCAGTATCCTGGGTCACCTGCAAAGGGAGACAAAAGACCTTACCTGCTAAATCAGCACCACAGAGACATCACACCGACGATCCTGAAAAGGAAGACATCATTTTTAAAAGCATTTCGCTACGATCGCTGCAGCGCTGCATTTCACTCACCTATCCTGGACGCCTCCATCTTCAGCAGCGATCATCCGGATCCACAGCCACTTCCCTGAGCCGAGAGAGAAAAAGACAAGAACAAGGTGAGAGAAGGAAAGGAATAGGAAAAGCTCAGTTTCCTTCTAAGACTTACCTGTTGGGTCATTCCCATTTCATTTCGGGTCTTGCCGCTTCCAGGCATTTTCCAGACCCCGGCCCCTATGGGGAAAAAAGACAAAGACATTGAATGAGCGAATGCAAAGACATTACCCGAGCGCTCATCCAGAACTTACCTGTCATTTACTGGAACTGCACGTTTCACTTTGGGTCGGCGCCATATCTCCGGCATTCCGAACCCCGGCACCTAAGGGGAAAAAAACATAAGCATTAGCGCTTGCTGCAACAAGACAATGAACATTATTATTAAGCTTGGACTTTTGAACTTGCAGCAGAACTTTTACAGCGCCTTACCTGAATAGTCAAGCTTACCTGAACTCCCATCAATCCTCAATCCAGTGAAGTAACTGGGTTTCAACGCGCCCCTGCATCAGAAGCAGGATGGAAAGCTCATCCTTCCTGACCCTAAGGTGAGACTTCACGGGGAATTGTGGAAGGGTATCGTGGAGGGTTGGAGGAGAGTGGGAGGCTTGAGCATAACTCAATCAGTAGGTAATACTCCCTTTTCACGCACAGGGGAATATTCCTGCGAGCCAGAGAAGCCAGAGTAGAGGGGCCCTTCCTGTCCATCTTCAGGGTCCTGCGCTTCACCATTGAAGAAGCACCAGCACTCGAAGCCAGACCTGCGCCTCCGTGGGAATCAGGTGAGCGTTACAGAATGTGAAGATGCTGCGAAGGCCGGTGAGTTCAGCGGGGCTCTGCAGCAGGCGAGGCGACGCGCATAAAATAACTTCTTTCTTCCAGCTCGAAGGCGCGATGGATCGGGAATTCAGGTAAGGATCAAAGGTATTGCTCTTGTTCTAACCTTTTCTCCTTCTTTCTCCCTTTTTCTAGGAGCTCCAAACTCGAGGCAGGCGTGGCAGAAGGCTGGATGCAGACTTGCAGGCACGGTGAGCGTTACGCTGCTGGATGCAGAATAACACGAAGCATGTGCTGCTCTTTGGGCGTGGTTTAAATAGCCTCCAAAGTAGTCCCAGGTAAGTATTCCTCCCGAGCCCCGCCCGAGTAAAAAAGTGTCCCTAGGTAAAATAGTCCCTTCCAAGCCTCATTTGGCTTGGAGCTCTTGCAGCATGGTCAGGTAAGCTTGCAGCATGGTCTGCATCAGGTAAGTTCTACTCTATGAGCCTGGCGCCTATGGTGCCAGGACTGACTCTCCATATGAGCCTGGCGCCATAGGCGCCAGGACCACACCCAAACAGCCCATAGAGGGGTTTTTGGGCTTGCCCAAAATAACTTGATGCCTGCTTCCGGGGTTGCTGGACCTGGTCTGGATCCCCGGGGGTAGGCATCATGACAGTGGGCTGGAGCTAAGGGGGCCGTTTCCACGTGGGTAACTCCCGTGGCCCCAGGCATTCTCAAGGTCTCTATGGCCGTACACCCCGGCCTGACCTGAGCCACTTCGCTTGGTACTTGTGGTGGAAGCACCACCTGCAATACCTCTGTGGATCTCTTACCCTTTTGCTGACGCTTCCTCTTGGCGGGTAAGGGCTTCATTGTAATCGCACTCGGGGGAGGGGTGTCTATCAATGGGGGTGGGCAGATCTGGACATCCAGCACCAAGGGCTGGGGGGGGCGGTGGTAGATTGCTTCCCAGAACTTTCTTAGCACAGCCCTTCCCTTCGATCCGCATCCTTTCTTGGAATAAGGCCAAGGTCGCCCCTTCGTCTTCCTCCTCGCTTGAACCTGGGGTGTTGGGCACTTCATCGATTGTATGGAACAGGTCCTGTGAGTCCACCACCGACATCCTAAACTAAATATGTGAAAATTGTACAATTAATTAGATCCTCTTTGTACTATGCAGAGCTGGACTGGGCAAAAATCACTCGCTTCACCCCTGTTCACGAAAGACTCCCCATACTGAGAAAACATTAGGCATTCACCTTACCCCTCTTCTTTTTCGCGTTGAAAAAAGGTTAAGTCTTTGACTAACAGCTTGCCTCCTTGCCAAACCTGCATCAGACAAATTTTAATGTAGAAGGGATTTGTTATTACACCAATAATTTGTTCACCCTTCCCTTCTTAACAATTTGTCCTTCTTTGATTGCCACCGACAGCTCCATAGCATGACCCAGGCACAAAAACGCCCCCCATTACAAATACTTAATTTTTACTATCCACCAATGCCATGCTGCCCAAACCAAGCACTGGCATGGTATGGTGCCCGCCTGCCGCTGCCTCTTCACTACCCCATGGCATTGCAGGCAAAAAATATGACCCCAAGTGATCACCCGCCGTGGCGCGTCTTAACTAGTAAAACATGCTGCCCTTCCCTGACTTAATGCCTGTGGCGCGGCAATCGATTGCAGCAAAGTGCGGTATAATATATCCAATACAACCTGCCCTGTTGATACACTTGAAATGCCACCCTTGGCGCGGCGGCCTCAACTCACCAAAACATTCTGCATTACCTTTTGACATAACGAAAACACGATGCCAGTCTAAGAAATCTATTAAAAAACTTGGCGTACATACTCTCGAGACACCATGTTGCCTTACGTTCTTAAATTAATGGCAAAACATGCCGCTTTAAACGTGCCTAGGAAATTCCAGACATTGGATTAGAACTCAGGTATCTGGTGTCCCCAGCTCAAGCACTTACCATTTGCGCCACTCGTAGCTGTGCTGTGCTTGCACCCCGTAACATTGAATTAAAAATGGCACGGCGGCCACCCTAACAGCAAAACACATCTTAAAACACAACTTTGCATGGCGGCTGACTTGAGCCGTGACTGCCTTTACGGAGTGCAGCTGGCCACGTTAAAACCGCTTTGTGCCCAAGCAAGAAAACTAGTAATTAAATGCAGCAAGCACAGACATTATGCATTGTGGCAAACGTCAAAGAACCACGGAAAAATACAAAACCTTTGCATATATACCCCATATTTTTTAGCATCCCCGTAGTTTCCGACATTACTGTCCATCGGCGGGAGAACGTGAAAGTATCCGTGGCCGACCGCGACCACGTGATGCCATCAGGCATTGTGATCTATACCCACATATACTGTATATATACTAATTTTTTAAACACGATGCTTTAAACAGCGGTGTGCCTGTATTTTTGGAACATTCCCAGGTGATTCGATCATTGGATCCGAACCCCAGTCTCCCGCTTTACAAGACCAAGCCCTTACCCACTTGCGCCACTGCTGGCCGGTGCGATGAGACATTGCATTGTACGATCGTTGACCAGTGGTGCGTGCGTTGGGGGCGTATGGGTGGTGGCGGGGGATGGGGTGAGGCCTCATTTCCCTCAACGTGGAGCAGACAACAAAAAAGGAACTCCCCATCGTGGACAAAATGTCGTGGCCAGCGAACCCTCTCACCGAAAGTTCAAGCCACTGATTTAAACCAAATTGAATCGAACGGGAAAATATACATTCTGTAATCGTCTGCGGGCCGCAACACGTACCGCGGATAAAAATCCCCTACGTGGCACAGCAGCCCACCTTACAATGAACAACATGAGCAGGCACACGTGGCCCGGCAGCCATCACAACCTTTAAAAGCCATACAATAGAACCAATACAAGAAGCACAGCGGCCACAATAAACATGTAAAAAATTGCAGCGATAAATTAAACTCACTTAATCGCCGGCTCATACATTAGAAACAGCAGGAGGATTCATGGATAAATGAACTATGCACCCCCGTGCCACCAATACAACTGCAATTGCAACGACAAAACGAACTCACTTCATTGCAGGTAACACAACAGTAATAGATGGGTAATATAGATATGTGCTCCCGTTTCTCCAGTACCGGCACGTTGATGGCAACGCTTCACAAGAACATTGTAATGGGTCTGCTCGAGCTGGTTCGGCGACCAGCGAGCAGACCCCCCCTAAGCCGCCACCCTCCGTACGCCGAAACGCCCCTCATACTTAGCAACTCCTCGTACTGCAATAGAACGGCGGGTGCTAACGGTGATCACTGACGGCGGGAGCTGCTTTCTCAAAGAGACTGAGCACCTGCAGCTCCCGCCCTTATAAGCGTCCCCGGTTCACTAGACCGGAAGCCAGTTCCCCGGGGACGCCTCTTCCGCACCAGAAGAGGGGGGAAGAGTAGAGGCTAGACCAACCCCCGGAAGGGGGTGGCCAGAGGGGACAGCCCGCTATGTAGGCTGTCCCTCTAGCGCCCCCTACGGGGGCCGGTCAGCCTCTGAGCGTAGCATAAGCTATCTGATTGACAGCTTTGCCCAGGAGCCTTCAGGATGGCACATGTGAACTCAAGGAGGCCGCAAGTCAATGATAGGCCTTGCTGCTGCATGCATGCTGCACACGACTAATAATGAAAGGGAGAGGGGAACGCAGCTTCCCCTGGTCTCCCGCAGCGACCACCCATAGGTTCCACTACGGCAACTGGTCTGAATGAGTCTCAGCGATGGATTTGCGGCTGCGCAGGAGTACAGGGCCAGATTCCGTGCCACTTTCTTCAGCAAGCCAGGGAGAGTTGGCACCGGTGTGCTCAATCTGACATGATCTATAGACAGGAGAATTATTGCTTCGTCTGGGCAGTGGGTCGTCGGGCAATGTGGTGTGTTTGGCTCAATCGTGAGGCCTTGTGCTGCTTGATCATTATCACGCCTTTCATCCGGACACAGAGGCCCCTCTGAGTCTCTGCCTGCCACGGGCTCTCGGCGTGGCATCGATTCCCCGGGCCGCGCTTCCATAAGAACCTTCCCATTCTCCACCTAAAATAATATAAACCGCAGCATCGTTTCATGTGAAGGCTGTTTACTGACTCGGGGCAGCGCAAGAGAACACATGCTCCCTTCATCCTCTGACCTTTGCGGGGGAAAGCGCTGCAGAGCCCGCCTAATCAGACTGGGTGAAACTTTTGCGAGGCAGGGCCCTGCAAGAGGGGGAGAGGGTATGGGGGACACTGCACATGCAGAGGGCCTGGTGCCAGTGTTGCCCTCTTCTGGACGCGGGCAGCGATCCCGGCCAAGCCACCATGATCTACACTTGGCCATCTGCACCCACAGGCTGGTAGGCTAGTCATGAAGGAACGGGGCAAAGCTGGCTTAATGATATCGCATGTTGGATCAGAGAATCGGGCCATGTATATAGCGCGCTGTGTGGATGGAACCGCCTCTTGGCGCTGGTGAGGCGCACCTTATTTTTTCGTACGCATCTGCTGGTGAGATAGCTCAGCGGGTTGAGCGCTCGCTGCAACAGTCTGAGTGAGATCTGCAGGTCGCAGGTTCGAATCCCGGCAAGGCCAATTCAGCCTTTCATCCTTCCGAGGTCGATAAATGAGTACCAATTTCGGTTAGGTGATATTGTATGTAAATATGTGCTCTGTAAAGCACTTAGGATTAAGGCGCTATATAAATAACACATCATCACCTTTATGATATAAGATGATGATATGCACCCTATGATGGAAGAACTCTTCCGAGTGCAGATAAGTGGAATTCATTGAATATATATACTATAGAAATAAAACAGACCCCTCCCCCCCACTTCAAGTGATGGGAAAGAAATCTTTGGATGTGTACGCCTTTGCTAATGTGTGCTGTCACTTCAAAGTCAGAATTTAGCCGTAAGAAGCTGTCCTGTCAACAGTAGCCACTCACCCCCCACTCCATTCTTCAAATGATCAAGATACGAATTGTTTTGGCATAGCACACAATACGCCTGCCCGAGTTTCTATCAGGCGTGGACTGGGAACCCAAAGAGGCGCTGGAATTTTTTTTTTGAAAAGTGGCCCCTTATTACACATTTTCATCAAGCACAACCCTTTTCCTATGGGAACATTTGGAAATACCACACAAAAGAGGCCCAAGGTGCAGAGGCCTAGTGGGAAATCTCCGGAGTTCCCTATAGGCCAGTCCACCCCTGGTTTCCATGCCCTTTGCAGTGTTTGCCGTACAGCTAATATTATGCTAAAAAGAGTGAATAACTAACAGCTGGAAAGATACGGAGGGGTCGAGGAAGAGGGAATGTCTTTGTCATAGTAGGGGTGACAGACTACTCATTAGCTCTGGATCAGACCGAATGCAGGCCCTAGAGAGGGAACATCTCGTGGCAGCAAGCATTTTCCTGGTGTCGTAGTTGCTAGTTCTTGGAAGCTGGAGCATGAATGAGTCAGTGCACGGCTGTGTGATGGGCCCAGGATGTGCTGAGGAGGGCCCTTGAAGTCTGGAGGCTACGGCTCCGGGATCTTTCAGACCCCCACCTTGATAAGCAGACGCCGGTCCAGTTGTGCGGGCAGCGGCATCTTCACCATGGGCTTCTGGAAGTGCTCGAGGTGGGGTACAAAATCGTTTGGGGGGAGGGATCCCTAAAGAGAAGGAAAACTGTATGT
Organism: Ambystoma mexicanum; assembly: GCF_040938575.1. Taxonomy (NCBI): domain Eukaryota; kingdom Metazoa; phylum Chordata; class Amphibia; order Caudata; family Ambystomatidae; genus Ambystoma; species Ambystoma mexicanum. Next base: position 1,088,161,884 of record NC_090929.1, read on the forward strand.
GAGGTGGGGCCTGAGAAGTGTCTGGATTAATCTAAGAATCTCAAGTTGGTTGCTAAGGAACCTTCAAAAGAGGTGGGACCTAACATATCATGGAGCGGAGCAAAATCTACATCAAAAGATATGTAAAATGTAATTCATCAGCAGTAAGCATAACGACTACAATAATAATGTCACAAAATGTAAAAAAAAAAATTTTTTAAAAATGTGTCCATGCAGAGTCCATCAATTCTTTTGAAGGAAATCAGTGATGCCTATGTATTGATCCATCTCATTAAACCATGCAAGTGGAGGGCTTCAATGTAATATGTCGCAAACATCAAACAATGTGTTCTCCATATTATATTTTCCCTTCAGAGTACTGGCAAACAAAGAATCTATCTCCAAATGTCTGAAACTGATAAGGTGATTCTAAGAATGGGTCACAGTGACATCTACTGGTGAAAAAGCAGTTTTATGACACATCATCTTTTCATTCAATTTTAGCCAGGACAAAGGAAGTCCAGGAAGAGTGCCAGATCAAGGGCAATTTTGGGGCTGTACCAGGGAAGAGCCATGGCTAGCCCTGGCCCACTTAAAGACCTAGCTTCTGGATAGGCTGAGGGGATTGGCTTCTGGAGTTGCAGTAGACAGCAGAGGATTTCTATTTATTGTTCTGTATTAATTCAAAATGAAAAGTGCTTCACCAAACAGCACTGCACAACGAGCAGTCCCTTGGCTGGGTGCTTGGCAAAGTCACTGTAGTTAACACATTAGACCATGTAGTAGATGAGAAGGGGCGGGAGTCTTTGAATGGGAACAGCACAAGTCATGCATAACTTACACATTCAACTTTTGGATTTTTTTAAAGTTATAAAAAGATATGCAGTTCAGTGGTGGCTGGGGATCATTGGGGGATCATATCCCTATAATGTTAGCTTCTCAGCTAGATACAGCAACGATTGTTGCTCTTGCTTTATTTGTGATGACAATGGTCTTAAGTTTTAGTGAAGCTTGTACTTGTAACTAGGCCTGGATGAACTTTTCTAAAACTGGCCAGTGGTAGCGGTCAAATCTTTGAGAAAAGATTCATCCCTACTACGAGTATGGGACATGTTTTGGGCTCTGACACACCCTGACAAACTTGTTCAAGGCTTCCAGGTCTCGCTCAATGATGTTTTGTCCGATAAGGATCGACGGATTTCATGACGGATAGCTGGTTTATTTGTTGGTTAGGTCTAGTCAATCAGGGCCCTTCAGAGTTGGTCTTCCAATCAGTCTGTTGGTGTTCGTACAGCCAATCAGATGCCACAAATCTCATAAAGAAAGTGTGCACCCTATTACATGCTTCCTGCTCCTTTGTGAGTTTTATGCTAGGCGAGCTAGGCTGTGTGTGAATGTGCTACACAGGGCAGACTCGTGCTTGGTGGGTGGATGGTTCATTTTAGACCATAAGTGCTGTATTTCGAGGTTTTTGGAGGAATGTTATCTTTTTGTTGTTAGTCCTGTCTGTTGTTTCTTGCTGTTTAGTGCGTTATAAAGCCATTTTTGTTCCACTTTTTCTAAGTATTTGTTCACTGAGTGATAGTGTCTTGTGGTAGTTTGCCCTTTTAAAAAAGAAAAACAAGTTTGCCTGTTTCTCGTGTACCTTTCCCCTTTTGTGTCCCTTTCTAAAAGTTAAACTAGCCAAAACAAGTTTCGCATATGTATTTGTATCCCCAAAAACCAAAAACTACACTCCCCACTGTGTGTTTGTCGTGTACTGTTTTTGTATTGTTTTGCAGTGTTGTATCAGTTGCACTTTAAAAAGTTGTAGTTGAAGGATTGTTTCGTTCCTTCCCTTGTTTATCCATATGGGTCATTTAGGGTTGTGCTGGTTCTATCTACTTCTCAGGGTACACACTTTTGGGTTTGCAGATGGGGTAGCAGTGAGCATACACGTGCAGTGTTCATGTTGCCATGTGTGGCAGTCATGGCACTCTGGATGCAATGGTGGGGGCTAAAGAGGATGAAGGCTATAGAGGAGCAGGAGGAGGCGGGAGAGCTGTGTTTCTCACAGGGGGGAAGGATTCCCCCATGACTGATGAGGAGGGGGAGCCTCATGCTCTTTGTGGATGACGCTGTGCGGGCATTGTCCACTGAAACCAATCGATGCGCAGAGTCAGTGGGGGTGTGAGGAATTCGACCATCCACATGGGGAGTCTGCGCTCGCCTGTTTCTTTTTTTTGTTTTGAAGTGAAATTGGATGATGGGAGATCAACCTGCAGAAAAAGGTGTGGGGCTAATCTGCACACATGTTCCTATGCTCGCCGCACAACAAACACATAGTCACGTGTACTCTGGCTGGACACAGTTTACAGAGGCAGTCCTCCTGTCATGTTCAGCTGGAATGTGACAGCCACGGGTACATCAAAGCATCTCAAGAAGGGCCCTGCCATGGCCAGACTCATTAACTGATAAAGGATGCATGGATCTGCCCTTTCCTTTGACCGTCCTGCTGGTGGGGGCGCATAGTGATGAGAATATAATTGAAGCAGGGCTGCAAGAGGCCTGGTCGCAGGAATGAGAAAGGACAGGATACCTAACACCCTTTCGATATGTATCCTTGTCAACCTGAAGTCAGCTCCTGCCCCTAAGTAATATGGGTAGCGAAATGTCATTTCTGGGACAACTGTTTACAGTGGTCATCCCTGCAGGGGGACCCCATTCAGGAAGGTACGAGCATGTGGTTTGGCGGCAACCATAAGTCTGGTCGGACTGCCGCTTCAAAGGAGACCTGCCGCTTTTAATCGGAACCACAGAGAGCTCAATTAACCAGAGAGACACTTTTGATCCACAACAGACAGGAAGATGGGTGGGACTTAGTAGTACATGTTATCACCCCTTTGCATTTCCTGTTGCAAATCACTCTGGTTATGACTTCACGCATAACAGAAGATTGTTGGTGGGGATCCAGGATTGGTTCATTAAGGTAGGCTTAGCCTGCACCAATCACTGGGGTCCATTTTGCTTTAAAAGAGGGTTGAGCCCATCTTTTGGCAGATCATCTGAAAGCTTCACCAGAAGCAGGAAAGAAGAACTCATTTGGACCCTGGCTGTAGGTACAGTCTGCCTCACAGCTTCTGCCAGTGAAGAAAGGCCAGGATTTCCAAGAGGGAAGCAAGATCCCTCCCCTAAACCTCTCCCAGGGAACAGAGGGAGATACTGAATCCAGAGGACCCTCCAGCAGCTTCAGAACCAGTACCCAGCCAGCTCACATCGTGCCCTGCTAGGCTCTGCAAGCAAGCTTCCTAGGTGGGAAGTGCCAGAGAGTCTCTGAACCAAACCAAGGACAAGGCGGTTACCTGCAACACTCCCCTCAGCTTTGGGCCGTCTATCTTAAAGGATGACATGAGCCCAGCGAAGAAGCTAGAATGAATGCACTGACAGGCATTTGACAGCATCCACTTTTAAGGACATTTTTGAGGCTTTCAAGCCCCTCAAGCTGCAACCGACTGAACCACTGACTGTTGTCACGCCGCAGTCGCTCACACCGTCCGAGATGCCTTGATCAGTGCTTCAGACACATCAACAGCACTACAACAAAAATTCCTTACCTCAAGCCATGTACACCAGCATGCTGCCGTCTGTCCTGCCTCGATCACTGAACTGCCTGCCGCCTGATACCTGCAGCTGTCTCCCGTCTTAAACTCTGTTGCAGGAGCTGCAAAGCACCCTGAAACTGACTTGACGCTGTCGGGCACCTAGAACCTTAATAAACACAAGGTACATTGTGGTTCTGATCCTCTGGTCCTACCCCCGAATGCCCATAGTCACATTTATTGACCCATTGCTCACTTTGTGCTGAAACCAAGTATCCTTGAACAAATGCGATTAATTACTTCACCAACTACCATCCTGTCAGTATCCAGAGTGTATCCCCTTTCCTTCTTGAAACTGTCCTCTGCATTCCTTTACAGGGTGGGTTGTATTATGTAGTGTGTTAGAGCTGTCTGTTGAATAATAATAAAGTAAATATTTTTATACACCTTGACTGGAGAGTGCCTTTTATCATTGGGTAATAATTGTATTTTCGCTGCGTTGCAACTAAGCAACAATCCACGACCTCACGGAGATAAGCCTGCCATTCCATCCACGTCAGCAAAATTGGACAAGGAGGTTTATAATTGACTTGTGTTTCCAATCTGTTCGAATCAATACTGGTGTACTAGAGGTGTGGTGCTGATTGATGGTTTAGAAACCAATATTCATCCCTGGAACACTTGTGCCCCGGAAGTTGGTTCGTGACAGGAGGGAGGCAGATGCATTGTGGAAGGAATCTATGTGATCACTTGCACCGCCCATAATTTCGCCGATGAAAATGTTGACTACAATTATGGCACGGACACCCCTCCACAGTCATTGGAAGAGCAGGCAGGTGGGAAGATGTGAGTGTGAAGATGTGGTAGCTGCAGCCAACACCCTGCATCAGGTGTTTTGGAGAGGTTCTGATTGGGTCGGGTCCATAGAGGAGGAAGTTGTCTCCACTCAGTAGAGTGAAGGTGTTTCTGTGTACAAGGGAGAGGACTTTGAAGAGGTGTTAATCAAGGAGGCTCTTGATGATGTGGTGGAGGGTAAAAGCGAGTTGGAGCCCCAGAGAACAGTGGCCTAAAATCCACAACACATATCACAGAATTGTGAGTGGTGGTGTGACAATTTTGCCCTGTCATTAGGGAAGATTAAGGCCGTCGGAATGGTGGAGGGCTGTGGGAAGCAGGGTAAGAGTGGTTAAAAGGGGGGCTGAGTCCTTGGGATGACAGTGATGAGGAACCACGGTCGCCAGTGGCACCAAGTGCATGTGTCCTCTGAAGCTAGTGAACATGCAGCCAACACCACTCCTCCAGCATTGGGGAGGAGCAGGGTCTAGTTTGCCCTAGGGCTGGGGGTGCATCATGGCTGCAACATCAGGCATGCCACGGCTAAACCCCCTTTCTGTCCAAGTCTTCTAAATCAGAATCATTGGCACTGGCAACAATTGGTCGCAGCAGACCCTCATTTGCCAGCGGCACGCCCACAAGTGAGGGTGATGCATCACTGCCAGCACGCATCTTTGGGCATGACCACTCGGACCACATCATGTGGCGGGGGGAGGGACTACTGAATTTATTGTGGTGTGTCGGGTAGCGCTGGGGATCTGGACAGCAGAGGGGTGGCAGGAAAGTTCAGAGGACATATGGATCTCCACCCTCCTTCCCTTCCCTTCTGTCGGGCATTGTGCAGGAGGGTGGGAACTAGGCAATCATGGGTTAGGGACTGGCCTCATAGGGAAAATACCCAACCCCTGGGAGTGGCAGAATTATGTGGGACATCTGGGGAACTGTAGTCAATGATCTCTAGGAGAGCTTGAGAAATTTGGTGGATAACTGCACCCTGTGAAAGAGCCTGAAAACCTTAGTGGGCAGCTGTGCCCTGTGAAAAATAATCGAACCTTAATGTGGGGCTGCACTGTGTAAATAAACAGAGCATGTAAAAAGATATGAAAATTAAGGGGTGCCTGCACCCTTTGACAAAACCAAAGAAACTTGGATGCACCCAGTGAAACACACACAGATCAAAATGAGTGGCTGTGCCCTGTGAAAATAATAAGTACCTTAGCGAGAGGCTACAGCCTTGAAAATACCTGGTAATCCTAAAGGGGGGTTGTGCGCTGTGAAAAATATGAGAAACTGAAGCACTGGCTGTACACTGAGAAAAAACAACAAACCTTAGTGAGTGGCGGTGCCCTGTGGAAAAACAGAGAACGTGAGTGAGTAGCTGTGCCCTGTGAAAAACAGGATAATCTTACTGAGTTGCTGTGCCCTGTGAAAAACTGGATAGTCTTAGTGAGTGAAAAGGAGTGTGGGATCCTCTCTACTGAGAATGAACATGGGTCAAATACCATGTTGCATAGACTTTCTTGCACTCAGGAAGGTCAACAACCACGTTTATAGCTCACTGCACCCTTCACAGAGGGGACATAGTGGTTGTAGACCCTCCTGAGTGGATGAAATTCCATAGAACAGGGTATTTGACCCATGTTCGTTCTCAGTAGAGGTGCTCCCACATTCCTTTGTAATTTTGTAAAACTCGGGGTTTCACCCTAAGTAACACAAGGTAATCCAGATGTGGGCCCCTTGCTCACTGTGCCTTGGGGAGGCTCAGCTTCACCTCACGGAAGAGGCCGAACAAGGCCAAAATGCGTGTCTGGGGTTGCTGATGGTACTCTTGCTCAGAGGAGACTTGCATTGCATTTCAGTGCTGGGCTGCCCTTGTGGGTGGAACCAGACTGCTATGCAAATGGATATTCCTTCTCTGTGAAGGGTGCAGTGAGCTAAAAGGTGGTTGTAGAACCTCTTTAGTGGAGACTATGCACAGGCCAGGGTATTTGACCCATGTTCATTCTCAGTGTAGAGGTTCCCACAATCCTTTGTATTTTTAGTGAGTGGCTGTGCCGTGCGAAAAAACAGAGAACCTGAGTGAGTGGCTATGCCCTGCAGAACATGAAAATATTTGACAAGTGTGTGGTCAGGATTTAAAAACATTGCTTGCAGTATAGTCAATGCAATGGAAAGTGTAAGACAGCAACTGGTCAGGGATTATTTCCCAACCACATGCACCACAAGACAGCACTGCTCCACCTTTCAGTGTCTGACATGCACTAGGTAACAAATCATCATTATCTGAGCTAATGTAATGGCTATTGGTAGATGTTGTTCCACAGTCTTCCACAATAAAATTATTGTTCTTTTTTGTAAATGACAATTCTTTAACATGCAGCAGTGTGAGCCTTCAGCTGTGGTTAGCCCAGCCACACTAAATACTTGCACATAGTGCACACTTACATCGGGAGGTGGCAATTTAGCATTCCACAGCAACCCGCACAAGTGCTGCTTGAAAGGTGGACCACTTGCTGTACCAATACTGTAAGGGGTCATCATCCCTTTCCACAGGCGAGGTATCCAAAAGGTAAGCGTCACGCATAGATGCGGCTTGCTGTCTGCTCCTGTTGAGGACCCATCTGTATTCAAGATGCCAGAGTCACTAAGAGGGTATCCCACACATTCTCCTTTGAGCTGGTTGGTGTTCTCCCTACTGCCTGCCTTCTTGCGCCAATGAATGTTGCAAGATCTTCACCAAAGCATCCATGCACATTTGTAGTGTTTGTTCCTCGTGATTCTTAATATGAGACTGCCTTCTGTGATGCGGATGGAAATCAGCCATTTTTACTTCTAAACTTGGCTTCAAAATGGAAACCATCAGTTCTCAAAGTTATCTTCAAATCCAGCTACCGGTGAATCAAAAGGCAAAGGTGAAAGCAGGTTCCTCACCAGCTGTGCCCGATCAGCATCACCTCATGTGTCATGGTACCTTGTCTTGTTGGTCAGGTTGAGATCAAGCATGCACACCAGAACCTCATGCAGGGATTAGTTGTAATGTCTAACCCACCGGATGACCCCCTCAAAAAGTTGTAGTGCAGGGTAGACATTAGACAGCAGCTGCCACTGACAAAGTCTTAAAAATGACACATCTAAAGCTCTGCTGTGAGTGTTGCAAGAATACATGATGGCTGTGATTAATCAACTTCCGGGGCACCAGTGGTCCAGGGATGAATATCGGTTTCTAAACCATCAATCAGCCCCACACCTCTAGTACACCAGAAGGGATCCGAACCAATTGGAAGCACAAGCAAATTATAAACCTCCTTGCCCAATTGTGGTGACTTGGACGGATCGGCAGGCTTATCTCTGCAAGGGTGTGAATCGTTGTTTAGTTGCAACACAGCGAAAATACAATTATTACCCAATGATAAAAGGGACTGTCCAGTCAAGTTTGTATACACATATCTACTTTAGTATTATCACAACAGACAGGTCTAGCACACTACAAAATACAACCCACCCTGTAAAGGAATGCAGAGGACAGACAGTTTCAAAGAAGGAAAGGGGATGCACTCTGGATACTGACAGGAGGGTAGTAGGTAAAGTAATTAATCACAATAGTTCAAGGATACTTGGCTTCAACACAAAGGGAGCAATGGGTCATAAAATGCCACTACGGGCCTTCGGAGGAGGACCAGGGGGACAGAACCACAATGTACCTCTGTGCTGTAGATGTTCCTGGTGCTTGACAGGGTCTAGTCGGTTTGAGGGCGCTTCCCAGCTTCTGCAACAGAGTTCCAGATGAGAGACAGCTGCTAGTATCAGGCAGCAGGCAGTTCGATGAGCGAGGCTGGACGGGTGGCTGCAGGCTGGGCAACACAGTGGCTCGGGTCAGGAATTGTCTCAGTGCTGGTCGGTGGGTCTGAAGCACTGGTCGAGGCATCTCAGACGGCGTGAGCGAATGCGGCAGTCAGTGGTGCAGTCGGTTGTGGCTCAAGGGGCTCGACTGGCTCGAAAATGTCCTTTGAGGTGTACGTTGGTAGATGCTTGTCAATGCACTCCTCCTAGCTTCTTCACTGGGCTAGTGCCATCCTTTAAAGCAGACGACCCACAACTGAGGAGAGTGGTGCAGGCAGCTGCCTTGTCCTTAGTTTGGTATAGCGACTCTCTGGCACTTCCCACCTAGGAAGCTTGCTGCAGAGTCTAGCAGGGCACGCTGTGTGCTGGCTGGGTACCGGTTTTGAAGCTGCTGGAGGGTCCTCCAGATTCAGTATCTCCCTCTCTTGCCTGGGAGATGTTTTGGGGAGGGACCTTGCTTCCCTCTTGGAGGTCCTGGCCTTCCTTCACTGGCGGAAGATGTAAGGCAGACTGTACCTTCAGCTAGGGTCCAATGCTGAGTTCCTCTTGCTACTCCTTGTGAAGACTTCAGATGATCTTCCCAAAAGAGGGACACAGCTCTCTTTTAAAGCCATATGGGCCACAGTGATTGGTGTAGGCTAAGCCTACCTTAGTTAACCAGTCTTGTAACCCCACCAACAATCTCCTGTATGCCTGAGGTCATAACCAGAGTGCTTTGTTTGTTTGTTTGTTTGTTTATTGATGTGTATGGCGCACCAAGCCCGGAGGTATCTGGGCGCCTCACGAAGTTACAAGTATACTTTAGGCATGAGTTACAATGGTTATGGTTAATTTATACAAAATAAAACAGAGAATATATACATACTGTACAGGTGCAGAAGAATATACAATAGCAGTCAGTGGCAGTGGTTACAGTGCCAAGGAGTCATGTAACTGCACATGTGCGAAGGATCGGATTATTCGGTTGTGTCAGAGGTCCTTAGCTACAAGCCAATTTATGGTATTATGCCTGAAATTGGGAAAGGGTTGGTCTGCTCTCAAGGAGGGGGGAGGGCATTCCATGCTTGCGCAGCCATAACAGGGAAACTGCTCCCTCCTGCTTTTTTCAATTTAATCTAGGTACGACCAGAGAGAATGAGTTGAGTGTCCTTGTGGGTCGTGAGGTAGACTTTTTGATAATTATCTCAGAAAGGTCGACTGGGGCCGCAAGATTGAGCCATTTATGGGTAAGTGAGAGAGTTTTAAGCAAAATTCTGTCCTTAGTGGAGAGCCATTTGTTCTGTCTTCTCAATTCCGAGTTATGCTCTATCCTTCGTATGCCCAGTGCTGTTCTAAGGGCCATTGTTTTGACGCATTTGGATTTTGTTAACAATGTACTTACTCGCCCCCAAGTACAATGCATTACAATAATCCAGTTTAGAGAGGATAAGGGCTCTAGCTAGGATTGTACAGCTTTCTTTAGAGAGAAATGGTTTGCAAGCCCTGATCAGCTTGCAAATATAAGCTTTAGAGGAGGCCATGGCATTGACTTGCTTACATAGTGTGAGGGCTGAGTCGAGGTAAAAGCCGAAGGTTTTTACTTATTTTACCACTTTAATGTTGTTTCCATCAATATTGAAGGAGGTGTATTTAGTACCAAGTTTGTTGAGGTTGGCTGTGGTTCCGATTATCAAAAGCTCGGTTTTATCATCATTCGGGCATAGGCCGTGTGCAGCCATCCATGCCTGAATGATTGAATACATTTTATTCACTAAGGCCATGTCCTTGTCATACTCACCGGTAAGAGGTATGAGTATCTGGGTGTCATCTGCATAATTAGTGTAGGTGACACCCAGACGGTCCAACTCATCGAACAATGGCTTCGTAAATATATTATACATTGTAGGTGAAACACAAGAACCTTGTGGAACACCACAGGTTATTGGGATAGGGCCAGCGGCAGCTAAAGGAGAAAATACTCTCATGGTCCTATTGTTCAAAAAGGATTTGATCCAAGTAGTAGCATCCTGTGAAAAGTGAGTTGCTGAGGCTAGGTCTTTACAAAGCACATTGTGATCCACCAAATCGAAGACGGCAGAAATATTAAGGAGAAGTAGCAAGGCCATTTTACCCTTATCCTTGAGTTCATCGATCTGAGTCTTTAGATCTATTAATGCCGTCTCAGTGTCGTGTTGTGGCCTAAATCCAGATTGGCGGACCCCAAGGAGGTGATTAGTCTCTAAGTACTCCTGCATCTGGATGTAGGCCACTTTGTCCAGTATCTTCAGTAGGAATGGTACTGTGGTAATCAGCCTGTAATCAGTAGGTACGGTAGGGTCCTGAGATTGTTTTTTAAGTAAGGGTAAGACCCATGACTCCTTTAAGTTACTGGGGACAATGCCAGATGCGAATGAAGCATGTATTAGTTTAGAGATAAAAGGCGCTAGGTCTCTAGAGGCGTCTTTGATTATCTGAGCTGGGCAGCTATCTCTTTGGCATCTTGAAGGTTTGAGGGAAGCAATGATTTATTCTACCTCATGTGTAGAGACTTGTGAGAATCTGAAATGATGAAGAGGTTTAGTGGAGGGAGCCAAGGTTGTGGCGTACTTGCCTATGTTGGGTAGGTTCGCTCTTTTGTCTGCAATCTTCTTTTGGAGGAGGGAGATTTTATTCGTTCAGGCATTCTGGATATTAGGTCACCAGAGTCATCTGTCTGAGGTATGGGCACTTCCATTTCTCTTAAAATTGTAAAGATTTCCTCGGTACTTGAACAAGCTTTATTAATCCTATTGTTGTAGGTTTTCTGTTCGGTACGTATTATTTATTTTTTGTAGGTGGCAGCTATGTTGATCAGGTTTGTTTTATTTTCCTCAGTAGGTAGATGTCTCTAGAGGACTTCCAATTTCCTTTTTTCTGCTCTAAGGGATTTTAGTTGAGGAGTGAACCATGAGTTGAGCTCTGGGTTTGCTTTTCCGCATTTTAAGTCGGACGAGTGCATTTAGTGCTTCATTCATGGTGGCGTTGCAGGCATCTACCAAGATGTCTGGATTAGATAAGTCTGGCAGTGAGTTGAGGGTGGGGGTTTTGAGTGGTATGATCTTTCCCACTGTGATGTTTTTTTTGTTCCTTGTGAGTTGTGGAGGTGCTATTGGGTTGACCTTGATGGTAGGGATATTAGCTGAGAGGGTAAAGGAAAGAAGGAAGTCATCTGTTCATGTTTGGGGAGTAATAGTGGTGATTGATGCCTCACAATTGAAGTCAGTCACCCAATCTAAGGTTCTACCTTTGTCATGGGTAGGCTGGGTCCCTCTTTGGGAGAATCCAAGTTCAGTAAGCGTATTGGATATTGTTAGAGCATGTTGGTCGTTGGGATCATTGAAGCCCAAGTTAAGATCCCCAAGCAAAAAATCTTGAGAGGAGGCTTCAGTATTATCAGATAGTATAATGGAAATGTCTTCTTCAAATGAACCAATCGGTCCTGGAGGTCTGGATATTAATGGGCTGTTAGAGTACCGTAGTTGGAGATGGGTAATTTAACTGTGAGTAGTTCACATGAATTGACAAATTTGCAACAGCATCTTCCTGTCTGTTGTGGATAAAAAGGTCTCTCTGGTTAATTGAGGTCTCTGTGGTTCCTGATTAAAGTGGCAGGCTATCCTTGAAGCTGCAGCGAGAGCAGACATTCTGACTTCTGCAAACCACATTCTCGTACCTTCTGAATGGGGTCCCCCTGCGGGATGAATACTGTATACAGCTGTCCCAGACATGACAGTTCACTGCCCTTGATAATGAGAGACAGGAGTTGCCTTCAGGTTGACACATGTGCATATCAAAGGTTTTGGGTTTTTCCTGTCTCCTTTGTTAGTCCTGCAGCCAGGCCCCGCATGGGCCTGTTTGAATTAACTCTGATTAGTATGCAAAGCTGCCACCAGCAGAGCTAACAAAAGGATAGTGCGGATCCATGGAGCCTTTGTTAGGTAAATAGGCTGGCCATGGCAGGAGGAAGGTTTTGCCCTCCCCCTTCTGAGATGGCTTAATGTACTCTTGGCTGTCATATCCAAACTAAATATGACAGGGGGGACAGCACCTGTAAGCTGTGTCCACCCAGAGTACACGGGTCTATGTATATGTCGTCAGACGAGCATAGGAAAATGTGGGCAGATTAGCCCCACACATTTTCCGGAGGTTCATCTACCATCATTCAATCTCTTTTAAAAGTTCAAATAAGCCCAGGTGGGCACACAATCACTGTGCGGATAGCCGAATTCCTCACAATGGCATTGCATTTCTCGTGTAGTCTGTCCAACTTGTGCAATGTAAAGTTTCAACAGGTGGCCACTGAGGGTTTCTGGTTGTGAGGTGGAAACTTGTGGCACACTTGAAGTTGGTGCAGTTGATTTTTAGCATGTTATGCCCAGCTGAAATGGGAGCTGATCTTCTGAGCCACAGTGACCATTTCTTTCACAGGCTTATACTTGCCGATAAAGAGTGTGCCAACGAGGCGAAGGACATGGTCAAAGCAGGGTACATGTATTGTCTTGCAAATTAGTAAGGCAGCAAGGACAGGTGATCCATTCTCTTCTGAAATAAAGTCCAATCTCAAACTATGAGGACTTAGCCACTGTGCTGCCACATGATCTACCTTCTTCTAAATGTCATGTCCCCTGTGTCCTCTGCCCAGAAATACTTGCATGCACAACATTGCCTGGTGCTGAAGTGCACACCCAAGCTGCTTGATTGCATTTCTCTGGGATGCCTCTTTGCTGTTTGATGAAGAAACAACAACCCAGTGTACTGTGACCTCTATATGGTTAAGGCCCTGACCATTAGGCCACATGTGCATGGTAAAGAAGTGGGCTTCTTGCCCCACTGACTGCTGTACTGCTCAGCTTACTGTACCCATTGCCTTGCTGTACAATTTCATTACTGCTTTGTGAGAGAAGAAACATTGGCTAGGATGTTCCAAGAGTTGATCGACTTGCCCCATGAGTCACCAGAGTCCAGCACTTTCCACAAATGAGTAGGGCAAGTGATCTATGGCCGACAATAGAGCAAAGTTAGCATTGAGCAGGGGTTGTCTGTCATGGGGACCTATATTTCTATCCATGCTCAAACACTTCCATTACTCTGCCCTGATGCAATTGGGGACCACTGCTTTGTGCCGCTAAGGTTGAGAGGTAAAGCTTGATGTCCTACACCCAGCCCCAAGCACTGATACAGCAGAAGTATTTTCAGGGGTATTTTTGTGGCCTGGTGGATATCTGCTGATTGTCTTATGGTATAGGAAGGGATGTACCTCAGATAGTTTGACTCCTTCCCATGTCTGTACATGATGCACTGCATTGAGACTGCATACCTGTGGTGTGCAAGTTGGTCCGACTCCCCCCTCAGCACATTGTTTTCTGGCAGAGTGTGCAAGTGACCAAAATCAGTTGCTGTTTATTCTCTGTGAAGTAATGACACACTTTTGATTTTTGCACTGTTGGGCTAGCAGCACACAGGCTGTTTTATGTGGCCATGATGGTGCTGGCCGTGGTGCTGATGGATTTTCTGTATGCCACCTAATGATGAGATATGCCTTCTTATCTATGATTGGAGGTCTGTTCTCAAAGCGACTGCATGTAGGTGGGGGTAAGCTTCTAGAAATACTAGAGCCCCTGCATCTGTGGTGTCATTCCTCTCTTCCACCTCGACTGAGTCTTGCTGCCTTTCAACAGGAATGCATGTTCCCATCTGGACTCTGATGGAGCAAAATCTTTGTCTTGATCCTCCTCCATCATTATTGTCTTACTCAGTGGATGTGGGTGGCAGAAATATAGATCTTGGATTTTCAATCTCCTTCCACTGTTCAAATACTCTGGGCCTCATAACGAGTTGGGTGGTATCCCAGCGGTATTCCCACCGGGATACTGCCCGCGCTAATAGCGTTACCACCAACCGGTTCGGTGCTATTAGCGCCGGGTCAAGGTTTGGGCGGTAACTGTAATTCCCCATTAGGTCCATTGAACCCAATGGGGGATTTTCGGTGCAATTAGCGCGCGCTAATAGCGCAGCGCTAATTGCGCCAGAAAATGGGAATTTTCCCGGCGCGTTTAACCCCAGCTCTGAGCTGCCTCATGTTGTAGCTGTCCCGCTAAATAATAGAGTTCGAAGTGCAGGAGGCGCAATCTACGGTCTGCGTATTCTCTGTACAAAATGTCTAGAGCCACCCTTTTTCTACCTCTTCCCCATATGAAACTTCCTATTGTCGAAGTCAGCTCCATGAAGAAAGACCTCGGTATAAGATATGGGACATTCACAAAGTGATATAATAAGCAGGGAAGGACCACCATTTTCAGGAGCGCTGTCCTGCCAATCACTGAGAGGGGTAGCTTCCCCCAGAACTTGATAGAGGTGTTTAGTCCAGATTTTGCCCTCATATGTATGGTGTCGATAAGTGTCTTTTGTATCATGATAGATATCAACCCATAGGTATCTAAAAGTGTTGACTTCCCACCGCAGTCTCAGACAGGGAAGTCGCTCCTCCTCTAATCCATCCCACCCCGCGAGTGGAAATATGCAGGACTTCATCTTACTAATCGAGATCCCTGACAACTCTGCAAAATTTTCCATTACCTCTAGGTATGACTCCAAGTTTTCTTCCGGGTGTTGTATGTACAGCAGCATGTCATCTGCATAAAGTGATATCACATGGTTCACTCCGTCCACTTAAATCCCTGTGTTTTTGAATTCCCTCCTCAGAAATATCGCCAAGGTTTCCAGGGCGAAAATATATAGCACTAGCACAGGGGATGGGAGCATCATTGTTTCGTGCCCCTTTGTTTCGGAAACTGCTCTGACATAAATGTGTCTGTTCGTACTCTTGCAGCCAAGCTAGAATAGAACATATGGACCCATCACATGACTCTCTTTCAGATCCCGAAGCTTTGCAGAGATACGAACAACCATTGCCACCTGACAGAATAAAAATCTTTAACGGCATCAAGTGTCACAACTGCACATCCCCCTGACCAGTCTTGGGTCTTGTCGATTATTGCATGCAACCGCCCATGGGACATAGCCAGTTTGGACTTGATGTATCAGTGTCCCAATCACCATTTTCAGTCTCTCTGCTAAGACTGCCGTAAGGATTTTGGTGTCCTGACTGATGAGTGGTATCGGATGGTTATGAATCACAAGATTTCCCACCCTTACCCGGCTTTAAAATTGGGATTATGATGGAGGCCTCCATACTAGGGGGTAGTTTCCCCATCTCATATGCCTTTTCAAGAGTTTGAAATAACTTAGGGGCCACATTGTCTGTAAATTACCTATAAAATTCTGCTGGTAGTCCATCCGCCCAAGAGTTGTTTCTGTGGGCAGCATGGCTATTACCACCCATAATTCTTCTGTTGTGAGCAGTGCTTCCAGCATCTCTCTTTGTTCCGTGCTTAGGGGCACACCGATCTCAGCTAGGGTCTCTCCAATTTCCTGCTTTCTAGTATCTCCCAAGTCCCTGTACAGGTGTCGGTAGAAAATCTGAAATGTCTCATTGATTTCCATTTGTGCCCTCCACGTTTTCCCACATTCGTCTATTATTTCAATGAGTCCCTCCTGGGTATCTGTGCCTCTGGACAACCAGGCTAACAACCTACCAGGCTTGTCTTCTCACCTGCGTATCTTTTCTGAATATATTGTGAAACTATACCTTCCCAATCTCTCCCAATGTTGCTAACATTCCTGCCTGAGTTTGATGATCTTCCCTTCTATCTTCTTTTGCCCAAGATCGGAGCACTCTATCTGCTTGATCTCAGAATATGTGCTAAATTTTGCTCCAGCTCCTTTCAAATCCCCCCTGCCTTAGCTATGGCTGCACCTCTCTTCTTACTCCTTGATATCTCTCAATCACGCTCTTTAGTTACTTCCTGATGTATCCATCTCAGGACTTTCTCATGCAGTGTATTTTACAAATTGTTCAGTTTGGTTTCACCCGGTATACTCTTCTGCTGGGATTCTTTCATATGCAATTACTTCTTTTCATTATCTCCAAACACGTATGACTTGAAATGCCTGGTATACTCTCCTGCCAGGGCTTTCCTTATGTGCAAAACACTTCTTCTCATACACAAACACTTGTGACATGAAATGCCTGCTGTACTCTCCTTCCAGGGTTTAATCATATGCGTATTGCGCACACTTGCAAATGTGACAAATTCTTATCTTTGTTCTGCTCTGTTTCTTTATATAATATGGCTCTGTTTATTATTTCTTCTTTACTACATTTACTGTTCGCTTTCAGTCCCATTATCAACATGCCAGAGTATACCCTCTTATCTCAGGCGGACTCACTGTTACGCTTAAGAAATATGGTTTCTTTCTCTCTTATTTACTTCATTTACTTCTGTTCACTTTTGGTCCCTTGGCCGAAATACTCCGGTGTCCCCTCTTCCCTCAGGCAGACTCAGTGGTATGCTGTAGCGGGCCTGGCTTCTATCGTGGTGAACCTGCAGCAGCTCATTGGCGTCCTGCTTCTTTCCTTCGAGTTTGCTGCCTCTGCTTTGTGGTTCATGTCCTTTCTGCGGCCCTCACTCACCTGTTCCACACTCCCCCTGGGCTCCAACAACGAGGAGGCCGCTGTGGAGAATCATGCGGATCCCCTATGAATACCCTGCCTAGAGTCTTCGCTCAAGTGGCCAGGAGAGGGCAGATGCTTCCTGATCCCAATCCTGGGGGTGGTATAATGTGGAAGGATCACCTGAGTGAAAACTAAGCCCAGGGAGGTGGGGAGATTGCACTGGTGAGACAAAGTATTTTTCTTTGAAGGGGAATACGGTTGACCCACTCTTAGAAGAGGAATTGGCTTATTGCCATTTTGGGACATCCAATCTCTCACTAAAGTTGAAAAGGTAAAATCTGACAGAGAGACTCCACTCTGTATTGAACCCAAGGAACCAATCTTTTATACCCGTAAGTTCCCATGTCCCAGACAATATCAAAGATATTCCAAATGGAGCATGAACACGTGACATTTCCTAATCCATCTGTCTCTTAAAAGACTACATCTTATAATTCTTCTCTTAATAATATAATGGGAAGAAAATCCTTCTTAAAACCTTTTAAAGAATTAAAGAAAACAAATGTTTCCAAAATAAACTGGAACTCCCAGAATCCCTCAGGGACTGTGAAGAAGAGGGCCAAAGATGCATACATGAGTCCAAGCCAGGCAGACATGCCTAAATGACTCTTGGCTAAGCCAGGCAATTAGGGATAAGGGCCAGTAACTGAAATTAATTAGCTCACCTGAGGGGTATAAAAGGTTGCAATAAGGAGGAGCAGCAGAAAGAAGCTGGGGCAGGAGCTGGAAGGTCGGCAGTAGCAGAAGCAGGGGAAGCAAGGCATGAAGCCTGCTGATCACAAGGAAGTGTGACCACAGAAGGGACACTGGAGCAGAGAAGGGGCAGATTTCACCTGCAGGCTCTGAGTTGGTCCTGTGCTCACAAACCCTGTCTGGCTGTGGCAGCATTGGAAGGAACTGGAAGCAACAAGCAGACTTTCCATGTGCGCCTCATTGCTGTGAATGCAGAGCTGGAGTTGTGTATTCTCCCAAAGCCCGTGTGCAGAAGCAAGCTCAGGGAAACTGGAAAGTGGGAGGTGTTCCCTTGATGAGGAGACACCGGTGCAGCAGAGGGGTGTGGATCCTCAGAGTGCCCCATAGTAGTAGCAGGAGAAGAAATCAAGCCGGATAGCAGCTGCACCCATTGTAATTGGGAGTCGGAAAAGAGGCTCTGTACTCCTGAACAACAAAAATACCAGATTTAATTAATCTTGCACATACATCTAAGCAAGTAGAAGTTAACCGCAGAAGTGGGAAGTCTTTCTGAGGAGAGAAATGTAACACATGCTTGTATCAAACGCTTGTGTCCAGCGAAAGTATTTCTTTTCCCTAACATCAGAATTACCTTGTTGCTGAGTGGCTCCAGTTAAAACAGAGACTGTTGCCGATAGCTCAATTCAAGTTGAATTGACTTTCCAGAAGTGTTGCAAGCACCGCTTAAAGAGACTACATGTGAGACAATGCTTCCAGATAACTTGGAAGCTGAATGCTGACCGAAAGGTGGGGACGTGTCTCCCCTTGGAAGTGGCAGTTTATGAGTGAAATTAAATCGTGTGCCTACTTTAATTTTCAGTAAGAAGTCCACACCTTGCAACATAGTAGAAGCTGAAGTAGAAGTCATAGAAGTGGTTGAAGCTGAAGCCAGAACAAGTATTGCCCAAGCCCATAGAGTGAACTCTATACAAGGGAATCCCGCACAATTAAGAACTATATACCAGTGTTATGAAGTTCTTGAAGTTGTTACCCAAGAGTCCCTTAAATAAATGTGACAAGATCATCCAAAGCTGGAAGAGTGGCACAACAGTTTTGGGGTAACATTGGAGGAAAGGTGTATATGAAGCTGGGGAAGGGAGCTGGGTACTTGAGAGAAGAGTGCCTGGCGAACCTGTAGAGGTAGAAGAGGTCGTGTTGAAGTTCCCTAATATTGAAGTTGCAGTTGAAGCAGCAAACTTATCTAAATCAAAAGTTGTAGTAGCAGCAGCAGAACTGTGGTTGTCAATATTCTTGTCAGAAGCTGAAGCCAACTGTGGGAAAGAGAGCCTGCTTTCACAGTTGTAAAGTAGAAGGAGGTTGCTGACGAGATAGCAAACCTTAAGTAGAAGCATCCTGCCAAACTGTATAAAAGATGCTGCAGAAGTTGAAAAGTAGAGAAGTTGATGCAAGCAGAAGTGGTACTTTTGTCTTCACCTTTACCTGTTCTTTCCTGGAAGGAAGTCATCCAGGGAAACTCCATTGGTGCTATACATTTCACTGTGGAACTGTAAAAGGAGGATCCCTTTCATCAAGCAAAGAAGAGACCTTTGCCACTTGATTTTTATTCGTGTGAACTTTTGTTTCTTTGGAACTTTTTCAAGACTTTGGTTAAGTCTGTTTGTTACTTGGAGGAAATTGACTTTGGACATTCCTGGGAGAGCCAGATCTCCCCAGGACCACTAGAAGTCATCCAAGACACTAGGTGTTTGGTAACCTTTTATTTATTTTGTTTTCATGTTGCTTTGAATGTTTATGTTGTTTAGTGTGAGGGCTTGTTTTGTGAATGCTAGGAGGTTTCCCCATAGATCTTAGAATAGGTAGGGAATACCCTGGTAGAGTAGGTTTAGTTAGGATTTATTTTATAATTTTCTGTATAGTAAAATGTTAAATCCTAAGTAAACTAAACAGTCATGAGTCTCACTTTACGGACCCCTCACACAGATCTTCGGTACAGCTGGATGCCAGGAGGCTGTCTTCCCTCCTTTGGCATTCCAGCGGCGTACCCGTCTCTGAAATCTGCCTCCCTCTGTCCCTCCCATGAGCCGGTTGGCTCCACAGACCTCGTGTTCGCCCAGCAGTCCCTCGGTAAAAACCAAAAGGATTTGACTTCACCAGCCAGCACCTCCCTGTCAGCTGGCTTTGCTGTTTAAATGTCCCGGCGTTTAATACGCATTCACAACAACTAGACTGTGGCGTTCGCTCTGGGACTTCATGGATCTTAACAACTCAGTTCAACTTCCTTGTGGCAGTACTTCTTTCTTTAGAAGAAGGGAAGTCAGTTTGTGATAACTTATAAACAGAGAATGGGAAGGTGTTCTTGCCAGTTTTAATGTCCAGTTTGATGTCTTGTATGCAGAACTTGAAGAGGTATTTTCAGTAGTTTTGGAGAGGGAATAAGGGGAGCTATGACAGTAGGCCATAAAGGCATGGGAAATGGACGGGGTATTCTCAAGAGGAAAAGGGGAATATCATGTCTCATCCAATGATGTCATGATATTCCCCTGTGGGTTACCTCTCCCCATGTGGTCCTCCCTCATATAGCCTCCCCCAGGGTCAGGATAAGGTAGCAGCTGTCGTGCCCTGGCCACATTAGGGGAAGCTGCCAATGAAAAAGGAGTGATGACACCATTTGATTCATCACAGATGGCAGGGTCGCCGTCATTTACCAGGCAGATGTATTGTATTCACTGTGTCTAGAGGCATAATATATCATTACATCCTGTGACAAAACAATAACATAATTATGTGCAGCGCTGAGCATAGTAGATGTATTTGTTGTATCAACACTGAAGAAAGACTTATCTTGCAAAATAATTGTGTTCAAGTTGATGTAAAATACATTTATTCTTATTTGCCACCTCATCTCGAAAAGATGTGCTTAGTGCCAAGGTCTGTGTCTCATTGAATAACATTAGTTTTGCAAACATGCTTACATTACATAAGGGTCAATACACCCTGCTCATTACAACTACAGCCAATTGGTATCTGCTTCGTAAGACTGACACCTGTGACTAAATTCATTTTTCTTCTGTTTCTCAGATTCACAAAATAGCGGAGTCTCAAGATTTAGGGTTCCACGTACATCATGTAAATTATTCACTTAACTGCCCATTCTCAAGGTTGTGTTCTGTCTGAGAGTGTAAATGTAGCATTCTTAAGCTATAGTATACAGATCATTTTTCAAAATAACATGTGCTTAACAAAAAAGCTTTGCTATGTTTTTGAATTAATGCATTCTTCTTGTTTTCGCAATAAAAATATTAAAGCTGATAATGGCTGCACAGCTCACACAAATTGTAGTATGAAACACGGAGCAAAGCTTTCAGTGTGATGCATAAATGAGCAATGCAAGAATATAAATAAAGCCTATTTTATTCCTTAATGTGTTTTGCATAGTCTTCATAGAAAAAAATGTATTTTAAATGTAAAAGAGCTTTACTGGATCTGTCAGCACTTCCAATTGTCATTTGCATGGGATGTATGTGCATTTCAATCAGCGTCAATTGCAATAAAAAAAATGTTCACAATGACTTGTGTGTTTGCAAGTAAGGGATGTCAAACGCCACAGAACTGTACTCACACACGGACATGCATCGCTCTATGGGTTTGCTAAAATATGTCAAATTCAATAGTCATGAAATTACATAGGTTCCAGGCATATTTAACTTGACTTGGTTTGTAAACTGCTCAACATAGGTATATATATATATATATATATATATATATATACACAATATGCAACACTCGCAGCATGATCCGGCAAGCATGATTCTCCCACAAGCAGCCCTCGGGCATTCCCAGCTCCTCTGGCTTCTTCTCCCAGGTGTCAACCAATGGCACGTGTCTCGTCAATGAGACAGTTGGAATGATTTGACTGAAGTTGTGTTTTTTTGTTAAAGTTTGTTGTATCTCGGCCTGAGATGACTTGATTGTACCAGTGAGCAGAGCATTGGCACAATCCTTTTTATCAGGGCACTATGGCATGGATGGCTGATTGTCAATTGGATTATTGGGGGTGGGGGTGATTTCATCTGACATGGCCAGGAGCTGATACTCTGTTGACTTAGCAACATTTACATACAAGACTGGGGCGGTTGCTGTTGCAGACGCCAGGTAATTTAATGCACAGCAAACATTTTGGGGGGAAAACCTTGAAGGTTCATTGCTTTGAGACATTTCTGGGTGTCTGTTGTTGGTTGTGGGGGGATCACAGTCTGTTTTGGAGGGGTGTAGAGTGTTGAATTTCTGGCATGCACTGGACATCTGCAGATGGATAAAACATAGGGCCTCATTACAAGTGTGGCATTCCGGAAACAAGGGTGCTGATAAGCTCCCCAGCACCCTTGTTTCCGGACCACCACACTACAGGTCTAGCTGCTGGGGCCGTTGTGCCCAACAAGTCTGACCCTGCCGGGTGCAGCGGCTCTGGTATGCAGATTCTTCACAGAAACGCTGGCACCATTAGCAATGGTTACAACGCTTCCGTCTCCCCACTCCCATAGAGTCCTCTTGGGAATGGAGAGTTACAAAATCCGGCGTCTGACTTCCCCCGCTGCCTAGAATTGTAATGTCCCGGTGGCACAGGGAAGTCTGGCGTTGGATCCAATGTTACAGGCTTGCCAGCAACCCGCCGGTCATCATCCTACTGTTCACTACGGAAACCTGATCAGAAACAAGGACTCCCTTTGGTTCTGTGCAGATAATGTGGATTCCCTGGTCAGCACCAAGGACTCTCCTTTGTTCTGGGAAAAAATGTGGATGACCTTGTCAGCAAGGAAGTTGAGTGTAGAGAATGTGGGTTCCCACCTCAGCAAAGTGAACTCCCACTGGCTCTATGTATAGATTGTATATTATGGGAGAAAGGATTGCTCCTTGAGAAATTCCACAGGTGGCGGGCAGGAACGTGGTCTGGGAAGACCCCATTTGGACAAATTGCTTTTGGTTTCTGTAAGAGTGCAGAAGTACGAGACCGACACAAAGGTGGGATAGTGGTTGCTATAAACATTTATGTGGTTCAAAAGAAAAAGAAAAAATGCTAAGAGGTATTGCCCTGCCTGAAATAATAAACGAAGAAGATTGTCAAAAGGTCCAAAATCATAAGTGTCCGCTGTCATGTCAAATCCTATTTCTTTCCTTTGCACTTATAAACAACTAATGAAAAAGTCTACACTGTGTCTATAAGAATTAGTTCATTCTTCTGGACAAAGGATTTCAAAGGTTTCTTGAATATATACCTGGCGGGACGTCTGTTAAGACGGATTTCTGAACTCTGTCCTGGTGGCGCAGAAGTTCAGAAGGCCAACCTAATTACTTGGAACAGGGTAACCTCTGGACGAGCCAGACCAATCAAGGTAGCGATCGCGGCGGTCAAGACTAGGTCTCAAGAGGGGTGAGGGTGACTGAAAGCCCGCAATGAGCACACAAAGCAAGAGCGCTTACAAACTACTCCAAACAGTTGTTATATCAAAAATATATACACATTTATTTTAAGGCCTTTAAAACAATGACCGTAGCGAGAAAATCACAATATCACAATATTAAGCCAACACATACCATATCAACACAATATATATACAAATACGACAGTCTCAAGCATTAGAGGCACGAAATGTGTAGTCCACCTGAAAGGGAAGGAAAACAGGCAGTGCGATAATGCTTTAGACTCAGTTCGCCTTCAGAGGCACCTAACTAGATGGAAGTCCGAGCCCTGCGAAGAGTGGAGCCTTGTGCTCAAAGTACCTGCACACGCTGGTGCCAACGGGCAAAAGGAGAAGCTCTTCGGAGGAAGTCCGGCAGTTCGGGTTAGTGCACAACAGAAGAAGAACAGGTTCCGCGACTCAAGCGCAGCCTCCACAGTGAGCAGAAGCAGAGCGCGAGTACGGACAAAAGGGTGCTGTTTTTACACAGCGGGGAAAAGCAATGGGCTACTGCAGGAGGGCGACCAGATCCTAGCTATACTACTCACCGGTCCCCGATGCAGGCAGACCCAGGCTTCTCCACGTTAGTTTCAGCAGCTGGCAGGTTCAGAAGAGTCGGGAAATGCCTCGTCGTCGTGTAGAGCAAAAAGACGTCCCAATCGAAGAAACCTGCACAGTTTTGTCACCACCGCAGGGCAACGGAACGGCCGTGTGTATTCGAGCCAAATGTACACTACTCACTTCAGACTTGGGAACGCCAAGTGTACTAAGCGTGTGAGAGTGACAAAGACTCGAAATACAACACAACCTGGTGGCGGTTACAGAGCAAGGCTCCCTTGTAAGCTGGTCAGTCAACTGGATGGCCCAGAGACGCTTCCGAAGGCTTACTGGCGGGAGATGATGAAGTCGCCGAGAATAGCTGTTCCTGCTATTCCAAAGGTCGAAGCACCAGTACAGGCCTTCTGGTTCGATCAAAGGAGGAAAGGGTTTCACAGGACGACAGCAGTGCAAAGGAGGAGTCCTTCAGCGGGTCACCAGCGATTCCTCGGTCCAGCCTCTTGGTTGCAGGATACTTGGCTCCTGTATTCCTTCGTTCGTGAGAACTCAGGAGATCGAGATGGTAGTGGTGCTTCCAGCCCCCTCTTATCCACGGTTCCCTTCGCGCCAAAATGGAGGGGAGCCAATGGGAGATCCGCTCATCAACACACATACCATACATGGACCAATCACGGACCACGGTGGTCCCAGGCATTCACACTACCCTAGACTCTCTGGCACCCAGGATGTGTATTGGGACCAGACATCCCAGCCCACACCCTGGAGGCACACAAAAGACATGTAGAAGCCCGTGAAAGCAACCACGTTTCGCGGGAAAGTACATGCCCAAATAAGGAAGGCCCCGGGTCGGCTCGACCTGGGGAAGGTGAAGGGAGCAAGACGGTCAGTGGACAGGACAAAGGAGCCTCGTGGTCTGGCCATTTTGGGAGCCAGGCCACCATTTTGGGTTCAGTGCGAAAAACGCGCTCAGAACGCCAAAAGGAGCTCAAAATACACAAATCGATCGCTGCCACCATTCCAGTCCCTGAATGACTTGCACCGATCAAATACCATCCTAAACGAGTATCTAGGGCCTGTAGAAGGCTAGAGACCCAAGAGAGCTGTAACTTAGCTTACAGTGCCCTCTTGTGTCATGTTGCACTAAAGCCGCAACATGATAAAAGAAACTACGGGAAACAGCGTTCCCCGGTACTGACTGTCTTAAGGGCATGTCAGTTTCCCCATAAGAAAAGGAGCGAAAGCCCAGAGGAGTGCGGCAGAAGGCTGCACTTCTCTGGCAAAGTCAAGAACAAGGTGAAAAACAACAGCAAAAAGTTTAGGGGTTGCCACATGGAAGGAAAATTACCTACAATTATGAAATCTTTCCTAACAACGTCTCCCTTCCCCTGGTTTCTCTCACAGTTCGCAATATCAAGTGGAATATCTTCCATGTCTTGTCTTGTCTCAGTGTCCCATAGTTCCAGGGGGAATTACTGCCTTGCCCTGGTTTCTCTACTTCGAAATGCCAGGAGAAAATGCCTCCCTTTCCCCTGGCTTTCTTCTTAGAGTTTGACAACACCAGAGGGAATTACTCCCTCCCTCCCCTGGTTCCTCTGCTTCTTAATGACAGGAGGAAAGGACTCCCGTTTCCCTGTTTTTCTTCTCAGTGTCCATTATGACCAGAGGAGATGACTCCCTCACCCTAGCTTCTTCTGCTTCTCAATGCCAGGGGGAAATGTGACCCTTTCCCTGGCTTTTTTCTCAGGTTTCTTCTCCCCTCCTTCTGCCCATCGCATAGACCTGGTTCACTATCCAGTCAGGTACTATCTATCACCTCTGCCTGTCATTTGTGACTTCTATGACTCCCCGGATCCAAGAACCTCCTTTCTTGGCATATTTCAAGTCTTTCTGCTTGTGACCTCCTTCTTAGATCCCCGTCACCCATTCGGTCACCTGCATACTTTTTGGCATGGTCTGCGTGGGTCTTGACCTCTCCGGGGCATCTGTGGTTCAGCTGGGGCTCTTTCCAGCCTTCTCGAATGGGTTGCTGTGTTCGGTAGCTCTGCAAGTTCTCAATTCCTCTGGGTGGCACGTTTCCTGCTCCATGCCCTTCTCCTGCTTCAACGACTCTGGGTGCTGTCTTGAACCGGCTTGGTAAGAAGCAGCCTTTTCTCCACTCTAGGTCAGCTATGGAGCATCCTACTACAGGCTCAGCGTCCTGGTCTCTGCTTCTCCTTCCCATGTCGTTGGGCCACTCGCAATTCCTCCAGGGAGGACTCAATGGCATCTTTGGTCCATTTTCCCTCTTTATAGATTGTCCACATTGATTAGTCTGTGTTTGTTGGTTCCGCAGGGTGCTCTTCAGCACTCCGGCTTCTTCTTCGTCTCAGTCATCCTATGATAGTTCTACACTGGGTAATTGATGATCTTCAATTAGATAGGATTCACATGGGTAGTCCTTACTCTTCCTTGTTGCAGTATAAGGCAGTGAGATAGAACGGTCTGCACGTGTAGATGGAAACTTGTGGACTAAGTTACCTTGTCTAGGGTAAGAGGGTGAGGTAGGTTGTAAGGCGGTGGGTGGATCCCATGTTCTCCCTAACAGGTCATGCCTCATCTCATGAGGGGTTTCCCTCCTGTGATGTACCAACCCCGGGGGGACTATTGGACTGTGGCCGCACCGCCCTGGCCCAGGGTCTGTCCCTGTGGGAGGAGGGACGACATCTAAGGATTTGTAACATTACCCCAAGAAGGATGTAACTCACCATCAGGCTTTATTTTTTATGGCCATGCACTTGCTCAGGATGATGATGTGTGCCTTGTATTAACAGTATCAAAAGCTGCCGGCCCGTCAAAGGCTGCTAGAAACAAGGAAACTCTGTTGTCTATTATGAGGAGGGAATCTGTACTGTAGTGTGACCTAATTCCAGAATGACAAGGCTACGGGTTATGTCTATCCATGTGATCCTGGACTAATATGGCAACTGGTTGTACTAGAAATATTCACAGGAAAGAGTGACTGTAATTGGGCATTAGTTGTTGGAGGATTCTGGGTAAAATTTCGGTCCCTTAATTGGAAACTGTCAGGGTGGCAGAGCCTATTGCTGGACCTGGGAGAAATAGCCTGCATCCGAGTTTCATCACACTCGAGGATGGAAGGGTGTTACCCTAGTGGGAGCAGGGCTCAAGTCGAGGGTACACGCTGGGGGACGGAGTCCCTCCACTTTATTCAGAGGGTGGACTCAGTCCCCCCAGCTAAAAGAGAAACATTGGATGTCCTCTTTGAATTTATGAATTAAAGCAGACCTCAGGGGTCAAGTCATCAGGTTTGTAGGCCGGACACTTCACCACTGCACTATATACCCCGATCAAAAATAACAAACAACTAAAGGTGAAATATCCCATTTCGGTACTGCAAATCCCAGGGAAAACATTTGTATTGGTTCTTGGAGTTTATAACATGCACACATTTTAATGTTTTCAAAAACACTATTAGAAGAAAATGTGTGTGTTGATTTTATGAAAGGCAAATGACATTCGTCCTGCTCATTATGGGTGGTCATGCAAAGCCAATTTAATGAAATGTGCATATTTCACCTTGATATGCTAATTCCTGGTGACATCACATCCCATTTGCGTTTGTTGATGAGTTCCCCCACTTAAATTTGTAGGACTTGACCCCTGAGTGGGAGGTTCTTTTCAGTGAGGGGAAGAGGTCAGCAAGGGTCAAGGGGCAGTGAAAAAGCAACTGAATATTACCTTTGGTCTTTGAAAGAAAGGCCAGGAAGCCTATCCTGACCTGGTTGTCGTGGATACGAGGCCATGGCGAAGCTAAACGGAATAAGGCAATGATTCTGGATAATGTGAAGCACACAGTAAAAGGCACTCTCAATGGCGGTTTATCTAAAACCAATTGAAATACGTGTGTATATGTTGGGTTTTACGCAGAACAAACCAAGCTGTTAATATATGGATCACTGTACAACAAAGCTATATATCAGGATACAATAATATTGATACAATTAAAAGCGAAGAATATTAAGCTATATTTGGAAGGTTAGGGAGAGATAAGAGACTGGGAGCAGAGGTACACATTTGGGAAGGAAAGGCAGCGCCCAGACTGGCTTGGGGAGTAGGGTGACCAGGCGTCACGGTTTTGCTGGCACTGTCCAGGGATTGGGACCTCTGTCCCCCTATCCCGAGAGGTTTTATGTTTTAAAAACCCTGTCCCGGTTTTGGGTGACAGTCCCGTTTTTTTTTTTTTATCACTAACAATTACCAACTATATAAACAATATTAGATTTTAAGAATGTTGTCACCTTAGGAAGGGTTCACACCCCAACGTTCCAGGTACAAGCCTTATGCATAACTGCTTGCACCACAGAGACAGGCTGAGAGGAAAGTACATAGCAAGATATGTAATGTCAAACAGAGCAAACACACCTTTGTTATTAATATTTACATGTTTTTAGTGTGTTATAGTTGAGATGCTCAACATTTTGACACTAAATACCAATAACCATCAAGTTCATTTCCAAATATACATTAAAATTAATAATTCAATCAGTATCATGCTTGGTATTTCGTGCTTTTATCAACCCTCAAAGCGCACAATTTGTATTCTTATACTGTTGGAATGGGGGCGGGCGCAGGAAGGTCCAGTTAGGGGGGCAGGGTGGCGTCCCTCTTTTATGTTGTTGGCTGTCCTGGTTTCTGGCCACTCTATTGGGGAGGGTTCCCAGCTGTGCACCTGTGGAACCCGTTCATATGAGAGTCTCCAAAGATCTGGCCTTCCAGACTGCACTGTTAAGTCCCTAAGTCTGCACCAGCGTTTCTCGGCCTTGCCTTCTTAGGTGACGAAGAAAGCAGAAGTGACTCCTTTTAAATCGCCCAGAAGGCCCAAAAAAGTCAAAGACGTCTTAACGGGAGAGCCAAAGAGGCACGTGCTCTGGGCCCCTAACCTGGGAGGAACCCCCATCTGGCTGCCTGATGCAAAGTTAGTACACATATTTGGCAAAACATACAAAACGCGTCTCATGCTACTGTTCAGTGCGCTGATAAGGTTTTGCGCCTGCTGCTTGGGCGGATTGGATCAATGTATCCTGTAATGCATTTGGTATTTACCAGATGACATATACATTGTTAGAGTCAAATGTTGAGCAACATGTGTCAGGTAAGGACAAAGGCAGTGAATATGGCAAGGGAAATGTGCACAAAATCACACAGTGAATAGCTTTGAGTCAAACAACATGCACACAGGAACCATGACTCATGTATACTAAAACCCAGCAGTGCAAACAGAGTGTGACAACAATACAAATATATGAAGAGTGATGTGGGGTAAGCACTTAGAAGCTCCTTATGATTACAAGGAAAGTCGGCAAGCCCCTTACCCACAATTGCTGTTACAGGTACTGACAGCGCTAAGCCCACATAGAGGGCAAGTAACGACAGGATCTGTGATCTAACACTCTTGATAGTATTGAATAAGGAAACTTAAAAGCAGTACTCACGAGGACGAGAAATACCACTTGAATGTCAGCAAAGCCCACGAACCCTGTTGATCAAACAGGGACCCAGAAAGGCTATAACAGCAATGGGAGGATAACTAAATACATAAGATTCAAGACAAGGGGCAAGAAGGAATAGTGATTACAGAATAGTGAGGAAAACATAGGCATTCACACAGGAGCTAGCTACAACAGCACACCACACCTAATAATCAATGGGATATAAATGCAGAAGTGCAAGGGAAAACATGGAATGGATTCCAAGAGAAAGTAAGGAACAGGGGCAGGGAAAAATGAAATTACAAAGGCAAACTTCCCCCACCCATCCAAGGAAAAACGCAGGAAGCTAATCTATAAAGAGGAAAGACTAAAGCATCAAGGTTTACAGCAGCAAAGGACAAAATCAAAGAAATATAGAACACAGGCAAACTGGGCTGCACCAAAAGGGAATGCACTGAGAAATGCTGCCTGCAAACAGAGGAAGACAGAAAGGGAATCTGGGAAGCAGAAATCAATTAAGCACATAAATTCTAAATCCAGGGATAAGGAACAAGGAATAGTAACTTGGAACTAGGCACAAGGCTAGAATCAGGAACAAGGGACCAGTCACAAACAGGAACACTGCATCAATGACCAGCGCTGGACTGAAGCAAACTGAGGCTTTTAAACTGCTTAACGAGCACACGACACAGGTGTGCTTCTTGCTGCACCTGCAGCCACAGGTGTTGCCTATCCTCCACCCAGCCTTGTCCTGCAAGGGTGGAGATGAAGCTGTGGGCCAGGCATTCTGGGAAGCATAGTCATTTGATTAAAGCAGCATACTGCCTGCCAAAAACCTGGAATGGATCCGGAAGGCAAGTAGTTTGGAAAATAAGGATTTAGCGCTCCCATCACAGCCCTGTAGCATAAGGTTCGGAAGGAAAGTCCAGTAGGGAATCAACTCCAAATCATGCCCCCAAGTGGTGGGAACAGGAGCGAAGGGAGCGAATCGTGACAGTATACCCCCTACCACGGCCGTCTTCTGGTACCCGCCACCTGAACGAGGCATCTTTTTTCCATGATAGGAGTGCTTTTTCTTTGGAGGCGGCACTGATGGCAATGGTGGCCTGTGGGCAAAGGCAGATGGACTGGAATGCATAGAATCAGGCTGCAGTCTAGAAGAGTCATAGGTAGGCTTCTGGAGAGGAAGATGCTCATGGGTCGAAGAAAGGCATGAAGAACTTGCAGGATCTGAAGCAGAGTTGGAAGGCCCAGGAAACTCAGTCAATGGGAGCTGACACTTATAAGTCCTTGAGGAGGAAGGCAGGCTAGTACAACATGCATTAGACAAT
Source organism: Ambystoma mexicanum (assembly GCF_040938575.1). Taxonomy (NCBI): domain Eukaryota; kingdom Metazoa; phylum Chordata; class Amphibia; order Caudata; family Ambystomatidae; genus Ambystoma; species Ambystoma mexicanum. Next base: position 1,088,192,235 of record NC_090929.1, read on the forward strand.
GGTAGATGCTCTGTTAGCCTTTCTTCTGGGAGCGGACATGTGGGAGGTGAGGAAATTGCAGGCATGCTGGAAAAAGTCTCAAACTCTAATGCTGCATATTCGGGAGGCTCTGATGTTAAAGTCAAGCAGTTGGGAGAATCGTCTGGTGTAAAAGGCAGACACTCTGGTGATCCCCCTGAAGCATAAGAAGGGCAGGCTGGACGTTCATCGGCAGTAAATGGTTGGGATTCGGGAGGAATCTCTGGAGCAGAAGAAAATGCAGCAGAATCTGACGGTGTAGACAGGTATACCTCTGATAGGGGCAGCGAGGCTAAGCAGGATACAGGTGTCTCATGAACTGAAGCCAAACTAGCAGTAGGCTCTGGGACTGAAGACATGCACTTAGGATGGACTGCCAGAGGCTCTATGACTGAAGAATGATTTGCTGGATGAATCACTGTAGCTGAAGACAGGCAGGCCAAAGGAAACTTTGAGGCTGAAGGCATGCAAACTGGAGCAATCTTGGTAGCTGAAGACAAACATGTCAAGGTCTTTGGGACTGACCAGGTGCATGGTGGAGCCTCTTGAGTAAATGGCAGACATTGCAGTGGTTCATTGATTGAAGACACGTGTGCCAAAGATGACTTCAGAGCTGTGAACTGGATCATAGAAGAGTCAATGGCTGTAGGAGGAAAGACTGAAGTCTCAGAAGTCGACAGACACATTTGTGGCTCAGGAATGGAAGGCACGTTTAGAGCAGTAGACTCCTTGGCACCAGTAACCAAAGACCGAGCTGTACCCTTGCGGTCCCTTTCCTTAGTGGATGACACAGAGTCTATTTCTTTGTAGAAGTCAAAATTAACCAGAGGAATCACCATACTAAAGTCTCTGTTAATCAGGATTTTGTCAATTGTCCATTCATCTGTCTTGGTTTCTGAAAGTGGCAGATTAACAATCAACTGTTCAGGAATCGCCTGCCGGGTTTTTGGTTCTGTATACTGTGGAATGAGTCCATCAGAACATGAAATCTGTACTGTCTCTGACTGTTCGTTGGGACCAAAATTGGCAGAAGGAAGAGTGAACACAGAGGTAGCATCATTTTCCACATCAGCTTGAACATCTACTTCAGTCTCAGCAGCTGGATCAAGAGCAGAGCCTAAGCCTACTGTAGTGACTGATTCTGTATATGCCACCATTGTGGATTGTGTTTGGAAATTGGAAGCTTGCATGTGTGCAAGCTCAGGGTTATGACGGGCTGCTGCACTGGAAATCTTGGGTAAAGGAGTGGCTTGTAAATCTTCAGCTAACTGCAATCCCTGACAAACAGCAGGACAATTGTCAGAACCTGTGCCCTGATTAGGCGCTGTGCTACAGGAAAGATTTTCACTCCCAATAGATCTTACATATTGACAAGTATCATGGTTTACTAAAGTCTCTGCACTCAGGGACTGAACAGTATTCACTTCATCAACCTCAAGGGATAAAGTCTGAGCTGTATTCAGTAAAGACTAAGGTTTTATACTCCTCTTGTAAAGAAAATAATTATTGTCTTAACTCCTGAAGCTTAGCCTTTAGCATGCCCTGCATTAACTCTACATCAATATCAGTAGGCACAGTGAGAGGCATGGTGGCATCAGGGCTGGATCCTGCACTAGCAATCTGGGTGTGCACCGATTGTACATTGTCATTTACTGCTTGCAGGTTCTGTGACTTATTCTTTCTCTTACCAACTTGGTCTGTGTTTCCCTTAAGCAAACTATTGACATCAGACCTCTTGGCATTAGGGACTACAGTATGTACTTGTGCAGAGGAGTAGGCTTTAGACTGAGGGTAGAAAACAGAAGTTATGCAAGGAACCCCTCCATTCTTTATGTTTGTATCATGGAACTGTTCAATCTGAGGTGAAGCATAACTGGAATCATGGGGTTCAACAACAGAAGTACTCTTGTGTAATAAGCCTAACAGTGTGTTGTTTTCTGCTGCTAAGGCTTGTGCTGACATAGAATCTGGGTCAGAATAAAAGACAGAACTACGATCAGGCAATGTAAGATGGCCCATCCTGTGGGAAAAATACTCTGCACGTAAATGCCCATTAGTGCTAAGGAGTTGATTTATGTCAGGACTAGTGATTTGATTGTCACAGATAAATGTAGGGGACCCTTTCTGTACAAACTTGTTACAGGCTTTGCTGCCTTTCTTTCTTAAATTTGCCATATTCAATGGGATTAGTGGGCTGGTCATTCTGTCAGTTAAGGCCAAAGGCAATGAATATGGCAAGGGAAATGTGCATACGATCACACAGTGAATAGCTTTGAGTCAAACAACATGCACACAGGAACCAAGACTCATGTATACTAAAACCCAGGAGTGCAAACAGAGTGTGACAACAATACAAATATATGAAAAGGGATGTGGAGTAAGCACTTAGAAGCTCCTTATGACTGCAAGGAAAGTCAGCAAGCTCCTTACCCACAATTGCTATTACAGGTACTGACAGCGCTAAGCTCACGTAGAGGGCAGGCAACGACAGGATCTGTGATCTAACACTCTTGATGGTATTGAATGAGGAAACTTAAAAACAGTACTCACGAGGACGAGAAATACCACTTGAATGTCAGCAACCCCACGAACCCTATTGATCAAACAGGGACCCAGAAAGGCTATAACAGCAATGGGAGGATAACTAAATATATAAGGCTCAAGACAAGGGGCAAGAAGGAATAGTGATTACAGAACAGTGAGGAAAACAAAGGAATTCACACAGGGGCTAGCTACAACAGCACACCACACCTAATAATCAATGGGAAATAAATGCAGAAGTGCAAGGGAAAACATGGAATGGACTACAAGAGAAAGTAAGGAACAGGAGCAGGGAAAAACGAAATTACAAAGGCAAACTTCCCCCACCCATCCAAGGAAAAATACTGGAAGATAATCTATAAAGGGGAAAGACTAAAGCATCAAGTTTTACAGCAGCAAAGGACAAAGTCAAAGAAATATACAACACAGGCAAACTGGGCTGCACCAAAAGGGAAAGCACTGAGAAATGCTGCCTGCAAACAGAGGAAGACAGAAAGGGAATCTAGGAAGCAGAAATCAATTAAGCACATAAATTCGAAATTCAGGGATAAGGAACAAGGAATAGAAACTTGGAACTCGGCACAAGGCTAGAATCAGGCACAAGGGACCAGTCACAAACAGGGACACTGCATCAAAGACCAGCACTGGACTGAAGCAAACTGAGGCTTTTAAACCTGCTTAACGAGCACACGCCGCAGGTGTGCTGATTGCTGCACCTGCCGCCACAGGTGTTGCCTATCTTGCCTATCCTCCACCCAGCCTTGTCCTGCAAGGGTGGAGATGAAGCTGTGGGTCAGGCATTCTAGGAAGCCTAGTCATTTGATTAAAGCAGCATACTGGCTGCCAAAAACCTGGGATGGATCCGGAAGGGAAGTAGCTTGGATAATAAGGATTTAGCGATCCCAATTCATCACAGCCCTGTAGCATAAGGTTCGGAAGGAAAGCCCAGTAGGGAATAAACCCTAAATCATGCCCCCAAGTGGTGGGAACGGGAGCAAAGGGAGCGAATCGTGACAACATGAGTATTATTATAACTTTACTTTTACTATCCTGAATGTAAGCCCCACAATGACATGCATGCACAGTGATGTGACCCGAAAACAAATGCAACCACGGATTTAAAGTGTGGAATCAATACTGAAAGTTAGACACTGAATGAAAGAAAAGGAATGATACAATCACCAGCTTGTTGTCGTAATTTCACACAGCACGCAGCTCCATGCATTCCCCGACTGCTAACCGCCCAACATTCATCTCCTTTGAGGGACCACAGCTGCTCCACATGATACACTCACTGTTGTGTCTGCTCTGCAGCCATCTCATGTTAGGGGCTCTTTACTGTACCTGCATGCAAAACAAAGACAACCCATAGCAGGGTTCCCATGTGCTTGAAAGGTTGTCTCTGAGCGCTGTGAACAAATGACCCCTCGGCGATCAGTGTGGGGTGGATCGGGCACGGGCTTTCCTTTCCAGGTATTCAGGACAAGGTTGCGTGACAGCGGGGCATGGGCGCTTCTTACTCTGGGCAGAAGATTATCGCTCGTTTCCGAATCTGGTAAAAGCCCTCCTAATCCCAAAGCTGGCGACAACCATTCTTCTTTTTCATAACCTGTGTCATAAACTTGTTTTAATACTTTTTTTATATTATCATTGTAGTTTATCATGGTGTTTGTGTACTTTCCAAGTTTATTCTACAAACTAGGCCATTATTTTAGTCAGCAAAACGAAACATTCACAAATAATTGCGCCTTGCTCCGTGGCAAGGACTGGGAAACAATTTAGTCAAATGTCAAAATTGCAGACTTGGGTGAAATGCTGATATGAATTGGTAAATCACACTCGTTGACTCCATGCAGTTTAAGTGGTGATGGAAAAGTCTCCTGGGCATGCAAATTAGTAATCCATGAAGAATTAAAATCTGCAACACTATATTTTGTTCCCCCTTTCTGCACATACAATGAAAGTTAGGAAACTGGCTGTTCCGTGTTATTATGAATTTTAAGCTTCATTTGCTTAACCTGTTGCCGTGTAAAGCTTCAGCACGTTTTGCAACATGTTGTTTAGGAATGGTCATCGATTACTTTATCAAGTGGCCTAGTGAAATCAGAGTTAAAACAACAAGAATGGGGACCTGCCAAGTGTTCAAACCGGAGACAATACACAAGGGAGGTGTGCGGGTATGTGATGTCAGTGTAATTAACTATGATTTTCATATTTCACTACAGAGATGCCATTGGAACAGAGGAAGACTGGCAACTTTGGGACTGGGGGGGGGGGGCAGATATAATTTTTTATACCTGGCCCATGGTCCTGTCTCAAGCCCACAATGTAGAGGCCCCAACTTTCAGAACAACTAAACTCAATACCAATCTCTCCGTTAACATTACTTTTCTTTTATGCAACACATCTTTCAGTTATGTTTGTGTTTTTTTTAGGGACCTGGGCCCTAGGGAACATCTCGCACATACCAAATATAGTAATATCATTTCACTATTATAATATAACTCGGTGAAATATAAATGAACAATAAAATAAAAATGAATAAATGGGAAACCTGAGATTTGTGCCCAGGTTTCCTCATGTCCCCATTTGCAATTTGACAGCAGGCTACATACCCTTCCATCCCTTTATTTTTAGACCTATTTAAAGAGGCATAGAAGCTATAGAATACATTGGTAGAGCCAAGCCATAGCTGAACAGGTGTCTGGGTTAACTCTGAGTCAAACACAAGCTAGTATAGAAAAATACTTATTTTTGGCTTCCTGCCTCCCCAGCTCACAACACCAAACCCATACCTCCTAACTGCCATGCCCCCCATAACATAATACCCGACTTTGGCATCCTGCCACCCCGCCAGCATGCATTGTATAAATAGATCAATATTGTAATTATTGATAGAGTAACACTATCGATTATAAATACATATGAGTGAGAATTACCCTAAAGATAGTTAGGAAAATGATATGCAGTGATGGAAAGTGATTTGCTCACAATTACGTAATATGTGAAATGTGGGAAGGGATTTGAGGCCTGGCTTCCTGGTTACATGGTTTCCAGTTCGGACAGGAGACTTCATATTCTCCTATTCCCTTTTCAATATTAGAACTAACAACACACTTTCTTCAATACAGTTATTCAAGGGCTAAACTAGAGTTCAATAAATCTAGCTTTCAAAGCACCAAGCCACATGATACAGCAACCTGACAAAATAAGAATAATCTTAATTGAAACATCTGTTCATAAAGCAATTATGCATCACTTCATCATAAAAAAGAGGTAAAGTCAGTGCCACAATTAGGTGCAGTGGCATGCGGTCAGGCACGGACCTCAGCAACAGTTACTCAATCTGCTGACCTACCTTTCCAGATTGGTACCTCTGTCTCATTTACCCTATTTTCATTACCCATCAACCTCTGGTGTCCTTCCCTTACTCAATCCCATACTTGTACCTTGTACTGTATGCACGTGCCCACACCGCTCAGTCACCAATTCCTTGTTTCGCACCCCCTACAATTGTCATGGCTCACATGTAGACACTGGATCGCCTTGATTTGCAAGTCAGCCTCTGCCAGAAAGGACAAGAAGCTGTGGTTGGGGTCTTGCTGGTAATTGTGAATATGGAATTTACTCTTGGGCAATGCAGTGTGAACGAGGCCGTGCAGGCTTTTGTTGCGCTACCAAGTTGCAATTTCTTGGAATGTCTGCTACATAGTTCAATTAATAGAAGCAGAGGAAACTGCAAAGTAAGTCCATCTGGGATCTGATGATGGAGAGCAATAGAGCTACTTATTATATTTATTTCTGTTTTCAAGGAAGGTGAATGTGTGTGTGTCTGTATATTAGTGTATGTGCTTATGTTTTGGTTTGCGTGACTGTGGTGATGTGTTTGATTATATTTGTGAATGTATTAAGTATACGAGAAAGGATGTATCTGTGTTCATGTGATTGTATCTTTACATAAACATGTTATGGTCATATACATAACTATGGGAACATGTTGATTTTCATGTGTGTCTTTTGATGGTCACATTGCAGTTCTCTGGACAAGAAAATGAAAAGTGATCACAGACTTAGGGGGTCATTTAGAGTTGGGTAGTATCAGTACAATCGTTGGCATCTGGCAAATGCCACCTATTTTACCATCCACACAATTCAGGGAAGGTTACCAAATGCCACCATATTTTGCCAACAGTATTTTAGGCAGACCTTCTACAGAAATCCTAGTATGTGGAGGTAAAGATCCAAATTGGCCCTAATTTAAAACAACTTTTTTTACTATACAGAAGGGAAGCGTGGGTGTTTTCCTTTTAATACAGTGAAAAAAGGATTTTCCAAAGGGCCATAGGGAGAGGGTGAAAAGGTGGGCATTTCTGATGCCCTCCTCCCACCACCATACCCATATAATGCATAATAGGGTCAACGTTTACTCAGTTGCGCAATGCAAAATGGTCACTAGTGGTATGAAATACCTCTGGAAATATTCCAGAAATATCTCCTCTGCCGGTGGGAAACTCTCAATTCATAAATACCACAAGCAGAGGAGGTAACTTCCTCCAGAGATATTTCATAAAGAAATCCTTTGAACTCTGAATGACCCCTTAGTTTGTTGTCTAATAATAATTAATACCTGATTATTACATCTTTCTGTGTGTGATTTTTAACTGTGGCCAAAAGTGGGTGCCACAAACAATCTAACAGCCATTTCCATAACCACCATATAGTAACATCCATGGGTGCTAGTAAACTCTTTTTGTAATGCATTCTCCAGTGAGTAAGAAATTCACCAGAACATTGGGTAAGAATGCTTACAGAATGAAACCCTGGACTTTAATAAGATGTGGAGCCTTACTTCCTTACCATGCAGGAGACAAGATAAACCACAATTACAATCCAGAATCACAGAATCTGTCATTTAAATGTGCATATTGCCACTTGGCGGTATGAACATGTGCCTGCGACCTAGGCTTCCACTCACTAAGTAGTTCCAGTAGTAGTGCTTCATCCCATCTACACAGAACCCAAGCAGGCCTGTCAGCCCTTGGCTCCTTCGAGGCAGGCTGGATTGTGAAGGATTTTCTCTTTTTCATTTTCTTTTTTAACATATTGCAGCTCTGACCCAGGGAGCAACAGCCCTGCTAGCCTGGGGCCGATTGCCCCCTTGCCACCTTTCTCATGCCTAGCAGGGAGCTGGGTATTTTAGAATGCTGTATAGTGGGCGAATGTGTACAGTATAACCCATGTACAACATCATTCTCCTCATTTTATTGCATCTCATAATTACAATGCTTGTCAATCCAACAAATTTGCACAGAAGATACGTTTATTAATGCAGTGTTGACAGATTGTTAAAACTGTTTTATATCTAGAGGTTACAAATTAGACTTTGTGGCTTGAACTTGGGTCAGAATTGCTCAAGTTTCAAAAACAGGTATTGTAAATGCTTCGTAAAAAAACAAGACTAAAAGAGTCCTCTGCTACATAGCCCTCTATTGAAGAAAGTGAAGCGAACCATCAAGTCCAAAAGGAACATTTCACAAGTTGACCAGGAGATGGCAGCCTTGTGTAAAACTCCACCACTGTTTCCTCACACAAAACGGAGCAGGATGTTTAGGCGCGACCATTTGGGCGCACAGAAACATGCCATTAATAGGACACGTACTCCCTCTAGTGGTCGGCAGAGTAATAAACCCACAAATAAACCCATTAATAAACACACACCCAAAGCTCCTGTTCTCCACTCAGAACTCTTTTGCTTGCAGATGTTTTGCATGGTACTGAGCACCCTTGCTCCAGGAATACCTTTCACGTTTTCCATGCATCTTAGTGCCAATGTCTGGCATTCGGCTTCCTTATGCAAAAATCAGCCCGAAATGCCAACCTGGGTATCTTCATCTGCAGTGCATATAAAAGTAGTAACTAGATATTCAAAATGCAGTATATTCTTTGCAAAACGCAGATATTACACTGCAGGGTATATTCTGCAGCAAGCATTTATTTATTTATTTATTTTGGTACTTGTATAGCGCACACAACCCTGAGGTATCTAGGCGCTTTAAGTTAAGGACATGGTTACATACAGTGCTAGCATCATACAATTACATGGTTACAGACCAAGCAGTCAGGGTGCCTGGGAAAGTGCATAAAATACGGGGAAAGTCAGGTACATACTTAGGAAAGTTCACATCTTGTTACGGGAAACAGCATCAGGGTACATATAAGGGTCAAAACGGGACAAAACGCAGACCACACACTACAAAATGCAGACCACACACTACACAATCTCGCGTGTGTGTATATCGTACACACTTCTAGATGTACACAAGAAAGTGCACCGTGTTCTCTACAAAGAGTACGCCATACATAAAAAAGGCAAATATTCACTCAAATATGTCCAAAATGCACATGAAGAATAAAATAAGGCAGGAGATACACCTCATCATGCAGGACATTCATGGCAAACATGGAAATTACAGGCAGCACAATGGCAGTGTATGTTCTACAACATGCAGTAAGTATATAGTTATGCACCACAGAATGAACACAATACACAACATGGATGACTGTCTTTGGAACATGAATAATGGACACCCTAAGCATGGAATACCCACTACAAAATGGCAAGGAACTTTATAACACGTGGGATATACACGAACATTGATGGCTCTCACGTACAGTGTGTTGGCTTTCCACTGCACAACGTAGAGAATACGAACTACATAAAGCCAGATGTACACTAAAAAGGAGGGTGTACTATACAACGTGCAGACAGTACACCACAACATGCCCATGTCTGCACTACAAAAGACAGGACATCAAGTACAAAGTGCAGGGTAGACGCTTCAAATTGCTGGCCATGCCCTCCACAGCGAGGGGTACACGACGGTTACACCTCACAGTGCAGGGCAGGACAGAGACTGCAAAATACAGGATGCACTCCAGGAAAACGCAACATACACTCTGCACAGATGCACACTATTCAGGATGTATAGATAGCTTTGTGCACTTCAATATACAATTGTCTCCCATTGCAGTACTGGACCGCTTCTTGCCAGCACGCCAGTTGTCAACCAGCGAAACACAACAACATATTACACACATCGCAAGCCGAATGCTAAACATTAAAACATGCGGGTATGCATGCTATGACGAGTCTAACGCGTAATTTACACGAATCTGGACTCTTAATGGATGCGTTTAAGAAATAGCAGGTGTGTTTCCTTTTACATTCATACAGACCAATGGATGTCAAAATACATGAAGACAAAGCCATGCTTTCCAGAGCGTATCTAGGAGGTTTAGTTTAGTTTAGTTTGTTTATTTATAAAGCGCATCCGAACCCTCAGGTAACTGGGCGCATAATCATGTGTACAGCAGAGTTACATATCGTTACACGAGCATCAAGGTACAACGGACAGAGCGTACATTAGTCCAGGCTCTGAATGTTTACATACAAGAGTAGAATATACCGAGAGAAGTATGAACAGAGAATATGCAGGAAAGAAGTTACAGTGGCTAATGCGGACCGGGTTACAGGTTGGTCCTAAATAGGCTGTCGGTAGAGTAAACATAGCTACCGGTGGAGAGCGGCGGCTAGAAGGGCATGTCAGTGAAAGTCTGGATGTTTAGGCTAGTAGCCATGATTTTACCATGGCTCTGAATGGCCAGAAAGCGGCTTCCGATCTAATTGAAGTGGGGAGGGTGTTCCAGCATTGTGCTGCGAGCACTGGAAAACTGGAGCCCCCTGCTGAGGTGTGGCACCACCGTAACCGTCTTAAGTTTATGGAGCTCATTTGGCACGAGAGCCGTTTACACATCAGCAGCAATGACATCCGCGTCTAAACGACACCCGTGCCGCATGGCCGGCGCCGAATTAGCTCTGCGGGCAAAGTGGTGTGGCAAAGCGACCGGAGCCAAAGAGCTTGCGCCAAAACGTGGCGTCCCACACAAAAACAACTAACATCAGGGATTCAATCACTTGCGCGGATATCGTTAAATCATCAAGTATACAACTATTACAGGTGCAAAAAAAGACAGGTACTACTAACTCATGTTTAAACTGCTCTCAATTTAACAATGTCATAAAAGGGCGAGAGTTTTCACCTCCTAAAGCGAAGAAAATAATCTATATTTAACATTATGCTACACGCACAAACCAGTTAGCTCTACACCAAATACAATGTCCAGGTAGGTTGCAATAAGTTGGTAAAACGGCAAGTTCAGTCCAGGAAAGACCCGATGAACACACGCCTGACATCCGTAGCAGACGTTCCAATCCAAACTTTTAAGGCCTTTCACTGTCAGGAATGATGCACAAATAAGGTTCGGGATACTTGACCTCACGAGGGGAGGGGAGCCCCTCAACACTGACAAAGCATACATTCTTATCGATTTTGTGATTCTGCGGGTTCCCATTATCCGCATTTCGCATGTGTACAGCAGCAGCTTTTATTCCACATTTTGGCTCATTTTGTTACAAAATACATTGAAATCCATTTAAATGGATTTTCTTACATAACCTATACTTGTGAGCTGAGCTTTGAGTCACACCAGAGACTGAGCAACTGAGCTCCCACCTCTAGCTACCTGCAAACATGCCCTGTTTAGCTAAATGTTTAGCGGAATGCAAGTAGAATTTCAGCTATACATGCTTGCTTGTCGTGTATGGCTGAATTTCTACTTTTTTTTTTTTTTTATTTATTGTGATATAACCTCATTTGGGTTTTTTTTCACATTCAAAAACAATACATATATACATATAAGAGAATCATCATATTTATAAAATATATCTAATTAACATTTAAAATCAATTTGTCACGATTTTATAAAGTTAGCATTTTAAAATTAAATTCATCACGTCAATATCTAGTTAGTTTTCCCTAATTTTGACAATAAATCAACAGTATTCAGACGAGATAAAACCTGTCTTTTGCAAGACCCTTAAGATATTTAAGGTTAATTTTGTTTCATGACCCGCAATCATTCTTTCCCAGAAGGCGTCGGAAGATAATCTATCCAATGACCCAACTGAATTCCCTAAATAGTCCACCCTGATTTCCCAAGTGCCTTTACAGAATCTTAGCAGGTGCTCTAGCTTTTGTTTACTTGAATCTGAGCATTCCATGCATAAACTGCGAGCCCCTTCAGTGACTCCCCATTTGGTTAACACTGACCCAGTTTTAATCAAATTTAACCGTACCCTCATAAAATGTTGTCTTCCTTTTGGGTTAGGGAACATCATCAAGTATCTTGGTACTACACCCTGTTTTTTCCCGTACTTAAAAAACCCTTCAGGAATGGAGGATGATCTCACCATGTCCCCTGTCGAGATCCAGTCTCTCAAAGATAAGGACTTCTTAACTTTCAGCGGGTTTAAACTCAGAGTTAATTTATCAGATTCACAATAGGTCAGCAGATTTTCTGCTATCTTTTTGAGATCTGTCAAAATGAGTGAGGAATCTAAATTCATATTTTCTAGGAGATTTTCATATAATGTATTATTCACTGGCGCAATAATTGACCTATACAAGGACAGGAGTTTCCAATCAACTACGTATTTTAAAGATTTTAATCCAAGCTCGTATCTGAGAGTTATCGTGTGTAATCCTTTAGGCAATCCTAATACCTGTTTCCAAATGTATCCTTCTATTTTTTGCCAGTCTATTGACCACAACAAAGGTTTAGATTCAATTCCGTACAATAGTACTGGGATTACTTTGGCCACATAAAAGTTTATGACAGGCATGATTGAAAATTTGCCATAAAGGCTGGCAATCTTCTTCATCTGAGCTATTAGTTGTGTCCCTTTAGCCAGCATTTCACCATACTGTTTCCCAACTGTAGGGGCCGCATACACAGTGATGCCCAGATACATTACTTCTTTTACAACCGGTATCTGATTACTGCCAATTGACCACCGATATTTTGTTTCTTTGCAACCTTTCTGCGATCTTAGATTTATCTGGGTTTACGACCAGGTCGTTTAATTTCATATACTTGTCGAGAGCATTCAACAATCTTTGTAGACCGATGGGAGTTCTATCAAGGAGGACTATATCGTCCGCATACATAAGCCATCTTACGACCAAAGACCCCACCTTAGGGCTTATTAGTGATGAAGATTCTAGGGCATCTTCAAAATCGCCCAAGTAAAACTTAAAAAGAAATGGAGCAACCATACAACCCTGTCTAACCCCCCTATCTATGCTTATGTATTCTGACAAATATCCATCCATATTTATTCTTACTCTAGCTGTATTTCTTTCGTGAAGTTTTACTAGTATGTTAATTGAAGTTTTGGGTGCCCCTTGTTGTTCCAGCTTGCTCCATAATTTATCTAGGTTTACCATGTCAAAAGCGCTTGACAAATCGATAAATGCTCCATAAAGTCTACCTTTATTGTTTTTATCTTTCAGATTTGATAATGAAGCTAATATTATACCATTCAATGAGGTTGAATGGCCTTTTCTAAATCCAGTCTGCTGTTTAGGGATTATGTTTTTTTGTTTTGCCCAATTTTCAAGTTCTTTTAATATCAGACTAGTAAACAACTTACTTTCTACATCAAGCAGTGTAATCGGCCTGTAACTAATAGGGTTTTTGCGATCCCCCTTCTTAAAGATCGGGATTATAATTGCTGTCTTCCAAGAAGATGGAATTATTCTATTAGCGATTACTTTCTTGTACAGGGTATATAGGATTTCAGCCCACAGTGACCCGTTTCCTTTGAGGACTTGGTAAGTTAGTCCATTTGGGCCCGCAGATCTCGACGCCGAGGATTTTAGGATCAAATTTAAAATATCCTCTTTGTCAAAATTTAAACCCCAATTTCCATTTTCACTTCTATATTTTTGTCCTCCCATTGGTTCCTGATATTTTGTGCTAAAGTAAGTTATCCAATTAGCTTCCGTCACATTATTCGTCTGAGCAATGGTTTGATGTGATAGAGGAGCATTTATTAATGACCAGAAATTTCTCGAGGAATTATTTTGTAATGCACGCAGCATCTCTTCCCCATCTTTCTGCCATAATTTTCCTCTGTGTTGTATAGTCCAACTCTTCAAATCATTTTAAATTTTTTTTGATACTATCTCTAGACCTAGTGGACTTTTAGCTTGTTTCTTGGCGAGTCTTAATTGTTTTTGCGTCTCGCGTTTTTTTACCCATACTGCTTCATCAAAAAAGTGTTTGTGTACTCGCTGCGAACCCTTTTGGGTGCTTGACGGGGGATCAATTGACCATAAGAATTCATGAAACCGTGATGGGTCACAGTGCTGGTACAAAATATTTTGTTCTCCTAAATTGGCAAATCCATTCAGGGCTTTATTTAACCGCTCTCTTTCCCTCTTGTATTTTGTCAACCGATTTTTCTGCGCATTAATTTCTACTCTTTGGTCCCAGATATCTATTTTTTCCTCACTAAACCAATTTAAATGGGCGACTAATCGCTTATGATCACTTGTTCCACCGTCGGCCACTGAAAAATATATACAAGTATCGAAACATTCGGTTGATAAAAGCATGTAATCCAGTGTCGATTCCGAGGAACCCCTCTCACACGTTGTGACCGATGGAACATCACCTTCTATGGAGCCATTTAGGAATTTTAAATTCCAGTCCTCAAAGAATTTCGACCATTTTCTCCCATTATTCGTAGCTTCTTTAATTTTCCCTGTATGGCCTTTGGATTTGATACATTGCAAATTTAAATCACCTGCTACCAATAAATGTGCCCCAGAGTACGTTATATTAATGTCACAAAGAGTTGTTGCAATTGACTCTAGAAACTCTGAGAGTTTTTCCCTCACAGGGTTCCAATACAGGTTTACAATTATTATCTCCTTACCTAGGGAACTTTTGGGGGAAGTGACCACTCTCACCACCAGTATTCCTTCCTGTTTGCAAGGTAACGTTGTTATTTCTTTAAACAAGGTCTTTCTACAGGCGATCAGCAAACCTCCCGTCGGTCTTCCCTTGGTTTTGCAGTTAGCTGGTTGTGCTATCAGTGCAAAGCCTTCAAGTTCCGGGGTGTTTACTAACCATGTTTCCTGTAGTAAGATCAAATCGTTTCCCCCGAACAACAACGCTCTCATTTTATTATTTTTGTATGAACTGGATCCCCGAGAGTTCCAACTAGTGATTCTCAATTTATCACTATTAAAGAGACCTCTGTGATACACCCAACTTCTGGCAGACTTGCATAATTATCTCTGGTAGCATTGACCAAGATGTTATTTGTGACCCATCATTAATAATATTTTCATTTTTTCCCCGATTGGTTTCATGCAGTAAGGAGGTGTTTCCCTTGGTTAACTCGTATTCCTCAGTTTCAATCGTTTCTATTACATGAGATGACAATTGCTCATATACTTCCAAACCCACCTCCCTTAATCTTTCTTGTAGGTTTAAAAATGCGTTTACCCCCAATTTGGAAACAAATCCAACTTCAGCTAAACTGGTACATTCTGGCTCCGGAAAACAAACATATTCAATATCTTTTGTTGAAAATAAATATAGTTCTGGGAGTTTTTTAACCAGTGATAGAATCGAGCTCCTATTCAATGGTTTACCAGACTTACGATTTTCCTCATTTGTAAACCACAGTCTCGGAATTGCATATGGATTCGGATCCTCTTGGGGATTTGTTGTTCTTTCAGTTACCATTTCAGAGGATGAGTTTCCCACTGGGATGTTAATCGTCTCTTCTCTTCTTACCTCTTTGGTTTGATCGTAGTCATTTGTATTCGATGTTGATGTTTGAATGCGTATTGTATCCTCTGCATGACCCATCCTAGAATCCTGAGTGACCATCAAATCTCTGGTCTTTATTTTTGTTTGGTTGAATATTGGAGCGATTCTTAGGCCGATCTGGGTCTGCATTGGTACTTTGAAAGCCTTTTTTTGTTTTTGAAGAAATATAGGAGCTATTTTTAACAACTTCCCTGTAGTCTCTGATCTAATCGAATCATTTCGAGGTTGATTTCTGTCCAGGTCAGCAGTTTTCCCTTCTGTTTGAGTACTCATTGATTTCTTTACCAGGTGTACATCTCATTCTACTTCGGGGATTCTATCAATCTGATGTCTTTTCCTTTGTTGTTTTCTGGGTTTGTTTACCCCTACAATTCTTTCTTGTTGTAGAGAGTCGTTACCTTTGCTTCTACCATCTTTATCCAAGATATTTTGATTCTCCTTAATATCCGCAGGATCTGAAATCCCCTTAACGAAGCTATTTACCTTTGATTTTTTCGATCTAATATTCTTCACGTTTTTTGTTTTCTTTTCTTGTCGACCTCGTGACTTTGAGTCTGTAATATTTTGTTTTTGGTTCTTCCGCCTTTCTCTCCTCCTTCTCTTTTAAGATTGTTGCAAACTCTTCTTCCACATATAGTTGTTTTCTGCCTTATCTTCATGATTCTCTATAATTTCCCGTCGATCTTCCGTCAGCTGTTCCACCGTTGACTCAGCAATCTGTGCCAATCGGCAGAATTCTTCCATTATTGATTCTGATAAGGGAGTATCATCCCCGAAGGTGTTCAATTCGGGGACTGAGTCTTTTGTTTGAATTGCTAGGTCTTGGTTTAATGAAGAAGTCGGTGCATTTCTTTCGTTAATTTGCAATAACAGATCCTTAATCTCCTTATTCTCACTCATAAGAGAAGTCATTTGGTGCTTAATTTCCATTAAATCTCCACTGTGCTTTGTGTAGCCATCTTCCATCTTTATCATCAAGGGCAGAACTGAACAGTTTATTACATTGTTTTGGCCTACGACTGAAAATTCGAGTTGTTCGATATCTTTTGTCATTTCCATTAAAATCCCAGTATGGGTCTGCACATCTCTTTTTAGAAGGTCAAAAACTTTCACCAAGGAATTTAAAACAAAATTTAAAGCCGAGAGAGAGGAGTCGCCATCATTTGGGTCTTGGTTCTTGTTTCCCTGTATCGTACTTGGTATTTGCACTGGTAGATTCAGTAAAATTCCATCAGACGCGACCGTGTCCCCTCTTGAAACCACTGTTGAGTTTAATCTTTCCTCATACAGATGTATATTCTGCACCGAATTCAACAGATGATTTGGGGTCCTTGAGAATTCCATAACTGGGATGGGTGGTTCAGATCTACTGGTCTCCGTTTGTAAGTTGGTGTTTTGATTAGAAGGTTTTAGGGAATGTGACATAGATTCATTTAGATTTTCTTATGCAGATTTCTGGAAGTAGTAATCAATAGTCCCTTTTATATTAGTTGATGTCAGAGTAAAATCTTTCACCTGTCTAAATGGGGTGTTCCTGATTGAGTCCCTTAAAATTTCTCCCTCCGTTAATTTATCCACTTGAGGTTCTTGATGGATTTGTGCCTCTATTATGTTGTTATTTCTTGTCGAGGCAGTCGGAGTTTGAGAATTTACGGGGTTCACATCCTCGTGCAGGGACTTTTCAATATAGGAGCCATCCCATTCTGGAGCTCTTAAATCATCAACATGTTGTCCACTCCTTAAATTATAACGGGCCATTTCTTACCCCTTCGTTGACTGAAAAATTAGGCCAAAGAAATATGGGGGATCAAAGGAGTAAATTCTCCCACAGTCCCCCCCCTTTTTGGTTTATATAGCCTAAATCCGGCCCGGTCACTTTCTTTCCGCTATCCGCTCCAAAGTTTCTGTCAGCGAGTTGCAGATTATCTCAGAGTAACCTCTGATGCTCTTGTTTAGGGAGACTTATAAAAGGGACTTGCGGCCCGAGATCACTGCTGTCTAAAAATAAATGACAACAGCCCTCCCTTTATCAATACCGGTATCAATGTTTATGTACTAGCATAAGCCCAATACTAACGCTAATACGCTAATACGTGGCCCACCGGACATGATAATCTATGGATATGGCGGATATGGCAGGGGACACCCCCGCTGGTTACTTCAGGCCGCTGTGAACACTCACCTCTATATCTCTGTGCCACTGTGCCTCTGTGCCTGTACCTGTGCCTCGCGGGTGCCCCGCGGATTTGTGAATACCGTGAGTATCACAAGGGAAGGCTAGACTGGGCTCGCGACCGCAGGTGATCGCAGGCTACTTCAGGTCGCCGCCACCGCGGACCTGCCGCGGGCACCCACCTCGGAGCCTCTGAGTCTCTGAGCCTCCGTCTCAACCTCACAGGTGCACTCAACACAGAAGATCTATCGAGGCCGCCCTGAGCTCCCTGAGCTCAATCTCCACCGTCGCCGCCGTCTGCTCGGTCAAGGCTAGGTCCTGCAACTTCCTGCTAAAGGAAAGGACCCGCACCCGCGCGTGCACGCTTCGCAGTCAAGCCGCACTGAGGATCTGTACCAACGAGTACTAGTGTACAGAATGTCAGCCGCTTCCGACTACCTCCGGCTAGTCTCTATTTCTACTTGCATTCAGCTAAACAGAGCGTGTTTGCCTTGTCTTTAGAATGGAACTCTAAAGGCTCGGCATTGTTATAACTTTCATAAGACTGGGGTGTGCCTTTTATGCCAGTCATAACAGAGCGTCGGCAAGGGACCTGTGTGGTCTAGTCGTTAAGTGTTATCATCTCTCATAGTCACACTCCACCCTGCCCCTTTCCTTCAAATGTCATGTTCCCGCCAACAGTTTCAGAAAAGTTACTCCACTGTTCATGAGTATTATAAATCTAACGGGTTCAATGCTGCTCACTCATTCTGATTCAAGCAGACAAAGAAGGTTAATGGATGTCAAACTCCCTTAGAGGAAATTAACTCCCTTTTCAGAGTTTAAAGTTTTCTTTGCTTCTAGTCTCTAAAGATTAATTGAAAAAGTGTTGTTTGTTCGTATGTTTTGTTCATACTACATTTATTTTTGATATTGAGCACTGTTTTCATTAGGCCACTTGATAAAGCAATCAATGCCTGTGCCGAAACATGTTGGGAAATGTGTTGAAGCTTTAAAACTATTTAGGTTAATCAAACAAAGTTACTTTTTAATCATAAAAAGTGCAAGGACTCACATAAAAAGTGCAAGGACAATTTCCTAACTTTCATTTTGTGTGCACCCAGGGGTAACAATGTTCGGCATTTTACTTCTCCAGGGAGACCATGGACACCGGTCGCAAATCCCAGCTTTACTAATGAACCTGGGCAACTCACGTAATCTCATATCGCCTAACCTGTCAAAATTGCCAGTCCCTAAACATTTGAAAATTGTGATTTAGTTCTCACAGTGCGCGCTTAAAAGAATTGAACTCATGCTTTAACTACCTATAGTTTTAATGTATATGTGTAGTAATAGTTATCATTGTTTCAGGTATATTGCACACAATAATGTTTTCCTTGTCTCACTCATAGCAACACCACTTGAAAACCACAGCCCTCTTCTAATCTCATTTTCTGATTGGACACGCAAACCTTCCTGGTAAATTCTAACCCGTATCCTCCCTTGTAACCATGATCTAGCATGTGTACCTGCCAAGGGTGGACTGGGAACCAAGCCAGGCCATGGAAATACTGTTCAAAGTTGACCTTTATTAAACATTTTCAGCCTGCATAACCCTTTTCCTATGAGAACATTTGGAAATAAAATAGGTTAGCACACAAAAGAGGCCAAGGGTGCAGAGGCTCACTGGGAAATCTCCAGAGTTCCCAATAGGCCAGTCCAGCCCTGGTACCTGCTATGAGGTTGTCACCTGTTTATTATTCTGATTCCAGGATGGATAGAGGGGGTGAAATGACTTCAAGGAAGTGCCCATGGTTATTTGAACAGCTGCCAAGGCATCATATCAAGCTATGATTCTGATTAAGAAGGGGTGGGGGGCACAGAGATTCTTGGATCCTCATTTATTTGGCTTGTGGGTGCCCAAATGTGTGCGTCCCTCAGGCCCAAACATCCCTTAAAACGGCCCTGCCAAAATATCCAAAACAGCATGTCGCCACCTTTTCCCCTGCAAAGTTGACTCTACTTTATTTTTCCTCCCCAATATTACCCACCTCTTATTATAGTCACTTATGACGTTTTTCAGCACATTTTAGTTGGCTATACTAAGAAGCACTTCCGGTGTGCGCATCATGGAAACACAGGCGCCCAGTTGTTATGATACAATGGTAACTAGACTGGCAAGGCCAGATGGAAGGGCTTAAGGTGAAAGTTAGACTGCCATTACAGGTATGGACTTTGGGGTCTCAATATGAAGATTCTGAGGGGCTGGCAGAAGGGCTGTTGGAGTTCAACACTAGGGCATGAAAGACAATCCTCCCTGACATTGCAAGACAGGCCCCCACAACATCATTAAGGCTCCTTGGTGACCATTTGTACGCATTTACACAAAATACAGACCGCAATCAATCTGCTCTGTGTCTGCATTCCTTTATAAATACAGAAACAAATAGAAAAACAGGAATTTCTGATTGGTTCCCGATGCAGTCAGTCCAGCAGTGTCTGCCAATAGCATTGTAGGCTGGCAGCATGGAGAGTGTAAAGGTTGTGCGTAAAATAGTTCATCTAATTGCTTACAACATACATCTTAATTCAGCTGCAATCACAGGAGAAGCCATTTGAGGTTATGATCAAATGGAGCTGACATTGATGTGGACTGAGTTTCATGTGTGTCCTCTATGTCTGCATGTCCGATTTTATAAATGCATTTTTTTATTCCAATCCATGCAGAAAAAAAGCGAGTTGCAAATATGGTTAAATACAGCCGGAAATTATACAAAAGTGAATCCCATAAAACCGTCAGCCTTAAACATAATCGTAAGTAAGCCCTGCAGGAAGCTGACAGCAACTGAAAAGACCAACCGAGTGGCTCACTCCAGGCAGTGCTCACACCATGAGGTCAGAACGCCTAGAGCAGGACAGGTCACTACAGCATTCAGCCTCACAGTCATGTCTTTACGTAGCAGACACAGATGGAAATAGTAGCAACACTGGCAGAATTACCCACTTTAGGACAGATCCCTAAAATCAGGGGATGTCAGAACAACATCAACACTGGTCTCATTATTTAACATTGGGATTAACTCACAGAAGGAGTCAACATTCAAAGCCTCACCAGCAGCAAGATGCATAACATAGCCATACACGAAAACACGAAAAAGACTTCAAAGCAACCTTTTTATTTTTTTATTTTTATTATACTTATATCCAGTTAACGATTTATATATATAACCACAACATACATACAAATCAAACATTACATCCAGATGAATGTATCAGTCGATAGTTCCCTTAAAATGTCAGTAAGCATAGCCATATCATTTCATCATATAAAAAAATGAGATTGCCATCATTCCCTTCAAATAAGCGTCTCCACATAGCACCAGTGTCATTTATATCAAAGCTATTTCAATAGGCCTTCAAATGGTTCATTCTTAAGGCGTCCGAACTAGCACAATAACACATTGGGCATGATTACGAGTTTGGCAGTAGCCGTGCCCTTACCGCCAAACTTGCTACTGGCACCACGAGATGAATGGGCCGGTAATTGCCCATTCGCGGTTGCCGGTGTGGGCGGGCTCCCGATCACCATTCTGCCCTATAGGGCAGAATGGTGGTGGGGAGCATGGTTGCACCAGCAACGTTTCTAATGGTGCTGGTGCAATCAGAAGTTCTGCTCGCGGGTGCCGCTCTGCACCCGCGAGCAGAACTCGTAATGTGGCGGTACGGTAAGAACGGCGCTGGTAGCACTACCAGCGCCGTTGTTGCCTTCCCGCCACATTCGTCATGAGGCCCATTATATGTTCATCAGTTTTGCAAGTTGATTCACCACATAGGCGACATAGTCGCATATTACAAGGTATACCTTTTTGTGCACCCAACGTATCCAACACCTGTGTCCGAGGTTACATTTTAGTAATAAATAGTTGCATATGCTAGCAATGTTTGGGAATGGCTCAATGTATTTCGGTTTAGTGCAGCAATCCAGCCAGTAATGAATGAATTGACCACTATGCAAACTGGATGCAAGCTTTACTAAGTTACTCTATGATCAAAATGCATTTGTTAACTCCCTTACCCATAATTTAATACTTTTCCGGGACTGCGACTAAGATTACAGATCATAACCTGCGGACCAGCGTTGGTATTCAGAACAAATTTTACCTAGGGTTCCAAAATGTTCATAGTTGTCAAGTGTTTTATGAGCCAGAAATGCATCAACAATCACAGTTTTATTATCGAGTTGTAATAAATTATTGCAGCATAAAGTCAATTTACTAGCAATGATTGCATTTATTGGTCGGATGTTGAATTTGAGCCGGTTGAACCCTGTAGGCAAAGATTTAGGCATACGAAACAGAATACGCAGAATCTTATTTTCAAATTTTGCAGTCAAAAGGTGACCCCATACCTCAATGCCATAGATCATAGAGGGAACAATTTTTGCAGAGTAAAGGAGAGTAATGGTTTTGTAAGAGCAACTGCCCTGTTTACCGATAAACACACTCAAGGCCCGGGTGATTCACACACATTTTGCCTTATTTTCCTCCCAGTGGGGGGGGGGTGATTTAATCTATTGTCTATCA
This sequence comes from Ambystoma mexicanum, assembly GCF_040938575.1. Taxonomy (NCBI): domain Eukaryota; kingdom Metazoa; phylum Chordata; class Amphibia; order Caudata; family Ambystomatidae; genus Ambystoma; species Ambystoma mexicanum. The sequence goes on from NC_090929.1 coordinate 1,088,214,276, forward strand.
ACACACCAAAGTATTTGTAGCAGTCTACAGTTTCTACAGCCAGATAATTTAATTTCCATGTGAATTTAGTGGCGGTATGATGCTTATTTTTGCCAGAAAAATCCACGATTTTGGTTTTTGTGATGTTGATCCGCAGACCATTAATCGAGGCGTGAGTGTCAAGGGCATTTAACATGAGTTGGAGTCCCCTTGAAGTGTAATCGAGGAGGAGTAGGTAGTCAGCGTATGCAAGCCACCCGATCCTCAGTGGGCTGATTTTTTGCACCACGTGGTTGTAATACATCACATAGGTCAGCTAGATACAGATTGAATAAGGTTGCTGCTAGGTGGCAGCCCTGCTTGACACCTCTAGAAGTGGGGATTAGATTGCATACTCTGCCATTGCCGTCAAGTCTGACTCTCACAATGGTGTCATTGTGGAGTAGCTTGATCATATTAAGCAAGGCAGATGGAATATTCCAAGACTGCAACTTATTCCATAGTCTGTTTCTCATAACAGTGTCAAAGGTAGAGGTAAAATCGATGAACGCTCCATAAACAGGTAATCAGCGTTTGTTCCAGATATATTCGATTGAGGTAGGTAAAATGTTATTATCGAGGATCGATTTGTTAAGTTCAATTAAAAGGACTTTCGCAAAGTCCTTTGCAGGTATATCCAGCATGGCCAGCATACGGAAATGTAAGAGGTTTTTTCATGAACTTCTTTTAAACACAGGGACTCTCTCTCCATGTTGGAGGGATTACTCAGAGCTCGCCAATATTAACAAACAAGGCATGGAGGGCATGAGCCCATATTTCAGGGGATTTTATTAAGTAAGCAGTTTCAGGAGCCATCTGGTCGCATGGCTCGTGAGAATGGTAATTTGGAAAACAGGGTGCAGATATCTGGTATGGACGCAGAGCATGTCCATTTAGCTGGAGTTGTGAGGTGTGTATCGTCTGCTGGAGATGTAGAGCCTAGTGTTTTACCAACATGATCAGCCTATCTGTCTTCTGCAACACTGTTTATCGGTAGATCGCGTTTATCCAGGTCACTAAATGGTATACCGTCATTTCATCGATGGGCTTTTCATGGCAGGGTTTTTGGCATGATTTTTTTTCGAAAAAAAATTATCGATTTTTTTTGGGGTTAAAAATTAAATAAATTTGGTGTGTGTCTAGGGTAATATTAAAATAATTAAACTGATGGAGGGTTTGGGGGGTAACCGCCCCAAAAAAAAAAATCAATGTTTTTTTTTCGAAAAAAAATCCGCGGCAAAAAACCCTGCGATGAAAAGTCTGTCGATGAAATCACATAGAACCCACTAAATATCAACCATATGCCTCTGGGCTAATTTCAGCCATAGTTTAAATTTAGCGTTTGCGAAGTGGCGACGCAACCAACCTCAATAGTTCAGTTGGAGTAACTTTAGATTAGTTGCAAGGTCTTCGTCATGTACTCTGTGTGACTTGTTTTTAATAAGTCATTTAATTTCCTTATGCAAATGTTTTTTTGCAGATTGAATTTACATGTCATACGGTTGTCTGGAGCTGGATTTGCAATTCCAACGTTCACTCGCACAAGTGTGTTTTTTTTTAGTGTAGTTACCTTCATTTCTACCAATAGCTTGTAAATTCAGGTATGATGGAATTCTTTTGTCGTGTCCTATTATTTGTCCAGCGTTCAGTAAAAGTAGGCAGGGCTCCCTCGCAGACAGCCTTAGCATATTCAAGATTGATTGGGTTCCATTGTATCCCATTTGCACCCGGGTTCAAAAAGATGTCACCATTAATTTCATAGCTTGGCTCAGCGATGGAAGCAGTGAGTAGAATACAGATTGGTAGGTGGTCGCTCTCATCGCGGATCAGGTCGGACATGTTTTTGACCAAATGTAATGCTGCGTTATTTATGAATATATAATCTATTGTAGACGTGCTTTTATCACTGATCCGTGTGTAAGCTCTGTGTGCGTCACTGTCACAGTGGTCATTGAGCATGGTCATAGAATGACAGTAGAACACCTCGTCCCATCCTAATCCTCGTCTGTTGCTCTCATGACATTGGCACATAGTTGACTTATGTGAATCAAAGGATGTATCTATATTGCTGCCAATTTTACCATTGAAATCGCCCATCACCAATATTGGTATCTCATTTGGAATCAATTGAAGTGTTTTATTTACTGTTGTAGTATTAGATGAGTGTGCGGCAAGATTTGGAGGAACATATATATTGATCAAGACAATCTCCTTATGATCAATCATCTCGCATTTAATGCTAACCGCTTGTACCATTAAGGTAGAATGTAACACATTTTCAAGGATCCAAGGATGTTTAACTGAAATCAAGAGCCCGCCTTTAGGACGTCCTTTAGGGCCCTTGGTGGCCAATATTTGGTGGTTACTGCGACCATCAAAATCACATTAGCTCGTTAGCCATGCCTCTTCCAGAGCTACAATGCCGAAGCAATCAAAGTTTGCTAATAAGCCGTCTTCATCCGTGTAGTGGGAGTATCCTCTGGTGTTCTAAGAGCAAACAATGTTGTAGCTACCGACTATTGTTCACAAAGTGAGATTTAACGGCTTTTGTTAGCCAATGCCAATAGCCGTCGGTTTCAACCTGGGGAGCGTTGGCACAGCTAGATTTAATTAATTCCAAAGCTGTTGTGCAAATCAGTGCCTTTTCACTTATGGTAAGTGGGGTAGTTTAGGTGTTGTTCAGTTGTATAGCTTCTGTATTAGACACTGTGGGGATTCTTGGTTCGACGTAGTATTTGATAGTACATATTGAAGTGTCGATACAGCAATAACCAAGTTTAAAGAGGTCATCTTTATGACTTAAAATATAGTCGATTGTACATTCAGAAGTGAACTATAGGTTAGATGTGACATTTCTGTGATCTTCGAGTTGGTTAACTACCACAATGTCTTCAGAAGTAATTGTACGAAGAGGTACTGTCATGGTCATGAAGTCAGGGGCACAGGCATGCATGCAGGGGTCGCATGCACAGGAGACCTGGGTGGACACTGTCCTGGCGCCTTTGGCGCCAGGCTCATGAACAAAAGGAAACAAGAACATCCATTTAACATCAAAAAGCTTTTATTATGGACATAGCACTTCAGATAAATTAACCTTGAACATTCCATCCATTAAGCAGGATGCATTAACCTTGAACATTCCATCCATTAAGCAGCCCCAAGTGCATTCTTAGGTGTGGCTGCTAATGGATTGCCTTTGCACGTGCTCACTCTCTAGGAGTGGCAGGGTGTGGCTGGTAAGCACGCCCTAATGGCCGTGCCCACGATCTCAGCTTTGTAAGCTGCACCGATCCTCAAGACAGACGCTTTGCATTATTCTGCACTTGCAAGCAGCGTAACGCTCACCGTCGCCCGAGGGCAGACTTACCTTTGAAGATCCTGCTTGCCGGACATCCTGCTTCCTGCCAGCATACTTACCAACTGGGGGAAGCTGTTCTCACCTGCACATCTATTCGGCGAAGCAAGTATTCATCTTTACACTTTCCGGAACGCTGAAGTCTTCATCTTGGCACCGCAGCACGACATGCTCCATCGTCGACAGCAGCGCCTGCAAGGAAAAACAGAAGACAAGGTTAGACATTGAAAAAACAGTCAGTTTAAGGTTGCGCTTTACCGTGCTTCGCGCTTTTCCTTAAACCATCACTTAACTGCTGTCGAACATTGCGGTAGCATCCATCATCCATCCGGCCGCGTCTCGCGTCTCACAGCTGCATTGAGGCCGCATTTCCATCTAAGGGAAGAAAACAGAAGAGAGACATTATTACGGGCATAAATAGGAGCAACATATAAGGACATTAAATAGAACAAACAGCATCACAAGAGCTCAAGAAAGACTTACCAATCATAAGGAGAAGCATAGTCGCAACTGGACTAATCCTTATCAGGGATCAGTGAAGGAACTAGATCCCATTCGACACGCCCCTGCCAGAAGTAGCAGGACAGAGAGCTTATCTTCCATAATTCACAGTTGAGCTTTTTGATCCGGCGTATGCTCACAGAAACTGTACTTTGGGGTGAAGGGTTCGAGAGGTACAACAATCACAGATTGGCGCACTCACACACTCTTGTCTCCACGCAGGAGCAGTATCACCACATACCACCGCTCACAGCTTTTCTACTGAGGGAGAGGCCTGAAGGGGGTGATTCAAGTTCAGGGAGGGCTGCAACCGTGCCCCAACGCCTCCGCAGAGACCAGGTGAGCGTAACAGGTACCAGTTTATGCAGGATTGCCAAAACTGCAGCTCTGTTTAACGATGGATGTAAATCAATGCAGTGTATTGATCTAAGTTGTAGAACTCTAATCCTTTCAGTGGCTTCTTTGGGTTTATTCACCTGCTCTTAGTTGTCCTTCACAGTGCTGCTTGCATTATAGCTCAAGGTTTGTGTTTGAGAAGCAGAATGCGCTTTGCACCCTTTTTAATAGCCACTTGACCCTCACAAGCATGCCAAAACTCTCCTTGTAGGCAAAGTATATCCTCCTCCCTCCACAGGCCACCAACAAAGTTAACGCCATTGAAAGTGGCCTTCTTTGTGCAGCAAAAAGAGTTGGGAACCCCTTCAAAACACAAATACATTTTATTTGGAGTAACCAGTGCTTCATTTGTGGAGGTGTTTGGCAGTGCTCAGCCCTGGCACTTATTTCTGAGCCCCAGCATTTATTGTCTCAGACTCAACTTGATTATGATGTGGTGTTTTACCAACTTTATTAGTGTAACTGCCAGTCACATTATAAACACCTATAGAATCAGAGCAAAATGTAAATGATGATTATGTTGAAGGACACACTTAAACATTTGTCTTATGTCAAGACTCGAGTATGTTATTTTATGTGCATGTTGATTGGTATTTGTAAATCACACATTTGCCGTAGTGACTGAGAACATCTGGAAACCACAATGCAGCTTTAGCCTCATATAGTTGCCCTCATGGGGAGCAGCCGTGGGTGGTGGTAACAGCAGGCAGGGAGCTGGGCATCATTGCGTGTCATGGGCGTGTTACAAAATAGCTGAGCCCGGCACTTATTTTTTTTTACAAATTAAGCACTGTAACCGCATAAAGTCAAAAACATCACAGAAAGTCTGAGGTCTTGCATGTTGTTGCAAGTATCATAAAGCATATTGGAATCTCTCTCGTTCTCTCTCGCTCTCACACCCACACACACACTCTCGCACACTGTCTCTTTCTGTAGATACACTGTACACATTGTGCTACAAAGATGAGGTACTGGCAGATGGGGGGGGCTGCTTAGATGTCTTTGGAGGGAACGCAGCGGGAGGAAGGTCGTGCCTAACAACCGCCATGTCTTCATTTTATCTTGCTCTTTAGATCCCGGCTCACTCTCACATAATCGTACTATTACTCAGCCACCATAGTCCTATACAAATAGGTTTCTACAACATTGCAACCACTGAAAAGGGAGATCCCAAGTTCTATCACCTTCCCTTACGCGGCTCTAGACAAACTTTCCCACCCGCCTGCAATCCTACCCGAAGTTTGGATAATTGGCGTTCCAGGCGCATTAATACAATGGATTTCAGGCAGGCTGCCGCTCATATAGGATCCATAATTGCATTACCTCCACACTTCCACATGCACACACTTCTGTACAAATCTTGCCGCTGACACATCTAGTCAACTGGCTTGGCAAACTCGGCCCTTCACCCTTCGCTTATAAAGCGTAGGGTGAAGGGCCGGCTTGAGCACATCTCAAGTCCGTCAGGCAACCACACACTCATTACTTCTAGGACAATGCTCCTCCAGGCCCAGATACCGGCTATACACGTGAATACTAGGGTTTTTTACAACCATCTGCACATGCATTGGTGTTGCTCTCATGCTTCTTCCTCAAGCAACCATGTTGCTCTCAGGTTGCTTCCTCAAGCAACCACAGATTAAAGACATGCATTCATATGAACACACATATTGCCCTTGCCATTATTGCCACTAAACCTGTTTGTGTGATTTAACATTCTCTTGTATCGCTATTACTGTAATAATCCCCCGCTCTATTGCTATCCATTTACAACCCTCGCCCACTACTTTTTCTCACCAGCAAGGTCTGAAGTCACCGTAGCAAGGTCACAATGCATCCTTTCAGATTCAAGGCCAGGCGCCATTAGACCAATACATTGGTGAAGGACGCAGCGGAAATACAACTTAATAGAACATTTCTCTAAGAGCCATGATAAGGAATTTCTGAGGTATGAACTTGTAGGGAAAGAAAGAAAGAAAGAAAGAAAGAAAGAAAGAAAGAAAGATAGAAAGAAAGAAAGAAAGAAAGAAAGAAAGAAAGAAAGAAAGAAAGAAAGAAAGAAAGAAAGTAAGTAAAGAAGGAAGGAAGGGAGGAAGGGAAAGAAAGAAAGAAAGAAAGAAAGAAAGAAAGAAAGAAAGAAAGAAAGAAAGAAAGAAAGAAAGAAAGAAAGAAAGAAAGAAAGACCAACACACAAAGAAAGAAAAAAAGAAAGAAAGCGAGAGAGAGAGAGAGAGAGAGAGACAGAAAGCGAGAAAGAAGGAAAGAAACAAAGGAAGAAGAGGATGATGGGAATTCGTATTATACATACACTATTTGTGAAGCTGCACTTCTGAGTTGAAGATTGGTCAAGTCTATTAATGATATTGTGTAACCGGAGCCTAGGCTCTTCTCCAGGTATAATGTTTCTTTTGAAAAGAAATCACAAAGTGGGAAATGACCTGGAAAATGGATTTCCACAGGAGCAAATTGGAAACATCCACGATCTTTATTTTGGAAACATTGGTTCCCATAAAGCTCCATCATAATAAATACATACATAAAAATATCAAGGGAAATGATCACTGCTGCTACCTTTCCATATTCTTTACACATACATCTGTTTGGCAGGACCACTTAACAGAGATCAAAATAAAATACATTCTAAAATTCTTATTTAAATAGGGGGCACAAAAGTCGATAATTGCACAACTTATACGTAAAGGTCCAATATAAGACAAGTTGAAAGTTTCGCCATATTCTTGACCCAAAGAGCTTCCACAAGACACTTCTGCCCGTGGTGAATTGAAAGAAGTCCCCATTCTAATATGCGGGAGAGACGACCCACAAAGGGCTGGGTGGGTTTGCCGCTACCCGATGGTCTTTCCAGGGGGTCTTGGGGGGGAGTAGGATCAGGATTCCACAGGCTCTCCACCCCCACCAAGGTGATGTAGCATTCCATCAGGGGTGTCCAAACCCCTTGATCAAGGGCATTTAAAACCCCAACAGAGAGTATAAAAACAAGAACCATTTGAACTATGTGTGAACATTGCAGATGTCAAACTTGAACCTTTTTGGGAGACCCTTTGCATTCACTGATGAACATACAGAGTTCGAGGATTCTACAGGTGACAGTCCCCGAACATACCCGATGAGCAGAGGGAAGGTTAAAATGACCATGACTGGCACCGTTGGGCAAGACTCTGCAGAAGAGTATGTGTCAGTCTCTGGAGAACACAGAAGACTGTGTACCAAAGAAATGCAGAGCGTGACAATCCAAGATGGCACCAAAATTGCATTGCGCCTGTAAAGCTGAGGAAAGACCAGGTGAGACGAATTCAGTAATTACTCATTATGGGCGTTTTATTATTACAAAGATAAAGATTCATTAGGGAAAGCAGGATGAAAAACACAAACCAAAACACCGAGACAATACCCTAGCCCCCTGTGACTCATACAGAAAGGCCCCATTAGAATAAATGAACCACTGGGGCAGTGTAAAAGGGTAGGGTTGAGCCCAGTGGTGGGAGCAAACCGGTAGCGCATGCTGCTGCCGGCCATCAGACTGCTGGGGGATGTTTCATTAGCACTCCTCCTCTTGGACAGCATGAAGGGGAAACAGCCCAACAGCCTCGCCTCCAGACGTTTATCAGAGGAATTACTGATTCTGTTTTGTTTGCTCTTGCTCCAGGAACCTTCCTCTTACACATCTGAGACATTTTGAAATGAATGACTATATTTAATCGTATAGATACTCTTGGTGGCCATTTCATAGAATTGCTAGGAGATGTTCTCCAAAGCATTGCATTTGATTGGTATAAAGGGGGGTTTTACTCACCTTTCTGCTTTCACTTTGAATTCAGAGTCCAGCATAACATGAATATCAAATGCGTATTTGCTACACTAATCATTCTGCTCCAAATGACCATCTGCTTTTCCGATTGTACTTGCTTTGCAAGCACTTGATATGCTCGAGGTACCCGAACTCTCTCGAACAGTATGCACAGGTTCGAACGTACCTGCATAACTATAAGGGCTGCTTCTCTCCTTGCTTACCCATACAAAGATCTATAAGTTGTTGTTATCAGTCCGTTTCAGCCCGCAATGATCCTGAATGTGTCGCAAAATAACATCGGCAATTAATATTCAGCCAACATGTACCCACTACATAAACTCAGAGTTCCATAACCATCAGCCTTTTGCCTCTGTTTGGTCACAGAATTCCCCGGTGACTTGCAATATCCTTGTGACATACAGTAGGGGGTGCTTGATCCAATGGTCTCCGGAGGATAGCGCAGGGGAAACACGCTCGCCTTGGAAGCAAGACTATGCTGAGCAACACAGGTTTGATCCCCGGGTCTCTGGGTATTAAGCGTGTTATAAATGACATATCGTATCATATATTAATCTTTATCATCTTATTTTATATGAATGAGTCAGAGAAGATCGATCTAAGCTTCTTGCACAAAAGCTCATTGAAAAGGTTAAGGTGTGCAAAACTTCCAAGGAAACGATACAATAAGAAAATTGCATGTCCTTTTCACTAGCACATCTTGTGGGTAATGATCATTTATTTATTACAACGGTTTTACTTAAGACGTATTGTTTTAAGAATATATTAGAGTGAATGGATCACAAAGCAAACTGTTGATGCGAGTCATGTATTTATTGACTGTTTTCTTTGACAACTCCTATATAAAATCTTTAATTGCATGCTTTTATATACATCACTTGTACTCCATTCGGATGATCCTACGCATGTTTCGAGCCTAGCTCTTCATCAGGTCTCTAACAAATAATAGAAGTCAAGTGTTAAGTTAATACCATTAAGTTACTTAAAAGGGCCACTTTTAGTACACAATTGTATTGTGACCCCTTATTGAACCAATATATGCTTAAATTGAGTGTTGAGTAAATGACAAATCAGTCACTCGAAAGCGCCACCTTTAGTCCGCAATTGTAGTATCCTCCCTTATGGGACACTGTATTTGATCCTTGTTATTTTGAAATAAAAAGCCCCAGTTGTGAGCGGTCATATGGCTGCTAATTTGATGTTGTGTTCTTGCACCGTGCTCAGTAAACCATTAACACTAAGGTTTAGAAAGTAGCTGCAGTCCTCCGTCCGGAACTGCATGCCACCTATTAGCCTCTCCTCATGTCAACAGTTAGTTTTGTGGCCTGCTCACTAATGCACTGCATGTGAGGTGGGATGGGGTCCTCAGCAGTGGACATTTGCCTGGTGGGCATCTGCAATTGTTTTTTGTCTGCTACCCTGCTACCTCTCCACTTGTGATGCTGCACCCCATGGTTCATGGATGTGGTTTCGGGGGCAGTCCAGCTGTCTCTTCCATGTACTGGTATGCTGTATGTAAGGCTTGGTTATGCCCGCAGCTGGCGACAATTGCCCTAGAGGACAATACGCATGTTGTTGTTACCCACTACTTCTTCCTCCTGTGGATCTGTGCTCGTGGCGTGCAGCTGAGTCCCATCAGAAGTTTGTGGCCCATCTCTCATTGAGTCACTACTATTTCTGTACACTATGTGAACAGTTCTGAATGGTTCCATGGGCTGGAGCTACGGCTGCATGCATTGCGCTGTTCCTTTCTCTTGTCTTTTTTGGACAATGATCTGCTGGGGTGCGTCCTGCCTGCAAGATGTTACATCTGTGGCAGGTGTTGGAGGGCGCTGTGCAGTTCTACAAACATAACTAGCTGAGCACTCGTTAATTGGACTTGGAATCTGAACTATTTCTCCCTCTCTTCGGCCTATCAACTTTTATCCCAGCGAAACCCCAATACTCCAGAACTACTTGCTTCAATAATTTACAAGTTCCTGGCATGATGTTTTCAATATGTACTCCTATTGTACATTATGCATTAGGAAAGAACCAGAAAACAAGCCTTCTCTGCCTACAAACCAAGACTATGGAACCTCCTCCCAGTCGGCATAAGGCTCGCCCCACGCTCCTACAATTCTGGAAAGAACTCAAGACCCACCTCTTCAAGGAATCTCTCCTCCTTAACACCTAGGCCATCACGTCACCCTTAGCGCCACCTGCCTCGCTGGATGCTGCCCACTTCTTTCCTCCCCGCCGCCGGGTACAGCTGTACCCCTTCTCTGCGCCCCTCCGTAGCCTACCCCCGCTGTATATCTGTTCTGTTGTTACCTCTGAAAAGTGCTCCGTTATGCATCTGTAATGTTGCATACCTCTATAAAGTACTCCGTTATGTATCTGTATTGCTGTAAATTGCTCCATTGCTTCTCGAAGCTAGGTCCGTGCTCAATCAATACCGTAATAATAATAATTATTAATAATAATGCAAGACCCTTCCAGCAACATCTATCTCAGCGGGTCTGGGTGATTGCACTGAGGACTCTGTTTCCTGCTCATATTTCAGTTGCCCTAGCCTATTTCATTGTAATATATAGAAAGTTTGGAAACAACAGAGGTTGCTTGAAGATGACAAGAATATATTACCACCTAACAGCATGAGTGTATGGCAATGTTCCTGTAGTTTTCTGGGGACGAGGCAGCCACCCTTTGCTGGTTAACTTCTAGTCTATTTGCTTCTTACAGTTGAATAAATATATATATTGTATTGTTGTTATGGTTAAATAAACCTTATAACAAGATCGACTCAGATTAAAATCGGAACATTTACAAATCATAACATATTGCAATCATTACAAGCAAGAATAATATCAATAAATACATAGAGTATTACACTCTAAATTCATATGAACCCTAAATAACATAAGAATATAAAAATAAAATGCCCTATATAATTTCATTAAGGCATTCCAAAATCTTCAACCATATATGGTATATTGTAAAAATTCAGAATTGTGCAATTCACTGAGTACAGTAAACTGCAGATCTGATCACTCTGGTAATTATCCAACATACATCTCATATTAAAGTAACCCTTCTAGTGTATCTCTTTTAGATTTGCACATTTCGTTAAAAGATGTCTAGGCATCTTAATCTCACAATCAGATAGCCTACACAGTCGTCTGAAGTATGCTATATTTTTCCACATCCTTGTTCTTGAACGTGTCGGAAGTAGATCGAGTCGTAATGCCATTATAAATCTTCTAGCTCCACTGTGGCACATGGTTATCAGGTAGGTGCACAGCTGCTCAATTGGTAAACTCTGCCTAATATGCTCGCTATATTTCTTGTATTTACCCAGGTGACTAACATTTGAATTTCGATTCCATATATTGGCTAGCTTTTAAAATGAAATGACCATTATGGTAATATGACTGTCCTTATCAGGATCGAACCAATCTCTTCGAAAAACTGTAGGACATCATCCCTCCATTGTTTCAATGTAGCATCCTTACTTTCTCTCTGAAATATATTTTAAAAATTTGAATATATGCAGCTCTTCTTGTCACTTCTATTTATCGTTCTAATATAGGCAATGCTCATAATGATCCTCTTCTGTGTAGCTAATGATAACAGCCCCAGTTCACAATCCAATCCTTCCATAGGCGTGTTCCTGGGCAAGCCTAAGGATTTCTTCCAGATTTTGCCTTCTATTTATTTCAAGAATATATTTTCTCTGACAGTAAATACTTCCAAACCATAAAAAGCACATGGAACAAGACAGGCTTTTCACAACTTGATTAGACCTTCAATTGAGTAGACACTCTCGTAGACACCATTAGATCTTACAAAATTAAGAACTGCCATAAAAGGTTTTTCGAATTTTTGTCGAACATAGCCCTCCAATGATTTCCTATTGAGCGTGTCACACATTAACATTCCCAAATATATGTATGAATGTACGATCTCAATCTTATGTGAATTAATTGACCATGTGAATTTACTAGTCTTTTTCTCCTTTTGTTACCAATTGCCATGATTTTAGTTTTATCAAAATTCACTATAAGATGATTCTTTTTGGAGTATTCTAACTGTCCCTCCATACTATGCTGTAGTGCAATGGGGTTTTGTCTAGCAGTAGCGTATCATCTGCATAGGCAAGCTAAGCCAGGTGCTCGCCCCCAATTCATGGGGGGAAGTTCTTGCATCTGTCTATATTCTTGCCCATGTCCAACACATACACATTTTTGAGCTTTGGTGTTAACGAGCAAACCTTGTTTCAATCCTACATTAGTCACAGATGACATACTCAGAAGTCCCTCCTGATTCATACGGATTTGAGCCACAGTATCTCTATAAAATTCTCTTATAAAGTAAAGAACCATTGGATTCAAATTCCATTCCGGTAGTTTACCCCAAAGGCGATCTTTATCCACCGTATTGAAGACACCTTTGAAACTGATAAAGCAAATATAAAGTGAGCCATCATTCCCCAGGTTCCCCCTTAATCAGTATACAAGTGACCATAGGTTATGTAAAGTCGACATACCTTGGCGAAATCCAGATGATGCTTGGATAATATGTTGTTTTTTGTTATCCATTTGTTCGTCTCTTTCAATAATATTTGTGCAAAGAGCTGAGAACAAGCATCAGTCAGGGCCAATATTCTGTAATTGTAAGGGTCATCACGTACACCTTTCTTGTATATTGCAATTAATAAAGTTGCCTTCTAGCTAGTAGGTAGAAACCCGGCACTTGTGATTGTCTGAAAAACTTCAGAGAATATATCAGCCCAGTAGCCAGGATTACTTTTAAATATCAAATTAGGGATCCCATCTGTGCCTGGAACCTAAAATGCTTTAGCTTTCTTAATTATACATTCAATATCTCTGTGTTAAATATGATATCTTTGGTTTTGTCGAGTTCTTTGAATTTGTTTCCAGTATTTATATTTTGTATGTCCTTATAATGTAACCTTTGGTATGGTTTATCCATGTTGCCTCACTTATACCATTCATTTCCTGCTTTTTGTGTCTATTGCCTATATTATATGAGTCATACATATAGCAGAATTTACGACCATCTGTTTGTTTTAACCTATAATGCATTTATGACCACTTCTTCAAATGCTCAGAAGCCTTGTGTCGACAGACATTTTTATAAGATGTTTTTAGATGAGCTATTTGTTTTCTCTTATCAGTTTCATCTATTATATATCTTTTAGCATGTTTTATCTCTTTATGCAGTTTTCTTTTCTAACATCAAAGTGTTTATTGTTTAGCAGTATTTTATTAGATAGCTTTATGCTTTTGTCCTGTATCTGCTGTTTAGCAGCCAGCAAGGAGATTTCATAAGCATGTAAATCAATTTTACTGTCACGACAAGTCCTCCGAAGCATTCCATCAAATAATTCGACATATTTTTGTATGTAGTTTGATGTCCAATAAATTCTGTTGCCTGTTGCATTTATTTTACATAGGCCGGGCAGGCATTCTCTCTCTAGACCCAATGTTCTAATTTCAAAATTTTGCACCACATGGTCACTAATGTCGGTAGGTATAAGACAAAGATGCCAACCAAAATCCAGCAGTCCCTCAGAGAACAACACATAGTCTATCCATGATTGTTTCTTCCCTACAGACCAAGTATAAGGAATGCCTTCTACAGCAGATGGTCTCAAAAAAAGTTGGCTTAATCTATTAATGTTGATAAAGCTACGCCATGGATCAACAGTGCTAACATCTTTGTTGCTGGGTTGTATTATCGTCGCCCCAATCTATTCATACCTAGTTTATTGTCCAGCAATTCATAGCTTTTCTTACACCTTTGATAATTTGAGTCCCCCACCAACAAATAAAGTGACACAGTATTCATCAGGTGCCATGCTTCCAATATTTGATCTAATTCTTCAATGACACTAATTGTACATGCATCATTAGTTGGATTATATACATTAATAAGGTGGATGCTCTGCAGTCCCCCGTTATGAGAGGCATTTAATTTCACCGCTAGCATATAAGGACTTTTACTAGCCAGGCAAAATTCACTGATCTGAAAGTGGCTATGAGCCCCAATTAATATACCCCCAAATGGTCTACCTCGTTCATTTCTCCTTGCTTTCCTATGCACTATATTGTAACCATCGATCAAACACTCATCCAGCATGCATGTTTCCTGTAAAGCAAAAACATCGGCCTTTAGTATTATATTCCTACCAATGTTGTTGGAAATTAATGAGTGATAGCCTCTTGTGTTCCTTGATACAACATTCAAGTTAATTATTCCATGCACACATGGTCAATCTGCCCCTCGACACTAGGCTACATATTGATTTTTAATTCAGCCACAATCCTCTTAACCTTCATATCAACATCAAATTACTTTTTTCCATCAGCTTTTTTGGGAGATTGCTCTAGTTTCTTTAATCATGTTTTTGATGTAAACCCCTCCATTCTAGTGAACTCATAACCCATCCTCTTAAAGATGTTGGTATATATTAATATGAGCTCAGATAGGAGGGGCGAGACAAGATGAATCATTGACCAATTTGGCTCAGAGGATATGGAGGGAATTCTGACCAGTTTAATATCTTTGGACGAGATAGCTCTTAGGTCAGGAACCTGATGCATTAATTCCGGGACATTGTTTTTATTAAGGAAAGGGCTATTATTTGTTGCAAAGGTGTCTATGATTTTGAAACTTGTTGACTTAGACATTGAGGGACAAAGTATTTTCTTTAGATCTATCATAACTATAGCCTCATTCGCACAGGTCATCTCATCCGCGTCCCCACTCACTCTTACTGAACATTCTATATAATCATCTATCGATATACAATCAATGTCAAAGATCTCATGCTCCGGCTCAGATAAAGATGTGCCCCTTACAGGCGCCCTGTCGCCATACTCATTCTTCTTTGGCAACCACTTGCTTAAATTACCTTGTTTATTAGTTTTGCTGTTATGTCTACTTCCAGTAGCCCTATGAGTCCTTGATTGCCTATTTTGTTCCACTATAGCGTACTGTTCATCAGACTCAACACAAGTCACACTTTGAGCTACAGTTTCTGCTCATGATAAAATATTCTAGTGATATCCTTTTTCATGCTCCTCTTTTTTTTGTCCTTAGGGCTTTACCTTGTTTCTTTTTAGCTACTTTAGTGTTTTTAGCATTGCCCCGGTTGTTTGTTATCGCACCGTCTTTCATCCCATCATTGCCCTCATCCTCCTCTTGTAAGGGTAATATCATATCACCTGAATTCATCACAGAGCTCTCGTGATAACCTTCGGGTTCCCTTAAGCTTGTCATTTGACTGATGGCACCCTCTATTTTACTGACTTCCTCTTTTAAGGATTGTTGATCCCTATGTATAGGGATACATAAGGTAAAGAGGACTTTGAATATTCTCAAATACTCCGGTTCAGGGACATCATCATCCTCCGAGTAATCAGTTGATGAAAATGTATCCTCCTCTATAGGAGATGAGGCATAGGCTTTTTCCTCAATTTTCACTAAATTGAGAGATCTCTCCAAGTTTATCAGTGGAGGTTGAGACCCAATTATATTATTTGCTGTTTCAATTCTCACTGCCACCTCATTCTGTGGTGTGGTGTTCTTCAAGTTTATAATCATATTGAGAAGTGAGTTATTATCTCTAGGTTCAATTTCGGATATTTCCGTTGGACCTACCACCAGATCTTGACCATCAGGTGGCTGACTTTTATTTCGCAGAAGATCTTGGGTAGGGGTCAAGGATTCAATACCAATCAGCTTAAACCTATCGTTTGTAGTCTGGAATTGTTTCCAATCTGTTTTTTTATATCAATTGCCATGCTACTACTAACAACCACTGTTCCCCTCTTGCAGGCAATTTTTGTAGAGCTACGCAATTGGTAGCTTTTTGCCACTGCCGGCATCAATAGACTTGTGCACAGCAATGTCGGGCATCCCACAATACCTGACCTCTTACCAGCAAAATCTGCCACCTTACCACTGAAAGTCTAACAGCACTCGCCTGGGCAGTCCTCTGGTGCGCGCAGGCTGTTATTTTTAAGGCAGTTTTTGGAAGCATGGGGAGGGACTTATTTTCTGGGAAACAACTAATCTTTTTTCTTTTTAACAGCACAAAAAGTCCACTTTAAAGTCCACAAAGTATGAGACTCTAAGGAAAGGAAAAAAAACAGTCTGTATTAGACCATTTGTATGGTTACTGTCCTCGCTATTCTGTGGTCGGGCTGGTTTTCATCTGTACCTCTCTGCAGCAGTAGGGTCTCTCCACAGGATCACAGCCCAACAGCACTTGCCTGGGCATTCCTCCGGTGCGCGGCCTGTTGTTTTTAGGGTGGTTTTCAGCGGCAAGGGGGTAGGGCTTATTTTCCAGGAAAAAAAGAAAATACGTATTCTTTTCTTTTTAACAGCACAAAAAGTCCACTTTAAAGTCAACAAAGTAGGCGAGTCTGTATGCAGCAGTAGGGTCTCTCCACAGCAACACAACCCAACAGCACTTGCCTGGGCACTCCTCTAGTGCATTTGCAGTTTACATCAGTAGTTCAGAGCATTGCAGGTCCTGAAATCTCAATTTTGGCAGTCACTTCGGACTTCTCCATGCATTTTGCATGCGTATTTTTCCATTCTCTACAGGGCGGTTGGCCAGTGTGACAAATCCTGGGAATGTGTCCCCTCCCCCCCAATGGGGAGCCACTCTGATTGGGGCTAGGGAGGGGAGGTAACTTAACCATAACACTGCCTAGGGGACATGGCAAATGGGATCCCACTGAGGGTGCCCCTGGCACCCCCATTGAAGACAGGTAATCCCTAAACAGGTATATGTGTATCATCCCTTGTCTCAAGAGCCGTATAGTTTTGTTTGTTATTTGGGAGTTAAACTGTTTAATAACTTGCAACTTCCTACACAAATGGTTGGTATGGTTTCTGAACCTTTCCAGGCACCATCCACACCTCAGAAGGGAGAGGGGGGGATAGGCCCACACACTGGTTGTGTGGAGGATAAAGATTCACTCAGCATTTGAGAAGAAAATTTAAGTGTGGCCCACAGAGCTGCAGAGGAGGAAAGAGCTCCTCCTGAGAGGTGTGGCAGGAAGAAGGGAGCACACGCCCGACGTGGAAGATAGCGCACCAGCCATTCCCGCAAAGTGCTCAGTGACCCTGCTGAGACACGAACCAGAGAAACCCGGACCAGTAGACTGTCAAGCAGTGTAAACCGCCCGAGTGGTGGATGAGTGGCGCAACAGGGAGCCAATACCAAAGCCCTGCGGGAAGACACCAGGAAAAATGCTGGCAGGGAGAAACCACAAACGCCTGACTGGAGGAGCACCGCACAGAGACATAAGGTAAGTGGCTGCTCCCGGGAGCTGGGTGAAAATGCCCAACCAGACCCTAAGGCGGGGTGAGAGAAAGCAGACCCCAAGGTGGGGTGAGAGCAAGCAGACCCCAAGAAGGGGTACGTGAAGGCAGAACCCAAAGCAGGGTGAGAGAAAACAGAACCCAATGCGGGGTGAGAGAAAGCAGACCCCCAGACAGGGTGGTAGAAACAAGACCCCGAAGCAGGTTCCGAGGAATCAGACCCCAAGGCAGGGTGTGGTGTCCGATACCCCATTAAGGGGTAAAAACTGGGAGGTGACTAACTGGAGTAAGTACCATGAGATTCCTTGGTGGGGAGCACAATGAGAGTACCTGGTGTGGACTTTCAAACCAGGGGGCTCCCAAGGGTGTAAGTAGATGAGAGACTGAGGCAAAAACCCTGGTAAGCCAGGGGGAAAGAGACTAACCAAAGAATGACATGCAATCCGAAGAGGGGAAGGTGGAAGAGACATTTGATGTCTTTACTTGAACTTTGCAATGGGGCAAGAAATCCCTGTTCTGATAAAGGGACATAAAGGTGGGGTCAGAAAGCAGTCAGCATTCTTTTGTTTTAACCTTTGTTAAAACTAGCCTTTTGTGTGTTGATAGTGGTAGGGACCGAAATGAGGCTACAACAGGTTTCTGGATGGCAGACTTTGCTTATTTTGTAGGAGATACGCCTTTTCTTTCCCTTTAGAGGAGGGCTGAGACACGTGGGGACCACTTAGGGGTGTTCAAATAAAGAACTACTCAAGCCAAAGTGCCATCATGTCCGTCTCCTGATTCTGTCTTACCACAGCATGTATGTTTAGACTTAGCATGCCCCAGGTTATTGAATACACATGTAATGCTTATAGAATATCAGCATCATGCCATGGGCTGTAGTGGAGATTTGTAAATACGCCTACTTATCTGAAAAATGTGATTTGCCGAACATGGGAAATGACCTTGGGAAACATCTGAACTTCAAAGTTAGGACTGTTTGACAATCAGAAACCTAATAAAATCATTCCCTTTTTATCAGGATATTATAAGGATGTACGTTAATATAACAAAAACCAAAATCTCGAACTTCAAAATCACAAACAGAATAGGTTGCATTTTGTAATTCGAGATTTTGTGGTGGGGGGTTTGTCCCCCGCAACACATGTTGTGTTTGCGGGGGACACCCCTGTCACCCCTGCAGACCATAACACCGAATTAGGGGAGCGGGGGACACCCCCGCAACACCAGCTCCCCTAATTCGGTATTTTGGAATACGATATTGTCGTAGTTCCAAAATGTGGGAATTTGGGTGATGTGGGATTTTAAATGCAGTATTTTCATTGACTACCTATTATAATCCTTACCAATAGTGATCATCTACCGTACAGTTATAGAGAACTTTACCAAGCTAACAGCTAAAGAACGTATTACTACTGGACTCAAGTTCACTGTCTCTCCTTCTTCTCCCTCTCTATCATTTCCTTCCTGTTTTCCCCATTCATTCATCTATACATGTCCAACTAATGGCACCGACAACTGCATCCACTCCCTTGGCAACCCCCACCCTCTCCTTGTCACGGAATGTTTCTTACAAACTAAGCTGATAAAGGCCCCATCATTACTAGGGCTCGCCTCTCAAGTCCATCTCGCAACCACACACCAACCGTACCTAGCACCAGGTATCGTCTGGTCTTGATACAGCTATCACAGTTATGTTTTGATTTTGAAACTGGCTGCGCATGTCTTACATTTTCTCTCTAGCCTACCATTAAGCAGTTACAAATCATGCATCCCAGCTAACTGTGAGTGGTCCAAAATGAGAGTCGGACACAAGGCATTCATATTCTCAAGAAAAGACATGTATTGAAACAAAAACAAGTTGGGAAACTGTCTAACTGGCCCAATCCTACGAGGAGATTCCCAACCTAAAAATCAAAACTAAGGGTCAGTCTATATCAGGAAGTCAGTAAAAGAAAAGCTGTCATTGTGTCCAAAACGTCCTATCCTGAACCTCACACTAAGACCAAACAACAAAGGGTGCAGGGAAATGTCTTTTTCTTGGTGTTAGCAAAAAGTGTTCAAATCCAAAATGTAATAATGACTGGTACAAAAATATTCTAGGAGGTAGAGTCCTTTGGATCCAGAGGATGGTTCCCTTCCCCTGGTTTCTTGAATAGGATGTCAAACGTTCCACTTTAATCAATAGTTTGTTTGTTCCTTCACTGGACTCACAATGTTCCTGATTAAATCACAAGCTTTGCTACAGTCTTTCTGTAAAATTTCCTTTAGCTCTGCAGATTGCCTCGCGTACTCCCCTGCTAGGAATCTTCACTCAATCTCATCCACCTGGTATACTCGCCTGGCAGGGCTTCTTTTATAATTGCTTCATTGAATCTGTGAGGAATTTGACAATCCGCACGTGGAGTGTGCGCTCACCTGGGCTTTTTTGAAATTGTATAATGAAATGGAATGTTGTGAGATCAACCTCCAGAAAATTTGTGGGGCTAATCCACACTTATTTTCCTATGCTTGCTGCACAAGAAACACATAGTCACAGCCTACAGGCGCAGTCCTCCTGTCATGTTCAGTTGGAATGTGACAGCCACGGGTACATCAAGGCATCTCAAGATGGGGGTAAGGCAAAACCTTCCTCTTGCCATGGCCAGCCTCATTAAGTGACAAAGGCTCCATGGATCCACCCTCTCCTTTGCCTGCCCTGCTGGTGGCAGTGCATACTGATGATAAGTTAATTGATGCAGGCCTGCAAGAGGCCTGGTTGCAGAGCTGACAAAGGGGACAGGAAACCCAACACCTTTTTCATTTGCATCTGCGTCAACCTGAAGTCATCTCCCACCCCTTAGTATCAGAGGCAGTGAACTGTCATGTCTGGGACAACTGTTTACAGTATGCAACCCCCACAGGGTGACCCCTTTTCAGAGTGTAGAAGAATGTGATTTGATGAAGACAGAACATCTGTTCCCACCACAACTTCAAGGGAGACCTGTGCTTTGATCAGGAACAATAGAGAGCTCAATTAACCATAGAGACCCGTTGTTCCACAACAGACAGGAAGATGGGTGGGACTTAGTAGTACATGTTTTCAGCCCTTTACCTTTTCTGTTGCAAAGCACTCTGGTTAGAACCTCATGCATAACAGAGGATTGTTGGTGGGGACCCAGGATTGGTTAATTAAGGTAGGCTTAGCCAGCACCAATCACTGGGGCCCATTTGGCTTTAAAAGAGGGCAGTGCCTCTCTCTTAGCAGATCATCTGAAGGCTTCACCAGAATTAGGAAAGAAGAACTCATTTGCACCGTGGCTGAAGGTACAGTCTTCCTTAGAGCTTCCATCAGTAAAGGAAGGCCAGGATTTCCAAGAGGGAAGCAAGTCCCCTCCCCTAAACATCTCCCTGGGAACAGAGGGAGATACTGAATCCAGAGGACCCTCTAGCAGCTCCAGAACCGGTACCCAGCCACGACACAGCATGCCCTGCTAGGCTCTGCAAGCAAGCTTCCTAGGTGGGAAGTGACAGAGAGTCTTTGAACCAAAAGAAGGACAAGGCTGTTGCCTGCAACACTCTCCTCACCTTTGGGCTGTCCGCCTTAAAGGATGACACAAGCCCAGCAAAGAAGCTAGAAGGAGTGCACCAACAAGCATCAACCAGAGTCCGCCTTAAGAACATTTTGGAGGCAGTCGAGTCCCTCAAGCTGCAACTGACTGCGCCGCTGACTGTTTTCACGTCGCAGGCACTCATGCCCTCCGAGACGCCTCAAGCCGTGCTTCAGAACCGCCGACCAGCACTGAGGCAACGATTCCTGACCCCGAGCCGCCATGGAAGCCAGCCTGCAGCCGTCCGTCGAACTTCGTGCATCGAAATGATAAATAATGTTACCTGTCATCTTATCTTCATAGGAATCAAGAGAGCACACTTTAGGGTATCGATACAAGTACACTACTAGGTGTTACATGGCCAATAGTGGTGTACAATGTTAGAAAAATGATTGCCCATTTTAGACTATTCAACGATTTATATATGTAGGTGGAATCTGCCCCAAAGGGGTGAACAATATAGTTTCTTGGTTACATGTGGTTATCAAATCTCTGCTTAATCAAGTTAACAAACTCTGTTTAGGAACAATGTGGTGTTCAGATAAATCTTGATGGTGTTGTAAGTTAATCCAATAAACTGATCCCAATTTAGATAACATATACTCTCGCGGAGTGTACAAAATGGTGTGATCTTCAACTGAAATATTATATGATCAAATATTATATGATCAAATATTCAACAGTTCTTGCCTACTCCATAGAGTCTACAGTCTGTTGTCCTTCTGTTACTCGTACAATATGAGCTATATCAGTGTTCACTATTACAGGAAAGGACCCAGATAAAAGTCTTCATTCTTCCCTAGTGGGGCTGTTGTATCTAGCTGGTGAATCCAAAACAATTCCAATACAAGTCTCTTTGGGCAAGCATTTTATTAATGCCACCTCCGTTGGGGAGAGGATGTACAAATTCTAAGACTACGCATTTCAATTGTGCTACTATGGGCCTCATTACAACCCTGGCGTTGGACCATGGTGCTGTTAGCACCATGGTCCATGCCGGATCCCGCCATGGTGGATGGTGGATTTACCGCCCCATTCCAAGGTTGGCGGGACGGTAAATCCCCATTCAATGGCCCCTTCCCCATTCCCATTTTTGGCCCATAGGGCTCAATGGGAATGGGGAAGGCCGTAATTAGCACCAAGGTCCCTTAGCGGGTTGGACTTTAACGCCTGCAAAAAGCAGGCGTTAAAGTGTGAGGGCCTCATTACAACCCTGGCGTTAAGGGGTTAACGGTGCCGTAAAAGGCTGCAGTGCCATTAAACCGTTAACGCCAGATTCACACTTTAACGCCTGCTTTTTGCAGGCGTTAAAGTCCAAGGCGCTAAGCGACCTTGGTGCTAATTACGGCACCGTAATTTACGGTGCCGTAATTAGCACCTTCCCCATCCCCATTGAGCCCTATGGGGCAAAAATGGGAATGGGGAAGGGGCAATGGTGAATGGGGATTTACCGCCCCGCCAACCTTGGAATGGGGCGGTAAATCCGCCATCCACCATGGCGGAATCCGGCATGGACCATGGTGCTAATAGCACCATGGTCCTACGCCAGGGTTTTAATGAGGCCCTGAATCTGGCGTTAAGGGTTTAACGGTGCCGCAGCCTTTTATGGCGCCGTTAACCCCTTAACGCCAGGGTTGTAATGAGGCCCTATGTGTCTATTTTCATGGAAATGTCTATACACTGGTGAGCTAATGTTGCCTGTCCTAATATTGGATTTATGTTCAGTCCATCTTTCCTTGACTTTCCAGATGGTTTGGCCTGCATAATACTTGCCACATGGACACTTCATGTGTTGGGTGTCAGAGGGTCTTCCTTAGGGAAAAGGGGGGATACTGTGCTTCATCCAATTAAGTCGCAACATCTCCCAGCAGTCTTCTCCCATGTGAGCCTCCCTCATAAAGCTGTCCCAAAGTCAGGATCAGGTAGCCGCTGCCTTCCCCTGGCTGCATGGAAGGAGATCCCCACCGGGGAATCCGTGATGACCACACTGGATTCAACACATAACCCAACTTTTATCTCTCCTCATCACCTCATGCAATTCTTCCCTCCTTTAGTTGGCTGTCCACTGACTAATCCCCCATTCCATCACCTCCTCTCCCCACAACCCTTCTTCTGGCACATCCACAACCCAAGGTCTGATGACAACCTTGTGGGGTCACAATGAGCCTCATTACACGGATTGCGGTAAGGGATTAACGATACCGGTAAGGGAATACCGGTATCGTTAAATACCCATGCAAATTACGACCCGGATAACCACTATTAGCGGCACCGCTACGAACGGTGCCACTAATAGCAGCTAGTCCGCGGGCGCACGACCCTTCAACCCGTAAATAGCGGCATGGCGGTAATAGCATGCCATCACAAGCCATGCGGAAATGCCAATAGCGGCATGGAATAGCCCCACAAAGCTCAGACCGGCATGGCGCAAATAACGGCATTGCGAACCACCCGTTAAGAGAAATGAGCAGTGTTCCCACCTGATACAGGTGGACACAATCAGCACAGATGGCGGCAACGGAGACTGGGGCAGCACAAAATGAGCACAGCACACCCCTTCCCACACCCCTTGCCACACCAAGATGGTTCCAATACTAGCAGCATTACATGGCCTGGAGGACATGATTGCATTGCAGCACCAACAACAACAGGCAGCACAGAGGAGACGCAGGAGGAGGAGGAGGGCGAGACAGGCACAGCAAGCCGCACCAGGGCACCTAGTAATACCACAGAGGAAGCTACCAATCCCCTGGATTCGAGCCACTCCATTCAACCTAACCCCTGAGCAGATACACACCCTGTACCGTCTGAACCGGGATACCATCACCAGCATCGTGGACATGATACATGATGACATTGTGAGCCTCATAGACATCCGTACTGCCATCCCCCCTCTACTGAAGGTGGCAACTGTGCTCCACTTCCTGGCCACAGGCACCTTCCAGCATACAGTAGGGCAGATGCATGGCATCTCACAACCAGTATTCTCATGCACGCTGACCCAGGTGCTCGATGCCCTCCTGAAGCACACAAGTGAACACATATCCCTGCCACGGACTGCCCAGGAGATCTCCAACACCAAAGTTGGCTTCTATTCACTGGCAGGCATCCCAAGTTGCATCAGGGCCATCGACTGTACCCATGTGGAATTGGTGGTCCCACATCACAATGAAGCATTCTACCGAAACATAAAGCAATTCCACTCCATGAATGTCCAAATGCTATGTGACCCAAACAAGATAATCACACATTGTCAACCTATGATTCAATGGTCCTGCGGAACTCAACAATACCACGCTACATGGAGCGACATGCCGGACAGCGTTCGTGGCTACTTGGTGAGTAGCAGGGCAAGCACATGGCAGTGTGATGTGGGGTGTGATTGGGGGGGAGAGATGCATACTCCAACTGGGTGTGGACTGTCTTCCGTAGAGATGTATGCCAATGTCCACCAAGGCAGGCACAATGGACCGGAAACAAAATCACATGCAATTTTGAAGCTGCACAACATTGAAAACAATCTGAGATGGCAAACATGACCAATCTATCCACATGCACATTGCACATCATACAAACCCCATATGACACAAATCAGCAACATGGTGCCAATATGCCAAATGAAAATGTGCGCTGACCACCGTAGACCACTACTGAAGTGAGGCTTCACAGCATGGCGACATCAATTTCAGAATGGCAGTGCAATAGCAGTGTGGTACCAAATTTGGTACCAAATTTGCCTGGGCCCAGGAACACCTAAGACCTGTCCTCACCCAGGACATGGCAATAACTGCCGGAGGCATGCATGGTGCATGTCCACTTGCAGGGACTAGCTCACCCTCACACATTGCAGTTACACAGATCATCTCCATGCATGCTGGGATCCGTGGATGCCAATCACAATGCAAAGTTGATTTGTGTGATATGTACAAGTTGCACTTGATGTGAACAGTAACAAGTCCCCATTGTTCCACCCATGCAGGTGATGCCGGCTATCCCCTGAAGAGGTGGCTCCTTACCCCTGTACAGAACCCACATAACAGGCACGAAGAGGAATACAATCGTGCACATACCCGTACCCGCGTCGTAAGTGAGCAGACAATTGGCCTTTTGAAGACACGGTTACGGTGCCTCAGCAGGTCGGGTGGAGCTCTCTTGTACAGTCATGAGAAGGTGGGCAAGATCACCATGGCATGTGTCATGCTGCACAATATGTGTATCAGACGGAATGTGCCAATGCCCCCTGACGTTGAAATGCTACCACCTGATGAGGATGATGATGGGGATGAAGAGGGAGGAGACGGGGCTGCAGGTCATGCAAGAGGTGATGCCCAGGAGGGACGCGATGCGCGTCAGCATCTGATCAACCAAATATTCTGAATACATGGTTCAACTCTGTAGGATAGGTGTGGGTATTTGTGCACTGGGTTTTGTGGTGAAGCGCACAATGGGTCCTGTCCCCCAATAAAGCTCACATACACAATGATGGAGTTCAAGCCTGTGTGTTAACTTGTCACTAGTGTGTTTAATATGTTTTGAGAAGAAGAAGTGCACGGCCCCAACTATGCAACCACCCTTTCCCCCCTCCCCCCACAACACTCCCAAAACACCCTTTTCCACCTCCCCCACAACACTCCCAAAACACCCTTTCCCCCACCCCCCACAACACTCCCAAAACACCCTTTTCCACCTCCCCCACAACACTCCCAAAACACCCTTTCCCCCACCCCCCACAACACTCCCAAAACACCCTTTCCCCCCACCCCCCACAACACCCCCATGTGTGGCTGGTACAATGTTGCTGTCTTGCTGTACATGTGCCAGCTACATCGGGCTGGCCCTAGTTCCCATCCCCACCTCCACCATTAGGGGTTTGGAAGGGTGTGCTCCTCATGGTGCGCAAGGAGCGGCGCAGGGGGCTCGTGTGCCTTGAGCTGGCAGAGGAGGATGTGCCTGGTTGTATTTGTGGTGGGGGGGTACTGTCTGTCCATAGAGTCTGCTATGCGGGTGAGGACCTGCCTCAGTTGTGCCATCTCCTCACAGAGCCTGTTGGTGCAGGCTTCCATGCCATGTCTCGTCTCCCTTGCATTCTCCATGTACTCCTCCCTCAGACGGGCTGCCTCATCGTCATATTGGCCAACCAGCGCTGTGATCTCCTCCTGCAGCTGTCTGATGGTGGCCAGGTCATGGCCACTGTGTCCTGCTCGTGGGGTGGGTGCCGCACCTTGATCTATGGGTAGGCCATCGGGTGAGGACACCTGTGGGCTCCAGCACCCTGCCATGGTTTCATCGCCAGAATGGGCATGGCTGCTGGATAGTGATGGTGGCCGTGGGCTTGCTTCTCTAGATTGGGGGGGGGCGGGGGAGGGGGGCTGGAGGTGTGCTCTTGCATGCCCAAGTCACAGGTGTCCTCCACATCGGACAGTGGTGCGGTGGCTGCTGCCTCGCCAATTGAACTGTTGGCAGCAGACAGTGTGCCCTCCGTGGGTGGTTCCTGTGTTGGGGGGATCACTGCAGTGGGTGCAGCGATTGTTGCTGCCGTAGCTTCAAGTCTTGGTGACGTTGGTGGCTTGCTGTGTTTGCCCTCTGCAGGAGCGCACTCCTTCCTGTGCCCCTTGATGTGCTGGTGGTGTTCCCTGGCTCCTTTGCTCTAGCTTGTTTCTTGGCAGGGGGAGCCTGTGTTGCAGTGTCCTGCTCATCGCTGTCGGTCTGTGAGCCTGTGGGGGACAAAGAGGGGATGGCATTGGTGATGGGTCAACGTGCTTCATGCAGATGTTGTTCATCATGCTGTTCTATGCATTGTGGCTTCATCAGTGGGCATTCAGGTCATGGGACTTTCGGGTGAGTCATTCATGCATGGGTCTGGGTGGCATGTGTCTGTGGTGATGCGTGCATGTGTGTGTGTTGGGGTGTGTCACTCACATGGAGAGGGTTGTGTGCATGTATGTTTGTGGCCACATCCATGAGCTGATTCAGGGCTCAGATTTGGGGGGTATCTCAACTTTCACAGTGCATTGTTTTATGTGGACACTCACCTCCATCTGATGCTGTGGGCGCACCACGCTCCATGTCGCCGACTCCCTCTATAGATTCAACACCAATAGTGCTCACGCAGGTCTCCTCCCACTCCCTAAGATTGATGGGTGAATCTCCACCACCTCCTGTGGCCATGGCCAGGTTACGATTGGCAGCCAGTATGCTGCGGACACGGAGGCGGAGATCGTCCCACCGCTTCCTGCAGTCTTTCACGGTGCAGGTGGTGGTGCCCACCACACTGACTTTCTGGGCCACCTCTGCCCAGATGGCCTTTTTTTTATCAGGGTTTCATGCTGCATGTCATTCGCA
The DNA here is from genome assembly GCF_040938575.1 of Ambystoma mexicanum. Taxonomy (NCBI): domain Eukaryota; kingdom Metazoa; phylum Chordata; class Amphibia; order Caudata; family Ambystomatidae; genus Ambystoma; species Ambystoma mexicanum. The sequence continues at coordinate 1,088,241,649 of NC_090929.1, forward strand.
AAGACAACATTTGCGTTTGCAGCAAGTGTCTCCGTGAGCATGCTGAGCTCCTCATTAGTGAATTTCTCCTTCCACTGCCGATCCGCTCGTTTTTTAATTGCCTTGGGCATTGTCAGGGGATCCTGGACGGTTTGGTATAGCACAGGTGTGGATGCAGGTCCTGGGGGCAGAGGATGGCAATGGATTGTGTTTTTAAAGATGGCCGCTGTGCTCTTTCCCGTTCCTGTGCGATTTCCGTTTCTGCAATTTTACGGTGACCGCTAATAGCGGTCACCGCTATTTGAGTGATGTTGGAGGTCGGAAGTGCAATCAGCGCTTTCATCGGTGCCGCTAAGGGTCTTTATGGGGACTTTAGCGGCATGGCGGTAGGGTCATTACCGGCATGGCGCTATGCTCGTGTCAGCGTACTCGTAATTGCACACAATTAGCGTCCTCTTGCCAAGGCGGACACGTAAATAGCGCCATGCCGTAAGGGCAGTATCTTACCATCTACCGTGTAATGAGGCCCAATATGCTATTTCCCGGAAAAGGTGTAGGTACCATATGACCACTATGGTGGTGATGGTTGCAGAATAAATATTCAATAACATAACATAATGATGCATCCTTCAATCCCTATACTGCTATTACTTCCCTCTCCTTACCATTCTCCCACTGTTACCCCTTGCTCATACCCGTCATCTCTGCTCCCACGTGCTCCTCCTCTTCCTATTGTGACCCTGCTCTTCACCTCACTTCCAAAAGGCCTCCACGCCACCTACTCTATCTAATTTCATCTCTCCCACTCGTATTCACACGGTACTCCTTCTCTCCACCCCTCCCACTACTTTCACATGCAGGCTCTGCATTGCCAATTGTATGTGTAATGACACCTCCCTCCTCACCAATAACGTCATCTTCATCTCCATTCCTACAGAGGTTCCTCTCCTCGGGGATGAGTGACCTCACCAAAATATCTCCCACCCACCTGGACTGGACTCTGCTAGACTCTGAATACCCATCTATCCAGTGCACCCACCAAGGGTCACAGGCCAGCTGATTTTTTAATTAAATGTTGTGTTACGCTCTAAACTACATTCCTCCGATCCACACATTTCCCAAAGATGCTGAACGTGGCATGTTGTCCTGTGTACATAGTAGTATATGGGGGAGTCATATGCAGAATATATGTGTGATGACATGCATTTGTGATGGGTTAGGGTGTTTCATGTACATACCTAGCAACAATGTCCTGCTTTGTGGTAATCCCTCCACGCTGCATGGCAGGTTGCTCTGATCCAAGGTCATGGAGTCATGCTTGGAGCAGAGAAATCTAGCATACAGGTTGAAAAAGAGCATCACAGACTATGTGCACATTGTTGGAATGTTGCATGCGTCTGTTTCTGGAGGAGAGGCGCCACCAAGGGGTGGCCAAAACTCCCCACTCCCCCCCACCCCACCACCGTCCCGGTCAGGTAAGGCTTTCAGCAGGACACCCCTCTGAAAAATGAGTGGGGGCGCCACTGTTCTGAAGACATGTTCTCGTGCCCTGGGTGATACAAGGCTCAAGTATATGCAGTTCATCAGCCATAATAAGTTGGGGAAGACCGCTATGGCATAAAACTGTGCCTTGATTTGGTTTAGAACCACAGTGTCAGTGGGGAGGGAAATGTAGTGGTGCATTCCTTCTCAACATGGTTGGCAACACCTGTGAGAGTCTGAAGGAGAAGCAAGGCTGGGTGATGCCATGTGTCAGGGCCACAGCCTACTAAAAAGGGCCTGCAGCATAGACATGGAGCACTCTAAGGAGCTTGATTTAGCACTCAATTTCTGACAGGAGGCTGAAGATGGGTGGGCAGGTCCGTCCAGGCAGAAGTTGGCAACAACCTTCTGGTCGGTCAGGGTGAGGTGGGACCGCGTGTTCTGTTCACCCGTGGTGTGTAGGGCCTTCGAGCTATTCTGCAATATCTACTGGTGCTGCAGCATGGAAGGGGCTTGGGTTGCAGGATGTTTGGCTCTCTGCAGGGGGGTCCGGTGCAGGCTGATGGGCTGTCTGTGGGTGGGGTGCAGGGGGTGCAGGCTGATGGGCTGCTTCCAGGGTCTGTGGTCAGGTTAATAGGCTAATGGACTGGCTGTTGGGGGTAGGCTTAGGGGCCTTCTGCAGGGAGGGGTATGGCTGCTGTTGGTGCTGCTGTTGCTGTACCTGTAACAGGATTCATTGTAGGTGCAGGCGTTGTAGCAAACAAGGTCCTTCCATGGTGTTGGACAAGTGAGTTGTACCTCTTATTTATGTGGTTTATCCACCCCCTAATTTGGTAGTCTTTTCCACTGGTATCTTTTGCTAGTTGATGGGAGGGCGACCACCTGTGTGAATGGCCACGTTTGGACATACAACACCTGCTCTGAGCAAATACTGTTTTTAGGTGTCAAACTGAGTACTAAATTAAGTCCAATGGTTGTACATTATTAGATGAAGTCAATATTAGAAGTGTTATTGGATGGCATAAGTGCAAAGCGCAAAACGAAACGTAAGTACAAGAAGGTTGGACCACTTTGCATTTACGCTTCTCTTTCGTGGCACAAAGCAAGGCATACATCTTTTACACCTTGCTTTTTCTCTTTGGGCACTTGGAACATGCACCCCTAAACGTCAGGGTAGGTCACTGCTGTGGTTTAACATGTATGAAACTGCACCGTAATAAGCTGGGCAGAGCAGCGTGATTTGGAGGTATGGCGTTAGAAGCGCCATTTTGTACTGGCCATGAACCACAGTGCTTGAGTTGTGAGGGGTCCTGTGGAGTTGCATTGCTGATGTCAAACGTGCTATGACTGCCCAGGTGAAGGATTTAAGGTATGAAATCTTGGTGGGGCATGAGGCGGCTCTTAACGCTGAAGGTAACTTTGTGTATATGTTTTTGAATAGTCTGGTGTAATGGTCAGAGATCAGCTTTTAAGAGTGTTATATTGCAATTAGACTGTGAACTATGGTGCAGCATGATGGGACTTTGATTGTTCCTATAAGGTGATAGAATTTAAAACTGGAGAGTTGCTGTACTAATATCTAGGACAAAGCGCTGTGTGCCCATGCGTGGGGTTCTTGGCCGGGCTGTCATTAGGGAGTTTGGGGACCAGGGCACAGACCCATTTGGGGCCCCATCCGAATCAAAGAAATGCAGAGATCCACACATCTCTGGTTGTGCATCCACCTGCCTTCATTCATTCGTGGCATTCACGGCCGTTAGGCTCGTATACCGCCCTAGCAGCAATCAAAATGAGCATAAGAACTCCCTTAAAGTTGCCTTATCCCCGTCATCCATCCTGGCATCAGAAAAATAAACGAATGCCATTTGAATGGCAACATTAGCAGTCCAAGGTAAGGGTAATTGTCAGGGACTTCATTTCGCCAAAATGCCATGGGTAGCAGAAGTGACATCACATGACCCTTGACCTCTGATGACATCACAGGAAGTGGTGTCATTTAACCCCACCCCGAAGTGACATCACAGGAAGTGATGGGACACAACCTTTCACCCCTTAACAAAACAGGAAGTGGCACCATATAGCATTGTTCCTAAGTACACTACAATAAATATGGTTACAATATCACTGTAATGTGATATACATTTCAAGAATGAATGACCACATGTAACTTTAATAACAGTGTATATAAGCACATGTAACCAAATTACTGTGAATGCAAGCAGACGTCCAAGGTGAAATGATAATGGGCCTCATTATGACCCTGCCGGTCAGGAAACAGCGGTGGCGGTAAACCAGCCGCCACCGTTGTTTCCGGTCCGGCAGATTAAGAGTTCTGCAGGCGGGTGGTGTCACTCCTGCCAGGTCTGACCTGGCGGAAGTAACGCCACCCGCCTGCAGAGGGAAATGGAAACACCAGCAACGGTGCTAGTGTTTCCATAGTCGCCATCCCCCTGGAGTCCTGAGTCCTATGGGACTCCATGGGAATGGGGATTAACGGAATTCCGCCTGCAGAATTACTGGGTCACTGGGGTTGTAATGCCCCGGTGATTCCGGCAATCACAGAGGCGGTAATTCACTACAAGTCTGGCGGCAGCCTGCAGGTTTTTCCGGCATGGCTACCGCCGGACTTGTATTGAGGCCCAATTAAGCACTTAATATAGAACAAATATAAATACAATATCACCCAAACTGTGTTGGTACTCATTTATAGGCCTCAGAAATATGAAAGGCTGAGTTGACCTTGCCGGGATTTGAACAGGCAACCTGTCGATCACACAAACATTGCAGCAGCGAACTCACTGAGCTATCTTACTAGCTATAGCTATCTTACCGGCCATTGTAAAATGAGCAATTACATGTCTAAATGTTCTGAAAGTCAGAAAGCAAATTACACTCTGTAGTGGATACTATTACATTGGTAACGGATTTAACAGCAGGCTAGTTCATCTGCAGGTCTGGTGCAAAGTTGGCCACATGTCAGGCTTGCAGGGATCTAATTTTCAGGCTGCAGATGTTGGCAAAATACATACCATTGGGAGGGTTCAGAACTGTGAATTAAAGAATTAAGAGTAGCGCAGGGAAAGCAGGGCACTCACAGGGCATCCTGTACTCTGGGCACTCGTTACCTCATACATGCAAACAGACATCTCCCTACCTCCTACACTGAGAACTGATCTCCCCGAACTAAACTTTAGGACCAACACCATTTTATGGCTGAAAGGGAAAGCCCATCAAATATAGAAGTGGTTGTAAGCTAATGCTCACCTAATTGCAGCAAGCATTCAGGACCCTCTACAAGGAGCCACAGCTACCCCCCCCTTCTGCAAACCGCTACACACCTACCTCACTACCACCCTTACATGCATGTATTTCTGTTAGTATAGTAAGTTGTATGCATCTCTTGTATTTTTACTCCTGCACTGCCATCCTAATATGCTCTATCTGTATATACCTCTTATGTACAAACTTGTTCTTTCTGTACATACCTTTATGTATTTAATACTCGTATGTAAATATCAATCTTGTGTAACTAAGCTTCGCATATTCTTGTATCTGCTGCGCCCTGTTACCTTAGGGTATGTTGCGCATTACAAATAATAAAACAAACAAAGAACAAACAAACAAACATCCTGAACAGTATGCCATGGATAGGAAAGATAGACACATTACAACGAAGCCTTAATTGTGGCACAATGAAATCAAGGGCCACTTGATGTGCTATGGTCAAACATTTCTATTCCTATTCATTCTTATGCTCACTGCTCAAAGTGTTACACGTGTGGAATGTCCTGTTTTTTAAGAGGCCTGAACAAGAAAGCCAGACACTCCAGAAACAAAGAGCCACATGGCTCTGGCCACAGCCCAAGAGCTTCAATAAAAGAAATATACTTTTCCCTCCCGTTTTTTTAGGGGTAGCAAGGGAGACCTCAAGAGTCGCAGTGGAGACCCCCAGCGTCCCTGGTCCTGAAGTTATTCATATTATTCTAAAGGTAGCTTCCAGTGTGATACCATTTCAATGAAGGGACCTCTCAGTGATATGAGTCCATCAAAGGCATGTGACATGGCCCTCATTACACGGATGGCGGTAAGGATTTACCGGTACCGGTATTTTACCGGTACCGGTAAATCCTTACCGCCTTACTACGAGGTCCCTTTGCGGGTTGGGGAATTTAACGCCTGCTTTTTGCAGGCGTTAAAAACCAACCCGCAAAGGGACCCAGGGAGCTAATTACGGTACCGCAATTTGCGGTACCGTAATTAGCGCCTTCCCCATTCCCATTATGCCCTATGGGGCAAAAATGGGAATGGGGAAGGGCAATGGTGGAAGGGGGAATTACCGCCCCACCGACCTTGGAATGGGGCGGTAATTCCCCTTTCCACCAAGGCGGTGCCGGTATTTTACCGGCATGAACCATGGCGCTAATAGCGCCATGGTTCTCCGCCATCCGTGTAATGATTGTATTGGTGGAAGACCCCCAATGTTATGTCACTGCAGGGAAACGATCTCTCAGTGACTGCATTTGGTTCCTCCCCCAATCTGATGTCAATGCAGTGAGTTTGGCATCCACTGTGACATCACAGTAAGAATGCTTTCATTGTAAAGGCCATCAGTGCAGTACTGCAGTGGGGCCAGCCCTCCGCGTTAGGTCGCTGCAGGAGGAGCAGCACATAGTGTGATTTACAGACTCTACCAAGAAGGATATGTTCGGTTGAGTGGTATTGGGACATGCAGCAGTCAGCTTTTGAATAGTAAAAGATTCAAATGTCCTGGCTAGATTCGAAAAATATTCCAGAGTCTGCTTTGTGGATCATCTAAATGCATTTACTGGCCTGATCCTTTAAATGGATTTGCAGTCAAGTCAAACTGACAAATGTTTTCTCTTTTCCCTTTCAAGTTACTGATATACCAAAATGCAGTAGCAATAATTTAGGGAGCAGATCACAAAAGGCAAAGACCCGCAATTGTATAGTCACACATTTACTATGACGCTATTCATGGCTGCACTGAATACAAAATCCTACTTTCTTTCTCAGCAGAGAGAGTGGTTCTTTGTTTGGATTGGTGGCGCAGGAAATGATCTGCCCGCTCTTGTCTCACAACTTCCCAGTGCTGCCAGCGCAGCGTATGACTTTGCCATTTTCTTGCTAGAGCCGGCACCACGGAACCTCTGCCCGTCCACTTCCACCTCCATCACAAAGCGCTTGCTGTGGCTTCCACCCGTCTCTGAGACAAGAGTGTATTTCTGGCCCGGCTTCATTTGGTTGAGTTCCATCACCGAGTTTCTACCCCACTTTGACAGGATAGGGCCCTCGTCCTCACTGCCACGCCGTTCCAAAAGAGTTACACTGTCCGTGTGTGGGTCATGTGCCTCCTCCCCAACTGGCTGCTCAGCCAAGGTCTGCAGCACTGTGACCGCTAAAAGAGTCTTGGCAGCGTGTTTAGAGGGTCCAATTGTCTCAAACGACTTTCCATCAACCTCCACAGCCATGGTGTAAATTGGAGCATGAGCACGACCCGTCTTGGAAACCTCTCTATACAATACACCTGGTTTTAGCATGTTGAGCCTCGCAAGAGGATTTGCTTCTTTGCCGGGGTCATATTTGCTGGTTTTCTTTTTTTTTATCTTGAGTGGCATGTGTCCTGCTTCAACCTGCATCGGGCGCTTGACTGACCCAGACGCAGTGGTGGTGTTCAGGGGAATCTGGACCGAGTGAGAATAGGCAGAGACATTCCTGAGGATATTTACTAATGCTTTCTTGGACAAGTGCAATGGGTCCATTCCCAAAAATATGTGAATTTGCCCAAAAGCTATCAGCCGTAGTGAGTGTTGGGCACAGAGAGTTAATCCGTCCCTTTGAGGCCTGTCAAGGTGACCTAAGGCATCAGTTGGCTCTTCCTCACAAGGATCCAAGAGTCCAGGCCCGTCCTGAGTGAGAATTCCTAATGCCACACATTCAAGAACTCTTCTTAGGGCTGCATCTACTCTCATTGGCCTGCTGGCTGAAGCAATAACCCTCTTACAAAGAATCTCCAAAGGCCAGCCTTGGAGTGAAGCACCTACTGGAAAAAGGGTGCACAGATGTCTGAGCACACGAATGACTATGATGCATGATTTCAACTTTGCAGCCGTGTCTTGGAACCACATGGTGCATCGCATTGACTTCAAGGCAGCACGGCATCGCTGGCTGTTTAGAGCACCGCTGCGGCCATTGGACGATGGATTTTCTATGTCTGTGACTTTCTCCTCTTCGATATTTCTTTCTACCAGGTGAGAGGTCATTCGTATGATCAGGGTCAATGGAGGGGCTTTTACATTCTTTATGATGATTGAAGCTTCATGGGTACTCTGGAGGACCTCATACACCTCTTCGTTAATAGCAGCAAATTGCACAGAAAGCCTACCAGACACTGACTTCAGGAGGCTGACCGTAGGCATCTCCCTGCACATTAGAACCATCTCTAGGTCATTATCATGCTTAAGTAGAAGACCCTTTCCAACAAAGCCCACAAGCATTACTCCGTAGAGGGCCCTTGACTCCTTACCAAAGATGGTCAGAATCTCTTTGTGCAGCACCTCTGCTTCCCCAAAGAGGCCCTTCCATCCTTTTCCTGCCATTGGCCCTTCCTTTGATCCCACTGGTTCAATCCCAGTCACCATAGCTTCATCTACAAGATCGTTCTGTTGCCTAAATCCCAAAGGGTGAGCTACTTTCTCCTGCTCTTCCAAATGGTCAGACACTGCTTGGAGGGCTCTCACTGTATGGGAAATCATGTTCTTGATTACTTCCAGCTGTCTCTGGGTTGGCTCAAGGGTCCTATTCCTGACCAATACATGGCAGCTCTGCTTCCTAAATACGTGCATTTTTTCCCACTGACCTTACAAGCTGTACTGTGCTCTCCACCGAGGATACTATGTTGCTAGATGTTGGTTCCTGGAAAACGGCTCAAAACCAAAGCATTATTGACTCACCAATGTTACGTGTCAAGTCCAAGACATGTGTCATCCTAGAATGAAAATACAAATGGTGAGATTTTAGGACCTGAAGCAGGGAAGTCCAGGCTGTATACTCAGGGACACTGCAGCTAAAGTAGGCTTTTTCATGAAATGACAACTGTGCCCCCTGTGCCTCTGCCCACTCTGTGATGTCACTGCTACTCATGGAGGAGGTGAAGGGGGGCGGGGGGGGGGGGGGGGGGGGGGCACGTACATGTTAATGATGGTATTGCTTCAATATTTGTAAAGGGGCCAAATAAAAACTCAGCCACACGTAACTAGAAACATGGGTAATATGCAGCTCAATTATGGATATGGGGTTCCCAATTCTGCATCATACTAAGAATTCAAGAACAGGGAAGGGACATTGTCTAACATGTTCTGCCCATACATTTCTCCCCACCAGAGTAGAGTATCTTTAGAAAGCTGTTTAGAAGGACATTCCGATCACTGGCACCATGGAGAGCACAAGAATCTTGGGGTACAGAAAGAGAGAAGTGGTCCTCAGAAAGAATGCAGCGCTACCACAACCGACCTAACCAGTAAGGCTTCCTATGCAGTACCTTGCCTTTTTCAAGTATTGCGCATAGTTCGATTTCTGAAATCAGTTATCGGTCCAAAATTAAATTCTCCCCATGAAAAATTCAAGACAATTTTGTTTGTTTAAAATCATGCTGTTACGGTACAATGTTTTTCAAATATAGGCAGCATTTCTTTTGCTAATCTTAAAACAGGAGCACATATTGTGCCACCCATAGAACTATTTAAGGTTTTAAATATATTACAGTTGTTAGTTCAAAAGTTATTCAGAGTGTTAAAGGTCTTCAAAGAAGTTACATTAGTTAAAAACGTTTGCTACGTTTGTGTTTTTATTAAAGGAATTGTTTGTCAACGGTGTGAAAATAGTTTCAATATGCTAAAAAGTATTTGAGATAGTTGCATTTGTTAGTTAAAAAGTTGAGAAATATTTGTAAGATTTTTGAAAAGGCTGTAATCAAATAAAAAGCTTCTATGGATTTATTTTGTATTTAATTGGAATTGTTCAGGTTGTGGCCATTGTAAGGAAGGCATGGTATCAAACAGTAAGACAGACACAAATGATCACAGTTCAAGAGTGTTTATTGAACTTCGAAAAATGCCTATCTAATTCTTAATCTAAAGATGCGAGCAAGCAAAGACCATCAAATAATAATAACGCAGTCATAATGGTGTCTTGTCAAAATGAAAGGCCTATAGTAATAAACCTATTGCCAATCCTTACTTCTAAATACAAATAATGTGGGAAACAATGTTATGCAAAAGAAAAGTGTTCAAGAAATGATATGTCATTTGGCTTCCCTTCCCCACGTTTTCAGCATGGGACGAGGCGGCACACTCGAGTTTAGCACAGTCTCTGGCTTCTCTAGCACAAGGATGCAGTTCAGATCTCAGTATCAGGGCCTTCTGTGCCAAAGTCTCTGCCATTCAAAGTCTCTTACTTGAGAGGGCCTGATGCGACAAGCAAACATTAAAAAGTTCCTTTCTCCTCAGGATTCTCATGTACAACTTCTTGGGGAATTTTCGATTCACCCCGGGTGCCCCTGCGCTGGGCTCAGACCTGCATTAACACAAAGCCTTCTCGGATGATTTACCGTTCACCCCGTGTCCCCCTCTGGTGGACACAGACCCTCTTTGTCTACTTTTCCAAACTTTCACTATTTCATTAAGATCGAAGACTTTCAAGTGTGCGCAGGATTTTGCTTGAACTGTCGCAGGACCACTTCAATTCACATGTATTTGTTCTCTTTTAATTGATCTCCCTCCGCCAGGCTCGGACCAAATGTATCTACTTATTATTACTTCTCAGCTGGATACTTACAGAGACCTTCGATTAAGCACCCACGCGGTGCTGGACCACTCTGTGTTTGGTTTTGTAGCTTGCTTTAAAGTTTAATCACTCATCAGCAGTTTAACTTAATTCACGTCTCTTATCACACACGTTTTAACAAGGTTAATTCCAGCGCTCCCCATGCAATGTTGCTGCTTGCAACCTTGGCTTCAATACAGACCGCTCTTGTATGGGTTTCCCCAATTCACCGTCTCTGTTGCTTTCACTGAAGCGGCTTTGTTCTTGGAGCCAAGGACAGTACCACAGTGGCTGTAATCAAGGCTGGATTCTGCCTGCCTTGATTACTGACGCGTGAGGGCTCTGGGTATCTTCAACACACAATCCAGGATTCTCCAGCCTGGTTTCCTGGTCTTATGCTTTCTCTCGAGGTTTTGGGAAAGTAACGGTGCCTGGTCAAAAAGGTCAAGGGAATTATACTCCTTGCGATCCCCTTTGGTTTTACCACCTTTCCTCTCTTGCTCAGCTGCCGTCTCGAAACTGCTGTTTACTCGTGCACTTTGCCTCGCTCACAGTGTGCTCTTGTGCTGCACCTTTTATCCATGTGCGGAAGTGTAATGAAGTCAGGTGTGAGTAATTGTCGATAATTGCCTGACCATAGTATTGGGACATGTAAGGTACACGGCTCAGGTGCTAGTCTGTTTTTCCTTAGAGCCGGCTGTCAGTGCGAAGGTGTTCATGTTGAAAAATGGGGGGCTAGAGTTCCTTAATATCATACCTGGTAGGATGGGGTAAAGGTGTTACAGGAAAGAGGATACCGGGTCTTACCATCGGGTGTCCAACTCCCACTCCCTGAAGACCTCTTACCCAGGTGATCCAACCGCACTGGTCCACCCCCAGGTACTGGATCCAAACACGATGACTGTGTCCTGGCCACCTGGATGACAGATCACAGGTACTAGCGGGTGAGACACCCTCTGGTTTCTCACACCATACAGGGTACAGAATGTGACGTGCTTCCTACAAGCTCTTAAACCGTTCTCTGAAAATGACAAAATAAAATATTTACAACTTTGCTATGAGTTTGGGGGTATAATGTGCTGAAAGAGCACCACACACCGTGGGAAATAAGCAGCGCTCAGATACCTGAGGGTTTGTAGCACTATATAAATGCACAAACAAACAAGCTAAGTCCACCAGAGTAACGTAGCACCACTGCAGTGGTATTTTAAGTACTGAAACGTGATTATGGTGCTCATTACAAGTTCAGCAGTAAATAGTAACATTGGTGGTAAATCTAATACCGCCACTTTTACCACTCTACTGAATTACAGGTCACTGAAAATGGGTGTTAATTCCACTGATGTTAATTCTGCTGATTCTGCGGAATTACTGTCAGAAACACAAATGCTCATTCTGCCAAATTACAAGTGCAATTACTGCCGAAATACTGCCAAAAAATGCAGTGCAGTTACCTCCACCCAAAAGGTGGAGGTAAAAGCATCCAGGTGGTGGGAATCCAGCATAGGTGCAAATAATAGCCTCCTAAAGTGTATTTAAGGCCCACGCCGTGCCCAAACACACTTCCAAGCAACATGCAGTCACAATCAGAATTGAATTACGGCATTCACAACCTGCTGCTGTTCATTGAGCTCCAGCTGCATGCAGGACAACCACATGGAAGGATGCAGGCTTCACAAAGACGGAGGAGGCGTGCATTGTGGAGGCCGCCCATACCACGTGTCCATTCGTCCCCCAGGGCTCTGACTTATGGCCAATTGGTCTCACTTGGAAAGGAACACCATAGGAGAGCTTCTGAAACTCATAGAGGCAGATCTCTAGAGCGCCATACACATCAGAACTGCAATCCCACCACTTTATAAGCTGGTGTCTGTCCTCCACTTCTGTGCCACAGGTGCATTCCAGCTGCAGGGCATGTCTGAGACAACATTTTCAATAGGGCTCGCGCAAGTGTTGGACACACTCATGATGCATGCCAATTGCGACACATCTCAATGCCCCCCAGCCAGGCCCCGCTGCATGCAGCAAAGGTGAGATTCTATGCCATTGTCCATTTCCCTAATGTCATAGCAACACTTCATTGCACATGTGGCACTGGTGCCCCCCCCCCTCATGCAGTGGAGCCAGTCTCGGGAGGATAGCTCAGGGGCAACGCGCTTGACTTTGAAGCAAGATGACACGCAGCAACACAGGTTTGATCCCCGGGGCCGCGCTTAGAAACCTCTGGGTATTAAGCGCATTATAAATAACCAATTACAGGATTCGCAAACAGTAGCATTTCATAAACATCCAGATGACCTGTCATGCGGATCTGACCATCAGCCACTGGTGCACACAATTCCCAGGTTCCACACATGATTGCATGGTCCTGAGGAAGAGCACCCTCCCTGCATATATTGCCACACACCGAGAACAGTGAACTTGGCTCTTGTGTAAGTATGACAACCGAAGATGATGCAGAACAGAGGCACACATGGAGATATGCGGGAGATCGCATGTGAGGAAACTACATGTCCCAAGAACCATATTCCATGTGGGACTCAGTAGCCAATGAACCATAACCTAACTAATGCTGGGCACAGGGAAACCTGCTCCTGCACATGCCCACACACAGCCACTACAACTCCTAGAGCCCCCTGCAGACCAGAGAGTCAGCCCTACCTGTATTCTAGCACACAAAGGCCACCAGGGCAATAGTGAATGAAAGTAGCATGCAGAAGCACAATTGTATTGCTAAACACTCTTCTCCCTAGCTGCTGTAGGTGACTCAGGCTATCAGCTGCTACTGTGGTTGATGACACCGGTGAGGAACCCTGGTACACCATACTAGACAGCCTTCAATGAGGCACACCTAAGGACCAGGATATGCACGCTTGGGCTACTCAAAGAAAGGTTTAGGTGCTTCCACCAGACAGGTGGGGCACTAATGTACACTCTTGAAAAAGTGGGTAAGATTGTTGTCACTTTCGTCATGCTGCACAACATATGCATATGCCGGAATATACCCATGCCTCCAGATGAGGGCATTTCACTCCTCGATTCAGATGGTGAAGAAGATGCAGGTGACGATAGGGCACATCACAAAAGACATGAGCAACTGAGGGAAGGACGTATCGTCCGGCAGGATATCATAGACAACTATTTCTGAAAGCACAACTTGAGTTGTACAACTTTAGACTACTAATGAAAAGAGATGGTGGCTGCACTCAAGAGTTTCAAATTACCTTATAGCAAGGTTGTATATTCAAGCAAACAATGCTAATTTATTAACAGGTGCAGTGTTACAAAGGGGGTATGCCCATGTACCCACGAGGAATACTGTATTTTCTGGTAACTTGCAGGCCAACTGTGTTTTGGAGCACTGTGATAGAAATGTGTTTCTGGGCTCTACTGAAGCTATCTTGATTTTCTTGAGAGCAGGCATTGACAAAAAATGAAAGGATGAATATCCTCATTACACCGTCCTGTGATGGTAACTCTCTATGTTTCATACTTTAGTTTAGTTCATTTATTTGTTACGCACACCGAACCCTTGGGTAACTGGGCGGTAGACTTGATCTGGATTTTCCTAGAAACTTAGCAAGGATTACCCCCTGAAGATAGGACTCAGCCCCGAAACGCATTTGGTCAAGAATGCATTCCTTGCACTTAAGTGTTAAATAGGTGATAGGTTGTCCGTTATTTAGGTGTTCTCTGGTGTTCTTGGTTTACCTTTTCATAATTGTTTGTACATTGAATTTCCTTAAAAATGGTTTTGTTTACCTTGGGTTATGTCATGTTCTTATATCTGTCAAGAATTGCTTTTGGGTATACTGTTTTCTTTTTCAAAAACATGTGCAGTTGCATTCTGGACGATGCATGTTCAGACTCTTCTATGTCAACGATAGACACCGGTCACTGTACAGTTAACCTCAACTCTATTCACGTGCAAAACTCTAATGAAATGAGCACTTGATCAAAAGTGATATATTGTTCAAGTGTGCACCTAATCTGCAACCCCAACCCCTCCCCTGACCCTCATCCCCAAAACCATCCCGTTCCCCACACCCTCATCCCCAACACCATCCTCCTCCCCACACCTCAGTGGTCTCCAGTATATCCCATGAAAGTGTCCACTACCTCCTCCTCTTGTCCCCTTTCCATGTAGGAGTAGTTCCATGACTTGTGCGGCGCTGGTAGTGTCTTGGTGGCTTGCTTGCCACTGACCCCTCACTAAGGGTGACCAACACAGAACTAGCAGGTTCACTGCCCCAGAGGTGCTGCATAGTAAGGGTGATGGCCCTGGTCATTGCCTCATGTGAGGCCCAAATTTGCTCAGCCAACTCCCTAACACTCTCACTCATTAGGATGTTGCTGGCACTGGATTCTGCTGCACGCCAACACAGATGATCCAGGGAAGTGGCCACCCATCCGAAGGCACCTAGCACTGCATAATGCATTGTGTGAGATTGTTGCAGTTGCTAATGAGCTATCTACTGCATTACCTCCTGCCGCTGATCGATCAGGGTGACCCTCTCCCAAATGGCATTCAGTGTGTGCTCCTGTATTAGCCCGGGAGAGGCATGGGTCGCCTTCCCTCAATGCCAGATGCCCGGCCTGCTCGCTCTTCGTCATCCTGCCCTTGGGAATCTGTGTCCTCAGGACGGTCATAACAGGACAGTGGGAGGTGGCTCAGTGGTGGGAGGTCATGCTGACTCATGGCCTGAGTTGGTGGCCCAATTGTGGCAGGTGTGCCAGTGCCCACAGTGGTGGCAGATGCAGTGCCCTTGGTGAGGGGTGTTTTGGGTGTCTGGTGGGCACCCCCCTTCCTTGGTGCAGCATGTCCTGAGGCCCTTTTCCCACTTCCTGGGGCAGGTATACGAGAGGTGCTCCTGCCTTTGTGTCATACGGTGCCCTTGGAGCCTCTGGCAAAGGTGGAAGTTCCAGCCCAGAGTGAGTCAGTAATTCCTTCCAACACAGAGTGTGGCCTAGTCCTCACCCAATATGGCCACTGCATGTATATCTACGCACAGGTCCAGTGTAACGGTGCGTTGTATCCGTCTCTTCCTCTCTGGACCTCGCTGCTGTGTTTTGCTGCCGTGTCTCACAGTTTTTCCTCTGCCCTTGTTCTACTTCCTCCCCACCGGGTCTCCCGGTGTTTCCACTCTCCTTGTTTCAGTCCCTTCTCATGAGCTGTCTCTGCCTTTCATCTGCCGTGTGCTGCGGTTTTCTCCAGCATAACCGGCTTTCACTTCCGCCTCTCTGCGGGTGTGCATTCTGTGATCAAGCTCTTCTGCGACTTTGCTTTCCCCTTCCGTGATTAATTTTCTACCCGTCCTTTCTATGGGAATTCTGACTTTCCTTCCTATCCTCGCTTTCTCCTGTTAGTTCGCGTCCCTTCGACTTCACTCTGAATTGTTCTGCCTTTGGACTTTTACTTACCTCACGGCTGTCTTCTTGCTTACCCATTCCGGATTTCGATCCTTACTTCTGTCGGAAATCTCTCTGTTGCCGCTTTCTGCTTTGAACTCCTATTGTGTTTGTTTCCCCCAGAGTCCTTCCATATCCTTTCTGTCTTTTCTTCAGTGAAGATTCCACCCTTCAGGTGCAGACTGGACTCAAGTACTACCGCGCACCTGTGGTCTGTTCCATCCAGCGCTTGGACAGTACAGCGCTCCTGTTTAATAATGACTTTGTTCTTTTTCATATTTGTAACTTAACGGACTCAGTGTAACCCGCTTCCTAGTGGGTTCACTTCAAATGTTTGGATTACAGAAACACTTCCAGTTTATCAGTGACATTATCCTCTCTGCCTATTCATCAAAGACCCATTGGCATACCATCCGGAGTATCTTCAGTGCTGTTCGTGTATTTACCTACCAGGGTTTTTGGGCGCCCACAGGCTTTTTCCCTGATTTAGGAGGCTGGCTCCTTGGGGTTCTCTTTGACTTGGGTTTCTCACCAGTCAAGGTGGCCTCAGAGGGAGCTAGACCTTACTTACACGACAAGAAGGAAACAAACTCCAAAGAAAAGAAGACAAAGGAACCCAGAAGGCCAAGAAAGAAGAAACAGTCAGAGAACCGGAACAGCTCGTATGACGAACAAGGCGAGGAGTAGGCTCGGGGGGGGGGGGGGATTCACCAGTGTATGACAGTTCACCAGTGTATGATACTTTGTTTGGGTCCTGGGTGTCTTGTGTGCCTGTTAGGAGACAGAAAATAGTGCATCAATACCTTCATGGTCTCTAGTAGGGTGTGCTCTCATGTAGTGTTCTATGCACTACAATGTCACAGGGTGCTAAGGCAACATGGGGTCCACTTCATGTGACAGACAGTACGATGGGTTACTGGCTTGATGGTTGTGTGTGTATATGGACAGTCAGGAATGTGTGTCTTGCTTGGACTGTGTTGTCATGTGCTTAACATTTGTACAAGGTCACATATTCCCATGTAGGGCAGGCCAAATATTGCTTGTGTATCCTGTTGTACTGTCAGCTGAGTGCTGCCCTGCTAACTATGGTGTTGTGAATGCGACATTAGGTGGGACACAATCTTCATGGAGGCCTTGTAGCTACTGGTCTGTTGCACTAGTAAGTTCGAGCCATAGGTCTAGTGGTGTTGGTTGATTACCATATGTTACCTGTATGGCAGCAGTTTGGCTAATGTGTCTATACATGGGTGCTCGGCATGTAAGGGGTGGTGGCGATGTGACATGCGATTGGGTGACTGTCTATGATACTTGCTGTTCCATGCCTCCTGTTGTACTGACCTGCCGTGTCACACTGAGGGCTTGTGCACAGTCTGGGTTACCTTCAGCTGGATGCATGCAAATTGTGTGTATGTCAACATTAATTTGGGGTTGTTGTGCAATGGGCCCACTCATGTCATCACTGGGGTCTTTCTGGCTGCTGGCTCTGACCTCTGCCAAATCCGCACCCTCCAGGCCTGCCATGTGGAGGATGCTGATCACCGTCTCCTCCCTGGGGGTCAGCTGCAGCTGGGTGACTGTTCCTTTGACCAGTGGCTGCTGTCTCCCGACGGTGGTTTGAAAAGTGGGTGCAGACTCTGGCTTTGAGGTCATTCTACCTCTTCCGCATGTCCCTGCTGTCCCGTGGTAAATGTCCTACGGCCACCACCATGTCCCTGATTGTGGCCCAGTTGGCATCCTTGTGCTGCTGGGTTGTTTTTCAGTTTTGTGACCCATACGGCTCCTCTGCATGGGCCACCACCTCTCCACAAGCACACTGAGCTTCTGCTCAGTGAACATCTGCTTGTGTTGCCGCATTTCAGGCACCTTTCACTTGCCTTTGCCTTCAGACATGTTTTTTTTGTCTTCGGTGGGTGGATGGCACTTCCTTTAGGGTCATTTTAAATTGATTTGAGTTTTTCAAGATGCCACTGGTGAACTTCTCATTTGCGTCATGACAACTTCCCATTCTGTGGTAATTCTGCCAGCAGAATTACTGTTGGGTAATTCTGTCAATATTCAGTGGTAACAGTAATTCCACCGGATATTGGCAGAATTACAGTTGGTGTTGTGGTTTTTGGCAGTAATTCCACTGGTGCAATTACTGTTACTGCCGATATGTGGTGCACACCCCCTCCTACTCATGATTTGGCAGACATTCCGCCGGGATGCTTGGCAGTAAAGGTAATTACGACTTGGGGAATTACTGCCATCCTTGCTGCCAAACTCATAATGAGGGCCTGTGAGTTTTCCACCATGGTGAAAGTAAAGGTAAGGAAAATACTGCTGCAGCCAGAAGAAAATTCACATAGACCATCAAAATGGACAGACGAGCTGCTATTAACCTGTTGACGAATTCCTGTAAGGTTAAACACTGCTGGGAGCTATTTGGCTCCTGCTTGTATCCTAAGAGAGGACAGTTAGCATTAAGCCAAGGGCTACCAGGAGCTACCTTTGTCCCCCCAAGCTAATTGATACTGTATGAGCATGTATTAATGACATTGACCCTTTATGCTTGGGAATGTGTCTAAAGGGTACATTTATAAGACATTTAAAGCATAATGTATCAAATATAATGGAAACGGTAAACGTTTCTACCTTATGTGTAAGTTGGATTTGCAGCATGCTGGGTCCCTGCTTCCCAAGAGGTAGCTCCTGCTTACCAGGTGATGCATGATAACCCAAGAGCTACTTTTTGCTCCTGGTCATCAAATCTCAATTTGGATCCCTGATCTAGCATACATTGTAAGCCTGGTACACTTTTCTGTAATTAGCTCTTGTTAACTGAGTGGGTCATCATCCCTACCACATGAATTCCGCTCATGTGGTGGCAGCAACATAAATGGCATGCTTTTGGATGGTGAAGTAGGTGCCTGCATGCAACCAGTTGCATGACCACAGGAGTTTAAAGTGTGCTGTAATAAATCTGGTTAGTATGAATAACCTTTTAAACAACTTCAGAAAAACTTGCCTACAAATATAATAAATAATAGTCCCACCTGCCCCCACTGATTATTTCAAAAAATGGTTTGTGGAAGATGAGTGCAAAAAATGCACAGAAGAGAGCTCCAGAAATTAGCATTGTGAAATGTAAATCGACAGCAATGTGGCACACACAGGGTGTTAGCCACAGCGGTAGAAAAAACGTAGGGGTGGGCCGAGAACGGAATGGTAGCGAGGATGAGAAGGAGCAGGATCTCGACAGAATGGATAATGGAGGAGGACCAGCAAGCAGAGAAAGGGAGGTGGGGAGCAGGTGATGAAGGGAGTAAGAGGGCAATGGTTTGTGGCAAATCATGGGATCATGTCACTTCTCCCCATGGGCGAGCATTTCCCTGTGAGACTAGGGAGGTGAGACTGCAACCCGATATTCCCCCTACAGGTGGTAAAAGCAGGAGGGCCTCCCAGGGAGGGACTTCCCTCACAGGGATAGTGACTGCCATTCCATGGTGGAACTCCATAACCCTCTAACCTTTGAGTCCCCAAAATCCAAAGACCTGTAAGAAAAGCCTCTGACAGTACCACTTTATGTTATTGTGACACTCCACCTTTTCTTCCTATAAATGGTAATTCAGTGTTTTATGGAAATACTGTGAAGAAGATTACAGGAGTTATGCAAACTACTTTTTTTATGTGACCTCCGAAGTACAGAGAAGAGGTGGCCCTGAGGGAGCCTGAAAAGTGCATCATTGATACAGAAAAAGAGACTTTGACATTACGCTGGGGAGGACCCAGCTACCAACCATAAAAAATGACAAAGTGTGCTGTAGCACCTTGAAGTGTCTCATGTGCTAGATGGAATTACAAATAATGATCTTGGACCCAAATAACCGGAGAGACTCAAAGAATATGGCAAAGTACCACTTTATTACCAGCATACAATAAAGTAGGGCAATCTGGCGAATAACAGGAAGTAATTCAGTAATTCACAAACTCACAACCAAATGTGATTATACAAAGGTTTTATACCTTGATGTACGTCATTTAGGACATCATCTTACATGGCAAACTAAAACCTATTGAAGGGAGGGATTGGTTAGGGGAACATATGTACCTGTAGTATGCATAAGTGTTAATAACTTCATTAGCTGACTCTTATCTGGTGGGAACGCCTCAAACTACCTCTAAATACATATTGTACTGATTGTAGTGGAAAATTGGCAGCAGATTGGTCTCTGCAACATTGTATAGCATGTTGCTACATAGACCCTCTGATTGCTTGCCATGCTTTCCCAACCTTGGGCTTTTGGCTCGTTAGCAACATGTAGGTAAAACAAAACATAGGTGCCGCAAGCAACGTCAGACTACTCCCCACTTTCACAATTAATCCAACGTCTATCATCAGTCAGGGCCCAAGTCAAGGCTTCTCCATTGTAGTTCACCTCAGAGCCTACTCTCTGTTCTGGGACATTCAAGGAAGTGTAGGCACATTATTATCTTTGCGTGGGCTTAATGAATAGCCCTTGTTTTCAACTTCTGAATCATGTGTGAGGAGACCACAAATGTTTCCACCTCAACCTTCCATTTACTGCTATTTGATTCAATTGTGCTGGGTGTCGTCATACTTCTTGGCCTCAGGAGACTTGCTCCTTCCATCTTGCATAGGCTTTCTGCATCTTTAATTGTCTAATACTTGGCTCTTGCAGATGTTTTTTTCTCCCTCGCTTCATCTGAGAAAGATGTCTTACATACAGGGCTTATCCTTTTAACTCCCCTTGTGCCTTGCAATTTTTCCTTGAAATAGTATCCTTGATCCCAAGCCAAAAGACCCCTCTTTATTCCTCACACAAAGCTGTTTTTCCAGCATCTCCTGACCCTGCAGCCCTGGTCTGTCTCTGTGGTAGCTTGAATAGTTTTAATACAAGTCCGACGTCTATGTTTCCATCATGGCCGCTATAGCCATGTTATGATTTTCTCTGCAGCAAGTTTCTATATGTCTCATCTACCTTGCTTTCCTGCATATATACATTTATTAATCAGCAGGTTCATTTATCTTCTTTGCATATACAATTTCTTCATATTCAATTACACGTTTCTCTTGTTACTTCAGTTACATCTTCATTCCTTGAGTATTTCAGTTCGTTTCAGTGAGTTTCAGTATCTCTCCTCTATGACGTCACTCTGCTCTTGTCAGATTTCACTTATAGCTCTATGATGTCCAATGGTGTGGGCAGGTATCCCTCAGCGTGGGGGTACATTCGATACGGTTGTCTGAGTGCCTATTATCTATCATACACTCGATGAGGTATTGGGATGATACCTGGTGTCCCATATAGGGCTCTCATCCTACCATTTCAGTATGATAGAGGTGACGGGGCGGGAGCTAGGGATAGCATGTCAACCTGCTCCTCTACATTACCCCCTCTGGTCGAGTCCTCTACCACCTTCTCTTCTTCAAACTATATCATCCTCTCTTCACATCTAAGTTTCTTCAAGATCCATTTTTATCACCCTCCTCAGGTAACCTGCATTCTTTATATACTCATCCACACTCCAGGTCATGTGACAGCATTCTCCAGTTGGTTGACAGAATACCCAACATCCTACATATCTCTTGTGATCCTTAAGGTAGAACTTCATCCCTGGGTGTGCCAGCAAAATCTTCCTTATGTTCTCACAGGTGGTGTCTTCAGTCTATGGTGTGTGATCTCCTTAGACAAAAATCATTATCT
The DNA here is from genome assembly GCF_040938575.1 of Ambystoma mexicanum. Lineage (NCBI taxonomy): Eukaryota > Metazoa > Chordata > Amphibia > Caudata > Ambystomatidae > Ambystoma > Ambystoma mexicanum. The sequence goes on from NC_090929.1 coordinate 1,088,263,068, forward strand.
TCATCCCAATAGCTTTCTTGGCAGTTTTCTGACATTGTCCCAAAATGATCCTTATGAGACAGAATTCTAGCAATACCAACAATATTATTGCTCCAAGTAATTTGAAGGTATTGCTAGCCCGGGTGGAATATGTGAAAACAGAGACAAAAAACAGTCATCTCCTGCTGTCTCATCAGCTTCAACGTCCATCTTCATATGCAGAGTTGTCAGCATAGTTATTACTTCCGTCAGAGTTCCTTTTTCTCCATCATGGGAAGGTGTAAATGTACAGCAAGAAGGCCTGACCTTGTTGTACACACCTCCTTCCATTGCTGTAATTAAGTCCAGGAAATACCTGTTCTGGAGGGTCATAAGCCCAATGGCCCTCAGTTCTTTTCTGATTGCATTAAATCCTTTTATTGTTGCATTGATCGTTTGCAGCAGCTCTCATCTGGTAATCTGCAGCCACTTGGCATTCTCTGCAGTTTGAAGTCCTGGCATAAATATAGATGTTATGATCATTGCCATCTAGCTGAATAATTTATGCTCATCTGGAATATCGTTCTAGGCTTCTATTGACTTTGATGAAGAATAGTTCTCCCTCTTCAATCAGCAAAGGTTGAGCAACCTCTTGCTTCTCTGGTGTTGATTCATTTTTTGAAATTCGTCAATATGGAGGTCACTTTGAGGAATCAATAATGCAAGAACGTGGGGGGGCGTGGCTAGCGCGCGAGCGATGCGGACGTGAGCTGAGTGAGCTCCCGTAAGCGCCGACACAATCCTGTACCTTTATCCTGATTCCTGGGGACATCGAGCGACATCAACGCCACGATTGTGCCCGTGAAGCTGGGGGCTACGACCGGCGGAAATCCGGGCTGTGGTCTGCCCGTTTGGAGGGCCATAATCTGCAATTTACTGAAGGCCGGGGGCCCCGAACTGCGAAACCAAGATGGCCGCCGGAGCTTGAGGGCAGACCACCTCCTGTCTGATTGGGGCTTGAAGCGGCCTGGTGTGGTGCGGCACACGCAGTGGACACTGACTTTTCTTACAACCGGAGGTCGCCCGGACAAACGGCTCCTGCTCTTGGGCTGTTTCGACCCAGCCCCGAGTGGTGGAGGACGGCAGCGGCCTGGCCCGACAGAGCTAGAGGTAGGTGGGATTAACTCTCCCCCCCCCCCTGCTCCATACAGACGGTGGATTCGTGGAACCTGCGTGTTGGAAGGTGTTTGGAGGACCCCGAGGCCTTCCACCTGGCCTGTTGCGGGGCTGCGACACGGTACACCGGAGTAGATCCATAAGGGCGTAATTAGCACTGTTCGACCTGCCGTGCCGGACGCCCCACGCCTCCCCGGAACTATGGGGAAAGAAAGGCAGAAGAAACCCTCCACACAGAGCAGCATGGACCAATTTGCCGTCGCCACCACCCCGGCCCCGGCGGCCCCAGCAACGCGACCGAACTCCCCCAATGGGGAGGGCCCTCTTTCTCTCCATGATGTAATGGCGGCCATTGCTAATTCCCGATCCTCCATGGAGACCAAAATAGATAGCATGGCGGCAGACGTCTCCTTCCTACGCCACGATCTACAGAAACTAACCTCCAGAACGGGAGAGGCGGAACAACGTATTTCTGAAGTGGAAGACAATATAGGCGGGATTAACCGCCAACTGTCCCAGGCCTTAAACCGCCTTAAGACCCTTGAATCAAGAGTGGAGGATGGAGAGGGGCGATCCCGTCGCAATAATGTCCGTATCCTGGGTCTGCCAGAAGGGGAGGAGGGACAGTGTATGGAGCTGTTCTTGGAGCAGTGGCTTGTAGACATCTTCGAGGCCACATCCTTTTCAAAGTTCTTCTCAGTGGAGAGGGCTCACAGAATGCCGGCGGGTAGACCACCCCCGGGTGCCCCGCCACGTACTATCATCGCCCGCTTACTCAACTACCGAGATAGGGATGCCCTCCTGCAACTGTCGCGGGCACAAGGCTCGATTACCCATAACGGCTCCCGAATCGCCTTTTTCCCGGACTACACCCGAGAAGTGCAGCGGGCACGACAATCGTTTGAGCCACTCAAGAGACAGCTGGCCCAACTAAATGTGAAATATGGCCTGCTCTTCCCGGCCCAACTGAAGATATATCATGGTGGAACCACGGTTCATTTCAGCGACCCGCAGGAGGCATGGAAATGGGCGGAGGCCCATATAGAAGGTGATTGGACTGCGAGACCGAGGAGGCCGAGAGGAAGACCGAGGCCCAGGCACGCCTCCCCGAGAGGAAACCCGGAGAGGAATGAACAGGGGGTCCTGGACCCCGATGCAGATCAGCGAGGACATTGACCGGACTGTCGCCCCTCTGGCCTAGTAATGGCGCTTTGAAGTATTCTTTCTTTGTTTGTATTCTTAAGCCGGACGCATGAGTAGTCCACCATGGAAGATGTTGACACTGGCGCATGGGAGGGGACTCTGGAGGAGCCTCTGAAAACCCCCCCCCCCTAGCCGAACTTCCTCCTTTCCTTCTCCTTCTCCTTCTCCCTTTTCCCCCCCCCTCTTTCTTGTTTATCTAGACCCGGCTCTAGGGTCTGGGTTTTTGAGCTGCTACCTTAAGTTGAAGGTCCAGCTATGTTTGGGCGACAGGTACTTCGTGTTGGGGTGGAGTATAGGGTGGGGGTAAGTTGGGAATGTTTGGAAGTTTGTTTGTTACTTCAAGACTGTCATATGTTTATAACGGACACGAACCACTGTCTTTGGTCGAAGTTACCACTTCACCATCTCTCACTGATTGCTACAATCGTACAGACCCCCATCATGTGTGATAGATATCCTGTGCACAGACTCACGGGACACCCATGCGCCACACCAAATCCCTGAAGTTCCTCACCTGGAACGTGAATGGGATGGGGTCCGGGATTAAACGGCGCCTGCTTAGGCAATTTCTAAATAGACACTCCCCTGATGTGGCCCTTTTGACAGAAACCCACCTGGCCGGATCACACTGTGCCTTTTTTCAGAGGACTAATTACCACCTTGCCCTTCAGGCGGGGTACACAATGGGCTCCAGGGGCACCCTCATCCTGATACACAAGCGCATTCCATTTACTCAGCAATTGGTTGAGCGCGACCCAAGGGGTCGATACGTGTTCGTCATGGGGACCATCTGGGGTCAGACGATGGCCATTGCCGCAATTTATTCCCCACCCGGGTTGGGACAGGAATTACTGGACGATCTTACTACCCTTATAGGGAAACACCATCCTGATACGTTCATTCTGGGGGGTGATTTTAATGATACCATGAATGATAACTTTGACCGTTCCCATCTCCGAAATCGCAACCCTGACACCTCGACTAGATTGGCCAGTTTTGCATCGGCCCTTGGGCTCCGAGATGTATGGAGAGAGTTACACCCGACTGATAGGGAGTACTCCTTCCATTCCGGCGCTCACGGCTCCATGTCCAGACTGGACTACTTCTTCTTGCCACATACCGACCTCCATAGGGCAATGTCCGCAGATTTACTCCCCCGGGGCATTTCGGACCACTCCCCCCTCTTAGTTGAATTGCGTATGCAGGGTCCCCTTCCCCCTAGAACGTGGAGACTTAACAATTATTATCTGGGGTCCCCGGAACTGATAGATCGCCTCGAGGAAGTTTCTGGTGAATATTTCGAAATTAACGAGAAGTCGGTGGACAGCCCCGTGATATTATGGGAGGCCTATAAAACAGTGCTAAGGGGTGAAATCCTTTCTTGGACGACACATAAAAGAAACATCCGGTTCCGGGAAATATTAAAGGCCGAAGAGGAAGTGAGAGACAGGGAGATTGAGCATATATCCGATCCTACGCCTGAGACCCACCGATCCCTCCAGCGCGCCCAGGAGTGCCTCCGTAACAGAACGATGGATGACGCCAAGCAGGCCCATTGGCAGGCTAGGGCGAGGGTGTATGAACTTGGGGATAAGTCGGGTAAACTGCTCGCTTGGTTGCAGAGGAGAGACGAGGGGCAGCGCCATGTCCGGGAAATTGTCACGGCACAGGGCGACACCCAACATTCGGACTCTGGGATTGCCGAGGCCTTCACAGAGTTTTACGCAGATTTGTATCGGGCTCCGACCTCACCGCTAAACCCCTGCCTCCTAGATGAGGTGACGCTGCCGATCCTTTCGGGGCAACAGAGGGACCAGCTGGACTCTGCTTTATCAGAGGCTGAGATTGCAGAGGCACTGTCTCAGCTCCAGTCGGGAAAGGCACCGGGCCCGAACGGATTCCCAGTTGAAACTTGGCAGAAGCTAGGAGTAGACAAAATGGCCGGTCCTCTACATAGGATGTTTCTTGCTGCCCGGGAACAGGGTACCCTCCCACCAGATCTTTGCAAGGCCACCATTGTGGTCATTCCCAAGCCTGGCAAACCTCCACATGATTGTGCTTCTTATAGACCTATATCGCTGATTAACGGAGAAGCTAAGGTCCTTGCTAAGCTATTAGCGAATCGGTTGCAGTTAGTCACATCCTCCTTGATCCATCCGGATCAGTGTGGTTTTATGCCTGCCAAATCGACTCGGATGAATCTGCGCCGCCTCCATTTAGCATTGGAGAGATCCCCGATTATAAACGAACCCTTGGCCTTGTTGGCAATCGATTTTGAAAAGGCGTTCGACTCCATTCGATGGGACTACCTTTGGGAAATAATGCGCCGCATGGGGTTCGGAGAGGCCTATTTAGGCTGGGTGCAGCTACTTTATGTTAACATCAAGGCGGAAGTGAGAGTGAATGGCTGGTCCTCTGGGTCCTTCCCCCTGGGCCGTGGTACGCGACAGGGATGCCCTTTGTCCCCTCTTTTGTTCGCCCTTGCTATCGAGCCATTAGCTCTTTGGCTTCGCCAAAACACCGCCTGGAGAGGATTCAGATGGCCGGAGGGACACGAGGATCGTACATCCCTGTATGCGGATGACCTCCTGGTGTACCTGGGTGACCCACTAACATCCTCTGCCATTGTAACGCAAATGTTAGTCCGCTTTGGGGAACTCAGCGGACTCAGAATCAACTGGGGGAAATCAGTCCTCTTTCCGGTGAAGGGTGGGGAACAGGCAATCCCCCAGGACTGCCCGTACCGGGTGGAACGACAGGGGTTTCGCTACCTGGGAATATGGATATCCGGGGATTTAACAAGCTATATAAGGAACAATCTCCGACCAATCACAGACCGCCTTATTGTTGATGTCCGGCACTGGAAACTCCTCCCCCTGACACTTATGGGAAGAGCGGCACTTTTTAAAATGATGACCCTTCCTAGATTCCTCTATGTCCTTCAAAATGCCCCACTTAAAGTCCCCGACTCGGAGTTCCACCAGGTGGAGACACTTCTCAGAGACCTCATATGGGGGGGAGGCCAGTCACGAATTGCGTTAACTACACTTCAAAGATCTATTTGGGAGGGTGGAATAGGAGTTCCCCGCCTTCAAACGTATTACTGGGCATCACAACTGGTGGTGGTTAATGACCTTCTCCACGGGGACCGAGACCTGCCCCATATACGGGCTGAGATAGCCACTATGCGCAACACTGACCCGCTGCTTCTCCTCTATCAGCCCCTTTCGAGAACCTCTCCGCCCACAACCACTACGCATATGATCACAGTGTGGAGACAGGCACACCGATTCATTGGGTGGGAAAATAAAGCTACTAGAGCACAACCCCTCTGGCGGAACAACAACCTAGCTGAGACCCAGAAGTTGGAGCCGTGGCCTAGGTGGGTGAATGCGGGGATTGCCAGGATTGGGGACATGCTTACACAGGGGTGTTTGGCCTCATTTGATGACCTACAATTGCGATTCCAGATTCCGAATACGGAACATTACCACTACATTCGCCTCGCCCATGCTTTGAGACCCTACCTGACAGCAGATACGCAGTTACCGGACTATACCCCCATAGAGCGTAACATCCTTCCGGCGCATATCCCTACCAAATGCACTTCCATCCTTTACAATGCTATATCCTCCTTTGCTACCCCCGAATTGAATGAACTAAAGGCAAAATGGGAAGTAGATGTGGGGGTGATAGATCCTGAGGATTGGATACAAGTCCTTATGCATCCCCGGGAAATCGCCATTTCCTCTAGGCTTCGATTAGTGCAGTTGAAAATACTACACCGGGTTTATTACCCTAGGACACGTCTATATGGCTGGAAACGGGCTTCTGACCCAAACTGTTTGCGGTGTGGGGATGGGGAGGGGACCTTTATTCACATTTTGTGGCTGTGTCCCCAGATACAAACTTTTTGGAACGCATGCTGTAGGGAACTCTCCCGAGTTCTGACTCGCACCATACCACTGGACCCAAGGGCTTTGCTTCTGGGCGTGCCCGATGAGATAGAAGCTAATAAGTGGGAAAGATTGCTCCTACACACGGCGATGGGGCTGGTTAAGCGCAATATCGCGCAGAAATGGGGTGCCCCTGACTCCCCAACGCTGGAACAATGGAAATTGGATATGGACATATGCGCTATGATGGAGCGTAGGATTTACTCGGCGCGAGGCTGTCCCAACAAAGCGTCGAAAATATGGGACAGGTGGGAGGAAGGTGTGGCCTGAGTGTCCCATGTACAGGCGGGGGAATGTGCACTGGGGGTTTTGTTTTGTGCTTGTACCATACTATACATTATTGCATGTGATGAGATGATCGCTCAACTGTTGATGCTCAGGGTACCTTTTCTGATTGTGAACGACTATGACAGTCTGAAGTTGTTTTTGTTTGCTTGTTGCTTTGTTATTATGACCATTGTACTATGTTAATAACAATAAAATACTTTATAAAAAAAAAAATAATGCAAGAACGTGTACGACCACAAGGAAGCATACTCCTTCCCAATTTTCAGGAAGCTGCATGCAAGCTCTGGATCCACAGGCCCAATATCGATCCATCAGCACAGCAGTTCCTCCATTAATTCCTGGCACTTCGAGCACCTGTTTGCATTCTTTATTTTCTCCAACTAGGATCAGACCTTCATTCTTGAAGCATGTTGGGACATTTTTTAGTGGTATTAGAGTTACCGGTCCTGCTTCATTGTCAACCCATGTTAGCAGCTTAGAGTACTTGGCCCATGACTCTAAATACATATTCACTATTTGTACTATGCTTACTGGTTCCTTCTTCAATAAGAGTGCGGGGCAAGATAACATTCTTTCTTCCCATCCTGTACTGGTAGCTACCCGTCCACACACCAATAGATGAGGTCTCTCCCAGCAAATTGGTACTCCTTCTGATCTTTCCACTATGTCTGAACAACCCATCTCCCTCATTTCGACAAGCTTTATTCGTTCTCCAATCTGGGATGGAAATATGTTTTTTGACTTTCCAACCCATCCCTTTCTCCATCTTTTGTGTTTTCACATAAGAATCTTCATATGGAAATGTTCTCCTTGACCGCCATTGTAAGGTTGCCCATTTTCCTTCAAATTCTCCTCTGGGTAAACATGCTGCCAGATGACTGAGGCACTGTGCATCATGTGCAGGCATCTCGTTTGCAATAAATGTTCTGGCTGCGTTCATGGCATATGGGATGAGAGAACACGTAGCAGCTTTCATCTGACATTCTCTCTTCCACTTCCTTCATGTTCTGGTACCATAGGTTATTCTTTAGGTGAGCTGAATTATCAAGATATGTATTTATGCCTTCATGAGCTTCTCCAACATCTCTTTTAAGTCGAACAATTTGTTTAGTAAAATTATGGAAAATCTGGTTGTGCTTTTGTTAGCGATTATAAAGGATGTCTCATTGTCCCCCACAGTATCTGCATTTGTATTCATTATGTGTCTGAATGCCATAATAATAAGGAAGAAATGACAAATCATAAGGCAAAATGATATTACAATTATCATTCCCAAAAAGCGTATCGACTTTCTCGATGGTAGCAAGTCTCTCATATTCTGGAACCTTCCCATCTTATTTAATTCAATATGTAATTGTGTTGTCTTCTGTAACTCATGCTTTTATATCAAGAATTGCAAAATAATTGCCACAAGAATTCTGTAAATAATGTGATTGCTTTTAAGGTTGCCACAAAATGTCACAATGTCCACATGTCTTATGAAAGCTGGGTAAGACTGTAATATGTAGGTAACAACAGCATACAAGAATGTGTGTAATGTTATTATGATAGGTAGCAGAGAAGATGGAATGTATTATTTGTCCTTTGGCTTTGGTGCATTTAAGCCTTGTTCGTTTAACCTATGTAAAACAAGTTCCAGGATAGCTGCATGTCCATTCATTCCTTATTAGTTTTAAGAAATGTCAATCTTTATTTCAAGGGTGTTTTATAATTATATAAACTTCTTTTATTTTTTCTTGGTTGCTGATCTTGTCTGCATGTGTGGAAATTCTTCTCTTGTTACACTGTCAGTCGATGCAGGATGGGTTGAAGTGTATCCCTTGTACGGTTTGATGTTGTGCAGATGCAGCCAGGCTCATCTTTCTTGTGATTTAACAGCCATGGGGCTAACTATTTCCACCTCATAAGGTCCTTCAAAGCAGGGCTTATTCCAGGTGCGAACAAATTTGCGTACCAGCACCAGGTCCCCTGGATTTAAGATTGGCTGTTTCAATAAACCGTCTGGATCAGTTGACTGGCTTTCTTCTTCAGTCCTCTTTGACCCCTCTCTTCGGTTCTTGATCTGTTGAGACATGAAAGATACACTTGCAGTCATTGTTGCTAGGTAATCATGCATCTCATCACCTAATGTCTTCGCTACACTGTGGGCATTATTTTCTACCCTAGTTGTAGAAGCAAGGGTTGTTCTCATTCGGCATCCAGTCACCAACTCATGAGGAGTTAGGTGATAATCTAGGCCTCGCTGATTTCGCAGTGCATATAGCACAAGGAGCAAACAGTGTAACCACCCCTTCTTCAAAGTTATCTTAATCTTCACTATTCTCTCATTAAGGAGTCCATTTAATTTCTTACAACTCCCCTTTTCCTGCGGGTGATAGGCAGAAGACAACTTGTGTTTTATACCTAGTAAAAAAGTTACTTGCTCAAATAGTTCATTTACAAAATGTGGTCCATTGTCAGACCGCAGCACTTCACAAACACCCCATCTCGGAAACACCTCACGCACAAGGAACTTGGCAGAACATGTGGCATCAGGGTGCATACATGGACCTGTCTCAGTCCATCTAGAAAAGTGACATACAACTACCAGCATGTACCTATAGCTGTTGTATGCAAAACAAGGGAGTTCTGGGAGGGAGTCTCTCTACCGGCACAAACACAGCCCATTGACATGTTCATAGGTGGATGGTCCCCGGGAGAGTCTCAACCAAGTCTTTAGCTCACTGTCCCTTCCACAGAGGAGAAATATCCCTGCATATCAGTCTTTGTCCTGCCCAGGGGCAGTCCAGCACTTTCTCCTCTGAAGAGTCCCAACAGCAACCCCATACACGTGTTTCAGCTTTGTTGGGCATCATCAGTGAGGTGATGATGTGCCTCTCTGAGAACAGTGAGCAAGCGTTCCATGTCAGGATTCTCTTGGTAACTTAGGGTGAGACCCAAAGTTACTTACTATGCAAAACAAAGGGGGTCTGGGAGTCTCTCTACCGGCCCGAACACAGCCCATTGACCTGTTCTTGGGTGGATGGCCCATGGTTCTCTGAGAGGCACAGCTCCACCTCAATGATGATTCCCAACAAGGCTGAAACACTTGGATGGGGTTGTTGTTGGTACTCTTGTTCAGAGAAGAATTGCCTAGCATTTCGGTGCTGTACTGCCCCTGGCAGGACAAAGACTGATTTGCAGGGATATTTCTCCTCTGTGAAAGGGACGGTGAGCTAAAGACTTGGTTGAGACTCTCCCAGGGGCCATCCACCCAAGAACAGGTCAATGGCCATGTTTGTGCCGGTAGAGAGACTCCCAGACCCCCCTCTGTTTTCTATAACTGTTGTATGCTTGCAACATATCTACATGATTTATATGTAGAGGCTGAAATGGGCCATTGGGTCTAGGAATTGCTCCTATCACTGTTCGCAAAGTGTGCCCTGCAGTACATTTCTGGCACACGATGCAATTCACAATAAACTGTGCCACATGCTTTAACAAATTTGGTGAAAACCAATCTTCTGCAATTGTAGCAGCAAGACTCTCTTGAGTAATAAGCGGGGGTAGTGAAACTGCTCCAGCTCTACCTTCAATAATGCTAGAGGCATAACTGGCTTTCCACTGCTATCCTGCCTCCAGATTGCCTCAGTGGGAGATAAAGAACAGCCCCGCTTTCTCCATAAATCTTGCTCCTCCTGTGAGGCTCGACCTTGTATTTCAATTAACTGAACAATAGACAGCCTGTTAAAGCCCTCCTTTATTAAAATGCATCGTCCTGTCATTTGTTTAACACTTCTTAGATCGAAATCAGAAATATTTAGCAAATATGCTGTCTTTTTGGCTTCTACATCTACAGCTTCATTTCTGCGAGAAATTACGTCTGTTCTTTTAGTATGCGCTGCGCATTTTACGACTGTGATAGTCAATAGGAGTCTCAATTCCTCAATAAGCTTATACAATAGGGAAGCCCCTCCTTTTCCAGCATGACAAACCTGTGTGCACAGTTGACATCACATAGGTGGATTCAGAGTACACAGTCACTTCCTCATCCTGATATCTTTGGAGTGCAGCAATAAGGGCCACTAATCCTGCAGCCTGTGCTGAGCAACGCGAAGGCCATCTTGTGCTGCTGGCTGCTTCAAATTCACCCTCTCAGTTTAGCTTTACTACTGCTGACCTAGTATGCCTTTCACCAGTAGTTTGATCAGTTTGTGAAGAACCATCAATGAAAAGTACATGTACATAATCATCCTCCCCTATTAGTTCTGCTAGGAATGTTGCTGGATTCACTGTTCTCTATCTAACAATTTTGATTGCAGGGTTTGAGATAATTACCTTGTATCACAATGCTCTTTGTGTGGACAATGTACCTTTGGTTTTCTATAGAATGGCAAACAATGTGTGCTCAATGAGTAATGTTACTAAACACCCCATTGTAATACTTGAAGCTTTTTCAATTGCAAATGCAGCAGCAGGAAAAGCTTGTTCACAGGGGTAATGCCCTTTCATAACTGGATCTAAACTCCCATTATAATAAGCCAATGGATTATACCCATATCCTAATATCGTTTTCTGTGAGAACTGCTATCATAACTTCTCCATTTGAATGAGAAAATAAGTAGAACTCTTCATGATAGTCTGGAATTCCTAGCACATGGGCTGGACTAATTGCCTTTTTAATTCCTCAAATCTTTCAGTCATTTCATCTGTCCATGTTATCTTACTTTTGTCTACCTGTGATTCTTTAAGTCCTTTTAGAAGCGGCTGAATATATGTGCTGTAATTGAAAACCCAGGCCCTACAATAGTTACATAGGCCTAGAAACTGTTGCATTTCCCTCTCTGTTGTAGGTTCTGAAGTCTTCATAATTGCTTCTGCTCTTTCAGGCGTCACTTTTCTCCCCTCTTGAGAAATTAGCTGTTATTTGTACAGGACCTCTTCCTGACAATATTGCAACTTTTCTTTGTCTACTGTGTATTCTTTCTCTGCTAATATGGTCATGACTCATACTGCGTCTTCCCTGCATCTTTCTCTGTCTCACTGCACATCAATAGGTCATCTGCGTACTATATTATTGCACTCTTGTGCTGTACATTGCCCAGGTCCATCTGAAGGACCCTGTTGAAGTTCAATGGGGACTCACAGTACCCTTGGGGCAAGCGAGTATGTTTCAGATGAATATTTCTATACAAAAAGGAAGTCAAATCTTGTGAGTCCTCATGGCGAGGAACTGAGAAGAACGCGTTTTTTAAATCTATAATTGTGAAATATTTAGCCTTAGATAGAATATTACATAATATCGTGGTGGGATTAGGAACTAAAGGAAACTCTGCTTCGACAATATTGTTATGGGGGCGAAGATCCTGAATAAATCTCCATGACCCCCAATTGATTTCTTCACTGGGTACACAGCCGTGTTAAATGGGGACTCAGATGGCACCAATATTCCTTGCTTCATTAAAGTGGAAATGGTCTCAAATATACCTTTGTCTGCTACTCGGGACAGGGGATATTGTTTTGCTCGTGGCAGAATTGCTCCTAGTTTAAGCTCGACTTTAACTGCTCCTGCGCCTTTCAATAGGCCCGCGTCATATGGACTGGTGCTCCATAAAATATCTGGCACTTTCTCCAAATCTTCCTGGAAAAACTATGGTTTCTTTTTTACCTTCGCCATTCTCTGAAGTATTTCCATACTCTCCACTTTAATCCAAAAGGCAAGACTTATAAAAAATACTAATTCATCATCCGAATAATCATCCCGAAAAAGTTCTTTGTCAAGTCTGTAAAACTATATCCTACCCTCATCATCTGTTCCATTGACAACCACTATTTCCTCGCTGAACACTGCTGCTTCTAACTCTAAAGGGAAAACCTTTCCTTCCTCATCATCCATGAGTATTTCTGGTCTAAACAAAAACTTTTCAGGTATTCTCAACATTTTACCTACCAACTTAGGTAACCATGATAAACAGTCACTCCATATGAAAATACTTCTGGATCTAAAGGGGCTCCTCTTAATGCTTTCTGTCCTGGAAAGGCGAATATAAATGTGTTCACGTTCATATAATGTATCCCTGGAGTGGAATACACTATTGCTTCATCACTAAAAGATATTGTCATGTTAAGTTTTATCATCAAGTCACGTCTTTGCATGTTAACTGCTGTCTGCCGAGAATATAATATGGGCATAGCTCTTGTCATATTGTTCCATTGTCGACTATTGTCTCGTTCTTCTTTGTCACGTCTGCTTGCACCCCGCCCTGTGTCCGTCCCTAGTTTCTCCCCACCTCCCTCCTCTCAACCAGTTCCTTCTTCTTCTCTCCTCTTACTGCCTACTCTATGGCGCTCTCTGTTTCTCCAATCTTTTCTAACTGCTTCGCTATCGAATATCCTGCTCTCCTCACTAAATCTGGTAAGACAAAGTTTAAAAAGGACATCCTGGTCTCCAACCTAGGCCTCCCTATCGCTGACACGTATACCAATGCCTCCTCCAGGCAAACCATCACCAACATCCTTTTTGTCGTTCCCTTGCTGGATCTATGGACTCTTCATATGGTCTCTGTGCTTTCTCCTTTCTCTTCTTCTCCCATTAATGGTGGCACCCGGTGGGAGGCCCTTCTGGCCCCCTTCCACTCCTCTAAGGTCATCATTAATGTTTACATGAATGGTACCATCTTGGTTCAAGGCCCTCGGGCCAACCTACTCCTCTTTGATAGACGCTTCCCGCGGCTCATCAATTTCCTTTCCTCTCCTGCTGTCTCCTCTCTTCCCCCCATGGCTTTCTTGCCTCCCCCTGCTGTCTCCTCCCTAGCTACCTTGCCCTCTCCTCCTTCCTCTTCTGCCCACCCTTTGGCTTCTTCTACACCTCATCAGGGTGCACCTCTGATTTGTACCCCTCCCCGGAAGTCTTTCAAGGATGGCAACCTTCTCCATATTGCCACTCTCAACTCTCGCTCTGCTGTCAAACACTCCCCTGGAATCTGCCGTCTCCTGGAAGAACTTGACCTTGATGTCCTCGGTCTCGCTGAGACACGGTTCACAGCCAGCTCTGTCACAAGCTTTGACACTCTCCTCCGGGATGGCTAAAAGATCCTCTCCGCCTCCAGATCCAACGGTTCCGGAGGGGGTATAGCCCTTATCTTCCCTGAGAGGATTCCTGCCTCTGGCATGCCTACACAGGCCTACTCTTCTTTCAAAGGCCTTGTATGCAGGCTTTCTCTCTCTCCTGGCCATTCCCTTACAGTGGCTACTATCTATCGCCCACCTGGTCAGATCTCCTCCTGCTCTCTGAGGTGGGCGGACCTCTCCTCTTCCCTCCTGGTCTCAACCACTCAACCCCTCCTTCTTGGAGACTTTAACATCCAACTGGATGCTTTCTGTCCTTCCTGTGGACTCTTTTGCGACCTCTGCGACTCACTCTCTATTCTCCCCTCTGGCCCGACTCACTCTGCAGGGCACACTCTGGATGTTCTGATCTCTTCAGACCTTCCCCTATCTATCCCTCTCACCACTCCTCTCTCCTTGAGTGATGACCTTCTCCTTTCCTCCCAGCTCACCCTCTCTACCCATCAGGCCAAGCCACCTCCAGCACTGCCATCTACCTTCTCGGTTTCCGACCCAGAAGCGTGTTTCAGTTGAGGCTTTCGCCGCCACTTTCTCACCCTCCCCTACCCCCTTTGGCAGACTCACACCCTGACACAGCCCTTTCCATGCTCCACTCTGCTTTATCTGATACTCTTTATGTTCTTGCCCCTGTCACGAGGATCCGCTTGAAGCCCAAAGCCAATTGCAACTCCTGGTGTGACTCAGACCTTGTCACCCTTAAACACAAGTGCAGGGTGGCTGAGACTAAATTGCTTGCTTCCGGTACATCCTCTGGCAAATTTGCCTGTCGCATGCTCCAAAGGCAAAACTAGCTCTCTGTCCACACCAAAAATAGAGCCCACATCCAAGTCTGCATTCTGCGGCATCAAACAACTCGGTCAAACTATTCAAAATCTGCATGTTGCTGGCCAATCCTGCTGCAGTCTCTACCTCTCCTGTCACCTTCCATGCCCTCTGCACGGCCCTGGCTTCTCATTTAATCTCTAAAACTCAGGAAACCCTGTACTGTCTATCTTCCTCTCCCACTCCACCCTCTACTCCCAGCTCGGAAGGGCCAGAGCCCTTCTTCGGCCACCTCTCCTCCCTCCTTCTCTGCCTTTCCCCTGCTCTCCCCAGACGAGGTTTCTAGACAAGTCTGATCTATGAAAGTCTCATCAAAACAGGTTCACCCCTTTTCCTCTAAAACCATCAAGGACCACATTGACACCCTGGCTCCTGCTCTGGCTGACTTCTGCAACCACTCCATTGCCACTGGAGTCTTCCCATCCCCCCTGTAGCACTCCCTTGTGCATCCTCTTCCTAAGAAGCCCTCTGCTGACCCATCCTGCCCAGCTAACTATCACCCAATCTCCATCACTCCTTTCCTGGTCAAACTCCTGGAAAAGCTGTCCATCTGTCAGTTTAATCTTCACACTGAATCTGTTGGTTGTCTCCATGACCATCAGTCTGGCTTCAAAGCTGCCAGAAGCACGGAAACTGCTCCCCTGAACATCTGTGAAGCCCTGCTCTCCAACCTTGATTCCAACACCCCCTGTGTCCTCATCTTACTCAGTCTCTCTTCTGCCTTTGACACGGTCAACCATGCCATCCTACTAAACCGTCTGTATGATAACCTGAGTATCACTGATCAGGCCCTGGCTTGGCTGACTTCTTTCCTCTCCGATCGACCCTCCCAGGACCAACTTGGGTACTTCCTCTCCTCTATCTCTATCTCTGGTGTTCCGCAGTGGTCTAACCTGTCTCCCTGGCTGTTCAACCAGTACCTGGCACTTCTTGCCCATCGCATGGCCGCTCTCTGCCCCAACTTTCAGTGCTATGCGGATGACACTCAGCTCATTTTCAGGCTCCCTTCAGCCACCTCTTCGACTCCTTCTCTCATTTCTGACTGTCTGTCTGCTATCCAGGAGTGGTATCCCACCAATGATCTCTGCCTTAATGCCAGTAAGACAGAGATTCTCCTCATCGGAACACCTGCTCCCTCCTTTCCTGTCACTCTCTGGCCAGCCTCTCTTGACCCTCTTCCTGCTCCAACCTGTGAGGCTAAAAATGTCGCGTCATCTTAGACTCCACACTCTCCTTCTCTCCTCACATCTCTGATGTCTCTAAGAAGTCATACTACCAGCTCCACCTCCTCAGAGTTATTCTTCCTTTCCTCTCCTTCCTCCAGAAGCACACTGTCTCCAGAGCTTGGTTCTCTCTAGTCTGCAACAGACTCTTTCTAAATCTGTCTGCCTCTACTCTCCGGCCTCTGCAACTCATTCAAAACACGACTGCAAGACTTGTCCTTGGCCGCAAGCCGATGAATCATATCTCTCCAGGACTGAAATCTCTGCACTGGCTCCCAGCGGCTATGAGGATTAAGTTCAAACCCATCTGCATTGTCCACAAGGCCGCCTGGGGCCTCCATACCTTCAACTCTCTCTTGCTAAATATCTTCCTTCTCAAGCTCTTTGCTCATCCGCTTCCAACTCCCTCAGGGTCAGTCGCTTCTCCAAGCAACGAGTTGGAGATAGATCTCTTTCTTTGGCTGTGGCCTTCCTCTGGAATATCCTCCCAGACTCTTTGAAACTTGAGGATCATCATCTCCAGTTCCGGAAGCACCTCAAGACCTTCCTCTTTGCTTCTGGTTTCTCTCCTCCTCTACCCTGCTGAATTCGTAAACTGCACTGGTCACCTGGCTACCCTCTGTTCTGGGGTCCAGGTCCCCTCCCCACTAGTTGCACACCTGCACTGTCCCCCTGGCAATCTTTGCACTTGGTGGTTGTTTCTGTATCCCTTTAGCCCCCTACAAGCACTTGACACCTGATGTCTGCACTTACCCTTACACTTGCCACCAGCTGGCCGCACTGCTTATTTATTGTTTCTATTTATTTTACTTTTATCATATGTGCTGCACTGCCTCTCCCCCTTCCCCTTGCACTTCTCTACTTCCGACCTCCTCTGCACTTGCGCAATCTCAATGTCACCTGGTGTAAAGACTGGAGGGGGTATCTGTACTTCTGCTCTCTATATGGTAGAGGAGAGGCACAGAGGACCCCAGCCAAGATTCTCCATTGTGGTAGCAATGGACAAGCAATCAAGGCCTAGCTTCTCAGGAAGTGATGAGGGCTGGTTCTCAAGTACAGTGTAGGCCCACAAATGAATGTCCACACACTGTATTAGTTAAAACACAGTCTTTATATAGTTAATGCTCCAGGTTATGTACAATATCACAATAACTCAGTTTGTGCTCGGTTATCTACAATGGCAAATATACAGCTTTACATGGTACCACTATTACTATTAGATCTCATTAAAGTGCATCAACTGTACGCTTAAATGTCACACAAATCAGTTTGTAAAGGAAACCAACAATAGATATAGGTGGAAAACAAGATGATGAGAACAATATGCAGAATACTGGCCTCTACCATTAGACACAGTTCCATGTGGAGATCCCCGCACCTGGGCAACCTGTAGAATAAAGATATATCACAAGCCCAGTCCACATATTGTTCACAAGAATCTTTCCAATAGTTTAGCAAGCCCAGAGTACCTGGTGTTGTATAGTTCCTCGTTGGGAAATCAACGGCCCTTCTTGAGTGCACTCCCTTTAAGGCAGGAGGCACGGGTTGTCCAAAGTCCGGTGATGAACACGGTGAACTACGGCGGTGAAGTGGCAGCTTCGTTCGTAGCGGTGCTCGTCGACGGGGAAGCGTAAACGTCCTGCAAGGAAGAGGCGTGCAGGGCACCTCGATGTCAATAGTTCTGGACCGCAAAGAGTTTCAAGAACTGTGGCCCAGCAAGGGTGTCGAGTCGTCAGCTTCTCTGTGGTCTTTGGGTGGTGGTAACGTCGACGGCCTGGCCTTCTCTGGCGGGATAAGGTGGGCCGCGGTGCAGACGAGCGTGTCCGCAAATCAAAAGTTCTTAGGCAACGGGAGCACGGTGGCTCTGGTCAACGATGGCGGTCGTCGATGGTGGCAGACAACAGTCCGGGCGCTTCTCTTTGGGATTTCTCAGCAGTCCCCGTCTCCGGTAGGCAACCTGTCCTAGGTCTGTCTAACAGGGAGCTTTGGCAAAGATCAGCTGGTGCACGATGGTCCCTCGTAGCTCGGGAAGAGGGCGCCTTACTAGGTCCTCTCTGGGTCAGTCGTTGGAGACAGATTGATGAAGTAGAGCAACAGCAAGACTTCTCTTCCAGGAGTCAAGCTTCAGTTTCAACTCCAGTTTCTGTTCAGCTTCTGAACACAAATTCTAGCAGTGAGAGGCCCCCAGATATACTAGATGATCTCCCATTCATTCTGTTGGATCACACTCAGGCAACCAATCTGTCAGAAGGGCATTCATGCAGGCAGGCAGCCAATCAGGTGCATAGTGCATTCAGGCCATTCACTTCTCTCCAGACACTCACAACAAGTTATGTGTATTGGGACAAGTACCCAGCCATTCAACACTCCACACTGCATTCATACCAGTTTCGGGCAGGGCTGTCTCAGTCATTGTGTCAAACACCAGAAACTAGACATCCACAACAAGAAGTGGATATTCGAACACACTCCATTCACCCAGGTCCCACCCACAGGGTGTACCCACAACATACAATCACTGGGTAGGCTCCAGCCAGTCTGGCTTGGACTTCACAACAACATATATGGAACTTCCACCCAACAGCCAGTCAGGGGGAAGGGACAGAGTCAGGGCTTCCCAGGACTTTGGAAAAACAAGGTAACAGGCAATAGAAAGCAAGAGGCCACAGGGGCCATCTTGTTTCCTATCAGGAATCAACTGATTCCAATGGCAGGGCCTGGGTATCCCCAAAATGGAGGATACTCAGAGCACCTGTCAAATTCAGCATGGAGCTGCCACCAGCCCATACCCTGCTCTGTGGGTCACACACAAGTGCCCAAAAACATACACTAGGGGCACAGGGTTGTACCCCCCACCCATGGGTGCCATAAGGGTATCCCATGGGTCTGTACACCAAACCAAAAGAGAGCTGCACCGCCAGGATTCCCATATGAACTCCTGCACGGAAAACCAGACAGAACACACGATAAAAAGCAGTAAAGGACAAGGATACGGAGGACAGGTCCCTCTGATGCATTTCCAGCATCACACCTGGCCTAGGAAGATATTTTTCTCTGTCTTCCCTCTGACCCCCCTTGCCTCACCGTGCCTTGAAACACTTGTGTATAGGCGCGCTATAAATGCCATATCATAGGCACATCATCTTCTCTTATAGACATTGGTAATTCATCTGTAAAAGGAACTAAACTCATCGCCCCAGAGAATCCCTGCGCATTCATGGCAATGCCTGACATTGGGTATTTTCCCTCCCTGACACAGAATCGAGTTGCTCCGGTGTCTACAAGGAAATGGAAATGTCTTGCCTCCTATCGTTACCTTGACCCTTGGTTCCACTTGGGGGTCCCGCGTCACTGACAATACTGAATACTGAACACATCAGGTTGCTCCGTGGGCTGTCCTATTGTGGATATACATTCATCCCTGTACCTGTGAAAGGATATCCTCCTATCACAGTCACACTCCCTAGTTTAGGTGCAGGTGTTTGAGGTATTCTTATATTTGTGTTCCATTGTGGTCCCATGGGCTGTTGGGTCTGTGCTTGCTGGGCCTGTATCTGTTGGGCATACATAGGCATTTGCTGTGGTTGCCCTTGTGGCGATTGTGTCGGTAGTGGAGCTTGCTGTGTTTGCTGTGGTTGCAGTGCACACAGCCAAGTCTGCGTGCAGTTTTGGGCATAATATTCCTCTGGTTCAGTATTATATTGTGTAACACAGCCCATCCCCCCAATTTTGCTGCAGGCCCCCTCTTCTTCTACATGTTCTGGCTATATGTCTCATTCTCCCGCAATGTCAACATTGTTGCGGTTGTCTGCCGTTAAATCCTCTTTATCCCTGAGGGTTCTGAAATCTACCCTGGCCTCATCCCCTGGGTGCATTCCCTCTTGTTCTTGGCCAAAAATGTTACCCACTCCGATCCATAGGATATACTACATTACTTTGCTGCACTGGTCGCATCTCTTGTGTCGTCATAGCCTCATTACTCGTCAATAAAGCTCCCTCTAGTTCTAATTTTGAAAACATTTTTGGAACTAACTTCGATTCCTCCTGCTTTCTACTCTTGGCTTTCTTCTTATTCTTCTCTTGCACAAATCGGCAATGGTGCAAAATAGTCAATTGTATTTCTGGCCATGGCTTTGCTTCCATCCCTACCTGTTTCTTCATCTGTCTTTGCACTTGCTCGGGCAGTCCCTGACATAAAATGTGTTAAAATAATGCCACTGTTTTGTCCCACGGTTCCCTCGTCTCGAAATGCTATCTCTCTTGAATATCTTGAATAAAGGCAACAGGATCTTCATCCTCGCCCACCTTGCTGGACATGATCACACCCATATATGATGTATCAGGATTTTGTACTATGAGCTTTCACCGTACATCTCCCCTAGGATGGTTGCTGTGAGAAACCTGATGGTATTCTCCCACCTACTCCCCAGGATCTTCCATTTAGGTGACATGGGAAGGACCATCGCTTTTGGATCCAGACCGTGGGGGTGGACAAGGGAGGATCACCCGATTGGGGGGCCATGGAGGATTGCGAGGAGAATTCCCAAGGGCGAGACAGGGTATTCCCCCCTTCCCAATTGTCCACCAACCCACTCTCCCTCAGTCTTTATGGGGTATTTCCAATCTCACCCCATCTCCCCCTCCCTATTTCCAATAAGTACCAGGACGAGAAAGAGGTGATTGAGAGCAATAAGGATTACCCATAGGAACAGCATGGAAATGCAAAGAGATGCCTACTGCATAACAACTATACAAAACACAAGGGACTGTTGTGGGTTTTTCTACTGTGGGTTACCCAATACTGTAGTCACACTTAGGAACACACAGTTTCTTTGCTGGGGTGGATTAAGATAAGTATGTTTCTTGATCTTGGCTTACACGTGCATGTGGGTGCACTCTGGCGTGCTAAAAAACACAAGTTCAGCCGCTCAGGGCTGTCCAAGTGTCTGATGTTTTTCGGATGAAGAAATTCTTAGGATTTTAATGGGTGTTCTCCGTCTGGCAGGTGCAGATATGTTTTTAAAATACTGGAGGGTGAACACTTTATTCTCCAGTGGATTCCTCTTTTTTCAAATTTGCATTTAATACAAACTGCAGAATTATATTGGACTCTTAGTGTTCAATAATAGAGGGTCCTAGTTAAAAAAAAACTGCCTGTGCTTGATCCATACGCCCTAGGTCAGGTCTTCCAATAGCTGACCGGTTTCTGTGGTAAGAAGTGGTTACACCACATTCCTCAGGGCTTTTGGGAGGCAACTATGTGGGTGCCTCCTGGGTTACTGTGGCAGCGTGGTCTGCATCATTCAATAGCCTCTCCCCTTTCTGGTGGGCTGCGCAAGCTGTTCTCTGCAGACCACTTTCGGATGAAAACAAGAGGTCTCAGGCTGCCTCACCCTCCCGTGCACAGAACTACTAGCTGCATGGAAAGGGGAGAGGCTGCTCTCTGTCCTGGGACATTCAAGGGAATGTAGGCACACTATTATCTTCACTTTGGCTTAAACAATAGCCCTGGTTTTCATCCATCTCGACCTTCAATTTACTGCAATTTGATTCAATTGTTATGGGTGTCATTATACTTCTTGGCCTCTGGAGACTTGCTCACTCCATCTTGCATAGGCTTTGCACACCTTTAATGATCTAATACGTGGCTCCTGCAGATGTTTTCTCCTTCGCTTATTCTGAGAAAAAAATGTCTTATGTACATGGCTTATCCTTTTTACTCCCCTTGTGCCTTGCAATTTTGCCTTGAAATAGCATCCTTGATCCCAAGCCAATAGCCTCCTCTTTATTCCTCACACGCAGCTGTTTTTCCAGTACCTCCTGACCCTGCAGCCCTGGACTGTCTCTGAGGTAGCTTCAATGGTTTTAATATGAGTCCAACGTCCGTCTTTCCATCATGACCGCTCTAGCCATGTTATATTTTCCTCTGCAGCAAGCCTATATACGTCTCATCTACATTGCGTTTCTGCATATATACATTTATTAATCAGCAGGTTACTTTATCTTCTTTGCATATACAATTTCTTCATATTCGATTATATGTTTCTCTTGTTACTTCAGTTACATCTTTATTCCTTGAGCATTTGCATATCATTTCAGTGAGTCTCAGTATTTCTCCTCTAGTACGTCACTCTGCTCTTGTCAGATTTCACTTATAGCACTATGATGTCCAATGGTGTGTGCAGACATCCTTCCACCCCTTCAGTATGGGGATACATTCGATACGGTTGTCTGAGTGCATATGGTCTCTCCTACACTCGATGCAATATTGGTATGATACCTGGTGTCCCTCATAGAGCTCTTCTCCTACTTTTCCAGTATGAAGGAGGGGAAGGGGTGGTGTAAGGAGGGCATGGTTTCAACAGTAAGACAGACACAAGTGAACACAGTTCAAGGATGTTTATTGAACTTCAATTGGGTTTGTAAAATGCTATCTAATCCTAAATCTAAAGATGGGAGCAAGCTACGACCATCAAATCATAATAACGCAGTCCTAGTGGTGTCTTGTCAAAATAAAAGGGCCTATATTAATAAACCTATTACCAATTCTTACCTCTAAATACAAATAGGGGGTCATTACGAGTTTTGAGGTAACCATGGCGCTATTAGCACCATGGCTGCCTCCAAACCCTTACCGACTCCGCCCTGGTGAATCGAGCTTTTACCGCCCCATTCCAAGGTTGGAGAGGGCAGCAATTCCCCATTCACCAGGGCCCGAATGGGGAAGGCGCTAATAACGGTACTGCAAATTGCAGTACCGTTGTTAGCTCTAAGGTCCCTTTGCGGGTCCTGTCCTTAACACCTGGTTTTACCAGGCGTTAAGGGAGGACCCGCAAAGGGAACTCGTAGTAGGGTGGTAAGGGATTACCGGTCCCGTTGCCCTTATCGGTACCGGTAATCCCTTACCGCCGGGTCGTGATGAGGCCCATAGTGTGGGAAACAATGTTATACAAAAAAAAAGTGTTCAAGAAATTATATGTCAGGATATTCAAGCTGACGTTTTGACGTTTTCAGCATGGGACAAGGTGGCACACTCAAGCTTATCATAGTCTCTGGCTTTTCTAGCACGAAGGTGCAGTCCAAAACTTCAACATCATGGCCTTCTGTGCCAAAGTCTCTTTGCCAGTCAAAGTCTCTTATTTCAGAGGGCCTGTTGCAACAAACAAACAATAAAGTTTGTTTCCTTTTTGTATTTCCCATATACACAATTTTCTTAGGTGACTTACTATTCACCTGGGCTTCCCCTCTACCGGGCTGAAATCCACTTTAATACAATGTTCTCAGGATTTTAAGATATACAATGACTCAGGTGCCGGGCTCAGATCCGCTGTGACGCAAAATGTTTAATTAGTCTCCCTCTGCCGGGCTCGGACCAATTTATCTATTATAACACAAAACTAGCTTTAACCCAAAGCTTGCAAGTGATCTCCCTCTGCCGTGCTCGGACCAAATGTATCTACTTTGCTATAAACTTTCTTTACTGTATCAACATCGAAGACTTTCGATTGTGGAGAGGATTTTGCTTGACCCATCGCAGGACCACTTCGATTGACAATCTTTTGCCACTCTTTCACTTTTGTCAACTCTCAGCTGGATACCTTACAGAGGCCTTCGATTGAGCGCCTGCGCCGTGCCAGACCACTCTGTCAAAGGTATTGTATCTTAGTTTCAAAGCTCAATAACTCATCTCCAGTTCAACTTTACTTGCGTTAGTTATCACACGTGTTTCATACAATGTTCTTTCCAGCGCTCGCCATACAATGTTGCAGCTTGCAACCTTGGCTTCAACACAGACCGGTCTTGTATCGGTCTCCATGGCTGTGTTGATTTCACTGACACTGCTATGTTGTTGAACTCAAGGACAGTACCACAGCAGCTGGCGATTCTCCCCGCCTTGATTATCGACGCGGAAGGGCCCTGGGTACCTCTGACACACAATGCAGGAATCCTCAGCCTGGTTTCCTGGTCTTTGGCTTTCTATTCTTGAGCTCCGTGAAAGTAACGGTTCCTTCTCGGAAAGGTCAAGGGAACTTTCCTCCTTGTGAGCCTCTTCTGTTTCGCCGTCTTTCACCTCTTAAACTGCCATCTTGGAACTGCTGTTTCCTTGTGTGCTTTGCCTCGCTCAAAGTGTGCTCTCGTGCTCCATCTTTTATCTGTGTGGGGAAGTGTAATGGAATTCAGATGTGTGTGATGGTCAGTAATTGCCTGACCCTGCCTTACCATTGTATTGGGAAACGTCAGGTTCGGGTGTTAGTCCATTGACTCTCATAGCGGAATGTCTGTGAGAAAGTGTTTGTGTTGTTAAAGGGGCGTTGAGTCCCTAAATATCCTACCTGGTAGGATGTGTTAAAAGTGTTACAGGGAAGGGGATACCACATCTCACTATCCAGTATCCCACTCCCACTCCTTGAAGACCCCGCATCCAGGTGATCCTCCCGCAATGGTCCACCCCCAGGAACTGGATCCAAAAGCGATGGCTGTGTCCTGGCTACCTGGATGACAGATTCCCCAGGGACTAGTGGGCAAGACACCTTCTGGTTTCTCACAGCGGGAGCTAGGGATAGCATGCCCACCTGCAACCTCTACAAAATAACTGCCTGAAAAGGAACCAGGGAAACCACAGAGAAGCCAGCATGAAAATGCACCTGCACAGGAAGGTCAAACCTGGCAACCAAGACGCAAGACAGGGGAAACCAGTCCTCGTTTGAGAGCATGTGGCTAGAAGGTCAAAGGAAGCCTCAGGAGCTAGAAGGAGACCCGACCAATGCCGAAGTGCTAATCTGGTGAACCATTTTGTGACCTTAGCGAGGTGGACCGGGAGGTCTCTTAACAACACCGATACCGCTGAACCGGAGGCCCTGCAGAACCTAAGTGAGGTAGAAAAAAGCGAGGAAAGAGCAGTGACGAGTATTGCATGCAGAACAGAAGCCCCAATGTCCCAGGAAGAACCGGCAACATGATCCCAGGATGAAAGAGGTAACAGGAACCGCAATAGACCCAGTAGGGGCTTGAGTAAGGATAACAAGAGCATCAGGAGGGATCTCCCTCATCACAGTGTTTGGTGGAGAAGTGCCGAGAGTGACTTTGGCAGTGAAAAGTGCATCAGGAGTGATCTCCCTGGTCTCAGTAATTGTTGTAAAGCTGTTCAAAGCATCAGAAGGGATCTCCCTCGTCACAGTGGATGGTGGAGAAGTGCTAAGAGTGTGCCAACAACATAAAGGGGCTGCAGTAACTTTGGTTCTCGCATTTTAGGATGGACCCACTCACCACCATTCAAAAACAAAGTTTACAGACTTTAATGAAACTCTTATATTTATTCATATTTATTTTTTATTTAATTAATATACTTTCAGCCTATCGGCTTTGTATATACAACAAAAACAATAACATACATATACATAATAAATCACAACATAAAACTCATGATCTAAAATTTGGCTTAAAATACATAATTTAAAACCTATAAAATGTAATGCTCTCGTAGCTGTAAATTTCATCTTATAATTATACTAGACAATTTAAAACTTCCACAATTCGGAGATAAAAAGAACACATGAAATAGATCAGATTACAGTCATTCCCACTCATTAATAGTTCCCATAGCATCGGTGTGTTACTGGGGTCAATCACATTGTTATAAGATTTAAGATATTTTCTTTGTAACATACAGAGACTCTTGTATCTCATCATTAGATGCTGCAGTGACTCGACAACAGTACAACCACATAACCGGCATAGTCTGGATTCTCTTGACAATTTTAGTTGGGCCCCCCTGGTTTCTTAAGCCTCCGAATCGTTCAATTTCAACAACAAATAGGTTCTGAATATTGCAGGTTCAGGATAGGCCATAATATATTGTGGTACAGTTTCCCTTGGCATTCTATATTGCCAGTAGCCACCACTATACGATTTGGTAGCTAGTTCTACCATATGATGTTCATAGAAAAATACTGATAATTTACTTTTTAACAATTTTTTAAACTGTACATATTTATTGTAACATGGATAACTAGTAAAACCTTCAGACAATTTTTCATGTAGGGTTTTCATACGACCCAATATAGCCATAGATGAGCTATTAATGATTTTGGTGAACGCTTGTGTATATGTTACTGCAATAGTATTATTATCCAGGGTGAGATTTTCATAGCACATGATAGACCTTTGTGCATACTCAGATGTGATACATTTTATATCGAATTCTAGATAGATATATTCGATGGATATAA
Source organism: Ambystoma mexicanum (assembly GCF_040938575.1). Classification (NCBI taxonomy): domain Eukaryota; kingdom Metazoa; phylum Chordata; class Amphibia; order Caudata; family Ambystomatidae; genus Ambystoma; species Ambystoma mexicanum. The sequence continues at coordinate 1,088,289,030 of NC_090929.1, forward strand.
TACTTGGTAAATGCATGAGTTTGTGCAAGATCATTGCTTCTAATTTAATCAGACAAGTGGTGTATCTATGTCCCCATATCTCTATGGCATAGAGTAACATAGCTCGTATTTACGCTGTATACAACATTAATACTGCAAAAGCAGAATAACCTACATTTCTGCCAATAAAGCTGCTGAGTGCATTTGTCAATATAAGGCATCTAGATCTTTTCAATGGCCATTGATGTTCCCCCCTTAATGTGTCATCTATAATTATCCCCATGTACTTATAACTCTTATATTAAATGCTTCACTAAAAAAAATAAAGTGTGAGACATTGAATCCACACAATTAAAAACAAATTCCACTACCAATGGAACCAAACCACCATTCTGGAAGGATACAAGGGCTCCACATGGGAAGAGTGGAAGAATAGGAACCCTCTATTGAAAATTTTTTAATCTTTTCTAGCGTGATGGTGGTTTGGCTCCTCAGGAATGTTCGGCACTCTGTAGGCATGTCGAGCAAGAGGCATTGGAGTAACTACTTGACCAGAACTGAATTAATGACAATAGCCTTTTAATAGGGGATATGCAAACTTGAAAATGTTAATTTGGTTGCTAGAATTTGGTGTAATTTAAGAAGTCACGTGTGTAAGGGTCACGCAGTCAGAAGGTGGTGGAATTTGTTTTTAATTGTGTGGATGCAATGTCTGATATTTGATGTTTTTTGATGAAGAATTGTATATAAGAGTTTCATTAAAGTCATTATTTTATTACTGTAAACTGTGTGTTTGAATGGGGGTGAGTGGGTCCATCCTAAACTGCGAGAACCAAAGTTGCCTCTGCCCCTTTATTTTGTTGGTGCATGATTGAGTCCAGGAGAGGGCTGAAGTACAGGCCTAAGTAGGGGTCTAGGTCCCGGGATGCTTTTGTTTGTATTGTGAAGTGCTAAGAGTAACATTGTCAGTGTAAAGTGCATCAGGAGTGATATCCCTCATCTCAGCAACTGTTAAGATAGCCAAAGCCTCTGGAGTGATAGCCCTCATTTCAGTGATTCTGGCACAAAATACCCAAGGAATCTGGAGTAGTCTGCTTCACAACAATATCGGTGGTTACAGTAAACAAAGTGGAACCGGAACACTTAAACCAACTCTTGAGAAAGCCTAAAGAGAAGTTGAAAGCTTAATAAGAACTGTTAAGAAATACTGTCGAGAGTCAAGTGAATCAGGAGAAGGGAGTCATTCTGGAAAGCAGTTTTGTAGATTCAGATACTAGGGCAAAGGTTGCCAAAGATCTTGTCAGGACTTCATCAGTGGCTGGTGCAGGTCACGGGCATCATATAGACATTGTGAACAATAGGCAGCAACATGGCCCCAGGAAAGGCTTGGTGCAGTTCCAACATTTGTATTTCAGGACATTGTTATGCATTGGTTGCAGGAGAAAGGCTTGGGGTAAGCAGAAAACATCCCAGAGCATATTGACTGACAAAAGACTCCAATTCCAAGAAGGCTTGCATGCTTGCGAGCCTACAAACTACATTGGGACAACGCCCGATGATCTGCACATGCGCGCGGTGCGTGTAAGGATCCCCGCTTGTGCTAGGAGACACGGACCAGAGAGGACGTGCAAGCAGAGGGCTCCTACAGGCAGCGACACGCAGGGCCACACCCCACCTGCGAACACTGCAGGCCCCGCCCACCCTAGCAGATAAGTGCATCTTTCAGTATTGTTTTGAATGCAAGCAGCAATCGGCAAGGGAACACTTGCAGTACAGTAACAGTCTGACTCAGTGTGTTCATAAATCTAGGAGGAACACGCCGATTAGTATCAGACGCTTGTCAGACCCGGCAGGACTGGGGGGAAAGCTCCGGCACCACTTCTGTAGACTAATAATAGGCAGAGTTGCCCAATTGCCTGATTGTGTCAAGGAGTTCCCCCCTTCTCACCTGAGTTCGATCTTTGCTGGATTTCTTGGTCGATGCCTTCTTGCGGACGGATCGGGTCTTGAATAAGGCTGCACGAGTGTCTTCCAACTCCAGCGTGCGTTCAAAGTCCCGGGATGCAAAGATCCAGGAATCCGGGAAATATACAGAGTGCGCTACTCAGCACACGAGTTCAGGAATCAAGAAAGGAAGGAAAGGGACTAGGAATGGAGTTGGCTGGAAAAGAACCAAGGAAAACAATACCGCGAGCTACGGAGCACACGTCTGGTCGCTACTTCACAATAGCATTGAGACGCGCAGAGCCGCGGGAGGCGTGGTCTATTAATAGAACACGCTACGTCCAAAGTGTAGAGCGAGGAAGATGTTTCCCAGTGGACGGCCATGTTGGGAGTACCAGGGAGTGTAAGCCCCGTTGAGACAAGGACCAGGAAGTCCAAAAGGGGCGTGTTCTGTAGGTCATGACAGCATGTCTCCTCCGAAGATGCGTTCCTCCGGGTTTGCCCGGGTGTATAAGGTGAAATCTTCTGAGCAGTCGAGGGGGCCTTGAGATTAGAAAGTGGTTCCCAGGTTCTTTCACTAGGAGGATATCCTTTCCATTCAACCAGGTGTTGAAGCTGACCCCGTTTATACCTGGAGTCACATATTCGGGATACTTCATATTCCAATTGGTTGTTGACCAGCAGAGGAGGAGGTCGGCAGGGTTTCCGGGAGGATTGGGTGTAGGGTTTTAATAAAGATGTGTGAAATACTGGGTGAATTTTCTTCCAGGATTCTGGTAGTCTGATCCGATATGAAACTGGATTGATAATTTCCTTGATGGGAAATGGACCATAGTACCGAGGGGCCAACTTGTTTGGCCGTAGATGTCGGGGTAGTAATTTCGAGGACAACCAGACTTGATCACCAATTGCGTAAGAAGGGCCTGGTCTTCCTTTGGAATCCACACACCTCTTAGTCTGTGTTCTGGCCTTCTCTAAGTTTTCTTTGGCCTCCTGGTGTACGTTGATGAGGGTTTCTATCCAGGAGTCGACAGTAGGTACTTGTGTAGGATGAGGGAGAACAGAAGGAAGAACCGATGGATGGAAACCTTGGCTACAATAAAAGGGACTGGTCTTAAGTGCTGAATGATTGGAATTGTTGTAGGCAAATTCAGCCACAGGTATCAGGAGCGACCAGTCATCCTGAACCCTGGTGGCGAAACAACGAAGATACTGCTCAAGGGTCTGATTAGCACGTTCTGTGGCCCCGTTGATTTGGGGATGACAACCAGATGAGAGGGCGCGTTGGATTCCCAAAATGCGGCAGAGATCTTTCCAGAATTGAGAGACATATTGAGGTCCTCAATCAGATATGATCTTGGAAGGAAGTCCATGCAAATGCAATATGTGTTCCAGGAAGATTCCAGCAAGTTCAGACGAGGATGGTAGCTTACACAGGGGTGTAAAATGAGCCATATGAATGAACAAGTCTATGGTAACCATGATGGTCGTGTATCCTCGGGAAGGTGGTAATTCCACAATGAAGTCTGTAGCAATGAATTCCCATGGACTTGTTGGCAGCGTAACTTGCAGTAGAAGACCCGCCGGTCTCTTCTTATCATGTTTATTTTGATTACAGATAGTACAAGCTTTGATGTACTGCTGTACGTTGGTCTTCATTCCAGGCCACCAAAACTGTCTTTGTATGAGGCGGAGGGTGTTGGTTATGCCACAATGTCCGGAGTGAAGGGTATCATGACAGAGGTTTATTATTCTTTGTTGTAATGTCTGTGTAGGAATAACCAGTGCATTGTCCTTGAATAAATATCCTTCCTTAACTCTTAGGTTCCATTGATTCTTCCTTGAAATATCCTTCCAGAGATTAGAGGATTGGGTTTGCACTCGAATTTCTTCCAGGAGATTGACTGCTTGAGCTACAAAGATTGTGTGGGGGAACATCTTAGGATAGGCCCTATCTTCAGTAGCTACATAGTCAGGACGTCAGGATAAGGCTATCAGGTTTTGTGATCCGGGAACATGAGTGATGTGGAACTGGTACTGGGCAAAGAAGTAGGCCCAACGCGCCTGACGACTGTTCCTATACTCCAATGATTGTAGAATTTGAAGATTCCGATGGTCCGTGCGGACCTGAACTGGATATCTAGCACCCAGAAGTAGATGTCGCCATTCAATGAAGGCTTGGCGGATGGCGAACAGTTCCTTTTCCAGGACGGAGTAATGTGTCTCACTGGGAGTCAGGGTTCGTGAAAGGTAAGCAATGGGGTGTTCCAGTTTATCCTCAAGTTCCTGCTTCAAGACCACTCCTATGGTGTAGTTAGAGGCATCCGTTTCCACTAGGAATGGTCAATTTATGTCAGGTTGGGCCAAGATGGGGGCTTGCGTGAACTCTGTCTTTAAACGTTGGAATGCCTTATCTTGCGGTGTAGACCAGATAAAGGGGGTGTCTTTCTTCAAGAGAGCAACGATCGGCTGAACAATCTCGGAAAAGGTGGATATGAACTTCCGGTAGAAGTTGGCAAGCCCCAGGAAGGATTGAACTTGTTTCACGGATGTGGGAGCGGGCCATGCCAGTATGGCCTTTACCCTTGAAGGGTCCATACCAATTCCTTCTGGGCTAAGGATGAATCCTAGGTAGTGAACAGAAGTAACGTGAAACAAGCATTTTCCGGGTTTGGCTAAAGGTTTGTGTTCACGGAGTCGTTGTAATACTGCCTTTACATGTTCTTCATGCTTTAGAGGATCCTTGGAAACGATCAATATGTCGTCCAGATAGACAATGACGAAGAGGAATAACATGTCAGAAAACACCCTATCCATAAAATGTTGAAAAACTGCAGGGGCATTAGTTAGTCCAAAGGGCATGACTAGATATTCATAGTGACCAAAGGGTGGTCTAAAGGCTGTTTTCCATTTGTCTCCTTCCCGGACACGGATCAAATGATAGGCACCCCGGAGATCCAACTTCGTGAATATTACGGCGCCTCTCACAGCTTCCAGGATATCCGAGATCAAGGGCAGTGGGTACCGATCTTTGAGGGTGCATTGATTTAAGCCACGATAGTTGAGGCAAGGTCCGAGTTCCTTGGTGTCCTTCTTGGGAACAAAGAACAATGAAGCACCCGCTGGAGATTTTGAGGGTCTTATGGTGCCGTTTTCAAGGATGGTATCCAGGTATTCTCGGAGGGCCTTTTTCTCAGGTTCGGAAAGGATGAACATTCTGCCGAAGGGAATCACTGCTGAGGGATCTGTATCTATGGCGCAGTCTTCAGGTCTGTGAGGGGTAAAGCCTGGACTATGGCGGTTGAAAATACATCAGCATATCCCTGATAGGCCTCTGGGATTTGTATGATATTGGAAACCATGAGTGGTGTTTGCTGGTCTCTTGGTGGTTCTGGGGGGGATCCAGGAATAGACAGTGGGACATACAAAACTCTGAGCCTAGGAATAGTGATCCTGCTGTCCAATTGATATACGGATTGTGTTTCTGTAATCAGGGCATACCCAATACCATGGGGTAATGAGCTGACTTAATGATGTCAAATCTAATCCGCTCTTGGTGATGGTTTACAGAAAACTGGATCTCTTTTGTCTGCAGGCTTATGGGTCCCGAAGTGAGGGGTCTTCCGTAAATTGCTTCCACTGGCTGCATGGTGCTTCATGTCTCGTATGGAATATGATGACTAACAACCCAATCTTGATCAATGAATATTCCCATAGCTCTGCAGTCTACCAAGGCCAGAATGGGACAGGTCTTATTCTTGGAGGGCGCTAGGAAGGCCTGTGGTATCACCAAATTGTTTTGTCCAGGAGAGTTCAAGGATGGAATTGATGTGGAGCAAACATCTCTCTCCCGACGCTCTGCTCCATCTAGGATCGGGAGCTGGTGTTTCCTGAACGCCGGGGAGGGGCTAGAGGACACTCCCTAACCAAGTGTTTGTCTGATGCACAATGCATTCACAACCCCGTATGAATCCTTCTCATCCTTTCTTGCTGGTATATAGGTCCACAGAAGACTCCTATCTGCATGGGTTCTGGTTCAGAGACTGAGCCTGGGTTTGTGTCTGTCTTGGTGGTACTCTCAAAGGACACTTTCGGAGGATTACCTCTGCATTTCTTCTTTTCTGCCTTCCTTTCCTGGATACGGAAATCTATTTGCATGGCAAGGTCCATTAATGCCTGGAATGAGTTTGAGCGAGCCACTCTGGCCAACTCATCCTTAATCTCCTCATTCAGTCCTCTCCTGAAAAGGGTAAAACTCGCCTCAGGGGACCAATCAGCTTCCTTGACTAATTGCTTGAATCGTGTTACATAGGTGAGCATATCCTGGGATCCTTGCTGAAAGTCTAACAGGAGTTCCTGGGCACTACAGACCTGCTCTGGGCCGTCAAACATGGTCTTAAGGGCTTGTATGAATCCATCATAGTCATCTAGCAGAGCATCGCCAGAATTAATGAGGGGCATGGCCCAGGTTAAGGCGTTTCCTGAAAGGTGAGAAATTATGAACCCCACCTTAGCCCTGGGAGTCGAAAAGTAGTAGGCCTTAAAAGTAAAGTGGACCAAACATGAATCCAGGAATCTGCAAAGGGTTTTTGCCGGCCCATCGTATTTGTCCACTATGCCGCCCAGCAACACACTTTCTTTTGTGGCAGAATCACGGAATAGAACTAATTGTTTCAGAGCGGCGTTTTCCGCCTTTAGATTCTGCACCTCGGTTGATAGCTCTTGTATGCCACGCATCAGGTCCTGGACGGCCGCTTACATGTCCATATCGAGTTCGGTCGGGTGGCGTCTCAAACTGTCAAGGAGTTCCCCCCTTCTCAACTGAGTTCGATCTTTGCTGGATTTCTTGGTCGATGCCTTCTTGCGGACGGATTGGGTCTTGAATAAGGCTGCACGAGTCTCTTCCGACTCCAGCGTGCGTTCAAAGTCCCGGGATGCAAAGATCCAGGAATCCGGGAAATATACAGAGTGCGCTACTCAGCACATGAGTCCAGGAATCAAGAAAGGAAGCAAAGGGACTAGGAATAGGGTTGGTTGGAAAAGAAACAAGGAAAACAATACCGCGAGCTACGGAGCACACGTCTGGTCGCTACTTCGCAACAGCATTGAGACGTGCCGAGCCGCGGGAGGCGTGGTCTATTAATGGAACACGCTACGTCCAACGTGTAGAGCAAGGAAGGTGTTTCACAGTGGACAGCCATGTTGGGACTACCAGGGAGTGTAAGCCCCGTTGAGACAAGGACCAGGAAGTCCAAAAGGGGCGTGTTCTGTAGGTCATGACAGATTGGTGCTAATTGTTCCCTGTAAAACAACACGGCTTGTCTGCAGCTACGCAGAGTAGACAGATTGCCTGATTGTACTGTGTGTGGTAACACTGTCTGTTCACATAAACTCATACTTGTTTTTGGTTCTCTTGTAGCGGCGCTCCGCTGTAGCTTTACAGCAAGAACTCGTAGCAGCACCGTAGAATTACGGCAAGAACTGGGATTGCAGCCCTTGCTCACGTCTCAGCAGCATTACACGAAGCTAAGTGCTATTTGGTTATTCCAGTTATTGTGCTTGGTAAACATTGTGAAAAGGGGCAATTGTATGCAGTAGAGAGTCGGTTGTGAAGTGAACAACCAACACTAGCTACTGAAACGGAAGCATGACAGGAACGCTTCTGCATTCCATAATGTGTTATGTGTTCACACTAATAACGGTGTTGTAGATTGAGACTAGGCAGGTCCTTGGGGGCATAGTGTGCACGAGTGTAAGAGAGTGTGTGGGCGGAGTACCATCAATCTCAGGAACCCCAGGAGGGGGACCTTTCCCTTGAACCCCCATTCCTACCCAATACCTCTACCTTACCCTTTTTGCGGTTTTCCTAATTCCCCTTACCTATCCAATCCAACGGACCCTACCCCTCTTTCCCCGGCGGGTCACGGAGGCCTGAGTTTTCTATCAGCCAGGCACCAAGACCCAACGGGGAGGCAGGTGTACGTGCTACCTCCGCGCAAGATTCAGTGCCTGACAATCTTGTCAAAAACACTTAACTATTGGACCCGGAGGAGGCCGTCATCCTCCTGGTATTCTGTATCTTTGTGGAAAATGAACTCTTAGTTAAGACTTTTAAAACAAATCCCCAAGGTTGTTTGTGTATATAGCAGTAGGGCTAGAGTTGGGTAGTTTTGGACAGAGGACAGGACTTTTACATTTGCACAACCACCCTGACGACGAGCACCTGAGTTTTCCTTAGTTAGGTAGGAAATACACTTTAGAATAGAGAGAGACAGTTTTTTTTTCTTATTGTTTAATAAAGAAACATTCATATCATGCCACCCCTTTGTCCGGCTCCTTCCTCCGAATGCCACAGGATGCTATGGCCAATAAAAAAAGAAAAGAGAAGCAGAAAAAAGGACTGGAAAAGGTGAGTAAGAATGGCAAGGGGAGCGCAGGAAGAGGAGGGTGGGGAAGGTGCTTTCGGGTGGGTGGAGATCTCCCCTGGATGGTGACAAACCACAAAGCCACCGGGCAAGGAACACGTTATGCAGAAAGACAGGCAGGAGCGCATTTATAGAAAGATTATAGACAAATCATTTTTTTTAAAAGAAATTAAAAATAAAGGGCACTCGAGAACATGCTTCTGCCTTAATGGATTTGTGCAATGATCACATAGAACCAAATGATACAGAGTATATTACAATGCAGTTAGGACATCAGTGACAGTAGTGCAATCAATGCAAGAAAAAAGAAACATGTGTAATGAACGATGTTCCCTACAAGTGTGGGCTTAACTGTGACCTGCCCTGTCATGAAGGTGAAGTGGCCAAACAAACTGTGGTGCCTGTGAAGTACAATGTACATTGTGTGTGTGGGGAAATTGGACTACATATTGGTAGGAAGAGATTGCAGGAAAGGGAATGCAGTGTGTTGGAGCTGGGCTGAGGAAGGCATAGGATGAGCAAGTAGATTAGGGGATGTAGTGCATCGGTTTTAGGTGAAGGGAGGATCACTGAGGGTGTTCATCTGTACATAGAGTAATTCATATGTTTACACATATTCACTGTTGCCTGTGTTTTTTTCTGTACTTTTGGTGTAAGTTAGGGGGAATGCCATTTATTGAATCTTTGTATTGTTGACATGAGATGAAAATATCCAACACCTCCTGATGGGTGATGCATCCAACATGTCCATCGTGCAGGTCTTGTTCTTGCTGCACATCATCGTCATCCTCACTGTAAGGCTGCATGCACTTTTGTGCTGGCATTGCAATATCACCACTCATGCATACATGATTGTGTCGGGAAACCATACAAACAAAAAGGATACAAATGAAAATACCATAATAAAAAATAAATATATGAATTTCATTCTGTGCAAAGCATTTGAAAGAAACACATGTGAGGAAACAGTGTGATGTCAGCATGCCAGCTAGAACAAAAGTGTATTGGTCTACAGTAAATTACAAGGCCCAAAAATAATCTTTTCAGTTACATGAAAGTATACAACAATCGGTATTAAAAGGAGAACTGTTAACAGGGGATGAAAAAGCACAGCATTTTATAGAAAAGAGAAAATCAAATTGAGGCTTACAATATTTCAGCTTGCTTCTTTACATGAATGAGAATCAGCCTTATGAAAATAAACCTACATAGACTAGTAGTGTGAATTGCTATTGACAAGAGCATGATTGCAAACGGTTTATAGTCAATAAGTCGAATTTAAAAAAGTCGAATACCAAACTGTAGAAAAAATAAAATTTCAAATGTGTTTTTTTAATTATTTTTTTTAATGGGGGGGGTTCCCCCTTCATCCCCCCGTTTATTTTTATTAGCTAAAGCCAAATAAACATACAAATAAAAAAAACACATTCAGATTTTTTTTTGACATTTTTTTTTTTCAACATTTTTGTATTCGACTTTTTTCATTCGACATTATGACTGGCCACCATTGCAAAAGTGTTCTTTAAACAGGGGCACTACAGCATAATACAATGTGATAATGAAAGTGACTTTAAATGCTACATCTATGATAATGATAATATTTTATTTGTATCGTGCTCGTACACAAGTGTTTAAAAGCGCGACCAGGCAAAAAGGAAGGGGAACAGGGGAGAACAAACAAGAAAACAGCCATCTTAGTAGACACAGTGGCCCTCATTACGACCCTTGCGGAAAGTGACTGACCGGACCGCCACAGCGTAAATAGCGTTTCCGCCATTGCACGATGGAGCAAAGTGCGGCCCATTCCGACCCATCGGGCACGAGCACCACGCCATGGCGGAAGTGCAAAGTCCGCGATGGCGGAAATGACCCCAAAACGGCCCACACCGCCGCCGTACGGCGCCCTAGGTGCAATACCGCCACCCATCATAGCGGACACCGCAGTGAGCGCCAACCGTAAAGTACGGCGACCGTAAATATACGGAAACGGAAGTAAAAACATGGGCCCGGAACGGGAAACAACACCCCGTACACCTATAAAACCACAAAATACACACAACCACTAAAAACACCACCCTGAGACACATCCCAACCCGTCATCCACCCTAGTGAAACCAAGAAAAATGGGAAAAGTAGCGAAGAAAGCGTGCGACCGCAAGCGGCAGGTCCACTTCTCCCGTGAGGAACTCACCGTGCTAACAGAGACCCTCCAGGAGAATGCCGCCGCCGTCTTCTCCACGCAAATGACCAGGACGGCACTTGCGAACAAGAAGGCCATATGGGCCCTGGTGGCACAGCGGGTAAGTGCGGTGGGGACCGCACCCCGCAACCCACAGCAATGCAGGAAGCGGTGGGACGACCTGCGGATACGCGTCCGTAGCATACTTTCTGCCAACTGCAACATTGCCACAGCCACCGGGGGAGGGTCGGAATCACCCATCAAGCTGACCCCCTGGGAAGAAATCTGTGCCTCCACCATTGGAATGGAGAGCATAGAGGGAGTCGGAGGGATGGAGAAAGGAGTGCAGACATCCGGAGAATCAGGTAGGTGGCCCAAATAAAACAATGCCAAAACCACAATGTACAATCATGTGAAGTACCACGTGCCCACATAGTGCAACAGAAACACATGGCCAGGAGAACGTCCACACACATTGGCCTGATAGCGCACTTTAAAACCACAATAAATACATAAATAATTAAAAACCCCAAAAACACCCACTACACGTGCAGCAGGCACACCCTAACTGCAGGCTGCCAAACAACTGCACCCTCACTCCACACACAAATGAAAGCACCTCCAAGGCCCCGACCCAAATCACCCTCAGGTACCACCCCAATGCATGTGATACATTGCCATTCCAATTCCCACAGACCCATTAATAACGCTCGCCCTCCTTTACTCCACCACAGGGTCCGATCCAAACGACGAGCTCCAGGACACCCCTACCAGCACACCTGCAAAGAGGGCCAAGACCGACGGCCAAAGACCCTCCACCTCAGCTGCACGCATCAAGACACGGCAGCAGCACATATCAAGTGGCAGCACACAGGAGGGAACATCAACAGGCACCCCAGCAGCCAGCATGCCCACAACAGCACCACCACAGGTCCCCCCAATGGATGCCACAGAAGGTACTGCCTCTGGTGGCAGCAGCACCATAGGTGACACCCCATTAATGGCAGCATGCTCCGACACAGAAGACGGGGATGTCGAAGTCAGATCCATCCATGACCTGTCCCAATCCCCCTGTCTGTTCCATCCCGTACACCATGAGGATACCACGCAGGGGCACCCACAAGACGACGACTGGCCATCCCCCACAAGCCCTGTGGCAGGGCAACATGAGGCGAACAGCCCCTCTGTGACACCACCGCAAATGGCCATGGCCCAGCAGAGGCAACAGTCCCTCGACCAGTTAATCGTGCAACAGCAGCAACTGGCCACGCTCCTCAAGGACCATGCCGATGGATGTGGGGGCACTAAGGCAGACATAGAAACATCAACTGAGACACTTAGGGCAAAAATCGAGAGTAGCACCGAGAGCCTGAGAGTCCAAATGGAGAGTAGCACCGAGAGCCTGAGAGTCCAAATGGAGAGAAGCACCGAGAGCCTGAGGGGGGAACTGCATGCGACGTCCAAAGACGTATGTGCCGAACTTGCCGCAGTGCGCCGTGTGCTCACTGAGCTCTCACAAACCCTTAGGGACATGCATGGACGTGAGCAGGCAGAGCCATCATCCGTTGCAAGTTCCGTCCAGGGCAGCCCCCAACGTAGATCTGGGAGGAACCTGCGCTCCACAGGCAGGGGTGCCCCTGATACCCGCAGAGGGGGCTTGCAATAGCGACTGCCCACTGACAATGAGCATCTTTGGACACTGGTGTTCGGGGGGGAGGTGGGAGGGTGGAGGGGGTGTGTTGGGCTCACTTGGGTGGCGGGTCGATAGGGTGTTCCACATGATATCACATATGCCATAAACAATGCACGATCAAACAATGAGATGTGTGGACAATGATCTTTGTGTACTAGGCCATCATAGGCGTACAGTCCATATTGTGCATGTACCAGACACACACAGTGCCACGAGTCCCGTGTCCATGTATCAGCCACCAGGCGTGAGTGCTAGAAGCATGCATCTATGAGATGCTGACGAATTTCACGGCCCTCCTGTGCCTCGCAGACTCCTTGAGGTGCTGCCACATCCCCACCCTCATCATGACCATCTTCAGGTGCTTGCAGTTCTGCGTCAGGGGGCATGGGCACATTTCTACGTACGCACATGTTATGGAGCATGACACATGCCATCACCATCTTTGCAACCTTCTCATGGCGGTACAGGAGTGCCCCGCCAGACCTGCTGAGGCACCGGAAATGGGTCTTCAGTAGGCCGAATGCCTGTTCAATGACTACACGGGTACGTGAGTGGGCATGGTTGTAGTCCTCCTCATGCTGGTCCCGTGGGTTCCGGACTGGTGTGAGGAGCCATCTCTTCAGTGGATATCCGGCATCACCTGTATGTGGACGATAAACGAATTATGTGGAATGCCATTGCTACGTACGCACCCCCCCCCTTCCTGCCAGGTCATTGCCGCATCACATACCCCACATCATCATGCATGAAATGAGACTCACCGAGTAGCCAGGATCTGTTCCCTGCGTGTCGCTCCATGTAGCGTGGTATTGTAGAGTTCCTCAAGACCATAGAATCATGGGTTGATCCAGGGAATCGGGCACAACAATGTGTAATGATCCTGTTGGAGTCACACACCATTTGTACATTCAGTGAATGAAATTGTTTTCGGTTGCGGTACTGGGCCTCCATGGCATGTGGGATGACCAATTCCACATGGGTGCAGTCGATGGCACCAATGCAACCCGGTATGCCGGCAAGTGCATGGAATCCCACTTTTGTGTTGGTAATTTCCTGCTCCGAGCGTGGTAGAGAGATGTAGTCGTCTGCGTCCTGCAGGAGGGCATCGAGCACTTGCAATAGTGTCCGTGAGAACAGTGGCTGAGAAATGCCATGCAACTGTCTGACTGTGTGCTGGTAGGTGCCTGTGGCCAGGAAGTGGAGTACAGACACCCCCTTCAGTAGGGGTGGGATGGCGGTTGGGCTATCTATCATGCTGACAAGGTCAGCCTGTGTCATGTCCACAATGGCGGCTATGGTGTCCCGGTCCAAACGGTAGAGGGTGTGGATCTGCTCATCAGTGAGGTTGAACGGATGTGCTCGGAGGCGTGGGATTGCGGGCTGCCTGCGTGGTGGTAGTGGCTGTGCTGGCGGCCCTTGCTGGCCATGCCTTGCCCTCCTCCTCCTCCTGCGTCTCCTCCGTGCGGCCGGTTGTAGTTGGTGTTCGTCTTCTTCTTGGAGTTGGAGTACGTGCAGTGCTATCAGGTCCCCCAGGGCCAACATCGCGAGTCCGGCCGGTAGCATTTCGGAGTGGTTGTGGGAGGAGACTGGGCGTGCAATTTATGTGTTTTCAGGCTGTATGGCCTCCACCTGTGGTGATTCATTCCACCTGTGCAAGCTGCTCTCCCCTTTGGGCGAGCACGTCCCGCACACAACGCTGCAATTCGAGGAATGGCATCTTGCTATTACAATCATGTATTAGTACCCGATGGCCGTGTAACATTGGTTGATATGTTCATTCGGCTATGGTCCCATTGTTTCACATGCATTCTTTGCAGTCGCGAACAGACTTGTGAAGGGTCAGTGGAACGTAGTACTCGAGTAACGGTGGGCCCTCATGCATCACTGTACCGAGTTGCACCGACGGGCGGGGCGTCCCATTTGTGGGTGAAGGCAGTTGCCATTTTCACACACAGCCGCACTAGATGGATTAATTTGTGGTTTCAAGCGGCCACAGATGCCTTTTCGACGTGATGTTGCAAATGAGGAATTCGAAGGGCGGTGCTTTCGGTCTTCAGCTAGCGGCGAGGAGATGCCCACAGGTCTGACTGCAAATATAACGTTCTATTGTTCAGTGTCCTTGGGACAGGGGCCATGGCGAGGATGCAATGATTGATATGAATAGTTTGGGATGCGCAATAGTGAAGTGGATGATGAGGCCGGACGTTCCCAAATACATGTTACTTCACAACACTGGAATTACGGGCTGGGGCACAGTGGATTTTGCAGGCTGCATAACGCACAGACTCAATGGAATTCTCACATGTTATGTGAGTATGGAAACAGGCGTTATCATTACGGGATGAGGGAATGATGAATGGATGCATGGGCAGATGATTTGATACGGTGTTTGCCATGTACAGGGCTTCTTGGAATCTGTCCGCCTCCCCTGCGCTATGTGATGCAGGGCTGCCATAGTGGGACCATCGTCTATCTGGCCTTGTTGAGCCCTCCCTGTCTCGACGCGCCTTCAGACACTTGTGTCCATGCACGTTACCAATCCCATCTGATGGATTCTGTTTTCACAGACGCATGCACAGGTACACTCGTTTGTGATGGTGTTTTCACCTCGATATGGATAGTTATGAGTCGCAAGTGGTTTTGGGGTGGTGATGATCCTTTGGAGTGGGCTAGCATGCATATGGCTGTGGATCTAGTGTGATCATTGAAGTGAGTTGTTCGAATGTAGTTCTGATGGCCATTCTTTTCTTTTTCTTTTCTTTTGGTTGACAGGTATCTCCTCCCCTTTTGCCACTGCCATCTGTATGCCACTCCTGCAGATGGGTTTTACTCCCGACACCTGCTGCTTCGTGTTAATCAGTGGAGCAGCATTACGATCTTATGGGACGATCGCCAATGGGCCACATGCCCTTACGCAGTACTAGTGGCTCGGAGCAACATTTCGGCCTTTCAGCTGGACTAGTGCCTCCCTATTGGGACGGCCCTGCGGTTCTAGGCGCTTCCATGTTGCCTTTTCGTACGGAATGTAGCCCCTGTGTACCATGAGGGAACAGGGCGTCACACAGGAAGTAGCTGGTCATTTCTTGCGGATGCAGCCCACAATGGTGAAATGTGTTTTGGAGTTCATGGCCTAATGGCTGTATGGGCTTGGTGAATCTGTTGTGCATTAAATTTCTATTCTGATATGGGCCGTGTAGCGTTCTTCTTTGCAAGTGATGTGGCATATTCCTATTTGGGGAGCGATGTATTGTGAGGAGATCTGCATTGGGTTCCAGCTTCGGAGTATAGTTGCGTGGTACTGTGCTGGGCGCGTTTGCCTACGAAGCCCAGTGAGGTCAGGGGTGAGGGCTGCCAATATGACTGTTTGGATGATGTCATGCTCAGGGGCGGGGGGTAGGTTTTGTGTAACAGATGCCGGTCAGCCAGGTGGATTGGTGGAATGATGTGATTATCGGAATTATGCTGCCTGTGTTTGCGTGCGTTTCTTGGTGGGAGACTGAGGTCATGTCCATTGGTATAGCTTCTGTATTCGTGCCATCTGTGCCCTGCAGCTCCCATTGGCCCCTCTTGTGATTCTTTTGTTCGTTGGCATGCATGGGTGACTTGTACATTTCACTGGTTGCATTGTGACTTCGTTGCACCTACGGGGAGTTGTACTATGTGGCCAGGGAGCGGTGTACAGGCACTCAGTGGGGCCGTTTACGGTTGATTCGCGATGCCGTACTTCTCACCATGGCGGAATGGTACTTTCCGCCGTGCTTGATGGCGTTAGGTACATGTCCGCTAGGGTCGGAATTCGCGTACCCTTGCGCCATGGTGCTAATTACGGTTTGGCATGGCGCGCGCGCGCGTACTTGGTGCAGTTAGCGTTGGCGTTCACTACGGTGTCGCTAATGGCATCGTACTTTACGGTGACGGGTCATAGTCGCACCGAGCGCTATTCGATGGCGGTATTGCATTTCCGCCATCGTTTTTCGCTTTCCGCCAGGGTCGTAATGAGGGCCAGTGACATTTAAGAAAGCACAATTGCATGGAAAAGGGAAAAGGGGAAAAGTTCATGGAAGTGGGGGAGTGGAAAGTGCAGAGCAGAGGAGAGAAAACAGAAATAAATATTAAATAAAATAAATAAATAAGGGCGATAAAGCATGGTAGTGCAGCCAGCAAGTGGCAGGTGTTAGTCAGATAAGGTATATCTGATAAGTGCAGGAGAAAGTGGGTGCATGAAACCAGCAACATTGGATAAAAAGCCAAAATGCATTTTATCTCACCTCAGTGTTGAGATGTTTTACCAAATGAAATGTAACCCAGGCATTTGAAGCTGAGCTATAAACTTTATGACACAGCCAGGGGCCCACCAAAGAGTCAAATGTTTTCTTTGTTCTAAAAACACAGACCTTGATAAGAAAAGATGTTCTGCTCATTAACATCTTCCATTTGTCACTGTACCTTTTCAAAAAGCTCACTAAAAGCACAGGAATGTATTCTAAAACCTGGGGCTGTGGTGGAATCCCCAAAATTATCTGCAACTTTCATCAAGAAGGCCTTTCATTCAGGATGCCATTCACACTTGCAGAGACATGGAGCCTGGCATCTGCGACAGCCAGTTAGTATAATCACTTAAGAGGCTGGGAACTGTGTCAACATTTGGGTTCTGAGCAGCCTCATTTCAATGAAGCTTCTGACAATAGTGCCATGGATGTAGATACTTTTGCACAGAAAAGGTGCACGTTTGTGATTCATATGGTATTGGGCAATTTGACAGAATATTTTTGAATGTATGGCCCAAAAATTCAGTCAAATGGGCCATACGGTTCCATTATAGTGAACAAGGGGAATGGGGGTTACGGGGGTGTCCCCCCACTCCTCTTGCTCGCTATAATGGGAACGGGGGTTGTGGGGGTGTCCCCTGCTTCTGGGACATAGGAAGGAGGGTCTTTAAAAGAAATCAGAGTAAGGGACCTTGCGGCATCAGTTCTGACCCGCGTTGCAGGGATGGAACTGACGCCGCAGAGTCAGATGGAAAGTGGACAGTGAAAGGTAAGTGGGGGGGGTGAGGATGTATTGGGCGGGAGTGAGGTGGGGATGTATTGGGGGAGGGGAGGGATTGGTATGATTTTGCCCGCAGCAAAATTGGGTTCACAACGAAATTGACTATGGTCAAATCCGCCGCAAACAATTATGACACGGTCAAATCATACCAATCCATTCATATATCGTAGCGTCCATACCGTCTATGCCAATGTTCTAAGTTGGGAAGAGAACATTTGAGTGAAAGTATCAGAGAATAAAAAACAAAAAACTGTCACACGCACATCACATGCTGTGCTAAAATGATACTAGTGAGAGAAATCTGGCAAACTAATTAGTAACTTAATTACATGTGTGAAATGTAAAGTTTTAGTATATCACAATGGTTCAATGTAAAATATCCAAGCTGACATTGCATCAAATGGGAGGTAAACTGTGTTTAGAAGGTTACTCCATTTGGACTGCCCTTTTCATTAATATGCCCAATTTGTACAAAGGGGAGATCTTAGTGGGATGTAACTTACGGAACGCTGGCCACATAGATTGACCAATTAAAATATAGAAATGGTATACACCGCTAAAGGGGGTGGTTTCTAATCTATAAAAGATCCGAACTCCAGATTTTAGGAAACTGACTGACAGACTGACTGGTAGAAGAATATAGAAAGAAGAATTGAACACAACAGAAGGGAGAATAGAATAGCCTGCTTTCTTTTGGACACATTTTGCATTACTGGCAGACCATTGTGAGAGGCATATATTTAGGAAACTCCAGGCCTTCCTCAGTGGAAAAAGAAGCAGATATGCCCATTGCAGAAGGAGAGAAACCAGGCTGTGGATGGAAGCTGACGCACCTTGTTGACTGATGCCAACCTTTCATTAGAGGAGAAAATTGAACCAGTCCTTGAGAGGGTACAAGCTGGTCTGTGAGACAGCCAAATAAAATACATACCTGTGTAGGTATAATACTAAAGAGAAATATGATTCTGAGAGGAGGTATACTCTAAAGGGGAATAGATCAAATACCACCCGCTCTTATTTGTGAAAGTACTGAGGGGAGTATATGAAATGACTCTACAACCAGGGAAATTAGTAAATATTTCAGACGTGTAAGTGGTTCTGGAAATGTGTTTGATAAAATAGACCCAAATGGTGTACATATTGGGAGTTCCCCGAGTCCTTTTCTATGCAATGTCCAAATACTAACTGGGAGCAAAATAACATTTCACTTTGCACATGCCCACGAAAAATGTAATTGAAGTCATTGCCTGGTTATATCCCTGAGGAGAGTCCTGTTATTGGCTCTGAACCACTAAGGAGAAAACAGGAAGGGTTTTTTAACTGACACCCATTATTCTCATTTTAAAATGGCCATTGAAAAATGACAAATTCGCATTGTTTTACACATCAATGCAGGAGAGACACAATTGGAGGGAATCTATCAAACATACACGTTGAATAGAGATGTTCTTTTTTCGCAAGAGATTTACATGCAGGAATGTCAAGCAGCCTGTTTTTAAAAAGAGTTTTCCAAATTGCTGTTTGAAACACTGATTAATCTATTGAAAAAGGAGGTATTTATTTTGTATAGAGGAAAAGTAGAGTAATAGGGAGGGATGTTCCGATTTTATTTTTATTTTCAATGAAATGAAAGCTTTGTCTTGAACCCTCCATCACTTTTGAACCCAATGTGAATGTGCACTCAATGTAAACCAAATATACAAATGGTGGAGTGTGTGTTTTAACAAAAGTATATATCAAAGTTAATCAATATTGACAATTGAATTGACCAATGTATTTATCATTCATCATTGTAGTAACCATTGTTGTTGAGATTTCATAGAGAATGATAAAGATGTATAATTTGCTTATATTTTAAATAGGTTTGATTATTTCTATTTGTTTAATAAATAGACCTTCTGTGTAACCCTGTGCATTTGTTGACCTGAAAGAGGAGGGCCTGTAGGAAATCAATACTGTTATACTGGTATGTCCCAGGTACATACAAAGAACGTTATTAAATAAATAGAAATTATGCCACCAGATTTGGGGTGGGTGGAGAATTCCCCTGAATTAGACGTTGCCCGATAAAATTATCCCACAGTGCAGCATGCAGCTATGTTCAGACCTTTTCGGGACTGCAAGTATATGCCATCTCCTTTCTGGGGTTGCATTAAACTTGCCATCAGGAGATCAAAAGCCCTCTCAAGGTTCCACATGACGTACTGATATTCCTGTTGCCTCTGTGGGTCTTGGCTGGTAGTTATTGGTCAGAGCAGCTGTGGGTAGTACCAGTAACCTGTAAGGGAAATAGGAGATATTTGCTCAGTGGATGAAAAGACATGATTCCTGCTTGTGCGCATGCCATGCAATGCTTACTGTTGGCACTGGGCCCACCAATGAAATCCAAATAAATATATGCATTGTCACCCACCATAGGTGTCTGAAGGGAGGTGGCTATTGCCACTAATTAACTCCATGTCACCAGGGGCACCGACTTGCAGTCTTGTCCTTAGGTTTTAGTCCAGAATTGATTCTCTCCATTTTATTCTATTGAAGTGAACTAACTCAGAAGACAATTGATGAAGAAATGAATGCTCATGATTTGGAAATGATGTCTGTTGTGACATGAGTCATATGGTGCGCTGGCTGGTGGATTTAATGTGGTGAGGGAGAGTGAGTGGGGATGGGAATCTTGTGGGGTGGTTAAGTGAGAGGGGTTTATCGGTAAAGGCTACATGATGTACTGGAGACCGATTTACGTAGGAGCCAGGCCCTCTTCCTGTGTGTGTCTCCATGACTCACCAAAGATTGCTGCACAGGACAATGCCGCCATCCTGGGTTGGACCATTTTACCAGGTAAAAAGCCTATGCGGTACATTGTTATCAGATGCTGGTCCTTGAGGATCAAGGGTGATAGTGTAGGCATGGGGATATCAGGCTGCCTCCTCCTCCTCATTTGGGCCTGTATTGTCCTGTGCTGTTTATATTGCAAGATGACTCCTTCAAACTGCATATTGAGCCCATGCACATGTCGATTAACCGCTCGCTATCCCAGATTGGTGACCTGTGGTGTGATTCCACATCTTTTGGGCCTTGTGTAGTCTTGTGCATGGGATGGGCTGACCTTATGGCTGTTTAGGGTGTACACTACTCAGGTGTTATTGGTTTTCCTCTTTACTAGATGGATGCAGCTACTTGGCAAAGGAATATATTGTTTACATTCCCTTCAATACATTGTGCGAGAATAACAAAGTTACTCACCGTAGTGACTACCTTACTCCTAGTCCATAGTCCCCATTCCTCCATACTTTTGGGACATTCTGTCCTGTGGGACGGGACTGGAGCACTTTTGTAAAAAAGCATCAAATTGAAAAATGTGTCCTTCTTCTCTTTTTACGCGGGGTACCGCACGCGACCGTAACCCCGCCCTCCTTAGCTCTGCCCCGTGCATCGCCTTTCAGTCCTTTTCTATCGCCAGGTCTGAGACTATTTAACCAATACTAGAGGATACTTATTAGAGGGGACGGCGGATGGGCGTATGGAGGAAAGGGAACTATGGACTAGGAGTAAGGTAGTCGCTACGGTGAGTAACTTTGTTATACTCATACGTCCGTCCCCTTTCCTCCATACTTTTGGGAGATTACCAAGCACTACTTACAGAATAGCGGGTGGATGGAACTCCTTTACTGAAAGAGGTTTTGAGAACAGCTTGCCCGAACTGAGCATCAGCCCTGGAGCTCAGGTCTAAACAGTAATGTTTCATAAAAGCTGGTGGGTTAGCCCATGTAGCTGCTTTGGCAACGGTTCAATGTGTTTACAGAGCGATCAATAGGTAGAAGGCAATGAGGGGAAAGCATAAGCTTTCATGTTGACCCACGACCTGCTAAGAGGACCCCCTCTGGTGTGCCCCATTGCTGGAAATGTTGGAGATGATATTGCTGTCCATCTCACACTCGTAACCGATGCCGACTGGTGCCTGAATTAATCTGCGGTCACATTGAGGTGACCCGGGAAGTGTGGAGCCTGGAGCCAAACAATATACTGGATGATGCAGCCCAAATTTGCATGACAAGATCCACAAGGAGAGGAGAGCCTGTGTCACCCTGCTTGTTGATGTAAAACCTCACTTTAAGGGAGGTATTCAAAAAGGCAGATGTGGCCCCCAGAGGTTGGGCCGACATTATCACACACCAGAGGCGAACTGCGTCTCATGAGCAAGTGAAGCAGGTACTGGCAGATCTAGGGTGTTTACTAGCCGCGTCAGGGGCTTCCCCAAAATTAGACTGTAGTGGAGGATCCTCGGCAGAGCCGGTGCTGGAAGGTCCGTGGTACGTAACCGCCTTCCTTTGCACCCTCAACAGAACTGGCATCACCACAGCTGCATGCATGCGGAAAGCCTTAGGGATATACCTAAAGGCCAGGACCCTCGATGAGGGACTCTCAATTCTGTTGGTGACCGATTTAGCCCCAAGCAGGGGAACCTCAGGTTTAACCCTGGTCTTAGCGGCACCTTAAGAGGAGCCTCGAGTCAAGACTCGGGACAGTTAGCTCCAGATGGAGAAGCCTCAGGGTGAACCCTGGTATCCAAAGCCACAGCAGAACTGGGGTCAGCCGTAGCCCCAAATGGGGAACCTTGGAAGAAGATCTGGTATTGGGAGACCACTACGGGGCCCCTCAGAGTAGTTTCCGGTGCGTCTCGCTGAGCCTAGACCAAAAAGAGTACCCGAATCTGAAGTGTTCTGCTCCCACGGAGAACCGCAGATATTTCATATGCGGGCTCCAGAGAACTGCAGATATTTCATATGCGGGCTCCAAGTCAGAATGTGCATTTACGCATCCTGGAAGACCACCACACTGAGTCAATCGTCCGTCCAAAAGAGAGGACTTTATTTGGCAAGGGCATGATTAACTTGAATTTCTCTCTGAAAGATCGAAGATAGTGTGCAGGGCAGCCTGGTTGAGCACCGTGAAAAGACAGCAGTACTAGCCCCTCAGTTGCTCCATGAGGGGAACAGTCTGTCAGAAGAGAGGTTTGAAGGGTGGGGTAAGAGGAAAGGGCAAGCGAAAACCCACCTAAACGATGGACAAACCCCACCAGTCTTCGGAGATGGCTTGCGACGCCTACAGATGAGTCGAGATTCGTTCTCCCACCAAAGTATAGTGTGCCCAACAAAAAAATATAATTTAGTGATTTGTCGGCAGGTAGATTACCTATCCCTGTAGAGGAGGCTGATCGCCGAGAGAAAAACCAACCACCTTGCCGCTGCCGCTTAAGGCGGGGCTACCAACAGGAGTTTCAGATCGGTGCACATGGTGACCCTGGAACCCCCTAATCCCAGAGAAGGACCGAGTCTGAGACCCTAACCTCTGTGTACAAGGGGCCTTAGCTGAAGCTGTCGCGAGGACCAACAAACATGCCCGTATTGTCCACATAGCGTGGAAAAAACTGCTCAGCCCCAAAGGAAAAACTCCCAGCACCAGTCGACATAAAAGTTGGTGTAAGGGAGGTATGCAAAATGGCTGCCGTGGACCAAGGAGTCTGGGCCGCCATTTAGTCAACACCTGAAGACAACTGCATCATAGGAGAAATGAGGCAACTGTCCCCTCAGGGGAGTCAGGGGACTTAAGAAACACTTAGCCTTGAAACAAGGATCCACAACTGAGCCACTGCTGGCAGATCTAGGATGTTTAGTGGGCATCCTAGGAACTGACCCAGAATTAGCCTCCAATGGAGGAACCTCAGCAGAGCCTGTACTGGAAGGCCTGCTGCTGATCACCTTCTTTACCCCCCTCGACAGAATCGGTACCACCACACCCAGAGTGTGGGATGGTTGAGGAATGTATCCTACCGACAGGACCCGTAGAGGATCCCTTGACTCCATCGGTACTGTATTTAGAGGAACCTTGGGTTTTAACCCATGACATATAGCTCCCTCAAGAGGGGCCTTGAGCCGTGGCTCGGTGTGACAAGCACCAGAAACGGAGACCTCAGGGCGTACCCGGTATCAATGTGGAAAACTCCAGAAATGGAGACCTCAGGGCGAACTCCAGTGTCCAGAGCCAAAGACAAACTGAGCTGAACCGTAGCACCAAAATGGTGACCCTCGGAACCACGTCCGGTTTTGGCAGGTCCTCTGAGGGACAGTCTCAGAACACTCTGGTGCGCCTATTAGGCCCTTGAGGCACCTCAGGGGAATCCCTGGTAACAGAGCTACACATGCCCCTCCCGGTCATGGAATACTTTCACCGAGCGGGGCTGCTCATCGCCGTCCTCATCTGCTTAAGGCTTATCCCAAATGGCAGAAACAGAAGACTGGTCCTCTACACCTGTCGCCTCAGGTTTTGAAAGAAAAACCGAATGGAAGCCACCAGGACGGGGAGGAACAGGAGTGAAAAACGCTTGAAATATGTCCTCACAGGATCAGAGTGCTTGATCATCTGAAACTTTCCAAAAAACTCATCCTCAGCCGAGGGCTTAGGAGGATGGTTGCCAGGAGGGTCCATCCCCGGCCGGGTCTAGATCAGAGGAGCAAAAAAAGGAGGGAGCAGGTTACTATTGCCGAAAAGGAATGCTCCCAGCACCAGACATTGCAAACGTAGGTTTAAGGGAGATATCCAAAATGGCTGCTATAGGCCATGCAGGTTGGGCCACCATTTTGTCGCCACCTGAAGAGAACTGCATGGCATGCTCAGCTGAGGCAATTGCCTCCTCAGGAGAGTCAGGGGGCTTAAGTAACACTTTAGCCTTACAGGAATCTCGGCAGAACCGGTACTGGGTGGTTTAGGATGCTTAGTCGACATCTTCAAGCCAGTCTCAAAATTAGCCTCCAACGGAGGACCTCGGACAAGTCGGTACCAGAGGGAATGCGGTCCGTGGCCCCCCTCTTTGCCCCCTCGACAGAACTGGTACCACCACGACCCTGAGCATGGGAAGGTTGAGGACAATATCTCACCGACAAGGCCCTCAGAGAAGGCCTCTCAGATCTGTCGATATAGACTTTAGACTCCACAAGAGGAACCTCAGGTTTCAAACTGGTACGTAAAGCCCCCTTAAAAGGGACCTCGATTCGGGACTCGGTAAAGACTCTAGCCTCCACAAGAGGAAACTCAGGTTTCAACCTGGTTACAGCGGGGAAAGCTCCAGAAACGGCAACCTCTGGGTGAACCCTGCAATCCCAGCACCCAGTCGAACTGGGCTTAACTTTAGCACCGTGATGGTGAACCTCTGAACAATGTCAGGTACTGGCAGGTCCGCCAGAACCCTCAGAGGAATCTGTGGTATGCCTGTTAGGCCCTTGAGGCACCTCAGGGAAAACCCTGGTGACAGAGCTACAAGAAAGGCTCTTAAAGTACTCCCTCATGGGGTCAGAGTGCATAAGTTTCTGAAACATCCCAAAAAAGGCATCCTCTGACGAAGAGGCTGCCAGGAAGCGAGACCGTATACGGTAGTGACATCCGAGCACGCCAGTCATAGGAAGGGCGGAACGGATTCACACGGTCGCGTGAAAAAGGTTGTCCACTGAAAAGAAGATTCCCAGCACCCGCCGTCGATAGTGTGGGTGTGAGGGAAGAATCCAAAATGGCTGCCGTAGACAACGCCGAAAGGCCCACCATTTTGTGAACATCTGAGGAGAACTGCATCACATGTGTAGATGAGGCAGTTGACTCCACAGACTGGTCAGGGGACCTGACTGAAATGTTAGCCTTGATACAAGGATCCTCAACAGAGCTGGTACTATGGGGTGCCTTAGGTGTTTACTAGACATCCTGTCCCTTGAATTAGCCTCCAAAAGGAGGAACCTCAGCAATGCCGGTAACAGAGGAGTTACGGTCGACTACCTCTCCCTGTGCCCCCTCAACAGAACCGGTGACTCCGCAAGTGCAGGAAAGTTGAGGAATCCCCCTCACAGATAAGCTCTTAACAGGCCTCTCAGTTCTGTTGGTACACACCTTAGCCTCATTAAGAGGAACCTCAGAACAGAGTCCGGTCTTAATAGTTCCCCTGAGAGGGGCCTCGAACCGTGGTTCAGTACAGAAAGCCTCAACAGAGGCCTCAGGGCGCACCCCGGTGTCTGTGTGGGAAGCTCCTGACAAGGCGACCTCGGAGCGAACTCCAGTACCTAACGTCTCAGCACGACTATGCTGGCTATTCAGTATCGGCAGGCCCCTTGCCGAAACACTCAGAGAAAACCCTGGTACGCCTATTAGGCCTGCAAGGCACCTCAAGGAAAACCCTGGTAACAGAGCTTTTGAAGCCCCTCCCGGACCTGGAGGACCCCGGGAAGGAGTCCCCTGGCCGGGGTGCCCTGAAAAGTAAGGAACTTACCGGGCATCTCTTTTTGCCGTCGATGAAGAGCTGGAAATGCGATGGAGGAACCTTCTGGAAGATCTCCTCCCACCGAAGAAGACAGCGCTGAAGTGCCTGGACTGAAAGGGAGTCACAGAAGAGACACAAGTCCCAACAGTGACCCGGTCCCAGACATTCCAAGCAGATAGAATGGGGATCCGCCCTAGCGAAGCGACGTTCGCAATAGGAACAAGTAGCAAATCCCAAACTATCCGGCATAGACAGAGGACTACGCAACCGCAAAACTGGAGCAGGAGAGAAGGACAACGAGAAGGAAAAAAGGTGTTCCCGGTGATGCAGGTGCATCCAGCCCTGACCGTGCAGAGAAAACGATTATAGGGAGATGCGTGCGGCAGAGCTAAGGAGGGCGGGGTTACGGCCGCGCGCGGTACTATACATAAAAAGAGAAGGACACATTTTTCAAATGTGATGCTTTTTTACAAAAGTGCTCCAGTCCCGTCCCACAGAACGGAATGTCCCAAAAGTATGGAGGAAAGTAGGAGTAACACTTATTGTATGTAGCATGATATTTATAGGTGAATATAGGGCAGCAGGCGTGTTATGTGGGCATTTACATTGTGTTATGTGCGATACGTGTTGTGTGAGTGTCTGCTGGTAATTTGCAGTTATGTTTGTATTTTGGCTCTGACCTGCCCGTCATTACTACCTCCTTTTGCCTGGGAGTATTTTTTTAGAGATCCTTGGCTGAATTCTAGATGGTTTTTCAAATTGAGATACAGAGGTATTTTCGGATGGTGTTGTTTCAGGTATACTCCCGCTCTGGCAGTATTTTTGGGATACCAACAGCGGTGTTCGCCAAGTTTTCTGCCATAGGATTTTTGTAAGGCAGTGGTATTGCTGAATAACACAAGTTTTGCTGAAAACGTGATGAGGCTCTTAAACTTCGGATGCAAATGCTGAGGGGGGATTTAGGAAGTGGCGAAGTTAGTAAAAAAGGGCGGGCCTCATCCTGTAGCATCCTATTGGCCCCTTTCACAACTTTCACCTCTTGCTCCCGAGGCCCCATGTTTGGCAGTTAAAGGTGAGAAGTTACAAGCACAGATTAAACAATGTCAAATCAGTCAGAAGTGACTATGTCCAGATAAACTTCAGAGTTTTTGAGCATGCAACAAGGAGCAGTCTCTGGAGATAGGAGGTCTCATTGTTTTGCTACTTTAACAGTTTATTGCCGTATGTGATAGTGCTGTATATTTGAATGGGTTTGTCCACTTTTCAAAGAGCTGTTCTTGGTGAACCATTGTAGCTCACTGATTTTAACAAACCGTGTTTTCCTTTCCTAGCAATGGACGTTGTATTGAGAACAGCAAGGATACCGTTTTCATCAGCTAAATAACTATACATAATTGTGCAGCTATGCATTGTCTTTTGTGCTTTTGAGCCCTTTGAGTAGGAACAGAGATGATGTGGTCTGTTACCCAACTTATCAGCTTTCGGACTAGGAAATCTCAGCTTCTCCCATTTCATCAAATTATGTGATCCTGAGCAAATTGCTTTACCTCAATTACCTCAATGTGCCTTATTTTCATGTGCCTTATTTTCCTTAATTAAAATGACTTAGTAGTGTTTCATTTCAATGTGTGTTATAAAAAAGAATGTCGCGCATCCATCTCTAATAGACAATAAAGTAGCTCCACATATAGTGGAAAGTCACCACTTTTGGCACAGTTCGCACTTCAGAAATGAGTCATGCAGCCCATATCGATTGTGCACATTGGTTGCAAGGTAAATAGTCTTTGAACTCATTTAAGTGTAAATGCACTTGCATTTTAAATACATATATACTTGTAACTCTGACCTTTGGCTTGGTTGGTCCATATTTTTGTTTACAATTATTATTATTTTTTATTTACTTGTTTGCAATCAAAAAAACAATTTGATTTTTACAAGACGTTGTTTTGTATAGGAAAACTTTTTACAAAATGAGTAGTATCAGTATAAAAGACAAGGAGAAGCAGAAGAAAAAGAAAAGATAAGGAAGCAAAACCAGAAAGCATGATGCTCGAAAAACACGTAGTGTCCAAATTTACAGGAAACATCAAAATTCGTTTAGTCACACTCGGTTAATTTACAAGTTCTGGTTTAGACTCAGTGCTGCTTCTAAAATCTTAACTGCCGCTGTTGACCACTTGGTTCTATCTCCTGCGATCAGACGGCACCACCATGTATTTTCCTCTCGAAGGGATACATCGTGCATCAGAGGCAGCAAGTAGGCATCACGCAAAAACACGGTTCTGGTGCAAGACAAAAGTAAGTGTCTTAACGTTTCCACTGTTTCTGGATCCGAACAAAGTCTACAAGTTCGTGCTTCAGTTTTCGTACGAATGGCTATAATTTCCTGCATTGGCAGTTGATTGAATCTTATTCTCATAAAAGTTTTCTGCATTTTTTTATTAGGGAATTTTATGCAATAGTTCATCGGTTGATTGAGTTTGTTTGTTGTTGCTGGTAAATGAGCCAATAGCTTATTTCCTATTGCTTTCTCACCGGTTTCGATCCAATCTTCTTGTGCTATTTTTTTCTTGATTTTGTTGGGGTTCAGAATGAGGTCTTCTGATGAGCAGACCAAATCTGATAGTTTTTTTGTGGGTTTTTGTTCCCAGTTATTTAAGGCCCTGCAACGGCCTTGGCTAAGTTCGATCTGGACCAGCTTGTAGATCGGGAGAGCATCTGGAAGAATGATTTTCCGAAAGAGTCTCATCTGACTTTGGTCAACTGATGCTTGGAGTGATAGTAAACCCAATTCCCATCTGACAGCTGAGATAGATGAGGATTTTGGCAGACCTAGCACGGTTTTCCATAAGTAACCTTCCAGCTTTGGCCATATGGTGTTGTCAATGTTCAGCGCAGCGTCCATGCCATAGATTATTGATGGCACTACCTTTTGTTTGTAAAATTGGATCGCCGGAATTAACGAGAATTTACCGTATTTCCGGTCTACTAATTTAGTTTGGGATGTCAAGATTTTGGTTTTTGACCATAGGGCTGAATGGGTCGCACTTTCTGACCTTTTTGAATCTATCATGATTCCCAAATATTTCATAGTAGAGACGGTTTCACCTTTTATGTTATTTATGTACCAGTGGCCTCGGTCTCTAGTTGCTGAGCGACTATTCCCCATCGTCAATATTTTTGATTTATCGATGTTTATCTCCAGATCGTTATCGTTGATGTACTTTGTCAAGTTGGTAAATTGGCGCTGGAGACCAATTTGGGTTTGATCCATGAGGATCAAGTCGTCAGCATATAACAGTCTAGATATTACGGTGTTGCCCAGTTTGGGCGGGAAGGCTCTGACCGCTGGTTGTGTATACTGGAAGTCTCCCATAAAGGCAATGAATAGGGCCGGAGCGAGCGGGCATCCCTGCTTCATGCCACACTCTGATGGAAATTGGTCCGATAACATCCCTTGCTGGTTTAGACGAACTCTAAGTTTGGTGTCCGTATGTAGTGCGATCACCGGGCCTAAAATTTTTGCAGGGCAGTTCCACTTTGTTAATTTCGCCCACAGCCTTTGACGGCTGATCTTGTCAAATGCTTGTGTCAAGCCTATGAACGCAATGTAAACTACTGGAGCACCATTCTTAACATTTTCTTTTATGATGTTCAGAATCAGGATGTTGATGCTGGTGCTTGCGTTCTTAACAAAGCCCGTTTGAAATTTGTCCAGACAGCGCGCAGATCTCGCCCATTTGTGAAACCTGGTTAGTAACAGGGTAGCAAAGATCTTGCCCATGATGTCAAGGAGGGCGATAGGGTGATAGTTTGCCGGGTTTTCTCTCTTACCCTTTTTGAAAATAGGTACTATAACCGCCTCAGTCCATGTTTTAGGTATTTGCCTAGTAATTATACATTGCTTGAAAATTTTAGTGATTAGGCCGGCCCAATCCTCAGGATGTTGTTTTAGGTCTACGTTGGTTAAACCATCTGGACCAGGTGCCCTAGAAGTTTTTAATTTCAGGATTGTTGCCAAGATTTCATCGTGATCTGCCAAATCTTCCCACGACGATGTTTTATCACATGTGTACTTACTGGCAGTTTGCGGTATAGGAGCAAATTGTAATGAAAAGAAGGTTATCCACGCCTGTTCCGATACAGCGTTAGACAATTAATTGTTTGTCTCGTCGTTTTTATCTTTGATCAAAGCCCAGAATTCTCTAGAATTTTTCGATGTTAATGTCTTCAGCATTTGCTCCGAGTCATTTTGGTACATTGTTCCTTTATGCTGTCTCAGCCAAGATCTATATGATCTGGTTGCCGCTTTGGCTATGGCTTTTTGCTCAAGGTTATTGGAGACTCTGGCTAAACGATTCAGTTCACGCACTTGTTTTAGTTTCATAACCAGTTCGATCTCGTACTCGTGTACACCTTTCCCTTTAGGTCGGGTACAGATTCCTTTTTCTTTCCTGTGTGGAAGAAACAAGGGAATGTAGATTGGTCTGTTTGGTGGGTCCATCGTGCTTTTGCTGAGTACATCAAATTTCTTGGCGATTTCCTTGATGTTGGTCGCTGTGAGTTGAATTTGCGACGACTTCCGTGCTACCTCCACCTCGAATCGGTAGACTTGGTTAGAAGTGGTTTCTGACTCGAGAGTCATTGTCAAAAGGTTATGGTAACTGGATTTAGTTCTGTATACCTCAAAAAAGTCAACACAAGGGAGAAGTGAATATGAAATAAAAATGTGATCCAGCGTTGCTGACGTTTCCGCTCGTTCCCAAGTTGGAATCCGTGGGAGCTGGCCTCGAGCTGATGCAACGTTGTAGAATTTTCTTGTGTCCATGAAATCAGACCATAGCGCGCCTCTCACAGCGGAGGGGCAGAGATAGACGGAAGAAGGAGGTTGATCGACTCTAGCGTTCAAGTCGCCACAGATTATGATGTGGTCAGTTGCCAATTCAGTAATGAAATTGTCTATGGTTTCCGTGATGTTATCGCAAAATTCCGTATTGCTTATTCTCTGCGGGTTCCAATAAAGATTGATGATGGCAAGGTTATATTTCACTTTACTCCCTGGTGCAGTCTCTGTATGGAACCACTCAGCTAAAAGAGCTAACATTCCGTATGATTCGGCCACTTTCTTTTTAATGGAAATACCCGACCCAATTTTAATTGCAGTTAGAAGGCCTGAAGAGGGTCTTCCAAATAAACATTTCACCGCTGGTGAGATGTATGTTTTGTATCCATCAAGGACTGGTGTTTCCATTAGCCACGTGTCGTGGAGACAAATAATGTCAAAATGGCTCAGGTCAAATGCGTCTGGCTTTGTCAAATGGTCGTGGCCCCTCGTGTTCCAAGAACACATGATACTCCTTTTCTTTGGAGGCCATTCAG
Source organism: Ambystoma mexicanum (assembly GCF_040938575.1). Lineage (NCBI taxonomy): Eukaryota > Metazoa > Chordata > Amphibia > Caudata > Ambystomatidae > Ambystoma > Ambystoma mexicanum. Next base: position 1,088,319,977 of record NC_090929.1, read on the forward strand.
ATTGTAGAGTTACAGTATACGTCGCTGAATCTTTTAGTTGTTAATTTTGGGGGTTTGGATTTAACACCTTTTTCAACCATCTCCAAGGCCCTGCTGGTTCCCGTTTTTTATTGTGGGTCCAATCAGCACTTTCGTCAATAGAATCCGGACGTCTGCGATTCTTTTCCCTTCTGGAATTTGAACTCCATTTGACTTTGTGTTGAACTTTTCGATAGTTTGTGTTAGTATTGGATGAATGGAGTCTCGATCTAAATCTTTCACGACTTGGTTCGGGTTTCTCCCTGAAGGCCACTCTTCTTCTGCCTACAAGATGGTCTTCAGTACTGGGATGATATTTCCAATGCTTGTCCGCCGAGCTGTTTGATGAAGGAGGGATCTTTGCGGTTAGTTCAGACACCGGGATTTCAACTAGCGAGAAACCCATTTGGTTCAGCGACGCAGTCACATATTCTTTAAAGTTTAAGTCCACAGGATTTTTGACGTGGAGATAGGTTTTAGCCTTCCCGTCTCTGTGATATGGTGCCACCAGTGCAAGATCCGCCGATTTCAGAGATTTCAATGCTGATATATTGGTTAGGACTTTCAAAACCGTCTTTCTGTTCAAGACTAGAACGTTTTTCCCGGGTGCAAGTTGTTGCATTTTGTAGAACCAGTTGGAAATTGCCTTGGAAACCAATCGGGGCCTTTTCCCTGTGCCGTCCTTGGTTCCACAGTTTCCAGTTTTTGTCATTTGCGGGACATTATCGTATTGTTCTGGTGATACATTTCGTTCTTTAGAGGGTAGGTCAGTTACTTCTTTTTCACCCCCCTTACAAGTGGTGTCTTTTGTTTTATTTGTTTCTGAGAACTTGGTTGTGTTCGGAATCAGTGGTTTTTCTACGTCATTTGAGTTTGTCTCTAGGTTAGTTTCCTCTTCGTTCAGGTGAATGGTAAGATCTAGGAGTGATGAATTTCCCAAAGACCCTGCCTCAATTGGCCGAGAATTATCGAGTTCAATTATGGTTTGTTCAAGTTCTGAATTATGACATACTGGAGCTTGAGGGGCCACATAAGTGGTTGTCATTTTTTCATGCGTTGAAACAGTTGGTTTAGGAATCTTGAAAATTAGTGGCACTTTTAGAGCTTCTTTGCTTTTTTTCTCGTGTTGTGACGTCGAGTTTGGTCGCTGGTTTCTCACGGTTTGGTTTTCCTTTTCACCTTTTGATTGATAGTCCTTTGGATTTGACAAGGGGAGACGTTCTGACTGGATGTTTAGCTTGTTTTCTCCAGGCTTGCTTGCGTTGCTTAGTGGGTTGATTAAAGTCTCAAGCCGGGTGATTTTGGAATCTCATTGGCTTTCTTTCTCAGCATTTTGTTGAGTTAGAGCGGTGATGAACCCTTCCAAGAAGATTACTTTGGCATTTAATGCCGAAACCAGGGTTAACAAATCTTTCATTGAGTCGTTAATTGATTCGTATAGTTTTACAAATGGTGCAAGACCCACTGTTATGGCAGACATAATTGTAACCAGGTCCGGCCTTTTTGATGGCGTGTCTTTAGGTAGGTTTCCAACCATGTCGCTGGGTCTTCTATTTCTCGCCGGTGTTGAGTTGTCTTTTTGGTAGATTCTTATATAATGATGCTCTTCCAGATGGAGAGTCAGATAGAATTGTTTTTTGGCCATATGATGCCAGGACCGGCTGAATCACTTTGGGGAGAGACTTGTTCCTTACGTCCGGTTGGGTCAGTGTAGGCGAGGATGGCCTATTTTGGTCCATTACGAGCGTTGGAGGAGTAATAGTTGATAGTATTAATAAATTGTTCCCCAATCCACCTTTTTCGGAACGATGCGCTGGTACGTCTTCGTCCAGCAAATTTGTTGCCGATATTCGTGCATCTTTTCGGTAAGAATTGGCCGCGTTACCTTGTGCGTCCATATCTCCCCGGCTGCTAGAGCGTGGGATGGTTTCCTGATGGCCTAGGGCCTCAGTTGCGCTATAGTCATTGTCCACCCTTTTTTTTTCCTTTTCTGTTGGATCTAAAGGGACTTCCAGTGGAACGTCAAGCATTTCTGCATCAGAGAGTTCAGTATCTGTTTCTGGTATCTTCTTTGATTGCTTGAAAAAAACTCTTTAAAAGTGTGTGATGTCGGGAGATTCTGAAATGTTGATTTCACTGAGTCACCTTTTTTAAATTTCTGGTGGGTAGCTCTTTTGAGTTGTTGGGTGCCGTGATCCAAAGGCTCCCCCAGATCCTTTACGGTCTTCCTTGATAGTGCTCTTTTTTTCAATAGAGCCATTGCAATGTCTCTCTTCTGAAGGATTTGCAGCAATTATTTGCTCCTGGGTTACATCCGTAGATCCATTTTCACAAGAACTGATGGCAGCAGAAGTGGAATCCGCTAATTTTCTTGGTGTTTGGCTTGGCCACGAGGTGGCAGCAGAGAGAAGCTCTGCGTCTACACTGTCAACCATTGGCACTCATAGTGGTTGACAAGCATGAACTTCCACCTGTATGGATGTCTGGCGGCTGGGCTGGCCTGGATCCTCTGGGGGCCCGCCACAGCTCACCACTCCCTCCGATGGGGCTCCGTGACCCGACCACGGAGGAAGAGGAAAAGAGGAGCCATGGGAGACATCAGCTGGCGGCACGGCGGCCCGCAAGCTGAGATTGGCCTCGCGGGGTCCTTCGACACCGCTAGGCTCAACCTCACTCGCCGCGGCGGAGGCCTGCGGGGCGCGTGCAGCCGACAGCGGAGGGATCGAAGAAAAAGACGCGCTCCCGACCTCCAACGATGGATCCGATACAGGACAACAATCCTCCCCCCGCAAGTCCAAAACAGGTTGGCCTCCAAGTGTGTTCAGAGACGGCTGGGGGGGGCACCTGTGTGAAGGGGGGGCGGAGGACTCAAAATGGAGAGATGCAGAGGCAGAGTGGGATAATGCAAGGGACGTGTTTGTTGTATCATCCTCCGAATTTTCGTCCGATGGACCCTCCAGAGCACCGGGGGAAGTGTCATTTAGTAGGTTCTGGGCACTCACGACCTTGCAACTCGCTTCCTCAAGTTGGCACAAAGCCATTTGGGTGGAGGACGCCAGAGAGGGCGAAGATGTCGTTTTTTTCGGTTGAATAATATCAGAACTGGCATTACTTCCCCGGATTTGTCTTGCAGTGTAAGTTTTGCGAGTGTCTTTCTGCTTTTCTAGGCAGAGATATTTGCTTCTAAGTACCCTGCTAGGTGGACTTTTCACTTGGGGGTGGAGAAGGGACAGTACAGAATTGTCCATAACGACTTCAGGTCTAGGGAGCAAGGGGTCCACTTGTGGGTCCATACCTCCTTACCTCCTAGCCTCAGTAGACTGCAGTTGACTGCTCGCACCTCAGCGTGAGTACTGGAGCTTTTGTTCACAAACACTGTAGAAAGACTACAGGCAGGCAGGAAAGCAGAGAGGGACTGCAGTTGACTGCTCGCACCTCAGCGAGCCAACTCCGCGTGCCGCTCCGCGTGAGTACTGGAGCTTTTGTTCACAAACACTGTAGAAAGACTGCAGGCAGGCAGGAAAGCTGAGAGGGACTGCAGTTGACTGCTCGCACCTCAGCGAGCCAACTCCGCGGGACGGTGTGAGCAGCAGTCCAATCCCGGTCAACCTGGCCACACAGGTTGATATTATATTAACAATTATATGATGAAGGGAATGGAATTGCACTAAGCACCATTAAGATAAGAAACAACAATCAAAATACAGTATTTTAATGAAATGAGATGAAGAACAGCCGACACATGTTTCAGTAAATCGAGTATGAAACGAATAGAGTGAGACTGGATTTGTCTCATTCTATTCATTTCATACTCGATTTACAGAGCGATATATTTGTCCTAGCCAATTAGCGTTTCTTATTGATTTCATCAGTCTATACACGTCCTTCAACGGGTACTCACCTACCAATCTCCAGTTTGGATTCGTATACTCATTGGCCATTTCCAATTCCTTATACCTTGAAGACGACCCGAGTGTCGAAACACGTGTCGGCTGTTCTTCATCTCATTTCATTAAAATACTGTATTTTGATTGTTGTTTCTTATCTTAATGGTGCTTAGCACAATTCCATCCCCTTCATCATATAATTGTTAATATAATATCAACCTGTGTGGCCAGGTTGACCGGGATTGGACTGCTAATCAAACCGTCCCTTGGATTTATTTTTCTTTAAATCCAAACAGAGATAAACAGCGCACAGGTACCTTGTTGCGAGTCCACAACCCTTGTACTCCATATTTTTGTTTATGCCACGACAAAAAGCGATTTATAATAAATAGTGATTTCTATACGCATCCCTGATTTTCCCGGGACAACTCACCGTGGCGTTTCATTTTGTGCATGGACGTTTTGGTCAATTTTTCGCTGCATTTTTATGGGCGGTGCAGGATTTGTTTTTTTAATTTTTTTTTATACATTTAAGGGTAGTAGGGGAATGGGGGAGCATATAAGTGGCATATAAGTGGGGCATGGTGTAGTGGCCTCTAGGTAGGTTCTAACTGTCTTTATTGACAAGACAAACTGGTGGGCATAACTTGTCCTTAGGCAGGGTAGGGGAGTTTACTCACAGTTCTTGTCTGGGCCTCCCAGTTACTTCGCTGGAGGCAGGGTGTGCTCATGGATGGCACACTGTAGGCTTCCAGGGCCCCCATGTTGCCTCCTGTGGCATTGGACTTATACCCTGGAAGCTGGACTCAGAGTCTTCTGTGATCCTCAACTATAATGGCTCCTCAACAGGAGCAGCGCTGTCACCCGACCACTTGGTCTGGCGCTCTGCCAATTGTGGCAGCAATGTTCTCCCGTGGAGCGCGGGCTTGCGAGATCTCGTTGCATCGAGATCTCGCGAGAACGCGCTCCCGCGATCACGTGATGTCCCACACATGGGTTCTTTCAAGGGGTGGGGGAGGGGAAATTTCCCCGCATTTTTTGTGCCATGTTTATCGGGCCATAAACAGCTGCAGTGAGTTGGCCTGATAAAAGGTGTAGCGGATCCAATATTACACTACTAACCCTTCAGTCATGTTTTTCTTTCTCCTGTCTATGCCATATAAAGTTTATTGCTTGACATTTTCACGTTTGACTAGTTCTGGGTTCTTTCCCCCACAACAATGGGGCACTTTCTTTAACACCTGCCACTTCCGAGGACTAGAAACATGCCCCCCTCAACTCCCCTCCAAGCATCTTACACCTGCTGCGAAGTTTTCAGCATCGGCATCACTCCAAAATAAAAGGGCCTCACCTGGCATGATCGCAGCAGGGGGAGCTTTTTGGAAAAGGAGGGAAATTAGCAGCTGCAAAAGAAACAAAAGCTGTGCCTGCTGACCAGAAAGCACCGCGTGCAACCGGAAGTAAACAAAGCCTGCGAAGAAAGGATCCGAGGACAAGGCATAGAGTGGGAATACACACCTGCTAACCTGATTTAGTGACCCAGACAAAGACATACCACAGACGGCTGGGCGAGGGAGGCTTGGGTTCACGCAGAAGCTACACAACCGAGCAGAGCTGGGTCTGCAACCCAACGGGACTGGAAGTACTTCATACTATCCAACCCTACTGATTTAGGCAGTAGGCTGCTGCTTTTTAAGCAGTCCTATCTCCTACAGATTTGAGTGACAGAGCGTACTGCTTTTTACAGGGGCAGGTAATGTATGTGACTCTAAGCAGGGTGTTTGAGATTAGACCGGCCCAGGACAAAGCATGCAACACATCAGGTAAGTGATTACTTCATAGCTCTCAACCATTTCTGTCGCAAAGGTGGGTGAAAACACCCAATTTTGTTCTTGGTGGGTGAGAGCCCATTGAAATGAATGGGCGTGCAGGAGGCTTGACGGGTGAGTCTGCTCTTTACAAGGCGGGTGACACCCGCCAAAAGCGTGTGAGTTGATTGAGATCTATGTTACTTTAAGTGAAGAGCTCTGACCAATTCAGTGACCTGACAGCTACATGACTCTGCCCTGCACTCTGGCCAGACAGGCCGTAGGTGAACCACCAGTGAAGGCAAGTGGCAGAGCGTACCACCATCACACAGCATCTGCATATCAGACTGAGGAGGGTATCAGGCTCCCATGTTGTTCAGTTATTCATCTTGCACTGCAGGAATAAATATGTATGCTCATGCTGCTGCTACAGAGCAGTGGCAAAAGTTGTCTGCCAGCTCTGCGTGATTAGCTTCTGTGAAGTTGGGCAATTGTATTCAGTGTTAACTTCCCATTACATTTTAACATCTTTCCATGTTGTGCTGTTTGATGGGTTGTGTATATTTGAATGTTCCAGAGGTGCCAACAATGTATGTTTTGTATTTTCCTATGATGTAATCATGCAAAGTATTATTTTTGAAACTTGAAAAATCCTACATCTTTTTGGGCACAGAATGTTGGCAAGTATGGTACTTTTCCAAGGGCCCAAGTAGCTGATATAACTTTGTTCAGCCAGGACTGCGAGACATTAATAGACGTATTATATTTCCAAGAAATAATGGTGGTGAAAGATGTGGCACAATTCATACTACCCCTTTCCTTTCATTGGTGTGCATTTATTTCTCTCATGGTTAAAAGGAGACCTATGTGTGGAGAGACTTGGTCATGAACGCAGCGCTCAATTTGCAACAGCGCTGTCAGGGGCTCAGCCCCAGGTTCTACTCTGCAGCAGGTGCACAAAATGTGTGTATCATCAACAGTGTGACGTAACACCTTGATGAATTTATAATTCTATATGCAATCAACAATTAAAAATACGTTTTGAATCTATAAACCACAAGTAAGTCTCAGTGAAATACATTATTCATTGACTCACCAACAAACCAACAAGCACCTTATGGGTCACTGGTTATTCAGGTTTGCGCATTGGAGCTTTCTTCCCATTCTTATATATTTTGACTATTGCTGTGTGTGGCAGCCACACATTTTGGGAAGAACCTGGCCTTGACAACCATTATCTCTGTCACTTTAACCTTTAAAACGTAAAAGAGGAAGCTCCAAGGGAGAGCTTTGCAGGCTGCACCATTTATACATTTAGAAATAACCTTATCGTCCGAAACCTTAGCACCCGAATAAGGAAGCATTCAACTACAGACATGACTATATGGAAGCATGCCAACACAGGAGCAAGATCCAACAATACATTAAAAAAACTGGCCTATGCAGTAGGGTCAGGGGGCCCTAACATTATAAAACTAAAACTTACTGAAAGTATTTTAAAAATAAATACTAGTTCAGGAAAGTGGCCAGGCTTGAATGTAAAATAAAAAATTCTAGTCATATTGGTCAAAATGAGGATGGAGGCAAGGGCACATTTGCATTGCAGGCCTAGTACCACTCATGCCCTGGACACTTTCTAAATGGTGCACAAAGGTGCCAAACTGGTTGTATGTATACCTGCAAAACAATGCACGACGCTACATTTCTAGGGCTAATGCCATTCTGAAAGCTGTGTGGCCTATATAGTATGTCAAATAAGTCTATTTTCTTGGTAGTACACAAGGAAAGATCCTTAACAGCATACCAGACCTGACAACTCAACACATGCAAACCCAATTTCTTTCCAGACCAAAATAAAAATTAAAAGAAATGAAAAAATACATTAACGATAGGGATCATGAGGATAATATCCTACTCAGCATATACTTAAAACCGCGGCAAATTGTGGGTGCAAAAGGCTGGTCCCAGGGGTGCTGGAGGTCTCGACTCTATGGCAAAATACCAGGAGTTCTGGCTCTTTAGCAGAGTCCTCATTCACTTCCTTTTCATCCTCTTCATTTTCAGCAGATTCTTCAAGATCCCGCAGATCTTCACACTGCCTTCCTGATCACTTCTATCTGGACTCTCCAGTTCATCTTCCTTCGCAGACGCATGAATTACATTTTCCCTACAGTGGAATAAAACACTTTTGGGCTACTGGAGCCCACTTTAAAAAATTGGATTCTCGCACGAGATCCCCTTGTTAAGTGTCTCAATTTTAGGACACTGGTGCGTTTACCCTATTAGGAAATCCAGGGTTATTTAAGGGTATCTGTAATGCATGGTCTCCAGTCCTTAGCATTCAGATTTGTTGAATTCACTTGGCCAGATCTCTTTTAGAGTGCGCCATTAGGGTTCACGTTATCATACGCTTAATATGAAACATAAAGGTTTGACATGTTAACATATAATGGCACAGGCCTCTCGCTAATGGGGCTGTGCATGGCGCTGGTGGGCTATCTATTACAAATGCAGTGTACTGGTACTGTTATACAGATGAAGCACTCGGTGTACAGAAGAGCATAGGGTTAGCACGGGACATATTTAAGTGAAAGACCTATGAAAAGGGAGATGTAGACTCCTTTTTTAGTTTGGAAGAGGTTTCCTTGTTGGAGTAGAAGTATTGTTGGTTTCTTCTACAGATCCTTGCAGACATTTTCCACCCTGAATTTTTACTTCCCATCTAAAAGGCAATAATATACCACAGCTTCATTTATTATCCAATTTCTCATGCGTCTGTCTAACATTTTTGAGTGCCTCCAGGAGCAACAAGACACTATTCTCTCTATGTTGCTTTGGTTAATTTGGGATCCAATAATAGGAGTCAGACAATATTTGTTAAGAGCAGACGTTACAGGTCAGAGACCTGATCATAGGAGAAGTGGGAAGAATAAAATGTAGTCCCCACAGCAGAGTGTCTCTCAGGTTTGTTCTTCAAATAATATCCGGTGTTAGTCTGGATCCAGATGTTTGGATGATAACGCCTCGGTAGAGACTTGGCAGGGGAATTTTGGTCTCTGATTGACCCAGATTGTGTTTTCCATCGTGGGCCAATCTTCAAATTTCCTCCACACTACCCACGCTGTTCGCGGTTTCTACTACAGCTAATACTTATGGGATGACCAGAACATTGCGGAGGTTGGGTTGGAAGTTGCATCTGAGCTCCTCGAAGTCAAGTGGGTAGGTTACTCTTTCTTTTTACATACACATATCTTGGGTCTGGAGATAGTCCTGAGATCGCGGGGTCTTATTCGGCCAACGCCTACTTTAACCCTCAGGCAGACTAGTGTAACCACCTTTTTTCCTCTTTTGGGAAAATAAACACAATTTGAAATAAGCATGAATAGGAACATAAGGCTATAAATTGGTACTAACCTGTAATGGTAAGCAGAAGATCACCCAAGATCACCTGAGACTACGAATGGTTGACAAACAAATACAAGTTGGAATGGTATACTATTTATGAAACATGCCTCCAACCACAAAAGTTTGCATATGGGGGCTGGCAGGTGCCCCAAATAAATTCACTCAAGATTAATTAAATATGTAGGCTTCTCGATCACTATATGCTCCACACCCTGTCTGATAAATTATTTATGAAGCAGCAGACAGGGACTCAAAAATTAGCTTAATGCGTACAGCAAACTATAAGCAAGAGTCGTGTGACGATCAACCCCCTGCAAATTGTTAATGGTTAAAGGGCGACAGGGGGTAAAGTGACTGAGCCGATCTGTTACCTTCCTCTTACAGACTGGATTCTAACTGGCAGGGCAGCATGAAAATTATGAAGAGGCACTCTAATATTGGCACTAATAAAAGTCTACATACCGAACTGCTGTGTTTAAAAGAGTAGCATTGTAGGACTAATGTCCAAACATTCAGCTCCACACAGGAGCACCTTGGTGACTCTACAGTTTCAGTGTTAGTAAAACACCTACATTACAAATACCTCCGATTCCTTAGTAGCACCTGTTGGGCACCCAAGAAACAGTGCCAGTGAAGTGCCTACTTAACAATACCTCTTTTTCACGCAGGTGCACCCATGTGGCAATGCAGTATGAAAAGTATGTGGGACCCATACGACATGCACCACTTTTTTTCCTCACTGACACCTGTAGGGAATTCACAACAGAGGCACGGTGGTGGCACATTAGTGACAAACACCACTTTCTCTCAGGAGCATCTGTGGGGCACTCACACTGATTTTCAGGGCACAATGGCAGAGCCGCTAGGCTCACGCCAATGACAAATCATACACAGTCACAGAGGCAATGCGGTTTGAGGTGCTGAGACCTACATTACAAATTGACAATCACATAATAAATCAGGTGATGCTTTGGGGGTTTGTGAAAACCCACACACTGAAAGAGCAATGCACGCCTTCTCTGACTCTACAGCACGGGGCTACTAAACCATTGCTCCCACCCTGTAAACTAGCTCCTAGTCAATAATATGCAAGTCAGTTGGGGAGTCAACCTACTGCTGTCAGATGTGCATGTTTGCCAGGAACCACACCGTAGCTAACCGTGGCTTCCTCTACTTGTCACTCAATGATGGCTCCTCCAAAGCGACACAACACTCAACCAGCCTGGCACTGCCCCTGGACAGAAGAATACGCCACCAGAGTACCAGCTGCTTAAGAGTAACTTAACCCTTTGCTCACCAGCAACTGCTCACAAATGGAAGGTAAACAAGCAACACAAAACTTCAGCAAACCCAAATTTGAGCAAGGGGTTAGACTATGGCTCTAGTTCTCGATGCACCTCTGGGTTCTTTTTTCATTGTTTTTTTAATGTTCATAATTACTATGTTTGCCATGCCCTTCGTCAAGGCTTGAACCTTCCTTCCACCAGTTACAGGCTTTTCGTCTTTGAGTTTCAATATAATTCATCTGTTGATTAGCTCTTGATGATATCTGCCCCTTTCACCATTTCTAGGGTAGCATTTGAGGGCTGGTGTGGGCTTTCTTATTTGACCTCTGAATTAATAAATAATGGAGGTAATTTTCTTCCAATGCATAAATTGCCCAGAACAGACCTTTTACATTTGCACCTAAACAGGTCTCCTCCAAGCAATTTTCGTCCCTTGCACTGCTAAGTGCAGAAGGGAGGTGTAAAATGTAATGGAAGTATTTTTACGCCTTCCATTTGCCCTACGCACTGCAAATAGTGTAAACGCAGCTTGTCATTTACGATAGACTGGCTGTGTTTACAACGAATGCCTATGGAAGCAGCCTGCTTTTTGTTGTTGGAGTAAAACGCATTCAGATTCCTAAGGAATTCATAGGTTTGAGGCCAGCATGAACATGCCATGCTGGTGTAAAATCAAGTGGTTTTTGCTTGAGCGGATTTTTTCTGGTACACAAGTACAGGCACCCCTCTGTCTGATTCCCTGATGTATGTCCCCGCAGCTGCCCTCTCAAGTAATGTATGGAAGGTTTTGGTTAAGAGAGATGACTCCTGGGTTTCTGGGATGCCTTTTTCTCACCTTTTAAAGTTGATATATAACCGTCCCCTGGCACGATTGAAGGGAAACACAATAAGGGAGTTAATCAATGAGAACGCAGGAAGAAAGCAGAATTGGCTAGAGAATCCAAAAGGCCATTGATCTCAAAATCTCTCAGGCAAATGTTTCCCCATTGCTACGCCTCAGGCATCAAGGTGGTGCAAAGGATTTTAACTGATTCAGCCCTTGCTTAACACCACTAGTATACCAGCATACTCGGAATGGTTGAATAACGGTATTGCCTGCAAATACCGGAAAAAAATGGTGGACAAAAAAAGTCAAAGTCCATAATGCCTAACATGGGGTGTGGGGGATGTCCCCTGCTCCCCTTGTTCTTCATTATGGGCTTCTGGAGTATGCCCGCTTCCATGAAATTGGAAGCGGGGGACAATAAAGAAAATAAAAATGGACGAAAGGACCCCGCACTGCCAGCTCCGTCCACGTTGGTGGGAGGGACCTAACGCTGCAGGGGTACAGGAGAGTCAGCGGCACACTTCTGTGTGTGCCGCCGAAAAGGTAAGTTGGGGAATGGTAGGGGATGCAGGATGATGGGTAAAGTGATCACTGCGCAGCACGATTTTCGAATTTGAGATTTTCAGATTCACAATTTTGCGTGCATAGATCCTTGGATAACATGGCATGCCTGGCGCTTAACCCTGGAACACAATGCTGTGCTTTGTGCATGCAAGTTTCATATGGGATTACATCCAGTACTGCAAGGATACGATCAGCCCTACAGATAAAGGGTGTATAAGCCACTTTTACTCCCTAACATTAGGCAAACACTCCCTCAAAATAAAAATAGAGGGTACACATACTCCAAACAAAAACAGGAGTTCGAGGCATGTGAGCATGTTCTCGTCCTTTCATCCACATAGCTCCATGATTATGTTTGGAGCTGTAGTAAATGTATAGTGTCGCAGAAAGAAATCTACTATTATTACTGCCTGATCTGAAGAGGTAAAGATGCATATTTTAAGGTGCATGAAAAACCTTTTACAAATAAATATTTATTACAAAACACTATTTTTGCTCGCTTATTAAACGCTCTCATTGGGAATGGGACTTGCTTTTTAACTCCCTAAAGTATAATTTTACTTCCAACTTTAAGAAATAGAGAGTACATTAGTCCCACTTCAAAATCTTATCTGGAGCAATGCATAAGATTAATGAATTCTTAATGATGCAGTGTTGGCCTGCTTGGCCACTTTTACATACCCCCTTTCCCATGCAAGTCACCCCTGCCCCTTCCAACTCCCCCACCTCCCACCTCCCGACTCTCCAGGAACACCACAAAACCCCAACTGCCCCCTCTCATCGACTGAGCAGTCCCTGATCCATGCATAGAGTACTCATTTACTGATTAATGCACTTATTTATAAGGAAATTGAAGCGCCAATATATGTAAATCTGTTATCTGTAAGCACACGTGCTGGCGTCAGTCCTGTAGAAAATCAGAAACGTCACATCATTTAACATCTGTGGTCAGAATAATCTCCTGGGTGCTGCGGCAGGGTACAGTTTCTGTGTTAATTAATCCCCTTGCCTCCGAACACCCCCTCACAGCAAGAGAAGCTATGGTATACAAACATCGCCCACAGCTGCCATTAATCCTAGCCAGTATTATTAATGGAGAGGAACGGTGGGGGTTGTAGTCTAAAACATTTGGACGACCACAGGTTGAGAAAGAACGCTGTTCACAGTGGCCAAACCACTGCAAATGGAGAGATAAAGGTCCTCATTCTGGGCTAGGCAGTGTCCCCCGCTTCCTCAAGATTAGAGGTGGGAGACCGAAAAGAAAACAAAAAGAAAAAGGGACCCTGCAGTGTCGAATCTGACCCGCGTTAGAGAGACGGATATGACGCTGCAGCGGTGCAGGGGAAGTGACGGGCAGTGAAATTGACTACAGTCAATTCCGCCGTCAATCATTAGACTTCGGTCAAACAACCCAAATCCTAAAATTGTGTCTGTAAGTCTGTTATTAACACTTTTCTGTCAGAGCATTACAGATAATTTCAATGCACCATTGAATTTCAAGATTGCCGCATGAAGTGGAGGATTTACCTCCAACATTTAGCTGGGGTTAAATCCACCATGTTACCTCCAAAAATCAGGTTTACCACAGCAGAATTACTGCTCAATGTAACACTGCAAAGTCCCATGGTCTCCAGAAATGAGGATCAAGACTGCCTTACCACAACTATAATCCACCCATAAATCTGTCAGACCGGGTGGTGGTAAGAGTAAACAGGTTTGGCAGTAATTCTGTGGAAACATTGCAGAAATTACCACCATACTCAACACATAATGAGATCCATAGTGTAGCTTATCGTCCTAGAATATACCCACCCCAACAAAACCACTATTAATAAAAAGATCTAAATCAAAAACAAAAAAAGATGAATGGCCATACACCTACTGTCAAACCTGTGTACTGTTTGGCCACCCTGGCTGAAGAGGAGTGCCTCTTATCAATGGTTGTGCATCCAAAGGGAGTAGTACCTTTGGAATCTGCACAAGTAACATCGAGGAGTAATCATAACTGGCAGTTAATACAATTATGCAGCATAGGCAGAATGGCAAAGCATACCTAGAAAAGGGTCAACACCTGTGCTTTCTTTACAATGGTGCTCTAGACTGAAATGTAGTACAAGGGGTTCCATGTCTTTATAATGACACCTTAAATAACGACATACATTTTAAACGACACCTGAATAATTAAAAAAGTCGATTTATTTTTCATAGGGGGTTCCCTGCAAACCCCCCATTTCTACAGACTTTTTACCCTCCCTCCAATTACCCCCACCGCTTTTAATCCCTTACACCACCCCCATATATACCTTTACAATAAAATCGACTTTTTGGCGTTATTCAGGTGTCGTTTAAAATGTGTGTCGTTATTTGTTTTTTGTTATTAACACTGCATACCGTACAAGGAAGTTTGAACACCTTATAAAGTAGAGAATGGGAGGAGGGCTGGGGCGAACGTGCTGTTTCCAACAGGCACATTATCAGTAAAGATCTGCAAAAGGATAAAATGAGACGATGCAGAACATTGTGTCATGGGACACGTATGCCTAGATGTTATGCTATAAAGTTTTATAAAGCACTCCTAGGCCCGAAGGCATCTTAGCGCTAAGACATCAACACAGCTAACTGGTCTGGGATGTTTCCAGAAGAGAAGCGTTTTCAAAAGCCACCTATATTGCAAATGGTTGGGAGTAGATCTCAGAGCTGGATGGAGAATATTCCAGCGTTTGTCAGCCGCCACAGAAAAGGCACGACCGCCCACTCGAGAAAGACAGATCCTAGGGACAGAGATTCAACCGGCACTCCTCGAGCAAAGGGTTTGGGTAGGGAGGTATGGAGGGAATGTATCCCAAAGATAGTCCGCCCCCTGACGATAGAAGGCCCAATGAACGAGGCAGAGGGCCTTAAATTCTATGCGCCTGGTGACAGGAAGCCAGTGGAGGGAAAGCAGGACTGGAGTGATATGGGTACCATAAGAAGTGTTAGTGGCCACCCTAGCGGCCAGATTCTGCAACAACTACAACCGGTGGATAAGCCCCACCAGGTGAGCCAAGAACAAGGAGTTACAGTAGTCTATACTGCTCAGCACCAGTGAGGCCACCACCAGAGGTCTAAGATGTCATGACAAAAAGGATAAGACCCTGATCAGAATCCTCAGATGAAAATGGCTAGCCTTACACACTGCTCCAGCCTGAGCAGCCATAGACAAAGTAGATGATAGAGTAACCCCAAGATTTTTAATGGTCGACACAGGGAGAGGGAACTCACACCACCGCAGAAGGCCAAATAGATGGAGGCCAAAGAGCCAGGTTAGGGGTGGAACCCACCACCAAAATCTCAGTTTTGTCCCCATTCAATTTCAGCCAATTCCTACCCATCCAGTCCCCAATGGCCACTAGGCACTGATTCAGGCATGACGTCACCTCTGCCTGTTTCAGATCTAAACAAACCAGGATCTGGGTGTCATCGGCATACATGTAGCACGTGAATCCAAGGGAGGAGATGAGGCGGGTTATGGGATGTATATAGATGTCAAAAAGTGAAGGGGACAAGGAGGAACCCTGCAGGACACCACAAGATAGAGAGCAAGAAGAAGAAAAAGAAGAAAGTGAGAGGGTTTGGCACCTATCAGTCAGCAAGGAGGAAAACCAGGCTAAAACAGACCTGAAGAGCTCAGCTGAGGCCAGGCGAGCAAGCAGAATCTGATGATCGATGGTGTCAAAGGCTGCCGACAGGTCTAACAATATCAATGCAGCCATTCCACCGCCGTCCACCAGTCTGGCCAGGTCGTCGACAACAGACATGAGGACACTCTCTGTGCCACGTCCTGGGCAAAAACCTGACTCAAAGGGGTACAAAAAAAGTGTGTCCTTCAGAAAGGAGGAAAGAAGAGGGGAAACCAGAGACTACATAAGTTTCATCGACAGAGGAAGAAGGGAAATAGGACGCAAATTTGCAAGAACAGTGGCATCCAGTGAGTGTTTTTTAAGAAGAGGGATAACTATGGCCTGTTTTAACTCCACTGGAATAAATCCAGACTGGCAAGACAGATTGACTGCCTGTGCAACCCAGGCAGTCAGCCCAGAGATGATATCCTTGAAAACTGCCAAAGGTATGGGATCAGAGGGAGAGGCAGATTTAAGCTGGAGAACAGCCTTTCCTACCGCTTCCTCAGAAAATATCGGTAACTCGGAGCACAAATTCAAAGGGCCACCCACTCCGATCTCCGGTACATTATAAATGGCGGAGCACCAATGCCGCCGGTTAAATATCGTCCCGAATGGTGTCAATTTTAGAAATAAAGAATTGAGTCAGAGAGTCACAGAGAAACTGCGTCAGATTTGTGATAGGTATTAGCTAGAAGTCTATAGACGGTCTTCTCAGCGGCACAATAGGAGTGGCGCCATTTGTGTTCCACCCGTATAGACACAAGGCGGGCCACTCTAAGTGCATCCGTAAACCAAAGGTTGGATGGACGATTATGAAGCCGGACAGCTTTGAGAGGAGCGACTAAATCTGCTGCCTTCTTCAAGCAATTGGTCAGAAGAGATAGATTGTGGGGCCGACAATTATGGCATTCTTCCAGCACACTCGTCAAGAGAGCAGTCCGATCCGCAGAGTGCCAGTTACCCTGCAGCACAGTAGCAGAGGGCACTCTACGAGGGGGTGGGAATTTGAAAAGTGAATGGCACCAGAAAGTGATCAGACCAAATGAGAGGTTCCACAGTAAGAGAGGTGATTGTCATGATCTCTGCTTCCAAAAGGTCAGGGTTTTCCCAACTCCCTTGGAAGCAGATCCATAACCCAGGTTCCGAGTGCCAACCAGTCCCAATTGGGACCTTTTGGACCCAGTCCTGGCGCCAGTGGCACCAGGCTCATAAATATGCCCAGTCCCAGCGCTGGAAGCGCCGGGCTCATAATGCTTGGGTGGACTTACCTGCAGCAGACCATGCTGCTTACTTGCCTGCCAGTTGAGCCTCTGATCCTCTTCTGTTTGGAACTACTTTTCCTGTTGGGTGGGGCAGGAGCCACTCCCTAGATTCAGAACACTGGAACTCTTCTGGAAAGCAGGAACTCTTTTCTTACCTAGGCGTGGCTGTGGAAGGAGACACCTAAGCACTACAGGAGGCTATTTAAAACACACCCGATGGATGAATCTTGCTTTGCGTTATTCTGCATCCTCTGCAGCAGAACGCTCATCGTGTCTTCTGCATCTGATCCTGGGCCTAAGGAAAAAGGCTTACCATCCTGAATCCAGTCTTCGGCAACACCTATGAAGACAAGAAAGAACAGGTTAGCATTACGGTCTTCAGTGACAGCTCTTCACTTACCTGGTCCATCGGCTGTCACCAACGCCTCGCGCTGCATTCCGGCATCTGAAAGACAAAGGCTTACCTACTCTTCGTGCGCTCCGGAGGTCTTCACACTGCATTCCGGCATCTGAAAGACAAAAGCTTACCAACTCTTTGCACGCTCCGGAGGCCTTCGGCGCTGCATCCCGCATCTGAAAGACAAAACAAGGTGCGTTTAAAGACATTGGGGAACTTTAATACTCACGTGCCATTACTCCTTTCCACATCTAACCCAGTGGGTATTCCGGCACCCTGCAGCCGCTCCGAACTTGTACCTGCAAAATAAAAAGACAGTTAGAGCGCATCGTGAAGCAGGCAACAAGCGCTTACTTACGTGCTTCCAGGCGCTTCTATTCATCACACGGGCTCCATCTTCAACTCACTTCAGCCCGTCATCCGCCATCGCCGGAACCCTGCAAAACAAGAAACATCATTACTAAAGACTTTAAAGACATTAGAATTACTCGAAACTTACCGTTCGTGCAGTAAACGACGGACAGCAGTCCTCTGAAGTCAAGAGGCCTGCTCCCCTTATCCAGTGAAGAAACTGGTTACAGCACCCTGCCCCGAGGCAGATGGAGAGCACGGCGTTCACTTACCTAAGGTGAGAGCGTTAACCTTTGGGGTTCTACAGGAGAAGAGAAAGGGAAGAAGAGAGAGACATTCAATAACCCAGTTCCTTAATCCCATATTTTCTATCTGCAGACATCTTACCCTTCGAGTCAGACATACAGTGCACAGAGGTCCAGCCCAAAGAGCCAGCCGTGTGTTACACATCACCTTTGAAGATACGGTATACGCCCAGTCAAGACCGGCGCCTCTACGGGAATCAGGTGAGCGTTACAGAACGCAAAGCCTACCACAAAACTCCCGTCCAGGCGCTATGGAAACCTCGGATACCGACCAGCTAGCCCAGTTACTTGGGGAACTAAGGGCAGAAGTGCATGCAGCCCGTCAGGAAACGAACGCTCTAAGAAGGGAACTGATTATTTCCAAGGAGCGAACAGATGATCTCGCAAGACAATTGCTACAGTCACAAGCCGGACAGACCCCGTTACCCGCATCTGGGGGAAATCTTCCTTCTACATCCTCTATGAATCCAGTGCAGATCAACCTACCTGGGAATGTACCTCTGGCTCCGCCCGAACGATTTTCTGGTGACCCAAAGAGGTTTGCAGTATTTATCAATCAGTGCCGGTTGCATTTCTTATGCCGGCCAGCAGCCTTTCCAACTGATCAAGCTAAAGTAGCCTTCGTGCTTTCGTACCTTAGTGGCAATGCGGCAGACTGGTCGATCCCTCTAGTAAATCAAGATGATCCGGTCCTCCATGATTTTCAAGCTTTTCAGCTCAGTATGGAAAAACTGTTCGCAAGACATTCACAGGGGCAGGCCTTGGACAATGAGCTTCTTTCGTTGCGACAAGGTAATCAAGACCTTTTGGCTTATATTGCGTCTTTCAACAGACTGATAGTGGAACTCAATGGCCTGAGGACAAAAGGATTACGCTGTTTTATAGAGGTCTACGTGGAGAGCTCAAAGATGTGTTAGCCCAAGTAGTGAATCCCCCACAAGATTGTTCGGACTATATAGACTTAGTCGTTCAAATAGATCACAGACTGCAGAACAGGAAGGCCGATCGTTCCAAGTTTGATGCTCGAGTATTTTCCAAACCGCCAACTCCTTCCAAAGGAGTAGACTCCGGGGAACCCATGCAAATAGGGGGTCTGAGAGGTCCTCTAACACAAAAGGAGCGGGAAAGGAGAAAACAGTTGCAATTATGCCTCTATTGCGGAAACTCAGGGCACTTTCTTCGAGACTGTCCAGTGAAAACTGCCAAGAAGGCAGTAGGAGCTGCAGTTACCAAAGTTACAAACTCTGAGCAGGGAAACAACCTCGCCCGACAAGAATAGAGGTCCTCTTGCCGAGCGTAAAAACCAGTTCCGTGACCTCGCATTTCGTGATACCTATGGTCCTCATTAGCCCTGATAATCCGGATCGATTACATGCAATTGAAGCTTACATCGACAGCGGTGCCATCGGCAATTATGTGGATCATGAAATGGTTTTGAGGATGAATCTAACTCTTTGTCCCAAGGCTGTAAAGGACGTCATTACTACGGTGGATGGTACGGAGATAGCCTCCGGGCCAGTAACGCATACCACTCAAGAGGTGACGCTAGTAAGTCAAGATGGACACCATGAGAAGATCGTGTTCGATGTGATCAAGGCCCCTCAGTTTCAGATTATTCTAGGAATACCTTGGTTAGAGAAACACAATCCTCTGATCGATTGGCGAGCAAGAACGGTCCAGTTTCCAGAATGTGTCTCTACTTGTCACCCTCCACCTGGTGTTGCACTGGCAGCAATTTCTTCAGAGACTCCCCAGTTACCTCCCGAATACCTAGAATACCAAGATGTTTTCCGGAAGGATCAGGCTAACTCTCTACCTCCTCATAGGTCTTATGACTGCCAGATAGACCTGATACCTGGATCTACTCCTCCTTGTAGTAGAATTTATGCCCTCACCGAGCCTGAGAACCTTCACCTTCGACAATACCTGGATCAATACCTGGCAAATGGGTTTATTCGTCCTTCCAAGTCCCCTGCTTCTTCAGCTTTGTTCTTCGTTCCAAAAAAGGAAGGAGACCTTAGAACTTGTATAGATTATCGCTCCCTGAACCAGATCACCGTTAAGAATAGATATCCGTTACCTTTGATCCCTGAACTCCTGGACCAAGTCAGAAAAGCATGCATATATACAAAGCTGGATCTTAGAGGAGCTTACCACTTGGTACGAGTAAAAGAGGGCGATGAATGGAAGACGGCCTTCCGCACCAAGTATGGGCTATTTGAATATCAGGTCATGCCCTTCGGACTTTGCAATGCCCCGGCCGCCTTTCAATATTTTATGAACGATGTCCTCAGAGAGCTCATGGATGTGTGTGTTGTTGTTTACATTGACGACATCCTCGTTTATTCTTCATCGGAATCTGAACATCGGAAACACGTGAAAATGGTCCTCGAAAGATTGCGTCAACACAAACTTTTCGCTAAGTTGGGAAAATGTGTTTTCAACGTGACTGAAGTTGAATTCTTGGGATTCATATTATCACCTGGCAGAGTGCGTATGGATTCAAAGAAGGTCGATGCAGTTCTCAAATGGCCATCACCATCCTCCGTAAAAGGTGTGCAAAGCATGTTAGGCTTCGCTAACTTTTACCGCAGGTTTATCCCCGAATTCTCTCAAATAGTCCAGCCCATCACTGCCTTGTTAAAGAAAAACAAACGTTTTGAATGGTCTACCGAGGCGGAACAAGCTTTCCAGGATTTGAAGACTAAATTTATCTCTGCACCAATCTTAAAACACCCTCGCCACGAACTCCCCTACATCATGGAAACTGATGCTTCAAGCCTTGCCATGGGGGCAGTTCTATCACAAAAGGACCCGGTAACCAATCAGTTGCATCCCGTGGCATTTTGGTCCCGCAAATTCTCGCCTCCTGAAATCAATTACACGATTACTGACAAGGAACTTCTGGCTATCAAGTCTGCCTTTAAGGCTTGGCGGCATTATCTGCTGGGGGCCCGACACACCGTTACTGTGATTACGGATCACCGAAACCTGCAATATTTGAAAACCGCAAAAGCCCAATCCTCTAGACAACTCCGTTGGGCATTATTCTTTGCCGAGTTTGACTTCATAATTACCTATCGACCTGGTACAAAGAACGGTAAAGCTGATGCCCTTTCTCGGATGGGAGTGGAAGAACACTTGATCAACCCTAAACCTGTACCAATCATTCCCGAACAAAGAATTCTGGGTGTAATCGCCACAGAATCCATAGAGGAAGTTAAGGATAAAGCCAGGCAACTTGTAACTCCAGCAGACATACAGAATTGGCATCTGCAGGGAAAGGACTTTGCAGTAAAGGACAACTTATTGTATTTCCAAGAACGATTATACCTACCCAGCACAGATTTACAGAAAAAAGTAATCTCTTGTTATCACGATTCTTTAATGGAAGGACATCCCGGTATGGCCAAGACCTCAGAAAAGATCAAGCGCTACTTCTGGTGGCCGTCTTGGAAAAAAGATATCAGAGACTTTATAATGTCCTGTGGAGTATGCGCCCAAAACAAGAGTCAAAAGGAAAGACCAGCCGGCCTCTTACGCCCTATTGACATCCCACCTCGCCCTTGGCATACGCTTTCTATGGACTTCATCACCGATCTACCTCCATGCTCCGGATACAATACGATTCTAGTAATCGTGGACTTATTCTCCAAGATGGCGCATTTCATTCCGCTCAAAGGCTTGCCAACAGCAGCAACTCTGGCCCGAGAATTTCTCGAAAACATCGTCCGACTGCACGGTTTTCCTTCGGTTCTAATTTCGGATCGAGGTAGTCAATTTATTTCTCATTTTTGGCGAAGTTGCTGTCGGTCGGCTCAAATTGATGTGAGACTATCGACCAGTCACCACCCTCTGACCAACGGGCAAACCGAGAGGACCAATCAAACTCTGGAACAGTATTTACGCTGCATGCTGCAACAAACTGAAAAAACTTGGAAAGACATCCTTTGGATAGCCGAATATGCCTACAATAACTCTGTCCGTTCGGGAACTGGGAAAACCCCGTTTTTTCTTTTGTACGGCAGTCACCCTCGAACCTCGGAGTTGGATCCCCTCCAAGATCTTGAAACACCAGCAGTAGACTACCTGCATTCTACAATCACCCAAGCCTTTAAGGAAGCTGTTTCTCGCCTTCAAAGGGCTAAAGAACAATACAAGAAAGGAGCAGATCAACATCGGAAGGAAGCCCCTCAATATCAAGTAGGGGATCAAGTCTGGTTATCCACCAAATATCTACCTCTAAAAGGGCCACGCACATTCAACCCAAGATACCTTGGTCCCTATTCCATCACTACCATAGTAAACCCAGTAGCGGTCAAGTTGGACTTGCCCCCGCACATGAAGATACATCCGGTCTTCCACGTCTCTCTATTAAAACCCGTGCAACCTCAAACCCGACTAACCAAATCTCCAAAACCTATCCTAGTTGATGGAGAACTTGAGTTTGAAGTCAAAAGCATTCTGGACTCCAAGATCTCCAAATCTAAACTATTCTACCTAATTGACTGGAAAGGCTACGGCCCCCAAGAGAGATCCTGGGAACCTGCTGAATATGTCCACGCTCCTCGCCTAATCAAAAGATTTCACCGAACATTTCCTGACAAGCCAAAACCCCCGGAGAAGCCCGGTTTGGGAGGGGCCTTGAGGGGGGGTACTGTCATGATCTCTGCTTCCAAAAGGTCAGGGTTTTCCCAACTCCCTTGGAAGCAGATCCATAACCCAGGTTCCGAGTGCCAACCAGTCCCAATTGGGACCTTTTGGACCCAGTCCTGGCGCCAGTGGCACCAGGCTCATAAATATGCCCAGTCCCAGCGCTGGAAGCGCCGGGCTCATAATGCTTGGGTGGACTTACCTGCAGCAGACCATGCTGCTTACTTGCCTGCCAGTTGAGCCTCTGATCCTCTTCTGTTTGGAACTACTTTTCCTGTTGGGTGGGGCAGGAGCCACTCCCTAGATTCAGAACACTGGAACTCTTCTGGAAAGCAGGAACTCTTTTCTTACCTAGGCGTGGCTGTGGAAGGAGACACCTAAGCACTACAGGAGGCTATTTAAACCACACCCGATGGATGAATCTTGCTTTGCGTTATTCTGCATCCTCTGCAGCAGAACGCTCATCGTGTCTTCTGCATCTGATCCTGGGCTTAAGGAAAAAGGCTTACCATCCTGAATCCAGTCTTCAGCAACACCTATAACGACAAGAAAGAACAGGTTAGCATTACGGTCTTCAGTGACAGCTCTTCACTTACCTGGTCCATCGGCTGTCACCAACGCCTCGCGCTGCATTCCGGCATCTGAAAGACAAAGGCTTACCTACTCTTCGTGCGCTCCGGAGGTCTTCACACTGCATTCCGGCATCTGAAAGACAAAATCTTACCAACTCTTCGCACGCTCCGGAGGCCTTCGGCGCTGCATCCCGCATCTGAAAGACAAAACAAGGTGTGTTTAAAGACATTGGGGAACTTTAATACTCACGTGCCATTACTCCTTTCCACATCTAACCCAGTGGGTATTCCGGCACCCTGCAGCCGCTCCGAACTTGTACCTGCAAAATAAAAAGACAGTTAGAGCGCATCGTGAAGCAGGCAACAAGCGCTTACTTACATGCTTCCAGGCGCTTCTATTCATCACACGGGCTCCATCTTCAACTCACTTCAGCCCGTCATCCGCCATCGCCAGAACCCTGCAAAACAAGAAACATCATTACTAAAGACTTTAAAGACATTAGAATTACTCGAAACTTACCGTTCGTGCAGTAAACGACGGACAGCAGTCCTCTGAAGTCAAGAGGCCTGCTCCCCTTATCCAGTGAAGAAACTGGTTACAGCACCCTGCCCCGAGGCAGATGGAGAGCACGGCGTTCACTTACCTAAGGTGAGAGCGTTAACCTTTGGGGTTCTACAGGAGAAGAGAAAGGGAAGAAGAGAGAGACATTCAATAACCCAGTTCCTTAATCCCATATTTTCTATCTGCAGACATCTTACCCTTCGAGTCAGACATACAGTGCACAGCGGTCCAGCCCAAAGAGCCAGCCGTGTGTTACACATCACCTTTGAAGATACGGTATACGCCCAGTCAAGACCGGCGCCTCTACGGGAATCAGGTGAGCGTTACAGTGATCTGGGTTCAGTGTAGGACACCAAGTCGAAAGTATTTCCCAAGGAATGGGTAGACTCAGTGATAGATTGGCAGCTCCAGGTGCGATAAAGAATCAAAGAATTGACTAAAAATCGGGGCACAGGGAAGGTTACATTTAATATTAAAATCAATCAAAATGATGACTAAGGGATATTTAACCTGAAGCTCAGCAACAAGTACAAGAAAAGGTTTAAGAAAACCAACATGTGAACCCGCATTCCTATAAATGAGCAGAAAATAAAAAGTGCGAGTGGGGGAGATAGTCACCCCAACAAGAAGGGATTCCATATCAATCCTGTGGGGGCAGAGAATCCTACCTTAAATGTCGATTTGAAAATAAAAGCGACGCCATCCCCAGGGTGAAACTAATTCCCATCCAGATGAACGATTTGATAGCATTGTGGAAGTGCTTGCAACAGGATGGGATTATAAGTAGCCCCTAACCAAGTCTCACTCAAACACATAAAATCAGGGGAGTGAGTGTCAAGAATATCATACAAAATCTGCATGTGCGACTAATGAGTGCACATTGTTCAGCATTACCTTAACTGACAAGACCGTTTCCAGGATGTCTTTATTCAAAGCTGCTAACGAATTTTTCCACTTGAGCGGAAACATGTGTCTGGGGGGACTAGATCTAAAATATCATCCGAGAAAGAAAAGAGCCTCCTGCCGGAACTGCGCATGGATGAGCACAGACAGGCTAGACATAGACGCGACCTCGGCACGCAAGGCTGTAGCCCGCTGCCCTTCCGAAGATGTGCTGCATTAAAACACATGATATCATGGCAGCCGGGTCCCTCCCACTGTGAAAACAGTGAAGACAGACTCCCGGCTGCTGAGTGACTGGATGTGAAATAACAAAGACTACCAGGCACAAGACCCTGTTGGCTAGTGGGGGGAGCCAGGCACCTTCCTGCTGGCAAGTCCAGCTTACAAGGAAAGTAAAATAATTAAAATAAGAACAGAAAACAAAAAATGTGGCAAGAGCAAGGTTAATCCAAAAAACACAGCGCCCAGTCAAACGCTGCACTCGCATTAGCGAGTTTAAAGGGAACTTTATATGTGATTACACAGCCACGGTAGTGCTGTGTAGTTATGGTTACGTTGCTGTTTCCATAGGTAAAGCTTTTTTTGTGCCGTCTATAACTTCGCTCTCCCTGGACGAATCCTCACCAAAATTTGCAAAAACAAAGTATATGGGCCACTCAGAATTTTTTGCAAAGTTTAGTGATGTTTGGTCCAGGGGGGGGGAAATTATAGGGAGGGTCCCAAAACGTCTTTTTTCCCATAGACTGAATGGGGGAAAAACTTTGCGCACGCCTACAGGCCAAACCGCTGGACGGATTTTCACCAAATTTGCGGCAGGGGCTTGGTCCCAAAAGCATGCTTTTGTAAAATTGGTGACAATCCGTCCAATAGTTTTCATTAAAACGACTAAAAAGTAGGTCTAAAGAAAGTAGTGATATCTATGTCTGCTCCGAGGTCACACTTCCCTGTTCGCTCCGCGGACAAGATACCGATGGGCTGAGGGGCTGGCGTCATGACTGCGAACACATGACATCTCCGCTGATTGGCTGCAGTGAGCCGTGTTGTGCGTCAGATTGTTTGGATGCGCCCGACATCTTGGATCCGCCGACAGCGCGGCGGCGAACCGAGGCGAAATGCTGTTTCGAAAACTGTTTTGGTGTGTCAGAGTGATTGGGGAGGTTCAGAGAGTAAGAGATGGGTGAAATACTGTATTTGTTTAGGCGGCAGGTGTTAATGATGTATTCCATATGCCCGCCTTGTCTGGGATGTTTGTAAGTACTGAGAATGAGGGGTATTTTAAGGATAGTGCTTCAGTCCGTGGTGTGCGCAGGCAACTTGAAACTGCTCTAAGGACACTCGTGGTGTTAGCAAATATTAAAATTGAGTACATGCCGTAGTTACATTTTTTGTTTCTATGGTTGTGCTATTGATTTATACGGCGCAATGGGTGTGATATGCTGCTGTGGTTGTGGCCAGGGCCTAGAGTCTTGGGTGCATGGCCGTAGGCCATACTCCCAAGATGCTAGGCCCTGGCCACAACCACCGCAGCATATCAAAGTAGTTACATTTTTTGTTTATATGGTTGTGCTATTGATTCATACGGCGCCATGGGTGTGATATGCTGCTTTGGTTGTGGCCATGGCCTAGAGTCTTGGGTGCATGGCCGAAGGCCGTAGCACGTAGGGCATTTACGGCACCATGGGTGTGATATGCTGCTGTGGTTGTGGCCAGGGCCTAGAGTCTTGGGTGCATGGCCGTAGGCCGTAGGCCGTAGGCCATACGCCTAAGATGCTAGGCCATGGCCACAACCACCGCAGCATATGAAAGCTATAGAAACACCAGTAGTATCGCATATTGATCAGGTGGTTGTGCGGAGGGCCTAGAGTCTTGGTTGCATGGCCGAAGGCTTACAAGACCAAAGTTGTAAGCACTGCAGTTATAAGGCACTATGGATTTTATATAGTACGGTGGTTGTGGCCAGGACGTAGAGTTTGGGTGCATGGCTGCAGGCCGTAAGCCATACACCCAAGAGTGTAGACCCTGCCCACAACCACTGCAGCATATCACATTCATACATCACACCCATACAATCGACTATGTATCTGGTAGGTGTGGGCAGGGCCTAGAGTCCTGGGTGCAAATTGCGTACATGCTACAGTTAAAATATTTCATTCTATGGGTGTGCTAATGATTGTGGCCAGGGCCTAGAGTCTTGGGTGCATGTCTGTAGGCTGTAGGCCGTAGGCCATACTCCCAAGACGCTAGGTTGGCCACAACCACCGCAGCATATAACAGCTATAGATACACCCGTAGTATCGCATATTAATCAGGTGGTTGTGGGGAGGGCCTAGAGTCTTGGTTGCATAGCCAAAGGCCATGCACCTAAGATCAAATGTATACGTAGACAGTTTATAAGCCACTATGGGTGCGATATGCTGTGGTAGTTGTGGCCAGTATGTCGCGACTTGCCGTGCACGCAAGACCAAAGTTGTAAGCACTGCAGTTATAAGGCAACATGGGTTTTATATAGTGCGGTGGTTGTGGGCAGGATGTAGAGTTTTGGGTGCATGGCTGCGGGCCGTATGCCATACACCCAAGAGTGTAGACCCTGCCCACAACCACTGTAGCATATCACATTCATACATCACACCCATCCAATCGATTATGCATCTGGTAGGTGTAGGCAAGGCCTAGAGTCCTGGGTGCAAATTGAACATACAACAGTTAAAATGTTTCATTCTATGGGTGTGCTAATGATTTATAAGGCACCATGGGTGTAATATGCTGCGGTGGTTGTGGCCAGGGCCTAGAGTCTTGGGTGCATGGCCGACAACACCAAATTTATACGTAGTGAAGTTTTAACCCACAATGGGTGTGATATGCTGCAGTGGTTGTGGGCAGGACCTAGAGTTTTGGGTGCATGGCCAATGGCCATGCACCCAAGACTGAAGTTATAAGCACTGAGGTTATAAGTCAGCATGGGTGTGCTGTGGTGCGGTGGTTGTGTGCACGACCTAGAGTCTTAGGTGCATGGCCGCAGACCATGCACCCAAGACCAAAGTTATAAGCAGTGAAGTTATAAGGCACCATGGTTTTGATATGCTGCGATGGTTGTGGGTAGGACCTACAGTCTTAGTTGCTTGGCCGCAGGGTGTAGGTGGTAGGTTATACATCAACGACTCTAGGCCCTGCTTACAGCCACTGCACCATATTACTACCATAGATCAGACGTATAGATTCCAATATTTATGACATGTGTGAAATTATACTTACTGTGTACTTTTTTGAGATTCCATATATTTGTTACATGATTTTAGTACTTGGCGGAAATATCCTTTTTAAATTTCTGTGCTTAAAGAAAAGAGCATGTTAGTGTTTGTATTTTGTAAATACTTATTACATTGTACAATAGACATTTTAGCTTTTTTTGTTACCCTCATATTTACTTTACAAACCAGTGTACTGTGCATTTTGCTCCTTTTCTGTGTTTGTTTTTCAAATCCTTAGGTCTGGGGGAAAAAATCCTTGTCTGATTAAAAACACCCTTTCTTTTCTATGCTACAAACTATTTCTTTGTTTCCTTTTGAGTGTTTACATGTTATTTCTCATTCATATTATGGATGTTGTCTTGTTGCAGATTTTTTCAATAGTTAGATACCTGTTGGCGTATTCTAAATGTGTATTTTTTGTTACGGATCTGTGGTATTCATTTATCTGTGTGGTTGTTATACACTATTTGGCAGTTAGATACCTGTTGGCGTATTCTAACTGCTTATAGTCTTTCACTTGAACTTTTTGTTAATGTTGAAGTACACATTAGTTATTAAATTTTGGCTTTAAGAAGATTAAATACACATTTGTAAGATTAGCTGGCAATCTCTGCTTTAGAGTAATGGTGCTATCATTACATTCAAACCATCCACATTTCTTTTTAATATATGCAGTGTAGTGACCTGCATTGGTTGTGGCTCCTGTGTGGTAGATTATACCTATTGTTGTAAAGGTTTTCTTACCGAGTGACACTTGACCGTGTTTGAATCCAGTCAGCTTGCAGTTGTTTTTGGTACCATCTGCATTGTACCGTAGAAGCATAAGTATTATGTAGTTACTATGTGTTTGTATCAGTAAGGTGGAGCGATTATCTGAATTGCACATAGTACATAATCTGCCATCGTTTGCATTCTGTAGAAGTTGCTGAAATGGAATGGATTCACTATTAGGTATGGATACATACACAAACCGCTCATTTGGGATTTGTTCCTGTGTCACATTGTTACAGAGAGTGCATGTATGTTTCCACATGTATGAAATCTGGAAGATTTAATTTATAGGTATGATTTTGTTTTCCAGTACTTGTAGTAAGTACATTAGAAATTCTTGTAGATCTTCTTGTGAGTTTATAGTGAATCTCACCATTCCAGCACAGTAGTCCAATTCTTGTTTTATTCCATGAACACTATACGTGTTGTCAGGATTGTGTGTTGCGTTTCTATGAAGGACTAACATTTGAAAACACAATTGGTCTGTACTGTGTAAGTAAATATTGTTAACAATTGGTGGCAATTGAAATAGAATATTCATTGCTACATTTGCTTAGCAACTTACTCCAGTTTCATTTGAAAATCTGAATGGACCAGCTAGTTCTGTCTCTGAGTGATTTTTTCGGAGTTTTTGTTCCTTCTTTGCAGAAGTACCTGATTTACTTTCCCTAATAGGTTCTTCTTTGCTTGTGGTAATTGATGAAGTTTTAGTTTCTTTTGTTTTCTTTGAAGGATTTGCCGTCAGTTTCTGTTGCATTTCTGTTTGAATTAGTTTTCTTTTACCACGTTTTCCTTTTTCTGGAACAGGATATGATTTGAGATGGGGGGTGTACAGTGAACGCAGTCTATTGTATTCTAAAATGCAAGGAATATCAGCGTTAAGTTTACTTGCATCAAAGTTTATTAGAAATAGACCGTCAAGTGTACGTAAGCGTGATAGTGCTACGTAGCTCATGCCTTCTTTAAAGACTGTGTTTCCTATATCTATCAATGCTTTGTCTAGGGTAAGACCTTGGGATTTATGAATGGTGACTGCATATGCAAGAGTTAGAGAAAATTGTTCTCTGCGTACATACATGTCTTTGAAGAGAAGGAATCGAGCAGTTGAGCGCCCTATCCTTTTCACTTCTGAAAGTTTGTCAAAGCAAATATTGACAAACTGAATATTGTTGTCATGTGGGTATGTTTGAAAGCCAACAACTGTACCTAGTGCCCCATTAACTAGCCCTTGCTCCACGTCAAGGTTACGTTTAAGCATTACTCTCGAATTTAAGGATAATTTTAATATTTTTTCCAACCCAGCTGTGTTGGAGACTGAATTTTTCTAAGGTATTTAGTCTTGTTGTGGCTTGCTGACACATGGGTAGTGTCATACCATGTACGTCTAGTTTGGCTGTGGCGCAAATTTCCATTATTGGTTGCATTTCGTTTTTTTAACATTGTTTCAATGAATTTGAAATAGGTTTCAAGAGTTGGCATTAAGGCCATACAATTGACATTTTTGTGCGCTAATTGTTCCATAACATCTGTAGCACATGCGTTATCGCCATAAAGTGCATGAATGTGCCGGTTTTTCAATATTGCTTGTGCTTCTTGAGATAGTACACCAACTCTAATACTTTTTAAAATGTTGGCGTAAGTGAGACCTGCAGATTGACGCATGTTTTGTGTTAATTCTCTGTATTGGAAATGTTGCCAAAGGTTCACATTTCCTATGCTGCCAACAGTTTTACGGTAGAGTTTGTGTCCTAAAGTTTTAAAAATAGGTCCACCTTTCACTGGTGTCAATTGTAGAAGATCTCCGAAAACGATAATGCGTTTCCCTGCAAAGTGTTCTTTGTAGTTTGTTTTAAGTACTTCTTGCAATCTGAGGTGAATCAAAGCCAACATTAGGTTGGAGACCATGCTCACTTCATCTATTAGTAGCATTTTCATTTGTTTTAATACTGCATAGTTCCATTGCAGCTTCTGCAGAAAGTTTGTAATAGTCTAATTTGTTTTGGTGTTCTACTGGAAGGAGTACTAATCAGTGTAAAGTGACACCGCCTATCTTGTAGGCAGCTAAACATGTGGGGGCATTTACAACAGCTGACAGTTTGTTATTTGTCAATTGTTGAAGGAACTTGCTGATGATTTTGATTAAGAATGTTTTTCATGACCCAGCTTCACCACTGACGTACAGCAGTATAGGTTTGTAATATTGGCAGGTACAATCTTTATTGTCGTGTTGTACACCATGTGCAATTTCTTTTGTTACTGCTTCAAAAATGGTGCGCTGATCTTTGTTAAGTTTTGCTTGTAGTACAGTTAAGTCTTCTGTAGCTTCTTCATACTGACACATGGTGTTTTCCACTTCTGTCATAGCTAGTTCTGCCTCATTTGCTTTTAGTGGCGGTCCTAGTGGTTGTTGATTTCCTGTTACAGAAGGTTGACTGCTGTCGGAAGTGTCCTTATCTAGTTGGGCCTGAAGTTCTTCTTCGTGTTGCTGTTCATTGTGCAACACTGTTTTGTACTGTGTAAAGTTCACATCGGTGATAGTGCTTTCATTTGCTTTGAAAGCATCTTCATAGCACTCATAGTTATCTAGTATCTCCTCCTCTTTTATCCATGGTTTAAAAAGTTGCAGCAGGGACACGTAATATAGTTGTTTCTGTTGAGGAGTTTTTAATGACAATTTGACATGATTAATTAAGCTTCGTTTGGTAAGTTTCACTAAGCTGCCTTCACAATCTGTCACTCTATATCTACCTTTGCTTTCATCAGGTTTTATATTATTTTTGTATACAAAGTTTTGAGCTATGTGGTGTAGACACATGGTTTCCAAAGTGGTACTTCTGTTCAGATAGTATGTGTCCAGTAAATTGTTTTTTTAAATGTCTTGGCTGTTGGGATCATTTCTGGCAATTGTTTCTATGTCCTCATATGATTTCAGAACTCTTTTTCTAGATTTAGCAGGACCAAGACTTAGCCATACTATGTTTTCTGATTTTCCATACAATGCAGTACCGGTTAAACGATCTGCCACTTCATAGGCGCCACATTCTCTATGAGAGAGCATTTTTATGCCTAGGCTGTACAATTTCTGAGATAGTGTTTTGTCTGATGATAGGTCATTCCACAGGTCTTGAAGCTCTGTTTTTTCTGCTTTTGTTAAGTAGTCTGTAACATATCGTGCAACTGCAGTGGAATTGTCTGCAATGTACTGCACATCTATATTTGCATTCCATAAGAGGGCAATGATTGCATTTTAATCATTGATATATTTTGATTCTTCTGTTCTTTTTATGTAATACGTGTTCTTAGGTGATTTACCTTTAGCACTATGTCGAACTGAAGACATGAAGTTGTTCACTTCACCTGTTTCTGTAAATGGTCTAGGGAAACCAAAGCGGAATTTGGTGTAGTATTTCCCTTTGCTTTTGTATTTGCGACGACAATATTTGCCACATTTGTGTCTTTGAAATTGTAAAATCTGTCCATGAAGGTCACTATGTGTCCGTTGTGAAGGGATTTCACAAGTGACACATTTTTGGATGAACTGCAAAACAGTGGCATCACTGTCCTGACCAAATTTAGGTGCACCTTTGATCCATAAAAGCATGTGAATATGTGGTGCTCCTCTGGCTTGGTATTCTTTTCTCCAAAAGAAGTGTTTCACTTCTCTGAGGGGAGGAACAGTTTTATCACAAATAAAGTGAAGCATAGCAATGAAACGATGATGGAAATATGTTGACACATTAACAGGATCTAGAGAGCAAAGTTCTCCAGGTGTTAGTATATCTATGTTGGTTTTGTTGTTGTTTGATATGCGTAGGAACTCATGTAAATCTTCCCATGCATACTCTGCACAACTTAATGTAACAAACCAAGTGGGTGGTCCAAGGTTTCTGATCATACAACGTACATCTCTGTGCCGTCGGAACCAGTATTCTTTCGTGCCACGCATGTTTGCAAACAGATTTGTTATACTTGATTGTAAAATCTCATCTTTTTCTTGCACTTTTTGTATTAATTGTGTAGCTGACATATTTTGAAAGTGGGTTCCAAATTTCAATATGTGTGCAACTCCGCAACATAGGGTTGCAAGTTCACTTTCAAAGAGTAGGTGGAATATGTATTCCAAATTTTGTCTAAATCTGGGATCTTCAGAATACATTCGTAATGAGCGGTATTCTGATGCCGTAATCTGAGTGGGTCTATCATCGTATCTTCCGCCTTTGCCAGTAGGAAATAGCAGTGGAAAAGCACGTGCTTCTATACTTTTTTTCCCATATGCTCATTGGTGACCCTTTGATTTGTCGCATTTGGTAAGTTTCTAGTGCATCATCTATGCTCTCATTAGAATGCAATGGATGAATTGTGTAATGGTCCGAAAGAGCGGATACTGCAGCAGGATCCAGAAGTTCAAATTGACCAGTTTCGGATGTCTCTTGAATTATTTCAGTTGTTTCCCTTAGGCTTTCTTCAATATTTATTTCTTTGTAGTATTCGTTATTGTCTTTCAGATATTGCAAGGCTTGTCTAACTTTATGTAAGTCAACAAGTTGTTGCCAAATTTTTTTGTTTTGCCTTTTGTTGGTACACCATTTACTAAGACAATTAAAGAATGCCCTATTGGACGTTGCACTCCTAGAGTGTGCACATTTTCTGTCAGATATAATGACAAATAAACCACTTTGCCACAAATGCCTTTCATCAATTCAGAGGGAGGTAATTTTGCTGTTTTTGGTTGAAGGCGTATTTTTGCTTGAAATGGGTGAACTGTTTGAATTATGATGCTCTCATACAAATTGAGTTGTTGCAGGGTTTTGGTAGTGGGAATAATTCCAAATTACTTGTGATAGCACGTGAAGGAGTTTGGTTGTTGTCAGGTTTTGTAGTGCAGTAACTGCAGCATATGAGGGGTTAACTTATTTGGTATTTGTTTTCTGCTAAAAGGTAGAGAGCTAATTCAAACCATTTAGAATCTTCATTGTCTTCTATTTTGTATGTTACGTCTACAGTTTTTGTGTTCCTTTTGTAAAACGTTCTGCGGCAACACACACACACATGGTTTGGTACTTCAGCCGATGTACTTTTAAATTTTAGTATTTCTTTTTTGTATGTGTGTAATAGAAGGTTGCTATGTGCAGAATTATTGGTAGTCTGTTCTGAAACTATTGCTTTTTGTAAGTGGCATACACTTCCAAAATATTTTCTCTGGATACGGTCAATTTCTTCTTGTAGGTATTTGGGTGTACCATGTAGAAGAGTGTTATTTAAATTGGTGATTTCTAAAGCTGGACTTTTATCATAGTACAGTTTATACACTAGATTTCTTACACTTGAATGATGTATTGCTATTCTTTTGATATCATGGAAGGTGCTTTTGCAAATAGGTCCTGAAATGCAGGCTAATGAATGTCCTTGTAGTCCTGTGCATTTGCGCACTGGACAGATATCCATATTTTGCAGCACTTTAATTTTGATTTTGTCTTTACCTTTCACATTCTGATTAAGGAACTGCCGTAAAGATTTGAAAGATTTGTTAGGAATGTTACACATTGATGTGCACGGCCATTTGTATACTGGACGGTCTGCTTCAGTCGAATGGAGAGGTAATTCTGAGTTTCAGGCGATACTTTTGTAAGCAGTGTTTCTTGTTCCATGATGGTATCATTGATTTTTTCATACCCTCGTCCACTGCTATGGATGGCAATTGTGTTTGTATGATTTTGTTTGTATGCTTCTTCAATAAAATATGGTTCTGTGGTTGTTGTGTAACTCCATTCACCTCCACAAATATTTAAGAAGTTATTTTTGTTGACATTCTGTTTATTGAGAAGTTTCTTTTGTAGTTTAGTACTTAGTTTTGTTAGTGGTTTCATCCTATTTAACACTAAAATAAATAACTTTCTTTTGAGAAGGATTGCACTGTCTACGAGAGCTTGTAGGATTTATTTTCTATGGTAGGTTTTAAGGGTTGAGGATGATTTCGCTCCTCTTCTTATTAGATTCTGAATGACTCTGTGGTGAAACATTTTTGTTAAAATACTTTTTTTACTGTGGGTTCTTGTTACTATATCAGGATTCATAGGAGAATTGTTAGCAGTACTGGTAGCCGATTTTTTGTAAAGCGTTTTCTGTTTCGTGCCACATTTTGATAGAGGAGCCAAATTACCGGTAGTTGAAGCTTCCTTTGTTTCGCTAAATGACTGTATTAGCTGTTTTGTTCCAACGTTCTCTACAAACTCTGCTAGAGATGGATGTTTACTTTGGACACTTTTATTTTCATATGCTCTACTTCTGCGTTCCTTTCTACGGACTTGCTTTTTGGTAGGCATTCTTTGGGGTCTGATGCAAAAAAAAGAAGACATGGTTTGGTCTGTTGTACAATGTATGTGTGCTGTGTGCATGCGTGGATGAGTTTGATGGGGACGATCTTTGTGGTGGTGTGTGAATGTGCATTGGGCAATTACAATGACTTGGGAAGGCTATTTTTCTGTTTGTATATTACTACACTGTGCTTTAGATGAGAGTAGAAAGTGAGCTAGTAGTGAGGAGAAGCATTAATGATAAACATAATGGTATAAAATTAAAACAGCTATTTGTTTTGTAGTACTAACATTCTAAGGCTTCTGTATGTTATTTGTGTTCCAAAAACACAGGGATTTGTGTGCCATTCTGCCTGTTATTTTTTGTTTAATAAATGGGGATTTGTGGGTAGAATGGTTCAGAAATCAATGTTTTTTTTGGTGCGCAAATTACATAAATAACCTCCACAGTCTCTTTGAGGAGCAGTAAGAATATAAAGGTAGTACAGTACTTACTTTTTTCTGCGGAATGACCAGGTTTCTTCGGATATGCTGTTTGCAGTGTAGATGCTGTTGATTTTCGGGAGAGTAGTCTTCACTGCAATTGTAAAAGGAAGAAGTTAGTAACTTTGTGTTTAAAGCAGTGATGTTAATGTACACGTTCATTTTGCATCTTTCGTCAGAGTATTCTCTTTTGATATCTCAACATAGTGCATGTGTGCATTTCATTTCACTATGTGCAGCCTTTATATGTTATTTGCAGTATGTTAGTTGAACCTGCTTCGCAAATGAGTAAAATCTTCAGTTCATGAAAATCGCTTGTTTTATTTAAGCTGTGTCACAGGTTTCCCCCCTTCTCACATGTCTATGTTGCCTGATGTCCTCCTTTGGTGGAGTCTTCTTTCGTATGGTTCGGGACTTAAATAAGCCCGCTCGGCCGTCCTCGGCTTCCAGATTACGTTCAGCTTCGATGTCCAGGATCACGGGAAACTCCAGGAGTATTCAAGAAGGTGTTGGGGGCGCGCGGAAGCGGCACAGAGATTCCGGGAAGTAGAAAAGAGGGAAGAAGTCGAAAGAAGGGAATCCAAAGGCCAGGGGATAGCAAGTAGCACTAGAGATAGTTCGGAACACACGTCCGATCACAGCTAGTAGCAGCGTTGAGACACGCGGGGCCACGGGGGTGTGGCTTCTTTATATAGGATGCTGCGTAGAACGTGAAGACTGGCGAGCAGCGCTCGGAGCTTGCCGCCATGTTGGTAGTATTTTGGAGAGTAAGGCCCGACGTGACAGGGACCAGGAAGCCCAAAAGGGGTGAGTTCGATGGTTCATGACAGCATGCCTCCTCCAGAAACTCGTTCCACCGGGTTTGCCCGGGTGTATGAGATGGAACCTTCTGAGTCGCCTGGGGGTATTTAGATTTGATATAGGTTCCCAAGTGCGTTCACTAGGGGGATATCCTTTCCACTCCACTAGGTACTGGAGTTTGCCACGTCTATATCTAGAATCGCAAATCCTGGAGACCTCATACTCCAGTTGATCATTGATGATTACTGGTTTGGGCCGAAGGTTAGTTCGAGAGGTCTGAACATATGGCTTTATTAAGGACGTGTGAAAGACTGGGTGGATTTTCTTCCAGGAGTCTGGAAGCTTGAGTCGGTAGGCCACTGGGTTGATGATTTCCTTTATAAGGAATGGCCCATAATATAGAGGGGCCAATTTATTTGGTCGCAAATGCCGTGGTAGTAGTTTCGAGGACAGCCAAACCTTATCCCCTTTTGTGTATGAGGGGCTTGGTATTCGTTTGGAATCCGCATAAGTTTGGTCTGGGTTCTGGCCTTTTCTAATTGTTCTTTGGCTTCTCTTTGAACATTAATGAGCATTTCAATCCAGGAATCGACTGTTGGAACTGGTGTAGGATGAGGAAGGATGGAGGGTATAACCGAAGGGTGGAATCCTTGGCTACAGAAAAAAGGACTGGTCTTAATAGCAGAGTGGTCTGAATTATTATAGGCGAATTCTGCCACTGGTATTAAGAGGGACCAATTGTCCTGGACCTTGGTAGCGAAGCAACTGAGGTATTGTTCCAAGGTTTGGTTTACGCGCTCTGTGGCTCCGTTGGTTTGGGGATGATATCCTGAGGAAAGAGCGCATTGGATTCCTAGTATTCGGCAAAGATGTTTCCAGAACTGAGAAATGTATTGGGGCCCTCTGTCTGATATGATCTTGGAAGGGAGTCCATGCAGTCGGAATATGTGTTCCAGGAAAATTCCAGCAAGTTCTGACGAGGATGGTAGTTTAAACAGAGGTGTAAAATGGGTCACATGGGTGAACAAATCAATGGTGACCATGATGGTTGCGTATCCCCTGGAAGGTGGTAATTCCACAATGAAGTCTGTTGCTATGAATTCTCAAGGCCTTGTTGGAAGTGGAGGTTGCTGCAATAAACCCGCTGGTCTCTTGTTGTCATGTTTGTTTTGATTACAGACAGAGCATGCCTGGATATACCTTTGTACATCAGTTTTCACTCCAGGCCACCAAAATTGCCTTTGTATTAATCGGAGGGTATTGGTAATACCACGGTGCCCGGAGTAAAGAGTATCGTGACAGAGATTTATTATCCTTTGCTGTAGTTTTTGTGTTGGGATGACCAAGGCATTGTCTTTGAACAAGTATCCATCTTTCGTCTTCAGTTTCCACTGGTTCCTGTCCGAGATACCTTTCCAGAGTTCCGAGGATTGAGTCTGACTGCGGACTTCATCTAGGAGGGTGGTCGCCTGGGCTACAATTATTGTGTAGGGAAACATCTTGGGAAATGCTCGGTTATCAGGAGGTTCATAGTCAGGGTGCCGAGACAAGGCGTCAGCAATTACGTTTTGTGTTCCCGGAACATGGTGAATTTGGAAGTGATATTGAGCAAAGAAGAACGCCCAACGGGCCTGATGGCTGTTCCTGCATTCCAGAGCCTGTAACACTTTGAGATTTCGATGGTCCGTCTGAACCTGGACAGGATGTTTAGCTCCTAGAAGTAAATGACGCCACTCGGTGAAGGCTTGGCGGATGGCTAGAAGCTCCTTTTCTAAGACTGAGTAATGATTTTCACTGGAGGTCAATGTCCGTGAAAGATAGGCAATAGGATGTTCCAGCCCGTCATCTAGTTCCTGTTTCAGAACTGCTCCGATGGCATAGTTAGAGGCATCTGTTTCCACTAAGAATGGTCGATTTATATCAGGTTGAACCAGGATGGTGGCTATCAGTTGAACAATCTCGGAGAAGGATGGTATGAACTTCCGATAGAAATTGGCCAAGCCCAGGAAATATTGGATCTGTTTTACGGAGGTTGGAGTTGGCCAGGATAGTATGGCTTTAACCTTGGATTGATCCATGCCTATGCCATCTGGGCTAAGGACAAATCCTAGATAGTGAACAGTGGAAACATGAAAAAGGCATTTCTCGGGTTTTGCTAGAAGCTTGTGTTCGCGTAGCCGTTGTAACACTGATTTAACATGTTCTTCCTGCTTGAGAGGATCCTTAGAGAATATCAAAATATCGTCCAAGTAGACGATGACGAAAAGAAATAGCATATTTCCGAAAACACCAGGTCCATGAAGCGTTGGAAGATTGCCAGAGCATTAGAGAGTCCAAAGGGCATGGCCAAGTATTCGTAATGACCAAAGGGTGTTCTGAAGGCTGTCTTCCATTCGTCACCTTCTCTAATACGAATCAAGTGATAAGCACGCCTAAGATCCAATTTGGTGAATATTACGGCTCCTCTTACGGCTTCCAGGATATCCGAGATCAAGGGTAATGGATAACGATCCTTAAGGGTGCACTGATTAAGACCTCAATAATCAAGACAAGGTCTGAGTTCCTTGGTGTCTTTTTTAGGAACAAAGAATAATGAAGCTCCAGCCGGAGACTTGGATGGGCGTATGGTGCCATTTTTTAGGTTAGTATCTAGGTATTCACGGAGGGCCTTTTTCTCTGGTTCAGACAGGATGAACATCCTTCCAAAGGGAATCACGGCTGAAGGATCAGTCTCAATAGCACAGTCCTCAGGCCTATGGGGTGGCAGGGCTTGGACAATAGCAGAAGAGAACACATCGGCGTATTCCTGGTAGGTTTTAGGAACCTGGATGATGTTGGAGACCATAAGAGGATCTTGCTGAGTTGTTGAATGTTCTTCTGATGTTGTCGGTGAAGGATCCTGGAGCAGACAATGGGACATACAAAATTTGGAACCTAAGAACAGGGAACCAGCTGTCCAATTGATGTATGGGTTGTGTTTTTTAGCCAGGGCATTCCCAAAACCATTGGGTAATGGACAGATTTTGTGATATA
Organism: Ambystoma mexicanum; assembly: GCF_040938575.1. Classification (NCBI taxonomy): domain Eukaryota; kingdom Metazoa; phylum Chordata; class Amphibia; order Caudata; family Ambystomatidae; genus Ambystoma; species Ambystoma mexicanum. The sequence continues at coordinate 1,088,359,088 of NC_090929.1, forward strand.
AAATGTTATCCTTTCTCGGTGATGGTTTATAGCAAGCTCAATTTCCTTAGTCTGAAGGGTTATGGGTCCAGAAGAAAGAGGTCTTCCATCAATTGCCTCTACAGGTTGCTGGACGTTCCGGGATTCATAAGGAATATGGTGTTTAAGGACCCATTCCTGATCTATGAATATTCCCATGGCCCCACAGTCCACTAGTGCCAGAATGGGGTAGGATTCCTTCTCAGATGACGATAGAAAAGCCTGTAAGACTACCAGGGAGTTTTGTCCAGGAGAGTTCAAGGATGGTATAGATGTGGAGCCTGCATCTCTCTCCGAAACTGAGCTCCATCTAGGATCGGGAGCTGGCGTTTTTCCCGAACGCCGTGGAGGGGCTAAGGGACATTCTCTGACTAAATGCTTGTCCGAGGCACAGTACATGCATAAGCCAGTATGGATCCTTCTAAGCCTTTCTTGGGGGGATATGGGTCCACGGAAGGCCCCTAGCTGCATGGGTTCGGGTTCATTTGTAGGAGCAGGAGAATCTTCGGATTTTGAAGGGCTTGCAAGAGGATTTTTTTGGATGGTTGACTTGGTCTTCCTTTTCTCTGCCTTTCTTTCCTGGATTCGGAAATCAATTTGTAGAGCAAGATCCATAAGTGCCTGGTAAGAACTAGGACGTGCTACCCTGGCTAATTCATCCTTAACATCTTCATTTAGCCCTCTTCGAAAGAGGGTGAAGCAAGCTTCAGAAGGCCAACCCGCTTCTTTAGCCAATTGCTTGACTCGAGTTACGTAGGTGAGCATGTCCTGAGAGCCTTGCTGGAAATCGAGTAAACGTTCTTGAGCACTAAAGACCTGTTCTGGGCGGTCAAACATAGTTTTTAGTGCTTGAATGAATCCATCATAATCATCCAAAAGAGAATCTCCGGTGTTAACTAATGGTGTGGCCCAGGCTAAGGCATTCCCGGAGAGGTGAGAAATAATAAAGCCCACTTTAGCCCTGGGGGTGGAAAAATAATAAGGTTTAAAGGTAAAGTGGACCAAACAAGAATCCAGGAATCCTCGGAGGGTTTTTGCACAGCTGTCATATTTGTCAACAATGCCGCCCAATAGCACACTGTCCTTTGAGGCAGAGTCGTGTTAGAGTACCAATTGTTTCAGCGCGGCGTTCTCCGCTTTCAAGTTCTGTACTTCGGTCGATAATTCTTGCATGCCACGCATAAGATCCTGGATGGCCGCCTCCATGTCTGTATCGACTTCGGTCAGGTGGCGTCTCAATCTGTCACAGGTTTCCCCCCTTCTCACCTGTCTATGTTGCCTGATGTCCTCCTTTGATGGAGTCTTCTTTCGTATGGTTCGGGACTTAAATAAGCCCGCTCGGCTGTCCTCGGCTTCCAGATTACGTTCAGCTTCGATGTCCAGGATCACAGGAAACTCCAGGAGTATTCAAGAAGGTGTTGGGGGCGCGCGGAAGCGGCACAGAGATTCCGGAAAGTAGAAATGAGGGAAGAAGTCGAAAGAAGGGAATCCAAGGGCCAGGGGATAGCAAGTAGCACTAGAGATAGTTCGGAACACACGTCCGATCACAGCTAGTAGCAGCGTTGAGACGCGCGGGGCCGTGGGGGTGTGGCTTCTTTATAGAGGACGCTGCGTAGAATGTGAAGACTGGCGAGCAGCGTGCTGAGCTTGCCGCCATGTTGGTAGTATTATGGAGTGTAAGGCCCGACGTGACAGGGCCAGGAAGCCCAGAAGGGGCGAGTTTGATGGTTCATGACAAGCTGTGCTGTCCATAGCAGAGAGGTTTGTAAGTGATAGGTCATTATAGTAGATGTGAAAAATTTGACTACTTTCATATTACAAGTACGAATGCGAAAAATCGGGAGAACCTCAGAGGGGGATGTCACCACAGCAATCGGGAACGTTTATTTTTCTCATACGATTGCATTGGAAGTAGCATTTATTTAGGCGGTAGACAGTAAAAAATTGTGACATTTTCTAATGGAAAATCGAGTTTCGCGCCTAAAATGGAAGGGTTGTTACATATGTATAGGTTATGCGGGAAACAGTAAGAAGTAGTGCGGTTTGTCAATAAAAAATCGGAAGTCTTGCACTTAAAGGGGGAGTGTTGGTATGTATTGGCTATGCAGATTTAGTGGCATTAATTTGTTTAAATGAAATCATAAGGGTTGCACATGTTCTCTGAATAAAATATGCATAACTGTACTTTGTACTCATGCATGTGCGTATGCATGGAGCTGTACGTAGAAATCTGCGACACTTGCACAGTAATTTTTGCAGTAGGTGCTTTGCAATGGTATGAGACTTGCAATCAGAGTGATCAGCAGTACATTTGAAGTGCAGAACACTGATGACGGAATTAGATGTAGAGATCTTGAATGCGATTGGTGGATGCTTGTGTGACTGCTTAGCTGTGTCCAATGAGGGAATGGATTTGCGAGTGATGTGGAAAGCGTAGAAGGACTGGCTAAGAGTTCCGTGCCGCCCGCAGACCGCGCTTGTCCGCGGGTAGGGCATGGCACACACAGGGTTCTACAGCAAATCTAGCATGGAAAGGAGACTGTAGGCATCAGCCAATCAGATGTTCACATTGTTCATTTGTGTCAAAATGGTGCGTGTAGTGAAGATGGCAGAGGTGGAGACAGTCAGGGTGTTGGTGCTCGGAGATAGTTTTGTTCATGGTTTACAGCACTATTCCGAAAGTAGGCATGTGGCACACAATTTCGATGTCAGAGGAGTGGAGGTGGTGTGGAGCGCTGCGTAGGGTGACCAGTCCCTATGTGGCAGTTTTGCACTATGGTGCTTCCCATTTGGGCTACGTGACTTCACCTACTTTGTTGGAAGATTTGGAACAGTTGGTGCAAGCAGTCATTAATATCTTTCCAACTGCGAATGTAATTTTTTCTGGCTTACTCCCTAGAGGAAAATGGGACACCAGTTCTGTTTTTTGTGCTGATCAAAGTATTGGGAGGTGTACCATCAATCGCGGCATGCATGCTTTCAAGTTACACGCTAGTATGTTTTTCTGCAGCCACGAGAACATTGTTTCCAGTAATGCGGCTTATTTTGAAGCAGATGGTGTTTCGTTATCTTTTTTTGGGAAATGCCACATTCTTTTGGAATGTAAGGCTTGCTTTGGAGAAGATTCTGTAATCATTGTAGGAGTAAAGTAAGAAGAAAAAAAATCAAAAAAATATAAAATAACTGACGTCTGTCAGGCATCTGCCCAAAAAACAACGGCTCTTTTCAGAGCCCACCTTAAAGGGGAAAAGGGGAATATTATTTAAATGAACAGCCGTCACGCTCAGATCCTGTACGTGTCCGCGGACATGGCGGTAGTCTGCAGGCAGCGCGTATTGCCAACAGGGTTTCTGGGGTGGAGACGCATGCAAATGAGAATGTGCGTAGCTAGGGATTGGTCAGTAAAGTTCAGTGGGTGTGTTCAGAACGGAGAGATTTAGTGAGCACGTCTTTTTCCTGGCAGGAGACCAGACAGCTATGGCTCTGTGTGCTCGAAAACAGATTATCTGGATTTTGGGAGACTCATCGATACATTGGTTGAAGGTGCATGCAGAAAGTTGCGGTATCTCTGCAGATCTTGGATTTTCTCATGTTGAAGTGCACTGGCATGGAGTGCGTGGAATGAAGTGGCTGGACTTGGTACCTCTCTGTGCTACTTTACAGACAGAGCGTCATCCTGATATAATTATCATTCATTGTGGAGGAAACAGTTTAGGGCATGTCTCTGGAATTTCTTTGCAATTTTCAATGAAGGAAGGACTTGCGAAGGTCATGGACATGTTTCCAAAATGCCAAGTAGTTTTTTCCCGTATTGCACAAAGACAAATGTGGCTGCGTTCTTCTGCATTTTGTCCACAAATGGAGAAGGCGAGGCGCAATGTCTGTGCCTTTCTAAGAGATGTTGGCATGTCCTCATTACTAAATGAAAACATTTTGTTTCGCAGCTGTTTCATTTTTTTGCAGAGATGGAGTCCATCTTACATATGCTGGCAATCAGATTTTTCTTCGAAATGTTCAAAATGCATCGCAACCTTTTTTGGATTCATAGTCACCTATTTGGCAGACTGTTTTTTCGAATGCACATTTTTTGAAACACACAAAACACCACCAAAAGGCTCTTTTCAGAGCCACCACTTACTGCCAGCGAAAAGTGCATTGGTTTTGCTCTGCTTGCACCCTCCATTTTTGTGCGTCCTACGACTGTCTGCGGACTTTTTGAAAAATGCGCGGGGGCCTACGCCAGCCACTTGATAGTTCCATTGTTAAAATGAGAAAGGTGGCTCTGAAAAGACCCTTTTTAGTAATTTTTGTATTTTTTTTTTTTAACACACAACACACTAGGAGAGGATGGTGAAGGAGGGTAAGGAAGGGGTACCAACCACGTGCATAAGAAAGGGCAGGTGGAGAGAGAAAGATGTATGGTGGGCTTTACTTAGGTAGGGAGCAGTTCTTTTGGTGCTTCGTGACCGTAGTCTCAAAAGCACTTTGAAAACTCTCCCCCCTACAAAGTACTACGTCGCAGAACACACACAATATTGTGACCCTCGCAAGGTAAGGGTCAACAGCATTGCAAATGGCCTGTGAGGCAGCTGGAGGGATGCGCTCTCCCACAGGAGTGTCTCTTGTAGTGAGAGGATCGGACACAGACGATGCTGCGGAGAAACTCAACCTACTGTGTTCTTCACATGGTACCACCTTGCGAATGTCCACACTGTGGAACGAGGTTAGGTGTCGCTTCATGGTTGTCGTACAAAAGATGTACGCACCAGGTCTCCCGCGACTCAGCACCAACTTGCACTGGTTACACCTGACCTGGTTCGCACATGCTTTTGGTACGTTTCCACGAATGGTAAACAACCGCCACACCCACAACTCCCGGCAAGTGCTTGTAGTGTGGAGTTCCTCCACCTCATTCTCTTCTTCCTCTTCTTCCTCACTCTCTACTTCCTCACGCCTATTTCCCTCTGATGGCCCTTGGGGAGGTGGTGGCGGTGGAGGATTTGGGTGTGGTGCTGAGGATAATGAAGCAACAGCAGCCATGGATGCCATTAGGATTGGTCGACTAATCTTCACTACAGCAGTAAAGGCAGCACCACTCAATCTGCTATAGCCAGAAGTACAATGAAGCTCGGGGGTGTGGCCTTTTAAAGGGGTGTAGGGGTGTGCCTCGTGACCATTTCGAACACTCAAAAGCATTGCAAACATTCTAAACACTACGTTGAAAGGTATGGCCATTGTATGGGACATGTGAAATGGTGCTTTTATACTGTAAAATAATTTCCCATGTCTGTATAAGTTCTTTTGACATGTTGCGGAAGCACACAAACTGCGCAAATTAGGCCACACGCTCAGTGTGGGTGCGGTCACATGATGACGTTGTGAACACATCCGCGTAGGCCATGGGTGCCCGCTGGACAACGAATGCAGAGTAACGGCTGTGCGCATGCGTGCAGGTGTTCTACGGACAGTGTTCGGTTCCTGAAACTAATTAAAAGTGCGACAAAAGTGATATGGACAGTTACGGACAGGCGCGATGTTCGCAGTACTTATGGGTGTGGTGCGCATGTACGCAGATGTTCTGCTGACTGTACGGCTAGGTACAGTGTCCTTAGGACACCTCAATTTTGTTTGACTACGGACATGCCGGCCACCGCGCCTGTTCTACGGACAGTTCCATTTTGGCTTTGGACGGTACGGACAGGTATAGTGTCCTAATAAGACACTCCGATTTAGTTCATTTACAGACATCCCGGACACCTGGTGTGTTCTAAGAACATGTTTTATCTTGGTTGTCACCAGTACAGAGAGGTAAAATGTCCTTAGGACGCCCCAATTTTGCTCATTTACGGACCCCTTGGACACCTGGTGCATTGTAAGATTAGTTCCATGTTGGTTGCGAATGGTACGGGTAGGTGTATTGCCCTTAGAACATCCATATTATATTGATTACGGCCAGCCCGAACAGGCTCGCTGACCGCGGACATTTTAACTCTTTAAAAAAAAAAAAATGTTAACCAAATCATTTCACTATAACTAACATACATTTATTTTTTAATACACACACATACATCAATCAAGAGAAATACTGGGGGAAGCAGATACTGTAACGAATATAGGGTAATTAGGGTTTAACACGGGCTGGTTGTAAGGGGATGAAAGGATGGATATTTCATGAAAACGTTTCTGTTCCTCTTGAGGGTTTGGGAATGGTTCACTAGGAAAAGGAGAAGGGGGACAGGTACAGGTGGGGCAATGATATCTTGTTTTTCCTCTCACGTATTCCTCCACAAATTGTCTTAATCTGTTAAAATTCTCATTTAGTATGTCCATTTTCTCTTCTATCCATTTCAGCCTGTCTTGCTCTGTGACCTTTGGTGGACTTTCTTTTTTTACCTGGTCTGTTAAAAATAAATAGATATATGTTAAATGCCCATAAAATACTGACTATCAATTTGCTTATGCCGAGAAGGTGTACCATTATTATCGCTATCTTCTGACATTTCCCCATGCAGAAAATTGTCCTCCAGCCACTCCAAAGTACTGCACATTTCTGTGTCAAAACAACAGAAATACATTATTTTTTCTGGACCTCATACAAAAGAGTACATACACATATAAGAAAAATGAAGCTCACTTACTATTTTCTTGTAATTTGTCTTCGTTGTACTGTGTGCGTCCACTGTCGCTCTGGCTGCACAGTTTCTGTGAGGTAATTACGTTGGAGGCATATCTTTTTTTGTTATGGTATAATCCATTTCATTCTACATGGTAATTAAATGCATGGGTAATGTTTGGGACGTGTAGGTTCAATTGGTTACTTATTAGTACTTATAATGTGTTTATGTGTTCTTTTTTAAACTTGTGCATTTCTCATATGGCACAATAGTACAATTTCAAATGGTAATGTTGATCTCGTCCGCGCCCGTCCGCAGACAGGCGCTCAGTCCGTGCGTTTCAAATATCATTAGCGAGGGGGTTCAGTATGTTCTATGTTACATGTATATAAAGTAAAGGAATTATAGTACATATCTCCAAAAATCACATGATGAAAGTGTATATTCAGTAAAAAAACTTTGTTAACGGGATGTTACGGTTAAGTTGCCCTACTAAAAACCCGTAAAATTCACTAAAAAAAACGTTGTTAAGGGGACGTTATGGTTAAGTTCCGCTACTAAAAACCTGTGAACTTCACCAAAAACAACTTTCTAAACATGACATTATGGTTCGAAGTAAAACCGAAAAACCCCTGAAATTCGCCAGTTATGGTAGGCTAAGCAACCATAACTCGCACCACCACCGTGCACTGCTAAGACTAACACCCAGGATATCAAAGATGACATCACAAATGACATCACATGTCCGGCTCCCCCTTTTTTCCTTTACTGACATATCTAGGCCACATGGTTTTCTTCACTTACAATCAGGAACTAAAAATTGAAAAGCTACTATATTCGTGGACTTATTTTTTAAGTATGTTCTTACTGTAATTCCCTTAGGGTCCAGTCACATCATATGAAACATATACATAGGGAAAGACACAGGCTTGAAAGACAGCAATCCTTTCTGTGCATGAAGATAATCAGTAGGGTTATTTGCTCTTTCTGATAGTTCTGTTGTTTTTTATGACTGTACTTTCCCTGTATATGCTCATATTTGTATATATTGTACACTACTTTCCTTAGGGTCCAGTCACATCATGTGATACATATACATAGGGTAAGTAGCAGCTTTGAAACAGAGCAATCATTTCTCGGCATTAAGATAATCAGTTAGGTTATGAACACTTTCTGCTACTACTGTTGCTTTTTTTCTTACTTCACTTTCCCTGTATATACTCATATTTGTATGTGTTGTTGTATCTTTGTGTTTTGTCTGTAATAATGCAATTATGTAGTAAGTGGGTTTCATTAGCTACTTATTATATGTTTCACAGTACGCAAAATTCTAATAAGAAAGAAGTTATCACTTCACTGTTCAGCATGGCAATATTATGAATATTGCACATCCATCATGTAGGCTGCACAGAATGTTTATGTTTCTACTTGAGTAGCTTAGTATACTGGATAGGACTTCATAATAGAATGCTATTTACATCAATGCATTGCTTAATGCACTAAGTAGCTCATGATATTTATTCCAATGACCCTTGACACTGTTTTGTCAAGATTATAATAACAATCCCTTGTACACACTTTTCATGAAAAGTAAATGCACATGTGATGTCATCAGTGATGTCATCAATGACATGTGTGATGTCATCTTTGATGTCCTGGGTGTTAGTCTTAGCAGTGCACGGTGGTGGTGCGAGTTATGGTTGCTTAGCCTACCATAACTGGCGAATTTCAGGGGTTTTTCGGTTTTACTTCGAACCATAATGTCACGTTTAGAAAGTTGTTTTTGGTGAAGTTCAAGGGTTTTTAGTAGCGCAACTTAACCATAACGTCCCCTTAACAAAGTTTTTTTTAGTGATATATATATAGATGATTCTAGCAAAAACATATTTGCACATAAAACCCCGGACAGCACAGCACTTTACAGAGCATGGCATGATACTTTATTAATCAAAAAGCTCACTGCGCATTTTCTGTTCCTGCTGACACTTGGAAAAGCCAACTTTGCCTATGTATTCCTTTGTGTACAGACTTTTGGATTGGTGTGAAGACACATTGTAATTTGACTTGCTTTTTCTTTCCTTGTGTGCATGCATTGATACTTAGTTTAAGCATTCTATCTTGACAGTTCTCGCTTTGGCACATATAAGCACCACCTTGTGGCCAAAACAATGCTACAGATAATAGAAAAAAGAAAGGGTTGTAGTCATTCTTCTGCTTCTCCTTCGTTACAGCCATTTGTCACAGTCCTTTTCTGCTAGCTTTGGCAAAGATATGCACCACCTTGTGCCAAAACAATGCTAAAGAGAAGAGATAGAAAAGAAAGATTTTAAGTCTTTCTACGTTGTCACAGTCCTTCTCCCTTTTCAAAGTCCATCACAGTTCTTCACCTTCATGACAGCTATTCTCCATTTTCAGGATCCTTCTCCCTTGTCACTCCTTCCTTCTCCTTCACAACACTCCACCATAGTTCTTCTACTTCATCGCATCCCTTCCCTTTTGTCACAGCCCTCATTCATCACAGACCTCCTTTTTCATCACAGCCCTTCATCACAGTCCTCCTTTGTTACAATAATTTGTCACAGTCTTCCTTCTCCTTCACCACATTCCTCCTTCATCACAGTCCTTCTTCATGACTGTACTTCTCTTTGGTCAGCTCTTATACTTCTTCACAGTCCTTCCCCCTTCATAAGTCCTTTAACGCAAACCTTCTCCTATATCACAGTCCTTATCCTTTCACGTCAGGATTAGAAAAAGTCCTTGGAAATTCAGGGAGAAATGGAAGAATGGGAAGCACTGTGTAAGAAGGGATATGGGTTCCACTCTACGAAGACAACGAGAAAGGTAATCGTCTAGAGCAAGTGTGAAGGCAGCAATAAAGAGTGACAAGAGACAATTAGAAAGTGCTTGGTAACAAGTTAGTTGCGGTAGCTGATTGGATTTAGTTTTCATTGACTGCAGAAGGTGACTGGAGTACTATTAACTCCTTTCCTTTGTTCGTTGGTTCCTCCCATTGACCTTTGTCAATGTACCCCATTCCGCCTCCTCACAGTCCTTCTCCTTCATCATAGTCCATCTCCTTCATCAGATTCCTTCTCTAATGCCACAATGCTTCGTCATAGTCATTCTCCTTCATCCACGTCCTTCACCAAAGTCCTTCTGCTTCAGTCTTTTTTCACTGTCCTTCACAGTCCTTTATAATTGTCCTTTTTTATCACAGTTCTTCTCCTTACGGGTAGTCCTTCTTCAACCTAGCCTGACTATCTCATGCAAAGTCTCTCTCTCTGTCCACATTATCACTTGATCGACCTTTTCTCTTCCATATGTCCCTCTTTCTCTCTCTCTCGCTCTCTCGTCACACTTTCTCACTTTGCCTTCAATCCCTTTCTCTTATCATCATTATAATCATTCAAATTATCACTTTATTGTGTTGCAAAACCATTACAATACAACAAAATACAATATCTCCATATTAATATACACAAAAAATATAACGGGTAGGCCACAATCCATCAAATAAGGCCTACCCATACTGAGACAGAGCAATTCAAATTACAAATGTCATAAGACAACCCCCAAACAACTTTCAGATAGCTCTCCATATCTCTGTCTTTGCAGGGCGCACCAATCTATGGGGAAAGGAATGTCCTTTCTTGCCGGGCAGCAGTGAGGTAGTGGGCTACTACTTCTGGCGTCCTCTCATCCATATAGGATGCGAAGTACGCTAAAGCCTACTTGCATGTTTTAACATTGGTTGATCTAAAGAGGGATTGAAGGCTCTGTTGTCGCCATCAGGCTAACGCACGTAGAAGTGCACTACAGCCTCTTGTATTTTTAATCACATTCGCAGAGACCAGCCCCAGGTGCCTGGCTCCATTCAGCAGTTAAATAGTCCAAAGGGTGGAATTCCAATCTAAACTGCATAAACAGCTCCCGGATCTTGTTTTATATACTTGGGGCACAATTAAACCCCCATCCCACTTATAGCCTTATCTTTCAAATACCAGGACAGCATGGGGCGTTACCCAACATCACCTCCTTTCTCACATCCCACAATCTCTCCCGTACTTCCATATGGAAATTCCTAGTTATCATAACCCCTGCAGGGTTCTAAAGCACAGTGCCTTCAACGTTTTCTTCATGCATACTAGCCACTCCATTTTCATACACGCTTCCAAGCTTAAACTCCCTTTCAGTGTTGCTTGGTATACTCTGGCCTCTGGGTTAGCACCTAGCCTTATGCATTATGTGATTAGTAAGAGGGCTGCATGATCAGCAATAGGGCACCCCACTTTCTGGTCGTCTAGTCAGAGTTCCCTTCGACAATCCAACAATGAAACAAGTCTTCTGCACAAGGAATTTCCAGCGGCAGTCTCCACTGAGAATGGTGCAGAGTAACAGACTTCAGCAACATATTTAGCCATCAGAACAGTCTTCCATTGATAGACATGGGGCCTCATTACAACTCAGGCGGTAAGGGGTTTACGGCGCAGTAAACAGCGCCGACCCTTACCGCCTGAGTACGAGGTCCCTTAGCGCCATGGCGGATTTAACACCTGCTTTTAGCAGGTGTTAAAATCCATGGCGCTAAGGGACCATGGAGTTAATTACGCCACCGTAATTTACGGTGGCGTAATTAACGCCTTCCCCACTCCCATTATGCCCTATGGGGCAAAATGGGAATGGGGAAGGGTAAATGGGTAAATAGGGATTTACCGCCCCGCCAAGGTTGGAATGGGGCGGTAAATCCGCCAACCACCATGGCGTAAACGTAGTTTACGCCATGGTGGTAAAGTCACGGCCCAGGCGGTAACTTACTGCCTGGGTCGTAATGAGGCCCATGGAAGCCCTGTGTAGGGGAATTCCCCCAAACTTCCTATTTAACCTCAGGACCATGCAGGAAGATTGGCACAATGTATTCCTCCTCCTTTTCACCTACAGCCCCAACCCTGTTTATTTGCAAAGCAAGTGTCCTGATAGTCAAAGAGAAAAACTGCCTCTAAACATCTAGAGGTGGGCGAGCCTGGCAAGGCTGGGGCTGGCTCTGGCTGAAACGGGGGCTCCAGACCAACCCTCGTTTTGGGCCGGTACCCCCAGACGCCACAGGCCCCACCATGGCTGACCAGAGTCTACAAAAGGTGAGTCTGCCCACACACCAACCTCCGAGCCATGACTTCCTGTCCCATCCCCAGACACCACTATTGGCTGGGGGCAGAACAGGGAGTCTCCAGAGCACCTTTAAGGAGGCTGATGGGAGAGGAATTTACTCCTTTATCCTATAAGCTCTCTTTAAGGCTGTTTCCGGAGTGACGAGGCTCAGGCTGGGCAGTGCAAGAGACTGGCATGCAGCAGCTACGACCTATGACTAAAGTAGGCCCGTCCCCCCCCCCACTGCCTGCCATATCTTTCTTTTTCTGCATTTCTTTCCATTTTGGCCGTGGCGCTGGCAATATGGAATGAAATGCACAAAGCAAAAAGAAAAAAAATGCGGCCCGGATGGCGGTTCGGGTGCCGAGAGGGCACCAGGGCTGCATTTTTTTATTTTGTCCAGGGGAACCAGGGATTTCATGGGCTCGGCCCGTGGTGGGCTCCTAGAGCCAGGCCTGACCCCCAGGCTCGTCCCTGGCTCCCCCAGCTCTGTAAACATCTACCATTTACGCTAACTCCTCCTGATGCATTGCGCCTGGTCCATCACAATGTCTAATCCCCCACACTAGCGTGAGATGGGGGTTTAGATTCTATAAAAGACAAGGAGGCGAGTATTATGCATTTCAATCTTTACTCTGAACCACAGCAGCAAAGAATAAAAAACTTTATAAACGAAATTTTTTCAAAAAAACACAACTTTATAACAATGCAATGGGAAACATCCCAGTCCAATATGGTGGGCAGGTCATGCCCTGGGGGTAGCCAATAGGGAGCGAGCCAGTCCCAATATATGTCCATTCCTTTAGTAACTCCCCCTCTTTCTGACGCTGATCTGTCTCACACGACCACCGAACACCTTCTCCACGTGGAACGAAGAACAAACTCCCATGGAGACGCCGGGGTTGAAACCTTCTGCAACCTGGAGCTCAATCTCCCACTTCCTCCTGCATCGAAGTCATCAACTGCCCTCTGAAACAACAACCGACACCAGTAAGGGTGGGTGGGTGGGATAATACTCGCCTCCTTGTCTTTTATAGAATCTAAACCCCCATCTCACGCTAGTGTGGGGGATTAGACATTCTATGGCAAGACAGGAGGCTCATATTATGCAAGTTCAAAGCCCTTGCATTACATTCACCGCTACATGGGCAATACGCTTATGGTAAAATGTCTTAAAAGTTGATTCCCTTGACCAGTCAGCTGCTTTTAGGATCTGTTCCAAACTACCCCCCAGAAAGGCTGCTTTAGAGGCCATAGCGCCTCGGACTGAGTGGGGACCAAAAGAGGAAGTGTCAACCCCCGCCTCCCGCATAACCCATTTGATCCATCTGGCTAAAGTAGAAGGGGAGACCGGCCTATGGGGTTTCCTGTAGGAAATCAGCAGCTGAGAGGTATTGGGAGGTCTAAAACCTTCAGTTATAATCTCAAAACATTTCAAACAGTTGACCACACATAGTTTACAATCTTCAGGAAAAGCTGGATAGGATATCGAAGAAGTCATGCATTTAGTCCTTCGTGAGATAAAGAAAGTAACCCCTTGAGGGGTGAACATCTTATTATCCACATCAAGAGCTCTGATATCAGAGACCCTTTTAATAGACACCAGACATAGTAACATAGCAAGTTTGGCAAATAACTGCTGCAGGGACAGTTCCTCATTAAGAGGCCAGGACCTGAAGAGCTGCAGCACCACATTAACATCCCAAAGAACCGAATACTTCGGTTGTGGCGGAACCTTAATACGGATAGATTTGAGGGCCCTTCGCACTAAAAAGTGTCTACCCACTGGTTCCCCTTTAACCAAAAGATGACCGGCTGAAATAGCCGAACGAAAACCATTAACAGTTCTTTAGGCTTTCCCTTCCTTAAACAATTCTACAAGAAAATTAACCACCTCTACAGGAGGGGCAGAAACGGGATTGAGGTGCCTAGCCACACACCAGCTACCCCATCTGTTCCATGCTGTGGAATACCCTGCCTTAGTAGAGGGCGCCCAGGAGTCCCTGATGACCGCCATAGAGTCTTGCGAAAGTCCTCTGAAGCACCAGGAAGAGCTGAAATCTTCCAAGCCATAAGGGCAAGGTGTCCCTGCAAGACCAACTCGTGAGGGAGACCCTCCGGATCCACTAGCAACTGGGGATCGCGAGGGAGAAGACGGGGAATATCTATTGCCAATTCTAGAAGGGCCGGGAACCAAACTTGAGAGGGCCAAAAGGGGGCAACTAGAACCAGAGACACCGCCTGAGTGCGAACCTGGACCAGAACCCGGGCTATCATAGCAAAGGGAGGAAAGGCATACCCCAACTGACCCGACCAATCCTGGAGGAAAGCGTCGGTGGCTAGAGCTAACGGATCTGGTCTCCAACTGTAAAACCTGGGAACTTGACAATTCAGTCTGGAGGCAAACAAGTCTATCATCAGAGGACCCCAGAGGGACTCTATGCGGGCGAAAAGAGACCTGTTCAGCATCCAATCGCTCCTGTCCTGCAGGTGCCTGGAGTTCCAATCTGCAACCTCGTTGCTGACTCCTGGGAGGTATTCCGCTTTCAAGAGAATATCCCTGTCGAGGCAAAAATGCCAAAACTCTCTCGCCAAATCCGCCAAGACTTTGGACCTGGTACCCCCCAGGTGATTGATGTACCTCACCGCAGATATATTGTCCATGCGGAGGAGAACACAACAATTCCCCTGATCCTTGAGGAGACTCCGAACAGCAAAAGACCCCGCTAACAACTCTAGGCAATTGATATGGAGTAGTTTCTCTGACTCCGACCATTTCCCTCCTGTGGAGACCTGACCCAATCTGGCTCCCCAACCCGATCTGCTCGCATCTGACTCCAGAACGACATCCGGCGACGGGCCAAATATTGCCTTGCCATTCCAGGCCTCCATGTGCCTGAGCCACCACAGAAGTTCCAACCTGGCCTCTGGCGGCAATTCCACCATTTGGGAGTAAGAGAGACACTTGCGCAAATGCCTGGCCTTTAAGCGTTGCAGTGCTCTGTAATGTAGGGGAGCAGGGAAGATAGCCTGAATGGATGCCGACAACATCCCTACAACTCTGGCCAACTGCCTGAGGGAGATCCTCCCCCTCCTGAGGAGTAGACGAATTTCCTTCTTTATCTTGGACAGTCTGCTGTCTGGGAGAAGAAGGATGCAAAGCTTTGAATCTATATTGAAGCCCAGAAATTGGATACATTGCGTAGGCTTCAATATGGATTTTTTTACATTTATCACAAAACCTAGATCCTGTAAGAGGGTCACAGTAAATTTCAGATGAGAACACAGAGTTTGATAATTCTGGGCTAGGAGCAACATGTCGTCCAGATAAACTATGATCCGAATCCCCCTGGACCTGAGAAGAGCCATCACAGGGCGCATGAGCTTGGTGAAACACCATGGGGCCGAGGACAGGCCAAACGGAAGGGATGCAAACTGCCACACTCGACCCCCCCACTGAAACTGAAGATACTCCTGATGTGGGGGAAAGACGGGAACCACTAGGTAAGCGTCTTTGAGGTCCAATTTGACCATCCAGTCTGCAGGGAGAAGAGTATCCCTGAGTAAATGAATTCCCTCCATCTTGAAGTGGTGATAAACCACAAAAGAGTTGAGAGCTTTCAGGTTGATTACCGGACGAAACCCCTGGTCCGGCTTCGGAACTAGAAAAATGGTACTCTGGAACTGAGAGGCCCTGTAAGAGGCCGGGACTACCGCCCCTTTGGAGATGAGATCCCGTACCTCCCCATCTATAAGGGATTGTTTGACTTCGTCGAACACCAAAGGAAGGGGAATGGACAACTGGCAAGGAGGGGCATAGAACTCTATCTGATAACCCTGAATCGTTTGTAGCACCCAAGGATCCGAAGTGAGAGCCTCCCACTGTGGAAGGAACCTGGCTAGTCTGCCACCTAAACTTTTGAGGGAAAAAACTTTTAGCACCTCGGAAATTACCTGCTGGCCCTCTTGATCTTCCGGCTCCCCTGCCGGCACGTCCTCTCCAACTGGAGTTTTGTTGCGGATAGAACTGATTATGTGCTCCACGAGCAGAGGAGGTATGGTATGCGCCACGGGGCGCAAACTGTCGAGGGCGGGAGGAGCCCTGGGAAAAACGGCCGGAGGAGCGGGCCCTACCTCGTCCAGCCTTGTTAAAAACCTTTGGGGCAAAAACCTTTTTTATATTAACCTGCGCTTTGTCCAGCGCTGTAAATGTGTGAACATAAGCTGACAAATCTTTCAGGAAAGAATCCCCAAACAAATTACCCTGAGCTGCAGGGCCACCTTCCCTCTCTGACATGTCTGCCAGTTTGGAATCCAACCTCATTAATAATGATTTCCTCCTCTCCCTACATATGGAGGCATTAGCATTGCCGAGCAGGCACACTGTACGTTGGATCCAACCCCTTAATGCGTCAACATCTATCGGGGTATTAGAGGACGCCGCCTCTTCTGCCATTTCAAAAATCTGCGTGACTGGACCAAGGATGTCCAACAGTCTGTCTTGACAACTACGCCACGCTTTATCAACCCCCTTCTTGGGGTCCTTCCCTTTCTGGGAAAGAAAAGCCGCCATAGACTGGTCTATTTCTGGCGCTAGAGCCACCTTGTCGGCGAGCAACGGTCTAGGGCATTCCGCCCGTAACTTATTACGATCCTCTTTGGCCATAGGGCGCCGGATCCAGAACTTGAGGAAAGAGGAAACCTCCTCAGAGGGTTGCCACTCAGCAGACCTGGGGTGTTGTATCAGAGCAGGATCAAAGAAAGGAACACCACTACCATCCAGCAGGGGACCCCCTTGAGGGACTACCGAGGTCACCTTCCTTTTTTGCCTCTTAGGGGGTGAATCAGAATCATCTGCACTGTCAGAGGATGAGACATCAATAGGGGGCTCCACCGGCGCGAAAGGCGCGGGGGCCGGCCAGGGGGTGGAAGAGATAGGTCGAGATTCTTCCCACCCGCGCTTTAAATTACCCTTAGGGGAAGCAATAGGAGATATGGCCACTAGGGGACTGAGTTGTCCCTGGGTATGTTTAGTTTTAACCTTACATTTTCTGGGTGCCTGGGACTCCACAGATGGGACAGCGTCCTGGGAGGGATGAAAATCCGCAATGCGGGTAATTAATCTGTCAAAGGCTGACGCCAAAGTATTATTCAAATTAGATAAAGCGGAGTCCAAAGAGGACTGAATAGCTTGAGCCACTAAAGGCTGGGAATGACAGGCTTGATCCCCAATGTTTTCAAGTACCTTCTCACTTTTTTTGGCAGTGCGCACTTGAGTGCTGGCATCTGCAGAGGAGGGAAGCACTCCTTTGTCCATGACAGCACCAATTTCTTTGGTAAAATAGATATATATATATATATATATATACCGTTATATAAACACAGCGGGGTCAAAGCTGCACTCACACAAGCCGAGCAGGCTGTAAGGACTCAAGTTAATAGTGTGCCACAAACCACAGGTAAGGGCCACCAAGGCAGAACATGGGCAGTGTCTGAATTCCCACAGACAAACACGCGAGCAGCGTATGAGGGGAAAGAAGCAAAATTTTTAAAACCTACAACAACTGTATTATGAAAAAAATAAAAATATAAATTTTTTTGTGGCGGAGAGCAGGCACGAACTGCTAAACCTGCCTTTCACAAGGCAGCACACTTACTGCTTGAGCCACAGAGCTCCCTAGGCTACAAAGTAACAACAATGCGAGTGAACTCCACGCTCCAATAAATCACCTCAGGCGAACACAGGCGAGATAAACAAACGCTCCGCTTGCCTGAGGAAAGTCACAGCATATACAATGTATCAGGTAAAAGAAACGCGTTCTCCCAAACGCTGCTTTCTGAAACCAAGTGATATAATTAACACTTCAAAGCACACAGTCTAAGAGAAAACCAGAGGTGTGACTTAGCTTGTGGGTCAGCAGCAAAGAAAGAGGGGGAGTTACTAAAGGAATGGACCTATATTGGGACTGGCTCGCTCCCTATTGGCTACCCCCAGGGCATGACCTGCCCACCATATTGGACTGGGATGTTTCCCATTGCATTGTTATAAAGTTGTGTTTTTTTGAAAAAATTTCGTTTATAAAGTTTTTTATTCTTTGCTGCTGTGGTTCAGAGTAAAGATTAAAATGCATAATATGAGCCTCCTGTCTTGCCATAGAATTGCCTTTGTTTTGCTCGTGTAAATGACCAGCTTCTTGCGAATGCAGTAATTACAATACGCGTCAGGTAGTTTATTCATGCCTACTGCCATGTGAGTGAGTGTGACATTGCCCCTATAAGGGCGCACGCAGGCGACGGAGTGACGTTACACTCCCTGCGTGCAGTTTAAATATCGGGCTCCCCGGTCGCGTCAGTGCGACCGGGGAGCCCGAACCAAACACAGCTGGTCTCGTGTGAGTCTGTGGTCGGGTGGGGCTCACGGGGACTACGGTGGAGGCCAGAGAGTTGCAACAGTGGCGACGAGGATGGGATTCGAACCCACATGGCGTTGTCTGCAAATAGTAGGAGGGGAACGTCCAGTCCTCCCATGATAGGCTCGTCCAGGCATTGGCCAATCAGAAATGCCTATAATTCCTTACACAACAGGCCAAATGGTGTGGAGGCCAGCAAACACCCCTTTCTAAAGGCAATTGCCCATTCAGTTCTGCATTCAGGATGTATCCGACTTTTGCGCATTACCATTGTGAAGCATCTGCGGTATCTCAAAGTACCCTTCCCACAGGTCTTACCTCCGAATTGACCCCACTATAACGGCCAAATCATGGAGGCAAAATGTGCTTTTAGATCTTGACATCTCTATCTGTCTCGCTTTCACTTCATCTCACTGGAGAGTGAGGTAAGGTCAGGATGGAATAACTACAATCGAATGATACAACATAATTGAACGTTGGATGGAGAGTTTATAAAGGGTCTGGACACTGAAAACACAGAATGTGATGTTCTGTCGGAGAATTTCACTCCGTTGGGATGAATACTCACTGCAAAACCTGCATATGGATCTATATGGGATTTCTGCATTTGCATCTGGGGCCTGGCTTGGTTGTAGGGTTTTAGGTATTCATGGATTGCATGCAACTGAAAGAGCAGCTGCTTCCGCTGTCCCAGCGGTAAATGGTAAGGCATGAATTTGCCTCAAATGCTTTGCAGCCAAATGGGCATATGGAAGCCCATACTGGATCATCCTTACATCAGTTATAACTAGCATGTTTCCATGAATGTCGAGGCCTGCTGTTTATGGGCATGACTGGTAAACTGGTGCTTGGTCTCCATACCACACAATTTTCTCATCATGGTGCCAACAATAGTTATCAAGCAGGAAATGCCTTCCTATACATGGTCCCATGTCTGTATTCTATTTCCGAGTGGTAAAGGCCTACATTTTGCCCATGTAGTAAAAGGATTGTTAGGGTGTACACCATTTTATTCTATGCCGTTTACAGCACTGGTAATTGGGACTTCAAGGTGTGTTGTAAAATTGATTCTAACAAAATGGATCGTGAACAGAACCAAACTTTGTAGTAGGCTGGGGAAGCTTTGTGCCTCAGCTGCTGATGGAAAAAGTTTGAAGTACTTAATCAGCCAGCAGAGGCTAACAGCTCACCTAATAATAGTAAAGTGATGGCCAGAACGCCAGCTTGCATGTTCTTTGAGCTGGGCCCATTCTTTATGAGGCCAGGGCAAATTCATGCCTATAAATGGAAAATGCAATGAACAACTGCAAACTTGTTTGTTTGTTTATGTCTATGGCGCTCCAAACCCGGAGGTATCTGGGTGCATTATGCAGGTAATTTTATGTTACATGTTACATATAGAATGCACAGTAGAAACGATTACAGACAAATGTTACAAAGATTTACAAAAGGCATACATAGTAATCAACCTAGAATTAATGGAAAAGAAGCTTAAATACTTTCACCTGTGCCTGAAAAACAGTATCACTGCTCAAAATAGACTTGGGGTTACAGCCTGTACTCAGCGCGATTTTGGGGAGTAGCTGAATGTGAACACAGTTGTATTGTTTCAGAAACACCCCATAGAATGATTGATGTCGCTAGACTTTACACCGTCATGTGGCCCCCTTCACAGTCCTCCCAATGTCCATTATTCCCCCTACCATGTCTGCACCTGTAAAGGCAATCTCCCTGGTGTCTCCACTAGATCAATTGGCACGATGGTTCTCTAGAAATTGCCCATCTGAAAGCCAGGAGTTAGTAGACTGTACCCATCCAGTTTGAGATCACAAAACACCTCACACTTGAGAGAATTTAGGCAAGAGCACTCCCTGGAGGTGGGACTAAGCCGATACATAAGGCACAACTGGTTTCACAGAAGTGAGGCCCTTTTGAGATAAGACACAAGGGGCCTCATTACGAGAATGGAGGTAATGAAAAAAGGAAGGCGGAATGGTAATACCGGCATCGTTTATGGGTCCGGGGCATTACGACCCGACAACCCGCCAGTACCGCCACCGCCGGTACCATGCCCCCTCATACCGCCATGGGTGCGTACACGCGTAAATACCGGGATGCCGGTAATAAGTGGACATCACAACCCACGCGGGCATGCAAATACCGGCATCCCGAAGGTGGTAATTAGGGCCTGCATGATGGCGGCCATACAGGCATCGCGGACCACCCGTAAACAGCAATCAGCAATCAAGCCAACTGCCACAGGTGCACACAATCACTATAGGTGGAGTCAATGGAGCCTGGCCCAGTATAAAAGGAGTACACCCACACACCACACCCCTTCCTACACCAAAATGATACCACTAGCTGTTGTAATCATGGTGCTGGAGGACATGCCTATACTGCTACAACTACAGCAACAACAGCAACTACAACAACAACTACAGCAGCAACAACAGGCAGCACAGAGGAGACGCAGGAGGAGAAGGAGGGTGAGACAGGCCCAGCAATTACCACCAGTGCAGCCAGTAGTACCTCATAGGCACCCACCAAACCCTCGCATCAGTCCCAGTCCATTCAATCTAACCCCTGACCAGATCCACACCCTGTACCGGTTGGACGGGGACACTATCAACCACCATAGTGGACATGATAGGCAACGACATTGTCAGCCTCATAGAAATACGCACTGCCATCCCCCCGCTACTAAAGGTGGTGTCTGTGCTCCACTTCCTGGCCAGAGGCACCTACCAGCACACAGTGGGGCAGCTCCATGGCATTTCACAACCACTATTTTCACGCATGCTGCACCAAGTGCTGGATGCCCTCCTGAAGCACGCTAGCACCCACATATCCCTACCACGGACGGACCAGGAGATAGCCGACACCAAAGTAGGCTTCCATGCACTGGCAGGCATGCCCAATTGTGTTGGTGCCCTGGACTGCACCCATGTACAATTGGTAGTCCCCCATGCCGTAGAGGTGGTGTACCGCAATTGCAAGCAATACCACTCCATCAATGTGCAGATGGTATGTGACTCCAGCAAGATCATCACACATTGCTGTGCCCGATTTCCCAGATCAACACATGATGCCATGGTGGTGCATAACTCCACGCTACCCTGTCACATGGACCGACATGCTGGACAACGTTCCTGGCTGCTTGGTGAGTTGCCTGACTGGCCCATGGCAGTGCTTCAGGGTAGTGATGTGTTGGGATGCATACTCCACCTGGGTGTGAAGGGGGGGTGCATACTCCACCAGGATGGGAAGGGGGGTGAATACTCCAACTGGATGGGAAGGGACGGTGAGTGGAGAATGCACGCATAGCTAAACACTCCTGACCTGAACCTCCCAACATGACACATCACTGGCACACATTTGACCAATTATGTATATCAATGACAACATGTAAGACGCACAACCTGGCCACCATGTGTATGCCAAGCAATCATGACTAAACAGTATTGCAACTGTGCCAATGTGGCTAGTGTGACCATGCACAGTGTAGTATACACAGTGAAAATGGGAGGCAAAACATTGTCCTACAACCAGAGTACATCCACATCAGCATGCATGATTTCACCCTGCAACATCTGTACAACGTCATCCAGACTACCACACCATATTGCAGTATGGAATGCATCAAAACAATATTCATGCATATGTACAGGGACATGTGCAGGTCGACAGCAAATAGCTGCGGCCATGACTGTATCCTGAAGGTGGCAGCTCAGAGTGACTCACATAGACCTATCTGTATTCGCTTGCAGGTGATGGAGAATATCCCTTGAAGCCATGGCTACTTACCCCTGTGCAGAACCCGCGGAACAGCCATGAAGAGGAATTCAATCGGGTACATACCCGTACCCGTGTTGTGATTGAGCAGACCTTTAGCCTGTTGAAGGCGCGGTTCCGCTGCCGAAGCAGGTCTGGTGGAGCACTCCTTTATGCGCCTGAGAAGGTGGCAAAGATCACCATGGCCTGTGTCATGCTGCACAACATGTGCGTCCGGAGAAATGTACCACTGCCACCTGACATTGACATGCATGCACCGGGTGAGGATGATGAGGATGAAGATGGAGGAGAAGCAGCGCCCCTGCCAGTACGTGATGCACAGGATGGCCGTGCAGTATGCCAATCACTGATTGACGAATACTTCTGACCCACAGGGACCTTGATAGATATGTGTCAGTGACACATTGTACACTGTGTCCATGTGGAAATGCACACAGGGAATGTGGGGAGATGGGCACTGTACACCGTCATTGATTAAATGGATACACACGAAATGAAGAATGTCCAGCCATTGAATGTTTTTTAACACAACGGGTGTATTGATATCAACTGAACAAAGTGCAACCCCCTCAACTCCCCAATGAACTCCCAGAACCCCCTAGTGAACTCCCAGAACCCCCCAGTGAACTTCCAAAACCCCCCAGTGAACTTCATACACCCCTCAGTGAACTCCCCCTAATTCACCCATTCACTGCCAACACCATCTGAGCCACTCCCATAGTTCTCCAACACTATTTCCTGGACTTCTTGATGCCCGGAGGCAGCATTTCAGAGTGCCTCGCACTACGTCTTGTTAGACACACAGGGCTGGAGGGTGCAGAGGAAGTGGGGGCAGAGCAAGCGGGTGTGGTGGATGGGGTGGAAGCGTGGGGATTTCCACGGCTGGTGCGGGTTGTGGCTGCTGCATGTGCAGCAGGATGGAAGTGAGGACCTGCGTGATGGCCCCCAGAGTGTCTCTCATCAACGAAGCCGAGGCATTGACGGCGGCAGTGTTTGCCGCTATGGCGGCTGTGGTCGCTGCTATGGCCTGGGCTATCCCACGCCTCGCGTCCTCCCCTTCGGCAATATATTGTCTGAGCAGGTCCAACATAGAGTCCTGTCTGGCCTCCACTCTCGCTAGCCGTGCCTCAAGGTTGTTGGTGGGAGCAGCAGTAGTCGAGGGTGCTGTGGCCGGGCCTGCAATGGCAGTGTTGTCCTCGGGGAGGCTGCTGAGGTCAGAATCTCGCAGCAAGGGATCCGCACTGCTGCAGGTGGGTGAGGGCTGAGTGTGGGGTGAGGGCTGAGTGTGGGGGGGGGGCGTGGGCACGGGTGTTGGGGAGCGTGTACATGGCACATGGGTCAGTCCATCCTGGTCCACATACTCCTCCACTGCGGTATCAGTGTTGCTCAGTGGGTCAACAGCCTCGCCTTCCACTGGTAGAGCCAGCTCAGTGTCCACGGTGTCAGGCGCCCTGGGTGTTGGTGTGGGCTGCAAGGCTGCCCCGGAGGTGGTGTTGTCTGTGGCCATTGTCTTTGGCCGGGACGTGGATGCCCTTGTGGTTGGATCCTCGCTGGCATCTTCTCCATCGGTGCCTGGGGGGTAGAAGAGATGCAGGCAATCAGTGATGGTGTTACAAGCTAGATGCATTATTTGGTGCTGTGGAGTATTTCATTTATCATGCATTCATATCTTACAGGTGTGTCACACAGGGCAGTATGAAGGGGCATTTTTGCGTTTGATGCAGTGGCATGCCGTTGTGTTGGGGTTTGTGTGATGTATTACATGGGCACGGTCCATGTGTGTTGGCTGTGTGTTGGTAATGGGATTGGCACTCAGCATGCATTTCAGTGTGGCAGGGTTGGGCCCTCCATCTGCACAGGGATATGTTTGTGTGTGTGTTGGGACATGCATTGCCTTGCCTAGACTCTCTTCCACATCACTTGTGCTATGTCATAGTTTCCCCTACGGGGATCTGCAGTGTCACTCACCTCCATCTGCAGATGTTGCGGCACCCGTCTCCATCTCCCCAAATCCCTCGATGGACTCCATCTGAATAAACGTGCTTGCAGTCTCCTCCCAGCGTGACAGTTTGGCAGGTGAGTGGGGACCCCCGCCTGTGGCCATGGCCTCCCTCCTGTTGCTGGCCAGGATATTGTGAACCCTGAGGCAGAGGTCATCCCACCTCTTTTTGCAGTCCTTCACTGTCCGTGGGGTGGTGCCGACTGCCGACACCTTGCAGGCTACCTCCTCCCAGATCTCCTTTTTGCGCTGCTTCACCTCCCTCTTCAGTTTCTGCAGGATGATCTCATCTGCATGTGCGGCAAGGGTGTCTGCCAGCATATTAAGTTCTTCATCTGAAAAACACTTTTTGCGCAGGCGGGGGTTGTTTTCCGGGTAGCCTTTGACATGTTGAAGGGATTGGCACTGGTCTCTCCTGAATGCAACTGGTGGTTTGAGAGGATGGCAATGGATTGTGTTTTTAAAGATGGCCTCCGGCGCATTTGCCGTTCCGACGCGATGACGTTACTTCCAGGCCCGGTATTACGAGCCCGGTATTAGCATGCTGTTATTAAAGGGTCGGTGTTAAGGGGTGCCTCCTAGGCGGATGCGGTATCGGCGGGTCCCGTGATGGCGCTATGGGGGGTTGGAGGGCCTTTAGCGCCATGCCGGTATGGCCATTACCGGCATGGGGGTTAACGCGTGCTCGCGCACTCGTAATCACCCGCTATTAGCGGCGTCATATGAGCACGGACCCGCTAGTTCCTCAATACCGGTAATGGACCCGTTTTTACCGCGCTTCTCCTAATGAGGCCCAAGGTGTGGTGCAGTTGTGTGTTGGAGGCAGAAGGAGGATGATTCTGGATAGGGAAGGCCAGAAAGAAGGACAGACAGAATGAGGTGAGGGAAGGAGTGGGCTGGTGAGAAATGGCCAAAAGGGAAGAAGGGAAGAACAGATAAGACATAATAACTAAGAAGAAGGAAATGGGAAAGAAAGATGGGAATATTAGGGGCGAGGCAGAGAGTAAAGCAGAGTTGCTAACTAAGGAGGAGTTGAACATTAAAGGGAAGGAAAGGGGAGAGTAAAGCAGACGTGAAGGAGAATAAGAGGGGGGGACACCAAGGCGTAAGAAGAAGTAGAGATAGATTAAAGTGACACCAAGAAGGAAGAGGAGAGAGGACCGAAGGTGGAGAAAAGTAAGTAGGAAGGGAAAAAACAAGGAGCAGTACAGAAAGGCCACAGAGGATGAGAGATGGAGCGATACCACAAGGAAGGGTGCAAACAGACATGCAGAAAGAGTAGGCATGTCGCTAGGCTGTGAGAGGACAATTGAGGAACCAATGTAACAGAGCATCAAGCAATTGGAAGAGGAGGCAAGAGTGGAGCACAGTGCAAAGGAGAGGAGAAGAGGGAAAGTTTCCCTTAGGCTAGAGATTGTCAGACCAATTGAGTAGGTAGGGAAAGAATACTGTTTCAGGGTACAGAGCAACACCACTTATAAAGAGGCGAGAAGTTCGATATCAAACCGAAAATGCTGACCATCTCAAGTGATCTGGCACCTAGTGTAAGAGCTGGTGCTTGATTGGCAACACTCAGCCTTTCCTTCCATAGCGGCCTATGCCCAACATGCATGTGAACGCAGCCTGAATGCCCGGGCAATGGGTATCCCAGAAGACAAGATGACAAAGATGAGTAAGCCCAAAGCACTGATACCAAAAGGGAAGTGGGAGGATACTTGAAACCCCTGCAGCCTGTGAGTGACTAGGAACTCAAATATGTCCCCAAGGGGAAAACCACTTGAAAGACGTTTTGCTAAACAAGTAAACCTGTTTTGTGGAATCAAAAGACGTTTCTGTTGTTACAGGTTTAGTGTGTGGACCCCATACCTTTAGATAATTCACATGACAAGCGCACAGGCTCTTGGTGTGGGTCAAGGGGACACAAAAGCATTCGGGTATTGAGTAGTATTTTTGGAAACCTAAGCACTTACTGAGACCAAGAAACCACACCCCTTATTATTCCCCTACATTGACCAAAAAGAAAGATTAACTGGTGTGGAATCCACAATTAGTGATATGGCATTGAAGACTGATAACCATCAGGTTCTTGGTGTACCTATTGGTGTTAAGAGCAACTTAGCTAACTATAGTTCCCGCCTTTCCTGGATGAAAGGGATAACAGAAGAGCCAGGTGAAACTTAAAACTCAGCAAGAGATATTTGTTCAGTTTCGCCAGCTGCACAGTTCTGCGACAACTACCCAACAGTTCATTCAATTCAAGAACACTTCAATTACTGCTTAGAACTTCAATCTACTGGCAGGCAAGGACAAGCCAGAGGGTACTGTGAGGAGCCAGGAATGAGACGCAGACACAGAGATGTTTATAGTTTTGCCTATAGGCTTATTTTCTTTTCAAAAGGGGCTTGGAAAATGCCTTGCTGTCCCTACTCTCAGAGGTATTTTCCCTTCCGAAACCAAAACTAAGGGTCTGTCTGATGTCAAGATGTCCAAAGCAAAATGTCCTGTGGCCAAAATCCTGTTCTGGCCCTCATATTCTAAAAGTAACTCTAAGGTGTTAAGGGTAATGTCTTTCACCTTGAAAATGCACAAATGTTTATACTCAAAAGAAAGATGTAACTCCAACACAAAGGTTCCCAATGGACACATTTCACAGTTCCAGGGGATTATTCCCTTCTGCAGGTTTTCCTCTTATAGATGTCCAAGCTCCTAAGGTTAGGAGCCTTCCTTAGACTTCTCTGTTCAACAAAAATGGTGTCCCCCTTCCCGCACCTTTCTTGCTTTTCGATCACTAATGGTAGATGGCTGCACCATACGCTCGCATTCTGTACCGCTACCCCTTCGTTGCCAAAAACCTGCGTCACACAAAACAGTGGCCTTGTCCTGCCAGAACTTTGCCACAGAGGGTCCGATCCTCGGTTCTTAAAGGTTTGGATGAGTAGGCGCAATGTATTAAGTGTCGACGGGCAGCGTCTCCTGCGCACCTGTGTCGCAGAAAACTGCAGCTTTGTCCTGCGAGGACTTTGCCGCAGAAGGCCCGACCCGGTAACTATTTACTAATTGGGTCCATTTAGTGAAGTACCTGTATAGAGTACCTGTATCTCGAATAGACCATCAAACTACCCTAGGACATTGAGTCCCCCAAGGAGTGCATTCCAGGGTTACTGTTTGGCAACAACCGGTTGTGATTTGCTTTATTTTCCTTTTGGTCTCGGGTGGCCTTGAGACTTACCCTTTTGCACCAGAAATATTTGGCTACACCTAACTGAATCTCAGGACTATTGATTGAATACCCTTTATTGTGAGAGAATTTTCATTATTACTTACTAAGTTGTGCCTCCCTCAATACACTCTTCCTTCTTCCCATCGCTTGTTGCAGCCTGCAACTGTGCAAGGGGTTGCACCAACTGCCGAGACCTTCTGGGCCACCTCCTCCCAGATGCTCTTCTTGCGCAGCTGGGTTTGCTTGCGCTGGTCGTTGCCGAAGAGTTCAGAAGCATGGTGGACAATGGTGTCCGCTAGCATGTTCAGCTCGGGCTCAGAGAAGCTTGGCTTCCCCTTGCGGGTCTCACAGACTCTAGATGACATGCTGACAGTGGAGTTTGTCTGCTCAGGAGGGATGGATGTCGTCTGTGCTTTGCGGTTTGCAATGGATTGTGTTTTTATAATGGCCGCCGGATGATTTCCTGTTCCGGCAATCACTTTGTGTCTGGTCATGGTAATTGCAGGACCACTGTTACCGGTGCAAGTGCATCCGGGACCGTGATACCGGATTCGGAGGCACCGGCACCGAGGGCAACAGTGTTGTCTGTTTTTGGGTATTTTGATGGTGTTTCTGTGATGCAGGTACCACCGCTTCGGCATGCTGGAGTGTGCGTGCCCGACAACACGCAATCATGCAGTGATTCCGGAATCACGGGTTGCTGAAAACGGTGGCACCGGCATGCCGGTAACTGGAAAAACTTACCAGCATACTGTAATGAGGCCCCAGGTGATCTGCTTTCACGGTTTCCCATTTACCCCTAAACCATATCTCCTCTCATCTCATCTCATCTTTAGTTTGTACCAACATTCTAAGATTTCTACATTGTTTCTTTTCATAAGCAGAACTTTTTTGTATTTATTTGAGTTGCAAAGCTAAAACAACCTGAAAATATAAAAGATATTGCTGCTGTGTGGAAGTCCTGTGCCTTAGGCTAGAGGATGGCACTGAATGGGCCATGGGGGCCGTTGCCCCCATCTGCTCTGCTAATTAGGGCCCGGACAAGACAAATGGTGACTTCCCAGGCCCTCCAGTTCATCCCTAATCTTATATGTTTCAATACTCTTAAGACCCCAGATCCCACTTTACCTACCTGGCATAAAAACCACAAATGCTGACAAAAAGATCATGTTAGATTTTGGGAGGGGCAGGGCCCTACCAGTAATAAACATTCAGCAAATACCAGGATCAAAGAACACTGAGCATTGCATGGAAAGAAGTGTGCTTATTGAACAGCATGAGCTTCAGCATATGTCACCATGTGGGACAACTTCCACTGGCTCCTGCGACCCGGACAATGGGAATATCGCAACCTGGTTTGTGCGTAACCATCACTTGCAAACCTCACTCCTGGCAAAAACAGTCCATGAGGCTTAAGTGCACGAGTATGTAAAGCATCATCCAGAACTAAGAAACAGCAGCAAGATCCCTGTTTGTGCGCTGGAGCACAAGCCAAAGCAAAGTGAGCCCAACCACAGACTGCAAGTAAACTAATTGAACCAGCAGGCTGCCCTGTGCACCTGCACTAACGTGCTCATTTCAAACGCGCAGTAGGGCTTTAATAATAATTTCTGGTCAGACCAATCAGGAAGCTTGCTCATGAAGAAGCCCCCAGCTGGCATTAATAATGCATTTTGAACTAAAAAACAGACAAAAATGTTATTAGTGGAGATTGCAAAACACCAATTTGCAAGTAGTGCACTCATATATCTACCTTGGTATATGTGTGAATAATTACAAATCTTACAAGCCGTATGAAGATTATCTTCATCTGAAACAGAATACGGCATTATCTCAAATGAGACTCATCTGAGCTAAATATTGTACATTTTCCATCGACCCACTGATTGTATATTATAAACAAAAGTACATCCCAACTATATTGTATGGTTCCGAATCAAAAAAATGTCAAAATTATACCTATTGGTCGAAGTATGAAAATCAATACTGGAAGAAGTCACTACTACTACCAATGTCTGAATCCATGCCGGTAATTAGGCATGAGTTGGGTCTCATTTCAGTGTTTGCAATTTACAAATGGAAAATCTGCATAATGTATAGAAAATGTATATTGAAAGAAAACAATAATGGTTTACTCTTCATTCTATCCAATTATCTATTAACATCTGACGAATTATTTGCAAGGTCTTGCTGTGCTTTTGCAAGAAAAATCTTAAAAGGTGCAGACATATCCGAATCTTTATTAATACAAAATCCAAATAAAGCCAAAATCAAGCTATGGCAATCCGATTGGATAAAGACAAGAGGAGCATGCATGAAAATACAGAAATGTAATCGAAATCAGTTTGCACATAAAGTTTATGGTCAGGTTGAAAAATATCTGCAGCAATCTCCCAATCCGAATCATCGATCTGATTTTATGAGGTTCAGACTAAACATATGGCCAACTAAGGAAATAATGTATAAATGGGGAAAAATCTCAGAAAATAATTTTCAATGTCGATTTTTCAATCAAACGACAGAGACCATGAAACATCTTATGGTGGAGTGTAAAATCTTGCTGCCATTGCAAATTTTCTATTTTAAGCCACTGTTTGAAGTTGATCAATTGTTATGTACTGAAGAATTATGGTTGAAAATGTTTAACAGGAATTTGAAGTGCATGAGATATGCAGTTGTGAATTATTTGAATTACTTAAAAATCAAAGTCTATGGCAATAATGAAGAAGTAGATACTGGTAACATGGTGGATAATATTGTCGGACATAATTTTTCTAAAAAAGAACTGAATGAATGTAAATATAATTGAATTGGAGTAATTGTATGCATAATTCAATTTTTATGAGAATATTCTGTTTTTCATTTTTTAAATTCTTTTTGAATTCTTTTTGTATTCCTTTTGTATAATCATGTTGAAAGGTCTGATTAATTTTGTGACCAAAACAACAATAACATTTTTTTTTAAAAAATGTATTAATAATGCAATTATTAAATCAATGAGCAAAACCCCTCAATTATAAAAGGGGACTTACACCCATGAGAGATGTAGGAGCTGGGAATCGAAGTTAAAGTTGAGCAGAGAGAGTTCACACGCAGTGTGTGTTGGAGTGGCAAGGATGAGAGAAACAGAAATGAGAGAGAAAAAGCAAGAGAAAGGAGAGGGGAGGTGAAAAATGTGGTTAGGAGATGAGACATAGAGAACAACAGTGATAGGAGGAGAGGTTGAGGACAAAGAGTAGCACAGGAGAATGTGACTGATCAGCAGAGAGGAGCTGGAGAGAACAACAGTTTGAGAACGCCAGGTGGAGTTAATAGGTGGTGGATGCGATAGAGTAGTATGCAATAATCAGAGCTTTCGCGGATAATGAAGATGGAGTGATTCCACTACACGTAGTAGTACGGAAAGCGATAAATGGGTTACCTGCAATCCCCTATCCATGTACTTGACAAAATAGGATAAGGCCAGCCTGGCATAGACAGACAGGGGGTGGGGAAGCAAATAGTGAATTTCAGGGACTGTGGTCTGAATGCACATTGTAGGCAAATCAAGGTGAATGCAAAAATGAATAGTCGACTCCTGAAAGAAAGAATAAACAGCAGCAGAAGCTTTAGTGACAGGTATGCATAAACTGCACAATGAATAACACTGGGACGGAATGGAAAAATCTGCATCTATAATATACAGCAACGATACAGGCAGTGAGTGGTTTTTCACTTCTACTTTACAGTGCAATATCTATTTTCCAATTAAAGCAAAGCAGTGCAGAAGATTTTCAAATGTTTTTTTTTAACTATGAACACTTTTTAGATGTATAACCAGAAACAAACTCAGTATTTCCTTTCACACACCATTTATATATTTTTTCAACCCAAAGTCAGACAAAACACTCTCTCTGCACTGCCCCATCCTGCACCTAAACAACTGAACTTCTAGTGATTTGGCAAAATCTCCAACACACTGGATGATCTAGGGATACAAGGTACTGTCAAATCTAGGGTGCATTTTAACTGAATTACCCTTTTGTGCATTAAATCGGATTTTTCATCAAAATGACTCATTATGGACTATTTCAAGATTCCTGCGCTAGCCTCTCACCTTCCAAAACCACTGGGCCAAGTCAACCCATTATCCTGTGCAGGAGCAGTGAATAATACTTGAGACAAAGAAGTGATTTTCAAACATATAATTTAAGGCAAAGTAAACCTATTTGCGGCATATTTGAAGTTGAAAAGATCACACAATGTTTGAATACAAACTAAACAGTGCCAAACCCCATGGGAACTGCCTACAATACTGACACAGTTATGTTACATTACATTATGTTATGTTATGTTACTTGGCATTTATATAGCGCTCTATATGTCATTGGTATGACCTCAAAGCGCTGGTAGGTTGAACGCCCTTGGGGACCATAGTTCTGGTCAGTAGAGAGAGATAGTGTTGTAGGGTGCGTCAGTGCACCAGATATGTGTGTAGCTGATGTAATTGCCGGGTGGTAGCTGCATCCTAGCGTTAGGTGTGGTGCTGGAGATATCAGTTGGATGTGTCCAGTCTGGTGGGTGGACAACTAAACTGGGCATTGGCTGCGTTAGGCCTAAAGGACGCATATGTGAGCAACTAGGCCGGGAATGTGCTCGGCTAGCTGCATTTTATTAGGGTGATGAGGTGTTCATGGGGTCGTGTTCGTATGTGAACAGCTAGGCCAAATTAATAAGGGGTATAGCTGTGTTCTAGCTGAATGAAGGTGTATAGTAGAGAGTAAGCGTAGTGATGTGATATGATGGTTATCTCTAAAGCGCCCGAGACCAGGCACCAAGCAGTCCCAAAGAAGATGCAAAAGGGTACCTCTATCTCTTCCACAACTCCAGCACAACTTATACATCCTCAACTTCAACTTGAACATTTTAACTGGTGTCCAATAAACCCTACCAACTATTTTCTGCCTGATTAAACGTAGATTCATATCTTGCCCCAAATGTATGCTTACTCTAAGAACCTCTCTCCATTCTTCATCCGAAATGACCGCATTGACATCATCCGACCATGTATTCTTTAACTCATCCCAAGCATCTAAAGGTCTCTTCTCCATGGGCATTAAATTCATATAAGTACGCACATTGTATTGCTGCCCCATCAACAGCATACAAAGCTCTGGTTTCTTCCCCAATGAGTCACCAGCCATACTCTTTCTTTGATTAATTAATGAAACCAAATCTAAATATTTACTCAGTTCTCTACTACTTAAATGATACTGACCTTGCAGTTCTTCAAATTGCAGTAGTCTATTTCCATCTAGCAAATCACTTAGATTCAATATACCTTGTTTAATCCAACTCCTCCAATGTAAACACCTATTATTGAGTTGTAACGTCTCATTATGCCATATAGACGCATCACTGCTAAAACCAAAACTTTGTCCATTTTCTCTAAACCATGACCACAAAGCCTGTCTAGTAGCAACTATCGGTTGCAATTTTAGCTTTTTATTTGACAGCTTTCCCATAGTATAAAGTTTATCTAAGTGATAAGGAGCACAAATCTCTCTCCCATATGTAGCCAAATTGGTCCCTTAACATTCTCTTCTTTAAAATAATACAAACTCTTCTTGAGTAGAAAGGCCTTATAGTATTTTACCAAGTCCAGATAGCCAAACCCACCCTCTTCAACTTTTTGCATCAACATATATTTCGGGATACGAGGTCTTTTACCAACTCCCCATAAAAAGGATTGAAAGAGTTTGTCAATTTTCAGTAAGTGCTTCTTATAAACCAATAAAGGTACTGATTGTATAACATATAATACCTTAGGCAACAGAACCATTTTAATTGTATACATTTTTGCCCATGAATTCAAGTTCAACCTTTCCCATCTTTTAATAGACAACATAATCTTGTCCATTACCTTGTCAATATTACGTTAAATAGTTTTATTCAAATCACCAATTATATGTATTCCCAAATATTTGACACCCCCGGGAGACCACCTACAATTCCATGACTTCAAAATTCCATTATCACATGTCCTAGACAGAGGAAAAATGTCAGTTTTGTCCCAATTTACTTTGTGTCCCAACAGTCTTCCCACTTCCTCAAACATCTGTTTCAGCATGGATCCACATACTTCTGGATTTGACAAAAGAATCATCATATCATCTGCATATGACAGTATTTTGACTTCTGTATTCCCAACACAAAGTCCCTTAATCTCCTCACATTGTTTGGTGTTTGCTGCTAATGGCTCTAATGCCAAGTTAAACAAAAATGGAGACAAGGGGCACCCCTCTCGCGTGCCTTTAGATAGAGGAAACAATCCAGAAATCAATCCATTAACAAAAACCATTGCCCTGACATCATGATGAATACAATCATTCATTCTCATAAATACTGGACCAAACCCCATTTTCAACAATGGATATTCCAGCAACTTCCAATTAACCCTATCAAAGGCCTTTTCAGTATCAAAAAACCCTATAATCCCATTCGACTCTTTTCCATAATGCTCTCCAATTACATTCAACACAGTCCTTATGTTATCATAACCGAACCTACCTGGAGTAAACCCCACCTGAGATTCATCAATCAGATCCCCCTTAAACGTCATCTGCCGATTCGCCCATATTTTGGTAAAGATTTTAAGATCCACATTCAGCAAAGAAATTGGCCTATAGTTTCCACATTTTATATGATCATTATCTGGCTTTGGAATAACAATGATCAATGCATCTTTCATCAAGTCACACAACATCTCTGATGAAAGGAAATTATTAAAGATCTCACATACAATTGGTGATAGCTGAGTCGGAAGCATCTTATAAAATTCCGAAACAATACCATCGGGCCCTGGCGACTTTCCCTCCTTCAGCTGCAATATTGCAGTATAAACTTCAGCAACATTAATCCCAGATTGAAGTTTAATTTTCTTCTCTGTAGACAATTTTGAAACATTAATTTTATCAAAGAAGTTATCTAAGTCTTCTTCACTAGGAGAGAGTTCTTCCCTATACAACCGCATATAGAAGTTCAGAAAATATTCACAAATTTCTACATTCCTATGCAAAGTGTCTCCTTAAGATTGTATGGAAGAAACACATGTATCCGTCATCATCCCTTTAAGTTCATTGGCCAGCAACTTACCATTCTTATCACCAAATTCCCAAAACATTTACTTCGTATGGAACAGCCCTTTTCCCGCCAGTGTTTGTACATGGTTCATCATCTCGCCTTCTAGTTTTTTCAATTTTATCCTCTGATTCTGTATCTACAATTGCACAAGTCTTTTGTAACTCTCTAACCTCCTTTTCAATTTTTTTTATTATTTCTTGATTTTTCTTTCTAGCATGCGTTGTTCTGCTTATCAATTCCTCTCGTAACACCGCTTTAAAACAGTCCCAAACAATCTTAATATCAAAAGAATCTACATTATCCTCAAAGTATTTCTTAATAAAATCCTCTAACCCTGTAGCTACCAATGGATCATTAAGTATATTTGCTTGCGTCTTCCGCCTTTTGGATTTCTCCCCCATGCCCTTTATATGAAGCTGTCTGACAAGCAGTGCATGACCTGAAATAACTATGTCTGTAATGTTTGAGGTCAATGTCTGACTAACCAGTTTTTTTTTTTTTTTTTTTTTTTTTTTGCAATTTCTAGTTTCTTACAAACTTTTATTACAACTTTCTTCCTCAGTCGCTTCACTTCTGCAATAGAGCGGACAACTCGTTGGTTCATGATTTCATAGTTTGCTCCAGAAAGTTTATGACTGCACAAGTCAAGTGAACTGAGGTCCCGCTTAAAATGTTCAGCCACAGTTCTTCCATGCAATCCGTTTGAGGGGCGAACTTACGTAGGTGGAGAGACCTTGTGTCCTTCAATGCGTGACAATCAGTCAGAAGATGTTTTAGTGATTCTGAGTGATTTCGACAAAACCTACATGAGGGGTCTTTTACGTTGTCGATGTGTCGGAGAAAGCACATTTGTCTGGTTTTATGGAGGTTTGTTCTTAGGCGCAGAAAGGCATCTCTATGATGACGAGACGGGAATGTGCTCAGGTATTTCGGTAAGCAGTCTAATTTGTTCGGAGTCATACTCAGATCTATTGCAGTCTTTAGTTCATTGAGTTTTTCCGTGTTGTCAATCCAGAGCTGACGTCTCAGTTTTTTTTTTGCGTTTTGGGGTCGTTCTATCAGCATCTCCATGTTGATGTTTGCGGCTTGCATAATTGATTTTACTTTTTTGGCCCATACTTCCTGTAGGGTGTTTGAATTTAAGTTTTTTTGTGAGTTGAACAGTTTAAATGCTGGCTCAACCTTCTCTAACGACATCTTTCGTAGTAAAGTCATTGATTTCCAAATGACAGCTCCATACATTGGTTCGAGTCCCAATTCATGGCGAATTACTGATACTGACAGGTATTTGGGTAATCTCAACACCCGACGCCAGAATAGGCCTTCAAGTTTAGACCAGATCTTAAAGTCGATGTTCCAACCTGTCTCAGCACCTTATACTGATAAGAAAGAAATCAATCCTTGAGTACGAGTTATGTACTGGAGAATGGAATGAATATTCTTCTTCTCCATGATGAAGTTCCCGCCACACATCAACAAGCCCATATTTGAATGTAAAGGCTCGTAATTCTTCACTAACTTTTTCATTATTGTACCTACAATCTGATCTCCGATCTAGCTGCTATCTATCACTACGTTGAAATCACCTCCCAAAGTGACCACTTCTCCTTCCATTTTATCTAGCAGAGTACTCAGTAAAGTGAAAAACTGTACATTTGGAGAGCATGCGGCATACACCGTCCCAATTATCACCTTCTTTCCATCATAAAATATGTCCAACAATAGAAATCAACCTTCTTCATCCTTTATTGTTTTCTCAATTTTTATCGGCAACCCCTTCCTGAACATTATACTTACCCGCCTTGACCTGGAGTCAGAATAATTAGAAACCACCCGTGAAAATCTGGGACTAGTCAAATAACAACCAGTCTGTTCACTTAAGTGAGTCTCTTGTAGGAAAATCACATCTTCCCTACTCCTCCACATTTTTTCTATTACCTTCCGTCGTTTAATAGCACAGCCAACACCTTTCACATTCCATGAAATAAAGGTTAAAGGATTCATACCTCAATATTCTAAACTAACCTGATTTTAATAGGACCGGAATATACCATACCCAAAATACCAAGTTAACCCATACTACAATACAGAGAGAAAGGGGAAGTTGAGA
Source organism: Ambystoma mexicanum (assembly GCF_040938575.1). Lineage (NCBI taxonomy): Eukaryota > Metazoa > Chordata > Amphibia > Caudata > Ambystomatidae > Ambystoma > Ambystoma mexicanum. Next base: position 1,088,395,521 of record NC_090929.1, read on the forward strand.
AAAAGAACAAGAAAACAAAAAAAACATATAACACAATATAAACAGATTCACATTTAGAAACCATAAATATTTTACATCCTGCAAAGTCTGATAACCATCAGACCTTAAATGAGCTAACAAATATACAATAAACACTGTATCCCGAACTTCTCAATCATCCACTACCCTTTCCATTAAAATTAAATCTACCTAATAACATAAAGCTACTCCCCTTCCAAACAATATATATTCCTAAAAAAACATGAATTAACATTCTGGTTTGAAGTCCACAGTTCCACTGTTCTCCCATTTAACATGTTTCCCTATCATGGCCCTATCTACCTTATATACAGTCTTCCCATTCCATAAAATCAAACACCACTAATAACATTTAAAACCCTCCCCCAGTTCCAGTTATTAATAACATACCGCTAACAATAACCTTACAAAAACTAAGAACAGAGGAAATATCCATAACAGCTAAATATATAAAGAAAATCTATGCTCTCCCCTGAGGATATATTCACTGAAGAGCCCACAACATTCAATACATCCCACACTTGACCGCAGTATACAATAAATATTCACATTTCTAACTGAGTACTCTATTTATTCCATCCATTTCCATCCATTTCATCCATTCAGTCCATTTCTTCCATTCCATCCATTCCACCCACTTCATCCGTTCCATTAATTTCATCCACTCCAGCCATTCCATCCATTCCATCCACTCCATGCATTCCATCCATCCGCTCGCTCCTTTCCATGCCCCGATACCATCCATTGATTCTATCCATCCATTCCATCCACCCTCTCCATCCATTCCATCCATTTCTTCCATTTATCCATTCTATTAATTCCGTCCATTCTATCCATTTCATCCATACTATCAATTTCATCCATTATATCCGCTCCATCCACCCCATCCACAACTTCCACTCTATTTGCTCCATCCACTCCATTCACTCTATCCACTCTATCCACTCCATCTACCCCACCCACCCCATCCACTCCATCCATTCCATTGACTCCATCAGTTTCATCGATTCGATCCATTCCATCTGCCCCATTCATTCTGTCCACTCTGTCCATTCTATCCACTTCATCCACTCTATCTATTCCATCCACTCTATCCATTTTATCTATTCTATCCATTCCATCCATCTATGTATTCCATTTACTACATCCACTCCATCCATTCCATCCACTCCATTCTATGCACCCCGTCCACCCCTTCCACTCCATCCATTCTATCCATCTCCTCCATTCCACTTGGTTCATCCACCCCATCCATTCCATCCATTACATCCAATCCATCCAATCTATCCATTCCATCCATTCCATCCACTCCATCCACTCCAACCATTCCATCCACTCTGCTCCGCTCACTCCATCCACCTCATCCACTCCACCTATTCCATCCATTCCATCTATTTTATCCGTTCTATCCATCCGCCCCATCCATACATTTCATCCACTCGATCCACTCGGTCTACTCCATCTGTTCCATCAATCGAGCAATCTCATATCTATATACCCCTCCATTCCATCCACCCTATCCATTTCTTTCATCTGTTCAATCCAATCCGTCTACTCCATCTGTTTCATCCATCCATTCTATCCTCTCCGTCCACTCCATCCATTCCAACCATGATCGATTCCGCTCCATCCTCTCAATCCGCTCCATCCGCTCAGTCTGTTCCATCTGTTTCATTCGTTCCATCCATTCATCCGTCTATTTCATCCATCTGTTTTATCCAACCGTACCCATCCGTATCCATCCATCCATATCCATCCATACCATCCAGTTCCACACACATCATCCAATTCCATCCATTCCATCTATAAAATTTCATATACACATATTCCGACCATTCCATCCATTGCATTTGTCAATTGTCTGTACATATCCACCAATCATTCCACATGCATCCAGGCCATTTCATTTCATCCACTCGCCCTACATGCGTCCATCCACTCCATCCAAGCCATCCATCCCTTCCGCCCGTCCGTCTTTTTATCTATTGCATCCTTCCATTCCATCCAGCATCTATTCCATCGATCCCCTTTGTTACACCATCCACTGGTCACCTTACGCACACGAACACCCGTGCAGTCACTAAGCCCTCCATCTCAGGTCCTGATCTACCTTCCTCTTCTGACCTCATGTCCTCACTTCCTCAAGCAGCATGGCAGCGGCGCACACGAGGACATCCAACGTGCTATGGTCATATTCATCCATTGCAACGTTGGCAGTTGCCCTGGCGTTTTAGAAACAGTCGACGGAGACGCCGGCTTTTTCCTTTGCTTTGTCCCGCCCTCAGGAAGACCCGGCAGCGTTTTGAAAACTTGGGTCATGTGACAAGGAAACCTGCTACATCATCAGTCACGTGATGGGTCATGTGACACTCCTAGGCCCCTTTAAAACTGGAGAGAGAACACTCATTCGGTGCTTCACAACTGACCCAACCAGGCACTGTTCGGCGTCTTCCTGTCTCCTCATCTTGAACCTGGACTACGGACTGTTCTTCTTGGATTCCCCTGTGAAGCCCTTGGATACTGTTTTGCTCTGCTGTTTCAGGACCTTGGAACTGTATTTTTGGACTCCTTTGGATTACCCCCTGGTTACGACGAACTTGGCTGGCTTTTGACCTTGGAACTCTTAACGGACTGTTTTCGGATTTCCCCTTCTGTTACCTGCTGGAGTACCCTTTCCATACAGGTCTTGCAGTGCCTATTTCTACAACAATCTATGCCTATCCACTGCTGCTTGCTACACTCTGCAGCCCCACGGAACACCTTCATTTTCAACTTTGTTCTTCATGTCCCCAGACCCTTGGTAAGCCCTTGATACTTGTTACCTCGTTATTCAGTATATTGTTTGCCATTGTACTGACCCATTGCTTGCTTTACAGCGGTCGAGGGGTCACCGGTGTTCCTAGTTCCTGGCATTCTCCGGCACTCAAAAAACATGTGGCCTCAAGGATTGCTCAGGAAGTTATTTGTATCTTTCTGAGCGGAACTTGTGGACAGAGGCCCCATAATCTTCACGACCATCAAGTCATAACAGACTGTGAAGCCTACAGGTCGTTCAGATTATGGAGGGGTCAGCTGGGGACCCTGTGGCCGCTCTACTGCAAGCAGTTACTACCTTGAGAGCCGATATGGCCGCAGCCACCACGGCGTTACACCACCGCCTTGACTCTCTTCAGAGTGCTCGCCATCCCCTACCTTCTGATTCCGAATTTGGGGACTCCACACCTCCAACACCTGGTCCTTCTGCCACCCCTTGCAACCTTTACATCATCATACCAGTAATTGCTCCCACTCCTTTTCCTTTAGCACCCCCTGAGAGATTCCAGGGAGACCCCAGGAAATTCCGTACATTTTTGAATCAATGTAAATTACATTTCCTTTGTAGACCATCAGCGTTCCCTGATGCACCTGCCAAGGCTTCGTTTTTGCTTCCTATTTGTCTGGTGTCGCCGCCACATGGGCCAACCCATTACTTGAAAACAATCAATCCGCCCTTTATGACTTTGATCTACTAGTGACTGAAATTTCTAAGGTTTTTGACACTAGACACAAAGCTCAATCCAGAGATTTGGAATTACTAGATCTCCCTCAAGGGAAAAGCAAACTTATAGAATACATAACACGATTCAATCAGTTAGTGGCAGAAACATCCTGGCCTGAAAACAAGAAGGCTGTAGTGTTTTACAGAGGTCTAAGTGGCTCCATTAAGGATGCTTTGTCAGTGGTGCCGTCGCTCCCAACTCAGTACCCTGATCTGGTACTGAGTCGCACCGAGGGCAAGGCAGAAGTCAGATTCTCAGGTACACAGTTGTCGGTCTCTCCTGATGTAGCCAGTGAACCCATGCAAGTGGGTGGAATACGTAGTCCTATAACTTTGACGGAACGAGAAAGGAGGAGAACTGACAATGCTTGCTTTTATTGTGGACTTAATGGACATTATGTCAAGACTTGTCCACTCCGTCCAAAGCAAAAGAATACGGGGCCAGGACGAGTTCTCCACAGTCCCCCTCTTGTTCTCCTCCAGCATTTGGGCCTATTAGACCAGTCACAGTCCACGCCTTATTAAAGCCTACTCCTGACACAATACACCCCGTTCAGATTATCATTGATTCCGGGGCCACTGGCTGCTTTATCGACATACAAATGGCTTATGCCTTGAACCTTCCACTAGTTACCAAGGAGTTTCCTGAGCCTGTACAGGCTGTGCACGGGACTTCCCTTGCTTTTGGACCTATTCGACAACAGACTGCTCCAATGGAAGTAGTCATTCAGGAAACACATAGGGAAACACTTGCCTTTGACCTCATAACCACCCCTCAGTTTGGTATCATTCTCGACATGCCTTGATTAAAAAAACATAATCCGCTAATCAATTGGGGTTCTGGCCAGGTCTGTTTTGAATCTGAAATCTGTCAACATTTTTGTCTTATCGAGAGAGAGGAGGCAATTAATACACCTGCTGCAGCGTTGGGTGCAGTAGCACATCTGACCCTATCCGAGACTGATGAACATCACTCTTCCACTTCACACATGGTTGGTGCTGTCTTTTCCAACATATCTCCAGTTTATCACGAGTTTTTGTCAGTCTTCGATAAGGGCACCGCAGAGAGTTTACCGCCACACAGACCCTACGATTGCCCCATAGATCTGGTCCCTGATGCTCAGATCCCCAAGGGCCAAATCTATTCCTTATCACCAGTAGAGGATAAAGCCTTGAAAGAATACTTGCAGGAGGCATTACGTTTAGGCCACATTCGGCCCTCCTTCTCGCCTGCTGCATGCCCTATCTTCTTTGCTCCAAAGAAAGAGGGGGATCTTCGCCCCTGTGTAGACTACAGACGTTTGAACGCCATCACTATCAAAGATAGATGCCCCATACCTCTCATCTCTCCACTCTTGGATAGACTAACACACGCCTCTATCTACACCAAATTAGATCTTCGGGGAGCATACAATTTGATACGTGTCCGCAAAGGGGATGAGTGGAAGACAGCGTTTTGCACCCGACAGGGTTTATTTGAAGACCTAGTAATGCCCTTCTGTTTGTGCAACGCCCCTGCCACATTCCAGCGGTTTATGAATGAGGTCTTTGGGGACATTCTGGACAATTATGTGGTGGCCTATTTGGACGACATTCTGATCTTTTCCACCTCTTTAGACGAACACATTCTTCACGTCCAAGAAGTCCTATCCCGTTTGCGCAAGAATGTGCTATTTGCCAAGCCTGAGAAGTGCCAGTTTCATACCAAAGAAGTAGAATTTCTGGGTTTTCACATTTCACCAGGTGGGTTGACTATGAATCAGTCTAAAGTATGAGCCATTTTGGAATGGCCTGTCCCGGTAAACTTGAAGTCTTTACAGTCTTTCCTGGGCTTTGCCAATTTTTATAGACGGTTCATCCCTGGTTTTTCTACTATAGTTGCACCATTAACTAAATTGACCAGTCCACGTGTTCCATTTATCTGGACCCCCGAACATTAAGCCGCTTTCGAGTCTTTGAAATGTGCATTTACTTCAGCTCGGGTCCTACAACACCCGGATCCGGAGTTGCCATTCGTTGTCGAGGCAGACGCATCATCCTTTGCATTGGGAGCGGTTTTGTCACAAGCTTGCCCAACCTCTGGTCAATTACACCCTGTAGCTTATCATTCACGCAAGTTTACATCTACTGAGTCCCATTATATAGTTACCAAAAAGGAACTCCTGGCGATTAAAGACGCATTTCAGGTATGGAGACACCATTTGATGGGGGCCAAACACCAAGTCACAGTTTTCACTGATCATAGGAATTTGCAGGATCTCGCATCTCTCAAGTGCATCAACAGTCGTCAGGTGCGTTGGCACTTATTCTTCGCAGCCTATGACTTTGTTGTGAAACATCGTCCTGGTCTGTCTCATGGTAAAGCAGATGCTCTATCCCGCTCTCCTGGAGGGGTGTCACTTCCAGTCTTCCCAGAAACGGTGCTTGACCACGGGCATGTAGTTTGTCTATGTACTCCTTCGCCTTCTCTGTTGTCAGCCATACGCTTATAGGTTTCCCAACATCCACAACAGTTACCAGAATGGGATCCCGTTTATAATGATGGTCTACCTTTTGTTCACAACAGGTTGTTCCTACCCTCTAGTGACACACGAAATCTAGCTATGGAATGGTCTCATGATGCTGCCATCCATGGCCACCCAGGACAACAGCGTACTCTGGATCTACTTAAACGCTGGTGCTGGTGGCCTTCGATGCGGCGTGACGTTGAGAATTATGTGAACACCTGCTCAGTGTGTGCCCAGTGTAAATCCCATAGAGGCCGCCCTTTGGGTCTTTTACAACCCTTGCCGATTCCCCCCAGACCCTGGCATACCCTTACAATGGATTTTGTTACTGATCTCCCTCGTTCACAGGGTTATGATACAGTATGGGTCGTGGTAGATGCCTACACAAAGATGGCTCACTTTATTCCTTGTTCTGGTATACCCTCTGCACCTACATTGGCAAATCTGTTTTTCAAGTCCATTTTTTGTTTATTTGGTCTACCTACGGTCTTGGTTTCTGACAGAGGTTCAAAATTCACATCCCGTTTCTGGCGTGCGCTCACTAAATTATTGGGTATTGATGCATGATTTTCCTCTGCTTACCATCCGGAAACCGACGGCCAAACTGAAAGGGTAAATCAGGCCATGGAACAATACATACATTGTCTTTCACTACAACATCAGAAATCATGGGTACACCTGCTACATCTCGCTTAATTCACCCATAACAACTCCTTGCACTCTTCTACTGGCTTTTCTCCGTTCTACTGTCTTTATGGCCAACACCCCTGTACATTGCCCATTCCTGATTATGCATCCTCTTGTGCTCCTGCTGCCTCATCTTGTGTTCGCGACGTGGCCATGGGTCATGCCAAGACTCTTGCCCATTTGCAGGAAGCTCAGTTGGCCATGAAAGCTTCAGCCGATAAAAAACGGGTTGCTGCTCCTGTTTATTGTGTGGGGGATCGAGTTTGGCTGTCATCCCGTTATCTACACTTGCCTGGCTGTCGCAAATTGCTTCCCAAATTTGTTGGTCCTTTCCGAGTGTCTGGTGTCCTGAGTCCTGTGGCTTATCGTCTATCCCTTCCTTTGACCTGGAAGGTCCATCCAGTTTTTCATACTTCCCTCCTGAAACCATGCCCTAGACCTACGCGCCTGGTCTCTCGCCCTGCCCCCGTGTCACTGGATGACCCTGATGTTTATGAGGTTGGGGGTATTCTGGGCTCTCGTCTCTTCAGGGGGCAGCTCCAGTATCTCGTGGATTGGTTGGTTTACGGTCCTGAGGAGCGCTCTTGGGTTCCTGCCCGGGATGTGCATGCCCCTCGTTTGGTGGCTCAGTTTCATCAGGATTTCCCTGCTTGCTCACAGGGTTGTGGGCCTTTGGGGGGGGCTCTGTTACACCATCCACTGGTCACCTTACGCACACGAACACCCGTGCAGTCACTAAGCCATCCATCTCAGGTCCTGATCTGCCTTCCTCTTCTGACCTCATGTCATCACTTCCTCAAGCAGCACGGCAGCGGTGCACACGAGGACATCCAACGCGCTATGGTCATATTCATCCATTGCAACGTTGGCAGTTGCCCTGGCGTCTTAGAGACAGTCGACGGAGACGCCGGCTTTTTCCTTTGCTTTGTCCCGCCCTCAGGAAGACCCGGCAGCGTTTTGAAAACTTGGGTCATGTGACAAGGAAACGTGCTACATCATCAGTCACATGATGGGTCATGTGACACTCCTAGGCCCCTTTAAAACTGGAGAGGGAACGCTCATTCAGTGCTTCACAGCTGACCCAACCAGGCACTGTTCGGCGTCTTCCTGTCTCCTCATCTTGAACCTGGACTACGGACTGTTCTTCTTGGATTCCCCTGTCAAGCCCTTGGATACTGTTTTGCTCTGCTGTTTCAGGACCTTGGAACTGTATTTTTGGACTCCTTTGGATTACCCCCTGGTTACGACAAACTTGGCTGGCTTTTGACCTTGGAACTCTTAACGGACTGTTTTCGGATTTCCCTTTCTGTTACCTGCTGGAGTACCCTTTCCATACAGGTCTTGCAGTGCCTATTTCTACAACAATCTATGCCTATCCACTGCTGCTTGCTACACTCTGCAGGCCCACGGAACACCTTAATTGTCATCTTTGTTCTTCACGTCCCCAGACCCTTGGTAAGCCCTTGATACTTGTTACCTCGTTATTCAGTATATTGTTTGCCATTGTACTGACCCATTGCTTGCTTTACAGCGGTCGAGGGGTCACCGGTGTTCCTGGTTCCTGGCGTTCTTCGGCACTCAAAAAACCTGTGGCCTCAAGGATTGCTCAGGAAGTTATTTGTATCTTTCTGAGCGGAACTTGTGGACAGAGGTCCCATAATCTTCACGACCATCAAGTCATAACACCCTTCAACCATCCGTCCACTCCATCCACTCATTCCTCTCCATCCGTTCCACCTATCCATTCATCCACCGTTCTACTCGCCCACTCCATCCATCCACTCAATCCATCAGTTCTATTAATTTTGACTATTCTCTCTAGTTCATCCATTCTATCCATTCTATATACATACTCTCTTTCGTTCCACATGCATCCGTTTCATACATGCAGTCCCTTCATTTCTCATGCGTCTATCTGTTCGATTCATTCCATCCTCTCCATCCACTCCATCCGTTTGCTCCATCCGTGACTCCATTCATGTATCTACACCATCCATTCCATCCACCCATTTTGTCGATCCATTCCCTTCATGCATTTCATCCATCCATCCTATCCTGTGGGTAGGATCAGAGGTCATTGAACACCTGGTAGAGAGTTTCAATGTGTTTTTAGTCATTGGGTTGTTGGGAGTTCAGACATATCTTTGGGGTTGTGTTGGTGTTATGGATAGAGCCATGTTTTTAGTAATTTGCGGAATGTCATATAGTCTTAAGTGTTGTTAGGCAGAATTATATGCAGTATCCTTTGGGAACACCACACACAATTAAGACTACAAGTGACAGTACAAATTCACCTTTGGTACAAGTCTGTACTACACAGTAAAGTGGTAGTGATGGCTGAGCAGCCAGACTTATATTAAGAGTAAAGTGAGCAGTATCAATAGTTACACAAAGGACAGCAATTACTATGATTCAAGCAAGCACTGACTCAAGGTTTCTGAGTAAAAGAATATAGATTTATTTACACATCAGTTATTAAACATTTCACTATTATCAAGCGGTTGAAAAATCACGATCCTAATACACTACACCACCCCCAATAGATTCTGGACAAGTTAGGCTCAAAATAAAGTGTGAGCAAAATGGCACTGCAGTAATAAAAAGAGAGGGAAAGACAAAGTTAGATAAAAGTTGAGCAGCACCAACAAGTAAGTAAGCATGGTAATCTAGAAAAAGGAACTACAGTGAGGAAATCAAATCAAGAGGCCAGGGGCAAAGTCAATGACCCAAAGTCTTTGCAGAGGCTCACACAGTTCAGGGTAGTTCGCAGTTAAGTCTTTGCCAAGAGTTCAGAACGAAGTTGGTCGGACGAAAAGTTACTTTAAAGAATAGAGAAGGACAAGCCCTCAGATTGGCGAAAGATTTCACACACTTTCACCGCGGCTTGACGAAACAAACAACAGGGTTAGCAAAGTACCTTTAGAGCACAAGAATGCTGTAGCTGAGGCAGACGTTCCTGGCAGGTCCCGCAGGCTCTCGGTTCCTGAAGCGACTGTCGGACTGACAAGAAGGAGAAAGACTGGAGGTTCCTGCGCTGCCCAGGGAAGATACCAGCAGCGAAGCAAAGTGACAAATGAAAAGTGTGCTCCGTAAAACCGAAGCAGGGTCCGTTCCTCCTGGCTATCCGGTTCACTGTAGCTGTGCACAGCAAATTCAACCAGATGAGGAGGCCTGGCTTGTGGTTTGGCGAACTGGTTTCTCCCACCAGCTCAAGGGGAGAAGATTCCTTGCAGATCTTCCCTGTCGTTGAAGTTTGGAGATTCGGACCCGCAGCAGGGCTTCACCAGGAGGTTCAGTCGTGGTAGAGGTCCTCTTCTGTCAGCCTCTCGTCGGTTCTCTCGATCCAGTGGCGACTTTGCCTTCTCAGTCCTAGAGACCTGCTTTTTATGCAGTTTTCCCCCCATTAACACAGCTTGGCTGTTAATCACACAGCAGGGTGGCTGTCCGGCCGGGACAGTCACCACAGCCAATAATACCAGAGTGCGACATGGGTCTCCAAGGAGACGCTGTGCAGGGAATCTCAAACCCCTCCCTCACATCCTGTCCCCCTCAGACATTCAGGCATCTAAGGAGGGCTTCTCTGCAGAAGCCCACCAAAGGTTGGCGAACAAAGGAATCAAACCTGGTTTGGCGCGCAGATTAAAACACGAGAAAGACTTTTACAAAAAGAAATGGCAAATAAACCCAGCCGGAACCGTATACAAACGTATATAGTTCAGCGGGTTTAAGTTCGAGGCTACTAAGATAGCCTAAAACAATACAAAGGCTATTTAAAACAACCGCGGTAGGAAAAATAGGGTAGTTACCACTGCCAACAGCCAAATCTTAATGAAAAGGGAATTAAACAATGTTCCATGAGAAACAGACAAAAAGGGATAAATATTATCCCTTTCCAGAACTCTATGTAAGAAAGTTTGTACTGGGTCTGTGCGTTTAAAAAGACTAATAAAGTCAATGGCAACTTTACATGTTCTGGGAGACAGTAAAAAGATTATGCCTATGGAGTAGCTGAGGCTCCACAGTCTATGAACAGAAGAGAATGTTAAACACACACAGCAAAACATATGTAAGAGTGGAAAAAATGGCTCACATTTTTACCAGGTGAAAAAAATAAATCCTAGAAATCCATCAAAGCTGCTGAGGGACTCAGTAGGTAAGGGAAATTAGCCATTTTGGAGAATTCTCCCTAATAGGTGTGTCAGATGTGAGGTGGAAGCGAGTTCCACAGAGTCGGGCCAATGTGAGAAAGAGGTTGCTCCGATCCTGACGGAGTTGGTGGTTGAGATCACTAAAAGGAGGGCAGAGCTTGATCTTAGGGTGCGGGGTGGGAGGTAAGGTTTTAGCTTATCTTGCAGGAATAGAGGGCCGGTCTTGTGCACTGCACGATGAGCGATGCACAGGGTCTTGAAAATGGCCCTTCGTCCGACTGGCAGCCAGCCAGTGAAGGGTTCTGAGAGCTGGAGAGGTGTGGTCTCTTGGTTACAGGGCTAGTAGCATTTTAGTACCAGTGTTTTGCGCTCTTTGGAGTTTATTAAGGTGGTATGCCGAGACTCCTAGATAAAGGGAGTTGGCATATTCCAGTCTCGACATTACAATGGCTGTAACAGCGGCAAGTCTGTTCGGAAAGGAGAGGTAGGGAGAAATGCGCCTGAGAATTTTGAGATGGTAGTGGCAAGATTTAGATACGTTGTTGATCTGTCGGGAGAGGGTTAGGCTAGAGTCCATAGTGCATCCAAGGTTTTTTACTGTGGCAGCGGGGGTGGGCGGTTGGCCCATGGAAGGTGGCCAGGGTAGTGGACGAGAAAAAAGCTCAGTGATGCTGCTTGGTTGACCCTCCCTCACATTCTCATTGCAAGGCTCCTTGTTGCATAATTCTAGTTGCTGCAACATTGAACTTCCCCGCTATTGACTGTATTTCTTTAAAGGTTGCTTTGTTTTTACCTGTCTTCCCAGGTAGCCCCTAGCAAGCTCCTAGCCCCTGTATGGCCCTTAGCAAGTAATCTATTTTATCTTTGGGTATATGACATTCCCCTATGGCGGAGTCAATCTCAATACCTAAAAATGGGAGGGTATGGGTGGGCCCTGCTGTCTTCTCTACTGCAAGTGGGGCCCCCGGTACATGCATGATATTCGCTAGATTTTTTAATAGCGGAGCTACACAATGGAGACCCTTCTGGTCCTGTAAAGAAGAAGTCTACTCTCACCCCTGGCATGGCCTTCTGCAGGGTCCATTGCAGAAAGGAACTTAATTGCTCAATATATGCACAGGCAATGGCGCAACCCATGGGGAGGAATTTGTCAAAATAGCATTTCTTTAGAAAAATGAAAGCAAAGCCACTGGTATGCGCTGTCATGGACCTGCAACAGCCTAAATGCTGACTGGATGTCCGCTTTTGCCCTGAGTGCCTGCCTCCCTGATAGTCTCACCCAAACCACAGCATCCTGAAAACTGCTGTAGGAAACCGTTGCTTCCATGGCTGGGATGCCATCATTAAAAGAGCTCCATGATGGGTCGGAACGGTGGTGGATCATTCTAAAATCCCCCTTCTCTTACCTGGGCACTAGCCCAAGGGGGGGCACAAAAATTATGGGAGGGGAGGAGAGTCAAAAGATCCCTCTATCCTGCCCAAGAATAGTTCTTTTCTTATCTTTACCCTGATTATTATAGGTAAGGAGGAGACGGATTTCAAATTATTGGGGATGTGCTGGGACCCCTGTCCATGAAATGGGATTCGAAATCCCTCTTTAAAGCATTGTCCTAAAGAATTTGTTGCTGCTATGTCGAGGTAATCTTGCAACATTATCAACAGTTTATCAGTGCTCAAAACATCAGAAACACGGGCATACGAAAATTCAATGGCAAAGAGAGTGATCATTAGATGTGGTTAGAGGTAGTGCAATTAAATAGAATTACAGTAATACATCACTCAGTGGGAGTCAATAAAAAAAGTGAGTGCAGTGCAGCTATTAACAGCAGATGTTAAACAAATCACATAAAAACGCATGAGCATGTGTACATGAAAGAAGAGGCGCATGCAGGTGAAAAAACAGTTAGGCAGCAACAACCTTCAAAGAAGGGGATCTGCACAGGGCCTGTAAAATACTCATAAGCATAGATTACTGGAAGCTGGGTTGCCCACATGAAGTCAGGGGACCACCACACATGCAGTGACCTCAGCAACAGAAGGGCTAAAATAACCAGAGGGACAGACCAAGTGGATGTGGTGCCAGGGGCCATCAGGACAGTATCACTGACTATAGGGGGGAGAACAAAATAACTATTAAACTATACATAGGAACCTGCACATAAAGTGCCAATTGAATAATACACATTAAAACAAAACTCCTAATATTAAGATGACATAAATAAGTGAACAATTAATGAAACTGCAGGCCTTTTACTGAGTTCATAAAATTAAATAAATAAAAGCAGATTCCAAAAAGTGGGTAACTGACATCCTGCAGTCACAGGTTGGCTGTTTCTTCCTGATGTGGAAGAGGTCTGGAACCCTCCTTCATTATAGGGATATGGAGAGTGAAAAAAACAATGTAACATTTTCCAAATATCACAAACTGAAAGGTCTGGTAAAAAAGGATCAGGGGGATGCGCTGAGCAGCAACGTTGCAGCAATGGAACATTCCTGGCCATAACAATGAATGCAGTCCACTGAATAACATGAGGGGCAATAGGAGATGATGGCTGTCCACAGGAAGCAAAGCAATTAAAAACCACTCTGAAATAATGTTTTTCCTTCAGCCCAAAGCAGTTCTATAGTGCACATTTACTCAGTCATTTATGTTCTAAGGTCTGCACCCGGGACAGTCATTCTCTGTTTATGTATGTTGAGTCAAACTGGCAAGTGCCCAAAACTCCACCTCTACAGGGTATAGGGCCCGCAGAACACATACCCTGAACCCCATACCCACAGAACCCTGGGGCCTAGGTCCCAGTCTTAGTACCACCTGTTTTGGGTGCCAAGCAGATACAGAGAAAGGACATGTGTGAAAGGAGGAAAGGAGCGACCAATGAGCAAAGGAGTACCTGAGAGGTGGAAAGTAGAGTATGGGAGAGAGAAGCGACAGAGGAGAAGATTCTCAAGATACAGAAGAATATCAAGAAAGAGGTGAAGAATAGAAGAGAGCAAAACAGAAAGGAGGATGTAAAGGAGCAGTCAGGATGGAAGTGAGGAGGTTGAGACGAAGAAGAGAAAAGGAGGGGAATTACATCAGATCGAGGAAAGAAATCATCAGTGCAGTTGTGGAAAGGGGGAACGATTAAAGAAAAGTAGGCAGGAGAGGGGGTTGGCCTGGAGCTTGGGCTTTGAAGGGCCTTCTAACTTGGGTGGTGGAGGCTTAGCCAAGATGGTCTCTAGCAACTCAAAAAGGGGCTAAGCACAACAAATACTTGTCCCAACGCAATCCTTCCCAGGCTCATGAAGAAACTGATGTCTGGCCCATCCTTAAGACGCAAGGCCCAGTGGTAGCAGTGCAGAGATATCTAGGAGTGAAAAACACTGCAGCCAAGAAAGAAGTGCAGCGCACTTAAAACTCCAGAGACTGCAAGTGAGTGCACATGCCCCACCACCTAAGGTAGAGAGTGAAGGATTGATGATTATGATCCATGAAGGAAGTTTGATTTATTTCATTCACATTTGTCTCCAGTCAAAACGAATCCCTAAGTATTCAGTTGTTATAATAGTTTCGGGTGTAGAATGGAGTAGAAAACTGCTTCTCAAAAAAGAACTTATTTAATACAAAATAAGTAGTCCTTGTCACAAATTAAGTACCCCGGACTGGGGCAATAGAAACAGGGTGATCCCCTTGACCATCCCTCTTAGATAGGCGGAAAACCACTGATGCCCTAGAGACAACTTATTTCTATATAGCAACAGCGTAATTCTTCCTGAGGGACAGACAGCGCGCCAATAGACCATCACACCCCAGCCAGGCTGTGACAAATTGGATTCTGCTCTGCAGGAGTACAAGTATGAGTAGGGGTTTAAATGCCCACTCAGCCCTCACACTTCTACAAACCAAGAGCCAATACAATCATGAAGGTAAAACAGGCACAGATAACAGATATACCTCCTTTGCCTTTTGTGGTAAAGTGGGTTGAGAAGAGCTATGCTCTTAAGAGGGTTGTGAATGTGATCCAGTGGTGCCCCAAGCAACACAGTAATACAGTCCAAAATAAAGGGAATGTCCAAGGTTCTATAAAAATATGTATACTTTACTCAATCAAACCATCTGTAATACACTGAAGAAAGTGGCACTCTAAGGGTGAATACAGGGGCAATAGGCAAATTACCAACCACATAAATGGATATGCCTTTGGGTAAAAGAAGGTGCAGTACTGACTTAACCAATCTCTAGGGCCCACATGGGGCAGGATGGCAGGTAATGGTCAACAGTGTCTTGTTTCGGTTCTTTGGTGAGCTGGCAGTGTCAAACCTGGTTTCAAACGTTGATGTCAGAGTATCGAGTTCAGTTCAGATACAGAGGATCATGTGGTCCCAAGCAGCAAGCGAGTATCAAGCAGGGGTGAATGCAGTCGTTCTGTCCTGTACAAAGGGGGACTTTCATGGATGCCTTTCGCGCTGTTTGCCAGGAGCTCTTTGAGGTGGGTCCAGGCCGAGTACGGTTGTACCTGCTGGACAGGGTCTACGAGTGATGCTTCAGCAGTGCAAGTCAGTGGCCAACGGTCGTTGAATTGGTGATCAGGTTGCTCCGATGTGTGGGTCGGTAAGTAGCAATTCGAGGACGGTGAAGAGCAGTTGTTTTGAACCTAGCAGGTGACGGGCTCAGCAAGGGCACAATGCAGCCTTCAGCCAGTTTGAGATGGTGATGATACAGTTCGAATGGGTGGAGGAGTGCAAAAGACAGCTCCGGCGTAATCCTTCTGGTTCTATGGGCGATGAATACAGTGCGACTAATTCAGTGCGGCAGAACAGGAAGCTTCAGCTGGTCTAGTCCTCCAGATGCTCTGAGGCCTGTTCAGGGGGACCCGAGGACAGGATAATTCCATTCAGGGTCGGCTTTCCCAGCTTTAGGAGAGTCTGGAGCAGAGTTGCAGGTCCTGTCAACAACAAAATAAACCCCCAATGTGCCCTGGGAGCAGGTAGAGGGCAAAGATATTTTCTGCCTTGAACTACTCCTTTTTCACCTCAGACTGAGGGCTTTGGGAAGTACAACTCTCCCAAAAGAGGTCCAGTAAATCCTTCTCAGATGTTGTTCCAGAGTGAACCAAAGAGGTGTGGGAGACATGCAGGTGATTGGACTAAAGCTAGCCTGCCTTAGTGGCCCAATCCCCGTTCTTGAAAGAAGTTACCTTCTGACATCATACCCAAAGTGCTTTGCTCTAGAGGAAGTGGAGGGAACAGGATGGAGAGAGGAGCAGAGAGAAACAAAACGGTGGAAGTCTCCTTCCACTGAACAGAGCACTACCGACTACTCTAACCCTACCCCTTCCCTTCTCACTAGGATCAAAGGCCTTTAGAAATGCTGCACCGTGGTGTGAAGCTATTCCCTATGAATGGGTGTGCTCTTTTGAGGCCTGGCTGCATGGACAGCTGCTTGCTGCAAGGCTGTCCCTGGCAGAGGGTGTTATCTGCCCTACCAAAGAGATCAAAGAAGAGGACTGGACATTCAGGTTTCCTGTCATTTGGCAGGCTCAACCTGTCTACGCCGAATACACATCCCCTTCCACAGCTTAGCTTGGCTCACAAGAGCTGACACATGTGTGATATCAAATTGGATGTGGCTGCAATGATCATACCCCCATGCACTATGCCTTAACTCAGGCATAGCTATATTCTTACAGTTTATCCTGCCACCATCGTGGGCTATTTATGATCATCATAGTTTTGGCACAGAGGCTTGGCTGTCACTGCAGCTGTCAAATGGGCAACTGTGCCCTCTGAACATGCTCTGTGCCACTCGCAGAGCAGGCGCTGCAAATCAGGATACTGATGCAGCAGGACACAGATCCATGCTATGCTTTTCGTGTGGAGTTTATGGAAGGGGAATATGATCAGCAGATTGCTCTTTCAGAGATGAAATTACCTGCATAATTGTATTACTTAATACCAATTTAAAAAGCCAGGGGTTACACACCTTTGCCAGATGGTAATTCATCACACAGGCTCCTACCGCTCGTGGCACATCTAATTAAGAAGGGCAAATCGGGTTTAATTCCAGGAAAGGCAAAACAGCACAACCTGTGGACATTTTAATTTCAATACTTCATAACATTCACCAAAGATTCCCACAATTGTAGCCACTTTGGATACACAGAAGACTTTTGACTCGGTTGAATGGTCCTTCCTCTTCAAGGTGCTGTGGCACACAGGGTTGGGAGCAGATTATATTCATCTGATCAAATTAATGTGTAGGTTCCCCAGAGCAATACTCCGTATGAACAACACGACATCCACACTGTTTATTCTAACCAGGGGCACACAGCAAGGGTGTCCACTGTCCCCACTGCCATATGCCCTGACTTCGGAGCAGTTGGCCTGTTTCCTATTGCATGGGAGACAAAGTATTCAAATCTGGAGTAGCAGTACAGTCATGTCTCTCTAAGCATACGACATGCTGTTTTACAAAGAACATCCAAGGTCTATTCTGTCATCGATTATGAAGGACATAAATGAGAATGGGCAACTCTTGGGCCTGAAGATTAATTGTAGGAAATCAGAGTTAATGCCATTGACCACAGGGATACAAAGGATAGGAGAAGCTGTGGTGCTTGTGTGGCAAGCACATAAACACAGATACCTAGTGGAGTTGGTGTCCACTGATATGTACACATCATATAAGGACAACTACACAAAAACTGTAGTGTACCTAGAACACAAAGTCCACTGGTGGATACAACTGCCCACGTCCTTCATTGGCAGAACCTCATTCATTAAAATGATTATACCCTCAAAATGGTATATATCTTCCAGAATGTGCATATCAATATCCATCACAAATACTTCTACAGAACCAGCAGCATGTTACTCAAATTTCTCTGGGTGAATAAAGCCCACTTTTCACTTTTGACACACTGGCAGTGCCATATGAGTGGGGAGGGTTCGCGATCCTGGACCTAGAAAAACATTATAATGTAGCGTAAGCACAATTTGCCACACAGTGGGCTGAAGAACAAGAGAACATCTCACAAGTAGTGTGCGGATGGGCCTTTATTCACCGTAACTCAAACAGTCCCACTACTTAAGAAGTCAGTACACGGTTGTACAAAAAGCAGGTTTTTTGTACAAAGCACCGGGGAGCGGTTAGATGGTGTTGCAGGACCAAACTCACCCAACTCTGAACAATACAACATCAGTTGACATTTTATATACTTTTTGCAACAATTAAAACACTCCCAGACACTTTATTACAATCCACCCCCAAATATGATTGGACAAAAACCTCTTCAGAGAAATCCCATCCTTTCCCAATTCTTCCATTTTCATTGGCAAGTCTTATCTTAATAGTCATCTTCAGATCATATTCAGACACACCTCTTCTTAGGATTCATCCATAGTCGGCCATGATGTCAGTACATGGTTAAACAATGGTATTGAAAACATAATTCGCTGCTAGCAATAACTGGCCTAAGGCCTTCAACTTTAAGTGTGATTGCACATAGTCCGCTTACATATTTTAGCAAATAGAGGAAGGGTTGAATAAACAGGATCTTCTTTGAACTACTGATTGTGATCTGAACTACTCCAGACTTCTGGCGCTTCTGAAGACCTACTAATTTATGCAACCACAACTCCAGAACATACAGCCTCTGATGACCTGTAAAAACAATTAAACCGCAGATACCCTGGCCTTGGGCATCATTTTTATTACCACCAAACATATAACCAACTCCCTCTAGCGACTTCAATACAAGGAGCAAGATAACATCTGTTCCCTTGCAGGACTGTTAAATAATAAACTTTGTCCTGTTTGTAAGTTGACCTTCTTATTAGATGACATAATTCGTCTTTCCGTCAAGAATGTCACTGCTACTTAAAATCCATGTACAGCAGCTAACTACAGAGATTAAAATTACTGATTTACTAATTTAATTTGTTAAGGATTTCAATCAAGCGACGTCCACCTTAGTCTCGGCCCAGTATGCAGCGCACGACTGAAATGCTTATGTTTTTATGTTAGATTCAATATTTGAGATGATACACCACTCATATCACACCCCCTTTTCAAATACCCCGGATCACAATGGACCATGAACCAGGCTGGTTAGCAAAATACAATATTTATTTATTATTTTGAAATGAAAAGAAATCATACACTTTTTAATATGGGCAGCAATCACCAATAAGGTGATAAGAACAATAGGAATGTAAGCAATGCACTAGTTTAACCTTCTAGTGACACATCTACAAAACACCACGGAATAGGAGCACTTTTTGATTTTAGGAAAGATAGCACTTAAGTTAGAATTTCCCCCAGCAAGGTTCCCCAACCCAACAAGAATCAATTCTGAGTGGATAAACAGAAGCAGCAGGCAATAAGGAATGACAAATGAAAAAAATAATTGAAATCGGAACTTTCCCGAAAAATGGATCTCAAACCCTGGCAATGTTAAAAATGACACTTGGAAATGGATGAATGAATTAATGAATGTGTGTAAAAACCCTGAAGCAAATACAATTCTTCACTAAAGCAACAACATAAGGGTACAAATAATCACAAGCAATGGATTGGCAAGAGCACACAGTTCGAAAAATGAGTGGAAGATTTAAAGCAGTTTGCAATCAAAATGACACGTTGGAAACTTTGCAAACTTTGAAATTCCCGCCAGAAATTACCCAAACGGTTTTTAAGAAAAAGTAAATCTCTAGCAGGTTAATTGACTGAGTCAATGCAAGATAGAATGAGGTGCGTTTTTGGAAAATGAAGCAGTGAAAAAGGAAAGGAAATCAGTTTTGACAAGAACTGTTTTACTCTACACTAGGGCATTCAGGTTAGGCCACCAAAGAGGAACACAGTAAGCTCCAGGGTTGAGTTGCGAGTTCAACCCGAGATCCCCAGCGCACACCCCGGCAGAGCCAGTCCGATCACTCGAAATAGGACTAAGGGCCTAGGATTTACAAAAGGCAAAATTATTAAAGAGATGGCGCTAGCACTAGAAATCAAAGAGCAGGGTTGCAAGATTGATTCTGACGGTATTACAAGTTATCAGGGTAAGGATAGGATGACTTAGAGATGGGAACTAAGGACAAGGCAAGGTAAGGTATGCTATGGATTTCTATGGTTTTCTATTGATACTCACAGTATTACAACTTTGTTCGAAAACATAAGTGACAAAACAGCTGTATTTCAAAGTCGTTCTAAATAATTTATTGCAACTGTGGAAAACATTTTCCACACACAAGAACCTTGTAGATGCATACTACCCAGCTTCACCATCATGATACTTGGGCACAAACTCTGTTAAGAGTTACTACAGATGCCCCAGCTAGTTACATCGGGTGATTCATAAATCAAGTCCCTCACTCTACCAGCATCACTTCTCTAGCTCTCGGTCATACTGTTGCTGCCTGGCACTACCTGCTTGACCGCCACTCCATGTTTTTGCTCCATCCCTCCTTCTCTTTGCTACTTTGTTGCCACTGTCTCTCACTTTGACATTCTGCCTCTCACCCTTAAATTTGTGATGCAACATGTTGCGGTCTGTTTCGCTGTCACTCTGCCTCTCCCATCTCTGCATTCTATTGTTGCTTTTTCTCTGCTATAGCTCGCTGTATCGGTTGATATAACTCCTCTTCCTCTCATGTCATTACTCTGGCTATATCTGTTTTTTCCATTTTCTCAGTTGTGGTTGATACTCCTTTTGATTATCTTTCTTGCAGTCTCTTATGTTATTGGCCTGCCCTTCTCTAGTCTTGCTTTCTATTTCCATCTCTCCCCACCATTTCGTCGATCCATTCCCTTCATGCATTCCATCCATCCATCCTATCTAGTGGGTAGGATCAGAGGTCATTGAACACCTGGCAGAGAGTTTGAATGTTTTTTTAGTCACTGGGTTGTTGGGAGTTCAGACATATCTTTGGGGTTGTCATTGGTGTTATGGAAAGAGCAATGTTTTAGTAATTTGCGGAATGTGATGTAGTCTTGGGTGTCGGATGTGAGGTGGAAGCGAGTGCCACAGAGTGGGGCCAATGCTGAGAAAGAGGATCCTGCATGCCCTTAGCAAGTCATCTATTTTATCTTTGGTGGAGTCAATCTCAATCCCTAAGAATGGGAGGGTATGGGTGGACCCTGCTGTCTTCTCTACTGCAAGTGGGGCCGCTGGTACATGCATGATATTCGCTAAATTGTTTCATAGCGGAGCTACACAGTGGAGACCCTTCTGGTCCTGTAAAGAAAAAGTCTACTCTCACCCCTGGGATAGCCTTCTGCAGGGTCCATTGCAGAAAGGAACTTAATTGTTCAATATATGCACAGGCAATGGCGCAACCCATGGGGAGACATTTGTCAAAATAGCATTTCTTTAAAAAAATGAAAGCAAAGCCACTGGTATGCGCTGTCATGGACTGAATGCTGACTGGATGTCCGCTTTTGCCCTGAGTGCCTGCCGCCCTGATAGTCTCACCCAAACCACAGCATCCTGAAAGCTGCTGTAGGAAACCGCTGCTTCCATGGCTGGGATGCCATCATTAAATGAGCTCCATGACGGGTCGGAACGGTGGTGGATCATTCTAAAATCCCCCTTCTCTTACCTGGGCCCTAGCCCAAGGAGGGTGGGGCATACAAATTCTGCGAGGGGAGGAGAGTCAAAAGATCCCTCTATCCTGCCCAAGCCTACTTCTTTTCTTATCTTTACCCTGATTATTGTAGGTAAGGAGGAGACAGATTTCAAATTGTTGGGCATGTGCTGGGACCCCTGTCCATGAAACGGGATTCAAAATCCCTCTTTAAAGCATTGTCCTAAAGAATATTTTGCTGCTATGTCGAGGTAATCAACATTATCAACAGTTTATCAGTGCTCAAAACATCAGAAACACGGGCATACGAAAATTCAATGGCAAAGAGAGTGATCATTAGATGTGGTTAGAGGTAGTGCAATTAAATAAAATTACATAAATACATCACTCAGTGGGAGTCAATAACAAAGTGAGTGCAGTGCAGCTATTAACAGCAGATGTTAAACACATCACAGAAAAAGCATGAGCATGTGTACATGAAAAAAGAGGCGCATGCAGGTGAAAAAACAGTTAGGCAGCAACAACCTTCAAAGAAGGGGATCTAAACAGGGCCTGTAAAATACTTACAAGCATAGATTACTGGAAGCTGGGAGCAGCCCCCACATGGAGCTGGTTTGCCCACACGAAGTCAGAGGACCACCACACATGCAGTGACCTCAGCAACAGCAGGGCTAAAATAGCCAGAGGGACAGACCAAGTGGATGTGGTGGCAGGGGCCATCAGGACAGTATCACTGACTATAGGGGGGAGAACAAAATAACTACTAAACTATACATAAGAACCTGCACATAAAGTGCCAAATGAATAATACACATTAAAACAAAACTCCTAATATTAAGATGACATAAATAAGTGAACAATTAATGAAACTGCAGGCCTTTTTCTGAGCTCATAAAATTAAATAAATAAAAGCAGATTCCAAAAAGTGGGTAATTGACATCCTGTAGTCACAGGTTGGCTGTTTCTTCCTGATGTGGAAGAGGTCTGGAACCCTCCTTCATTATAGGGATATGGAGAGTGAATAAAACAATGTAACATTTTCCAAATATCACAAACTGAAAAGTCTGGTAAACAGGATCAGGGGGATGCGCTGAGCAGCAAAGTTGCAGCAATGGAACATTTCTGGCCATAAAAAAGAATGCAGACCACTGAATAACTTAAGGGGCTATAGGAGATAATGGCTGTCCACAGGAAGCAAAGCAATTAAAAACCACTCTGAAAGAATGTTTTTCCTTCAGCCCAAAGCAGTTATATAGTGCACATTTACTCTGTCATTTATGTTCTAAAGTCTGCACCCGGGACAGTCATTCTCTGTTTATCCATGTAAAGAGTCCAAACTGGCAAGTGCCCAAAACTCCACCTCTAGAGGGTATGGAGCCCACAGAACCCATACCCTGAACCCCATAACCACAGAACCCTGGGGCCTAGGTTCCAGTCTTAGTACCACCTGTTTTGGGGGCCAGGCAGATACAGAGAAAGGAAATGTGTGAAAGGAGGAAAGGAGTGACCAATGAGCAAAGGAGTACCTATTAGGTGGAACGCAGAGTATGGGAGAGAGAAGCGACAGAGGAGAAGATTCTTAAGATACAGAAGAATATCAAGAAAGAGGTGAAGAATAGAAGAGAGCAAAATAGAAAGGAGGATGTAAAGGAGTAGTCAGGATGGGAGTGAAGAGGGTGAGACTAGAGCATTGTGGTACATAGAAGAATAAAGGAGGCGAAATACATCAGATCGAGGAAAGAAATCATCAGTGCAGTTGTGGAAAGGGGGAACGATTAAAGAAAAATAGGCAGGAGAGGGGGTTGGCCTGGAGCTTGGGCTTTGAAGGGCCTTCTGACTTGGGTGGTGGAGACTTAGCCAAGATGGTCTCTAGCAACCCAAAAAGGGGCTAAGCACAACAAATACTTGTCCCAACGCAATCCTGCCCAGGCTCATGAAGAAACTGATGTCTGGCCCATCTTTATGACGCAAGGCCCAGTGGTAGCAGTGCAGATATATCTAGGAGTGAAAAACACTGCAGCCAAGAAAGAAGTGCAGTACACTTAAAAACCCAGAGACTGCAAGTGCACATGCCCCACCACCAGGAAAGTGGAGCCTAAGGGAGAGAGGGAAGGATTGATGATTATGATCCAGGAAGGAAGTTTGATTTATTTCGCTCACATTTGTCTCCAGTCAAAACAAATCCCTTAGTATTCAGTTGTTATAATAGTTTCGGGTCTAGAATGGAGTAGAAAACGGCTTCTCAAAAAAGAAGTTATTTAAACCAAAAGAAGTAGTCCTTGGCCCTCATTAGGATTCTGGTGGAATTACCACCCCATTCCAAGGTTGGGGGGGGCGGTAATTCCCCATGCCACCATGGCCCTTCCCCATTCCCATTTTTGCCCCATAGGGCATAATGGGAATGGGGAAGGCGGTAAGTACGGTACCGCAAATTGCGCAAATTGTACCGCAAATTGCGCAAATTGCGGTACCGTACTTACCTCAGGAGTCCCTTTGCGGGCCCCGACCTTAACGGCTGGTCTAGACCAGCCGTTAAGGTCGGGGCCCGCAAAGGGACCTCGTAGTAAGGCGTTAAGAGTTTAACGGCGCCGACACCTTTTACAGCGCTGTTAAACCCTTAACGCCAGGGTCCTAATGAGGGCCCTTGTCACAAATTAAGCACCCCAGACTGGGGCAAAAGAAACAGGGTGATCCCCTTGACCATCCCTGTTAGATAGGCGGTACACCACTGATACCCTAGAGACAACTTATTTCCATATTGCGACAGAGTAATCCTTCCTGAGGGACAGACAGTGCGCCAATAGACCATCACACGCCGGCCAGGCTGTGACAAATTGGATTCTGCTCTGCAGGAGTACAAGGATGAGTAGGGGTAAAAATGCCCACTCAGCCCTCACACTTCTACAAACCAAGAGCCAATGCAATCATGAAGGTAAAACAGGCACAGATAACAGATATACCTCCTTTGCCTTTTGTTGTAAATTGGGTTGATAAGAGCTATGCTCTTAAGAGGGTTGTGAATGTGATCCAGTGGTGCCCCAAACAACACAGTAATACAGTCCAAAATAAAGGGAATGTCCAAGGTTCTATAAAAATATGTATACTTTAATCAAACAAACCATCTGCAATACACTGAAGAAAGTGGCACTCTGAGCGTGAATACAGGGGCGATAGGCAAATTACCAACCACATAAATGGATAGGTCTTTGAGTAAAAGAAGGTGCAGTACTGACTTAACCAATCTCTAGGGCCCACATGGTCCAAGATGGCAGGTAATGGTCAACAGTACCGTGTTTGGCTTCTTTGGTGAGTTGGCAGTGTCAAACCTGGTTTCAAACGTTGATGTCAGAGGATGGAGCTCAGTTCAGATACAAAGGATCATGTGGTCCCAAGCAGCAAGCGAGCATCAAGCAGGGGCGAATGCAGTTGTTCGGTCCTGTGTAAAGGGGGGCTTTCATGGATGCCTTTTGCACTGTTTGCCAGGAGCTCTTTGAGGTGGGGCCATGCTGAGTATGGTTGTACCTGCTGGACAGGGTCCACGAGTGATGCTTCAGCGGTGCGAGTCAGTGGGCGGCGGTCGTTGAATTGGTTATCAGGTTGCTCCGATGTGTGGGTCAGTGAAGGAGCCATTCGATGACAGCAAAGAGCAGTTGATTTGAACCTATAAGGTGACGGGCTCAGCAAGGGAACGATGCAGCATTCAGCCGGTTTGAGATGGTGATGATACAGTTCGAATGGGTGGAGGAGCGCAAAAGACAGCTCCGGCATAATCCCTCTGGTTCTATGGGTGGTGAACAGAGTGCGACTAATTCAGTGTGGCGCAACAGGGAGCTTCAGCTGGTCTAGTCCTCCAGATGCTCTGAGGCCTGTTCAGGGGGACCCGAGGACAGGATCATTCCATTCAGGGTCTGCTTTCCCAGCTTTAGGAGAGTCTGTAGCAGATTTGCAGGTCCTGTCAACAGCAAAATAAACCCCCAATGTGCCCTGGGAGCAGGTAGAGGGCAGAGATATTTTCTGCCTTGAACTACTCCTTTTTCAACTCCGACTGAGGGCTTTGGAAAGTACAACTCTCCCAAAAGAGGTTCAGTAAATCCGTCTCAGATGTTGTTCCAGAGTTAACCAAAAAGGTGTGGGAGACATGCAGATGATTGAACTAAAGCTAGCCTGCCTTAGTGGCCCAATCCCTGTTCTTGAAAGAAGTGACCTTCTGACATCATACCCAAAGTGCTTTTCTCTAGAGGAAGTGGAGAGAACAGGATGGAGAGAGAGGAGCAGAGAGAAACAAAACAGTGAAAGTCTCCTTCCACTGAACAGAGCACTACCGACAACTGTAACCCCACCCCTTCCCTTCTCACGAGGATCAAAGGCCTTTAGAAATGCAGCACCGTGGTGTGAAGCTACTCCCTATGAACGGGTGTGCTCCTTTGAGGCCTGGCCGCATGGGCAGCTGCTTGCTGCGAGGCTGTCCCTGGCGGAGGGCGTTATCTGCACTACCAAAGAGATCAAAGAAGAGGCCTGGACATTCAGGTTCCCTCTCATTTGGCAGGCTCAACCTGTCTGCCCCGAATACACATCCCCTTCCACAGCTTAGCTTGGCTCAAAAGAGCTGACACATGTGTGATATCAAATTGGATGTAAAAAAGAGGGGGGTCTGGGAAACTCTCTACCAGCACAAACACAGCCCATTGACTTGTTCTTGGGTGGATGGCCCCTGGAAGAGTCTCAACCAAGTCTTTAGCTCACTGTTCTTTTCATAGAGAAGCGATTTCTCCGCATATCAGTCTTTGTCCTGCCCAGGGGGAATCCAGCACCGAAATGCTAGGCAATTCTCCTCTGAACAAGAGTACCACAGCAACCCCAAACACATGTTTCAGCCTAGTTGGGCATCATCAGTGAGGTGAAGCTGTGCCTCTCTAAGAGCAGTGAGCTAGCGGTCCACATCTGGATTCCCCTGGTAACTTAGGGTGAGACCCAAAGTTACTTGGTATGCAAAATAGAGGAGGGTCTGGGAAACTCTCTACCAGCACGAACACAGCCCATTGACTTGTTCTTGGGTGGATGGCCCCTGGGAGAGTCTCAACCAAGCCTTTAGCTCGCTGTTCTTTTCACAGAGAAGAAATGTCCCCGCATATCAGTCTTTGTCCTGCCCAGGGGCAGTCCAGCACCGAAATGCTAGGCAATTCTCCTCTGAACAAGAGTACCACAGCAACCACATACACAGCGTAGAGGAGGTCCCGAGCATGGCCTGCACCCCTGCCCCCCAGTTCGAGGTACCAGGAGCACACACGCCAAGCTATGTGACGTATGAGGAGCAAATGAACCAACAGAGAGCCGCGCTGGGACTCTGCCCAGTGTACATCAGAAGAGCCGTATCTGTTGAAGCACCCATAACGAGACAGCCATGGGCTGAACGATACCCTCTTAAGCAACCATACCAGCAGCTGAACGAAATGAAGAGTACCTACAGACGGTCCACAAAGAGACCCAAAGAGCCTTAATGGAGGGCCAGTGGAAATGACACAAGGGCCTGGACAGACTCGCAAATGAACAAAACCGACTAACAAGGATAGCACGCCAGTGCGAGCAGCTATGAAAATAGATGGAATGGACACAGGAAAAGAGACAATGTTGAACGTAAGGAGATGTTGCTATGAGACAAGATGGATGTAACCAACCAGTTAACGCGTGTAAATAGGTTTGGAATGCAAGAAGCTAAGAAAACGATACTGCTTGCAATGCTTATTAGAAGGATAGAGCGGCAAGCGCCAACCATATACTTACCTCAATAAGGCACATTATACAAGTGTGACTCCATTTTGTTGAGCAGAAGTACCCCCAGGCAGCCAGAGGCCTACTAGGCCAGGTTTCATATTCTAGCTGAAGCCAGAACAAAGAGCGGAATCGAAACTTAACAAAGAGCAGCTCATGCCTGGGAATTCGAGGTTAACCCTAGGAAAGGGGGAGAGCGGCAACGCTGGAGAATCGAAACTCGAGAGCATACCAGCCTGCCCCGTGAAGGTCAAGATAAGAGGGGCCCAGGCAGGTGGCGAGGCTAAAGAAGAATCAAATACCCAAAAAGCTGGAAACTGAAGCAGATTCACGGTGAACAGACATGTGACCAGTCAGGCGCGAAGAATTACCAATGTCTGATGTCACCCAGATCCAAGGGTGCCATTACTTCTCCAGATAAGAGGCTACAGCTTCGAGGCCATGCCCAGCCAACTAATTGACACATAGCTCAAAAGCACTGATTGATGGAAGGGAGGCAGGATGAATCTTGGGACACTAGGCACCTGGGTGTCCAGTCTGCATGCTGCTAATTGAAATGGAGATTTACGTCTAGGGGTGTAACTGCCCAATCACAATGGACCAAGTTATCTAGGGTCCTATAGATAGTAGAACCAATGGGATGTCGTAGTTGTAGTGACGTCTATCACGCGTGATGCAGAGGGTTGGGCGTAGACGCCCACCCGGTAACAGTTATCCAATCCGCATGCTCTGTTACCATATACTGATATAGCACCTATACTTAAGTTACCTTTCCTAACCAATTATATTGCATGACGAGTTTGTAGAGTTAGACGTCAGTGATGACGGGTTTTGAGCATAAAAGTTGCTGTTTGAATGAAGATCGGGGAAGTTGGAGCGAGACAGGTGATCGCAACGATGCTGATTTCCAATTGTTTCCCTGTTTGATGTACTTGTCATTAAACAGACTTCCCTTTGTCAAATTACTGTGTCCTCATTATTGAGTCGTGTGTGAGTAAGTGAATCCTGCACCCCCATTCCTCACATGGTGCAGCTATCTCGTCTTAAAGGTACTCGAGGGTGAGCAACAGATCGATGGGCCCGTCAGTGGAAAAAACTGCCCTAGTGTACACTTGGTAGCATGAGGATGATTTTGGCCATCGATTATTAATTATCGATTATATAGTTTTAACACACCTATAGACCGACGGCACGAAGTAACTCTAGGCCTTTGGCAATATCACGAGTCCTTTCGCCATTCCGGCTGAGTAGACTGAGAAGCTTCCCGTGGACAATGATAGTGTAAGTCCATAAAATCTGCAGTGGGTCTGAAGGAACCTGCCTTTCCAAGCATAACCCTTCTCATTCCCACGGGCAGCCAATCGGATGAAAAGACCGCAAGAGGCTGAAGAGGAAGGGGCGTGATCCCGAGGCTCCAGAGAGGAAAAGATGCGAGCGGTGAGTGAAATAATAAACTCGTTACTTTGGCAAATGTCTTGTAGGCAATAGAACAAGAAATGGAAAGGTAACGGAGGGTGGGGGAGAAAAAAAAAATAGTCAGAAATAAAGAAGACTGTATATAGATATATAAGGGGTAATGACTCGAGCATAAGAAATAAAAAGTAGTTACCGGGGGGGCACCCGATAGAAAAACGAATGGTTACCGGGGGGGGGAAACCCGAGAGAAAAACGAGAGGATACCAGGGGGCACCTGAGATAAAAATGAAAGGATTCGCCTTGTTCCTGCGCTTTAATACAGCGATCAGAAGAAATGTGAACTCATAGCCCACATAATGAGGGACAATTAGACTACGGTGATGTTTAAAGACGCATCAAAGGAGTTTGTTTAAACTCCATGACGGGGTATTAATTAGAAGGCAGGTATATGCATGACCAGCTGGTGTCCATCTAGTCTGTCAAGTGTCTGTCATATGTGTTCTGTCGTACGTCAAATGTAAAAGAACTGTATTGTTGATTGTTTGAAATGAAATTTGGTTTTACGTGATTCCGTAACTAAGAGGGAATCGCCAATGAATTGATGGTCTTGAGTAAATTGATAGTATATATTTTGGCGGGAAAAGAGTGGATTGGAGCTTGCGTATTTGGTGCCCTCTCATACTATTGGTAGGATAAAACTTGCATAAATTTGGTGGTGACGAAATTGAAAATGGAGGAGGTTACCCCACTTGCGTATCTGTGTAAGCAGTTACCCAAACATGCACCTAAACTTAAAAAGTACAGCACTGAGTGGGTTAAGGGTACCGCCCACAAGATGTTTATGCCTTGGCCACAAAATGGGTCCCTATCAAAAGCCATCTTACAACATATGACGACTTACCTACATGCCACATACACAGGCAAAAAACTAGAAAAGCGCCTAGCTGTTCTAGAACTATGGAAAATGTTTGAAAAGACGAAGGAGAAAGAACCGCCCGCAGACTGGATACTAAACGTATGCACGGAGGGGGGTGAGATGCCTACTGCGCCACCAGCCCCGCCTGTGCCAGTCATCGAGGGAAGCAAGTCAGAGGGACTCTACCCGCTAAGAGAACTTAAGGCAGCCACAGGGTATAGCAATCCCACATACGAGTCGCCTACGTACAATAGTGACGACAATAAAGGAAAGGAACAGGAAAGCAATCTTACCTCCACAGTCCCGAGGGACAAGGAGAGACGCGAAGATGAAAGGAAGGACCAGGCACAGATTAATGCACCTCTCGTTAAGGAGAGAGAGGGAAAGAAATGGAAGGGAAACAAAGGTAGAACTGATGAGATAACATTCGCAAAAGACAAATGGATGGGAGGACAGATATTGTTGAAACTAGATGGAAAAAGAAGTGATGATGTGCGACCGAGAGAGAGGTCTGATGAGATGCAAAGTAGGGAGAGAGAAAAAGAGATGGAAATAAGAGACGAAAGGATAAGAAGGAAGGATAGGCTGAAGCGAGAACAACTATATCGCGAAGAGCAAGAGAAACAGCTCGATCGCAAACAGAAGGCAGCCTATGACCAGCACAAACAGAATAAGCAAAGGTTGGAAGAAGAGCAAAGGGTACGTGAGAAGAGAGTGAAGAGAAGAGAAGAGAAGATGAGGAAATTACAGGGGCAAATGAACGTAGAAACGAAAGGATGAGGGAAGTAGATAAGGCTAGAGAAGAAGTGAGGAAGTACAAGGAAACAGATGAGGAAATAGAACGTAAGTGCAGACAGAGGGCACGGGATCTTGAATATTTGGAGCGGGAAATTAAAAAACCTGATCCTGTTGCAGAATGGGAAGATATAGAAGAATTATTTCCTGCAAACGACTCGGTGCAAGGTACAAGTGGGACAAATATAGAGGATGACTTTGACACCAGAAGCATCGGGGAAACGATCGATAAAATATATGATGAGATGGGGCTGGAACACATTTCCCAAGAGGTAAGGGAAGACGAGCGATTGGAGAGCACTCAGTTGTATGACACTGAGGATGTCACTCGAAGTAGTGGGAGCAGGGGACTGTCCCTAGACAGGCTGGAGATTGGGCAGAACGAAGAAGATGCAAGGATTTGTGTAAACTGGGAGTATTCAGAATCTGACTCCGGTGGGGAAATGGAGGATGAGGCACACGAAGAAGGGAGACGGTGCGAAAAGCGGCCCCCAAGAGATCGAGGGGTACGATGGTCAGACGCCAGCGAGTCTGCAACTAGGACACCGAAGTCTGCCGCGCAGCCCAGCCGACATGAAGAAACACCCCACGGTCAGAGGGGGGCGTCAGCACCTGCCTGTGCAGACAGATTAAGGGCATTGCCAGGAAGATGGCAAGGAGGGAATGCCACCCCAGCGGTAGACAGGAGAGCTATGGGGAAAGAAAAGGAAGACTGCGCATTCCAATTCCGCTGCTAGAAAAAGGGGGAGCAAGACCACAATATTTTCCATGGCCACACATGGATCGAGAAAACCTGAAAAATTAGCTTCCAATGCTGACATCGGGAGCTGGGAAGTGGATATATGAGTTAGAGAAAATGACAGTGGGTGTCACATTAGCTATAGGGGATATTAAGGGCCTTCTGATCGCCATACTTGGTGAAAGAGCAGACGATGTATGGAAACAGCCAGGTTACCCTAGGGTAACCATAATTAACTCCTCCCATGATGGAGCACCATTTAATAATTGTAGAGCAGCAGTGTGGAAAGCGCTACGAACACTATAGCCAGACACGTCCGACATGGGAGCTATAATGACTCGGAAAATGAAAGAGTCAGAGGATCCATTGATTTATATCAAGAATTTTCAAGACACGTGGGTGCTCGAAACGCATAAGTCTTGGACGAAATCTATCTCTGTATTCTACCATATATTGTGTCAAGGGTTGCCCGAACCAGTGCAAAAACAGCTCAAGAAATTAGTGGACGTTGAAGCTAAACCTTGGGCCGAAATACAGTTGACAATTGCACACTACTGTAGATTGTTGCAAGAAAAGAACCGAAAAAAGGAGGTAACTCGTAAGGGTGAGGAGGCGAAGCTGGTGCAAAAGAAACTTTCAAAGTATGCTCTCGAGGGAGCCATGCTGACAAGCCCAGCTGAACCAAGCACACAATCAACAACTAACCCATGCCAGAATAACCAGGGTAGCGCGGGATTCCACCCGAGGGGTGGGGGTTTCGGAGGAAGAGGATGGCAGAGTAACATGGGAGGGTTTTGAGGTAACCAGGGAGGTTTTCAGACCAACCAAGGCAGATTTCAAAACGCGCATATGGGCAGTCCAGCTACGCCAGATGGACAGATGACAGATGACCCAACCACCGCCAGTGTGTTGGCTGTGTGGAATGACAGGACATGTGGCGCGTGTGTGCAGAAACCAAGGCATGTGGCAGAACTGCCAAGGAATGGGAACAGGCATGGTGAATCAGCTTGCCGTCCCACAACAAGGCAGTGCACAGAATCACACAGTGCAGCAAAGTGTGCAGCAAGGGGTTCAACCCTCGAACGTGGGGAACTTGCCACAGGGACAATCCCAACAGGCACCGCCGCAAATGCCTCAGGGCACTAACTCCGGTGGGGGAGTCCACCCTGGAAATGGGGGAAATCCACAAGTAAACAATGGCCCGAACTTATACATGAAATAGGACAGTTCACGGGGGACTCTGATGTGCTCTATCCTATCAGTGACACCAGACCATAATAGGGAACTTAGGGTGAATGTCGTCATAGGGGGTAAAGAATATTCCTTCTTAGTTGACACGGGTGCAATGCGCTCGTGCATACGAGAAGGCAAGTTTTCCTTGTCCAGCGAGGCCATAGATACTCAGAGTTTCACGGGAGCTCACAGTAGAGTTCCCTTTACGGATAATCTCCCAGTCTCTGTAGGAGAATGCGAAATGAATGTGTCTTTATTGTATTCACGTCAGACCCCAGTAAACATCCTGGGTCGGGACTTGATGACAAAGTTGAATATGACAATCTCGTTTACCGAGAACGGTATAGTGTGCTCTGCTCCAGGAATGCATTATTCAAACGTGTGCAAAATGATCAGAGCATACTCAGGACGTATAGCCATGAGAGCTATACCGTTAGAGCCAGAAGTATTCGCATATGGCGTGCGGGTGCTCATGGTGGGATTGCTAGGCCTCGCAGATAGAACTATGAGGACACCTGATGAGTTCCTATTCAGACCAAGAATACCTATGCATGAAGAGAGGGACAAGTATTTCCCTTAATGATACAATCTGCCGCAGCGCAAGGGAAAGTGGTATTGGTCGAAGGATACGATGACGAAGATAGACAATGGTGCACGATTATCCCCATCGAAGAAGGGTATCGAGTGACTGACGTCACCGATGACAATCTGTTCGAAGAACACCATGACCTAGAAGAGACAAGGGTGGAAGTAAGTCTCATATTTTGGGTCAAAATGGTAAAACGGGAGGTGTCACAGAGAATGATGTTGGCACTGATACGTCCAGAATACTTTGAAGATGACATGGCCCAAGTACCTGTCACAGTATGGACTACAGAGCCCTATGACGTAGGCCTCCTTAAGGAGGCAGATGAAGTAAAAATTAAACTGAAACCAGGAGCAATTTTACCAGGAGCGCGACAATATCCCATGTCCAGAGAAGCGGATGAAGGGATTGCGAAGACAATTTCCGCCATGATGGAGCAGGGCATCCTAGTGATGTCAGAATCACCTTGCAACACAGTGATCTACCCTGTCAAGAAATCGAAGGCAGGGTCTTGGTGTTTAATCCCAGATTTAAGAGCATTAAACGATATTGTTGAAGCCGAGTTCCCTCTAGTCCCGAATCCATCTGCAATCCTATGTAACATACCGACTGAGGCAAAATATTTCACAGTGATTGACTTGAAAAATGCTTTTTTCTCAATCCCGTTACACCGTGACTCACAAGATCTGACGTCATTTACTTTCAGACAAATGCACCTGAAAAGCACGAGGTTGCCACAGGGATATTGTGAATCCCCATCCATCTTCAACAGAGTCCTGCAAATGGACCTAAGCAATATTGCGGTAGACAGTGTTGTTTTGCAGTATGTGGATGACATTCTGATCTGCAGCATCACTGAGGAACAATGCAGGCGCGACTCTGTCCAGCTACTGACTATCTTGGCTGAGAAAGGATATAAAGTTGATAAAGAAAAGTTACAATACTGTCAACAAGAGGTGCTGTACATAGGCCAGCTGATCTCAGACGAAGGGAAAAAGGTAACCCCGGAAAGGGCTGAAGCTATCATGAACACGGCTAAGCCGCTCACGATAAAACAAATGCAAAGTTTCTTAGGCTTGTGCAATTATGTCAGAGCATGGGTCTTCGACTACAGCTCGTATACCAAGCACTTGCTTCAGGCCCTAAAGAAGGCCCAGGCGACAAAAGAGAAAATCGAATGGACTGAGGCAATGGAGGGGTTTGCAGAACTCAAGGGGGCGATTTGTAAGGCCCCAGTTCTCGGGATTCCTAATTATGCAGAGGAATTCTACCCGTTCTCACATGCCGATGGCAATTTTATGACGGCAGTGCTCGCTCAGCGAACCTCGCTGGGGTACAAGCCCCTTGCGTATTACAGCGGGAGTCTGGACCCGGTCATGAGAGGCCACTTCCCATGCGAACAAAATCTATCTGCCGCTGCGTTCGCCATCGAGAAGGCATCATCCATTGTAACGGGGTGCTCCATGACGTTGTACGTCGAGCACTCATTATTCGCCATACTAGAGAAACCAAAGGGCACGCTGACATCTCAGAGAGCATCTGCATATGAGGTGATCATCTCTAACCCATCGATCAAAACAGTTCAATGTAAAACAGTAAACCCAGCTACGTTCATAGCTAAGCCAGTCACAGAGGGAGAACCTGTACATGACTGTGCGAATTATGAG
Organism: Ambystoma mexicanum; assembly: GCF_040938575.1. Classification (NCBI taxonomy): domain Eukaryota; kingdom Metazoa; phylum Chordata; class Amphibia; order Caudata; family Ambystomatidae; genus Ambystoma; species Ambystoma mexicanum. The sequence continues at coordinate 1,088,430,103 of NC_090929.1, forward strand.
GAATTCTATGATGAAATCCCCAGGGTAAAGGAAAATGCCCTGGCAGGTGGTGAGATCGTGTTCATTGACGGTTCATCAAGAATCGACCAAGAGGATCGACAAAGATACACAGGCGTGGTGAAACACCTAGTGAATGGAGAGTTTCAGGTACTCGGCAGTGCGCGAATACCATCTCACTATTCAGCACAAGCTGCAGAACTATTGGCACTAATACTCGCCATTGAGAATCATGCAGACCAGGAAGTAACAGTGTACAGTGTCTCTGCCTATGTGACATCTACCGTGCACGCAGGCTTAGCACGTTGCAAAGGAGGGGCTACCTCCGGGCGGACGGCACGCCAGTGCAATATGCAGCCTAATTGGACAGGCTGATAAAAGCACTGCAGCTCCCAGTGGGCATAGCGGTCGTGAAATGCACCGCCCACACCAAAGGACCGATTTTGTGTCGCGTGGAAATCATGAAGCGGACACGGAAGCCAAGCGTATGGCATCCAAGAGTGAAACAATCATTGACGTGGAGGTGGCACATACCCCTGAAAGGATGATGCTAGCACGAGCCACAACCAAGGCCTATAGCAACATGAGGCAGACTCAGCTGATGGAGCTCCAGAGGGAGGCACCTCAAGAGGAAAAGAATTTATGGAAGCATTGAGGGTGCTCTTTAAGCCCCTCTGACGGATGTGGAGGCAAGACAGCACTGGTAAACCAGTAATGCCTGTCGCCCTACTGAATGTAGCATTGGAGCAATTACACTACCCTATACATATGACAAAAGAAAATCTCGCTGCAACGCTCGCAGAAGACTGGTTTACACCGAATTTAGCAGAGCATATTGCATTGTTCATGGTGAACTGCATTATCTGGCAGCAATTCACCACTGGGCACACATTAAAAGTAATGAAAGGAGTTATCCCCCGGCCCAACGGGCCATTCCAGCACTTGCACATGGACTATGTCGACATGATTCAAGTGTGCAATGGGTACAGGTATTTAATTGAGGTGGTGTGTCATTCTCTAGATGGATAGAAGCAGGTCCCTGTACACACCCAGACTCTACCTGTGCTGCCAAATTTCTGGTGAGGGAAGTGTTCCCTAGATGGAGGTAATGAGGTCAGATAATGGGGCTCACTTTGTCAATTCAGTGTTCGAGCAAATCAGCTTGTTGCTTGGTATAAAGCACAAGTTCTCGTCGCTGTATCATCCGGAGGGAAATGGCATATGTGAGAGGCTCAACGGCTTGCTAAGAGAGAGGATAGCCAAGTTGAAGCTCACATTAAAAAAGGGATGGCTGCACTTCGTAACCAACCCAGTTCCGACCATCATCTCACGCCGCACGAGATAGTCACGGGCAGAAGAATGAGGACCCCTCTTACCTCCTGAGCTAGAGCTAGATGTGATGCCCAGCCAACAAAAGAGGTCTGAAACAGACACCGCACAAAGTCTACCTGCGCCTCTCGTCTTCCCTGGTGATGCTGTACCTATAAGGAACTTTACAAAGAAAATGTGGGACCTGCCACGATTCAATGGCCCTTTCATCGTGGAAGACTGCACCCCTTCAGCCATCAAGCTTCAGGGCATGGCTCTTCCTAAATGACATTAAACCATATATAGGGGAAAGCCCTCCATCTGCATCTATCCGTGAAGAAACCACAGACAATGGGGAAGAACATCAGCACGTGCAGACAAGATCCATGGTGAGGAAGAAGGACGCGTGAGCAGCAAAATAAAGGCAAGAGAACTCTGTTTTAAATTGTGGCTTTGAAACAAGACATTTCCTCAAACTAAGAGAAAGGTGATAAAGAACAATAATACGGACGCTCTGTGCATCACAGATGCAGGGTGAAGAAGAGAACTACACATAGAAAGCCACAACAACGTGGATAAAACAAACCTTTGAAATCACATCACGCTCAAGTAGTATAAAGAATCAAGACTCTGATAGACTGCAAATAAGACATTTCTGAGAGCGTAACACAGCATCTTGAAGCAACCAGTGTCGAGACTTTGTTTACAGAATTTATGGTATCTCCCAGCAGAAATCTCAAGTGGGATGTGCTCACATATTTCCAGTTGAGGTGATATCATATCCATCACTCGTGGGGAGAGAAACGAGTATCACAGACTTTATTCAAGATCCTGCTAACAAGAAAGTAATCTGCCAACTGCTGACTGTCATCGCGGAAGGCTTCGCCAAGCTACCAGAGCACAGCGAAAAGGACACAAATGCTTCCACCGCCGGTAGACATTGATGAACTCACCTTCACACTGTTCTTTCAAACAATCGAGAAGTGTCCGGCACTTGTCGGAAGAACCACGGACACACGCACTTTCATCAGAGACCCAAGAAACCTAGCGCAATTGAACCAGCTGTGGACTAAACTAAATTACCTAGTGGCAATCCATGCAACAGGAAAGTGCAGAGACTGTTCGAGTCAAAAGAAAAGCTTGTGATCAAGACCCAGCAAAACTGGACAAATGTCCCTGTAGCTAGAGGACACCCAGCTGGCCCATAATGTCCTATTCAGACTAGTCACAGACTATCCGGAAATGGTGGGGAGGCCTGCAGATGTTGACGTCATCACCTTCCTCAGAGATCCAGCCAATATCCCACAAATGGGCACACTCCTCCACGTCATAATGCTCCAGGTAGAGCTGTCCACTTTCCAGCGAGAATACTTAAGGAGATTCCAGTGAGACTTTCTGCCGTGGGACAGATCGAGGAGACAGAGAGACAGTGCTTTATCTTTCCGCCGTGGGACAGTTCGAGGAGATAGAGACACACGTCATTGTCTTTTCGTCGAGGGACAGATCAAGATGAGCAGAAACGAGAACTACACCATCTGATTTTTCTTTTTCACTTTTTCTTCTATTTTTTCCTTATTTTTACTCCATTTTTCCATGTTTACTTTTATTTTTATTTTTGTTTTTATCTTTACGACATTATTTTGTGTGATAGCGGTTCCATCTTTTCATTCCTTCACATCGAACAAGTTCCAGCATGTCCTCAGGACCAAGGCAAATTCGATGAGTGCACTGGGACTTTACCTATTATAGATATGCATCATGAATGTGACGTGCCAAAGATGCTAGCCTAACCTTTTTCCATAGTCTAGCAAAGGAACTGTACTCCATACCCAGAGACTACTGTCATCACTTGTAAGAGGGAGGACACTCAAGAAGCACTCGTCACTTTAGTAATTCACGAACTCTTGAGCAGCGAAATCAGAGTAATAAAAAGAAGTAAACACTGAAAATAGACTTATGTTCGAGAAGGGGGTCGGGAACAGTAATTTGGGTTTACTGCCGACAGAGGGGTGCCCCCGTTTCCCTGGAAGGAAATGCTGCCAACTGTCCTACAAGTCTATAATGTGTATATGCGTAGTAATTATCATTGTGTTTCTGTCTTTGACTATCAGAACTGCATTTTTTATCGGTGCACAAAGAGTCCCAATTTCAGGCACCCGCCTGATAATGAACGCCTGGGTCCCACGAAAGCACCCAGACCCTATATAGTTATCCCAGTTCCAAGAAAAGCTGATGGTAAAGTTAATGAACTAAAATTGAATGTAATTAGCAGTGGTACATACACACTCGAGGTGATGAATGAAGAGAAAAGCTGGAGACAGGGTCAGCACGGAGTGAATGAGAATGTAGCGCTCACCACTGCATGCACACACACACTGAATGCGCACGAACAAGGGCAAGTGTCAATGGCAACAGGGCCTCAAACAAGGGCAACAGAGAAGGAGGAACTGCCTACCGAACGAACAGCCCCAGCAAATAGTGGAAGTAACCAAGAGGAGCAAAGTGAGAAACCAAAGAGAGAGGGCATAGCAAAATCCCTCAAAAGAACAGAAGTAGCCACAAAGGAACTCCTAGAGAAAACACAAATGCTAATGGATCATCTGTTCCCGTTCATAGTCAGAGCTAAAAAACTACACGAGGAGCTGAAAACTAGAACTACAGAGACTATAGCAGCAAGCACACCAGCTCCAACGCAAGGAACAAGCACCTGGCCCACGACACAGCCACGCGTTGGGAAGTTGGTGAGCCAATGGTGGTTAGAGGAAGTCTATAAAAGACTACAAAAGGGAAGGAAAGGAAACACAAAACCTTCTCCTACCAAAGCGATACAGCCAAAGCAAGCTGCTCCACCGAGACACCCAGAGTGGAAAAGCAGCACAGACGCATTTAAAGACATAGTCATAGCAAACTACAGAAGAACGCTGAGAATCAAGAGAAGCCCGCATGAAGATAACAATGAACTCAACGATTACCTGGAAGGCACAGTCCATCTCAGAAATAACATATGGTATCAGCACATGAAGGAAGTAGGACGAAGTCAATCAGAAGGAGAATGCTTTGTCTGTGCACTCCTGCCGTACACCATGGGAAAATCCAAGATCTTTGTGGCTGTAGAAATTGATGTCCCCACAGCACACTGTATGTCACACGTACGAATGTGCAACACCAGAGGACAATTTATGGGAAGAGACTTCTCACTAATATGGGCCAACGAAAAGGATTACCCAGATGAAGATGGCTACGTCCAGGACATTAAAACAAGAAACAGGGCGCACACCAGGAATCACATGATCAGATACGAGAATCCTGAAGTTAAAGGATCAGGAACAAGATGGGAAATAAACCCGAGACTGAACGTTCAAGGAAAAACTGCAGAAGAGGCTCACATTTGGAAGAACAGAGGCCAAATGCAGATCTGGGGAATAGTAGTTTCCCCTGATGGATGGGAAGAAGGAGTAGTAATCTGCTGAGCTTGGATGGTCCTTGGAGCCTGCCAAGAAGCAATAGAGAACTCACAGAGGTTATGCAAACCTCTATGGCCGAAATTGGTAAAGCTGCTGACATGGGTCGAAGACAGAGGAGGACCCCTGCAAATAGTAACACTGGAAAGCCCGAAACTATGCTTCAGAAGTAACGGCACAAGGAAGATGGGAGAAAATGTAAACTGCGGATGAATCTTTGAAGCCCCAGGAATGACACAAGGAACCGCAGTCATTATGGACCATTGCTGGGCGTGTAGATCCAAGGCATATATAAGACTACCGAAGAACTGGGGAGGCATATGCACACTGGTGAACGTCCACGTTCCCGCACTAGTGATCCCTAAAAATGACCTGAATTTGGACAGTGTCCAGAAAGCAGATGCTCATCTAAGAAAAAGGAGATCTGTGGAACTGGTATCCAGGATGAAGAGAGAAAATTACTTTTCTGCCAAATCAGAAGAGGCATTCCATGCAATCCGATATGAACACAGGCTGTTCAGCCTCACCTCAACAGTATTTACCACACTGCTCCTGTCACACATCCAAATCGGGGTGAATGCTAAATGGTTGCAGATAGCCAGATCGAAGTTATTGCAGACCATCAGCAGTACCATAAAAGGGTTCAACGCGATCAATGAAGAACTGAGAGCAATCAGACTGATGACCCTCCAGAAGAGATATGTACTAGACATGATCACAGCGATGGATGGAGGTGTTTGCGCAAAAATCGGAGAATCGTGTTGCACATTTATACCGTCGCACGATAAAGAAAATGGAACCCTAACAGAAGCCATAAGTATGTTGACAAACCTAAAGAACCAGATGATCGATGAAAGTGATGAGGTAGATGACGACACCTGGTTTGGAGCCCAGTTCTCATGGGTCCCACAATGGATGGCGGATATATTCAAGTTTCTGGGAGCCTTACTAGCAATGGTACTGCTAGGATTCTGTGTTATTAAAATAATCATCACACATTCCAGAAAACGGCAAAGAAGGCCATTGGGATGAAAATAATGGTCGATGTCGAGCCAGGATGGAAGCCCAGAGATCTGACTGACGAAGAAATAAGAGACTTTGTGAAGGCCAGTGAATTTGCACCAGAAGGAACAAAGATTACATATCACAGGAAATGAAGTAAGTATGAAGGGAAATGGATCTACTGCAGCCCAAACGGACAATGCCAGCTGATGACATGGAACAAAGATGAACATGTAAAAACAGCAGGAAGTTTGAAGGGTGTGATAAAAATATGGACTCCAAAGACGCACAAATTCACACCATCATGTACAAACCCTAAAGACTATGAACAAGACACTGAAGAATATAAAGAAATAAATACAAAAGAAGAAGCAGAAGTGGTCGATGAACCGACCAGAGGGGGGAGTGTAGAGGAGGTCCTGAGCATGGCCTGCACCCCTGCCCCCCAGTTCGAGGTACCACGAGCAAACTCGCCAAGGTATGTGACGTATGAGGAGCAAATGAACCAACAGAGAGGCGCGGTGGGACTCTGCCCAGTGTACATCATAAGAGCCGTACCTGTTGAAGCACCCATAACCAGACAGCCATGGGCTGCACGATACCCTTTTAAGCAACCATACCAGCAGCTGAGACAAAATGAAGAGTACCTAGAGATGGTCCACAAAAAGACCCAAAGAGCCTTAATGGAGGGCCAGTGGAAATGACACAAGAGCCTGGACAGACTCACAAATGAACAAAACCGACTAACAAGGATAGCACGCCAGTGTGAGCAGCTATGAAAATAGATGGAATGGACACAGGAAAAGAGACAATGTTGAACGTAAGAAGACGTTGCTATGAGACAAGATGGAAGTAACCGACCAGTTAACGCGTGTAAATAGGTTTAGAACGCAAGAAGCTAAGAAAACGATACTGCTTGCAATGTTTAGTAGAAGGATAGAGCGGCAAGCGCCAATCATATATCTACCTCAATAAGGCACATTATATAAATGTGACTCCATTTTGTTAAGCAGAAGTACGCCCAGGCAGCCAGAGGCCTACTAGGCCAGGTTTCATATTCCAGCTGAAGCCAGAACGAATAGCGGAATCGAAACTTAACAAAGAGCAGCTCATGCCTGGGAATTCGAGGTTAACCCTAGGAAAGGAGGAGAGCGGCAACGCTGGAGAATCGAAACACGAGAGCATACCAGCCTGCCCCGTGAAGGTCAAGATAAGAGGGGCCCAGGCAGGTGGTGAAGCTAAAGAAGAATCAAATACCCAAAAAGCTGGAAACTGCAGCAGATTCACGGTGAACAGACATATGACTTCGAGGCCATGCCCAGCCAACTAATTGACACAGAGCTCAAAAGCACTGATTGATGGAAGGGAGGCAGGGTGAATCTTGGGACACTAGGCACCTGGGTGTCCAGTCTGCATGCTGCTAATTAAAATGGAGATTTACGTCTAGGGGTGTAACCTGCTCAATCACAATGGACCAAGTTATCTAGGGTCCTATAGATAGTAGAACCAATGGGACGTCGTAGTTGTAGTGACGTCTATCACGCGTGATGTAGAGGGTTGGGAGTAGATGCCCACCCGATAAGAGTTATCCAATCTGCATGCTCTGTTGCCATATACTGATATAGCACCTATACTTAAGTTACCTTACCTAACCAATTATATTGCATGACGAGTTTGTAGAGTTAGACGTCAGTGATGACTAGTTTTGAGCATAAAAGTTGCTGTTTGAATAAAGATTGGGGAAGTTGGAGCGAGACAGGTGATCGCAACGATGCTGATTTCCAATTGTTTCCGTGTTTGATGTACTTCTCATTAAACAGACTTCCCTTTGCCAAATTACTGAGTCCTCATTATTGAGTCGTGTTGGAGTAAGTGAATCCTGCACCCCCATTCCTCACATGGTGCAGCTATCTCATCTTAAAGGTACTCAAGGGTGAGCACTGATCTATGGGCCCGTCAGTGGAAAAAACCACCCTAGTGTACAACAAGTTTCAGCCTAGTTGGGCATCATCAGTGAGGTGAAGCTGTGCCTCTAAAAGAGCGGTGAGCAAGGGGTCCATGTCTGGATTCCCCTGGTAACTTAGGGTGAGACCCAATGTTACTTGGTATGCAAAACAGAGGGGGGTCTGGGAAACTCTCTACCAGCACGAACACAGCCCATTGACTTGTTCTTGGGTGGATGCCCCTGGGAGAGTCTCAACCAAGTCTTTAGCTCACTGTTCTTTTCACAGAGAAGAAATGTCCCCGCATATCAGTCTTTGTCCTGCCCAGGGGCAGTCCAGCACCGAAATGCTAGGCAATTCTCCTCTGAACAAGAGTACCACAGCAACCCCACACACGTGTTCCAGCCTAGTTGGGCATCATCAGTGAGGTGAAGCTGTTTTTTGGGGTGGGGCCAAGCCTGATTTGCATATAGTCTTTCCCTTCTGTAATGGCTTGGCAGGCGAAGAACGGTGGTCTGGAGGGTTGCCCAGAGCATTGCCAGTGGTTAAGATTAATTCTAAACCTTCCAGCCATCACCTCTTTGTTTTTGCTATGTCACCCCAAGTGGGACGGGTATGCCCAGACGTGGGTCCCGTGCCTGCTGGGCCTAGAGACCCAAGCTACTCCTCACTGATGAGCCCCAACAAGGGCGAAACATGTTTGGGGATGCTTGTGGTCTCGTGCCGAAGGGATGTGGCCTAGCAGTTCGGGCTTGACTGCCCCTTTTGGGGTGGGGCCAAGCCTGATTTGCATATAGTCTTTCCCTTCTGTAATGGCTTGGCAGGCGAAGAACGGTGGTCTGGAGGGTTGCCCAGAGCATTGCCAGTGGTTAAGATTAATTCTAAACCTTCCAGCCATCACCTCTTTGTTTTTGCTATGTCACCCCAAGTGGGACGGGTATGCCCAGACGTGGGTCCCGTGCCTGCTGGGCCTAGAGACCCAAGCTACTCCTCACTGATGAGCCCCAACAAGGGCGAAACATGTTTGGGGATGCTTGTGGTCTCGTGCCGAAGGGATGTGGCCTAGCAGTTCGGGCTTGACTGCCCCTTTTGGGGTGGGGCCAAGCCTGATTTGCATATAGTCTTTCCCTTCTGTAATGGCTTGGCAGGCGAAGAACGGTGGTCTGGAGGGTTGCCCAGAGCATTGCCAGTGGTTAAGATTAATTCTAAACCTTCCAGCCATCACCTCTTTGTTTTTGCTCTAAGAGCAGTGAGCAAGGGGTCCACGTCTGGATTCCCCATGTAATTTAGGCAACCAGATTATACATTCTATCAGAAGAGTCAACATTGTACCACTTACTCAACCACTCAGGTACTTTAACGGCAAATGCTTCAAAAGTCTCATAACTCCTCTTTCTGAGTTACCTAAAAGTGTTTGTTCATGGTCTTCTAAACTTTCTAATGTTAGTCTTTTTTTCTTGTAATACGTGGGTCTATTCTTGGGGCTAAACTGGATTATATCATTGATGTCATGGGTCTGTAAGTGATTCCTAGGGCTAGCAACCTCATTACTTCACTCATCTCTTTGAGCCTGAAGGCTAGTTCTAGTTTCTCAAACCAGTACAAAATATACTTCGGACCATGAAGTGCTGAACTGGATATTCAGGGATCTGGAGCTGAGTGGGCTCCAAATAGGCTCCCTAGTTCTCAGTTCTACGATCCATTCTAGGGTGTTTCTACATGCATCCATCTGACAGTTCAGCTCTACTACATAGCCATCCCTGGAGTCACCTTCAGTTCAGAACAACTGAACAGTGCATTGTGGGTTTGCAAGGATGTCAGACTATATCACACCAATGAGGGTGAAATGCATGTGGTGGTCTGCTTCCTTGAGAAATGTCTGTCTGGGGTTGATTTGGCTATGCATAAAATAGCGCAGCCCTGTAAGACAAAGGGAATTTCTGCGGGTAAAATGCTTTTGAGGTAATTTGCATATTCACAATGCATTTCCCAGTGGCTCTGCACTGGAAGTGAACTTGCAGGAATGGTTACTGGGTGGTGTTGTGGCATCTGTGGCTTAGGGTATATGACCTATTCTACTATGAGATTTCCGGTAGAAGAGTCTTTAATGTTTTAAACCCACCATAACATTGATGGTGCTTTTTCTAGATGTTTGCTCGCTCTAGATGTCAAGTGGGAATAGGGATCCTTCTCATCCTGAGGCAGGAGGCACACTATGGCGGGGTGTTGAAATTTCAAGGGCCCCAGTCTCTGTCCCTTCTATATGTGCCTTGCTAAATATGTCAAATACCACTGTTGCTTGCTCCATACCTGTTGCGCACAATTCTGGCCTGTGTCTCTGTTTTCTTACAGGATCATGCGTACCAGGATTCCTAGCGGCAGGGTTCTGAGTTGGCAGATCACCAGAGAGAGGCAGTGGCAAGCAGAGCAGGTGGGGAACACCACATGCATCATACTGGCAATGCAGACACTCAAACTTCAAAAGGACTGTTTGCAGTGGGCCGGCAGACATGAATACGAAAAGGCGGCAGGGCTTAAGACCTGTTATATGTGCTTTGGTGATTGTATTCTAGCCCCTGGGGAAAAGGAAGCCGGTAGATGGCCCCCGGGTAACCAGCTGACGGGGGAAGCCAGTGGAAGGGACATGGAGAGGATAAAAAGGGCAGTGTGACATAGACACTGTAGGTTGCTTAGGTGAGGTGAAAGGATGGGAAGGTGAACCAAGAGAGTAGACAGAGGAAGAACAGTGTAGAGAACTGTAGAGGAGAATGATCAAGAGCATGGGCAAAGGTGATGCATTGGTTGCTGAGAGAAAGTGGTACTTGGGTGTGAGAGTGTGCGTAAGGTGAGTGAGTGATATTAAGGGAGAATACAAGAGGGCGACCGCGTCTTTGAGAAGGGCACCCCAGCTGCTGACCGCAACATTTTACTATCCTTCTCAAGATATGGAGGAACATTACGAAAGTCATTGGCAGGTCATGGCCCTCTTGCTACGGTAGAATTCACAGACGCCCCTCAATTAAAATTATTTATCTGGCAGAGGAGGGTACATTCACACAGCAAACTGTCGGGCCCAAATGGCATTATGCTTTAAGTAGGAAGTGGGTGCATTCATTTTCCATTAACGATGCAAGGGGATAGTGTTCACGATTAATCCAAAACTAGAGGGCCTGACCAAATGCAGTGAACCAGACAATGCTGGCAGTCACAATTTTGGGATGGCTTTGTGAAACGTTTGGGGAAGTATTTAAACATGCAGGTCCCTGGATTGGGCACAGTCCTCACTGAGGAAGATATTTTCACCACGGGTTTCTGCCACAGCCAACTGTAGCAGAGGTCATTTGGCCAGCCATTTCCAATGTAACAAGGGGGGTCCCGGGGGGAACGCAAAGCGTTTCCCCCCGGGGAAGTTTTTGGTGCTGCACACGGCCAGCGAGTGGCCGTGGGGGGCAGAGCGCCTCGCTGGGGTATTTAAGGGGGCAAGGAAGGTTCGGGAGGCAGGCGATGGTTGGACTTGGCGATTGTGAAGTCCTGTCGCCTGCTCCCGAGCCTTCCCTGTAGCTGGGCCTAGGGCGAGTGTGGAGTGGAGGTAGGGGCTAGCAGGGGTTTAGTGGCGGGTGGCTAGGTTATAAGGGTAGGGGGAGGTGTGACGGCAGCGACGCTTTATAAAATAAAAAAAATAAAAAAAAGGGGTGGTGTCGGCGGACCCCGCATATTTGGGGTATCGTAGATAAGGTCCCCCCCTCTTACTGGAGCCACCGTCCGCGGGTTAGTTAGCAGGGCGGGCGGGTTGGGCCAGCTTTAGCCGCGGTTTTCTTTTGCCGGTTCGGGTTCCTGGGAGGGAGCTGGAGTGACGCTGGGAGCCGGGGAAGAGGGTATCGCTCGTCGGGTGTAGTGTGGGCCCGGAGGGTTTTTAGGTGTAGGTGCCGGCCCCGCTTCGCTCGTGGGCGTGTGGGCGCAGTGGGTCGGCTGTGGGGGCCGTTGTTGTGAGCCCGCATGTGCCGGGCTCCTTAGTTCCTCGTGTGCGGTGCCGGCGTTCTGTAGTGAGGGGGCAGAGCGGTCCTCTTAAAGGGACCGCTCCCCTTTTCCGTGTAGAAGGCGGCAAGGCACTGCGGTGCGGCAGGTGGGCCACCAATGGGCGGGCTGTGGAGCTTGATTGGCACGGAGAGGGGCCCAAATAAATGTAAAAAAAAAAAAACCGCATAAGGTGGGAAAGGAAGGTTTTTTTTTATAGGGGTTCTTAGCATCAGTGGTGGGTGGGGGGCCCTGTGGGGGTTTATTATAAGTAGCTCGGCAAGAGAGCCGGTAGGTGGGGGGGCTATCCAGGTTTGGGGTGGGGTTGGCTAAGTGGGGGGGATTTAAAAGAAATATATATATATATTTTTATTGAGATAAGAAGGTTGTTTGTGAAGCGGGGGTTATTTTATCTCCTTTGGTATTTAGTGGTCAGAGCGATTTTTGGTGGGGGGTTTAGCGGCGACTAGGGGTTTTTCTGGCCTCGGGTAGGTTCTGGCTCGAGGGCTTAGGTAGCAGGGTGCGGCAAGGGGCATAGTTCGTGTGCCAGAAAGGTTGGTGCACGATGGTTGGACGAGGTGCAAGCAGGGAGGTGTTGGTGGATGCGAGGGCGCTGAGGGAGGCCCTGGCCACAATTAACAGGGCATCTAAGGCCCAGCTGGAGGGGGCGGTGGGGGAAGTAACGGGTGAAGGGGAGACAAGTGGGGCTAGGCCGCAGTGGAGAGCGGCAGCTGATGGGGCTCTCGCGGCAGTGGTGGCTTGCGCCCCCGCAGCAGGGAGAGGGGAGGTTTGGGAATCCAGGGGCAGGAAGATGAGAAGGGAGATAGACAGGAGGGCATCCGGGGAGGAAAGGATTTCGGGTGGGCAGCCACGTGGGGACGGAATGAGGGATAGCACTAAGGGAGCAGCGAGTGAGCAAAGGGAGGTGGCTCAAAGGAACCACGGTGGGATTAGGGAGGAGGTGCAGAAGGGGTGCAAGGGCAGCGGGGAAGAGGGGGGAAATACCTACGGAAGAGTGCGGGTGGGAGAAGGAGAGTGAGGTCCCCATCAATTGAGGTGGAGAGGGCGGGGTGTGGAACGGCCCCCCCCGGGTAGGGTGAGTGAGGGCGGAGGGCGCTGCGCAGCCCCTGCTGGTCAAATGGAAGTAGAGGGCTTGAGAGCGGCCCCTGCTCGGTCAGCGTACGGAGAGCCTAGAAGGTGCAGCACGGCCCCTAACAATGAGGACCCAAGGTTGGAGGTCGGAGCGCCTCGCCCGAGAGAAGAGGACCAGGCAGGGGTTTCCACGGCCCCGCCGAGAAGACGTCAGAGGAGTGGCGGGGTGGACACCCCGGGCTCGCAAGAGGATGAGCAACTCGACTGGGGCACGAACTCGCAGGCACAATGGTATTTGATGGGTGATGAAATGGGTTTGGAGGATTATGTGGGGCAGTGGGAGGTGGATGGTTATGGGTCGGCAGAGGAAAGGGGGGGAGAGAAGAAGTTGGGCCTGGGATATGGAAAGACAGGTGCAGGGGTGTCGGGGGGCAAGCGGGAGGGGGAAAGGTTGGCTGGGTGAGTCTGCTGACATGTTTTGTCCCCGCAGTAGGAGCCCGATAAGGAAGGAGGTGAGGAGCATTGGTGTGGACGCAAGGCAGAAGACGGCGGGTGCAGAAAGAGGTGAGAGGGAAAGGGAATGGTCATCTGCATGGCAGAGAGGGGTCCCAGGATGAGGGACGGGAAACGAAGGGTCGGGTTCGCACGGGCTGAGGAAAGAAGTTGGTGTTCAGGCCATTGGAGCCGTGGGGGTTGAGAAGAGCATTTGCTCAGTGGAGATTCAGACGGACAAGGTGGTGGAGCCATTGGGGCTCGAGGTGCAAGGGGGAAAAGAAAAGGAGGTTGAAGTGAAAGGAAAGGAGAAAAAATTGCCATACATGGGGATAACAAAACCGTTGGGGGCGCACTTGATGGCGGCGACCAGGGAGAAGATTCAGGCGGGTGAATTTGTAGACGTTTTTAAATTGCTCCATAGGGAAGTGAGAGCCAAGGAGGGAACTAAAGAAGAGGAGAGGGAACTGGCTGCGCGTCCAAGGGTACCGGTGACAATTGAGAATTGGACGTCGGCATTTATCATTTATGCCAGTGTTTATTGTGAAAAATGTCCTGAGCGTTGTGTGGCCCTACTAAAATATATGGACGTAATTAGGAAGGCTTTCACGAGTTTTGGGGGTTTTGCATGGGTGAGGTATGACGAGGAATTCAGAGCGAGAATGGCGGAGGACAGTCAAGGGGTCTGGGGGGAGATAGACATGGATCTGTGGCTGCAATGGATGGCTCCAACGAGGCCTGCCCCGACATTGCACACAGCAAGCGGGCTGCCGGTGCCCTTCCGGCCCTTTCTTGGTCGCCCCGCCCATGAAGGGGCGGGGGGAGGGGGCAGAGGGCAGTCCTCAGCGGCATGTTGGGCTTTCAACAAGGACGGCTGCACTAGGACCCTGTGTAGGTTTAAGCATGAGTGTAGCAAGTGTGGTGGAAAACACCCGCTTACGCAGTGCTTCCAACAGGGAGACAGGGGGAGGGGGAGAGGTTCGGGCAGAGGTGTTGTGGGGAAAGGCTTTTACGCCAATTAAGGTGGGGGTTCTGCAAAAATGGTTGCAGTTTTATCCGGACAGGGATGAGGTGAGGATTTTGAGTGAGGGGTTCGGTCAAGGTTTCAGGTTGGGGTATCAGGGCCCTAGGGTGCGCTGGTGGGCTGAAAATCTGAAGTCAGCCAAAGAAAATGTGGAAGTGGTAAGGCAAAAATTGAGCAAAGAAATAGCGGCGGGAAGGATCGTGGGGCCATTTGATGACCTGCCGGGTGACCTAGTAATATCCCCATTGGGGGTGGTGCCCAAGAAAGCTCCGGGGGAGTTTCGGTTAATACACCATTTGTCTTGGCCGGAGGGCATGTCGGTGAATGATTTCATTGCCCCGGAAGATTGTGGGGTTGCCTATGCAAGTGTTGACCAGGCAGTGGAGCTGGTGAGGAAAGAAGGGCGGGGGGCCTTCATGGCCAAGTGTGACATCAAAGCGGCGTTCAGGTTACTGCCGGTGCACCCGGAGGATTTTTGGTTGCTAGGTTTGCAGTTTGAGGATCGCATATACATAGACAAAGCCTTGCCAATGGGGTGTGCAATTTCCTGTGCGCTCTTTGAGCGATTCAGCTCATTCCTACAGTGGGTTTTTTCATTTAATTCGGGTCGGGAGAGTGTGCTACACTATCTGGACGATTTTCTGTTCATTAGCGGGGCAGATAGAGAGGGTGAGTGCAGAGGGATGCTAAAGTTGTTCCAGGAGCTGATGGAGGAGTTGGGTGTGCCGTTAGCGGAAGACAAAACAGAAGGGCCTGCAGTGGTATTGACATTTTTGGGAATTGAATTGGACTCAGTGGCTATGACCTCACGCTTGCCGCACGACAAAGTGAGCAAACTGGTGGTGATGCTGGAAAAGGCAGTGGGGGCCAGGAAAATGACGCTGGTAGACATGCAGAGATTGGTAGGGCATCTGAATTTTGCATGTAAGGTGGTAGCCCCAGGTAGGACGTTTTGTAGGAACATGGCTAGGGCTATGGCGGGAGCAAAGTGCCCAAATCACCGGATAAGAGTATCGGGGTCAGTGCGGGAGGACTGCAGAATTTGGCTGCGTTTTTTGGAGAAGTTTAATGGGGTGTCAATGTGGTTGCAGGGGGACCCGGTGACATGGGAGGTACAGATATTTTCGGACGCAGCAGGAGCGGGGGGTTTCGAAGTGTTTTGGGGGGGAAAATGGTGTGCGGAGAAATGGCCTGAACTGTGGTTGAAGGAGGGAAGGAGTATAGCATTCCTGGAGTTTTTCCCACTAGTGGTGGCTTTGGAGCTGTGGGGAAAGGAGTTGCGGGATAGGAAAGTGAATTTCAATGTGGACAATGAATGTGTGGTCCACGTGGTAAACAGACAGTCAGCAAAGGATCAGAGGGTGGCAAGACTCATGAGGGAGTTTGTGCTGAGATGCATGAAACTGAATGTGGTGTTTAAGGCAACACATGTGCCGGGGAAGGATAATGGCATCGCTGATGCATTATCTCGTTTTGAATGGCAGAGATTCCATGGATTGGCTCCAGAGGCGGATCAGGAGGGGCAGCAGATTCCCGAAGAGCTGTGGAAGATAGGAAGATGAGAGCGCTGGCTTTGGTGGAGGGTTCATTGGCCGGGGCGTCTAAGGAAGCATACAGGAGGGCATGGGAGGATTTTATTGGGGGGGGAGCGTGTAGTTGGAAGGGCAGATGGGATGCGGAAGAGAGGAGGAGGGACGATGTAATGAATTTCCTCCTGAGGTGTATGGACAGGGGCTGGTCAAGAGCGACTATAGCGGGGAAGTTAGCAGGAATTGCTTTTTACGGGAAGTGGTTTTGGGGTTTTCAGCCGAATGGGGGGGAAATGGCGAGTAGGATGCTGGAAGGATGGGCAAGGGAAAGTAAGAGGGACAAGGATAGGAGGAGGCCGATATCGGCGGAATTGCTGCAGAGGTTGGTTAAGGTGGTAGGGGGAATTTGCTGGTCGGTATGGGAAGGGGAGCTGTTTGCGACATGTTTTACGTGGTTATTTTTCAGGGCCTTTCGGGTTTCGGAGTTGGTGGGGGGAAAAGGGGGATTTGGGGGTCTGCAATGGGAGGATGTGCACATTACAGAATTGGGTTTGGACATAAGGATTAATAAATCTAAAACGGACCAGAAGGGGAAGGTTTCCTGGGTTTTGTTGGAGTAGGGGAGTAAGGATTTATGCCCGGTGCTGGCAGGCAGGTTGTGGAAGGAGAGGTGTGGGGTGGAGACAAGCTTGGTGTTCAAGCATGAGGATGGGTCGGCGGTTGCAGCGGTACAAGTTTTGGGGGTACTGCGGAAGGCTCTGCGGGTGTTGGGAGAAAAGGGTGAGGATTTTGGTACACATTCATTCAGGATGGGCGCAGCATCGGAGGCAAAGAGGTTGGGTTTCACGGAGGATAAGGTGAAAAGTTTGGGGCGGTGGAAGTCTGGGAGATACAAGGGGTACGTCAGGGATTTTCATAAGGGGGATTGTTGAAGGATGGGGGTATAAGTGGGCTGACAACAATGTGAGGTTTTGGTATTGTATTGTGGTGGTAATTTTTGTAATTTCTTTTTCAGATGCTGTGCGTAAGGACGGGGAGTTGGCGCAAGTGTGGATTGTCGGCCATTCAATTGTTAAATGGGCTGGGAAAGAAGCGGAGAAAAGGGTTCTGGGCAGGCAACTGGGGTGTAGCTATAAGGATGTGGTGGTAAGATGGCACGGGTTAGGGGGCCTGTGCTGGGACCAGTTGCTGCCTATGCTGGCAGGGTTGGGGGAGCGCTACGGGGCGCCGGAGGTGTTGATCATTCACGCTGGGGAGAATGATCTGGTGAGGGATACTGGGGTGGCCCTGCTAAGGAAAATGAAAAGAGATTTGGTCTGGGTGCGGGAAATGTGACCTCAAGCGGAGGTGTTGTGGACTAAGTTGTTGACGCGTAGAGTATGGAGGGGAGCAAGGAGCGAGGGTGCTATAGAGTGGGCTAGAAAGGGGATTAACAGAGAGATGGTGAAGTTTTGTGCCTCTGTGGCAGTACAGGTGATGGAACATAGGGAAATAGTGTATGAGGGCTTTATGATTTTTAGGGAGAATGGGGTGCATTTGTCGGTTTATGGGAACAATCACTATTTGGCGGACTTGTGCTGTTGGCTGGGAGATTGGTTGAAGAGTTGGAAGTAAAAGAAGGTGGTTGGGGGGTGGGGCAGAAAGAACACCTCAGGGTAGGGTTTTTCTGGTGCCGGAGGCATGGCCCCTTTTGATGTGGGGGGACGGAAGCACAATGGGGGAATGACACAGGAAAGGAGGGGGTGGTGCTGTTTGCACAAGCGGGCCACCCCGGGGGAACAGGTATTGAGCCTGGAGGGGCATGGCCCCAGGGAGAAAGCGGGACGCCTGGAAAAGGGGTAAGGAGATGGTAGGGTCTAAGGGACAGTTAGGGAGGAAATGGCTTTATTTAATTATTTAATTGTTGGGGGAAATTAAAATGTGTAATTAGTTAATTGGTGGTTTAAATATTTTTTTAGTCTGTAAGGCCATGGAGCCAGGTAAGCGTTAATTGTAAGCTTGGGCCTGTCACATTAAAGCAACCTTTTCCACTTTTAAATGAGTCTGGGTTTTTGTGGAGTATGCCAAAAGGAACCCCGGGGGGAATGCGAAGCGTTTCCCCCGGGGGAAGTTTTTGGCGCTGCACACGGCCAGCGAGTGGCCGTGGGGGGCAGAGCGCCTCGCTTTGGTATTTAAGGGTGCAGGGAAGGTTCGGGAGGCAGGCGACGGTTGGACTTGGCGATTGTCCCGCCCTCCCACCCCTTCATTTTGGTTTAGGTTTGGGGTTTGGTTATTAAAGGTGGGGGGAGGATCAGTGGAGGTCGTTTGGTTGGGTTTTTTTTACGTCTAAGGGCGGTTTGTGAGGGAGTTTTTTGGTAGGTTAAGGGGCGACTGGCTGGTAGTTTTGTGTGACAGGTCGGGGCAGTAGAGAAGTTGTGATGTAAAATTTATGTTGCTGATGTGGCAGGTCAGTCTGGCTGCAGGTCATAGGAAGGGGGAGATTGGTGTAGAGGGGAGTATGAGGGGTATTGAAGTGGGTCTGGGCTCCGGGGGCATGGCCCCTTTTGATGTGGGGGGAGGGAAGCACAATGGGGGAATGACACGGGAAAGGAGGGGGTGGTGCTGTTTGCACAAGCGGGCCACCCCGGGGGAACAGGTATTAAGCCTGGAGGGGCATGGCCCCAGGGAGAAAGCGGGACGCCTGGAAAAGGGGTAAGGAGATGGTAGGGTCCAAGGGACAGTTAGGGAGGAAATGGCTTTATTTAATTATTTAATTGTTGGGGGAAATGAAAATGTGTAATTAGTTAATTGGTAGTTTCAATATTTTGTTAGTCTGTAAGGCCATGGAGCCAGGTAAGCGTTAATTGTAAGCTTGGGCCTGTCACATTAAAGTGACCTTTTCCACTTTTAAATGAGTCTGGGTTTTTGTGCAGTATGCCAAAAAGGCCCATCTGGTCAGGGAGCGAAGGAGTTTGACATCTCAGCCCAGTACGCCAGGCTCTTGTTCTTCTCCAAAGGGCATGCAACTTGGAGGAAGAATTCAAAGAAGGTAAATACATGTGTTCCTTATTCGGAGGTACTGCCTAAAGTAGAAAGGCTGTGGCATATTGTGAAAAATTGGTCTCTCGTTTCATTAGACCCCTCGGTACTCCAGTCTGTACAAGATTTCAAAGTGGAATTTGTCTTTCATTCACTTCAAACACAGACCCGAAGGAGGGCTCAAATCTTCAGGAAAAATTACTGCTTGATTTCATGAGAAGTCTGTGCTCTTTTATGGGGAAAAATAAATAGAAAAAAAACGTGTTCGTGTGTATACAAGGGTTCATCAGCAATATATTTCTTGTGAAAATGAAGGATATGGGTTAATGACCATCTATCAATCTTAGAGAGCTGAACTTCTTTATAGTATATTGTCACTTAAAGATGGAGACTATTGCCATGCTGGAGGGGATCTTGAGGCCAGATAACAAATTTGTGAGACTAGACCACAAAGATGCCTACTTTACAGTGCTGATATACACACACTGAAGGACATGTCTTCAGTTCCAATAGCAGGGAATCACTTGTTCATGTTAATGTTAAAGGACATTTGTACCGAGCACTATCACCACCGAAGTGGTCCCCTGGCGCCCTGGCCGCTCTGAAAAAGGGGAGGAGAGGGGGTGGGTTAGTGGGAGTAAGCTGGAAAAGTGCAAGAGAGCAATGATATGCTGTTGGCAGCCTCAGCCCGGTGGGTCCGTTGGCTGGGCTTGGGGGTGTTTTACGGTCCGTAGACGTCGTGTGCTGTTGTGCAAGTCTATGTGTGGTTTGTTTTGTTGTTGCATTGTTGTGAAGTTTGTGCGTAATGCTCCGTTTTAGGCTTGTGGGTATGTTTGATTAGAGTTTGAGAGGTGTATGCAGAGGAATGGAATTGTTAGTTGATTGGTTAGTTGGCATTGCTGTCCCTGCAATTATGGGATTCCATCTAGATGCGGTACATGCTAACAGTCACATTTCTATCTAGATGTGATACAGGCTAAAGTTAAGAAATCCATACGGGTGTGGCACATTCTAACCATAATATTTGTATCTAGATGCGAGCAAAGCTAGGGTTCAGAATTCTAAGTGTGGTGCATGTTAAGAGTCACATTTATATCTAGATGCGACACAAGCTAATGTTAAGAATCCTGAGTGAGGCACCAATTGTCCTCACTTCCATTCGGACCATCATTAGCTCCATGGCGTTTCCCAAGATCATTAGATCAATTGCTGCATTCCTGAGAGAGAGAGGGGGGGATTAATCTTCTGATAACCAGAGCAACACCCAAATCATGGCCATATCAGTTCAAGATGCCCAATCACACATACAAAGAAATCACAAACCTGCACTTATTCAGGTGCATCATAAATTAGCAAAAATAAGATCTGGTTACGTGCCAACACATGCAGTTTCTGTAATTTCTGACAAAATGGAAGACAGCACCGTTCAGACTTCCACATTGTTAGCCATCATGAAAGAACTCGAAGGTCCTCCGCCTCATGGTTATGCTGAGGGGGTCTCAACCCCCCTCCAGCATACCCCCAAGATGCCACCCACTGAAATAGTCCCACAGACCATACCCGGATGACATCACCAAAGAAATCATGAAAAGGCGACATGGCTGAACACACCTGCAGAGACATTAGCCAGGTGCAAAACAACACACATGAACTGCTTGCTGACACCGAAAAAGCAATTACCATGAAAAGCCATGAAAGCAAAATGGAAGCCAGAGCTGCATTGAAATGAATTGGGAAAGCTTAAAACGTAAACACAAAGCACATCTGGCAGAGCAGGCAACATGTCCAGCACTGCCTCTCTTTACGAATATAACCCATGAATCGGGACTGGAGGCGGTTGAATGGATGCTGTTAAGGTCAGAAGATTGCAAAGCACATCGAGTGTTTGTCCTTACCCTTCTAAAGTTAGTTTTAATGAACAACTTCTTCAAGTTCTTCTTCACAATTCTACAGATTTCAGGAACCAGTATGGGGGCGGCGGTGGCCCCATGGTATGCCAACATATTTATGTTCTTCTTAGAACATAAACACGTGTTAACATCTCCAAGATGGTCAAGGCATTTGTCACTATATACATGCTATATCGATGACATTTTCAGAATCTGGATGGGCCTGAAGGAAGAACTCCAGCAGTTCTTTTCTATGATGGACCAGATGAACCCAAGAATAAACTTCACCACATCAACTATCGAATCCAGAATTCACTTCTTGGATGTCGAAGTTTACGTAAAGGACGGGAAACTGGAAACACACATTTTCACAAAGAAAACAGGCAGAAATAGCTTGCTCTTAGCAACAAGTTTCCACCCACAAAGAACACTGGACAGTGTACCACTGAGCCAATTCCTACAGTATAGAAGGAACATTTCGGAAACTACAGAATATTTTAGACAATCGTCCTCGTTACAAACCAAGTTTATCAAAAGGGGATACAATAGAAGCTTGATCTCTGAAGTGAAAGAGAAAGTCAGTACTATGCAAATGGATACTCTTTTGACACTGAAGTTAGCCAAGGACAATGAGAAGCTGGTATGTGTTACAACACATTCAACTCAGAGCAAAAGGATAAAAAGAATTATTCAGAAACATTGGCCTATGTTGCAAATGGACCCAAGATTGCAACAACCCTTCCCAGAAACTCCAACTTTCGCATACAGGAACCACAAATCATTACGTAACAGCCTAATCAAAGTAGATATAACAACCACGGGAACAGGAACATCTACACATAAGGGCACCATACCGTGCCTGAATTGTCAGCATTGCAGTAACATAATAAAAGGGAACACCATTAGACACCCACATACAGGGAAATCCATCTCTTTAAAGCACTCCTGTACATGTGACTCATCAAACATTATTTATGGTCTTAAATGCCCGTGTGGCCTTTTCTATGTGGGCATGACCACCAGGAAGGCAAAAACACACTGGGCGTAACACAAATCTAACATTAGGGTGAAGAGTCAAAAGTCGCCTGTTGCAATGCACTTTTCAGAAGCTAGACATTCTGTAGCGCCACTCAAATGCGTTATACTTGAGCAGGTTAAACAGAGCCCTAGAGGCAGTGATATAGTGAGGAAATTACAACAGAGGGAGATCGTGTGGATTAATCTACTTGATTGTCTCAGCCCTAGAGGCATGAACGTTGACTTTGATTTGATGTGTTATGTCTTAAACTTACACAGGGGTAGAACATCGAGGTAACAGAACAGAGACTCAGATTGTGAACGTTGTTTGGTAGTCTGGTGAAACTTGAATCCAACAATGGCAGATCTATGCATAAAATCAAGAGTGAAAACAGACTGGTACTTACACTTTTTGCTTATAAGTGGAAATGGGCTGGAGAGGCAGAGGTTGATGAAGTAATGTGGCCTTTGAGTATAAGGATGAATATGATGTGGATTCACATACCATTATGTTTACATTGCGTGATTATGCTCTGCTTCATGGAGAACATGGGGACCCGAGCAGACTTGGTCTGCATCATCCCCACTCTCCCAAATGGCGGTACCATGAGCAACCTTAATTATAAATGGTAACCCAATACGTATAACAAGAAAATTCAACAAGCTGGTTTTATCGGCAGGACGTTTTACGTACGGCCTTTGAATAGATGGGACTCCACTGTATATAAGTTACTTAATGAGTCATAAATAAGTTACCTAATGAGTCATAAATCAGCACATTCCCCTTATGTCAGGAGAGGTTGTTACTCAAATGTAGACCCTTGATAATGCGTGAGTCTACTGTATATGTGGTACCTAATGAGCCATAATTCAGCATATGCTCTTTACGCCAATAGGGGCTGTCATTTAAATGCAGACCTTTATTACCTTCAAGAAAACAAGCATAGTGTTTTCCGTTGTCCCCTGGAGGAGGAGAGCATGGGACAACCTAGATTTACTGGCTCCAATGGCCATCCGACCCCTCACAAGTGGCCTATACAGGCAACGACAGATATTCAGAACAATGCAGTGTATCTTACGCACGCATGCGTAGAGAAACGCTGTCCCCATTCCAAAATGGTACCATGTCATTCCCACTACTCATGCGTAGAACTGATGGGAATGCAATATCAACATCCGGGTGAGAGTGCGAGACACTCGCGCCCGACGTTTGAAGCGTGACTTTTCTCCCGGCAGAGGTAAGAGAGAACATCCTTTTGAACGGTCCGCCTCACGAGTGTTTGCAGCCCGCTAAATTATTTACTTGCCTGTAAGTTACTTTATTAAGGGAAACTAATTTAGTGTATGACTTGGGTGAATTTAATGAGCATTTCTTGCTTAGTTTACCTTTCACCTTGCGGTATTAACCCACGGGGGTACTTTTTCACTCCAGGATGCATGCCACTCGTCTAAACTTGTTACATACCAAATACTTTTTCGGAACATAGGAGACCAGTCCAGCACGTTTGGGAGAGGTTTCTAGGAACTCTTAGATATCCAATTAGATAGGGCTATGCATGTGTATAGCGGTGGAGACTAACACACTGCGGGTGTACACACTCAAGTCCTTTTGAGTTCTTGAAGTTGAGACCCCTTTATAAATTGTTCTGCTTCTATCCTAGAGTTTTGTTTTGGAATTCACCCATCTAAGGTGTAAATCACCACACATAAGTGCGAATGTGCCCCGACATATTTCAACACGCGAGTGTGGGCAAGTCAGAAGCAATAGATCCCATCAGTGGAATCAAGAGGTTGGTGAAAATCCGGTATTTTTCGACAAAATAGAGTTTGGTTACAATACAGCAATAATAGCAAGTCCTTTTCATATTTCCCTATAGGAATTCAAGGTGTGGACACACCTATGTTATGGAACCATTAGCAATCCTTGCCCTGAAGATGGACTCTTGTACAGTCTGAAACGCGTTGGCAGAACACTGAATAATTGTTGCTATTTGGGATAGGTGACATTCAACCAAAAAACATTTTTTCATTTATGACTCAAAGTGGACACTGTGAACTTAGGTCAAGGGGACCTTTATAATTGTGCCTACAACAAACTTTGGATGATAAGGTTTTTGAATAATAGTGTTTTATGTTGTGGTCACGCCAAGTGAAGGAGATTCTTATTTTATATACAGAGAAATGAAAAGTATGTTTTGTGTTGTAATTTTTGTTTCAAGATTTATGATGTATTAAGAATTATGTGATGTTGTCCAAAAAAACAAATACCTGGTGTTCGAATTAAAAGCATTGGGTTTATTTGGAAAATGTTTGTTACTAGAAACTGTCTTCTTGTTACATTGGGTAGAACTGTTTGAGTGAAAACCCTAAAAGTACCGAATTTGAAGAGCAGTAAATGTAAATATTGAATATTATTCAGTTAAGTAATTACCTCGTCTGGGAGTAGCCATTGACCTCTCTGGACCTATTGTACCCGTCTTTTGAAGAGAGACCAATAATAAATACAAAAAACAAAAGAAACTGCAGGCATTAGAGTTCAATTTAGACTTTTGAATCTCTGAACCTGTTAAACGGATAGAACTGGGACGTAGTTTCCTTAGGAGTGCGTTGGTGGCTGGCGTGTAGTGATACACGTTTCTTGTTCTGCAACATGTCCAGCCCTGCCAAGGGCCCTGGAAGTGAGTTTGAGTCAGCAGAAAAGATACAGCACCTACAAGGACAAAAAACCGAAGTTCCTCAAAAATGCAGGCAGAGAAAATCACTTTCACAGTCCTTGAACACATGACCTGGAGCTGGAAAACAAGGCCCATTCATCTGAGGCAGACGGATAATGTTGTTCCCATCAAACTGAAGACAGAAGATGGAGAAAAATGTCCTTGCTCTGGGCGTGAGAAGTTGGAAGTGGCAACATTAATGGGAGACAGGCGGTGGTCGGAGATCACCTTCCCCACTCATCATTCTTTGCTCACATGCTGGCACATTTCCTAAACTGACAAGGCTTGCACCGACCACCTGGAGGTAGTGACAAGCAGAGTTACTAGATCTGGCCAGACCAATCAGATTATTTGTCCCCTATAGACTGTAATTATGCCTATACTGTTCACCCAATCCAAATCTTGCATAGACCCCAGGAATGTAACTTTTGGTTGTGATGTCAGACCTGCTTAAAACCTCACTGCCTGCCTGTAATGAGCTGAGAGTGCATATGGAGCTGTAGAATCTGTGTGCGTATCCCTGCTTGGATTAATAAAGCAGCAATTTGTCACATTTCTGGACTCCTCTGTTTTTTGGGCATGAGGGGATTTCCCCCGAGCCAAACTCTTTTTTTTTTAATTACACTTCAAAGGCTGCTTGTGCTTTCGGCGACAAATGCCGTCTCTCCCCTACATTCCTGCCTGCTCAGGAGATCGGAAGGTGGGGGTGGCAAACTGCGGGAGTGACAGCGAGTCCAAAAACTGCAGCAGACTTGGAGGGCTGGTGCAAGTATGAGTCCAGGAATCTGACAAATACAGGGGAGGCAACTGGGGGAACAGCTATGTTTTTGTCAGTTGTTTTGTCAGCAGATTATACTATATAAGCAATATGGCAAACAGGGGAGGGTATAGAAAGGGTCCGCTTGATGTGTGTGTTAAGGTTTCATATGGAATGTTGTTACATTTTTGTTTTGGTTCGGGAACATTTAATCTTTGGTGATCAGATTGGGCAGTGAGCTTAGACAATTGACTTAAGAGTACAGATGACAAAAGGGATGTGAATATTGCTAGCCAAGAAGCAGATTTTGAAATTTTGGAAAAGTGATACCTCTCCTAACATTGATGACTGGCTGCAGAGTTTGTCCCTTTTGTCCAAGAGGGAGAAAATATCCTTTAAAGCAAAAGATCAGCTTGATAAATATGAGAGGATGTGGGGTGCATTTAATGACCTCTACACTTAAAATATTTGATTGTTTTCTAGGGTTCTTATTTCGCTTTGTTTTTGTTTTTTCATTTTATTTCTTTCCTTTATCTTCTGTCACCTTACTCCCTGTATTCAGTTCCCTTCTGTTACTTCTTAAAGATTTATTTAGGAAATTATGGGTGAATAAGTATCACCTTGTGCATTTGAGATATTGTATTATGTTCTATTGCTTCTGTAAAGTTCTAAATGTATAAATGTTTTGAGAAAAAAAAATGAATTGGGAAAGCCTAAAACTGAAACACAAAGCAGATCTGGCAGAGCAGGTAGCATGTCCAGCCCTGCCAAGGACCCTGGGAGAGAGTTCGAGTCAGCAGAAAAGATGCAGCACCTACAAGGATAGAAGACCGAATAAACGTAGGCAGAGAAAATCACTTTTACGGTCCCTGAACACATGACCTGCAGAAGGGGAACAAGGCCCATTCATCTGAGGCAGACGAATAACTTTGTTCCCATCAAACTGAAGACAGAAGATGGAGAAAAATGTCCTTGCTCTGGGCTTGAGAAGTTAGAAACGGCCACATTAATGGGAGACAGGCGGTGCTCTGAGATCACCTTCCCCACCCAATATTCTTTGGTCCCATGCTGGAACATTTCCTAAACTGACACGGCTTGCACTGACCTTCCGGGGGTGGTGCCAGGTCAAACTACCAGATCTGGCCAGGCCAATCAGATTATTTGTCCTTATAGACTGTAATTATGCCTATACTGTTCACCCAATCCAAATCTTGCTTAGAGCCCAGGAATGTAACTTTGGTTGAGATGTCAGACCTGTTTAAAACCTCATTGCCCGCCTGTAATGAGCTGGGAGTGTATCTGGAGATGTAGAATCCATGGGTGTATCCCTGTTTGGATTAATAAAGCAGCAATTTGTCACATTTCCCTCAAGCCAAACTATGTTTTTTTAATTAAACTTCAGTTATATCACTCAAGCACCTGACAGGACTGATAGATCTTCTTTCCTAATGGATAAAGGCCATATGCTCTGGCCCCCTCCACTGCAGGGCCCAAGAGCCCTTTAGAGATTACAATTAAAGGTACTATGCCAGGGTACCAGTTATTTTAACTGGGTCCCACTTTCTTCAGACCTAAGAGGAATTGCAATGGTGAATCACATACATGAAATTATGGATCGGCAGGGTAATATTCGCTTCAATCTCTATTCTTCAATTAGAATCAAATGCAAGTCTATGAGGATGGGGCACCAGATGTGGAATGACATGGACTAGGGGTCAATGCTCTCCTCGGAAGTCACTGTGGCACATACACTATTTGAAGATGCTTGTAGGGTCCTTTGCAATCAGGTGCTCTGCAACAGAATCTCACACAGCACGGTGTGCTTGTTGAAGGACATCCAGTCAGCAGTAAAGTGCATCAAGAATATTAACATGATCCAAATCTCTAGCAGAAATATCCAAAATGTTTGAATTGTACCTCACATATTACAAAGAACTGCAAGAAGTGTATTCTCGGAACACTGAATCCGATAGCAGATTGGCGTTTACATCAAGGGTCTGAATCGAGAGATTGGAGGCTAGACATATTTCAGTTTCAGAATCTTTAATAAAGGTGGGGTCAATTCAAGACAGACCTTGTTGCTTCTTCTCTGAATGCCCAGCTTCTGATATACTTCAGTTGGAGAACGGATCGTATTGTCAGAGTGACAGATACCTTCTTTCAGAATTAGAGCACAGGGTCCATTACACATGTCCTGTTTGCAATGAAAGCACACACTACCTAGCATGCACAAATCCAAGGCACATGTCTAGTACTGGTGACTCCTTTTTGGTAGACTCAGACATGGTGCCAATTGACCTTGGAAATCACGGCAGATGATCCATGACTCACTGTTTTCATAAATCTCCTTCTAGATCCTCCCCTCCTGTTTATGTTTATTTGTTTATATTGCGCTGGAGCCCACAAAGATGGTCTTATTTTCTTCCCTACGCATCTCCATTGGGAGCTTGTTCCAGGCTCCTCCCTTTTCCTCTGGTGATTATTTTCTGCAATATGGTTGAAGCCTTGCCTTGTAATTGCAGGCCACAAATGTTAAGTCTGTGCAAATTCAACCTTTAAAATAGCTGGTCTAAATGGACAGTAAATGCATTCAAGAATTGTGCAGGACCTTTTTGCTAAGTTAATAATGGTTTCTCTACAGAGCGTGTTTCCTCCCACATCCATCATAAAACTTACTTTCCTGAATTCCATCGACTTTGCTTTCTGTGATGTCTTAGCACATACGAAACATGGACAGTTGACCTAAGAAAGTAACCAGACCAGTTATGCATTTCTTTTGATAGTCCTTTTCATCCTTTTTCCTCTCCCACTCTGGCCAGATGGGTTTGTTTTAAACTTGCTGTGCATGTGTCCATGGCGGACAGTGATTGACTTTGAATGTGCAGAATAGACATCTGGACAATGTTATGGAATGTCGATTTCGAAAGGTATTCAGTGAATTTTTAATGGTAGGTAGGCGGGTATTACGCCCCCCATTGTATCCCTCCCTTGCATTGTTGATTTTCTTTCAACTTCAGAGGGTTTCAACAATTCATGAACGTTTTTTTGAGATGGTGGCCCCCGCAGATGGAGTTACTTTTCCCACACATTGGATTTTGGTGGTGCTGGCCTCCATCATGTTTCTTCCCAGAGTGCCGTGAGTTGCGTCCTAAAATAGGAAGTGAAAAGTTCATTAGAGACTGACAAGGGACTATCTAAAGTATGATTGGTCTAGAAACTATGCCCACTAGGGTGGAATTATGGGAGAGGTGATATGTTGTTGTTAGATTTCAGAATGGTTTTATTCCTGCTATTTTGTTAAATGAAAAGAAAAGGGCATAATACTCTCTGTCACTCTTCCATACAAGTGACTCAAGGTGTGAGTATACTGCGTCAGCCATTAAAGGGAGGTGGGCAGTTGTGGTGCAAAGTGGCACTGAAGGAAAGATGAAGAATTACAAACTCTGGTAATGTTACTGGATTCTGAAAGAAGCCATTGTTCCATTGCTATGTGAGAGTGACTAGAGAGTTAGGTGGAGACACATGCCTCGGCAAGAATGGAAGGCTGCTGGGATCATGGGATTGCACTCAGAGAATACTGTTTGTGTCAAAGGTCAGGTGAATGTAGTAGCTTGTTTGGATGACAAATATTATTATTAAATATCTAGGTCATAGGGCAGGTCAAGGTGGAAGTTGAGCAGCAGCCGGTTGTCATTTTGCTGATAGTATGTCAGTAGTAGGGATATATTTAGAATGACTGTGTTTAAAACGATCAATAGATGAGTAACAGAATGTGAGGAGGGGTTTAGCCAGATTGGGTGAAGATAAGGTATCAAGATAGGAAGTGATTATACAGTTACTTTCTGCAGTGCACTGCGGATTGCAAAGGCGGCTTTGGGAAGCTGTGTAGTTAACAGGGTACCAACAGGAGGGTCAAGGGTACAGGGAGTGGGGTGATACATGTGTCAGTGGACTGTGTTCTGTCAGACTGACTAACAAAGAGAGATGTATTGTTTGGTGAAGGGCACCCCGCAAGCCTAAAATGTGGCCAGTTAATACACGAGGCTCGAAAAACAGACAGCCAAGGTTTTTTGGCTCTGAACTCCGAGTGATTTTCCTTGTAGTGAAGCCTAATACTTGTTTGACAATTATATATCACATTGAAAACCATACATAGACATCTTTTATTTAGGGATGTGTGTTAACATGAATACCTTTAACACGAGTTCTAATAACAGCCGACACCTTACATTTGTGCATGTGCTTGCGTTTTTCAAGAACTGATCCAAGTACTATATTAAACTGATCCAAGCATTAAATTAAACTGATCCAAGTACAGGAATTACAATATCCCTTCATGCGCATTAGAAAAGGGTACAAATGGTGATATCTTATAACAATCTGGTATGTCTAATTTTAATTCAAGGAATCTCCCGGTAATTCAGGCTTGTGTTTAAAACTGAAAAACTGTCGGGGAGTGGCCTGGCTCTGTGAGTGCCTCCGTTGCGAGGTGGACGATGGAGGTGGACAGTCGCCCCAATTGAACTTCAACCACAGTGGTACCGACTGCAGATGGGTCAGCTGGGCGTGGAGCACAGAGTGAGTCTGAGCTCCTGGGTGACTGTAGAGACTGAGAAACGAGGGTGCCGGAGGCGGACAGTGCTGTATGAAGATGGCGCCTGCGCTGCAACGCCCTGCCGCACAGTGGAGTGCGGATCAATGGAGCTCTCGACTGGGTATGATGAGGTCAGACCTGCATGTGAGAGGCGTGCTGAGACCCCCATCCAGCTGGCGCTAGAGCTGTTGAGGGGCGAGAGGACCAATTGGTGCCTGGACCATTGTCTCTGAACAGGGGAGGCTGAGTGTGGCAGCGCTCTTGGAGGTGAGGCGGGCAGTGCCAGGGGTGGGGGGGGGAGGTAAGAGTGCCACATACCCAGAGAGAGCAAGCTGAGGCGACGCCGGGGGAGCACGCTCTTGATTGTTAGCATAAAACTGGAGCGTTAGGGGGCATTGCCTGTCTCCGGTGGCTGTGGCTCCCAGGGCGCCTGACTTTTCCTCCAGACCATGGCTTGGAGCAGGCCTGAGGAGGATGTAGGACATAGTGACGTGTGCAAGGAAGGGTTATGGCACCCGGGACCTTTGGGAGACCCATGGCTGAGCCTTAGGCAGCCAGTCCTAAGGATTGAATAGATCCAGCGGGTCAACAGCGAGTGAGACAGTGTACAGAAGACCTCTAGCCTGAAGCAAAAGAGCTGCACCTGACGACATGGCCAAGACATCCAAAACTGGGAAACACGTCGACATAGCTACAATGCTGCAGCTCTCCAACAAACCCAAAAAGCCATAGGTGATTGCAGCGTTGGTACATGCGGAGGAAGTGCCCCAGACCTTACACTCTCAGGCATCCACCAAGACCAGTCTCCAACTGTTGCTGCCGAATTAAAAAAGGAAATCGCTAGCTGTACGGCCAAATCAGAAGATGACAGTGTTGGGCAAACAGATGGATGAGGCTGAAAGCAGAGTGAACAAGATGGAAAGGGCAGCATGCGAACAATCCTATGATATAAGTGAATGGCCCACATAGTCCATGCTTTGGAAGAACGCTGTGAAATCCTAGAGGAGAAGCAAGAAGATGCTGGAAAACCGCTCCAGGAGATCAATGTTTGCATTAGAGGAATCCCAGTTGGGGTCCCGAGAGGGGAGCTCCCAGATCTGATAAAAGATCTTTTTCGCCACTTGCTCAAAGCTTCAGAGGATACAGAGGTGGAATTGGACCAAACTAATCGCCCCCCCGGCCCAGGGTCCAGCCTCGCCAGGGCGAGACACCTGATGTCTCAACTAGAGTTCATTTATTTCTTCACGCTTAGGAAACAGATAATGAGTGCTGCCATGGACATACTGTTCATCCATTTCAAGAGAAATGCAGGTTTCGCTGTACCAGGAACTCGCCTCTATCACATTGATAAAGTAACAGGCACTACCTACGCCCAGTGACTGAATGATTCAGGAAAAGGAAGATCACCTACAGATGGGATTTCCCACAGTACTCATTTTTGCAGTCAATGGGATTAAATGGGCCATGAGTCAATGAAAGAGGGGGAACATCTGGTACAGCCGGTGAAGGAGGTGGAGGAAGCGTGACGAGGGGAGACGAGATGGCGCATACAAGATCCAGCTCCTCCTTCGCGTACACGGACTCGAGTGGGCAGAGGCAGGAGATGTAGAGTTTTGCTGTCAAAAGAGAGAAAGGGAACAAGAGACCAAAATGAGACTGGAGGCCGCCCTGATGGCTGAGGAGCCTTGTCATTTCTTGTCCTGGGCTACCCAGACACATGTTTAGACTGTTGAGAGATATGCATTAAGCTTGGTGTCTACCCCCAAGTTGTTTCTCCCTCAAAACGCAGAAGTCTGCAAATGTATAACCCTCTATGTTGGTTTGAGTTTGAGGGATTTGATGGTTGGGAACATGAGTGGGAGTTGGGGTGCGCAGAGACTGTTAGTCTAAGGTTCAAGTTGAAAAATCACACGCCGCCTTTTAAATTCCAATTTTTAAAGCATTTATATGCGGGGAGAACCCTCCGCATTCCTCCCCATAATCCCCTTAAATATATATTACCATAACCACAGCCCTTCCTTGCCCTTCCCATATAAATTAGTTAAAAATTGCATTTTTTAAAAATCTGCATTTTTGGCCTCAACTATTTTGCTGTGACATTATCACTGGATATGGTTCACGGGGTGGGGAGGGGGGCATATGCACATAACAGCCGGACCTGCTAGAACCATTTACCAAAGGACAACATTCAAAGGGTCATGAACAGAGAACAGTGAACACATCGAAATAGGGATAATATCCCTGGATACCCATAAGGCTTATTATAAGGCGGATTGGGATCATATCTGACTGACAACAGAGGCATTTGGGTTTGGCCCGACTATTAGGAAACTGATACTAGCTAACTACCATCTACCCTACACGACAATAGGAGGAAATGGTCTTCACACACTGACAATAGCGATCTCCAGAGCTACTAGGCAGGAATGCCCCTTGCCCCCTTGATATTTGCCATGTAAATGGAATCTTTTGCAAAGAAGATCCAAGCTGATTGTAAGAATCTAGGAATCAGGATGGCCGGAGGGGAGTATAAAATATCTCTTTATGCAGAGGATGTTATGGTTATAATAAAAGAGCTCAATGCCCAACGACCAGGGGCAGAGTCTCCACTATCTATCGACTCTTGGATAGGTCGGACCCCGGGAAAAAAGAAAGATACATGCTGCAGTGGGAAAAAGATCTAGGCCGTGAAATAGAGCTGGAAGAATGGGGAAAAGTGTGGACGAGACTGCACAAAAGCTCGCATTGCGCTACAAATAGAGAAGGGGGATATAAATTATGTTATAGATACTATCTGACCCCAGCCCAAATTCAGAAGGCCAATCCAAGTGCGCCGGGTGTCTGCTGGCGTGGCTGTCCTGTTCCCGGAACACTGTTCCACTTGGTCTGGACCTGCCCCAAGGCAGAAAGCTTCTGGAGAGCAATATTAACGCACATTAAAGATATCACTGGGCTATCTATTTCCTGGGACCCAGGCATTATCCTTTTGGTGGAAACAGGAAATGGGGCATACCCTCTATCAGGGCAGATACCCAACCTTTGCACTCACCTGCTCCTAGCAGCGAAATTCACGATGGCCAAACTATGGAAAGACGAAGGGGGACCCTCAGTGGCACTGTGGTGGTTTAAATGCTGGGAGATAGCTATAGCTGAGAAAATCGGGGCGATCCGATCAGGCTTCCTGAGCAAAACATTGACCACTCGGGACCCATTCCTGGATTATGCGGCCAAATTCCCTACTCTCACCAGGAGGCCCCCGCTTACCCGATGGCTCCAATGTAGCCCGCTATATTGAACAATGCTCCACACCCACGCTCAAGGAAAGCGGACAGGGGAGAAACTGGCAACAGAATGGGAGTGGGCGGACTTAAAGTTGTTCCCCAGGGGGCTGGTAGGACATTATCGGTTCCTATACTTGGTAACCTTGAGATGAAGCATGCCATGACGAAATAGCTTACATCGAATGCATGTTGGTGATGCCGGTGTTGATTTGGAAAATTTAATAAAATGCTGTTCTTAGAAATGGGGGGTAAGGGGGTGAAGGGTGGGGGTTGCTTGGGGGAATGTTTTGCATATGGTATAATCTTCAATAAAAAGAGTTTTCGAAAAAAAAAAAAAAAAAAAAAGAAAAAGAGCTCAATGCCTCTCTACCAGCTCTAATGATGGAGCTCCGGGCCTTTGGGCTGGCCTCGAAATGTACAATCAATTCTTCAAAGTCGAGTGGCCTCTGTGTATCGATGCAATGCTTAAACGGGTTAGAGACAGGGTCTCTGAGATATGCCCAATAGATATGCCAGCCATAGATTATCTGGGGGTCCGGATTCCTAAAACCACGTCTCAGACATTTTGACGCAATTTCCCACTGCTTTCAAAAGATTCACGGAGGACCTAGATAGATGGGATAAACTAGAAATCTCCTGGTTTGGCAGGATAGCGGCGATTAAGATGAACCTAATGCCCAGACTACTATACCACTGCCGGTCCGGATCCCAATCTAAGGCATCTTCAGGCAAAGGTTCTTGAATTTATATGGGGGAAGAAAAAAAGCATGCATACCAAAAAAAGTTTTGTTAAGATGGGTGATGAACGGAGGCCTGGGAGTACCCTATGTTCACAGATATAATATGGAAGCAGAGATATCACACATGCTGACATGGAAGAGGGAAGACCTATGGCCCAAATGGAAACATATTGAGCAGGCATGCTCCTAGCGTGCCCTCTCCCAGATCCCCTTCTTGCAAATAGGAAGCTATAGGGAGGAATTCCCGTTGCTGTCTTCAACAAAAACCACAATACATTATTGGAACAGGGCGGCCCGGATATGGGGAGTGCCGGTGGGCATGGGCCTGCTGACCCCTGTATGGGATAACCTGGATTTTCAACCCAGTAGGGCTAAAGAAAGCTTTTGATCCTGGGTGGAGGGTGGACTGGTGCATCTCCACCAGGTCTACGCAGGGGGATGACCACTGTCCTTGAGTCCTGCAAAAGCAGGTTGCATGTCGGGGCCGAAAGAATTCATTACGTGCAGTTGTGTCACTAGGCTTCTCACCCGCAGGCTAGGAGTACACAGGAATAGTCCACGTTGGAATTAACCTATAGCTCACAGATACAAAAAGCAACAGCATCCACATTATATAGATTGCTGGACAGATCGGACCCTCAGGAACAGTTAGCTTGCAGGGTCAAATGAAAATGAGACCTGGGCATAGAGATAGACAATGAGGCTTGGTACAGGGTTTGGGCTCGCACACACAGGGCA
The DNA here is from genome assembly GCF_040938575.1 of Ambystoma mexicanum. NCBI lineage: Eukaryota > Metazoa > Chordata > Amphibia > Caudata > Ambystomatidae > Ambystoma > Ambystoma mexicanum. The sequence continues at coordinate 1,088,464,713 of NC_090929.1, forward strand.
TCCAGATGTGCAACAAACAAAGAATGTGTTGTGAAAATGTGTTAACGGTGGTACCCGACCCAGCATAAAATGAATGGGACACCCCCTCTCAACTGTTGGATTGGGTGCGGGGAAGAGAACTCCCTAATGCACATGCTGTGGACATGCAGTAAGTCACAGCATTTCTGGCAGGAGGTGTGGGCGCAAATAAAAGAAATCACAGGTATCCAATTGCCCATGGATCCTCGAGTGATCCTCGAGTGATACTACTCAGAGAAACGGGTGAGGGTATTCTACCCATGACTGGCTATCGAGCCGCCCTAATAATACACGGCCTACTGGCGGCAAAAATCGTCATTACCCGCAAATAGTCAAATCCAGAAGTTACAATTATGTAGATGTGGTGGGTGTAGATCTGGGACATCCTAATGGTGGAAAAGGGTACAGCGCTAAGCTTGGGGAAATATGAAAGCTACCATAAGATATGGTTGCCATTTATCGAATATTTGGAAAAAATTCCTTCGTGGCGGGGAAACTGCCCGATTAGAAGATGCTCACTTCTGTGATGTCTTTGTCCAAAGTGAAATGCAATATTTGGGTAACCGTGGGGATTGGGCAGGGAGAGGAGGTGTGTGAGTATGCTGGTATCTCGAAATATGATGCTTAAAATTGTGAAGGTATTCTTACGCTTTGGGCACAGGTGAGAACTGTGCAATGTTTAAGATGAAGCTGTATTGTGCCACGCGCCGAACGTGAAATTCTGTGACAGTTAAATAAAAATATTATGTTGAAAAACTTCACAGCAATGCTCGGAAACTAATTGAGGAAAATTGTTTGGGGAACAAGATGATATCCAGCCTCCTGGTTGTAGAAACTGAATTACCAGGAGATTTCCCTTTCCATGGCGGCCATCGGGAGCAGACGCACTGGAAACACTTCTGTTCCCAGCGCGTCTGCTCCCGAAAAAATAAAGAGAAGAAGGTAAGTGGGATTGGGAGGGCGGGGGGGGGGGAGAAAGGGAGGGTGAAAAAAACATACCTTGGTCCCCGGCAGGGGACGATGGAAGCCTTCTGCCGTGTGGAGGCTCGGAGTGGGGAGGGCCAATCAGAATGGTTCTTTCATTCTGATTCTCCCTCGACGGGTACTAAATATATATATTACAGGGCCTGTGGAAGCAGAGCTGTAGTTATGGTTAAGTTGCTCAACCCATAGGCAGAGCAGTTTTTCGGCGGCTTGTAACTTTGACGCCGTTCGACGTATGCTCACCAAACATTGCTAAAAAGTATATGGCCACCTCTGAATGATTTGCGAAGTTTGGTGCAGTTTCATCAAGGGGGGGACAAAGTTATAGGGGGGGTCCCAGAACTTTTGAAATCCTCACAGACATAATGGAAAAAATGTTTGCTCCCGCCTGCAGCCCAAACCGTGGACAGATTTTTCCCAATTTGCACGAGGAGAAGCAGCCTGGCCCCGAATTTGCAAATTTAGTGTAAATCTGTACAGTAGTTATTTAAAAGGGCCAAAAAGTAGGTGAAAATAAATGTGTGATATCTGTGTCCGGTCCGCGGACTCATTTACTGATTCAGTGTCTGCAAATACCTCTGGACCAATCACGGGGTAGCGTGGTGTTTGCGGACACCAATCGCACACACTGATTGGTCATTGAAAAACGTGTACTGCATCAAACTTTTAGAAAGGGTTGCCATATTGGATCCGCGGACCACAGCCTTTTTTCCTCAGACAGCACAATGAGAAAAAACTCTGGAAAATACATTTGGGGGTATTTTGTAGCTGAAAGAGTGTCTGGGAGGGGTGGGAGTGGAAAAGAGTTAAGATGGAGCTGTTTGTAAAGGTGAAAAAGGCTGTGCGGATGCCGCTGAGTCCACGGTCAATTTGACTGTTTGTGGCCATATTCCGAGCTGTGCTGGGAGGAATCTGAGGGCGTCCTCACTTCTTTCCCCAATATATCCTCCTCCCATGTGGCCAGGCAAAATGTCGTCGCTATCGGATCATGACCCTGAGGGTAGATAGGCAAGGGAGGATCATCTTGCTGGAGCAGACTTGGCGAGCGGGGATGAGGCACCCTTAGGTGAGACATGGTATCCTCCATTCCCCATGAGTCCACTGTTCCTCAAACCTTTATAGGTTATTATCAATCCCTTCCCTATTTTTCCCCTAAATCATTCCCCAATAGACACCAGTTTGGTACTGGGACAAGGAAGAGACCAACTAGAGAAATACGTTCTTTCTTTATTGACACACACACATACAAACACCAGTTATGTGCTGTGCCGAGGAGGAGGGCAGCAAGAGCAATGACGGACTCCCGAATCAGCAATGAGTGGTCTAGTCCTTTTTGGACCAATCAACCTGGTGGGAGTTTTAAAAGCAGAAAGTACAGCGAAAATGGAGTCAGCTGTGGGAACATGTCTACGGATTGCTGGACGAGAGCAGACCTCTCCTGAAAGGCGGCGTGGCAGACAGAGTGCTCGAGAAACCCTGGAAAATGCTCTGTGTATGCAGCGGGAAGCGAGGCTGAAGGATGCTGGAGGCCAGTGGCGGACCGCAGAAATGGAACCGCCGTGACCATGCAAAACTGCAATGTGAGGTCCAAGCTGCTAGAGAAGCATCTGTGGTGTGAGCGAAGCCACGGAGAGCCGCTGTGGAGATGGAGCGAGGCCCAGCACAAGAGAAAAAGAGCTTGTAGCGGCTGAAAGCCTCGCTGGAACGCTGTAAGCATTGACCACTGATTCACCCTGGGAAGAGGGACACCGAGACGGCAGGCAGGCACGCAAAGCTCGTGAAACCTTTAATGAATGCCGATTTGAATGAAAGCAAGTACTTTTTAAATACAGATCCGAATGAAAATGAAAGTAAGCACTTTTTGAATGCCTATCCGATTGAAGGCAAGTTTGTTCAACTTCCTGGTGTAAGTAAAAGTGTAATTTGAGAAAACAGGTATTGGCAAGATCTATGAGAATATAAGGAACTGTGTAACTTGAGTGAACAAGCATTGGCAAGAGCATAGAGAGTATGTGAAAGTGCAACAAGTGAATGGTGGCAAAACAAGCAATGATAAAGCATCATGAGGATGTAAAATGAGAACTAACCAAGCAGCACTGTATAGCTGAAGAAAGGCAACGTGCATATGAAGAAGAAGCAAGTAAGGTGTATCGGTTGCATGACCTGTAATGGGTAGACCACACCAACAACTGCACCTAGACCGAGTGCACCCATCTATGCAAAAGCCACTGAAAGCACACACAAATGAGCTTTTGATTGAATAAAGTAATCTTATGTGATCTGAAATTAAGGAACTGAATTACATGAAATTGGTGAAAGGTAACAAAACCAGAAGAGCTGGGAAGTTTCCCAAGGAATTGTGTTGTTTTGGAAAGTTAAAGAGAACCCCTTTGCATTGTGAACTATTTTGAACTTGGGGAAGGGAAACCCTTAACAAACCAAGAGCTGGAAGTAGCTCTGAACTTTTTTTTACACTATTAATTTTGATGCTGACATCCCTACACACTGTATACAATTATATGTGAGGAAAAGTATACGTTTTGGACATAGACAGATAGCTCTTTGGACTTCCTGACACAGACGATCCTTAGTTTCCTTTAGGTAGGGAAATCCCAGCTTAGCATGGGGCAAGTTAGGCCTTTTTCCAATCTCCCTTTTGATTTAATAAAAGTTTATAACCAAAACTTTATTCCGTTGTCTGTGTCTACTTCCTGATGCCTTCACAATGTCTGCATACATCATTGGGACTAGGAAGGGTTCTGTGTTTTGGTAGATTTACATATATTTTATGAATGTAGCGAGAAGAATGTTGTGAACCTAAATCCCGAACTGTCGCATGGAAATATTACTGTTTGACTGTGATGGTTATTGGTGTTCACTAAACAAAGTAAAGCTCATAAAAAAAGAAAGTAGCAAGAGTGAGTAATATGTGTGTGTTTGGACTAAAAATGCATTTGTTAGTTGTTGCTGAAGTGACTATAAAATAACTAGTGTATAGATGTGTGTGTGTGGTGAGGTTATAACATTGTTGAAGAATGAAGAGTATAGTTGTGACAGTGGTTAATGTGTATATTTTTGGGAACATGGTTGTATAGCTGGGGTGGACAATAGTAAAAGAAAATGGGGGAGTCATGTTTTTGAAGGTGTAATGTGTATATTTATGATATGGTTAAATTCTATTGTTGTAGCAGTAGCCAGTATCCAGATTATTGGGGGCATGGGCACAGGCCATTACCCCAAGAGTCTCGAGACTGGCCATGGCAACAGTAATAGGTGTATAGTAATTATGGCAGCTGTAGAGTGAGTATACAGTATTTACAATATGGCAGAAGGATATTATTGAAGTGTATATACTATATATAATCCTACTAGAATTTTGGACACTGCCTATGACTATAATAGCTTGTCATCAGTAATTATGGCTATAGTAATATGCTCATAGAAATTGATAGTAGGCATGGATGTTTAGTTGAATATCGAAAGAAGGCTGTAATGTAGAATTGTAGAGACTGGCAAAATATATAATAATGTCTCCTTAGTAATTATGGCTACAGTAATATGTCAAGAGCAATTGAAACTGGGTGCAGATAATTACTTCAATATGGTGAAGGCACGCCCCTAAATGCTCACACCAGAAAAAATACAACCCGCTAGGGAAAAAGGCCCAAGAAAATCTTGCAAGAATAACACGTTTTATTTCTACAAAAATAGGAAAGAACTCTGCTGCCGTGGAACGTTCTGGGCAAAAAAGGTGCAAGCAGAAGCTTAAAAGGGGACACATCATCATAGGTTGATTCATTTGTATACAGTGGAAACCCGCATAGTTGGTTGGTGCAACACTATACATGGCTGGCCTACTCCACAGGGGATGCCAGGTCATTGGTCCCTGCCCAGTTCGTCCGCCTTCCATCACGTGTTGTCTGCTGGGCTCATTGTCTCCAGGGAACCAAGGAACAGTGCTACTCTATCATTAAACAAATCACCTGACATGCTCAAAGACTGGCACGGGGGAGTCTCAAGGTCACACTAACCCACACTTCCTTCACTCATCCAAATCACGTCTCTCTGCTTCCAAGGCTTCCACCCTCACTTTTGAACTATAATTTATCCCTCCCTGTACCTCGCCTTACAAATCATGTCATTATAAAATAAAGGTAGGACGAACATGCTCTTAGATCAGTTATGGTGGATTGGTTTATGGTCGGTGGTCTGGGGTCAACTGCTATCTGAGAATTCAGGGGTCTTGGGATTAGGGTAATTGTAGGGGCTATAACTCGTGGGTGGCTGGGTGGGGTTCAGAGGCCTGCTTTGGCCTGTATGTGATAACACGTACACCAAGGCGCCCAACGCTGTCTCATTGCCTTGCTGGGCACATTCTTTCTTGAACACACATATAAGCAACAATTTAGGAGCAGTAAAGTGTTCCTGTGAAAGTTAGCAGCATGCCCCTCTCTCGTCAGCGCTTAGGCCTATTTAGATGTCCCCTTCAGGCTCGCAGCCTGTGTCTAACACACTAAATACTGCAGGGACGTGCAGGCCCTATGCTTCAACTATGGCTGCTTATATACACACGCATTATTTCTAAACGTCTAAATTACGTCCAATATTATGATCGTATAGTGACATTTAGAATGCCCCCCTCCCCCTAGTCTGTTATAGTTCATCTAATGGGGCTCGCCTCACCCTAAAGCGCCTAGGGGGTGGGATGGGTTTGCTCCCTTACCAACATTCCCCCCTTTCATTACTTCTACAGTAACAAACTCCCCCTCAAGCATGCGCTCACTCTCCCTTCTCACCACCTCTTCATATGGTGGGGTTCCGTTTTGTGGTATCCAGGCCCTACACACAGACTGAAATCTTTCCCTGATCACGCATATTCCTCAGGCGTGTATGTCATGTAAATACATCTCCCATCGCCTGCCAGATCCACACATACTTCCTCATAATTCTCCGGGTCGGGGGGTGGGACAAAGGTGGTGTGATACAAACGCTCTACTTCATCTCCATAGGGGATGGGGACCATGTGGGGGATGGAGCTGTCAGTTTGTATTTGGCTATCCTTTGTATTGCGAGGTACTTTTGAAACCCCAATTTACACTATCATCGTTGCGCTACTAGGCACTGCTTTCTCACAATACCGGAGGCCCATTTGGCAGGTGCAGAAGATGGCCAAGAGGAACACGATGATGGGTACCAACATCTTCACGATTGCGCCTAATCAGGATGGGACCCAATCGAATGCAAAGTCAAACCAGTAATTTCCTTGTATTCCTCCCTCTTTCTTCATACGAACTCCTAGACCATGTACTGCTGCAATTATATGACATAATGACCAGCGTCACAGAATCTCCAATTTCTCGGCACACACCTCCGCATATCGGGGACTTAGCAGTTCTGCATTGTCATCAGCCTCAGGGCATGCAGCTTGACCTTCATGACGTTGAACCCATGCTCGGTGTCATTTGCCAACTAAACCAGCTCCCAGCGTACAATTTGCAGTTATTTTGTATTGGTCACTGCTTGCACGGCAGGTAACAATAGGGAGGCAAAGAAGGTTTCGGCTGAGCTGAACAGTCTATATTCATCAGGAATTTCAGTGAGCTATGCGGCTGAGTCTCTCGATGGGTAGTTTGATCTCCTCTTCTTCCGCAGCTTCTCGCATTGCCCTCTTGCAGGAAGGATGTGAGACTCTGGTGGTGGTAACAGATTCTGTTCTTCAAACGCTGGAGAAACGGTCGGGGCTGTGTCGGATATTGCTCCCCCTCCCCCTTGCAAGTGGTCTCCTGGGATAACTAATAAGGCTGAGCGCAGCATTGCCAGCGAGCAGTAGCCCCTCCATGATGGCGGGAGGTGCAAGTACACTTGTTGGTTGCAGATCAAATTGTAATCCATCATTGCCGCCGTACCTCTCTTCAGGACTGGGATCAGGAGGTTCTTGTTGCATTGTTCATTAGATCCGATAAAAATTGTTCCTTCACTGTGGAAGCAAAATTCAAATGTTTCTTCTCGGTGCACTTTCACTGGTTTTTCCATTGCTGCAATCCATTTCAACTTTGTGATGTGCTCTGCCCTAATTTGCGTGCAGGTTGCTTCCTCTCGAGCCAGGAGCTCCTCTTCATATCCCAGGAGGCCCTCTGCCATCTATTGTTATGTATTTAAGTCCTTGGATCACCAGATCCAGTTGCTGCAGTCATTTCATGTCTCTCGGATTGTCATTACATTCCAGAGGATCAGGATCGATGAGCTCTAGTCACACTCTGTGTGCCTGGAAGGAGACTTTAACCCTACTTAGCGCCAGATGAACCAGGCACTGTGCCTCTATGATTGGTACTTTCTGTGGTACTAATACCTTGGATGCTCCCGACGTGTGTGGGATTAGTGAACACACATTACAGTGACCATTTGCAGTTCCCTCCCTATCGCACTGAAATCCATATACCAACTGTTGGTCATTTCAGGGTGTCATACATCTTCAATAACATCAAGGCCTATCCATTTGTATGCATCGTACTTCGCCCTTCATGCCTGTTGTTTCAATCTTTAATGTGGCCCCATGGGTCTGCTCACAACATTTCTACTGCTAATATTATCATACGGGCTTATGTTACATAAAATATTTTCAAAAACAAATGAGAATGCTTTTTCTAATACTATGTTCACAGTCATGCTCATATGCATTGGTATACTTGTTGATCTGTTGTTGTTGGTATTAAGCACATGACCAGTGTTATACATATTTACAGTAATGTTTCTGATGTTTGTGAACGCGCCCCATCCTCCCTCCTCTTTCATATGATCTCCCCATATAAAAGATGTTCCCCAATAGATTCCTAATGTAAACATTAAAATGGTAAATGGTCCTGTGCAAAAATGCATGCCACACATATAGGTGTATGAACAACTAGGAACAATTTCATAGCTAACACGTTTTCTAACATATACTGAAGTCTCTGAAGCTGCTGATTCCATCGTCTTATCACTTAAAGGGAAAAAAGAATGCACGCAACAGGCAGTGTGGGGGCGGGCAGAGAGAAAGAGAGACAAATAGAGAGAGAGAGAGAGAGAGAGAGAGAGAGAGAGAGAAAGAGAGAGAGAGAGAGAGAAATAGAGAGAGAGAGAGAGAGAGCGAGAGAGAGAGAAGGAAAGACAGAAGGAGATTTACAACACTTTATGTTCAGCTAGCTGTGTGTGTTCATTAATAAACTGCGGGCTGAAAGGTCTTGCACTAGCTGGCTATATAGTTGGACTGAGATAGGTGGCAGGGACAGGGGCTCTTAAGGTGGTTGTGTACTGTTTGAGGGTTGTGAGAAACCTGAAGGTCTCTCCCAGTCAAGTCCCCGGGGATCTGTCATCCAGGTGACCAGGACACGGCCATCGCTGTTGGATCCAGCTCCTGGGGGTGGACTAGTGAGCAGGATCACCTGGATGGGGGGTCCTCAGGGAGTGGAATGGGAATGCTGATGGGTGAGACACGGTACTCCCCTTCTCTTTACCCCTCTTCCCTATCCAACTACATAGGAGACTCAAACTCTCTACCACCCCCCCTTTTCCGACGTGAAGCCTTTTGCATATCATGAAGGACAACGGAGTAAGACCCGAGCCATGTACCTGACATGTACCAACACCAGGGTCAGGCAAAGTCAGGCAATTGACCCAAATCACTCACACCTGACTGCCCTTACCCTTCCCCACAGAGATAAAAGGTGGAGCATGAGAGCACAGGATGAGCAAGGCGGACCGCACAACGAGAGAGCATACTCAGCACAGCAGTTCAAGAGGAGGAGAAAGACAGCACAAATCGAAAGGTTACCAAGGATGGAAGTGACCTTGTCCTTATCGACAGAGGCCTGTGAAACCTCCCGAGAAGGAAACGTAAGATGGCGAACAATAGCCAGCGTGCATTGTAGCAGATGTCAATGGTACCCGGGCTCCTCCTCCGCTGAGAGCCAAGCCGGGGAGAGATGTGTGGTCCAATGGTACCGGCCTTGACTCCACAGACAAGAAAACCGAACAGTTCATCACAGCCGATGAGTCATGGGGAGAGCCGATAAAGAAACCAGACTGTGTTGAACGAAATTAACAAGCAGCTGATTAAAGAAAGCACAAAGAACTATTTATACGCAAGAGGAAAGCCAGCATAGCAGAGTCAAGCACCACGTGGGTGTTCACTCGAGAAACTCTAGACGATTACCCTGCTATTGAACTACAGTAAGCAGAAGGCCTTGGGAGAAAGGCAAGAAGGGGGTCAAAGTGGTCATACAGGGGTCTCGTAAAATCCTCTGTACAGTCGAAAGTCTTTGACCGACAGATGATTGTGAAACTAAGTGAAGCGAATCCCACATTGTGAAGTTGACAAGAGTGTATCCGATCGAGGGATGCTGAGAAGAGGGGGCGAAGTCTGAAGTCCTGATTAACAGTATGTTGACAAGTGTGAACCTGGCAGAGGGATGTCCACAGTGAACTGTTTAAAATACATTAAGATTTGTGAGTGTTGCACATGAAGATTGTGTTGAAAGCCATAGTGAACCCGGCGGAGGGAATCTAACAATCGAGAAGGGTCTGAGCTTGAATGACAGGGATCCAAGGGTGAAAAGACATCACCGGACAAAAGCAAATCGAGAAGGGTCTGAGCCCTAACGAGGGAGATCCAAGGAGGGGGGAACAGCCATCACCCCAAGATTTGTAAAAGTAAACAAGTAAATTACATTAATAGCCATAGTGACCCCTATCAAGGGAGGCGAACAGCCGAGAGCGGTCTGAGTTCAGAAGACAGGGAACCCCAGGGTGAGGAACTATCACCCAAGTAAAGAGAAGAACTTTTTGTTGTACTTTTGTTTCAATATTTTGAACCTGACAGGCCCTCGAAAGTAAGAGAAACTAACCATCAGAGGTCCTGAAATCATTAAGGAACTTTTCCAAGGGTCTGTGCCCGCACAAGGGGGGTCCAAAGGTGAAAAGGCATCACCCGACATACACACTGAAAGGAACTTTTGTTTGTTGTTTTGTTGAAGACATCAGGTCTTCGGAGGCAAGAGACTTTTTTTTTTATAGAAAAGAGACTTAACCACTGACAATCCTGATAAGCTGAAAGCGGAACTGTTAGCTCGTGCTGGGAAAGCTCAAGCATGTGCAATGTGCCAAAGTCTCACCTTGTCCCGTGCTGAAAACATGGGGAAGGGAGAACCCCGGCTAATATCCTGCCTTATTATTTTGAGAATGCTTCCTTCTTTTCTGATGAATATTACCCCACACTTCTTTTGTATTGTAGCGTAAGGATTGGCAATAGGTTTTTCTTTGTATAGGCCCTTTTTTTGACAAGACGCCACTAGGACTGCCTTATTATTAATTGATGGTCGTATCTTGCTTCCATCTTAGATTTAGGTTTAGATTAGGTATTTTTCCAACCTGAATACACCGTTTAATAAGCACCCTTCAAATGTGATTGCTTGTGTCTGTCTTTACTGTTGCCACCAGGAGTTCCTTACAGGGTGCCCTGCAGACATCAGAAAGATGGATCCAATAACGAAGCCCCTTTACTTTTACAGCAAGGGGAGTTGAAAATATCACTTCGTAGGGACCATGAAATCTGGGATTATTCCATTTTCTGACAAAACTCCTTACGCAAATAAGTTCTCTAGGCAGCAGCAGTTGGATGGGCGGGAGTCTGTTGCTGTCGTATTTGCAGTGTCCAGTGTGTCCTCTAGTCAGGACAGAGCAATCTGTCGGGAGACACATTTATTTGCATGTGTTAGGGTTGTCAGGTACTCTTTGAATTCGTCACCTAAGACCGCTGCCGCCCTATGGGCATCTGATGCCCTCCTGACAGGGGATATGGGCATACTCATGCACCGACCTGTGACCACCTTGTGGGGTGATAAGTAGTAGTCTTTGCTGGGTTGTGTGTGTAAACTGAATAGGGCCAATAGTAAAGAGGACACCCAGTTCTTCTTTAATGTGGTGCAAAGATTAGATAGCCTGCTTTTGAGAAGCCGGGTGATCCTCTCCACAACTCCGTTGGCCTGGGGATGATAAATTAAACACATCCGATGTTTAATGCCAAGTAGTGCTGTGATATCTTTAAAGAGCTCATTGAAAAAATGCGTGCCATTATCAGACCTTAATACATCGCACACACCCCATCGAGGGAAGACCTCATGGACATGAAATGTGGCTGCACATTTGGCATTCGAGTGTGCACAAGGTCCTCCTTTGACCCACCATGAAAAAGGGCAAATCACAACAATCAAGTATCAGAACCCATTGCATCTCTCACCCATGTCCTTGTAGTCTATGTATAGCTCGCGGAACGGCCCAATAGGGCAGGGCAGAGTTCCCCATAATGTTTGGAGCATCATGCCTGTGCTGAAATTTGATAAGTGGCCCTGTGTATGATCACGTTGATAAGATATTCCTGAAGATTCGGCACGAAACAATCCTCCCGTATGTCAGGTGCATTATGTTGCTTTGAGCTTGTGGAGGGGTGGTGGAGTTGGTTGAAAGCTAATGCTAACATTTCCTGAGGCATAACTGCTTTACCAGTGCACTCCTGCCTCCACAATGTACTTGGCAAGTGTGGGTACCAGGAGATAAGCCGCCATTTTGGTCGCCACGTCTTCAGCAGTGTTTCCCAGTGAAACTTTGCCTGTGTTATTGGTATGGGCGGCACACTTAACGACTGCCACTACAGAGGGTTGGGACAATGCAGATATTAATATGTCTAGCAGTGCAGCATGCTGTACTGTGGAACCGTCTGCTCTTCCATCGTGACAGATCGGCATGCACTGTTGTAGTGACGTATGCAGAGTCGCAATAAATGGTCACATGGCATCCTTGCAATGCTCGCGGGGCTTCAATGAGCACTATGAATCAGTGTCTCATATTCACCTCCCTCGAGGCGTACCACTCTGTTGCCCGTATGTCTCTGGACCATCTCCTGGTCAACTGTTGCTGACCAGTCAATAAAGAGAACCTCCTCTTCCTCCAATGGGCTGTCTCTTGCCTTGGGAATGTCATCTTCCTCCCCTTCGTACGTGACACAGTCATACATTGCTAAGTCTTCATCTATACTCATTTCTGTCAGAAAGGTGGCACGGGTCACTGTTTGGCATCGCATTGATCCCTCTATAATGGCGAACACTCAGTGTTGCACATACGAAGTGACTGAACACACCATCAGATTGTGGAACTTTTCTCGATTGTGAAGGCAGTTGCAGGAAGTGCTTGCTCGCAGGCGAACTGTCCTTGCATCACTGAGTCTAGTGTGCCACTGTAGCAGACCAATGGATTGTGGCCCATTGTACTCTTTTGGGTCAATACTGCAGTCATACGTTCACCATTAGAATGTGAGAATATGTAGAATTCCTGTGTGTAGTCTGGGGTAGCGAGTGCTTGGGCTGTAGATATCACTTCCCTTAAATCATTGACATTTTTATCATGTCTGCTGTCCATTCTACTTTGTGATTGCCTTGTTGTGCTTCCTTGAGGGCCTGCAGGATCAGCCTGGTGTCCGCGGCATAGTATAGAATCCATGCTCTGCAGTATTTGCATAACCCTAAGAATTTCTGCATGTCTTTCACTGTTATGGGTTTGGGGGTGGCGTGCACAGACGCTGCTCAGTCTGGTATGATTCTTTTGCCATTTGCTGATATTAACTGACCTAGATACAGCACTTCTTGCTGGCAGTACTTGTCAACTTTGTACACCTTGCGGGCAAGAAGTTGTAGGAGTGTGATAGAGTCTCTTCGGCAGTGCTTCTTGCTGTTGGTACATACAAGCAAATCATCCATGTAGTGAATGATCGTGCTAGGCACTTGAATGCTTCCTAAGTCATCGTGCAATACTCTGTTGAAAAGGCTCGGGCTCTCACAGTACCCCCGAGGCAAACAAGTGTGTTTGTAGTGCTTTCTGGTATGGGTAAATGCTGTGAGATACTGTGCGTCAGGGTGCACAGGTATTGAGATGAAGGTGTTTTTCAAATCCACCACTGTAATGTGGATCGCCCCCTTGGGGATACCGCATAAAATGGTGGCAGGGTTAGGGACCACTGGAAATTCTTTCTGTACCACATCAATTAGGGAGTGCAAATTTTGGATCAATCTCCAATTGCCCCCTGTTGCCTTTTTGACAGGGTAGATCGCTGTGTTACACGGTGATGTGGATGGCACTATTATCCCTTGACTGAGCAGGGCTTGCATCGTGTCTCTAATTCCCTCCTATGCTTCTGTCGATAGTGGATACTATTTCACCTGGGGTAGCACTGCCCCTGCCTTTAGTGTTATGTGTACTGGGGTTACTTCCTTTAAAAGCCCAACATCATGTGGGTTGGTGGTCCACAACTGCATAGGTACATATTCTAAGTCTGCTTCAATGAGGGGGGGGCCGGGCCACAATGGCCATCAGGGGGCATTTCACTCTTCGGTACTGCACCATGATCTTGCAGAGGATACACATCTATAGAATTATTTCTCTGTCTGTCATTATTCTCAAAACATTATTCATCTGTAAGCTCCTTTAAGAGGTACACTGGGGTCAATGCAAAGCACTGTATGCCACTCGCACCCGTGCCTGTATGTCAGTCCCTAGTGCAACCACTCTCTTCGCTGATACCAACAACCCTTGCAGGTCTAGGGACAGGATTGTGCCTGCCACCGATTCCGGGAACACCACAGGGCGAAAGATAAAATCTGTCGTCACTCTCCAAAAAGTCCTTGGCAATCTGTGGCACTGCCTCCACAAGTAGTGTTAGTCCATAGATTACATGTCTGGGTCTGCGGTTATCCCCCGGACCACTACATCCCCTGCCATTGCATGTATCAGCACCATCACTCTTATTGCACACATCCAGGCATGGCACAAACAAGGCCTTGATCTGTGAATGAAATTGCCATGTTGAACTTGCTGAGCAGATCCCTCCCCAACCAGTTGACAAGAGAGCCTTCGGAGTACAATAAGGGATTGTGCACTACCTTCCCTCCCACCTTTATATCCAAATCTTTAGTGTTTGGAACCGCAGAAATAGACCCAGAGAAGCCCTGCGTGTCAAGAGTTTTGCCTGATAATGTGAAGTCCCTCTAACTGATGCATGATTTTGCAGCACCCGAATCAACCATAAAAATAAATTGTTTGTTTCCTATCTCTGCCCCCACCAAGAGTTCCTCAAAAGGGTTGAGAGTCTTCGACAGGACCGGCCACGCAAGAGTTCTCTGTGGGCTGTCGTAATCAGGATATGTATTTGTTCCGGGAAATGAAAAGGGTGTTCCCCCCACCATGGCTGTGCCTTGAAAGGGGGCGACTGTGCCATTTGGTGCTCCGTTGAATAGGGTTGTGCCACCTCCCTAATGTAATGTGTGTTGGTGTGTGTATTGTTATACTGCTTGCTGCTACTGAGCAGGTGGATCAGGTATCAGCAGGGGTAAGCATGTGTAGGCCTGCTGTATCTAGTAGGGTATAGAAGTCATAGTGGGTACCGGCTCTTGTGAGGGCTCATTGGGTGGTGGGCCATAGTTATACCCCATCTCTGGTCTGCTCCTACACTTTCTTGAAAAATTGCCTACTTCCCACAGTTCCAACATTGTGAAGCCCCCCCCTCTCTGGCTCCCCAGGTCCCATTTCCCCAAAGCCCCCTCCCCTTGCTCCTCGAAAGCCACCTCTTCCTCGCTGCTGTCCTCCTTGTTGCCACTGAGGGATGGGGTAATGTGGACCCATGCCCCACTGTCCTTGCCCTCCTTCTGACCAAACAGCAGTTATTCTAGTATTTGCAAACTCTTGGGCGTTTCCTGCTGCTTCTGTCTGCACTGGCGTTGATACCGATGCTTCCACACAATTTTGGCTAATTTGTTTTGTACTAGTTTTGCTTCCTCTGCTTGCCACCTCTGGACCATTTCCTTGTCCCTCTCCTTTATCCTCACGCAATGGTGCATTATTATGCTCTCTATTTTGGCCCACCCCTTCGCCTCGATGACCACTATTTTGTCTGGTGCCTTTCACACTTTTTTGGGCAGGTCCTTTTTAACAATAAAATAGATAAAGGGTGTTCAGTGGTCCCACAAGCTACCCATCGCTGCTGTCCACAACTCTTGAACTTAAAATAACCTGAGAGGGGTCTTCGTCATCGCCCATGGTACATTGCATTATCGATTGTAGGTCAGGTGTGTCAGGGAACGCTTGCTGCAGCTCTGCCCATATTTGTGCCCGGACCTTGTTAAACGATGCTCCATCGTGTGCTTTGTTCCCTAAATTCACTCCCGGGTATCCTGCTTTTACACACATGCCAGGCCCGGTCTCCAATAGTTGCTACCAATAATCTTTTTATGCCGCCGAATGCCAAGGGTAATGTAAGAGGGGCATCTGCATCT
Organism: Ambystoma mexicanum; assembly: GCF_040938575.1. NCBI lineage: Eukaryota > Metazoa > Chordata > Amphibia > Caudata > Ambystomatidae > Ambystoma > Ambystoma mexicanum. The sequence goes on from NC_090929.1 coordinate 1,088,480,069, forward strand.
TTGCCCTACCCCGTCAGCTCTTTTTCCACTTCCTTTTCCCCTTGCTACTGCCATCCAGCCAAACCTGCTCCTTAACCTACCTCCCACAAACTCTCCACTCAGTGAGTTTGCTCAGGTGATTGCTCTGCCTCCTCATCCTCATCATCCTTGAACTCATCAATTGTACTCTTCCTGTTTTCCTCTCCTCGGCAAGAGCCTACATTTTCAGACCCTGGGCCCTAGGGTGCACGCCTGCTTGCCCCCTTCTCTGTCCTTTTCTAGATGCATGTTTTTATGGCTGTGCTATTCTGAACAGAAAGTCTCCTGCTTTCCACCCATCTGATCCTTGCTCTGCTGGTTTATCGGGTTTCACTTCACTCTGTGTCTCCCGCAATCTAGTCAATTCTGTTTGTGCCGCTGCCAGTGCCACTTCTAAGTTCCTTTTATTGACATCAGCATGAGCTGGGACCAGGGACGTCATTTAGGGGTCGCCAGAGGTCGCAACTCCGACCTCTGAGGTCTCCCTTGCGACCTCTGTGGTCTCCCTTGAGACCTCTAAAAAAAATCTTTTTTTTTTTTTGTAATGCAATCTCCTGGCTTGTGGCTCTTTACTTCTGGGGTGGCTGGCTTTCTTGTTTAGGCCCCTTAAAAAAAAGAAGAAAAATAAGAACAGGAGTACCACAAGTCTAACACTTTCAGCACTGACCCTAAATAAGAAAGAATAGGAATACCAAATAACGTGTCTTTCTGGAATTCTAAACAATAATTGTTAGGCTCATTAAATGTTTATTTCAGGCACACTTCAGGGGGTGAGTCTAGTCTGTTCTTAAATGCCTCACTCAGCCTTTCATCCTTCTGAGGTCGATAAATGAGTACCAACACAGGTTGGGTGATATTGGGTGTATATTTTCTCTATATAAAGTGCTTAAGCGTAAGTGCTGTATAATAACACATCATTATCATTTGGTCATGGACGTCTGCTTGCATACACAGTAATTTGGTAATATGGGGCTACACACACTGATCTTAAAGATACATGTGGCGATCCATTCTTGTATGAAATGTACATCACATAGTGATATTGTAACTATATTTTTCGTAGTGTACAATGCTATGTGATGCCACTTCCTGTTTTGTCAACGGGTGAAATGTCGTGTTCCATCGCTACCCGCGATATCACTTCGGGGCGGGGTAAAATTACATCATTTCCTGTGATGTCATCAAGGGTCGTGTGATGTCACTTCCGCTACCCCTGGCATTTTGGTGAAATGACGTCCCTGGCTGGGACGTCCATAGGGAATGCATATGAGGGTGGTGGGGCTGTCGCTGTGGTGGACACATAGGTCGGGTTAGTATAACCTACTGCGAGGCAAGCTGCCAATGGGTATATTCCCCCATGCTCTGCTGGTGTCCACCCTCCTTTCTTGTACAGTCACCCCTGCTATCATTTTGCATTCCTCCTCCCTCAAGATCTTCCGTATCTTCGAACATTTTCCAAAGGTCTAATATCTCTCTCCTCTTTTGCAACTGTTTCCCCTTATATTTGGCCATCAGAAATAAAGACATGTGTTCCAGAATTCACTTATTATAGGATCTCTGCTCTGGCCATGAGCGGGGCATCCCCCCTCTTCTCTTGTTTCTGTTACCCAATGCTTGTGGTACTTCTCGATTCTGCCACAAAACACTGGCAGGGCCTTATACATATACTCTATGGGTGTTTCTCCTCCCATTATAATGGTCCATGCGCCTCACTGTCTCCATGTCTTTGTTAGCACCGCGCATGCTGCCGCTGACCGTTATAAAAGTCAATCTTTCATCCCCTCGCTTCTGTGAAAAAAATCTAAAATTCTCTCCCCCTCCCCTTTTTCATCATGCACCGCACACCCACTATCACACCTCACACACTCAAAACACACTGCTACTTACAGAATGCCCCTCCTCGGGCCTCCACCCTACAAAATAAAAACACACGAACAAATAAAGCTAAAATAACAAGCTAATACTATTTCCGAGCCCACTAATTATGCAGGGCTCCTACTTGTTTCCTTTTTCCTCCATTATTCAATATACGTGGAACCACCTTCTTCCCTCACTCGGGAATGCTCCCTAACACTCTGTTTGCCTTTCCTTAATATTCTCCTTAAAAAACTAATAATACAAACAAAATGCAATAAACCACATCCACACCACACCAACAACCTTACTGTCCACATGTTCACAACCTCCACACCCTCCCATATACCCATGCCCTACTTGTTATCATTTGCAAGGGTATACTCACGTGTGCGTATGTTCACCCAAACTCCTCCGTCACAGGGTTCCCAACCAGCCTGCAACATCCTCAGAGTCGCGCTGTGCTCCAAAGTGCAGACTGGAATTCTGAAAACATGGCTCCTGTAAAACCACTCGGGAATACACGTTTTTAGGGACTGATCACTGTAGTTGGGTGCGGCCCATCAGAGAAGTGGCCTGGACACCTCCGCAGGCACAGCAGTGGGGGGCGCTGAGATCACGTCGGGGTCACCAGTTGAAGGCATGCCCCTAAACGCTGACACCAGAAATAATAAAACCTGTTAGGGAAAAAGGCCCAAGAAACACTTGCAAGGATAACACGTTTTATTTCTACAAAAATAGGTGCATCAACAAAAACCTCTGCTGCCATGGAATGTTCTGGGCCAAAAGGGTGCAAGCAGAAGCTTAAAAGGGGACACAGCATCATAGTTGCGCCATTTGTATACAGTGGACAGCTGCAGGGCTAGTTGGTGCAACCCTATACATGGTCGCCTACTCCATAGGGGATGCCAGGTCATTGTTCCCAGCCCAGTCCGCCCGTCTCCCATCATGCGCGGTCTGCTGGGCTCATTGGCTCTAGGGAACCAAGGCCAAAGAAGCAATTAGCTACATTTCCGAACAGTGGTACTCTATCATTATACAAATCACCTGATATGCTCAAAGACTGGCACAGGGGGAGTCTCAAGGTCACACTAACCCACACTTCCTTCACTCATCCAAATCGCTTTCACCCTTGCTTTTGAACTATAATTTATCCGTCCCTGTACCTTGCATTGCACATCTTGTCATTATGAAATAAAGGTGGGACGACCATGCTCTTATATCTTTTATGGTGGATTGGTTTATGGTTGGTGGTCTGGGGTCAACTGCTATCTCAGAATTCAGGGGTCTTGGGACTAGGGCAATTGTAGGGGCTATAACTCAAGCTGGCTGGTTGGGGTTGGAGGCCTGCTTTGGCCTTTGTGTGATAACATGTACACCAAGGCGCCCAATGCGCTCTTGTAGTGTTGCAGGGCACATTCTTTCTAGAACACACATATTGGCAACCAGGCTTTCGGCCTGTGTATAACACACTAAATACTACAGGGCCTATGCTTCGACTATGGCTACTTAATATCTGCAAAATGGCGGCTGATTATATAAGCGCACAACGTGTAAATGTCTAAATCACGTACAATATTATGAGTGTGTGGTGATATTAAAAACGCCCACCCCTAGTTTGTTATAGTTCTTCCAATGGGGCTCGCCTCACCCTAAAGCACCTAGGGAGTTGGGATGGGATGGGTTTGCTCCCTTCCCAACAATAAAGTACACTACAATGCACAGTTAGTAGTTAAATTCTTGCCTTATACCGGATACACTGTAGGTGCTGTCTGTATTATTTGTGGCATTTGTACGAAGGACGAGTATTTGCAAACACAACTGGTCCGAGCCGTTTAAGTAAATGTTGTGAACAGTTGGTGGCAATTAGAAGAGAAGATTAATTGCTACATTTGCATAGCAATTTACTCCAGTTATGTTGCTGAATTTAAATGGACCAGAGAGTTGTGCCTTTGTATCCTTGGATGGTCCTGCAGTTATTCTTCAACAAGAGACATTTTTCTCTGTGTCTTTTGATTGACGTGCAGTTGTTTTTGGACTAGAGAGTTTTGTGTTTGTATAATTTGATGAACCTGCAGTTGTTTTTGTTTTTTTTTAGTGTGATTGCAGGAAGATCTGATTATTAGTTCTCTTTTTAAAGGCCTTGTTTTTTAAGGTACAGGGTACAGATATAGATGGGTGGTGTACAGTGCACATAGCCTGTTATATTCTAGGATGCAAGGAATGTCAGTGTTGACTTGTTTGCATCAAAGTCAACTAGGAATAGACTATTGAGTGTACAGAGACATGAAAGTGCTACATAACTCATACCTCCTTTGAAGACTGTGCTGCCAATGACTATCAGTGAGTAGTGTAGAGTTACATCTTGCAACTTGTGAATAGTGACAACATATACAGGTTTTGGAGAGAATTGTTCTCTACATACATACATGTCTTTGAAAAGAAGGAAATGTGCTATTGTGCGGCCTATTCTTTTACCTTTTGCAAGTTTATCAAAGTGAATGTTGACAAACCGAAAGTTGTCATGTGGATATGTTTGGAAGCCACCAACTGTACCCATTGCTCCATTGACTAAACCTTGTTCTACGTCAAGGTTACGTTTTAGAATTACTCTGCAGTTTAGACACAGAGTTAATCGTTTTACGAATCTAGCTGTGTTGGAGATACTTTTTTCTAAGCTAATTAGTCATGCAGTTGCTTGTTGACACATTGGGACTGTTATGCTGTGTACTTCTATGGAGGTGATATGCACTATGGGTTGCATTTCTTTTTTCAACATGGTATCGTTGAATTGGGTACAGTTTGCAAGTGTTGGCATTAAGCACATGCATTTTAGATTTAAGGGTTAATTGTTCCATGACATCAGGGGTAGATGTCTTTTGTCCATACTGCTCATGGATTACTCTAGTTTTTAAGATAGATTTAGCATCTTTAGTAAACAGACCAGTTCTAATGCTTTTTAAAATGTTAGCATAGGTTAGATCTGCAGACTGACACATGTTTTGAGTTAGTTATCTGTAGCAAAAATGCTGCTAGAGATGTGCATTCCCAATGCTGCTGAGTGTATTACAGCATTGTTTCTGTCCTAAAGTTTCTAAATGGGTTGACCTTTTACTTGTGTTAACTGTAGGAGGCCTCCAAAAACAATAACTTGTTTTCCTCCAAACAGTTGTTACAAGTCGGATTTTAGGACTTCGTGCATTCTAAGATGAATTAAAGCCAGCATGAGGTTTGAAACCATCCTTACTTCATCAACTAGGAGGAATTTCATTTGTTGTAGAATTCTGAGTACTTCAGTAGCAGCTTCTGGTGGCAATTTGTAGTATTCTAATTTGTTTTGATGTTCTACTGGGAGAAGTCGTCAGTGTAAAGTTGCACCTCCTATGTTGTAGGCAGTTAGACCTGTGGGAGCTGTTACAACAGCTGGAAGGTTATTTGTTAAATATTGCAGAAATGTCCGGATTATTTTAATTAAGAAGGGTTTTCTAGAACCAGCTTTAGCACTTACAAGAGCACAGGTTAATGGTTACAGCTACAAGTTTCAGTTTCATGTTTGAGTCCATGTTCAATTTCTTCAGTGACTTCTAGATAAATGGTGAGTTGTTAATTAATCTGTGATTTGAGCACTGACAAATCTTCAGATTGTTTAGATTGATACACAGTGTTTTCTACCTCAGTCATGGCTATTTCTGCTTCATTTTGAAAGAGTGGTTCTCCAAGTGGTTCTTGGCTTCCTGTAAGAGAAGCTTGACTGCCTTCACGAGTGTCTTTATCTGGAAGAGTTTCAATGTGTTCCTCTTATTGGAGCTCAATGTCCAACATGTGTTTGTATTGTTTAAAATTGACACTTGTTATACTGCTTTCATTTGCCTTGGATGCAGCTTCACCTATGTCATGGTCACCTAATAATTTGTCTTCTTTTCTCCAAGGTTTGAAAAGTTATAGTATGGTAATGTAATAAAGTTCTCTATGTTGTGGAGATTTAAACAATAACTTTACATGACTAATTAGGCTGGGCCTGGTAAGTTTTACTCACCTTCCTTCACAAGTTGAGACTGAATATTTGCCAGTTTTCTCATCTGGCATAACATTGCTTTTGTAGGAGTAGTTTTGGACTATGTCGTGCAAGCATGTTTTCCAAAGCAGTACTTCTGTTTGGATAGTATGTGTCAATTCAATTGCTTTTTAAAATGTCCTGACTGTTGGGATCATTTGTGGCTATTGTTTCTATCTCTTGGTAGGATTTTAGTACCTTTTTTCATGAAGAAGCTGGACCAAGGTTTAGCCAGACAATGTTTTCCGATTTCCCATATAAGGGTCTACCTGTTAACGATTTGAAGCTTTGTAGGGTCTGTATTCTCTATGTGACAGCATTTTGATACCAAAGCCGTACAATTTTTGTGACAGGGTTTTGGCAGATGAAATGTCATCTCAAATGTCTTTTAGCTCTGTCTTCTCAGCTTTGGTGAGACAGGCTGTGACATATCCTGCAACTGCAGTGGAATTATCTGTAATGTATTGAATGTCTATATTTGCATTCTACAAGAGTGCAATGACCACATTGTAATCATTGATGTACTTGGATGCCTCATCTCTTTTAATGTTTTATGTGCTTTTAGCGAATATCCCGTTTACACATTGTCTAACTGAAGACATCAAAATATTAACTTGTCCTTTGGTGGAAACTGGTCTAGGGAAGCCAGAGCGACATTTGGTATAGTATTTTTCTTTGTTTTTATATCGATGTCAGCAGTATTTGACACACTTATGTTTTTGGAAGCATATTATTTGTGTATGAAAGTCACATACAGGCGATGTATATTTGAATACATTGTAAAACAGTGGCATCACTGTCATGGCCAGATTTGGGAGCATCTTTCATTCACAAAAGCATGTAGATGTGTGGTGCTCCTCAAGATTGATATTCCTATCTCCAAAAGAAGTGTTCTACTTCTCCGAATGGGGGTGTAGTTTTATTGCAGATGAAGTGCAGCATGGCAATGAAGCAATGGTGAAAGCATCTTGAAACATTGACAGGGTCAGGAGAACAGACTTCTCCTGGTGTTGTTATGCCTATTCCCTCTTTATTGTGGTTTGCAGTGTGTATGATGTCATGCAAGTCATCCCATGCATCTTCTGCACAACTTAAAGTAACAAACTATATGGGTGGGACTAAGTTCCTTCGCATACAACGTACATCAGCGTGACGGTGGAACCAGTATTCGTTTGTACCATGCATGCTTGTCAAGTGATTTGTTATGCTTGACTGCAAAACTTCATCTTTGTCTTTTATCTTTTGAAGTAGTTGGATAGCTGGCATGTTTAACAAATGAGAGCCTGGTTTAATGTGTGTGCAACTCCATAACATAGAGTTGCTTGCTCGCTTTCGAACAGGAAGTGGAAAATGTATTCTACATTTTGTCTGAATCTTGGGTTTTCAGAATACATTCGTAAAGAACGATATTCTGATGCACTAATTCGTGTTGCCCTTTCATCATATCTTCCTGCTTTTACTGTAGGAAAGAGTAAAGGAAAAGAACATGCTTCTACACTTTTCTCCCATATGCTCATTGTAGATCCTTTGGCTTGATGCATTTGATACGTTTCAAATGCATCTTCTATGGTGTCTTTGGCATGTAGCGGGTGAATTGTATACAGGTCTAAAATGTTGTCGACAGTAACAGTATCCACACGTTCAAATTGGCCAGTTTGTGGTGAATCTTCAATAATTTGGGTGGTTTCTTTTCAGTTTCTTCTATGTTTATATCTCTGTAGTATTCATTGGGCCACATTACGACCCTGGCGGTACGGAGTGAGCGGCGCCGTAAAAGGTGCCGGTGCCGTTCACTCCGTACCGCCGCATTACGAGTTCCCCTCGGGGGACACGGTAAGCATGCCTGGAAAAACCAGGCGTGCTTACCGGGTCCCGCGAGGGGAAGAGGAAGCAAACAACGGGCCATCTCGTAATGCCCTATGGGGGCTGAAATGGGAATGGGGAAAGACCGTGTCCGGGTCCTTGGAGGGAGGAATTACCGGGCCTTCCGAACTCGGAATGGCCCAGTAAGTCCACATTCCAAAGACCCGGACATTGACGCGATTTCGGCAGCAGCCATGTCGCCAATAGCGGCATGGTTACCGCCGAACTCGTAATAAGGGCCATTGTTTTGTTTAAGATATTCCAGGGCTTGTCTAACTTTGCTTAAGTGAACTAGTTGTTGCCAATTTATTTTGTCTTTTGTTGGTACACCATTAACTAGTACAATCAAAGATTGTGCTATTGGCCATCCTACTCCTAGAAGTGTCTACCTTTTCTTTAAGATCTAATGGCAAATATGCTACTTTGCCACAAATGCCTTTGAGTAACACGGATGGAGGCAAATAGGCAGATTTGGGTTGAAGGCGTATTATAGCTTAAAATGGGTGTACTGTTTGAATTATGATGCTCTCATACAAGTTAAGTTGTTCGTGACCTTTTGGAAGTGGGAAGATTTCCAAGCTATTAGTGATAGCCCGTGATGGCATTTGGTTATTGTCAAGCTTTGTATTGCAGAATGTGCAAAGTATGGAGGGGTCAGTTATTTTGTATTTATTTGCTGTTAAATATAAAGCTAATTGAAACCATTGGGATTCCTCATTTTCCAGTATTTTGGAGGCCATATACACTATTTCTGAACTCTTTTTTATAAAATGTTCTGCAACAACAGACACATACTTTATCTGGTATTTCAGAAGATGTGTTCTGAAACTTTGCTATTTCGTTTTTGTATGTGTTTGTAAGGAGGTTGGTTTTGGTGTGGCGTTCGCAAATGTTTTCTAAAGTAACTGAATTTTGTAAGTCAACTTCAGTTCCACAATATTTACTTTAGATGTATTCTATTTCTTGAAGGAGTTCTTCGGCTGTTCCATGTTATTGAATTTTCGCAGTTCTAGAACATTTTGCATAGTACAATCTATGGACAAGATTTCGCATAGCAGAATGGTGTGCTGCTAACATTTTGATGTGATGCAAGGTGCTTTTGCAAGCAGTTCCAGCAATGCAGGCTATGAATGCCCTCCTCGCAGCCCAGTGTGGATGCGTACTGGGCAGGAGTCTATGGTTTGTAAAGTTTTAATTCTACTTTTGTGTTTTAGTTTCACATAGTTAGATATTGAGCTGCAGGTCCATTTGTACACTGAACGGCTTGTTTGGACAAAAGGAACAATTTTTTGAAAGTTTGTTAGGGAAGAATTTTCTATAAGGGTTTCTTTTGCAATAATGGTGTCTGCTACCACCTCGCTCATTATTATCTATGGCAATTGGGTTTCTTTGTTCTTGTTTATAAGCCTCTACATTGCAATATGGTTCTGTGCTGCTTGCATGAAACCATTCACCTTCACAGAAGTTGGAGAAGTTATCTATATTGACATTGCACATGTTTAGAAGTAGTGTTTATAGTTTATCGATTCATTTAGTTAGTGGTTTCATTCTGTTTAAAATCAATATGAAGAACTTTTCTTTAGTTTAAATGTGCTGTCAATCACAGCTTCGAGGATTTGTTTTCTGTGGTAGTTTTGTAAGCGTAGAACGTTACTTCTTAGATTTGTTATAAGATTGCTAAGAACTCTACGGTGGAAAGTTCTTTGTAAAACTGACTTTTTGGAATGTTTTACTGTGGCTACGTTAACATTGATAGATATAGTGTTAAGTTCAGATTTAGGTCTCGTTTCATTTGTACATCTTTTTGTACATTTATTTTTTAAAGGGGGCTTTTTGTAGTCTGACTGGTCTAGTTTCATTGAGTGAGGTTACTAGCTGTTTTATTTTTTATTTATTTAATTTTATTGAGCATTTGTAAGGTGCTTTATACAACAGAATTGTGTTTCAAAGTGCCACAAGGTTAAATGGGAAGGGAACATGGGAAATAATAGCAGAGGCAAAAACAGTAATATACAGACGTGGTCCTACTAGGCATTTTGGCATTTGGCCATGCCAGCGCATTGGGGAAAGGCAGGGGATGGGTGGACAAGTGTTGGAGAAGGGGCCAGGAGGAAAGTGCTAAGGAGAGCCAAGGAGGAGAACCTCAGCCTAAATGCTAGTACAGGCGACACACAAGGGTGGTATGTGGAGTCATCAAGCAGGGGCCCCGCAGGGCAGTGCAGTGAGGGTCAGGGGTGCTGGTATTGACTGGGAGGAAGGGCCTGGGATCCTGTGAGTTTCATGAGGATCAGGCCACCAGTCACAGCGGCGGCGGGATGATTAGCAGGGAAGGGAAAGAGGGAAAGAGGTAGAGAAGAGCAGAGTTTTGAGAGGTTTCCAGAACTTAAGGAGGTACGGCACAAGTCTGAGAGTAGGCTGTTCCAAAGGAGGCACCAGCCAAGGAGAGAACCCTGCCCGCCACTCTCTGCTTGGAGAAGCGTTTGACTGTCAGAGAGTTGGAATTAGATGAGCATAGTGCGGGAAAGTTGGAGATAGCATGGTCCCAGGCCCCAGAAGGGTTTGTGGATGATGCAGAGGGTCTTGAACTTGATCCTTGCAGCCACCGGGAGCCAGTGGAGAGGTTTTAGGGCTGGAGAGATACGGTCCCTGGGCTTGAGGCCAAGGATTAAGTCTTGTAGCCCTATTCTGGATTAGTTGGAGGTGGTGAAGGGAGGAAAGAGGGAGATTGAGAAAGAGAAAGAGGCTGTTGCAGTGATATAGCCTGCAGAGGACCAGAGCTCTGGAGACATTGAGCATCTGGCAGAAGATGAGAAAAGGCAGAATGCCTTTGAGGAGGTGGAGCTGGAAGTGGGACTTCTTGGTAAGGTCCATGATGAGAGGGGTGAAGGAGAGAGCAGAGTCGAAGATGACCCCAAGGTTTATGACCTCACAAAAAGTTGTGCTTAGTGGACCCAAAGAGGGTGGCCAGAGGGTAGGAGAAAAAGAGGGCACAAGTGTCCCGATGAGGAGGATTTCCGTCTTACTGGCATTGAGACAGAGATAATTTGCTGCACACCATGCCAGAATAGCAGAGAGTCAGGGATGAGAGAAGAGGAAGAGGGGGAAGTAGAGGGAAATTTGAAGGGAAGATATGTATCATCGGCATAACACTGGAAATGAGGAGAGGAGGAGGTCAGGTGAGCAAGAGGGGCGAGATAGACATTTAAGAGCTATGGTGATAGGATAGAGCCCTGGGGGACACCACAGGTAGGGAGAGTGGTAGTGGAGGAGAAAGTGCCCAGTTGCAACTGGGAAGGCCAGTATCCATTGCCCAGTCAGTGATGTCAAGGGTGTCACAGAGTCATTTTATGAGGATGGAATGGTTGACCGTGACAAAGGCAGAGGAGAGATCAAGAAAAATGAGAACAGCAGGAGGGTTGGAATCGAGATTTGCAAGCATGGTTTCACAGGTGTTCAGCAAAGCAATTTCTGGGCCTCTGGATGCCCGAAATCCAGATTGATGGTCATGAAGGCAACCAACAAGATCGGTGTGGAGGGTCAGTTGAGAGAGGACAAACTTTTTCAGGAGTTTACCCAGAAAGGGGGAACTAGAGATAGGGTGATAGTTCGCCTGGCAGGAGGTGCCAGCAGATGGCGTTTTTAAGAGTGGATGCACAAGGGAGTGCTTGAGGGATAGAGGGAAAGAGCCAGTGGTGAAGGAGTGGTTATAGAAGTCAGCAAGAGCTGGGGCAAGACAGGGGATGTTATCCTTAATGGTTCCGGAAGAGCAGGGGAGCACCTGTTTGGAGGAGGCCTTCATGGAGTGGACCACTTTAGAGACCTCATCCGGGGCTATAGGCAGGAGGGAGGAGAGTGAGGGGGGTCGGAGGAGGGGGGCCAAGGGAGGCAGGGGAGCAGACATGGGAGAGGGGATGGAGTTGTGGAGAGAGAGGACAGGATGTCCTAAGTTTTGGATGTAAAGTGGGAGCCCAAGGCAGTGCAGAGAGCCTAGGAAGGAAAGAGAGAGGTGGAGACTGCAAGTGGATTGGTGAGTTCCTTGCAGATTTTGAAAAGTTTGGCCATGCTGTTAGTAGCTCCAGAGATGCGGCCTTGGATGTGGGCCTGCTTCTTGGAGCAGATAGTGAAGCGATATTGCCTTTGGAGCATGTGGCAGGCCAGTTTGTCAGAGGATAAGGGCAAGGTTGGCCACTTCCGTTCAGCAGCTCTGCACTTGCGTTTCAGAGATGCTAGACCGGAGTCATACCAGCTGTTGTTCTTGGTGGCAGGTTTCAGGCAGATCCTCATGGCAGGGGCAAGGGTGTCAAGGGTGTTGGAGATGGCAAGGTGCAGGTTTGCAAGGACAGAGTCAGAGGGAGAGTCAGGAGCAGGGGTCGGAGGGGGGATGAAGGTGGAGGCAAAAGCAACAACTGACACTCGCTTCATCGGTCGAATGATGACAAAGGAGATGGTGGCAGTGCAGAGGGTGGTTTGGATAGAGGGCCAAGGGGCCCCAGGTGGTAGGAAAGGAGAGAGTGGTCAGACCAGGAGATGGGGATGGTGACCAGATTAGAGATAGGGATGTCACCAGAGATGCAGGCATCAAGGGTGTGGCCAGCAGAATGAGCCGGGCCGGAAGAAAGAATAGTGAGAGAGAGGAAGTCACAGAGGACCCGGAACTGGGAAGTGGACGATTCAAGAAAGTTGAGGTGGATGTTGAAGTCACCAAGGAGGAGAAGTTTGGAAGAGGAGGCTGAAAGTGATGAGCCAAGTTCAGCCCATTCAGAGAGGAAGATGTAGATAGGACCAGGGGTTTTGTAGATAGTGGCAAGGGTGACAGAGAAGAGTGGGCGAGACACCAAGCCTACAGGCGATGCATTCAAAAGAGGGGTAGGATTGAGGAGGAATGATGGAAGCAGAGACCCACTCAGGGAAGATCAGGGCCCCTCCGCCTCCAGGCTTGTTAGGTCTGGGTTTGGAGAGGATTTAGTAGCCCTCAGGAAAGAGAGTATCAAGAGCAGTGACAGAGCTGGCATTGAGCCACGTCTCAGCAAGAACAAGGACGTCCAGGTCAAAGTCTTCGAAAATGAGGCAGATGTCAGAGGAGTGTTTGACAGAAGAGTGAGCATTCAGAGTAGCTAAGTGAAGCTGGTTACCACCTTTGAAGGTTTTCCGAGGGGGTGTACAGGGGCGTGGTACTCCCATCGGTGGTGGTGGAGAAGTGAGGGGAGAGGGAACAGGGGTGTCAGGATAAAGGGGGACATTTACGAGAGAAGGCAGGCGCTGGTCGAGAAGTAGAAGAGTAGGTTGAGAACCTTGGGCCATGATAGTGCCATTGTGATAGACATGAATGATATATCTAGAGGATGAGAAGTATGCAAGGAGTACTTCCCACCTAGTACCACCATTAATGGGTGAGGAGGTGAAAGGGGAAATAGTGGAGGCCAGATGGGGGGGTCCATAGGTCAGAGGAGGGGACGGTGAAGAGGATTTCTGTGATAGTCTGTCTGGAAGTGGCATTGGCATTAAGTGCCAGCGATAGGTAGGCCTGGATTAGAGATGGCACTTTTTTCAGTTCTATGTAATTTCATCGTGTGATGTTTTTTCATAGGTTTTTTTACCACAGATTTTTCAATGAAAAAACAAATCAAATTTTTTTATTTTCGGGGGTTCCCCACCAAACCACTCATCCACTTTTATTTTTTATATCATCCCGAACACCCACACCCCAAATATATATTATTCCAACCCCCCTAAAAAATTTGATGAGTTTTTTCATTAAAACATTTGCTGTAAAAAACCAAGTGAAAGAACATCCTGCGATGAAAGGATGTTATACCCTTTTTCAGCTTTTTTCTTCCAGACTTTGTGAGAGATGTAGGATAGGTGATAGAATAGCAGTTATAATAGATAGCAGAGATGGAGAGCGCCATGACAGTAAGGGGAGAGAGAGTTGGGCAGGGGAGCTGCACGGTGCACAAGAATTCACCAAGTGGCCTTGCAGCCAGGCAGGCACAGAGTATGAGGTGTGCAAAGGAAGACAATCAGTGCACAGGATAAAAAACACACCTAGATTCGAAATTGCCAAAAAGCACTAATACAGCATGAAATGGAGGTTGCAGTGATTAAAAAGCACACCTAGATTCGAATTTGCCAAAGAGCACTAAATACACTAAATGGAGGTTCTGTTTGAATGTTTTCTATAAATTGTTTTAGTAGCGGATGACTATGTGGCTTGTTCTTATTTTTATCTGCTCTATATGTTCTTTGTTTTCTACAGAGTCGCTTTTTAGTAGGCATTCGGTTGTGTCTGCTGGGGAAAAAAAGCGTGTGTTTTAATGTTGTGGAATGTTTATGCATGTGTTAATCTATCAAATTGATGGGTGTGTGGGTGTGATTGTAGAGGGATGAAAAAGAGTGCTGTGCAATTGCGTAGTGGGCTGATAGGTGTGGTTGGGAAACTTGTAAGAGTAAGAGGTTGCATAGCTGTTATGGGTTTGGGTAAATATGACATTGAAATCGGATGGTGTATAAAATAAGTATATTTATATGATGGGATGTGGGTGATAGAGTATTGATAGTAGAATGTGTTGAACAGTACTGGTGCAAGTGAGTAAGGGATTGGTGGTTTTATTCAATAAGTAGGAATATTATGATGTGATGAGGAAAACAGTGGTTGCTGTAATGGTGTGATTTAGTGCACAGGTATGAGGGTCCTGTGGGTGTAATTGTAAAGGGGCGAGGAAGAGTGTGTATGAGTGACAATACAATGTGTGTTAGTAATTTGGAATGGAATGAGTGTGAAAGTGTTGGGGTTGCAATTGAGGACCTGAGGTGCAGAGATATGGAAGAATACAGAAATTAAATTGTGGTATAGAAGTTCATGAGAGATAGTTGTGTTGTTGGTTAATAAGGAATTGGTGGTGTTTTGAATAAAGAGCAATGTTAAGATAGTATTAGAAATAGTGTGAATGCTGAAATGGAATGAGTAAGAGTGAAATACAACATTGTTGTGTAGAAGATAATACTTTAGGCTAATACAGAGTTAAAGTACATTATTTCAATTAGAGAGATATACATGCTATATTAATAAACATAGTTTGTAGGACGTGAAGAGTTTTCTTTGTTCGGTAGCTGTGTTTGTCAATCTTCTTTTTTCCTGTAATTGTAAAAGAAAGTTAGTTGGAATATGTGGTAATGGTTATGTAGTTTCAGTAGGATATGTTGTTCTTATTTGTGGTAGCAGCAGTTATTGGCAAAAAGAGTGAATACAGTTGTGTTATGTGTGGAGTGCTAATCTGGGGAGAGATTATAGAAACTTTGCACTGGTGCAAGTGGAATGTTGCACTGTAGTAACAATAGGGTAAAGTGTGCCTTATTTTTAAAAACAGTGGGATACATTAGAAAACAATTGCACCATGGCAAGTGCAGTGCAGTTTGGCATATTATAAGCAACAGGGTAAAAATTGGGATAGTGTAAAAAAGATGCATTTTGGTGCATTTTTACACCAGCGGAAAGTTTGCACTAGGTCTAATATGGAATGGTATTAAATCTAGAGCAAAGTTTGCCTTGATGCAAAAATGCATGATAAATGTATTTTTTTGCAGTAGGGCAATTTCTGTCTTGATGCTTTTAATATGGAAACTGCACTTGTGGTGTAATGGAAATGGATTTGTAATGTGTTCCAGTGTTTGTAAAAAGTAGGGCAAACTGTAGCCCAGTGGTGATACTGTGGACCTTTGCAGTTGCAGCACTGTTTGTTGTTAGTGTATGGTGTGTTATAGCAGCGGTTGCAAAAGCGTATGTTGTGTTTAGGTTTGCGTGTTTTTAGTAGGAATTTATTGAAAGAGAAAAAATGTATACATACATTGGCACTTTGACCATATTTCTGTGTTTTTGAAGTAAGGAACATGAATCTGCAAAATCTTGTAGCCACTGTGGTGAATGGCACTTGAAATGAGGTGTAATATCGTGCCAATATATGAAATGTGGTAGTTTGTATGTAAAGCATTGTCCATTTAGATGTAAGGAAAGAGGGTGCGTTTTAGTAATGACTACTTTCATTTATATTTTAATAAGAAATGTACAGTGTGTAGGTGCAGCACTAGTACGGAAATGTTAATATGTTTGTAAAGGAAATTAAATGCAGTTGGTAAACACTAGTATGACACCACTAAGTGGTAGTTAATCTGAGCAGGTGGGGAATGGTGGCACTATAAAGGATGAAGTAGCAAAGGTTGGGAAATATTACATTTATATGTAAGGAAAAATGCTGATGTTTTTAAAATGTTTTTTATGAGCATTTTATTGAAAATTAGAAAACATGTAATTGTGATTTGGAGCACCACCATTTTTAACTTTTTTTACAAGGTAAATACATTTGCAAAATGTGTAGAACACTGTTAAGTGGCAGTTTGTGTGAGGAAGTGCAATATGTTGGCAGTACATGTAAGTAACTGCAACTTAATGTGACCAGGTAGATCATGTTGCAATACATGGCATTTGATAGCAGTGCTTAAAAAATAGCATATCCCTATTGATATGCGTGTTACAGGTTAAATGGTAGCAACCCTGTATATATATTTATAAAGGTGGTGAAAAACATTGCTTTTAAAAATAGACGCATACCTGTATTATGTCTCGTTAGATGTAGATATTGTTGAATCTGCAAATAGGAATCTGGGTACTTTTTTTATGGATGAGGCTCTGAATGACAGGAGACATTTACTCATAGAGTTGAAATATACATCTGAATTGTTGAAATGAGGTGACAGGGTTACAATAAGTTTTTAGATGTGATTGGTGGATATATGTGTGACTGTTTGAAAGTTGACAATGAGGGAGTGTTACACAGATAAAAGTAAAAAGGGTAGAAGGGCTGCCCTGGGCGACGGTGTCCGTGGACATCCGCAAACCTGCATGTGCCATCCGGGTGATTTTAATGATGCCCTGCATGGAAAGAGGACTGCAGAGACTGCAGACAGTCGCGGACATCGGGGGATTGGCCAATGAGGTTTTGTGTTTGTGGGGGAGTTGTAGTGTACAGGAGCAGAGGGTAGCACGTGTTTTATTCCTTGTGTGAAGTGCTCGAAGGATGGCTATGGCTATGAAGAAGCAGACCGCGTGGATGTTGGGAGATTCATGGATTTGTTGGTTAAAGGTTTATACAGAGCAGCTTGGCATCTCTGGTAATCTTGGATTAGAAGAAGCAGAGGTGTCATGGTATGGAGTTTCTGGATTAAACTGGAAGGCATTATTACCATTGTGTGAGAATATGGTTCGGTTCAAACATCCAGATATCATTATATTACATTGTGGAGGCAACAGTTTAGGGTATGTTACTGGAATATCCTTGCAGTTTGCCATGAAAGATACATTTAGAAGGCTAATGGAACTGTCTCCAGCTATGAAGATACATTTTTTCACGGATAACTCAAAGGCACATGTGGAAAGGTTCAAACTTGTTTTGTACAAGTCAGGTGGCATATTAATAAAGCTGCATGTGCTTTTTTACAAGAAGTGGGAATGGCATCTTTCCACAATGAGAATATGAAGTTTGATGGAGTGAACATTTTATGAAGAGATGGAGTACATTCAACAGATGTTGGAAATTAGATTTTTCTTTCCAATCTTCAGAATGCCTTGAAACTGTTTGTGTCAAATGTGCTGAATCCTATGGATTCATCACCAAAACCCAGCCCAAAGTCTCCTGACCTGGGGAAGGCATGTGACCTGATCCTAACCCTGTGAGAGGTAACAGGGAGAGACGGCTGTCAAGGGGAAGTGGTGACTCCACTAGGAGAGATGCAGTATACATCCTCTTCTGAGGATGAAGACGAAATCCTTCCCAGATACTCAATAGCCTGTTATCAAGGTACCCATCCCTCTAATACCAATGACCAAAAGCCTGCAAAAACCCAACAAGCCATTTAAACCGAACAAATTTGGTGCTTCAAAGACTCAGGAATTAAAGATGAAAACGTTGAATTTCTCAAAATTCTGCTTGAATGAGAAATCCTCACTTTAATGTGGATTACAAACCTTTTCCACAGTCTCCCCTTACTCTAATAACTCTCATTTCATAGAACAACCAGACTTAGTTAAAAGTAACATGAAATACCTTAATGTTATACATTCTTCTATGGACTTCAGTTCCCATAATGCTAAAAGTACCGGGATGAAGAAGAGGAGCTCAGAGGCAATGAGGACTCAGAATGGTGAATATTCAAGATGCGGTCTAGTTGTTGTCATTCATGCACCTGAAACAGGATAAGGCCCAGCTGTGGAATGAGGGGAATGAAGGAGATGAATGGAATGAACGAAACGAAGGTGAAGCAGACCAAGAAGCCATGAAGGGGTGTGCTGAAGACACTGAAACCATCTGAGGTGCAGGAGCTGCCACGGACAGTAGCCTACTTATAGGAGTCACTCCAAAAGGTGAAAGTAAGCAGAACTGCAGAGTATGTGCATTAGAGAGCAGCATACTAAGAAGAAGCCCAGCTGAGGAGGTGACATACAGCTGGAGCAGCTTGAGGCAAATTGACAAAGACGCAGAAGATGAACGGAGCTGCCAGCGCTCCAGAAGACAGCCATGCAACTTACCTTAGGCTCACAGGAGCAGGAGGAACAGCAGAACGAATGTTGAAGGACCGCTGCAAAGCCTGAAAGGAGGAGGGAGCAGCCCCAGAGAACCAGTGAGTTGGTAGAGAGTGACTGCTGACCCCGGGGCACTCTGTATACGAAAGTTGTCAGGAACCTGAGGGCATCCTCACTTCTTTGCCCCGTGGACCGTCCACTCAGGTGGCCAGGGAAAGGCCATCACTTTTGGATCCCAACCCTGTGGGTGGATATGCAAAGGTGGATAACCTGGGTGGATGTAACTTGGGGACTGGGGAAGAGGATGTCCTTAGGTGAGACATGTTATCCCCCTTTCCCTTTCCAAAATAAACCTTCTATCCCTCAAGCATTTGTAGGCTACTGTCAGCCCTTTCCCTTTCCTTCCCTCTGAAAATGTTCCCCAAAAATACGACTTCAACACTGGGACGAGGAATAGACCAACTAAGAGGACACATGCTCATTTAGGTGAGATAGCACATTCACTGTATATATTGTTAATGCAGACTCACTTGAGTCAAGTTTCAAGACGAGTAGGAGACAGCACAGAGTTATGCACACTTCCTTTTATTCAAATTGATGAAGAAGGTGTACCGCTGGAATAGCCAGGCATGTCCAGCTAATAGGTTTCATCAAGGTCAGACAATTGCACTAAATGACCCACACCTGGGGTCATTTAAAGATTCCTTTAGGTATAAGAAGCTGGGCTGCACAGCAACTAGAGGAACACCGAAAGGTACACAGAAGCAAGCTGCAAACGCAGGCTGGAGGGAATGTGGCTGGAGAGTGAAATGAGCAGGAGACACAGGAGCCGAGAGCCATGTCGGACAGGAGAGAAGAATGCCATGGTAGAGGCTTGTCACGAGAGGGTCTGGAGGCCCTGGAAGCCCTCCTTGTTGGGTGCACGCAGTGGGATCCATGCAGCGGCAAAGCACTCCAGTGGCCACATAACACCAGGAGAGCGAGCAGTGCCCGCTCTGGTCTCCGCGAAGGAAGAGCAGAGACACGGGAAGCCGGACAGCAGTGCAAGGAGTGGAGAGAAGCCGAAGAGAGCTGCTGTGTGGAACCAGTGAGGGAAACCGTCATACCGGGGTGCTCCCCAGGTGAAAGAAGACTAATACCCACTGATTTGATTCCACTACCAGATACATACATTAGACTGGTTCCAGTGCTCCAGATAGGATTTTGGAGTGAGAGTATTTTACTCCCAATGTTTAGAATTAGAGAGTAAATCCAATTTCAAGAGAGTAAAAATGATTTTCATCCCTCGTAAGAGATTAAAAAGTGTCTGACAATTATACAATTTGTGCGTAAAATTACCACTTTGTTCGAAAACATAAGTGACAAAACACCTGTATTTCAAAGTCATTCTAAATAATGTATTGCAACTGTGGAAAACATTTTCCCCACACAAGAACCTTGTAGATGCATACTACCCAGCTTCATCATCATGATACTTGGGCACAAACTCTGTTAAGAGTTATTAAAGATGCCCCAGCTAGTTACAACGGGTGATTCATAAATCAAGTCCCTCGCTCTACCAGCATCACTTCTCTGCCTCTCGGGCCTACTGTTGCTGCCTGGCACTACCTGCTTGACAGCCACTCCATGTTTTTGCTCCATCTCTCCTTCCCTTTGCTACTTTGTTGCCCCATCTCTCACTTTGACATTCTGCCTCTCACCCTTAAATTGTGTGATGCCACATTTTGCGGTCTGTTTCTCTGTCACTCTGCCTCTCCATCTCTGCATTCTGTTGTTGCTTTTTCCCTGCTATAGCTCGCTGTATCAGTTGACATAACTCCTCTTCCTCTCATGTCATTACTCTGGCTATATCTGTTTTTTCCATTTTCTCGGTTGTGATTATCTTTCTTCCACAGTCTCTTATGACATTGGCCTGCCCTTCTCTAGTCTTGGTTTCTATTTCCATCTCTCCCCACCTGCTGTTGATCTGTGTTTTATTTTATTGCGTCCAAATGTCTCTTTTGCTCTGCTTCTATCCCTCACTCCTATTGTGTTTTTGTTCTATTATTAACTGTATTTCCCTTCTCACTTTCGTTGTTGCCCTATCATGTAGCTCATTGCTCTCTCTTCCTGTTGCTCGAATTCCTGTTTTGGATTGTCTAGTATATTCTCTGTCCCTTTGACCCCCTACCCACTAAAACTTTGTTCTTCTGTGATACTTAGGTTCAGAGTTGTTCTTCCTCTTATGTTTATCTGTTTGTATTTTTTAACATAGCACCAATAAATATCCAAAACGCTGAAATGCCTTTTCTATTTAAAAATCTAGTGTAGCTTTACCATTCGGTGCTCCTTTCTAGATGTGTGCAAACCATCTTTTGGCCATTAGTCTGGTAATTATAAAGTTAGAGGTGTGTCTGACCAGATTGAATGCAGATGCTTTACCAACACTGTATGCCATTACAAGTACAAGAGCCCAAATCAGATGTGTGTTCTGAGCCATTACAGGTATAGCAGTGCAGATGTGATGTGTCTGTTCTGAGCCATTACAGATATTTTTGTATTTTTTTTTTATTGTGTTTTATATAGCGCCTTAAACCAAAGCGCTGTACAATTTAAAAACAGAGTACGGTACTAAAAGCTGAAAGGATCGGAAACCGGGACTGGGCACATGGAGGACAGGGAACATTCAGTCTAAAAAGATAGGAACAGCGGGGAGAACGAGACGGAGTGTAGAAAGATAAAAGTGCAGCAGGATAGTCAGGTGCCGATAGAGGGATTTGAAGACTAAGCAAAGGAAATTATATTTGAGTTGAAAGTGAAAGGGTAACCAGCCAAGTGAGGCAAGTGAGGAGGAGATAGAATCTCGATAAGAGAGAAGACAGAGTAGACAAACAGAAGAATTGTAGATTGATTTCAAGGGGGCAAGACGAGAACACGGAAGACCAAAAAGAATGTTAGAGCAGTAGAAGAGTTGTGAAAAGATTAAGGAAGAAATAAGAAGTTTAGTAGCTTGAAAAGTGAGGAAAGGATGAACTTTACGAATATTATAAAGATGGAAACGACAGGAGCGAGAGGTAAGAGAGATATGGTAAGCAAAAGAAAGATTAGAATCAAAGTAGAGGCCAAGATTACGAGCTGTGGAGAGATAGTAAGACTAGCAGGAGTAAAGGATATGAAAGGAGGTGGTGGATGAGGGGGAAGAGCGTTAGCAGGGAAGACTAGAACCTCAGTCTCCCCTGCATTTAGAATGAGGAAATGAGAGGCCACCCAAGATTTGATAGCAGAAAGACAGGCTGTAAGGGTGTGGTGGATTTCAGGAATGAAGGACGAGAAGGATAGAAAAAGCTGTGTTTCGTCGGCGTAGAAGTGATGAGAGAGACCAAAGGAAGAGATTATAGCTGAGAGTTCAGAAATGTAGATGGAGAAGAGAAAAGGACCCAAGACTGATCCTTGAGGAACTCCGTGCTCAAGGGGGAAAGGTGAGGAGATCTGGCCAGCCCAGGAGACAGAGAAAGTTCTATTAGATAGATAAGAGGAGAACCAGGAAAGAACAGAACCCCTAAGACTGAAGGAAGAGAGATTCCAAGAGCAAAGAATGATCCAGTGTCAAAGGCAGCAGATAAATCGAGAAGAATAAGAAAAGACAAGTGTTTAGAATAGCGAGCTGAAAGAAGGGAGTTAAGTACACAGATGAGAGCAGTCTCAGTAGAGTAGTGAAGACGGAAACCAGACTGAAAGTGAGGAAGAAGAGATAGATCAGTGACAAAAAATATAAAATCTGAAGCTATACAAGACGCTCTAAGAGTTTAGAAAGTTAGAGTAAGAAAGAGATGGGACAGAAATTAGAAACAATAAGAGGATTAGCTGTGGAGTTTTTTCAGGGTAGGGATAATAGTTGCATGTTTAAAGGCTGCAGAAAAAACAGAGGTGCTGAGACAAGTATTGAAGAAAGAGATAAGATACGGTATAAGAAGGGGATAAACCTTAGGAAAGAGATCAGATGAAATTGGATCAGTAGGAGTTGCAGTGGGATGAGCTTTAGCTAACAGAAGTAGCACATCAGAGTTGGAAACCTGAGTGAAGCTTAAGAAATGTCTTGACGCAGAGAGTGAACTTTAGAGGAGTTAATGGAGTTATCAGGAGAAGGAGGAGAGAGGAGCAGTGCTAGAGTTTGTAAAAGACGCCTAGGATGGGCAGATTGGGTGTGAAGAAGGTCTGAGAAATAAGTACGTTTAACAGAGATAAGACAGTTATCATAGAGGGCATGATAGGAGAAATAGGCAGAGTGATTAGATGAAGATCTTATTTTGAGCCAACGCCTTTCCAGCCGACGGAGAAGACGTTGCATAGCACGCAGATGAGAGGAAAGCCAGGAATGAGAGGGTTTACGAGTGGGCTGGAAAGTAGACAGAGGATAGAGTTGGTCGAGACCAAGGGAGAGGGATGGTGAGAGAGCAGTTGCTGCCTCATCAGCAGTGAGAGAAGAAAAGTTCAATGAGGAAGGAAGGATAAGTAGTGCAGGTCTCATAAAAGAGCGAGTAGTTGTAACTGCGTAGATCACGCCGAAAAAAATGTTCTGGTTGAAGAATAGTAGGGGAGATCTGGGGAGTATAGGACAGAAGTGAAACAGAAAGTAAGTAGTGGTCAGATAAGTAAAAAGGTAAAGCTAGTACAGAAGAAGCAGTGAAAGTAGAGAGAAAGATTAAGTCAAGTGAGGAACCAGGAATGTTTGTAGGAGTAGGGAGAGGGGAAAGCAGATTAGAATCAAGAATAGACATTTTATAAAAAGCAGAGTGAGTAGAAGAAAGATGAAGATTGAAATTTCTTAGTACAAGCGGAGTTGGGCTGGGCAGGATATGGGACAGGAGAAGATCAATATCATCACAAAAGGAACAAAGTGGGCCAGGGACGGCAGTAAATGATAAGAAAAGAGATAGCATGAGGAGTGGTGATGATTTTATAAGTAAACTCAAAAGAAGAATAGACTAGTATAGTGACAGGTGGAGGGATAGACGAATAAGAAGAACGATAGAGTATGCCAGTGCCCCCTCCATGATGGCTGGCTCGGGGACATGAGCAAAAGAGGATAAAGAAGAAGTGAGAGAAGCCCTGATTAGGTGTGTGTTCTGAGCTATTACACATATAGCAGTCTTCATGGGATGTGCTTCTTCTGAGCCATTACAAGTATAGCAGCCCAAATGAGATGTGTCTGTTCTGAGCCATCACAGGTATAGCAGCCCTGAAGAGGTGTGTGTTCTGGCCCATTACAAGTAGAGCATCCCAGATGAAATGTGTGTGTTCTGAATCACTGAACATTTAGTAGTCCTTTTGATAAGTCGAAAGTTAAGTCAACAGTGTTCCAATTGAATGTTACCTGCATCTTAAATGCATATCTCAGATGCAGACTCGTTAACTCACCTATCAACAGGATTTGAAATAACATGTTACACAATAATCTCTGCAGCAGGGTTATTGACCCATTGAGCTGCCTTTCCCAACACGCTGTTGACAGTGAAAGGCACAAAGAGTTAGTGCACTGGCAGTTCCATCTGAGGCTTGCCTGACATTAAATAGCTTGTCAAAAGCTCTAAGCATGTTTGAACTATCCTTCATTAGTCAGGAGATTCATAATAAGGCTTTGAAATGTGCTAGATTTTTGAAAGTGGGACTGGGAGAAGCAGAGGTTTTGAAAAGTGCAAGACTGAGTAGAAGGGATTGAAGTATATAACAGCAATGTCATCTTCTAACGCTTTTGGAGGTTGGTGGGAAGAGCTCAGACACTGTTCTTGCTCTGTACTTTAGCTCGCTGTAGAAAATGCCAACATGTGCTTTCTTAACAGCAGCTCTGTTAAGAAATTCAGGTACTGTCCCAAAACATAGCAGTCCTGCTAAGAAATGTGAGCATGATGCAATCAGCCCTGCTGTGAATATTTTGCATTGTGCCATGACATGCGTACGGTATAGCAGTTCCGTTGATAAATTAGGCTACTTTGCCTGAATATATAGCAGACCTGTTGAGAGGTACAGGTACAATATGTGCCACTGAATATATATACAGCATTGCTTCTACCTGTATCCATTATACCTGCTTGCGGTGGGTGGTCAGAAATGGAGTTAAACTTCAGACCACATGTCTAAGTATGAAATGCCCATGCTGCTGCAACTGCGCTGCCTCTATTAAAGTCAATTAAGCAGAAATGCAGCCCTTGTTTAAGACCATATTCATTTTACACAATACTACAGGTGTCCTAAGCAAAGTGAAAAGCATGTTCATGATTCAAGATGTTTTAATAACACTGTAAGCTACAAAATGCAGGCAGTTCAACAAAGTGAACAAAACACAAATTCCCTTTTACATTACTCAGAAAGTATTATCTTGATAGAATCAACAGAGGAGAGTGTTAAAAAAAATTAAACAAACAAGGACTCATCCCAGTTTCTTCTTTCAAGGAACTGTGTCGATTACTAAAGTAAAGAGTTGATTTGCAAGCTGCTGCTAGCTAGGCTGTCACCAGTGAGCTCCATGATTTATGGGGGTGCTGCCATAAATAGCCTGTGTAAGTGGTATGCAAGGAAGAATTAAAAGGGCTGTATTGGCAAGATTTCTGTGCGTAAAAAAGCCCTAAACGCACCTTATCTGGAGGGCTGACTGGTTCCCAAATCAGGACTAGCATGGAGGTTTGGAATTGATGTACTAGCTGGGGTTATAGATCCAGACTTCAGAGGTAACATCAAAGTGTTATTACAGAATTATGGAAAGGATACCTTCCAAATCCATCAGGGGGATAAAATTGTACAAGGGGTGCTCGAGAGAGCAGTTTTCCCAAGGATAAAGGAAGAGGCTGGGAAGGAGGTAACAGATCGAGGCACCCGAGGATTTAGGGAGGCTGATGATATGCCTGACGTCCCGCAAGACCCCAACCAAGAAGGGTCAAGGAAGAAGACATAGAAACTCTTCCCGACCAAACCTTTACCCAGAGGAATGACCCATTGTTGGCTGAAGCCTTTTCGCAAATTATACACGAGCAAGAAGGCCTTGAGAGAGGAGGCTCTTTTTTCTTTTTGAGAGATGGGCTAATGTACAGGGGAGACACTACCTCCGAGGGCCTGGTAAAAACCCAACTAGTTGTCCCAAAAACCAAGTACTCCTGGAAATAGCTTATTCCCTTCTAACCAGAGGTCATCTAGGCAAGACAAATACTCAGGCACAAATTCTCAATACGTTCTACCGTCCAGGATATTCATGCTGACTTTAAAAACTTTGTCCAGTCCTGTGCAGTATGTCAGAAAACCAGTTTTCATATACCACCGCCAGTCCCCTTACAGCCACTCCCAATTATTGAAATTCCATTCTCAAGGATTTGTATGGACATTGTAGGCCCCCTGGAAACATCGAAATTAGGGAACAAGTACATCTTGGTAATAGTTGATTATGCTACTCGCTATCCCGTGAGAGCTAATACCACCCAAGAGATTTTTTAACCCAACTACCTTTCTTCTCACATGTAGGGTTTCCCAGGGAAATTTTGACAGATCAGGGTTCTACATTTATGAGCAAACTCATGGGGGAAGTAAAACAACTGTTACATATTTCCACTTTAAGAACTTCAGTCTAACATCCACAGACAGATGGCGTTGTAGAAAGGTTTAATAAGACCTTGAAGACTATATTATGGAAATTGGTGAAAGAGGGTGGTAAAAACGGGGATCAAAGGATACATTGCGCTTTATTTGCTGTTAGGAGGACACCTCAGGCTTCTATGGGATTCTCCCCATTTGAGTTACTCTATGGAAGAGATCGTCGAGATATCCTGGATATGTTGAGAGAAACCTAAGAAGAAAGGGAAATAGCCCCAATCCCACTCTCCCAAACTGCCAACTGATTGAAAGAACACTTGACAGCAGTTAGGTCTTTCGTACAAACCCATATGGCCAAGGCACAGGAACACTGGAGTGCCTTATATGATAAGAAAAGTTGCTTTAAAAAATCTTTTTCAATTGGCCAAAAGGTATTAGTATTGTTGCCCACTTCGGAAAACAAATTAACATTTAAGTGGCATGGACCATATGAGGTGTTGGAGCAGACAGGATCCTGTAACTACAAAATTTCCCAACCTGATCGTCGTTTAAAATCACAAGTTTATCACATTAACCTTTTAAAGGAGTGGAGGGAAATTCCTTCAGAATGTACGTTGGCTCAATCTGCAGTTAAAAATCTGGGATTATTTGTGTGGTAATGGCACTGTGCAGCCTCAGCAGGCAAATGTTAAGGCTGCCTTTTATACCTCCATACCAAAGACCAAGAAATCTCTTAGAGCCTTTTTGGGATTGATTGGCTACTACTGACGATTTATCTCAAACTTCTCAAGAAAAACCACCAGACTCACAGATAAACTTAAAAAGACTGAGAAGATCAGGTGGAATGAAGAAGATGAAATCTGTTATACCACATTAAAGCAGACCCTTTGTCAGAGCCCCATCTTAAAAGTAGCTGACTTCTTCTCTAAGAGATCATTCTGCAAACAGATGCCTCTTTAATGGGACTGGGAGCTGTCCTCTCTCAAGATCATGATGGACTAGAACACCCTATACTCTACATCAGTAGAAAGTTGTTCCCCAGAGAGAAGAATTATTCAGTTATTGAATTCGAGGCCCTAGCAATCAAGTGGGCCACACTCCGAATAATATTACGTAATTCAGACTGGTTACCGATCATTCTCCTTCAGTGTGAATCAGCCAATGCATAGAAACCAACCCAAGAGTTATGCAATGGTTCTTGGACCTTCAGCCCTATTGTTTCACAGCGGAACACCGGAAAGGTTGAGAACAGGGCAATGTTAACATTCTCTCCCGGTTTCCATGTGAAACATATTAGGTCCAACCTGCATAGAGGAAGGGTATGTGAGGGACCTGAGGGCATCCTCACTTCTTTTCTCCCTGGATCCTCCTCTCAGGTGGCTAGGGAAAGTCCATCGCTTTTGGATCCCAACCCTGGGGGTGGATATGCGAGGGAGGATCACTTGGGTGGAGTGAACTTGGGGAGTGGGGAGAGGATGTCCTTAGATGAAACATGGTATCCCCCATTCCTTTTCCAAAATTCACCTTCTATCCCTCAAGCCTGTGTAGGCTACTGTCAGCCCGCTCCTTTTCCTTTTCACCCAAAAATACCACCTCAACACTGGGATGAGGAAGAGACCAACTAGGAGGAGACATCCTCATTCAGGTAAGATAAACACATATTCACCTTCTATTGTTAATGCAGACACATACCAAGACGAGTAGGAGACAGCACAGAGTTATGCACACTTCCTTTTATTTAAACCTCAGCAAACACCACTTTGGTACTGAGACGAAGAAGAGGGCTTTGAAGGTGTACCAGTGGAATAGCCAGGCATATCCAGCTAATAGGTTTCATAAAGGTCAGGAAATTACACTAAATGACCCACACCTGTGGTCATTTAACAATTCCAATATGTATCAGAGGCCTGGCTGCACAGCAAGTAGAGGAACACTGAAAAAGCGACAGAGAAGCGTGCTGCAAATGCGGGCTGGAGAGAAGGTGGCTGGAGAGAGAAAGTAGCAGGAGACAAAGGAGCCGAGCGCTGTGTCAGGCAGGAGAGAGGAACGCTGTGACAGAGACATGTCACAAGAGGGTCTGGAGATCCTGCAAGCCCTCCATGTTGGGTGCACGCAGTGGGAGCTTTGAGGTGCCGAAGCACTCCAGTGGCTGCAGAACGTCAGGAGAGAGAGTGGTGCTCTCTATGGTATCCGTGACGGAGGAGCAGAGACATGCGTAGAGGGACAGCAGTGCAAGGAGCAGATAGAAGCCGAAGGGAGCTTCAGTGCGGAACCGGTGAGTGATAAAATGGAAACACTCATACCGGGGCGCTCCAGGAGCTTGAAATACATACTCTTGAATATCGAATGAACTGAAAGTAGTTATAAGCAATTCTGAATGTCAAAATACATATTTTGAATACTGAACAAATTGAAAGACATTGTGAACACTTTTGAATGCTGCACAGAGCAAAAGAAAGTTATGAACACTTGTGAGTGGAATGGAAACAAAGTGGTGGAAGTGGCAGATACCACGGAATTAATTGTTTGAGACACCAATGTTGGCAAAGTTAAGAGAATAGCAAGAAGGGCATGAGATGAGAAGCCGGGTGTTGGGCAAAGTTAAAAGAGTTCAAGGAACTGTGGATTAAGGGAAACCCTGTATTGGCAAGAGCCAGAGGAATGCAGATGGTGTAACAAAGTGCATGGTGGCAGACAAGCCATGGTAAAGTGTTGGAAGAGTGTAACATTGATGAAAGAAACAAGCTTATCTGTTTAAGGAAAGCAGTGAACAATTGTTGATGGAAAGCAGAAGGGGTATCGGTTGCGTGACCTGTAATGGGTGGATCGTATGGTCCGACAACTGTGCCTAGATGAGTGCCCTTTGTGGAGAAAGCTAATGAAATTATTCATAAAGAAGCTTGTGTTTTGCAACAGCCGCTTATATGATTTTGAAGTCAAGAACCCGACTTATCTATATGAACTACTGAAAGGTACTGATGACAAGAGAGCTGGGAAGTGTCCCAAGGAATTCTAATGTTTTGAAAAGCTGGAAATGTAAACTCTTGAGGAAAGTAACCCCAATACCTTGTGAACTGTTTTGAACTTGGGGAAGGGGAAGCTGATTACAAGCCTGGAGATTGAAGAAGCTCAGAACTTTATTTCAAACACTATTCATTGTTGATGCTGACATCCCTACACATTGAATACAGTTCATTGTGAGGGCAAGTATAGGTTTTGGACACTTTATTTTCTTTAGGTAGGGAAGTCCCACCTCAGCATAGGGCAGTGAGGCCTTACACCAGCCTTCATTTTAAGTTAAATACACATTTTTGAGTATCATTTTGAATCTGCTGTCAGTATCTCCTTCATGATGCCTTCACAAAATGCAAAAGAAAACTTTAATGCATG
Organism: Ambystoma mexicanum; assembly: GCF_040938575.1. Lineage (NCBI taxonomy): Eukaryota > Metazoa > Chordata > Amphibia > Caudata > Ambystomatidae > Ambystoma > Ambystoma mexicanum. Next base: position 1,088,509,378 of record NC_090929.1, read on the forward strand.
CCGACTAGATAAAGAAAATTAATTTAAGTGGCAAAGAAGAAAGTTACCTTATAGGGGACTACAAGAGGGGAAGATCATAACAAGTACTACCCACAGCCAAGAGGCTGGCAAAAGACTTTAGGAAAAATACCAGTGGGGAAAGCCTCTTATCAAAATTACCCACTGCCAAGAGACTATGGGCATACAATATCAAGACTACCACTGGAAGGGATTCCTAACCAGCATTACCGTCAGCCAAAAAGTTATGACAACTTTTGAATAAAACAACCAACGCATAAAACCCCTTTTCAGAGATATACCTTTGGGAAAGCTTTTATGCCAGCAACCAAGTGACTGTGAACCCATTAAGGCGACAAGGGCACAACTCTTCCTTTTTGGGAATTTAACTGGAGGAAGCTTGTGACCCAAACTGCTATCAGTCAAAAGGTTATCCAGAAATCAAGAAGAGACCTTTTGAGAAGAACTCTGGTACATTTAATTCTCAGTTTAGGGAAAACTGGAACATAAGATGTCAAGATTCAAGAGACTATAAGAAAAGGCAGTAATTTGTCAACCCTCCCTCCAAGAAAGATTGGTGTAGAGGATCTTGGAATCAATACTACCACCAAGTTTGAAGTAGTTGTAGGAGTTCTTCTTCCTGACAAGCGAGTACACCAGGAAAGAAGATGGTGATTTGATATCTTGGTGGCAGAAAGAAATGTGAAACAAGTATTTGCTGAATTAAGAGAATTCCTATACTGTACCATTCATTTGACAAGCAGTAGCATCATTGAAACAGGTTGCTTTTTGCTAACCTGACAAGTGTTTAATTTCAAGATGTGTTGAAGAAGATTGAAGTGCTATTTTGACAAAAAGTAGTTTCTTTGAAGAAACTGTTATAGAATAACAGAACATTTGATTTTGAAACTGTGGTTTGGAGTAGAAATCCAATCATCCTTTCAAGAGAGATATTGTGCAAGACATTGGGCCTCATTCCGAGTAGGGCGCTAAGGGATACCGGGCACCGTTAAGGAGACCGGTGCCGGTAATCCCTTACCGCCCTACTACGAGGTCCCTTAGTGGGTCCCGCTATGGGTGCCTGGTTTTACCAGGCGCCCTTAGCGGGAGCCACAAAGGGACCAGGGAGCAAATAACGGTACCGCAAATTGCGGTAACGTTATTAGCTCCCTCCCCATTCCCATTGAGCCCGATGGGGGCTCAAATGAGAATGGGGATTGCCTATTTCAATGGGGACTTACCGGTCCCGCAAAGGTCGGACTTCACCGGTAAGTCCCCATTGAACCAGGTCGGAGTCGGCATTAACTTGTTAGAGTTATCAACCCACTGTGGTGAAAAGGATATTTGTTGTATCGCTAGAAAAGACAAACTGGTTGAAAACAGACTTTTCTATTTTCAGCAAACTGAACTTTGTTGAATCAGAACTATAATTTAAGAATTCCTGAATTGATCCAGGGGAAGGGAATACAACCATGGTCACAAGGAGTGCTTTCAAAAACATTTGAGTTTCAATTACACAACTGTTTTGTTGAATCAAAGTCAGCCATGTTTTCCTACTTTAATTTTGTTGTATGCATGAGGGCCAGAGATATTTTGGATACTAGGTCATGTTTCTTTAGTTTTAGTTTTCTAGGCAGGGATCTCTCTATTAGGGTAGGGACAGATAGGTATTCATCAAAACCCCTTTTTTATTTTAATAAATGGCAAACCGTGAGAAAACGTTACCTTAGTGTCCGTCTTGCATTTCAGACCCTTCACAGAGGAGTACAATCACTCAGGCGCGCACCAAGCAGAGTACCAACCGAGTACCCTCTGCATTGTCCACAAGGCCTTCTGGGGCCTGGGGCCAAATTACCTTCAAATCTCCCTTCCTAAATATCTTCCTTCTCGAGCACTTCGCTCTTCCGCCTCCAACTCCCTCCGGGTCAGCCGCTTCTCCAAGCAACGGGTTGGGGGGAGATCTCTCTCCGCAGCTGGGGCCTCCCTCTGGAACAGCCTTCCTGAGTCCCTGAAACTTGAGGAGAACCATCTCCGGTTCCGGAAGCACCTCAAAACCTTCCTCTTTGCTTCTGCTTTCTCTCTCCCTCTCCCCTGCTAAATCACTGAAACTGTACTGAATCAGCAACTGGGCCACTCACCAATCTCGGTCCTTGGCCCAGCCACTCTCCCCTGCACTGCCTTCCTGGCAACCCCTGCACTGCGGGACTGTCTCTGTACCCCTACAGCCCCCCTTCCCAGCACTTGTCTGCACTTATCTTGCACTTGCCACCAGCTGGCCCTTATTATTTATCTTGTTCATTACTAACCCTGTACTGCACTTTCCCCTCTCCCTTTCCCCCTTGCACTTTTCCCGTCCCCCCTACCCATGCACTTGCGCAATCTGAATGACACCTGGCCTAGTAGGATCGTTGTCTGTCTCCCCTTGTTCCCCCCTCCCCGCCTCGTCGCGCCTTGAAACACTTGTGTATAGGCGCGTTACAAATGCCATAACATATCATATCATATCATACTGTCTGCTGTCCGCTGTGCCGTGTGCAGCAGTGCAGTGCTGGGTTGGGCTCTTGCTCTTACTGCCTTTAACGCTGCAGACTTGTGTTCGGCCCCTCACTAAAAACTGAGAGATAGCCACACGCATTCACATGCCGCAAGCCAGCGGCATTCCAACTTCTCTCCCCTCGCCTTTTCGCTTGTTCCCAACTATACAACATGGCAGCCTACAGACTTACCACCAACATGCTGCTACCTTCACTGCGACTTCCCCAGCGCACATTGCCTTCGAAACCCCAACTACAACATGCCCTATTCAGGCCTCCCCCTGTGCTGAACTTTGCAGCAACTAACACCGACATCAGGAAGTTCCTCGCTCAAGGCGAAAAAATGCAGACTCCACCCCTAATTGCTCCCTCGAAATCAACCATAATATATCAGTGACCAATAGTATTGTCCGTATCATTGCCCAGACACCGGCCACGATGAGGAAAACTGCCCTCTGCTGTCTGACGCCACATTGCAAGCTTGCACCATGTCCTCACCCGTTGGTGGGGACGGAGAAGCGTTCTTCACCCCAACGTAAACCGGGGAATCTGCCCCCACCATGCAAGTCCCTATAATGTTCCATGTTATAGAGGCCCCAACACTGCCTTCATTTTATTCCCAGGTGGTACAAGACCCGCCTAAATTGCCACCTGTTGTCACACCATTAAAATCAGTTACTGTTGCAGAAGTATTTATAGTACTGGGGCATTCTTCTACACAAGCGGACTCCATTGAGATTCAAAGTGCACAGAATGAAGCTCAACGCTCACCATGTCAACCCTCGTCTCTTGGTCACAATACTCCCTCTAGAATTTCTACCTCTCCGGCACTTTTCTCAAACAACTATCCAGAGTGTAACAACGCCACCTCCTCTGTGGACTCAGAGTCTTCCCTGGTAGCTTCCTTCACAAACCCAATCCCGCGCCTGTCATTTGGCTTTCCTTTAACAACCAATCCTGCTTTGGATGCAGCCCTAGTAGCAATAAATACTAGCATCTTCACACTTACTAAGTTATTTGAAGTCCTAGACCAAAAGGTGATGTTGCAGTCGGTCGGTATTGATATATTTACGAAGGAACTTGACTGGTTATTCTGGAATCTACCAACTCTCTTGAATCTAAATCCTGTAGAGGTTTCAAACAATACTTGTGATCCCAATTTGACGGGTCATACCAAAGTGGTGGTGCCACAAGATAGGAATGAAGCTGAATGCAATGAACTTTCTGCTGTTCCTTCCGCTGAGACTTGTTCGTAAGAAACAATCCCGCTCTCCCCTAACAATACGGAACTCAAACCTGAACCCCCAATATTGGAGGCTCCAGTGGACGAAATCCCACTTCATGATGTATTCAATCAAAAAGCACAGGGCAACAAAAGACAAAGGAAAATGAATAGACAACACACATCGGCGCTCTCAGCAGAAAATCCAAAAAACTAAAAAAACAACAATAAAAAAATAGATAATATGCCTTTGGCGCAAAGAAAATCTAAAAAAAAAAAAAGTAACCAAGCTGTCGGCAAAAAGGGCACTGCTTCCTTCGGACTCGAATGTGGCGCCACCACAAGTTAAGCCCAGTAATGCTGTGTCCTTGTCTCCACACTCATGTATGAATAAAAATGAAACTGAAAACAATCTTAAAGCAAATAACATATCTAATGAGGAATTTATGAACCTTTCAGTCTATTCTAACAATGATATATCAGTTATAGACTCGGTCCATCAAAGTCTCCATGTGAACAACTCAGAGTGCAAACCTCTCCAAACCTTTTTTGGAAATCTGAACAGTGCGCCGGCAACGTTCAAAACTTTGGACCAAAGGCGCGAAGTAGCACTATCACGCTCTGCACCGTCTGTTGTACAGATGCAGATTGATCCAGTTCCTATCATCATTGATGCGGCACTGGACAAATCTGCAGTCGCGCCTGCTCCGGTCAACTCAGACAATCACAATTGTCCATCATCTGATCATATTCCAGGTTCTTCAATAGCTTTACTCGAAGAAACTATAAAGATCACCATGTTAGAACAAACCTATCATGAACCCTATCCCAATAGGATGACCCTATTAACTATCTTTAACTCGGTTCCTTCCTTACAACATACAAGATCCTCTGATATTGGCTGGCTTTGCTATCCGAACCCAGCAATCCAAGACACAGTACAAATAAATATTCCCTCCAGAATCATCAAGAACCTACTGTAGCAAGAAAGAATAGTGCTTAAACATAAATGTCTCCAACTAGAGGCGATAAATCGCCCAGAGCAAACTGGATCAAAATGGCGTACTGGATCGCAAAAAATCAAACAAATCATGAATCTAACCTAAAAATAAATTCAAACACTAATTCCTCTTGTAATTGTAAGGCAAATCAGCAAACGAGTCAAAAACGCCCAAAATCTAAGTGGGCAATGGTCACCGAAGCGCTAGAGAATACCAATAACTTACAAAACAAATAGCGTGACAAAAAGACCACTCTTCACTCTTGTACAATGGCCTCTTGGAACACAAGAGGGTTCTCACATTTATTAAAAAAGATTCCCTCGGACCTAGATGATTTTGATCTAGTGCTTTTACAAGAAACATGGATGACGACTATCCCCATATGGAGCAACCATGAAATTGTTGCAATAGTGGTAAAAAAGCCCATAAAAGGCCGTCCTACAGCAGGGCTACTTATAGAAGCTCGTCTTGACTCAGAACCTTGTCTCAAACCTTGGCTATCCACTGATGCGGGCATCCAAGCAGTAAAACTAATGACCAATAATCCCAACCACCCTCTGTTCCCTTCAGCTGTAATAATAAATATCTATTGGAATCCAACCTCGCCAACTGAATTACAATTTCTGGGAAAAACTGAATCCATTTTAGATTTGATACTTGGTGACAACTCAATTCAAACTACCCTAATTGCAGGAGATTTTAACGTGAATTGCATTACACTGATAAATGTCGAGTCTAACATGCGGGCAGCAAGATGGCTTTCCTTAATGGAAACAAGAAATGTTAAGATGTTAAATGGATCATCATCAAAGGACTCTCCACCAGCAGCGACATGGTCCATAGGCAAGATTCCCTTTGTGATAGACGGGCCTCATTACACGGAATGCAGTAAGGGTTTACCGGTACCGGTAAACCCTTACTGCCTTACTACGAGGGCCCTTTGCGGGACCCGACCTTAACGGCTGGTTTTACCAGCCGTTAAGTAACGGGCCCGCTAAGGGACCTTGGTGCTAATTACAGTACCGCAATTTGCGTTACCGTAATTAGCTCCTTCCCCATTCCCATTCAGCCCTACGGGGGCAAAAATGGGAATGGGGAAGTGCCTTGGTGAATGGGGAATTACCGCCCCACTCACCTTGGAGTAGGGCGGTAAGTCCGCCATCCACCAAGGCGGACACGGTAAAATACTGGCGCCAACCATGGCGCTAATAGCGCCATGGTTACCGCCTACCGTGTAATGAGGCCCTATGTCTTTATCTCGAATAACGCTAATAAATACCTTGCTTCATTTGAAGTAGTACCTACTACTATCAGTGATCATGACATATTAGCAGCCCATTGGGTTCCGCATGACACTGAGGAGGGAAAATTCTTCGCATGCACCCTAGAAATTAATAATGCCATAAATAGAATTTGCTGGAACTATAGACATGTCAGATCTCTCATAATTAATTTAGCGGAGGCAAACAAGCCGGAGATGATAATCTCCTCTACCAGTTACATCGATTCGATCCAACTTATCACAGAATCGATACAACCAAAGACTCCACCCAAATACAGCCATAAGTATAGCAACGATTGGCAGATTAAAGAACTAAAACCTAACTATCATAGAGCCGTAAGGCTCCTATTGCCCATAACACAAAGGGCAGCTCGAATCAACCTTAGGACTCGATACAAAATTGGATCAAACAAATCCATGCGGCCCAAAAACAACAAGATGGAGAGAAAATGTTCCAAGCCCTCATCCAGAAATTAGTGGGTGCAATTTGGAGTATAATTAATTCACCTCCCAGAAGCACGACCAAAATGATTTTATTAAACACCATAAGTGAAAAAGACTGCATGACGCACTTTGAAAATCTTCTAATGGATAATAGAGTTGAATCAACTCCATTATTCTCCGAAACACCTGACTTGTCAAAATGTTTGTTCGATTCCCTAGACATCCTGATAATCATTAAAAAAAACAAAGTATGTCGAGAGCTCCGGGACCAGAAAATCTATCTAACTATATATTCAAAGCCAACCCAGAAGTATGGGCATCAGCCCTGGAACTTATTTTTTAAAAAGTGATCATAACTGGTAAAATTCCAACATCATGGCAAGAAGCCATTATCATTCCCATTCTCAAGAAGGGTGATAGAAATGAAACAAAAAATTATAGACCTATTGCTATATTACACCCCCTTGGCAAATTTTTCGCGAGGCACCTGCTCCGAGATTTTTTAAAATGGCTAGCACAGGAAAAGCTAGTGGATTTTAATCAATCAGGATTCGTAACAGGCATCGGAACAGCGCTAAATCTAATAATTCTATTGGCATTCAAAAAAACAAGTGTTGCAATGAAAACAACCACTTTTTATGGCAAGGATTGATTTCAAGCAAGCCTTTGATTCAGTCCTACGTGAAAACCTATGGGCCAAACTTTCAAAAAACAGCTGCCCTCCTTACATTTCTTTTTTAATACAACGATTTTATTCTAATACTTCTATTAAAGTAAAACTTACTACAAAGGGGCTTTTAACAAAATCTATTTGAACAAATACTGGCCTGAAACAACGCTGCCCCTTCGCGTCCATCCTTTTTAATTTTTTTATTAATGACATACACCTTTTAACTCAGTCAGATAATTTCCACCCAAGCTAGGAAACACTGAAATATCTTACCTATTATATGCAGACGACTTGATTGCAATGGACAGAACTCCCATTGGTATGCAAAGAAAACTAACAGCTCTGAGCAAATATGCCCTAGAGAATAATCTTACCATTAATATCCAAAAGTCGAATATACATATCTTCCAACACTGTACCAAAAAATCAGAATATAATTTCAACTGGCAACTTTCAACAACGTCCTTAACTCAAATTAAGCAATATAAATATCTTGTGTTTAATACTAATGCTCACCTTACTGATTTACCATATACAATTGAAATCAATGCAAGAATGAGACTCTTAGCAATTCAAGGAAGCGCCTTACAAAAGAAATTTGGGAAATGTTCAATTCTGCCAGCAAGAATTTTCTATCTCCAAAAAGTTGTCCCAATAATTACTTATGATAGCCAGACAAAGGCCAGCCCTGATGCACATAACTGGGACTTGGTGGAAGGGATATATTGTACGTACATACTCCCAATACCCCAAAGCATGCCAATAGCAATAATCAGATTCGAATTAGGCCTAACTTTGCTATTTACAATAATATTATGGACAATGCTGTCTTTATACAGAAAGTGTCTTCTTGCACCATCTAATTCCCAAAACCTTTTTCCAATATTAAAAGAGCTTCTAGAAACACCTCTATCAGGGCCTCTACATCATTGGAAAGAACTCTGCATAACTACACTTCTTAAGGCTGACATTAGTCATGACGTTTTCTTAGAAAACCCTGAAAAAGTGAAAATTAAACCGAAAGGTAAAAATGCAACACCTATGATTCTTTCAAGGTGGGTGCCTTCCTAGAAAAAGCCATGAATGTAGTTCCCCGATATTTAATTACATTTCCTGATGGAATATATGCGGATAACTTTTTAAGATTTTGCATGTACTTGATTCGGACAAAAGTAGTCGCAGCCAATATAACAAGACTCTTAATTTAGACCAAACCTGCAGATTTTGTGGAAACATTATTTACAAAGAGACATTACAACATCTGATTACAGAATGCCCAGTGACAATCAAAAGGAGAACCAGATATCTTCATAAACATTTTTTAAATAAAGGTTTACTTACTAACGAACAGCTATGGAATGAGGTTTTCAATGCTACCAAAACAGCGTTAATCATAGATACGGTGCAATTTATTAGAGACCTAAATTTGGACATAGGGAATAACCTAATTAGCAAGGTGGACTGATCCTAAATATTCACAGACTACAAATGATTATAATTTGTAAGCTTTTTAAACCTTTTAATGTATAAAAGATAGTCTCTGAATTTTACTGAACCGAATTGGAAAATGTAATGATGATTTTAAATTGTGAATTGTATTGTACTGCATGGATTTTAAACCAATGTTTTAGAAAAATGAGAACTGTGTATTAAGTCTTGAATGATTTTTATGTTGATTGCATTTTATTTTAGAAATTAATCTTGAGTTTATTTTGGAAAATGCTATGGATGTTAAATGAGAGTATTGAATCTAATTGAAATTTTAAAGAGAGTATTTTAGCATATATTGCCTACCTAATCAATTTACGATATATGATAGAATTATCGCTTTTGAAGGTAATCTTAGTGAGAGCATGGTGTTTTAGGGATAATGTAAATCACTGTATTGAAACGGTTGATGTGTCAACCAAAACAATATTCTAACAAAAAAAGAAAAAGAAAAAAACACTCACTCAGTGCAGCGCACACCGCAGCCCGAGTCTTTGGCATCCTCCCATGGTGGTGAAAAACCTCCACACCCATGACTCTTTTTGCCCACCCGATGTAGTAGTCAATTCCTTCACTACATCATCTTCTTCCTCTTTCTCCTGAATGGCATCTGCTGCAGGGCCCCTGTTCCCCTATACAAGATCTCCAGGTGGTGGTGGTGGCCCCTGGAGTGGAAGGATGCTGTTAAGTTATTGTCTTGGGTCAATGAGTGCGTCAGACTGCACGTAGGTATATCAGGACTTTATTAGGTTGACACAGGATGTAAGTATACATGAGGTAAATAGATTAAGTATACAAGGAGGGAGAGACATCCACCGGCCCCCTCATCATCTAAGCTCAGGCCCCAACTGACTTTGTGGAACACCCAGACACAGTTCATCCATAACGTTCCACACCAACATTCTGTCAGGGGCTCATACACACAGATCTATCAAGCAGGGGGGAAAGCACAAACATAACACATCTTCCCCCTTTATAAAATCAGGAAAACAATAGAGGAAGAATCAAAAGAACTCTGTAGAAACGATCCAAGAAAAACATGTAACCCAGACCATACTCTCCATCACCAAAACTTCCATACCAAGCAATATGCTCAGAGCAAAGCTGCTTGCTCAACTCCACCAAACCTTAAACTAGCTTCTATAAGCTAAACTCCAACACATACATTCAACCAACCCTGTAGCAGGCCCACAACAGACATCAAACACAGGGAACCAGCCCTCACTCACAAAACCAAACCAAACCAATAACTCAGACACAGTACCATCATAATCCATCAGCCCTTAACAATGTGTGTAAAGACACCATAAGAGGTAAACACCTCCACCTGTACCCACCAACACAGGATACCAATTCCCACAAATAACAACATCACCATATTTCACGCTCCCAAACAAGCGTGAGTGGGACACACATCCCAATACACTGGGGCAATTGTCGGCACCACTAATCCCAACACAACACAGCAACAGTGTAAGAACCTCAAATCACCACAATGGAACTAGTGTGATTACACCAAATCACTGAAATGCACCTAGTGCGAAGGACAAACATTTCTCCAAATCTGCACCTTGTATCGGGACCACACGTCCCACCAAAACATCCAACTCATCAGGATGCACCTAGTGCTAAGGATACAAATTTCACCAAACTTGCACCTTGTACCAGGACCACACGTCCCACCAAAACATCCAACTCATCAGAATTCACCTAGTGCGAAGGATACAAATTTCACCAAACTTGCACCTTGTACCGGGACCACACGTCCCACCAAAACATCCAACTCATCAAAATGCACCTAGTGCGAAGGATACAAGTTCCACCAAAACTCATACCTTTTTACTGGGACCACACATCCCATCACACACACCAAATGCACCTAGTGTGAAGGATACAAGTTCAACCAGAACCTGTACCTTTTACCGGGACCACCAGTCCCCCTAAAATTTGGCAATCACACTCATCACAGCACTGAAAGACATTCACAGGTTCTCTTCATGCAAGCTTTGGTAAATTGCACATATAAATATGGAAAACGAGAGTTATACACTACTTATCGAGCCCATGTTCTCTATGATACAAAGTCCTTTAGCTAAGATGATCCTGTGGAAGAAACATTTCATTATACATTTATAATGCAGCATAAATTCCAACTTCACTTTTAATATTCCCTACGAACAAAGGCCATGTCATATACTCACATTTGACTCATACTCTCATTCAGGGACCACTAACATCCTGATCTTCATACACACTGTCAGAGTATATTTAACGTGTCCCCCATTTAGGCACTTCCGTGAGCAACTAGACCTCACAGCATAACTTTAAAATGACAGGCCTCACAAGACAACTCAATTGACCCTTAATATCATAAAACACTTTGTGATGTTATTACATCAATACATATCCTTTTCACAAATAGAGAAAACCCCTTAATCAGCAGAGCGTCTTTGAACTTGTTAAAATGCAAAAACACATCTGGCAAAGGAACTAATCAGCATATATTTCATTGTTCCCTCCAAAAAAAAAATGTGCATCGCTTTGCCAATGAAGACATTTTAGACAATACTTTTCCTTCACTGTCTCATCACCCTTTAAATGACATCCTGCCATTTGAAATGAGAAACACACCAACAGTACCTCATCCCAGCAGAATAGGTGCACCCTTGTGTTACCACTCTTTGTATCCCAAGATGTGTCATTTGTTTTTTTTACACTGTCGGCAATTTCCACCGTAAATGACATCAAGTACAACAATGTGGCTCAAACTGCATAAGCTGGAATCTACGGTAGAAATGTTCCTTATAATTAGTAATTTCCAAAACCTTTAAATTCTGCCAGAACGTTCATTGCTCAGCGTTCACTGCCGTGTGTAAATATAGTACATTATGGAACCTTTAATTTCTGCAGGAGCGTTCATTTCCGAGCGTTGAATTCCGTGTGAAACCCGGAACTAGGGCACGCTGTAGTCACGTTGGGAGGTTCTATCTTCTAACCTTCGTCACTAATCATATTACGCTCACAGCGCTGCCGGGTCCTGGAATGCTGGAGGGAGCATTCTACATCAGGCATCGCAAACTCTCCCAGCATCCAGGTGACGTCACCATTATTATGGCGAGGGCAGCCACGGAAGGAGAGCTCCGCTCCAACCGCCACACCGAGGCCGCCCCGACAAGCAGCCTCAACAGGACCCATTTAGCCCCACACAGACCATGCATAGACCACAGCCGCCGGGACCGCACGTTCCACGGCCCAACTTCAAGGCAGTAAGCAAGGAGGAGGTAAGTGCCCGTATAATAAAGTCTTTCTCCCTTTTTGGATGGCACCTGCCGCGCTGCATATTTACGCTAGCTGGTGGTTGGGACCGCCTCCAACTATGACCCACCAGCTGTAGGCACACTCGCAGGTTCCCCAGAGGCCCTGCAGTCGGACCTATGGGCCACTCCTCAAGCCAGCTCATATGCATAACAAGCAACGCTCTCTCGGGGGAAAGCATCCACGCCATTACGCCTTCCAACGGGGCTAAAATTGCAACCGAATGGGTCCGCTCCAGTTCACTGTCCCTTAAGGTGCAGGCCAGCCCCCCAGGGGTACCATTTGGTGCAGACTGTTGCCGGCTCTGGCATATGGGGCACGCTCACCTTATGGCCACGGGACAGCTTGGGGTGGCCGGTGGATGTCTTCTCTGGCACTCAGCTTCCTTTTCCTCTTTCCTGGTGCACCTTTTCTTTGCTCCCTCTTTCTTTTCTCCTGTTCCTTAAACACACGACCTCAAAGTTCTCCAACAATCCTTGTCGCCCATGTTAAGTTATTGTCTTGGGTCAATGAGTGTGTCAGACTGCACGTAGGTATATCAGGACTTTATTAGGTTGACACAGGATGTAAGTATACATGAGGTAAATAGATTAAGTATACAAGGAGGGAGAGACATCTACCGGCCCCCTCATCATCTAAGCTCAGGCCCTAACTGACTTTGTGGAACACCCAGACACAGTTCATCCATAACATTCCACACCAACATTCTGTCAGGGGCTCATACACACAGATCTATCAAGCAGGAGGGAAAGCACAAACATAACACATCTTCCCCCTTTTTAAAATCAGGAAAACAATAGAGGAAGAATCAAAAGAACTCTGTAGAAACGATCCAAGAAAAACATGTAACCCAGACCATACTCTCCATCACCAAAACTTCCATACCAAGCAATATGCTCAGAGCAAAGCTGCTTGCTCAACTCCACCAAACCTTAAACTAGCTTCTATAAGCTAAACTCCAACACATACATTCAACCAACTCTGTAGCAGGCCCACAACAGACATCAAACACAGGGAACCAGCCCTCACTCACAAAACCAAACCAAACCAATAACTCAGACACAGTACCATCATAATCCATCAGCCCTTAACAATGTGTGTAAAGACACCATAAGAGGTAAACACCTCCACCTGTACCCACCAACACAGGATACCAATTCCCACAAATAACAACATCACCATATTTCACACTCCCAAACAAGCGTGAGTGGGACACACATCCCAATACACTGGGGCAATTGTCGGCACCACTAATCCCAACACAACACAGCAACAGTGTAAGAACCTCAAATCACCACAATGGAACTAGTGTGATTACACCAAATCACTGAAATGCACCTAGTGCGAAGGACAAACATTTCTCCAAATCTGCACCTTGTATCGGGACCACACGTCCCACCAAAACATCCAACTCATCAGGATGCACCTAGTGCTAAGGATACAAATTTCACCAAACTTGCACCTTGTACCAGGACCACACGTCCCACCAAAACATCCAACTCATCAGAATTCACCTAGTGCGAAGGATACAAATTTCACCAAACTTGCACCTTGTACCGGGACCACACGTCCCACCAAAACATCCAACTCATCAAAATGCACCTAGTGCGAAGGATACAAGTTCCACCAAAACTCATACCTTTTTACTGGGACCACACATCCCATCACACACACCAAATGCACCTAGTGTGAAGGATACAAGTTCAACCAGAACCTGTACCTTTTACCGGGACCACCAGTCCCCCTAAAATTTGGCAATCACACTCATCACAGCACTGAAAGACATTCACAGGTTCTCTTCATGCAAGCTTTGGTAAATTGCACATATAAGTATGGAAAACGAGAGTTATACACTACTTATCGAGCCCATGTTCTCTATGATACAAAGTCCTTTAGCTAAGATGATCCTGTGGAAGAAACATTTCATTATACATTTATAATGCAGCATAAATTCCAACTTCACTTTTAATATTCCCTACGAACAAAGGCCATGTCATATACTCACATTTGACTCATACTCTCATTCAGGGACCACTAACATCCTGATCTTCATACACACTGTCAGAGTATATTTAACGTGTCCCCCATTTAGGCACTTCCGTGAGCAACTAGACCTCACAGCATAACTTTAAAATGACAGGCCTCACAAGACAACTCAATTGACCCTTAATATCATAAAACACTTTGTGATGTTATTACATCAATACATATCCTTTTCACAAATAGAGAAAACCCCTTAATCAGCAGAGCGTCTTTGAACTTGTTAAAATGTAAAAACACATTGGGCAAAGGAACTAATCAGCATATATTTCATTGTTCCCTCCAAAAAAAAAATGTGCATAGCTTTGCCAATGAAGACATTTTAGACAATACTTTTCCTTCACTGTCTCATCACCCTTTAAATGACATCCTGCCATTTGAAATGAGAAACACACCAACAGTACCTCATCCCAGCAGAATAGGTGCACCCTTGTGTTACCACTCTTTGTATCCCAAGCTGTGTCATTTGTTTTTTTTACACTGTCAGCAATTTCCACCGTAAATGACATCAAGTACAACAATGTGGCTCAAACTGCATAAGCTGGAATCTACGGTAGAAATGTTCCTTATAATTAGTAATTTCCAAAACCTTTAAATTCTGCCAGAACGTTCATTGCTCAGCGTTCACTGCCGTGTGTAAATATAGTACATTATGGAACCTTTAATTTCTGCAGGAGCGTTCATTTCCGAGCGTTGAATTCCGTGTGAAACCCGGAACTAGGGCACGCTGTAGTCACGTTGGGAGGTTCTATCTTCTAACCTTCGTCACTAATCATATTACGCTCACAGCGCTGCCGGGTCCTGGAATGCTGGAGGGAGCATTCTACATCAGGCATCGCAAACTCTCCCAGCATCCAAGTGACGTCACCATTATTATGGCGAGGGCAGCCACGGAAGGAGAGCTCCGCTCCAACCGCCACACCGAGGCCGCCCCGACAAGCAGCCTCAACAGGACCCATTTAGCCCCACACAGACCATGCATAGACCACAACCGCCGGGACCGCACGTTCCACGGCCCAACTTCAAGGCAGTAAGCAAGGAGGAGGTAAGTGCCCGTATAATAAAGTCTTTCTCCCTTTTTGGATGGCACCTGCCGCGCTGCATATTTACGCTAGCTGGTGGTTGGGACCGCCTCCAACTATGACCCACCAGCTGTAGGCACACTCGCAGGTTCCCCAGAGGCCCTGCAGTCGGAGCTATGGGCCACTCCTCAAGCCAGCTCATATGCATAACAAGCAACGCTCTCTCGGGGGAAAGCATCCACGCCATTACGCCTTCCAACGGGGCTAAAATTGCAACCGAATGGGTCCGCTCCAGCTCACTGTCCCTTAAGGTGCAGGCCAGCCCCCCAGGGGTACCATTTGGTGCAGACTGTTGCCGGCTCTGGCATATGGGGCGCGCTCACCTTATGGCCACGGGACAGCTTGGGGTGGCCGGTGGATGTCTTCTTTGGCACTCAGCTTCCTTTTCCTCTTTCCTGGTGCACCTTTTCTTTGCTCCCTCTTTCTTTTCTCCTGTTCCTTCAACACACGACCTCAAAGTTCTCCAACAATCCTCGTCGCCAATGTTAAGTTATTGTCTTGGGTCAATGAGTGTGTCAGACTGCACGTAGGTATATCAGGACTTTATTAGGTTGACACAGGATGTAAGTATACATGAGGTAAATAGATTAAGTATACAAGGAGGGAGAGACATCCACCGGCCCCCTCATCATCTAAGCTCAGGCCCCAACTGACTTTGTGGAACACCCAGACACAGTTCATCCATAACATTCCACACCAACATTCTGTCAGGGGCTCATACACACAGATCTATCAAGCAGGAGGGAAAGCACAAACATAACAGATGCCCATAGCAGATAACATTTTTCCACAAATATGCAGGTCTAAGCTCCCACTGCAACAAGGGGCTATGTCAAGCTCTGTCAGATAGTGAGTGACTAAAAGAAATGGGTGGGTCCCCTTGTAGGAACTCTCCATGGATTGCAATGCTCACAAACATCGAGTCGCAATTAAGGCCTGGAAAAGTTGTAAAAAGGTTAGAAACAAAGTTAGAATGGTACTGGGAGCGGAGGAATGGCACAGTTTTCACTTGAAAGTCCCTAGAGTGGATGAAAATGTAATTTAAATAAGTCTGCGAAGCGGACACAAGGTCTAGTCCACAGACTTTGAAACTGCTGGATGGTGGGTGGAATAATATTTTCATGTAAAGCATGTTTATTGTACTTTCATATATATTCTGGAATTATTAACAACTTCCATACAGTGATGTAGCATTTTGAAACATTTTGACTTACAAAAACCATTGAAATTCAGTGAAAAAACATTGTTAAAGGGACATTTTGGTTACATTGCACTAATAAAAACCGATGAAATTCAGAGAAAAATCTTTGTTAAAGGGACCTTATGGTTTCAAGTAAAATCGAAAAATCCACAAAATCCGGCAGTTATGGTAAGTTATGGAACCATAATTCATGCCACCACCATGCACTGCTAAAACTAACACCCAGGACATCAAAGATGACATCACAAATGGCATTATTTATGACATAACTGATGACATCACATATCAGGTCAATTCTAATGAAAAGTCCCTACAACGGGTTCTGTTTAGAATTTTGCTAGCAACATATGAAGGGTGATCGGGAGACCTCTCATGAACTACTCCATGTATCAAAAAATGTACTTATTCAAAATGAAATGATATACTGAAGTGCTGTTAATACAGCAATATAATACATGCACATAGGCAATGTCTGAACCATGGACCTTTGAAGTACAGTATTTTTAATCTGGTAATATTGGCCAGTGCAATCATAAATTGAAGCCTATCAGAATCTTGACCAATGATAAACCTGGAATTAACAGCAAACAATACAAGAATTACTACACATGTGTTAGTACAAAATATACATAAGAAGAGCACCAATGCATACAAATCTGAGGCACATCCAGGAAAACTGTAGTTAGGAGGAAAAACACACCAGCACCCAAAGATGACAATATGATTAGAGGTCATCATCATGTATAAAAATGAATTATGTGTTTGGGGACTGATTACTGTTCCATGTATGTGCACAATTAGCTCAGGCCAAACCCTAAGGAAAGTACCTTAAGAACGTGTAGACAAATTGAGGGTTGGCTGATTAGCTGCGTGCTCGGGTAAATAGTATGTGATACCCTTCGTTATTATTAAAGTTTGATAGCTGCAAAACGTTTATGGAGCAGTGACCCTCCCCCTTGCCTCAACAATTTGAAAATATGAACTAATTGGTCACTAGGTTTGTGCGCTTACCTTCCAGTATATTGATAAACAAGTAATGTCACAGTAAATCTTATATTCGGTAATGTATTGGTTGCGCTTGGTCAACCGACACGTATGATTTACTGTGACATTTCTTGTTTATAAATACACTGCAAGATAAGCGCAAAAACCTAGTGAGTAATTAGTGCATAGTACCGTAAGAACATGACTAGGTAAATGTCTAGATATACAGCACCTTTAAAATGTTACAATTCTCACTGTCACTGAACAAAAACAACTGGCCCAGATATGTGATGTCCTCAGTGATGTCATCAATGATGCCATTTATGATGTCATCTATGATGTCCAGGGTGTTAGTATTAGCAGTGCATGGTGGTGGAGCAAATTATGGTTGCATAGCTTACCATAACTGGTGAATTTCTTTTAATTTTTTTATTTTACTTGTAACCATAACGTCCCTTTAACAAGGTTTTTATGTTGGTTCACCTTTAGGGAAGACACACTTTCACATCTATCTTTTCCACCTATTTTGTGGATTACATTTAATAATTCCTAGAGTGGAATGCCAGTCCCGGTTTCAGGGCCTACAATGGCACTCTCTCTTTTTTTAAAGAAGGAAATAGTCTACAGGCTAACCACAAAGAAACTAGGAATGTGAAGGAGGAGAAAAATATGAGATTCCGAAAGACAAGAGACAATTTCCAAAAATTTCAAGAGAAGCTGATATATGCAACAACGTGGCCTGCAGGGAAACTACCTTTTTAGCCAGAATGTTATGATACCTGAACATGGAACAGCGCAGAATCTGGGAAGGCTTCTATCATGCTTAATAAAGAGCAGTATATGCCAGAGACCCATTGAGGATTTAATATGGATGAGAAGCGACAGAGCAGGTGTCACACAATACAAAAAAATAATTTTATCAATATTAAGGGAAGCCACATCACACAAAGGTGGCCATTGGGCTGTTATGGATGTCTTTCAGACAACTTCAAACAAAGCCTTGACCCTTCCTGCCAGTACACATATGGCGGTATTACATACATCCTCATCAGGGGTCTTGCTGTCCTTTTCCCTCCTGAACACCTGTTCTGTTTTGAAACATGGGGTGGAGCAGACCATCTGTCTGAGTTTGCCCCAGATGTGCTGGCAATCACTGAAACCTGGCTCAATGGGTTTATAGCCATTATTGACACATTATCCCTTCTACCTGATTCTGATCCTTCGTGCAGACCGTGCAGGCCAAAAGGGTGGAGTGGCCCTCATGTTTAAAAAACAGCTTGACTGCCATCTGGTCACTCATCCTAGCTCCGAGGGCTGAGAAACCTTGTTCGTAAAAATTTAAATCAATGCTAAAGTTTCCCTGAGTGTCTTGGTCATCTACAGAGCGCCAAGGGATATGCCTCAGTTCGAGGAGCAATTTCTCAAACTTCTTAATCATAGTATCAATGCCAAGACTCCTCTGATCATTCTCAGAGATCTGGACCTATGGGATGAAGGCCCACTCGATAGGCAAGGTTCTTCCTTAATTAAGGCCCTGCAAATCATTGGATGTTCAAAATAAGTCAAAGGTCTCACGCACATCCAGAGACAAACAATGGATTGGGTCATAACACACTTCATGTACCTCTCTGATATTTAAGTCAACCCAGGCCCATGGTCCGATCACTATTTAGTGAATGTACATGCTCAGTTACAGGCATCACCCCCCAGAATTGATTCTTTGCCCAGAATCGAAAAGAAAACTAGGAACTGTAAAAATGTTACACCTGCTAAACTATCTGAATTGCTGTCGTCCAGGCTACAGTCTATGGACAGTCTCACCAATTCATCCAACCTGGTGACACATCTCACAGCCACTATTAGCTCTGTTATAAAAACTCTTGCTTGTGTGAAAGTTGAAAAGATTAAAACAGAGACCCACAAGAACACATGTACAATAATGACATCATCTGACTTAGATGTACCAAAAGATCTCTCAAAATGGAATGGCCCCAATCTCTCAGCGTCTATAAACTGGCATTGAAAGAATTTAAAACAGCCATTACTGAAGCTAAATCAGCCTACCCTAAAACCAGAATTGTGAATGCTCGTTCAAGCTCAATCAAACTTTTTAAAATCCTCACTGAATTTGAGGATAACCCAGCCATTAACCATGACATGGTATAAATTCGTTTTCAAAAATTGATTAGCAGAGTCTGCAAATTAAAATATTTTTGTTTAGCAAACAAACCTTTTTGATTACCAATGTTGTACTAATATTTCTGATTTCACCGGAAGCTATTTGTACCGAAGACATAAAATGAGCAACATTTATGTGGACCACTGAAGTAAGACATCAGTGACATGAGTCTGTAATGAGTCTGTAAAATGTAAGGGTTTGCTGCATGAATGGACACTGGTTTGCAATTATTTGAAAAGGAGATAGCTTTTCATGCCTAGCACTCCCACACAAGTCTTTGGCACTTTTAAGAGCAAATGATTACTGCTGCACACTCTCTCCATTAGCCCCTTTGAAAATGCAGTGAACAGGAAAACAAGAGGGTGGAGAGAGCCCTGAGGTCGAGAGGAATGCAGGGTGAGCTGTGCTTTCAATGAATAGGGTAATTTAAATAGCTAGCTCTGCTACACAAATGTCAATTTAATTAGCAAACCTACAGAATAGCATAGCAAATTGCTATGCAAGAATGCTTATTGTATGCCTTGCATGATCATACTAAAGATTCAGCATGGTGCCAGGCCATTCACAATTAATTATCTTCTAAAATTCTTTCCCATATACAGACCACATCATACACAAAAAGGTAGAACAAAAACCCAGGTGGGGTTAAGCACACATTCTTTTGACAGGGAGGAGAGGACTGGAGATGCAGTACACCAAATCTACGTACAAAAAATTATACTTTTTTATTTTTATTATTTCATGATCAATAGCAATTAAAAAACATATACCAACATTTCGGCTTGAACCAAATCACAATGACATACACATGACACATAGCCCCAAACACATTTATACAAGGTACAAGCTAATTGCACCTAAAAACAATTCTCAAATATAAATGGCCCTTTTGACCACACTTACTAACCTCAACACATAAAACATATATCTATATAATGACCTGATCGCATCAACCTAACCCTACATGTTTCAGACCATAGTCCTGTGAATGGAGGACCTTCCTCAGCGATAACAGAAGTCAAATGTAACGTGGAGGTGGACAATAGTACACTCAACACCCCAATTCCACAAGCTCCAATAGAAGAGAGCGCTCAGGTCTGAGATTGCAGAAATATGTAGCTTCGATGCAACGAACTTCAAGCGCAATTCCAGGCTAACAATCTACAATGCATGTAAGTTTATTCCCGTATCACACATCAGTTATGATAGACTTCGTCAATTCAATTGGGACCTCGAAAATAGGTAATTCCATAAAACATCAGGGACCAATTCGACTCCGAGAATCTTGCACACATCAATGGCCAGAGAATGTAAATATATAAATGTTAAGGCTCGAAGTCGCCCTTCCAGTACATTGTATCCAGCCAGTCTCCTATTTCTTAATTCTCAAAGTGCTCAATGGTCAGCATCTAGAAAAATACTCTAAAAGTCACAAGGTTGCCACAGCACAAAATCGAGAAACGATCCCAGTCATCTGCAAAGGTCCACAAGCCGTGCCAATATACCGACCATCAGGGACCTACAAGGGTGTACCACCGGGCACAGAGTGACTCCATCTCCCTCTCCCGATGACAACGCACCTATACTAATAAAGCAATCTTCAACTTTACACACTGTTCTGTGGCCGAAACCTATAAGATTATACTTGCTAAGAAACCAACATCTTGTCTGGGAGACAGCTGTCCTGCCAATATTCTCAAAGGTTCACTCGAGTCACTTGTCCCTTGGATAGCCAGACTAATTACACTTTCCTTTAGTGAAGGCCTGGTTCCACTATCCCTTAAAGAGGCCTGGATTACACAATTTCTCAGGAAAAGTAACCTGAACCCAGCAGTGGCTAAATACTACCGGCCCATCACAAACTTGCCCTTTTTCCTCAATATCATGTATATAGTAGCTTACCTACAACTTCAGGGCTTTATTGAAGAACATGGCATCCTGGGGCCACGCCAGTCAGGTTTCAGAGCTAAGCATGGGACAGAAACCGCTACGCTGAATCTTAAATCCACCTTGGCCAGCATAGTGGACAGGGGACATCCTGCCCTGCTGATGCTGTTAGATCTCTCTGCGGCCTTTGATCTGGTCAAGCACTCCTTTTTGGTGAGCAGACTAAGGGACCAGGCTAGACTGCTCAGATGTGGCGGCTCGATGGATTACATCCTTTCCTGGGCCACGCACTGTTAGAGTGGCAGTCGGTGAAGCAAGTTCCACACCTACTGCCCAGAATTGCGGTGTCCAACAGGGCTCATGTATTTCTCCAACACTCTTCAATATATACATCACGTGTGCATTATAGCAACTATGCCAACGACACCCAGGTCGTCCTCGAGCTTACTGGTGATTATGTACAGGATTCAGGCCCCATCAACAAAGCGTATGATGCAGTTCAGACGTGTATGGCTAATAACCCACTAGCCCTCAGAGACAAAACAGAGCTCTTGATCATGGCTTCAGGTCCGTGGCTGAAGAAACATAATCCAGCATATGGTAGCTTCAGCATTGCTGGCATCACCATCAGTGTAGCCAAGACTGTGAAGACACTTGGTGCATTCATAGAGGCTGAACTTACTATGAAAACCCAATTCTCACACACCTGCTCTTCTTGTGGCTACACAACAAAGCGTATTAACCAGATATGACCTTTCGTCTCAGCCAGCAGCTGTTCTCTGCTAGCCACCGCCTTAGTGAACTGGAGCTTGGACTATTTCAACAGTCTGCTGGCTGGTACCTTTCAAGCCAATTTGCACTCTCTTCGGGTCTCTCAAAATGGCGCAGTTCGCACCATTCACGGTCTATCAAGATGGAACCATGCATCTGACGCCAGAAGGGAACTGCACTGGCTTCCAATAAGACATTGGATGACCCACAATATCCTGGCACTGTCTTATATACAGCCCCAAAATACCCTAAGGATCAGACGAAGGTGAAGAAACCGGCCTAACCAAGGTACATGCTTGTCAGGTTTGGCGGCACAATCGTCGATGTTCAGGCTCCTCTAGCTTGCAATGCTCTCCCTGGGTGTATAAGGCCAGCAGGCACAATCAGTCTCTTCAAAAAACTTGTTAAGCACCCCCTGTTCAAAAACCATGCTGAAGAGCTACTTTTGGCAGCAGTCTCCTCTCTTGGCACTGACCCCCTTTACTGCCTTGTACATGTCTTTGGCCCTCATTACGACCCTGGCGGAGATCATGGTGCAATTTGCACCATGGAGCATGGCGGAAAGCTGCCAGCACCGCCATGGGGGTTGGCGGATTTACCGCCCCATTCCGAGGTTGGCGGGGCGGTAAATCCCCATTCCCCATTTTGCCCTTCCCCATTCCCATTTTTGCCCCATAGGGTATAATGGGAGTGGGGAAGGAGTTAATTACGCCACCGTAAATTACGGTGGCGTAATTAACAACAAGGTCCCGTAGCGCCATGGATTTTTCCGCCCGGAAAAATCAGGCGTAAAAGGCTCCATGGCGCTACGGAATCTCGTAGTAAGGCGGAAGGGTACGCCATGATTTACGCTGCCGTAAACCCTCTCCGCCAGGGTCGTAATGAGGGCCTTTCTGTTTTTGTGCACCCTGAGGCCCATGGGCATGTGGCGCTTTATACAAATTAAATAATAATAATAACAATAATAATATGCTCTAGTAGAGGTCATCAGGGATAGAATTCAGGGAGTTGGCAGCTATTTAGGTGCTGCTTGCAGCCTAGAAGACCCTGGTTAGCTTGACATCAACAGCTACTAGGAGCTATTTTTGGCTCCCCAGGTCGACTGAAACTGAACAGATATACCTATGTGAATTTTACTCTGTGTGTTTGGGACAATCTATAGACATTAGGACAAAACTATTTGACATTTAAAGCATATGGGGTCCTCAATAATGGAGAAAATGATATGTTTGCATCTTATGTGGAAATTAGATATGCGTAACACTATCTACTAGCTCGTCATTCCACAGTCACTGGTTAATGCTCGATACCCAGGAGCTGCTTTTAGCTCCTGCTTATCCAATCTGAGTTTCGATCCCTGGGTCGTGCATGCACCTAAGAAAAAAACGTAGATGAAACTGATGCAATTCTAAATAGGGTGAAACGGGTTAATAATGTGCAAGCTAAAGAATGCGGATATAGGGGTCCAATTGTTAATGAAAGAAATAATGGTGGAAAAAGTGACCTGAACCGAGGATGGTACAAAGCCCGGATTGCGTGACTGTTGAACTTCTCACTGCTTATGGGGTTTGGAGTGCAGTCAAGGTGCTAACAGTGCAAAGAAAAGCAATGTTCAGTGGTACTCTTCACATAGCACAGCAAATGCAAATTTAATTGCCCCCCTCCAAGCCTTATAAAGACCCCCCCAACTTTGTGTTTCTCGTATAGCCGGCTGTTATTTACAGCTGTGTTCAAACAGAGAGAAAAGCGTGCTTTTGGCTACTGTGTAAAATTATCATGGCTTGAGACTGAGAAGAGAGGACAAATCCCAGAAGTTGTGTTTAACTTAGCGAGCGTATTTCTGTAGTCAAAGGCGCCACCATAGTTCAACTGTATTGCACAGATATGCACCAGGACAGGGTTCGAAATTGAGATTCGATGAGCCGGAGCTAAAACCAGCTCCTGGGTGTCAGACATCGCCAAATCACCAAGGAGGCAGGAGCTACCGCTGGGAACCAGGAGTGAGTATGCAGCACGAATGAATCTTAACTATGTGCATATCATGTTTGATTCATTGTGTTTAAATGTGTACTAGATGTGTCATAATTCTTCTATAGTAGCATTCTCAAATATTAAAGTTAATGTGCATGTTTGTAAGGCACAAATTGCCTAGGGAGCCAAAAGTATCTACTTGTAGCTGTTGCTTTCAAGCTAACCAGGCTCTCCTAGGCTAGAAGCAGGAGCTAAATAGCTCTCCCTCAATTTCAAGCCCAGCAGGAGAAGCACTGCGCATGTGAAAGACAAACGTGCAGTATGGAATAGGAGGGGTTGATGCCAGCTGCAAAGTAAGTTATACCTAAACTGCAAAATACCTTTTACCAGAAAATGTTTGCTATTGTTTGTTCTAAGCACCAGCAAATTGAATGATGGACGGGCACCGAGTGTGGGAAGACCCAGGGACAGCTCTCTGCCAAAGCTAAGACACTGCTTGAGGATATACGTAAGTCTGGCCCTTAGAGCATAGCATAGGCACAGAGAGCAGCGTGGCCGCTTATTGATTGATGCACCCCTGTAAAATGCAATGATAGACAAATCTGGGATGATCCCTGCATCCAGTTTCCAACGGTCCCCAGTCATCACAAACACCTGTCTCCAGTCCTGGCTTTTTATTTAAAGTCACTTTACATGTTGGAACTTGTGGGCCCATATTTGTAATGATAAACACATAACATGGCCAAGCATGCAAACTGCTGTTTAATGCAAAGCCTGGGCTGGATACATGTGATCATAACGGCATGTAGTGAGTTGTGAAGTATGATTTAGCTACTCAAGGAGATAACAGAGAGGACTTCTCATCCATGCCCCAAAGGTCTCAGGTTGCGAGCGCAACAATGGAAAAGTTTGGTCTGTTTAAAATCCTGCAAGAACTGCAAACAAAACGAGAACGGCAATGATATCCCAAAAGTTACATTTAAAATGTATTAAGTACCACATTGGAAAAGAAGTAACATGGAGTGAAATTAAGAAAAAAAAAAAGTGGTCCACCTAGCCAAAATATTTGGCAAAAGCTAAGCGACGCCTTCCATAGCGTTGCACATACATAGCTTGATACAAACAAGAACAGCATTGGGCAGGCCATTTAATCTCGTCCCACCTGCATGAGTGTTGGTGATGTCACAAAGGTGGCTCTGTGATCCAGCTAGCTGCGACTAAGCTGCCATGTTATTTCCTAGGGGTTATTTTATAAGAGGACTGGACCACACAGATTGTACCCAGCCTTCAGGATCTGGATCATTGGCCTTCTCAACACATCAGAGTGTTTTATTTAGACATGGGTAAAAAAGTTTGTCTGGGCCATAGCTTGGGAAACAACGGACACCGCATCATACCCTGCGAAGGCTAGGAATTGCCCCATTGGGTTGCTAGAAACAATGCATCTTTTCAAAAACGACAGCTGCCAGATCATGGGCATGTACTCTGTCTTGTACCCGACCAAGGAGCAACTGCAGGTTATTCAAGATATGCTTTTACTCACAGAAGAAGCTCTCCAAGGTGTGTCTGACATGGAGCAGTGAGAGCTGGCTGTTCTTCAAGAAACAGTCCAAGATGGTGGTACACCTAGGGAGGATGACTCAGAGCAAATTAATGACGAAGCGGGAGAGCCGAGGGCAGACGAAGAAGAGGAAGCAGCGGGGGAGATCGATGCAGTGGTGGGGGAAGTTGTAGATAGAGAGAATGGTGTAGAAAGTGATGAAGAGGAAGGAGATGGCACAAATGCAGAAGAGGGTACCGAAGTAGAAGACGAGGCAGAGTTAGGAGATGATGCAGAAATGGAATATGACACAGAAGAAGAGGATACCGAAGAAGCAGGTGATACAGATGAGGACAATGTTGAAGATGATGCAGAAGTGGAGAATAACACAGAATGGAGGTTGGTGTTGGCCAGGACGCGGGCATTGTGGAAAGAGACCATGGCATAGAAAGGGATGATGGTGCAGACACAGCAGATGATGCAGTTAGTGAGGGTAGTGCGGAAGCACAAACCCGTTTAAGATACGTCCTTAGGCAGGAGGCAGAGATAATATTGAATGAGACTAGCACCCATGGAGAGAGACAGGCACCTGGTAATCGGTCCACAGCCCATCAAGGAGAAACAGAAGTACCACGAAAAAGTACTAGATCCCTCTTGGGAGTCATGCGTGTGGGTCTTGTTGCAAAGGGGCTTTTGCAAAAATGTGACATTGATCTTGAACTGGTTCTCCTATGCAGGGATATGCCTACTGTTCGGCTCCTGAAGAAGGTAACTGCCTATCTTAGAGGGCAGTTTTATGTCTTGAGTGAAGAGAGATACACAATTATGGCGTGTCTCCCGGAAGCAGCTATTGTAGTCAAAAACACAATGCAACCCCCTTTTACAGTGACCATCAGAATGGCTTCACCATTGGCTGAAAAAGATACAGAGGAAGACACAGGCAGCATAATGCGGTCATCCAGCGACCCTTATGATAGTCTGCTCAGACAGAAATGCTGTGCTGCCTTGAGGGCTATCCGGCGTGCCAGACGGTTCCAGGAAAGAGCAGGTGCACTAAAATCATGGGTTATAGTAATTTCTATACTCAGGCACCTCTGTTCCCGTATTCCAGCTTGGGCACCTCTGAGAGGGTGGCCCTTTGAGCTTCTGTCTGAGAAGTTGATAAGAACAGTCAAAAAACCGATGGGGGCAGGTGAGGCCCTGAGAAGAGTGATTGAATGCCTTGCATCGGGATTCCTCATGCCTGGAGGTCCTGGGCTCCATGATCCCTGCGAGGAAGAGGTAACTGATGCCATTGGTCATCTTGACATGGGACAAAGGGAAGACATAACTATGAGTGCCCAGCATGCTCTGCGTCTTCTAGCGTTTGGCCAAATTAACTGCATTTTAGGAACAAACAGACTGACCTTCGAGAAGCTTCCTTCTAAAACACCTTGCACCCGTCAAGGTTTTAATTACACCACACAGATTCCTCCAAGCGTCACCTTCACTCGTGGTACACTTAAGCGCCCAAGGGAAGTAACAGAGCAGGCGCATGTGAAGAAGAAAAAGAAAATTCACAAACATACCAATCCGAAAGGAACGAATGATCTCATGAGACTGAACCTGCTAAAGCCAGGTCTCCACTACAGAGAGCTTACCAGGGCGGGCCCGGACCACGCACCCGTTTTTAGATTTGCAGTGGCGGTTGATGGGAATGCATTTCCAAAAAAGCCGCCAAATACAACTTAGTGCTAAATGTTTTGCAAGCCCTGGCTCCTGAAGTAGAGAATGAAGACACCTCTGGCTCTGCAGCCTCGCCCGCTTTAGAAGGGTCTGCCACAGTGAACGCGAAGGTCACCAGTCTTGCCAAGAGCCCAGTGACGAAACTCAATGACAAGAGGCGTGGTCTGAAGTATAGACTCATCTCGGAGATGCACAGCAATGGCAGCAGTCACTTTGTGATGGAGGTGGAAGTTGACGGGCAAAAGTTCCTGGGTGCCGGCACGTACAAAAAGACGGCCAAGGCGCGGGCTGCGCTTGCAGCACTTGAGGCTTTGGAGAGGGCCCCGGCCAAGGCTACTACAAGGGAAGCTATCGCGCACTGGGCGGGGTCAACCGCTGATTTCACAAGGGGACGTGTTGACGACAGGGCCGAACTATTTGGGACGAACATCGGCAATATTGTGAGCTGGCTTCGTAGTATGATTTACCACTGATTAGTGAAAGTAATAACGCAATAGAGCATGAACAAACGTATTGTTTGCATCATCCTTTGATGAGTTGGTGTCAAAGGACAAGCCACCTACATCCTAGCATTGGTATATTCTTAAAAGAGACATGGAATAGATAAAATTATAACAAAACATGAATTTCTCTATGATTTCTCTCATGTATTGGTCAAAGGCATTTACTGGGCGCAAACGGAGAAGGTATTTTTGCAATTAGCGGCATACTATAACACAAATATATGCCTAACGCATTTTTGTATACAATACATGGAATGTGTTGCAATCGAGTGCTTTGATTATTTGCTGCAATATATTCAAACCTTAAAAGCAACCCCTTCAATGCTTAAAAAGGCATAATTATTAACCTATTAATTGTTAAAACTAGCAAAAGTCTAGTGTTGGGCAAGAATTAAAACCTGTACAGATGTTTCCAAATATCTTGGTGTGGTTTATAAACAGATGCATAGAAAGTTCCTTCATGGCAGTCGGTAAGACATTAACAAGCCACCATCATAAATCCGTTTTGTCGCAGTGTATGTCCTGAGTGAGCACTTTGATCAACCACGCATTGGTAAGACAGCCCTTAAGTGCTAAGAGCGTGTATGTTCATCCTGTATTCCCATAAGGAATCATTATAGGCTCTGCCCACTCCTGCAGTTAAGTAAAAGGAACTTCTGCTCCCTTACCGTGACTGTCAGATGAATACGACAGAAAACCATACAGGGACTTGGTGCATATGTTTACACACCTCATCAACCGCCCGTTCACTGGAGCGTCTGAAGTGAACGCAGCAGGCTCTCGTTCCATTTCAAGGACTTGGAGACGAGTACAAAGGGTGGCGCAAGTTTCAGTTCTGAAGAGCACTATTCAAATAAATGATTTGAGTGTATTCACAAATCACCTGCAAAGATTTTGCAACCTCATGCCCCCAAATATCCTTCCAGAGCCATTCATTTTAAGGGGTGGTTTGGGGGTGGTGCAGGGTTCCAGGGCAGATATAAGCAATATTTAAAAAGTCAGGATTAAAGGCTGGAGGAAGTGAAAGGTAGGAAAGAAGGGATGGTAGGATGGGAAGAGTGAAGGTGAGGTTGATTCGGAGAGTTAAAAAAACAATTCTGGGCACCTGTGAAAGTTTGAAAACACAAGCGAAACTATTTCCTGCAAATAATTTGTGTACAACTTAAATTGATTTGACTAAACAATTTTTGAAAAGACGTCAATCTGTACCCATGCCAGGACAAATATATCAAAATTAATTAATGAGTCGTATATACAAAATTTGACATATATTTGTACATTTAAATGATTCACAATGAATTGCAGTAAAACCTCCATCCACAAATTCAAACATATTGTGAAAGACACACAATTGCAAAACACAAAAACAAACCTGCAGCTTGATAAAAAAAAAAAGTGCAAACAATAATGTAGGATCAACTTAATGAAGAGAAAATAGGAACCCAGAATTCTGATGTGTGTTACCCATCTATGGTGCTGGTCTTGGCGACCCCTAGAAGGGTAATCCTGGTAGTTCCTTAAAGAATCACTTTGAAGTTTTGTTTAATATTCTGTTAGGTACGGGTAGATATTTTCTGCATGAAATCCCAGATGTCTTATTTTTTTTTTATAGTTTATGGTATTTCTTGGAGATGGTTCTGGCTCTGAAGTCATCTGTCTCTTTGTTGATCTCTGCTAGTTTGTCTTTAGCGTTTTGGACAGTGCTGTTAGATGGAAATAATCTCTCAGCTTCTTCAAGCCTGCGTTGCATCTCGGATTTTACTCTCTGGGCTGTAGTGATGGTAAGGACCATCAAGTTGCGGCTGCATTTATTCTGCATGTGGCTGAAGTTGGTTTGGTACTGTCATCTAAAAAAAGGGCTGGGTCATTGCGCACTACCAGGTCAGAGGGGAAGATATTAGCTTTGAGACATTCCCTTAAATAATGGCTGTGGAGTTCAGTCCTAAAACACTTCTTTTTAAGTTCAATCAAGTTCTCAATCAAGGATTTATTGTAAAAATGTGTGATCCACCTGTAGGGTTAAACAATGAGGGACCCTGAATGATCTCTTGTTTAAGTTCTAGCCTGCAACTGACCGTAGGTACTTCAAAATGAATCAGAGACCGTAGGTACTTCAAAATGAATCAGACAAAAGCAGCTCTTCCAATGTCACCAAATAAAATCACTGTCAGTTCATCACAGCAGACTTCTGAAAGTTTTCCAGATAACAAAGCACATTCATCTATACACTAAGATGTATAGGTGGGTTAATGCACCTGCGGCAGAGATCTGCATCCAACAGGTTTAAATCAGGGTAAGGTTGACTCCATCTTTCATCCTTCTAAAGCCAGCACAAGTGGGTATTATCATGGATGACCTGCGCCCTTGTAGGTCTGGGGCAGAGTTTTCCACATGTCAAGCATGCCTGAATCTGCTCCACATTCTGGGGTCGGAAAAGTGAGCAATGAGGGGCAATGCATAATGGGCATTTGGGCGGTGTTCCTCCATTATGCAGAGGTCAAACCTGACGCAGACGGCTCTGCATGACACGCCACCTGGTTTCTTCAGGTATGTATTTCCCCACAGATCTCTATGAGAGATGGGGGGCTGCCCTAGATGTGGGTCTGAAGATACTGCATTCCTGATGGCTCTAAGCCCTGGTTCAGAGCTCCGGCTCATATGTGGGCACACGCGTGTCAGGTTTGGAGTACCAGCATGCACAAAAATGAGCATGTGGGGCTCCAAATTCGAGCTGCTGTGACCTATGGGATTATGGGGGTGGTGCTCAGTGTTAAAATCAGTAAATTAACTTCTCTCCCGTTTCCTGATCCCCATTTCGAACCTTGAACGGAACTGCATGAGCCCAGAGGAGCAGAGCCAAGGAACATGGCAGGAGGGTATTTTTTTAAAGATGTATTTCTGTGTAATGTTTATGATCATATATGAGTGTGAAGTGGGGGGCTAGGGTGCTTACATGGGTTTTGGTGAGTAGGCTATTTTAGGGGAGAAATAATGTTAAGGCAGTGAGAGTGATGCTGGTGAACAAAGTGGCACTGAGGGTAAAATTGGGCACAACTGGGCAGGGAGAAGGGAAGTGAGGCAGAATGTGGCACTGAGGGGAACATTGGGGGATAACTCTGCACTGATGTGTAATTTGGGCAGAACGTGGCACTGGTGGGGGGAGGGGTTATAGGGACAAACCCTGGCACTGGGGGCAAAATGGGACAGAATTGTTTACTGCAGAACAAAATAGGTCAGAAATGGGCATTGGAGGGTACACTGGGGCAGGGTAGCGCTGAGCGACACATTGGGGCAAAACTGGGTACAGTGGGAGAAAATGGGGCAAAACTGGTCAGTAAGAGGTGCATTTGGTTAGGGCACATCACTGAGGGGCACACTGGGCAAGACCTTGGCACTGGTGGCGGGGCAAATGTGAAATTTGATATTTTTAATGTGCTCCCTTCCTTGATGGCTATTTATCTCTTGTCCGTATTGTGTCACTGCAAGTTTCTCTTAATGCTTTTAAAATCAATAAACACAAAACTAAAAAAAGAAATGTTACACTTAAGTGTAAAAGACTATTCAATGCTTTCGCTGCTGTGGATTTGTGCTGTACTTTCAATAACAGTAGTTAATGGATCTTATATTTTCTGAAGGGTTTTGGACAAATCAGAGCCCGAGATGTATTCCTACTAAAAATAGGATGTGTCCTTTATAGGACGTTCAGGAGTAATGTTGCAATATCCAAGACTGGTAAAACATGATTTCAAACCATGCGTAAAACCGGTAGAAAGTTTTTTAAAACATATCTCTGGCCCAGGACTGGCACACTCTGAGTTCTGTGGGCGGGTGCCGTCCCGCTTGCCAGGTCCGACCTGGCGGGTGGAACGGCACCTGCCCGCAGACTTTAGCGGTAGCACTGGCACCATTACGGGTGGTGCCGTTGCTACCGTCTTCCCCATTCCCATTAAGTCCAATGGGACTCGAATGGGAATGGGGAGTTCCTTTTTCCGGACAGTACAACCTTGAATGGACATTCCTTTATTTTGGACTATTATACTTCGCTTTTGGGGTTGCTACTGAACCACATTCATACCCTTCTTGAGAAAATAGCCTTCACTTGACTCACGTTACCATAAAAGACAAAGGAGGTATATCCTTTAGCTCTGCCTATTTTACCTTTATGATTGTGTTGGCTCTTGTTTTGTAGAGGTGTGAGGGCTGAGTGGGAGCTTTTAGCTTTACTCATCCTCTTACTCCTGCAGAGCAGAAGTCAGTTTGTCACAGATGGGTTGGGCATGGTTAGGGTAGGAGAGTGGGGTGGTTTGAGAGGCTAGCTACATACCATGTTGCTCCTCATGGATAGAAGCACTAAACCACGCTCAGTCCTATATTCTAGAACCTACACTTGAGTGTACTTCCCCCATCTCACCCCCTGTGGATGGGTGAGCATTTACAAGGTCAGTGATCTTTTTGAGGCCACTTAGTGGCCCTGTTCTAATAGTCTTATGTTTTAACTCACGCTATCAGCATCCAGCCACTCACTAATGAAGTATCTGGTGTCCCACGCTAGGGGTGCCCCAATCCTGTTCCAGAAGAAGGCAGACCTACTCAATATATCCTGCTGAAACATCTAAAGGCATCAGGGACACTGCAAGCGCCTAACCAGTAGTGACGTCGACTAAGGATTGGTTCAGTAACTAAAGATGATGAGCAGGACACTTTGACTAAGGATTGGTTAACTGACTGTTCTAATAACTAAGTGTCAAGAGCAGGACAGGACAACGTGTTTGCTTTATAGGAACAATCTAGGAATCCCTGGGATGAATTAGTAATCCCTATTAATCCCTAGCAAACCATACTCATTATACTCAATATAAACACATGGGTTGCACATACACTTGGTTGGAATAGGTTCTAATAGAAACCAAGAGCACACTGCATATATGTGAATATCTGGACATTGGTAATGCTTTGCGTATTTATTATGTATATAAGTCATTTGTAAAAAGTCAAGAATACAAGAGGTATTGGTTCATCTAACTTGTGTAGGGGTTCACCTACCGATCCCGTACAGAATCCATGTACCTGTTTCCTTTCCTTTGTTGTGTCTATGTGACTTGAACAAATGAATGCGGCGGACTTGCACTTAATGTTGGGTGCTTTATATCCTCTCCCTGTATATTTGTATATATATTTTTGTAAATTGAGTAAGCCGTACAACACGAAGGTGCCATAGAATCTATTGAAAAAATGAACATGACGAGAAAATAATTGTATGTCATGATGACAATAGAATCTACTGAAAAATCATTGTGAATAAAAAAGAAAAAGCAGGTGATGTTTGAACCCTCTAAAAGAGTGTTAAAAAAAGTATAATTACCACTAGACTTTTGCAAAGTCTATTTGACTAAAATAAAAAAAAGTGGGCATTAATTGCTATACATGGTGCAAACAGTAACACAAAAATAGGTGGATTTCGATTTGTATTATTAGGACACTTCTTGTTATATAAGTACTTCCTGCCCCAAGTCCTAATACAATAAGGGTTCCCTTTCTTTATGTTTTCTAAATTTGTTTTGGGTTATTACAAACCTTTACAAAAAAAATCCATTTCAAATAAATAAGCAAAATGTCTAAATTTCACAAAACAAAATGCACAATCTTTCCAATAACACATTAAAACATAAAATTACATTCATTCCTAACTAAACATTTCAAAAGGAAACTAACAGATCCTAGAACGTATCAGTGAGCTCCCCCTATACAAGTGATAACATAAAAAAGAAGTAGCTACAATAGGGATATTTCCTTTTCAATAAACTTTAAAAAGGCCACTAAGGCAAAGATTAGTGCTCTCCCTTGTCCTTGCCTCATCCGATTCCATAGTGATTCCATACAATCGATATAGTCAATATTCACAAATCGCATCAACAAGGTGGTTCTAGTATCTCTAAAATAAGGACATTCCATTATGAGATGCTTTAGAGTTTCATTAGGTTCAAAACAATTTGGGAACCGACATTTCGTAGTCTGACAGTCAATACTTGGATACCCCCAATACCTTTGTTCTTTCTAGCGTGTGGAATTGATTCCTTTTGAATCGCATGAAATACATGCGTGCGGTATTACAGGGAAATATTTCTAGATAAGAACAACAACCATCCCTTTTACGAGAAAACTTTGCATATTCTTTGTATGTACTAAACATAGTTAAATGTGGTTTGAGAGGCACCTTACATCACTAGCCGATAGGGGCCTGTACCTTGTTTGGAAGAG
This sequence comes from Ambystoma mexicanum, assembly GCF_040938575.1. Classification (NCBI taxonomy): domain Eukaryota; kingdom Metazoa; phylum Chordata; class Amphibia; order Caudata; family Ambystomatidae; genus Ambystoma; species Ambystoma mexicanum. The sequence continues at coordinate 1,088,543,472 of NC_090929.1, forward strand.
ATCTACTGAAAATATGGTTTTGGTGGCTGCGGGGACAGCATTCCAGTGGAATGGGGTGGTAGGGAAAAAGAGCGAAAGTGGGAGGAGGCACAAGGGAAGGCAGAGGACTGAGGTTCTTAAGGGATGAGGAGCGAAGAGTTTGATATGGAGAGTGCAGTGATATGTATTCAATGAGGCATTTGGGGGCAAGACCATGGATGGCATTGTAGATGAGTAGCAGGAATTTAAAGACTTAGAAACTGGTCTCCGTTATTAAGCACGTTATAAAAGAATAATTATCATAGTAATAAAGAGGGATACATTTTATTTGTGTGGAAAGCCATCCAGCATTGTAACAGGGGTGGGGAAAGGTGGCAGAGGATCAGGGTATATTGAAAAGGGTGCACGTGTGAAACTGAGGACTTGCTGAATGGGAACAAACATATAGGGGGGTATACCAGGAGTTGGGCCAGGCTAGTGCATTAATCACATTTTTCCGAGCATGAGAGTAGAGATAAGGGTTTCAATTGAATGGTGTGCGAGTAGATTTTTCGAATGTTCAAGAAGTTGGCTCTGGCTGCAGTGACAGTGGCCATGATGAAGTGGAAGAGTTTCAGGAGGCTGCCAAAGAGACTCCAAAGGTTGTAACCCATAGGAGGCTATGGAGGTCCGAGGCGGGGGAGATAGGAGAGGGGCGAGTGAGGTTGACATTAGAGGGTGGGAGAAGGAGTTCTTCCATCTTTGAAAGGTTGCGCGTGAGGCAATGTAGAGCCATCCAATGTCAGATGACATTAGGCAGTTGGTTATTCAGAGATTGCAGGGGTGACAAAGGGGGAAAAGGTAACATCTGAGGGTTGTCTCGGGGGAAAGCATCCACGCCATTACGCCTTCCAACGGGGCTAAAATTGCAACCGTATGGGTCCGCTCCAGTTCACTGTCCCTTAAGGTGCAGGCCAGCCCCCCAGGGGTACCATTTGGTGCAGACTGTTGCCGGCTCTGGCATATGGGGCGCGCTCACCTTATGGCCACGGGACAGCTTGGGGTGGCCGGTGGATGTCTTCTCTGGCACTCAGCTTCCTTTTCTTCTTTCCTGGTGCACCTTTTCTTTGCTCCCTCTTTCTTTTCTCCTGTTCCTTCAACACACGACCTCAAAGTTCTCCAACAATCCTCGTCGCCCATGTTAAGTTATTGTCTTGGGTCAATGAGTGTGTCAGACTGCACGTAGGTATATCAGGACTTTATTAGGTTGACACAGGATGTAAGTATACATGAGGTAAATAGATTAAGTATACAAGGAGGGAGAGACATCCACCGGCCCCCTCATCATCTAAGCCCAGGCCCCAACTGACTTTGTGGAACACCCAGACACAGTTCATCCATAACATTCCACACCAACATTCTGTCAGGGGCTCATACACACAGATCTATCAAGCAGGAGGGAAAGCACAAACATAGCAGATGCCCATAGCAGATAACATTTTTCCACAAATATGCAGGTCTAAGCTCCCACTGCAACAAGGGGCTATGTCAAGCTCTGTCAGATAGTGAATGACTAAAAGAAATGGGTGGGTCCCCTTGTAGGAACTCTCCATGGATTGCAATGCTCACAAACAGCGAGTCGCAATTAAGGCCTGGAAAAGTTGTAAAAAGTTTAGAAACAAAGTTAGAATGGTACTGGGAGCGGAGGAATGGCACAGTTTTCACTTGAAAGTCCCTAGAGTGGATGAAAATGTAATTTAAATAAGTCTGCGAAGCGGACACAAGGTCTAGTCCACAGACTTTGAAACTGCTGGATGGTGGGTGGAATAATATTTTCATGTAAAGCATGTTTATTGTACTTTCATATATATTCTGGAATTATTAACAACTTCCATACAGTGATGTAGCATTTTGAAACATTTTGACTTACAAAAACCATTGAAATTCAGTGAAAAAACATTGTTAAAGGGACATTTTGGTTACATTGCACTAATAAAAACCGATGAAATTCAGAGAAAAATCTTTGTTAAAGGGACCTTATGGTTTCAAGTAAAATCGAAAAATCCACAAAATCCGGCAGTTATGGTAAGTTATGGAACCATAATACATGCCACCACCATGCACTGCTAAAACTAACACCCAGGACATCAAAGATGACATCACAAATGGCATTATTTATGACATAACTGATGACATCACATATCATGTCAATTCTAATGAAAAGTCCCTACAACGGGTTCTGTTTAAAATTTTGCTAGCAACATATGAAGGGTGATCGGGAGACCTCTCATGAACTACTCCATGTATCAAAAAATGTACTTATTCAAAATGAAATGATATACTGAAGTGCTGTTAATACAGCAATATAATACATGCACATAGGCAATGTCTAAACCATGGACCTTTGAAGTACAGTATTTTTAATCTGGTAATATTGGCCAGTGCAATCATAAATTGAAGCCTATCAGAATCTTGACTAATGATAAACCTGGAATTAACAGCAAACAATACAAGAATTACTACACATGTGTTAGTACAAAATATACATAAGAAGAGCACCAATGCATACAAATCTGAGGCACATCCAGGAAAACTGTAGTTAGGAGGAAAAACACACCAGCACCCAAAGATGACAATATGATTAGAGGTCATCATCATGTATAAAAATGAATTATGTGTTTGGGGACTGATTACTGTTCCATGTATGTGCACCATTAGCTCAGGCCAAACCCTAAGGAAAGTACCTTAAGAACGTGTAGACAAATTGAGGGTTGGCTGATTAGCTGCATGCTCGGGTAAATAGTATGTGATACCCTTTGTTATTATTAAAGTTTGATAGCTGCAAAACGTTTATGGAGCAGAGACCCTCCCCCTTGCCTCAACAATTTGAAAATATGAACTAATTGGTCACTAGGTTTGTGCGCTTACCTTCCAGTATATTGATAAACAAGTAATGTCACAGTAAATCTTATATTCGGTAATGTATTGGTTGCGCTTGGTCAACCGACACGTATGATTTACTGTGACGTTTCTTGTTTATAAATATACTGCAAGATAAGCGCAAAAACCTAGTGAGTAATTAGTGCATAGTACCGTAAGAACATGACTAGGTAAATGTCTAGATATACAGCACCTTTAAAATTTTACAATTCTCACTGTCACTGAACAAAAACAACTGGCCCATATATGTGATGTCCTCAGTGATGTCATCAATGATGCCATTTATGATGTCATCTATGATGTCCAGGGTGTTAGTATTAGCAGTGCATGGTGGTGGAGCAAATTATGGTTGCATAGCTTACCATAACTGGTGAATTTCTTTTTATTTTTTTATTTTACTTGTAACCATAACGTCCCTTTAACAAGGTTTTTATGTTGGTTCACCTTTAGGGAAGACACACTTTCACATCTATCTTTTCCACCTATTTTGTGGATTACATTTAATAATTCCTAGAGTGGAATGCCAGTCCCGGTTTCAGGGCCTACAATGGCACTCTCTCTTTTTTTAAAGAAGGAAATAGTCTACAGGCTAACCACAAAGAAACTAGGAATGTGAAGGAGGAGAAAAATATGAGATTCCGAAAGACAAGAAACAATTTCCAAGAATTTCAAGAGAAGCTGATATATGCAACAACGTGGCCTGCAGGGAAATTACCTTTTTAGCCAGAATGTTATGATACCTGAACATGGAACAGCGCAGAATCTGGGAAGGCTTCTATCATGCTTAATAAAGAGCAGTATAGGCCAGAGACCCATTGAGGATTTAATACGGATGAGAAGCGACAGAGCAGGTGTCACACAATACAAAAAAATAATTTTATCAATACTAAGGGAAGTCACATCACACAAAGGTGGCCATTGGGCTGTTATGGATGTCTTTCAGACAACTTCAAACAAAGCCTTGACCCTTCCTGCCAGTACACATATGGCGGTATTACATACATCCTCATCAGGGGTCTTGCTGTCCCTTTCCCTCCTGAACACCTGTTCTGTTTTGAAACATGGGGTGGAGCAGACCATCTGTCTGAGTTTGCCCCAGATGTGCTGGCAATCACTGAAACCTGGCTCAATGGGTTTATAGCCATTATTGACACATTATCCCTTCTACCTGATTCTGATCCTTCGTGCAGACCGTGCAGGCCAAAAGAGTGGAGTGGCCCTCATGTTTAAAAAACAGCTTGACTGCCATCTGGTCACTCATCCTAGCTCCGAGGGCTGAGAAACCCTGTTCATAAAAATGTAAATCAATGCTAAAGTTTCCCTGAGTGTCTTGGTCATCTACAGAGCGCCAAGGGATATGCCTCAGTTCGAGGAGCAATTTCTCAAACTTCTTAATCATAGTATCAATGCCAAGACTCCTCTGATCATTCTCAGAGATCTGGACCTATGGGATGAAGGCCCACTCGATAGGCAAGGTTCTTCCTTAATTAAGGCCCTGCAAATCATTGGATATTCACAATAAGTCAAAGGTCTCACACACATCCAGAGACACACAATGGATTGGGTCATAACACACTTAATGTACCTCTCTGATATTTAAGTCAACCCAGGCCCATGGTCCGATCACTATTTAGTGAATGTACATGCTCAGTTACTGGCATCACCCCCCAGAATTGATTCTTTGCCCAGAATCGAAAAGAAAACTAGGAACTGTAAAAATGTTACACCTGCTAAACTATCTGAATTGCTGTCGTCCAGGCTACAGTCTATGGACAGTCTCACCAATTCATCCAACCTGGTGACACATCTCACAGCCACTATTAGCTCTGTTATAAAAACTCTTGCTTGTGTGAAAGTTGAAAAGATTAAAACAGAGACCCATAAGAACACATGTACAATAATGACATCATCTTACTTAGACGTACCAAAAGATCTCTCAAAATGGAATGGCCCCAATCTCTCAGCGTCTATAAACTGGCACTGAAAGAATTTAAAACAGCCATTACTGAAGCTAAATCAGCCTACCTTAAAACCAGAATTGTGAATGCTCGTTCAAGCTCAATCAAACTTTTTAAAATCCTCACTGAATTTGAGGATAACCCAGCCATTAACCATGACATGGTATAAATTCGTTTTCAAAAATTGATTAGCAGAGTCTGCAAATTAAAATATTTTTGTTTAGCAAACAAACCTTTTTGATTACCAATGTTGTACTAATATTTCTGATGTCACCGGAAGCTATTTGTACTGAAGACATAAAATGAGCAACATTTATGTGGACCACTGAAGTAAGACATCAGTGACATGAGTCTGTAATGAGTCTGTAAAATGTAAGGGTTTGCTGCATGAATGGACACTGGTTTGCAATTATTTGAAAAGGAGATAGCTTTTCATGCCTAGCACTCCCACACAAGTCTTTGGCACTTTTAAGAGCAAATGATTACTGCTGCACACTCTCTCCATTAGCCCCTTTGAAAATGCAGTGAACAGGAAAACAAGAGGGTGGAGAGAGCCCTGAGGTCGAGAGGAATGCAGGGTGAGCTGTGCTTTCAATGAATAGGGTAATTTAAATAGCTAGCTCTGCTACACAAATGTCAATTTAATTAGCAAACCTACAGAATAGCATAGCAAATTGCTATGCAAGAATGCTTATTGTATGCCTTGCATGATCATACTAAAGATTCAGCATGGTGCCAGGCCATTCACAATTAATTATCTTCTAAAATTCTTTCCCATATACAGACCACATCATACACAAAAAGGTAGAACAAAAACCCAGGTGGGGTTAAGCACACATTCTTTTGACAGGGAGGAGAGGACTGGAGATGCAGTACACCAAATCTAAGTACAAAAAATTATACTTTTTTATTTTTATTATTTCATGATCAATAGCAATTAAAAAACATATACCAACATTTCGGCTTGAACCAAATCACAATGACATACACATGACACATAGCCCCAAACACATTTATACAAGGTACAAGCTAATTGCACCTAAAAACAATTCTCAAATATAAATGGCCCTTGTGACCACACTTACTAACGTCAACACATAAAACATATATCTATATAATGACCTGATTGCATCAACCTAACCCTACATGTTTCAGACCATAGTCCTGTGAATGGAGGACCTTCCTTAGCGATAATAGAAGTCAAATGTAACGTGGAGGTGGACAATAGTACACTCAACACCCCAATTCCACAAGCTTCAATAGAAGAGAGCGCTCAGGTCTGAGATTGCAGAAATATGTAGCTTCGATGCAACAAACTTCAAGCGCAATTCCAGGCTAACAATCTACAATGCATGTAAATTTATTCCCGTATCACACATCAGTTATGATAGTCTTCGTCAATTCAATTGGGACCTCGAAAATAGGTAATTCCATAAAACATCAGGGACCAATTCGACTCCGAGAATCTTGCACACATCAATGGCCAGAGAATGTAAATATATAAATGTTAAGGCTCGCAGTCGCCCTTCCAGTACATTGTATCCAGCCAGTCTCCTATTTCTTAATTCTCAAAGTGCTCAATGGTCAGCATCTAGAAAAATACTCTAAAAGTCACAAGGTTGCCACAGCACAAAATCGAGAAACGATCCCAGTCATCTGCAAAGGTCCACAAGCCGTGCCAATATACCGACCATCAGGGACCTACAAGGGTGTACCACCGGGCACAGAGTGACTCCATCTCCCTCTCCCGATGACAACGCACCTATACTAATAAAGCAATCTTCAACTTTACACACTGTTCTGTGGCCGAAACCTATAAGATTATACTTGGTAAAAAACCAACATCTTGTCTGGGAGACAGCTGTCCTGCCAATATTCTCAAAGGTTCACTCGAGTCACTTGTCCCTTGGATAGCCAGACTAATTACACTTTCCTTTAGTGAAGGCCTGGTTCCACTATCCCTTAAAGAGGCCTGGATTACACAATTTCTCAGGAAAAGTAACCTGAACCCAGCAGTGGCTAAATACTACCGGCCCATCACAAACTTGCCCTTTTTCCTACAATTCAGGGCTTTATTGAAGAACATGGCATCCTGGGGGCACGCCAGTCAGGTTTCAGAGCTAAGCATGGGACAGAAACCGCTACGCTGAATCTTAAATCCACCTTGGCCAGCATAGTGGACAGGGGACATCCTGCCCTGCTGATGCTGTTAGATCTCTCTGCGGCCTTTGATCTGGTCAAGCACTCCTTTTTGGTGAGCAGACTAAGGGACCAGGCTAGACTGCTCAGATGTGGCGGCTCGATGGATTACATCCTTTCCTGGGCCACGCACTGTTAGAGTGGCAGTCGGTGATGCAAGTTCCACACCTACTGCCCAGAATTGCGGTGTCCCACAGGGCTCGTGTATTTCTCCAACACTCTTCAATATATACATCACGTGTGCATTATAGCAACTATGCCAACGACACCCAGGTCGTCCTCGAGCTTACTGGTGATTATGTACAGGATTCAGGCACCATCAACAAAGTGTATGATGCAGTTCAGAAGTGTATGGCTGATAACCCACTAGCCCTCAGAGACAAAACAGAGCTCTTGATCATGGCTTCAAGTCCGTGGCTGAAGAAACATAATCCAGCATATGGTAGCTTCAGCATTGCTGGCATCACCATCAGTGTAGCCAAGAGTGTGAAGACACTTGGTGCATTCATAGAGGCTGAACTTACTATGAAAACCCAATTCTCACACACCTGCTCTTCTTGTGGCTACACAACAAAGCGTATTAACCAGATATGACCTTTCGTCTCAGCCAGCAGCTGTTCTCGGCTAGCCACCGCCTTAGTGAACTGGAGCTTGGACTATTTCAACAGTCTGCTGGCTGGTACCTTTCAAGCCAATTTGCACTCTCTTCAGGTCTCTCAAAATGGCGCAGTTCGCGCCATTCACGGTCTATCAAGATGGAACCATGCATCTGACGCCAGAAGGGAAACTGCACTGGCTTCCAATAAGACATTGGATGACCCACAATATCCTGGCACTGTTTTATATACAGCCCCAAAATACCCTAAGGATCAGACGAAGGTGAAGAAACCGGCCTAACCAAGGTACATGCTTGTCAGGTTTGGCGGCACAATCGTTGATGTTCAGGCTCCTCCATCTTGCAATGCTCTCCCTGGGTGTATAAGGCCAGCAGGCACAATCAGTCTCTTCAAAAACATGTTACGCAACACCTGTTCAAAAACCATGCTGAAGAGCTACTTTTGGCAGCAGTCTCCTCTCTCGGCACTGACCCCCTTTACTGCCTTGTACATGTCTTTCTGTTTTTGTGCACCCTGAGGCCCATGGGCATGTGGCGCTTTATACAAATTAAATAATAATAATAACAATAATAATATGCTCTAGTAGAGGTCATCAGGGATAGAATTCAGAGAGTTGGCAGCTATTTAGGTGCTGCTTGCAGCCTAGAAGAGCCTGGTTAGCTTGACATCAACAGCTACTAGGAGCTATTTTTGGCTCCCCAGGTCGACTGAAACTGAACAGATATACCTATGTGAATTTTACTCTGTGTGTTTGGGACAATCTATAGACATTAGGACAAAACCATTTGACATTTAAAGCATATGGGGTCCTAAATAATGGAGAAAATGATATGTTTGCATCTTATGTGGAAATTAGGTATGCGTAACACTATCTACTAGCTCGTCGTTCCACAGTGGTAGCTCCTGGTCACTGGTTAATGCTCGATACCCAGGAGCTGCTTTTAGCTCCTGCTTATCCAATCTGAGTTTCGATCCCTGGGTCGTGCATGCAACTAAGAAAAAAACGTAGATGAAACTGATGCAATTCTAAATAAGGTGAAACGGGTTAAAAATGTGCAAGCTAAAGAATGCGGATATAGGGGTCCAATTGTTAATGAAAGAAATAATGGTGGAAAAAGTGACCTGAACCGAGGATGGTACAAAGGCCGGATTGCCTGACTGTTGAACTTCTCACTGCTTATGGGGTTTGGAGTGCAGTCAAGGTGCTAACAGTGCAAAGAAAAGCAATGTTCAGTGGTACTCTTCACATAGCACAGCAAATGCAAATTTAATTGCCCCCATCCAAGCCTTATAAAGACCCCCCCCAACTTTGTGTTTCTCGTATAGCCGGCTGTTATTTACAGCTGTGTTCAAACAGAGAGAAAAGCGTGCTTTTGGCTACTGTGTTAAATAATCATGGCTTGAGACAGAGAAGAGAGGACAAATCCCAGAAGTTGTGTTTAACTTAGCGAGAGTATTTCTGTAGTCAAAGGCGCCACCATAGTTCAACTGTATTGCACAGATGTGCACCAGGACAGGGTTCGAAATTGAGATTCGATGAGCCGGAGCTAAAACCAGCTCCTGGGTGTCAGACATCGCCAAATCACCAAGGAGGCAGGAGCTACCGCTGGGAACCAGGAGTGAGTATGCAGCACGAATGAATCTTAACTATGTGCATATCATGTTTGATTCATTGTGTTTAAATGTGTACTAGATGTGTCATAATTCTTCTATAGTAGCATTCTCAAATATTAAAGTTAATGTGCATGTTTGTAAGACAGAAATTGCCTAGGGAGCCAAAAGTATCTACTAGTAGCTGTTGCTTTCAAGCTAACCAGGCTCTCCTAGGCTAGAAGCAGGAGCTAAATAGCTCTCCCTCAATTTCAAGCCCAGCAGGAGAAGCACTGCACATGTGAAAGACAAACGTGCAGTATGGAATAGGAGGGGTTGATGCCAGCTGCAAAGTAAGTTATACCTAAACTGCAAAATACCTTTTACCAGAAAATGTTTGCTATTGTTTGTTCTAAGCACCAGCAAATTGAATGATGGACGGGCACCGAGTGTGGGAAGACCCATGGACAGCTCTCTGCCAAAGCTAAGACACTGCTTGAGGATATACGTAAGTCTGGCCCTTAGAGCATAGCATAGGCACAGAGAGCAGCGCGGCCCCTTATTGATTGATGCACCCCTGTAAAATGCAATGATAGACAAATCTGGGATGATCCCTGCATCCAGTTTCCAACGGTCTCCAGTCATCACAAACACCTGTCTCCAGTCCTGGCTTTTTATTTAAAGTCACTTTACATGTTGGAACTTGGGGGCCCATATTTGTAATGGTAAACACATAACATGGCCAAGCATGCAAACTGCTGTTGAATGCAAAGCCTGGGCTGGATACATGTGATCATAACGGCATGTAGTGAGTTGTGAAGTATGATTGCGCTACTCAAGGAGATAACAGAGAGGACTACTCATCCATGCCCCAAAGGTCTCAGGTTGCGAGCGCAACAATGGAAAAGTTTGGTCTGTTTAAAATCCTGCAAGAACTGCAAACAAAACGAGAACGGCAATGATATCCCAGGAGTTACATTTAAAATGTATTAAGTACCACATTGGAAAAGAAGTAACATGGAGTGAAATTAAGAAAAAAAAAAAAGTGGTCCACCTAGCCAAAATATTTGCCAAAAGCTAAGCGACGCCTTCCATAGCGTTGCACATACATAGCTTGATACAAACAAGAACAGCATTGGGCAGGCCATTTAATCTCGTCCCACCTGCATGAGTGTTGGTGATGTCACAAAGGTGGCTCTGTGATCCAGCTAGCTGCCACTAAGCTGCCATGTTATTTCCTAGGGGTTATTTTATAAGAGGACTGGACCACACAGATTGTACCCAGCCTTCAGGATCTGGATCATTGGCCTTCTCAACACATCAGAGTGTTTTATTTAGACATGGGTAAAAAAGTTTGTCTGGGCCATAGCTTGGGAAACAACGGACACCGCATCATACCCTGCGAAGGCTAGGAATCGCCCCATTGGGTTGCTAGAAACAATGCATCTTTTCAAAAACGACAGCTGCCAGATCATGGGCATGTACTCTGTCTTGTACCCGACCAAGGAGCAACTGCAGGTTATTCAAGATATGCTTTTACTCACAGAAGAAGCTCTCCAAGGTGTGTCTGACATGGAGCAGTCAGAGCTGGCTGTTCTTCAAGAAACAGTCCAAGATGGTGGTACACCTAGGGAGGATGACTCACAGCAAATTAATGACGAAGCGGGAGAGCTGAGGGCAGACGAAGAAGAGGAAGCAGCGGGGGAGATCGATGCAGTGGTGGGGGAAGTTGTAGATAGAGAGAATGGCGTAGAAAGTGATGAAGAGGAAGGAGATGGCACAAATGCAGAAGAGGGTACCGAAGTAGAAGACGAGGCAGAGTTAGGAGATGATGCAGAAATGGAATATGACACAGAAGAAGAGGATACCGAAGAAGCAGGTGATACAGATGAGGACAATGTTGAAGATGATGCAGAAGTGGAGAATAACACTAGAATGGAGGTTGGTGTTGGCCAGGAGGCTGGCATTGTGGAAAGAGACCATGGCATAGAAAGGGATGATGGTGCAGACACAGCAGATGATGCAGACAGTGAGGGTAGTGCGGAAGCACAAACCCGTTTAAGGTACGTCCTTAGGCAGGAGGCAGAGATAATATTGAATGAGACTAGCACCCATGGAGAGAGACAGGCACCTGGTAATCAGTCCACAGCCCATCAAGGAGAAACAGAAGTACCACGAAAAAGTACTAGATCCCTCTTGGGAGTCATGCGTGTGGGTCTTGTTGCAAAGGGGCTTTTGCAAAAATGTGACATTGATCTTGAACTGGTTCTCCTATGCAGGGATATGCCTACTGTTCGGCTCCTGAAGAAGGTAACTGCCTATCTTAGAGGGCAGTTTTATGTCTTGAGTGAAGAGAGATACGCAATTATGGCGTGTCTCCCGGAAGCAGCTATTGTAGTCAAAAACACAATGCAACCCCCTTTTACAGTGACCATCAGAATGGCTTCACCATTGGCTGAAAAAGATACAGAGGAAGACACAGGCAGCATAATGCGGTCATCCAGCGACCCCCATGATAGTCTGCTCAGACAGAAATGCTGTGCTGCCTTGAGGGCTATCCGGCGTGCCAGATGGTTCCAGGAAAGAGCAGGTGCACTAAAATCATGGGTTATAGTAATTTCTATACTCAGGCACCTCTGTTCCCGTATTCCAGCTTGGGCACCTCTGAGAGGGTGGCCCTTTGAGCTTCTGTCTGAGAAGTTGATAAGAACAGTCAAAAAACCGATGGGGGCAGGTGAGGCCCTGAGAAGAGTGATTGAATGCCTTGCATCGGGATTCCTCATGCCTGGAGGTCCTGGGCTCCATGATCCCTGCGAGGAAAAGGTAACTGACGCCATTGGTCATCTTGACATGGGACAAAGGGAAGACATAACTATGAGCGCCCAGCATGCTCTGCGTCTTCTAGCGTTTGGCCAAATTAACTGCATTTTAGGAACAAACAGACTGACCTTCGAGAAACTTCCTTCTAAAACACCTTGCACCCGTCAAGGTTTTAATTACACCACACAGATTCCTCCAAGCGTCACCTTCACTCTTGGTACACTTAAGCGCCCAAGGGAAGTAACAGAGCAGGCGCATGTGAAGAAGAAAAAGAAAATTCACAAACATACCAATCCGAAAGGAACAAATGATCTCATGAGACTGAACCTGCTAAAGCCAGGCCTCCACTACAGAGAGCTTACCAGGGCGGGCCCGGACCACGCACCCGTTTTTAGATTTGCAGTGGAGGTTGATGGGAATGCATTTCAAGGTACTGGGTCTTCCAAAAAAGCCGCCAAATACAACTTAGCGCTAAATGTTTTGCAAGCCCTGGCTCCTGAAGTAGAGAATGAAGACACCTCTGGCTCTGCAGCCTCGCCCGCTTTAGAAGGGTCTGCCACAGTGAATGCGAAGGTCACCAGTCTTGCCAAGAGCCCAGTGACGAAACTCAACGACAAGAGGCGTGGTCTGAAGTATAGACTCATCTCGGAGAGGCACAGCAATGGCAGCAGTCACTTTGTGATGGAGGTGGAAGTTGACGGGCAAAAGTTCCAGGGTGCCGGCACGTACAAAAAGACGGCCAAGGCACGGGCTGCGCTTGCAGCACTTGAGGCTTTGGAGAGGGCCCCGGCCAAGGCTACTACAAGGGAAGCTATCGCGCACTGGGCGGGGTCAACCGCTGATTTCACAAGGGGACGTGTTGACGACAGGGCCAAACTATTTGGGACGAACATCGGCAATATTGTGAGCTGGCTTCGTAGTATGATTTACCACTGATTAGTGAAAGTAATAACGCAGTAGAGCATGAACAAACGTATCGTTTGCATCATCCTTTGATGAGTTGGTGTCAAAGGACAAGCCACCTACATCCTAGCATTGGTATATTCTTAAAAGAGACATGGAATAGATAAAATTATAACAAAACATGAATTTCTCTATGATTTCTCTCATGTATTGGTCAAAGGCATTTACTGGGCGCAAACAGAGAAGGTATTTTTGCAATTAGCGGCATACTATAACACAAATCTATGCCTAACGCATTTTTGTATACAATACATGGAATGTGTTGCAATCGAGTGCTTTGATTATGTGCTGCAATATATTCAAACCTTAAAAACAACCCCTTCAATTCTTAAAAAGGCACATTTATTAACCTATTAATTGTTAAAATTAGCAAAAGTCTAGTGTTGGGCAAGAATTAAAACCTGTACAAATGTTTCCACATATCTTGGTGTGGTTTATAAACAGATGCATAGAAAGTTCCTTCATGGCAGTCGGTAAGACATTAACAAGCCACCATCATAAATCCGTTTTGTCGCAGTGTATGTCCTGAGTGAGCACTTTGATCAACCACGCATTGGTAAGACAGCCCTAAAGTGCTAAGAGCGTGTATGTTCATCCTGTATTCCCATAAGGAATCATTATAGGCTCAGCCCACTCCCGCACTTAAGTAAAAGGAACTTCTGCACCCTTACCGTGACTGTCAGATGAATACGACAGAAAACCATCCAGGGACTTGGTGCATCTGTTTACACACCTCATCAACCGCCCGTTCACTGGAGCGTCTGAAGTGAACGCAGCAGGCTCTCGTTGCATTTCAAGGACTTGGAGACGAGTACAAAGGGTGGCGCAAGTTTCAGTTCTGAAGAGCGCTATTCAAATAAATGATTTGTGTGTATTCACAAATCACCTGCAAAGATTTTGCAACCTCATGCCCCCAAATATTCTTCCAGAGCCATGCATTTTAAGGAGTAGTTTGGGGGTGGTGCAGGGTTCCAGGGCAGATATAAGCAATATTTTAAAAGTCAGGATTAAAGGCTGGAGGAAGTGAAAGGTAGGAAAGAAGGGATGGTAGGATGGGAAGAGTGAAATTGAGGTTGATTCGGAGAGTTAAAAAAACAATTCTGGGCACCTGTGAAAGTTAGAAAACACAAGCGAAACTATTTCCTGCAAATAATTTGTGTACAACTTAAATTGATTTGACTAAACAATTTTTGAAAAGACGTCAATCTGTACCCATGCCAGGACAAATATATCAAAATTAATGAATGAGTCGTATATACAAAATTTGACATATATTTGTGCATTTAAATGATTCACAATGAATTGCAGTAAAACTTCCATCCACAAATTCAAACATATTGTGAAAGACACACAATTGCAAAACACAAAAACAAACCTGCAGCTTGATAAAAAAAAAAGTGCAAACAATAATATCGGATCAACTTAATGAAGAGAAAATAGGAACCCAGAATTCTGATGTGTGTTACCCATCTATGGTGCTGGTCTTGGCGACCCCTAGAAGGGTAATCCTGGTAGTTCCTTAAAGAATCACTTTGAAGTTTTGTTTAATATTCTGTTAGGTACGGGTAGATGTTTTCTGCATGAAATCCCTGATGTCTTATTTTTTTTTTTTATAGTTTATGGTATTTCTTGGAGATGGTTCTGGCTCTGAAGTCATCTGTCTCTTTGTTGATCTCTGCTAGTTTGTCTTTAGCGTTTTGGACAGTGCTGTTAGATGGAAATAATCTCTCAGCTTCTTCAAGCCTGCGTCGCATCTCGGATTTTACTCTCTGGGCTGTAGTGATGGTAAGGACCATCAAGTTGCGGCTGCATTTATTCTGCATGTGGCTGAAGTTAGTTTGGTACTCTCATCTAAAAAAAGGGCTGGGTCATTGCGCACTACCAGGTCAGAGGGGAAGATATTAGCTTTGAGACATTCCCTTAAATAATGGCTGTGGAGTTCAGTCCTAAAACACTTCTTTTTAAGTTTAATCAAGTTCTCAATCAAGGATTTATTGTAAAAATGTGTGATCCACCAGTAGGGTTAAACAATGAGGGACCCTGAATGATCTCTTGTTTAAGTTCTAGCCTGCAACTGACCGTAGGTACTTCAAAATGAATCAGACAAAAGCAGCTCTTCCAATATCACCAAATAAAATCACTGTCAGTTCATCACAGCAGACTTCTGAAAGTTTTCCAGATAACAAAGCACATTCATCTATACACTAAGATGTATAGGTGGGTTAATGCACCTGCGGCAGAGATCTGCATCCAACAGGTTTAAATCAGGGTAAGGTTGACTCCATCTTTCATCCTTCTAAAGCCAGCACAAGTGGGTATTATCATGGACGACCTGCGCCCTTGTAGGTCTGGGGCAGAGTTTTCCACATGTCAAGCATGCCTGAATCTGCTCCACATTCTGGGGTCGGAAAAGTGAGCAATGAGGGGCAATGCATAATGGGCATTTGGGCGGTGTTCCTCCATTATGCAGAGGTCAAACCTGACGCAGACGGCTCTGCATGACACGCCACCTGGTTTCTTCAGGTATGTATTTCCACACAGATCTCTATGAGAGATGGGGGGCTGGCCTAGATGTGGGTCTGCAGATGCTGCATTCCTGATGGCTCTAAGCCCTGGTTCAGAGCTCCGGCTCATATGTGGGCACACACGTGTCAGGTTTGGAGTACCAGCATGCACAAAAGTGAGCATGTGGGGCTCCAAATTCGAGCTGCTGTGACCTATGGGATTATGGGGGTGGTGCTCAGTGTTAAAATCAGTAAATTAACTTCTCTCCCCGTTTCCTGATCCCCATTTCGAACCTTGAACGCAACTGCATGAGCCCAGAGGAGCAGAGCCAAGGAACATGGCAGGAGGGTATTTTTTTAAAGATGTATTTCTGTGTAATGTTTATGATCATATATGAGTGTGAAGTGGGGGGCTAGGGTGCATATAGGGGTTTTGGTGAGTAGGCTATGGTAGGGGAGAAATAATGTTAAGGCAGTGAGAGTGATGCTGGTGAACAAAGTGGCACTGAGGGTAAAATTGGGCACAACTGGGCAGGGAGAAGAGAAGTGAGGCAGAATGTGGCACTGAGGGGAACATTGGGGGATAACTCTGCACTGATGTGTAATTTGGGCAGAACGTGGCACTGGTGGGGGGAGGGGTTATAGGGACAAACCCTGACACTGGGGGCAAAATGGGACAGAATTTTTTACTGCAGAACAAAATAGGTCAGAAATGGGCATTGGAGGGTACACTGGGGCAGGGTAGCGCTGAGCGACACATTGGGGCAAAACTTGGTACAGTGGGAGAAAATGGGGCAAAACTGGTCAGTAAGAGGTGCATTTGGTTAGGGCACATCACTGAGGGGCACACTGGGCAAGACCTTGGCACTGGCGGCGGGGCAAATGTGAAATTTGATATTTTTAATGTGCTCCCTTCCTTGATGGCTATTTATCTCTTGTCCGTATTGTGTCACTGCAAGTTTCTCTTAATGCTTTTAAAATCAATAAACACAAAACTAAAAAAAGAAATGTTACACTTAAGTGTAAAAGACTATTCAATGCTTTCGCTGTTGTGGATTTGTGCTGTACTTTCAATAACAGTAGTTAATGGATCTTATATTTTCTGAAGGGTTTTGGACAAATCAGGGCCCGAGATGTATTCCTACTAAAAATAGGATGTGTCCTTTATAGGACGTTCAGGAGTAATGTTGCAATATCCAAGACTGGTAAAACATGATTTCAAACCATGCGTAAAACCGGTAGAAAGTTTTTTAAAACATATCTCTGGCCCAGGACTGGCACACTCTGAGTTCTGTGGGCGGGTGCCGTCCCGCTTGCCAGGTCCGACCTGGCGGGTGGAACGGCACCTGCCCGCAGACTTTGGCGGTAGCACTGGCACCATTACGGGTGGTGCCGTTGCTACCGTCTTCCCCATTCCCATTAAGTCCAATGGGACTCGAATGGGAATGGGGAGTTCCTTTTTCCGGACAGTACAACCTTGAATGGACATTCCTTTATTTTGGACTATTATACTTCGCTTTTGGGGTTGCTACTGAACCACATTCATACCCTTCTTGAGAACATAGCCTTCACTTGACTCACGTTACCATAAAAGACAAAGGAGGTATATCCTTTAGCTGTGCCTATTTTACCTTTATGATTGTGTTGGCTCTTGTTTTGTAGAGGTGTGAGGGCTGAGTGGGAGCTTTTAGCTTTACTCATCCTCTTACTCCTGCAGAGCAGAAGTCAGTTTGTCACAGATGGGTTGGGCATGGTTAGGATAGGAGAGTGGGGTGGTTTGAGAGGCTAGCTACACACCATGTTGCTCCTCATGGATAGAAGCACTAAACCACGCTCAGTCCTATATTCTAGAACCTACACTTGAGTGTACTTCCCCCATCTCACCCCCTGTGGATGGGTGAGCATTTACAAGGTCAGTGATCTTTTTGAGGCCACTTAGTGGCCCTGTTCTAATAGTCTTATGTTTTAACTCACGCTATCAGCATCCAGCCACTCACTAATGAAGTATCTGGTGTCCCACGCTAGGGGTGCCCCAATCCTGGTCCAGAAGAAGGCAGACCTACTCAATATATCCTGCTGAAACATCTAAAGGCATCAGGGACACTGCAAGCGGCTAACCAGTAGTGACGTCGACTAAGGATTGGTTCAGTAACTAAAGATGATGAGCAGGACACTTTGACTAAGGATTGGTTAACTGACTCTTCTAATAACTAAGTGTCAAGAGCAGGACAGGACAACGTGTTTGCTTTATAGGAACAATCTAGGAATCCCTGGGATGAATTAGTAATCCCTATTAATCCCTAGCAAACCATACTCATTATACTCAATATAAACACATGGGTTGCACATACACTTGGTTGGAATAGGTTCTAATAGAAGCCAAGAGCACACTGCATATATGTGAATATCTGGACATTGGTAATGCTTTGCGTATTATGTATATAAGTCATTTGTAAAAAGTCAAGAATACAAGAGGTATTGGTTCATCTAACTTGTGTAGGGGTTCACCTACCGATCCCGTACAGAATCCATGTACCTGTTTCCTTTCCTTTGTTGTGTCTATGTGACTTGAACAAATGAATGCGCCGGACTTGCACTTAATGTTGGGTGCTTTATATCCTCTCCCTGTATATTTGTATATATATTTTTGTAAATTGAGTAAGCCGTACAACACGAAGGTGCCATAGAATCTATTGAAAAAATGAACATGACGAGAAAATAATTGTATGTCATGATGACAATAGAATCTACTGAAAAATCATTGTGAATAAAAAAGAAAAAACAGGTGATGTTTGAACCCTCTAAAAGAGTGTTAAAAAAAGTATAATTACCACTAGACGTTTGCAAAGTCTATTTGACTAAAATAAAAAAAGTGGGCATTAATTGCCATACATGGTGCAAACAGTAACACAAAAATAGGTGGATTTCGATTTGTATTATTAGGACACTTCTTGTTATATAAGTACTTCCTGCCCCAAGTCCTAATACAATAAGGGTTCCCTTTCTTTATTTTTTTTAAATTTGTTTTGGGTTATTACAAACCTTTACAAAATAATCCATTTCAAATAAATAAGCAAAACGTCTAAATTTCTCAAAACAAAATGCACAATCTTTCCAATAACACATTAAAACATAAAATTACATTCATTCCTAACTAAACATTTCAAAAGGAAACTAACAGATCCTAGAACGTATCAGTGAGCTCCCCCTATACAAGTGATAACATAAAAAAGAAGGAGCTACAATAGGGATATTTCCTTTTCAATAAACTTTAAAAAGGCCATTAAGGCAAAGATTAGTGCTCTCCCTTGCCCTTGCATCATCCGATTCCATAGTGATTCCATACAATCGATATAGTCAATATTCACAAATCGCATCAACAAGGTGGTTCTAGTATCTCTAAAATAAGGACATTCCATTATGAGATGCTTTAGAGTTTCATTAGGTTCAAAACAATTTGAGAACTGACATTTCGTAGTCTGACAGTCAATACTTGGATACCCCCAATACCTTTGTTCTTTCTAGCGTGTGCAATTGATTCCTTTTGAATCGCATAAAATACATGCGTGCGGTATTACAGGGAAATATTTCTAGATAAGAACAACAACCATCCCTTTTACGAGAAAACTTTGCATATTCTTTGTATGTACAAAACATAGTTAAATGTGGTTTGAGAGGTACCTTACATCACTAGTGATAGGGGCCTGTACCTTGTTTGGAAGAGATCTACTGAAAATATGGTTTTGGTGGCTGCGGGACAGCATTCCAGTGGAATGGGGTAGTAGGGAAAAGGAGCGAAAGTGGGAGGAGGCACAAGGGAAGGCGGAGGACTGAGGTTCTTAAGGGATGAGGAGCGAAGAGTTTGATATGGAGAGTGCAGTGATATGTATTCAATGAGGCATTTGGGGGCAAGACCATGGATGGCATTGTAGATGAGTAGCATGAATTTAAAGACTTAGAAACTGGTCTCCGTTATTAATCACGTTATAAAAGAACAATTATCATAGTAATAAAGAGGGATACATTTTATTTGTGTGGAAAGCCATCCAGCATTGTAACGGGGGTGGGGAAAGGTGGCAGAGGATCAGGGTATATTGAAAAGGGTGCACGTGTGAAACTGAGGACTTGCTGAATGGGAACAAACATATAGAGGGGTATACCAGGGGTTGGGCCAGGCTAGTGCATTAATCACATTTTTCTGAGCATGAGAGTAGAGATAAGGGTTTCAATTGAATGGTGTGCGAGTAGATTTTTCGAATGTTCAAGAAGTTGGCTCTGGCTGCAGTGACAGTGGCCATGATGAAGTGGAAGAGTTTCAGGAGTCTGCCAAAGAGACTCCAAAGGTTGTAACCCATAGGAGGCTATGGAGGTCCGAGGCGGGGGAGATAGGAGAGGGGCGAGTGAGGTTGACATTAGAGGGTGGGAGAAGGAGTTCTTCCATCTTTGAAAGGTTGAGCGTGAGGCAATGTAGAGCCATCCAATGTCAGATGACATTAGGGAGTTGGTTATTCAGAGATTGCAGGGGTGACAAAGGGGGAAAAGGTAACATCTGAGTGTTGTCTCAGGGGAAAGCATCCACGCCATTACGCCTTCCAACGGGGCTTAAATTGCAACCGTATGGGTCCGCTCCAGTTCACTGTCCCTTAAGGTGCAGGCCAGCCCCCCAGGGCTACCATTTGGTGCAGACTGTTGCCGGCTCTGGCATATGGGGCGCGCTCACCTTATGGCCACGGGACAGCGTGGGGTGGCCGGTGGATGTCTTCTCTGGCACTCAGCTTCCTTTTCTTCTTTCCTGGTGCACCTTTTCTTTGCTCCCTCTTTCTTTTCTCCTGTTCCTTCAACACACGACCTCAAAGTTCTCCAACAATCCTCGTCGCCCATGTTAAGTTATTGTCTTGGGTCAATGAGTGTGTCAGACTGCACGTAGGTATATCAGGACTTTATTAGGTTGACACAGGATGTAAGTATACATGAGGTAAATAGATTAAGTATACAAGGAGGGAGAGACATCCACCGGCCCCCTCATCATCTAAGCTCAGGCCCCAACTGACTTTGTGGAACACCCAGACACAGTTCATCCATAACATTCCACACCAACATTCTGTCAGGGGCTCATACACACAGATCTATCAAGCAGGAGGGAAAGCACAAACATAACAGATGCCCATAGCAGATAACATTTTTCCACAAATATGCAGGTCTAAGCTCCCACTGCAACAAGGGGCTATGTCAAGCTCTGTCAGATAGTGAATGACTAAAAGAAATGGGTGGGTCCCCTTGTAGGAACTCTCCATGGATTGCAATGCTCACAAACAGCGAGTCGCAATTAAGGCCTGGAAAAGTTGTAAAAAGTTTATAAACAAAGTTAGAATGGTACTGGGAGCGGAGGAAGGGCACAGTTTTCACTTGAAAGTCCCTAGAGTGGATGAAAATGTAATTTAAATAAGTCTGCGAAGCGGACACAAGGTCTAGTCCACAGACTTTGAAACTGCGGGATGGTGGGTGGAATAATATTTTCATGTAAAGCATGTTTATTGTACTTTCATATATATTCTGGAATTATTAACAACTTCCATACAGTGATGTAGCATTTTGAAACATTTTGACTTACAAAAACCATTGAAATTCAGTGAAAAAACATTGTTAAAGGGACATTTTGGTTACATTGCACTAATAAAAACGGATGAAATTCAGAGAAAAATCTTTGTTAAAGGGACCTTATGGTTTCAAGTAAAATCGAAAAATCCACAAAATCCGGCAGTTATGGTAAGTTATGGAACCATAATTCATGCCACCACCATGCACTGCTAAAACTAACACCCAGGACATCAAAGATGACATCACAAATGGCATTATTTATGACATAACTGATGACATCACATATCATGTCAATTCTAATGAAAAGTCCCTATAACGGGTTCTGTTTAAAATTTTGCTAGCAACATATGAAGGGTGATCGGGAGACCTCTCATGAACTACTCCATGTATCAAAAAATGTACTTATTCAAAATGAAATGATATACTGAAGTGCTGTTAATACAGCAATATAATACATGCACATAGGCAATGTCTAAACCATGGACCTTTGAAGTACAGTATTTTTAATCTGGTAATATTGGCCAGTGCAATCATAAATTGAAGCCTATCAGAATCTTGACTAATGATAAACCTGGAATTAACAGCAAACAATACAAGAATTACTACACATGTGTTAGTACAAAATATACATAAGAAGAGCACCAATGCATACAAATCTGAGGCACATCCAGGAAAACTGTAGTTAGGAGGAAAAACACACCAGCACCCAAAAATGACAATAAGATTAGAGGTCATCATCATGTATAAAAATGAATTATGTGTTTGGGGACTGATTACTGTTCCATGTATGTGCACCATTAGCTCAGGCCAAACCCTAAGGAAAGTACCTTAAGAACGTGTAGACAAATTGAGGGTTGGCTGATTAGCTGCGTGCTCGGGTAAATAGTATGTGATACCCTTTGTTATTATTAAAGTTTGATAGCTGCAAAACGTTTATGGAGCAGAGACCCTCCCCCTTGCCTCAACAATTTGAAAATATGAACTAATTGGTCACTAGGTTTGTGCGCTTACCTTCCAGTATATTGATAAACAAGTAATGTCACAGTAAATCTTATATTCGGTAATGTATTGGTTGCGCTTGGTCAACCGACACGTATGATTTACTGTGACATTTCTTGTTTATAAATATACTGCAAGATAAGCGCAAAAACCTAGTGAGTAATTAGTGCATAGTACCGTAAGAACATGACTAGGTAAATGTCTAGATATACAGCACCTTTAAAATGTTACAATTCTCACTGTCACTGAACAAAAACAACTGGCCCAGATATGTGATGTCCTCAGCGATGTCATCAATGATGCCATTTATGATGTCATCTATGATGTCCAGGGTGTTAGTATTAGCAGTGCATGGTGGTGGAGCAAATTATGGTTGCATAGCTTACCATAACTGGTGAATTTCTTTTTATTTTTTTATTTTACTTGTAACCATAACGTCCCTTTAACAAGGTTTTTATGTTGGTTCACCTTTAGGGAAGACACACTTTCACATCTATCTTTTCCACCTATTTTGTGGATTACATTTAATAATTCCTAGAGTGGAATGCCAGTCCCGGTTCAGGGCCTACAATGGCACTCTCTCTTTTTTTTAAAGAAGGAAATAGTCTACATGCTAACCACAAAGAAACTAGGAATGTGAAGCAGTAGAAAAATATGAGATTCCGAAAGTCGAGAGACAATTGCCAAGAATTTCAAGAGAAGCTGATATATGCAACAACGTGGCCTGCAGGGAAATTACCTTTTTAGCCAGAATGTTATGATACCTGAACATGGAACAGCGCAGAATCTGGGAAGGCTTCTATCATGCTTAATAAAGAGCAGTATAGGCCAGAGACCCATTGAGGATTTAATACGGATGAGAAGCGACAGAGCAGGTGTCACACAATACAAAAAATTAATTTTATCAATACTAAGGGAAGCCACATCACACAAAGGTGGCCATTGGGCTGTTATGGATGTCTTTCAGACAACTTCAAACAAAGCCTTGACCCTTCCTGCCAGTACACATATGGCGGTATTACATACATCCTCATCAGGGGTCTTGCTGTCCTTTTCCCTCCTGAACACCTGTTCTGTTTTGAAACATGGGGTGGAGCAGACCATCTGTTTGAGTTTGCCCCAGATGTGCTGGCAATCACTGAAACCTGGCTCAATGGGTTTATAGCCATTATTGACACATTATCCCTTCTACCTGATTCTGATCCTTCGTGCAGACCGTGCAGGCCAAAAGAGTGGAGTGGCCCTCATGTTTAAAAAACAGCTTGACTGCCATCTGGTCACTCATCCTAGCTCCGAGGGCTGAGAAACCCTGTTCGTAAAAATTTAAATCAATGCTAAAGTTTCCCTGAGTGTCTTGGTCATCTACAGAGCGCCAAGGGATATGCCTCAGTTCGAGGAGCAATTTCTCAAACTTCTTAATCATAGTATCAATGCCAAGACTCCTCTGATCATTCTCAGAGATCTGGACCTATGGGATGAAGGCCCACTCGATAGGCAAGGTTCTTCCTTAATTAAGGCCCTGCAACCCATTGGATATTCACAATAAGTCAAAGGTCTCACGCACATCCAGAGACACACAATGGATTGGGTCATAACACACTTCATGTACCTCTCTGATATTTAAGTCAACCCAGGCCCATGGTCCGATCACTATTTAGTGAATGTACATGCTCAGTTACCGGCATCACCCCCCAGAATTGATTCTTTGCCCAGAATCGAAAAGAAAACTAGGAACTGTAAAAATGTTACACCTGCTAAACTATCTGAATTGCTGTCGTCCAGGCTACAGTCTATGGACAGTCTCACCAATTCATCCAACCTGGTGACACATCTCACAGCCACTTTTAGCTCTGTTATAAAAACTCTTGCTTGTGTGAAAGTTGAAAAGATTAAAACAGAGACCCACAAGAACACATGTACAATAATGACATCATCTTACTTAGACGTACCAAAAGATCTCTCAAAATGGAATGGCCCAATCTCTCAGCGTCTATAAACTGGCACTGAAAGAATTTAAAACAGCCATTACTGAAGCTAAATCAGCCTACCTTAAAACCAGAATTGTGAATGCTCGTTCAAGCTCAATCAAACTTTTTAAAATCCTCACTGAATTTGAGGATAACCCAGCCATTAACCATGATATGGTATAAATTCGTTTTCAAAAATTGATTAGCAGAGTCTGCAAATTAAAATATTTTTGTTTAGCAAACAAACCTTTTTGATTACCAATGTTGTACTAATATTTCTGATGTCACCGGAAGCTATTTGTACTGAAGACATAAAATGAGCAACATTTATGTGGACCACTGAAGTAAGACATCAGTGACATGAGTCTGTAAAATGTAAGGGTTTGCTGCATGAATGGACACTGGTTTGCAATTATTTGAAAAGGAGATAGCTTTTCATGCCTAGCACTCCCACACAAGTCTTTGGCGCTTTTAAGAGCAAATGATTACTGCTGCACACTCTCTCCATTAGCCCCTTTGAAAATGCAGTGAACAGGAAAACAAGAGGGTGGAGAGAGCCCTGAGGTCGAGAGGAATGCAGGGTGAGCTGTGCTTTCAATGAATAGGGTAATTTAAATAGCTAGCTCTGCTACACAAATGTCAATTTAATTAGCAAACCTACAGAATAGCATAGCAAATTGCTATGCAAGAATGCTTATTGTATGCCTTGCATGATCATACTAAAGATTCAGCATGGTGCCAGGCCATTCACAATTAATTCTCTTCTAAAATTCTTTCCCATATACAGACCACATCATACACAAAAAGGTAGAACAAAAACCCAGGTGGGGTTAAGCACACATTCTTTTAACAGGGAGGAGAGGACTGGAGATGCAGTACACCAAATCTAAGTACAAAAAATTATACTTTTTTATTTTTATTATTTCATGATCAATAGCAATTAAAAAACATATACCAACATTTCGGCTTGAACCAAATCACAATGACATACACATGACACATAGCCCCAAACACATTTATACAAGGTACAAGCTAATTGCACCTAAAAACAATTCTCAAATATAAATGGCCCTTGTGACCACACTTACTAACCTCAACACATAAAACATATATCTATATAATGACCTGATCGCATCAACCTAACCCTACATGTTTCAGACCATAGTCCTGTGAATGGAGGACCTTCCTTAGCGATAACAGAAGTCAAATGTAACGTGGAGGTGGACAATAGTACACTCAACACCCCAATTCCACAAGCTCCAATAGAAGAGAGCGCTCAGGTCTGAGATTGCAGAAATATGTAGCTTCGATGCAACAAACTTCAAGCGCAATTCCAGGCTAACAATCTACAATGCATGTAAGTTTATTCCCGTATCACACATCAGTTATGATAGTCTTCGTCAATTCAATTGGGACCTCGAAAATAGGTAATTCCATAAAACATCAGGGACCAATTCGACTCCGAGAATCTTGCACACATCAATGGCCAGAGAATGTAAATATATAAATGTTAAGGCTCGCAGTCGCCCTTCCAGTACATTGTATCCAGCCAGTCTCCTATTTCTTAATTCTCAAAGTGCTCAATGGTCAGCATCTAGAAAAATACTCTAAAAGTCACAAGGTTGCCACAGCACAAAATCGAGAAACGATCCCAGTCATCTGCAAAGGTCCACAAGCCGTGCCAATATACCGACCATCAGGGACCTACAAGGGTGTACCACCGGGCACAGAGTGACTCCATCTCCCTCTCCCGATGACAACGCACCTATACTAATAAAGCAATCTTCAACTTTACACACTGTTCTGTGGCCGAAACCTATAAGATTATACTTGCTAAGAAACCAACATCTTGTCTGGGAGACAGCTGTCCTGCCAATATTCTCAAAGGTTCACTCGAGTCACTTGTCCCTTGGATAGCCAGACTAATTACACTTTCCTTTAGTGAAGGCCTGGTTCCACTATCCCTTAAAGAGGCCTGGATTACACAATTTCTCAGGAAAAGTAACTTGAACCCAGCAGTGGCTAAATACTACCGGCCCATCACAAACTTGCCCTTTTTCCTCAATATCATGGATATAGTAGCTTACCTACAACTTCAGGGCTTTATTGAAGAACATGGCATCCTGGGGGCACGCCAGTCAGGTTTCAGAGCTAAGCATGGGACAGAAAC
Organism: Ambystoma mexicanum; assembly: GCF_040938575.1. Taxonomy (NCBI): domain Eukaryota; kingdom Metazoa; phylum Chordata; class Amphibia; order Caudata; family Ambystomatidae; genus Ambystoma; species Ambystoma mexicanum. The sequence goes on from NC_090929.1 coordinate 1,088,569,755, forward strand.
CGCTACGCTGAATCTTAAATCCACCTTGGCCAGCATAGTGGACAGGGGACATCCTGCCCTGCTGATGCTGTTAGATCTCTCTGCGGCCTTTGATCTGGTCAAGCACTCCTTTTTGGTGAGCAGACTAAGGGACCAGGCTAGACTGCTCAGATGTGGCGGCTCGATGGATTACATCCTTTCCTGGGCCACGCACTGTTAGAGTGGCAGTCGGTGATGCAAGTTCCACACCTACTGCCCAGAATTGCGGTGTCCCACAGGGCTCGTGTATTTCTCCAACACTCTTCAATATATACATCACGTGTGCATTATGGCAACTATGCCAACGACACCCAGGTCGTCCTCGAGCTTACTGGTGATTATGTACAGGATTCAGGCACCATCAACAAAGTGTATGATGCAGTTCAGAAGTGTATGGCTGATAACCCACTAGCCCTCAGAGACAAAACAGAGCTCTTGATCATGGCTTCAGGTCCTTGGCTGAAGAAACATAATCCAGCATATGGTAGCTTCAGCATTGCTGGCATCACCATCAGTGTAGCCAAGAGTGTGAAGACACTTGGTGCATTCATAGAGGCTGAACTTACTATGAAAACCCAATTCTCACACACCTGCTCTTCTTGTGGCTACACAACAAAGCGTATTAACCAGATATGACCTTTCGTCTCAGCCAGCAGCTGTTCTCGGCTAGCCACCGCCTTAGTGAACTGGAGCTTGGACTATTTCAACAGTCTACTAGCTGGTACCTTTCAAGCCAATTTGCACTCTCTTCAGGTCTCTCAAAATGGCGCAGTTCGCGCCATTCACGGTCTATCAAGATGGAACCATGCATCTGACGCCAGAAGGGAACTGCACTGGCTTCCAATAAGACATTGGATGACCCACAATATCCTGGCACTGTCTTATATACAGCCCCAAAATACCCTAAGGATCAGACGAAGGTGAAGAAACCGGCCTAACCAAGGTACATGCTTGTCAGGTTTGGCGGCACAATCGTTGATGTTCAGGCTCATCTAGCTTGCAATGCTCTCCCTGGGTGTATAAGGCCAGCAGGCACAATCAGTCTCTTCAAAAAACTTGTTAAGCACCACCTGTTCAAAAACCATGCTGAAGAGCTACTTTTGGCAGCAGTCTCCTCTCTCGGCACTGACCCCCTTTACTGCCTTGCACATGTCTTTCTGTTTTTGTGCACCCTGAGGCCCATGGGCATGTGGCGCTTTATACAAATTAAATAATAATAATAACAATAATAATATGCTCTAGTAGAGGTCATCAGGGATAGAATTCAGAGAGTTGGCAGCTATTTAGGTGCTGCTTGCAGCCTAGAAGAGCCTGGTTAGCTTGACATCAACAGCTACTAGGAGCTATTTTTGGCTCCCCAGGTCGACTGAAACTGAACAGATATACCTATGTGAATGTTACTCTGTGTGTTTGGGACAATCTATAGACATTAGGACAAAACTAATTGACATTTAAAGCATATGGGGTCCTAAATAATGGAGAAAATGATATGTTTGCATCTTATGTGGAAATTAGGTATGCGTAACACTATCTACTAGCTCGTCGTTCCACAGTGGTAGCTCCTGGTCACTGGTTAATGCTCGATACCCAGGAGCTGCTTTTAGCTCCTGCTTATCCAATCTGAGTTTCGATCCCTGGGTCGTGCATACAACTAAGAAAAAAACGTAGATGAAACTGATGCAATTCTAAATAGGGTGAAACGGGTTAAAAATGTGCAAGCTAAATAATGCGGATATAGGGGTCCAATTGTTAATGAAAGAAATGATGGTGGAAAAAGTGACCTGAACCGAGGATGGTACAAAGGCCGGATTGCCTGACTGTTGAACTTCTCACTGCTTATGGGGTTTGGAGTGCAGTCAAGGTGCTAACAGTGCAAAGAAAAGCAATGTTCAGTGGTACTCTTCACATAGCACAGCAAATGCAAATTTAATTGCCCCCATCCAAGCCTTATAAAGACCCCCCCAACTTTGTGTTTCTCGTATAGCCGGCTGTTATTTACAGCTGTGTTCAAACAGAGAGAAAAGCGTGCTTTTGGCTACTGTGTTAAATAATCATGGCTTGAGACAGAGAAGAGAGGACAAATCCCAGAAGTTGCGTTTAACTTAGCGAGAGTATTTCTGTAGTCAAAGGCGCCACCATAGTTCAACTGTATTGCACAGATGTGCACCAGGACAGGGTTCGAAATTGAGATTCGATGAGCCGGAGCTAAAACCAGCTCCTGGGTGTCAGACATCGCCAAATCACCAAGGAGGCAGGAGCTACCGCTGGGAACCAGGAGTGAGTATGCAGCACGAATGAATCTTAACTATGTGCATATCATGTTTGATTCATTGTGTTTAAATGTGTACTAGATGTGTCATAATTCTTCTATAGTAGCATTCTCAAATATTAAAGTTAATGTGCATGTTTGTAAGACAGAAATTGCCTAGGGAGCCAAAAGTATCTACTGGTAGCTGTTGCTTTCAAGCTAACCAGGCTCTCCTAGGCTAGAAGCAGGAGCTAAATAGCTCTCCCTCAATTTCAAGCCCAGCAGGAGAAGCACTGCGCATGTGAAAGACAAACGTGCAGTATGGAATAGGAGGGGTTGATGCCAGCTGCAAAGCAAGTTATACCTAAACTGCAAAATACCTTTTACCAGAAAATGTTTGCTATTGTTTGTTCTAAGCACCAGCAAATTGAATGATGGACGGGCACCGAGTGTGGGAAGACCCATGGACAGCTCTCTGCCAAAGCTAAGACACTGCTTGAGGATATACGTAAGTCTGGCCCTTAGAGCATAGCATAGGCACAGAGAGCAGCGCGGCCCCTTATTGATTGATGCACCCCTGTAAAATGCAATGATAGACAAATCTGGGATGATCCCTGCATCCAGTTTCCAACGGTCCCCAGTCATCACAAACACCTGTCTCCAGTCCTGGCTTTTTATTTAAAATCACTTTACATGTTGGAACTTGTGGGCCCATATTTGTAATGGTAAACACATAACATGGCCAAGCATGCAAACTGCTGTTGAATGCAAAGCTGGGCTGGATACATGTGATCATAACGGCATGTAGTGAGTTGTGAAGTATGATTGCGCTACTCAAGGAGATAACAGAGAGGACTACTCATCCATGCCCCAAAGGTCTCAGGTTGCGAGCGCAACAATGGAAAAGTTTGGTCTGTTTAAAGTCCTGCAAGAACTGCAAACAAAATGAGAACGGCAATGATATCCCAGGAGCTACATTTAAAATGTATTAAGTACCACATTGGAAAAGAAGTAACATGGAGTGAAATTAAGAAAAAAAAAAAAGTGGTCCACCTAGCCAAAATATTTGCCAAAAGCTAAGCGACGCCTTCCATAGCGTTGCACATACATAGCTTGATACAAACAAGAACAGCATTGGGCAGGCCATTTAATCTCGTCCCACCTGCATGAGTGTTGGTGATGTCACAAAGGTGGCTCTGTGATCCAGCTAGCTGCCACTAAGCTGCCATGTTATTTCCTAGGGGTTATTTTATAAGAGGACTGGACCACACAGATTGTACCCAGCCTTCAGGATCTGGATCATTGGCCTTCTCAACACATCAGAGTGTTTTATTTAGACATGGGTAAAAAAGTTTGTCTGGGCCATAGCTTGGGAAACAACGGACACCGCATCATACCCTGCGAAGGCTAGGAATCGCCCCATTGGGTTGCTAGAAACAATGCATCTTTTCAAAAACGACAGCTGCCAGATCATGGGCATGTACTCTGTCTTGTACCCGACCAAGGAGCAACTGCAGGTTATTCAAGATATGCTTTTACTCACAGAAGAAGCTCTCCAAAGTGTGTCTGACATGGAGCGGTCAGAGCTGGCTATTCTTCAAGAAACAGTCCAAGATGGTGGTACACCTAGGGAGGATGACTCAGAGCAAATTAATGACGAAGCGGGCGAGCCGAGGGCAGACGAAGAAGAGGAAGCATCGGGGGAGATAGATGCAGTGGTGGGGGAAGTTGTAGATAGAGAGAATGGCGTAGAAAGTGATGAAGAGGAAGGAGATGGCACAAATGCAGAAGAGGGTACCGAAGTAGAAGACGAGGCAGAGTTAGGAGATGATGCAGAAATGGAATATGACACAGAAGAAGACGATACCGAAGAAGCAGGTGATACAGATGAGGACAATGTTGAAGATGATGCAGAAGTGGAGAATAACACTAGAATGGAGGTTGGTGTTGGCCAGGAGGCTGGCATTGTGGAAAGAGACCATGGCATAGAAAGGGATGATGGTGCAGACACAGCAGATGATGCAGACAGTGAGGGTAGTGCGGAAGCACAAACCCGTTTAAGGTACGTCCTTAGGCAGGAGGCAGAGATAATATTGAATGAGACTAGCACCCATGGAGAGAGATAGGCACCTGGTAATCGGTCCACAGCCCATCAAGGAGAAACAGAAGTACCACGAAAAAGTACTAGATCCCTCTTGGGAGTCATGCGTGTGGGTCTTGTTGCAAAGGGGCTTTTGCAAAAATGTGACATTGATCTTGAACTGGTTCTCCTATGCAGGGATATGCCTACTGTTCGGCTCCTGAAGAAGGTAACTGCCTATCTTAGAGGGCAGTTTTATGTCTTGAGTGAAGAGAGATACACAATTATGGCGTGTCTCCCGGAAGCAGCTATTGTAGTCAAAAACACAATACAACCCCCTTTTACAGTGACCATCAGAATGGCTTCACCATTGGCTGAAAAAGATACAGAGGAAGACACAGGCAGCATAATGCGGTCATCCAGCGACCCCCATGATAGTCTGCTCAGACAGAAATGCTGTGCTGCCTTCAGGGCTATCCGGCGTGCCAGATGGTTCCAGGAAAGAGCAGGTGCACTAAAATCATGGGTTATAGTAATTTCTATACTCAGGCACCTCTGTTCCCGTATTCCAGCTTGGGCACCTCTGAGAGGGTGGCCCTTTGAGCTTCTGTCTGAGAAGTTGATAAGAACAGTCAAAAAACCGATGGGGGCAGGTGAGGCCCTGAGAAGAGTGATTGAATGCCTTGCATCGGGATTCCTCATGCCTGGAGGTCCTGGGCTCCATGATCCCTGCGAGGAAAAGGTAACTGACGCCATTGGTCATCTTGACATGGGACAAAGGGAAGACATAACTATGAGCGCCCAGCATGCTCTGCGTCTTCTAGCGTTTGGCCAAATTAACTTCATTTTAGGAACAAACAGACTGACCTTCGAGAAACTTCCTTCTAAAACACCTTGCACCCGTCAAGGTTTTAATTACACCACACAGATTCCTCCAAGCGTCACCTTCACTCTTGGTACACTTAAGCGCCCAAGGGAAGTAACAGAGCAGGCGCATGTGAAGAAGAAAAAGAAAATTCACAAACATACCAATCCGAAAGGAACGAATGATCTCATGAGACTGAACCTGCTAAAGCCAGGCCTCCACTACAGAGAGCTTACCAGGGCGGGCCCGGACCACGCACCCGTTTTTAGATTTGCAGTGGAGGTTGATGGGAATGCATTTCAAGGTACTGGGTCTTCCAAAAAAGCCGCCAAATACAACTTAGCGCTAAATGTTTTGCAAGCCCTGGCTCCTGAAGTAGAGAATGAAGACACCTCTGGCTCTGCAGCCTCGCCCGCTTTAGAAGGGTCTGCCACAGTGAATGCAAAGGTCACCAGTCTTGCCAAGAGCCCAGTGACGAAACTCAACGACAAGAGGCGTGGTCTGAAGTATAGACTCATCTCGGAGAGGCACAGCAATGGCAGCAGTCACTTTGTGATGGAGGTGGAAGTTGACGGGCAAAGGTTCCAGGGTGCCGGCACGTACAAAAAGACGGCCAATGCACGGGCTGCGCTTGCAGCACTTGAGGCTTTGGAGAGGGCCCCGGCCAAGGCTACTACAAGGGAAGCTATCGCGCACTGGGCGGGGTCAACCGCTGATTTCACAAGGGGACGTGTTGACGACAGGGCCAAACTATTTGGGACGAACATCGGCAATATTGTGAGCTGGCTTCGTAGTATGATTTACCACTGATTAGTGAAAGTAATAACGCAGTAGAGCATGAACAAACGTATTGTTTGCATCATCCTTTGATGAGTTGGTGTCAAAGGACAAGCCACCTACATCCTAGCATTGGTATATTCTTAAAAGAGACATGGAATAGATAAAATTATAACAAAACATGAATTTCTCTATGATTTCTCTCATGTATTGGTCAAAGGCATTTACTGGGCGCAAACGGAGAAGGTATTTTTGCAATTAGCGGCATACTATAATATATGCCTAACGCATTTTTGTATACAATACATGGAATGTGTTGCAATCGAGTGCTTTGATTATGTGCTGCAATATATTCAAACCTTAAAAACAACCCCTTCAATTCTTAAAAAGGCACATTTATTAACCTATTAATTGTTAAAATTAGCAAAAGTCTAGTGTTGGGCAAGAATTAAAACCTGTACAAATGTTTCCAAATATCTTGGTGTGGTTTATAAACAGATGCATAGAAAGTTCCTTCATGGCAGTCGGTAAGACATTAACAAGCCACCACCATAAATCCGTTTTGTCGCAGTGTATGTCCTGAGTGAGCACTTTGATCAACCACGCATTGGTAAGACAGCCATTAAGTGCTAAGAGCGTGTATGTTCATCCTGTATTCCCATAAGGAATCATTATAGGCTCCGCCCACTCCCGCAGTTAAGTAAAAGGAACTTCTGCACCCTTACCGTGACTGTCAGATGAATACGACAGAAAACCATCCAGGGACTTGGTGCATCTGTTTACACACCTCATCAACCGCCCGTTCACTGGAGCGTCTGAAGTGAACGCAGCAGGCTCTCGTTGCATTTCAAGGACTTGGAGACGAGTACAAAGGGTGGCGCAAGTTTCAGTTCTGAAGAGCGCTATTCAAATAAATGATTTGTGTGTATTCACAAATCACCTGCAAAGATTTTGCAACCTCATGCCCCCAAATATTCTTCCAGAGCCATGCATTTTAAGGGGTAGTTTGGGGGTGGTGCAGGGTTCCAGGGCAGATATAAGCAATATTTTAAAAGTCAGGATTAAAGGCTGGAGGAAGTGAAAGGTAGGAAAGAAGGGATGGTAGGATGGGAAGAGTGAAGGTGAGGTTGATTCGGAGAGTTAAAAAAACAATTCTGGGCACCTGTGAAAGTTAGAAAACACAAGCGAAACTATTTCCTGCAAATAATTTGTGTACAACTTAAATTGATTTGACTAAACAATTTTTGAAAAGACGTCAATCTGTACCCATGCCAGGACAAATATATCAAAATTAATTAATGAGTCGTATATACAAAATTTGACATATATTTGTGCATTTAAATGATTCACAATGAATTGCAGTAAAACTTCCATCCACAAATTCAAACATATTGTGAAAGACACACAATTGCAAAACACAAAAACAAACCTGCAGCTTGATAAAAAAAAAAGTGCAAACAATAATATAGGATCAACTTAATGAAGAGAAAATAGGAACCCAGAATTCTGATGTGTGTTACCCATCTATGGTGCTGGTCTTGGCGACCCCTAGAAGGGTAATCCTGGTAGTTCCTTAAATAATCACTTTGAAGTTTTGTTTAATATTCTGTTAGGTACGGGTAGATGTTTTCTGCATGAAATCCCTGATGTCTTATTTTTTTTTTTTTTATAGTTTATGGTATTTCTTGGAGATGGTTCTGGCTCTGAAGTCATCTGTCTCTTTGTTGATCTCTGCTAGTTTGTCTTTAGCGTTTTGGACAGTGCTGTTAGATGGAAATAATCTCTCAGCTTCTTCAAGCCTGCGTCGCATCTCGGATTTTACTCTCTGGGCTGTAGTGATGGTAAGGACCATCAAGTTGCGGCTGCATTTATTCTGCATGTGGCTGAAGTTAGTTTGGTACTCTCATCTAAAAAAAGGGCTGGGTCATTGCGAACTACCAGGTGAGAGTGGAAGATATTAGCTTTGAGACATTCCCTTAAATAATGGCTGTGGAGTTCAGTCCTAAAACACTTCTTTTTAAGTTTAATCAAGTTCTCAATCAAGGATTTATTGTAAAAATGTGTGATCCACCTGTAGGGTTAAACAATGATGGACCCTGAATGATCTCTTGTTTAAGTTCTAGCCTGCAACTGACCGTAGGTACTTCAAAATGAATCAGACAAACGCAGCTCTTCCAATATCACCAAATAAATTCACTGTCAGTTCATCACAGCAGACTTCTGAAAGTTTTCCAGATAACAAAGCACATTCATCTATACACTAAGATGTATAGGTGGGTTAATGCACCTGTGGCAGAGATCTGCATCCAACAGGTTTAAATCAGGGTAAGGTTGACTCCATCTTTCATCCTTCTAAAGCCAGCACAAGTGGGTATTATCATGGACGACCTGCGCCCTTGTAGGTCTGGGGCAGAGTTTTCCACATGTCAAGCATGCCTGAATCTGCTCCACATTCTGGGGTCGGAAAAGTGAGCAATGAGGGGCAAAGCATAATGGGCATTTGGGCGGTGTTCCTCCATTATGCAGAGGTCAAACCTGACGCAGACGGCTCTGCATGACACGCCACCTGGTTTCTTCAGGTATGTATTTCCACACAGATCTCTATGAGAGATGGAGGGCTGGCCTAGATGTGGGTCTGCAGATGCTGCATTCCTGATGGCTCTAAGCCCTGGTTCAGAGCTCCGGCTCATATGTGGGCACACGCGTTCAGGTTTGGAGTACCAGCATGCACAAAAGTGAGCATGTGGGGCTCCAAATTCGAGCTGCTGTGACCTATGGGATTATGGGGGTGGTGCTCAGTGTTAAAATCAGTAAATTAACTTCTCTCCCCGTTTCCTGATCCCCATTTCGAACCTTGAACGCAACTGCATGAGCCCAGAGGAGCAGAGCCAAGGAACATGGCAGGAGGGTATTTTTTTAAAGATGTATTTCTGTGTAATGTTTATGATCATATATGAGTGTGAAGTGAGGGGCTAGGGTGCATATAGGGGTTTTGGTGAGTAGGCTATGGTAGGGGAGAAATAATGTTAAGGCAGTGAGAGTGATGCTGGTGAACAAAGTGGCACTGAGGGTAAAATTGGGCACAACTGGGCAGGAAGAAAGGGAAGTGAGGCAGAATGTGGCACTGAGGGGAACATTGGGGGATAACTCTGCACTGATGTGTAATTTGGGCAGAACGTGGCACTGGTGGGGGGAGGGGTTATAGGGACAAACCCTGACACTGGGGGCAAAATGGGACAGAATTGTTTACTGCAGAACAAAATAGGTCAGAAATGGGCATTGGAGGGTACACTGGGGCAGGGTAGCGCTGAGCGACACATTGGGGAAAAACTGGGTACAGTGGGAGAAAATGGGGCAAAACTGGTCAGTAAGAGGTGCATTTGGTTAGGGCACATCACTGAGGGGCACACTGGGCAAGACCTTGGCACTGGCGGCGGGGCAAATGTGAAATTTGATATTTTTAATGTGCTCCCTTCCTTGATGGCTATTTATCTCTTGTCCGTATTGTGTCACTGCAAGTTTCTCTTAATGCTTTTAAAATCAATAAACACAAAACTAAAAAAAGAAATGTTACACTTAAGTGTAAAAGACTATTCAATGCTTTCGCTGCTATGGATTTGTGCTGTACTTTCAATAACAGTAGTTAATGGATCTTATATTTTCTGAAGGGTTTTGGACAAATCAGGGCCCGAGATGTATTCCTACTAAAAATAGGATGTGTCCTTTATAGGACGTTCAGGAGTAATGTTGCAATATCCAAGACTGGTAAAACATGATTTCAAACCATGCGTAAAACCGGTTCAAAGTTTTTTAAAACATATCTCTGGCCCAGGACTGGCACACTCTTGAGTTCTGTGGGCGGGTGCCGTCCCGCTTGCCAGGTCCGACCTGGCAGGCGGAACGGCACCTGCCCGCAGACTTTGGCGGTAGCACTGGCACCATTATGGGTGGTGCCGTTGCTACCGTCTTCCCCATTCCCATTGAGTCCAATGGGACTCGAATGGGAATGGGGAGTTCCTTTTTCCGGACAGTACAACCTTGAATGGACATTCCTTTATTTTGGACTATTATACTTCGCTTTTGGGGTTGCTACTGAACCACATTCATACCCTTCTTGAGAACATAGCCTTCACTTGACTCATGTTACCATAAAAGACAAAGGAGGTATATCCTTTAGCTGTGCCTATTTTACCTTTATGATTGTGTTGGCTCTTGTTTTGTAGAGGTGTGAGGGCTGAGTGGGAGCTTTTAGCTTTACTCATCCTCTTACTCCTGCAGAGCAGAAGTCAGTTTGTCACAGATGGGTTGGGCATGGTTAGGATAGGAGAGTGGGGTGGTTTGAGAGGCTAGCTACACACCATGTTGCTCCTCATGGATAGAAGCACTAAACCACGCTCAGTCCTATATTCTAGAACCTACACTTGAGTGTACTTCCCCCATCTCACCCCCTGTGGATGGGTGAGCATTTACAAGGTCAGTGATCTTTTTGAGGCCACTTAGTGGCCCTGTTCTAATAGTCTTATGTTTTAACTCACGCTATCAGCATCCAGCCACTCACTAATGAAGTATCTGGTGTCCCACGCTAGGGGTGCCCCAATCCTGGTCCAGAAGAAGGCAGACCTACTCAATATATCCTGCTGAAACATCTAAAGGCATCAGGGACACTGCAAGCGGCTAACCAGTAGTGACGTCGACTAAGGATTGGTTCAGTAACTAAAGATGATGAGCAGGACACTTTGACTAAGGATTGGTTAACTGACTCTTCTAATAACTAAGTGTCAAGAGCAGGACAGGACAACGTGTTTGCTTTATAGGAACAATCTAGGAATCCCTGGGATGAATTAGTAATCCCTATTAATCCCTAGCAAACCATACTCATTATACTCAATATAAACACATGGGTTGCACATACACTTGGTTGGAATAGGTTCTAATAGAAGCCAAGAGCACACTGCATATATGTGAATATCTGGACATTGGTAATGCTTTGCGTATTTATTATGTATATAAGTCATTTGTAAAAAGTCAAGAATACAAGAGGTATTGGTTCATCTAACTTGTGTAGGGGTTCACCTACCGATCCCGTACAGAATCCATGTACCTGTTTCCTTTCCTTTGTTGTGTCTATGTGACTTGAACAAATGAATGCGCCGGACTTGCACTTAATGTTGGGTGCTTTATATCCTCTCCCTGTATATTTGTATATATATTTATGTAAATTGAGTAAGCCGTACAACACGAAGGTGCCATAGAATCTATTGAAAAAATGAACATGACGAGAAAATAATTGTATGTCATGATGACAATAGAATCTACTGAAAAATCATTGTGAATAAAAAAGAAAAAACAGGTGATGTTTGAACCCTCTAAAAGAGTGTTAAAAAAAGTATAATTACCACTAGAAGTTTGCAAAGTCTATTTGACTAAAATAAAAAAAGTGGCCATTAATTGCTATACATGGTGCAAACAGTAACACAAAAATAGGTGGATTTCGATTTGTATTATTAGGACACTTCTTGTTATATAAGTACTTCCTGCTCCAAGTCCTAATACAATAAGGGTTCCCTTTCTTTATTTTTTTTAAATTTGTTTTGGGTTATTACAAACCTTTACAAAAAAATCCATTTCAAATAAATAAGCAAAACGTCTAAATTTCTCAAAACAAAATGCACAATCTTTCCAATAACACATTAAAACATAAAATTACATTCATTCCTAACTAAACATTTCAAAAGGAAACTAACAGATCCTAGAACGTATCAGTGAGCTCTCCCTATACAAGTGATAACATAAAAAAGAAGTAGCTACAATAGGGATATTTCCTTTTCAATAAACTTTAAAAAGGCCACTAAGGCAAAGATTAGTGCTCTCCCTTGCCCTTGCATCATCCGATTCCATAGTGATTCCATACAATCGATATAGTCAATATTCACAAATCGCATCAACAAGGTGGTTCTAGTATCTCTAAAATAAGGACATTCCATTATGAGATGCTTTAGAGTTTCATTAGGTTCAAAACAATTTGGGAACCGACATTTCGTAGTCTGACAGTCAATACTTGGATAACCCCAATACCTTTGTTCTTTCTAGCGTGTGCAATTGATTCCTTTTGAATCGCATAAAATACATGCGTGCGGTATTACAGGGAAATATTTCTAGATAAGAACAACAACCATCCCTTTTACGAGAAAACTTTGCATATTCTTTGTATGTACAAAACATAGTTAAATGTGGTTTGAGAGGTACCTTACATCACTAGCCGATAGGGGCCTGTACCTTGTTTGGAAGAGATCTACTGAAAATATGGTTTTGGTGGCTGCGGGGACAGCATTCCAGTGGAATGGGGTAGTAGTGAAAAGGAGCGAAAGTGGGAGGAGGCACAAGGGAAGGCAGAGGACTGAGGTTCTTAAGGGATGAGGAGCGAAGAGTTTGATATGGAGAGTGCAGTGATATGTATTCAATGAGGCATTTGGGGGCAAGACCATGGATGGCATTGTAGATGAGTAGCAGGAATTTAAAGACTTAGAAACTGGTCTCCGTTATTAAGCACGTTATAAAAGAACAATTATCATAGTAATAAAGAGGGATACATTTTATTTGTGTGGAAAGCCATCCAGCATTGTAACGGGGGTGGGGAAAGGTGGCAGAGGATCAGGGTATATTGAAAAGGGTGCACGTGTGAAACTGAGGACTTGCTGAATGGGAACAAACATATAGAGGGGTATACCAGGGGTTGGGCCAGGCTAGTGCATTAATCACATTTTTCTGAGCATGAGAGTAGAGATAAGGGTTTCAATTGAATGGTGTGCGAGTAGATTTTTCGAATGTTCAAGAAGTTGGCTCTGGCTGCAGTGACAGTGGCCATGATGAAGTGGAAGAGTTTCAGGAGGCTGCCAAAGAGACTCCAAAGGTTGTAACCCATAGGAGGCTATGGAGGTCCGAGGCGGGGGAGATAGGAGAGGGGCGAGTGAGGTTGACATTAGAGGGTGGGAGAAGGAGTTCTTCCATCTTTGAAAGGTTGAGCGTGAGGCAATGTAGAGCCATCCAATGTCAGATGACATTAGGCAGTTGGTTATTCAGAGATTGCAGGGGTGACAAAGGGGGAAAAGGTAAAATCTGAGTGTTGTCTCGGGGGAAAGCATCCACGCCATTACGCCTTCCAACGGGGCTAAAATTGCAACCGTATGGGTCCGCTCCAGTTCACTGTCCCTTAAGGTGCAGGCCAGTCCCCCAGGGGTACCATTTGGTGCAGACTGTTACCGGCTCTGGCATATGGGGCGCGCTCACCTTATGGCCACGGGACAGCGTGGGGTGGCCGGTGGATGTCTTCTCTGGCACTCAGCTTCCTTTTCTTCTTTCCTGGTGCACCTTTTCTTTGCTCCCTCTTTCTTTTCTCCTGTTCCTTCAACACACGACCTCAAAGTTCTCCAACAATCCTCGTCGCCCATGTTAAGTTATTGTCTTGGGTCAATGAGTGTGTCAGACTGCACGTAGGTATATCAGGACTTTATTAGGTTGACACAGGATGTAAGTATACATGAGGTAAATAGATTAAGTATACAAGGAGGGAGAGACATCCACCGGCCCCCTCATCATCTAAGCTCAGGCCCCAACTGACTTTGTGGAACACCCAGACACAGTTCATCCATAACATTCCACACCAACATTCTGTCAGGGGCTCATACACACAGATCCAACAAGCAGGAGGGAAAGCACAAACATAACAGATGCCCATAGCAGATAACATTTTTCCACAAATATGCAGGTCTAAGCTCCCACTGCAACAAGGGGCTATGTCAAGCTCTGTCAGATAGTGAATGACTAAAAGAAATGGGTAGGTCCCCTTGTAGGAACTCTCCATGGATTGCAATGCTCACAAACATCGAGTCGCAATTAAGGCCTGGAAAAGTTGTAAAAAGGTTAGAAACAAAGTTAGAATGGTACTGGGAGCGGAGGAATGGCACAGTTTTCACTTGAAAGTCCCTAGAGTGGATGAAAATGTAATTTAAATAAGTCTGCAAAGCGGACACAAGGTCTAGTCCACAGACTTTGAAACTGCTGGATGGTGGGTGGAATAATATTTTCATGTAAAGCATGTTTATTGTACTTTCATATATATTCTGGAATTATTAACAACTTCCATACAGTGATGTAGCATTTTGAAACATTTTGACTTACAAAAACCATTGAAATTCAGTGAAAAAACATTGTTAAAGGGACATTTTGGTTACATTGCACTAATAAAAACCGATGAAATTCAGAGAAAAATCTTTGTTAAAGGGACCTTATGGTTTCAAGTAAAATCGAAAAATCCACAAAATCCGGCAGTTATGGTAAGTTATGGAACCATAATTCATGCCACCACCATGCACTGCTAAAACTAACACCCAGGACATCAAAGATGACATCACAAATGGCATTATTTATGACATAACTGATGACATCACATATCATGTCAATTCTAATGAAAAGTCCCTACAACGGGTTCTGTTTAAAATTTTGCTAGCAACATATGAAGGGTGATCGGGAGACCTCTCATGAACTACTCCATGTATCAAAAAATGTACTTATTCAAAATGAAATGATATACTGAAGTGCTGTTAATACAGCAATATAATACATGCACATAGGCAATGTCTAAACCATGGACCTTTGAAGTACAGTATTTTTAATCTGGTAATATTGGCCAGTGCAATCATAAATTGAAGCCTATCAGAATCTTGACTAATGATAAACCTGGAATTAACAGCAAACAATACAAGAATTACTACACATGTGTTAGTACAAAATATACATAAGAAGAGCACCAATGCATACAAATCTGAGGCACATCCAGGAAAACTGTAGTTAGGAGGAAAAACACACCAGCACCCAAAAATGACAATAAGATTAGAGGTCATCATCATGTATAAAAATGAATTATGTGTTTGGGGACTGATTACTGTTCCATGTATGTGCACCATTAGCTCAGGCCAAACCCTAAGGAAAGTACCTTAAGAACGTGTAGACAAATTGAGGGTTGGCTGATTAGCTGCGAGCTCGGGTAAATAGTATGTGATACCCTTTGTTATTATTAAAGTTTGTTAGCTGCAAAACGTTTATGGAGCAGAGACCCTCCCCCTTGCCTCAACAATTTGAAAATATGAACTAATTGGTCACTAGGTTTGTGCGCTTACCTTCCAGTATATTGATAAACAAGTAATGTCACAGTAAATCTTATATTCGGTAATGTATTGGTTGCGCTTGGTCAACCGACACGTATGATTTACTGTGACATTTCTTGTTTATAAATATACTGCAAGATAAGCGCAAAAACCTAGTGAGTAATTAGTGCATAGTACCGTAAGAACATGACTAGGTAAATGTCTAGATATACAGCACCTTTAAAATGTTACAATTCTCACTGTCACTGAACAAAAACAACTGGCCCAGATATGTGATGTCCTCAGCGATGTCATCAATGATGCCATTTATGATGTCATCTATGATGTCTAGGGTGTTAGTATTAGCAGTGCATGGTGGTGGAGCAAATTATGGTTGCATAGCTTACCATAACTGGTGAATTTCTTTTTATTTTTTTATTTTACTTGTAACCATAACGTCCCTTTAACAAGGTTTTTATGTTGGTTCACCTTTAGGGAAGACACACTTTCACATCTATCTTTTCCACCTATTTTGTGGATTACATTTAATAATTCCTAGAGTGGAATGCCAGTCCCGGTTTCAGGGCCTACAATGGCACTCTCTCTTTTTTAAAGAAGGAAATAGTCTACATGCTAACCACAAAGAAACTAGGAATGTGAAGGAGGAGAAAAATATGAGATTCCGAAAGACAAGAGACAATTGCCAAAAATTTCAAGAGAAGCTGATATATGCAACAACGTGGCCTGCAAGGAAATTACCTTTTTAGCCAGAATGTTATGATACCTGAACATGGAACAGCGCAAAATCTGGGAAGGCTTCTATCATGCTTAATAAAGAGCAGTATAGGCCAGAGACCCATTGAGGATTTAATACGGATGAGAAGCGACAGAGCAGGTGTCACACAATACAAAAAATTAATTTTATCAATACTAAGGGAAGCCACATCACACAAAGGTGGCCATTGGGCTGTTATGGATGTCTTTCAGACAACTTCAAACAAAGCCTTGACCCTTCCTGCCAGTACACATATGGCGGTATTACATACATCCTCATCAGGGGTCTTGCTGTCCTTTTCCCTCCTGAACACCTGTTCTGTTTTGAAACATGGGGTGGAGCAGACCATCTGTCTGAGTTTGCCCCAGATGTGCTGGCAATCACTGAAACCTGGCTCAATGGGTTTATAGCCATTATTGACACATTATCCCTTCTACCTGATTCTGATCCTTCGTGCAGACCGTGCAGGCCAAAAGAGTGGAGTGGCCCTCATGTTTAAAAAACAGCTTGACTGCCATCAGGTCACTCATCCTAGCTCCGAGGGCTGAGAAACCCTGTTCGTAAAAATTTAAATCAATGCTAAAGTTTCCCTGAGTGTCTTGGTCATCTACAGAGCGCCAAGGGATATTCCTCAGTTCGAGGAGCAATTTCTCAAACTTCTTAATCATAGTATCAATGCCAAGACTCCTCTGATCATTCTCAGAGATCTGGACCTATGGGATGAAGGCCCACTCGATAGGCAAGGTTCTTCCTTAATTAAGGCCCTGCAAATCATTGGATATTCACAATAAGTCAAAGGTCTCACGCACATCCAGAGACACACAATGGATTGGGTCATAACACACTTCATGTACCTCTCTGTTATTTAAGTCAACCCAGGCCCATGGTCCGATCACTATTTAGTGAATGTACATGCTCAGTTACCGGCATCACCCCCCAGAATTGATTCTTTGCCCAGAATCGAAAAGAAAACTAGGAACTGTAAAAATGTTACACCTGCTAAACTATCTGAATTGCTGTCGTCCAGGCTACAGTCTATGGACAGTCTTACCAATTCATCCAACCTGGTGACACATCTCACAGCCACTATTAGCTCTGTTATAAAAAACTCTTGCTTGTGTGAAAGTTGAAAAGATTAAAACAGAGACCCATAAGAACACATGTACAATAATGACATCATCTTACTTAGACATACCAAAAGATCTCTCAAAATGGAATGGCCCCAATCTCTCAGCGTCTATAAACTGGCACTGAAAGAATTTAAAACAGCCATTACTGAAGCTAAATCAGCCTACCTTAAAACCAGAATTGTGAATGCTCGTTCAAGCTCAATCAAACTTTTTAAAATCCTCACTGAATTTGAGGATAACCCAGCCATTAACCATGATATGGTATAAATTCGTTTTCAAAAATTGATTAGCAGAGTCTGCAAATTAAAATATTTTTGTTTAGCAAACAAACCTTTTTGATTACCAATGTTGTACTAATATTTCTGATGTCACCGGAAGCTATTTGTACTGAAGACATAAAATGAGCAACATTTATGTGGACCACTGAAGTAAGACATCAGTGACATGAGTCTGTAATGAGTCTGTAAAATGTAAGGGTTTGCTGCATGAATGGACACTGGTTTGCAATTATTTGAAAAGGAGATAGCTTTTCATGCCTAGCACTCCCACACAAGTCTTTGGCACTTTTAAGAGCAAATGATTACTGCTGCACACTCTCTCCATTAGCCCCTTTGAAAATGCAGTGAACAGGAAAACAAGAGGGTGGAGAGAGCCCTGAGGTCGAGAGGAATGCAGGGTGAGCTGTGCTTTCAATGAATAGGGTAATTTAAATAGCTAGCTCTGCTACACAAATGTCAATTTAATTAGCAAACCTACAGAATAGCATAGCAAATTGCTATGCAAGAATGCTTATTGTATGCCTTGCATGATCATACTAAAGATTCAGCATGGTGCCAGGCCATTCACAATTAATTCTCTTCTAAAATTCTTTCCCATATACAGACCACATCATACACAAAAAGGTAGAACAAAAACCCAGGTGGGGTTAAGCACACATTCTTTTAACAGGGAGGAGAGGACTGGAGATGCAGTACACCAAATCTAAGTACAAAAAATTATACTTTTTTATTTTTATTATTTCATGATCAATAGCAATTAAAAAACATATACCAACATTTCGGCTTGAACCAAATCACAATGACATACACATGACACATAGCCCCAAACACATTTATACAAGGTACAAGCTAATTGCACCTAAAAACAATTCTCAAATATAAATGGGCCTTGTGACCACACTTACTAACCTCAACACATAAAACATATATCTATATAATGACCTGATCGCATCAACCTAACCCTACATGTTTCAGACCATAGTCCTGTGAATGGAGGACCTTCCTTAGCGATAACAGAAGTCAAATGTAACGTGGAGGTGGACAATAGTACACTCAACACCCCAATTCCACAAGCTCCAATAGAAGAGAGCGCTCAGGTCTGAGATTGCAGAAATATGTAGCTTCGATGCAACGAACTTCAAGCGTAATTCCAGGCTAACAATCTACAATGCATGTAAGTTTATTCCCGTATCACACATCAGTTATGATAGTCTTCGTCAATTCAATTGGGACCTCGAAAATAGGTAATTCCATAAAACATCAGGGACCAATTCGACTCCGAGAATCTTGCACACATCAATGGCCAGAGAATGTAAATATATAAATGTTAAGGCTCGCAGTCGCCCTTCCAGTACATTGTATCCAGGCAGTCTCCTATTTCTTAATTCTCAAAGTGCTCAATGGTCAGCATCTAGAAAAATACTCTAAAAGTCACAAGGTTGCCACAGCACAAAATCGAGAAACGATCCCAGTCATCTGCAAAGGTCCACAAGCCGTGCCAATATACCGACCATCAGGGACCTACAAGGGTGTACCACCGGGCACAGAGTGACTCCATCTCCCTCTCTCGATGACAACGCACCTATACTAATAAAGCAATCTTCAACTTTACACACTGTTCTGTGGCCGAAACCTATAAGATTATACTTGCTAAGAAACCAACATCTTGTCTGGGAGACAGCTGTCCTGCCAATATTCTCAAAGGTTCACTCGAGTCACTTGTCCCTTGGATAGCCAGACTAATTACACTTTCCTTTAGTGAAGGCCTGGTTCCACTATCCCTTAAAGAGGCCTGGATTACACAATTTCTCTGGAAAAGTAACTTGAACCCAGCAGTGGCTAAATACTACCGGCCCATCACAAACTTGCCCTTTTTCCTCAATATCATGGATATAGTAGCTTACCTACAACTTCAGGGCTTTATTGAAGAACATGGCATCCTGGGGGCACGCCAGTCAGGTTTCAGAGCTAAGCATGGGACAGAAACCGCTACGCTGAATCTTAAATCCACCTTGGCCAGCATAGTGGACAGGGGACATCCTGCCCTGCTGATGCTGTTAGATCTCTCTGCGGCCTTTGATCTGGTCAAGCACTCCTTTTTGGTGAACAGACTAAGGGACCAGGCTAGACTGCTCAGATGTGGCGGCTCGATGGATTACATCCTTTCCTGGGCCACGCACTGTTAGAGTGGCAGTCGGTGATGCAAGTTCCACACCTACTGCCTAGAATTGCGATGTCCCACAGGGCTCGTGTATTTCTCCAACACTCTTCAATATATACATCACGTGTGCATTATAGCAACGATGCCAACGACACCCAGGTCGTCCTCGAGCTTACTGGTGATTATGTACAGGATTCAGGCACCATCAACAAAGTGTATGATGCAGTTCAGAAGTGTATGGCTGATAACCCACTAGCCCTCAGAGACAAAACAGAGCTCTTGATCATGGCTTCAGGTCCGTGGCTGAAGAAACATAATCCAGCATATGGTAGCTTCAGCATTGCTGGCATCACCATCAGTGTAGCCAAGAGTGTGAAGACACTTGGTGCATTCATAGAGGCTGAACTTACTATGAAAACCCAATTCTCACACACCTGCTCTTCTTGTGGCTACACAACAAAGCGTATTAACCAGATATGACCTTTCGTCTCAGCCAGCAGCTGTTCTCGGCTAGCCACCGCCTTAGTGAACTGGAGCTTGGACTATTTCAACAGTCTGCTGGCCGGTACCTTTCAAGCCAATTTGCACTCTCTTCAGGTCTCTCAAAATGGCGCAGTTCGCACCATTCACGGTCTATCAAGATGGAACCATGCATCTGACGCCAGAAGGGAACTGCACTGGCTTCCAATAAGACATTGGATGACCCACAATATCCTGGCACTGTCTTATATACAGCCCCAAAATACCCTAAGGATCAGACGAAGGTGAAGAAACCGGCCTAACCAAGGTACATGCTTGTCAGGTTTGGCGGCACAATCGTTGATGTTCAGGCTCCTCTAGCTTGCAATGCTCTCCCTGGGTGTATAAGGCCAGCAGGCACAATCAGTCTCTTCAAAAAACTTGTTAAGCACCACCTGTTCAAAAACCATGCTGAAGAGCTACTTTTGGCAGCAGTCTCCTCTCTCGGCTCTGACCCCCTTTACTGCCTTGTACATGTCTTTCTGTTTTTGTGCACCCTGAGGCCCATGGGCATGTGGCGCTTTATACAAATTAAATAATAATAATAACAATAATAATATGCTCTAGTAGAGGTCATCAGGGATAGAATTCAGAGAGTTGGCAGCTATTTAGGTGCTGCTTGCAGCCTAGAAGAGCCTGGTTAGCTTGACATCAACAGCTACTAGGAGCTATTTTTGGCTCCCCAGGTCGACTGAAACTGAACAGATATACCTATGTGAATTTTACTCTGTGTGTTTGGGACAATCTATAGACATTAGGACAAAACTATTTGACATTTAAAGCATATGGGGTCCTAAATAATGGAGAAAATGATATGTTTGCATCTTATGTGGAAATTAGGTATGCGTAACTCTATCTACTAGCTCGTCGTTCCCCAGTGGTAGCTCCTGGTCACTGGTTAATGCTCGATACCCAGGAGCTGCTTTTAGCTCCTGCTTATCCAATCTGAGTTTCGATCCCTGGGTCGTGCATGCAACTAAGAAAAAAACGTAGATGAAACTGATGCAATTCTAAATAGGGTGAAACGGGTTAAAAATGTGCAAGCTAAAGAATGCGGATATAGGGGTCCAATTGTTAATGAAAGAAATAATGGTGGAAAAAGTGACCTGAACCGAGGATGGTACAAAGGCCGGATTGCCTGACTGTTGAACTTCTCACTGCTTATGGGGTTTGGAGTGCAGTCAAGGTGCTAACAGTGCAAAGAAAAGCAATGTTCAGTGGTACTCTTCACATAGCACAGCAAATGCAAATTTAATTGCCCCCATCCAAGCCTTATAAAGACCCCCCCAACTTTGTGTTTCTCGTATAGCCGGCTGTTATTTACAGCTGTGTTCAAACAGAGAGAAAAGCGTGCTTTTGGCTACTGTGTTAAATAATCATGGCTTGAGACAGAGAAGAGAGGACAAATCCCAGAAGTTGCGTTTAACTTAGCGAGAGTATGTCTGTAGTCAAAGGCGCCACCATAGTTCAACTGTATTGCACAGATGTGCACCAGGACAGGGTTCGAAATTGAGATTCGATGAGCCGGAGCTAAAACCAGCTCCTGGGTGTCAGACATCGCCAAATCACCAAGGAGGCAGGAGCTACCGCTGGGAACCAGGAGTGAGTATGCAGCACAAATGAATCTTAACTGTGTGCATATCATGTTTGATTCATTGTGTTTAAATGTGTACTAGATGTGTCATAATTCTTCTATAGTAGCATTCTCAAATATTAAAGTTAATGTGCATGTTTGTAAGACAGAAATTGCCTAGGGAGCCAAAAGTATCTACTGGTAGCTGTTGCTTTCAAGCTAACCAGGCTCTCCTAGGCTAGAAGCAGGAGCTAAATAGCGCTCCCTCAATTTCAAGCCCAGCAGGAGAAGCACTGTGCATGTGAAAGACAAACGTGCAGTATGGAATAGGAGGGGTTGATGCCAGCTGCAAAGTAAGTTATACCTAAACTGCAAAATACCTTTTACCAGAAAATGTTTGCTATTGTTTGTTCTAAGCACCAGCAAATTGAATGATGGACGGGCACCGAGTGTGGGAAGACCCATGGACAGCTCTATGCCAAAGCTAAGACACTGCTTGAGCATATACGTAAGTCTGGCCCTTAGAGCATAGCATAGGCACAGAGAGCAGCGCGGCCCCTTATTGATTGATGCACCCCTGTAAAATGCAATGATAGACAAATCTGGGATGATCCCTGCATCCAGTTTCCAACGGTCCCCAGTCATCACAAACACCTGTCTCCAGTCCTGGCTTTTTATTTAAAGTCACTTTACATGTTGGAACTTGTGGGCCCATATTTGTAATGGTAAACACATAACATGGCCAAGCATGCAAACTGCTGTTGAATGCAAAGCCTGGGCTGGATACATGTGATCATAACGGCATGTAGTGAGTTGTGAAGTATGATTTAGCTACTCAAGGAGATAACAGAGAGGACTACTCATCCATGCCCCAAAGGTCTCAGGTTGCGAGCGCAACAATGGAAAGGTTTGGTCTGTTTAAAATCCTGCAAGAACTGCAAACAAAACGAGAACGGCAATGATATCCCAGGAGTTACATTTAAAATGTATTAAGTACCACATTGGAAAAGAAGTAACATGGAGTGAAATTAAGAAAAAAAAAAGTGGTCCACCTAGCCAAAATATTTGCCAAAAGCTAAGCGACGCCTTCCATAGCGTTGCACATACATAGCTTGATACAAACAAGAACAGCATTGGGCAGGCCATTTAATCTCGTCCCACCTGCATGAGTGTTGGTGATGTCACAAAGGTGGCTCTGTGATCCAGCTAGCTGCCACTAAGCTGCCATGTTATTTCCTAGGGGTTATTTTATAAGAGGACTGGACCACACAGATTGTACCCAGCCTTCAGGATCTGGATCATTGGCCTTCTCAACACATCAGAGTGTTTTATTAAGACATGGGTAAAAAAAGTTTGTCTGGGCCATAGCTTGGGAAACAACGGACACCGCATCATAACCTGCGAAGGCTAGGAATCGCCCCATTGGGTTGCTAGAAACAATGCATCTTTTCAAAAACGACAGCTGCCAGATCATGGGCATGTACTCTGTCTCGTACCCGACCAAGGAGCAACTGCAGGTTATTCAAGATATGCTTTTACTCACAGAAGAAGCTCTCCAAGGTGTGTCTGACATGGAGCAGTCAGAGCTGGCTGTTCTTCAAGAAACAGTCCAAGATGGTGGTACGCCTAGGGAGGATGACTCAGAGAAAATTAATGACGAAGCGGGAGAGCAGAGGGCAGACGAAGAAGAGGATGCAGCGGGGGAGATGGATGCAGTGGTGGGGGAAGTTGTAGATAGAGAGAATGGCGTAGAAAGTGATGAAGAGGAAGGAGATGGCACAAATGCAGAAGAGGGTACCGAAGTAGAAGACAAGGCAGAGTTAGAAGATGATGCAGAAATGGAATATGACACAGAAGAAGAGGATACCGAAGAAGCAGGTGATACAGATGAGGACAATGTTGAAGATGATGCAGAAGTGGAGAATAACACTAGAATGGAGGTTGGTGTTGGCCAGAAGGCTGGCATTGTGGAAAGAGACCATGGCATAGAAAGGGATGATGGTGCAGACACAGCAGATGATGCAGACAGTGAGGGTAGTGCGGAAGCACAAACCCGTTTAAGGTACGTCCTTAGGCAGGAGGCAGAGATAATATTGAATGAGACTAGCACCCATGGAGAGAGACAGGCACCTGGTAATCGGTCCACAGCCCATCAAGGAGAAACAGAAGTACCACGAAAAAGTACTAGATCCCTCTTGGGAGTCATGCGTGTGGGTCTTGTTGCAAAGGGGCTTTTGCAAAAATGTGACATTGATCTTGAACTGGTTCTCCTATGCAGGGATATGCCTACTGTTCGGCTCCTGAAGAAGGTAACTGCCTATCTTAGAGGGCAGTTTTATGTCTTGAGTGAAGAGAGATACACAATTATGGCGTGTCTCCCGGAAGCAGCTATTGTAGTCAAAAACACAATGCAACCCCCTTTTACAGTGACCATCAGAATGGCTTCACCATTGGCTGAAAAAGATACAGAGGAAGACACAGGCAGCATAATGCGGTCATCCAGCGACCCCCATGATAGTCTGCTCAGACAGAAATGCTGTGCTGCCTTCAGGGCTATCCGGCGTGCCAGATGGTTCCAGGAAAGAGCAGGTGCACTAAAATCATGGGTTATAGTAATTTCTATACTCAGGCACCTCTGTTCCCGTATTCCAGCTTGGGCACCTCTGAGAGGGTGGCCCTTTGAGCTTCTGTCTGAGAAGTTGATAAGAACAGTCAAAAAACCGATGGGGGCAGGTGAGGCCCTGAGAAGAGTGATTGAATGCCTTGCATCGGGATTCCTCATGCCTGGAGGTCCTGGGCTCCATGATCCCTGCGAGGAAAAGGTAACTGACGCCATTGGTCATCTTGACATGGGACAAAGGGAAGACATAACTATGAGCGCCCAGCATGCTCTGCGTCTTCTAGCGTTTGGCCAAATTAACTGCATTTTAGGAACAAACAGACTGACCTTCGAGAAACTTCCTTCTAAAACACCTTGCACCCATCAAGGTTTTAATTACACCACACAGATTCCTCCAAGCGTCACCTTCACTCTTGGTACACTTAAGCGCCCAAGGGAAGTAACAGAGCAGGCGCATGTGAAGAAGAAAAAGAAAATTCACAAACATACCAATCCGAAAGGAACGAATGATCTCATGAGACTGAACCTGCTAAAGCCAGGCCTCCACTACAGAGAGCTTACCAGGGCGGGCCCGGACCACGCACCCGTTTTTAGATTTGCAGTGGAGGTTGATGGGAATGCATTTCAAGGTACTGGGTCTTCCAAAAAAGCTGCCAAATACAACTTAGCGCTAAATGTTTTGCAAGCCCTGGCTCCTGAAGTAGAGAATGAAGACACCTCTGGCTCTGCAGCCTCGCCCGCTTTAGAAGGGTCTGCCACAGTGAATGCGAAGGTCACCAGTCTTGCCAAGAGCCCAGTGACGAAACTCAACGACAAGAGGCGTGGTCTGAAGTATAGACTCATCTCGGAGAGGCACAGCAATGGCAGCAGTCACTTTGTGATGGAGGTGGAAGTTGACGGGCAAAAGTTCCAGGGTGCCGGCACGTACAAAAAGACGGCCAAGGCACGGGCTGCGCTTGCAGCACTTGAGGCTTTGGAGAGGGCCCCGGCCAAGGCTACTACAAGGGAAGCTATCGCGCACTGGGCGGGGTCAACCGCTGATTTCACAAGGGGACGTGTTGACGACAGGGCCAAATTGTGAGCTGGCTTCGTAGTATGATTTACCACTGATTAGTGAAAGTAATAACGCAGTAGAGCATGAACAAACGTATTGTTTGCATCATCCTTTGATGAGTTGGTGTCAAAGGACAAGCCACCTACATCCTAGCATTGGTATATTCTTAAAAGAGACATGGAATAGATAAAATTATAACAAAACATGAATTTCTCTATGATTTCTCTCATGTATTGGTCAAAGGCATTTACTGGGCGCAAACGGAGAAGGTATTTTTGCAATTAGCGGCATACTATAACACAAATATATGCCTAACGCATTTTTGTATACAATACATGGAATGTGTTGCAATCGAGTGCTTTAATTATGTGCTGCAATATATTCAAACCTTAAAAATAACCCCTTCAATTCTTAAAAAGGCACATTTATTAACCTATTAATTGTTAAAATTAGCAAAAGTCTAGTGTTGGGCAAGAATTAAAACCTGTACAAATGTTTCCAAATATCTTGGTGTGGTTTATAAACAGATGCATAGAAAGTTCCTTCATGGCAGTCGGTAAGACATTAACAAGCCACCATCATAAATCCGTTTTGTCGCAGTGTATGTCCTGAGTGAGCACTTTGATCAACCACGCATTGGTAAGACAGCCCTTAGTGCTAAGAGCGTGTATGTTCATCCTGTATTCCCATAAGGAATCATTATAGGCTCCGCCCACTCCCGCAGTTAAGTAAAAGGAACTTCTGCACCCTTACCGTGACTGTCAAATGAATACGACAGAAAACCATCCAGGGACTTGGTGCATCTGTTTACACACCTCATCAACCGCCCGTTCACTGGAGCGTCTGAAGTGAACGCAGCAGGCTCTCGTTGCATTTCAAGGACTTGGAGACGAGTACAAAGGGTGGCGCAAGTTTCAGTTCTGAAGAGCGCTATTCAAATAAATGATTTGTGTGTATTCAAAAATCACCTGCAAAGATTTTGCAACCTCATGCCCCCAAATATTCTTCCAGAGCCATGCATTTTAAGGGGTAGTTTGGGGGTGGTGCAGGGTTCCAGGGCAGATATAAGCAATATTTTAAAAGTCAGGATTAAAGGCTGGAGGAAGTGAAAGGTAGGAAAGAAGGGATGGTAGGATGGGAAGAGTGAAGGTGAGGTTGATTCGGAGAGTTAAAAAAACAAATCTGGGCACCTGTGAAAGTTAGAAAACACAAGCAAAACTATTTCCTGCAAATAATTTGTGTACAACTTAAATTGATTTGACTAAACAATTTTTGAAAAGACGTCAATCTGTACCCATGCCAGGACAAATATATCAAAATTAATTAATGAGTCGTATATACAAAATTTGACATATATTTGTGCATTTAAATGATTCGCAATGAATTGCAGTAAAACTTCCATCCACAAATTCAAACATATTGTGAAAGACACACAATTGCAAAACACAAAAACAAACCTGCAGCTTGATAAAAAAAAAGTGCAAACAATAATATAGGATCAACTTAATGAAGAGAAAATAGGAACCCAGAATTCTGATGTGTGTTACCCATCTATGGTGCTGGTCTTGGCGACCCCACCAGAAACTAATCCTGGTAGTTCCTTAAAGAATCACTTTGAAGTTTTGTTTATTATTCTGTTAGGTACGGGTAGATGTTTTCTGCATGAAATCCCTGATGTCTTATTTTTTTTTTTTATAGTTTATGGTATTTCTTGGAGATGGTTCTGGCTCTGAAGTCATCTGTCTCTTTGTTGATCTCTGCTAGTTTGTCTTTAGCGTTTTGGACAGTGCTGTTAGATGGAAATAATCTCTCAGCTTCGTCAAGCCTGCGTTGCATCTCGGATTTTACTCTCTGGGCTGTAGTGATGGTAAGGACCATCAAGTTGCGGCTGCATTTATTCTGCATGTGGCTGAAGTTAGTTTGGTACTCTCATCTAAAAAAAGGGCTGGGTCATTGCGCACTACCAGGTCAGAGGGGAAGATATTAGCTTTGAGACATTGCCTTAAATAATGGCTGTAGAGTTCAGTCCTAAAACACTTCTTTTTAAGTTTAATCAAGTTCTCACTCAAGGATTTATTGTAAAAATGTATGATCCACCTGTAGGGTTAAACAATGAGGGACCCTGAATGATCTCTTGTTTAAGTTCTAGCCTGCAACTGACCGTAGGTACTTCAAAATGAATCAGACAAAAGCAGCTCTTCCAATATCACCAAATAAAATCACTGTCAGTTCATCACAGCAGACTTCTGAAAGTTTTCCAGATAACAAAGCACATTCATCTTTACACTAAGATGTATCAGTGGGTTAAAGCACCTGCGGCAGAGATCTGCATCCAGGTTTAAATCGGGGTAAGGTTGACTCCACCTTTCATCCTTCTAAAGCCAGCACAAGTGGGTATTATCATGGACGACCTGCGCCCTTTGGGTCTGGTGCAGAGTTTTCCACATGTCAAACATGCCTGAATCTGCTCCACATTCTGGGGTTGGAAAAGTGAGCAATGAGGGGCAATGCATAATGGGCATTTGGGCGGTGTTCCTCCATTATGCAGAGGTCAAACCTGACGCAGACGGCTCTGCATGACACGCCACCTGGTTTCTTCAGGTATGTATTTCCCCACAGATCTCTATGAGAGATGGGGGGCTGCCCTAGATGTGGGTCTGCAGATACTGTATCCCTGCTGGCTCTAGGCCCTGGTTCAGAGCTCCGGCTCATATGTGGGCACACACGTGTCAGGTTTGGAGTACCAGCATGCACAAAAGTGAGCATGTGGGGCTCCAAATTCGAGCTGCTGTGACCTATGGGATTATGGGGGTGGTGCTCAGTGTTAAAATCAGTAAATTAACTTCTCTCCCCG
Organism: Ambystoma mexicanum; assembly: GCF_040938575.1. Taxonomy (NCBI): domain Eukaryota; kingdom Metazoa; phylum Chordata; class Amphibia; order Caudata; family Ambystomatidae; genus Ambystoma; species Ambystoma mexicanum. The sequence continues at coordinate 1,088,597,850 of NC_090929.1, forward strand.
TTTCCTGATCCCCATTTCGAACCTTGAACGGAACTGCATGAGCCCAGAGGAGCAGAGCCAAGGAACATGGCAGGAGGGTATTTTTTTAAAGATGTATTTCTGTGTAATGTTTATGATCATATATGAGTGTAAAGTGGGGGGCTAGGGTGCATATAGGGGTTTTGGTGAGTAGGCTATGGTAGGGGAGAAATAATGTTAAGGCAGTGAGAGTGATGCTGGTGAGCAAAGTGGCACTGAGGGTAAAATTGGGCACAACTGGGCAGGGAGAAGGGAAATGAGGCAGAATGTGGCACTGGGGGGAACATGGGGGCATAACTCTGCACTGATGTGTAATTTGGGCAGAACGTGGCACTGGTGGGGGAGGGGTTATAGGGACAAATCATGACACTAGGGGTCAAAATGGGATAGAATTGTTGAGTGCAGAACAAAATAGGTCAGAAATGGGTATTGGAGGGTACACTGGGGCAGGGTAGCGCTGAGCGACACATTAGGGCAAAACTGGGTACATTGGGAGAAAATGGGGCAAAACTGGTGAGTAAGAGGTGCATTTGGTTAGGGCACATCACTGAGGGGCACACTGGGCAAGACCTTGGCACTGGCGGCGGGGCAATTGTGAAATTTGATATTTTTAATGTGCTCCCTTCCTTGATGGCTATTTATCTCTTGTCCGTAGTGTGTCACTGCAAGTTTCTCTTAATGCTTTTAAAATCAATAAACACAAAACTAAAAAAAGAAATGTTACACTTAAGTGTAAAAGACTATTCAATGCTTTCGCTGCTGTGGATTTGTGCTGTACTTTCAATAACAGTAGTTAATGGATCTTACATTTTCTGAAGGGTTTTGGACAAATCAGGGCCCGAGATGTATTCCTACTAAAAATAGGATGTGTCCTTTATAGGACGTTCAGGAGTAATGTTGCAATATCCAAGACTGGTAAAACATGATTTCAAACCATGCGTAAACCGGTAGAAAGTTTTTTAAAACATATCTCTGGCCCAGGACTGGCACACTCTTGAGTTCTGTGGGCGGGTGCCGTCCCGCTTGCCAGGTCCGACCTGGCAGGCGGAACGGCACCTGCCCGCAGACTTTGGCGGTAGCACTGGCACCATCATGGGTGGTGCCGTTGCTACCGTCTTCCCCATTCCCATTGAGTCCAATGGGACTCGAATGGGAATGGGGAGTTCCTTTTTCTGGACAGTACAACCTTGAATGGACATTCCTTTATTTTGGACTATTATACTTCGCTTTTGGGGTTGCTACTGAACCACATTCATACCCTTCTTGAGAACATAGCCTTCACTTGACTCACGTTACCATAAAAGACAAAGGAGGTATATCCTTTAGCTCTGCCTATTTTACCTTTATGATTGTGTTGGCTCTTGTTTTGTAGCGGTGTGAGGGCTGAGTGGGAGCTTTTAGCTTTACTCATCCTCTTACTCCTGCAGAGCAGAAGTCAGTTTGTCACAGATGGGTTGGGCATGGTTAGGGTAGGAGAGTGGGGTGGTTTGAGAGGCTAGCTACACACCATGTTGCTCCTCATGGATAGAAGCACTAAACCACGCTCAGTCCTATATTCTAGAACCTACACTTGAGTGTACTTCCCCCATCTCACCCCCTGTGGATGGGTGAGCATTTACAAGGTCAGTGATCTTTTTGAGGCCACTTAGTGGCCCTGTTCTAATAGTCTTATGTTTTAACTCACGCTATCAGCATCCAGCCACTCACTAATGAAGTATCTGGTGTCCCACCCTAGGGGTGCCCCAATCCTGGTCCAGAAGAAGGCAGACCTACTCAATATATCCTGCTGAAACATCTAAAGGCATCAGGGACACTGCAAGCGGCTAACCAGTAGTGACGTCGACTAAGGATTGGTTCAGTAACTAAAGATGATGGGCAGGACACTTTGACTAAGGATTGGTTAACTGACTGTTCTAATAACTAAGTGTCAAGAGCAGGACAGGACAACGTGTTTGCTTTATAGGAACAATCTAGGAATCCCTGGGATGAATTAGTAATCCCTATTAATCCCTAGCAAACCATACTCATTATACTCAATATAAACACATGGGTTGCACATACACTTGGTTGGAATAGGTTCTAATAGAAACCAAGAGCACACTGCATATATGTGAATATCTGGACATTGGTAATGCTTTGCGTATTATGTATATAAGTCATTTGTAAAAAGTCAAGAATACAAGAGGTATTGGTTCATCTAACTTGTGTAGGGGTTCACCTACCGATCCCGTACAGAATCCATGTACCTGTCTCCTTTCCTTTGTTGTGTCTATGTGACTTGAACAAATGAATGCGCCTGACTTGCACTTAATGTTGGATGCTTTATATCCTCTCCCTGTATATTTGTATATATATTTTTGTAAATTGAGTAAGCCGTACAACACGAAGGTGCCATAGAATCTATTGAAAAAATGAACATGACGAGAAAATAATTGTATGTCATGATGACAATAGAATCTACTGAAAAATCATTGTGAATAAAAAAGAAAAAAACAGGTGATGTTTTAACCCTCTAAAGGAGTGTTAAAAAAAGTATAATTACCACTAGACGTTTGCAAAGTCTATTTGACTAAAATAAAAAAAGTGGGCATTAATTGCTATACATGGTGCAAACAGTAACACAAAAATAGGTGGATTTCGATTTGTATTATTAGGACAATTCTTGTTATATAAGTACTTCCTGCCCCAAGTCCTAATACAATAAGGGTTCCCTTTCTTTATTTTTTTAATTTGTTTTGGGTTATTACAAACCTTTACAAAATAATCCATTTCAAATAAATAAGCAAAACGTCTAAATTTCTCAAAACAAAATGCACAATCTTTCCAATAACACATTAAAACATAAAATTACATTAATTCCTAACTAAACATTTCAAAAGGAAACTAACAGATCCTAGAACGTATCAGTGAGCTCCCCCTATACAAGTGATAACATAAAAAAGAAGGAGCTACAATAGGGATATTTCCTTTTCAATAAACTTTAAAAAGGCCACTAAGGCAAAGATTAGTGCTCTCCCTTGCCCTTGCATCATCCGATTCCATAGTGATTCCATACAATCGATATAGTCAATATTCACAAATCGCATCAACAAGGTGGTTCTAGTATCTCTAAAATAAGGACATTCCATTATGAGATGCTTTAGAGTTTCATTAGGTTCAAAACAATTTGGGAACCGACATTTCGTAGTCTGACAGTCAATACTTGGATACCCCCAATATCTTTGTTCTTTCTAGCGTGTGCAATTGATTCCTTTTGAATCGCATAAAATACATGCGTGCGGTATTACAGGGAAATATTTCTAGATAAGAACAACAACCATCCCTTTTACGAGAAAACTTTGCATATTCTTTGTATGTACAAAACATAGTTAAATGTGGTTTGAGAGGTACCTTACATCACTAGCCGATAGGGGCCTGTACCTTGTTTGGAAGAGATCTACTGAAAATATGGTTTTGGTGGCTGCGGGGACAGCATTCCAGTGGAATGGGGTAGCAGGGAAAAGGAGCGAAAGTGGGAGGAGGCACAAGGGAAGGCAGAGGACTGAGGTTCTTAAGGGATGAGGAGCGAAGAGTTTGATATGGAGAGTGCAGTGATATGTATTCACTGAGGCATTTGGGGGCAAGACCATGGATGGCATTGTAGATGAGTAGCAGGAATTTAAAGACTTAGAAACTGGTCTCCGTTATTAAGCACGTTATAAAAGAACAATTATCATAGTAATAAAGAGGGATACATTTTATTTGTGTGGAAAGCCATCCAGCATTGTAACGGGGGTGGGGAAAGGTGGCAGAGGATCAGGGTATATTGAAAAGGGTGCACGTGTGAAACTGAGGACTTGCTGAATGGGATCAAACATATAGAGGGGTATACCAGGGGTTGGGCCAGGCTAGTGCATTAATCACATTTTTCTGAGCATGAGAGTAGAGATAAGGGTTTCAATTGAATGGTGTGCGAGTAGATTTTTCGAATGTTCAAGAAGTTGGCTCTGGCTGCAGTGACAGTGGCCATGATGAAGTGGAAGAGTTTCAGGAGGCTGCCAAAGAGACTCCAAAGGTTGTAACCCATAGGAGGCTATGGAGGTCCGAGGCGGGGGAGATAGGAGAGGGGCGAGTGAGGTTGACATTAGAGGGTGGGAGAAGGAGTTCTTCCATCTTTGAAAGGTTGAGCGTGAGGCAATGTAGAGCCATCCAATGTCAGATGACATTAGGCAGTTGGTTATTCAGAGATTGCAGGGGTGACAAAGGGGGAAAAGGTAACATCTGAGTGTTGTCTCGGGGGAAAGCATCCACGCCATTACGCCTTCCAACGGGGCTAAAATTGCAACCGTATGGGTCCGCTCCAGTTCACTGTCCCTTAAGGTGCAGGCCAGCCCCCCAGGGGTACCATTTGGTGCAGACTGTTGCCGGCTCTGGCATATGGGGCGCGCTCACCTTATGGCCACGGGACAGCTTGGGGTGACCGGTGGATGTCTTCTCTGGCACTCAGCTTCCTTTTCTTCTTTCCTGGTGCACCTTTTCTTTGCTCCCTCTTTCTTTTCTCCTGTTCCTTCAACACACGACCTCAAAGTTCTCCAACAATCCTCGTCGCCCATGTTAAGTTATTGTCTTGGGTCAATGAGTGTGTCAGACTGCACGTAGGTATATCAGGACTTTATTAGGTTGACACAGGATGTAAGTATACATGAGGTAAATAGATTAAGTATACAAGGAGGGAGAGACATCCACCGGCCCCCTCATCATCTAAGCTCAGGCCCCAACTGACTTTGTGGAACACCCAGACACAGTTCATCCATAACATTCCACACCAACATTCTGTCAGGGGCTCATACACACAGATCTATCAAGCAGGAGGGAAAGCACAAACATAACAGATGCCCATAGCAGATAACGTTTTTCCACAAATATGCAGGTCTAAGCTCCCACTGCAACAAGGGGCTATGTCAAGCTCTGTCAGATAGTGAGTGACTAAAAGAAATGGGTGGGTCCCCTTGTAGGAACTCTCCATGGACTGCAATGCTCACAAACATCGAGTCGCAATTAAGGCCTGGAAAAGTTGTAAAAAGTTTAGAAACAAAGTTAGAATGGTACTGGGAGCGGAGGAATGGCACAGTTTTCACTTGAAAGTCCCTAGAGTGGATGAAAATGTAATTTAAATAAGTCTGCGAAGCGGACACAAGGTCTAGTCCACAGACTTTGAAACTGCGGGATGGTGGGTGGAATAATATTTTCATGTAAAGCATGTTTATTGTACTTTCATATATATTCTGGAATTATTAACAACTTCCATACAGTGATGTAGCATTTTGAAACATTTTGACTTACAAAAACCATTGAAATTCAGTGAAAAAACATTGTTAAAGGGACATTTTGGTTACATTGCACTAATAAAAACCGATGAAATTCAGAGAAAAATCTTTGTTAAAGGGACCTTATGGTTTCAAGTAAAATCGAAAAATCCACAAAATCCGGCAGTTATGGTAAGTTATGGAACCATAATTCATGCCACCACCATGCACTGCTAAAACTAACACCCAGGACATCAAAGATGACATCACAAATGGCATTATTTATGACATAACTGATGACATCACATATCATGTCAATTGTAATGAAAAGTCCCTACAACGGGTTCTGTTTAAAATTTTGCTAGCAACATATGAAGGGTGATCGGGAGACCTCTCATGAACTACTCCATGTATCAAAAAATGTACTTATTCAAAATGAAATGATATACTGAAGTGCTGTTAATACAGCAATATAATACATGCACATAGGCAATGTCTAAACCATGGACCTTTGAAGTACAGTATTTTTAATCTGGAAATATTGGCCAGTGCAATCATAAATTGAAGCCTATCAGAATCTTGACTAATGATAAACCTGGAATTAACAGCAAACAATACAAGAATTACTACACATGTGTTAGTACAAAATATACATAAGAAGAGCACCAATGCATACAAATCTGAGGCACATCCAGGAAAACTGTAGTTAGGAGGAAAAACACACCAGCACCCAAAAATGACAATAAGATTAGAGGTCATCATCATGTATAAAAATGAATTATGTGTTTGGGGACTGATTACTGTTCCATGCATGTGCACCATTAGCTTAGGCCAAACCCTAAGGAAAGTACCTTAAGAACGTGTAGACAAATTGAGGGTTGGCTGATTAGCTGCGTGCTCGGGTAAATAGTATGTGATACCCTTTGTTATTATTAAAGTTTGTTAGCTGCAAAACGTTTATGGAGCAGAGACCCTCCCCCTTGCCTCAACAATTTGAAAATATGAACTAATTGGTCACTAGGTTTGTGCGCTTACCTTCCAGTATATTGATAAACAAGTAATGTCACAGTAAATCTTATATTCGGTAATGTATTGGTTGCGCTTGGTCAACCGACACGTATGATTTACTGTGACATTTCTTGTTTATAAATATACTGCAAGATAAGCGCAAAAACCTAGTGAGTAATTAGTGCATAGTACCGTAAGAACATGACTAGGTAAATGTCTAGATATACAGCAACTTCAAAATGTTACAATTCTCACTGTCACTGAACAAAAACAACTGGCCCAGATATGTGATGTCCTCAGCGATGTCATCAATGATGCCATTTATGATGTCATCTATGATGTCCAGGGTGTTAGTATTAGCAGTGCATGGTGGTGGAGCAAATTATGGTTGCATAGCTTACCATAACTGGTGAATTTCTTTTTATTTTTTTATTTTACTTGTAACCATAACGTCCCTTTAACAAGGTTTTTATGTTGGTTCACCTTTAGGGAAGACACACTTTCACATCTATCTTTTCCACCTATTTTGTGGATTACATTTAATAATTCCTAGAGTGGAATGCCAGTCCCGGTTTCAGGGCCTACAATGGCACTCTCTCTTTTTTTAAAGAAGGAAATAGTCTACAGGCTAACCACAAAGAAACTAGGAATGTGAAGGAGGAGAAAAATATGAGATTCCGAAAGACAAGAGACAATTGCCAAGAATTTCAAGAGAAGCTGATATATGCAACAACGTGGCCTGCAAGGAAATTACCTTTTTAGCCAGAATGTTATGATACCTGAACATGGAACAGCGCAGAATCTGGGAAGGCTTCTATCATGCTTAATAAAGAGCAGTATATGCCAGAGACCCATTGAGGATTTAATACGGATGAGAAGCGACAGAGCAGGTGTCACACAATACAAAAAATTAATTTTATCAATACTAAGGGAAGCCACATCACACAAAGGTGGCCATTGGGCTGTTATGGATGTCTTTCAGACAACTTCAAACAAAGCCTTGACCCTTCCTGCCAGTACACATATGGCGGTATTACATACATCCTCATCAGGGGTCTTGCTGTCCTTTTCCCTCCTGAACACCTGTTCTGTTTTGAAACATGGGGTGGAGAAGACCATCTGTCTGAGTTTGCCCCAGTTGTGCTGGCAATCACTGAAACCTGGCTCAATGGGTTTATAGCCATTATTGACACATTATCCCTTCTACCTGATTCTGATCCTTCGTGCAGACCGTGCAGGCCAAAAGAGTGGAGTGGCCCTCATGTTTAAAAAACAGCTTGACTGCCATCAGGTCACTCATCCTAGCTCCGAGGGCTGAGAAACCCTGTTCGTAAAAATTTAAATCAATGCTAAAGTTTCCCTGAGTGTCTTGGTCATCTACAGAGCGCCAAGGGATATTCCTCAGTTCGAGGAGCAATTTCTCAAACTTCTTAATCATAGTATCAATGCCAAGACTCCTCTGATCATTCTCAGAGATCTGGACCTATGGGATGAAGGCCCACTCGATAGGCAAGGTTCTTCCTTAATTAAGGCCCTGCAAATCATTGGATATTCACAATAAGTCAAAGGTCTCACGCACATCCAGAGACACACAATGGATTGGGTCATAACACACTTCATGTACCTCTCTGTTATTTAAGTCAACCCAGGCCCATGGTCCGATCACTATTTAGTGAATGTACATGCTCAGTTACCGGCATCACCCCCCAGAATTGATTCTTTGCCCAGAATCGAAAAGAAAACTAGGAACTGTAAAAATGTTACACCTGCTAAACTATCTGAATTGCTGTCGTCCAGGCTACAGTCTATGGACAGTCTTACCAATTCATCCAACCTGGTGACACATCTCACAGCCACTATTAGCTCTGTTATAAAAAACTCTTGCTTGTGTGAAAGTTGAAAAGATTAAAACAGAGACCCATAAGAACACATGTACAATAATGACATCATCTTACTTAGACATACCAAAAGATCTCTCAAAATGGAATGGCCCAAATCTCTCAGCGTCTATAAACTGGCACTGAAAGAATTTAAAACAGCCATTACTGAAGCTAAATCAGCCTACCTTAAAACCAGAATTGTGAATGCTCGTTCAAGTTCAATCAAACTTTTTAAAATCCTCACTGAATTTGAGGATAACCCAGCCATTAACCATGATATGGTATAAATTTGTTTTCAAAAATTGATTAGCAGAGTCTGCAAATTAAAATATTTTTGTTTAGCAAACAAACCTTTTTGATTACCAATGTTGTACTAATATTTCTGATGTCACCGGAAGCTATTTGTACTGAAGACATAAAATGAGCAACATTTATGTGGACCACTGAAGTAAGACATCAGTGACATGAGTCTGTAATGAGTCTGTAAAATGTAAGGGTTTGCTGCATGAATGGACACTGGTTTGCAATTATTTGAAAAGGAGATAGCTTTTCATGCCTAGCACTCCCACACAAGTCTTTGGCACTTTTAAGAGCAAATGATTACTGCTGCACACTCTCTCCATTAGCCCCTTTGAAAATGCAGTGAACAGGAAAACAAGAGGGTGGAGAGAGCCCTGAGGTCGAGAGGAATGCAGGGTGAGCTGTGCTTTCAATGAATAGGGTAATTTAAATAGCTAGCTCTGCTACACAAATGTCAATTTAATTAGCAAACCTACAGAATAGCATAGCAAATTGCTATGCAAGAATGCTTATTGTATGCCTTGCATGATCATACTAAAGATTCAGCATGGTGCCAGGCCATTCACAATTAATTCTCTTCTAAAATTCTTTCCCATATACAGACCACATCATACACAAAAAGGTAGAACAAAAACCCAGGTGGGGTTAAGCACACATTCTTTTCACAGGAAGGAGAGGACTGGAGATGCAGTACACCAAATCTAAGTACAAAAAAGTATACTTTTTTATTTTTATTATTTCATGATCAATAGCAATTAAAAAACATATACCAACATTTCGGCTTGAACCAAATCACAATGACATACACATGACACATAGCCCCAAACACATTTATACAAGGTACAAGCTAATTGCACCTAAAAACAATTCTCAAATATAAATGGCCCTTTTGACCACACTTACTAACCTCAACACATAAAACATATATCTATATAATGACCTGATCGCATCAACCTAACCCTACATGTTTCAGACCATAGTCCTGTGAATGGAGGACCTTCCTTAGCGATAACAGAAGTCAAATGTAACGTGGAGGTGGACAATAGTACACTCAACACCCCAATTCCACAAGCTCCAATAGAAGAGAGCGCTCAGGTCTGAGATTGCAGAAATATGTAGCTTCGATGCAACGAACTTCAAGCGTAATTCCAGGCTAACAATCTACAATGCATGTAAGTTTATTCCCGTATCACACATCAGTTATGATAGTCTTCGTCAATTCAATTGGGACCTCGAAAATAGGTAATTCCATAAAACATCAGGGACCAATTCGACTCCGAGAATCTTGCACACATCAATGGCCAGAGAATGTAAATATATAAATGTTAAGGCTCGCAGTCGCCCTTCCAGTACATTGTATCCAGCCAGTCTCCTATTTCTTAATTCTCAAAGTGCTCAATGGTCAGCATCTAGAAAAATACTCTAAAAGTCACAAGGTTGCCACAGCACAAAATCGAGAAACGATCCCAGTCATCTGCAAAGGTCCACAAGCCGTGCCAATATACCGACCATCAGGGACCTACAAGGGTGTACCACCGGGCACAGAGTGACTCCATCTCCCTCTCTCGATGACAACGCACCTATACTAATAAAGCAATCTTCAACTTTACACACTGTTCTGTGGCCGAAACCTATAAGATTATACTTGCTAAGAAACCAACATCTTGTCTGGGAGACAGCTGTCCTGCCAATATTCTCAAAGGTTCACTCGAGTCACTTGTCCCTTGGATAGCCAGACTAATTACACTTTCCTTTAGTGAAGGCCTGGTTCCACTATCCCTTAAAGAGGCCTGGATTACACAATTTCTCAGGAAAAGTAACTTGAACCCAGCAGTGGCTAAATACTACCGGCCCATCACAAACTTGCCCTTTTTCCTCAATATCATGGATATAGTAGCTTACCTACAACTTCAGGGCTTTATTGAAGAACATGGCATCCTGGGGGCACGCCAGTCAGGTTTCAGAGCTAAGCATGGGACAGAAACCGCTACGCTGAATCTTAAATCCACCTTGGCCAGCATAGTGGACAGGGGACATCCTGCCCTGCTGATGCTGTTAGATCTCTCTGCGGCCTTTGATCTGGTCAAGCACTCCTTTTTGGTGAGCAGACTAAGGGACCAGGCTAGACTGCTCAGATGTGGCGGCTCGATGGATTACATCCTTTCCTGGGCCACGCACTGTTAGAGTGGCAGTCGGTGATGCAAGTTCCACACCTACTGCCCAGAATTGCGGTGTCCCACAGGGCTCGTGTATTTCTCCAACACTCTTCAATATATACATCACGCGTGCATTATAGCAACTATGCCAACGACACCCAGGTCGTCCTCGAGCTTACTGGTGATTATGTACAGGATTCAGGCACCATCAACAAAGTGTATGATGCAGTTCAGAAGTGTATGGCTGATAACCCACTAGCCCTCAGAGACAAAACAGAGCTCTTGATCATGGCTTCAGGTCCGTGGCTGAAGAAACATAATCCAGCATATGGTAGCTTCAGCATTGCTGGCATCACCATCAGTGTAGCCAAGAGTGTGAAGACACTTGGTGCATTCATAGAGGCTGAACTTACTATGAAAACCCAATTCTCACACACCTGCTCTTCTTGTGGCTACACAACAAAGCGTATTAACCAGATATGACCTTTCGTCTCAGCCAGCAGCTGTTCTCAGCTAGCCACCGCCTTAGTGAACTGGAGCTTGGACTATTTCAACAGTCTGCTGGCTGGTACCTTTCAAGCCAATTTGCACTCTCTTCGGGTCTCTCAAAATGGCGCAGTTCGCGCCATTCACGGTCTATCAAGATGGAACCATGCATCTGACGCCAGAAGGGAACTGCACTGGCTTCCAATAAGACATTGGATGACCCACAATATCCTGGCACTGTCTTATATACAGCCCCAAAATACCCTAAGGATCAGACGAAGGTGAAGAAACCGGCCTAACCAAGGTACATGCTTGTCAGGTTTGGCGGCACAATCGTTGATGTTCAGGCTCCTCTAGCTTGCAATGCTCTCCCTGGGTGTATAAGGCCAGCAGGCACAATCAGTCTCTTCAAAAAACTTGTTAAGCAACACCTGTTCAAAAACCATGCTGAAGAGCTACTTTTGGCAGCAGTCTCCTCTCTCGGCACTGACCCCCTTTACTGCCTTGTACATGTCTTTCTGTTTTTGTGCACCCTGAGGCCCATGGGCATGTGGCGCTTTATACAAATTAAATAATAATAATAACAATAATAATATGCTCTAGTAGAGGTCATCAGGGATAGAATTCAGGGAGTTGGCAGCTATTTAGGTGCTGCTTGCAGCCTAGAAGAGCCTGGTTAGCTTGACATCAACAGCTACTAGGAGCTATTTTTGGCTCCCCAGGTCGACTGAAACAGAACAGATATACCTATGTGAATTTTACTCTGTGTGTTTGGGACAATCTATAGACATTAGGACAAAACTATTTGACATTTAAAGCATATGGGGTCCTAAATAATGGAGAAAATGATATGTTTGCATCTTATGTGGAAATTAGATATGCGTAACACTATCTACTAGCTCGTCGTTCCACAGTGGTAGCTCCTGGTCACTGGTTAATGCTCGATACCCAGGAGCTGCTTTTAGCTCCTGCTTATCCAATCTGAGTTTCGATCCCTGGATCATGCATGCAACTAAGAAAAAAACGTAGATGAAACTGATGCAATTCTAAATAGGGTGAAACGGGTTAAAAATGTGCAAGCTAAAGAATGCGGATATAGGGGTCCAATTGTTAATGAAAGAAATAATGGTGGAAAAAGTGACCTGAACCGAGGATGGTACAAAGGCCGGATTGCATGACTGTTGAACTTCTCACTGCTTATGGGGTTTGGGGTGCAGTCAAGGTGCTAACAGTGCAAAGAAAAGCAATGTTCAGTGGTACTCTTCACATAGCACAGCAAATGCAAATTTAATTGCCCCCATCCAAGCCTTATAAAGACCCCCCCAACTTTGTGTTTCTCGTATAGCCGGCTGTTATTTACAGCTGTGTTCAAACAGAGAGAAAAGCGTGCTTTTGGCTACTGTGTTAAATAATCATGGCTTGAGACAGAGAAGAGAGGACAAATCCCAGAAGTTGCGTTTAACTTAGCGAGAGTATTTCTGTAGTCAAAGGCGCCACCATAGTTCAACTGTATTGCACAGATGTACACCAGGACAGGGTTCGAAATTGACATTCGATGAGCCGGAGCTAAAACCAGCTCCTGGGTGTCAGACATCGCCAAATCACCAAGGAGGCAGGAGCTACCGCTGGGAACCAGGAGTGAGTATGCAGCACGAATGAATCTTAACTATGTGGATATCATTTTTGATTCATTGTGTTTAAATGTGTACTAGATGTGTCATAATTCTTCTATAGTAGCATTCTCAAATATTAAAGTTAATGTGCATGTTTGTAAGACACAAATTGCCTAGGGAGCCAAAAGTATCTACTGGTAGCTGTTGCTTTCAAGCTAACCAGGCTCTCCTAGGCTAGAAGCAGGAGCTAAATAGCTCTCCCTCAATTTCAAGCCCAGCAGGAGAAGCACTGCGCATGTGAAAGACAAACGTGCAGTATGGAATAGGAGGGGTTGATGCCAGCTGCAAAGTAAGTTTTACCTAAACTGCAAAATAACTTTTACCAGAAAATGTTTGCTATTGTTTGTTCTAAGCACCAGCAAATTGAATGATGGACGGGCACCGAGTGTGGGAAGACCCATGGACAGCTCTCTGCCAAAGCTAAGACACTGCTTGAGGATATACGTAAGTCTGGCCCTTAGAGCATAGCATAGGCACAGAGAGCAGCGCGGCCCCTTATTGATTGATGCACCCCTGTAAAATGCAATGATAGACAAATCTGGGATGATCCCTGCATCCAGTTTCCAACGGTCCCCAGTCATCACAAACACCTGTCTCCAGTCCTGGCTTTTTATTTAAAGTCACTTTACATGTTGGAACTTGTGGGCCCATATTTGTAATGGTAAACACATAACATGGCCAAGCATGCAAACTGCTGTTGAATGCAAAGCCTGGGCTGGATACATGTGATCATAACGGCATGTAGTGAGTTGTGAAGTATGATTGCGCTACTCAAGGAGATAACAGAGAGGACTACTCATCCATGCCCCAAAGGTCTCAGGTTGCGAGCGCAACAATGGAAAAGTTTGGTCTGTTTAAAATCCTGCAAGAACTGCAAACAAAACGAGAACGGCAATGATATCTCAGGAGTTACATTTAAAATGTATTAAGTACCAAATTGGAAAAGAAGTAACATGGAGTGAAATTAAGAAAAAAAAAAAGTGGTCCACCTAGCCAAAATATTTGGCAAAAGCTAAGCGACGCCTTCCATAGCGTTGCACATACATAGCTTGATACAAACAAGAACAGCATTGGGCAGGCCATTTAATCTCGTCCCACCTGCATGAGTGTTGGTGATGTCACAAAGGTGGCTCTGTGATCCAGCTAGCTGCTACTAAGCTGCCATGTTATTTCCTAGGGGTTATTTTATAAGAGGACTGGACCACACAGATTGTACCCAGCCTTCAGGATCTGGATCATTGGCCTTCTCAACACATCAGAGTGTTTTATTTAGACATGGGTAAAAAAGTTTGTCTGGGCCATAGCTTGGGAAACAACGGACACCGCATCATACCCTGCGAAGGCTAGGAATCGCCCCTTTGGGTTGCTAGAAACAATGCATCTTTTCAAAAACGACAGCTGCCAGATCATGGGCATGTACTCTGTCTTGTACCCGACCAAGGAGCAACTGCAGGTTATTCAAGATATGCTTTTACTCACAGAAGAAGCTCTCCAAGGTGTGTCTGACATGGAGCAGTCAGAGCTGGCTGTTCTTCAAGAAACAGTCCAAGATGGTGGTACACCTAGGGAGGATGACTCAGAGCAAATTAATGACGAAGCGGGAGAGCCGAGGGCAGACGAAGAAGAGGAAGCAGCGGGGGAGTTCGATGCAGTGGTGGGGGAAGTTGTAGATAGAGAGAATGGCGTAGAAAGTGATGAAGAGGAAGGAGATGGCACAAATGCAGAAGAGGGTACCGAAGTAGAAGACGAGGCAGAGTTAGGAGATGATGCAGAAATGGAATATGACACAGAAGAAGAGGATACCGAAGAAGCAGGTGATACAGATGAGGACAATGTTGAAGATGATGCAGAAGTGGAGAATAACACTAGAATGGAGGTTGGTGTTGGCCAGGACGCTGGCATTGTGGAAAGAGACCATGGCATAGAAAGGGATGATGGTGCAGACACAGCAGATGATGCAGACAGTGAGGGTAGTGCGGAAGCACAAACCCATTTAAGGTACGTCCTTAGGCAGGAGGCAGAGATAATATTGAATGAGACTAGCACCCATGGAGAGAGACAGGCACCTGGTAATCGGTCCACAGCCCATCAAGGAGAAACAGAAGTACCACGAAAAAGTACTAGATCCCTCTTGGGAGTCATGCGTGTGGGTCTTGTTGCAAAGGGGCTTTTGCAAAAATGTGACATTGATCTTGAACTGGTTCTCCTATGCAGGGATATGCCTACTGTTCGGCTCCTGAAGAAGGTAACTGCCTATCTTAGAGGGCAGTTTTATGTCTTGAGTGAAGAGAGATACACAATTATGGCGTGTCTCTCGGAAGCAGCTATTGTAGTCAAAAACACAATGCAACCCCCTTTTACAGTGACCATCAGAATGGCTTCACCATTGGCTGAAAAAGATACAGAGGAAGACACAGGCAGCATAATGCGGTCATCCAGCGACCCCCATGATAGTCTGCTCAGACAGAAATGCAGTGCTGCCTTGAGGGCTATCCGGCGTGCCAGATGGTTCCAGGAAAGAGCAGGTGCACTAAAATCATGGGTTATAGTAATTTCTATACTCAGGCACCTCTGTTCCCGTATTCCAGCTTGGGCACCTCTGAGAGGGTGGCCCTTTGAGCTTCTGTCTGAGAAGTTGATAAGAACAGTCAAAAAACCGATGGGGGCAGGTGAGGCCCTGAGAAGAGTGATTGAATGCCTTGCATCGGGATTCCTCATGCCTGGAGGTCCTGGGCTCCATGATCCCTGCGAGGAAAAGGTAACTGACGCCATTGGTCATCTTGACATGGGACAAAGGGAAGACATAACTATGAGCGCCCAGCATGCTCTGCGTCTTCTAGCGTTTGGCCAAATTAACTGCATTTTAGGAACAAACAGACTGACCTTCGAGAAACTTCCTTCTAAAACAACTTGCACCCGTCAAGGTTTTAATTACACCACACAGATTCCTCCAAGCGTCACCTTCACTCTTGGTACACTTAAGCGCCCAAAAGAAGTAACAGAGCAGGCGCATGTGAAGAAGAAAAAGAAAATTCACAAACATACCAATCCGAAAGGAACGAATGATCTCATGAGACTGAACCTGCTAAAGCCAGGCCTCCACTACCGAGAGCTTACCAGGGCGGGCCCGGACCACGAACCCGTTTTTAGATTTGCAGTGGAGGTTGATGGGAATGCATTTCAAGGTACTGGGTCTTCCAAAAAAGCCGCCAAATACAACTTAGCGCTAAATGTTTTGCAAGCCCTGGCTCCTGAAGTAGAGAATGAAGACACCTCTGGCTCTGCAGCCTCGCCCGCTTTAGAAGGGTCTGCCACAGTGAATGCGAAGGTCACCAGTCTTGCCAAGAGCCCAGTGACGAAACTCAACGACAAGAGGCGTGGTCTGAAGTATAGACTCATCTCGGAGAGGCACAGCAATGGCAGCAGTCACTTTGTGATGGAGGTGGAAGTTGACGGGCAAAAGTTCCAGGGTGCCGGCACGTACAAAAAAACGGCCAAGGCACGGGCTGCGCTTGCAGCACTTAAGGCTTTGGAGAGGGCCCCGGCCAAGGCTACTACAAGGGAAGCTATCGCGCACTGGGCGGGGTCAACCGCTGATTTCACAAGGGGACGTGTTGACGACAGGGCCAAACTATTTGGGACGAACATCGGCAATATTGTGAGCTGGCTTCGTAGTATGATTTACCACTGATTAGTGAAAGTAATAACGCAGTAGAGCATGAACAAACGTATTGTTTGCATCATCCTTTGATGAGTTGGTGTCAAAGGACAAGCCACCTACATCCTAGCATTGGTATATTCTTAAAAGAGACATGGAATAGATAAAATTATAACAAAACATGAATTTCTCTATGATTTCTCTCATGTATTGGTCAAAGGCATTTACTGGGCGCAAACGGAGAAGGTATTTTTGCAATTAGCGGCATACTATAACACAAATCTATGCCTAACGCATTTTTGTATACAATACATGGAATGTGTTGCAATCGAGTGCTTTGATTATGTGCTGCAATATATTCAAACCTTAAAAACAACCCCTTCAATTTTTAAAAAGGCACATTTATTAACCTATTAATTGTTAAAATTAGCAAAAGTCTAGTGTTGGGCAAGAATTAAAACCTGTACAAATGTTTCCAAATATCTTGGTGTGGTTTATAAACAGATGCATAGAAAGTTCCTTCATGGCAGTCGGTAAGACATTAACAAGCCACCATCATAAATCCGTTTTGTCGCAGTGTATGTCCTGAGTGAGCACTTTGATCAACCACGCATTGGTAAGACAGCCCTTAGTGCTAAGAGCGTGTATGTTCATCCTGTATTCCCATAAGGAATCATTATAGGCTCCGCCCACTCCCGCAGTTAAGTAAAAGGAACTTCTGCACCCTTACCGTGACTGTCAGATGAATACGACAGAAAACCATCCAGGGACTTGGTGCATCTGTTTACACACCTCATCAACCGCCCGTTCACTGGAGCGTCTGAAGTGAACGCAGCAGGCTCTCGTTGCATTTCAAGGACTTGGAGACGAGTACAAAGGGTGGCGCAAGTTTCAGTTCTGAAGAGCGCTATTCAAATAAATGATTTGTGTGTATTCACAAATCACCTGCAAAGATTTTGCAACCTCATGCCGCCAAATATTCTTCCAGAGCCATGCATTTTAAGGGGTAGTTTGGGGGTGGTGCAGGGTTCCAGGGCAGATATAAGCAATATTTTAAAAGTCAGGATTAAAGGCTGGAGGAAGTGAAAGGTAGGAAAGAAGGGATGGTAGGATGGGAAGAGTGAAGGTGAGGTTGATTCGGAGAGTTAAAAAAACAATTCTGGGCACCTGTGAAAGTTAGAAAACACAAGCGAAACTATTTCCTGCAAATAATTTGTGTACAACTTAAATTGATTTGACTAAACAATTTTTGAAAAGACGTCAATCTGTACCCATGCCAGGACAAATATATCAAAATTAATTAATGAGTCGTATATACAAAATTTGACATATATTTGTGCATTTAAATGATTCACAATGAATTGCAGTAAAACTTCCATCCACAAATTCAAACATATTGTGAAAGACACACAATTGCAAAACACAAAAACAAACCTGCAGCTTGATAAAAAAAAAGTGCAAACAATAATATAGGATCAACTTAATGAAGAGAAAATAGGAACCCAGAATTCTGATGTGTGTTACCCATCTATGGTGCTGGTCTTGGCGACCCCTAGAAGGGTAATCCTGGTAGTTCCTTAAAGAATCATTTTGAAGTTTTGTTTAATATTCTGTTAGGTACGGGTAGATGTTTTCTGCATGAAATCCCTGATGTCTTATTTTTTTTTTTTTATAGTTTATGGTATTTCTTGGAGATGGTTCTGGCTCTGAAGTCATTTGTCTCTTTGTTGATCTCTGCTAGTTTGTCTTTAGCGTTTTGGACAGTGCTGTTAGATGGAAATAATCTCTCAGCTTCGTCAAGCCTGCGTTGCATCTCGGATTTTACTCTCTGGGCTGTAGTGATGGTAAGGACCATCAAGTTGCGGCTGCATTTATTCTGCATGTGGCTGAAGTTAGTTTGGTACTCTCATCTAAAAAAAGGGCTGGGTCATTGCGCACTACCAGGTCAGAGGGGAAGATATTAGCTTTGAGACATTGCCTTAAATAATGGCTGTAGAGTTCAGTCCTAAAACACTTCTTTTTAAGTTTAATCAAGTTCTCACTCAAGGATTTATTGTAAAAATGTATGATCCACCTGTAGGGTTAAACAATGAGGGACCCTGAATGATCTCTTGTTTAAGTTCTAGCCTGCAACTGACCGTAGGTACTTCAAAATTAATCAGACAAAAGCAGCTCTTCCAATATCACCAAATAAAATCACTGTCAGTTCATCACAGCAGACTTCTGAAAGTTTTCCAGATAACAAAGCACATTCATCTTTACACTAAGATGTATCAGTGGGTTAAAGCACCTGCGGCAGAGATCTGCATCCAGGTTTAAATCGGGGTAAGGTTGACTCCACCTTTCATCCTTCTAAAGCCAGAACAAGTGGGTATTATCATGGACGACCTGCGCCCTTTGGGTCTGGTGCAGAGTTTTCCACATGTCAAACATGCCTGAATCTGCTCCACATTCTGGGGTCGGAAAAGTGAGCAATGAGGGGCAATGCATAATGGGCATTTGGGCGGTGTTCCTCCATTATGCAGAGGTCAAACCTGACGCAGACGGCTCTGCATGAAACGCCACCTGGTTTCTTCAGGTATGTATTTCCCCACAGATCTCTATGAGAGATGGGGGGCTGCCCTAGATGTGGATCTGCAGATACTGTATCCCTGCTGGCTCTAGGCCCTGGTTCAGAGCTCCGGCTCATATGTGGGCACACGCGTGTCAGGTTTGGAGTACCAGCATGCACAAAAGTGAGCATGTGGGGCTCCAAATTCGAGCTGCTGTGACCTATGGGATTATGGGGGTGGTGCTCAGTGTTAAAATCAGTAAATTAACTTCTCTCCCCGTTTCCTGATCCCCATTTCGAACCTTGAACGGAACTGCATGAGCCCAGAGGAGCAGAGCCAAGGAACATGGCAGGAGGGTATTATTTTAAAGATGTATTTCTGTGTAATGTTTATGATCATATATGAGTGTAATGTGGGGGGCTAGGGTGCATATAGGGGTTTTGGTGAGTAGGCTATGGTAGGGGAGAAATAATGTTAAGGCAGTAAGAGTGATGCTGGTGAACAAAGTGGCACTGAGGGTAAAATTGGGCACAACTGGGCAGGGAGAAGGGAAATGAGGCAGAATGTGGCACTGGGGGGAACATGGGGGCATAACTCTGCACTGCTGTGTAATTTGGGCAGAACATGGCACTGGTGGGGGTGGGGTTATAGGGACAAATCATGACACTAGGGGTCAAAATGGGATAGAATTGTTGAGTGCTGAACAGAATAGGTCAGAAATGGGTATTGGAGGGTACACTGGGGCAGGGTAGCGCTGAGCGACACATTGGGGCAAAACTGGGTACATTGGGAGAAAATGGGGCAAAACTGGTGAGTAAGAGGTGCATTTGGTTAGGGCACATCACTGAGGGGCACACTGGGCAAGACCTTGGCACTGGCGGCGGGGCAAATGTGAAATTTGATATTTTGAATGTGCTCCCTTCCTTGATGCCTATTTATCTCTTGTCCGTATTGTGTCACTGCAAGTTTCTCTTAATGCTTTAATCAATAAACACAAAACTAAAAAAAGAAATGTTACACTTAGGTGTAAAACACTATTTAATGCTTTCGCTGCTGTGGATTTGTGCTGTACTTTCAATAACAGTAGTTAATGGATCTTACATTTTCTAAAGGGTTTTGGACAAATCAGGCCCCGAGATGTATTCCTACTAAAAATAGGATGTGTCCTTTATAGGACGTTCAGGAGTAATGTTGCAATACCCAAGACTGGTAAAACATGATTTCAAACCATGCGTAAAACCGGTTCAAAGTTTTTTAAAACATATCTCTGGCCCAGGACTGGCACACTCTTGAGTTCTGTGGGCGGGTGCCGTCCCGCTTGCCAGGTCCGACCTGGCAGGCGGAACGGCACCTGCCCGCAGACTTTGGCGGTAGCACTGGCACCATTATGGGTGGTGCCGTTGCTACCGTCTTCCCCATTCCCATTGAGTCCAATGGGACTCGAATGGGAATGGGGAGTTCCTTTTTCCGGACAGTACAACCTTGAATGGACATTCCTTTATTTTGGACTATTATACTTCGCTTTTGGGGTTGCTACTGAACCACATTCATACCCTTCTTGAGAACATAGCCTTCACTTGACTCATGTTACCATAAAAGACAAAGGAGGTATATCCTTTAGCTGTGCCTATTTTACCTTTATGATTGTGGTGGCTCTTGTTTTGTAGAGGTGTGAGGGCTGAGTGGGAGCTTTTAGCTTTACTCATCCTTTTACTCCTGGAGAGCAGAAGTCAGTTTGTCACAGATGGGTTGGGCATGGTTAGGATAGGAGAGTGGGGTGGTTTGAGAGGCTAGCTACACACCATGTTGCTCCTCATGGATAGAAGCACTAAACCACGCTCAGTCCTTTATTCTAGAACCTGCACTTGAGTGTACTTCCCCCATCTCACCCCCTGTGGAAGGGTGAGCATTTACAAGGTCAGTGATCTTTTTGAGGCCACTTAGTGGCCTTGTTTTAATAGTCTTATGTTTTAACTAACGCTGTCAGCATCCAGCCACTCACTAATGAAGTATCTGGTGTCCCACCCTAGGGGTGCCCCAATCCTGGTCCAGAAGAAGGCAGACCTTCTCAATATATCCTGCTGAAACATCTAAAGGCAAGCAGGGACACTGCAAGCGGCTAACCAGTAGGGACGTCGACTAAGGATTGGTTCAGTAACTAAAGATGATGAGCAGGACACTTTGACTAAGGATTGGTCAACTGACTGTTCTAATAACTAAGTGTCAAGAGCAGGACAGGACAACGTGTTTGCTTTATAGGAACAATCTAGGAATCCCTGGGATGAATTAGTAATCCCTATTAATCCCTAGCATCCGATACTCATTATAGTCACTATAAACACATGGGTTGCACATACACTTGGTTGGAATAGGTTCTAACAGAAACCAAGAGCACACTGCATATATGTGAATATCTGGACATTGGTAATGCTTTGCATATTTATTATGTATATAAGTCGCTTGTAAAAAGTCAAGAATACAAGAGGTATTGGTTCATCTAATTTGTGTAGGGATTCACCTACCGATCCCGTACAGAATCCATGTACCTGTCTCCTTTCCTTTGTTGTATCTATGTGACTTGAACAAATGAATGCGCCAGACTAGCACTTAATGTTGGGTGCTTTATATCCTTTCCCTGTATATTTGTATATATATTTTTGTAAATTGAGTAAGCCGTACAACACGAAGGTGCCATAGAATCTATTGAAAAAATGAACATGACGAGAAAATAATTGTATGTCATGATTACAATAGAATCTACTGAAAAATCATTGTGAATAAAAAAGAAAAAACAGGTGATGTTTGAACCCTCTAAAAGAGTGTTAAAAAAGTATAATTACCACTAGACGTGTTGCAAAGACTATTTGACTAAAATAGAAAAAAGTGGGCATTAATTGCCATACATGGTGCAAACGGTAACACAAACATTGGTGGATTTCGATTTGTATTATTAGGACACTTCTTGTTATATAAGTACTTCCTGCCCCAAGTCCTAATACAATAAGGGTTCCCTTTCTTTATGTTTTCTAAATTTGTTTTGGGTTATTACAAACCTTTACAAAAAAAAATCCATTTCAAATAAATAAGCAAAATGTCTAAATTTCACAAAACAAAATGCACAATCTTTCCAATAACACATTAAAACATAAAATTACATTCATTCCTAACTAAACATTTCAAAAGGAAACTAACAGATCCGAAAACGTATCAGTGAGATCCCCCTATACAAGTGATAACATAAAAAAGAAGTAGCTACAATAGGGATATTTCCTTTTCAATAAACTTTAAAAAGGCCACTAAGGCAAAGATTAGTGCTCTCCCTTGCCCTTGCATTATCCGATTCCATAGTGATTCCATACAATCGATATAGTCAATATTCACAAATCGCATCAACAAGGTGGTTCTAGTATCTCTAAAATAAGGACATTCCATTATGAGATGCTTTAGAGTTTCACTAGGTTCAAAACAATTTGGGAACCGACATTTCGTAGTCTGACAGTCAACACTTGATACCCCCAATACCTTGTTCTTTCTAGGGTGTGGAATTGATTCCTTTTGAATCGCATGAAATACATGCGTGCAGTATTACAGGGAAATATTTCTAAATAAGAACAACAACCATCCCTTTTACGAGAAAACTTTGGATATTCTTTGTATGTACTAAACATAGTTAAATGTGGTTTGAGAGGCACCTTACATCACTAGCCGATAGGAGCCTGTACCTTGTTTGGAAGAGATCTACAGAAAATATGGTTTTGGTGGCTGCGGGGACAGCATTCCAGTGGAATGGGGTAGTAGGGAAAAGGAGCGAAAGTGGGAGGGGGCACAAGGGAAGGCAGAGGACTGAGGTTCTTAAGGGATGAGGAGCAAAGGGTTTGATAGGGAGAGTGCAGTGATATGTATTCAATGAGGCATTTGGGGGCAAGACCATGGATGGCATTGTAGATGAGTAGCAGGAATTTAAAGACTTAGAAACTGGTCTCCGGTATTAAGCACGTCATAAAAGAACAATTATCATAGTAATAAAGAGGGATACATTTTATTTGTGTGGAAAGCCATCCAGCATTGTAAAGGGGGTGGGGAAAGGTGGCAGAGGATCAGGGTATATTGAAAAGGGTGCACGTGTGAAACTGAGGACTTTCTGAATGGGAACAAACATATAGAGGGGTATACCAGGGGTTGGGCCAGGCTAGTGCATTAATCACATTTTTCTGAGCATGAGAGTAGAGATAAGGGTTTCAATTGAATGGTCGGCGAGTAGATTTTTCGAATGTTCAAGAAGTTGGCTCTGGCTGCAGTGACAGTGGCCATGATGAAGTGGAAGAGTTTCAGGAGGCTGCCAAAGAGACTCCAAAGGTTGTAAGCCATAGGAAAGAGGCTATGGTGGTCCGAGGCGGGGGAGATAGGAGAGGGGCGAGTGGGGTTGACATTAGAGGGTGGGAGAAGGAGTTCTTCCATCTTTGAAAGGTTGAGCGTGAGGCAATGTAGAGCCATCCAACGTCAGATGACATTAGGCAGTTGGTTATTCAGAGGTTGCAGGGGTGACAAAGGGGGAAAAGGTAACATCTGAGTGTTGTCAACGAGGTGGTGCCAGGTAAAGCCAAAGCAGGAACTGTGTTTGTTGAGGGAGGAGGTATGTAGGGTAAACAGGAAGGGGGCCTAAGACTGATCATTGAAGAATTCCCATTGTGGCAGGGTCTTGGGTCTGCCCATGTCAAGGGGAACAGACACCCCTTCAATCTGGGGAAGGCGGCCTGTCAGGGCAACACCAGGGCAACATACAGTATCAAGTCCATCCAATGTTGATGTTTGCAGTATTCTAAATAATAAATAAGTATCATCCCTTATTACGAAGTATTAATAGTTGTGCTGTTTGCCATCCTTCCTTCACGCAGGACGCTATCAGGATGATGCCAAGCAGGACATCCTTTTTTAATGAAATAGGCTACTAATATGGTAATGCAGAAGAACACTAAATCAAGCTACTAGCACATACAGAATGCCTTCAGAGCCCTTCAGGGCAAACAAACTATTAATATTTTGTCATAAGAAGTGATACCTATTTATTCTTTGGCATACCGCAAGCATCAACATTGGATGGACTTGATGCTGTATGAGGCAATATAGTTCAAATATCAGCCTTGTTAAAGACCATGGGTCGAAACACTTGTCAGCTGAGGCGATACAAATGAAATTCAATTTTGACACATAATATCTGTGTTTGAACTTTGTCAGATGATCAGAACTAAGGAGTAAAGAAGATCAAATCATAATATATTTTACTATATACTTTTGATGAGTATTAGACTTACCTTGTCAGGAGGTTATCTTGATTGCATTTGAAAATCATGATGTGCGCAGATTACTGGTTTACATTATAATACCCTGTTGAAAATAGATTAGTCTTCCCTTATTAAAGGGCCAAATGAGAAACCCAACACTGCCACAGGGTTCCTAGACTCACTACAGGGGAGCAGTAGAACAGCAGTGGAACTGGAGCCAGTGGGAACATTTGCAGTTCTAGGAAAGACCAGGAAACACTCCCCAAACCCCTTTGGACAGTAACATACTTGATCCAGGGGGGCAACAGGGAGTAAACAATGTCAGAGTCTTCATAGCAGGCTTTAAGGAAAATTTGAATGAAAAGGGGCCAGGGATAGAGGCCCTTCTGACGACTACCTGAGGAAATTCCAGCCCAAAAGGTGAGGATATGGGATGAGTTGGGATTAGCTTAGAAAGAGAGTGCTCCATGCAAGCAGCAGACTTGAGCAGCCAATGGCAGCATAGAGGAAACTTCTAGCCAGGATGGCAGGTCTATAAAAAGCCAGTAGATTCATTGGCAGTGAGAGGTGTTTGGGTGAGATCAGAGAAGAGGTGATGTGGGGTTAAAAGACCAGAGGGGAGTGTGCAGCAAATGCAAGATAACCTGGCTTTAGTGTACCTGGAGAGGGTGATGGTAAGGTTCTGGGACTGAGAGAATGGCACCAATGTTTGGTGTTTGTATGTATGTGGGTCAGTGTGTGAAAAAGAGATGTAAGACTTGAGTTAAGGGGGAATAGAGGCCGTAAAGCGTAAGAGGGGTTGTAAAAGGCATTTCGTGAGCATGGCACTATATCCCTGGATGGTGAACAGGGAACCATATTCATAGAAGTGGTTGGAGTGGAGTAGGGACAAGAGTAGTGATAGGACAACAGAATTAGGAGTGAGGTGGAGCATAGAGAGACAAGGGAAATATGCAATAATGTAAGGAGACAGAGTGTTAAAAGGCAGAGAGAGAGGGAGAGGGGATAGGAAAAGGAGGGTAGGGACAGACTTAGCGAGGGCTCCGTCTAGGGCACTTAGAAAGTCCCAGAGTGAATTAAAGGGATAAGCCCATGGCCTTTAGGCCCTCAGTAGGACAGGGACAGACAAGACAGTAGGGGTCACGAGCTATAGCGAATTACATTTGTCATTAAGACCTGTGCCTGGGGAAATGGGAGCATCCCCCTCACGGTCTCGGGAAAGTGTATAGGGACCATCCCTAGAATTGGAGCCCCAACTACCATTTTCTTGTATGGTTTAGTTTTGAATAAAAACGTTAAAACATATTGGGTTTGTCCTGTAACTCAATTAGAAGCTTTTCCCACCATTAAAAGGGTTCCTAGAGAGGAGGTACTGGAGTCACATGAGATGGGGAAGGAGCAGTCAGGACGATAGGAGGGCACACAGCCAAGTCTGTTGTAATTGAAGGCAATAGACTGTCTAAGGCAGTGGAAAGATCTAGAAGGATGGAGATGGTAGAGAGAGCAAAGTGGCGAGAAGTAGTAAGAGTATTGGAAATGTGGGTGAGAGCCACCTCGTGGACTATTTGGACCGGAAACTAGATTGGTGAGGTCAGCAAGTGAGTGCACCTTGAGATAGTTCACTATGTATTTGGAGAGGTCAGCAAGTGAGTGCACCCATTTGAAGACACCCTCTCAAGGATTTTAGAGCGGTAGGCAAAGAGAGACAGATTGGTAGAATGAAGGGTAGAATGATGGGTTGTTGGACTCCACGCTTGATGTATTAAATAGGGTTGTTTTTTAGCAGGCTGGGAAGATTCCAGTTGAATGAAAGAGGCTGAATGAGGCTGAGAGGTTAGAGGAGGTGACACCTACAAGTTCTTTAACTGTTAAAGAGCAGAGGATGTGCAGAAGGTCTGTGGGGGAGGTGAGGGGAAAGTTGAGTACGGAGGAAAGATTGGAGAAGATGGAAGGGGGAGAATGAAGGAGAGGGTAGGAAAGATTGAAGGATGGTCATTTTAGTGAAGAGGTTGGAGACAAAGTCATTGGTTTAGAAAGAGAAGGAACTGGAGTGAATTGGTGTAATAGGAGGATTTGGCTGTGTCTGTTGCTAGAGTCCGTGTCAGTAGAAAGTCCTTATTGTCTGTGAGGAGAGTGGAAGATATTTTTGTTGTTGTTGCACAAGCAGCATAGGCAGTGGTGCATGGTTGTCCTGAACAGCTGGCTGAATGGGGAGATTGATGGTTGAGCGTGCGGGTGGGAGGGGATGAAGGAGCGGACATGGCAATGATCACTGAAGGGGGTGTACAGTGGAGAGCTGAATTTGCTAAAGGCAAGATTAATGGAATGAGCCAATACAGAAGAGGGGGTTTGGATCAAGATTTTGGTTTGGTTTGGTTGAGCAAGGTATAGAGTTAGACTTCAATTTGCATTTCGTGATAGGTGAAGGAGGAGGTTGGAAGAGTGGGGGATAAGTAACGATTGTGAAGTGGATGAGAGTGAAGACAATATGGGAGGAGCCAATTGTCAGAACAGTGTAGACAATGCTAGAAGAAATTATTATGATAGAGAGAATTGCCTTGGCTGTGCGCTAGGAGGTTATGTAACTTGACTAGTGAGTTGTGTGAGAAACAAGAAGGTGTCTCATCCACTAGTCCCCGGGGATCTGTCATCCAGGTGGCCAGGATGCGGCCATCGCTTTTGAATCCAGTTCCTGGGGGTGGAACAGTGGGGGAGGATCCCTGGGTCAGGGGTCCTGTGGGAGTGGGACACCAGAAGGTGAGATGCGGTATCCCCTTCCCCATCACACCTTTACCCCATCCTACCAGGTGGGATATTTATGAACGCTACCCCCCTTTTAGAACACAAACACTTTGACACAGAGAGCCCGCTATGAGAGAAAAAAGACTAGCACCCGAGCAGTATACCTGACATGTCCCAATACAATGGGCAGGCGAGGTCAGGCAATTACTGACTTTCACACACACCTGACTCCCATTAAGCTTCCCCACACGGATTAAAGGTGGAGCATGACAGCACACTCTGAGCGAGGCAAAGCACACAAGCAAACAGCAGCTTCGAGACGGCAGCTGAACGAGAGAAGAAAGACGGCAAAACCGAAGGGGATCACAAGGAGGGAAGTTCCCTTGACCTTTTTTGATAAGGAACCATTGCTTTCCAGAAACCTCGAGAATAGAAAGCATAAGACCAGGAAACCAGGCTGAAGAATCCTGCATTGTGTGTCAGAGATACCCTACCCAGGGCCCTCCTGTGTCAATAATCAAGGTGGGGAGACGCGCCAGCCACCGTGGTACCATCCTTGGATCCAAGAACAAAGCAGCGTCAGTGAATCAACATACCTGGTAATTTGGGGAGACGATACAACACCAGTCTGTGTTGAAGCCAAGGTTGCAAGCAGCAATTTTGTATGGCAAACGCTGGACCGAACATTGTCAAAAACGCATGTGATAAGAGACGCAAGTAAATTTGAACTGCTGATAAGTGATTGAACTTTAAAAGCAACATAAAATACCTTTGACAGAGTGGTCCTGCACCACGTGGGTGCTCAATCGAAGGTCTCTGCCGGGTATCCAGCAGAGTATCCAGCTAAGAAGTTACAATAAGTGAAAGTGAGGAAAAGTTTATATCAAGACGAGAACAAGTAATTGTGAATAAAAGTGGTCCTGCGACGGGTCGAGAAAATCCAGCGCACAGTCGAAAGTCTTCGATTATGATGAGGCAGAGAAAGTTTGGAAAAGTAGATAAATGTGGTCCGAGCCCGGCAGAGGGAGACCAATTGAAGGTTTTGTGTTAAAATGGGTCTGAGATGAACAGTAAATCACCTAAGAAATAATACATGTGAAATCCTAAGAAGAAGGAACTTTACTGTTTGTCGCGTAGCATCAAACCCTCTGAAATTATAGACTTTGGATGGCAAAGAGACTTTGGCAGAGAAGGCCCTGATGTTAAGGTTTTGAACTTTATCCTCGTGCTATTGAAGCGAGAGAGTGTGTTAAGCTCAAGTGTACCGACTTGTCCAATGCTGGAAACGTGGGGAAGGGAAGCCAACTGCTTGAATATCCTGACATATCATTTCTTGGACACTTTTCTTTTGCATAACATTGTTTCCCACACTTTCTGTATTTAGAAGTAAGGATTGGCAATAGGTTTATTATTATAGGCCCTTTTATTTTGACAGACTCGACTATGACTGCATTATTATTATTTGATGGTCGTAGCTTGCTCCCATCTTTAGATTTAGGATTATATAGGCGTTTTTCAAACCCAAATGAAGTTCAATAAACGTCCTTGAACTGTGATCAATTGTGTATGTCTTACTGTTTGATACATGCCTGCCTTACAGTTGTTAGAGAGAGTGTAATCAGGTTGGAGCTGACTGGTCTTGGTCACATTGGAGTTGTGGCGGTCAAATCATGATAATCGCAAGCTGGAAGCGTTTTTAAGTAAGACATCAAGATCAGAGAAGAAGGGTTTGAGGGTGCCTAGTGTGTCTGAGATGAGGATGATAGTAAGAGGGATGACGGTGAGATGCTGTACCAAGATATGCTCCAAGGAGGGAGTGAAATCACAGTAAGGGGGGGCCCAAGTTAGTTCATGCTGATAATGAGACCAACAACACTGCCTTTTTCGGAGAGGCCAGGGGAGTGAGAGAAAAAGGCAAAGTTGGTGCGGTGGTTGAAAGTGGTAATTCCCCAAAATAAACTATAAAATCTGAATAAATTGACACCAATGGGCACACCCCAGTAGGGAATGAGACCGGGAGAAAGATTGCAAGTAAAAACAAAGGATGCTTTATAAAATAGTAAATGAGGCACGCAGAGGACTCTGCTGCTCTGTGAGTGCTCTGCCAACAATACAGAAACATTACATTAGCACAATAATTGTATCCTATGATGATTTCAATAAGTGTTACATGATGCCACTTCATTGGCTTGTTTTTCTAGTACAGTATACAATATAAGGTGACAGTGCTGCTTGATTGGCTGGTGCTGAATTTGTTGCTTCTTGTGGCATGTGGGTCAGCTGGGCTCCTCTGGGAGGGGTGCAGGTCAGGCTGAGTCCACACCATCTGTCATCTAATCTAAACTACACAGTAATTACTGACATGTAATTGATTAATATAACGCATAAAATATGTACAAAAATGCAGGGTCATCTATAAATTGTAGTATACTGCGTACATTCTTGACCTACACCTCAGTGGCGAAAGGGGCGCAGTGGTCGAGGTGCCTTATCTGAGAGTGTCATTCTAAGATTCATGTGGATGGCGCTTCATGGTTCAAACAAGGGGATTGATAGGTGTTAGTACAGGGAGAATATATGATCACTCTGTATTAGTTATATGGGGGGCAATCTAGGGCGGCCCATGGGGGGCGGGTCCCTCCTTCTGTTACATGAAAGAAACCCAGGGGAGTGAGCGTTACACAGTCCTAAAGGTGGGAGGTGAGGGAGAGGTGGGGCGTGTTTGTGGAGGCAAATGGTTTTCACAAGCAAGGTTTCGGCCCAGTCACACACAGGGAAATGATCTCAGAGGAAGAGAAGAAATTCAGTGTTAAGTTTCAACAATTGGCGCCCAAGCTTCCGTGAGAACAGGACAGCCGCGGCGCAGACAGGAGAGGAGGAGGTGGTGGTGGTCGAGCAGACTGTGCGCGGCGCTTGGACGAGGGGAGAGAGGGCATATTAGAAATCATTGTGTGGCTTAATAAAAGATGGAGTCGGGAGCAATACAAAATGGAGTCTGGAGACGTACAAATTGAATTAGATATGTGTCCTGCAATGGTTTCCATGCTCCATTCGCCAGGAGCTCAGACAAGGGACGTCTCCAACAATCGTATGAACATAAGATTCACGTCATACAGAATGTAGGGGGGTTAAAAAGACCCTTCCTCCCAAACATGGTCTACTAGGGTAGCAATGACGTGGGGAGATCTGGGGTTCTGTGCTAGCCATCACTGAGAGTTTAGGGTGATGATAATTCAAAATGATAAGTAAAAAAAGAGTTTTTTTGCAGAAAGGTTAGAAATTCAACAGAACCAGACGGAGGTCAATAGGTGGTATCAGAGCTAGAGGAAGTATATTCAGTAGAAGATGAATGGAGATGGGTAGGGTAGATGAGGTAGCAGTGGGTGGGTTGGGGAGAGCAGAGTGGACTGAGAAGGCCTGTCAGTACCAAAACCATTTCTTGCATTCACAGTATCATCCTCAAAACCTTGCTTGCACTACTATATCTCCAAAAGAAGTCCCACCCTCAATCACGAGCTGGGGGCTCCCTTCAGTGACAGGTCACCCTAAAGGTGCCAACTGAAGAGTCTGGCACCTTTAGTGTCCTCCACACTACGTTCCCAGCTTACATTTGGGAGAGGGCCGATCGCCCCCCCCACCAGTTGCTCCTGTGATTTTCCCAACCCCCATGCAGTGAAAAGGAGGGCTTCCCCTTCCGTGCCTGTGGGTCGGGGTTGCTGACGTCATCAGGAAATTAAAGGTACATGCTGAAGCCAAAAGACTTCAGCAAGTAAATTTCACAGCCACGCTTTTGCATGCTGCTCAGGCATTTTCTGCCCGATTTCCTTGAGTGAGTGCTCGTTGGAAAGGGGAGACTTGTACGATCCTCGACCAGCAATAATCACTGCACCACCAGGGAATTGATTTGGGGAATGGGGGAACCCTCGTAAGCCCAACATGCCCCCGCCAAAAAAAGGGGGGCACAATGGTTTGCCTTCTTTGGGGGCAGATGCGTGCTGCTTTGCCCATTTCCCCCAAGGAAGGCACAAAAATAAGTTGGGGCAGACTTGGGGGCATCAGGAGGTTGGACCAATGCCTGTGTGCCAGCCCCCCTCAGCAACCCCCCCCCTCAAGGAGGGGGAGATCCTTTCTGCGTCCCTGCGGGGGGCAAAGTGAGGGTCTGCCCAATTTTGCCACCCCTGGGAAGCAGAAAGGAGCACTAGGCCACCAGGGAATTGGTTTTGGAGTGTATGATGACAAATAAAATCGTTTTTATTGTTAACAAGAAGTGATGATCTGCTTTATGAAAAATACAGACTAATTAAGGTATCTGTAAAAGTGGTATGTGCATAGCACATACCTATAGGTGTAGAAGGGAGGGGTAGCCTGTATCCTTTTTATATATATATACCCCTGGGAAGCAGAAAGGAGCACTAGGCCACCAGAGAAAGGATTTTGGAGGTGGGGGATGTTTGGCCCGTTGCCCATCGCAGCACTCCAAGCCGTCCTGGATCATTGGCCAAGCCACGTTAGAGCTTCTCCCTCTGGGGAGGGACGGGGACCCAGCCGGGTTGCCCCATGACCGCCGCTGGTCCAGGGAGAGGTCGATACAATCACCGCGGCTGGTCCAGGGAGAGGGCGATACACATGCGAGGCAGACGCCCAAGGTTGGGTCAGCACCCCTGGCCTTCCTAGACATCTGGCCGGGCTGCGTTACAGATCTTCCCTCCAGGGAAGGATGGGGACTTCTGCTTCCCATTTGGGTCGACCATCACCAAGCCCAGAGGCAGTCCCTTGGGAGCGCCGGCGGGGTCCCCATCCCTCCCCAGAGAGAAACGCTGTAATGCAGCACAGCCAGAGCTCCAGGACAGCCGGGGATGCTTCCAGCAGCCTTGGGCGCCTGTCTCCCGTGTGGGTCGACCATCCCCAAGCTCAGCTGCTGTCTCACATCAAGGGACCGCCGCTGGGCTTGGTGATGGTCTACCCAAATGGGAGGCAGAAGTCCCCATCTTTTCCTGGAGGGAAGGCAGTACCCCCGGCCGTCCTAGAACTCTGTCTGGTTGCGTTACAGCTCTTCTCTCGAGGTAAGGTTGGGGACCCTGCCAGAGCTTCTAGGACACTGCCGGGGCTCACTGCGACTGCCGCTGGGCATTGGGACAGTCTACCCACATGGGAGACAGGTGTCCAAGGCCGGGGGCAGCACCCTTGGCTGTCCTGGAGATCTGGCTGGGCTGTGTTAAAGCTTTTCCCACCAGGGAAGGACGGGGACCGCGTTGAGGCTCCCAAGGGTCCACCGCTGGGCTTGGGGATGGTCCACCCACATGGGAGGCAGGAGCCCAAGTCTGGGGGCAGCACCCCCGACCATCCAAGAACTCTGGAAGGGTCACGTTAGCAGCTTTTCCCTCCTGGGAGGGATGGGACCCTGCAGAGTCGCCCCATGACCGCCGCTGGGCTGGGGGATGGTTGACACATGTGCGAGGCAGATGCTCAAAGCTAGGTGCAGCACCCCTGGCTGTCCTGGAGCTTTGGCCAGGCCATGTTACAGCTCTTCCCTCCGGGGAGGGATGGAGACCCTGCTTGGGGACGGTCGACCCACATCGGAGACAGGCACCCAAGGCCGCTGGAAGCATCCCGCCCATGCAGCGTTAAAGCTGTTCCCTCCAGGGAAGGAGGGGGACCCCACCGGGGAGTCCCAAGGGACCATTGCTGGGCTTGCGGACGGTCGACCCACATGGGAGACAGGCGCCCAAGGCTGCTGGAAACATCCCTGGCCATCCTGGAGCTCTGGATGTGCTGCGTTACAGCTTTTCCCACAAGAGAGAGATGGGGCCCCTGCTGGGACTCCCTGACACCGCTGCTTGGTTTGGGGAGGGTCGATCCATGTGAGAGGCAGACCCCCCAAGACAGGGGGAAGCACCTCCCGCCCATCCTGGAGCTCTGGCCATGCTGCATTACAGCTTTACCATGGCCGGGACATCACCCTCCGACCATCCCGGAGCTCTGGCTGCACTGCATTAGAGCTATTCCCTCCGTATAGGGATGAGGACCCTGCCATGGATCCCGGGGACTGCGGCTAGACTTGTGGATGGTCGAGCCACATTGTAGACAGGCACCCAAGGCCGGGCCATCCTGAACCACTTGCTGCACTGCGTTACAGCTTTTCCCTGTGGGTAGGGATGAAACCCTGCCGGGCTTCTTGGACTGCTGCTGGACTTGGGGATGATCGACTCACATGGGAGGCAGGAGCCCATGGTTGAGAACATCACCCCCAACTGTCCAGAAGCTCTGGCTGAGCTGTGCTAGCTTTTCCCTTTGGGTAGGGATAGGGACCCTGCCGAGGCTCCCTGGGACCATGGCTGGACTTGTGGGTGGTCAACCCACATGGGAGACAGGCGCCCAAGGACAGCACCAACGGCCTTCCTGGAACTCTTGCTGTGCTACCTTACAGCTATTCTCTCTGGGGAGGGATGTGGACCTTGCTGGGAGTCCCTAGGACTGCTGCTGGGTTTAGGGACGGTCAACCCACATGAGAGACAGGCGCCCAAGTACCCCTAGCCGTTCTGGAGCTCTGGCCATACCGCATTACAGCTTTTCTCTCCAGGGAAGGATGGTGATCCCGCCAGGGCTCCCTGCGACAGCCGCTGGGCTTGCGGATGGTCGTCCCACATGAGAGAGAGGCAAACATGGTCGGGGACATCACCCCCGACCATCCTGGAGCTCTGGTTGTGTTAGAGCTTTTCCCTCCGGGTAGGGATGAGGACCCTGCCAGGGCTCTCTGGTACTGCTGCTGTACTTGGGGGCGATCGATCCACATGGGAAACAGGCGCCCATGGCTGGGAACATCACACCCAACCGTCGTGGAGCTCTGGCTGCGCTGCATTAGAGCTTTCCCCCTCTGGGTAGGGATGGGGACCATGCCGGGGCACCCGGGACTGCCGCTGCACTTGTGGACGGTCGACCCACATTGTAGACAGGTTCCCAAGGCCTTGGAGCTCTGGCTATGTCGCGTTACATCTTTTCCCTCCTGGGAGGGACAGGAACCCAGCTGAGTCACCCCATTGCCTCTACTGGGCAGGGCACGTGGTCGACACACATGCGAGGCAGATGAAAAAGGCTGGGGGCAGCACCCCTGGCTGTCTTGGAGCTCTGGCCAGGCCATGTTACAGCTCTTCTCTCCAGGGGTGGGTGGGGATCCTTCCGGGGCTACCTGGGACCGCCGCTGGGCTTGGGGAGGATCGACCCACATGCGAGACAAGTGCCTAGGGCCGCTGGCAGCACCCCTGGCTATCCTGAGTTCTGGCCATGCCACGTTACAGCTTTTTCTGCTGAGGAAGGAAAGGGACCCCTCCAGTGCTCACTGAGACTGCCGCTGGTTTTGCAGACAGTTGAGCCACATGGGCGACAGGCGCCCAATGACGGGGGCAGCACCCTTGGCCATTCTGAAGCTCTGGCCATGCTGAATTGCAGCTTTTCCGTCTAGGGAGGGACGGGGACCCCATCAGGCTCCCTGGAAACACCACTGGGGTTGAGGATGGTCAATCCACATGGGTGACAGGCGTCCATGTCTGGGGACATCTCCCCCCACCATCCTGGAGCTCTGGCTGGGCTGCGTTACGTTTCCCTCCAGTGAGGGATGGGGACCCTGCCAGGGCTTCCTGGGACCACCGCTGGACTTGGGGACAATCGACCCCACATTGTAGACACGCACCCAAGGCCTGTGGAAGCAATCCCGGCCGCCCCGGAGCTCATGCCATGCCGTGTTACAGCGTTTCCCTCTGGGGAGGGACAGTGACAATGCCAGGGCTCCCTGGTATGGTTGCTGAACATGGGCACCTGGCTGGGCTGTGTTCGAGCTTTTCACTCCGGTAAAGGATGGGGACCCCGCCGGGGCTCCCTGGGACTACCGCTGGGCTTGGGGACGGTCTAGCCACATAGGAGACAGGCTTCCAAGGCCCCTGGCAGAAGCCCCAGCCGTCCTATAGCTCTGGCCGTGCCACGTTACAGCTTTTCCCTCCTGGGAAGGACAGGTCCCCCGCCCCCGGTGCTCTCTGTGACTGCCGCTAGGCTAGCGGACGGTCGACTCACATTTTAGACAGGAGACAGGCGCCCATGGCTGGGAACATCACCCCCGAACATCCTGGAGCTCTGGCTACACTGCATTAGAGCTGCTCCCTCTGGGTAGTGTAAGAAAAGCATGGTATCAAACAGTGAAGACAGACACAAGTGATCACAGTTCAATGGTGGTTATTGAACTTCAAATGTGTTGGTTGAACGCCTATCTAAACCTAAAGCTAAGGATGGGAGCAAGTGACGACCATCAAATAATAATAACACAGTCCTAGTCCAGTCTCAGTCAAAAAAAAGGACCTATACTAATAAACCTATTCCCAATCCTTACTTCTAAATACAAAAGGGTGTGGGACAATGGTGTATGCAAAAAGAAAAGTGTTCAAGAAATATGTCAGGACTGTTGAGCAGTTGGCTTCCCTTGCCCATGTTTTCAGCAAAGGGCAAGGCGGCACGTTAGAGCTTTGCACACACTCTGGGTTTCGGCCACAAGGATACAGTTCAATGCACAGACATCAGGGCCTTCTACCAAAGCCTCTTTTCCAAAAACAGTCTCTTACGGCACTGGGTCTGTCGTAACAAGCAAAGTCTTAAAGTTCCATTCCTATCAGGATTTTCACATGCACAAGATCTTGTCTTCAATGTTCATCATGTGTCTCCCTCTTCAGGCTGAGCCTTCCTTTTTATCACAATGTTCACACTTGGTCTAGCTTGTTTGGGCTCGGATCATGGATCTCCCTCATTCTGGCTGGGATCCTCTTGATGTCGATCTGCCTCGTTTGGGCTCGGATCCTCTTAGTATCGAAATCGAAGACTTTCGAATGGGCGATGGGTTTTGTTTAAACCGTCGCAGGACCACTTTGATTCACTTCACACAATTGTTCTCATCAATCTTCTACTTTTGTTTCTCTTGGCGGGATACCTTACAGAGAGCTTCGATTGAGCGTGTTCACTGTGCCAGACCACTCTGGTTTCTCACAGTAGGGATGGGGACCCTACCAGGTCTCCCTGGGACTGCCGCTGGACTTTGGATAATGGAAAAGGAGAAAATGATTCAGCCTTCCTCACGACAACACAAGGCAGAACACCATGCCTTTATGCGTTACCTAAAATATATAAGGACGCAGTAAATCCTCCAGGCAGACCTATTGTGTCTGGGTGTGGCTCCATCCTGGAGCCCCTGTGTAAATTCATTGACATGTTTCTCAAACCAATGATCACAACTACAGACTCATATTTGAGGGTTACGACCCACACCAAACAAGTATTTGAGAACCTAGATTTCAACCCTGCGTCTCAACTGCTGGTTACAATGGACATTAAGTCCTTATACACAAGCATCCCCCAGTTGGCCGCTCTAGACTATGATTACCTCCCAGAGACAAATTTACAGTCCCGGGTTCCGCCTGCGTTCATTATTGAATCAATGACATTGGCCTCCTTCAAGAACTTTCTTGCATTCAATAACCAATTTTACTTGCAAGCTAAGGGCACCGGCATGGGCGCGGCTTTTGCCCCCAGTATGGCGATTCTTTATATGGCCACCTTCGAGAAGAAATACATTTCGAACGCATGTAACCCGTGGTGGATTCATATAAAATGGTGGCGTTGGTTTATCGATGACATCATCTTTATATGGGAGGGAAGTGAAGAAGGCCTCGTGAATTTCTTTTCCTGGCTTAACAGCTGTGATGTGGACATTCAGTTCACTATGGAGTTCAACAAGGAAACTATACATTTCCTAGACTTAAAAATGAGTCATTTCAATGGCAAACTCACATGCAACTTGTTCCGGAAGCCTAAGGACCGCAATACTCTTTTACATTTTACCAGTGACCATCCGGAACACATGAAAGAGCACTTGCCCTATGGGCAATTTCAACCTTTAAGAAGAAACTGCACGTCAATTGACGATTTCTATAACAATACATCAGCTTTGGGGGAAAGACTCAAGCACAGAGGATACCCTAAAAAACTTATATCCGAGTTCAGTAAGCGTGCCCGATTCACAAGTCGAGAAATGATTCTCAACCCTCAAGAACCTCAGCACAAGGATAAGGAAACCAGGCTTACCTGTGTGATTACACATGGATCTCACGCGTTTGATATTAAAACCATCATTCAGAAGCATAGGCCTTTGGCTAAATTAAATCTGCCTGAGAAACCAGTACCTAGATTTGCTTTTAAAAGATCACGTAATTTAAGGGAACATTTGGTACACTCCTTGTTCACCAGAGAAACCCCACGGGCAGCCCCTTGAAACCTGCGAGCAATAGCAGCGCACTTCCCGTGTGGCTCGTGTACGGCCTGCAAAAACACCAAAAAAATGCAGACATTCATGATCGGCAGAAAGACTTGGGTTCTCAAATACTTTAGCAACTGCAAGTTGGTGCAAGTGGTGTACTGCATAGAATGCCCATGCGGCCTTCGACATGTAGGCCAGCCCATGCGTATTATCAACCTTCGCATCTCTGAACACCGGTCCAGAATCAAGTGTAAAAATATGTCCTCACCACTAGTAGAACACTACTTAAATGCGGGCCACTCACCAGATGATTTGCTCTGGTGGGTACTGGAGAAAGTCAAGATGGGTTCTAATGTACCGCAGCACTTACTCAATCTTGAGTGCAGGTGGGTCCACGGGTTAGAAAACGTGGAAAAGGGCTTGAACGAGCAATACCTACCCCCACCATTATAACGAATGCTCTGGTATGGGTGACATTCAGATGCACTGTCCTCTCAGGAGTCGTTTTATGCTTTTAGTAGTTCAGAGAGCAACGCTGCCCGTGTGTTTCAAAGATTGATATATGGCCACGCACATGTATTAACCGTCTATACCTTAAGAGTTCGGTAACACACTACTATCCATATGCGTGGAGCTAATAATGACAAATAGACATTACAAACATAGACTGAAATGGGCAAACACCCGGGACTGGGCCTCAGCACAAAACCTGCCAGTACCTCCCATGGGCATTAGTCCAAAAAGTTAAATCTTATGTCAATGCCTTACGTTTATGTCTCCAGTTGATATATGAAGCAAAACTGCATTAGAGGTCAGAAACACACTGCCATTTATATGCGTGGAGAAAACTAGCCATTTATAGGCGTGGAGCAAATAATGATGATTAAGTATCACAAACACAGATTAACATGGGCAAATACTCAGGAAAGAGACCCAGTATAAAACTTGTTAGCATATCCTAGGGGTAGAAGTCCAACAAATTGATTTGTATATCTATGCTTTATATTCATGCCTCCTGATGAAATATGGAAGCAGATTTGCACTTTTTTTGGAACACAGGGCCTCAATGAGGTATACTTTCTGGGGATGCAACTCTAATGTTGCTTATTCGCCTCAATTTTTTACCAGATGTAAGGCACAACCCCCACGAAAACTCAGTTTTTCCTTCTCGTACTGCTTGATATGCAAAGCAAACTGGAGTGGGAAAATAGGAGCGCTTGGATTGCTTCCTATCCACACACACCGGCCAACAACATAATGACACGTCACCTATGATTGGTCGCTAGGTGGCTTACCTTCCCACGCAAAACTGACGTCCTGCCTGTTGAGCTCTGTAACCTAGCAACCTCAGCACAGGTTACTTTCAGTTCGCGGCAACCGGACATTCGGCCTCATTAAGAAACTGGTAAAAGGAACAGGAGAAATGCATAGCTCTCAACCAATTGTCTTGCAAAGGCGGGTGAAATCACCCGATTTTGTTTCTGGCGGGTGAGACGCCCATTGGAATGAATGGGCGTGCAGGAGGCCTGGCGGGTGAGTCAGCCCTTTGCAAGGCGGGTGACACCCGCCAAAAGCGGGTGAGTTGAGAGCTATGGAAATGTATGGCGCCACGTTCATATTGCACAGTCTTCGGACTGTAGATCCACATTGAGCCCGACGGCAGCACGCCTTTTTTGAAACTCAACTAACTCTCAGTTAACGTATAAGTAGGTAGTCCTGTAAAAAAATTTCTCAGCTTCTTACTCGCATATGCGAGAGGAAAGGGAGTTTACTGTTCACCTATGGGGGAGTATGACCCTGGCTTACTGTGCTTCTATTTTATTTTATTTTCTATAGAACACCCGACCGTTGCTACAGAGTGGATGGTTGTAATTAGCCTCAACAAGGATGTATTCCGTCTCTCTGCCAACGGGCGACCATAGCCTCGCAGCCACGTGGCATCGCCATTTTCCCAGCAATTTCAACACAATACAACCTGGGAAAGACTTAAATAGTCAGTTTTCTTTAAAGACCTCTAAATTGTTTGCTCAATCCTTTCTGTATGTTAGACTATATGGACACATGATAGGTTGAGACACCAATTAAAAACAGGTTTTGTTTATTTTTCCTCACCCTCTTCAAACAACATGTGTGGGTGATTCATAGGTCTAAGAACATATATGTACCAGGAAGCTGTTGCACCAGATGGTTTTTCCACGACGGTTTATTTTTTGGGTGCGCCATTCCAGCCTTGGCTGCTCTGGAGGAAACCAGCACGCATTTCTTATGTTTTCTGGCCTTCCCCTCACGGTAAGAATTTCTTGTTATACCTAAGGGGGGGTCTAATTCTATGACAAGACAGGAGTCTCATATTATGCATTACAATCTTTACTCTGAAACCACAGCAGCAAAGAAAAAACTTTTATAAACAAAAAAGTTGTAAAGAACAGAACTAAATAGAGTTCAATGTCAATGTAAGGGAGCTTCCCAATCCATCATGGAGGACAGGTCATGCCCTCCAGGAGACCAATGAGCAGGGACCCTTCCTTATATAAATCCATTACTCTAAACCCAATTCCCTCTTTCTTTGCTGCTGACACCACAGCTAAGTCACTCCTTCTAGTTGTGCCTTGCATGCTAGTCAGTAGAGTGCATAATGTTTATACTTTATTGGGAAAATGTATTACATGGCCACAGTAGTGGCCATGTAGTTATGGTTAAGTTGGTGTTTCCATAGGAAGAGCATTTTTTGGGCGGCTTATAACTTCGCTCCCCCTGGACGAATCCACACCAAACTTTGCAAAAAAAAGTATATGGCCCACTCTGAATTTTTCTGCAAAGGTTGGTGAGGATTCATCCAGGGGGGGAAAGGTTATAGGGGGGATCCCAAAATTTCTTTTTTTCCCATAGACTGAATGGGAAAATATTTTGCTCGCGCCTACAGCCCAAACCGCTGGACGGATTTTCACCAAGCATGCTTTTGCAAATTTGGTGAAAATCCGTCCAGTATTTTTTTTTAAAATGACCAAAAAGTAGGTAAAAATAAATTAGTGATATCTGTGTTCGGTCCGCGGACACACTTCCCTGTTCGCTCTGCGGACAGTGTCCTGAATGACCGAGTGGCTTACGTCATGTCCGCGGACATATGGCATGTTCGCTGATTGGACGGTGTTAAGCGTGAAGTGTGTCAGATTTTCGGTAGCGCCCGCCATATTGGATTCGCGGACGTCCGCGGACTGCGTGGTGAAAGTTTGTCAAAATGTGTATTTAGTAGAGTGTGTTGGTGTGTAGAAGTGTTTGGGGAGGATGGGAGGGTATGAGATAGGTTAAATGTTGTGCTTTTTTATGTGGTAGACGTTCTTTTTGTGTTTGATTTGTCTGCGGACATCACGGGTGTTCTGAAATGTTCTAAATAAACTGAATGTGGGGTGTTCTGAGGACTCAATATGTGTCGGTTTTGTTCGCAAGCAAACTGAAACTGTTCTAAGAACACTCGCGGTGTCCTGAAATGTTCGCAAATAAACAAAATGGGGGTGTTCTGGGGACGCTGTCCGTACTGTTCTGTGGCAAGTTGAATGTGTTCTAAGAACACTCGGGGTGTCCTGAAATGTTCGCAAATAAACAAAATGGGAGTGTTCTGATGACGCTGTCCGTATTGTTCGTTGTCAAGTTGAAAGTGTTCTAAGAACTCTCGCGTTGTCCTGAAATGTTCGTAGGGGTTGTCCTGAAGACGCTGTCCGTATTGTTCGATGGCAAGTTGAAAGTGTTCTAAGAACTGTCTTGGTGTCCTGAAATGTTCGTAAATAAACAAAATGGGGGTGTGTTCTAAGAACTCACGCGTTGTCCTGAAATGTTCGTAGGGGGTGTCCTGAAGACGCTGTCCGTATTATTCGATGGCAAGTTGAAAGTGTTCTAAGAACTGTCTCGGTGTCCTGAAATGTTCACAAATAAACTAAATGGGGGTGTGTTCTACAACACACGCGTTGTCCTGAAATGTTCGTAGGGGGTGTCCTGAGGACGCTGTCTGTATTGTTCGTTGTTGAGTTGAAAGTGTTCTAAGAACTCTCGTGGTGTCCTGAAATGTTCGCAGGGGGTGTCCTGAAGACGCTGTCCGTATTGTTCGATGGCAAGTCGAAAGTGTTCTAAGAACACTCGGGGTGTCCTGAAATGTTCGCAAATAAACAAAATGGGGTGTTCTGAGGACGCTGTCCGTATTGTTCATTGTCAAGTTGAAAGTGTTCTAAGAACTCTCGCGTTGTCCTGAAATGTTCGCACATAAACAAAATGGGGGTGTCTTCTAAGAACACACGCGTTGTCCTGAAATGTTAGTAGGGGGTGTCTTGAGAACGCTGTGCGTATTGTTCGTTGTCGAGTTGAAAGTGTTCTAAGAACTCTCGCGGTGTCCTGAAATGTTCGTAGGGGGTGTCCTGAAGACGCTGTCCGTATTGTTCGATGGCAAGTCGAAAGTGTTCTAATAACACTCGGGGTGTCCTGAAATGTTCGCAAAAAAACAAAATGGGGGTGTTCTGAGGACGCTGTCCGTATTGTTCGTTGTCAAGTTGAAAGTGTTCTAAGAACTCTCGCGTTGTCCTGAAATGTTCGCACATAAACAAAATGGGGGTGTGTTCTAAGAACACACGCGTTGTCCTGAAATGTTAGTAGGGGGTGTCCTGAGGACGCTGTGCGTATTGTTCGTTGTCGAGTTGAAAGAGTTCTAAGAACTCTTGCAGTGTCCTGAAATGTTCGTAGGGGGTGTCCTGAAGACGTTGTCCGTATTGTTCGATGGCAAGTTGAAAGTGTTCTAAGAACTGTCTCGGTGTCCTGAAATGTTTGTAAATAAACAAAATGGGAGTGTATTCTAAGAACTCACGCGTTGTCCTGAAATGTTCGTAGGGGGTGTCCTGAAGGCGCTGTCCGTATTGTTCGTTGTCGAGTTGAAAGTGTTCTAAGAACTCTCGTGGTGCCCTGAAATGTTCGCAGGGGGTGTCCTGAAGACGCTGTCCGTATTGTTCGATGGCAAGTCGAAAGTGTTCTAAGAACACTCAGGGTGTCCTGAAATGTTCGCAAATAAACAAAATGGGGGTGTTCTGAGGACGCTGTCCGTATTTTCCGTTGTCAAGTTGAAAGTGTTCTAAGAACTCTTGCATTGTCCTGAAATGTTCGCACATAAACAAAATGGGGGTGTGTTCTAAGAACACACGCGTTGTCCTGAAATGTTCGTAGGGGGTGTCCTGAGGATGCTGTCCGTATTGTTCGTTGTCGAGTTGAAAGTATTGTAAGAACTCTCGCGGTATCCTGAAATGTTCGTAGGGGGTGTCCTGAAGACGCTGTCCGTATTGTTCGATGGCAAGTTGAAAGTGTTCTAAGAACTGTCTCGGTATCCTGAAATTTTCATAAATAAACAAAATGGGGGTGTGTTCTAAGAACTCACGCGTTGTCCTGAAATGTTCGTAGGGGGTGTCCTGAAGACGCTGTCTGTATTGTTCGATGACAAGTTGAAAGTGTTCTAAGAACTGTCTCGGTGTCCTGATATGTTCGCAAATAAACAAAATGGGGGTGTGTTCTAAGAACACACGCCTTGTCCTGAAATGTTCATAAGGGGTGTCCTGAAGACGCTGTCTGTATTGTTCGTTGTCGAGTTGAAAGTGTTATAAGAACTCTTGTGGTGTCCTGAAATGTTTGCAGGGGGTGTCCTGAAGATGCTGTCTGTATTGTTTGATGGCAAGTCGAAAGTGTTCTAAGAACACTCGGGGTGTCCTGAAATGTTCGCAAATAAACAAAATGGGGGTGTTTTGAGGACACTGTCCGTATTCTTTGTTGTCAAGTTGAAAGTGTTCTAAGAATCCCGCGTTGTCCTGAAATGTTCGCACATAAACAAAATGGGGGTGTGTTCTAAGAACTCACGCGTTGTCCTGAAATGTTCGTAGGGGGTGTCCTGAAGGCGCTGTCCGTATTGTTCGTTGTCGAGTTGAAAGTGTTCTAAGAACTCTCGTGGTGCCCTGAAATGTTCGCAGGGGGTGTCCTGAAGACGCTGTCCGTATTGTTCGATGGCAAGTCGAAAGTGTTCTATGAACACTTGGGGTGTCCTGAAATGTTCGCAAATAAACAAAATGGGGGTGTTCTGAGGATGCTGTCCGTATTTTCCGTTGTCAAGTTGAATGTGTTCTAAGAACACTCGGGGTGTCCTGAAATGTTCGCAAATAAACAAAATGGGAGTGTTCTGATGTTGTCAAGCTGAAAGTGTTCTAAGAACTCTCGCGTTGTCCTGAAATGTTCGTAGGGGTTGTCCTGAAGACGCTGTCCGTATTGTTCGATGGCAAGTTGAAAGTGTTCTAAGAACTGTCTTGGTGTCCTGAAATGTTCGTAAATAATCAAAATGGGGGTGTGTTCTAAGAACTCACGCGTTGTCCTGA
Organism: Ambystoma mexicanum; assembly: GCF_040938575.1. Classification (NCBI taxonomy): domain Eukaryota; kingdom Metazoa; phylum Chordata; class Amphibia; order Caudata; family Ambystomatidae; genus Ambystoma; species Ambystoma mexicanum. Next base: position 1,088,641,573 of record NC_090929.1, read on the forward strand.
AATGTTCGTAGGGGGTGTCCTGAAGACGCTGTCCGTATTGTTCGATGGCAAGTTGAAAGTGTTCTAAGAACTGTCTCGGTGTCCAGAAATGTTCACAAATAAACAAAATGGGGGTGTGTTCTAAGAACACACGCGTTGTCCTGAAATGTTCGTAGGGGGTGTCCTGAGGACCTGTCCGTATTGTTCGTTGTTGAGTTGAAAGTGTTCTAAGAACTCTCGTGGTGTCCTGAAATATTCGCAGGGGGTGTCCTGAAGACGCTGTCTGTATTGTTCGATGGCAAGTTGAAAGTGTTCTAAGAACACTCGGGGTGTCCTGAAATGTTCGCAAATAAACAAAATGGGGTGTTCTGAGGACGCTGTCCGTATTGTTCATTGTCAAGTTGAAAGTGTTCTAAGAACTCTCGCGTTGTCCTGAAATGTTCGCACATAAACAAAATGGGGGTGTCTTCTAAGAACACACGCGTTGTCCTGAAATGTTAGTAGGGGGTGTCTTGAGGACGCTGTGCATATTGTTCGTTGTCGAGTTGAAAGTGTTCTAAGAACTCTCATGGTGCCCTGAAATGTTCGCAGGGGGTGTCCTGAAGACGCTGTCCGTATTGTTCGATGGCAAGTCGAAAGTGTTCTAAGAACACTTGGGGTGTCCTGAAATATTCGCAAATAAACAAAATGGGGGTGTTCTGAGGACGCTGTCCGTATTTTCCGTTGTCAAGTTGAATGTGTTCTAACAACACTCGGGGTGTCCTGAAATGTTCGCAAATAAACAAAATGGGAGTGTTCTGATGTTGTGAAGCTGAAAGTGTTCTAAGAACTCTCGCGTTGTCCTGAAATGTTCGTAGGGGTTGTCCTGAAGACGCTGTCCGTATTGTTCGATGGCAAGTTGAAAGTGTTCTAAGAACTGTCTTGGTGTCCTGAAATGTTCGTAAATAAACAAAATGGGGGTGTGTTCTAAGAACTCACGCGTTGTCCTGAAATGTTCGTAGGGGGTGTCCTGAAGACGCTGTCCGTATTGTTCGATGGAAAGTTGAAAGTGTTCTAAGAACTGTCTCGGTGTCCAGAAATGTTCACAAATAAACAAAATGGGGATGTGTTCTAAGAACACACGCGTTGTCCTGAAATGTTCGTAGGGGGTGTCCTGAGGACGCTGTCCGTATTGTTCGTTGTTGAGTTGAAAGTGTTCTAAGAACTCTCGTGGTGTCCTGAAATATTCGCAGGGGGTGTCCTGAAGACGCTGTCTGTATTGTTCGATGGCAAGTTGAAAGTGTTCTAAGAACACTCGGGGTGTCCTGAAATGTTCGCAAATAAACAAAATGGGGTGTTCTGAGGACGCTGTCCGTATTGTTCATTGTCAAGTTGAAAGTGTTCTAAGAACTCTCGCGTTGTCCTGAAATGTTCGCACATAAACAAAATGGGGGTGTCTTCTAAGAACACACGCGTTGTCCTGAAATGTTAGTAGGGGGTGTCTTGAGGACGCTGTGCATATTGTTCGTTGTCGAGTTGAAAGTGTTCTAAGAACACTTGGGGTGTCCTGAAATATTCGCAAATAAACAAAATGGGGGTGTTCTGAGGACGCTGTCCGTATTTTCCGTTGTCAAGTTGAATGTGTTCTAAGAACACTCGGGGTGTCCTGAAATGTTCGCAGGGGGTGTCCTGAAGACGCTGTCCGTATTGTTCGATGGCAAGTCGAAAGTGTTCTAAGAACACTTAGGGTGTCCTGAAATATTCGCAAATAAACAAAATGGGGGTGTTCTGAGGACGCTGTCCGTATTTTCCGTTGTCAAGTTGAATGTGTTCTAAGAACACTCGGGGTGTCCTGAAATGTTCGCAAATAAACAAAATGGGAGTGTTCTGATGTTGTCAAGCTGAAAGTGTTCTAAGAACTCTCGCGTTGTCCTGAAATGTTCGTAGGGGTTGTCCTGAAGGCGCTGTCCGTATTGTTCGATGGCAAGTTGAAAGTGTTCTAAGAACTGTCTTGGTGTCCTGAAAAGTTCGTAAATAAACAAAATGGGGGTGTGTTCTAAGAACTCACGCGTTGTCCTGAAATGTTCGTAGGGGGTGTCCTGAAGACGCTGTCCGTATTGTTCGATGGCAAGTTGAAAGTGTTCTAAGAACTGTCTCGGTGTCCAGAAATGTTCACAAATAAACAAAATGGGGGTGTGTTCTAAGAACACACGCGTTTTCCTGAAATGTTCGTAGGGGGTGTCCTGAGGACGCTGTCCGTATTGTTCGTTGTCGAGTTGAAAGTGTTCTAAGAACTCTCGTGGTGCCCTGAAATGTTCGCAGGGGGTGTCCTGAAGACGCTGTCCGTATTGTTCGATGGCAAGTCGAAAGTGTTCTAAGAACACTCGGGGTGTCCTGAAATGTTCGCAAATAAACAAAATGGGGGTGTTCTGAGGACGCTGTCCGTATTTTCCGTTGTCAAGTTGAATGTGTTCTAAGAACACTCGGGGTGTCCTGAAATGTTCGCAAATAAACAAAATGGGAGTGTTCTGATGTTGTCAAGCTGAAAGTGTTCTAAGAACTCTCGCGTTGTCCTGAAATGTTCGTAGGGGTTGTCCTGAAGACGCTGTCCGTATTGTTCGATGGCAAGTTGGAAGTGTTCTAAGAACTGTCTTGTTGTCCTGAAATGTTTGTAAATAAACAAAATGGGGGTGTGTTCTAAGAACACACGCGTTGTCCTGAAATGTTAGTAGGGGGTGTCCTGAGGACGCTGTGCGTATTGTTCGTTGTCGAGTTGAAAGTGTTCTAAGAACTCTTGCGGTGTCCTGAAATGTTCGTAGGGGGTGTCCTGAAGACGCTGTCCGTATTGTTTGATGGCAAGTTGAAAGTGTTGTAAGAACTGTCTTGTTGTCCTGAAATGTTCGTAAATAAACATAATGGGGGTGTGTTCTAAGAACTCACGCGTTGTCCTGAAATGTTCGTAGGGGGTGTCCTGAAGACGCTGTCCGTATTGTTCGAGGGCAAGCTGAAAGTGTTCTAAGAACTGTCTCGGTGTCCTGAAATGTTCACAAATAAACAAAATGGGGGTGTGTTCTAAGAACACACGCGTTGTCCTGAAATGTTCGTAGGGGGTGTCCTGAGGACGCTGTCCGTATTGTTCGTTGTTGAGTTGAAAGTGTTCTAAGAACTCTCGTGGTGTCCTGAAATGTTCGCAGGGGGTATCCTGAAGACGCTGTCCGTATTTTTCGATGGCAAGTCGAAAGTGTTCTAAGAACACTCGGGGTGTCCTGAAATGTTCGCATATACACAAAATGGGGTGTTCTGAGGATGCTGTCCGTATTGTTCATTGTCAAGTTGAAAGTGTTCTAAGAACTCTCGTGTTGTCCTGAAATGTTCGCACATAAACAAAATGGGGGTGTCTTCTAAGAACACACGCGTTGTCCTGAAATGTTAGTAGGGGGTGTCTTGAGGACGCTGTGCATATTGTTTGTTGTCGAGTTGAAAGTGTTCTAAGAACTCTCGCGGTGTCCTGAAATGTTCGTAGGGGGTGTCCTAAAGACGCTGTCCGTATTGTTCGATGGCAAGTCGAAAGTGTTCTAAGAACACTCGGGGTGTCCTGAAATGTTCGCAAAAAAACAAAATGGGGGTGTTCTGAGGACGCTGTCCGTATTGTTCGTTGTCAAGTTGAAAATGTTCTAAGAACTCTCGCGTTGTCCTGAAATGTTCGCACATAAACAAAATGGGGGTGTATTCTAAGAACACACGCGTTGTCCTGAAATGTTAGTAGGGGGTGTCCTGAGGACGCTGTGCGTATTGTTCGTTGTCGAGTTGAAAGTGTTCTAAGAACTCTTGCGGTGTCCTGAAATGTTCGTAGGGGGTGTCCTGAAGACGCTGTCCGTATTGTTCGATGGCAAGTTGAAAGTGTTCTAAGAACTGTCTCGGTGTCCTGAAATGTTCGTAAATAAACAAAATGGGAGTGTGTTCTAAGAACTCACGCGTTGTCCTGAAATGTTCGTAGGGGGTGTCCTGAAGGCGCTGTCCGTATTGTTCGTTGTCAAGTTGAAAGTGTTCTAAGAACTCTCGCGTTGTCCTGAAATGTTCGTAGGGGGTGTCCTGAAGGCGCTGTCCGTATTGTTCGTTGTCGAGTTGAAAGTGTTCTAAGAACTTTCATGGTGCCCTGACATGTTCACAGGGGGTGTCCTGAAGACGCTGTCCGTATTGTTTGATGGCAAGTCGAAAGTGTTCTAAGAACACTCGGGGTGTCCTGAAATGTTCGCAAAAAAACAAAATGGGGGTGGTCTGAGGACGCTGTCCGGATTGTTCGTTGTCAAGTTGAAAGTGTTCTAAGAACTCTCGCGTTGTCCTGAAATATTCGCTCATAAACAAAATGGGGATGTGTTCTAAGAACACACGCTTGTCCTGAAATGTTAGTAGGGGGTGTCCTGAGGACGCTGTGCGTATTGTTCGTTGTCGAGTTGAAAGTGTTCTAAGAACTCTCGCGGTATCCTGAAATGTTCGTAGGGGGTGTCCTGAAGACGCTGTCCGTATTGTTCGATGGCAAGTTGAAAGTGTTCTAAGAACTCTTGCATTGTCCTGAAATGTTCGCACATAAACAAAATGGGGGTGTGTTCTAAGAACTCTCGCGGTGTCCTGAAATGTTCGTAGGGGGTGTCCTGAAGACGCTGTCCGTATTGTTCGATGGCAAGTTGAAAATGTTCTAAGAACTGCCTCGGTATCCTGAAATGTTCATAAATAAACAAAATGGGGGTGTGTTCTAAGAACCCACGCGTTGTCCTGAAATGTTCGTAGGGGGTGTCCTGAAGACGCTGTCCGTATTGTTCGATGGCAAGTTGAAAGTGGTCTAAGAACTGTCTCGGTGTCCTGATATGTTCGCAAATAAACAAAATGGGGGTGTGTTCTAAGAACACACGCCTTGTCCTGAAATGTTCGTAGGGGGTGTCCTGAAGACGCTGTCCGTATTGTTCGTTGTCGAGTTGAAAGTGTTATAAGAACTCTTGTGGTGTCCTGAAATGTTTGCAGGGGGTGTCCTGAAGATGCTGTCTGTATTGTTCGATGGCAAGTCGAAAGTGTTCTAAGAACACTCGGGGTGTCCTGAAATGTTCGCAAATAAACAAAATGGGGGTGTTTTGAGGACACTGTCCGTATTCTTCGTTGTCAAGTTGAAAGTGTTCTAAGAATCCCGCGTTGTCCTGAAATGTTCGTAGGGGGTGTCCTGAAGACGCTGTCCGTATTGTTCGATGGCAAGTTGAAAGTGTTCTAAGAACTGTCTCGGTGTCCTGATATGTTCGCAAATAAACAAAATGGGGGTGTGTTCTAAGAACACACGCCTTGTCCTGAAATGTTCGTAGGGGGTGTCCTGAAGACGCTGTCTGTATTGTTTGTTGTCGAGTTGAAAGTGTTATAAGAACTCTCGTGGTGTCCTGAAATGTTTGCAGGGGGTGTCCTGAAGATGCTGTCTGTATTGTTCGATGGCAAGTCGAAAGTGTTCTAAGAACACTCGGGGTGTCCTGAAATGTTCGCAAATAAACAAAATGGGGGTGTTTTGAGGACACTGTCCGTATTCTTCGTTGTCAAGTTGAAAGTGTTCTAAGAATCCCGCGTTGTCCTGAAATGTTCGCACATAAACAAATTGGGGGTGTGTTCTAAGAACATACGCGTTGTCCTGAAATGTTAGTAGGTGGTGTCCTGAGGACGCTGTGCGTATTGTTCGTTGTCGAGTTGAAAGTGTTCTAAGAACTCTTGCGGTGTCCTGAAATGTTCGTAGGGGGTGTCCTGAAGACGCTGTCCGTATTGTTTGATGGCAAGTTGAAAGTGTTCTAAGAACAGTCGGGGTGTCCTGAAATGTTCGCAAATAAACAAAATGGGGGTGTTCTGAGGACGCTGTCCGTATTTTTCGTTGTCAAGTTGAAAGTGTTCTAAGAACACTTGCGTTGTCCTGAAATGTTCGCACATAAACAAAATGGGGGTGTGTTCTAAGAACACACGCGTTGTCCTGAAATGTTCGTAGGGGGTGTCCTGAGGACGCTGTCCGTATTGCTCGTTGTCGAGTTGAAAGTGTTCTAAGAACTCTCGCGGTGTCCTGAAATGTTTGTAGGGGGTATCCTGAGGACGCTGTCCATATTGTTCGATGGCAAGTTGAAAGTGTTCTAAGAACTCTCGCGTTGTCCTGAAATGTTCGTAGGGGGTTTTCTGAAGACGCTGTCCGTATTGTTCGCTGGCAAATTGAAAGTGTTCTAAGAACACTGGTAATGTCCGCGGACATTAAAAGTTTCCATAGGCTACAGTTGAAATGTTTGACTCTATGGGTGTGATATGCTGCGGTGGTTGTGGCCAGGGCATAGAGTGTTGGGTGCAAACCATTTGGTCATGCACCCAAAACTCTATGCCCTGGCCACAACCACCGCAGCATATCACACTTATAGTTGCTTATAACTTTGGGTCAAAAACAAATTTATAAGGAACAAAGTTATAAGATATTATGGGTGTGATATGCTGCGATGGTTGTGGCCATGGCATAGAGTGTATAATATACTTACTGTTTGGTTTAGTAACTGGAGTAAATGTATTTCTTGTTAATTTCTGTGATAAAAGAAAATAGCATGTTAGTATTAGTATTTTGTAATGACTTATTACATTGTATAATCAACATTTTTTTTTTGGACCCTCATATTTAGTAGATTACAAACCAGAGTACTGTGCAATTTGCTCAGTTTCTGTGTTCGTTGCTAAAATCATTGGGTCTGTGGGAGAAAACAAATCCATATTGGATTTTAAAAAAAAACTTTTTCTGTTATGCTACAGTTTATTTGTTTGTTTGTTTTCAGTGTTCATTTGTTGTTTCTGGCTAATGCTTTATACATTGGGTTGTTGCATTTTTTTTGGAGCAGTAAGATATTATTTATTTGTTTGGATATTATGAAATTTTGGAGCAGTTAGATACCAGTAGGCATATTCTAACTGTCTATTTTTTTATACATTTTTTGGTATTGATTTATCTGTTTGGCTATTGTTAAATTTTGGGACAGTTAGATACCAATTGGCGTATTCTGTCTATTTTTTGTTTTAATATAGTGGTATTCATTTATCTGATTAATTGTTGTAGAATCTTTGGGCAGTTAGATAGCTTTTGGAATATTCTAACAGTTTATAGTTTTTACTACAAGTTGACTTGAGGTTTAAGTACAGTTTAGTTGTCAAATTCTGGTCTTAAGAACATTAAATAAGCGTTTGTAAGATTTGCTGGTAATCTCTGCTTTAGAGTAATGGTACTATCATTACATTCAAACCATCCACATTTCTTTTTTATATATGTAGTGTAGTGCCCTGAATTGGTTGTGGCTCCTGCATGGTAGATTGTACCTATTGTTGTGAAGGTTTTCTTACCAAGTGATATTTGACCATGTGTGAATCCAGTCAGCTTGCAGTTGTTTTTGGTACCATCTGTATTGTAACGTAGAAGCATTAGTATTACGTATTTACTATGTGTTTGTATTGCTAACGTGGAGCGATTATCTGAATTGCAGGTTGAACATAATCTACCATGGTTTGCATTTTGTACAAGTTGCTGAAATGGAATGGATTCACAATTAGGTATTGATATATATATGAAGCGTTCATTGGGGATTTCTTTTTGTGTCACATTGTTGCAGAGAGTGCATGTATGTTTCCACATGTATGAAATCTGGAAGATTTCATTCATAGGTATGTTTTTGTTTTCCAGTACTTGTAGTAAGTACATTAGAAATTCTTGTGGATCTTCCTGTGAGTTTATAGTGAATTTCACCATTCCAGCACAGTAGTCCAATTGTTGTCTTATTCCATAAACACTATACGTGTTGTCAGGATTGTTTGCTGCATTTCTGTGAAGTACTAACATTTGCATACACAATAGATCTGTACTGTGTAAGTAAATGTTGTCAACAATTGGTGGTAATTGAAATAGAATATTCATTGCTACATTTGCGTAGCAACTTACTCCAACTATATTTGAGAGTTTAAATGGACCAGGTAGTTCTGTATCTGACTGCTTTTTTGGAGTTTGTCTTCCTTCTTTGAAGAAGTACCTGGTTTACTTTCCCTAATTGATTCTTTTTTGCTTGTGGTACTTGATGAAGTATTACTTTCTTTTACTCTCTTTGGAGGATTTGCACTGACATCCTGTTGCTTTTCTGTTTGATTTATTTTTCTTTTATAACGTTTTACTTTTTGTGGAACAGAATATGTGTTTAGATGGGGAGTGTATAGTGAGCGAAGTCTATTGTATTCTAAAATGCAAGGAATATCAGCGTTTATTTTACTTGCATCAAAGTTGATTATAAATAGACCGTTAAGTGTACGTAAGCGTGATAGTGCTACGTAGCTCATGCCTTCTTTAAAGACTGTGTTACCAATATCTATCATTGCTTTGTCTAAGGTAAGACCTTGTGATTTATGAATCGTGACTGCGTATGCAAGAGTTAGAGAAAATTGTTCTCTGCATACATACATGTCTTTGAAAAGAAGGAATCGAGCTGTTAAGCGTCCTATCCTTTTAACTTCTGAAAGTTTGTCAAAGAGTATATTGACAAACTGAATTTTGTTGTCACGTGGGTATGTTTGAAAGCCAACAACTGTACCTAGTGCTCCATTAACTAGTCCTTGGTCCACGTCAAGGTTACATTTAAGCATTACTCTGCAATTTAAGGATAATTTTAATATCTTTTCTAAGCCTGCTGTGTTTGAGATTGATTTTTCTAAACGATTTAGTCTTGTTGTGGCTTGGGCACACATAGGTAGTGTCATACCATGTACATCTAGTTTGTCTGTGGCGCTAATTTCCATTATTGGTTGCATTTCTTTACTTAACATTATTTCATTGAATTTGAAACAGCTTGCAAGAGTTGGCATTAAGGCCATACAATTGACATTTTTATGGGCTGATTGTTCCATAGCATCTGTAGCACATGCATTATCGCCATAAAGTGCAATAATTTGCCGGGTTTTCAATATTGTTTCTGCTTCTTTAGAGAGTATACCAACTCTGATACTTTTTAAGATGTTGGCATAAGTGAGATTTGCAGATTGCCGCATGTTTTCTGTTAATTCTCTGTATTGGAAATGTTGCCAAAGGTTTGACATTTCCAATGCTGCCAACAGTTTTACGGCAGAGTTTGTGTCCTAATGTTTTAAAAATAGGCTCACCTTTTACTGGTGTCAATTGAAGAAGATCTCCGAAAACAATAATGTGTTTTCCTGCAAAGAGCTCTTCATAGTTTGTTTTCAGTACTTCTTGTAATCTGAGGTGAATCAAAGCCAACATTAGGTTGGAGACCATGCTCACTTAATCTATTAGTAGCATTTTCATTTGTTTCAATACTCTGCGTAGTTCCATTGCAGCTTCTGCAGAAAGTTTGTAATAGTCTAATTTGTTCTGGTGTTCTACTGGCAATAGTAGTAATCAGTGTAAAGTGACACCACCTCTGTTGTAGGGAGCTAAACCTGTGGGAGCAGTGACAACAGCTGACACTTTGCTGTTTGTCAATTGTTGAAGGAATTTTCTGATGATTTTGATTAGGAATGTTTTGCCAGAACCAGCTTCACCACTGACGTACAATAGTATAGGTTTATAATTATGGCAGGAACATTCTTTATTTTTATGTTGTACACCATGTGTGTTACTCACCGGACGGGAAGTAAACCAAATCGGTGGCCGGAAGACACAGGACTGAACTATTGATTGAAGAGCTAGGTCGGGGCCTCCAACCTAGCCTCCTCTCTGTGAGGGCACAAGACCTTTTTAACGAAATGACCCTCTGCTGGGTAGGACCAGGCAGATGGACTGATCGCTCAAAAGGGCGGGGAGGACACGCCGCCAAGAACCCAGCTGTAAAGGAAAAACAAGAGGTGAGCAATTGGAACTTTAAGAAAAATCTCTTTCCCTCGATACTTCTTTCTAGTAGTACCTGAGCTATGCCCTCCATTTTGTTTTAAGGCAACCGGAACCACCTATAAGTAAGAAAGGAGAATGTAACCTATACTAACTATATTGGTCGATTAGCTATGGAATCATAAAAATAGAAAACCCTTACCACTGCTGTGCTGTTGAGTCTGTGTTGTCCCAAAGAGTTCATAAAACGGAGGTGCAAAATAACAAATGGGTAGGTTAGTTAGGGAACTGAACCCGGGCGGAACGAGGGCCGCGCTAGAGTCGGGCACTATCTGCAAGACGTCCCTGTGCACTACTGAAGAATGTCCAATGGAAGTCTGATTGTGGAGAGGATGGTAACATCAACAATAAGAGGCACAATTGAATTGGAGTATTGCAGGTGATGGAGTTCAGCGGCAAGGTACAATGAGTACAAGAAATGCTTGTTTAGCAAGTGGTGAAAAAGAAGAGTCTTACCGATACCGTGATCACAGGTTTCCAAAAGGCAGCTGGTATTGGCAGTCCGTGAAGGAGGAAACAGGTCTGGTACACGGGTAAGTAGTTTTCCAAAAGCGGCAGGCAAAAGCAGTCCGTGAAGGAGGAAACAGGTCTGGTACACGGGTAAGTAGTTTTCCAAAAGCGGCAGGCAAAATCAGTCCGTGAAGGAGGAAACAGGTCTGGTACATGGGTAAGTAGTTTTTCCAAAAGCGGCAGGCAAAATCAGTCTGTGAAGGAGGAAACAGGTCTGGTACACAGGTAAGTAAAGTAGGATCGAAGACGGAACTTCTAAACACCGGGATGCAACTTTAATCAGAAGCAGCTTCTTGCCCGGTTCTGAAGTTTAAATCGGGAAGGACAAAGGCGGAACCGGACGAAACCAAGGTTCACGCATCATCGCCTCTCTGCTGACAGCGGGAGGCGGAAGGCTGGGAATCGTAGTCCAACTTGCCGCAGAGTGCTGCGGAGTGAGCCGAGGCCACTATTTTCCAGGGCAGTTGCCAGTGGGCGTAGAATGGGTTTGCAATGTGACGCATGCCCTTACGAAGGGCAATAATCCTCCTCCGGGCCTGCCGAGGTGTAACAGCATCCACCCCCAAAGGCGGCACCACCCCCCTACGGGCATGAAAGCGGCGAAGCAGGGCCGGAGCATGAATATTAGATAAAGGCTCCCAAGACCTATCCTCAGGGCCAAAACCCTTCCAGTCAACCAGGTAAAAAGGACGACCCCTCCGAAGTCGGAAATCCAGGATATCAGCCACCTCTAACTCATCATTGCCATCCACCCGCACCGGGGGTGGGCGGATAGGCAACCGCATGTTGGCCGGACAAGGCTTCAGCAAGCTGACATGAAACACTGGGTGCTGTTTCCAGGACGAGGGCAATGAAAGACGCACAGCAACTGGATTTAAGGCCTTAGTGACAGGAAAGGGTCCCACATACTTGGGTAAGAGCATTCGTTTACCAGGCATTCTCAGGTTGCGTGATGACAGCCAAACCTTCATACCCACACGGTAGTCGGGTGCAGGTGTCCGATGCATGTCAGCAAATTTCTTAGCCTTTGCCTGAGCACGCAGCAGGTGTTGACGAACGACCTCATGAATGGACTTGAGGTCCCGAACACACGCATGAGCCGCTGGATTGTCAATGGGAAGGTCAGGATCCAGGGGCAAGGACCGCGGATGGTGTCCGTAAAGTGCAAAAAAGGGAGATACACCAGAAGCGGTATGCAGAGAATTGTTATAAGCGAATTCAGCAGGTGGTAGCAACGCCAACCAAGATGACTGGAAACGAAGTGTGAGGCAGCGCAGGTATTGCTCGAGAGTAGCGTTGAGCCGTTCAGTCTGCCCATCTGTTTGTGGATGGAAGGCAGAGCTGAACCTGTCATCAATGCCCAGAGATGCCGTCAGAGCCTCCAGAAACATGACGTAAACTGCGGTCCGCGATCCGAAACCACAATAGAAGGCAGACCAAAGAAACGAAATACGTTCTTAAGGAACAATGAGGCGAAAGTCGGAGCAGAGGGCAAACCCACACAAGGAATGAAGAGCGCCATTTTTGTGAAATAATCAATTACCACCCAGATGGTATCAAAACCGTCCACCGGTGGCAGGTCCACAATGAAATCCATAGAGACCATGTACCATGGCTTGTGAGGAACCGGGAGTGACTGCAACAAACCCACAGGTTTAGACCGGGAGACCTTACATTGAGCACACACAGAACAGGAGGCCAGATAGTTAACCACGTCTTGTGACATAGACGGCCACCAGGCCCAACGACGGAGCAAGTCCAGAGTCTTCTTTTGGCCTGGATGAGCTGCTATCAAGGAGTCATGGGATAAAGTAAGGGCCTGGAGACGGGCTTTCCCCGGGGGCACAAACAGGCGGCCCTGAATATAGGGAAGTCCTTGTACCACATCAAGATTTAGGGCTACACATTCCTCTTTATGTGTATTCACCCAGTCTGAGATTAAAGAACGGAGCAAAGGTCGTGGAGTACATGCACATACGACCCTAGAAGGCAGCAGAAGAGGGCAATTGGGTTTGCTTTGCTCCGAGTGAGAGGGCAGGCGAGACAAGACGTCTGCACAATTGTTGAGACGAGCTGGCCTATACGTGATGGTGAAATTGAACTGGGAAAAGAAAAGGTGCCAGCGGGCCTGCCGGGCAGTGAGACACTTCATTGATTTGAATGCCAATAGACTCCGATGGTCAGAGAAGACAGTAACCGGATGACAGGCCCCCAATAGATGATGACGCCATTCAGAGAAAGCGTCCTTGACTGCCAGCTTTTCTCTTTCCGTGATAGGATAGTTGCGTTCGTATGGTGTCAGCTTCCTCGAAAAGAACGCAACCGGATGAATCTCACCCGAATCCTGACAGGGTTGCGACAGAATAGCCCCGATGGCCATCCCAGAAGCATCAGCTTCCACAAAAAATGGTAGGAGTGGATCGGGATGTTGCAGCACTGGGGCTGAAGAAAAAGCCGCTTTTAAGGCCTCGAAGGCGGATTGCGCTTCTGGTGTCCATCGGTATGGCTGTTTTGAGCTAGTTAAAGCCGTCAAAGGAGCCGAGATGGTAGAAAATGAAAAGATAAAGCGCCTGTAAAAGTTCGAGAACCCCAGGAATGACTGTAGGGCTTTGGTTGTAGTAGGAACAGTCCATTCCAAAACGGCCTTAACCTTGGACTGGCTTATCCGGATACCCCGGTTGGTAAGGTCATAACCTAAAAACTCAACCTCCGATGAATTAAAGATACACTTCTCGGCTTTGACGAAGAGATGGTTCTCTCTCAGCCTTTGTAAAATGAATCTCACATTTTCGGTGTGTTCACTCTTGGATGAGGAGTAAATCAGTATATCGTCTAGATAGACCACAACAAACCGGTCCAGACAATCGTGAAAGACATCATTCATGAAGGCCTGAAAGGTGGCCGGGGCGTTACACAACCCGAAGGGCATCACTAGGTATTCAAATAACCCGTACCGGGTCTTGAAGGCGGTTTTCCACTCGTCCCCTTCTCTTATGCGAACCAGGTTGTAAGCACCCCGCAGATCAAGTTTGGTAAAGATTATAGAGGATCCTAGCTGATCCAAGAGTACAGAGATCAGGGGAAGAGGGTACTGGTTCTTGACTGTGATTGCGTTTAATGCCCTGTAATCAATACAAGGGCGAAGGTCGCCTTCTTTTTTAGGAACAAAAAACAGAGGAGACGCTGCCGGTGATCTCGATGGTCTGATGAACCCTGTAGCCAATGCCTTGTCAATGTACTCTTTTAGCACTTTGTCTTCTGGCAGTGTGAGCGAATAAACCCTGCCAGCAGGTATTTTAGCCCCCGGTACCAGGTCGATAGGACAATCATATGGCCTATGTGGGGGCAACTGATCTGCTCCACCTTTATCGAAGACCTCCCGAAAAGAAGCGTATTCCACAGGGATGCGAGGTTCAATGGCATTGGTAATGGCACCTATCAAGGCCATTGAGGCCACCAGGGCTTTACAGGAAGTACCGGAAATGCTACTACTCTGAAAACATCTTTCGTTACAGACAGAGGAAGGAAATTGTACCACCTTCCTGGCCCAGTCAAAGTCAGGATTGTGATGTTGTAACCACGGAATGCCCAAAATTACACGAAGCTAGGGGGCCTTAATTAGGTTGAATGTGAGTGTTTCTGTATGTCCATCGTCCGTCTGCATACGGACGAGAGACGTGCTTTGAGTAACCAGACCCGAGACCAGAGAAGAGCCGTCTACCGCATGTACGGCTTCAGGTTGTGGTTTAGAAACCACAGGAACGTTATTGCTCATGGCATAATCATAATCCATATAATTCCCAGTAGCACCGGAATCAATTATAGCCTGAGAAGAGAAAGAACAGTCAGTTGTAGTGGTAAATACCACTGGCAGACTAACAGGTACGGTAATTGCCACATTCGAGTCCAAAGATAATACCCCCGGCATAGGGACTCCTGCTATCGCCGGGTTCTGGCGTTTCCCGCCTTCTTAACGGGTCTTTTTGGACAATCCTTGAGTTGGTGCTCAGACGAACCACAGTACATACATAAATTGTTGGATCGACGGTGTTCACGTTGTGCAGGAGACAACGGACCACGTACTGCCCCTATCTGCATAGGTTCAGAAGAAGCAGAGGAAGGAGGATTAACGGAATCAAGGAGAAGGGGCACTGGAGTCACATTTTTCCGTTCTCCCTGCCTTTCAGATCTTCTAGCGTCTATTTGTAACACCAAATCAAGTAACTCCCCGAATGTGGTAGGAATCACTGGCACAGTAGCAAGGATGTCTTTTAACTCCTCAGACAATCCTTTGTAGAATACCGCAGATTTCTTCTCTTCCGGCCAATCCGTCTCGGCTGCCAACTGATTGAACCTAGTGAGGTATGTAAACAAGGAAGACGTACCCTGACATAAATTTAAGAATTCTAGATCCGTGGCCTGTGACTTGTACCGGGTATCAAATACCCTATTCATGGCTGTAATAAGAGCGTCACAGTCATACAAAACATAGCTATTGGATTCAAGCAAGGGATTAGCCCAGGCTGCCGCCGTCCCTCCGAGGTGCGAAAGGACAAAGGCCGCCTTCGTGGTGGGATTGGGAAAGGCCGAAGGGCGACAAAGAAAATGCAATTTGCATTGGTTGATAAATGTCTGGTACTGCTTTGGGTCACCCGTAAAACGTTCCGGAGGAGCCAATGGGAATTGGGTGGCCATCAGAACGGGGCCCGAGGTGAACCCAGAGGCGGAGGCTGAATGGGCTCCAGAACCTGAGGCAGTAGCACCGGACGGATCAATTCCCAGAGTCTGGGGTGCAGGAAAGGGCCTCATGTTGTCAATCCGCTGGTGTAAGGCATCATGTGCGGCAGTCATGTCTGCCCGTAGTTCGGATACCAAATGAACTAGAGTGGCCAACGGATCCGCTTCTTCCATGGCTTCTGATTTTGTTACTCACCGGACGGGAAGTAAACCAAATCGGTGGCCGGAAGACACAGGACTGAACTATTGATTGAAGAGCTAGGTCGGGGCCTCCAACCTAGCCTCCTCTCTGTGAGGGCACAAGACCTTTTTAACGATATGACCCTCTGCTGGGTAGGACCAGGCAGATGGACTGATCGCTCAAAAGGGCGGGGAGGACACGCCACCAAGAACCCAGCTGTAAAGGAAAAACAAGAGGTGAGCAATTGGAACTTTAAGAAAAATCCCTTTCCCTCGATACTTCTTTCTAGTAGTACCTGAGCTATGCCCTCCCTTTGTTTTAAGGCAACCGGAACCACCTATAAGTAAGAAAGGAGAATGTAACCTATACTAACTATATTGGTCGATTAGCTACGGAATATGGAATCATAAAAATAGAAAACCCTTACCACTGCTGTGCTGTTGAGTCTGTGTTGTCCCAAAGAGTTCATAAAACGGAGGTGCAAAATAACAAATGGGTAGGTTAGTTAGGGAACTGAACCCGGGCGGAACGAGGGCCGCGCTAGAGTCGGGTAGGTGCACTATCTTCAAGGCGTCCCTGTGCACTACTGAAGAATGTCCAATGGAAGTCTGATTGTGGAGAGGATGGTAACAGCAACAATAAGAGGCACAATTGAATTGGAGTATTGCAGGTGATGGAGTTCAGCGGCAAGGTACAATGAGTACAAGAAATGCTTGTTTAGCAAGTGTTGAAAAAGAAGAGTCTTACCGATACCGTGATCACAGGTTTACAAAAGGCGGCAGGTATAGGCAGTCCGTGAAGGAGGAAACAGGTCTGGTACACGGGTAAGTAGTCTTCCAAAAGCGGCAGGCAAAAGCAGTCCGTGAAGGAGGAAACAGGTCTGGTACACGGGTAAGTAGTTTTCCAAAAGCGGCAGGCAAAAGCAGTCCGTGAAGGAGGAAACAGGTCTGGTACATGGGTAAGTAGTTTTTCCAAAAGCGGCAGGCAAAATCAGTCTGTGAAGGAGGAAACAGGTCTGGTACACAGGTAAGTAAAGTAGGATCGAAGACGGAACTTCTAAACACCGGGATGCAACTTTAATCAGAAGCAGCGTCTTGCCCGGTTCTGAGGTTTAAATCGGGAAGGAGAAAGGCGGAACCGGACGAAACCGAGGTTCACGCATCATCGCCTCTCTGCTGACAGCGGGAGGTGGAAGGCTGGGAATCGTAGTCCAACTTGCCGCAGAGTGCTGCAGAGTGAGCCGAAGCCACTATTTTCCAGGGCAGTTGCCAGTGGGCGTAGAATGGGTTTGCAATGTGACGCATGCCCTTACGAAGGGCAATAATCCTCCTCCGGCCCTGCCGAGGTGTAACAATGTGCAATTTGTTTTGTTACTTCTTCAAAAATGCTACAGTGTTTGTTGTTTAGTTTTTTATTGTAGTATAGTTAAGTCTTCTTTATCTTCATACTCGCATGGTGTTTTCTAATTCTATCATAGCTAATTCTGCCTCATTTATTATTAGTGGTTCTCCCAGTGGTTCTTGGCTTCCTGTTACAGAAGGTTGACTACTGTCAGGAGTGTATTTATCAAGTTGGGCCTGGTGTTCTTCTTCGTGTTGCTGTTCATTGTGCAATATTGTTTTGTATTGTGTAAAGTTTACATCAGTTATGGTGCTTTAATTTGCTTTGAAAGCATCTTCATATGTGTCATAGTTTTCTAGTATTTCTTCTTCTTTTCTCCATGGTTTAAAGAGTTGTAGCAGGGACATGTAATATACTTCTTTATGTTGAGGAGTCTTCAATGACAATTTGATATGATTAATTAAATTTGGTTCAGTGAGTTTAACTAAGCTGCCTTCACAGTTTGTCACTCTGTATTTACCTTTTTTTTTTCATCAGGTTTTATATTATTTTTGTATGTGTAGTTTTGGGCTATGTGTTATAGACACATGGTTTCCAAAGTATTACTTCTGTTTGGATAGTATGTGTCTAATAAATTGTTTTTTAAAATGTCTTGGCTGTTGGGATCATGTTTGGCTATTGTTTCTATATCTTCGTATGTTTTTAGAACTCTTTTTCAAGATTTAGCTGGACCAAGACTTAGCCATACTATATTTTCAGATTTACCATACAATGCAGTACCAGTTAAATGATCAGCTGCTTCATATGATCCACATTTTCTATGGGAGAGCATTTTTATGCCCAAGCTGTATAATTTCTGAGACACTGTTTTATCTGATGACAGGTCATTCCAGAGGTCTTGGAGCTCTGTCTTTTCTGCTTTGGTTAAGTATGCTGTGACATATTGTGTAAGTGCAGTAGAATTGTCTGCAATGTACTGCACATCTATGTTTGCATTCCATAAGTGGGCAATGATTGCATTATAATCATTAATATATTTTTCTTCTTCTTTTCTTTTTATGTAATATGTATTTTTAGGTGATTTACCTTTAACACTATGTCTAACTGAAGACATGAGGTTGTTCACTTGACCTGTATTTGTAATTGGTCTAGGGAAACCAAATCGGCATTTGGTGTAGTATTTCCTTTTGTTTTTGTATTTTCGATGACAATATTTGCCACATGTATGTCTTTGAAATTGTAAAATTTGTGCATGAAGATCACTATTTGTGGATTCTGATGGAATTTTACAAGTGACATATTTTTCAATAAACTGTAAAACAGTGGCATCACTGTCTTGACCAAGTTTAGGAGCATCTTTAATCCATAAAAGCATGTGGATATGTGGTGCTCCTCTGGCTTGATATTCTTTTCTCCAAAAGAAGTGTTGCACTTCTCCAAGGGGAGGAACAGTTTTATTACAAATAAAATGTAGCATAGCAATGAAGCGATGGTGAAAATATCTTGAAACATTAACAGGATCCAAAGACCAAGTTCTCCTGGTGTTAGTATATCTATGTTTGTTTTGTTTTTATTTGATATGTCTAGGAAATCATGTAAATCTTGCCATGCATATTCTGCACAACTTAATGTAACAAACCAAGTGGGTGGGCCAAGGTTTCTGATCATACAACGTACATCTCCATGTCGTCGAAACCAGTACTCTTTAGTACCACGCATATTTGCTAATAGATTTGTAATATTTGATTGTAAAACCTCATGCTTTTGTTGCACTTTTTGTAATAATTGTGTAGCTGTCATATTTTGAAAGTGTGATCCTGATTTTAATATGTGTGCAACTCGGTAACATAAAGTTGCTAGTTCACTTTCAAAGAGTAGGTGGAATATGTATTCAACATTTTGTCTAAATCTGGGATCTTCAGAATACATCCGTAATGAGCGGTATTCTGAAGTTGATATTTGAATAGGTCTATCATCATACCTTCCTCCTTTGCCAGTAGGAAAGAGTAGAGGAAAAGCACATGGTTCTATACTTTTTTCCCATATGCTGATTGGTGATCCTTTTGTTTGACGCATTTGGTATGTTCCCAGTGCATCTTCTATGGTGTCATTAGAGTGCAAAGGATGAATTGTATAATGGTCTAAGGTATTTGACATTG
Organism: Ambystoma mexicanum; assembly: GCF_040938575.1. NCBI lineage: Eukaryota > Metazoa > Chordata > Amphibia > Caudata > Ambystomatidae > Ambystoma > Ambystoma mexicanum. The sequence goes on from NC_090929.1 coordinate 1,088,660,384, forward strand.
TAGCAGGATCTAGTAGCTCAAATTGACCAGCTTCTTGTGTTTCTTGAATTATTTCAGTTGTATCTTTTGTCATGGGCGCTACTCCCGAGGGGCCAGGACTGGCCCAGCGCCCTCCGAAGCAGACCCGTCTTCCACTACTCCGGTCCATATTGATAAACAGTGTAATAATGCTTGGGTGGACTTACCTGACGCAGACCATGCTGCATATTTACCCAGAACAAACCAGTCTGGTTGAAGTCCCCAGCCATCAGGGCTGGGAGGAACTATTCCCTCCATTCTGGAACTCTTTTCTTACCTGGGTGGAACCGGTGGAAGAACACACACTGGAAGCACTTCTCTGCTATTTAAACCACGCCCGATGGAAAACACGTGCTTCGCGTTATTCTGCAGCAGCAGCAGGACGCTCACTGAGTCGGCTCCTGCATTCCAGGTCCAGAGTCATCTTCAGCTTCCGCGCAGCAACCTGTGGATGAAGAAAGACACAAAAACAATACTTACCAGATCCCGGAATCCAGTCACCGGCAAAACCTGCAAAGAATAAACATAAGGTTAGAAAAGTGCAACTCGCTCGCAGCCGCGCCCGCTTACCTGATCCATCCGTGATTGCAACGGAGCTAACCGCGGCCTTCTCTTCGGCAGCTTCTCTGCACCTGAAAGGCAAAGGACATAATTAAAAAGGGGTTCGAGTGAAGGCAGTCGCATTCATCTTAACTTACCAGTTTTTGCACGCGCAGTAGCGGCCGCATCAACCTCAGCATCCCGGCACCTGAAAAACAGGAAAAAGACATTATTTGAGGTGCCATTAAAAGCGGCCAACGATCATTATACTTACGTGCATCGGCACGTGCAGTGGCAACGGATATAAAGCCCGCAGCATCCCGGCACCTGAAAACTAGAAAAAGGACATTATTAGAGGTGCCATTAAAAGCGGCCAACGAACATTATACTTACGTGCATCGGCACATGCAGCGGCAACAGAAAACTACGCCCACAGCATCCCGTGGCCTGAAACAAATGAAAAGGGACATTATTGAGGTGCCCATCTTTTAAAGCCTAAAGACTACAGTATACTTACAGGCATCCGCTCGTGCAGTAACGGCGGCATCGCTCTTCGGTATCCCAGCACAAGTGCAACAACTAAGGCCGCAAAAGACTAGAGCCTCAACACTGAACTCATCCAGTGACGTAACTGGAATCCATGCACCCCTGCACCAGACGCAGGATGGAGAGCTTAGCATTTATACGTCTAAGGTGAGAGCTCGCCGAGACAAGTAGAAACGTAGGCTGTGGGAGAAACTGGCAATTGGTGGTAGAAGGAATCCCATCAAACGGTGATTAACCCTTTTTCTTCCACCTGCAGAAAACTTACCCTGCAAGTCAGACATTCGATAAGAGGAAGCCCAGTCCTGAGAGTCGTCCAAGCTCTACGCTTCTCAATTGAAGAAACGATAGCAGCCCAGCCGGGATCAGCGCCTCCGTGGGAATCAGGTGAACGTTACATCTTTCAAGTTTTCTTCAATATTAATTTCTTTGTAATATTCATTATTCTCTTTAAGATATTGTAAGGCTTGTCTAACCTTATGTAAATCTACCAGCTGTTGCCATATTTCTTTGTCTTTTGTAGGTACTCCATTTACTAAGATAATTAAAGATTGCTGCATTGGACGTTGCACTCCTAGAGTTTGCACATTTTCTTTTAGATCTAATGGTAAATAAACTACTTTTCCACGAATGCCTTTTACCAATTCAGAGGGAGGTAATTTTGCTGTTTTTGGTTGAAGGCCTATTATTGCTTGAAATGGGTGTACTGTTAGAATTATGATTCTCTCATATACATTAAGTTGTAGGGGTTTTGGTAGTGGGTAAAATTCCAAATTATTTGTGATAGCATGTGTAGGAGTTTGGTTGTTGTCAAGTTTTGTAGGGCAGTAACTGCAAAGTATTAAGGGGTCACTTATTTCGTATTTGTTTTCTGCTACAAGGTAGAGAGCTTATTCAAACCATTTAGAATCTTCATTGTCTTCTATTTTATATGATAGGTCTACAGTTTTTGTGTTACTTTTACAAAAAGTTCTGCGGCAACATACACATACATGGTTTGGTACTTCAGCTGATGTACTTTTAAATTTTAGTATTTCTTTTTTGTATGTGTTTAGCAAAAGGTTGCCATGTGCAGAATTGTTGCTAATTTGGTTTAAAGCTATTTCATTCTGTAAATGGCTTTCACATCCAAAATATATTTTCTGGATATAGTCAATTTCTTCAAATAGGTCTTTCACTGTCCCATGTAGAAGAATGTTATTTAAATTTGCTAGTGCTAAAGCAGGACCTTTAGCATAGTACAGTTTATAGACTAGATTTCTTATAGTTGAATGATGTGTTGATAGTCTTTTGATATCATGGAAGGTGGTTTTACAAGTAGGTCCTGTAATGCAGGCCAATGAATGTCCTTGTAGTCCTGTGTATTTGCGCACTGGACAGGTATCCATATTTTGCAGTAGTTTAATTTTGATTTTGTCTTTGCTTTTTACATATTGATTGAGGAATTGGCGTAAAGACTTGAAAAATTGTTTGGGAATGTTATATATTGACGTGCATGGCCATTTGTACACTAGACATTCTGATTCAGTTGAATGGAGGGGTAATTCTAAGTTTTCAGGGCATATTTTTGTAAGGAGTACTTCTTGTTCCATTATGGTACTATTAACTTTTTCATAACCTCGACCACTGCTATGCATGGCTATTATATTTGTTTGGTTTTGTTTGTACGCTTCTTCATTAAAGTATGGTTCTGTGCTCGCAGTGTGATTCCATTGACCTATGCAGATACTTAAGAAGTTCTTTTTTGTTGACATTTCGTTTATTGAGAAGTCTTTTTTGTAATTTAGTTATTAGTTTTGTTAGTGCTTTCATTTTGTATGGGAATGTTACATATTGACGTGCATGGCCATTTGTACACTAGACGTTCTGATTCAGTTGAATGGAATGGTAATTCTAAGTTTTCAGGGCATATTTTTGTAAGGAGTACTTCTTGTTCCATTATGGTATTATTAACTTTTTCATAACCTCGACCACTGCTATGTATGGCTATTGTATTTGTTTGGTTTTGTTTGTACGCTTCTTCATTAAAGTATGGTTCTGTGCTCGTAGTGTGATTCCATTGACCTCCGCAGATACTTAAGAAGTTCTTTCTGTTGACATTTCGGTTATTGAGAAGTCTTTTTTGTAATTTAGTTATTAGTTTTGTTAGTGCTTTCATTTTGTTTAACACTAAAATAAATAACTTTCTTTTGAGAAGAATTGCACTTTCTATCAACGCTTCTAAAATTAATTTCCTACGATAGGTTTTAAGCATTGAACCTGATTTCTCTCCTGTTTTTATAAGATTTTGAAGGACTTTGTGACGGAACATTTTGGCTAAAATACTTTTCTTGGTATCCTTACTTTGCACTATATTAAAATTTAAAGAAGAAGTTTTATCTGTAGTGATAGCTGATTTTCTGTTCATTGTTTTTTGGTTTGTTTTACATTTTGATAGAGGAGGCAAAGTTTTTGTACTTGAAACTTCTTGTTTCAAGCGGAGCGGAGCTTTGAGCTGAGGTTTGAGCAGTCTGCGGCAGTCTTTCTACCATCTCGTTTGTGGGAGGACCCACTTATACTCAGCGGACACCGCAGAGCGGTGAGCGGAGCTTTGAGCTGAGGTTTGAGCAGTCTGCGGCAGTCCGCGGCTGCTCCCGGATGAAGCCCGCCATCGGAGCCTCGATTGGGGCGCCTACCCTTCCCCAAACACCGTCAGAATCACCATCACCATCGGAATCGCTGTCACCATCGGAATCAGCCTTGGAAGTGCGAAGGCTTAGAAGTAACTACAAGGCTCCTGAAGTTCATCTACAGAAGCCTCCAACTAAAAAAGTAAAGGAGACAAAGACTAGTGTAATCACACCCTTTACTGCAACCAATTCTGCAACCAAATCGTCAAAAACGCGGTTTGATTTTGAAAACCCGTTTGACATTTCTCGGCGCTCACCTTTTCTGTCCCCGACAAATCTACATGCGGAGCATGCGGAGACTAGGATCTCCTCAAAGCACTTTAATTTCCAAGCTACCAACAAATCTGCATTCGCACCGCCATCGCTAACCAAGGACCGGACTATGCCTCCCAACTTGCCCGTCTCACCTGTGCCGCGGATCGATGAGCTGGAGGAATTCCTCTCCCTCACGGGTGCTTCTGCGCCTCGTTCGCCGGGGTGGCATACTGCGGTGGCGATCCTCTCCTCCTCCCCCTGCTCTGCTATTTCCATACAGCCTCACCGCCGTACCCCTGGGTCGGCGAGAGGAGCAGCGGCCGCGACTGTCGGAGGACGGCCGGCCCCTGCCCCTGTGCTGTCCGAGCCAGCTGAGGCCCGAGGAGACACTCCTTTGACAGGTGGACTCTCGCAGGTCGGAGGACTGGTTCCGACCCATGAACTAGCTGAGGGGTGTGGTTGGCGGGTTTCGCAGGGGAAGGAAGATCTCCCCCCCCCCTGACGGGACCGAACCCAACCCCTCACACCAGCTACAAGCAGCAGAGGACAAGAAAGCAAGCTCTCCGGATCACCGCAAAGGTGGGTCTGCCGTGAACGCAATAAACGTGACCCCAGCAATCACGTTGGTACTGGCACAAATCCACGCAGCAATGAGCCCCACCACGGACTCACCACAACAGAACAACGATGGTCGGCAGACCGTAAACGAAACAACGCACTCCAACCTACAAATAGGGAAGTCTCAAATCTTTGAGTTAGACCGCGCAGGAAACACTGAGACAAATGTTCCAAGTCTGCAATCCCCCATAGATCATTCCTCTGTTACCACAAACAACCCTTTTGCACCCTCTTCTAAACAACAATATGCAGGAAAAGACCTATTTGACTCTACAGTATCAGAGCTCTCTATATTACAGAATACCCAAACACAGAAAAACCAAAAGTCAAAAAAACCGACTCCTCTGGATAAAGCCCTCAAACCTTCGCGCCAAAAATCGTTGAAGGAATCTAGGTCTTGCTTACAAAACTCTCAAACGTCAAAATACAAAAAAAAGGTGCAACAAAAAAACTCCTCCCGCATCCGCTTCTATCAGTCGCTCTTAAAGACTTTTTCAAAAAACAATGTAAAAGAAAGTTGGACCAGGACCAAGAACTATCGGACGCGGAAATTCTGGAGGCTATCCAAGACCTACCCCCAGTGCCCAAAGTAAGGAAAGTGACTGAAAATGCAAAAAAGACCCCCCGGCTACCAACTTATGGCAAATCTACACCGGAAAGAAGCGCTAACCCCAATAGCGCCTCACCCCCTATGGACAACCAAAATCCGCCCACGGCAAACCCGCCTGGTGAGACTATGGAAAATCAGTCCCCAGTTAAAATCACCGCACCAGGGCTGTCTAAAACAAACCCAAAACAAACAGAAACGCAAATACAAGCTGAGATCATCAATAAACCCATTTCACCCACAGAACAAGAAATAAACGGCCGCGCACAACCACGAGCCACTGAGTGCACACCAAAAGAAAACTCACCTACCAAAACAAAGTCGGCACTGCCATCACTCCCTAGACAGTATAGCGTTCCTGGCCACCCACCGAAGAGTCAACCGGAATCTGCCCAACCTTCAATCCAACCAAAAAACTTGAACAGATCGATCCAGACAGACGAAAGCTCTGTATTTACATCACCACCATCGCCATGTACAATAAGAGATCGATCACCACCTAAAAATAGGAGGTTAAGTGAAGTATCTACACCAAGCGCCAAGGAATCACTTTAAAAAAAACCCGACCTAACAACTATTATGTCGGCTATAACAATAGCATTAGCACCCTTTGGGAAACTCTATGAGAACATCAGTGACTCCCTAAAAGATCATATCACAATTACAGCAATGATGCATACCAAGCTGATCTTTGTCGAAGGCTTCATTACAGCCCTGGAACAAAGGAACAAGACAGACAGAGACACTTGGGACCCGAAACTTGCTTCACTCGATGAACAACTAAACTCCTTAAAATCTACTACTCTAGCAAAAACAACTATGGCTGACAAAGAAACCCAGTCAACGCCACCATCTCCACCTATAGAATTGGCTCCGGTGTTCTTGAAAACAACTGACAAACATTCTCGCCCGCCGACTAAAGCACCTAAACCTATGCCACCAAGTGACACTTCTCCAAAATCGGTGGCCGCCACGAGAAACCATCCTGTGCTGAAACTCGCTATAGGCGCCCAAGAACATTCTTCCAACTCGGAATCAGTGTCAGTGCTTGATCTAGTGCTGGCTTCAAGGAAAACCACTAAAAAAAGAAAACAACAAAAAACGACGGATGAAAACCAAGATTTTAGATACCAGAGCGAAAATAACGACAACGCAGAGCCACACAATACCCCCTCCCCCAGGACCACGGAGGACTTCTTGATTCGAAGCTCCATGATTGACCTAACACAGCACTGGGACACAATCGAAAGCTCAGAACCACAAGTTGAAAATGCTACCAATTCCAAAATTGAAGCACCAAAGGTCCCTCCCAGTTCTAAGCACGTCAAAACCAAGGAACTATCCCTAAATCATAAAACTGAGAATAAGGATAGAACAACGACATCGCAGCTCTCAGGAACTATTCAACCACATCTGAAAGAGATACCAGGTCGCCTGGCAACTCCTCCCGAGCAGATCGACTCTAGGCAACGAAAATCGTCGCCAACAAACCAGAAAGAGACTCTCTTAAGACCAAAAGTTACTACAACAAGAGCTACCCGCCTATTCAAAATAGAACAAAAAATCACGGAGGAATACTACATGATTCTAAATAGAAGAACAATGCTTAAGATTTTTAAACAAGTACCCACGCTACAGGCCTTAAAATCAAATGATTTCACCTTAATCAATCCGTACCACAGGTCCAAGCAAGCAAAAGCGTATCTTCATATCAGGAGTTCGGCACTTTGTGAAATTCCTCAGGGCGTCTACAAAGAGTTAGAACAGTTGGGCTTTATACTCAACGAGATCCCAATTCAGAACACAACTAGCAACCACGAAGAAAACCGTAAGACCTCAGACATCAAAAAATATAGATTCAAATCACGAACGGAGTACTTATATGGATCTTCGAGAAGGAGGAAAACTTCATCTCAATCTAGAGAAACCATCCAAAACTACACCAGATCAGCCTGGGAACGAACAAACGTACCAGATAAACCGAAATATGGTCCTTCCAGAAATGGGAGAACCCCAACAAGAAGAGAGCATAGAAATCACAACGACAAAGGGAAACACCAAACTCCCCGACACCCCTCGAGAGTTCGATATCAAGACCATCAATCCTCCCCGGAATACGCTGTTGAAAGCAGAAAAAAAACATTAGACCTGCCCACTACTACCTCAGACGTCATGCCAAAAAAGGGCAGCTGGTCATGGATACGGGATGCCCTGACACCGGGTATCAAAAGATAGCAGCAAACAGGGGGTGCCAGTCCACCGACCCCCCCCCCGTCGCGTCCAAAACGAGAGGCACAGGAAAAACCGCTTCTCTCCATCGCCTCATGGAACACCAGAGGCTATATGCACCTAACTGAACTTGACAGCTACAACCTGGGAGTACACGACATCCTCTGCCTCCAGGAAACCTGGCTGTTGGACAAACCGGCACTGGATGGTTACAACATAGAGATCTCTCCGGCCTACAAAGGCCCACTGGGTCGCCCGTCATCCGGCCTATTAACAGCTACCCGCATAGGCTCAGGCATCCATATCATCAAGAAAATAGAAGCAACCTATGGATTATTGGCTGACCTTGCCACATGGATGGACGAAACCGCAGTGGAAAGAAAACCTTCTCGAGAACCCCTCGCTATCATCAATGCCTATTGCAACCCTCAAAAAACAACACCAGAAAATTTCTGCGATGAAGCCGCCAACATCATTGATGAAATCAGAATTAAACATCAAACCCCAAACATTCTTATATGTGGGGACCTAAATGCAAACTGTGTAGCCCAAGCCGCGCCAAAGGCAAAAGCTTCTCCCTACACTCTGGCGGAGTCAAGGGGAAAACTATGGCTAGCATTAATGACCTCCAGGAACCTCCACAACGCAGCCAACGTTATGAGCGACCAAATGCTGATACCTACGTGGGAACGTGATAGCTCATCAGCCACCCTCAATTACATTTTTGTCTCTGAAAAGGTCTACCAGCGCATAACCTCTTTCGAAATAATTAGAACAAAGGCTAGCGACCACAACTTACTGAACCTCAAATGTAACACCAGTGTGCACGACCATCTATTCTACAAACCATCGATCAGGACAAATTCCCAGGCTACCCGTTTGTGTATGTCCTCCAAAGACATCAAAACTCTGACTGATAACTGCAAAAGCTTAACTTCTCATATTGAAGTGAAAGACGCATTCTTCAGACACAGCTACATTCATCTACTCCTTCCTTTCAAAAAACCACAGAAGCTCACCAATGATCTAAGGTCTAACCATAACCATGTGTATAATGCTACCCTGGTAACCAAACGCAGATCCTTAAGGAAACTAAAGAAAGAAGCAGCGGCGTCGAACACAGCAACCCTGTGGGAATCTTACCATACTGAGAGGAGAAAATACCAACAATGGCTGAGAAAGGTAAGATGCGACCTCTACCAATCAGATGCAGAGAGTATGCTCAAGGCTTTAGCCACCAAAAAATCTCGGGACTTCTGGTCTATGGTCAACCAAACAAACTGCCATCCCAAAACCCAAATGATTAACTCTGTCACCGAAGAAAACTGGGTCAAACACTTCTCAGAACTCTTTGACTCACCTCTAACGTCTATCGACCCTCCAACAAGACCGCTAGAGGGAAAATGGGTGGACCTCTCAGACGAAGACGAGATAAAAAAAGTCATCAAAAGGCTGAAACTATCAAGAGCCCCTGGACCGGACGGGTTAGCAAACTCTGATTTAAAAGAATACCCCGACGACTGGTCAGCGGTATTGAGTCTGATCTTTAAAGACTGCAAAAACCGAAGGACACTTCCTGATTCCTGGACTCAGGCAGTTATCGTCCCCATTTTCAAGAAGGGCATCAGAGAGGACCCCTCCAACTATCGACCTATAGCCCTGCTGGATGTCATAGGTAAGGTCTTCGCCACAATCCTCCTGAGCTACTTTCAGAAATGGGCACAGCTTTCTCCCTCTACTGACCCACTACAAACTGGATTCCAAAAAAACGCTAGCACTGCAGCCAATATAATGATCTTGAGTATCATTAAAGACAAAGTCTTGTTGGGCGCACCAAGAGTTTTCCTCGCATTCGTCGACCTATCTCAGGCATTCGACAGGGTTGACAGGCCTAAACTATGGAATAAACTAAAGACATGGAACTGCCCTGATGAAATCCTGGCTCCCATAATCGCCCTCCACTCGAACACCAGCGTGTCTGTCCGTCTGAACAACCAAGGTCTACTATCTGATCATATACCTTCCCACCGTGGAGTGAAACAGGGCTGCCCGCTGGCGCCCGCTCTTTTCATATCGTTCCTAGGTGACTTTAAAGATTCTCAAGATACGATCAGGTCATTTCCTCCCAAAGTCGGCAACGTAAGGGTCAATCGACTTCTATATGCCGACGACCTGATAATCCTCAACCATACACAGGTCGGACTCCAGCACCAACTGGACAACCTCGCACAGTACACCAAGGACAATAATTTGGAGATAAACGAATCAAAAACTAAAATCTTGATCATGCAGAAAAAGAGAAATAGGAAGAAAGAAAGCCTGCAGTGGTTCCTCTTCAAGTCAAAAATTGAAGTCGTCTCAGCGTTTAAATATCTTGCGGTTGAAATTGACAGCTCTAAGAACGCATCTAGTATGCAACAATCTTTATAGACAAAGACTAAACACCTAACAGCCCAGCTCAGAGCAGTTGATAGGAAATATGGCAAATTTAGCCTGTTACCTGCAATCCAGTTCTATAAGGCAAAAGTAATTCCGTCCCTGGTATACGGCATAGATGCAACCCCTTCAATCCCGTCCACTCTCTGGCCTAAATTGGAAGGCTTTATCTGGCGAACAGTACTTGGTCTTCCAAAATCCACATCGTCTGCTGCAATAAGGCGAGAACTTGGCCTGCTCTCCTTGACTGCAATAGTGTCCCAAAGTACAATGCAACTATTTAGAAATATTCGACACCCGGAGAGCCTCCAAATATACTGCATGATTAACGAAGAAATCACGAAAGGAAACAACCAGATGCTAAAACACTGGGTTGAAATTCAACAACAAACATTGCAGGAGATTGCGTGTTCAGAAGAAGATCTACTCCAAAATCCTTTAAGAATCAAATCGAAAATGGAATGGCTAGATTGGATAAACACAAACGAAAAAGCAGTATCAAACAAACTGCTAAGCCATCTGCCACCTGCTCCTAACAAGCTTAGAGAACCTATGGAGTACTGCACAAAATACCCTAGTAAATTGTTAATGAAAACTCTACTAAAAGCTCGTCTCAACCTACTACCCACCCAGGAAATTTTAGCTATCAGAGCAGCATCTAAGGACAAAACTTGTCGACTCTGCAAAAATTCAGAAACAATAGAAACTACAAGACATCTACTGATGGCCTGCCCGGCGATTGCACAAGAAAGGGACGCCTTCTTTGACCCTCTACGCATAAACTCTTTCGTAGACGATGAAGATATGTAGTGGAACCGTCTAATCACAGGAGCTCGTACTAGATGGTTAATTCCGACGGCTATACTTCTAATCATCGCCATGGAAAAGACCAACCTCCATTGATGCCAACGCGAATTTGTATCCATCAGCTAGAAGGCGTCCCAGATCTCCCCGCACAGTCTAGACGACCAAAGAGTCCATCTACTTCGTAATGACGAAAAAAAAAACGCTTTGTAAAAATCTAAAAAGATTATACACAAATAAAAAATAAATAAATAAAAAAAGAAACTTCTTGTGTTTCACTAAATTACTGTATTAGCTGTTTTGTTTCAACTTTTCTTTTACAAATTCTGCTAGAGATGGATGCTTATGTTGGACACTTTTATTTTCATTTGTTCTCCTTCTGCGTTGCTTTCTACGGACTTGACTTTTGGTAGGCATTCTTTTGGGTCTGTTGAAAAAAATAAAGAAGGTATGGGTTGGGGTGTTCTGCAATGTATGTGTGCTGTGTGCATGAGTGTTTGAGTAAAATGATGTATGTAATGGTGTCTGATTGTGCATTGGGAACTACAACTAGTAGGGATGTGTATTCTTCAATTAATATGTTACTAAACTCAGGTTCAGATGACAGAAAAAAATAAGCTAGTGGTGTGGAGAAGTACAAATAGTAAATCTAATGTATACAATTAAAACAGTTGTTTGTTCTATAATATGAAAATTCTAGCGGTTGAGTTGGGTAATTTGTGTGTCCAAAAGTAGGAATTTGTGCGCCATTCTGGCTGTAAATCACTGTTTAAGACATGGGGATTTTTGGTCAGAATGGTGCACAATCTCTATTTTTAGGCACAGAAATAGCATGAATTAATTTTACAGTATTTTTGAGTAATAATACAAATATTATGGTGATATTCTACTTACTTTTTTTCTAAAAATGAACAGGTTAATTCTGAGTTCTTCTTTGATCTTCAAATTCGGCTGCTTCTTTTAAGGAGAATGGTCTTCACTGCAATTGTAAAAGAAACAAATTAGTAATTCTGTTTGTATATAGCATTGTTTTTAATTTAGATATTGATTTTTTTAATTGAAATCCTCAGCGCCTTCCTCAAAACCATTAAAACTATCTTATTCACATAAGATACGTTGCACCAGTTCAATACATATGACATGTTCTTAATGAACAAATTGTATTGCAATGAGTAACTGTAACAAACAAATTATCTTTAGTATGTCTTGTAAAATTCATAATGTACCACTGAATACCACTATTTCTGTAACTAAGCTGTTCTAGGTAATAGTGCCTTAATGTCATGCTTAAATTAAAGTAATCAAATAAATAAATAAATGTAATTGTATAAGTATTATTTTTTGAGATTTGAACATAGAGTGTGTATGCATGCAATTTTGTTTGAATATTTGTAGTCTATAAATTTCTTTAAAAAAATGTTAGTTTAACATGATTTGATAGTGTGTGTATAAAGAAAGTAAATAGTATAAAGGTTTATAAGTGATAGTTGATTTTAGGAAATTGGAAAAAAGATAGTAGATTCATTTCACAGATTACACAAGCTAAAAGTCAGATTGAAAATGTGTTCATGTACTGTACAGAAAATATGCATACCTGTAGTTTGTGTTCATGCATATGGATATGCATGGAGCTGCAAGTAGAAATCTTGGAGACTTGTACAGTATTTCTTGTAGATGGTGCTTGCCAATGATATGACGCTTGTACTCAGAGAGATTCACAGTACATTTGCAGTGCTGATCTATGATGATGCAGTTAGATATAGAGGTCTTGAATGTGATTGGTGCATGGTCATGTGATTTCTTAGCTACATCCATTGAGGGAATGGCACAGAGAGTGAAGTGGAAATGGTGGAAGGGCTGTTCATGTTACGATAAGTCCGCAGACATGGCGGTAGTTTGCGGACATCGGGAGTTACATCTGGGGATTTTTGGGTTCAGAATTCATGCAAATGAGAATGAGCACTGAAAGGGATTGGTCAGGAAAGTTTAGGTGGTGTGATGTGCCAGGAGAGAGTTTCTCAGATACTCTTTTTGCTGAGAGAAGAACAGATAGCTATGGCTGTGTGTTTCAGAAAACAGATTGTTTGGATTTTGGGAGATTCGTGGATACATTGGTTGAAGGTGCATGCAGAAAGCTGTGGAGTAGCTGTAGATCTTGGATTTCCACATGTGGAAGTACACTGGCATGGAGTACGTGGAATGAAGTGGTTGGACTTGCTACCTCTCTGTGCTACTTTGGAAACAGAGCAACATCCAGACATAATTGTAATTCATTGTGGAGGGAACAGTTTACGACATGTGTCTGGAATTTCTTTGCAATTTGCTATGAAAGAAGGACTTGGGAAAGTCATGGACTTGTTTCCTAATTCTCAAGTAATATTTTCACGGATTGCGCAGAGACAAATGTGGCTTCGTTCTTCTTCATTTGGTCCACAAATGGAAAAAGCAAGGCGCAATGTTAATAAGGCTGTTTGTGCATTTCTAAGAGATTTTGGCATGTCCTCTTTTCACAATGAAAATATTATGTTTCGTAGTACATACGTTTTTCGCAGAGATGGAGTCCATCTTACTTATGCTGGCAATCAGATTTTTCTGAGAAATGTACAAAATACATTGCAACCTTTTTTAGAAATACAGCATCCATTTTGAAGTAGGTGTTAAGTATTTATAATTTTTGACATGCAAACACCTCCCAAAGGCTCTTTTCAGAGCCACCACCTCCTCCCAGAGAAAAATGCAATGGTTACAATAGGGTAGCACCCCAATTTTTTTGATGTTTGCAAACTGTCTGCGGACTTTTAAGACATACAAAGGGCCCTGCTTTATTTATCTTCACTTCTATATTTTAACTGTGAAAGGCGGCGCTGAAAAGAGCCTTATTTTTTTTTATTTTTGTAATTTTGTATTTGTTTTTGTTTTTTTTTAGACACGACACACTAGGAGAGGAGGGAAAAGGAGGGTAAAGGGGGGGACACCAACCACAGGGATAAGAAAGGGCGAGCGGAGAGAGGAAGATGTAGAGTGGGTTTTATTTGGGTAGTGAGCAGGTCTTCTCGTGCTCTGAGACGAAAGTCTCAAAAGCACTCCGAAGTCGCTCCCCCCTGCAGAGTACTGTGTCACAGTACATACATACAACTGTGACCCTCGAAAGGTAAGGGTTGTCAGAATTCTGTATGGCCTGTGAGGCAGTTTGAGGAAGACGCTGTCCCACAGAGGTGGTCCTTGTGGTGACAGGATCAGAAACGGAGGATGAAGTAGAGGAAATCAACCTACTACGTTCTTCGCAAGGTACAACCTTGCGAATAGCCCCAGAGTGAAATGACCTCAGGTGTCGCTTCATGGTCTTGGTCCCAAAGATGTACAAACCATGCTTCCCGCGATTGAGTATCATTTTGCACTCATTGCAGATAACACGGTTCGCACGAGCCTTAGGACCATTCCCATAAATGGAAAATAACCGCCACACCCAAGACTCACGTCTAGTGCGGGTAGTAGGGATTTCCTCTACCTCATTCTCGTCATCCTCTTCTTCCTCCTCTGCATCCTCACTCCTGTTCCCCTCTTCAGGCCCTTGGGAAGGTGGTGGTGGTGGAGGAGGTGGGGGTGGTGCTGAAGCAGGTGCAGCACCAGGTGGCACTTCTGTAGCCAGGGATGCCATCTCGATGCTGTAATCAGCACGTTGCACGAGAAATAGCTGTGCTCTGAAGAATAGCCAGAAACACAATGAGAATAAGCTCTAGGGCGTGGTCTTTTATAGGGGTGCTTGTACGCGGTTCGCGGACATGCGTGCTGTCCGCGGACAGATCGAACACAAAAAAGGGTTCAAAAAGATTCAAAAGTTTTGTAGAAACTCAGGATTACTATGTGGGACTTGTGCCATGATGAGTTTTTATGGAAAAATATTGTGGATTACTCAAAAATGTACTTTTAATTTGTTAGGGGACACGAACAGTGTCCTCATTCAGAACACGCGATTAGCGTTGGTGCGGTCACATGATCCCTTTGCGAACATGTCCGCGAAGGAAGCTCCTGTCCGCAGGACACCAATTGCACGGACATTGGTTTGTGCATGCGCATTGATGTTCTACGGACAGTGTTCGGGTCCTGAATTAATTAAAAGTGTGTCACACATCAAACAAACATTTCTGGACATCGCGTGTGTTCTAGAACAGTTTAAACTTGCTAGCGAACACCACGGACAGATATAGTGTTCTTTGGGACACTTCCATTTTCGTTTGATTACGAACTTTTCAGGACATCAATTGTGTTCTTAGAACAGTTTAACTTGCTAGCGAACATTACGGATGTCAGAAATGTACCAAAGTATCAACTGAAAAGGATACAATACTCAAAAGGATACAGGAGGTAGGGTCTTCCGGATCCCTGTTCACCCGACTTGATAGTCGTGAAGTCAACAAAGACCTTCCAAATGATACAACCCTCTGGCTGATAAAACAGGCAGAGCGATGGATCACTGGAAAGGGCGTGGGTAAGGTATAGTAATCCAGCCTAGGACAAATTAAAGTATCATGAATAACTGCTCCAATCTGAGTATGATGAAGTAGATAATGACAGGAATGATCACACTGACCTGTATCTCTGGGTAGAACAATCCAGAAGTCTCTTGATGGATTTGAAATGAAGAACAAAACGACAGGGAAGGGAAAATTAGTAAGGGAGACTTATCCCGAACGGAACGAGGCTCACGCTAGATACGGGTTGAATTCACCACAGGATAGCGTCCAAAGTTCAGTTCAAAGTCACTTCCAATGATCCTTGAAAGGCTTCCTTCCCACTTTAGGGATCAATCCTTCTGTTAATTCCACAGATGCAGGAGTTAGAAGAAAATAGCGTTTGAAGACAACGTGAGCGTGTGGATTTACACGCGGGCAGGATTCGCGCAGCCTGGGCCAGCCGCGTGTGAAGACAACGTGCGCGTGTGGATTTACACGCGGGCAGGATTCGCGCAGCCTTGGCCAGCCGCACTTGAAGACGAAGAGCGCGTGTGGATTCTACACGCGGGCAGGATTCACGCAGCCTTGGCCAGCCGCGTGTGAAGACAACGTGCGCGTGTGGATTTACACGCGGGCAGGATTCGCGCAGCCTTGGCCAGCCGCACTTGAAGACGAAGAGCGCGTGTGGATTTTACACGCGGGCAGGATTTGCGCAGCCTGGGCCAGCCGCGTGTGAAGACAACGTGCGCGTGTGGATTTACACGCGGGCAGGATTCGCGCAGCCTTGGCCAGCCGCACTTGAAGACGAAGAGCGCGTGTGGATTCTACACGCGAGCAGGATTCACGCAGCCTTGGCCAGCCGCGTGTGAAGACAAAGAGCGCGTGTGGATTTTACACGCGGGCAGGATTCACGCAGCCGTGGCCAGCCGCACTTGAAGACAAAGAGCGCGTGTGGATTTTACACACGAGCAGGATTCACGCAGCCTTGGCCAGCCGCGTGTGAAGACAAAGAGCGCGTGTGGATTTTACACGCGGGCCGGATTCACGCAGCCTTGGCCAGCCGCAATTGAAGACAGAGAACGCGTGTGCATTATCACGCGAAGGGATAGCTCCAGGAATCAGCGTGTGGCAGAACACACGCTATCGAAGGCCCACAAGTAGCTGTAGGATTATGCCAGGATGTAGATCAGAGGTTCAGCTACACAACGCCAATAGAGTCGATCAGAAGCAGCGAGTGAAGTTTCTACGCTGCTTAAATACGTAATACCGTAGTTCACGTGACGAAGCAAAAGTCACGTGAAGTTAGCGACGTGAAAAGTGTAAACGTCGTTTTCCCGGTAACGTATCGAATAGCCTCCATTTGGAGTAGAACGGTCTCGCTGTCCTACGAGCGTAGCGTCCAGCATGCATGACAGTGCCATCCCCCAAAGGGACAACCTCTCCCCTCCTTGTGTGAAAGCGCTTCAATAAAGCAGGAGCATGTATGTTGGAAAGAGGTTCCCAGGACCTATCTTCGGGACCATAGCCCTTCCAGTCCACCAGATAATATGGTCTACCAGAACGGAGTTTCATATCCAGTATGTCCTGTACCTCGTATTCATCAGACCCCCGCACAGAAATAGCAACAGGCCGTACAGGCAGTCTAGTAGTGTCAGAGAACGGCTTAATGAGCGAGATGTGGAATACAGGATGCACCCGCCATCGTTGTGGCAAAGCCAGACGTACAGCAGCAGGGTTAAGAACATGGAGCACTTCATACGGACCGATGTATCTAGGCAACAATTTCTTTTTGCCTGGAATCCTTAAGTTCTTAGTGGATAGCCAGACTTTCATCCCAGCCTTATAGACAGGTGCGGATACCCTATGAGCATCGGCATAGAACTTGTCACGTCGTTTAGCCTGCTCCAATTGCTGCTTCACCTTTCTTTGTAATCTCTTCAGATCACGAAGAGTACGGCCTGCGGCAGGCGTGTCCAGGGATAGACCGGAATCCAGAGGTATTGATCGGGGGTGTTGTCCATAGAGAGCATAGAACGGTGAAGTGCCTATGGCACTATGATAAGAGTTGTTATAGGCAAATTCAGCCGCCGGCAGTACCGTGAGCCAATCCGATTGGTATTGCAAGCACAGACACCGCAGATATTGTTCCATAGTACAATTGACCCTTTCAGTCTGTCCGTCGGTTTGAGGATGATAAGCGCTGGACATTCTATCATCAATTAGTAATGCAGATGTTAAAGCTCTCCAAAAGCGTGACGCAAACTGCGAGCCCCTGTCAGTAATGATTACTGACGGTAGACCAAAGAAACGAAATATATGTTGGATGAACAGTTCAGCCAGAACAGTAGCAGTTGGTAAACCAATACAAGGAATAAATAGGGCCAATTTAGTGAAATAATCCACTACGACCCATAGGGTATCATATCCCTGATTTGGGGGGAGTTCCACCACAAAGTCCATAGATATCATGTCCCATGGTTTGGTAGGGACAGGCAGGGATTGGAGTAAGCCCACTGGTTTACCAGGTGTATTTTTACATTGGATACATACAGAACAAGAAGATACGTAGTTTATAACGTCTTTTGCCATGGATGGCCACCAGCACCACCTTTTGAGCAGGTCCAGTGTTTTCTTCCGTCCAGGATGGGCTGCAATCAAGGAATCATGATTCCATTTGAGGGCTTTATTCCGCATTGAAGGAGTTGGTAGATAAAGCACTCCTTGTGTGAATGGTAAACCGTTATGCACGTCCAGATTCATATCCTGGACTACTTGTGGATTATTTTTTACCCACTCTTGTATTCCGGTTTTTAAGGATGGTTGAACCGAACAACTACAAATCACATGATCTGCCAACAGCTGGGTCTGTACTTGTTTTTCTTCCTGCGCCTCTTTACTCATACGGGACAAAGCGTCCGACTTAACATGTTCTCGGGCAGGACGATAGGTGACCTGGAAATCGTATTGGGCAAAAAAGACATGCCATCTGGCCTGACGGGCCGTAAGGCATTTCATGGATTTGAATGCTTGGAGATTTCTATGGTCAGAGTACACCAACACCTGTTGTTTGGCCCCAAGAAGATGATGACGCCATTCTCGGAAGGCATCTTTGATAGCCAGTAGTTCCCGCTCAGTAACGGTGTAGTTCCGTTCATATGAGGTGAGTTTACGAGAGAAGAAAGCCACTGGGTGTTCCTCCTTGGTTTCCGTGCAAACTTGTGAGAGCACTGCGCCAATAGCGACACTGGATGCATCCGCTTCAACGACAAACTGGCGATCAGGATCCGGATGTTGAAGCACGGGTGCAGTGGTAAATGCTTCCTTCAGCTTTTCGAATGCTGCTTGGGCATGTTGGTTCCAACAGAAAGGTACTTTGGAACTAGTTAAAGCCGTCAAAGGAGCTACTGTTTTGGAAAAGGAATGGATAAATCTGCGATAGAAATTCGCAAAGCCCAAGAAAGACTGTAGTGACTTGACGTTATGGGGAATTGGCCAGTTCAAGACGGCCTTTACCTTGGAACGACTCATTTGAGCACCTAGATTGGTAATGTCGTAACCCAGGAATTCCACTTCCTGTGAATGAAAGACACATTTTTCGGCTTTCACATAAAGATGGTTCTCCCTAAGTCTTTGTAGGACTGTAGAAACATGTCTGACGTGTTCCGATAAAGATGATGAGTAGATCAAAATGTCGTCCAGATAGACAACCACAAATCGGTCCATTATGTCTCTGAATATGTCATTCATGAAGAATTGAAATGTGGCGGGAGCATTGCACAGACCAAAAGGCATCACCAGATATTCGTAAAGACCATACCGTGTCTTAAAAGCGGTCTTCCATTCGTCGCCTTCACGAATGCGAACCAAATTGTATGCACCTCGCAAGTCCAATTTGGTGAAGTAACTGGAAGTGCCTAACTGATCCAACAGAACGTTTATTAGTGGTAAGGGGTATTGGTTTTTTATGGTGATATCATTAAGTGCCCTGTAATCAATGCATGGTCTGAGGTCTCCCTCTTTCTTAGGAACAAAGAATAGAGGAGATGCAGCAGGAGATTGTGAGGGCCGTATAAAGCCCGTTGCTAGCGCTTTGTCAATGTATTCTTTTAACACGACATCTTCTTTAGGTGTTAAAGAATAAACACGGCCTGTAGGAATTTTGGTACCAGGAATCAATTCGATAGGACAGTCGTACTGTCGATGAGGAGGTAATCGTTCTGCCTGGCCTTTATCAAAGACATCAGCATAATCAGCGTATTCGCATGGTATTATATTGTCGCATCGATGTACAACGCTGATAGTAGAATCCTCCACCATAGAGGCCAATATGTGTTGTTTATTTGACACCTCCTGACGGGTAAAGCAATGTTCATTGCAATGAGTCGAAGGATATTGGAGCGATCCCGAAACCCAGTCAACAGCAGGATTGTGAAGGGTTAACCATGCAAGACCAAGTATGATCTCGTACTGCGGAGCAGCAATAACATCGAAGATGATTTCTTCTGAATGGTTATTAGATAACGTCATCTGAACCGGTACCGTCTCCTGGGTTACCATACCAGAAACTAAAACAGATCCGTCCACGGTGTTCACCGTTTCAGGTCTTTTTTTGTTTACAAGGGGTAAGGAATGGTTCTTGGCATAGGTGATGTCAATATAATTGCTGGTGGCTCCAGAATCAACCATGGCCTTGGAAACCACTTCTCGCTCATCACAATGTAACGTCACCTGAACTATTACAGGTGCATGTTTAGGAATGGTACTGGAGTCCGATGAAACACTCGACATAGGGACTCCTGCTATTGTCGAGTTTTGGCGTTTCCCGCACGCTTGACGGGTTTTTTAGGACATGTTGCCAATAAATGCTCGGAAGAACCACAGTACATACATAAGTGGTTTTTTCTTCGGTTCTCCCGTTCTGCATTGGACAATCGGCCTCTCACGGCGCCTATTTGCATGGGTTCAGGGTCGTTAGAGACGACTGCTGGTGTCTCTGACCGCCCCGAGACTGGCATGAAGGGCTTTTTCTCTCCCTTTCGAGCATTCCTTCGGGCGTCGATTTGTAGAACCAAATCGAGCAGCTCTGGGAAACCCGTAGGAACCACAGGAACAGTAGATAAGGCGTCTTTCAGTTCTTCAGAAAGACCCTTGTAAAAAACAGCCGTTTTCTTGCTGTCAGGCCATTGGGTTTCCGCCGTCAGTTGATTGAACCGGGCAACGTAAGACATAAGGGGTTGGCTGCCCTGTTGTAGGTTAAGCAACTCTAGATCTGTGGCTTGAGTTGAGTAACGCATGTCAAAGACTTTACTCATAGCAGTCAAGAGATCGTCACAATCGTACAACAAAGGGCTATTAGTTTCCAACAAAGGGTTAGCCCAAGCAGTGGCTGTGCCCCCTAAATGGGAAAGCACGAAGGCTGCTTTTGTGGTTAGATCAGGAAAAGATGTAGGACGGCAAAGAAAATGGAGTCGGCACTGATTTACAAAGGTTCTGTAGGTTTTGGGATCACCCGTGAACCTTTCCAGAGGGGCCAAGGGAAACTGAGTGGGCATAACCACATTAATAGTTTCCTGTGGGGGTGCCGTAGTCCCAGATCCAGATGCAGTAGCCATCGGCGCCTGTGCTCCCTGAGGACTACCATGTAGGGCGTCTTGCATAACGTCCATACGGTGCCGTAACATGTCCTGTGCAGTAACCATTTTGTTTCTCAAATCGTTGATCAACTGTGTCAAAACAGTTAAAGGATCCGTACCCTCCAGGGCTTCTGATTCTGTCAGAAATGTACCAAAGTATCAACTGAAAAGGATACAATACTCAAAAGGATACAGGAGGTAGGGTCTTCCGGATCCCTGTTCACCCGACTTGATAGTCGTGAAGTCAACAAAGACCTTCCAAATGATACAACCCTCTGGCTGATAAAACAGGCAGAGCGATGGATCACTGGAAAGGGCGTGGGTAAGGTATAGTAATCCAGCCTAGGACAAATTAAAGTATCATGAATAACTGCTCCAATCTGAGTATGATGAAGTAGATAATGACAGGAATGATCACACTGACCTGTATCTCTGGGTAGAACAATCCAGAAGTCTCTTGATGGATTTGAAATGAAGAACAAAACGACAGGGAAGGGAAAATTAGTAAGGGAGACTTATCCCGAACGGAACGAGGCTCACGCTAGATACGGGTTGAATTCACCACAGGATAGCGTCCAAAGTTCAGTTCAAAGTCACTTCCAATGATCCTTGAAAGGCTTCCTTCCCACTTTAGGGATCAATCCTTCTGTTAATTCCACAGATGCAGGAGTTAGAAGAAAATAGCGTTTGAAGACAACGTGAGCGTGTGGATTTACACGCGGGCAGGATTCGCGCAGCCTGGGCCAGCCGCGTGTGAAGACAACGTGCGCGTGTGGATTTACACGCGGGCAGGATTCGCGCAGCCTTGGCCAGCCGCACTTGAAGACGAAGAGCGCGTGTGGATTCTACACGCGGGCAGGATTCACGCAGCCTTGGCCAGCCGCGTGTGAAGACAACGTGCGCGTGTGGATTTACACGCGGGCAGGATTCGCGCAGCCTTGGCCAGCCGCACTTGAAGACGAAGAGCGCGTGTGGATTTTACACGCGGGCAGGATTTGCGCAGCCTGGGCCAGCCGCGTGTGAAGACAACGTGCGCGTGTGGATTTACACGCAGGCAGGATTCGCGCAGCCTTGGCCAGCCGCACTTGAAGACGAAGAGCGCGTGTGGATTCTACACGCGAGCAGGATTCACGCAGCCTTGGCCAGCCGCGTGTGAAGACAAAGAGCGCGTGTGGATTTTACACGCGGGCCGGATTCACGCAGCCTTGGCCAGCCGCAATTGAAGACAGAGAACGCGTGTGCATTATCACGCGAAGGGATAGCTCCAGGAATCAGCGTGTGGCAGAACACACGCTATCGAAGGCCCACAAGTAGCTGTAGGATTATGCCAGGATGTAGATCAGAGGTTCAGCTACACAACGCCAATAGAGTCGATCAGAAGCAGCGAGTGAAGTTTCTACGCTGCTTAAATACGTAATACCGTAGTTCACGTGACGAAGCAAAAGTCACGTGAAGTTAGCGACGTGAAAAGTGTAAACGTCGTTTTCCCGGTAACGTATCGAATAGCCTCCATTTGGAGTAGAACGGTCTCGCTGTCCTACGAGCGTAGCGTCCAGCATGCATGACAACGGACAGGTATAGTGTTCTTTAGGACACCTCCATTTTCGTTTAATTACGAACATTTCAGGACACCAATTGGGTTCTTAGAACAGTTTCAACTTGCTAGCGAACAGTACGGACAGGCATAGTGTTCTTCAGGACACCTCCATTTTCGTTTATTTATGAACATTTCAGAACACCCGTGCTGTCCGCGGACATCTACATGAAGTAAATGTCTAGTGCTCTGGAATGGCTAGAGGAGCACTTCCCACATGACGAAATGTCAGAAAATAGTGAAGCTAATGGTACACACTTTACAATATAAACCATTAAATTGTTATTATTGTATATATATTTAACATATATATTTCTTTTTGTACAGAGCATACCAAAATAGAAAATATCTCTGAAGAAACTGTTATGGAAAACACGCTTCACAGCTTAAAAGAAAATTGATTTATTATTGAGCAATTTTAATAATTTGAAAACTTTTGTTGAGGATCATTTTAAAACAAAAACCTCATACCATTGTCCCACATGTACTTGTCCTCCCTCACCATATCCCAGTCAATTATCCCCAAACCCTCTCCATAATCCAAAACGTTTTATGAGACTTCCATCCCTTCTTCACCTGATACCAATCATGTTGAAACCCCTAATTCTCCTGTTTTTGTTTCTGTTTCTGCCTCACCTTCTCTTTCATAAATTATTAATATATGTGAAATAAAGTTACATTTTTATGTTGTGTTGTAATTAGTTCCCATTTTTTATTTTTTTAAAAACAATGTAGATGTCCGTGGACAGCACGGGTGTTCTGAAATGTTTGTAAATAAACGAAAATTGAGGTGTCCTGAAGAACACTATAGCTGTCCGTACTGTTCGCTAGCAAGTTGAAACTGTTCTAAGAACCCAATTGGTGTCCTGAAATGTTCGTAATTAAACGAAAATGGAGGTGTCCTAAAGAACACTATACCTGTCCGTACTGTTCGCTAGCAAGTTGAAACTGTTCTAAGAACCCAATTGGTGTCCTGAAATGTTCGTAATTAAACGAAAATGGAGGTGTCCTAAGGAACACTATACCTGTCCGTAATGTTCGCTAGCAAGTTAAACTGTTCTAAGAACACAATTGATGTCCTGAAAAGTTCGTAATCAAACGAAAATGGAAGTGTCCCAAAGAACACTATATCTGTCCGTAGTGTTCGCTAGCAAGTTTAAACTGTTCTAGAACACACGCGATGTCCAGAAATGTTTGTTTGATGTGTGACGCACTTTTAATTAATTCAGGCCCGAACACTGTCCGTAGAACATCAACGCTCATGCGCAAACCAATGTCCGTGCATTTGGTGTCCTGCGGACAGGAGCTTCCTTTGCGGACATGTTCGCGAAGGGATCATGTGACCACACCAACGCTAAACAAGTGTTCTGAATGCGGACACTGTTCGTGTCCCCGAACAAATTAAAAGTACATTTTTGAGTAATCCACAATATTTTTCCATAAAAACGCATCATGGCACAAGTCCCACATAGTAATCCTGAGTTTCTACATATCTTTTGAAACTTTTTGAACCTTTTTTGTGTTCGATCTGTCTGCGGACAGCATGCATGTCCGTGAACTGCGTACAAGCACCCCTAAAAAACACCACGCCCTAGAGCTTATTCTCATTGTGTTTCTGGCTATTCTTCAGAGCACAGCTATTTCTCGTGCAACTTGCTGATTACAGCATTGAGATGGCATCCCTAGCTGCAGAACTGCCACCTGGTGCTGCACCTGCTTCAGCACCACCCCCAACCCCTCCACCACCACCACCTTCCCAAGGGCCTGAAGAGGGGAACAGGAGTGAGGATGCAGAGGAGGAAGAAGAGGATGACGAGAATGAGGTACAGGAAATCCCTACTACCCGCACTAGACGTGAGTCTTGGGTGTGGTGGTTATTTTCCATTTATGAGAATGGTCCTAAGGCGAACCGTGTTATCTGCAATGAGTGCAAAATGATACTCAGTCGCAGGAAGCACGGTTCATACAGCTTTGGGACCACAACCATGAAGCAACACCTGAGGTCATTTCACTCCGGGGCTATTCGCAAGGTTGTACCATGCAAAGAACGTAGTAGTTTGATTTCCTCTACTTCATCCTCCGTTTCTGATCCTGTCACCACAAGGACCACCTCTGTTGGACAGCGTCTTCCTCAAGCTGCCTCACAGGCCATACAGAATTCTGATGACCCTTACCTTTCGAGGGTCACAGTTGTATGTATGTACTGTGACACAGTACTCTGCAGGGGGGAGCGACTTCAGAGTGCTTTTGAGACTATCGTCTCAGAGCACGAGAAGACCTGCTCACTACCCAAATAAAACCCACTCTACATCTTCCTCTCTCAGCTCACCCTTTCTTATCCCTGTGGTTGGTGTCGCCCCCTTTACCCTCCTTTCCCCTCCTCTCCTAGTGTGTCCTGTCTAAAAAACCAAAATAAAATACAAAATTACAAAAATAAAAAAAAAATAAGACTCTTTTCAGAGCCGCCTTTCACAGTTAAAAAATAGAAGTGAAGATAAATAAAGCAGGGCCCTTTGTATTTCTTAAAGGTCCGCAGACAGTTCGCGAACATCAAAGAAATAGGGGTGCTACCCTATTGTAACCATTGCATTTTTCTCTGGGAGGAAGTGGTGGCTCTGAAAAGAGCCTTTGGGAGGTGTTTGTATGTCAAAAATTATTAAATACTTAACACCTACTTTAAAATGGATGCTGTAGTTCTAAAAAAGGTTGCAATGCATTTTGTACATTTCTCAGAAAAATCTGATTGCCAGCAAAAGTAAGATGGACTCCATCATTGCAAAAAATGTATGTACTATGAAGCATAATATTTTCATTGTGAAAAGAGGACATGCCAAAATCTCTTAGAAATGCACAGCCTTATTAACATTGCGCTTTGCTTTTCCCATTTGTGGACCAAATGAAGAAGAACTAAGCCACATTTGTCTCTGCGCAATCCGTGAAAATATTACTTGAGAATTAGGAAACATACCCATGACTTTCCCAAGTCCTTCTTTCATAGCAAATTGCAAAGAAATTCCAGACGCATGTCCTAAACTGTTCCCTCCACAATGAATTACAATTATGTCTGGATGTTGCTCTGTTTCCAAAGTAGCACAGAGAGGTAGCAAGTCCAACCACTTAATTCCACGTACTCCATGCCAGTGTACTAACATATGTGGAAATCCAAGATCTACAGCTAGTCCACAGCTTTCTGCATGCACCTTCAACCAATGTATCCACGAATCTCCCAAAGCCAAACAATCTGTTTTCTGAAACACACAGCCATAGGTATCTGTTGTTCTCTCAGCAAAAAGAGTATCTGGGAAACTCTCTCCTGGCACAACACAACTAGTAAACTTTCCTGACCAATCCCTCTCAGTGCTCATTCTCATTTGCATGACTTCTGAACCCAAAAATCCCCGGATGTAACTCCCGATGTCCGCAAACTACTGCCATGTCCGCGGACATATTGTAACATGAACAGCCCTTCTACCATTTCCACTTCACTCTCTGTGCCATTCCCTCATTGGATGTAGCTAAGAAATCACATGACCATGCACCAATCACATTCAAGGCCTCTACATCTAACTGCATCATCATAGATCAGCACTGCAAATGTACTGTGAATCTCTCTGAGTACAAGTGTCATATCATTTGCAAGCACCATCTACAAGAAATACTGAACAAGTCTCCAAGATTTCTACTTGCAGCTCCATGCATATCCATATGCATGAACACAAACTACAGGTATGCATATTTTCTGTACAGTACATGAACACATTTTCAAATTGACTTTTAGCTTGTGTAATCTGTAAAATGAATCTACTGTCTTTTTTCCAATTTCCTAAAATCAACTATCACTTATAAACCTTTATACTATTTTCTCTCTTTATACACACACTATCAAATCATGTTAAACTAACATTTTTTAAATGAAATGTATAGACTACATATATTCAAACAAAATTGCATGCATACACACTCTATGTTCAAATCTCAAAAAATAATACTTATACAATTACATTTATTTATTTATTTGATTACTTTAATTTAAGCATGACATTAAGGCATTATTACCTTGAACAGCTTAGTTACAGAAATAGTGGTATTCAGTGGTACATTAAGAATTTCACAAGACATACTGAAGATGTTTTGTTTGTTACAGTTACTCATTGCAATACAATTTGTTCATTAAGAACATATCATATGTATTGAACTGGTGTGACGTATCTTATGTGAATAAGATAGTTTTAATGGTTTTGAGCAAGGCACTGAGGATTTCAATTAAAAAAATCAATATCTAAATTAAAAACAATTCTATATACAAACAAAATTACTAATTTGTTTCTTTTACAATTACAGTGAAAACCATTCTCCTGAAAACAAGCAGCCGAATTTGAAGAACAAAGAAGAACTAAGAATTAACCTGTTCATTTTAGAAAGAAAGTAAGTAGAATATCACCACCATTTTTGTATTATTACTCAAACATACTGTAAAGTTAATTCATGCTATTTCTGTGCCTAAAAATAGAGATTGTGCACCATTCTGTCCAAAAATCCCCATGTCTTAAACAGCGATTTACAGCTAGAAGGGCATACAAATTCCTACTTTTGGACACACAAATTACCCAACTCAACCACTAGAATTTTCATATTATAGAACAAACAACTGTTTTAATTGTATACATTAGATTTACTCCTCCGCACCACTAGCTTATTTTTTTTCTGTAATCTGAACCTGAGTTTAGTAACATATTAATTGAAGAATACACATCCCTACTAGTTGTAGTTCCCAATGCACAAGCAGACACCATTACATACATGACCTTACTCAAACACTCATGCACACAGCACACATACATTGCAGAACACCCCAACCCATACCTTCTTTATTTTTTCAACAGACCCTAAAGAATGCCTACCAAAAGTCAAGTCCGTAGAAAGCAACGCAGAAGTAGAACAAATGAAAATAAAAGTGTCCAACATAAGCATCCATCTCTAGCAGAATTCGTAAATAAAGTTGAAACAAAACAGCTAATACAGTCATTTAGTGAAACACAAGAAGTTTCAAGTACAAAAACTTTGCCTCCTCTATCAAAATGTAAAAAAAAACAAAAAACAATTAACAGAAAATCAGCTATCACTACAGATAAAACTGCTTCTTTAAATTTTAATATAGTGCAAATAAGCATACCAAGAAAAGTATTTTAGCCAAAATGTTCCGTCACAAAGTCCTTCAAAATCTTATAAAAACAGGAGAAAAATCAGGTTCAATGCTTAAAACCTATCGTAGGAAATTAATTTTAGAAGCGTTGACAGATAGTGCAATTCTTCTCAAATGAAAGTTATTTATTTTAGTGTTAAACAAAATGAAAGCACTAACAAAACTAATAACTAAATTACAAAAAAGACTTCTCAATAAACAAAATATCAACAGAAAGAACTTCTTAAGTATCTGCATAGGTCAATGGAATCACACTGCGAGCACAGAACCATACTTTAATGAAGAAGCGTACAAACAAAACCAAACAAATACAATAGCCATGCATAGCAGTGGTCGAGGTTATGAAAAAGTTAATAGTACCATAATGGAACAAGAAGTACTCCTTACAAAAATATGCCCTGAAAACTTAGAATTACCCCTCCATTCAACTGAATCAGAATGTCTAGTGTACAAATGGCCATGCACGTCAATATGTAACATTCCCAAACAATTTTTCAAGTCTTTACACCAATTCCTCAATCAATATGTAAAAAGCAAAGACAAAATCAAAATTAAACTACTGCAGAATATGGATACCTGTCCAGTGCGCAAATACACAGGACTACACGGAGATTCATTGGCCTGCATTACAGGACCTACTTGTAAAACCACCTTCAATGATATCAAAAGAATATCAACACATCATTCAACTATAAGAAATCTAGTCTATAAACTGTACTATGCTAAAAGTCCTGCTTTAGCACTAGCAAATTTAAATAACATTCTTCGACATGGTACAGCGAAAGATCTACTTCAAGAAATTGACTATATCCAGAACAAATATTTTGGAAGTGAAAGCCATTTACAGAATGAAATAGCTTCAAACCAAATTAGCAACAATTCTACACATGGCAACCTTTTGCTAAACACCTACAAAAAAGAAATACTAAGATTTAAAAGTACATCAGCTGAAGTACCAAACCATGTATGTGTATGTTGCCGCAGAACTTTTTATAAAAGGAACACAAAAACTTTAGACCTATCATATAAAATAGAAGACAATGAAGATTCTAAATAGTTTGAATTAGCTCTCTACCTTGTAGCAGAAAACAAATACTAAATAAGTGACCCCTTAATACTTTGCAGTTACTGCACTACAAAACTTGACAACAACCAAACTCCTTCACATGCTATCACAAATAATTTGGAATTATACCCACTACCAAAACCCCTACAACAACTTAATTTATATGAGAGCATCATAATTCAAGAAGAATACCCATTTCAAGCAATAATAGGCCTTCAACCAAAAACAGCAAAATTACCTCCCTCTGAATTGGTAAAAGGCATTAGTGGAAAAGTAGTTTATTTACCATTAGACCTAAATGAAAATGTGCATACTCTAGGAGTGCAACGTCCAATGCAGCAATCTTTAATTATCTCAGTAAATGGAGTACCTACAAAAGACAAAAAAATATGACAACAGCTGGTAGATTTACATAAAGTTAGACAAGCCTTAAAATATCTTAAAGAGAATAATGAATATTACAAAGAAATTAATATTGAAGAAAACTTGAAAGATACAACTGAAATAATTCAAGAAACACAAGAAGCTGATCAATTTGAGCTACTAGATCCTGTTACAATATCAAATACTATAGACCATTATACAATTCATCCTTTGCACTCTAATGACACCATAGAAGATGCACTGGAAACATACCAAATGCGTCAAACAAAAGGATCACCAATCAGCATATGGGAAAAGAGTATAGAAGCACGTGCGTTTCCTCTACTCTTTCCTACTGCCAAAGGAGGAAGGTATGATGATAGACCTATTCAAATATCAGCTTCAGAATACCGCTCATTACGGATGTATTCTGAAGATCCCAGATTTAGACAAAATGTGGAATACATATTCCACCTACTCTTTGAAAGTGAACTAGCAACTTTATGTTACGGAGTTGCACACATATTGAAATAAGGATCACAATTTCAAAATATGACAGCTACACAATTATTACAAAAAGTGCAACAAAAGGATGAGGTTTTACAATCAAATATTACAAATCTATTAGCAAATATGCGTGGTACTAAAGAGTACTGGTTTCAATGTCATGGAGATGTAGGTTGTATGATCAGAAACCTTGGCCCACCGACTTGGTTTGTTACATTAAGTTGTGCAGAATATGCATGGCAAGATTTACATGATTTCCTATGCATATCAAATAAAAACAAAACAAACATAGATATACTAACACCAGGAGAACTTTGTTCTTGGGATCTTGTTAATGTTTCAATATATTTCACCATCGCTTCATTGCTATGCTACATTTTATTTTTAATAAAACTGTTCCTCCCCTTGGAGAAGTGCAACACTTCTTTTGGAGAAAAGAATACCAAGCCAGAGGAGCACCACATATCCACATGCTTTTATGGATTAAAGATGCTCCTAAATTTGGTCAAGACAGTGATGCCACTGTTTTACAGTTTATTGAAAAATATGTCACTTGTGAAATTCCATCAGAATCCACAAATAGTGATCTTCATGCACAAATTTTACAATTTTAAAGACATAGATGTGGCAAATATTGTCGTCGCAAATACAAAAACAAAGGGAAATACTACACCAAATGCCGATTTGGTTTCCCTAGACCAGTTACAAATACAGGTCAAGTGAACAACCTCATGTCTTCAGTTAGACATAGTGTTAAAGGTAAGTTACCTAAAAATACATATTACATAAAAAGAAAAGAAGAAGAAAAATATATCAATGATTATAATGCAATCATTGCCCACTTATGGAATGCAAACATAGATGTGCAGTACATTGCAGACAATTCTACTGCAGTTGCACGGTATGTCACAGCATACTTAACCAAAGCAGAAAAGACAGAGCTCCAAGACCTCTGGAATGACCTGTCATCAAATAAAACAGTGTCTCAGAAATTATACAGCTTGGGCATAAAAACGCTCTCCCATAGAGAATGTGGATCATATGAAGCAGCTGATCGTTTAACTGGTACTGCATTGTATGGTAAATCTGAAAATATAGTATGGCTAAGTCTTGGTCCAGCTAAATCTAGAAAAAGAGTTCTAAAAACATACGAAGATATAGAAACAATAGCCAAACATGATCCCAACAGCCAAGACATTTTAAAAAACAATTTATTGGACACATACTACCCAAACAGAACTAATACTTTGGAAACCATGTCTCTATACCACATAGTCCAAAACTACACATACAAAAATAATATAAAACCTGATGAAAAAAAGGGTAAATACAGAGTGACAAACTGTGAAGGCAGCTTAGTTAAACTCACTAAACCAAATTTAATTAATCATATCAAATTGCCATTGAAGACTCCTCAACATAAAGAAGTATATTACATGTCCCTGCTACAACTCTTTAAACCATGGAGAAAAGAAGAAGAAATACTAGAAAAATATGACTCATATGAAGATGCTTTCAAAGCAAATGAAAGCACTATAACTGATGTAAAGAAAATAAAGAATGTTCCTGCCATAATTATAAACCTATACTACTGTACGTCAGTGGTGAAGCTGGTTCTGGCAAAACATTCCTAATCAAAATCATCAGTAAATTCCTTCAACAATTGACAAACAACAAACTGTCAGCTGTTGTCACTGCCCCCACAGGTTTAGCTGCCTACAACATAGGTGGTGTCACTTTACACCGATTACTACTATTGCCAGTAGAACACCAGAACAAATTAGACTATTACAAACTTTCTGCAGAAGCTGCAATGGAACTACGCAGAGTATTGAAACAAATGAAAATGCTACTAATAGATGAAGTGAGCATGGGCTCCAACCTAATGTTGGCTTTGATTCACCTCAGATTACAAGAAGTACTGAAAACAAACTATGAAGAGCTCTTTGCAGGAAAACACATTATTGTTTTCGGAGATCTTCTTCAATTGACACCAGTAAAAGGTGAGCCTATTTTTAAAACATTAGGACACAAACTCTGCCTTAAAATTGTTGTTGGCAGCATTGGAAATGTCAAACCTTTGGCAACATTTCCAATACAGAGAATTAACAGAAAACATGCGGCAATCTGCAGATCTCACTTATGCAAACATCTGAAAAAGTATCAGAGTTGGTATACTCTCTAAAGAAGCAGAAGCAATATTGAAAACCCGGCCAATTAATACACTTTATGGCGATAATGCATGTGCTACATATGTTATGGAACAATTAGCCCACAAAAATGTCAATTGTATGGCCTTAATGCAAACTCTTGCAAGCTGTTTCAAATTCAATGAAATAATGTTAAGTAAAGAAATGCAACCAATAATGGAAATTAGCGCCACACACAAACTAGATGTACATGGTATGACGCTACCTATGTGTGACCAAGCCACAACAAGACTAAATAGTTTAGAAAAGTCAATCTCAAACACAGCAGGCTTAGAAAAGATATTAAAATTATCCTTAAATTGCAGAGTAATGCTTAAACGTAACCTTGACGTGGACCAAGGACCAGTTAATGGAGCACTGGGTACAGTTGTTGGCTTTCAAACATACCCACGTGACAACAAAATTCAGTTTGTCAATATACTCTTTGACAAACTTTCAGAAGTTAAAAGGATAGGACGCTCAACAGCTCGATTCCTTCTCTTCAAAGACATGTATGTATGCAGAGAACAATTTTCTCTAACTCTTGCATACGCAGTCACGATTCATAAATCACAAGGTCTTACCCTAGACAAAGCAATGATAGATATTGGTAACACAGTCTTTAAAGAAGGCATGAGCTACGTAGCACTATCACGCTTACGTACACTTGATGGTCTATTTCTAATCAACTTTGATGCAAGTAAAATAAACGCTGATATTCCTTGCATTTTAGAATACAATAGACTTCGCTCACTATGCACTCCCCATCTAAACACATATTCTGTTCCACAAAAAGTGAAACGTAATAAAAGAAAAATAAATCAAACAGAAAAGCAACAGGATGACACTGCAAATCCTCCAAAGAGAGTAAAAGAAAGTAATACTTCATCAAGTACCAAAAGCAAAAAAGAATCAATTAGGGAAAGTAAACCAGGTACTTCTTCAAAGAAGGAAGACAAATTCCAAAAAAAGCAGTCAGATACAGAACTACCTGCTCCATTTAAACTCTCAAATATAGTTGGAATACGTTGCTACGCAAATGTAGCAATGAATATTCTATTTCAATTACCACCAATTGTTGACAACATTTACTTACACAGTACAGACCCATTGTGTATGCAAATGTTAGTACTTCACAGAAATGCAGCAAACAATCCTGACAACACGTATAGTGTTTATGGAATAAGACAACAATTGGACTACTGTGCTGGAATGGTGAAATTCACTATAAACTCACAGGAAGGTCCACAAGAATTTCTAATGTACTTACTACAAGTACTGGAAAACAAAACCATACCTATAAATGAAATCTTCCAGATTCCATACATGTGGAAACATACATGCACTCTCTGCAAAAATGTGACACAAGAAGAAATACCCAATAAAAGCTTTGTATATATATCAATACCTAATTGTGAATCCATTCCATTTAGAAATGTGTGCAAAATGCAAACCATGGTAGATTATGTTCTACCTGCAAGTCACATAATCACTCCACGTTAGTAATACAAACACATAGTAAATACGTAATACTAATGCTTCTACGTTACAATGCAGATGGTACCAAAAACAACTACAAGCTGACTGGATTCACACATGGTCAAATATCACTTGGTAAGAAAACCTTCACAACAATAGGTATAATCTACCACGCAGGAGCCACAACCTATTCAGGGCACTACACTGCATATATAAAAAAGAAATGTGGATGGTTTGAATGTAATGATAGTACCATTACTCTAAAGCAGAGATTGCCAGCAAATCTTACAAACGCTTATTTAATGTTCTTAAAACCAAAATTTGATAACTAAACTGTACTTAAACCTCAAGTAAACTTGTAGTAAAAACTATAAACTGTTAGAATATTCCAAAAGCTATCTAACTGCCCAAAGATTCTACAACAATTAATCAGATAAATGAATACCACTAAATTAGATAAAAAAATAGACAGTTAGAATACGCCAATTGGTATCTAACTGTCCCAAAATTTAACAATATCCAAACAGATAAATCAATACCACTAAAATATTTAAAAAAATAGACAGTTAGAATATGCCTACTGGTATCTAACTGCTCCAAAATTTCATAATATCCAAACAAATAAATAATATGTTACTGCTCCAAAAAAATGCAACAACCCAATGTATAAAGCATTAGCCAGAAACAACAAATGAACACTGAAAACAAACAAACAAATAAACCGTAGCATAACAGAAAAAGGTTTCTTTTTAATCCAACATGGATTTTTTTTTCTCCCACAGACCCAATGATTTTAGCAACGAACACAGAAACTAATTGCACAGTACTCTGGTTTGTAATCTACTAAATATGAGGGTCCAAAAAAAAAAATGTTGATTATACAATGTAATAAGTCATTACTAAATACTAATACTAACATGCAATTTTCTTTTATCACAGAAATTAACAAGAAAAACATGTACTCCAGTTACTAAACCAAACAGTAAGTATATTATACACTCTATGCCATGGCCACAACCATCGCAGCATATCACACCCATAAAACCTTATATCTTTGTTCCTTACAAATTTGTTTTTGACCCAAAGTTATAAGCAACTATAAGTGTGATATGCTGCAGTGGTTGTGGCCAGGGCATAGAGTGTTGGGTGCATAACCAAATGGTCATGCACCCAACACTCTATGCCCTGGCCACAACCACCGCAGCATATCACATCCATAGAGTCAAACATTTCAACTGTAGCCTATGGAAACTTTTAATGTCCGCGGATATTACTAGTGTTCTTAGAACACTTTTAATTTGCCAGTGAGCAATATGGACAGCATCTTCAGAACACCCCCTACGAATATTTCAGGACAACGCAAGAGTTCTTAGAACACTTTCAACTTGCCATCGAACAATACGGACAGCGTCCTCAGGACACCCCCTACGAACATTTCAGGATACCGCGAGAGTTCCTAGAACACTTTCAACTCGACAACGAACAATATGGACAGCGTCTTCAGGACACCCCCTGCGAACATTTCAGGACAACACAAGAGTTCTTAGAACACTTTCAACTCGACAACGAACAATACGCACAGCCTCCTCAGAACACCCCCATTTTGTATATTTGCGAACATTTCAGGACACCCCGAGTGTTCTTAGAACACTTTCAACTTGCCATCGAACAATACGGACAGCGTCTTCAGGACACCCCCTACGAACATTTCAGGACACCGCGAGAGTTCTTAGAAACATTTCAACTCGACAACGAACAATACGCACAGCGTCCTCAGGACACCCCTCCTAACATTTCAGGACAACGCGTGTGTTCTTAGAACACACCCCCATTTTGTTTATGTGCGAACATTTCAGGACAACGCAAGAGTTCTTAGAACACTTTCAACTTGACAACGAACAATACGGACAGCGTCCTCAGAACACCCCCATTTTGTTTATTTGCGAACATTTCAGGACACCCCGAGTGTTCTTAAAACACTTTCGACTTGCAATCGAACAATATGGACAGCGTCTTCAGGACACCCCCTGCAAACATTTCAGGACACCACGAGAGTTCTTAGAACACTTTCAACTCGACAACGAACAATACGGACAGCGTCCTCAGGACACCCCCTACGAACATTTCAGGACAATGCGCATGTTCTTAGAACACACCCCCATTTTGTTTATTTGCGAACATTTCGGGACACGGAGACAGTTCTTAGGACACTTTCAACTTGCCATCGAACAATACGGACAGCGCCTTCAGGACACCCCCTACGAACATTTCAGGACAACGTGTGAGTTCTTAGAACACACCCCTATTTTGTTTATTTACGAACATTTCAGGACAAAGAGACAGTTCATAGAACACTTTCAACTTGCCATCGAACAATACGGACAGTGGCTTCAGGACACCCTCTACGAACATTTCAGGACAACGCGTGTGTTCTTACAACACACCCCCATTTTGTTTATGTGCGAACATTTCAGGACAAGGTGAGAGTTCTTAGAACACTTTCAACTTGACAACGAAAAATACAGACAGCGTCCTCAGAACACCCCCATTTTGTTTATTTGCGAACATTTCAGGACACCCTGAGTGTTCTTAGAACACTTTCAACTTGCCATCGAACAATACGGACAGCATCTTCAGGACACCCCCTACAAACATTTCAGGACACCGCGAAAGTTCTTAGAACACTTTCAACTCGACAACGAACAATACGCACAGCGTCCTCAGGACACGCCCTACTAACATTTCAGGACAACGTGTGTGTTCTTAGAGCACAACCCCATTTTATTTATGTGCGAACATTTCAGGACACCGCGAGAGTTTTTAGAGCACTTTCAACTCGAGAACTAACAATACGCACAGCGTCCTCA
This sequence comes from Ambystoma mexicanum, assembly GCF_040938575.1. Taxonomy (NCBI): domain Eukaryota; kingdom Metazoa; phylum Chordata; class Amphibia; order Caudata; family Ambystomatidae; genus Ambystoma; species Ambystoma mexicanum. Next base: position 1,088,696,458 of record NC_090929.1, read on the forward strand.
GGACACCCCCTACTAACATTTAAGGACAACGTGAGTGTTCTTATAACACACCCCCATTTTGTTTATGTGCAAACATTTCAGGACAACGCGAGAGTTCTTAGAACACTTTCGACTTGCCATCGAACAATACAGACAGCGTCTTCAGGACACCCCCTGCGAACATTTCAGGACACCACGAGAGTTCTTAGAACACTTTCAACTCGACAATGAACAATACGGACAGCGTCCTCAGGACACCCCCTACGAACATTTCAGGACAATGCGTGTGTTCTTAGAACACACCCCCATTTTGTTTATTTGCGAACATTTCAGGACACTGAGACAGTTCTTAGAACACTTTCAACTTGCCATCGAACAATACGGACAGCGCCTTCAGGACACCCCCTACGAACATTTCAGGACAACGCGTGAGTTCATAGAACACACCCCATTTTGTTTATTTATGAACATTTCAGGACAAAGAGACAGTTCTTAGAACACTTTCGACTTGCCATCGAACAATATGGACAGCGTCTTCAGGACACCCCCTGCGAACATTTCAGGACAACACAAGAGTTCTTAGAACACTTTCAACTTGACAACGAACAATACGCACAGCGTCCTCAGGACACCCCTTCCTAACATTTCAGGACAACGCGTGTGTTCTTAGAACACACCCCCATTTTGTTTATGTGCGAACATTTCAGGACAACGCGAGAGTTCTTAGAACACTTTCAACTTGCCATCGAACAATACTGACAGCATCTTCAGGACACCCCCTACGAACATTTCAGGACACTGCGAGAGTTCTTAGAACACTTTCAACTCGACAGCGAACAATACGCACAGCGTCCTCAGGACACCCCCTCCTAACATTTCAAGACAACGCGTGTATTCTTAGAACACACACCCATTTTGTTTATGTGCGAACATTTCAGGACAACGCGAGAGTTCTTAGAACACTTTCAACTTGACAACGAACAATACGGACAGCCTACTCAGAACACCCCCATTTTGTATATTTGCGAACATTTCAGGACACCCCGAGTGTTCTTAGAACACTTTCAACTTGCTACCGAACAATACGGACAGCGTCTTCAGGACACCCCCTACGAACATTTCAGGACACCGCAAGAGTTTTTAGAACACTTTCAACTCGACAACGAAAAATACGCACAGTGTCCTCAGGACACCCCCTCCTAACATTTCAGGACAAAGCATGTGTTCTTAGAACACACCCCCATTTTGTTTATGTGCGAACATTTCAGGACAACGCAAGAGTTCTTAGAACACTTTCAACTTGACAACGAACAATACGGACAGCGTCCTCAGAACACCCCCATTTTGTTTATTTGCGAACATTTCAGGACACTCCGAGTGTTCTTAGAACACTTTCGACTTGCAATCGAACAATACGGACAGCGTCTTCAGGACACCCCCTGTGAACATTTCAGGACACCACGAGAGTTTTTAGAACACTTTCAACTCGACAACGAACAATACGGACAGCGTCCTCAGGACACCCCCTACGAACATTTCAGGACAATACGTGTGTTCTTAGAACACACCCCCATTTTGTTTATTTTCGAACATTTCAGGACACTGAGACCATTCTTAGAACACTTTCAACTTGCCATCGAACAATACGGACAGCGTCTTCAGGACACCCCCTGCGAACATTTCAGGACACCACGAGAGTTCTAGAACACTTTCAACTCAACAACGAACAATACGGACAGCGTCCTCAGGACACCCCCTACGAACATTTCAGGAAAACGCGTCTGTTCTTAGAACACACCCCCATTTTGTTTATTTGCGAACATTTCAGGACACCGAGACAGTTCTTAGAACACTTTCAACTTGCCATCGAACAATACGGACAGCGTCTTCAGGACACCCCCTACGAACATTTCAGGACAACGCGTGAGTTCTTAGAACACACCCCCCATTTTGTTTATTTACGAACTTTTCAGGACACCGAGACAGTTCTTAGAACACTTTCAATTTGCCATCGAACAATACGGACAGCGTCCTCAGGACACCCCCTATGAACATTTCAGGACACTGCGAGAGTTCTTAGAACACTTTCAACTCGACAATGAACAATACGCACAGCATCCTCAGAACACCCCCATTTTGTATATTTGCAAACATTTCAGGACACTGAGACAGTTCTTAGAACACTTTCAACTTGCCATCGAACAATACGGACAGCGTCTTCAGGACACCCCCTGCGAACATTTCAGGACACCAGGAGAGTTCTAGAACACTTTCAACTCAACAACTAACAATACGGACAGCGTCCTCAGGACACCCCCCACGAACATTTCAGGAAAACGCGTGTGTTCTTAGAACACACCCCCATTTTGTTTATTTGTGAACATTTCAGGACACCGAGACAGTTCTTAGAACACGTTCAACTTGCCATCGAACAATACGGACAGCGTCTTCAGGACACCCCCTGCGAACATTTCAGGACACCACGAGAGTTCTTAGAACACTTTCAACCTGACAATGAACAATACGGACAGCGTCCTCAGGACACCCCCTACGAACATTTCAGGACAATGCGTGTGTTCTTAGAACACACCGCCATTTTGTTTATTTGCAAACATTTCAGGACACTGAGACAGTTCTTAGAACACTTTCAACTTGCCATCGAACAATACGGACAGCATCTTCAGGACACCCCCTGTGAACATTTCAGGACACCACAAGAGTTCTTAGAACACTTTCAACTCGACAACGAACAATACGGACAGCGTCCTCAGGACACCCCCTACGAACATTTCAGGACAATGCGTGTGTTCTTAGAACACACCCCCATTTTGTTTATTTGCGAACATTTCAGGACACTGAGACAGTTCTTAGAACACTTTCAACTTGCCATCGAACAATACGGACAGCGTCTTCAGGACACCCCCTGCGAACATTTCAGGACACCACGAGAGTTCTAGAACACTTTCAACTCAACAACGAACAATACGGACAGCGTCCTCAGGACACCCCCTACGAACATTTCAGGAAAACGCGTGTGTTCTTAGAACACACCCCCATTTTGTTTATTTGCGAACATTTCAGGACACCGAGACAGTTCTTAGAACACTTTCAACTTGCCATCGAACAATACGGACAGCGTCTTCAGGACACCCCCTACGAACATTTCAGGACAACGCGTGAGTTCTTAGAACACACCCCCCCATTTTGTTTATTTACGAACATTTCAGGACACCGAGACAGTTCTTAGAACACTTTCAACTTGCCATCGAACAATACGTACAGCGTCCTCAGGACACCCCCTATGAACATTTCAGGACACTGCGAGAGTTCTTAGAACACTTTCAACTCGACAACGAACAATACGCACAGCCTCCTCAGAACACCCCCATTTTGTATATTTGCGAACATTTCAGGACACCCCGAGTGTTCTTAGAACACTTTCAACTTGCCATCGAACAATACGGACAGCGTCTTCAGGACACCCCCTACGAACATTTCAGGACACCGCGAGAGTTCTTAGAAACATTTCAACTCGACAACGAACAATACGCACAGCGTCCTCAGGACACCCCTCCTAACATTTCAGGACAACGCGTGTGTTCTTAGAACACACCCCCATTTTGTTTATGTGCAAACATTTCAGGACAACGCAAGAGTTCTTAGAACACTTTCAACTTGACAACGAACAATACGGACAGCGTCCTCAGAACACCCCCATTTTGTTTATTTGCGAACATTTCAGGACACTGAGACAGTTCTTAGAACACTTTCAACTTGCCATCGAACAATACGGACAGCATCTTCAGGACACCGCCTGTGAACATTTCAGGACACCACGAGAGTTCTTAGAACACTTTCAACTCGACAACGAACAATACGGACAGCGTCCTCAGGACACCCCCTACGAACATTTCAGGACAATGCGTGTGTTCTTAGAACACACCCCCATTTTGTTTATTTGCGAACATTTCAGGACACTGAGACAGTTCTTAGAACACTTTCAACTTGCCATCGAACAATACGGACAGCGTCTTCAGGACACCCCCTGCGAACATTTCAGGACACCACGAGAGTTCTAGAACACTTTCAACTCAACAACGAACAATACGGACAGCGTCCTCAGGACACCCCCTACGAACATTTCAGGAAAACGCGTGTGTTCTTAGAACACACCCCCATTTTGTTTATTTGCGAACATTTCAAGTCACCGAGACAGTTCTTAGAACACTTTCAACTTGCCATCGAACAATACGGACAGCGTCTTCAGGACACCCCCTACGAACATTTCAGGACAACGCGTGAGTTCTTAGAACACACCCCCCCATTTTGTTTATTTACGAACATTTCAGGACACCGAGACAGTTCTTAGAACACTTTCAACTTGCCATCGAACAATACGGACAGCGTCCTCAGGACACCCCCTATGAACATTTCAGGACACTGCGAGAGTTCTTAGAACACTTTCAACTCGACAACGAACAATACGCACAGCCTCCTCAGAACACCCCCATTTTGTATATTTGCGAACATTTCAGGACACCCCGAGTGTTCTTAGAACACTTTCAACTTGCCATCGAACAATACGGACAGCGTCTTCAGGACACCCCCTACGAACATTTCAGGACACCGCGAGAGTTCTTAGAAACATTTCAACACGACAACGAACAATACGCACAGCGTCCTCAGGACACCCCTCCTAACATTTCAGGACAACGCGTGTGTTCTTAGAACACACCCCCATTTTGTTTATGTGCGAACATTTCAGGACAACGCAAGAGTTCTTAGAACACTTTCAACTTGACAACGAACAATACGGACAGCGTCCTCAGAACACCCCCATTTTGTTTATTTGCGAACATTTCAGGACACCCCGAGTGTTCTTAAAACACTTTCGACTTGCAATCGAACAATATGGACAGCGTCTTCAGGACACCCCCTGCAAACATTTCAGGACACCACGAGAGTTCTTAGAACACTTTCAACTCGACAACGAACAATACGGACAGCGTCCTCAGGACACCCCCTACGAACATTTCAGGACAATGCGCATGTTTTTAGAACACACCCCCATTTTGTTTATTTGCTAACATTTCGGGACACGGAGACAGTTCTTAGGACACTTTCAACTTGCCATCGAACAATACGGACAGCGCCTTCAGGACACCCCCTACGAACATTTCAGGACAACGTGTGAGTTCTTAGAACACACCCCTATTTTGTTTATTTACGAACATTTCAGGACAAAGAGACAGTTCATAGAACACTTTCAACTTGCCATCGAACAATACGGACAGTGGCTTCAGGACACCCTCTACGAACATTTCAGGACAACGCGTGTGTTCTTACAACACACCCCCATTTTGTTTATGTGCGAACATTTCAGGACAAGGTGAGAGTTCTTAGAACACTTTCAACTTGACAACGAAAAATACAGACAGCGTCCTCAGAACACCCCCATTTTGTTTATTTGCGAACATTTCAGGACACCCTGAGTGTTCTTAGAACACTTTCAACTTGCCATCGAACAATACGGACAGCATCTTCAGGACACCCCCTACAAACATTTCAGGACACCGCGAGAGTTCTTAGAACACTTTCAACTCGACAACGAACAATACGCACAGCGTCCTCAGGACACGCCCTACTAACATTTCAGGACAACGTGTGTGTTCTTAGAGCACAACCCCATTTTATTTATGTGCGAACATTTCAGGACACCGCGAGAGTTTTTAGAGCACTTTCAACTCGAGAACGAACAATACGCACAGCGTCCTCAGGACACCCCCTACTAACATTTAAGGACAACGTGAGTGTTCTTATAACACACCCCCATTTTGTTTATGTGCAAACATTTCAGGACAACGCGAGAGTTCTTAGAACACTTTCGACTTGCCATCGAACAATACAGACAGCGTCTTCAGGACACCCCCTGCGAACATTTCAGGACACCACGAGAGTTCTTAGAACACTTTCAACTCGACAATGAACAATACGGACAGCGTCCTCAGGACACCCCCTACGAACATTTCAGGACAATGCGTGTGTTCTTAGAACACACCCCCATTTTGTTTATTTGCGAACATTTCAGGACACTGAGACAGTTCTTAGAACACTTTCAACTTGCCATCGAACAATACGGACAGCGCCTTCAGGACACCCCCTACGAACATTTCAGGACAACGCGTGAGTTCATAGAACACACCCCATTTTGTTTATTTATGAACATTTCAGGACAAAGAGACAGTTCTTAGAACACTTTCAACTTGCCATCGAACAATACGGACAGCGGCTTCAGGACACCCCCTACGAACATTTCAGGACACCGCGAGAGTTCTTAGAACACTTTCAACTCGACAACGAACAATACGGACAGGGTCCTCAGGACACCCCCTACGAACATTTCAGGACAACGCGTGTGTTCTTAGAACACACCCCCATTTTGCTTATTTGCGAACATTTCAGGACACTGAGACAGTTCTTAGAACACTTTCAACTTGCCATCGAACAATACGTACAGCGCCTTCAGGACACCCCCTACGAACATTTCAGGACAACGCGTGAGTTCTTAGAACACACCCCCATTTTGTTTATTTACGAACATTTCAGGACACCGAGACAGTTCTTAGAACACTTTCAACTTGCCATCGAACAATACGGACAGCGTCTTCAGGACACCCCCTACGAACATTTCAGGACAACGCGAGAGTTCTTAGAACACTCTCAACTTGACAACGAACAATACGGACAGCGTCATGAGAACACCCCCATTTTGTTTATTTGCGAACATTTCAGGACACCGCGAGTGTTCTTAGAACAGTTTCAGCTTGCTTGCGAACAAAACGGACACATATTGAGTCCTCAGAACACCCCCATTCAGTTTATGTAGAACATTTCAGAACACCCGTGATGTCCGCAGACAAATCGAACACAAAAAGAACGTCTACCACATAAAAAAGCACAACATTTAAACTATCTCATACCCTCCCATCCTCCCCAAACACTTCTACACACCAACACACTCTACTAAATACACATTTTGAACAAACTTTCACTGCGCTGTCCGCGGACGTCCGCGAATCCAAGATGGTGGACGCTACCGAAAATCTGACGCGCTTCACGCTTAACACCGTCCAATCAGCGAACATGCCATATGTCCGCGGACATGACGTAAGCCACTCGGCCAATCAGGACACTGTCTGCAGACCGAACACAGATATCACAAATTTTTTTTACCTACTTTTTGGTCATTTTTAAAAAAAACTACTGGATGGATTTTTACCAAATTTGCAAAAGCACGCTTTTGAGACCAAGCCGCTGCTCCTGGACCAAATTTGGTGAAAATCCGTCCAGCGGTTTGGGCTGTAGGCGTGAGCAACATTTTTTTCCCATTTAGTCTATGGAAAAAAAAGAAATTTTGGGACCCCCCTATAACTTTTCCCCCCCTGGACGAATCCTCACCAAACTTTGCAAAAAATTCAGAGTGAGCCATATCCTTTTTTTGCAAAGTTTGGTGTGGATTCGTCCAGGGGGAGCGAAGTTATAAGCCGCCCAAAAAGTGCTCTTCCTATGGAAACACCAACTTAACCATAACTACATGGCCACTATCGTGGCCATGTAATATATATATATATATTTTAGCACCCACTCAGGAGCCTGATGCGCTGCCAGTCTGCAGCTTTGGTTAAGCGCTTCATATAAATTAAGGGATGGCCTTCTCTATAGGCTCGAGGGCAGGCTTTGACTGCGTTCTAGGACGCTGGCTCAGTGTATTCCTCCCTTAGGTCAACAGCTTTGTTTAGGTGCCGCATATGACAGATATCATTATTTTCCCTGTAAGCGTGCCATATCCTGCTTGGTTTCAGGCTTTGCCTGGGTTCTACTATGAGGTGCTTCCTCGTGTACTGCTGGTTGCCACACCCTGATGGGTGAACAGTTTGAGGTGCCCTTGCCCAGCGTATTCCTCCTTAAGGTCGGCAGCTTTGTTTAGGTGCTGCATATGGCAGAGGTCATTATTTTCCCTGTAACCGTGCCATAACCTGCTCGGTTTCAGGCTTTGCCTGGGTGCTACAGCAAGGTGCTCCCTCGTGTGCTGCTGGCTGCCACACCATGCTAGGGTGAGCAGTTTGAGGTACACTTGCTCAGTGTATTCCACGCTTAAGGTCGGCAACGTTGTTTGGGTGGTGCATATGGCATTGGTGATTACCGTCATTGTTTGTCTGCCATAACCTGCTCGGTTTCAGGCTCTGAACGAGTTCTAATGCGAGGTAAACTCCTTGTATACTGCTGGTTCCACACCCTGCTCGGGTGAACAGTTAAGGTGCACTCGCTCAGTGCATCCTCCCTTAAAATCGACAGCTTTGTTTAGGTGCTGCATGTGGCAGTCGTCATTATCTTCCCTGTAGGTGTGCAGTCACCTGCGCGGTGGCAGGCTTTGCCTGTGTTCTTTGGCAAGGTGAACCCCTCGTATGCTGCTGGTTCCACATCCTGCTAGGGTGAGCAATAGAGGTGCACATGCTCAGCGTACTCTTTGCTAAACAATAGGTTTAAATGAGGCCTGGAACACAGTTGCGTTTTCAGAATTGTCAGTAGCCCGGATGGCTCAGTAGGTATCAGTTTTCTATAAGGGCCGGGGTTCGAACCCCTGTGAGGGCGTAACCCCTCTTCCTTGGATATTTTATATATTTTATATTATTTTTATTATTTATTTAATACTTTAAAGAAAAGAGTGTGTGTGGAGGTAGTGGTAGACAGACCCATGTGGGGGGTTGTACCTTCCTCTCTGGCCATCACTCTGGTGTTAACTTTCATTTGCAGAAACATTCTGTCGCCCTTTACCTTAGCTAGTTTCAGGACAACTCAGTCCTTCCTTAGGTTTTGCTTTCCCCAATAACAATTGCTCCACCCAGTACTTGTGCTGATTAAGCTGCAGAAATTTTCTCTCGACATTATACTATTGGACTATGGGTGGAGACAAGGTCAGCTCGAGGGTAACTGTTCAGTTTTTTTGCATGGCAAGTTGAGCGGGAGTGTTGGAAACACTTGCTGGTATCAGATGGACGAGTTGCCAAATAATAACTTTCTGGCGCCTGCCCCATGGTTTTCTTCCCAAAACTTGGCCTCTTGTTTAGCTAACCGTCTAGCAGTGTGTTACAATTTCTCCTCTGCTCGAGGAGTACAAGCAGGCTTCTGTACCCTCAAGAGAGTTGTTTAACCTCTTTCGTTATATATATATATATATATATACATATATATATATATATATATTACATGGACGCGGTAGCGTCCATGTAGTTATGGTTAAGTTGGTGTTTCCATAGGAAGAGTACTTTTTGGGTGGCTTATAACTTTGCTCCCTCTGGACGAATTCTCACCAAACTTTGCAAAAAGAGTATATGGCCCACTCTGAATTTTTTTGCAAAGTTTTGAGAGGTTTGGTCCAGGGGGGGCAAAGTTATAGGGGGGTCCCAAAACTTTTGTTTTTTCCTATAGACATAATGGTAAAAAACTTTGCGCACGGCTACAGCCCGAACCGCTGGACGGATTTACACCAAATTTGCGGCAGGAGCGGCGGCTTGATCCCAAAAGCGTGCTTTTGTAAATTTGGTGTAAATCCGTCCAGTAGTTTTCTTTAAAAATGACCAAAATGTAAGGCAAAAAAATGTGTGATATCTGTGTTCGCTTCGCGGACGGACTTCCCTGTTCGATCCGCGGACAGCACCCCAATTGGCCCATCGGCTTGCGTCATGTCCACGGACATGCGACGTGTTCGCTGATTGGACGGCGTGGAGCGTGTCAGATTTTCTGTGGTGCCGCCATCTTGTATTCGCCGTTGACCGCGTACAGCGCGGTGAAACTTGGATTAAAAATTGTATTTAGTGGAGTGTGTTGGTGTGTAAGAGTGTTTGGGGAGGGTGAGGGAGTATGAGATAGGTTCAATGTTTTTTTTTTTATGTGCTATACGCTTTTGTTGTGTTCGATTTGTCCACGGAGAACACGGCTGTTCTGACATTTTGTAAATAAAATAAATGGTGGGGTGTTCAGAGGACAGAGTATGTGTCCTTTTTGTTGGCAAGGAAGGTAAAATTGAGCTAAAAACATTTGCGGTGTATTTAAATGTTCGTAAATACACAAACTGGGGGTGTCCTGAGGACGCTGTCCGTATTGTAATCTGTCAAGTTCAATGTGTTCTGAGAACACTCGCGGTGTCCCGAAATGGTTGCAATTACACAAAATGGGGGTGTTCTGAGAACGTTGTTTGTATTGTTCGTTGTCAGGTTGAAAGTGTTCTACGAACCCTCCTTTTGTCCGCTGATAGTACAATTTCCTATGGGCCTCACCCGACTTTTTGTCCACTAAAGAAACGATAAATCAGGCTGGTGTGCGCCGACATTATGTGATAATCCTACGACTGTTGCTATTGACCTGGCTGACTTGCTTTTGCGACACTAAATCATATCTCCCGCCCCTAAGCCTGACATTATGAAAGCATTCATATTCCCCGCCTCTCTCCGTGACGTTACAGGGTGCGTCATCAAACGCGCCCAGTCATCTCCAGTCCTACGCGACTTTACACAGAACCCGGAAGACAACACACATTATGTCACAACACAGCGCGCCCCAATTCGGAATATGAAACTGTGATTTAAAAGCAAACAGCAAGATTGTACATTTTGTAAAGTACATTTATTTGACATCAAATGTTTAGAGAATATTCAGCGATTTGCATTTGTCTTTGTTGTCGATCCGCAAAAGTTCATGTTCAGCCACGCGATGTTCCTTTGCGGTACAGAGGGTGTTAGATCATCTTAGAACACAGTGCGCCACAATTCGGAATATGAAACTGTGGTTTAAAAGTAAACAGCAGGATTGTACATTTGGTAAAGTACATTTATTTCACATGAAATGTTTAGTGAATATTCAGCGATTTGCAATTGTCTCTGCTGTCGATCAGCAAACGTTTATTTTGAGCCACGCGCTGTTCCTTTGCGGTAGACAGGCTGTTGGTTTATGATAAAAGCAGTAAATGGTCGCACTGATAATCGGAAGGTTGCTCCAACAACGAGGCATTAGACCACCATAATGGTTGGTATGTTGCTTATACCCGCTAGTACTGTGTAAGGGCATATTGGTCCTTGGCGATTGTCCCATAAAATGGTGAGGGTCATGAAGTTGCTTACATGGAGCTGCACCTGGCAGTTGAAAAATCCATCCGCTGGAGTCTGAAAATCGTGACATTGGCAAAATGGGGCAACATACCTGTTTTAAAAAACAGAAATTAGTCTCACCAGCCGATCTTTATTAAAAATATTCATTTTATTTATTAGGGCGTGAAACTATTTGCTAGCGAAGATAGTGCAACGGAGTATGTGAATAATAAAATAATAATATTTTCGCATTTATATAGCGCTAAGAACCGTCAGGTATCTCAGTGCTGCTTATTATTACCCACGGTGTGTGGTGCTCATTTATCGACCACGGAAGGATGAAAGGCTGAGTTTGGCCATGCCGGGATTCGAACCCGCGTTAGCAAGCTGTGCACGGATGTCAAAGCAAGCGTTCTACTCGCTGTGCCACTTGACCGGCTACAGTGAAGTGGCACAGCGAGTAGAGCACTTGACCGGCAACAGACCGGTTAAATTATTTCTATTAACCCACCCTGTGTCATCTGCCTTTTTCAGGGCCCTCTAAATGACAGGGGATCAATTCGGCGGTGATAGTGCGCGGTAGAAAACAATATGCCACATTGAACGAACAAGTACAACTTGATCGGGCTTTAATGCCACGCTATTGTTATTATATTCTGGTATAAAATAATCTAAAGGGTTAATTACATTATAATTGCATTTTTGTCATGATGCCTACCCCCGGAGCACCAGGCCAGGCCCAGCACCCCCGGGAGCAGGCATCATGCCCCCGGGTAAAAGCCCAGTGGCCCCTTATAGGGGCTCTTTGGACTCTGTCCTGGCGCCTCCCAGACAGTAGCTCACGCTTCGCGTTGTTCTGCATCCAAGCAGCTGAACGCTCACCGTGTCTGCTCCTGCATCTGGTCTCCAGCCACGCCCGCCTCGATCCTAGAACACTTGTAAGGAAAGAAGAGAAGAGAAAGGTGAAAACCAAGAATTTTATCAAACTTCTTACCTGCATCCGGAACCTTCACGCCAGCGTTCCTGAGAAAAGACTTTCATTTAAAAGCACTGCGATGCTCGCTGCAGCGCCGCGCTTCACTCACCTGTCCTCGGGAGTTCTTCTGGCTCCACCGCGACTGTCTGCACCAGTCGCCACATCTCTGCGCCTAGGGGAGAGAAGAAGCGACAAAAGGTGAGCAGAAGGAACATATGAGGAAAGCATAATTTTCCGCCATAACACTTACCGGTCTTCTGTTGGTGGACCATTCCTCATTTCGGGTCGGCGCCGCTTCGTTGGCAGGTACCGCACCCCGGCCCCTAAGGGGAAAGGACAAAAGACATTACTAGAGGAATATAAAGACATTAAGAGGGATCGCCCCCATCGCTAACTCACCTGAGTTTACCATCGGCAATTCAATCCCTCAACGCATCAACTTCATTCTGCACCTGAAATAAAGGACAGATCACAGGTTAGGAAGGCAACAGAAAAGGAGGTTCTACACTTGAACTTTTGTAATCTTCATACTTACGGCGTTCCGCTCGGAAAAGTCAAGTGGATTTTGCCAGCGCCATTCTGAAAACCAGTGAAGTAACTGGACAAACACGCGCCCCTGCACCAGAAGCAGGATGGAGAGTTCATCCTTTCAAACCATAAGGTGAGCTTCAACCAGGGATTTCGGAGGAAGTTAGAGAAGAACGAAGTGGGGAAGGGGGGAGCAAGCACACTATTCTGCAGACTGTTAATCCCCTTTCTCATCTGCAGAAGGATATTCCTACGGGCCAGACAAGCAAGATTTGAGAGTCCTGTTCAGTCGGTGTTCCGAGTTCTGCGCATCATGCTCGAAGAGGCCACAGCAACCCAGACTAGACCAGCGCCTCCGTGGGAGTCAGGTGAGCGTTACAATTTTCTATTGTCCAAGTGTAGTGCAGTCCCAAAATACGATTCCGCGTGTGCCAACGATCTTTCTCAAAGTGATCTAATATACAAAAGTGGTTTCGTTTCAGAAATGTCATCTTTATCGTGTCTTACGTTTTTGCTACACTTCTTCAAAAGAAGTCTTTCAGCACAATCTCTGTCTGTCAAGGTAAAAAAAAAAATAGAACCTTATACTGGGAGTCGTGGGCCTCTTCGGGCCGCGAGAAAAAAATGGAAGCAGCTGACCTTCACTTTGAACAAGCATAAATGCTTACTTTGCAACATTCTGTGTAAAGCCATCTGTGAGAACTTGCTGTTTACACTACATCTTTATATATTGTTTGCGTGCTAATAAAAAAGTTTGTTTAAGGGACGTTATGGTTCCAAGTAAAGCCGAAAAACCCCTGAAATTCACCAGTTATGGTAAATTAAGCAACCGTAACTCGCGCCACCACCGTGCACTGCTAAGACTAACACCCAGGACATCAAAGATGACATTGCAAATGGCATTGATGACATCACTGATGACATCACATGTGCATTTACTTTTCATGAAATTTGTGTACTAGGGATTTTTATTATAATGTTGCAAAAAAAGTGTCAAGGATCATTGCAATAAATATCATACCGTAATTAGTGCTTTGAACGATGCATTGATATAAATAGCATTGTATTATGGGGTTCTATCTAGTATACTGAGCTACTAATGGAGAAACATAGCATTGTGTGCAGCGTACAAGATGAAAGTATAATATTTGTAATGTTAATATGTTGAATAATGAAATGATAATTGTCCTGAAATGTTCGAAAATAAACAAAATGGGGGTGTTCTGAGGACGTTCTTCGTATTGTGTAACTGCTTAGCTGCATGCAATGAGGGAATGGTACAGAGAGTAAAGTGGAAATGGTAGAAGGGGTGTCGAAGAGTTACGCGGTCCGCGGACACCGCGGCTGTCTGTGGACAGGGCGTGCTACATCCGGGGTTTTCCAGCAAATCCAACATGGAAAGAAGACTGTACGGATTAGCCAATCAGATGTTGTGGTTGTGGATTTGTGTTGAAAGAGACTGTGTGTGGTGAAGATGGCAGAAGTAGAGAAAGTCAGGGTGTTGGTGCTTGGAGATATGTTTGTGCATGGTTTACAACAGTACGCTCGATGCAGGCATGTTGAAAAGAACTTTGATGTGAAAGGAGTGGAGGTGGTGTGGAGCAATGTGCCTGATTGCAATGTACAGGGAATTGTACAAGTTTGTGAGGATATGGCCACGATGAACAGTCCACATGTGGTAGTTTTGCACTATGGTGCTTTCCATTTGGGCAACGTCAGGGCCCCTACTTTGTTGGCTGATTTGGAACGCTTGGTTGAAGCCGTAATGAAGATCCTTCCAAATGCGAAAGTAATTTTTTCTGGATTACTACCTAGGGCAATATGGGACAATAGTTCCGTTTTTTGTCCTCAGCAAAACATTGCTAGGTGTGTCATCAACCGAGGCATGTGTGCCTTCATGCTTAGAGCTGGTATGTTCTTCTGTAATAATGAGAATATTGATGCCAGTAATACTGTTAATTTTAAAGAAGATGGCATCTCTTTATCTTTTACGGGAAATGCCTTTCTATTTTGGAATGTAAGGGTTGCTTTGGAGAAGGTTATGTGAAGATTTTAGGAGTAAAGTAAGAAAAAAAAACAAGAAAAAAATATACAAAATAACAGGTGTCTGTCAAGCATCTGTAAAAAAAACAAAAAAAATGGCTCTTTTCAGAGCCAACTTCAAAGGGGAAATGGGGCACACTATTTAAATTTACATTCACCACGCTCAGATTCTTGATATGTCTGCGGACATGGCGGTAGTCCGCGGAAATCAAAATCACTATGTGGGGGTTCAGTATGTTCTATGTTACATGTATATGAAGTCAGGGATATTATGGTTAAGTTGTGCTACTAAAAACCTATGAAATTCAGTGAAAAAACTTTGTTAAAGGGACGTTATGGTTAAGTTGCGCTACGAAAAACCTATGAAATTCAGTGAAAAAACTTTGTTAAAGGGACGTTATGGTTAAGTTGCGCTACTAAAAACCTATGAAATTCAGTGAAAAAACGTAGTTAAAGGGACGTTATGGTTAAGTTGCGCTACGAAAAACCTATGAAATTCAGTGAAAAAACTTTGTTAAAGGGACGTTATGGTTCAAAGTAAAACCGGAAAACCCCTCAAATTCGGCAGTTATGGTAAGATAAGCAACCATAACTCGCGCCACCGTGCACTGCTAACACTAACACCCAGGACATCAAAGATGACATCACAAATGTCATTGATGACATGACATTTGTGATGTCATCTTTGATGTCCTGGGTGTTAGTGTTAGCAGTGCATGGTGGCGCGAGTTATGGTTGCTTATTTTACCATAACTGCTGAATTTCAAGGGGTTTTCGGTTTTACTTTGAACCATAACGTCCCTTTAACAAAGTGTTTTCACTGAATTTCATAGGTTTTTAGTAGCACAATTTAATCATAACGTCCCTTTAACAAAGTTTTTTCACTGAATATATATATATATATATATATATATATATATATATGTATATAATTTGTTCTACAGTACAGCGAATAGAGTGCCGGCTTTCACATCCGTGCTGACCCTACTCATGCAGGTTCCTAATTTGGAAGGTCTAATTCAGTCTTTCATCCTGCTGCAATCGATAAGTGAACACCTCACACCACACACCGTTGGTAGTAGTGATGAGCAACACTCGTATACCTGAGGGTTCGTAGCACTATATAAGTGCTATTTTGCTATGGACAATGTGCTTAATTTTTCCTTCCCCTGATTCCCTTAGGGCCAGTCAGCCTCACACGAGCTTCAAGATTCTTCCAATTGGCTAAGATAGAGGTTAGTCCTCTTCTGGTGAGCAGCCTCAGTTTAACTGATCAGTTCCTTGCAGTTTAGAGTCTTTGTTAAGACTTTGGAATTTAGGGGTCCTCCTTCGGTTAGTTTTTGATCCTCTAGAGGATTTATCAACCATGAAAGAGGGAACAAGGTTCAAGCACCGGGCATATCTACAAGGGGGTTTTGGTATCACTATAATGGTAGCGATTGGATGTAAGATACATTTTTTCTCCTTGCCAAGTTTGGTCTCTTAAGCGTCAGGTTTTTGTAAATATCTGCCTTTTGTCATGGTAGCAGAGTCCTTCTTCAGGAGCTTGGGAGGTCTGAAGGTCTCTGTGTTGACGGTGTGACAGGTTTAGCTTTTCAGGTGGGGCCCCTCTCTTCCATTCTGTTTCTGAGGGTTTAGATTCTATTAAAGACAAGGAGGCGATTATTATCCCACCCACCCTCCCTTGATATGATATGACAGTTATGACACACATGTAGACAGGTGTTTCAGGAGAGAACATTCTTTGGTTTGTTGTTCTTCCCATCCACCCACCCTTCTTGCTTGTTGTTCTTACAGCTACGAGTTGAGGTTCTGATCAGGAGTGTGGCTCGGAGTTACAAGTTGTGGAGTGTGTGCTACGAGAGCTTCGCTGGATTTGCCTTCATTGTTTATCATCTGATCTGTGCAGTGGAGGTCTGGTTCAAGACAGCTGCAGAAAGAGGAATTGGGTTTAGAGTAATGGACTTATATAAGGAAGGGTCCCTGCTCATTGATCTCCTGTAGGGCATAACCTGTCCTCCATGCAGGATTGGGAAGCTCCCTTACATTGACATTGAACTCTATTTAGTTCTGTTCTTTACAACTTTTTTGGTTGTAAATGTTTTTTCTTTGCTGCTGTGGTTTCAGAGTAAAGATTGTAATGCATAATAATCGCCTGCTTGTCTTTAATAGAATCTAAACCCGTATCTCACATTAGTGTGGGGGATTAGCCATTAATTGCCGAAAACCAAAACTGTAGCTTAATTCTTCACCATAGATTCTATCCCATATTTGTGTCGCAACCCACATACAGTTCATGTAAAAATTAACTCCACCCCTCTTTCTTTTTACAGGGTCCTCTAACTCTTCCCTGATGAAGGTGGCTTTAATTGTTTGAACTCGCCACCTAAATGCGTCCACAGCAAGAGGACATAGGTGGGTTTTTTTATACCACATTTCCTGAACAAGCCACTGTGTTTCACCGTAGTCTGCTTGTCAATCTTCTTCCCCTGCCCGCGTATGCAGACCCAATGGGGGTTCCTCTTCCAAAACAAAATTGACGTTGGCATTTCTATGTGAATGTAAATTGAAATGTCCCTGAGTTGCACACAAGGAACTCTATTGCTTCTTTAAATTGTCTTAATTTTTTTTAAAAGACTGGAAAATTGGTTTAAACCACTACATTTGCATAAGAAAAATTGCAACCCATATCTTTCATGTAAAATGTTAAGAGTGTAACTGTGGAGTTGCAATTGTTTAACTACTTGTGCTTTGATTGAATTGCAAACAATTTATTGGATCAAACATGGTGTATGCAATCTATTTTCTATTTTCAAATTATTTTCAAATTGTTAACTGGAAATGATGACCCTTTTATTCACACAGAACTGTTCATTTGTTTTGTTTTGCTTTAATTGAATCACAAACCAATTGTCAGAGAAAGTAAAGTCTATATAACCTGTCCTCTATTCTTTTTTATACCTTATGTGACCACTTTAGGGTCACCCTTACTATCTTCACACTGGGTTTTGTTTATCTACTGATGCACACCTTTTCTACTCAAGCGTGTTTTCTTTCACTTTGTCTATAGAGTTTTATATTTCAAAAGTATGACAAATGGTTTTAAGTTTTTTTCCTATTACCTTGGTTAAAAATTGAGATTGATCAAGTTTTTGTTTGTTTCTGATGTATGGACCACTTTGTGTTTTGTGTTCCTATGTCGTATGTTCACTAATAACATTAAGAATAATTTCCTTGCTGCAGAAAAATAAATTATTTTCCATTTTTTGTAAACTGTGTCGAGGTGGTTTTTCTGACACAGAATATTTGTTTAGATTGGGATTTGGTGTTGTCCAAACCCACAAGTTGATATTTCTCTACTCACTATACGATGTCAGTATTTGAGGTATCAACAAAATGGGAGAATTCTTTTCTTTCTTACACAACCCACATGGGAGACAGGCGTCCAAGACCGGCGGCACCACCCCCGGCCGTCCTGGGGCTCTGGCCATGCTGCGTTACAGCTTCTAGGACCGCCGGTGGGCTTGGGGACGGTCAACCCACATAGGGGACAGGTGCCCAAGGCCTCTGGCAGCGCCCCTGGATGTCCTGGAGCTCTGGCTGTGCTGCGTTACAGCTCTTCCATCCAAGGAAGGATGGGGACCCTGCTTGGTCTCCCTGTGACCGCCGCTGGGCTTGTGGGCGGTCGACCCACATGGGAGACAGGTGCCCAGGGCCGGGGATATCACTCCCGACTGCTGTGGAGCTCTGGCTGCACTGCTTTAGAAGAGCATTGCCCTCCAGTAAGAGATGGAGACATTGCCAGGGCTTCATGGGACTGCTGCTGGACTTGGGGATGATCAACCCACATGGGAGACAGGCGCCCATGGCTGGCGACATCACACCCAACCATCCTAGAGCTCTGGCTGCACTACGCATTAGATCTTTTCCCTCTGGGGAGGGAAGGTGACCCTGCAAGGGCTCCATGGGACTGCTGCTTGCCTTGGGGGCGGTCGACCCACATGGGAGACAGGCGCCCAAGCCCGGCGGCAGCACCCCTGGCCATCCTGGACCTCTGGCCATGCCGCATTACAGCCTTTCCCTCCTGGGAGAGATGATGACCCTGCCAGGGCTCCGGGTGTACTGCTGCTGGTCTTGGGGGGGTCGACCCACAGGGAAAACAGGTGCCCAAGCCCAGCGGTAGCACCCCCGGCTGTCCTGGAGCTCTGGCCATGCCACGTTACAGCTTTTCCCCCTGGAAGGGACAAGGACCCTGCTGGGTCGTCCAATGACCGCCACTGAGCTGGGGGCTTTCAACCCACATGCAGGGCAGAGGCCCAGCCATCCAAGAGCTCTGGCCATGCCGCATTACAGCTTTTTCCTCTGGGGAGGGTTAGGAGCCCTGCTGGGGCTCCCTGCTACTGCCGCTGGGCTTGGGGATGGTCGACTCATGTGAGAGGCAGACACCCATGGCTGTGGACAGCACCCCAGCCATCCTGGACCTCTGGCCATGCCGCGTTACAGCATTTCCCTGGCCTGAGACATCACCCCAACTGTCCTGGAGCTCTGCCTGCACTGCGTTAGAGCTTTTACCTCCTGCCGTGGCCCCCTGGGACTGCGGCTGGACTTGTGGATGGCTGACACACATTGTAGACAGGCTCCCAAGGGTGGGGGAAGCACCCCCAGCAATCCTGGATCTCTGGCTGTGCTGCGTTACAGATTTTCCTGCTGGAGAGGTATGGGGACCTTGTCTGGGCTGCCTAGGACCGATCCTGGGCTTGTGGATGGTGAACACACATGGGAGACAGGTGGCCAGGGCCAGGGGCAGCACCCCCGGCTGCCCTGGACCTCTGGCAGGGCTGCGTTAGAGCTTTTCCTTCCGGTAAAGGATGGGGACCCTGCCAGGGCTCCCTGGGACTGCTGCTGGGCTTGGGGACGGGCGATCCACATGGGAGACAGGCGCTCCAAGGTCACTGGCAGCACCACACCCCCAGCCATCCTGGAAATCTGGCTGCGCTGTGTTAAAGCTTTTGCCTCCAGGGAAGTACGGGGACAGTGCCGGGGCTCCCTGCGACCGCCGATGGGCTTGCAGATGGTCGACCCACAAGGGATACCAGTTCCCATGATCGGAGACATCACCCCCCACCATCGTGGAGATCTGGCCGGTCTGCATTAGAGCTTTCCCTCTGGGTAGGGATGGGCACCCTGCCGGGGCTCCCTGAGACTGCTGCTGGACTTGGGAACGATCGACCCACATGGGAGACAGGCGGAATGGCAGGGAACATCTCCCCTGACTGTCCTAGAGCTCTGGCTGTGTTGCTTTAGAGGTTTTCCCTCCAGTGAGGGATGAGGGCCCTGCCTGGGCTCCATGGGACTGCGGCTGGACTTGTGTACTGTTGACTCACATTGTAGATAGGTGCCTATGGCCAGGGGCAGCACCCCCAGCCTTCCCGGAGCTCATGCCTTGCCATGTTACAGCTTTTCCCTCTGGAGAGGGATGGTGACCCTGCTAAGGCTCCCTGGGACTGCTGCTAGACTTGGGGACGGTTGACCCACATGGGAGACAGGCGCTCAAGCCTGGCGGCAGCACTCCCATCTATCCTAGAGCTCTGGCCATGCTGCGCTAGAGCGTTTCCCTCATGGGTAGGACGGGTACCATGACAGGTCCTCCGATGTCCTCCGCTGACCTGGGCGGTGGTTTAGCCATGTCCTAGAGCTCTGGACATCCATGTTCCAGATTTTCCCTCCGGTGAGCGGTGGGGAACCTGCCAGGGCTCCCTGGGACTGCCCTGGACTTGAGGAAGATCGACCCTTTTTCTTTTCTGCCCGGGTAAGCACACACATGAATGTGAGGGACTGTTTTCCTCAGGACACGTGTGGGAACATGGGAAGGTAGGTCATGTGCTGTTGCTGGCGTGTTCCGGTGGTTTCCTGGTGGCAAATGTCTGAAAATATTGTTTTTTCCCTACATTTTGGACTTTGTCGGGCCTTGTGGGTAATACATTCTAGATTTGCGTAAGCCAAACCTCTTTGGATTCCCACGAGTGTCTTTCTTTTCAGAAATACATGGGGTTGCCTGTTTTCCTTGGTGGCTGCGACACCCCAGGCCCAAATCTGTGGGTTGTCTAGGCAGCAAAATCCAGAATTTCCCAGAGCTTTTGATGTACCAGTGGTTTAGCCTTTTTGCTTTGCGCCCAGGTCTGTGCACCGACACATGTGAGGTACCATTTTCGTCAGGACACCTGTGGGAATGTTGGAAGGTAGGAAATGTGTTGTTTTGATAACATTTTTATACATTTCCTACTGCACTTTGTTACACAACCTTTTAATTCCCCAAATGTGACCTACATTTAGTCTCTGCTTTAGGCATTTTACGCTCTTGTAACCTGCGCAAGTCACCTATCTTTCAAAAGGTCTGCCTATGCTCTTTCAAAAAATGTATACTTGCCATTCTTCACCACATTTGTTTCCCTTATTTTCAAATGCTAATTACACCTGTTCAGGCCGTCAGCATAAAAATCCTATGTACCATGGCTCTGTTTTTTTGGCCTGTGGTATTACATGTTTTGTGAAACATTCCGAAAAATGTGTGATTTCCTAACTAGAAGAGTCAGAAGCCATTGCCCTACATGTTCAAACATGTCCAGCACATACCTTTTTTTCTATCATTTTTCCAATTATTTCCCAAACAATGGGAATTCTAGCTGACCTGCACCAAAATGATCCCTTTCTAAACTTGGAATTTGGTCTACTTTTCAGAAATGTATGCTTTTTCTGTCTTCCCATTCAGCTTTTCTACCCTCCTCTTCCATTCCATCCAAGCATGTCCTATTAAAAAAAGGGAAAAATTCACCTACCTCTCACAAAACTGATAGTACTCTTATAAAAAATATGTATTTTTGTTTCCACTCAACCTGTTCATGAAAGCTTGGAGAATGGCAAATTCAGAACAGCAAACCATCTGTTCCTAGCTCTTACAAAGAAAAAAACACAGGCTTCTTTGTTCCTCATTGTATTGGCATTTTCTGAAAAAAACATTTCGTCACTTATTTGTTATTGTCTCACACCCCACCTACAGCAAACTAGGAATCCTTGGTGGCATAATGACCGACTACATGTGGGAAGAAAAGGGTGCACATTTGGCGGGGCTATCACTTGTAACAAAACGACTACAAGGGAATGTGACAAACCGAAATGTCCAAAAAATGGCTCAGCACTGGGAGCGAAAACCCTCAGCCATTAAGGGGTTAAAAAAGAAAATGTTTCACAACTTTAGCTACACCAATAAAACTTGAAATATAACCAGACATGCTACCTGTAAAACAGAAGTGTTTTGTGCATGACTTTCTGTGGTATGCCTTCCTCTGTATGAGTGCGGTTCAGTGCGAGACGTTTGCAGAATAGTAGCCATCCCACCTTTGAAGTCTCAAAGCCAGATAAGCC
This sequence comes from Ambystoma mexicanum, assembly GCF_040938575.1. Lineage (NCBI taxonomy): Eukaryota > Metazoa > Chordata > Amphibia > Caudata > Ambystomatidae > Ambystoma > Ambystoma mexicanum. Next base: position 1,088,718,550 of record NC_090929.1, read on the forward strand.
GACGCTATGGTCCCAATAGATGGGAAATCCATAATTAGGAAGTGAATTACCATTACAACTGGCAGTAACAGTAGTTCAGTTTGCTGTTTTTAGCATTGCTAATATGGTGCTGATATCGCCAAATTCAAAAAGAGGCCCTTCGACTTAGTATACGGAACTGGTCGGACATATCAAACTGGAATTCTTTGTTCATCTTTAACTTGTATTGTTATTTCAAATAGCTCAGCAAGTTAAGCGCGTGTTTCAGACATTTCTCTTCACAATGCTTTCACAGGTTTGAATCTTGGCAGGGCTGTCTGTGCCCTTCATTCTTCTGAGGTTGACAAATAGAGTACCATTGCATTGGGTTATTACAATATCTATTATTACAACACTTAGAAGCGTAAGGAATCCTGCAAGAGGTGCCATATAAACATATATCATTATCACATGCATTACTACTTTAATTACAACACAAAGAAAGACCTTTTGTAATGTTTGTTTAACTGGCACCTCAAAAATGGTCAAGGAGGTCAAGTGTCAATGGCCTGGAATGTTGTTCCTGCTGGACATATGTCAGTGCCCATCCATGTAAGCCAAGGGTCCGATTCATATGCCCAAGAGAAAGGAAAAACAAAAAAGACAAAAAGGAGTCATAACATATGAGTCCTCTTGGTCCTCTATGGTAAACAGGTTGTTTTTTTGGGGACATAAGAAAGGCATGGAAATCCAGGTGGTCCTGTGTTTCCATGCCTATTTACGGCCTTTCACAGAAACACGGTGCTAATGCCCTTGCTGCTTTCCTCTGTCTCCATTATAATGTAATCACCCACGGGGGCCACAGACTTTTTCACAGCTTTAGGCAGGAGGCCCCCAAACATGTTGAACTGGGCCCACGCCAGCCCTGACAAACCTTCAACCGGCCCTGCATGAATCCCTATGAATTCCGTCTGGTTTGTGCAGGTTTAAAAAACAGGTGCAATCTGAAGTAAACACCAACTCTGGCCATGAAGGTGTGAGGAGGTCTTTATTGATTTCAGAGCTAAAGGGCTGCAGCTATTCCTCCTCACCAGAAACTTCCATTTCTCTCATTTAAAACACAACAATCTTTGAGTGCTTGGCCATTCTGAAGCTCTCTGTGACATCAACAGACGATGTAGGATTCTACAAATGGGTAAGCAACTATGTACAAGAATGACCCTTTAACTATATAACACACTTCCCTCCCTTCAACACAGCATAGGAGAATGAAGGAAACTTAGAGCTGTGTGCATAACATAGCAAATAACATAACAACAAATTACAACAAAACAAAACAGTTAGTAAACAACATCTACATTTACAGCTCTGCTTGTTCCTGAAGTTATGATCTTTTGGAATTGGCAATACGCTCCTTGGTCAACACTCGCCTCCTTCCAACAGAACCGGATTGCAATAATCCTTCCACACAGTTCTTATCCCACAAAACTTGGAATCAACCTTTCTACTCCACCTCAGAAGTCTAATCCTTATTTCATCACCTCTCCTGAACCTCACCCACCAACCTCCTTTTTTCAAATCAAAACCTTCCTTAGATTTCTCTCCACCCAATCTTATTCTCTCATGAATCGGGGCCACATCCAGATCCCAAAATTTGGAGTGATCTATCCATCCTGGTACCAACAAGGTATTCGGCTTTCGCTCCCACATTAATTCCAATGAAGAGACGCAGGTCACCAAATGAGGTGTGCACCTGTACTGGAATACCCTCCCAAAGTAATTCCTTCTGCCAGTCTCCACCAGATCACAACGACAGGCGTATACCATCCATCATGGTTCTGTTAAAGCGCTCCACACACCCATTGCTCTGCAAGTGATACAAGGATGTCCGCTCATGCTTGACACTATTCTCTTCAAGCCACTTCTGAAACTCTCTTCTTACAAATTAAAGTCCATTGTCACTGACCATGCAGGTAGGCCAACCCTCTCTCCAAAATATACCCTCCAAAAACGTTGCTACATTCTTAGATGTGATATCCTTAATCATTCCTACGTCTGACACACCTATTGAGCAAATCCATAACTATAGTGATATAAGAGTCTCTACTCCCTCACAAATGTAACAGCCCAAGTAAATCAATGGCAATGGTGTCCCACAAAACATTAGGAGCATCCGGTACCACGATAGTCGGGGTCTTTGTCACTAACATTTTGTCGCTGTCCTTACACTCCAAACACTACTTGATTCTCATTCAAGAAATGTATCCATGCCAAGCCACCAAAGGGCCATCGTTATGAGGGCTTTTGTCCTGCACACTCCCATATGGGCATTGTGACCAATGTCCAGTACCTTCTCTTGCATCCCCACTGGGACTAGCAATCTCTGACCCCTACACACCAGACGATCTGAAACACTCAATTCTTCCCTCACCCTCCTGAACTCCTTAAGCTGATCACTTAAATCTTGATTACTGTACAGACACCACCTGCCTTCTATCAGCCCCTTGACCTTTTAATATAGCTCATCCTCGCTACACGACTCACGCCAGTCTTTCTCATTCAATGACTCTTCCACCACAAATATATCTTTAATTCTTTCATCGGAAAGGAAATAAAATTAATCATTTTCACAAATACGATTCCTGAACTATGTATCCACCACCAAATTATCCTTCCTATTGACATGCTCAACCACAAATTCCAAACCTTGCAATCTTGTTATCCACTTGAAAATTCACCTCGAAACTGCATTGAGTCCTTTCCGGTTCAAAATCACAACCAAAGGTTTGTGATCCAGTCTCACAGTGAACCCTCTTCCATATAGAAACACTCTGAACTTGGCTATTGCCCACAACACAGCAAGGGCCTCCTGCCCTATCATGAAATATTGCTTTTGAACCTCCTTGAGTGCCCTAGAGGTATATGCTATGGTACACAAGCCATTTTCATCTTCTTGCACGAGTACACTCCCTAATACTTGTTCAGAAAAATCTGTGAACACAATTGTGCAAGTATTGTCCCTGCAAGACAGGAGCCTTTGTAATGTCCTCTTTGACCCTCTCAAACTCCTCATGACATCTCACGCCGCATTCAAACAAACACCTTTTCTGGTCAGTCTCCCCGTGCTCACCTTTTTGCTCGTAAGATTTTTTAATAAATTTGGCATAATATAAAAATCATCCCCAATAAATATGACACTTCTGCTTTGTTCCTGGGTGAGTGCATTTCCAGTATAGCTCTCACAGTGCTCAGTTTGGGCCGAACACAATCCCCAGACAAGCTGTAGCCCAAATAGTCTACCTGTGAAGCCCCAAACGTACATTTCTCAAGGGTGCGAGTCATCCCAGCTTCTTCCAATTTTTCAGCACTCCTCGTAACCTATTGTCATGTTTGTACCTATCCTTTCCCCGGATCAAAATATCATATTGGTAAAATTTCACACTTTCCATACCTCCTAAGATATTGTGCATTACTCGTTGGAAGACACTAGCTGCTGAAACAAAACAAACGGCATTCTGACACATTTAAATAGTCCAACATGGGTAATGAACATAAGGATGTCATGAGAGGCAGGATGCATCCTAATCTGATGATATGCAGATTCTAGATCAAATAAAGAGAACACTTTGGCTCGTCGATCTTGGGCAAAGGGAATCTCTGTGAAACAACGCTTTTATTGACTTGTCTGAGATTAATGCATAACCTTATGGATCCATTGGGCTTCTTTACAACCACTATGGGACTAACCCATTCTGATGCCTCCGCCCTCTCAATGACTCCTTTCTTCAACATTCCCTTAATCTCAACCTCCCTCTTGCATGCCATGGGAACAGGCATAAGCTTGGCAGCAAATGGAACAGTATCCTTTCTGAGTCTCATTTTGTGAATAAACCCTTTTAGACACCTCATCTGGTCTGAAAACATTAGGAGACCACTTAGCTACCTCATCCTCACACAACTCACCATATTCCTTTTTCAAACACTCTGATGAGGTCAAAGTGACTGTGTTGCACTCATTATGGACCTGTACCTGGCTATTGGGATCTAGCTTCATTTTGAGTATAGCGTGGCAGCTCCATGACAACAGATTTCCTCCCACACTGGTCAAGCATATCTTGCTGGCGGTGACCTCATTCTTAAATGAAAATGTGGCATCCAACTCCCCAATTATTGTGATAGGAGTTTCCCTGCATGCATTGGCTTTCACCCTGGCCTCCTTCGATGTACATTTATTTAAACTCTCTTCCCAGGATTTCATGCTAATCAATGTGCAGTCAGGACCACTGTGTACCAGCATCGCAATGGGTGTACCATTTACTCCAATTAATGTCTTGGGTTTTTTTTATATTCACCTCACATACTTAATTCACTACTTGTATAATACTCAACCCTTCATGCACATCTTCGCAATCATCACCATCATCTTCAATCACTACTACATTCCCACTCCCAAAATTACAAAATTTTGATAAGTGTCTCCTTTTTCCACATTGCCTACATTCAAAATACTGTTCAGTACATTCTCTGTCTCTCGCAAAATGATCAGAATTCCCACATCTGTAGCATCCCCTAAATGATTGTCTTTCATGACCACCAAAAACTTCTGTTTCTTGTAGAACCTCCTCCTCTCCTCTGTTTCTGTCTCGGCTCCTGTATACCCAATCATTGGGTTTGTATTATGTCATCTCTCCTTTCGCTGCAATTCTACTTCCTGGTTTGTCTCTCTTCACTACACTAGATTCAGTTTACTCAAGTAAATTTTTGGGATTATCTAATCCCAACTTCTTTTCCGTTACCAGTTCCTTGATGCTTGAAGCTGTATGTTCCACGTTTTCCCTATTTCTATGGCTCTGTCAAGCATGGGGTCATTTTATTTCCAGAGTTCATCTTTCACCTTATCATCTGCACACTTGATAACCAATTGGCCCCTTAGTCATTCCTCATGGCAGCACAGTCTGAACTGACACTTAACAGCCAATCCTTTTAGGACCATGACAAATTCTTCAATATTTTCCCCTTTGTGTTGATCTCTCGTGGAAAACCTTTATCTTACAAGTATTATGTTTCCTTTTACCTTATAATGTTTATATAGTTTTAAAATACTTTGGTCAAATTAACAATATCTCTTCAGTCGTTGGATCAGGAAGTCATTTTAGTACTTCCTGGCCTCCATGTGCTAAACAGTGGTATAATAAGGCATCTCTTCTTTCTAAAGAGTAATTTGGACAATATGCTGCCAGAACAAACTTCAGGAAGTCCTCCTTCCATCTGATAATAGGTTCACCACATGCAAGAGGGAGAAAAAATGCTGTGCCTGGAATATTTGTCGTTGGGAAATTCACTTGTGTGGGAATGACTCTAGTTGTTTGTCACCTAAGAGGTCGCACTCTGATTAATTTTTCGGGAACAGCGTGTTTGGCACACTTTTGTGTCTTTTATTTCATCACCCTTTTTATTTTTGTATTATAACTTTAAGCTTGTGTGAGAGCGCTCCTTTCAGTTTCAACGAGATAACATTTTCCTTTGTTTGGGATGTAGCTAAGCAGTAATGAATGTGCCCGCTAGCAATCAATCAATCTGGGTTTTGTGAGAAACGTGAGGTGTTTCTCCCACGCTATCCCCGGGGATCCCTGACTCAGGTGGCCAGGGGAGGGTCATTGCTCTTGGATCCCAATCCTGGGGGCAGACAAACGAGGGAGGATCACCTGGGAAAGGGACCCTTGGAGACTGTGGGAGGAACGCCCACAGGCGAGACATGGTATCCCCCAATACATCCCTACCTGACATACTCTCAGCCATCATGAGATATTATTGCACAATACCCATTCATCCACAACAATACATCCGCCCCTTTCACCCTGACAAAAACCCACATGGTTTTTCCATGATCCCTAAAAAAACCAACTCCTGCAATCCCTTCATCCACTATAAAAACACAAAGACTGAGACTAGGAAGATTGCTTATAATTATATGCAACGGCCATGTCCCACTAGTAAGACCAAGCAGGGTCAGGTGCTCAGTCACCATCACGCCCACTCTCCGGAAATATGTGCAGTGCCATTACGTGTGCCCCCATTTTGAACAATACTAAGAAGAAGAAGAAGAAGGAAAAGGGAGCTATGAAGATTACCCATAGGAACCAATTCACCAGGGATTCCTATGGGCAATCACCATTTTGTCCCGATAATGAGGCCAGGCAAGGCCAGGCCTCCCTCCACAATCATTCCCACCTGAAACCTGTTAAGCCTACCAGACAGGTGCACTTGGAGCGAGCTGGGAGGCTGACAGGATTGTTCTGTCCAGAGGAGCCAAGGAGCAGCTGCAGTGACCCTGAGAAGGAGGACGGGCTGCCAAGTCACTGGGCCTGTGAGTGCAGGCGAGGCTGTAGTGTGGCAAGAAAGCTGTGCTTCCAGGTAGCCAGACCAGGGGCAGCTGGAGCTATCTGACAGGACCCAAGCCAAGGCTCATCCCCTGGGTGTAACATTAGAACACAGGCCTCTGAGGTGCAGGTTGGATGACCGTGACCCCAGAAAAGGCCCATTGGAATCCTCATAACTCCCCGAACCTGCAGAATGCCATTTTGAGGAGCTGGCGAAGTAGGAGCGAAATAGAGACGGATGCATTGTGGACCTTGAAGTCCAGAGAATATTTTTTATTGAACTTTTGGGCAAAGTGAGAGGGTCCGAGCCCGACTGAGGGAGACCTGTGTATGTACCAAAGGAGGGGTCCAAGCCTGACTGAGGGGGACCCGTGTGAGAAGCTAAAGGAGGGGTCTGAGCCCGACTAAGGGAAACCTATGAGAATTGGAGCCAGGTGGAACACAAGAAGGAGCAGAACTTCTGGGCTAAAGGCGAACCCACTGGAGCAGAACGACCAATCGAGGGACCAGAGCAATGGGTTGGGGAAACCCTGAAGCTCTGTGCACGAGGTCATTGCCTCCGAAAAACCAGGAGAGAGCCAAATCCTAGACAAGAAGACTGCACTGTGTTTCAAGGATGCCAGTGACCCTCCCGGGTGAATGACAGAGTTGGAGGCGAGACCAAGCCTGTGTTATTAACTTTAACTACTGATTTGAAGCCGGAAAGTGAATGAACTCTGAAATTCATCATGGTCAAGATTAACCCAGGGAAAAGGGGAAATGAAAAGGTGAATGCTTGAAGAGAAAGATTTCTTTGAACTTGTTTTGCTTATGGTAAAGAACTACCAAGACCAAGAGATACTAGGGCAAAAAGACAAAAGGAGAGTGGAAGTGAAAGTCAAAGTTGTCCTGCGAAGGTCCATAGTAAAAGCCTTGCACATTCGAAAGTCTTTAACATTGGTGAAAGATCTCAGCCCAACCGAGGGAAACTTGGAATGTGAAATAAGTTAGGGGATGGGAACCCCTAATGAATGTGAATAAAGCTTAGGGAAGGGAACCCCTGCAAGTGCTGTGATTGCAAGTTCCGAGCCCGGCTGAGGGAGATCTATGTTGAATCAGGTACTTTTTGCTTTGTGAGGTCGGAGCCCGACAGAGGGAGACCTACGTGAACTTTTTGTTGAACTATGATTTATTAAGAGGTCCGAGCCCAACAGAGGGAATCCTATGTGAACTTTATGCTTTGGGAGGTCTGAGTCGGACAGAGGGAGACCTATGTGAACTTTATGCTTTGAGAGGTATGAGACCGACAGAGGGAGACCTATGTGAACTTTCTGCTTTAAGAGGTCCAAGCCTTTCAGAGGGAGACCTATGTGAACTTTTGATTGAACTGTAAAAGAACTTTGGTGAGCTGGAAAACCAGTGACTTTATCATGGAAGGCCAAGCAGACCTTGACCCATGTTTTGAACTGCTTCTTGATAACCTGAGCCAGAATGTGTCATTCTGCCTATGGGGGGGGGTGCCTTATTATGTGCTGTCCAGCATGGGAAAGAGAGCTGACTCAGCCATCTTGATTCTTTATGTTATAGCACTGACTTTTCTTTGCATACATATCCCCCATTGCACACTTTTTCTATAAGTGATAGGGCAGGCATTAGGTGTTTTTAGTATAGGCCATTTTTATTTGACAGAGACTGACTAGAACTGGGTTTTCTTTATAATTTGATGGTAGAGACTACTCCCATCATAGCTATAGGGCAAAGTAGGAGTTTTTCCAAACCCCACAAATCTAATAAAGTTTTTGAAATGTTATCTCTTGTGTCAGTGATATTTGTGATACCATGTCTGCCTTACAGTTTCCACTTACAGTTCATAGTGGAGAGTCAAAGCAACCAGGGTCTGCCCTGGAATTATACTTTTTTTACTTGGAACTTGGCCTTGACAATGTTCTTTGCTCTGGAGAATATGAGGGAGTGGAGGCACGCTCTATCTCCCTGCAAAGGTGCGGCTCTCATGTTTGTCCAGTTTCATCCCTCCACATGACTGAAGACCACAAATTTGACCTCCAGTACATTTAAAATACTATTATTTAATGAAACTCTGACGTCTTCCTTGTTTTTGTGCATGTCTTCTGAACAGGAGTTTCATTCTTTCACTTGATTGTAACTACTGTCTGATCTTTTCATCTAGAACGACATTGCTTCTTGGGGCTGGTCCAGCCTCGCCCCACAGAGATTCATTTCTGTATTTCAATTGCTTTTCAAATGCAACACAGAAAAGAACAGAAGGCCTTCTTTCCCTGGTCCTGCTCTGATATAACATGTAGTGGAATCATCCATTCCTTACTTGCTCCAATATATGTATATGTTGGCCTATGCCGCAATCTATTCACTACATGGTTAGCCTCAAGAATACTTTGTCTGCTTGCATTACTTTGTATCTGTTCATGTGTAAAATAACTTGAGATCGTCATCGTTTCGGTAGCATAAGCTTCTTCATCAAGAGCCCGAGATGTTGCTTACCTTTAATACTTTCTTGATGCCTTATAGAATATTTACATTCTCTTGTCTCTGAATCTCTTCTATATACGTCAGTCTGTTTTCGTTTAACGTCACCACTCTGCTCTTTCATTCACTAGTCCTGGGATTTCATTCAAATGGCCATCATACTGTCTCGTATGTAGGTATGGCTTTCTCAATGGGAACCTTGCTTCCGTAATTCTCCTTGGTATTGGTACTCTCACTGGTACTGCATGTGTTCCACACTCTAGTTCCCAACATATAGGCAATATGGGCGAGGTACGTGAAGGGGTACTTAGCCCCTCCTCTACAACCCCCCCTCTGGGCGATTCATCGACCACTCTCCCTTCATCCTTCACATCCAGACCTCCCCGTCTGAAAAAATGCTTTTCCACGTCATGAGCATGCATTGGCCACTTGGACTGCAGTGAATCCACCTTCCCACATATTTCTTATGGTTCTTCGGGTACAGGAATCTCTTTCTCTCAGGTACATGAATACTGGCTTTCACAAAATCTCTGATTTCTTCGTCTGTCAACTCTTTGGTCTTCCATCCTGACTTGACATTGATCATGTTTTTCATCCCTATGTCTTTCTTTGCTGGCTTCTTGCATTGCAAGATTATTATCCTGATCACACAGAATCTAAGCATGATCATCACCAACAGGACTCCAAAGAACTTAAATATGTCTTCCATCCGTTGTGGAACCCATGAAAAGAGTGATCTAAACCTCCAGATATCATCAGCAATGCCCTCCACTTCGTCTACCATCTGGACGTGTAGCTTTGTCAGCATCTCTATGGCTTCTGTCGAGGTGTCATTCTTGTCATCGGGAGACGGTATGAATGTGCAACATGATTCTCCAATTTTTGCACAAACACCTCCATCCATGGCCGTGATCATGTCCAGGACATATCTATTCTAAAGAGTCATTAGTCGTATTGCTCTCAGCTCTTCTCTTATAGCAATCAATCCCTTTATGGTAGTGTTGATTGTCTGCAACAACTTCAATCTTGTAATCTGCAACTACTTCGTATTTGCTGCTGTCTGGATCCTTGGCATAAAGAGCAACGTGAATATCGATGAGGTCTGACTGAACAATCTGTGCTCATAAGGAAAATAATCAAAAGCTTCAATTGATTTTGCTAAGAAATAGTTCTCTCTCTTCATTTGATTTATCAGTTCCACTGATCTCTTCTTCCTCAGGTGACCATCTGCTTTTGGAGAGTCACCAATGTCCAATTCACTTTTAGGAATTACCAATGCTGGAACATGAACAAGCACTATGGAACATCGTCCTCCCCAATTCTCTGGTAGCTTCATCTAAGCTTTAGATCCACGAGCCCAATAGTGATCCATTATCACTGCTGTCCCAATTTTCATTCCTGGCATGTCAAAGGTTTGACCGCAGTTCTGGTTCTCTCCGACATTTCTTGTGCCATTGTTTTTGAAGCACAGTTTTGCATTTTCCAAATGCACTATCTGCAAAGGTCCTCCTTTGTCTTCAACCCATGTCAGCAGTTTAGCAAGTTTTGGCCAAAGAGGCTTGCATCCATGTTCCACAATGCCAATAGTCGATTCAGGACAACCAACTACCACCCATGCTCTGCAGATAACCACTCCTTCTTCCCATCCATCTGGAGAAAGCCCTGATCCCCATATCTGCATCTGTCCTCGATTCTTCCATCTATGAATTTCTTCTGCAGATTTTCCTGGACTGTCAAGCCTCCTATTTATTTCCCATCTGATTCCAGCTCCTTTTACTCCAGGCTGTTCATATCTGATCACATGATTCTTAGTGTGATCTCTGTTTCTTCTCTTTGTTTCTTGCACATAATCATCTTCATCTGGATCTGTCCATTCAGTTGTCCATTTGAGATAGGCTGTTTCGGCCCATGAACTCACCTCTTGTATGGCATATGGCAGAGTGCTATATGTGATAGACAATGTCCTGTCTGGACGTCTATTCAATAGCTATGAAGATCTTAGACTTCCCCATGCTATAAGGCAGGGTGCACATACAAAGTATTCCTCCTTTTGAGGTCCTACTTCCCACCTCTTTCATATGCTGATACCGTATGTTATTCCCCAAATGTGCTGTATTATCCAGGTAATCATTTAGGTCATGATCATCCTCACTAGCACTTCTTTTAGGCCTCATTAATTTCTTATGGGCTTCTTTATATAATGAAACACTTCAGCATAATTCCTTCTCACAGGACCAATCATAGATACATTTGTCATGAAATTGGTGTTTTTACATGTACTGCCACTGTATTGCTCGGGTCTCACAAGAAGGATCGAACATCAGTCTGTCTTCCAACAAGATGTGGGCATTCCTCAATCAAATAGTAAAACACCATGCCCACTAGTCTTTGCGCATTATCAACAGATAGGGGCATGTGTACTTTCAGAAATGTACTCAGGAAGCTGCAGTACTTGCTCTATTATAGCTGTGAGCAATCTGCCCACGATTGGACCATTTCTAGGATCTTGCAAGAAATTACGGATGTGAAAAGTTATCCCCACTAACGAAGGGTATGAACGAAGAATGTAGATAAAAACAGCAAGGATGATCCAATGAACATTGTCATTGGGCACCACCATGGGCACCTCCGAAAAGAAACTCAGTGAGAAAGGAATCAGGCAACTGTTCCCTCTTCCAGTCGTCGAAAAGGAACTCCAGATATGGTATTCTTTCCTTCCAGATCAAGACTTAAATGTGTCTCAGTCCAATGTTAACAAGCTCCTATGGTTCAAGAACAAATAACTTTCTTCCACTCCTTTTTATCAATTAAAAGAGTGTCCCGAACAGAACCATAGTCCAATGTACTCTTTGTCTGTATTTATTGGAAGTCTCTGTCCTTCTTCCTCGTCCTGGATCTAGTCTGTACATGCTGAGGTTCTTCCCTTGTGGAATTGGATAAAATGAGGAGCCTGGAATTGTTATCATTAGAAGAATCATAAGACCCAATGATAGAGAATCATAAGACCCATTGTTAGACAGTACTCTCTGTAGAGAACCATTACCCATTATTAGACTCACTGTTAGAGAATCATCAGAATCACCATTACCCAATCCTTACTCTTTGCTATGGACTCATTCCATTATTGCATTCTGTTTAGTTCTGATTTAGTACATTGCTGGAGTAGACACTATCCACATATTAGACTGTCACCTTTGTATGCATTTGCTTGCCATTTAGGAGAGAAATATGCTGCCACTTTGCACTTTGCCATTTGCAATGGAATGACACTTGCATATATTTGAAGTGCTATGATTGTGCTTTAGAGATACGGTATATTTGCACCATGATTTGCTATGCATTTATGTTTTCCTTAGGATGTAGCGCTTAGAATGAGTTTGTTTATTGTTTGCACTAGAGCAGAACGAATGAGGCCTGGAATGACACACACAGTGCATAATTGAAAATGAAATGAAAAGCCATTTAGTGCACATTGTATGCTTTGTAGAGACACACAAAGAGACTGTCATGTATGTATGTATGTATGTTGAGTAACTTAGAATGAGTTTGCATTATAGTGCCTGGATTTGTGGCAAATGCTAGGAAGCATTTAACACGAGGCCTGAGCCATTTCTCATGGAGACACAGAAGCACTGGGCTCAGTGCGGAGAATTGTTATGTATTAAGGAATTTGTAAACATTTGCTTGGCAGAGACAGATAACATGAAACTTGTCCGAGAAGGAAGCTTATCAGCATGGCTGGTGTTCGCAGAGACTGCAAAGGTGGGGGCATGAGCATGATGGGGAGATAGAGAAGGTGCTTTTGCATGAGAGAGACAGGGCCTAAAAGAGCATTTCGTGATGCCAACAGAGCCTACAGTGGAGAGAATGGGGTATGAATAGATGGTGTTTTTCACCAGACACAGAATGGCCATGAAAGAAGATATGATGTCCAAATGTCAAGCTGACAGCACACGAAGTGACAGGACATACCATTCAAGGAACACGCAAACACAGGCAGGCATTTTGCTAAACGCTGAGAGAGAGACATTCTTAGAGTAACCATGGAGAGATATGTGCGTAATTGGGGGCTATAACCAAGGAGGAGAGGAGAGCCTGTTAGAAGTTGTTTGCTGGAGCTAGTTGGAGAGATCGGGAGAGCCAGAGAGTTGGAGGACAGTTGGTTGCTGAAAGCTAGTTCGAGGGAGTTGCTGAGGAGTTGCCAGAGAGATCGAGAGAGCCAGAGAGTTGCAGAGAGTTGGCTGGAGATGGTGCAAGACTAGATGAGAGAGAAAGAGGTGTCTTGGTGCCACTGACTGACTAATTGCAGGGTCGTGCCTTGATGAGATCGATCTGGCAAAGACAGAGCTGGAAACAGAATGGGAAGTATGGTTTGGCCTAGGCTAAACTGATGGATTAGAACACACACACACACAAAGAGCGTTGGGTGAAGGGGAAAACCAGACAGGGGACTGTTTAGAGTGAGAGTGTGGAGATGGTGTGGATTGGGGTGGATTTGCCCATGGAGGTGATGGATGCTAGCGCTTGCATTAGACTGCATTAGAACCACACATTAGACATTACAGGCTTATATTAGAGACCTGAAAGGCTTATAGTTACTGCATGGTAGCTTTGCACCAGAAGTATAAAAGGTGCAAATTAGACATAGCATTAGGATTGCCTGCATTGTTATGCATTATGCTTAGCTGTGTGCACATTAATAAATGTATCCCATTGTTATAATTGAATTGATTCATGTGTTTTCTTGTGTCTTGTGTCTTATGTTATTTGTTATTCTGTTGCCAGTAGTAATCTAGGAGTAAACACGGCGCACCTAGGGCCTGATACGAATGCAGCCAAGGGGGGGTATAGTGATCCTTAACCCCCTAGGAGGTTGTCAAAGATTGTCTGAGACCGGAGCGTGCTTGCCCACGGGGGGGCGTAACACGATGGTTAGGGATTTGGTTTTAACAGACTGATGCTTGCTTCCGACAGGTGTGGGGGCGAAGGGGATTCTCCAGCGTAGATCTTTACAGCTCCAAGAAATATCCACGCACGTATTCCTGGTATCTTCACGGCTGACTGCGTCAAATCCTCTACAACGAAAGGACCTTTGAAACGTCGCCTGTTGTTGTATTATCTCCATCTGTGTTATTTGCCCTGCACCCCTTCTGCTTGAGCTGATCTGAAATGACAGAGATACTTGAAGTCATACAGGTCAAGTAATCATGTACCTCCTTGTCATGATGCCTACGCCTGGGCATCAGGACCAAGCCCATCAGCTCTGGGAACAGGCATCCATATTCTTATTAAAACCCCAACAGCACAGGCTGGGGGCTGTTTGGGTTCAGTCCTGGCGCCTTAGGCACCGGGCTCATCATAGAAATCAGTCCTGGCGCCATAGGCGCCAGGCTCATAGACTTTACTTATCTGATGCAGCCCATGCTGCAAGTGAGTCCAAGCCAATGTGAGGCCTGGATGGGACTATTTTATTACAGGGACTATTTTTTACTCAGGTGTGGTTCTGGGGAACTTCTTACCTGGAACTACTTTAGAGGCTATTTAAACCACACCCGAACAGCAGCACACGCTTCGCGTTATTCTGCATCCAGCAGCGTAACGCTCACTGTGCCTGCAGTCAGCATCCAGTCTTCTGCCACACCCGCCTCGAATCTGTAGCTCCTAAAACAAAGAGGAAAGAAAAGGACAAGGTTAAAAAGCGAGCTATTTTCGAATTCCTCACCTGATTCCGGATCCATCTCGCCTCCGGACCTGGAAAGAATATCATTTCAGTACGAGTCGCATCTCCAGCTGCAGCACCGCGCCATACTCACTAGTCCTCGCAGCATCTTTCGGCTCAGAGCTGCCTCCATCATTTCTTCGCAAAACTCCGGCACCTGGGGGACAAAAGAAAACAACAAGGTGAGCCTAGAAAACCAACAAATGTAACTCTTATCACCATAGACTTACCTGATTTATCACCGGAGGCATTATTCTATAACTCTCCACATCTTCATGTGCCGCACCTGCAAAGAGAGAGAAAACCGCACGTTAAACACGTGCAACATTTACGGGACAGCGTCGGGTAATACAGACTCTTACCTGAGCGCCACCAGCTACCACGAGAGCATCTTCTCACGAACTCAGCTGCAAGACAAGGAACGAAGGGGGGAACAAGAGTGAACATCAGACATATTGAACTTTATGAACTTGATACTTACTGGTCCTCGCCAGGAACCTCAGAGTCAATACTCTCCAGAACTCTCCCACGCCTTCAAACCAGTGAAGTAACTGGCATCAACGCGCCCCTACAATCCATGCAGGATGGAGAGCTCATCTTTCAAGAGTATAAGGTGAGATTGCTGAGAGGGCACTTCGGAGGTGATTAGTGGGGAGGACTGTGGGGGGTGGGTGCCATCACTTGAATCTATGGGTGGCTAAATTCATCTCTCCACTTGCAGGAGAATACTTCTACGGGTCAAGCAGACAAGATTAGGAGGGCCAGTCCAGTCAGTCATCTCTGCACTACGCATCACGTTGGTGGAGACCGCAGCCGTCCGGGTCCGACCGACACCCCTGTGGGAGCCAGGTGAGCATAACAGAACGCGAAGCCTCTCTATAAATCCCCACCCGGGCGTTATGGAAACCTCAATTATTGGGGGAACCTAGGGCGGAAGTGCACTCCGCTCGCCAAGAGAGTAATGCCCTCAGGAGACAACTGATTGTCTCGAAGGAGCGCACTGACGATCTGGCTAGGCAGCTGCTGCAGAAGCAACCAGGGCAAACACCTTTACCAGGACTCGGGGGGGAGTCCAACACCTGTTTCATCGAGCAATCCAGTGCAAGTGGTTTTACCAGGGGCTATTCCTTTAGCTCCACCTGAACGCTTTGCTGGGGACCCAAAAAGGTTTGCCGTGTTTATGAACCAATGTCGCTTGCACTTTTTATGCAGACCTGGAGCTTTTCCAAATGACCAAGCCAAAGTAGCTTTTGTATTATCATATTTGAGTGGCAGTGCAGCTGATTGGTCCATTCCACTAGTTAATCAGGATGACCCTCTTCTTCGGGACTTTCAGGGTTTTCAAATGAGCATGGAAAGACTATTCACTAGACATTCCCAGGGACAGGCCCTGGATAACGAACTTTTATCCCTACGACAAGGTAACCAGGATCTGTTAACCTATATCGCAAACTTTAATAGGTTGGTGGCGGAAACCGGATGGCCAGAGGCAAAACGAATTACACTATTCCATCGTGGACTTCGGGGAGAACTTAAAGATGTTTTGGCCCAAGTTGTGAACCCACCTCAGGATTGCGCAGAATATATAGACTTAGTGGTCCAGTTTGACCATCGACTTCAGGATAGAAAGGCTGACCGAGCTAAGTTCGAGAATCGGGTATTGGTTAAACCCAACGTCACCCCCAAATGAACAGATGCAGCAGAACCTATGCAGATCGGGGGGGTTAAGGGACCCTTAACTCAAAAGGAAAGAGAAAGGAGACGGCAGATGCAATTGTGTCTATACTGTGGGGCCTCAGGACATTTTCTACGGGATTGCCCTATAAAACCATTCAAGAAAATAGTCGGAGTAGCTGATAGAAATCAAACAGAACCTGATTCGGGAAACGACCACGCCCGACAAGCGTAGAGGTCCGCTTGCCGAGCTTGAAGATGGACACTCAGACCTCGCACCTAATCATACCAATGGTCCTTATTGATCCAAGGCAGCCATCATGTATGCACGCAGTAAGGGCATACATTGATAGCGGGGCCATAGGAAACTATATGGACCACGAATTGGCTTCTCGGATGAATCTACCTTTCTGCAAAAAAACCTCTTCGGATGTCATCACCACAGTTGATGGAACTGAAATTGCCTCTGGGCCTGTAACCCATTCCACCACAGAGATGACACTGTTGGGTCAAGATGGGCATCGAGAGACTATTGTGTTTGATTTAATCAAAGCCCCGCAGTTCCAAATAATACTGGGGATACCTTGGTTGGAAACACATAATCCTAGTATTGATTGGCAAGAGAAGAGAATAACCTTCCCGGATTGTGCACACACCTGTTACCCAGAAAAAACCTTGAACAAAGGCCTGGCCACAGGTGCAAATCCAATCGTGCAGTTACCTCAGGAATATCAAGAATTCCAGGATGTTTTTCAAAAAGAACAGGCACACACCTTACCACCTCACAGATCATACGATTGTCAAATCGACCTCATACCCGGTGCACAACCTCCATGCAGTAGGATCTACGCCCTTACCGAAAACCTTCAACTATGACAATACTTGGACCAATACCTTGCTAATGGCTTTATTCGTCCATCCAAGTCCCCTGCATCCTCAGCTTTGTTATTCGTGCCTAAAAAGGAAGGTGACCTCAGAACATGCATAGACTACCGCGCATTAAATCAGATTACGGTGAAGAACCGATACCCATTGCCTCTGATCCCTGAATTACTAGACCAAGTAAAGGATGCTTACATCTACACTAAATTGGATCTCCGAGGGACATATCATCTGGTACGTGTAAAGAAAGGCGACGAATGGAAGACTGCCTTTCACACCAAGTACGGATTATTCGAATATCAGGTGATGCCCTTCGGGTTGTGCAATGCACCAGCAGCCTTCCAGTATTTTATGAACAATGTCCTTCGTGAACTCATTGATGTCTGTGTTGTCGTATACATAGACGATATTCTAGTGTACTCCTCCTCAGAATCAGACCATGTTAGGCACGTGCGTGCAGTCCTTGAGAAACTACGCCAGCACAAGTTATATGCAAAATTGGAAAAATGTGTTTTTCATACTACGAAAGTTGAATTCCTTGGATTTATCCTGACTCCAAAAGGAGTCCGAATGGACTCTCGAAAGGTGGACGCAATTCTCAAGTGGCCATCACCCAGTTCAGTTAAAGGGGTATAAAGCATGCTCGGATTTGCTCATTTCTACCGCAGATTCATTCCGGATTTCTCACATGTTGTACACCCCATCACAGCACTTTTGCGAAAAAACAAATGCTTCTTGTGGACCGAAGAGGCTGAAAAGGCCTTCCAAGAGCTGAAAGCGAAATTCACGTCTGCACCTGTCTTAAAGAATCCCCGCCCTGAACTTCCATACATAGTTGAAACTGATGCATCCAGTTTAGCCATGGGAGCTGTCCTGTCCCAGAAGGATCCTGAAACCGGTCAACTTCACCCAGTAGCATTTTGGTCCAGAAATTTCTCGGCACCCGAGTTAAACTATGCGGTTACCGATAAAGAGTTATTAGCCATCAAATCCGCCTTCAAGGCTTGGCGGCATTATCTTCTCGGTGCCAGGCATACCATTACTGTAATCACCGATCACCGGAACTTGCAGTATTTAAAAACAGCCAAAGCCCAATCATCTCGCCAACTTCGATGGGCATTGTTCTTTGCCGAGTTCAATTTCGTGATCACTTATCGACCAGGCTGTAAAAATGGCAAAGCAGATGCCTTACCCCGAATAGGGATGGGAGAAGCATATGTGAACCCGGAACCGGTGCCTATAATTTCAGAACAAAGAATTCTTGGCATAACTACTCTACAGACACTAGAGGATATTCATGTAAAAATCCAACAACTCTTCGATCCAACAGCCCTGCAGGACTGGGTAAAGAAAGGCCCAGACTACTCAGCCATCAATGACCTACCTTATTATCAAGGGCGACTATTTCTACCACACAAGGAACTACAAGAACTAGTCATCTCCAATTATCATGACACCCTGATGGAAGGGCACCCAGGTATCGCAAAAACTGAAGCTAAAATTAAGAGACAATTCTGGTGGTCCACCTGGCGAAAAGACGTAAAGTCATTTGTGATGTCTTGTGGCATTTGCGCCCAAAACAAAAGTCAGAAGAAAAAACCAGCTAGCCTTTTACAACCTTTGGATATTCCACCTACACCATGGCACACCTTATCTTTAGACTTTATTACAGATCTACCTCCATGTAATGGATTTAACACCATTCTAGTTATTGTGGATCTTTTTTCCAAGATGGCCCACTTTATTCCTTTAAAGGGATTACCTTCTGCTTCAATTCTGGCCAAGGAGTTCCTCGAAAACATTGTTCGAATACACAGATTTCCTTCCGTATTGGTCTCTGACCGAGGTAGTCAATTCTTTTCACATTTTTGGAAGAAATGTTGTCAATTGGTGCAAATCGACGTGAGGTTATCAGCCAGTCACCATCCCCAGACCGATGGTCAGACGGAGAGGACCAACCAGACCCTTCAACAGTACCTACGTTGCATGCTACACCAGACCAAAAGTAATTGGAAAGATATTTTATGGATTTCCGGGTATGCATACAATAACTCTGTACATTCAGGAACCGGACAAAGCCCCTTTTATACCATATATGGACATCACCCTCGAACCTCAGAACTAGATTCGCCTCAGCACTTAGAAATGCCCACAGTTAGTCATTTGCACTTTACTATTACACAAGCCTTTAAGGAGGCAACAGAACATTTGAAACAAGTAAAAGAGAAATATAAGAAAAATGCTGATCAACATAGAAGTGAAACTCCACAATACCAGATTGGGGATCAAGTTTGGCTGGCTACAAAACACATACCTCTGAAGGGAACTCGGACTTTTAACCCTAGATATTTGAGACCTTACACCATTAAGGCCATTATCTTTTTTTTTTTTTTTTTTTTATTGTATATGGTTTACAAAAAACCTTTACAAATAGAACAAACTTTATAATTAGAAAAACAAGATAGTAAAAGAGAAGATAAACATTCATTGCTTTGCATTTGCATTTAAAAAAAGAGAAAAAAGAAAAATACCCACTAAAGAAATATGAAATTACAGATTTACATAAGTTGCAAAAGTTTGCAAATTATACAGAAAAGGGACAAACAATAGATAATCAACCGGTTTCAGATTTAAAAATTTGATTGTCTAGGATTAGTCAAGTCAATACAAAGTACTAGTTATAGAGAATAACAAATAGAATAAATGCAAGGTATAAAATACAAAATACATTGCTCATATTAAAAACACTGTGCTCATATAGTAAAAAATTCATAATTCCAAAAATAGGAGCAGGAATCAGACCAAAGGGGCATATAGGTCAAGGGCTCTGATAAAGCCCGCCACAGCCAGACCAACCTTGATGTTCGAGATTGAGAGACATTGTGACCAAATCCAATTGTCTACCCCCAGTCGCCCCATAACATTAAAAATGCCTAGATATTTGTCCCTTAAAGAGGTCAAGGCCTTACAGTCAAGAATGAGATGCCGAGAAGTTTCAGTGACCCCCAAAAGTTTGCAAAAACGACAGGTGGGATCCAAATCAGAAAACTTCTTCCTTTTGCATAGGACTTCCCGAGTGGGAAGAAGGTTCCATCTGAGTTTAATGAGAAGAGAGCGGTAATGTCTATTAGGAAATTGGCTCAAAATAAAAGACAACACACCTCTCTTCTTATGATCAAATTGAAGATCACTCAGTGAGGAATAACCATGAAGTTTTTCGATAGTGTTGCTCCAATCATGGCTGAAGAGGGACTCCTTAACCTTATTAGGGTTTGTAAGTAGTGTATCCCTGTCGGAGGATATATCCATCAGGGTCTTATCGCAGAGAGTGGAGAAAAGATGGAGATATATGTTGTGGCCCGAGTGTGTCTCGGAAAAAATCATGCGGCCCACATCAACATATAAAGTATCAGGTCTAGGGGAAAGCAAGGCTGAGAACAGTGAGAGAACCCTCCAAAGAATCCTAGCTCGTAGAGAAACCAGACCCAGCTCATATCTGATGGCAACAATAGGAATTGAATTGGGCAGTTTTAAAACTTTCCTCCAGTAAATGCCCTCAAGAGAGTCCCAGAAGGGCAAAAGTGTAAAGTAATGGAGTTCCATACCATACAATAACTTTGGAGTCACCTTACCCTTGAAAAAGTCTACCACGGGTTTGAGGGAAAACATACAATATTTATTCTCCAAAGTACGTGATTGGGAGATGAGAGGGAGCAGTTTCTGTCTAAGAAATCGTCTCAGTTCTATCACCGATGGTTGGGCCAAGATCAAAAAGCCCAAATAGACGATTTTGTTAACTCGAGAAATGTTTGCTCCCCCCATTTTCCATACTTTGTTGTTTCGGGTTCTCCCCTTTGAGAATTCCATGATACGTGTTTTACCAGGATTGATCTTCAGCCCATTTAGCAATGCGTACTGTTCAAATTTACACAGGAGCCTCTGCAGGCCCACTTTGGTCTGGTCGAACAAGAGAAAGTCATCGGCATATGCCAACCAGGAGAATCTCAAGTCCCCAAGTTTAGCACTAACCATGCCTGCATTTTTCAGGAAGTTATCCACATCAGCCAAATAGAGGATAAATAGACAGGGAGCTAACGAGCAACCCTGTCTCACCCCAATACGCGTCCTAATCCTCCTAGAGAGAGTACCAGCCAAATCAAGCCTGATGTGTACCCCCGAGTTTTCATAGAGGGCCATAATAAGAGAAAGGAGGCCCGCCGGGATGCCCCATTTAGTTAATTTTTCCCATAATCTGGATCTAATGACCAGATCAAATGCATTAGATAAATCAATAGAGGCAACATACAGAGGACCGTCAGATTTTCCCCAAGAGGAGGTCTGAAGGGCAGTTATAATAAGACCATTGAGATTGGTAGAGTGGCCGGCCCTGAAGCCAGTTTGGTATTTGGGGAGAATATGATTTTCCCTAATCCATGTGTTAAGATGGGAAAGGAGCAGAGAAGCAAAAAGCTTACAGTCCGCGTCTATAAGAGAGATCGGTCTGTAATTCTTTACCTCGGAACGTAGGCCTCTCTTAAAGATTGGGACAATATGGGCCGTATGCCAACTCATAGGGACCTTCCCGGAATTTACTACGTCCTGAAAAAGCAGGAAAAGTAGATTGGCCCAAATCTCGGGCTCGGCTTTGAATGTATTGTTCGTAAGGCCATTTGGACCTGGCGCCCTAGATTTCTTAGCCTTAGAAATAAGACAGAACACTGTCTCAAGATCAAAAACTGGTTTCCATGCGTCTTTCGATGGGTAAATCATCGATGCATCCGAAGCCAAGTCTTCCTCCCCAATATCAAAAAGTTTAGAGTAGTAGTCAAACCATTTGGCCTCTGGGATTGCATTAAGCTGATCAGCCATCAATGTGTTATCTAGGCTGGAAACCGAAGCCCAGAAGGCCCTCACATCTCGTTTTATTAATACTGCAAGCATATACTGTGCGTCATTTTGAATCATGGTAATTTTTCTATGCTTACAGTAGTTTTTGTATTTTTGGCGGATGGTTTTAATTTTTGTAGTTTTATCTGCCCAATCCATATCTAGGGCTTGAACATCCCTAATAAGTTTCTTAGTAAGGGCCTTTACATCGGCCAATTGTTGGTCGAAACTATGATTGTGGAGTTTTTTGAAGACTCCTTTCCTTAGCTGGCCATAAATACTACTCTGTAAGACATTGAGAAAGCTATCAAAAGAAGAGGTGTTAAAGACTGCTATTTTCCAGCAGAGCGAGGTGTGGTTAAGGGAAGAGATCAGTTTGTTATTAAGAACACTGATGTTAAAAGGAGACCACCTTATCCCTGTCCCTTGCCTAACAGTATAAAGCTGAGTGGGTCCACCCTCCGGCAGAAGCTTGGTAAAAAAGGGGCATAGAAATTGAACCCGGAGAATACCATGGTCACTCCATGAATTGAAGGACACCTCGACATTAGAAGAAAATGGAATCAGGGAATGGTCGACAAAGACGTAGTCTAAGGTGGAAGATAAAGACGATCTACGCCAAGTTGGGCAGGAAGGATTAGTAGCATCATAATGGCTGTTAAGACAAGTTAGGCCAATTGAATCCAGGGCCAGATTCCAAGATCGACCCCATGTAAGTTTTAGTCCTGTACGTGGATCGTCTTCCATAACCAAGCCCAGGTCATCATGATTGGATTCCAGACAGAGAGTACAGTCTGAATTTAAATCGCCCGCCAGAATGAGTTTACCCATGGGGTGCAGATATCTCCAGGCAATGATTGTATCAGTTAACTTCTCCAGAAACAATTCAAGAGGAGAGATTCCCATATGCCAGTAAACATTGACCAAGAGGAAGTAACAATTAGAGTCCGGAAAAAACACCTCTAAGGCCATAAAGCCAAAAGGTGTATCCGAAAGCTCCTTAGCAACAGAACCGAAGGAGGTTCTTACCCCTATAATGAGTCCCCCCGATGCGCGGCCTCCCAGGCTAGGTTTGGCACATTGAGAGAAAATATCGAATCCATCAAGAACTGGAGTTGAAAGTAGCCAAGTTTCTTGGAGAAAAAAACAATGCGAAGCCTTAATCACGGCAACCGTTTCTAGGTTCGTGAACAAATGAGAGTTACCTCTAGAGTTCCAAGAAAAGAAACCGAAGCTATATAGAGGTCGGGCATTCGAAGAGGATTCTGATTTAGCGGGGGTTAAATCATTTCCATAAGCCTGCGGTGACATGTGCCCAGCTCGCGAAGTCTCCATTAGATTTGGGCAAGAAATGCCTCCGTTGGGGTGGGGGAGTTCTTTCTGGATGGTAGACCATTGTGAGGTTACCTCTATATTCCGCGCCCTCTCCTTTATTTTTGGCAAATTGAGAAGAGTCCACTATTTTTGCTTCAAATCCTAGTTGCTTCAACCCTTCCATATGCCCCATGATCAAGTCTAAAACTACCTTCGATCTAAGAATGATATTACTAACATCTACCCGATCATGGAAAGGGAATAAGATGCAATCTATGTCATAGCTAGAAATAAGCGAAAGCGAAGGGAGTTGGTGAAAGATTTTAAGTATGTTACCACGATTTAGACAGATTGGCATATCTTCGCCCCAAAGACTAGAAAGCTGTATAACATCACCAGAAACTTTTGTTGTTGCAGAGACAGGTAAGGACTCAGTGATTTTTTTGGTAAAGTGCCCAAAGGGGTCAGCCGCCAGATCACAACCCCTCGCCCCTCTTAGTATAGTCCTATTATGGTTGACATTTGGCCCCAGTGGAAATCTTTCCCAAGAATTGGAAACGTTCTTGTTATGGGCAAAGTCAAACCCAGAGGGGACCGCTTCTCGAACCGCAGACATGCGCATATTTGAGATGCTAAGAGAAGCATGGTTAGAAGGGGGGAGAGTCGATAAAACATTGTCTGATCGATCTGTCATATCTCCATCCCTCTTAGTGCAGCCCATATTAACAGGGGGCTCCTCAGAAGCAGAGAAGAGTGCCGGGTCAAAAGAAGAGAGCCGAGTAGTAGGAACCTCGTCCTGTGGCAAGCTTACATTTGAATTAGACACTGTCACCTTGCAGATCTTGGGAACAAGTAGCGACTGAAGTAAATGTTTAGCCATATCAATGTTAACCATATTAACAGTCGGCGTAGTTAGAGAAGTGTCCGGGTGATTCAGACTTTTACCAGAAATAGACTCCAGAGAAGTAGAGGGGAGAATTGCTTCTGGGGCAGAGTCCATAACCTCCGCTGCAACAATATCAGTTGGCAGTGCTACAGGGTTAGTACTAGTGGATGCTGGTACAGTAAGAGGTGTTATCTGAATGCTAGAAACTGCAATTTCACCAGTACCAACAATCATTGGGCCCGCATCTATAGAAGCAGAGGTGTTAATCAGCATACCCACCGCATCCGTTGAGACAGATGCGCGTGGTAAAATAGGTGGAGCATTGGCGGTATCTGGAGTGGTCACATGGATGGGAGAGGGGATTGGTTCAACAGAGTTATCAGTCCCCTGTGGAACTGAAAGAATGGTTGAAGGGACTAGAGAGTTTGCCATAAAGAGGTTTTTGAAAAATTGATTAGTATATGAAGTAATCTTTTTGACATTCTTCTGATTTTTTGTTTTCTTCATTTGTTGGGTCATTTTCCTTTTCTTTCCTAGACAGGGGAGGACTTTTGGACAAAAAGTTTCCACTGGGGGCTCAGAGGAAGTTGCTGCGATCTCTGGAGTTAGGATAGTCATGTTTTCTCCTGAGGATGCGACATGATCACCTTTAGAACGGACGGCCAACTCTGCAGTCCCACCTGCACATGGATGGTCTTGTATAGAGGGTTTGAGGGATACCCTTGGCAGAACCTCCTGTACTTTGTCCTCTCCTCTTTCCATAGATAATACAGTCGGGACACTAGGAAGTATATCTGTAGGGTCGTCAGCCTCTTGCAAACCATCAGAGGCAGCACGGGGAGTCATAGAGGAAGAGCCCCGGGAATCAGGATCTGGAGGTTGGAGGACCAGAAGACCCAGGGCCGCATTGGGGACCACCCCTAAAGTAGTTGCCGTGATCCCTGTAGGCCCCTGATGAAAATCGTGTGTAGGGGCCAAAGGTGGATTGAAAGAGGTAGGGTCAAGGCCTTGAGTGGTCAAAAATTGATTTTCTTCTTTTATAATTTTTACTAATTCTTCAAATCTATCTAGGCCCTCCAGCCTAGAATATATTTCGGTAAGTATACGTGAATGGGATCTAACCTCTGACCAGATGTTATCATAGAGACTCACAAAAGAACTCAGAACCATATTCAGCGCAGAGATAGTTGGATGGGAGAGTTTAATTCTATCATCAACATCTTTAAGGGTATGATGTAGAATAGACTCACTGGGCGGATCAGTTTTGAAGTCTGGAAGAAGACCTCTTTCTTTTAACCAGTTTTGTTTTTCAGTATACTCGTCAATAAAGTTGGTGAGATCTGAAGGGGAACCTGCCAATGATTCATCACAAATTTGTTGTGTTACATTATTTGTTTTGTTAAGATGGGAGTCC
This sequence comes from Ambystoma mexicanum, assembly GCF_040938575.1. Taxonomy (NCBI): domain Eukaryota; kingdom Metazoa; phylum Chordata; class Amphibia; order Caudata; family Ambystomatidae; genus Ambystoma; species Ambystoma mexicanum. Next base: position 1,088,744,148 of record NC_090929.1, read on the forward strand.
AAGTGGCTATCAGCAATTGCCCTATCTGCACATTCTATGATACTGATATCATCAATATCCTGGACTGAGAGATCTTCAATATCCAGTTTCTTAGCTACGTTAATTAAGTTAGTATGGGCCGGGGTATATACTGAAGGAAGAGGGTGAGGAGATTTAGCCAGAGTGCTAGAGACAGATTTCTTACCAAAAAAATGTGTGATGTTTTTCCCCTGGATTGGATTACCCTGGGTACCTAGATTAATTTTTATTTTTGATATTGAGTTGCGGGGCTTGTTAAGAGGGGTTTTGAACGGCAAAGAGATCCCATTAGGGGAGAAGGGAGTTCCCACCACGCTAGTAGAAAGGTTAACGTGAGAAAAAGATGTGTGCTTAGAATCACTGAGTAAAGCTTTGGATCCTAAGGAGGGTAGAGTGTGAGAAACAGCAACGCTCCCAATGTCCTTCTTCTCTAATAGTTGTGGTACAATAACTTCTGATTCACCCACCATGACTGGGGGTATGGGCATACTAGGATTCAGTGAGGGAATCGATGGAACAGGGATATTAGGCAGAGGGTTGTTGTCATAAGCCATGTTAGTTTTAATCTTTGAGAAACTGACCCCAACCAAAAGATTGGAGGCAAGAGTAGCAGCTAGACGTTCTTCCTGAGTATCTATAGAAATGTCATGTATTCCATTGAAAATACAGCTATTATACGCTGTATTACGTGAAGTGATACCCATAGCATTGCAAGCCTCGGACCTCTCTCTCAGATGAATTTGGGCCTGGGCTATGTCCCTTAAAAGGAGAGGGTTATAATGGTCCTGAAGTGGAGCATCATCAGAACTCCCCCTAGCAATAGGAATGGGGGTTTCTGGCACAGTAACTGTAGATGGGATGGAGGGCATACTGACAGTGGGCGAAGTGGACAAAGGAAGTGAGACCTCCATAGCAGTCTGACTTCTAAGTCCCCTACGTGTCATTCGAATAGAACCTCAGCCTAACAGTAGGGAGAAAGAGAAAGAAAAATAAGAGTTATGCCTGGGAAGGTACCCAGAAATACACTGGAAATAAGCCTAGATGTCAGGGGAAGTTAGACATAGAGACACACAGCAAAGAATACTAGGCAGTTTTTTTTTTAAAAATTTTTTTAAAAAGTGGAAGTGTTAAAATATGGCACAAATAGCAAAAATCAAACTCTAAAAAACCAGTACATTGTTTAAAAATCCTACGAAATATATATGTAGCCTAGCATTAAGACCAAATTAAAATAGAGAGCAATGTTACACACTCAATTAAATAATAATTTTAGTAAGTGAGTTGTGTCAGCGTAATAGTCATTTTCTGGGAAGGGGACGCCCGACGGCTTGTGGAGCTGCCAGAGTCCGACTCTCCACCCCAAACCCTCGTAATAGGAATGCAACTTCAATTGGATTGGCTTAGGAAGGGCCAGAACAGTGTACTCACAGCCAAACAGCAAAACAGTATCTCCAGCCCTTACAGTCTCCAGGGCTTAACGCCGCAAGGGTGGCTGGGCGCTGTTTTTAGAAGCGAATCCTGTCACGTGATTGGTCACGTGTTCCGCAGAAGCTCCGCCCCCTTGAGGAAGCGGCCGGCAGCAAGAGCAAGGCTCGCAGTGCTGCTTGAAGAGCAGACTCGCTTAACACAGGAGCGAGTGTTCGGGTAAGTAGAAGCACCTTCCCAGTCTCAAGAAACACGCCGCTCGGGCGGCTGGGCGCTGTTTTTAAAAGCGAATCCTGTCACGTGATTGGTCACGTGTTCCGCAGAAGCTCCGCCCCCTTGAGGAAGCGGCCGGCAGCAAGAGCAAGGCTCGCAGTGCTGCTTGAAGAGCAGACTCGCTTAACACAGGAGCGAGTGTTCGGGTAAGTAGAAGCACCTTCCCAGTCTCAAGAAACACGCCGCTCGGGCGGCTGGGCGCTGTTTTTAAAAGCGAATCCTGTCACGTGATTGGTCACGTGTTCCGCAGAAGCTCCGCCCCCTTGAGGAAGCGGCCGGCAGCAAGAGCAAGGCTCGCAGTGCTGCTTGAAGAGCAGACTCGCTTAACACAGGAGCGAGTGTTCGGGTAAGTAGAAGCACCTTCCCAGTCTCAAGAAACACGCCGCTCGGGCGGCTGGGCGCTGTTTTTAAAAGCGAATCCTGTCACGTGATTGGTCACGTGTTCCGCAGAAGCTCCGCCCCCTTGAGGAAGCGGCCGGCAGCAAGAGCAAGGCTCGCAGTGCTGCTTGAAGAGCAGACTCGCTTAACACAGGAGCGAGTGTTCGGGTAAGTAGAAGCACCTTCCCAGTCTCAAGAAAAAGGCCATTATCAACCTGGTGGCCGTCAAATTGGAATTACCCTCTAATGTACGAATTCATCCTGTCTTCATCCTGTCTTTCATGTTTCACTTTTAAAACAGTTCAAGCAGGAACAAGATTGACCAAACCACCCGACTCCATCTTGATAGATGGAGAACCTGAATTCGAGGTAAAAAATATCCTGGACTCCAAGATGGTTAAATCAAAACTTTTTTATTTAATCGATTGGAAGGGCTACGGACCACAAGAAAGGTCATGGGAGCCTAGTGACCACGTTCATGCACCTTGGTTGGTGAAGAGATTCCATCGGGACTTCCCAGAAAAACCAGGGCAAGGGGAAGAACAACTTTAGGAGGGGCCTTGGGGGGGAGTGCTGTCATGATGCTTACCCCCGAGCATCAGGACCAAGCCCATCAGCTCCGGGAACAGGCATCCAGATTCTTATTAAAACCCCAACAGCCCGGCTGGGGGCTGTTTGGGTTCAGTCCTGGCACCATAGGCGCCAGGCTCATAGACTTTACTTACCTGATGCAGACCATGCTGCAAGTGAGTCCAAGCCAACGTGAGGCCTGGATGGGACTATTTTATTACAGGGACTATTTTTTACTCGGGCGTGGTTCTGGGGAACTTCTTACCTGGAACTACTTTAGTTATTCTGCATCCAGCAGCGTAACGCTCACCGTGCCTGCAGTCAGCATCCAGTCTTCTGCCACGCCCGCCTCGAATCTGTAGCTCCTAAAACAAAGAAGAAAGAAAAGGACAAGGTTAGAAAACAAACTATTTTCGAATTCCTCACCTGATTCCGGATCCATCTCGCCTCCGGTCCTGGAAAGAACATCATTTCAGTACGCGTCGCATCTCCAGCTGCAGCACCGCGCCATACTCACCAGTCCTCGCAGCATCTTTCAGTTTGGCGCTGCCTCCATCATTTCTTCGCCGAACTCCGGCACCTGGGGACAAAAGAAAACAACAAGGTGAGCCGAGAAAACCAACAAATATAACTCTTATCACCATAGACTTACCTGATTTACCACTGGAGGCATTATTCTATAACTCTCCACATCTTCATGTGCCGCACCTGCAAAGAGAGAGAAAACAACACGTTAAACACGTGCAACATTTACCAGACAGCGTCGGGTAATACAGACTCTTACCTGAGCACCACCAGCTACCACGAGAGCATCTTCTCATGAACTCAGCTGCAAGACAAGGAACGAAGGGGGGAACAAGAGTGAACATCGGACATTTAAACTATATGAATTTCATACTTACTGGTCCTCTCCAGGAACCTGAGAGTCAATACTCTCCATAACTCTCCCACGCCTTCAAACCAGTGAAGTAACTGCCATCAACGCGCCCCTGCAATCCATGCAGGATGGAGAGCTCATCTTTCAAGAGTATAAGGTGAGAATGCTGAGAGGGCACTTTAGAGGTGATTAGTGGGGAGGACTGTGGGGGGTGCCATCACTTGAATCCACGGATGGCTAAATCCATCCCTCCACTTGCTGGAGAATACTTCTACGGGTCAAGCAGACAAGATTAGGAGGGTCAGTCCAGTCAGGCATCTCTGCACTACGCATCACGTTGGTGGAGACCACAGCTGTCCGGGTCCGACCGACGCCCCTGTGGGAGGCAGGTGAGCGTAACACTTCTTTCCTAACAATTCTGCTGTTGTCTAGGCATCACTTCTAGTTCTAAATGGAGGTGTGAGGGGTGTCCTCATCCGCCTCCCTGTCACTATTTCATGGGGCGTAAAAAGGTGGTCAGAGCCTGGCTGATTTCTCAATGCATACAATGCCAGTGGTAGGCAATGCAACCATCCTTTTTTTAATGTAAGTTTCAATTTGGCTATCCTTTCTTTAAGCAAGCCGTTGAGTCTCTCACAGAATCCATTCACTTGCGGGTGATAAGCCGATGAAAACTTGTGCTTTATACTAAGCAACAAGCTTATTTGCTCAAAGTATGCGCAGGGTAGTGTAGCTGTTCCAATGCCACCCTTAATAAGGCTACAGGCATCACCGGTTTACCAGTGCTTTTCTGTTGCCACAATGGTTCAGAAGGGGATAAAGAACACCCCCTCCACGTCCACAGGTATTTCTCATCCTCAGGCGCTTCCCATGGATTTCCATTACTTGAGTTTTAGACAGGCTATTATAGCCTTCATGCACACTCATCATCACTACCATGCTTGCATTCACATCAGGCGTGTCAAAACTCATAATGTTTGCTGAACATGCAACAAATTTCGTTTCCTCATCTGCAGCTTGATTTCCTTGCGAGATAAAGTCTACTTTCTTAGTGTGAGCTGCACACTTTATGACTGCAATGGCTACTGGGAGTCATAGTGCCTTAATAAGCCTGTCCAATAAGGCGGCATGTTGTACTGGAGTGCCGTCTGCTCAGAGGTAGCCCCTCCTTTTTCAACGTGCTAATCCTGTGTGTACCGTCGATGTCACATAGGCAGAGTCACTGTACACTGTTACTTCCTGGTCTGCATGATTCTCGAGCGTGACAATCAGCACCACTAATTCTGCAGCCTGTGCCGAAAAGTGAGATGGTAGTCATGCACTTATCAATACTTCAAACTCCCCATTGGCTCTGTGCTTTACCACAGCGGCCACAGTGGCACCTGTATATCTCTGTCCATCATTTTGATCGATCCTAGAAGAACCGTCAATAAAGAGAATCTCCCCAGCTGCCAAAGCATTTTCTTTCACCCTCAGGATCTCATCATAGAATTCCTCATAGTTCGAGCAATCACGTGCATGCTCGTCTTCTGTCAGTGGTTCTGCTATGAACATAACAGGGTTCACTATTTTGCATTGAACTATTATAATTGCTGTATTCGATATGACCACCTCGTAGACAGAGGCCTTTTGAGAAGTCAACATACCCTTAGGTTTCTCCAAAATAGCAAATAAAGCATGTTCAACAAACAATGTCATGGAGCACCCCATTACTTTGCTGGCAGCCTTCTCAATGGCGAACATGGTGGTTGCCAAAGATTGTTCACAAGGACAGTGACCCCTCATTACTGGGTCTAGAATCCCACTGTAATATGCTAAAGGCTTATAACTCAATGTAGTTCGCTGTGTGAGCACTGCTGTTATGACTTTACTATTCGTGTGCGAAAATAAAAATAATTCCTCAGCATAATTGGGAATTCCTAAAACTGGAGCTGTGCTAATTGCCTTTTTCAGTTCATCAAACCCTTCCTCCATTTCTGTAGTCCAGACAATTTTCTCCTGGCATTGTTGTGCAGTTTCATGGCTTGCAACACTGGTCTTGTGTATGAACTGTAATCGAAGACCCATGCTCTAACATAATTGTATAGTCCTAAAAATTGCTGCATTTACTTTATCGTGTGCGGTTTTGCTGTTTTCAAAATACCCTCAGCTCTTTCAGGAGTGACTTTCTTTCCTTCATGCGAAATTAACTGGTATATGTATAACACCTCTTCTTGACAATATTGCAATTTCTCTTTATCTACTTTATATCCTTTCTCTGCAAGAATAATCATCAGCTGAATTGAATCACGTCTGCACTCTTCTTCTGAAGTGATACAGACTAATATGTCATCTACGTATTGCAACACAAAACTTTGCAAATCAATATTGCTCAAGTCCCTCTGCAGGACTCTATTAACGATCGATGGAGCCTCACAATACTTCTGGGGTAATCTCGTTCTTTTTAACTTAGTCTGTCTGAACGTAAATAACGTCAGATCTTGAGAATCCTTATGTAACGGGATTGAGAAAAACACATTTTTTAAATCAATCACAGTAAAATATCGCACCTCAACAGGGATAATACATAAGATTGTTGCCGGATTAGGAACTAGAGGAAACTCAGCCTCTACAATCTGGTTAATCAGGCGTAAATCCTGTATTAAACTCCACGACTCCCCTTTACTTTTGTTCACAGGATTAACTGACGTATTATACAGTGACTCTGACGTCACCAAGATGCCTTGATCCATCATGGCGGATATTGTCTTAAAAATACCTTCATCTGCCTCTTGAGACATAGGATACTGTTGTGCTCGGGGTAAAATTGCTCCTGGCTTCAGTTTAATCTTAACTTCTCCAACTCTTTGATAGGCCTGCGTCATAGGGGCCTGTTGTCCATAATGAAACTGGCACTTTCGCCATGTCCTCATCAAAACATTTGGGATGCTTTAATGCGAACATCATTTAAGGAACCTCACATTGTATTGCACTTACCCAATAAGTGATACTCATTTCAAATACTACCTCATCATCTGAGGGATGATCTTCAAATAAATCCTCATCAGTGACATCAGTCAATCTGCAACCCTCCTTAATGGCAATCACTGTGCACCATCGTCTGCCTTCATAATCAACTCCCTCAAGCACAGCGATTTCCCCCACGTACTGTGGCTGCCTGTAATTCTAAGGGAAATATTTGTCCTCCCTCTTCATCCATAGGTATCCTTGGCCTAAATAAAAACTCATCAGGTATCCTTACAGTCTTACCCACTTCTCCAGGTAGCCATGTTAGCAAAATGCATACCCTATAGTGAAAGACCTCTGGTTCTACCAGTACTCCTCGTATGGCCATTTGTTCTGTAAATGCCATAATAAATTCACTCACATTTAAACAATGCATTCCTGGAGTCAAACACACTATGCCTTCATCAGTGATTGAAATCGTCATGTTCAGTTTTGTAATTAAATCTCGGCCTGGTATATTAACTGGCGTCAGTCTTGAATACAATAATGGCACAGATATGTCATATTCATCTATAGAGAAGTAAAAGGAACTCTACTTGTAGGTCATGTGAAACTTTGAGCATTCATGGCATTCCCAGATAACGAAGATTTCCCCTCTCGTATACATGAGCGTGTTGCACCCGTGTCTACCAAAAAAGAAAAAGATGTGCCCCCTAAAGTGACGTCAACCCTCGGTTCCTCTTGAGGATTGGGAGTCACTGATAGTACTGAACACATCAAGTCTCCCAGTGGGTTGTCCTATTGTGGGTACATGCTTATTCCCCTAACTGTAAAGGGATTCCCTCCCTCGATAGTGACACCTCCTATCCTGGAGTCATTAACTGTCCTGTGCTTGTGCCTTGCTGTACCTGCATGGTGAATGCTGTGACTGCCCTTGTGGCAGACTGTGTCTGCAAGTCTTGCTGCGCTCTCACAGCTGGTGTCTGCTGCTGCACTGTCTGATTTTGAGCAAAGCCCTCTCCACCTTGTTGAGCATATCCAGGAGGGTAAATACTGCCCCCTCTTGAGAACTGCCCATTCTGTACAAACCCTTGACTCCCGCATGTACGTGCTATGTGTCCTGTCATTCCACATGTCCAACATACAGGGGGAAATCTTCGAATCTGTCCTCTCTGCATGCCCTGATGATCATTCTGCCTAGGCTGAAACGCGCCCTGGTTATTTGGAATTTCCCTTATTATTTTGAAATCCTCCTCTACCACGGAAGTTTCCTCTTCCTTGTGGAATGAATCCATTATTACCTTGATCAAATTGCCTTTGGTTATTCACCTGCGGCATGCTTACTGTCTGCTGTACACCTGACCCTTCTCTGCTAGTCAACATCGCCCCTTCTATGGCGTATTTTGAAATTTCTTCTGTGCCAACTTCGCTTCTTCTCCTTTCCTAGCATCATCTTTCTTTCAATTCTTTTCCTGCAATAACCTGCAATAGTGTGCAATGGTCAGCTGTATTTCTGACCACGGTTTCGCTTCCATACCCACCAGTTTCTTGAGCTGTTTCTGTACTTGGTGTGGCAGCCCTTGACATTTTATATGATAAAATACAGGTATAGATTTTCCCCATGGCTCACGAGTTTCCAAAGACCACTGCTCTTGGAAATTCTGAATATAAACAAGAGGATCCTTGCCATTATAGCTCCCATATCCGATGTGTCTTGATACTGTACTCCTAGCGCTTTCCAGACTACTGCTCTACAATTATTGAAAGGTGCTCCGTCGGGAGCAATGTTCTTTGCAGTGACACTGGAGTATCCTGCTCTTGACCAAATGTTGTCTGCTCTCTCCCCAAGAATAGCGGCAAGACGACCTTTAATGCCTCCGATAGCTAAGGTGTTTCCTCCTATCATTTTTCCTAACTCATGTATCCATTTCCCAGCACCGGAAGTTAAGCTCAGGAGTTTACACCTTAAATTATCCTTATCCATTTGTGGCCACGGTATATATTGTGGTCTGGCTCCTCATTTCTTTAACAAGGGAAACTGCAATATCCTAAGACAACTCTTTATGCTCAAAAGTACATGAGCCTCCTTCACAATCGTACAACTGTGTGCTTTCAAGCAGATCATCTTTACCCTTTCCTCTCAGTTCTTTCTTAGTCTTCATATCATAATAGACTTTATCGATCGTGCCACCAATGCTTCTAGAGTCAAACTCATCCTCTAGATTTCCTCTAGACGAACCTGGCATTGGTTCATGGGTCGGGAAGAATTCCTCTAGGACCTCCCATTCCACTATTGGATTTGGTTCCATTATTTGTTTTTCAATGCGATCAAGATTGTGTGATCTCTGTCTTCTCTTTTGTTCCATCTATCCATCAAGGTCTCTTCTCTTCCTTGCTTCCTCCCTTACCCTTTCTTCTTCCTGTCTTTTCATGTCCCTTCTCTCATCTGCCCTTTGTATTTCTTCGTCTCTTCGTCTTTGTATACTTTTGTCCCTTAATTTCTGTTCTTCCTCTTCCTCTCTCTTTCTAGCCTTTCTCGTTCTCCGATTGCCCTCTGTTCGTTATCATATTTTCTCTGCTCCTCTGCCCTTTCCTGTTTCTTCAGTTTCCCATCTTGATATAACTGTTCCCGTCTTTGTCTATCCTTTCTTTTCGCCCCATCTTCTTTCAGTCCTATGGGGCAAAAATGGGAATGGGGAAGGGCCATGGCGGCATGGCGGCATGGGGAATTACCGCCCCACCAACCTCGGAATGGGGTGGTAATCCCCCATTCTGCCATGGCGGACACCGGCATGGACCATGGTGCTAATAGCATCATGGTCCTCCGCCTGGGTCGTAATGAGGCCCTATATCCTTTTGTCCATGCCCCTAAAAAATACTCCTACGGAGTGTGATTCAATCTCTTTAGACCGTATTTAAATGAGTCCATAGTCTACGTCATCCACTATTGGAACACTAGATATGACTCCTTCTGATACGTGGTGACGCAGGACTCTTGGCTTACTCTACTGGGATGCTTTTCGTCTCACAGTTTCTCTCTCAATAGCTTGACGGTCCCCGTCTCAAGTCAATTCACTTAATAGCTCGACGCTCATCGTCTCAGGTTATTTATCCCCTTTAGAACTTGATGTTCATCGTCTCAAGTTTAATTATCCCAACCGTCCTCCGTTACTTGTTTCCCATTATTGTTTTCTTCACTCAATGCCCGTTCACAATTTTGCCACCTCACTCAGTTCTACTCACCATTTGCTTTTTCAACTTCCTACTCTCAAGATCAACCAGCCTTTTCAACTTTCCGCTCGGCTCATCTTCCTGTAGAAATCGGGAGGGGTTTCTGCCTGAGAACAAGGAACCCGTCTAATCTGTGCTTGCAAGACTTGCTTAATACAAATTTCCGTTATGTACAGGGAGCTTCATGTCCTTTCAGTTAAATGCCAGAGGACGTTAGATATTGTCGGGACCCCAAAGCTTACTAGGTCGATAGTTCTTTAACCATCCTCTCCGCTACCACGTGAACCGCGACAGTCAGCCCAGCCCTTTAAGATGAGGTAGCAATACTTTGAGATGAATGGGGATGCAGAAGATACTCAAACATCAATAATCGAAATGACTCAGGAAGTTGGCACATTTGACTGTTTTAATGTCAATTATCTAAAACAGGGAGTACAACAGACATCAACGGACATCTTGTAGCATGATCCCAATGAAATTCATAAAAAACATCCTTTTTATAAAAAAAACATCATTGCTGACGTTAACTTACGTATTACTAACATCATCCTATGTGTCAAACTACAAAAACCTAGTGGCAAATGTGATAGGCTTAGAGGGAACATCTAGGTATACATTCCATACTAGTCTAAGAAAGTGATAGGCTCTTCAACGTCAGGTGGGACTACTAAGCCCAACCTTCTAACAGGTCACTACGAACGTCACTAAATGTACGACGTCCCATTTGTTACACAAACTATAGGACCCTTAATTACGTGGCCCCCTACAATTGGTTGACCCTCGTCAGTACTTTTTCACCTACTTTAGCAGCTCGCAGGCTGGACTTCCAGGTGCTGGTGAGCTGCTCATAACCATAGCTTTTCACCAATTAGCATATCATCCATCATCACCTCAGTGGTCTGCACGTCAATTAAGGCTTTGAACTTGGCCTTGGCAATGTTCTTTGCTCTGGAGAATACGAGGGAGGTGCGGCTCTCATGTTTGTCTAGTTTCATCCCTCCACGTGACTGATGACCACAAATTTGAGCTCTGGTGCATTTAAAATACTATTATTTAATGAAACTCTGACATCTTCCTTGTTTTCGTGCATGTCTTCTGAACAGGAGTTTCATTATTTCACACGATTGTAACTACTGTCTGATCTTCTTGTCTAGAATGACCTTGGCTTCTTGGGGCTGGTCCAGCCTCGCCCCACAGAGATTCACTTCTGTATTTAAATTGCTTTTCAACTGCGACACACTGAAAAGAACAGAAGGCCTTCTTTCCCTGGTCCAGCTCTGCTAGAACACGTAGTGGAATCATACATTCCTTATTTGCTCCTATATATGTATACGTTGGTACATGCCGCAATCTATTCACTACATAGCTAGCCTCAAGAATACTTTGTCTGCTTGCGTTACGTTGCATCTGTACACATGTAAAATAACTTGATATCTTCATCTTTTCTGTAGCATAAGCTTCTTCATCACGAGCTAGAGATGTTGCTTATCTTTAATACTTTCTTGATGCCTTATAGACTATTTACATTCTCTTGTCTCTGCATCTCTTCTATATACGTCAGTCTGGTATCGTGAGATGTCACCAATCTGTTCTTTCATTCATTTGTCCTGCTTCTTCTGGGATTTCATTCAAATGGCCATCATACTGCCTTGTATGTAGCTATGGCTTTCTCAATGGGAACCTTGCTTCCATAATTCTCCTTGGTATTGGTACTCTCACTGGTACTGCACGTGTTTCACACTCTGGTTCCCAACATACAGGCAATATGGGCGAGGTACTTGGGGGGGGGGGGATACTTAGCCCTTCCTCTCCTCTACAGTAATAAAAATACAAGTTCAGCGCGGTATGAAAGAATGCACTTATCAGCTGTGAGAGTGGCACTGTAAAAAGGGAGGGTGCTTGTAGAAATGTAATTTCCTTGGACACATTGGTCAGGTTCCAAAGGTAAGCTTTATTACAGTTACAGCATAAAATGATAAACATGAACTGCTGGAACCTTCACGACTGGCATTCCTGCACTCACAACCAAACATTCTCTCAGGCACACTAACATTCTCTCATGCATTCCCAAGCACCTGCATTCACGCCAAGCAAGATACAAAACATCTCCCTCCTTCACACACACACACAAATCCACAAAAGGAAACATACAGGGAAACCACTCGTAGAGGGCAACTTTTTTTGTAAAGGACGGAGGGCGTCCCCCCAATGTACTGGCTGTGCCTCCAACAACAGCCACTCATTTGCAGAAGGTTTCCCCTCCATCTACCCATACTCTACTTCTCTAAACAGAGGCGGTGGGCGTCCCCCCAACATACTGGCTGTGCCTCCAACAACCACTCTAATGGAAGGCATCACCCCTAACTACCCATGCTCTAATTCACATAGTTACGTGAATTGGAAGTCGCCCCCCCTTATTCACATACACGTCTGACCCACTCCTCACCTCACTTTAACTCTGCAATCGTACACACTACCCACTGACCAAACCTCACACTGGAGGAGAGATCCCACTCCATCTCAATACACAAATGTGTTGGCACGGTGTCGCCACGAACCATACCTCATTAGAATACCCTTACCACACTCTACCATGCTGCACAATGCAACTTTAAAATTTGGACAACACCCTAACAGTCCCCAATGGAAACGTATGTAAACCTCCTTAAACAGGTCAAACTAACCATACTTCCCACTGACGCATTATTGCTCAAAGGGTCTAAACACCCTACAGTTAACGAGATAAGAATTGCATCCTAAATGTCCATAGCTGAAATAGCTCTAACCTGAAAATTCTCAAAATACGTTAGTCCCTTTGAGCATGTTCACATAAAATATAACCACTTCCACTGTCATGACAAGCAAAGTGGGACTTGACCTGAAAGGCCATGTTGCCCCGCAACCTAAAAGTCCATGCAGCTCCACCATCTAAAAGTGCTTGTTGCAGGTAGCAACTATAAAGCTAAAACTTCCTGAAAAGTGTTAAACTAAGACACTTACACTTATCACGCTCACTACAGTCCCACTCATCAGCGTTACTATTATGCTAACACCACTACCACACACATGATACTCTGTGCAAGGCTCACATTACCAGCATCAGCCATTCCACTGCATGTAGCACTTGTTGCCACATTTCCCATGCAGGGATATCACCCTAATCACTACATAGAGTACTTACTACAAACAAACCCACTTATACTAACACTAAAAGTTAGTGGCTGGACAGCCAGCTCTAAACCTACAATGGTGTGCTTCCCAGCTGTGCAGCCATCTCTAAACCTACAACGTTGTGCTTACATCTAACAAGACTTTTGCAAAAGATATTAGGTGCACGGCAGTCTCGTCTTGACCTCCTTTCTGCAGCTCATGACAATCGCCGCCGCCATGCCATATCTATAGCTCTTCTCTCTCAATCGCTTGATTTACCACAATGGCATTCATTCGCTCCTCACAAAAAACACGCCTTACATCCTGTGCTCAGTTTTCACCTCTTATGACCCACCTCTTGAAAACCTGACACTTCTCTTGCACATGCTGCTCATCATTGTCATCTGCCCGCCTGGAAGAACTTAGGACAGGCACATGACGGCGCATACAAGAAATACTTCTAAAGGCTCTATTTGGTATTTGCATCATTGCAGGGCACTGCTTATTACTTCTGAGGGCTGCTGTTGCAGTGAGAGCCGATACTCTTCCTTGCACAACTTCCTTTAATCCCCATGAAAACAGTACGGGCATGCTGCAACAGCATTTTCTCATGCCCTGTGAAAAAGGTCCTTAATGATAATGATGTGTTATTTATATAGCGCCTTAATCCAAAGCGCTTAGCAGAGCACATATTTACATACAATATCACCCAACCGAAATTGGTACTCCTTTATCGACCTCAGAAGGATGAAAGGCTGAGTTGGCCTTGCTGGGATTCGAACCTGCGACCTGCAGGTCACGCTCAGATCGCAGCAGCGAGTGCTCAACCCGCTGAGCTATCTTGCCGGCTTCGCTTATCAGACCCTCTTCTCGAGTACCCAGCAATTGTCTGTATTTTCTCATGCATTGTGCACACCTTCAAGACGCTCAAATAACTTGCACTGTGCCAGGCACAACGCCCCTTACGCATCCCACAGGGATTGACAAAGTTCACTTGCAGCACCTTGGCAAAGTTCACTTGCAGCACCCCTTTTTTCCTTCTCCTTCTCCCAGGCACTTATTGTTGGGGCACATCTCCCCCTAATATTCACTCATGGTTTCCTGAGGGTAGCTGCCTGTCTTTCCTTATCCTGGGGTGGAATATGTGCTGATTGTTCAGCACTAGCCAAATGAACAACAGCTCTCCTGCTTTCTAATCTATCGGGTATGCTAAGGCTGCAGTTCCCATTTTCTTCTGGCCCTGGGTTTAACTTGAGAGTCTACCCTTATCTTCTCTCTTTACCCTGGGTGATGGGACTTACTTGTGTGGGGGCAGTGGTTCCTTTCCCTCTTGTCTGCACCCCCTCAGTACACTGGTTACCTTTGTCTCTCTTTTCCCACAAAGGTTCTTTTCCTTTCCTTGAAGAAAGACCAACTCGTCGCCAGTGTAGAAATGTAAGTTCCTTGGAAACATCTGTCAGGTTCCTCAGGTAAGCTTTGTTCCAGTTACAGCATAAGATGATAAACATGAACTACTGGATCCCATCACCCAGGCTGGGCCTCTCCAACAGACATCTGCTGGAACCTTCATGACAGGCATTCCTGGACTCACAGCCAGACATTCTCTCAGGCACACCAACATTCTCTGATGCATTCCCAAGCACCTGCATTCACATCAAGCATGATACAAAGGTGCCCTTTCTGATATATGTGAACTGAAAGGCTTGATAAAACTAAACCATAAATGCTGGATCACAGGTAATTATAATCATGCGTAATGGTAGAATGAAACCCAGTAAATGGGCCCTAAAAGCTTGCTTCTGCTTTAAACATATGCAAGCATTTTGTTCGCGGCCAAGGTCGTTGCGGCTGGTAAATTAGTGCAGAGTCTGCGATCCAGGCCAGCGTTAAGAGAAGTACACAGTGGTTGTTATTTTTCGAGGTCACCAGATTAGAGCTCACAGGTTCCGCCAGTGAATAATGAATACATGACCATTTTATAATTAAAAATCATTTAGGAAATGCGATTTTCTAATGGAGCCGGCAAGAACCACGGCAGTTTCAAATCACCCCATAGAACGTTTACCCTGGGTAAAGGGTTAGAGTGTCCCCAATATGCTACATTTGTGCAGCAGTATGTCCGTGGTTCAAGGCTCTATTGGTGTCATGGAGTGCAGCCATTCTCATGAGAATCAGGATGAGGTGACCAGGGCAGATTATTAAAGATCCGCTGGTCGCCTCAAATGTTTCAATGGCTTAAATTGGGCTGTCAGAATTGGGGGTGGATTGTGACATCACAAGGTATAATCAAGGGTGGTGTGGGAAGGTTTGTGGACCTAATAGTTGATCACAATGTATGTTTTTCTATAAGGGTCCAAAGTGTGAAGTCCAATCACTTTCCTCTGAGGAGATTTTTTCATGTTGCACGATCGCAAATGCAAAGTATTTTGCTTTGTATAAAAGTTCCTAGTTTAGGGGTGTTTCTTTGACAGTGCCTTTTCATGCAGTTCTGTTCCGCAATCTGTCTGTATTTGCTGTCCCAGCTGTGTCTGGGGCCCTTAATAAAACTGCGTTACTTCTTACACCGGCGTACACTCCTTTTTTGACTACTTTTGTAATTTATTGGTGAGTTTTACGAGGTGATCCCCGATACATATTTGGAGGCCCCAGTGAGATATTTGTGCCGTTCAACGGAGGTGCGAAAATTCCAGCTGTGCTACCGGAGGAATGCGGGACAGTGTCCGTTGGCCAGTTCAAAGAGCTCGAGTCAAGAGTGGTCTGTGGATGCCACTACCCAAAGGTCCACCTGGTCCGGCGCTCCCTTCACGCTGACCAAAAGTGCAGGTCTTTAAAGACTCCGAGGTCAAAAGAAGTGAAAAATCTCCTAAAAGGATATGTGAGTGTACCCGTGCATGAAAGTGCTAGGGGCGGAAGGGGCTCTTTATGGTGTATAAGACACACCCAGATTAGTGGTGAAGAGGGCGATTGGCTGTAGTAGTATTTGATATTAGGTCTGCCATTCCAATAAGGAGCAGGTGGACGTTGGCACATCTGCGCTAGAGCAAAGGGTTTAGTAGTAAGTGGCAGACCTTGTTAGACAAGAGTTGCATGTAGATAGGCAGATAACAAGGCCATGTTTATTAATTAACCATGCCAACACTCTCCACCAATCTACCAGGGTACTTTTTAATACACCCTGGTAGCCCCTCTGCAGTAGCATCTGTCTCCTGCAGAGTACCCCGCCAACTTGGCTAAAACCATTTTTAATTGTCCAGTAACAATGGCTTGTCTTTTGTGATTCATGTATATTTTGAATGCTTTGTCTTTTTTCCAACATTTGTACTAAAGGTATGTAAAAAAAGATTTATGATTTCAAAAAAGTATTTTTTTCTTAGTATTTAATTAAGTTTGTATTAAATTAAGTTTGCACTCTAAGGACTTCCCTTTGGTTCTATGTGACTCCTAGAGTACATTCTTTCTATTATCAAAAATAATTTGAATTTAATGGCAAGAGTGATGATTGTCAAAAGCGTGAGTATCCCTTTGTTTAAAATTGGTATAGTTGCGTCATTTTATTTTCTTGGGCAAGAGTTTATTTGGGGTATATGCGCGCACGTGTTTGTGAGTAGCAGCAATTTTGTTTTTAGTATTGTGGAGAGTGATGGTAGTGTTCGTTCAATGTGGCTGTGGAAAGGATGGAAGAGCTAGAGCCAAATTAACTTGTATGTAACGCAAAGTCGCATAGCGCGAGTTGCTGGTACAGTTGAGCAAGAAGAGGAGTAATCGCTTTTTCCAACATACTAATATCGGGCTTTGTTGTGTTGGTGGTGGGTCTGAGGAGAAGGCCATTGCTGTACTAATACAATATAAAAAGACAGGCCTGTGGAGAAGGCCATTGTGTGCAAGCATTGTGGTGAAGGTGTGAAAGGACGGGCCTGCAGAGACGGCCGTAGTGAATGAAATTAGGGCGATTGAGCAAATTGTTAAGTATAAAAATTCAGCGAGTGGGGTTGCTTGGGGAGAGAGTGAGATTTTAAAAAAGGGTTTGAATTAATAAAGGAACAAGTAGGGAGAGGGGAATATTTCAATAAAAACGAATAAATTGGAGTCAATGATATTCTATTGGATGGATGCTCCGTTTCACCATATGTGTAAGAAATTGCCCCTGTACTGTGATAAAATATCAAAGTACCATTTTGAGTGGGTACACGACACAGTGGGCAAGTGTTATAAAGAGTGGTCCGGAGAGGGAACGTTCGATGAAGATATTATAGAAAGTCTGAATGACACAAAGCCTAGTATAACTGTTTGCCTTGTCCTCCCTCTGTCTTCCCTCCCTTGTCTTCTCGCGCCTCGAAACACTTGTGCGTAGACGCGTTATAAATGACATATCATATCATAGCTACACACAAAGGGGCAAAGCTTAAAAAGGGACAGGATATCCTAGGTCTTTGGAAACTGTACGAAGAAAAGGAGAAAGAAAGGGAAAGAGGATGAGGAGCAGGAAAACGCACCGCCCCCTACCTATACAATATGCCCATTATTAAAACCAGCTGTGGGGTTTACAAATCCTAAATGAGTCTCTCAAGATAAGGAAGGGATACATAAAAAGAAAGAGGAGAGCGACACAAGCATTATTAACAAAGGCAAGAAAGGGAGGAGAAAATATTTTAATTACATAAAAAAGAGCGTGCAGCAACAACTTGACAGTGTGTTCAAGGAAGCAGAAAAGGCAATGGAAAGGAAAATAGAGGAACACGGAAAGGAACATGAGAAGGGAGAAAATGAACAGGGGTGGTCAGCCGAACGCATACAATTTAAAAGAGACAAATGGGGACAGGATGAAGAGAATAGCAAAACTGATACAGCAGACGAAGGGCACTCCATATCGGACTGGGAAGCCAACAGTGACAGCGATCATGGGAATGATGACAGAGATACACAGTTTGACGGACAGGAGAAGGGAAAGAAGAAGAGATGAGAGAGAAAAGGAGGAAAGAGAATAATCACTGGGTGACTGGGAAAATAGGCTCCGGAGCAAGAAAACCAGAATAGTGGTAGCCAAGAGACTACAATGTGGCAATAAATGCAGATCGCGCACGCAAATGCCCCTTTTACAGAAAGCCAAGGGGCGAGGTTCACTACACACCATGGCAGGCAATGAACAAGGACTATTTAGTTTACAGTTTACCTTCACTAATGGCAGGGGCGAGCAAGTGGATTTATGTTTTTGAGAAAGAGACGGCAGGAATCCCATTGGCCAAAGGAGACATAAAAAGTTTTTTGGCAGTATTGGTCAGGGAGAGATGTGACAAAACATGGCAAGAGGTTTTGAGGTAAAACTTAGCTCTAATATACACGATGTAGCACCCTTTAGCAACTGTCAAGCACATGTTTGGAATGCTCTAAGGAAGCTGTATCCAGACGCGTAAGATATGGCATCCATCTTGGCTCACAAAATTAAGCCTGATGAGAATACATACGATCCATACAGGAAATTTGGACACAGGAAAATAAACAGTCATGGGACAAAAAATTACCTTTGTTTTACCACATCTTAGTGAGGGGGCTCCCTGCGGATGTGCAGGTCTCTTTAGAAAAGATAGTGGGAATTAAGGCAAAGGGGTGGCATGAGATACAGGTGACAATTGTACACTATTGCAAAAGAAAGCAGGAGAAGGATATGGAGAGAATCTATAATGCGACCAAAGCGGAAAACAAATTGGTCCTGAAAAAAATGTCAAAAATACACATGGAGGGAGCAGTACTCCCAGGGCCAGTCGTCGTTCCACAAGCTCAGCAAGGGGGGCTTCCAGTGGTCATGGTAATGCAATCAGGAGGTTAGACTCGGGTGCCACCCAACCAACAATGGAGAACAGTGCAGATGAAGCAGTAACCCACATTCATAAAGGTGCAGCAGCCAGGGGTTATGCAGGCAGGCATATGGGAAATGGGTACACAGGACCGTATCAGACTGGGAGAGGATACTACGCTTAGGGACGGGAATGGGATAAAGGGGAATGACTCCACGTTTCGGAGTACAGTGCTTCGCATGTGGGAATTTTGGACACTTTGCATGAACATGCCCACTCATTGCACTGGCAGGGCATCCACAACAAACATACATGCAGCAGACACCTCAACAGGTGCAGGTCATGCAACAGCAAAAGCAGACATACATGCAGCAGACTCCAGAGCAGGTGCAGGTAATGCCGCAGTAACAGCAATTCCAGATACAGCATGCACAGACTCAGGGTATTACTACCCAGGGACAAGTGCAGGTACAAAATGGGTAAATTACAGAAACTCAAGGTACAGTGAGCGTACTTCAGGCACCAACGCAGACACAGATACCCGAAGGGGTAACAATACTGGGACAGAATACCATACCCCAATACACTGGAGTGACAATGGAGGGCGGTATCCCATTTGCGTCATTCGCAAAAACTTTTTCCCAATTGGGGTGCCCACGGAGAGTGTGAGTGTGTCCTGTTCTAGCAGTAACTGAAGACCCTGAGGAGGAACCGTAGGTAGCAGTTCAGATAGGACATAGGGAATTTTCCTTTCATATAGATACTGGGGCAACCAGATCATGTATCAAGGAAGAATGATTTCCACCATCTAACAAAAGTTTGGACACTCAAAGCTTTTCAGGGACAATTTTGAAAGTTCCTCTGACTTACCCTTGACGATAGTGACACAGCATATTGTAGCCCCTTTGCTGTATTCAAAAGACACTCCCATCAACATTCTGGGGAGGGACCTACTCAGCAAATTGAACACCACAGTTTCATTCTAGGAGAAAGGGATGGTGTGTACCATGCCAGGAATGTACCCAGCCTAGGTCGCAGTACTGATTCCGGCATACCATGCACAATGAGAGGAATACCTACAGGTGTTTGTGTACATGGTACACGTTGTTGGGATGTTTCCAGAAATTGAGGGGAAGGTGTTTCGGCTGTCCAACGAGTTCTTGTTCAGGCCTCAGTGTCCTTCCTCAGTTAGCTCAGGCACACACACTCTACTGTACTTCGAAGTTGTGGTACGAAAAGACATGATTGTACTAGTTGCCACTGATGAGAACAACATGGAATGGCGCTCAATATTATGCATTGACCCCACAATGACATTGACAGGAGTAAGTGACACACAGTTGTTTGCAACAGAGGAAATGAAGGAGGAGAGGTAGTGTTCATACTGAGCCTACCTTGTCCAGTATAAATAACAGAAACTGCAGTGCCCTAGATGACCCAGATAACGAAATAGAAAGCACATTATTTACAGGAAGATTTGGAAAAGGTGCCCAAGAATTTGTGGACAACAGGTCCCCCTGATGTAGGAACTCTCAAAGGGGCATGGGTGGTACACATCAAGTTAAAAGAGGGAGCACTGTTGCCATGAGTAAAGCAGTACCCACTTTCACGAGAAAAGGATGAGGGCATATACGAGACACTGCATGCCCTATGTCAGCATGGCATAATACAGGTGAGCTCATCACCTTGCAACACTGCTATCTATCCGATTAAGAAGGCAAAGGGATGGGTGTGGTGTTTTATACAGGATTTACGTCCAATCTTTTGCAGCGTTCCCACGGAGGCACACTATTTCACAGTGGTTGACTTAAAGAACACCTTTTTCTCCATTGCACTACAATCAGACTCCAGGTATCTCACCGCCTTTGCGTATTGCGCGACGCAGTTCGAACATACTAGAATGCTTCAGGGCCACTGCGAAGGGCCTAGCATCTTCAACAGAGTAATACAAATGGACTTGAGCAATTAGCAGGTTGCTAGCATAGTGATACAGTACGTTGATGACTTATTGGTGTGCAGCAAGACAGAAAAAGAGTGTGGACGAGACTCAGTGACACTACTAACTTTGCTAATAGACAAAGGATACAAAGTGGACAGAGAGAAGCTACAATATTGTCAAAAAAAGGTAGTGTACATGGGTCAGATTGTGTCAGCAGACAGGAGAAAAATAACACCAGAAAGAGTAGAGACCAGACACAAGACCCCACGACCAAAAACAGCGAAAGCGATGCAGCAATTTTTGGGCATGTGCAACTATTCCAACTATTGCAGAGCATGGGTCTTTGATTACTCCACCTATACCAGGCCATTGGTGCAAGCACTAAAGGAAGGACAGAAAAACAAAAACGCACATAAAATGGACAGCTGTGATGGGCGAAAGCTTTGATGAGCTAAAACACAAGTTAGCACACCTGTTTTCAAATTTAGATGGAAAAGTAATGGCAGCAGTACTGACGCAGAAAAAGGGACAGGGACACAAACTTGCACATTAGAGTGGGTCGCTGGATGCAGTTATGCAGGGACATTTCCCATGTGAGTGGGCACTTGCTGCTGCTGCATTCACTATTGAGAAGGCTTCCAGAATAACCATAGGGTGTCAGTAGTTTTGTCCGTGGAACATGCATTGTTTGCCGTATTGGAGAGAACAAAATCAACACTGACAACTCAGAGGTCTTCAGGGTACGAGGTAATACTAACCAACCCAGCAATAGAAGTGGTTAGGTGCAGGACAATAAACCCAGTAGAGTTAATTGCAGAAAAAGTAGAAGAAGGGGATTACCTGCATGAATGTGTAGCATGCATCGACAGGAACGACGGTAACCCCCTAGATAAGGAAGAAGTGATCGAAGGGGGGCATGATTTTCATTGACAGGAATTCCAGCATTGATCAGACCATGGGGCAAAGGCATGCAGGGTGCACAGTGGTGAGGAATGGACAGGGTGTCCATAAAGGGGAGGAGTTTAGTGTACTCACAGACAAGACTACCAAACCATTACTCTGCACAAGCAGCAGAGCTAGTGTCCTTGATTGAAGCACTAAACATGTCAGAAGGCCAAGCATTGAACTATTCTCTGATTCGGCCTATGTTACCTCGACAGTGCACTTAAGACTAGCAAGGTGGGAAAGGAGAGGGTTCAAAAGAAGTGATGGCACTCCCGTTCAGCATGCAGCATTACTGAGTGAATTACTAGAAATGTTACGGCTCCCAAAAGAATTAGCACTTATAAAGTGCAAAGCCCATACAAGATGGCAAGATTTCATCTCACTAGGAAACGAAAGGGCAGACAAAGCAGCAAGAGAAGCAGCATATATGCCAGAGGGATCACATGTGCTGTACCATGGCGATGAAGATAAAATACCCCTAATAGCAGTACTGAAAGTGAGCAAAGAGAAAGATGCATTGCCAGAAAGTTTCAATGCAATCCCATTATTGCAGATAATTGAGTTGCAGGGAGCCGCATCAGATGCTGAACAAGAGCTGTGCAAAAAGAAAGGATGTTTTCTGTCCCCAACTGATTTGGTTTGGCGACATGATAGCACAGGAAAGGTTGTCATGCCAAAGAAATTGTTACAATTGGCATTGGAACAGCTTCACTATCCTTCCCACGTATCGAAAGAGCATGTGGCTGCAGGGATAAATGAAGACTGATTTGTGCCAAATCTATGAGTGTGTTTCTGAATATGTAAGTAACTGTATGATCTGTCAGAAGTTTCTGCCAGCTCACACATTGAGAGTTGTACAGGGAACATTGGCCTGACTGGAAGGCATCTTTCGGCACTTGCATATCGCTTACGTTGATATGCAAGAGAGAGGTACCTTTTACAAGTACATGCTTGTAGTGGTGTGTCCATTCTCACGTTGGCTTGTGGCAGGTCCCTGTGCCCACAATGATGCCCGCTCTGCGGCTAAATTTTCAGTAGGTGAAGTGCTCCCGAGGTGGGGGATTCGAGATAAAATTCACTCTGATAATGGGCAGCACTTTGCCAATTATTTAATAAAGGAAATTACAACTCTCCTGGGGATAAAGCATAAAATATCCATGGTTTACTATCCTCAAGTCAACGATTTGACAGAGAAGATGAATGCACTGCTGAAAATGTGATCGGCTAAGCTTATGCAAACGCTTGAAAAATCATGGGTGAACTCCTTGTCGCTTGCTTTGTTTGCACTAAGAACCACGCCTTAGAAGATCACCATCTGACTCCTCATGAGAAAGTTACAGGGCAGAGAATGCATGCAACAATCCTGCCATTGCATAGAATCTCTGATGCTCAATTTACTTCTGCTATTCTGGGGGGGATTTGATCTGTACCTCAAAGAACTCATCAAGTTCCTTAAATATAACTCTTTGCAGAGCAGGCCTAAAGACCAATCTGGTCAATCAGGCAATCCAAACAGACATTTCCCACCAGCAACTCCTCTTTATCCGGGTGACCTTGTCTTTGTGCGCAACCCCGTGAGGAAGTGGAAAGAGAAGCACTTCACAGGTCCGCACATCGTTGTCTATTCAACACTAACAGCTGTCAAAATCCAAGGACGCTGCAGATAGGTCCACATACCGGACGTTCGCAGAGACAAAGGTACTGTCTCCCAAAGCACAACATAATGGGAAGTATTACAGAGTTTTCTTTTTATTTTCCAACAGCCCTTAGAATTCATAAAAAGCCTGTGAAACAGGGAGCTTAAGAAGGGTATAATGCAAAATCTGTGACAAAGAAAAAGACATTTTCAGGTTTCTGGAGCTTAATGATGTTAATATGTTTTACTATAGTTTTAATGATTTTGTTTTATTTGTTCTTTAAAGAAAAAAGTGAAACACAATTGAATGTAAAAAGAAAAATGGGAAAGAGAAATGTGATGAATGGGGAATGCTTCCGTCATGGCACTGAGGAAGAGCATAATTCATTGACAGGCAATATTTGGTATAATGAAATTGTGCGTGTGGGAAGAGAGAGTAAATGGCACATGCTACGTGTGCTCCCTCATGCCACACATAGTAGGAGTGTCCAAGCATTTCCTGCCCCACGCTGTGTCCTATGAGGAGGCAGGATGCCTAATGCACCTGTCTCTTTGTAGAACTCGAAGTTTATTCCAGGGGGAAAAAAGTAGCAGTTCACTGGGTGGATGAAGGGGAAAATGTATATGAAGACAACTATGTAAAATTAACGCGAATGCTTCAAAATCAGGAAACAAGGCATAAGGTATGTCACTGAAGGCCCTAAAGAGGGGTAATTACAAATAAGAGACCATAAAAGATTGCAATGCACAACTAAAGAAGGGAAGAGTGTCCCCTGGAGTCACACAATGCCACAGATGAGAATAGAAGGAGCAGTTTGGTATGGGAACAAATGGGAGTGGGAATAATGCAGTGTCATGCTGAAGGATTGGTGGGCTTTGAGCAAAATGTGGTAGCCAAGCTTAATGACACTTGCCGAGCAACTAGAGGAAAATATGTTCATGCTTTAACGTGGTTAAATGAAAAACATCAATCAGTTGACATAAGGAGCTCTACACGATTCCCTTTGTGTTTCTGGTCAAGTGGGTCTATTTTCCTAGGGACTAATTCGGGATGCGCCAAGGTGATGACAAATGCAGTGCTGACGCGGGGAACAGCAGCAGCAATGGATATTTGGTGGGCTTGCAGATCCAAAGCATATGCTCGGCTTCCGCCTGACTGGAGATGAGTTTGCGCCCTCATCACTTTGCACAGCCCTGCACTTGTGGTGCCCCAAAATTGCACTACCATGAAGATTACACTGCAGGGAAAAATGGCGGAACAAAATGAGCAGCAAAAAATAATGAGGAGAAAACGGTAAAACTATTATTGCTCAAGGAAAAGTGCAAGGAACCTGGCAGCTATCCCAGATGAGTACCAACTATTCTCCACGGCTGTCACTTTTTTGACATCTTTGTTATTTCCAGGAGTACAGACAGTAGCCACTTCTAAATGGCTGCAACTAACCCATTACAAACTGTTGCAGCTGGCTAATTCAACAGCAAAAGGGTTGAATACAATCAAGGAAGAGATGAGGGTTTTATGCTTTGTGGCCCTTCAAAACAGATTTGTTCTGGACCTCCTAACAACCATTGAAGGAGGTGTCTGTGCAAAATTCGGGTCAAGTTGCTGCACCGCAATACCTGACGGTGATGCCTTCAATGGAACTATAACTGCAGCTATACAAGAGATACGTACACTACAGGGAAAGATGACAAGCAAGTTTAATGGAGTGCAAGCAAAAGACTGGCTAGACAGAGTATTCACATGTGTGCCCACCTGGCTTTCTGGATTGTTTCGAGTGACTGTCCCTACGTTACTACTGATTTTGATTATCTTCTGCGTTTTTAAAGTATATTTTAACAAACAAAAATGACATTTGATATTACCCTTGACTGTTGACAAAAATAGTTTTGAAAAGAAGAACAGGATAAAAATAATGGGGGCAAGTAAGGGGAGGATCTTGGTGGATGGGTTTTTACACAACCTGCTGATGTTGAACATTATAAGGAATTCTGGATTCAATGTCTAAAAGATGGGACAGGGTGTTTATGGGTACGGGAAGATCTGAATGGCTAGGAGGAGACATGGGGAGACATGACACGGTTGGAGAAAATATGCATACATAAAGATGAAGTTTCTAAAAAGGAACGAGAGGCTCACATTTTTTATTATTAATAAAAGCGGGAATAATGTAATAAAAATGCAAGTTCAGCGCACTATGAAGAAATGCACTTATCAGCTGTGAGAGTAGTACTGTAAAAGGGGAGGGGGCTCTTTCTGATATATGTGAAATTAAAGGCTTAATAAAACTAATCCATCAATGCTGGTGCACGGGTAAGTATAATCATGCCTAGTGGTAGAATGAAATGCGGTAAATAGGGCCTAAAAGCTTGCTCCTGCTTTAAACGTGCACAAGCATTTTGTTTGCGGCAAAGGCTGGTGCAGCTAGTAAATTAGTGCAGAGTCTGTGATCCCATGCCAGCGTTGAGAGAAGTACACAGTGGTTGTTCTTTTTTTAGGTCAACAGATTAGAGCTGAGAGGTTCCGCCAGCAAATAAAGAATACATGACAATTTTATAATTCAAAATCATTTATGAACTGTGATTTTCTAATGGAACCGGCAAGAACCACGGCAGTTTCAAATCGCCCGATAGAACGTTTTCCCTGGGAAAAGGGTCAGAGTGCCCTCGATATGCAACATTTGTGCAGCAGTATGTCCGTGGTTCAAGGCTCTGGTGGTGTCCTCGTGGGTAGCCGTTCTCATGAGAATTATGATAAAGCGACCAGGGCAGATTATTAGAGTTACGCTGGTCGCCTCAAATGTTTCAATGACTTTGTTTGCTCTGAGAATTTGGGGTGGATTGTGACATCACAAGGTATAATTGAGGGCAGTTTGGGAAGGTTTGTGGACCCAATAGTTGATCGCAATGTATGTTTTTCTATAAGGGTCCAAAGTTTGAAGTTCAATCACTTTTGTGTGGGGAGATGTTTTCATGTCGCCTGATCGCAAATGCTAATTATTTTGCTTTGTATGAAAGTTCCTAGTTTAGGGGTGTTTCTTTGACAGTGCCTTTTCATGCAGTTCTGTTCTGTGATCTGTTTGAATTTGCTGTCCAAGCTGTATCTGGGGCCCTGAATAAAACTGTGCTATTTCTTGCATCAGTGTTGTGAGAAACCTGAGGGTATTCTCCCAAGCAGGCCTCAAGAATCCCTTATTCAGGTGACCTGGAACGGGCGGATGCTCTAAAACCCCAACTCTAGAGGCGGATGGGTGAGAGAGGATCACCTGGATGGGGGAGCCCAGAGTTGTACTCGGGGAAATACCTCAGGTGAGGCGTGGTAGTATTCCGAGGAAGAAGGAGAGGAGGACGAGATCCCTCAAACCTTTGTAGGTTACACTACATCTGCCTCTCTTCCTCGCATTGAATCTTTCTTGCCCAGACACCATCAAACCCCTGTATACAACCAATCCCATAGGAATCCAAAATCTTTTGAACCCAGAAATGATTTCTCCCAGAATCCCTGTTTTTCCGGTTACTCCTGGTCATTCTTCTCCACGTCACTTTGATAATTTTTTGTCCGAACACTCAGTCTACTTTGAATAAACACTATAATTCCCAAAATCCCCCCTGTTCCATGCACGATAATAATCCCGGTCATTCCCGTCTGTCTGACAAACCCCATAAATCTCACCCTTCTGAGTTTATAAAACACTCTGGTAAGAGGGTTGTAATTCCATAAAGCACCTTTCCCCATCCTACCATGCAGAATACTCACACTCTACCTCCCTCCTTTCCAACACAAACACTTTTTCTCGACACGAAAGACAAAGAAACCTGACACGTCCCGACCGAAGGGTCAGGCAAAGTCAGGCAATTGACCAGAATCACACACACCTGGCGGCCCTTTCCCTTCCCCCCAGGGATAAAAGGTGGAGCACAAGAGCACCATACGAAGCAAGGCTGACCACACGACGAGACAGCTATCCAGGCATGGCAGTTCAAGAGAAGGAGACAGATGGTGCAAACCAAGAGGGTGACAAGGAGAGAAGCGACTTTGCCCTTTCCAAGCAATGCCTGTGAAATCTCTGTGGAAGGAATTGTAAGACGGCGGACAGCAGCCCAAGTGTGTTTTTTAGCTGATGTCAACGCTACACAGAGCATGCCTACACTGATAAGGAAGACAAAGGGAGATGCCTGCTACCGTGGTACCGGCCTTGACTCCCAATACAAAGAAAGCCAAGCAGTTCATCATAGCCGGTGAGTCGAGGGGAGAAACTGTGTTGAACAAACGTAGCAAACGGCTGATTGCGGAAAGTGTACAAAGAACTGTTGATGTAAAAGGGGAAAGCCAGCTGCAGATGAGCCAGGCACCACGTGGGTGCTCACTCGAGAAACTCTGGGGGATTACCCGATTGTTGAAAGTACTATTACCAGAAGGCCTTCGGAAAGATGAGAAGTGGGTCAAAGTGGTCATACGGGTGTCTAGTAAAATCCTCTGTACAGCTGAAAGTCTTTGACAGGCAGATGATCGTGAAGAAGGGAAGTGAATCCCACATCATAAGAAAGTAGAAGGAACTGTGAGATTGGCACGAGTTAACCCGAATGAGGGATGCCAATGAAAAAGGGCAAAGTCTAAAGTCCCAAAGGAATAGTATGTTGACAAGAGTGAACCCGGCAGAGGGTGGTCCACATTGAACTGTTTGAAAAGACATTCAGATTCAAGAATATAAGCAGAGGAGATTGTGTTGAAAGCCATAGTGAAGGAAGACAAAGGGAGATGCCTGCTACCGTGGTACCGGCCTTGACTCCCAATACAAAGAAAGCCAAGCAGTTCATCATAGCCGGTGAGTCGAGGGGAGAAACTGTGTTGAACAAACGTAGCAGACGGCTGAATGTGGAAAGTGTACAAAGAACTGTTGATGTAACAGGGGAAAGCCAGCTGCAGATGAGCCATGCAGCCATGCACCACGCGGGTGTTCACTCGAGAAACTCTGGCCGATTACTCGATTATTGAAAGTACTATTACCGGAAGGCCTTGGGAAAAGCGAGAAGGGGGTCAAAGGGGTCCTACAGGGTCTAGTAAAATCCTCTGTACAGTCGAAAGTCTTTAACTGGCAGATGATCATGAATCGGGGAAGTGAATCCCACATCATAAGAAAGTAGAAGGAACTGTGAGATTGGCAAGAGTGAACCCGAAGGAGGGATGCCGATGAAATGGGGCGAAATATAAAGTCCCAAAGGAACAGTGTGTTGACAAGAGTGAACCCGGCAGAGGGTGGTCCACATTGAACTGTTTAAAAAGACATTAAGATTCAAGAATATAAGCAGAGGAGATTGTGTTGAAAGCCATAGTGAACCCGACCGAGGGAGGAAAACAGTTGAGAAGGATCTGTACCTGGAAGAGGGGGATCCAGGGGTAAGAAACTCACAACCCAACAACATGTGAATGCAACCAAGACATTGTTTTTGAATACAAGCAAAGTTGAACCCGACGGAGGGAGGTGGATATTCGAGAGGGGTCTGAGGCCTGGAAGAGGTGGTCCCAGGGGGTGAAGAATCAACACCTCAAGTGCAAGACAAAGGAAACCTTTTTTTGTTTGTTAATTTTGAATTGATCTGGTCATTGGAAGCAGGAAAGCGAACCTCTGAAGGTCCTGATATTGTTAAGAACTATTTGGGGATCTGAGCCCGGAAGAGGGGGAATCCCAAGGTGAAAAGTTATCACCCAATGTACATAGTGATAGGAACTTTAGTTGTTATTTTGAATACATTGGGCCCTCTAGGGCAAGTGACGTTTTATAGAGCAAGAGACTTGGCCATTGAAGATCCTGATAGCTGAAAACAGAACTG
This sequence comes from Ambystoma mexicanum, assembly GCF_040938575.1. Classification (NCBI taxonomy): domain Eukaryota; kingdom Metazoa; phylum Chordata; class Amphibia; order Caudata; family Ambystomatidae; genus Ambystoma; species Ambystoma mexicanum. The sequence continues at coordinate 1,088,773,160 of NC_090929.1, forward strand.
TTGTCTCATGCTGGGAAAGCTCGAGCATGTGCTGTGCATCAAGGTCCCGCCTTGTCCTGTGGTCAAAACCTGGGCAAGGGAGACCATGACTACTGCATCCTGACATATTATTTGTGAACACTTTTTTATTTCTTATGAGCCCTATCTCACGCTCTTTTGTATTTAGCGTAAGGTTTAGCAATAGGTTTTTCTTATTATGGGCCTTTTTATTTGACAAGACGCCACTAGAACTGCCTTATTTTGATTTGATGGTCGTAGCTTCCTCCCATCTTAGATTTAGGCTTAGATTAGGCGGGTTTCTACCCTACCTATACAGTTTAATAAACACATGTGAACTCTTGGATGTTCTTTTCAACATATATTGACGTCTTGTCAGAATGCTTTAAAGCAATTGATTAGGACAAACAAAAACCACCTTTATAAGCACCGATGGAAACCGTGATTCTTAAGCACTAATTCATTTTATTAAAACTTTCACTGACAAGCCCTAAAAATAATAATATGGAAAAACGGAGGGATTGGAGCATGCATGCTATTATTTTGATTTGACTTCATTTTTTAACATTTCAATATTTGTATTTCATTGGATTTTTTTACAGCTGCCGAATTATATTTAACAGAACTTTTAAAATAGATGTTACTCCCTTTTATGCGGCGAATGGAAAACTCGAACACGCCGGAAGCCACTCCTTTCACTGTAGTCTTGCTGAATGTGTATATAGAAATTACCACTAAGTGGCGCCATTGACTACTATATTATCATAAAATGCAAACATATACATGAGAACTATTTCAGTTCGGCGGAAAGTCAAGGTAATTGTGTCTCGCTCAATTAATGTGGTATGGTATTGTTTATTTATATAACGCCTATACACAGACAAGTGTTTCCAAGCCTAACAGGTTGTTGTGAAGTCACTGTTATTCTGGTCACTGCAACCAACTGATCTGGAATCCTATGCTGTTACAACGACTGGTGGCTGATTTAGTTGTGGGGTGCTATAAATAAAGCTCATTGTCTATCCCAGTGACGGCCTCAGGACCTTTCAACCTTTTCAAATGAAAGGGGCCTCACGCCTCAGGCATACCCCCAGAATCTACCACCATGTTGCCAGTCAGCAGTCTTTTAATACTGCAAAATATTAATTTTTCTGTTTCCGTTCTGCAGCTTAAAATGTGCGTTTTGCAGCGCTTGCATAACAAGTTGCGTTTTCTCTTTCCACGGGATATACAGACGCCTTAGCACTTCATTACCTTCGAACAGTGGGTCCTCAACATCAGTCCCTTGCTGACAAAGAACGGTTTAGAGCTCTTCAGTGGGGATTTAGTCTTTAAGCTCCCTGGTGGTTGGCCATATCGTGAAAATCGGCGGCTATTAACCATATCTTTTTCACCATTGTCATATATGCCCCCCACTGGTGCCTTAGGCTGTTTTTGCTCTCAGCAGGGGGCCCAACCATCATGTTGAAATTGGCCCCCACACATCTTCAGCTGAGCCCGATCTACCCTAAGCAGCCTGTTTCCCTGGTCACTTCACTGTTGGTGAGGATGGCCCAAATGCACTCCATAGCCATTTTGGGGCTTTGGCAATTGTCTAGGGTTGGAAAACTGCCCAGCGAGCCAGCCTTTGTCCATGTTGATGGAAGCCCGTCATTGGTGCAAAGGGTGGATTAGCTGCGGACACGTACTCTTGTTCAGAGGAGAATTGCTAGGCATTTCGGTGCTGGACTGCACTTGGGCAGGACAAAGACTGATATACCGTAGAAATTTCACTTCTGTTAAAGGATGGTGAGCTAAAGACTCTGGTTGAGACTCTAACCCGGGATATAGGCCAGTAGTAGAGAAACTCCCAGAACCCCCCCTTGTTTGTGCAGCTTCATTATAAACAACATATTTACCTCAAAGGGTTGTGAATGATGAGCAGAGATGGAAGGAAGGGGGCGAGGTGCATGGAAGGGTGGGTAAGAGGAGAAGAAAAGCAGAGTACCAAAGCAGCCCATGGTGCAGAGGCCGACAAGGCTCCAGAGTTCCCTGCAGGCCAGTCTGCCCCTGTTTACAGTTTGAATTGCCACAAATCAATAGAAAGACGATTGTCTCAACACTGCGATGAAGCCTGGAGAGTCATCACTGGCCCCTAGCCTAAAATCTCCTCCCATGCGGCCAAGGGAAGGCAGCCGCTACCTGATCCTAACCCTGGGGGACCTAACATGAGGGAGGATCACTTGGGAGGAGATGGCTGTCAGGTGGAAGTAGTGACTCCTTTGGGAGAGACACAATATTCATCTTCTTATGAGGATGAGATCCCCAAATATTTAATGGCATGATGTCATTGTAAAGGTCCCTCCTGTGAAAAGATCTTCTTCTTCGTCTTCTTAGCTTTATTCGGCAGTTCTGCCATCAAAGCAGAGTACATTACATGCAGAAGATTATCAACATTTAAAATCACACATATAAAATTATCTTGCATTGCATCTGCATTCAAAACCACAGGTTAATGATTTAAAAAAAATGTCATCACGTTTTAAAACACTTAAAAAGATTTCATCAAGCTCAACCTCATCAACCATGCCCTGTGCAGGTATTTGGCCACAAAAAACACCAGCTTGAGGTCATCACCTTGCCTGCATAGATCCATGGATTCCTCTGTCCCTCGAATGCCCTTTAGTTTAAAAATTGGCTTTAAGTACAGGCCTCTAAGGTCTTTGTATTCACGGCGCAGTAGCAGGAAATGTAGCACAGACTCGTACAGTGCCCCACACACCAAGCACTTGGTGCTGTTTTGCCCTTACCAATTTTGTGTGAAGGATGCCAGGCGCAACATCCCTGCTCTAAGATCATAGAAAAGGGAGCGAAAGAACATGTTGTGAAAAGTCATTTAATCAGGAAATAAATATTCCATTCTCCAATTGTCATGATCATGTCTTAAATAGAAGTTTATAATCCAATGTTAAAAAACAAACCTTTTATACAAAATTCCCTAACTCTGACAATGTTAATTTCACAAAGCAATTCAAAATAATTGAACATAAAAAACCCAAACCCATTATGGACTTCAGGCTCCATAATGGCCTTAGTACTGGGACGAAGAAGATGGGCCCAGAGTTAGTAAGGATCAACAATGCCATTAACCATAATGTGCAGTCTGTTGTTATAGACCACAACACCTGAGCAGAACAGTTAAACTCAGGAATGAGGTGCAGGTTTCAGAGGACACTGAAGGAGAAGCGGAGGCAGAGGCATAGCAGAATGCTGGGTCGAACGCAGAAGAAAAAAGAAGAACGCCAGCTGATGCCCACTCGAATTATGAAGGCCTGTGGCATGGCAGAGTAAGCGCAGCGGGAAGTGGTGTCTGATAAAGAAGCTCGACCGAGAGGGAGACATGCTCCCTGCCCGATGAGCAGCGCTTCAGTGTTCCAGAGGACCGCCAGAGCTGTTGGAGCTCTGGGAAGAAGCTATACAAACCACGGGTGCTATGCAGGAGCCCATAGGAAGGCAGAACGCAGATAAAAGGCCCACCATATCACCAGCAAGGGAACAGGAGACGACAAAGCAGACCGGTGAGTTGGCGTAAAGCTAAAGGTAACCCCGGGGCGCTCTGAATACAACATTTATCAAAAACCAATACTTTTGAATACCGAACAGATAAAGCAATACAAAGGCGCAAATCCCCCTACCTGGGACACCAATTGGGGGAAACGTACAACCTGCATTTCCAACAGCCAAAAGGCTGTGAAGAAGCAGTAGAAAGGCTGCAAGGGCATAATTTCCCTTACCTGGGACACCAACCAATTGGGGGAAATCTATAAGCCACATTTCCAACAGCCAAGAGGCTGTAAAGGAGCAGAAGAAAGGCAATAAGGGCACAACTTCCTTTATCTGGGATACCAACTGGGGGAGGACCTGTTGCCCACATTGCCAACAGCCAAGAGGCTGTAAAGGAGCAGAAGAATGTCATCAAGGGCGAAACCCCCCATATCTGGGACACCAACTGGGGGAGACTTGTAACTCGCATTAACAAAAGTCAAGAAATCATAAAAAAGAGGCAGACATTGTTCAAACCTCCCCACAAAAAAATACTGATGTGGAGAATCTTGGAACAACTATTGCCACAAAGCATAATTGTAGGAGTTTATATCCTGGCAGGCAAGTAAACCAGGAAAGGGACTGACAGTAGTTAGTCCTGGCAGGCAAATGGACCAGGAAAGAAGATGTTGTTTTGGTGGCAAAGAAGTATAATGAAAAGAACGTGTTCAAGATATTTCATTTGAAGAACAAGTGTGGTGTTATCAGACAAAGTTGCTTTGCTATTCTGACAAAAGTAGTTCATTTGAAGGAGAAAGGTGATGTGCTGACAATTGCTTTGATTTATGAACTTGTGTTTTTGAGAGAAAGACATTTCTTCTTTCCCAAGAGGGATATTGAGAAAGACCAATTGTTTTGAGGTTGTGGAACCAGTGTTCATGAAAGAGACATTTACTTTACCAAGTGGAAGGTCACCATAGAAGGAAAATATCTTATGTGTTAAACTGAATAGAACTTTATTGAAAAATAACTTCTCCAAAGGTATTCCTTTATTGATTCAGGGGCAGGGAGTCCAACCCTGGTCACAAGGAGTACCTTTCAAAGCTTATAGGTTTGAACTTTTTGAATGGAAGACAGCCGAATGTTCCTTGTGTTATTTTGTTGTATGTATTAATGTGAGGGCCAGAGACCTTTGGACACTAGGTCATTTTTCTTTAGATAGTTTGCTAGGGAGGGACGTCCTTGTAAGGATAGGGAAATATAGGTGTGTACCCCACCCATTTCATTTAATAAAATGGCAAACTCTGAGAAAAGGTTACCTTTGTGTCAATCTCACATTTGTGACTCCTCAAACCACATTGCGACTTTGGAATTAAGGAGCACATTTGATTTGACTATGCTGCAACTTATAGCGCTCTTCTTACAGAGTGAGACTCAGACACCAGCATCCTTTACATTTTCATTCCCAATGAAGGAGCATGTATCTGCGTGAAACACACAGACTCTTGCATCAAAATGTACTAACTACTAGAATACCATATATATTGTTTAGAATAAACCTCTTTTGAACAAAACGCAAGCTCTCATATAAAAGAACAATTATAATTTCACAGAGAAATTTGAAAACTACCCAACTTGCACAACCTAAGCATGTAGGGTGGTTTTCTTTTCAAAATGAACAGGCTGTTGACTCCTTTCTTCATCCATTGGTCCACCTCTACGCAGTTGGGGTTTACCAATTATTTGAAGTCCAAGTAGCTAAGTAATTATTATTACTAAAAGGACCGGCAGCAAAAAAAGCTTAGAGCACATTTTTCTACATTCACTTACTATTCTAGGTTAAAATATATAACTGTTCCTTTTTCTTGGTTAATGTCGATATAATTCTAAAACCGTGATTGCACCCCGCCCCCCAATAGCTCTGCCCCATTCTTATATTGGTAGTGGACCAGCCAATTGTCCATTTCCTCTACCATCTCCCATAGTTGTGAGACCCAAAGTCCTAAAAGCCAGGTGCAGCTTCACTGCCCCTGGCATGTTTTGCGGTATAACCCGTAGGATTACACAATTACATATTTGTTTATTCTTAGGATAGACAGCGCTGCAGAGGGTAACCAGAGGGACAAGGAGGGCCTGAGGGGAGAGGAGGAATATGACAAATGGGCTGCAAAACCACAAGGAAAACCCAACACCTCTTCCCCGTCTCCCGACAGACACACAGAGCCAGGCAGGATGAGGGGCACAACAGGGTGCCATAACACAATAGCAGGTGACAAGCACCTAAGTTCAGGGGGCAGGAAATGCGCATGTAGGGAACAATGAGCACAGTAAGGTGTTAACTTTTGTCAGCGTCAGCCGGCCGGGATCGCGACTCTCAACCTTGGCTAGGCTTCACATTCGAAGGTACATTTTATGTGCATAAATGCCTACCAATGGGCTGCACAATATCATGCGCCATATTTGAGCAATTCAGCTCCTTTTTTCAATAGGCATTTCTAAGAAAATTACCAGAAGCACAGGTAGTACACTATCTGAATGATTTTATGCTAATAGGTCACCCAGAGACAGGCGAATGCCAGAACGTGTTATCAGTAATGATGGAGATGTCAGCACAATGGGGCATACTTTTAGTGGGGGGGGGGGCAACCAACCCAGCGACAAGCATAATTTTCTTGGGCATAGAAATAGATTCCAGAACAGGAGTATGTAGGATACCTAGCAAAAAAGTAGAGGAATTACTGGAAAACATCAGGGGTCTAAGAGTTAAGAGCAAAGACACGATTAGAGAAATAGCCATTGGTAGGAAGCCTGCATTTTGCAGCCATGGTGATCCCACAGGCGAAAACATTTGCAAGAAGCTTGGAACTAAGGGCAAAAGGCTGCCAGAAGCCCCATGTACACATAAGACTGCAGGAGGAAGTTAAGAAGGATTTGTTGATGTAGGAAGAATTCCTTACAAAATTCAACGGAACAACAATATGGCGAACATCATTAAACACAAACAAAAGGGTATTGTTCACTGATGCTGCAGGGAACAAAGGTTTTGGGGCAATATTGGGCACAGCATGGTTCGCTGGGGAATGGCCAGATACATGGCATACAGTGGGCTGGACCAAGAATCATACCAATCTGGTTGGCGTTGCACACCTGGCTAACACAGAACTAATCACTTGGTCAGATAACATGGCGATGGTTAGGATTATAAATAGAATAACTACCAATTGCCAAATAGTGTTACAGATTTTGAGAGCCATGACCAAGATTGCATTAAACCGAAACATTGCATTGAGAGCAAAACACATCGCCGGAACAGAGAATAACACTGTAGATGCATTATCTCGTTTTCAGTGGAGCAAATTTCACCAAATGGCCCCACATGCCCAACAAGACATGTCAGGAGTTCCAAAGGACTGCTGGGAAATTCTGGCAAACAGATAAGGACAGCATCAACACCAAACGCTGAACGGCCGGGGCCGGGATGCACAGCCAACGCTGAACAGCCGGGGCCAGTTTGCACAACCAGCAACAACACACACCTCAGATACGGGTGACAGCAGGAGGTGCCCGCCGACACAAAACACAGACCCTGAAAAGGGGTTGCTATTAGATCTGGCCAAGAAGGCACTGTCAAACAACACCACTGCACAATATAGTAAGTGCCTGAAAACGGTACTGAATGTTACAGGTTTGTCGCATTTGGAGCTGGTAAATACAAAAGTGTAGAGGAGGTCCCAAATAAAACCTGCACTCCAGTCGCCGTTTCTGAAGTACCAGGAAGTTCACACCAAAATATGTGACGTATGAAGTGCAGATAAATCAGCAGAGAGCCGCAGTAGGGCTTTGTCTAGTACCTATCAGAAGAGCAACACCTATTGAAGTACTGATACCAGGAAAACCATGAACAGTGAGGTATCCATTAAGGAAACCTTACAAGCAAATGAGACGAAATGAAGATTGCCTAAGTACAGTCCGGGAGGAAGGTCTTAATGGAAGACGAATGGTGATGTCACAAGGACCCGGACTGACGTACAAGTAGAAGAAATGACAACCCGAGAATGACACCCAGAGACGAAACGCCATGAATAAGGATATCGTGAACCTAAAAGGGGAGAATGATGTTGAAATGCAAAGAAGCTTAAACTGGAAACAGGATGAAGATATTCAACCAGCTAACACCTGTACATATGCTTGTAACCGCAAGAATGCTAAGAAAACGATGCGGCTTGCAATGCTAAGTAGAAGAATAGTGCTGCAAGCCCCATTATACATAATATACCTCAAAACGAAGCACAGTATTATAAGTGTAACTCCACTTTGCAAAGGAAGCAGAATCAACCCAGGCTACTAAAGGGCGAATGAGCAGAGATTCATATTCTAGCAAAACGAGAAGAGACGGCTGAATCGAAACTCGGCAGATGCAACTCGTGACAGGAGAGCCAAGGTCATACCAATAGAAGGAACAAACAGTAGCTACATATAATTGAAACATAAGAACAGAATATCCTGTCTCTGAAAGGTCAAGATAAGGAGGTGTAGGCAGGTGGCAAGCTGAATAAGAATCAAATGCATAAATTGAGAGCAACTAAACAAATTCACGGTGTGGGAAGCACGTGCCCATCCGAGCAAGGAGAAGCACTGGTTCACACCTACGCTTGGCATCCGCCCAGGCAGAGATATCGGAACTTTCCCAGACAGAAGGTGCAGTTTCGAGGCCAACCACAGTAACATAATTGACACATAGTTGTTGGAATGATGATTGATTGCAACCTTAATTGGAGAAAGGCCGGGTAACTAGGTGGCACCCTGCACCTGGCTGACCATTCTGCATGCTGCTAAGCAAAGTGGAAATTTATGCATATGGTTGGTGCCAACCCAATCGCAATGGACCAAATAATCTGGGGTCCTATAGTTTGTAGAACCAATGGGACGTCATACTTTTAGTGACGTCTACAGTAGTCATCTTTGAGGGAAGGGCGTAGACGCCCACCTGACAGTGTTTACCCAATCACTCTGTTACCATATATAGATATAGTACCTATATTAAAGTTACCTTTTCCTAACCAATAGAATTGCATATTAACTTTTGAGTGTTATATGCCAATTATGACGAGTTTTCAGTTTAAATGCTATGATTTTTATGAAGCTCATTGGAGTTGAAGCGAGAAGGACTATCGCATCACTGCTGATTTCCATGACTCCCCGTTTTTTGTACTTGTCATTAAACGGACTCCCTTTGCCATACCATTGAGTTGTCCTTATTCATTGGTGTTGGAGTAATAAATCTGCACCCCCGTCCATCTCAAGGGTGCAGCTATCTCGTCTTAAAGTACTTTTGGAGCAAATCTAGGCTCTATGGGCCAGCCGGGGGTCTCCGGAGTACACTTGGTAGCAGAGATTGATGGTTTATCGATTATTGATTAGAATAAGACACCCATTGACCGTCGACATAAAGTAACTCTAGGTCTTCGGCAATATCACAAGTCCTTTGCCATTCAGCCGAGTAGACCGTGAAGCTCCCCATAGACAGTGGTAGTGTAAGAAAAACTGCATACCAGGGCCTGAAGGGACCCGTGTTCCCCACGCTATCCCTTCCCATTACTACGGGCAGCTGAGCGGGTGAAAAGCTAAGAAGGCGATAACAAAACAGGTGATCCCGAGGGTCCAGAGAGGAACCATGCGAACGGTGAGTGAAAAAGATTGAATGTTTTAGCAAAAGTGCATGCCTTAGAACAAGTAAAAGGAAAAGGTAACGGAGGGAGGTGTGGAAAAACAAAATATAGTTAGAAGTAGAGAAGAATGTATATATATAAGGGGATAATGACTCAAGAATAATTGAGTAAATAAAGGTTGCCAGGGAGGACACCCGAGAAGAGAGAGGATACCGGGGAAGACACCCGAGAAGTGAGAGGATTCGCCTTATTCCTATGCTTTTAATACAAGCGGCTAGAAAAAATGTGTACCCAGAGTCCCAGCTAAAGGGGGAACGATTAGACTACCACAACGGTTAAAGACGTTGTGAAAAGGGTACGTTTAGACTCCATGAAGGGGTAATGATTAGAGGCAGAGATATCTGTGACCAGCTGGTGTTCATCTAGTCTGTTAAGCGTCTGTCTTACATGTTTTTTGTTGTGACATCATACATCGAAAACATTCCCTTGAGAAAACTGATTTAAATTTTACGCGATTGAATAGCTGAGATAATATCGCATATGAATTTGTTTTTCGAGTGAATTAGAAGGTATAAAATTTGGTGAAAAATTCGGATTGGAGCTTACAGTGTTTGGTGCTCGCTCATATTGTTGGAACTGTTTAAGCCATGCGAAGGTGTTGACAAGTGCTATATAAGAGGAAAGGGAACAGATTTAAGTATGGAAGAGATGACACCATTGACACACTTGTGCAAACAGTTGCCGAAACATGCACCCAAACTGAAGAAATACAGTACAGAGTGGGTTAAAGGAACCGCCCACAAGATGTTTATGCCATGGCCACAGGGTGGGTCCTTATCTAAAGCCGTCTTGCAACACATGACGACATATTTGCATGACACATACATGGGCAAAAAGTTTGACAAACGCCTCGCTGTTCTGGAACTTTGGAAAATGTATGAACAGGAAAAGGAAGAGGAGCCCCCAATAGATTGGATACTTAATGTATGCACAGAGGGGGGTGAGACGCCTACCGTGCCACCCGCCCCATCTGACACAAAGGGTGAAGAAAGTAAAGACGAGGGATTATACCCGCTGAGAGAACTTAAAGCAGCCACAGGGTATAGCAACCCAGCATATGAGTCACCTACGCATAGTAGTGACAAAATATTGCCTCCACAGTCCCAAGGGACAAGGGGAGATGCAATGACGAAAGAAGGGATCAAGCACATACAAGCGCATCTCTCGACAAAGGGAGAAAAGGGAAGAGATGGAAGGGAAACGAAGACAGAACTGATGAGATAGCCTTCGCGAAAAACAAATGGATGGGAGGACACATTTTATTGAAACTTGATGGCAAAGGCATTGATGACGCGAAAAAAAGGAGAGGTTAGCTGATGTACAGAGAAAAGGGAAAGAGAAGGAGTTAAGAGACGAAAAAATAAGAAAGAGAAACAGACAAACGCGAGAACAGCTATATCGCGAAGAGCAAGAAAGACAGCTCGACCCCAAACAAAGAGCGGCAAATGACCATGACAGACAAGAACAGCAAAGGTCAGAGGAAGAGCAAAGAATACGAGAGAAAAGAATAAAGAGACGAAGAGATGAGGAAATTTGAAGGGCAAATGAACGTAGAAAGGAAAAGAAAAAAGAAGAAGAAATAGTAAGAGAAGAGGCAAGGAAGCACAGAGAATTTGATGGCGACATAGAAAGTAAGCAGAGACAGAGAGCATGCGATCTTGAATATCTGGGGAGAGAGGTTAGGAAACCCGCTCCAGTCGTAGATTGGGAAGACATAGAAGAATTTTTTCCTGCGTACGATTCAGTACCAGGCACGTCCAGGGCAAATATGGAAGATGACTTCAACCCGAGAAGCATCGGAGAAACGATTAATAGAATATATGATGAAATTGGGTTAGAACAAACACCCCAAGGGGAGGGGGAAGACGAGCGCCTGGAGAGCACTCAGCTTTACGACACTGACGATGTCTCCCGAAGTAGTGGGAATAGAGACCTATCCTTGGATAGACTAGAAATAAGTAGGAACAAAGAAGACACGAGAAGTGGCACTAGTTGGGCAAAGACACTGTCCGACTCAGAAAGGGAGGAGCATGAGGAAAACGAGGAAGAAAGACGGAGTGAAAGACGACTCCCAAGAGAAAAAGGAATAAGATGGTCAGGCACTAGCAAGTCTGCACCGAGGGCATCAGAGTCAGCCACGCAGTCAAACCGACATGAAGAAGTATCTCACGGCCAGAGGGGGGTGTCTTCACCACCCTTTGTAGATAGGCTCAGGACATTGCCAGGCAGATGGCGATGCAGGAATATTACCCCTGCAATAGACAGGAGAACAATGAGAGAAGAGAGAGAGGGCTATGCACCCTAATTTCCGTTACTCGAGAAAGGGGGAGTAAGACCACAATATATTCCATGGCCACACATGGATCGAGAACATTTGAAAAACAAGCTTCCAATACTGACATCGGGAGCCGGAAAGTGGATACATGAGTTAGAAAAAATGACAGGAGGGAACACGTTAGCCATAGGGGACAGTAAGGGTCTCCTAATCGCCATTCTTGGTGAGAGAGCAGACGATGTGTGGGCATGAGCAGGCTATCCTGGTGTAACCACAATTAATACCGTGCATGACGGAGCTCCATTTAACAATTGTAGAGCCGCAGTATGGAAAGCGCTACGAGTGCTATACCCAGACACTTATGATATGGGAGCTATAATGACACGAAAAATGAAGGAGTGTGAGGATCCGTTAATTTATATACAGAATTTTCAAGACGCATGGGTGCTTGAGACTCATGAATCTTGGACAAAATCTATACCTGTGTTCTACCATATATTGTGCCAAGGGCTGCCAGAGCCGGTACAGAAACAACTAAAGAAATTGGTGGGAATTGAGGCCAAGCCTTGGGCTGAAATACAGCTGACTATCGCACACTATTGCAGATTGTGGCAAGAAAAGAATTGCAAAAAAGGAAGCTGCACGTAAGGGTGAGGAAGCGAAATTGGTGCAGAAGAAATTGTCAAAATATGCTCTTGAGGGAGCCACGATAACTAGCACAGTTGAATCGAGCATGCAGCAGGTGACTAATCCACAGCAGAATAATCAGGGCAATACAGGGTTTTACCCCAGGGGAAGAGGATTTAGGGGAAGAGGATGGCAGAGCAATCAAGGAGGTTTTCAAAATATGCAAAATGGTAATCAAGATATGTCAAATGGGCAAATGATCTAACCACCGCCAGTATGTTGGTTGTGTGGAATGACAGGGCACTTAGCTCGCACATGCAGAATGCAAGGCATGTTGCAGAACAGCCAAGGGACAGGAGCAGGCGTGGCAAATCCACCTGCAGTTTTACAGCAGGGTATTGCACAGAATCACACGGTGCAACACCAAGCCCCAGTAGCGCAACAAGGTGTGCAACCTCAGAGCATGCAGAATTTTCCACAAGGACAATCCCAACAGGCACTGTTGCAACTATCACAGACGATGAGCACAGGGCAGACCACAAACCCAGGAATGGGAAGTAACAATGGGAATGGGGAAAATCCACCAGCACAGAGTGGGCCAAAATTGAATATGGACTAGGACATCTCACTGGGAACCCTGATGTGTTCTATCCTATCAGTGACACCAGACTCTCACAGGGAACGTAGGGTGGATGTCGTTATAGGGGATAACGTATATTCCTTCCTAGTTGACACGGGTGCAACACGCTCGTGCATACGTGAAGGCAAGTTTTCCTTGTCTGGCGAGGCCATAAATACTCAGAGTTTTACAGGAGCGACAAGTCGTGTTCCCTTCACAAATGCACTTCCAGTCTCTATAGGAGAATGTGAAATGTATGTGCCTTTACCATATTCACGTCAGACCCCAGTAAACATTTTGGGTAGAGATTTAATGACAAAGTTAAACATGACAATCTCGTTCATGGAGGAGGGCATAGTATGTTCAACTCCAGGAATGCGCTATTCAAATGTATCCAATATAATCAGAGCATACGCGGGACACACAGCCATGAGGGCTATACCATTAGAGCCAGAAATATTTGCATATGGTATGCGTGTGCTTATGGCAGGTTTGCCAGGCCTTGGAGACAGAATCATGAGAACCCCTGATGAATTCCTGTTCAGGTCAAGAATACCGATGCACGAGGAAAAGGGACAAGTATTTCCCTTGATGATACACACAGATGCAGTACGAGGGAGAATAGCCTTGATTGACGGTTATGATGACGAGGGCCGACAATGGTGCGCAGTGATTGCCTTTGAAGAAGGATATTGATTTGCTGACGTCACCGATGACGATCTGTTTGAAGAACAAGCAGATATGGCAGAGACAATGGTGGAAGTGAGTCTCACCTTTTGGGTGAAAATGATCAAAAGAGAAGTACCTCAGAGAATGATGTTGTCACGAAACCGTCCAGAATATTTTGATGACGACATGGTCCAAGTGCCTGTCCCGGTGTGGACCACAGGCCCCTATGACTTAGGCCTTTTGATGGGGGTTGGAGAAGTGAAGATTAAATTGAAACCAGGAGCAATTCTCCCAAGAGCATGACAATATCCCATGTCCAGAGAGGCAGATGAAGGGATTTTTAAGACAATTTTGGCTATGATGGAGCAGGGCATCTTAGTGACGTCAGAATCATCATGCAATACTTTGGTTCATCCGATCAAAAAATCAAAGGGGGCTAATCCAGGATTTACACCGAATAAATGATATTGTTGAGGCCGAGTTCCCTTTAGTCCCTAACCTGGCTCCAATTCTATGTAATATACCTGTTGAGGCAAAATATTTCACGGTGATTGACTTGAAAATGATTTTTTTTCAATCCCGTTGCACCGTGACTCACAAGATCTGACATCATTCACATTCAGACAGATGCATCTGAAAATCACGAGACTACCCCAGGGGTATTGTGATTCTCCATCTATTTTCAACAGATTCCTGCAGATGGACCTAAGCAATATTGCACTAAAAAGTGTCGTCCAGTAATACGTAGATGACATCTTAATTTGCAGCACAACAGAAGAGCAATGCAGGTACGATTCTGTTCAGCTATTGAATATACTGTCAGAGAAAGGTTATAAGGTTGACAAGGAAAAGTTACAATATTGTCAACAAGAAGTGCTGTACATAGGCCAGCTAATCGCACATGAAGGAAAGAGAGTGACCCAGGAAAGGGCTGAAGCCATACTGAACATGGCCAAGCCACACACGATAAAACAGATGCAGAGCTTTCTAGGCCTATGCAACTATGTTGGGGCATGGGTCTTCGACTATAGCTCTTACTCTAAGCCTTTACTTCAGGCCCTAAAGAAGGCCCAAGTAACAAAGGAAAAGATTGAATGGTCTGAGACCATGGAGAAAGGATTTGCTGAACTCAAAAGAGCTATTTGCACAGCACCAGTTCTAAGGATCCCCAATTATGCAGAGGAATTTTACCTGTTTTCAAACACGAATGGCAGCGTTATGACGGCGGTACTCACACAGAGAACCACACTGGGGTACACGCCCCTGGCATACTACAGTGGGAATTTGGACCCAGTAATGAGAGGTCATTTTTCTTGCGAACAAAGTTTAGCTGCTGCAGCGGTCGCCATAGAGAAGGCTACAACCATTGTGCTGGGATGCTCCATGACGTTGTACGTCAAGCACTCACTATTTGCCATTCTAGAGAAACTAAAGGGCATATTGACATCTCAGAGAGCTTCTGCTTATGAAGTGATCACATCAAATCCATCGATTAAGGTAGTCCGATGCAAGATAGTGAACCCAGCTATGTTTATAGCAGAGCCAGTCACTGAAGGAGAGCCAACGCATGACTGTGCAAACTATGAAGAATTCTATGATGAAATCCCCTGGGTGAAAGAAAATGCCTTGGCAGACGAAGAGATCATCTTCATTGACGGGTCTTTGAGGATCAATCAAAGTGACAGACAAAGATATACTGGCGTTGCTGTGGTAAAACACACAGCAAATGGAGAATTTCGAGTACTTATTAGTGCACGAATACCATCTCATTATTCAGCACAGGCTACAGAATTATTGGTGTTGATACTCGCCATTGAGAATCACGCAGAGCAGGAAGTAACGGTGTACAGTGACTCCGCCTATGTGATGTCAAGAGTGCACGCAGGCTTAGCATGCTGGAAAAGGAGGGGCTACCTCCGAGCGGACGGCATGCTAGTGCAGCACGCAGCCTTATTGGACAGGCTGATCAAGGCACTACAGCTCTCAGTGGGCATAGCGGTCATGAAATGCACCGCCCACACGAAAGGGACAGATTTTATCTCATGCGGAAATCAAGCAGCAGACTCCGAAGCCAAGCGTATGGCATCCAAGAGTGAAACGATCATGGAAGTGGAAGTTATCCATGCCAACGAGCGAATGATGGTTACACAAACTGCACCTGAAAGTAACAGTAATTTGGGGCAAACACAGCTAATGGAACTCCAAGGGGAGGCACCGCAGGAAGAAAAGAACCTTTGGAAACGTAGAGGGTGTTCTTTAAACCCCTCTGACAGCTTGTGGCAACAAGACAGCACTGGTAAACCAATAATGCCTGTAGCCCTATAAAAAATAGCGCTGGAACAGTTACATTATCCAGCACATATGACAAAAGAGAACCTAGCAGCAACACTCTCTAAAGACTGGTCCATACCGAATTTAGCTGAGCATGTTGCATTCTTTATAGTGAACTGTATAATCTGCCAGCAATTCACGTCTGGGCATACATTAAAAGTAATGAGAGGATTCATCCCAAGCACTAATTGTTGTGGTGTGTCCATTCTCTAGATGGATTGAGGCAGGTCCATGTACACACCCAGACTCTACCTGTTCGGCCACATTTGTAGTGAGAGAGCTGTTCCCCCGGTGGGGGGTGTGCAAGGCCATGAGATCAGATAATGGCTCTCAGTTTGTTAATGCAACATACGAACAGATTAGCTTGCTGCTTGGAATAAAGCACAAGTTCTCATCAGCGTATCATCCGCAAGGTAATGGAATCTGTGAGAAGCTCAACGTCTTGTTAAAGAAAAGGATAGCCAAGTTGAAGCTGACTCTAAGAAAGGGATGATTGCACTGCCTTCCTTTGGCACTGTATGCACTTCGGAACCAACCCGGTTCTGACCATCATCTTACGCCACATGAGATAGCCACAGGAAGAAGAATGAGAACTCCCTTGACACCCCGAGATAGAGCTAGGTGGGATGCCCAGTCATCAGGAGAAATTTTAGGGTCTAAAATGCAAAACTATCTGAACTGCATGACATCTTGCCTTACTGTAATTTCAGACCAGCTGCAGCGACGACAAAAAGGGTGCAGGGCAGCACGGAACACAGAAGGAGATACTACTACAGACACAGCTCAAGGACTTTGTGTTCCATCCATCTTCCCTGGATACACCGTCCTTGTGAGGAATCATACAAGGAAAAAGTGGGACGAGCCAAGATTTAACGGTATCTTCACAGTGGAGTATTGTACCCCATCCGCAGTGAAACTACAAGGCAGGAGAGCTTGGATTTTTCTCTGCGATATCAAACCATACATCGGAGAAGGCCCCCTGCCTGCACCCCAATGAGAGTAGTCGACGAGCAACGGGGAAGAACCACAACACGTGCAGACGAGATCCATGAGGAGGAAAAAGGATGCATGGCCAGCCAAACCAAGATAAAGAACTTTTTGGAAATTGTGGCTTAAATTGGACACTTCCTCTAAGCAAAAAAGGGATAAGGACATAAAAACGGACATTCTGTGCATCCTAGTTGCAGGGTGAAGAAGAAAATTGCACGTATAAGCCACAACACAGTCTGTTGACTTTGAACTTTGGACTGAGGCACACTTGAGCCTTGACGAGAAAAGAATATGCCAAATTTTGACCGAGGACACTTACATTGGAAGCAACTACAATATCATTTCACACCGAGACCCTATTCGGAATCACTTATGGTATCTCGCAGTAGCGACATCACCAAGGATGTGGTCACCTATTTTGATCTAGTACTGAGATCATACCCGTCATTGGTAGGGAGGCTCACCAATGTCACTGACTTTCTTCAAGATCCTGAGAATGAAAAGACAATAAAAAGACTGCTTACTGTCATTGCCGAACAACTTCTCTTACTTCCTGAGTACAGTGAGAAAGAACCAAATGTCCCAAACACAGATGGAAATAAATGAGATTATCAACACATTGTTCTTTCGTATAATTGAAGACTGTCCAGCTCTTGTCGGAAGAACAACAGACACACTCACGTTCCTTTGAAACCCAGCAAATACAGAACAATTAAGCCAACTTTTAAATAAAATTGTGATCCTAGTCGCACTCCACGCGACCGGGCAGTGCAGACATTGGCCCTCATTAGGACTCTGGCGCTAAACCAAGGTGCTATTAGCACCATGGCCCATGCCGGAGTCCGCCATGGAGAAAGGGGGAATTACCAACCCATTCCAAGGTTGGCGGGGCGGTAATTCCCCCTTTCTCCATGGCCCTTCCCCATTCCCATTTTTGCCCCATAGGGCTCAATGGGAATGGGGAAGGCGGCAATTACGGTACCGCAAATTGCGGTACCGTAATTTCCATCAAGGTCCCTTTGCAGGACCTCGTAGTAAGGCGCCATTAACCCCTTATCGCCAGGGTCCTAATGAGGGCCATTGTTTACATCAAGGAAAGAACATATAATCCTGAACCTCAGCAAGACAGGACGGATGTCCCTGTCACCAGAGGACGGCAGGTTGGCTCACAATGTCCTATTTCGCCTAGTCACAGACGTTCCAGAACTAGTGGGGAGACCAATCGATGTTGACGTCCTCACATTCATCAGAGATCCAGCTAATGTTGCACAGATGGGCATGCTCTTGCATGGAATTGAGCTCCAAATAGAACTCTCTAACCATCAGCAGAACTATCGGAGGAGATTCTAAAAGCCTTCCACCAAGGGACAGATCGAGGAAGCAGTGTAAAGGACTTCACCTATTGCATTTGTTGTTATTTTTTCCTCATTTCTTCATACTGATCAGCATATAATATGTCCTCAGGACTGAAGCAAATCCGTGGAGTGGACTGGGAGCTTACTTACTTTGAACATGCACAGTAAAAGGACTTACGGAAGTGTTAGTTGATTTGATTTTCCCTCGACTATCACGCCCCCCTTCTAGAAGGGTCCATTGTGTAGGATGGCCCAACATCTTTCCAGGACCTTTGGTCTTGCCGTGAGATAGATTTTGCTCTCCAGATTCATATTCCCCTCTTCCCTGAAAGATGGGGGTGGCAATCGGCTTAAGAATTGGTATGCCATGGATAGAAATTCTCTGCATTCAGAGATCATAGCCAGCTGTGGTGGCTTATTGATGCTCCGCTGACAATGGGTTTGCTGAGCTACCATGGACCGCCCTACGCAGACACAGTGGTAAGACTCAAGTTCATCTCAGGCCGTCCCGTGTGAAGGGACATATGTTACACTGTAAAGTGGGTGATCATTTCGGAGTACTACACCCTGTGATGCACGTGCAGCAATTCCTTCTCACAATTTGACCCCTTCCAAAGAAGCCATAGATATGGTCTTTCTTTGCATATAAACACCAAGGCTTTCTGAGCTAGCTGAACACCGGGTGAGCTTGTAGGATAGCTCAGGGGCAATACGCTCGCCTTGGAAGCAAGACAACGCGGAGCAACACAGTTTCGATCCCCGGGTCCACGCTTAGAAACCTCTGGTATTAGGCGCATTATAAATAATCAAGAATAATAATAATTATTAAAAAGCACTGAATTGCCGATGTTATTTTATGTTGTTTTATACCGTTCCCTGTTACACCACTGGGGCAGTCTCCAGGCACTCACGTTGCTCTGCAAGAAAGAGGGCAGGGTGTGTTAGTGAGTTTAGAATGATAGGATAGGTTCAGAGCCAGGAGAAACTGGCGTCTGTTTGTGTTGTCTTGTGTGTGAGTTGTGTCAGTAAGGACAAGATTCAATGCCTCAGATATGTACTAGTGTTATGCTGGGTGTGTGTTTGTATGTTTCATGTGTGGTTTGTCTACTAGTATAATCGTGTGCACTGCCTTGTTGCATCCGTGAGGGGAAGGTCCAGTGTCGTGGTTGTTTGTTGTATGCAGGAGAATGTTATGTTGCTGTATGTTTTAGTCCATTTCATGTATAATTTGGCTGGTGTTTATGGTTGTTTGCACTTTCGTCTCCTGTCCGTAAGGGTAAGGTCCAGTGTCTGGGATGGTTGTTGGGTGCTGATGTTAGGTACGTTTGGTGTGTGTTTGGCTAGCCCATAGGCGGGTATAGTGATGATGAATGCTCCAGGGTCTGGCGTCCTGAGATAAAACGAATACAGCATAAAGTAGCTTAAGAAAATAATACTATTTTTTGTGACTCTGATAAGTGTTGATGATAACAGTTGATCAGAACAACTGTTTGTTTAGGCATTGCTAGGCACGATGTGGTCCAATTGTGTGGTTAACTTTTATAACCACATATTTCTTATAGACCTTGTTCCATCTGTGAACACTGTGGTCAGAGTTGTGTTTTTGCTTCATACATTGGCCCTAAATGGTGATTTAACCAGTATTGTTTGAGCAGGCTTCAGACCGGCTTTTGTTTGAACCGAATGAGCCATTCCTTTAGGCTCCTTGACCAAGGTCCCTAAGGCATGGTTTTGCGCTACACGTTAATTTGCATCTACATCCACGTCTACACTGTGGTGCTCATTCTCCTGCTGTTCTGCCATTCTACTGCAACCGGATTCCTCCTGGGCCTTCCAGATCACTTAAGTTCTTGTTCAGTTATTTCTCAAGCATCGGTTCTGTTTTCCTGTAAACCGAGGTTTCTTTTCATGATTTCTAGGCAGGAATTGGGAATCTTCTGCCTGTGCAGAAGTTATGAATTGTTCTTCTGGGTCTTGGAGATAAGAGGTCAATCTGTGGATGTTTAACCCTCTCGAGAAGGTTTGATAGTACCTTGTCTCCACCTGGGATTTCAGAAGGTTTGATAGTACCTTGTTTCCACCTGGGGTTTCATTTTGTAACGGAGCAGCGCCTATGTCCTACAAGGACAACGTTCCCGAGGTACCGGCGGAGCACGGTCTGACCCAGATGGTGAAGGACACTAAGGTGGATTCGGCCGGAGCGGTCTGCCGTGGGAGAAACAGACACAGAGTCCCCAGCGGCTTTGAAAGAGAGAGAGAGCCAGTGGGCATCGGAAAAGACAGCCGCACGGTCGCACCAATGCAGTGAGCCAACATGGCTACAGGACTCAGCGCTGGTCACACCGACCCCACTTTTTAGAGTACGAGGATAGCCTCCCCTTCACAGCCCCCCTGTTAAACAGTCCACAGGATGAAAGGCATGCGGCTCCTACCAACGTCCATGTTAATAAATTCCCTCTGCGATAACGGGACTGTTCACGCGACAGCACAGCAGGATGAGTCATCATGGCAGAAAACCGCAACCTGGGAAGAAGGGGGTGGGGCTTGGGAGAGTACTTGCAAACGTATGAGCCAAGAGACCTCTGATTGGTGGAACCCACTCCAGCCCCTACAAAAGTCCAAAAGCAAGAAAGGACTGATGAGTCTATTTTACTCTCCTTGCAGAACAGCCGGACCTCGACGCGGGGAGAACCAAGGCAGAGCCCATCTGGTTTACAAGTACTAACTCTTAAAGGATAGTTCCGGGACTTTTTTTTTATTGTCCCTACGGTTCGGCCATGTGTTTTTAAGCATAAATCGGTAGATCGTAGAAAACTTTCCTATGGACCTTACCCGACTTTTCGTCCATTAACGCACTCGAAATCAGCCACCATTTTGTGATAATCCTATAATTTCCCCCCATCGACCTGGCTCACCTGCATTTGCGGCACTAAATCAAATCTCCCGCCCCTGAAACAGACTTTATCAAAACATTCATATTCCCCTCCTCTCTCCGTGACGTTACTGTGCTGCGTAGGCAAACGCGCCCAGGCGTCTTCTACGCGACTCCACACAGAACCCAGAAACCAACACAGATCAGCTCACAACACAGCGCGCCACAATTCGGAATATGAAACTGTACTTTTAAATCAAACAGCAAAACGGTACATTTGGTAAAGTACATTTATTGGACATCAAATGTTTAGAGAATATTCAGCGATTTGCATTTTTCTTTGCTCTCGATCCAAAATAGTTCGTCTTGAGGCAAGCGATGTTCGTGTGCAGTACACAGGGTGTTGGTTTACGATAAAATAAGCTCTTCGGTGGCACTGATAATCGCATGGCTGTTCCAACAACGAGGCACTAGGCCACCACAACGGTATGTATGTTGCATCTAGCCATTAGTACCGCGTAAGGGCATACTTGTACTTGGCGATCGTCCCACAAAATGGTCAGGGTGGTAACGTTGTTCACGCGGAGAAGCAACTGGCGGTTGTAAAAGCCATCCGCCGGTGTCTGGTACTCGTGACACGGACAATAATGAAGGATGTACATGTTTTAAACACATAAAAAATGAAATTAGTCTCACCATCAGATCTTTATTAAAATTATTCATTTTATATATTAGGTCGGGAAATTATTTCATAGCTAGGACAGTGCAACTGGGTATTATACGTCATTTCCAGTAACCCACCCCCTCTCCTCCGCCTTTTTCAGAGCCGCCTGAGCGCCAGTGGACCCCACTTCGTCACTGATATGATATAATATGGCATTTGCAACGCGCCTATACACAAGTGTTTCAAGGCGTGGCGAGCCAGGTGTCATTCAGATCGCGCAAGTGCAGTGGTAGGGGGAAGGTAAAATTGCAAGGGGAAGGGAAGGGGGGAAGTCGAGTACAAGGTAAGTAGCATAAAATAATAAATACATAGGGCCAGCTGGTGGCGAGTGCAAGGTAAGTGCAGAACAAGTGCTGGGAAGGGGGGGCTGTAGGATACTGAGACAGTCCCCCAGTGCAGGGGTTGACAGGGAGGCAGTGCAGGTGGAGAGTGGAAGGGCCCAGGACCGAGGTCGCAGACAGTGGACCAGTTGTAGCAGGGGAGAGGGAGAGAGAAAGCAGAAGCAAAGAGGAAGGTTTTGAGGTGCTTCCGTAAAAGGAGATGGTTCTCCTCAAGATAGTGCGCGGTACAAAACAATATGCCACATAGAACGAACAAGTACAACTTAACCCGTCTTTAAAGCTAAAGTATAATAATTAAATTGCGGTATAAACTCATCTAAAGAGTTACTTACATTATATTTGCATTTTCCATTGTGTCTGTGCGTAGGGTAGCCCCGAAATACCACTCCTTCTATGCCGACGTTATTTCTTCTAATGAACGAACATTAAATGGCTATCGTTTCTGAAATTTTATTCATTATCGTTTCTTACGTTATTGCACCAAACCCCCAAAAAGAAGTCTTTCGGGATGGTCCCGGCCTGTCAAGGTCAAATAACAATAGAACCTTATACTGAGTCGTGGGCCATTCCGGCACCCCAGCAAAAAATCAAAGCAGCTGACCTTCACTTTGAACGAGCACACATTCCTAGTTAGCTACATTCAGTGTAAGGCCATCTCACAGGACTTGAAATTTACACGCCATCTTTGCATTTTGTCTGCGTGCTTTGCAGCCCCAGAGAACCATAAATACGGAGACATTCTATATGTTTTGAAAAATGATTTATATTACTGTTTGGTTTAATTTAATGCGCAAATGAACAAGGTTGGATAGACACATTGCATGTACACTGAGCAATCACTTTTATTTACACAATACATAGCTACACATATTCAATGGGCCTGCGACATGAGGAGACTCGAGAGAACAGACAATCAAATTACAATCATTTAAACCGTGATGTGTATTTCTCAATGAGCTCTGCTTTAGGTGGACATGGAACAGAGGCAATGTTGGGTGGCAATGCAGTTGTCCCCTGCACAGGTTCGTTCACAACTCCATGTATGTGCCTATCTAGGACATCAACAATAAGTCTCTCAATAAACTCATATTGCATATCCTCAAACACTGGTTTGATCACCCATTGTTTACTTCTTTTAGTGAAGGCCTTATTGTAGCGAAGCGTCCCTAAAGTTCCGGTCGTCCTACTTTGTTGACGGCCAACATTATGGTTATGTGCCAAGACCGCTAGAAGAGTCCGATTTATCATGCCCTCCATTCCAAAATGCAATCGTTTTGGCCTGTACTTTAGGCACATATTGTGGCACACCTCCAAATCTCCTGTGTGGCAGAATTCCGTGAGTCCCCTCAAATCTCTTGTTATAGTTTTATCAAATACAATCTTTTCAATGGCTTTGTGAGTGGGTGATGAAGGAATCAACCACTTCTTCTTCCGTGCCTCCTCTGTGGACAAATGGCCATGTTCACAATTGTGGAAATGTTGGTTTGTGGTCCAGCGGTGAACGTTGCTACAGTGTAGCATTACTGACCGCCATTTTTCCAGTAGAATTTCCAACGACCCTTCACATGTTTTTGAGCTCCACCAAAGATGGTTGCTGATTGACTTGGACCACTGTGAAATACCTTGCATATCTTTTTTTTTACCTGCAGCCGACATTTTTTTATTGATTGTTTTTGCAAGATGCCATACGTCAAATTGGTGATTTATATTTTTGTGCTCTTCTCTCATTGTCTTGGCAATTGAAACGTGTCTGTCCGTGGCTATCAGGTCGATCACCATTCCCCGCGATTGTAGTTCTTGCAATGATGCTACAAAGCCAACTTTCTCCATGGCCACTGAGGATGTACTTTGTGACACCTGCACGACCACCGAACTCACAATTTTCTTACTTTCCATGTCCTGAAAGTCGTAGGTGCAGTACTTGGCTGAAAATCCTGGGCTGTCGCACTGTCCATCACCGGCTAGCCTGAACCGTTTGCCCGCGAATGTACTCTCAATAGACATTTTTTCCATTCTCCAAGCTTCGCTAATGGCTGGAAATAGATAATCGGTTTGGTATTTGTAGAACTGAGTTTTCGCAATGAAATGGATTCCCACAAACTGAAAGAAATACTCTAACTTTTTAAAACTTGAACCACTAAAAAGTGCGGCCGCTGCACAAAGTAGATTGCCTGCTGGCCGTTGCCCCAGCATGGGTTGTGCAGACCATGAGAACGGATGATATTGTGTACAGGTGGCATGTATTTTAAGGTTAGTGCCTCGAATTGCACGAGTCACATTAATCAATGGCTCCCCACATACTTCCCCACCAACCGAATGCCCACATTTCAGCATAATAATAATATCAATCAAACAACTATCGAATACAATGAATTTGGCCTCTTTCCTTATACTGTCACTCTGCATCCCAGCTGGTTCGGCCTGTAACGTTGAGGACATGTCACTCACATTAAAGGTACAATCTCTGATATCGTCTTCCGCTATGTTCAGTGATATTGATGGTGTTTCATTGTCGTCCATTACATTCTCTTCCATTGCAACATCTGTTCCTTCTCCGGCGATGGGAGAATAAAACAATTTCTTCAACTTTCTCGCGGTCTTAGTTTTTCCGGGTGTGGATTCTGTGAATTGATCTCCGACTGCATCCGAACTACCAGGAGGACATTCACTATCAATGGCTGGTGGTGGTATAGCTCCGTTGTCAATCACTTCATATTCTTCCCATTGGCACGATGCATCGCCAGTCTCAAGTCCCTGCCAAAAGGTTTGACAAGCAACATCTCTCGTTCGCTTCACTGTCTGTGTAGATGTAGTTCGTACACCCACTCGCAACTAGAGGACAGATTGGAAAAGGGATGTTCAGTTTAAACACAATTTACAGTATTGAACTATTAACAGTGAAAAACAACATAATATAGTGACCAGGACACTAACCTTCTTTTGCTTTCTTTTCTTTGAAACTTTCCTGCCTCGAACTTCAACATCTGGACGCTGTTGCTCCGACTCGTGTGTGCATGTCTCCACTTCCTCTTGCGCTGCAACGACTATATTTTCATGATAAGCACATCCATCACGCACTGACGCTCCATCGACTCCCTGAAACATAGAACTTTCATTAGTATGTATAATAATATTGAAAACACAAAATGTACTTGGGGACCAATACCCACGTACATCTCAATAGCAAAACACGAATGAACGCATTGTGTAGAACATTCAAACGACAATTATTCACGCATTGTTGATCTAGTTAGATGGAACTGTCAAGATCCATACCTCGGGCTCCGCATAGACTTCCATTGATGATATTATTGAAGATGACGCTTCAGCAACTCCCTGAAACACAGTAATTGCATTAGTATGGTTTTCTATTTTGTTAAAAAGAACATAAACTTTGTGCAGGCGTCAACAGCTCATCTAAATAGACCTGCACAAATGATCAGTTGTCTAAAATAAATAATGGATATCTAAATATGATTCGATTTGCTCGATCGTAGGAAGTGTCACCACCCAGAGATCTGAATCCACTACTAGGGGTGATGTTCTTGTAGAAGAAGCTCCGTCATCTCCCTGAAACATAGTACTTGCGTTAATAAAGAAGTAAGTATAGCAGATGTAATCACGTCATATGATCTCGCTTGATCGAACTGTCAGTATCCATACCTCGAAATGCATAAGAACATCAAGGGACGCTGTAACTGCGGTGCACACTTCTGCAAGCTGTTGCGCCGACCCGTAACTGCATGCTCCCCCTTCTTCTTGGACTAATGCTCCATCGACTCCCTGAACCAAAGGACTTTCATTAGTAATGAACACAATATTGAAAAAAGAAGACACATAGGAGGGCGACGACAGAAGGACATATCAATGGCTAAAAACGAAAGAAACATTGTGTGTAACAATCACGCTACAAGAATGCAAGATCTGATGATCTCCATCGATGGAACTGTCCGGAAACGTACCTCGAGCATCTGAGTGACATCAACGGTTGTCGTCAATGCGTTGGACTCCTCAGCATCTCCCTGAAAGACAGTACTTGCATTATTTTGGATAACAATAATTATAACTGAAAACAAAGACTAGAGGACGAGTAGTAGGGTGTACCATTAGGTAAAATAATTACACGATAAATTAAAACTATTGATTTACATGCCTAAAACAAGTCAGTGGCAGAATAGCTAAGTAAGATTACCCGATAGGCGCTTGAAGTGGCTGATGACTGCAATAACGACACGGATGTAGAATCTTCCGCCTTCATATTGAGTGGATACATAAATGGGGAAATTATTGTTAGCTAATGCTACACACTACCGCAAGGCCGAGAGCTAAATCCGTAAACTTGACTCACCAGTGGAGGGATGTGGACGAATAGAGTGGGAATAGCGGTTGAGAGCAATTTTCGCCTCGCTCGCGGTGTTTTATTCTTTATTAGCAATGATGTGGAGTACGTGTCTGAGCTAAAGTGCCTGCTGCAGATGCGGTATCGATCACCCCTCTTGTCCGCAAAGACTTCTAGGACTCTACTTTCAAGCTCAGACGGTGGATATCCGCAATATCGGACCCATTCTCTTATCTGATCTATTGTTTTAGGGAAAACATGCATTATAGTACCTTCAGATTTATTATGGGTCTTCGAAGGGCAACCACCAATGGAACAGGCAGGCATTGTGGAAAGTTCTGAAAAGTAAAGATCAACAATTCTCAATGAATACCAATGTGTTAAAAAATTAAATGACACATAAAAGGTCCAATGCAAGGTTCGTTTTGGTTCTTGGAACTATACACGTTATTCACATGCGGATAAGTATTTGAATAACTTTAAAAAAATAGAAAAATAATTTGACTAAACTCAGAACATGTGACTAGTTCCTTGCATGTACTGTCTTGAACGAAAAGAAAACATGGATGCAATTTGATGACTACTAGCAAATAGATATAAATTAAAAAATTGGACGCAAAATGATTATGGTACATGGCCTTACCTTGACGAACAAACAGTTAGATGCAGGGATCAGGGTAGTTTCTTGTCGTAGAATAGGGAGCAGTTCACAGGTTGCAAACTGACGAGTTTGCTCGAAGTGGTCACGGAAGTTCACAGAGACGAAGAGCAGATAACCAGCACCTTCACGGGTTGACTAGCAAAGCGCAAAGAAGTTCTCATTCGAAATATGAAGTGGGTTATAAAGAATTCGAAACAGGGGTGTGTTTGTGAATGAATGACGTGTATATGTCGTGGCATTATGCGGTTTGCAGGGGGGCGTCCAGCGTGAGGGGGAATGCTTGGCAGGAGACACGGGGTCTGGAGATAGACATGGGAACAACAACCCATGCTCTATAGACCACATTGAAGTGTACATGGTCTTTGGCACCTCTTGGCCTTTATCGCTCCCTGACAGCTCCACTTGCCAGCGCAAGTACCCCGGTGCGAACTGCCTTTGATAGGGCGGGGGGTGGATTGGGGCGGTGGTCGTGCAGACAAGACTTGTTTGCCGCAGGGCCTCACCAAGGAGAGGCCATCTAACTGCATGTAAGAGGCAGGCTGCAGGATCTAGTACATGGAAGGCAGGGGGGTGAGTTTATAAATACCTCACCCTCCCAGGAGAATATATGGGTGCAGTTCACCCTGGAGACCCTCGATGCCTAGGCAGTTAGTCAGCCTGTACCCAGTGCCCAAAAGGATGATTTATTATGATCAACCATATTGATTATTTACCTATAACCATGTTTTGTATCAATAAAATCCAACGGCCTTTTATTGCCAACGCTTGAACAAAGTGGTGTGGTAAGTATTTTTGGGGGAGGATGAGGGGATGAGGGGAGCGTGAGGGAGGATGCTGGCCGGAGACATGTGGTGTGACAAGACAAGGCACAGGAAGACTATTCAATGGAGACACACTAGATTCATTTAAAAAAATCAAAACAACCATTGTTAAAATATATGTTGGGTTTTATTTTAGATCTTAATTTCAATTGAACATAAATAATATACATTACACATTGTAAAGTTCCGGTTGCAGCACATCCAGGGAAAATCCGCGGTATTGTCCACTGTCGCTGGGGAAATGTTGTCTAATGGCAAGTACTAAACAGGCAGGTATTACTCTCCGAACGCGGTGTCCGAGCCTCCCGTGAAGCCACCAAGTGAAGCAACGATAGGCCACCAGCCTGTACCACCTGTGAAAAAGAAAGATGCAATGGAACCAATTTACATGCGTTCGAATGATATGTAGATGTAATTTTATATGTGGGAGACGACCATGAAATAGTAGTGGCATCACTGACATCACATCCAGAGTATACTTACTCGTTACTGGGATTACGCGGACGAACAGTGCCGCGAAGTTCGTGCATAAGCACCATCATCATCCTCAACACGGTCCGTGAGAGGCAGGCTTCCCTGAACTCTGGCAGCTCGGTGATGCATTGCGGACTTGGCTCGCCTTCCGAAATGTAGGCCAAGCACCCGGAATTTTCACGGCAGCAGCAGTTCTCCTCCTCAGTTGGCATTAGCTCGCACCGATTGCACGTGCACCAGGTGGAGACGCCGTCCATGCGACATGGTCCAGGCTCTTCATCCGTTGACTGGTCCTCCCAACTGCCGTCCGAATCCCCATCGTTTTCGCGTGCTTGCCTTTCCAGTAGTTCCTCCTCGGTGTACTCGGGCTCGTACATATACGGCATTATTGTAGCCATTGTGTGGTAAAGAAAGTAAAATAATTTACAGAGATGGTACAGGTGTTCACAAGGCCTAGAAGCGGCGAAGGTAGCTGACCAGAGCACAGAAACGAGTCACAGAATACTCAAAGTAACACAGAGAGAGGAATGGAATCGAAAATCTGCTGCTGTGTGTTGTGAAACGGTGTGTTTATACTTATTGAGGAAAGAGGCGTCCTGCCATTTCCATGGCGACACTTCATTAGCTGAGGCGCAGCGATTGTTGACACGAAACGTGCTTTGGCGTTGGGAAATGGGCGGTACGGGTCTGCTGATGTCAGGCTCAGGGGCGGGGGATTTGATTTAGTGCCGCAAACGCAGGTGAGCCAGGTCGATGGGGGGAAATGATAGGATTATCACAAAATGGCGGCTGATTTCGAGTGCGTTAATGGACGAAAAGTCGGGTAAGGTCCATAGGAAAGTTTTCTACGATCTACCGATTTATGCTTAAAAACACATGGCCGAACCGTAGGGACAATAAAAAAAAAGTCCCAGAACTATCCTTTAAGGACTTCCTGTGCATCCATACTGGGGAACATTTAAAAGAAGATTTTCTCCTAGAAGTGAACGAAGTTTGTGAGCCCAGGATTAAAGCTCTTTTCCCTTTGTTCCCCCCCCCTTTCTGCTGTGAATAAAGGTGATTTTGAGTTCAGATGCCAAGGATCCCATTCACCTCCTTACAAAGTTTGGTGGCAGCGATGGATTAGACAGCGCCATGGAGGTTATTATAAAGGCCTTGTTGTTGACAACAACAACTTCGACAGCTGGTACAGGTACAGAGCCACCAGGCTCAGGCTGACCGGCAGGCTTTGCAACAAGCCATACAGATGCAGGTCGCCAATCAGGATGCCCTGAAACAGGTTACTGAGGCTATGGTAACCTCCAGAGGGCAACCCATAACCGCTGCTTTCGTTCTCCAGAAATGTCAGCCCGGAGAATACCCCAGTTATTTCTTCACCAATTTCGAGCGTGTTGCTCGCAACGCCCAATGGCCGGTGAAAAGGTGGGGACATTAAATTGCACCATTGTTGACTGGCTCCCTGCAAGGGGTATACCAAGCAGCTAACCCAGCTGGTGACACCTCCTATGCTGACATCAAGAAGACCATCTTGGAAAGAATGGGAATGGATGAGGAGGCATACAGAATCCGGCTCAGAGAAATCCAAGTTACGGGAGGGTGAAACGCCCAGGCAACTCTACTACTGCATACATGACCTGATGGATAAATGGCTTAAACCGTCGAGTAGCAGCATACCTGAAATCATGGACAAAATCAAATTGGAGCAATTTACAGGAGCACTTCCAGCTCCCATGCAACACTGGGTACGACAGCATCATAGACCTACGTTAGCGCAAGCCATTGACTTAGCTACTGCTTTTCAGAAAGCGGGCTCCTCCAGACAAATCCAGATGGAGATACCAAAAACTGGCAACGTTTGAACACCAACACCGGCTGGACCAAAGCTTCCCCAGCCAGAACCCAAAGGAACGCCTTGGCCCACAGTGAGCAGCCAACCCCTGTGCTTCAACTGTGGAGAGTGGGGGCATATCGCCCGTTCTGTCCATGAAAACCCAAACCTGAACCAATGGAATATCTACAACAACGTGAGTACAGGAGAAGCCGAGAACCCTACCTAGTGGAAGTTCGGGTTGACGGAATGCCAAGCCATGGACTCCTTGACAGCAGAAGCGAACAGACAGCCATCAGACCCAAAGTAAGTGGGGCAGGGAAAGGGGAAGAACAATTGATACCGGTTAAATGTGTGCATGGGGACACAAAAGCCTAACCTTTGAAAGAAGTCCCAATGGAGGTTAAGGGGACGTGTTCTAAAATGCGGGTTGCCATAATGCCTCATTTATATGCGCCGGTTGTGATTGGGACTGATCTTCCCTCTTCCAAAATTGTATTGAGGAGATGGAGTGGTTAGAAAGCGTGCCCTTTTCACAGATCAGTGGACTTGTGGACTAGTTACCAGAGGACAAGAAACCCATTTTCAGAAACAAAACCCTACCGACCCCACTTTAAGAGATGCAAGAGAACAAGCACTGACAAAGGCGCGTCAAGCCCATGGTTTAAGCCACACCGAGGGATCCTATACCACGTCACAATGGATAAGGAAAAAGGGGAGGTAGAACAGTTGCTGGTACCATCAGGTTTCTGCCAGATGGTCCTCAGACTAGCCCACGACGAAGCCTCCAAAGGGCATCTAGCCCAAGAAAAAACACAGCACATGTTGATTAAAAGGTTGTACTGGACTGGGATTTATAGGGACGTGAAGAACTATTGTGAAGAGTGTCCTGTCTGTCAGAAGACCAGTCCCAGGATGCTACGAGGGGGACCCTTTCACCCCATGCCCCTAATCAAGGAGCCGTTCTACAGAATTGGGATTGATGTAGTGGGACCGCTTGAACCTACTAGCCATGGACATCAATATGTATTGGTGGTGGTTGATTATGCCACAAGATATCCAGAGGCGTTCCCAATGAGAGGAGTAGGCGCCACGCAGGTCTGCAACCAACTTGTGCCATATTTTGCCAGAGTGGCTGTTCCAGCAGAGGTCGTCACCGACCAAGGGCGAAACTTTATGTCTAATGTTATGAGGAGAGTTTGCCAGAAACTACGGATTAAACAAATATGAACCTCAGTGTACCACCCTCAGACTGACGGCTTAGTAGAACGTTATAACAAAATGATCAAGCAAATGCTAAAGAAGACCACAGCCCCAACCAGAGCTAACTGGGATCGGGCAGTCCCCTGGATCCTCATGGTACTGAGAGATACTCCTCAGTCTTCCACAGGCTTCTCCCCTTTCAAACTTCTGTTTGGACATAAACCCCGAACAGTGCTTGATATAGCTTGAAATGAGTGGTAGGCTCACATGGAATAAACTCAATTCACTGACTACGTTGGTGAGTTACAAACCCACCTTACAAGACTGAGAGAACTGGCTCGGGAAAACCTCGGAAGAGCTCAAGCCTCCCAATAACGTTATTACAACCAAAAAGCCAGAACCCATACTTTCCAGGTGGGGGAGGTGCTAGTACTGTTGCCAACCTAACACAACAAAATGCTAGCACAGCAAAGAGGTCCATATACTATCTCAGCTGTGTTAGGTCCAGTAAACTATCTAGTGGACCAACATGACAAAAAAGACAAGAAGAAGAATTATCATGTTAACCTTTTAAAAGGCTGGAAGGAACCAGAAGGACCCTCCCCAAAAATGATCACCACTTACTGAGTGGTACTCAATCAGAAGGAACATGGGAAGGCCCTGCTGTCAGTACAGTAGGGAACACAGCTCAGCGAACCAGAAAAAGAAGAACTAAAAACCCACCTTGAATCCCTCAGTCATGTGTTCTCGTTCTACCAGGGAAAAACAAGTTTGGTTAACCACCACATAGAGACATTACCAAACCGCTTTGAAAGAATAAGAGCATACCGGCTCCCGGAGTCCAAACGGGCTGCAGTCCAGCAAGAAGTAGAAGAGATGCTCAGACTGAGATTTATAGAGCCCTCAACTAGTCATTGGTCCTCACCTATTGTTTTAGTGCCAAAACCAAATGGGTCCACTAGGTTTTGCATGGACTATAGACAGCTCAATGCCATATCAACATACCAAGCGTACCCCATGCCTTGAATAGACGAACTGTTGGAAAGGCTGGCAGCCACCCAGTACCTGAGTACCATCGATCTCACGGAAGGCTACTTGCAAATACCATTGTGTGATGAAGACAAAGTCAAAACAGCCTTTTCTACACCATCGGGATTATACCAGTTCACTGTCCTAAACTTCAGTTTACACAGGGCCCCAGCTACTTTTCAGTCTCTTATGAAAATGATTTTGGTGCCTCACTCATCCTATAGCTCAGCTTACCTAGAGGACATCACTGTCTTCAGCAACAGTTGGAGTGAACACCTCAACCATCTACAAAAAGTGATAACCGCTCTGGACCAGGCCAGCCTAAAGATCAACCCCAAGAAAACCACCATAGGAGCAAGGCACACCAGGTACTTGGGCTATCAGGTAGGAGGAGACATTATCAGACCTCAAATGGGCAAGGTCGAAGCAATACTTCGGTTACCCATGCCGGGAAGCAAGAAACAGATCCGAGCCTTTGTAGGCTTTGAAGGATACTACAGGCGGTTTATACCTTTGTTCTCTTCGATTGCCTCTCCGCTTACTGACGCCCTCAAGTCCTCATACAAGGGGGATATTTTCTCAGATGAAGGGGCCATTCATGCCAGTTGAAAACGATAGTATCAGCCCTTCCAGTGTTACGGTGTCCAGATTTCAAAGAACATTTATTTCTCCAAACAGACGCATCGGGCACCGGTTTAGGGGCAGTGTTGTCACAAGGGGTCGGGGAGGACATGTATCCGGTAGCTTTTGTAAGCCACAAACTTTTGACTCATGAGCTGGCTGACTCATCTATTGAAAAGGAATGCCTTGCCATAAAATGGGCTATAGAGGCTCTCGGGTACTACCTGCTGGGTAGGTCGTTCACTATCATCACAGACCACGCACCTTTACAATGGCTTGCTGTGCTGTACATAAAGACTCCAACCAACTAATCCTACGATGGTTCCTTACCCGCCAGTCCTTTCATTTCCAGACTGTCCATAAACCGGCATCGCTCCAGGTGGAGCCGAATTACCTCATTAGGAGTGTGGATCGGCCCGACCAGCTCGATGCATCGGTGGAGGGGGTATGTAACGATGCAGCACCTGTGTCTCACAAGGACAATGTTCCAGAGGTAACTGGCAGAGCACAGTCTGATCCAGATGGTGAAGGAGACTGAGGTGGATTGGGCCGGAGCAGTCTGCTGCAGGAGAAACAGACATGGAGTACCTGGCGGTTTTGAAAGAGAGAGAGAGAGCCAGTGGGCATCGGAAAAGACAGCCGCACGGTCTCGCCAATGCAGCGAATCAACATGGATACGGGACACGGCGTTGGTCACGCCGACCACAACTTTTTAGAGTACAAGGATAGCCTCCCCCTTGCAGCCCCTCTGTTAAACAGTCCACGGGATGATAGGCATTCACTCCTACCTATGTCCATGTTAATAAATTCCCTCTGTGATACTGGGACCAGTCACGCGCCGGCACAGCAGGATGAAGCATCATGGCAGAAAACCGCAACCCGGGAAGAAGGGGGCGGGGCTTGGGAGGGTACTTGTAAACGTATGAACCAAGAGACCTCTGATTGGTGAACCCACTCCAGCCCCTAAAGTCAAAAGCAAGAAAGGACTGATGAGTCTATTCTTCTCTCCCTGCAGAACAGCCGGACCTCGACAGAGAGAACCACGCCTGAGCCCATCTGGGCTTACGAGGACTAACTCTCAAGGACTTCTTGTGCATCCATACTGGGCAGCGTTTAAAATATTTTCTCCTAGAACTGAACAAAGTTTGTGAGCCCAGGATTAAGGCTCCTTTTCCTTTGTTTTTTTCTCCCCCTTTCTGCTGTGAATAAAGATGTTTTTTTAGATAGATGTAGATAGGTGTGCTAGATCCCTTCTGTTCTTCCCCAGCCAGCGCCTGACATTCTGAAAGTTCTCAGACAGTCCTGTCTTCCCATTTCCCTCATATCTCATCAGCTTTCGTTAGACAGCCCTGTGGCGTATAGATTCTGTGTTCCGTTGCTGTACACACATCCATATCAGCAACCCATTGGGCTAGTACTGGGCAATCTGGTGCACCCCATCGTTGGGCTATGTTGCGTGTTATCAGCCCAGCTGCTGTGGACAGAAACAGTTTTTCCCCCATCTATTTTCATCATCGCCCATCGTCATCGGGGACACCTAGAAGCAACATTTTAGGATCTAGAGATATATTTTTTGAAAGGATCGCGGTCAGTTTATCACAGCATTGCCCCCAGAAAGTTTTGATCCGGGGGGAATTCCCATAGGATGTGTATAAAGGTGTCTTACCCCACCCGGCATCTTAGACAATTTGGATTAGAGGCACATTTCCAGCTGTATAGCGCCACCCTGGGGTAATAAACTCTGTGGAGAATCTTAAATTGTATCAACCGAACCCTGGAGGTGATGGCGATTTCTCGCGGGTACATTAACCTTTGTATCTAGTCTTCTGGCTTGATGGTTCCCACATCCGCTTCCCATTTCGATCTAAGAGTGGTCAGCTCTGGGTTAGTAAAGGCCATCACAGCGTTATTTAGAATAGAGGTGACTCTGGTGGGTATATGTTCTGTCATGAGATTGCGCTCCAAGGGTGTGCATTCAGGCGCATTGGTAAGTATTGGCAGATGTCTCATCAGGGCGTGGGTACGTTGCATATAGTGATATTGCTCAGACACTGGGAGCCCAAATATCTGTTGCAGAGTTTCAAATTGAGTAATAGCTCCTGCTTACTTTGACAACTCCTGCTTCCCTCCACCGTGGCCACCAGACAAGCTTCCCCATTTCTGAAAGATTGCTATTGTGCCAGAGAGGTTGCATCAGGGTCATCTTATTCTCCCACCCAATATAAGCATGAGTTTGCTTCCATAGTATGGCGATGTGCGCTGTCATCGTTTGTGGGGGAGGCCTATTGAGAGTCTGATAAATC
Source organism: Ambystoma mexicanum (assembly GCF_040938575.1). Taxonomy (NCBI): domain Eukaryota; kingdom Metazoa; phylum Chordata; class Amphibia; order Caudata; family Ambystomatidae; genus Ambystoma; species Ambystoma mexicanum. Next base: position 1,088,808,490 of record NC_090929.1, read on the forward strand.
ATATTCAGTGGCAAAGTGTTTTGGCACCACCTTAGTGGAGCCTTGATGTGGGGCAAATCCAGATCACCATGAAGCAGATCGTTGATTACTGACATTTGGCTTGCCCAATAATAGGATTGGAGTCGTGGGACCCCCATGCCCGCCCTCCCAGACCGACCTCTGTAGTGTAGTTAAGGCGATACAGGGTTGCTTCCCTCCCCAGATGAGTTTCCTAAGGAGACTCCCAACTCGGTCAAATTCTGAGTTGAGTATTTTAAGTGGGGCATTCTGTAGCACATACAGGAAGCGCGGTAATGCCATCATCTTAAAGAGTGCGGCCCTTCCCATCAGTGTTAGGGGGAGGAGTGTCCAATGTCGAACATTGTGTGTAAAGCGATCGATGAGTGGGTGTAAGTTACAGGACATATATTTTGAGAGGTCCCTGGAGATCAGTATTCCCAGATAGCGAAAGTTTTCATACCCTACCCGGTATGAACAATCACCTCACCGGGAATTGCATGAACCCACCCTTCACTGGGAAGAGAACTGATTTCCCCCAGTTAACCCTTAATCTGCTAAATTCGCTGAAGCATGCCAACATCTGTGTTACTACTGGGCACAAGCGGGCTGGATCACCTAAATATATGAGCAGGTCATCGGCGTAGAGGGATACTCTATCTTCATTGCCCTACGGCCATTTGAATCCTATCCATGTGTTGACCTGCTGGAGGCATTGGGCCAGCGGTTCGATTGCTAATGCGAAGAAGTGGGGGTCAGGGGGTACCCCTGTTGTGTCCCCATGCCCAGTTGGAAGGACCTACAGGGCCACCCGTTCACCCTCAGCTCCTATAAAAGTCACCCAGCTCAGAAAGGTCTCGCCAAATCCCATACGTCTCATTGTTTCCCAGCGGCTGTCCCATCTCACTGAGTCAAAAGCTTTTTCGAAATCAATGGCGAGCAGGGCCAGTGGTGTGTCGAGAATGTGGGCTCGCTCCATGAGCAGGTGGAGACGACGTATGTTCATTCGAGTCGACTTGTGTGGAATGAAGCCACACTGGTCAGGGTGCACCAAGGAGGAGATGACTACCTGTAATCTGTTGGCTAGTAGCTTGGCAAGAATTTTGGCCTCCCCGTGGATTAACAAGATGGGCCGGTATGAGACGCATAATTCAGGGGGTTTACCAGGTTTGGGGATAACTATGATGCTGGCCTTTCGCAGATCTGAAGGGAAGGCACCCTGTTCCTTAGCATGAAGGAACATTTTATGAAGGAGAGTAGCCATCTTGTCTCTGTCAAGTTTTTTCCAGGTCTCTACCGGGAACCCCTTGGGGCTCAGTGTTTTCCCAGATTGTAGCTGGGCGATGGCATCAGCAATTTCCGTTTCGGTGAGATCACAATCCAGTTGTGTTCTCTGTTGCACAGACAGTTGGGGGAGTCTGATATTAACTAGGAAGGAGGAGTTACTTGGGGATGTCGGGCTTCGGTACAGGGCGGCGTAGAAACTGGTGAAGGTTTCCGCTATGTCTGGGTCCGATTGGACCTTCTCATTTCGCTCATTCATGACTTATCTAACATACCGCTGCCCCTCCTCCCTTCTCTCCAACCAGGCCATCATCTTGCCAGCTTTGTCCCCATGTTCATAGATCCGAGCCCTCGATTCCCGGTGTGCCTGTCTGGCAATATCTAACTCAATATTCTGTAGGCATTCTCTGGCCTTGAGAAGAGATTGATGTGTTCCAGGGGTTGTATCTGACATAGATCTAGCCTCCTATTCCTCAACCTCCCTTTCAGCCTCTGTCACCTTCTTCAACTGCTCCCTCTTTTTATTAGTCATCCAGGAGATAATTTCCCCTCTGAGCAGTGTTTTGAACGCATACCATAGTATGACAGGGCTATCGACTAAGGTGGAATTAATCTCAAAATAATCATTAGATTTCACCGTGATCTGGTCGATGAGTTCAGGGAAGCCCAGATAATAACTATTTAACCTCCTGTCTTGGGGGGAATAGGTCTATCAACACATACTTCCATCACTAAAGGCGAATTATCCTAAATACCGCAGGGAAGTAATTCTACAGTGGTTACCCTGTGTGCTGCTTGGTTTGGAATGAAGAAGTAATCTAACCGGGATAAGGATGCATGGGCCCCCGAGTGGAATGAATAGCTCCTGTCCATTGGGTATAGTTCCCTCCATGTATCACAAAAGCCAAGTGCTGACACAAATGTTTCTAGTTTTGTTGGGGTATTTGGTTTGCGGCCACGGATGTAGGTGAGGTTCATTGTGTTGTTCATAACGTCATTGAAATTTCCCCCAAGAATCCACATGTCTGGTTGTTATTTCATCTATAAGTTCCTCCCCAAGCCCAGGAGGGGTATATATGGCCATTATAGCCAGAGTTTCTCCCCAAAGCGTGCCCTGTACCACCACAAATCGGCCCCTGAAGTCCTGCTCTACCGAGAGCAATGTAAACGGTAATCGTTTATGTATGAGAATTAAGACTCCCCAGGATCCCATGGTATACCCTGCATGGAGAGCAGAGCGATAGTTTGTTCTGCAGAAGAAGTTACAGGTCGAGTCCGCTAAGTGCGTCTCAGTAAGAAGGGCAACATCAGGAGAGTGTCTATTAAGAAGCTGTGTAATAAGACGTCTTTTAATTCTGGAAACCATGCCGTTCACATTCCAGGCGAGAAACTTGAGAGATTTACTGTTTTTAGTAGCCATCAGTGGGGTTTGTCTGCACGCCATAGGCGATATATAGTACCGGGATCATGGGGGTCATATGATGCAGACTCGTGCAGTGTGCATGGCCCGTAGATGTATTGGAGTTTCGTCATAAACATGTAACAAAACCCAACAAGTTCCAGGTGAGAAACCGAAGGGACCTATCTGGGCTGTTGGTTCCTAGCGTGTATTGAGTGTGTGCCAAGGGTATGCATAGGTTTGTCACCACAGAGGGGTAGTGTTACTACTGGGTATAGTTTTGTGTAAGTAAGTATGTATTGCGGTGTTCCCACATTCGTCTAACAGATTCAGACAACAAATAACATTGAACATCCCATCTCCTTCACCACTCCCTATACTCTACCCCAACCCGAAGTATGTGTCGCCCGAACATCGGCTAAGAGACAACTAGAAAACCAGCTCTTAGCCTTAACCAAACAAAAGACTTACTACCCCGACTGGAGGCTTAGAGTCCTGGGGGGTGGCCCTAGTGGTCGCCCTTGCTTTGGTATCATTTTGGCGGGAATGAAGTATGGATGAATCCTTTTGGCATCCGGGTGGATGTGCTGTCTTCCATCCGCCTCTATATCTTCCTTGTTCCCTTGTCCGTCACATTCGGATTGCCGATCCTAGGAGTCCACTTCTCGGTCCGGTTCATTCTGTTGCAATGGTGGGGGTTGTTGCGCGGGTCAGTCCCGATTTCTTGGGGCTCGGGGTCTGCCTCCGGCATTCGGGTCGTTCTTGTCCCAGTTCCAATTAATGTGGGTTTCCTCCCATTTCCAGGCTTCCCGCAGATCAGTGAAGTGCACTGTGGTGCCGTTATGCGGATTTGTTAACTGGGCCGGGAAGAGCAGTCCATATTTTACGTTCATGGAGTGGAGTTTCCTCTTCAGGTGTTCAAAGGATTGTCTGGCCTTTTGAACCTCTCCGGTATAGTCCGGGAAGAAGGTGATTCTGGAGCCACTGTGTGTAATTGTCCCTTTTGCACAAGCCATTTGTAGTATTGCATCCCTGTCTCGATAATTTTAAAGTTTAGCAATGACTGTTCTTGGAGAAGCACCCGGGATCGGTCTTCCTGCTGGCATTCGATGAGCCCTTTCTAGTGAGAAGAAATTAGAAAAGGATTTTGGTGCAAAGAGCTCTGCCAACCATTGTTCCAAAAAGAGTTCCATACTGGGTCCTTCTGCGTTTTCTGGAAGGCCCAGAATACGAATATTATTACGGCGCTATCTACCTTCACCCTCTTCAAATCACGCTTCCAGGGTCTTCAGACGCCGTTGTCTGTGAGAGCTGTTGGTGTACTCCACTGAGGTCATCTTCCACTCCTGAAACGTGGTGCTCCACCTCTCCAGTGCGGGAGGATAATTTTTGAAGGTTGTGATGGAGAAAGGATACCTCCGCTGAGATGCCGTCCATCTTTTTCTCCATGGAGGACCGAGAGTTGGCAATGGTGGCCATCACGTCTTTCAGCGTTAAAGCTTCGCCGGTGGAGGAGGAGGTCGCATGTGGCTCAGTGTCCATCGTTGAAGTGGAGGCGTTAGTTGCATATTGGTCCATGGTGCTTTGTGTGGACGCTTTCTTGGTATTATCCTTGCCCATGTTTTCGGTCCGGCGTTCTCCAAGGAGCAAGGGGCCCGTAGGTTCCGATCGCAGATTTGGAGTATCTGTCACTGCGCCATCACGGGTATGCCGGTGTGCCGGAACGGCAAGAGGTATTACCTCTGCTGGGCAAGTCAGGGGGAGGCGTCGAGTGCAATTCTGGAGTATGGTGCAGTTTTTGCCCCATGTACTTCTCGTGGGTGGTAGCTGATCGCTTTCCGCCTTTCCCAGCGATGTAGTGGTCTCGGGTATCTATGTGCCATAAGTTTGTTGGTGTCCCCCTGGGCAGTTCACACCCTCTTCATTCCACCGGGTATCCCTCTCGTGCTGGGGCCTGGGGTGTGTTTAAGTATGGATATAGGTGTCAGCCGGGGACCAACCTTCTTCTTGCGGGTCTGTCACTGACCTTCTTTGTGCCGTCAGCGCGCTTGTGGAGTCCTCATGCCCGCCTGCCAGGTCTATATAGCCAGTCTCAAGAGTGGGGGGTAGCTGGGTTCCCACTGTCCCCCAGGAGTAAGTACAGGTGTTTCAAGGTGCCTCAGGGTCATCTTTTCAGTACTGAGGCCCTGTCTGGCAATCCAGCCATTCCTCTGAACTCTTTTAGCTCCCCCTTCTCCCCCAAGAAAATCAGGCGCGGGTGGGAGGGGGCTCGTCTCTTCAGGGGTGATTCTGCCGTTATAGTTATAGGTGGGTTCGGCCCCCCAGAAGTAGACTAACCTTCGTCTTGCAGTCTTTCGTTGATGTAGCTGCAGGCGTGGAGGAGCCGCTGCTTTCTTCCGTGGTGCGTAGGAGTGTCCGCGGGCTACACCCGTGGAGTCAGAATGCTTGGAGCCGGGTCGCCACAAGTGACCCCAATACAACCCGGGCGGCAAGAGGTATCACCTTTCCCAGGAAGTCTGGAGCCAAGTGTCCAGCGTGTGGTTGGCATAGTGTCAGAACAGGCAGGGAAGGGGGGTTGCAGGTCCCCGTGGGGAGTATCAAAGGTGGCTGCTAGAGTGTGGTGCAGGTTTTCGCCCCAGGCGGCACATGTGGGTGAGGATTGCAGCCCGACGAGCCACTTATTATCCCTCCCCGTCAGTGCAAAAAATGGGGGGCACCTATGCACTATGTAGTTTATCGGTGTCTCCTCGGGATTGGCTCACTCCCCTCCATACACCATACACCGGGGATCCTCCCCACTTCCGAGGTCTGGGGTATGTCCAAGTCCAGGTGTCAGACAAGAATCGATCCTTTCTCGCGGATCTGCCACTGGGTGCTTATTCACTCTGTGGTTCTATGTAGCTCTTGTGTCCACCCTACGGGTCTAGGTGATCCATCCCAGAGGCGGTGTGAGTAGCCCCAGAATGCTCCCGTGATACAGTCGTAGTCCCTCCAGGACCTCCAGGGGTCACCCCGCAGCAAATCGGGCACAGTTCGGCAGTCCTGCCACTTCTTTGAGCACCTTTTGTACCCTTTTGTCGCCACCAAGATTCTGGGTCAGGGGGAGGCCCCGTCTTCCCAAGGGCGTCTCTGCTACTTTTGTTATGGGAGGGTTTGGCTCCACAGAGGTCGACTAACCTGTTTTCCACTGTTTCTGCATCGCTGTAGTTATCACTGTATGGGAGCCAATCATTTTCCGGTTAATAATCTCACCGCTGTCCTCCTTCTTGGCCCATAGTTGGTCTGGGTAGGGCAGCCGACTCTCAAGACAGGGGGGCCCTGCCCTGTGTCTTCTGGTCCAATGCAATGTGGGGATAGGCCCAGTCTATCTGGATATGGTTGTCCGTTGCCCTGGAGGACTATCCAGCACTGTGTGATTCACTCCGCTCCCCCAGCTCTGTGCTGTATGTTCGGCACACCCGCCGTATATGTGTCACGGGAGGACGCAGGTCAGGCACCGCTCATACCATCAGCCGCCTGCCATCGTACCTTTTCTTGTCCTCGGGCTCCGACACAAGGACAGCGTGTCACCGGCACTCCTTCTCATGGAGAGCCCCTTGGAGGGAGCCCAGGGCCAGGAGGAGCACCAAGGGGATGTCCTCCAATCAGGATGTGGAGGGTTGATCAGTCCGAGGTCCGGGTCGTGGGTCAGTGCTCTACCTTCCTCTCCCCTTCCAGCGGGCGCAGAGCCTTCTTTTGGCCGCCGTCCCCTCGGTCCCAGACCAGTCCTGTCTGAGGCAGATTCGGTCTGCACTAGCGGCCGTGGCGCTGTCCCCATTGGCGCCCGCAAGCTCTCTCCAGCACTGCTCCGGCCAGCAGCTTCCACTCGATTCCAGAGGTCTGTCACCACTGCTTCGGTCTGGGCTGTTTGGTTGCCACGCTGTTCGCGACTTTCCCGCAGCAGTTGCCCAGGGCTGGGCAGCAGTCCTGGCTCGCTAGTGTCTCAGCTCCGGTAGTCTCTCTATTCCACAAATGAGGTTGGTGGCAGCCATCTTAATGGGTTGTTTTCGCGCCAGGCGGGTGCAGCAGTTAACTCGGAGCAGCTCCGGCAGGAGTTCATTTCTGGAGCTTCCACTTTCTACGATTGTACAGCAGGCATGCATCCATCCGTAGGTGTATTTTCTGTCGATTACGTCACCCCAAACAGGATATTTCTGCAGGATAATATTGGTGGCCCATGGTACTCCAAGGACTCACGTCCTTACCGCTCGCATGGCAGCTGCGCCCCAGCAATAAAGATGATTTTGAGTTCAGGCACCAAGGCTCCCATTCTCCTCCTTACACATTTATTTATTTATTTATTTGTATTTGTAAAGCACCAAAACCCGAGGGCATTAGGGCCCTGTTTCAATCTGGTTACATGTATCTTATCAGACATGGACAGGGGTGTGGCAGGTGGACACGTAGGGGGGTAAATAGAACTACATACATATCAAAGGACACAGTAGGAATCGAAGCCCAGCATGTCCATCAGTGTCCTGATGGTGTGGTAGCCTGGGGAGGGCACCTAGGCAAATAGCCAAGTCTTTATGGCTTTATGAAAGGGCCGGTAGGACGTTTCCACTCTTAGGTGAGGGGGGAGGTTGTTCCATTGGGTAGCAGCTACTGTGGGAAAGATAGACCCTCCTCCTCTTATTCTTTTTACCTTTGGTAGGGCAAGACGATGTGCATGGGCGGCTCTTGGTGGTCTGGTGGATTTGGATCCCTCAATCTTGTGGGCTAGGTGTTGGGGGGCTGTGTTGGAGAGCCAGTGTTCTTTAAATGTTCAGGGCCGCTCGTAGGGCATTGTTTTGCATTACTTGTAGTTTGACAAGGTTCTGTTTGGATGTTCCTGTAAAGAGGACATTTCAATAGTCCAATTTTGCCCCAATGATTGCTCTGGCGATGGTTAGGCAGTTGACTGGTGAGAGGACGTGTCGGACTGCATTGAAGAGTTTCATGGTGCAAGCGGAAAAGGAGGCCATTGCCTTTACTTGTTTCATAAGTGAAAGGCTGGCACCCAATGCAGGTGGACGCCAGTTGTTTTACCAAGGAGGAGACGGGGATCTGGATTCCATCTATGGTGAAGGAAGCAAATTCTGGACTTAGTTTCTTGAGCATAGCTGGGGATCCAACGAGTAGAATCTCAGTCTTATCATCATTCAGGCATAAATGGTTCGAAGCCATCCAGGTCTGGATGGAGGAGTACATTTTGTTGATGGTAAGAGAGTCATCTTGGAAGTAGCCAGTCAGTGGGAGGAGGATTTGGGTCTCATCGGCGTAATTGGTGTAGGAGATGCCAAGTGTGTCGAGAAGGTCGAAAAGGGGCTTGGTGAAGATATTGTAGAGTGAGGGAGAGTTACAGGAGCCTTGTGGAACATCGCAGGGTATGGGGATGGATGGGGGGGCTGGCATTGTCTGAGAAAACTCTCATGGACCTATTTTCCAGGAAAGAGGCTATCCACAAGGTGGCTTCGTGGGAGAAGTTGGTTGATGCCCTGAGGTAGTGGCATAGCGTGTTGTGGTCTACCAGGTCAAATGCGGACCGAGAGGTCCAGGAGGAGGAGAGTAGGTTTGCACTCATCTTCGAATGCATCCAATTGGATTTTGAAATCAAGGAGTGCTGATCCTCTGCCGTGGCCCGGGCGAAAGCCAGATCGACGCATTCTTAGGATGTGGTGAGTTTATAGATAGGACTGTATTTGGAGGTACCCTGGAGGTAACCTGTCAAGGATCTTTAATAGGAATGGTACTGTGGCGATAGGCCTGTAGTTGTTGGGTTCGAGTGGGTCCATGGACATTTTATTTAGCAGAGGGAGTACCCAAGGTTTGTTTAGACTGGCTGGGACAGGTTGGATGAGAAGGAGGTGTTGCTAAATCTTGTTATAAAGGGAGCTACTGGTACAGCGCATTCTTTGCTTATCTTGGCAGGGCATATATACCCTTTGAAACTGGAGGTTTATAGATTTTTGATGATATTCGATACTTCTATTTCAGATACTTCTTTGAAGTTGAAGGCTAGGGTGGAGTGGGAAGGAATGGGGATGTCAGGACTATAGGTGAGCTTGACTACTGAGTGTTTCCTTTCCATTTTCTGTTGCAGGGAGATTATTTTTCTCATGAAGAGGGTGTCCCTGGAATGGCCCTCAGGTCCCCTCTGCAAATGTCACCCCCAGAGAATGAGAAACGAAAGACACAACTCGCTGTTCAGCCAATCACAAGGCAGGCTAGTGTATCCCCTATGTATGCAGAGAGACATTCTCTCAGGCACCTTTTAAGCCTTATCCAGTTGACGGCTTCGAAGAGACAGGTGCCTCATAGATGGATCATTAGTCACAAAGAAAATATGCATTCTTGCGCCAAGATGTACAGACACACGCACATATACATGAAGAACATGTTTACACCTTCAATAGATAGAGGACAGATATATGTACATACTGTCAAGACCTTTTCCTTTCTTTAGCCAAATGCAGAAATGCAAGAAAGCCAAACATACGTGGACCAAGCTTGCAACCGCTTTATTGCAACTAACCATAAGGAGCTATGGGGACGTATAAGGAACCAATAGTGCTCTATCGCGACTAACCTCTAAGGAGGGCCTCTAATGTTGCGCCTTGAAACACTTGTGTATAGGCGCGTTATAAATGCCATATGATATCATATCATAAGAAGATATTGGAACGCATAGAGAAACCATAGAATGACTGTAGTGAATACAAGTGAAACCACAGGCCTCAAATACATGGAGGGAGAAGTGCAGTCCCTGCAGCACGAAGCACTGACGATGTTCGCAGCCAAGGACAAGGGCGGGTGGAAAATTCCTGATCCCAGAGGCGGTGAGCAAACTGGGAAATACAGAATAAAAACCTCATAATTGTAGACTGACAGGCTCAGTTTTGTGGTCCTCGCACACATGGACCAGCAGAGCTGAACAATAGCTACTTACTCATGTTGAGAAGAGGAGCTGTTCCCAGCGAAGCAGACAAGATTGATACATGTTATGTTATGTTACTTTGCATTTATATAGCGCCTTATGTATCTTTGGTATGATCTCAAAGTGCTGGTAGGTTGAACGCCCTCGGGAACCGTAGTTCAAGTCAGTTGAGAGGGAGAGAAAGAGAGTCGTAAGGTACGTGGGTGCACCGGATATGTGTGCAGCTGGTTTAGCACTTGCATGATAGCTGCTTCTTAGCGGTAGGTGTGGTGGTTGGGAGGTCAGGAATATGTGTTCATTCTGGAGGGTTGACACCCAGACTGATTTCTGGCTGTGTTAGGCCTGAGGAGACGCTTAGGCTAGCGGTGTGTGCTCAGCTAGCTGTGCTTAATTAGGATGTTGAGGAGTAAGAGGCGGGTGTTAGTATGAGAACAGCTATACCGAATGTGTCATAGTATAGCTGTGTTCTAGTTGAGTGGTGGTGTATAGGAGAGAGTAAGCGTGGTAGTGTGATATGGTGGTTTTCAGTAAGGCCGTTCCATGTACTCCATCCGTTCCATCCACTCTCTCCGTTCCATCCACTCCATCCGCTCCATCCACTCCATCCGTTTCATCTGATCCATCCACTCCATCGATCCATCCACTCCATCCACTCCATCCTTTCCATCCACTCCATCCACTCCATCCACTCCATCCGTTCCATCCACTCCATCCGATCTATCCACTCGACCTGTTTCATCTGCTCTATTCATTCCTTCTACTCCATCCATTCCATCCATTCTCTCTGTTCCATCCACACCATCTGTTCCATCCACTCCATCTGTTCCATCCGCTCTATTCATTCCATCTGTTCTATCGGTTCCATCCACTCCATCTGTTCTATCCACTTCACCTGATCCATCTACTCCATCTGCTACATCTGTTCCATCGACTCCATTCTGCTCCATTCGTTCCATCTGCTCTATCCGTTCTATCCATTCCAACTTTTTGTTCAACTCCTTCTGTTCCATCCACTCCTTCTGTTTAATCCACTACTTTGGTTCCATCCATTCCTTCAGTACCATCCACTCCTTCAGTTCCATCCACTCCTTCGGTTCCATCCACTCCTTCAGTTCCATCCACTCCTTCAGTTCCATCCATTCCATCAGTTCCATCCATTCCATCAGTTGCATCTACTCCATCAGTTCCATCCATTCCATCTGTTTATCCACTCCATTTGTTCATCCACTCCATCTGTTCCATCCACTCCATATGTTCCATCCATTCTACCTGTTTCGTCCACTCTACCTGTTCCACCCACTTCATCTGTTCTATCTACTCCATCAGACCGATCCACTCCATCTGTTCCCTCCGCCCCATTTGTTTCATCAACTCCAACTGTACTGTCTACTGTATCCGTTATATCCATTGCATCCGTTCCATCCATTTGATTTGTTTGTTCCATCCGCTTCATCCGTTCCATCCACTTCATCCACCCGTTCCATCCCTTCCATCCCTTCCATCCACTTCCATCCACTTCGTCCCTTCCATCCCCTTTGTCCCTTACATCCACTTCGTCCCTTCCACCCACTTCATCTGTTCCATCCACTTCATCCGTTCCATCCACTTCATCCGTTCCATCATCTACATCCGTTTCATCCATCCATCCCCTACATCCGTTCCATCCACTTCATCCATTTCATTCACTTCACCCGTTCCATCCATTTCATCAGTTCCATCCATTTCATCCGTTCCATCCACTCCATCCGTTCCATCCACTCCATCCGTTCCATCCACTTCATCCGTTCCATCCACTTCATCCCTTCCATCCGCTTCATCCGTTACACCTACTGCATCCGTTTCATTCGCTTCATCCGTTTCATCCACTGCATCCATTTCATCCGTTTCATCCACTGCATCCGTTTCACCCATTGCATCCGTTTCACCCATTGCATCTGTTTTATTTGTTTCATCTATTTCATTTCTTTCATCCACTTCATTCGATTCTGTTTAGTTTATCCATTTTAATTTACACTGGCAGTTTTAGTTTTCCATTTTTCACGATCGTGTCTCGATGCTTTTTTTGATTCAGCAACCTTGGGTTACTGTTTAGTGTTGCTGTTTATACTGTTTGTGTTAAGAGGCGATTTTTAGGGGAAGAGCCATATTTTCAGTAATTTTCAGAAAGACATGAGGTCTTCGGTGAGTCGGATGTGGAGTGGAAGCGAGTTCCACAGAGTGGGGGCCAGGGCTAAGAATGATGATCCACCTAACCTAACTGAGTTGGTTTTTGGTATCACTAGGAGGTCGGCAGAGCTTGATCTTAGAGTGCGTGGTGGATGGTAGGGTCTTAGTTTTTCATCTAGATATTGAGGTCCGGTTTTATGCATTGCTCGTTGCAAGATGCATAAGGATTTGAAGGTCACCCTTCGGCCAACCGGGAGCCAGTGCAGAGTTTTGAGAGCTGGGGAGGTGTGATCCCTTGGGCCAAGTACTAGAAGCAGTTTGGCTGCAGCATTTTGTGCTCTTTGTAGTTTAGTCAGGTGGTATGCATGGACTCCGAGGTAGAGGGAGTTAGCATAGTCTAGTCTTAACATTACAGTTGATTTGACCGCAGTGAGTCTGTTGGGAAAGGAGAGGTATGGAAAAATGTGCCTAAGAATTTTGAGGTGGTAGTGGCAGGACTTAGAGACGTTGTTGACTTGGTGCGAGAGGGTTAGGTCAGAGTCGAGAGTGCCTCCAAGGTTTTTTACTGAGGTTGAGGTTGTCGGGGAATTCCCCATGGCAGGTGGCCAGGGTAGAGGGTGCGGAAGAAGTTTGGTGTTGCCACACAGCATGATTTCGGTTTTGGAGGGGTTTAAAAGTAGATGGTTTGTGGTCATCCAGTAGTCAATGTCAAGGAGGCAGGCAGCGAGGTCGGGTTGGCAGCTGGGTTTTGAGTTAAGGAGTTTTAGGATTAGTTGGGTGTCATCGGCGTAGTTGTAGCACAGGATATTGTGCAAGCGGATTATGCATGGAAGGGTGGACATATAGAAGTTGAAAAGGAGGGCTGATAGGCACGCTCCTTGCGGAACTCCGGTATTGACTGGTTGGGTGGCGGAAGTAAAGGAGGAGAGTAGGGTTATTTGGTTCCTATTGTTGAGGAAGGATGCGATCCACTTGAGAGCGTTTCCACGGATTCCAAGGGAGCGGAGGCGGTCGAGGAGGATTGAGTGGTTGATTGTGTCAAAGGCGGCACATAGGTCAAGAAGGATTAGTGCAGCACATTCCGCAGAGTCTGCAGTGTTTTTAAGGTCATCCCAGATTGAGGCTAGGGTGGTTTCGGTTCCGTGTCGGGGTCTGAAACCTGATTGAGCGGGGTCTAGGAGATTGTTGGCTTCGACAAATGCATTTAGTTGGGAGTAATCAGTTTGGCTGATGAGTTTAGCAAGGAATCTGGTGTTTGAGATAGGACGGTAGTTTTTTGGGTCGTGAGAGTCGAGGGAAGTTTTTTTTAGAAAAGGCTTGACATGAGCAGTTTTGAACGTGTCGGGAAAAATTCCTGAGGAGAGGGAGTCGTTTATGATGGTTCTTGCTTGTTCTCCTGTGCAGGTAGATGCAAATATTTCTTTGAGGGTTGAGGCTGGGCAGGGGTCTAGCGGGGAGCTGGATGGTTTGCGGGCGGAGAGAAGTTTGAGAAATTGGTCAGTTGATATTGGTGTGAAAGAGTCGAAAGTCGGGTGAGTTGCAGTTGCAAGAGGGCCAGTTTGCTGATTAGAGAATTTGTTCTTTCGAGAGCAGTGGTGTGGAAGTGGAGAGAGAGTGAGTCGCAGAGTGATTGAGAGGGGCTCGATTGGGTGGTGGTAGATGATGGTTTGGTAAATTCAGAGATGATTGTGTTGTCCACCAAAAACTGTAACCTGCAGGCACTGTCTCAGGCTAGGTGACCAGAACAGTGGCAACAATGGGAACGCATAGTCTTTCCCATTACCTTGAAAAGGTACACTGAGCGCTGTGAACGAAACTGGGTCCCAGGCCTGGGGGACCCGCCTCAGCCAATCCAGACGCTCAGATGATGGGGTAGTATAGAATGTTGCACAGGCCAATGGTCTTCGTGTGACCCTGCAACAAAGTAATGGATAGTTTTGTGGGGAAGTCTCAGGCGAAGCCACCTGACATGGGTAGACCAGTGGGAATCCATCTGTATATGGGTCCCACAGGTAGTACGCCTGAGCTAACCAAAAGGGGGTTCCTGTAGGATTGTAGGGATTATGTCGGTGTTTGCAACATCACCACGATACAAAACCGGGTGACACAGGCTCAGAAGCTGAGATTGCTGGAGATTTGTGGTTTCCTGTGTGATCCCTGTCTATTGGAGAATAAAAGACAGTATAATTTGCCCCATGGCTGAGTCTTCCGTTATTGCCGGGTGGAAGGTTTTGGATGGGCCCTAGATACTCTACTAACTTGTGGTATTATTGCTGCGGACGCCCCCGTTCTCTGGCATACTATTACAGTTGCATGGCATTCTGAATGCTGATACACCAGGTCTCGTCCTTGATGATGGTGCTGGCTGGCTCGGATTGGGTCTCTAGTTCTCTGAGGATTTTAAATAGCTCATGCGAGTTGGAGTTAGCTTTGACTATTCTTGCATTTTAGACAGCTGTTTTAGTGCTGATGATGGTCTGTTTGTATTCCTTGGATAAACTGATGAAGGTGGTTTTGGTGCGCTGAGTGGGTTCAGGTGTGAACCACGTGTAAATGTGTCTTGTGGGTTTAGCCTTTCTGGGGAGGAGCGGTGGTTCACTGCTTTGTTCAGGGTGCTAGAGTATAGGTTCGCTAGGATCGTAGGGTCAGATGTGTCGGGGTGTTCCTGGACTAGGGGCGAGAGAAGTAGTATAATGTCTTTGAAAATGTTCCTGGAGCTGCGTGCGAGTGTGGGAGGTAAACTTGGGTAGTCGGCAAGTTGTGGTTTCTGCAAGGGGAAAGTGAAGCATAGGATGTGATGGTCAGACCATGGGCAGGGGGCTTTGGAAGTGATTGTCATATGGCTGTTTAGGTCCGCTACCCAGTCCAGGGATCTTCCTTTGATGTGGGTCGGATCTAAGACCCGATGTATAACGCTTAGGTCTGTGAGGGCATTCGCAACTGCAGTTGCTGTTGTGTCCATCGGGTCGAGGACGCCCAGATTGAAATCCCCCAGGAGGATAACTCTGGGGGATAGTTTTATGTTGTTAGTGATCAAGTGCGTGAGCTCTTCGTCGAAGGTGGACCTGGTTGCCTGTAAATGATGTGAAGTGTAATGGAATCAGTGATGCCCCCACTAAGATAAAACATTTATTTTTTGATATCTTGATAAGTGAAATGTTAATGTTTCTGTCTCCTGAGTAAGGACTGTACCACCGTTTTAGTTTCTCAAGAGCCAGTTGTTTGCTTCTCATGAATATAGGACCGAAGGGGCAAAGTTATCCTCAGTAGAGTGGATAGAGTGGATTTTGTTTCGTCATGTTACTGTCCAAAAATAGATGTTCCTTTTATAGTTTTTTGCAGTTGTATTCATTTTGGACACCTCTTCAGTGCCACAGGGTCCTCTGGAGATCGTTCACCCAGGGAGATTGTGCAGTCAAAGACAATGGTCTGCTTTTGCGTAAGGGACCTTGTCCCACAGTTGGTTGTGAACTGCTTTGTAAATGCCTAGATATAGTTTGTTCCTTTGCAGGGTCTCTTTGATGGGGCACACTTTTTTTTTCATGTGCTGAATTGAAGGCAACTTTCTTTCGCAAGAATCAGATCTGTCTGTTTCACAGCTCTTACATTGTTCAGAAGAAAATTGAAAATGGCCATTAAATGCAGGTTTAGGGCCTTCATTTTGGAGGAAAAGTCACGAATTTCCATGTAATGCTCAATGATATTTTTTGTACTCTCTGTCATCTTTGTTAGATTGATCAATTTGGGTCAAGAATACAGAGAGAAGAGCTTCATTTTCTGGTGTGTCTCGATGGCAAAGATCCATCAGGTTTTCAGATAATCTTGCAATGAAGCCAGAAGGACACTTGTTAGTTTCCTGCTTCAGGTAAGTTTTTTTTATTCCACAGTAGGAATGCGCACGAATAGCATACAGTGTATCAATTGCAACAGCTAATATCTTCATGACAAATTCTCCAAATAAGGTTGCAACAGTAACCAGGTTTGATAGAACACTTCATATCTATCCAGTGCTAGAAATGGAAAAGCATTACTCTGGGATTTCACCGGCTGTGGAGTTAGGGATGTGGCCTAAGCATTTGGGGCACAGTTTGGGGCAGGGCTAGTGGTGGAGTCATAGCAGGCAAGTGATAGGCTGAGCGAAATTGATTTACTTTTTTTCACTCTCACAGATGACTTAAGTAACTCGAGGATCCATGTATTAGATTTAGGTGTTTTTCACCATTTAAAAAAATTGACTATTCAATGACAGAAGGAACGCAAGACTAAGGGGCTCTCTGGTCTCACCCGTGTCCTTTCTCATGGCTCTATCCACCCTAGCCCAGGCACCCCTACTCCCCAACAGGATGTATTGAAAGACTAGAGACAGGCAATCCCTACCAGCTGGTGCTAACCTAGATTTACATGATGTCCTAAGGGCCATAGCCTTACCTACCCGACTCCCTCCAGGGCTTCCTAAGGGCTCCCTATTCTGACGGTTTCCAATGTTGGGTCTCAATGTTTGGATAGTGTTTTCAAGACCTTGTACTCTTCTGTCTCGCACTGCGACCTTTCCCTTCCTCCTTTCCCTCTCAATTCCATGCTTCAGTACTTCTCCTTCCTTCTCACTCCCGCCTCCTTCTTTTTCTCTAGCCCCTCACCTCGATCTTCCTAGGTCCACTATCTCCATCTAACCCTGCACACCCTATTCTCCTCCTCTCTTTCCTTCACTACTCCCCCCTCACCTCTCACTACTTCAGATCTGCTTGCACTCCTTCCTGGCTCATCCCACTTGCTACCACTTCCTTCTCTTGTTCTACAACATCCCCTGCTACGCCTACTTCCTCTTTCCCACCACCCTCCTCTCTCTCCCTTACTTGCTTTCTCTCTCTGCCCCACTTTCACCTCCCACTGTCTAAATTCACCCATTCTCCTACTCTCACACTCTTACACTCTCCTACCTCCTACTCCTTTCTCGCCTTAAAAACATTGCACACACACACACAAATTACTACAATCTCCCAAGCTTGGTGCCGATGTCTCTCACACTCCTCTTCTGCACTTTCATCCAAAACTCCCACAAATTCCTCAGCACTCTGCTCCACCTTCCGCTCTCTATTCCTTCTAACCTTATCTGAACATCACTCTTTCTTGCATCTGAGTAAAGGGCATGTATACCTCTTCTCGTTTACCGTCTCCCTCATCTCATTGGTCCCAAGGTCCATCTGTTCTATTTTTCCATTTGCCCCCTATTCTTTCCCCTGGGCCTGGGCTTTCACAGTGAAAACTTTCAAAGTCTGTGGTTGGCCCACCCCTTTTCCATTCGGCATCACTCTCCCCAGTTTCCCAACTCGGGAGTACCAGGCCTGAACATGGTGGCCTCTCTCTCCTTGCAGGTTTATTGCTGTCGTCCTCCTTCTTCTCCTCTTCAGCGTGGTCAGCTGTTGGCGTGGTGGCTTCTGGATGTTGGAACACTTAAAGAAATTAAAAACACCCCGGGCCAGAAATAAAGGCATGTAGGCATGGTGGAAAAGACAGTGGTACCAATAGCTGTACAACAAAAGGCACGGTTAGGGACGGGAACCCCAACTCCACTACCTCACCTCTGGGGTAGGAATGGCTCTGGCATACGTCCTGATAGGCCACCTACCCCAGGTTGCAAGAGGTCCCTGCTTCCTCGTGACAGGGTAAAGACCCTGAACAGGCCACAACACATACTCTCCCTCCACAGATATTGGAAGGTATGCAACTAAAGCTGCGATGGCTCAGTGTATGATTCAGCAAAGTATGGGAACCACAATGCTTCTCTAACTGCGCCTAGAATTCATAGTTCAATACAGATTTGAATTAGCTGCGTACACCTGGCTAATAGGTGGTGACACCCTTGTATCACAACAAGTGTCCAGAAAATGTGTGTCTATCATGCTAGGTCTTAGGATACTTAAGGTTAAATACACCAGACATGTGAAATGTTGGGTGTAAGGAGGTATATGGGTCGCAATAGCCAGTCATGAATCGTCCCTCATGGTCCCTCTGGCATAGGTGGTGGTTTCCACTATCCAGGACATCATTTGTACCTGTTAAAAAGGTTGCTACCTTATTCCTTGTTTGGGGCTTGCCTTTTCCTTCCTGGCATGGTGCTTCATGCTCTCGCGGGAGCCCATGTTTACATGGTGATGGAAAACACCTCGCCTACAAACATCCAAGCTGCAGGATCCGCAGCTAAGGTATTGTTCCTCCGATTCCTTAGCTCAGCGTTTTGTGTTTTGCTTCGTCCTTATCGCCTTGGTTCCTCGGTTTCCTCCTTCCCTTGTGTTTCCCTGGTGCCTTCCTCTTGCCTTCCTACGGACCTTGCTGTGCTCCTCTCTGCTGCCATCTGTCTCCTGCTTCCTTCGTTTGCATCTTGCAGCCTTATCCGTTTCTCTGAACTCATTTCCTTTGCTGTTGCCTTTTTCGCTTTTTTTTCTTGCTTTTGGACCTTTGTCATCCCGTTTATTTTTGCTCTCTTCCCTTCTTGGATTCCCTCTGGGGATATTCTCTGGGCTACTTCCACGCAGGAATTCTCCATAGTGCCTCTGCCTTCTGCGTATTCTGGACTGTTGTCTGCTGCTATTCTCCTTGCTGGAATTCAGACTCTTTCCTTCCCATTCTACAACACCTCATATGGGACACTGATCAAGCAACATTCTACCGTGGGTTTTTTCCCAGCAAAGGGTTTTTTCTGCCATATTTTGCAAAGAGTCACAAGACCCAGGTATTACTACTCTGGGCAGTGTGGCGTCAGGAGAGAGGCAAAAACACTGTCAGAAGCACATCTCGTGGTCTTCTTCACACGCCTCAACTCAGGTGAGCAGAAAACCTGAAGAGACGGAACCTATGCAAGATGTAATCTGTGCCATGCAAGAGCTGCCTGGTGAAATCCAGACCCTAAAAACTGAAAATATGGCACTTAAGCAAATGGTACCGGCTAGAGATGCCATGGCCATGGAAAACCCCACTTTGGGTATGGTTCTAGAGAAGAAATATGATGGAAACCCACGGATAGCCTGTCAATTCCTAGACTCATGTACTGTCCATTTCATGTTTCAGCCTTTATTGTACACATCTGATAGGGCCAAGGTCCGTTTTTGTGGTCTCTCACCTAACTGGGAATGCCCTGTCATGGGCTATCATGGGCTACGCCTCTAGTTACAGCAAATAAGCATGTGTTAGATGGCTACCCTGCATTTGTTGCTGCCTTCAGAGCCATTTTGGACCATCATGATACAGCCTATACTTCGCAGGAGAGCCTTCTGGATTGTAGACAATGATCACAGGATGTCATGACCTTGACTTCCAAGTTCTGGCAAATGGCTGAATAAATGGGATGGTCAGATAAAGTTTGCTGTGTCTTGTATAGGAGAAGCCTTAACGAAGACTTGAAGGACGAGCTGGCCCGAGTTCCCAGACCAGATAACTTAAATGCCCTGGTTTAGTTATCCCTGCAGATTGACTTTCGTCTTCAAGAAAGACACCAAGAATGAAGAAGGAATCGCTCATCTCTCAACAGAGATCCATTGACATCACCTTTCTCCAGTACATCTGTCACTTCGGAGCCCGGGCCTATGCAATTGGGAGCTGCTAGGGGACCTCTGACCCCTGAAGAGAGGGCACGAAGAGTAGCTCAAGGGCTTTGCATGTATTGTGCTTTACAATCTCATTTGATAAAGGATTGCCCCATGGCATTCAGAAATGCCGCCTCCCGTTCCTAGACGGAGCACTGAACAGGGAGAAGGGAGCCAGCTCCAAAACATCCATACTTTCTGCAGTAAGAATGAAATCCTTGCTCATACTGGGAATCTCAAGTTCCCCTGACAATGAGCCGATAACAGCATTAGCCCTGGTTGTGATTGTGGAGCAGTGGAGAACCTTATGGACATAACTTGGGCCAAACAACATAGAATTCCTACACAAAGAAAACAATCCATTCAACCTGTGGAGGGCATAGATGGGACTCCTCTATCACCCGGACCCATCATGGAAAACACTCTTTCTTGGAACATGACAATAGCCCAGCATTCCGAAAACATAATTTTTGACATCATTAAGGCTGCTCATTTTCCTGTTGTTCTTGGTATACATTGGTTACAGATACTGTAAGGAAGGCATGGACGTGACCACAGGTGACCACAGTTCAAGGGAGTTTATTGAACTTCAACAAGGGTGTGATATACGCCTATGTAATCCTAAATCTACAGATGGGAGCAAGCTACGACCATCAAATAATACTAATGCAGTTCCAGTGGAGTCTCGTCCAAATGAAACGGTCTATACTAAAAAGAAAAAAACTATTGCCAATCCTTACCTCTAAATAACAATAGTGTTGGATAGTGTTTATGAAAAAAAATGAAGTCTTCGCAAAAATATGTCGGGATGTTCAGGCCGTTGGCCTCCCTTCCACACGTTTTCATCACAGGACAAGGTGGTTCACTCGGGCATCGCACACTCTCTGGCTTCTTTGGCACGAGGATACCGTTCCATAACCAGCACCAGGACCTTCTGTGGCCAAGTCTCTTTCTTTATCAAAGTCTCTTGATTCAGCGGGCCTGATGTATCAAAACAAACACAAAGTTCCTTTCCTCTTGCAAGTACTTAATTCAGGTGATCCATTCTTCACCCTAGATCCCAGTCTTACAGGTTCAGATCCCCTTCGCCAATGTTCAGAGAATATTTTCGATCGGGTGACTCACGTTTCACCCTGATCCCCCTCTGCCGGGCTCAGATCATTCCTTTTACACAATTAGTCTCCCTCAGCAGGGCTCAAACCAATTTCAGTTCGCATTAGCTATCGAAGACATTCACGTTGCTCATCACATATGCTTCACACACTGTTCTCTTCAGATTTCTTCATACAATACCGCTTACAACCTTGGTTCTAACACAGACCGGTCTGCAATCAGTCTCCCTGACTCACCGGTTGTGCTTTCTTTACTGGCGCTGCTTTGTTGTAGGAGCCAAGGAAAGTACAAGTACGGCAAAAGCTCCTCCCCTCCTTTGCTATCGACGCGGGAGAGCCCCAGGTATCTCTGACACACAATGCAGGTTTCATCATCTTTAATTCCAGGTCTTATGTTTCTTATTCTCGAAGGCTCATGAAAGTAAAGTTTTTTCTCTGAAAAGGTCAAGGGCACTCCCCTCATTGCAACCATCTGGGTTCTTGCAGTCTTTTTCCTCGTATTAAACTGCCATCTTGGAACTGCTGATTCCTTTTGTGCTTTGCCTTGCTCAGAGTGTGCTTGCTTGCTTCGCCTTTTATCTGTGTGGGGAAGTGTGATGGAAGTCAGGTGTGTGTAATGATCAGTAATTTCCCCACTCTGCCAGACCATTGTGTTGGGACATGTCAGGTATACGGCTCGGGTGTTAGTCCGTTTTCTCCCATAGTGAGCTGTCTGTGAGAAAGTGTTTGTGTCTTTGAAAGAGGGGCAAGGGGTTGAGTTCCTACATATCCTACCTGGTAGGATGGGGAAAAGGTGTTACAGGGAAGGGGATACCACGTCTCACCATCTGGTGTCCCACTCCTACTCCCCGAAGACCCCTCATCCAGGTGATCCTCCCGCACTGGTCCACCCCCAGGAACTGGATCCAAAAGTGATGGGCGTATCCTGGCTACCTGGATGACAGATCCACGGGGACTAGCGGGTGAGACACCTTCAGGTTTCTCACAGTACACAACCCTTTTATCAATTGGGCTGCAGGGACTTTGTTCCTAGGATCAGAGTTTTGCATTGAACATTGTACCCAAGTGTCCTGTAATGAACCTTTGAATTGCTTTTCTGAAATACCTCTTGAGGTACCATACACAGTGGCTCACGTGCAACATATACCAGACGAATACTTCGACTTCCAAGACGTATTCTCCAAATCCATTGCACAGGCCTCCCCCCTCATCGAACAGAAGATTGCTGTATTGACACCCTCCCAAATGCAATCATTCCCTTTAGACGGATGTTCATTTTGTCAGCCGCAGAAAAATTGGTTCTAAAATCCTATCTGGATACCAATCTGGAAAACTGTCTAATACAGAAGTCCAAATCCTCTACTGGAGCATCTTTGATTTTTATGCCAAAAAAAGACACCTCCAAGCTCTGTCATTGTTTGGACTACAGAAGATTGAACAGAGTTACTCTAAAGGATAAATAAACATTGCCTCCGATTTCTGATATATTTATTTTAATTTATTTATTTATTGGGCATTTGTCAGGCACTAATACAACAAATAAATTGCATTTCAAAGCACCCACATTGCAACAGGGAAGGAACATGGGATAGGAAACAATTTATACACTGGAAGATATAGATGAAGTTAATAGGCCTTGTGAGCATTCAGAGCATGCAAGTGCAGAGAGAGGAGGGGGGAGGTGGGGTAAGGGCTGAGGTGCCCGTGAGTGAGCAGCAGGTGTAAGTGCCCATAGTAGTAAGTGCTAGGTAGCTATCATCTGTAGAAAATAAAAATAAATAAATGGTTAAGTGCAGGCATACAGTGCCGAATGCCATTAAGTGATGTGTGTAGACAGAGGCTGAAGGCGATTGGGTGTGGGAAGCCAGGGCCCTGAAGGACACATAAGGGCCCTGGTCACCAATCACTGCGACTCGTGAGATTAGCAGGGGAGGAGGGGGTGAAAAGGAAAGTCTTGAGGAGCTTCCGGAAAATAAGGAGGTCCGGCTCACGAAAAAGAGGAAGGTGGAGGCTGTTCCATAAGAGGGAGCCAGCTGAGGAAAGAGATAGGCCTCCGGCTCTCTGTTTAACAAAATGCTTGACACACAGAGATTTGGTACCAGAGGAATGTAGAAGTCTAGAGGGAGAGTATTTAGTAAGAGCAAGTTGCAGATAGCATGGTCCCTGGCCCCAGACAGCTTTGTGGATGATGCAGAGGGATTTGAACCTGATCCTTGCAGCCACCGGGAGCCAGTGGAGAGATTTTAGGGCAGGAGAGATGCAGTCCCTGGGTTTGAGGCCAAGGATAAGTCTCGCTAGCCTACTCTGGATTAGCTGGTAGGGTCGTAGAGAGGAAGAAGGTAGATTCAAAAGACGGCTATTGCAGTAGTCTATCCTAGAGAGAACGAGAGCTCTGATAACACTGAGCTTCTGGGGGGAAGTGAGAAAAGGGAGAATTCCTTTTAGAAGGAATAGTTGAAAGTTGTATTTCTTGGCAATGTCCTGAATGTGAAAGAGAGGAGTCAAAGATGACTCCAAGGTTTCTGGCTTCAGATGAAGGAGAGGGTGGAGAGCCCATAGAGGATGGCCAGAGTGAGGGGAGGAAAGTGGGAGCAGAGGACACAATTGGAAGGATCTCAGTCTTGCTGGCATTGAGGCAGATATTGTTGGGAGTGCACCAGGACTGGATGGCAGATAGGCAATCCAGGATAGTGGAAGATACCAGAAGGTCTGCAGGAAGTTTGAAAACGAGTTGTGCGTCATCTGCGTCACACTGGAAGTTGGGGGAGAAGGAGGAAATTAGGAGTGCCAGCTGAGCAAGGTAAGTGTTGAAGAGCCAGGGGGAGAGGTTGGAGCACTGGGGGACCCGACAGGGAGAGAAAGAGGTAGGTGAGGAGAAGGTGCCCAGAATAACCTGGGACAAGCAGTCAGTAAGGAAGGAGGTCAGCCAATCCAGTGCCCGCTCTGACATACCTAAAATATCATGGAGCCGTTTTATGAGGATGGAGTGGTTGACCATGCCAAAGACAGGTCTGCTGAAGGTTTTTTCAGGAGGGGGCACACAAGAGAGTTCTTGAGAGAGGAGGGGAAAGAACCAGTAGAAAAATAGTGGTTGCAGAAATCAGTGAGTGCAGGGGCAAGAGAGCCAATGTTGTCCTTGATGGTTCTGGAGAAGCAAGGGGAAACCTGTTTGGATGAGACCTTCATAGAGCGGACAATTCTGGTGATCTCATCTGGTGTGACAGGGGAGAAGGAGGCGAGGCAGAAGGAGGGTGGGAGGCCATAGGAGGCAAAGGAGTGTGGGAGGAGTTGGGGGAGAGGGAAGCAAGGGTGTTCAGGATATCCAGTGTTTTAGTGGTGAAGTGTGTGGCCAGTGTGTTGTAAAGGGCCTGAGACAGAAGAGGAGAGGAGGAGATTGCGGATGGGTTGGCTAGTTCCCTGCAGATTTTAAAGAGTTCAGCTGTATTGTTGGATGCACCCGGTACCCATGCCTGGATGTGGGCACTTTTCTTGGCACGGATGGAGAGTCTCTATTGCCTTTGGACCAGGTGGCAGGCCAGTTTGTCAGAGGACGCACCTAAGGTTTGCCACTTCCATTCTGCAGCTCTGCACTTGCGTTTCAGGGCTTCAAGTTCAGAGTCATACCAGGTATTATGCTTGGAGGCAGGTTTCATACGGATCCTCATGACTGGGGCAAGAATGTCCAGAGTGTTTGTAATGGCCAGATTGAGGTTGCTGAGAGCAAGGTCAGAGGTAGAGTGTGTGGTATGGGGACAGGGGGGACTCAAGGTCTTACATGGATCCCAGGTATTCACGAAATTAGACCTCAGGGGGGCCTATCATTTAGTCCAAATTCGTCAAGGTGACGAGTGGAAGACAGCTTTCAGAACACCTTTTGAGCATTTTGAGTATTTGGTCATGTCCTTTGGACTCATGAATGCCCCAGCCGTCTTCCAAAGGTTCATGGACCAGGTATTTTCAGACATGCTTTTTCATTTTGTTATCGTCTATTTAGACAACATTTTTATTTATTCACCGAATAAACATCTTCATCAGGATCACGTAAGTCAGGGGTGTTGCTAGTTCTGGAAAAGATCTGGGGCTACGCTAATGTCAGGACTGTCGGGACTTGGGGCTAGCTAGCCTTTTGTTTGTTTGTTTTGTTTATTTTATTCATTTGTAACGCGCGCCAGACCCAAGGGTATCAGGGCGCAGGAGCAACAAGGTTATTCTTAGCTTGGTTACAGTGCTGTACAGTAATTTACAGGTGTGTACATGGGTCAGTACAGGTACAAGGCAGAAACTTTAAAAAGCAATTTACAAAATGTACATAAGGAGGGCAAGCATGGGTGAGGTTAGCGGTCATTTTCCTTTATCCACTGAATGTAGTTGCGCCTAAAGTGGGGGTAGGTTTTAGGTGTCCTTAAGGTGGGTGGCAGGGAGTTCCAATGTTGGGCTGTAGTCCCTGAGCTTCTATCTGGGGCTTCAACCAAAAGACTTGGGACTATAGCCCTCTCAGCCCCTCCACCCCCCGACCGCCAGCAACGCCTCTGATGTAAGCCAAGTCCTTGAAAGATTATGGGAAAATCATCTCTTGGCTAAGCTGGTGAAATGTCTTTTTCACCAAAGATCCATATCTTATCTTGGCTACATTACTTCGCCTACTGGGATAGCCATGGTCCCCAAGAAAATAACTGCAGTGTTAAATGGGCCTACACCCACTTGCTTTAAACACATTCAACGGTTTCTGGGTTTAGCCAATTTCTACAGAAAATTCATACCAAACTTCTCTGAATTTGTTTTATCCATAACCCATCTACTAAAGAAAGGAGTGTCTTTTCAATGGACTGAACAAATGTAAGTTGCCTTCATTCGCTGAAACAGTTGTTAACAAAAGAATCAATACTTGGACAACCTGAAGTGAATAAAATCTTAATAGTATAGACAGTTGCTTCAGAAGCTGTGATGGTTACAGTCTTAAAACAACAGCAAGAAGACATTGAAGAACATCACATAGCCTATCTGTCCAGAACCTTGACGGAACGTGAACGTCACTATTGAGTAATCGAAAAAGAGCTCCTGGCTATATGTCACGCCTGTGTGGAATGGCAACATCTTCTTTTAGGTTCAAAATTTCCAGCTTTGATTAGGACTGATCATCGAAATCTGCAAGCACTTCAATCTCTAGAATATCTCAATAGTCGACAGGCAAGATGGGCCTTTTTTTTTGCTCAGTATCAATTCAGTCTTACATATATCCATGGAGCAGCAATTTTCATTGCAGATGCAGTTTCTCGAAAGTATCATATGGAAACCCCATCTATAAGGGCCTATAGCACAGTTCTACAAGATAAGAATTTTTTTTTTCGGTGGATTCCTTTTTGTCACAAGTAAAGCAAGATACCACGATTGCACCAGAATTTCTGAAACTTGTCCAGTCTAATCCTTGGCAATTGAGCACTAAACATGGCCTTTTGTTCAAAGGTCACCGCTATTTATACCCTTGGAGAAAACCAGGACCCATATTCTCTGTTGTTGCCATGACTCTCTTGCAGCAGGTCATCGAGGGGTTCATGCCATATACGGCAGCATTCAGTGTCACTTTTGGTGGCCTTCATTGAAAACAGCTGTTCCACAACATGTCAGAACTCGTTTTGTTTGTGGTCAAACAAAACCATTGAAAGGAAAACCTCTGGGGCTTCTCCACCAACTCACTGCACCTATTAAACAGTGGGAAGTTATTTTTACTGATTTTATTGTAGAGCTACCCCCTCAAAGGGTTGTTTGGTGATAATGGTCACTGAATGGCACAGTTTTTACCGTTATGGAAGTTACCTACTGCTCAAGAAATGGCTCAAGTTTTCTTTATGGACATATTCAGGTTACACGTATTGCCAAACACCATAATCTCTGATCGCGGTTCTCAGTATGTGTCAAAGTATCGGTCGTAAATTGTGTCATAAGACAGTCATTACACGGGCCCTCTCTTCAGGGTATCATCCACAGAGCAATGGGGTTACCAAAAGGATCAATCAGACCCTTGAACAAAACATACGTTGTTTTTCCACATAGGTACATGATGATTAGGTCACCTTACTCCCTGTTACTGAATTTTCTTATAACAACACTAGACATACTTCCACCAAATTCAGTCCAGTCTTCTGTTCATATGGATTCCATCCAGCCGTTTTTCCTTCCAACTTTAATTACCAGTCAAACATTCCTTCAGTGGAACACTGGATCTCCAGTCTTCATTCAGTTCAAAAGAACACCAAGGCTAATCTCTCTCAAGCTCAGGAAACGACAAAAAGCTTTGCAGACCAAAAAAGACAACCTGCCCCCACCGTTTCCGTGGGTGACAAAGTGTGGCTTTCGGCTACATGCTTACCTCGCCATGTGTGCCCTTCCAAATTGGCTTTGAGGTTCTTTGGTCCCTTTCGGATCATGTCTCTTTTTGTCTTCAGTTACCACCTTCATGGAAGAGGATCCATCCAGTATTCCATGTTTCTCTTCTAAAGCCTTTTCATCAATCCTATCCTCCGGGTCATTTAACACCGATACCGATTGCTGTTAACTCATCACCTGAATATGAAATGGAATGTATTTGTGACTCCCGCTTTCTGAGAGGTTGCCTACAATACCTGGTGGATTGGAAAGGGTACCCCCTTCAGAAAACTCTTGGGAACCTCATTCCTTTGTACATGCCCCAAGGTTTGTTTGCCAATTCCACCGTCTCCACCCGAGCAAACCCGGTGGTCCCGCCTTTGGAAGGGGGCATGCTGTCTTGAATCATCCCCATTGTCACTCTGGCATAGGTGGCGCTTTCCACTATCCAGGACATCTTTGTACTCCATGTTAAAATGGCCGCCGCCTTATTCTGTGTCTGGGGCTTGCCTTTTCCTTGGTGCTTGGCGCTTCGTGCTCTCGCAGGATCCCACTTTTCCATGGTGATGGAAAATGCCTCGCCTACAAACATCCAAGCAGCAAGATCCGCAGCACGTCTCAATGCTAAGGTATTGTTCCGCTGATTCCTTAACTCAGTGCTTCATGTTTTGCTTCGACTTGTCGCCTTGGTTCCTCAATTTCCTCCTTCCCTTATGTTTTCCTGGTGCCTTCCTCTTGCCTTGCTACAGACCTTTCTGTGTTCCTCTCTGCTGCCACCTGTCTCCTGCTTCCTTTGTTTGCAGCCTGACCCATTGCTCTGGACTCAATTCCCTTGCTGTTGCCTTTTTTGTTTTCTTGTACTTTTGGACCTTTGTCGTCCCATTTATTTTTGCTGTCTTTCTTCTTGGATTGCCTCCGAAGATATTCTCTGGGCTACTTCCATGCAGAAGTTCTCCATAGTGCCTCTGCCTTCTGCGTATTCTGGACGTCTGTTTGCTGCTATTCTCCTGGCTGCAATTCAGACTCTTCCTTTCCCATTCTACAGCGCCTCTTATGGGACACTGAACAAGTAACATTCTGCCGTGGGGTTTTTCCCTGCACAGGGTTTTTTCTCCCACTTTTTGCAAGGAGCTTTCCTCCGGGAGTCACACGACCAAATTACTACTACTCTGGGCAGCGTGGGTCAGGGGAGAGGCATCAATTTCTTCAGGACTCAAACCAGCAGCAAAATCACTGTCAGAAGCACATCTCCTCGTCTTCTTCACATGCCTCGACTCGGGTGAGCAAAAAACCTGACATAGTCATCTATTAGCTAAAGACTCTGGGTAAGTCTCTCGTAACCTGGACTAATTTCTGGCAGAGGGACTCCCTGGACCCCCCTTGTTAATTTGTATATTTAAGGAACTTTGGGTCTCACCCTAAATTACTAGGGGAATCCAGACATGGACCCCTTGCTCACTATTCTTAGAGAGGCACAGATCCGCCCTACTGATGAGGTCCAACCAGACCGAAACACCTGTCTGGGGTTTCTGTTGGTACTCTTGTTCAGAGGAGAATTGCCTAGCATTTCGGTGCTGGACTGCCCCAGGGCAGGACAAAGACTGATATGTTTGGGATATTTCTTCTCTGTGAAAGATATTGAGCTAAAGACTCTGGGTAAGTCTCTCGTAACCAGGACTAATGTCTGGCAGATGGACTCCCAGGACCCCCCTTGTTAATTTGCATAGTCATTTATTAGCCAGTAAAAATTCAGTTCAATGAGGTTTGGCCCGGTGTGGTTCTTCACAAATTCTGTATAAGAGGCATTTAATTGTCCTTCATCAGGTTGCTTCCAATCTTCAGCCCCCAATGAATGACCAACACATTTAGGTTGTGCTTGGAGGGACAGAAACATGTAGGGCCAGTAAAGACACAAATGGGGATAGCTGGACATATATGCATTTCTATTGTGTGTTATGATATGTAGTGTTAACCTGTCTTTTGATGTATCATTTAGTGTTGTTTTGTTGCAATGTGCATGTTGGATTTAAATGTAAGTTTAAATTTGAAGTCACTGTTTTCCAGTGACTATACATTTTTATGAATTGTGTGAACATTTAATAAAAATACATTTACATATCTTTTTATGACATGAATTCCTGCTCTAGTCAATTTTTTGTGGACTGGAGGTATGAACGGTTTAGATGGGTCATCCATTCTTTGTGATCTGATCTTCTTTTCCTCTGCTTTATGTTATATAAGTACTATGTTGAACCCAGGCTGTAGAAGAGTTCATAACACATGGTGTTTCTCGGTGTATAACAACTTGTAAAAACTAGATAGAAGTAGAAACATGTGTAATAGTAAGTGTTATGAAAATAGTCAATGTTCACATATAAATTTACAATTCTCCTGCCTGCAACAACATTGCAGGAACACATTTTTAAAGTTTTATTTTTTTTAAAAATCACATACAAAAGAAAGCACGTGCTTGTGTGCATTGTTATAATATATAATCTAAGAATTTGAAGTTTGGTAAATATTAAATAAAATCAATTATCTATGCTACATAATTGTATGCGGCACATTACATTTAAAGAAACAACGGTAGAATACATTGTACTGTGCAAGTATGAGATATGTACATATATGCTATGTTAAAAAACAGAGTGGTCATATTTCAAAATGTAATTCATCAAACCAGTGACATCAGTGATGGCATGCATAATGTAATAGTGACACCATCAGTGATGTCACCAGTTGTGTCATTTGTGATGTTATCGCTGTGGCAGCAGGGGACGCACAGTTAAAGTGGACTTGTTCGAAATGCGATTGCTGAATTTTAGGGGTTTTGTTGCCTTTAATCTGATCACCTGAATTCTCTCTTAACCAAGGTTGTTTTCACTGAATTTCAAAGGTTTTGTTGCTATGTATTTTTCACGTTAAATCTGATCACCTTAACTCTCCCCCAACTAAAGATTTTTCAAAGAATTTCAAGGGTTTTCTTATGCCATAGTTTCTTCGGGGCCCACTTGCCATGGCCTTCAGTCGTGACCACTGTACATGTTGCACCAATAGGTTTCTTTGGGCCCCACTAACCATGACCTCTGGCACAGAGACCCATTGCCGCTTACCTAGGAGATGTGATCACTGCAGGTGTAAAATTACTTTCTTTATTTCCCTCATACTGTGGCACTGAACTACCCATGCACATAGGATTCATCCAGTAGTCCCCTGATAATGCTCGAAAATCCCAAACTCTTCCCTGTCCTCACAGACACAAACCTGATGACCCTCCTCTTTCCATGGTCCCCTCCACTCTCTTCAATGGATTTTTTCCTCCCTGGCCCTCTGCTGGCCATTACCCCCTATCACTGTTTGGTTTGTGTGAACATGTTCGTCTCTGAGGTGGACGTGACTAAAATGCAAGTGCTGAATTTGAGGGATTTTCTTGTGTTAAATCTGATCACCTTAACGCTCTCTTAAATGGTTTTTAACTGAATTTCAGGGTTTTGCTATACCTTAGTTTCCTCAGGGCCCACTAGCCATGGCCTTCTGGTATGTTCAATGTACATGTTGTACAAATAGATTTTTTTGGGCCCACTAGCCATGGCCTTGAACATGTTGGATATTTTTTTGAGGTCTCACTAGCTATGGCTTTTGGCCGCGGCCTCTGTACATGTTGCACCAATGTCTTTCTTTTGGGCCTACTGGCCATGTCACAAAAATGTATTTGTTACCAAGCACCCATCGCCCGCTGCACAGTAGATGTAGGCATTGTAGATGTTAAACCTTTTTTTTCGAACACCTTATTCCCGTGATAACTTCACAGTAATCATTTCCAATAACAGAGCTTCCTGTGGTAGAGTGGCAGTTCGTTGATTCCAGCGATAACAGGAAAAATTGCTCAAATTAAAAAGTCTTCCACATCCTTACCGGCACGCAACATGTGTCCCCCTTCTTTTTTAAGGCCCCATACCTCCACTCAATTGCCCTTTGCTCTCCCATTACCCCCTATCACTCATCGGTTCGTGTGACAAGCATTTCTTTCTGACCAAGTCTTACAGCGGTCTTCCCCTGATAAACTGAAAATGTTCTACCAGTAACTGGCTCCCCAACCCACCCCCAAATCCCCAACTTCGCTTGTAGCCTTTTTTCCCACTACCAACCTCTAGCCTGATGTGATTGCTATTGCTATTTATATTGCGCCTACTGCCAGGCCATCTAAGCACTCTAAGCATTCAAAGCAATCAGTGTTCCCCTAGGAGTGACTACATGAACAGAAGAGTTTTGAGTCTTTCTGATGGGTATTGACAGTCTTTATTCCTTCCTTGCACACCAACTGTCCCACACATATATGCCTTTAAGACTGGGTTGAGAAAGAGGCAGCTAGGAGTAATGCACACTTCTAATCAATGTCACCACTTTGGTACTGAGACGATGAAGAGGGCTATGGAGGGAAAACATTATGAGGGTCAGGCATGTCTCATTAATAGGTGTAATTGTGGTCAGGCAAAGGACTTGCACCTGCAGCCAATTGAGAGGCCACAGGTGCATAAATGGAGAGACCGGCAGAGAGGAAGGGGAACCTGCCTGGTGAAAAGGATGCAGCTGCGAGGCAAGGGGAGGATGCAGTGTTTTGCAGAGGTGAAGAACCCCTGCAGTCCCCTGTGCCGCGTGTTCCCAGCTGGAGCTGGGGAACATCAAAGACTTGTACCTGGAAGCAAGTGGAAGCAGGAGAACGCCCAAGAAGCGGCCGAGCACCAGTGGGTGTGAGAAAGGGAACACTCGTACCAGGAAGTTCCAGGGGCGGGAATTGGACATTTGTTAAGAAAAGTACTGAACAAACGGAAACCTCTAAGAAAGGGGTTTGGAGGTGAAACGGAAGAATATGGAATATCGAATAACTGCAAGTATTTTTTCAGACAGCATTTATTGAATGCCGAACTAAAGTGAAGCTATAGAAAGTTTATGAAAATATAGCATGAGTGGAAAAGTGAATGATGTGCAGTTATGAGCGCTGTGAAAACCATTTAGAAGCACTTGTGAACCAAGTGAAAACCCGTAATAAGCACTTACGCATTAAGTGAAAAGCAAGTGTGCCAGGCAAGTTGATGAACGTGGATGAACAATGTGAAACTAAGATGGGGGGAAAAGGATGAACACTCCAGACTGAATGGAATACAAGTTGTTGCAAATCCAAGACTGCCAAGGAGAAAACTACAGCAAAGGTTGATTACGGACACAGGTACAGGGAGAAAACCTGTGCTGGCCAAGGGAAACTAAAAGCATCACAAAGTGCCAAGGCTTATCGGTTGCGTGAACTGTATTGGGTGGACCGTGTGATCCAACAACGCCGCCTAGACCGGATAGCCCCTACTGGAGAAAGAACCAAGGAAAGACACAACACAAGGCTGTGTGATATAATAAGTGCTGAAGTGAGAGAAATAATTTGTTGTGAACTATTAAAGAATCAGAAGGATTATGAAGTAAAACTGGAAGCATCACTGAAAGTCAAGAGACTTGAACTGAGAGTAGTTCTGTTGTAAGAGCTGCCTTCTTGGGGAAAGAAACACCCAAGATATCTTGGAACTACGTTGAACTTGGGGAAGGGAACCCCAAGGTTTCTTTGAACTATGTTGAACTTGGGGAAGGGATCCTAGAGACCTTTTGAACTGTTGTGAACTTGGGAAAGTGTAAGCTGAAACAAGCAAGCTGGAAGACGCTCAGAACTTTATTTTGAACACTGTTCGTTTGGGTGCTGACATCCCTACACAATGTATATCTTTAGTTATGAGGGCAAGTATAGGTTTTGGACATAGACAGACTTTTACGTTGAACTTATCGACAGAGACTATCCTTAGTTTCTTTAGGTAGGGAAATCCACCTTAGCCTAGGGCAAGTTAGGACTTACTCCATCCTGACAATAAAGATAAATAAAATATTTTTGTTAAGAAAAGTGAATCTGTTGTCTGTGTCTTGCTTCTTAAGGCCTTCACAGGTGGCATTGCAATGACAGGACTATCTTAAATGCACCATCTCACAGGGGGCTGTGATGAATTCAAGGGAGCCATCACAGATTCCCTGGCAGTGATCTCCTCCCATTTGGCTAGAGGGACGGCAGTCGCTACCTGATCGTCACCCTGGGGTGTGGTTACATTAGGGAGAAGACAACTACCAGGTAGATGTCATGACTTCATTGGAAGAGTCACAGTGTTCCCCCTTTCCCCATGAATAAGACCCTCTGATACCGGAGTTCTTAATGGCCTATTATTATTGTAGTCAAGCCTCTGACTTTCACCCTAACACACATAACTCACCCTAACACACATAACTCACACTTAACACCTATTGTCCTGGATGTGCCTTTTTATGAAATCCGTGAGAAAAACCACCCAGGACTTAAGAACCCAAAGAAAGTTATGGACTTCAACTGAGATACCTCAGGTACTGAGACAAGGAGAAGGACAGGGGAGTTTGTATACAGTGTAAGGAACTCATGGTGGCAACAGTAAAGACAGAGACAAGTGATCATAGTTCAAAGGTGTTTATTAAACTGTATGAATGGGTGAGAAAAACACCTAATCTACACTTAAATCTAAGATGGGAGCAAGCTACGATCGTCAAATAATAATAAGGCAGTCCTAGTTCTGTCTTGTCAAATAAAAAGGGCCTATACTAAAAACACCTATTGCCAATCCTTACCTCTAAGTTACAAAATAGTGCGGGGCAATGTTCACCAATAATTAATAAGTCAGGATCGTATGGCTGGGGTCTCCCTTCCCCACGTTTTAAGCACGGGACAAGGCGGGACTCCTAGCACAGCACACTTTCAGGCCTCGCCAGCACAAGGTTGTTGTTTGTTTGTTTGTTTATTGATTTGATAATGCACACCAAAACCTTGGGTAGCTGGGCGCAGCAGTACAAGAAGTCTCGAAGCTTAGTTACAGTGGCTGTAGCAGGCAGGTAAATACATGTGCATACATCATATAATACAGTGAAGACATTTGCAAGTCGAGGAGCATAGAGGATTTTGATGTGCATATATACATGATGAAGACCATGCTTAACATTACGTATACTTAAGGGAAAGCCTGCAGCTATGGAATACAAGGTCCGGTGTATTTGTTGCAGTAGTAGTGTTAAGTGCAGTGGTTGTCAAGGTTATGTCAAGAGGGTATAGCGACAGTAGGGGGAAGAAACGGTTATGAGTCATTAGTGCGAAGCCATTTGAGTGCATTATGTCTAAATTTGGTGTAGGGTTGGGGTCGTCTGAGGTCAAATGGGAGTTTATTCCACGATTGCACAGCTTTAACTGGGAAACTAGTTCCTCCAGCCGTGGTCAGTTTAAATCTGGGGATTTCAGGCATAGATGTGTTGGAGAGATCTCCTGTGTCGGGTAGTGGTTCTCCTGGAGATATTTACAGACAAGTAAAGAGGTGCTCGATTGTTTAGGCATTTGGAAGTGAGAGAGACTGTTTTGAGGAAGATTCTATCCTTTATTTTTAGCCAGTGAGTCTCTTTTCTGAATTTAGTGATATGCTCTCTTTAGGGGATGTTCAACGCTGCTCTTAAGGCGTTGTTTTGCAATCTTTGAAGTTTGTCAGTGACATACTTGTTGGCTCCTGAGTACAGGGCATTGCAATATTCTAGTCTGGACATAATAAGAGCATTGGCCAAGGTGACACAGCTGGCACTGGAGAGGAATGGTCTGGAGGCTCGGATTAATTTGCAAGTGTAGGCTGTTGTGGAGGCGAGGGAGTTGACTCGCTTCTTAAGGGTGAGAGAGGAGTCCAGATAGAATCCTAGAGTTTTTACCACAGGCATAACCTTGATGATATTGTTATCAATGTTAAAGGATGCGTAGTTTGGGGTTTGTTTTTTTAGGTTGGAGTCAGAGCCGAGGGGCAGTATCTCCGTTTTATCGTCATTCAGGCAGAGGCCATGGGTCGCCATCCATGCCTGAATGAGGGTGTATATCTTATTCACCAAGGCCTAGTCCGCTTCATAGTTGCCCGAAAGGGGTATGAGGATCTGGGTGTCATCTGCATAATTAGTGTAGGTGACGCCCAGTCTATCCAACTTGTCGAACAACAGTGAATGAGACACAGGACCCCTGTGGGACTCTGCATGTTATCTGGATGGGATCAGCGCAGGTTGAGGTGGAAAAACTCTCATGGTCCGGTTAATTAGAAAGGATTGGACCCAGGCTATAGATTCCCCTGTGAAGTTGGCAGCAAGCTTGAGGTGGCTGAATAAAACTGCGTGATCCACCAGGTCGAAGGCTGCTGACAAGTCCAGTAGAAGTAGCAAAGCTGTTTTTCCACTATCCTTTAGCTCCTCGATTTTTGTCTTAAGGTCTAGCAAGGCTTTTTCGGTGCTATGGAGGGGGCGGAAGCCCGATTGCCGAGAGCCTAGCAGGTGGTTGGCTTCCAGGTAGTCCTGAATTTGTAAGTAGGCTACTCTGTCGATAATTTTGAGTAGGAAAGGCACAGTGGTGATAGGTCTGTAGTTAGTTGGGACGGATGGATCAAGGGTTTGTTTTTTAAGTAAGGTTATAGTTGATTGCAACGATACCAGGCTCTTCTGAGGCCAAGTCTCTTTCCTACAAAGTCTCTTGTTTTAGAAGGCCTGATGGACCATAAAGAACAAACTAAAAGTATCTTCATTAAATCTTCACGTGGGCCGATCTCTCTTCACACTTTGATCCCCCTCAACCGGGCTCCGATCCTTCTTGCAATGTGGGTCTCCATCAGTCGGGTTCACTATGACCAACCACTCACTCGGGACATCCCTCGGTCGGGTTCACATTTGCCTCATTCAACAGTTTACCTTGGTTTAAACACAATGTGGGATTCATTTCCCTTGGCTTCCTCCTGGCATCCCTCTGTTGGGTTCACATAGCCATTCTAACACAATCTCATTTGAAAGCAGGGTCCTTGCCCCTAGCTTTCTCTTGGCATCCCTCTGTCGGGTTCACACTTGGTAATGGGCCAAAGACTTTCGATCGTACAAGGGTTTTTTACTCGTCCCTTGTAGGGCCACCTTGACATCTTGCGTCGGCTCTCCCAGGGCCTTCTGGCATCTGTAGTTTTAACAAACGGGCCAGCCAGAGTCTTTCGAATGAGTGTCTACATGGCATCGGACCACTTTGTAGCTAGTCTCTCCCTGGATTATTTCAACAGTTCCGTAACAAACAAAGTCTTTGTTCTTTCAGTTTACGTTACGTTGCCATTTGCAACCTATGCTCAACACAGTTCTGTTTACTATCGGTTCTCTCTCGAACTCACCAGCTGTGATGAACTGCTTGGTATTTCTTGTCTCTGGAGTCAAGGACGGTACCACGATAGCAAGCGTCTCTCCCTAACTTGATTTTCAGTGTAGGAGGGCTCAATGCACCGTTGACATCTGCTACACCACAAGCTAGCTTTTGTTCCCAGCCTTATGATTCCTTTTACAGAGGCTTCGCAGGTCTAGGTTGAAAAGGGCAAGGACACTTTCCTCCTTGTCGTCCTTTCGCTTATCGCCGCCTTTCTCCTCCTCTTGAACTGCCGTCCTGGAATAGCTGTTTCGTTATGTGGTCTGCCTTGCTCAACGTGTGCTCTCGTACTCCACCTTTTATCCCTGTGGGGAAGGGAAAGGGCTGTCAGGTGGGTGTAATTATTGTCAATTGACTGGCTCTGCCGGACCCTGCTGTTGGGACATGTCTGGTAAATGGACCTGGTTTTAGTCTGTTTTCTTTCGTGGTTTAAGAAATAGTTTGTGTTGGAAAAAGGGGTGGTAGAGCTTCTGAATATCCCACGGGGTAGGATGGGGAAAAGGCGTTATAGGGAAGGGGATACCACGTCTCACCCGTCAGTGTCCCACTTCCACTCCCCAAGGACCCCCCATCCAGGTGATCCTCCCACACTGGTCCACCCCCAGGAACTGGATCCAATAGCGATGGTCGTGTCATGGCCACCTGGATAACAGTTCCACGGGACTAGCGGGTGAAACACCTTCAGGTTTCTCATAACAGTGACAGGAGCCCGAAATGCAACATGTAGACTAGTTGTTTTTCCAAACCTGCAATGAGTGGAACATTTTAAAATGGCAACTGCTTTATGGAAGGGAGAGGTGCAGCGAGCATTCTAGAGGAAGTTGTTGGCTCCGAAGCGTGAGGCACACTGAGAAACCTTGCAAAGCAGGGCAGGCAGCCAGGACAGGAAGAAAGACACTGCATGTGAGCAAGAAGGGCCATGGGAACAACGAGAGCAGCGCAGAAGCTCCTGGGGTACGGTCGCTCGACGAGGCAGCAGACTCCATCCCAGGCTGAGCAAGAGAAGTGGAGTGTGGCCACGGAGCTGCGCCAGGTGCTGGGGGAGTGTCCACAAATTCCAACCTGGAAGGCAGAAGAAGAAGCCATAACGGAGAGACGCGGGCAATGCCGGAGATGCTGGAAAAGACTGGCGAGTCTGCCCAAAGCAGCTGGGGACCGCGGGGCGTTCCGACAACAAGTGAATGAATGGTGCAAGTTTGCTAATGCAGGAAATAAACAAAGGTACAGTTTGTTTGAATGAAGTCAAGGCAAAGTGTAAAAGCAAGGTGCCATAAGAAGAATATTTGAATGCAGACAAGACAAAGTATAAAAGCAAACCCCAATTAAATATAGTAGCATGAGATACCAATATGGGGGAGATGTTTTGAGCAAGTACATTTGAGAAAATATGACCACAAATAGATATACCAAGAATCACATGATATGTGCTATTGTGGTACACCTAAGAACTGTGAAACATATAAGGAGTCCTGGCATACGAGTATACCAGGCAGTTGAAGTTGTACAAAGATTCCTGGGAAGAGAGTACACCAGGGGATCTGGAAACCTTAAAGAGAAGTCCTGGAAGGTGAGTACACCAGGCAGCTGGAAATTGTATAAAGATACCTGGCAGGGAAATATATCATCTCACATATCAGACATCTCTAAATAATTAACTATCAGCTTCACCTCCTCAGAGGTACTCTACCTTTTCTCACTTTCCCCCAGAGGCTCACTGTCTCCAGAGCCCTGGTTCACTCCAGGCTGGACTATTCCAACAGCCTCTTCCTCAACCTTCCTTCTTCTGTCCTGCGCCCTCCGCAACTCATCCAGAACAGAATTGCAAGACTTATCCTTGGCCTCAAGCCCTGGAACCGCATCTCTCTGGCACTGAAATCCCTTCACTTGCTCCCTGTGACTGCAAGGATCAAATTCAAGACCCTCTGCATTGTTCACAAGGCTTTCTGGGGCCTGGGACCTACCAACCTGCAACACTGTCTACCCAAGAAATGTCCCTCTGCTCATCTACCTCCAACCTTCTGCGAGTGAGCCGGTTCTCCAAGCAGAGATTTGGAGGGAGATCCTTATCCTCGGCAGATGCCTCCCTATGGAATAGCCTCCCTGCCGCCCTCCGTCTTGAGCTGGATCTCCTTAAATTCCAGAAACTCCTCAAGACTTTTCTCTTCTCCTCTTCCTTCTCTATCCCACTACCCTGCTAACTTAGTTTTCTGCTTTTCCCTCCCTCCTCTTCCTTCAGCATGCTGACTGGCCGCCGGGCGTACAAAAGAGTCTCACTGGCCCCCGGCATCCCCTCCAGTCCTTTCTCGCACTTGCCCCAGGGCCCTACACCTGACCCACACTCAATGCACTTACAAACTAATCCAAGAGAGTGGCTCTCTATGCACGTATCCAGTCTCAACTGACCGGGTGCACTTGATCCTCACCCTCCCTGTGACCCCCTGTGCACTTGCACGATCCGTATGCACCGTGCCTGACGATTGTCTGTCTGTTCTTCCTTGTCTTCCCCCTAAATTGCACTGTTAAACTGTTAAACTGCAGAATCGCTGTCAAGCAAGGGCTCTGAGAAACTGTTTGTTTTTTTCCCCCATGTTCCCACCCTCCTTGAGCGCTTTGAAACACTTGCCTGTGTGTAGGCACTATATAAATAAACAATACCATACCATACAAGAACTTTTACAGAAAGACTGTTACAGACCTTTTTGCTTGAACAGAACCTTTTAGTTGAACAAGAAACTTTGTGAGTTCATTAGAGACACCAACGAACTATTAGCTAAAAAGCCATTTTGCCATCCTGTTTAAGAATCCTGGGCAAGGGGATCACCTTCTGGAGTCTTTACCTTTTGAGAAAACTTTTTGTTGGAGTCATTCTTACACTTTTGGTTTTGATCACTTTTTCTAACATCATTGCCCTACACCTTTTGTTGTTTGTATATACGTGTGAGGGTCAGGATAGGTTGTTTTGGACACAAGGACTTCTTTTTAGTTACTGACATACTGACACACACAGATCCTTCGTTTTTGTTTCTAGGTAGGGAAGTTCCCCTTTAGAATAGGGCTAGAGAGGTGTTTTACCACCCCATATTTGTTTAATAAAAATGTCTTTACTTAAGAATACAACCTTGTGTTCGTCTCTCAATTCGGACCCCTCACAGATTGTCTCAGGAGGGTTCCTGTTCCCTCCCTGTGTCAACCCTTGGGAGGGATCAAAGAGAGTCTTCCTGGGCTGGACGCAACATGGTTGCTGTGGGTACACCCAGACCAGACAGCTAACACACACCAGGCCCTGTCTTGAAGGAGTCACTGCACACTGTGGGGAGATTGTAGGCTTACTGCTCACCTGTGTTTTGCCAAAGGTCTTGTTCCTGGTGTCTTGCAACTAAGGGTGGCCCTCTCTGGGGGCCAGGATTCCCCAAGGTGAAACAGGATGGACCAGCCACCAGAGAGGCCAGTCTTCCAAGGAGAAAAAACCCTGAATGGGAAGAAATCTTCTTCCGGAGGTTGTTTTGATGCAATACTGGAGCGATGAGAGCGAGGGCCAAGGTGATAGGTGTTTGGCAGCAGAATTCCCAGGTATGCTCTGCAGGGTAAAGGGAGCCAATTCCCCAATAGCAATGCAGAAGGAACGATCACAGGCAGAAGTTCCCAAATAAGTAGCAGCATGAAGAAGCATAGTGCAGCAGGAGCGGAAGAGGTCAGAGCGGAGAGTAACAGGAGCGGAGAGCGCTCAGCGGAAGATCAGAACGGAACAACAGTAGCAAGGAACAGAGTAAGAGAGTGTATGTAGCAAGAAAGTTGCAACACGCAGAACCAGCGTTGTGAACTGTACTTGTTTGGAAATGTTATTATTCTTCCCCTGATCGCGTGCGGCATTTGTTGTAAATGGCGGCCATCTTGGAATTGTCCGGTATTCGTCCTAGAGGAGTGTAGGCGGCCATTGAATGGTTGACCATGGCAGTGCATCGGCGAGTGTTAGGATAATGGATGTTTGTCTTCCCCTGGCGCCAAAATGACCAGACTGGACAGCGAGATGTAACAGGAGTCAGACATAGGAGACAGACAATAAGTGGAGTTTTCTCACAAGTCGCCATTTATTAAATAATAAAGGGTGAGACAAACGCCTATCTTTTCCTAACCTAACAAGGATTTCCCTACCTAACCAACTAAGGCTAAAGTAAAATTACCTAATGCCCAAAAGTGTCTGTCCCTCACACTAATACATACAACAAACATGAAGAAAACAAGAATCATTGTGACCAGTTTAAGATCTGCTACCCCTGGATAAAGTCAGTATGTTGCAAACCAAAGTTCAATTGTAGGAAAGTTCTTTTCACTATCCTAGTTCCAATCCAAGTTGAATACACAGTTATTTGCATCCAAAATTTCCTTCACTTTTCAAACTGACTCTCTTAGTTCCAAAAAGGTTTCTTACTCCTAGGACAATTGTTAAAGTTGTCACAGCCGTTGTCTTGGCAAACCAAAAAGTCTCTTTCTTCATAACATTAAGTCAATGTAAAAAAGGTTATTTTCTCAGAAGACCAATCACTTTTTTATCACATTGCATTTCTTCTTCATAAGCAACACATTAATCAGGATGGTTCATTCAGAAAGTTCTACTTTAGTTAATGATAATAATGATGTTTATTTATATAGCGCCTTAATCCAAAGTTATGCAGCAGTTCCATCAAAACACAGCAGTGGAATTGCCACTTGTTGTCAATCACAATCTTTACAACCTTCTACCACAGTCACAGTACTTCAAATCCTCTTTTTCCTGG
Organism: Ambystoma mexicanum; assembly: GCF_040938575.1. Lineage (NCBI taxonomy): Eukaryota > Metazoa > Chordata > Amphibia > Caudata > Ambystomatidae > Ambystoma > Ambystoma mexicanum. The sequence continues at coordinate 1,088,849,419 of NC_090929.1, forward strand.
TCCCCTTGCCTGCCAGGACTAACCACTATTTGTCAATTTCCTGGTGTCCTCGCCTGCCAGAATAAAACTCCTACTGCTACAACTCATGCTCTGGGTTGAGGTTTGTTCCAAACTTTCCAAATCTTAACTCATCAATGGGAAAGTTGAACCAACAACTGCTTCTGGGATAAGTCTTTTGACTCATAACACAATTGGCTTACAACTTCTTTCATAAACATGCTATACAGGAGGACAGTGATTCTCACGCTGATCTGTTTCCCATAGGCAATGCAGGTTACAGTTCTCTCCCCCTTGATCCTTTCTACAAGGAGGGCTTTTCTCCTGCAGTCTCAGATTTCTTTCTATACAACCTAATGGCTGTTGGCAATGTGTTTTACAACTTTCTTCCACAGGGTGTCCGGTTCTCAGACTGCTACATTCAAATTGCCTTGATGTTTTTTGACTTTGGCAGTGTAGGTGATAATGTCCCCTGTTTGGATACCCCTCTTTGGGAAAATTGTAATCCCTTTGTTTTATCACTGCCCCTCTTTGACTTGGGCAATGTGGGCTACAATATTCTCTCATTGGGTTTCTCCTTTTAGGTAAGTCGTATTCACCGTGTTTGATTATTGCCCCCTTTTGGCTTGGGTAATGCGGGTTACAATATTCTTCTGTACGCCTTCTCCCTTTCGGGAGCTTGCATTCAGTCTGCTTTAAATTAAGGGTTTGGTATTCAAAAATTGCTTTCTTGTGCAGCGGTCTACTTCGGAGGGCCCCGGGGTCACCTAGGTCAGGCTAGCCCACTGGTCTGTCCTGGTGTCTCCTTCGGACTCGCTGCTTCTGCTTCTTCACTCATCAGGTCTTTCCTGGCATTTAATAGCTCAGGTCAGCCTTCTGCTGCTCGTGCTGGCTGTGTAAAGAGCACACAGTGCTCCTCACTCGCTCCAGTGAAGACCTCACACCGGGGAGAGATACAGAACACAGAGCTTCTCTCCTCTTCAGGTATGAAAAACCTGAAGGTACTCTCACAACCACTCCTCAGGGATCTCTTGTTCATGTGGCCAGGGAAGGGCCATCGCTTATGGATCCCGACCCTGGTGGGAGGACAAGTGAGAAAGGATCACCTGGGTGGAGTGTCCTTGGAGATTGAGGAGAGAGTGCCTGGGGGCGAGACATGGTATCCCGCCTTTCCTAGCACTGACCTACCCTACCCTTCATCCGCCTTTATGGGTTATATACACTCCCAACCCACACTTTGCCATTCACTCCTACCTAGTACTGAGATGAAGAAGAGGGGACTAGGAGCAATGCACACTCCCTATGTGAATCACCACTCTAGTACTGGGAAGAAGAAGAGGGGTATGGAAGCATCCACTTCTGAAAGTCAGGCTTGTCCCAGTAATTGGGTTTGTCATTGTCAGGCAATACCAGCAGGCTCAGGTGTATAAGGTGGAGCCCAAATCAATGTGAGCAGAGCTGACTTGGTGTAACGAGACCAGGAGGTCGGGAGACTGGCAACAATCCTGAAGGGGCTGCAGGACCCAGAGCAAGCGGTTCACGTGGAGAGTACAGGACTGGGGGCCTGTGAAAGTGAAGGAGGCCAACAGGAGGTGCCAAACAACTAAAAATCAGAATGGCTGCAAGCCACAACCATTCCGATTGCTGGCGTGTCCAGGGAAGTGCCTGGCGAGGAAGCGGATTCAAGGCGGTCTGCATCCTGGCTGGCAAGAAGTTGAGCGGGAGCAGCAGGGACTGCTGCGGTGGAGACCCGAAGAGCCGGTGATGGTGAGAGGACACAGAAACACTGGAGCGCTAGCAGGGAACAGCAGGCAAGTAGCAGTTCACAAAATGGAGAGAATATGAGCAATATTGATGTAACGCTCACCTTGTATCCACAGGGACGCCCCTCGACTGGCCTGGGATGCTTCTGGGACTCCGCACCTTCTCTGGGGTTCAGGCTGCCAGGGATCAGTTCTAGAAGACAGGAGGTGGAATTTAGCTGCTATTCTTTCCCTCGCGACCCACCTCCCGGTGTTCCCCTTGCCTTTCCCCTTGGGGCCGCTCTCATCTTGGTTTTTGTGAAGATGCGCTCTCCGTCCTGCCGTGCTGGGCAGGGGCGCGTTGTCAGTGGCACCGTTCCGCCGAGTTACTTCACTGGCGTGGGCCTGGAGTCCAGACTGGCTGCGACTCCACTTTTCAGTCTTTAGCATTAAGAATAATGTAAGTATTGGTTGATGCTCCAAAATAACCTTCTCCGCTTATCTTGCAGATGCTGCTGGCAGCGAACCGATACTCGAGGCAGAGTTCGAGAAGGTAAGGATGGATGCGCAATATGCGGCGCTGAGAGAGTCCTTGAAAATTGGCTATCCTGTGCTGTTGTTTCTTGCAGGACGTGGAAGAATCTGGAAAGATGGGATCAACCAAGCCCAAAGCCGATGGACGATGTTCGGGTGGGGATGGCCTTCCAGATGGGGTAGGTAAGTAAGCTTACTTGATGTCTCTTTCACGCCCTTTCCAGGGCTGTTACTGGAAGAAGATGATGATGTCTGGAAGACTTCGGTTGGATGGAAGCTGAAGCTGGGCAGGTAAGGGTGACTGCGGTTCTTTGTCTTGTCTCGGCCGTGCAGGCCAGGATGCTGAGCAGGACCCGGTGAAAGTCACGCTGCTAGAGCAGAATAACGCGAAGCGCGTGCCTCAAGTCGGGCGTGGTTTAAATACCCAGCAGGTATCCCAGGTGCCTTCGGGGCGGGCCTCGCCCTGGATGCTAGACTGCTAGTTGCAGTTCCCCATTGGTTCTTGTGGGGGCAGCCATGTTTGTCCATTGCCTGTTGTAAACCGCCCCTGACATGCGAGTCCGATGCCAATGGTGCCAAGACTGACTCCAAGGGAACCGAGAGGGGCAAAATAGGGCCTTTCGGGTCCCGTTAACATACAGTGGTGATAAGGTCGTGACAAATGAATACCGAACTGAACGGAAAGTACTGCTTGAATGGAACATGCAATATTGAATGCCGAATGGAATGGAAAGTACCGTTTTGAATTAAAACCAACGCATATGAAATACTGAAGGAACATTGGGAAATAAACTGACAAGGAATATCAGACTGAGTGAAAGCAGCACTGTGAACAGAACAAAAGCAAATAGGTTGATAAACTAATGTGGCAAAGACTTGTACGTTTATAGGAAATGCAAAAGACAGATGTACAAAGGTGTTGCAGCAATTAAAGAGAATATAAGTGTGGAAATACAGAAGCTTGAAGCAGAAAAGGCTGTGAAGGAGTTATGAAGGAGGGAACTTATGGTTGCGCGACCAGTGATGAGTGGACCGCATGGTCTGACAACTGCGCCTAGACCAGGGATCCCTAAATGATGACAAGCAAAGGACATTGTGAAGGAATCACAGAGAAGTGGGAATTGAATGATAAAGCAAGCTAGAAGGCAGGTCAACTGGACCTATTATTTTCTTATAAGGAACATTAAGCAAAAGCAAGTCATAGGAGTACTACAGTGTAATCTTGGGGAAGGGAACGCTGATAACTTAAAAAGAAATGAGAAACGCTGTCTTTGGGAAGGGAACCTCAAGACCCCCCTTTTGTGTGAATTGTGCAATATTGAACTTGGGGAAGAGAACTTCAAGACTTGACAGAACATTGGTAAGCAAAGCAGCTATTGGAACTGTATTGAGCTTGTGAAAGAACGTACGTTGAAAGCAGATGAGACAGATTAGACTTTACTTTTGAACACTATTCTGTTGGCTAAGAAGAACCCCACACCATGTTTATTTATTGATGTGAGGGAAACTATAGGTTTTGACACAGGCAGACTTTTGATTTGGACTACAGACACAGACTTCCCTTCGTATTCTTTAGGAAGGGAAATTCCCACCACAGTTATAGGGCAAGTTAGGCATTACACCATCCTGATCCTTAATAAATATTTTAATATTTAATTTTACAACTATTGTCTGTGTCCACACTTGATACCATGCTTGTCTCAAATTTGGTGTAAAGATTGGGATGCAGCTCAACCGATACAGATTGGGGGACCCTGAAGCATGAAAAGCTAAGTGACAGACCATCTAGTCCCACGGTAGCCACAAACGGATCCATTGTATTTGATATCTGTACTAGCAGGAAATAAATTATCCTTCCTGGGGAATGAAGGGTCATACCCATGGACACAGTAATCATACCACCCCGTGAAACCTATGTACGATTAGCACCCAAGTCAGGCCTCACCTGGAGGTTTGGGATGGATGTCCTGGCTGGCATTATTGACCCAGACTATCGCTGAGACATAAAAGTATTATTGCAGAAACATGGGAAAGATGTTTTTCAGGTCCAACCAGGAGATACAGTCGCCCAAGGGATACTTGAAAGGGCAATGTTCCCCAGATTTGAGGAAGAGACAGAGAAAGAAAAGCCTGACAGGGGTACTTAGGGTTTTGGGGAAGTGGATGAAAGACCTACCATTTCTCTACCCTCTAAACCTAATGAAGAAGAGCCTGGCACCCTGCATGACTTAGCCTTTGCCCAGAGGAACACACCTCTATTAGCCAAAGCCTTTTTACAGGTAAAACCTGAGTCTAAGGGTCGGGAAAAGGCAGACCTTTTTTGCCCAAAACATGGGTTACTGTATATAGGGGACATCACCGCAGAAGGCTTAACTAAAACACAGCTAGTGGTTCTCAGGAGCCACACGCAAGTGGCCCTCGAAAATAGCCCACTCCTACCTAACAGGAAGACATCTAAGACAAACTAAAACCCAGGCCCACAAAAGCAATACATTCTACTGGGCAGGGATTCATGCAGACATTAAGAGCTTTGTCCAGGCCTGTCACATCTGTCAGCGAACTAGTACCCACTTACCAATAGCTCCATTAAACACTTTATCCATTATTGAAATTTCTTTTTCAATGATAGGGATGGATATAATTGGTCCCCTTGAGCCTTCTGAAATGAGTAATAAATATGTACTGATCATAGTGGATCACGCCACCCAGTACCCTGATGCCTTCTCCCTGATAACTAATACAACACAGCAAATTCTAAAACATCTGCTCCCCTTCTTCTCTGGGGTTGGTTTTCCCAGAGAAATATTAACAGACAGGCTCTAATTTTATTAACAAACTTACGGGAGAGGTTAAGGAATTATTGCATGCAACCACTGCGACTGCAAGAAACCGGACGGTATTCTCCCAACCACTCCCTTGAGATCTTCCATTCAGGTGGCCAGGGAAAGGCCATCTCTTTTGGATCCCGACCCTGGGGTTGGACAAGCGAGGGAGGATCACCTGAGTGGAGGGTTACGAGGGATTGGGAGGTGACTGCCGAAGGGTGAGACATGGTATTTCCCCAGTCCTAAAAACACCCCAACTTACTCTCCCTCAACCTTAATGGGGTATCTTCAATCTGACACCAACTCCCCCTTCCCATTTCTAACAAATACTGAGACGAGGAAGAGGCAACTAAGATCAGTACAGATTACCCATAGGAATAACATGGGGAAAGTAAGGGCAACCTACTCTAGAATTAACTTGAGTTGTCCCACTAATAGAGTCAGGCAAGGTCAGGCAATTAATAGTGACCATTTACACCTGACTCCACTTGACGCGTCTCTTCACTATAAAAAGGTGTGGTTTACCACAGGTGGAGAAGCGAACTGGAGAACTTTTTTGGACTAGAGAAGCCACGAAGCTGTGAGCTGCAAGAAGGAGGATTGAGAGGAGAGCGGCATGCAGCAACGCTGGCCCGCTGTGTTAGTAGGGCTGCAGTGTGTCTGGGGAGCCGTGACTCCTGCGAGCCGGAGCAAGGCAGCTGGGACCCTGCTGGCAGAGTCTGTGCGAGTGCTTGTTCCCTTGCCCGTGTGCCGGTCCCAAGGGTGTCTCAGGGGCAGGTGGTGAGACCCTGACCTCGACCCAAAGCATCCTGGAGAGACCGTTGGCCAGCGGTACGCTACCCGGTGAGTTCTGGGTGACAGAGAGAGAGAGAGAGAGAGAAACTCGGGAGCATGCAGGTGGCTGGAACGGGAAAGGGAAAAGAAAGGCAAGATAGGGAAAATGGCACGAAGTGGAAAGCAAGAAGCAGAAAGTAAAAAATAAAGCAAGTAAATGATGTGCAAAAGCGGCGCAGAAATAAGAGGACAGAACGATTTAAAAGAAAGGGCAAGCAGCTCAAATGCAAAGTTAAGAGGGAATGAAAGAAACGTGAAAAGAAGAGTGCTAGTGAGCACAGAGAAAGAAAGTGACAATTTTAAGCTGCGAGTGAGCACGGTGAAGGAAACTGCATTAAAAGGTGTAAGGAAAGTAAGTCAAGAGAGGGCAAGCAGCCTGAAAATTTAGCAAAGGTGCAAGTGAGCATGTGGAAGAAAGTGACAGTATTCAAAGTGCAAACACAGAGGTGAATGGAAAGAAGTGCCAGTGAACACAACCAAAGACAGAAGAATAAAATGGAAGGGCAGAAGAAGCCCACGAACACATGAAGGTACAACAGGCACAGAAGGAATACAGAGTGGAAAAGAACAGTGCAAGTGTGCGCCCCAAAGTGAAAGCAGTAAAAGGCAATAGAAGTGTGCACAAAAGGAAGATCCGAGGATAAAAGGGCCCATCGAAAGTGCAAGTAAGATATACAGAGAGGGACAAAGAGTCAGAGTGGTTGCACTGAGGAAAAGCAAAGAGCCTTGCATTTTTTAAAGCCCCTGATTCTATTCCATGAGAAAATTGGGTGTGGGAAAAGCTGTCAACAACAAAAGGACACATCTTGATAAACTGACTTTTGTGTTTGAAATTAGATGGGCCTAAACTTGGGGAAGGGCATCCTAAGAAACCAAAAGATGAGCTGTGATATATTCTGTTTTGTGTTTTAATTTGGAAGAGGCCTGTGCTTGGGGAAGTGAACCCTGAGAGGCCTACTTAAGAAATCAAAGTACATCCTGATAATAACTGACTATCGGGGTCATCACGAGTTGGGCGGTAACCCTTAAATCCGACGGAAACGGTATTAGCGCTGGCAATACAGCTACAGCTCCTCTGGATCACGACTGTAAAACCTGCTGGCGCTATTAAAGCCGGCGGAAAAACAGGCGGCTGCGATATCAGTCAGCCGTAATAGCGCCAGCAACATAACGCGCTATTAGAGACCTATCACAAGTAAATCATTGTCGCACATACCGCCGTAAAATCCCCGCTAATAACGTTGAAAATACCCCCGGCCAAATTCTGGAGGTAAAAGAACACATGAGACAGCAATAAGGGCCCAGGTGGAAACACTGCACACAAGAGGCCTACGAAAGACCCACCCATGGCCCACACACCCTCCACAACACCATTTAGCCATTAGGAGCCGGGGGGAGGGGGAGAGACAGCAATAAGGGCCCAAGTGGAAACAATGAACACAAGAGGCCTACAAAAGATCCACCCTTCCCAACACCAGGTTTACATTTGGAGCCGGGAGCCTTGTTGTGGACATGTACATGCTGCGCCTGGAGCTACAGAGGCCTGAAAACCAGCACAGGGGGTGGGGGGTATAGGGAGGAGGAGAAGGAGGAGTACACCAGCACCAGGAAGGCGACCAGTCATCCCCAGGGTCAAGCCAACACCCTGGACCCTCTCTGATGGGCAGTTGGTGTCTGATTACAGGCTGGACAGGGCAATCATCTCCCAATTGCTGGACACAATCCAGGGTGACCTGGCCAGCCAGATATCCATCAGTACCGCTGTGCCCCCACTTGTGAAGTTAGTGTACGTCCTACAGTATCTCGGGACTGGCAGCTTCCAACACACAGTTGCCATGATGCATGGTATGGCCCAGTCCACCTTCGGTGCTGTGCTGGGACAGGTGCTGGAATGCACTGCTGCTCCATGTCAATGAGCGCATTGCATTGCCAGCCACACGGGCACAGGTCAACCAAGTCGAGGCACAGTTCCATGGCATTGCCCAACTCCCGAATGTCATTGCAGCCGTAGAATGCACACATGTTGCCCTTGTAGCACCCCGGGACCATGAGGCAGCCTACAGGAACTGGAAGAGTTTCCATTCACTCAACGTGCAGATGACATGTAGCCCTGACCTGACTTTCAGCCACTGCTGCACCCGCTACCCAGGTTCTACCCACGGCTCCATGGTACTGCGCAACAGTACCCCTCCAGCCTACATGGAGAGGCACCAAGGCCAATGAACATGGATGTTGGGTGAGTAGAATTCCTACACGAAAGGCATGCCAACGTTCACCGGATGGGAGGGGGGGCGCAAACACAAAGTAATCCTTGCATGCCACCAGGAGACACAGCCACTCCTAGCACAGCACCATTTCCATGCATGTGTGTCACACAAGGACCCCTGCACACATTCCCCACCGCAGAACACACTGAAGGTGAAAGTCACACACATGTGAATGCACAATGACATATGGAAACACAACAACCACAATGCATCTTGTCTGTGTTACAGTGCTGTTACTCACCCTGAGACCCAAGTACAATCTCATCCTGGGCACCACACAGGAGTGCCAAGTGAGTCCAATGTAAAACACATCCACAAAACCACTGTAGATGGGCAGGTGAAGTCACAACCATGGATATCCCTGACATACTGACCCCTGAATGGCCATTGACATGCATGGCCAAATGCTGATTAATTGGCAAAGTAGCAAACACGACACCAACCATAGTGACAGCCACAACCCATCACCTAACAACATACAACGTGAACAGGAAGATATGACGGGACCCACATCCTGAGGTAAGGGATGCACCACTGTGGCAATGAGACACAGGGGGTGGTGCATGCAGTGAGTATCCCATAAGGCAAATGGTGCACATTGCACACCACACATGGTGCACATGAAGACACCATTTTGAAAAGCGAAATGTACACATGACCGTACTTGTTGAGCATGAGTGTGACACACATATCCATTAACATGTTGGATACACTGCTGCATGTACATTGCCACCTAGCGCATTGAAATCCAACCTGCCACATAACACCTTACCCATTTACCCAGACTGCATGTATAGGTCACCACATGCATGACCCTAAGGATGATGGATGCATACCAATAGCATACATGCCCATAGTGCTCAGTGAATGGAAGTGTAACCCTTGCACGTACATATTACCAACCTAGGCATAATATACTTGTTTTGTCCCCTGCAGGTGATTCTGGATACCCGCAGTATACATGTCTCATGACCCCTGTGCATAATCCACGAACTCCAGCAGAGCTGGCATATAACATTGCCCATAGGCGCGCACGCATCTGTGTGGAAATGGCATTTGGATTGCTGAAGGCACGTTGCTGGTGCCTAGACTGTACAGGAGGGGCATTGATTTATGCATCAGAGAAAGTGGGCAAAAGCATACTCTACTGTGCTATGCTCCACAACATCTGTTGCCGCAGCCATGTCCCACTGCCCCAGGATGCTGATGGCCAACCACCTGAGGATGGGAGTGACGATGAGCATGTGCCCGTAGGTGTGGCAAATGCACACAAGGATGGGATGAGGGAGGGGAGGTTGGCCAGACAGGCGTTGATTGACAATTATTTTTGATCTGGCGGATGGGTACATGCCACAAATATCACTTGTAGAATAAAGAGCACTTTAACACAATGAAGACTGTCCAGGCTGTCTATGCAGTATGACCCAGATTTGTTTTTTGTGGAACAGACCCCCCCTTCCCTCTGAAACACCCCAGCACACAATCCCCCCCTCACCCATGAAACACCACAAACAGTGCATGTGGGTCCATGAACCCGGGCCTCGGCCCAAAAGTGCTATGTCCATCTATGATGGTCGTGGATGCTTCCCGCGTCCGGGTCCCTCTGGTGAGCGGCATGGGAGATTGTGCAGGGAACGTTGCCTGGGCGAACCCTCCAGGGATCCCTCTGTGTGTGTCGTCTATGTTGATGGGATTGCTCCTGCAAACTGATGTTGCTGGCGCAGCAGATTGTTCACCTCCTGCATCTGATCTGCATGAGCAGATTGACCCTCACACAGCTCACGGTCTCTATGTCCAAATCCAGTCAGGCCCCTGTACAGTCCTCAACCACTCTATGTGTGTAGGCATTCTCACGCGCCATGGTCTTTGCTGCATTACGAATGGCACATCATATTGCCTTGATGTTGCGGTTGTGGTCAGCCACCATGGCCTCAATCTTCTATTGGCGTTCCTCTATGACATCCAGCCGTCCCATTACAGCAGCTCCTGTGACTCTGGCACTGTCAGGTGTGGTGTTTCTCAGCCTGATAGGTCTGTGTGGGATTGTAGGGGAGCTGTCGGTGGACATCGCGGCCTGTCTAGTGGGGATGCCGCGGTTGGTGGGGCTGCCTTCAGGGGAGCCATAAGAAGGCGTGTCGACATCAGGCAATGGTGTGCGTGCACGACGTACATGTGCAGGTACATAGGGAGAGTGTATTTCCACTGGCACCTGCTCGAGGGTCCTTTGGGCTGTGCCCATCTCCTGAATGACACTCTGGCTGGGTGAGAACACTGCTGCACTGTGTTGTTCCTCAATGGATGTGTGGCCCTCATCCGTGTTTGTCCCACTGGTGGCCACCTCCATACCATGCAAACCCCTGGTGGCTTCCAGCATTTGAGGAGGTGACACCCTTCTGGCTTGTGGACGTAGAGCCGGTGGGACTGGGCTGCGGTGGGGTGACCTGGGATGTGTCTTGCGCCTTAACTTCTCCGCAGGGTGGTGGTGCTGGTTGATGTGCATCTGGGCATGCGGCTTGTAGAGAAGGAGTCAAGTACCCCCACTTCGCCCATATTACCCATATGTTGGGAACCAGAGTGTGAGACACGTGCGGTACCAGTAAAAATACTGATATCAAAGAGAATCCTGGAGGCAAGATTCCCATTGAGAAAGCCATACTTGCATACGAGACAGTATGATGGCCATTTGAATGAAATCCCGGAAGAAGCAGGACCAATAAATGGAAGAGAAGAATGGTGACGTCACACAGGGCTGAGCTGATGTGCATTGAAGAGATGCAGAGACAAGAGAATGAAGATATTCTATAAGGCATCAAGAAAGTATTAAAGATAAGTGACATCTTGGGATCAAGATGAAGAAACTTATGCTGCAGAAAAGATGAAGATATGAAGTTATTTTACACGTGTACATATGCAAAGAAACGCAAGCAGACAAAGTATTCTTGCAGCTAGCTTTATAGTAAATAGATTGTGGCATGCACCAACATATACATATATATATAGAAGGGAATAAAGAATGGATGGTTCCACTACGTATTATAGCAGAGCTGGACCAGAGAAGGAAGGCTTTGTTTCCAGTGTGTCGCAGTTAAATAAGCAATTGAATTACAGAAGTGGATCTCAGAAAGGCAAGGCTGGATGAGCCAAGAAGCCAAGGTCTTATAAGGCTAGGGTGAGCAGACATTGGATACAAATTGTGTGAAAGAAAGAAACTCTTGTTCAGAAGACATGGACAAAAACAAGGAAAACATCAGAGGTCTATTAGAAAATGGTATTTTAAATAAACTAGGGCTCAATTTTGTGATCTTCAGTCACGTGGAAGGATGAAGTTGGACAAACACGATGGTCACACCTATGCAGGAGGGCAGAGCGTGCCTTCACTCCCCTGAATTCTCCAGAGCAAAAGAACACTCCCAAGGACAAGTTTAAAGCCTTAATTGACATCAGACCACTGAGATGCTGATAGATGAATATGCTAATTGGTGGGAAGCTATAGTTGAAGACTAGCTCACCAGCACCTGGAAGGCCAGCCTGCATGCTGCTAACGTATGTACTGACGGAGGTTAGAGTGCCAACCAATTCTAGGGGGCTCGTGATTAAGGGTCCTATAGTTGTGTAGCCAATGGGACTTTGTGTATTTAGTGACGTTCATAGTGACCTGTTTAAGGGGAGGGCTTTGTTTCCCCACCTGATTTTAAGAAACCTATCACTTTGGATCGTATACTTGGAGGTTCCTTAAGAGCCTATCACAATTGCCACTAGGTTTTTGTAGTTTGCCACATAGGATGTCATTAGTAATACGTAGTTTGACGTCATCAATGACGATTATTTGCTATGAAAGAATGTTTTTTTAAGCTGCATTGATAGATCTTACGCTGAGACTTCCGCTGACGTCCGTTGTACTCCCTGTTTAAGATAATTGATATGAAAACAGTTACCTTTTTGCCAACTACCTGAGTCGTTTCAATTATGGATGTTTGAGTAACTTCTGCATCCCTATCCATCTCAAGGGTATTGCTACCTCATCTTAAAGGGCTGGAGTCCACCAGTGTCGGCTGGATGTGCCTGCTTCTTCAGCATCAACATTGCCCTGCGATGATCGCTGCGTGCCTGTAGGGTACATAGGGTGTGGTATGAGGTGAGGTCAGCTTACATTTGTATCATGCATTTCATGCTTTACAGAGGTTTAGTGCACATTTTGTATCATGCTTGCCCATTACATATTTGTTGTTCACTATGTTGTGATTGCTGCAACGTGCTACAGGGTAGGGACACTGCTCAGACATGTTGGTGTGTCATCTTCAGATGTCTGTTGTGAATGCTCAGCTCCCATGGTGCTGTATGTGAGTGGGGGTTGTTACCCATGCATACAGCACGTTGCTTTGGCCTGGCCATGGATCTGTTTCCCTTGGGGCTAACATTGATACATTGGTGGTACTTCAGGCTACTCATGATACCTGGGGGCGCTAGGGTACAAGGGAGCACTCATGGGTGTCTGCGGTGCATCACACACATTCCAAACACATACATTCACACTGGGTATGGAGGGGTGGGCCGGACTACATAATGCATTTTCAAAGGGGGGGTGGTTCTCACCTGCAGACTCCTGGGTACCGGTGCCAACTTCCGCTCCGCCAACTCCATCAATTGTACCCATGTCTATTAGGGTGGTCATCTGCTCCTCGCACAGGGTGAGCTCCAGTGGTGGTGATTCTGGCCCTCCTCCAGGTCCCATGCTCTCGCTCCTGTGCTGGGCCAGTAGCCCACGGACACGGACCCGCAAGTCATTCACCTGCTTCCGGCAGTCCTCCCCGTCCCTGGGCCACGGCATACCGCTAACACCTTCTGGCTCACTTGTCTCCAGATCTGTGTTCGCCGCTGTGCAGTCGTCTTAAGCTGCTGTGGCCCATACAGCTCTTCTTGATGGCCCATGACCTCCTCAACCTGCTCAACAAGTATAGCAAGTTCTTGGTCAGAGAACTTGGGTTTTCTGAGCCTGTCCAAGGTTGACTTGCCTGGGGCTGCGATTTTCGGCGGATTGTGATTTCCATAATGGCTGCAGCTTTTTTTCCGATTCCGGCGGTGACACTTTTCCCACGGCGCTAATAGCGCAGGGTCTAGATGGTAGCACAAGGCGTGAGGGATTTTCGGGTTTGCCGACAGTTTTTCCGCCGGACGCTATTTGCAATAATGCCATGGCCGTGTCCGCGTGCACGCCAACTCTTTATCTGGCAGTGTTTACGCCAAACGTCACGGCGTTAACGCAAATAGTGCTTGGCAGATATCCGCCAGGATTACCGCCCAACTCGTGATGAGGCACCTTGTGTTTGAAAGCTGGAAGGGGCCTGAGCTTGGGGAAGGGAACCCTAAGAGGCCCAGCTAAATTGCAAACGTACCGGTTTGTTTTATATTAATTGATATTTTATTTCTATCGTGCTCGTACACAAGTGTTTCAGAGCGCGACAAGGCAAAGGAGGGGAGGGGAACAGGGGAGAACAAAACAGCGATCTTACTAGGCCCAGTGATATTGAGAACGCGCAAGTGCATGGGAGAGGGGGGAGGGGAAAAGTGCATGGAAGGGGGGAGAGGTGGAAAGTGCGAAGCAGAGGAGAAACAGATAAATAACAATAAATAAATAATAAAGTCAACAAACAGTGGTAATGCAGCCAGCAATTTGCAAGTGCTAGGTTTAAGGCAGCAGACAGGGTAGGTCCGATAAGTGCAGGAAGAAAAAGGGGGGGCTGTATGGGTACAGATACAGACCCCAGTTCAAGGGGTGGCCCGGAGGCAGTGCGGGAGGGTGACAGGATGAGCAGGTACCTGGGCCCAAAAGACAGAGGAGGGCCAGGTGCACGGTGCCAAGAGAGAAGAGATCAGCAGGGGAGAGGGGAAGCGAAGGCAGAAGAAAAGAGTACTGAAGAGACTGAAGCTTGGGGTAGGGAACCCCATGCAAGCACTTGAAAGCATCCCTATTTGACTGAACTCTTTTTGATAAACTTAAAACCACTCCTGGTAAGGAAGCCACCGGAAACCAACCCTGGTTTCCTTATTTTTCTGTTGAACCACTACTTTTCATTTTTGACAAAAGATCCCCTAACATATTTTTTGTAGAGTGAGGGCAAGCATAGGTTTAGACACAGACAGACTTTCAAACACTGATGGCCCTTAGAAGCATCATTTCAGGGAAACGTCCCTTTAGAGCTAGGGCTAGTTAGGTGTTACACCAACTCTGAAACTTTAGTTAAAGTTTATGGAATCTTACTTTCTGTCTCACAACACCTTGCACACATCTGTGTACCAACCCCAAACTGATAATCTTGTTGAACAGTTTAATAAAACTCTCAAAACCATTATACGAAAACGTGTAGATCAGGATGGGAAGAATCGGGACCAGATGATTCCTTGGGCCTTATTTGCAATCAGGAAAACACTTCAGTTATCCATTGGGTTTTCTCCATTTGAGCTGCTTCATGGGCGGGATCCCCAGGATTTTTCAGACATGCTGAGGGAAGCCTGGGAAGAAAGGGAAGAGGCTCCAATAGCACACTCACAAACAGTGATCCGACTTAAAGAACATATGGCAGCCATTAGATCCCTGGTGCAAACGGACAAAAGGTCTTAGTACTTCTACCTAAATCCGATAACAAGCTGGTCTCTAAGTGGCATGGGCCATATGTGGTAATCGAACAGATGGGACTTTGAAATGACAAAATCTCCCAGCCAGACCGCCATTTAAAAACACAAGTTTATCATATAAACTTAATGGAAGGAGACCCCACTGATGCCAATGCTACAATACTGTCCTGTTTGGTACCAGAAGCAGTAGAGCATACTCCCTTAATTCCGTCTGATCTCATGAATAATCAAAAACAAGACCTATTAGACCTAGTGAGTCAGTTCTCAGATGTGTTCTGTGAAAAGCCCGGAATGAGTGCAAGGCATATACCACCATATTCAAACTCCTCCTGGCAAGGTAGTACACTTAAATCCCTATTGACTACCTGAGCCTAGAAAGGATATCATCATTAAGGAGATAGAACAAATGCTCAAAGCCAATATAATAGAGCCTTCGAACAGTCCCTGGTCCTCACCCATCATGTTGGGGACTAAACCGGATGGTAGTTGGAGATTTTGCATAGATTTGAGGAAAGTGAATACGATCTCAGCTTGTGACGCTTACCCAATGCCTTGTATTGACAACCTTATTGATAGATTGAGTAATGCTGTCTACTTGTCAACCCTAGATCTCACCAAGAGTACTGGCAGGTTCCACTATTTGAACCTGATAAAGAAAAAACTGCATTTGCCACCACCATAGGACTATTCCATTTTAAGGTCCTGGCTTTTGGATTGCATGGTGCTCCTGCAACATTCCAGCGAATGATGGACCGAATTTTACAACCTTCTTCAGACTTTTGCAGTCATGAGAACTCTAAGGAAAGCCGGATTAACTGCCAACCCTAAAAAGTGTAAACTAGCCCAGTCTGCTGTTAAATACTTTGGATTTTCTTTATATGGAATGGTAGTTTTCAACCCAGCAGGAAAAAGTAAGAGCTGTCCTGGCAAACCCTACACCCAAATCTAAAAGGGACTTAAGAGCTTTCCTGGGCATAAAAGGGTATTACCGCAGGTTTATCCCTTATTTTTCTGGCAAAATCTCTAGGCATACGAATAAACTAAAAAGTGCAGATCCCCAAAAAGTCAAATGGGATGAGGAGGATGAAATCTGCTATAATACTTTAAAACAAACCCTATGTCAGAGCCCCATTTTAAAAGTAGCCAATTTTTCCAAAAAGGTAATTTTACAAACTGATCCATCCCTAACAGGACTAGATGCAGTCTTATCCCAAAATCATGATGGCCTAGAACATCCGATCCTGTACATCAGTAGGAAGTTGTTCCCAAATTATTCAGTTATTGAACTGAAAGCACTGGCCATAAAATGGGTGATATTACATTTTAAATACTACCTACTGGGGCAGAAATTCAGGCTTATTACAGGTCACTCTCCATTCATCTGGATTAGCCAGCGAAAGGAATCAAACCCTACGGTTATGACTGGAGGAACACAGGGAAGACTGTCTGCCAGAAAGGATAGATCCAAGGAAAAAGCCCTTGTAGGGATAGAAAACCTTGCAGAGTTCTGAGCGACTCTGTTGCAGGTTTGCTGGATGAGCAGGCAGTCAGGAAAATCCAAGGAGGCAATTGCAGAAGGCTGACAGTGATTAGCAGAAATGAAGAGAGAACTAGGAAGATTCTGAGCTGGATAGAAGGGTGGACAGGCCGCTGGGAAAACAGAGCGGCAGAGGGCTGGAGCGAAGAAACTCTAAGACAGAAGGGAAGGCAAGAGCGTGTAGCGAGGACTCGGAGGGACGAGTGTTGTGGCAACAAAGATGCAACGCGATGTGTGGCGTTACTCATCTGTATTTGTTTGTTGCAAAACTCCTATTTTCCATACGTCCAATGTCACGATCACGTGACGGCCATCGTGTGGTTGGTGGATATTGCTCCTTGGTTGGCAAAGGAGGCGGCCATTGGTTAATTGGCAGTTACAGCATTTCGTTGGAAGATTGATTGGCGAGACGACGCCTTGCACCTGTGCCACAACTTACACGCTAATCTATGCCAATAAAAATTCAGCAATAGAATCCTACTCTTTATACTATTGGTTGTCAATTGAATAGCCACCATATTTTTGGACCCCAGGATTTGCTGTTCCACCTCGAAATCCAAACCATCTTTTATCAATATAACGAAGCCACCAAAAGGTCGTCACTTGGCCCCCTTTTCTGCAGCCAAGAACATAGTAGTCACATAGCCATCCACAACCGGGGCCTCCATTAGCCAAGTTTCATGAATAAAAATGACAGGGTAATGCTGTAAGAATACTCCTAACCTCGGGTTAGTAAAAAGATGCCCATGACTGCTACTGCTCCAGAATGAAATCGCCAATTTGTTTGTATCCTTATCAGTGTCGCGGTTGTGGATGGTCGTTACTCACCTTGGCCATCCATGCCCTGTCCTTCTCCTCATTATTTCTGCATGAACCTAACACTCCTTATTTGTGAGCAGAGTAATATCCCTCAAGCGAACTCGACTCTGTGTAAGTTTCAACAAGCGAGAAAGTGAATCCGAAATGGCACAATGATGAAAGTTTGTTCAAAATTAGCACAACAACAATGTCAGACAATGTGGTGACAGTTACATCAGTTCTATCACGCACAATAAATTCAACTCTTTCAATATCTTTCATGCTGATTGCCCTTAAGCAAGGGATCTCAGAAAACAAACGTAATGCTCCAGACCTGTTGAACACAACATTTCTAATTCCGTAGGAAATAGATTCAATTTTAAATTTCTTACCCCTCTCATAATTATTGGTACGATTGTTCTGTCTTTTTCTATTTTCTCCTTGCCACTTATGCTGTGGGGCTAACTTACGAAAAGTTCTGTCATCTGGCCTATTTCCTTCAGAACACCCAATGGCAAAGTCTCCTTTCTGTTCCAATCATTATCCCATACAGGAACTACATTGCTAACCTTTATTACTCCTGATGGATCTAAATAGTTTGCATTTTCGATCTGAGCTATCTCTTCAGGGGAATAGTATCTAATTTTACCTCTCCCCACCCCTTGGGCTTCTTCAGGGGAATTTTGTTTATTCAACAACAACCCACCCTAAAACGATCTAGTTACCCCTGAGGGGCTTGCTCCATCGCCCCCCCCCAAGAACTTTTATCTAGCTCACCTAAAGTCACAAATGGAGGAGCCATATCACATTGTATTTGTTTCTCAACAAGAAATGTATCTTGTACCGCTGAATCATAACGAATAACGTTTTTGCTCAATCACACAATTGACCTCATGGGTGCACGTTTCAGGGGCGTCACTGCAAACTGCTTACATTGTGGCAGGGGGATGTTTCTATCCCCCACTATTTTGGGGATTTGTTTGGCTTGAATAGTAAGAGAATAAAAGACTTGGCGGTCACGTTGGTTATTTTGGGCAGTTCTTCATTCTTAGGTTTTCATAGCTTTTAAAGAGTGTGGTCAGACACGGCTTGCCTTAAAGACAAATCCTTTATTCAGGTTCACCAATAAGTTAACAAGATATGGAACTTAATTGTCTATGATCCTTCCTGTGATTCGGTTCTCGTTCCCTTGAGTAGGGATGTCCCCATTTTGCCTGTAGCCGCTGTGGTCTAGTAAGCCCAATGGTAGCTGTCGCTCTCCTCGTCTGGACGTCCTTGCTCCTTCCGGATTCGAAATGGGTACAATTAGAACCACAACAAACATCAGCTTTGTTGTATTAGTGCCCCGGCCCGCATTATGTGCGTGACCGGGGCACTAAAGCATTTTTTTCTGTCCCGAAACGCTGCCGCTTTTCGGGACAGAAAAAAAAGACCAAAAAAATGGCCGCCATGCAAAGGGAAAACAGAGTCTGTTTTCCCTTTCCATGGCGGCCATCAGGAGCGGACGCGCTGGGAACACAAGTGTTCCCAGTGCGTCTGCTCCCGAAAAAGAAAAAGAAGCAGAAGGTAAGTGGGATTAGGAGGGAGGGGAAGACATTTCTTTTTTTTTTTTTTTAAATACGTACCTGCGTCCCCGGCGGGGGACAATGGAAGCTTCCAGCCGTGTGGAGGCACGGAGCGGGGATGGCCCCGCTCCGAGTCTCCACACTGCTGGAGGCTGCTATCATCCCCCCCTGGGGACGCAGGAGCAATCAGGTAAGTGGGGTGTGGAGGGCAGGGAGGATGGAGGGAAGGGAAGAAAAAAAAGAAGAAGCTTACCTGAGTTCCCCGCGGGGGACGAAGGCAGCCTCTCAGCCGTGTGGAGGCTCGGAGCGGGGATGGCCCCGCTTCGAGCCTCCTCATTGGCTGAGGGGCTGCCACGCCCCCCGCCGAGGACAAGGCAGCTGGAATCCCGGCCGAGAATCAAAGGATTCTCGGCCGGGTAAGGACCCGGCGAGAGCCAATCAGAATGCGTGTTGCATTCTGCTGGACTCTCGCCGGGTACTAATTTGTATTTTCACTGTGTTGCAACTAACCAACGAACCACGGCCTTGCAGAGATAAGCCTGCCGTTCCGTCCATGTTACCAAAATTGGACAAGGATGTTTATAATTTACTTGGGTTCCAATCTGTTCGGATCCCTTCTGGTGTGCTAGAGGTGTGGGGCTGATTGATGGTTTAGAAACCGATATTCATCCCTGGACGACTGATGCCCCAGAAGTTGAATTGCCACAGTCTGTCATATCAACCAGCTGAAATCAAATTGCAGCAGGCTTGGTGTTAGCTCTGGTGACTGATGGTGCGTCAGTAAAGGATACCAGTTTTTCCCCCTCCCCAGATTTGCTACACACAAGTCACAAAGCACGTGGGAGTGCAAATCTCCTCCGACCTGACAGAACAGCAATTGCACGACTGCCAGCGGCTGTGAACCAGTTTGCAGGTCTATTCTCACACACTCCAGGTCGCACAGACTGGGTTGTCCATAATATAGACACCAGAGACAGTCAGAAAGTGGGGAGCAGAAATTCTGAATGCCTGCAAAGGGTAGAGACACCATCAAGGAGAATGTTTCCAAGATGTTGGCTCGCTTGAGCCTTCCCATAGCCAATGGGCTAGTCCTGTAGTACTAGTTCCTAAAAATTCCAGCAATGGGAAAAAGGAAGCCCTCCTTTGTGGTGAATACAAGGATCTCAATTCTGTGACCAAGACAGATGCTCACACCATGCATGGTGCAGAAGAACGTATTGATTAGTTAGGTGCTGGCAAGAACATGAGCACCTTTCACCTCATGGTTGGTTACTGGCAGTTTGGCCTGACTGACAGAGCATAAGAGAGGTCAGCATTTTTCACACCAGAGGGGGCCACTATCAGTACACGTTATGCCCTTTGGGTTAAAAATGCCCCTGCCACCTTTCAGACGATGGTAAACCAACAGCCTAGAGAACTTCAGCATTGCCTATTTTGATTGCATTGTCATCTTCAGCCAGATCTGGGAAAGCCATCTTTGCCATCTGAATGCAGAATGCTGGCTTGATTATAAAGGTATCAAAGTGACAGACAGAGCAGGGTACTGTGACTTACTTGGGACACCATGTAAGTGGCAGTAAAACACAACCTCTCCAAGCAAAGGTACAAGTGGTTCAGGAATGGGACTTTCCCACCACTCAGATGCAGCTGAGAGCATCCCTGGGTTTCAATATGTATAACAAATATGATATGATATGTCATTATAACGCGCCTGTACGCATGTGTTGCTAGGCGCGACAAGGAAGACAGAGAGGACAAGACAATTTATTGTACTAGGCCTTGTGTCATTTAGATTGTGCAAGTGCGACAGGGCAAAATGCAGGGGGAAGGGAAGGGCAAAGTGCCAGGGAGAGGGAAGGAGGAGGTGCAATCAGGGCAGCATAGCTCTGAGTAAGTGCACCCAGGGCAGCGCAGCTATGGGTAACTGATCTTTTGTCACGGTGTACAGGACTACTGCCCTTTCCTTCACTTCGACTCCTGCCTGCCAAATTGCTTTCCACATCTTAAAAGATGGCTTCTGCAGGGAACCAGTTCTAAAGAGCCCAGATTATGGACATAATTCATTATCCAAACAGATGGCTGTGAATTTGGAAATGGATCAGTTTTAGCGTGCAGCTAAACTCTGAAGCGGTTGAACAACCTGTTACCTTCGTTAGCAGGCAACTGGAAAATAGGCTTTTGCTGATTATTGGCAGTTGTGGTAGAAGATTGTGAAGAATGTGGTGGACCAAAAGTGGCAATTCCACTGCTGTGGTTTGATGAACTGCTGTATAACCATACTGACTAAAGTAGAACTTTCTGAATGAACCATCCTGATTAATGTGTTGCTTATGAAGAAGAAATGCAGTGTGATAAAAAGTTATTGGTCTTCTGGAAAATAACCTTTTTACATTGACTTTTCAACTTCATGTATGAAGAAAGACACTTTAACAATTGTCCCAAGAGTGAGAAACCTTTTTGAAATCAAGAAAGTCACTTTGCCAAGTGAAGGGCATATTGGATTAAAAGAACTGTGTATTCTACATGTAGTGGAACTTGGATAGTGAAACACACTTTCCTGCAATTGAACTTTGGTTTGAAAAATCCTGAATTGATTCAGGGTAAGGGGATACAACCCTGGTCACACAGATTCTTGTTTCGTTTATGTTTGAATATATACAAGCTACAAGTCGTAGCGAAACGCGTCATCGGGGTTTACCTCTGTGTTGCTGGGCGAGGGCAGGAGGTTTCCACATGGAATTTTTAAATTTTGTATTCAATAAAGAAGATATTTTAAATTGAACAATGGTACAGCTGGCTTTTTGAGAACGTTTGGACTAACTCTGAGATTTTTGCACGACACTCTGGGAGTGCGGCTCAAGACTGCGCCGTTTTACGGTGCAGAAAATGGTGATATATATATATATATATATATACAGAAAAGGTGGATTGGAAACCAATCCAAGTCACATCGGCACTCCGGCTGTATTTCCAACGGGGAGCTGAATTTCTCCAAATAATCCACAGGCAGTCTTGGTGTACCGTGCAATTAAAGTGTCCTTTATTGGTTAAAATACATGGACAAGGAAGACAACAGCAGTCTTAGGTGCAAAGAAGGAACGACGCGTTTCACCCTACTCGGGCTTCGTCTGGTATGTGACAGAGAGAGAGGACTGTGATATTATAGAAAAAAGTGTATAAGTCCATCTTTGATGTTTAACATTTAGGTAAAATGACAATGGTTAGTCAAGAAGGCGGCCATATTGGAACTATATGACCTCTCATCTTAGTGCACTTGTTAAAAACACTTTATATTAGATATATTTTGGTAATTCTATTCCGCATTCGTCCCGGGTACCTATTAGCCCAAGTGGGTTAAAGGTGGACAATTTTGCACAGAATTACTAGTTTAACATAAAATAATTTGCATCCTGCTTTTCACCATTACCAACATGATTGAAGGAAGCAATTTTTCATCATTTCCTAATTCACCAGGCATATTTTAACAGCCCAAGTGGGCCGACACAATGGGCCTCATTACAAGTACTCCGGTCCGGAATTAACACTGCCGGTAAAACCATACCGGCACCGTTTCCATGTCCGCCCAATCATGACCCGCGGCCCCGGTAATAGCACCACCCTAAACCGCCACAGCGGAAATAGGGTTCCCGTTAAGTCCGTCTGCACGGAAACCCCTCCGTTACCGTCAACACGAAACACCGTGAGCATCACAACTAGCGCGGACACGGAAATACCGGCAAAAAAATGGCGTAAATACCGTGATCACGGTGGCGGAACCGCCGCCACCGCGAACATGGCGTTATACACTGCCTGCTGCACTGAATCAGGGCACAGGTGCACCAAATCAGCCCAGCTGGACCTAGCAGGCCACTGGGAGCCTACAAAAGGGCCACACCCAGCCCAACACAACACCACAGAACCATGCATGCAGCAGGTCTAGTAGCACTGGGACTGGGCCTACTCAACCAACAGGCAGCACTGCACATGGTGGCAGTAATGGCGCAGAGGAGGAGGCGTAGGTGGAGGAGGCGCAGGCGGCAACCAGCCAACCCTGCAGCTATGGCAAACCCCATTGCCCAGCCAGCCCGACCCCGCCGCCAGCCAGCAATACCACACATCAGGGCCTCACCCTGGAACCTCACCCCAGGACAGATCCACACACTATACCGGCTGGACCGTGCAACAATCCTGCACATCACCGCCATGATTGAGGACAACATCACCAGCCTAATTGACACCCCCACCGCCACCCCCCCCCTCTTGAAGGTTGTCTCAGTACTGCATTTCCTTGGCACTGGCACCTATCAACAAACGGTTGGTGAGCTGCACGGCATATCACAACCCTGTTTCTCCAAAATCCTGGTACAGGTACTGGATGCCCTGTTGCGCCATGTGTCAGAACACATAGCCCAACCGCGGCCCCTCCACGAGGTCATTGCCACCAAGTTGGCCTTCCATGCCATAGCAGGCATGCCAAATTGCATAGGCGCAGTTGACTGCACCCACGTCGAGCTGACAGTACCACATGCAATTGAGGCGATGTTCCGCAATAGGAAACAGTATCACTCTTTGAATGTCCAGATGGTTTGTGATGCCATGCAACTGATTACACATTGCTGCGCACGTTTCCCAGGCTCATCACATGACTCAATGGTACTGCGGAATTCCACGTTGCCACGGTACATGGAACGCTATGCCGGACAAAGCACATGGCTATTGGGTGAGTACAGCTGACGATGCTACAACCCTGTCGGAGTGGTGTGTGTGTGTCCAGGCCAATGAGCATTGTGAGTGTGCCGCTGTGACCGCACATGCATCACCCCCCTTCCATCTACCAAATACACAGCGGATGCCAAACATCATGAAGGAAGACATGACAGGGCACCACAATGTGCCCATGCACACGCTGGCACAGCCAATCCCGTCACTGTCCCATGAACCCTGTGCCACTGCAGACACCCACCCTCAATTGAAACACTGCCTCAAAAAGCACGAGAGGCGTGTAAATGAGACGACGTGTATTTACTACTTCCGTACAGTGGAGTCACTCTGCCATATGTGGACAGCACTGCACCGTGACATGCACACAATCAAATGTCACCCGCAGGGCACAGTAAACATGCAAGTTAATGTGTAGGCCCATATGCAGTCAGCGACATACATCGTGATGCCCAAAACATACCTCCATACACTGCATGGTACATATGCATGAATGAATGATGATACAAGAATGCACAGCAGCAGATGAGGACATGATGCCACAAACACTGACATGTTCCCCCATCTACATCCCATGTAGGTGATGCGGGATATGCACTCACGCCATGGATGATGACACCTGTACGGAGACCAAGGAACAGGCATGAAGAGGCATACAATAGGGCACATATCCGCACACGTGGAATGATTGAGAGGACATTTGGACTGCTGAAGGCCCGTTTCCGCTGTCTGAGCAGATCTGGCGGA
The DNA here is from genome assembly GCF_040938575.1 of Ambystoma mexicanum. Taxonomy (NCBI): domain Eukaryota; kingdom Metazoa; phylum Chordata; class Amphibia; order Caudata; family Ambystomatidae; genus Ambystoma; species Ambystoma mexicanum. The sequence continues at coordinate 1,088,873,617 of NC_090929.1, forward strand.
TCACTGCTGTACAGCCCAGTGAAGACGGGTACAATCACGCTCGTATGTGCCATGCTGCACAATATATGCCTGCGCAGGAACATCCCAATGCCACCAGACGCAGATGAGGAAGATGGGGATGGGGATGGAGATGGGGATGGGGATGGGGATGGAGATGGGGATGGGGATGGAGATGGGGATGGGATGGCACCGCCTCCCCCTGGGGGTCCACATGATGGCCAGAGAGCACGGGATGCCCTGATTCGCATTTACTTTTGAGTCACAGCACATTCACAGAAATGCACAAACATGGTGACGACAATGAATTAATAGTTGCACTGCAAAATAAATGATCAATGTCCACACATGTATGTCTTGATTTGAAATGGTGATGTATTGATGTAATAACAACAGGGAAGGAGGTGCATTGGTTAGGGAAGCTGTACACCCGGGGCCACCCACCACCCAAACGTGCCCACCTCCACCCAGAGCCCATTGTTCAAACCCCCAAAACTACCTACCCCACCACCCAAACGTGCCCACCCCCACCCAGAGCCCATTGTTCAATCCCCAAAACTACATACCCCACCACCCAAACGTGCCCACCCCCACCCAGAGCCCATTGTTCAATCCCCAAAACTACCTACCCCACCACCCAAACGTGCCCACCCCTCTCACACCCTTGTAGTCCACATGTGTCCTGCACTGCCCCACACACATGCCATCACTTCCGTGTGCGCTTCTGTCCCTGTGCAACCTTGCCCGAGGGACCCGTTAGCCTACTCGAGCGCCTCCTTGGACTGGCAGTAGTGGAGCTGGATGGGGTGGTTGTGTTTGATTGGCCAGAATCTGGGATTGAGGGCATCCGTGCCAGATTTGCCTGTTGGCCAATCAACATGGCCTCTACAAGCCTGGAGGTGTGGTCGTTGCCCTCCCGCACATGGCGTGCAAGGGTTACTATAGTGCTCGCAAAGCGTCCGATGGACCTCGACAGGCGACGCACTGAGGCGCTGTAGCTCTCCCTCTGCAGCCTGGATTCCTCTAGCTGCCTCTCCACCAGCTGGGTGAGGGTAGCCTGCTGCTCCTCCATCCGCTGCATGCGGGCATTCAGTTCGGCCATGGATGGGGTGGGCGACCTCATGGGACTCCCCAGTGAAGTGGGGCTGAACCCCAGCTCATGGAAGGAGCCCAGGTCTTCCAATGTGGGCATCTCCCCCTGTGGCCCCGTTTCCGAGTGCTCTTGCGGGGCACTGTTATCACTGCAGGCCGCCCCCTCTGCAGTGCTGCTGCCTTCGGTGTTGTGTTGGGTGGCCATGATAGGTTCCCGTGGCACCTGTCTAGACTCAGCCAGTGTGGAGACGGTGGGGATGTCGGTGGTGGTGGTGTGCCGCACATCTGTAGTGGCTGGTAATGTGGCCAGAGGTGCAGAACTGCCGGCAGCATCCTCCTGTGTGGTGGCGGTGGCTAGTGTACTTGCCGGTGCAGATTGGCTGGCCTGTTGTGCAGTATCACTGTCACTTGAAACAGCTGTGGGGACACAAAGGGCATGCAATTAGTGTTGTTGTGGTGGCAGATGGGTGCATCACATGCGTCATTAAGATTGTACATTGAATAGTGTTAGTCACATGCATCTGATTGCTGGTGTATGCATTCAGTGATATTGGTTGCCATACGGATCATAATGGGTCCTTTGGCCCGCACATGCACTGCCTGGGGGGGGTTGTTAATGGGTCCTTTGGCCCACACATGCACTGCCTGGGGGGGGGGGTTGTTAATGGGTCCTTTGGCCCACACATGCACTGCCTGGGGGGGTTGTTAATGGGTCCTTTGGCCCACACATGCACTGCCTGGGGGGGGGTTGTTAATGGGTCCTTTGGCCCACACATGCACTGCCTGGGGGGGGTTGTTAATGGGTCCTTTGGCCCACACATGCACTGCCTGGGGGGGGGGGGGGTTGTTAATGGGTCCTTTGGCCCACACATGCACTGCCTGGGGGGGGGGGTTGTTAATGGGTCCTTTGGCCCATACATGCACTGCCTGGGGGGGGGTTGTTAATGGGTCCTTTGGCCCACACATGCACTGCCTGGGGGGGGGGGGTTGTTAATGGGTCCTTTGGCCCACACCTGCACTGCCTAGGGGGTGGAGGTTGTTAATGGGTCCTTTGGCCCACACATGCACTGCCTGGGGGGGGGGGTTGTTAATGGGTCCTTTGGCCCACACATGCACTGCCTGGGGGGGGGGGGTTGTTAATGGGTCCTTTGGCCCACACATGCACTGCCTGGGGGGGGGGTTGTTAATGGGTCCTTTGGCCCACACATGCACTGCCTGGGGGCGGGGGGTTGTTAATGGGTCCTTTGGCCCAGTACTCACAACTGCATATTTACATGTGGCATTCATGTTTGGGCACTTACCGGCATCTGCAGGTGGGCTCACTCCTGCCTCAGCCTGCCCGATCCCATGGATTCCCTCTAGGTGGAGGACGCTGCTGCAACGCTCCTCCCATGCTTGCAGCCTCAGTGGGGAAGGGGGTCCTCCGCCTGTCCGACTGCTGCGTTGGCGGTGCGTGGAAATGAGATTGCGTACCCTCAGCCTCAGGTCGTCCCACCGCTTGTGGCAGTCCTTCACGCTCCTCACTGCCACGCCCACAGCGGTGCACTTGCGTGCAGCTTCGGCCCACACCTCCTTCCTCCGCTGCTGTGTGGCACACCGTTGGTCGGCGCTGAACAGCATCTCAGCATTGTCCACAATGTGCTCCACCAAGACGGTTAGCTCCGCCTCGCTGAAGCGCTGTTTGCGCTGCTTCTGAGCAGGAATCCTGGCAGACATGCTGGTGGTCCCTTTTGGCTTCTCAGAGTTAGGATTGTGCTTGTGCTGGCTCTGGATGGCAATGGATTGTGCTTTTATATGATGGCCGCCTCTCTGTTTCCTGTTTTGGCGATCATGGTATTTCCGGTTCCGTGTCCGTGGCGGCGGAGGCGGAAACGGGTTTTGCGCCACTTGTGGCTGCATTATTTCCATTTCCGTGGGGTTTTCCGTGACGGCGGTAACAACGTTTCCAAGTCTGTGTGGTGCGCGCGACGACAGCGTGTAATCGGACGGTTTTTCCGCAACCTTGCGGACACGGAAACGTTTTTACCGCCGTCACGGATTTTGCATGGTCCCGGACTGGCAGGTTGTAATGAGGCCCAATATCTTAGCCTGAACTGAAATTCGCTGTAAAAGGTTTACAAAATACATATTATAAACATTAGTACCAAAATGACAGATATTTCACAAGTAAGAAAGTGCTATTTGCTATGTAAACATCAGAGGACTATTGATTACTAAAGTGCTGTGTGCTATCAATAAGGTGCTTGTTGTAAAGTGCAAGTTTTAAAACCACATGTGGTTTATGCATTAACCATAAGGCTGTTTGTAACCCTAGCGGGTGCCTCCATGGTATATTCTTTCATAAAATCAAATTAATTCAACATAGATATACTGGAGAGAACTTGAAGATCTATAATACATGTTGTAGATATTCATAATAAGACACGTTAGTTGATTTAGTGCAACATAAAAGGCGGTATGTTACCCTTGCGGGCGCCTATATGTTGTGACTTGAGGCTGTATCTAGCCCTTGCGGGTGCCTCTATTGTATGTTCTTAGTATACACAAATCAAATCAACTCGACATGAATATGCTACGGAAAACATAATAATCCATAAAATATGTTGTAAATATTCATAATAAAACACATAGGTTGGTCTGGTGCAACAGTAAAGGCAGTGTCTTACCCTTGCGGGCGCCTATATATTATAGCTCAACCAGCCTGTGTATTAGATGGTCTAATATTCCCATGCGATTAAAAAAACTTGATGATAATGCACTTTACGTATTGATAAAAACAATACACAATTTCTAATAATATAAAACAGACTCTCATTTCAAAGAATATGTACTAAAATAGTGATTAAGAGATATAAGTGCTACACACAATGAAAAATATAAGTTGATAAATAGATGCAGAAAAAACTGCAAATGGATGCCTAAACTTCCAAATCAAACATGATTTGCTAGAAACATTAATTCATTATATAGGCACAGAAGATATGCAAAAAAGCAAAAAAGTCAGAAAATTCAGGGAATTTCGGACACTCACATATATACCTATGTTATCATATGAATATAACCAAGTAACTACATAATAATAATAGTTTTAAAGTTTTAGACTTTTTCAAGATCCCAGGAATGCATATAGTTCTTCGTCACGATTGTGACCTCCTGGATATTTAGTATTAAAATCTACTATATATGTGGATTCCATTTGTCTTAAAGTACGCAATCTGTCCCTCTCCAAGTGAAGGGCATATTGGATTAAAAGAACTGTGTATTCTACATGTAGTGGAACTTGGATAGTGAAACAAACTTTCCTGCAATTGAACTTTAGTTTGAAACATCCTGAATTGATTCAGGGTAAGGGGATACAACCCTGGCCACACAGATTCTTGTTGTATGTATGTTTGACTATATATATATATATATATATATTTGAAACTGCCAAATAATAGTCATTTTTCCTTTAGCCTTAATTTGTTAGGTAGGAAATCTGTGTTAGGTTAGGGAAAGGGGTAGGCATTTGTCTCTCCCTTTATTTAATAAATGTTAACTTGTGAGAAAACTCCACCTATGTGTCCGTCTCCCATGTCTGACTCCTCACACATGGTGTCAGAGTGGGATCAGAATCAGCTGATACAAACTGGGGATCCCACATGAGTATGGTGGACACACATCCCACCTATATTGGATCAGAAGAGGATTGGCATGGACATACTCGCTCCCTAAATAGGTCATATGCTCAATCTTTAGAACATCACTCTATAGTGTCCACAACTGGGTAAGAAATAACCCCAGACACCATTTTCATCAGGGCAACAGGAGCATTAAGAGCAGGTGCTAATAGTTGGTCTTTCCGGGTTAATATAGGCGTAAACCTTCATAAACTCTCAGGCCAGGCCATCTGTCCTGCTAGACAATCTGTAGAGAGTAATATTTACCATCTTTTTTGTCCTCAAAGTTATGTGATCCCGGGGAAAGATAAACTCATAATTTCCCTACAGCTAGAAGTAGAGTGTCCTGTTTATCTATCTGTCTATATTATGCCTATACAAGAAACAGGATAACAAATATGTGTTTTGGTTTCTTGTGCAAAGGAATTAAAATGTATGTTCTTGAATAGTTCACCAAATTCCCATTAGATATATAGAGGTGATAGAGTAGGAAGATTGATATATGATGTTGTGAAGTTGTGGGCAAAGTCAGCTGAGCAGTTTTGCAGGGGAGTTAACATCAGTGGGTCCCTCTCTTTTGGCCCCAGAAACTGATATTTTATCGGTAATGACCCTGGCAATGGATCTACACTTACCGGTCTCCCCGATTACTACTCTAGCTGCCCGCAAAGTCTAACTAGTTCTGCCTAACATTGGGCCTCATTACAGGTCGGGCGGTCCGGAATTAACAGTGGCGGTAAACCCGCCGCCAATGTTAATTCCGGACCGCCCGATCCTGACTCCTGCAGGCGGGAGGTGATGTTCCCGCCAGGTCTGACCTGGCGGGTTTAACACCGCCTGCCTGCAGGCGGACGTGGAAACACCAGCACCATCACGTGATGGTGCCGGTGTTTCCACTTCCCCATTCCCATTGAGTCTTATGATTTACCGAATTCCGCCTCCGGAATTCCCGGGACACCAGGGTCGTAATGCCCTGGTATTTCCGGGAGTCACGGAGGCGGAATGGTAATATGAGTCCGGCGGTAACCAGGCGGTTTTACCGCCTCGGTTACCGCCGGACTCGTAATGAGGCCCATTGTCCCGAAAGTTAAAACCGGGAGTCAGAGAATGGGTGTTTTGGGGCAGAAAGGTGTCACAAAATCAATAGCATTGTATTTTACCAATTTACAACAAACCCAATTAACAAACACGATCTTCAACAACCGTCCACATCAGTTGTGACCGCTTTTACTCAAAAGTGTTCGCATCCTCTCCAACATTAAGTTACAGCTACGGACAAGGATCCTTTGGTGCAATCAGAGGTAAATGAAGATTGGCTGGGAAATGAAGATGACAATGACTTTTTTTTAACACTCCCTTATATTTTCTGAAGCTCCTGATTCTGAAACAGACTCGTCCGTTACCTCATATGTCTCCACCCCCGCCCCAGCGCAACATCGCAGACTGGCCACTATGATCGAGAAATTGGACTATACAGTGACTGTAACGTCGGACCCCAGCTTGCCTGAATCGAATCAGGCGTTGAGTACCCTACTGTCATTATATGAGAACTTACATCATGACTCCCAGTTACATGCAGCCTCATTGGACTTAATATGGGGTGAAGTTAAATCAATGGGTACTGTTAATGTGGGAACTAGACCAGTGCCTATTAATAGGACAGAGACGGAGGGTGAGAAAGTCTGCAATTAATTGATTAACTTCAATGTTATTTCGAAAGCTAATATTGCTGATGTTATTTTAGTTGCGCCGTTCTCAGAAATGGTGGGGGCTGAGTCCCTGGGGCCTCTCAAGGCCTGCTAAATGTATTGAAAAAAAGAAAGGTAAACAGCTGTGTGGGGTTGCAAAGGCTGTCCCACTGATAGGGTCACCCACTATATTGCCAGGGGTTCATGTGGCCAACCGACTTCGACGCCCTGATCCCCATGAGGGGCACCCGACCCGTCACATGAGACCCCGCTCAGCCAAACGCATTCTCAACGAGGTCCATCCCTACTTAACGGCTAAGGGAGGGTGTGAGTTTGTTTCTCGTGGGCATCCCCATGGCAACAGTGCAGCCGTCCCTGACCTTGCGCGACCCAGTGTCCTTACGTATAGGAGCAGAGATTGCATGGAACTTTACAGCTCAAGGGAGAGAACGCCCCCTATGGGGAGGGTTGCGGTCAGCTGGGACACAGCATGTTGTGCAACGGGACGCAGAACCACTGATTGGCCCAGGCTAGGGGAGGGAGTACCATATTTAAGAAATATGACCCGAGTGGCGGGGGCATTGCCGACTCAGGTAATGCCCCGGGGCCCATAGTTATAGGCCCGAGCGAAGCCTGTAACTATGGGCCCCGGGGCATTACCTGAGTGTGTATCATTATTACCCATTGATAAAAGGGACTGTCCAGTCAAGGTTGTATAAAAATATCTACTTTATTATTATTACAACAGATAGTTCTAGCGCACTACAAAATACAACCCGCCCTGTAAAGGAACACAGAGGACAGACAGTTTCACAAAGGAAAGGGATGCACTCTGGATCCTGTAAGGAAGGCATGGTATCAAACAGTGAAGGCAGACACAAGTGATCACAGTTCAAGTGTGTTTTGATTGAACGCCTATCTGACCCTAAATCTAAGGATGGGAGCAAGCTACGACCATCAAATTATAATAACGCAGTCCTAGTGGATTCTCTGTCAAAATGAAAGGGCCTATAATAATAAACCTATTGCCAATCCTTACTTCTAAAGACAAATGGTGTGGGAAAATGATGTATGCAAAAGCAAAGTGTTCAAAAAACAATATGTCAGAATAGTTGAGCAGTTGGCTTCCCTTCCCCACGTTTTCAGCACGGGACAAGGTGGCACACTCAAGCTTTGCACACACGCTGGCTTCTCTGCCACGAGGATGCAGTTCAAAACATAGGTATCTGGGCCTTCTGTGCCAAAATCTCTTTCACAATAAAAGTCTCTTACTGCAGAATGCCTGGCGTAACAAACAAGTACCAAAACTCCTTTCTCATCATGATTTTCACATTAACGAGTTCTCCGGTTTAGTGTTCACCGCGGGTCTCCCTCAGTTGGGCTCAGACACCCTTAAACACAATGTTCATAATTGGTCTCCCTCAGTCGTGTTCGGACCACGGGTCTTTCTCAATCGGGCTTGGACCTTATAGTCTCACTTTCATTGCTTTCTTTTTGTTAACAAAATTCAAAGACTTTCGACTGTGCGATGGATTTTCCTTAAACCATTGCATGACCACTTCGATTAACTTCATCCATAGGTTTAACTTTATTGGCTTTGTTTCTGCCCCTTCTTGGCTGTGTACACCACATAGAGACCTTCGATTGAGCACACCCGTGGTGCCGGACAACTCTGTTACTTTGTCTCGTACCTTCTCTGATTCATAATAAAGTTCAAACATACATCGGCAATTGAGCTTTACTTGCGTCTTTCATCACACACGTTAATATTCTTCACTCTTGCGCTCTTCATACAATGTTGCTGGTTGCTACCTGGACTTCAACATAGACTGGTCTTGCATCGGTCTCCCCAACTCACCGGCTGTATTGATTTCTCTAGCGCTGCTTTGATCTTGGCGCCAAGGACGGTACCACGGTCTCTGCTGCTGCTCCAGACTCAACTAGTCATGCAGGAGGGCCCCAGGTAACTCCAACACACCATTCTTCAGTCTGGTTTCCTGGCCTTACACCTTTTCATCTGAAGGTTACTGGAAAGTAACGGTTTCTTGCCGGAAAGGTCAACGAAAGGTCAAGGATATCTCCCTCCTTGCTCTCCCTTCGCGGTTTGCCACCTTTCTCCCCTCGTTCAGCTGCCGTCTGGAAAACACTGTTCCTTCATGTGCTTTGCCTCGCTCTGATTGTGCTTTCGTGCTCCACCTTATATCCGCATGGGGAAGCTTAATGGAAGTCAGGTGTGAGTTTTTAACAGTAATTGTCTGACTTTGCCTGAACACAGTCCTTGGACATGTCAGGTACAATGCCCATGTATGAGTCTGTTTTCTCCCAGAGCAGGCTGTCTGTGTGAAAGTGTTTGTGTAGGGAAGGGGTGGGGGTTACAGTTAACAGGTATCCTACTCTGTAGGATGTAGTAAAGGTGTTATGGGGGTGGATACCACATCTCGCCATCAATGGTCCCACTCCCGAAGACCCCTCACCCAGGTGATCCTCCCGCACTGGTCCACCCCCAGAAACTGGATCCAAAAGCAATGGCCATGTCCTGGCCACCTGGATGACAGATCCTCAGGGACTAGTAAGTGAGACATCTTCTGGTTTCTCACAATACTAACAGGAGGGTAGACAGTAAAGCAATCAGTCTTAACTGTTCAAGGTTATTTGGTTTTAGCACCAAGGAAGCAAGGGGTTGTAAATGTCACTAGGGGCCTACGGAAAAGGACCAGGGGGACAGAACCACAATGAACTTGGTGCTTGAGATGATCTTGATGCTTGACATCGTCAATTGGGCTCTAGGACGCTTTGCAGCTCCTGTGACAGAGTTCAAGACGGGAGCGGCTGCGGGTATCAGGCAGCAGGCAGTTCGGCAAGTGAGGCTGGATGGATGGCTGCAAGCTGGCTTACACGGTGGCTCGGGGTCAAGAATCATTGTCTCTGTGCTGGTTGGCAGATCTGAAATGCTGGTCGAGGCATCTCGGACGGCTTTAGTGACTGCAGCGTGACAACAGTCAGAGTATGCTTCTAGTCATGGTTCGAGGGCTGGACTGCGTCAAAAGTGTCCTTAAAAGATGGACGCTGGTTGATGCTTGTTGTGGCACTCCTTCTAGCTTCTTTGCAGGGCTCATGTCGTTCTTTAAGGTGGACGGCCCAAAGCTGAGGAGAATGTTTGCAGGCAACAGCCTTACCCTTTGTTTAGGGACTCTCTAGCACTTGGACCTAGGAAGCTTGCGGGCAGAACCTAGAAGGTCACGCTGTGTGCTGTCTGAGGATCGTTTCTGGAGCTGCTGGATGGGTCCTCTGAGTCTGGTATCTCTCTCTGTTCCATGGGAGATGTTTAGGGGAGGGATCTTGCTTCCCTCTTGGAAACCCTGGCCTTCCTTCACTGGCGGAAGCTCTGTTAGGGAGACTGTCCCTTCAGCCAGGATCCAGAGGAGTCCTTCTCCTTACTCCTTTTGAAGTCATCGGATGTTCCACTAAAAGAAGGGCTCAACCCTCTTTTAATGCCAAATGGGCCCCAGTGATTGGCTCAGGCTAAGCCTACCTTAATGAACCAATTCTGGGTCCCCACCAACAATCTTCTGGTATGCGTGTGGTCATAACCAGAGTGCTTTGCAACAGGAAAGGTAAGGGGTGACAACATGTACTACTAAGTCCCACCCATCTTCCTGTCTGTTCTGGATCAAGTGTCTCAGCTCTCTGTGGCTCCTGATCAAAGTGCAGGTCTCCCTTGAAGTTTGTGGCAAGAACCGACGTTCTGTCTCCATCCAATCACATACTTCTTCCCTCTGAAAGGGAGTTCCTTGCAGGGGTTGCCTGCTGTAAATAGTTGTCCCAGACATGACATTCTCTGCCCTTCATACAGAGGGGTGGGAGCTAGATTTAAGTTGACACATTGCACGTTGACACATTCCATATCAAAGAGATGTTGGGGTTTCCTGTCCCCTTTTGTCAGTTCTGAGATCAGGCCTTTCACAGAACTGTTAAAATGAATTCTCGTCAGTTTGTGCTGCCACCAGCAGAACTTAGACAATAGAGAGGGCGGATCCACGGAGCAGTTGATATTTTAATTAGGCTGGCCATGGCCAGAGGAAGGTGTTGCCTTCCCATTTCCTGGGATGCTTTGATGTACCTGTGGCTGTCACATTCCAGCTAAATGTGACAGGGAGGATTGCACCTTTAGGCTGTGACCCCCCAGAGTACACATGACTATGTGTTTTTTGTGCAGTGAGCAGAGGAAAATGTGTGCAGATTAACCCCACACATTTTCTGAGGTTGATCTCCCATCATTCATTTTCATTAAAAAAACATTTAAAAAGCCAAGGCGAGCGTACACTCCCCATGCCGATGGTTGAATGCCTCACAAAGACCCTATGCGTCTGCATTGGCGCCTTTATATCAATTCGGTAGTTAACCTCAATGATCTTTTCCAGAACCGTTTAGGGTCCAGCCCACATATCATGAAGTGCAATGGATTTCACAGTTTTCATAATACAGACAATCTGTCCTGGTGTACATTCTGGTACAGTGGCTTTCTGACCATGCTAGTGTTTCTTCAACTGTTGGCTAACCTTCAGATTCTTGTCTACTTAACCACTCTGGATCTGAATCCAAGTACATAATACACTACGTTGTAGAAAGGACTTTGGGAGTTACCCTTCTATCCTTCACACACCAGAATTTGAGGACCCCTAGCAGGATGACCAAACAGAAGCTCAAAGGGACTGCACTCTACTTCGTTATGTGGCACCTCCCCGTAGGCAAACAGTACGCATGGCAAGAGCGTATGTCACTTTCTGCTCAGTTTTCCCTGAATATGTGAAGCAACCAAGCGTAGTGAGGGAGCCCAAACCAACTAAAGGGGATTCGCGTGGGTTCCCCTCCTGAGAACATTTGTAAAAATATATGATTAAAATCCTGCATTTTCAGCACACTTTCTGTGAAAAATTGGTGAAAAAAGCTACAGTTTGCAATCGGGTTTGTAGGGAAACACATGTACAAATTCAACAGATACAACAAGTCACCAACATTGCACAGGGGAATTTTCCATCTCCTTTTCATGATGCCTTTGCCCACAATATATGCAAGTACAAAATACATCTTACTGCTGGCTGTGCCCATACATATCCATGGAGGTGGCACCAATATGTGGCAATATAACCATATAACAACCTACTCCTGTTACCAGCACAAAATTCCATGCCACAGTAAATAAATATGTCCAGACTGAACCCACCAATGCGGGACAGTACCACGTAGGAAAAGTCATGCTGCCTTCACCATTGATGCCCAGTAAAAAATACCATGCACAGGGAAAATTTTAATAGACCGGACCCATCAATGTGGGCCAGTACCACATAGGAACACTCATTATGCTGCCGTCACCCTTAATGCCCAGTATAAAATGATACAGCCCATTAATTAAACATCTCCAGACTGGACCCACCAATGCGGGCCAGTACACACTCTGCCTTCACCCTTGATGTCCAGTACAAAATGCCATGCCACAGAGAAGATTTACCCAGACTCGACCCACCAATGTGGGCCAGTACCACTTAGGAACACTCGTTATGATGTTTTCACCCTTGATGCCAAGTAAAAATTACATGCCACAGGAAAGAAATGTCCAGGCTGTACCCACCATTGTCTTCACAGTGATATGTCATTTTCTACTGGGTGAAGGCAGCATAAGCAGTTGTTCCTAAGTATTTCTGGCCTACATTGGTGGGCCCAGTTTGCACATTTTTCTTTTAATTTGCTGTGGCATTTTGTATTGCTCATCAAGGGTGAAGGCAGCCTAATTAGTGTTCCTACGTGGCAGTAGTGCTTTAAAGTAACTTAATGGGGCTGGCAGGTGCAAACCATGTAACCTAACCATAGAACTTGGAACTACCCCATACCTCGTAACACCTCCTCTCTTGTACACACCCTCGTTCATTCTTTTCCAGGAGCATTTGAACATTGTCTGGGCGGTAAGTTAAGCACTTTATCAATAGCCTAACAATAGAAACGTATTCGAAAGGAGTTTTTCTGAGATGGATTACATTTCCAGTTACTGTTTGTAATGGTTAGAAGAGTACATTACACAAATGCAATAAATGCTTCACCAGCAGCAGAATCTAGGACAGTACCCTTTCATACCGCTCAACGTCACTAGGGCGGGTGAAAACACACAATTTCATTTTTGCCTGGTGGGAGACCATTTAAGTGAATGGAGAGATAACCGGCTTAGCGAATGAGTGAACCGATTCCTCAGCAGGGGGGTGACCGAGGTGGGTGACCCAGTCCTCACCCATCAGGGTGAAAACTGTCGTCGGGGGGCTTGCAGCGAGGGGTGGCCGAGCCGGCTCACTAGAGATCGGAGCCGAACGTGACATGTGGCACGTGTCACATGCCACATTCAGCTCCTACCTCTTCTCCTCCGGGCTCCTCAGGCCATGTCATATACAGGAACTAGGAAGCTCTTCCAAGTTCTTAGTTCATGTATGTGAGCAGCGCAAAGGAGCCAGAGGCCTCGAGAGACACACAAAATTGTATGTGTATTTTGCATGTGTGAGGTACATGTCAGATGTGGTATGCGTCAGTGACTGGTGGGTGAATGAGTAGGAATGTGATAGTGTCTTTCAATGTTCTTGGTGGGTGGGTGCATGCCTGTGTGGAGAATGCAGTGTGAGTTGATGTGAAAGAAAGTTTATGGGTGAGTGACTGGTGGGTGAATGAGTAGGAATGTGATAGTGTGTGTTTGAATCTTATGGGTAGGAGTGTGCCTGTGTGGAGTGGAGAATGCAGTGTGAGGGGATGTGAGAGAAGATGTATGGGTGAGTGACTGGTGGGTCAAAGGGGGCTAAGAGGGGGGAATGTATGTGTGAATGTGTGAGTGTGCGTGTGTGTGTGTGCTTCTGGGAGGCCGGGATCACTGGAGCATTTTTGACATTTCCTTCAGTGACATGGCATGTTTACTGACATTTTCAGGCAAGTGAAGTTCATGTATGTCATTACGTGGCTCGACTGGCATTTCGATACAGCCAGTCTAGCCATTGCTTTCTGTGGCATGATATTTTTTTCTGGGTATCTATGATTAAGCAAGCATGATAAATATGGTATTCCATTGCTAGACTGGCATTTTGGTGCGGCCAGCCTAGTTATATCTCAGTGTGACATTACTTTTTTTGCTGAGCATCTATGATAAAGCAAGCATGATAACTGTTCTTATGTGTCTAGACTGGCCTACATTGGAGGCTGTTTGGACATGTGTTCTTATTGTGGCATAGTACTTTTAACAGCCAATCCAAAAGGAGTATGTTGTTACATAGAGGTAATGGCATATATTGGCAGAGCCAGCTTTGACATTTTGTTTATCGTTTTTATTTTGTACTGTTGTTATGGTTAAATAAACCTTATAACAAGATTGAGTCAGATTAAAACAGAATATTTACAAATCATAACATATTAAAGCAAGAATAATATCAATAAATACACATAGTATTACACTCTAAATTCATATGAAGCCTAAATAACATACAAATATAAAAATAAAATGCCCTATATAATTTCATTAAGCCATTCTAAAATCTTCAACCACATATGGTATATCGTAAAATTCACAAAATTGTGCAATTCCCTGAGTACAGTAAACTGAATCTGATCACTCTGTTAATTATCCAACATATATCTCATATTAAAGTAACCCAACTGGTGTATCTCTTTTAGATTTGCACATTTCGTGAAAAGATGTCTAGGCCTCTCAATCTCACATTCACATAGCCTACACAGTCGTTGGGAGTATGCTATATTTTTCCACATCCCCGTTCTCAAAAGTGGCGGAAGTAGATTGAGTCTTAAAGCCATTATAAATCTTGGAGCTCCACTGTGGCTCATGGTTGTCACGTAGGTGCACAGCTGCTCAATTGGGAAACTGTGCCTAATATACTCGCTATATTTCTTGTATTTACCGAGGTGACTAACATTTGAATTTCGATCCTATATTTTGGCTAGCTTTTACATTTTGTTTCCATTACGGTTATATGAGTGTCCTTATCTGGATCGAAACCAATCGATTTGAAAAACTGTAGGACATCATCCCTCCATTGTTTCAATGTAGCATCCTTACTTTCACTCTAATATATTTTTAAAATTTGAATATATACATCACTTCTCGTCACTTCTATTTATCGTTCTAATATAGGCAACGCCCATCAATATCCTCTTCTGTGTAGCTAATGATAGCCTCAGTTCACAATCCAATCCTTCTATATGCGTGTTCCTGGGCAAGCCTAAGGCTTTCTCTGACAGTAAATACTTCTAAACCATAACATGCACATGGGACAAGACAGGTTTTATACAACTTGGTTAGACCTTCAATTGAGTAGCCACTGTTAGATCTTACAAAATTAAGAACTGCTATAAAAACGTTTTTCAAATTTTTGTCGAACATAGCCCTCTAATGCTTTCCTATGGAGCATGCTCAATATAAACATTCCCAAATATATGTATGAATGTACGATCTCAATCTTATGTGAATCAATTGACCATGTGAATTTACTAGTCTTTTTCCTTTTGTTACCAATCACCATGATCTTATTTTTATTAAAATTCACTATAAAATGATTCCTTTTGGAGTATTCTAACTGTCCCTCCATACTACGATGTAGTCCAATAGGGGTTTTGTCCAGAAGTAGCGTATCATCTGCATAGGCAAGCCAAGCCAGGTGCTCGCCCCCAATTCTTGGGGGGAAGTTCTTGCATCTGTCTATATTCTTGCCCATGTCCGACACATACAAATTGTTGAGCGTTGGTACTAATGAGCAACCTTGTTTCAATCCTACATTAGTCATACATATCGTACTCAGAAGTCCACTTTTTTAATAGTACAATTACTGACATTATGTGCAAAGTGACCATGAGTATGATTTTATATGGGGATACTGGCATATATTGTTGGAGGCAGCATGGAAATGTATGGGCACAGTCAGCATGAACATGTTTTTTTTATAATGGAATATAGTGAGGGGAAAGGCATGAAAATACATTGGGAAATGCTCCTGTGCACTTTTGGTGGCTTGCATGTATTGGATTTGTTCATGAATTACCCTACAAACTGGCCTTTTACCCAATTTTGCACCGAAATTGTGCTGTATAATGCACCGTTTTAACTCATTATTCAAAAAAAATGTTTCGAGGAGGAGGGGGCAGAATCCACACAACACTCCCAAACCTATTTTCGTTGGTTCAGGCTCCCTTGCGATGCCTGGTCGCAATCGCATACTTGTGGCAAATATGTACACCCTCGAATAAAAATCAGGCATATTTGGAGACCAAGCACTGCCCCCCTTCTTTCTATGCTGGGTGAAACATTTAAGCTTTGATTAAAAAACATACTTACATCTTTCACCTGGAGCTGTGCGTGCCCCATTAGCAGCATGATCATAGACATTGCGCACACGTGGTGGTCCGAACCAACGTGTGCCCCGTGATTTGTTAAGGAACTTATGGGGGAGGAGAAGATGGCCGCAGTATGGCTCGCAGGGGGCCCCACAAAGTTTGTGCTACCCCATTGGGAGCCCCTTTCTTGGCCCGGGTGCAGTGGACGACTGCTCGGGGAGCAGAGCTAAACATCTCAGGAGGGGACGCAGTAATGGGCCCACCCAGAAAGCTGACTATGACCTTGCCTCACAAAAGATTAAGCAGCCTGCTGTGCATGTGAGTGCTCCTCTGCTCTCTGCCGACTTTTGGACGACTGCAATACATTCGGAATATGCAAACAAAAGGAATGCATATTCCAAACGCAGTATGTGACATTCGCTGAAGTCACACACCCTGTTTCCCCCATTCTTTGTGTTGACAGCCTTTCAAGTGGGGAAATTTAGAAGTGATTGCTCATTAAACAAGCCATTGTTTTTACACACTATCTGCTTAACATCATTTCAGTGTTAAGAACTGAACATGGGGCATTTTTATTGAACAGGACAGCACAAGTATCAGTTAGTTGACCAAACCTATGCATTCTGCAAAGAGAATTAAAATGCAACACAGAAAAACTATGTTCTTTATTTTCATGTCTCTTTATTTGACACACCAAAACGTTATTTTTTGTATGTTACTTTTTAGTTACATATGGCACATCCCTAGGAAGGTTGGCTGCTTTGGGACATGGACTAAATGAATCTGCTCAGCATTAAAGGTCTTCTAATTGTCTAAACAAGCCAGCCACTGCCTGGCGTGCACATCAGATGGCAACTCAATGTCACTTGGCACCTTGATTAGGAAAGTAAAGTTCATTGTGTATCACCATGCAGACAGTAGTCCACGGCAAATTAATGCAGTGATATGTGTACAGCAATGTTTTTTTTCTGAAAATTCAGTTTTTATTAAGGTTTATGGTTATGACATGAACAAAACAATGATACAACCAACAAAGTGAATGAAAAAATGATGATCACAACTTTTGCCCCCCTCCTCCCGCTGCCTCCCCCCGCCCTCCCTCTCCCATACCATAGTTCATTGGATGATGATAACAGCAGGGTCTAACACATCACCTTACAAAATTGTCTCGCAAGTGTAAGGTAGTCCCAAAAAAGGGAGGGTGCTCAAACCGTAAGGACCAACATGTAGGGACAGCATCTCCCATTCTAACAGATCCCTCCAAGCCGTTTCGTTCTGTCTCAAGCTGTTCTCCCATATTTATCAAAGAAGGGAAGCCATAGGCCCTCGATGTTGGACTTATATTGTATATTGCCCGTATTTTAGAAACCCACTCTCCCTCCCCTAAAGCTCGGGGTGATTTCCATTTTTGGGCCCAACAGCATCTAGCTGCAACTAGCATGACATGCAGTATGTGGTCGTGTTTCACCTTTGGACCCCCCTCCACTTCAATGCCA
The DNA here is from genome assembly GCF_040938575.1 of Ambystoma mexicanum. Lineage (NCBI taxonomy): Eukaryota > Metazoa > Chordata > Amphibia > Caudata > Ambystomatidae > Ambystoma > Ambystoma mexicanum. The sequence continues at coordinate 1,088,890,918 of NC_090929.1, forward strand.
AACAACATTAGCCAGGGGGATAGGGTTCTTTCCATTCTATCTACTCCTTTTATCCATGACAAGACATCTCTCTAATAGGTTTGTACCACATGACACTTCCACCACATATGTACATAATCCCCCTTTTCAGTGTGGCACTTCCAACATTGAGGATCATAGCCCCTTCTCATTCTGGCTATCCTCTGTGGGGGGTAATGCCATTTGTGGAACAACTTCAGGGCCTGATGGCGGTATTGGGGTGCAGCTGTTAAGCGATTGGCCTGTCTACAAATCTTGGTCCATCTTTTCTCCGTTATGGGAGTCCCTAGGTCCTTTTCCCATTGTACCTGGGAGGATGGGGGATCCCGTGGGGTGGAGAGCAGCAAAAAGCCATAGAGCCGTGATATCACTCCTTTAGTCCCCTTGTGTGTAATAAGGAATTTCTCGAAGTCTGTTAGATCTCTCCTAAGAGTATCTCCCCATCTGCTCTCAGTGAGGGCACCCTTGAGCTGTAAGTATCGAAAGGGGGAGAGATTGGGGAGGCCCAGAACGTCCTTCAGATTTCCCAAGGATATAAACACCCTTTCCATCCAGAGTTGTCCGGCTCTACAAAGACCCGCCTCATACCATTGTTGGAAGGCCAATGGCTTGTTAATCCCATCCCACAGTGGGGGAGCCCAGATGCAGCTCAGGGGCGAGGGCCATGTTGTGAGCCACCTACGATACCCCCCTCCTTCCATATAGACCATATCATCCCCGAGACTGGATGTTTCAAAATTCTTCTCGGAATACGTGCCTTAGGGACCCAGAGCCATTCATCCAGCGTGACCGGGGAAAATAGCAGATTGTCCAATCCTACCCACTGTTTCTTCGGGCCCATCACCAGGTGGTCTACCAGGCTTCGCAACTGTGATGCATTGTAGTATGTGTCTAAGTCTGGGAAATTAACTCCACCCTCATCTTTGGGCCTTATCAAGGTGTCATAGGCAATTCTATGGGATTTTCCCGCCCAAAGGTAGTGGAGAAGGGTCCGCTTAATCTCTAGGAGGAACGGCTTCGGTATCTGGGTTGGCAGCACTTGAAACAAATATAGAAATTTAGGGAGGATCACCATCTTAATGGAGTTAAGGCGTGCCATCCACAAAAGGCCAGATTTCGTCCAGCGCTTGTCATGATTCCTGCCCCTCATGCGCCCAGCCTTACAAGATGTCAGGCTGGAGCCAGGCCACGATCACCTACATGGCCCTCAAGGGCCTCTCCATCTCTCCAAAGACCCACTTGGAGTCAGACTTGGCGCTTGTGGCACCAGACTCACTCACTCCCATAGGATAACATTGGGGATTGGACTTGTAGTGCATTGATGGGGAAAAGATGGATGCCCCCACATATTTCGGTTCCCAGAACTGCATGTGCAGTCTAGTCTTTTGTGTGTGGTTCAGCCCAGAGACACCTGGGATACCCAGAGACTATTTAAGCCACGCCCAGGCTGAGAAACATGCTTTGTGTTTTCTGCAGCTGCAGCGTGACACTCACCGTGTTCGGATCGGTCTCCAGTAGGCCTGCATCTTTCTTCTGCGCTCAGCTCCTGCAAGAACAAGAACACCATTAGGAACAGCCTTACCTTGCGGCGCTTCTGCCCATCATTCATCGCTCCTTCTGTTCTGCGGGCATCTTCGGCGGTGTCATTCCCATCGCGGCACGCCGCTTCCTAAGGAAAAGGGAAAAGAACAGAAAAAAGGCATCAGTAAGCATTCAGCAAATCTTTGCTTATTTTTTAAAGACTGTACGAGCTTCAAACGCTTACCTGAATCCCAGCCGCTCTGGGGGAACTCTGTCCCCGGAACTTCTCATCCATCTGCAAGAGGTAAAAGACACTCTAGGTTAGCGTGGAAACATCTAGAGGCACCGCATACCGCGCTTACTCACCGCATTTCTTCTTCATAACCGGCATCCACGCTGAAAACGTCGCGGCACCTAAAAGACACAGAAAAAGAACTCGGTTCAATGCAAATACGAAAGGGTCGCATCGCGCATCACGCTCTCACTCACCTTCAGCGCTACTCATCTCAGCAGCACGTCGCCTTCCCTGGACGCCGGGCATCATCTAAGGAAGGAAAGGAACGAAGTTAGAGAACTGTTCAAAAGACTCATTATACTTACCTGTCGGACTCTTACCAGTGAAGTAACTAGGCAGCAATGAGCCCGCATCAATCAACGCGCCCCTGCGCTGAAAGCAGGATGGAGAGCACACTTTCCAAGAAAACAAGGTGAGCTGTGGATCAAGGGGAGGGGTTGGACCCCGGTGAACAAGGGGTTCAAGCACACACAGACAATAGGGAGTTAAACTCTACCAATCCTGTGTTTCAGGCCCAGTCTCCAGTCAAGTAGACTCCAGGGAAGGGTTTGAGGTCGTAAGAGGTCAGAACAGGCTGAGTGACCTCCTCGTGGATACCAGGTGAGCGTTACACGCTCCAGGTCTCGTTTGATCGCCGACCAGAGAGGAGGATAGTTTGCCTTAAAAAGATCAGCCAGATCTGAAGGTATCTGGATCCCCAGGTGACAGAATCCCTCGGTTTGTTTACAAAACGGGAGGCCCTCAATATATTGCTTCTCTGTGTCATTATGTTGGCCTACTGGAAATGCAACTGATTTATCTAGATTTACCTTGTAACCTGCAAGGGACCCATACTGTTCTAAGCTGTTCAGCACCTCAGGGACTGATTGGGATGGATTAGAGAGATATAGTAAGACGTCGTCCACAAACAGGGTTATTTTATAGTTGGTTTCCCTCATTTTGATACCCTGGATTTTGTCGTTTCCCCTGATAGCGATGGCCCAGGGCTCCATTACTAATGCATATATAAGGGGGGATAATGGACACCCCTGTCTTGTGCCCCTTTCCAATGGAACTCTTCAGATTCGCCCCCGTTCATTACAACTTTTGCTGAGGGGTGAGAATAGAGAGCTCTCATCCACCCCCGCCATTTAGGTCCCATCCCCAAAGATGATAGGACAACCTCCATGAAGGCCCAGCTTACCCTGTCGAACGCCGTCTCTGCGTCTAGGGACAGGAGAAGAGCACCCTCTGTTCTAGCTCCTTTTGAACTCAGTATATGTAGGGTTTTGCGTATACTATCTGCCCCCTGTCTGTTCATTACGAAGCCAACTTGATCCGGATGGATCAGTCGGGGAAGACATTTTTCTAGGCGTGTTGCCAGGATCCTAGTAAAGATCTTTGAATCTGTGTTCAGAAGCGAGATGGGCTGTACGAGCTACACTCCACCGGGTCTTTACCGGGTTTAGGGATTACTGTGATAATGGCCTGTCGGTGGTATGGTGTCCAAGGTTTTAATTTGATTGAAAAGTTTGGTCAGCGGCTGTATCAGCACCGATTGGTATTGTTTATAAAAGTCAGCTGTGTATCCACCCCCCCGCGGAGTCTTGCCTACTTTCTGCTTCTTAATGGCCCTCTCCACCTCTTCCTCTGTTATCTCCTTTTCCAGTGTTTCCCTTTCTAAGTCTGTGAGCCTAGGTAGGGGGTGGTCCTCTAGATATCTTTGAATATCGTCTAGTGACTCGCCATCTTGTTTAGTATATAGAGTGCCTTATAGAAGCTCGCGAAGGATTCGGCTATGAGCCCTGTTTTTGTCTGGATGTTACCTGCCCCATCTCTGACCTTCTCTATCCGTCTACTCGCCCTATTTCCCCTCAACCTGTGTGCCAAGAGGATTCCAACCTTGTCTCCCTTTTTGTAGTATCTCTGCTTTGTGTATCTCATTTTGTTGACCACTTCCCCAATTAAGATTGTGTGTAGGGCTTGTCTCTTGTCTCTCATTTCACTCAGGAGGTTTTCACGGTCTACATTGCCTTTCGTGAGCTGTGCCCTCATGGCCCGTAGGTCCTAGCAGAGTTTAAATTCTATTAGCGCTCTCTCCCGTTTTTTAGCCGAACCCTCTGCAATTAGGAGACCCCTGAAAGTGGCCTTTGCCGCCTCCCACACTGTGGCCATTGGGATTCCCCCTGTGTCGTTCGTTATAAAGAAAGCTTCTATTTCTTTCCGTAGGAATTCCCTAAAGACCTGGTCCCTCATGAGGGTGTAGTTAGAGCGCCACCTGTATGATTTCGGGGTGTCTTGCAATTGCCATTCCATAACGAGAAGTTCATGGTCCGACCAGGTCACTGATTCAACCGTAGGGTTCCCAACCTCCCCTCCCCACTCTTCCGACACCAGTAATAAGTCAATTCTGGTATATGTTTGATGGGGAGGGGAGAAGAACGTGTAACCCCCCCAGGGGCTTGCCCGCATTTTCGCCAAACATCCACCCAGTAATATTCTTGTAGAAGGTCCCTCATTGCTAGGTTGTCCTTAGTGGGGGCTTTGGGCCCCACCCCTCTGGCCGACCACCAATCTAGTTGGGGGTCTGTGATAAGATTGAAATCTCCACCCAGGATCGTAGCTCCCTCTGCCCATTCGTCCATGACTTTATGAATAAATTTGATTTGGCCAGCGTTGGGTGCGTACAGAGTAGCCAGCGCAACCCGCATGCCCTGAGACAGGCCTTTGATCCCCAGAAATCTACCCCCAAAGCCTCTCTTCATCTCGATGTCGGTAAGGTGTAATGATGTACCTAGGAGGATACCCACTCCCTCCTTCTTAGAGGATTTGTGCGAGGCCCAGAAGTTTTTACCTATTTCTTTTCCTTTCATCGTTGATTCCGCCCCCCTCCTATAGTGTGTTTCTTGTAGGAAAAGGACTAGCAGTTTTTGTTTGCGAAACATGTTGCTTGTAAGAGATCTATTGTTTTGCGAATTTAGGCCCTTAACGTTGAGCGTACCAATCCGCCCTTCACCCATGGTTGTCGCTACCTTTGCCCTGTAAAGTTCCCCCCGTATCATCCATAGGGTTAAGTCCCAGCTCCATGGTATGGTGTCCCCGTTTCCTTTGTCCCTCCCCCTACCCCTCCCTTGTTCCCTGTCTCCCTTACCCGTTTTATAAGGCGTTCGTCTCCCTCGCCCAACAAACATCGGGGTTAATGAACCACCAGGGCCGCTGCCCAGGCCCCGGGAGATTAAGTGGTACGGAACATACCCTCCACCTTTTTGTTCAAGTACTTTTCCTGAATTTGGTCGGGATTTAGGTCCCTGTGTGGAACCCCGTTCAACTCTCCCCTCTCTTCACGCACAACTTATATTGTGTCCCATACATCGTATATTAACTTTCAATAGGAGCCGGAGAGAGACCCCCCAATATCGGAGGCCATGCACGGATACCCCCCAGAGAGATCAGTGGCTCACTGACCCCCACAAAGATGGGCCTCCAATTTTTTGATGTGTCAATGAAACATGAACCTCGCCAACAGTGGCAACACCCAAAGGCCACACGCAGCCGCCCCCAACACGGGTGGCCCCGAGGGTCATGTAAGCGACTGAATTACAATAGAGGGTGGGTCCAGGTACGTCCCGAGTCACCACACCCCCTGGGGCCTCCCGCCCAGCGGGCTCCAAACATTGTGTTGCGTCAGTTAAACAAATACCCCGCCAACCATGGCGACATCAACAGATAGCATGTGGTTCCCCTCGGATTGGGGAGTCCCCCAAAGATTGTGTAAACAAGTGTGTTACAGAGAGTTACATTGTGGCTTTTCCAATGCGATCATGAAGGGCCACCGCGGTCCGCCGGCAGATGCCTCGTTTTCTGGAACTTCCGTGTACCCTTCACCTTGTGTTTCCCTTGAGTTGAGTCGGGGCCCTGAGGGGCTCGGGTAGGGTCCCCGTCAGTCCCACTCCAGTCTCTAGATGATCCCGGGGGGTTCCCGACTAGCTCGTCCGTGGCTCTCTGGATATCGTCTTCGGTAACGAGGTGGTGGCGCTCCCCCTGCCATTCGAATTCCAGGTAGAACGGATGACCCCAGCGGTATCGGACCCCCTTTTCCTGTAGCCACCTTGTGATTGTCACACATTTTTTCCTCATCTGCAACGTGAGGGCAGACAAGTCCTGGTAGATCGCCACCCTGGAATTAGCATATTGTATGTCTCTCAGAGTCCTTGCCCTCTCGAGTATTCGTGCTTTATCTCTGTAGTAGTGAAATTTGGCAAGGACTGAGCGCGGACCCCTTCCGCCCCCTCCTGCCCGATGGACTCTATCGATCAGGACCATCTCCCCCGAGTCGGTACCTAGGACAATCCTGATGATATCTTGCACCTTGCCCTCCAGGCCCGTCTGGGTCTCCTCTTCCTCCTCTGCCAGACCGAAGATCCGGAGGTTGCTTCTCCATTCCCGGTTCTCCATATCGTCCACCTTGTGACGGAGTTCCCCCTCTTGTTGCTGTAGTTCTTTGAATCTTACCTCCATTTGCGTTTCCAGGAGGGCGGTAGCTACCTGGTTGTTTTCAACCCCCTCCATTCTGTCCTCGAGGGTGGAAACTTTGGAAGTGAGGTCCGCCAATTTAGCTTCCATGTCCGTTCTCATCCCTCTAATTTCCTCAAGGATTGTTTGGATGTTGTTTTGCATAGCGTTCATATCGGGGGCTTGGGCGGGGGAGGGTCCGGTCTCCATCGCTGGGTTTCCAGATGTGAATTAGTATTTCGCTAGAGTTTCCTTCCAACTCATAGGTTGCCTCTCCTTCGGCGCCTCCGTGGTTGTTCAATGCCCCCAATGGTTTTTCTCCGGGTCCGGAGCCCACCCCCAGTCTTCACTCCAATAAACGCGACGCGAAGCCCGGCTTGCGAGGCCCTGCAATGGGTTGCACTTGTTGGGGATTCCAACCGTCTACCAGACCCGATTCCACAACCTCTGGCGTGTTTTGCTCCTTGGCTCCTTGTGGGTCGGTCCCTAAGTGGTGCTCTAGTGTTTGCTGTTTCCGTGTGTTTGGGGCTCCAGACAGTTAGCTGTTCACACCACTGGGTTTAGTGCCCTGGGTCACCTCCTGCCTCGGCGGCCCCTGACTGCAGTCTCCCCGCATAGCCAGAGAGGGATGGCTGCCCGGTGGGGGATGGTGTGTGTCTCCCGTATCATTGTCCAGGAGTGCTCCCAATTGGGCCTCTGCAGGTGCACAGGGGCTATTGTAGGGCTGTTAGGCATTAACCCAGGACCAGGTGTGCTTAGCAGTGTTTGAGGGTGCCCCCCGGGGGGTTGGAGCAGGATAATAACGTGGGGGTTCTCCCTCAGTGGGGCACCCTATACAGTCCTTGGTTGGGGCTCCGCTGCCCGTGGGCTCCCCACGCAGCACTGTCTGATAATGGCAGGCCAATGAGGGCCCCGGGTGCGCTCCCGCGTCGGCCCAGGCCCGGGATGGAATAGCTCCGGGGGACCAGCAGCAGCAGGTGGAGGGTCCCGGGAGAGGCCCGACTGGCTGCACTCCGCTAGTGACAGAGGTTTTCGGGCCCGGCTGGGTGCCAGTAAAAAGAGGAGGGGCCCGGGTGCGCTCCCACAACGGCCTGGTCCGGCCAGCGACCCCACCGATGGAAGCGAGAAGGGGCGAGATGAACTCTGCGGGAGCCCCCTTTGCCAGTGGGGGCCCCGTGTGCCCTTGATCGTGTCACCGATCGGACCGATCGCTTCCCCCGCGCCGCACCAGGCACCGAGGGCGGATGGCCCGCCGAAGGTCTTGTGGTCCCGGTGTCCTGGGGGGGCTCCGGCTCCTCCCACTGGATGCTTCTGCTGGAGCGCGGGTAAGTTGGGTGATGCACGATTAGAGCGCGCCGCTCTCCACCTGCCGAGTACGAGGCCACTCCAGGCTCTCCACTCGCATGTGTCTCCGGGCCGGGTGGGGGAGGGGAAGGTGCGCAACCTCGCCAACAGATAACTCCGAACAGGAGTAGCCTCAAGCACCTGCGAGGTGTCTCCGAACTCCCCTTTGCATCACAAGGCCGTTTAACAACATTTTGAGGGACAAACATTCCTTTTTCGATGGTAACTCTGCTTTTCTCCCGGGGCCATCAGGGGAGCTTACGAATCAGGCAGCCATCTTGCCTGTGCCCCCTGGTGGCCTCCGTGCAGCAATGATTTGTGCGCTGCACAAGCCACCCCCCTGTTGGTTAATGCGATCTATGTGGCGCTTCTGTATGTAACAACAGCACATATGCCTGTTTTTGTCTGAACATTCACTATGCCAAATGCCCTTTCTACACTGCCACACCATGATTTTCACTAGCTGCATGCCAGCACTAATAAGAGATACCAATGCCAGCTCTGTTAGATAAATCATGGGCCTGCTCGTTCTTGCGGAAATAACCCCTGAGGCCTGTGTAAGAGTGAGGAGGTAGTGGCTGGGGAACTGTGGGCCCTCTACCATGCATTAGTAGCCGGTTTTGTTTAAAAGGCTTCATCAGCTTATTACTGGTAAGGCTAAAGTTTGTAAGAGATACAATCCTTTCTGTGTAGCCTTTCTGTGCATAGTTTATTGGGTCTCTCTTCCACGATATCCTGTCCTGTCAATAGATATAATTCCCAAAAGATGTTTCTGTATTGGGGATTGGGCATGCTCACACTAAGACCCAGCCCTTCCTCATCTAAAATTCTTCAAAAACAAGAAGCAAAAGAGCCCTTGTACCCCATTTGAGTGTCTGATGTTGCAGCCATTTTATACTCGCATCCAGAAACTTAAGATGCCCAAATGAGTATGTATGGTTTATGATTACAAACATTTTAATGTGGGGGTGATTGTTGTGAACAGTGATGTGAGCACCAAGCCATGCATCTGTTATGAATTTAAAGATTCACACCTACAATCCTTTTATCACAGACTTGTTTATCCAATATAGAGATCTCAGATCACTGTTTTTTTAAATTTAATTTTATTAGGTTTTTATAAATATAAGTCACAAGAAAAAGAAAATGCAAGCAAGTAAATACAGGACAGAGTTGGAAACACTTCCGCTTGTCATCTAATCGTGAACCTCTTATGTTCTAACAACTTTGAACTGCGATGCTTCAAAATGACTGTTCCCATCTCGCACCCTCCACCCCTCAGAATCGAGCAATCCTCATAAGACACATGTGTGCAGTAGTCTTGAAACAGTCGCGGTTTGAACCTTGTGGGACTCCCTTACCAAGGAAATTCCATTTTACATTCACTCATATTCTTTCCAGCTTCATTTTATACATCATCATACAGTATACAGGTTGGCCCAGGTCAGCCCAAAAGGCAGTGTAATCCCCTGTCAGATCTTCCACCAGTTAATTTAGCACTGCTGACATGTATTTGCCTGTGAAATCCATCCATAGTACATCACATTGCGTCGCTCTCCCATGCAGGGACAAAGTAATTTTTTCCATGATGCAAATATTTGAGGCTACGTTAACCCATTCACTCATGGTCGGCACAGTTTTGGATTTCCACTTCATTAGCAACAGGGCACGAGCAGCCAACAATAATTGTGGAACTAGGCCTTTGATCCTTCTCCATTCATCCTCGCATTTCTCAAAATCAAACAAAATGAGCTAAGGGTCTGCATTCCTTTGCACATCATCGAGGTCTCTGATCAACCCCAGAACCTCGTCCCAGTAGACCCTAATCCGGGGACATCCCCACCACATATGTCAATAATCTGCATTCGCACCACATTCAAGCCAGCATCATGGGCTAGTTGACTGGAACATCTTGGAAAGCCTGTGGGGATCGTGATGCCACCGATGCAATTATTTGATAGTGTGCACTTTATATTGACTCGAAATGGATGTTTGTGAGGCTGCTCTGCATATTCTCCTCCACATGCCTGGTTCAATGTGTTCCCCGAGGTCTCCCTCCCATCTACCCCTCAGCGGTTTAGGGGACCCTTTCCCTGCTTCTACCAATTCTTTATACAGGGCGGATATCAGTCCTTTCATCTCTGTTCTAGAGTTTAATAACATTTCGAAGGGGGTAAGGTCTTTCTACAGCTTATCCTTCGAATCTGCTCTCGTCAAAATACCCTTAATCTACAGAAATTGAAAGATAGATAAAGTGCCTATTCCTAGGGACTCTGCCAACTCTGGGAGTGCGATGAAGGAATGATTTTCCAATAGTTGGCCCACCCTCTCCAGTCCTGCTTCATACCATGATTGAAATCTCTCTACACTGGGGATGTGTTCTCTAATACCCGGGGACCATAGGTGGCTCTGCGGAGACGGACACATGGAGCCTTTCCGTGTCCCTGTACCCTCCCTCCAAATCTCCCAGATGGTTCCTAATATCGGATGATTTTTCAGTCTATTTAGTAGTTTATTCCTTGGCACCCACAACCATTCTGAAACCGTCACCGGGGATAAATAGTGGTTGTCCATGGCAATCCATTGGGGTTCCTTGCGGTTACGTAGATGGGGAATTAGAACCCCTAGTTGGGCCGCCTCATAGTATTTCTTGAGGTCCCGGAGACCTACCCCTCCCTTATCCTTAGGTAATGTCTGGGTCTCGAATGCCACCCTGGCCTTTTTCCCCTGCCAGAGGAATCTGACGATAGCCCTCTTGACTTCATTGAAGAAGCTTCCTGGAATTTTAATAGGGAGCATTTGGAACCAGGGTAGGCAAACCCTTTTAATTGTGTTGTCGCCCAACCAGGATTTTGTCAATTTATCCCACTTGGTAAGGTCTGCATGGAACCTTTGGAGAAGAGGGGGGAAGTTGGCTTCATATAGTTAATCTAAGTTCCTTGTGATTAATATGCCCAAGTATTTCAATTTACAATGTTCAATCGTGAGACACAGTGGAGAAAATGTAACTTTGTTCATCTGTGCGGTGTCTTGCAAAGGGAATAAAATAGATTTGGCCTTATTCAGCTTTAAGCCAGAGAGTTCACCATAGACCTCAATGAGGTGAAGGGCTCTGGGGATTGATGTTATCGGGTTGGTCACATGAAGAAGTACATCATCAGTGCACAGTGCCATCTTATATTCAACCCCACCCAACCTTAATCCGTCTACCTGCGGGTCATCTCTCACTTTTGGGCCAAAGGTTCTAAAGAGAGAGCAAACAGAATAGCAGAGAGAGGGTATCCCTGTCTAGTACCTCGTCCTAATTCGAACCACCTGGAATATTCGCCATTTACAAATATAGAGGTTTTGGGAGATGTATAAACCACCTTTATTCCCCTCCTAAACTTTGGGCCTATTCCGACCTTTCGTAGAACCGCCATTAAAAAGCTCCACTCAACCCTGTTGAAAGCCCTCTCTGCATCGATTGAAAGCAGGGCAGGGTCGTTGGTCATGGTCTTGGATGCATTGATAAGGTGTGACGTCTTTCGTATTGCATCAGCACCTTGTCTCCCAAGTATAAAGCCCACCTGGTCACCATGGATCAGTTGGGGCATGAGCGTCTCTAATCTAGAAGCCAGGACTCAGGTGTACATTTTGTCATCTATATTCAGCATAGATATGGGGCGATACGACCCACACTTTTTAGGGTCTCTTCCGTCCTCGGGAATCACTGTGACAAGAGCTCGAACAAAAGAATATGGGGCCTTCCCCGAGTGTAGGATTTCATTAAAGAGTTCGACCATAAATGGTAGGAGGTGGACACTAAAGGATTTATAGAAACTGGCTGTACAGCCGTCCTCTCCTGGAGATCTGCCCAAAACCTGCATTCTGGATTTCTTGTTCGGTTATGGGGGACTCTAAGAGCTGTGAATCAGAGCCTGATATCTTTGGCATCTTCACAGAGGACAAATAGCTTTCTGTATCCGGTAGATCTGGGTACACCTCTGGGGTGTACAGTGATTCGTAGAAAGTGGCGAAGGCCTCCGGAATGGTGGGTACAGTTGTGGTCTGGACGTGCCCGTCCTCCACTATCTCGAGCACCTTTCGCTCAGCCCTTTGTGCACTAAGTCTGGCAGCCAACAGTGCATCAGCTTTGTATCCTTTTACATAAAATCTCTGCTTCAGGAGTCGCAGCTGACGCACCGTTTGGTCCTGTAACAATAAGCAGAGTTCCTCCCGTTTCTTTTTCGCTTCATTGATTTTGTTATGATCAACTCTAGCATCTCTCCTAGCGTCCTCGTCCAACTGGCAAATCTCCTTTCTAATTCTAGTTTCCTCTCCCTTTTTCTACGGGATACTTCCCTGATCAGGATGCCTCTCCAAGTAGCCTTCCCCACTTCCCACACTACTTGCTTGGAAATCTCCCAAGCAGAGGCGTTGCTAAGGGTGGGGCTGAGGGGGCTATAGCCCCCGATCTTTTGGTTGTAGCCCCGGATAAAAGCTCAGGAGCTACAACCAAAAGGATAGCCAGCCCCAAGTCCCAAGAGTCCCGACTTTATCATAGCCCCGGATCTTTTCCAGACCTAGCAACACCCCTGATCCCCAGTATTGTTCACCTTAAGGTATTCGCTAATCTCTGTCTCCATCTCAGTTTTAAAAACAGGGTCCTTTCACAGGGCCTCATTACATCTCCATCTACCTCCTGCGACTGGTAAGTTTTCCCACTGAGCGTCGGCCACGACCATGTCGTGATCAGACCATGTGACCGGCACAATCTCAGATCTCATTGTGATATCAGAAAGGTCTTTGGAAAGGTATATGTAGTCAATCTGCATAAAGGTGTTGCGCGGGGTAGAGTAAAAAGTGTAGCCCCGCTCATCTGGGTGCCTCTCCCTCCACACATCTCTCATGGCGTACACATCCATCATATCTGCAAACACATTGCGCTCACCCTTGGCTCGATCTGTCATATCTGACTTCCGATCTAAGGTAGGGTCGGCCCACAGGTTGAAGACTCCTCCCAAAATGATATGACCCGAGGCCTCAAGCATTATTTTGGGGATTGTTTTAACGCGAAATCAGACCTGCCCTGAGTTGGGGGAGTATATTGTGGCAATCATTACATTTACTTTCCCAATGACTCCCGTCACCAACAGAGCCCGACCTTCCTCATCCGAACATGTCTTGGCAACCGTAAACTTTATTCCTTTCCGGATGATTATTCCCACTCCCCCTCTCCTCAATAGCCCAGAACCCCAGAACTCCATCCCCATACGCTTCCCAGGGACTTGTCGTTCTTCCCCGTTAACATATTTGGTCTCCTGCAAATGGAGAATGTCCATCTTTGCCTTCCGAAATTCTCTAGATACCAAGGATCTCTTAGTTGGTGAGTTGAGACCCTTTACGTTAAGCGTTCCTACCTTAAGGGAGTCCCTCCCCTTTGAGTCATAAATCATTGCCACTGTGTAGCATTGGAGTAAAAAGGCATTTTAACCGCAACCAGCATGTCATCTGCTCATTGTACATCACATCACATCTCACCTGTAGAACCCCTATGGATGTTGCTCTCATCCTTTCACCCTTCCCAACCCCTTCCCCTGCCCCTCTCCCCCCACCCACCGTCCCTTTTCCCAGTTGACGGCGTCCGATCAAGCCCAGTTGAAAACACCAGTGCTTCATCGGACCACCAGTGGAGACTGTTACTTCACGGTCACGTTAAAAAAAAAAAACACCACAATATCAAATGAGCCCCCATTGCCCCCCCCCCCCACACATCGATCCCATAACAAAAACAGGAACAACTGGATTAATTGGTTGGTCAGACCTCACATTCTACAATAGGCTAACCATAGATATACTGAGTCTGACCAGGTTTAAATGTCCCCCTCTGGAGAGACATTTCCCCTTCGGAACTTTCTCAAGCCTTTGATCCGCTTTTTCCTGGGGCCTTGGATGCGCCATTCCCTTCCGTCTTGTCTTGGTTCTTCTCGGTCACCTCTCTCCGTATGCGCTTCAGTTAGCTCAGAAGTACATGCCTTCATTAATTTTTCAGATCTCAGCCGTATCTTTGTTCCTCCATGTTCAAAGGAGAGAGAGAAAGGGTAACCCCACCTGTATCGAATGTACCACCCACCTGTATCGAATGTCACGTTCTTTCAGCCATTTTGTGAGGGGGCCACACATCTGCCTGAGAGACAATGTCAGAGAGGATACGTCCTGATAAATTGTTATCTGCGCGCCTTCAAGAGTGATTGCTCCACCACTTCTTGCTTTTGTGAGCTCTCTGGACCGATCTCGGGCTTCCGGGAGGAAGTCCCGCTCTATGAATCCATTCGTTTTTGGATTCATCAATGGCGTCGTCAGCAACCAGGAGCTTAATGATGTCATGGAGCGTTTTCCTGAGGTCAGCCTCCATTTCCCCTTCTTGTTCCGGGATCCCAAAAAAGCACAGAATATTCCGTCTCTCCTGGTTTTCCAAATCATCCGTTTTGAGCTTGAAATCCTCCTCTCTCTGCTCCAAATCAGCTATCCTGTGCTCGAGCTGTGCCTCGGGAGTGTCTATCGATGCTTGATTGTTCTCCAATCCGTCAAGTCTTTCCTCAATATTGTCTAGGTGCTGTGTGATTTTGTCTATCTTTCCGCCTATACTGGTTCCCCTATTCTTGATTTCACTCAAGAGAGCCGCAATATCTCCCTTCGTGGCAGCTGAGTCAGTTCTTGTTTCCATTGTTACCATACAAGGATTGTCAATACAGGGAGATGATGGGAAGTAGGCGAAAGTTGCTAGCTTTTGTTTCATGCTCATATAGACCTGAGTGGGATCGGTGGTGCCTTTTGGAAACCTTAGGCAGGGCCAAGAGGACGGGGAGAACTGATCAAAGTAACCAGAGGGGGTTACACAGCCCCACTATAAACACCAGAATTGAACGTCCAGCTTTACTACTTTCACAAAGTCTACTGTGGTGCTGGCAGCAAAGTGACCTATATATTCATTCAATCAGTTATGACCGCTAATGGGGGGATTTCTTCCACCCCTTTCCTCTGTTAAGGCGAGCTCCAAGCTTCGTATGTTGTATAGGCTTGATATGACCGCTCCGGACAGGGCATGTAATGTGACAGATAGGGCTGATCACCGTCACAGGGTGGTAGGGCCAATCCGGTTACAGTCTTTGAGTATTGTGTTCGTATGAAGCAAGGCCCCAGGTCTTCGATTCCTTTTCTTGGTTTAGGGCAGAGGAGGCCTTGAATATGTGATCAGCTGGGCTCAGGTCTGGATAGCAAGTATTACTGGGGGTCAGTTGACCAATATCGACTGTCGACTCATTGAATTGTCAGGGCCTGTCCGCGCCTTCAGGGGAATGAGCGTCTCGATGCGTAGATGAGTGTGTTGGACAGGGTTACTTTTGTGGGGGGGGGGGCTCTACTAGAATCAGACAATGTTCATTGGTTCCTCTCTTTCTTCAACACTGAGTATCTCAATGTTTCTAGGTTAACTGTGTCTCCTTCTCCTAATCTCCTTCGCCCCAATCAAGGCACGCGAGGTTCGCCTGAACCCAGAGTGATTTCAAGAATTGGGGTCCTACCTCTACAATTTAACACCATGTATCAAGAAATTCAACCCTCTGAGGGTTCATACTCATACCCGCTCTCACCTTTCTTCAGTGCTGTGCTCCTGTGGTGCCTCTCTAGAAAATCAGGCCAGTTCCTGCACTTAGGTGCAGTACTTCCTCGGGGTCGTATTTAGAGGAAGCGGAGTGAGTTTAGGGTACTTTAAAGAGCGTAGTAAGAAGAGGGAGAGCTTTGATGTTGTCTCTTATGCAATTTCAGGGCCCAGACAAGCGAGGGAGCTCTCTTTTATCCAGGCGTGGGTGCAACTGGGGAACTTCAGTCCCCACCGTAGCTAATCATGTTTGATTCGTCGCCGCATCCTTGTAGCAGCGAGATGTCCTCCCTCTAGAGTCTAGACCCAGGGCAGTGCGTGAGTTCAACGCTGTAAGGGTCCGCAAGGGGGTCCCAGCAGACCTAGTGCAAGGAACGTGGTCACCGTTGGAGGGGGGCGGCACGCAGCACACTGTCCCGCGTGTCTAGGGCCCGAACCCCACCTCACCTGGCCGTACAACGGGGTTGCTTCAATCACCCCGACCTCCTCTCATGTCGTCGGGGGTCTGCCGGTCATAACGGGCTCTCTGGTGCTCAGCTTAGTCCTGACTCCCCTCCTCTACAGCCGCTGGGTCCAGTGTTTCAGAAGGTACCGCGGCCTGTGCCTGGGCCGCTCAGCGCCGAAGTATGCACCAAACGTGGCGCGGTTGGACGTCGCACTGAAAGCATAGATTTCTCGGTGATAGCAGCACCGTCTGGTTTTTTCTTAGGCAGTGGGGGGTACCTTCGGATCACAGGTTCACCAGCTTTCAAAGGTGGGGGCCATCAGCAGGGGCTCAGACTGCTTTCAGGACATGGATAGCAGAGCTCACGTGGAGGCAGACCTCATCCACGCGCCCCCTGGTGGCCAGCCCTCTGATCACTATTGTAGTCCTGAAAGGCTATGGGCCTCATTACACGGTAGGCGGTAAAAATCGCTAATTACTGGCATGGCGTAATTAGCGTGTCCGCCCTCGCAAGAGGCCGCAAATTGCGTGCCATTACGAGATCGCGGGCACGAGCCTACCGCCATGCCGGTAATGAGCCTACCGCCATGCCGCAATAGTCCCCAAAAAGTCCCTTAACCGCATCGTCGAAAGCGCTGTTAGCACTTCCGACCTGCCGCCACATGCAAATAGCGGTCTTCGCAAATAGCAGTGACCGCCATTAGCGGTCACCGCTAATAGCGGTTACCGTAATTTTGCGGAACCGGAAATAGCGTCATCGCACCTGAACGGGAAAGAGCACGGCGGCCATCTTTAAAAACACAATCCATTGCCATCCTCCTTATCCAGGACACCTTACCAGGAACCACGTTGGAAAATACACCAAGGACACCATTAAGATGCCCAAGGCCGTTAAAAAATCGTCTGAGCGGCAACGCAAGGAGAAATTTAGCAAGGAGGAGCTCCTTATGCTCACGCAGACACTAGCAGACAATGCTCATGTCGTCTTCAATAACGACATGCGTCGGGAGACCATTGTGAAGAAGAAGGCCATCTGGGAAGAGGTAGCCCACAAGGTCAGCGCGGTAGGCACCACAACCCGCACAGTCAAAGACTGCCGAAAGAGGTGGGATGACCTCCGGCTCCGTGTGCGGAACATTCTATCCGTGAACCGCAACCTGACTACGGGCACAGGAGGAGGCAGTGAATCGCCAATCAAGCTCACTGAGTGGGAGGAGACATGTGCATCAACCATCGGGGTGGAATCCATCGAGGGAGTTGGAAAAATGGAGCATGGCGTGGCCGTTTCATCCGATGGAGGTAAGTGTATGCATCAAACAATGCACAGTGAAGTGTGATGTTCCCCCCAATCATGTGTCCATATGAATGCCGTGGATCCAGCCACAAACAGACATGCATGCATCACCACATACCCGTACAACACACATGCATGACCCACCCAACATCCCCATTACCTGCATCCACACTAAAGAGCCTGGAATGCATAGAACGGCATGACGTATTCATTTTGCTCAAGGCAGGTCGACCCATTACTGATGGTTGTCAACATTTCTCACCCTTACAGGATCACACACTGACACTGAGGAGGCACGCACTTCCACACCTGCTCCCATATCCAGCAAAAAAGCCAGGAGGGATGCCACAGGGGACACCGCCACATCCGCAAGGGCAGCCAGGACGAGTGACCATGACCACAGGGACAAAGGCAGCCGGAACACCAGTTGCACGCATCCACAGGCCATGGCTGCTCCCGTCGTGGCACCCACGGAAGTGTGTCTCCCAGCAGGTGAGGGCAGCATCGAGGGAATGCACTCTGCTGCCACCAGCTCAACGGGTGAAGCAGCAGCCACGGCCCCACCTTCAGATGAGGAGGAAACACCTGCCATTGATGCTGATAGCCAGAGCCCCAGACCAACAAGCCCCTTACTGGCAAGCCCGAGGTACTCTTCAGGTCCGGGTAGTCATGGAGATTCACCCACCCCTGAAGGGATATGGAGCCCCCAGATATCCTCTCCTGATGCAAGTGCAATGGGTCCAGGTGCATCAGCCATCCCACCAGCACCCACCATGCGACATGACCTCTCGACCATCTGTCGGGGGGGATTCTGCCGGGGTCGGCCGGGCCGTCCGCAGACCTCCGGGCAGGGAGGCCCCAACTCCTCCCGTGTATATCTCGGATCGAGACAGAGTATGAGGCACACACAAGGAGCAAGGCAACTTCTGTCGTTTATTATGCAAACGGCAGGGATGGGTCAAGGAGCGTACGCGTTCGTCCTGACACACACACAATAGTGGGGCTCGCAGGCCCTTTTTACTACATTATGACGCGCTACTTGCGTCATTCCAAAAAGTTACCAAAAGAACCTATCGCCACTCTTGATTGGTTGCTCGAGTGGTGGGGTTAGTATAGTACGCATATAGAGAATGATATTAGTGGTTAAGATGTAGTCAGGTGGTATATCTGGGTTGTCCCTACAATTAGATACATAAGAATTGTTACATGAAGACCCCTGAGGATTGGCTAACGTTACTGACGTCTGAGATAAGAACCTCATGTTCTGATTGGTGCATCCGTGAGCTCCCCAGCCTGGGACCACCGTTGTTCCCAGCACACGGTGCACCTGTGGTTGCAACAGTGTTTCAATATGGGTACGTGCAGGCAATGTGAGGATTTATTCATAGGTGGGAGACTGACCGTTCCCACTGTAGCAGGTGTCCATTGAGCCTTTCAAGTGTGTCGGCCTGCGTCTCGTAGCGAGGTACCCAGACGCCTTTTCTCTCCTGGGTTTTGGCATCTCGTCAGGTTCGGCTTGGTCACGTGGGGAGGGACCGTGTTTGAGGCATAATTCTGCACAATTAATATTGTTTTTCCACTGTATGTCTGGTTTAATTTGCAGATATGATTTTAACATTGGTACGTGGAGTGCGAGGTTGCAACATCGTGCCTTTGAAGATTTGTTTCTTGACTGTGGGTTTGCAACATTACGACCTTGGCTGGTTGCTCCACTGGGTTCTTTCTGCAGGCTCAGCAACCTGACTTTTGCTTTGTTAATGTCCACGGGAACTCTTGCTTGAGGCCTACTTGGGCCTGGTGCACGAGTAATCCATTTAGTGCATGGATGCTTTAGGTTATAGTGGCATACAGTTTCATGGCCAGTATCGTGTTTCCATTATATCTCTCATGATGGTAACGGGTTTCAAGAGAAGCGTGAGCAAGCGTTATAAATGAGCTCATGGTGCGTCTTGCGTTTCTGCATTCTGAAAGCCTATGTAAAAATAATAAAGATGCACGTCCGTGAATAAGCCTGTCGCCTACGTCAGAGCACTGAGTATGTTCTTCGTGTAGATTGGTGTGGAAATGTTCAGCGTGTATAATAGTTCATTGGTGCTTCCCGTTATCTAGGTCGTCATGGCATCTCTAACGATGTGTAGATTTCAGTCTAGTTGGTCCGTGCCGCAGGTGTCGGCATGGCCAGTGCGGGCTGTTGGGCAGGCAGATGGACACATCCGTATGTTTCTGTACCAGGGTATTTGGTCATCTGGTAAATGGGCAAACTCTTCTCGTGGCGGGTGTCTGGGCCGCGACCCTCTAGGCCAAGCGCGAGAGGTGAAGGACGGGAGTCTGGTTTTCCATTCTCCCACTTCAGTCCCCCCTCTGGTCGACTTGTCGACCACAAACATATCCTTCTCGTTATCTCCTCTTACTCTCCATATCTTGGTTATCCCTCCGAGATGTCCATAATGGTTTACGTGATCTTCAAATGACCAATACATGTATTCGCATGTTCCTCCAGGAGTACAGTACACCCATCTTCCTATGTAGCTCCTAGGGTTCCTTGGGTTCTCGATCTTCACTGATGGTGGGTCTAGATGATTGGCGATGATTTGGGTGCGCAACTTCTCCCTTTCGTGTATTATCACACCTGTGTGTTGGCCGTCATCCGCTGGCATCAAGGGGTGCATTCCCACCATTTCCAGCAACTCATCAGTTGAGCGCGCCTTCCGGGCTTTCCAAAATCTAATTATTATTAGTGCAGCTCCAGCAAAAATAGCACATCCCACTATTATTTTCAGTCCATCTGACAGCCAAGATGGCATCCATGACCATAATAGTGAAAACCAGCTTTTATCCTTGTTTACGCCGTTACTTTCGTCCATCATTTTGGAGTGCATCTGGGCCAATTGTGAAACTGCTTCTGTTAGTGTACCATTGTCGGCATCGTTGGCAGGTATGAACGTGCAGCATGATTGTCCTATCTTTGCACAAACTCCTCCTTCCATTGCTGTGAGAAGGTCCAATACATATCTGTTCTGTAGTGCTACCATCCTTACAGCTCGCAGCTCCTCTTTAATTGCGTTAAACCCATTTACTGTCGAATTTATGGTCATCATTAGTTCCCATCTGGTTATTTGCAGCCATTTTGCGTTTGCGTATGCCTGCAGTCCCGGATGTATTATTGAGGAGAAGAACATTGCTGCTCTGCTGAATAGTCTGTGTTCTGGCGGTATTGAGGTTAGTTCCGTTTCCGACCTTCCCCACAGATAATTTCCTGTTAATGGCTCTCCTTGTCTTTTTCTCCTGTTTAGGACAGTATCATTGCTGTTGGTCCTGTTTTCTTGCTCCTTCTGAAGTGGTGCAGATCTCTTTCTTCTCCTGTCTCCTTCATCCATTTTCGGAAATTTCGCCACATCGACATGCTTCTTAGGTACCACTAGTGATGGTACATTGACGTGTACCATTGTGCACACACCACTCCACAGGGGAGGCAGTGTATGATATGCCTTTTCTCCGCAGGCCCAATAATGGTCCATTATTACTGCTGTTCCCGCTCCCCCCTCAGGTAACTCCATCACACTTGCACAATTGGTGTTATATCCCACGTCCACCTCTCCTTTATGCTGGTAACATACTTTGGGCGCAGTCAATGGTAATATAGTTATCGGGTCTTCATCTTCTTCTACCCACGTGAGCATTGGTACATACTTGATCCATGTCGTCCAACATCGATGATTGTGTGTCTCGATGGTTGAGATAGTTTCTTTTGTTACCATGTTGCTGCCAACCACTCCTATCTCCCAGCTGGTACCCAGGAACACCTTTCCTGTTATCGTCAGTAATGGCCTCTCCCAGCATCCTTGTTTACCCGGAACTTCCGTGGCGTACCAATCACATGGTAGATACTGCAGTGTTACCTTCTTTGTTTCTCCTTTTTCAGGGCCACTTGTTATGTATCTGAATGCTTCAGCATGTAAACTGGTCTTGTGATAACTCAGATAGGTCTTGAGGAAGTTGTTTTCATATGGGTATGAGTCTCGTGTTTTCCATGTCATGTGCACTACTGTTCCTTGGAATCTTCCTTTCGTTTGGAACAGGGCCAAATATATTATGCACTGTGCTGTTTTTTCATCTATTTCTGTGGCAACAAATGTTCGTGAAGCGCTCATGGCGTATGGTATTAATGAGCAAACGTAACAGCTATCCTCAGTTGTCTGCTTACCAATGCGGGTCATGTGCTGGTACCATATGTTGTTTGTGACGTGTGCTGAATCTTGTACATAATTATCAATACCTTTATTGTCTGAGTATGTGCTGCGTTTAACTTTATTTCGCTTTTGTTCATTGTTACTGTTACCACCTGACGTAACACCTGTTGCAGCAGGGAGGTGGGGTACATTAGGTTTGGGTGCAGCAAAAAAACTCATAGCATAGCTGTACTGCCATACAGAGGCAGCCAAAACTCCGGTGATCATAAAAATCCCTATTATTTTTATTACATATGCTAACCTCACCGACATTTTTGCTCTTACCTTGCTGCAGTCCTGGCAGCGTATTCTTGCGACGTTAAAGTTGCCCGCCTAAAAATTCTCAAAAAGTGCTTGTTATTAAATGTTAGTTTTGTTTCATTAAGCTCTCCCTATCAAATAGTCATTCAGTGCCCAGGTGAAGAGTTGCTCCCACGCTACTCTAAGTGATCGGTCTCTCAAGACCGGCAAGTATGGGCGGAGGTGGGGCATGTAATTTTCTATGGCCAGGAGGAAGGCCGTGTAGTATACACGTACCCTTTTCTTTTTTAAGTATGTTGGCCTTTTTATTTCGTATACAAATTGGTGTGACAATTCTTCTGGGTAACTATCGTCTGGCAGCACCATCTACGCCTGCACACTGAATTTGTTAGATAACTTTTCTTAACAATACAATATTACGCAGCTCCTGTATGTGCGAGAGAAAAAGAGAACATTCACGTGTTTACATGTGTATTGGTGCAAGCGAAGTCCTTAGTTTTTATTACAATTGTATTTAGTAGTCAATGGGGGGGGGTTTGCTCAGATGGTGGGAGCAGTTTTACTCTTTGAACGTGTGACCATGGGGTGGGCAGTGTGGGGATCACCCCCTTCTTCGTCCGTTATTCTCTCCGAGGGGACAATTGGGTCGTTGTCTGTGGTTGTGTTTTCTTCCGCTGCCGGGGATGTTGTTGGCGTTTTTCCAATGGACCTGTCGTTGGCGCTGGGGCGGGTCTGCAGTTTGTAGATTTTTACATCATGCAGGTGGTTCCACGCACGCTTATCCTTTAGTTTTACTGCTCTTGTTGATACGTCCTCTACTAAATGGGGGCCAGTGAACCTCTGCTGGTTCCACTTTCTATTAAAATTTCGAAGTAGTACGTGGTCACCTTTGGCAAGTTGGCACAAGTTCTCCTTTCCCAATTCTGTATTTTCGTCTATTTCTTGGTTGCTGGTGGACCCGCCCCGTGTGCGCTCGAGCTGTTGAGACACAAACACAACGCTAGTAATCAAAGAAGACACATATTGATACATTTCATCACCTAACACATTCGCAGAACTTTCTTGGTCGGTGAATGCCCTTGACGTTGGTGTTAGGGGAAGGCGCATTTGGCGTCCAGTAACCACCTCGTGTGGGGTGAGGTGGTGGTCGGACCCTGGCCTGTTTCTAAGTTCGAACAGTGCTAACGGAAGGCAATACAACCAACTTTTCTTTGTTGTTTGCTGTATTTTAGCAATTGCCTCCTTCAATAGGCCATTCAGGCGTTCACATACACCATTGGCCTGTGGGTGGTACGCACATGCAAATTTGTGTTTAATGTTCAGTAGGGATGTGATATGCTGGAACATTTCATTTGCGAAATGGGGTCCGTTGTCTGATCTTAACACCTCGCACACTCCCCACCTGGGGAATACCTCCCTTACTATAAATTTGGCTGCTCTAAACGCATCAGGGTGTGAACAGGGCCCTGCTTCGATCCACCTAGAAAATGGGCATACTACTACTATCATGTATCTATTGCCTTGACAAATGTTGATCATATCAACATAGTCAATGTGGAGGTGCCGAAAAGGTCCTTCTGGTCGGGGTATGGTACCTCTTATCACCTTTAAAGTATGACCGGCCGTGAACTGTTGACATGTAAGGCAATTGCTGATAAAATTTGACACATGGGATGTTAACTCGGGACAGAACCAATCTTCTCTAATTCGTGCTGCTATTATTTCTTTGCCTGTATGGGCAGGGTGATGTAATTGGTTCAAGGCGGTATTTAACAATGCCAATGGTATTACAACTTTCCCAGTGCCACCCTGGCGCCATAGTGCGTCGGTTGGTGACATTGTGCATCCTCTTTTCACCCATACTTCTTTTTCGGCCATTGGTGCAGCCGCTTGTAACTCCATAATCTGGGTGGCTGGGAGATGGGTGTACCCTTCTTTTATTAACATCTCCCTCGCTATTCCCCTCCCTCTCCCTCTCTGTGAGTCTGTGGGGTTCCATATCTCACCAAAATATGCAGCATATTTTGCATGTGCGTCTGCTGCTGCATTTCCTTTTGATATATAGTCTTCTCCATTGGTGTGTGCTGTGCATTTTACTAGGGCTAGTTCTTGGGGATCGTTTATTACTTCAATTAGTTCAGCCAACAAGAGGGCATGTTGTACTGGAGTGCCGTCAGCTCTCCTAAACCCTCTTCTTCTCCACTTTGATAGCCCTGAGTGGACAGTGGATGTAACATATGCACTGTCGGAATATATAGTAACTTTTTTATCAAAACTTTCCTTTAGTGCCAATATGAGTGCAACCAGTTCCGCCGCTTGAGCAGAGTAATGCTGTGGTAATTGTACACACTTAATAGCCACACACACTGGCGCTTCCATCATTTGTACTACTGCTGCCCCAGTCCTCCTTATCCCGTCTCCTTGATCAATAGTTGATGACCCATCAATAAACAAAAGCTCACCTCCCTCTAGTGCGTTTTCTTCAACTTTCCTAGTACATGAGTACATCTCAGTTACTTGGGTGCAGTCGTGGGCGTAATCTCCCTCTTCAATTACTTCTGCTAGGAACCTTGCAGGGTTAACCGTGCTACATCTAACAATTGCCAGTTCAGCTTTGGACAAAATAATCTCATAACCTGTTGCCCTCTGTGTCGTCAGTGTGGACTTAGGTTTATTCAATATCGCAAATAGTGCATGTTCTACAAATAGTGTAGTTGGACACCCCATAGTTATTGATGATGCTTTTTCTACTGCAAATGCAGCTGCAGCAAGACCTTGTTCGCAAGAGAATTGTCCTAACATTATTGGATCTAAGTGACCGCTGTAAAATGCTACTGGTTTATAGCCCATGCTAGTCTTTTGGGCCAATACTGCTTTCATTACTGCTGAGTCGCAATGTGAAAATATAAAAAATCGTCGCTCATAGTCTGGGGATGCTAGTACTGGAGCAGTTGATATTGCTTCTTTTAATTCATCAAATGCCTCCTTCATTTCCATAGTCCATCCCAACTTTTTCTCCCCTTTATTTGCTTCCTTCAAACCCTCAAGCAGGGGTCCTATGTAAGAGCTGTAATCAAATACCCATGCTCTACAGTAGTTGCACAGTCCCAGAAATTGCTGCAGTTCTCTTACAGTCTGTGGCACGGGAGTGCCTGATATTGCCTGTGCTCTTTGTGGTGCAATCCTTCTTCCATATTGTGATATCAGTTGGCCAATGTAAAGTACCTGTTCCTGACAGTATTGTATCTTTTCCATGTCTACCTTGTACCCCTTTTCAGCCAATATCGTCAACATTTTTAATGAGTCCTCTCTACATTTATCTTCATTTGTACTGCAAATTATTATGTCATCCACATACTGTAACACTGTGCTTTCCAACTCAACGTTACCCAAATCCATCTGTATTACCCTATTGAAAATTGAAGGTGATTCACAATATCCCTGTGGTAATCTGGTATGTTTCCACTTCCTATTTCGGTAAGTGAAGCTTGTCAAGTCTTGTGAGTCTGGGTGTAATGGTATTGAGAAAAAAGCATTTTTAAGGTCAATCACTGTAAACCGTGATGCTTCTGCTGGAATGCCACACAAAATTGTGGCCGGGTTTGCTGTTACTGGATACTCTGCTTCTACTATGTTGTTCAACGGTCTGAGGTCCTGTATGAACCGCCAAGACCCTCCTTTAGCCTTGCGCACCGGGTACACAGCTGTGTTGCATGGGGATTCTGAGGGGACCAATATGCCATTGTTTATAAGGGCTGTTATGGTTTCGTATATGCCCTCATCTGCCTCTCTTGACAATGGGTATTGTTTCACTCTTGGTAGTATGGCACCCTTTTTTAATTTTATCCTTACACCCCCTATGCTTTTAATGCATCCTACATCATAAGGGCTAATAGTCCATAATGATTTTGGCACCTTTGACATATCTTCTTTAAAAAATGGGACTGGTGTGCCAGCGGGTGCCTCAAGTGCCATTGCAATTTTCTGTGCCACTTGTTTGTGAGCCACTGTTAGCCACATTTCTACACTCATCATGAACACCATTTCATTTTCCTCCTTTTCTTCTGAAAACAACTCTTCATCTGACACCTGGGTCAGCCTACATCCTTCTGCTAGTGCTATCACCGCTCTCCATGCTCTCCCTTCTTTATCTTGGGCGTGCACAGCAACATAATCAGCTGTTGCAATAATGCTCTCAATGTCCACTGCAATGACCTTCCCTTCCAGTTCATTAGCTGGTGTTTCTGGTCGGAATAGATAGGCTGCTGGTCTCCTCCATATTTTCCCTCCTATCCCTGGCATCCATGCAAATGCCATGTCTGTTCCGTACTGGAATAGCTCGCCGTCTACCGGCTCCGCCCTGATCGCTATCTGTCCACAGTATGCTTGCAAAATCTGTCGTGCTGCAAGCATGTTAATCCCTGGAGTAGAGCAAATTATGCCATCCTCTGTAAAGGAGATCGTCATATTTAATCTGTTCATTATGTCCCTCCCCAGTATGTTTACTGGTGAGGCACTATAATACAAAAGTGGTACTGACAGATCGTAATCTCCAATAGATAGCGGAACGTTATCAGTAAATGGAACCAACCCTTTAGCCCCAGAAAACCCTTGTGTGTTCATGGCTTCGCCTGACATCTTAAACTTACCTTCCCTTATGCAAGACCGGGTTGCCCCGGTGTCAACAAGGAATGATAATTTTTTGTCACCTATCGTTACCTCTATGCGTGGCTCCTCCGCACTATTAGGTGTTACTGACAGGATGGGACACACCAAGGCCGTCTGTGGGCTGTCCTATTGGGGGTACAATGACTGGCCATTCCCTGTGTAAGGGTTGTGCCCCAACACCGTCACCCCACCCAATTGCGTTCGTTCAGGTTGTGGTGGTGGTTGTATTAACGCTGCACCAGTTACTTGTGGCAGGTATTGTTTTATTTGTTGTTGTGGTAGGGAATAGTGTTGGTCACTCCCTTGTGGTGACATCTGCTGTGGTTGTATGCCCTGCTGTTCTTGTGATGTCCTATGTTGTGCTTGTTCGTTCCATGCTGGTGTTCCTGGCCTGACCCTGCATGTACGTGACATGTGTCCTAATAGTCCGCAGCTCCAACACACGGGTGGTTCCCTGTTTTGCCATGGGAAGTTCCCTGTGTTGTCCTGGTATACTGGTTGCCCTGTCTGGTAGTTATTTCTGAGTCCCCCAGCCTGTTGTTGGGTATTATATCCGTATCCTCTTCCCCTCATAAACCCTCCTCTCCCTCTATTATAATTATAATACCCAGCTCCTTGCATTGGGTACCCTCCTCCCACGTTCTGTGCGTGTGATTGCAGAGGCAGCACTTGCTCTATTACCTCTTGTGGAGGCGCTATTTGAGCTGGATTTTGTGCAGCCACTACTTGCGTTGGGCTTTGGGCCATTGGTGTTGGCGCAGTTATTAGTGCCCCTTCCATGGTATATTTAGTAAGTTTTTTCTGTACTAATTTGGCCTCTTCTGTTTTCCTGTCCTCTTCCTTTTGTTTCATTTTTCCTTGCCATGTTCTACAGTGATGTACTATAGTCAGTTGTATTTCCGGCCATGGTTTTGCTTCCATCCCCACTACTTTCTTTAATTGTCTCTGAACTCCTTCTGGGAGCCCTTGTACTAGTATATGATAAAATATGGCTGGTGTTTTGTCCCATTGTTCTCTAGTTTCCATGCGCCACTTCTCTTGAATATCCTGTATATAATCAACAGGATCCTCGTTCTCACCCATCTTACGGGAAGTAATGGCTCCTATGTCTGATGTGTCTGGGTACTGCACTCTTAGTGCCTGCCATAGCGCATGTCTGCAGTTTGCAAATGGTGCCCCATCATGCGATGTGTTTGTTATTGTTACCCCATGGAATCCCGCTCTTTTCCAAATATCATCCGCTCTATCCCCTAATATTGATATTAACAGGCCCTTAACATCTCCCACTGCTAGTTTCTGTCCTGCGGTGTGTTTTTCCATTTCATATATCCATTTACCCGCACCTCCACTTAATGATGGGAGCCTACATTTTATGTTTTCCTTATCCGTATGTTTCCAAGGTACATATTGTGGTCTAACCCCTCCTCTCTCCAGCAGTGGCATTACATTCTGTCTTGTGTCATCCTTTATGCTCCATGATGTTAACTCTTCACACCCCTCCTCTTCCCCCATTCCTTTTACTACTTCAAATCCTTCCTTACTACCTCTTCTCCTACCTCCCTCTTCTTCCTTTCCCCTTTTTTCATCCTTTCCTGTGTTCAATATTGGCACGTCTGTTTGCCTGTCTTGCCTGCGACTAGGGAGGTCCCTAAGCCGACATGCATAAGGTGTAACTTCGTCCATGAAAGGTGCGAGCTTTATTCTGTGCAGAGAGCGTGCAGTTGTTGAACATGTGGGGTGTGGCGTTAGAGAGCGTGATGGTGATGTGGGTGGCGTGTGTTGGTTGGTGAGCGTCGGTGGCGTGTGTTCGTTAGGTTGTGTTTCTCCCATTCTTTTCACTTCCTCCTTACTTCTCTCCAGCTCCTCCCATCTTCTACTCACCCATGGCGAATCTATGTTTGTTCTAGTGAGGTATAGCTTATCTAAGCTTTCCCTTTCACTCTTCCTTCCATCCTCACTACAAAAATCATTCATAAATTGCGCCCCCCACTCTGCCTTTTTTCCTTTTATTGTTACAGTTTTTAAGTCTATTAGGTCTCCCTCTTCCTTTCCGTTGTTACCACCTGTTCCCCTTAGTGCTGACGTTGTTGCTACCTCTCTATTTTTATATACTTCTCCCCATCTTTCACTCTCCCTCTTACTCTCTTCTCTCTCCCCTTCACTCCTCTCCTCCATCTCCCTACTATTTTCCTCTCTTTTCCTTTTTAATTCCTCCATTACTTCGTTGCTCATCTCTTCCAATATCCTTTCATCCTCTCTCCTCCTTTCCCATTTCACCCTTTCTCTTTCTACTATACTCTCTATTACCTTCCCCTCTTCATATTTTTTAGCTGTCTCTGATATTATCCTCCTCCTCCATATTTCCATTTCTTTTTCATTTTCTTCTTCTTCCTTCTTCTTCTCCCTCATCACTACTCTTGATACCCTTTCTGCTGCTGCTTTTACCCTTACAGCTTCCCTCTTTCTCTCCTCACTTTGCTCCCTTAATTTTTCCAATTCGTCCTTACCTTCTTTCCTTTTCCTCACTCTCTCTCTTTCCTCCCCCTCAAGTTGTTTTATCAGTTCATTCTGCTCATCCCTTAGTTTAGCTAATCTTTCCTCCAAAATCTCTTCCTTCTGCCGTAGCAGCTCCTCTCCCCTCATTTCACTCTCTCTTTCACTATCCTCGTTTGTTCTCTTTACCGCCTCCCTTTCCTCTCCAGTTAGTGATCCTCGTAATTTCAACAATATCTGTGCAGCTACCCACTCATCGTTTCCTATCTCTACAGTCTGCTCTTCTCTCCTCCCGTCCCCCATTGGTATCTTTCCATGAGCCACATATGGTGGAGGGCTGTATGCCGGGTTTGAGTATCCTTCAGCCGCCCTTAACTGTCCTTTTATTTCTCCTAATTCTCTTAAAGGGTACAACCCTCCTCCCTCTGTTTTCACTCCCGGTGTTAAGGGTATCTCATTGCTCGGTTCCTGTTTTATGTCAGCTAATTTATCAACCTTTCCTCCACCCAGTTTTTCATTCCCCATATTCTTTGTTCCTTCACTCTCCTTTTCCCCATCCGTTCCTTCTTTCTTAATCTCCTTTTCTTCCGGTGTTTCCCCCATAGTGAACATTCCATTTGGTCCTGGTCTAGACCCCTGGAACATCCTCCATAAGTTAAACACCTCCACATGGTTTGCCAACTTCTTCCCCTTGTATGTATTGTGCAGATGGTTTAATAGTGAATGTTGGGCATATGGGTCAAAGCTACCATTAGGCGGCCATGGTGTCAACATTTTGTTGTCCGTCCCCTGGGTCCACTCTATGCTGTACTTAATTAACTTCTCCCTATGTGGTGGCAGTGTGGTACATATATGTTGTAGTGGGGTAGTGAGGGTATTCCCCCACCCTCCCAACCCTCTCCCGTATGACATACTAGCGCACCCTTTCTTACCCTTCCCCTTGCTACCAGTTTGCAACATACAACCTTTTATTGCTTACCTTGCCCCGCAAGTGTGGGGACTTACGACAATCCTTTGACAAATTATGCAATGATAATAATCAAAAAAAAAAAAAAAAATTATAAAACAAATATATTTATGATGTTATATTATATTCCTTCCCCTACGGCCCCCTGCGGCCGAAGCGCACGCAGCCCCCTGCAGCTGCGTACCCCTTACGACGATCTTACACAGTCGTCCTTTTTCCCCGTTCTCCTCCCACCTTTACACTTGCCGTGGCCGGCGTTCTCCGTGCGCAGCCACGCCCCCTTCCCCTTCTCCTCTTTGATCCACTCGTTTATCGTTTATCTCCGTGTCCGCTCCTTTATCATGTTTCTCTTCCCCACCAATGTCAAACCCAAAGCTTCTTGTGTTCACGATATCTTACTAAATCCCTACTGGTGACGTCACCTATTTCTTCGAACTACTGGTATATTCGTGTTATGTTCTTTAAATTCAAAATACACTTGCAATCTACCCCGCTAACCCTACAGCTGTCTTCCTGTCTCTCCTGGAACAAGGTAATCTCATCAATACTATAACCGGACTGCGCACGCTGCGTCGCCTCGCGTGTGATACGCCCCTCAACAGGAGGGCTTAACCAGCCAATTATCTTCCGTTTTGGGCAACTACGTAACTAGCCACCGCCCACAGGGAAACGTCATCTACCTATCGAGTTTCTTGCTCGAACAATAGGGAACCTCATCTACCTATCGAGTTTCTTGCTCGAACAATAGGGAACCTCATCTACTCATTGAATGATAAATGTCAAATCGTAGGAAACCACACACACCCACCCTCACACGTAGTCGCGATTTAGGCCAATCAGTGTCTTTCGAGCGGCTGCACGTGATGTTTTCGTGCCCCGCCCCCCTCTTTCGCGTAACGTTAGCTTTTTGTTGCGAGCGTCTGCACGTGTTGTTCTCGTGCCCTGCCCCCCTCTTTCGCGTAACGTTAGCCGCCTTCTCTCGCACTCAATTCACTACCATTCATTCCATTATCATCACTCAATTAAACCTTCACCCCACCTTTTTACAATACCTCCCTCCTCCCTTATTTACTTCCGCCCCCTCCCTCACAATTTCGCATTGCTTGTTGTGCGTGTCATGCTCACCAAGTTCCCTCGATGCAGGGCCGCTCGACTGCGTGCACCCCTCCAAGCGGCTCGCCACCTCCCCTCGTCTGGACCACGTCTGGACACTCGCCGACCGCGGGCGGGATACTTCTCAACCGGCTCCCGAGGGCCAATATCCGGATTGCGCTGTCCGGTCCTCTCGCAGCTCCGCGATGGTCCTGTAGTCCTCAGAAGGGGGCAACGGCAGAGGGGGCCGCGCCGCCGGGCCTCCCCGCAACGGGAGTGCCTGGAAAAATAAAAAATAAAAGTCGATCTTAAACAGATCTCAGCAGTGCCTCCAACTTGTCGGGGGGGATTCTGCCGGGGTCGGCCGGGCCGTCCGCAGACCTCCGGGCAGGGAGGCCCCAACTCCTCCCGTGTATATCTCGGATCGAGACAGAGTATGAGGCACACACAAGGAGCAAGGCAACTTCTGTCGTTTATTATGCAAACGGCAGGGATGGGTCAAGGAGCGTACGCGTTCGTCCTGACACACACACAATAGTGGGGCTCGCAGGCCCTTTTTACTACATTATGACGCGCTACTTGCGTCATTCCAAAAAGTTACCAAAAGAACCTATCGCCACTCTTGATTGGTTGCTCGAGTGGTGGGGTTAGTATAGTACGCATATAGAGAATGATATTAGTGGTTAAGATGTAGTCAGGTGGTATATCTGGGTTGTCCCTACAATTAGATACATAAGAATTGTTACATGAAGACCCCTGAGGATTGGCTAACGTTACTGACGTCTGAGATAAGAACCTCATGTTCTGATTGGTGCATCCGTGAGCTCCCCAGCCTGGGACCACCGTTGTTCCCAGCACACGGTGCACCTGTGGTTGCAACAGTGTTTCAATATGGGTACGTGCAGGCAATGTGAGGATTTATTCATAGGTGGGAGACTGACCGTTCCCACTGTAGCAGGTGTCCATTGAGCCTTTCAAGTGTGTCGGCCTGCGTCTCGTAGCGAGGTACCCAGACGCCTTTTCTCTCCTGGGTTTTGGCATCTCGTCAGGTTCGGCTTGGTCACGTGGGGAGGGACCGTGTTTGAGGCATAATTCTGCACAATTAATATTGTTTTTCCACTGTATGTCTGGTTTAATTTGCAGATATGATTTTAACATTGGTACGTGGAGTGCGAGGTTGCAACATCGTGCCTTTGAAGATTTGTTTCTTGACTGTGGGTTTGCAACATTACGACCTTGGCTGGTTGCTCCACTGGGTTCTTTCTGCAGGCTCAGCAACCTGACTTTTGCTTTGTTAATGTCCACGGGAACTCTTGCTTGAGGCCTACTTGGGCCTGGTGCACGAGTAATCCATTTAGTGCATGGATGCTTTA
Source organism: Ambystoma mexicanum (assembly GCF_040938575.1). Classification (NCBI taxonomy): domain Eukaryota; kingdom Metazoa; phylum Chordata; class Amphibia; order Caudata; family Ambystomatidae; genus Ambystoma; species Ambystoma mexicanum. The sequence continues at coordinate 1,088,923,051 of NC_090929.1, forward strand.
GGTTATAGTGGCATACAGTTTCATGGCCAGTATCGTGTTTCCATTATATCTCTCATGATGGTAACGGGTTTCAAGAGAAGCGTGAGCAAGCGTTATAAATGAGCTCATGGTGCGTCTTGCGTTTCTGCATTCTGAAAGCCTATGTAAAAATAATAAAGATGCACGTCCGTGAATAAGCCTGTCGCCTACGTCAGAGCACTGAGTATGTTCTTCGTGTAGATTGGTGTGGAAATGTTCAGCGTGTATAATAGTTCATTGGTGCTTCCCGTTATCTAGGTCGTCATGGCATCTCTAACGATGTGTAGATTTCAGTCTAGTTGGTCCGTGCCGCAGGTGTCGGCATGGCCAGTGCGGGCTGTTGGGCAGGCAGATGGACACATCCGTATGTTTCTGTACCAGGGTATTTGGTCATCTGGTAAATGGGCAAACTCTTCTCGTGGCGGGTGTCTGGGCCGCGACCCTCTAGGCCAAGCGCGAGAGGTGAAGGACGGGAGTCTGGTTTTCCATTCTCCCACTTCACATCTTTCAGAGGCAGACCGAGATGAGTGGCCTAGTAGGGCAACATGTGGCAGAGACAGCCCGCCTGAGGGAGGACATTGCTACACTTGCACAGCAGACAAGGGAGGGCATGGAGGCATGCACCAACCGAATCTGCAGTGAAATGGCCCAACTGCGGCAGGCCATGAACCGCATAGCAGACGCTATTGAGCGTTGGTGCCCACTCACGGCCCAGGAAGAACCAGGCCCCTCCTCGTCTGGGAGTTCACGCCATACTAGTCCCCTACGCCGGTCTATGCGGAACCTGCGGCGCACAGCTTCACAACCACCAGATGACGATGCAGGCACTGGCAAATAGGGCCACCAGGATTCGGGTGCCACATGTGGCAATGGACACATTCACGTCATGAGACTCACATGGGAGTGTTGAGGGGGGAGGGGGGTAAGGGTGTATTTGGGTGTGTTGAGGGGGGAGAGGGGTAAGGGTGTATTTGGGTGTGTTGAGGGGGAGGGGGGTAAGGGTGTATTTGGGTGTGTTGAGGGGGGAGGGGGGTAAGGGTGTATTTGGGGAGTTGGGGTAATGCACTTTAGTATCACATTATGTTCAATATACACTGTTCTGAGTTTGAAACCCAAGCGTGGTCTCCATTATTGTGTATGTGTCATTCATTGTGGACAGGGTCCTTTGTGGGCCTCGAAACATGCACCAGGGCAACAATTCCAATCTACGTCCATGCTATTTCACCTTGGTGCATGATGAGATTACAGAATCAGATGCTGATGCACATCGTGTGCCTCCTTGGCACTGCCTGTTTCATGTCCTGGCGGGGCATTCCACCCGCACTCATCCCCAGCCACATCATACTCTTCTGGTGGTTGCATGTCAATTTCAAGTGGCATAGGCACATTCCATCATATGCACATTTTGTGATGCTCTACACATGCCATGGTTGTCTTTGCCACTTTGACACGGCCATACTTGAGTGCCACACCCAGGCCGCTTAGGCGGCGGAGCACTGTCATTGGAAGGATGTACAATATTGTTGTCCTCTTCCTGATGGTTCTGTGGGTTCCGTACAGGGGTTAGGAGCCACCTCCTCAGTGGATAGCTGTCATCGTCTGTATGGTGTGAGGAATGGGTACCTGTTACGGCTCACCTCTGGTGCTGGCTGTTGTTGTTGGTGCTGCACTGCTATCATGTAGTCAAGGCTGTCATGTCATGCTGCTGCTATTGGGACCATCTTGGTGTTGGAAGGGGTGTGGGTAGGGGTATGGTGTGCTCTTTTGTGCTGTCTGTCTCCATTGCATGCACCTGTGCTGATTGTGTCCACCTGTAGTTGATGGGTACACTGCTCAGGTCTCTTAACGGGTGCTTTTCGATGCCGTTATTAGCGCCATGCCGGTAAGGGGTTTTTGGGTGTTTTACATGCCGCTAATACCATGTCCGCATGGCTTGTGATGGCCTGGTATTAGCGCCATGGTGCTAATTCCGGCATGGGGGGTCGCGCGCCCGCGGCCTTGCCGCTATTAGTGGCACCGTAATTAACGGGTGCGCAGATAGCGGTGGGTCCGGGTCGTGATTGGCTTAGGGAATTAACGGTACCGGTAAGTCTTTACCGGTACCGGTATTCCATTACCGCACAACGTGTAATGAGGCCCATTTAATGCAAAGCATACAGGAACCCTCACTGGTGCTATTTGTCCCCTTTCCCACTCTCATAGAGGTATTTTGAAAGAGTAGAATAAGAGTGTTCTGGAATGTCTTGCTTGGAATGATAACCTTTCATCAGAAAATAATTCATATGGTTAGTCTAGCATTGCCCCTTGCGAAATACAAGCGAGGTGGTACAAACAGAACACCTGCAACACCGGGCCAGTGGGACCTCAGACCCCGGCAGGCTGATCACACCGCAGTGTGCCAGTATGGACAGTTTGAAACTGCATTCAGGCAATGCCTTCACTAAGAGCAGGTGACAGAAAAACCTTGGACACATTTACTTGGACAGCAACAGCTGTGTTTTCAGTACTTACAATGTAATTAAACCAGCTTCATTTATATAGCAATTATTTATTCATATTGAGGAGGGGGTTTGCCGCACGACACATAGGTGTAGTTTTAGAGTGACGTGTGCCAGTCATGGGGTGGAGGGGCATTCTGGTGTTTCGCCCCGGGCACCAAATAGGCTAGAAACTACCCTGCCATTGGGTGACACCCAGAAAAAAAAGTTGTGTGTGTTGCGAGGTATGCCTTTCGTTATTATACAAGCAGGAAATAATGGAAATTAATTCCTGCTTGAAATATTGTTGTGTACTTAATACTTTAAAGAACAGGTAAAAAAAAATACTTTATTCAACTCATAAGAATGTAATGACTTTGGGGAGAGGGTGTAGGGTTGGCACATACTTGCAAACGTATCCTATTCCCTTTAGGATATGGTAGAGCAGTCCTCTTTACTTTGTGTTTTGGGACTTGTAGACCTGGATTTAAAAGATCAGGACTACAAGTCTCAGAATGGGTCACTTCGGCATGCATATTTGCTGCATGGGAGCATGGAGCGAGAAACTGCCCAAGCACCACCCTCCCTCCCCTCTTCCGCCCTGTGAGGAGTTTCCCTAGTTCCCTCCCTCCCTTTGTAAGTCGGGCAAGGAGTGTCTTGCTGAGAAAGGACCTGCGTGTGCCAGGTAATAAGTATCTGAGTGGGGACTGCTGCCCCACCGTGCGTGCGTGCGTGCGTGTGTGTGTGTGTGTGGAGACTGGGGCAGCCGTCGGCCCCTCCCCCTGCAGCTGTTATCAGCTCCCCTCCCGCGTACGCAGACTGACCTTTGAATCAATGATGACATTTCACACACTGAGAAAGCAGCCTTGTAAAGAATTTGTCCCCGGAGAGGACTCAGTCGGAGGGGGTCGCCCTTCTCCATACAGCACAATACCAGAGGATCAGGTAGCATCGCAGACAGGGAGTTCTACTCGCCAGCACTCCTTTGGACGCCGAGCTCCTGTTTCCCAGATACGGACGGGACTCTTGTTGCCGATCAAAACAGGCGGCCCTTGCCGTTCCCTCTACTCCTGACCCAAACGAAGATCACAGCCCGCCCTCTCCTTTTCTGCACACAGAGGGGCACTGCTCTCATTTCTACTCCATCCTCTCCAAGTCTTAGCAGGTTCCTCCCGGTACCATGTTCTCCTACCTCAAGTCTTTCCTGCCCAGCATGCCCTGGGACATCTGGAGTTGCAGCCCTCTGGACTCCTTCCTGCAAGGTGAGGTATCCCAAAAGCCAAGTGGTCTCTGGGACAGGCTGTCCTGCAAGAAGGGAGCGGGTGGGTTGTGATGGGGCCGTGGGAGGGCTAAGGAACACATGTAAGCGTGGGGTGCATTTTACCTGTTAGTCTTGTGAGGCGTACTGCACCGCTGTCATGCACAGACTTCGGATTGCCACATAGACCAGGCTGCCCTCTGGCCGTGTGCTGAGCTCCTGTGGGCTGCTCGAACGGCTGTCCTTTGACAACAGAAGTTAAGGGGATTCATGACCAGGAGGTCCTCTGAGAGTGTACAAGTGCACGGGTAGACATGTCTTTCCTTAAAGGCATAGATAAGTCCTCATCAGGACTTTAAGTGGGCCAGGGCTATGCAGTGTGGATCCCTGGCAGTCTCAAAAAGTTCCCCCGAGCCAGGTCTCTGCCGGGCTCCATAACTATCCCTAAAATTGCCAACTCTCACAGGCGGCCCTTTAACTCAACAGAGTCGCATGGTTAGAGTGCCCAGGTCGCTGCTTGTGAATAGGGGAAAAAAGGAGAAGAGGGAGCACCAAAAACATGACAGCAGTGCACCCGCCACTCATTTGTTTTCTTAATCTGAGGGGCCGGTTCTGCAGGCACCTCTTTAAATATGTGCCTATGCTGAGTTAAAGGGCTTCCAGAGGGAGTTGGCCCCTCCATGAAAAAACAAAAGGAGAGGGCCTCTCTTTTTGTTTCTTAATAACAGGCTCTGCGCTGCCTGCAGGGTTTATTAAAAAACAAGGAGAGGCAGGCGCCCCCCCGCCCCCTCCACTTCTTGGGTCCTCTGGGTTTATTAAGAAACAAAGAGAGGCAGGCGCCCCTCCTCCTGGAAGATATGCAGAGGGGCCCTCAAGTATTAATCCTCTGGTTGTGCCACAGTGTCTAGAGGGGTTACTCTCCAGTGGGGGAACTTGTTCTGACTGTACCTGACTGCACCCAGGAGTAGTTGGAAGGAGAGGTCACACGAATGTGATGCTTCCCTTTGTGATACATCTGAATCTTTCAGGATGTGTGTTTTTCATTTTGGTCGGAGGGTGTCAAAGTTTACCCAGAATATGAGCTTCAGTGACTTCTGAGTAATCTCTGGTTCCCTGTCAGGCTCATGGGCGAGGCTATCCTAGTGACTGCTTCAAAATGAATGATTCCTGTCTGCTGCATCAAACCTCTTTAAGCAACCGGAAGGAATGTAGTTTAGAGCTGGGTTGTTGGTCAGAGGTGTTCACCCATTTTTCAAATTGTGGTTTTGGTGTGCGAACAGTGGTCGGGGCAAGCGGACATGCGTAGTGAGCGTTCCCAACCATCTCAAAGTTGGGAGGTGGGATACATGGTCAGAAGGTTGTTCAACCTCCCTCCCCCTCGCCCTCACCCTCCAAAGATTCTGAGGCCAATGTGCATTCTACAGCACATTATGGCAGATAAATTGGCTACAAAGTCATAGTTTTAACATATGGTCCTGAATGGCATCTCATGAAATAGCCAGTGAATACATGCTTGTCAGGATGTTTATATGTATTTGTTTAATATGGGAGATTTGACGGTGACCTTCATGTCCTGCACGGATTACCTCATTCTAGTAGATTGTACTCAGGCAGGCCTACAAAGGCTGATACACGCTATGGTGTCGTATGCAGAGGAGTACGAACTGGTTATTAATAGCAATAAGACTGTAATAATTAGGTTTCCTTCTAATCTAAACGAGCCCTTCAGATGTACGTGGACCATTGATGGTCGATTTAACTCTGTCTTCTGAAATTTAAATATCTAGGGATGTTTTTTAGAGTTCATCGGAGGAAATCTAGTGTTGTTGACTTTCTTAAAGCCAGGCCCTTATGGGTGTCTCCCAGTTTAAATGGGTTTATGCAAGGCATTGCAGATTTACTATCAAGCCACTACTTAATTATTGCAAACAAAAGATCGTGCCGTCTGTCTTTTACAGACAAGAGATTACATATCTGTCATGGGATATAGATTGGTCTTAATTGAAAGCCTAATTTGGCGGTAGACCATGGGGCTGCCTGCATGTGTCCCAATGGCTGCTTTGCAGTTTGAATTGGGTATGGTTTCTTTGAAGGCTTGGTATCAATGGAGGGTTTTGTCGTTCTTTGGGACATTACTCAATCCTTCTAGGGGATCGCCATTCTTATTTTTCCAGAGAGAAGTCTTAGCAATGAATCCACTGACACTGATTGGGCGATTCTGCCGCTATGCATGTGATATTCTATGCAAGATTTGAGTCAGTAAAATATTAACAACAATGCTACTGATTGTGAAGAAGCTACTTTTTAGAGCAGATTGAATTAAAACGTTCAAAAAATGAGATTTTATACCGTCTACAACAGCCTGACCTGGATTGATAAACCAGTAAACGTGCTACCAGGTTACTTAGCGCGTTTTCCTCATCCTTACTGGCACCAGCAATTCATTTCCAGCTGAATGTACTACTAACTGGAGAAATACCATCTATCAGGTCGGGAATCCATTCAGCCGGTGAAGCATGTGATTGCTGTAATATCCCCTGGTACAAGCCAAACTAGACATCATCTGGTTGAGTGTAATGCCATACAGGACTTGAGATTGAAATACTTCCTTAGGTTTGTGAAAAACAAAGAGTGGTTGAAAATGGAGGAGTTCTATTGCAGCGTGGTGGGGGGCTAGGAGGTGGGCCTAATCATCGCTGTACTGAAATTACTAGGTGTAGCAGGTATAGTGCCTATTAAGGACTCGTAGAATGTGTATTGGGTATAAATCCTACCATAGAAGGGACACAGAATGGATGTGTGGAGAACCGAACATCAATTGAGAGGAGTTATGTAGGGTTGTGAGGCTGGAAACACAGGGATGGTAGGGGGCATTTATTTATCCATTTATGCTCTCTGATTTTCTGATGTCTTCCTATAACTGAGCCCAATCCAAATTTGGTTTGTTCTATTTTTAGTGAGGGATTTATTATTGGTTTAGTATTTTATTATTATTATTATTATTATTATTGTTGGTTTAATTAATCTTAATGATTAATCGCAATCATTTTATTTGATATGTTTAATGACTGCTTCTAGACTTTAATGATTCGACATGTTATAATGTTTGGGATTTTTTTTTGTCTTTTTTTTAATCTTTATTTGTTATGAAAGATTAATCAAATTGTGAATTAATTTGTTGATTTAGCAATAAAGCTAAATCAGGCACGAGAGAACTATTCATCATCCTTAGAGAATTAGAGTCCCCCGTACCACCCCCAGAAAGTTGCACCAAAGACATGACCTGGAGCACTAACATACAAAAAGCACTGCTTGACAAAATAGCACTTCTACAAGCAAAAATTGAAACAAAAAAAATGTAGTCTCACCTCTTACTCGCATCCACATGAACCCCAGCCCGCCTCCTCACAACCATGCAACCTATCTTGGTTCTCCCCTCTCATCATCAATGATGTAGAGAGCATAATAACTAGCCTCAAACCATCCAGACACCAAGGGGACATCTGTCCTGCAACCATTATCAAAGAGGGATCTCGCACCGTTCATCACTACTTTAATAAATGCATTCTTTGAAACCAGTACAGTCCCAACTAATATGAAAGATGTTTGGGTCCTCCCACTGTTAAATAAACCTAGCCTTGATCCTAACACTCCTACTAATTATAGACCGATAACCACAGTACTGTTCTTGCTGTAAATCTTAGACAGGGCAGCATACTTACACATACAGGAACTTCCTGAAACTAATAATCTTCTCGCCCTGCAACAATCAGGCTTTAGACCGAGACACGAAACCGAACTGCCTTGCTAGACTTAAAAACTCAGATGAATGATTTTAAAAGATAAAGGCAATTTAGCCCTCCTTCTTCTACTAGACTTATCGGCTGCATTTGATATCATAAAGTCCTGTGCCAAGACCTATCGTCAGCAGCCTATTCCTCAGCCAAAGGCACCGCTTGGATACAATCCTTCCTGGACAACAGAACCATGAGGGTGTTTGCACCGACTGCGTTGGCCTAGCCTGTACCGGTCCCTTACGGAGTACCACGGGGCTCTTGCGTTCCCCCGACACTCTATAACATATTCACTAAGCCCCTTTTCGATGACCATTTGGGTGTCACCTACACTAACTATGCAGATGACACCCAAATCCTTATCCCTATCACTGGTAACTACGACACTTGATACGAAACTGCTCAACAAAATCTACCTAATCATTCAAGCATGGATGGTCACACGCGGCCTCTGTCTTAATGATGACAAGACTGAGTTAGTTCTCAGTCGATCTGAGACCAGACTAAATAAACTAGACCACCAGTTTAAATCCTTTAATATAGATGGTATTAACATAAATGTCTCCAAGGAAGTGAAAACACTCGGAATTTACTTCGAATCGTCACTGACTCTTCACTAGACAGGTCAACGCGACAGCCTATACCTGCAAACTAATAAATGCTTGCAGACCTTTCCTGTCGACAGCAAGTTGCACATCCTTGGCTAGAGCGCTTATATTATCTAAAGTAGATTATTGCAATGCCGTGTACTTGGGGACCAATAAGCAAAACCTAAAATAACTGCAGATACTCCAAAATAATGTGCTTAGAACCGCGCTTAATATGCCAAGAACTCATATTTTGGCGGCAAGACGCAATGCCCAGTTGCTATCAGTCAGACAGAATCGCATTAAAAACCTTAGCACTCTCATAAATGCCTCTCTAACTCGGCTCCAAAATATTTGGCCTGCAAATTCACAAGAAACCTATCTGACCGACCCACTGGGTCCGCACAGCTACACTGTCTCAAGGTCCCCAGATTTAAGTTACAGAAAGCAGGGGGCAGCAGCTTCCCTGTACTAGCGGCAAAACTATGGAATTCCCTGCCCGTAGCCCGAAGAGCAGTACCTTCACTATTTTGTTTCAGGAAAAATGCAAAACCTTGGCCTCCTTACACAGGAGGCACCATAAATGTCTTGGTCTAACCTGTATATGTCTGTGATGCACTTGTAACAAATCCCATGCACTGTTTTTTTACCTGTCTGTCATGTAATTTAATGTGTAACCATACGTAATGTGCCCAGATACCTGAGGGTTAGGTGAGCTCTATAAATTAACAAATAAATAAATATGTACACCATGCAGATATATTTTATGTAAGGCCAATTTTTTCGGCCATTCATAATAAAAGCATCTTTAAAAAAAGGATTTAATATATTCATATAGCACGTGCATTGTAATTATTGGGAGCTATTTAGCTCATGCTTGCAGCCTAGAAGAGACTGGTTAAGTTGACACCAGCAGCTATCAGGTGGTACTTTTTACTCCCCGGGTCAACTGCTGCTACACAAATATACCAATGTACAATTACCCTGCCTTCGGGGATGTGTATATAAAGGAGCACTAGAACAGCTCTCGAAGGCATTTAAAGCAGGTTCGGTCACATATACTGTACCATAAGTTATAGGTTGCAGCTCATGTTGTGAGAAATTCGACCATCGTGACGGTGGGTGTGCGCTGGCCTCAGCTTTTTCTTTTAATGTTTAATGAAGGTAGACCAACCTCAGGGAAATGTGTGAGGCTAATCCACACACATGTTCCTTTGTCCACAGCATGACAAATGCATAGACCTCTGTACTCTGGGTGGATACAGCCTGCAGGCACAGCCCCCTCCCCTGTCATATTTAGTTGGGATATGACAGTCAGGGGTATACGATGCATCGCCAGAAGGGGAGGACCAATCTTCCCTCTGCCATGCCCAGACTTATTAGCTAACACAAGCTCTATGAATCCTCCCTGATCTTTTGTTGGGCCCTGCAACTGGTGGAAGAGATTTGCATACCAAATAGAGGATCATTTGAACAGGACCATATGGGGCTTGGCTGCAGAGGTTAACAAAGGAGACCGGAAACCCCAAAAACCTTTCATATGCAATTGTGTCAACCTGAAGCCAGCTCCCAACCTCAGTATGGAAGCCAGTGAACTGCCGGGGGACCCCATTCATAAGGTATGAGAATGTGGTTTGCAGGAGCCAGAGAGTCTGGTCTTGCCGTAGCTTCAAGGAAGACCTGCTGCTTATCTGGAATCACCAAGCGGTCCTTTAACCAGACAGATTCTTTGATCCACAACAAACAGGAAGATGGTTGGGGCGTAGTACCACATGTGTCACCCCCTTGCCTGTGCTGTTGCAAAACACTCTGATTATGATCTCACGCATACAGGAGATTGTTGGTCGGGACCCCAGGGTTGGTTCATTAAGGTAGGTTTAGCCTACACCAATAACCAGGGCCCATTTGGCTTTAAAAGAGGCTGAGCCCCCCTTTTGGCAGATCATCTGAAGACTTTGCAAGGAGTAGCAAGGAAAACTCTTCATTGGACCCTGACTGAAGATACTGTCTGCCTTAGATCTTCCACCAGTAAAGGAAGACCAGGACCTCCAAAGATCCCTGCACTAAACACCTCCCAGGGAACAGCGGGAGATACCAAAACCATAGGACCCTCTAGCCGTTCCAGAACTGGGACCCAGCCAGCACACAACATGCCCTGCTACACTCTGCAGCAAGCTTCCTAGGTAGGAAGTGCCAGAAGGTCTCTGAACCTGAAACCAAGGACAAGGCAGCTGCCTGCAACACACTCAGGTTGGAGCCGTCCGACTTAAAGGATGACATAAGCCTATTTAAGAAGCTGGGAGAAGTGCCCCGACGAGCGTATACCGACATCCGCCTTAAAGGACATTTCTGAGCCAGTTGAGTTCCTCGAGCTGCAACCGACTGCAACGCTGACCATTGTTATGCCGCAGTTACTTAAAGACCTCAGAGACATTTCAACCAGTGCTTCAGACCCATCGTACAGCATTGAGATGATTCCTGACCCCGAGCCGCTGTGTAGGCCAGCCTGCAGCTGTTCGTCCAGCTTCGCTCGCCAATCTGTCTTGCCGCCTGATACCCGTAGCTGACTCCCGTCTTGAACTCTGTCACAAAAGCCTGCAAAGCGCACTGAAGTGGACTCAACCCTGTCGAACATCAAAAACACCTACAGGACAAGGTAGATTGTGGTTCTGTCCCCCAGGACTTTCCTGGAAGGCTCCTAGACATTTTAAGACCCATTGCTCCCTTACTGCTGAAACCAAGTATCCTTGAACTATTGCGATTACTTTCTTTACAGACTACCCTCCTGTCAGCTTCCAGAGTGCAGCCCTTTTATCATTGGGTAATAATTGTATTTTTGCTGTGTTGCAACTAACCAACGATCCACAACCTTTTCGGAGTTAAGCCTGCCGTTCTGTCTGTGTTACCAAAATTGGGACAAGCAGGTTTATAATTTGCTTGTGCTTCCACATCCCTTCTACTGTACTAGAGGTGTTGGGCTGATTGATGGTTTAGAAACCGATATTCATCCCATGACCGCTGGGGCCCCCGGAACTTGATTCATCACACATGTGGAAGTTAGATTTGGGAGGTACTCACTCCTCGTTCTCTAGAAGTGGTTCCTGTTTAATGGGTGTTGTCTGATACCCAGCAGTTGGTTGTAGATCATGATCTTTAATTGGATCCCTGAGGCAAATGGCTGCATCTTGAGGCCAGAGAAAGGATAATTAAATTATATCGTGGTTCAATAGAGCACTTCTAGACAGATTCCTGTTACTTTTAATTGCTCTAATATTCAGTGTTATTACCCAACTAAGAGTGTGCCGTTACAAAACATTGTAGGATGAAGGGGGCTGGCATTCACATCTGCATTCTTAAGGCTCTACTGTCTGCTCCATGTATGGGGGGGAATGCTTAAGTCGTCTAGGACCAGATTGCAAGTAATTGGAAGCAACTACTGTGGAAAGCAGAAGGTGTTTACTAAGGAGACCCTCAATCCAATACTTTTGGGTCCGGTGGAGCATTCCAGGGAGTCGGAGCAGGTTCTATTGGTAATATTATTAAAAGACTCGATGATGAGGATCTCAAAGAGCATGCTTAACTCTACAGGGCAAGATGTACACACTGCCTTGCTCTGCCACCATTTTTTTACACCTAAAGTTGGCCAAGGATTAGCATAACATTTCAGCAGCGTTCTTGGCTGTAGTGCTTTGAGATAGCTCCTAATATTTTCATAACAGAGATTTAAGCAGACCCACGTAGATTGCATTGCAGTAATCCAGCCTCTGCACAATAAAGCTGGTTACCTGGCCATTCAAGTTGAACCAGTGCAACACACGATGCAAGGGCTATAGTTTGTGAACGCAGCACTGGGAAACTGCCATAACGTATGGGATTTGGGTTAGCTCAATGAGTGTTTACTGAACTGTTTTTGAATCCACCCTTGACCCTCCCCAGCGTGGTCTTGGGACAAGGCCGCAGATGATCCCACCAGGACTCGGCAAACGTGCATGAAGTTATGTATTGTACATTTGTAAGGCGCTTGTACAACAAGTAAATTGTGTTTCAAAGCGGGCTAGAATGGATGTCTCATTTCTCCTCAGCCTTGGTGGGGTGAGGGGGGCTCATCCATGTGTTCATTGGGATTGGACTGTCCCAAAGCTCCTACTGACTGCATTCGGATCCCTGTCCACATAGTGGGGGGTCTGGATATCGTCTGCATCATGATGACATTCAAACTGCATTAAGTGACCAGTTCTGTGAGTGAGGCCATGAAAAGTTTAAATGGAAGTGGCATCTAGGCCGATTGTAGAGTAAAGAAGCCTACGGGAAGACACGCCGACCTCTCGCGAGAGAACGGGAGGCACGCGAGAGGCACGACTTCCCACACAGGAGGTCATTATGAGCCGGAGGAAGCCACGGCAGCACCAGTGCTCTCCTTAAGGAGGGCCAAACTAGGCTGCTCACTGCCTATAGACTGCCACCGAGCTTGGCCCCATACAAAGACATTACAATCAGCTAATAAACAATAAGCACATATTGTATTTGCTTTAATCTGTTGCCATTAAAAGCCCTATATAAGATTACAGCCTTCGCCTATTCATTTCATAGGCCACAAAATAATTGGCGACGAGGATCCACGTGCAACCCACATCCAGCAAGATGCAGGGAGCACCACCTCAGCCGCCATTCCTGCAGGTGCCAGGCAAGCCAGTCATATTGTGGCTCCAATGGAAACCCCTGTTTCGGACATATTTGGAGGCGGTGGGCGGGACTGACTACCCTGCAGCACGGAAAAAGGCCATGCATTTGAATGCGCTAGGAGTGGAGGGCCAGAGGACTTTACAGGCCTCAATCCAGAAGCTCCAGAAGGGCAAGATGACTATGCCTACCAAGAAGCAGTGAGGAGGATAGCAAAGAGGTTTTCCTCCAAAGAAAATGTGGCTCTGCACAGGATCAGGTTCTATAGCAGGAGACGGGAGCCAGCGGAACCTGTTGACGACTATGTAGTCAAGCTAAGAGAGTTGGCGGCATTGTGTGCATTTGGCAACACGTCGGAAGATATGATCTGCGACATGCTCATAGTGCACACCAACAACCGCAAAGTTCAAGATAAATTCATCCTGGAAAAGAACTTCAACTGGACAAAGCCATCCTGATAGCAAGAGCAGTTGAGGAGACATTGTGCAGGCACAAAGAGTGGGTAGCCAGTGTGTCAGCACCAGAAGTTCAGTTTGTACAATTCAAAGGATGGAGAGACAGAGGGCAGCGCGAGACCAGAGATGATACCTCGGTGAGACAAGAAGCATTAAAATGCAACGTGTGCCAGCATTACCCACTTGGCAAACAGCAGAGAGTGCCCGGCAAGGAACAAAGAATGCAGGCGATTTGGACATTGTGCTTCAGTTTGCACCTGGAAAGGCAAGAAAGCAGTGCAGAGTGAGGAGGGCAGAGACCAGGCCCCCTTAGATGAAGATGCATTTGCCACAGTTATCGTGGTCAAGAGTCTCGCAGCTGGCAGAGAAAAGCCCCACTGCACCATCAAAGTGGATGGATACGAGACAAGGGTGGCGGATTCCGGTTCATACCTCACAATATTGCCGGATTCCGGTTCATACCTCACAATATTGCCGTTAGATATGTATAAACGCATGGTTGGGAAAGGGACAGTGGAAGCATACAAGACTAAACTCATTCCCACAGCAAGCTTAATCCCACAGTCTTTGGAGGGGCCAAGACTCTTAGTTTACATCTGGGCAACCATGGAGTTCAAAGGAAGAGTCACGAGAACCAAAGTGTACTTTGCAGAGAATGGTCCACCTGTACTGGATTGGGATGACCAAGCCAAACTGCAAATCAGGTTAGGCCGCAGTGTGGAGGGACCGGTATTGTCCATAAATAAAGGAAGAGCATCGATCACCACGGAGGAATTCCTGGAACTATTTTCCGACAAGCCTGGCAGAATCGGGAACTACATACATACATAAAATCAAATTGAAACAAGGGGCAGTGCAGCACAACGTGAGACCAGTACCAGCAACGTTAAATCGCACTGCAGGCAAAGCTCGATAAGATGCTGCAAGAAGGAACGATCGAAACGGTAGGGTTGTCTGAATGGCTCAGCCCAGTGCGCCTCATAAAGAAACAAAAAACTGGGGATCTATGAATTAGCATTGACTTTCGGAGTCTAAATCTCAAGGTTGTGTCGGACAGTTACCCTTTACCAAGTATACATGAGAGGAAAGAGTCTTTTCCAAGTTGGACAGAGAGATGCCTATCACCAGATCAATCTACATAGGGTGTCAAGACCCCTTACTGCCTTCATAACACCTTTCGGGACATACCAATTCCCAAAAATGCCTTTCAGTCTTTCCTTGGCAGCGTCCGCATTCCAACGCATGATGGACTCTTTGTTGAAGGACATAGCGAACGTGTCTTACTTTCAGGATGAAATTCTGTTTTATGCCTAAAATCAGGAGACGCATGACAAAGCGCTTTTGCAAGGTGCTGGCATAGCTACAAGAAGCAGGAGTTTGGCTATGCTACAACAAGTGTGTACTGCAGGCTGCAGAGGTAGAATATCTGGGCTACACGATATCCAAGGCACGGATCAGCCCGAATAAGGATATACTGCAGGCCATATTGAAGGCACCCCCTCCCAACAGTAATGAGGAATTGAAGTTGTTTCTAGGCCTATCCGAGTACTATGCAAAATTTGTGCCCAATTTCTCGGAAACCACAGCCCCCATGAGGGAACTACTCAAGAAAGGGGCGGAGTATAAGTGGAGAGAAGAGCAAGCAAAATCCTTTGAAAAAGTCAAGGTAGGTATCACGCATGCGCCGTGTCTCCAGCCATTCAATCCACAATGGAAAATGATGACCACTGACGCCAGTGCGTATGGACTAGGGGCGACATTGACTCAGAAGAAAGGCGATGAGGAGCACAGTGTGGCTTTTGCGTCAAAAGCACTGTCTCCAGCAGAAAATAACTACTTCACCATAGAAAAGGAGATGCTGGCATGTGCCTGGGCAGTAGACTATTTTCGAACATACGAATAGGGCATGCAATTTCTGTTGGTAATGGACCACAAGCCCCTGGTACATTTACTGGGTCCAGGAGGCACACAAACATCTACCCAACCTGTCTGGCCCGCATCGCAGCAAAGTTGCAAGAGTACACCTATGAGATACCGCACATAGCAGGGTGGAAAAATGCTCAAGCGGACTGCATGTGTAGGTTGCCTGAACGTAAAGAAACAGTCGCCAACTTTCTCAAAGATGAATGCATAGTTGTATCGCTAGGTGACCTCAGGAGCCAGGAGTTCCTTGAGATGAGCGAGAAGCATTGGAGGGAAGAGGCGGCTAAAGACATCACGACAACACAAGTCCTAGAACTGGTCAGAAAAGGTTGGCCCGATGAGAAGGCCATCCCGGAGGGTTTGCGTCCCTACTGGAAGGTGTCGGATGACATTAACATGAGGGGATGTTAATGAGAGGCGATCAAGCCATTCCACCAGGGACACTAAGGAGCACCATCATGTGCAGGGCTCACGCAGAACACCTCAAGAGCAATATGACGAGGAAGAGAGTGAGAGAATCATACTGGTGGCCAGGTATGGATCTGGACACTAGGACAATGACGGAGAGGTGTCATGAATGCCTCAAGTGACAAAAGACTAAATGTCAGGCAAGCTCCATTACACCCAAAGAAAGTGCCGGAAGAAGTGTGGCAAAAATTGGGACTGGACTTTATAGGCCCACTAGAGATAATGGATACAGAGCACAAGTACGGTATTGTGTTAGTAGACTACCTGTCGAAGTTGGTGGAGGTAGTTTGTTTCAGACATCACCACGCACACTGTGATCGGTTTCCTCAAAAACATCTTTCAATGAGAAGGATTACCCAAAGACTTGGTCACAGACAATGGGGTCCAGCTTGTCTCTAGAGAAATTGAAAGGTTTCTGAAAGGGAACAATATTCATAAAAAAAAAGCAGCTTCATATCATCCCCAAGCAAATGGATTCGTGGAACACACAAACAGGTTAATAAAAGGCGCCATGCAGCTAGCCACTGCAGCAGGACTAGACCAGTATAGCATAGTCAAAGAGGCGGTGGTGGCCCATCGTCTTAGCCCCCAATAGGATCACTAACATATCACTGTTCCATCTCATCAGCGGACACAGAGCAGCGTACATGTTAGTATCGCCATGGTTGTCAAAGGTAAGGGAAGATGACACAGCGGATATGGAGGAGCTGGTCTGGTGGTTGATGAAAAGTAAAGAGAGCATGAAAACGTGGAATGACAAGAAAAGAGTTTCACAAAGAAGTACGGTTCGAGAAGTAGACCTAATCAAATTCAAAATGCCACATAGAGACCCTGTAATAGGATCACAAGTTCAGTAGACCTGTCAGAGTACTTCAACGAAGGACCATTCATGTGCGCACCCAAGATAGGAGGAGATGGAACCTAGAACAGGTAGCTTTATATGAAAAGAACAGAGTGCACGGCCCCACAAGCCAGGAACGGAACACTGAAGAGAGGAGTTCAGATAGGTCGTCGGCTGGAGAGCAACCTGAACCCGAGACAGAGCAGTGTCAAGGAGGGCAATCCAAAGAAGGGGCCAGCCCAAGGAGGAGCGACATACATCAGGAGAGAACAGATGGACACTTTGCCCCACAAAGGAAAAGCAGGAAGTAATCGACCACAAAGGGAAAGGGGAAGACCAGGAAGGTTGGCAGACTATGTAATCGAGTAACTCCTCTTCACTCAACAAAAGGAGGAATGTAGAGTAAAGAACCCTATGGGAAGTCGCACGGACCTTTCGCAAGAGAACGAGAGGCACGCGAGAGGCGATGACTTCTCGCAGAGGGGCATTATGAGCACAGGGAGCTGGAGTAAGCGACGGCAGCGCTCTCCTCGAGGGCGAACCGAGGCTGCCCACTGCGTATAGACTGCCACTGAGCTTGTCCCCATACAAAGACATTACAATCAGCTAATGAACAATAAAGATTACCCGTGCTAGCTGCGCAGGGAGTATTAATTCTATTAAAGACTAGGAGGCGAGCATTATGCTTCAACTTCTTTTATTACTGCTCTTCAGCAGTTTCAACAAACTATAACAAATTAACAACTTCTGAAAATGTCCAACAGTGTTAAGACTTCATCCACTGGGTGCCGATACTCCCCCGGCTGCCTGCTCACATCCTGGCAACTAGCCTCCTTACTCAATTATTCTTCTGCTCCTCTCCTAAGGAAGATACAAAGCAGAACATAAGGGTGGCGTCCATGCATTGTTATCATATCATTAAACATAATCAAGAATGCATGCTCGAGTGGGAAATGAATGCTTGCCTCCTAGTCTTTAATAGAATTAATACTCCCAGCGCAGCTAGCAGGGGTAATCTTTATTCTATGGCAAGATTGGAGGCGAGCATTATGCTTGTTCAAAGCTTCCCCAATAGCGTAATGGCTATACTCTTAGTTGGTTTAAAGTAAAACGATCATTAGCCCAATCTGCCGCTAACATGATCTCTTGCAATGATGCCCCTGCCATAAATGCTTTGGAAGCCATAGCTCCCCTTACGGAGTGTGTTCCATACTTCCTCAAGTCAATCCCAGCTGCTTGCATCACTTCCTTGACCCATCTAGCAATGGTAGCTATCTTCACTGTGTGAAAGGGCTTTCTACACGGCTTTCAGCAATTGTGTAGTACTCGCTGCTCTGTTCTACGCTATCCTAAACTCATACTCTTTAATGCATCTCGCTACGCACCATTTGATATTATTCGGGAAGTACGGGTAATTAACTGATTAGGTTCCTGTCTTAGTCCTCTTTATGACCGAGAAGGTCACTCCTTCCAGGCCAAAGGTTCTCCTTTTAATCTCTAAAGCTCTGATGTCTGACACACGCTTACAGGATACGAGGCAAAGCAGCATAGCTAGTTTTCTAGACAGCTTCTTAAGGGACAAGTATTTGTCTGATGGCCAGCTCTCCACCAGTCGCAGAACTGATGTAATGTCCCACAATGTATTATACCTAGGCTCTGGCGGTGCTTTAAACCTTGCTCCTCTGATCAGTCTAACTACTGCAGGATGTTCCCCCACGGGGGATCCCTCGATTGGTAGGTGTGCTGCTGAGTTCGCTGACCTGTATACTCCTATGGTACGGAAGGCTTTCCCGTCTTGTAGCAGCTGTGCTAGAAAGTTTAATATGGCCACTACAGGGGCTGAAATGGGATGAAGACTTCCCCCTTTACACCAACTAGTCCATTTGGCCAAGCCGCCTCGTAGCTCCTTCTAGTGGATGGAGCCCAGGATTCTGCGATGAGTTCTGCAGCCTGTATCGAAATGCCTGGCAGCGCCCAGCGTCTCCTGATATCCTGCACGCGATGAGCGGGAGTGTCCCTTTCACTTTCAGAGGATGACACTACCCAGCTGGGTCCGTGAGTAGCTGGTCTCCTTCGGGAAGAACTCTCGGCAGGTCTACTGCAAGCTGCATCAGTGCTGGTAACCACACTTGTGACTTCCATAGCGGAGCTACTAAAATCAGCTCTGCTCTCTCCCTCCGACATTGTGCTAGAACTCTCAGCATCGTGAAGGAAGGAAAGGCGTAATGGAGGTCGCTCGACCAGTCCTGTAGGAACGCGTCTCCCTTGCGCTCCTGGGTCTAGACTCCAGCTGAAGTAATCGGTTGTCTGTGTAATGAGGCGAGACGCAAACAGGTACATGTGTACTGGACCCCACCTCTGATCCAGCATTTGAAACCCTGTCGGATCCAGCTTACAGTCGCTGGAGTCCGTTAAGGTATCGCGTGTTCTAGTCGGCCACTACGTTCAGTGCTCCAAGCAGATACTCTGCTGTCACTGGCGTCCCGACTGAAGGCAAAAGTGCCAAAAATCCTTCACAGCTCGGCCTGCATCCTGGACCTTGTTCCTACTAGCTGATTTATGTATCGGAGGTTGTCCATCTTCAGCAGGACGCATGACCTCACCCTGTCTCTCGTGAACGCTTTGATTGTGAAAGATCCTGCTAGAAGCTCTAAGCAGTTTATGTGAAGTCGAAGCTCTTCTTCACTCCACTTGCCCCCTGTCTGCAGCTCTCCTCATCTTGTTCCCCAGCCTAGAGAGCTGGCATCTGAGTCTATGATCAAGTCTGGCCGGTCTCTGAAAATGGCACGCCCATTCCAAGTGTCCATATTCTGCAACCACCATTACAGTTCCGTGATGGACTCTTGATCCAATGGTATCAGCTGATGATACCGCAAGTTCTGCTGTAAGTGTCTTATTTTTTATCTTTATAATGCTCGATAGTGTAAAGGACCTGGAAATATGTCCTGAATGGATGCTGCTAGCAGCCCTACAATCCTTGCTAAAACTCTGAGCAAAATCACCTGTTTCCTCAGGCATGACCTGATCTCCCTCTTGATATCCCATATCTTCGGGACTGGAAGCTCCAGAGTAGCCTTCCTGGTGTCCAGGACGAACCCCAGAAAATCTAGTCTCTGTGCTGGCGTGGTATCTGACATCTCCACGTTCGCTAGGAATCCTAAGGACCGGAGCAGGTTTTGTACCCATCTCGTCTGGTACTCCAGCACTTCTAGGTCTTCCGACAGAAGCAATAGGTCGTCTAAATATATGATCAACCTTATGCCTTTTCTCTCGTATTGCTGCCGCCACTTTTTTTATCAATTTGGTGAAAGCCCAGGGTGCTGACGCAAGCCCGAAGGGCATCGTCTTGAATTGCCAGAACTGGTTTTTCCAGCGAAAAGCTAGAAAAGCTCTCTGGCGCTTCTGCACTGGGATCATCAGGTGGGCATCCTTCAGGTCTAATCTCATCAGCCAGTCCCCCTCTCTCAGGGAATCTGAGCTGATGAATGCCTTCCATCTTGAAATTATGGTATATGATCCAACCGTTCAATTCTTTCAGTTTTATCACAGGCCGAACTTTCTCCTTCCTGTGTACGAGAAACATGTTGCTTATAAAGCTGAGGGTCTCTGAGCACCTTCTATGGCATCCTTCTGTGGTAGTTGACATAGCTTGTGATCTAGGTTTCTTTGCTCTGCGTCCGCTAGGCGCTGCTGGTGGGGTCTGCGCACCTGCACTGTGAATGCATGAACTCTAGCAGCAGACCGTAATCGCTGGAAAGCGCATGTCAATTTTCCCAGAACATACTGGTCCCCCCGCCCCCACACCGGAGGGTAAGCTGTCACTCTCACCTGATATAAAGCCTTGTCCGTGGCCAAATCCTCTTCCTCTGCGTCCTCTGGGGGCACGCCCCCTGGCCGGGAAGAATGCAACCTGCTTTCTGTTTTCCCAATACTGTGCTCTGGGATTGGGGGGGGGGGATCTTCTCCCTCCTTGCAGCTAATTGTGTGTCTTAGCGGCTCCATCCGCTCTCAGCTGGCTGTCTATATATATATATATATATATATATATATCTTTGCACAATGATTAATGTGCCCTTTATAAGCTCAAGATCTGAGCAGGGCTTTCACCAGCGGGCCTGACTCCCTCTCGGTGTGAATATGGAGGGGCTACGGCTCGGCCTGCCTGAGGGTGGGGGCGGGAGCGGGAGCGCTCTCCTGGCTCGGTGCGCTCCTCAGCAATACGCTGGGTATTACGCCAGATTCCGCAGCTGTGCTTAACCCCAAACGTGCCTATAATACGGCACGGGCCGTGAACTTGCACAAATTAGCAAAAATACATACTTGTATACGACGCGCTGCCATCCGCTGCGTCTGTATGAAAATAGGTGCTGACGCGTCATTATTTCCCTGATATGTCTAATCTACATTAAATATGCACTTTATCCTACGTTCAGAGCTGCGCTAGCAGTGTCATTCCTGCCTTACATAACATTTCCACTATATCACTCCTCCTCAATGACATTATTACTCCTATCATGAAGAGATGGACAAAATAGAACTTATCTGCTTGAAGAGCAGTAATAGAAGAGGAGGAGCTCAGGGACAGGATGTAGTCCTAGCTGAGCTGGAGTGGTGAAGGACTACAGAGGCTATGGGAGTTGTAGTTCAAAGAAGGAAAAGTCACTTTGGACATTTTCAGAAGTTATTTTGTTATAGTTTGTTGAAACTGCTGAAGAGTGGTAATAAAAGAAGTTGAAGCAGAATGCTCGCCTCCAGTCTTGCCATAGAATAAGCACATATTGTGTTTGCTTTAATCTGTTGCCATTAAAAGCCCTATTTAAGATTACAGCCTTTGCCTATTAATTACATAGGCCACAGCACCGATGCTTGCAGAGTTCCACGGATTAGCAACCTAACAGAGCAGAGACCTAAGAGCATCCAGAGCAACAGCATGAAAGGTCAGACAAAGCATGAAGCTGTTTGTTGGATTCGAAGGTTGCAATGTGAAAAGGGACTAATAAGACCAATAAAATAAAGCCCAGGACACCCAATTGGCCCCTTGTGAGTGACTGAGAAACATGTTTGTCCAGATTATACAGTATTGGCGTGAGATTGTTCAATGACCACTGAGGGTGGCAGTTTGTATTAGTGAACCACATCATAGCAAGGTTTGCATATTTTATTCCACAAATAATGAAGCTATTGATGCAAAGAAATCAAAAGTGGGGTTCTTTCCAATAGAAGGTTATGTATCAAAAATATGACGGTTGAACAATTAAAGTCTAATTGTTCTCACTGGGACATTTCACAGGAGAGGGGACTATGTGCTTTACATTCCTACTAACCTTATGATGAAATTGCATAAGTGGCGAAGGAAGAGCTTTGTCTTTTACTAAGCAAACATTGGACAGAACAGATTGCAAGATGAACAGGAGAATAGCCAAACTCTCTGGCAATGGGGTAATGCATTGTATACCACTGTGATGAGTCTGGGTCAGTGGTGGGGAACGGAATGGACAGATATCCAAATTTTACAGGGAAATACTTTTTGGAGTGTATGACCTAATGCAGGATTATGCAAACTTTGGCTCTCTGTTTTGGACTGCCGTAGTAAGAGCCCGCTGACGGAGGTGGGAATTGGCTGCTGCAGAATGAGTGCTGGGGAGACACACGAGTAGAGCTTGACAAATCGGATCTCCTCTCCAACCTCCCACACTCACTCAGAACCATACCGGATTGTCCTCCGGTGTCTTTTACTTATGTGGCCAGCACAGGTATTTCTCTTTGTGTGTCTGTTCGCGCTATCTTAGACCTCTCTGGGCTGAGTTGTTCTGAGAGCTGCTGATCTCTCTAGTCACGTGTCTTTACCACGTAACTTCGTGCTATTCTAAGCTCCTGGACTCCACTGCTGAGTCGTAGTAATCTGGGCTTCTGTGGACGGCTGTAAAGCCCGAAATTCCGCCTCGCTCGCTACATTAGTCTGAGCGAAGCAACAATCACCACCGGGCCCCGCTTTCCTGAACAGTGCCGTGCTTTAAGTCGCACAGAAAAATGCGCTTGTGTGACGTGGTTTGCTGGCTCTGCCTCTGTGCAGGAAGGGCCGCCGCTGCGCACTCTCTAAAGCTCTGCCCCCGTGAGGGTGGGGGCCGTAGAGCTCCTGTGGCTGCGAGGGAGGACGAGCCCCTGGGCGTGCCAAGAATGCGACACAGAGCTCGCCTTGCTCGCGCCAGTGTTCAATCCGCTCACGCAGACGGTTCCTGAATCCTGAAATGTTTTGGTACTCCCCCATCGCGCTGCTTGAATGCCCAGCGCCACTATCAATTTGCGCTCAATCGCATCTTGCAGTCGCTTCTAATTGCACTTCTTGCATGTTTCATATGCATTTCTACTAAAACACCATAATAGCCACTTGGCTCTCACATAATTTACTGTTATATCCAACCAATATGCATAAAAATACGCCTAAACTTGCTGTACCTCTTGAATAGAGGAGAAATAGTACCCATCTGCTTGAAGAGGAGGAGTCCAGGAACAGGAAGTGGGTCATAGGTTGTACTGTCACTAGGAGGACCGCAGAGACAGTGTTCTTATGTTTATTGTTGAAACTGCTGAAGTGTGAATAAAGAAGTTGAAGCATAATGCTTGTCACAAGTCTTGACATAGAATCTTGGACTCATTCCTTGACACTGTGTGTAGAGCTTTACTCCAAAAAGACTGCACATTAGTGCAACCCCCTATTGTGTGTAGGATAATCCTAATGCTTTGTTACAACAAAGGCACTTGGGGTCTGCCGCTCTCCCCATGTGATGCAGTCTCTTTCAGTATAATAAACTCCATGTAGTATTTTGTACTGAACTAAGCGCGTTTTACTAGATATGTTCATGGGGCCAGCCATTGGCACCAATCCGGCCCTCGTGGGTGCTATGGAACACCAGCACCCTGAGGTCTTGGGTGGGGGCAGGGCGGACCTCATACATCAAATGCGGACCCTTGCCACCTTGCTGGCGAGAGGGCCCCATGGCAACATGAACTACAGCCCTCTGCTCTCACGGGGTGGGCCTGCAGGACTAAATGAGGGACAGACTTGTTACACTTTGAGTCTGCAGCCATTCTGTTGCACATGCCTGCAGGGGCTCCTTTTATTAGCTTGGGCTATGACACAGTGATGGCCGATCTTAAAAGGGCAACACACGTGCGAGGGTCACAACACAACATTCCTCCTTATTTATAACAAACAAACAAATGTTGCTGAACCGTAAATGATCCTCGCCCTGAACCGTAACTGATTCTCCCCCGTTACAGTACAACATTACTTGGGCGACTTCCAAATTATAGGATCGACAACAAATGGGATATGCCACACACACAGGGCTCACATAGTTATGGGCATATGACACATATCAACACACTCTACACATAACCGGCGGGTGACAGTCACGGTTGGTGTATTGCTTGTTGAATGTTGGCAGTTTTACCGCATATTACACCACCTTTTATTAACCTGGGGTCAGTGGAACCTCTACCACTGAATAACGCCATTGTTAGCTGCTGGCCTCCAAACTCGCGGGAATACAGCTTCGAATCCATTTAACTGGGACCACTTTAAGCACATAATTTGCATGCAAGCCCCTAGCGTCTAAACACATGTCTACTGAGACTTCTCCAAGCACTTGTAGGACTGCAGGAGACCACTTCACTTTGCTCCAGTGTCCATTCAGGATAGTCACGTCCACGGGTCCAGGTCCGTTGATGTTACAGTTCAAAGGCTGGTAGGGTGACACTGGGGGGCAGGGTGTCGTTGGTGGTAGGGTGCTAGGGCCTCGACACTACCTTCACTCCCCCAGGCCGGAGTCTTAATTGACTTGATGCAGCGGCGTCAGGGACTGTGAGACTCGCTCTCTGAAACAGCAGATCGCTGGGAACAGTAATT
Source organism: Ambystoma mexicanum (assembly GCF_040938575.1). Lineage (NCBI taxonomy): Eukaryota > Metazoa > Chordata > Amphibia > Caudata > Ambystomatidae > Ambystoma > Ambystoma mexicanum. The sequence goes on from NC_090929.1 coordinate 1,088,947,461, forward strand.
GTGTCCAATCTTGTTGGGCAAATATGTAACATATTTCTATGTTTATAAAAGATGTCTTGCATAGTACACAAACCATAGTAAGGTGCGCACACAAATATATAAATGCAAGCATTTATATCTGTTTGAGTGCCTTGCTATGGTTTGTGCACTTTTCAAGGCTCTTTTTAAAAAAAAAAAAAAAAAAAGAAATATGTAACCTATTTCGAGGTTTATAAAAGATGGCTTGAAAAATATAAAAGTCAATCCATCTTTTATAAATCTTTGACTACGGACAAATGTCTTTGTCCGTCGGCAAAGCTTTATAAAAGATTGCTTGAATTGTGTACTTTTCAAGCCATCGTTTATAACTTCGAAATGTGTCATGCAGCCCCCAGGTTCGCTGAAGGTTAAAGGTGCCTCGTTGACCCGGAGAGTGGAAACAAAAGGACAGTATCTTCCTCTGGTGACCCCTCGTGCAAGGGATCACCAGAGGAAGTTACAGTGACTGACAGAAGTGCCAGCCAGCCACATCGACATTGTGGCTGGCGGGCACTTCTGTCAGCTTGCTTGACTCCATGGCGGGCGCATCTCCTGTCGCAGCTGTGGCAATGTCTGCAATGACACATCAGCCCAAATGTTTTGGAGACTGCCGGGGCCCGGCCCCAGATGGCTCTAGCCCACTTAAAGCATTGGTGGTGACTTTGATGCCAGGTATCAGCGAGATTTACGCACCATAATGTGTCTCCACCCACACCTCCATGTCATAGGACACTGATGTTATTTTTGCAGCCAATCACATGAAGGCATGAGCAGAGTTGCTTGGATGCCCTGAAATCCCAGAGACTCCACACTCTTCCCGGAGAGGAGAGTACAAATCTGAGTCTCCATGCTAAACGAGGAGACTGCAGCAAAGTGAGCTTCCTTCATGCTCGCATAACGAATACGGCACAGGCAAGTCTCACACACACACAAACTCACCCACCTCCCTCTGCCTGGAACAGTACACACAACAGCACAAACCCCCCTCCCTTACCTCCAACTCTTACATCATGTGCAGAGTCAGTGCACATGCCTTTTAACCTCGCCCGTCTCACAAGGCACAGCTTGGGCTTCAACAGTGCTAGCTTCCTTCACATACACAGAACAAATCTAATAGGACAAGATCATGCTTCCACTAGGGAGTTATAATTTCCTCCAGTTTCTTTTTTCTCACATGTTTTATCTTCCTCTTTATTCTCCTTTCTCCCTCGACCGATCAGTAATTTTGCGATGTAACACTACAGTGTAGTAAAAGAGGGGAACAAAAATATTCTTACTTGTTTCATTAATGTAATTTTTCTTGACAAATGACTACAAAATTGAATTTAGAATGCACACAAAACCGAGCATAATCAACTTATCAAAGTTAATCATAACAGCACAACATTAGCGTGGTGTTTCTCTAACACAAATATATTGGTTTGTTAATAAAAGTTCCCAATTGATTTTGTATCAACAATAACATTGGTGCCCTTTATCTCTTGCTTTTTCTCAGCCTTCATCAGTACAAATTCACAACTCCAATTAATGTGTACATACCCATGCAACATTCCATTCTTGACATTCCTACGCTAAAACAAAATTCAATATATGAGCTAACCTCAAATAATACGATTCATTCACAAATCTAACTACTCGCTGAGGTTGTACTCCTTTCTGACCATATTATCAGTGATTTGTTGTTTGGAACCTAATCGTAAGATTTGCCAATGCCGTGCATGTAGTACCTTTTTCATATCTTCTCAGCACCATCTCTCCTAGTCTCACTCACCACCATCTCTACTCCAGTTCCCACCAAAAGGTAGCTCAGTGAGTTAAGTACTTGCCCCAGACAACTGTGAGACTCCCCGCAGGGCCCATAGGCTCTTCGTCCTCCCACGGTTGATAAATGAAGTACTATACGGTTGGGTAATCGTACCACCTATTATTGCAGTACTTAAAAGCGAGAAGAATTTGGCATGGCGCACTAAGTGCAAACTGAGTAAATAATGAAAACATGTGGTCATATTTCTGAGTCTCTCTCATCCCCCAGGTAGTAGCATCATGGCAGTGCCTGGAAAATGTTTATCCCATGCCTACACAAATGCTACAATTGTTGACTTTGCCAATGCTTGTCTGATTTGGTATTTCATTTCTTTCTGAAACCTCTGTCCGGCTCTTGCTTCTCTTCAGCCTCCACAGGGACTGCAGAAACATAACTGCCTCCGGTAGAGGCTTTTGGGACAGCAAAAACTAAATCAAAGCTGGTGGAGGAGGGGAATTCAAATGTCACAAAAAGGTATCCAACAATGGAATGGACCCCTGAACATTTTTGATTGGCCCAATTTGTAGTTTGAGTGGTAGGCTTGATAGTACCTTGGTACTGGCAGGGTTTCCCGTACACTGGAAAAACAGAACTGATGATGGTGGCCACTGAGTCGTAAAATCGAAAGATGGGAACGGAATACTCCCAGTTTCAAATTGATGGCTGTGACATACAATCAAAAAATGTGAAAACTCTGGGGGTCCTTTTTGATTGTAATCTTAACATGAAGGCCCATGTTGGTAGTCTGGTATCTTCAGCCTTGTACTATATCAAAACTGTGGGCATAATTGTCAAGAGCCAACCGTGAGACAATAGCAAGGGACATAATTGGTTCTAGGATTGATTACTGCAGGAGTCTGCTTGCGGGTCTATCTAAGTCTGACTCCTGTCGGCTTCAGGTTGTAGAGAACAATGCAGTAAGAGTTATTGTGGATCTTAAAGGGATCATCAGAGGCAAGGAGGAGCCTGCACTGGCTTCCAATAGAAGCTAGAATTGATTTTTGTCTTCTATAAATCGAGTGTATGTAATCTCAGATCCAATAACACTAATCAACTGAGTGTTCTGGCCCAGAGGTTAACTCGGGTGAAGAAAGCTGTGTTCTTTATACCAGCCCCCACTGTCTGGAACACTATTCCACCGGACATTAGGGAAGAGAGATCAACTGCCCTGTTCAGGAAACTACTAAAGACCTTTCTGTTCAGATATCTTCCTTGCTCTGTGACCAATCTGTCTATTGGATGGGTATCTGTATCGTCTTTGGAAGTGATGCTGTGTCCGTTCCTTGTCTGTCTGTCCGTTTTGTTTTGCGCCCTTAAGCCTTAAGTCAGTGGTGCACAGTACAAATGTAATAAAGTAAACATTATTTGTGGTTTTTATGATGACAAAAATAGTTTTCTCCCTTCCAGATGGCAGATGAAGTACCAGTTGATGCAGTGTCCCTTCCCTTTAACCTTTTTGTAGGGTTGTGGGGGAGCGGGGGGGTTAGGGTTTCAGTCAGCAGTATCTGAGGTGCCCAACTCTACAGAGTCGTTGCCAAGACTGGCCGTTAGGGCTTGTGGAAAGCATCTGCAGCAAAGTGTGCAGGTGCTTTAGCCAGAGGTGTTCCAGGGCTGACTGGCCTGCTGTGTTGTGAGTCTGTCTTGTGCTACCACATTCTGGAAATGAAGGAACTTGTGTTCAAGGTTTTAGCCTCTTCTCTCTTCGTGGGCTTCTTGGCTAGATCACGTGATCATTCCATCAATTAACGTTTCGTGTACCAGGCTGCAGGCTGTCTTCCCGAAGTTGTTCTAAAGAAAGGCCATCTGTACCAAAATTGGTCCATAGTACGCGACCCTCTTGCTTGAGTCGTCACCGAACAGAACATACGCAAAACCGCTGCAAAGATTTAATTTGCAGTGTTCGTAAACCTCTTGCCTTCCTTCTGGCTGATCACAGCCAAGAAAGATGTCTAAATACTTTTTAAAAACCACTGTCTGTAGACTTCTCTGCCACCTGAAGACCCAATTTCCGCCTACTGACTTGACACTGCGTGTTTAAACATGGCTTATTCCTTTTGTAATGCAAAGTGGTCTTGCATATCGCAACTTCTGGCGGCCTCTTGGTGCTATGTCCTGTAAGAGAGCGTGGATGGAGCGATTATTGGGAGTAGAGGCAGAGGCAAAAGCCAGATGGAAGTGTTGTTGTGCGTGACCACAAGAACCAATTTGTATGTTTCTAGGGGTTCTATATCTTTTTTTACCCCACATTTTTTCACTATGGATTACTTGACTGTAGTGTTTTATTTTTATTTACTTTGTTTTTGTGCTGCATAATGATGCAGGGTCGAGAGACCCTCTGTGCCCGCCCCTTTTAGTGTGTGTGCGTAGCTGTTCAATGTATATAGTATAAGATAGCAAGTTGGATGGCGAGCAGTTTAGTGAGGGCTACAAACAAAAAGGCGCAGCATAACATTGCAATACATGAAAATGCATTACCCAGCACAAAACGACCCCCCCCCCCAAAGTCCCACCACTGGTCTCTGCAGACCACTCCTATTTTCACTTTGCAGCTGTCTTTCAGTTGCTCTTCCTTGCTGATATAGATGCATACAATGACTCTTGTCAGCAAAGATGGAAGAATCCTAGAAGGTGGGATTTGGGAGGTGACTGGATGGGTACTGTGATGAATCTAGGGAAATCGTCACGGAAACCCCGGTATGGGCCTCCTCTCATGTGGCCAGGGCCAGGCAGCTGTTACCTGATCCTGACACTGGGGGTGGTATTATGAGGGAGGAACACATGGGAGGAGACTCGTATCGGGAGGAAGTGGTGACTCCTTTGACTCATGATTCCTCCCTTCTCTCTGGAACAGGTATGGCTTATTGTAAAGTAGAGACAAGCAATGCATTTCCATAACATCTTCTAACTCTGAAAACCTTTAGTTCACAAATCGGTCAAAACTAGATAGCCATAGAAAACTTAAACCCACTATGGGCTCCAAGGACTATAATGCTCATAGCAAGAGGGACAAGGAGTTGATGACGATGTGGTGTTCTAAAGAGACCATGCAGTCTAGTTGTTTCGCTTCAAATCATCTGAGTGGGACGTTTAAATGGAGAACACATCCACGGGCGAGAAAAGGAGAAGGAGCTGCAGAAGGAGTTGCAGAAGCAGTCGGGAGCGAAGCCGAAGTGGTTGAAACTGAAACCTCTGTGAGAACGCCAGCAGAAGCCGATCCGAGAAAAGAAGGCGTGCAGTGTTGCAGAGTACACGCAGCAGGAAGCGGAATAGGGGAAGGCAGACAGAAGAGAGGTCCAGCTGTCCGGGGGACATGCTCCTGACCCGACATGAGTCTTTCCGCTGTGCTGAGGGAAGCAGAGACACAATAGAGTCTGCGGAGCTCCAGAGATGGACCAGGCGGACGACGGCAGTCACAGAAGGGCTGGCAGCAACAGTGCCGGACTGCAGAGGATCGAACGCAGCAGCCAGCAGTGACAGACGCATTAGAAAGACAGTGAGTTGGCCTGAAGCAAGAGGTAACCCTGGGGCGCTTCGAGGAGACAACTAATGATAAAGACAATTTTGAATACAAAACTAATAATATAAAAGGGGAAGCTGGGCGCAAATCTCCTTTCAAACTTGGGGAAATCTGTAACCCACATTGCCAAGAGCCAAGAAACTATAAATGAGGAATAAAATGGCAGAATAGGTGCAATTCTCCTTTCACGAGATATCGGCTTGGAGGAAAACTGCAACCCACATTGCCAAGAGCCAATAAATTATAAAGAAGTTATAAGAGGGCAACACCGGTGCAATTCTCCTTTCCTGAGACACCAGTTTGGGGAAACCTGTAACCCACATTGCCAACATTCAAGAGACTGCAGAAGCAGGCAGACATTGTACAAACCTCCTCACATGGGATATTGGTGTGGAGAACATTGGAGCAAATATTGCCAGTATTAAAAGAGAACATTTGTAGTTGTAGGCATTTTTCTTCCTAGCAGGCGGGTACAGCAGGAAAGGGATAGGTTGTAGTTGGCCCTGACAGGTCAGTGGATCAGGGAAGAAACAGTGGCGTTGAAGAAATTTGTTTGTGGTAAAAAAAAACAAAGTATGGTGGAAAAGAAACAACTGACTTTTATCATCCTGACAAACTGCTGTAACACACAAGACATTCGTGGCGCTGCTCTGCTAAAAGTATTTAAAGAGAGAATGATTGTGGAAGAAACGGTTGATTTGGTTTTTAATATGTGTTTTGTGAAAGGGACATTGACATTACCACAGTGGACGTGATGTTGAATATAAAAGACATTTTCATTGAACTGAATGGCACTTTGTTGAACCAGGACTTTCAAAGGATTTCCTAAATCGACACAGGGGAAGGGAGTCGACCCCTAGTCACAAGGAGTACTTTGTAAAAACTATACATTTTGGACTTGTTCACTGTTTTGTTGAATTGAAGCCTGACATATTTACCCTGTATGCTTTTGTTCTATATATTAGTGTATGGGGTCAGATACATTTGGGCACTAGTTCATCCTTCTTTAGTTTTAGTTTGCTAGGTAGGGACATCCTAGTTAGGGTAGGAATAGATAGGCATTTATCTCACCCCTTTTTTTACTTTATTAAAATTGCAAACATTGAGAAAACTACAACTTCGTGTCTGTCTTGCATTTGTGACCCCTCACAGCACTCTTTTGATTTCCCTAGGGAGTTAGGGTAGTCATAAACATTCGGATTCAAAGGGAGAGCTGCCAGGCATAAGAAAACCACAGATCCTTATTTCATTTGCCTTTAGTGATTTGATTGGCAGACAGAAAGCCTCTTCAAATCTCCCTCGAACATGCTCGGTGTTGTGTGCAGTGGGGCCTGCTGGGACCTTTGCCTCAGATGGCTACACCCGTCATGAAAAAATGACATCGACCAGAGGATCTCGGCAGGGCCCAGGCTCCCTGGTTGTTTCTCCCAAAAGTCTAAACCAGTGTCTCCAAAAGGCCTCAAACCCCTCGCTCTGCACACACCGCAACAGGCAAAAGGACACTGCACTCCCCTGGCGCTGAAGCAGCACCTTAACGTCTGTTTCATGTTTTGCTGAAACCGTGCAGTAGGTCCTTCATGGGAAGCTCAAGGAGTGCATTGTTTACCAGTCAAGCAACTGCAGCTCATAAGTTAATGAGCATTAGCTCAATTCCCACCCACAGAGTGGCTCTGTGTGCCCTGAACTCGGATCATGGCATAGTTTTACTTGGCGTTTGGTTAAAAAAAACTGCCAATCAATTCCCTGCAATTTATGGTATGCAGTGATTTTATCGAAAATAAAAAAAAAACGAATGCAATGATAAAGAAAGCATGTCCAAAATATATATATATAATATGGGTAAAGAGTTAAAAGGCGTGTGGTGGGGGGGGTGGTGTATGAGGTTGGGTTGGAAGCGTGGGGAAACCGTCTAAAAGCAATAAAAAAAGGAATATTTTTTTTCTTTTTCATTTGTTATTTTTATATTTGTTTAAATCGCATGTAACTGTAACCTCAAATTATACAATTCTGCAGACTGTCCCGTTGGAGTGGGTGGGTATTTATGATGCCATTACTGATTAGAGGTCCTATTTCCATCTCCTTTGTGCCCAGCCCTACAGATAAGGGGAGTATCAGACACTTTTACTCCCGAAAAATTGGCAAATGCCCCAAAAAAAATAAATTAAAATAGGGAGACCTGTTCAACATCTCTAGGAGACTGGAACACCTCAATAGGTATGCCATTCCCCCATTGCCTTTACACTTCAAATTGTTAGGATTGTCTGGCCACGTACATATGGCCGGAAAGGTCATCCTCCTTCATTTTTCCTCTGCTTAGCTCTTTAGTCTAGATGCCTCTTCTCCTACCTTCTGGTCTCGGCATCAGGGTCGGCCTTAGCATCCGTAGCACCCTTGGCGGCAAAACAAAAATGTGCCCCACCTCCCTCAAGTGCGCCCATGGACATGCGGGGAGAGTGGGGGGGCTGCACCACTTTTTTCAAGATGTGCTGATGCTCCGTTTTGTTATTAAATATGCTCGGCTCATTTCATTTCAATGTGGCGCCTGCCATGCATTCTCCGACTGCACCAGTTCGGTGGAGACCTTGCAAGACTCCTACGAGCTGGAATGGTGGGGGGCTAATGGCAGGGCTTATTCTTTTTCTAAATCCTGGTCTCCCCTTTGAGAACTGCACCTCCCGCGAATCTCGTTCTAAATCGACATCTACATATGGCAACCAGAGAAGATCCCAAGATATTTGGTTAGATGATAAAGTTCAGCTTAAACTCGTGGTTACTCATTATTGGCTCCTCCAGAGGTTTTTGATGTCCGCTGCCAGGGATGATGCAAGTTGAAGTCCAAAACTGCCGGAGGTCGACAGAATGAATAAAAACTTTATCGCCAAATTGTTTACTCGTGAGTTGCTAGAGGCAAAGAAACTAAAACAAGGGTCAACAGGCATGCAGACTATGGTACTCTCGAGTAGAAACGTTGAAGTGCGAGCATTCAATCAGGTTGCAAAATAGATCTTTATAATCTGCAAATAAGGATGTCCACTGCACACATTGTGAAGGCGCTTCAGCGTGAGTGAGAGAGAGAGAGAGAGAGTGAGAGTGAGAGAGTGAGGGAGCTCAGCTGCCAATAAATAAGTGCAGGCCTGTGGTGGCATAGGCCAGTGGGTGCTGAGGCAAGTGCTTGGAGGGTGCCGAGGTGGAAGGCCAGGACCCTGGAGGACACCTAAGATCCCTGCTCACCAATCTAAGCAACTGTGGGGTTTAGCAGAGGTGGCTGTAATGGAAGGAGGAGGTGAAAAGGAAGGTCTTGCGGAGCTTCTAGAATTTGAGGAGATTCATCTCAAGAGGAAGTGGGAGGCTGTTCAATAGGAGGGAACCTGCAGAGGAAAGCGATCGGCCACCAGCTCGCTGTTTACCGAAGCGCTTGACATACAGAGAGTTGGTACCGGAGGAACGTAAAGATCTGGAGGGAGAGCATTCAGTGAGAGCCAATTGTAGATAGCAAGGTCCCTGGCCGCGGACAGCCTTATGGATGATGCAGAGGGATTTGAGTTTGATCCTGGCAGCAACCCCGAGCCGGTGGAGAGAATTTATGGCTGGAGAGATGCAGTCCCTGGGCTTGAGGCCAAGGATAAGTCTCAAAGCCCTATTCTGGATTAGCTGGAGGGGTTGTAGAGAAGAAGAGGGTAAATTAAGGAAAAGGCTATTGCGGTAGTCGAGCCTAGAGGCAACCAGAGCTCTAGAGACATTGAGCTTCTTGTGGAAAGTGAGGAAAGGAAGAATTACTTTGAAGAGGTAGAGTTAAAAGTGGGCCTTCTTGGCAAGGTCCTGAATGTGAGGGAGGAAGGAAAGCGATGGTCGAAGATGAATCCAAGGTTTCTGGCATCAGATGGAGAAGGGGGGAAAGCACATAGAAGATGGCCAGAGTGAGGGGAAGAAAGAGGGAGCATGAGTCCCAATAGCAAGGGTCTCTGTCTTGCTGGTGTTGAGGCAGAGATCATTGGAAGTACACTGAGCATATGACCCTTTGGGTATCGTGCATGCAATGGATGGGGATGCAGAATAGCTCCGGCACCAAATGATCGAACCAAATCAGGAAGATGGCAAAGGTGCTGTTATATTAACTATCTAAAATGGGGAGTTGCAACGGACATCAAAGGACGTTCGCTCAAGCTCTCGGTGCATTTTTCATAAAAACAGCCCTATATGCAAAAAATATCTCAGACGTGATGTCCTACTAGGTGGCAAAGGAGAAAACCTATGAAGGATTGGGATAGGTTCAAGGGGAACATCTAAGTATACTTTCTAGAAGGGGTAGGGTTGTGATTGGCTCTCTATTGTCAGCTGGACAACGTATGCCTACCTCTAACAACATGGCATCTTCTGCACTATTAAATACACAGTATATCATTGGCTCTCAGACTATAAGGCCCTTCATTATACAGCCCTCTACAATTGGTTGGCACGATTGTGCCATGTCTAGAATATTCGACTTACTTAGCAGTGTGTAAACTCAGACCCAGGTGCCAGGAGGTGGACTTGACTTTACCTCCCCACTCAATTAGCCCAACATCTCATCACACATGCCTACTGGTGTGAAGATTGTCTTTGAACTTGGCCCTGCAACGTATTCGTGTGTCTGGGAATATATGGGAGTGCAAGCATGCACTATCCTTGATCTAGGATTGCGCGCTCCACTCTATTTCCATCCTTGGCTCACGTGAAAGGGGACAACAATTTGGTCCATTTTGCAGCATTAAATGTCTTAAATAAAACTTGCCATGCTTGGTGTGTTATATATATATATATATATATATATATATATATTTTTTTTTTTTTTGCACCTTAACAAGGGTTGATTCAGCTTCTCACGTTCACTGCCTCCAAGAATAGATAACCAGCCTTGGCTGCCTCAGCTTTGACGCCAGGCCAGACAGCTTTGCCATTCATTTCCACAATCTCAGCTTATTCTTGCTGCAACACAGTTCTCTGCCTTTCCTCTTGATGATGGGTCCGGGCTTACTAAATTCATGACACCGATGTCCAGTTTCTATACAATGGCGGCTTCGCCTGAAGTCTGTTCATTACATATAGCCAGCTACTAAGATTACTTCATCTTCTTGCGTTAAGGCATCCGTACAGTTATTGAACGCCTTACATTTTCTGCAGTGCTTCTCACGTGCAATCATCTTTTCGCATATGAAAGGTTGCATGATTCTTAACTTCGTCCTCAGTTTCTGTAAGATCCATGCATTCTCTTCAGCCAACATTCTCAGTGTGTCACGCTCGTCTCTTGTGACGTCACCAGCTCCTCTTTCTGCCCCTTTTCATGTTCCTTCAGGGAGTTCCTCCCTCAAGTTGTGGTCTCTTCGCAGAACATTTTTATGGGTTTTTCTCAGAGGGTACCTTCTTTTGAAGACCCACCATGGTATGGTCACAACCGCGTGTGTCAAGCATAGCACAATCTCAGGCTTCCAACAAATGGGCGGTTGGGGCCGGGATTTCCTTCAGAGGCATGCAACTGCTCCTCTACAACACCAGCACTGGATGGCAGATAGGCAGTCAGGAATGATGGAGGAATTCAGGGTTCATAGAGCAGTTTGAAGAAGGGTTGTGTGTCATCTGCGTAACACGAAGTTGGGGGAGAAGGTGGAAATGAGGTGTGCAAGCAGAGCAAGATGGGTGTTAAAGAGCCAGTGAGAAAGGTTGGAGCCCTGGTGGACGCCGCAGGTGTAGGTAGAGGTGGGGGCGGCGAATTCTTTTTTATCTTGGGATGGGGGGCAGGGAATCTGTGCAATCTGTTGAGGGTTGGAAGATGGTAGACATTCGTTTGATGCCCGTTGTGATTGGGAGGAGAGAAACCACACTAACCCCATAAAGATGCTGGCTTTCTTTGGGCTTTCCCGGGTTTTGAAGGCCTCTAGATTCTACCAGTCGTGTCACTGGGACAGACAGTCACTGAGGAAGGAGGTCCAGCAGTCCAGTGCCCACTCCGAGATACCTAGGGTATCGTGGAGCCGTTTTATGAGGATGGAGTGGTTGACAATATCAAATGCAGAGGTGAGCTGAAGTTGCATAAGAACGGCTGGAGAGTTGGAGCCAAGAGATGCAAGCAGTTCCTCAAGGGTGTTCAGAAGTGCAGTTTTCATGCCTCTGGATGCTCGTAATCCAAATTGATGGTCGTGTAGGCAACCAAAAAGTGCAGTGTGCTGGGTCAGTTGGGGGAGGACCAGCTTCTCCAAAAGTTTCCCCAAGGAAGGGGGTCATAGATATGGGGCGGTAGTTGGCTGGACAAGAATGGTCTGCAGAAGGTTTTGTCAGGAGGGGCTCACAAGGGAGCGCTTGAGGGAGGAGGGAAAAGATCCAGCAGCAGAAGAGCAGTTGCAGAAATCGGCAAGTGCTGGGGCAAGGGAGCCAGTATTGTTGGTTCTGGAGGAACAGGGGGGAGACCTTCATGGAGCAGACAACTCTGGTGAACTCACCAAGTTTGATAGGAGAGAAGGAGGAGAGAAAGGCAGAGGGGAACTGTGTGGCCAGAACGTTGCAGAGGGCCTGGGAGGGAAGAGGGGAGGAGACTGCGGAAGGGTTGGCTAGTTCCTTGCCGATTTCAAAGAGTTCAGCCGTGTTGTTGGATGCGACGCAAGCCTGGATGTGGCCCTTTCTTTGGAATGGATGGAGAGTTGGTATTGCCTTTGGAGCAGACAAAAAGTCAGTTTGTCAGAGGGTGAGCCTGAATCTGCCACTTCTGTTCCGCAGCTCTGCACTTACGTTTCAGGGCTCCAAGTTCAGAGTCATACCAGGTGTTAAGCTTGGAAGCATGTTTCAGGTGGATCCTTATGACTGGGCAAGAATGTCAAGGGTATTGGTGATGGCAAGATGGAGGTTGCTGAGAGCAGAGTCGGAGGTAGAGGCTGTAGTGGGGATACAGGGGGGGAATAAAGATGGATGCGAAAGCAGCAGCTGACTTGTTTCATTGGACCGATGTTTGTGAACAAGGTTGGCACGGCTGAGGAGGTGCGCTCAGAGGGCCGAGAGGACCCAGGTGAGAGGAGAGAATGTTCTGACCAGGAGTGGGGTGATCAGTGGGGGGGTGAAAGATCAGTGTGAATGAAGGCATCCAGGGTGTGTCCAGCCGAGTGAGTAGGACCAGAAGGGAGAATGGAGAGGGAGAGCGAGGTGCAGAGTCACGGAAGAGAGTGGATGTTGTGATTGAGGAGTCAAGGTGAATGTTGTAGTCACCCAGGAGGAGTTTAGAGGTGGTTGTGAGGAGAGAGGAGGTGAAATCTGCTCTTTCAGAGAGTAACAGGGTGGTAGAGCCAGGTGGCCTGTAGATGGTGGCAATGGTCAGAGAGGAGGTGGGAGAGATGACCAGCTTGCAAACCAGGCTCTCGAAGCAAGAGTAAGTCTGGGTGAGTATGAGGGAAGCAGGGGCCCACTCGGGCAAGATCAGAGCAACACCACCACCAGCACAGTTAGAGCGAGGCTTGGAGCAGATCTTATAGCCATCGGGGAGAAGGGAGTCAAAAGCAGTGACTGACCTGGCATTGAATGATGTCTCGGTAAGAGCGAGGATATCGAGGTCAAGGTCCTCAAGGAGGAGGCATATGTCGGCAGAGTGCTTGATAGCAGAGCGCTTCATAGCAGAGCGAACATTAAGCATGGCTAGATGCAAGTGGTCACCACATTTGAAGGTTTTCCGAGGAGGGGTACAGGGGTGTGGTACACTAGTTGGAGGGGGTGGGGCAGCGACAGTGGAAGGAATAGCAGGTGTGGGAAGGAAGTTAATGAGAGATGGCAGACACCGGTTGGGTTGAGGACCCTGAACCAAGAAAGTGCCAGTGTGATAGACAAAGATACATCTATCAAGGGCCTTCCTTCTGGGCATCTAAGTATTCTTTGTAGACCCCAGGGAATGCATGCTCTCATCAGTCCTACCCAGCTTCCATATTTGCCACTTCGAATTAGGATTGGCGAGCCGATGGCATGAACTTCTTTTGAGTGTTTAAGGGCCATTTCTGATAGGATGAGTGTTCCTGCCATCAAGGTCTCCGGCTGAGGTAATCACAGGCTCAATTTGTTGGCACCTGAATAATGGCAACTATACTTAACTAGGCATGCCATCCCGTCTGAGTCACCAGCTTTAAAAAAGAACACCTTGATGCCTGACGCGAACATGGGAGTCGAAGCATATTTTGCAACGTATACTGAATCAGATTTGAGCTTCGAATCCACAAAACTCCTAACTAAATACATACATTGAAGCGCTAGAACTTGCTCCCTCCAAGTGCATTCAGGGGAAAGGGAACATGGAATATGTCCAGTAAGGTTTCCCAGTTTGCAGTACTGAAACTTGGAAGGGGGAAGGGACACAATGTTTCAAAAGCATGAAGTAATCTGTTATGGCTTATAAACCTGAATGGCAAAAGGCCACAGCATATGTCCTGGAAGAGAGGCTTAGGTGACGTTTTCATAGGCATCTGATTGCTAAGTTGACCAAACTGTGTTCCTGTGGGAGGTTTGGGTTTATGACTTTGGTGGGCAGTGTGGCAAATGGGAGTCTTTAAGGCTCTTTGAAGCCTTATGAAGCCATTTTCAACTCTTTTTGAGGAAGGGGTAGGGGGGTGCCTCGATAGCTGAGCACTGCATGTGAGGAGATTTGCAACGCTCTTGACGGTTACCAAGTTTGGTGAAGCAGGCATCGGATTTCTAGATGGTTAGTAGGGTGTACAACGTTTAGAGAGGTAACTTGGTGGCCTCCCATGTCAGGCATTGTGTTGTATATGCAAGGGTTTGAACTGGGTGTTTTTCCTTTATTGGTGGCCAATTAAGGGACTCGGAGGTTCTTAGAATCTGATCTTTCCAAGTCTGACCATTGATATTTCTAGTAGTGTGCTTCTGGGCTATTTAGAATTTAAATAATGACTGAAACTTGTGGCCGATTCACAGGGAAGTGCAATGATTTGAGGTAGAATGGCGGGCTGCCTCTACAGATGTCTGTACAGATTCTTAACAAGTTCAGCATTTACTTGACATGTAAATGTGAGGTGACGCATATAATACCCCAGTTAACTTTCGATGCTGGTATGGGTAAAGAATGCATACAACCAGGCCAGGTGAAGGTTGGAGAGCTGTAAGGCGAACACAGGTTCTTTAGAATTTCAGGTTTTTGTCCATCATTCATGCAGGCCTTACAAAAGCCACTTTGGACTTGTGGTAAAAAAATGATTAAGTTGGTGTTGCATCCCAGATCATTACCCAATTTGCCTGTATACTTCATACCTGAGGTTCCTTCTGCCAAGGGTGCAACCAAGCGGGGGCCATGAAGATGTTGAATAAGATCATGAATGTGGTTCTTCTTTATGGGACTGTGGCCAGCTGACAAAGCACATAACACACGAAATAAAGATTTGAAACTCCTCTATTAGAACAATCTAAGCTAACCGTGTCAGAATGTTTTCAATTATATGTCATGGTGCCCAGTAAGTTAAGTCTGTACTTCAAAGGTAAACTGAAGCAATGCCTCTCTCCAGGAAGTGTTTCTCCACGATTCTTCCGTTTGGAACAAAGGATAGGGCAATAGCGACCTGTGGGAGACCCCTCCACTTTTGTGGAATTTGGTGTAACCAAAAGGTGTTGGGATCCGTAAACTGTAAAGTGCCATCAATCCCACCTGGCTAGTAAGGATACTTGTCTTCCCCATGTCCTTCAAGGGGTTCCATGTGTTAATATCCCCGCAAAAATATCGCCATACAAGAATATCGCCATATTTTTGCGGCGATATTAAGCCATGGAACATGCGTGGGACACCCCTAAGCCCCCATAATTTTTTATAATGGAGCAGGGGGGGACCCCCGGTCCCAATAACCCCATAAATTATACCCATCAATAATATCGCCTATGGCCTTACCTCACGACCATACATATGGCGATATTATTGGTGGGGATAATATTACCTGATGCTCTTCAAGCTCAACACTATCGCTGCGATATGTCACTGAACCGTTCCTTGGATCAAACCCACTTGCACTGGGATATAGCGCCAGCCACTTCTTTGCTTTGGCTAAAGGTAAGGTTATGTTGCCCAAATGCTTTTTGCCACCTACCATCTTCAAAGGGATATAGCTTCCTGCTCTCTATTTGTAATGGAGCCAGGAGGATAGTGCATGGCCCACATATTCTTGAACCAGTGTCATAGTTTCCTATGTTCACTCCCAAAGGACATATACCTGCCTTCCTTCTAATAAGAGATGTAGTCCGTGGCCCTGCGGGCCCTGGTTAGTTGGGCTTCATGCTGGCCCTCTGAGGGATCACACAGGAAAGAAAGCCACAGACACCAGTGGAATAATAAAAGATTGTATGAAAAGTGTAGTGTGTGTTTTATCTGTCTGTTTGGGAAGAACCCATCCAGCCCACCATGGGGCTGGATGGAATGTTGGGGAAAAGGAACACTCTAAAATAACTCCCCTGCCCAAGAATGAGCTGGGCAGGGGAGAGCAAATAATCTAGAAGGATTTAAAAGAAGACAGTTGAAGGGACAGTTAAGAGAGGAAGAAGAAAGAGAGAGACTTACCTCGGGGGGGTCGCTGCCTCGAGCGGCCCCCTGGCGCCTCAATCCTTTGAAAAGTGCTGGGCGGTGCAACATGAAGCCCCGCAGTGACTGTGCAGGGGGCCATGCCATGGCCGTGGCACCTATCGGCCCACTAAGACGTGCCCAAGAGACATTTATGGCATGGGCTGCGTGGCAGTGGCAGGCCCGTGTGTGGGTGGGGGCAACCGGGATGCCCAGCTGTGCCCCCAAAGGCCCGCCTCGTGGCCAGCGTGGCAGGCCTGTCATTGAAAAAATCCTCCCGGGCTGCGTATGTCAGGAGCAGCCCGGGACGTAACTCAGAGAGTGCAGTGTAAGCCCACTCCACCCCAGAGGGTGGATCGGTGAAGAGTTAAGCTCCAGGTGGGCCTTGCCCTACCCGGGTAAAGAGGAGGCAGTGGGAAAGTCCAGGGTCGCTCCATTGAGCGACACGGGTGAGGAAAGCCTCAGGCTGCCCAGCGGAGCGGCCCCGGTGAAGATGCATGCCACCCACCAATGTTTCCATAAAGTATTGCTGAGGGGGCCGGCAAGGAGGACGACTGAGCGTGGCGGTGTCCCCATAGCGATAGGGATGCTGCCGAAATAGAAAATGGTGCTCCGGGCCGTGCAGTGACTTCAGGGGTGCTGTTGGGTGGGCCCCCCATGGACTTAAAGGATGCCGCAGGCCACAGCTGTGATGTCGGGTGGGCCCCCAGCCAACAGGGCCCACCCTAAAATAATAATTATACCGCGGGTCACGGCGGTGAGTGTGGGTGCTCCTCATGTGTATAGGGGGCTGCCCAGGAAACTGTGCCAAGAACGCGGGCTGCCAGTCAGTGGGGATGGCCCCACATGATGATCAGGGTCACCGTGAAGACAGAAGAGGGGCCAGGCCACAGACCAGACCTTTGGGGAATCGGTCCCCACCATCAAAGGTCAACAGGACCAGCCTGCAACCAGCACTCTCCAGCCTTTCACCCATTCAGAACCAGCACCCAAGGACAGACCTCAAGCTACTGAGAAGTGGTGACTGACTGCAGCAGTGACCCATAGTAATATAGTTTTTATGTTGTGTGTGTATATATGTTGCGAGTCTATGTATATATGTATGAGTAGTTGTATGTATATGTGTTTAATGTAATGTGGGGTAAATGCTAAGTAGGGGGAAGTAGAGAGTTGGTTTATTAGAGGAATGTTAACTAGGGTAACTGCTAAGTAGAGATAGATAAGGCATTATGTAGATATCCACTGTTAATTGGGGGAGGGTACCCTGTCGTGCGGTAGAGGGAGAGGCTGGCAGCCTTCCAGAGGCTGCCATGCAAGAAGGGACCACCCACAGAGGCCATCCCTGGCCTCACTCTCCATGTGGGTGGTACATGAGTTTAAGAAGGGAATTGGTTGCGGGCGGCAAGCTCATCCTTGGGGTCCCTGAGTCCCCTCCAAGGAAGGGTGAGCTGATGTAGTCGGTCCCCGCTTAGATGGAGCTCATGTTGGGGGAATCCTAGGGTCTAGATTCCAAGAATGGGTATGTTTAATAAAGAGGGGTCCTCATTGGGATCCCTGTAAAAGTTTGCTCTGGTGTCTGTTAATAATCAAAGAACTCAAGTTGTAGCCCATCTCCTGTTTGCAGCTATTTTATCTTGCAGGTGCTGCGCCCCTCCCTACCCATTGGGCTGGGGGGTGGGGTGGTATTCGTGGGAATTGTCTCTGCTCCAGGGCAGGGAAGGGTACACCCTTGCATGGACTACGGCTGAGAAACCAGGGGCTACAGATATCATACCCTTCTCACTCATAGTTTATGTAGTAACCTTGCCACTAGTAAGGGAAATTGTCATTTTCACTGTTAAGGGACGTAGTCCCCTTCCCATGATGAAGCAGTTCATGACCTTTCAGGAGGCTAAGTAGGTACAGCTCCAAGAGCCTCCTCAGCCTTAGACACAGGTTATGATATGGCATTAATAGCATGCCTATGCACAAGTGTCTCAAGGGGAGGTTGCGACAGCCTCCCCAGGTGCTCAAGACCTCCAACACTTTCCTTCTTCTGAGGCTCAAGTTTGGCATCGGGCTCTGCATCTGTGTGCCCGGTCTCTGGCTTGTTACTGGCACTGGACAATCGGCTTCTCCTCCTGGTCTGGCTGTAGTAGTGTCCTCTTGGTTCCCCATCTTTCCCTCATTCCGCTTCTCCCCTGTCTTTTGACCAGCCTCATTTCCTTAATGCTCAATCCATTCTATTCTCTGTTTGGACTAATTCTGTCCTTGTTTTTGTAGGCTTTTTACATTGGTCATGTACTTTAATGGGTGCCTGTCTGTGTGTCTGTGGCTTCAACTGATGCGTAGCACATTGGCCATCCAAAGATCCGGTAAGCGTCCTCTTTTAGGCCGGCTCCATGCTGCTCATCCGTCTTTGGCCTCCCATCCTTATGGCATACTTGCTTCCTTTGTTCCTGTGTCCCTGATCCTGCGTGCCTGGATACTGCATTCTGGGAGGAGTTTAGCACATGTTAGAGAAATCTTGACTTGCAAGCTAGGCAGCACAGCCTCATACAGCAGCTTCTGTCTCTGTGTTCTATTTATCCTGACGTGGGTAGTATGGCTGTGGAAACGTGCTCGTCTTGGAAGCAAGACGAAGCACAGGTTCGAATCCGGGGTCTGCGCTTAGAAACCTCTTTGGTATTAAGTATGTAATATATAAAACAAAATGTATTATTATGTTGCACCAGTTTCAGGTTACCTTTGTCGCCACATGGACCCCTTCTGAACTATTGCACCCTGCCGTGCTGATCCTCGGGACACATCACTGTCCATAAGGGTTTCCTCTGGACACATCACTGTCCATAAGGGTTTCCTCGGGACACATCACTGTCCATAAGGGTTTTTGTAGTCCGATGAGGCATGCCTACTGTTAGTGCATCCGGACACTCTAGTCTCCCATGACCCAAGTAATGAGAAAGTTCATACTTTTACTGCAGTTGATGGGTCTATGTACAGCCTGCATGCAAGACCTAGGGGCATGGTACTGTGCCTAGAACAATGGTGTAACGCCTGTATCTTCCTCTCTCCATTCTGAGGCCACATCCCTATGTAGCCCGGCCGATTCCAGGTGAGTCGAGACTTGCATGGCGGCATCTGTTTTCAGTCTCTTTGATTCTATGTAGGCCTGAACTAGAACCATTATTGACCGAGAAGTCGGGATCTGTACTTGCTTTTTAATGACCGGTTTATTGGCTGCATTCTGTAGCAGCTCTGGGAACATTCCAGGGAGGCATTTACAAGTTTGCTGACAGAAAGGGCTAGGACAAGAAAAACTAGATTAAAGACCTTATTGTTGCATGTCTCCATCTGGGAAGATGAAATGAAGCTCATTTGGCTCTGTGAGTTGGACTGCAGCAGGGTTGTTTGTGAAAAAGCCACTGTTTGTCCACTACAGCTGATGTAATGGGCTGTATAGACTTGGCATTCACAAGTCCTCTGTAGTTTTTAAACGTTTTTTGTTGTTAATGGCATTCTCTGCCTCATTGATGCAGGTTTAAAAATGCTGTTGCCCAGGCTCTCAAGGGTGTGGATCTTGCGTGAAGTGTGCCTGCGCTGGAATGCATCGTTCTCCATTGCATTTCCGTTGCCCTACCTTGGTTTCAGTGACTGGAGGTCATGCACCATTTTATTAGCCTTTATTTGATTCAAGTTGGATTTGTATGAGGTGAGGTGGCCCATCAGCTAGCTCGAGGACAGCCTTTGCTTTGCAACAGTTGCTTGAAAAAATACCCAAATGCAACTTCCTATAGAGCTATCCATCAAATTGAAGCCAAGATGCTGCTTCAAGACTTCCACTACCTTGGATATCACACTGTCCTCTGCCTCCTGTCTACTGGTTCTGTTGAGCATGTCTGCTGCCTTTAATGTTGTTAACCACGAAGTGCTTTCCTCTACATTCTTTGGAGCAATAGATGGTTTGCCTCCGGTCGCGCGAACAGACACCACTTAGGAGTGCCAACAGCTCCCAAAGCCCCTTCGTAACTTGCATTGTCCTACAAAGGTCCAACCCATTCCCAGTTCTTCATTTGCTGTATAGAAGCACTGGTGGACCTCCCGCGTTACCTTTTAAATCAAGATCTGCCAATATGCCGACGATACCACCTCTGAAGGCTATTTTCTTCAATGGCATCAATTAACTAAAATGTGGCCTTTCACTCAGTCAAGCAATTGGTCTCAAGCACCAACATGAAATCGAGCACAAAGAAGAGCAAATGGATCCTCCTAGGGTGATTTAGCCAACATGCATACATTCTAGCATTTCTCTCCCCTTCAGAAAACAAAGCCCTCGATCCCTGCCAAAGATTTAAGAACCATCATCCACTCTGTGGTAGTTTTCTCCTTGGATGGGGATCTCTCCAGATATGCATCTAGACCTCTCCTGCTATGCATCTGGACTAAGGAACAAAATTCGAACACATCAGATTGTCCTCGTCTCCCCTGCACCTCCGAAGTAGACAACCCAGTTCTTCAAGGAACACGTTATCACCCGTTGAACTACTGATCGCACCCCTTTCAACTGTTGACCTTTGCCCGGCTCTGCCTGTGCTTCTAGCTTTGTATTACTCTAGCCTTTGGATGCAGTGCTCCCTTGCATGCCAGCTACATTTGCACTCTATACATGCCTAACACACACACATACAAATGCATTCCTAAAACAGTGACTCATTTTCAGGTTTTGAAGAGGCCTTACCCTCAAGTTTTCCCTCATTGCTGATGATGATGAGTCCATGGTTTTCTGTAAGTGATTGCAGCGTATTGCTATTTAGGTCACTCAGAGATTACTGTGCATTTTCAAATGGTGAGAATGTCTTTGGTAAAGTTCAGAAAGTTTTCAAGGAAGACAATGGGCTTTTCAGTGTGTGGTAAATCTGGCACATGCAAAATACTGTGTTGGGCTGGTGTTGCATTTTAGTAGGCGGTGCTCATAGGATGCTAATCTGTGCTACAGATTTCCTTGCAGGGTGCAGTCCTGACTGATGAAGGCTATGCCCCTCATCTGTACCCCTTTTCCTTGTTTTTAATTGTTGCTGTGGAGATGGGTAATAGTAGGTTGCAATGCATCACTGAGCTTTGTATCAGTAATCGACAAGAGAAGAAGTAATTTGTAATTGGGCCGTAATTGTTTATCTTTTATGCCAAATCTGCTGTCAAGGAGACCCAAACAAGGTATTTTCTTGAAATGGGTTTGGCTATGGCGTCGGAGGCCTCAAGAAGTTAAGGTGAGTGCTGCTAATTGGCCAGACATTGGTGAAGATAGGCTAGTGCTGATGTTAATGTTCCCTTGTTAAAGAGCTTTCGAGCAGTAGGAAGCAACCCAGGCAATATTATCCTTGTGCTGAGGTGTAGTGTCAAGGCGAGACCACACCAAGGACCACAAGTGGGAGGTAACATCTGTGAGTGGTGTTATGATGAGGCCATAGTAGCATGGTGTAATGAATCACAGGGATTCGTCCCTACTCCCCAAGTGGGATCCCCTGCCCTGTGAGGGTAGGGAGGTGAGCCGCTTCTCAATACCCTCCCTAGGGGTAGAGGGAGGCAAGTGGGACATCACTGGGAGATACTCCCCCTTTGGGGACAAGGACTCCTGTTCCTGTGAGGAACTCCCTAGAGGACCTTCCAAAATAATATCTTCAAACCTTCCTAGTAAAATTATATGTGAAGAAACAACCAACATATGTGATTGCCAACAGGTAATGGAAGAGTTTCCTTTAAGTCCCCATACCACTGGGACGAAGAATAGGATGTATGGAGGAGAAGAGAATCCACAAGAGAAAGAGAAGAAGGAACACAGGATTATGAAGGGTAAGCCTGACGGCTGCATAAGTCCAAAAAGGGGAGGAGCCTGGAGATGCGAAGAGTCTGAGTTTCAAAAGGGCTTGAGTGCTACCTCCACAGAGGTAAAACGGACTGCGTCCTGCGATTGTGTGAGAAGGAGAAGTACCAGACGTGCCACAGTCATTAGCGAGGGAGCCAGCAGAAGTGGAGCTGGGTGCGTTGTGTCCTAAGAGAAGAGGCTGGGGGTGGTGGCATGCCCACGGGAGATTCGTGGTGGACTGAGGGTCCTCGCAACAATGCCGAAACCATTCTGCCTTGGCAGACACGGGACAAGCCGGAGTACGATATACAGTACAGCCATCCAAGGCGACTGACCGAAGAGGAACTGGCGTAAAAAGCCACAAGATGCCAATTTAGAGGGTGAGCGAGCAGACCCTCAATGACCGAAAATCCCAGTGACATTAACCCTAAGAACAGAAGGTAATCGGGACAACAGGAGACCCGGGGAAGTGAATGAGAATCATTATTGGAATGCTCATACTTTAGGTCCAGTACAAAGAAAATGTAGGACAAATATTTTAGAGTGACACAATTTGTACCAGTCTAGATCGAGAAACTGTAGACAAAATAGAGAACCAAGTTATGACAGAGAAACCTGAGAACAAGGTGGACATAGCAGATTTCTATAAACTCATAGAGCTGAAGGAAACCAAAGACTATGAACTGTTGGAATAAGAAATGGCCCAGAAGAAAGATACTTGTTGGGTAGGTTTACCAGGGGAGGAGCAAAAGATAACTCTTTGTAGAGGAAATCGAGAGAAGAAACAAAAGCTCAAGACCACAGTGAATGAACTGTAGAAACTGATAAAAGTAGTGACTAAAGACTATCTAAAGATCACCTATTGAAAAGCAGTTGGTAAGAACCCAACCAACCTTAGGAAAAGGGAGACATTCTCCTGATTTTGAGTTAAGATGGTGGTAGGGTCAGATAGGCTTAGAGTTGGATGGTGGACATTTTCATTTCTAGACATTCTCTGAGAAGCACCTTGGTTTTGTTAGGTAGGGAAGCCTTGTAGGATAGGAAAAGATGGACTTTATTTGTTTTCTTTAATAAACTTACCAGTGAAAGGCCTAAGTGCTGTCCATGTCCTCCTGACCTACCACAATGGTAATTAATATTACCATATGGAGGCTTGAGAGTGTGGGGTGGGTTTCCAGCGACATTGTCCTTGAGTTGCTGGAAATGCATCGGAGGGACAGGGCCTCCGTATCCTTGTCCTTTACTGCCTTTTATCGTGTGTTCTGTCGTGTTTTCCATGCAGGAGGAGTTCAGGTAGGACTCCTGGCGGTGCAGCTCTCTTTTGGTTTTGGTGAACCGACCCATGGTATACCCCTATGGCACCCATGGTGGGGGTACAACCCTGTGCCCCTAGTGTATGTTTTTGGGCACCTGTGTGTGGCCCACAGAGCAGGGTACGGGCTGGTGGCAGCTCTGTTCTAAATTGACTGGTGCCCTGAGCGTCCTCCATTTTGGGATGCCCAGGCCCTGTCACTGGAATCGGTAGGTTCCTGATGGAGACAAGATGGCCCCCGTGGCCTCTTGCCTTCCATCGCCTGTTACCTTGATCTTCCTGAAGTCCCGGGAAGCCCTGACTCTGTCCCTTCCCCCTGACTGGCTGTTGGGTGGAAGTTCCATATATGGTATTGTGGGGAAGTGCCGCCCAGACTGGCTCGAGCCTTCCCAACGACCGTATGTTGTGGGTACACCTGTGGGTGGGACATGGATGAATGGAGTGTGTGACGAATATGCACTTCTTGTTGTGGATGTCTGGTTTCTGGTGTTTGACACAATGACTGAGACAGCCCTGCCCGAAACTGGTATGAATGCAGTGTGTAGTGTTGAATGGCGTGGTACTTGTCCAAATCCACATTCTGTGCTGTGAGTGTCTGGATGGAGAAGAATGGCCTGAATGTACCATGCGCCTGATTGGCTGACAGACTGCTGAATGCCCTTCGTAGTGATTGGATGCTCGAGTGTGACCCAGCGGAATGAATGGGAGATCAACAGTATATCTGGGGACCTCTCGCTGCTAGGAATCGTGTTCAGAAGTGTTCAGAGCTGAAGTCCAAACTATGAAGAGTAACTGGAGTGAAACTGATGCTTGACCTTGAAGCCCTGCTGGAAGAGAAGAATTGCTGTTGCTCTCCTTCATCAATCTGAAAGCTGCTGTGTCTCCAAGGACTGACCCAGAGAGGACCTGGTAAGGTGCCCTCTTCCCGAGCTACGAGGGACCATCGTGCACCAGCTGATCTTTGCCAGAGCTCCCTGGTAGATAGACCTACGACAGGCTGCCGACCCGAGACAGGGACTGCTGCGGAACCCCAAGGAGAAGCACCGGACTGTTGTCCACCACTGTCGACGACCGCCGTCGTCGACCGGAGCCGCTGTGCTCCCGTTTGCCTTTCGAATCCAAGGGCGCTCACGTCCGCATAGCCGCCTCTTAAGATGGATTTCTGAACTCTGTCCTGGAGGGGCAGAGGTTCAGAAGGCCAGCCTAGTTTCTTGGAACAGGGTAACCTCTGGACAAGCCAGACCAATCAGGGTAGCGATCGCGGCGGTCAAGACTAGGTCTCAAGAGGGGTGAGGGTGACTGAAAGCTCGAATTGAGCACACAAAGCAAGGACACTTACAAATTACTCCAAGCAGGTGTTATATTAAAAATATATACACATTCATTACAAGGCCTTTGTAACATTGACCGTAGCGAGAAATCACAATAAAACTCAAGTAAACCAACACATACCAAACCAATGCAATATATATGTGTGAGTCTGTTCCTTGCTAACCTGATGACTACAGCTACCAGAAGTCCTTGCAGCAGAATCCTCACTAAGTGGTAACACCTGCACTTGCTGTGAGCTGCAAGTTAAGACAGCCTCCCTGATGACGTGTATTGGCACAGAAACCGGTCGGAGGAGAACACCTGTGCTGGGAAGGTTTACTGTGCAGGGAACTGGAGTGCGCCCCTCTCCTCTTTTTTTCAACACATATATATATATATATATATATATATATATATATATATATATATATATATACAAACGAGTCTAACTAGTTAGACGCACGAAATGTGTAGACCACCTAGATGGGGAGGAAAACCGGCAGTGCGAATAAGAATTAGACCCAGTCCGCCTTCAGAGGCACCTAACTAAAAGGAAGTCCAAGCCCTACGAAGAGTGGAGCCTTGTGCTCAAAAGTATCTGCACACGCTGGTGCCAACGGGCAAAAAGGGGAGTCTCTTCGAGGGAATCAGGCAGTTTAGTTTGGTGAACAAATGAAGATGAACAGAGCTCCGCGACTCAAGCGCAGCCTCCACTGTGGGCAGAAGCAGAGCGCGAGTACAGAAAGGCGTGCTGTTAGACACAGCGGGGAAAAGCTATGGGCTCCTGCAGGAGGGCGACGAGTTCCTAGCGATGCTACTCACCGGTCCCCGATGCAAGCAGACCCAGGATTCTCCGCGTGAGTTTTAGTGCTGGCAGGTTCAGATACGAGCAGGGGACGTCTCGGCGTCGTGTAGATTCCGCAGCAGCAGAAGTTGAGTTGAGGATGTCCCAAACCAGTGAACCCGCACAGTTTATTACCACAGCAGGGCAACGGAGCGGCCGTGTGTATTCAAGCCCCAATGTACACTACTCACTTCAGACCCAGGAATGCCAAGTGTACGGATCGTGTGAGGGTGACAAGGACTCGTAATACAACACAACCTGACGGCGGATACAGAGCAAGACTCCTGGGTAGGCTGGTCAGTCTGCTGGATGGCCCAGAGACACTTCTGAAGGCTTAGTTGCAGGAGATGGTGAAGATGCCGAGAATAGTTGTTCCCACTATTCCAAGGGGTCGAAGTACCAGTACAGACCTTCTCGTTCGATCAGAGGTAGAAAGGGTTTCACAAAGCGACAGCCGTGCAGAGGAGCAGTCCTTCAGCGGGTCACCAGCGATTCCTTGGTTCAGCCTCGTGGTTGCAGGATACTTGGCACCTGTATTCCTTTGTTCGTGAGAACTCAGGAGATCGACATGGTAGTGACGTTTCCAGCCCCCTCTTATCCACGGTTCCCTTCACGCCAAAACGGAGGGGACCCAATGGGAGATCCGCTCATAAAACACTCACACCATATGTGGACCTATCACGGACCACAGGAGTCCGAGGCATTCACACCACCCTACTCTCTGGCGCCCAGGATGTGTATTGGGACCAGACATCCCAGCCCCCAACCTGGAGGCACACACAAGGCCTGTAGCAGCCCGCGAAAGCATCTGTGTTTCGCAGGAAAGTACATGCCCAAATAAGGAAGGCTCTGGGTCGGCTCGAGGTGAGGTGAAGGGGGCAAGACGGTCAGCGGACAGGACAAAGAGCCTCGTGGTCTGGCCATTTTGGAAGCCAGGCCACCATTTTGGGCTAAGCGCGAGAAACGCGCTTAAAACACCAAAAGGAGCTCAAAAACACAAGAAACGATCGCTGCCACCTATCCCGTCCGTGATTCACTTGCACCGTTCATTTACAATCCAAAGAGAGTATCTAGGGCCTGTAGAAGACTAGAGACCCAAGAGAGCAGTAACTTAGTTTACATTGCCCTCTTGTGCCATGTTGCGCGAAAGCTGCAACATGATAAAGAAACTACGGAAAACAACGTTTCCCGGTACTGACTGTCTTAAGGGCATGTCAGTTTCCCCGTAAGAATGGAGCGAAAGCCCAGAGGAGTGCGGCAGAAGGCTGCACTTCTCTGGCAAAGTCTAGATCATGGTGAAAACAACAGCAAAGAGTTTAGGGGTTGCCACATGGAAGGAAAATTACCCACAATTAAGAAATCTTTCCTAACACCGCCGCTTTATCCCGCTGGGGAAGGCCCGACCGTCGACGCGCTGAGGAGTATCCACCGGTGGGTTTCCCACCACCCAAAGAACACAGAGATGCCGACGACTCGACGCCCTTGCTGTCCACAGTTCTTCAAACTCTTTGCGGTCCAGAACTATCGACATTGAGGTGCCCCGCATGCCTCCTCCTTGCAGGAAGTTTACGTTCCCTCGTCAACAAGCACCGCTAGGAAAGAAGCTGCCACTTCACCGCCGTAGTTCACCCTGTTCTCCGTCGGACGTTAGACAACCCGTGACTCCTGCCTTAAAGGGAGGGCACTTAAGAAGGGCCGTTGATTCCCCGACCAGGAATGCCACAACGCCAGGTACTTTGGGGTTGCAGAACTATTGGAAAGTCTCTTGTGAACAATATATGGACTGGGCTTGTGATATCTTTATTCTACAGGTTGCCCAGGTAGGAGTGGAGAGTTTCCACACAGAACTGTGTCTAGGTATCGGGGCCAGTATTCTGCCAATTGTTCTAACCAAATGCTTTCCACTTATATCTATTGTTGGTTTCCTTTATGAACTGATTTGTGAGACATTTAACCGTACAGTTGATGCACTTTAAAGAGATCTAATAGTAATTGTGGTACCACGTAGAACTGTATATTTGCCATTATAGATAACTGAGTACAAAGTTAGTTATCATGATATTGCACATAACCTTGAATATTAATTATATTAAGACTGTGTTTTAACTAATAGTGTGCGGACATTCCTTTTTGGGTGCTTGGGGACCACACTGTACTTAAGAATCAGCCCGCATCACCTCCTGAGAAGCTAGGCCTTGATTGCTCGACCACGTACCAATAATAGAGAATCTTGGCAGGGGTCCTTTGTGCCTCTCCTCTACCATATAGAGAGTGGAAGTACAGACCCCCCCTCCGGTCCTTCACACTGATGATATATTCTATTTGTATCACGCTCATACACAAGTGTTTGGGAGCGCGACGAGGCAAGGGAGGGGAACAAGGGAGAACAAAACAACGATCTTACTAGGCCCAGTGACATTGCACATGCGCAAGTGAAGGGGAGAGGGAAGGTGAAAAGTGCAAAGGGGAGGGGGAACAATGGAAAGTGCTGAGCAAGGGACAACAACAACAAAGGGTAGTGCAGCCAGCAAGGTGGCAAGTGCAGGTTTGGAGTGCAGACATGGGGTACTGTAGGGTTACAGCAGGTAGGGGGACTGTAGGGTTAGAGATACAGGCCCAAGTCCAAGGGTTGCCTGGGGCAGTGCGGGTGTGTGGCTAGATGGGCATGGACCTGGGCTCGAAAACAGAGGTAAAACAGGTGCACAGTGCCAAGGCAGACAGATCAGCAGGGAAGAGGGAGAGCGAAGGCAGCAGCAAAGAGGAAGGTATTGAGGTGCTTCCAGAACCGGAGATAGTTCTCAAGTTTCAGAGTGGCAGGGAGGCTGTTCCAGAGGGAGGCCCCGCCGGCCGAGGAAAGAGATCTACCACCAAATCATTGCTTGGAGAAGCGCCTGACCCTGAGGGAGTTGGAGGAGCAAAGAGCTTGAGTGGGAAGGTATTTACGGAGGGAGAGTTGACCCAGGCCCCAGAAAGCCTTTGTGGACAATGGAAAGGGTCTTGAATTTAATCCTTGCAGCCACTGCGAGCCAATGAAAAGATTTCAGGGCTGGAGGGATACAATCCCAGGGCTTGAGGCCAAGGACAAGTCTTGAAGCCCTGTTCTGGATGAGTTGCTGTGGGCAGAGAGTAGAAACAGGCATATTTAGAAGGAGGCTGTTGCAATAGTCCTGCCTGGAGAGAAACAGAGATCTAGAGACAGTAAGCTTCTGGGGGAAGGGGAGGAAAGGAATAATACCTCTGAGGAGGTGCAGTTGGTAGTTTGACTTCTTAGAGACATCAGAGCTGTTAGGGGAAAAGGAGAGTGAGGAGTTGAAGGTGCACACAAGTGGGCGCAGGAAGAGGGTCGAGGGAGGCCGGCCAGAGAGTGACGGGAAAGGAAGGTGCAGGTGTGCCAATGAGGAGAATCTGTCTTACTGGCATTATGGCAGAGATCATTGGAGGCATACCACTCCTGGATAGCAGAGAGACAGTCCGAGATCAGGGAAGTAGAAGAGGTGGTAGCGGGAAGCCTGAAAATGAGCTGGGTGTCATCCGCATAGCACTGAAAGTTGGAGCACAGAGTCGCAGTGCAGTGGGCAAGGGGTGCCACGTATTGGTTGAACAGCCAGGGAGAGAGGTTAGACCCCTGTGGAACAGCACAGGTAGAGAGTGAGATGGAGGAAAGGAAAGACCCAAGTTGGACCTGGGAAGATCGATCAGAGAGGAAAGAGGTCAGCCAGGCCAGGGCCTGATCTGTGATACCCAGTTTATCACAGAGACGGTTGAGCAGGGTGACATGGTTGACCATGTCAAAGGCAGAAGAGAGATCGAGTAGGATGAGGACAGAAGGGATGTTAGAGTGAAGGTTGGAGAGCAGGTCTTCACAGATGTTCAGAAGAGGGAGTTTTTCTGTGCTTCTGCCAGCTCTAAAGCCAGACTGATGGTCATGGAGACAACCAACAGAGTCGGTGTGAAGATTAAGCTGGGAGATGGCCCAGCCTTGGTGTGTTTTACTCTATATTTTTTTTATTTGTATATGATTCAGATGAATCTTACAAAACAATAATTTAAATATTTAATTACAACAGATCGTAATATAAAGTAAAATACTTTCTTTCTTAAAATACTACATACAATACCCTCAGTAGTTGCATTAAAAACCATTGAACTGCAAAAAAGTGAACTACATAAATAACTTGGATGATTAGAATCAATCGTTTAAGATGAGATCAAATTGTGTAGCTACTAAACTGCCACAGAAATTATTATTGTTGATATTATCATTATTACTAATACAGTATACAATACACTACATTTAATGCAAATACACCCTCATAATTTTGTTACATGTCTTAAATTCCCATTTTTGAGATTTTTATCATCGTCAATCCTAGGACATAATACTTAATAGGGTTTAGTTTTTAAGGCGTTTTACACTTTGGGCGTTTTTGCTGGGTGTAATTTTACAATACACCGCCATAGCCAGTAAAGCGTAATATGCAAACTCACCAAGTCAGAGTTTAAACAACAAATCCAAAATGCCTCGATTTTTTTTTTATTGAGTCGTAGCTGTGAAAATAGCCACTGAGTAACGTCCTGTATGAAGAACCCAACAGGCTACGCTCTGTAAATACATGGTTAGATGTCTCTATTGAACCTGCTGATCTACATATCCGACATACTCTTTGGTCCGAGGGCATCTTTAACCAGGCCTCCTGGAAAACAAGTAATGGTAATTGATTTGTACGCAGTCTAAGAATCCGGCTGCGTACAGCGGGGCTGGGACACTGGCAGAGATAGGGTTGTAAATTTAGGTAGCTATGAGACACGCTGGCAAACGTATGTATATGATCTCAATGTTGCCAGTCGTGCGTAATTCTACCAATCCCAACATTCTTTATTTTTTTTAAATTGGGAGTAAACTGTTTGTGGGATAAATTCCCATTCTCAACGGGGCTATATTTTAGGTAAGTAAAACTATATTTTAGCTGTTAACCCAATATTTTTCTAACTCTTACTCTTTGCACCTAGTAATTCATGCAAATTAAGATGCACTTTTACCCTAAAGGTTCCTCTTCGTGCAGCAGTAAGAATATTGGTGCTCATTCCTGCAGCACTGCCCTGCGTGTTTATTTGGCTGTGTGTATTTTACTATGAGTATTTGCCTGTTTTAGGGAGTACAAGACTGGGATGTGCCTCATATCCATGGTGCTGGTCATATGGATGGGGCAGCATCAATGATGACCTGGATTGGTATCTGCAAGTTTACTTGATATACAATGTTTCTTTCTTGTTGAATAGAAAGGAGCCTATTCTTATCAAAGGAGAATGTGTCAGTATTGTAGTTGAATCCCTTCTGATTAACATGATTTTCTTGAATCATTCTCTGCACATTGGTGTAGATATTGATGGTGAGGAAGGTCTAGTTGCTGTGTGGTTATGTGACCACGACGATAAAGTAGTCTGCAATGTTTGAATGTCGGGACAGCTTGTAAACTTGCCTAGAAGTCAACTGCCAGGTGTGGGGGTCCAGCCTGCTGAATAGAAGATTGGTCTTAATTTACCTTTTAGTTTGGCAATGTTGGTGGTTGACAATTCGGGTTTCAAGATCCTGAAGGAAGGTGTGTGCGCCTTGCATTGTTTTTACTTGTTTTATGTTGGAGGGGTCGGAGGATGATTGATTTCAAAACTGGCAGGTCCTGATGTGGTGAGGAAGTGGAGGGTATAGTGTCACACCATGGTTTTAGTTCATGAAAGGCTTGAGTTTGAGGTTCTTGGGAGGCACGGGTGGAACCAAGGAGACCAGGCAGAGCTGATGGAAGGAAATGGGATGTGGCAGAGGAGATGGCGGCTGAATATCTGAGGCAATGCAGCATGAGTAGATGCCAACTTATTGGGAGTGGCATACTGCGGCACTTGGCTATTGGGGTTGTCAAGCAGAATGATGGTGGAGGAGGCAGAACTGTGCTGGTCCTGCCACTAGCTGGTAGCATTGTGGCTTACGGCACTGCATTGATGCCCTGTGTGAAATGTGGTCCTTTCAAGCATAAAAGGGCAATGGGACTTTGTATGAGGACCCACAGTAACCAATTCTACGAGTCATGCGCGATTTGATACCACAGTATCCAATCCGAGCTTATCCAACCTGAGGTGATTGGGTACGATCATAGTCGTACCTCCTAAAAGGGCCACCTTGAAGACGGTGAGTTGGAGATAGACTGGCAAAGAACCTGCAGCAGTTGGGGGTGGTAAGGCTGTTGGTGATCAGCAGGATGAGCTGGAATCTCTCTTGCTCGATGGCAGCCACATGAATGTAAACTTCCAGTCTTCTTCATAGTAATTTGACTGTGTCCCATTGTGCATCGATTAATGGGTGAAAATCAAATATTCAGTTTCTTGTGGAAGTCAAAGTACAAGTCATTTTCTTGGATGTCACTAAAAGAAATGACTGCAGGGTGGTAGTCTGAGTAGAAAAGAACCCGCCCTCTATTACGTCCCTCAGGTAAACGGGGAACTGCCAGCAGAGTAAGCGGCCCTCATCACAAGGATTGCATGGAGGAAACCAGCGTAAGCCTATGTGTCAAAGTATGGTCCTATCCAATGAAGAGCTTGCTTTATTTTCAAATGCCTTAGACCTATTCCTTTCCATTATCCCTGTGGAATCCAGAATGCGGCATCACGCCAAGGGGAAAGATGGATCTAACTCTTCACTGGCGACATGATCCAGGCTGCAACTTTCTGGGTTTTCTGCAACCTCTTTGGGTCACAGCATCGAAGCGTATGCACATTGCAATCCACCTGAGCCAAAGAGTTTGTGAGCACAGAAGGACAACCTTTTCCCAAGATTTGTAATGGGGAAACAATACAATAATTGGCAACAGGTTGGATCTGAGGGCTAGCACCAGGGCGCTGTCTAACAGGAAGCTGAGATCTGTGACTGCTAGAGTTAGCCCAGGAAAGTTGCTGATCTGTCCGGGCTAAGGCTAGGACCCAAAGGACAATGCCATCTTCATACCCAGCGATCTACCTGTTATTGTAATTTAATGTCATGCTTTCTGATGCTGTGGTTAAGGGTAATTGTGCCCTGAATAGTGTAATTTGAGTTTCCACTTAATGGAAGCTTTATGTGCATCTTGTCTGCACAGGCAACACTGAGATTCGGGGTATTGCCTTCTTCCATCCCATTCCCCTTCGCCCACCTTTCAAGCACACCGGCAGTTAACTGCTCTCCTGCAAGTCGCTGGCCAGATTGAATGAGGCTTAATGAACACCATCTACCCTGGCACCCATAGCACCATAACTATTCACTGGCCAAGGAATGCAGAGCAAGACTGGCTCTCTTCAGTGAAAGGTTCCATTCCGGTGGGTTTGAAAAGTGTGCAGTCCAGGGATCGAAACCTGAGAGTTGGCTCTTAAGGAGATTTTATCTTGGAGACAAAGGCAGGCAGGCCAGCTTAAAATGCATTCTCCCCCAAACGGGAAGCCATTAAAATCCATCTCTTGCTCGGCACGCACATGCACCCCGGTTCTCTGTATACGTGGTGCTCGCCTATCATGCCTTAAGTGGCAGTGGCTAGCTGACGTCCTTTCCCATCTCCCTCATAACGATGCCTGATTGTGCTTTCGTGTTATGGGTGTATATGATTTGCCTCTACCTTTTTGACTTATTGGGTGTGGAAAGCAGGGGTGGACTGGGAACCAAAAGAGGCCCTGGAAATAATTTTCAAAGTGGCCGCATATTACATATTTTAAGCAAGCCCTACCCTTTTCCTATCAGAAAATGAGGAAATCAAACCGGTTACCACATAAGAGGCAAAGGGTGCAGAGACATAGCGGGAAATCTCCAGATTTCCTCTGGTGGAAAGGCGTTGGAAAAGCCAGATGGGTAATTTATTATAATGGTCACCAATTCAATCAACAAAAACATCACTCTTTTTAATGAGTGTTAGCTTATTGATGTTTTTCAGGTTATCCTCCCAGTGCTTTCTGTAAAGGCTGCAGCATAACAGATTGATGTCTTTAGGTCTGTATGTCAACCTCCCAAGAGCAAGGTTGACGAGTGTGCCTACTAAAGGGGGCCCCTTGCTATGTTGCTGACCCCAATGCCCCCCTTTCTGACTGCCCTCTCCACCATCCCGATCCCCCTGGGCCATGGCTTACCTGTGTTAGTGGCTTCGATGCTGCCCAGGGCCAAGGGGTATCGTGTGTCGTGTCTTAACGCCCTCCCAGCTAGATAAGGACTCTGCCCCTCTCTAAGATCATCTCAGAGAGAGGTCTAGCATCCCTCTAACGCAAACGGAAGGAGCTGTCAGTCAATGGACTGACTACAAGGGGGCATCTCCCCAGGTTATTCCAGAGCTGATCTGGTCTCTTGCTACAATGATAAAATGGTATCCAATGATGATATAGTTGGAAAAAACATCGAGGGTGACTCAATGTTTTATTTTTATTTTTTAGGCACTGTCCAACACTTTCCCCAAATATTCCGGGACTTGAGTTTGTTTACATAATTGCACCAGTCCTGAAATATGTTGAAGAGGGTGTTAAGTGCCTTAAAAAAAAAATCTAGACACCCTTGATGTTTTCGCCAACGATAATATCACATATAACCGATTCAATTTATAATACATGGGCTTTAGGTGTGACTCCCTTTCCTTACCTCACTGTCGCAGGAATTTACAACCCTCAAAACCTGACCTTTTACTCGCGGGTTCTGCAATCGTTCCTCGTGAATTTTTGTTTGACGCTCCCTAATGCACACACAGGCACAGAGAGATCGAAAACAACGAGCCTGATTTACAAAGTCTTTTTCAATGGGGGTTCCGTTTCAAAAGTGGTTTTGTAAATCAGGCCCAAAGACCTCGGAAAGGCAAAATGTAACAAATAATGCAGAGCTGTTGATAAACTTTCCACTGTGCCAATATAAACTAGAGTCAAAAATTACCAACGCTGTATGTAGAATAAGTATTTTATTTACCATCGCAGTCCCTAAGTTGTTCTCTCTAAATCAACACATTGTTCAAACACATTTGTTTGGCATGTAACAAGTCCCTTCTCTTTTAATTAAATCCATTTTCATCACTACTCTCATCTTGGGACATAATTCACATTCTAAATAGAAAAAACCCTGTCCATCCTTTCTCCTTTCTCTAAGGAAAGGCACAGCACTTCTGAAATCAAATTACAATGCTCAATTCAATGAAGCAATATTGTGCAAAGGTACTCAAACCTATTTTGCTATTTTCAAAATAATCCAAAAGCTTAAATCAATTAAGCAATCTTCTGCATCTCAATAAATGAAACAATTCAATGCAAAGCACTAATTGCAAATTTTTCAATCAAGCAAAAACTCAACGCTGTTCAAATTAAGACATCATTCAAGGTGAGGCTCAGAGCCCACCCCCTTAATCCATGGCATTGCATTGGCATCTGCAGCTCTGGTCCTTGGGTAAGCAGCATATTTATAAGGTTTCTCGCTTGGAAATCCCTCTTACCATTGATGCTGTCACTTGGTAGGCAATTCCCTGCTTCTGACTGTAAATTGGAAGTACTTCTCTTCTCCTTAAGTTAATGGTAAACAAATATGGTTGGTACCGCCCCTCAGCTTTCTGATGAATTATCAGTGTTCAGCTTCAGGCCAAATTATCAGTCACAGCACCAAGAGTATTTTTCTATCTGACATGCCTGGAATGTCTTCATCTCAAGGTTTTTCTTCGCTTCCAAGCGAGTCGCTCCTATTCTGCTAAAATAGAAAATGGAGTGGATCTGGTTCCATTGCCTACTCATTACAATTATACGTATGTATGTAGGGTAAATGTTTGATGACCAAGAAAATGGTAGTGGAGCGTAGTACAAGTCAACATAACATGATGCTAATGTAGGCCTCTGGGAGTTTTTTTAAGCAGTAAAGTGATTTGAGTATACTTTCCCAGTGCTAATCACTACATTTGCTGATTTAAGTATTGCAGCCTGTACTGCCCTTAAGAATGTATCCCACTAATACCTTCTAATACTAATACTTTCTACCTAATATATCTTTACAGGATATAGTAAAGGAACATATTTTACTCATCCCTTTCAAGGCACTACATTCTACTCTACTTTCTGAAGCCAGTGCTAAATTATGAGGGTACATTCTGAAATGATATGTCTCGCCTGCCCGCAGGGCAGAATAGGGTGAAATCCCATGACAGCTGGATGCGCTTCTGCATGTCAGCATCCCTGCGATGCTCTTTTGTGCGTTGCATCCCCTCTCTCCCCCCCCCCTCGCAGCCTTAACAGCGCCAATGCAGACTTGCTGAGTCTGTCTTTCCAAAGGGAACAAGCATTTCCTCTGATTTTAGTAAGACACACACATGCATACCATACAGCATTAAGAAACGAGCACTGGTAACGCCTACAGTTTTGGCTTTTGTGTAGGCATGGGAAAGGCACTTGACAGGCACTGCCATAGTGGTATTAACTGCCCATTGATGGTAGCATGTGAAAAATGGTCTGACTACATGGGCATCTAATAGAAGTGCCTGGCAAATGCCAAATGATTTGGCAAAGCCAACAGATTTGGCTTGTGTATATTCTTGATTTTAACAGGACTTGGTGAAGGACATGCATGGTGCGTATACATTTAGTGGCTAAAGGCAGACCTGGTTAGTGCCTTTTTAAAGCCCCAATTAACTCATTAACTCTCAGAAGACTGCTTTGAAAAAATGTCAGGCCCTTCCAGCCAGTGCAATGTTTGATGGTAAGGCTTGATTTAAATGAGCTCAAAGAGTTCCCACGATAAGGTGTTTTGGGCAGGGAGGAGCAGGAATTGGGTGGGACTGGCCATGGGGATTAGCATGGGCATGGGTTGTCAATGGGTGGGCAAATAACCAAACAACACCTACAAGCTGTGTCCCTCCTCATGTGGTGTTGTTCTGTACTCTAATGCAATCGTTTTGGTGTATAGGTGCACCACCTAGTAGCTCAAACTAAAAAGGAAGTCTGGATCTCTGGTCCAGGAATCTTTTCACGGCTATTTGGAATAAGAAAAGTATTCTTGATCTCTGCTGGAGATTTATGTACAACAATGAGCACATTAAATTCACCTTTAAGACTATGGAAACCTTTCTATCTATGTGCATGAGTCAAACCAGCTATTCTGAATAGCCAGGAACCTCTCTTTAATACCTGGGCTCTGACTACTATTCCAAGCAGCTGGTGCTCCTCCTTATTCAGAGCACAGTCGCTACACTGCTAGTCAGTCATGCATTCATCTTTATCAAGTGGCTTGATCTGCAGATTTTGAATTCTGCTTCTAATTACACTTTGATCATTCAGGGTAATATCTCTGGGACCCCTCTCTGCTCATCCTCTGTAAAGGGATGTACCTAGAGATTGGGGGGAACCATCTGTATTTGTCCTCTGGGTCACAGAGAGCCTGGATTCCTCCAGGAGATACTTCCTCCTCTCCTAAATGACATCCACCAAGTAGAGCAGAGCCATGGAATCCTCTGTCTACTGCTATATTTAAACGCTGATTGCAGTGTGTGGAGGTGTGTTTCTTTAATATTCATAAAGTTGACCTATGGTCTAAAGAATGGTCAGCCGACACGTGGTTCGAACCCGGAGGTTCCTTCTCAAGGCAGATCTTCACTCGTTTGTAGCACTTGTGGCGAACGTCTGGCAACAGCCTGGAAGACCCATGAGCTCAACATTTGTACCTACGGCCACACGGCCTTCCATGATCAAATCTTCACTCCATACTCCACTTTCTACATAACCAACTTCCTTGAAAAGGAACCTTTGGGTTCGAAACACATGGTCTAAAGAATGGTCAGCTGACACGTGTCTACTTCATGAATATTAAAGAAACGCACCTCCACACACTGCATTCAGTGTTTAAATCTTTGTAGTCACAAGATCGAATGAAACTAACTTGCTGCGAGGTAACCAGGAATTTCGACATGTAG
Organism: Ambystoma mexicanum; assembly: GCF_040938575.1. NCBI lineage: Eukaryota > Metazoa > Chordata > Amphibia > Caudata > Ambystomatidae > Ambystoma > Ambystoma mexicanum. The sequence continues at coordinate 1,088,984,600 of NC_090929.1, forward strand.
GACTGTAGTTTGCCCAATGGTGAGAGGTCGAGGCCCACTTTTACTCTTTGAGAGCCTCTTGCAAGGAAATCGAAAAACCATCCCTTGTCAGGTCGTTGGGTCCCCCTGACCCTCCAATTTGGGACTATTCTGTGCAAATGTTGGATGAGCGTTGGTATCCAAAGCTCAAACAGATCACATGGAATCAATACTGCGGCACTGTACTCGCTTTGTATCTGTAACAGTTCATCCGAGTTGTATTTCTGAGCGTCTCTGTACCCAGTCATGGGAATGGGATGGGGTTGGGACATGCCCTCCCCCTTGTGAGGCGGGACGGGGCTTTGTGGGGTCGTAGCGCAGGCCAGGTCCCAAAATACTTCTCTTCATGCAACTCAAGAATGGGGATGTGTATGAAAGCAAAGGGCATTTTGGGAACAAGCGAATGGGCACTATATTTATATATTTGAAATATGTTGGTGCTGGTGATTCAGCAAAAAACACTGAGTGAATAATTGAATTTGGGCTCTGCGCTTTTCAATGGTCACAATACTCGCCCTACCAAAAATATGCCTGTAAACTGCAAGACATATAAGCCAATTAGAACCGCTTCTAAATGCTATGTGAGGCTTTGGCTTTTTCGATACTGTGCGCACTCTGTCCCCCCCCCCCCCGCAGAGTCTTTTGATGTGCTGTCTGCTGTCGCTGAAAGCTCACCTCTGGAAACAGTAGGTTTCCTGGTCAAGGCCTGTGCCTCAGGACAGAACAGAGCCCGGCAGCGCTCCGTCTTGTTCCGGAACATTTCCTACCCTGTCTGTACCATGCGTCGGTGGAAACCCAGACAGGCAAGATCCTAGAGACTAGTGAGTATCTAAGACTGCAGTTGCTGCACAATGTATTACTGACTGATATCTCCCCTGCTCCCGTCCATCTTTGGGCCCTAGAGACTGGCTAAGTCATTTGAATGCATTTTGGCAAGCTTGGACATGGTATATATTCAATCTTGATTGGACATTACTTTATTCCTGACTGTTCTACTTCGCTGTGTGGGTTGGTACTGAACCATATTCAAACCCCTCTTGAGAGTCTAGCCTTCCCTCGGCCCACTTGATCACACAAGGCAAAGGAGGTATATCTCTTGACTGTGCTTGTTTTACCGATTATGTTGGCTCTTGGTTTGTAGAACTGTGTGGGTTGAGGGGGTGCTTTAGCCTCTGCTCATCCTTGTACTCTCCTGTAAGGCAGAGGTCAATACTTCACACTGGGATTGCCGCTGCTGATCTCTGATTTTGCGGATTTACAATGTATTCACAGCCAGCGGTCGAGGACAACTGTTTTTACTTGAGCGTGACCTCGAACCTTCAGGATTGGGCCCTACCTTTACAACGGGCATATGCTTAACATTGAGGCATGCTGCAACATCGAGCCCAGTATCCCGTTTTAGCCAATCAGAAATGGTTTCCTCTTTCCGTTCATTGCTATAAAAGACTAACTCCCATTTGAGCGTATACAAATCCTGCTGTGCCCTTGGTGTGGCGATAGCCAAACTTGGGTAACCAAAGCATCCATTTGCCAGATCCAAACTGGTAGAATGATGACCTATTGAGGATTGAAAAGACCCTCTCAAATAGTGACCTGCGCAATATTGTATTTATAATTACCTATAATCACAGAAGATGGAAGTACCTTTTTTTTCTTCTTTTTATAATATCTTTTGTCTGGCCGTTCCCCCCGCACCCCTTGTAAGAGTATCCCCTGACTGCTCAGCCATCGCTACCAGGAGGTGAGCCAGATAAAGCTAGAGAGAGACTCGGGTGCGCAGCTGTGGCTCACAGCTGTGCCCCTGACCAGCTGAGCACCCAGCTGAGAGAATCCACCCTAAATTCCATCCTGTTTCTACCACGTACACATCGCTTTTAACAATACTGCTCTTCAAAGAGATGCACTTTACGCAATAATCATCTTGCTCACGCCCTGGTAGTCCGGCTTTTAACCATTAACACAAAGTAAAATCGGTTTCTTTTTGGTGATGCTTGTTTTACTCTAGCGTGTTTGCAGAAGGGCGGGCGAGGCAGCACGAGACGAATTGTCTTCGCTTAAGGGGCCATGACCTCATCGGGTCATTCGTCATTGTGAGACGACCGCAGATCCTTGAATAAAGATTACAAGTGAAGGGCGGTGATAACCTAGGAGAGCAGAAAGCAGTGCTGGCGTTTGCCCAAGTGAAGCCTTCAACAAAGTTTTCCTGCAGTATTTTGAAAGGGCAGCCAGTGAACAGTCGGCCGAGTTGGCCATATAGTAGAATGAGTAAAGCACGTGTTGCTGAGCTTGTTGGTCGCCTATGCATTACAGCTTTGATTCAGCCTTTGACCATTCTTAGGTCCATACATTGAATACCATTGATTGCACTTTATTATTGTGGCATCGATTTGTAGCGCTGTGAAATAGTAACTGTTATAGCAAGCACTTAAGAATGACGTATTTACCTGCTTTTGCACATTGAAAGGCACTTGTCAGTCCGTCCGATACCTTATCTGACTGCTTCTCAGTTTTCCAATCCCTGTGAACAGGGATGGGAATAACGTGTGCACGAATGAGGTCTCCTTCTACCCCACCATGATGCAAAGACCATTGGCCTACATCAAGTACATTTTGACAAGTGGACACGCCCCTTGCTTCCGGCCTTAGTCCCGCCTTCCTTTTGTGGGGTTTTTGATATGAACTTTATATGCATTTTATATTTAAAAAAAATATCAACATTTTATATAGATTTGATATAAAATCTGTATTTGATATCAAGTAGGTATAATATATATCAATTTGATGTAACTGAATATACATTTTATATAAAAATGATGTAAACATGGGAGCAGCTGGCGATGGTGCTGCTTGGTCAACTATGGAGGGTAAAGTGCACTCTGAAGACTGGGACTGTGAACCTTTGCAGCGATGATGCCAGAGTGGGTTTGGCCTTTAATGTTCTAGGAAGCAGATATATATTTTAAATAGATTATAGATAACATCATGATATTATAATGTAAATGACACGGCCAGGGAATAAGTGAATATAGATGGATATAGCTTTGATATAAAATGATCGAGCTATAAACAGGTCTGGGCAGTTTCTAAGCAGAGGTGTAGACCGTGTAGGGCCTGAGCAGGCAAGGCCGGCCCAAAATCTGTAAAGGCACACTTGGCAACGCTGTGTGGGCACCTATTTTAATGTCACTGTTGTGGGCCCAAATACATTAGCTTCAGGCCCCACTTGTCAGACAATCGTGGCTATGCCTCTGGTTCTAAGGCTATGACAGTGTCATGATCTGTAGAACTTGCCCCTTCTGGACCTCCTGGTCCTTATCGCGCCGGGGCTTGTATTCCTGGTTACTCCAAACATGGCCGCAACAAGCGATTTGCCTCACACCAGCTTTCACGACGCATATGGCACGTCCTATAATTTGGCCACGCCTCCGCGGCCCCGCACGTCTCAACGCCATCAATAGGTAGTGACTCGACGTGTGTGTGCTGTTCGGCGATTCTTCTCTCAGAGATCCTGGTTCCCTTCCTCCTTCCTTCTTCCTTTCCTTCTACTCGACTCCTGGAAACTCCATTCTTAGCAACCGCTACCTACTTCCCTGGACATCCTGGAACAACGACCTTCCCGGAACTCTGAACGCGCTCTGCAGCCGGACGAGACTCGAGCGAGTCAATACAAGACCCGAACCGTCCACAAGAGGAATCCTCCCGCGGAACAGAGCAAGAAGCGATCCCAGGTGAGATGGGGGGGGAGATTTATGACAGTTTGAGACGCCACACGACCGACATCGATACTGCTATGGAGAAAGCAGTCCAGGACCTTATGCGTGGCATGCAAGAGCTCACAACTGAAGTACAGAACTTAAAGGCTGAGAATGCTGCGCTAAGGCAGCTAGTGTTATCGCGCGGCCCCGCTAACAAGGACAGTGTGTTACTTGGTGGAGAGGTGGACAAATACGATGGATCAGTAAAAACCTTACCTGGATTCCTGCTTGGTGCATTTTACCTTTAAGCCCTATTACTTTTCAACTTCAAGGGCGAAGGTGGGCTTCATTATCTCGCACCTCACAGGGAACGCATTAACCTGGGCTACGCCCTTAGTTAACTCAGGGGATGCCCTCCTGGATGATTATGATGGATTCATTCAGGCACTCAAGACTATGTTTGACTGCCCAGAACAGGTTTTTACTGCTCAAGTACGTTTACTTGATTTTCGACAGGGTACCCAGGATATGCTAACATACGTTACTAGATTCAAACAACTGGTCAAGGAAGCGGATTGGTCCTCTGAAGCAAGTTTCACTCTATTTTGCAGGGGTCTAAACGAGGACATTAAGGACGAATGAGCCCGGGTAGCTCGTCGTAGTTCCTTCCAGGCTCTTATGGATTTAGCCATACAGATAGACTTTCGAATCCAGGAAAGAAGGGCTGAAGGAAGAAAGACCAAGACACCTTTTCAAAAGAATTCCCTTGAGATCTCTGTTAAAACCGATCCAGACCCAGATCCGGAACCCATGCAAATTGGAGCCTTCCGTGAGCCTATTTCCCCTCAAGAAAGGATGAGAAGGATCCACACAGACCTGTGCATGTATTATGCCTCTGATAAACATCTTGTTAGAGAATGCCCTCTAGCCCCTCCAAGGCGTTCGGGAAACGCCAGCTCCCGATCCTATATGGAGCGAGGTGTTGGGAGAGAGATGTTTGCTCCACATCAATTCCATCCTTGAACTCTCCTGGACAAAGTAGTTTGGTGATTCTACAGGCCTTCCTTTCGCCCTCCAAAGACAAGACCTATCCCATTCTGGCCTTGGTGTACTGCGGAGCTATGGGAATTTTCATTGATCAAGACTGGGTTGTTAGTCATCAAATTCTGTACGAGACACAAAACACCATGCAGCCGGTGGAAGCAATTGACGGAAGACCCCTTTCTTCAGGACCCATAAGCCTGCAGACTAAAGAGATCCAACTTTTCAGAAATCATCATCGAGAGCGGATTACATTCGACATCATTAAGTCAGCCCATTATCCCAATAGTTTGGGTATGCCCTGGCTACAAAAACACAATCCGTATATCAATTGGACAGCAGGTTCTTTATTCCTGGGCTCGGAGTTCTGTATGTCCCACTGTCTATCCCTGGACCCTTCCTCGATAACTCCTAAAGAACCTCCAAGAGACCAAGAAACACCACTCATGGTTTCCAATATCATACAAGTTCCAGAGACCTACCAGGAGTATGCTGATGTATTTTCTACCGCCATAGTCCAAGCATTACCCCCTCACAGGCCTGAAGACTGTGCCATAGATACAGATCCCTCAGCTGTAATTTCTTTCGGCCGAATGTTCATCCTTTCCGAACCTGAAAAAAAGGCCCTTCGGGAATACCTCGACACCAATCTTGAAAACGGCACCATAAGACCCTCAATCTCCAGCGGGTGCTTCGTTGTTCTTGGTTCCCAAGAAGGACACCAAGGAACTCAGACCTTGCCTCGACTATCGAGGCTTAAACCAATGCACCCTCAAAGATCGATACCCACTGCCCCTGATTTCGGATATCCTAGAAGCTGTGAGAGGAGCCGTAATTTTCACGAAGCTGGATCTCCGGGGTGCCTACCATTTAATTCGAATCCGGGAAGGGGACGAATGGAAGACAGCCTTTAAAACGCCCTTTGGTCACTTTGAATACCTAGTCATGCCCTTTGGACTAGCCAATGCTCCTGCAGTCTTTCAGCGTTTTATGGACAGGGTGTTCTCAGATATGTTGTTCCTCTTCGTCATAGTCTATCTGGATGACATATTGATTTTTTCCAAAGATCCTTTAAAACATGAACACATAAAGGCAGTACTACAACGACTTCGTGAAAACAAACTGTTAGCCAAACCCGAAAAATGCTTGTTCCACGTTACTTCTGTTCACTAGCTAGGATTCATTCTTAGCCCAGAAGGAATTGGCATGGACCCTTCAAAGGTAAAGGCCATACTGGCTTGGCCCGCTCCCACTTCTGAGAAACAGGTGCAATCCTTCCTGGGGCTCGCCAACTTCTACCGGAAGTTTATTTCTACCTTTTCAGAGATTGTTCAGCTGATCGTAGCCCTATTGAAGAAGGACACCCCCTTCATCTGGTCTACCTCGCAAGATCGGGCATTCCAACGATTGAAGGCGGAGTTCACGCAAGCCCCCATCCTGACCCAACCTGACACTAATCACCCATTTCTAGTGGAAACGGATGCCTCTAACTACGCCATAGGGGCGGTCTTGAAACAGGAACTTGAGGATTGACTGGAACACCCCATTGCTTATCTTTCACGAACCCTGAGCCCCAGTGAGACTCACTATTCCTTCCTGGAAAAGGAACTCTTGGCCATCCGTCAAGCCTTCACTGAATGGCGACACCTACTTCTGGGTGCTAGATATCCTGTTCAGGTCCGCACAGATCATCGGAATCTCCAAATCCTACAGTCTTTGGAGTGCAGGAACAGTCGTCCGGCCCGTTGGGCCTACTTCTTTGCCCAATACCAGTTTCAAATCACTCACGTCCCTGGATCACAAAACATGATTGCTGACGCCTTATCTCGACGTCCAGACTACGCAACCACTGAGGATAAGGCCTATCCTAAGATGTTTCCCCAAACTATCTTTGTAGCTCAGGCAATCAACCTCCTGGAAGAAATCTGAGCTCAAACCCAGTCCTCTGACCTCTGGAAGGAGATTTGAAGGAAGAATCCATGGAATCTAAGAGTCAAGGAAGAATATCTATTCAAGGACAATGCACTGGTCATTCCTACGCAGAAATTACAACACAAGATAATAAACCTCTGCCATGATACCCCTCACTTCGGTCATCGTGGTATTACTAACACCCTCCGTCTTATACAAAAACAGTTTTGGTGGCCTCAAATGAAGACCAACGTACAACAGTATGTCAAGGCTTGTACTGTCTGCAGTCAAAACAAACATGATAACAAGAGACTGGCGGGTCTTCTACTGCAACCATCGCTGCCAACAAGACCATGGTAGTTTATTGCTACAGACTTCATTGTGGAGTTACCACCTTCCCGAGGGTACTCGACCATCATGGTAACCATAGACTTGTTCACCCATATGGCTCATTTTACACCTTTGTATAAGTTGCCATCCTCGTCAGAACTTGCGGGAATCTTCCTGGAACATGTCTTCCGTCTCCATGGACTTCCCTCCAAGATCATATCAGACCGAGGACCTCAATATGTCTCACAATTCTGGAAACATCTCTGTCGCATTCTAGGAATCGAACGCGCTCTCTCATCAGGTTATCACCCACAAACCAACAGAGCCACGGAACGTGTAAATCAAACTCTGGAGCAATATCTTCGTTGTTTTGCCACCAAGGTTCAGGATGACTGGTCTCTCCTCATACCCCTAGCCGAGTTTGCCTACAATTCCGATCACTCTGCACTCAAGGTCAGCCCTTTCTATTGCAGTCAAGGTTTTCACCTGTCCGTTTTACCTTCTGTTCTTCCACATCCCACTCCAGTACCTACTCTCGACTCTTGGATACAGACTCTCATCAACCTTCACAAGGAAGCCAAGGAACATTTGAAAGAGGCCCAAACGCGCACTAAGCCCTATGCGGATTCCAAGAGAAGACCAGCGCCCTCCTATTCTGTTGGTGATCAAGTCTGGTTGTCCTCGAAACTTTTACCCCGACATCTACGGCCAAACAAATTGGCTCCTCGGTACTATGGACCATTTTCCGTAAAGGAGGTCGTCAATCCTGTCTCATTCCGACTCAAGCTACCCAATTCCTGGAAGAAAATACACCTAGTTTTTCACACCTCCCTATTGAAACCTTCCACCCAATCCTCCCGAAAATCCTGCAGGCCCAGTCCTGTTGTTGTGAATGATCATCTAGAATATGAAGTGTCCCGAATATGCGATTCCAGATATAAGTGGGGTCGACTTCAATATCTGGTTGAATGGAAAGGATACCCTCCTAGCGAGAGAACCTGGGAACCAGTTTCTAACTTAAATACCCCTCAACTGCTTAGAAGATTCCATCTCATACACCCGGGCAAACCTGGTGGAACAGGACTTCGGAGGAGGCATGCTGGCATGAGCAGTAGAACTTGCCCCTTCTGGACCTCCTGGTCCTTATCGCGCCGGGGCTTGTATTCCCTGTTACTCCAAACATGGCCGCAACAAGCGATTAGCCTCACACCAGCTTTCACGACGCATATGGCTCGTCCTATAAATTGGCCAGGCCCCCGCGGCCCCGCGCGTCTCAACGCTATCAATAGGTAGTGACTCGAAGTGCGTGTGCTGTTCGGCGATTCTTCTCTCCGAGATCCTGGTTCCCTTTCTCCTTTCTTCTTCCTTTCCTTCTACTCGACTCCTGGAAACTCCATTCTTAGCGACCGCTACCTACTTCCCTGGACATCCTGGAACAACGACCTTCCCGGAACTCTGAACGCGCTCTGCAGCCGGACGAGACTCGAGCGAGTCTATACAAGACCTGATCCGTCCACAAGAGGAATCCTCCTGCGGAACAGAGCAAGAAGCGATCCCAGGTGAGACGGGGGAGATTTATGACAGACAGGGCCGTGGTGGAGGAGTTTACAACCCGGATATATACTTTTTGCGCTAGGGATGGAAAACACGAGCGCTCGTTCAGCTTTCTAGGGGCTATCGAGTGTGATATTCAGGAAACCGTGATTATGAGCAGCTACAGTTACAATGATGGGGAAAACACCCCCACTAAGCCCCAAGGGTTTCAAGGATAGTCCTATTTCTGATTGTTTTACAGTGTATGATGGGATGGAAGATGCTCAGGTTTATAGTTGGCCATCAAATCCTGAAGAGTTTTGGGACGACGGCAATGTGGTTTTGGAGCAACCATTTGCAGCCGATGTGGGCTACGAAGACAGGGACTTTGAATCTGTGGCTATGCAGGCAGTGTAAGGAAGGCATGGTATTCAATCAAGACAGACACAAGTGATCACAGTTCAAGGGTATTTATTAAACTATAAAAAGGGGTGAGATAAACGCCTAAGCTACACCTAACTTTAAGATGGGAGCAAGCTATGACCATCAAATAATAATACAGTCCTAGTGGAGTCTAGTCAATTAAAAAGGGCTGATACAAAAAAGAAATATTGCTAACCTTTACCAAAATGCTACAAAAGAGTGTGGGATAATGTTCACAATAAAATAAATAAGTGTTCCCTAAATGATAAGTCAGGATGTTATGGCCGGGGTCTCCCTTCCCCACATTTTTAGCATGGGATAAGGTGGGACTCTAGAGCACCACACACTCCTGGGCTTTTCCAGAATGTTTTTACAGTTCCTTTTCCAGTATCAGGGCCTTGTGTGCTCAGGTCTCTTCTCATGCAGTCTCTTGCTTCAGAGGGCCTGATATGACAAATAACAAAAATAAAATTTCCTTCTGGTAATCTTTACGTGGGGTGAATAGCTGTCCCCCTTGCATCCTCCTCACCCGTGCTCTGATCCTTCTCTCAATTGTCAGCCTCCCTCAATCAGGTTCAGACCAACCACTCACTGTGGATATACATCAGTCGGGTTCACACTTGTCATCACAGTGTTCGTAGGTGTTTTAACACTATATGGGATTCACTACCCTTGGTTTTCCAGCCCCAGTCAGGCTTTACATAGTTCTATCATCACTGTTTTCACCGGCATCCCTCGGTCAGATTCACATTTGTGGCAATAACAAAGCTCCTTTTTGTTTAGCTTTTCTTTTCTCCTACAATAATCACGTCTTAATGTCTTTTTAAACAGTAGCACAATGTTAAGATTAGGTCCCCCTCGTCTGGGCTTCAATTTTCCGAAGGGCGATCACGTTTTGCCGGCTCACTCTTAGGATAGGAAGCCCGCGCTTGCCGTAGGCTGACAGTTCACACAGCGTTCACCTCAGTCGGGTGCCAACGCTATTTCACAACAACAAAACTTCTGCAGTGTGTCGAGGACTTTCGATTGTACAAAGGATTTGACTTGACCCTTGTATTACCACCCTAATACTTTATACTGGCCTTCCTTAAGGCCTATTGGCACTTGAAGTTTCCTTTACTCGCAATGTTCAAAACAGTCTCTTTGTTCAGGAGAGGGGCACCAGCCAGAGACCTTCGACTGATCGCCCACATGGCGCTGGACCGCTCTGACTCTGGTACCCAGTTTGTTCATCAACGACCTTTTGTTTAACTTATCTTCTTACAGTTTGTACTGCAACCTTGAGCCTAACACAAGCCGGTTGACTATCCGTTGCTTCTGACTCCCCAGCTTTGTTGGACTTCCTCTGTTCCTTTTTGCCACTGGAGTCAAGGATGGTACCTTGATGGGACCCCACCTCACCGCCCTGGCAATCAGTGCAGGAGCATGTACCGCTGACATCTGTCGCACCACCTGCCAGCTACGATTCCCGGTCTTGCATATATTTCATCGGAGGCTTTGCGGGTCTGGGTTGAAAAGGACAAGGGCAACTCCCTCCTTGACATCCTTTCAGGTCTCGCCTCGTTTTTCCTCTGTTTGAACTGCTGTCCCGGAATGGCTGCTTCCTTGTGCGTTCATCCTTGCTCGGAGTGTGCTTGTGTGCTCTGCCTTTTATCCCTATGGGGAAGGGAAGGGTAGTCGGGCATATGTAGTTGTCAGTAATTGCCTGACTCTGCCTGACTCTTGTGTTGGGGCATGTCAGATAAATCCCTCGGGTATTAGTCCGTTGTCATTCACGTTGTGAGAAAGTGTTTGTGTCGAAAAAGGGGGGTGGGGTGGAGTTTTGAAGTATCCTACCGGGCAGAATGGGGAAATCCTACCGGGCAGAATGGAGAAAACGTATCGTAAGGAAGGGGATACCGCTTCTCACCCGTTGGTGTCCCACTTCACTCCGTGAGAACCCCTCATCCAGTGATCCTCCCACACTAGTCCACCCACAGGAACTGGATCCAATAGCGATGGCCGTGTCCTGGCCACCTGGATGACAGATCTCCGGGGACTAGTTAGTGAGACACCTTCAGGTTTCTCACAGAAGATGCAGTGATGGTTCCGTAAACTGCCCCTACCTACAGGTGGCTTGATGAAAAACAGGGTACTGTGTGTGGGGGTGAGGAGCATCAAGCTGTAGCAGAGACTATTAATATTTACTGTGCTTGCTGTTCAAAACAAATTGAAAACCCAAGGGATCACCATAACCGTCTGTGTAAGGAATGTGTCTCGCTAATGGACACCGATACAGACATTCTGGTTGTCTTTCACGCTGATATTCGGGCTACACAGGGGTTTACAGCCATAGTGGCTGGGGCGTGTCTACAACAACACTTTTACAGATGGTGCTACGGACATAAAACTGATGATCCTCAGCAGGATGCTCACGAATGTTTGAAGATATTTTATGTGGATAATTCGCTATGTAAAATATGTTACGTGTTGAGTTCTAAACGTCTTGTAGATTTGCTGTGCTTGACGCTGCCGCTGACAAAGATAAGGATTGAGTTAGGGACTGAACAATGTGTGTCTAAAACATTATGGACTATGTACTCGGCAAATAACCCTCCTTTTTTGAAAATTAAGCAGTTTAGACCCATGTGTCGTCTGAATGTTTGAAACATTGTTGAGAAAACAGTTTTCTAGTGGGAGAGGATACAGTAAATCTACTTGAATGCATAACGGAATGTCGACATGTTTGCTTGTCGAGGCAGTGATGTGCAATGTGTCTGTGCAGTAATCCCATGTATTAAGGAATCTGTGCAAAGACTAATCCTCGTGCAGCAACTGACAAACCCCAAACTATTTAATGCAATTACATTTTGAATAACAATCTGTTCATAAAATATGGTTGTGTCTATGTTTAGCGATTATGGGGGAACCTGTCTGGATCGAAGCTGTCAAATATTATGATGAAGGAGGTGTTGGTGGTTATGAAGGGGTTGTCAAGCTGTGCAGGTAAACTGCGAACCAATGGCGTGAAGGTGTCACAAGGAGTGGTCAACGCATGGCTTTAGAGGGAGGAGGCCTACATGCTGCATAAGCCGGCCCTGAAACATATTAAACAGTGAATGACCATGGTATCTGACATCGATCAACGATGGCAGGCAGGAATTTGGGATTTGAGCTGGTTTCGCGAAGACGGCAATAGTTTTCGCTATATTCTAGCTGTCATCAATTCAATGTTTTATCAAAATACGCCTATGTTTAGGCTTTAAACAAACAAGACTAGCCACAGCGTAGCAACGGCTTTTAAACTCCTATTAAACAATGGCAGAGTCCCCGCTAAACGGATGCTTTTGAAGAGTTTTTAAATAAACCGCTCCAAGGTCTTCTAAAGCAACACGGGTTGCATCACTTTGTAACACACTCCGAAGTTAAAACCTCTGTTGTAGAATGTTTTATGCGCACCTTTAAAACATGGCTCTGGCCAATCTTCACGGCTAAAAATACCCGTAGATCTGTGGAGGTGTTACCCCTGTTTATAAATGTGTTTAAGAACACGCATCATAGATCTATTGAAACCACCCCAACTGGTGTAAACGCAACAGAATTCCCTGGAGGTCTGTAAAAAGCCATACATCAAAAGACTTTTAAAAAAGGCAACACTTATGCCCCTTTAAAAAGGGGAATCGTGTACGGATCTCAAAACACAAGGCCATCATTACAAAGGGATATGAGCAGTATTCTTCTTGTCCTCATCTTCCACAAGACCCATAACTTCAATAATGCCATCCAAGCATGCATCCAACTCAGCCTTATGGGACTAAGGTTGTACAATTCGGTGATGTCAAAATGCAACAGCAGCTGCAGAGAGTGTGCAAGCAAAGGCTTACATGAATTCATGGTGGCAACAGAATGGCTGGTGTCTGAGCTTCCATCAGGAGATCTGAAGGATACCCCATAGTAACTGCTAATAAAGATATTCTATATAGCGCTGGATGAGAGATTCTTTCTGCTTTTAAGTGATTCAATTATACTGCTATAATACATGGCAGCTTGCAATACCTGTATAAAAGCCTGGAAATAATTCTTATTACCGGCTAGTTTTGACATCACAACTGACCTAAATAAGTCATTACATCTTGGTTGTGACATCATGCCTACTGCTTGAGCCAGCAGAGCAAACTCCAGTTGTCACTGCAGCACTCAATTAAAGCCGTGAAAAGCTTTTCAAATTCCTTGCTTGCAGAATAGTTTTCGGTGTCACTTTACAACCATTAATTGACAATGACCGGTTTATGGTAGAATGTTTAATTTGTCCACTGCTGGAGATTAACCTGTGAGCAAGAAACTGCATGTTATTACTTATTTTAAAGCACAGAATATTTTTCTGGCACACATTGGGTGCTCAATTTCTGCTTTTTTAAATCCAAACCGATTCTATATTTATTATATGGATCAGCAAATAAAACAGTTTAGATTATGCAAGGTACGAGGTATTAAAGGAAATTACAGTGTGTGGTCTCTAAGGTATCCAGAGTAAGATGCAGTAATAGGTTTCAAGATGATTTATAACTTTTATTTTCAAAATAACAAGAGGGTTGGGGAAAATCCCATCGATTCCCTAGTCCTAAAATGGGTTCCCCTACCTCAACAAAATTAAGGAACGTCTTTGTCAGGGTGTTATACAAAAGAATGCCCTCTGGCCCGTGTGCAAAAACCCTAATATGACCCTTGCACACTAAACTTAATATAATGTGGACACAGGGATTTCTATAGACTATGGATTTGTAGTCTTCTTTCAGAGTTCCAAAAATATAAAGTTTTTAAGGTGCAGAAAAGAAAGAAATAAGGTTCCACTAGGAAAAGGGATCCTCCCATCCCTTATGTTTCTTCTAATCCTTCTGTCTCAATTCAGTGCCTCCAGATAAAGTTCCACTAAAGTTTCACTATTCAACAAAAGTGTGGCTCTTTCCCTGTGTTTCTCTTCCCTATTTAAGGCTTTGCTTTACAAGATCAATGAGAACAACTTCACCCTTGAGCATCTCTATCTTTCTTTAGGCTTTTATGCTTTTTAAGGAAACATTCCTCTTTTCCCATGTATTCCTTCAATGCTTTACTTGAAGTATTCACAATCTTAAATGATATGAATCGTTCCATGAGTTTCCTTTACACATATGATTCTCTTTACTTCACAATTTCAAGGGGGTTGGCCTTCCCTTGCATCTCCATTTTTAAATTCACCATTCCCTTTCATTATTCCAGTTCAACTTACTCAGTATTTTCCACTTGCTTTCTGGGGGTATCGCTCTGCCCTTCACCAGTGATTGCTCCTCTCTATGTCCCTGGTATACTTTTCTGCCAGGGTATTTTACTCCTTTCTAACTGGTTCCACAAAGTGGTATAATTCTTTTTTATGTATTGGTTTGACACGTTTCTACTTCAGGTTCACGCCTGGTTTATTCTCCTGCCAGGGTGTCATACTGTTTCACAAAGTCCCAAAAAAAGGTCTGGGAGCCCCTGTCCGAGAAAAAACCTGGCAAAATAACCTGTTCTCTGTGAAGGTGCCCACTCGGGAGGGCCTGCAACCATGTTTTAGCTCACTGTACATTTCATAGAGAAGTAACCATTGCATATCAGTCAGGTCCCACCCACTTTGGCAGTCCAGCACCGAAATGCTAGGCAATTCTCCACTGAATAAGAGTACCAACAGCAACCCCAGACATGTGTTTCGGCGTAGTTGGGCCTCATCAGTGAGGCGAAGTTGTTCCTCTCTAAGACCGGCATCGGAACAAGTCACTGACGGAGCCAGCCTCTCCCGCTCTCTTCGTTCTGGTGTTCTCACAGCGGTGTCAACATTAAACTTCCCGGCATGGTGTAACATTTTTCAAAGACTAGAATGTGGTGTTGGCTTACTGCTTCTGGTCATCTTCATTACTTCATTCCTCTTCCTCGTCTCAGTACTGAAAAGGAGGCAGGGCAAATAAGGTGTTTGACCGTTGTAAGGTAGGATCTCTTCATTTATACCACAATAAGCCATGTATGTATATTGCAGAGGCATATATGTGTCATTGGGAATTGTGACTGCAAGACTATTTTGACTTGGCATTCTTCTGTCCGTCTAGAGTTAGTCTTCCCCTACGTGGTCCTCCCGCAGACAGCCATCTCATGGTCAATTGGGTAGCATCTGCCTTTCCATGGCCACATAAGGGAAACTTCCCTCCAAAGAATCAGTGATATTACTAGATTTGTAACAGGTCATGTATTAGTATGAATATAATACCCCCTACCACACATAAAAAGATTTTGCTAGTCGCCTCGGAGTTCTGTGACCTTCTAAAGGAACGCTGCCTTTGGCAATGTTCCTCAACTCCTCAGCGACTTGCCATATCCTTGAAAGGTATGGTAAGGGGTACTTTATCCCATACATTAGAACCCATATTAATGGTACAGAAGAAAGAAGGTGCCTGTTCCCATGCCAGAGACAAGCACTTGGCCTCTTAGCTATATGGTCCAGACAACATTTGAACCTGGAAAAATATCAACGGTCATACTTTTTTTTAATGAATGTAAAACCATATACTTTGTATTTGCCTTTTCCTTAATCATGAATCATCTCTTTAGACCCGTGGGCAAGAGCGTGACACGTGCTAGCATTTAGTCATGTCAACGCAAACTGTTCTTTTTCGCACAGTGTAATGGATATATATCTGAATAATAAAATGTTCTCACTAGGAGGCTCCCAGTAAAATACACAACCGGCCATGGGCAGCATAAGCATAAACAATGGAGGGCGCAGCAGCATAATTCATGACCTTCTGGCAAATTGCAATATCCTTAACGCTTGGTTTTCGGTGGGTGGGGGAGCAACAGCGACAACGGACACAGAACTGTTGCTTAAAGTTATGG
Source organism: Ambystoma mexicanum (assembly GCF_040938575.1). Classification (NCBI taxonomy): domain Eukaryota; kingdom Metazoa; phylum Chordata; class Amphibia; order Caudata; family Ambystomatidae; genus Ambystoma; species Ambystoma mexicanum. Next base: position 1,089,000,430 of record NC_090929.1, read on the forward strand.
GCACAATATGAACCCAACACAGTCTCCTTGCTTGAAAACGAGGAGATTTACTAAGCTCTTGGGTGAGAGCAAAAATCACATGGCATTTTACAAACATATGGTGGTAAATGATGACGGACAACATGTGCAATGCGTTCCCTCATTGTAAATAAATTGCATGACACAATGACCATTCTGCCTGACTGAATTCACGTTTATCACGTGTGGCAAATAAAAAGACCATGGCCCTCATTACGAGTTTGGAGGTAGCCATGCCGTTTTTAGCGGCATGGCTACCTCCAAACTCTGGTCCGGGTCCCGCAAAAGGGGACTTACCGGGCTATTCTGACCTTGGAGGGCCTGTTAATTCCCTTTCGCGGGACCCGGACCTGGACCATCCCCATTTGAGCCCCCATAGGGCTCAATGGGTGAGGGGCCCATGTTAGCATCCTGGTCTGCTAGCGGGTCCCGCTCTGCACGTCTGGTCTGACCAGGCGTGCAGAGCGGGGCCCGCTGCAGACCTCGTAATGTGGCAGCCGGGAGTGAACGGTGTCGGTCCCTTACCGGCACCGTTCATTCCGTGGCCGCCTTCCTCATAATGAGGCCCCATGTCCTATGCCCGCAGTCTACCCTTGTTGGCTCCGTTCTGGACTAAGGTTACTACATTGACTCCATGTTGACATGGTTACTATGCCGAGCTAATAGATTTTAATTCATCAGTTGGGAGTTTTAGTATTGGGTCACGTCAGTTGAATAAAATGGATTAAAGTAAATGTAAAGCCTAGAACTGAATATGGTGACTTCAGTGACCCGGAGTCCTCGGTCAGCCGTATTCTTGACCCCAATGTAAATTCTCGCAGACGTACTGGTAGTATTGCTGTGAGGTATCTGCAGCATGTGGTAACTGATTTATTTAACCAAGAGCAGACATGTGCCAATTTGAATCATTTTTGCTTGCCATGTGAGGAGAACACTGACACATCACAAAAGAAACACTGAAAAAAGGAAGCCTGATAGCCGAAACAGGGCCGCCCAACGAAAGAAGGCATTCTACTGCAAATCGTAACAGAATAAGAACTCGACAGATCAACACAACCTTGCACAAAGGACTCGGACGACTTCCCACTAACCCACCTAGAAAACTCTCTAAAAGTCTGCATACTCTTCCTCAAACACTGAACAACTCACACACCTACCTTCATTCCAGAGAAAAAACACACTGCAAACTAGACACTCAAACACCCAACACGAAACTATACCATTTACACACAAATCACCCATACACACTGATGCACCAAAAACCACATAGGGTCTACCAACTAAAAACAAACCAGCACACAGTGACAGTTTTTCCGAACTGAAGCTACCAACCGCACACCAAAGCTCTACTGCGCTTTTCCCTATCAATCCCACTAACTAAGCCCTCCCATTCCCCTTGCTTTTCAGATCCGCCAGAGCGCCTATACACCATCAAAATGGCATTGGTGCACGGTTTAAATAACATAACATAAAAGAACACACTGATGCATTGTGGGTTTTGCATTTAAAACTAATGCAGCAAACGTCAGTGGGTAGCATTCATTCAAAGCTTTTCCAGTCCATGCTTTATTGCGTTTTTATGAATGATCAGAATTCTTGTACAATTGGATTAGTTGATTTGAACCAAGACTACAACTACCAGGATGCATTACAATGTTAACTAACGTTTTTTAGTATGTGCGCATTGTGCATTGAAATCGCTTGGTAAACCCAACCTTTAGTCAATAGTTGTGGGTGCTGTTGTACTGCTTAGACAACACTAGCCTTTCTTTGGGTGTATGTTAATTAGTTATAGTTGAGAAAGTCCTGGTTTTTACCATTGCATGGTGACTTTTTTTCCCCACTGTATTTATGGGACTACAAATCCCAGGTTGCAATAGGGGAAACCAGAACTGGCTCAAGGTGTCACGCGTGACACAGAACAACTTGGCAGTTGTGCTGGATACCAGGAATGGGTTACTCGCTCCATTTACTTAAACAAAACCAAAGCAATGTCTAAACCCGAGTAGGCGGCCCCAGTCTTTAAACCACTTTTAAAGCTTCACAAATAAAGAGTGTAGTAAAAGGAATGCTTTATTTGCAGTACAATTAAATGGCCTGATTACCAAATGTAAAGAAGGCACTTGTATAAATGAAAGCTCTACACAAGGCCACACGGGGTCATAGGTTAACTTGATACCGGAAAACTAGATTTTAGGCGATCAGGCCTGGCACAAGACACGTGCGAGTAGCAAGACTCCTTTCTCTCCCTTCTGCTCCCTGGAATTCCGGAAGTACTTTGCAAGGCTCTCGTAAGATCAAGTTTCTCGAACCGGATCTGAAAAATCCCCAACCCGTCGTTGCAAAATCAGATATAAAGGCAGGTGTTCTCCGGATGGCCTAGTGTGCATAGTTCCAGGCTTCATTCAGTAGACTGTCCTCAGAACGTCACATGTGTTCTGGACAGCTGTGATGGGCTCTTGGGTTCGCTTACCATGAGCCTGTCATATCAAGCTGTCCCACCTGTCGATGGCCTTTCACCCTCCCGGATTTATGTGTCAGGCTCTCCTCCTCCTTGTCTCTTGAGGCTCTAGTTGCGTCAGTGGGTAAATCGGGGCATAATGAGCTCAGGGTTCTGAGGAAAGTGTTGCCCTTTCTCTCCTCTAGGCTTCATGCTCCTGCAGTGGCTTTGCTTGTGCTTGGCACCATCGGCTACGGTAATTCTCTTTACTTGGCTCAGCCACTCTTGTGCCGTCTCCAGTTTCTGCAAAATGCTGCAGCTGGGCCGGTAACCCGTACCCCTTTTCACAACCAAATATCCCTGGTTCTGCACTGGCTTCCTGTTGCTCAGAGAGAGCAGTTTAAGGCCATGTATATAGTACATCAGGCTTTCTACAGCTCTGGGCCAGAATATTTATAGCTTTAAATTCTACCCATATGTGCCTTACCACTCCCTGCGGTCTCGTCTCAGGACTCCTTTGTTATCCAAGTTGCTCAGTCCCGGCTCATACGGGCGGGTGGTTGTGCCTTCTCCGTGGTTGTGGCTACGCATTGGAATACTCTCCCTTTAATGCTATGTGCCACCAAGGATCATCTTTCTTTTCGTCTTCTGTTGAAGACTCTTTTATTTAATTGATCCCTCTTTGCCTAACTTGCTGGCAGTTATTGCAGCGCCATGAGACCCTTGGGTGTACGATGCGCTATATAAGTGCCATTAAGATAAGAAGAGTGTGCAAGTGTGCTCTATGGATGATTTATAGAGGTCATGCATATCTCGCAGATGGATAGATCTCCTTCTCCAAACTTGTAAAGCGTGGGAATGTTGGGCAAGGCATGGCAGTCCCATTAGTGAGGGTGTCTGAGACCATCTCGTGCATGGAGCCCCTGCTCTATAAGACCCCGAATTCACCCACTGTGAATGCCACCCCTCATCCTCTTCCTCCACTATCTCCGTCCTTCAGCAAGGCCTTGGCATTGCCTACCACACACACAAATCAGGGAAACTGACAATGAGTGGAAAATTCATGAAACAAACCTTGGCCTACCAGGGTGGGTGGGGGGCGGTGGGGGCATTTGAGCCCCCATTAAACAGAAGCAAATCATTTCCTGATGGAATCTGCACAGTTTGTTCTCTACCATGTTCTAGCTAAAACACATTAGATGTATGTTTAGGTTTTCAGCTCAAGAAATGTCTGGTCTTGTATTAGTCCATAAACTGTAGTGTTGGTTGGGAGAGTGTGACCTGTCTAGATAAGCTTCTTTTTACAAAACAACCTTTTTCAATGTTCTCTCATTTCTCCCCCAGGTCTGGTGGCTGCATGTGCTGTCTCCGTCCTTTGTAGCTTTATGAAGATATACCTGCTCATCATGTGCCTCAGGTGAGTACCTGCTCATCATGGACTTTGGTTAGTAGTCGTTGTGGGTCCCGGGTGGATCACACCATCAGAGGTGCTTGTTAGTACCCACTCATCAAGGGCCTCAGGAAAATAGGAAGTGCACCTGTGAAATCACTGGGTATACTCGCAGCACTAATCCTATTAAGTGCCCACATGGCCGGGTGCCGGCCTCACAGCCCTCTTAACACTGAGGGCAGCATAGAGGTGGTGTGGGAGCTGTGAGTCGAGTGTGGAGATGCAGGTGTGCAGATTAGTGTTGTGTTGCAGTGAGGAGGAAGCAAAAGAGTGATGTGAGAATGAAGCAAAGGGGTTTGCAAGGGGAGAAAGGAGTAGGAGGAAGAGAGGATGGAGATAGTAGCAGAAAAGGTGAGAAGGAGGAATGGGAGAGGAGAGGAGGAACAAAAACACCAGAGGAGGAATCGAAGAAAAAGTGGTGAGAAAGTGGGCAAACGTGAAGGAATAAGATCAGAGTGTATGAGGAGGAGGAAGGCCAAATGAACCAAGAAGTGGAGGAAACAGAAAGTGAGCCAATGGATCAACAGAGTAGGTGAAGATGAACCTTAAAAAAAAAAAGAGCGTGAGGAATGAAAGGAGAAGAAAGGGTAGGGGGGAAGGGTGTACAGCAAGTCCAGTAGGGTAATGAAGACTGTAGCCAAGAGAGTGAGAAAGATGGCAGAGGGTGAAACCATCACAACTTGCATGGCCAGAACATTCCAGAGGTGTGGGGTGGGGGGGGCAGAGTAAAGGCTTGAGCAAAAGGCAACACCTAGGCAGACTCAGTAAATGAAGTTGGTATCATCACAAGGAGGATAACCGAGAAAATACCTTGTGGCCCAACCAGTAATACTTTGCCATACCATGACCCACTGAAATACCTGGTGGAACTCCTGGTAGGAGAGTCAAGGAAAAACAACATACAACCTTAAGGACATCAGCCACAGCCAAGAAAGGCACAGACACAAAAGCTCAGGACAGTATAAAACCCAGAGACTCTGAGTGACTGTTTACCACCAAGAAGGCAGCTTTGACGAAGGGGGCAGGAGAGGTAGAGGGAAGCAATGAGAAGCATGGTCCTGAGGAAAGAGTCTTGCTGATTCTAGTCCTAAACCCATCCCACAGAATGGCTAATCCCCCCTCACCAACGCGAGAAGGGGGTTTAGATTCTTTTAAAGACAACAAGGCGAGTATTATGCATTACAATCTTTACTTCTGAACCACAGCAGCAAAGAAAACCTTTACAAACAAAAAAGTTTGAATAACAGAAATAGAGTTCACAGTCAATGTAAGGGGGGGGACTCCCCAATCCAACATGGAGGACAGGTCATGCCCTGCAGATGACCAATGAGAAGGGACCTTCATCTATATATGTCCTTTACTCTAATCTCCACTCCTTTTTCTGCGGCTGTCTTGCATCAGACTCCCACTGCAAACACCAGATAATATATTGCTGAGACAGGTTCCAACGAAGCTCAGGGATCACGCACTCTCTGCATCCTGTAACTGTGATGAAACGTTCGTGAACAGAACATCTCACCCCGAAGTTAAGAACAAGAAACATGAGATAATACTCGCCTCCTTGTCTTCAATAGAATCTAAACCCCCTTCTCACGTTAGTGAGTGGGATTAGCCATTCTATGTCAAGACAGGAGGCTTCATATTATGCAAGTTTAAAGCCCTTGCATCACGTTAACCCCAACATGATCAATACACTTGTGATCAAATAAAATGTTTTGAATGATTATTCTCTTGACCAATCAGCTGCTTTGAGAATTTTGCCCCAGGCAACCCCCAGGGGAAACGTCCTAAATGCATAGCACTTTAACTGAAACCAAAGAAGGAAATATCAACTTCTGCCTTCCACAAACATACTTAATCTGTCTGGCTAAAGGGGCAGGGGATCCCGAATGGGGTTCCCATAGGAATAGCAGCTGAGAGGTACTAGGAGGCTAAGAGCCTCTCCTTCAACTGAAAACATTTTAAACACTCAATAATAGATAACTTAAAATCTTCTGGAAAACCTGGATAAGAAATGGAGGAAACCAAACACTTACACCTCCTGGAAATAAAGAAAGTGACCCCCTGGGGAGTGAACATTTATTGCCCATATCCAATGCTCTGATACCAGAAAAATGGCTTAACAGAGAGAAAACCCAACATGTATAACTTGGAAAAACAGTTGTAGCAAAGACAAACCATTTATTTAAAAAAGGACAAAAAACTGACAAATCCAATACGATATAAACATCCCATAGAAGAACAAATACCTAGCTTTAGGTGGGACCCTAATGCGAATGGACTTGAAGGCCCCGCACACCAAGGAGTGCCTATCCACTGTCTCACCCTTAACGACAACATGTCCCTCTGAGATAGTGGCAGTTAAATGCATTCATCTACATGTAAATGGTGCCCTTTTTTAATAACTCCACCAGAAGTTAACTATCTCTACTGTAAGGGAAGAAACTGAACCGAAAGGTCGAGTCATACAGCGACTAACCCAGCGGTTGCAAGCTGAAGGGTAACCTGGCTTATTAGAGGCTGCCACGAAGTCCTTGATGACACAGATGGAGTCCCACGAAGCACCAGGAAGAGATGAAATGTTCTAATTAATAAGAGAGAGGAGTCCTTGAAGGACCAGCTCGTAAGAAAAACCTGTCGGGACGGAGAGAGGACACAGGTGGAGAGGGACGAGACTAGAAATATCCACCGCCACTTCCAGTAGGGCTGGGAACCACCCCCAGGAAGGCCAACCCTAGCGTTGCTCTTGCTATCATGGCAAAGGAGAAAAACAATTACGAAAAAAGGGACCCGACCAATCCTGGAGTAAAGTATCGGAAGGCAGTGCACTGGGATCTGGACTCTAACTGTACAGCCGGGGAACTTGGCATATAAGTCACGAGGCAAAGAGAAATCACTTAATCGGACCCCAAAAATACAAGAGCTTGGCAAAGAGAGCCCTGTCTAACATCTGCTGACATCTGATTCCGGAAAGACATTCAGAGAGGGGATGGAAAATGTGCCCTGCCATTATAGGCATCCATGAGCCTGAGCCACTAAAGGAGCTCCAACCTGACCTCGGGGAACAGAACCCTAACTGCGAGGAAGACAGATTCTTGCAAAGATGTTTGGTCTTGAGGTGTTATAACGCCTGTAAAGGAGAGGGGAAAGAAAACTTGAATGGAACTGACCACATCCCCACAACCCAGGCTAGCTGTCTGAGGGGAACTCTCCCTTTCAAGGGGAGAAGATGGGTTACTTCCTTACATAGGAGAGCCTGCCGTCCGCAAGGATAAAGATGCCAAGCTTGAATCCCTTATATTTATAACAAAAACAAACCCATGATTGTAGAAGGGACACCGCTAATTGCACATGATTCTAAAGAGACTGAGAACTGCAAGCTAAAACAAGTATAACGTCAAAGAAATATTATCCAAAACCCCTTGGACCTGAGGTGAGCCATCATCAGCTTCATTAACTTGGTGAAGCACCAAGGGGCTGATGAAAAGGTCAAACCGAAGGCAGGGACAAGGGCGAGCCCCGCAGTGGAACTGAAGAAAAACTCCTGATGAGGAGGAAAAACAGGAACCACCCGGTACTCATCCTTGAGGTCTAACTTGATCATACAATACGGCGGGAGAAGGGAGTCAATAAGTAGATTAATCCTTTCCGTTTTGGAGTGATGATAGACTACAAATAGATGTTAGGACTTGTAAGATAATGACTGGGCGAAAACACCCTCCTCAGGTAACCGGACCAGAGCTATCGTGCTCAGACACTGACCGCCACAACTAGCAAAGCCTGCTTGGCCTTTTTGGACACTAGGGTAAGAGGCAAGGAAAAAACGGACAAAAGAGGGGACATACGCAAAATGAACCCCTTTTACTGACTGCAACCCGCCCCCCCGGGATCTGAGTTGAACGCCTCTCATGAAAAAGCCTGGCCAGCCTGCCCCCTAAACCTTTGTGGGAAGAGAACCTCTAGCACATGAGGCATTACTGGAGGTACCCTCGGTCTAGCAGGATCTTAATAATAGTAACATTGCCTAATGACAATTTGGGATGAAGTCACATGAGAAGGGACATACGTCATTCTGTAGAAATGTAGGCGTTGGTGATGTTGAGCAGGCAAACCGTTCCCAATATCCACCCCTGCAGGACTTCCACATGAACAGGCAATCAGCCAGTTCCAAAATCTGGGTGACCGGACCCAACACATCCAATAACTTGCCTTGACAACTCCTCAAGGACTTATCTACCCACTCTTTTGGGGTCTACCTTTGTTTGGGGCCAAAAGGATACCATGAAGTGGTTGATTCCTGGAAAGAGGCCACCTTAAGAAAAAAGGATGAAAAAATGTAACCCCCTTGCCCTCCCCCCGAGCAACGGGAACTGACCCTTTTTGTGGAGGAAAAATGGGAGATCTAAGTTTGTCTTGCGCCTTTCCGGAGGCGAATCCCAGTCCTTTGGGCTATCAGTAGAAAAAATAGGGACTGTGGGAAGCAGCTACCAGATCCAAGGAGGAACAGACTGGGACTGTCGTTACGTCTCCAACTCACTTTTCTGACCCCTTCCTTACCGTGGGAGGGGGTGGGAGGGTTGCATGGGGAGGGGGAAGGTAATACTAAGGGGAGTGGACGGACTGAGTTGTCCTGTATCATGATTGGTTATACTAATGATCCTACAGGGAGCTTGAGCCGGAAAAAAGAAATCACTCAACTGGAAGGTCTCTTTAATAGGCCTACTAAATTCTGAGGCTAGCGAAGAAACAAGGTTTGACCAAGCAGTGTCCAATGAGGACTGTCTGCGGTACTAATTGCTGGATAGGCAGGGAAGGCTCCCCTATAGGTCTATAACAACCTTCTCCCCAACCTCTCACTTTTATTAGAAGGAAATAACATGTAATTCTTTTATTTGTACTTAATATAACCGCAAACCCAGCAGGTAAGGGTTAAAGCTCCTTACACACGGCTGATATTCTCGCCGCAACAGAGGAAACATACTGAGCAAGCGCACAACCAAGCTGCTCGCCCTAGCAGAGTGTGCCACTCGGCAGCACACAAGGGGGCAACCTCGCACCATAATTCAGGCAAAGCCTGAAGCCCAACAAGCAGTGGAATGCCTAAAGCAAGACGAAACAGCTATGCCAAAATTTCCTAGAGAAAATACCATATTGACCCACCCCCCCATCCCCGTGCACAACACCTGAAGCAAAAGTTTCTGAAAGGCTTGCACGTGGGGCAGGGGTGGGCGGTACTCCTGTGCTCAACCAGAGAATCATAAAACGTATTAAAATATATACCTAAAATATTAAAATATATTAAAAACCCCCCACGCGCGTCAGGTCTGAAGCGAAAGCTTCTGATAGGCCCGCGTGCGTTGGGCATGGAGTGGGCGGTGCCACCGGCGCCGATAAGTGGAAAGGTAATGGCGCATTTAATACAGCAAAAGGCCCACACGCGTCGGGTCTGAAGCAAAAGCTTCCGACAGACTCGCGCGCGTAGGGCCTGGAGTGGGTGGGCCAACTGGCGCTGCTAAGCGCATAAAACCCACACGCGTCTGGTCTGAAGCTAAAGCTTCCAACAGGCCTGCGTGCTTTGGGTTAGTAGAACAGAGGAAAAAGCTCTGTCGGAAGCGGAGCCTTAATAAAAGGAAAAACCGCTAATTAATGAAGCAGCGGTCGCACGCTACCTCACTAAAATTCCAATACAATAATAAACCTTAACCAGAAAACTAAGGAAAAAAAGTTTCCAAAGTGAAAGCAATAAAGCGTTACTATTAAGTAAACACTACACTATACACAATATAATGTATAATATACAATGTATTATGCCAACTGCTGACTAGCATGCAAGGCACAACTACAAGGAGTGACTTTGCTGTGGTGTAAGCAGCAAAGAAAGAGGAGTTGCGATTAGAGTAAGGGACATATATAGAGGAGGGTCCCTGCTCATTGGTCATCTGCAGGGCATGACTTGTCCTCCATGTTGGATTGGGGAGTTGTTTGCTGCTGTGGTTCAGAAGTAAAGATTGTAGTGGATAATATGAAGCCTCCTGTCTTGACATAGAATCCGTCAAAACCCACGGAGTGTCCAGGGAAACTGGGAGCAGCTACCGGACACAAGGGGCAATGGAGCTCATAAAATCTTTAGAGGATGGCATGCACCCCAAATCTAAGCTATTGGTAATCTGAGGGAGCACAGTAGATGACCATCTGTAAAGCTGACCAAACTAAAGTGTGTGAAACTGAGCCAAGATGATGTATGTTGCAGAAGTCTGAGAGACAAACGCTGAAGAAATCATTACAAAGCTCTGGTGATTTCTGCAAGAGACTCATTGTTGCCCAGTTGAAAGAATTGCAGAAGAGACTGTAACAAACGACTATCTGAATGAGTACATGTATGAGTAGTGGGTAAAGCACCTACACGGCCCACTAAACCAGCAGTGATCCCAATCCTAAAGGTGAAACTGGCACAGCCCAGCAATTATAACTCTTTGGACTCTTTTGGTAATATGGGTTGAGGGAAGGCTATACTCTTCAAGCAGGGTGTGAGCTTGTATAGAAGAAATCCAAACAACAATAATTCTGTGGTTACAAAATTCTATTTAAAAAATAGGATTTTTAAATAAACAAAATACACACGACTAATGAAAACCCTACTGGCCCACGCCTGTATGGGAAAACGCAGAGAATGTAGACTATAAAATAAAGAGGCACTCTGGATTTGTAAATCGAGATACTCTGGCACAGATTTCAGTTGAGAAAATGTCTACATTAATGAATTTGCCTTTCAATACATAGAGAAGAGAGACTTAAAAGTCACTATGGTCCTTTAAGGTGGACCTGGAAGATGGGGTCCTCTTCAAATGCCTTTAGTTTTTTTGGATCTCAACATCAAGCCAGACTTGTAGACACTTGATTGCAGTTAAGCCAGTGTCGAGATGGAGTCTTGATTTCCCAATGGTGAGTAGACATCAAGATGGTTCGCAGCGAGGGATCCCGGTGGATCAAATTTGCATTTGAGACGGGTCAAGTTAATGTCTTCCAGCGGGTTGAGTCGGCAGACTAATCCGCAGCAAGGCTACTACTAGATTGAAGCTACGTTGAGATTGGTAAATTGATGGCTTCCAGGAGGTAAAGTCAGAGCATGGGTCAAGACCATGCTTCCATTGGATCGAGTTGGTGATCGAGAGAAGGCTAGTGGATCTGGTTACTTCCACAGAGTCAAGCCAGCAATCAGATTAAGTTGAGGCAATCTGCTTCAGTGGGTCGAATCTGCTTCTGTACGGCTCAATGATCCAGTAAGTGGTTTGAAGTACTTGAGTGTCATACATAGCACCACGGGTATTGGAGCGGCTCAAAGTGAGTCAAGCATGGTTGAGCAGACCCTAAGTAACTCGAGGCACTAAACAGGCTTTGGCCTGCTTTGTGTGGTTTTCACAACCTGGGAGGCCCAGTCCAGGATCTTGGGAACAAGGGGAGTGCTTTACCTGGGAGTGCTTGTAGAGGTCACTTACAGGGTTCTGTTAATTCCAGTGAGGTCATGGGTACCGGTTCTCAGTTGCAGTAGGCCTTGCCCAGCTATCTGTTAATCCAATATAGGCCCTGTGGATGGTTACGGAGGAGGGCTTGCCTCTTGCTTGGAGCTCTGTCTTGTCTCCACCCACTTCATATATAGGCAGAATGTTACAGCAGATCGGTCTGCAGTAAGCCGGCTGTTAAGGGTCCAATCCTAGCTGCTATAACAAGTGTCCTTTGCCTGCTGATGTCATACCCAGGGTGCCTTGTCTGCAAGAAGTGGAGAGAGAGAAAGAAGTTTGGGAGCCCTTGTAAAATCCAAGCTGTTGAGACTCCTCTCGGGTCTGGAGATTTTCTGTCAGCTGTTCTAACTTTACCTCCTTCCCCTGCCTGCCTACATCAAAAGGTATCCAGTAATAGGCACTCTGCTCTGAGGTGGCCATTGTAATGACAGGACTGTCTTTACATCACCAGTTCCCAGGGGACCTCCCAGGGAGTGTTTGTTTTCTGGAGCAAAGTGACAACCCTTGTTGGAGATGGGAGAGAATCATGGAGAGGGCTTCCTGGGCTGATCCCAACATGGTTGTTGTGGCTACACCCATCCCAGACAGCTTAAGGTACCATAGGCCCTGCCATGAATGAGTCGCTGATCACCATGCTAAAAATAAATTACTTGCAAAGCTTGTAGCAAAATAACTGTAATCTCAGTTGCCACCAAGTCAAAACTAGTCCTGGTTTACATTTAGAGATTAGTCTCCCAACAGGCTGTTGTGGTACAGTTATGTTTTTTACCAGAGGTACACACAGTCGTCACCTCTGTTTATTGGAACTTTGTGTTCCACAAGCTGTGTTCAGGAATACACATGTCACATTTGAACCTAACCTGTTGCCACTGCAGCTGGTGGGGGATTTCAGCAGACTGTCAAAGCAAGGTACATTTTTGAAGTATGCTTATTGGCATGGAGCAATATGAAAGCGGGGTCTGATTTTGCAGATCTTTTCCGAAACGGTATTACTGCATCATTTTTATATTTACAAAAGGCACAGGCCATCCCATTCCCACACTCACCAGATGACATTCTGTCACAGACACTGTGAGAGGAGAAGCTAAAGCATGCAGGTAACAAACGTCTGACGTGTCTTATGATGCAGACGACCAGCAGCATGTCTTTGTCAAAATCTTTGTCAGAATTTGAAACTGGACCACCTGAAAGCAGATTGAAATACGTGTGAAAATCTGTGTTCTGTAAATTGTGGCCAAAAATCTCAGGAGTCACACATTCAAATAAGAGAGAGTTGAAACTAGTGCGAACCGCTGCATTCGGGAGCTGCGGTATGGAGTCAAAGGGGTCACAAATGCAGAGCAGTGAATCCAGCGTGAAATGTTGCGAGCTGGAAAATAAATTAAGTAATATCAAAATGTGACCAGAAGGACGGAGTTGAAACAAGGCTGAACACATCCCAACTGCAAAATGGCCTCAATTGATAAAAGAAATGAATGGCAAGACTGTAAGAGATGAGATTGTTGCAGAAGAGCTATATTCCGGACAATAGTGGAAGTAGAATTTTGTAAAATAAGTGCCCAATTAAACCATATTGTGGTGTTCGAGTTAATTGCCACCAGTCGCAACAGTGGAACAGGTAGTCCCTGGAAAACATATGATTGAGTGTTATGACCATTAAATCATGCATGATTTCCAGCACAGCAGGTAAAAGACCCCATATTGATGTGGGACTTTATGCTGTACCAGACCATGAGATGCTGCATGTCATATTCACAAATGCCACATGCAGAAAATGATGATGCCCGAAAATAACGTTAAACAAAAGGAATGCACATTTACTGCGCATTCGGGATGGACAAAAACACTGAATCCCATAATGCTGAATAAGGGGATGGGGGTTGCAGGGGGTGTCCCTCGCTCCCCTTGTTCGGCATTATGGGTTCGGACTTGCGGCGGTGTCCCCTGCTTCCATTACATGGAAAGCGGGGGACAATAAAGACGAAAAAAAGAAAGGGACCCTGCGGCAGAAGTTCCAACCCGTAATTGGGAGCTGGAACTGATGTCGCAGGGAGAGGCCCGTCGCAGGAAGAGGACTTTAGGTACGATATTTAAGGGTAAAGGGGTGGTGGGTAGAGGGAATGTGGGAAGTCTGGATTTTCGGGATGCAAAGCTTTCCCCTTCGTAGTATTCTGCTGCATTGTTGTGGGCTTAGATCATTTAACGTAGAACCCAGAAAATATCTTGCAATTACGAGTTGGACTGCTTCACCCTAAAGGGGGTAAGTGCTACAAAAATTACCTTCATCAAAAAAGTGGAGGTACTGACTGCCAGGTACTGGGAGGGGTTCGAGGGGGGGGTTGGTTGGCTGGCTGGCTTGTCTGCTGTTTGTGTGGTTGATAGGTTTGAGTTGGTCATGAAGGTAAGATGGAGTTTTGAGGCGGATGGCTTTGAATACAATGCAAAGTACTTTGAAGGCAATTCTCTGGGATATGGGGAGCCAGTGGAGCTGAGCAAGCGCGGGGTGATGTGTGAGTGTTTGGGTAGGTGGACAATGAGTCTGGGTGCTGCGTTTTGTATGGCTTGCAGGGTTGACATGGTGGTGTTTGGGAGTCAAGTGAAGAGAACATTTTCAAAGTCAAGCTTAGAGAACACCAGTGCTTGGACTGAAGTGTGGAAGTCTTCAGGAGGAAGGCAAGGTCTTATTTTGCATAGGTGGTGTAGCTGTAGATTGCATGTTTTGGCGACGGCGGCTATGTGTGTGAAGGAAAGGTGGGGGTCAATTGTGAAGCCAAGGGATTTAACAGGTGTGGGGAGGGATATGTGTGGGTTGTCTGTGGCGCGTTCATGGATCCAGGGGTCGAGGTTGAGTTTGTGCCATGGTGGGTGGGAGATGAGGTATTCGGTTTTGGAAGGGCTGGGTTTGAGGAAGTGGGTGGCCACCCAATTGGTGATGGTGGAGAGAATGGTTTTAAGGGTGTGGAGTTGTGCAGGCGGTGACATTTGGGAGTATATTTGTGTGCTATCTGTGTATTGGTGGAAATGCTACAGGTCTGTCCAAGGCATTCAACATGTAGGTTGAAGGAGTGATGATGGGGAAGAGCCTTGTGGGAACTCATACTTGACAGGGGTGGGGTCCGATTGATAAGGGGACATGGAGACAGTGTGTCCTGTCAGTGAGAAAGCCGGTGAACCAGTCAAGTACCGTGCAGAGTGTATTATAGACCCACAAAAAAGCAGCACACCATAGATCAACATACTGGGGGGGTTGATCCTTGAGCGTGCACCTACGTGAGCGACTGATGGCCTTGCTGGGTGTGAGACAAGGGGAAGTGCCCCGGAGGCAGCTCGCTCTGAGGATGAGAACCAGAAAGGACCCCACCTTTTTACAGGCTGGACTGGCACATCACCCCCTCCATATCTCCGCTCATCATGGGGACATTGAGCGTGGCTTCACCTTCTGCAAAGCCATGCCCCCTCTTGCCTGGCTGGCGAGTGTTCTGTGTTTCTGTGCAGTAGGGGCTTTTTAGTACACCGTGGGAATGCTGCATGGCATTGCCAAATATATATTTGTGTAGTCCTCGGCCAGATGCTGGAGCCCCTCCTGTCACATGCCCATGCTCCCTCTCTGCCACTCTACCAGCAATCCATGCTGTCTAAAGCAGTTTAAACATTGTGGTGACATTGTTCTGGTCTGACTGGAGCAATACTGCCCAAAGTGTTATATAAAAACCGGATGTTACTAATGGGAACGCAAAAGACTTCAGTACAGGCAGGAGCTCACCAACAGTGTTAGTTACACCGTATCTGCTTCTCCTCGCTCCACCCTTTCAGTGTATACTTGCAGGTGGGTTTCATATTGTCTCAGATATAAAACACATTTGGCGATGGCTTTTTAGACACACAATCCCTCCTTGCCATTGTATTTCAAGGCCAGTATGACATGTTTAATCCAAATATGTTTTGCGTTGGTACCTGTTCGTTAAAAGCAAAATATATATATATATATATACATATATATATATATATTTTTAGTTTCATGCATGGAGGTAAAATAAACACTTTTTATCAAAATTACTCGTTGGGTTGGTAAATGGCCTGATGACATGCTTTGTATGTTCGTGTGTACGAGGGATTTGTGAAAAAGAATGTTCACGCATTCTTCCACGTGTTTGCGTAGAATATTTTGGAACTACCTCACATTATATGTGCACCTTTACAAGCAATAGGGCGCTGCAACGAGCCATGCTTTCATTGACTGTAATAAAGGGCCATAGGGAAGAAAATAGAATTTTAGCAATTTGTTAACTTTAAATTTGAACTTTCTCTAATAGCCAGAAGACGGCAGTGTTGACCTATAACGCTTGGTGCCTACTCAACCTATTTACATCGCTGCTTTACTAGGCTACATTCTTTTGTGTGTCTTCTTGCAAACTAAACATGAACAAAGCAAAAGTGCATAATCATGGACAACAATATACATTATAATGTAGCCTACTCAGTACTCAACCTATTTATATTCCTATTCATTATTATTGTATTATTTATTAGTATAGGTTTATACACCTGTTGCTGTGTCTTTTGGCAAACACATCCACAAATTTATCAAGATTTATCTCCCGAGCCCTTTTTGACTCTACACTTAACAACCCCAAATTACTCAATCGCTCATCACTCGTATTTCTCAAGGCAGTTTTGATTAACTTTAGAACAGAAAAACTATGCTCACATGCTGCAGTGCCCACAGGTAATGCAAGTGCAATTTTGCAAAGTTTAAACATCTCAAGGAACACTTCCTTAAATGGCTCAAGGAAGACTGTGAGCTCTATTAAACTGGTTGGTTTTTCAAAACCATTAGTTTGCCTCCTATCAGGAATTCGCTTGACATGAGGGATCTCATATTCTAGATCCTCAGTACTGCAGTTGTATTGCCAGGCAAATGGAAACACTGCCTTATTCTCACAAAATGTGGGACTGCAGGGATTCAAGGCTTGTATCCCTTGCATAACGGCACAACTTTCTTTAGAAAATCTTCTCTTCACCTCAAAGAGAAGCACATCAACGATTGGAATAAATGTACCTGTCTTTGAAATATAGGCATGGAAATGTAATACCCTTCAAGCCTAGAGCTTGGTGCGACCGGACGCCCTAGAGGTGCAACAGCAATGTTGAATTGCTCAGCAAGTGTAATGTTATTGTTCCAAATCCCATTAAAGACGGAGCCCTCTCTATAACTGTCTAATGTGTCAACAATAGAATCAACAAGGGCAACTGCCACGCCCAAATTGAGTGTGGGGACTTAAACATATCTCACATGTTTTATCTTCCCCCAAAGCATTCGGGAATGTTAAAAGGAGGCCAACAAACTCTAAATCTATTTGGGCTAATAGACCTCTTGCCTCTACAGCTCTATCAGCATTTCTCTCTTCAGATATTTCTTTTAGTAGAGGTATGAGGGCTGGCAGTCTGTCCCTCACTGTCTTGCAAGCATTGTACCTAGAGGCTCAGCGTGTCTCTAGCAACCTTTGAAACTCTCTTGGGGCCCCCCTGAAACATGTCCCTCTGTACCTCTAGCCATCTTTGACGCACATATGACCCTGACACAAACCTACAGTTTCTGCAGAAGAGAAAGACCATAGGCTTCAGGGATACATGTTTCCACTGTCAACTAAAACTAAATTCAAGCAATGTGCATTGCAGTGAACATCAAAAGCAAATGGGGCCTCCGATTTCATGTGTGCCTGCACTCCTGTGTTCTTTCCACTCATGACAGAGGCACCATCATATGCTTGACCTACTAGGTGGTTTCTGTAGTCACAGCCATACTTCTGCCTTATTTGTATAATTTTCTGTGAAAGCACTGCAGCATCTAGTCGCTCTGCTGCTTCAAATGTGAGCAAACTTTCACATATTGAGCAATTGTAATATTATCGAATTACCAAGGACATTTGTTCCTTCCTGGCAATGTCTCTGGTCTCGTCGACCATAAAGCTGAAAGCCCCACTTTGTGCAACTTCATTAATTACTGAGGTGCAGACAATTTCAGCCAAGCAATCTTTCATTTTGTGTACTATGCACAAGGTATGTTGCATTTCTTTTTTTTTTTCTTTTTTTTTACAGTCTTTTTTTTTTTTACTGTGATCATGCTAGAGAGTACATTTCCTTTATTCTGGCCTTCTGTTTCTTTGTGTTCTCTGTTCAATGTTTTGCAGAACTGTGAGGAGCAGGGTTTCTCCAACAGTTTTAATGTACTCTCTATTTCCCCCCTATTTTATTATATTCTGCATTTGAGGATGCTTAGAGAGAACATTTGCTTACAATTGACTTTTAATATTCTACCCATGCTAACCTAGCAATAGTATGTGATTCTGATTTGCCATGGCCTACAAACCCCCCATCTTTGTAAGATGCCTTTTTCCAATTTTTGAATCCTGCTTCAGATGTAAACACCGAATCACCTGAGGAAGGGAGACTGAAGTGTCGGCAGGCAGAGCAGTAGGCAGAATCTTTACTTTGAGCGTATGCCAGCAATTTATGTGTGAAGTACCATTTTTTTCATGAAGCCCCGTCTTCCACCCCCCCTGAACGGTCCTAGGGAAAAATGTTAGATGTGGCTGTTTGGGCCCCTTGCTTCTTGACTGGGATATATATAGAAGAATGAAACGCAAGTTACTCTTTAGCCAGCCATCTATTTTATTATCAGTGTCACACTGCCACTAGGGGTGTAACGTATACCGTTAGTGATACTGTGAACAACTTAATTGAACTATAATAACCGTCACGTTGTTTATACTGGTATACTGTTTTTTAGGGCCTACAGCTATTAAGTGAGCTTTTCAATCTGATTTGGAAAGGCTGCCGTAAGCAAGTGCTGCGCAGTCTGGATCTTGCACTGTGGGGTGTGGTGTCTGCCAAGGGGGCCTTGTTTGGCAGACAAGAGCATAGGGAAAGTGTGGCCACATTAGTAAATGCCGCTTTGATGCTGTGACCTCTTTCTCTGTGATCAGTGGAGTGGGGTTAAAGATCAGCCGATTTGTAGTTTTCCCACCAATTTCAAAGAAGGGGAACTACACATCCCAGAAATCAAAGGGGGAAATGAACTGGATGCCCTTCTGATGCATGTCCACAAAAAACATTAGCTCTGTAGAATGTATGAACACTGGGCCTATCAGTGCTTTGTGCTAGTATATAAACTCCCCCCCCCCCCTTCACCTGCCTTCTGCATATGGCACTGGACTCAAACAGGCAGGACAGATTCTACATTCAATTTGAAGTATCCAGAGCAATGGAGGTGAGATATTTCTCAGGTCTATCCGCGATTTATGACACCACCCATGAAAGCAATCCTCTGTCTCAACTCACATGACAAGGGTCCTAATGCGCTCAGACCTGGGGGAAATGGTAATGATGGGGCTGTGGTGAAGTGGTGGTGGTGGTCCAGGCCATGTTTTAACTTTGTCATTTTCAAAAAAGTTTTTGTGCCACTATATTTAAGAAGGTAAATGAACATGTATTGCAAGAATCAAGAAAGAAATCAACAGCGCCCACTAAACGCTGTCCTGATAGGATTACATGGTCCGTGCTGACTCCAACATCAGACCTTTAGAATACACCAAGCTATAGTGATTTGATCAGTATGCAACCTTTTGGTGTGTGTGTTTGTGTGTGTGTGTGTTGGCTATGACATTTTGACAAAAGAAACACAATGACATGGGCTTTCAGACCTCACATGAGTGACTTTTTCTCCCTTTAATGGGATAGAGTGTTATCAAAACAAAATTCTATGACTGATCACAGTGAGGAGTCATGATGCCCATGCCATGTGGTTCCAAAATAATGCAGGTCGAAGCTGATTTTCAAAGTGATGACCTGTGACTTAGCAGGGAGCTCGTTGCTCAAAATGTGCATTTTAACACTTCCACTAGTCACTCTTTCTTTCAAGACGATCAACGGGTGAATGCCATGAAAGACCAAATCTGCAGCCGCTTTAGATTCTTGGAGGATCAGCTAAAAATGTGCAGAGACAAGTTTCAAAATGCTGGCAATTTTATGACCTTTAAGAAAATATTTGTTAAGATTAGTTAACTCCAACTGCTATACTGCGATAACCATGATATACCGTCATTTGGCAAGAAGGTTATCATACCGCCATAAAACCAATACCGTGACACCCCTAACTGCCACACTGTCATAATTTCACCTGTTGGTCTGGGAACAGCTTGAATAGCTCTAGCTGAGTCCTGCCTCGCCCTCTCTTTGACTGTTGTTGCTGCCTGTTCCTCACTTTCTTGCCATGCTGTTTCTTCCCTGTTCTCTGTCCCTGATGCTGGCTCTGCCTGTTCGTCGCTGTCCTGTTCTGCTTCTGGCGCTGCCTGTTCATTAGCGATTATGTTCTCTTTCTTTTCCACTGAATCCTCAGGAACGTTCATCCTCACTGCATCTCCACTACTACTTTTCTTAAAGAAGGAAGAGATTTCCGTGGACTTCCTCTTCATTGTCTGCAAAATGGCATAGGCGTAGCAATAACGTGGGTCATTTCCAAACGCAAAAATGCTGTTTAAACTTGCATTCATTCATTTTCTTAGAATCGTTCAGTTTTTTTTGTCGGACTACCACACAAATACCATTTTGACATGATTTTCATCACACCCTGCTATGCCAGAGCCTAACCTTCTAGCCAGAGGCAGTTCAAGAGGCCTGTATTGGGCTGTAGCAGGTTTTGTGTCAGCGAGTTGTTCAAACGCTCTCCTTTCCCTCTACTCTTGAGCACCCAGCAGACTTACTATTGGGGGTTGCAGTGGTAGGCCCAGCAACGTATTACACTTGTATGAATGACCAACATTAAAAGTAATCTAATGTCCAACAATACACTTTTCTTACTAAAACAGCAAGCATTTAGCTTGAAGTGTTGTTCTTCAAGTGCTCATTAAACACAAGAACAGAGTATTCTTCTCACACAAAGATAATACAAGAGCATTGAAAATAGTCCAACAATAAGCACTGACTCAGACCCATGCTGCCCTGATCACTTTGCTCCCTACCTTTCCCCTGAACTTCTCTCTGCCACACTTGCATGATCCCAATGTCACAAGGCCTAGTACGATTGTTTGTCTTGTCTCCCCTCTGTCTGCCCTCCCTTGTCTTGCGATGCCTAGAAACACTTATACACAAGCCCGTTATAAATCTCTTATCATATTACTGGCATTATGAGCAAAGAAAATATGAGTATTCAGCACAGAAATGTATGAGGACAATCAGCATAAAAATGCTTTTACACTGGCAGAATACTGGCATAGCGTGGGCAAACGCATTATGAAAATGCTCGTGTGCACCGTTGGTGACTTGGCATCTATTGGATTTTTTCATGTCTTACTGTACAGAACACATGCGACTGTGGTACTTTTTACCCAATTTCTAAAATGCACCATGTTAGCCCATTATTTAAAATATTTCCTTATGGAGCGAACACCCCAAACCCTGCTTGGTGAATTTGGGCTCCCTGGGTACGCTTAGTTGCTCCTTCAACTAGGGCGAGAACTAATCCCAATCACTCTCTGGGCTCCAAACTATATTAGCATCAGGCCCCTCTTGTTAAATGACCCTGGCTACGTCACAGGCTCAGTATGTCTCTGTGCACATGCAACAAATCCAAAACAAAGCGTAAAATAAACATGCACAGAATACCGCTCTAACCACATTCAAGCATGACCACAATCCCAAAATACAGCCCACGAGACACCAACCTCTAACAATCCTTATGATACAAGCAAAACACTCCACACACATACATCAAATAATAAGCTAAGAACATTCGGTACCACTAATAGGGAATCCACATAGTTACTCCTCTTGTATTCATGCACAGCCCATCCAAAGACCATAGCACAAAGACATGTGATATGCCTTATGTGCAACTAGTTATTGTGAATTCACTAAAAGTATTGCAAAAATATACAGATGTTACATGTTGTTACTGCACCAAAAGATATCCAAATCATAACTGCTCTTCTGAAATGGAAAGAACTGTACGCATGTATTAAGTAAAATGCATATCCTTACAGAAACGCCATTTTCAATTCAACAACATAAAATCTCTACCTCTGGCGAACCGGAGACAGAAAAAAAACACTGGCCGGACTCTGCCCAATTGTTCCACTACTAAAAGCCTCTTGCACACAACCTACATGCAGCCGAGCCGAGGATGGAAACCCGGAAATAAACACAGCCTGGAAGTGCGAGCCAAAGCAGAAATGTGCACGTCCAGGCTCAGGTTATGTTTATTTCCAGGTGCGTGCGAACCACTGACTGAGCATGTGCGATCAATGGCCAATGGGTGGCCACCATCATACTTGGCTCCGGGACCGCTGGGCCGGGCCGCGGCAAAAAAGCAACAAAATAAACGGGGCATGTTATTGTCCATGCACAGTCCAGTGCAGTGCGAAAAGTGGGGTTTTTTGTTGCTTTTTCGCAGGGTGGCTGATTGGGGGGTGGCTTTTTTTTGTTAGGGTGCCTGTGGCCCCGCTTGCCGGTGCCCCTGGCGTGAGAACAAGTGCTCTGGCAAGACACGGAGCCATCTTATTCCAGCCATTTGCTACCCTTAATGCAAGGACTGGCAGATCACCCTATCCTGTCCTTAGGTCATGCAAAACAAGAGGTGATGTCTGGAAGCAGGGATCCAGTCCTAAAGAACAAAAGCAGGGGGACTCATTAACATATGTGATGTCACCAGAAATTAGCATTTTGAGGTGAAATATGCTACTTTAATTCAATTGGCCTTGCCTAACAATACAAATTGCACAGGGTAAATGGGCATTAGCCTTTCAGAAAATCAACATGCACAAAAAAATGAGGGAGTTTCTTTTAATAGGGTGTGAAAATGTTAAAACTGTGCACGTTTTAAACCCCAAGAATCAAAGCATTTCACCTTTTGGTTGTTTATTTTTCACCAGGTTATATGGTGTACTGGTAAAGTGCCTGACTTCTAAACCTGACTACCGCAGATCGAATCCCCAGGTTGCGCTTAAAATCATAATTTTGAAAAAAGACGAAGGGCCTCATTATGGCCCTGTTGGTCTGGTAATAAAGTGCTAGTATTAACATATACTGACACTTTATCAGCCGGCAGAGTGCAAGTATGCTGGTGGGGGCAACCTGACTCACCTCCAGCCAAGAGCTGGAGGTAACTCAGGCCCCTACTGGCATAAAACAGCCAGTATTCTCAGCACCAGCCATACCAGTATATCACCAAATCCCCCCCCCCCCATGGAATGGGCTTCTAGTGGTTTTTCCGCCCCCTGTAATATCCATGTATTTCCGGGATATCAGGCGGTGGAAACGGTAGGTGCATTTGCCGGTGTCCTGATGGATTTTCTTCCAGGATACCGGCAAACCTATAATGAGGCCCAAAGTGTCTTCTTTTACACATGGCTTCTTAAATAGTCTGGGGGATGGCGTCTGTGCTCTGAAAAAAGTGGGAGGACGCTGTCCACCCACGCATACCCGCAATTTAAGCCCTGGCTGTAAGCTGTAGAATTATTCTTTGCTTCTGGCACTGCTCTGGGGAACCCTCCAGACTATCACTCTTCAGTCTGCCAAGCCATTACAGAAAGGGGAAAAGACCATATGCAAATCAGCTTGGTCCCACCCCAAAAGGTGCAGTGCAGTCCAGCCCAGCCTAGCCTGAACTGCTTTTTCCCTTCACTTAGGCATGAGACCACAAGCCACTCCAGGCAGGCTGAAGAGTGATGGTCTGGAGGGTTGCCAAGAGCAATTGCCAGAGGACTACGATAAATTGTAAACCTTCCAGCCATTGCCTCTTTTATATTGCTTTGTACGACGCCCATCCTGTAGTCAAGAAAGATGCCAAAACGGGCAGTAATCATTAACCGAATACCACAGAACATGTATTAAAGGTCTTATGTTCAAGTTTTGTGAGTTGACTTCTGTTATATTTGGACAGGCCCACTCCGTCACAATTATTGAATGGAGCCATGCTGTGCCCTTGGCTATTCTGACACAATTACGCAAACCATGTTGCAACATGCTCCCAGTGTGCCCTGATCAGTTCTTCGATAGCCTTTGTGAGCACACCAGCTCCTAGCCTTTTGCACACTACACAATGAAAGGCATTCTTATAAACTCCAGGCGATCCACTGTGCATCTTGTGCCCTGCTTGTTGATTTTAAAGCCTTTTCACATTCATTACATTTATAGGCAGGTCAAGCTGAGCTCTGCTTGCTCCATTCATTGCCTTTTTCAACTTGATGAGTTGGTGTTCATAAGCGCTACCCGGTGTACCACGTGTATGTGTGTGTTTTCTATTGGCTGCCTTCACCATCATTAGAAAGACCTAGTTTAATCTTTACTGAGGATTATTTACTTCTTAAAGTTTCAAAGACTGTGATCCCGATCGTCTCGGGAGGATAGCTCGTGGACAGCGTGCTCGCCTTGGAGGCAAGACTACATGGAACACCAGATGTTCGATCCCCGGCTCTGCCCTTAGAAACCTCTGGGTATTAAGTACATTATAACTAACCTATCCTATCTAATTCCCTGTGACATGTACAATTGACTTCTGGCAAGCAAGTGAGCTGTAGATGTGGGACAACCTTGTACTTTTGCAGTTATGTTATGTTTGGTTCTCTGAAAACCAAACCTGCAGCATGAAAGCTGCTTCAGAGACCTATGTAAAATCTCTCAGAAGGAAATCGCCTAGGACAGGGGTCTGCAACCTTTGGCTCTCCAGATGTTCTGCTCCTTCAGGGAGTCAGTGCTGAGGAGTCATAGACTCTGTGGCATTGGTAAGATTTCGCGATTTCGTAGCACTACATGTGCTACGATTACCCATGCAACAGTGCCCGTTAGGCTTAGGCGACACCTGGTTTTGAACCGAGGACCTTATCAGACCGATTTGCAGCGGGTACCATTTGAGTTGGATAATGAGAGGCAAATTGCATTCGGTCGTGTGTGCTCATGATTATAATTGTTATTCTTCAGTTTACAATGATCTCCAGAGTCACGCCTGGGTAGCTCTCATCATGGCCTTTGCTTTGCCTTCTGGTGCATTAGCCCTGGTATTTAATGGGGAAATCCGGCATAGGACTGGTTGAGCTATACACACCTTACATGGAACAATTGGCGCTCTCGGATTTTATTTAATGGGTTATGAAGGACCATATTATTTGCTTCTCAAAGGCCACCTACTAATGGTAGAGAAGACGGTGTCGGGAGCGGGGCACTTGACTGTGAACCTCCCACCCCCAGGTTGCAGGAACTGGCTTCCAGGCCTACTAGGGAAGCCACTGTTGCCCCGGCTCTCCTTTGATACCCAGTCGCCCCCTTATGTGCCACCACTAGCATACAGCCTCTTCTACAATGTACTTGTCATTGACATCTCTCCCCCACCCCTAGTGGTAGAAAACATTGGGGCCCTTTGCACACAAAATACACAGAATGTAATTGTTTTCCCATATTTTTTTCTTTTAGGGGGAAGTCCCGACATGGGAAAATTGAATAAAATGTTAAACTCTGAGCACGCACGGAGAAGGATCACAGTACAGATTGGTGGTCACTGTACAAATAAATCCATATTTGCAATGCTCATCCCACCACGGTTGGATCCAAGAAGATCCTATATAAAAGGATTCCAAAGTGGCTGCATGGCCCCTCCACAAAGCCTCATATGGAGGGGGACGCCACACCCCCCAGACTTAAACTCTCTCTCTCAGCAAGTCAAATACTTACTATTGACTTCAGCGTGAGACAACCTCCAAAAAAATACTTCACTGAATAGTAGACTCAACATGTTGAGCAGTATGCTTTTAATGAGGCAGCTCTTACTTGTCCTATAGGCAAACGGAGGTTCTATGACAAGCCTCCTGGCTCCGTTTGAATCTGCCAGTGCACCCTGGAAACTAGGAGAAGGAATCCAGGCGGGTTCATGATCCGGGGACAGGCCTGTCTGTGGGTGCTGGCCAGTGTATGCAGCATCTCTGGCCAGGCTCAAGTCAAGGGTACACTTAGGTGGACACAGTCTCCCCTCCCCCGCCCCCACTTTTTTCAGGAGTCACCCCACTTTTTTCAGAGGGCACCTTGATATGCTAATTTCTGGAGATGCCACATTCAATTTTTATGTTAATGAGGCCGCCCCTGCTCTCCCCCTCCCCCCCAATGTTCTTTTTTAGGCCTTGACCCTTGAGCTCTGGCCAGGCTATGATGAAGTCTTGTTATGGCCCAGAGTCTGAACTCTGCTGCTCTAACCCTTGATCTCTGGCCTGGCTATGATGAAGTCTTGTTATGGCCCAGAGTCTGAACTCTGATTCTCTCTCCTATGCAGAGAGTGCCTCCCATAAGTACCCTGATCAGGCTCCCGTCTGTTTCCTTATATCCATGGCTTGGACATTTTCCTTTGTAGCTTCATTGTGCACAAGCCATGCAGCTCATTGATTCTGTGGTGTGTAACCAGTGGAGTAACTTTGATAAAAAGGTTGGGGGGGGACATGACAACTGAAGTAAAGGTGCAGAGTGAAGGAAGGGCGGATGGTGGCTCTGAGGGATCGTTTCAGCCAAATTGTTCGTAAAACTTTGGTCGAATGGAAGATTTTATTGAATTCGGTCACCACCATTAGTTCGAAGATACCAAACATGAAGAGCAGGGGTTGTGGGGGTGTCCCCCGCTCTCCATGTTCTGTATTTTCGGCTTCAGGGGTTGCAGGGATGTCTCTCGCTTCCTCAACATAGGAGGCTAGAGACCCAAAATTAAAATAAAAATAGAAAGAGACCCTGCGGCATCAGATCCGACCCGCTTTAAAGGAACAGAACTGACACTGCAGCATACAGGAGAGGCGGCAGAACGGAGAACAAGTAGGGGGGATTTCTGGGTGTACTGGCGGTTTGGGGGGGACATGGGTTTGGTGTTTTGTACCGAAGTAAAAAAGTATTTGCGCCGAAAATTACTAGGATCAATTCTGCCGTGAATCATTTTACCTTAGTCAAACAACCCAAATCCCTGAGGGATAACACTAAACTACTAGACCACGAGAGTCCATTGCCGACACTCTGTTATAACTTTCATAAGAATTTTGGTGTATCTTTAAAATTCAATTGGACCCCCACACATCTTCAGACGGGCCTGCCGTGCACCCAGTGACATAACATTCACAAACTACATTCCACCCAGAACATACACACAATGCATTATTTATTATTCATTCAGACACAAAAGTCAACACAAATATGCTTGCACACACTCACACACACACAAATGCACTGAGCACCTCCATTGACATACACTGTGTGGACACAACATTTATATGTACATACACAATAACACATGGAAACAGTGGCGCAACTTCCATTGAGCAGACCAGGCTTTATCACCCCCTGATCCCTGAAATTTTGGCTACGTTGACGTGACCCAGCTGAACTATAAAGCCATGGCAGGAAGGAACAGATTCACGGGAATGTCAGCAATTACCTTGATTTTTCCATTCTTTCAAAGGCAGAAGCCATCAGTTAATGCAGTGCATGGGGTGACCAAGTACACTTTGTATAGATTTTTAAATGCCATATATCTCCAAACTTGGGTTATGCACAGCACCTTATGTGTACGTACTGATAGATTGTTTCTACAAGATTCAGACTGATTAAAATTAAGGTAGGTTTTCCTGCTTTCAAATGACTCCAAGCAGTGGAGTACCGAGCAGGAGAGAGAGGGGAGGTCAAGCTACCCCCGTGGCTCTTTTGAGCAAGACCAGGACATTTGTCAGTGGGGCACCTCCCGTTCAGCACCTCAAAGAGGGTGCCCAACGGGAAAGGTGTCCCGCTGGCAGTATAATGTGTGCCGAGCAATTCCTGCTCAGCATGCTAATGGTCCTGGCAGCAGGACACCTTTCCCGTTTCAAATGGTAGAGGTGTCCCGCTGCCAGGACAATGTCCCAGGGAGCTCCGGGCAGCACAGGGGCTGTCACGTTGCTCCATGTCAACAGAGCATTAGAATGTGAACCATTAGGCACTGATGGGAGGGAGGGGTGTACTATTAGCAGGGACTTTTGTCCCTTTTGAAATGTGAATGGGAGGGAGTGATTAGAATTGAGAAGGGTGCACAATGTTTCATGCTTTATGCAATAATTACTATGGCTTTAAAACCCAAGGGAGATTTGTTAGGCTCACATTAATCTGCATGATGCTATTGTGACTTTGCATGCAGGATGGGGGAGAATAAAGCTAAAGCCATATTCCTATTGCTCAACTCAACATATTCCTATGACAATGTATATAGTGTATAGTTAGTTTACTATGAAAGGCTAGTTTATTATGTAATGTGGTTTGCTTCCAAGGCATTGCTATAAATAATTTTTAAGCACATGAAATGTAAAGTAAAACCTTAATAAATATCTATATCAACTAAACCTGGAAGATGTGTGCAGTTGCTTAAATTGTCCACATCCCAGTTTCACCATTTAACCAAAGTTTGTGATCCTGGGCAAATCATTTGATCAAAGTGTGCCCTATCTGCCGCTGTGTAAGTGATTCTGATTCTGAAAGCTTATGTTAATGTATCATGCTATTATGATAAAAAAAAAAAGCCTAATGACTATAGAGTTGCTCCATATATAAGAATAGTACAATTTAGGTATTTTGCACCACAAAGTTATTTGCCACTTGGCTTACTTATGGCAACTTATTCTAAAGTCACTTCCATGGTGCCTCCAAGAATCAAAGATAGATGATGCTCCTTGCAATGTCCTTTTCTGTGAAGTCACTTTTGTTGGTGCAATCCATATGCTAATTAGGAGGTTTGCATGCATTTTGCCCCAGTGGGCTTGGACAGAGCGCTAATAGATGAGTTTCCTCCATCTAGAATGACCCTGCTGTTTTATTTTTTGCGATGTGTTAAAATGCCATCTGCCATAAATGTTACCTAAAATGTAGATTGGGAGAGGGTGGGCGGTTGGGTGATGTGAATGACACCATGTCGAATTGCATGCACTGCATTTCGTTGCTCTCCTCCCCCCCCCCTCTTACAATACTGGATACTCCCCTGCTTAGTTTTGTAAGTGAAGCAGTTTTTGGTGGCCTGTAACCTGAACCATAACACCCATTGATTAATTTTCACCAAACCGTCCTGAAAAAGTGTCTGCATAACGCAAAATACTTTTTGACGGCTTGGGGAAGAATATTTTTTGCGGCAGGGGGAAAAGTTATACGGGGCTCACAAAAGCGTGCTTTTAACTCAAAATCCCATACAGTTCCTTCTGCACACCTACAACAAAAACTGCTTTAAAAAGGTTCACCATGTTTGGAAGGCGTATAGCACACAGCTTCAGTACGACAGTTTTGGGTCACAGGTTATCTCGGCTTGACTCTTTCCACTCTACTTGGGGAGTGTGCACCTTCCGTCATCTTAATTTTGAAATTAGGATGGTGCTTTAGTAGCATCTGAAAAGTGGCAAGACTAATTTTAGAAGCGTTGCAGAGCTGTGGCTTGCCACAGAGAATGCGCCATTTGTTATTGTTAGCGTGTCTTCACACCTGGGGCCTTAATGTGTACTGTGAGCTCTGCTCATATTGTCAAAATGTGACCCGGGCCCTCAATAGGGTCAGCCAGCAGCCCATCCCCCAACAAACATACACAAACACAATTAAACATTTTTTTTTTAAACTTACCTCTGCTCTGCTTTAAAATGTCACGTTACACTGACCTAACCTCTTTGCACGCATGCGCCTCCAGACAGAAACCAGGAAGCTGAATGAGCTTCCTAGTTCCTGTCTGTGTGTCGCACGAAGGTGAATCCGGAAAAGGATGCTCTGTGCCGCGGCCCGCGGAAGTGCTACTGCTAGTGTGACAGCATGGGGGCCGGGCCCCACACCACCCAGTTCTGATTTGGCAGTCCAGCACCCTGGCTGTTGACTTTGAGTCAGGTCAGCCAGGGTGAGGGACTGAGCCATGCTGGGCATCTTGGCCCAGAACTTGTGGAAACGCGGCCGCCAGGCAGCCCGGCATTATGTAATTAGACAGTGCAAGCCTTGCTGGGCACCCCAGCCAAGCTCACACTGTCCAATTACATAATTGATGATTGCGGCCCCCTGGCCATCCCTCCAAAAGATAGGGGGGGGACCAAAAGGCATGCCACAGAAGTTGGGACAAAACCCCCTGCCCCCCCCCTATAATTACGCCCATGTGTGTAACCACCCTCTAACCCTCACAGCCAGTCGCCTGGTGTTAATAAGGCTGTCGTGATGCAGGTGGCTTTTGTGGCTGGGGATTAAAACGCCCTGGCATGCAACCGCTTGTAACTGGAGGGGGGCATGGCGAGGAGCGCCTTCACCCCGCAAGGTGTGATTTAGTTGTTTGAGACGAGCCAGCCATCTTCTGGGACTGCTTCACAGAAGCTGCATGGTGACCACATCCAACAAAAACACAGTGACACAATGCCAAACCGCACAGAATGTGCTCGGGGCCTGCTCCATGCCCGACTTCACCCGATGCCTGCTCTCCAACACCCGTCTTGCAGTCATTGGCTACATACTGGCACATGGCCAAGAGCAGTGGAGGCTATGAACAAACCTCAATACTGGAAAGAGAATGAAAACTGCACTTCAAAGTATAGGCATTGCCGTGGGTGCCAACTTCACAAATATATTGGTGGTGCCCAGGTAGTGACGCAAAGTCACCAAAAATGGCAGGTGAAGCAGAAATTACACTGCACACCTGATGACCTACCAGGAAGTTATGTCATGTGCCATTTGAGAAAGATAATGTTGCAGGCAGCAACATCACTTCTACTTGTACAGATACACACACACACACACACACACAACAAAGAGTGCAACAAACTATTGGCGGAGACAACCGCTATAGCCCAGGGACACGGCACGGGTAGATTCACTTGACAGGGGTCACAATCTCCAAATCAACAGGTGGGGTACTTTAGTAAGGAAAATAAATCCACAGCTGACTTCCATTGTGGGATGTGACAGGCTATTAGTAGAATGAACCACTCATATTTTGGCACTGGAGAATGGCAGGATCAGCTGTTTCTCCAAACACACTCTTGTGGAAAGTTATGCCAGAACTCTACCGTTTGTCCTCCTTCTGAACCTAGTGAGGTACAGGGACGGGCCTTGCCACAGGGATGGGCTTTGCCACAGGAATGGGCCTCGGGGACCAGGTCTGGAGCAATAGTAAGCTTAGGGACCTCAAAGGGCTATCCCTTGAGGTGGAGATGGACCTAAATAGAATCCCTGGAAAGGTCACCAGCAGTGAAACCGTGTCTCACGAGGAACCACTTTTTCAAGAAAACAGTAGCGTGTCAAAACACCCGCCCTCAAGACCTCTTGTGCTGGGAGACTTAATGTGTTAATAGAACACTTACCTCTCTTCCTCACTCGCTTTGTATCCTTTTTCTTGGGAGGTTTCTAGGCGATGTAAATGTAGTGCCGAACGCCAGAATAGGACCCTACACCTCAAACACTGTGCTGCAGCCCAGCCTCATCATTCTAAACCACTGCAATATAAACAAAAGGTGGTTTTATTCATTTTTTAATTAAAGTCCTTAAGAGTACTAGGAAGACACAGCAAATTAAACCACAATGTTGAACAAATTCTTCAATGTCAATATATCATGTATATGTTCGTTTTGTAATGGACACTACTAGATTTGGTATCAAGAAACGTGTTTATTGCTGCTTCATAATCTAATTCTCTGTTATTTTGCTCTCATTTGAATGAATACCTAGAGCAAATCAACTATCTTTACCCAGTATAGACTGAAAATATGATTTATCTGTTAACATTTACTGAAATTCAGGAACAGCAACCATAACCAAGATCCTCAATATGACCAACACATTTGGAAAAAGCAAATATTGTATGGCAATATGTTTGTTTATTTTGTATTTTATTGGGCATTTGTAAGGCGCTTATACATCAAACAAATTGTGTTTCAAAGTGTCCTACTAGGCCTTGTGAACGTTTGGATTGTACAAGTGCACAGAGAGAGAAGGGACAGGGGAACGGGGTAAGTGCTAGGGTGTCCACAGAGGGATGAAGTGCCAAGGTGACAGTTGCAAGGCAACGGGTAAGTGCCAGGCAGTGACCACTGGATGGAAGAGTGGTCACCAGCCCAAACAATAAGTGCGGGCCTGTGAGGCAGCACAAGCCACATGGTGCTCGACAGCAACTGCACGCGGGGGAGGGAGTGCTGCAGACGATCGGACAGAAGGCCAGTACCCAGAGGCACACATAAGGCCCCCAAGCCGCCCATCACAATGAATTTCGGGGTTTAGCATGGGAAGGCGAGAGTAGAAGAGGAATGTCTTGAGGTGCTTGCAGAATTTGAGGAGATCCAGCTCAAGGTGAGACGGAGGGAAAGGGGTTGACTGTTCCAGAAGACTGAGTCAGCAGAAGAGAAGGAGCGGCCGCCCCCCTCGCTGCTTAGGGAAGCGCTTGACAAGCAGAGAGTTGAAGCCAGAGGATTGTTGCAACAAATGACATTAATCCACTAGCTTTGTAAGAAACTGATTTCCGTCTTGCCTCATCCTCTACGATCCATGGCTTTGTCAGTGATATTTTAGAGTAAACCATGGCTGTGGCTTTTTTTTCATAGTGCACAGCATAAACTGAGCTAATTCTAAGGATTCACAATTTTGTCTAACAAGGCCCAGTGAGATTAGATGATTTGTGCAGGATCACACTTTGGTTAACTGATCAAGTTGAGATTTGAACTCGGCCTCCAATTTAACCACTTGTTCACATATTCCCAGCTCTAGCCGGTAGAGAGACATCTGTTATTTGGCTTTCAAGAATACTTTGTTTTATAGAAATTACTTGAGATGGTGCGGATACCTTTGGCTTCCCAGAACCAATAGAGTAGGCTGCATAATAGAGGGGACAGTAAAAGTGTATATATCAAATAATAATCAAACCTGAAAAAATAGAAGTCATGAAACCGTATGAGTGGAGCTTTCTTTTACCCGTCCTGGATAAAAGCCTACAATTATCAGTATACAAAGTTGTTTCTGTTAAGGGTTCAAGTTTTCATTTATTATGAGCTGTGGGGTGAGCTCTGCAAAGCAGGAGAAAGGGGAGGCAGCCCGGATATTAGTCTTAAATGTTAAATTTATTTGTACCGCGCACCATCACCAGCAGCGTTGGTCCCCAGGCGGATCTGCAAACGTCAAGGCAGGATTGGTTAGTAAGGTGAAGAGGGAGTGGGATAGTGAGAGGAGTGGTGTTCTGTTGGCAGCTTCAGTTCGGTATACACTGTGCGCTGAGCCTTGGTGCAAGTATCAAATCGGTGTCAGTCCTCGTGTGCTGTTAGTGCTGCTTATGTGTTTTTTGTTGCAGTACGGTGAAGTGCATGCGGCTTGCTGTGCGAGAGGTGGCTGTGTGAGTTTTTGTGTGAGTTAAGTATGCAGAAATGTTGAGCTTTTTGGTTAGTAGGTTATGTTTCGCATCTAACCTTCACAGTATGGCAAAATGTCCTTATTCTGAGAATCCTGTATGGTGGGGGAAAGGCCCTGGTCTTACAGTACACTCTGTTTCACCATATAATGGACAAATGTGTAGGCCACATCTAGATCTGGGTCTTCTGCAAGGTCGTGAAGAGGTCTAGGTTTCATAGACAAAGGTGGTGGTTATCTCTAGATATGAGGGTCCTGTATAGTGGGAGAGGCCCTAGGCTTCATAATAGGTGGGATTCGACATATAATAGACGCAAATGGAGGTTACATCTAGATTTGAAAGTCCTGTAGAGTGGGAGAGGGGCCTAGGCCTCCTAATGCATTACGTTTCACCCTACAATAGACAAAGCGGGGCGCTATACTTAGATTTGAGGTCCATTGGAGTAGGTGTGACACAGGCTAGTGTATACAATTCTGGCCAAAGGTGGCATTTGTTAATATTCACAAATCCACCACAAGGCAACACTCAGTCCTGCCTAGATGCCAGTCAGGCCAGTGTTCACAAATTCTAACCAGTGAGGCTATTATCATTGATAGTTCCATATGGGTCAGGGTCAGGCGCAGGCTAATGTTGACAGCTCTATCCGGGCGCGGCAGTTGCTAACATTTACAGTTCTGTCTGGGTGCGACACTGGCTAATATGTCTAGTCTAGCACAAACAAAGCAATTTGTGGTGCATTAGTCTCTTGCAAACCTCCAATACTTTGCGCTCCAGGAATTGTAGTCCCAAATTTAAAATATAAAAAGGAAAACCTCAAGCCCCAGAATTTAAAGAATGGTCTTTTTCTGCACACCTACCTAGCCTTCCACACCAAATAAGTTAAAGCAGATGTTTTAAAAAAAACCTTTTAAATTGAAACATGGAAGCACTTATTGGCAAAGATCAGAAGGGCTGCAGACACTTCAATCTCTAAGTTCTGGCTGTTGGGTGTGGCTGGGGGTCCACACAATGTATTATATTCTACTATTTGGGACAGCAGTAGGGTATCGATGACGACAGGGTTTGTGAAAGTCCTGCTGCACAGAGGCCCTGGGAGGCAAGACGGATATCAGTAAACCAAGTGGAGTGGGCTTTGTAAGCAATGAGCAGGCCGGGCAATGGAACCCATGTATAGAGTACTCGAAACTGGTCACCTCACTATTCCCTGATCTACCCAGGCATCAATATCTATCATATGCAAATTGATCAGGGCAATTCTGGATAATCTAGACCCACTCGACTTTTCTCTACACAGATTGTTGTAGTTTTATTGCGTTCAATTTGTAGTTCCGATCGTGATCCGGCAGGCGGATTCCTCTCTGTCCTCTCCAAAGCAACAAGGTATCTGAAAGCTGCAATGTTGCTGCTCCTCATACAGACCCCATGGTGGCTAGAGCGCCTTGACACCTTTTAGTCTGGGGAGGTGGCCCATGCGGTGCATTGCCCTATCCATGAAAACACACATTCACCCAGTGCCAGCATTACAAAGCCACTGGCAGAGAAAAGCTTGCTTTTGTGGATTCAAGGGTATCTGCCCTCTTGAGCCCCAGATCAAGAATTATTGGTGGGGCCTGAGTCCATTGGGCCCATATAACCTGGCGCCTATGGACAGTGCAATGTTTCAGCTTAGAAATATTAAACACGTGTTTACCACTGAGGAAATCTGGGCTTATAGAGAAGTTTCAGAATAAAAATAATTCCCAGGTCTCTAACTGATGGCGGCTGTGCACAATTTTCAAGTGATATTGGCCGAAGGTTGGGTTCCAAAGTTTGGAAAGACTGTAAACTGTTAACACCTTTTTTCATTAGGCTTAATTTTTAGGGAGTTGTTGTTCACCCAAGACATAACCTCAAGCAGGAATTCTTCAAGGTGAGTAGAGGGAAAAGTGTGATTCCCAAGACAATTTTACCCATATCTGGGTATCCCCAAATAATTGACAGAAAAAAATCCTTAATCATGAATAAACTGCAAGTGGGTTAGTGTATTAATTGAAGAGAAGCTGAGACCAGGCGGATCCCTGAAGGATTCCAGTTACAGGTTTGATAAAATTTGTTTTATTTTTATTTGGTGTAATTGATTACAATTTTTCCAAATTATTTACAAACAGCAACAAAAGTGATCCCATCCTCT
Organism: Ambystoma mexicanum; assembly: GCF_040938575.1. Classification (NCBI taxonomy): domain Eukaryota; kingdom Metazoa; phylum Chordata; class Amphibia; order Caudata; family Ambystomatidae; genus Ambystoma; species Ambystoma mexicanum. The sequence continues at coordinate 1,089,035,413 of NC_090929.1, forward strand.
CCCTTAATCTCTCTTGTGAGCTTTAACATCTCACTCTTCTAGGTTTGATTCAGTTCCATGTCAAGATGTTAAAGAACAAAAGAGGAGGAAGTACGAAAGGGCCAGAAAAAAAAAACAAGATGGGAGAAGGCGAGGGTGAACAAAAGAATCGCTCTTCACACCAAGTTAACCTTGTGGTTCGACTATTTAGTCTCGTCTTCTTTAAATGTGGGGTCCAGGTCCCCCTGTCCCCCTGTCCCTTGAGGGAGACTGCTGTATATAAAAGACTGTCTCTATCACCCACGTTTTTTTCTCGCTGTACATCAAGTTCACTCACATGTCATCCGCGTCGTAGGTCTGGTATTTGGCTATCAGTGATACCAGGTGCTTTTTCCGTTCCTTGGTTATGCCAGGACAGGAAAGTAACAAGTGCTTGATGGATTGAACTTGTTCTGGTGTGTCACAAAATCTGCAGGTGTTTTCCTCTGATTGACCATGTATTGCATTGATCTCATTGGTAGAGGCCAAATTAAGCCGCATTCTTAGGAAGGTGTCTCGGTATGCTCTGCTATGACATTTTTGCAGGTAGCCCTGGAGCTGGTTTCGTTTTTTTAATGTCCACCGGTAATCTGATGGTAAACTTACAAGTTGATGCCTTATCCAGGGTGTAGATCCAGTCGTGGTCCATAAGTCTCCCTTTTTACTCTGGTTGGGTTTGTCCTGAAATCTCATTCAGAACAGCCGAGTCCCTCCAACTTGGATCTGATTTTAATCGACCATTGAGTTAATAGTTTGCTTGACCCGCTCAGGAGTTCCTTATTTATGATCTGGAAAATATTGGACTTGTCAGCAAGGTGATTTTATCAAATGGCGCCAGGCTTTTCCACTCCACTGTAGCATACAGCGATAGAAAGCATAATTCTCTACGTATGATTGATGTTGCAGTAGAGATTGGAAGGTTTAGTGTCCTCCAAAATAAGCCCTCTAACCTTAGCCAGAGTTTTGGGGCCTAGCCTCTGCTCCATAAATTAATGCAGGCTCTACTTTAGCCTTGTAAAAGTTGACAATTGGAACCAAGGAAAAGTGTCCGTATCTTCTGTCCATTAACTTAGCCTGGCTGGCCAAGGTTTTTGCTTTCTCCAGGAGGGCAACCTGTATCAGAGTCTCGATAGAGTAATTGTTCAGGGTAACTCCCACAAATTTAATTTGTGTTTCTCTCTCCAGTTATGCGATTTTTCAAAACACATAACTTTTGCTTTTTCTTGATTTATCTCCAGGTTATTCTGGTTAGTGTATCTCTGGAGATTGTCCAGTTTGCCTTGGAGCCCGATTACCGTTTGATCAAGATCAGGTCATCGTCATATAAGAGGCGTGACACTCGCACTCCACCAATATTGGGAGGAAAAGATCTTAACAATGGCTCAAAGTTTTTAAAGTCTGACATGTAGAAATTGATGTTCGTACAGAAGTGTACGTGCCCATGCAGACAGATTGCTGACTTTGTGTAAAATCGGATATCCAATTTAAGACTGTATCGCAGATACCTACTGAAGTCGGATGGTTATGGAAATTGTCCATGGTATCAAAAACGGAAGGCAGATCAAGTGTCCCTCCATGCAAATCTTGTTCAGCATGGAGACGGTATCCAACTCCATGCTACACCCTATACTAAAGCCATGTTAGTCTGAGTCGAATGTTACTTGGCTTCAAAAAGTTGGTAACTCGTCGATTTGATTATTCTCTCAAGCTGTTTAACTAAAATCGACAGTTGGGAAATGGGTCAGTAGTTAACATGATCCAACGGATCTGGGGTAGGATTTTTCATTAACTGTTTAGCAACCGTTCGTTCGGGAGTTATGCCTGTTGGATGCCAAAGCCTGTGTCTGGGCTAGAACACTCTACAGCCATTATTCATCAGTGTCTTCATTTATCTTTGCATTGTTAATTCATGAACCAATGTGAAGGGGACACTTGATATGGTTATCCCACCAACTAAAGTTTTATCTGAAATAATAACTAATAATAAGTAGAGGAAGTGTGCGCTTGTCGATGGGGAAGAAGAGGCTTTGCACATGCAAGAATTCTGATCAAAACTAGTCTCCAACTTGCTCTTGAGCACCGTCTAGCCCCAACGGGGAGCGGGGAGCTCTTGGGGAATAGAAGTCTCCTGATCCATGATGCAGTCCCTGGAGGTGGGATATATAGAATTATCAAAACTCTCTCACCTCCTGCCCCCCTCCTGCAGGGCCGTGGGTGCAAGAGGTGTAGGTATGAATGGCAGATCCTTGTTGACAATTTTGAGCGAATTCTGGAAAGACTAGAGAAAGGAGAGGGGTGTTATAATTGTAGGAAATATACAAGGCGACACCAAGAACACACAACACCATCTTATATCAACCTCATTTTATTTCTATCTGCCTCGTCCTCCCTGGGGCTCCTCCTCTTCTAACCTTTCCCCTTACCTCTTAAGGGTTATTTTCCCTCGCAACACCTCCTCCTAACACATCTCCTTACGTCCATCTCGAGAAGCTGCAATGGAAAAGACCTCAGACTGACACATTCTCATTGCCATTTTTGAAAGACCTCGGTGCACATTTTACAAATCCTATTCATGGATCCTGGACAGGACGCTCCAAATTTCAAGCTTTGCAACCAGAAGCTGCAGGGTCCCATGCTTTTAACGGCATCGATGTAACTAACTTGCTGGCAGGAACTTGCACGCTGACCAGCCTGGTCAGTGGACGGCCATTAATTTGCTGCCTGACTTCGAAATGGGGGATGGAGTCTTTATCACCCCGGGCCATGGGGACAAGGGCATGTGCTCATCCAAGTTACTAATGTATTCACAATGTGTGAGACTGAAAGCAGACTCGAATAGGGAGTAGGAGTGACACAGTTGGGGGAAACCGACCTACAAATCGGAACCCATGCAATCGATTTCCTAGAAAATGTAGGGGGGGATGTGCTTCTTAGTTGGAGTGTGTTCATGTGGGAGATGGGACCATGTTCATGAAGCAGAGTTGAAACCAGAGGGAACATATTGAAGAAAGATGAGGTAGTGTATTGCTCGCCAAGAGTGCACAGACTGTTATTTATCACCAGTACATTTGTAGAGCAGAGCAAATACTTTGAACGCAGGTAGACGGAATAATAACTCGCACCCAGACACGCAGTTAGAGGATAATGAGCACTTATATGGCTATTTATTCATAAAGCAATAAGTGATAACACAGAAATAAATCACAGAAAAGATAGTGAATTAGAAAGAATACATCACCATGGGCGTAACTGAATCCCTCATCTCGCCAGAAGTGGCTGGAAGACCCCGGTAACAGCCAGGCCGAGAGCACAACAGCCCACAGGTATGTCGGAACAAGGCGTCCCCCCTCCGACTGAGGTCTTTGTGCTTTTTTCCACCTGACCTTTCCGAAGCTCTGCATATATGCCCTCCTCAAAAGGGGTGGGAATTTCTCGAACCTTCTGGCATTAGCGCTTGCGCATTGATGAGTGTCCGTTGGCTGCCGGCCGGGCCAGCTGACAGTAACACCAAGGAGCAAAGGGCTTCCCTCTCCTAAAGCACCACGGAAAACAATTCCATAACTCATCTTGAGACCTTGGCGCAGGCATAGCAAGACATAACAAACCTTTTTTTTATCTGGTACCAGCCGGCACCTATGGATCCCAGTGTCCTTGGCTGAGGCCTGCATACCAGGCTCAGCAACGAATAACGTTGAAAACATGTTTTTTCAGCAAGGCAAGTGCAGCTTTCACTGAGGCATGGAATAAATATCCATTATGGCTCTGAGTGCCCCAGGAATGCACTGCGCACCAGCGCCATGTTTTAGCTCAAGCATCACAGGTAGAGAAAAGAGAGAGACTGATACTGTGGCTATGCCGGAAAGGCCAGAGTGGAAGCCAGTTTGAGAGAAGGGATACGCTACACCAATGGACCCTTAGCTTCTGAGAAGCCAGGACTAGATTATAAGCACACTTAAACTTGTTGTTCTGGGATCGGGGAATGGTGGCTAGGAATCCACTTCATGTATTGAGGCAAGAGAACGTAAAGGCAAACTGGGAAATTCTACCTGGAAGTACCAGAGTAGGTTGGACAATACCTACATGTACTGATCAAAAAACCACCCTGATGGCAATGGGGTGTAAGGTCTTGCTCAGGTTGCTGCATGTGGTTGTCTCCTTGTCCCACAGGAACAAAGACGCTTCACTGGACAATTCACACTCCAGGATTCAAACTAACAAAAAGACCAGAGCAGCCAGGCCTGGAGAAAGGACCCAGCCACGATGAGATGCCATGAATCGTGAAACCAGTATTCACGGGCATTGCAATCCCTGGCACTGTGAGCTCGGCTTAACACTTTCCTGGACGGGTACTTGGAACATTTTGTTTTGTTAGACTAGGAATGGGCTTTGGACTTCCAGTCATTTAGGGTAGGTATCTTATTAATGTGTTTGAGTTTCTTGTAATACCTTGTACGGTTTTGTTTTAGAAACCTCTCCTCCTGATCAGGGTTATCATAAAGGAATTTGGGGCCCCACTTGCAACCGAAGAAATGAAGCGGTTATTCTCAGTAGAAAAGAACAAGGAACACAACCACTGGTCAATCCTAAATCCTGACACTCACATTAACAGCACATTCATGTATCGTCATTCAACCGACATGCTACCAGCTGCCATTCACTCGGATGACCATGTTCTAACAGCATGCATGGAGGACTAGCAGAACAAATGCATCAGATCACTAGACCATGCATCTTTCAACTCAAGACCCAACACATTTCGTATCAACTTGACAGCGTTAATTAGAATCTCGAATAATTGCCTTGAAATGTACGATCGTTAAGATGGAAACAAGCTACGTGATCTGTTGCTGTAAAATATGCTGAGTTGCCCTTCATTCTTTACCCATCCAAACGCCCCTACTGCCTATCCTGCCAATGCTGCAGCTCGACGGGCATTGTTCAGAAATATGCATCTTTTGTTCTTGCACTACCCTTTTTTCTTTGCCGCCTGATTGTCCCCACTTCAGTGAACATCTTTGTGTCTAGAAATGCTCTTTAATGGTACAGAAAGCAAATCTAGTCTCACGTCCTATATCCACACCGTTGATGCGAAGTTGCCTGCGTGATGGCTGAGAAGTCACATTATGCATAGTGCATCTCTCTACCAAAGTAAAGTCAAAATCCAAAGGGAAAAGGCAGTCCCCAAACCAACTCTATGGGAATGGGGACTTACAATTTACCGGTGCCTGAGTTTCTAGGGCCGCCGGGGTTGTAATCCCCGGTGGCACTGGAAAGTCAGGAGCCTGTAAATCATTACAGGTCCGGCGGCATCCCGTCGGGATCACCGGCACGTTTACTGCCAGACCCGTAATGAGGCCCATTGGTTTGGAACATTGATTTTTGTGGCGCAATAGGGTTGTCATTGCTTTTGGTGGGCTTTTTGTAAGCACTAGGATTCACACCCATTCTAGAAACCCAGCCAATGAAGTTCTTAAAAGATTGAGTTCGCCATTGGTATTAAGGAACGCGTGTGACATTCATTGGATGGCAGATTTTCTAATCGCGGTCATCTCTTGTCAATCGAAAGCTATGCCGAAGCTTAAAGATCGGATGGTTTGAAGAACATGCCTCAAACTTCCTAGGTTTATTTCATGTTCTGTCAAGGGAATGGTTGAATTCATAATAGTTCAAAGATCCTCAATTCCCCCCTACACAACAGCCATATAATTCCCAAGATGTACTAGGTGACGATGCACTGTAAAGGTGACAGTAAGGATTATAGTTAAATGAAGTAGGTTTGTGTAGCTTTGGATAATCCCCACAAGAGCAATCTCAGTCCCAAAGTAGGGATAGCCATATGAACTGTTCAGTCCATTCACGTATGTTACAAGCTGTCAAATAGACCACTTCTCTTTATGAGAAGAGACATTTCTACTATGAAGAATGCATCAAAAGTTGGCTTCTCGGGAGGATAGCTGAGGGGCAACGTGCTCACCTTGGAAGCAAGATGACACGGAGCAACACAGATTCGATCCCTGGGTCCGCCCTTAGAAACCTCTGGTTATTAAGCGCGTTATAAATACCCTATCATATCCATTTGCAAGACACATGCAGATTAGAGGTGGGGGAGCCAGAGCCAGCTCGTGCTTGTTTAGAGCCTAATTTTTTAGCCCACTGGAGCTGGGTCAAGCATCACTTCATCCTCTGTTAAATTCAGAGTAAATTAAATTGACACTGACTCCAAGTGACCATTAAAACAACTGAATGGAATCCTCGACTTGCACACACCACTTAGTTTATTGCTTACCGGGAATGGCACGTTGGTGCAAAACTGAAGCTGCAATAGGATCCTGTGTGGTCTGAAACTGTAACGATGCAAACTGTGCAAATCGAAAACCTGGTTTCCAGACTTCACCTATCTATGCAGTCACAGACAAATCACTTTACTTAAATGAGAAATAAATCTCTTGACTGTGACAATTGGGAGCACTTAGACAGTATTCTGATAAATGTGCACTAGACAAATGCCAGCCCTTACAGTCTATGGGCCTCCAAACTCGGGTCCGGGTTCCCTGAATGGGGAAATACCGGGCCATTCCGACCTTGGAGGGCCCAGTATTTCCCCATTCAGGGAACCCAGACCATCCCCATTCGCATTTGAACCCCCATAGGGCTCAATGGGAATGGCGAGCATGCTAACAATGGGCCCGTTAATGACCGTTAAAAAAAAAAAAAAAAAAGAAACAGAGGCCGTGGCGAGGGTCTGCTGTAGGCAGACCCCGCCATTTCCAGCGAGGCCAGGCCCAGGTAAGGAGTCTCCTGACTCCCACCTCCTCCCAAAAAAGCAATACTTTTTGTGAAGGTGCTTAAAAGCACAATATCGCACTCGGCGCTTGGTCCCTCTCCCCCTGCCAACCCCTTCCTGGTTTCCCTCTGCCCGCCTCCCAACACGCCCACTCCATCCGGATTGGCCCACATACCCCACATCAAGGACACACTAGGGCAGCCCTCTGCCCGGCAGCCCTGCAGCGAAGGACCCCGAGGCAAAGGACGGCCCCAAGATGTGTCTGCAGGTGTCCGCAGGGGACACCAAGGAAGCCAGCAGACGCCAACAAAACTGTGAGTGTGGCATGGGTGGGGTGTAGAGCAATCACTCTACTCCAGAAAGCCCCTGTCACACTACCTTACCCTCCATAACGTAGACTGCCATAGACTTTAATATATCAATCTTAGGAAGACTTGTGACCTCTATAAATGTATTGTAAATGTTGCCTTGTGATGCATATTAACTCACTTGCAAATTTAGCATGTGCCACACGCAGAAGGAACTCTGAACTCTAGCTTGCGCCGCATCTAGACAGAAATGTGAATGTTAGCATGTGCCACACACGTAAGGACAATGACATGGATTGCCATAGTATTAGCATGTCTACACTTAGATAGAATTGTGAATATTAGCCTGCGTCACATCTAGATGGCACTGTGAATATTGGCATGTCCGCACTTAAATAGAATTGTGAATACTAGCATGCGTCGCATCTAGATGGAATTGTGAATATTGGCATGTCCACACTTAGCTAGAATTGGGAACATTACCCTGCGTCGCATCTAGATAGATTTTGATTGAAGGATAGCATGCCCACGCCCAGATGAAACTTGAAGATTAGCATGCACCACACTTAGAATTCTGAACCCTAGCTTGCGTCGCATCTAGACAGAAATGTGATTGTTAGCATGTGCCTCACTCAGGATTCTTAACTTTAGCTTGGTCGCATCTAGATAGAAATGTGATTGTTAGCATGTGCCTCACTCAGGATTCTGAACTTTAGCTTGGTTGCATCTAGATAGGAATGTGATTGTTAGCATGCACCACACTATTCTGAACCCTAGCTTGCGTCGCATCTAGATAGAAATGTGATTGTTAGCATGCAGCACACTTAGAATTCTGAACCCTAGCTTGCGTCGCATCTAGATAGAAATGTGATTGTTAGCATGTGCCTCACTCAGGATTCTTAACATTAGCTTGTGTCGCATCTAGATAGAAATGTGACTCTTAACATGCACCACACTTAGAATTCTGAACCCTAGCTTGCGTCGCATCTAGATAAAAATATTATGGTTAGAATGTGCCACACCCGTATGGAATTCATAACTTTAACCTGTATCGCATCTAGGTAGAAATGTGAATGTCAGCATGTACCGCACCTAGATGGAATCCCATAATTGCAAGGACAGCAATGCCAACTAACCAATCAACTAACAATTCCATTCCTCTGCATACACCTCTCAAACTCTAACCAAACACAACCACAAGCCTAAAACGCAGCATTCCGCACAAACTTCACAACAATGCAACAACAAAACAAACCACACATAGACTTGCACAACAGCACACGACGCCTACGGACCGTAAAACGCCCCCAAGCCCAGCCAACAGACCCTCCGGGCTGAGGCTGCCAACAGCACATCATTGCTCTCTTGCACTTTTCCAGCTTACTCCCACTAACCCACCCCCTCTCCTCCCCTTTTTCAGAGCCGCCAGAGCGCCAGGGGACCACTTCGGTGGTGGTAGTGCGTGGTACAAATGTCCATTAACATTAGCATGCTGGGCCGCTTGCGGGAGCCGTAAAGGACATCTGGTAAAACCAGGCGTCCAGAGCGGGTCCCACGAGCGGACCTCTTAATAGGGCGGTAAGGGGTTAACGGCTCCGGCACCTTTACCGGCACCGTTCACCCCTTAACGCACACCTCATAATGAGGCCCTATTACCCCTCCGTGTTTGCTGCAAAGATCATAAAATATTGGGCATTTATAATGTGCATGTTACAGGCTGGAATATCCCTTTACTTGCTCATTGCTCTGCCACCTATGAGCCATCCATGTTTCACGACTAACAGAAAAGTGAAATAGGTGATATAATACACTGTTTGTTTGGGCAAGGGGGGTTGCCTCCAGGGGCGTTTTTCTTTACTATATAAGGAGCCTGCCAGGACAATTTCCTTTAATCTGCCACAGGCTCTGGGAAGTGGCCATTGGTTCTCCACATACTACCCAGTTTGTGAATGAGGCGTTGGCAAGTCACACAGGTCGTGGGCAAAGGGGATACTTGACTCGACATGAGGCTTTCCACCTGCTGCACAGTCCTTTTTTAGTTTTAGTCCTCAATCTCCCACCATCCCGGGTATGTGGATGCTGCCTGTTGCTTCCCCTTGTGCCTGATGAAATGTTGAAGATTGCTCCCCTAGGGCGTTGGCCTGCTAGAAGACTTGCACAATAACCTGCTCCAGGCCTACGTGAAACAGTGACTACAAGTAGCTGACCTTTTCATGCAGTTTTGTTGTGCTCAAGTCTTGAAAGTACAGTTGTGAAACACATGGATTGTTTAGACTGACATTACTCTGCATTCTTTTACTTGTAGAATCCCATTCAGGATGGTGAAGATAAAGCTTAAATCACGTTTTGCTTGACACACTTCTTCTAATTGCTTCTTATGTTACTGGGATTTCTAAGGCTCCCTGAATCCATTTGCATGTTATGGGGGGTGGGTACGTTAATGGGGAGAGAAGGAAAATGCAAGATGGCTTACTGTTGTATTTATGCATTCAGACCGGAAATCCCCTGGGCTCTATGCATGTGCCAGTTTCAAGGTGTAGAGTGCTTAGAGGTATTTGTTTCTGCGGGAGGAGCTTCGTGTGCCTGTGCTATTAGGAAGCAGCAACCAGGGATTTGGTATGTAAATTGGTTATAGAGGTTAGAGTTCTCATGTTTGTCTGACGGGGAAGGGGGTTCAGTTGTCATATGTTGGTATGGCTAATTTGCATTGAAACATAGAATTTGAGCATGTTAGTAGTGCAGAGGAGCAGTCGGAGACCTAGTTGGAGTGGTTGGTTAGAGGCGTAGACCATCCTGAACCCCCAAATAGCAAACCATAGCATAGTAGCAAGGCATAGAAAAGACACAAGTCGTCAACAAGCACAAAATGTCATAGGTACACATTTAAAAATTACAAGGCAAAGCAACCTGCTGGGTGTCATTTTCATTTCAATTGGAAATTGCACGGAGGAGACCACATGCCTTTGCTCTTAAATGCAAATTTCCCCTACAGGCAATTTTCAACATTTCCATCACGTAGTGGAAAAATAAAACGTAGGCTAAATCACCTTTACGCTTTTCCACTATATTGCGGGAGCATTTATAAAGGACCCCCATGGGGTCTGCCTCCTTTTTACCAGCTGGTAATTTCAGGAGGATGTCATAGGAATGCATAGTATTACTGCCAACATGGAAATCCGTGATGACAGTAAGGCAGTCGCCTTTGTCTTTTGTCTTGAAGAGTGGGAAATGGAGGTGGATGCAGACCGCTCCCCAACTGGGCCTAACAAATGCTAGAACATGATGTGGATTGGTGAAAGTGGCGGTAAACCTTTTATCACCATTTTATTCCTCCGCTTCTCAACAAAAATGATCCCGGTGTCTTCCCAGTGCTCTGTATCGCTGGCCCCTGCAGACTGCTAGCATTTCCCTTTCTCACTTTGCCAAACCTCCTCTCTGACCCTCTCTCTCTCTCTATCAAATTGATAGATTGCACTCAGTGTTCATCAAGGATCTGGGAATTGGCAGACGAGGGAAGGGTGCAGTCTTTAGCCTTCGCCTACTACCATAAGCTAAGGGTAATGGGATGCATTAAGCTTCTATTCAGAGAAAGGGCTGACTGAGACATGAGGACTCCAGGCACCCATTTTCACTTCGTTAGTATGTGGGATGAAAGGCTACAACCATCTCAAACCACTCTCTAACTTGTGCTTGATGACCAGCTGAGACTTTTTCCCATCGGGGCAGTTCGTCATGTGATCGGGGCAGGATCTCCTACAAGCCTCATACTCCTCTCACAAGGTGCCCACATCAACAAACCAATTACCCTCCACCCTTCATATGCTGTTGAGGTGATTTCAGAATGATGACTAAAACCAGCAGGGGGCTCTTCATGAGGAGCAAGAAAGATAAAAGGAGAAGCGTGGATTCCTCAAATTACCCCAGGAAGTTGGTGCACTCCCTTGGCATAGGGGCTGCAGGAAGGTGAGGCGCAGCATGCTCCATGTGAAAGAAAGGGGGTTGAGGTGGTGGTAGGATGAGCAGGCCAATTGCCAATGTTCTTCTCGAATTGGCAGCATCTCCAGCCCCATACTAGGCACTGATCTCTGCCAGAGCTCCTTGGAAAGCTTTGTGTGGGCACTCGGCGGTGAATCCTGGAACCGCTTCACCCATCATTGGCTATTTGGGGGAGTGGCTGCCTTTTTGGAGTACGATCGGGTTGGCCGATTTAACCTTTTTGTATTTCAACTTTTGCATGATTTGGTACTCATTTCTGGGATGAGTGTGAGCTTCATTTTGAAGCTAGGAAATAACACATGCTGTGGCCATACACGTACCTTATTGATGCCTGGTCCTTATTTGCCTTCTAGTGGCATGTAGGCCCTTCATGATCTCCGACCTGACCTTTCCTGCCCATTACTAGGCCATCCAGCCTGCATATTGCATATGTCCAGTCGTCTTTAGGCACACAGGCCATACGAGGTCTCTGGCTTTACCCTTGACTCTTCAGTACTGTTTCTCCTTTTCGTCTGTGTCTAGAGCAGATCGGTGATTTTGCTCTAAAGGGGAACCCATGGTGCTAGGGGGCACTCTCTGGGGCTGTGGCATGCAGGTTAGCAGTCTAGGTGTAATGTTCCGAGGTGTATGTTGGGTGGGTCACATGCCTGTGATTGACCAGACCATTCGCGAGATAATTTTTTGGAAAAAAATGCAATTGTGAAGCCAACCACTAGTTGGCAATACTAAACTCAGCATGTCAATATATAACTGATACCGAGCTGCAGTTACAGAGAAGCAGGGTCGGACTGGGAAAAGAAATAGGCCCGGACACCCCAAAAAAAGTGTCCCACACCTCGCCTCAAGTGTCTCACCTCTCGCTCCAAAAAAGTGGCCTACCCCTGGCCCCAAAAAAAGTGGCCCTCAAACCATCATCCGTGAATGGCGTCAATTCACAACTTTACAGAAAATGCTACTTATGGAGGGTTCATGTGTCTGTTACATTACAACACAACTCATAAAATAACAAAACTTTGCATGCAGTTCTGTGACTGGGCCACAGCTCCCTGAGCCTCCATCCAGGGCCATAACGAAAAGAAGACCTGGGGCTACAGCCTCCCCAGATTCCCCACCCACCGGCAATGCCCCCGCTCATGGGAACTCCCCAACCTCACCCCGATCAGGCCCCATCAACAAACCTTGCACGCTAAGTGCCCCCGCAAGCGCGTTCCTCAAAGCCGTCCTCTGAGAGCCAATAGCTCAATTGGAGTTGCAAACCGCTACTGGTGCAATAAAAATGTCTTAACCAGGTCATCCCAGAGCCACTCGACCCATAGGCATTCTGTGTGACCTGCTCTGAAGTCCTGTCAAAAACAAACACTGGCAAAGCCAACAGCCCTGACCTGTGCACAAGTGGCCTTTCTCAGGCACTGCTATTATATGCCCAAGTACACGCTCCCACCATTTTGCACCTGCTACCATCAATGGGCAGGTAATACCACTACAACCGCACCTGGCAAGTGCCTTGGCCATGCCTACACAAAAGCCCAAACTGTTAGCATTGCCTATGTCTTACAATTGCATACAGAATGCGGCCCAGGACTACTCCCATCCTTCAAAAGGCCTTTGAACATTTCACTCAAATCCAAGACTTGTTGCTTTACTGGCTGAAACCCTTATGAATGCGATTGGCAACCGCATAAAACAACGTTACAAATTCAAAGAAGCAAAACCCTGTGGGCCACAAGAAAGGGAGCGCCCTCCTGCCCCTTAGGTCACAACATCCAACCGCATCTCCTAAAGAATATCACACGGACAAAAGCTTTGCCTTTAAAATGACTGCATTTGTCAATGGGGGTCTGAGTAAGTATTTTTGTCCGATACAACCACTTTATTCTCATGTTATCTTTTCACTGCTAGCACGTCCCAAGGCACTAATGGTAGCAATCACTGGCACCCAATGACCCACTTGGTGCCCCGTCATTTCCCCCGTATCACCTCCACTGTACAAAGATCCATGCCACATGCCTTTGCCACAACTGCTGCACCCACCCCACATGCCTTTTGCCACAACTGCTGCACCCACCCTACCTCTGCACGTTCTCCACACAAGCGTGTCACCCCACACAATGCTTGTATAAATCCACAATAAACAAATACAGCGTGGGATTTTCAGCAAGCACAGCTGCACTTATTCCAGTGATACCATGGTGACTACTAGCTGCATTCCCTCTATTGATAGTGAGTGGCTCACAACTGCACTCCCTACAGTGGCACCCGAGTGACACACACCTGCACTCACTCCAATGATACCAGAGTTACTCACAGCTGCATTCAGTCCATTAATACCCAAGTAACAAACAGCTGCACTCACTCGATTGACTCACAGCTGAATTGCTCAGATCTGCACTCACCACAGTGGTACCCGAGTAACACACAGGTACACTCATACAATGATACCAGAGTGACTCCTAGCTGCACCCACACTGTGATACAGGGGTGATTCACAGCGCATTTACTCAGAGCGCTCAGGTTTTCCGTGGTCATGCGTGAGAAGGCAGTCCAGACCTGTTTTGACTTGGAATTCTGGGGATTGTAGTTTTCCATCTTTCAAATCAGAAATAAAAAACAAAAAGTTCCAGAACTCATTGGGGAATAAATGGGACTGGATGGCCTCACGCAACGCCAGGGGATCTTGAGAGCTCTGGGTAAATTGCACTGATGTCCGAATAACTGAAAACTCACTGGCTGACTGAAGTCACAGCTGATCAACCCACTAAAACAGAAGTAACCCACAAATGCTCACACTAGTGCCCCCTCCCTCACCTCCCACAGTAGTGCCAGAGCGCCTCATAGCTGCGCTCACTCATCCCAGTGATTCTGAGGGGACTCGAAGCTTCCCACACTCTGCAGTGATTTACAGCAGCTAGGAATATACCAGCGGACCCAACCTCCCCTCCTCCCCGCCTTGAAGGTAGGCATCCGCTGAAGGCTGACTACTACCCCAGTGCTGCTCCAAGTTGGTTTGGCAAAAGTATGCAAAGAAGCTGTCTGTAAATTCAGCTCAAGCCACACTAGCACTCACCCAAGCGTCAGTTCCTTCCAAAAATAAAAAGCACCTCTAAAAAATAATAAACACACACACACAATTTTCTTGCTCCAGTCTCCTCGACTCTTTGGAAGGTGGAGGGCAATGTTATTTGAGGGCCTTACCTTCTCCTGGCCGGTAGCCTACATTTCCAGGAAAGAAGCAGGCCCAGGAATAGCAGCAGAGGCCCCCAGCCCAGCCCAGGCAGGCAGGTAGGCATCAGCTGAAGGCTGACTCTCTGCACATGGGAAGGACCGAGGCCAGACCCTGAGCTCCTGGGTCCGGGATCCCTGGGCTGGAGGCTCGACCAGCGGTCGATCAGGCGAGATGTAGGGGGCCCAGCTGGGAAGCCTTGGATCACTATCAGTGGATAGCACTGGAGGCAGTCGCGGAGAGCAGAGTCTGTGTAATACAAAACACTGGGAGGGAGCGCAGCCCAGCCCTGCCGCTCCCTCCCAGTGTTTTGTAACACTGACTGCTGCTGGTGCCAGAGTGTAGCGGCCTGCAGCAGTTGGCCGGCGGCCCGCCGCATTTATCAAAGAAAGGTAACACTTTAATGTTACCTTTCTCTGCATCTGCGGTGGGCCGGCAGCGGCGGGCTGCAATTGCAAAGCATCTATAAGTTACTTATTTACAGATCCTTGGCAACTTGCATCCGTCCCGCGAGACCAAGGCCCTGGGGGCTGGTTCCTGAAGTGTGAAGCCCGCGGCTGGCCAGAAACCGGCCCACGTGGGCTTCAGGAACCGGCCCCCAGGTCTCTCGCCAAGATTTTGCATCGGCCACGGGTCGATTGGCCGACGACCCAATCCGACCCTGCAGAGAAGTAGCATTTCCCTTACTATTCATCATCCCCAGACACATGTTCAGTCTATTAAATAACTTTTATTTACATAAAGGAATATTTATTTCCTGGGCTCAAGTCGAGGGTACATGCGGGAGGACGGAGTCCACCCACTTTATTCAGAGGGTGGACTCGCCCCCTGCCACCCCAGCTAAAATTATAAACATTGAATGTCCTCTTTAATTTATGAGTTACAGCCGACCTCTGCAGATTTTTGGGCCCGACACTTCACCACTACACTATATAACCTGATGACAAATAACAAACAACTAAAGGTGAAATGTACCATTTCGTTACTGCAAGTCCCAGGGAAAACATTTGCATTGGTTATTGGAGTTTAAAACATGCACACGTTTTAAAGTTTTCAAAAACATTATTAGAAGAAAATATCCTTTCTTGGTAGTGTTGATTTTATGAAAGGCAAATGCGATTCGTCCTGTTAAATTTGGGTGGTTATACAAAGCCAATTTAATGAAATGTGCATATTGCACCTTCATATGCTAATTTATGGCGACGTCGCATCCCATTGCGATTTATGATGAGTCCCCCCACTTTAATTTTTAGGACTTCACACCTGGTTATTTCACACCTTCCCTATATGGTTCCATTAATAAGAGGGCGTCCCATGATGCATATAATCGTAATCATGGGGAGCAGGTGCAAGTGGATTTAGGCCAGCTGGCCTATGCCCCGCCCACCTTGCGCCTTCCAGGTTGCCGCTCTTTTTCCCCACTGAGCAAGCCCCGCCCACCTGGTGCCTTCCTGGTTGCCGCTCTTTTTCCCTAGTTAAGGAGCCCTCCAGCCTCTTTTTCTTTGCAGATGGGGAGCAGGTGAAAGTGGATCTAGGTCACCTGGCCTAAGCACCACACACCTTCTTAGTCCTGCCTCTTCCTTCCTGATATTAACTCTTAGATCAAGGGCATCTCTCGCCCGGGTGTCCGAAGCGAATGGCTGGCGAAGAAAAGGGCAATTCCTTTTTGGACCTGTTCAGACCAGGAGGACCCAGGGCCCAAACCCCTGCTCAGACAGCAGGTAAGCATGCACCAACATGTGTTTACTGCCTCTGTCCCCACAGGCCATCCCCACCCCCTCTGGTCCCCCTGTGATGTTCCCTTGTGCGCCCCTCCCTTCTCGCACACAGGTGTTGTCTGTTTTATTTTTGATTCTTCTACCCTGCTCCACCTTCTGCACCTTCACCCCCTCCAGCCTACTTCTGCAGAAGTCTGTCCTGATACATTATGGTTTCACCATCACCGTCTTATGGCCAATGCTGGATTTGACTTTTATGGACTTCATTGATTTACGGTGTGTCCCCTTTTCTCATCTCTCATGCTGGACTTGCATCTTGTACTCATGCTGGCCCTGAATCATGCTGTTCCCATCTTCATCTTGTATCCTGGCTTGCAACATTATGTGTTACTACTGACTTCTGCAATTGTATTTGTTCTCCCCTCTTGCTTCTCCACTCTTTTTGACTGCTTAATCTCTGTTCTCAAATCCTCTCCGTTTCTCCCTTTTCCTATCTTCCCCCCCCTCCACCTTACTTTCTCCTATGCACTTACATCAGAATTTTCCCTGGACCTAGTATGATAGCAATCTCGTCTGTCTCCTCCCCCCTCCCCCTACTTGTTTTCCTTTCTCCCCCCACCTCCGTTCTCCAGCACTATCTGAAATGTCGTCAGGCCTAGTATGATAGTCGCTTGTTTTGTTCCTCCCCTCCTTTCTGCACCCCTCTCCCTCACCTTTTGTTTTTCTCCGGCTCTACCAGAAATGTCGCCAGGCCTAGTACAGTAGTCGCCTGTCTGTTTCCATTTCCTTCCCACTCTCCCCCTCCCTTCCTTATCTATGTCTTAGCTCTTGACCTATCTGAAATGTCGTCAGGCCGAGTACGATTGTTAATTTCACATCCTTACTGTTCATGGCCTGCTAGAATGTCATTGTATTTTCCCTTGTTCCCTCCCTTGCCTTGAAGCGCTTTGAAACATATTGTGTATAGGCACTATATAAATAGACTATACCAGAGAAGTGTGTAAACTCACATTCCGCACTCACTGTTTAAATTTGAAACCAGTTGCCTTGCGGCTTGATATATTGTGAGAGGTTGTAAGCAAGTTTGTTATCCTCACAAACTTTTCGAAAACACACTGTTGTGTAACCCAGTTTTTAGACACATTGGTATGTTGACAAGGAAGTATGAATGTGTTGACTCCACAAATTTCGTACGACAAAAAGTTTAGTATGTCCTCAAATAACACACAACAGTGATTTGAAAGCTGTAGACTGACTGCACCAAAAGGCTTTATGTAACCTCCTGTAACACACAAGTATATTTTGTATTAATGAGCTAACTCTTTTGACTACATTAGCAAGGATATTGATGACATCACCTATTTAACAAACTCAAAACATAGATTTGTAAAAAGCGCCAACACGTGTTTCAACCCGCTAGGGTCGTCATCAGGGCGTACAAATGTCATTACTAATCTAAAAGTTGTAATGCCTGTATACATATGCTGGAGAATGTAGAATATTGGCGCAGAGCTCAGAAACTCGTCACTTTCTATCCAAGTCTAAATCCTTGATTGTCTCAAAAGTCCCTACCCGATGGCAGATGGAGATGAAAGTGCAGTGCTTCCAAAGAAGGAATCGGTATGTTGAAAACTCGGGTTTTGTGCCTCCATAGGTTTGGCTGGGTCGGAACTGGACTATTCCGTGGTTATCGAAGTTGCCGCTTGGTTGCGTACGGTCATGATTAACTGCTTTCTTGCCGTTTATATCAATAGTGAATCGGTAGTGCTGCAGTGATTGACAGGTTTCTGCCTCCGTTTCAGTGACCCCGACAGGCAGACCGAGAAGGAGCGGATACGACGACAGGGTCGGGTAATGGAGGAGCTTCACTTTTGCGTCCTAACTGCAATCTTCACTGTAGTGGGATCCCGTGTGGCCGCGCTGGTGGTCCTGGAGTTCTCCCTGAGGGCCATTTCCATGCTTCTGTCCCAGAGCAAGGTGAGTGCAATATCGAAAGGGGGCGGGTCATTATCTGAATGGGCGGGGCCATACCCAGGAGACCAGGCATTAATTGCGGAATAAGGGGACTACTACACCAGAAAGGGACGAGGCTATGTGGGATCGGGATATCCATGCCGCGGTCCTGAAAAGTGGTGTGGGAAGGAATTTATCACAGCGGGTCTTGCAGGTAGTGGTATGTCGGTGGCACTTCTGCAGTACATTTTTTTTGTATGCACCTGTAATGGGGGTGGGGCTGTGCTTCCAAATTGCTGGGTTGCATGGCAAGAGTATGACTCCATTTCAGAGAGTGGACCCTTTCCAAAGATGCGTCTGCATCTATTTTCCGGCCTCAGAACATGGGGACTGGTGAATGCACAAGAACGGTGGGGATGGTGAATCCTGACCTGGTGTCGAGGTTCTAGGCTCAAGGAATATGATGGGCCACCATACTGTGCAGGTAGGACCTTGCAACACACAGATCTCAGTGGGCCTGATCTACAGCTTAGACGATGAAGTTAAAAATAAAATATATATATATTTATGCTTCAAGGCATTTTTGTGGCTCGTTTCCAAAAACCACTTCATTTTATGCCAGCGAGACATGTTCAAGTGTGATTTTGTATGGAGATAAATGACCTCCTATGGTAACTTAAGGGTATTGTGAGTTAATGACAATATATGAAAAATATTGTAAATTGAGTTGGAACTCACCCCAGGGTAGCACTGAATGGGGTAGGATTGTACTGAACAGATGGTATACTTTACATGTGGTATTCCTTAGCTAAAGGGAACCCATGAGCTACTGACCATTGTGTTTCTTGAGGCAGAGTGATGTCCTTTAAAGTACTGTACATGATTTAGCTTTGTATAGGCAGGATGTCACAGGGTTGAGCACAACACAGGTTGTTTTATGTATGGTAATTGGTTTTTATGAGAAATATTGAAAAGGTTTTTAGAATTTTTTTTTCAATTTTAAATATTTTTTTAGATAGTAATACGATGAATTGTGATTTATATGAAATAAAATTGTGAATGATATTTTTTTGCGGTGATGGTGTTTTGTGGTGACTTAGTACCTATTTGCTAAAAGTACTGGGTTGATATGACCTGGGGAGTACACGAAGGGATAACAGGCAGATGTGTTTGATTTTTTGTCAAAGGATTGTCCAGAATTTGTTCTTAAGAGCCTGGTCATCACGTCGTTAAATGGCTCTACGTCTCTGTATGGTTGTTGTATTGTCTCCTATGGTAACTGCCACATGCGGTCATGTGAAATCCCCATGAGCTTGTGGCATGCTATAGTCCTCGTCACTTGGGTGTTTCCTAGAGATCAGGGTACGGTTTCCAGGGCTGGATTTGATCTATTCCCAGGAGGTAGAACTGGGCCCCCCTCGGTCAAGCTGGATTTGTATTCGCTGAACTTTCAAGGGGATCAAGCAACTCTGCTCCTGGGGGAGAACGCCCGTTGGTGATCAGAGACATTTTCATGGGATGGAAAAAGGAGCATGAGCCAGGGCACCCACCCTTTGAGAACCTCCCTTCCTCCCAATATAGCCGCCTGATGAAGTTATGTTAAAAAAAGAAAACCAAAATAACGAATGCCATAATATTGTCTGATGCACTGCTTCGGCTCTGAGCCTGCTGCCTGTCAGTACTCACCCAGCTTCAGATTCTGTTGCACACTGGATTCCTTTAGGCCGGGTAACTGTGTAACCTGGGCTACTCCTAGCCCAGGTCTCCTCACTTGAGGGAGATCGTTCTTTAGATTCGCCCCTCTGCTGATTCAGGAATCACCAGTTCAAAGGGGAAAATCAAACGAAAGAGCGGGCGAACCACACCGCTGTTAAACCCAGGCTGTAAAGGAAAACAGAGATTAGATCCAAGAATACACTGATGAAACAGAATAGAACGAATATAGAAAGATTAGCCAACTCCATGTAGATCACTCTCTCGTCTGCCCCCAGGTATGATTACGCTAGCTCTCCAACCAGGTCCAATCTCACAAAGGCAGGAAAGAATCTGTTAGTTCTAGTGAACCCACTAAGATTTGAGAAGACGATCTAACCGTAGGAATATGGATTTTACCAGACTTTGGCAAGTCTGGGAATCAAGTTAGATGTAGTTGGCATTCCGGAGGGAAACAACGTAAGGGATGGGGAATGTTAGTATGGGAATAAACCCGAACGGCACGAGGGACGTGCTAGATTCGGGCAGGTGCACTTTTTTCTTGCTGCAGAGCGTCCTGTTATAGTGCACTAGTGTTTCTTGATAACGCGTCCGGGAGGAGGATGTCAGTCCCTGTGTTAATGTTCTTAGGGAGTGAGGCAAGTAGGAGGTTTGGTGCACACAAGGTTGCCAGCTAGCGGGAAATGGCAGGTAGGACGGCTGTGGAATTGGCTGCAGTGTGGAGGATTGCTGCAGTGCGGAAGATCTCTGTTAAGATGTGGGTTGGGGTTATAAATAACCACTCGGGAGCCTTGTTAGGTTTAGGTATATTTAGTAAGTCCACAGGAACACAGGTAAGTACATTAGGTATAATACAGGACAAGTTCATAGGTTGGAAGCATCCACCGGTCCCCCTACTCTAAGGCTTCAGATCTCAACTGACTCTCTGTGGAATTAGAGCAGCTTCACACCAAAACATTCTACAGCCAACACTCTACATTCCACACTCCAAGCCCACACACACTATCATGGGATGACCAGGATAAGTAAAACCCAACACATCTCCCCCCTTACATGGCAACATAGAATAATGGAGAGACTGAGAAATGATGGGCACTAAACAATTAAAAACAGAAGGATGATGGACACTAAACAGTTTTGGAACTAAACATTAAATGATCAAATCTACAGACATCCTCCTAGAATGTACCCATCCAACAAACTATTCCTAGCGAAAGCTAACCCCTACCAAGTCTTTACAGTGGCTACAAATGGCTAACCCACTTCCAAAACAATCACCAGAACCATAACAGGCCTTTTATGGAACGCGCTACAAGGGAACCAGCCCCACAATCTCATGCACAACCATTTCCATTAACATCACAACAATAACCCTGCATCATCATTCACCACCAACAAATTGTGCTAACACAATCTACAGGGTTAAACCCCACTATCTGCCTAAAGCGTACTCATCTCCACACCACTGTGGGTGTCCTCAAAACACCCTCTAAAGAAACCAAATGCTCGCAACTGAGCACAATACCATTTCCTGCACTCCACCACTCCAGGCACCATGCCTGAGCTACTGAATGCTCACCATTGAGCAACCAAAACTCACACTGCTCCACCACTGCAGGCGCATGTCTGAGCTAATAAATGCTCACCATTGAGCATCCCATACTCACCATAGAGCAACCAATAACCTCCACTCCACCACTCCAGGCACCATGCCTGAGCTAATAAATGCTCACCATTGAGCATCCCATGCTCACCATACAGCAACCAATAACCTCCACTCCACTCCAGGCACCATGCCTGAGCTAATAAATGCTCACATTTGAGCATTCCATGCTCACCATTGAGCAACCAATACTCACACTCACCACCGCTCCGGGCACCATGCCTGAGCTAATAAATGCTCACCATTGAGCATCCCATGCTCACCATACAGCAACCAATAACCTCCACTCCACTCCAGGCACCATGCCTGAGCTAATAAATGCTCACATTTGAGCATTCCATGCTCACCATTGAGCAACCAATACTCACACTCACCACCGCTCCGGGCACCATGCCTGAGCTACTACATGCTCACCATTGAGCAACATATTCTCACAACTGTCCTTACATCACTGCCCAGACACATTCCCTCAAACACACCAGTCAGGAAAATTGAGCATTTAAATATGATAAACACGGGTTAAGCACCACACTTGAGTCCAATAATAAAGCTTACAAAGTCCTTCATGGTTGTTTTCCTGTGGAAGAATAATTGGTTAATACAGTGCAACACATAAACACAACTCACATTAGGTTTTGAATTTCAGTACATAGCTTTTGAATTTCAGTACATAGCCAAGACATCAGAAATTCCCATAGACGCACCCATTAGCGCCACACAACGCCATCAATATTGGCAAAACACACCACCTCTTTAGGTACCTCAACACCAGGAACTGCATCCCCAAACACAATATGCCCTTAGAATTCCATGTAGCATAATAACCAACACCACCAACTGCCACAATATACATTTGAAGTCAACACATCTTCTCACTGCAAGATCTGTAATGTTGAAATCTTTTGTCATTGACCACATCTCATCATTTTGTCATTGACCACATCTCATCATCTGCCCAGGGAAGAGGGCTGGAGCCCTCTCCCCCTCCCTGAAGCCGCCAGCATCATCGAGGAGGTCCCTAGAGACCTGCCTGATCAGGTCCTTGAGGCCTGCCTGACCTCTCCATGCCGGGCGCAGCGCGGCGCCAAAATGAGGCTGAGACCGCCTCTTACATCGATCGAGCATCTGCCGGCAGGCGGATACGCCGGCCCTCACGAAGGCCACACTAAGGCCTGTTGGGTGCCTGTGTCTCCCCCACATCTCATCATCTGCCCAGGGAAGAGGGCTGGATCCCTCTCCCCCTCCCTGAAGCCGCCAGCATCATCGAGGAGGTCCCTAGAGACCTGCCTGATCAGGTCCTTGAGGCCTGCCTGACCTCTCCATGCCGGGCGCAGCGCGGCGCCAAAACGAGGCTGAGACCGCCTCTTACATCGATCGAGCATCCGCCGGCAGGCGGATACGCCGGCCCTCACGAAGGCCACACTAAGGCCTGTTGGGTGCCTGTGTCTCCCCCACATCTCATCATCTGCCCAGGGAAGAGGGCTGGGGCCCTCTCCCCCTCCCTGAAGCCGCCAGCATCATCGAGGAGGTCCCTAGAGACCTGCCTGATCAGGTCCTTGAGGCCTGCCTGACCTCTCCATGCCGGGCGCAGCGCGGCGCCAAAACGAGGCTGAGACCGCCTCTTACATCGATCGAGCATCTGCCGGCAGGCGGATACGCCGGCCCTCACGAAGGCCACACTAAGGCCTGTTGGGTGCCTGTGTCTCCCCCACATCTCATCATCTGCCCAGGGAAGAGGGCTGGAGCCCTCTCCCCCTCCCTGAAGCCGCCAGCATCATCGAGGAGGTCCCTAGAGACCTGCCTGATCAGGTCCTTGAGGCCTGCCTGACCTCTCCATGCCGGGCGCAGCGCGGCGCCAAAACGAGGCTGAGACCGCCTCTTACATCGATCGAGCATCCGCCGGCAGGCGGATACGCCGGCCCTCACGAAGGCCACACTAAGGCCTGTTGGGTGCCTGTTTGGAGCCATAGGAGCCAGGGCCAGGAACTCTGCCCTTACCGCTCTAGGTAAGCTAACGATGCCACCTGACACCTGTTTCTGTGGCTGTTTACGCCTAAATCTGCCGTCTGCAATACCCTATGCCCACCTTATTCTAGGTAACTTTTGGCCTTCACTACTGCATTACTGCCAGCTACCATTGTCTCCAGCATCATGTGTGTCTGTGACACCCCAAGAAACCCCTGGAAATAGTAACCAAATGCATAACCCGTGTGCAGGACTGTTAGGTAATACCCCACTGCTTCACTGCCATTTGTGTCATTTGAATCTAGGTGAAACCCCCTGCATTATTGCCTATTGTGTTATTTGAACTTAGGTAATACCCCATTGCACTATTGACAATTGTGTCATTCGAATCTAGCCAATTGTGTCATTTGAATCTAGGTGATACTCCACTGCATCATTGCCTATTGTGTTATTTGAACCTAGGTAATACCCCATTGCATTACTGCCAATTGTGTCATTTGAATCTAGCCAATTGTGTTACTTGAACCTAGGTAATACCCCACTGCATTATTGCCAATTGTGTCATTTGAATCTAGGTGATACCCCACTGCATTATTGCCAATTGTGTCATTTGAATCTAGGTGATACCCCATTGCCAAATTGTGTTATTTGAATCTAGGTGATACCCCACCGTATATTCGCTGGCTACCACTATTCCTGCACATGCTCTGATTACATAGCCACCCATGTCCTCCCAGAGACTACTGAGCTCCTACCGCAACCCAAAGTTCACCCCCTGACCACAAACTGAATCTAGGCATTACTACCCTAACTGTATATTGCACCTTTACTGCCTTGCCTGAATTGAATGACACCTATTTGTACTGCTTCTCGCCCCTGCCCACCCCATCTCCCAAATAGCACCTATATTGCTACTACCACCCCCACATAACGCCAGCGCAGTACTGTAGAAAATGCTAACCATTTTACTCATCTTCTGTGCAATGGCCACGCCCGCATCCCCAGACACTCCTATCCAGGAGACTGATTCAGGAGCCCCCCCTCCCCAGCCAGGCTCCATTCTCACCTACAACTCCTACACAACTAGATACTATCCTGACCCTTCCTACCCAAGATATTATTGCAAGTCAGGACCCAAAACCCTTGCCTCCCACCCCTGCCCTACCACCGAAAGAAACAACAAACTTCGCGCCAGACTCTAAACTTTATGAGCCGCCCCGAAGATCCCTGTCTGACTCCAAATGCGAAGCCAAAAGGTCCACCAAAGGCACCACTATACCCACAACCAAGTCCAAACCTATCATTCATACAAACATCTCAGTAAAAACGAATGTACACTCCTACAAAGGAGCTCTCCTCAATACCAGATCATTGGTCGCACATGCCCTCGATATAGCAGACCTAATTATCACAGAGAAATTAGACTTTATTGCCCTAACCGAAACGTGGCTCCACAATGCAGCAGGCCCATCTCTAATGCTGGCCATCCCAGACGGCTACACTATATCTAGGCAGGACCGGGTAGGTAACCGGGGCGGTGGCATCGCCATCATATCCAAAGCAAGTTTAGCTCTCAAACTAGCCCCGACTCAAACTCTGCAGTCGTGTGAATCCCTCACTGCCAAACTCCCCATAAATCACACCCAATCCCTCCCTATCCACCTGATTTACAGACCACCAGGTCCACTTGGAACATTCGAGGAAGATTTACACAACCTAATCTCTAACAATGCGAAAACCACCTCACAACTACTGCTACTAGGGGACCTCAACCTAGGGTTCAACGACCCAGCAGATTCACATGCATCTACCATAGCCAATACGATATCTTCACTCGGACTCTCTCAAAAAGTCAACCTACCCACCCACCTGAAGGGTAGAACCCTAGACTGGGTTGCTGATGCCAATTGCTCAGCGGTCATCACCGCCACCACACCACTGCCCTGGACCGACCACTCGTTGGTCTCCTTCAACCTACTGACCTCTAGATCAACTACCACAACCGTGTCACTGGCACCACCCTGCCTCACAAGAAACAAGAAAAATATCTCAATAGAAAAAAATCATCCCAGCCATCCTTCCAACCTTAAACGCATTACCAGACAATCTAGATCCCAATACACTAGTTCACGAATACAATAAAATCATGCTATCTACCATGGACAAAATTGCCCCACTCAAACTTCGCACCAGCAAGCCAAAAACCCATTTAAACAAATGGTATACACCCGAACTCAAAGCCCTCCGCCTAAAAAAGCGAAAATGTGAAGCTGATTGGAAACTATGCCCCTCCAGTGAAAGGAAAGCCATCCTTGACACGATTTCTCGTCATTACAAAGCTGAAATCTGTTCAGCCAAACGGAATTCCTATAACATCCGCATTGCCAACTCCAATTCAAGTATGAAGGAGCTCTTTTCCATACTGAAGGAACTTGAGTCACCCATTGCTACACCCGACACCTGCACTAAGAACCAGACCTGGTGCACAGACATCCAACAAGCACTAGCACATAAAATAAACACCCAACAAAACAAAATTCAACTAAAAAAAGACTCACTAAACCTCACTAACCCTCCCATATCTCCGCCCATTGCCTCACCAAGTACACACATCAACTCATTCACCTTTTCTAAAACCACCACCCTGGAGGTTGAGAAAATCATCCTTTCCCTTAAACCATCAAACTGTAAAGGCGATATCTGCCCCGCGCACATAATAAAGGACGCAGCCAGAGACCTGTCGCCCTTTATCTCTAAACTCATAAACGCCTCTTTCTCCTCAGGCAGCATCCCCGCCAACTTAAAACAATCTTGGGTGCTCCCCCTCCTCAAAAAACAGACGCTTGATCCCCTCATCCCCACTAACTACCGACCCATCACCACGGTACCCTTCCTACTGAAAATCTTGGACAAAGTTGCCTACGTCCAGATTCAAAAATACTTAGAACTACACAAGTTACTAGGCTCCAGACAATCAGGTTTCCGCCCACTTCACGGCACGGAAACAGCTCTTATCGATCTGAAAACCCAAATTGATGATCTTAGGGACAAGGGTAAGACAGCACTCCTCCTCTTACTCGACCTCTCCGTGGCCTTCGACCTCGTCGACCACAAGGTCCTCTGCAAACACCTTGACTCAGCTGCTCACTTCTCCCCAGAAGCTATCAAATGGATTGAGTCCTTTCTGAGCGAGAGAACCATGAGAGTCTTCTCCCCTTCAGCAGCAGCAGACCCCTCTCCTATTACTTGTGGAGTCCCGCAGGGCTCATGCGTCTCCCCCACACTATATAACCTCTTCACCAAACCCCTGTTCGACGATCTGAACCATCTGGGTGTCACCTACACTAACTATGCTGATGACACTCAGATTCTCCTCCCACTTTCAGGGGATCACAGCAAGGACAGAGAGTTGGTGAATAGGGTATATCTCATCATTCAGGCATGGATGGCATCGCATGGTCTATGCCTGAATGATGACAAGACAGAGCTCATCATCCTAGGTTCCCCCGCTAATATCAACAAACTAGGCCTTGAATATGCCGAATTCAACATAGATGGCAATCTCATTAGAGTATCCAGGGAAATAAAAACCCTTGGCTTTTATCTAGATGCCACTATGTCATTCACTAAACAGGTCAACTCACTAGCATCTACCACTGCGTACACCTGCAAATTAATGAGGGCAGGCAGACCATTCCTATCCAATGACAGTTGCTTGATCCTGGCAAGAGCACTCATACTATCTAGGCTTGATTATTGTAATGCCCTCTATAGTGGCGCTAACAAAGCCATTATCCACAGGCTTCAAATCCTTCAAAATAATGCCTTGAGAGCTGCCCTCGGCATTAATAAGAGAGATCATATCTCTACCACCAGACACCAACAGAAATGGCTCTCCACAGACAACAAAATCAAATTAAAGTTGGCCTCCCTAACCCATAAAGCCCTCAACAATGCCGCCCCCAGCTACCTGATGGACAAGGTAAAGAGAAAGTCCTCCATCCGACAAACAAGAACTATCAATTCCAACCGCCTGATAATTCCCAGATTCAAACTCTCCACCATTGGTGGGAACAGTTTCCCGGTGAAAGCTGCCATGCTCTGGAATTCGCTGCCACACAACCTAAGAGCTGACCAACCATACTTACACTTTAGAAAACACCTCATCAGTCACCTTAACTCCAATAACCCTTGTTTGTAGCTGCACTTTCTATACCTAGGTATAGATAGTGATACCTTGCTCGCGACCTCGCCCTCGCCTCTAACAGCCCTTACAGTACACATCTGTACACTTTCTTCCTGTATAGATATTGACCTTTTATGTATGAAGATTTGTATACATTTCCATACCTCCTAATCCTGTAATCCTGAATATTTTTTCTCAGGAGTACCCGCCTCTAACAGCCCTGTACATATTTGTATATCTGTATATTTACCCTTGCATAGATATTGACTTTGTATGTATGAAGATTTGTACATTTCTTATTCTGTAATTTTGGTTATCTCTATCACTACCTCAATGTGTATATTTCTGCAACATTGTAAGCTTCGAATTATCTTCTGCCTGCACCCTGTTGCCCCTGGGTAAGGTGCGCCATATAAATAAATAAACAAACAAACAAACAAACAAACCCACCAATATCCAGCATAACAATACAGAAATCATTACTTATTATTTTTTTTTTTTATAATGGCCTTTGCATTACTTATATAATTTCCATGAGCTCGAGACATGCTGCTTTCAACCAAAAAAAAAAATAACAGGCCATGTACAATAGTAATGTCAATGCAACTAGATGAAAAACAAATCCGCCGTATCCTGCAAAATAAACATTAGCACAGTACCTCATGTCTCCGATGGCTTAATATGCATTAAGTGCAGAAAAAAAAACTCTTCTGCTTTGGCAGCTAACACAGCTGATCCACTTGTAAACTTGCACAATTTACGTTTTTTTGGATGCCACGAAACGAGCACTTTGATCCAAATGTTATTTACATTCCATAGAAATGCGATACACGCCGTAAAACATTTTGCATTTGTTGCAATCCATTTCCTTGATGGATCCTTCATGCTACGCAGATGAACAGATGCCGCAGACCCGGAAGTACAGCACGTTGCGGGCAAGTTGGAAGGTCCTTTTTTCCAATGCAGCACACTTCGTCATGACACGAAGCAGGCTGCTGCTCACTCCAGGAACGTTCGCTCCAACGTTCTAATACAGCGGACCTCCGCCGATACCACCAGTATTCTGATGACATCACCATTAATGGCGGGAACGCCGACCCATACAGAGCTCCTCGCACCAACCGTCGTCGGTGCAGCCAAAGCAGGCATCCCTCAAAGATGCTGACAGAGTGCGAACCCTCACACGCCACTTTAAAGCTGCTCCAAAGGTAAAGTCATCAGCATCACTACCGCTAGTATATGTTGCAGTCTCTGCTCATTGATGCAATGTTATAATGCTGGCCACATTAATCCTCGATATCTCCCCGGCCCCTTACGTGCTGTCTAAATCGGCCGCTCCTCACTTCAAAGGCCAATTTTATATAGGCTGACAGCCATGCAGCGCTGCCCTGCAAAATCACTGAGTTGAGCCTTTCACTCATCCATGCAGGCGCAGCGCGCTTACCTTCGGGGCCGGGGGGGGGCGGTGGATGCCTCTGTGGTTACTGCTCCTTGCTGGTGGGCAACTTCCTTGCCCCTTTTGTGTCCTGGTAAGTCGTTGTTTGTACTGCTCCTTTCCTTGTTCCTTTTCTGTTCCCGCTACCTTCAGTGTCCAAACATCCTTGTCGCCAATGTTAAGATGTGGGTTGGGGTTATAAATAACCACTCGGGAGCCTTGTTAGGTTTAGGTATATTTAGTAAGTCCACAGGAACACAGGTAAGTACATTAGGTATAATACAGGAAAAGTTCATAGGTTAGAAGCATCCACCGGTCCCCCTACTCTTAGGCTTCAGATCTCAACTGACTCTCTGTGGAATTAGAGCAGCTTCACACCAAAACATTCTACAGCCAACACTCTACATTCCACACTCCAAGCCCACACACACTATCATGGGATGACCAGGATAAGTAAAACCCAACAATCTCCCCAGGCGCAGTTAACAAGTGAAGAAAATGCACCCAAAACAGAACTATCAACGTTAGTAATGCTGCGAACGTGCTGTCCACGTAATTGAACACAAAGTCACTTTACCATAGACCAAGTCAGGGAACAAGCAAGGGTCGTTTGCCGTGTAAATCAGTCTTGCATCCGATAAGCAAAAGCAGTCCGGATGGCAGGCATTGTTTCGTTGCCGGGCGGTCATCAAGAGACGTAGGAAGTCGGGACAAAGCGGTAGGTCGTAGCGTCACAAGAGGAGGCAGGATTTACAAAGGACGTGACTTTAATCAGAAGCAGCGTTCAGAGTGTCAAAAAACGCTTTCTACAGACCCAACACGTGGAGTATTCTGGCTGGAATAAGGCGTGATCCTAACGTGATCTCTACAGTGAAACGTAGAATCGTAATGGAACGCAGCGTATTTAGGTGCTTCTATGCACCAAGCGTCTCCATGGTAACCTCCAGTACTGGTAGAAGGGGAAAGCAAGGAGTGGGGCAAATGAAATACACGTTTCTTCCTCTTTTGGGGTGAAGGGGCACAATAAGACTATTCCCGGCCCGTCAGCGCTGTGACACTGCCTGGCTGATTATAAATAAGCATGCACATAATTATGGGTAATCCCAATTAACACTATATAAAGAATAGTGAAATCCCTACATTTATTTGGGAATCGATAGTATTTTGATCAATAGTGTCACATGATCAATACATAATCCTCAAAGATAGCTGAAAATGCTGCATGAGTTGCGCTCAGTGAATGCAGACTGTATGTACTACGGTGAATGGTGAACGAGGCACAGGATTCATTGATCAGATATGACCTTATTTAGATTTTTAAAAAAATTATCAATAGAAGGAAGATAGATATGTCAACAGTATATCCAGACTAAACATTCATTAAGAAATATTCGCCTGTGCCCCTGGATAAGCATTTATACATTCTTTGAGGCAACTGATCTGTGTCCTGCTTCTGCACTGCAGATGTATACCTTTCTCGTTGCTACTGGAGTTAAAATATGTTCTGTACCCGAGCTAGCCCACAAGTACCCTTGTCATGAATTTCTAATTTTTGCCTTGGGTAACACTTGTTTAGTATTCTGATTACAGCAGGGATGAAAGGGGTAAGGGGACTTGAAGGGAGTATGCATGCGTATTCCAATCACTTTTAGGGCAGCATCTCAAGCTATGCATTGTGACTATGACGATGAGGGGCGGCCAGAGATTCTTAAACCCCCCCCCCCAGTTGTGGGTCAGGACCCAAATGTGTTTATTTCCCGGCCCCCCAAATCCCTTAAGGATGGCCCTGTTGGTAACCATTAGCCACTGGTTGGAATTTTAGTGTGGTTTGACAAAATTGCCTTAATGCCCTTTGAAGGTGGGTGGGGGGTGGTAAAAGATTGGTTAACTGTTCTAATATTAAGACATTTTTCACTTGCTCGAATGTCATGCCTTCTAACCATTTGTTTACGAGGTCTTGAATTCGATATGATGGCTGGCTAGAAGTTTGTTGTCTTCCATTGCAGTCCTTAAAATCTTTTGTCAGTGATATTCATGACTTGGCCTAGTCGTTCTAAAATTCCTGACTTCAGATCATTATTGTGGGTCTCCCAGTCTGGGTTCAGGACCCATTAGGACATATGTAATTACCCTGTCAATAAGAGTGGTAAGTATCCCCCCCCCACACACACCCCAATACCATAGTGTATTCTAAGCCAGGCCACCGTTTCTGCTACCTGATCAAAATTCATAATGTGCACACAGGATCATTGTCTTCTAAGTAAGTGTAATATTGTGGGAGGGTGTTTGCGTAGGACAAGCGTTTAGCAATTTTGAATTCCCTGAATATATTTAATTCTCAGGATACAAATTCTTTCAAAATGTTTTGCACGGTTTGGCTTGCCCGAAAGGATTCATTTTTCCCGGTTTTCTCCCCTCCATATATTTTTGGTGGACCTGAATTTATTTTTGGTCAGGTCTTCTACTAAGAATTTGGGTACAGTATTTTCAAGCGTTGAGGAAAGCCTTGATTCCCAGAAAGTTCCTAATGTCCCACCCGGGATGTAAATCTGGTTCCTCACTAGCGCGGGTAACACAAACGTCTGTGTCCAGGCCCCTGTCCTCCCCCCTCAGAGGTAGGAGTGTGCTTGCATAATTCATATAGAGGCTAGCTTAGAACTTTCCTGGTATGACTTGCCCATGGAGAGGGAGTTAAACTGGTATGAGGCTTTGCGTTTCATGAGGTTCTGCAGGTTCTATGTGATGGTTTTGTCAGTGAAGAGCTGAGAGATGAAGTGGGGCTGCTTTATTCAATTTGCCAGTGTGTCGCCCTCGTTGGAGGGTTGGACGTTTTGCATCCAGTCCTGTGATCCCTCTTTTAACACCATATGTCACAAGCAGAAGTGTCAACAGATGCTTTGAATTGCAAATATAATGATTTATTGAGTTCAAAACACAGGGGTATGGAGAAACGATATAGGCAGCAAAAAAACAAGGATGCATCTCTTTGGGATTCAAATAGAACAAAACAGGTGTGAATAATGGTAAAAGAAATCTTAAACTACAACAGTACCAGGGACTTAACTCCAACTTCTGTAGTGTACAACAGTAGCGTTTAGGGCCGGTCCATCATGCTCTGCGTCTTGCCGATGTTGCATACCTGGAATCCGTCAAACATTATGGGATACGGATCTAGTCTGAATAGTTGCTGATGTGAGGTGGAAAGCAGACCCGACACCTCACCTGAGGTGCGATGAGGTGTTGCCAGGCCCACTCCCCACATCACAGCCGTCTTCCCTAGATTAGTGTGACGAGGGACAGTGCAAGCACCGGCCAGGGAAGCCAAGATGTGCAGGATGACGGGTAGGCAGGGCACTCTGAAGAGAAGAGATATTCCACAGGAGAGATGGTCCAAGGTTTGCAAGGGAATACAGAAGGCTCACCAGAGAGACAGAATCCAGAACAGGAACAGACAGTAAGAACAAGCAGATGAGGCCAGGGGTTGGGGCTGGTAACAGAGGAAGAGGACCCTTGTGGAAGACCACCCGGGAGCCAGGGGCATGGAGGAAGACGGCAAGAAGCAGGAGAAGAAGACCCGGACCAGAGGAAGAGTTCTGGAGGGAGAGCAATCGGGAGGGAAAGGAATCAGACAGGAACAAAATGGTTAGAGGAAACTAACAATGAATTCCGAGCATTAAGATGTACCGGTTCATGTCCCCAGGCTGCTTTTAAGAAGCCCAAGGAATGGGAGCGAGGCTGGGGAAAGGTTGTCATAGCAACCCGGGACGCTCTCCACAATGTGCATGCGCAGAAACCAGGAGCTGCAGTGATGCAGCTGCCAGTACAGCCCGGGAAGGCTCTTCGACGCACTCGAAGGCCCTGCCTCCAGCACCACCCAGGATGGAGCCGCCACAACTGATACTGACCTGCCAGGTGAGGACAGGGGCACGGGCTGGCGGGGACCGTGGCTAGTGATGTCATACCACCTCCCCAGGAGCCTGGGTTGTTCAGGATGACTAATAACCCCAGACTAGCTGGGGAGCATGACGTGAGAAGTGGGTTCCCAGGACCTGGCACACGCCGAGTAGCCCTTCCAATACACTAGAAAATACAAGCGACCCCATGTGACCCGAGCGTCACTAATCATCTTTACCGTAAATTTGGGGGCACCGCTGTGCTGAAGTACTGGAGGTGGGTTGGACGGGAAACACCCATATCGATATCCAGTATGTATGGCGTAAGAAAGGAAACCTGGAAAACAGGGTGTATTTTCCAAGTAGAGGGCAGTTGTAAGTGGCGAGCAACAGAGGACAAGCAGAAAGCAACAGAGGACAAGTCCTTGCATACGGCAAAGGGAGTGAATTTGGTGGGCAGGTAACAGGCAATTCTTGGATGACAACCACAGCTTGTGACCCACACTCGGGTCCGGCTCAGGGGTCCGCCTTCGATACGCCCAACTCTTGGTCTGCTCTCTGGCATCCTGCAATACCTCCCTGGCCCTCTGGTGCTGCTCCTGTGCCCACTGGATCAAGGCATCAGCTGATGGGGATAGGGATGGCAGCGCCTGCTTACAAAGGTATCAACTTCAGATGATACCGTAGGTACATAAGAACAAGCTGCATCGTTGTATGCCACCTCTGCCATATCCAAATAGTCTGCCCAGTTGCCTTGAGCATGTGCCATGTGAGAAACAGATGGTATCCGTGGGAACGTGACAAAGTGAGCTAGCTTGGAGAAGCAGTCAACCACAACCATGATGCATGTATTGCCTTTAGATTGAGGTAGCCCGACAATAGTCGGTTGCTATAGTGTTCCAGGGATACAGTGGCAGTTCGAGAGGTCCGTAGTCCAGCCAGTCTGGTATGTGTGCTCTTGGATTGGGTGCAAACTGGGCAAGACCTTATGTATGAGCAGACCTCATGGACTCAACAGGGCCACCAGAATTATCTGGTTATAAATTTGGCTGTACCCTTATGGCCTTGATGTCTTCCCACCTTGGAGTCATGGAAGCTGGACAATACCAGGATACATGGGTCAGGCGTGGGTATATACAGCCTTCCACTGTGGAAGAGGCACCCATTTTGGTAACAGACATCTGGGTTTTTCAGGATAGAGGGGAGCGCTCCGTCGGAGGCCGTTTCTTCACAAATGTTCTGAAGGCAAGGTTGGACTGTATTGAGAAAATGATTGGATGGAACAATTGGTTTCGGTTTGGTTTCTTCCCTGATGCCGACGTCCAAGGAGTGAAATAGGGCATGGGCTTTGACATTTTGCTCGCTTGCGATGTAAGTAATAACAAAGTCATACTGGGAAAAGAAAAAGATCCTTCTCGCTTGCTGACAGCTTTTGCATTGAAGCGACCATACGTGTTTCAGATTTCTGTTTTATGTGCGTAATGTGACTGAGAAGCCCCCCCCCCCATGTAGATGTTGCCATTCCTCAAGGGCCTGTTTGATGGCTAGCAATTCCTATTCTATTATTAAGATGAATTTCTAGAATCTGGCCTGGTGGGCAGATTTTAGGAGACCACCGTAGTTATAGTGTACAGGGGAACTCTGTGAGTTTAGCCAAATACAATCAGGTTCGAGAGTGGCCAAGGCTTGGTCTCAGGAGAAAGGGAGTGGCGTTAGGGGCCGACAATGAGTCCACACAGTGAAGCACACAATTCAATTTAGACAGGTATGTACAAAAATACTATAATGAAGGCTCAAAACACACACTAAGAAATGAAATAAGCAAATAGTAATATCACACAATACTCACTTATCAAACCTATATACAGTTCCCTTTTAGATTTGTAGGAATGCATTCAATAACGTAGACAACTAAAAGAAGGTAAGTAGTGATGCGGCAGAATGCTCTCACTTTATAAACCCAATCCCTATGATGTATTATTTGGCCTTATGCCCAAAATTCACAAAGCTTTTTCTTAGGAGGGGGGGCAGTGCTGATAGAGGAAGAGGTATTGTGGTTTTGAAATGTTCCATTAGATATTGAACAACTTTTCAGGTCAGTAAAATTATTCTCATATCTTTCAGATACAAGCGTTTACATCCGACGATCAAAAACCGATAGAATGCAATAACCAAAGTTTATTCAAATTTTGTTGATTATATGGGTCGTCCAGTATGCGCTAGCTAATTATTTTATGAAATAAAAATGATTACAATTTTGTTGGGTGTTTATAATCTGTTTAATTCAAACTCCCTTAATTTTCGATGAAGTGTTTATCTCAACCTTAGCTTTATTTCAGTGAGGTATATATACAAATCTTTGTCACCTTTTAAATGGTTCTCAATGGTTCTTAGACCTCTTACAACTCACTGAAATTAAGTGAAGGTTGAGATAAGAGGTTTGCGAACCATTGAGAATCATTTAACAGTGTCACAAAGACTTGGATATAATTCACTGAAATCAAGTGAGTTTGAATTAAACAGATTATAACCACCTGAAAAGATTGTAAGCGTTTCTATTTTTAAAAAAAAATAATTAGCTAGTGCATACTGGATGACCCATGTAAGCAACACAATTTGAACAAAATTGGGCAGCCGCAATATAGGGACATCCACTTTGTCAACAACTACAAAATACTAAGATATCGTTCCTGGACTCGCCGATTGGTTGATCTTTGACCGCAATCTCGCCTATAAAAAATGTTTATTCTAAGGAGAACAAGGGTCATTGCAATTACTTACCCTCATGACTCCGATTTTCACAGGTGACTAGATGTAGGTTTTCCTGCCATTTGTTCCTGTGCAGGATGTTTATGGGTTATGGGTCTGAGGATTTCTCTGGTCGGCTGCTTGTGCAAAATGCAACCTCTGGCGAAAAAGGCAGGATTCACTGATGCTGGACTCATCTAGGCACCTGACCGGACACAGGGAAGTGACTTCCACTGACGGTCACTGCACAGCAACGCTGGCAGGCATCTCTCCAGTCACGGTTAAAGAAGGCCTTCCAGAGAAGGATCCCTTAAACCTGGGAAGCTGAAACCTGGCAGAAAGGAAGGTGACTTGTGGCATGAGCTGGTGACCACCCAGGTACTGGCAATGAACACAGAACAGGGATGTTTCTACTCTGGTAGCCCACGGGAGAGCTGGTCAGTCCACGGGGTGGTCCAGGGCCTCTCCCGAAGGCTCAGGAAGGTTGGATCCTCGAGAATGTGTCAAAACTGGTTGGTCCCACCAATTCAAGGGTTGAAGCACCGCTCCGGGTCTTCGCAGATCAGGTACCCCAGAGGGGCTTCACCAGGCCTACACAGGAAGGGGATGTTGGGCCTCTTCAGGAGTCGGCCACAGATCTTCAGCCAGCTGCTCTTCTACAGAGGATACTTGGCTCCAATGCTGATCTGAAGAAATGGCTGCAGGAGTCCTGTTCTTATCCTAAATCCTGGCTGGAAGCAAGTCCAATACCACGAATGCCAAGGATCTGCACCATTGAAACAGCCAGCCGTGATCAAATCTTGGACCACTGTGGGTTTTGCTTATGCCCCACAGCTAGACTTTCAGGTGCCTCAGATGTGGAGTGGGACCAGACAGTTCACACACACACCAGTCCAGCAGTAGCCGGTGAAAAACAGCAGCTTTCCCAGGTGAATGTGTGACCATATAAGGGATTTCCTGACCTGAGAATGCAGTAAGAAGGCCAAACGATAATATGGCCATAGGACAAGCGAAAAAGCTTGTGGCACAGCCATTATAGGGCAATAGCCATGTTTAGTAGCCGGGCGTGTTGAACATGAAAGTGCACACTAAAGATAATGTAAAAATGGTAAATAGGTATATGCTGACACCAGTTTGTTTTTAGGGACATATAAAAATAACCAAAAATTCCAAGTTTAAAAGACTAGGGCGATACAAACGTATACCCTCTCCACTGCATTGTAAGATGTTGTGTGTAAATAGCATTACACTGTATTCAAGATGCCTGTTAGATGTTTTAAAGGCCATCTTCCAGTCATCGCCCCCTATTGGGTGATGCGCGCATCACAAATCCAATTTTGTAAAGATCGTGGCTGACTTGAGCGATTCCTGGATGTCCTTTGTCAGAGGTAACAGGTAGTGGTCTTTACACATGGTGTTGTTAAGCCCATGGTAATCGATAAGGGGTCGCAAAGTTCCTTCCTTTTTAGGGATGAAGAACAAAGGGGCTGCTACCAGAGATTAAGATAGTGTGATGTATCCCTTAGTGAAAAAGTCACCTAGATATGTATGCAGTACATCTTTCTCCTGGTGGGTAAAAGAGTATATTTTGAAGAGGGGTGGTTGAATCCTACCCCTGTTTCCCCTCCCACAAGACATGAGTCGAAATAAGAACCAAAGATACCATGCTCGCCCATACCATTTTGGACTGATTCCTAGTGCTCCCTTGATAGACGTGTATGTCGAAAGGTACCCACTCAGCCAACCATACAGCCCAGGAGCAGTGCGAACATTACCTAGAGTGGACGAGGAGCCTCAATATGCCACTAAGGAGACCGCAATTGACAGTCTCGACTTAAGCGCCAAGAAACTGTGCTTTTGACGTTGTTGTAGACACCACGACCTAGCAGTGTTGGACATGAAGCACACGTGCCATTCACACACCGGGCACAAAACAAGCACCCAAATACATGAAGAACATGTGTGGAACAGTTCTATAAGATAGATGACAGATACATACTGCCTTTGCTTTTATTATTTTGTTATTCACTTTACCGCAGAAACCGCATGAAGCAAGAGATCCTGAGCAGGCTTGCAGATGCTTACATGCAAATAACCTATGGAACTTCAGGAGCTCTTACAGGACCAATATGTTACTAACATATGGAGAGCTATAGAATAACACGAGCATGTAGAAACTATGCCATGGCTTAGAAAAATCACAGTAGGCCACAAACGTCTCTGTAAGAGCTGAGCTGAATTCAGACTGAACAGAAGAGCAACCATGTGGGACAGGGCTGACTGCCAAGGCCACCAAAATACAAGCAATATTCCATTCCCTGAACAGCAGTAACACCAGCTGGAGTAATTCGGAGCTCCAGAAGCCCAAAGCACGGTCTCTACACGTGATTCGGCAGCTTGGATGAGGAATCGAAAACGGCGCTGGGAAAGAGGTCAGATCTCACGCCTACAGACTAGGAGCTTGCGACAAAGTCGTTACAGCACGAGACAAGCGTTGCATGGTGAGAACGGGCACTTGCATAGATTTTGGTGGTGCACACAAGTTACAATGCAGACACATAGTTCTTATTACCTTGAAGAGATACACCTCGAGCTGAGAATCATTTTGGATCGCAGGCCTGGGGATGTCGGCTCTAGCCAATCGCAGTTCAGGACCCTAGGGGTGGGTAGCAATGGGCAAGAACCAATGATCAGTCCCTCCTACTGAAATATTGTTTATTAACAGCAATACTGGGATGGACCAAGCCTGACATCTGACATGGGAGAGCCCATAAACTAACACATATAGGGTTGAGAATGAGAGGGCCTATATAAATTCACCAGTATCGAAGGGTCCCGGAAGAGAGGGGAGCATACTCCCATTGTTGTTACTAGAAGGGGGAAAAGTGGGGGGAGAGGTGAGACCTCAGTGTGTGCCCTGGAAGCCCACAGACAAGGAAAACGTTAAGTGCAGATTATCATCTTTAGGCGCGGGAGCTGGGAAATGGATTCATGAGATGGAGAAACTGACAGCGGGTCACACACTGGAAGTGGGTGACATAAAGAGATTATTGGTTTCGATACTGGGTGACGCAGCTGATGACATTTGGAAGAGGATGGGGGGGTTTCCAGGGGTGATGATACAGAGCACGGTGCATTATGGGTCGCCATTTGCAAATTGCAGAACAGCAGTTTGGCAAGCAATGCGAACACAATGCCCAGACACGTCAGACATCGGGGCGATTATGTCACGCATAATGCGTGAGGACGAGGACACTGTTCAGTACGTTTAGGAGATTCAAGAGCTTTGGTGCCTTGAAACTCGAGAGCTGTGGTACAAAACTATAGCTATATTCCATCATAGTTTAGTACAGGGCCTGCAAGAGCCAGTACAAAAGAGTTTTAAAAAGTTGGTGGGGATGGAAGCAAAAGAATGGCCAGAAATGCAGCTCACAATAGTGCACCATTGTAGATTGTGGCAGGAGAAAGTTAAACAAAAGGCGGAAGGAAGAAAGAAGACAGATGAGGCCAAGCTGGTGCAAAAGAAGCTATGAGGGGGCGGTCATAACCAGCCCCACCCCACAGGCACCAGCACCTCAGCAGGAGTATCAACAACCACAGCCATTTTCTCCGCCCATGGGAGGTGGGTACATGGGGCGGGGCGGCCCACAGCCAGGATTCCAAGGAAGGTGAGAAATTCGAAGGGGTGTGGCTTCGGGCCACAGGTGCATCACAATCAAGGGGGGCTTCGGTGATATGGGCAACAGATGACACAGAATGCAGGGGACTTGTCATGGGGTTCCAAGGACAGGGGAGGGAACAACCACAGTGCTGGACTTGTGGCCAGCTAGGACACATTTATTTTGAAAGCATGTCCGTTTAGAGGGGCACAACAGAATTGGGGAGATCGGGGCCAGCAGTGTTATCAAGGGGGGACAGGAAGACTATATTATGTTCAGGGCCAACAGCAACAAGGACAGATGCAAGGCACATATCAACAGATGCCACAAGCGCCATCACCAGCGCAGATAGCAACACAAATGGCAGGACCACAACCACAGTATTTGCAAGCACCACAGATCACCGGAAGCACTCAGCAGCGAGCACTACTACAAGACGATGGCACAACAGAATACATGGACACAGTGGCAACAGTGCCAGTCAGATGACTGGGAGGGGTTACCATGGGATGGTTTATCAATGTATCCCCAATAGGACAGCCCACAGACCAACTTGATGTGTCCCATCCTGTCGGTCACGCCCAATCCTACAGAGAAACCTCACATAGGGGTGGCGATAGGTGACAACACTTTTTCCTTTCTTTTTGATACTGGGTCGACAAGGTCATGTATCCGGGATGGGACATTTGCATCGTCAGGCGATGCCATGAGCACTCAAGGATGATTCTATGGGGCTCTAGAAGTGGTTCCTTTTACTGATAACATCTCACTATCTATAGGAGATCACGACTTATCACTACCTCTACATTACTCTCGACAGACACCAAGAAACGTATTGGGACGTGACCTCATGAGCAGACTAATTTCAGACAAAGGCATAGTGTGCTCAACACCAGGCATACGCATGATGAATGTAAGACCGATTGTTTAGGCCTATTTTGGACGCACAGTATAGAGGGGGTGCCAGTGGACCCTGAGATGTTTCAATATGGAACAGACATTGCCATTGCATGGATGTCGGGCATTGCAGGGTAGGTGTGGCGAGCACCAAGTGAGTACCTGTTCAGGCCAGAAACACCATTGGACGAGCCAGAGGGAACGATGGTGGTCCATAGAGATTGAGGCAATCTTGGCAAGGGAGGACTAGATTGCAGTACATTCAACAGATGATGGTGGGAGGGCATAGAGAGCAATCATTTCAGTGGCAGAAGGGTGCAGACTAACAGTGAAAGATTATGAACTTTTTGGAGAAGAAAGACGAAGTAGAGATGACGTTTGAAATGAGTCTAACATTCTGATTACAGATTTATTACAGAGAGGTGCCACAGAGAATGGTGATGGCGCTAGAGGCACCGCCCTCATTCTGGGATAAGGACATGGCCAAGGTACCGGACAGTTTATGGAGCACCAGTCCTTATGATGTGGGGTGCATAAAGAGCATAGGGAAAGTAAAGATCAAACTGACGCCAGGAGCAATCCTGCCAAGAGTATGCCCTAACCAAGGAAGCAGATGAGTGCATTTATGAGACTATTAACAACCTCATTGAGAGAGGCATTCTGGTACCATCAGAATATCCATGCAACACGGCAGTGTACCCTGTGCATAAGGCCAGCGAGGGGTTCATGGTGTTTCTTTCAGGATTTAAGACCGCTTTACAAC
This sequence comes from Ambystoma mexicanum, assembly GCF_040938575.1. NCBI lineage: Eukaryota > Metazoa > Chordata > Amphibia > Caudata > Ambystomatidae > Ambystoma > Ambystoma mexicanum. Next base: position 1,089,076,332 of record NC_090929.1, read on the forward strand.
ATTGTAGAAGCAGATTATCCAGTAGCAGCCAATCCAGCAACAATTCTCTGTGGTGTTCCATTGCTTCACCATGATTGATCTACAGAACGCATTCTTCTCAGTGCCACTACACCCAGACTCGCAAGATCTAACCAGCTTTATTTTTCCCAAAACCAGAATTGGAAACCTAACCATTTGCCACAAGGGTACTGTGAGTCACCATCTATCTTTAACAGAGTGATCCAGATGGATTTAAGCAACATAGAAACAGAGAGCACAGTTTTACAGTATGTTGACCACATTTTGATTTGCAGTGAGACAGAAGACGAGTGCCGAAAGGACTTTGTGCACATGTTGACAGCGTTAGCTGACCAGGGGTACAAGGAAGACCAGGCCAAACTATGGTATTGCAAGAAGGAGGTGCGTTACATTGGACAGATGATATCTAAAGACGGCATGCACTTTGCCCCAAGGAGAGCAGGGGCCATACTCGACACACCCCATCCCAAAACAGTCCTTGGAGTTGTGCAATTATTGCAGAGCAATGAGAGCAGGGACAGCAGTGCTGATGGACCACTATTGCGCATGTGGATCAAAAGCCTATGAGAAGTTACCACCTGAATGGGACGGAATGTGCTCCCTGGAACACATCAACATGCCTTCATTGATTGTGCCAAATAGGGATGTGAAGCTTGATGAATCCCCCAACATGGACAACAGCATACAAAGGAAAATGTCCCTAGAAGTAGCACTACCTGGTCAAATAGAGAAGACAGAGAAGCAAAAAGGACTAAGCAGGATAAAGAGGGGGGAGGATAACTTCTCAGACAATCAGAAGCAGCATTGGACGATGTACCAGCAGAACAGACTATTCAGCAGGACACAAATGTTCTTTGCATCACTGATACCAGGGATATAGACATACACAAATGCCAAATGGTTACAGATCACTTGTTGGGATCTGATGGTAACAATCAATTCGACAGTGAATGGGCTCAATGCCATAAAGGAAGAGCTCAGAGAAATAAGGTTAGTGGCGCTCCAGAATAGATAGGTTCTGGATCTCCTCACAGCAATGGAAGGAGGCGTTTGCGCAAAGATCAGAAGTTCGTGTTGTACATTTATACCAGCTAACGATGATGATAATAGAACTCTCTCAAACGCGGTTGCACAATTGGCACAAATACATGCACAAATGGAAAATTACGCACTTGGGACAGGAAGGGACAAGAGCTGGCTGGCATATCTGTGGTCATGGATAACATCAAGGCTGTCGGATGGACTGAAGGTGATAGCTGGAGCACTCATACTGGGCGCAGCATCAGTATGTTGGACCAAGATATGCATTGGAAGATGTAAGAAAACGGCAGAAGAGGCAATTGGGTTGCAGATCCTGATGGATGTGAACATAGGAGGAACAAAGGATGACTTGTCAGAGAAAGAGACGGACTAAGGGAGAGAATCATACAGTGTGACTTGTTTCTGGCAGGAACAATAAAGCTGGATAATCCCCATGATCCTAAGGGGTATGAAGGGAAGTGGGTCTGGTGCAACCCCAAAGGAGTATGCTGTTACATGTACTGGTCTTTTGATGACCACAAAAACTACTATGGACACCTCGGAGGAGTAACGAAAATATGGCGGCCCAGAGAGGAGAATTGGACATTTCGAGATGTGGTGGACAAGTCAACCAGAGGAGGGACTGAAGAGGGGTGGTTGAATCCTACCCCTGTTTTCCCCCCTCCCACAAGACGCATGAGTCGAAAGAAGAACCGAAGATACCATGATCGCCTATACCAATGTGGACCGATTCCTAGTGCCCCCATAATAGACAAGTATGCCAAAAGGTACCCACTCAGCCAACTATACAGCCCAGGAGCAGTGCAAACATTACCTAGAGTGGACGAGGAGCCTCAAGATGCCATTAATAAGACTGCAATTGACCGTCTCGGTTAAAGCGCCAAAAAGCTGTGCTGTTGACGTCATTAGAGACACTACGACCTCGCACTGTTAGACATGAAGCACACGTGCCATAAGCACACGTGCCATCCGCACACTGGGACACAAAATATGCACCCTGAGTACATCAACACCACATGCAGAACAGTTCTATAAGTTAGAGGACAGACACATATACATACTGCCTTTTGCTTTTAATATTTTGTGATTAGCTTTACCGCAGCAAGACACAAACCACAAGAAGCAAGAGATCCTGAGCAAGCTTGCAGATACGTACATGCAAATAACCTATGGAACTGCAGGAGCAGTTACGACACCTGATGGGACCAATATGTTACTAACATATGGAGAACTATAGAATGACACGAGCATGTAGAAACCATGCCATGGCTTAGGAAATTCACAGTAGTCCACAAACCTCTCTGTAAGAGCTGAGCTGAATTCAGACTGAACAGAAGAGCAACTGTATGGGACAGGGCTGACTGCCAAGGCCATCAAGATACGAGTCATATTCCATTCACTGAATGGCTGTAACACCAGCTGCAATAAAGGCGAATAAATCCACATACATTGGAGTAATTTGGAGATCCAGAAGCCCAAAACACGGTCTTTGAACACGTGATTCAGCAGCTTGGATGCAGAATCGAAACCGGCGCTGGGAAAGAGGTCCGATCTCACACCGCCAGACAAGAAGCTTGCAAAAAAGTTGTTACAGCACAAGACCAGAGTTGCATGGTAAGAATGGGCACTCGCATAGATTTTGGTGGTGCACACACGTTACAATGCAGACACATAGTTGTTCTTATTACCTTGAAGACTTACACCTCGAGCTGAGAATCATTTCCGATCCCAGGCCTGTGGATGCCAGCTCTCGCCAATCACAGTTCAGGACCCTAGGGGTGGGTAGCAATGGGCAAGAACCAATGATCAGACCCTCATACTGAAACATTGTTTAGTAACAGCAATACTGGGACGGGCCAGGCTTGACATCGGACATGGGAGAACCCGTAAACTAACACATATAGGGTCTGCTATATGAGTACTGTCAATCAACACCCAATCCTGAATGGTGACAGTTTTTCTGAGGAGGGGCCCAGGTTGTGATGTTCTCATGATGCAATGTCCCATCAAAACTGGCCTGCGCGCCAGAGTTCACTGAGATGTCCACAGATTTCTTGTATCCTTGTTGGTTTTCACTGTAATAAACCACAGTTCGATCCTGCTGTCTGTCTGGGCCTGTGTTCCTTTTAGGAAGGGAAGGAGTTGAGCATTCCATGAGTTCTGGGTTTGCAAACTCCTGGTAGCCCTCAAACCTACCTGGGAGTTTATTCTCAACAATTTTCCGATAAGGAATCTGTTTCTCCGGTAGCATATCGATTCCACAATCATAGGGCCTATGTCGTAGTAGGGGTATGGCTTTGGGTTGACTGAATACTTTCTGGTACGGTGAGTAAACATCAGGAAATGTGCACTCCCAAGGAGTCTCGCTAGGTTTGGAGGAGTCCCAAGGTCCTATCATGGTCCTGTGCCCTTGTTTGTCGAATCATCCCACAGGATACACACTCGTCGGGTTACCACAACAGTAGCGTGTGCAGGGACTGGATCTGACGAGGATAGTACGGGTTTCCCATTTAACAAGAGGATTATGCTGAGTAAGCCATGGAAGCCCCAAAACAATTGTGTATGATGGAGTTCTTATGATATGATGGGTAATCATCTCTTGGTGACCATTAATCAGAAGACAGAGTGGTCCGGTGTGCTGTTTGATCGGCCCGGATGCCAGTGGTGTACCGTCAATGACTTCCATAAATGTGGCGTTGGCTTTATCCACTAGTGGAAAAGACATCTTGGAAGCAAAGTCCACTGTCCTTGTAATTTCCTATTGCACCAGAGTCTAACAAGTCCAGCAAAGATATGAAAGTCTGTCCCAACTGTATTTGTATGTCTAATACCAGGAGTACGACGGCAGGAATACCTTCACTAGTACTGGGGCCTGCCAGTGCCTTCTCTTGTGATGGCAGGCCCTTCAGTTGCCTGAGGGTTTGGGCAGACGCAGTGGGCAAGTACCCAAATAAGAGCCCGATCCTCCAAAATATAAACAAAGGTGCAAAGAACGACAGCGTTTTGCTCAGCATCTGACAAAGGGGCCCTTAAAGCACCCAGCTGCAAAGGTTCAGGGCTGGTCTCTGGTGGTCTGGGATTTACGGGAATCATGCTGGTTCTTGGGACTGCGCATTCTTGTCTTCTATTTTTATCCATGCCTTTAAGCCAAACAGAAATTGATTCAGAGAGCCAGGTCAACCAACGCTTGAAGGGTGTCAGGTTTCGGTATGTGGACAAGTTCATCCTTATATTCCTCCCAGAGTCCCCACTTGAACAACGTTTTCTGTGTGATTTCGGGCCACTGTGAATCGGCAGCTGACGAAAATGGCTGATGTAGATAATCAGGTCCTGATGGCCCTGTTATCCAACAGCTGGTTCTGTGCTGAGCTTGCAGGGTTAGGAAGCTGAAATACGTCCATTAAGGTTTTCTCAAACAGCAAAATCAGCAAGGATGGGACTGTTGACCAAAGCATTTGGCGCTGCCCATGCCGGGGTACTCCCAGTAAGGTTCCCGAATATGCTTCCTATTTTAAAGCAAAAACAAAGAGGTGATGGCTGGAAAGTTTAGACTGAATCTTAACCACTGGCGTTGCTCTGGGCAACCTTCCAGACCATCGTTCTTCACCTGCCAAGCCATCACAGAAGGGGAAAAGCCATATGCAAATCAGGCTTGGTCCCACCCCAAAAGGGGCAGTCCAGCCCAAACTGCTAGGTCACATCCCTTCTGCACGGGACCACAAGCATCCCCAAACATGTTTCGGCCTTGTTGGGCCTCATCAGTGAGGAGTAGCTTGGGGTCTCTAGGCCCAGCAGGCTCGGGTCTTTCCCCTTCTGTAATGGCTTGGCAGGCGAAGAACGGTGGTCTGGAGGGTTGGCCAGAGCAATGCCAGTGGTTAAGATTCATTCTAAACCTTCCAGTCATCACCTCTTTGTTTTTGCTTCCTATTTTAGCCTTTTCTTGCATAAAATGGGAAGGTCTAAACAAGAAGTGAACCCGACAGTGATTGCAAAATTCGGCTAGTCTGCGGTAGTCTCTGTCAAACTTCAAAGTTGTGGTATGTGCCATTGCTTGTTCAGAAATCGATGTGGCCGCCCCATGGGTCATGGCTTGCTTCAATACTGCATTTTCCTGCTTGAGGTTCGCTACCTCGGCTCTCGGGGCTTGTTATTCCTCACGTATCTCCTCCATGGCTTCCATCTCAGGTACAGGTTGTGATTAGAGGCTAATTAATCTGTCTTACTCTGCGTCTTGTCGACGTTGTGTATCTGGAATCTGTCTAACGCTCTGGGATACAGGATCCTGTCCATTTGTCAAGTGGGCGGGAGCAGGGATCTTCTACTTTTTTTATTGTTTAAGTTTTACTCTTCCTATACTTTTATTTTAAAAAGAAACCATTCCAGAAGGGTTTCGTTTTAATAATTAATGTAGGAAGAAGTTGAAACTTGCACTGCACTGAACATTCCCTTAAACAGCAGTGTGTTTGGGGCTTTGCACGGTGCGTGGGAGGCGGCATGTCGATGGGTTTCGTGGGGAACAGGCACACGCCAGCAGGGAACACTGTTCCACTACTTCTTTTCATACATTTCGACCACTGGTTGCTGATGTGAGGTGGCAAGCGGACCTGACACCTCCCCTGAGGTGAGGCAGGTTGTTGTCAGGCCCACTCCCCACATCACAGCTGACTTGCCTGGATTAGATGGATGAGGGGACAGTGCAAGCACTGACTAGGGAATCCAAGATATACAGGACGTTGGGTAGGTCGGACAATGCGAAGAGAAGGAGTATTCCAGGGAGGTTCACAGGAGCAGATGGTCCAGGGTTGACAAGGGAACACAGAAGGCTCACCAGAAAGGCGTAACCCAGAATAGTACCAGACTGGAAGGACAAATGGATGAGGCCAGGGGTTGAGGCTGGTATCAGCAGGAGGAAGAGGACCCAGGAGAAAGAGCACCCGTAGCCAGGACACTGAGGAGGACGTCAAGAAGCAGGAGAGGAAGACCCGGACCAGAGGAAGAGAGTCCAGGAGGGAGGGAAACCAGGAGAGAAAAGGATCAGGAAATGGGACATGGACCCAAATGGTCAGAGGAAACCAACAACGAATACGGAGCATTAAGATGCACAGGTTCGTGCCCCCAAGCTGCTTTCATGGAGCACAAGGAATGGGGGCGAGGCTGGGGACATGGGAAGTGATGCAGCAGCAACCCGAGACACACTCCACAGTGTGAATGCGCAGATACCGGGAGCTGGTCCTGTGCGCATGCGAACCACAGCGGTGACGGCGCGCCCAATACAACCCGGGCGCAGAAGGGGCCTCATCTGTGTATGAGAAGCAGCCGTGCTCGTCTCCACATGAAGGCCTTGTCTTCAGCACCACCTAAGATAGAGGCGCCAGGACAGACGGTGCCACCTAGGTGAGCACAGGGGCGCAGGCCCTCTGGGAGCACGATGCGTGACAGTCACCTTGAGCAATTCACACAAAGCCAGCCATGGGTCCAGAATCTTTCTGTAGTGGTTGATCGCAAACTCTACCCCTCTTGGGCTTTAGTAGCTCCTGGTCCAGTTGACTGTTGATTTTCCAGAGGGATTTCAGGCTGCAAACATATTTCTCACATCCTTCTTCCTCACCTAAGGGCAGTGGGCCAGATCCAAAGCCCCCTGATGGCTTGGGTTGTTAAAGAGCCCCTCTCCCCCAGGCTTCAATTTCTTAAGAGACCACCACATGTTTAAGGTAAATTGTAAGTTACTAACTATATCTGTGCCTCCTTTTGCATTTCTCTCCTTTTGTCAACAATTATCATTGTTTCCTCATCCTTTTCCCCCCACCCTTCAGATAGCAGGAACTATCATGGTTTTCTTCTTTCTTACACTGTTCTCTCTGTCTTCTAGCCTTCTATTTGGGGCACCAACTGGGCCACAAGCTCAAAATGGTTGTGGGCAATGCTCCCGGTTTGATAATGCAAAAATTGGTTGACCTTCCTCAGTTGGTCAACTCCTTGGGCCAAGACCATGAACAGGGAGACTTCCATTTTGGAATCTGAGATCTGTCGTGCATTTGCTGGAGTGTTAGGGCTTGAACAATATCCATATATGTACAGGTGATGGTCCCAGTGATCACGCTGGTCCAAATGCTTCCCTTCTATCAGGGCTAAGACCCGTCCTGCTCAGCTGTTGTACTAAGGTTACAATTGGCAAGGAAGGTGAAGTTACCCAATTTGTGCTGTCCTCATGCTTCAGCAAGGACCATAATTGTGGCAACAAGCACTGGCCTCCCTTGTTTCTGGAGCTGGTAGCAGAAGGTAGGGGCAGTTATGGCTGGGCAATGATGGGTCAAATGAACAAATGCAAACCTCACATTATTTGGTCCTTGCAGAACCAGAAACCAAATGTGAAGTTGGCATAATATCAACTAGTATTGGTGAGCAAATGGGTATAATGGAAATATTTAATGCTGAGCCAACTGGGCATTCTAGACACATGAAATGCGCTGAATGGGCATAATGTAATTTGAAAACTGGGCATAATGTAAACTTATAGATTTGCTGGAAATGCTCAGACATGCCTGCATGAAAACAGAGAATACTATTTAATCATATCTGCTGCCTTATCAAGTCATTGCAATTTTGATAAAGCGCATTTGTGACAGTTGTGTTGGTCATTTTTCTAAATGACCTAATGAAATGTATGATGTGAGAAAATGTCATGACCTTCGTTTGGCCAATCAAGAATCCGAATGTCCTACTAACCCTTGATGAATCATGATGAATGCTCATTGGCCCTTCTCCTCTTTCTTTCTTTTTTCAAGGGGACCCAGAGCAGCAGCCAGCTCTTCTTACTGTGCCAGTACTCCCTGGGGTGTGGCATCACTTGCAGTCTGGACTTTCTTCATGAGGGGGCACCGCACCGCACCTGGAACCTGGTGCTTGCCGTGGGGTTGGCCGCACTGATCATGCACTATGTGCGCCGCCTCTGCAGACATATCTGTACCATGTACGAGCTCCATAGCAAGGAGCGCTACTGTGGGGCTTGTATCTCCCTGCTGACCTCGTGGCACAGCATCCCCCATGGACTCTGCAATGCCTTGAAGATCACGTTTATTGTGGCGGACCTGGCCGCAATCTCGCTCATCAATAAGGACTTTCTGACCACCTCGGAGGCGATCCGCTTCTGGACGCCTCTCACCATCTGCTACACACTGCTGGTGATCTACATGCAAGGTGAGGGCTACTACTCTTCACAAACATTTCACCATCTCCAGGAATTGAAAGGATGTGTCAACATTTGTATGCATCTCTCATGTGTGTGGCAGATGGGTATAGCACCAGCCACCTTTGATTCCTGTCTTTGTCACAGCAGGGTATAACCTGTGATGTAGCTGCCACCCATGCATGGGCGTAATTATTTTAGGGGGCTGTGGGACAGGGGTGTTTGCCCCTCCCCCCCCCCCAACTTTCATGTGGCACACCATTTTGTCCCCATTCATTTGACTGGGGCAACTTTTCTTCAGATGTCATGTCCCCCCCAACATTTTCAGCAGAGTTACTCCACTGCACCCATCTCCTTGTGGGTGTCCTGTCATTGTAACGAACAAAAAAGTTTCGAATGGCAAACTTTAGAATTTTTTTTTGTCGAAATGCCATTTCTAATGAATGACAATTTCTTTGAAAAAAATTCGCAAGTGCCGTCGACATGAGTTAGGGTTAGGGTTAGGGTTGGGACATGGGTTAGGATTGGCGGGGTGGGAAGGTGGCGTGGAGGTTCGGGGGGCTGGTGGGAACCCCTCCCAATATGCACTAAAACCTTGAAACGTTACATGGAGCTGTCCAGTGCTGAAATTACAGCACTGGGCAGCTCCATGTACCGTTTCAAAGTTTTTGTGTATATTGGCATTTTAATTTATTTTTTTTGTAAATTTGAAACGTTACATGGAGCTGTCCAGTGCTGTATTTTAAGCACTGGACAACTCCATCTAACGTTGCAAAGTTACAAAACAATAAAAAGCATTGAAATGCTACTTTTAACATGTAAGAGTGCATTTCATTTGAAACCAGTCCATGACTATTGTCGACGGATTGGTTTCTAAAGAAATGCACTTTGCTTGTTAAATATAGGCTGTCACAACTTTGTTTTTTGAAACTTTGTTTTCCAAACTTTTCTTTGTCGAAACTTCGTTTTCGAAATTATCACTATGAACCTCTTTGTGCCAGAGAGACGTGACTTAATAGTTTAGAAGAGTGTGTGTGCAGATGTAGCTTCAGGTGTGTTCTAATTGTGTGAGAGTGGGCCGCATAACACATTTCAGGTGTCGTCAGTGTGGGGATGAAATGTTATGCTGGTCTCCTGTGTATTTGGCAACGGGTTATGGCACAGGCTAGGAGTGTTGCCTGTTTGGTAGCAGGACGGTATGCAGCCACCAGTGATTCTTCTGTTTCCTTTGTTCGCAGAGGAGCAGCAGCAAAACCCTAGTGATCAGATGGTGTACCAGACCGTGTGCGTGCGCATGGGCAGCCTAATGATCCTCATGCTGACCGTGGGCAGGTGGACCGATATCGTGCACATCCTCCTCTCATTGCTGGCAGAGCTGTGGTGTCTGGTCCGAGCAGGTGTAATGCTGGATATCTGCCGGGACCAGGTAAGCTCATGGGTGGCGAGATGGCGATAAATGGTAGAAGGGCATGGGGAAGGAAGAGAGCCAGGTAACAGAAGAAGAGAGAGGAACTCTACAAGAGACAGCGACAGGGGCTCGATAAACAGCAGATCTAGCGCCGAGTGGTGGGGGCGCATGCCTCGCTACCGAGTACAGATTCATAAAAGGTGGTGCTAGTAAAATGCTGCAGGTCTAATGGTCTTCGTGCATTCAGGAAAATGCTGCGCAATGTACACCTCCTCTACCGTTCTCCCCAACGTGGAAACCTTTTTGCCACTTCAATCGAACATCATCCAGCTTCTAGAAGGACCAGTGAATTAACAATAAAATAGAAAATCGAGTCTGCTATAAGATTTCTTTCTGGAAGTCGACGTATAAGAACAATCTCACCAAGTGTATCTATGGTGGTCTTCCATTTTTGCCCCTATTTTCGCAGCTCCTTCTGATGCCTAGATATGAATCAAGCATGCAAGGGATCCGCTCCAACTAAAGAATGGGGGAATGTGCAGGAGGGAAGACCTCATAGAAGTGAAGTATGTTGAAACTCTTGTATGCTGCAGACGTCCTCCTTACTATTTTCTGTATTACCGATTTGATGATCAACATTTTAGTTTTTTGTATTTGCTAACTACTTATTCTAAATTGCCCACCAATGTTTGCTTTCATTGTTTGACCTTTCCGCACAAAAAATTATTAATCTTCTTATAAGTCACAAGAGTGACCGTAGAGATGGGGGTGTTATGCAATGGGCAAGGGTGTGACTGTAGCAAAAATCCTGAAAGATCATACCATGGCACAGGCACTTTGGCTCTCCAGATGTATTCTACTATGACTCCCATGAGCCCTCACCTCTGACTGTGCTGGCTAGGATTGATATTAGTTGCACTCCAAAACATCTAGCGAGCCTAAGGTTGCAGACCCCTCTCTTGGTCACAAAATCTCCTAGTAGGCTCTCATGGTTGACCCATGGACACACATGATGTCGGGTGCATGTTTGCTCTTCTCCCCAAACCTCTTCATGCCTCATATCCCTTCTCACTTTCAGCCGGTGCCTTGGAGCCTTGGTTGCCTATAAAACAATAGCTAATGTAAGATTGCCCAGACCAACTGACATATTATGGAACATATGAAATGACTTTCTGTAGCATTGCGACAAATCGAGCACTACATCGAATGTAGATATCATTACTCATCCGACCAATTGGAAGGATAGGACTGGGGTGCCAAACAACATATATTAATTGTTTGATTCCACAGTTTTTATGCCATTCAAGCAAAAGTGACCATGTTCTTTCTTCATAACCATTTCCTACGGTACTCGCTACGGTACTCATTAATAAAAAATGTGGTGTTTAATTGAAGTTCAACAGCAGATTGTCGGTACTTAATATTAACTGAAAATGTTAGTGTACCAAAAAACTCAATCATCTTACGTGAAAAGGATCTGCTGCATAGGCCGCAGCCAAAAAATGACGTTAAAAGAGGATGCTTTCCTAACGTGGTATGAGAAAACAGGAGAACTGTACTCTCCAATTACAGTACAGTGGTGCATTCCTCCACTAATCAGAGATGTTCCTACACACTTCAAATGTGCCTGAGATTTTCAGTCCATGGCACATGGGGTAGGGAGAATGGACAATTTAATTTTCAAACTAAATTGCATGCAGGAGACCATGTTGTTGTTGTTGTTGTTAGTATATTTACTGAGCAGAGGCCTAGCTTCAGGAAGTGCAAGAACAAGGTGAGGGAATCCAAGAAACCAGGGAGCAGAGAGCTAACTAGGGAGAGCATGCAATTTAGTCAGTAAGGGGTCTTCAAGCAACCAGGGGAGGAAAGGGCGGGGTAGTAAATCACCCAGTCTGGGGTAAGATGGAGAGTGGGGGAGTCATTTTTTTACTTGAATTTTTAACTTTTCCACATTGTTGTGGAAAAGTATAGAGTAAAGCAAAAGCAAATTCGCATTTAGACTTTACTTTTCCACTGTGTTAGTGGAAATGTGTAAATTCCTCCCTAATTAAACAGTTGCAGGGGGCATTTACAATGGATACCTATGGAATCCGCCTGCTTTTACAAGGTGGTAAATTCGGGAAGATTCCATTGAATCGCTGCCACCATAATAATACATTCTGCGGTAATGCAGGTCTGTAGGTTGGGTGGAGCACGAACAGTAAGCAGCCATTCAAAGTCCATTCTGCTCCCCAACTCCGACTGATAAATTGTGGGAAATCCTGTGTATTAGTAAAAATGGTGGGGAAATTTTTCCCCCAATGTTTACCGCCATTTGTATCAGTCTGTAGGACCTGCAGAATTAATGCACCCTTAGCCCCCATATTTGTAGTTGGAAACCATGAACTACCCACCTGCTAGTCCTACTAACCCATTTACATCCTGGTACTCTCTTCAGGGTAGTAAACACGTCACAAAGATTCTGCCACAAAAGCCTGAAATTGTGCTTCAACAACAGTGCATTTGGAAGCCAGTTTCGTTTTCCTTTTGTGAACTCTGCAAGATCTGCAAATGATCAATTCCCCTTCCCTTCTTGTGCTGCAATTGGCTCTTGTGAACTGTTGGCCTTATGCGAAAGAGAAGTGGTGGTGTTCAGACCCCTTGTATTGAAGGAGGACACGGAGCCCTTATTGTGTGCTGCAACACCTTTATTCGCCTACCACTGAACTAAACTTCCAGCTTCCTCCCTGCTCCTGCGCGCTCTCCCTTCTGAAGTCTACTCCCCTTTAAATGTCCTGCACGTTGTTTCCTCCACAACATCTCCCCCTTACTTATCATGAAACGTCTAGGTCTCACCTTTTGTTCGATCAGCCGTGAGGGTTTCTGAATGACCCGGTGGGGTCGCCCTGGGGATTCGAGAGTCTCCCCCCGATTCCCTCTTCATCAGTTTCTGCCAGGTCCTCCATTGGCTGTTCCACCTGTCCCTCCTCTGGCACGCTCTCGCTATTGTCTTCATGTGATCTTGTGACTCCATGGTTTCTGTGTCTGACATGTGCAGTCTGCGGAAGAAGGAGGCATTTCGGGTTATGTCACACTCATCCCTTGCTGCAGTGACCATGGATCCCTTTGACTTCTGTCACTTGAAAGGGGTAAAGGTCGTAAAGCGTGTCTATCTTCCTCTGTTGTCACTGTCCAATCAGAACTTGTTCTCCAAAAGGCAGCTGTGGCTTTCACTCCTCTTCTTCGGTCAGCCCATATCTTCGCTTTCCTTTTCCTCTCAGCATCTCTTTCCTGAATCTCTGCATCCTGTTCCTCCGTGTAGTCTTCGTATTGCAGCAGGCAGATTCAGAGCTTATATTAAATCATTATTTGTGTTGGAGTCTTCCCCGTGGCCTCATGGGCAGGGGTACTCCTGTAGCTTCTCAGCATCTTGCACAGGGCTTAGGGAAACAGCATTTGATCGACGGCTTTTTGCCGGGTTTGCTTGATGGTGGACCATATCTTTGGCTAGGGGCCAGAGCGATGTGACCTTCTGGTGCTGGAAGCCGAGATGGACTGCAAACCTCCTAAAGTCATAGCCTTGGAATGGGGGTGGGGGTCCATTGTCTTTTTCCACTATGTTTGATATGCCCCACTCACCAAACAGTTTGTCTAGTATCCCCCCGCCCCCACGATGTGGAACGCTGTGGACTGCACTAGCTTTACCACTGGGAACCGTGAGTATTCATCCATGGCCACCAGTAGGCGTCCCCCCCTCTTCCACAGGGCCCTTAGAAGTCTTGCCAAAGACCCCTGGGAAGCAGCACAATCCTTCGGGAGCACAGGACTGTAGTTGCTGCCGCCCTCTGACAGGCCCGGTAGTGTGTTAGTATGCCATCCACCACAGCATCCATGTAGGGGAACCACACCTGATTAAGCAGTATCTTTTTTTGTGTTTGCCCATCCCCGATGGGCCTCGTGCGCCAATTTGACGATGGTGTTTCTCAGGGCTTTAGGTACCACAAGACTATTTCCTCTCAGTAGAATCCCCTGTTCAGTGGTGGTTAGCTCGCCTTGCACCTTGGCCATCCTTTCTATCTTTTATGTACACCATTTTGTTCTTTTGCAGCTCATGTCTCTCTTTCTTCCACTTGTTTGTGTTGGTGAGGTTAACTGCAGCCTTAATGGTGGTATCTTGTCTGCTCTTGTTGGTGAACATTGCTAGGGTGAGCAATGGGGGCAGCACATTCTCTGACAGGTATTGGATGAATTGCTCTGCCTCTTTCCCCAAGTGTCTTTCTATTGTCCTTCCGCGTGTCTGGATAGGCTGTCTGCTGGATTTGCCTCCCCTCTGGTTTGTGCATGATGCAGAATTCATACTCCTGGAGCCTGATGCCCCAACTCTCTATGCACACGGCTTCTAGGTTCCCGAATAGGGATAGCAGAGCCTGGGTGTCCGTGACAAGGGTGAAGCGACACCCAATGATGAAATGTTGGAACTTTTCACAGGCCCACAGTACCGCCAAACTCTCCCTCACAGCCTGTAAGTGGGCCCTCTCGGTGGCAGATAGGGCTCTGCTGGCGTGGGCAACTATATGTTGTCCGGGCTGCTTTACAGATTCACTCTGGTCTAGGATTGTTCCCAGCCCTACGGGGCTGATGTCTACTGTTATTTCCGTGTCCCACTTGGGATCAAAGTATGCCTGTCTGCGTTTGGTGACAGGCTTATCTTTGATAGTTTGAAACACTTCCCTGCATTCACTACCCATTCAAATAGTGCATCCTTCGTGAGCATCTTTCTGAGGGGATCTGTAAGCATGACATAGTGTGGGAGGTACCGGGTACAGTACCCCGCCATGCCCAGGAAGGATCTGAGTTCTGAGAAGTCTGTTGGTGGGGCTAAATTCACAATTGCACTTAGGTTGTCTGCGTCCGCTAACATGCCCCGGTCTGAGAACATGTGCCCAAAGAATTTCAGACTGGGCTTGTTAATGTCACATTTGGCCCCGTTCAGAGTGAGGCCTGCTGCGTGTAAAATCTCACACACCTGCAATAGCACTCTGTCGTGTTGATCCTGAGACATGCTGAATACCAGGATATTGTCACTGCAGTTAAAGGTAGCCATTATTGGTGAGATCAGCTGGCAGATAGTTTCCTGGAATATTTCCGCAATGGAATATTTCCGCAATGGACGATATCCCAAGGTTTAGCCGCTTGTAGCAGAAGGGCCCCTCGTGGGTCGTAAACATTGTGATGGGCCTGGAGTCCGACTGGATGTCAAGCTGATAGCCATGGTTGAGGTTGAGCTTCGAGAATCGCATGGCCTGTCTTAGCCTAATAATCATGCCCACTATGATTGGACCAGAATGTCTCTCTCTCTCTCTCTCTCTCTCTCCCTCTCTCCCTCTCTCCCTCTCCCTCTAGATCAATGTTTGGTATGCGCGTGTCAAAGCAGAGTCGAGTCAACTATTTTTCTTCGGCACTACCACCAGTGGCGATACCCATGGTATCGGGGCACTCACTATCGGGACACCTGTGCTTGTAGTTGGAACCCCACTCTATGTGGATGTTGAGGCACCGGGTTCACTGTCTGGTCCACATGGAGGGTAATTACTGAGCCTTTGAGCATGCCCACACCCTCAGCTAGTACTGGGAATTTCATTTTTGTTTTTTGGAGTGTCATCTCCTGATCTGTCACCGTGTTCTCCTGCCAGGAGCCCCTGCACCACCTCAGACTGGGTTTATTGGATGTCGATGAGGGCCAGGGCATGTGCAGTACAGTAGCTCAGCAAGCATCTGCCCATCATGGGACTCTGTATTCATGTATTATTGTGGATACGAAGCACCCTTTGTGGTGTAGGCCACATCGGAATGTGTCCCATCGACAGGAAGCGGGTGCACTGCACCCCATTGGAATATTCTCGCTTGGGAGGGGGATCAGCGGGTAGAGGTCACTTATCTGATAGAGGTTTGCATTCATCACGTTGACGGTGGCCCCTGTGTCAATGATACATTGGTGATTCAACCCTCCTATCTGGATAGTCACTCTTGGGGCTGTAACATCAGCCTCTGCACTGATCAGTTGCACGTACTCTCTGCTGTACCAGTCATTTTGGGCATAGCCATGCTGAGCGTACACCTCTTCCTCTCAATCAGTTGGTGGGTTCTTGTATGGGTCTCATGTATCCAGTGTCATATATTTCAGGGTGGCATGCATATAGCTCTGCTGGGTTTGGCGAATAGTCTCGCTCCTCTTGGGGAATGAGATGGCATTTGCAGGGTAAGGTCCTCCATCACTCTGATGAACCTGGTTTGGGGTTCAAGCAATGCAATGTGCCTCCCTTGTGGTAGTCCTTGAAAGCTCTGACCTTCTTACGTCCTGCTGTTGAACCCTCGGGGTGATTCTTGGCGCCCTGCTGGTCCTGTCGGCATAGGTTTGTAGCCTGTGCGGGCTGGTGCCTTCTCTTTGCACATTTCCTGAAAGTGGTTTTCTCAGCCGCACTGCATGCGCATCTGCCCTAGGGCTGGGCACTGTCCTTGATGGGGAAATACGACTCTGCTGCTGTAGCACTGTTTTACTCTTTGGTATCTTTGGTATGGGCCACCATGCCCTGCCCTGGGCGGACCGCCCTGATTCCTGAAGCCTGTTGTTGACATGGCCTGCAGTAAGGCCACATCATCCTATTTCCTCGGGTTCTCTATGGTGGTGGCTAAAACGTCTACCCTCTCATACACTAGTTTTCTGGGAGCGACGGCAGTTTTTTCAGCAGGTGTTTTCGAAATACAGATGTGCACCATTATTCTAAGTCAGCCTCATTATCCGAGAAATGTGTGAAGTTACAGTGAGTGATCTTCCTTTGGAGTCTGAAGATAAACTCCCCTAACATCTCCTGGGGCAGTTGGGCACATTGATTGAAAGAATACCTCTCATAGTGTCCGTTAGGCAGCACGATCAGTTTTCTGTTCACTGCTGCAATCATTGTGTACATGGTTTTCTGTTGCGGTAGGATCGTCTATATGATGCCCTTTATTTCTTTTCCTGCCAGGTTGGTAAATATGTCTGACATGTTAGTTGAGTCTTGGTCACCTACTGCCCTTATAAAGTCATTGAATTCCTCCATCCATTCTTCCCACCTTTTGGCCTTGGTCATGTTGAGGTTGTATGAAGAACAGTTCTGGTCTCCTTAAGAATGCTGCTCTTGATGAGATCCCTGCCATGATACGTGCTGGTGCTCCTGTCCTCACCTGAGCCTCAGGGTCAGCGGCTGATTGTGCGGTGTCCACCATGTTCTCTCGTGGGCTGGCACTGGTTACTGCTGATCGCCTGTTATTTGTGATCTTCCATTTAGTCTGTGGCTGTGCCTGTCCTCTCTGGGCCTTCTGGTCACCCTCTCGGTCCTGGGCCCCCTTTCACTTTTCCTTTAGCAGGCAGTTGCTCTCCTTTCGCCTTTCTGTGGACCAACTGTCTTGGGGTGCCTTGACTGGTGCCGTGTGTAAGGAAGGCATGGTATCAACAGTAAGACGGACACAAGTGACCACAGTTAAAGGGTGTTTATTGAACTTCAAAAAGGGTATCTAATCCTTAATCTAAAAATGGGAGCAAGCTACGACCATCACATAATAATGCACTCCTAGTGGTGTCCTGTCACAATAAAAGGACCACCTTGCCAATCCTTACCTTTAATTACAAATAGTGTGGGAAACAATGTTTTGTAAAAGCAAGAAGTGTCCAAGAAAGGATATGTCAGGATAGTCAGGACGTTGGCCTCCCTTCCCCACATTTTCATCACGGGACAAGGTGGCATGCTGCTTCTCCAGCACGAGGGTGCAGTTTAAACATTAGCATCAGGTCCTTCCGTGCCCATGTCTCTTTGCCTTTCAAAGTCCCTTCTATCAGAGGGCCTAATGCAACAAACAAACTGTTCTTTTCCTCTCAGGATTTTGCACACACTCAATTTCTCAGATTCACGTTCACCCCGATTCCCCTCTGCTGGACTCAGATCCGCCTTGACACAATATTCAATCAGTCTCCCTTTGCCGGGCTCGGACCAATTTTAATTTACTTTAACACAAACTTGCTTTGACCCAATGCTCTCAGCTGATCTCCCTCGTTCAGGCTCAGACCAACTTGATCTACTTTGTCATCAACTTTCTTTACTCTAACATCGGAGACTTTCGATTGTGCACAGGATTTCACTTGACCCGTTGCAGGACCACTTCAATTCACAATCCTTTGTCACTCTTTCGCTTTTGCCACCTCTCATTTGGATACCTTACAGAGACCTTCGAATGAGCATGCATGTGGTGCCGGACCACTCTGTCTAAGGTAGCGTATCTTGATTTCAAAGTTCAATCACTCATATGTTGTCCGATTTTACTTGCGTTGGTTATCACATGTGTTTCATACACTGTTCGCTTCAGCGTTAACCATGCAATGTTGTTGCTTGCATCCTCGGATTCAACACAGACCGGTCTGGTATCTGCCT
Source organism: Ambystoma mexicanum (assembly GCF_040938575.1). Taxonomy (NCBI): domain Eukaryota; kingdom Metazoa; phylum Chordata; class Amphibia; order Caudata; family Ambystomatidae; genus Ambystoma; species Ambystoma mexicanum. The sequence continues at coordinate 1,089,094,429 of NC_090929.1, forward strand.
CCCAACTCACCTGCTGTGTTGATTTCACTGGCGCTGCTTTGTTGTAAGAGCCAAGGACAGTACCACGGCAGCAGACTGTTCTCCGCTCCTTGACTATCGATGCAGGAAGGCCCCGGGTACCTCTGACACACAATGCAGGATTCTTCTGCCTGGTTTCCTGGTCTTATGCTTTCTATTCATGAGGTTTCGTGGAAGTAATGGTTCATTGTCGAAAAAGTCAAGGGCACTTCCCTCCTTGCAATCTCCTATTGTTTTGCCGTCTTTCGCCTTGTGTTAAATTGCCATCTTGGAACTGCTTCTTCTTGGTGTGTTTTGCCTTGCTCAGAATGTGCGTTCATGCTCCGCCTTTTATCCGTGTGGAGAAATGTAATGGAAGTCTGGTGTGTATGGCGGTCAGTAATTGCCTGACCCTGCCTGACCATTGTATTCGGACATGTTAGGTATACGGCGTGGGTGTTAGTCCATTTTCTCTCATAGCAAGCTGTCCGTGAGAATGTGCTCGTGTTGTGAAGGGGGTGGGGCGTTAAGCTCTTAAGTACCCTACCTGGTAGGATGGGATAAAGGTGTTTCAGGGAAGGGGCTACCGCGTCTCGCCATCCGGTGTCCCACTCCCCAAAGGCCTTTCACCCAGGTGATCCTCCCACACTGGTACACCCCCACGAACTGGATCCAAAAGCGATGGCCATGTCCTAGCCACCTGGATGACATATCCCCGGGTACAAGAGGATGAGACGCCTTCCGGTTTCTCACACCTGACAGTGCCTCTTCAGGTAAGTCGGGTAGATTGGCCACTTTATTGCAGTGTGCCTGACGTTGTGAGATGGACACTGAAGCTTCCCTCCAGGCCAAACAGCACACATTCCTGGTGCATAGGGGCCTTTCATGCACTCCTCCCTTGCTTTCTGGAGTAGGTTTCCACTGAACACTGGCCCCCTACTCAGCCCAGACAGTATGCCTGGTATCCTCCGAAGAGGTTCTTGCTGTTGTATCCTCCTTCATCCTGTGGAGTTATAATGGATGTCCCTCCTATTAGTGAGTGCTGCACACTTTCATAGATTTAATGTTTTATTTTATTTGTCCTCGTTCACTCCCTTGTGTCCCTGGGGGCTCTGCTCCTCTGATCCCGGGATCGCCCAGCACCCCTCCTCAGCGCAGGAATCAGCTGGTCCTCATACTTCAAGCATGTCCCGTGAGAGCAGAACATTGTAGGCCTGCATGTTTGCCCCTCCGCGGCATCAAGAGGATCCCCACCTTGTAAGCGGCCTCCTTACCGCGCTGATCAGTGTTGTCGGACCTTCTCGCAACTCTGATTCTTTGTCTCTGCCACCTCTGGTGTTGCAGAGCAACTGGTTCTGCAGCCTGTCTGATTGCGCAGTGGGTCCACCGCACCTCCACATCCGCTGCACTCCATCTGACGTCAGTGAATCGGGCGTTTCCTGAGGGGTAAGCGCAGGCTGCCTCGATGCCGGTTGTTGGGGTTCAGACCGCTTGTATTAAGGGAAGACCCAGAGCCCTTATTGTATGCTACAACACATTTATTCGCCTACCACTAAACTAAACTTCCTGTTCCCTTTCCCAACCTCTTCCTCTCCGCTCTCTGCGCCCTCCCTCCTGAAGTCTACTCCCCTTTAAAGGTCCTGCACTTTGTTTCCTCCACAGGAGGCAAGGGGACAGGGTGAGGAGGGGGGGTTTACACTGAGTTTTTGCAAGTTTGCACTTCTAAAATCATCCTTTTAATAAAGGGTGTTCTGTCTCAGAAATGTAATGCTGAAATTGTGGGTTTGCCCAGCTAGGGCACCACACGACTCCCTGAAGCCAGCACCACCAAATGCGGGTCACTGCCAGCACAGTTGTCTGATGGCTAAACTGGAGAAATACTCTTTTGATTTCCAGTGTGGGACACAGTGGGTGAGGAGGTGGCCTGATGGTGGTGTGGCAAGAGCAGTGAGAAGGCAGCAACACTGACGTGGACACGGCCTGATGCTGGGTAACGTGTTATCGGGAGGTTAGTTTGGAGAGGACTGGGGTGGTGTGGGTGAGACTGGTGAGTAGGCGGAGCAATGGACAGCGGGGAGGCTAAGCCCCCCCCCACCCCATTAACAACAAAGGAATCTGATTGAAAACCAAATCTGTTAAGAGGATTCGACAAAGGGGACCATGGCGGAGAGGTGTTCAATGGGTGGGACTTGGCATCAGGGTGTTGGATGGTGAAAAAAAAACGGGGAAAATGGAGTCGGTGGAGAAACATAGATTCTCCTCTCAACCGAGTATACCACAAAATCATTTATTTTGGAATGTTGCCCTAGTGTTTTTCTGGAATGGAAAGTTGTGTAATAGCCTTATCTGTTTCATTGTGCATCTTATGTGTGTGTCTGTACCCGGTCTATCATTTGTATAAGCCATTTGAATGTACATTGTGCTGCAAGTAGCTGCCATTCCTTTTTAATGCTGGGTCCTCAGCACATGGTCACGTGCTAGTTTAAAAATGTGTGTGCTTAGATTTCTGAAATTATTCCCTAGGGCATATTTCTTCTCACAGTATGTGTCAGAAAAGTCACATCAAAGCGAAAACGCTGCTTATAAGTGTTTTCACACCTCTGGTACTGGAATAAACCTGTAGGTTAACAACTCTATGCTGGTAACACACTGAGCATCATTGTTAATAATAACTACAACATTAATATTACACTTTTACATAGCACCACTTAATAGATGTTCCTGATTTTAAGGGAGATATAATAGGTCTCGAAAAAGATGAAGGGCAGAGGTTCTTATGGTATTCAAAAATATCTTGCACACTGAAGACAGACCTTTGTGGCAAGCTCTTAACTCGCTAATCATTGTTGCATTCTCCATTTTTGAAGGCCAAAATTCCTTTCTTTCCTAATATACTATTTTTGTGATGTCATTCTTTAATATCAAACTCCCTAGCAAATTTGTAACGCCCTTGAATGTTTTTGGTCAATGAATGTTTGAGCTCCCTCAACTTCCCCACACTGAGCTTGAGTCCTTTTTCTGGCTTATTCAGCTTAGATATCCTTCCCTGTTCGAGTTAGGAACCATACCTTTCATTTTCTCTGTGATTTTATTCTGCTTTATTCTCGTCCACAAAGATGCAGTTACCGTTTTGACAGAGGAAGTCCCTAAAAGCGCAACATTTTTCAAATCCTTTAATTTTATTTGCAAGTAAACATCTTTCTGCGCTTAAGTTTGTGGAAATCACTTCCGTGACCATAAAATAAAGGTGAAGTAACAGGATTCCTCTAGTATTCCATTTTACAAATTTGAGAATATTAACTTGTTATTTATATAGTACTTTTATCGAAAGCGCTTTACATAGAACATATTTACATACATTATTAACAACCCGACAAGTAGAGTGGTCATTGGGTAAGCAGACAGGGGAGGGAATGACTTTGGGATAGGTTTGAGGGGGAAAAGAAGAGCATACATCTAGTTTATGAATATTTCTAAGCATCCAGAGCTGGAAGAAGCATTTGGAACACAGAAAATCTATGGGACTTTTTCATTTTCTAGCCTCTATCGAGGATGCTCCAGATGTTTCGGGATTTTTCTGGCCTTAAAGTCTTTTTCATTGAAGCATTTATTGTTTGTTGAAAACCTCTATTCTGTCAACCTTTCAGGGTGAGGTATTGGTTAAGGGAACATGTCTACTTCTTAAATATATACGGGTTAGTGCTTCATTGGCTACCCCTTGCCTGTAGGGCACGCCTTGAACTACCTCTAAATGCATGCAGTACTGAGTATAGTGGACAAAGCTTCAGTGTATTGGCTCTTGCAACCTTGTGTGTTAGGTTGTCCCCCAACCCTACTAATTGGTTGGCATACTATACCAACCTTGAACTTTCGACTCCTTGCCAGCACGTACATGAAACAAAACTTAGGTGTTTGAATCCCATCAGACTACTCCACATTTTCCCCAATTAGTCCATCCCTCATCAGCAGGCCACAAGCCTAAGTCTCTTGTTTGTAGTTTGACCTTGTTGCTGCTCACTGTCCTGGATCATTCAATGGAGTGTGAGCACACCACTATCTTAGCTTAAGGCTCTAATGAATAGGCTTTGTTTTTTACTTCTGAGTCACGTGTGAGTGGACCACAAATGTGTCCGTTTCAGCCTTCCATTTACTGCTGTGATTTAATTTTGCAGGGTGCTGTTACTCCTTCTCGCCTCTAGAGACTTGGTCACTTTCTCATATCAACTTTGTATGCTTTTAATTGACCAGTAGTTTGGCTCTCAAAGATGTTTTCTTCTTCCTTCATCTAAAAAGAATGACTTGCATTCAGAGCTTATCCACTTACTCCCTTTGGGCTCGGTGCTTATCCTTTAAAAATCGAACCTTTGCTCTAGGCCAACCTTGACTCCTGGTCGGGTCTGCTCACAGGGCTGTCTTTCCACGTCTCCTAATTCTTACAGCCTCGGCCTGTTTCGGGGTAGCTTGGTTACATTCAGCGTGAACCGTCGTCCATTTTCCTGATATGGCCTCCTTGCCACGTTATATATTCCTCTATAGCAAGCTTCTATATGTTGTATTTCCACCTTGCGTTACTGCGTAGTTACAGTTATTGGTAAGTAAGTTACTTCATCTTCTTTTAGATCTATGATCCCTTTTAGCTTCAGGTTCATGTTACTCTTAGGCTTCAGTTACTTCATTACTTTCATATCGTTTCAGCATAGGTTTATATATCTTCTTCATGACCTCACTTTGTTCTTGTCAGATTTTTATTTAATGTCCATCCACGATATTCACTGATGCATTCTGACATCTTGGCAAATGACTTCCTTCCATGCAATAACCTTCCACACTTTTAGTGTGAGGGTACATTCTGTATGGCTGTCTGCGTGCATAACGTCTCTCATACACTCAATGCGGTATCGGAATGATAAGGGGGTCCCATTCCCCCCCATTCTATATCTCTTCTCTGACTGTTCCAATATGATAATCAACAATGAAGGGCCACTGTTGAACCCGATCCAGTGTTGACAGACAAGGTTATAGTAGGCCAGGTTCCGAAAAACACAGACCCAGGGGGTTGGCTGACATTTTCCTAGACTTTCCTTGTGGACTTCTCATTTGGTGGCTTTCATGTGCACCCTTTCTCTTTATTTGAAAGTGTTATGTTTAGTTGTGTGTGGTTTAATGGGGAAGTGATACTGCTAGCGTTCATCTCAGAAGATGGGGTGCCAATATTTCTTGAAGATTTTTCCAAGAACAGACCTTTTCTCCAGGCCTCATCAATCTAGTGGTTTCTCTTTGAAGCTTTTTTGTCACCTCTTATAGGAGAATGCTTGATTATCTTCTCAATTGCCCTGAGTTTGAGCAGTGCTAGGAGAATATGTGGGCACTGTAGGTTGAGACCAACCTTTCAAACATAGGGGTGTAATCTCCCTATTTTCAACCTCCTGTGTTATAATGGGTACATATTTTGTGAACTGATATCAACTGTATCTACTATTGCCAAAATCTAGTTTTGAAACCTTCAGATGTTCAAAATTTGAGATGGTCCTTACTTCTGTTATTGTTGTGCCAATGTAGGGATTACAACTTCCTGAACTGCCAAGCGCTGTACTCTATTAGATCTTGGGCTCTTCCCTCATGGTTAACATACGCAAAATCCATAGAAAGCAGATTGGCACTCAGGAACCGGGTACTTTCCACCTACATCCATCAACACCACAGGTTTCCCATCTGCCTTTCCCACTATCCCACTAATGAACCCCAACCCCTTTTTTCTTACAGAGGCAAGCACTTCTATGCCAGCGATAGTGGCAGATGGCTGCGATACGAGGTCACCTACATTGCATTACATTACGCAGTAACCTTACAATTCGGTTTTTGTGAATTATTGTACCTGTTCCATTGTTTTCATCTGTGTGAAAGAAGGCTGCATTCATCATATGTCTGTGCTTCTCATTAATCATTATTTTGGATAATACAGTGCTGATAATCGGCTTGTTAGATCAGCATTAACATTTAGCTTCTTGTAATTGTGCTTCCAGGTGACTTCGGCATTTGAGCCATCATTGTTCAATGGCTGGTGTCCAAGGTCACTGGCCCAGGGAAGTTCCCAGGGGAAATTTGCAGTTAGAGACCCATCTTCTGATATAAGCAAAATGGATGTTGCCGAACATCCCTGTTTTATACCCTCTGGATGTTTTGATGTGGATGCTTCTCTTTCCTGTGTAGATGTTCCTGATTACAATTGTATGAGAAGTGGGAGCAGGCTGAGTTGCCTATGTTTTCTCTGTTAGCTTTTCCTCCAGCCTTTCCATTCGGACAAGATCGAACTTTCAGAGGAAGTTCAGAAATTCCACCGGGTATATGTTTGAAAAACCTGCTGTAAAATGTCCATGTTCTAGGTGGATTAAAATGTAATTGCCTTCTATGGGGGAGGGTGGGATGTGCGTTTGTGTTTGTTTAAGCGTGTTCATTCAAACCAGAAGTTTACCTGCAGCTTTCCTTTTGTTCTCTTGGCAATCCATCTTCTTTAATGTGTAAAGCATGGCGTGTATAGCATATGCATTCATCAGTGCATGACAGGCTTTTTGATCAGCAGTTGAAAATGAGATCTTGCAATGATTAGGGTTCTGAGGCTGGCGTGTCTGCGGAATAGCTTCCTTACTCTGTGTTAGCGTCTCGCTCTTCACGTCAGTGGTGAAATCATAGACCCGGAAGTAGGACTAAAGTGAACACAAATAAAACTGTAGTCCTAGATTCTGGTAAGTCCTGGGAATGAGGTTAGAGGTGGGATTACCAATCTTAGTACACGGAGATCAAGTGGGTTTCATAAGAGGGAGGCGAGGAACGAACAACATCCGGAAGACTATGAACCTGACCCACTGCACCCAAATGAAGGGACAGGAAGAATGCCTAGTGTCGCTGGACTCAGAGAAGGCCTTTGACTTGGTCGAATGACCCTTCATGATGAAGGTCCTAACAAGGATGGGGGTGGCGGCTAACTTCCTGAGATGGGTGAAAGAGCTCTACAATAAGTCCAGGGTCCAGGTCCGGGTCAATGTGGGCCTCACAGAGATATTCATACCAACAAGAGTTACAAGACAGTGTTGTCCCCTCTCCCCACTGCTTTACACCCTGGCGATGGAAAGACTGGCAATAGCGATTCGGACTAATGACTAAACCAAGGGCATAGGGAGGAATCGAATGCAAACTCTTGCTCTTTGCAGACAATACATTGGCATACCTCACTAACATACAACACTCCCTCCTGGCACTCATGACTCAGATATTGGAGTATGGCAGCCTCTCGTGGCTCAAGGTTAATGTAGGGAAATCGGGTATAAAGCTGATACTAGAACAGAGCCCCCTCCTTGATTCGAAAAGGAGATACCAAGGCACGAATGTTGATCCAAAGTGTTTACAATATTTGGGTATTCAGGCAACTAGGGGACCTGAAGGAAATGGTTACTGGCAACTATGATCCCTTCCGGGCACACCTGACGGCTGACTTGAAGAGATGGGGACCCCCTAATGTTAACCTGGTATGGTAGGAGGACCTTGATAAAGATTAACATGCTCCCCCGTGCTATATCTGTTCACAGCTATTCTGATTCAGCTCCCAGAGAAGTTTTTCGTGGAAGTAACAGGAGAGCTCTGTAGATTTATCTAGAAAAATAAGCCGCCCAGGGTAAACATGGTGACTCTGACACTGCCAAGGGACAAAGGGGGATTCGGGTTCCCACACATCCGCCTCTACTACAAGGCGACCAAGCATCACTCTGAGTTGGAACATATGCGGCAGGACTTGAGGACATATTGGACTTAGTTGGAGGATTTAGTGGCACACCCGCTGAAGGTGAGGGACCCAATAAATTCCATTCAGTAACGGCTAAGGGTCCACCTCACTCTGGTATTTTTTTGACAATTTGGTGTGAATTCAAGGACTCCTCTGGACATGGACACACACAACATGGCCCTCCCCTTTGTCCTTTGTTTTGGCTCCCCCATTTGATCTGGGGCAAAAGGGGCTAACCTCACAGACAAGGGCCTCAAATGGGTGGGACAACTATTTAGGGAATTAGTAGCCGTACGGGAAGTGCTGAGACTCGATCTCTATGTTCAAGTATCTCTGCATCAAGGGTATATTAACGGACCCAAAGTGGGGAAAATCAGTGGTGAGGGAGTTAACGATAGTGGAGAAGGTAATAGTCCTATCCACCACAAGAAAGCATATCCTATCAAAGTTGTATAAAGCTATGAATGAGATGTGCCTACTGGGGAGACAAACATTCCAGAGGTACTGAGTGGACCTGGTAGGGGAATAGATCTCAGCAGAGGACTGGGGACAAATTTATAAAGTCCCCTTCCGGGGAGTCCTGGTCACCTCCACGATGGAACACAACTTTAAAATGTTGATGGGCTGGCACAGGGATCCCCTGAGGTTGTCTAAGATATCTGTGGGGGCCTCTCCCATGTGCCCCAGGGGTTGTGGACTGCAGGGGTCCCTCGCCCACATGTGGTGGTGTCCCAAGTGCAAGTGTTTTGGAAGGAGGTGTTGAGCTGGATGGAAGAGTTCACGAGAATACGATTGAGCTTAGACCCACTGCAGATTCCTCTTGGGGATACCACAAAAGGACAGGGAAGAATACAAACTCCCCAAGATGTGGAAAGCAATGTTGAGGGAGGGATGGCTGGCTATAGCCCAGTGTTGGAAGAGTGAAACTCTTCCATCGAAAGAATTCTGGGAGCGGAAAGTACACAATATGATGATAATGGAGAGGCTGACTGCGGCAGTGAACGATGGGATTGGTGAGCTTCAAGTAGAGTGGAGTGCCATGCTGCTCAAATAGGGACTAGACGAAGGCACCCCGGCAGGTACAATAAGCAAATGAGTGGTTCTATCTGGAAGCAGTGGAGAGGGATTCAGGAGGGAGTCGACTAAAGTTAAAAGCAGACATAATGAGGATCAAGCCTCAGACACTGGTTAAGGGCAAACGACACCACTGGACGAGTTTCATTGTGAGGGGGCTTAAGGGAGGGGCAAGTTTGGGGGTAGAACTAGAGGGGCTCAGTAAGGGGGCAAAGACTTCGATTAGTAATGTGGGCAATGCTTGAAATTCTTGTTTCCTTTTGAAATGTCTTGTTCCCTTAAATGGAAATAAAAAGTGTTTTTTTAAAAAGTAAAGATATAGAGAATCAAGACCATAGATGCATTTAAAGACAACAGAAAGAAAGTGAGAGGTTTTGAGCATCGAAAAGAAGAGAGGGTGTAATAGAGGATCGAGGAGTAAGACAGAATAGAAGGCAAACAGATGAGTTGTAGGTAGCATGGGGAGACCAGTATGGGAAGGAGGGAGTGCAAGGAGAAGGGCAGAGCAATACTCAATATGAGAAAAGACGACAGAGGTGATGATACGCTGGCATAGAAGGATAGATTGGGACGAGCGTGGCGGATTTTGAATAAAAAAAGTGACTGGAATGATCTTTGTTTGAGATATGAAGGGAGAAGCGCAGAGATGGATCAAGGGTCATGCCTAGGTTGAAAGCAGAAGTAGACCAGAGGGAGAGAAGAGGGGGTTGGTGGAGGAGGAGGTATTGCGGTTTGGAAGGGTAGTAGCAGGAAAAAGAGAAGCTTGGTTTATGAGGGGTTGAGATAACAAAAGTGTGAAGACCTCCAAAGCTGCATAGCAGAAAGACAGTTGGAGCCATTGAGCGAGTCAATGAATGAGGAGAAGGAGAAAAAGATTTGCCTGTCAACCGCACAGAAGTGGTATGATGGATTGTAGGAAGATCTACTAGCTGAGAAAGGAATCTTAGTGGGTAAAAGAGGAGAAGTCCAGGTACAAAGCCTTGAGGAACACCATAAAAAAGTGAGCGCGATGGAAGTTTTGCCTGACCAAGTAACCGAGTAGGAGCAGTTAGAAAGATGAAAATGAAACCCTTAAAGGACCGCACCGGAAAATCCAAAGGAGGTGAGGGAGGAAAGCAGGACGGAGTGATCCACAGTGTCAAAAGCAGCCGAAAGGTCAAGGAGAATAAGAAAAGAGACCTTGGCGTGACTAGCAGAAAGAACAGCGTTAGCTTCATGAAGGGAAGTTTCGGTAGAATGGGAGGAGCGAAAGGCAGACTGAAGGGGGTGTGGAGGAATGGACAATGTGCTCAAGAGGTTTATAAATAAATGGTGATGGAGAAAGCAGAGATTAGCAGGGAGGGAGTGAACAAGAGTTTTTTTTGTTCAGGATAGGTTAAATTATAGCGCTGCACCATTTAATTAAAGTCCTGACAAGCTTTACAAATTCCTTTTTTGTAAAATCACTTTCTGTGATACTTTACAGCCATGAACTGATGAGGAAATCTTTGTGTTAGTCTGTTTTTTGTGTTCACTGCTGAAGTTGAAAACAGGAGAGCAAGAATCTGCATGGCATTGCTTATTTTAAAGCACAAAACGAAAACCTTTTTAGATGCATTTAATTGAATTGCTTACATTATTTTCCCGCAAAGCATTAGAAGCTGCATTTTATTTGTTTTGTTTTTTTTACTAAAAAAGAGAATCCATTGATATATATCAGCAACGGGAAGATCTTTTAAAATACATTAAGCTAGAGGCCAGGTATTAATGGGCATGACAGTGTATGGCCATGTATTATAAGGAATAAAATATGCCCCACCTTATGTAAAAAGAACTTTGCCAGTTGCCACGTAAATATGTGACCTTATAAAACAACTCTGCCTTCGGCCTCCTTCCTGTGTTTACACCAAAGTGCAGAGGAGCTCTTCTGTGGGTCACCAACTGCTTGTTAGAACTAGATTGTATGTGTAGTTTCTGCTTTTGCCTAGGGGGGCGTAGTGTTGACTTGTAATGCATGTGTCTGCTTTTTATGAATGGTATATGTGTATACATCTGTGTGGGCATGCAATTGCTTGTCAACTCAATTTGATTTTAACTGTACCTTCCACCGAGCCCCTGATGTCACGAGTCGAAGACTTATTGCTCAGCCTACGCTACCCAGTGACTTTGGGTCGATCAAAGTGGGGGAAACACTTTTCAGGTCCTCTGTGTCGACTTATGAGAACCCTGCACCAGTGCTGGTTCTGTAAAACTCTCCCAGCACGTGGCCTCTTCGTGCTTTGTGTCCTGCACGTAAAAGGCAGCGTTATCAGGGTGTAATGGGAGCAGACCACAGGTTGCTGTTAAATTGTCTGTGTGAGGTAGGCCGGGAGTTACTGTTGTCTGTGTGAGGGGGGATTGGAAGTGTTTTTGCTGGGTGTTTTCTGCAGTTGTATTACATGTTGCTTAGTAGGGGTGAAGTGAGACAAATGTCAGTGATGGGCGCTAGGAGATGTAGTGAGTTGTGTGATGCATGTTTGAGAATAGGAAGGCTGGTGGAGGGTGCTAGAGTACAGTTGTGTGGGTGTCCATAAGGATAGGGGAGTTAACAGTTGTATGTGAATCCCAAAAAGTATAGCATACTTTGCATTACAAGGTATGAGTCTCAGACATCCTACCAAGTACCAGTCTTGTACTCATGAGTCAAATCTACATCACACAGCAATTCATTACGGAATAACATGACATAACTAATAGAAGTGCATCGTGACGTTGCAAATTTCATTAAGGCTTGATGTGAAAATTGTAATGACTAGGTGGGTCACCGGAGGATCTGGTAAATCTTGACAGAACTAAACGCTACATAAAGCTAGCTCAGTTAAGCAATGCTAACCTAAATTCGCTCTGTTGTATTGCGATATAGGTTTCCCGTTCTCGGTGTGATGCAGCACATTGGGAGCAGAGGGCGCAGTGCAGGTGGTTGTTGGTTCTAGAGTTGCTGCCGTTCCTTGGGATATAATCCTCTCCAAGCGGTCAACAGTTGGTCGCAGGTTTTTGTGCTGGATTTTTCTTTTGATGCCGGGGGTCGCTGGGTCACAGTTGTCCCTTCTGGATCGGCGAGGCTGCACCCTCTTTTTCAGAGGCTGCGGCTCATTGCCTGTGTGCATTGGTGTCACCGGCGTAGACATCTGTGGATGGTAATCAAGTCTGTGATTGGTGAGTGGGTAGTTTGTTTGTGTGAAGCATGTTGCGTGAATTGGATGGGCATTGATTGTTGGTCTAAGTGTGATAGTTGGAGGATGGCCACAGACTGAAGTTGTGTGGTTGATGTAACGATATATGTTTTGCTAACATTGGAGCAAGCTGCTGGCGCGGGCCAGAGGTCGTCTGTGTAAAACAGCAATGCGTATTGCTGCATGCCAGACCTTTTGCAATTGAGAGTCCACCCACCTGACTGACTGTTGATTGGACCTCTAGAAGAACTGCTTCCTTTTCTGCAATGCAAAGCCCCTCCCCGGAAATGGGTACAGGTTCACTAGTATGTTTATCATTGTGTACACATAAAAAACCTAAGCATCTAGTTCTTTCAGTTCAGATTTAAATCTATAGTATTTATCTGTGCTCGTGTGAAAGACTGATGCCACTGGGGCCTTTTTTTGTGTGGCTATAACAGATCTGTGGCCAGCCAGCTGTCAAAATATGGGTAAATGTGAAATGCTTGTCGCCAAGCTATGCTGCTACTACTTCATTTGTACAGAATTTTTGACCTGTAGGAGTGTTGTAGCTCAAGGGGTAGGCCTGCTGTCTAGCTTACCCTGCAAGATCTGTCCCACCTGAGAGATGCATATGCTGTCGAAGGCCTGGAATTGTGAGATCTGTTGAACGTTTGCCATCCTCACCCTTCCAAGTAGATTCTCACTCTTACTATGTAAATGATGTAATCACATGTCCAGGTCATTTGAGTTGTCTTAAAAGCAATGGTGCTTATGCAAATTTTGCTGGGCTTAATTTTCTTCCAGACTTTTTAGGAAGGAACCTTCCTCCACCCCTACCACTGCCACCATCTGGGGACGGGCGTAGGAGTTTTTTTTTTGTTGCAGTCATGCAATCTGGGGATGGTCTTTACGCTTCACCAGTTTCACACACTAGCTGCTATTTTGTGTAGGGTCTTTGTATACCGCCAGACATAATCCCGATGGACAATGGAATGATTCATACAGCAAGCGGGATAAAAACTCGACACAGTTGAGGTACATACTAATGCTTTGATTGGAAAGCAATACATATTTATCAAGACGTTCTTCGTCTACGTGGTAGGTCAGGTCATGGCAGGAGGAGGGGGTGGGGGATTGGGATCGATCCTGACATGGAGGGTGTTGCATGCTGAAATTAATTTCAGTGCTTGTATGGAAAGCAAATGATGTTCAGGAGTGAACCTCAGAAATGTTACTTAATTACAGGTGGAATTACTGCATATCCTAATGGTGATGACACTGGTCCTCAATAACCAAAGCAATAGAGATTAACTGTTCTTAAAGCATAACTCGAGCCAGTCCATGATTTCCTGCGATACTGCCTCCTGGTTCGTGAGCATGCATAGAGGTCAGTGTTTATACCATAAAACCAACGGACACGCCTGGTAATTTCACATAACATGTCTTTCAAAGAAGGTAGAAGGCGCTCCTCTCCAGAAAGAACATGGCATGATAACCTGTTCTTAGATGAGAGTTTGCAGCACTCGCTGTTTGCTCACTGTACCTTTCACAGATGGGAAATATTCATTTGCATATCAGTCTTTGTCCCGCCCACATGGGCAGTCCAGCACCGAAATGCTATGGCAATTCCTCTCTGAACAAGAGTACCAAAAGCAACCCCATACACGTGTTTCAGCCTTGTTGGGCCTCATCAGTGAGGTGAAGCTTTGTCTCTCTAAGCCCAGTGAGCAGGGAGTCCACGTCTGGTTGCCCCCAGGTAACTCAGGGTGACCAACCCCAAGTTCCTTACAAACAGACGTCTTTATGGGAGGGCGAAAGGGGCACTTGCCCCGGACCCCCACCTTGGAGGGGGCACCCATAATGCTGCTGTATCTAAAGAAGTAACTTGCATAGTTCACCAGACTTAAAAGGCACATTTTATGTATATGGCCTCCTGCTGAGACTCTAAGCCTATTTTATATTTGTTGTGTACAGGTACATTCTGCTCTGCTTTCTGTGTTCACTGTGGCATTCATAGTTTGTGCAGTCACTGCAGCACAACTCCTGTAGCATTCCTCCTGTTAGGTTATGTTACTTGGCATTTATATAGCGCTCTATATATCATTGTCATGACCTCAAAGCGCTGGTATGTTGAACGCCCTCAGGAACCGTAGTTCTGGTCAGTAGAGAGAGATAGTGTCATAGGGTGCGCCAGATGTGTGCAGCTGATGTAATTGCCGGGTGGTTGCTGCATCCTAGCCTTATGTGTGGTACTAGAGATATCAGTTGGATGTGTGCAATCTGGTGGGTGGACATCCAGACTGGGCTTCTGGCTGTGTTAGGCCTGAAGAATGTATATGTGAACAGCTAGGCCGAATTAATCAGGGGTATAGCTGTGTTCTAGTTGAATGATGGTGTATAGTAGAGAGGAAGCGTAGTGATGTGATATGATGGTTATCTTTGGAGCGCCCGAGACCAGGCACCGGAACAGGGTGGCAGGGAACAGAGCGACACACAGACACATAGAGGCGGGCTGATACGGATATATAGCAGTATATAGAGAAGACACTGGACTAGACTTTGCAGGCCTCTGGCAAGCATATTTTTCTTATTTGACACACAAAAAGGGTTGTTCTTTTGTACAATTAAAAGATTTTTCTGCATATCTACAAATAAGTTTCACAAGCCTGTGTTTAGGGCGTATTTAAAGCTTTTAAATGCAAAGTAGGAACCCGGATAAACTCTATTAGGATCACATCAATTGAAATAAATAAAGCTAGGCTAATTCCCATTTTGCATAATATGCTTCCATAACTTTTTTGTTTTTAGAAATTGTCATGTTGGATTGTGAATTGTGTACTTTCTCAGGTCAGTTCTATCAAATGGGATAATTTTAGTTCATGCTAAGAACTGGAAAAGAAAATAGTAAAGTGCAGACATTGCTGAGTGGGTGCAAATCCCAGTGTCGCCTCTTAACCAATGTGTGATCCTGGTCATCTCATTTAATCTCGCATTGCCTAACCTGTCAAAAATGACCTGTCTCTAAAACATTGGAAATGGTCCCTCTTCAGAGGGATTTTGTATTCCGAGTGTCATCTTCAAAAAGCCTCACTCGTGGTTTCACTGGCTCTAGTGTTGCTTCCACTATACTAATAGTGAGCTTTGATATATTGCACACCAGAGCTACTTTGCTCTCTACTGGAAACACTTATTAATATCCATAGCCCTCTTCTAATCTCAGTATGCCTGAATATGGACTTGTTCCTGTTGCTTCTAATCTTCATCCACTAGCTATACTATGGTATCTGTAGCTTTCTCCTTGCTTTCAATTGGTTTCCCATATACATGCACAAGCACTTTTGGATTCTTTTAGACACCTAATTGGACTCATCCGTCTATTCTGGATTGTGTGCACCTTTTTCATATGATCTGTGTTCTGTGTTTAGACTATGGCCGCTCTACCTTCCTCGTGCCTGGTATTGAAGAAAAGTGTGCTCTACCTATGCTAGAACACAAGTACCCTTGTCGTTGACTTCTAATGTTGGCCTTGAAATGCTACTTGTTTATCATTCAGATTACTGCAAGAATGAATAGGGTAGTGGGATAGAAAGGGAGTACCCATGATTATTTTGGTCACTGCAAAGCAGCACATCAAGCAATGGGTTGTGAGTACGATGAGGGGGGCACAACCAGATATGTGGGATCTTTTCATTCCTTTGGTTCAGTAGAGGGGGGGGGCAAAAGGTGTCCATGCCCCAGGCCCCAAAAGTGTTTAAGATGACCCTGCTTTACCCTTCTCCTTGGGTTGGGCCATGTGGATTGGATTGAGCATCCCAGCCCTGACATTTTGAATAGGGACAACCTTAAAATCCTCCTGAAATAGTGCCCAGAAAGGAGGAATATTGAAATGAATTAGCAAGGTGCAATCTTAGACCCTGTTGTGTTTGATGTTTTTAATTGATTGTTAAAGGGAAGCTGCCTCAGGCAGCCCTACCTTATGGCCATGTTCAGCCACAGCGGCATTTGTAGCCCTTTTCCATGTTAATCTTCAACCCAGAGAGATCCCCTAAACCTTCAGCACTTGATAGCTTACAAACTGTTGCGATTCATATCATACAGCAGAAGACCAATGGAGAACAGGCCAAGTTTGTTTTGAAAATGCACCCTCCAGGTTCCCATTTTGTTTGTTTTAAAGGATGTGCACAGTGGCTCCATAACTCGAGGAAATTAATGGAGAAAGGGAACAGCCCCTCCTCACTTTCTCAATCCAACCCAAACCAATGTGAGACAGTATCCTATAATTGAGTCCCCGCTGTTTGCTTGCTATACATGGCCCTCCCCTACTCTAGTTTGGTCCCAAACCCAAATGCCTTCCTGCCGGTTTCCATTGATGTGTGTACAATGGATTCACCCTCAAGATGCCAGTTTAAATTGGGTGAAACACCCAGTTAACTCCTGTTAACGGGTCTAATGAGCCATAACTCTCTTGATACTTTTGTGAGAAAATAGACTTTATAGTTGACTCTACCCCAACTCAATCGTGGGACATTCATTACCACCTTCACCTCCTATGACCGCTTCAGCAGGTTGATTTCCACTCCCCACCTCCAACCTCCTGGACAAGCCAGAATTTCCTCTGGTTCTTGCCACCATGTGATACAGCAGAGTGTAGTAGGGTATCTGGGGAATCTTGTACAATATCCTTGAACTCTGTGAGGAAATGTCCTGCTATCTTGCAAATGGCTCTTTGTTGTCTCCGTTTCCGCAGGAGCTTAATAGTTATACCTTTGCCAACAAATCTCCCACTGTGTGTGTGATTCACCCACTAGATGAACTCTACCCAGCCTCTACTCTTTTAAATCTACCCTGCACCTCTTTTCAGTTACAATCTTTACTTCATCATTCCGTTTCCAGTGACTGTAATAGCTTCCGGGTACCTTGCTTATACTTTTTGGTCTTAAATGTCACCTTTGCAGCTTCCAATACTATGCATATTCCTAGCTGTTCCCCTTGTTTGTTGAAGAACATTTCCATTCCTGTAAATAATTCAAATACATTTTATTTCAGTGGCCGGTCACTCCATGTGAGAGCGAAAGTCCTACATGTAATTTACCCCCAGTCTTCCTTGATCAGAGGCGCATACCATGTGTGCCTTGGATACCCAGAGCCCCAACACAATGTACCCAGTTTTTTCTAGGCAACTATCTTCACACAAGTGGCTGTGTAGCTCCACTGGTTGGTGGCAGCCTTTTTTTATTTTATTATTTAGCATATTTTTATTAAGATCAATGAATAAAGAATCAGTACATAACATTTCTCTCTCACTGGGTGAGGCAAACACATGATAAAAAAAAAGAGTTTAAAATGCTTCTTGTCTTCAAATAAAGAACCCCCTAAACCCCACCCTCTCCCTCCCAGCTTAAAACTTCTATGGACTGACGAGGTTCTGTCAGAGGCTACTGTTCTCTTAACAATGGAGTGGCATGTGGGTCACAGGCGGATGTCTAGCTCGCACGTTCTTTGGTTTTGTGGCTGGCTCAGTGTATCAAAGCATTTGCGGGGTCTCAAGGTTTTATAGCGGGGTGCAGCCTGGTGTAGCATGGGGCTGTCATGCTCAGCAGCCCCATGTAAAATCCAGTACAGGTTCCATTGGCCAGACATTGTTCCTGTGTGAGTGAGATATGGATGTGGCCATGTACAGTCATAGCTACTGACTTCCTCAGAGAAAGTGTTAGAGTAGGTAGAAAAGGTATGGCTAGCTTGTGACTGGTACCTATGATTCAAGCCTGAATCCACAGATTAGGAGGAAGCCTATGAAAGTTGAAACTGGAAAGTGTCAACCCCAATGAATATTACCTGTGATTACAGCTTGGGTTTCTTCTCCTAAACCAGGGGGCTGAAACCTATGGCTCTCCAGATGCTCTGTACTACAACTCTGCATAGTCCATGGTGAGGGATCATCAGAGTTGTAGTTCAAAACACCTGGAAAGCCATAAGATTCAAGTTCCATGATCTAGGGTGAATCAAGGAAGTTGAACCCCTTTCAGAAACCTATTTTGAAGGGGCTCTTCCTGTTCCCGGAACCTACCAAGACCCTTTCTGATGGTAAACCATATCCCAGTTAGGGCTGTGCCTGACTTTTCATAGTCAGATTGGGCCATGGGGTGGTGCATTCTTACCTTGACCCCATGGGATCTGCTGTGTCTGAACCCCTCAAGATCCACTGCACCTAGAAAGATTTTCTCCCGTGACAAAGTCCCCTTCCAAGTCGGCTGGGTTTCTCCCAAAATCAATGCATAATGGGTCCCGAGCTGGAATGGTGATTATCCCCTGGTCGTCCTCACTCAGTCCACATCACACGGAAGGGAATTCTCACATGAAGGAAAAATAGCCTTAGCTGAGGAAAGGCTGAAGCTAACTGTTAGTCATGAAACAATGTTACAATGTTTCCCCATCTTAAAATGTCCATCTCTTATATAGTCAGAAATCTGAAATGATCACTGACACTACCCCCTTTCAGGGAATCTGGGAGTGACTGTGCTAACTTTCACAAATCACCTCTCCCGGGGTACAGAAAACCTACATACACCCACAGGGGGAAGGCATGGTGCATGAACCAGGAGATGGTCATCCTTCAGACATCTCGTTAAAGCAGGTAGGGGAAATATGTGCAACCGGAGGACTGAGCCAGGGTGTGACATGGAGGGCAGGGTCTGCCCAATGAGAGGACATGTGCCAATCCCAAGAACCACCTCAGAGCTGTAGGCCTTCAACAGGAGCAGGGAACCGGTGCCAATCGCTATACTGACAACCTAGGCAGAAGGAGGGACTCAGGAACTCAAAGATGACTGATGGACCACAGCTTCAAGAAATGCATCAGACTGCAGAGACCGCCCAGACCCAGAGATCTACTGACCCCAAGTTCCTCATACTAAGCCTGTACACCTGGGTCTCCTTACACCAGAGAGGATGCAAGCTAGGCCTAGCAGGTCCTGTGGCAGAAGGCAGCGGGAGTTAGGAGTAGACTTGGAGCCAGATAATGGAACGAACAGAGGCTGGGGAAGTGGGCAAGCCAGACTTTCCCCAAAGGCTAGTGGGCTAGGAATGGTGGCCAGAGAGAGAAAACATCAGAAAGAGCATGTAGGTGATTTTGGGAGGCCAAGAGGGAATGTTTATTGAGCGGTGAAACAGCAGGAGCAACCAGAGGCTTGTGGAGTTGTTTTTGAGAAGCTCTGAGGAAGTGACTTTTGGAGATGAAAGAGGGAGAGCATCAAGGAGATGGCAGAAATGATTCTTAGATGGAAATAGGGTGTGATTGTCAGGGGGTACAAGGAGGGGGTTGGCAGGAGGGTGAGGGGAGTGAATGTCAGGATTTTGAAGGAGACAAAATTAGAAGATGTAAGAGACTGATTGCCTGGAGTTGGAAGAAGGGTAACCAGAGGAGAATGAGATGATGGATATTAATCTGTTGGACACTGAAACGAGGGAGGTGATCAAAGGCTTCAAGAAAGAGGTTTTTGAAGAGGAGATTAGAAAATATAGGTGTGCTGAGAGTGCCAGACACCAGGTGGAAAAGCAGAGAGCCTGAGATTGGTTAGCATGCTGAAGAATACTTTTTTTCAGGCTGAGTGGTAGCAAGAAGAAGGGGATATTACTAATTAGGGTGTGAAGGGTCAGCATGGAGGGAGGTTGGAGCCAAAGGTGAGGCCTAGGTGCATGGTTAATCCTAGTAAGTGGTAGGATTCGTTCAGACACCCTCCTTCTCATTCCTCTCACCCTGTCCTGACCTGCATCAGAGGCTATGCAAACTGCTCCAGCCTCATCTCAGCCACTGTGGGGTGGAACTATTTGAGTCCATCAAAGAGCCAGGACAAAGACTAGAGCTGGGCCTTGTGAAATCGGAGACTTGGGCCATGTGTCAAAAGTATAGTGACGGAGATCTGAGAAGAAGTTATGGCCACTGTTAAACTAGCATTGTGGCATGCAAGTCTTGATATTTGAACGAATGGGCGCAGGTAACCCTGAACTTCATAGATGAATACCAGGGAGGGACCCTATAGTATGAAACAAAGCTATTGACTTTGTGTGAGGACTTTGGCCAAAGCATTGCCAGGGTTGGGGACCCCAAAGCCAGCCTATAGTTAGTAGACGCATCCAGGACTTTTAGTTTACGTTTTAACTGCAAGGTGTGTGCGAATCTTAGTTATCGTTGACCATTCAGTTGATCTGGACTTAGTTGAGTTTATTCTAACTTGGTTTGTTTTTTGACCTAACCCTGTCCCAATTCCCCAATGAACACGCTGAGCTAGATTTCAGGAACTTTGTCTGGTCTTTCGTTCTCTTGCATGGTACATAACGCATCCCATTCTGCGTGCATATGCAGCAGCTAAAGAATTGGCTACCCAAAAGAAACCAAGTGAACATTGGCACTCTGAGGAATGCATCACTTATCTGAACCAGCACCGCTAGACACTACCTGTGTTTCCCCCAAACAGAACTGCACCTTCACCTGACAGCTGCACAGCACCCCAGCCTCTGCAGGTATTCTTCTCAGCAACCCGTTCACTCTAGTGGCTCCACTGCTGCCCTGTTTGATTGCAGATTACCAGGTAGACCAGCACTGCCATTGGTGCACCGGAACACATTGACCTCTCACGTTCATTGGAAACTGAATGGTACCGGCCTTCATTTGGAAACTGCCAAAGAAACTGAACCATACGTGTTCCCATTAGTGTGCCCACCTTTTGGAAAGGCACCCAAGTGGTCCTGAAGTAGGGTCCAATATTTAACAATGGCGTATTCTTTACATGGGGGGGACATGCAGCATTGGGGCAAGAACCCCACTCAGTTCATCAGAAGTTCATAGGTCTTCCCCCCCCCACCCCACCCCATTATTTTCTCTGTGAATGTAACACCTTTTGGAGTGAATACATGCCCTTTGCTTCCCCAGGAGCATTGTGGGATACATTTATTATCCTAAGACACCAGTTAACCCAGGATCATGGGGTGACCGTAGCCAATGGGTGTCAAAGCAGGGCAAGGAAAGGCCAATCGACATGGAAGTGTGGGTCAACAATGTTTATTGACTTTATGTAGTGGGTTGGATGAATGCCTATAAGTTTTAAAGGGGCTAAACTGAAGAGGAAAGCAAACTCGACTGCACTATGCAAACTTAACAAGAAGGAAATGAGCTTAACGGTAATGTGAAAAGTACTATGTTTTTACTCCTGGTTTGATCCTACTTGAAAAGGTCACCAATTTTTCTCATGAAGTTTAACCTCACACCTGCAACTTGGCCTTCAAGGGTACATGTTGGAGGATCTCCTACAGGGTGTACAGAGAAGTTACTTCTAAAACAAGATGGAGAGTCTAACAGTGCAAGGATGGACGATTAACAAAAACAAATGAAAGGCACTCTGTTAAAAGGACCTGCTCCAAATTTCAAAATGTAGCTCCCTTTTCGAAATCACACGAACCGATGGTTGTTGCACCGTGTGGCCTCTCTTTAGTGAACTTACCGTTGCAGGATTTTTAAAGTACCCCAGAACGCTTCTTTCTGTAACGGTTGTAAGTTTGGTTCTCCTTAGATCTCAGGTTGCTATCCTGTGCTTTATGGATATAGACACAGATCACACCTACCAGCGAGAAAGTAGGCTTCCCCTTTGCCTTGGGGGTACACCAAAAGCGATGACTAGCAGGAAATCCATCCCTCCCTTCCTGGGTGCTTCTCAGAGTAAAGGTATACGCACGCAAGAGTCGCCCTCATGGGCATTAACCTTACAGCCTCTTCTTCTCTGTAATTGGTAGACCATGAGTCTTGTAGTTACTCCTTCTTAGGATCTGAGCTTCTTCGCATGGCCTGGCCTTTTAGTCCCCCAGAGGATGGGCAAACTCTGCCTCATCTCTGTTCTAGCAGTGCCTGGTATTCACCTCGGTCCCCTCTCCCCTTCCCTCATTTCCCCTCCCATTTCCTCTACTCTTCCTCACTGTTGGTTACCTCTCCATTTATTTATTTATGCATTTATAGCAGCGCACAAAGCCCAGGGCATCTAGGCGCTAGTAGTTACAGGATGGATACAGAATACACAGAAGATAAGGTAGGTTCAGGTTCAGGTTACATAGATACAGAGTGGTAAGGTGGAGTACACAACTGTGAAATAATAGACGGCGGGTGTGTCTTTAATGCATGCCCTGCTTGCTGGGTACACATTAAGGCATGGTGAGTCTCCCTACCTCACAGATGGTTTCTCTCCTCCCCTCTCTGCATATGGGGAATAATGGTCCCCTTATTCGCATTACCTCACCAATGGTGTCCGCTTTCCACTACTGATGGTCTCTCCTCACTGATGGTCTCCTTGTGATACCTTTTATATTGTTTTGAAAAGCTTAAATGTCTCAATGTCTGGTTTTGGCTGGACCCTTTCCCCCTTAACTTCAGGTCACTTGATTGGGCAGCACTTTGTGGTCCCTACGGTCTTCAGATCAGACACCAATGTTATGGTGGCCATGCTGCTCCATGGACTGGCTCGCTCTGCTGCTTATGAATGCCTCTTCCTGCTATAGTGACTTTCGTGTGTGGCTCACCCGCTCGCCAGTGGTTGCAAGCTACTGCTTATATTTGGTGCCCTATCTGTGATAGTCCCTCAAGCTCACCGGTCTTGTCAATGCTTTGTGAGCACTTGTCTACCTCCAGAAGCGGGCTGATGGATGCAAACCTGACATTCTTGCTACTTTTACTGTGTTTTATGAAAAATCATCCTCACTGTGTTGTGTTTCTACTCCTGTTACTCATATGACAATCGGACCTCTAATTTGGGGAACCCGGCATCGCTATCCATCTAACACCGCTCATGGTTATCCACAACGGAGGAACTTCCCTAAAGGTTGTGATTTGGGGCTCCTGATGCTGGGGTGGATGTACGGACAGGATGGAATCTGGGGGTCCCCATTTTACCACCTACGTGGGTTGCATCACTTAGATGGTGCCTTCCCCTGCCATCTAGAGTCCGGCTGTCCCCTCCCAAAGGCCACTTCATGTGTCTCCATCAGTAAAGCGGAAACTATTATGAATGCGCCCCTCAGACTTGAGACGGTCATAACCCAAATTGCAAAATGCACCATACAGAAAGTTTGAGAGACATAGTATATTTTCACATACCTCTATGTGAATATGCCTTTATTCAAAGTAAAATTGTTACCCTTTATTCTTGCCCACTCCACTCCCCTCCTGAGAGCTAGCCTTCCTGGCTTGACAGCAGCAACCGAAGGAGAGCCAAGCCAGTTAGGGGAAAGCCTGCTTGCCTGGGTTTGAGGGGGTAATGCCAGATCCTAATCTTAGCGCTGGGGGATTAGCCTTAACACTGATGATCCATCTAGCCCTCCCATCCACAAAGGAAGGCTTAGCAAATTTACTGTGATTAGGTCATGATCCACCCATGTCATTACTTCAGTTTTAGCCCCTCTTCATTCAGTGAAGAAATTGATTGGTGAGAAATGTGTTTTCAAGTATATTGCAAATGAATTATGGTAAAATGCGAAGCGCTGCACCTCACATTCCTTTTTCACCAAATATCTACAAGGCCTGCCTCTTTCATGATATATCTGCAATGGGTGGCTGTATGATCTTTGCTCCCACCCCCTCCATGCTGGCACAGTGAGCTATTCATTTCTTCATCTTTATTTATACTGAGTTCCTTGGCCACCGCCAATAGGCCTAGAGCGACAGCAGCCAGTCCAATACTTGTTTCTGCTAGGATTGCTGTTGATTAGGATTGTACATGGAAGAGAATGGGACTATTGCTTCCCTGTTCTTCCCTTGATGAACAGACACCATCTTTCGTTATACCGCTGGATTCCCCCCCAACTAAAAAGGTGAACACATGCTTAGCTCCACCAGCCCTTTTTATAGGCTGATGCCAGAAATACCGGGTTGATACGCCTGTCCTTGGGGACTTCCTTGTTCTCATTTTAAAGTGAGTCCCCTGCCCCTGTAGACACATGATCAGGATGGAATTGAGCCCTTTTACCTTGAGTGTATGTATATACTCCATTCCTTTTTCTAGACTAACCATAACTCGTGTTTTTATTTTATTGTTCCTTTATAATGCGCTTAATACCAGCGAGTGGTTTTTAAGCGCAAGATCGGTATTCGAACCTGCGTTGCACCGCATTGTCTTGCTTCCAAGACAAACTCGTTGCCCCTGAGCTATCCTTCCTCCCAAAGGGGAGATGTTGGGCATGTGAATTCCTGTCTCTCCCCCCATCGTCCCACTCTCCTTGAAATGCTTCTCCTCTTCCTCTTTTCGTTCATTGCTGCCATGCCCGACAATCAAAATCGATTAACTCTAGTCATCCTATCACAGAGACCTTATCCCACACTGTGATGAATCCGGTGGAGTCATCACTGGTCCTCCGGTCGTAGCCTCCTCCCATGTGGCCAAGGGACAGCAGTCGCTATCTGATGCTGACCCTGGGGGTGGATATGTGAGGGAGGAACACATGGGAGGAGACATCTGTTGAGGGGGGGCGGGTGACTCCCATCAGACAAGACGCTGTATTCGGCCCTTTCTCCTCAAGAAGATCTTGTAATAGCCATATTCTTGATGGCTTGTTGTCGCCACACAATGCCCCCTTATTGTGAAAATCAGAAACCCCTTCCTTTATGTCACTGTAGACAAAAATCCATGTATCACAACACACCCAAAACATCTTCTGTTTGACATTTCGTTATGTGAAATTTTGAACAACATCACTTTAGAAATCCAATTACATCTATGGACTTCAGCTCTCATAAAGCCTCAAGTACTGAGACGAAGAAGTGGACTAAGAGGAAGCAAACTGAGCCAAATGGAGCGGTCTAGTTTCTCAACAAATATGATTGGTACAAACCGCCTTCCTGTATAGAGACGGGAGTTTAAAGATACAGTCTGGAAACAACATGGGAAATTGCAGCAGGGAAGAGAGTGGTCGAGAGACATGGATTACATTGCTGGAAGGGCCCAAGAGCTTACGGCAAACTACAAAAGCAGAGTGAAGGCAAAACCACTCAAACAGGTTTGGCTGGTCAGATAGCCCAGAGAACTGGAGGTCGAAGCATGAGACAGAAAAGCAGTTTGCGATCCAGCCGGCACTGTAACGAGAGGCAAAGGAACCTCTGAGAATAAGATTCCCAATCCATGGTGCGGGTGGCATCACAATGAGAAAACAGGAACCGAGAGTCCAGAACAAGCCTCGCTTCACCACCGGGGGAGCCTGAATGCTCTGAAAGTCAAGAAGGGGAAAGCCGCTCGACAACGAAAGGTGCAAGGCAAGTGGGCGAATGCAGAGAGGGAGAGAGAGAGAGATATGTGAGCCAGATGGGTGGAATTAAAGTACTCCTGAAAGTTTGGAGATCCTCATAGTCTCACCTGTTTGTGCACTTTATTTGAATACTGATAAAATAAAGTGCAGCCACAGTCAATGTGGGGGAGAGTTGAAACAAGTGATACCTTAAGTAAATACATTGGACAGAACAAAGTAGATGCTGATGTGATATATTGAAAATAACAGTGAAACCAATAGAGAAGGCACCCAGCAGCTGACATTGAGGGAAAGATACCTGTCAGGTTAGTGTACCAGGAGATCTAAGAAGTCCATAGCGAGTCCTGGTAGTCAAATACACCAGGCATTTGAAACCATATAAAGAACGCTAACATTTGGGGAAGATACCTGGCAGGGGAGTATAATAGGGGATCTGAAGAACCCATAAGGGGATTCCTGACAGAGAAATATACCAGGTAATCCAGCAAAGAAGAAATTTGTAAAAGAAGTCCCAGCAGCTAAATCTACCAGGCGTTTTGAAAACTGTGGGAAGATACGTGGCAGGGAAGTATGCCAGGGGATCTGAAGATCCCATAAGGGGATTCCTGGCAATCCACCAGAGTTGTAAAGAAAGGTTTAACAGTGATGCAAAATTCCTACCAAGGAAGTATGTGAGGGGATCTCAAAAGTAGATGAAAGATGTTCTGATATGTAAATACACCTGGCACTTGAAGTTGTATAAACGTTTTAGGGAAAATACCTGACCTGAGAGTAGACCAGAAAGTCTGAAAAGCCCATAAGAGGATTTCTACTATACCAGCCCAACCTTCAAGTTTACAGAACAAGAACCTTGTGAATCCAATACAAAGAAATTGTTGTTCAAGAGAAACACTTTTGCTACAAAGGCATTGTTGGATATTATGGAATATATTCTGTAAACAAGAACTTTCTGCGTCCATTGTAAAAGCCTCAAGGATAAAGAGACACTATTGTTTGAAAGGGACCCTTTTGCCATCCAACATAAGAATCCAGGGGAGGGGAACCATTCTTTCCATCCAAGGATATTTCCTTGGAAAACACTTTTTGGTTGTGACTTTATATTTTGATTATGAACACTTTCCACTAAACATACGTCGGGGGTATTACCTTGCGCCCTTAGTTTGTTTCTAGTGTGGGGGTCAGTTTAGAATGTTTTGGGCACATGGACGGTTTCTAAGTTACTAACTACTTGACACAGACTGATTTTTTTCGTTTCTTAGGTAGGCAACTTCTTTCTTTAGGATGGGGCTAGAGAGGCGTTTTTCCAGCCCATTTCTGTTCAATAAAATGTCAACAATGAGAATATTACAACATTGTGAGCGCCTCTCATTTCTGACCCGGCACACCAATTTGGATATTTTTAAAGTTGTTTGGGTTAAGGTGTGGGTCTAACCGTGCATCTGTTGGTTGGCCTATTCATGTGCGTGTTACTTCGTAAAGATGGAGGAGAGAGAGAGCGATGGTAGCTTGTGTGGAGTACATGGCTGAAGATGGACAAAGGAAGGCATTAAAGAAGCATCTATTGATGAACTAAAACTTAATTTCAAGGATAATGAAGGAAAATCAATGCAGAGCACCACTCTTGGATAACTCGAGCGGCTGAAGTTGCTGGAGTCAAAATATTGCCTGGAAATATGAACTGCTAGTGCCCTTAGTAGTAAGCGAACAAGAGATGTGTATTTACAAAAAGTGCTAAGGAGTGATGGGCCAAAACACAAGAAGGAAAGAGCCCAAGCATTTCAAAATAGAAGGTAAAAAGGTTTAAGTAACCGTGAAAAGCAGAAGGGCACAGACTGGCATATAAGATTGAGGGGAGACGGGTGTGCAGATTTGTTGCATGGGATATCCTACTTACTCCAGAAGCCCACTGCCCCACCATTACTCAAATCTCAAGTAAGCCCTGTCCCCTGTTCTTATAGCTTGCAGACCACATAATGCAGGGTGCCCCAACAAGCTTCTGTAAATTGGAGATTAACACAGGATTTCTCATTTTATTTTTCACATAAAATAGTTTGAGAGCACAAAACTAGCACACGGGTTCATGCGAAAGGAATTGCAACAGAAAAATAATAAAAATAAACACTGAATTTGAAACTGAAGAAAAACAGGCATGGCCATTTTAATAAATTGTACTAGTGGAACAATATCTTAAACAGTAGCAATCTTTGTAACTTCACTCATTTGGTTGGCACCATGCCCATCCAGGATTAACTGCACTGCACAAAAGGTTATACGTCAAGCCACACACAGAAGATGGTGGTGCACCCAACAAGTAATTGACGCTCATCACCAGATTATCAACACTGGCTGGTGGAAGGGTTTCATTCCAGATCCTTATGGGAACTCTTCATGAAAGGCACACAACTGTGAGTAACAAGGTGGGTCTAAAGTAATTTCTCTGAAAACACAAAGAACACATTTTATTGGCAGGAATGTGTCTTGCACAAAAAGTCTTGGTTGGTAACATCCAGTTGACCATCCAATACCAAACAATGCCTGTGGTCTAGCGTAAAGTCCCCGGCAAAGTTGCACTGCAGAAACTGTTTGGAAGAATTGACCTGAAAGATTACGCCACATTGCGAGGCAATTCGTTTCTTAAACTTGCATGAGCCACGGACTGAAATTAGGCTATAATTAGCATTACAAAACAGAGTATGTTCATAAAGTGTTCCATGGTTCTTTACAGGTTATGAATTCAGTCTGTTCTGTTGTTCACATGCTCAAACCTGCGGTTTGTAATATTTTTCAATGATCTTGCACCACTCGCCGCTTCTGGGAAAACTCTAACCCCACTTCATCCTGGTTACAAAACCTATATAGAACTGAATGATTTTTGCTCCCTTATCTACACCCCAAGTGCCTTGCAGTAATGTCTCAGCTGCCTAAGCAATACACAAATAACCTGTAATAGAACAGGTATGGTATTCTTTCTCTAGGGATTTATGCCAACCGGTCTCTCCTCAACCACTGCTTCCTGTTTCGTGGTTATTCTATTGCTCTCTTCAAAATCGTGCTTACTAATGAATGCACAATTGTATTAATTAAGATTTATAAGGCAATGTTGCTGACAATATCAGTATTTACCAGAAACCACACATGCATTTTGAGATTCTAAGATTATGTGCTGATGAGCTCTATCCTTCTATTGTTTCTGTTTGGCTGATACTTACTTTTGATATTGTGTGACCCAGTAAATCTGATAAAACCTGCTTCACGATTAAGCAATCTAATCTCCCGGGTTTCTTGCTTACAGGATTTCTCCCAGCGCCAGTCACGTCCCAAGGCTATGCGATCCAGTGGAAGGAAAATGCGCAAGGAGGAGGAGGAGGATTCTTGACTCCAAATTCTTGACAGTGGAAGACCTGCATCTCGCGACACTCAGAATTTCTGACCTAGACAGACTGGCTTATAGGGAAATGGTACACGCTCTAACCTGACTGGTGCCTTGGAAAGAGCCCTCAGGACTTGAGCAGAGTCAGTCATATTGCAGATTGCGCCCATGATGAGTGACTCTTCACCCACCCTACCAACTCTTATAGAGCTTCTTGGGTTCCAAGAATTCACTCTAGTGCCCTTTTGGCCTGTTCGCATCTGCCTGGACTGTCCCGTGACGGCAACACAAAATCATTCTATATACTAGAAGCTTTTGATTATCAGGAGGCCAAGCCACGGATGACGAATCATAAAGAGATTTTTCAAGACTAAAGTATGAAGATCAACCACGGTGCATGCAGGGAGGTTCACAGGGGGCTTCAATCTGCCTTGCAACGGGGCAAATCCCTGGGTTCAATATACCCCAGTGCCATCCCATGGCAAAAGTTGTTCTTTCCACCTTCCTCCAGGTTTGAGCGTGTAACCCCAGTGTGCGAACATTTTGTTGCAAGGATACTTCTCCTTAAGGCGAGCTATTCAACCGACATATGTAGCTCTGTCTACTCGCATTGCACAAACACTCTTCAATAAGTGTGCCACTCCTCTCCATTTTGCTGGCGTTGGAGCAGTGTATGAAAGGCCACGCTTCCCAAGGCCTGAAGTGTATATATCTTGAGTGGATCCAATCATAGCAATAAGTACCGCTCAGAACACGCATGAACTCCACGGTGCAAAGCCTTCATCTGTGAATAAAGGATTTTCCCACAATTTGGGTATCTTTTGACCCCAAAATAACAATTCCCATTATTTTGCTCATTATATGGGTCCTTTCTCTACAGCACCACATTCAATGTTATGGCCCAGCTCAGCTAGGGTGTAATGTTGTGGAGCATGGAGTACCTCCAATGCAATTTCTTGCTGCAATAGGTGTGTTGGAGGGACATTGAGAATTAAAAATCAAAACAATCAGATGATACAAAATCACGCCTGTGTCAAAGAATATTGGCATATGGCCTTTGTCCATTTTCCTCCAGGGAAATTGAATGAACCCTTTTTATGAAAATCTTGGAACGTGTGTTTGCACCAATAAAAAGGGATACCAAATTAGCTATTTTCCTGATTTCCTTTCCTAATTTTTACGAGAGTAGAGGTAAGATATTAGTCCTTATTGAAGCTACTTTTGAGGCTATGCATTGAGAGGATCAAAAGCATAGTCCCTATTCAATTTATCACACAGTAGGCGCAGAATAGAACAAGCATTAGCAATGCCAACAGTTTGGACTTTTGTGTTGGCATGGGAAAGGCACTTGCAAGGCACTGCAATAGTGGTATTAACTGGTTATATTGATAGTAGCAGGTGTAAAATGGTGCAATTACCTGAGCATCTAAAAGCAGTGGCTGGCCTAATGCAAATACACAAGCCAAAAATGTTGACTTTGCCAATGCTTGCTTTTAACAGGACATACGTAAAGGACAGGAGAAGTGCTTATAAATTGAGGGGCTAAAGGCACACCTGTTCAAGACATTTTTATTCCACCAGTAGTGTGTTTACAAGTCCAATTAAGTCATTTACTCTCAGAAGATTGCTTTAAAAAACACTGGCAGGCACTTTGAGTCTAAAGTTTGATGAGGCTTCATTAAAGCGAGCTCAATGAGATGCCATCAGGAGGTGTTTTGGGCAATGAGTGGAATGAACTGGGTGGTAATGGCAATAGGGATTCGCATAGCCATGGCCAGTCAATGTGTGGGCAAGTGAACAACACCTACAAGCTTTGTGCTGCTCATCATATGCCTTGTCTCCTTATCTGTACTTAAATGCATTCGTTTCAGTTTATAGGTAGCGCTCCCCAAAAAAGAAATATACAATGCACAAAAATGCCATAGGCTGACAAAGGGTTTCTGCTTGGTTTTCACGTATAATTGAATGCACATGAAAGATTGAAGTGACACAAAATATGCGATTTAAAAAATATACTCGCACACACTTGCTAGACCCTTCATGCGAAAACTACAAGATGTTAGAACATCCTAATGAAAATTGTTTGATTCTCAGGTAATCCAGTTTTCCTGCATGGTATGTTTTTGTGTCAAAGATCCAAATGCATGGCTTCAGGATTCTGTCAAAACTAATTACAATACACAAATACAATACAAATAGAACACACAAAAATCACATTACAAAATAGCACTCAAAATAAAACCAAACCCTAATACGGTAGTCTCCAAACACTATATGAGCCAGACTCCCAGCATTGTATCCACACAGTCTCTCTCCAGAGCACTCTACCTGTTCCTCGTCGGGTATGAGATGTTCATCAGTTCTTGGTGGTTTATCATATCTCTTTGTACGTTCTGATACTTGTAATTGTGCATTTATATTTAAGCAATCGGGTGATTATTGCTATTAGCACCCTTGGTTGCCAATCCAGGAACCTGGGGTGCTAACACCAATGTGTAGACCCTCCTACCCCCCCACACAACTCAACACGAAGGCAGAGAAACAACAGATGTGCCACACTCCTAGGTCCATCACCGCAATCCTCAATATATATCGCAGGTGTGAGAAGTGTTACTCTCTTAGACAGCCATTCAGGCCGTACCCAATCAATGATTTGGACGATATGGAAATGACATCGATCGAGCAAGTCGAATAACTGCAAAACCAGAAATCAATGATATCTTCACTGACATCAAGACATAGCACACTTATGCATAAAGTGCATATTCATCAGTTTATGAAGTGACATGAACATGCACTAACTAGAGGATGGACACACATACATATTTCTATATATTCATATCTTTCACCAAAGCTGAAAGCGCAAGATGCAAAGGATTCATATATTTAGCTTGCACATGCTTGATGGCCACTAACATGGAGAAGATGTAGGGAACAATATGGAAGTTTATAGGACTATGACGTGAACAAAGAAGGAGAAACAGGCTCTGGGTGCATGGAAGGGCTAGCAAAAACAAAGAGGTGATGGCTGGAAGGTTTAGAATGAATCTTAACCTCTGGCATTGCTCTTGGCAACCCTCCAGACCATCGTTCTTTGGCTTCCAAGCCATTACAGAAGGGGAAGACCATATGCAAATCAGTCTTGGCCCCACTCCAAAAGGGGTAGTCCAGCCTGAACTGCTAGGTCACATCCCTTCTTCACGAGACCACAAGCATCCCCAAACATGTTTCAGCCTTGATGGGCCTCATCAGTGAGGATTAGCTTGGGTCTGTAGGCCCAGCAGGCATGGGACCCACGTATGGGCATACCCGTCCCACTCGGGGTGACATAGAAAAAACAAAGAGGTGATGGCTGGAAGGTTTAGAATGAATCTTAACCTCTGGCATTGCTCTGGACAACCCTCCAGACCATCGTTCTTCGCCTGCCAAGCCATTACAGAAGGGGAAAGACCATATGCAAATCAGGCTTGGCTCCACCCCAAAAGGGGTAGTCCAGCCCGAACTGCTAGGTCACATCCCTTCTGCACGACACAGGAACTGAGCTGGACCTCACTGAGGAGGCCCAACAAGGCCGAAACATGTCTGGGGTTGCTTGTGTTTCTGTACGGGGACCTGGCCTAGCAGTTTGCGCTGGGCTGCTACCATTGGTGGCAGTACCTGACTGATTCACATATGGCTGGACCCCTTTTGAAATGGCGCAGACGGGCTAAGAAAATGTGGTGTGGAAGGTTGCCCAGAGCAATGCCAGTGGTTCAGATTCATTCAAAACCTTCCACCCATCACTTTTGTGGTCACTGCATGGAAGGGCTGACATGATCGCCGCAGCCAGAGGCAAGCAGAAACGAGGCACCCGGCCATGGATAAGTGGAGACGGGAAAGTTCCTATTACCAAGACCATGAGCCACCTGCAAAAAATCAGGCTAAAATCCTCATAATTACAAGCAAGACAACTTCATTTTGTGGTTTCAACACACGTGACCCAGCAGAACAGGACAATGCCCATTCAACCGAGGTAGATGAAGAGGACTGTTCCGATAGAAACAGAGGGGAAAAGTTACAAATGTTGCCAACAAACTGCCAACTGAATGCGCTCCCATGCTTGGGTGATCAGAGATGGCAACATTGGAAAACATATTGCACCTCAGTGTTCATTCTCATCGCCTTGAAAAGGTACACACAGTCTGGTAACCGTCCGGGGGCCGAGGGCTGGGAGGATACATTCTGCCCTTCCAGAGTTACCTTTCACGTGGGGCTATACTTTGTTGCAAGGGGCAATGGTCTCTCTGCGACCCTGCAACATTGTAGATTAACACCAATGGAGGTGGTCCCAGGGGGAGCCACCAGATATGTGCATCCAATGGTAGAACAAACCCCTATAGCTCCTATATGTAGCTCACCCAAACTGGCCAATGTCAATATCTGATAGGTTTCCGGGATGCAACTTGGATATTTGACATCACACCAAGATAAAACCAGGTGGCACATGCGTAGAAGCTAAGACCTCCGGAGGAAACTTGTTTTCCTTGTGTGATCCCTGTCATTTTGTTTGCTAATAAAAGACAGTAACTTTGCCCCATAGCTGAGTCTTCCATTCTTTGATGGGCCCAAGTGTTCTCTGCTGATAATTGGGGTGACTGTTAGAGAGCCCTAGCCACATCTATTGTGCTCTAGCACCTTGAAGCATCTGTGTACTAGATGGAATTACCAATGAAATATCTCAGACCAAATAACATGGACAGTCTCAAAGGGTCTCATCAGGAGTTGGGCAGTATCCCAGTGGTAATACTGCCCAACTGTAATTGCATTGGTGCCAACTGGTCCGGTGCTGTTAGCGCTGAATCATGTGTTGGGCGTTAATGGCAAATCCCTATCCCCCATTGGGGCATTTTCGGCTAAAGTACTGTGCCCTAATTCAGCCAGCGGTAATTGCACCGAAAACTGTGCACCAAATGGGATTTTTACCTCCAGAAAAAATCTGGGGGTGACGCAGCCCACTTAGTGCCCAACTCATGATCAGGCCAGCACTTAAATGCGGCAGTATTACCGTTATCGCTGCATTTAAGGGCTACTGCCCAACTCGTGATGAGGCACAAAGGGCGAATAAACACTCATCAATTTGATTCATGCAGGATCACAATGTTATTTTGACATCATCCTACGTGGCAAGCTGCAAAAATCTATCGAGGGGTGGGATTGGATTAAGGGACATGTCTACCTATAGAACATATGCGAGTTAGTCGCACATTGGTGGTCTCTTATCTATGAGACACACCCTGAGCTACTTCTATACATGTGGTGCAAGGCCCTTGTCATAGCAGAGAATGTGGCATTGGAATAACACTTTGCAACATTGTATGTCAAAGTGCATGACCGGCTATTCAAATTGGTTGGCAACCCAAATCCAACCTTGGACATTTGGCTTACTAGCAGCACGTACATAGAAACAAAACCTAGCTGCTTGGGGATACGTCGACTTTCCCCTTGTTACCCCAATCAGTCTACCCTCTCTCGTCGGTAGGCCTCATGCCAGTGTCTTCTGTTTGAAGTCTGACCTTGCCAGTCTGCACTGTCTCGGGACATTTGAGGGAATGTAGGCACATCATTATCTTAGCTTCAGACTTAATGAATAGCCCTTGTTTGTGAGCTCTTTGTCACATGTTACAAGACCATGAAATTGTCCATATCAACGGTGCATTTAACACTATTTGATTCAATTATGCCGGGTGTAGTTGCTCCTCTTGGACTTTAGAGACTTGAACACTCTATCCCATGTTAACTTCATGCCCTTTTAATTGTCCAACATTTGGCATCCGTAAATGTTCTTGTTCCTTCTAATCTTTGGGAAATATGTCCTTGCACATGGTCTGCTCGTTAGACTCCCTTTGTGCTTTTCCTTCATCTCTTGAAATAGCATCCTTGGTTACAAGCCAATGTACTCCTTTATTTTGCATCTTTCCACGTTAAGATCCTGGGCTTGTGTTTTAAAGTCGCTGGGTTGATTGACATAATGTATTCAACCCTGCATCCCCTATGTCAGGAATATAAGATGCTGGCAAAATGTACCCATACTCTGCATGGGTTCTGTAGACAGACATGGGAACACTCATCAATTGTTGAAAACCAATAATCCTGTAGGTCAATGTTCCGAATCGCTTTTCGCTTGATGTTCTTTGTGCTATGAAGTAAACTGCATTGAGAATGGGCACGTGTAGCTGCCTGACATACCCCAGAGCAGACATGGAGGAGAGGTGAGAGTTGGCATGCTGCAGCCTACTGGGACCTTCAGTGCACTCTCCCCACCTGTCGCCTCACCCTGGAGCGGTTCAGTGCATTGTGGTGCAAATATCTTGGAAACAGTGCATCCTACAGCTTTGAAACGTGGCTATCAAGGCATCCCCGTTTTGTCCCTTACGTCGCGATGCTTAAAATGAGCTTTGTCCAGTTCTTCTACGAGCACATGGGGGCTGAAATCCAGGGAAGGGGGTGGGGTGTCCAAATATCATGTAGCCAATAATGTCTGCACGGCCCTAACGGGTAACTATGCAACATTTGGAGCAGATTTGTGGAACGGTGTGATAATGTATAAGGTGTTTTATCCAATATCTAGAGAGAGATTTTGGATTACCTTGTTTGAGGAATTTTACAACAGAGCGAACAGAGGAACCGTTCTTCAATGAATAGAAGAACAAGGTTTGAGGAGCGACACATATATCGGAGGGTGGATGTGCCACAGGTTTGGTAGCTATACCTCCACTGCTTGAGGGAACCCACTTTCAGGAAACCGAATGGGGCACACACATTTTGGTTTCATTTTCCTATGGCATTGAGATAAAGGGACGGTATCTCTTGACTACCAAACTATCTTGTACCACATCAGTTAGGACTTCTTTTCTTTGCATAGTGTCTGCATTTGTGTGGAGTCTGAGCATTCTGCTGGCAACTTTGAGCCACAGAGGCTGGACGCATTTGGAACATCTCTGATGTGTGACCAATTCCTATACTGGGGGCTTGGTGAGGGGGCGCGGGTGATCATGGGACCTTACCCAACACTGATGGACAAGAGCTGGCCAGGTCCGGAGGTTGCTAATCCGTCGGGGTGAGTCCCAGGATGCCAACATGTTTAAGCTTCAATGGCAATACACCAGGAAAAGGCAAAGAGAGAGATATAGAAACCAACATCACCAGATCGTCTCCAGGACATGTATTAGTGGCTTCATGTGTCCCTGTACAAATGACTATTATGAAGTGCACACCAGACCCAGTGATCAGCTCCCCACTGTCTCCTCCCCTGTTTGCTTTTAGATCCCTTGCAACCAATTGCATGCCCTCACCCTCCCCACTCCCGTTTTCCTCTGCTTTCCTCACTGTGTTCTCTCTCCCTGCACCCCCACGCTTTTCTTTTTTTAACACTTGATTTAGTTAACAGGCAGTTAGGTCACTTCGACATTTTACATAATACATAGGATTGTACCATAGTTGCTTATCTTATGGACCATACAGTAATATCAATTACATTTATGCATCACAGTACAGTATCCATTTCTATTCTTTGAAAAGGTTCACATATGTCCTTGTGTTTATTTGTCACATATGTTGTTCCAGTGTAAAACGTTTCTCTTCTTGCACATAAGTCAGTTCTTTAAGCCATTTGCGTGCTTTTGGTGCAAATCTGGACTTCCATTGTCGTAATATACACTTTTTTAGCAAATATACATCACATGTTAAATAGTCGGCAGGTCTTTTGACTGATCTTTCCAATGTCACCCAGTAAATATTTAAGGGGGAATAGGATCGGAGGGATATCTGTAATTGTGTAAAGTGTTTCAGCTACTTCTGCCCAGAAAGTTTCTACACTAGGGCAGTTCCAAAATATGTGAAGTGTGTTTGCCCCCTCTGCTCCGCAGTTCATACATTTGTCAAGGATTTCACTATAGAATCGCACTACCCTTACCGGGGTATAACGAAGCCCATTTAATACTTTAAATTGAATGAGTCTCGGGCAGGAGTTTAGTTGGACTTCCTTAGTTAGCTGACAGAATTTCTGACAGAATTTCCGCCATTTGGTATCGTCTATGCTGGTTCCTTTATCTCTTTCCCATTTCTCCTTCACTGTGTTTTGTGAAGTAGCAGCCCTCTGTATCTTCCCGTATAAACTGGATTTTAGCCCTCGTCGACCTTCTCCTAGCACTACATCCTCGATGCAGTCCGGTGTCTCTGGCTCTATGGGGAGCGATGGCCACTTTTTACGTGCCGCTGCACGCATTCTAAGGTATTGTAGTATTTTTAACTTGGTTAGTGCCTAGTCTGGCCTTAAAATCGTCCTTTGTTACAAAGTGGCCCTATGGGAATTGGTCTCTGTTTCATCTCTTTCCCTGGGTCCCAGGACATCTGAATGTCTGTGTTAAAGGTTGGGGGAAGACCTGGGCAGTCCCATAGGGGCATTTTGCCATTGTACAGGGTTTGTATGTCTAGGACATTCAATATGCGTTGCCAAGCGTTTACTGTTGTGCTCACTGGGTCGTATGTACATCTGTCTGTGTAATGATCATCTAGTATGACTGACTTGAGGTTTGTTGGGACTGCAGCATATTGTTCTAAAACTTGGTGTCATGATCCAGGTCCTGTTCGATACCAGTCGCCCGCATAGTGCACCTGTGCCACTATATAATATAATTTGCAATCTGGCGCAGCTAGCCATCCTTGGTTATACGGTTCGGTCGGCCTTTCCCAGCTCATGCGCGGTGTCCTACCTTCCCAAATAAATTGTCATCCTCGTACAAAGTTTCAAGTAAAATTATGCCCCGGCCATATCAGGATGTTGCTGAAGTAGTAAGAGTAGCTTGGGGACCACTACCATCTTTAGCAGGGAGATCCTACCATAAAAGAACTTAGTCCATATGTCTAGCTTTACGGCCAAGTGTCGAGATATTTCCCGTGTGTTTTCTCATAAAGCAGTTTTTGTGTACAGGCTATTTCCACCCCCAGGTACTTCAGGCTGGTTTCAGCCCATTTCCACCCGCATAGGTCACTCAGTTCCATGGTGCTTATGGTCAGCAGGAACAGTTCTGATTTTGTTGTATTGATTTTATACCCCGAGTGATGGGTAAATTTAGTTACTTTGTCCATAACTGGTTTCATGTTTAGATCTGTATTCATATATATAGTAGGTCATCATTTGCATATATGGAGATGATTTGAGGTCGGGCCCACAGTATGTATCCCTTTGTTGCTGTGTCTATCCCTCATCCATTGTGCCAGAGGTTCGATTGTCAATGCAAAAAGAAGCGGTGAGAAGGGGCAACGCTGTCGGGTGCTTCTGGCCAGTGGGAATGACCCTGATATTAACCCATCGGTGCAGACTCTCGCTATCTGGTTCATGTAGAGTAGTCCAACGTACCCCCTGAAGCGGATTCCCAGTCACACACGTCTCATCACAGCAAGCAAGAAGTTCCAGGAGACTGAGTTGAATAACTTTTCGGCATCGAGTGAGGCTGCTATTGCAGATGCTTGCGGGTCTATCTGGGAGAGGATCCCAAATAAACGCCTGAGGTTTAAGGCCGTGGATCTGCCTGGAATGAAGCCCAATTGGTCGGGGTGGACCAGCATGGGTATGTATGGAAGTAGCCTATTGTTGATAACTTTGGCCATTATCTTCGTGTCAGTATTAATAAGCAATAATGGGCAGCATGAGGCCACTTCCTTTAGTGATTTATCTGGCTTCGAAAGTACTGTGATGATTGCCTCAGACATTGAAGACGGGAGGGCACCCTTGGTATATGCTTCCTCCCATACTCTAAGCAGGTGTGGGGCCAGGATTCCCTTGTATGTATGTTTTATATAGTTCCATCATCAGTCCATCCGGACAAGGTGTTTTACCTGATGCCAGGGAGGTGATGGCTTCTTTTATTTCTTCTAGTGATATTGGTTTATCTAGTGTCTCGCAGGCTTTGGCACCCATGTCTGCAAGTAATGTCTCTTCCAAGTATCGATCCACACTTTCCTGGTTGCAGGTGTCTGCGTTGGCATATAACATTCTATAGTAGTTCACAAACGCTGCATAAATATCTTCCGTTTTGTTAGCAATCGCCTCCCATCATCTTCTATGCCTATTATAGTCTGTGCGCCTTGCTCACCCCGGATCACCCTAGCTAAATATCGCCCAGGTGTGTCCTCTTCCCCATACTGCTGGGCCTGCACTGGAGATGCTATGAGTTGTTCTTCTTGGTCTGCAAGATCTCTACATTTTAGTAGGTTCCCCTTAATAATTCCCAGGAGGGCCTTGCCCCTGTGTTACATACTCATTTTCGAGTCTGCGTAGTTCCAGTTCTGCTTCACCGAGTTCTTTCCTAGTATTCCTAAGGAACCCGGATTTGAGCAAAATAGCGGTGCCCCGCATCCATACTTTGAATGTTTCCCACATCCTCATTAGTTTTTAAAAAACTCCTCTATCTCTACTCCAAGGGTAGTCGCCAGTGTGGCATCTGCAAACACCATTGAGGGCATTCTCCATAATGGACCGGGTCTGGGTGACATCTTCGACGCAATGTGCATTATGATTGGGGAGTGGTCCGATACGGTGCGTGGGAGAATCTTGCTTCCTCGCAGCCTGTTCATCAATGTCGCTGACATCAGCCAGTAGTCTATCTGGGACATTGTATACTCTCTCTCGCCTCCCGTTGCCCCTTCCTCCAGACATCCACCAACTCATATAAGCACATTATTTGTTGTATCATTTGGGCAGCTGCTGTGAGTCCCAGATGCCGTAAACTAGATCTGTCCCTTACTACGTCTAATATTGTGTTAGTCTCCTCCCAAGATTATGGGAACTCCCATAGTTTTTGCTAATATTCTTGAAATAGGGGCATAAAAAGCGGAGTCATCTATGTTCGGACGATAGGTGTTCTCCAGTCTTATTTCATCTCCAGCTAGTTTGCCTCTAATTATGACATATCTCCACTCTGGGTTGACATGTATGTTGTCGGCTCTAAAGGCTAACGACTTATGTATTAGCGTGAGCACCCCCCCTTGATTGGGATTATTAGGCTCTATAGTGTTTGTGTTGCCCCCTTGTGCATGCAAATCCCTCATGTGTGGGGCTCAGTGCGTTTCCTGTAGCATCATAATCTTGGAAGAGTGTCTTCCGTGTATACTAGGACCTTCCTGGATTTAATCGGGTTGTTGAGGCCCCATACATTCCAGATCAAACCTATTGATTCACCCATTCGGTTTTAGTTGCTGTCTCGCCGCTCCGCCCCTGTGTATCTTCATGGTTGTGTGTAAGAAATATTCATCCGCTTGTCTATGTGCCTATCCGCCAACTTTTCCATAACATGTCCCGCCCCCCCTCTCTCCCATCCAGTGGGGGCATATCCAACCACCCTTTAGGGTAACTTTCCCCCCCCCAACACATTCAAACTTATGAACTCTTCCCCCCCACCTTCACCATCTGCCCCAACAATACCCATGGAACATCCCAGGGGCACTTTTCTAGCAGTTACTTACCTTCAACTGCCAATCAGGTGCCACCACGTAGGCTTCATGTAAACTATTTTTGCGCTTATCCACTTGTACTAAATTAGTATTGTTGCTTTAAGGATACAGTACTTTGTTTGTTTCAGTCACCGGCGATCCCCAGTCTGTCCTCCTCTTTCGGGTCATGATTCCGGTCCACTCCTGGGATTGGCCACGGGGGATGGATGGTCGCATGCACATAATTCATGGCATCCGTAGGATTCTTGAAAAAGTGTGCTCTCCCACTGTGTTGTATTTGCAGTTTCGCTAGAAACATCAATTCATACAGCACCTTTCTCGCTCTCGGTAGCCTTTTCACTGGATCATAAGTTCTCCTTTGCGCTTGTATCCCGGCTGAGAAGTCTGGCTATATATGTATATTACTCGCCTCATAGTGAAGGGTCACATGTTCTCTTGCTAATTTCAGGATTAAGTCTCTGTAATTCTGCATTTTAGCAATAACTGTGCATGGTGGGGCTCCCAGCCTCGGGTCTAGAGCTAGGGTGCGGTGTGCCTGCTACACAAGGAAGTGAGCAGAGAAGGCAGTTGGTTTGAATAGGGTTTTAAAAATGGTCTCAATGAATGGCTCCATTGGGCCCTTTCAAGCCGTCTCTGGTATCCCGACTATGCGCAGGTTGTTCCTACGCAAGCGTGATTTGAGGTCCTCGCACTTTCCCTTCACCTTGTTAAGTTCCGATTTTAAGTTGGTGATGTCCCGATCATGTTGTCCGACCTTGTCCTCCACTTCACTGATTATGGTCTCTGCTTCATTTATACGCCCGCTCTCTATTTTCAGCTTGGATTTAAGGGAGCCAATGGTTGTTAGGATGTTGTCCAATTCCACGTTTACTGCCATGAATCCACTCTGCATGGCAGCTAGCAGGTGATTCTCACGAGTGTTGTTAGCCATAGGCTCTGGACCGCCGGTCTGGGGTGGGTCTGCCACCCCTTGGTTGGAGGACTGTGAGCTGGTAAAGTCCATCGGGCCCTTTTTCTTCCCTGCGCCTTTTGTCATTTTTGTTGTTCCATTGGGAAGTCACGTGTGCGCCCGTGGGCGCTATTACTCTGTGGTGCAGTTGTAATTCAGCTATATATTTCCTGATGTCGGAGCTTCTGTGGCCCCTTCCACCGTAAGAGTGTGTGGTTGGTGCTGTACTCTTTTCCGTCGCTGTTATGTATTCGTGTTGACCATTATGATTCTTTGTGCAGTTTGAGATCTCTCTCATTGAACAGGATGGTGTCTGTGGTAATGGTCCTCTGATCCGGCTCACTGTATTCTGTCCGGTCTCCCTCCAACACTTGCTACCAAGACTCTGGGGCTTGCCTTCAGGGACTTGGTGGTACCCGCCAGAACTTCTCGGGTCGCTCTAGTATTTATTGCGATCTGAATCACGGGTGGGAAGGCAAGAGCGCATGTGCGATCCTGGGATCTGATGCCGTGTGCTTGGAGATATAATTATTAACACCTTTGTGGGATCTTCACCTGCCCAATCTCTGCTCCGGCAGTCATAACCTTAGTGGAAGCATATTTGCTACGTTGCCTTAGTGTCCTTGTAATTATGACTGGTGGCGGCTCCCATTATTTTATTACCTTGCCTGGGAGATTCAGAGGATGGGGCGAAAACGGCGCCACTCCCTCAGCGTCACCCTCTATTTGTATTTGGGTATGCTTAGGGGGGATGAGGCCATTTGTGGAGGAAGCCCTCTGTAGGTGCCGCCGGCAGCCCACGCCTTTGGGGTGCCCGTTGGGAGCCATTGCAAGTAGATTCCAGTAGTGCGGTCGCCGGCCCGACCTCTGTGTGGGTTGCTCTGTCTGCCTCAGGCTGTACACCAATGAGGGACAGCGTCCCGCACTCCTGGGACTTCCTCAGGGCACAGCGTGGTTATGCGCCGTCTTGGAGTTAAAGGGGGTAGTGAGTTTGGGTCTCCGCAAGGAGAAGGTTATGGATGGCGTACCTGCCGGCTCTCTGGGTCTGTGCATGCTCGCGATCCCTTCCATCTGGATCCTCAGCTGAGTCCGACTCAGTCCAGGGCAAAGGGCTACTCAAGGCACCAACTCAGTGCGGGTTCCTAGCGTCTCATCCGTCCATTGTTACTGGGGTGTCGGAAGGGGGCTCGGCCCTGCCCCTCCCCCCAAGCAGGCCTCCGCAGAGCCAGTCTCAAGTCAGGGCGCACCCTCCCTTGTCGGTCATCAGGCACAGCCTCCAAGCTCACTGCCCATCGCAGGAACACATACCTGCTTTATCTCCACCGTCGCTTCAACAGGAGGGGCCACATTTCACCCACCGGTGCTATAGAAGGGTAGCGTCCTCGCTGTGTTTGTGTTTCCCGTGGTTGTTAGGTGCTTAAGGATAATTATTAAGCAGGATGTTGCCTTTTGTGGAGCTCCTCGATTAGGCAGCCATTTCTTTCGCCCCTCGACAGCGCCCCCAACACTTTTGAAGTGCTCCATTGCTTCCCAAAGCTAGGTCAGTGTTCAGTAAATACTCTAAAAATAAAGTAAGCTCCTTTGATCAGGAATCCCTGACCCTAATTAGTACCTTCTGCCAATCCTGTCAATGCTTTGACAGCCATTACATGAGAAAGGAATGCTCAGAAAAGAGAGTTTGCTTCCCAAGTCAGAGCGAACCATGAACCTATGGCCACAAGAATCTGCAGAGCCCATCATCAGAACACAGAGGACTGATTTCACCAGAGGTTTGTGCAAAACTTTGGTTTGCACATGCATTCATGGACTTGCTCTTCTGCCCCTTTGTGGGCCCTTGCGCAAGTAAGAGAATCCAATTCCTTTCCTGTACAAAGAGACTTGAACCCTCCCGGAGGGAGCCATGTTATAAAGCACAGTGAAAGTCCAAGACGGCAGACCCCTTTAAAGTAAACATGCCAGCAGAGATGCAATGGGCCCGCCAGTAAACTGACTGCAGATGAAAGATGTGTAGATCCACAGTACTCCAGCCACTCCCAACACTAGCTCATAATGTTCACACACCTCGCAAGCTGTTGGATGTCCGGTAAGTTGTGCCACATAGGCACAAAGGGCGAAGGAGAGACTCATGAGTGAAGGACTCAGGAGATTTGTGAGTGAGAAAGGCAGTGTACGGCGGTGCTAAGAGGAGGAAGGGTGGCAGTAGAGGAGCTGGTGAGGAGCCTTTTGCAAAAGAGAGGAAAATGTTAAGAACAATAATAGTGGCAGTGAAGAGTATGAGAAAGGAGGGAACAGATTGGAAACTTGAGAGAGCCAAGATATGAAGAGAAGCTGAGTAGGAAGAGGGAGGTGGGGTGAGAGTTAAGATCAAAGGAAGCGGAAGGGAGAAGCTTAAGAGCTGAGACAAAGAAGCATAGGAATATAAGGGGGTGCCTAATTAAAAAACTTTTTGTAAATATCTTTTCACTATAAGACCGATTTAGAAAGCACAGAGCGGTCTTTCAAAATCAAACTGTCATGCTCCCTCCACACACGAGTGTGCACAGGGGCTGACAGACTCTGCGGGACCCAGAACCGGAGAGTGAGGAGAACGGGTAAGTGCGTGGGTGTGTGTGTGTGTTTGGTGTGTATGTACGTGTTTTGGTTTAGGCGGGGGTGGCGGGTAGCGGGTGGTGGGGCTGGGGCTGAAATCCCATGGGAGAGTGTGGGGTTGGGGGGTGGCAGGGGAGGAACAATTGGGGGTTCAGTGGGTGAAGCCCCCCGAATATTTAAATAAAAACACATTTTAAAGGTCTCAAACGAAAAAATACCTTTACAATGCTGTTTTTACGATCAAAAGAAAAACCGCATTTTAAATCGGTCTTTTTCCCCTAAGACCTTTAAAATTAGTCCTTTTCACATAAAACCATATGGGGGGTGGGGGATAAGCAGGGGAACATAGAGATTGCAGGATAAAGAGGAGCA
The DNA here is from genome assembly GCF_040938575.1 of Ambystoma mexicanum. Lineage (NCBI taxonomy): Eukaryota > Metazoa > Chordata > Amphibia > Caudata > Ambystomatidae > Ambystoma > Ambystoma mexicanum. Next base: position 1,089,138,498 of record NC_090929.1, read on the forward strand.
GAGAAATATTGAGGAAGGAGAGAAAGTTGACATCAGAGAGCAAAAAGCAAAACTGAGAGTTGGAGGAGCAAATTAGAGCTTGACAACCATCAAGGAGCGAGCTAGAATAGGGAGGGGTGAGGACAGGCTGGAGGAAGTGGGGAGTGCAAGGAAGAGGTGGTGCTTAAGAAGAGAGGCAGCAGTAAAAGCAGTTGGTCTATACCTTAGCTTCTGGAGAAGGGCCCATGTTGGTGGAGGAGCAGCAGCCAGGGAAAGTCCCGTCAGCCTAGTAAAGGTGTAAGCCTGGGGACATCCAGGGTCCAACACAAACTAAAAGACTGATGCCTGGCCAACAACCCGGCAATCCAAGGTGGCAGGGGTGGTGGTGCCAGCGATTGCCATACCAGAGGAAGAAGAGTGCGACATCATGACAATATCTACTAAAAAGAAAGTAATTACACCTGGCCGAGGAGTAAGTGCCAGGCACTTACTGAGTGACTCTTTTTCCACTAAGAAGGCACAGGTGAGAGGGGAGAGGGAGGGAGGGAGGGAGGGACTAAATACTATGGCCTTAAAAGAAGCCCGACTGTTGTGTTGCAAAGTCCCCACCAAATTATCTCAGTTATGTCGAATCCCTGTTTAAAATAAAACCCTTGACCCACATCTCTTGGCTTTGACACATCTGATTCCTAATCTGTGACAAATGACCGCATTCTTGTATGAGTGCTGGTCAAGCAGTAGAAAGGAGACCTGAAAATGCAAGTGCCATGCTGGTCAACCAGTGAGAGCAAATCGGATGTGAACTGCGTGATAGGGTCAAGGACCTGGCCCTGTCAAGGGTGGTGGGTAACCCTCTCAACCCTGGGCAAGAGGCATACCAGGGTGTTTTGCCAGAGCCAGTGTTACCCCACAGGTGGGGTGAGGGAGTTTAGAAGGTTACAGTCTCTGTCCGCTCCACGTATGCCTGGGCACAATTGAAGACTACCACTTGCAATCACCATATACCAACCTTATCGTATGCTGACCATAGGTTATGGTTAGTATAGGTATCTTTTGTTTCAGATCTTCCCAGCTCACATGTTCTTGTGGCAAGGGAAGTAGACTACAACCCACCCGTGAGAGATGTGGTGACGAACATTGAGCGAGTGAACCACTGACCGCTGCAGACTGAAGCTCAGTATGCTCTTGTTACGTGGAAATCAAACTTTTGAAACTGACAATGACTGTACACGGGTGCCACCACAAAACGCTATAGGAGCCGTGATTGAAAGGGGGCATGGCTTAAAGGGTGCTTTATGGTTTTCTACCTGTGTAACCTAGCCGCTGGGGGACAGCAAGGAAGAGATCAGCTCTGGGAACCAGGTCAGCCTGGAAGCCAATGGACTGTGAGGAGGATAAAATGGGGCAGACATAATGGAAGAGTGTAGGCTGTTCGGGCGATGTTAAGGGAGCAGAAGGCGGAGTGAGAGACCAGGTGGAGGAAGGACGGTAGAGTGTAGTGTGGAAAAGACTTACAAAGAGCATGTGCTGCATGGCATTGGTTGGTCAGAGAAAATTATACTTGGGTATGACAGTGTGTATATGGTAAGTACAGTGAGTGAATGAGGCTAAGTGGGAGTTTAGAGGGGTGAGGCTGAGCGAGGAAGGTTATTGAAAGAGTGAAAGTAGAATGACTCTGAGAAGGTGGAGTGTAGAGTAGTGTAAGAATGAAGAGTAGTGGGAGTGGAGGGGGAGAGTATTAGAGTGGAGAGTAGGAGTAGACGTGAGGTGGGATAACATCAGAGGGACAGAAAGATAATAGAGAGTGAGAGGAACAGCAGGGAAAGTAGTTCCTGTTATCATTTGTATTGTGGGACACCAAGCCAGTTTACACCTAGAAAAGCCCAAGGGGAGTAAGATACATATGATGGATTTAGGCCCTCACACCTAGCCAGCCAGATTCTTGATAGTAGAGGTTACCGAACTCTAGTAACAATTGTGGGGAGTAAGGAAATTTGAGCTAGGGCTAGGGTGAGGAAGACGAGAGAGCGAGAGAGTGAGCCCTTAGTTGGACCCCGGTTATATTCATAATAAAAAGCCTTGAACCATTTGGAGAGTTGGCATGCTCTTGATGCCATCTGTGACACTATGTAGTCTAATCACACACTGTATAAACTGATGCGTTAAGTTCTCTACAGTCTAAAGCCAAGAAGAGTCCCATCTTCGTGTACATGTCAATTATTAACCCAAATGTCATTTTTTTGTTGTTTTGTGATGAAGACCATGATCACATAGCATTTTCCAGTGGTTGGGAGCCGAGAACACAGTGACCTATACACATACTGACCTGTATCTGTTCTAATTTTGGGCCACCAGCACCAGTGTCAAACTAATGTGTGCATGTGGTGCTTCCGGGAAAGACCATCCAGTTTCGTGTCATGGCAATGTTGGAGTCATTTGTGATTGGTCTTGGTCTTTTCCTACACATGATCCAGGTGATTGTCTGTTCCTTCAGTGCTTTGTCTCAACTCTGGGTGCAGCTGCAACAACTGGATCTGCCATGGATATTTGCAACTGCTGTTTTAGATTGGTGCGGGAACTTGCCACTTGTGTGATCTCAGAGTGAGACTCGGTAACCGTTCTATCGCAAGCTTCACTGGAGAGAACTTCTGGATAGAGTGTCTGGCTTATCATGATGGTTGCCAGCTTAATATGACACTAGGGCTCGAAATTAAGGTTGGATCAGTAGGGGCTACTAGCAGCTCAGTCACCAGGCGATATCACTGTGGAACGAGGAGCTAGTAAATAGTGTTATGCAAATCTAACTTTCACATTCAATGTAAACCTATAATGTTAGCCAATTTGTATAACCTGTTATGCTTTAAATATCATATAGATGTGTTCTAATGTGTATTTATAGATTGTGCCAAATGCACAGAGTTACATTCACATAGTTGTGTTTGTTCGACATCAGTTGGCCTGGGGAGATGAAAGTAGCTCCTGGTAACTGTTGGTATTAAGATAACCAGGCTCTTCTAGGCTAGAAGCAGGAGATTAATAGCTCCCAGATTGCAACAGTATGTAGATGAACCTGGCAAAGAACAACATCAACCTGGTATGATGAGAATTCAAACATTGAGCCTCTTTTCGGAATGTGAGGATTTTGTGATTGGTTACTACTTCAAAAGAATGTGCTGCACCCACAAGATGGTCTCTCCAGTGACTTGAACCCATCTTTCATTGCCACAAGCTCTTTATCATATATTGAATACATGCACTGTGTGAGTGTGAAACACCAGAAATGATACCCTGCTGTAAGTAGACTGGTGTCTTCCCTTTTTGAAAGAAAATGGCACCTATGTCCACCTTGTATGTGTTGACTTCCACCACAAATGGTTGGAGGTATCTGGTTGTATGTGAATGGGTGCTTAACAAAGAACTAGCTTGAGGCAGTGAAAAGGTGTGTTTGTTTGAGATATTCAATGAAAAGTTAGAGAGATAATTTAGTAGTTGAGTGGTTTTGGAAAATACTTTTAGGAAACATTTGTATAAATTGGAGAATGCTGGAAAACCCTGGATGTCGTTGATGGCAGTGGGTTTGAGCCATTCCAGAAATGCCTTGATCTTTGGTACATTTCTATCCTGTTGGGGGTGAAGATATCGCCAAGGAATTTTGCTGGGTGTGGAAGTGAAATTTCTCTGGTTTGAGGTGGAGTCGGTTTCTTCAAACCTTTCTGACTTCCTGAGCATGCCAGATAAGTTCCCAGAGGAGAGATTCTATCAGTATATCATCAAAATAGGTTGCCAGAACCACCCTGCAAATTCATGAAAAACATACGGGATAACATTCAGGAAGGTCGCTGTGCCATTGAGGGATCCCAAAGACTGTACAGTGTATTTTAAATAGTCAGTTAGCCTTGAAAGCCATCTTCTATTTATCCCTGGTTGCAACGGCTCAAAGTTTTACGTTCCCCACAAGTTGTGTGTGGCGAACAAGGTGGGATCTTTGACTTGATCAATAGGTGTGCTTGCTGATTTCATTATGAAATGCAGCAAGCACCAAAACTGGAAGTTGGTAAAGGTACTAGGATCCCCCATGAAATCGCTTGGACAATGGACAATTAAATGACTGATTAAGAAGCTGGGGAACCTGACACGGCCCCGTCCCCCCCCCCCCCCCCCGCAACAAAACTCTCAAAAAAGATTTCACCTCATTTAGGATAGCAGCATTGTCTTGATGGCAAGTTCTGCTTTAACCTTGGCTAACTGAGTGGTTACCTGATGGTGGGTTGGGCTCAAATCCAAAAATTTGGTTGTGATTGGTGGCACCATGACGTAGCAGTGTTAGACATGAAGCACACTCGCAGTCCTGCACTGCATCACACAAACACACACTCGTATACATGAAGAACATAGTGCACCGTTCTATAGCTAGAGGACAGATAGATATGCATACTGTCATTGCTTTTATTATTTTTTCATTAGCCAAATGCATTAACGCAGAACCGCAAGGCACAAGAGATCCTGGGCAAGCTTGCAGATGCTTAACATGAATTACCCCATGGGACTACAGAGATATACATATGGCCCCTGATAGGACCAAGTGTGACTAACATTTAGAGAACCTAGCATAACATAGACAATGTAGAAACCTGCATTATAAAGCTTAGGAAAATTACAGCAGGCCTCAAGCCATTGAGCATGAAACAAGCAACGCTGATTCAGGCGGAATGGAGCACAAAGCAGACTCGCAGCCAAAGTCAGAGATACGCAGACACATTTCAATCTTATACGACAAGAGGACCAACTGCAGAGAAACTGAATAAGTCCTTATATTTGCAAGCCGTCGAGCTAGTTCAATTTTGTGGTACCTTAAGACGTGGTACAGCCAAACTAGACAATGGACAGTCATCCGTGGTGGGAAAGGGTAGCCAATCCCAGCAAGCCAGAAGCAGACTGCAACAAGTGTTGCAACATGAGGAGCTCATTCTCATAGGCAAAGGTGGTACACAAAAGTTACAATACAGACACACAATCGTTCACATCACCTTCAAGAGGTGTAGAGCGAGCTGAGAACTCGATCGAGTCCCAGGCCTGGGGAGATCAGCTCTAACCAATCACAATTTAGAAAACTAGGGGTGGATGGCAAACGGCATGAACCAATGGTAAGCCCACTACTCTGCAACAATTTAATAGATAGTTTTTTGAGGATGGGACAGACCAGCCACCTAATGTGCAAGGACCAGTAGAATAATAGCTATAGGGTTCCATATAGGTAGTAATAATCTCAATACCCAATCACTCGTGCTGATAGGTTTTTGGGGGAAGGGCCCAAGTGATGACGCCAGAATCACACAAAACTATGCCGCATGCCATGGGAAACTGAGATGTACCAGAGAAATTCCTGTTTTCTTGTATTAATCCCTGTTGGTTTTATTTGTACTAAACCACAGTTTGTACTTTGAGTCGTCCGTTTGTTCTGGGGAGGTTTGTTGGGCCCTCGAAGTCGGCAGACTCCCTGGCATACCCTGGCATATCTGGGAGTCCCTCCCAACTAGTTGGTAGCAGAGTTGATGGTTGACTGCGCCAGCCCGGCACAAAGCTGACTCCTCCAGCGCAGAACATGAGAGGCTGCAGGACCCCTCGCATCTTTTGAGAAGACTGGGAATGCGTTTCCACCCCCTGTTGAAAGGCCGTCAGTAGCCAGCCTGGGAAATATACTGCCCAAAATCCATGAGGTGTCCAGCAGACCAGGAAGGAGAAGGGGTTGCTTTGGGGGATGTGGCAGCCGAGCAGTATCAGCAGACCACGGAGTGTAAGTATTGACCCAGCCACACTGCAACTGAGGTTGTGGGGAAGGGTATTGAGTATTGTTAAGTATTGTTGAGTACTGTCAAGTATTGTCAAAGTATTGTTTAGCATAGTTGAACTTAGTAGGGAAAAGAACAGAGGTAGATGCCATTATATGTGGTTAGGGTACATTCGAGTTTAGAGGTAAATGGTTCTGGTGAACAACCTAGACTATTGACTCGAATGCACGGATGACAGTATGTAAATAGTGGTTTCCTGTGGGTTAGGCATTTTAGCTCGGGTCATAAACAACGGTATCCCCATACGGTTTAGCAAGGGGGCTGACCTAGATTGTGGAAGGTAATTGGTCTGATTAAGTCTCGAGAAGGCGTATTTGCTAGGCAAAGCAGCAGGTACAGATCGAACACAAGAGAATATTGGTATACTCTGCTAGGAGGCAGGAAGACAGCTGTGGGGTTTGTGTTGGGGTGTATGTATTTTGGGGTAAAAACACTGTGTGCAAGGTATTTGACTTCTCAGCGCTTTGTGGTTAGTAAATTGGTGACGTCACCCGTAGGTTTGTGCATAGGAAACAGAGAGCATGAGACGGTGAGGAGCTAGCATTGGAAAAATTGAGATTGGCAGATGAGGTGGACCAGTGGCGGTGCGCGGAAGGTGCATGCGCAAGAGTTTTGGCGTGCCTGAGGAGACTGCGATTGCGAGGACGGGCGGTGTGCAGAGCACGCCTGACAGGTTGCGGAGACAGAGAGGCTTGTAGTAAATTAACATTGTGATTACACTGTGTTCCTTCCTTAACAGCGGACCATAGAAAGTCTCAATTTGAGGTCAGATAAACGCAAAAGCAATCTATCAAGGGAAGTGCAGGGGTGACACGCCCCTCCGGCACCTGTGTATGATGCTCCCACCCTATAAGGATAAGATATGCAAATATAGCATAGAATGGTCAAAAGGTATCGAGGGGAGGTTACCTAAACCATGGCCACCTGCAGAAGTTTCTCCAAAGACGTGCAGCAATCGCTAATGACACACATACAGGGTACCTGTAAGGGCAAGAAGCTAGCAAGCCGCATGGCTATATTCGAGCTCTGGAGGATGTTCCAAAAGGGTGAGGGGGACACAGCAAGGTGTCAGTGAATGCTGAGCCAGTAGGATGTGCAGGGGCACATGACTCCCCACTTGTCCGTCCGAGCGTGGTCTCCGATGACACAGACGATGAACAGGGGATGTACCCATTACGAGAATTAAGAGCAGCAGAAGGGTATTCAAATCCTACATATAAACCACCACCAAATACTAGGGAAGAGGGGCAGAGAGGTGCAGGGCAGCCAACCACCGAGAGAGGAGCAAGAGGCGAGGCGCATAAAGGCGCCAAGGAGGGACTAGGGAGCATAGCAACAAACCAGTGGATAGGTGGACAGATCCTCATGAAGCTGGAAGGGAAGATAGATGGGGAGACAGCGGTGTGGGGAGCAGCTAACGCAATGGGAGGCTTGAGGGGGAGCAGAGAAGCTACGGATTGGGCTGAAACAATGGAGGAAATGGACAGGAGAGAGAAAGAAAGAGAAGAGAGCTAAGAGAGAGAGGACAGGGAGAGGAGAAAAGAGGAAGAGAAAGAGCAGGTGTAGAAATAAAGGGAAGAGAGGATAGAAAGGGAGCGCAGAGAGAGGAAGAGAGAGTTGTAGGAACAGCAGGACAGGAAGATAAGGGAACTAGAGGATATCGAGAGACGAAGGGAGGCAGCGGAGCAGGAAAAATGCAAGTTGATTGAGAGGGAACAAAGAAAGGTGCATGTGGAGAAACTGGCATGGGAACGCGCACGCAAGGAGGAGGACGAGCAAGAAATAAGGGACATAAAGACATAAACATTTGATCAGGGAAATGACAGAGTTGGAGGGGGCAGATGAGCAGAGACACACAGCACAACCACACACAGCAGGACTGCCACAGTATCAGATGGAGCGGGCATAGGGGCTTGAGGGGTAGGAAGCATATACGACTTGCGGGATATCGACATTATCATGAAATCCAACACAGACACGACAACTAGAAGGCTGATCTTGGGCTTGGGGTCAAATCAGACATTGGGGCAATTGTGTCTCGCAAAATAGAGATAGGCAAGGCCCCTTGCACTATATTGAGGCGATCCAAGAGCTTTGGTGCCTTGAATCTCGAGGACCATGGGACAAACCAGTAGCAGTATTTTACCACATATTATGTCGAAGGCTACCAAAGCCAGTTCAGAAGCAGATAAGGAAGTTGATAGGCATGGAAGCAAAATCTTGGCCAGAAATACAGCTTATGATCATTCATCATTAAAGGCTATTGCAAGAAAAGCTAAAGAAGAAAGCAAAGGAAAGAAAGTTAGAGGAAGCAAAACTAGTACAGAAAAAAACAATCAAAGTACGCCATGGAAGCGGCGGTACTGAAAAGCACGAGCGCACAGGGAGCACAGCTGCAGCAGTATACACAGCCGCCCACGGGGGAGCATTCATGGGGCGGGGAAGCATGCACCAAGGGTTTCCAGGAAGAGGGGAGCCATTGAGAGCATGCAGGTACAGACCGCAGATGCATCACAACCAAGGGAGTTCCCCAAGGGGGTTTCAGGGATATGGGCCACAGGTGCAGCAGGGCCCAGGGGATTATGCAGGGGGTTTCCAGGGGCAAGCGTGAGAGCCACCACAGTGAAGGTCATGTGGGCAGATGGGGCACTTTTTGAGAGCTTGCAGGGACAGAGGGATGCCGCAGAAGTGGGGAGCGCAATACCAGCGCACATCAAGGGGAACAGGACCACTAGTACACACAGGACCAACCACAGCTACAGCAGGGACAGACACAGGGTGCACACCCACAGGCACACCAGCCCATGACACAGATACCACAGATGCAAGCACCCGTACTACAGTATTTGCAAGCGCCGCAGATTCAAGGTAGCACACAGCAGGTGCCACAGATACGAGACAGCATGCAGCGAAATAACGCCAGTGTCACACATGGACTCAATGGCAACGGTCCCCGTCAGGAAATTGAGAGGGGTCACCATGGTAGGGAACAACCTGTTTACAGGAAACAGAACAGTATGTCCTTATACCCTAAATAGGACAGCTCACAGACAGACTTGATGTGTTCCATCCTATCGATCACCGCCAACCCTGCGGAGGAACCTCGGATAAGGGTGGCAATAGGTGACAAAAAAGCTTTCCTTTCTTGTAGACAGGGGCGACTAGGTCCTGCATGTGAGAGGGAACATTTAGATTGTTAGGCAATGCCATGAATACTCAAGGATTTTCTAGGGCTCAGGAAGTGGTTCCTTTCACAGACGATATTGCCCTTTCTATAGGGTAACACGATCTATCTCTACCTTTACTTTACTCTCGACAGACACCTGTAAATATATTTGGATGAGACATTATGAGCAGACTAAACATGACAATTTCATTCACAGGCAAAGGAATAGTGTGCATGCTCCACACCATGAATACACATGCTCGACGTAAGAGAGATTATTCAAGCCTATTGTGGACAGAAGGTACAGAGTGGGGTGCCAGTAGACGAGCAGCTGTTCCAGTATGGGACTGAGATTGCAATTGCATGACTCCCAGGAATTGAAGGGAAGACGTGGCATGTACCATTGGATGAGGCAGGAGGGACAATAGTGCCGACATATATTTTTGTGAACAAGTTTTTGTGTGCAAATAGCGCATTTTTGTGTAGACTTTTCTCCTATGTGTATATCACTAATACATAATGGAGGACTGTCAAAATAGGAATATTACTACTGTAAACGTTATTTAGAATGTCTCTATACAAACTAGATTTGATTGTGAAGACAAATGGTAGAATGGTGTGTTAGTGATATACACATAGGAGAAATGTCTACACAAAAATGTGCTATTTGCACAAAAAAACTTGTTCACAAAAAATATATGTTGATTGGAAATGAATTGTTGTCTTATAATTGTTCAAAAATGATGTATTTTATGAAATTGTAACAGAATAAAATGATATATTTTTAATAAGAACACACTCTCTGGTCCTCATCACGCGCTTTCTGAAACACATTTATTGAATTTTTGAGCACATAGGGCATCCGCTCTGTTTAGTATATATTGAACTCACCCCAGATGCCCATGTAGGGGTCCCCACCTTTGTTTTTGCATATTTTGGAGAGCCACTACAAATGGAGACAGCATCACATTCCCAAGACTATGCAAGGAACATGGTACTGAAGGAAGGGTATAATGCATTACCAGGAACACAGATTATGGAGTTGCAGGAAGCTGCACCCAGTGAAGAGAAAGAACTGTGGACCAGGAGGGGGTGTACAGTATCTCTGAAAGATGCCTTGTGGCAACAGGACAACACAGGGAAAGTGGTAATGCCACTAGCATTATTGAACACTGCACTGACCCTGTTACACTATCCAACACACAGAGGAAAAGAGGTAATTGCTACCCATATTGGAGAAACATGGTTCTGTTCTAATTTGGTGGAACACATGGCTGAATTTGTAAGCAATTTTTTGACATGTAAGCAGTTCACTGCAGGACATACATTGAGAGTTGTGACAGGAGCCATACCTCAGCCAGCAGGCCCATTCCAGCATCTACATGTCGACTATGTGGTAGTGCCCAAATTGATAGTTTCCAATTGACTGTATGGTAAATCTGGCTGAATTCGGCCAGTACCATTTGATCATTTGGAAACTATCAATTTGGGTAATCACTAACAAACATGGGAAGTGGGGGTTGCGGGGTGTCGCCCCCTCCCTATGTTTGGTAGTGATGGCCTTTGGAAGTAGCGGGGGTGTACCCCACATCCAGAGGTTTGGAGGCGGGGGACGGGAAGAAAGAAAAAAAGAAAAGGGGACCCTGCAGCGTTGGATCTGACTTGCGTAGGAGGGACGGATCCGACGCTGCAGTGTTAGAAGATGAGCGGATGCCAAAAAGGTAAGTAGGAGGTGGGTGGGGGTTTGTTTGGACGGATTTGGCTGTATACATTCCTTGATTGCTAGTGCCCCTTTTATCTCTCGCCAGAAATGACGACACCGGTGAGGCCCAAAAGACAGCAGGGAAAGCAACAGTGACAACAAACTGAAAGACTCTGAGACTAAAAGGCGTGTCAGCGTTGGAGATACTGTGCTGCTCAGAAATGTTATGAGCAGGTGGGACGCTCCCATATTCACAGGTCCCCACATAGTCGAAGCGATAGCAGACAAGGCTGTCCGATTGGCAGGAAAGACTGTTTGTAACCATCTCTCGGAGGTCAAGCCCTACCAAGCATTGGCCTTGCCTGGCAACGAGTTCAACAGGGCCAATGATCAGCAGCAAGAGGAGCAAAACGACGATTTTGAACTTACACTGCCAATTGGGGAACACCAAATGGTTACTCACTCAAGGGCAGCAGAGCTAGGGAATGGACTGCCCACATACATAGACTGAGGATACACTGGGGGTCATTACGAGTATGGTGGTAGTCATGGCACTATTTGGGCCATGACTGCCACCAATAACGGTAGCGTGTCCGGTTTGGTGCAATGGGGACTTATCGGTCTAACCAATTTGTCCACAATGTGAGAAGAGCCAGCAGATTTTGGGCCAGTTCACACACAGTATACTATCTTGCCTTTATAGAATATTTGGCCCAAGTGTACCCACAACTTAGACGAGGAAATTCTTCTGTTCTTTCCTTACTGAGGGAACGTGGAATTAGAGACCTCCTGGGAGCAGCTGTTCATATTCGCCATCAACGACTATATCGTTCACAGGGCTTAAAGATTAACTGGAAAATAACACAATAATGCTCAGTTCTGTGCATTTCAGGCAGGCAACTAGATCTTCAAGCCGCACCAGGATCAAGCAGCACAGGTAAATATGGGTGAAATAATAACAAATGGGATTATATTGTTGTGTCTCTTCATTCCAAGTGGAGTATTTCCATTCATATTCTGGAGACTTTGGCTGTTTTTAGCACTACCGCTGTATCCTCTACTAACATTACCCCGACCCCAGCAGGTGGAACGACCATGTCAGGTGGACAGGAGAGCACTGCTAGCACGGTAAGGAGAGGTAAGCACAGTTTTGACACAGACATGAAGGGGGTAGATCTCTTTCTCATCGACTGCTCGAGTGTCTAATAACATGTGGCATAAGCACATGACAAAGGTAGGTAATGTGACAGACCTGATGGTATTTTCCCCAGTATTCAGGTGGCCAGGGAAGAACGGACCCTCTCTTATCCCAACCCTATGGGTGAATGAGCGAGGGAGGATCACCTCGGTATGGGAGCACGGCGTTATGCTCGGGGAATGCCCCAGGTGTATTATACCAGAGGAAGGGACGAGGTCCTTGAGGCTTTTTTAGACTGTACCAACTCGACCTCACTTCCACCGGTTGAACCTCTTTTACCAGAATCCAACATCCCCTCTGCATCTGGTAAATCCATTAAAAACCATATCTCCCCGAATCCTTGTTTTACTGTTTCCTCCCCAAATACTTCCCATCGTTTTTCTCCTCTTCCATCTGATTATTCTTTCCTGGACACCATGACAAAACACTACCATTCCCACAATTCCCCTTGTTCATTGCACAATAACAATCCCGGTTATTCCAGTTTGTCTCCCAAATCCTACCAATCTCACCCTTCTGAGTTTCCATATAACGCCCTTTCCCCTTCCGACCCTATAGGATACTTTGAAACCCTACCACCCCTCACCCCCTTTTCCGACATGAACACTTTCTCCCGACATGAAAGACAACAAACTAACACTAAAGCCGTTCACCCGACATGTCCCCACCCAAGGGTCAGACAGAGTCAGGCAATTAACCAAAACCGTACACACCTGTCGCCCCTTTACTTTCCCCACAGGGATAAAAGGTGGAGCACGAGAGCACAATACGAGAAAGACAGACCGCACAACAAGACCGCTATCCAGGCAGGCATTTCAAGAGGAGGAGAAAGGTGGCGAGAACCGAAAGGCTGACAAGGAGAGAAGCGACCTTGCGCTTTCCGACACAGACCCGCGAGACCTCCATGGAAGAAATCGTAAAACCGCAAACAATAGCCCAAGTGGGTTGCAGCAGATGTCAACGGTAAACAGAGCGTGCCTATGCTGATAAGCAGGACTGGGGGAGACGCCTGCTACCGTGGTACCGGCCTTGATTCCTGATAAGAAGAAAGCCAAGTGGTTCATCACAGCCGGTGAGTCGAGGGGAGAACCGATAAAGAAACAAAACTGTGTTGAATTAAAGTCACAAAGTGGCACATTGAGGAAAGTTCAAAGAACTGTAGATTGTTGGGGGCGTGGCTTGGGCAGCCATGGAGTAGGACGTGCTTCCTGAGCAGCTCCGGAGGATCCGACATATGATCCGTGAAAACTACCTTTAAAAATGCACCACTGGTTCCAGGATTGACTATACATGCATGGGAACGTGTTTTCCGCTCACTGTATAAAGACCGAGAGAATCGTATGTGGAATTCTGGAGGAATTTGCTCGGTGAACGACGGCGGCTGCTCGGTCCATTGTCACACAAGATGGCTGACAACAAAGGAAACGAAACTGGAGCACCCGGAGCGGCAGAAGAGTGACGGCAGCCGCGGGGAAAGAATGATGATGGCGAAGTGGAGACAGAGTGAAACCCCTGTGGCGGTAAGCCTTGTGTCGCAATGGCTTGTGTGCTGACCCGGAAGGCAGGAGCCCAGGGGTAGCGGGGGAGAGAACAGATAGGCCGCACCACGACAGGCATGGGAAGCGCTCGCTCAGCATTGATGAGCAGCAAGCTGCGGCGAGAGGCGGCGGATGGTGCGACTGCTTGAAGATCACTACAACAGCCGATAAGGGTGGAAAAGACGGTCGGGGAGGCACACGGATGCTGAATCGCGATAGAGAGGCCCAACGGAGGCCGCAGAATGTCGGCCCGAGGGGCCGTGGGCAAGAATAAGAATAAACAACCCACAGTGGATATTTTTGCCAAAACGCAACATTCTCCTGTGGCCATCGCAGCCAAACGCCAGATGGTACCAGCGGAGGGCACCACAGTGGCTGATAATCATCAGATTTATGAGGCCATCACGGAGCTGAAAGACTCTTGGGGGGTTGCGATGTTGGACCTGCGCACTTCCCTGGAGGCTAAAATAGAAGCAGTGGGCATTGAAGTCTCCCTGCTGAGGCAGGATGTCAGGGGGCTGGCGGAACGAATAAGCAGCCTGGAAGGTGCGGTGAAAACTAACACGGACACCAGCACTAACAATGCAAAGGAGATCCATGTCCTCAAACAACAGGCGGCTAACTTGGAGTCTCGAGCAGAAGGGAGAGCGAGGAGAAACAATATTTGCGTGGTGGGCTTGCCGGAGGGTGAGGAGGGCCAGGACCCGACAGACTACGTCGAGAACCTACTACAAGGAATTGGGGCTGGCAAACTCTCGCAGGGATTCGCAGTGGAGCGTGACCAGGGGCCCCTCCACGGGCGATAATCGCCAAAATATTGAACTACAAAGGCCGCAAGAAAATACTGGAGTACTTCCGAAAAGGTGGAACAATCGAAAGGGCCTCGAGCACCATCACGGCGTATCCGGACTACACTATGTTGGTCCAGAGGCAACAGTACAGCTATGTGACCATCAAAAGGAGGCTGCATGCGGCTGGGATAAAATATATGCTTCTGTACCCTGCAAAATTGAAGGTGGTGCACAAGAGCAAAATGTATTTTTTTGACACTCCGGAAGAAGCAACGACGTGGCTGGATCTGCAGGGCTGCCCGGAACAAGACACAGAAGAGACCCAAGAGGGACGCGATAAGTGACTGGGATACGGTATGCATACTGTTAAGGCGTTGAGTGAGCACCCCAGGGGTACCTAGGTGAAGACTAAGACCAATGGGCGCAGCTGTAGGAGGCTGATATTTTGATAAAAAACCGCTGATTGTAATGGACTTGAAGGACTGGAATATAGTGGCGTGTACAAATATTCAAATTGTATAGCAATGTGTAGTCAATCCGATGCGCCATAGGAGCGGCAGGGCGAAAGCACCTTACCCCCCGAATTATAGTTGTAGTAGTAGTAGTAGGTTGGCCACTAGGGCGGCCTCACCCTGCGGAGCTTCGAGTACAGGCGAGAGCCAGAAAGAGCTAGATGTGGGGGAGCCTGAGATCCAGGGATGGAGCTGGGCATCAGTTGGGGGGGGTGTGATGTTGGGGAAGGGACGGGAGGCGGGAGAGAGGGGGAACGGGAAGTGTGGTGTGTTTTTGGTTAAAGGGAATTTAGAATGGGATGCGAGCCTATACAGATGGATTGGAATTCAAAGTGAAACTGCACCTGTGGGAGAGGGAATTGAACTGTAACAGGCCATGGCGGACCTTAAGATACTTACATGGAACGTGCAGGGGCTCAATAGCTACCTAAAAAGGAACAAAGTTATGTTGTACCTGCGCAGGCAGAAAATAGATATTGCATTGCTGCAGGAAACCCACCTTACACGAGAGAGGATGGACACGATCGCAGGGAAGTGGAAAGGGGTGCTGGTGGGCTCATCGTACTCTGCCTTCGCAAGAGGGGTGCTTATTTGGGTGGTGCCACATGTCCCTTTTCAGCGATTGCAAGTGGTGGTTGAGACAGACGGGAGAATGGTTATGCTGAGGGGACTGGTGGAGAACAGGGAGATAAGCATTGTTAACACATATGCCCCGAACCAGAACACAGCGGCGTACATTAGGACATTGAGTGCGAACTTGAGCTTATGCGTAGGAAGCGCGATGATCTGGGGAGGGGACTTCAACTGCGTATTGAACCCGTGGGTGGACAGATCGGATGGGAAGATGGATAGACCGGCCCCTGCAGCCAGGGCGTTACAGACATTGCTGGATGACTTTGGGTTAGAAGATGCATGGAGAGTGTGGCACCCCCAGGAAAGGCAATATTCACATTATTCTGCCCCACAGCAGTTATCAACAAGGTTGGATTATGTCTTCACATCACCTGAAATGATAGCGGAGATTGCACATATAGTGCACATATAGAGTATAAGGCCAGGGTCCTCTCGGACCACTCACCCCTGATTTTCGCATGGCAATACTGCCCCCCGAGAGCGAGGATCCCGACATGACGCCTACGAGCGGAGGCGTTGCGGGACCCCTTTTTTAGAGAGGACTTGAGGGAGGAAATCGTAAATTATTTTGAAACAAATACTGGGAGCGTGGACTCTGTGGGAACACTATGGGAGGCCTTCAAAGTTGTCATGAGGGGAGTGGCCATAGCGAAATCCAAGGGCCTACAAGGTGGGGTTTTGGCTGAACTGCAGGAGACGGAAGAAAAATTAGAAGAGGCCTTAAAGGGCGGAGATGATACAGCGGAGAAGCTAGAATTGATACTTAGGCTACAGCAAAAATGTGCGGAATATTGGGAGAGATTGTGTAACCTTAATTATAAAAAAATACATAGAGAGACAGCATGCGGGAGGTGATAAACCGGGAAGACTTCTGGCGTGGTTATATAAGAGTGAGACCCCCAGAGTCACAATCAGAACTATTGAGAGAGAAGACGGTAGCGTAGAGGACACCCAGGAGGGAGTTAATCAAGCGTTTGTGGATTATTATAAAGTATTATACGGAGATGATGGGGAAAGTAGCCGCGCTATGATGGAAGAAACGCTTGAGGAAATGGGGTTGCCCAAGATAAGCGAGGAGGAGAGAGAGGAACTAGACACCCCGATCACCTTGGAAGAATTGGGGGAGGTGGTGAGGCAGCTGCCTACTAGCAAAACCCCAGGGACAGATGGGATCCCAAGTGAATTTTATAAAGTATACATAGAAGAGGTCCTCCACCCACTGTTGGAGATGATAAATGAAGTGTTTGAGACGGGACGCTTACCGGAGTCACTGAGGGAGGCTGTCATAATACCTCTCCCAAACCTAATAAACCTGGGCACAGCTGTGGTTCCTACAGACCCTTGTCAATGCTGAATCAAGACGGCAAGATATTAACTGCTGTCTTAGCAAATAGACTGAAAAAGGTTATTAGCAAATTAATACATCTGGATCAAACGGGCTATGTCCCCCATAGAAACATTACCAATAATCATAGGCAACTCCAGAGAATCATTGAGTTTGGCAGGGAAAGTGATGAGGAAATGGCAATTGTGTCTTTGGATGCGATCAAGGCCTTCGACTCCGTTAAATGGCCATGGCTGCTGGCGGCCCTGAATCACTACGGGTTAGGGCCTGGATATGTAAGGTGGGCAAAAATTTTATATAGCGAACCGCTGGCTAGAGTTAAGACAGGATTTGTGATATCGGAAAGGTGGCAGCTCAGCAGAGGTACTAGACAGGGATGCCCGTGGTCTCCAATGCTCTACATACTGGCCCCGGAACCTCTAGCAATATATCTGAGGCAGCAATATGACACCATAGGCATCGAGGTGAAAGGGGAGCGGCATCTGATCTCCCTATATGCAGATGACATGCTGCTGTACTTACGATTCCCAGAAGAAAATCTCCAGTACATTCTAGAAGTGCTCGGGAGATACGCTGTGCTGTCCGGCATAGCAGTGAAACCCCAGAAGTCTAGCTTGTTCCCATTAGGGAGGTACATGGGGATTCCAGCGGAGCGGTTACCTGTATTGCAGGTGCCGTGGGCGGTTAGTGCATTTCCGTACCTGGGGATAGATATATACCACACCGTGGAGGAAGAGCATAGGTGCAATACAGAAGTAGCCATCAAAAAAATCAAGAAGTGCATGCAGCTTTGGGCAAAGCTGCCCTTGGCGATGATGGGGCGGGGAGCAATGCTAAAGATGCTGGTCCTGCCAAGGCTCCTACACTACTTCGGGAACATACCGTACCTGATTCCTAAGAAGTTCTTCACCAAATTGAATAGCATATGTAGGGACTTTTTGTGGCATGGCACGCGAAATAGAGTGGCGTTATGGAAGCTGCAGAACTTCCATGACAAAGGAGGGATAAAGCTGCCCAACTATGAGGCGTACTATGTGGCAAGCCAGTTGCAGTATGTTGCCAAATGTCTCTCTGACGAAGAGATCTCTGAACTTAGGTTGTTCGGGCGTGATTGTGCACCTTTTTATTTAAAAGAGATGATGTGGGTCCCCAGGGCGGAAATGGTGGGGTGCCCTAAAATGATGCTACTGGGGTGGAAGGTGTGGCGCAGGGCATGTCAAATGATGGAGGACCGGTCCCCATGCTCACCGCAGATACCACTGGTTGTATTGACGGGGGCAGACGCTCAGCTACGAATGATACTCAGGAACCACTGGGAACCGGCTGGGGTGGCAACAATGGGTGATATTTGGCAGGAGGGCTCTAGTATTACTTTTGAGGGAGTGCGGGAAGAAACTGGGTTGCACGAGGGCCAGTACATTACGTATCATAGAGTGGTACAGAGGATTAAGAGAACAATGCCTGAAACTGTGTTGGAGAAAGAATTAGACACCACCATAGACGTGATATATGACATAGCTGAGAGGGGGTCACGAGATTTCCAGACTGTATGAAATGCTGATGTCTAAAGTGGGGAAGGAGGTCACGCAGTTGAGACTCGACTGGGAAATGGAGTCGGGGCCCCGATGGGAGACGGGATGTGGGAACGGGCGCAGGGGTATCATAAGAAGGTGTCTAGAAACGCAAGGCTGAAACAGATTCAGCTGTACATAACACACAGGGCCTTTATGACGCCTTGGAGGATATCGAGGTTTGAAAATGCAGGGCGGCAAGCATGCCCCAAGTGTGATGAGGAGAACGCGGGCATGGTGCATATGTTCTGGTCATGCCCGATCCTGGAGGGATTCTGGAGGGGAGTGAAAGAGAAACTGGAAGAAAAATGGGTCAAGATAGTAGTGGATACAGTGTGGGCCTGTCTGCTGGAGGGGTTCCCCAGACCACAGAAGCTCAGGCATGTAAGTAAGCTGAGGGATCTGGCTTATGTGCTTGCAAAAAGAAGGATTGCCATGGGATGGAAGTCATGCCATGTGCCAAAGGTAGAGGTGGGGTGAAAAGATTTGCAAAAATGGGCGGAAGCCGAAAACCATGGCATGGCAAGAAGTGAGTAGTACAGGGGGGGAGGAGGAGAATGAATCCCTGATAGCCTGGAAATCACTGCACTGATAGCCGAACTGTTTGGGTCATTAACTGACCCGGCGGAGCCTGTAGAGGAGGAGACCGAACCACAGGTTGCGGAAACTGAAGGTTTAATGCAATAGACTCGTAAAGGGGGGTGGGTTAGGGCAAGTAGTGGTTAGAAGTTAAGAAAGTGTAATGAAACTGTAGGAACATGCACTGTTTGTTTGGTTTGTATTGTTTGGTTGTTTGTATAATTCAATAAAATCTTTAAAAAAAAAAAAACTGTAGATTGTTTAGGGAAGACCAGCTGCAGAGGGGTCCGGCACCATCCCAGTGCGCACAAGAGACTCTACTTAATCACGTGTTTGAAGGAAACTACTGATACCAGAAGGCCCTAGGGGAGCTGCAAGGAAAAGGTCAAAGTGATCATACAGTGGTCTAGAAAAATCTCCGTACAGTCGAAGTGCTTTGACCGACAAACTGCTGAGAAACGCAAGTGAAGTGAAAACCACAGCAAGACAAAGCAAAAGGAATTGTGAAGTGGCAAGAGTGAACCCAGCGGAGGGATGTCAATAAAGTGGGGAAAATTCTAAAGTCCCAAGAAACAATGTGTTGACAAATGTGAACCCGGTACAGGGATGTTCATGGTGAACTGTTTAATAAGACATTAAGATTTTTGAATGCCAAGGAGAAAATATCTTTGCAAAATCCATAGTGAACCCGACGGAGGGAGGCAAATGTTTGAAAGGGCCTGAGCCCAGAAGAGGGAGATCCAGAGGTGAGAAGCCATCACCCCAACGACACGTGGATGCAATTGAGAAGTCATTTTGAATATAAGCCTGAGTGAACCCGACTGGAGGGAGGCTGATATTCGAGAGGGATCTGCGCCCGGAAGAGGGGGGACACAGGGGTGAAGAATCATCACCTTAAGTGTAATCTGAAAGGAACTTTTTGTTTGTTGTATTTCAACATATCAGACCCTCGGAAGCAAGAAAGTCAACCACCAAAGGTCCTGATATACATAGGAACTGTTTGCGGATCTAAGCCCGGAAGAGGGGGATCCAAGGGTGAAAAGCCATCACCCAACGTACCTTTGAAAGGAACTTTGGTTTGTTATTATTGATCCCATCAGGTCCTCGGAGGCAAGAGACTTTTTTGTAGAAAAGGCACTTAACCACCAAAGGTTCTGATAGCTGAAGCTGGAACTGTTGTCTGGTGCTGAGAAAGCTTGAGTGTGTGCTGTGCTCAGGAGTCCCACCTTGTCCCATGCTCAAATCATGGGGAAGGGAGACCCCCGGCTACCCCATCCTGACTTATCTTTTGTGAACACTTCTTTCTTTCTTGTGAATCCTATCCCACACTCTTTTTGGTATTTAGTTGTAAGGTTTGGCAACAGATTTTATTAGTATAGGTCCTTTTTATTTTGACAAGACGCCACTAGGACTGCCTTATTTTGATTTGATGGTTGTAGCTTGCTTCCATTTTAGATTTAGGTTTAGATTAGGCGTTTTTCCAACCTGCATAAACAAAACACCCTTGAACTGTGACCACGTGTGCCTGTCTATTCTTGATACCATGTCTTCCTTACAGTAAGGAAACCACCGGGGAGAGCTGTTATGTTTGCGCATTAATCCCCTGTGCCATGAGTGCCTCCGGAACATTCATAGCAACTGAAATAGCAGCAGCAAGAGGGGCCAGTGATTGTGCATAGGGTCGGAAGATGCTTTCGTTGGAAGGAGATGTTAAAAGGAATTGGGCAGGGTGTTTGTGCTCTATCTTCCTTAACTTTATGTTGTACAGATCTCCCAAGCCAAGATGGCTGAACAATAGCTGGGGAGCTGATTGGCTGGAGTTTCAGGAACATCCACTTGGAATGTTCATAAGAATTTCTAACTGCCTTTCATCAAAGTAGTAGAAGAGTTAGGTTGTGTTTTTAGATTATTCTCTAGTTAGGCCAAAAGAATAACAGTTTCAGAAAAGAATTACTGAAAAAGTCGGAGAAATCAGTTCCTGATGGAAAGTAATGAAGATGCAAGAATCTGCAGCTACACAAAACTCTTGTGGGAGCGTAACATATTTAAAGCCTAAGGCTTAAATGTAAAAAGATAATGATTGTTAGAAACTGAAGCCTTTCAAACTGTAAATAACATAATCTCCAACGTAGTAAGAAAAGCAGAACTTAAACCTGACTGTGAGCCTGCTTAAAAGTGCTTATGTTCGTTAAAGTTCATCAGTTACCTGATGCAAATGTCTGAGTCAGTGAAGCTATAGGCAAGAGGAGTTTCTGTAATGCGTGTGGTTCCTAGCGCAAGGAATAGTTAAAGTGGTCTGCGTTCATTATTCCCGAGGAGATGGCAGGAGAGAGAGCAGCGATAGCTTGAGAGGCGCAGCGCACGTGAGGGAACTCTTTTTTGTGCAGCCGCTAAAGTACACGGCACGCCTCTCGCACGGCTAGCTGTTTATTTTTCTCGTCATTTCATTTTTTGTTTACGGCAACCAAGGAGCTTCGGGAACGTGCGTGCCCGGCGATAATGGGATTCCAGCGTCAGCAGTTCTACGAGTCAATTTCACAGAAGCAAGTGCGCACTGAAGGGGAAGAGCTTACAATTTAAATTTAAAACAAAGCAAGGACGTTCACAACCTACAAGTGTACCAGGAGACATGCATGTACATATATTATAGGAATTAAAACACTACGAATAGAGTTGTAACAAAAACAAGAATTCTTAACCCTGCATGAGAGCAAGTTGGAAAGCATGAGCGCACAGAAATTAAAAGGCATACCATTTGAAATTAAAACATAGCCAGGACTACTAAACCCTGCAAGTGTGCTAG
Organism: Ambystoma mexicanum; assembly: GCF_040938575.1. Taxonomy (NCBI): domain Eukaryota; kingdom Metazoa; phylum Chordata; class Amphibia; order Caudata; family Ambystomatidae; genus Ambystoma; species Ambystoma mexicanum. Next base: position 1,089,160,164 of record NC_090929.1, read on the forward strand.
TTGGAGCCCATGTGTAAATTCAATAGTAAAACATTTTTTCTAATAGAACAACAACCCAATTAAAGTTATCCTAAAGCCTGCAAGAGTGCAAGGTTGAATGCATGTGCACAGGTAAAGGAATCAGACTTTAAATTGCAGCTACAAGTATTCAGTTCTTGTTCAAGGTTTGCAGTAACAGGAGTCCAGCACTAAGTAAGGTTTTAGTTAACTCTTTCAAGCCCATGAATATGCACTCATGTCACGGTACTAAGGATAATGTAGATAGTTTAGGTGATTAGGTAGTATTTGGATATGGACATAGGGAGTGCATTCTGAGACTCTAGTTACCTTGAGCATTTGCTTTAGAGGAATGAAAAAAGAAGCAAGAGTTTAAACCAAGAAAACTTACCTCTAGGCAATAGAAGAGGTGTGACAGGCGAGAATAAATTTAGTTATTGAATTGAAGAATTGATTGACTCTGAAAGTTGAAGTTACAAGTATTTTTATTATGCTGCTACGGAACGTGAAAACCGGGTCAGAGTCGGCTTGTCAGTGGAACATCTGTCTTTTTATTATTTTATCCACTACCCATTTTCCCTTCCTGGGGTTTCTGACTGAACTGTTTTCAGGAAGGTTGGGGACGTCCGGAGGGAGTCTGTGGGATCAGCAGCTCCTGTGGAGAAGACAGAGTACGAACCAGACAGAATGAAAGGCCCACGTTGACCTGCCTGAACTGTTATGGATCCCACAGAACCCTCTCGGGGGTCATTACAGAATTTCTTTCATGAATTAAGAGAAGAGATGAGGGTTTCCAGAAGGGAGAATCAGGAATTGAGTCTCAGAGTAGAGGAATTGAGTTTAGGGTCTCGAATTTACAACCTAGAGAAGTTTCTCAGTCCAGTGAGAGTGATGTTGGTTTTGAGCCTCTGGAGTTAGTTAGAGCAGATATGGTGGAGAAAGGAGTGGAATTGTCGGAGAAGTTTAAGTCATTCTCTGCTCATGTGCCTTTGGCCCCTGCAGAACGGTTTGGGGGGGGGTTATAAGAGGTGCACATTTTTCTTTACACAATGTGAACTTCACTTTTTGTGACGAGCTGAGGCATTCACCACAAACACAGCTAAGGTAGCTTTTATTTTATACCACTTCTCAGGAGAAGCAGCTAACTTGTCGGTGTTATTGGTTAGTCACGAAAATCCTATATTAAAGAATTTTAATCAATTTGAGAAAGAATTGAGAAGTAAGTTGCTTGATAGGCATCAACTTTCACAGGAAGGCGACAGCAAATTACTGGAGTTAAAGCAAGGAGGGAAATATCTAGTGAGTTAAATCACACAATTTAAGTCTTTGGTTTTAGAGAGTGGGTAGCCAGAGAAAAAGCAAGCATGTCTGTTTTATAGGGGTCTGAGAGATGAGTTTAAGAACGCATTAGCCACCATTGTGGATAGGTCAACATCTTGTGAGGTGCTAATTAATGTGCTAATTCAGATAGATTATCGCTTGGGTGAGCATAAGGTTGAGAAAAGGAGACGGTTTGGTGAGTTCAAAGGACGGAACAAGCACGTTTCCAGAGTAGAATCGAACAACAAGGATATTAAAACAAAAGTCTTCATTAGATCCGGAAAGGAAAGAGGGCCTTTGTCTGAGGAGGAGAAGGATAGGAGTCAACAGAACAATTTATGCTTGTATTGTTGGAGAACAGGGCATTTTGTAGGGAATTGTCCATGGTGTCCTCAAACCTCTTCTCTATCGTCCAGGTACAAGACACATTAGGTGGCAAACACTATTCAGGCAGCTGTACCTCACCTTAACCTAAATGTATCCTTGTCAGTACAGGTGGAAGTGAAGGGGGGTGGACCAGTTGTAATTGATTCATGCGCCACAGGAAATGTCATTGATTGGAAGGTTGTTAAGGACATGAGTATTCCAGTTTTATGCAAGGAATGGGTGGAACAGGTCAGGGATGGCTCCCAATTAACATCAGGTCCAATTACCCACAAGACCTCCCCTGTTATGATGAGTATTCAAGGGGGTCAGTAGGAGGACATTATGTTTGAAATTATTGATACTCTTTTGAAAGTAATTTTGGGCATGCCCTGGTTGCCGTTTAATAACCCTAGGATTGACTGGGGAAGGAGGATGGTGGAATTCTCATCTGATTTTTGTAGGGAGTTTTGTTTCAAGGAGAGTCCGGTCCATCTTTTATTTCTTCAGATATGGTGGCAGTTTTGGAGGAGCTTGGTTTGGTAGGACATTCCATAGGTGCTGTGGTTGGGAAGTTACCAGACATCTATCAAGATTTCTACGATGTTTTTGAAGAGAAGGAAGCTAAGGAATTACATCCACACAGATTATAGGCCTCATTACGAGTAGCGCAGTAAAAACGGGGTCATTACCGGCATGGAGGTACGAGCGGGTCCGTGCTCGTATGACGTCGCTAATAGCGGGTGATTATGAGTGCGCGAGCACGCGCGAACCCCCATGCCGGTAATGGCCATACCGGCATGCCGCTAAAGGCCCTCCAACCCCCCGATAGCACCGTCATGGGACCCGCCGATACTGCCTCTGCCTAGGAGGAACCCCTCAATACCGCACCGGTAATAACAGCATGCTAATACCGGGCTCGTAATACCGGACCCGGAAGTAACGGCATTGCGTCCGAATGGGAAATGCGCCAACGGCCATCTTTAAAAACACAATCCATTGCAATCCTCCCAAACCACCAGTTGTTTATAGGAGAGACGAGTGGGAAAACTCTCACCATGTCGAAGGCAACTCGGAAGACTACCCCCCGCCTGCAGAAAAAGCGCTTTTCTGATGCAGAATTGAACATGCTTGCAGACACCCTTGCTGCACATGCTGATGTGATTAATGAGCAGAACCTGAAGCGTGAGGTGCAGCAGCGCAAGAAGGAGGTGTGGCAGGAGGTAGCCCGCAAGGTCTCCGCTGTTGGAACCACCCCACGGACAGTGAAGGATTGCAAGAAGAGGTGGGATGACCTCCGCCTCAGGGTTCGCCATATCCTGTCAAGCAACAGGAGGGAAGCCATGGCTACAGGCGGGGGTTCCCACTCTCCTGCCAAACTGACCACCTGGGAGGAGACGGCAAGCACGTTCATCAATATGGAGTCCATCAAGGGATTTGGGGAGATGGAGACGGGTGCGGCAACATCTGCAGATGGAGGTGAGTGACCCTGCAGATCCCTGTAGGGGAAACCATGACGTTGCACAAGTGATGTGGAAGAGAGTCTAGGCAAGGCAATGCATGTCCCAACACACACATCAACATATTCTTGTCCAGATGGAGGACCAAACCCTGCCACACTGAAATATATGCTGAGTGCCAATCCCATTACCAACACACACCCAACACACACGGACCGTGCCCATGTAACACATCACACAAAGCCCAATGCAACGGCATGCCACCTGCCATGCAGCAAATGCCAAAATGCCCCCTTCATTCTACCCTGTGTGACACACCTGTAAGACATGAATGAATGATAAATGAAGTACTCCACAGCACCTTATAATGCATCTAGCATGTAACACCATCACTGATGCCCTGCATCTCTTCTACCCCCCCAGGCACCGATGGAGAAGATGGCAGCCAGGATCCCACCACAAGAGCATCCACGTCCCGGCCAATGACAAGGGCCAGTGACAACACCACCTCCGGGGCAGCCTCGCAGCCCACTCCGACACCCAGTGCGCCTGACACCATGCACACTGAGCTGCCTACACCCACACCAGTGGAAGGCGAGGGCATAGAACCACACACCAACACTGATGAAGAAGTGGAAGAGCATGTGGATGAGGAAGAAGTGACGCATGTGGCATGCCCATACTCCCCAAGCCCCTTGCCCACCCCCCCACCCCAGATTCAGCCCTCACCCACCTGCAGCAGTGCGAATCCCTGCCTGCATGATTCCGACCTGAGCAGCATCCACGAGGGCAGCACTGCCATTTCAGCCCCCATCACAGGACCCTCGACCACTGCTGCTCCTACCATCAGCCTTGAGGCACGGCTGGCGAGGGTGGAGACCAGACAAGAGTCTATTTTGGACCTGCTCCGGCAATATATTGCGGATAGGGAGGACACCAGGTGTGGGATAGCCCAGGCCATAGCGGGGACCACAGCCGCCATAACCGCCAACACAGCCGCCATAGCTGCCAACACAGCCGCCGTCTATCAAGGTCCCTCTGTGTCAGAGGTATTAGTGAATCAGTGATTGGCGTACTGCACGGCCATCCTGTGCATCACGTACTGACAGGGGTGCTGCTTCTCCTCCATCTTCATCCTCATCATCCTCACCCAGTGCATGCATGTCAATGTCAGGTGGCAGTGGTACATTTCTCCGGATGCACATGTTGTGCAGCATGACACAGGCCATGGTTATCTTTGCCACCTTCTCAGGGCCATAAAGGAGTGCTCCACCAGACCTGCTTAGGCAGCGGAACCGCGCCTTCAACAGGCCAAAGGTCTGCTCAATCACAACACGGGTACGGGTATGTACCCGATTGTACTCCTCTTCATGGCTGTTCCGCGGGTCCCGCACAGGGGTAAGCAGCCACGGCTTCAAGGGATATCCACCATCACCTGCAAGTGAATACAGATAGGCCTATGTGAGTCACTCTGAGCTCCCATCTTCAGGATACACAGTCATGGGCACAGCTATTTGCTGTGGACCTGCACATGTCCCTGTACGTATGCACCAATATTGTTTGGATGCATTCGATACTGCAATATGGTGAGGTAGTCTGGATGGCGTTGAATAGTTGATGCAGGGTGAATTAATGCATGCTGAGGCGGATGTACTGTGGTTGTACGACAATGTTTCACCTTCCATTGATGATGTGTATACTACACTGTGCATGGTCACACTAGCCACATTGGCACAGTTGCGATCCTGTTTAGTCTTGCATTGCTTGAAATACACATGGTGGCCAGGTTGCGCGTCTTACTTGTGGTCATTTATATACATTAATGGTCAGATGTGTGCCAATGATGTGTCATGTTGGAGTTGGGGGGTTCAGGTCAGGAGTCATTGCCTCTACGTGCATTCTCCACTCACCGTCCATTCCCACCCAGATGGAGTATGCATCCCCCCATTCCCACCCAGATGGAGTATGCATCCCAACACATCAATACCCCGATGCACGGCCATGGCCCAGTTAGGCAACTCACCAAGCAGCTAGGCACGTGGTCCAGCATGTCGCTCCATGTGACGGGGTGGCGTGGAGTTACGCAGCACCATGGCATCATGTGTTGAGCCGGAAATCGGGCGCAGCAATGTGTGATGATCTTGTTGGAGTCGCATACCATCTGCACATTGATGGAGTGGTATAGCTTGCGATTGCGGTACACCGCCTCTATGGCATGGGGGACTACCAATTCTACATGGGTGCAGTCCATGGCACCAACACAATTGGGCATGTCTGCCAGTGCATGGAAGCCTACTTTGGTTCGGCTATCTCCTGGGCAGTCCGTGGTAGGGATATGTGAGTGCTAGCATGCTTCAGGAGGGCATCCAGCACTTGGGTCAGCATGCGTGAAAATAGTGGTTGTGAAATGCCATGCAGCTGGCCCACTGTGTGCTGGTAGGTGCCTGTGGCCAGGAAGTGGAGCACAGACACCACCTATAGTAGCGGGGGGATGGCAGTGTGTATTTCTATGAGGCTGGCAATGTCGTTGCCTATCATGTCCTCTATGGTGGTGATGGTGTCCCGGTCCAACCGGTACAGGGTGTGGATCTGGTCAGGGGTTAGATTGAATGGGCTGGGTCTGATGCGAGGGATTGGTGGTTGTCTACGAGGTACTACTGGCTGCACTGGTGGTAATTGCTGGGCCTGTCTCACCCTCCTTCTCCTCCTGCGCCTCCTCTGTGCTGCCTGTTGTTGCTGCTGTAGTTGTTGTAGTTGCTGTTGTTGCTGTAGTTGTAGCAGTATAGGCATGTCCTCCAGCGCCATGATTGCAACAGCTAGTGGTAGCATTTTGGTGTAGGAAGGGGTGTGGTGTGTGGGAGTACTCCTTTTATACTGGGCCACTCTCCATCGAGTCCACCTGTGGTGATTGTGTGCACCTGTGGCAGTTGGCTTGATTGCTGTTTATGGGTGGTCCGCGATGCCTGTATGGCCGCCAACGTGCAGGCCCTGATTAACGCCTTTGGGATGGCGGGATTTGCATGCCCGTGAGGATTGTGATGTCCTCCTATTACTGGCATGCCGGTATTTACTCCCCGAAGGGGCACGTGTACGCGCCCATGCCGGTATGAGGGGGCACGGTACGGGCAGTGCCGGTATTGACGGGTTGTCTGGTCGTAATGCCCCGGACCCGTTAACGATGACGCTATTACCATTCCGCCTTCCTTTTTTCATTACCTCCATTCTCGTAATGAGGCCCTATGACCGTAAAATTGATTTGGAACCAGGGTATCATATTCCTTGTAGTCGGATTTGCGCCTTAACTGAGAAAGAAAATTATCACTTGAAGAATTCGGAAAAAAGGGTTCATAAGAAACTCAGTCTCCAGTAGCTTCACCACTGTTTTTCATCCCTATGAAAGAAGGAACGTTCCATACTTGCATTGATTACAGAGCTTTAAATAAGGTGACCATCAAAAATCGGTATCATTTGCCCTTGATTAGGGGGCAACTATTTTTACTAACTTGGATTTAAGAGGAGCCTATCATCTGGTACGAGTAAGAAAGGGAGAGGAATGGCAGTCATTAAACACAGTGGTCTATTTTATACACAGAGCCAATGCATTTCGGTGTGGAGCACACCATCTTCAGGGCTGTATAAACCTTAATAATTATACATTTGATAATTGCAACCAAAACAAACAGATCCAATCATATGTGTAGAAGTGTAATAATTGTAGATAGAGTATGTACCAAAGCGCCCAGTTTTTCTAAAATTTCATCACCGAGGATAGGAAAGAAAGAGCGATTTCAATTAACATTGCCTGTATTTTATAGAGAAACCTGTGCTTCTTATTTGGATATTTTTTTCAATAACTTTAAGTACATTGAAATTAACAAACAATACCAAAAGAATTGAATGCAAACTATATGATTGAAACAGAACAATATACATACATCTTTTTTGGCTCTGATTGAGCTAACTGAGAGCGCCAGGAATTGTGAGGTGATTTAATCTCATTTCCCCTGTTTGTAGTATTTTCTGATCCGTGTGTCACTGGATCATTTTTTCTGGCAGCCCCAGGTTAAAGCAGCAACGCAGAATTTAAGATACACCAAGAATCGATTATATTGAGTCAATTTTAAGTTACAAAGTGTGGTGTCCACCCCTGCTCTGCCTATTGCCCTTGCTATATACCCACTCCAACTAGAACATCCCCTGAGCCACTAACTACACCCAGATTATTTTGTCCTCCTTAGCCACATATAGAACCAGATACACGGTTTCAAGTTAGCCACAAGACAACCGCCAGCTTGTATCAGACAAACCTAGCCTCACCTCAGACTAACCCTGTGAGACAACCGGACTAACCACAAAAGCCTGACTCTACACAATGACAGCACCGCGCCCATAATCATACACGCAAAGAACCAAATGAAACCAACCAGGAAAAGCACCTACAATCGTACACTCGAGGACAAAAGAAAAGAGAAAAAAAACGATTTCCAAGCCAACTGGGAAAAGCACTGCACGTGGGCTACTGCCCCTGCAACCTCAAAGAAAACACAAAGGAATCACAAACCGACTAATTCCAAAGAATCCGACTTCGATAACCCAAACGCAAAAACGTCCACATCAACTCAGTGACCGACCGCCAAGTAGCACAGAAATGCCAAGAAAATGAATAGGACCGCGAGAAAAAGACAAATGGGAGAGGAAACGGGCCCAACTGAATGCCACCAATGCACAACTGCAGAACACAACCCCCATGTCGTAAATCTCCCCCCGTCTCACCTGTGATCGGGATCTCCCTTGTTCGGCCGCAGGACTCTTCCTGTGGATGGTTTGGGTCTTGAATAGGCCCGCCCGAGCCTCGTCAGGTTGCAGGACGCGTTCAGAGTTCCGGGAAGTTTGTGGTTCCAGGGTATCCAGGATAGCGATGAACGAGTAAGTAGGGGGGGAAATCCAGGAACAGGATAAAAGGCAAGGAAGGAAGTAAGAGGATCAAAGGAAACCAATGTAGAGAGTAAACACACGTTGGGTCACTACCGAAGCTAGCGTTGAGACGCGCGGACCCGCAGGGGCGTGACCAATTTATAGTACGTGCCATGACGTGAAAGCTAGTGCGTAGCACGGAGCTTGGTACGGCCATGATGGGAGGAACAAGGAGTACAAGCCCTTCGTGACAATGACCATGAGGTCCAGAAAGGGCAATTTTGCTGGGTCATGGCAGCATGCCCCCTCCGAAGACTGGTTCCTCCAGGCTTGCCTGGGTGAATAAGATGGAATCTTCTGAGCAAACGAGGGGTCTTTAAATTAGAAACTGGTTCCCATGTTCTCTCGCTAGGGGGGGGTAGCCTTTCCACTCGACCAGATATTGTAGTCGACCCCTCCTATACCTGGAATCACATATCCTGGACACCTCATATTCCAACTGGTCGTCCACAACAACAGGTGTAGGTTTGAAGGGTTTTTGGGTAGAACTAACGTAGGGTTTCAACAGGGAAGTATGGAAGACTGGATGTATCTTCTTCCAGGAATCCGGGAGCTTAAGTCGGAAAGAGACAGGATTGATGATCTCCTTTATAGAAAATGGACCATAATAGCGAGGAGCTAATTTGTTTGGTCGTAGATGTCGAGGTAACAGTTTCGAGGCTAGCCAGACTTGATCGCCAACTGAATAGGAAGGTGATGGTCTTCTCTTAGAGTCTGCATATCTTTTGGTTCGAGTCTGGGCCTGTTGCAACTGATCCTTGGCCTCTCTTTGTAAGTCGATCAGTGTCTGAATCCAAGAGTCAAGGGTAGGTACCGGAGTAGATTCTGGAAGAACTGATGGTAAAACAGACGGGTGATAACCTTGACTGCAATAGAAAGGGCTGATCTTGAGAGCTGAATGATCTGAGTTATTGTAGGAGAATTCGGCTAAAGGTATAAGGAGAGACAAATCGTCTTGAACCTTGGTGGCAAAACAACGAAGATATTGTTCCAGGGTTTGATTTACTCGTTCCGTTGCCCCATTGGTTTGTGGATGATAGCCCGAAGAAAGGGCACGTTGGATTCCTAGAACACGACAGAGATGTTTCCAGAATTGTGAAATATACTGAGGTCCCCGATCAGAAATAATCTTGGAAGGAAGGCCATGAAGACGAAAAATATGTTCCAGGAAAATTCCAGCAAGTTCTGAGGAAGATGGTAGTTTATACAATGGTGTAAAATGAGCTAGATGAGTGAACAAGTCAATGGTTACCATGATAGTTGTATATCCTCGGGAAGGTGGTAATTCAACAATGAAGTCAGTGGCAATAACTTCCCAGGGTCTGGTTGGCAACGTAGGTTGTAGAAGCAGACCTGCCGGCCTCTGATTATCGTATTTGTTCTGACTACAAATAGCACAGGTCTTGATGTATTGAACTACACTGGACTTCATCCCTGGCCACCAGAACTGTCTTTGTATAAGACGGAAGGTGTTGGTTACTGCTCGATGGCCGGAGTGAAGAGTATCATGGCATAGATTCATTACCTTCTGTTGAAGTTCTTTTGTCGGAATGACCACTGAATTGTTCTTGAATAAATATCCTTCCTTGATTGTTAGACGCCAGGGATTTTTCTTCGATATGTCCTTCCAGAGTTCAGATAATCGAGTCTGTACTCTGATTCTTCCAGGAGATTGATCGCTTGAGCTACAAAGATTGTGGGTGGAAACATTTTAGGATAGATCTTATCCTCCAAGGGAACATAGTCGGGACGCCGAGAAAGGGCATCGGCGATCAAGTTTTGCGATCCAGGAACATGTGAAATTTGAAATTGATATTGAGCAAAGAAGTAGGCCCATCGAGCTTGTCTACTGTTCCTGCACTCAATGGATTGTAGGACCTGAAGATTTCGATGATCAGTACGGACTTGAACTGGATATTTAGCACCTAGGAGAAGATGTCTCCATTCAGTGAAGGCATGACGAATAGCCAATAACTCCTTCTCCAGAACTGAGTAGTGAGTCTCGCTGGTGGTCAGGGTCCATGAAAGATAAGCAATGGGATGTTCCAACTTATCATCGGATTCTTGTTTTAAAACTGCTCCTATGGCGTAATTGGAGGCATCAGTTTCCACTAGAAAAGGACGATTTATGTCAGGTTGGGCCAGGATGGGGGCCTGAGTGAATTCTTCTTTCAAGCGTTGGAATGCCTTGTCTTGTCGTATAGACCAGTTAAATGGAACGTCTTTCTTCAGGAGATTAACAATGGGTTGAACAATCTCGGAAAAGGTGGTAATGAATTTCCGGTAGAAGTTGGCAAGCCCCAGGAAGGATTGTATTTGCTTAACAGATGTTGGGGCGGGCCAAGCCAGTATGGCCTTCACCTTTGAAGGGTCCATACTAATTCCTTCTGAACTAAGGACAAATCCCAGATAGTGAACTGATGTAACATGAAACAAATTTTTTCTGGTTTGGCTAAGAGTTGATTTTCACGGAGACGTTGAAGTACTGCTTTTACATGTTCTTCATGTTTCAAGGAGTCCTTGGAGAAGATCAATATGTCATCCAAGTAGACGATAACATTGAGAAATAACATGTCAGAGAACACCCTATCCATAAAACGCTGGAAGACTGCGGGAGCATTAGTCAGACCAAAGGGCATGACTAGGTATTCAAAGTGACCAAAGGGTGTTCTAAAGGCTGTTTTCCATTTGTCTCCTTCACGGATACGGATCAAATGGTATGCACCTCGGAGATCCAGTTTCGTGAATATCACTGCACCTCTCACAGCTTCAAGGCTATCCGAGATCAGGGTTAGTGGGTATCTGTCTTTCAGGGTGTATTTATTTAGGCCCCGATAGTCCAGGCAAGGTCTAAGCTCTTTGGTATCCTTTTTTGGAACGAAGAACAATGAAGCACCATCTGGTGATTTTGAAGGTCTTATGGTGCCGTTCTCAAGATTAGTGTCTAGGTATTCCCGCAGGGCTCTCTTTTCGGGTTCTGAAAGGATAAACATCCTGCCAAAGGGAATCACTGCTGAGGGTTCAGTATCTATGGCACAGTCTTCGGGTCTATGTGGAGGTAAGGCTTGAACAATGGCAGTAGAGAATACATCAGCATACCCTTGATGGATCTCTGGAAATTGTACAATATTGGAAACCATGAGTGGTGTCTCTGGACACCTTGGTAGACTTATAGGAGCTGTGACTGAAGTATCCAGGTTTAAACAATGGTTCATACAGAACTCCGAGCCCAGGAATAAGGATCCGGCCGTCCAGTTAAAATATGGATTGTGCCTTTGTAACCAGGGCATGCCCAGAACCAAGGGGTAATGGGCTGATTTATAATGTCAAACACAATTCTTTCTTGATGATGATTTATGGAAAGATGGATCTCCCTTGTTTGCAGACTTATGGGTCCTGAGGAAAGAGGTCTTCCGTCAATTGCTTCCACTGGCTGTGAAAAACTTCTTGCTTCACATGGAATGTTATGACTTCTGACCCAATCTTGATCAATGAAGACTCCCATTGCTCCGCAATCCACCAAGGCCAGTATGGGGTAGACCTTGTCCTTAGATGGCGATAAAAAGGCCTGTAATATCACCAATTTGTTTTGTCCAGGAGAGTTCAAGGATGGAATTGATGTGGAGCAAACATCGCTCTCCCGAAACCTTGCTCCATTTAGGATCGGGAGCTGGCGTTTCCCGAGCGTCGGGGAGGAGCCAGAGGACACTCTTTAACTAGATGTTTATCTGAGGCACAATACATGCATAAGCCTGTGTGTATCCTTCTTAACCTTTCCTGCGGGGAAATTGGTCCACGAAAGGCTCCGAATCAGTGCTTGGATTCTTGGCAGATTCTGTCCTTGTAGTATTCTCTGGGGAGTTTCTTTGAATTGAGGCTTTATTCTTTTTCTTTTCGGCCTTTCTTTCTTGGATTCTGAAGTCTATTTGCATAGACAAGTCCAGGAGGGCCTGGAATGAACTAGGACGTGCCACCCTGGCTAACTTGTCCTTGATCTCTTCATTTAGACCTCTGTGAAACAAGGTAAAACTGGCTTCCAGGGGCAAGTCCGCCTCTTTGGCTAGCTGTTTGAATCTGGTAACATAGGTCAACATGTCTTGGGATCCTTGTTGGAAGTCAAGTAACTTCTCTTGAGCACCGTGAACCAGCTCTGGTCGTTCGAACATGGTCTTGAGTTCTGCGAGGAACACTTCATAATCATCCAGTAGAGCATCCCCTGAATTGAGTAAAGGAGTGGCCCATGTAAGGGCATTACCGGAAAGATGCGATATTATGAAGCCCACCTTAGCCCTAGGAGTTGAGAAATAGTAGGGCTTGAAGGTAAAATGTACCAAACAAGAATCCAGGAATCCACGTAAGGTCTTTGTTGAACCATCATATTTATCAACCACTCCTCCCAATAATACGCTGTCCTTGTTCGCGGAGTCACGTGACAAGACAAGCTGTCTTAGTGCCGCATTCTCGGCTTTTAAATTCTGCATCTCTGTGGAAAGTTCTTGCATTCCGCGCATCAGGTCCTGAATAGCATTCTCCATGGTAGAATCCTTATTGATCGTTTGGCGTCTCAAACTGTCGTAAATCTCCCCCCGTCTCACCTGTGATCGGGATCTCCCTTGTTCGGCCGCAGGACTCTTCCTGTGGATGGTTCGGGTCTTGAATAGGCTCGCCCGAGCCTCGTCAGGTTGCAGGACGCGTTCAGAGTTCCGGGAAGTTCATGGTTCCAGGGTATCCAGGATAGCGATGAACGAGTAGGTAGGGGGGGGGAATCCAGGAACAGGATAAAAGGCAAGGAAGGAAGTAAGAGGATCAAAGGAAACCAATGTAGAGAGTAAACACACGTCGGGTCACTACCGAAGCTAGCGTTGAGACGCGCGGACCCGCAGGGGCGTGACCAATTTATAGTACGTGCCACGACGTGAAAGCTAGTGCATAGCACGGAGCTTGGTACGGCCATGTTGGGAGGAACAAGGAGTACAAGCCCTTCGTGACAATGACCATGAGGTCCAGAAAGGGCAATTTTGCCGGGTCATGACAGCCCACAAACAACATCGAAAACAGAACAACCACCGGCAGAAGAGAAAAGTCTCTATACCTAACACCATACCTCGCAATCAACCACTCACCGGAACAAATCAATCCAATGAACAAATCAAGAAAGACCAAAAACAGAACACAGCCAAGCAGAAGAACAGACAAGGCCAGAGGGAACAAGAATGCGATTCACATCCTAACCCTATATATCACAAAAACATGAGGAGCCACCCTTCAACAGCTACAAAATATAGAAAAGGAACATGAAGAAAACAAAAACCCAAGACTTGACCTGGAAGAGCTATTCGACGACGACACAAACATGACTGTCCCACCACCACCACAACCAGGAGAGCATCCCCTGAATTGAGTGATGGAAGAAACCAAAACACCAATCAGAAGATAATACCAATAATAAAACACAAACTAAATAAAACCATAAAAATCTACTGCACCCGAATCAACGCAAGATCAATGTCAAAACACACAACAGAAATCTACGACCTACTGTGCGACAACGGTATCGACATCCTATTCATCACAGAAACATGGCTGGATGACAACTACAAAATCAATGCCTACAGTTGAACAGAAAATGAAAAAAAGGAGTCCTTAAACTAGCATTCAAAGAACACCTGAAAATAAAAACAGATGAACCTCTAAACATCAAGAACTGCAAATCCATGGTCATGCACCTATCAGCAAACCCAAAAACAAACATTAAATTCATACTGGTTTACAAATCACCGACATACGATGCAACTTTCATCGACAACTTGATAGAAGCCATCACCAACATAGCCATCCAACATGAACATCTCATAATTCTGGGGGACTTCAACATATGGTTTGAAGAAGAACACGCCAACTCACAAAGGTCACTAATTAGGCAACTAGCAACCATGAAACTACAACAACTGGTCAAAAGAGCAACACACACAGCAGGACACACACTTGATGCAATTTTCACCAACAAGAATCTTATCACCGCTGCACCACCGATACAGAAACTCTGGAGCGACCATCTCATCATCCCATTTGTGATCATGCTACTAACTAAAGCAACCAACCGGCCCCTCAAACTGGAAAGCCATCAAAGCAAGCAAGCCTCATAGAAGAATTTGAGCTCACAACATCTTCCGCAAATAAACTGGACAAGGCAGACCTAGATGGAAAAACAGAGCTACTACATGAATGGATCGCTGATACAATCGACAGCATCTCCCCGGAAAAACCATTCACCCCATCAAGAAAGAGAGCAATGGCAAAATGGTTCACCCAACTACTAAGCACCATGAAAAGAACAAGAAGAAGCTGGAACTAGAATGGAAGAAAGAATATGACCATGGTAAGAAAACTCAGTTCCAGAGGCAAATCCGATCACACAAGAAGAAAATTCAAAAGGCTAAAAAAGGCACTATGACGACAGAATCTCTAAAGCCACCAACACACAAAAAGAAATGTTCAACATCATAAACGAAATGAGGAACCCACCAGGTTAGACAACACTCCAATACCTTCACAGAAACTATGCAAAGTCATAGCAGACCATTTAAAAAATAAAATAAGCAATATCCGCCAAATCAAACAAAACAGACTGACCAATCCTAAAACTCAACCAACCAGATACAACGAGGAGCCAGAGCATAAACTCCAAAACTTCCCCCATATCTCAGTAGAGACATTGGTCAAGCTGGTAAAGGATAGCAAGAAAGCAGGCTTCCTCTATGGACCCCTGCCCCCCAGACATTTACAAATCAATCCTCACACAAGGAACGCTTTAGAATACTACAGAAACCTCCTGAACCTGTGGCTCACAACAGGGACTGTACCACAAGCCTTCAAATCAGTGTATATTACACCACTCCTTAATAACACAAGTGGCGATGCGTAAGACCTCTCCATCTACAGACCTATTTCAAACATCCCCTACCTGAGAAAAATCCTAGAAACCTATATGTACAGACTAACTCAAGAACATGTAGAAAAACAGCAATTTCTGGACCAAGCACATGTCAGCTTCAGACCCACGAGAGGAACAGAAACGGCACTCCTATCCATCTAGGATG
The DNA here is from genome assembly GCF_040938575.1 of Ambystoma mexicanum. Taxonomy (NCBI): domain Eukaryota; kingdom Metazoa; phylum Chordata; class Amphibia; order Caudata; family Ambystomatidae; genus Ambystoma; species Ambystoma mexicanum. The sequence goes on from NC_090929.1 coordinate 1,089,175,378, forward strand.
ACCTAAACACAAATGCCGACTCCAACACGACCTCCACCCTGATTCTACTTGACCTCTCCGCAGCATTCGACACAGTATGCCATGACACCCTCTGGTCATTTAGAAAGAATCTCAAACTCTACTTTTCAGATCTGTCCTTACACAATAGCGCCTAGCAGCACACCCACAGCGACCCTTCCACCGACATCAGGACTTACCTTAAGTATACACCTCTAGCCATCCTGACCTGTACGAGCGACTGCCTCCAGCTTGCGTGGAATTCTGACTGTGTAATGTACCAGTGCTCCCATTGTGTAAAAGTATTTACTATAAGTTTCAAAGTCTCAATAAGTGTAACCATATTCTTAAGATTCAGCGACTAGTTGGTATCAACTCTTGCCTCTTAGCTAGTGTATAAAATACATATGTATAATGCACTTGCATGCCTTCTCTGCAAATGTACCTTCCTGAAGCGTAAAAAAACTGTAACCATATTCTTAAGATTTAGCGCCTATATGCCTCTGGGTTGTTGTGCACTCTACAAATGTACAAATAAATAAAGAGATTAGAAGAAATAGGTATAACGGACTTAGCACTACTGTGGATAAAATCATTCCTAGCAAACAGAACAAAGACTGTCTGGATAAAGCCCTTCAAATCAGCTCCCTGAGTGAACAACTGCAGAGTACCTCAAGGATCCTCACTGTCACCACTGTACTTTAACATTTACCAGGCCCTGCTAATCAAGATCTTCAATAAATGCAATCTTACATGCTACAACTACGCAGATGAAACTCAAATCATCTGCAAAATCGAAGATGCACAAGAAGGACACAACTCTAGGAGAATGTCTCGAAGAAATCTATGACTGGATGAATGCCAACAACCTAAAAATCAACCCAGGAAAGAAAGAAATCATGATTATATCCAGAAACCAAGAGACCAACACCTATATCCCGTGCCCGACAGAATTGGAAACAGAGTCCACACCATCAAAAGCATTCCACACGTCCCTCTGGGGGTCCCATTCCTCATCCCCGTGCCCCGAACACCCCTCGCCCTCTTGCCCGGTTCCGGGTCTCACAGGTTCTCTCTTCGCCCCAGTTTCCACGGCGCCGATTGCCACAAAGCTTGGGTCGGTATGCTGTTTGCCCGCGGAGACGTCTACCCCTTTGGCGTCTTCCGTGGCGGATGCTAGACCGGCTTCTTCCGCGTCACATGACCGCCGCCTTCCGCTCACGTGTTTCTGGACTACACTCACGTGAGGCGCTCGCGGGTCATGTGACCGGGAGGAAATAGCAGCGCCAGTATTTAAACGGCTGTGTTGCGGTGCTTCGGTGCGTCACAGCTGTTTCTTCGGATCCTGTACGGCGCTACTCACCTTTTATCTCACTCCTTTTGGATTTTGACCTCGGATTTGTTTCACGGACTGGCAACGGATAACCCTTGGCTTTGGTACTTGCTTTTGGATCATTGTTACGACCACAGACTGCTTCACGGACTCCTACTACGTTCCGCCCTTCTTGTGCGGATTCTGCCATCAGGTAGGCCTGGCACTTGCAACCTTGCTGGGATATTTACATACTGAAAGAACAGCCTTGCTCGGTCTCGGAACCTTCCCCGTAGGTACAACCGCCACTCCACAGACACCTTTTGGTAAGACCGTTCCACTTACTTGTTGATTGGTTGTTGATTCTGTTTTGGCTTGACACTTAACCGGTGTTTCCTTTACAGTGGTTTGGGGTTCCACGAGTACCGCAGTTCCGGAAGAACATCTCCCACCTGTGGCCTCAAAGGCTGTACAGAGAATGACTTTGATTCTCTCTGTGCGGCACTTGTGGACAGAGGACTCTTCGGCTACACGACAGTCAAGACACAACAAAACCCATGACGGGACAGGAAACACTGAAAACCAGCAGAGAGGTGGGCCACCCGCGGGAACAAAAGAGACAATGCAAGGCTGAACCGACCACGAGCGATAATTAGATCAGGACCTAAAAATACCTAACAGGGCTGACACAATGACAACAAAACCTCATGTGCAAACCGCCAACTCAACGTAACCTTGCATCCACAATATTCAACATTGACATCACCCTTACAAGATAGCCATCTTCAAAACCAACCTCACCGTACAAGCTACCCGCTAGCTAAAACGAGACCACTAGTGTTACACTAAGAAAACCTGCACCTAAGCCAGTAAGTAGAAGATAGACTCCACCAGACTAACATACACAAAACCTAGGCAGAACCTCTGTAGATGGACTTAAATCTCACACGACTAACCCCACACACACACACACAACCAAACTACAGACATAGGTATAGTGACTGCCTTGCATCAAATCTGGACATGGTTGTGACGATTGAACCATGTTGTATCCAGATTGAGCTATGGGAACAGGCACTTCACTACACTGCAACAACAAACAAACCACACATAGCCTTACACAACAGCACACGACGGATACCGACCGGAAACCACACCAAAAAACTCTGCAACAATGTTAACCAAACTGAAGCTGCCAACAGCCCATCACAGCTCTCTTGCTCTTTCACCAAACTGTGTCCTACTAACGTACCCCACCCAACCCCCTTTTTTCAGATCCGCCAGAGCACCATTCCAATGGTGATAGTGCGTGATATATATATCCTTTAACATGAACTAACATTAACAGACAAACAAAATCCTGGCTCCTGCCTTAAGCTTTTGCCCATAAGTAACCACTGGATTTATCCCAGTCTACCCGCCTAGATCTCTTGGCCCTGGAATGCTGTTGCAATACAACTTGTGCCACGCTCTAGGGCTTGAAGATCCCCTTGATAGGCTCTGCTGCCTGACCGTCCGTATCCCTGGCAACGACACCCAAGGCCTTCAGCATTTTTTGACCGCCCACACTCCAACCCCACAAGCCCTGCTGGCAATGCTGGTAGTGCAAAGATCTGATGTTCTCCTTTGGTCCTTCTGGTGCGCACTGCTCACCCTGCACAGTCACACATCTGTTTGCCTTGCCACTAGCACTTATTCACCCACTTTCCCTAACTTTGACTCCCTCGAACTCCAGCGTTGATGAGGTCTCTGTTCTGGCGTGGCTATCTAGGAACATGCACGGATTGTGATCAGATAGGCACGGCCCCCTCCTCTACCTGCACTTTGGGGTACCCTCTTCCCGAACCATCGCCTCAAACCCCGTCGGTCTTTGAAGCGATCCTACTCCAATCTGGTGAGTAAAAAAACAATATAATAAATCAAGTATGCTCCTCTGATTAAGCATATTTGAAATTACAATGCAATGTTACAAGTGCATTTGTAAAGAATGGACGGTAGATGTCAGCAAAGCACGGCACTGAGTATGTTCTAACAACGAAAACATGAAGAAATACAGTGTTGGGAATGGAGTCTCTTAATGCAATGTTATATTTAACAGGCTCAAGCCAATATTTTTATTTGCTAGCTTTCAAGACCACGTGGGTCTCGTCCACAGGCAGTCGTGATAAGCTAGCAATTATGAGGCTCCACCGTTATAACCCGGACAAGTCTCTGAATTTGGAGCACAAACTGTGATTTTTCGGTGATAATCACGTAGATTTGGCGTGTAATATTATTGTGACGCTGTATTTCTAAGGCAACAGCAAAGGTATGCATTTGGCACATTAGGATGTAGTAATGCTAAGTAATAATGTGTGGTTTGGCACTGTATAGTGCTATATTTCTATGCTAGGTCTGTGGATTGGGAACTGCAGGGCACAGTATCCTCGTGTCATAATGCTGCTGGTTTGGCAGAATAATGCACAAAGTGTAGACAAATGACTATTGGTACTCTGGCCTGGGCTGTACAAATGAACACACATTGGCAATGCCAACAGTTTGTGTTTGTTGTAGGCATAGGAAAGGCACTCGCCAGGCACTGCCATAGTGGTATTGATGGTAGAAGGGGTAAAATGGTGCGAGTACCCAGGCATCTAATAGCAGTGCCTGGCAAATGCCTAATACTTATACACAAGGCAACGCTGTAGGCTTTGCCAATGCTTGTTTGTAACAGGACTTCAATGAAGGACAGGAACATGATATGATAAGTCATTTATAACGGGCCTGTACACAAGTGTTTCTAGGCTTGACAAAACAAGGGAGGGAAGATAGAGGTAGGATAAGACTAACGATCAGACTAGGCCTTGAGTCATTCAGATCGTGCGAGACCGAGAAGTGTAAGGGGAAGCGAGGGGGGAATTGCAAGGGAGCAGTGAGGGGAAAATAGGGCAGCAATGCTCTGAGTAAGTGCAGCCAAAGCAGTGTTGCTCTGGGTAGTGCAAGGAGAACAAGGGATGGTAGGGTTACAGTTACAGCCCCTAGTTGTGTGGTAGGCCCGGAGGCAATGCAAGGGTGACTGATCAACGAAGAGCCTGGTACCCAGTGAGACTCTGAGGGGAGCCTAGCAATCAGTCGGTACAGCAGACAGGTAGGTCAGGTAGGTCAGCAGAGGAGGTAGAGGGAGAAAGCAGGGGAGAAGAGGAAAGTTTTGAGCTGCTTCCGGAACATCAGCTGGTCCGGTTAAAGTTTAAGAGGGGCAGGGAGGCCATTTCAGAGGGAAGCACCAGCAGAGGAGCGAGATCTACCCCACTCTCTGTCTGGAGAAGTGTCTAACCTCTAACCCTTAGAGAGTTGGAGGTAGCTGGGCGAAGGGTTGGATGTAGGGTGGGCTCCTGCCCCAGAAAGCCTTGTGGACAATGCAAATGGTCTTGAACATGATCTTTGCAGCCAGTGGAGAGGTTTCAGGGCTGGAGCGATACTGTCCCTGGGCTTGAGGCCAAGGATAAGTCTCGCAGTCCTTTTCTGTATTAGTAGCAGAGGGCAGAAAGTAGAGGAAGGCAGATTAAGAAAGAGGCTGTTGCAATAGTCCAGCCTAGAGAGAACCAGGGCTCTGGAGACAGTGAGCTTCTGGAGGAAAGTGCAAAAGGGAAGCGTCTCTTTGAGGAGGTGCAGCTGGTAGTGGGACTTCTTTGCTCTTTGCGATGTCTGAGATGTGAGGAGAGAAAGAGAGAGTGGAGTCAAAGATGACACCAAGTTTTTTTGCCTCACAGGAAGGCAAAAAGAAGAGTGCCCAAGGTGGGCGGCCAGAGTGAGAGAGGGGAATTTAAGGAACTCATGGTGGCAACAGTAAAGACAGACACAAGTGATCACAGTTCAAGGGTGTTCAATAAACTACAAATGGATGAGAAACATGCCTAATCTAAACCTAAATCTAAGATGGGAGCAGGCTACGACCATCAAAAAATAATGAGGCAGTCCTACTGGCATCTTGTCAAATAAAAAGGGCCCATACCAACAAAAAAACGATTGCCAATCCTTACCACTAAGATACAAAATAGTGTGGGGTAATGTTCACCAGAAAAGAAAGAAGTGATCACAAAATAATATGTCAGGATGGTATGGCTGGGGTCTCCCATCCCCACGTTTTAAGCATGGGTCAAGGTGGGAAACCTGAGCACAGCACACTCCTGGGCCTCTCTAGCACATGGTTCACAATTCCATTCAACAATACCAGGACCTTCAGGGGCCAAGTCTCTTTTCTACAATGTCCCTTGCCTTAGAAGGCCTTCTGGACCAAAAACAACAAACAAGAGTCCCTCAGTGATCTTGCACATTGGTTGATTGCTCTTCACCCCTTGGATCTCCATCTGCCAGGCTCTGATCCTCCCCGTAACGTAGGCCTCCCTCCGTCGGGTTGACTACGGCCTTTCACTCTGAATATCAACACAATGTTCTCGGGTGTATCATGATGCACCCCAATTCATAGGCATCCCTCAACCAGGTTCACATTTGCCAATTTCGCAGTTCACTTTGCTTCATCACGATGTGGCATTTATTTCTCTTAGCTTTTCCCTTGGCATCACTCCACCGGGTTCACATAGCCAACTTTAACACAGTCATGAGTTTGTAACACAGTTCACGATTTGCTTCATCTCATCAGAAAGAGTGGTTTTCTGCCCCTGGCTTTCTCTTAGCAATGGGTCAGAGGATTTCGATTATACAAGGGATTTGTCATGCCCCTTGTAGGACCACTCTGGCACCTGATGCCACCCTTTCCTAGAGCATTCTGGTATTTTTAGTTTTAACACAAACAAAAGGGGGCCAGCCAAAGTCCTTCGATTGAGCACTCCTGTGGTGTCTGACCACTCTGCAGTTGGCCCATATTTGGGCTTTCCCAAACGTTCAAACACATGCAGGTTCTTTGTTCACAAGTTCCTTGCTTTCATATAATGTTGCCAATTGCAACCTTGTGCTCAACACAGTTCAGTTTGCTATCAGCTTTCTCTGATTCTTCAGCTCTGCTGAACCCATTGGCTTGTCTTGCTTCTGGAGTCAAGGACGATACCACATAGCCAGCATGCCTCCCCACCTGCTCTATCAATGCGGGAGGCCCACGTGCACCAATGACATCTGTTACTCCACATGCCAGCTGTAAATTCCGGTCTTATGTTTCCTTTTTCTGAGGGTTTGCGGGTCTGGGTTGAAAAGTGCAAGGGCACTTCCCTACTTGTTGTTTCAGCTTTTGTCAACCTTTTTTCTCCATTTGAACTGCCGTCCTGGAAAAGCTGCTTCCTCGTGTGGTTGGCCTTGTTCGTAGTGTGCTCTCGTGCTCCACCTTTTATCCCTGTGGGGAAGGAAAAGAGCTGTCAGGTGTGTCTGGTTATTGTCAATTGTCTGACTCTGCCTGACCCTTTTGTTGGGACATGTCAAGTAAATGGCTCTGGTGTTAGAAGGGGGGTGAGATTCTTAATATCCTACAGGGTAGGACGGGGAAAATGTGTTACAAGGAAGGGAGTACCGCATCTCAACCTTCAGTGTCCCACCTCCACTCCCCGAAGAACCCTCATCCAGGTGAACCTCCCCCATGGGTCCACCCCAGGAACTGGATCCAAGAGCGATGGCTATGTCCTGGCCACTTGGATGACAGATCTCCGGGGACTAGCAGGTGAGACACTTTCAGGTTTCTCACAGAAAGCAGGAGGGGGGACAATGAGAAGGATCTCCATCTTACTGGCATAAAGGCAGAGCTTGTTGGAGGCACACCAATCCTGAATCGTGGATGGACAGTCAGGTATTAGCAAAAGAGGAGAGGAGGCTGAGGGGAGCCTGAAGGAAAGCTGAGTGTCATCTGCATAACACTGAAAGTTAGAGGAGAAGGTAGAGATCAGGTGGGTCAAAGGGGCCAAGTAGAGGTTGAAAAACCAGGGTGAGAGGATAGAGCCCTGGGACAGGTAGAGAGAGGTGGTGGAGAGAAATGGACCAAATTGGACCTGAGAGGGGCAGTCCAAGAGGAAGGAGGTCAGCCACTCCAAGGCCTGATCCGTGATGCCCAGGTTCTCATGGAGTCGATTGATCAGGATGGCGTAGTTGGCTGTGTCGAAAGCAGAGGAAACATCAAGGAGGATGAGGACTGAAGGAATGCTGGAATCAAAATTAGAGAGCAAATCTGCATAGGTGTAAAGGAGAGCAGTTTCCGTGACTCTGGCAGCTCTGAAGCCAGACTGATGGTCATGGAGACAACCAACAGATTCAGTGTGGAGAGTAAGTTGGGAGATGGCCAGCTTTTTCAAGAGTTTGCCCAGGAAAGGGGTGATGGTGATTGGGCGATAGTTTTCCGGGTGGATTGGATCAGCAGTTGGCTTTTTGAGGAGGGGGTGCACAAGTGAGTGCTTAAGGAGAGGGAAAAGTTCCAGGGGTGAAAGAGTGATTACAGAAATCGGCCAAGGCTGGAGCGAGGGTGTCAATATGTTCTGGAGGAGCAGGGGAGCATCTGCTTGGACAACACTTTCATAGATCGCACTTGTCCAGAAACCTTGTCAGGTGTTGTCAAAGAGAAAGAGGAGAAAGGAGGAGAGGTAGAGATGGCCAAAGGGGGTCTGAGAAAGGAAGAGCGAGAGGAAGAGGAGCTAGAGGACAGGACGTCCTGAGTTTTAGCTGAGAGGTGAGAGGCCAGAGTGGAGCATTGCACGTCTTCCGATCAGGGTGCTGCAATCTGTCAGGAAATATATTTGAGTGATCTTGTTAGGGTTGTAAAATAGTCTTTGAATTTGTCTTCTAAAACAGCTGCTGCCCTATGCACATCTGATGACCTCCTGATGGGAGATATTGGTGTGTGACTGCTGCAACCAGTTACCACCTGTTGGGGTGATAAATGGTGGTCTTTGCTGGGTTACATGCGCAAACTGGTCAGGGCCAAGGGTACGCAATGCACCCAGTTTTTCTTCAGTGTAGTGCAAAGCCTAGCTTAAGTTTGAGTAGTCCGTTGATTTTCTCCACAATTCCGTTGGCCTGGGGGTGATAAATTGTGCACATCTGGTGTTTAATGCCAAGTAGTGCAATAATCTCCATAAACAACCCATTGCAATAGCGTGTGCCATTATGTATGTGACTATTAAGATAGAACTGTGAATTTTAACCTGCGTCGCTCTCTTAGGGAATTGTCAAAATTAACAATCTTCCACTATATAGTACACTCAAATCTAGGTGTAACAAACCACCTATGTCGGTTATATTACAACAACCTACTGTATTACATTATGAAAACCCACTGTATTGTGTAACCTAGGCCTCTCTACCACTATACAGGGCTCTCAAATCTAGGTGTAGCCTCATCTCTGCCTACTATATTGTGAAACCCACTGTATTGTGAAACCTAGGCCTCTCTCACACTATACAGGACTCTCAAATCTAGGTGTAGCCTCCATCTCTGTCTATTGTATGGTGAAGCCTACTGTATTGTGAAACCTAGGCCTCTCTCCCACTATACAGGACTCTGAGATCTAGGTGTAGCCTCCATCTTTGTCTATTATATGGTGATTCTACAGTATTGTGAAACCTAGGCCTCTCTCCCACTATACAAGACCCTAAAATCTAGGTGTAGCCTCCATCTCTGCCTAATATATTCTGAAACCTACTGCACCTCTCTCCCACTATACAGGACCCTCAGATCTAGGTGTAGCCTCCATCTCTGTCTATTGTATGGTGGAACCTACTGTATTGTGAAACCTAGGCCTGTCCCCCACTATACAGGACTCTCAAATCTAGGCACTGTGCCAAATTGCAAATGCTGGTTGCAAGACATATAACCCACTAACCAAAAAACTCAAATTTCTGCATACTTAACTCACACAAAAACCCCTACGACCACCTCTCGCACAGCAAACCGCATGCACTTCACCACACTGCAACAACAAATAAACAACACATAAGCCACACCAACAGCACACGAGGACTGGCATCGATCTGATATTCACACCCAAGCTCAGCGCATGGTGAACACCGAACTCAAGCTGCCTACAGGACACCACTTCTCTCACTATCTTACTCCTTCTTCACCCTACTAACCCACCCCGACTTCTCGTTTGTAGATCCACCTGAGTGCCTGGGGACCAATCCCGTTGGTGACGGTGCGCAGTACAAATACCTTTAACATTATCTGACCTTAATACATCACACACGCCCCATCGGGGGAAAACATCCTGGACCAGAAATATTGCTGCACATTTGGCATCTGGATGTGCAAAAGGACCCACCTCCACCCAATGTGAGGAGGGGCACACAACAACAATGAGGTACCAGGCCCCGCTGCATCTCTTGATCATGTCCGTGTAGTCTATGTGCAATTCGTGGAATGGCCCAGTCGTGTGAGGCAGAGTGCCTCTTAGTGTTCGTAATGCCATGCCCATGCTGAAGCTTTGGCACATGGTGCATCTGATAACCAAGCTTGTCAAGTGTTCATGGATTTTTAGAATAAACCAATCTTCTTGTATATCCGCAGCAATGTGGTTTTGGGAGCTGTGGGAGGGCTGATGGAGCTGTTACGCTCACCTGGTATGCGCGGGGGCTCCACACGATACTGGATGGAGGTCTAAGCTCTATTCCGGACCCCTCTCTGCTTGGTTATGTGCCATACATTGGGTAGCACCTATAACAGGAGAATGGAGGGTTAGGATACTGGTTCTGTGATGGGTGGACTCCCACCTCCCACTGGTCCAAATCCCCTCTCTTGGGGTTACTGCTCACCTTAGGTTTTTGTGCATTGAACTCTCCGTCCTGCGTGTCTGTGCAGGGGCACGTGGTTGGTGTGGGTGTTCCGTGGACCTAGTTGCTTCATTGGTCCTTGTGCCCTTATGTCGGGTCCAGACCGGCTGTGACTCCGACTCTGCTTGCTGTCTTCCAGGTGAGTTATAATGTCTTTTCCATCTTTATTCTGACTCTTTCTTTCCCTCCATTTTCTCTGTCTTCTCGGCGTCTTGCTCCACTACGCTGTTCCCTAACATTGGGCCTCATTACACGGACGGCGGTAACCATGGCGCTATTAGCGCCATGGTTGCTGCCAGTATTTTACCGAGTCTGCCATGGTGAATGGTGGAATTACCGCCCTATTCCAAGGTGTGTGGGAGCGGTAATTCCCCATTCACCATGGCACTTCCCCATTCCCATTTTCGCCCCCATAGGGCTCAATGGGAATGGGGAAGGCGGTAATTGCTGTATCGCAAATTGTGGTACCGTAATTACCTCCAAGGTCCCTTTGTGGGTCCCGTCCTTAACGGCTGGTAAAACCAGCCGTTAAGGTGGGGACCCACAAAGGGACCACGTAGTAAGGTGATAAGGGTTTACCGGCACTGGTACCCTTACCGGTACCGGTAAACCCTTACCGCCATCCGTGTAATGAGGCCCAATGTCTCTTTTTGTTTTCACAGGGATGGTTGTGATCTCAGAGTTGCCGCGCCGATAGCAAAGACCACGTGAGTTATTGATGCGCGGAGCGTTGCGCTGTTTATTGGTGTTAATTGCTAACCTGTGTTCTCTTCCCTTCTTGTTCAGGTTGCGGTGATGTTCCGGAGTGATAAGCGATCAAAGCGCTGCTTGCCCAGATAAGTGCTCTGTTAATGCTGACCGTGTTCCTTCTCCCTTGCAGGCTGCAGTGAAACCCAGAGATGGGCGAGGTAAGAGAACCGCAAGGTGCTGCCAGGACTCGCTGCTTGCCCAGGTAAGAATTATTAATGCTGTCCTTGTTTCTTTACATTTGCAGGTTGCAGCGAACTCCGGAGATGGGCGAGGTAAGCAAAGCTCAGGATGAATTCAAGACCGGTTACTTCACAGGTAAGTGTTCTTGCTCGCTAATGCTGTTCTTATTCTTCCAGGTTATTAATGGAATCCGGATCTAGGGCTTCAGGATCGGGCCGCCAGAGAAGCAGATGAGCAGGAGCTGGACACAGTGAGTGTTACGCTGCAGGAGTGCAGAATAACACAAAGCTGGTTGGGTGTGGTTTAAATAGCCCAGGTAAAGTAGTTCCAGGCCAAGTAGTTCCAGCCCAGCCACACCCAAAACACTAGATCGCATGGCTTGGTTCTAAAGAACTGAATTGTGTAATAGGCCTCCATGTTGGATTAAGGTCCAAAACTGGTCCAAAAAGGCACCAGGACTGACTCCATGTATGTTTCTGATGTAGTTTTAAGGCCCTTGGGGCCAGTGCGAAGGGCTTTAGCCCCACTGCTGCCAGGGAACTGTTATACCTGAGAGGGACAGGGGCATGGATCATGACAGGAGCTGATCAAATGTTATTATCAACAATTTGTGTGACATCACTGCTCTTCCTGTGCAATCCTTCCTCCACAATAAACCAGTAGGGGATTGTTTGCATCCCCTCCTGACCCATAACTGTTTTTCCTCATCCAGGGCCCTCCCTTGTAATGCAATAATTTGCGTTATGGGCAGGGCATTGTATGAGACTGGTGGTTGTTCAGTGGTAGGTGTTGCGAAAACACATTCAGCTACAGCTGGTACTGGGAGATATGCCGCTATTTTGGTTGCAGTGTCTGCAGCAGCGTTTCAGAGTGACACTTTGTCAGTGTTGTTAGTGTAGGTGGCGCATTTAATGACCACTACAGAAGGCTGTGCAAGGGCAAAAATGTGCTTGTCTAGTAATGTGGCATGCTGTACTGGGGACCCATCCGCCCTCCTAAAGCCCCTCCTTTTCCATCATGAAAAACTGGCATGGACTGTTGTTGTGACGTATGCTGAGTTGGAATAAATGGTCATGTGACACTCCTGTGAAGACTGTGGGGCTTCAATAAGTGCAATGAGTTCCGCTGCCTGTGCTGAATAATGCATTGGTAGTCTTTTTAGAATTAATGTTTCATATTCACCATCCACTAGGTGCACTACCACTGCGCTAGTATGTAGGAGACCCGTGTCCTGGTCAATTGTCACTGACCCATCAACTAAGAGGGCCCCCAGGCCCCCTCGAGTGGCTTGTCCTTTGCCTTGGGAATGTAATCCTCCTCCCCTCGTATGTTACACAGCTGTGTCTGGCCAGATCCTCATCAGTGCACATTTCTGTTAGGAATGTTGCAAGGTTCACTGTTTTACACCGTACTGTGTGTAGGTTTGTGCTGGAGAGAATGATCTCATATGCAGGTGCTCTTTGGGTAGTCAAAGTAGATTTCGATCTTTCTAAAATGACAAAGATGTCATGTTCCACATAGAGTGTGATAGAACAGCCCATCACAATTGTGGAACTTTTCTCAATTGCATATGCTGCTGCCGCCGCATGTGCCTGTTCGCAAGCGAACTGGCCTTGCATTATTGAGTTTAGCAGGCCACTGTAATAGGCCAGTGGCTTGTGGCCCATTGTGCTTTTTTGTGTCAACACAGCAGTCATGTTATGATATGATATGATTGGTTATTTATAATGCGTTTAATACCCAGAGGTTTCTAAGCGCGGACCCGGGGATCGAACCTGTGTTGCTCCATGTTGTCTTGCTTCCAAGGCGAGCATGTTTCTGCTGAGCTATCCTCCTGAGCAGAAGCTGGCCATTAGAGTGGGAAAATAAGTAGAATTCCTGTGCATAATCTGGGGTTGCTAGCACTAGGGCAGTTGAAATGACTTCTTTAAGAGCATTGAAACTCTAACATTTCTTCAGTCCAAACAATTTTAGTGTCAGTCTTTTGTCAGTCTTTTGTGCTTCTTTGAGGCCCTTTAAAAGCAGCCTTGTGTATGCTGTGTAATCAAGGATCCATGCAGCGCGGTCTGGTATTATTCTTTTGTCATTTGCTGATATTAACTGTCCTAGATACATACCTCTTGTAGGCAGTATTGTAGCTTTGCCTTGTCAACCTTATATCCCTTGCGAGCGAGGAGCTGTAAGAGTATAATGGAGTCATGTCTGCAGTGTTGTCCAGTGTCACTGCACACAAGCAGGTCGTTGACATACTGGATGATTGTGCTGGACACTTGAATGTTGCCTAAGTCAGCATGGAGTATTCTGTTGAAAATGCTGGGGCTCTTATAGTACCCCTGAGGTAATCTTGTGTGTTCAAACCTCCTCCCCCCATATGTAGAAGCAGTCAAGTACTGTGAGTCTGGGTGCAATGGTATGGAGAAAAATGCATTTTTGAGGTCAATCACTGTGAAATGTGTTGCCTCTTTGGGGATGCTACACAATATCGTGGCAGGGTTAGGAACTCCAGGAACCTCTTGCTGCACCACATTGTTTAGAGGGCACAGATCCAGGATCATCCTCCAATTGCCCCCGTTGCCTTTTTTTAGAGCATTGAGTAGGGCATTGATGGTATCCTTAATTCCCTCCTCTTCCTCCCTGGAGAGTGGCTATTGTTTCACTCAGGGGTAATACTGGTCCTGGTTTCAATGTTATGTGTACTGGTGTCACTCCCTACGTCATGGGGTTAGTTGTCCTTCTGGTACTGCACTATTATGTCACAGGGTATACAGAATGTTAGAACTATTTCTCCGTCGTCCGGCCTGTCCTCAAACACTTCTGCATCAGTCACCTCCTTCAGAGGTACTCTGGGGTGAATGCAAAGTACTGTGCACCACTCGCACCTGTCCTGGTCAGTCCTTACCACAACAATCCTTTTTGCAGAGACCACCAAACCTTGCAAGTCTAGAGACAGTATTGTGCCTGCTGCCAACTCCGGGGACACAACAGAGTGAAAAATGAAGTCTGTGGGCACTCGCCAACACCCTTTGCCAATCTGAGGCACTACCTCCATAAACACAGTTATTCCATACAGGAACACGTCTAGGTTTATGGTAATACCACAAACTGCCACTTCTCCTCCCATTACATGTATTATTAACATTGCCCTCATGGCGCACATCCCTGGCGTGGCGTAAACTATGCCACTGTCTGTGAACAATATTGTCATTTTGAGCTTGCTGAGCAGATCCCTGCCCAACAGGTTCACTGGAGAACTTTCAGAATAGAGTATGAAAGCTGTACCACCTTCCCCCTATTTTGATGTCAACCTCTTTAGTGTATGGAACTGTGGAGACACCCCCAGAAAAGCCCTGCTTGTCAAGAGCTTGGACCAATAGTGGGAAGTCTCCCTCACTGATGCATGATTTTGCGGCACCCTTGTCGACCATAAAAATGAAATGTTTGTTTCCTGTCTTTTTTTGTTTTTGTATTTGGTTTATTCTCTTATTACAAATAGAAACAAACCTTTACAATTTAATACAAAATTACAATCTTCACATTTCATTTTTCAGTAAAACACCAAAGAGTCAGACTCCTCCTCCCCTATTCTTGGGTAAATCCAGGACGGGCCGGAGATCAAGCAACTCCTTTTTTAGGAGGGATTACTTCCTCCTTTCCCTACCCGAACCTTTCCCCCCAAGCTGGGGCCTCCCTTCTTTCTCCTTGGTTCTTTTAAAAGGTATACCTAGATTTCACTTTTCTATAGCTGAGGTGGCTTCTTGCATTGCCGTCCAGTTTTGCCCTTCCCCGCCTACCTTGGTGGTGATTTATCTTTCTCTACGAGGTGTAGATACCTTAATTGGCTTACCACTGCTGCTGTCAGCTGGACTTCCTGGCCCAATATCATTCTATGCCACATGATCTCCGATGTTAACCACTCAATCCTTTCCACAATTCTTCCTAACGTTTTAACCCTTCTGTCCCATGTTCCTCCACATTCCATTAATAGATGTCTGAGGGACTGATCTGCTGGCACTACACACCCCTCACAATATGTCATTGCTTTCTCCCCCTGTTTTTGAATATCTAGTATTTCCCCAGTTGCCAGAATATTTAGCCTGGCCCTAAGAAAGTTGTTTCTAATCTTTTCATCTGAAATGTGTCTAGATATCATGGGAGAGATCCTAGTTTTTTGTCTATAACTAGGAATGTGTTCTGCGGACATGATGATCTTACTTTCGCAGCGGTCTCTATCCAGTCCATCAGTTCTAACTCCTGTTTTATCTTCAGGGGATTGCCTAACAGTATTTCATGACTTAGATTTATTTTGGCTAGTGCAGTTTCTACTCTCACTTCTAATCCCCGCAGGCTATTGGATTTTAGACTACCATGATGTACTTTGAAATCCTCATATAGAGAGACCGTTTTAGGATTCATAATCTCTCTATAGAGGGAAAGCAGTTTCCAATCTGCCAAGCAGCCTACGGATTTTAGTTCATAGTGCAAGTGCCAACATGGGGTACTCCATGGAAGATTTAGTGCCCCCTTCCAGATTCTACCCTCCAACTTGGACCAGTTTAGTTCCCACAGTTGTGGTTTAGCTTGTAGGCCATACAGTATTATTGGAACTATTTTAACCAAATAGTATTTTATCATCGGATTAATGGAGAATTTACAATATCTAAGCCAGATTTTTGTCAGGTGAGGGATTAGTGAGAGCGATTTAGTGAGGATGTCCTGTTCTACTTTGTATATTGCTGGGCTTGCATAGATCTTATAGCCCAGATATATTACTTGCGGTATTATTTGTCCTTCTAGTGTCCAGTGTTTAAAGTATATCTTCTTTTTGGGATGTTTGAAAACCAAGACCTTAGATTTTTTGGGATTTATTGTCAAGCCATTTTTGGTAGCATCCTCACCCAACCCGTTCAACAATCATTGTAGACCAATAGCAGTTCTGTCTAGCAGTACGATGTCGTTGACGTAGGCCATCCAAAATATCTTTCTTCCAATTAGCTCCGGACAGGCCGAAGCTGAGGACATTGGATGTTCCCCTGCATCTGCTAGAAATAGATTGAAGAATGTGGGGGCTCCCAGGCATCCCTGCCTGACCCCTCTTTCCACTGGCACTGATTCTGACAAATGACCCTTATCGTCAAGACATGCCCTCACTGTGGTCCCTCTGTGGAGTTCCCTTATCATTGACAATAATGATTCCGGAATTCCTTTCCTCTTTCACTTGCCCCATCACTTTGATCTCTCAATCTGGTCGAAGGCCTTAGAGAGGTCGATCCAGGCTCCATATAACAGTGTACCTCCTTTAGTTATTGTTAAAAAGCGGGTTCCAGGCTGTTTAAGATTTCTTCAGGTAAGTTTATTCCAAGTTCTTAGTTACATATCCACATGAAGACAAAAAGGACATAAGCTGTGACAACACCGGCTCCCATCACCATCATCCACACATAAACATTCCACATGACATCTCAAGCTACCTCACCTCAGACAGGCACAACACAACACACCTCCCTCCTTTACTAAACCATACATGCACAGAACAAGTCACATACCAGAACAACACAACTACCACCTTCCAGGATATACGCACACGTAACACTCAACTGGCAGACAGACACTTCCACGGCCAAACCCAACAATCAAAGCATCACACCCTGACAAACTAAATTCCATGTACCAATAACAAAAATACTGTCATCCATCTTCCTGTTCCTGCCACAAACAAGCAACTGGGCTCTCACCCCAGGACCTGGCCAACCCTGAAACTGGGCTACTTCACCTACATTCCTGAACAACCACAAGACTGCTACACCTCCTACCACCTGCCCCCGCCTACAACAACGCAGGTGTCCAAGCTGCCACCCTGGAACCCCAGCAGGCCTCTAGACTGCCACTGTAGAGAACTGAGACCTCAAAGCCTCCAAAAAGACAATCACAACCTCACTCCAACAGGTATTCACAAAGTGGAAACATACAACATCACTGAGATCACAAACACCCATGGTCTTTATACCATACTCATTACACCAGACCAGGATGTACAAGCCTTCCAAACACATTGGGAGCGGTGGCCACGCACTCCCAATGCCAACAACAATGACTGGTAAAAACTAAACGGTCTTATAGCAAGGAAAACATCCTAACCCAAAACAAGCTGTTGAGCCCATGGATACAACGTAATACCACAAGTAACATAGAAAACAATTTACTCATCATCTCAGGATTTACCACACACAATACCGACGGGTCATTCATTACCAGGCGTCCACAGCTACCCCTTTACCAGCAGCTACCTACTGTCCAATGTGATGAGAAGGATAAAAAAAAACCTAGAGGAGGCGCTACCTCCCTCACAGAACAACCTTATTGCTGTTCAACCTTTACCGGAATCAGGTAACCCCTATAACCAGACCAATCCCCTCACATGAAATTAGAAAATCGTAACATCCTTAATTGAAAGAGTCGAGGCTCTACCTCCCTCATAGAACAACCTCATCGCTGTTCAACCTTTACCGGAATCAGGTAACCACCCAAACCAAACTAAAACAATGTAAGGAAAACTATATACCCCACTGACATTACCCAAACAATTCAAACCATGTATTTCACACTGCAACACTTCCATGCTGAATGTGAGTTCACCCAATACCCAACACTCACTGACGCTCTCCAACCTATCTGAGTCAGATTCATCATAACATACATTCCACAATCATAGAATGCTGCAACCATATGCTGTAAACAATACATAAACCGCATTAAAAACATTTGCGTTGTGCACATTTGAATACAAAGCCATGTTGCTCATATTAAGTAAAATCCCCAAAACTAACACTTTTATGAACTTAAACGGCCATAGCCATTTGCAGGCTCTTAAGCGAACCTATGAGTCCATAGCCATTTACACAGGCTCTACTGACATGTGCAATATAGCTGAAAATCCTCAAAATGATTAAAGCTATCACACTCATACACATACCACCCATCTTACACTAACAGCAACGATTTATGCACATTACTGTCCATGTGCCATGGGGCTTGGCACTCGAAACTTCAATTCCTCAAAAGAATTATGCTAAATACCCTTCAATACAACATATTACCACACTATATTGTCACCGTTTCACTTACTCATTTACATAACAGAACAGCGCCGTTTAAGATGCATGTATATCTTCTATAAACACTAACTCATTTGCATCCTCGCAGTGCCCCCATTCTACAGATTCACATCGCACCAAGGCACTCACCATCCTGCACATGCAAAATGCTCCGTCAGTTTTAAATAGGTATATTAAAGTTCCAAACTACCCAACATCATGGCTGTTACTCTCTGCACAAGCCTATACCTCACCATACTGTCATGACCTAAAAATGTCACCTTATTTGTTGGCCACTACCTGTCGCCTCACTAACTGAGACGGAGCGGCATGCCAGCATCACAATCCGCTGAAAATGTCTCTTTTGCCAAGCAGACACCACAGCATTTGGCACCTAAACAAACCATGTCTCTTGGATCCGATTCGTATCATAGGGTTCCCATGTTCTAAGCATTGTTCATTCCTGCCTTAATATAGCTGTACACATATTTTGCTTCCTTCCTTCTAAGACACATGTCTTGCCAAACGTCAGATTCCTTAAAGTACTTTTCCTTTTACATCCTCAGGGCAAACAGCACTTATAATACAAAGCTCTAACAATAGCACATTCCAAAGAACATTCTACGCTTCACCATCTCCCCCTGCTGCATGTGTGACATCATCAGTCACTACTGCTCAGCAGGGCTATGCCGAGCTTCATAGGCCAACGGTCATTCACTACCCAGGAGACCTCGCCATGAAAGGCTCATAAATCACCAGAGTTTCAGACAGCCAAAAAATGATGTGCACAATAAGCACAGTATGGTGCTGCCAGGCTCCCATAACTTCAAAGCCTGCAATTATCTCTTGAGAAGAACACCGTTTAAAACAGCTCCCCATTGCTATGAGTGCACAAGACATGGGAGTGACGTGTAGTCAGGCAAACAGTCCTCCTTGTTCATGTCAAATTCACATCCATTTCCCAAACTCAGAGCAGCGTCTCTTTTTTTCTATTGCCATTCTAACTTTTAAAAAAAAACATAGCATCACATTCCTCCAGGTGGGCTAGCTCTTCACTACATCTCACGGAGGTCCAGGGTACAGTGTTTGCTTTCAACATCAATTTCCCAGTATTGCCAGTATTATCTTTCACCTGCTGGTCCAGCGCCATCTCCAGCCCCCAGGGCAGGACTCTGCCTCCTACTTAGGAGCTGCCCATCCAAAAAGGGGCCTCTTTCTTGGACTTCCCCTAAACCCTGGGACACAGTCCTCCTTCCTGCTCCTGGAGCTGATCCCTCTGCAATGGGGCCCAATTCCTGTTCCTGCCCCTGCGCTCTCGGGAGCCATGTCAGGGCTTCCCCCTGAAGACTCCCTGGGGCCCAGCTTGCCCACTACTTATGTGCACCGGTCCCACCAAAGATGGGGCTTTAATCCTCCGGCTCCCCCTGCACCCTGGGTGTTGAGACTTACAGTTTTTGGGGGCGGTGTTGTCCTTCTCCAGAAGCTTGTCCTTCCTGCACCCCCCGCAGCAGGGTCCTCAGTCCATCAGCTTGTGGCACGTAGGTTACCAAAGACCGACTCGTCGCCATTGTTAAAAAGCTGGTTCCAGGCTCTTTAAGATTTATTCAAGTAAGTTTATTCCAAGTTCTTAGTTACATATCCACATGAAGACATAAAGGACATAAGCTGTGACAACACTGGCTCCCATCACCCAGGGCCAGCCAGCTGTAACCGCCTCTACACAGAACACTCACTCAGAATATTCCATCATCCACACATAAACATTCCACATGACATCTCAAGCTACTTCACCTCAGACAGGCACAATACAACAGTTATGGTGGATTCGCTAAGCAAGTTTAGTATAATCCCATTCAGTGCTGTCGATAGCCCTTTCCTAAATCCTGTCTGACAGCAAGATAGAACCTTCTCCTTTTCCTCCCAGGCCAACAGCTCATTCATTAGTAACCTCATAAATATTTTGCTCTCGATATCAAGGAGGGCTATAGGACGATAGTTAGAAGGATTTGACCTATCACCTTCCTTGAAAAATGGTATTACCAATGCCGTTTTCCAGAACGGAGGAAAGCTCCTCTTATGTAGCATCTCATTGAATAGCTGTTTTAGTAGTTTAGCCCACAGTGCTGGGTTCTTTCTAAGCACCTGGTATGTAAGGCCATTTGGGCCAGCTGCTCTTGATAATGAGGCCTTATTTATTACCTCTGCAATCTCCTCCTCCTCGAGTCGTAGCACCCACCCACTCTCTAACAGTGTATTTTCTGGCTCCTCTTGCACTCCTCCAAAAGCTTTTGTGAGATGTTCTATCCACTCCTTTTCAGGCACCAGATTGCACAGGGAGCTGTTGGGCCGAGGGTCTAGTTCCCGTATTACGGACCAAAAATGTATTGAATTTGGTTCACAGACCAATTTTAGCATTTGCTCCCCCTCTCTTTGGTGGGGGAAAGTTGTTTGATTTTTTTACCCATGCTTTATAATTGTTCCTAATAGTTTTTATTTCCAGATTATATGTTTTTCTGATCTAATGTTAATGCCTTTAGACCTTGGATGCTTTTTCTCAGGCTTCTCTTTCTTACCCAGGTTTTGTCATCAAAGCTATGGGTATGTTTATGCTGTATATGGTCTAGGGGAGATTTCAGGGGAACCAGTGACCGGATGACATTGACAAACTCCTCTGGTTGACAAAGCTCTTGGGCCGTTTGCTTTGTGATATTTTGTAGTTTTTTGTTTAGCTCCCTCCCGCCTTGACCGTATTTCACCAGCCTTACCTTCCCTTTTATCCCCATTATCTCTTAATTGTGTACTAGCTTTGTGAATACAGATAGGTCTGTAAATGAAATCTCCAGTCTCGAGAGGTCACTTCCCCCTTCATGGTTCACCTTTGATTTAGAGTTTGTTTCCTATCTCTGCACCCACTAAGGGTTCCTCATCAGGGCGGACAATCATAGAAAGAACTGGGCACACAAGCACTCTGTGGGCTGTCCTAAACCAGGTATGTGTTTGTCCCGGGGAACATAAATGGGTTGTTTTCCATCACGCTCACCAATCTGTAGGGCACTAGGTGTCATTCGGCACGTCGTTGGGTGTGTGCATGTTATCATGTCCGTGCTTGAGCATAGTTTGTTGTGGGCACTGCTGTAGCAGGTGCTGCTGCTGTGGATATTACTGCTGTGGTGCCTCAGCCGCAAGAGGCTGGGGTGGGAGCTGTGTGTATACCTGATATATTTCATATGGCATAGAGGTCATCCTTAGTGTCAGCATTTGTTGTTCATTCGGTGTTTCTGGGTGATAAATAGTGTACATGTTATATCCGAGTCCTGGCCTGCTTCGACACGCTCTCGAAATATGTCCCCACTTCCCGCAGTTCCAACACTGTGAGGAACCCATACTCGCCCTTCTTGGTCCCATGCCTCCAAAGCCCCCTCTAACCTGCCCAAATCTGCCTCTCCCACGCTACTGACCTCCTTGTTGCCACTCCTGGATGACATACTGCTGTCCACCTCCCCACTGCCCTAGTCCTCCTTCTGGCCAAAACACTACTACACGGACATCCGCAGACCACTGCATGCTCCCTGTTGCCTCCGTTTGTGCAGGTGTGGACACCGCCCCGTCTACAGCTATCTTAGCCAGCTTCCTTTGTACCAATTTTGCCTCATTTGTCTGCAATTGTTGTGCCGTTTCCCTTTCGCGTTACTTTATTTGTTTCCAGTGTAATATTACACTCTGAATTTCTGCCTACCCCTTCGCTTCAATATACACACTTTTGTCTAGTGCCTTCTGCACTTCCTTCCGTAAACGCCTTTTTGATAACGAAGTAGAAAAGAGGAATTAATCGGTCCGACTGGTCCCCGTCTCTGCCCTCCACATCTCCTGAACCTTAATAATGTACTGCACAGGGTCTTCTTCATCACCCATAGCATATTGCATAATCGACTGTATGTCTGGAGTGTCAGGGTAAGTGCGCCGGAGTGCGCCCCATACCTGTGCTCTGGTGTAATTGAACGATGCGCCGTCATGGGCACCATCATCTAACCTCACTCCTGGGTATCCTGCTTTAATCCACACGTCCCAACCTGGTCTCCCACTGCCACCACTAATAAACATTTTATATCACCCATGGCAAGGGGCACTCTAGCAGTTTGTTTTTTAAATGTGTATATCCATTTCCCCACGCCTGCTGTCAACGGTGTGAGCGTTTTTATCAAATTGTTCTTATCCATCAGTGCCCAGGGCACATAGTGCCCCCTACCCACGCCCTTGTGTACAGAGGCATCTATAATCCTACTCTCTTCCCTGCCTTTCTACTGGCACTTCTCTTTTTCCTTGCTACTACCATCCGGGCCAAACCTTCTTAGCCTCTCATCCCACAAACCTTCTACTTGGGGTGTTATTTCTGGTGCCTGTTGCACTCCCTCATCAAACTCATCCACAGTGCTCCCCCCATCCTCTCCCAGATCTCCATCTAAGCCTCTGTAAGCCCTTACAGGTCCATACCCTGTGCTGGCTGCTCGCCCATCTTCTTTCTTCTCCATATGCCCATCCTTTAGTGCCGTGTGTCCAATCTTAAAAAAAGTCCCCCGCTCTCCACACGTCTAGAACGCTCCCCTTTGCCTCGTTCTGTGCTGTTCACACTCGCACTAGTTCTGCTTGTGCCGATTCTAGTGCCCCTTCTAATTTCTTCTGGCCAGTGCAGTCCTGAGGTGGAGCGGTTGCTGGGGTAGCTATATATGGGGGTGGAGGGACGGTGGACCGAGTGGATACTGTAGGGGAGGCATGGTATTGCAAGTATGACACTGACACAAACTATACAATTTGTAAAACATTTATTAACTTCGTGTGGTTTGGAAAAACTCCAACTTCGCCCTATAACTAGGATGGAACTTGTCTCAACCATCAAATAATAAAGAAAACAGTCTTAGTCATGTCTGTCAAATCAAAATGGCCTATACTAATAAAACCTAGTGCCTGCCCTATCTCTTGTACATAAAAGTGTGTAAAGGAGGTATGATTATAAAAGGAAAATCAGTGTTTGGCAAAGAAAAAATGTGGCTGAATCAACTCTCCGCCCCACTTTTAGACAGCATGGAATAAGGCAGTCTGTATATGCAGGATGACACACTCTGGCTCAGTCTTTAACACTGAAGCAGTTTAGAACATGGATCGTGACCCACCTGGCCTTTCACATTAAAGGCTTTTGTCCAGTTTTCCCCAAATAATGAAACAAAATGTTCACACCAGTCCCCCTGTGTCGGGCCCAGACCTTTCACAGTTCGACAACACTTGCCAACAGGGCTCTCTTCCACAAGCTTTTTACATTTCGGGTCTCTCTCAGTTGGGCTCTGACCGAATATCAAGACCGAATGTGCGGGCTTACTTTACAGACCACCGCAGGACCATTTCGACTCAGAATTCAATGTTCAACTTTTCCTCTCCCCTTCTCTAGGGGTTAAATTCATCACTTTTGCTTTTACAGTTCATTCACTTTTATCAGCTCAACCAATGAGCCTTTCATTGAGACTTTCGAGTAGGCCACTCCTTTTCGCAGAACCACTCTGTTACTCAATATCGCTGATTGCACACCTGTCTTTATCTTAAAGTTAATTCACAGGTCTGCCTTTCCTTGCACCTCATCCACACGCATGCCGCCTTCACTGCAAACTTCAATCTTTCTTAGCACACTCGGGTCTCTCAGGTAGCTTGCCAACTCACCGGCAGTGTGCGGTTCTTTCTTGCTTTTCCAATTCACGAGTCAAGGTTAGTATCACAGGCTTTGCCTCTCCTCCCCAACTCTGCCGTTCACCCGGGAGGGTCGCTGGCGTCCTTGAAACACAATGCAGTGTTCGATATTGGGATCTGGCCTTCTCCACATGTTTTTTGCAGCCTTGTAGAGATAACACCCTCCTGTAGGGAACTGTTGGGGTTTCTGACCCGCTGCTCTCGTCCCTTGATCCGTCGCTCTGCTCCAGTAGGTTCGCCCTTTGCCCCAGAAGTTCTGCCTGTACTCGTGTTCTACCTTGCTCTGAGTGTGTCTCAGTTCCGCCTTTTATGTGTGTAAGGAGAGCTAATTGGAATCAGGTGCATGTACTTGAAGTGAAGTGCCTGACTTTGCCTGACTCGATTAGCAGGACATGTCCATTAAATTTATAAGAGTTGGGGCCTCATTACGAGGCTGGCGGAATGGGTTTAACGGCACCGGTAATGGTGCCGGTGCCGTTAAACCCACTCCGCCCTATTACGAGGTTCCCTCGCAGGACCCGGAAAGGACGTCTGGTCAGACCAGATGTCCTTTCTGGGTCCCGCGAGGGGACCAGGGAGCTAACAACAGGCCCGTTATTAGTTATTAGCGGGCCTATTGTTAGCTCTCTCCCCATTCCCATTGAGCTCAATGGGAATGGGGATTAATTTTTACCGGGTCCATGGAATGGGCAATTACCGGGTCCGCCAAGGTCAGCATGACCCGGTAATTGCCCATTCCATGAACCAGGTAAAATTTCATTACCGCGGCAGCCGTGCCCTTAATAAGGGAACGGCAACCGCCAGCCTCGTAATGAGGCCCTAAGTCTTGTTACTCTGTCCCCCTCTTCCTCTGCCTAGCGTTTGTGCAGAAAGGGGTGGGGGGAGTTGGGAGATCAGATCCTAAAAAATAGGAGGGGTTGGTGTACAAAAAAGAGGGAATACCGCCTGACCCCCACTCCCTGAAGACCCCTCACCCAGGTGATCCTCCCGCTCTAACCCACCCCCAGGGCCTGGATCCAAGGGTGATGGCCATGTCCTGGCCACCTGAGAGAGAGATCCCCGGGGACTAGTGGGTGAGACACCCTCTGGTTTCTCACAATACATAGGTTGGTTTAGTGTACCCTGTAGCCGGGAGCGCTGCCAATGGATATATCCCCTTGTACTCTGTTCACTTCCCACCCGCTTCTGTTTGCTTTTCCTCTTCATGAGTGCTTTGCGCCCCTCCCTCACTGGAGTTTTCCACATGATGAATCATCTTCCATAAGTGTAATATTTCCTTTCTTTTCTGTAGCTATTTACCCTTGTACTTTAGTGTTAGAAATGTAGTCATATGCTCCAGAATTCCCTTATTGTGGGTGCCTTGCTCTGGCCATCCCCCTCATGTCTCTGTCACCCACCTTTTATGATTTTTCTCGATTTCCGCCCTGTACAAGGTCAAGGCCTTGTACATGTACTCCAAAGCGGTCTCCCCTACCATTGCAATGATGTTTGCGCTCTAGAGCGTCCCTACGCTTCTAATTGCACGCTGCACACGCTGCAAATGTCACAAGCAAAAAAATCACTTTGTCGTTCCCTCCTTCCCATCAGTCCACATTACTTTAACTCCCCTCCCCTTGACACACACCCACTCTCGCACTCCATGCACTCAAAACATGCTGTTATTTTAACAACGGCCCTCCTCGGGCCTTCAGCCTACACAGAAAAATTACAAAACAATAAGCTAAGATAACAAGCTAAAACAACAACCACTACTATTTCGGTACCCACTAATTACACAGGGCTCCTATTTATTTCCTTTTTCTTCGTTACACAATTTCAGTGGTACCACCTTCTTCCCTCACTCAGGGAGGCTCCCTACACTCCTATTTTGCTTTCCGTAATGTTCTCCTTAAAAAATCAATAATGATAAAATCAAAATATGACTCCCACACCATGCAACCAATCTTGTACTCCATTCACTCGCCAACCACACTCTTCCCCATATAGCCTTTCCCTAATTGTTATCACTTGCAAGGGTATACTCACATGTGCGTGTTCACCCAAGCTCCTCTGTCATGGAGTTCCAACAACATCCTGCGCTCTCCTCGTAGCCACGCCTCGCTCCAAAGAGCAGAGAGGGATTCTGTAAAAACAGCTCCTGCACAACTCTAGGACTGACGCTTCTGCGACTGGTCACTGCAAGTGGGTGCGGCCCCTTCGGAGGAGTGGCCTGGAAACCACTTTCAGTGCGAGGGGTCGCTGGGATCATGTCTGGGTTACCTAATGAAGGCACCCCCTGCACACTCACACCAGAAAGAATACAGGCATCTAGAGAAAAAGGACCAACACACACTTGAAAGGATAACAAGTATTTATGTCTACAAAATAGAAATGTATCAGCAAAGAACTCTGCTGCTGCCAAATGTTCTGAGTTCAGTAGGCACGAGCAGCAAATTATAAGCACAAACGACATCGTTGATGACATCATGACATACAGTACAATTCTACAATACTGGTTGGAGGAGCCCCATACATATAGAGCCGCCATTGGTCCGCCTTCATCTGTTCATCTTCTTCCACGTGGGCACTGCTGGGCTGGTCATGCAAGCTGAAGTTGACCTAACAGCCTAACCGCTAATTGGCTACTAACACAAACAATGTTATTTTGTCATTGAAACAAGCACCTGGCAGTTACAGCAATGGGCTTGTGGGGAGAGCTGAAGTCACACTAACTCACATGCTTCACTCGCTTCCAGACAGATCAGCAACTCCCAAGGTCCTCCACCTTATTTTTAGGCTACACTTTTGATGCTACCCTGCACCTCGCTGCACAAATCATGTGACCCACTTCTGATCTTCGCGATCAATTAAGGGATGTAAAAGTGTTATGTTCGGTGGTCTGGGTTTGGATGATGCTAAGGCATGCGGGGTCACGAGATGAATGCATGACAAAGCTGTATTTCTCATGTGGGGATCGTTGGCGGCAGGAGGGCCTTGCTATCTGTTCCATGGGATGGTATTGCCAAGAGGTGCTCTGTTCCCTTCTCATGACCTTGCAGGTGCATTATTCCCAGGGTGCGAATAGCCTACTGTTTGTGGAAAATGGAGGACGTTGTGGATCTCTGAAACCTAGCCAGGGTCAGGGTGGTGTTCATTCTCATGCAAGGGGTCTAATGCTAACACACAAAATGCTGTTTGCCACACTTGGGCCTGAATTCTACAATGGCTGATGCTTGCCAAGATGGCGTTCACACCCGCATCTACCATAATGCTTGTAATGCATGCGCTAAGGTGATTGCGTAAGGTGATTGTGTACCCTCTTCCATGTGCACCCCCCTGCTCCCTGGATGTGCTCTCTTAGCGTTTATTTCTCATTCGGTATTGCCTAGGTGGGTGGGAAGACCTTCTCTCCTTCCGAACGCCTTCCACCAAGCGTTCCTACCTGCAGAACC
The DNA here is from genome assembly GCF_040938575.1 of Ambystoma mexicanum. NCBI lineage: Eukaryota > Metazoa > Chordata > Amphibia > Caudata > Ambystomatidae > Ambystoma > Ambystoma mexicanum. The sequence goes on from NC_090929.1 coordinate 1,089,202,611, forward strand.
TTGGCATTTGTGGCCATTCTGGATCTATGGTGCTCGTACAAGGGAAGAAGACATTTATGCTACTCTCTTCTGTGTATTGCAAGAGTGCAGCACATCCCCATTTCCCCCACCTGAGCCGCTGTGAGGTTGAGGGCATGACATGGGAGGGTTAGTACATGTTGACTCTTTCTGCTTAGGCTGAAAACCTCCCTGGCTGAAAATGCTTACATGTGTATATGTTTAGGGTGGGAGTGTTGACCCATTACTGCTGACTCATGAAGTTGATGGGTTCTGCACTAATTTGGGTCATCCCTGATATCCATTGGCAAGACCTGATATTAGATTTCTGACACATTCCTCCAAAGTGTTCATGACAATGCCCAAAGGGCACTTCTAAAAGGGCCCATAAGCCTCTAGACAACAAGGAGGGGTCGAAAGAACGAGTGGCGAGTGTAAGTTCAGAAATTATTTGGCTGCAGGAGTGTAATGGGTGGGAAATGTGCAAGCTACAGCGTTTTATAGGGGACCGAGGGAGAAACTCAAAGTTGCTGTTTCCAAGGTACTCTTATCTAGCATTATAGACAGACCACCAACAATAGGAACTTAAAGTGGAGAAAATGCACTTGTAGTTCCAGAAAACAGGAAACAAATTCCAGGAAGTAAGTATGCCGGTAGCACTTGCAGAATTAAAGCAAATACAAAGTTTCAAAGAATTCCCTATGCCCACAAAAAGAGAACGTAGAACCGTTTATTTGTTCGAGGAGGATATTCTGTTTAGGACGATCCGAAGATGGCTTTTGGTGAGAAAACCTGCCTCCCAACCAGTAAGAGGTGGGCTGCCTGATGCTCTACCACTCTTCTACTCAAACCCCTATACCAGAACCTAACCTGACCCAGAGGCAGTCAGAATATCCTACAGTGGGCGTGACGGATTTTGCAGTAGACTATAGCTCCTGAGTGAGTTACATCTCTACTCCTCAACACACAACAGGCTTACTATTAGCAACATTGTCATGGGCTTACGTCCAGAATATCTACGAACCAATTCTTATTAGCCTTATGCAAAATATTAATATTGGATGTCATCAACACTTCCCTCCAGTTTTATTACTAAAACAATAAACATTTACACTTGAAACATGGTGCCTAAAAACAGAAACACATAAGGAATGCCCTTGAATATCTTTTTATCATGTGTGTATATGTCTTCCTTTGTAGAGATAATATATGATCATTAAAAATAGTACAGTCTAACCGGGTGCAAAATGTGCACTCGCCATTGGCTAGTGATGTTTGACTCTTGGCGAGTAAGAAATGGCGTGCTGCGTGTATGTATATATTGAGGTGGTAAGTAACATTTGTATGGCTGGTTTGTAGCTAGCAACTTGATTTTTTATTGGTGCACCTATTTGTCCGATCCAATGCTATTTGCTTCCACTGATGTTGGAATGAAGACAGGTGCTCTCACACTGGGGTTCTGAAATAGAAGGGCCGCACCGAGCCAGAGTCAGGCCTACTTGTTGGACTGGCGCTTTGGCTGAGAAAAGCCACAGCACCTTGGGTACCTCTGTAAGGTTGCAAATGAGCCTTATGCTGCCCACCTGATGCATACAACATCGCCCTGTATGACATGGAGTGGCACGATGAGTGGTAGTCTCGACCCGATCTTGAGAAGCGGCGTTGCTTAGAGTGAAAGGGCCAGCATTGTCTCAGAATGCTGAGGGCCATGCCTGTGTCAGTCTTAATGGCTTGTAGGGTATTATCGACATTTTAGCCAAAAAGGACTTCCTCATCAAATGGCATATCGATAACCTTCTACTGCACATCAGGTCTAAATGTGTGGCCTTCAGCCAACCTTGGCACCGCAGAACTGCACCGTTCCCCATTTGGCAGACTTGCGTGTTGGCAATAGCGGCAGCCACTGAGATGACATGGCCAGAGGCAGACTCACCTTTTCAAAGCAGCACAAAAGAATCTTGTTTCTTGTCCTCAGGGAGGAATTTGAGGATGCAACCAATCTTAAACCAGAGTTCCGGGTCATACCTCGCCAGGATGGTGATCGAGTTGGCAGTCTTGATTGTGGTTGCTGCCGTTTAGATAACTCTCTTGCTGAAAGCATTAAACTCCTTCCCTTCTTTGTCCATAAGGACTGCACAGAGTGATGATGTTACAAGAGGGATTAGAAACCCATGGAGAAGATGGAAGCTACATCAACCACGATATACTCAATGGAATCCTAGATGGCGGCTCCTAGATACTGTTTCTATCAACTAACAAGGCAGGTCTAGTCTTTTTCTTCCACCTTAGTCCTTCCTCTCTTTCCACCATTATTCGTACTTGTTCACCGCGAACTTTCAGGTAACTGCGTTGCTACTCTGCTCTTCAGCTTTCCCTTGTAGCTGCTCGCTCGTAAAAACTTGCCTTGCCAGTTTTTTCTCCTCCTGGAGCACTCCCTCGCTCCTTCCTTCCTTTGCCGCTCCGCGGCTTATCTAATTTTCCGCTTGTGTTTCCTCCGGCTACGGTCTCCCATGGCCGGCAGCTTCGTTTACTAACAGCCGCCAGCGGCTTTTCTACGTCTTCCTTTCCACTCGTTCTCGCCTTTACTAACCCGTCCTCTTTACCCGATTCTTGCGGTCCTCTGCTCTTTCTCTCCTTTTTCTCCTTCGTCTCCCTTTCTCCTTTTTCCTGGTACTCACCTTTGCCTCCGATTGCTAATTCAGTACCATTCCCTCTGTTGGCATCAGTCGGGAATTCTTCTTCATTTCACCTGCCACGACGACTGGGAGTTCCATCCAACACAAGACCTGCAGGATCTGGGTTTTCTTCCCCAAGAGGGTTTCCCAGGGGGCGGCCCCCTGGGAGCACAGAGCACAGATTATCTGATCTCTGGACCTCTGGGGGGACGCCTCTTACCTCCTCTCATCTATAAAAAACCGAAGAGCCGTGAGTACCCCATCTGATCACAGAGATTATAAGAGATAGCAACGCCTAAAGATATTTGGAATAGAAAGGAAGCATGGAACAACAAGTCCAGCAGCTGATGGATGCCGTGCAAGCCTTGAATACTGAAGTACAGGGATTACGAAACGAAAACACCCTGCTTCGCCAAATGGTACACTCCAGGACTGAATTACCGCCCGGACCACTTCCTATGGGGAAGTACGAAGGTAACCCCAGGAAGCTTAAAGAATTCATAGATTCATGTATTGTACAGTTTACGCTCAAACCAATGTTCTTCCCTACTGATCGGTCCAAGGTTAGTTTCATCATAACTAACCTCTCGGGCAGTGCTTTGGCCTGGGCTACTCCTTTAGTGACCACTAATAACCAACTCTTAGACAACTTGGCTGGGTTCCTTAATAGTCTACAGGCCATGTTTGGTCGCAGAGAGTTAGTGATTACAGCCCAGGAAAACCTTCTTGATTTAAAGCAAGGAACCATGGAATTAATGACTTTTATAACCCAATTTAAACACTTGGCCACTGAGACTGCATGGTCCGATGATGCCCTTTTGACCATATTCAGAAGGAATGTCAATGAAGAATTAAAGGACGAATTATCTCGTGTTCCCCGCCCACATAATCTTGCAGAGATGATCACCCTTGTCCTCCAAATGGATTATCGCATCCAAGAACAAAATTGGGAAAGAAGGAAAGGAAAGGCAAAAGGGATACCAACTTCGTTTAAAAGTGAAACAGTTAAGACATCCCGAGTAGCCGAAGATGAACCTATGCAAGTAGGCACCACCCGAGGCCCTCTCACCATTGAGGAAAGGAACAGGAGACGTACTCAGGGATTGTGCATGTACTGCGGTTCCAACAAACATGTACTTAAGGACTGTAACCTGATACCTCCACGGCGATCGGGAAACGCCGCCACCCGTTCATAAAGGGAACTGTGAATGGGTCCATTTTGAAAAGTTCCCTCAACTGCGTCACAAACGCCCTTCAAATGGTAGTGGTACCATTAACCATTCAATTTCAAGACTCTGTGATCGAAAGGGTACCGGCTCTGGTGGACTGTGGAGCAGCGGGTCTTTTTATGGACATTGATTGGGCATACAAACATAAGATTCCTCATCTAACTAAGACCACCGCTATACCTGTCGAAGGAGTTGATGGAGAACCATTATCCTCTGGCTTCATAAAAGAAAACACATCTGTCCTTACCATGAAAATAAATACACATAAAGAAGAGGTGATCTTTGACCTTATCAAAGCTGCTCATTATCCTATTATCCTAGGAATGCCTTGGTTGTCTAAACATAACCCCCACATAAACTGGAAGGCCGGAACTATGTTTTTAGGATCTGAATACTGCACTGCTACGTGCTTACCTAACTCTGACAATGGTGTACACATCTCCCAAACTCAATTGCCGCTGCAGAATTCCTCGTCTGTAGTATTGAATCTAAACCTGCTACCGGAGATCTATCATAAATACCATAAAGTGTTTTCCAATGAGGAATTCAAGGAGTTGCCTCCCCACAGAAGAGACGACTGCGCAATTGATCTATTGCCAGATGCACAGATCCCTTTTGGAAGAATGTATACCCTTTCTAACCCAGAGAAGGAAGCCTTACGAGAATATCTACAAACCAATGTACGTAACGGCTTGATTACCGAATCCAAGAGCCCAGCTGGAGCTTCATTATTCTTTATTCCTAAGAAGGATTGTAAAGAACTCCGACCCTGTATTGACTACAGGGGATTAAACAAAGTTACCTATAGAGACAGATACCCCCTGCCTCTTATTCAAGACATTCTAGAAGCAGTCAGAGGTGCCTCAATCTTTTCAAAATTAGACTTACGTGGTGCATATCATTTGATTCGGATAAAGAGCGGAGACGAGTGGAAAACCGCTTTCCGCACACCATTCGGTCACTACGAGTATCGGGTGATGCCATTTGGATTGGCTAACGCTCCTTCTGTATTTCAGAGGTTCGTTGATCATTTGTTCTCAGATCTACTCCTCCATTCATTAATCGTCTATTTGGACGACATATTGATATTCTCAAAAAATCTACAAGAACACATGATTCATGTTTCCGAAGTCCTCCACCGTCTCCAAGACAACCACTTGTTTGCAAAATTGGAGAAATGCTCATTTCACCAGACGAATATCCCATATTTGGGCTTTATCCTTTCTGCCGAAGGGGCTTCCATGGATCCTCGAAAAGTAGCAGCCATACAGCAATGGAAGGCTCCCCAAGGGGTAAAGGAGGTCCAAAGGTTTTTGGGATTCTCAAACTTTTCACCGAAGATTTATCCCTAACTTCTCAAAAACCATCAAACCTTTGACATCTCTTCTCCAAAAAGGAAAAAGGTATGCATGGACTACCGAAGCACAACAAGCCTTTGATAACCTCAAGACGGCCTTTTCCACTGCACCTATCCTTAGATTACCAGATCAAACAAGACCTTTCATTCTCGAAACTGACGCCTCGCATTCTGCCATTGGAGGTGTGTTAAAACAAGCATCCCTGTCTGGCGTTGAACACCCCATAGCCTACATGTCCAAGACTTTACTTCCTTCGGAACAAAACTATACTGTCCTTGAAAAAGAACTACTCGCCATAAAGAAAGCATGCCAAGAATGGAGACATTTGCTGATAGGAACAAGACATCCCATCACCATCAGAACTGACCATAGCAACCTGAAAGTACTACAAAACTATGAATGTCAAAACAGTCGTCAAGCCCGCTGGGCCTATTTCTTTTCTTCCTTTGACTTCAGAATCACTCACATATCTGGAACTAACAATCGATTGGCGGACACCTTATCACGAAGTCTACAGACAGAAGAACCTTGCATTCAGCAGAAGATATTGCCTCAAGCTACATTCATCTTTTTGATATCCTCTTTTCTTCAGGACATTCGCAAACAGCTCTCTGAAGTCAATGATATAGACACAAAAGAATACCAACTCCAGGAAGAACAAGGCTTGTTCTACCACAATACACAGATATATGTGCCTACCGAAAATCTCAGGAAACAAGTATTGTACATGTGTCATGACCATAAGACTGCAGGACATAGGGGAATTGCCAACACCCTCGAATTGGTCAACCGCCACTTCTGGTGGCCATCTGTTGCCGTAGACGTCAGAGACTATGTCACTGCATGTTCCATTTGTCTTCAAGAAAAGGTACCAAGAAGACTTCCAATTGGAAAGTTAGTGCAACCTCCCCTTCCTAGTCAACCTTGGGAAAGGATTTCGACCGACTTTATAGTGGAGTTGCCTCCTTCCAATCGCAACACCATGATTATGGTGACTATTGATTCTTTTACTAAGATGGCACATTTCATACCCATGGTGAAGCTTCCTACGGCATCTCAAATGGCATCCTGTTTCCTGCATACAATTTTCCGCTTACATGGTTTACCTAAGAACATTGTCTCTGACAGAGGGCCACAATATATTTCAACCTTTTGGAAGAATCTATGCCAAGCCTTAGGCATACACCGGAATCTTACCTCAGGATACCATCCGCAGGCCAATGGCCAAACCGAAAGATTAAATCAAACATTGGAACAATACCTCAGATGTTTTGTTTCCGCTACACAGGATAACTGGACTGAGATGTTACCATATGCCGAAATAGCTTACAACAATGCGCAACATTCCGCCATCAAGATGTCACCTTTCTACTGTAACTATGGTTTTCATCCTGAAATATTACCCATCACAGCCACTCGAATAACTAACTCCCCTTCAGTAGAGGAGTGGCTGGCACACGTTCAATCAGGACATAACATTGCCCGTGCCATCCTGAAAGACACTCAACAAAGAACCAAATTCCAAGCTGATAAAAGAAGATCTCAAGAACCCACATATAAACCTGGGAATTTAGTTTGGCTTTCATCCCGCTATCTCCCCAAAAGATTGATACCTTCCAAACTCTCTCCTAAATTCTTTGGTCCTTTTCAGGTGCTCAAGGAGATAGGAAAAGTATCCTATCAGATACAACTACCGCCTTCTTGGTCACGGATACACAATGTGTTCCATGTCTCCCAGTTAAAGTCACATGTATCTGACAGGTTCTGCAGACAAGGAGAGATATCACCTCCCCCTATTGACACATCAGAAGGTCCGGAATATGAGGTTTCCTCCATAGCTGACTCCAGGTATCACCGAGGAACCCTACAATACTTGGTAGATTGGAAGGGGTACAGCCCATCAGACAGAACTTGGGAACCATCATCTGCAGTGCATGCACCTACATTGGTGAAGAGATACCATCGATGCCATCCCTGGAAACCCGGACCTTCCCCCCCACGGGGAGGGCATACTGTTACAAGAGGGATTAGAAACCCATGGAGAAGATGGAAGCTACATCAACCACGATATACTCAATGGAATCCTAGATGGCGGCTCCTAGATACTGTTTCTATCAACTAACAAGGCAGGTCTAGTCTTTTTCTTCCACCTTAGTCCTTCCTCTCTTTCCACCATTATTCGTACTTGTTCACCGCGAACTTTCAGGTAACTGCGTTGCTACTCTGCTCTTCAGCTTTCCCTTGTAGCTGCTCGCTCGTAAAAACTTGCCTTGCCAGTTTTTTCTCCTCCTGGAGCACTCCCTCGCTCCTTCCTTCCTTTGCCGCTCCGCGGCTTATCTAATTTTCCGCTTGTGTTTCCTCCGGCTACGGTCTCCCATGGCCGGCAGCTTCGTTTACTAACAGCCGCCAGCGGCTTTTCTACGTCTTCCTTTCCACTCGTTCTCGCCTTTACTAACCCGTCCTCTTTACCCGATTCTTGCGGTCCTCTGCTCTTTCTCTCCTTTTTCTCCTTCGTCTCCCTTTCTCCTTTTTCCTGGTACTCACCTTTGCCTCCGATTGCTAATTCAGTACCATTCCCTCTGTTGGCATCAGTCGGGAATTCTTCTTCATTTCACCTGCCACGACGACTGGGAGTTCCATCCAACACAAGACCTGCAGGATCTGGGTTTTCTTCCCCAAGAGGGTTTCCCAGGGGGCGGCCCCCTGGGAGCACAGAGCACAGATTATCTGATCTCTGGACCTCTGGGGGGACGCCTCTTACCTCCTCTCATCTATAAAAAACCGAAGAGCCGTGAGTACCCCATCTGATCACAGAGATTATAAGAGATGAGGGGTTAACTGAGGAGTGAGTGGACGCTGTGTCCAGATGCATATCATCCTGGGACTCAGTCTGAAGAGACATCTATAGGCTGATGGGGTGGTTGTTCCTCTGGATGGCGGCATAAAGCCCAAGGGTGAGGCGGCATAGCGGGTGCTGGGTCCGGTGGAAGAGTGATAGTAAGAACCCTTGTCTGGACCTCCAACACCAGTGTTTGCATGGTAGACAAAATGCTGTAAACTGGTAATGCGCATTGGACCATGGCTGTGAGGGGCCTGACAGATCCATTGAATGCGGTGCTGGTTTTGGAAGCACTGGTGCAGGGGAGGGACTGCACCTGAGGCAACCCAGATAACTACTCTTCATCCTTGGAAAACACCCCTTCTGGGCCCTCAAAGTCGGTATCAATGCACTGGCGTAATGGGGCCCCCACAGCCGGTATGATGCAGGCAGCCTCACCACACCAGGTCTGGGAAGGCCCTTCCCCAGTCCTCACCCATCAAGGTGCAGGCTGGGCTGGTGCTTGCAGTGTGAGAAGGAGGCTCTCAGTAGGGGTTGGAGCTGACCATGACATCTGGCATGTCACATGCCACGTTCAGCTCGAATCCCATCTCCTCTGGCTTCCTCGCAGCTCATATACAGGTACCAGGACGCTCTCTTCTAGCTTCCTGATTCCTGTTTGAGCAGCGCGGAGAAGCCAAGGGTGGCCTTGAGTGATGCACCAAAGCTGGAAGGTGGGTATTAGCATAATGAACCTAAAAACATTTGACCTAAAACATCTGATCACATTTTTTTTTACCTTTTTTCGGTCAAAGTTGATTAAATATACATATGGGGGTGAGTAAGGGTATAGCTTAGGTTGAGAAGTGTGGGGGGGTTGCGTTGGGTCTCCCCCGTAATTTTAAACTGAAAAAAAGGTGAAATGAATTTGATCAAATCTGATTCGGTCAAATGTTTTAGGTCAAACAGACCCAAACCGGAAAAACAAGCAACAAGGCTTTTTTACATTTTTAAATGTGATGTGTATTTTGCATGTGTGAAGTGGTTGTCAGATGTATGTATGCGCTATGGGTCAGTGAGTGGTGGGTGAATAAGAAGAAATGTGATGGTGTGTTTTTGAATGTTACAGGTTGGGTGGGTGGGTGTGTGCATGTGTAGAGAATGTAGTGAGAGTAGATGTAAAAGAAGGTGTATGAGTGCGTGACTGGAGGGTGAATGAGTAGGAATGTTTTGAATGAGTTTGAATGTTCCTGGTATGTGGGTATGTGCCTGTGTGGAGAATGCAGTGTGAGTGGACGCGAGAGAAGGTGTATGAGCGTGAATGAGTAGGAATGTGATGGTGTGTGTTTGAATGTTGTTGGTGGTTGTGAGCTTGTGTGGAGAATGCAGTCAGTGTGGATATAAAAGGCTTATGTGTGAGTGACTGGTAGGTGAATGAGTATGAATATGGTAGTGCGTGTTTGAATGGTATGGGTGGGTGAGTGCGTGCCTGTGTGGAGGATGCAGTGTGAGTGGACGCGAGAGAAGGTGTATGAGCGTGAATGAGTAGGAATGTGATAGTGTGTGTTTGAATGTTCTGGGTGGGTATGTACTTGTGTGGATAATGCAGTGTGAGTCGATGTGAGAGAATGTGTATGAGTGGGTGACTGGTGGGTAAATGAGTATGAATGAATGTGATAGTGTGTTTGAATGTTCTGGACGGGTACATGCCTGTGTGGAGAATGCAGTCGTAGTGGATGCGAGAGAAGGTGTATGGGTCAGTGAGTGGCGGGTGAATGAGTAGGAATGTGATTTCGGAGCCCCAGCGCATTGCAGCCCTAGATAGTTTTTTGGGTAAGACGCTAGTTTTTTGCAATTATTTTCTCCACTTGCCTACCTCTTCTATTTCTACCCTTCGTTGCTATGTTCCGACCAGCCCTGTTTTCCGTGCCTCTACCATCCATCCGCATGTCCTGTTCTGTTGTTTCTCCCATTCGATCCTTCCTTGTCACTGGAGCTTACCCCTCCAGTGTCTGAGTTTACACCTGGGCTTTGTTCTCCAAGTGGTACTGCCCTTTCATAGATTCCTTGGGGCAAGTTCAGACTCCACTATTGGATTGCCATTGAAGAGGATTTCGTCTTCTTCAGAAGCCTACACAGCTGCGTTTGGATTCAACTACTTCTGCTATGCCTTTTCAGCCCATCTCACACTCACCACACTTCTTGCCTTCTTCTCTGTTGGCTAGCCCTTTCACCTTGCCATACCGACTCGCACCTCCAGCTTCTGCATGCCGACTCGTGCCTCCAGCTTCTGTGCACCAGTTTATGCTGCCAGCCTCCGTCAGCCTTCCCTGGAGAGATAATGCCTTCTCCTGAGCTCCTTCTCTCAGTGCGATGGCCATTTTTAAAGGTCCCACGCACTGGTGTTTCCATCCACCGACAAGCACGTTCACTGCGCTTGCTGTTCAGCATCAATTCCTTACTCTTTCTCGTCCCAGTACTTGAGTGGTTATGGGAATTGAAGTCCACTGATATTAATTGACGATGTTGGTGGTTGTGGGAAGAATAGTCCATTGATGGTTTTTGATGCATGAGTCTTAAAAGGCCTTCCGTGTGAACTCATTAAGGAAGACCAGTTATACCTGAAGGAGGACTAACATGACATTAATTCATTAGGGTATTGGCAACAAGAAGTCTCCCTCATGAGAAAATGGAGAATACTGCATCTTATCCAATGACGTCATGACATCCTCCTCGTTGCCTATCTACTCCCATGTGATCCTCCCTCCTAAGGCCGCCCCAGGGTCAGGATCAGGTAGTGGATGCTGGCCACACGGGAGGAGGCTACCGCTGGGGAATCAGTGAAGACTACATTGGATTCATCACAGCACACGCCCTTATCCCTGCTTGCTCTCATTCATTCCCATTGGAATGACAAAGAGCAGCCTTAGCAGTCACTCACAGCTAAACATTTGTCAGGTCTTGTGTGGGCCCCTTTCAATGTGATTGCCCCCCCCCCTTGCCTACAGTTAGGCGGTTAGACACAGTCTTTGGCACCCTTGGGTTGGTTAAATATGAATGGATACAAAGGACTGATCTTTAGGGGCAGGCAGCCAGAGGGAAGCTGAAACACTAAACTGCCACTGAAAAGTTAGTAATTGCTGTCAGCAAGGTGCTAACAGAAATGAAACCAGAGTAAAAGGCAAAGAGGTGATAACACTGATGGATGCTGTGTACTATCAATGGCAGTTTGTAACCTGCTGCAAAGCACACATTTAAAGTCTTCAGTTAAGGTGACAGCAGGCAACAAAGGGCAGCCTGTAGCATGCACACAAGACAAAGTGCATAATTAATGCAATGATAGAAATACATATGTTGCTGTGTATTAAGACTGCCAAAATAGGGGCAGCTACTTGTCACCCCTTCCCTGTGGCTCTTGAACACATATACAGAACAACAGAATCACAAGACTGTGGGACTGTTAGGCATAAAAGTCACTGATATGTTCTAATGTGTCTTCCGGACCTTTCCAGCAAAAGATATGCAGAACCCTAATGTGCACTATATGGATTGACATGATCAGAAGTGACATCACAGTAGATAACATTACAAGCAGTAACAGCAGTCTTCAATACTCTAGGACACCATTGGTAAAGACATTAAAAGAGGTTTTCATATGTTAGCCAATAGAATAATGTGCTGTGCAATATATAAATATTCACTATTATTAATATGCAACAACTCAATAGTTTAGAAAACCATGAGGGTTTTTCTTCACAGCAAAAATTGAAAAAAATCACTTCTAGTGACACCCAATGTTAGCAGATCAGGCACAATGAGATTAAATGATTTGCCCAGTATCACATATTTCATTAAAGTGGTGAAATCTGTATTTGGACCCAGGCTGAGTTTAAAAAACTTCACTACATATCAGTGATTGGTCACATGAATATGTTTTAATGTTTGGGTTTCCAAAAATGAAAGAATTTGTTTTTCTATCAATGCCTTGAAAAGTGCACAAATCACATGAGAAACCAACCTGACATTATATACATTGTTATAAAAATAGTTCAATCAAAAAGACATGCATATCTTTATTTTCCCCACCACGATTACAGTAGCAGCCTGCAGAGGAATGTGGACTTAAAACAATACTATTTGATTTTTAAAAAAAAGGTATTCAAAGTAAATGAGAATTCAATATAAGGTAATCTGCTGGAGACATCATTTTATACAGCATGCAGCGTTATACTCCCCTCCCATTTATTATCACCCACCAAATCGCACCTTTTAAGGGACAACAGTCCTGTGTTTGGGATATCAACCTCTAATTAGTTTATTGAAATGAGGTTGACACAAAGCTGAACCTGAGTGTGCTGGGGGAGCAGAGGGAAAGAAGCTGTGCTTCCCTGCACTTTTAACTGTCACACATAAAGTGTGAGCTGGGAAGACTTTGAACAGCTGATGCTGCTTCAGAGTGGAAAAGTCAGGGTTTATTCCTGTCCCGAGCTGGCTGTGGGTGAGACACAGCACATGAAATTGGGACAGCCCGCACAATCCTACAGACACCCCCAGCTCTTTTCCCTGACCTTGGGATTTATCTGAGCTTGTTTAGCTGCTAACTTGAAATAAGGTGAACACGGAGAACTCTCACAAGGGGGATTTTTGTCATCCATGGCTGCATTTTAATTGCTTCCCTGTTCATTTACCTATTGACCTTGGGATTTATCTGAGCTTGTTTAGCTGCTAACTTGAAATAAGGTGAACACGGAGAACTCTCACAAGGGGGATTTTTGTCATCCATGGCTGCATTTTAATTGCTTCCCTGTTCATTTACCTATTGCAGCAGCGACTGTTATAGGTGGGCAGCAAGGGCAAGTACCTGCCCACCTTGCATAACAAATATGGTCTCCTTTTCCTCCTGCCTTTTCTCCCATGCAGCATTTTTTTTTGCTCCCTCTTTTTTCCTTACTAGCAATTTCCTTTCTACTCTCCCACTCTTTCCTGCTCTTTTTGAACCCTATGTCATTCACTGTTCTTGCTTCTTTCCCTTAATCCTCCCGCCGTTTTCTTTCTCCATTTCTGCCAAAGGTTCTTTGTTTTAAAGATCCTGCTCTCTTCCTCATTTTACTATTTGCACACTCACCAGCCTTCCTTCACTCAATTGTTCCCTCCCTCGTTTACACATGTCACACACCATTTGCCCTTACATTACTGCTCCTCCACTCCCCATTTCTCACTCACTTGCCTCCCTTCTCTCCCTTTCTCCTGTCCTCCCTCACTCTTCATTTCTCCCTGACTATGTAGACCTCTATTATTCCCCATTCTCCTTACACCCTGAACCCCATGCTCTCTATTTCCCCTCCCTGTAATCCTCTTTACCCTACATTTCCCCTCATCCTTGTGCCTCATTATCTTTTGCCCCATTCTCCTGTACTAGTTCATTCTCTGTACTCATTCACCTTTTACCTCACCTCGCTCCGTTCAATTACCTTGTCTCTTGCCTTCCCTCACTCTGAATCTCTTCCTTTCACTCTGCTCTCCCTCCTTCATTCTACACTCCCCTGTCACATCAGTGTTCATGTATTTTGTATGTGTTTATTATTTATATAGCGCCTTACGACAAGGCGCTGTACAGATACAATTTACAGTACAATTTAATTTAGAGCATAATAAAAAAATTCCCCAAAAAACACTTCAAAACCAACAGAAAGAAAAAGGAGTTAAGATTGCAGTAAAAGGATTTTAAGGCGGTACGTAAAGCAGGATAAGACTCATTAGAACGAAGCGAAAGAGGGAGAGCATTCCAATCAACAGGGGCAAGCAGCGAAAAAGAACGAAAGCGTGATTTCACACAAGAGGGGGCGGGGAGCTGATAGTTAAACTAAGAGATTGTGATCAAAGAGATTGAGAAGGAGCATAAAAAGACACACGAGATGCAAGATAGATTGGTACAAGACTGTGAAGAGATTTAAAAACCATACAAACGAAATTGAGTCATGAGTGAAACGAGAGCCATCCTAGAGAAGATAAGAAGGCAGAAATAGATTCACGAGGAGAGAGAAAATAGAGAAGATGAAGAGTTAAAAATAGACTTTAATGGGGCCAGACGAGAAACAGGAAGACTAAAGGGACTCTCTCGAGAGGATAGCTAAGGGGCAACGTGCTCGCCTTGGAAGCAAGACGACACAGAGCACCACAGGTTCGATCTGCGGGTCCGTGCTTAGAAACCTCTGGGTATTAAGCAGGTTATAAATAACCTATCTTATCATAAAGAGTAATGTGGAACAATAAAACAACCTTGGGAAAATAAGAGAGGATATGTGAAGTTTAGTGGCAGAGAAAGTAAGAAAGGGCCTAACCTTGTGAATATTAAACAGATGAAATCGGCAAGAACGGCAAGAAATAGAGATATGGTGAGAGAAAGATAACTCAGAGTCAAGATAGAAACAAAGATTACGAGCAGTGAGGAAAATAGAGAGGAGTGAAGGCGGGAAAAGAACAGAAGAGGGAGAGGCAATAGTAGAGGCTGGAAAGAAAAGAACTCCAGTTACCTGCTCCTTCTCTATTTTTCTCCCCCTATGCTGCCCTTATTCCTTCTCCATTTCCATGCACTGCTCTGCAACAGAGCCCTGTGGAGCAGGAGGAGATATGGAGGTGGTGCGTTGGAGTCAAGGGGTATTTCAAGTTCCACAAGCAGTACCCACAGAATAAGGTAACCCCTGGTATGTTTTGAGATTAAAGAGTGTACTCCTTTAAATCTGTGATGTTCAATGACATTTCAAGTGTGTTGGTAAGAACATCGGGGAAAAGCACAAAATGTTTCTGCATGCTGTAGGAATTATCCTGTGATATCACCTCCTGGAATGTCCCCCATTGCCCATTGCATTGAACCCTGACATTTCCAACATTAGCTTCATGCTTAATCATGAAGCTGTCACTGCCATTGACAGCAAAACATGGAGAGGAAGCCCAGCTGCCTCCAGCTAGAGTCAGACCCCAAACACAGAAAACTAAAAAAGAACAACTTAAAAAAACCATAGCATATGTCCCTAAAGTTCGCTGTTGTGCAACTCCGCCCACCCTAGGCTTTGCATCCAAAACACGCCCACCTGGGATCCTCTGTCATTCTTGCCCACGGGGCCCTTTGCCTTAAATCTGTCACTGGTAGGGGGACCAGATGTAGGGTGTGATGTTCTGTGGGACTTTGTGGTGCAAGTTGCATGATTTGGCAATAGGTTGATCTGGCTTTGGAAGGAGAGCTTCTCGTTGAAGAGAAATCCGAGATTACAGCTGACTTTAGGAGGAACAGGTCTGGGCCTCAACTTTGAGGACCAGATGATAGACACGAGAAGAAGGGTGGGGGCACAAGTGCAAGGACTTTCGATTGCTAGAGTTCACGCGACCTTTCATTGCTTTCCAGGTGCTAGGCAGGGAATCAAGCTAGGGAGATTAGTAAAAAGATGAATGGTTTTGGTTTCGTCTGCATACATTTGGTAGTTGAGGTTGAAGAACTCAATGATGTCTGCCAACGGAATCGCACCAAAATGTTGTGGCAACATTTCTAAAATTGCGCCAGAGCGCGACACAAAATTCCTGACCTACATTACTGTGCCCAAGTAGAGTAGAGAGTAGAGCGGGTGTTGCAGGAGTGTCACCCGCTTATCATTACGGTAAGCGGGGGATAAGAGAACAAAAAAAACACACATTAAAGGACCCTGTGGCTTCAGCACCGTCCCACGTAAGTAGGAGGAACTGACGCCGCAGAGGTACAAGGAAGTTGGTGGAGCACCCAGAAGTGCACCGCAGTAAAGGTAAGTGGGGGTGTGTGCAGTTTTGAGGATTGCGGGCCGGGACACGTGGGCAAAAATGATCTATCTGATCACTGTGCTATGCCGTAATTGTATTCGACATTTTCAACGGCGGAATTACGGGCGGTGCAGTGATCACATAGATTCCTGCCCACTGGTGCAGATGCACGTATGAAAGAGGAGCAGTGCTGTTCAATGTGACATACTTTAGGGAGACTTTGTAAGTGAATACGTGCCAAAAGCCAGAATGCGGACGCACAGGGAATAGTCGCATATTCTCCCCCGGTAGAGGTATGTTGAGTTAAAGCATTGAAAAGGACCTGCAGTGAGACCCTGAGGATACTACACAGAGGCAACCAACCTAAACACGATCAACACGGACACTGCAATGAACACTGATCGAATCTTCTTTTAATAAATACATCTGTGAAGGAGTGAGGAGAGAATGTTCCGGGAGGGTCAGAGAGGAGGGGGGTGGGAAAAACTAGTTTAGACAATTAGGATATATTTTTGGAGAGCTGACAGTTTCAATTGTTTGTATATATCTATTCTGGACTTTGATTGTTGCCTTATAATACTTTTTTCTATGTTTTTGAAACTCTTTATAAAGTCAAATAAAAAAAATTTAAAAAAAGGAGGAGCAGTGCCAGAGTGGCTCCTTGCAGGACTCCACATGTGTTTTAACAGGTTGGGGAAGAGGAATGGACCCGTTTAAACTTACTCTGATCTATTCAACAGAAAGGCTCTCCGGCTGGCCGCGTTAAAGCTGAGAATAACGCCTGGATCTAAAGGCGGGGAGAGCTAGCCACGGTACCATCAATTACAGGCCTGACTCTGCCCAACTGAGGCTCCTCAGTGCAATATTGCTGACACATGCTTTGAGAGTATGAGTAATGAAGGGGTGGGGGGGGGGGGCTAACTGTGATTTCTTGTTATACAGCCATGTACGGTGTTAGGGCAGTACAACATGTTCAGATGAAATGGGCCCCAAGCCTCACGGCGCCCCCCTCCACTCCCCAAGCAGCTGGTCCCATGGTGGTAATTGTATGGCAAAGCAAAATGCTGCTTACATTCTGAAAATTAAATGTGCACTTTGCTGTGCCAACGTTACAAGCTTCCTTTGCAGGCACCCTCATGCGATCACCTCTCTTGAGCCTCTTGCAGTATCCAACAGAGTTCTTGTCACCTAGATGACTCCACTTTCGACTACATTAGAACCTTGCTGACAAAGAGCGATTACTAGCTTTAGTGGACATTTAGTGTTTCAGCTCCCGCTGTCTCTCCAATGATAATCGCCCACTATATTAATCCCCTCGCTGTCTTCACTATACTCTAAACGCCCCACTGGTGCCACAGACTATTTTTCCCAACTGTAGACAATGGAGTCCCCAAAAGTCGCGTTGATATGGGCCCCCGTGTGCCCTGGCACTTCTTCTCCAGCCGGTTTAAGCGCCGGCCCTGTGTGCAGGAGACATTAAACAATTGGTGTGATCACGTCTTCACGCGTCTATGATTGGTGAACATCTATGAGACATCTGTTCGTTTCTATGGTTAAATAAATCCTTGCACAGGGCTGCTGCAGGAAAGGCACGTTGTTGTTTGTGGGTTATCAAGGTTAAAGTATCTGCCACCCGGCCCACCGCCCACAATACAGGAGATGGTTTTCCTTGTGTCCGCTGACCAACCCTACATTATATTTTTGCACTTTTTCTGTTTACGTCCGTGTGGAGGAGGAGAGCGTGTGAAAAAGCGAGAAATAAAAGGAGGACAGCGGGAGAAGCAGATGGAGGAAAACACAGCGATAGTCTGACATCGAGAAACGCCGACAGTGAGAGAAGATAGTGTAACACTCGTGTATAGGCGCGTTATAAATGCCATATCATATCATTGTGGAAGAGTGAGAAAGAGGGGGCAAGAAGAAAAAGAAAGCCCCGTCAGAGAAGGGCGGGGACAGAGGACGAACGCCACACACGGGAGAAAGAGAGAAGGGAAAGGGAGCGATAGAGAAAGAAAACACAGCATGAAAATAATACAGGAGTGAGAAGACATTGTTAAACAAGAGAAAAGTGAAAGCTACTGGATTTCAGAATAGAAGAAATGCAGAAGGGGAAAAAAGCACGAAAGGAAGAGACCCGGGGAGGAATGAACCGGGAGCAGATTGCAGAACAAAGGCAATCAGCATAGATATGAGCAAGCCTTATGGGGAGGGGCCGTGCCCCCCCCCCCCTAGACTTGGCAGGTAATGAGCCATTTCCTGCCAGAGCGGAGAAATTGTGCAAGAATGCGTTCACCTTTTATGGTCAATGGAAATGAGGCAGCCTCTTAGCACCAGGGAAAAGGTGGAGAAAGAAGGAGTGGGAATGGGGTGTGGAAGGGGGAAGGAGGCTGCGGGCGGCGGGGGTGGGGAGAAAGGGGGAGGATGCGGGAAGGTGAGGGAGAGAGGCAGGGGTTGAAAGTCGGCAGGGAGGAAGTGGGGAGGGGTGGAGGGGGCGGAGGTAGGGGA
Organism: Ambystoma mexicanum; assembly: GCF_040938575.1. Classification (NCBI taxonomy): domain Eukaryota; kingdom Metazoa; phylum Chordata; class Amphibia; order Caudata; family Ambystomatidae; genus Ambystoma; species Ambystoma mexicanum. Next base: position 1,089,220,981 of record NC_090929.1, read on the forward strand.
GGGCTGTGATGTCAGCGGGACTGGCGGCTGCCTGGCTCCTGCAGAGCCCACATCGGGAGAAAGAGAAAGCACCGCACACAGCTCGGCATTGTCCCGTGTCCAGGAGGATCCAGGACCCCGGAAACTGCAGCAGAGAGTCCCCGGCGGGACTTGCATTGCCACAGGTATGGGAGGGTGCGGGCATGTCCGGGCACTGTGTCACCATTTGGGGGTACCTGCGCGCTGGTAAGACAAAAGAAAGACCGGCCGACCTCCGTGGCACCCCCCACATGAGACGACATAAGGGCAGAACAAATGACAACATCGCTAAACGAGGTACATGGAACACAGCGGTTACCCCAATCGTGAAATGCGGGTGTTCTGCTCCTGTCCATCTCCCGTGGTTCCCAGGTCTCTTGCTGTCTCCCGTGGCCCCAATTCCCAGCCTTCCCACCGCTCCAGTTGCCAGGCCTGTAACCCATGCGGCTGGGGCTCCAGTCCCCACCATTGCCACCCCAGGCTCCGGTTGCCAGGGCTGAACCGCTATGGCTCCGGTTCATACATTGGTTTGCTATAGTAGCCACACACTACTCGGACCCATGCGCTCTCATACAGTCCTAAAGCTGGCCCACTTTAGTCTCGAAACTGCTTGCATTCTAGGACTTGTGCTGGCTTTGTAACGAGAAATCCGGGACTACGAGTCCCAGAATGCAAAGCTAAAACCAGGACTGGGCTTGCGTCTCCTGAATGGAAGGTGGCATGTCGGATGTGGGTAGTGGTCGTTCCAGTTCTTTTCTTTTCTTTTCTGTTGTATTCTCGCTCGTGGTGTTTACCAGCCCCCCTTGGACGTGCAGGCCCCCAAGCCCAGGAATGCAAAGTAAATGGCAGGAGTTGATGACCTGGGGGGAGGGCAGGGCAAAGGCCACCCTGAGAGCTCTGACAATGCTCCAACTCACAGGCCTTTACTCTTTGCTCCAGTTACCAGGTTTCCTATAGGCTCCTACGCCCCCAGCCATGGCCCTAGTTTACGTGCCTGTACTCCTTGACAGGGTCGCGATTCCCAGGTCCGTGCAGTCTACTCGGAGTTCGCCATGCAGTCCAACGTACAGTTTCTTCCTTTCCCATCTGCATGTTAGGAAAGCCACCAGTCCCAGAATTCCAAGAAAAAGGGTCTGGGGAGCCCCCTGAAGCAGGGCACGGAGAAACATGAGAGCTCTGTGTTAGTTCCCAGGTCTGTCGCCAGCGCCCATGAAGGGTCCTCTTTCTACTATTGCTCTCTGCCCGTGTCCTCTCGCGGCTACGGGTCCCGAGTAGGGGTCCCCAGCTCTGTGCAGTCCCCTATAGCTCTGCCCGCCCCCCTCTTTGGAATCCAGTGCCTATGCTCCTACCTGTTCTTTGGGAGATCACCTGTCATTTGCATTTTAGGGATCCAGGTCCCAGGTTACAATCTATGATTCTCTTTCCCGGATCTGTGCCTTTCCCTATAGCTTCAGAAGCTAGAGATGTTACCCATCCCAGGCTCCATTACCCAGGACTGTGACTCCTAGGCCTGGAGAATGGGGCTCTGGACAGCTTCTCCTCCTACAGCTCTAGGGCCCATGCACGTGTCCCCCTCCGATGGCCTCATGGGCCAAGTAGGAGAGGCACAGACCTGGAACAAGGTCCCAGAACTGGGTCTGGCCATGTCAATCCAGCTCCCGGATCTGTGGATCCAGTCCCACACCCAAGTTATGTATGCAGGGAGCACACTTTCCTACTGCTTAGCTAGTCTAGTCCCACACCCCAGTTATGTATGAAGGGGGGTGCACTTTCCCACTGCTTAGCTAGTGTATTCCCACGCTCCAGTCATGCATGCAGGGAGCGCACTTTCCTACTGCTTAGCTAGTGTATTCCCACGATCCAGTCATGTATATAGGGAGCGCACTTTCCTACTGCTTAGCTAGTGTAGTCCCACACCCCAGTTATGTATGCAGGGAGCGCACTTTTCTACTGCTTAGCTAGTGTATTCCCACGCTCCAGTCATGTAGGCAGAGAACGCACTTTCCTACTGCTTAGCTAGTGTATTCCCACGCTCCAGTCATGTATGTAGGGGTGCCCTTTCCTACTGCTTAGCTAGTGTATTTCCACGCTCCAGTTATGTATGCAGGGAGCGCACTTTCCTACTGCTTAGCTAGTGTATTCCCACGCTCCAGTCATGTATGTAGGGGTGCACTTTCCCACTGCTTGGCCAGTGTAGTCCCACACCCCATTTATGTATGCAGGGAGCGCACTTTCCTACTGCTTAGTTAGTGTAGTCCTACGCCCCAGTTATGTATGCAGGGGGTGCACTTTCCTATGCCCCAGTTATGTATGCAGGGGGTGCGCTTTCCCATGCCCCAGTTATGTATGCAGGGAGTGCACTTTCCCATGCTCCAGTTATGAATGCAGGGGGTGCGCTTTCCTACGCCCCAGTTATGTATGCAGGGGGTGCGCTTTCCTACGCCCCAGTTATGTATGCAGGGAGTGCACTTTCCTACGCCCCAGTTATGTATGCAGGGGGTGCGCTTTCCTACGCCCCAGTTATGTATGCAGGGGGTGCACTTTCCCATGCCCCAGTTATGTATGCAGGGGGTGCACTTTCCCATGCCCCAGTTATGTATGCAGGGAGTGCACTTTCCTACGCCCAGTTATGTATGCAGGGAGTGCACTTTCCCATGCCCCGGTTATGTATGCAGGGAGTGCACTTTCCCATGCCCCAGTTTTGTATGCAGGGACTGCACTTTCCTACGCCCCAGTTATGTATGCAGGGACTGCACTTTCCTACGCCCCAGTTATGTATGTAGGGACTGCACTTTCCCATGCCCCAGTTATGGATGCAGGGAGTGCACTTTCCTACGCCCCAGTTATGGATGCAGGGAGTGCACTTTCCTAAGCCCAGTTATGTATGCAGGGAGTGCACTTTCCCAGGCCCCAGTTATGTATGCAGGGAGTGCACTTTCCCATGCCCCAGTTTTGTATGCAGGGACTGCACTTTCCTACGCCCCAGTTATGGATGCAGGGACTGCACTTTCCCATGCCCCAGTTATGGATGCAGGGACTGCACTTTCCTACGCCCCAGTTATGGATGCAGGGACTGCACTTTCCTACGCCCCAGGTATGTATGCAGGGACTGCACTTTCCCATGCCCCAGGTATGTATGCAGGGACTGCACTTTCCCATGCCCCAGGTATGTATGCAGGGACTGCACTTTCCCATGCCCCAGGTATGTATGCAGGGACTGCACTTTCCCATGCCCCAGGTATGTATGCAGGGACTGCAGTTTCCCACGCCCCAGGTATGTATGCAGGGGGTGCACTTTCCTAGAGCTTACGCTAGTGTACTCCCACGCCCCAGTTATGTATGCAGGGAGTGCACTTTCCCATGCCCCAGTTATGTATGCAGGGAGTGCACTTTCCTACGCCCCAGTTATGTATGCAGGGAGTGCACTTTCCCATGCCCGTTACGTATGCAGGGAGTGCACTTTCCCATGCCCCAGTTTTGTATGCAGGGAGTGCACTTTCCTACGCCCCAGTTATGGATGCAGGGAGTGCACTTTCCTACGCCCCAGGTATGTATGCATTGACTGCACTTTCCCATGCCCCAGGTATGTATGCATTGACTGCACTTTCCCATGCCCCAGGTATGTATGCAGGGACTGCACTTTCCCATGCCCCAGGTATGTATGCAGGGACTGCACTTTCCCATGCCCCAGGTATGTATGCAGGGACTGCACTTTCCCATGCCCCAGGTATGTATGCAGGGACTGCACTTTTCGACGCCCCAGTTATGGATGCAGGGACTGCACTTTCCCACGCCCCAGTTATGGATGCAGGGACTGCACTTTCCTACGCCCCAGGTATGTATGCAGGGACTGCACTTTCCCATGCCCCAGGTATGTATGCAGGGACTGCACTTTCCCACGCCCCAGTTATGGATGCAGGGACTGCACCTTCCTACGCCCCAGTTATGGATGCAGGGACTGCACCTTCCTACGCCCCAGTTATGGATGCAGGGACTGCACTTTCCTACGCCCCAGGTATGGATGCAGGGACTGCACTTTCCCATGCCCCAGGTATGTGTGCAGGGACTGCACTTTCCCATGCCCCAGTTATGGATGCAGGGACTGCACTTTCCTACGCCCCAGGTATGTATGCAGGGACTGCACTTTCCCACGCCCCAGGTATGTATGCAGGGACTGCACTTTCCCATGCCCCAGGTATGTATGCAGGGACTGCACTTTCCCATGCCCCAGGTATGTATGCAGGGACTGCACTTTCCCACGCCCCAGGTATCTATGCAGGGACTGCACTTTCCCATGCCCCAGTTATGTATGCAGGGACTGCACTTTCCTACGCCTCAGTACTCCTTGACAGGGTCGCGATTCCCAGGTCCGTGCAGTCTACTCGGAGTTCTCCATTCAGTCCAGATTTTTTATTTCTGGACGTACAGTTTCTTCCTTTCCCATCTGCATGTTAGGAAAGCCACCAGTCCCAGAATTCCAAGAAAAAGGGTCTGGGGAGCCCCCTGAAGCAGGGCACGGAGAAACATGAGAGCTCTGTGTTAGTTCCCAGGTCTGTCGCCAGCGCCCATGAAGGGTCCTCTTTCTACTATTGCTCTCTGCCCGTGTCCTCTCGCGGCTACGGGTCCCGAGTAGGGGTCCCCAGCTCTGTGCAGCCCCCTATAGCTCTGCCCGCCCCCCTCTTTGGAATCCAGTGCCTATGCTCCTACCTGTTCTTTGGGAGATCACCTGTCATTTGCATGTTAGGGATCCAGGTCCCAGGTTACAATCTATGATTCTCTTTCCCGGATCTGTGCCTTTCCCTATAGCTTCAGAAGCTAGAGATGTTACCCATCCCAGGCTCCATTACCCAGGACTGTGACTCCTAGGCCTGGAGAATGGGGCTCTGGACAGCTTCTCCTCCTACAGCTCTAGGGCCCATGCATGTGTCCCCCTCCGATGGCCTCATGGGCCAAGTAGGAGAGGCACAGACCTGGAACAAGGTCCCAGAACTGGGTCTGGCCATGTCAATCCAGCTCCCGGATCTGTGCCTCACAGGTAGTCCCACACCCAAGTTATGTATGCAGGGAGCACACTTTCCTACTGCTTAGCTAGTCTAGTCCCACACCCCAGTTATGTATGAAGGGGGGTGCACTTTCCCACTGCTTAGCTAGTGTATTCCCACGCTCCAGTCATGCATGCAGGGAGCGCACTTTCCCACTGCTTAGCTAGTGTATTCCCACGCTCCAGTCATGCATGCAGGGAGCGCACTTTCCTACTGCTTAGCTAGTGTATTCCCACGATCCAGTCATGTATATAGGGAGCGCACTTTCCTACTGCTTAGCTAGTGTAGTCCCACACCCCAGTTATGTATGCAGGGAGCGCACTTTTCTACTGCTTAGCTAGTGTATTCCCACGCTCCAGTCATGTAGGCAGAGAACGCACTTTCCTACTGCTTAGCTAGTGTATTCCCACGCTCCAGTCATGTATGTAGGGGTGCCCTTTCCTACTGCTTAGCTAGTGTATTTCCACGCTCCAGTTATGTATGCAGGGAGCGCACTTTCCTACTGCTTAGCTAGTGTATTCCCACGCTCCAGTCATGTATGTAGGGGTGCACTTTCCCACTGCTTGGCCAGTGTAGTCCCACACCCCATTTATGTATGCAGGGAGCGCACTTTCCTACTGCTTAGTTAGTGTAGTCCTACGCCCCAGTTATGTATGCAGGGAGTGCACTTTCCTACGCCCCAGTTATGTATGCAGGGAGTGCACTTTACTACGTCCCAGTTATGTATGCAGGGAGTGCACTTTCCTACGCCCCAGTTATGTATGCAGGGGGTGCACTTTCCTATGCCCCAGTTATGTATGCAGGGGGTGCGCTTTCCCATGCCCCAGTTATGTATGCAGGGAGTGCACTTTCCCATGCTCCAGTTATGTATGCAGGGGGTGCGCTTTCCTACGCCCCAGTTATGTATGCAGGGAGTGCACTTTCCTACGCCCCAGTTATGTATGCAGGGGGTGCGCTTTCCCATGCCCCAGTTATGTATGCAGGGGGTGCACTTTCCCATGCCCCAGTTATGTATGCAGGGAGTGCACTTTCCTACGCCCAGTTATGTATGCAGGGAGTGCACTTTCCCATGCCCCGGTTATGTATGCAGGGAGTGCACTTTCCCATGCCCCAGTTTTGTATGCAGGGACTGCACTTTCCTACGCCCCAGTTTTGTATGCAGGGACTGCACTTTCCTACGCCCCAGTTATGTATGCAGGGACTGCACTTTCCTACGCCCCAGTTATGTATGTAGGGACTGCACTTTCCCATGCCCCAGTTATGGATGCAGGGAGTGCACTTTCCTACGCCCCAGTTATGGATGCAGGGAGTGCACTTTCCTAAACCCAGTTATGTATGCAGGGAGTGCACTTTCCCATGCCCCAGTTATGTATGCAGGGAGTGCACTTTCCCATGCCCCAGTTTTGTATGCAGGGAGTGCACTTTCCCATGCCCCAGTTTTGTATGCAGGGAGTGCACTTTCCTACGCCCCAGTTATGGATGCAGGGAGTGCACTTTCCTACGCCCCAGGTATGTATGCATTGACTGCACTTTCCCATGCCCCAGGTATGTATGCATTGACTGCACTTTCCCATGCCCCAGGTATGTATGCAGGGACTGCACTTTCCCATGCCCCAGGTATGTATGCAGGGACTGCACTTTCCCATGCCCCAGGTATGTATGCAGGGACTGCACTTTCCCACGCCCCAGTTATGGATGCAGGGACTGCACTTTCCCACGCCCCAGTTATGGATGCAGGGACTGCACTTTCCTACGCCCCAGGTATGTATGCAGGGACTGCACTTTCCCATGCCCAAGGTATGTATGCAGGGACTGCACTTTCCCACGCCCCAGGTATGTATGCAGGGACTGCACCTTCCTACGCCCCAGTTATGGATGCAGGGACTGCACTTTCCTACGCCCCAGGTATGGATGCAGGGACTGCACTTTCCCATGCCCCAGGTATGTGTGCAGGGACTGCACTTTCCTACGCCCCAGGTATGTATGCAGGGACTGCACTTTCCCACGCCCCAGGTATGTATGCAGGGACTGCACTTTCCCACGCCCCAGGTATGTATGCAGGGACTGCACTTTCCCATGCCCCAGGTATGTATGCAGGGACTGCACTTTCCCACGCCCCAGGTATCTATGCAGGGACTGCACTTTCCCATGCCCCAGTTATGTATGCAGGGACTGCACTTTCCTACGCCTCAGTACTCCTTGACAGGGTCGCGATTCCCAGGTCCGTGCAGTCTATTTAGAGTTCTCCATTCAGTCCAGATTTTTTATTTCTGGACGTACAGTTTCTTCCTTTCCCATCTGCATGTTAGGAAAGCCACCAGTCCCAGAATTCCAAGAAAAAGGGTCTGGGGAGCCCCCTGAAGCAGGGCACGGAGAAACATGAGAGCTCTGTGTTAGTTCCCAGGTCTGTCGCCAGCGCCCATGAAGGGTCCTCTTTCTACTATTGCTCTCTGCCCGTGTCCTCTCGCGGCTACGGGTCCCGAGTAGGGGTCCCCAGCTCTGTGCAGCCCCCTATAGCTCTGCCCGCCCCCCTCTTTGGAATCCAGTGCCTATGCTCCTACCTGTTCTTTGGGAGATCACCTGTCATTTGCATGTTAGGGATCCAGGTCCCAGGTTACAATCTAGGATTCTCTTTCCCGGATCTGTGCCTTTCCCTATAGCTTCAGAAGCTAGAGATGTTACCCATCCCAGGCTCCATTACCCAGGACTGTGACTCCTAGGCCTGGAGAATGGGGCTCTGGACAGCTTCTCCTCCTACAGCTCTAGGGCCCATGCATGTGTCCCCCTCCGATGGCCTCATGGGCCAAGTAGGAGAGGCACAGACCTGGAACAAGGTCCCAGAACTGGGTCTGGCCATGTCAATCCAGCTCCCGGATCTGTGCCTCACAGGTAGTCCCACACCCAAGTTATGTATGCAGGGAGCACACTTTCCTACTGCTTAGCTAGTCTAGTCCCACACCCCAGTTATGTATGAAGGGGGGTGCACTTTCCCACTGCTTAGCTAGTGTATTCCCACGCTCCAGTCATGTATGCAGGGAGCGCACTTTCCTACTGCTTAGCTAGTGTATTCCCACGCTCCAGTTATGTATGCAGGGAGCACACTTTTCTACTGCTTAGCTAGTGTAGTCCCACACCCCAGATATGTATGCAGGGAGCGCACTTTTCTACTGCTTAGCTAGTGTATTCCCACGCTCCAGTCATGTATGCAGAGAACGCACTTTCCTACTGCTTAGCTAGTGTATTCCCACGCTCCAGTCATGTATGTAGGGGTGCCCTTTCCTACTGCTTAGCTAGTGTATTTCCACGCTCCAGTTATGTATGCAGGGAGCGCACTTTCCTACTGCTTAGCTAGTGTATTCCCACGCTCCAGTCATGTATGTAGGGAGCGCACTTTCCTACTGCTTAGCTAGTGTAGTCCCACACCCCAGTTATGTATGCAGGGAGCGCACTTTCCTACTGCTTAGCTAGTGTATTCCCACGCTCCAGTCATGTATGTAGGGGTGCACTTTCCCACTGCTTGGCCAGTGTAGTCCCACACCCCATTTATGTATGCAGGGAGCGCACTTTCCTACTGCTTAGTTAGTGTAGTCCTACGCCCCAGTTATGTATGCAGGGAGTGCACTTTCCTACGCCCCAGTTATGTATGCAGGGAGTGCACTTTCCTACGTCCCAGTTATGTATGCAGGGAGTGCACTTTCCCATGCTCCAGTTATGTATGCAGGGGGTGCGCTTTCCTATGCTCCAGTTATGTATGCAGGGGGTGCGCTTTCCTACGCCCCAGTTATGTATGCAGGGAGTGCGCTTTCCCACGCCCCAGTTATGTATGCAGGGGGTGCACTTTCCCATGCCCCAGTTATCGATGCAGGGGGTGCACTTTCACATGCCCCAGTTATGTATGCAGGGAGTGCGCTTTCCTAAGCCCCAGTTATGTATGCAGGGGGTGCACTTTCCCATGCCCCAGTTATGTATGCAGGGGGTGCACTTTCCCATGCCCCAGTTATGTATGCAGGGAGTGCACTTTCCTACGCCCCAGTTATGTATGCAGGGAGTGCACTTTCCCATGCTCCAGTTATGTATGCAGGGAGTGCACTTTCCCATGCTCCAGTTATGTATGCAGGGGGTGCGCTTTCCTAGAGCTTACGCTAGTGTACTCCCACGCCCCATTTATGTATGCAGGGGGTGCACTTTCCCATGCCCCAGTTATGTATGCAGGGAGTGCACTTTCCTACGCCCAGTTATGTATGCAGGGAGTGCACTTTCCTACGCCCAGTTATGTATGCAGGGAGTGCACTTTCCCATGCCCCAGTTATGTATGCAGGGAGCGCACTTTCCCATGCCCCAGTTTTGTATGCAGGGACTGCACTTTCCTACGCCCCAGTTATGTATGCAGGGACTGCACTTTCCCATGCCCCAGTTATGGATGCAGGGAGTGCACTTTCCCACGCCCCAGTTATGTATGCAGGGAGTGCACTTTCCTACGCCCAGTTATGTATGCAGGGAGTGCACTTTCCCATGCCCCAGTTATGTATGCAGGGAGTGCACTTTCCCATGCCCCAGTTATGTATGCAGGGAGTGCACTTTCCCATGCCCCAGTTATGTATGCAGGGAGTGCACTTTCCCATGCCCCAGTTATGTATGCAGGGAGTGCACTTTCCTACGCCCCAGGTATGTATGCAGGGACTGCACTTTCCCATGCCCCAGGTATGTATGCAGGGACTGCACTTTCCCATGCCCCAGGTATGTATGCAGGGACTGCAGTTTCCCACGCCCCAGTTATGTATGCAGGGGGTGCGCTTTCCTAGAACTTACGCTAGTGTACTCCCACACCCCAGTTATGTATGCAGGGAGTGCACTTTCCCATGCCCCAGTTATGTATGCAGGGAGTGCACTTTCCTACGGCCCAGTTATGTATGCAGGGAGTGCACTTTCCCATGCCCGTTACGTATGCAGGGAGTGCACTTTCCCATGCCCCAGTTTTGTATGCAGGGAGTGCACTTTCCTACGCCCCAGTTATGGATGCAGGGACTGCACTTTCCTAAGCCCCAGGTATGTATGCAGGGACTGCACTTTCCCATGCCCCAGGTATGTATGCAGGGACTGCACTTTCCCATGCCCCAGGTATGTATGCAGGGACTGCACTTTCCCATGCCCCAGGTATGTATGCAGGGACTGCACTTTCCCATGCCCCAGGTATGTATGCAGGGACTGCACTTTCCCACGCCCCAGTTATGGATGCAGGGACTGCACTTTCCTACGCCCCAGGTATGTATGCAGGGACTGCACTTTCCCATGCCCCAGTTATGGATGCAGGGACTGCACTTTCCCATGCCCCAGTTATGGATGCAGGGACTGCACTTTCCTACGCCCCAGTTATGGATGCAGGGACTGCACTTTCCTACGCCCCAGGTATCTATGCAGGGACTGCACTTTCCCATACCCCAGTTATGTATGCAGGGACTGCACTTTCCTACGCCTCAGTACTCCTTGACAGGGTCGCGATTCCCAGGTCCGTGCAGTCTACTCGGAGTTCTCCATTCAGTCCAGATTTTTTATTTCTGGACGTACAGTTTCTTCCTTTCCCATCTGCATGTTAGGAAAGCCACCAGTCCCAGAATTCCAAGAAAAAGGGTCTGGGGAGCCCCCTGAAGCATGGCACGGAGAAACATGAGAGCTCTGTGTTAGTTCCCAGGTCTGTCGCCAGCGCCCATGAAGGGTCCTCTTTCTACTATTGCTCTCTGCCCGTGTCCTCTCGCGGCTACGGGTCCCGAGTAGGGGTCCCCAGCTCTGTGCAGCCCCCTATAGCTCTGCCCGCCCCCCTCTTTGGAATCAAGTGCCTATGCTCCTACCTGTTCTTTGGGAGATCACCTGTCATTTGCATGTTAGGGGTCCAGGTCCCAGGTTACAATCTATGATTCTCTTTCCCGGATCTGTGCCTTTCCCTATAGCTTCAGAAGCCAGAGATGTTACCCATCCCCAAGCTCCATTACCCAGGACTGTGACTCCTAGGCCTGGAGAATGGGGCTCTGGGCAGCTTCTCCTCCTACAGCTCTAGGGCCCATGCATGTGTCCCCTCCCCCTTTAGGAAACAGTCCTCTGCTTCCAGTGGCCTCATCCTTTCAGCCTTGATGGTGACGCTGCCCCTCCCCAGCTGGCGAGGGGCTGCACCACCATTAAAGCTGAATAGGCGAGGCGCTGTCCCCTGCCAGGCAAGCCTATAGAATGTAAATGCAGAGTTCAGCACCCTCTCTCCCACAGGGGAGAGGGTGCTAATCTCTACAAAAGGCTGCATGGCAGGGGTGCCAATACCTGAAACCGATTTTTGGCAATGGCAGTTAGGTGTTCTGGTAGAAGACCGCAACATAACTTTAGTATTATAATGAATGCCACAGCGTCGTTCAGTAACATCACTGGAAATTCACCTCCAGTTTATAGCAACATCAGAAAGGCATTGTGGGTATGCAAAATATCCCAAGGGAAACAGCGTTTTGCTCCAGGAAATTGTATTTGTTTTACAGGGCAGTGCTATTTTTATTCAGAACTTTTATCAACCCAAGACAGATATTCTCAAAGCTGCAGACAGCTATAAAATGGTGCAAAAGACTTTAGTTTGTGCTAATTTGCATACCCACAATACCTTGCTGATGTGGCTCTGAACAAGAGGTGAACTTCCAGTGCTGGTTACCAGGTGGCGTTGTGGCATGTGTGACTTGGCTCAAATGGATGATTCTAATTCCAGATGAAAGAGTTGTAAACCCATCATACGTTTGCTGATGTTTGAGATATACAGTCACAGGAATTTTTTTAGTTACAGTTTATATTGACAAGATTTATCGCAACAAAACGCTTCACATTCAGCGGATGTGGGAACTCGGAGCTTTACACGGCATGCCTGTTGATGTCTCCCTTGATGCTATATCCCCCATAATGCCATTTTGTATATGACTGTGAATTCCTTCTTTTTATAATCTGAGTGTGCTCTGCAACGGGAACGCGCTGAGTCAAGCCAGTCATGAGAATCTGTTCAATTTAACTAAACTTTAACAAAAGAAAAGTGTTTTCAGTGAATTTGAGGGGTTTGTTATACCATAGTTTTTTTTTTTAATGTGCCACTGGCCATGGCCTTTGACAACTCTTATTTGAAAACACTGCAGTGGTCACTGCACATGCCCCCCCCTCACTCCCGGGTCCACTAGCCACGGCCTTTCACCAGGGCTTTAAGTGGGCCGGGGCCCAGCCCCGCCAGGCTCCGAAATTTAGTTTTGAGGCGGGTCCCTGCCGGTGCCCGCTAATCTCACCTGACAGCCCCGGCCAATACACGAAAAGCCATTTTTTTCTACAGCCTGAAGCTCTCGCTCGTGTGCGAGAGCTTCAGGCTTCAGAAAAAAAATGTCTTTCAGCCGCACCTACAAGGCATCCCTTTAATCAAGTGATGCACGTGGGCCGGCACCACCATTATGGAGAAAACGTGAGGCCGCTGGAAGCAGAGGCCTTGCTTTCTAAATACTGAAGCTCCCGCAGATTCGCGGGAGTTTCAGTCTTTAGGAAAAAGGCCTCTGCTTCCAGTGGCCTCATCCTTTCAGCCTTGATGGTGACGCTGCCCCTCCCCAGCTGGCGAGGGGCAGCACCACCATTAAAGCTGAATAGGCGAGGCGCTGTCCCCTGCCAGGCAAGCCTATAGAATGTAAATGCAGAGATCAGCACCCTCTCCCCCATAGGGGAGAGGGTGCTAATCTCTACAAAAGGCTGCATGGCAGGGGTGCCAGTAGCCCATTGAGCCGGGGCTCGTCAAGTGGGCGTGGCCTAATGGGCCATCAAGGCCCCCGCTGTTAGGCCACGCCCCCTCGATGAGCACCGGCTCGATTTGTAGTGCCGCTTAAGGCACTGCCTTTCACCATACCCACTGAATATTTTTTTAACACTTCCAGTGAACTAGCAATGTACTACAGATAGGCACAGTTATCTGGAAAAACTACAAAAACAATGTTTCCCTCCCAGTCACTCACCAGGTGCCCCTCTCCTTCTGGCATGCTCCACTAAACTCATATTCCCAGCCCTTTCCCATGCACCCCCAAACCTTGTTCCGTGTGACGCACTTTCATTCGCAATATCGTTTTTTTTTAGTAGCCGTGGTTATCCCAATGAATAACCGCGACTTTGAGAAAATGTCATTTTTCTGCCTTTTCATTTTCGTATAGCCGCCGTTATCCCTTGCATCGAACAAAAAAAATGGCTGCTTTTTTCATTTCTGAAAATCTTCTCTGCTGCAAAGCACCATGGGAGATAGCCTAACAATTCTGGGAATAATATTTACACTACTGGGTGCAATAACCCCAGACACCCTCCTCAGTCAATTCTTTGTGCCCAAGTTGTTTCATACCTAGTCCAATTCTTTCCAGTGATTTGGAGGGTGCGCTCAAGCAAAAACAGAACTTTTTCCTCTATGGGAAAATCAGTGGGGACTATGCTGAAAATGTGTTTTTTTATGTTTTTGTTCTCTCATTCATTTCTTTATTTTGTAATTCATTTTTTCCAAAATGTCCAGTCCGAGGGGGGAAGGGGGTGTTGTGAGTAACATTTTTGTCTGCAAAAGTTCAGTCTAATCGGTCATATGAGTCAAAAGTTGTTGGCAATACATTTTTCGGATTTCCAATGGTACCTGATAATCCAACTATATTGGGGCAGTCGCCGCCCTATATTCTAGAGTATAACATTCTGGATTATACTTTCTCTATACATGACTCCCAATATGTGCTCAGACACCTGAACGAAATTGCTTCTGGGTGTCTTCTGGTGCGTCTCCTGGTGCATTTTCCGGCAATAACATCATTACGAGGCGGTAGACTTAACCCAAACGCTGCAGTGGGGCTCCAGAAACCTCCAGGTTATAGCACAGCACGGATTCTGGAAACCACCAACCCTTTTTCCTCACAGCCTCTCCTCCCGTTATGTCCAGCGCAGGAAAGGGGGCTCGTTTAGTTTGCCATGCACAGAGACCCTGGGGGAAAGGCGGCTGCTGAAAATGTCACAAAGTAAGTGTCACTATTAGTTAAATAGGGCGCATTCCGTTCATGGTGACTCTGGTACTCCTATTTCTTGCCCTCCTCCCTTCGCGGCTGATGGAGAAGGAGGGATAACGGGGAGAAGTGGATTTAACTCCGAAGTAATGCTAGGTCATAATCAGAACAATTGGAATATATACCACTTCATTTAAACCTGTGTACCCACAGCCCGGTATCGCATTTTCAGTGAAATGCCAGCTGCATGGCATGCACTTGCTATGTGCCTTTTTGTGCTTGCTCTGTAAGCTGCACCCCCTTTTGTTTTTTTTGAATGTATTGCATTTTATGTACTCTACCTCTGAAGACCACGGGGGAGGAGGGGCACTGCGCTTTACAAAGCAACAAAGAATAAGTGGGCCGTTTTATTTTTGGTGGGCCTGGCATTGGAAAGAGTTGGGTATGCCTGGGACAGAAGAGGGTGCATGTCTGTTTTGTGGGGGAATTGGGGGACTCCCTGAAATTCTGGTTCCAGCCAAAGGCAGATTGTGGTAGCAGTGCCAACACGGGCAGAAATTGACCAGTGGCATCCTGGCAGCCGTTCCAGGGAGTTCCTCTAACCCAGTGGTCTTCAAACTGTGGGGCTGGTCACCCTGGGAGTGGCTCGGCAAACCATGTTTTACTCCAAGGAGGGCTCTGCGCAAAAGTTTGAATGCCGCCACAGTCAGACTGGGGCATAACATTGTCTCGGGCACCAATGAAAAAGTGGCCCACCGTTCCAAATGGCAATTCACTCCTTTTTTTAATGACTGACTGTTTGAGTAGCACCCAAGGGGGAGGCTTTTGATACAATGTAATGCACATTGTTCATTTTAAAATGTACTCCATAACACTTGCCCAAACTACTAGCTGCGTAGGGAAGTAACTTATCAAACTGACCGACATGGGCCAAAAAAGTGGCCCACTTTGACCCAAAAAACGGGCTCACGCTAGCATTTGTCATTTTGTGTTCTGGCATTGCCCCATAGGCTGGTCCGTGTCTGAATGGCACTGCGCTAACCCCCACGCGACTGCCTCCTCTCAAAACCGTTATCCCCCATGAACTCAAGGGCGGATAGAAGGCAGCTATCCAATCAAACTCTGTCACACAAGCAAGGGATCCACTCTCAAACTCTGTCACACAAGCAAGGGATCCACTCTCAAACTCTGTCACACAAGCAAGGGATCCACAATCAAACTGTCACACAAGCAAGGGATCCACTCTCAAACTCTGTCACACAAGCAAGGGATCCACTCTCAAACTCTGTCACACAAGCAAGGGATCCACAATCAAACTGTCACACAAGCAAGGGATCCACTCTCAAACTCTGTCACACAAGCAAGGGATCCACTCTCAAACTCTGTCACACAAGCAAGGGATCCACAATCAAACTGTCACACAAGCAAGGGATCCACTCTCAAACTCTGTCACACAAGCAAGGGATCCACTCTCAAACTCTGTCACACAAGCAAGGGATCCACAATCAAACTGTCACACAAGCAAGGGATCCACAATCAAACTCTGTCACACAAGCAAGGGATCCACAATCAAACTCTGTCACACAAGCAAGGGATCCACAATCAAACACTGTCACACAAGCAAGGGATCCACAATCAAACTGTCACACAAGCAAGGGATCCACTCTTCAGGGTGCTGCCAGGACTTCTTCAGCTGAGCTGCCTTCACATGAGAGGGGAATAAAGGGTCTCCTGTAGGGGGTTGCGGGGGTCATCCAAATAAGGGGGCGTTCTCTTGGCAATGAGGGGTCTACTTATGGGAGAGAAGTGGGGTCGTTGTCTGCACTGGGCAATGTGGGATCCTTCTTCACGCTACACCCGGCAATGCGGGTGGCACCAGCTTCCCTGTCTTAGCTGGCCTGCAATGGAGTGCCCTTCCACCGTCCCTAAGAGCTGAAACCTCCCATATAGCCTTCTGCAAAGCTATCAAGACACTGCTCTTCACCTAATCCTGACTAGGTACCATCTGCATACTCAGTAAACTGCATACGCTATCATTATGCCTGCCTGTAACATATGTAATATCTGTATTAAGTTTGTAATTATGTTTAAATGCCATTCACCTGCACCTAGTTTATCACATGTAACAGCGCCTCGATGCCGAAGGGCTGTTTGCACGCTTTATACATTTTAAATAAATAAATGTGCTTCATTGGGACAGCACAGAGTATTAAAAAAAAACAGTCGCCATACACAACATGAAAATTATAACTGAGAAGCTATTAACTATGGGATGGGTTCCACCTCAAGAGTTCCAAGTGACATCATGGACAACTAGAACACGCCCTGCCCCGCTTGTTTGCATCGGGTACTGGGCTGAAGGAGTAAGCACGCAGTAACGTATACTGTGCCGGCTCCTACCACAGTGGTCTCCCATCATTGACGCTTGTTTGCATCGGGTCCTGGGCTGAAGGAGTAAGCCAGCAGCAACATATACTGTGCCGGCTCCTACCACAGTGGTCTCCCATCATTGACACTTGTTTGCATCGGGTCCTCGGCTGAAGGAGTAAGCAGGCAGTAACGTATGCTGTATCGGCTCCTACCACAGTGGTCTCCCATCATTGATGCTTGTTTGCATCGGGTCCTGGGCTGAAGGAGTAAGCACGCAGCAACCTATACTGTGCCGGCTCCTACCACAGTGGTCTCCCATTATTGACGCTCGTTTGCATCGGGTCCTGGGTTTATGTCTGGCAAGCGCTAGGTCTGGAGACCAAAAGGAAAAAGGGGAAGGGGCAGAGAAGGGTATGGAAATAGCCAGAGCAAGTAGCAGAATGGGGGGTGTCTGGGGAAGTCGGGAAGATGTGTAGAATTGAATGCTTGTTTCGGCAAGGATGTGTGGGATCTGATGGATGGGCTCGGGGAGCCGGTACTCTGCCGCATCTAGAGGGAGTCCGTAGTGTGCACAGTGTAAGTAATCCCAGAGTAGAGGATCCCAGAGTAGAGGACCTAACTGACACATTCCGCAGTCACCATTGGGATTGGTACACAAACGCACGGCTTCGCAGAAGGCATCTATTTATTTATGTTTAATGAAAAAATATATAAAGAGAATTGAGCAAGAACTAAGCAGATTCATAGCTTTAGAATTATGAAAAATGGTAAATTAAAATATGCGTTGCAAAAAGCTGAATGGGTAGGACAAACACATCCTTGAAAACGATACAGGAGAGCAGACACCACACGTGTGCTCCGTGGAGCCCAGGCTCTTCCCTTCTGTCTGATGCTGGGGGACCCTAATCCCTCCCAGCTGGACATACAGTTACAGAAAATTGGGGAATTATTACCCCAGACTGAGGGAATAGGCTTGGGGCAAACAGTTCATACAAAACCTTGACCATGAACTCCTTCCAGGAAAATCTCAAAGGAGTCCAGGAATGCCCACCCTCAAGGTATGGCTGTATCCGTTGTGTGCTTATGTTGGGGTACAGGGGGGGTGCTTAGAAACTTGCAATGCGTCTTCACTGTTAGCCTCCCTTGTCTGTTTGCCAGAGTGATGCTAGCTCTGCTGTTACTTTTGCTGTATCTGTGTAGTATTATTATTGTATTGAGCCCGGGCCTAGCTTCGAGAATCAACAGAGTTTTACAGAAGTATACAACAGTACAGATGCATAACAGAACGCTTTTCTGATGTAACAGATATACAGTGGGTGATATTATACCAAGGGACACAGGGGAGGGGTACAGCTGTACAGGGTGGTGGGGAGGAGAGCGGCGGACAGTGTCTAGCAAGTCGGGTGGCGCAATGGGTGACTGGATCGCCTAGGTGTTGAGGAAGAGAGACTCCTTGAAGAGGTTCTTTTATGAATTATAGGAGTCTGGGGGGGGGGGAGTAAATCTGATGCTGACTAGGAGGAGGTTCCATAGTCTTGGGGCATAGGCACAAGGCTTGGTTTCTGGTCTTCGATTTTCACATGGCAGATTTCAAGCCTGCACCTGTCCTGGCTTCTGGTGGTGCGCTGAGTGCCGGAGATGCTGAGTTTCTATGCGAGGTAGCTGGGTAACATGAGGACGACTGCCTTATAGATGATGCTGAAAGACTTGAATGGGATTTGTGTGTGCAGTTGGAGCTAGTGAATGTCGATGAGGGCCGGGGTGATGTGGTCGTATCTGCATAGACCCTTGATGAGGCGTGAGGCCGCGTGTATGACACTTCTCAGGGGCACAAGGGAGAACACCGGAGGCCTTTGAGGAGGGCATTTCCCATTCCATCTGGGATAGGACCAGTGCTTGAACAGTGGATCTAAAGCTGTAGGGGGGGCGGGGGGCGAAAGGGCTTGACTTTCTGCAGGGGAAGGAGCTGATACCAAGCTGTCTAGTTTTCTTAACAATGTGTGTCTTGAAGGAGATGTGTTTGTCGATGTGGAACCCCAGGGACTTGGCACAGGAGGTGAGCTACGGCCTGAAGCCCTTAACGTTCATAGTTGATAGCCAGGTCTTTATGTCTGGGTGTTCAGTGTTATTGATGAGGAGTAGGAATTTGGTCTTGGAGGGGTTGAGCTGCAAGTATGCACTAGACATCCACGACTGGATCAGCGAGAGGCAGGTTTTGAGCCTGTGGATGTCCTTGATGGAGTCGATCTTGAGGTATAGCTGTGTGTCATCAGCTTATTGGTGGATGTTGTGTGTGGCTTCTAATTTTGAAGCGGCCGGACGGGGCAAAATCTCCATGAATGCTATTAACCTAACCATTGTAGAGTGCACGTTCACTCACATAGGGGCATTTTGGCACTATTCGCAGATAACAGATGTTTATTGTTACCCAACTTAATGGTACTCATTTTATCGGCCTCGAAAGGATGAAGGGCTAAGTGGACCTGCTGGGATTCGAACCTGTGACCATAAGGTTAAACACAGGCCTCTGTAGTGGATGCGTTAGTCCACTGAGCCACAGACCTGACCTTTAGCTGTTTCCACCTGTAAAAAGACAGGGTGGACAGAGTACGCAGCCGCCATCCATGTAAATGGTGATCGACATAATCTCTTTTCTGGTGGGGTGTAGAAAAGGCAAAGAGAGCCAGAACCGCTTGGATTTTGTGTTGCTTTTCTCTACCCCACCGGCCCCCCACCAGAACAGAATCACAATTCCCAAGAGTGGGGGATTTGCCCTGTTACATTTAAATATGCAATTTTTCATTGGGATGACTCCGAGGAAAGTGTAACAAGGTTGAAATCTTTATTCCAGTTACTATTGGCCTATCTACATGAAGGACAGGAGACGTCCACAGGCCACCTCAATCACGCTAGTTCATCTCCCAAATGACACGTGCATTAAACATTCTTTCAGATCACTCTCCAACGTTCCCTTGCCTCCATCTCCCTCATCAATTGGACAATGGGACAGTACAAGCATTCCATAACACAGACTGGGGAGAAGCGAGTACAAGGCACAATGCAGAGTGAGCTCAGGCATAGGACCAACCACATGCACGGAAGGACACAAACAATCCCTGCATTCAATGCCAAACTTGAGGATTGCAGAGTGCACTGAAGGCATAGGACCAACCGCGTGCACGGAAGGATGCAAACAATCCCTGCATTCAATGTCAAACTTGAGGACTGCAGAGTGAACTCCGGGCATAGGACCGACCATCCGCATGCACAGGAGGACACAAACAATCCCTGCATTCAATGCCAAACTTGAGGATTGCAGAGTGAGCTCCGGGCATAGGACCAACCACATGCATGGAAGGACACAAACAATCCCTGCATTCAATGCCAAACTTGAGGATTCCAGAGTGAACTCTGGGCATAGGACCAACCGCATGCACAGAAGGACACACACAATCCCTGCATTCAATGCCAAACTTGAGGATGCATGCACCCGCACAGTTATGTTCAGACCCCTAGCAGTGAAGCATGAAGAACAAGCCCCTCGGTGTTCGTCCCCAGACCTAGCAAGGAGCACTGTCCCAATCATGCACCTAACGCAACAGGAAGTCCAATTCCAGGAGGACTAGACACAATACAGTCCCAAAATAAAACCCACACAAAAAGGCACCCAAACAAACCGCCTCTACGGGTACAAACATCACCAAACTACCAACGCCTGGCCTGCAACGCCCAGGTCAAACAGTCCTCAAACACCAGGGTCAGCCACAAACCTGCTCCAATTCCATTGGCCTGTCCTGTCGCACCAAGGACATTCAAGTGGAGTTATGCCCAGTCCCGCAAACACCCTCTGGACCTTCAGAGTCCTGCTGTGCTTGAACAAACCTAAGATAATAAGCCCCCTCTGAGAATATTGGCCACCTCTTCAGTGATAATGGAGCAACACTTCGGTTCATCAAGCCTGCTCATACATGCGTGCAGCCTATGGGTTTATAGTGATAATTTCGAAAAACATTTTGTCGAAAGTCAGCATGTTGAAAACATAATGTCGAAAAAAAAAAAAATTGGAATCTCTTTTCTTTGTTTTTTTGTTCGCAATTGGGGGGGCTCCCTCCCCCAATCCCCCTTTTTTTTCATTTTTTATGTTTTAACCCTTTTTTTTTTGCGGAAGTCAAAAAAAACATGTAAATAAAAAAAGAAAGCATTTGAAAAAAAACATTTCGACATTATTTTTTCGACATTTTTGTAATTCGACCAAATGTTTTCTACATTATAACTGCACACCCAGCCTATGCAACATGTTACTTGCAACTTGAAGCAAAATGCACCATCTAGATGTAGATTCACTGTAATCTGTTGCCAGCCACACAAGCACAGGCCTCCACAAATGCAAAGCAGATGCGCACAACATTCCCCAAGGTGACGTACATGCAGGAGTAGGCCCTCACTGCACGGCCAATCGACAGTCTACACACACTGACTGCACCATTTTGCCTCTAGAATTCTTGTAATATTTTGGTATTGGAGAAGATGCACCAATCCAAAGGCATCTAGGACTGGTGCGCGCATCAAGTCATTGAACGTGCATCCATATCACGTGCCCAGCTTTCTCTGCGCTCCCCTGCGCGCTGCGCATTCCAACATTCCATCTCTCACCTGTGGTGGCCAGTCGGACTGCGAAAAAGACGCAACGTCCACCAGTGCACACGACGCATTCACCAGTCGCCCCTCGGTCAGCAGTCTCGACGCTCCATCCTGTCCCCAAGAACACAGTGCCCCCAGACCCACACATCTCTTTCCTAATGAGTTGCATCCCATTCCACCTTACCTGGAGCTAGATGCCTTCCCGAGCTGTACTGCTTCCAACTATGTGTCCATACTTCGTCCCACTATTCTCAAAATCAACCCCCCTTTTTCTTCTGTTGTGCCATTTCTAGTGCTGTTGCATTTGCATAGTGCTATCCGCGTTCTTTTCCTTTTTGTCATCCTATTCCAATGTTGGGAACTGCCACGCGATTCCGTCATTCTGAATATTTACCCTTTTTCTTTAATCTATGTTTCTCTTTTAGATGTGCGACAACATCACCTCCCAGCATTCTTTGTGGTCTCGCTGTTCTTTGCACATTTGTCTTTGCCGCTTCACTCCTCTTCCTCCCTGGTTCTGCAGAAACGCAGCTTTCACGCCTAAATGTATTTCGTTTTCATGCATCACTATTGTTTTTTTACTCCTCTATGTACGTCTTTCACTGTCTGGTTATTAGGTGATTCCGCGTTACGTTTTTAACTGTTGGAGTAATTGTGGCTTTGCACTGTTCCTTATTTTTTCCCCAGACCACACACAAAAACATATCCCTCTTTTCTTGGGGCCGGCGATGGCCAGCCAGCACAATCAATCATAGGCCGGTCCGAGCGAAGTGAGAGCCTCTGCGACGGATCAGGGCCATTGTATGTCCCCCTAACCCCCCTTAAATGCTGGGGTGATAACTATTCGCGTCCCAAGGGTCCGTACGAAGTGTGAATAGTTTTTCTTTTTTTCCAAATGAGACATGGGGCCCAATCTCTTGTGGAAAAAAGAGGTCCACTGCCAGAGTAAGTAGAAAATAAACGGAGTCCCTTTTCTATTTCCATGGTGGCAGCCTGACAGGAAGGATCGGTGGAGCCAGGAGGCCCAGCCAGTAAGTGAGGTGGGAGGAGTTGCGGGGCAAAGTGGGATGGTGACTGTCAAAAGGGTCGGGAGCCAATGTGCTGAGGCACCAGTAAAAAAAATTGTGGCACCCAGGAAGGGGCACCTGTGACTTGGTGAAATGCAGGCAGGACACTGGAACACGTGGAAACGGGTACCCCCTGCCACGCATTAAGCATCCAGATGGTTTGAGTGCCCTTCCCATTAGAATGGGGCATGCCTTGTAAGCTCTGGACCCTGAAGCTGTGGTGCTTCCTCTTTAAGGGCACAGGCACGCGGCGGAGTGACGTTGCACTCTGCTGCGTGCTGTATAAATAAAGGGGACGTTCCCGGCCACCGCAGAGTGACCGTGGAGCCCGAACCGAATATAGTTGAGTGGCTCTGTAGGCGGGAGGGGGCTCACAGGCTCACGGGCACTCAGGACAGAACCGGGCCCCTACAACAGAGGCCATCCCTAATTCACCTAAAAGCAACAACATACTTTTCTATGGGCAAATAATTGATTTCCTCGTTGATTTCCTCGTTTTTTATGAATGTATTCTCGTGAAGTTTCTGAAAGCTGACTGTGCAGTGTTATTATTCCTGTTTATGAAAAAGATAGCGGGGTCTTAGCAAGTAGTTATTGTTCTGCTAAACTCACCTGGACACTTTGTGAGAAGTATATACTGGAAGCCCTTCAAACTTGGTGTAATGAGATGGGCACTATTGCCTTTGAGCAGTCCAGATTAGGGGGGGAGGGTAGGGGCGAGTGGGGCCATTACATATACAGTGGAAACATTGTAAAACAGAGTGGAGGCTACTGTATTTGTATGGATTCCTCAACCTCTTCTGATCGTCTTGGTAGAGACGGATTTTGGCATAAGCGTGAAAGGTGGGGTTATTCCGGAGGCTCTGCTATGTTTTATGGCAGCCGCACCCACTAATCCATGGATCCGAAGAGACATGGGCCACTCTGGCCCAATAAGAATAGAAACCAAGAAGTATGCGAGCCCTCCTGCTATTATCTCTATAGTTAGCTGATTTACTGTAGTTAATATATGTAGGAGCACCCCCAGCCCCCAAATCGGTGACTAGGTCTATTCAAACTCTTCTACTCTAACATCACTTTCCTGGAGCACACCCACAGTGGCCTGCATAGCACAGGACGTTCCATTGAAGCATATTTTAATGTCCGTTTTCCTTGAAATAAATTTTGGGGTGGAAAAACGCGCATTTTTGCGCCTTTCTGCAAGGAACTTGGACCAAGTAATAGAATACAAACTGCAACCTTAAATTATGAGTGTGCCTGCGCTGGAAGAGGCGTCTTCGTTCCAGCGAGGCACGTGCATTAACTGGGACTGGTCTCCATGGTGCATTCGATTGCAAGGTTTCAAAAGCGTAAGGGTCATTAAATAGGTGCATGCTGGCCAAATGCCTTCTCTTTTCTTCTAGAAGCTAATGATATTATATGAAAGGTTATTTATAAGCACGGACCCCGGGATCGAACCTGTGTTGCTCTGTGTCGTTTTGTTTCCAAGGCAAGCACCTTGCCACTGAACTATCCTCCCGA
Organism: Ambystoma mexicanum; assembly: GCF_040938575.1. Classification (NCBI taxonomy): domain Eukaryota; kingdom Metazoa; phylum Chordata; class Amphibia; order Caudata; family Ambystomatidae; genus Ambystoma; species Ambystoma mexicanum. The sequence continues at coordinate 1,089,244,654 of NC_090929.1, forward strand.
GACAAGGTGGAATTCCTTTAAAAAAAACAGTGTAGGAAATACAGACATGTTTGAAGGCCAAGTCCTTTTGGGCTTGCGCAAATTCACCCTGGCACATACACTAAGGGCCCGATTCATGGAATTTTTGATTTTTAGCATGATGCAAAGTCCATTTGCACTGCCAACACACACCCCAATTCACAGAGCGGTAAGTGTACTTTTGCAGTGCAAATGGACTTTGCACCAGTCGAATCACAGTGTTTGTTGGCAGTGACTTTGCGCTGCTCGGGAAGATAGCTCAGGGGCAACGTGCTGGCCTTGGAAGCTCCCCGGGTCCGCGCTTAGAAACCTCTGGGTATTAAGCTTGTTATAAATAACCAATCATATTATATCACCGTGCTAAAGATTCCATGAATCAGGCCCTTGGACTAGTCTAGTGCTGGGCCTTCCAGTGTGATTTAGAAGGACGCGAGCAGGCATTCTAAGATCGTTAAATAGGTTGGGATCCGCTGAACACTGCTCCCTACGGTTTACAATATATTTCTCGAGTAATCATTCCCCACACAACACATGAACTGAGGCGAGAGAACAAGTAAACCTCGGAGGCAGGTTATCCTTTAAATCCACTTCATTACAGCGCTGGTCCTTTCATTTTTTGAGGGGTAAAAAGAGCTGGAAAGCTCTCAAGCGCACGGCACCCATTGAGCATTTGCAGAATAGCAAAGCAACCGGTGATGCAGTGCTACGTGCATGAAATATTTGCTTTTTCAAGATCTCCAAATTGAAGACTAATGGGTGCACAGAATAAATGGATAGACTCCGCCCCCACTGTGAACTCCACTTCCAGTTCTTATGCATGTTCGTTTTGTGGAAAAGGCAAGTTGATGTAAGGCCATGTTATTACGTCACTAAGTTCGTTCTAGTTAAGATGCTATGCACGTGTTCTAATTGACCACATGTAATTTTACGTGTTGTACGTTTTTTAAAAAAAAAACAACAAAAAAGTTGTGATCATTGAATATCTGACCACTTCTACTGGAAAGATCTGTTATGTTCATTTTTACTTTGATTTTGATATCCCATTAACAGCTTTTCTTCTTAAAAAATGATAGGTTTTTTTATAACGCGCTTAAACCGCGGAACCGGGAATCGAACCTGTGTTGCTCCATGTCGTCTTACCTCCAACGGGAGCACTTTCCCCCGGTGCTATCCTCCCGAGACTATCTTTCACGCTGCATGTGAAGACTACCCTTTTTCTTTTATTACTTTGCATTTATTTGTGTGACGTTATACTTTTATCACTCACATCGTTGTAACCTGTAACCGCATCTGAAGTGGCGCTTGTACTTCTGAGTCCGGCTACAGTGCTTTTAACGGGCAGCACCAGCGCTTCTAATCAGGGATACTTACTTAAATTGCAACATTTGTAGTCCCTTCCTCAGAACGAACTGGAGCCCGCACATCTCGGCAGGAAGTGGATACTTTGAGGCTTGGTAATTCCTTGGAAATGCTGATTAATCAGATTTGCCCACCTTGCATTTCTAAACATGTGCGTCACAAACCCACAGGTAACAGCGGAAAACCCAAGGCATGGCTGGGAGACGCATAGCTCATTAAAAAAAATATATAATAACACCAAACCAACAGTGCGTTTGTTCACTCTGGTGTCTCTTCAGTGAACATATCAGATTACAGAAACTTGAGAGCTCCCCCCACCTCGCTCTTGCCTCACAACTTGCCCTCCCCAACCTGTGATGCTGGAGGGGCATTCTCAGTGGACACATAACTGCCAGGCTTAAGGGTCCCCCCCCCCAACTTGTTGGAATAGTGTCTCTCTCTCTCTCTCTCTCTCTCTCTCTCTCTCTCTCTCTCTCTCTCTCTCTCTCTCTCTCTCTCTCTCTCTCTCTCTCTCTCTCTCTCTCTCTCTCTCTCTCTCTCTCTCTCTCTCTCTCTCTCTCTCTCTCTCTCTCTCTCTCTCTCTCTCTCTCTCTCTCTCTCTCTCTCTCTCTCTCTCTCTCTCTCTCTCTCTCTCTCTCTCTCTCTCTCTCTCTCTCTCTCTCTCTCTCTCTCTCTCTCTCTCTCTCTCTCTCTCTCTCTCTCTCTCTCTCTCTCTCTCTCTCTCTCTTTTTTCTGATATGTTGTAATGTGTAACCTCTGCACTTTGTATGTAACCTTATACGAAAGCTGTACGCAAAAATGTGTCGTGTAATTGCACCCAGATACCTACGGGTGCATAGCGCTATGTAAATGAATAAACAAACCTATGTAATGGAATTGGCGTGCAAGAAAGGGCAATGCTCTTCAGTGCCCCCGCCCTATTCAGTTGCCTTACTGGGGGCAGGGAGGCGTTCTGAAGCATACACCTGGGGAGGCGGTCAGGGGTGAGCGTGAGACAATGAAAATGTCTCCATGATGAATGGTGGAAGTGATTGTCTCTGCCCTGCAGCAGGTCTGGCCCATTTCACCCCACCCCACCCCTCCCCCGTTCCCTGCTTGTAGCACAAAGCCACCCAGGTATAAAGTTTGCAACATCAACATCTCCCATCTCGCCATCAATGAGAACCAGGTGGTCCATTCTAGACCCCACTTTTTTTTTATTTTTATTTTTTTTTCCTCAGAAATATGAATTCCTTTTTTTTGAATTATACTCGTCATTCACATAGTGGCCATTCTCGTTTTTAAAAATGCAAGCAACACAGAGAAGCATATGAGCAGCACTGCAGCCTATTCTATATTTGCCCGGAACTGAGCTCAGCGAGAGTGCAGGGCCAGATAGTGTGTGCAACATGTCTCTCACTGCTACACTGTATAGGTGCTAGTTTGAAAAACAGGGATGTCCATTTCGATCAGGAATTACCTATAGTAACTCATTTGATTGTGACGGGGAGCGGGGCGAGTACAGAGAGCAAAAGCAAGGGGGGGGCACAGGAGGGGCATGGGGAAAGTTGGGTTGAGTGCAGAAGAAGAGCTGAGGGCAAGATGGTGAGTAAACAGATATACCATCTGACTGGTCCAGAGCAAGACCGTTGATGGCTTTGTAGACTAGGAGATAAGTAACTTGAAAAGGTAGCGGTTTTGCATGGAGCACTGACCAGCATGCTGTATTTAGGTAGAAGTGGGAGAGTATCTTGGTAGAGTGAAGTTGAGAACTTTAGAGGGAGGAAGGAGTGGAGAGAGGGAGAGGGAGAGGGAGAGAGAGCCTGAGGAGGAGTAGGCTTGGGAAGTAGTCCGGTTTGATGAGCACAAGGTAGGAAATTGGAATTTTTATAGAGCGGTTTGTAAGACGTAGGCACATTTTCCAAATGTTGAGGAGGTGTAATGTAAGCAACCGAGGCAGTGGTAGGGATGAATAGTTGGAGTCTGAGGTCGCTATCTAAGAGGATCTCAATGTTGCGAGCCCTGGCCGAGGGAGCAATAAGGAGCAGAGGACAGATGGCCTTGGAAACTACTAGAAAGAGGACTTCTGTTTTTGAAAAGTTCCTTTAATACTGTTGACCACTTCATCCTCTCATGCTTAATATAGGGCCCTATGCTTGACTAGCTCTTTTCCCCGCCCCCCTAAGTAATCATACTCCAGAAGTGAAATTCTGAATGGTCCTAATTTTCTCCTGAAGATTACTACATAGGTCTCTGCAACACCACCCCTCATTTTCAATATTTACATGTCTCCAATTGCTTACATTATCGATACATCAGGTAGTCTTTCACCTGAGCGTTGATGAGGCCCAGCTACGTTGTGCCCAAAAGGATTTGATTGAAGGTTGGCCTGTTGGGGAGAACTCCCAGGTATGCCAGAGCGATGCTGGAAGTCCGCAGACTTGGAGAGCCCAACTCCCTCCCCCATTGTACACACAGAACTCCGTCAACAGCAAGTTCAAACTGCAGTATATGACAAATAAAACCAACGGGGATCGATACAAGAACACAGGTGGATTCCAGTACTTCTCGAAGTCTCCTGGCTCGCAGGCCAGTTTTACTACAAAATTACGTCATTAATCTGTCATTACTTGGGCCCTTCTCCAACAACCTATCGTTGTGAGGGATTGGCCATTGGGAGTCTAAGAACCTATATGGACACCATTCCACTGCCCCTCGCATGTCAGGTGGCTGGCCTGTCCCATCCCCAATTCACTATCTATTAACATTTTTGGAGAGTAGTGGGCTTACCATTGGTTCTCGTCCGTTGCCATCCGCCCCTGGAATACTAGACTGTGATTGGCTAGAGCTGATCCCCCCCCGACCCTCCAGGCCTAGGACTCACACGAGGTTCTCAGTTCGCTGTGTACCCCTTCAAGGTAATGTGCATGATTATATGTCTGTATAGTAACTTGTGTACACCACCTTGCCTTATGAGCATATTCTCCTCATGGTAGCAACACTTGATGCAACCTGCGTCTGGTTGCTGGACTGGCTTCTCTTTCCTACCATGGAAGACTGTCCATTGTTACATTCGGCTGTACCACGTGCTGACCACAAAATCAAGCTCTGCAGCCCTAATTGTGAGGATTTATTCTGTTTCTCTGCAGCTAGCCCCTTTGTCGTCTGGGGGCTGCAATGTGTCTCCATATCTCTTGACCTTGGCTGTGGGCCCTGTCTCATGCGTCTTGCTCTCTGTCCAGCCTGAATCGGCTCAGCTCATCTCTTGCTCCAGAGGCCTGAGGCCTGCTGTAATTTTCCTAAAGCTGAATGGCAGTTTCTACGTTGTCCATAGTATGCTATGTTATTAAGCATCTGCAAGCTTGCTCAGATCTCTTGTCTTACGGTTCTGCATGTCTGCATTTGGCTAATCTATAGAACTGTGTCCTCATGTTCTTCATGTATTCAAGTGTGTGTTTGGTGTGGACAGAATGTGTGCTTCATGTCTAATGCTGCTATGTCGTGGTGTCGCTAATGATGTCGGTAATCATGGCTTCTCTGTGCTCAATCCAGGTAGTCCACATATATTTCTCTGTTCACGGTCATGTGCTCTTCTCCCACACATGGAAAGATTTGCATTCCATTTGGTCTGTATGGCTGGCTAAGAAGGTACCTCTCTGTGTATTTAGCAATCATTGGCGCGTTAGGGATTTGTCTGAAATAAGCTGGGTGGCTGCAAGCCTTTCTGGCCTTTCGTCTCGTCATTAACTTACTGGGGCGGAGGGGTGGTCTCGGGACCCCGACTCCCTCTTCAGACAAACCAGTGAAGAACTGCTTCCATTACACCCAAAGCTGGATGCATAACTATGTCGATGCCCATACCTCTCTCATAACATTATGATCTTCTATTATTCCATTTGCCTTATAGGCAATTACGTTCTTCTACACAGGCTCTACTCCCCTCTAAGCCCCACCTTGTGCATCTACTTGATTTTTCTTCATTTCAATGCTTGGCTTCTGAATTTTGGAAAGAGCTACCTTTTTTGTATATGCAAAAAAGGTCTGGGAGCCCCTCTACCGAGAATGAACACAGCCAAATAACCTATTCTATGAGTAGGTGCCCACTCAGGAGGGTCTACAACCACAGTTTAGCTTGCTGTACTTTTCACAGAGGAGAAATATCCATGTTCATATCAGTCTGTTACCACCCACTTGGGCATTTCTGTGCTGGACTGCCCATGTGGGCGGGACAAGACTGATATGCAAATGGACATTTCTTCTCGGTGAAGTGTGCAGTGAGCTAAAACGTGGTTTTAGACCCTCCTGAGTGCAAGAAATTCCATAGAACAGGGTATTTGACCCAAGTTCGCTCTCAGAAGAGGGGCTCTCACCATCCTTCATAACCATTTGGATATGCATTCATGTCTCGCTTTAACATTGTTTACAAAACGCTTATAAGATCATCTGTTGAACATTGCATTTTTATCTGTCAACATAGATCATTGTCCATTTATCTTGCTGTGTATTAGTCTTATGTTAATGAATTCTATTAGTCATGGTTTTTATGCACTTTGCTCCTACGTACAGTGTTTTTGCTTAAGTAGAAATCAAATACATGTGAAACTAAATAATAAGGGCAAAAGCAGAATCCTGCCCCAGGGCATGTCCTGCCCTCCCCCTCACCACTTCCATTTTGTTTTTTTAGCACCTGCTGTAGGTGACGCTTGCCCATCCCGATATTGGGCCGACACTTCACGGATCCTTTTGGCAAGGATAGCTCATTTTTAAGCTACGTGGCAGCTGGGACGGTGTGGGTGATCTTTGTGCAGCCTACAGCTCATTTCTAATGGGGCTTGAAAGTGGACTCCTAGAGGTGAGACCACAGTGAAGGGCACTGGTGGGGCTGCACTCACACTCACACTCGTGGGTCTGCTGCAGACGTGACCTTTAAGTCCACTCTACGTCTTGGAGCAGGGGCTGCACCAATGGCCAAAGAAAATAAATGGCAGCCCCGATGATCATATTGTCTATTACAGCCTGGGAGCCCTGAGGCTCGCGCACTTTTACGGGTGATCGGCATAATTAGGATTGCAGACCAGCTATAACGCAGATCATAGTTAAGTTTTGTAACCGGAGGTGGGTCTGTGAGTTGTGGCTCTCTGTGTATCGGCACACTGGCAGTGGCGGCAGGTGGTGAAGTTCTGTTGTTTACCTGCTGGTGTTGTGGAGGAGTCCACCGCAATGCACAGTTTTTGAATTTGAGGGTCTTTTTTGCACACATTTATTGATTGTGGCTTGTACATCACCTCTGAACAAATATACACATCCTTTGTGCGCTTGCTGCGCATTTTGCCTGTGGCGCTAGCAGTGAACTCCATCTGCGCCATTGGAAGCCTGTGGGGTGGACTATGCTGTGTATTCCTACTGCTATTTCGTCTTGGCTGGTGAATGACCCGCACACCACTTCCCTGTAGTCTGCAGTTATCCATGACAAAGGGGACTATGCACCAATCTAGACTGCCATTTATCCACATGAAAGTCCTGCAGTGCATAACACTCTGACTGCAGCTCCCAGATCAGAAATTTCTCTAGCTCAGTTGGAGGGGAGGTGGGGAGGTGGGGGGGAGGGGCCCAGACAGATGCAAACTTTCCTGCCGTCTATGTTGAGCTGCCAAATATCACAAGAAAGGCCTTCTGACTGGTGATTTAAGGCATTTTCCTCGTATTTCCTGAAAAGTGTTCATTCCCCCTGAGCCGCTTTCCTTTCCCCTGTTGCTTGAGCAGTGAATTACTCAGTTCGGTGACCTGTGTGATGTCGTGCACCTGTTCCGTCTTCGCCTGTCATGCTGCTAGGCTGCTTAGTGAGTTCATCGTACTTTGAGCGGTTTCTCCATCTCTCTCTCTCTCCGCGCCCCCTTCCCTCGTAGCTCTCTACCCTCTCCCTCCATGGTGCTCTCCATCTCCCCTATTTACGCTAACTACTACTCTATTACCTACCCTACTCCTCTCTCGAAGCCAGGGGTGTTGCTAGGTCTGGAAAAGATCCGGGGCTACGCTAATTTTGGGATTGTCGGGACTCTGGGCTAGCTAGTCTTTTTGGTTGTAACCCCTCAGCTTCTATCTGGGGCTACAACCAAAAGACCCAGGGCTATAGCCCCCTCGCCCCCCCTCTAGCAACACCTCAGCTCGAAGCCCAGAAGGAAAATGTTCCAAAAAAGATCTCCTGGTCTCCAATCCAGGCCTGCCCATCACCAACACCTACGTCAATGCTTCTTCCATGCAGACTGTCACTGACCTGCTCTATGTCTCTCCCTCTCCGACATATGGACTCCCCATATGGTCTCAGTCCTCTCCCGAGTCTCTGCATATCAGACGCTTCTCTAAGCTGAGAATTGGGGGTAGATCTCTCTCCTCTGCAGGAGCCTCCCTCTGCAATGGTCCCCCTGCCTGAGAGCTCCTCAGGACCCTCCTTTTCCTCTTCTTCCTTCCCTCTCCCACTCCCCTGCTAACACCCCTGACTGCTGCAGTGACTGGCTACCTGGTTCCCTCTGAGGTCTACAGGGCACCAGGCGCCCCATGCCCAGTCCACTCCCTCCTCGCACTTAGCATGTGGGTCCCCACACCCCATGCAATCCTGGCACTTGCCCTCCTGGCCTTTCCTTAGCACTCGCCTAGCTCCTGTGGCCCTCTTCCCCCCCCCACTCCCCTTTCACATGCACTCTCTCCTCTTCTTTACCCTGAACTTCCCTTCCCACCATAGCACTTTCCATGTCGCGCAGACCAGCACTCCACCCCCTCCTTCCCCCCGCCTCTCACTTCTTGTTAGTGCACTTGCATGATCCGAATGTCACAAGGCCTAGTAGGGCCATTATTGTTATCCTTCTCCCTTGTCCACTCCCACCCCCACCTCCCTTTTTTTTTTTGCCTTGTGTTGCCTCGAAACACCATTTTGTTGTTCAATAAAATAAAAAATAAATCAAAGCAGTGACTGCGCCGAAATGACTAGTGCTCCGCAGTAGTAAAGGGATGAGTAGTGGTTAAAGTGCTTATTCACTACTAAACCAGCAGTTTCATAAAGGCGAATCTGACAGGTACACATTCTTTACCTCTTTTGGTAATGTGGGCCGAGGGCAGGCTTGACTCTGCAGGACGGGTGTTAGCTGGCTCAGAAACCATCTAAAACAGCAATAGTAAGGTGGTACCAAATTAAAAGAATGTCTAACCATGGTTCTATAAAAATAGGAATTTTCGTTACACTTACAAAAATGCACACGACTAATAAAAACACTACTGGTCCACCCCTGTAAGGGGAACCCAGAGAGTCTGGTTTAGAGTAAAAGGCACCCTGGGTTGATGGCCTGGTTGCTTAAGCAAACATTGCTGCATCCAAATGTCAACGTTTATGAATTTGTCTCTCAAATGGTAAAGAAAAGGGGTCTTAAAGGTGACTCTGGTCATTTAAGGTGAACTAGGAGGACAGAGCTTCGTCAAATACTTTTTGGCATCGAACTGATAGTCTAGGTGCTTCTGCGCAGAGGCGAGATGGAATCTTGTTGCTGCGGCAACCGCCTCAAATGATGGGCTCTGCTTACCAGCAGAGATGGCCTTTGGGTTGAATGCGCCATGAATCGCAGATGGTGTCAGTACCAAGACTCCACAGCCTCGGGTGCAGCGAATTGGAGACTTGCTGGTGTCCTACCCAGAGTGCTTTGTCTGCAGGATGTGTGTGTGTGTGTGTGTGTGGGTGTGCGGGGTTAGGAAGTTTGGGATTCATAGGAAAAAAGCAGGATGGTGAGACTCCTAAATGGTCTGAACCTCTACTGTGGGCTATATTAGCTCCTCCCCTTCCTCTGTCTGCCTACACCAAAATCTCTCCAGTAATCGGCACCCTGATGTGAAGTGGCCATTGTCATGATGGGACTCTTTGCTCGCAGGGGACCACCCAGGGAGGATTACTGTTCCCTGGAGAAAGATGATGACTCTCCTAGGGGCGATCAAAGAAAAGCTACTTTGGATAGACCCAACATGACTGTTGTGGGTTCCTCCCAGGATAGATGGCTAATGAATGGCAATCCCTGTCATACATTTATTTTTGAAAAAAATGTAATTCTTTTTATTTGCAGTTATAAACAGAAATAAAGAAGACACCAAAACAGGACTACAAAGGTCACATAACATTAAAAAAAACGCTGAATGCTACAACCAAAGAAGGGGAGCAAAAAATCGTATCACTGCGCTCCAAGTGTTACTCGCTTGTACACATTGCAGTCGTTACTGGACACGCAATGTAACTTTGGGTACTTATTGCATGTCTCTGTGAACCCCCCCCCCCCAAAGTCAATCAGTCTTATTTAGTCCAATTATCTGTCGGCTGCCCTGGGCACAAGGCCCCAACTTCCCTCTTAGTGTCAAACTCTCCTTTCACCCCCAAGCTCTGCAGGCCCTGCGTCTCCCACACCCCAACTGCCCCACCTTCATGGCAACATGTCAACAGAGGACGTAAACATTATTTGGACCAATACATTCCATGCTGTGACATCATTTCTCACCTCCCTTTGTCCCCTGTACCATACCACTGTTCCCACTGCCATGCATCTTTTTTAAGATCTCCCTACCAGGCCTCTACGTGTGGTGCCCCTGCAGATTTCCAAGCTAGTGCTAGCCTGTGCTTGGCTAGTATACAAATACTATTAGTTACATGTGTCTCTGCACGCCTTCTCGGGAACAATTCCAACAGACGTGCCCCGGTGGCCACTCGCGCATCTCTTTCTCCCCCCTGCCCCCCTTAAGTGACTCTGTTCGCAATGTCCCGCCACAATCTCCCGGCTACTGGGCATGACCAGAACATGTGCAGCATGTCTGCAGACTCACTCACACATCGAGGGCAACTCAGCTGAGCGCTCCAGCCCCCGGGAATCAGGATATAGTGTATGGGGTCCTATAGGCTCTATGTGTAACCTGTAACTGTATTAATTTAAACCTAGCATTCCTAGATACACTCCGTGTGTATAGCACCACCCTGGCCCACTCCCCATCTGTAGAAGCTCAGCCTATGTCCTTCTCCCACTGAGCCTGCACTCTGGAGTTCTGATTTGCTGAGCGAATCTAGCGCCATGTCATACAGTCTGGCGATCACATGGCCCCCCTCCAATAGCTCATAAAGGGAGTCCAGCATCGTATCTCCTGAAATCCCAGACTTCTTATCCGGCCATTTAGATGTAACGATCTTAATTACTCTTCGGTATGTCAAGAACTGTCCATGAGGTATTCCGTGTCCCCCAATCAATTCAGAGAAGCTCAGCAAGACGCCTTCCCGGCACAGGTCTCCTAAAGTGATCACCCCATTCAGCTCCCAATAGCGCCTTATGCTTCATCCCTGTCATGCATGAGTCACTGCCCACCAAGCTGACATCCAATGCTTGTATAATTATCTATTCTCAGTAGCCACCATGTCTTTAGTAGACCTGGCTTATGCTTGGTGCTAAAGTGGACCCCGGTGTAGGAGGAAGCCACACATATACCGGAGCCATCAAGCCAACGGATAGGAAAATATTCCTACGAGGCGCGATGGGAATAGGAAGCCGCAGCATGCAACAGGAATGCCCCTGAATGCAACATTAACATTTCCCTGCCCAAGCAGTGCAAGAACTGCATTTCCCAACCCATAGTGGCACCGTAAGGGGGTTACCTACAGCTGGGTTCACCAGACGCCATTGGGATGCAGCAACCCTGCTCGTTTTGAGATGGGGTACATTGCGGTCACACTTACCCGGAACTGGAGTCACGTACATTGACTCGAGCAGAGCCAGTCCTCCCTGCAGCAACCCTACCCAGCCACTGGGCACCGGTTACGTTGTATGGAGTGAGGGATACGATCCTCAACAACACAGCAAGGGCAACACAGGGATATGGCAGCCATGGGAGTCCGTGGCTCAGGAAGCGGGCGGGGCTAGGATATTTCAACTAGCTTGCAACAAGGGTACTGATTGGCTAATGAGACCCACCTCCCTTATAAAAACCTGAAGCACCGTTGCTAGTGGGGATTCTGTCTCTGACTCTTGTAGGAGACACACGTATCAGAAGAGGAGAAGACCTTCCACTGGGACTATTAAAACTTGGGGACACTTCAATTCTGGAAGAAGAGGCCCCTATTTTCCAACCGAGGGGAACAGACCCTGAATTTAAGGACTTTTTTGAGTTACTGTTTTAAAATATTAACTGAGAAGCTGTGATCCTAAATAAAAGGGTTCATTTGGTTTGGCGCACTCCTGTCTCCAGTCTGCTCCGTCACACTTGGATACTAAGAAATACCAGCAGGTTGCTGGGGTAAATAATATTTTGAACCAGGTGTGTAGATGGTGAAAAGCAACATCTTTCTGCTGGAACTTGTGTTCCAACATCTGTGTACAGGAATGCACATCTCAACTTTGAACTACCCAGCTGTTTATTTATAAGGCGCACTATACATGAAAAGGTGTTTCCAGGTGCCAAAAGACAAGAGAAGATGGGGTGACATTGGAGATAAAACAACAATAGCATCCCTACTAGGGATTGTGACATTCCGATCGTGCAAGTGCAGTACCAAGAAGTGCAAAAAAGCGGCGGGGGGGGGGTATGGAGGGGGAGGAGATAGGTGACAGACAGGGGGGGGGGCTAAAAGAGCAGGAGGGGGAGGAAGAGGGGCCCAGGTGCTAGGTAAGTTCTGGGGAGAGCCAAGGAGGGCAAGTGCCAGGGGATGCCAAGAGGAGGATCTAACCCCCCTCTACACCCCTCCTCTCCTTCTCCCCCACTAAGTGCTAGGGAGTGGGGTGGACCCGGATTGGGAGGGATGCCAACCAGGCTGGTAAGGGAAAGGGGCCCGGGAGGGGAGGGGAGGGCGGGGAGGGGTGCTGGTACAGACTGGTGAAGGGGAGCCTGGTGCCCTGTAAGACTCATAAGGGACCAGGCCGTCCGTCACAGCGGCAGAAGGGTACATTAGCAAGGGAGGGCGAGAGGGAAGGAAGTAGAGAAAAGAAGGTTTTGAGAAGCTTCAGGAGGTCTGGCTCAAGTCTGAGAGGGGCAGGGAGGTCATTCCAAAGGGAGGCACATGCTGAAGAGAGAGATGTCTCTCTCCTGCCCCCACTCCCTGCTTGGCAAAGCATCTGATCTGCAGAGAGTTGGAGCGAGAGGATCGAAGGGCTCTAGCCCGGAGGTATTTAGGGCGAGAGAGTTGGATGTAGCTGGGTACCAGGTCCCAGAAAGCCTTGTGGGTGATGCAGAGGGTCTTGAATTTGATTCTTGCAGCCACTGGAGAGATGTTAGGGCTGGAGAGATGTGGTCCCTGGGCTTGAGGCCAAGGGTATGTCTCACAGTCCTATTCTGAATAAGATGAAGGGGGCAAAGAGAGGAGAGGGGCAGATTGAGGAAGAAGCTGTTGCAGTAGCCCAGCCTACAGAGAACCCAATCTCTGAAGACGTTGAGTTTCTGAGGGAAGGTGAGAAGGTGGAGAATGCCTCCGAGGAGGTGAAGTTGAAAGTGGGCCTTCTTAGCAAGGTATGTAATGTGAGGGGAGAAGGAGAGCGATTGGGGGGGGGGGAGATGACACCAATGTTTTGAGCCTCAGAGGTTGTTGCCGGGGGGGGGGGGAAGAGGGGCAGCCAGAGAGTGGGAGGGAAACGGGGGGCAGGGGTCCAAATGAGAAGGGTCTCAGTGTTGCTGGCATGAAGACAGAGGAGGTAGTGGAGGGAAGCTCGGAGGAGAGCTGAGTGTCATCAGCATAACAATGAAAATGAGGAGAGAAGGATGAAATCAAGTGGGCCAGAATGGCAAGGTACATGTTGAATAGCCACAACGATAGGAAAGCGCCCAAGGGACACCGCTGGTGGAGAGTGATGGAGATGCCCAGTCCGTGATACCAAGGGTATCATGGAACTGTTTTATGAGGGTGGCATGATTGACCCTATTAGAGGACAGATGAAGCAGGGTGAGAACAGGAGAATTTGAGTCACGGTTTGAGAGCAGGTTTTCACAGGTGTTCAGTAGAGCAGTTTCTGTGCCTCTGGATGCTCTGAAGCCAGACTGATGGTCATTGAAACAACCAACGGATTCAGTGTGGTGGGTCAGTTGGGAAATGGCCAACTTCTCCAAGAGTTTGCCTAGGAAGGTGGTAATGGAAATAGAGCAGTAGTTAGCCAGGCAGGAGGAGGTAGCTTTTTTTAAGAGAGGGTGCACAAAGGAGTGCTTGTGGGAAGGTGGGAAGGAGGCAGTGGCAAAGGAATGGTTACAGAAATGGGCCAAGGCAGGCACGAGAGAGGAAATGTTGTCCTTGATAGTTCTGGAGGCGCAGGGGAGCACCTCTTTGGAAGAGACTTTTATAGTGCGGACAGCATTACCGACCTTGTCCGGTGCTATGGGGGAGAATGGTAGAGGGAAAGAAGGGGCGGGCCAAAGGAGGCCTGAGAGCCGTAGGGGCGGGTAGAGGAGAGCGAGGACAGGAAGGCCTGGTTTTTGGTTGTGAAATGAGAAGCCAGTGCAGTACATAGTGACTGGGATGGATGAGGGGAGGAGGAAAATGCAGTAGGTTTGGAGAGTTCCTTACAGATTTTTAAAAATTGAGCCGTATTGTTAGTAGACCCAGTGATGCAGGCTTGGATATGGGCCCTCTTTGTGGAGAAAAGGGAGGGACAGTATTTCCTTTGGAGCAAGCGACAGGCCAGTTTGTCAGTGGATGTGTTTGAGGCCAGCCATTTTCGTTCAGCAACTCTGCACTTGTGTTTCAGAGCAGCTAGGTCAAAATTATACCAACAGTTGCGCTTGGAGGCAGGCTTCATACGGATCCTCATGACTGGTTCAAGGATGTCAAGGGTGTTGGAGAGGGAGAGATAAATAAAGGTTTTCGAGGGTTGTGTCTTGGGAGAGTCAATGGCAGGGGTGGGAGGGGGGGATGAAACGGAGGCAAAAGCAGCAGCTGACACTCACTTCATCGGTCGAATGACAGAGCAAGAGACTGGTAGTGCAGGCAGAGGCCTAGCAAGCAAACCCAAGAGGAGAGCATGGTCCGACCAAGAGAGAGTGGTGGTGAGAGGGTTGGAGATGGAGTGCATCCAAGGTGCATACGGCTCAGTGGGTCGGACCAGAGGTAAGAATGGTGAGGGAGAGTCAGACATCACAGAAGTGTACAGTGGCTGTGTCAGAAGAGTCAAGATGCATGTTGAAGTCTCAGAGGAGGAGAAGCTTGGAGGTAGAGGTCAGGAGAGAGGAGTTGAGGTCAGCCCATTCAGAAAGGATGAGGGAGACCGGGCCAGGGGGCCTATAAATGGTGGCGAGGGTAAGCGAGAAGGTAGGAGACACACCAAGCCTGCAGACGAGGCATTCGAAGGTGGAATAGGGTCGAGTGCGTATGATGGTAGCAGGGACCCATTCAAGGAAGATCAGTGCCACTCCACCTCGGATGGGCCTGGGCTTGGAGAGGATCTTGTATCCCTCAAGGAGAAGAGTGTCAAAAGCAGTGACTGGGCGAGAACATCGAGGTCAAAGTCATCAAGAGGGAGACAGATGTTGAAAGAGAGTTTAATGGTGGAGCGAGCATTGAGAGTGGCTAATTGAAGCTAGTTACCCCCCACTAAAGGTTTTCCGAGGAGGGGTCCAGGGAGATGGTGGCAAAGAGGCAGGGGAATGGCAGAAGGAGGAGCGGCAGGAAAGGGAAGGATGTTGAGTGCTGGAAGACGACTATCAAGGAGGAGACCGGGCTGAGAGCCCTGGGCCATGACCGTGCCATTCTGATAGACCTTAATGATGCACCTAGATGATAAGAAGCCTGCCAAGAGTACTTCACATCTTGTGTCCCCAATGATGGGAAAAGAAGAGAAAGAAGCGAAAGGAGAGAGGAATGAAACAATATGGGGAGTCCATAGGGCCGGAGAGGGGGTGACAAAGAGGATGTCAGTGGTAGTCTCCTTGGAGGAAGCATTGACATAGCTGTCAGCGATAGGTTGGAGAACAGGAGGGATTTCTTAAACGTTTTCCTTCCAAGCTCTGAGAGAGCAGTAGGATAGGTGATAGAATAGCAGCTGGAGTAGATGGGGGCGGGAGGGGGGAGAGCAGACAGAGGGAACTGCGTAGTGTACGAGGAACGCATCAGGCGGCCTAGGAACAAGACTGGTGAAGACAAATCAAGGGAACAATAACAAGTGTCCCGGAGAGCAGGGCCTAGGTTACACACAGCAGCAAAAAATAAACAAACAAGAAACCAGGGAGAAGGAATAGAAAGAAAGAGGGAGAACCTAGAATGCGATCAGTAACTGCAAGCACACAAGGATAAGAAAATCCAGGCGAGGGAGAGAGAAAGTATGAAGGCAGAAAATCATAGATTCAAATAGACAGATTTGACATTCAGAATAGAGGTGCAAGGCCTAGCTTGCAAGCACAGTTGCCATTTAAAAAAGCACACATATTTGGCTTTCTGAAATTAGGTAGAAGGCATAACAATTTAAGCACGGAACACCAAGGTTTGATTTGAAAAATAAAGGGAAAAGGCCACAACCATTGTTAGACACAGAACACTAAGAACATGCAATCACAAGCAGATCGCTGCCCTAGAGGAGTGGGGGGGAGGCAAACTTTAAGCACAGCAGCAATGCTGCAATATGGTAGAAAGTCTGGAACCGGTGTGGAGGAAAGATAATGAAGACGAGGTCAATGCGCGGATGCAAGCCTGTGGAGTTAGTGCCAGCCAGTATAAGTGAGCATTGGAGTTGCGGGGGCAAGATTTGGGTAGCACCAAGCGAACATACAATTTGGAGTACAGAACAGAGGGACTACATTCTCACCCTGTTCCCATTTTACTTGGATGCAGCAAGTAAAATGGGAACAGGGTGAGAATGTACACCGTGCCGGGGACTCTGCAGCAGAGCTAAGGCTCTCGTGGGTTGCCAGTCTCCAATTGACTGCCTCACATGGGAGACGGTCCGCCAGCAGAGTCGGGGTGAAGCTGGAAGGAAGCCACTCGGCTGCGGGCCGCACGCTGTCGCAACTCTCACCAAAGCCATCCAAAACCCGAAAGACCGCAAGTTCGGGCCCAATACGGCCGTCAGATCCAGGCAGGATCATAACACTGTAATGGCCTGGGGCTAGGCCCATGATCTTGTAAAGTACATGTATTGGGCCCATTTCAATGCCTGCCTTAAAACTTCAGTACGCAGCCGCTTTCACTCCCTGTTGCCAGCACATGTATCAGCACTCTTTTCTTGCCCCTTGTAACGGCATAAACCTTCAAATTGTCCTGTACACTTGAGGGGTGTTGTGGCACAATAGGGATGGTGTTACAGACACCCCTATGCCGACGTCCCCTTTCGGTCCCCGAAAGACAAGATGCAATACTACGCGGTTAGCACTGGATGTCAGACCATATGCACAGCATGTGAATCTAAGCAGAAACAATCCTCAGAAATGCTATTACGGTGAGTAATGCATGTCATATCTACGGTGGCCAAGTTTAGTATTCGGTGACTACCGAGTTACCCAAGGTGTATACATATGCCTTCTTTCGGTGTTCAGTCCTCCCAGATGAGCTGATTTCGGATTTAGACGGGGACTGTTCTAGGTATCGTACATGGCATCTAGATCTGCATTCAGGTCTTGCGCGAGTGACGTACCGTCTCTCTCTCTCTCTCTCTCTTTCTCTCTCTCTCTCTCTCTCTCTCTCTCGTCCTCTCTCTCTCTCTCTCTCATCCTCTCTCTCTCGTCCCTGGATTCCCGCTCTTTCGGTTCAGTGTCGGCGGGGGATGATAGGTTGGTCCTGATGGTTGTGACGTTGAGGAAGGAGGTCTTGTCTTGTATCTGGGGAATGCCTTTCTGCCCCTCTCTCTCTGTTCAGTCGACATACTGCCTTAAGTGTCCCTCTTCGCCACACGTGGTGCATCGCTGGCCATTGGCAGGGCAGGTTCCTTCAAGGGGATATTCAAAACCACATTTGAAGCAAAAGGGTTCTTCTTGTCTCCTCGCCTGTTGTAATCGATGTACTGCGTACGCATGGGCTGTGGGGTTGAAACTTTCCACTTGCGAGTCCACTGCCCTTTCCACCCTCGCAAGTGTCAGTATTTCATCCAAGGTGCAGGCTTTCTGTAGCAGTTTCCGCCTGAAGGTCTGGGACTCACATCCTGCGATAATTTGAGACTGCAGAGCCTCAGTATTGGAATAGTTTGCGAAGTTGTAATGCTTAATTTTAATTCTTAATCTCATGACGTAGGTGTCCATCGTTTCACCCTTTGCCTGTTTGCTGCTGTGGAATAGTGGTGCTCATAGTCCACATTAATGTGCGGTGTGAAGTAAGCTGACAAGGCCCCTTTTTAAATCTTGTATGGAGTCAATGGTATCCACAGGCATCTCATCTATAATGTCCCGTGTGGCCTGCCCTACTGCCAGTTTGAGAAGAAATGTTTGCTTTCCCTCATCAATGGGTCCAGTGGCCCCCATGTACAATTCGAAGTCCCTTATACATCAGACCCACTGCGGCCCATATTACTGGTATCTGTGACATCAAAAGCACCTGGCATTTGAGCCGCGAGAGAGTCTGGCAGTCTATATGGTATTTGCTCTTGTAGGGCAACCGGCCCTTGATTCTGTGCATCCTGAGCAGACATTCCCCTTTGCTATGGTGTGAACTTCCACTGAGTGTCTGGCCTACGGTTTCCTTGGTGGCCCACATGGCCGCCCGATAGGCACGAACACTGTGTTGATAATAATCCCTCTGGGGCTCCAAAGGGGTGGGCTGCTGGTGTGATGGCCGCCTCACGGCATGAGCACTTCACGTGGCCCTCCTCCTCTTCCCCCACTCACCGTGTTAACACATTTCACCACCACAGCCCAAGAAGCCCAACAGCTTGCTTTGAGCGTTTGAAAGTGGGCAGGGCACCTTTTCACCGCTTGCGGCTCGGGTCAGGATGTTACGGCCTTGCCGTTACGTTGCAGCTCCTCCGGCCCGGCTGGATGAAGCGGCCGTGTCTCCTGACACCCGCTCTCCACTGTGCTTTGGCACTGGTCCACGCACTGCCAGTGCAACCCACCCCTCCTCCCTCTCGTCGCCAGTGTAATGTCCTGGGCTCGCGCAAGCACCGCGCTGCGCAGGAAGAATATACAGACATGGAGCGTTGCATCAAACCTCCTCTTTATTCCTCGTTCCGACTAACTAACTGAAAACGCCCTACCGCGTCACTTCACTCTCTGCCTCCCAACTACCACGGAACTGATGTGTCAATATGACAAACACCTCAGTCACTGTGGTTTCGCACAGTCGCTCCCTGCAAACCTCTTACAAACAGGCAGTCATAGAAAGCCTACGGTCTCCTCTTACTCGATTTGTCCAGCTACAGTGCTCAAACTATGACTGTCGCCCCCTGGGTGATCCTCCTGCTAGGCCACGCCTGAGGCGATATCCTGTGATCCTCACACAAGCGTGCCTGCCTACCTCGGTTGATCGATTGTTATTCCCTCACTTCCCGGGCTCCCTTCCTGTCTGCTGCCGATGTAGCGCAGCAATGCTCACGGCTCAGGACGTATTCCCACTGCAATCCAGGCTCGCTCTCGCTCTGGAGCGCATCCGCTCCACCAAACTGCAGCCCCGTCTGAGAATACACCAGTCACAGGGAGCCGGAGACACCTCACATGCCTGACCTCTGTCCAGCTGTTGGTTCCGGGGTGGCGCGGGGGGGGGTTCTCTGCTTCAGTGCAGAGGGACCTCCACCATGCAGGTCTCTTTGTGTAACTCTGCACTCGCTCTAATTTCCAGACCCCGAAATAGGATCACCGGGCGCCACTTATTTGTCATTCAGGAATCGAACCTTTCATGCTTCGTTGTACGGCAAGAGAAGGCTGGTGCATAAAGGATATTGCCGTCTACCGCCGGAGCGCTCACCAGATGCGGCCATCTTAATGCTCATGCTTACTACAAGGCACCTGTTGGTGATGTGTGGGGAGGGGGGATTTCGGCAAGGTTCATGTGTGCATTCAGATTTTCGTGATGTAGTATTCTGAAAAGGGATCTGATTAGCATATCTCCCTTTGAGAAACCTTATTACCTGCATCCTTTTATTAAAAATCTAAAAAGCTCCGGCTATTTCACCTTTGAAGGTGGCATTCTGTCAGTCGTCAAGTCAACCTTATCCCACTGGTGCAACCTATGACCAATTCTCCTCTCCCATCACTGCCACACAAAATCACACTAATCACTGTACCAATGAGAAGCCTTATTTATTTTTGCATTTATAAAGTGTGCAAAACCCTCAGGTATCTAGGCGCTAGTTACAGAACGTGTTGCAATCAGAGACGTCTACATTGGCGAAGTCCATGAACAACCTGGAGAGCCAGAATCGTGCCATCAGTCTCCTCTTCAGTTCAACCCTTGAGACCACAGATCTACAATGCAGTTGGTGCCCTGGCTGACAAGGTGTACTGAAATTGCATTAAACCAATTCAAATAAAAGTCTTACATTGTAAGCTCACTTGTTGCAATAAACCTGTAGGCCAAACGTCTGGAATTCAGCCAGAGCTCTCCGTGTCCCATTCCTCCTCCCCGCACCCCGGCACAAACCACTTGGTGAATTACATATAGCCGCTGTAGCATTTATAAAAGTAAAACATTTGATATCCCTTACCCTCCTGTTTATCTGTCAGCAATGACTAAATGGAGGAAGCCTGTGCAGGGCGAGACCTGCACTTTTGCTTGCGTGCTGCAATTGTCCTTGTTCAGTCATTGCAGATAAGGTTATTTAGATACACAGGCGTGACCAGGAACAAGCATTCCAACACCATGATATATCGGAATACGAGTCCCTTGCCAGGCTCGTTGCATGTGCTGTACTCTGCCAGGATCCGGCGGTATTGCCTTGTGTTACTCCCTTCGTGCTGCACTTTACCCCGGATTTATAGACTTGAAAAAACGTGCTCTCAAACAATATTCTACCCATGATCCCTCACTGTCGCCATATCTCGCTGCTGCTGTACGGTTAACTTTATCTTGTGTTATTGTCCCATGCAGTACTGTGATCCGGTTTCGCATTGTTCCCTCTTGCAGTGCCTTCTGGAGTTGTCTTCTATCCAGGATCTCTCTGTTGCTCCCTCTCCTCCCTCTGTTCTGTACCCAATATTCTTTCTTGATTGCTTTTTGGTGCTCCCCCTTCATCAAATGACTATCCAGGATCCCTCTTTATTAACTTATTATTATTATCTTTGTTGTTTTTGGTTTATTTAAACCTTTACAAACTTTTTCAGTCAAAAAGTACAATAAAAGATTACAAAAGTACAAAACATTATTGTATAAAAACAGTGAAAGCAGTAGCAAACATACATAATTTATTACACATGAATACACTTGCGTCCAAATACCAGATAAAACTAGAATAACTAATAGTACGTGGTGACCTGTAATACTCGTAGAAAATCCTGTAAATAATGTTCTTGTTACATGCCAGTTGTGACATTACTGAAACGTACCAAGAAATTTACTTCACAAACCAACCGTAATGAGTTATTACAGCTATGTCACAATGCCTGTTGCCTGAGGCAGCACAGAGCAAAACTCTGCCACTGCAGAAATTAAAGCTGTGAGGTTTCTTTAATTAAAAATAGCTTTCTGAGACACTTTGAAACCAGAACCATTAATTGATCATTAACAGTTCATGCTTGTGTTTTGTTTTGTGTGTTGCTCGAGATTGACGCAAGAGTAAGAATCTACTTGGATGTTGATTGTTTTAAACCACAAAACTGTTTTTAGATGCAGTGTATTAAATAGTTTAAACTATTTTTCTACAGCACATTGCTAGCTTTCTTTAGGTGTTTTTTTTTTCTATCCAAACCAATTCTACATTGATTATATTTAACAACTGGATGATCTCTTACATTCCATTGTGCAAGGGCATAGGAGTGTGGTTTTGTATTCTAAGGGATAAAATACCTCCAAACCTATATAATATTGTAAGTTGTTGTGAAAGATTTTATTTTTGCAACTTTTCCTCCATAGTTCGCTATAGAACACCATTGTTTTTGCTCTGTTTTTTTATTTATTTATCCTGTCTTGGCTTTTTGAAGGGAAGTAAAGCAGTCTGCTTCACTTTTCTTGCCTTTTTGTTAACACGTTATGGGGAAACTGATCAGCTCTTCAGACTATCGGTACTGGAAAAGATTGTTTCCCTTTTCAATTCTTGTATTTTTAACATTGCACACAGCATCTTACAATGTTGATGCTTTTGTATCACCATAGCTTTTTACACAGAGAATTTGGGGTTACTTATGTCCTTAAAGACAAGCTGATGGCAGCAGTTACATTCTTACAGTTTTTGCATTATTTTTGGTGTGTACCACGTATGTCTACTAAACGTGACTAGTGCCCTAAAAAGGCTGTGTGACGAGATTTGTGCTTGGTCTTTGGCCATATTGTAGTTTGAGCTTTTTCTGGCATTTTTCCTGCCTTCTCAGGTAAGGCAGGGCCTTATAAGGACTTGCACTTACCCGGGAAAGCTGCTGCTTTCTCAGGCTAGTGAGCCTTTGTATGTGTGTGCCCCAGGAAGGAGTCTGGGACTTTCTAGTCCCTGTTCACATACTTGGTGCCAGAAAGTCCGATTCTGGGGCAGATGTGAAACCAGCAGTTGTCCCTGATTTTACCACTGCTGGCTGTTTGAATGGTGCAGATCCTTACCATTAATGGGCTTGGGCTTGCTTTCAGCTTGAATTTTGGATAAAAGTAAGACCTCTGCAGCTATTCTTCGTTCTACGTTGCAGCCACGAATCCCTCGAAGAAGAGCAGGTTGCTTAAGATCCGAAGATGACTCCTGCATTGACCCAGCATCCCATCCAGTGCCCTGCCCAGTGAAGCCCTGCTCCTCTCCTTCTGCGCTGCTCCATCTGTTTAAGTCCAAACTCCTAGCTCTCCTCCTTTCTGAAGAACCACTTGCAGAGCATTCTATTCCATTACATATCCCTGATCTCATCTCGCCCACCTACCTCTCTACTACAACATCCCCACAGAATTTATCCCTCACCCTTTCATCCTAAAACCAAGCACTTCCTCCGCTATCCTGCTCCTATATCATGTGCTACTGTCCCTTGTCCATGGTTCATGTTTCTACCTCCCCTGCATCACCTGGTCATCTGTCCAAATCCTCTTCCCCATGGTTAAGGACAGTTAGTCCTCTGCTTTGTAAAACAATGTAACGTTTTGTACGAATTTATTGTGCCAAAAAGGCATTGTTTTCCCAGTAAGTTTAATTAAAGAAGTTACTCTGAAGACTCTGAGCAGTGCTTCAGCCCTTGGACTTGCGGGTTCAACTATTCTCAATGCATTCTTGAGGAACCAGCTGTTCAGAGCCTTCGGAAGTGTCCCTGGACTGCCCGGTGGATTGACCAGCTCTCTTGTTTGCTACCTCAACAGAAGGGTTGCCATTCCGCGATCGTATACGGAACTTTGGTGGTCGCCAGCTTGTGCCACAAGTTGCTTTCTCCCTGACTTCCAGCTTCCCACCATCATGGAACCTGTCCTGAGCAGCTGCTATGACCACGACTGGAAAGATGCATGAGGTCACCAGTGATCATTGATCGTCGATCATACTCGCCTTCCTCCATCCAGTGATGTTCCTAAAGAGACCTACATCTTTGGATTCTGCATTTCTTCACTGACCGTGGTTGCATCTTGCATTACTAGCCAACCGAAAGAATCCTCGATTCCCGAAACTCCTGAGCATCGCTCACCGGAACAAAGGGTGGAAGACTAGCCTGCAGTGACCCCCCGATCTCGCAGAGGAGCCTCAAAGACATCTGGGAAAATCAGAGTCAGTGTGGTAAGTAAGCATCTATGTGCTTGAAACCCCCACCCCCTACCTGTCATCCATAGGATAACATTGGGAATGAGTCCCCTTTGTATCCTATCTCCATTCCACTCACCTTTTGGTCATAGAACTTGGGTTGGGTATGCTGCCCCTGGGTTAGCCTTGGGTCTGGAAGCAAGGAGAAGGCTTACCATTTCCTTTGATAAATTGTTGCAGAACTTTCTTAAATAGTTTGAAACTAATCGCCATCACAAGCCCATTCAATCGTTCTACCCAGAACGCTTACCTTTGACTTTTGGGCGCAAGGTCCCATTCACATTAGGGTTTGGACTTATAAAGTTAGGGTAATGAACTTGTGACTGATTTGCATCATTTGATTGCATCTATAGTACTTGCCTGATCATTTATGTGCTGATGTTTCTTAAGTGGATCTAATGGTGGCTGTATCTATTTGTGTTCTAGAGTATTATGTGATAGTACTACCTGCTAGTTTTATTTTTCAGTGTGTTCTAAAGCCCTTGATTAAATAACTGTATTATTAGAACTGTCTACATTTAATTATTGTGTGCTATTCTGTGTGGACTCATTGAGGGCCCCTAACCCCACTCACTCTCCTGAGACTAAGCCGTGACTGCACTTCATTGCTACAGTAATTGAGTTTGGGCTAAACTCCGAGTTCCCTCTTTACCATAACTGGGATGGTCGCCTAAAATCTGTACACCGAGCCAGATTCTAGAAATCCATCTTCTCATAAGTCTCCTCTGAGTTCGGTTACCTTGTAAATGGACTCTGCCTTCGACCCCGTTCCTCCATTTCATCACAGAACTCCGACTACCTCTCATATGCCGTACAGCATAAGATCCATTTTATTGCATTGTTACATTTGCTTGCGCTGTATTCCCGACCCTTTGCTATTTCCTACTGTTACTCCCACCGATTTCCCCCCCCCCCCACTTTGCACTGCCTGTATTGTACAGTACACAATCACTCTGTTGTCATGTGCTACTGAACTGTATCCCGCAGCCCTCTGTTCCCATTTGTGTTCATCTCAATTGTGCACAACCCAGGCATGTTTGGGGTGTGTCCACTGAAGGAGTTATTAAACAAACCACTCTGGCTATCTGCACAAGTCAAAGTACACCTCTTGTCTCAACATTGCAAGCTGTGACAGTCGCTCCCAAGTGCACACCCGCCACTGTGTTGACACACACACCCTATCCAGGTGACCAACGCCCTGTTGCATCCTGGACACCAAGATGTAATAGGCTGGATCATGAGACAGCAGAGTGCAGGAGTCCTTGTTACAAGGGTGAATTAATACTGTGTTAAAGCACTGTACCAGTACTACACAAGCCCCAAGTCTACAACAATACTTGCTGCTCTAAAACCACAACTTTCACAGCAAGCGTGTAGCTGGTAGCTCCTTCAAAGTATGCACATCGTACAGCAAAATACCCTGCTGCCTTCTTTCTGCTTTCAGGCCAGTGCTGCTCTTGGGCAGCTAAGGGGCTACTTGTACTGTACTCGTTATGCAAGATGGCCTACCGCATTTTAGGGCCTTCAAGCATTTACTTCAAAGGTGCAATCGATGCATCTCAGCATGTTGCAAGAAGCTACACGTGTGCATTACACAACACGGTTAAGTGTTGGGTAGAAAGTTAGTAATTTTGTCACCGGACAACTGGGGTGTCGCTAGGTTTGTAAAAGATCCGGGGCTACGCGAATGTCAGAACTGTCGTGACTTTGGGCTAGCTAGCCATTGGTTGTAGCCCCTGAGCTTCTATCCGGCTCTGCAACCAAAAGACCCAGGGCTATAGCACCGCTGGACCCCCCACTACAGACGTCTCTGCCGGACCAGTGTGGTAGTGCCGAGTTTTCAAGTGTTATGTAGAGATTTTGGGAGGCAGCGCTGAGCAGGCGAGGGGGTGGAGCAGGAGTGGGGGGGTAGTAAGGGTAGTTACAAGACTTCACGGGGTCTGAGAGCTGGAATGGCTGGCTAACATTTTGCAGTTTACGGGAGCAATTCTGCACAACAGTGCTTGGTGGGGAATGTGCTAAGTAGGGGGTGGTTTTGCAAGTCAGGCTTGGTGGGGAATTATTAACGCGGCCCTAACCCACCCTGATAGCTCGTGCATCAAGCAGTGGTTGAAGTGTATGAAAAGTAGTCGTGGAACTGTTTCCCTGCTGGCCTGCGGGCGCGCTCCTCACAAACCCTATCACCACGCCCCCTCCCACGCGCAATCTAAAACCCCAAACAAACACACCTGCTATTGAAGGGAATGTTCAGTGCACTGCACTGAATTGCACGTTTTAGCTTCTTCCTACATTTTTATTTTAAAACTAAACCATTCCAGAACAGTTTCTTTTGAAAATAAAAGTATGGGAACAGTAAAACCTTAATACAAAAAAAAGTAGAGCAGCACTGCTCCCAACCACTCCTGCACACTTCGACCAGTGGCGTCAAGGTGTTGTTGATCTGATGTCAGCTGGGGAGGTTTCTGATCGCTGGGTAGTTAACATTGCTCGCCACAAGCCACGACAGGAATGAGCGTCATGCCTCATTCAGGGCATGTTGGGTTCATGTTCTGAAATACCAATACCTCAAGTTAACGCCAAGTGCCCTTCTCAGTACCTGCGCAATGCCTGATGCAGGCGGTCACGTGGTGTCTCTTTATGCCTGCACGTGCAGGGACGTTGCTCTTGATTAGCACGTGCTGCACATTGCAGGATCAGCGCTTCTCGGCTCTTTTAACCTACGCAAAAAATTCTCCCCGGAGCTCGCGCTTCCGGGTGTGATCATGCTCTGGGTCTCGCCAACCGTGAAGGGACCCGATCAGTCTCTCGCGAGAGCAGCGTCTTTGATTCTAGGCCTGGGTTTTGTAGCATCTATTTCTGTCCCTTGATATTTTAGTATCGCAGGCGGTTCTGCTTGCTCGTTTTGCGTTGCCTTGTATTCGCACCCCTTTCCCAGCTGTCGAGGAAGCACCAGCCCTCCTCCTCGCTCTAGGCTGCTGCAAGCTGCAAAGTCCTCCACAGCAAGCCTATTTTTGCTTCCCTAATTATACGTTTTAGTCAGCTTTCGATAAAGTAAACACGTGCGCGCAAGCAAAGCCTGATCCAAATGTGAACGGCGCTTCCTTGCACATCTGACAACAACGTGAAACGATAGGACTCGGAGCGGAAAGTCCTGGGTGCCTCAATCCATCTGTACTGGTCCAGCTCGGACTGGCCTGTAGGACAACAGGGCAATGCCCGAAAGTGCAGGCTCGACATACTCGCTGGGGCCCGTTTTTTGGCCACAGTAGGGCCGTTTAATGAACTACTTCATTGTAGAGCTCGTAGTTTTGACCAGTGGTACTAAAAAAATACTCTTTAAAGTGCACAATTTGCAACCTGTTTTACCAAAAATCACCCCTTTTGGCAACCGAAAAAAGTTCGGACAATGGTGGCTTATTTTGCCATTCAATACAGATGGTGTTCAGCTGGGCTTGTATCTTGGACAGCAGACCAGAAACAAAGGAATCCGCTGTAGCTTCCTGAGCATTGTTGCCCGGCCTGGTAATACCCGATAATATGCTGGGTAAACACACGATATTTTTTTTATCGCGCCAATTCATCTGCGGGTGATTCGCCATTGTTTTGTTTGCAGTAATAATTTTTATCCCAGCGTGGATATCGGTGATCAACCAGTTCCTGGGGAAAATCTCCCGCCCACCCCCCACCCTCCATGGCATGGCAAGATCTACTACTGGCAGGTTAGCATGTTGGGGTAATCCATTTTACCTGTGGGGGTGTTGGGGGATTTTTAGCCTAATAAGCTGGCTCATATCAGCCCAGGCAGGATAATAACCCAGTGACTGTGAGTATTTCTTGAGTGAAACTCTGTGGCTCCTTTCTAATGTTGGGGGGCACTCCTTACCTAGGTTACTCCAATCCCCAGGGGACACGGACAGTAAACAAATATGGATTGCGTTGCCGGAGTTCCTGGCATCTACCTTAGTGGCGCGTATAGGCGAGCAGAGTCCATCTTCTACAACCATTCCGCCTCTCCTCAAAGACTGGATGTTACGGGGAGGCGCATTTGGCATGAAGGAAGGTGCTAGGTCCTGCCTGCGCTTGTGCAATAGATGCCAGCATTGGCTGTGGCCCCACAGCAGGCGCCTGTGTGACAGCTGGCATTGTAGCACTTTGGTGTGCCACCTGCATTCTCCACCTCAGTGTTGTGGTACAGACACTAGCGAAGAAGTCATGTCCCCCGTGGGTTCCGCACCTTGTTTTTCATCTATAATCTGGGAGCATAGTGGAGGGGACGACACACCAGCCCCTTTTCCCTCAGGAATCTAATGTGTGCCTTCAGTCGCTCATTTTGAATCTTTGAGCCCTCTCCAGTGCATTTACTGTGTCGCCTCTTCTAGCCACACTGCCTACACTAGGGGGTAGTGGAACCCGGTTGTCTTGTACTATAAAAAATACGGATTCTGGTTTTCCGGTTGGATTTATATTTAATTAGCAGTGTAATCAGGTCAGCCGACACTCGTTTTGACCCATCCGTGCCCTTATCAAGGCTATAGTAGTTTACGGGATGCCACATATGGTGGGTGGGTAGGTTGGGTTTGGATATCTTCACTCCTCGCTAGGATTGGATGGCTACCCTGTGCAATCCCTGTTGTCTGGTGTCTAATAGATGGGGGAGGCCCTGTTGGGCATGGGTTGGCTGGCCTTGTGGGTCGTTCTGGGGCCATCAGGGGGGCCCGTTCGGTGCCGAGTTGACAGTTCTGACCACCAGTTTCATGCATGATTGTAATAAAAGCTACTGCTTGGCAACAGTGTAATCCCTTCCCCACAGAACCCTGCTCTTCTTTTAATCTGGGTGTCCGTGCCACATTACTCTTCTTTCCCGCCTCTGTCACAATCGCACCAACCCCTTCACCCCTACTCCCTTTGCATCTGTCTTGAAAATCACCTCCTCTTCCCTCTCTCAGCACGCACTTGTGAAAGGGGTCCACTTTTCGACAGAACCAAATCCCAAGATTCGTTCTGTTTGTTTTTATGCTCTCCTATTCTCACTCCTGGTATAAAACCCCAGACGTTAATAAGAATCCTCCTGTTTTGCTTACTGTTCTCTTGGACAGTGAACCCTGAGGTGTCCTTCCCAGAAGGCTTCCTTATTGTCCCGAAGTCTCACCTCGCTGTTCGTCTTAAGTTACTAGGCCTTGTCTGCTGCATCGTCACCCCCTACGTCCATCCTTTTTCTTATCCCGCCTTTGCCACAAAACGAAACTTTTATACTAGACTAATCATCTCATCTATCTGTGCAGTAATATTACCAAGTTTGCCTCTTCACGTTTTGAGCCCGTTCCCTGCTCGTTCTTTACATGTACTCCATTTGGGTAGAAGGGCTCCTAGACCGGAGATAGCTGATCAAATGTCGCAGACCTCTGGCGATGTTACTTTCAGTTCTGCTTCTTTAAGACACAAATAGTTAACGCCTTATTTATTTTTTTACAATGTCAAAGCTTTTGTTAACATCATGGGTAATCATCTGCTCGGCTGTGTCATGAAAGGACTATAAAGCGGTGACTTATGCAGTCAGTTTTGTTAGGTTAATGTAAAGCTTTGAAACACAGTAGTAAAACCCAGATATGGATTTTGAGGCCCACGTTAATCAGTACACTGTGGGCCTCATTACGAGCCTGGCGGAAATCCAAAAACGATGGCGGAAATGCAATACCGCCATCGAATAGCGCTCGGTGCGACTATGACCCGTCACCGCAAAGTACGAAGCCATTAGCGACACCGTAGTGAACGCCAACGCTAACTGCACCAAGCACGCGCGCGCGCGCCATGCCAAACCGTAAATACCACCATGGCGCAAGGGTACGCGAATTCCGACCCTAGCGGACATGTACCTAACGCCATCAAGCACGGCGGAAAGCACCATACCGCCATGGTGAGAAGTACGGCATCGCGAATCAACCGTAAACGGCCCCACTGAGTGCCTGTACTCCACTCCCTGGCCACATTGCACAACCCCTGGCAGGCGCAATGTACTCACACAATGCAACCAGTGAAATCCACAATTCACCCATGCATGCCAACGTAGAAATGCATGCAGGGGCTCAAAGCGCCCCGTGAGTGGGCATCCATGTACGGCATGCCACCATAGCCGTACTGATGCAGCACAGGCATGTGAAGGTACAATACATCAAAATGAAAATCAAGAACACATGACACAAAACAACAGTAGTCCCCCATCGCTTGCCACCAGCGCAAGGCAACATCCAAAACAGCATCCTGAGGGGGACTGCACCAGCCCTGTACCCTTGCCAGTAAACAAACCAACCATCAGCAGAAGCATGTACCACACAAGTTGGCAGAGTGACTGAGCAGCCAGGCTCATCCCAAGAGGGGCCGATGGGAGCTGCAGGGCACAGATGGCATGAATACAGAAGCTATTCCAATGGACATGACCCCAGTCCCCCTCCAACAAACGCACGCAAACACAGGCACCTGTGACCAGCCACATTCTGAACATCCCATCATTCCACCAATCGACCTGGCTGACAGGCACCAGTCGGCCAAAAGCCAATCCCCCGCCCCTGAACAGCACATCATGTAAACAGTCACAATGGCAGCCCCTATCCGTGACCATACTGTGCTACGTAGGCAAACGCGGCCAGTACAGTACCACACAACTCAACTCAGAAGGCGGAACACAATGCAGATCATCTCGCAATACATACCGCCACAAATCGAAAATCGCTACATCACCTGCAAAGAATAACGCAACACGCCAAATATCGGAATACAATTTAAATGCACATCCAAATGACAAAGGCCTCACAGCAATTTGCAAAATA
Source organism: Ambystoma mexicanum (assembly GCF_040938575.1). Classification (NCBI taxonomy): domain Eukaryota; kingdom Metazoa; phylum Chordata; class Amphibia; order Caudata; family Ambystomatidae; genus Ambystoma; species Ambystoma mexicanum. Next base: position 1,089,274,643 of record NC_090929.1, read on the forward strand.
ACACCAAAACATCCATCATCACCGAGGGCTGCATCTGCAATAATTGACCAGCTTCCACTTGTGTGACGCCCTGTACCATCATGGCACACAGGGCCTACATCAACGTTCCAAAAGGCAACATGGAAGCGGCAAGAACCGCAGGTCCGTCCCATGAGGCAGGCACTAGTCCAGCTGAAAGGCCGAAATGTTGCACCTAGCCACCAGTACAGCGTAAGGGCATGTGGCCCATTGGCGATCGTCCCATAAGATCGTAATGCTGCTCCACTGATTCACCCGAAGCTGCAGGTGTCGAGAGTAAAAACCATCTGGAGGAGTGGCGTACAGATGGCATCTGCAATAGGGCAGCAGATACCTGTCACCCAAATGAAACACAAATTAACCGATTGCATTACGGGACTCATGATGCATTACAATCTTCATTCAACACACCAAATCCAGACCCATATGCATGCTAGCCCACTCCAAAGGAATATACACACCCCTAAATCAGTATCGATTCATAACGAAATCAATCGAGGTAAATACACCATTGGCAACGTCGGTTACTGTGCATGCGTCCGTCAAGACAGAACCCATGACATGGGATTAGTAACGTGCCTAGACACAAGTGTATGAAGGCGCGTCGAGACAGGGAGGATCCGACAAGGGCAGATAGACGTAAGTCCCACTATGGCAGCCTTGCATCACATAGCGCAGGGGAAGGGGATTGATTCAAAAAACCCATGTACATGGCAGACCCTAAATGGAATCATCTGTCCATGCATCCATTCATCATTCCCTCATCCCGCAATGAAAACGCATGAATATTCACTCACATAATATTTGAAACTTCCATCGCGTCTGTGCGTAATGCAGTCTGCAAAAACCACTGTGCTCCTGGCCGGATCTGTAGTGTTGTGAAGCAAGATGGATTTGGGAACGTCCTGCCTTATCGTCCACTACGCTATTGCGCATCCCATTCAATTCATGTCATTCATTGCTTGCTCGTTATGGGCCCTGTCCCAAGGACATTCAACAATAGAACGTTACTTTTCCAGGCAGACCTGTGGGCGTCTCCTCACCGCTACTTCGAAACAAAAAATGCTGGCCTTCGAATTCCTCACTTGCAACATTACGTCGAAAAGGCTTCTGTGAACGCTTGCATTCACAATTACATCAATGTAGTGCGGCTGTGTGTCATAATGCTAACTGGCTACAATCACAAATGGGACGCCACGCCCGTCGGTGAAGTACGTTACTGTGCTGCATGAGGGTCGGACATCGATCGAGCCCTACATACCACTGACTCTTCACAGGTATGTAAGCGGCTGCAATCATAGCATGTGTAACAATGGGAGCATAGCATGAAAATCAGTCAAAGTACATCACACTGCCATCGGGATTTGATACATGATTCCTATCCCAAGATGCCATGCGGCCAAATGCAGCCTTACGTGCGGGACGTGCTCGGCCAGAAGGGATTGCATCTGCCACAGATTCATTCAATCAGCACAGGTGGAGGCCATACAGGCCGACAGCACATATATAGCAGACACAAACCCCTCCCACAACCACTCGCACTCCAAAATGCTACCGGCAGGACTAGCGATGTTGGCCCTGGGGGACCAGATAGCACTGCAAGTGCTACAACTACAAGAAGACGACGAACAACAACAGGTACAACAACCGGGCGCACAGGGGAGACGGAGGAGAAGGAGGAGGAGGAGGGCAAGGCAGGGTCAGCAAGGGCCACAAGCACTGCCACTACCACCACGCAGGCGGCCCGCAATCCCACGCCTCCGAGCTGATCCGTTCAACCTCACTGCTGAGCAGATCCACACCCTCTACCGTTTGGACCGGGACACCATAATCGCCATTGTGGACATGACACATGCTGACCTCGTGAGCATGATAGATAGCCCAACCGCCATCCCACCCCTACTGAAGGTGGTGTCTGTACTCCACTTCCTGGCCACAGGCACCTACCAGCACACAGTCGGACAGTTGCATGGCATCTCACAGCCACTGTTCTCACGGACACTCTTCCAAGTCCACGATGCCCTCCTGAAGCACGCCGACGACCACATCACACTACCACGCACGTACCAGGAGATTACCAACGCAAAAGTGGGATTCCATGCACTTGGCGGCATCCCGGGTTGCATTGGTGCCATCGACTGCACCCATGTTGAATTGGTTGTCCCACATGCCATGGAGGTCCAGTACCGCAACCGCAAACAATATCATTCAATCAATGTGCAAATGGTGTGTGACTCCAACAAGATCTTTATGCATTGTAGTGCCAGATTTCCAGGATCTACCCATGATTCTATGGTCCTGAGGAACACAAGAATACCACGCTACATGGAGCGACACGCAGGGCACAGATCCTGGCTACTCGGTGAGTCTCATTCCATGCATGACATCGTGGCCCATTTGATGCGTCAATGACCTTGCAGGAAGGGGGGGGGGCTACTTAGCACTATCATTCCACTGACACCCTTTATTCGTCTCATACAGGTGATGCCGGGTATCCACTGAAGAGATGGCTCCTTACACCAATCCGGAACCCACAGAACCAGCATGAGGAGGACTACAACCATGCCCACTCACGTACCCGTGTGGTCATTGAACAGGCATTCGGCCTACTGAAGGCTCGTTTCCGCAGCCTCAGCAGGTCTGGCGGGGCACTCATGTACAGCCATGAGAAGGTATCTAAGATGGTCATGGTATGTGTCATGCTGCACAACATGTGCATACGTAGGAATGTGCCCATGCCCCCTGACGCTGTACTGCATGCACCTGAAGATGATAATGATGAGGGTGGGGATGTGGAGGCACCTCAAGGAGTCCATGAGGCACAGGATGCACGTGCAATCCGACAGAGCATCATAGATGCATGCTTCTAGCAACCACGCATGGTGCCTATTACATGGAAAGGGGACCTGTGGCACTGTGTGTGTGTAGTACGGGCACATTGTGGACTGTACGCCTATGAGGGCCTCGTACGCAAATATCAATGTCCACACATGTCATTGGATGATAATGAAGTACTGTATTGTTGATGTGATTTGATTTATACACCCTATGGACCCGCCACCCAGTGAAGCCCAACACACCCCCTCCACCCTACTACCTCCCCCCCCAACACCAGTGTCCAAATATGCATGCTGTCCGTGGGTAGACGCTATTGCAAGCCCCCTCTACGGGTATCAGGGGCACCCCTGCCCGTGGAGCGCAGGTTCCTGCCAGATCTGCGTTGGGGGCTGCCCTGGACGGAACTTGCCACGGATGATGACTCTGCCTGCTCGCGTCCATGCATGTCTCTGAGGGTTTGTGAGAGCTCCGAGAGCACACGGCGCACAGCAGCAAGTTCAGCACAGACGTCTTTGGACGTCGCATGCAGTTCCCCCCTCAGGCTCTCGGTGCTTTTCTCCATTTGTGCTCTCAGGCTCTCGGTGCTTCTCTCCATTTCTCCCCTGAGGCTCTCACTACTTTTCTCTATTTGTGCCCTGAGTGTCTCGGTGGATGTTTCCATGGCTGCCCTGGAACCCCCGCATTCATTTGCATGGTCCTTGAGTAGCGTGGACACTTCCTGCTGTTGCTCGATCAGCAGGTCGAGGGACTGTTGCCTCTGCTGGGCCATGGACATTTGCGGTGGTGTGACAGGGGGGCTGCTCAACACATGTTGGCTTGGCACAGAACTTGTGGGGGTTGGCCAGTCGTCGTCTTCAGGGTGCCCCTGCGTGGTTTCGTCATGGTGTAGGGGATGGGACATGCAGGGGGATTGGGAAAGGTCATGGATGGTACCTACGTCGCCAGCACTGTTTTCCGTGTCGGAGCATGCTGGCATGACAGCTGTGTCACCTATGGTGCTGCTACCACCAGAGGCAGTGCCATCAGATACGTTCTTTGGGGGGACCTGTGGTGCTGGGGTTGTGGACTTGCTGGCTACTGGGGTGCCTGTTGCAGTCCCCTCCAGTGTGCTGCCACTTGATTCCTGCTGCTGCCGTGTCTTGATCCTTGCACCTGAGGTGGAGGCTCTTGGGACGTTGGTCCTGGCCCTCTTTGCAGGCGTGCTGGTCGTGGTGTCCTGCTGCTCGTCGTTGGTATCGGACCCTGTGGTGGAGTAAAGAGGGGCGAGCGTTAGTTATGGGTCTGTGGGATTTGGAATGGCAACGTATCATATGCATTGGGGTGGTACATGAGGGTGATTTGGGACTGGGCCTTGGAGGTGGTCTCATTTTCGTGTGGATTGAGGATGCATTCATTTGGCTGCCTGCAGTTAGGGGGTGCATGCTGCACATGTAGGGGTTGTTTATGGCATCTTGATTAATTTGTTTATTCTTTCTGACTTTTAGAGGGCGCTGTCAGGGCAAAGTATGTATTGCACTATGGGGTCACATGGTACTGCACATGTTCGTGCTTTGTGGATTTCGCATTGTTTCTCTTGACCAACCTACCTGATTCTCCGGATGTCGGCACTCCTTTCTCCATCCCTCCGACTCCCTCTATGCTCTCCATTCCTATGGTGGAGGCGCAGATCTCCTCCCAGGGGGTCAACTTGATGGGCGACTCTGATCCCCCCCCGGTAGTTGTGGCGATGTTCCTGTTCGCAGAAAGTATGCTGCGTACGCGAATCCGCAGGTCGTCCCACCGCTTGCGACATTGCTGTGGCGTGCGGGGTGTTGTCCCCACCGCACTTACGCGCTGTGCCACCAGGGCCCATATGGCCTTCTTGTTGGCAAGGGCAGTCCTGGTCATTTGACTGGAGAAGACGACGGCGGCATTTTCCTGCAGGGTCTCGGTCAGCACGGTCAGTTCCTCTCGGGAGAAGTGGACCTGCCGCTTGCGATCACACGCTTTCTTGGCTACCTTTCCCATATTTATTTTTTTAACTGGGGTTGCTAAGGGGTTGGGATGTGTGTCAGGGTCGGATTTTTAATGGTTGTGTTGGGATTCGGTTTTATAGTTGTGCGGCGTGCTGTTTCCCGTTCCGGCCACATGCTTTTACTTCCGTTTCCGTATATTTACGGTGCCCGCTCATTACGGTGTCCGCTCATTACGGTGACCGCTGAGATGGGTGGCGGTATTGCACCTGGTGCAGCGTACGGCGGCGGTAAGGGCCGTTTTGGGGTCATTTCCGCCATCGCAGCCTTTCGGATTCCGCCATGGCGTAATGCTCGTGCCCGATGGGTCGTAATTAGCCGCACTTTGCTCCTTCGTGCAATGGCGGAAACGCTATTTACGCTGTTGCGGTCCGGTCAGTCACTTTCCGCCAGGGTCGTAATGAGGCCCTGTGTCCTCTGTACTTCCTTTTGATTTAGGTGAAAATAAAGGCACAGTAGTATTATCCTCCTTTCCTTTTGCATAACTTGTTTGCATAAGGATTAAAATTGCTAGGTTGGTTTATCATGTCATTTGTGAACTTTGTGAGTATGGTCTACAAAATCGGGTATTCTTTCATTTAAGCCAAACACTCGCAAATTATTTCACCTTTGTGTATGAAAAGGAAGTAGTCAAGTGCTGAAATTATAGACTGAACTCAAATCCCACCATTGCCATTTATTCCAATTGTGTGATCCTGGGAAACTCATTAAGTCTTGCAGTGTTTAAAATATCAAAAAAGGCCTGTCCCTAAATTTAATTTTCCCTCTTCAAAAAAAGCTTCACTTATGTCTTAACAGGCTTTAGTGTTGGTTTATACATGATATTGACACGTTCTACCTTGCAAACTACAAAATAATGTGTTTCTTTGCTCTGTCGTGGCAACTCCACTTGAAAATCATGGGACTCCTTTTTTATTATTCTTTTATTATTTTTAAAAAATCTGTCTGTTTGCATATGTGCACCTTCCTGGTAACAATTAAAGCACAAGCAAGACATGCTGGGTGCAAATCCCGGCCTTCCCATCGCAGACACCTATGTAAGTGCTTCTTCCAGAGAGATCTTCACCAATCTCCTCTTCTCTGTCCCCTCTCCAGACCTATGAACTTCTCATCTCTCCTCTCTCCCCTTTAACCTCCTCTCCCATTAATGGTGGCACCAAGTGGGGCTTCTTCAGATCACGCTGCATCATTAATGTCTACCGCACTGGCACTATCCTGGGTTAGGGTCCTCCAGCCAACCTCCTTCTCTTTGATTGGATCCTGCCGTCCCTCAACTTTCTTCCTTCCCCTGAATCTTCCACCTACCACTCCCTCTGTCCTCTCTCTGATTGGAGTACCACGCCCCTGTACTCCACCTCAGAAAACCTTCAAAGGCAGGACTGCCTCCACCTGGTGACTCTTAACGCCCGCTCTGCCAACAAACACTCCGCTGACATCTGCCTCCTTCTTGAAGACCCTGACCTTAACATTCTCACTCTTACCGAGACATGGTTCAGTGGCAGCTCAGTCACTGCTTTTGACTCCCTCCTACCTGACGGCTTCAAGCTCATTTCCAAGCCGTGACCTCCCCGTGCTGGCAGTGGGGTTGCTATAATCTTCCCTGAGTGGGTTCCTTCCATTTTACCCACCCAGCTCCATTCTTCCTTTGAGAGCCTGGTATTCAAGTTGGTGATCTCTCCCTCCTCCACCCTTACCATTGCTACCATTTACTGGCCTCCAGGCACTACCTTCCTGTTCCTCTCTGAATGAGCTGATTTCCGCTCCTCCTTACTTTCACCCTCCTCCAACCTGTTCCTCTTGTGTGACTTTAACATCCAATTGGACTCCCCTGGCACAGCATTCACTCTTTTCATTGACCTCCGCCCCTCTCTATCCCTCTCCATTCTCCCTTCTGGTCCAACCCACTCTGCTGGACACACTCTGGAGACCCTCATCCTCTCTGGCCTCCGTCTCTCATCTCCTCTGGTCACCCCTCGCTCTTTGTCAGACCACTCACTTGTCTCCTCCCACCTGGGCCCCTATGGCCCTCTGACTGCACCCCCAATAGCCTCACCAACCTTGTTCACGAACATCCGCCCTATGAAACAAGTGTCAGCTGCTGCCTTCACTTCCCCTCTTTATTCCCCCTTCCCCCCAACCCAGACTCTACCACTGCTCTCAGCAACTTCCACCTGTCCATCACCAACACCCTTGACATTCTTACCCCAGTCATGAGGATCCGCCTGAAACCCGTCTCTAAGTGGAACACCTGGTACGACTCTGAACTTGCAGCCCTGAAACAAAAGTGCAGAGTGATGGAATGTAAGTGGCAAACTTCGGGCTCACCCTCTGACAAACTGGCCTGCTGCCTTCTCCAAAGGCAATACAGACTCTCTTTCCGTGCCAAGAAAAGGGCCCACATTCAGGCACGGGTATCTGGCGCATCCAACAACACGGCTGAGCTTTTCAAATCGGCAGGGAACTAGCCAACCCTTCTGCAATCTCCTCCTCCCCTATTCCTTCTCGGGCCCTCTGCAATGCACTGGCCACTCACTTCACCACCAAAACCCAGAACATCCTGAACAGCCTTGCTATTCACCCTCCCAACCCATCCCTCACATTCTTGAATCTGCTGGCCACTCACCCTACTTCTTCCTCCTTCTCGTTCAGCCATGTCTCCTCTGAAGAAGTCACCAGAGTTTTCCGCTCCATGAAGGTCTCTTCTAAACCGGTTTCACCATGCTCATAAAGAACCATCAAGGACAACATTGGCTCTCTTGCCCCCCCCCCCCACTTTCGCTGACCTCTGCAACCACTCATTTGCTACTGGTTCTTTCCCCTCCTCCCTTAAGCACTCCCTTGTGTCTCCCCCTCCTTAAAAACCCATCAGCAGACCCTACCTCTCCAGCCAACTACCGCCCTATTTCCATCACCCCCTTCCTGGGGAAAATGCTGGAGACGTTGGCCTTGCCCCAACTCAACTCACACTGAACTTTTTGGTGGTTTCCACGACCATCAATCTGGATTCCAAGCATCCAGAGGCACAGAAACTGCTCTTCAACCCATGAAGAATTGCTTGCCTCCCTTGATTCCAGCTCCCCAGCAGTCCTCATCCTTCTTTATCTCTCCTCTGCCTTTGACACGGTCAATCCCTCAATCCTCATACAAAGGCTCCACAACACCTGTGTTATCTCGGTGCGCACACTGGACTTGTTGACCTCCTTTCTAACTGACCGCACCTCCTAAATCATCCTGGGCACCTGATCCTCTCCTACTTCCTTCTCCACATGTGGTGTCCCCTAGGGCTCTATCCTGTCACCTTGGATCTTTAACATCTACCTTAATCAGCTGGCACTCCTCATCTCCACCTTCTCCCCCAACTTCCAGTGTTATGCTGATGACACAGAACTCTTCTTCAAAATTTCTGCTGACCCTCTTGCACCTTCCATCATCTCTGACTGCCGATTTGTCATTCAGGCCTGGTGCACTTCCAATGATCTCTGCCTCAATGCCAGCAAAACGGAGATCCGTCACATTGGGACTCCTGCTCCTGACTTCTTCCCTTCATTCTGGACTTCCTTCATGGGCTCTTCCTCTGCTCTTTCTTCTGAAGCCAGAAACCTTGGCAGCATCTTTGACTCCTCTCGCTCACACTCAGGACATTGCCAAGAAGTCCCACTTTCAGCTCTTCCTGCTCAAAGCAATTCTACCTTTTCTCACCTTCCGCAGAAGTTCAATGTCACCCGAGCCCTAGTTCTCGCTAGGCTTGACTATTGTAATAGCCTCCTCCTGAATCTACCTTCTTCCACTCTGCAACCCCCCTTCCAGTTAATCCGGAATAGGGCAGTGAGACGTATCCTTGGCCTCAAGCCAGGGACCGCATCTCTCCTGCCCTAAAGTCTTCACTGACTCCCGGTTGATTAACGGATTAAATTCAAATCCCTCTGTATAATCCACAAAGCTGTCTGGGGACCACACTATTTGTAACCATCTCTTACTATATATTCCTCCTCTAGACCTCTGTGCTCCTCTGGCACCAACTCTGTGTGTAAAGCTTTTCGCTAAACAGAGGGCAGGAGGTCGATCGCTTTCCTCAGCTGGCTTCTTTCTTGGAACAGCCTCCTTCCTCCCTCTTCATCTTGAGCAGGACTTTCTTAAATTCCTGAAGCTCCTCAAGACTTCCCTCTTTACCTCCTCCTTCTCCCCTTCTCTCCTCTGCTAATCTCACAGTTGCTTGATTGGTGTCCAGGGCCATTATGCATCCTCTGGGCCCTGACCATCCACACCGAATCGCCCTCAGCTTCTGTCTATCCTAAGCACTTGCCTCAGCACGCCCTCCATCCTGGAGGCTCGCACTTACCATACCTTGCTCTTCACTGGTTGCTCTCTCACAAGCACCCAAGCACCTACACCCATTCCCCCTTCCTCCTGCACTTGCACGTTCTGAACACTCACAAGGCATAGTGGGTGTGTACCCCCCCCCCTGTATTTAATGTTTTATGTATTTTAATGTTTTTGGTCCTCTCCCTGTTGCCATGTGGGCGCTTTGAAACAGAATGTTAGGTGCTTATACAGTAAGTACAATCTAAAATAAATATATGAATCCTCTATTTATGACATATGTCTACCTTCTCTATTGCTTCTAATCTGTGTCCTGTATTCATGTCTGAGCACATGCACATTCCGAGGCTACAACAGCCTTTATGCTTTCCTTGTCGTTGCTATTGTTAAAATGATGTGTTTTGTACCTATGCTAGAGCGCAAGCATCCGCTTATAGACTGCTAATGTTGCTCCAGACAAGCCACCTATTTATCATTCTAATTCCAGCAAAGATGGCATGTATGAGGTGACTTTAAGGTATACCAATAGTTTGATTGCTGCTGGGGCAGCATTTCAAACTATGTGGTGTGATCGTGATGAAACGAAGAGGCGATCAAAAATTCTTTGATTCCTTAATTTCTTTGGTTTCTGTGTGGACCCAAATGTCCCTTAAGATGGGCCTGGGTGCCTTGTTCGTGCCTGTGGGTTATTTGATTCCAGTACTGCAGTCTGTTTGGCTGTGCTATTTGGAATGGTTGCTGTTTCTTTACTCTTCCCTCATTTGAGGCATGCATTTGGGGACTGTCGTGTTGAGATCCTGGGCTGGTGCCTTGTTGGTGCCTTTTTAATGTGGTGGTTGCGCAATTTCATTCTTCTGATTTTGAAGTTTTCCTGCGCTGTTTGAAATCTTTGCTTACATATTTGGTTACCTTGGTTCTCTGGAGGTAGATATTTGAGGTCTGTGTTGCTTCTTGACCATTGTGACGGAGAGCTGCAGCTGCAGTTCTGTTCTAGCGTGACCAAATCTTTTTTTTCTGGACTTCTCGTTAATAAAATTTAAGTTCGCCTAGCTCCCATGATCCCTCACCATTGACTGTTGGCTGTGGCTCGTAGGAGTTGTATTCCAAAACATCTGGAGAGCCAGATGTTGCAGACCCCTGGCTTAGATGAACTACATACCCTAGATGTGACCGTTGTACCAAGTGAGGGTGACCAGTGGTTCGTGATAAATAGCGCTCCCTCTGTACTTTAATCAGTACCAGTGAATAAACTTCACCTAAATCGACTCCTACTTGCTTTCTTAGGCATACCTTATTATAACAAGCACAGCATGACAAGTGAAAGGATGGAAGAAGCTTCATTTTCAGAATGTTTTCTCGTGTCCTATGAAGCCACTGCTAGAATTTAAGCTGCTGCTCCATCCTCCTGTCCAGTTCTTCTTAATTTGGATTCGCCTGTTTTCTATAATGAGCCAGTAAATCAGCTGATCTGCACCAGACCATGATAGTGAGATAGATTTTGGATGCTTGACACCCCCAACCCCCATACCTCCAATTCACTAAGCTTCTTTTTGCCTCTTGCGATGCCCTGAAGCAGCTGAACCTATGCTGCTATAGAAACTATTAAAGTAGCGTGAACTTTTTCTGTGCATAAAAGAACACGTGTTTTTAAAAAATAAAAATAATTGGGTGCCCGATGTATTGCATTCTGCTGCGCACACATCCATTGGTGGAGGGTGTAACTCTGGGGCAACAGTGTACATCTGGTATATGTAGGCATATTGACTAGTGCCTCATTAGGTATAAGGTAGTATTTTATTTCTTTTCTCTGCCTGAACATTATGGTTCCTGGTTGTGCTACACCTGTCGTCATTATGCATTATTTGGACACCTTCTGCCTCCTTTCCTCGCTCTCTGGCCACCCACCCTGGGCCCTCTTCCTGTTCCTTCCTGTGAGGCTAAGAACCATGGTGTCATCTTCGACTCCACCCTCTCCTCTCCTCACATTTTTGACGTCTCAAAGAAGTCAAAATCAGCTGCACCTCCTCAGATGTATTCTTTTCTCACCTTCCCCCAGAAGCTCACTGTCTCCAGAGCTCTGGTCCTCTCTAGGCTGGACTACTGCAAAAGCCTTTCTAAATCTGCCTGCCTCTACTGTTCGACCTTTACAACTGATCCAGAACAGGACTGTGAGACTTGTCCTTGGGCTTATGCCCTGGGCTGGTATCCCTCCAGCTCTGAAATCTCTTCACTGGCTCCCCGTGACTGCAAGGATTAAGTTCAAGACCATTTGAATCGTCCACAAGGCTTTCTGGGGCCTGGGACCGCTCTACCTCCAAATTTCTCTTCCAAAACATCTGCCTTCTCGAGCACTCCGCTCATCCACCTCATACTGTCTTGAGGGTCAGACGATTCTCCAAACAGATAGTTGGGGGGGCAGATCTCCCTCCTCGGCTGGGGCCTCTCTCTGAAACAGCCTCCCTGCCTCTCTCAAACTTGAGCAGAACCACCTGCGGTTCAGGAAGCAACGCCAGACCTTCCTTTTCCCTTCTGCGTTTTCCCCTCCTCTCCCCTGCTGATGTCCCTGAGTGCTCTGCACACTGGTTGCCTGGACACCCTCTGAACTCTGGCCCAGGCTCCTGCATGTCCAGTTTCCCTTGCACTGCCTCCTGTCTCCCCCATTACTTAAGGGTCTCTACCTGCAACCCTACAGTCACTTCTTTCTGCACTTATGAGCCATCCACTGGTTGCACTTATTGAGTTACCTGCACTTCTCCGTCCTCGCCCCCCCTTGCACTTCTCCCCGCCCTCTTCCCCACACTTGCTCAATCTGAATGACACAAGGCCTAGAAAGATCATTGTTTTGTCCATCTTTGTTTCCCCTCCTTGTCTTGTTACACCTAGAAACACTTGTGTACAGGGGCGTTCTAAATGCCATATCATATCATATGCGGGAGGCGGGTGGTATGAGGAAGCTCTGATTCTGATTGAAGGTTAGCGATTTCATGATGAGACCAACAAGGTCAATCTTCTTGTTTCCTTGCCTTTATAGACGCAGCCTGAAACATGTCAGAGAAACGGTTGGTGTCCTCGGTCTTCATCACGCTCTCTCCACCCTGGAGGGGCCCACCTGCTCTTCCAGAAGAGACGAGGAAGGACCACGCTGAGCCCAGTCTGTACAAGACCAAGGATGTGCCCAAACCTGCGGGGACTGGCATTTTGGAGTCCTCTGCCCTGCAACCATCCAGCGGCTACCGGAGGGGAAAGCAGAGTGAGCGAGCCCGGGGCGTGGTGGAGTCCTGGCTGGAGGAGTCCACTTTCCCCAATGGAGGTAAAATGAGAAGGGCAGCAGATCTTCCCGAGTCCCCTGCAAGCATGCAACCTCACAGACTATACATGCCACTGAGAATGTACTGCTAACTGCATGGTACCCATCTGTTGCATCAGGACCTTTCTCCCTATCACCCCACTATCAGAGCTACCCATCCTGAACTCTTGGTAGATGAACTAGGATGTGGGAGGGTCTCTTGAGCCTAGTGACTCCCTGAATAGAGGAAGACTTCTAGGCACTGTCACTTACTCTACACAGAGCTCTAATAATACTTTGTGGACAAACTACAGAATTAATTTATTTTGGGACTGACCCTGAAAGCTTAAATAGTAGAAGCGAAGATAAGTGAGCAGTCCTGTCCATTTTTAATAAGGAAAGCAATTGGAAAATGAATAGCGTCTCATGCACCACTTGCTACCACAAGACTTGGAAAAATGAAAAGATTATCACCTGCCCCTCCCAAATTCTGTAGATGTTGGCCTTATTTGGTTAATTACAGCATATTCTCGAAAATTGGTAAATTCATTCTCATTGTGCAATGGCTGTTCTAGCTGTACTCCATACAAAACATGTATGTGAATTTGCACTTCGGATTATGGACACTGGAAGGAGCAAGCATTGACACATTATGAATGGGTTGATGTAATATTGAGTGGGATGATGCCGCATTTCAGTGGCTGTTATGACTGATGTCAAATGAATGGTTGTTAGTCTGGGAGCAGAGTTTGTTCATCGCAAGGTACATTAGGGCTGTAATTGTGGATGGTTCAGCAACTCAAAGATGGCCACCTGATCTGTACATAACCCTATGCATTGTTTGAACTTTCTGTGATGATCGTGATCTATGCACTTAGTGTTCTAACAAATATATTGGCTGGATACTGTCGAAAGGGCTGGAATTTGCATCATGTGAATGTAATGTGGTAATACACACATAGACTGTGAGCGGGTTCATTCGATTTAAAATCCTGTAAGACCTTTTTGAATTGGTACATTCTGTGATGATTGTGAGGCTGGAAATGAATTGGAGAGACAGGGCCTCATTTTCCTAAATCTCCTTAAACTCTGTGTTCTGCTTATTTTCTGTATGCCCAGGGGAGTCCAGTTTGGACCCCTGGCAGTGCAGCTCTTTGTTTTATTCTTGGTGGACAATGACCTATGGGATACCCGTAGGGCACCCATTGGTAGGGGTACAACCCTGTACCCCCAGTGTGTTTTTGGGCACATGTATGAGTTGCCCACAGAGTATGATGTGGTATGGTGGCAACTACATGCTGTTGTAATGGCTCTAGGTATGCTCCATTTTTGGGACACCCAGGCCCTGCCATAGGAATCAATGGATTCCTGCACAAAGGAAAGATGGGCAGTGTTGGCCTCTTGGTTTCCCTTGCGTTATCCCCTTATTTCTCAGTCCAGAGAAGCCCTGGCTCTGTTCCCTTCCCCTGAATGGCTGTTAGGTGGAAGGACCATATTATGGCTCTGGGGCTGTCTCCTGCCAGACTGGCTGGAGCCTTCCACGGGCTGCTTGTTGTGGGTACACCCTTTGGGTGGAGCCTGCATGAATGGATTGAGTAGTTATGTTAATCATTCTTATAAAGCGCACAATCACCCTAAGGCATCTTGGCGCCAAGCAGGACAAACCAGCAAGGCTGCAACAGAAACCAGAGGGAGCTAGAATGGAAATATTTTAGAGCGCGTCTAAACTCTTAGTGATTAGTTGTAGAACTTAGCAAATATGGATTAGAGTTCCATAATTTTGCTGCCGCAATAGAAAAAGCACTGCCACTAGTTCTCATTAATCTAAAATTAGGAACTTGAAGCAAACCCTTATCTTGAGACCTACCCAGAACATAACGTAAACATTTCAGCTGAAAATACTCTGCACCTTGCCCATAAAAAGCTTGGTGAACAATGCAGAGTGATTCTAAAGGCCTCCCGTTTCTCAACAGCAAACAAGTGAAGTTGGCGAAAAACCAGGGAAATATGACACCCTAAAGGAGTGCTAGTGGCAATCATGGCAGCAAAATTTTGCAGAAGTTCTAGACAATGCTACTTTATATTTAGGCTGAACAAGGTTAAGTGAGTTACAGTAATCAATTCTGCTCTTCTTGGCACCAATGCCGCCACCACCAGGGCATATAATGCCTCAGAGAAAATGCAAAATGTTCCTCCGAATTCTAAGATGGAAATGGGCAGATTCGCAGACAGCACTGATCTGAACCTCCATTGAGGGAGAAGAAGCAATCTTTAGCCCCAGTTCCTTAACCACAGATACAGGAAGGGGGCCAAAATGAGGATGACCAGAGAAGCAGAGGGAGGAGATCCCACCACCAGGATTTCCGTCTCGTCACAGTTCAGCTACAGCCAGTTGTCGCCCATCCAGCGCCCAGCGGCCCCCAAAGAACCCCTAAACTGAGACGGTTAACTTGGGGTGCTCAGATTTAACTGAAATATAATCTGAGTGTCATCAGCATTGGAGTAGCAATGGAAAACGCGTGCACGGATACGTTTGACAAGAAGCTGAATATAGCTGTTAACAGGATCGGAGACAAGGCAGACCTGTGAGGAACACCACAAGTGAGAGTTTCAGAACAAGAGGAAAAAGGGGCAAGAGAAAGAGTTTGAGGTCTATCTGACAGAAAAGATGTAAACCAGGCGAAGACTGGGCCAGAGAGACCTCACTTGGATAGGCGGGGCAGTAAAATGTGGTGATCAACAGTGTTGCAGGTGGCTGACCTAGTCAAATCAAGCCGCTCACTTCACCCGGGTCTGCCTTCCATGCCAAGCCATCATTCACAGATACAAGGACACTCTCAGCACGCCGGCAAGGTCTAAAGCCTGACTTCAATGGATTGAAGAAAAATTATTTTTCAAGAAAATAAATCCGCTCTGGAGGGATTCCAAGAGTTTCATAAGATAAGACAGAAGGGAAATAGAATGAAAATTGGCTGGGGACGTGTGGTCACGAGATTATTTTCAATAGCGGTACGGCCAGCGCCTGCTTTAGAAACAGCAGAACTAGGTAATCAATGCAACCTCTGGCATGATCTCCTTAAGCACTTTGAGTGGGATTGGATTCAGTGAAGAAGCGGATTCCAATTTGGCAGAAACTGTTAAAATATCCTTGTGGGGAATTGAGACCAAGAATAGGAGGAATACGGTACTGACTTCTCAGCCAACCCCAAACCGGTCTCAGAGGAAGCGCTAGATATGTTTTGTCGAATATGTACGATTTCTTTGAATGAAAAAAAAACCGACAGAGCTTGGGAGGGAACCACACTGGCTGATGATATGGAATTAGAGGACAGTGAGCGTACTAAAGAACACTGCTTCCTGCATCACGTAGAAACAGCGCGTAGCTTCGCGAATAGCACCATGATAGTGCTAAGAAGATCCTTAAATGCTAGCTTGGCTTTTGGGCAATACAAAGACCGCAATTTATGGTCTGCTCTCCTACATTTAGGACAAACATCCTTCAGGTTTTTATTGAACCAGGGCTCTGATGGCTGTTGCCACTTCCTTGCCAGACAGAGTGGCACTTGACAGTCAGTGGCCGTAAAGGCTTGCATTAACAAACTAAGGGTAGTAGTCTGAATTGAGCCATAGTGATCAATTGGAGAAGACAAGGTAAAGTAATCGCAATAGAGGACACCTGATTTTTAATACAAAACCGTATAGCCATATGGTGCGACCAAATAATTGGCAAAGCAGTAAAGACCTGAAGTCATCTTAAGCTTGCATACTGGAATCCAGCTGGAGAAATACGTGTGGCTGCATCTCTTCCTGAAATCTGAAAGCTGCCATGCTGATTCAAGGACTGAAACGGAGAGGACCTGGATAGGCAATCTCTTCCCATAACTACAGGAGAACATTGTGCATCTGCTCTTTACCCAAAGTGTTCTGGATGCCAGTCCAGTGTGCCTGCCATCCGGAGAAGAAATCTTCATGGGTCCAGAAGAGGAGTGCTGGAACATCTTGAAGCCAGAATGTTCATCTGTTTCACCCAGGGTCCAGAGGAGTATTTGTGACCTCTGGAAGCCAAGCTGCTGAGTATTTCCCGGAAGAGGGGGTACCCTGGCATAATGCTGCCTGACACCTGGAGCTGCAAGAGTTCCATACTACTGAAGAATACTTCCAGTGGCGTCCCTGCCATGACGTCCATCCACTTTTCCACACCAGAGAAGGTTGCTGTCTGCAGAGGAGTGTCTGCTGGTGGGTTTCCCGCTAGCAAAATCCAAAGATGTCCCAAGGTTCCAGACTTGGTGAGGATCTGCAGTCCAGTCCAGTGGTTGTGTCCAGATTGCTGCGGCTGCACAACCGAAGATTGGAAAAGCAGTAAATGGCTAAATCCCCAACACCTACATCTGCCACTGCACCCATCGCCACAGAGTCATCCAAGGCCAGCAAGGGTCTTATCATCTTCAGCCATGCCTTTTCGAGGTCCAGAGCAAGATTCACCTCCATGGGACATCCACAGCCAGCATAGCAACCCGACATCTGAGACCTGCATTGCTGCCTTTCCGACACTGCTTGGTTCCCTTCTTCTTCTCAACACAGACATCCCACAGAGTCCTTTATTCAAAAGGGGGTCCATCCTCGAGGGGTCTCGTTGAGTAAAGCCAAGAAACTCCACCACTTCGCCTGCCAAAGTGCCAAAGGTACTGTGATGAGGAAGGGCATCTTCCATCCTCGGGATTCATCCAGGGTCCAAGATTCATCTTGGATCCTGTTCTCCTGTGGCTTCCCAGGTACTTTGGGGTAGTGGGATCTGTAGAAAGAGAAACTGACTATTAACAAACCTATTTGGACTCGCCGTAGTATGCAACATAAAGTACACTGTCTTTCCTTATATGTTGCCCAGCTGGGGGGGATACTCACAAAGTGTTTCATTTTTATCCTAAAGAAAGCATTCTGCCTATGTTCTAATTACCTGCCTTTGTACAGTAACGTTTTATCCATGTTGTTAACCCTTGCTTAATCATGTTAATGCTTTTGGATAGCTATCAGCAGTTGATGCATTGCAAGTCAATTTATAGGTAACAGTGTACACATATAACTGTATATATTAAGTTAAATTACACCTGTTCAGATTTCTAGTACAAAATATGTATTTGTATATACCTGCCTCACTTTTATGGTAGTAATAAAGGACTGTGTTATCACCTAACACAGTGTGTGCACATATATTGTGGGGAGCTTGGAGATTCAATGTATCTAAGAACCAGTCTGCATCACCTCCCTTGAGTCTCAGCCTGGCTGCTCGCCCAATGTTGCCAATTGAGAGCCTTCGCTGGGGTGCTATGTGCCTCTACTCCAAATATATAGTGGGCAGAAGCACAGAAACCCCTGCCAGTCTTTACTATGATTAACTTACAGATTGTGTGCAGTGAAAGACGTCACAAGACAATCGGAAGTATGTTTGATGTAATGCAAAAGGTTTTTTACCATCTTTACTCTGAGGTGCAAATATGGTGGCCATCTTAGAACAGAGGGACATGCTGTCCTGGTGGGTGGTGCTGAAGTCGCAGGCTTTAAAATTCGGGCGTGGGGAACTGAAGTGGTTATCAGTTCTTGCTCCGTTGCTGGGTGAGAAGCAATTTTGTGAGATCCTCACGGTAAGCCCCGTGAGCCATTGGAAATTTAAGCCTTTTGCTTCTTTATTTTATTTGTATGCTGGTGTTACGGAGTCACTACCACAATTTTATCGAGATGCAACATTAAGCAGGCGTGCTGCTTTCCACTCATTCTGGACACCAGAATACTTGCTGCTGGATATTATTCCTCTTGCCTGATGGCATATGCATTAGAGGCAAGTCAGCCTGGAAAACGTCCAAAATGGCCAACTCATTTAGCTTCTGCATGATGTTCGTGGTCCTCACCCTGATTACCACTGCATCCAGCTGATTGGCTCTCCCTCGCTAAAGAAGCCAATTGTGAAGCCGTTAGGCGTAAGCCGGCCCCATCTTCGAAGGCCCAGGATGAAAGGCCCCTGTCTGTGGCTTCCGGAGCTAAGATCGCTAGCCGCCGGTACTAAAGCTGCTAAGAAAGATTTCTGTGTGGTGCTCCACATCAAGCTAATTCCGTCCAATTCACCCACTGCCACTATCAGCAAACGCAAGACACTAACCACCCAACTGTCTACATGTCGACAACTGCTGACCAACTGGCGAACTATTTATTTAAGCACCACTCCTGCTCTCCATCACACCACCGCTCACAACCTTTGTAAGTACTTGCTATAGAGACATTGCATTGCCGCCTCGGCTACCATACAGTATGTTCCACTTGGGTTAACGCACTTTACACTCGCACAGTGAAAGCTGGAGCACTTGTCATAATATTATTTACAGTTTAAGTTGCTATTTCACGCACTCTCTGGCTAAACAGTATTTGATATCTTGCCAAGATGACTCCAGCCCAAATATGCTAACACAGTAACTGTTACATGACCTGGCAGACGTACAGAATTATATCTAACTTATCTGACTATCTACATTGGATGTATTTTGTGTATTTTAAACTGCTACTTTTAATGCCTAACTTAATGTTATTTGATTGTCCTGCCTGCCCTACCGCGGAATGCCCAAACTCCACGTGAGCAATAGTTGTCATTATCTTCCTGGCTTGGCCAGCTGTTCTGATCCAACTGCACCACTACACACTTACCTACTCCGGACCACTTAATAGGAGTAATTAGATGCTTAGACTATACAGCCGTGCTGCATTGAGATTCCTCACCCGCTAGTCCATATCCACACCCAAGGGGACCCCCCTCAGACCACATAGTACTACTTCCCACCAGATTGCCTGACATGCACTCCACACACAAGCTTCATGCTGCACGTCGGCTAACTCTCCCACATACTGCCAATAATCGTGCACTGTCCATGCCCAACAAACTACCAGACCATAATGCTGTCCTACCTACACGCTTAGTTCCAGCACTGCACACCTCTCACACCAGCCTTCTAGTGAGGAGCACCTCAACCTTACGAGGCAACAAGATAGTCACCACTGTAAGGTCTACCCCTCCTCCCAGCTCTGCCTGCTCCCCTTCATAGGGCATCATTACTTACCCTCTCCCAACCCCTTAGCAGAAGGAACTTGTTCCTTAACCACAGAACAACTACATTATTTGCAAAATTCACCAAATCCTACAGGACGAATGCCCCAACCTCTACCCAAAAACCTAATCTACAGGGCACCTGTGCGCCACGTCGAAGACTTTCAACAGACCCTGTAGCTACCCAAGCCTTCAACTATCCCAGCAAAGAAAACCAGAAGATTCAGGGAGCCCTTATTAACGCCAGACCCCTCCTCGCACACGCCTTAGACATTGCAGACTTCATCTCGACCAACAATCTTGACTTCAGAATCATGGTGTGATGGTGGAAATGCATTGGAGGGACAGGGCCACCCTGTCCTTGTCCTGTAGTCCTTTTTCATTTGTGGTCTGTATTGCTTTCTGCCCTGTATTGCTTTCTGCCCAGGAGTCCATGTGGGACTCATGGCAGTGCAGTTCTTCCAGTTTTTGGTTTGGTGTACAGACCCATGGGATACCCTTATGGCACCCATAGGCGGGGGCACAACCCTGTGCCCCTAGTGTATGTTTATGGGCACCTGTGTGTGGCCCACAGAGCAGGGTATGGGCTGGTGGCAGCTAAATTTGACAGGTGCTTCGAGTATCCTCCATTTTGGGATACCAGGCCCTGCTATTGGATCAGTTGATTCCTGATAGGAAACAAGATGCCCCTGTGGCCTCTTGCTTTCTATTGCCTGTTAACTTGTTTTCCCAAAGTCCTGGGAAGCCCTGACTCGTCCCTTCCCCCTGACTGGCTGTTGGGTGGAAGTTCCATATATGGTATTGTGAAGTCCAGGCCAGACTGGCTGGAGCCTTCCCAGTGACTGTATTTCATGGGTGGGACCTTGGGGAATGGAGTGTGTGACCAATATGCACTTCTTGTTGTGGATGTCTGGTTTCTGGTGTTTGACACAATGACTGAGACAGCCCTGCCCGAAACTGGTATGAATGCAGTGTGTAGTGTGAATGGCTGGGTACTTGTCCCAATGCACATTCCTTGTTGTGAGTGTCTGAGAGGGAGGAGAATGGCCTGAATGAACTGTATGCCTGATTGGCTGATTGACTGCTGAATGCCCTTCTGAGTGATTGGTTGCCTGAGTGTGACCCAGCAGAATGAATGGGAGATCAACTAGTGTATCTGGGGGCCTCTCACTGCTAGAAATCGTTCAGAAGTTGGAGTTGAAACTAACATTGAAACGGAAGCTGAATCTCAAAGCCGAGCCTAAAGAAGAAGGTTGACTGCTGTCTCCCTTCGCCAAAATCTGAAAGCCGTTGAGACTGATCCAAGAGAGGACCTGGCTAGGTGCCCTCTTCCTGTGCTCCGAGGGACCATCGAGCACCGCTAACCTTTGCTGAAACTCCCTTGAAGTCAGACCCTCGAAAGGCTGCCGACCGGAGACTGGGACCGCCGAGGAAAAGGAAGATGAGCACCGTACATTCCGTCCACCGTCATCAACCAGGGTTCGCAGGTTTGCTGTAACCGCTGGAGGCCCGTCAAAGCCGTGTTGCCCAGAAGCGGGGACCGCTTGACACGGTGCGATCAACGACCAGAACCACACGCTCCTTTGCCTAAGACTTTTGATTCACGGATGCGCTCATCCGCACCGCCTCCCGCCTTATCCCTCCAGAGAAGGCCAGGCCGTCGATGCGCCAAGGAGCATCTGCCGGTTGGTTTCCTGCCACCTAACGACCGTAGAGACGCCAGACAACTCGACGCCCTTGCTGGGCCACAATTCTTCACAAACTCTTTGCGGTCCTGAAATATCGACACCGAAGTGCTCGCCTCTTCCTTGTAGGACGTCTTCAAATCGCCGTCGATGAGCACCGCTGGGACCGAAGCTGCCGCCTCAACGCAGAGTTCACTTTATTCGAGGGATCTCGACGATCCGTGGCTCCTGCTTTAAAGGGAGCCACTCAAGAAGGATCCGTCAACGACTCATCATCCAACTTTGCTATTCCAGGTACATTGGGGTGGTAGAAACCTTATAGAAGGAAATAAGACTTTTATAGAACAATATATGGACTGGGCTTGTGATATATCTTTACTTTACAGGTTGCCCAGGTGGGGGGGAATCTCCACACAGAACTGTGTCTAGTGGTAGGGGCCATTATTCTGCCAATTGTTCTAACCAACTGCTTTCCTCCTATGTCTATTGTTGGTTACCTTTATTAAGTGATTTGTGTGACATTTGACCAGAGTACAGTTGATGCACTTTAATGAAATCTGATAATAATTGTGGTACCACTTAGAACTGTATATATTTGCCATTGTAGATTTTCTGAGCCCAAAGTGAGTTATTGTGATTGTGTACAAAACCTTGAATCTTAAATTATATAAAGACTGTGTTTTAACTAGTACAGTGTGTGGACATTCCTTTGTGGGGGCTTCAGGACTACACTGTACTTAAGAACCAGCCTGCATCACCTCCTGAGAAGCTAGGCCCTGATTGCTCGTCCATTGCTACCAACAATAGAGAATCTTGGCTGGGGTCCTCTGTGCCTCTCCTCTACCATATAGAGAGCAGAAGTACAGACCCCACCAACCCCCAGTCTTTACACATGGCTCCACGCTGCAGCAAGGCAGAGCCCTCGCATTAGCTGTATGGGATAATTACACTATTTTCAGGAAAGACCGATCTACTGCCAGAGGGGGCGGGGGAAGCTATCATCGCTAAAAACACATTCAATGTGGGAGAGATGCCAAACATCCCGTTCCACGCTGGCGAACTTCTTTCATTCAAAATGACACTGTCACCTACAGCCGCACTTAACCTCCACTTGATCTACAGACCTCTAGACCAATACTCTCAGTTGGGGAAGATGTAGCTCAACTAGTCTCGTCCAACACTAGGCCGAGTTCACAAACAATGCTCATGGGTGACTTCAACCTAGGACTGAACGATCCTAAGGACACCAATGCATCATCCCATGCCAACACTATCTCAGCATTAGGCTTCATGCATAGGATCCTGAATCCCACTCATACCAAAGGCCACATATTGGACTGGATCGCATACCTTAATAGCAATACCAACATTAATGCTAACTGCCACTGTCCTTGGTCAGACCATCACGTTATCACCTTCAGAATTACTAAGGACTCTGTCTCTAACAAACTCTCTCAGGTAGCACCTGCTGCCCTTTCAAGAAACAAACGCAACATCACACCAGACAATATCCCACCACTACTCAGCCCCATCCTGGCTCACCAGGACATAGGAACCAACAACCCCTCCATCATGGTCGATCTATACAATAAAACTGTCCTGAAAACCTGCGCAGTTCCAAGAGACTGGTCGAGTCAGACTGGAAAAAATCACCAAATGGCCTTAACAAAGCTAAATTTGCAAAGGCAGCTACAAATTACAAACAGGCTATCATACAAGCAAAAAGTGTTCTGTACAATGACAGAATAACCAATGCTAAATCAGGAACAAATGAACTCTTTGCTATACTCGGAAAATTAGAATCTCCAGAACTACCAACAGTCTGCAACAGACCCAAACTGGTGTGCTGACATCCAAAAAGCCCTCTCCGATAAAATAGTCCTCCTACAATCGAAAATTGAAAAAATAAAATGCCATGTTTAAACCCGATCAACTACCTCAACTGTCTACTTCAACCCACACCTTGAATAACATGGTCACACAATTCGTATTCACAACTGTCTCCAATTCAGAAGTCCTAAAAATCATCACCATCAAATTGCCAAGGGCACCCATGCCCGGCGGCGGTTATCAAAGACTGTGCATCTGAGCTCTGCCCCCTTCATCACAAGTCTCATCAACACCTCGTTTGAAAATGGTATTGTCCCAACGAATCTCAACACTGCCTGGGTATTGCCATCATTTAAAAAAAACTTCTCTCAACCCTAACATACCCATTAACCACTGGCCGATAACTACTGTACCATTCCTACTCAGGATCCTAGAAACCAATAACCTCCTTGGCCTTAGACAATTGGGCTTCCGCCCTAGACATGGGACAGAAACAGCACTATTGGATCTTAAAATCCAAATGGACGAGTTCAAAGGTAAAGGTAAACTAGCCCTGCTCGACCTCTCTGCAGCGTTCAACCTAGTCAATCATAAAATTCTCTGCAATCACCTCTCATCAGCTGCCCACTTCTCACCCAAAGCCATCTGGTGGATACAATCCTTTCTTACAGACAGAACAAAGAGTATTCTCACCCAGTGCAGCAGCACAACCCAGCTAGGTCTCCTGCAGTTTACCACAAGGGTCCAGTGTCTCACTGACACTCTATAACACCTTTAGTAAACCCCTTTTTGACCAGCTTGACGACTTGGGTGTCCCCTACACTAACTATGCAGATGACCCCCAAATCCTCATTCCCATCGCTGGCTCTCATGCCATTGATTCAGCCTCTCTCCACGTCATTTATAAAACAATACAAATTTGGATGGCCCACCACCGCCTGTGCCTTAATGATGAAAAGACAGATCTTCTCCTTATAGGGTCTGAACTGCGTCTCAACAAGCTTGACGACGCATTTAAATCCTTCAATATTGACGGCAATACCATAAAGGTGTCCAAGGCAGTAAAAACCTTAAGTTTTTACCTAGACTCAGCTCTTACAGTAACTAAACGAGTTAATGGCACAGCTTCTGCAGCAGCTAACACCTCCAAGCTAATCAACGCTTGAAGACATTTTGTATCCCCTGACAGTTGCATCACCCTAGCCATAGCACTCATCTTGTCCAGAATGGACTACTGCAATGCCCTTTACGCCGGCACCAATAACCACAATTTGAAAAAACTTCAGGTGATACAAAATAACACCTTGAGAGCAGCTTCAAACATACTGAAACACTCACACATCTCCTTGACGAGAAGGAATGCTCACTGGCTACCTGTCCAATAATGTATCATTTTCAAAACCCTCACCCTGACCCATGCATTTCTACACAAGTCAGCCCTGTCTTACCTGACAGACAAAATCTCTAGACACCATACCACAGCCCACAGGCAGCAGCTTCCCAACTATAGCTGCGAAACACTGGAACACCCTACCAGCCAAACTAAGGTCAGAAGGCTCATTTTGGGCCTTCCGTTTCCTCTCCTGTAAGAACAGGGCCTAGATGCCCTTGGGCTGGGTGCGCTATATACATTACAAAATAAAAAGAAGTGGTTGGGTGGTGTTCAACTGATTAGCTCCTGTAGCCCTTTGAGTTGCTATATATACCCTTAATAGGATTGTTTTTTCTTTATAGGCTTTGTGAATTATCCTCTTGGATTTAAGATTTTTTAAAAATATTTGGCTCTCGGGATTTGGGTAAGTGAAGGTCCTTTTAATGTTGTCTGGAAGGGATGCTCTTTTGGTGGAGAACAGGGGTCCGGTGATTCGATCTCTGATTTTGGTTTCCTTGCTTTGGTACACTCGGATTTTGGCGAGTTCAGTGCGGTGGCGTTCATGCTTTTGTGACATGGTATAAACCTCTTTAATAATATACTAAATGTTTAATGGCTTTTGTAGGACAAGTTTAATGTGTGAATAACCGCTACATCCCCTGAAGATGATAGAACTGTCTATCCGAAAACACGTTGGGACTGTATAGGAACCACATTGAAGATCTTTTTGGTTGGTTTATAAAGCTGTTGGGGTGGGGAGGGGATTTCCCTGGGACTCATGATTTATTTCTACAGCCTGAGGGCTGTATGCTGTAATCTTTATTTACTTTGTGGATTATTTACGAATTTGAGCCTTATTTAACAGGCTGTTTTGGAAAACATACTAGAAGTGTTCATCTGTGATGTGTTTTCTTAGGTTATTTGAATTGAAATGTTGGCTTTGTCCCCAATTGGAGTGCGTTTGGGTTACCTATGGTCTCCATGAGTCTTTTTCTATGTGTTGACCCCTTTGTACTGGGACGTCACCCATTTGCAGCTGAAGCATTTTTAATAGAATTATACAGATTATCCTTTAGTGAACCAGCAAGGCAGCCCCACTCTCTAGTTTAACACATATTAAGTCATAGCTGAGCCATACACTATTCGATCAGATATTTCTCTTTTCTGAAGTGAACTTTCCAATTCCCCGTTTCTCTTGGTCAGATAGTCAGGTAATCTGCCCTAATACCCACCCATGCCTATTCATTGTCCTGGACATAGGCTCCCCCGACATGAACAATATTCACCGTATGCTTTAGTTAAGCTTTGTAAAACATAGAACATTTTACAGTTTTAATCAATTAGCCTGCCAAATAGTTTAATTATCTGCAACTAAAATGCTAGGGCAGCGATATTACGGCAATGCTGTCACCTTTTAGATTCAAGGAATTTCAGATCTGGCGTAACCCTGAATGAATGCACATTCTAGTGCATTGACCGCACACAGGCAAACGCCACACGCCATTTCACTCTTAAGGGTACCAGTGATTTACTCCATCCTAGGACTGGAAATGTGCTTTCTGGTCACTAGACTAAAACCCAAATATGGGAGATGGAGGTCGGGGATTTGGACTTCTGAACCAGCGCACCCATGTGACGTTAAGCATCTGCCCGCAAGGGTTTCATTTTGATGACCCAATCCCTCCATCATCCTATCAAAGTGATGCGAATGCCACCTCCAAAATCATGTTCTCCTTTTAAAGATTAAAACCATCAACGGAGGAAAGCGTGCACTGGCTATACGATCGATCGGTCTGAGGGGTTCAGGAAATCTCCCTTCTGGTTGTTGGTTTGGGGCAATCAGCCAAAAGCAGATCAGTCACCAGGTTGGGCTTGGCAATGTGGAATGTTGAATGCATACATAGCAGTGAAAGGCTACTGGACACTCCACCAGAGGGAAGGCTCTAATGGTAGCTTTTATAGACCATATTCAGCATTGTGCTGCAAGAGATTTGTAGAGTAGTGACACACAGTTCAGTATGTGCACTAAAAAAAGGAACTGTGCTGATTCAGGCTAGGATTAGGGTGGGCGTATTGCCCCTTCAACTTTTCACACGCCTATTTCAGCGGGACATGATACTTTATAGCATGTACATTTAGAACAGATTAACACTGCAACAAAGAAAATGGGACTTACCTTTAACAGTAGTTTTGCAGGTAGATGGCTGTTCTCTTTTCCAGTGCAAACACTCGGTCTCTGCGAGAGGCATGGAAGTGGTGTTGACTTGGTGTCCAGCTTTGCAGGGGAAGAAGGGCTGCGCATAAGCGCACTCTGCAGGTGGTGCATAGGTCTGGTGCTTTGCAGGTTTTCCTATCTGTGCCCTTGTCTTGTTGCAGACACGTGCTGCGTTGACACCCACTACATTTGATTTTAAAATATGTTACAGAGAATTATTGATCCAAGCATTGGAATACCAGCTAAAGCACTGAGTGTAAATTTAAATTTGACATAAAGCTGTAAAAGTAGTATTTGGGCAAAGGCTCATCTTGGAACGTTCAAGGCCGGCAGGCTGGCTGCAGGCACAGCTTACTCCATTTCTGAATTCATGACAATCCGCAGAGGCACTGGTGGGAGGTTGGAGGGGTTGGGGGGGGGCACAGCATTGGGTCTTTTGGTTGTAGCCCCGGATAGAAGCTCGGGGGCGACAGCCAAAAGGCTATCTGGCCCCGACATCACCGTAGCCCCAGATATTTTACAGACCTAGCAGCACCGCTGGCAATCCAAAAGGAGTTTTGAAACTGGTTTCATTCGAAAATATTAGTCGGTCACCCCCGAAGGTCGGCTTATGCCAGAGTTTCTTGCATGATCTGTGGTTGGTGCAAGTCATAGTGGCTTCGTATGTACCGGCAATCTGTGCATAAGGAATGGAGGTGCGTTGCGTGGGGCTTATGTTAAAACGGACGGAATCAGAACTCGGACTAGAATCGCTATTTCTATTGACCTGCAAAAGATCCTTCCATGCTGGAGCTGGTATTTAGTGATTGATTTATTTAGGATTTAGGATCGGAGTTGACCATGTACTGCACTCGTAAGTGTGACATGAAGCTTCAGAGCTAGTGTTCCAGATAAGCTCCTTATCTTTCCAGGTCTAGGACCTCAAATGTTTGTGGATTCACCCAACACTTTTCACTTGC
The DNA here is from genome assembly GCF_040938575.1 of Ambystoma mexicanum. Taxonomy (NCBI): domain Eukaryota; kingdom Metazoa; phylum Chordata; class Amphibia; order Caudata; family Ambystomatidae; genus Ambystoma; species Ambystoma mexicanum. The sequence continues at coordinate 1,089,302,265 of NC_090929.1, forward strand.
TGGCAAATCTAATGCAGTTCCCCAAATTATGTTTCGCTTGGAAATGGGCTTTGTCTGGGCCACATTGATAACTCGTACAGGACAAAGGGGCAGTGGCTAAAGCCTTTCTCAGACAGGATGGTTTAATGCTTTCATGGGCTAGTGAGCAGTAGGAAAAATCCTTCTCTTTTTGCTAATGAGGAAATTAGCAAAACACTTAATCAAAGGATGAAGGAGGAACTTGACAAGAACACTCCTTCCACCCCAAAACATTAGATATCAAGCAGACCTCCATGTATTTCACGCCAGCCTGGTGGATACTATTCTAGGTGGTATGATTGATGGGATATATAAACCAGAATAAGTGAGGGAGTAAAAACAGCATAGAAAGTGGCAGGAGGGGAAAACAAACACTGAATGCATATGCCTCAGCCAACAAAACTATGGGGCAGAATGCACTACTCTACGCAGGGCATCTGAAGCGCGAACAGATCATTTAAGCTCCACATTGAAACACTTTCAATATGCAGCAAAAATCAGTTCTGAGTTCGCTACTCGCCCTTTATTGTCACCACATGATCCGGAAACTGCTCCTGCGAGGCAGATGTTTCCGGCTGGGTGCATTTTGTGACCTCTCAGCAGGACAAAATCACTCTAACTGGGTGCGGAAATAACGAGTGCCCAATTGTGGGAAGAATTCATTTTCGCTTTAGCTTTCATCTCCATGCAAATCTTCTGCTAATACTTTCATTCTCATTGGGCGTCAGGGGGTGGGGGGGGCGGGATACACATTTTTACTGCCACACAACCTTGTACAAGAGGATTTTCTGCCCCTCCACTAACCTTCTGGGAGAAGCTTTTCTTAATGCCCATTATCCCAGTCTTGAGGGATAGTATCCTTTTTGTCGCTGACAAAGCCTGGTTCCACTTCAAATACAGTTGAGTCGAACAACATTAAAATCCCATTGGAGGAAGCGTTGGTGAATCCAGCAATGTTGGGGTTTGTAGACCTGGAGAGAGGAGTTGATGTATGTTGTACCTGCTCATTTGACTCACCCAACCCCTGGAGAGAAGGCACAAAGCTTGAACTACTCTATGCAATGACTCCACAAACACTCCTTGATTTCAGTGGCTTTGGACATTGTTGGCGAGGATCTGATGCAGGCACATGCTCAAGTAGGTGCCCATAAGGTGAAATAATGTTTTTCAAAATCTTTGAGAAGCTGTCTAGAATAGACACTAACTGGCAAGATTCTGCAATGCATGGGATTTAAAATAAACCCTCAGCCCGCGGCTGGACACAATCTGGCACATGTCAAACTCTGCTGTTCAGTGGGAAACCAGAGTGCAGTCTGGTAGGTGCTGTGGGGTGAATACTTTGGCTTTTCAGGGTGCTCGCGGTACACTTGTGTTGTACAATAAGAATGGAGACTTGGCAGATGAACCTGTTAGAGAAGAATTCCATTTTGGAGTTCTTTTGTCCAACTATGAGGATACCCTCCACATTTTGCTGAATTTCATGGTTTTTGGACTTAATTGTTCCTTCCTGCCGGTCTTAATCCAAAGCCTGACTGAGAGAGTGGCTGTGCTTTATCTGCCTTACGAGAGTGTAAGTCTCCTAAGGCTTGTGTATCACACTCCCAGGGTATGCACCCACTCTGTTAATGCTGTGACTAGGCTGGTAGTAGCCTTTTACGTTATGTAACATGGCTCAACTTTGGAAACCATTTTTACCTCTCTGTGTCCTTTTTGACTACCCTCTTCATTTCACACAATGGAGGCTGTCTTTGTTTATCTCGAAGGCTCGTGTGTGTGTTTGGGTGTGTGTATGTGTTCGTTCATAGGACATCTGTATCGCAGGGCTGTAGTAGGTCACCAGTTCTTACTGGTACACACAGGTTTCTGTCTGGGATATTTATGGGAGCCCTTCCTGGGTGCCTGGGTGTAGTTGGAGGGGATAGTCGGCCATTGTCTGACCATCCCTCTGTTTGAATGACTGGTGTGCTTTCGGGTGCTGTGATCACTCGCTTCACCATGTCTACTTCTGGAACACTAAAGCTACACTCCTGGAGGGACCGAAGCTCTGCGCCTGCATCATGTTGGCACTCTACTGAATTGTGCGAGAGAGTTCTGCCTCTCCAGAAGACAATAAGCACCCAACGTTGCATCACAGGATCCAAAAGTGTGAGTCCCTTCACTGCCGGTGCATTTAAGATTCTCCATGCCATGTGGATCTGAGTTTTTCCCAGGACTTCAGGCAAGCACACTGGTTCGATCTGAAACCCCCCTGCACAGAACACAAACCAGAACACCAACTGCTCCTTTGTACATTCCCGAAAATGGAGCTCATGACCTCCAAAGCCCGCCCAAACTCTCCCAACTGGTTGCCCTGGGTCTCCATGAAAACTGTTCTGCCCTGGATAGGAAAAGTATTACTTGTCTCAAACCGCGTTTTCATTTCCATGTAAGACTCTGTTTAACTTTTAGTACTTGCATGATAGTGTTGCATTTATGTCATGGAGTTTGCCTAACTGTAAGTATAGTGTTTAATCTCTTGAGATTTCCTTTATTAAGAATATATGTTTCATATTACTATAGTGTGTGGTCTTCCCTTCACTTTCTATTCGTGAGAAGTGGGCAGTGTACTTGTTTACCATCCCCTTTTACTCGTAAGAGTTGAGCGTTGGCTGCTTCATCTCCCTTCCACTTGGAGAGCTTGGCAACACTTGAGGGGGTATCCTTGGTCAGCAAGTATGGAAGGCCTACCGAAGGCCTACCGAAAGACCCTGACCAAAGAGCTTAAGGCAGATCTCCCTAACAAGCCTCCAGTGCCCTTAATGCTATACAGCAAACATTATTCTGGAGCAAGCTTCTAAGAGCAATCAGTGCTTTGCAGCAGAGCTTGTAGCCCACTCTGTACCGTACAGTGGCAACGTTTGCTATCCCGCAAACTCGCAGTGCATTCTATTACTGTATAGATGGAACCGGGATTATGCAGGAAGTTTGCAATGCACTCGCTCTTGTACACGAGGAACATGCTTTTCTGCTTGCATAGCCTCCAGTATTGTCCAATGGGAACAATGGCCCTGTACATCCTCTGCAGTGCCATCATTGTTGTATGATGGAAACAGTGACGTGCCGCTGGGGAAGTTGCAGCACACTTGATGCTCTGCGGCAGGATCCTAGACCACCCAGGCCCATAATGGAAATAGTGACTCTGAAAGTCGGTCACTCAAAGGGCTCTAGTGCGATGTAGCAGGAGCGTGGTCTCGGCACGGAACCTGTGACACACTTGCTGCTGTAAAATAATCTCTGCTCCAGAGGAAGCGTCCTGTGCTGCGCAACAAGAACAGTGTCTGCAGTGTGCTTGCAGCGCACTATGCTACTCGGCATGGGCTCTGCAAGCAGCTTGAGTGCACTTGACTCTTTGTTGTTGGTAGAGTTCAAGCTGCCCTTGGGCAGCAGGGACACAACCCCGGACACAACTCGTGCAGGCAATCCAAGTTCACGAGTGGCTCAATGAAGTCTCCAACTTAACTTCAAAAGCACCAGTTATGAGACCCACCCTCCTCTCCTCTTTGAGTTCCCAACTATCGAAAAGGCGGTGTGAACTATATATTTTATTGTGACAAAACCTTACCCAATTCCTTGTAAATGTAGGTTAATGTCGATCTCTTGCACAACCTGTAGTTGGGGAAAGTCTTTGGAAGCCACATGGTATTTGTGTGTACAGGCCATTAGTGCTTAACTAACATGTAGAGGTGGCTGGTGCTTAACTAACATGTAGAGGTGGCTGGTGCTTAACTAACATGTAGAGGTGGCTGGTGCTTAACTAACATGTAGAGGTGGCTGGTGCAGGGTGTACATTTGGCCTGATGGAAATGGAATCCATACACACTTTAATGGTTCTGTTGGAGGCTGTTGGAAGCACACGTCTAATTTCCAAGCTACTGGCTGGAACTTATTTCATTATCAAGGTATTTTTGAATAGTGCTCCATGTCAATTTCTGGCCACTGTGATGATTCTTCAGAAATTGTCACTTTTCCCCAATGGGGAGACCCTTTCCATGGGGCTAAGAAGTGCTGGCCGCTAACCAATAGTCCCCCTAGGGACGACCTCATGAAGAGGAACTCCCCTCCTGGGGAAAAGGACGCTTATTAGGGACACAGCCCCATAACTCCCGACACCCTAGGGTAGGAACATTGCCCAAACCTCTTTTTCTTAGACTTATGTCAGAAACCATGTTTTATTGTGCTGGGTCAGACAGTTTTCATGTGATAAGTACAGGGTTGAGGGAAACCTCAAACGCTACAGTCAAGCAGGAAAAACACTGGACTATCTGTTGTCAATGGAACTGATGTTATACCAGGGGAGACCTGACTATATCAAGACTGCAGAAACAAACGACGGGAGAAGAGAGATCGAGATCGACATAGAGAGACGGAGAGGAAAGTCTAATTGGAAAACGACATCAAGGCCAAGGCAAAGGGAGAAGTTGAGGGAAGACTCCAGAGGCTCGAGATGGACGAGGTGGGTGTGGCTCAAGATAACGCACAAGAATGTCTCACATGCCGGCGAGGTGTTGGCAGTAGTCGAAATAGAATCAAGAGGTGCAGAAGACATCCTGCATGAAGACAGAATGCTGGCCCTTCGGGTAGTGAAAACTGGTGGCCGTGAGTAAGGCTGAGAAACAGGAGAATCGGCATAAGGCCCCAGCGAAACAAACATTTGTAAATTATGAGATGGCTGGAAAGCATCGCACCAGTCGGCTGGGAACCGGCCCAATGCTTAAGGACGGAGATTGGATGGTGGTGTGACCTTAAGTGGTGTGACCTTTAGTGGGTGGACCGTGTAGTCGGACAACAGCACCCAGATTGATAACCCCAGCCTGTCACAAAGTCGCAAAGACTGGCTTAAGAAGCATCCAGAATGGTGGTGGCTGGATGACCCGTATGGAAGGGACGGTCAAGTCAATTACCTACAGAAGAACAACCCACTGTACAGGGCCAAGGAAACAAGTGCCCAATGAGAGAAAAACCTATTGAGCGTCAAATGATCCCATGCAGAACCGGTGAAGTATCCCTGAAACAGTGCATGTAACTGCAGTTGTTAAAAGTCTGGGAGGGAGCCAAGAGAAAGCTAATAGAGCTTTGGAAAACAGGCAGCACAAGCTAATGTAAAGAAAATGCTAACTAAGCCATCCAACATAAAGAATGGTTAGATAACAAGTAACACTCACCTCAACGGTTGCAAATTGAATCTGTCTTTAAAACTCCAATCCCATCTCCCCGAAACCTTATTCGAGGGGTTATCGTCGCAAACTCCACAGAGGGAACAGAAGCCTATCCAGGGATCTTCCGGAGCATCATTGGTAAGAACAGAGTTCTGAAGAGGACTTTCTAGGACAATGTCGACTAAGACGTAACATCCCAAAGCACATGGGAAATGGAGGCCTTTCTACGCACATCGCAGAATTATGTAGGGCTGGTCTTCTGAGTAAAAACCAATCACCGCTATCAAAAGGGCTGTTCCAACCTTATAATTGGTCAACACCAGATCCTGCCAAGTGTCCAGTCCCTTCAATCCACGGAGTTAACACTCCCTGTTAAAATAAGAAGACATTCCTTGTCTTTGTCGTCTTCTCTTTCATAAAAAGCAGAGAATCCAATTCTTGCCTGTCAGAAAGGAACCTGGTAACACCCAGGGAACCGAGAACATCAGAGACTGAGTGTGAAGAAGCCAAGAAAACAGTAAATCCCTTCAAACCACAATTCCCTGATCAGGTCCGCAAAGGCATAGCGCTGGAGAGGCAGGTGGGACTCTGGGAGCATCTTCATTGTCCCAATGGGACAGGATAAAGAATATAAAAGAGTCGAGACTGTGAAAACCACTATAAGGGAATTACAAGTATTGCTGAGAACTATGAAAGACATTGGGGATCCATATAGGAGAAGGGAGTCATTCTCTTAGCCCCGAGGATCCTGTAGAACTGTTTGTTTTTTTTGTTTCTTCTTTTGGGATACATGAAGCCTAGAACCCTTGTGGAACTTTTGATTTGAACAACCTGAGAATCTTTGGGATGCTTTACAACCAAGAGAAGGGAGTCCTCCTGGGTTACGAGCAGAATGTTATATGATTTTGTTGTGGTGACCGGGATAGAATAGGAGCCTTTTTGATTGGGACTTCCTGATGAGCACCCGAGTTTCTCTAGTTTAGGTAGGGAAGCCCATTAGAGTTAAGGACAGAGACTTTTATTCAACATAAAAATAAACCTATAGCAACCATCACGGCACCACTTGGTCAGTCTCTTTGTTCCTTGTCGCCACATCGCTTCAAAATACTGGGCGCCTATGTGCACGGTGCCAGGTAGAGGAAAGGGGTTTGGAGTCGGGCCTCGTGTTTATTGGCTGCAATGATGGTCTGATCGGCTAATGGGTTATTTGATGTGGAGTTTGAAGGAAAATGGCCAGGTGAGTGAGTTGTAGTTAGTTGGGCTCAATCCTCCGGCCGAGGGTGGAGTGGTCCTGGTGTGGTCTTATGTGGACAAAGTCATGCTTTTGTTTCCTTGCCTACAAAAAGTAGGCACATTAAGACGTGATGGTCCGTCCAGGCGGCTGCAATGTGTTATCTCGCCTAACCTCTGCATGTGTTTGTCTGTGCCACTGCAGCTCAGTCTGGATGAAGGGGGATGTGTTTTATGCTAGAAATGCCCAGGAGAGTGTATAGTAAATGCATTGGCAACCCTTGCTAGCCTCGGAATGGCCACAAATGGCCAGTTTCTAATTCTACAGGGCCTACCATAGAACATTCTTTTATTGCCATAAATAGTACGCATTTCCTCACTGCCCATAAGCCGAGAGTAACCTTGGATTTCAAATCCTCAAGGTGACTGCATTAAAACTATACACGTCTTTATCCAGTCTAATAAAAGGAACCCAATTAGAAGTACACACAATGGCGGCATTCAGGGAGATTACAGAGCAGAATAATTGTAGGGGAGCCTTCAGATTAATGCCAGTGTGTCCGATAGGGGATGTCTGCATTCTTTTTTCACCTGCCACTCCTTAAGTACCACCCAAACGAAAGGAAAGCATCACGTATGTTAGCCATCAATATTTAACATTCAACACCACTGCCTTAGAGACCCGGTCAGTGGATCTGGGTTCTAGCGGTCCTGTCTGTGAGAGATGTTCAGTGATTCACCAACCAAACAGATGCGCCTCCATGCCAACAGTACCAGCACCTGTGTGATGGTTTGTGCTGCATTAACTTGCTCCATGATGCCGTTGCCTTCTGTTTCTCTTTCAGATGCATCATCCTTGCCACAGCCCTACCACGATGACACCTCTGCAGTCCAAGATCTTCTCAGCTTGGAAGTGCCACCACCACCGCCTCCTCCACCAAGCCGTCCAAACGTCCCGCCTCTTTCACTGATAGAACCTCTCAGTTCTAATTTTCAGAAGATGGATCTGACCCCGTCGCCAGGCTTCCAGGTACTACTAACATAAACCTATGGACATATGTTTGTTGCTTGTTGAATGCCCCGCAGGGCTCTTAATGCATGTGAATATTCCCAGTTGAATCAAAAGGTTCTATGTAATTTCCTCGTGTAGATTTGGTCTCGGCCAAATCCATCAATTTCTACTTGCCATTTTACTGCAAATATATGTGGGGGAGACCCTCCTGCAGCACCGTTTGTCCCCCCACCTTATTTATTACCCTTACCCACCCCCCCACATATATTTGTGGCAAAATGTGGCTGAAAAAAAATGCCATGGATTTGACTGCGACCAAATCAACAGCGACGAAACCTCCTGTTACCAAAAAAGCGGGGATTGCTGCAGCTACAGAAATATGGTGTGCCAGGGAAATAAACTGGGTCAGGTTAACAAAATAAACCACCTTTCTCTATTTAAAGTGGATCCCCCATCAAGAGAACTGACCGTGAATGAATGGGCAGGGAGAGATTAATTGTGGAAAACCTGCGCTAGTTCCCTGAATGGTGACGGTGGATACATTTTGCTCACTGCAGTCGTGTGCTTACACTGGAACCTTGTGAATGGTTATTTAATGAGTACTGATTGGTAAGAAGAGATTGCTTGACCTACTCGGGAGGATCAACACCGCCAAAACCTTTAGCTCCGAGCCCTTAACATAACCTTGCTTGCCTGGTCATTGCGCTAAACTGACGCCGCAGACACAAGAACACTGGATCCTAGATGCATCTGCAGCTGACAATCTGAGACTTACAGATTTCTTCGAACATATTGCAAACAGCATCAACCATTCGAAGGGCCTGCGCTCCGAGGCGTGCCCGCCTTACCTGAAGTTCTATTTGCAGCAATGTTTGAGCTATGGAGCCCAAGCACTTGGGATGGATTAGGGGTTGGGAAAGAATGCAGGCTAATATTTCAATACTTTGAATAGAGGAATGCAGATACCATTGGAATATTCCATATACTTCACACCTTGTAGCATTGAAGTCAATATTTATGGTGCACAAAAAGATCTGAGGCCCTTGAAAATGTACACTTTGAATTTTAAAAAAAAATGCATATCCGGTGTAAAGCCATTCAGGAAAAAAGCTTGTCATAGCAGCAGGTTAATATGTATATCTGGTGACGGCATGCTCAGGGCTAAATATTCAACGACAATGCCATCTTGGGAAATATGCCCCACTTGACGGTGACATGGCAAACTGGTGGGGCTGTGTGATTGCCGGACATGATATACAAATAACATGTGCTGTTGTCAACTTTTTGGACTCTCTTTGCTTGCGTTTCGAGGCTCAGCTAACGAATTCCCCTTTTTTTTAGCATTGACACTTATAGAATTTGAATCCAGTTGTTTAAGTTTATTAGCACTCGAACTGCTGATCAAGACTTTACCTGATAACTGGACTCGATCCTTGCAGGTTTATGCATTCCTTCAGTCCAAAACAACCTAGATATTGCGTGGAAACATGACACAATGTCATTTTGTTAATGTTTTTTAGATGGCTGGGTGTAAGAAGTTTTCAGATGTTTAGGTTTTCTTTTATGTAACAAAAGTTATGCTTGACTGACTTTTTTAAAGTTGTGATCGTATAGCTGAAGTTTCAATAAAAAAAAAAATATATGTATATACACTAAAAGGTAGGTAAACTCTCTGTCCAGCTGGGAGTGTTTCCATGCTCTGTGTCACACTCTCGGTCCTCGTCTGTTCGGGTGCACTGGGGCTTGATGGAGTAATGGAGTGATGGAGTGATGGTTCACATGGTGTAGACTGCTCGATTTAATCCCTTCACCCTGGCAAGCTGGGATGGATGGGTGTATACTCCTGGGGGGCTGTTTCTGGCTTTAGGTGGGCTGGTGCAGATTTCTGGCAGGGGATGATATTCTTGGTTGGCTGTTTGATTGCTTTTTGGAGATAGCTGCTGTTTCATAGCAGGTGATTCATGGGTCGTGGTGGTGCAGGGTCTTAGATGGCTGGTCCAAGCACCCAAGGGACTAGGGCAGACTTCCCACATGTTATGTTACGTTAAAGGATATTTATGCCAGCCACTATCTCCACAGGAGTGGTCCCCTCGTGCTCTGGTGTATCTGAAGGTTTAGAGGGTAGGATCGGTTAGTAGGGTGTAGCGGGATAAAGGTAGAGCGAGATTTGTGGTGTTCTGTTGGCAGCTTCATTTCGGTTATCACTGTTTGCTGAGAATGGGTGTGAATTATGGATCTGTGGGCTCCCATATGCTGTTGTACGAGACTGTGTGGTTTGTTTTGTATTTGCAGTGTAGTGAAGTGCTTACCGTTTGCAGTGCAAGAGAGTGATTTTGTTTGTTTAGGGTTTGAGAGGCATGTGCAGAGAGTTTAGGTTTTAGCAGATGGGTTAGTGGGGTTATCTCTTTCTTTTTGGCATCTGTGTTTGGTGTCTCTGGCCTTGCTGTCTGCTGGAGCTTTCCTCTGTGGTTCATTCACCTGGTTTTGCGTGAGGCGTGGTCTGTCTCTGTGACTATATAGTGATCTGTGGGCAGGAAAGGATGTGAGGGCCTCCCTCACCCAGGATTATGATTGCTATGGTTGTGTGTTGCTCTTTATTCGTAAGTGAGTTCTGCCTGGCATCACCTCCCTGAACTCCTAGGGCGCGGTCCCGTCCCTACGAATTCTAAGCGCTTCCTGTGCGGTTGGGTGTTAGTAATTAATGCTCCTTTGTCTCCAGCAACGGTCCCTGTCCATTGGGCTTTGCCTAACGAAGGGGGTTGGCTTGGGAGGGTGAGTCCTGGGGGGGTTATCATTCTTTTTAGTATTTTTTCAATTGATTATGTCTGGTTCTGTGGTGAAGAGCCAGCTTTGAGTAGTTTCCTGATCTTTTTTTTAGGTTGTCCTTTTGTATTTCGTATGTCTTTCGGGAGGGTGTTCCAGGTTTTTGCTGCCAGATGAGAGAAGGAGGATCCCCCCTACCTTTTTCCATGTGTATGGTTTTGGTTCTAGGTGGATTTCGTTGCTTGATCCGAGTGTTCTTGTCGGTTGGTAAATCATTATTTTCTTTTGTAGGAATTCTGTTCCTTGGCTGTGGATTGCTCTGTGCGTTATGCACATTGTTTTGAACGTGATTTGATGTTTGATTGGAAGTCAGTGTAAAATGTTTAGCGCTGGGGTGATGTGGTCTCTTTGTGATAGTTTGAGGAGGAGTCTGGCCGCTGCATTTTGGTTACGTTGTAGTTTCTTAAGCAGGTGTTCTGGCATTCCGAGGTAGAGGCTGTTGACGTAGTCAACTCTTGACATGATGAGGGTGATGATTGTCAGTGTTTTATGGGGGAAGGACAGGAATGGTAGGATTATTTTTATCGAGTGTAGGAGGAAAAAGCATTTCTTGATTTATCGTGTTTACTTGTGGTTCTAATGTTAGCGCGTTGTCCACTAGGATTTCAAGGTTTTTTACTATTTTCAATGGTGTGGGTGCTGTTCCTAGTTATGTGGGCCATGGGATATAAATGTGGGCCATGGGATATGAATGTCAATGTTTTTTAATATAATCCTAATTTTTGTCTTGCCTGTGTTGAGTTTTAGGCTGTTTGTGTTCATCCATCCGTAGAGTTCTTTGAGACATCCTCCCAGCATTGTGTTTTCTTCTTGTGTATCTTCAATTTTATAGATGTGTGTCATCTGCGTAGTTGTAGCACGTAAGGTTGTGTTTTTCTCATGACCTTGATTAGCGGTGCCAGGCAGATGTTCAAGAACAGAGGGGATAGGGATGATCCTTGTGGTACTCCACAGTTGGTGTCCCGTTGAGCGGATTTGAAAGGTTTTATTAAGACGGTTTCCGTTCTATTTACTAGGAATTATTTCATCCAGAGAAGGGCAAAGTCTGTTATTCCTATTTCTTCTATTCTCTTGATGAGGATGTCATGGCTGACTGTGTCAAGCGCTGTGGAGAGCTCGGGTAGTATTCGGGCAGAGTTTGTGTCGGAGACTGGTATGGTGCAGGTCCTTTTAGATGAGTGGTGGGTGATGTCAGTAGTAGGGGATTATTGAGGGCTCTTAGTAGAATGGTGAAAACACTTTTGTAGACTGCCCTGTGTTGGAGCAGACACTTAGTAGAGTCGTGCGTGGTCCTTAAGTGATGCAGTCCCCTGGGTGGGGGCTGTTGCACAAGCTTGAGCGGCCTGTAGGCCAATGCCTGAACATCCAAAGAGGCGATTCAGTGTGTGTCCGTTTTGTAATACAATACAGGCCCTTGTAACGGCCTTGCAGGTAGTATGTACCATTTGTCACAACACATGTTCCCAAAATGCACCCCCAGGTAACTAGTCTGTTTTTCTTGAAAAGTCAATGATTGAATGATTGTGATTGGCAAATGAGGCCAATGTGTTATTATTTTTTTTTTTTGGTACACAAAACCTGCCTGACTCCGCTTAAAGGGGCTAAAATATTGTTTCCCCTTTTGAACATAACGTGCCCCTTGATGTGCTAGGCCAGCTGCATATCATGCACCTACTGCTCCAACTCCTCCAGCTTTTCAGAAGCACTGGCCTTTCCAGAAATCGGAAAAAGCTTGAGGCTCAGGGCCCGATTCTCAACTGGGTGGTAGTTGCCGAAAATGTTGTTAAAAGGGCTAAAGACATTTTCGGTAATCACACCCCATTCTAAAGGTGGCGCAATATTCCGAAGTCGGAATGATTGCGCCACTTTAGGAATATGGGTGCCGGTTGCTAGGAAGGGCTGGAAACCGACCTAACAACCGACACTCTCGTTAACTATGCATGTGCATGGTTATTCTTGTGGCACTCCTCCAATTTCGCAAGCACTTGAAATTGGCGCTGAACTACGGTACACAATTGGTGCCGTACGGAGGAGTGCCACAAGAAGCCTTGTTTGGTGTGAATGGAAGTGTCCATATACACCCGTGTTGTACATGGACACTTTCAGGTACACCAAATCAAGCAGCTTCAACGTTGAAGCTGCTTGCTTTGGTGTACATGAAAGTGTTCATGTACAACACACGGGTGTATATGGACACTTTCATTTACACCAAACCGAGCAGCTTCAACATTGCAGGATGCAACGTTGAAGCTTCTTGCTTTAAATGAAAGTGTTCATATACACCGCACGGGTGTATAGGAACACTTTTTTATTTAAACCAATGCGAGCAGCTTCAACGTTACATTCTGCAACGTTGAAGCTGCTCGCTTTAAATGAGTGTTCATATACACCCGTGTGTTGTATATGAACGCTTTCTTATACACCAAAGTAAGCAGCTTCAACATCCTGCAATGTTGAAGCTGCTCACTTTGGTGTATATGAACTGTGTTCTCGGCAGCATTTTCGTTAAATAACGATTCCCTCGTTATTTAACGAAAATGCTGCCGAGATTCTGCAATCCGCCTGTTTCCATTAGAAACAGGCGGATTACAGCCAAAGCACTGTCGTGCTTTGCGAAGACGCCCAGGCCGACATGAGAATAGCAGTGGTGCCTGGGCGTCAAGAAATGGCGCAGTGAGATTTGCTATTTAGCACGCTCACTGCGCCACCAAGATGAGAATTGGGCCCTCAATGTTGACTGTGTTGAGGCGTTGGTGGACTTTAAGATAGTGGCTTCTGCGACAGTCACTTGGGCCACTCTGTGGGGCAAGACTGGGGGAAACTCAATAGGAGACACATGCTCCATGAAGTCACCCCTTGAACCAATAAATGAAGGATCCCTAGAACTCCCCGGTCCCCATTTACAGTTATGGCCATGTACAGACCGGGTCAGGAGCAGACCCGCCTCGACCCCAGAGAGAAATGTGCTTCTTTACTATAGCCAGAAATGGTCAAATAGTGCTGGGGACCCCAAGACAGTCATCGGCCAAGCAGATTGCAGGCTGCTGATGAGGGATTGGCCTACTCCCTGAACTCCCTCTCTGCACATGGAAAACCAGAGTACATCAGCTTGACAAAGCCTGGCATGGAAAGTGAACAAGGCCCAATTGGCAATCCTTCAATGGCTAGGACAGATGCAGGGAGCTGGTGCTCACGCATGGCCCTCAAACACAGATGGCTGTAGTATGCACAAGAAGCCACCATGATTTTGGCAGACCCATGCAGGGACCAAACGAACCCCTCAATTTACTCCTTGCACCTGGCAATAAGTAGGTAGGGGAGGGCAGAAATGCATAGGGAGTGTGGTGTTGTCCCGTTTGCGGTCTCGAGTCATGACTCTGTCATGACGTGCTCCAAATAAAAGGAACTCGCGCAAACAAGTGAAGTTAGTAAGCGGCAAATTCCATGAATGGCACTTCGTCTCGTTGTGTGCAGGTTGACGCTGTGTGATCACGGTACTGCAGTACTCCTGCTCATCCATGTGTTTGCGGATCTGTATGCTGAGCCTGGGCGCTCCCAGGCAACCATCAAGTCATGTGACCACAGGCAAGCTGATTAGTCCAGGTGACCCCGGCAACATTCAGCTGTGCGCACACTGCAGCCATCCAGCAAATGGGGGGTACCCCCAGCATCGGCTCTAGCTGTGTGACCACAGCAATACAATTGTACGTTGCATGCTCACAGTACTGATGAGGTTGTTGGCCCGTGTGACCACAAGGCTGCCGTGTAGGTTTCAGGAACCCTACAATGCTGAGTTTGACTCTACAGTGTCCTGCGGCTGCCGATGCCGGAATGGTTCCTCTGCGCTTGTCCACACCACGCCCAGCTGGCAGAGGGAGCCCCTTGCTGAGAGCAGCAGCTCTGTCTCGAGCGGCATTTCGCTTCCTCAGTGGCAGAGCCAGCCTCAGGGGAGAGCCCCCAGAGCGCCATTAGCCCCCGCCACGCCAGGGGAGTCTTTTTTTTTTTTTAAGGGCTCCCCCAAACTGGCATAGAGGGAGAAGGTGCGGCAGGAGCCGTCATTAAATGCGCCCCACCGCTGCGGCGCATTTCTTAACAATAGGGTGCACCCTATTTACATGATGATTAGCTCCCCGCTCCAACACGGGAGCAAGGAGGTTTTCATTGGAATAGGGCGCTCATGGATTAGCATGCATGAGCGTCCTATTCCAGTGATTAACCCCCTGCGAGGCAGCGGAGCAGGGAGGGACACAACAAATGTGGCGCTCCTGATACCCCCCTATCTTCCCCCCCCCCGCCCACCCCTTGTGGACCAGTGGTGCGCAGTGACTGGGGGGGAGGGCGGGGGTCGGCAATTCACCCAGGGCGCTGCTGCCTCTAAGGCCAGCCCTGTTCATTGGCGTGGGCTCTCTCCTCTTTGTTTCCGGGCCTCAGGCGGCGTTGACTCCGTGATCTGAGCTCTTCCGCCTCCCCCCCCTCCGAACCCCCACCGAAAAAAAGAAAGTGAAGGTGTCCTTGAGGTGTAGTGGTCGGAGAGGGAGAAGCTCCTCCCGCGTTCGACCCGAGCCTCAGGCGTTGTGTTCATTGCGCTCTGTGAAAGGAGCCCTGGCTTCAACACAAAAAATACAGAAAGAGGCGCATGGAATGTGAACGTGCCTCTCTGGCTGTTCCCGGCCGTGGGGCGGTGAATTGTGTGCACTCCGTGGTTGGAGCAGTAAAAGGTTTGCATACGCTCCGTGGGCAGCGAGTATTGCTCCAGGAGCGGAACTGATATTGAAATTGAACAAACAAGGATTTCCCTTGCTATGCACTGTGCTGGGGGCGGGGGTATTAAATAAAAGTAGCTTCTACCTGGGGGGCGGGGGGAGAGGGAGAAAGTGAACACTGTGTGCCCCTAGATCGGAGCTCTCAAAAAATAAATAAATATATATATAATATTGCTCTGTGATCAGAGCTCTGGAAAACACTTAGGATTGTCACAGGAAGTATGCTAGGAGCTACAGGAAACACAAATGGAAGAAGTTGTGTTGCATGCTCTGGGATCAGAGCTAATGTTAAAGGAAGTGGTAAATCTCCTGCGCTCTGTAATCGGAGCTAAATAAAGTGAAAATGGTACACATTTGCACTTATTGGCCGGAGAGTGTGCGTCTGCACTGACGGTGAGTGACAGATGCTCACCAGTGAGTGCTGGCTGACCCACCAGCATTGATTGGCACACAGCTGATGTGCAATGGGGGAGGGTTGCGGCTCCCCAAGGAGCGCTCGTGCGCCCTGATTACAGTAATTATCCCTGTAAGACCTACTCTGCCAATTTAGTCTCCAAAGGCTCATGACAGTCAGAGTGGATGGTGATGCAAGCCCTGTAAGAGCCTGCAGGAACGCTGCGAGACACCTGAACTGTGGCAACACAGGCTGCGCTGGCCCCACGCGATACGCCCCAGGCAAAGAGTTGTAGTGCACGTTTGCACTTGCTGGGAGCAGGAACGTCATTTCACCAAAAAGCCAGGGGTAGCAGAAGTGACATCACACGACCATTGACCTCTGATGACATCTCAGGAAGTGATGTCTTTTGACCCCACGCCGAAGTGACATCACAGGAAGCAAAGGCATACAACCTTTTTACCCCTCGACAAAACAGGAAGCAGCATCACATAGCAAACACTACGAAAAATATGGTTACGATATCACTATAATGTGATATACGTTTCATACAAGAATGGATGTACATATGTATCGTTAATACCAGTGTGTATAGGCCCATATTACCAAATCACTGTGAATGCAAGCAGACGTCCAAGGTCAAACGACAATTATGTGTTTATTATATAGAACTTTTGCTTAAGTGCTTCATATAGAACAAATACACATACAATATCACCCAACCTGTGTTGGTACTCATTTATCAACCTCAGCAGGATGAAAGGCTGAGTTGACCTTGCTGGGAGTCGACCTGCAGATCACACATTGCAGCAGGCAGCGCTCAACCCACTGAGCTCTCTTGCACCAGGCCACTCCAGAAACAAAGAGCCACATGCTGCTGGCCACAGCCCATGAGCATCAGTTTAAAAGGGAGACCTGTTCATGACTGGGAAGATAGCAGTCGGGCCCAACAGAGGTATAGAAGGGCCTGTGAGGGTTGCAGCTCCGATGCGGAGTGCTTGTGCGCCCTGGACAGTTGTTCCGAACGCCTCAGCCACGTGCTCCCTAAGCCCTAGGGTGGTGGAGAATTGTTGGAGGACCAGCACAGCAGCGCTTGTGTACATACAGCAGCGCTTTAGAAGAAAACGAAGAACAGGGAGAGGGAGACTGGTGGCCCTATGGAAAGTTCGCATGAGCACACGTTCATTCGGGAAAAGGCGCAGCTTGCCTCTTTGTTTTGCTCCCTTCTTGTTGGCACACAGCGGTCTCTACCAGCTAGGAGAGTGATGGAACTTGCGAGTCCTACCTTTTCCCAGCTCTCATATATACCGAGGCCTGTTGTGGCTTTGCTCATTGTACTAGTCTGACCTCCGTGCAACTATGCCCCCAATTTGCCCTGCCTACACCCAAAGAAACTTTTTTCTGACGGGGCTCTGGCTTCGTGCCAGGACAGGAAGGGCGGGTGCTGCACTTGGCGACCTGTTCTCATTCCTGTCATTGCTGAGTATGTGCCTGGCCCTGCACCGTATAGAATAAACCAAGCTCTGCCCTTCTGACTTCATAGCCCCCACCCCCTCCCTGCCGTCTGGCAGCAGCATAGTGGTGGATAGCTAGGAAGAGGCAAGACCGGGAGATGAGCTGGGAAAAAGCCAAGAGGTTGCACGCCCGTACCACAAAAAAAAAACAAGCAGTTTGGGCTTTTGTGTCGGCATGGGAAAAGCACTTGCCTGGCAAATGCCTAGTGGTTATACACAAGTCAAACCTGTTGGGTTTGTCAATGCTTTGTTTTAACCAGACTTCTGTGAAGGAAAAGCAGAGTGCTTCTCAATCCAGTGGCTGAAGGAAGACATGGCTGATGGTTTTATTACACCAGTAGTGTGTTTACAACTCCAATTAAGCCATTAACTATCTGAACACTGCTTTGAAAAAACACTGGGAGGCTCTGGTTTACATGTTCCATTTCTACTGCAGGCTGAACCCCCCCTGCCCCCCCCCCCCCCCCGTTGCAGTACAGCACCCATGGATGACCATTTTGTCAAAATGGCCACTGTCTTTTTTTGCCATTTTCTGTTTGTACGGTCTTTCTTGGGTTTTACTCTGGGCGTTGAAACAGGTTTGAGCCCTTTGTTTGTCTTCCATTTGGTGGGCTTCAAACCTGAAGCCTATCCCTGGCTGTCTCTAGGAATATTGGCTGACTGGCTGTCCTTGTAGGACAGCCACCCTGCTGTGTGATTGACAGCCTAGGCTGTGCATGAATGGAAGCAACTTGCTTAAAAGGCGAGGGGTTTGGGACTACAGGCAGAGTCGACCACGGGGAGAAACACCCAATGAAGAAACCGTGAACGAAGATTGCTGCAACCTACTGGACCTTTTGAATTGGCTGGTGAAGCCCTGCTGCTGTGCTGAAACTCCTTTTTCACCTTGACAGAGAAGCTCTGGATGGAACGACTTCGCCCCTTGGGTTAGTGCATGGGTGCACAACATACAGCCCGCGGGCCAGTTGCTGGTATCTTTGCATGGCAGGACTACTGGTGCTGACATTTTTAATGCCTTTCAAAAAGTCATCGATGATTTAAATTTGCCATGGGATGCATTGGTAGGCGTGACGACTGATGGGATGCCAGCCATGGTTGGGGAGCAAAATGGTATGATTGGCTGCTTGAAAAGGCACTTGTCCGAGAAGGCTGTCCATTAAAAAAATGATCACTGCATCATACACCAGGAGGCATTATGTGCAAAATATTTGAAATTTATTGAAGTGATGGACTTTGTTGTGAAAACGGTTAATTTTCTCTGTGCACGCTCTTTAAATCACAGATTGTTTCAGGCGTTTTTAGAAGAGGTAAAGGCGAATTATGGTGATGTCCTATATCACACCGATGCTCGATGGCTTAGTCGTGGCAATATGCTGAAGCGATTCTTTGATTTACGGCACAAAATAAAAGCATTCCTTGATGAAAAGGGAATGGACACTTCTGTCATGCAAGATATTGACTGGGTAGCTGATTTTGCTTTTCTGACTGACCTGACCGGCCATTTCAATGATTTAAATTTAAAGTTGCAAGGAAGCCAAAATCTAATATCGGATCCGTTTGAGGCAGTGTGTGCCTTTGAAATAAAGTTAAGGCTTCTGACATCCCAACTGGAGAAAGGGATGCTGGTACACTACCCCGCATGTGCAGAGGTTTTCCCCCATGACAAGTATGTAGGATGGTATCGGCATGTGAAGGTCCTGAAGGAACTGCAACATGTTTTTGAGAATATTTTCTCACAATTCAAATCCCAGCGAGCCTCTTTTAAACTTTTTGCAGACCCTTTCTCTGCTGATGTTTACTGTGTAAAACCTGAAAGGCAACTGGAACTGATTGAACTTCAGTGCTGTAGTGCCCTCAAAAATAAGCACAGAGAGATGCCTTTTATTAGTCTTCTATCAGTCCCGGGACACTGCTCAATTCCCCAATCTGTCACGGGAAGAATTAAAGATGGTATCTATGTTTGGCAGTACTTGCATTTGTGAGCAAGTGAAACTACATAAATCCAGCCTAAGGACAAGACTCACTGACCAACATCTCCATGCTATCCTGAGAGTAGGAACAACCTCACTGGGGCCCGAGATCCAGAAACTGACAGCTGAGAAACGCTGCAATGTTTCTCACTGATCAAGTATGTCTGGTTCACTGTTTCATCCTGTATGATTTGCATATGTATTCTAGTGCCAATATGTCCTTTGCAAAGAAAGAAATAATAAAAGTGGAATGGGAAATGTATAGTACAAAATGTAAGTTTTAAATACAAATAAAACGGTACACCTCCAAAAAGGTATTCTTTTTCCAACTGTCATAGTGTTTTGTTGGGGCTGAGGGGGCCATGGGGCATAGTGTTTGGTTGGGGGTGGGAGCCATGGGGCATAGTGTTTGGTTGGGGGTGAGGGGGCCATGGGGCATAGTGTTTGGTTGGAGGTTAGGGGGGACATGGGCCATAGTGTTTGCTTGGGGGTGAGGGGGCCATGGGGCATAGTGTTTGCTTGGGGTCGAGGGACATGGGGCATAGTGTTTGGTTGGGGTCGAGGGACATGGGGCATAGTGTTTGCTTGGGGGTGGGAGCCATGGGGCATAGTGTTTGGTTGGGGGTGGGAGCCATGGGGCATAGTGTTTGGTTGGGGGTGAGGAGGCCATGGAGCATAGTGTTTGGTTGGGGGTGAGGGACATGGGGCATAGTGTTTGGTTGGGGGGCAGGGGCCATGGGGCATAGTGTTTGGTTGGGAGTGGGAGCCATTGGGCATAGTGTTTGGTTGGGGGTGGGGGTGTCATGGGGCATAGTGTTTGGTTGGGGGTGAGGAGGCCATGGAGCATAGTGTTTGGTTGGGGGTGAGGGACATGGGGCATAGTGTTTGGTTGGGGGTGGGAGCCATGGGGCATAGTGTTTGTTTGGGGGTGGGAGCCATGGGGCATAGCGTTTGCTTGAGGGGTGGGGGCCATGGGGCATAGTGTTGCACTCCAAGAGTGAACCCAACAATAAAGCTAAAACAGGCACAGTTAGGAGATGTAAATCCTATGCATTTTGAGGAAGCCTGACTCAACGAAGGCCATACTCCTCTTGGGCAACCCAAACAGCAAAGTATAGCAGTCCAAAATAACGGAATGTCCAATCAAGTGTCAATAAAATATATATAATTTAATTAAACAGACGATATACAATAACTAAATAGAAATCAATTATAACAATGGAAAATGTGTAGTACAAAATGTAAGTTTGAAAAAGAAATAAAAATCGTTACCCCTCAAAAACATATTCTTTTTCCATGTGTTTAATACAAATTGGGGGTTGAAAAAGCCTCCTGCCACGCCCCGCCTACCGCCCCGCCCCCATTTACTTTTTGGCCCTCTATAGCCATCATGTAAGGTACTTTCGGCCCTCTGTCAAAATCGGTTGTGCACCCCTGGGTTAGTGGGACCAACTAACCATGAGACAAACCCCACTGGTCCACCAGCACCGACTTGCTGTGCCTCTCCGTTGCTTCGAAAGCCCAATGCCAGGGGTCGAGTGTCTGTAGTCGAGTTCAACATCTGCTGCAGAATGAATCCGACCTGAAGCTCCAGGATACGCCTAAGTACTATTCCGAAGTAGGACCTCCAGATCCAGTGTCCCCTCAAACCAGAGTGCCGTATTAAGGGAGCAAAGCGAGTCCAGCCGGTGACCGTGATCCACATCTGTGCTGTTTGCTAAGTGCTTAAAGCGTGAAGTGCAGCTGAACCAAAAAGAGCCTGTAGCGACCAACGCCCTCCCAAGTACCACTGCAGGAGCCCTCCAGACATCCTCCCTCTTGTCCCCATGACTGAGGCTCAGGAACAAGGGTCTGCCCCACTGTAGCAAGACACAATCCAGCTGGACCACTCTTCTTCTAACCAGAGGTACTGTTTAGGCTTGCCTTTAGCCGTGCTCTTCTCACTTGGGAATTGCATTGGCTTACCTTTTACGAGTTGATTCCAACTCTCTTCTCACAGACTTAACAGCTTGTGACCCTACAAGTGATTTTTTTAAGACTCTCTAACTTTGTGCAAGACTTTGATCTAAGAAGTGCATCAGATCCATAGACTATGTCCCAAATGACTTTGGCTGTCCTGGCTCCCTGAAGACTCGTCTAGTCCATTGACTTTGATACTGTGTGTCCCTCATAGGTGGTAGCTTGTTGTATACTGTTACAGCTGGGAAAGGCTGATCTAGATTTCAATGGAAGATTTAGTTGTCCTTGCATATACTGAGAAACTGTCTAACCTTTTTCCTTCCCTAACCTTTCCTTTCTACACACCTCAGAATATGCAAAGTTCACTAGTGTGATATATAAAGCCATTACTGTCCTTGTGATTGAAGTCACCTCAGGGTGTAGGAATTGTGTAAGAAGCATATCCAAAGATTATCCACTAACTTGTTTTGATTCTTAAAAGTAATTTTAAAGTATATTTACATTATGTTAAATAACTATTTATAACTGAAACCTGGAGTGTAAGTGTTACTTGGCTACTTGTATTTATGGATTTCATTTGTACGGCTGACAGCTCACATTTACCCCTCTTGAGATAAGCCTGGCGGCTCAGTCACACTACCAACTTGTGTTGTACAGACCTATACCAAAAGGTGGGTTCCCTAATACCAAGCAGCTACGTGTTGTGTAGTCTCACACAGTGTGATTGCACCAATGCTTACCGAACAGCCAGCACGCTTTAGGGCAATGTGCCCACTTTTATAGATTCAAGGCCCTCTCTCTGCCACACCACTATGCAGACTCCAAGTTATTAAATCACTCCTTATTCCAAACTAGGACATCATTTGCTGAAACATCTCTAGATGCCCCACACAGAATATTTGGCATGTTTATGAAAAGGGGTAAGATGGCTCCGCGGGTTAAAAGCTTGTTGCTGTTATCTGTGTTTTATCTGCAGGTCGCAGGTTCGAATCCCGGCATGGCCAACTCAGCCTTTCATCCTTCCGATGTCTATAAATGAGTACCAATTTTGATTGCGTAATAATAGTTATGTATGTAAATATGTCCTATGTAAAGCGATTTAAATTAAAATGCTGTATAAGAAAACAAACTATCTTCGGCCATTCCCATTTAGAGGCACACGCCCCCCCCTGAAGTCAAATGAGTAAGACTCACATAGACTGGAAGGGGGCGGGGATGTGTGAATAGTACCATGTGAGAGTTCTGTCTTGTACGATTGGCCTCCGCTCTTCTGTTTTCAGGGAACAATGCATCCAATATCGCAATGTTTAAACCGTGGTGGCATCACACACCGTGGGTAATAATGAGCAGCGCTCGGATGCCTGAGGGTTCGTAGTGCTATATAAATGCAAATGCAAATTATTATCAGACAATATACTATAAAATGAGACTTTGGTACGTGCAGCGTAAGACCACTGGAGTATCCAAAGTTAATTTAACATTTAATAAAATGTATATCCATCTGCTCTAAAATCAAATACAAAACAATCTATAGGTTAACGTACAGTTGCGTGTGTAACTCTAGTTATCTAAATCGGAAACAAAATCCCTGGGTGAACTGAGGGCAGCGACAGAAATGGCGGCCCAGTAATGGGGAGTAAACCAGGGTAAGCCTGGAGACCAAGTGAGGACCTATGTCAATAGCAGACCAGATATGGGCAGATGCGGCTAGTCTTCACTTTCTTGTATATCGCTGCAGTCTCTTTGGGCCCCCAAGAGGATTTATGGTTGCTTTGGCAACTTGTCGTGGTAATTTGGATAACTTGGAGGCTTTGTAACCTTAGTGGGTGGAAGCATTTTCAGTTTGTGCAGGGGATTTTGTACTGATGTGCTTGTATTGTTAAGTGGTCTTGTATAGCACACAGCCTCGCTGCATGTGGCCCTGCAAGAACTGAGGCAGAGGGTTGTTTAGTGAGAGATGGACGAGAATCTAGGTCTGAAGTGCCAGAGTCTTGAGTGCCGGTGTGCTTCGAGGGGTGTTAGCTGAGAGGGCCTTGAGTGTGTTTATCATCCACAACAGAGAATCCAAGGTCAATCAGATGGAAGCAGCGCTGCAAGGACTTGGTTCGCCGCAGTTGTGGAGCTGTTAGGTGGTGCTAGAAGAGCGAGCAGTAGAGGTACACAGCTTGTGTTATTTGTGTAGGCAGTTGCTGCTGTGTGTGAGGGTTGATGGTGCAACTAGTGGAAGGTGGAGAGAGATGAAAATAAGATGTGTGTAGGTGGGGGCATTGATAAGCGAGACGAATCCTTTTGTTTCAGAACTGTCGGTCTGGTGTTGTTGCAGTGCCTTGTTATCATCTGCATTAATGATGGCTCTTGCTGTTCCAGTTTGTTTTGAAGGGTGCACACATGCCAATACGCCCCTTCCATTTGGGAGATGCTAGTCCAGTGCAAGGTCTAATTGTACATTCTGGGACTGAAGATTCCCCCATTACAAGATCAGGACTACAAATCACAGGATGCAAAGTTAAAACCAGTACTGACAAAGCATCTCCCGAATGGAATAGGGCATGTTAGCATGTATGAGGGTAAGACTCATTCGAATGAGTACAGTCTTCTAAACGTATTGGCTGGTGGCCTGTTTGCTTGTCCATTGCAGTGGTTGAAGTGCACGAAAGAAGTAGTGGAACTATGTTCCCTGCTGGCCTGCCCCCACTCCCCACAAAGCCACCTCCCACATACAATCCAAACCCCCAAACAAACGCCCCTGCTGTTTAAGGGAACGTTCAGTGCAGTACACTGAAGTGCAAGTTTCAACTTCTTCCTGCACTTCTATTATAAAACCAAACCATTGCGGCTTCTTTTTAAAATTAAAGTATAGGAACAGTAAAACTTAATTTAAAAAAAAGTAGAAGCTCACCGCTCCTGCCCACTTCGACGACTGGTCTATTGTCAGTTTGTAAGGAAGCATTTCCGATACTGTGTATAGGGCGTCGGAGGTCTAGGGCGTCAGAGGTCTGAACGAGTTCGCTATCGTATACTCTGGGTAGGAAATGGGCTGGAACAGACTGAGCGGAGCTCTGGCAAGGTTTGTATTGCCTCCCGAAGCTCAGCTGCACTTCTCGGTCCAGGGCTAGCCTAGAAAACTCCCAGATATGTCCTCAAACCGAGCTGTCGCTGCCCGTGCTTCAGAAGAAACAGCCAAAGCCTCACTGTTTAGCAGCTGTCCACATTCGTTTGTGTCTTGTAATTTGCAAATCTCAATACATCAAAGGCAAGAGATCAACAATTAAACACCATATGGCAAACTGCTCCTCGCCGTATCCACTGTTGGGTATATGCATTCATACAGTGGGATTTTTTAAAACTCACTCATCAACCACAGCCAAAATTACAAAATCATGTCATTTTATTGCAAATCATTCTTAACATTAATTCTCAGACAAAACCACATAAAACAATATTTCACAATGACATTCATACCAAAACCTACACCAATACTACAATTATTGATTAGAAAACGCCAATTGTTCAGGTTTGTATATGTTACTTCACGCTCCAATCAGCATGTCCCAAATTATAGTCGCCTTTAAGTTTAACATGTATGCAGATATGTGCTTCTACAATTCTGTTTGCAAACACCCTTTCTGTCTATACATCTGCTTAACAATGCTGGACATTCCTCCGGGGTGAAACCAATGAATCAGCGTGACAACAAACCCATGCCATGGAATTGACATCAAGGATTCATCATAAACAGCATATCACAACTTTATATGTGGTCCTAACACGCCATAGATTATCTCGTTATCAAGTTCCATGTAAATCCATTGAATTTTACAATGCGGTTTGTCCTGGACACTTGCCAAGGTTACTCCTGTCTTCAACTTTCTCATATTTCTCTGTCGCAACCAATGTGCTGTGTGTGGGATCCAATGATATTGCCTTTCCTTGGATAAATCCAAGTCTCAGTCCTCCAAAACCAATAGTTTTTTATTCTTACTGCATGACCAGTCCGTTAGTCTGTATTAGGGGATCTCGTAAGTATAGAGTGTCCAAAACCAGAAAAAAACCAGTTGGTAACACAACCAGCGTTCGCTCTTTCAGTTTGCAGACATTTGTTTGTTAGGGTGAGCATTGTGATTAATGAAAAGAGCAGAGTCCAAATCCCATTACACGCTCAAAAGGGTTTCTTGGTGAATCGCTATCACACACGTTTCAAATGTGTAATCGTGGCCATTCTTTTATTCCCATAATGCTCGTTGCTTGTATTCAAATGGCCAGGCTTGGGTTCTATGAAGGGATACTGTAGCGGCCTGGGGACACGCTCCTCGCTTCAGCTCTGCGTCCCTCCTAACACCCCCCCAAGGAGCCACGGGTTCCCCAAGTAAATTTTCCAATTCCACCACTGCCTATGCTGACGGGTGTGGATTTGCAGTATGTTTTTGTAATGTTGTGTAGAGGCGGTTCTGCGTGACGGATGCTACGAAAATGGCTATCTGCTGCCTAAGGGCTTGGTGCTTTTCTCGCTCTGACATGGTTTGAACCATAACTGGAGCTCAAAATATATCCATTTTCCGCAACCTTCCACCCACCAATCCTCCTTGTGTAGTTGCATCCCTCTGTCAATGCCGGAGTCAAGTTCGTCATTCGAAGTATAAACCATGTATTCGGCACAAACTGGAGGATGAGTTCTAAAGTTCAGGTACATTCTGCAGGTTTTTGCTCACATTGCTTTCAAAATATTTTGCTTGCATGAGGACTGGCATGCCCCCATGGCCGCGCTGGTGTGATCTGAATCCTCACCAGCTGCTACCCTAGACAACTGTGTGGCCCTTTTACCTAGCGTCTTACAAGTCTGCCCAAATAATTTAGTCTGGCAACCAATCTACTGGGAAAATATGGTCCACGTTCGTCGAGAGGCCAACGTTATAGGCTTGGAGATGGGATCTTTGCAACTACTACTGTTAGATCGGGTTTTAGGACCACGTTTTGGCCTTTGGCAATTTGCCATTCGGGTGTGGGTTTCAGAGCACAAGTTTAAAACAATACAGTAATCGGGTCAGGGATGAAATCGTGAGATGGTGCGAATAAATCTGTAGAAATCCTTCAAAGTAGCCTCATGTAGTCCTGTATCTGTAAGCAGTATTTTTCAGAACTAAGTAGGATGGAGAGGTTGAGAGGTACCACCGATTTATTTTTGTACAAGAATGAATGTGCTTCAGTTTAGGTTGGGCGGGAGGGCAGTCACTACATTTAATAGTTTTGTAGCCCTATTTTTCAATCCGGGCCATGCGAGATTTACTTAAGGGTAACAAACGCCCTCTCTTGCTTCCCAGTAGCTTTCAGGACATTGAAGAAGAGCGCACCTGCAGCCTTCGCCAGTTCCGTTTTCTTTTCACCACCTTTCCCATACAGACATTGTGTGAACAACAATGTTTCCCTGTCTAACGTTTGAATAAAACGCTGGGGCTGATGCAGTGGTCTTCAAACTGTGGAGCGTAACCCCCCAGGCAGGGCACCTAAAAATCGACATGGGGCTCGGAGTTCTTTCAAAAGGCAGAAAATGACCCCTTTTAATAAGAAACATTAAGCAGTTCTGAGGAGCTGTGACATTATTTTTACTCGAGGGGAGGCTCCCCATAAAAAAGGTTTTGAAACCTCTGGCCACATCACATTGCTGTGCTCCTAAGAAAATGCTATATGAACTGTGTGTGTTTGCTGAGGGGGGTTTGCTAGCAACAGAACTGAGGACTAGTCTTGTATTGGTGGCATTCGGATGTAGCAACAGCGGCCGAACTCTGGATATCCATTTGGCATTTATTAATAATAATAATTCTTTAATGTGATATAGAATGAAAGTAAATTCATACTTTACACATAATACAAATTACATACATTAATATCAGATCAAGCAAAACAAATCATCAACAAATATAATATACAGGGAGAATAAAAAGGAAAAACAAAATGAATTAAAAATATTTAAATAAGCAGATAGGAAAAGAATCATGTTAAAATATATATATGTTATCTTTTCCCAAAGTTCTATACAATCTTAGAGGCATAAAGTAATAGAGGAACATCTTTCCACAAAGCTACTTAGAGTTATGTGGAAAATAAAATTGGTAATAGACCTCTTCCCAGACAGTGTGACATGTCTGTTCTTGACACCACCGTTCTCAGATAACTCAAATCAGGGAGCCCAAACTTACTTCAATCTGTTGCCAGACATTATACAGTGCAATAAAGAAGTGCATATTGCAGGTGTTAGCGCAATAAAACCAAAATGATGTTTCACAGATGGTTAGAGGATTGTGTGCAAATTCGCCAAGGTATAATAAGATTATATGATTTAATGTCTGACATTCAGTTAGAAGATGTTTGGCTGTCTTCAGGCATTCTGGGGATTTACACAGGCGACACTCGTTCTTTGACAGGGATATTTTCCGTGGCTCCCAGGTTGCTCAAAGTTGGCAGTTGTTCCAGTCTGAACAAGATGATAAAAAGTCTGAGCCTTTTAGTAGGGCAGAGATACAGATATGCTTGGGGTTTCATAAAGGTGTATAATCTGTATTTTACAAATTGGTAGGTCTTTAGGCTGCTCAAATGTGAGAAATTCTCAAGCCAATCCCTCAGGTCCACCTTTTTCCCAAGTGCATTTAGAACTTCCTTGGAGATGGTTACCCCTCTGTGTCCAGCCTATGTCTACGAAAAGTTTGGTCATGGCTTTTAGTAGGGGTGAAGTGGTATGTTTTTTGATCACTTCCTGGTGGATCACGGACAATAGGGGATTGGTCGAGCAGCCAATCATCTTAAGATAGAACCCTGCTCTCCTCTTAAGTACCATGGCGTTCAGTGATGGAAGGCCCAGTTCCTAATCAGGGCCATCGGTACTCCCGGGGACAACCACAGTATCCAGCGCCAAAATGTGCCCTCCATCACTTGAAGCCACGCCAGATCGAATGAGAGAAGCGACTCAAGGCCATAAATGATCATGGGGGCAAACACTTGGATATATAAGTGTTGTGTCCCCCAAAGAGTGAAGCCACCCTGCTTATTAGTGAATGTGGATATGAATGCGGTGACTTGCGACAGCCTGGTTATGTGTCCCTGTCTACAGTGAAGGTAATCGCCCTGGGGCTCGATTTCCACTCCAAGATACCGGTAGGAGGGGGCGTAAAGTATGTGATTTTGATGCACCATCAGGTTCACTCGCGATGCTCTCTTCCTGGTAAATCTAAGCACCTTGGTCTTATCTAGGTTAATGGTTAAGCCATTAACCCTAGCATAATCCCATAGGGTGGAAGCAGAGCGCCTGAGTCCACCTATGGTATTATCAAATGCGACCAAGTTGTCAGCATACGCCAGGACTACGCACAGTGCCTCACCAATTTTAGGAGGGCAATTGTCAACCTCAGCTAACACTGCAGGAGTGTCATACACATACAGGTTGTAAATAAGGGGTGCTGTAACACATCCCTGTTTTACCCCCCTATTTTGGATCACCTCTTTGGTCATGCTGCCTTCGTGGTTTAATCTGACAAGCGGAGGTGTTCTGGTGCAAGAGTCTCGGATAGTATAAGAGACCTATGGGGCATCCCATTGTTTCAAGCTTAGTCTATAGTCTCGCTCTAGGGATAGAGTTGAAGGCAGCCTTGAAATCAATATAGAGGGCATACAGTGGGGGCTGCCCCTTGCTGAGCGCCCATGTACGAAGTATATCCATCACCAGTAGATTGTGTGAGGTGGAAAAGTCCCGCCGAAATCCACACTGAAATCTACTGAGTATGTTAGTCTCTTATACCCATTTCTGCACTTCGCTTAGCAGTGATGAGGCAAAGAGTTTTCCTGTGATGTCGAGCATAGAAAGAAGCCTATAGTTATTTGGGTCCGTACGACTGCCCTTTTTGAAGACAGGAATGAGGATTGCTGTTTGCCAGGTTCGGGGAATTGTCCCCTGTGCTAAGATCTTTTTAAAGAGTAGGGAGAATAAGTCGGCGCAGAATCCAGGGTAGTTATTGATTACTGCATTAGCCAGCCCGTTGGGGCCAGGGGCTCTAGAAGACTTAAGAGCAATTATTTTGTTCTAGATGGCCACCGCTGAAACATCAAAGGGCGAAAGGATAGGGGCCTTATTCGATGATATACTTAAAGGCTCCGTCTCCCCTGAATTACGGCCTAGTAAGAATTTTACCCATACCTCCTCGCTAATAGGGTTGGCTAAAGGGCCTTTGACCTTCTCTCTATTCTCATTTAGGAGTGACCAATTACTGCGAGAATTCCTAGAGCAGATAATCTGTACTAGACTTTGATATGTATTGTTCCTCTCTGCTCTTTGTATGCTCTTAATACTAGCTCTATATCTGTTTTTTCTTACTTTCTCGCCGTAGAGGACTCCCGGTAGGCTCAAGGTCTTAACGCCCCGAATCTCCGCTCTCAGCCCTCTCTTGGCATCCCTAATTCCCTTTATTATAGGGAGATTTAATGCCCTCAGTTCTTAACATATACCCCATTTTCACCGTGGCATGTTTGCCTGAGAGTCCCAGGATCCAATCTTCTGTGTCATTTGCAGTCATGAGATTGAAGTCACGGAAGCCATCTGCAGCGGCGGGTTTGAGAGCTTCAGTGGCCGATCTTATATTCTTCTCAGACCAGGCTATTCTGGATCCTGCACAATTGATTTTAATGCTGCCAATATTCAATAGGGAAGTCGAAGGGATAGGAAGGCGGAGTGAACAGTGAAGCAGCGCATGATCGCTCCATTTGTTAGCGGTCACACACATGTCAACAACTCTAGACTGCATCTCAGGGCACATAAATATGTAGTCCAGAGTGCTGAATGATGTTCCATTTGACCAAGTATGTTTCCCGGGCCTGTCTCTGGGAGTACGGCCATTAATCATTGTGAGGTCCCAAGAATCAAACAATTGGAGCCAGCCTAGTCCTTCGACCTCCCTTTTTCCATGGGTCATTAGACATATTGCACTAAGATTAGGATTAGTAGATATGTGTGCATCACCTGTCATGTGGCAATTAAAATCCCCATAACAGCTACCGCAACATTACCAGGCCTCAGTGACCAAGAGGACAGTAGATCCTGTATTGCCTCTTGTAAAAGTTCTCTCAGTACCGCTCCTGGAGGGTAATACAAATTAATAAGAAGAAACCTACATAAGCCACTTTCCTCATGGTACTCAACCTCTACCGCCATAAAACGGTCCTCTGCTTTGCTCTGAATCTTACATGATATGACCGTGTTAACCACCCCCGTGAGTAGACCCCCATATGGGCGACCCTTATTGCCCCGTTTAACAGGTGATTGATATATAACCAAGCCATCTAGCAATAAAGGGTCCAGTGACCAAGTCTCTTGAAGACAAATACAGCTATGTTTGGACAATAGGTCTAAAGAGCCCTCCGACCTCAAAAGATGGGCAAAGCCTCGACAGTTCCAAGTGAGTAATGAAAAACATCAATGGTTCTGTAGAGCACTCGGGAGGCATTCCAGAAGTGACTTAAGAATGTGTTGTATTTCGACCAGGACGAGATTTTCCCCTGCCGCAGGCATTTATTAAAGAGAACAACATGCTTTTGAACAGAAACATTTAAGCCGTAATTTTGTCTTTTTGCTGGTTCTACTGGGTGGTAACGGCCAGCTGCTGGAGTTATTTAGGTTGGAGGTCAGCGAGGACCTTTAAGTTGGCTTGCAGACCATGGTACAGCCTGCCAAACCCATCACTAAAAACATTTGCACCATAGCACAATGTCTGTGGAGTGCAACTTTTTTTGGCTTGGGGGTTCTTGGGGGAGGCGGGGTATATGGTTGTGAGGAGCACTTGAAACAACTAAGATTGATTCCATGGAAATGTAGAAAGGGTGTTTGGGAGGAGCTTTTCTTCCATTTTCATTATGACTCTCTGCGTTGCCAGATAGACTGGTGGATCAATAGCCGCCATTCTTTTGGGCAGGGGTGGTTGGTGGGATGGGGGCGGCCAGAGGGCAAGCAAAGGAGGCAGGAGTCGAGGGCCACAATGCAAACATGTACTTCTATGTAATGCCTGTGTTCCGAGCAACCAGATTGGTTGCATGTCTACAATCTCAGCCCAATGTCCGTACCCCGACCCACCCGCCCCCCTATGTTTATGTGCAATAGGTTATAGTGGCCGAATTAGCAATCCAGCAACTGGGTGCTTCACAAAAGTAACAGCAAAGGTATAACAGGTGATCAAGAAATCTGCTGGTTAAGTAGAAGAGGCTTCGAACATTGAAAAGGGACGACGCTGACTCACAATTGCATCAATATGAGAGTCTTCCAATATTATACGTGGGTGGGATATGGCCTACGTGTCTATGTTGGATTGTTTTTTCCTTTTTGTTATACCTAAAGTTAAAATGTGTTGTGTACTATTATCCTTCCTGCTGGCTGTAAAAGAGTTCATGCATAATAAGAAGCCTCTGGTCTTGATATAGACTAGGCACAGATATTCTCCCCCTTCCGTCCCCCAACTACTCAGCAGGGCCTGCAATAATGAGTCATTACTCCTCCCTCACCCCATACTCTTAAATTACCTAAAATTATAATTTATTAAGTTGCATTTATTCACAAATTAAATAGCCTTATGGCTAGATCTTCTAAAAACAAGTATTATAGAGGTGCATGCATGGTTGGTGTCCTTTTTGGCCCATTCATCTGCAGAGTAATAGCGAACAGTGCTGGTGACAGACGCCTGTCTCCCTTTCTGTTCTCAGCAGGTCATTTCACCACTTCTGGAGGAGTACACGCTGATCAAACCACCACCCGTCAGCTTCACACAAGCAAACCAACAGCCGATGACCAAGCAGAGTGTCAACGGGTACAGAGAGGAGGATGGCAATACAGGTATTGTGCTGAGGCGGGAGAGGGTGAATGGACATAGATGAGGAAGGCACAGCAACTATTCTACTGAGGGCGAGTGATGAAGGGCACAGGGGAGTGCGTAGCGGCTGCTATTTTGACTGAGAGGGTGAATGGGAATACACAAGGAGTACACAGCAACTACTGTATTGAGGGGCCCAATGGATAGATGAGGAGCAAAGCAACAACTACTGCCTTGAGGGAAAGCGTGAATGGACATAAATGACAAAGGCAAAGCCGCTGCTTTACTCTTGGAGCGGGTGTGTACAAGGACCGCATAGTAGCTACTGGCCTCATGGAGAATGTGTATAAAGACTGTGGGCCTTACTTGCATTGCACAGAAGCAGAGTGTGAATTGTTATAGCGCAAAGGCAGGTCCCTGTAGGGAAAGTACTGAGGGAGGCACTGTGCTGAGTGGTGTTGCGGACATACCTGCGACCAGGCCTACAAACAAAACTGGAGTGGGGTGTCGGGGGTGGGAATCACCTTTATTGACCTCACATCACCCCATCCCGTCTCCTCCCCTTCCTCCCAGTTCCCTCCCCATGCCTATCACGTGTCCTTCTCTGACAGGGACCAGTCTCTCCCTTGTAACACATCCCCCTTGTTTATCATGAAAGTCCTCAGGCTCACATCTGTTCTATTAGCTGCAGTGGTTTCCTTACCAGCCGGTGTGGTCTTCCAGGTGGCTCGCAGGTTTCGCCTGGTATTTCCTCTATCTCCTGTCTACCGTCCACCAACTGATCTCCAGCATTGTCCTCTGGTGTGTATTCTCGTGTGCCTCCTTGCTCTGCCTCTTGTTGTGGTGGCTCCATGGCTTCTGGTGTGTGTAGTCAGCAGAAGAAAGAGGTCTTGCGGGTTATTTCCCGCCTGTCCCATGTAGCTGTTATAGTGGCCCCTTGACTTCGGTCACCAGGAGTGGGTCAGGGTCGTATTGAGACTGCCTTTCTCTGTTGCATTTGGCACACTAATACTGGTACCCTGACCGGTAACTGTGGTTCTCTTGCCCCTATTTGCCTGACTTCTGTCTGTAATGGGGGCCACTTGTCTGTCTTCACCACGTTCGGTGTCCCCCATTCACTGAAAAGCTCCTCCATCACTCCCACCACATTGTGGAACGCTGTGAATTGTACTGGTTTGACTATGGGGAATCTTGAGTACTCGTCCAGTGCGACAAGCAGATATCCCACTACTTCTAGCGGCCCGTAGAAATCCACTACAACACACCGCCATGGACATTCAGGCAGTGGTACGATCTTCAAGGGGCCGTGGGCACCATCACCCTCTGGCAAGCCTGGCAGTGCAGTAGTATGTCCTCAACTACAGCGTCCATGTACAGGACCCATGCGTGGTTGCGTAGAATCTTTCATGTTCGCTAGTCCCCGGTTCCATTTTAATTGGATTCCTTGATCTGTGGTAAGTTCTCCCTTTCTATCTCCTTTTTTCCACCTCCCCATGCTGAAACAGTTACTTTCAATGGTTTCTCAATTAGTTTGTGTTGGTGAGTCTCAATGCCGCCCTGATGGTGTGATCTGCGTTGCTTTTGTCTGCGAAGAGGGAGAGCGTTGGTGGGAGTGCATTCTCCGACAGGTACTGGATGTAGTGCTCCGCCTCCGTCTGTAGGTTGTCGTTCTTGTGTCCCTACAGGTGCCTTGACAGATGGTCGGCCGGGTTTGCGTCTCCCCCTGGCTAATGGATTATGCAATAGTCATATTCTTGGAGTCTGATGCCCCACCTTTCAATGCGTGAGGGCATTCTGGTTTTCAGATTTCCAAATATGGAGGTGAGCGTCTGGTGGTCAGTGATGAGGGTGAATCTTCTCCCAATGATGAAATGGTGAAATTTCTTGCACGGCCACACGTCCGCCAATCTCTCCCGCTTGGCCTGGGCGCATGCTTGCTCTGTGGGTGATGGGGCTCTGCTAGCGTAGGGGACGATGTGCGGCCTTGTCTGTTGGTTAACGTTTGGGTGAAGATTGCTCCTAGTCTCACAGGGCTGGCATCTACCGTTACTTCCGTGTCCCACTCCAGGTTGAAATACGCTAGTCTGCGGTTGTTGGTCAGTTTGATCTTGATAGCTTGGAATGCATCATGGCATACCATGTCCCACTGGAAAGGAATGTCTTTCTTTAACAGTAGCCTGAGGGGGGTCAGTTAGTGTGGCATAATTTTGAAGGTAGTGAGCGCAATATCCTGACGTGCCCAATCGCCCTTACCTTCTCAGAATCTGCTATTACCCCTTGGTCTGAGAGGATGTGCCCAAAGAATTTTAGGCTACGTCTGTTTATGGTACATTTGTCTCCATTTAGTGTGCGGCCTGCCTAGTGATGGATGTTGCATACCCTTAGTAAGGCTGTGTCGTGCTGGTCCTCGGAGATGCCAAACACTAGTATGTCGTCACTGTAATTTAATGCAGTGGGTGCCGGTTATATACGTGGGCCTGTAGGTGAAACCGGACCCGGTGTGGATGTTGGGGCACTGGGGTAACCCTTGGATCAATGTGTAGGGCGATGACCGAATCTGAGCATGCCCACTCCTTCAAATAGTGCTGGGAAGGAAGACTCGATTGTCTGGAGTGACCTTTCTCGGCAGGTTAATGAGTGTAACTGGTGTGTTTGCGCCGCCGACCCTTGGACAACTTCAGATTGATTGTAGTGTGTCTATTAGGGTCGGCGCCCATGCGGTGCGAAAGCTCAGTAGGCAATGGCCAGTCATGGGACTTTGTATGACTTCGGTGGTTGTGGACACATCTTGCCCTTTTGCTGCAAATTGCCATGAAATTGTCCGGTAGACCAGATGTGTATCGCACCCCACTGGAATATGCAGGCTTGGGATGGGCTCAGCGGGTAGCTTTCATTGATAGGCTGGTAGAGGGTTTTGTTCATGACATTTACAGTTGCGCCCATGTCCACTGCAAAGTGATTGAGCCCTCCTATTTTGATAGTGACCTTTGGAGCTGTGTTGTCGTCTGTTGCTTCACTAATTAGTTGCACGTATTCTTTGCTGTACCGGTCGTGTTGGCTGTAATGCGTTGGGTCCTGTTTGTTTGTTTGTTTGTTTAGTTTATTTGTAGAGCGCTCCGGACCTGTGGGTAGAAGGGCACTTAAGGACATGGTTACAGGCAAAAGATATGCATTTACTGTGTTTCCTACTCTAGGTCCGTGGGTCGGTTGTCGTAGGGATTCCTGATGTAGATGAGCAGTCGGTTCTCAAACAGGTCAGTATAGTAAGGGACACTAGGTCCCTCAAGTAGGCACTAGCGTTGGGTGTGTCCCGCTGGTAGTCATACTCGTCTCGATATTGCGGTGGCCATTGTAGTGCCAGATCTTCCATCCCTCTTATCACACCAGTTTGGCTTTGGTATTGAGGTGCGTTCCTACCTTGATACGTTCTCTGGGGTTTGTGCTCTGGACAAGTCCTGTAGTAGTCTCCTCTGGGTGGTTCTTGGCGTCTCCCCATCCCTGGTGTCGTGTTTGGTTTATAGTTGGAGTGTGTTTTTTGTTTTTTCCCTGCACATGGCTTGAAAATGGTTCTCTTGACCACACCTCATGCACATCTGCCCTATGGCTGGGTACTGTCCCCAGTGAGGGTACTTGAAACCGCACCTGTAACATTGTCTTTCTCCTTGTGGTCTTTGCTGCTGGTTTTGGGGCGCCAATCCTGGTGGCGTCCCTTGTCGTCTGTCACTTGTTGGTGGTAAGTGTTGCATTGCTGCGACGCTGTCGCTTTTCCTGGGGTTTCCCATGGCCACAGCTTGTATGTCTACCCACTCGTAGACTCTGGCTAGTTCGATGGTTTCCTGTAGCGAGAGCAGTTTTTTCAGGAGGTGCTTACTAAATAGTGAAGAGGTGCAGCCCTCTATTATTCTGAGGCAAATTGCCTCTTCGTCTGAGAAGTGTGCGAAGTTACAGTGGCTTATTTTCTTCTGGAGTAGTATGACTAACTCGCTGATGGTCTCGTGGGGTTGCTGTGTGCATTGGTTAAATGCATACCTTTCGTAATCCCGATTGGGCATTATTAGTTTTCTGTTGATGGCTGTGATCCATCAGCGTGTAGGTGGACTTTTCCTGGGGCGGGATTGTGTTCAGGATGCCTTTTTATCTCATTCCCTACCAAGTTTGTGAGTATGTCTGCTTTGTCGGGTGAGTCTTGATCTCCTATAGCTCTTATGAAGTCTTCAAATTCTTCCATCCATTCTTCCAATCTCTGTCCTTGGTCATGGTGTGGCTGCAGGGCAAATGGGCCAGGTTGTTGCAAGAATGTTGCCCTCGAATATGCTGCTAGTAGGGGTTTTGCCGGTGCTCCTGCACCCCCACCTGCGGCCTGTTGTGCGTTGTCCACCATGATTGCTCTTAGGGTTCTCCTGTGATGGTCAGACTGTCATTCAGTGTTGGGCTGAAGCAGACTGTGAATGGGTGCAGAATGACGGATGGCACTGCTGGGGCTATGTAGAGGAAACTGTGTATTGGTTAGGATGGGGGGAGCTAGCAAGTAATGGAATGAAGAGGTTCATGGACGCAGTGGAGGGCAATGCATGCACTGTGCCAAGGTGAATGAGCACAGAAAGAGGAAAGGCACTGGGTGCGCAGGTGAGTCAAAGGGAGGCATCAATGCCGGCGTTGTACATGGGCAGAGCATGTGTCGGCATAGTGACTGTCGCTGCAGGTTGTGGTTCTGAACTCCTTCACAGGATGGATAGGCAGGGAATAAAAACAGGTGCCTAGTTCTGTGCGTCCAGTGTGTGTGCTGCTAATTGAAACACACTGCCCCTCACAAGTAGCTCCTGTGGCAAATCACTACAGAGGTCTGTGAAATAACCAAGCTCAGGCTACTGCCCCTCTAGTGCCTGGGTCTGCAACCTGTGTCTCTCCAGATGTTCTAGACTATGACGCCACGATCTCTGACCATTGACTATTGTGGCTCGGGCTGACTGGATTTGTAGTCCAAAATATCTGGAGAGCCAAAGGTTGCAGACGCCTGCGTCTAGTGCTTTCCAATCTGTCAGAATCAGACACCCCTGAGCCAAGACCAGAAGAAAAAAAACATATCGTCAGTGGGTTCAAGCAGTCTATGGCATAACATTAGGAATAGGGGGGTGGTAATTGGAGGCACTGAGGGCCGCTGACCCTGAAACTTGCCATTTCTCTCCAGTGCCCAACCCGCTGTTTTCGAAAACGTGGTTTTGAGATTGATGGAAGTAAACTTTTCAATTTTGTTTTCAGATATTTGTGCGTTCTGCCGCAAAGGCATTTCTGCGCAAGCCGCTGCCATCGAGGCGATGAGGAAGCAATACCATGCCAGCTGCTTCACCTGCAGGAAATGTCAGAGCGCCCTCGCTGGGCAGAGGTATTACCAGATGGATGGTCAGCCAATGTGCGATGCCTGCTACAAGGTCAGCAGCACCTCCCTTCCCCTGCCAGCATTGACAGCGCATCTAAAGCCAGGGGGGGGGGGGGCGAGTCCGGCATGTTTCTGTTTTGATTTCTGGTGCCAAAGACGCTTGGGGAGGGGGGGGGGGGTAAGAAAAAATTGAAAAAATAAATGTTATTTCTAGGTCCGACAGTTAAGACATATTGGGCCTCATTACGACCCTGGCGGAAATCGAAAAACGATGGCGGAAATGCAATACCGCCATCGAATAGCGCTCGGTGCGACTATGACCCGTCACCGCAAAGTACGAAGCCATTAGCGACACCGTAGTGAACGCCAACGCTAACTGCACCAAGTACGCGCGCGCGCCATGCCAAACCGTAAATACCACCATGGCGCAAGGGTACGCGAATTCCGACCCTAGCGGACATGTACCTAACGCCATCAAGCACAGCGGAAAGTACCATTCCGCCATGGTGAGAAGTACGGCATCGCGAATCAACCGTAAACGGCCCCACTGAGTGCCTGTACACCGCTCCCTGCCCACAAAGTACAACTCCCCGTAGGTGCAATGAAGTCACAATGCAACCAGTGAAATGTACAAGTCACCCATGCATGCCAACGAACAAAAGAATCACAAGAGGGGCCAATGGGAGCTGCAGGGCACAGATGGCACGAATACAGAAGCCATTCCAATGGACATGACCACAGTCCCCCACCAAGAAACGCACGCAAACACAGGCACCTGTGACCAGCAATATTCCGAAAATCACATCATTCCACCAGTCCACCTGGCTGACCGGCATCTGTTACACAAAACCCAATCCCCCGCCCCTGAGCATGACAACATTCAAACAGTCATATTGGCAGCCCCCATCCCTGACCTCACTGGGCTTCGTAGGCAAACGCGCCCAGCACAGTACCACGCAACTAAACTCCGAAGCTGGAACCCAATGCAGATCTCCTCACAATACATCGCTCCCCAAATAGGAATATGCCACATCACTTGCAAAGAAGAACGCTACACGGCCCATATCAGAATAGAAATTTAATGCACAACAAAATCACCAAGCCCATACAGCCATTAGGCCATGAACTCCAAAACACATTTCACCATTGTGGGCTGCATCCGCAAGAAATGACCAGCTACTACTTGTGTGACGCCCTGTTCCATCATGGTACACAGAGCCACATTCACGTACGAAAAGGCAACATGGAAGCGCACAGAACCGCAGGGCCGTCCCAATGGGGAGGCACTAGTCCAGCTGAAAGGCCGAAATGTTGCTCCGAGCCACTAGTACTGCGTAAGGGCATGTGGCCCATTGGCGATCGTCCCATAAGATCGTAATGCTGCTCCACTGATTAACACGAAGCAGCAGGTGTCGGGAGTAAAAGCCATCTGCAGGAGTGGCATACAGATGGCAGTGGCAAAAGGGGAGGAGATTCCTGTCAACCAAAAGAAAAGAAAAAGAACAGAATGGCCATCAGAACTACATTCGAACAACTCACTTCAATGATCACACTAAATCCACAGCCATATGCATGCTAGCCCACTCCAAAGGATCATCACCACCCCAAAACCACTTGCGACTCATAACCATCTATATCGAGGTGTAAACACCATCACAAACGAGTGTACCTGTGCATGCGTCTGTGAAAACAGAATCCATCAGATGGGAATGTTAACGTGCATGGACACAAGTGTCTGAAGGCGCGTCGAGACAGGGAGGGCTCAACAAGGCCAGATAGACGATGGTCCCACTATGGCAGCCCTGCATCACATAGCGCAGGGGAGGCGGACAGATTCCAAGAAGCCCTGTACATGGCAAACTCTGTATCAAATCATCTGCCCATGCATCCATTCATCATTCCCTCATCCCGGTATAAAAACGCCTGAATATTTACTCACATAACATTAGAAATATCCATTGAGTCTGTGCATTATGCAGCCTGCAAAATCCACAGTGCCCCAGCCCGTAATTCCAGTGTTGTGAAGTAACCTGTATTTGGGAACGTCCGGCCTCATCGCCCACGTCACTATTGCGCATCCCAAACTATTCATATCAATCATTGCATCCTCGCCATGGCCCCTGTCTCAAGGACATTGAACAATAGAACGTTATATTTGCAGTCAGACCTGTGGGCTTCTCCTCGCCGCTAGCTGAAAACCGAAAGCGCCGCCCTTCGAATTCCTCATTTGCAACATCACGTCGAAAAGGCATCTGTGGCCGTTTGAAATCACAAATTAATCCATCTAGTGCGGCTGTGTGTGAAAATGGCAACTGCCTTCACCCACAAATGGGACGCCCCGCCCGTCGGTGCAACTCGGTACAGTGATGCATGAGGGCCCACCGTTACTCGAGTACTACGTTCCACTGACCCTTCACAAGTCTGTTCGCGACTGCAAAGATTGTATGTGAAACAATGGGACCATAGCCGAATGTACATATCAACAAATGTTACACGGCCATCGGGTACAAACACATGATTGCAATAGCAAGATGCCATTCCTCGAATTGCAGCGTTGTGTGCGGGACGTGCTCGGCCAAAGGGGAGAGCAGCTTGCACAGGTGGAATGAATCACCACAGGTGGAGGCCATACAGCCTGAAAACACATAAATTGCACACCCAGTCTCCTCCCACAACCACACCCACTCCAAAATGCTACCGGCAGGACTCGCGATGTTGGCCCTGGGGGACCTGATAGCACTGCAAGTACTCCAACTCCAAGAAGAAGACGAACACCAACTACAACCGGCCGCACGGAGGAGACGCAGGAGGAGGAGGAGGCCAAGGCAGGGCCAGCAAGGGCCGCCAGCACAGCCACTACCACCACGCAGGCAGCCCACAATCCCACGCCTCCGAGCACATCCGTTCAACCTCACTGATGAGCAGATCCACACCCTCTACCGTTTGGACCGGGACACCATAGCCGCCATTGTGGACATGACACAGGCTGACCTTGTCAGCATGATAGATAGCCCAACCGCCATCCCACCCCTACTGAAGGTGGTGTCTGTACTCCACTTCCTGGCCACAGGCACCTACCAGCACACAGTCGGACAGTTGCATGGCATTTCTCAGCCACTGTTCTCACGGACACTATTGCAAGTGCTCGATGCCCTCCTGCAGCACGCAGACGACTACATCTCTCTACCACGCTCGGAGCAGGAAATTACCAACACAAAAGTGGGATTCCATGCACTTGGCGGCATACCGGGTTGCATTGGTGCCATCGACTGCACCCATGTGGAATTGGTCGTCCCACATGCCATGGAGGCCCAGTACCGCAACCGAAAACAATTTCATTCCCTGAATGTACAAATGGTGTGTGACTCCAACAGGATCATTACACATTGTTGTGCCCGATTCCCTGGATCAACCCATGATTCTATGGTCTTGAGGAACTCTACAATACCACGCTACATGGAGCGACACGCAGGGAACAGATCCTGGCTACTCGGTGAGTCTCATTTCATGCATGATGATGTGGGGTATGTGATTCGGCAATGACCTGGCAGGAAGGGGGGGGGTGTGCGTACGTAGCAATGGCATTCCACATCATACGTTTATCGTCCACATACAGGTGATGCTGGATATCCACTGAAGAGATGGCTCCTCACACCAGTCCGGAACCCACGGGACCAGCATGAGGAGGACTACAACCATGCCCACTCACGTACCCGTGTAGTCATTGAACAGGCATTCGGCCTACTGAAGACTCGTTTCCGCTGCCTCAGCAGGTCTGGCGGGGCACTCCTGTACCGCCATGAGAAGGTTGCAAAGATGGTCATGGCATGTGTCATGCTCCACAACATGTGCGTACGTAGAAATGTGCCCATGCCCCCTGACGCAGAACTGCAAGCACCTGAAGATGGTCATGATGAGGGTGGGGATGTGGCAGCACCTCAAGGAGTCTGCGAGGCACCGGAGGGCCGTGACATTCGTCAGCATCTCATTGATGCATGCTTCTAGCACTCACGCCTGGTGGCTGATACATGGACACGGTACTCGTGGCACTGTGTGTGTCTGGTACATGCACAATATGGACTGTACGCCTATGATGGCCTAGTACACAAAGATCATTGTCCACACATCTCATTGGTTGATCGTGCATTGTTTATGGCATATGTGATATCATGTTGAACACCCTATCGACCCGCCACCCAAGTGAGCCCAAAACACCCCCTCCACCCTCCTACCTCCCCCCGAACACCAGTGTCCAAAGATGCTCATTGTCAGTGGGCAGTCGCTATTGCAAGCCCCCTCTGCGGGTATCAGGGACACCCCTGCCTGTGGAGCGCAGGTTCCTCCCAGATCTACGTTGGGGGCTGCCCTGGACGGAACTTGCAACGGATGATGTCTCTGCCTGCTCACGTCCATGCATGTCCCTAAGGGTTTCTGAGAGCTCAGTGAGCACACGGCGCACTGCGGCAAGTTCGGCACATACGTCTTTGGACGTCGCATGCAGTTCCCCCCTCAGGCTCTCGGTGCTTCTCTCCATTTGGACTCTCAGGCTCTCGGTGCTACTCTCCATTTGGACTCTCAGGCTCTCGGTGCTACTCTCCATTTGTGCCCTTAGTGTCTCTGTACTTCTCTCCATTTCTGCCCTAAGTGTCTCAGTTGATGTTTCTATGTCTGCCTTAGTGCCCCCACATTCATCGGCATGGTCCTTGAGGAGCGTGGCCAGTTGCTGCTGTTGCACGATTAACTGGTCGAGGGACTGTTGCCTCTGCTGGGCCATGGCCATTTGCGGTGGTGTCACAGAGGGGCTGGTGACCTCATGTTGCCTTGCCACAGGGCTTGTGGGGGATGGCCAGTCGTCGTCTTGTGGGTGCCCCTGCGTGGTATCCTCATGTTGTACGGGATGGGACAGACAGGGGGATTGGGACAGGTCATGGATGGATCTGACTTCGACATCCCCGTCTTCTGTGTCGGAGCATGCTGCCATCAATGGGGTGTCACCTATGGTGCTGCTGCCACCAGAGGCAGTGCCTTCTGTGGCATCCATTGGGGGGACCTGTGGTGGTGGTGTTGTGGGCATGCTGGCTGCTGGGGTGCCTGTTGATGTTCCCTCCTCTGTGCTGCCACCTGATTTGTGCTGCTGCCGTGTCTTGATGCGTGCAGCTGAGGTGGAGGGTCTTTGGCCGTTGGTCTTGGCCCTCTTTGCAGGTGTGCTGGTAGGGGTGTCCTGATGCTCGTCGTTTGGATCGGACCCTGTGGTGGAGTAAAGGAGGGCGAGGGTTATTAATGGGTCTGTGGGAATTGGAATGGCATTGTATCACATGCATTGGGGTGGTACCTGAGGGTGATTTGGGTCGGGGCCTTGGAGGTGCTTTCATTTGTGTGTGGAGTGAGGGTGCAGTTGTTTGGCAGCCTGCAGTTAGGGTGTGCCTGCTGCACGTGTAGTGGGTGTTTTAGGGGTTTTTAATTATTTATGTATTTATTGTGAGTTTTAAAGTGCGCTATCAGGCCAATGTGTGTGGACGTTCTCCTGGACATGTGTTTCTGTTGCACTATGTGGACACATGGTACTTCACATGATTGGACATTGTGGATGTAGCTTTGTTTCATTTGGGCCACCTACCAGATTCTTCGGATGTCTGCACTCCTTTCTCCATCCCTCCGACTCCCTCTATGCTCTCCATTCCAATGGTGGAGGCACAGATTTCTTCCCAGGGGGTCAACTTGATGGGTGATTCCGATCCTCCCCCGGTGGCTGTGGCAATGTTGCGGTTGGCAGAAAGTATGCTACGGACGCGTATCCGCAGGTCGTCCCATCGCTTTCTGCATTGCTGTGGGTTGCGGGGTGCGGTCCCCACCGCAC
This sequence comes from Ambystoma mexicanum, assembly GCF_040938575.1. Lineage (NCBI taxonomy): Eukaryota > Metazoa > Chordata > Amphibia > Caudata > Ambystomatidae > Ambystoma > Ambystoma mexicanum. The sequence continues at coordinate 1,089,345,215 of NC_090929.1, forward strand.
TTACCCGCTGTGCCACCAGAGCCCATATGGCCTTCTTGTTCGCAAGTGCCGTCCTGGTCATTTGCGTGGAGAAGACGACGGCAACATTCTCCTGGAGGGTCTCTGTTAGCACGGTGAGTTCCTCACGGGAGAAGTGGACCTGCCGCTTGCGGTCGCACGCTTTCTTCGCTACTTTTCCCATTTTTCTTGGTTTCGCTAGGGTGGATGACGGGTTGGGGTGTGTTTCAGGGTAGTGTTTTTAGTGGTTGTGTGGATTTTGTGGTTTTATAGGTGTACGGCGGGATGTTTCCCGTTCCGGGCCCATGTTTTTACTTCCGTTTCCGTATATTTACGGTCACCGTACTTTCCGGTTGGCGCTCACTGCGGTGTCCGCTAAGATGGGTGGCGGTATTGCGCCGTACGGCGGCGGTGTGGGCCGTTTTGGGGTCATTTCCGCCATCGCGGACTTTGCACTTCCGCCATGCCGTGGTGCTCGTGCCCGATGGGTCGGAATGGGCCGCACTTTGCTCCATCGTGCAATGGCGGAAACGCTATTTATGCTGTGGCGGTCCAGTCAGTCACTTTCCGCCAGGGTCGTAATGAGGGCCATTGTCAGTATTCACGGTGCAAGGAAACTGTTTGCAAAACCTGGAAAGCAGACAGAGCTGTAATCCTGGAAGTTACCATTGGTATGGCACCTGCTGCAAGAGAAAGCGCAAAGGGTCACTAACTGGTCTAACCTGTACTTGTACCTATCTATATCAGTACACTGATCTGATACAATGACCCGTCATCGCCCGTCCCATGTTCCTGGAACACATTCAGGATGTTACTTGGTTTGGTCCGCTAATACCTTTGGTCCAGTTTACTTTGAGCTGTAACTCAAATATGCCCCTTTGCTACACCTACGCAGAAAAAAAGTACTTATTTTATTTTAGAAGCTGCTTTTCGCTTTAAATCTTGAGCTGTGAAATGCAAATCTTCCATAGCAGCAGAATTCCGCTGGGGCACACAGAGGACCATGTTAGGGAGAATTCACATTTCTGTGCTAATTCCCTTCAACCTTAGGGAGCCCCAGCTCTTTTGCTGGACTTTAGGACTTTTTAAATTTTTACCCTGGAGCGAGTGAGACCTTTTCTCGCTCTCTCGTGTATTTTAATCTGATTTGGATTATGTGTTTCCTTTGTTTTTGGAGTCTGCCAAACTCCATAGGCATCTACATTTTGTATGGTGTCATAGAGAAATCATTTAGATTTCTCATAAGGTTTAAATACCTTTTCTTGTGAGAACTACTGTTCCCAAGAATAGAAGTGAAATTGACTTTACTTACCTTTTCTCTTTGTAGGTCCAGCACACACCATTTTATGTGGAGTGCTGGGGGTTGCTTAGTAGTCACATTTCCTACCTACTCACGTACAAATATTTGTTACCCTCACTACTTTAAATGGCTGGTGGCAGTGGTTTAATTTTCCTACCATTGTGCTTTCCAACCGTAGGCTGAATCTTCTGCTGCAGTATAGCACCCCTGGGTGACCATTTTGTCAAAATGGCAGTGGTCGTCTTTTTTTTGCCATTTTCGGTTTGTGAGGTCTTTCTTGGGTTTTACTCTGCGCGCCAAACTGTGTGTCGTGTGATAGGCTGGAGGGTGTGAACCAGCTGTGCTTTAGTTTAGGATGATGGGCGTATGAGAACAGCTATACCGAATGGTGTCATTGTATCGCTGTGTTCTCGTTGAATGGTGGTGTAAAGAAGAGAGTAAGCGTGGAGATGTGACATGGTGGTTTACCTTAGGTGCTTGAGGTCGAGCACACTCCAATAGTTCTATGCATTCAAACCGTTCCCTGCACTCCGTCCATTCCATGCATTCCGGCCGTTTCAAGGACTCCAAACCGTTCCATGCACTCAAACCGTTCCATTCACTCCAGACTGTTCCAATCACTCCGTTTTATGCACTCCAATCATTCCATGCACTCTAATCATTTTTGTACAGTGTCCATTCCGCGCCCCCTATCTGTTCCATGCATTCCATCCGTTGCATGTACTCGCTCAGTTCTATGCACACTATCAGTTCAATCAGATCAATGCACTTCGTCAGATCTATGCATGTTAACCTTTCATCTTCTGGACTGCCCATTTCATTCGTTCTACCTACGTTATCCGTTCTCCATGTGCCATCCATCACATACTTGACCCGTTCCATACACCCTGTTTCACCCGTTCCATCCACATACTTCACCCGTTCCATCCACATACTTCACCCGTTCCATCCACATATTCCACCCGTTCCATCCACATATTTCACCCGTCGCGTTCCATCCACAATACTTCACTCGTTCCATCGCATCCAGCTTCTTCCCCTCTTTGCTCGGGGGCACCATTAGTGCACAGGACTGGTTCCCTGCATGTTTCCTGGCCACAGCAGAGACCACAGTCAGGTGAAGGCTGGGACCTAAGGCATTTGGAGGCAGAGTCCGGGTGTCTCTATTTTTATTTCTTGAGAATGTCCTGCTTTGGTGGGCCGGTGCCCGTAATCTTCAACAACACAAGGCCTCCTTCCCAGATATCATCCAACAAGGGTATGGACATGATGTTGCGAATCCAGGAGGAAGACCATCGGTAAAGGTACCCTTCTGTCATGATCCCAGTCAGAAAACATAGTCTTCACTCAGACATTCAGGCTAGGCAGAACACATTACATCAATCAACAGATCAAAGGTGGGTATTAGCCTGGGACATATGGCATTTACACTATTCGCAGCATGCAATTCCATAAACTTCCATGGGTTTCAATAGTAATTCCATACTCTTAAGATGGCCGCTTAGAGGATCCATTTACAAGCAGCAGCACGGGACTATTCATTTGTCATAAGGGGCTACTTAAGTCCCGCCTCCACTGGAACGCGTGCTTCCCATCTGCTCCACTGACAGCGGTGTAATGCTACCGGCGTTTCTCCTCACAGAATCTAAAGAAACCAAAAGATAAGAGAAATATTAGTTCTTGCGACAAATTACAGAGCATCACAGACCACAGTTAAGACTTACCTGACAGAAGTTTTCCTCCGACGCTGTCATTTTCGTTGAAGAATATTTGTTGGTTTGCAGCATCTCCTCAGTCAGAAGTTTTCACTCGTGCCACATCTTCTGAAGGTCTTCCGTCAGCGTTCCAACACCCTACAGAAAACGTCCTGCCCTTCCTGTCTAGAAGGGCAGGAAATGAGGAAGGTTCCTGAAACTCCTCTGTCCTTTGTCCTTAGGAATGTCTAAATAGACCCAGTCCTGATTTGCTGGCTGGCTGGCTGGCTGTCCTTGCAGCACAGCCACCCTGCTGTTGTTTGAGGGACAGCTAGGCTGTGCATGAATGGGAGAAACCTGCTTAAAATGCAAGGGTTTTGGGACTGAAGACCAAATCGACCACTGGGAAGCACAAGCCAATGAAGAAACCGTGAACCAAGCTTGCTGCATCATCCTGGACCGTTGAACTGTCAGGTGAAGCCCTGCTGCTGTGCTGAAACTCCATTGGGACCAACTAACCCTGAGACTAACTCCACTGGACAAACTTCCCTAACTGGCTGTACTTCTTTGCTGCTGCAGGAACCAAGTGCCAGGTGTCGAGAAATCAGTGGTCGAGTGCAACATCTGTGATCCGGCCAGAAGCTCCAGGAGTCTCCCCAGGACCCTCCAGAAGCAGGGCGACCCGAGCTCAAGTCTCCTCACCAGAGTGCAGGACTGAGTGAAGGAAGCCCAACCGGTATCCAAGATCCACAGTGGTGCTTTTTACTGAGTGCTGAAACAGCAAAGTGCTGCTGATGCAAAAAAAGAGCGCGTAGCTGCCGCCGACCATCAAATTGCTGCCGCAGAAGTCCCCAGACATCTTCCCTCTTGTCCCCATGACTGAGGCCCAGGAACACAGGATCTGCATCGCTGCAACAAGACAGGAGCCAGCTGGACCACTCTTCTAACCAAAGTTACTGTTCTGACTGGGTACTTGCATCATTGTCTGTAGCTTGCTCTTCTCAGTTGAGACTTGCAGTAGCTACTTTTCTAGAATTGATTTCAGCTCTTCTAACTTTCTAACAGCTTGTGACCCTACAGTGATTTTTCTTCAACAAACTCTCCAACGTTGTGCAAGACTTTGACTATCTAAGAAGTGCCTCAGCTCCATAGACTTTGCTCCAATTGACGTTGGCTGTCCTGGCTCTCTGCAGACCCTTCCATCACATTTGACTTTGATTCTTACTGTCGCTCATAGGTGATGTATTTGTTTTAAACTAATATTGCTGGGAAAGGTTTATATCTTGACTTCATTGCAAGATTTAAAGTGTGCACATACTCTGAGAACCTGTTTAACCTACCCTTTCCTTTCTGTCACCCTCAGAATCTACAAAGTGCACTAGTGATATGTAAATGCAATTACTGTCCAAGTTAGTGAAGCCCGCTCAGGGTGTAGGAAGTGTGTATGAAGCATCCCTGAAGAGTATCTACTAGCTTTGTGTTGATTCTGGAAATGTATTTTGAAGTGTATTTAATTGCTGCATATATTGCCCTTTTTAAAGAATGCTTGTTTAAAAACAATCATTTTAAATAATTATTTTAACTAAAAACCTTGAATGCAAGTGTTTTTTGGATACTTGTATTGATGAATTTCCTTGTTACATCTCACATTTACCCCTCTCGAGATAAACTTGGCTGCTCAGTCACACTACCAACTTGTGTAGTACAGGACTATACCAATAGGTGGGTTACCTAATACCAAGAGGGCGAGGGTTGTGTAGTCTCCCACAGGGTTACTACACCAATTCTTGCCTAACAGACCAGCACTTCTGCCAGATGTAAAGCAACATCTCAAATGAACTTTCCGTTTTCATAGGGCTAGAGCAGGGATTTGAACATTAAGTGCTTCCTTTGTTATTGAGCCTGCCTATGCCAGCTTCAAAATTCCCCTCCTCAGTTCGAGTGAAATGGAAACGGAGCTGCCATCTTACTATCCCTTTTCTGTGCACCCTTTCTTCCCAACATCCACCTACGGGTACCATATTCCTCAGCATGTCACCTCCGCTTTCCATCATGCGTCCCCTGCATGTGACCATGTGGATGATTCCACCTCCGCAAAAGCAGTCCTTGCTAAATACTGCTCCACGCTGTCGGACTGCTACACTTTGACAGCTACAGTCGCCCAACAGAACTTGATCGCAGCCTGCATCCAGCTAACTAACAACTAACTCCTTGCTACTATTATTATTAGGGTATCTAATGAGCACAGTCCTTGGTTTCGGGAAGAAATGGAGCGCTTTACAATGCTAGGGGGAAGGACACCGGGAGGGAAGCATAGAAAAAGGAGCAGGGAGTTAACAGGGGAGGGTGGGCGATTGACAGCAAGAGAATATATGAGCAACCAGGGGAGGAGATGGTGGGGAGTATATGACCAAGCCTCAAGTAGGGTGGGGAGTGTGTACATAGGTGTTAGGACGGAGCCATTGCTTGAAGAGTAGAAGCAGTGGGGCAAGTCTGATGTTGACAGGGAGGAGTTTCTAGAGTCTTGGAGCGTAGACTGAGCAGGCCTGTTTTCTGGTTCTTTCTTTCCTTCCTGCACCGCCTGAGTTCAAGTCTGCCCATTTCCTTACTTATCTTTGGATGTTCAGGAAGACCTTCATTTGGCCCTTGCATAAGACATAGCCACTACCTTTTCCTACCCTACCCAGAGAAAGAGTCTGCCTAGTTACTCTTTGGGTTCTGATCACCACCCCCCTAATAGCTGGACCTTCCACTCGCTAGGACCATTCCTGTTTATTTGGGACCACAAATGTCGTCATGTCATGGTTTTCCATAGTGCCTCATTGGAAGAATATGGCTTTTGTGATGTGCTGTGCACGCACAGTTTTATAGAATTGTCCTTGATGGTATCAGCATTGGGATCCTAAACTTAGTCTGCTGAAGCAGTGAAGGAGAAGGCTGGACCAATGTGTCACACTTTAGATACCAACCTACAAGAATCTGGATGACCCTCCGATCAGAAGAACATCTGGTAGAGATCTAATCACAGCGTAACACATATGCATACAATGTATGGCATTGACTATGACCCATGATAAACCAAAACTAAAGGAAGGTAAAGCTAAATACCAAAAACGTTCTGTATTTCAAAGGAGAGGCAGGGACAGAGGCATATGTTATGGACCTCACTGCCCTTGCCTCTTCAAGTAATCTGTTCCTATCCCATGCATGTGGGAAACGCTGTGCAGGTTGTGGGATTACCATGTATGATGGTAAGCACTGATGTCACTGCAGGATCTTTACTCCAGCCCTGAGGTGGCAGTGTGTGCCGCAATCGCAGAAGCAATGTTTTCTAAGCATGTGAGCATAACGCAGTGAAAAGAAGCAAATGAGCCAACAGATTCCAGGGATAGGGTGCGACTCAGAGCTGCACCTCCTGCTTGGAGGTAAAGCGTTTAGTGCGAAGATGACTTTAATTGGGCGTGATTAGGAATTTGTAGAGTGCTTCACCCCCAGAGGCAATCCCTGAAATAACACTTTGGAACAATGTTTGTTGTGGCAACACAAGTTGAGTGATGAACACTTTTCGGGGAGTACACTATCTTTCTAAATTTACACAATGCTTGTGAGCACGTTCAGGGCAATACACATCATGGAGTGAGAATGCAAGAGCTCCTTCTGCTTTATGGGAAATGTTACACTTCCACCAGAAGCCTGCTGATAATATATTAGATGGTCATCCGCAAACAAAAATGTATTCAATGATCGGTCAGAGTACAGAGAAATCCATCTAACCTAAAGTGTTAAAAACACAGAATGGTTTGAGGAAATGGGTATATTCATGTGGCCCCAAACGCCATACTTTATTGATCTTCTATTTGCATTGCACTCATACACACAAGTTTCAGAGTGCTAACTTGTATCCATCCCATGTTTACGGGTGAGCAACTTGGCAAGTTGAAGGTAAAGAACTTTACTCAAAATCTCAACCTCGATGAAGCAGCCAAGGCTGGGCTTGCAACAACCACTCCCATACTGCAAACCGTGAGTCAAAGCCCTAGAGCTACCATCACTCCTCTGAAAGGGACACTCCAGGAGAGAGGGCTAATGTATTTTGTTTGGTACGCCAAACAAGATTACTGAGGAGTGCCCATCCATTCAGGAAGAGGCAGAACTGCTGAAGAACCAGATTGATCGAATGATGGAAAACCTTAGCATGCTCTTAAGACAGTCGGAACTGGCTCTCAGTCCAACCTACAAACTACTCACCAACCACATGATCACAGCATCTGGAATCCTGTTGCAGCAAGGCCAGCAGTGGAGAAGAATCCTATTCAATCAAGCACCTCTTCAACACACAAGTGGTCGTCTACAGAGACGAAGCGTCTTGAAGCTGCATAGATCACCCGGGGCCGTCTAAGAGCAATCCCCACAAAAGGTCCACACCATTCAAAACATGCCCAAAGCATTCCAGGGAGACCATTGTATTTCAAAGCTACAATATTACACAAACGTAAGTGGAAAGGGCTAGCTCTCTTCAACCTCTCCCCCACAGCCCCCCAACATGCACACAAGCGTATGTCAAGATGCCTTACAATGTGTAAAAGACTCAATGGAACTCTGCAATCCAAAACTCAACTTACACATTGACGTTTCTTGAAGTACCACACCTTTCCATAGCCTTTGTAGGCGACAGGCCATAGAACACCCTGCTCAGCTTCAGCCCCTTCTTGAAGTGACCGTCTTAAATTGCAACTCTTATTGTGTCCTCTAAGATTTTTGTTTTCCTCCATTGTTCACCAGCCTCGGTTTGACAGCCTATGCCCATGCAGGTCTCACTGGCGATGTATCTCAAGGCTGTGAGTACCTATGGGCTCCCGCCCCCTGGTCAGGGACTTTTTTAGATGAACAGGTTGCCCTGATTAACTCCTTGTGTGCCTCACTGGTGGTTGACCGCATGTTTGTGTATTATTAATAATAATAATAATAAATGTATTGTGAATTAGTTCAAATTTGAACTTTAAACAAACAATACAAATACATAACTTAATACAAACACACAATCAGAGCATTAAATATAAAATTATATAAAATTGTATAAAATAAAATTATGGAAAAGATATATACAAATACCGAGGTAATCCAGTACGAGGGTAATGTGATGCATATTCCATACATGTCGTATACATGGCGTATACAGCCCAACCACAAAATGTCTGACACCGCTGAGCACTTAGCACAAGCGCTGGGCAACCAAGTGACAATCATGATGGCCAAGCCTCGAGCTCCAGGCAAGAAGCTGGTGCCTAGAGGGGCCACTCAAGGTTCCGCTAAAGCCAGCTGGTTGGGTAATATGCTTTTAACTTTAACCCAAACCCTGTATAATGCCAGCTGTGTCCTAATTGAGTCCGAGTTTAAACAGTAGTCCCAGAAGGACTCTCCCTTGATGGTCTCATAATTGTTAACCAGTTTACCCAGCAGACACATGTACAATGGACCCAAACGGGGGCACATAGTCAAAACATGCCTGGTGGTTTCTGGATGTTCTCCCTTCTCACACATACGACAACACCTGTCCTTTACTAAAATACCCAACCGTGGCCCAGTAACCGCTAGAACCTGAAGCTGATTTGTCCGCAGCCTTAGCATAAATTGACGTACCTCCGGATCTGGGCATAATAACAAGTCAGGTTGAGGCTTTCTGTATCTGTGGATTATGTGCATTACAGCTTCATACCCCTTCAAGGTCGACAAATGGATATAATTCTGTGTCCAATCCCATCTGTTAATTTTTTGTATAAAGGATTTTTTTTTTGGTGAATGAATGGCATTAGCCGCTTCTTGTCATGAGACCAATCAATATCGGCAAAGAGAGACTCGTTTAGCTGCTTATAGCTATTGCCTTGGGGTGACTTTTCATTAACATAATTAGTACCAACCAAACTGAGCACTTTACATGTTGGAGAGGAAGTAGCTTTCAGATAGAACACACCTCGGGCTCGTAAAGCCATGCTTTTCAGTGAGGTTAAACCCAGTTCTAACCTGAGATAATGAGCAGAACAAGCCGGGCCCAAGCCCAGTACTGCTCGCCAGTACTGCCCCCCCAATATATTAAGCCAGTTCATATCTTGAATGGCTAGTGCCTCCAGGCCATACAGGATTGTGGGGACAAAGAATTGTTGATATAATCTGATAATCCCCGCAATAATAAACCCTGCTGTTCCTTTGGTGAATTGACATGCCTGCAATGTGAGAAGCTTTGCTTGCCTCTTTTTTGCGAGATGATCAGTTGATAATTGGGTTGAGTATCAAATTCTAACCCCAAGTATGGGTATGACTGATCAATACTTATCCTCCCCATGCTAGTCTCGACCCCTGAACGGCTAGGGCCACTTTTGGCTATTACTAATATCTTAGGTTTCCTTAGATTAATAGTAAGCCCCATGTTTGTGTATTTAAAAGGTTGCACACCGGGGCAGGCTTATTCCGTCGAGGTCCCCTTTAAAGTGGGTTGCTAGTCCATTGACCTTCCACAACAAGGCTAGATATTCTTGGTAAGCATGGAAACAAGTGTGAGTTGTATGTGTGCCTGGACATCCCGAAACTCCAGATTGGGGGTGCAGGGTAGTCCTGTTTAAATCTGGTTTGATATATGAATGAGTGTCTGGGATTCACTGCTGAGCCCATATTCAAAGTCAATGCCACAGAGCAGCCATGGAAGTCGTTAATTCAGGCCCAGCCATGATTGGATGGCCACCAAATGTTTGAATAGTGTGCTGTGCTGGATTGGAAACTGGGTACAATTCCAGCTACCATGATCTATAGAAGAATAGGGTTATCTTCACCCTACTTTTATCAAAAGGTGGGACTTGTAAAGCAGCCGGCACCAGATTTACCCAAGGAAAACAAAGTCTTTGCTTCTATGATCCGACAGCTAAGTACTGCTGAAGACTCTGCCCTCCAGACCTTACTCCAGAACCATAGGGGCTTGGATACTGTATGCAACCTTGCCTTGACTTAGAAGGCAAAGCCATCATAAGGCACAGTTAGAGCCACTGAACTGGCTACCTCTTGTATGGGACTGCTTCAACATCTTATCGGATCTGTGATCATTGCGCCGCTCATAATGTCGACCTATAAAATGACGACTTCACATTGATTACTTTTGCCCGCACCCCAAACCTACCTCCCCTTCCCCTCCCTACTTACCTTTTCGGTGGCAGACTTCTACATGTCGCCGACACCTCTGTCCCTGCAGGGTCAGTTCCATTCCACTAATGTGGCTCGGAATGTATTTTTACATTTCTTTACCTTTATCGTCCCACCATCTATGTAATGGATAGCGGGGGATGCCCCCAAAACCCCACTGACTCCCGTTACACCGAACAAGGGGAGCAGAGGACACCTCTGCAATCCCTGCTCCCCTTATTAAGTGTAACAGGATTCTTCTTTTTCTTGTGCTTTCCAATAAAGAGAAACGCTTTGCTGTACTTAAATTTCCGACTGCATCTTCATTCGGAATTTTGGTACTGTGCAAAAGCGCAGTATTGTCGGCATTATATAGTTCATTTTTGTACAATACCATCTAATGTGCATTGAAACTGCTGGCATCTGCTTGCACTGCTGGCATCATTGAGGCTGCAATCTCGGCTACCAAAGTAGCTGGTCCAGCATCCAGCGTTGTTCCTTTCTTCAGTCCAGAAAACCTGTCCTGGGTCCTTGCATCCTCCTTGGCTGGGAATTGCCCCCTGCACACCTTGCTCCTTCTTCACTGAACCTCTACTTTCACAGCCCGATTCCACCAAAATCTGAGGATTTGCCTTTCCGACTGGCTTCGTTGCATTGAGGAGGATTGCACCATAGAAAAGTTCTATTTCCATAACCTTTTTTTCTGTGTGAGCATTCCCGTTTTGTGTGTTTTTTCAATGGCTACCCTGTACTTTGTTTTTTTTTTTTTTTCCCACCCCGTTTCCCTCTTCAGAGCATTTCCCTTCACTGCTCCGCAGCCTATATACTGATCAGCCCTTCGACCAAGATGTGAATTGAACTTCCTGGACCCTACGGGTAGAGTCTAGGAAAATCCTTCTAAACCGCCCAGAATAGACCTTCCAAAGAGATCTGCCAACAATTCAGTATGCTACCCTTTAGGAAAAGACTCAACACGGCTGTCGACCCTGACATCTAACTAAAATCTGTGAACCCGCTTTATTCATGCATACCTAATCTGAATGTCATAGCTAGTGCAGTCGAGTGAGTTAAGTCTAGGTTTAATGAGGATTACCAAACAAGCCCATATCCATGCCGGCTTTCGCCTAAAAGACAGCTCGGTATTTTAAATTGCCTATGGTAATGAGACCAGAAAGAAACCAGTTACTTACCTGTCACAATAGTTGTGCATCTTGATGTGTTTTAGATTCCCGAGGTTTGCATTAACCCATCATCTAGTAGTAGGATCCTGAATGATAAATGGCAAAAGATTCTAGGGTCAACCATTGGCATGTCTGTAAAGAAACTCCATTAATTGGTCAACCCCAAACCAACCATTTCCATGCTTCAGTAGTTTCAAATGATTTTTTTTTCAGACTCTTTACAACTGGTTTAATAAATGTGTTGTGTATCCCTTTAACCTCCTGGTGAAGACGAATGTGTAACGGAACTCAATAGCCGATCAAGATGTAATACTGCAGATGTTATTTATTTTGCAGCGCAACTCTTACAGATTCAAATGCTGTTCAGAAATTATATAGACCTTTTCTCTAAGCAGAGTGGAGGAATGTGGAATTTACATATGCCTAGTAGTTTGCCCACCCTGCGTACCTTATCTTGCCCCTGAATAAAAAGACAAGTTTTTAGGAAATAATTATGTTAATGATATTTATACCTCGCACCGTCACCACTGCTGTGGTCCCCAGGCGCTCTGGCGGATCGGAAAAGGAGGGTGTCAAGAGTGGAGAGGGGGATTGGTGGGGGGTAAGTAGGGTGTAGTGTAGTAGGGTGTCGTTGGAGTAGCAAAGTGAGAGCTGTGATGTCCTGTTGGCTGCTTCAGTTCAGCTTGCACCATTTGCTGAGCTTAAGTGAACTTTTCTATTGGTGCTAGGAATCCCATGTGCTATTGTGGCAGGTTATGTGTTAGTTTGTTGTTGCAATGTGGTGAAGTGCGTGCAGATTGCTGTGCAGAGAGGTGGTTGTGTGAGTTTCTGTATTTTGAGTGTGCAGAAAGTTGAAATGTTTAAGGTATGGTTATAATGGTTTTCAATTATTTCTCGATTTCTTACCACTTTGTCTTCGCGTTTCTGCGCCCAACCTCCACGGCCATCCTGTGCGTTTGGTACTCCGACTTGACCGTCTAGTTGGCGGGCATGATGTGTAGTCTGAGCTCTTTGTGTGACTCTAGTGGCTTGTGTATCTAGCTAATTTCCACTACTTTCCCTGCCCTGCGGCAGGTGTAGTTGTGGTCAGAGGACTTGCCCCTTATTGTCTATCTTGTTGGTTGTCCCCACCCAGCCAAGTACCCTTTAGGAGTGGTGGCTTGTGGGACTGGGTCGGCGGTGCGCACCCACCCCCGCTTTTATAATGGAGGGGAAGCTTGGGGATTATGGTTTCCTACCGGGGTATTCAGTTTCGTATTAGTCCTTTCATCCTAGTTGATTCTTCCTGAATCTAAAGCAAAGAGGCAGGTTTTGAGTAGTTTCCTGAACTCCAAATGACCTCTTGTGTTGCGTATGTTTTTTGGTAGGTTATTCCAGATTGAGGTTGCCAGATGAGCGAACGATGAACCTCTGAGTTGTCTTTTCTTGTAAGCTTTTGGAACTAGGTGAATGTCGTTGCCTGATCTGGGTGATCTTGTCGGTGGTAGATGGTTATTTTTTCTTTTGGAACTCTGCTCTCTGGCCGTGTACTGCTATGAATATATTGTAGTGATAACTGAGTCTGTAGTTATGGTGAAAAAGGACTTACTTTAGGAACAGTTCTTTTACAGATGCTTATATCATAGACACCGTTCGAATTGGCACGAAGTGTTCCTAAATAGGTTTACATTCAACACTATAATTCCAGTTGAAAATATATGGGTTTGTGGACTTCCAAGGTCGTTTTTGGAGACCATAGTTTGCTTGGCTGGCAAATTTGAGCAAGGATTAGCTAGATTGACTAATTAAAAGAACGCCTTTCTGAATGGTCTGGGCCCTTAGGTTGTGGAACCTTTTCAAAACTGCCACCATTGAGGGCCAAGGATTCTGGCATTGTCCTTCAGACCCTGCTCTGCAAACACTTTGAAAAGGTGCATATTGGAGCCCTCTGAGGTTCACAGAAAAAGGATGTTTTTTCTCACTCTGATCAATGCCCATATTGTAAAAATTAACTTTGAAAAAAGATAAATACACTTGTTGAACCTGAATCGTTCAGACAATGGGTGAACCCACTCGTAATACATGAGAATATTTTGCTTGTCGCTCACCAGTATCTTGTACTCCGTACTGCAGCACACGCTTGATAAATGCGCCAAATGCCATGCAGTGATCCTGGACCACATTGTGCGAGCCATGGGCAGCGGCTACCACCCAGAATGCTTCACCTGCGTGGTGTGTCAAAGGAGGATCGCTGACGAGAGCTTTGCAGTTGATGACTTCAATGAGATTCACTGCGCTGAGGACTACTACAGGTGCGTTAAATGAAGCCTTCTCACTGACAGAAGCTCGGCTAAGGGGTCTGGGCAATGACTGCTCAATCCAGTGGGGGCTAAGGCTGTGCAGATGGTCTAAACCAGTTCAGCTAAGCAGTCTGGGAAAGTAGTCGAACTGCAGTGTAGCAAAGCTTGCCTAGAGTGTCCTGGGAAGCATGGCTGGAGTGTTGAGAAGAGGTCTTCTCACTACAGTTGGATATGCCCAGCTTGAGTCCGAGGGAAAGCGCGCTGCGTGCTCATCATTAAGGAAAGGAACACAGTCCCATATCAAGGTAAACTGCTTTCTGATACAAGAAGCTTTGGTAGGAATACCTTGGGAAGCCTGCTCACTAGAGCTCTGAAAGCCAGAACAGAGTGTCCCAGTGAGAAAGCTTGGGTAAAATTTCAGGGAAATCCTGCTCCATTCAGTGGGGACAAACCTGGCTAGAGAAACCTGTTTACTCCACTCTGAGAAGATTGTCTAGGCTGCCAGGGAGCAAGCATACTACAGAGTATAGAAGATTGGCTAGAGTGTCTGGGGGAAGCAAGCATACTACAGAGTTATGTAGATTGGCTCGGTGTCTGGGGGAAGTCTGCAGACTGTAGTGGGGAAGCTTTGTTGGTTTCAGGGTAAGCCTGTTTTCTACATTGGTTGAAGCTTGGCTATGTGGTGTGAAAGGAATGCGCTCTGCAAGAGTGCACGGATATGCATGCTCACTGTAGTGCTGGTTTTCTGCTCTGTGTGGTGACCATGCTTTATAATGCTACATGTGCTTGACCCATCTTGCCCCCCACAGGAAATATGCGCCAGTGTGCAGTGTTTGCCTTACCCCCATCATTCCCAAAGATGGCAAAGACTCCTACAAAATTGAATGCCTGGGGAAGAACTTCCACGAGGATTGCTACCGCTGTGAGGTAGGCTGGATTAAACCATTATTTAATCATTCTTGTTTTGTGTGCGAGTACGACCATTTCCAACTTTTTCCTTTACACCATTGAGAATGCTACACGCCCTTGATGAAATCATGGGATCTGGTGATTTACACAAAAATCACTTAATGTGTCCAACGCTGTCCCATCAGTCTTTTAGAAAGCAGTACCCGGTAGCGGGCTCTGCTAGTGTCCCTACAAGCGTGTCTCCCTTTGTTGCATAGTTTGAGGTCAATGCCTGGAAGGAGTCTATGAAGCGGGCACGCGCCCCAATTCACAAAGAATCCTACAAAGGGAAAACAAAGTGCAGAGGATGCAGAGCTTTTACTTGAGGGATTCTGAGAAGTGTACTGGTTCACTGTAGTCACAAAGGTGACTTGATCTTTTTCCGGGTCTGTGGGCCAGAGCAAATTATGCTCGGACTACTCCTTATTGAATACATCCGTGTTGGTCTTGCATAACAGATGGCAATCTGTTATTGGCTTCCACCACCAATGTGGGTGCTGGAAGCTCATTTCACTATGATGGGCCCTTTATAGGCCATTCACTATGTAATACATTTCTTTAAAAAAAGAGAAAATTACCCTGCTCGAGGGATAGAAATGCAACTGGGACAACCGAGGTTCATTTTGCTGTTGTCGCCCATAAAAAGAAGTGCACATTAGGGTCAGAAGACTCTACCATACGTTGTGTATCCTACTGTGCCTGTTCCAAGCGGGTGCAAGCCGGGATGGTTTACTTTTCTATGTGTTGCAAGGCACATCCTCTCTGTGAATAGGGAGGAGTTCTTCAGTTGCTAGAAGGGGGAGAATGGGATCTGAAATGTGCAATCTATGAGCTGCATAGTCGGAGGCCCTTAGTGAATTGGTGCTTCAAAGGATATCCCATCACAGCCATGGTTTTTGCGGCAGAAAAAGTGAATCTGCTCAGTTTCTTGAAAGGACATGTGCTGACCGAGAATTCTTCGTGTGGATGAGCCTTGAAGCAAGATCTGCAAGTGAGCGATATGACTATTGGGTAACAAGATGTGACGTCAATGCCGTTAATCTTGCATTTCCCACAGCCGCTCTGCCAGATGTGGGGGATTATGGTCGGATTCAAGGCTCCTAGGCCAGAGCCTCTGCTTTGTGTAATGTTCTTAGGTCTTTGTTGCGCCGCAAGGCTCTGATGGCAAGACTTTCCCCATCATGCAATGTCACGTGTTAGCTTTGCTCTTAGCCAGGATTTTTCCTCTAGGTACAACCTTCCCATGGCTGCATTATGCAGCAAGCCTTCCTCATCGGAGCCTTCCCTCTCTTTGCATTGTTCTTGGGCCCTTGTTATGCAGCAAGTTTTCAATGGTTAGGCTTTGCCCCTGTGTACAATGCTCTCAAGGTATTTACTTTTCAGTGAAGCGTGTCTCCAGGAGATGGGCCTTTCTTCTGTGTACATGGTTCTTATGTCTTGTCCTTGTAGCCCGGCCACCTTCCCTCTTTGTTACAGAGGTTTTGGAGGGCTTTTAGTTATTGGTAGCTTGTGCATATGCGTACAACCATCCATTATAAGGACCGGCTTTCTCAGACCTCCATCCATTTTTTTGCTGGGGGATCAGATTGTTGTGCACATAGTGCCAGCTTTCGATCGTGCTCTGTGTTTGCATGTACTGTTTCTTGGTGGCATAAAGTGGTAGCGCTTCATTTTTGCTCCCAACTCCCTTTCTGACAGTAGGCTAATGCTTTCTAAAACCACTCTCCGGTTCTCTTTGGAGCTCATGAGGCCTTACCACTCCATGCACTTAACGTGTTATTGGTTGTCGGCCACAACACTCAAGAATTGGATACATTGGTACACTGTTTTCATTGTGATCTGTGCACAGAGGGATTTGTATAGAATGCCTCCCGGGGATTCATTGCTTCAAGACCGACTAACCTGTTAGTGTAAGGGCTCTGAGTCCTAGGAAGATCACTATGGAAAACACTGACTGGCGGTGGCATCCAATGTGACTTAAAATCCTAAAATCGGTCTTGCTCTCGAGGTGGCATAGAATGTCCGCATTTCCAATCACTAATGAGACTGATGTATCTCGGTCTTCAGCAGGGGAGTTGCTAGGTCTGGAAAAGATTGGCGCTACGCTAATGTCGGAACTGTTGGGACTCTGGGCTAGCTAGTCTTTTGGTTGTAGCCCCAGAGCTTCTATCCAGGGCTACAACCAAAAGACCAGGGGCTATAGCCTCCTCAGTCCCTCCGCCCCACAATGCCTCTAGTCTTCAGTGCAGTAACGCACATGGACTGAAATGCTCAGTCAGTTTCCCACTTTCGGTTCTAACTGTTTTCAGTAGCATGGACCAGCGTAACAACTGAGGCAAGAGAAAAAACCATGCTTTCCACAGAATTGAGCATGCAACTTGCCAAGCATCTAAAGGGGCATAGGAACCAAAGGAAAGCCAGGTTTCCTTCTGTCCTGTCCACAGCAGCAGGCTTCACGTTCATGGATTTTCCACCATGGTTCACAACCGATGCATCCATGGTCATACAGGCCTTCCAGTGAAGCGGGCTAGGAACAACTTGGTCCCACCCACACACGACATGTGAACCAGGGAGATCAGTCCTTGCCACGATCACCAATTGAGATTTCTTCCGACCCTGGAGAGAGACACGAGTATTCTTAAATTCCCACTACTTCCCAATTTTATCAGAGAGGGGCGCTTGAGGGGGAAAATGTATGAGGTTTGCAGGTCTCTGAGCTACAGGAAGATCTGGGCAGGGACATCGAAGGTTAAACACTTATTTGTGACCATATTTTCTGTATCCTCAAACGGCCTCGAATGGAGAAAAAAAAAAAAAAACGAGCACGTACCTCCTGAGGCACAGGGTGTACAAGCATCCCGTCGTGTAAGATTACACGAGCCCAACCGGCTCAATCCAGGATAGAGATGCCAACTAACCAATACCACTAACAACTTCCTTCTCTGCATACACCTCTCAAACTCCAAACCAAACACAACCACAAACCTCCAGCACAGCAAACCGCACAAACTTCACTACACTGCAACAACAAAACAAAAACACACATAGACTCGCACATCAGCACACGACGACTACCGGCCGCATACACCCCAGGCCCAGCCGACGGAACCACCGGGCTGAGGCTGCCAACAGCACATCACTGCAATCTTGCACTTTTCCAGCCTCCACCCACTAACCCCCCCCCTCCCTCCCTCTTTCAGAGCCGCCAGAGCGCCAGGGGACCACTCCGGTGGTGATAGTGCGCGGTACTAATGACCTTTAACATTAACATTAACATCCAGTTTTTGCTTCTTCAAAATCAAGCCTCTTAAACCCTCAGAGACTCTATCTTTTTGATTCTCTCCTGTGGAATTCCGACTGGTGCTCTGTTTGCCTCCGATACCTCATCCTATTTGGCCTGGTATGCTCATATAGGGCTCATTGAACTATGGGGCATGCCTTAGTGATGGGGCACACAATGCAGTTTCCTCACCCGGGCCTTTACATACCCTCAGACTATTGCTCAACCCAAATATTCTGCTTGCCCTTAAAACAAAAAAAATCAGCAATGTTCCATCACCAACATTTTAAAGACTGTCCTAATGTCTCTAGAACTGTCCCTTTTTTATGAAGCATCTGAATGCTCCCGTACATTGTCTCCACCTGCCCGAAGAGCCTCAACAGCTTTTTCTTTTTGGCCCATCTAGTTTGGGATTTAAATGTTGCGTTGTCTGTTCTGGCACAAACGATGCTACAGTACAAGGCATCCAGTGATGTGAACCTGGGGCCATAGAGAGCTGCTTTGCTCACTGTGGCTACTTCGACGGGGAGGAATTGTGCGATAGAATGACGGTTTTACAAGGAACCAAAGCAGTTTGGCCTTTAGACTGTTATTCTTAATAGACCTGTGATTGGACCTCAACCTGAATCAGAAAATGTGTCCCATCTGTTTCTTCAGAATCTTTGGACACCCAACAACTGCACCGAAATTCGGATACGCAGAGAGCTCTGTGGTTTCATTTCAATTGCCTAAAAGCCATTAGCATGTTAGTTACAATATAGACCTCCCCGCAGCCGTTCAGGATGTTCGGAATGCAATCTATAATCTTTGGTAAAGTCCTAATTCCAAACATTCGGCCTCAGTCAGCAGCCTAAAATTGTGCACTTTGCTTTTTAATTGCACACTTCCATGAGCTAGTGGCTTCATAGATCCAGCAAGGGGACATGTTCACTTGAGGAAAGGACCAGTCCCCAGCGTGTAGCCTTCGGCTTTGTCTTGAGCAGTAACTTCGGGTTGGGTCATTGTGCCACGATCATGGCCCCTCTTTCAGTCTTAATTCGATATTCATTCATATTTTGAGCACTAATGTACACTGAATAATTCTCCAGGTAAACACTAAATCGGACGTCTCCTCTCCATAAGGCATTGATGTACCTGCAGTTACTGCAAACGTGACCTAATTGGCCTCCCAGCTGCACTTTCCCTTTGGATTTCATCCGCAAAACAGTCACTTTGAAAACGGACATCTTCTTTTGTGTTTCAGTCTATTGATTGTGAAATAACCCCATACAAATAATAGTTTGGTCTTTCATAAATAAAGCTTTGAACATGTGGCCACATTCCTAATGGCACCGTTCGTGTACTTGGGTTGAGGAGATAACTTGGAATAGAAGAATGTCCCCAAACACCTTTATATAAATGAGCCTACCTGCCCTCTGCCCCCAGAAAATACAATGCCCATCGACTACCGCCAGCTATGGATCCAATGCCAGCTACCGATCAATGACGCTTAGGAAAGGGCAATCTGTTATGAATCCAAATGCTGGGGACTTTGCTATGTTCCTATTATGTGCTGCTGCTTCCTATTTGAGCCTAAATATTCACAACATCGCGCCCAAATTATCTGGACTTAGTTTATTGGCGCAGAATGGCAGGCTGATGCCCCTTTAAACCTTGATTGATGCTCCTGTCTTGTCTGTATTTTTAAAAAAAACTAAATTTCCCCGTTTCAAGTGGTCACCTTCGCCAGGGCAGGTATACCAAGAATTCTTAACAAGGCTTTCAAGTTTACTCTCTAATTGGAGGGGTTAGCTGGGTGCACATTGCTAGATCAAGAAGTGTTTACTTGGTTCACTACCATATTATCTTTTTTTTATTATTCTTAATTTGTTTTGCTTCCATTTGTTTGAGCCAGGTTTATGCTCTACCCACCCTTGTGGTGATCTACTCTACTTTTCCTTTTATTAGTCTTCAGGATCTTTTCTTTAGCCATTCTGCAGTCACGCCTGGAGTGTTCCAAGAGCCAGATTGAATTACCAATAACCATCTTGGACCCAAATAATCTGACAGACTCAAAGAATAGGGCTAAATACTACTTTATTATCACCTCAATAAATTAGGAAAACCTGGCGAACAACGAATCGTCGTCCACACACTCCCGATAGTCATTTGATTATACAAAGGATTTATACCTCAATATAAGTCAGCTATGATGTCATCCTACGTGGCAAACTTTAAAAATCTGTTGACGGGAGGGATTGGTTAAGGAAACATATATGTACTTGGAGTTCGTATGAGTGTTAGTAACATCTGGTAGGCATGCCTTAAACTACCTCTAACTATGTATAATACAGATTCATGGCAGAATAACAGCAGCGGATTGGCTTCTGTAACCTTGTATAATACACTGCTACATAGACCCTCATGATTGGTTGGCATTCTCTCCCAACCTTGGACTTTCGGCTCGTTGGCAGCACTTAAGCATAACTAAACCCAGTTGCAGAGAACACTGTCGGACTACGTGCCCAAATAGTCCATCTCTCATCGGTCAGGCCCTAAGCCAAGGCTCCTTCTATCTAGTTGACCTGCGGACTGTTCTCTTCTCCAGAATACTTGAAGGAGTGTAGGTACACCACTATCTTTGTCTTGGCTTAATGAGAAGGCCTTGTTTTCAAGTCCTGAATCGCGTGTGAGGAGACAAAGATTTAGCCCATTTGAACCTTTTATTTAGTGCTATTTAATTCAATTATGCTGGGTGCCATTAGCCTCTGGAGATTTGTTTGCTCTACATCACATATGCTTTATGCATCTTTGATTGTCTAATACTTGGCTCTTGCAGATGTTTTCTTCTTTGCTTAAGCTAAGAGAAATATGGCATGTGTATGGAACTTATCTTTTTGACTCCCTTTTGTGCCTTGGAATTATTCCTTGATGTGGCATCTTTGATCCCAGGCCAATAGATATGCTTCATTCCACACACAAAGCTGTTTTACAGCAACTCTTAGCTCTGCAGCCTTGGTCTATCTCGTAGCTTGATTGGTTTCAACATGAGTCCGGCATCCATCTTTTCATCATGGCCGCTTTAATAGTGTTATATTTTTTTCTGCGGCAAGCTTCTATGTCTCATCTACCTTGCTTTTCTGCGTATGTACATTCACTTAGTCTCTTCTCACTTATCTCTTTGGTACTCATGATTTCTTGGTATACATTTACATGTTTCTCTTATTACTTCAGTTGCATCTTTATTCTTTAAGAATTCGCATATCGTTTCAGTGCGTCTTTGTGGCTTCTCTTCATGTTGTTACTCTGCCCTTGTCCGATTTTTCAATTACAGCGCCTCAATGTCCAATGGTGTATGCAGACATCTTTTGCCTATGTCAGTGCGAGGGTGCATTCAAGTTGGTTGAGTGCTCAATGACTCTCGTAGCTTCGATGGGGTATTGGAACGATACCTGCTGTCTCGTATAAAGCTCTCCCTGCTGTTCCTTTATGACGGAGGTGAGGGGCGGGCACTAAAGATGACGTGTACATCTGCTCCACTACACCATCTTATCTGCACTCCTGAGCAGCTGGTATTCCATAGGAACAAGGTTTTCAGAAAGCCACTGATCCTGGCATTAGTTCTTGCCAAATCTCTGCTTCTCCTGCTTCCCAAATCTCTGCTTCTCCTTCTTTTCTTTTAGTTATGCACGAGAAAGATTTGAAGTGTTTCCTTTGTCTGGACGGATCTTGGTCCCTCCCATTTAAGTACAATTACTACTGGTGTTTTCATTTGTTCACGACTGATAACTGTGCATTCTTAATTTTGACTATTAGGGTCTGCACCACCTATAAGCTAAAATGATTGCATTGAAGTACATATAGGAGGGAGGTAGGATACGAGCATGTTTACATAACTTGTGGGTGTTATTTGGGTGTTTACTTAACCATAGATCACCCAGGTCCCCCCCCCCCCCGGCCATGCTAATCCCAATGACCATTCAAACCCACAACCTGCTACTTCCCACCCAAAATGCACTGTGATGAATCTGGACAATTCACTCCTTCGCCCCGGAGGGGAGTGTGACGAATCAACTTCCGGGGCACCAGTGGTCCAGGGCTGAATATCGGTTTCTAAACCATCAATCAATCCCACACCTCTAGTATACCAGTAGGATTCCGAACTCATTGGAATACAAGTGAATTATAAAATGGCCTTGTCCAATTTGTGATAACCTGGACGGAAGGGCAGGCTTACCTCTGCAAGGTCGTGGATCATTGGTTAGTTGCTGCACAGCAAAAATACAATTTATTACCCAATGATAAAAGGGACTGTCCAGTCAAGGTTGTATACAAATATCTACTTTATTATTACTATAACAGACAGTTCTAGCACACTACAAGATACAACCCACCCTGTAAAGGAACACAGAGGAAAGACAGTTTCACGAAGGAAAGGGATGCACTCTGGATACTGACAGGAGGGTAGTTGGTAAATTATCAGTCTTATTGTTCAAGGTTATTCGTTCCAGCACCAAGGGGCCAAGGGGTCTTAACTGTCTCTATGGGCCTTCAGAGAAGGACCAGGCGGGCAGAACCACAATGTACCTGGAGCTGAACATTTTCTTGGTGCTCGACAGCGTCTAGGCGGTCCAGGGCGCTTTACAGCCCTTGAGACCGAGTTAGTGGTGGGAGACAGCTGCAGGTAAACGGCGGCAGGCCGTTCGGCAAGCAAGGCTGGACGGACGTCTGCAGGCTGCCCGGCTTGGGGCTAAGAATCGTTGTCTCTGTGCTGGTTGGTGGATCTGGCATGCTGATCGAGGTGTCTCGGACGGCTCTGGTGACTGCGGCGTGACAACAGTCAGCAGTGCAGCCGGATGTGGTTCGAGGACTCGACTGTCTCAAATGTCCTTAAAAGATGGACGCTGGATGATGCTTGTGTGGCACTCCTCCTAGCTTCTTTGCAGGGCTTGTGTCCTTTGAAGGTGACAGCCCAAAGTTTAGGAGAGTGTTTGCAGGCAACGGCCTTGTCCTTTGTCCAGAGACTCTCCAGCACGTCCCACCTAGGAAGCTTGCTGGCAGAACCTAGCAGGGCATGCTGTGTGCTGGCTGGGTACTGGTTCTGGAGCGCTGGATGGGTCCTCTGAGTCCGGTATCACCCTCTTTTCCCTGGGAGATGTTTAGGGGAGAGATCTTGCTTCCCTCTTGGAACTCCCAGCCTTACTTCACTGGCGGAAGATGTAAGGTAGACTGTACCTTCAGCTCGGGACCAAATGAGTCCTCCTTACTCCTTTCAAAGTCTTCAGATATGAAAGCGCTTTGGATTAAGGCGCTATATAAATAACTTATCATTATCTGCTTAGTGAAGGGTGCAGCCCTCTTTTAAAGCCGAATGGGCCTCAGTGATTGGTGCAGGCTAAGCCCATCTTAATGAACCAATCCTGGGTCCCCACCAACAATCTTCTGTTATGCGTAAGGTCGGGACCAGAGTGCTCTGCAACAGGACAGACAAGGGGGTGACAACATATACCCAAGACCCACCCATCTCCTTGTCTGTTGTAGATCAAAGTGTCTCTCTGGTTAACGGAGCCCTCTGTGAATCTTGATTAAAGCACAGGGTTCCCTTGAAGTTTGTGGTGGGAGCAGACGTTCTGTCTCCCCCAAATCACATACTTCTCTCTGAAAGGGACAGCTCCACAGGGGTTTGCCTACGGTAAATAGTGGACCCATTCATGCATTTCACTACCTTTCATACAGAGGGGTGGGAACTAGTTTCAAGTTGACACATTGAATACCCCAGAGGGGTGTTAGCCCTGCCTTTCCTGTTGCCTTTTCCAGCAACCAAACCCCTGTAGGCATGCTTCAATTATCTCTCATTAGTATGCACTGCCACCAGCCGGAGGACAAAGTAAAACCGATCCATGGGGCCTTTGATATTTAAATTAGGATGCCCATGCTGGAGGAAGGTGTGCCTTCTCCCTTCTTGAGATGCTTTGATTTACCTGGGGCTGTCACATTCCAGCTGAATATGAACGGTGAAGACGGAGCCTGTAGGCTGTGTCTTCCGGGAGTACATGTGACTATGCATTTTGTGCAGGAAGCAGATGGACTGTGTGTGGAATGGCCTCACACAGTACTCGGAGGTTGGTCTCCCATCATTCCTTTTCATTATTCAAAAATCAAAAAAAGCCCAGGCGAGCGCACTCTTCCCCGTGCGGATGGCCGAATTCATAGGAGTCTGGGCAAGTGGGATCTCACTCGGAGTGACTCCCCTCTATGGGACAAGGATTCCCAGTGCAATGAGGACCACCACTATCTATGAAGGGTGGGGACACCATTTACAGTATCCGAAAGTAAGAGAATTCTATGGACGCACCTGAGAAATGGTGAGTTCAAGGAATATGTGTGATTGGTATCCAGGCTGGGGAAGCCAACGAATGTATAAAAGTGATGACACTGAGAACCAACAAGAGGTCGAATAAAAGAAAATACTTGCATAAGTAATCCTGGAGGGATTTTACTACTGGTAAAAACTGAACTGATCCTGGAGGGATTCAACCAGTGGTAAACGGCAAAGCAAATAATATAAAGGAAGAATGATTGTCTTTTCCCAGAGAGGGGGGGCTAGAACTGTATAAAAAACACTTATATTTAATCGACGAGCTACATACAAGAACTGGATACCTTGTAGATCAATTCTAACAGAACTTTTGAGACTGAGACAAAGTCCTCCAAGAACCGGGCCAGGCAAAAGCCAGGTTTTTTAAAGTGGTAAGGGCAGTTAGTCATTAAGAATTTGAACTCGGCACTCTTAAATTTGGACCACAACGAGCGCCCTTAGTTGTTGTTTTAGGAGGCATGCTGATGGGGCCAGTTAGGCATTTTTCCCTTTTTTATTTGAATAACCACATCTATACCATGACCCATTTGTTGTCCGAGTCCTCCTCCTGGTTCGCCACAGTACCCTCTTGAGATCTCTTTGAGCTGCCTCTTATCATGCAGTAACATCAAGCTTTTTGCTTTAAGGGAGAGAATAAGAAGTCTTGTTGTGACTGGTATTTCTCATGATGGCAGCATCTAGTAGCTTGGAGGGAAGTACTAGAATTAATGGAGGAGTGGTTATGTGATGGCCCAGAGATGTGCTCTGGCAACCCTTCAGGTGTGGAGGCCAGAGTTGTCAGTGTGTTTTGGAATGGAGATCATTGTGGACTGCCATGCCAAATAGAAGTGACAAAGCAAGGGATTGGCTGTAATAAAGTGAAGGCAGTGAGCTAAAGTAGCAAATAGGAACATGTAAAGGGTGGGCTCCACCCTCTTTGAGTCATACCTGCCTGGACTCTCCAAGTGTGAATTCACACTCTACCAGATCCAATAGCTTTTAGGCATGGGCTACATATATATTCTGGTAGTATGCAACTGTTTATACATTTGCACATAGTGAAATGGTTGTGTAGGAGTGGTGTAGGATCTCTTTAATAATGTGAGAGTTACTTTTTTCTGTGTTCTCATCTAAATGTATAAGCTTGGGTTCAAAACCACTGTCTCCAAGTTCTGGTAGGAGTGAGCGTCCTAAAAATACTCCCTCGCCCATATAATCATGCATACCAACCATGTGACCCTTCACAGGGATGAACCCAGGTAATGATTCCCTGCAACCAGGGCCAAGCTGGCGTGGTGTGAAGGATAGGAAATATCCTTAAAGGAATCTGGGGGAAATGAAATG
This sequence comes from Ambystoma mexicanum, assembly GCF_040938575.1. NCBI lineage: Eukaryota > Metazoa > Chordata > Amphibia > Caudata > Ambystomatidae > Ambystoma > Ambystoma mexicanum. Next base: position 1,089,370,742 of record NC_090929.1, read on the forward strand.
ATTCACTGGCCTGTACCGGCAAGAATGAGGACAATTTGTGGCCACTAATCCTTATATAAGGTGTCTAAAGCATGAATGCCAACATAGTCACCTAGGTGAACTTCCTGTGGGCAAGCATAGAGCAGCTAGGATATGAAATACATGAAAGTGGTGACTGTTAGGCAAACATTTATATAATAACCCTGTGGGAGACTACACAACCCTTGTCTTATTGGTATTAGGGAACCCACCTTTTGGTATAGGCCTGTACTACACAAGTTGGTAGGGTGGCTGAGCAGCCACTCTTCTCTCAAGAGGGGTAAATGTGAGCTGTAGCATTGAAATCCATCAATACAAGTATCCAAATAACACTTACAACCAAGGTTCCTAGTTTACAAAATTATTTATTTAACAATTCGTTTTAAATAAGCATTCTTTAAAAAGGGCAATGTTTGCAACACTCAAATACGCTTTAAAATAGATTCTCAGAATCATCCCAAAGCAAGTAGCTACTCTTTAGAGATGCTTCATAGACACTTCCTACACCCTGAGGTGACTTCACTAACTAGGACCGTATTGGCATTTATGTATCACTGTTGTACTTTGTAATTTCTGAGGTTACAGAATGGAAAGGTTAAAGGAAGGAAAAAGGTTAAACGGGTTTATTAAAGCATGTGAGCACTTTTTAATCTCCCAATGAAGTCTAGATAAAAAACCTTTCCCAGCAACATTTGTTAAAAACCCATGCATCACCTATGAGGGACAGTAAGAATCAGTCAATGGACTAGAACAGTCTGCAGGGAGCCAGGAGAGCCAAAGTCGATTGGAGCAGAGTCTATGGAGCTGAGGCTCTTCTTAGATAGTAAAAGGTCTTGCACACATTTAGAGAGTTTGTTGTAGAAAATCAATGTAGGGTCAGACTGTTACACTTGTGAAAGTTAGATCTGAGATCAACTCTAGAAACACAGCTACTGCAAGTCTCAACTGAGAAAAGAAAGCTACTGACAAAGAGGCAAGTGCCTCTTAGTCAGAACAGTACCTTAGGTTGGAAGAAGAGGATCCAGCTGTCTTGGTTGCAGTGTTGCAGATCCTATGTTCCTGGGCCTCAGTCGTGGGGAACACAGGGAGGACATCTGGAGGACTCCTGCACAGCAGTTGGGAGGTCGGCGGCAGCTACGGGCTCTTTTTAATTCAGCAGAACTTTGCGGTTTCAGTGCGCGGTAAATGGCACCACTGCGGACCTTGGATACCGGTTGGGTTTCGTTCACTACTTGAGTCCAGCACTCTGGTGAGGTGAGTCCAGCTTGGGTTGTCCTGCTTCGTAAAGGTCTTCAGGAGATTCCTGGAGCTTTTGGCTGACGTACAGACGTTGCATCGGCTATGGATTTCTCGACCCCTGGCACTCAGTTCCAGCAGCAGCAAAGAAGTACATCCAGTTGGGGAACGGCTTCCAGCAAAGTTGGTTAGGGTTAGTTGGTCCCACTAACCGAAGGGAAGACGTCATCCCCGGTGTTTCTCTCGTCGAGCAAAATAAGGATTTTCAGCACAGCAGCAGGGCTTCACTGGGCAATTCAAAGCTCTAGGGGGATGCAGCAGGCTTCTGTCATGGTTTCTTCGTTGGGTTGTTCTTCCCAGTGTTCGACTCTGTTTTCGACTCTGTTTTAAGTCCAAGAAGCCTTGCCTTTTGTGCAGGTTTCTCCCATTCATGCACAGCCTAGCTACCACTCACACAGCAGGTTGGCTGTCCTAGAAGGACAGCCAGCCAGCCAATCAGGACTGGGTGCATTCAGGTTGCCCTGGAGACTGCCCTCACTTCCTTCCCTGTCAGACACACTGGAGCCAGAGGCAGGTTTCAGCACTGAAGCCCGCCAAAGGCAAAATGAACATGGGGGGGCTAAATCCAAGAAAGACCTCACAAACAAGAAATGGCATAAAAAAAATGAACACACGGGCCATTTTGACACAATGGTCACCCATGGGTGCTGTGCTGCAGCTGAGGATTCAGCCTCCGGTAGAAAAGCACAATGGTAGGAAAATTAAACCACTGCCACCAGCCATTTAAAGTAATGAGCGTAACATTAAAAAGTACGTAGGAAAAGTGGCTACTAAGTAACCCCCCGGCACTCCACATAATATGGCGTATGCTGGACCTACAAAGAGAAAGGGCAAGTAAAGTCAATTTCACTTTACTATTCTTGGGAACAGTTGTTAGCCGAAGAAAAGGTATTTAGACCTTATGAGAAATCTAAAGGATTTATCTGTGACACTGCACTGAAGGTGCTGTGTCACCCTACAAAATGTAGACACCTATAGAGTTTGTCAGACTCCAAAAACGAAGGAAATACAGAATCCAAATCAGATCAAAAATGCATGAGAGAGTGAGAAAAAGGTCTCACTCCAGGGTAAAAATGTAAAAGTCCTAAAGTCCAGCAAAAGAGCTGGGGGTCTCTAAGATTGAAGGAAATTAGCACAGAAATGAGAATTCCCCCTAACAGTGTCATATCATAATGAAAGAATTTACTTAAATATTGCTTCGGTTGTGGTACCACAACAAGATCCGTCATTATGGACCGCCCTGAAATCCCCACCACTCCCCAAGCACACAAAACAAACTAGGCTGTGAGAAACGTGAACTGTAGAGGATAATAATTATAACTTTACGCAGGTATAAATCCTATTGTAACATGAGGAGCAAACCTAACCCATGTCAGTGGGCCCACCAGCGGCGAGGTGGAGGCGGACATGCAGTACCCTTGCCTGCCCATCAATCATACTGGTACTGGTTCTGCTATCAAGCCGTAAAATCTTCAAGGGACGAAAGTCTGGTGCTAGACACGGCATGTCCACCATGTGTGAGTCTGAGGACTGGGCCCTCACACAGGCACTCGCCAAATAGATGGTTAAAGAGAAGTCGACTGTCCTTTAGCAGAAGAAGCTAGCGTCACCCCAAAGCTCTAGGGAGCATGTTCCACGTCTCACCACGCCCTCCTTTCGACAGTTAAATTGCATCACTCCCATCACAGAGCATGATGCAGCTTGGTGTCCAGGATTAGTGCCTTCGCCTTTGAGTGGTGCATGTGGAATTTCTGTTATTCTTCCACAATGGATCCCCTATGAAACTATGCACATTAGAAACCTCCTGTGCGGCAAGAGGCTGTATAAGGGACCTATCATTCGGGGGAGTGGGGTGAGAGTGGGTATATTAACCCCTTTTGCAAGGGTCTAGGTGGCGGGAGGGTGGGCGACAGACAGATTGCAACATCCTGGTCAGGCTGTCAGTCGGGCAGGGCTACGTATGCTGCACAGCGCACGCATGTGTCGCTTAAGCAAAAGTCAAGCCTTGCCCATGCCGCAACCTAACGACGCCACTGCTGAGACGAGTCGCAATTATGTTTGGTCATCGATTGGCAGCCATTTCCACCTTTTGGGAAGCTGAGAACGGTGTTTGAGATATGTGGGTGGCAGAGGGGGCCTTTCCCAAATCACTAGAAATGGTCGTAAATGACACCAAGGTGAAGATGTAGAAACGAGGAGCTGGGGGGCTAGTGAACAGAGAGGGCAATCAAAAGAATAGGAGCCGGTTTCAGTGCAAATGTACTTTGAAAGGTGCATCTCATTGATAAACCTGCTGTAGTCTTGTTCAGAGTAGATTGGCAAAGACTGGTTGTTCAGCCCTGCTGAACATTTGCTGAACATGCCCTAGCGGCCTGCCGAATGCATTTGTGAATAAACACTATCTTATCAAAGCTGATATAAAATGCTAATGGCCCAGAGGTTGCAGGCAGCCATATGGAGTCAGCATCTAGCGGGCCATCCATCGTCTGGATTTTAGTGCCCGCTGTATTTGCACACAAGAATGCGGAGCCGCCCTGCGTAGGAAGCCATCTGCTTGGCTTCTATCACAGGCTGAGGGGCGGCGGCTTCCTGGTAATTACAGGTCCTGGTGTCGGCGCTGAAACAAAAGGCGCGCAAGCGGACATCCTGATCTGTGCCTGCCCACCGTGCCCACGCTCAGATGCTACGTGTGTTCCTGCTATCTGGACCAAGTCATGGCACGGGAGGAACACATGAGAGCCAACGGGAACTGGATGGCTTCATTGGCCGCCACTAGTATGGGTCTGGGTCTATTATAATGCGGACTACATCTATTTTTTCATTTTGCACTGTTCAGAAGCACAAACACAGAAACAATCCCGGATTTGTACTTGCTAGCACCAGCCAGGTTACAGAAATGTTTACATCCGCAGAGCTTTTTTTGCATTTTGCATGGTATATGAAACGTGGCACATGAATTGCAAAATTGCACTTGCATAAGTGTCAGATCAAATGGACGTTTGCAACTGAATGGCAAACGTCATTTCATAAAATGACGGCTATGTGGAGTGGTATAAGGCAATAGACGTAAAATGCAGACTTTTTCGTTCGTTATCCAGGGGAGTAGTCTTTAGGTCGGTTAAAAGAGCTGTCTGCCTTAATTGCTTGAACACGTGAGTTTTTGAAATATGCACTCGCTCTTCCCAATTATTTATTTGTTATAGCTCAAAAGACGTTCTTGATGTACATAAGGTGGTTGCCCTCTTGTAATACTGCAAGCTGAGGTGGAATGCAGGGTTGGACTGGGAACCAAAAGAGGGCTTGGAAATGATGTTCAAAGTGGCCCCATATTACACATTTTCAGCCAGCCCAAACCTTTTCCTATGAGAACATTTTGAAAATAAAATGGGGTATCGCACAAAAGGGGCCCAGGGAGCAGAGGCCTACTGGGACATCTCCAGAGTTCCCTATAGGCCAGTCTAGGCTGGTGGAATGAGTAGTGTATCCCATGCATCAGAGATTTGAAACTTGGATAGAGATTTCATGCTGGGACCCTGACGCGTTGTGTTGCACCCAGTATACAGAGAGTTCTGGTTGTCTCTTGGAAGGTGAGACTGTTCATGCATATAAGTGTGGTGTAATTGTTTTACTGACTGCTTGCTTTTGGAAATAAGGGATGTTGAAAATGAATGTTGAAAACAAGGAAAGTGGGTGTATTAAAAGAAATGCAGACACGCGTGGGTAGAACTTCAGACTTGGAATACCACCACCAGCGTGGAAGGCAGCTGTGGAAATGGAAGAAAGGCCAGGCCAGCTAACGCAACACATCTGTCTTCATGGAACACAAGCACATAAAGCAAAGGGCATTTTGTGAACAAAATAATGCCCACAATTTTATATTTGAATTATGTCTGTGCTAGACCTACAGATAAGGGGTGCATCAGCCACTTTGACTCCCTAAAAATAGGCAAATACATTCCACAAAAAAAATAGGGAGTAAAAACACTCCCAACAAAAAATAAGAAACGGACACATAGGAACTTGTGCTGCTGTTCTCATCCACACAGCTCCATGGATATGCTTTAACGAGTAGTGCACTTAGGTCCGCAGAAAGAAACTACTATTACTGCCTGACAGGCCGAGCTAAACACGCCTCTTAATGTGCATTAAAAACTAGGTATAAAAAAATGATTACACAATTTTCCAGGTAAAACATTTTTTGACTCGCTTATAAAAATACTCCCATTGGGAATTGGGCATACTTTTGTACTTCTCAAAAAATAATTTTACTCTCAACTTTAAAAAATGGGACGTAAAATACTCCCACATCAAAATCTGATCTGGAGCACTGATGACAGTAATTCAGCAAGAAAACCTTTTGAGAGAGCAGGGGAAGTTGTCACTGTACCCACCAACATGAAAAATGTTTATGAATTGCAAGACATATGTACCAATTTGGACAGCTTCTGTGCAGGATGCATTCAATTATGACAGTTCTGTATTAGATGCAATACATTGTACATTCATTGGTAGCAATGTTTACAATGTTTACAAAATAAGTGACTGTACTTGAGTGCAGATGCTCCTCAAGGTATGAATGGGATGAATGGATATGGGTGGAGCATAAATGTACGAGTGGAGATTTTTATGGGTGGGGCATATGGTGGGGGTGGGATATAACTGTAGGGGCGGAGCTTGAGTGCCCCATAGGGAGGTCTCGCAGGGAGCCACCCACATTTTGGGTTACCCTACTGCACATGAATAGAGGCAGAGACAGGATAATACTTCTGGTTGTTAAGTGTTTCTGTTAAACCCTTGGTATGCTACAGCTTCTTTGTACTTTCCTACAGTCCTCTGACCCGCTGAAGGCAAGCCTGGCTGCTCTGTTTATGCTACCATATACTCGGGTGGTACAGCCTTATACTAAGAGTGGAGTTTTGTACTGTCGCGGTTATATGGTTTTACTAAGCCCTTAGTAGGATTTCAGAAAAACTGTCCTAACAAAGCCCATACCCGTTGTGGGGCTCAACCCCACAATGAGGCTAATTCCTGCTTGGAGTCATGGTCCTGCACCACACTTAGGTCAGAACTATGGAACTAATTAAAATACGGCTTCATTTAAAACTTCAAATGTATTCCAGTACATTGCTATTTTGGATCATCACAACAGAAAATGTTTGAATATTTTTTACTTGTTTTGATATTCTAAAGAATAGCATCCTGATCCACTTAAGAGCATATTTCCAGTCACCTCGGAGTTCTGTTCCTGCCGTCTCATGCTTTGTGATGATATGGCATTTATAACGTGCCTATGCACAAGTGTTTCAAAGTGCGACGAGGCAAGGGAGGGGAAACGGAGGGAGGACAGACAACGGTCCGACTAGGCCAGGTGACATTGAGATGGCACAAGTGCACAAGAGGGGGGGGGAGTGCAGGGGGAAAGGGGAGTGGTAAGTGCAGTACATAGGATAACAGTAAAAATAAATAGAGACAATAAATAAAAGTGCAGCCAGCTGGTGGCAAGGCTAAGAGCAGACATAAGGGGTCAAGTGCCAGTAAGGGCTGTAGGGTTACAGAAACAGTCCGCGAGTGCAAGGGTTGCCAGGGAGCAGTACAGAGTGCAACTGGCAGGGTGGGGACCTTGGCCCGAGATTAGAGGGTACCCAGGTAACCAGTGTAGTTTCAGATTCAGCCAGGAGATTAGCAGGGGAGAGGAGGAGAGAAAGCAGAAGCAAAGAGGAAGGTCTTGAGGTGCTTCCGGACCCAGAGATGGTTCTCCTCAAATTTCAGAGAGGCAGGGAGGCCGTTCCAGAGGGAGGCCCTGGCAGAAGAAAGATCTACCACCAACTCGCTGCTTGGCGAAGGGACTGACCCTGAGGTAGTTGGAGGCGGATGAGCGAAGATAATTAGGAAGCGAGAGTTGAAGGTATTGAGGTCCCAGGCCCCAGAAGACCTCGTGGACAATGCAGAGGGTTTTGAACGTAATCCTCGCTCCCAGTGGGAGCGAGTGCAGGGATTTCAGTCCTGGAGAGATACAATCCCTGGGCTTGAGGCCATGGACAAGTCTTGCAGTCCTGTTTTGGATGAGCTGCGGAGAGTAGAGGCCGGCAGATTTAGAAGGAGGCAGTTGCAGTAGTCCAGCCTAGAGAGAACCAGAACTCTGGAGACAGTGAGCTTCTGGGGGAAGGAGAGGAAAGGAAGAATACCTCTGAGGAGGTGCAGCTGGTAGTGTGACTTCTTAGAGATGTCAGAGATGTGAGGAGAGAAGGGAAGTGTGGAGTCAAAGACGACCCCAAGGTTTTTAGCCTCACATGGGAACGGGAAGAGGGCCAAGAGAGGCCGGCCAGAGAGTGACAGGAAAGGAGGGAGCAGGTGTGCCGATGAGGAGAATCTCTGTTTTACTGGCATTAAGGCAGAGATCATTGGTGGCGCACCACTCTTGGATGGCGGACAGACAGAGATGAGAGAACAAAAGGTGGCAGAAGGGAGCCTGAAAATGGGTGGTCATCTGCATAGCACTGAAAGTTGGGGCAGAGAGCAGCAATGCGGTGAGCAAGCAGCGCTACGTATTGGTTGAACAGCCAGGGAGAGAGGATAGACCCCTGGGGAACACCACAGGTAGAGATGGGGAGGAAGGACCCAAGTTGGACCTGGGAGGGTCGATCAGAGAGGAAGGAGGTCAGCCAAGCCTACGCCTGATCGGTGATACCCAGGTTATCACTGAGACAGTTGAGCAGGATGGCATGATTGACTGTGTTAAAGGCAGAAGAGAGATCAAGTAAGATGATTACACAGGGGGTGTTGGAATCAAGGTTGGAGATCAGGTCTTCACGGATATTCAGGAGAGCAGTTTCCGTGCTTCTGGCAGCTCTGAAGCCAGACTGATGGTCATGGAGACAATCAACAGATTCAGTATGCGGGTTAAGCTCGGAGATGGCCAGCTTTTCCAGGAGTTTGCCCAGGAAACGAGTGATGGAGATTGGACGATAGTTAGCCGGGCAGGAAGGGTCGGCAGAGGGTTTCTTAAGAAGAGGGTGCACAAGGGAGTGCTTCAGGGGGGAGGGGAAGACTCTGGTGGCGAATGAGTGGTTGCAGAAATCAGCCAGAGCAGGAGCCAGGGTGTCAATGTGGTCCTTAATGGTTTTGGAGGAACAGGGGTGAACCTGTTTTGACAAAACTTTCATAGATCGGACTTGTCTAGAAACCTCGTCTGAGGAGAACAGGGGAAAGGCAGAGACGGAGGGAGGAGAGGTGGGCGAAGAGGGGCCATAGGAAAAGCAGGGTGTAGAGGGAGGAGGAAGAGAGAGAGGACAGGATGTCCTGAGTTTTAGAGATGAAATAAGAAGCCAGGGCCATGCAGAGGGCCTGGGCGGAGACGGGAGAGGTAGAGACTGCAGCAGGATTGGCCCGCTCCTTGTAGATTTTAAAGAGTTTGGCCTAGTTGTTTGACACAAAGCACTTCAGTGGCTTTTTAATATCTTGTATTATGGAGAGTTGGTGGAACTTTATTCTGAAGATAATATCTGACTTCAGAGGTTGGGACGAAAAGAAACAGAAGTCTGGGGAAGCTGGTTGGAATGTTCATGGTGGGCAGGCAGGACCACACATTGGAATGGGTTTTCTGGTTTTAAAGAAAAATGTTCATGCTCTGCGAAAAAGTGTTCTCGTTCCTTCCTGTTCCAGTAGTGATGTCACTGTACTACAGGGACGGGAACTGAAAGGGATGGGAGGATACAATAACTGCTGAGTCCATTTTAGTTTCTGCTGCGAGACACCCAAAGCCTTGACTCGCAACCGTTTACGATGTTCTCCAGTGTTCTTGATGTCCAGCGAGGTCTTTCATGTGTACATTGTTGACATATTTGTTGTTTTTCTTTTTCTTTTGCAGAAATGCCGCATCCCACTTTCAGTGGAGCCGACAGATCTGGGATGCTTTCCCCTGGAGAGTCACATCCTCTGCAAGACCTGCCACCTTTCATGGGACCGGGAATCCTCCTGCTGAAGCCTTGCCGGGGCCTGAGCAGGCATGGGAACATCTTCATCAAAGCTGGCCCTAAGCGGGCAAACAATGACCCTCGTGCCCCAGGCCCAGAGCAGCCATGGTTCCTTCCACACTGCGCTTTTGACTCTGAGCAGGCAGGTTTGGTCACCATATCAGTCATTTTAATGTTTGACTCTGCTTGTGAAACCCGTCCTAAAATCAGTCCTAACAAATCGCCAAAGAGTTTACACCGACCCTGAACCACAACGGACCACCGATGTGCACATGGACTGAGAGGGTTCAAAGCAAATGTGGAGAGACTTAAACAGTAAAGGTACTTGAAAGATCCATCTTCATGTTATATCGCCACTATTTCACTGGTTCCAGGACCGTTTTGGTACCCAGACGCCTGGAGCTATCTTTGCAAGTCCCATCAAGCAATATAATATTACATGATTATTAAAGGCCTTTTTCCTAAAGGTGGAAAAACCAGTACACGTGTTGGACGAATTCTGACTGAAGCCACCTCCAGAGGTGCCAAAGTTAAAGATTGGGCGCCCTCTGAGACTGGACAATCTCCATCATGCTGAGACGAGTGGCTGCACCGTAGGTGCATGGACAATGCTCTGAGACTGACCTTCATGCCCTCTATCCCACATCTCTTCTCACTGCAGAGGCTATACCGTGGGCTACTGTAGCACATATTACCTTTCCAATGAGATATTCTGTCAAACCACGTGCACCAATGGGCCCAGTTCCAAGACCAAGTCTATGGTGCCAAATCTGTGCCAAAATGTACGCGCTATTACCAGACACGTAGGTATCCTGTCGCAAAGGCATGCGCTAGGACCAGACACTGGGTATCCTGAGCCAAGGCATCCACAGGGCACTGGGGCATCCTGTGCCACAACAAATCCACTCTCCGCATTTATCTCTCACTTGCCTTTCTTCAACCTCTATCGGAGCAAATCAAGCAGCTGCGTGTGCGAACTTGAAACTGCAAAACTGGTAACTATTAAATACTGGGCGTGTATTGTCCAGGAAACATGTGCAGACGCAGCCAAGATCCGCTGCCGCCGCCTAAATTGCAGTGGGATTTGGAGTGTTCACTATTCACCAAAGAATTGACTCCTGTAAGAAAAAAACTGAGCAATGGTTTGCCGTGCCTGCAAATACAGCTCGCCTTGCACTTTTGGGGCGGAGGAGGGTTTGCTGCAGCTGCAGAGAAGTTTCGGGATGTTGTGCTGCTCCACCTGTTTGGGCAGTCAGGTTATGTTCATCAGGGCTACAACAACAAACATTAATTAAAGGAGGGAGAGAACTTGCAAGGAGAACCGACACTGGAAGCAGCCTGGTATGACCATATAGCGATATAATGCACGTTCCACCCTAGACCTGCCCAAATGTCATTGTAGGACCCCAACGAGTCCCATTGGCCAATGCCTCGGAGCGGAACATTGCCCGAGGGTGCACTGGCATATGTGAACGAATTACATGGTTGGCTTGGACATGGCAAATCTTGACACTGCTCCGTGTCCCGCAATGGCGACCATTTTGGAACCTTTCTGAAAACTTGAACGGTTTCCATATATTGTGTAGCCACGCTTATTAAGGACACTTAGATGTTAATAGTTCCAGACTATGCAAATGTAATCATGGAATTGAGGTAAACCTATTTTGCTACATTTGTGAAAATCATTCAAGAAGAGCTAAATGGTACAATGGGTACGTTTCCTTTTTTTCCTGTCCACGTGTATGGGAGAAAAATCATTCCAATCAAAAGAAAAAAATTCAGCTTGAATAAAATATAAAAATAAAGAAAGATATGGGATTTGCACCACTTGCACAGCAGGGAATTGGCAAGTTTGAACTAAAATTGCAATTTGATACTTTTTTGGCTCAGTGTTTTAAGCAAATCTATTGGGCTGCCCATATTTCAGCTGTTTCTCTCAAAGGGCAAGCGCTGAGTTTAAGACCTGCAATTAAACATGTTTTTGTTGGTTTTCTCATGTTTCTCTCTCTTCAAAATAAATAAGGCTGTAAGGCCCTTCAAGGGCTTTGAAACCTGTACATCTTTGTGACCTCCGTTATCCCTACAAGTGTGACACATGGTGAGTAGAAGCCCTTAGCCCGGGGAAAGCCCAGTTCTCAGACATCTCAAGTGACAGTATGCTACAAGGTGAGGAACTCATTAACTGCTTGAGGTAGTCTAATTTCTCACCTTGTAGCATAACCACGCTCTCTACCCGTTTAGCTTCAGGCCTTGAAGAAGCAGTCAATGTCTCTCTCAACTTGGGATATGGGGTTTTCCTGTGTGTAACTTGCAGAGACTTTGGTGTGCCTCCCTCCTTGGGAGACACCCGCTATCTCAGTGTTAAAAGTCCGACTTTCAGTCTCTCATTTGGGGTGAATTTCGCACCCCATAGCAGGCTCACAGTCACTCGGTGCAAGCCTCGTGGTTGCAGCAGCCTCGTTGACTTTATTGGTGTCTCAAGCTTGGGAAGCAGGATTTTTTTATTTTTTTTTTAAACATGAACTTCTGGTGTCACTACCATGGGCACTTGGAGACTCGGTTCTCCCAGTGCATCTTTGCGTGTGTGGTTGGGCAGACCTGTAAAGCTACTCGTCTGCATGTAGTAGACACTACACTGCCTCAGTCGCAATATGAAAACCTTGGCTAACCTAACCACGACCTTCTTGAGCAGTATACATTACCAAAGCAAAAATTCTGGTGCAATAAAAAATGTCTCTGAAAATGTATGTTTATGTTCCATTCATTAAAACTGTGAAATGCGTTCGGTGTTAGTTACATGTCTTGCCGGCCCCTGTGTTCACTACAGGTTACTACGCCCAGAGAAGCTACTGTGAAATACCTGCTTCCGTACTTGAAGTGGGAGGACAAGGGCGAGACAGGATTGTGGACTGCTGCCATCTACAGGTTCGCACAGGCACTTCCCGGCTTCCATCCACCAAACGGGCCAAAGAAAAGAACTCGCGTGTGTCTCCTTTTAGCAGAGCTACATTTGCTCGCAAAGTTTTCCCGCGATTTGCCAAGGTCCTGTACCTGTCAAGGCTAGAAATGCTGAGGCAGATGGCGACATGTCTGGCAGCGCTGCATTCCTGACTGGTAGTCGCTTTTGATTGGGAGAACCACAAAGCTCTTTTAAAAGCATGACGTTACCACCCATACTGCAGTCACACCCTCCCTATGATTAACCTCGAAGTACCCCCTTGTCCCATGACACACTTTTAACCAATCACGACTTTACAGCATTTCGCATTCTGGGACGCGAAATTCCAAAGTAACAGTAGAAAATGGGACCGTGAGTTTACAAATAAGATGGTATTATTAGTTTAAAAGCATGGACAGCCTAAATGGGGAAAGATTTGAGGTAATTTGGCTGTAACTGTCTATTTGCTGTGTCATTCAACTGTTTTGTTGCTTCCCTTCCATCCACCCCCTCACAGCATCCCTTCATGGTCACTCCCAGACATCCAGCTATGCTGCCCCTTACATAAAGAACCATCTAGAAACTCAAATTCCCTCCGCAGCCGCCCCTCCATGTTTTTTAAAGAGGAGTTTGTCTTGGGAAGGTAGTTTTTTTTTGTGTGCCCTTGTACTTTTAAAACATTTTAAAGGTTGGCAATGGGAAGGGGCCAACACCACCACAGAGCTTCTGCGTGTCATCTTTTATCTTGGTGTCTGTTGTGGCCGTGCATATGATCACGCCAGGCAAGAGATTGAGTTAGTGTACTTTTATTTACACGACACACGTAACTGTCTTTACACACAAATCGCCCCTCAGCATACAGTGCAGTAACTGGTGGTATCATTTATTTAGTCCTGCTGGCGCTCTTATTGCTGAGAGCGGGAACCTCTGCTCATAATCTGGCGCTGTTGTTCCCGCAGGACTCGGCACGGGACTTCGTGAAGGTCCTTTACTCTACATACCTCCTTTTGTTGGACAGTCTGTCTTACTCCATCACGTAGTCTGTGTACCTTCCTGGTCTTGTTTCTCTCTGTGGTCGGCTGCTCTCTGCATTCTCTTCTCGCGGTTTTGCAGCCCTTTCACTTGTTCTCTTGCCTCGTCGTATTCCTCTTGGGACTGGCTTCCGCTTGGGAGGGTGTCCCCATGTCCTCCATCTCTGCATGTCCGGACTGTTTTCCCATGGTCTGGTTCTCTTTGGCCAAGCTCTCCTCTTGACGCCTGTGCTCTTGCGTTACGGGGCTGAATGCTACTTCTGTCCCCCTTTCGTACAGTCTTACCCACTTAAATTCCACCACATCCCGTCTTTGGTGCCTACATGGTTTGTTCCTCGCTGCACCACTCCACCGGTCTGCTGAACTTGGACCCAGTCTCTCGATCTCTGTGCACCATTTAAATCTTTAGCAGATCTGCTTCTCGGACTGTTCTTTATTGGGGCTTTCTCCTTTCATCACTATCTCTTCATGTTTTCTTTGCTCTTCTTAACTCGCCATACCAATTCTTTCATGTCCACCTTTTCATCCTCTCTCACACTTGCCAACCATGGCGGGACCATGGTGGAGGCTGCCCTCCGTCCTCTGAAAAGGTGTAACAGCGATATATTTGTGACCCCATTGGGGGGTGAGGCGATGAGCAGCTATGGCTGACTGTGCGCAGCGTGTCGAGTCCCACTGCTGTGGGTAACTGCAAGCCTCCCTTAATGAATCTGTTGGTGCGTTCCACCAACCCGTTTGCTTGTCGGTGATGTAAGGCTGCTTTGATTTGCTTGATATTGTTCTCCTTCAAGAAATTGTCCATGTCTCTGGATATGAGTTGCACTCTGTTGTCAGTGATCTCAGTTCTCTGGCAATCCTGCTCTCTGAAAGATATTTTTAAGGAACTGAATCACTGTGGCTGTGGTTATGTTCTTCTTCCCATTTGGATAAATAGTCCACTAACACTATGCAATACTTGCTTTCGTGTTCTATGAGTTCTAGCGGCCTATGAAGTCAATTGCCCAGTTGTTGCCACACACCTTCTGGCACCTCTGTGGGGTATAGTGGCGCTTGTCCTACTTTGAGTCGCTTGTCGCTATTCACACACTCATGACACCACTCTGTCATGGTCCTTATTTCCAAGTCCATAACTGGCCACCAATACGCTTCTCTCACTCTCCTTGTCATGTTGTTTCCAAAACATCAGCAAAATCAGTACATTTATGCTTGGTAAGGGGTAACTATCCACCACCACCTCCAGATTTAGGCTGCGTAAGTCAATGCAAATATGCAAGTCGAGGGTGTACTGTTTTTTTTTTTAATGAGAACCACTGGGCTGAGCCATTCTGATGACTCCACCGTCTCTATGGTTCCTTCGGATAGCATCTTGTTGAGCCTTTCTTGTAGTGCAACTCTTGCTGGCACAGGTCTCGCCCTATGCTTGACTGGTACTGCTCCCTGTTTTAGTTTTATCTTGTGCACATAGTTTTTGATGCGGCCAGGCGTGTCTGAAAACAATTCCAGGAATTCTTCTTTGGTGATTGACGCACCATTTTTGTTTATGGAAAGGATGTGTCCCTCCACGCTGGGATCAAGCCTGATTTGCAATTTGGCCTGGTCATCCCAGCCTAATACTGGTGGTACATTTTCTGCAAGATACACTTTGGTTTTGGTGACCCTGGTTTTGAATTCCACTGTCGCTCTGATGTACCCGAGAAGATTCACACTGGCACCCTGGTACACCATGCTTTTGTATAAGTTTAAAGGTAGTATTGTGAGGCCGGAACCAGAGTCTGCCATCGCTTTTGTTTCATGGCCATTGACTTTAATGGTGCAGTGGGGCTTTTCCCTCCGAATCGTGCCGCTGTTCACCATGAGAACTGTGGTGCATGCTTCTTCGTCTGAGTAGGCCTCATCTCTGCCCTCTTCACTCTAGATTGCTGCCACAGTCTTCCTCACTTTCCACGTGCACACGGACGCAAAATGTCCATACCTTCTGCATTTTGAACATTCTTTATTCCTTGCTGGGGATTCTCTCCTGTTGGGTATGTGGCTTGTACTGGTGCACCTATGGCACATCAACGGTTCTCGTTTCACTACTGCGTTATTTCTGGCTTAGCGTTGTCCTCTGTCCCTTCTGCCTATGGATTGCACCCATTATACTTTGGGTGACTGTGCAGCGATTCCCCACTCTTTGCGCCTGCAGGACGTCTCTTCTACCGCCCTCGCAATCTGTATTGCTTTATCCAACACAATTTCCTTTTCAAGAATACATTTGTTTTGTACCTTTCTGTTGTTCGTGTAGACTATGAGCATGTCGCATATTCTTTCCTCCGACGTTGCTCCAAATGCGCACAATTCAGCCAATTCTCTTAGCTTGACTACATAGTCATCCACGGGTTCTGCCGGTTCTTGCTTCCTGCCATAGAATCTGATTCTGTGAAGTACAATGTTTTCTTTACATGAGAATCTCTTGGCTATTCTCCTTTTTGCTTCTTGGTAGACATCATCAACTTCTCCTGTTGGGGCTTCCGGATTCAGCCTGCAAAAGTTCTTTGTCCTTCCACGCCCAGCGCATTTAGCCTGTTCCTCCCACAGCTTCCAGATAAGTTTGAAACAAAGGCTCCCATTGGAGCCATGGAATGGCTGGCTTGCCTGGGACTTGCAGGAACGGTGGTGGTGGTGTTGCTCCTTGCATCATAGGGCAGCTGGGCCAGTCTGATCCTTGTCACCAATTATGTTGTGGCTCTGCAAATTATCACGACAGGCAGGAGATTGAGTTACTGTACTTTTATTTACACGACACACGTAACTCTGTCTTTACACACAAATCACCTCTCAGCATACAGTGCACTGGTGGTATCATTCATTTAGTCCGGCTGGCAGTTCCTGTATTTAAGGTGAGTGGTAGGCCCCTGGCAGGAGGTTGCAGCGGAGAGTGTGGGGGCAGCCTGCCTTTCTGTGGATTACCTTGTTCTTAATGCAGTGAGCGGGAACCTCCGCTCGTAATCTTGTGGTGTTGTTCCCGCGGGACATGGCTCAGGACTTTGTGAAGGTCCTTTACTCTACAGTGTCAGAATGAACAACAAAGCTAGTCTGAATGATAATCCGATGTATAAACCTGTATGATGCCATGGTTACTGGAAAGAGAAAGAGGTGGAATAAAACATTACATTGATGTCCGTTCAACACCATCTTCCTTCTATCTGCAAAGCCTTCATTGACTAAGACTGCATTGCACCCCACACTCAATCCCATGACCACACCTTACACGCCCCTTTTCTACTAACAAACGTAATTGTCCGTTAAGCTTGTCATTTTAAAAGGTGGGAATTGTTACACCTTCTTTATCCCTGCAGTTTACCATTCTTTTATCTGTGAAAATAATTGTTGTACGTTTTGCGTATCTATTTTGTACGTGCTGATATAATATTGTAATCACCTGTACAACACTTTATTCAGAAATAAAAAACCAAGGTGATCAGGCCTACATTGCATGTGGTAGATTTTCAAAATGATAGATTTCTCCAATGAAAAATATTCCAGTGATGGCTGCTGCAAGCCCGATGAATAGCGCATGTTAATTTGTCTATTGTGATAACTAAAGTTCATTATCACTTTGAGGTCACAGATTGCCACCCCTGCTACTATCACTAGGCCCCTACTGTTGCAAAGGAGTAGAGTTTCAGCACAGGAGAGGAGATACGAGCTGTAGAACCAGTCTGTGCACTGCTTCTACTTCCTTATGCCACCCAGCCACAGTCACTCACCAACTTCTGACTACTGAGCACCAGAGGCTAGTAAAGAGGTGGGGACACACACTTAATTCCTGTTGTACGGCAGGGCTACAGGGAAGAAGGGCTCATCAACCGAGCCCGCCTGCAATGCGATGAGCCCAGGCAGAGCACCCCCCATTGCTAAATGCTAGGAGCCCGCGCCATCCTTTCTCCCGCTCAGCTATGGAAGCAACCAAGGATGCTGCGGCCTAGTTGAGCTCTCCCTGGAAACGTGGCTGTACCTCTGATAGAAGAATGGGACACACACCATGAGAAGAAGAAACCACTCTATTCTCCACTGCTCAGTGTTCATACATGTTCTAGAGGTTTACTGTGATTTTATTGCAGAAATAAGTGATGCACAATTACAAAGTGCAATACATATTGCAAGAACAAATATGGACAAGCCTTTTACATTGCCCAATGTAAAAATACAATTTTTGGGGGGGGGCCCTTGACTCCCTCCCTTAATTCTCTTACTCCTGAACTCTCCCCCTTTATCCCAATTTTAAGCTAAATCTGTTTTTTTTTCTTTTTAAACCTAAAACTCACACTTAACATTACACTTTCTTGACTTTATTTAAATGTATTTTCTGCTGGTCGACATTTTTTACCCACTCTATTTATTCTAGCAATATTTTTTCTTCTTTGTAAATTCAGTCGTTATTATTTCCTGCAATATATCGCTGCATACCTTTCTAGCAGGGGCACAAGTCGCTGTGGCGCCACACTGCAGGGAGGCCCCCATTGCTCCACCCTACAGGGACATCGTAGCTCTGGGCCTTCATCAGCAAAGAACCATCCTACCCTCATTTCCCCCCTTTTGGTCCACCATCCAGATCCCAGCACGCACCCACCTTATTTCAGACTGAGTGCCCATTACCAGGCTAAGCAACATCCCCATTGGGTGAGTCAACCCAGATGATCTGCTGATCTCCACCCATCAAGGCGTTGCACCACTTAACATACCAGTAATGGGTGGTTTGGCTGTGGTAGGCCCAAGAACCCCATCCATAATGCCTCCCGCAAAGTGAGCCCCCATCTGCTATTACTGAGCACCCCGATTGCTCTCACAGACTCCACTCCACATCACCCCTTATACTTGCCACAGTTTTTTTCTTTAGTCAGTACAGGCTTGTTACTCCCTTACCTGTAATTCTGGGCCATAGTCCAATCTCCAATCGCACTCTCATCCTCCTCTCTTCTGACTTTACCACTTTTCTCCCCCTCACAATTACCTTCCCACCATCTGCCTACCTGACCTCCTACTCCCTCTCCTCTCTACCTCTCATTTAGAGCCCCCACTTCCCCATGCTCTGTCCTGCCATCCCTACAACCCACTTGCTGGCTACTCTCTGTGACCACTCTAAGTGACACCCTGGCTGCTCAACTCTCACACACATTACCCACTGTAACCTGATGTATTCAGTCAAGTAAACCTCATACTCTTCCCCACCCACGCCTACACCCGCAGGGTGAGGCCAGCATTGCCCCGGGCTGACCTCGCCCTGGGCGTCTTGAATGCCCAGTCAATATGCAATAAAACGTCTTTCATCATGATCACTTTAACTCACACTTCCCTAAAATCTCTGCAATGGCCAACATTGAAACCTGGTTCTCTACAGGACACAGCCACACTCTGCACCATCCACACTGACTTTACTAC
Source organism: Ambystoma mexicanum (assembly GCF_040938575.1). Classification (NCBI taxonomy): domain Eukaryota; kingdom Metazoa; phylum Chordata; class Amphibia; order Caudata; family Ambystomatidae; genus Ambystoma; species Ambystoma mexicanum. Next base: position 1,089,389,419 of record NC_090929.1, read on the forward strand.
CTTACCTCACTAGCCCTCTTCCTTGCACCATATAGCTTTCCATCCAACTCCTCCCCCGTCCTTCTAGTCTGTTGCCTGCCCAGCAACCCAAACCACTTTCACTGACCTCAACCTACTACTTGAGTTCTTACCAGCTTCTCTATCTCATAATTTGCGTCGTCAACCTTCCCACTAATCTAAGGATAGTCAGCTCAAAAGTGATGCCACCCTGGGAAGACTCCCCTGTAGGTTTTTGTAACCTCCCAACTAATGCTTTTGAGAACTCAGTTGATCATCCTCCCTTTCACTCCTCACTGTGTCCCTATGATCATTCAATTCACCATAATGGTTCCCCCTCCACTCACTCACCCGTCCCTAAGCGGAAGTTCAAACCTGACTTCATGGTACCATACCTGGACAAAGCCAAGCCCTCCCACCTCCCACCCCCCACCCCCCACAACCCCTTCAAGCCCTCACCCCTGTTTGCCCATTACATTAAATTGGCCTGCAGATCCAATGACCTACTTTCGCCTCCTTTTCCTGTCACTATCCTGCTTGCTCTTTTATCACCCCAACCCTCGTCATCAACCACGAATCACCTCAGCCATCCAGCTTAGAACTATAAGTCTCCACCTGCACTGTTTTCACAACTAGCCCTCTCATATTCGCTTTGCTGCTTACAAAGACACTCGTTGCCTTTACTGCAGCCCTTGCCTCGGTTAAATCATCCTTCTGCCCTAACCTCAAATCATATCCCTGCTCCCACTCATGCAAAATTTCCTTGAAGCTCCAGGCTATGCGCTGTCCTCCTAATATTCACTCCCTACCATCTGCTCTCCCAGCTGATATTGCTTCCTATGTTTCCTCCAAAATCAGAGAAACAAGACACTGTATCAACCCTTCTGTCCCCTCCTCCGCCCTTCTCTACACACAACTTACTCCTCTTTCTCTCTATCCCATTTTTCCTTCACGCCCCTCGCTGAACTCTTTCCTATCCTCTGCTTGGCCAACACAGCCTGTGCTCCTATTGACCCCTTTGCACCTCAAACAATTGCAAAACTCACACCGATCTTCCCCTGGCACTTCTCTCTTTTCATCGCCCTCTCTCTCCCCCACTGGCATTTCCCTACCTGTAATAAAACAGCCACTGTCATTCCCATTCGTAAGAAACCCAAAGCTGACCCAAACAGCCTCTTCCTATACAGACCTGCTTCTTTTTGTGCCTGCAACTTCCAAATCCATGAGCAACTAGTCTGACTGCATTGTCTGCTACCTGCAAGGCCACTGTTTGTGACCCCTTTCAATCTGATTTCAGGAGTAAATGCCACTGAAACAGCATTCAACCATGTCTCCAACTTCCTTACCACCCTCCTGTCCTATCCTAATTAACATTTGCACAGCCTTTTACTCTGTGGGTCTGCCCTCTCACTCATCTACCTTTACCCAAAAGATGAGCTGACCCCTACCTCTTCAACTGCTCATTTGGTCTCTTAAAACTCAAAACCTCCTCCCCCACACTCCTTTCTGTGAGTGTCCCCAGGGATCTGACTTTGGCTGACATAGTTTCATGCTCTACACCATATCTCATATCCTTGTTTGGCTTTGACTACCACCTCTTTGCTGATGACATCCAGATAGTCTTCTCCATTCCCCCACTCACCCCTGGCATCTCTCAAAACATGAGCTGCCATTCAGCCATCCAACACTGGATGGAGTTTTGTTACTTGATGCTGAACCCTTTCAACACAGAATTTGATTTCTCCATGCTGCCAATGCCAATCTAACTCTCCCATCTCTTCCTGCCATACATCCTCACCCAAGGCTACAAAACCTGAAGTGCTCTTGGACATTGCCCTTAAGACTACAACAAATCATTACAGCCACTGCCACAGCTATTAGTGTCATTCTACTCAACATGAGAAAGATCGCCCCGCAACCACTGTGCTAAAACACTACCTTCTACCCTTGTACTCAGTAAAACTGATTACTGCTTAAGTCGTCTCTCTCACTTCTTTCTCACCCCCAACAAAGACCTAAACGTTTCTACTCGCACCATCTACAAACACCCCCAAATATCCTCAGACACCTACCTGCCAGTCGGTTCTCGATGAATAACTGTATTTTAAATTCCTTCTTCTTGTCTTTAATTCATCCAAGGTATTATATACCGTTTCCTTGTCGACTGCATCTCCCATTACCCTCGCTCTCGCACTGTTCCTGCTTCTCCCCCCCACTCCCTAACCTCCCTGTGCCTGTGCATCCTCCCGCCTCCCCTGTATCTACTTACTTGTCCCACACCACTGGAACACCCTGTCCAGTGATATGAAAACTATCCCATCTCTTGATTAAGATCTGGGTCCAGGTCTTTATTCTGCCCCATCCCTCACCAACTGACTCCAGTCAACCGTGTGCATGCTACTCCATATGTTCAGTGGTAAATATGTCAAGTATTATATGCTGTCACTAGCTCTGTACAAAATGCACCCGCTAGGTCTATTGCCTAGCTCGGGCCCCACGTTTCTGTATCCCATTACATACCCCTCAATCAATTTGCTACACATTCAGATACTGTCAAATTATTGTAAAGACACCTTCCCCCAGGACTACCTCTTATATTATTAAAATGACATACCAACCATCAATCAGTACCAATACAAATCGCAAATAGGAAAATGGGCAGAGGGTAGCCTACTTCTTGCCTGTAACTGGACATATCTTCTAATATCTAAACAAGCAGAGTCGTGAGAGAGTGGGCTGTCTCTCTGATTGGAAACGTTGCTGGAGTCTGTTTCCTACCTTTACTGACTGAGGCAGAGCTACCTTTTAAAAACCCCAGATTGCCGCGGACTAGTGAGACAGTGGGCAGTCTGCGGCTGGCCGTGCGCAGACAAGCTCCCCTCAGCTCCCCACAGCGTCATACAAACACTTGTCCTCACCTGCAGATGGAACACATTGTGGCAGCACACGGCCCGGCTACCAGACAGAGGACTATAAGGCAAGTCGGCCAGCTTGCAAGGAAAAAGCCCTCCCAGGATGATCAGGTGAGCAAAATAATCGGTGGGTTCGAGGGAGGCGGGGGCAAGCACACACTTTGAAGAAGAAATTGTGGTGGAGGGAGAGGGAAAAACAAATCGGGGCATGACTAATACTTCTACTTGGAAAACTGGGGGTGTTTTTATTGTGCGTGACAACTTCAGCACCAGACTCTCCCTCATTGCAGCTGCCCCCTCCGCCCCTTCTCTGCGCCAGTGGCGAAAAACGCACAAATGGCCATACAAATTGGAAAAATCCATGGGGTTCTCCCATGACATCTGTACCTCAAGATTGGCGTTTCTCATCTGTATTGAGTAGCAAGTTCATGCTGGTTGCCGAAGCTTGCTTAGTTGTGGAACTACCATCAACCACAGTTTTCGACTTTTTGACCACAGCAATTGTGCACCAATTCGGCTTAGAGATTCTCCCTCAACCTGTTTTGCCTCATTGTAAAGTTAAAGACCTGTGCAGGGAGGAAAATTAGGAGCACATGGGGAGGCCGATGAAACCATGTTGTCCAAACTTGGGTGGCGAAAATCTCTGGCTCTCACCCCCACCCCCCAGCCCCTCCAACTAGTGCCGCATGAGTCTCCCCAAGGGACTCCACATGGACCTACCCCCCAATACATCTGCTTTTGTACAGGGGCCTAAGATCCCTACCGACTACATCAAACAAATTGAGATTCATGGAGGACAAGGCATCTGATCTCTCCTTTAATGAGCTCCCCGATAGCATTCTTCTTGAAAACCCTTTAGAAGCGCCTATTGCTTCAACTGAGGTACCCTTGGGTGGAGTTATTGCATCAGGAGCAGAGACCAGACCAGACTTTGTTGCACAGGGGATGGGGGGGAGAAAGACTAATGGGAAGGATGTGTCGATACTGCCTAGCCCCAACTTGGCGCAAAAAAGGTGTGTAGAGGATATCCAAGATTTCACTAGACCCGAAGCATGGTGGATGGCCATTCACCCAATGCCTCGACCATGTCGGGGTCAGAGTTGAAGTCAGAAAATGTACATCTAATAAAGGAAATCACTTCAATCTCATTGCTAATTAAAAAAAAAACAAAGCTCGGCAAACTCAAGAGCTAGAGCAGCCGCCACCAATACTGAGAGCAATCGACTAGCCTCAATGAAGGAGCCACTACAGGGGCCAAGAGCTGCGGTTGGCAGTGGGAACACTCAGTCTTGTATAGCCTTGAATGTGTTCTTATTCTTCGTCAGATCAACGGCAGTGCCCCAGCATTGCGATAAATGCTAACAAATTTGGCAAAAAAAAGGAACTGTGAGTCAATAATGGAGAGGAACAGAACTATATACAAACTCAATACAGTTTGATGGCAGACACAGACTATTACACTTGCCCGCTTTTATGAAAATGTATGAAGCAATTAATGATGGCTATAAAGAAAGATCAAGCTACACTGCTGGCCATGACGCATTCCAGGCTGACCCATATTGAAACCGTTGTACAAACTCTGGAAAGGCGTCTGGATAGAGAGGGAACATCTGACAACGTACTGCACAAACTGTTGTACGACCACATGGCAGAAGTGGCGGCAAACAAAAAATTGCAACTAGAAGCAGCAAGCAAGGTCCTGAAGTGTGAGAAAGAACCATCCAAAAAATGAAAGGGCTCTCTAAAGAAACACAAACCTCAATTTCTGAGCCAAACCGAGCTGCTCAAGGCACTTCAGCAGAACATGCAGGGACATTGAAAGCAAATACCAGCAATCTACATACCAACAGTGTCGAGACGGAGAGCAGCTTTTTGGATACCTGCGTCCCCATTGATATGATCGGGTCAATAGCAAACCAAGCACAGGAAGGGGGGGGGGGGTGATTTGGTTGCTGTGGTGACAGAGGTGGGTGAGATTGAGGTGCTGGACTTGGTATCGACTGAAGAGGAGCAAGGAGAAGGTAACAACTACCAGATCTTTTACTTAAGAAAAAAGAAAGAGGATGGCTAAGGCCAAAGTAATCCCATCCCAAGTGCAACAACAGAATAAATCAAAGAATATACCATCTAAAAAGCTAATGGTGCACAAGGGTTTTTCTGAAACCTGAAAAATCCTTGGATGGAGATTGAAGATGAAACTACAGTAATGATAAAAAAAAAATCATGTTCCCTCCATGCAAAGAGACGAGAGGACATTTACATGACTCGGACCAGAGCAGAGAAGATGCTGAAATTGACCAGGAACTCTTGAATCTGTCAGTTTAGGACTTAGAAGAAAATGACGAGGAGCCCCTGCCCATATCCATTCATTATAGGATGGAGGAGCGGCTATGGAGCTTCCAGTATTGCCACTCAAACCTGGGAAGGTTACGTAAACAATTCTCCCAATATTGAGTCAGCTGAACATTTTCTAATTCTGGAGGAGAAACATAATCTACTGTTAGATTGGCTTCTCAAGGGAAAATTGCCCTATCATTGCAATTACCTGGGAGACACACAATGAAACAGGTGGATTAAGGGATCAGAGAACTCTTCATCAAGAACAGGGCCAGGAGAGGAGATTTACCTTGAATATGGTAACTCCAGAAAGCCCAAATTAAAGAACTGAGTAAAGCCTTTGCATTAGAAAAAGAGCCTACGAGTAAGTTACTAAAATGTCATGTGGACCACAACTTAATAGACCATAGAGTTTCTTGTGGGAATGGATGGAGCCACAAAAGTTATATCTAGAAAGAATGTTACTGGTAAACGATCTGAGGATGAGTCCCACCAACATTCTAAATCGTTTACATCACATCCCATCACTTGGGACAATTCGATCAAGCGACATTAGAGGAGTAGAATTTCCGTATCTAAGTGATTTGCCTGTGGCTGATAGTACCGCGGGCAAAACGTTTGCATGAGAAAGGTGCGAACTACCAAATGTTTGCACATTTCTCCTGCGAACACACATACATACTCACACCCACCCACACACACAACACACCCATAACACCTGCCCACCCACATCCTCAGCTCACCCCCACCCCCAACATAAACAAACCCCACTTACCTTCATCTTCACGCTGGGTTCCTGCAGTGCCAGTTCCCTTTCACTTCCGTGATTGGGAACTGGCACCACAGGGTCCTTTTTCTTTTTTTTGTTTTTTCTTTTTTTAACGGAAGGCTGCGGGGGTGTCCCTCGCAGCCCCCGCTCACTAGACCATAAAGTATAGTGAGTGGGGTGATGTAGAGGACACCCCCACAGCCCCTGTTTCTTTTTTTTTTTTTTTACAATGCTACCACCAAAGGTTCGAACTTTTGGTGTTCGAACCTTTGGTGGTAGCATTTTTAGAACTTTTGGTCATTGCGACCATTTGTTTTTGGTAAAATCACCCTAAACTGAATTTCCTATCCCATTGAAATTCGACTTTGTTTGGACTCAAAATGAATCTGCAATCTACTTCTCAATTCAGCTGAACAACTTTGGCCTTTGACATAAGCGGAAGTTTGCCACCTTATGATGCGATATGATACGATATGACTCACATAAGTGATCTAGGGTCGGAAACCAACCAATCAGCGCAAGATAATGAGAAGATCTTGGGTGAAGAAAGCGAATGCGGGAAGAGGGCTTTGGCGAGGCAAGAAGTTTCACGCTGTCAGGATCCTGCCCAATTGGGGAAAAAGTCCTATCTGAATCACATTCAACTTGCAACAGGCCTCAGAGAGACTAATGATGAAAAAACTAAAAACAAGAGTCCCCATTTAAAAATGAAAGCTGGGGATGGTTGCCGTGTACCTTAAATGCAAATCACAACCGCTAGTGTGAGGAGCCCTTCAGTCACTTATTCAACAAAAACTGAAACTATCTTTGGAAATTCGACATATTATGCCTTCAGGAGTCTTGGATTTCGGTTGCCCCAGGAGTTGAGGATTTTAATTTGTTAATAAATCCAGCGTTAAAGGGGGAGAAAGGTAGACCCTCGACAGGCCTCTTGATATTGATTAAAAAGGATTTGGGAACTAAAATAATGGCCTCATCTAACCTATACACACAATTGACAAGAGTAGATTGGACAAAGGGGTGGTCCACTACCCCCAGTATCATGATCCTCATAAATATCTACTGGAATCCGTTAACGTGGAAAGACAACTGTTTTGTGGGCATGGTCAAGAAGGAGATAGATGAATGCCTGGTAAAGTTTGGAGACCCAATGATCATAATTTGTGCGGATTTCAATATGAACTGCTTATGTATTTTATTTATTAACATTTATATCGCGCACAACAGCCCTGAGGAATTGTGGCGCTGTTACCTAAGAACATAACTGGTTACAGGAAAAGGCATACATAGGTACATGGCAGAAGTTAGGAGAGACGTACCTTGGTGAGTGCTGCATCTGCCTGCATCGACCCTCCTGGGCCGAATTCCTGGTGCCCCAGACCCTTTGTAACCCTGTGGCCAGCTCGCTTCCACCCCGTTTCAGCCCTCCCTCCCCTAGACCCTCTCCCTTCCGTGTTTGTCTCTCCTCCCTCCTCCCCTGATTGGCCGGACCGCTTCCTCCTTGGCCCTGATTGGCTCACGAGCTCACAACAACAGAGCCTACCGGGCCGCGCTCGACTCGTGGAGGCCACTTTGTTCCTGCACCTTGGTGAGTGCTGCATCTGCCTGCATCGACCCTCCTGGGCCGAATTCCTGGTGCCCCAGACCCTTTGTAACCCTGTGGCCAGCTCGCTTCCACCCCGTTTCAGCCCTCCCTCCCCTAGACCCTCTCCCTTCCGTGTTTGTCTCTCCTCCCGCCTCCCTCCTCCCCTGATTGGCCGGACCGCTTCCTCCTTGGCCCTGATTGGCTCACGAGCTCACAACAACAGAGCCTACCGGGCCGCGCTCGACTCGTGGAGGCCACTTTGTTTCTGCACCTTGGTGAGTGCTGCATCTGCCTGCATCGACCCTCCTGGGCCGAATTCCTGGTGCCCCAGACCCTTTGTAACCCTGTGGCCAGCTCGCTTCCACCCCGTTTCAGCCCTCCCTCCCCTAGACCCTCTCCCTTCCGTGTTTGTCTCTCCTCCCTCCTCCCCTGATTGGCCGGACCGCTTCCTCCTTGGCCCTGATTGGCTCACGAGCTCACAACAACAGAGCCTACCGGGCCGCGCTCGACTCGTGGAGGCCACTTTGTTCCTGCACCTTGGTGAGTGCTGCATCTGCCTGCATCGACCCTCCTGGGCCGAATTCCTGGTGCCCCAGACCCTTTGTAACCCTGTGGCCAGCTCGCTTCCACCCCGTTTCAGCCCTCCCTCCCCTAGACCCTCTCCCTTCCGTGTTTGTCTCTCCTCCCGCCTCCCTCCTCCCCTGATTGGCCGGACCGCTTCCTCCTTGGCCCTGATTGGCTCACGAGCTCACAACAACAGAGCCTACCGGGCCGCGCTCGACTCGTGGAGGCCACTTTGTTCCTGCACCTTGGTGAGTGCTGCATCTGCCTGCATCGACCCTCCTGGGCCGAATTCCTGGTGCCCCAGACCCTTTGTAACCCTGTGGCCAGCTCGCTTCCACCCCGTTTCAGCCCTCCCTCCCCTAGACCCTCTCCCTTCCGTGTTTGTCTCTCCTCCCTCCTCCCCTGATTGGCCGGACCGCTTCCTCCTTGGCCCTGATTGGCTCACGAGCTCACAACAACAGAGCCTACCGGGCCGTGCTCTCCTCCCTGCCTCTCCTGCGTCCTGGTCCGCCTCCCGACCCGCCCACAACCCGTCCGATTAGCCATCCGGCCTCCTTTCCCAGGCAATTACTGCAGCTCCCAAGGCAGCCCCCTGCCTGGCAGCCCTACGGCGAAGGACCCGAGGCAAAGGACGACTCCAGATCGTATCTGCAGGTATCCGCAGGAGAAGCAAGAAGCCAACAACAAGTAAGTGTGGCAAGGGCAGGTCCAGAAGCTACTACTTCAGGCCATACTACCCTACCACTCCTCTAACGCAACATCAACAACGTAATTACTGCGCCAAATAGCCTCTCTAAAAAAGTTGAATTGAGAAATATTCCCAATTTGCATTTAAAAGTTTGCGTTAATACATAAGTGTACCCAATTGCATTTAGAAGTGTACCCAATTGCATTTAGAAGTGTACCCAATTGCATTTAGAAGTCTACCCAATTGCATATAGAAGTCTACCCAATTGCATTTAGAAGTGTACCCAATTGCATTTAGAAGTGTACCCAATTGCATTTAGAAGTCTACCCAATTGCATTTAGAAGTGTACCCAATTGCATTTAGAAGTGTACCCAATTGCATTTAGAAGTCTACCCAATTGCATATAGAAGTCTACCCAATTGCATATAGAAGTGTACCCAATTGCATATAGAAGTCTACCCAATTGCATATAGAAGTCTACCCAATTGCATTTAGAAACGTACCCAACGGCATTTAGAAGTGTACCCAATTGCATTTAGAAGTGTACCCAATTGCATTTAGAAGTCTACCCAATTGCATATAGAAGTCTACCCAATTGCATATAGAAGTGTACCCAATTGCATATAGAAGTGTACCCAATTGCATTTAGAAGTGTACCCAATTGCATATAGAAGTCTACCCAATTGCATATAGAAGTCTACCCAATTGCATTTAGAAGTGTACCCAATTGCATTTAGAAGTGTACCCAATTGCATATAGAAGTCTACCCAATTGCATATAGAAGTCTACCCAATTGCATTTAGAAGTGTACCCAATTGCATTTAGAAGTGTACCCAATTCCATTTAGAAGCTGCGCCCAATAGCCTCTCTGTGAAAGTTAATTTTAGAACTGCTCCCTCCTCCATTAGAACTGCTCCCTCCTCCATTAGAACTGCTCCCTCCTGCATATAGAAGTCTACCCAATTGCATTTAGAAGTCTACCCAATTGCATTTAGAAATGTACCCAATTGCATGTAGTAGTTCCTCCTGATAGCCTCTCTGAGAAAGTTAAATGGTAATTGTTCCCACTCACATCTGAAGTGTACCCAGCAGCCTCTCTGAGAAAGCTGAATCTAGAATCGGTCCAACTTGCATTTAGAAACGTACCCAACGGCATTTAGAAGTGTACCCAATTCCATTTAGAAGCTGCGCCCAATAGCCTCTCTGTGAAAGTTGAATTTAGAACTGTTCCCGCATCTAGATCTGTACCCTATACCCTCCCTTAGGAAGTTGAATTTAGAATTGCTCCCACCTACAGTTAGAAGTGCACCCAATCACATTTAGAAGTCACGCCCAAGAGCCTCTATATGAAAATCGAACTCGAATCGTCTCCCACCTGCTTTTAGAAGTGAACCCAATTGCACACCAACTCCACCAATGCCCGTCAGAAACTACTCCCACGAACCTCCTCCACTCTCCGATCTGCCCTCCCTCACCCCCCCCGCTCCCAAGACAACCCATCCTCCTCCACAATCCCTGCCAGCACCCTCTCCAAACACCAAGCCAGGGGGGCACGATGGCGTGCCACCCACCCCAAGACCACTCATCTCCTGAACCTCACCGCCGACCCGCCAGCACTGCCCAGGCCCGCTCTCCCCACTACCACACCCCACCCTGCAACCATCCACCCCGCGCCTCGCCACCATACACCTACCACCTTCCCCATCCGACTGCACCATTTCCCCTCCCTAAAAACTGCGCGCCTAGCCCTAGCGAGAACCGAAGCCGCCTCTCTCTCCCCCTCTGACCCTCCTACCCTCTCTCTCACGCCAATCGCAGCAAAGAAACTAAAGAGGAAGCGTTCCTGGTCCCCCTCTACCTCTCAGCTCTCCTCGCCCCCCTTGTCTCGCCCCACCACATCTCTCCCACAATCCCCCCTCTCCCCCGTATCCTCGCCCTTCCTGAAACCCCTCGCCCTCGATTTCACCACAACCGAAACTCCCAACCGCCCTCCCCCCATCCTCAAATCCCCCACCCCAATCCCGATCATCCCATCACACACATCCACCCAACCCCGCACGAAGCCTGCAAAACTCTCGGCTCGCCCACTCTTCCCTAGCACCACCATCCCTACCCCTCTCCCGCTACTCTCTGCCCCTCCGCCCCTTCCCGCACCAGCGCCAAAACCAACCTTCCCTGCCGATGTGAACTGTATCCTATTTAACGCCCGCTCTGTAGCAAAAAACAGACTTTGCATCTTTGACCTCCTCACCTCTGTCAAACCTGACCTAGTTTTCATCACTGAAACCTGGTTCTCTGATGACTTCAGCCCAATCGCAAATGAAGCCTTTCCGCCCGACTACCGCCTCATCCCACTGAACCGTCCGTCCAGAGGAGGGGGGGTAGCATTTGTCTTTAAATCTCTCTTCCGCGCCTCAATCATGGACAACCAACCCTCCATTCCATCCTGCGAATCTCTCCTCGTTAAACTATCCCTCTCCCCGTCGCTCTCACTCACCTTCCTAATAATCTACAGGCCCCCTGGCTACGATAGACATTTCGCAAACAACCTCTGCGACTCTATCGCCACCCTCCAAATAAACCATCCTAACCTCACCCTTCTCGGAGACTTTAACATATGGCTCGACATCCCCACCAATCCTATGACACACGCCCTAATCGACGGTCTAGATGCAATTAATCTCCAACCCCACATAAATGGACCGACTCATTTTAAAGGACACACTCTCGATGCCATCTTTAGCTCAGACACCCAGATTCAGTTAAAGCCCCCAACTCCTATCATCTGGTCCGATCACTTCATTCTCTCGTTTGCCATCACCGCACCCGGCCCCCTTCCCGTATCCGCATCTGAACCTCCGATCCTACGCAAATGCTGGAAAAAACTAATAATCACCCCTGACCTAGCCGAGGCACTCCTCCAGTCCCCACCACCCACCTGCAACCCTAAAAACCAACTAACACCTGAAGCCTTTGACTCATGGCTCAACGCATCTCTGATGCAACTCACCCCTACATGCAAACCATCAACCCGCCGTGGCCCGTTCCCCAGTTGGTTCACTCCTGAACTGAAGACCAGTAAACGACACTACAAATACCTAGAACGCAATTGGCAAAATGAGAAAACCCACGAAAGCAGGACCACCTTGGCCCGTCACTTGTACCGGTACAAGGCTGAAATCCGGAAAGCTAAAAAAGCCCACTACAACGCCCGAATCCTAAACTGCAAAAACCCAAGCAAAGAACTCCACAAAATCATCTCCGAATTCACCAATCCAACTTGTAATACAACCGTCGCGACCCCGTCACAATCACTGTGCGACTCACTCTCCCTCCACTTTTACACCACAGCTATTGAAAGGACAAAAACTCTAAACACCAAACTGGCTCTCTTACAACCAATTGACAATCCTCCACCCGTACCGGCCAGCCCGTCAACTACAACCTCAACTCAACCAACATTCGAATCTTTTAGTCCAATATCACCAGAACAATTTCTCAAACTCCTATCTGCCCGCAAACCATCTGGATCCCCTCTGGACCACTGCCCAGCCACAACCCTTAAAGAAATCTTTGCCTCCACCTGCGCAGGAGAACACGCAAGATCTATCATAAATGCCTCCCTTTCCTCCGGTATCTTTCCCGAAGCATTCAAAATGGTTCACGTCAAACCTCTAATTAAAAAACCCTCGCTCGACCCTCTCGAGCCCAAAAATTACCGCCCAATCTCAAACACCAGATTCCTCGCCAAACTCATTGACCGAACCGCCTACTCCCAACTAAACGCCTTTGTTGAAGCCAACAATCTCCTTGACCCCGCCCAATCGGGATTCAGAACACGCCACGGAACTGAAACCACCTTAACCTCGATCTGGGACGACCTTAAAATGACAGCAGACTCCGCGGGATGTGCCGCTCTAATCCTTCTTGACCTATCCGCTGCCTTTGACACGATCAATCACTCGATACTCCTAGACCGCCTCCACTCACTAGGAATTCGTGGAACCGCTCTTAAATGGATAGCTTCATTCCTCAAAGACAGGCACCAAATAACGACACTCTCCAGCTTTACCTCCCAAGCCCGACCAGTCAACACGGGAGTCCCTCAAGGAGCATGTCTATCCGCCCTCCTATTCAATCTCTACCTGATCACCCTCCCACCAATAATTCGTTCACACAACATCCTATGTTACAACTACGCCGACGACACTCAACTTATTCTAAAATTCCAGAAACCCAACTCCCAACCCGACCTGGCATCCTGCCTCGTAAACATAGAGCGCTGGATGACCCAAAGCCACCTCTTGTTAAACCCCTCCAAAACAGAAATCATGGTTTGCGGCAACTCCGACCTTCTTCCGCACCCGCTACCCTGGCCACCCGCCATGGGCAACTCACCTACACCCTCCAAAACAGTAAAAAATCTTGGTTGCACCCTAGACTCCGACCTAACACTCTCGCGCCAAGTCAACAATGTCTCAAAGTCCTGCCACCACCACCTTAAAAACCTAAGGCGCGTCTTTCCATACCTCTCTTTTCCCAACAGAGTCTCCGCTGTCCAAGCAATCGTTATATCCAGACTGGACTACGGAAACCCCCTTTACCTCGGAATCCATACCTACCAACTGAATAAACTCCAAAGAGCACAAAACGCAGCGGCCAAATTACTACTTGCGCTCAGTCCAAGAGACCACATATCCCCAGCCCTTAAAACACTGCACTGGCTTCCTGTAGCCCGTAGGGTAGCTTTCAAAACCTTATGCCTCTCGCATCGAGCACTGCATAAAACTGGACCGCAATATCTTCAAGACAAACTAATACCTTATCATCCCACTCGCACCCTAAGATCAAGCTCAGCCGGCCTCCTAGTAATTCCCAAGACAAACTCAGTCAGGCTAGGCGGATCATCATTCTCTGCCCTGGCTCCAACCCTGTGGAACTCACTCCCACCCCACATCCGCTTAACTGAAGACTTAACGTCCTTCCGCAAACTACTGAAAACCTGGCTCTTCCCATAAAACCAATCCAGCATCACCACAATAATACCGACCCATCAAACTACCTGAAGCGAGAATGACAGCTAAATAAACTCGAATGTAAACTAGAAAGACAAGCAGGCTTAAACGAGTAAAGTAGATCAAAACAATGAAACAGAGAATACGAATAAATCATTGAGAAACTCAGGAAATCTGAACCGATCAAAACAACATAATAAATGAGAAGGGAATACAGTGAATGACATAAATGAAACAGTTAGAATGGATGAAGCGTACAGAACAGACAATTACACTAAACGGAAGCATGTGGATGTGACTGGAGAACAGATGAGTTGTGGAAAGCGGTTGAGTGTGGAAAGCGGTTGAGTGTGGAAAGCGGTTGAGTGTGGAAAGCGGTTGAGTGTGGGGAGCGGTTGAGTGTGGGGAGCGGTTGAGTGTGGGGAGCGGTTGAGTGTGGGGAGCGGTTGAGTGTGGGGAGCGGTTGAGTGTGGGAGCGGATGAGTGTAGGGAGCGGATGAGTGTAGGGAGCGGATGAGTGTGGGGAGCGGATGGGAGCGAGAGCGTAGTGCAGATGAGAGCGAGAGCGTAATGCCGATGAGTGTGGAAATCGGGTGAGTGTAGAGAGCGGGGGAGTGTGGTGAATGTGGTGATTGTGGCTGAGCGGGTGAGCATGGAGAGCGGATGAGCGTGGGGAGCGGATGAGCGGGGGGAGCGGATGAGCGTGGGGAGCGGGGGGAGCGGATGAGCGTGGGGAGCGGAGAGTGCATGAGTGTGGAGAGCGCATGAGTGTGTGTGAGCGGACAAGTTGTGGGGAGCAGATGAGCGCGGTTGAGCGCGGAAAACGGTTGAGTGGATAGAGCGGCTTAGTATGAGGAACCGAAATGAGCAGAGGTCTGTGGAGAGCGGAGGACTGTGGAGATCGGGTGAGTGTGCGGAGAGCGGTTTGAGAATGGAGAGCGGACGAGAGTGGAGAGCGGGTGACTTTGTGAGCGGATGACTTTGAGAGAGAATGATTTTGAGAGCGGATAAGCGTGGGGAACACATGAGTCTGGGCAGCGCATGAGTGTGGGGAGCGCACGACTGATTATGGACTGAACGAATGTCCTACCTCGACCAGTATGTAGACTGGACGAGTGGATAAACTACACGAGCATATAGTCTGGACAAATGTCTAGACCTGACGAAGTGTGCAGCCTGGACGAGGGTGCGGTCTGGACGAGGGTGCGAACCAAACGTAGGGTGCGGACTAGACGAATGTGTGGAGCGGTCAAGTATGAGGAACGGACGATTATGTGCAACGGACGATACTTAACATGCCTTGGAATGAAGGAAACTCTTGAAAACATACATCACGCCACACCCCACGCTTACCCTCTCCCTTACACCACCACTCATCTAGAACGCAGAGATACTATGACACCATTCGGTATAACTGTTCCCATATCTACATCTCCCGCTTACTCCACATCACTCTAAGTAAACATTGCTGGTTTCTCACCACCCAGCCAGGCGTTCTTCTCAGGCCTAACGCAGCCAAACTCGTTCCGGATAAAACCGACCAGAACGAACACATACTCCTGATCTCTCAACCACCACACCTACAGCTAAGAAGCAGCTACCACTTGTTTTCGCACTAGCTGCACACATACATGGTGCGCACACGCACTTTTTGACTCCCCCCTACTCTCTCTACTGACCTGAACTTCGGTTCCCAAGGGCGTTCAACCTACCAGCGCCTTCAGACCATACCAATGGTATATAAGGCGCTATATAAATGCAAAATAACATAACATAACATAGTTACAAGCATTAAACAGGCATTCCATGAAAGAGTGAATGGATATGCGTGTACCAATGCAGGCATAACATCAGAAGCGGGGTTCAGGCTGGTGTGAGGTGGAGTGTTTAGTTGAATAAGGTAGTTTTGAGGCCTTTGCGGAAAGCTGCGAGGGAGGTCTCGGCTCAGAGAGCATCAGGCAAGACATTCCAAAGTTTAGGTGCTAGGTTAGAGAAGCTGATTTCCCCTCCCCCAAACCCCCAGCTTTGGCCCTATTGATGGGATGGATGAGCAGTTGGTTGGTGTAGTGAGTTCTCCTTGGACGCGAGGAAGTGTCCCTAATGATTGTTTCAGATAAGTAGGGAGGGGCTGAGAGGCTTAAACATTTGTGTTAGTTTGAGTGTCTTAAATGTGATTCTTTCCTTAACCGGAAGCCAGTGGGCATCCCATCTGGCCTGTGTGATCTGGTTTCTTTTGGGGATGTTGTGTGCTGCTCTGAGTGAATCATTTTGGACTATTTGGAGCCGATTTTGGTTTTTAGCTGAGGTGCCTGCAATAAGAGCATTGCAGTAGTCTAATTTGGCTCCAAGTGGCTCGAGCAATGGATAGGCAGTTTTGGTTGGAGAGAAATGTTTTTATGGCATTAGTTTGGTCGTGTGGGCAGAGGCGGAGGTAATGGCACTGATATGACGGGTCATGGACAGGGTGGAGTCAAGATAGACACCAAGGTTCTTCACTGAGGAGGAGACAGGGATGATGGTATTGTCGATGGTGAAGTTGCCGTATTTGTGGCTTAGTTTGGACAGTATTTCTTTGGGGCCTATAATGATGATCTCTGTTTTGTCTCCATTGAGGCATAGCACGTTGTCGGCCATCCATGCTTGGATGGTGGAGTTTTTTTATTTTATTGATTGGCTGATAAATCAACCTTTCAATCTTAAAAACCATCCTTTGTAAATTACATATAAAAAACACATAATAAAAAAACATTTCAAGTATATATCTTTCATAAACAATTAAGAATTTGAATACATAAAAGAATACATAAAAAAATAAAAAACACAAATAAGTGAATAACATAAGATTCATAGTCCACACCCTAAACTAGTTTTTAAATACTTAAAAAAGGAAAACATAAAAATAATTGATGACCTTTATGACATAAACAGATTAACATAATGCAATATCTTCCTCTACATCATTCAATCCTAACTCCAATAACAATCCAGTGGTAGCAATTCGTGTAGTCATCAATCTAGCACGAATTATTTGTGTCCAAAATTCGTCATTATTTTTACATCTCTTAGTTTGAAAGCTCTGACCAAAGTATTTTCGACGTTGGATATCGACTCCAGTACAAAAAGCAACACTATGTTTTAAAGTTTCAGGCTGTTTTCTCAGTTTGCAAAAACCACAAACATCCGCATGACAGTTGCACCTGAAGGTTCCCATAAAGACACATTACAACTTAGTTTAACTATTTTCTATGACCATATTTGTGCACCCTGTCGTCCTTGCGCTTTCCAATATGCGAAATAGAGCCCCATGCTCCAAAACACAGTTCTAACCCAATAATGTCATACATGTAGAACTGTTACATTATAGCACATGTGGTGTCCAGAAATCAATAACAGGCACAAACGTCCCACAAAGTACATTTATATGCTGTAAATATGCATTCATGCATGCACTCAAATGTCACGCTTTGCTAAAATCATCAGCATGTCTCCAACATTTGTATGAGGGGTCAGGCCACTAATCAAAGAGCAGTGGCAAAGGAGGATAACGGTACTAACCATAGTTGCAACGTGGAAGCAATTTGTAAACACTATAGCATTTATCTTGCAATGGATCAACATTGTAAGCCTCCTTCATGTAGTGTTGGAGCAAGCTTGTACATCACGAATTCAGATGTACACATACTACACAGGCATTCCCTCATTGATACATGTGGCTGCCGCATGGCGTTCACAAGTAAAGTACAGTCCTACTTAGCAAAAAGTGCAGGGCCACACAAAGAACTTCAGGTCACACAGCACGAGAGGCAGACATTGCACATGCAAAACTCCTTTTTGGTATGGCATACTGAGATGCTCCCAAATACCAAATGTCTGGCACACTCGGAGCCATGTATGTATAGCCATTCACTGTATGCCATCTGTATTGCTAAACAGGTACCACTACCTCAAGTGACGGTGAAGCCGCATGGACAAGCCAGCAGAGTTGGGAGCTAGAGACCAACCCTCCCTGTCACATTCTGAGGACCACCTGTACCCCTTCAACCCCCCCACTAGAGCTTCCACCAATGCAAGTGCTTCACCATCAGCACTGCACATGTTGCTCCCATTGCCAAATCCTCCTTCCCCATGCCCACAGCAACCGCTGCATACCCTTGAGGAAGTAATCTGCTAGGTGGGTTAAGGGCACTTCCACGCCTGTACCTCCTCCACTCTTTACCACACGGGCATCCTTCGATGCGATATCCATTCCACTGCAACCTGGGGAGGCTAGGCCAGTGGGGACGGGTGAGGGCGAAGTAGCAGGCAGTGGCCTGCATGCTCTATGGGGACATGAATTCCCAGGAACATCCCTGACCACATTCACAAGATGACGCCTCAATCAACCGAGGATGCTGATGATTTCAGGGCATCTGATTGGATTGGTTTCCATTCCGCACGCGATGTCTAACTTGTAATCAGGCGGGCGGTAAAATGAGGCAAGTATTTCAAGTGTTCAGAGCAATGAAGAATCCCACATCCTGTTTTAGCTCATGGGATGCATTAGCAAGGAGTGTTCTAAAATTCTACAGCAAGTACAACATAAAATACTTTAAACAATTGTATTCAGCAGTATACACAAAGTCAAAAACAATTTCTTGAGACGCCCAATGGAACTGTACACAACATTTTGTCTCAAACTCTGATGTGAACAGAACCCATGAGGTCCACCCATAGGCAAAACAATTAAAATCTGAACTTGGAGTTGCTACAGACCAATGCCTGGAACTAAAATGCTGACTTAAGTTTTAACGACCAAACATAGCATCTAGAACTTCTCTGTGTCATCTACGGGGCTCTTAAGTCTTAGTGTGTGGTGGGGGTCCTTAACATATGAATAATAACATATACATAACACATCTACTCAAGAGCAAAATCTGAACTGAATGTCACACAACATGTCAACATCTGTTGCAGGTCTCCATAAAAGACATTTCCAGGATGACCAGCCAGGCATATTCCTAAAGGGTTAAATTCATTACTTGAACCAACTCGCAATCCTCCCAACACTCAGTGGCGGGGTTGTCTGCAAGAGCAAGCATTTCCAACATACCTAACAGGCCGCCATTCCTCGAGAGTGAGCTTATCTGTCCAGTCTGCATTTCTGGATTATTAAAGGCAAAGGGGGCCTGGAATGATCCAGTGGGAAAACAGCCAATAGTGACCCAAATGCCCTTCCAGCTAATTTTATGTTGCCCTTTGAGACATTTAAATGGGTGTCGGGGGCGGGGCTAAACAACCCACACATAATAGCTGGTCTACTTCTTGGCGCTCCCAAAGGTATTTCAAATACTGCCTGTTTTTACCATTAGTGACAGACTCACAATGAGGACCAAAACAGCCATTCAAAGGTTAAAAGTTAAAACGTTAAAAAAACAATATTCAAATGGATCAATGATCCTTTAAAAAAAAAAAAAGATAATTCATTATATTAAATAATTTCCCTGACTATGTCTATTTCATTTACGTTATTTCTCGTGGGTGCTTTAAAAACACTACCTCCCGTTGCCTTGCTTGTCGTAGTCCTTAATAACTGAAGGCAAACATACCTTGTGGAACAGACACACCTAATATGTTTTTGAAATCATCACAAATTGACAGTGATCCTTAGCTGGACTCTAAAGTCCTGCTGCCCCAGAATATCTCCTTGTGTTTTCTGTCTTCCAGGCAGAGACAACCGTTGTTATGCTGAGACCCGGATGTTGTCAGTTTCAGCGAGTTGTTAAAGTGAGTTTAATACCGAGGGACGAGGGCTGCTGTTGTGGATGTCCACCCTCCCCTTTCTGACAGCCTTCCATTCCCGGGGGTTCAGAAAATCTTTGCGGACCATAAGCGAGAGGGTGACAACTACATGTTGCTCACCCCACCCCAGGAAGGGATTGCACTATTGATGATTTCGAAGGAGAAGGAACGGATCAGCGATCTGAGTGTGATTGGCATTGCTGGAAATTATTATGTTTTAATTGAGGGATCCCACAAGGCTCTAGACAGGGGAAGGGGGGCTTGGGGAGGACATCGTGTTCCTGGGGGGACCATTGTTCTCACCCCCCCCCATAAATATAAAATGTGCATATCATTTAAACATAAAAAGCTGTACTTAGATTTACCTGATGTTCACGAAGAGCTGAAATGTTCAAGGGAGAAAAGACCAAAAGTTTTTTAACCGAAAATAACTTTCGGTTTTATCTCCCCCGAATATTTCTGACTATCCCCTTGCCACCCACTTACTTACCTGTGGGCGGCACACCTCTTTGTGTGCCGCCCTCTCCAGCATCCCTCTGCATCACCGGTTCCCTTCACTTGCGTGTATGGGAACCAGAGCTGCAGGGTCCACTTTTCCTTTTTTTTTTGTTTACTTTATTGCGACAGGAGCAGGGGGCACTCCTGCAACCGCCCCTCACATTACAGTGAAGAAAGGTGTGGGGGACACTCCCACTGCCCTTCTTCACTGTAATGGATTGTATGTCATATTTGTTCTAATTTTCAGGCTATACAAGATTTTCGTATAGCCTAAATTTGGTCAAATATGCCATACGTTTTTTTTTCCTTCTGTCTTTTTGTGTGTTTCCCTTAAATAGTTCCTGTAGGCAGCAATATTATTATTATTAGTGTATTTATTGAGCGTGGACCTAGCTTCGGGAAGCAACAGAGCGTTTTACAATCATAGGTGGAAGAACAAGGTTTGGGAGCTGAGAAACAAGGGAGTGGGGATCTAACAACGACCCCAGTCTCCGGTGTGATAGGGAGTGGATGGTTTACAGACTAGGTCTTGAGCTCCGTCCTGAATTGTAGGAGGGAGTGGTTGAGTCGGGTGTGGATGGGGAGAAAGGTCCAGAGTCTTGGGGAGGAGACAGGGAAGGCCTGTCTTCTGTTTTTTTTCTTCATTCCTTCCACTACGAAGTTCAAGTCTGCACATGGCCTTCTGGTGGATTTAATCAGAGTACTAATTAATTTACAGCAGAGGCTCTACATAGATAAAGACATTTTACATTAAAAAAAAAACACACAAATATGCCCATGAGTATTTAAACCTTAATCGCTCGCACAAAATAAATGCCAAGTCTTTTTATGTCATACACCCAAGCAGATCAAAACAAAATAAGTACGTCAGCTAAATAGACTGCATTGAACAGCTACAGGCTACATCACAGCATATCGGATCTGTGTCATATCCTCTCAGGGATGTCACCCAATCCTGTTTCACCATTTTAACTGCATTTTACTGCTAAAAAAGGGGGAGCCCCTCTCCCCACCCACCATCCTAAATACCTAACCCCAAACCCCTTCCCCATCTACTTTTTTTGCGGTAACATGCAGTGGAAAACTGTGGTAAAACGGGATTCAGTGAAAGTAGTCTGCAGAGAAAAGGAGTAATAGCACATATCAACCTATCAAGCACTGAAGCACATGGGGGGAGCACATAAATGAAATGGGCGTATTGCCCTAAAATGGGAGTAAGCAGTACCCAACTGGAAATAATTGAGCCAACAGAGGAAAGCCATCCATATTATTACAGCAATACATTGAAAGCCGTATAGTGTGCAATGCAGATCTGACAGAGAGGAAATATTAGAAGGGTATATTTTACAGAAAGCTCCTATACTGGGGGTGTGAGATTAAACGCAACAAATAGTTTTTCACGGAATATCTATTTCAGTGAGCAGAAACTTCGTAAAAGAAATTATGGTGAATAGGTTCAGAGCAACAACACTTGAGACTCTGTACACAAATCTTTAGTTGAAGTGAAGTTCAGGCAGTTTCGGACTGGCCTATGAGGCAAGACGCCCATGGCTGAACCAAAAACACAAAATGCTTGCGTGGGCCACTTTTGCGCCAATGTGAGCCAGTTTGATGAGTTAATTCACTCTGCGGCTAGTAGTTTTGACCAGTGTTGCGGAATAAATATTCTTTAAAATGCACAATTTGCATCACACTTTATCAAAAAACGTTCCCTTGGTTACTATTCAAACAGTGTCGCAAAAGGAATGACTAGCCCTTTGCAACTGTGGGCTGCTTTTTCCTTGGTGCCTGAGCCAATTTGATGGCCCAGTGGAGCCTGGAGGTGCTGGCTTAACACAACAAAACCCCTGAAATGTGCCAGGCGTTGGAAGCCACACCACCCTAACGTTGAGCTCCTCCTTGTGAAGTATATGCGTTGTACCAATTTGTCACAATATATAAATAAACCGCGTTTGCGTTTCCATATTAAGAGACATTGGAGACAATAACACAGTTGGTGCCATTCAACCTATCAACACAAAACTTTGCAAAAAGTATATATAGCCCTCTAATTTTGGGAGAGAAAGTCTTTTAACAGGTTTATAGAATTATTCACTTTACTGTTACTGCATCACGACTAATGTTACCACTCCCACACCAAGCCCCCAGGCACCTCAGAAGAGTGAAAAACGTGTCGGCATGAGTAGTAAAAACGGCCATTGAAACTTAGTAACATATATGGATAATGAGACTTCCTGACCTTAATTCGAGTTCAAGAAGAATCTTGTTTATTCTCACCCAAGTACTTTTTTTTATATCTTCTTCACAATCCTTCAAGTGGTGAGCCCATAGCTAAAGGACTCGGGCACACTTTCTCTTTTTACCTAAGTTATTCAGGGCATAAGAGGGTATGCACCTTATGTAAGGCCAACGTGCCTCAATACCACACACATCAATTAGTGCAGGAACCTACGCCCCCTTTTTCACAGAGCGATAAGCAGAACGAGCCTGGTATTGTCGATACAAGCCTACACGTTATGAAACCCGCTTGGGATGTATGGATCAACTTCCCCCAGTAGTTTCACAAAATGGATCAAAAACACTGAAGTTAAAATCTCCGCAGACAATAAGAAGCGACATCGGCCAATAGTTGCGGTATTCTTTAGCGTCCCTTCACAGTTCCGCAAACAACAAGATCAGTGTCAAATGGATATTATTCATGAGCTCCCACTTCTGTTTCATCCCAATACAGATCTGTTAATACAATCAACAAGGTGATATCATTCCAGCACAATCAACAGTGTACGCTTTCACCAAGGTGATATCATTCCAACACTATGCCAACCTTCTCCTCACAGTGCCTGTCCAACATTCTGACACATCTCTCGCACTCATCTAGTCCATGTGACTCCACTGCATCCAAAATCTTAAGAGATTTTACAGGAGTCCCCATCAGATTCTCAATTGCCCTTGTAGTTGAGTGTCTCACCCCCAATACTAGCGACCACGGTTGGAAATCCCGGCACATCAAGGGGAAAATAAGTGCCAATGGATTGCCCTGAATCCGAGATCCAGAGAGGCATTTCATGCTGGATACCAGATCCAGGAAAATCCATTCCAGTGCCAGCACTGATGATGGGTCATACAATGATGGACTGTGCTGTTGCAGGTCCATATATCAAGCGCTGTTGCAGCCATAAGAGTTGGATCTATGTGATTTTAACGAATTCCATTACGTAGAATGCTTTTTTACCAAACCCAAAACAACGACCTCCCCCAAATCCCCTGTTGTTCTATAAGCCTAAATCCACTCCAACCCATTCCCCACCAGTTTTAGCCCATTACCACACCCCCACATACCCTTTTACCAAATTTCAGTATTGTTTTCGTTGTTCATGTTTTCGGTACAAGAGCATTCTCAGTAATCTATTCAGTAAAATCACTGGATACCTAAGAGTTATGTTAAGGTGACATGAGAAATAATGCCCTGCAACAAACCAATCCTTATCACACAAAGAGATAAAGAAAGTTGCCCTGTGGGGCATACAGTAATCTGGAATAGATGCACCAAAGGTTTTAAAACATTCTGCCCACTTTCCACTCAATCCATTGCGCGACAGATGCCTTCATCTAACGGTGGACTGTGAGGAAGTAGCACGTATATTAACTGTGCATGCATTAGGGTCGGGAAGTGGCGGGAAAGGTAAAGAGCGAGGCAATGGAAGGTTGGAGGAAAGGGAAGGTTTGTATTGGATCCCTAGGTGCCTGGGAGCCAAGGGGGATGCAAACGGAAAAAGTTTGAATTGTGTGGGGGAATTGAACAGGGCATGTATCAGACTAGGGATTGTTGGCTGTCCCCCACAGAAAATTAGGTAGATGGAAGGGTAGGGGTGGAGCGTGGGGGCCAGAACAGTGGTTACAAGGGTCTCTCCTGCATTAGAGGACGACTCAGAGGGGGAGCAGGAAACTATTGTTTGTTGCAGTGGGAAAGCCAGGCCTAGGAACATGGCTTTGGCAAACCCAGTCTGTGAAGAGACATCATTTAACTCTTCAAACACTGAGGTAATATGATTCAGATTAGTTTATTTCTGAGAATAACGTTGGAGCAACGTATACCATATATGAAAGTGTACTTCTCACCTGCCGTGCAGTTTTCCATCTACAATGTGCTCCCTAGTGGAGAAACAAAATGGTGGATGGCAGCATTAGCACAAGTAGAGGCTACTTTGCACCTTTCCCTGTATTGCTGCTTTGAGTTTCTTATTAGTGTTCCCACCTATAAAAACGGTTTCTATGTTGGGGATGTGAGAATAAGAAAAATAGCTCTACACCATCCTCCAGATCTCCATCCCATAGCAGATCACAAGCAAAAAAGAAATTCCAAATCAAAGGGTTTTGGTGGAGGAGAGGGAGAACCAGATCCTGCGTATAGTTTAACCTCAAAATATCTTTGCACCAGAGGGTAAGATGAATGAGACATCAAACAATGAGAACATGTTTGGCTAAGAAGAGTAGGAAGATACTGCCCTCCAGGAGGTTAGAGAAAATGAAAAGGGTGTGATCTTTTCAGGAAAATACAAAAAGGCAGAAGGCATGAAGGTAATTGTGGAGCATATCTACCTCAATCTGAAATTTCTATCCCTTCTTCCTCTTCCAGAGGGCAGGTCAAGGATTTGTACTTGTACGTTTTTCCATTTTATGAGGGAAAAGAGATTGTTCTGCTGAAAGAACGGAACGCCACAGAAAATTGTCCTTTGCAAGTGTCCAAGCAACGTTTGTGAGGAATTCCACCATCTGCATGGGGAGAGTTTGCTTGACTGGGCTTTTTGATTTTTTGATAAATGAAAATGAATGATGGGAGACCGACCTCAGAGAAATTGGTTAGGCCATTCCGCATACATTTCATCTGCTTCCCGCAAAAAAGGCATAGTCGCATGTACACCGGGAATACACAGCCTACAGGCGCCATCTTCCCCTGTCATATTCAGCTGGAATGTGACAGCCACGGGTACATCAAAGCATCTCAAGAAGGGGGAAGACACAACTTCCTCCAGCCGTGGAAGTCTGCCCCCATCACAAACATCAAGGGAGACCTGAACTTTAATCAGGAGTCAATGAGGGCTCTGTTAACCAGAGAGAGACTTTGATCTACAACAGACAAGGACGATGAGTGGGACTTGGGTATATGTTGTCACCCCTTGTCTGTTCTGTTGCAGAGCACTCTGGTCCTGCCCTCATATATAACAGAAGATTGTTGGTGGGGACCCAGAATTGGTTCATTAAGGTGGGCTTAGCCTGCACCAATCACTGGGGACCATTTGGCTTTAAGAGAGGGCTGAACCCCTCACTTGGCAGATCATCTGACCACTTCAAAAGGAGTAAGAAGAAGGACTCATTTGGACCCAGGCTGAAGGTACAGTCTACCTTAGATCTTCCGCCAGTGAAGGAAGGACAGGTGTTCCAAGAGGGAAGCAGGATCCCTCCCCTATACATCTCCCAGGGAACTGGACTCGGAGAACCCATCCAGCAGTTCCAGAAAGGTACCCAGCCAGCACACAGCGTGCCCTGCTAGGTTCTGCCAGAAAACTTCCTAGGTGGGAAGTGCTGGAGAGTATCTGAACTAAGGACAAGGCTCTTGCCTGCAAGCACTCTCCTGAGCTTTGGGCCGTCTGGCTTGAAAGGATGATACAAACCCTGCAAAGAAGCTAGGAGGAGTGCCACACAAGCATGAACCAGTGTCCATCTTTTAATGACATTTTCGAGACAGTCTAGTTCTCGAACCGCATCCAGCTGCACCATTGACTGTTGTCGCGCCACAGTCACCAGAGCGGTCCGAGTCGCCTCGATCAGCATTCCAGATCCACCAACCAGCACAGAGACAACGATTCTTGGCCCTGAGCCGCCGCCGTGCCGGACCGCCTGTAGACATCCATCCAGCCTCGCTTGCCAAACTGCCTACCGCCTGGTACCCGCAGTGGTCTCCCGCCACTAACTCTATCTCAAGGGCTGCGAAGTGCCCTGGAACTGCCTCAACGCTGTCGGGCACCAAGAACCTCTCAGCACCAGGTACATTGTGGTTCTTCCCCCTCTGGCCCCTAGAGACAGTTATGACCATGTGCCCCCTTGGTGTTGGAACCAAATAACCTTGAATAGTAAAACTGATTACTTTACCAACTACCCTCCTGTCAGTAGCCAGAGTGCATCCCTTTCCTTTGTGAAACTGTCTGTCTTCTGTGTTCCTTTAAATAGTGGATTGTATTTGTAGTGTAATAGAACTGTCTGTGGTGGTAATAATAAAGTAGATCATTTCTATACAACCTTGACTGGACAGTTCCTTTTTTCATTGGGTAATAATTGGATTTTCGCTGTGTTGCAACTAACCAACGATCCACGACCTTGCGGAGATAAGCCTGCCGTTCCGTCCACGTTACCAAAATTGGACAAGAAGGTCTTATAATTCACTTGTATTCCAATTTGTTCGGATCCCTTCTGGTGTACTAGAGGTGTGGGGTTGATTGATGGTTTACAAACCGATATTCATCCCTGGACCACTGGTGTCCCGGAAGTTGATTCGTCGCATTGGTGGCAAGCAGTCGGACCGTTTGGAGTCTTGCACACAGCTTATTCATACAGGAACAGAAACAGCGGGTAAGGTCACCATAGAGAAGCACAAGCTGGCGCTTGAAAAGCAGAAGGAGGCCAACAGGTCCGCCTCTAGCGAGAACAGCAGCAGTAGTGGCTGAGACCAGGGTGCCGGGATTAGCCCCAATGGCACATCCCCAAATATTTAGTACAGGCTATGAAGTGGGGAAGGATATTTTTGACGGGTCTGAAGTGCTCAAGCTGGTATTCCAGCTGCAGGAGGTGGATGAAGTACTGTGGGGTACAGCCCTGATGAGTCGCTTACCAACACCAGGGACTGATGCGATTCTTCAGTTAACTCCTGAGGAAAGGCAAGTTTATGAGAGCATGAAGGCAGCCCTAGTCAGGAAGTTCTGTAAAACGCCAGAACAATATCTCATGAGCTTCAGGGAGCTCAGAAAGAAAAATGGGCAGACATTTGAAGCATTCACACACTTGTCATTGAAATATCTGAGTGGGTGGGTGACTGGTAACACAGTTGATACATTTATAGAGATGTACAATTTGATTGCGTGTGAGCATGTGTTGAAGAATTGCGAGGTTGTCCTACACCAGCATCTTGTGGACAAGACTATCACAGACTCTAGGGAGCTTGCAAAGGCTGCTGACAGGTTTGTGAGTACTCAAGTCCAGAAAAAGGCTGAGGTGACCACACCCAAACCGGAAGAGAAATCAGCAGACAAAAAAGTAAACGGGATGGGAAGGACAAAGGTCCGACCCAATCCTATTCAAAGTCGGGTCCCCAAAAGAACAAAGGGAACCCCCAAACTCTAGTTCAGCCATGCACACCGAAAGGAAGAGCGCAAGTACCCCTAACCCTGAGACACCTGCATTCTTGCCACCCAAAAGTTGTTCCATGTGTAAGGAGCTGGGCCATAGGAAAGGGGATCCTGCTTGCAAGGGCTAACCCAAGCAGGCCATAGCGAATGTTGGACTCATGGAAGAGGCCATCATTAGTGTGGATCTCTACGAGGAGGATTTTCCATTAGGCCAGGGAGTGGTTGAATGTGATTGGTTACACTGAGTGGGAACAGTACCGGATCTCCAGAAGTGATCCCAGTTCCCAATAATACTCCACTCTATCTAGAGCATGTGTACATCAATGGACACAACTCCTGCGGTCCCAGACACCGCGGCTAGCTTCACCTCTGTCACCCGGCAGTGGGTACAGCCAGGCCAGTATATTGATGGGCCTGATTTGTGCGTAAGTGGATTTGATGATAAGAGTAAGTGCCCATTGCGATAGTAGAGTTCAGCTGGGGAGGAGAAATGACCCAGCACTGTGTAGCAGTGAAAGACTCCATCCATTTCCCATGTCAGTTGGGTAATGATCTTCCTGATCCTGAAATAGCCACAGAGCTATACGGTAGAGGGCCAGATTGAACGCTCTGAAAGCCTTAGGGCCTGGAGTGTTTCCAGTGGGCTTGTTGGGAGGACTGGCATTGCCGGTAGCCCCTAGTCCGGTTCTACAGACTAAGTCGTCTACTCCTGCAGGAAAGGGGCTAGTAGCCACGGAGGACCCGAGTTTGGTAGAAGGGGACCCCATGACTTCAGAGTTGCCTGGTGCAGCGCAGGAACCTGAGGTGGAGGACCAGGTGGGCGCAGATCTGAAGGGTCTGCCCAAGCTGGATGGGTTTGCATCAGCTGGGGGCCCAGATTAGACTGATTTCTACAAAGCCCAGAAAGAGTGTCCCACTCTGGCGGGTCTGCGGAAACAGGCAGAGGAACGGGCGAAGGGTGAAGCCGCTGGACTTTTCAAAGTTTACTGGGAGGATGGAAACCAGTGCAGTGAGCCAAGGGATTCTGAGGGTGAGGGCACCATAAGGTTGGTGGTTCCCCAATGCCAACAAAAGTTCCTTTTGGATTTGGCTCACCAAATTCCTTTTGCGGATCACCTAGGAGTGACTAAGACCGGTTGTCTGCGTACCTTTACTGGCTGCAGTTTGACGTAAAAGTTAAGGCATTTGTCCAGTCCTGCCCAATTTGTCATGCTTCTGGTAAGTCAGGTAGTGCCACAAAGGCCCCCTTAATTCCACTACCCATGGTCGGGCGGCCTTTCAAGAGAATAAGCATGTGTATTGTGGGTCCTGTGGATCCTCAAACCAGCTCAGGGAACAGATATATCTTGGTGGTGGTAGACCACGCCACCAGATACCCTGAGGCTGTCCCTCTGGGGAGCACCAAAGCCCCCGTGGTCGCAAAGGCTCTGATTGGGATATTCTTCCATGTTGGATTCCCCAAGGAAGTCGTTTCTGACAGGGGATAAAACTTCATATCAGCATATATGAAGGCTATGTGGGAAGAGTGTGGTGTCACCTTCCGGTTCTCTACCTCCTTCCATCCACAAACCAATGGGCTTGTTGAGTGGTTCAACAAGCCCCTGAAAGGCATGATATGTGGCTTGGAAGAGCACCTGAGGAGAAAATGGGATGTTCTCCTGCCATGCCTTCTGTTCGCCTGGGATATTCTCCAGGCCAGTGGATGTGGATTATGGAGCCTGTCAAACCCAGTGCCCTTCAGGACAAGTGGACTAGGCCTTACTGTGTGCTGGAAAAGGTCAGTGAGGTGAAGTATCTCATTCACGTGAAAGGACCTAAACAGATGTGCAGGGTCTTTCACATCAACCGGCTAAAGCCCCATTATAACTGGGACGACTTGGTCATGGTGTTAGTAACTGACGGAGAGACTGAGGAGGAGACAGATCCCTTCCCAGACCACCTGCACACTGAAGCCACAGATGGGTCCGTTGAAGGTGTTAACCTTGCAACTGACCTATCAGAACAGCAACTGACAGACTGTTGCCGGTTTTTGGGACAGTTTGCCGGTCTTTTTTCGCTGACTCCCAGTCGCGCAGATTGGTCCACCCATGATGTGGAGACTGGAGATAGTAAGCCGGTGAAGAGTAGGATTCACCAGATGTCCGATAAGGTCAGGGACACCATCAAGGAGGAAGTTTCCAAGATATTGTCCCTAGTAGTGATAGAGCCATCCCACAGCCGCATGGTTAGCCTAGTGGTACTGGTCCCTAAAAAGACCAGTAGTGGGAAAACTGAAGTTCCCTTTTGTGTGGACTACTGGGCTCTACCGATGCTCACCCCATTCCTCGGGCAGATGAGCTCATTAACAAGCTCGGCTCTGCCAAGTACATGAGTAATTTTGACCTCACCACAGGGTATTGGCAGGTCGGCTTGACGGATGGAGCAAAACAGAGGTCGGCATTCCCAACCCCGGAAGGACATTATCAGTTCACTGTGATGCCCTTTGGATTGAAGAATGCCCCTGCCAATTTTCAGTGAATGATTAACCAGGTTTTGTCTGAACTGGAAAACGTCAGTGCCACCTATTTAGACGACATTGCTGTGTTCAGCCACACCTGGGAGGATCATGTATCCCACCTGAAACAAGTGCTTCAGGCTCTGCAGAATGCAGGCCTGGCTATCAAGGCCACGAAGTGCCAGATAGCACAGGGTACCGTGACTTACCTAGGCCACCTGGTCGGTGGAGGTAAGAAACAACCTCTCGTTGCAAATGTACAGGCTGTGAAGGAGTGGGACATCCCCAACACACAGATGCAGCTAAGAGCCTTTCTAGGTCTCACCGAGTACTACCGGTCGTTCATCAGAGGGTATGGGGCCATTGCCATGCCACTGAATGATGTAATGTCCAAAAAGATGCCAAAGAAGGTAACTTGGACTCCCGCCTGTCAAACCTCCTTTCAGAACTTAAAGGATGGATTATGCAGGGCCCCAACTCTGAAAGTGCCAGACTATGGTCAGGACTGTATCATCCAGACAGACGCTTGTGATTTTAGGATTGGATGTCACGCCCCCGCTCATGCCCCCACTCCGACACCCTTCCCTGCACTCCTCTTACCTGCCTGACACCGCCCGCTACCATGCCCGCCACCCACGTCAGCAGGGGAGACACAGCAGGCGAGATGCCACGGGAGGCAGGATTGCCTTTTTCCGCCCCTTTCCGCGGTGGCGGTTGCCCTGGCGCCTCCTCCATGCCCGGCAGCACCAGCACTCACGCACCAGGAAACACCAGTCACTGGCCGCATCGCGCTCCACGTGACGCGCGTGAGCAGTCACGTGGCTTGTCACGTGATTCCGCTCGCGACTTCAAAAGAAGCCGGCAAAGAACACACGGCGCTTCACAGCTGCTTCTATTGGAGATCTGCTAGGCTTTGCTTTCTACCTCTTGTTACCTACCTCCTCTTGACCACAGAACGTTACCTCGGATCTGCTTTGGATTTACCTTTTGGACTTGGCGAACTCTCTGATACCCTGGAACTTTTGACCTCCTGTTTGACCCTTGGATTGCTCAAAGAATCACCACGAATCACGTTCTTGCTACAGGTGTTGTCCGGAGTGCCGATCCTTCATCTCAGCCTGCTGTTGGTTCCCCCTGCTGTTGGTGTAGGTTCCCTACCTGTTCTACCATCCTCTGGGTAAGCTGGTGTCATCATACCTTGTTTTGCTTTCTCTGCCAATTGCTTGTGGTTGTTTAATTGACCATAACCCTTTGCCTTACAGCACTCAGGGGTCCTTCCAGCGTTCCCGGTATCAGCCTGACGACGACACTCCACACCTGTGGCCTCAAAGATTGCTAGGGCAGTTATTTATTCCTGCTCGAGCGATACTTGGGGACGGAGGTACTTCATAGCTGCACGACCATCAAGTCTGACCTCCGAGTTATCAGAGACTGTGAAGCCTTGTGGTCGTCCAGCTATGGATGCCTCCGCCGGGGACCCTGTGACGGCTTTAATGCAGGCAGTGACAGCACTCAGGGCCGACATGGCAACCGCTACCGCAGCCCTACGCACTGACATGGCCGCTGCCACTACTGCATTGCACCACCGCCTCGATGCCCTACAAAGCACGTGCCACCCTTTACCTGTAGATGCCGAATTCGATGCAATCGCTCCCCCTCAAAACCTGCTCCTGTCATACCCCCCACCATCCCGGCTGCCCCTGTGGTAATCCAGAACCCTTTCCCTCTGGCAGCCCCCGAAAGATACCAAGGCGACCCAAAGAAATACCGCACCTTCATTAATCACTGTAAACTACACTTCTTGTGCCGTCCTCAGGCCTTCCCTGATTCAGTATCAAAGGCAGCCTTTCTGCTCTCCCATTTATCTGGTGTGGCCGCCACCTGGGCTAATCCGTTGTTGGAAGGCGACCACCCTGTGTTGTACGATTTTGAACTGTTGACCCAAGAAATGGCCAAGGTATTTGACACCAGATACAAAGCGCAATCCAGAGATATGGAACTCCTTGTTATACGTTGATAGTCGTGAAGATATAAGAGACCTCCGTCCCCAAGTGCCGCACAGGGAGAATCACTAATCACTCCCTGTGCAACCTTTGAGGCCACAGGTGGAGAGATCCGAGGCCGGAACCGAAGTACTAGGAACCCCAAGGCAGCTGTAAAAAATACAATGATTAAATACCAAGCAAGCAGGGTACTATATGCATAAAACAAAGAATGGCCAGGGTCTTACCAGATATCCGATGAAAGGGAAGATGGACCTGAGAGATGGTTCCGGGACTCACGTAGGCAAGGAACCCACCCTAAAGGATAGGTCAGGATGTTTTCAGCCAATCTCCACCTGGAGAGTGTTGTGGTCCCTCGATAGTTGGGTGACAACTACCACCTGGGAAGTATGATTTCTTGTACAAGGATGCGGCCTGGGAAATCCAAAGGTGTCCGTTGAGCAAAAACAAGGTATGAAGCCAGGAAAGGCAGTCCGAATCCAGTGGAGGAACAAAGAGCAAGATCCAGAAGAAGTCCGTGATTCAGTCCGAGGTCAGAAGCCGTGAGAAACAGGAGAGCCGAAGTCGCCGTAGCCGAACGTGATCCACAAGAAGTCCGAAAACAAGAGCCAGATTCAAGGATGCCAGGTAAGCGGGTTTATTCAGCCAAAACAGGGTCTCCGAGAAAAACAGCTGTGAAGCGCGGTATACCAGCACTGCCCGGCTTAAATACGGTTACTTCCTGGTCACATGACACGGAATGGAATCACGTGACCGTGAGCCTGGGGCACATGACCGCATAACGTCACGTGATCGGGTCGCAACGGAACGAGCACTTGTCTTCCTGCTCGAGCGGCTGCCTAATCTCCATGGCAACTGCCAATGGAGAAACGGCCGCAAGCGCGACTGCAGGGTGTATGGCGATTGCTTCGCCAGCGCGCAAGCCAAACTGGGATGCCTGCGTGAGCCCCTGGAAACAGGTGACTGGGAGAAGGTGGTTATCTGAGTGGTTGGCGGGACATGGCCGAAGGAATGATCTGAGGACATGACTGAGGACATGACACTCCTGGATCTCACTCAGGGTCGCTCTACTCTCATTGAATACATCACCAAGTTTAACCAGCTCTCTGCTGAGACCTCCCGCCGGAAAACAAAAAGGCAGTGGTATACTATCGGGGCTTGTCTGGGGTCATGAAAGACGCTTTATCTGTGGTACCTTCGCTTCCCACAGTCTATGCTGACTTGGTTGACCTAACGTTACAAGTGGATGCTAGACGAACGGAACGGCGGGTGGAATCAGGGTTGTCTCCATTCCCATCTACATCCACGGCTGACACCACACCTGAGCCCATGCAGATTGGCGGGATACTCAGCCCCATTAGTCATGTCGAACGAGAGCGCAGAAAAACAGACAATGCCTGCTTCTACTGTGGTCTCAACGGTCATTTCGTAAAAGAGTGTCCCCGCCGCCCAAAAACCAGAAACCCGGGTTTTCCGAAGACTCGCCCTTGAGATCAGGGGCAGGGGCGAGTCCTGGACGCAATCCCTCTGATCCTGCTTTTGGTCCCGTTTGACCTGTGGTGGTACAGGCATCCCTGAACCACGTTGCTGGCTCCCACGCAGTGAAAATCGTAATCGACTCCGGAGCTACAGGCTGTTTCATCGACATAGCCCTAGCCAGCTCGTTGAACTTGCCTTTGGTCACGAAGAAACACCCTGAACCAGTCCAGGCAGTGGACGGGACGTCTCTTGCTTCTGGTCCAATCATGCAACAGACAGCCCCACTGGAATTGGTTATACAGGAAGTCCACAAGGAGATGATCTCCTTTGATCTCATAGCCACTACTCAGTTCGGGGTGATCCTGGGCATCCCTTGGCTACGGAGGCACAATCCCCTGATTAACTGGGGGACAGGTCAGGTCTCCTTCGAATCCGAAACATGTCAATACTACTGTCTGCTTGCGACACCTCAGGTTTCCAGTCCCGCAGACATCCTGGGTATTGTTGCCTCCTTGGCCATAGAGGACAACTCTGATGTCCAGGACACACACATGGTAGGGGCAATCACGGGTACAATACCTCCTGAATATCTTGAATTCCAAGCGGTAAGCGGTAAAGGCTCTACGGAGGGTCTACCTCCGCACCGACCCTACGATTGCCCCATCGATCTAGTCCCTGACGCCTCTATCCCAAAGGGCCGGATCTACTCCCTGACCCAGACGGAAGAACAAGCCCTGCAAGAATACATCCAGCGGGCCTTACGTTTGGGTCACATACGCCCATCGACCTCTCCAGCTGCAAGCCCTATATTCTTCATTCCAAAGAAGGAAGGGGATCTTCGCCCCTGCATCGATTACAGGCGCTTGAACGCTGTCACGGTAAAAAACCGCTACCCCATACCTCTCATCACCCCGTTGTTAGACAGGCTCGCTCATGCTACAATCTATACCAAACTAGACCTCCGCGGGGCGTACAATCTCATACGCATGCGTGACAGTGACAAGTGGAAGACGGCCTTCTGTTCACGACAAGGTCTATTCGAGTACACCGTCATGCCCTTCGGCCTCTGCAACGCCCCGGCTACCTTTCAGCACTTCATGGATGACATATTCAGCGACATTTTGAACACCTACGTAGTAGTCTATTTGGATGACATACTGGTTTTCTCTTCCTCCCTTGATGAACACGTCTCGCATGTCAGAGAAGTGCTGTCACGGCTCCAAAACAACGCTCTATACTCCAAACCCGAGAAATGTCTATTCCATACCACCCAGGTCGAGTTCCTGGGGTTTCATATCTCTCCCGGGGGGTCTTTCTATGAATCAGACCAAGGTTCGGGCGATCAATGAATGGCCAATCCCGATCAACCTCAAACAGTTGCAATCGTTCCTGGGGTTTGCGAACTTTTACCAGAGGTTCATTGCCAGGTTTTCCTCTGTGGTGGCCCCGCTCACTACCCTCACCAGCCCTCTTGTCCCCTATGTCTGGTCTACGACACAACAAGCTGCTTTTGACTCCCTGAAAACCTTGTTCACCACTGCCCCGGTGTTGCAACACCTCGACCCTGAGCTTCCTTTCGTCCTTGAAGCAGACGCCTCTTCTTATGCAGTGGGCGCTGTACTGTCCCAGCCTTGTCCTACCACCAATCGTTTGCATCCAGTAGCATTCCATTCACGCAAATTCACGGCAACTGAACTGCATTACACAGTTACGGAAAAAGAACTACTGGCCATTAAAGATGCACTACAAGTCTGGAGACACCACCTCCTAGGGGCCAAACACCAGACCGTGGTGTTCTCCGACCACAAAAACCTCCAGGACCTTGCCTCCTTAAAATGTACAAACAGTCGGCAGGTACGTTGGCACCTCTTCTTTGCCGCGTTTGATTTTGTGGTCAAACACAGGCCTGGTGTTGGGCACGGCAAAGCAGATGCCCTATCTCGTTCTCCCGGGGGTGAGATCCTTCCGTCATACCCTGACCCCCTGTTAGGCAAAACCCATGTCGCCTGTGTTTGTACACCGACTCCTTCTCTCCTGTCCACTATACGACAATGGGTTTCCCAGTATCCACAATCCATAACGGAATGGGACCCGGTTAGGCAAGACGGGCTGCCTTTCATTCATGGGAAGCTCTTCCTACCCACGAGTGAAACCAGGAATCAAGCATTAGACTGGTCCCACGATGCTGCCATCAACGGCCACCCCGGGCAACATCGCACTCTAGACCTCCTTAAACGATGGTGCTGGTGGCCAACTATGAAGAGTGACGTACAAAACTACGTCAATACCTGTTCGATTTGTGCCCAGGGCAAGTCACGCAGGGGCCGACCCTTGGGTCTTCTTCTCCCTCTCCCCGTTCCCCCACGGCCTTGGCATACGGTTTCCATGGACCTGATCACTGATCTACCACGTACGCAGGGTTTCAACACCATTTGGATCATCGTTGACTCTTATACCAAACTGGCACGTTTCATACCATGCAAAGGGATACCTTCAGCCCCAGTCTTGGCCAGGCACTTCTTCAAGTCTGTGTTCTGTCTTTTTGGCTTACCCCATGTGTTGGTTTCCGATCGTGGTACACAGTTCACCTCCCAATTCTGGCGGGCCCTTACCGCTCTGTTGGGCATCAACGCACATTTCTCCTCTTCGTATCATCCGGAAAGCGATGGACAGACGGAAAGGGTCAACCAAACGTTGGAACAGTACCTGCGCTGTCTGACGTTGCAGTATCAAGACACATGGCTCAACCTCTTACACCTCGCTGAGTTCGCCTATAACGATACACTGCACTCTGCTACTGGTTTCTCACCTTTCTTTGCCCTCTACGGCCAGCATCCCCGTACCCTCCCCATTCCGGACTTCTCCTCTTCTGATATCCCCGCCACCTCGGCCTGTGCACGGGATCTCGTGTTGGTCCATGCCCAAACATTGGTCCATCTACGTGAAGTGCAGGCTTCCATGAAGGCGGCTGCTGACAGGAGGAGGGCGGTTGCGCCTGTTCATAGGGTGGGGGATCGGGTTTGGGTTTCTACCCGCCACTTACACATTCCCGGCTGTCGTAAGCTCCTTCCCCGTTTTGTGGGTCCTTACAGGGTGGTCAAGGTTCTGAACCCAGTGGCATTGCGCCTGGCAGTGCCCTCCTCTTGGCGGATCCACCCGTTCTTCCACGTCTCCCTGATTAAGCCATGCCTTGGCCCTACCCGCTTGGTGTCCCCTCCTGCCCCTGTCTCTGTCTCGTCTCCTGACGTTTTCGAGGTTCGGGCCGTTCTGGGTTCCCGTGTTCGTAGGGGTGTTCTGCAGTACCTGGTGGACTGGCTGGGTTACGGCCCTGAAGATCGTTCTTGGGTTGCTTACCGGGATGTCCATGCTCCCCGTTTGGTTGCCCGCTTTCACTGCGACAGTCCCTCCTGCCCACGCGGTCGTGGGCCTTTAAGGGGGGGCTCTGTCATGCCCCCGCTCATGCCCCCACTCCGACACCCTTCCCTGCACCCCTCTTACCTGCCTGACACCGCCCGCTACCATGCCCGCCACCCACGTCAGCGGGGTAGACACAGCAGGCGAGATGCCACGGGAGGCAGGATTGCCTTTTTCCGCCCCTTTCCGGGGTGGCGGTTGCCCTGGCACCTCCTCCATGCCCGGCAGCACCAGCACTCACGCACCAGGAAACACCAGTCACTGGCCGCATCGCGCTCCATGTGGCGCGTGTGAGCAGTCACGTGGCTTGTCATGTGATTCCGCTCGCGACTTCAAAAGAAGCCGGCAAAGAACACACGGCGCTTCACAGCTGCTTCTATTGGAGATCTGCTAGGCTTCGCTTGCTACCTCTTGTTACCTACCTCCTCTTGACCACGGAACGTTACCTCGGATCTGCTTTGTATTTACCTTTTGGACTTGGCGAACTCTCTGATACCCTGGAACTTTTGACCTCCTGTTTGACCCTTGGATTGCTCAAATAATCACCACGAATCACGTTCTTGCTACAGGTGTTGTCCGGAGTGCCGATCCTTCATCTCAGCCTGCTGTTGGTTCCCCCTGCTGTTGGTGTAGGTTCCCTACCTGTTCTACCATCCTCTGGGTAAGCTGGTGTCATCATACCTTGTTTTGCTTTCCCTGCCAATTACTTGTGGTTGTGTACTTGACCATAACCCTTTGCCTTACAGCACTCAGGGGTCCTTCCGGCGTTCCCGGTATCAGGCTGACGACGACACTCCACACCTGTGGCCTCAAAGATTGCTAGGGCAGTTATTTATTCCTGCTCGAGCGATACTTGGGGACGGAGGTACTTCATAGCTGCACGACCATCAAGTCTGACCTCCGAGTTATAACATTGGAGAAGTGTTAGCACAGCTGAACTCTGTAGAGCAACCTGTCGCCTACATTAGCAGGTGGTTGACAAAAAGGGAAAGAAACTGGGCTGTCGTAGAGAAAGAGGCATATGCAGTTGTATGGGCTGTAAAGAAGTTGAAACCCTACATCTTTGGGTCTCACTTTACAATCCAGATGTAGCACAGGCCTCTGCGATTGTTAATGACCATGCAAAAGGAGAACCCTAAGCCTTTATGTTGGGGCCACATCCCTACAGGGATTAGATATGGACATCCAGCACAAGCCAGGCTCCCAGCATGGAAATGTAGATGGCCTCAGCTGGTATTTTCACCTTGATGACGAACCAGACCCTCAGTAGGGTAGTAGTTCACATGTTGAGGCTGTGGGGCATGTGAGTAATTCGACCATCCACACGTGGAGAGTGCGCTCACCTGGGCTTTTTGATTTTTTGATAAATGAAAATGAATGATGGTAGACCAACCTCTGAAAAATGTGAGAGGCCATTTCACACACATTTCATCTGCTTCCTGCACAAAAAGCATAGTCCCATATACTCCGGGAAGAGACAGCCTTCAGGCGCTGTCTACCCCTGTCATACTCAGCTGGAATGTGACAACCACAGGTACATCAAAGCATCTCGAGAAGGGGGAAGGCACACCTTCCTCCAGCCATGGGCAGTGTGAGAAACCTGAGGGTATTCTCCCAGATAGACCTCGGGAAACCCTTATTCAGGTGGCATGGGGAGGCCTGGCACTCTTGGATTCTGACCATGGGGTGGACGAGCAAGGGAGGGTCACCTGGGTAAGGGGCCCCAAGTTTATGCTCGGGGGGAATGCCCCCAGGTGAGATGCGGTATGTTACCGGGGAAGAAGATGAGGAGAGTGAGATCCCTGAGACCTTTATAGGCTGTGCCACATCTGCCCCCGTTCTTCTCACTGAATCTCTTACCCAAATCCACCGACCCCTCTGTATATAACCTATCCTCTAGGATATCAAACCCTGTCACATTCAGAAATGGTCTCTTCCCAAAACCCCTTTATTCCTGTGCCTTACCTGCATACACCCGGTCATTCTTTTCCACACGCATCTGATCACTATTTCCTGCACTCCCCACCTGCTCGGACAAAACACTACCATTCTCACAATTCCCCCTGTTCACTTCATACTAATAATCCCGGTCATTCCCATTTGCCCCACAGACCCTACCAATCCCGTCCCTCTGATTGTCATCTTCCGAACACCCAATCTACTATGACAGAACACTGCCGTTCACACAATCCCCTTCTTCATCTGGTCATTCTCATCCATTGCACAAACCTTCCTTATCCCATCCCGTGCGATACTATGACACTCCAACCACCCCCCTGTGCCAACATGAATACTTTTTTTATACCCAAGACAATGGACTAATGTGAAACCTGTTTATCTGACATGCATCAATACACGGGTTAGGCAAAGTCAGGCAATTAACCAGAATAACACAC
This sequence comes from Ambystoma mexicanum, assembly GCF_040938575.1. Classification (NCBI taxonomy): domain Eukaryota; kingdom Metazoa; phylum Chordata; class Amphibia; order Caudata; family Ambystomatidae; genus Ambystoma; species Ambystoma mexicanum. The sequence continues at coordinate 1,089,428,748 of NC_090929.1, forward strand.
ACCTGACGGCCCTTTCCATTCTCCACTGGGTAAACAGACTGTGCAAAAGAGCGCAAGGAGAGGAAGGCGAGCATGGCAGACAGCACGACAGCACAGCTAAGTAGGCGTGCCAGTTCAAGAGAAGGAGAAAGCTGGCAGGAATCGAGAGGGTGGCAAGGAGAGAGGTGACCTTGTCCTTATCATCCCAGGCCCGCAGAACCTTCGTGGAGGAGAGCCTAAGGTTGCGAACAATAGCACAAGTGTCTTGAGGCAGATGTCAACAGTACATGGGCAAGCTTATGTCTATACGCAGGACCGAGGGAAGCTTCCATTACTGTGCTACCGCCTTGACTCCAGGAAAGCCAAAAGCAAAGCAGTTCATCAAAGCCGGTGAGTCGAAGGAAAAATAAGAACCAGGCTGTGTTGAGTGAGACTTGCAAGATGATATGTTTTTTAACCAAGTTCTATAAAATATGAAAGAACGGTGGTAAGTGTTGAACGAGAGGTCCCTTTTATCATTGGGTAATAATTTTTGCTGTGTTGCAACTAACCAACGATCATGACCTTGTGGAGATTAGCCAGCCGTTCCGTCCACGTTACCAAAATTGGACAAGGAGGTTTTATAATTCACTTGTATTTCAATCTGTTCGGATCCCTTCTGGTGTACTAGAGGTGTGGGGCTGGTTGATGGTTTAGAAACCGATATTCATTCCTGGACCACTGGTGCCCGAGAAGTTGATTTGTCACAACGTTAAAATTGATGACCAACACAGGAATAGTATTGGCCATAATAATTTCACTCTGAATGAAGCATCATCAACATTTCCAGTTGATCCGAAGATGGATAATACTTTAAAAAGGACCTACTCAGTGATCAATCTTATGGTTCAACTGGAGCCTACTCAGAATATGCTATTGAGTCTCCATGGCTATTATTATATTTGCAGGTCCTCTATACAGCATATCAGGTGAGGAAGGCATTGCTCCATTACTAGAGATATTGTAGGATTGTGATTTATATGCATGGTCTCTAGGTGCTCATGGAATGTGAAGTCCAATACCTGTCACATATAAATTATGACATCATGTGAAGTGCAGCTGCTGGTGGAAGCTGTGGCTTCCAAACTGGAAAGTAGAGGATTCATGTACGGCGCTGTAACCAAGCTTTGATTCTGTGGCCACTATCTCATTAGTCCACAGCTCGAGTTCTTCATTGAGAAGTCATTTAAAGATAGGAAGTATACCTTATTTTATCATAGGAGAGGACATGCATGTACTTCTAGACCTAAAGAAGGAGTGCTTCACTAACAGCCCCCTTGCTGGTCGCTAGAGGTGCCTTTCTAGGAAGAGATGTTTCTGCCCATGGCCGCTCATAAAGACCTCTAGTTCCATCCCTGCTACAAAAGATTGACTACAGCAACCTACCAGTAGGAGGACATCTTTTAGCTTGGATGAGTATCTTTGATTCCTGGGTTCAGGACATGTTGCATGACAGATACACCATCAAATTACAGGAGATCCCTACAGATTCCCATATTGTTATTTGCCTGTTAACCATGGCAGTATTGAAGAAGGGAGATTTACATTTTTTCAGCATTCTGTTCTTGGTAAAAAAAAAGGGATTAGGACAAAGTTGCCCTGTAATTCGATCTGAAGAGCTTAACAATGTTGTGCCATATCAGCCTTTTTACAAGGCCACTCTACTGGCTGGGATAGCATCAATTGTCCTTGGGATTGGGTTGACGTCATGTATCCCATCAGAAATACCTGACCACGCTTCTGGATTCAAATGTGTGTATCCTGCCTCAAGACACTTGTGCTATTGTTCGCAACCTTAGGCTCTCCTCCACGAAGGTTCTGCGGGCCTGGGATGATAAGGACAAGGTCACCTCTCTCCTTGCCACCCTCTCGATTCCTGCCAGCTTTCTCCTTCTCTTGAACTGGCACGCCTACTTAGCTGTGCTGTCGTGCTGTCTGCCATGCTCGCCTTCCTCTCCTTGCGCTCTTTTGCACAGTCTGTTTACCCAGTGGAGAATGGAAAGGGCCGTCAGGTGTGTGTTATTCTGGTTAATTGCCTGACTTTGCCTAACCCGTGTATTGATGCATGTCAGATAAACAGGTTTCACATTAGTCCATTGTCTTGGGTATAAAAAAAGTATTCATGTCGGCACAGGGGGGTGGTTGGAGTGTCAGAGTATCGCACGGGATGGGATAAGGAAGGTTTGTGCAATGGATGAGAATGACCAGATGAAGAAGGGGATTGTGTGAACGGCAGTGTTCTGTCATAGTAGATTGGGTGTTCGGAAGATGACAATCAGAGGGACGGGATTGGTAGGGTCTGTGGGGCAAATGGGAATGACCGGGATTATTAGTATGAAGTGAACAGGGGGAATTGTGAGAATGGTAGTGTTTTGTCCGAGCAGGTGGGGAGTGCAGGAAATAGTGATCAGATGCGTGTGGAAAAGAATGACCGGGTGTATGCAGGTAAGGCACAGGAATAAAGGGGTTTTGGGAAGAGACCATTTCTGAATGTGACAGGGTTTGATATCCTAGAGGATAGGTTATATACAGAGGGGTCGGTGGATTTGGGTAAGAGATTCAGTGAGAAGAACGGGGGCAGATGTGGCACAGCCTATAAAGGTCTCAGGGATCTCACTCTCCTCATCTTCTTCCCCGGTAACATACCGCATCTCACCTGGGGGCATTCCCCCCGAGCATAAACTTGGGGCCCCTTACCCAGGTGACCCTCCCTTGCTCGTCCACCCCATGGTCAGAATCCAAGAGTGCCAGGCCTCCCCATGCCACCTGAATAAGGGTTTCCCGAGGTCTATCTGGGAGAATACCCTCAGGTTTCTCACACTGCCCATGGCTGGAGGAAGGTGTGCCTTCCCCCTTCTCGAGATGCTTTGATGTACCTGTGGTTGTCACATTCCAGCTGAGTATGACAGGGGTAGACAGCGCCTGAAGGCTGTCTCTTCCCGCAGGGAGGCTGTTGCAGTGGGAGGCCCTAGCCAAAAAGACATCTACACCCAACTGGTTGCTTGCAGAAGCGACTGACCCTGAGGGAGTTGGAGGCGGATGAGGGAAGAGCTCTAGCAGGGAGATATATAGGAAGTGACAGTTTGAAGGTATTGAGGTCCCAGGGCCCAGAAGGCCTTGTGCATAATGCAGAGGGTTTTTACCTTATTCCTCGCAACCACTGGGAGCTATTGCAGACATTTCAGTGCAGGAGAAATACCATCCCAAGTCGCACAGTCCTCTTCTGGATGCCTTGCAGACGGCAGAGAGTAGAAGCAGGAAGATTTAAAAAGAGCCTGTTGCAATAGTGCAGCCTAGACAGAAGCACAGCTGTGCAGACAGTGACCTTTTGGAAACTTGCTTTAGGTTGGTAAGATACATGCAGTGCTGCTTTTTGGAGGCATATTGTTACGATTTATGTAGGAGATGGGTTAGTGGGGAAACCATTTTGTAGCATTGTCTGAAGGAAAGCAGAGAGTTCCTGTTTCGATATTACAATGTATAATATGGGTAAATGAAAAAGTTGCAAGCACATACCAGTGAAGTGCCACTTGATGGTAGGGGATGGGAAAAACAAACCGTATGCTTTTAAAGAATGTAATGGATGCTCAGTGGCATATACCGTGCACAGAGGCAATTATAACACAGTGGTAAACATACTGCAGAAAAAGTTTTCATACCTCCATTTTGTGGTGATGGGTGCTCAGGTGGAGGCACAAATCTTACAATCTTTTACTGAACTTTCTACTGGACGTGCTTTCGAGTGACAGGACTCTTGCAGGCTGAATTTGTAACAGTACCTATGAAGTGTAGTGCCGGACTGTCGGTGTTAGATGCGAACGTCTTGGATGGCATTGGTGGAATAGTGTGTGCCTATTTACCCGTACACAATGAGGTAGTGGTGGACAAATGATAGTGGAAAGGGAAGAAGGATTGTTCCTGCTTTACTGGGGTGCAGCCCTCGCTGTACTTTGGAAAGCACACATGCCACCATCTGCGCTTCTCATCATGCTGGCCAATGGACATAGGACTGTGGGATTATCCAATCAGGTACTATGGGTGTGGTTCACAGGAAGGGGAGGTCATACTGTTGTACATTACGCTGCGTAGTGAGGCTGGCTGACATGGCGAAACGCATTGTGTTGACTTTGGGTGATGCCTTTGTGATAGATCTGCACAAGTATGCCCTGGAAAGACACTTTGATGGCAATTGCAGTTTGGAAGGTGTGGACGCATTGTGGAACGCTGTCTATGAGTGTAGTTTTGCCGACATGCATGCACTTTGCAAAGATCTGGCCACTTTTGCTATTGCTGATGTTATTGTCATCCACTACGGCGGCATGCATATGGGTTATGTGTCTTGTTTAGGTTTTTTCCGTTGACTGAAGAGGTTGCTAAATGTAGTGATGAGGCTTTTTCCCACTGCCAAGGTGCTTTTCTCATCCATAACACCACGAAGAGTATGGGAAAATGCTCCTGGATGTTGTTCCGAGCCTGAGGCAGGAAGATCTCTCATCAACAAAAGCATGTGTACTTTTTTATCCGATGGTGGGATGTTCTTCTGCAACAATGACCTCATAAGTTGTGGAAATGCAGAGTTTTTCCAAGCAAGTGGCATTTCATTGTTGCCCATTGGTAATGCTGTTTTGTTTGCCCATCTACAAGATGCGGTGAAGAGTTTACTGTAACAATGTTAGCTCAAGAAAACACAAAATCAAATAAAAACCAAAAAAGGTGTTTCTATAGAAGCATCTAAAAAAGAAAAAAGGCTCTTTTCAGAGCCGCCCCTCACAACAAACTCCCCCTACCCTGGTTGCAATTTATTCCCCCACGGAGCACGAAAGCCACATCCAGAGATTTTGAGGATGGGGGCTAGGGAAATGGGACGGTGGAGGCAGAGGGATTGCGCAATAACGCTTCTGGGCGGGGTGTGTACTCAGAGGATTGTTGTACAGAACTGATACTGTTACATGGAGAGCTCTTCAATGTCATTGGTGGATGTGTGTGGAACTTTTTAATAGTACACAATGACGGCGTGCTAGAAAGAAGAAAGTGGAAAGGGAAGAAGGAATGTTTCTGCTTTATTGGAGCACAGCCCTCGCCGTCCCTGGGGAAACGCATTTGTGCACATACCCCCGTTTCCAGCATGCTACCCATGAGATGGGGACAATGCAGACTATCGCACCTGCGGGTGTGGGTCACAGGAAGTGTTGTTCATAATGTTCTCCCTTACTGTGCGTACTGAGCCGGACTGACATGGTTGCTATTAGTTGCAAACGCAATGTAGCACAGCAGATTTGGTCTACCATCACTTACAAGGCAAACCTATGTGGCCTGCTACTCTGTTCTGAAAAGCTGCAAACAGATTGCAGAGCAGCTCTGGGGTGTGGCCTTTTGTAGGGTTCCTGTGGAAAACTTGCACCCGGAAAACAGGCCTACATTGTTCAAAAACATACATACATGTGCAATGGCACATTGTAATGTGTTTGTAAGCGTGTACGTTCCGGAAAACACTCCGTACATTGCTCAACACTGTACTTTGCTGCTGTCTGAGGGTCTGGATCATGTCCCCCAAATAAGGGCCCATGCATAGCGTGGGTGCGGTCCCATGGTGACGTTGCCAATGTTCTCCTGTGGGACGGCTGTCCGCAGGACGTGTTTTGGGCAGAATACATTGTGCGCATGTGCATAGGTGTCGTATGCACACCGTTGCCACTTCTCTACTGAATAATAGTGCACCACACATGCACCGGCCATCTTGGGAGACGGTGGCTGTTTATAGGGTATAGCAGGTGCAATGTTTATCTGTATAGCTACGTGTAGGGCGTGGTTGGGCACCTTCACCTAATTAACATTCCTTCGCATATGCTGTACATTGGTAGTGTTACCAGGACACAGAGGAACAGATATGCATGCGTGTACTTGCACAACAAACAAACCTCCGCTCCCACAGGTAATCATCGGTGGTGGACAACATGCGGACATAAGGCGCGTGCTGGCATCGTACGGATGCCTCCATTGTCATTGTGGATAGGCCAGGTAGCTGCAGTGTCCATAGGACACCTACATTTTCCTTAATTGCGGTCATTCCAATGAGGACTGTGTGCCAATGAGTCAGAACGGCATTAAAAAAAAAACTACCACATATACACACAGCAACATTTTAAATATTAACGTTTACATGTACACATTCATACACACCAATAGGAAAGGGAAGGGGTAGCACCAGTGGATACCTATTGTGGGGAATTGGGGATTTGCACAAGTTGGTTGTTAGGGAAGGAAGAGATTGCGGTATTGCTGTAACGCCTCACCTCACACGGATTGTGAGGGGATGGCTGGCTCTGACATGGGGAAGGGCTACAAGTGCAGGTCTGCCAGTGCTGTTTTATTTTGTCCATAATATACCTTTGTACGCAACCTTTAAGATGGCACAATTGTTCACCAATTAGTCCACTTTGGGTTACAGGCTGTCCATTTTCCTATGCACAGAGTTTTTTTTCCTTTCCTGTGCCCGTATGCTGTTGTGGAAGGGGTGCCACTTGTGCTGCCTTGCTTTCCTTTCCAATATGTTCTCTTACAGGAAAGAAAATGTGTTTGGTGTACATGCAGCTATATATATGACATAATTTATGCTTCACATTACTGTGAGTAACAATGAGGTAAGTATCGTAAGTCATTGCGTCATGAGGGAAATTTTCTTCCAGCCACCCTAAGGTGCTTGCCATGGCTGCATAAAACACGAAACATTATGTTTCTCTACTATTGTGTACTGCAGCACCTGTGCAATTATCAGACAAACTTTAGTGTGATTACTACATTGTGGTGACGTTCTGGTCTTGCTACTTTCCAATCCTTACTCTGGCCATTCGTTCTTTGTTCCCATGTACAGTAGCAGTGCGGTAATATTGTTGAAGGCAGATGTCACTTCTCTTGTTGTTGCATTCCATTATGGTGTACTCACTATGCCTTTGTCTTGTTTGCTTCATAAGTACACAAATTGCACACCTACTCTATTTTCCCTTGCAATTCTTGTACATGGCGCTGTTTGCATATGTTCTTTGTTGCATATGTTCTTTGTGTTTGGTGATTGGTACCACTATGTAAGTAAGCCTTCCTGAACAGGTTGCCTTCGGGCAACCGGAAGCCAATGCAGAGTTTTGAGCCCTGGGGAGATGTGGTCTCTGGAGCCAAGGGCCAGTAGCAGTTTGGCTGCTGCGTTTTCTGCTCTTTGTAGTTTATTCAGTTGGTATGCGTGCACTCCGAGGTAGAGGGGGTTAGCATAGTCCAGTCTTGATATAACAATTGATTGGACGGCGGAGAGTCTGTTGGGAAAGGAGAGGTATGGAAAAATGCACCTTAGAGTTTTAAGGTGGTAGTGGCAGGACTTTGAGACGTTGTTGACTTGGGGCGAGAGGGTTAGGTCAGGGTCTACTGTGCAGCCAAGGTTTCTCACTGAATTAGAGAGTTGCCCATGGTAGATGGCCAGGGTAGTGGGTGTGGAAGAAGTTTGGTGTTGCCACATATCATGATTTCGGTTTTGGAGGGATTTAGCAAGAGGTGGTTTGTGGTTATCCAGAGATCTATGTCGAGGAGGCAGGAAGCAAGGTCTGGTCGGCAGTTGGGTTTTGAGTTTAGGAGTTTTAGAATTAGTGAGTGTCATTTGCGTAGTTGTAGCACAGGATGTTGTGCAAGTGAATTATTCTTGGGAGGGTGGCCATGTAGATGTTAAACAGGAGGGCTGATAGGCATGCTCCTTGTGGAACTCCGGTGTCGACTGGTCGGGCTTGGGAGGAATAGATGGAGAGTATGGTTATTTGGTTCCTATTGTTGAGGAAGGATGCGATCCATTTGAGGGCGGTTCCACGTATTCCTAGGGAGTGGAGGCAGTCAAGCAGGATTGAGTGGTTGATTGTGTCAAAGGTGGTGGATAGGTCAGAAGGATTAAGGCAGCGCATCCCGCAGAATCTGCTGTGTTTTTAAGGTCATCCGAGATTGAGGTTAGGGTGGTTTCGGTTCTGTGTCGGGCTCTGAAACCAGATTGGGCGGCGTCTAGGAGATTATTGGCTTCGGCAAAGGTATTTAGTTGGGAGTAGGCAGTTTGTTCGATGAGTTTGGCTAGGAATCTGGTGTTCGAGATGGGGTGGTAGTTTTTGGGCTCAAGAGGGTCGAGGGATGCTTTTTTTTAAAAAGAGGTTTGACATTAACCGTTTTGAATGCGTCGGGAAAAAATCCTGAGGAAAGGGGGTCGTTTATGATGGTTCTTGCGTATTCTCCTGCGCAGGTGGATGCAAACATTTCTTTGAGAGTTGTGGCTGGGCAAGGGTCCAGCGGAGAGCCGGATGGTTTGCGGGCAGAGAGAAGTTTGAGAAATTGGTTGGTTGATATTGGACAGAAGGAGTCGAATGTTGATTGGGAAGTGATCGCAGGCGGTGGGTTGGCTGGTGTGGAGGGTGGATTGCCTGGAGGGTGTAAGAGAGCTAGTGTGTTGGTTAGAGTATTTGTTCTTTCGAGAGCTGTGGTGTAAAAGTCGAGAGAGAGTGAGTCGCACAGTGATTGTGAGGGGGTCGGGAGGGTGGTGATGCATGATGGTTTGGTGAATTTGGTGATGATTTTGTGAAGTTCTTTGCTGGGGTTTTTACAATTTAGCCCGAAGGGTGACCTTCAAAACCTTATGCATCACTCACTGAGCACTGCATAAAACCGGACCCCAATATCTTCAAGACAAACTAAAACCCTATCACCAGGCTCGTACACTAAATCAAGCTCAGCCGGCCTCCTAGTCATACCAAAAACAAACTCTGTCAGGTTAGGTGGATCATCATTCTCAGCCTTGGCCCCCACTCTGTGAAATGCACTCCCACCCAACATCCGACTCACCTTATGTCTTTTCGAAAACTACTGAAAACATGGCTCTTCCCCTAAAACTGACCCGTGACTCAAACTGAATAACAGCAACTCAATGACATTAGCCCAAAATGCTAGATCTTAAATAACAACCCAGCATCATGATCCGAGCAAGAAATGGTAAAATAATAACCGCTAAGGTAAACTAAATAGGACCAACAAAATAGAATGAGTAAATAAGGATCATCGCAATGAAGTGGATAAAAAGAACTAGTTGAACGAGAACAGTGAAGTGGTTGAAAGTAATGAAATGGATGAAAAAAATGTAAAGGACAAGATCAAAGTGGACGAGAGGAATAAAGTCGATAACAAAAATTCAACTAGCCCAAACTTCTAGATGATAAATAATAACATAAATAACATTCCAGCATCAAGATTCCAAGCGAGAAATTGAAAACCAATAACCACTAATGTAAAATAAAAAGGACAAACAGAATAGAATGAGTAAAGTGGAACAAATCAGTAAAGAGGATAAAAAGGTATACATTGTATGAAAGCAGTAAAGTGGCTGAAATGAATGAAATTGATTAAACGAATGCAATGGGCGAGAGGAACAAAATGGACAAGATGAATAAAGTGGAGAGGATGGAAAGATGAACACATGAGACGAATGAGTGCACAGAGTACACTGAACGGGTAGAGTGCACAAACAGATATATGGCATGGAAGGCAAAACTGCATGGTACAAATAGAACAGACATTTCAAGTGCATATAACGGGTATAGTGCATGGGATAGGTGGAGAACGTGGGACTGATCAAGTATGTGCGATAGACAACATGAGTTTAACCGATAATGCATGATAAATGTATGAAGTGAGTTGAGCAGATGAAGTCGGTAGAGCAGATGAATGTCGGTGGAGAGGATGAAGTACGTATAGCGGATGAGAGCGTATAGCGGATGAGAGTGTAAAGCGGACAAGAGCACAGAAAAGCGTGGACCAGATGATTGCGTGGAGCAGATGAGAGCGTGGAGCGGATTTAGGCTGTGGGGTAGATGATAGCATGGAGCGGGTCTAGGGTGTTGAACAGATGTATGGTGTTGAGCGGATGCAGGATGTGCAGGGTTTTGAGCAGATGTAGGGTGTTCAGTGGATGTCGGGTATGGAGTGGAAGTAAGGTGTGGAACAAATTTAGTGTCTGTAGCGGGTGTGGAGCAGGTGTAGAGCAAGTGCAGAGTGTGTAATGGGTCTAGAACATGTATTGGATCTAGAGCATGTAGTGGAACTGGAGTGGGCATAGAACGTGGAGCGGACGTAGAGTGTTGAGCGGACGTAGACTGTGGAGCGAGCGTATGGTGGAGCGAGCCGGTGATGTATTTTTGGTACCGGAATGTATGTGATGGAATGGTTGATGTATGTGATGGAAAGGGTGACGTATGTGACAGAACGGGTGACGTATGTGACGGAACGGATGATGAAGTTAGAAGGAACGGATCAAGTATGTTGAATAGAATGTAAGTAGAGCAGGTGTGGAGTATTGGAGCGATTGAGTGATGTATGTGGAAGGAACTGGTGACGTATGTGAACGTAACGGGTGACTTCTGTGGATGGAACAGGTGAAGTGGATGGAGCAACTGAAGTATGTGGCTGAAATGAAGCATAGTGTTGGAACGGATGAAGCATGTGAGTGGAACGGACGAACTGGTTGGAGCGGACAAACTGGGTGGAGCGGACGAACTGGGTGGAGTGGACAAACTGGGTGGAGCAGGTGAGGTGCGTGGAACGGGTGAAGTATGTGGATGGATCGAGCAAAATGGGTGGATAGAATCAGGGAAGTGGATGAATGGAATAGTGAAGTATGCGGAAGGAACGGGTGAAGTATGTGGAAGGATTGAACAAAATGGGTGGATAGAATCAGGGAAGTGGATGAATGGAAAAGTGAAGTATGGAGAAGGAACGGGTGAAGTAGATAGATGGAACAGAGAAAGTGGATGTATGAAACGGGTGATGTGTATGGATGGAACGGGCGAAGTACATGGATGGAACGGGTGGTGAAGTATGTAGATGGATGAAAAGGAAAGGACGAAAGATGTGGACGGAACAGAGTGGATTATGTGGATAAGTGGAACGGGTGAAGTATGTGGACGTAATGGGTGAAGTATGTGGACGGAACGGGTGTAGTAGGTGGACGGAACGGGTGTAGTAGGTGGACGGAACGGGTGTAGTAGGTGGACGGAACAGATGAATTGTGTGGATGGAACGGGTGAAGAGGATAGATGGAACTGATGAAACTGATGGATGGGACAGGTGAAGTACGTAGTTGAAACGGGTGAAGAATGTGTATGGAACGGGTGAAGTATGTGCATAGAACAGATGAAGTATGTGGAAGGAACGGGCGAAGTATGTGGAAGGAACAGGGGAAAGTATGTAGATAGAACCCGGAAGTACGTGGATGGTGGGAGTGCATAGAATGGTGGGTGTGCATAGAATGGCGGGAGTGCATAGAATGGCGGGAGTGCATAGTATGGTTGGAGTGCATGCAATGGCCGAAGTGCATGGAACTACTGGAATGTGCCCGATCTCAAGACAAACCACCTTATCACACCTACACGCTTACTCTCTTCTCTACACCGCCACTCAACTAGAACACAGCGATACTATGACACCATTCGGTATAGCTGTTCTCATACCATTACTTGCCTCATACTCCCCATCATCCTATCTAAACACAGCTGGTTTCACAACCTCCAGCCCAGGCGTTCTCCTCAGGCCTGATGCAGCCAGAATCGGTCTGGATAACAACCGGCCAGAACAAACACATTCTCTTGAACTCCCAAACACCACACCTACCGCTAAGAAGCAGCTATCACAGGAATGCAACACCGCTGCACACATATCCGATGCTCACACGCACCTTATGACTCTCTTTCTCTACTGACTCGAACTTCGGTTCCCGAGGGCGTTCAACCTACCAGCGCCTTGAGATCATACCAATGGTATAAGGCGTTATATAAATGCAAAATAACATAACATAACATAACATGCCACCCGATGTCCACAACCAGATGCATAGTCCGTGACTGCTGTGCGCATTAACATGGTGCCAGCGGCTTCACTATGTTGCACAGTACATCTTTACAAACTAAGGGTATCCTGCTAAAAACCAACGAAATTCACAGAAAAAACATTGTTTAAGGCACATTATGGTCAAGTTGCGCTACTAAAAACCTATTCAATTCAATGGAAAAACGTTGTTATAGGGACGTTATGGTTACAGGTAAAACTGAAAAACCACCGAAATTTGCAAGTTGTGGTAAGCTAAGCAACCATAACTCGCGCAACCACTGTGCACTGCAAGAACTAACACCCATGATATCAAAGATGACATTGCAAATGTCATTGATGACTTCACATGTGTATATAGTTTCCATGAACAGCCAGGACCCTAAGGTCCCTTTGACAACGTTTTTCCATTGAAGTGCATAGGTTTTTAGTTGCGCAACTTAACCATATCATCCCTTTTAACAAGGTTTATTTAGTGAATATATATATGTGTTTTGCCTTACACGCCTATGCCTATCTCTCGTCTAGTGTGTTGACACATCATCCCATACCCTTGCCATCATCAAGCTATTAGAGTCCGGCAGTTACTATTACAGATTCACGACTTTAGGACAAATTACAAGTTATGTTGGATCCCATCGCAAAGCTTAAAACTAATAGTCAACCTTTACAGAATGCCCTTGGCAAGGCCTTGTCCCCTCTGCTTAATCTCCAGCAGCACCTGGAACTGCTCTTTCCAGTAAGGAATCATCTGTGAAAGTCTGGCTATGTCTACACCGGGATATGGCATCAGGCACATCAACAGAATCCTAGGCTCGGTGCTGTGTGAAACCTCTGCTACACTATCTTTGAAGTCAATGATCCCCAGCCGCCAGGATTTATGACAATACTTTTCTGGCCTCGACAGATGCTCAGGAGAAGCTGGGCTGTTTGGGAGAATCTGTCAAAGGGGATCTTCCTGTCCCTAGATTAGTAGGTAGTGATCACAGCGGACCCCAGTATCTTAGGACTGAGTGCCATATTGAATCATCATTTAATTCAGGCACTATTGCCTGCCAGCAAAGTGAGACATTCATTGAATGTGAGGCTGCTGGAGTCAGTTCGCAGGTTCCTGCAACATTTATGATTGATAGTGCAAGGCAAACACGTTCTAGTCAAAGAAGACAATCAGGTGGCCAAGGCGTATGTCAACGGTCAAGGGGGGACAGTGTGGGAGATCTTGCCTTCTCAGCTGTCTGATGATGCTGCTGTTAACTGGGCGGAGAATCACCTGCAAGATCTCAGGACAGCCAGCATCACAGGGCATCAGAACCAAGCTGGATAACTAGAGCAGGCAATTTCGATTGTCAGTGTATTACAGTCTGTCCCCTCAGGTGTTCCAACTACAAGTTATTCTTAAGCATTCCCCTAGTTTGACCTCCTCTCATCAGAAATCAATTTCGATCTTTCATTCTGTGTTTCTCTGAACCCAGTGACTTATTATTGATAAATGATACTCTGTCAGCATCATGGATGGCAGGTCTACTGTTTGCTTTGCCCTGTTTCCCCGTCAGGACTAGATATGGGGGGAGCCAAAGAATTCATGGGTAGAGCCGAGCCAGAGTAGAGCCTTGGGGTCTGGGCTCAGCTCTAGGAGCCAAACGCAAGACAAGCCTGCAAAAGATGCATACCTGGCCATCTGCCCCTCACACACAAAACACATACCTGTCATCCTGCCCCCTCAACCCTCACAACAAAAACATAATGTCTGGCATGCTCCTACCTGCCTTCCACAACAAAATCCAAAGCTGAAGTCCTGCTGCCTTTCCCCCATAATAGAAGCCTATACATAGCATCCCAATTTTAGACAACATGGCACAGTGAAATTAAATGATTTTCCTCGTATTTATTCATTACATTTATATAGCGCGCCTAACCCTTGGGCATCTGGCTGCTAATGTGGTTACATTGCAAAACCTCATTGTACAGTAACATAGCTAATACAGTATAGTATTGATACATGCTTATTCTCTTAAAATACCGCCAGTGGTTACATTTCAGGCTCAGTCAGTTTCAATACATTCTTGCAATTGAGTTCCACCGTGCCTGTCTTGTATACAGAGTAGGTTCAGGAGCTAGGTGGATGCTTATGGTTGATTCTTAATGTCTTGGTTGAAGAGCCAGGTTTTCAGTTTCCTACGGAAGGACCCTAGTGACGGGTCTGTACTTGGCTCCAGGGGCATAGCATTCTAATAGTTGGCTGCGATAACAGGGAAGCTGGAACCTCCTGCTTTTTGTCTTTTGAATCTGTGCATAGTCAGATGCCCAATATAGGCAGCTCTGGTTGGTCTAGAGGACTGTGCTTTGGAGATTTGGTTCGAAAGGTAGAGCGGGGCTGTGTTAGACAGACATTTGTGTGTGTGAGTGATAGAATTTTGACTTTAATATGGTCTCTTACTGGGAGCCAATGAATGTTTCTTCTGGTAGTAGTTATGTGGTCTGATTTAGGGATATTGAGAGCTGCTCTGATTGCATTATTTTGAACTGTCTGAAGTTTCTTAATGTTTTTCACCGAAGAGCATGCAAAGATAGCATTAGAATAGTCAATACTAGAGAGGATTAGTGCTCTGACAAGCGTAACACAGTTCTCCACAGTTAAGAAGGGTCTGCATGCTGTGATAAGTTTGGCAGTTTATGCTGAGGCAGAGGTGATGGCATTAACTTGTCAGGTCAGTGATGAGTCTAGATATACCGCTAGCATTTTTACTTCTTTGGCTACCATAATGTTGTTGCCATCGATATCAAAGGATCTGTATGAAGGTGGAAGGTTTTTGAGCCTTGACGGGCTACCTATGATCAGAACCTCTGTTTTATAGTCGTCAAGACAGTTTGTTTTCCGCCATCCAGGCTTGAATGGCGAGGTAGATGGTATTTATGCTTTTGGAGTCTGTGTCATGATTTCCAGTGATTGACCATAGTATTTGAGTGCCATCTGCATAATTTGTATACGTGACCCCAATTTGTCTAAGCGGTCAAAGAGTGGTTTTGTAAATGCATTGTACAGTGTTGGAGAGACACAGGATCCTTGTGGGACTCCACATGTGACTGGGTTTGGGGGCGCTGCA
The DNA here is from genome assembly GCF_040938575.1 of Ambystoma mexicanum. Taxonomy (NCBI): domain Eukaryota; kingdom Metazoa; phylum Chordata; class Amphibia; order Caudata; family Ambystomatidae; genus Ambystoma; species Ambystoma mexicanum. The sequence continues at coordinate 1,089,443,759 of NC_090929.1, forward strand.
GCAGTAGGAGAGAAGACTCTCATTGAGCGGTTAGATAGGAATGAGTCAATCCAATTTATGGCGTTGTTAGAGAAGTGGGCATCATGAGCTAGTTGGCGGATAAAATGTTATGATTAACTAAATCAAAAGCTGCAGAGAGGTCCAGTAGCAGAAGGATGGCTAGGTCGCCCTTATCTCAGATTTGGTCCATTTGGATTTTATGATCCAGTAGGGCCATTTCAATGCCGTGTCCTGGGTGGAAGCCTGATAGGCGGAGGCCAAGGAGGTTATGGATTTTGAGATAGTTGTGAATTTGTACGTAGGCTACTCTGTCTAGTATTTTTAATAATAAGGGGACAGTTGTGCTGGGCCGGTAGTTGGTCGGCACATTGGGAACTAGTGTGGGTTTCTTAAGCAAGGGAGTAACCATGCTTCATTCACATTTTCTGGTCGGTTTTTTTCGAGGCAAAGGAGTTATTGATCAGAGTTGGGATAAACGGGGCCAGGTTGTCTGCACATTCTTTGATCAGTGTGGCTGGGCAAATGTTGCCTAGGCATCCTGAAGGTTTAAGGCCCTTTATGATTTTGATGGTTTCCACTATGGCGATAGGTGTGAATTCAAACCTAGGGTGTGCTTTAGGTGGATTGTGTTCCGCAGTGGTAGGTTGAGCTGGTGAAGCAAGCTCCAATTTTCTTAAGTTAATCTTGTGTTGGAGGGATGGGATTTTGTCCATGAGTGCCTTCTGTATGCTTTCCCACCAGGTTTGGTCCTTAATGCAATGGTCTGGGGTCTGTGTTGGTGATTCTAGTTCCCGTAGGACAGAGAAGAGCTCTTTGGAGCCAGAATTGGCATTCTCAATGCGCGTATTGTATGTGTTACTCTTGGCTAGGAAGGTGGCTTCTTTATAATCTGTAGCTAGAGTGGTGAAGTGTTTGTTGGTGTGAGAGGATGTTTTTTTCCAGTTACTTTCTGCGTTTCTTTTTTTACTGTGCAAGTCTTTAAGTTCTAAAGTGAACCAGTGATTGATATGGGCTATGGGTTTTGTTTTGCGGATGGCCAGGGGTGCTATTACGTTAATAGCTGCCTCCATGGTCTTATTAAAAGGCTCTACCAATGAAGTGGGGTTGGCAGCGTTGTCCGTGTGTGCAGTGATTGGAGAGAGCTGAGGGAGCATATTGGCCGGCGTAATGTTGCGATGGTTGCATGTCTGGGTCGCTGGTGCAAGGACGGGATGAGTGCTTGATTGTGTGGCTGTGTTGAGAAAGAACAATATAATATTATGGTCAGATCAGGGGCAGGGGTCATTGTTGTTCATGTAGTCAATAGAGAGGCTATGTCCTCCTCAAAGTAGGAGGTAGGGCCTGGCAGCCTATAGATGAGGTGTATCGAGATAGATGCTGTAGCAGAGATGGCTATTTTGGCAGACAGCAGTTCACCTGATGGGAAGGTTTGGTTAGGTGTTTCTCTTATATTAAGGTTTGTTTTTATGAATGAAGGCGACTCCACCTCCTTTCGAGATAGTTATGTCTTTCCTAATGATGGAATTGCCATCAGGTAGGGCAAGTGCAAGGGAAGGGCCGGCTGCAGGATGCAGCCAGTTTTCCGTTATGGCGATGAAGTCAAGGTCCTTGGTGGTGATAGGGTCTGAGATGTCTAGAGTGTGTGCTGGGAGGGATCTGGTGTTAATGAGGGCTCCCTTGATGAGGGTGGGCATGTCTGTTTCTTTATCCCTGCAGGACTGACTCATCACTTTAGGTATAATAGGTTTTCTGGCAGTCACAACCGGTTTGTTTTGAGGGGTCAGGTTCTGTTGAGGAGTTGTGCAGGGTGCAGTCTTGGTTTCTCTGGGGCAGGAGAGGTTCCGGGAAGGATTAGTTCCTTTGGGCTGATGTGGGTCCCTATGGGCAGGAGTGGCTTTAGTCCTGTCGCTAAGTCTTTCATTGTTCTGCAGAATAGTTGGAGTGGTAGTGGATGGGGTGTCCTGGTCCCACGTGGGATGGCGGCAGAGGGGTTGGTCTAGGTTATGTGTGTCAAAATTGAGAAGGTTCTCTGATGCTGTACTATTATGTCCCAAGGTGGGCCCTGTGCGTTTGGCAGTGGAAGTGTGCTGGGGAGATTGTGAGGATGAGCAGGTAGAGTTTTCTTGGGTGAGGTTGATAGTATCCAGCTCTCTGTTGTCGCCCGCATTATTCATCAGTCTGGTGGGGGTAAGGACCGGTTTTGTGTGTGGTTTGAATGGGTGCATCTGGGGGTGGAATGCTGATGGAGGGATAATAAATGAGTTGGGGAGTATACTGGCCATGCTTAGTGTGTGGGGAAGTGCAAGTGGGAGGTAGGAAGTGTAGAGGTTTTGCTGTGAGATGAGATAGATAGGGATGGACTCGGCTTGAGGGTAGTCAGGTTGTTTTTGGGTTTCTATGATTGAGCATCTCAGGCTGTTTGGAAGCCCGTTGGAGGTGGGCCATGGTGACTAGGCAGGAGGCTGGTAGGTGCAGGGTTGCTTGCGTGTTTATGTTTGTGAGGGCAGTTGAGGTATTCTGTGAGGGAGTGAAAGTATGTGGGTTATGGGTTGGTGACTTAGTAGCCGGGTGCTAAGGTAAGGGGAGCAAGGGTATAAGAGCCCTTAACTATGTAGGTCAGCACACAACAGTATGCTGTGTAAGGTTCTAGATTAGAGCATAGTGGTGCTAAGGCAGCCTAGGAGGCCTGCGTAGGTAGAACTTCCATAGGCAGTGTGGCAAGTGACTCAGAGCCATGCTAGAAGCAGTAGGTTTAGGGTCCATCATGAGCTAGTGCGAGCGGTACAGAAAGTAAGGCAAAGCATCTAAGGCAATGAATTTCATGCAGAGCTAACAAAGTGTGTATAAAATGCAAGCCAACTGTGGTCGCAACATTTATGGCAGTGAATTAGGGCTGTGCTAGTAAGGGTGCACAGGGGGCCATTGCGTGCTAGGGCGTGCACGTTAGCATACAATGTGGAACAGCTATGGTCACAGCAGCTATGGCAATAGATTTCAAGCAGAGCTAACGGGAATACACCAGCCGCTGTCGTGTGCACAGGTGAACGGGCCAGCATCCATAATGCAAAAAATATAGTCACAGCATCTATGGCAATGAATTTCAGGCTGCGCTAACAGACAATGTATGGACATGCAAAAACAACTAAGGTCACAACATTTCTGGAAGTGAATTAGGGCTGTGTTAGTAGAAGTGCACAGGGGGATGTTGTGTACTAGTGCTCAAACAGGCTCGGGCAGGAGCCTTTGATGGGAGGGCTGGCTTACGTCCCCCTGATAGGCGTCCCCCTGATAGGCGCTTGTCTCGTTGAGGAGCCAATTTGCTCAAAGGTGTACCTGTCGAGTGCAACAAATGTAATTTAGTCGGAGGCCATTTTTGAGAAGGATCGAGTGGGCGTGAACAGATATAGATAAAAGAAAATGCTGTATTTGAAGTGGAACGAGGCATAGGCTTCCCTGCATATAAGCGACAGAGGCACTTTGGTAGTGCAGGTGACTCAAAAGACGGGCTGCTTTAAATGAATGGGCTAACTGCAACGTGAGGTCCAATAAAGCCTGATGGCCTTACCTCGTGTTGCTTTACAGCCAGCTGATGTTCGGTGCGCTGCTCCTGCAGCGCACAGTAGTGCAGAAGCCTTCCTAGGCTAGCGCGGTTGGCAAAATGTATCACACACACCTTCTGTAAGGTGGAATTTAATCCCAGTCTGCACTTTAGACACTTCACTACATTAAATGTGTGTTGATGTATGGTTTTAAGGAGTTAAATTAATGCCCTGTGTAAGGAAGGCATGGTATCAAACAGTGAAGACAGACACAAGAGATCACAGTTCAAGGGAGTTTACTGAACTTCAATGGGTTGCTAGAATGCCTATCTAAACCCAAATCTAAGAGCAAGCTACGAACATCAAATAATAATAACGCAGTCCGGGTGGAGTCTGTCAAAATAAAAGGGCCTATACTAATAAACCTATTGCCAATCCTTACTTCTGAATACAAAATGGTGTGGGATAACAATGTATGCAAAAGAAAATTGTTCAAGAAATTATATGTCAGGATAGTTGAGCAGTTGGCTTCCCTTTCCCACGTTTTCAGCATGGGGTAAGGCGGCATATGCAGGCTTTGTGCACACTCTGGCTTCTTGGCCATGAGGCAACAGTTCAACACATGGCCATCAGGGCCTTCCGCCAAAGTCTGTTGCGCAATTACTGTCTCTTATTGCAGGGGGCCACAAATGTTCCTTTCCTTTATCAGAGTGTTAACATTCACAAGTTCAAGACTGGTCTCCCTCCTTCAGGTTTGGACCACAGGTACCTTTCATCCGGGCTCAGACCCCTTTTCTACAATGTTCACAATTTGGTCTCCCTCTTTCGGGCTCGGACCATGGATCCCCATCCTCCGGGCTCAGGTCCCTTTTTCACAATGTTCACAACTTGGCCTCACTCATTCGGGCTTGGACCACGGATCCCCTCCTCAGGGCTCAGATCCTTTTGATACCAGAATTGTAGATGTGATGGGTTTTGCTTAAACCGTTGCAGTACCACTTTGATTCACTTCACGCAATTACATTTCACATCAATCTTCTACTTTTGTTTCTTTTGTCAGGATACCATGTGTGAGGATGTGAGGCTGGAGCGGGACACACGGACAAGGGAGCCTGCTATGCCGCGGGCGGGCGCGACGCTGGGGGCGGACGCCGAGAGGGTCTCCCTGTTGACGGGAGAGCCTTGTCGGCGTCCCGCGACAGTGCCGGCATTACAGCCGCGGCGCCGCGGGTGCTCACAGCCGCAGCGCCGCGTGTGCCCGCGAGGACCGGGTTCACTGGCGCTGCGGCTGGGAGACCCGCGAACGGAGTGCACTTCGGCGGCCTCCGGCGGCGAGCGGCGGCGAGGCTCGGGAACTAGAGGGCCCGACCCGTGCCGACCGCTCGACGTCGGAGGTGCGCCGGACAGATGGGTAGAAACCCATAAGGGGGAACCAACCAGAACCCCCTCCTTACCTGATGCAGGGCAGACGCCAACCGGCAACATGGGGCCTCAGTCAGTGCGGGCCTCCGGGAGGCAGTCCTCGAGGGAGACACCATATGGGGTGGGCGGGGCCAATGAAGGGGGAGTGGCTGACAACAGGGAGGGGAAGCCAGAACCAGGCAGCCAGTCTAAAGGAGGAGGTGGGGAGGAGGCAACGCTTTTTATAGAGGGTGGGTGTCTAGAGTCCCCACCAATCGAACAGGGGGGGAGGGAAGTTAGTCCCGATTGGTCCTTTTTCCCTTCAAACACCAGGTATAAAAGGGACTGGCCTAATGGCGTTTTTGTTGCTTTTTGCAGGGAGAAGGAGAGGAGAGTGAGAGCAACTGGTGGGCCTATCCGGGTCCGTGAGAGTAGGAGAAACTTAAAGAGAAGAGGAATTCCTGGTGCCTTTCCCTCACAGTGAAGTAACTGTGGGGTCAACCTGGAGTCCTACTGGTCCGTGGTTAAGACATTGTGCAATAAAGGTCTACAAAGCTCCACTTTGGCTACTGTCCTGATTTCCACAAGTGGCGTAGTCGGCAGGATCAAGAGAACGCGATGGAGAAAATAATACAGACACTATCAGAAGGGCAACAACAGTTACAACAGCTCTTCCAACTGCAGGCCCAGCAGGCGGCCGCTGATCGCCAAGCCTTTCAGCAGGCAATACAATTGCAAGGTACCCTGCAGTCCACTTCTCAGGATAAACACCAAGAGACGATAAAACACCTGACGGATGCTGTCACCGGCACCCGAAACCTGCCCATGGTCCCTTCCGCAGTATTGCAAAAATTCAAGGAAGGCGAAGACCCGGCTTTCTTTTTCACCACCTTCGAAAGAATCGCCCGAAACGCTCAGTGGCCGGTGGACCGCTGGGGCCAGTATGTTGCCCCCCTTTTGTCCGGCATCATGCAAGGAGCCTACCAGGCCGTTAACCCAAACGGAACCACGCCGTACGCTGAAATCAAAAAAGCAGTATTGGACCGGTTAGGACTTGATGAAGAGGCCTACAGAATGAGGCTGCGCGACACTAAACTCAAGCCGGGGGAGAACCCCCGACAACTCTTCTACCGGGTTAAAGATCTCACCGAGAAATGGTTACAAGTACCGGGAACAGGCCTCCAAGATGTCTTAGATAAAGTCACCCTCGAGCAGTTCATTGAGGCCCTACCCCCTCCGATGCAAAGATGGGTCCGACAACATCACAGGCCCACCTTATCTGAGGCGGTGGACATAGCGTCGGCCTACCAAAAGGCAGGGGGAGCGGGTAAACCCCTTGGAGGCGGATCTCCCATTCGCAATCCGATGACACCGTTGGAACCCCTCTCAACCAAGAGCCTGCGAGGAGGGCTTCCCAAATGGAGAGCAACGGAAGGACGCCCTTCTGGATCCGAGGAGAAAAGGAGCGGTCCCGACCCACGATCTATCCAGTTGTCCACAGGATATCGACAACCGCAATGTTATGACTGTGGCGAGTGGGGCCATATAGCCCGGTTTTGTCCCCGGAAGAGAGGCACCGAGCCGATGGAGATCGGATTCATGAGGACCGAGCAACGACCAAGGTGCCAAGGTCTCTACGAGATGGACGTCCGGGTAGACGGGAACCAAGCCAGGGCCCTACTCGACAGTGGAAGTCGACAGACGGCGGTGCTACCAACTGTAAGTGATTCTCCTTACCTCGCCAATGTTAGTATCCCCATTCGATGTATACATGGGGATGTGAGGACATACCCCATGAAATCCATAACAGTAGAAGTGGGCCCTAATATTACAGAGATGAAAGCTGCCGTCCTCCCCTCCTTACCCGCACCAGTGGTGATTGGGACCGATCTACCCCACTTCCACCAGACTATCAAAGCCCTAGAGCAGGGATGGTGGGAAGAAGCACCCTTTGCCAGGGAGCCCATCCCCCCGAACACCCAGGGACGAGAGAGACCCACTATGAAAAGAAGGGAAGCTCGCCTTGCTCAGTGCGCATCCATGTATGCCACCCAACGGATAGCCTGGAACCCAGAGGACCATGAGGATTCCATCTGGGGAGAAACCCTGACGGACCCTACCTTAACGTTGGCCCGGGAAAGAGCCATCACTAATGGGGACCCAGACCTGACCAAGGGAGCCGGTTTTACATCTAGACAGGGCCTACTCTATCGGGTGTTCCAGGAAGAGGGAGGTGCACGGAGGGAACAACTACTCCTGCCCAAAACACACAGGGGCATTGTCCTCCAATTGGCACATAATCACCCTTGTGGCAGCCACATGGCCTCCCTAAAGACACAGCAAAACATTCTAAAACGCTTCTACTGGCCGGGGGTCTATGGGGAGGTGGCGAAATTCTGTAAGGAATGTAAAATTTGCCAGTTAACGAGTGGGGAAAAGCCAGCCAAAGCACCGCTGCAGCGGATGCCATTGATCACCATACCCTTTCAAAGAATCGGCATAGATCTGGTAGGCCCGCTAGAGCCTGTCAGTCGTGGATATCGATACCTGCTGGTCATTGTGGACTATGCCACCCGGTACCCTGAGGCCTTCCCCCTAAAGGGGACGTCGGCTAACCAGATATGTGACCAGCTCATCCCCTACTTCGCACGTGTGGGCCTACCCACCGAAATCCTCACCGATCAGGGTACAAACTTCATGTCAGCTGTCATGCGACAAGTCTGTGAAAGACTACAGATCAGAAGGCTGCGTACCTCAGTCTACCACCCCCAAACGGATGGGCTAGTGGAGAGGTACAACCAAACAATAAAGAAAATGATGAAGAGGGTAACAGGCCCGGAGGGAAAGGACTGGGATAGAGTCATACCCCTGATCCTAATGGTATTAAGGGACACACCCCAGTCCTCAACAGGATTCTCCCCATTCGAGCTGCTGTTTGGAAGACAGCCAAGAACAATCCTAGATCTGGTTAAAGAGGATTGGGAAAACACTAAGGAAACATCCCTCACCGAGTACGCTGAAGACCTTAAAAACCATCTGTCTACTTTAAGGGGACTAGCGGAATCCCATCTGAGTATAGCCCAAGACCGACAGGAGAAGACATACAACAAGGGCTGTCGCCTAAGAAAGCTAGAACCAGGGGATAAGGTACTGGTGTTACTACCCACCAGTACGAACAAAATGTTGGCTCGGTGGAGAGGTCCCTATGTGGTGAAGGACGTGGTGGGACCAGTGAATTACCGGATACACCAACCTGACCGAAGCCCATCATATAAGGTTTACCATATAAACCTACTAAAGAAATGGACCGAGCCTACACCGGTCAATATTCTGGCCACCCAAGATGCGGGGTTGTTACACGCAACCGGCCAATTGAACGAGGTGCAATGGGGTGAAACACTCACTGAACACATGAAGAACGAGATACGGGAGACACTCAAACCATACCGCAACACCTTCTCCCATTTACCTGGAAGGACCAACCTAATGGAGCATCATATCGATACCCTAAATGGACAGACAGTCCGGCTGAGACCCTACAGGATCCCGGAGGCCCGAAGGTTGATCATTCAGAAAGAAATCGAAGAGATGATTAGGTTGGACATCATTGAACCCTCAACCAGTGCGTGGTGTTCTCCAATCGTACTCGTACCCAAGCCAGATGGGGCTGTACGATTTTGTATGGACTTTAGGCAACTCAACCTGATATCCCAATACGAAGCCTATCCCATGGCCAGGATGGATGAACTGCTGGAAAGGCTGGGTGCTGCCCGTTACCTCAGTACCTTGGACCTCACCAAGGGATACTGGCAGATCCCACTACGGGAGTCTGACAAAGAAAAAACCGCATTTGCTACACCCCAGGGACTCTTTCAGTATAAAGTGTTACCATTCGGATTACATGGGGCTCCGGCCACCTTTCAGAGGCTGATGGACGTCCTCTTACAGCCCCACGACCGATACGCTGTGGCCTACCTGGACGACATTGTGATATACAGCGCATCATGGAATGACCATTTAACCCACCTACGCAAGGTGGTCGGCACCCTGGCCCAGGCCGGACTCCACATCAACCCAGTGAAATCGGTACTAGGGACCCAGGAAACCAAGTACCTCGGACATATAGTCGGGGGTGGCGTGATTCGACCACAGGTGTCCAAAATCGAGGCTATTCAGGGGATCCCGGTACCAACTAACAGAAAACAAATTAGGGCCTTCTTGGGGTTTATAGGATACTATAGACGCTTCATTCCCGGTTTTTCTTCCCTGGCTGCGCCACTGACCGAGGCGTTGAAAAACGGGGGTTCCCCAGACCTGTCAACCAATCACGCAGCCATACTGGCCGTTGAGGGGCTGAAGCACTGTATATCATCCCACCCGGTGTTGGTATGCCCGGACTTCCGGAAGCAATTTTTTCTACAGACGGATGCCTCTGGCATGGGGTTGGGGGCGGTCCTGACGCAGGAGGTAGACGGGTTCCTGCGACCGATCTGTTTTGTCAGTCGGAAGCTCCTTCCGCATGAGTTGGCGTATTCCACCATCGAAAAGGAATGTCTAGCCATTAAATGGGCGGTGGATTCATTGCAATACTACCTACTGGGGAGGAAGTTCACGTTATATACCGACCATGCTCCGCTACAGTGGTTGGCGAGACACAAGGACACCAACCAACGTGTTCTACGATGGTTCCTGTCCCTTCAGCCCTTCGACTTCGTTACCTTGCATAGACCTGCCAGCTTTCAGCTGGTAGCGGATTACTTATCCAGAAGTCCGATCCGGCCCGACCGGCCTGGATCCGTGGTGGGGGTATGTGAGGATGTGAGGCTGGAGCGGGACACACGGACAAGGGAGCCTGCTATGCCGCGGGCGGGCGCGACGCTGGGGGCGGACGCCGAGAGGGTCTCCCTGTTGACGGGAGAGCCTTGTCGGCGTCCCGCGACAGTGCCGGCATTACAGCCGCGGCGCCGCGGGTGCTCACAGCCGCAGCGCCGCGTGTGCCCGCGAGGACCGGGTTCACTGGCGCTGCGGCTGGGAGACCCGCGAACGGAGTGCACTTCGGCGGCCTCCGGCGGCGAGCGGCGGCGAGGCTCGGGAACTAGAGGGCCCGACCCGTGCCGACCGCTCGACGTCGGAGGTGCGCCGGACAGATGGGTAGAAACCCATAAGGGGGAACCAACCAGAACCCCCTCCTTACCTGATGCAGGGCAGACGCCAACCGGCAGCATGGGGCCTCAGTCAGTGCGGGCCTCCGGGAGGCAGTCCTCGAGGGAGACACCATATGGGGTGGGCGGGGCCAATGAAGGGGGAGTGGCTGACAACAGGGAGGGGAAGCCAGAACCAGGCAGCCAGTCTAAAGGAGGAGGTGGGGAGGAGGCAACGCTTTTTATAGAGGGTGGGTGTCTAGAGTCCCCACCAATCGAACAGGGGGGAGGGAAGTTAGTCCCGATTGGTCCTTTTTCCCTTCAAACACCAGGTATAAAAGGGACTGGCCTAATGGCGTTTTTGTTGCTTTTTGCAGGGAGAAGGAGAGGAGAGTGAGAGCAACTGGTGGGCCTATCCGGGTCCGTGAGAGTAGGAGAAACTTAAAGAGAAGAGGAATTCCTGGTGCCTTTCCCTCACAGTGAAGTAACTGTGGGGTCAACCTGGAGTCCTACTGGTCCGTGGTTAAGACATTGTGCAATAAAGGTCTACAAAGCTCCACTTTGGCTACTGTCCTGATTTCCACACCATGCAAAGACCTTCGATTGAGCACACTCATGGTGCTGGACCACTCTGCTTGCAACCTTGACTTCAACACAGACCGGTCTGGTATCGGTCTTCCCAACTCACCGGCTGTGTTGTTCTCTGTCGCTTCTTTGTTCTTAGAGCAAAGGATGATACAAACGCGTATGCTGCTCCTCCCTGCATTGATTAGTTACGCAGGAGGGCCCTCGATAGCTCACACAATGCAGGTTTCCTCAGCCTGATTCCTGGTCTTAAGCTTACTGCCTGGTTTTCTTGAAAGTAACGGCTTTCTGCCGAAAAGGTCATGGGTGTTGCCCTTCTCACGAACCTCTCATGCCTTGCCGTCCTTCTCCCCTTATTTAGTTGCCAACTTGAAACTGCTGTACATTTGAGTGCTTTGCCTTGCTAAGATTATGCTATCGTGCTCTGCCTTTTAATCCGTTTGGGGCAGTGTAATGGAAGTCAGGTGTGAGTGATTTTCAATAGTTGCCTGACCGTAGTATTGGGACATGCCAGGTACACGGCTCGGGTGTGAGTCCGTTTTCTCCCAGAGCGTGCTGTCCATGTGAAAGCGTTTGTGCAGGAAAGAGGTGGCGGTTGAGTTTCTAAATATCCCATCTGGTAGGATGGGGTAAAAGTGTTTCAGGGAGGGGGATACCGCATCTCACCATCTGCTGTGCTATGATCCACAAAAGAAAACCTCACCCAGGTGATCCTTCCACACTGGTCTACCCCTAGGGTCTGGATCCAAAGGTGATGGCCTGGCAACCTGAGCGAGAGAGATCAGTAGGGACTAGCGGGTGAGAAACCTTCTGGCTTCTCACAGCGGTTTCATAAAGATGCCTTCAAAGTGCAGAAGTCACAATATAAATCAACCTGACAAATATATAAATCCTCAAATTAAGCAAATAGAGTTATTATAGCTTTTTTAACATCCTGAAAGAAAGACTATACATACTAGAGTGCAAAGTAATGTCGGCCTAAATAATCCCTGTGTTTTGCAACTGTACTTTCAAGACTTAGGTGCACAACTACAAACTGCTACTTGTAGTAATTGCTTCACACAGACTTGGAAATGGTTATTGTGCCCAGCTTCTAGCAGGCTTAACCCATAGAGGAGCTATCCTCAGTCTTTTAGCAGGCACAGGTTGGCGCAACAGGGAGTACCCAAATGTCCTCAATGGTGGGTGATTGAAGACACAAACTTGAGAGCTGTGTGGCAGGTGGAAAGCCTTATGTCTGGGCAAGGTTCTCCTTCCCAAGATCAGTGTGATCTCCAGCTCCTCATTCTTAAGCTGGGTCGTATGCGGAGAACCCATGGCCACTATAAATTGACTGCGGCGAAAAGTAAAAGGAATCGTCCTAGGAGTCTCCTTATATAGCAAATGAAAATGCCCCAGGCAAACCTTCTTCCCCACCAAACAGTTCAGTACATCATCAATTTCACTTTTTTCTTATGAGGGAAATATGGCTCATAAATGAGAGCGCAATGAGCAAATTAAGGGATACTTCAGCCTGTGGAGTGCACAATGTAAATTATCAATATTTTTTAGATTCTTTGGAGCAAACAATGTCGTTTTCTACGCCATATAGGTAGAGCTTTTAGAGTGGTGACAATTTAACAGAATCACTTCTAAGTTTTCCCAGTTGAGACAGACAAAAAAGAAATATGGCCCATTTAAGTAAAGTGATTTGCCCAAGACTACATACATTGGTCAAGTGGGAAAGCCAGGTTTTTTGGTTGCACAGTTTGTAATTTTGTAGGTTTTCAGACGACACGTGCTCCCTTTGCATCTTTAGTTTTGAACCAGCATGCAATTCCTGGCAAGAGATAAAGTGTTCTGTGCAAGTAGATGGTCACATGCACTTCTTTTAACTGTCAATGGGCGGCAGTGTCTCTTTAATGTACACTGCAAATGTAACAGAGGATAATGTGATGCTTGGCTCGGCTCCATTTCAGCTCTTCCTTCAGACAAGCACTCGAGCCAAGCCATTGGTGGTAGTTTCCTTGTAACCACGCTCAAGCTGGCTCTGGGTCTGCACCCTCTCATAAGCACAGCCCCTCAGAAAGTTCAGCTGAAAAGATGCTGTTATCTTAATAGCCCCACACTGGACAAGGATGACACGGTTTCCTCTCTTACAGGCACGGACTTCATAACACACGTCAACGGGCATGGGGATACCCACCTCGGAGGTTTTCTGTCTCACCAGTTTCAATGAAAATTCACCTAGGGTTGACGACTCGGAAAGTTGAATTAAAGGGCTTGATTGTTGTAGGCATGTCTGAGGATATTGCTAGGGAAAACCAGAAGTCACGCCTTTCATCCACCTTTGGCATCATTGGCCATCTGTTTCAACCTGCCTTTCTACTAGAAGAATGGAGCCATGTTCAGGAAACGGATGGTGTATTCGGGAATCTATGTTTTATGGTTTCGAGATGGGCCGATCAATATTGATTCTCACTCTGCAATGGGCAGTGATTAAAGCAGACCCAGTAACATTATTCTATGCAGTGGTGCCCATCATGCTTCATCCTCTCAAGAGATTTCAGCTTCATAAACCTTCCCGAAAACTGTTTAGTGTCCCCCGTTTCCCCTGTCAGTACTAGATGTGGCGGAGCCAAAGAATTCCTGGGTACAGCCGAGACAGATTAGAGACCGGGGACCTGGCTTGGGTCTAGGAGCCAAACGAGAGGACAGCCTTTTGGTTTTTCAACAGCTGTCCAACTTATTGTTCAGAGCTTTGGAAGAAGTAGATATCAAGGTTGTTTTCTGGGATGTCCTTTTCTTCAGCCGGGTGTGTTGGTGGAATTAGCGCCTTTCTCATTTCTGAAACGTAGCTACTGTTTACTCCTGGTTACTCGATGAATAGGCCTGCCCTATCTCCCTAACATTTGCTCAGAGGTCCATTTTATTCAGCAGGTGGCTCTTGCAGTTTTTCTTCTTCTACTCTTTCACCACACTCACTGTTTCTCAGTCTTCTCTTCCTCCCCCTGTCTTTTCCCTCTCTCCGCTCCCCCATCCGCTCACTATATTCTATGCACTTGCTCTATCAAAAATGTCGTTAGGCCTAGTACGATAGTCGCTGTTTCTTCCTCTCCATCCTCCCTGCCCTCACCTATTGTCTATCCCCTGCACTACCAGAAATGTCATCAGGCCTAGTATGATAGTCACTTGTGTCTCATCTCCTCCCTCCCCCCGCCCCTCCCTACTTTATTCATTGTCAATGCTCTTGCACTTCTGAAATGTCGTCAGGCCAAGTACGATAGTTAATTTCCCATTCTTAATGTGTCAAGGCCTTGTAAGAATGTTACTGTATTTTCCCTTGCTCCTTCCTCTGAAGCCCTTTGAAACATGTGCATAGGCGCTATCTAAATAAACTACCAATCAATCAATCCGGTCCACATTTTCCTGAAACTCAAAGTCCTTGGATGTAGAACGAACTTTTTGTGTTTACAAAGAGAGGGTATCACCTTTTAGTCAATCAGAACATATTAATTGCATTTCGTGGTACAGCTAAAGGCAAGAAGGCTACCTCCACTACATTGAGGTGTGTCTCGTATAACACGTGGACAGACGTCAAAGGGGATTATGTACAACTCGCCAGAGGCCAACTCGTCGCTTTGGGGGATAGCCCCCTCCATTGCCCCTATCTGCAATCTCCACTCCCTCCACATCTGACAAAATAAAAACAAAACGTACCCGATCCCCGGCGCACCCCCTAAAAATGAGGCAAAAAAATGTGGTAGCCTCCTGCGCGTTGGCCCGGTACTGTCAAAGGAGCGCCCACCAGAGACATTTGTAAAGCAGTCGCTTGGAGAAACCCTCCCTCCTTAAGCTGGCGATTTGTGGTCGATTGTCAGCAGAAGCCAGTTGCTGAATTCTACAAACTAACATTTCCTGAACTGGCATAAATTAATTGGACAGATGTGCAGTCATCCCGCGCTTTTGAGTGATCTCTTCGGGACCAGTAAATGTGTTCCCTGAATACTGTTTGCTATGACTTGAGTTCATATGGACTATGAGGAGGAAAGGGGGCCAGGAGGTAAAGACAGAGGGCCTAATTCACAGAAGCATTTTATAATGGCAAAACCCCATTGGAAACAGATCTGTGACTCAGGGCCAGAGTCTGTGGGGGTAATCAGCATTACCCTTAGTTCATCCAACTCATCACACCACTTATGTTCCCCATTCCTCTTCCTGGATGGTTTAATCAGATGTCCTTGTTAAAGGAGGAACACGCAAGAGAAGATCGGGGAAGTTCGTGGCATTTTTATACCGTTTAAGCATTGTGGTAAAATTATGAACATGTTAAAAAATGTATTGGTTGTAACTGTCTGAGAAGGCGGCGGATCATCTTCTGTTAATAAGGGCTGTGGCTAGTCGGGTAGAGTAGATAGATGATCGCTCTGTGTAATATATTTCATCAACCATTCCACTGTTGCTCAATAGATGGCAGTATAGCCTAAATACAGCTTTAGTTCCGACTAGCTGCGTATTGAAGCATTTGAAACACTTCGATATTGGATTTGTTGCTTGTGGTCGAATACCATGGAGAGACTGAAGCGTAAAGGGATCCGTTATTTAAGCGGTCATTGGACAGCCAACGTGTGAACTTCCGTGCAGAGCAGTACCCTCCGTGCAAATTTTGTTGTTTGCAATACGAAGTGCAAAAAAAGAAGGGGAATTGTTGTGGCGGACGGAAGATGCGTGTCCCTCCCAGGAAAGGCTCTGCAGGCAGGCCCTCTGCCTCAGTATTGCGCTGGTTCAGTGAGCAATAAAGCGTGGAGGCAGGAGTCATGGATGGTAGTTTGACTGACGCACGGCTGTCTTTCTTTTTCTTGCTGATAGATTTTATCCATCAGTTGGATACCGAGGCTTGAGCCTCATTACTCCATCTTCTCGGGTTGAGTTTGTAGTAGTGGGTTTGGATTCTTCATGGTCTGTGTGGACTTGTTTGTTTTGTTTGTTTATTTATTTGTAATGCGCACCAGACACGAGGGTAACAGGGCGTAGAGATTACAAGGAGGTTCACAGCTTAGGTTACAGAAATAAATTACACAAGGCAGAAAGGCATAAAGTCAGGCAAAGGGTAGCCGTTACAAGTCAGCATAGGTTACAACAGTAAATTACACAAGCAAGTATAGAGGAAAGTCAGACCGAAGGTGGTAATTAAGCATCATGAGTCAGAGATAGGAGATCAAGCGGGAATAGTGTGTCTAAGGCCTAATAGCCGCATTTTAGACGGTTATGTGCAAAGCGGTGCATGGCAGGCCTTAGTGGTCAGTTGAATCTGAAGTTCTGGTATGACTGATCTGCTCGGAGTGAGGGCGGCAGGGAGTTCCAAAGCTGGGCCGCTTTGACACGGAAGCTGCTGCCCCCTACCTTTGATAATTTGAACCTGATATGAATGGAGCGAGATCCCTCGCTGCACCCTTGATGAGCTGGGCTGGACAAAGGTCGCCCTGGCAATTAGAGGGTTTGAGTGATAGCATGACTTTTTCCACCTCAAGAATCGAGGTTTTAGAAAAGTTGAAATGAGTTGGTGGGGTGTCGGAGGTAGGAGGGGTAATATTAGATGGAGTAAAGGTGGTGGCTATTTTGTTTTGTAGGGTAGATACTTTATTAGCGCATGCCGGATGTCTGAGCACCAGTTTATGTCTTTGGTGCAGGTGTCTGGCGTGGGAGTGGAAGTCTCTAATTCTTTTAAATAATTCCTTCATACTGGAATTGGTTTGTGAGATACGATTATTGTAAGATTCTCGTTTGGCCAGGCCGATTTTTTTTTTTTTTTAAAGGGAAGAAATCTTGGTAAGTTTGATTCTGTTTTCCTCTGAGGGGAGTAGTCTCCAAGAAGCCTTGCAACTTCTTTTTTTAGTCAGGTCTTTTAGATGTGGGGTGAACCATTTGTTCAAGTGAGCTTTGGGCTTACTTTGTCTTAATTTAAGTGGGGCAATGGAATCTAGCGTAGTTGTCATGATTTTATTATACTCGTCGACAAGCGTTTTGGGATCCGTGCTGTCTGGTAGAGAGTTGAGGGTGGGTAGAATAAGAGGGATGAGTCTGCTGTAATATTCTTTTTGTTCCTGGTTAAGGTAGGTGGAGCATTGTGGGAGAGTGTGAGGAGGGGTCTGGTAGTGATGAAGGTAAATGCCAAAAGGAAGTGGTCAGTCCATGCTTGCGGGAGAT
Organism: Ambystoma mexicanum; assembly: GCF_040938575.1. Classification (NCBI taxonomy): domain Eukaryota; kingdom Metazoa; phylum Chordata; class Amphibia; order Caudata; family Ambystomatidae; genus Ambystoma; species Ambystoma mexicanum. The sequence continues at coordinate 1,089,460,611 of NC_090929.1, forward strand.
GGAGGTGATATTGGCATTACAATTGTAATCTGCCACCCAATCGAGAATTCTCCCTTGTTGTGTGTGGGAGTGTTGATTCTTTAAGTGCGGCCTAGTTCAGATAGGATGTTGGTGGTTGTAATGGCATGTTTATCTAGTGGGTCGTTAAAGCCCAAGTTAAGGTCACCTAAAAGCAGTACTTGCAACATGCTTTGGAGGTGATTTGAGAGAATGATGGGAATATCCTTCTCAAATTTCCCAATAGGGCAAAGGGGTCGATAAATGAGATGAATGGTGAGGGTCTGTGCATTAATTAGGGGCAATGTGGCTGTAAGAACTTCGCAAGATTGAATGTCTTGGGATCTAATCTCATGGATAGGCAGGATTTGACAATGTTAATGTTAAAGGATATTTGTACCATGCACTATCACCACCGGAGTGGTCCCCTGGCGCTCTGGTGGCTCTGAAAAAGGGAGAGGGGGGGGTGAGTTAGTGGAAATAAGCTGGAAAAGTGCAAGAGAGCAGTGATGTGCTGTTGGCAGCCTCAGCCTGGTGTGTCTGTTGGCTGGGCTTGGGGTGTTTTACAGTCGGTAGTCGTCGTGTGCTGTTGTGCAAGTCTATGTGTAGTTTTTTGTTGTTGTTGCAGTGTAGTGAAGTTTGTGTGGATTGCTGCGTTTTAGGCTTGTGATTGTGTTTGGTTAGAGTCTGAGAGGTGTATGCAAAGGGATGAAATTGTTAGTGGATTGGTTAGACGGTATTGCTTCAATATTCTGTCTAGATGTGAGACAGGCCAGTGATCACGATTCCATCTAGGTGTTGCACTTATCATCATTCACAGTTTTATTCAAGTGTGTCGCATGCTAACATTCATATTTCTATCTAGATGCGACGCAAGCTAAGGTTAAGAATTCCATCTAGGTATGGCACATGCTAACATTCATAATCCTGTCTAGATGTGACGCAAGCTAAAGTTAAGAATTCCATCCAGGTGTGGCACATGCCAACATTCATAATCCTGTCTAGATGCGACGCAAGCTAAGGTTAAGAGTTCCATCTAGGTATGGCAGATGCTAACATTCATATTCAATGATAGCAATGCCTTCGCCTCGCGCCACAGGTCTATCTTGCCTTAGAATCGTGTAGCCATCGGGAATTGCAAGCATGAGCATAGGGCCTGCTGCAGCGTGCAGCCAGGACTCAGTGATGGCGAGAAAGTCAAAGTTCTCTGCCAGAATCAGATCAGCAATCTCTGTGGCATGTGCGACCAGAGATCTGGCATTTATTAGAGCCCCCTTGAGAGGAAGGGTAGGGTGATCTGGAGTAGATGTGGGAGGGATTTTGGTGAATGCGCGCTTAGGTTGTTTAGTGGTAAGGTGCTTGGGAATGGCAGGGAGAGGTGAATGGTTGTCGGAGGGTTTGACACTTGTGGTATTATGACAGGGGGAGGAATGATTTATTTTAAGATCTTGGATAGGCCAAGATCTGGCAGGGGGTTCAAATAATTTAGCCAGTCTAGCTCGGAGTCTAGTATTCCTCATGTCTGTGTTACAGGGATTGCTTAGGAACATGCCCTGAGTTGGGTTGTTAAGTTGGGCTAGGCGCAGTAGCGCATCAGTAATCAAGCACATGGGGCATGGCAATGGGGGTAGAGAGTTTAGCAATGCACATTAATATGTTTAGTATAAGTAGTGTACCTGCAGCGTTAAAGTTAAGGACCGTGGTGACCATAGTGGGATAAGAATCACAATCGTACCTACAGGAGTCAGGAGAGACTATGTTGGGTAGGTTAGATGAGATCTATATGTAACGGCAGTGGGGAGTCAGTAGTCTAGGTATGAAGCATGCTTGTGCTACAGGGTCATGAAATTAGTATCAATATTATGGCACATTCGGTAGGGCACAGGGTAGATGACAAGGAATACTTTACACTACTCAGATAATGAGCATTTGAATAACATCAGCAAATGTAGATACATAGAAACAATGCTGTACTATTAGTATGCAGAGGCTTGTCAGGTCAAGTGAGAGTCGATACAATGACTAATATAGTCGTGGCAAATGGAGTATCAGGCAAATGGCAATGTGTAGTGGAGTCATGTGGGCAGAAGAAGGTCTAGTGCCTACAGCAATTTTCAAATGTTTAGATCATACAACAGTTAAGGCAGTATGTCAAAGCAATTAGATTTAGAAGAAAACCAGTACAATCACTAGCACAGCGTGGCATTAAGTTATCAATGCATTTGGCATGGCAGGGTTGGGTAAGATAAGGAGCAGCAGGTGTCTAGTACATGCATCAATAAAAACCTGGTCTTGCAATTAGACTTAGATAAAAACAAGTACAGTCACTAGCATAGTGTGGCATTACTATATCTATACGATTGGCAATACACAAATAGGTCGGATGATGGTTAGCAAGTGATTAGAGCATTACAATGTATCACATCAATTAAGGTATGCTGGCAGAGCAGTAGTGCACATGTGAAGAGAGGCGGAGGGAGACCAGACTAAAGTAATTATGATGGAAAGTAAACGCCACTGGGTGTGGTGCGCAGGTGTGGAGGGTATACTGGGAAGTTGATTAGCGAGCAGGCAAATTCGCGGTGTACGGGTCAGATATAGGAGTTTGCCGTTGTCTACAGATGCTTCTGAATCAATAATGGCAGTGAGAAGCTTGTGGAGAGCGGCATAGGTGTCAGTATATAAAGGCGACCAAGGCAATGCAGGGAGGCTCCGAATAAGAGTCGGTACAATAGATAGTATAACATGGCCATAATAATGCAGATGGCCAAGCAAAGTTAGGTCAGATGGGAGCCGCAGCGCACAATATGCGACACACAATATTAAGTGAATAAGCAGAGTTAGACAGTGCCTCGATAGAGAGGGATCGGCACCGTAAGTAGAAGCGTTGGGCCAAAGTTGGATGGCACAATGAATGCAGTGAAGGCAGATTTGGTATAGATGCAGGAGCTTACCCCCAAAATAAGGCTGAAGCTCGTCGGGGCTGAAGCACAGCGATGTGGAAAGCTGCTCCTCCAGGATTCAGCACGGGCAGCAGGGGCTCCTGCCCTCTGTAGCTGTTTCGGGATAGTGGACAGGCAAAGACAGATGCACTGTCCTTAGAAGTGATCCTTTGAATGTGGACCCGGCTGACCCTTTCCGGTGTTGGTGCCGGATGTAAGGAGTGTAGCTGGTGCTTCTTGGGACCAATCAGGAGCGAAGCTCGGCAACAAAATATCACAGAAACTCATTCAGGGAAGCCACCATTTTAGGCTGCCTCGATGCGGTCAGAGCCCTGCAGATGCAGCTGACTCGTCGGGAAATCAACAATAAAGGTTGGGCCAAAGTTGGATTGCACAATGAATGCATTGAAGGCAGATTTGGTATAGATGCAGGAGCTTACCCCCAAAATAAGGCTGAAGCTCATCAGTCGAGCCAGTTTCACAGGGTCTTCGCTGTGATGGGCCGCGGGTAGCGGGCAAAAGGATTTGCAGCGGTGGCAGTGAGTCTTCTGATCAGAGGGTTCGGGTTCTGATCCAGTCCTTGGCAGCACTGGCACACCTTTTATTGACGTGATGACATGTGTACCACATGTCATCTCACACGTAACTTTCCCACAAGCCCAGGAGGGGCTTAAGTAACAACATCCGATGGCAGGAGTATACAATAAAACAAAGACAAACACAAAGCAGCACACAATACATTTACATTTGCATGGCTGTGGACAACAGCATTCGCTTTGGCTCCGGCCAATTTAAGCCCACTAGACAGGAGGGTGCACAGCACCATGGTCCATCACTGTCCACTGGGAGACATAGGTTGGCGCGGACACTGACCACTTTTACTGAGCCCATTTTAAGCCCACTCGACCCAGATCTGCTGCATGCTTGCCACCGAAAGCACAACACACATTACAGAGTACACCCAAGCGAAGCAGGGACCCCGGAGCATTTCGGCAATACTTCCGAAGGCAAATAGTAAATGAAGCATATCACCAGTAGTGTGCCAGAGAGAAGCTGGAGGCTCCCTGACTGGGGAACTGCAGCTTAAAGTGGGAAGTATGAATCTGCTGTCACTACAGCTGAGAAGACGACGCTGGCTTGAGAGGTTCTGTCCCCTCGGTGCTGACCAAGGGACCGCTGGGGTGCTGCAAGGTCCTAGAGGCTTTCGGGTCTTAGTTTGCGCTTTATGCGTTTTAAATAAATAAATAAATAAAAGGAACAAGAGATTCCATATTTATTAAAGAGACACAAGGGAATGGATCTAAGAGACTGTCAAGTTTGCAAATGTGTGCAATGTAATTATATGAGCAGAGTCCTGGCAGGAGAGCATACCAGGCATATTCTAGTTGCAAGAGTACTTTCATGAGAAAAGCCATGGTAGGAGAGTAAACCGGGCATATTCAAGTTGCAAAAATCTTTATATGAGAAAACACTGGCAGGAGAGTATACCAGAGGGATTCAAGTTGCAAGGCCAAGTAACAGTGTGCAACGTTTATCACATGAGGAGATCCTGAGAAGGCTACATCAGGACATGATATGATATGGCATTTTATTACATGCCTATACACAAGTGTTTCAAGACATGCCTATGCACAAGTGTTTCAAGGACTGAGTGTAATATATGAAAGAGGAGGAGAAATCTGGCAGGAGAGTACACCAGTTATCCTACCAAGAATCAGACTAACAGCCAAGTTGTTTTTCATACTAGTTGTGTTATTGATCAAAAGAACCCAAGGAATTGACATCCTTAAAAACTATAAGGCAGAGTGGAGAGAAATCCAACGGAAGGGAACCACCCTCTGGAACTGGGAACTTTATCCTTCCGGATTTTTGTGTGGGAGTTACGTATTTCCCTTTTGAACAATTATACACTTTTCAGAGTCAAAGACTACCCTTTTCACCCTAGAGTTGATTTTTAGAATGTCAGGGTCAGAAAAGTATTTTGGACACTGGACATTTTGCTTTGAACATCTTGACAATGTACAGACCCTAAGTTTAGAGTAGTGTTAGAGAGGCATTTTTCAACCCCCTTTTACTTTGATGAAAAGTTTATGGCCAAAATCATGTACGCAAACAGCCCCGCCTCCCCCCCACCCCGTGTCTGCGTCTCTTTCCTGGCTCCTCACACCACCCTTATTCTAAATATCTTGGCTCCTTTCCAGATCATGAGAAGTTTGAGAAGTGGGACCAGAGAAGGAATAACTTGGTAACCATATCCCTAAACCCCTTGTAAAACGTCCCAGACTTTGTGGTAGGGTACAAGAAGAGGCCATACCATGAGTCCCCTGCTATTTGTCTTTAACACTGACATGTTGGGAAAGGCTGCCTCAATCCATCATACTCGTTTCAATTTGAAACTGGGGGAAGGGCCGTGTGCAAGCAAGTTACCTATAGAAATGCCAGACCATACGTGTTCAGAATGTCCAGGGTCTTTGCGGTCCAGGAGCGGGTAGACCTTCAATAGTAATGTAGTTTTCCTAGTGCAGGGGTCTGCAGCATTTGGCTCTCCTTTTGTACATTTGTACTACAAATCCCACACCAGTCCTAGTTAACGGTGTGGGATCATGCGAGTCATGGTCCAAAACCTCTGTAGGTTGCAAACCCCTCCCCTAGTGGCACAGGAAAAACTGACTAGTGTCCGTGAACAAATTGAGCCCAAGTCCCCATTGCCAGAATACAGAGAAAACAATATGGCAAGGACGTCTCTGAGAGAAAACTGGGTCTTTGTGATGAATGCTGCAAAATGGAGCCGCTGTGAGGTGCTCCGAAATTTCTGACATCTGTGAGTGGGAACCTCCAAATATCAGAAACTGGCTACACTGCACGGATTGGAATATTATACACCTGTCAAAAGCAAGTTGCAAACACCTGAATCCTCGGCTGGACTGCAGGCCCAGTGTCAACAATTATACAATGAGTGGAAACCCGCAGGATACACCACCCTGTAAAAGTACCAGGAGCAGAAGGCAAATGTGGGAATCAGTAGTTGAAGTGTGCAGGAGACTTGTGGACTGTTGCAGAGAAGCAAGTAGGACAGAGACAGGAGAGGGAAAGAGCGGAGCACTGCATGTTGGAGTACTTGGAGGAGAGTAGGCAGGGAAGAGGGACAAGTAGAACAGATGTGCAGAAAAGAGCTGTCCATGGTGGTGGGGGGAAAACTAACTAGAAGAGGAAATGGGTGCAGAAAGAAAAGGGAATACCAAACCCTTTCTCCTCCCGTCTGTACTCATGGCTGGCACGCCACTCCAACCATGCATACGGTGTAAAGACAGCAGCTCTAGTGATGTAGGCCCTCAGATCATCAGGCAAAACATGTGATGGATGGACATCTTTCAATTACTCATAACCACAAGCATTAACTTTGGAAGCTTCAATCATTGTTCCTAAATGTGGGGGCGGACCTCTGATCTCTGTAGGCCTAAGAGGTGTGTGCACGTTTGTCCGTATAGCAAGTTTATTGTACAAACTGCCGGGAGGAGCTAGATGACGATGTGAAGTCAAACTACCCTGAGACTCCTCGAACCACACAAGTTTACACATTTTATACATTTTGCAACAGTTAAAACACATATTTCATTACAAATCCTCCCCCGAACATGATCGGTCATACCTATACAAAGAAATCCAATCTCCTTTAGTTCCCATGCTCTCATTGGACACATTTATTTTACTATCATCCCCTTTCAACTTACATTTGTATCAATTGTGAAAGTATTTAAATTGCATTGTGAAAGTATTAAAATTGCATTGTGAAACCTAAGCCTTTCTCCCACTATACAGGACTCTCAGACCTAGGTGTGTTTTTCTCCGGTATTTAAACTACATTGTCGTTCCCTCACCAGACCTATGGACTCCTCATATGGTCTCTGTGCTTTCTCCTTTCTCCTCTTCTCCCATTAACGGTGGCACCTGGTGGGAGGCCCTCCTGGCCTCCTTCCACTACTCTAAGGTCATCATTAATGTTTACCTGAATGGCACTGTCCTGGTCCAAGGCCCTTGGAACAACCTTCTCCTCTTTGATAGATGCTTCCCGCGCCTCATCAATTTCCTTTCTTCTCCTGCTGTCCCTTCTCTTCCCTCTACGGCTTCCTTGCCCCACCCTGCTGTGTCCTCCTTGGCTACCTTGCCCTCTCCTCCTTCCTCTTCTGCCCCCCCCTCGGGCTTCTACTAGACCTCTGCAGGGCATACCTCTGATTTGTACCCCTCCTCAGAAGTCTTTCAAGGATGGCAACCTTCTCCATATTGCCACTCTAAACTCTCGCTCAGCTGTCAAACACTCCTCTGACATCTGCCGCCTCCTTGAAGAACTTGACCTCAATGTCCTCTGTCTCACCGAGACATGGTTCATGGCGAGCTCTGTCACAAGCTTTAACACTCTCCTACATGCTGGCTACAAGATCCTCTCCATGCCCAGGTCCAATCGTTCTGGAGGGGATGTAGCCCTGATCCTCCCTGAGTGGATTCCTGCCTCTGTCATTCCTATGCAGGCCTACACCTCTTTCGAATGCCTGGTCTGCAGGCTCTCTCTCTCTCCTAGCCATTCCCATACCGTGGCTACCATCTATCTGCCACCTGGTCAGATCTCCTCCTTCCTCTCTGAGTGGGCAGACCTCTTATCTTCCCTCCTGGTCTCAACCACTCAACTCCTCCTTTTTGGAGACTTTAACATCCACCTGGATGCTTCCTGTCCTTCCACTGCACTCTTTTGCGACCTCTGCAACTCTCTCTCACTCTCTATCCTCCCCTCTGGCCCGACTCACTCTGCAGGGCACACTCTGGATGTTCTGATCTCTACAGACCTTCCCCTTTCTACCCCTTGCACCACTCCTCTCTCCTGGAGTGATCACTTTCTCCTTTCCTCCCAGCTCTCCACCCCTCAGGCCAAGGCAACTCATGCGACCCATGAAGCATGTGTCAGTTGAGACTTTCTCATCCTCTTCTCCCCTTTCGGCGGACATACACCCTGACACAGCCCTTTCTATGCTCCACTCTGCTATATCCGATACTCTTAATGTTCTTGCTTCTGTCATGAGGATCAGCTTGAAGCCCAAAGCCAAGTGAACTCCTGGTATGACTCAGACCTCGTCACCCTTAAACGCAAGTGCAGGGTGGCTGAGAGGAAATGGTGTGCTTCCTGTACACCCTCTGACAAACTGGCCTGCCGCCTGCTCCAAAGGCAATACCGGCTCTTTGTCCGCACCAAGAAGAGAGCCCTCATCCAAGCCCGCGTCTCTGCAGCATGCAACAACTCGGCTGAACTCTTGAAAATCTGCAAGGAGCTGGCCAATCCTGCTGCAGTCTCTATCTCTCCTGTCCCCTCCTATGCCCTCTGCAGGGCACTGGCTTCTCACTTCATTTAAACAACTCAGGACATCCTGTCCTCACTCTCCTTCTATCGCCTCCCTCCCTCCATCCCCTGCTCTTCCTCTGGCCCTTCTGCAGCCACCACCCCTCCCTCCTTCTCTGCCTTTCCCATTTTCTCTGCAGATGAGGTTTCTAGACAAGTCTGATCTATGAAAGTCTTGTCGAAACAGATTCACCCCTGTTCCTCCAAAACTATCAAGCACCACATTGACTCCCTGGCTCCTGCCCTAGCTGATTTCTGCAATCACTCCTTTGCCACTGGAGTCTTCCCATCCTGCCTGAAGCACTCCCTTGTGCACCCTCTTCTTAAGAAACCTCTGCCGACCCCTCCTGCCTGGCTAACTATCTCCCAATCTCCATCACTCCTTTCCTGGGCAAACTCCTGGAAAAGCTGTCCATCTCCAAGCTTAATCTTCACACTGAATCGGTTGGCTGTCTCCATGACCATCTGTCTGGCTTCAGAGCTGCCAGAAGCATGGAAACGGCTCTCCTGAACATCTGTGAAGACCTGCTCTCAAACCTTGACTCCAGTACCCCCTGTGTCCTCATCTTACTTGATCTCTCTTCTGCCTTTGACATGGTCAACCATGCCATTCTGCTCAACCGTCTCCGTGATAACCTGGGTATCACCCATCAAGCCCTGGCCTTGCTGACCTCTTTCCTCTCCGATCGACCCTCCCAGGTCCAACTTGGGTCCTTCCTCTCCTCTATCTCCATCTCTACCTGTGGTGTTCCCCAGGTATCTAACCTCTCTCCTTGGCTCTTCAACCAATACCTGGCACTTCTTGCCCACCGCATTGCCGCTCTGTGCCCCAACTTTCAGTGCTAGGCGGATGACAGTCAGTTCATTTTCAGGCTCCCTTCCGCCACCTCTTCACCTTCTCTAATTTCTGACTGCCTGTCCACTATCCAAGAGTGGTGTACCGCCAAAGATCTCTGTCTTAATGCCAGTAAAACTGAGATTCTCCTCATCGGCACACCTCCTCCCTCCTTTCCTATCGCTCTCTGGCCGGCCTCTCTTGGCCCTCTTCCTTCTCCCACCTGTGACAGTAAAAACCTTCGGGTCATCTTCGACTCCACTCTCTCCTTCTCTCCCTGATGTCTCGAAGAAGTCACACTACCAGCTGCACCTCCTCAGAGGTATTCTTCCTTTCCTCTCCTTCCCCAGAAGCTCACTGTCTCCAGAGTGCTGGTTCTCTCGAGGCTGGGCTACTGCAACAGCCTCTTTCTAAATCTGCCTGTTTCTACTCTCCGCCCTCTGCAACTCATCCAGAACATGACTGTGAGACTTGTCCTTGGCCACAAGCCCAGGGATCGTATCACTCCAGGACTGAAATCTCTGCACTGGCTCCCAGTGGCTGTGAGGTTTAAGTTCAAAACCCTCTGCATTGTCCACAAGGCCTTCTGGGGCCTGGGGCCTCAATACCTTCAACTCTCTCTTCCTAAATATCTTCCTTCTCAAGCTCTTTGCTCATCTGCCTCCAACTCCCTCAGGGTCATTCGCTTCTCCAAGCAACGAGTTGGTGGTGGTAGATCTCTTTCTTCGACTTGGGCCTCCCTCTGGAATAGCCTCCCTGCCTCCCTGAAACTTGAGGAGATCCATCTCCGGTTAAGGAAGCACCTCAAGACCTCTGCTGTAATGGGCTGAAATATGATGGACTTGAATGTCACACGCCAGTGCAACAGGCACTTTTGGAATGTATGGAGGACTCGCCTCCATTAATTCTTGCCACTACGCTTTCTCCACTTGCCTGTGAGCGGTCTAGTGTTTCTCCAGTATGGCCGCCGCTGGGAGGTTCTTATTCCACTCCTTCCCAGCGGTCGGTGAGTTACAACCCACTGGTTTCCTGTGTTTCGGTGGAGACGCTGTGTTTTCTCTTGTCCTCGCACCACACAGGAGCTCTTCTGTTCTCGCCTTCCTCGGCCTGCACTGGCTCCCGGCCCGCCCCTCTCCGCTTGGCTGCCTCTGCTGATCACAGCTTTCTGTCTCTGTTGTTTCCCCCCTTATGGCCGAGTTCTCCTTTGGATGTATTCTTTCCCGGCCTCGCCGGATTCTGGCTTCTCTCTCTGTCTCCCTCCTTCACTCCCCTTCAGGATTCTCTCATAAGGGCTTCGGCTCCTATTTGAATCCCCATTATTCTGCAGCTCCTCCTGGCCACGTACTTTCAGTTGTCATAGCAACCTTTGACTACCTCTAAGTTTCAACCTTTGACTACCTCTAAGTCTTACGTTTCTGTTGCTGCTCCTCTTAGGGTCTTCTCCTTTGATTCCTGTACCTTCTCTTGCTTCTTCTGGCCAACTCAGACCTGAGCCTGCCTGTTCCTCTGGAAGGACCTATCCTCATTAAGGACTGTACCGGGTCATCCACAAGCTTACTCCTGCCAAGATCTCATGCCAGACCGAGGGTTTTTTATGACTTCAGTGGCTTTTTCCACATTCTTGGTTACCCCGGCAGAGAGGTCACAGGTCAGCTAGTCTCGCAAGCGGTCACTGTGGCTTCCTTTCGGGGTAGACGCAATTTGCATTAAAAAAAGGACTTTTGTCGTAAAGCAAGAAGGAGGAAGTCACCTGTCAGCTCCAGCAGTACAGGTGAGGAGGAAAGAGTGTTCTTGGATTCAGGGTAGGCGTCCAGGGAATCTGACATTGAATGATCAAATACAAAATACCAAAAGTAATGTCAGTGGTTATGGTCAATTTTAAAACTTTACAATTTGAACGTTTTGGTGTTTCTCAAGAGTGGAGGACCTGTCCTGATGATTTGAGAGCCTAGAATATTAGGCATGAAGGAATGTACTATAAACATTATGTATGATAGAATCCTGCAGCACCATCTCCAGAGCCTCATTTCCCTTTTACTTTTTCCTCATCCAGTGTGTGCATCCTCTCCCATTTTCACCTCCCATCTTTCTTTCCACACCCATCTAGGATGGCTTGCACAAATTGTGTGCAGTTACCAGCACTAATAAAAATACTGATCAAATGTTACAGAGAAACTGCCAAGAAAGCAATGCTCTTCTCAGCCTTCACCTCCAATGAGTTCCTGGGTACCCGTGTAGCTGGCAGAGAGGCAGGTCATGCCCAATGTGCCTTGTGGATGGTCATGAGCATAGTTTGCCTCTGCATTGGATCACCCACCTTCACCTCACAACTGAAGGACTTTAGAAAAACTGTTCTTGCAACAGGGTCCGAATGAGTTCTTCTTGAAGTGTTGAAGTCCAGAAACTAATCAAGGAAGAAGTGACCGAAGGTGATTGGACAAAAGCAAGCCTGCTGAAAGGGGTCCAATCTCTGTCCTTGAGACGAATGGTATTTGCCCTCTGACATCATACTGAAAGTGCTTTGTACTACAGGAAGTAGGTGAGACAGAAAGGGAAAAGGCAGAGAGAGAAACAAGATGGTGGAACCCTCTTCCAAATATGCCGAGCTCCCTCTGTCTAACCTAACCCCTGGTATGCAACACTGTGGTGTGAGGGTAGTCCCTTTGTGTATGGCATGCCCATTGATTCTTATTTCCCCGGATAACCCCTGCTGAGGGCTTCCTGGGCTGGAGAGGGGTGTTACCCGACCTTATAAAGGATCAACCCAGAGGCATAGCCATTCATTCTCTGTACCTGCAGGGCTAGCAGGGACAGACTGTCTGACCAGAATACACATAACCCTACCACAGCTGAGCTGGGCTCACCGTGCTGACACAGGAATTATATCAATCCGATGTGGCTTTAATAATTATGAGGAATACTAGCCACCATACCCTAAAGTCAGGTATGACTTCTATTTAAAGTTTATAACATCCAAGATAATAGTTCCCCTCATAATTATGTGTTTTTTCAGCGGTGCTGAGTTTCAATGCAGCCTATGCACTGTAGCAGTTTGGCTGTCACAGCAGTGGTAGAACTGTCATGGCCACTGGGCAAGGACCACTAGTTCCATCATATAAAGGGTCCAGATGGACCCAGCCTGGCGCCTTTGGCGCCAAAGTGTGCTCCGCACACTTTATTTCTGGTGCACATGTTCTTTCCCCCCCTGCAGGGTCCCCACGTGCATCCAGGTCGGGTGTGGCCATAGGAAAACATTGGGCTGCACGTGCAGCATCCTCTGGGTGCGGCAAGGTGAGGCCACAAGGTGGAGCCAAGGGGGTGTGGCTGGGACCAGGCTTTTTAAGCCTGCCCGCCCACATGCAAGCGCTTCGCGTTAGTCTGCTTATAGCAGCGTGACACTCACCGCTGCCTGAAGCGCTCTTACCTGATATCAGCAATACCATTGCTTGAAGCGCAGCTCACCTGACGTCAGCAACATCATCTCCAGAATGCATCTTACCTGGTTCCATCAAAACCATTGCCTGAAGCGCATCTTACCTGATTCCAGCAGTCACCGCAGTCGGAGCGAATCCTCACCTTTTCCGGGCGTCTAAGCTACGCGGGAGCTCGTCTCGTTCAGCATCCTCGCGACTCCATCCATCCAGCAACTGACGGCAGGCCTTCAGATAGCTGCCTCTCGTCAGATGTTGCCAGGCCAACCCTGCAGGAGAAAAGGATAAACAAGGTTAGAAACAACATAAAGACTTTACGCTAAGGTCGCATGCAACACATTAATCGCGCTTGACCTTAGAACCAACCTTACATTCTACTTGGGGCATCGTAAACTCCTCTGGCCCCCATTTGGACTTGCTTCCAACATTGCGACTCCGCTGGGCCCTTCACCACCTATTGGGGAGAAGGAAAGACATTACAGGGTTACGGACAATAATCACGGAAAAAAGACATTACAAAAGGATACAGACAATAATCATTGTTGAGAAACACTTACCTTAGAAGTGGATCAGCCACAGCCAGTCTGGGCTGCCACGCACATGGACCAGTGAAGAAACTAGGTTCATTAAAGGCGCCCCTGCAGTTGAGAAGCAGGATGGAGAGCTCATCCTGATAAATAAACAGGTGAGACTATATGGGTAAGCACATGCTCATCTCGTTCTGGGAAGAAGGGTTTGAGGGAAATCACAGTCCGACGACAGCATTCTCACGGCCTCTCGTACCCTCTCTGGGGCAGTGTCAGCAACCAGTGCAGTCCACACTACCGGAGCAGGGGAAGAAGCCTCATCCAGGGGAGCCAAGTCCAGGGAGGGCTGCAACCGTGCCCCAATGCCCCCGCAGAGACCAGGTGAGCTTAACAAGAACAGGTTAACTGTGACTGATAAACCTTCTCTGAACCATGGAAAGCAGTGGCTGCAGGCCAGGAGACTGATGCAGAATAACACAGGTCTATCCAGATATGGGTAGCAGGATTATAATTCTTCCTGTGCGCTACTATTTATGCTATGCTTTTCTATCTGAATGCTGCATTGAATCCACTAAAAATGCTGCTATGATTTCCACTATAAAGAGATTTTATCAAATTATGTAGATGTTTGTGTGCAATTCGTGAGTGTTTTCTACATCAGTTCTTAGGTTTTTCATAAAAAGAAGCAACACACTAATAGGTTTCACATAGTAGGGAAAAATAAATGTATTGCTCTAGAATATTTTCTAGTGATAAAATATTGCTAGTACGGTTTGTACAAAAAAAGATTCATATTGTTACATTCAGGGTTGTTCAGTTTTGTTCTTATAGTGTTGTAATTGTAATCTTCTGAAAGTGCAAAAGAAGTCTATAGATCAATGTCCCTTAAACATATATATTTGTCAAATAATTAATTGGGACGGTTATTTGGACCTCAATTTCAAATTAGCTGACCCTCAATTTACTGTAGTGTATTCATGAATATTTTCTTATGTACTTTTAATAGGTCAGTAGATACTCAGTGATGGAATTGCTTTAATAGGTCAGCAGATACCCAATAATGAAATTGATCTTAAATCTATTTTAATGTGTCATTGGATTCCCACTTGGAAATCCCCACTCTATTGATGCTTCATAATACAAATGTCCATTGGTTCAATCAAATCCTTATTTGATGGTTTGTTAACCACTTGTTCAATTAGGTCAATCACATTTTCAAATGTTATGATATTTCATCAGTGGTAGAATTAAAGGTCATATTGATCAGTTTCAGCCATCCAGTCTTCATTATTCAGATCCTTAAATATCTCATTTTAATTCCTTAGATCCTCATTTATTTATCACATTTTCATTTCTCATTTCTTTCTCAAATGTGCATTTTGCAAATCTTCTATTTGTAAATTGGATGAATTAGAATTGTTTTTCAAATGTTCAGTTCTTAAATCCTCATTTCTATTAGTTTCTCAACACATGTTTCGCCATTCGTTTGGCTCATCAGGAGAATTCATGTTTTAGGATCATAGTTTGACACACCTAAAATAGTACAGAAATAAAGTTAATGCTAGAAACCTTCCATTGTAAGGGTTAAATAAATATTCTATCACATATTTTAATACATTATTCTTACTAATAACCTAAATGCTAATGACTTTTTCTTTGTGATCAGCTGTGGTCGTCAGTTTATATGCTATGATTCTCTATGTATCCTATCCTATGATAAATGGCGAAACAAAAGAGAGCTAATTTAATTGATCAAAGAAATTATCTACTATAGAATTTTGGATTGGTTTAAAACAATGTAATGTGAAATGCTGTAGCTGAAAAATGGGTGCCTCTCTGTTTTGTGAACCACGCTTATTTCACACGCTGATAACCCGAAAAGTAAGAGATTCAAAATGGCACATATATTTATATGACGATTTGGTGGCATCATCACGTAATGTTAAATTGGATGACGTCACTCACATGGTATCGGGTTGGTGAGTGGGCACTGCTTATTTTGCTTCTTAATAATTAAGTTTCGTGGTGTGTGTGGTGTGCAGCCCCACTAACTAGTACCACTGTGCCAGGCACTTGGAAGTCTGAACAGGAAGGAGACCTAGGCTGATTAGCCTTTGGTGTGGGACGCATTTGCCGCACTGTAGCCACGCATCGCGATCACACATGGATAAGATAGAGAAAGAGCGCAAGCGAACAGTGCTACGCATGATGATTGCCACATACAGATTAGGCGAGGAGAATAGGCCCTGACGAAGAACATTGATGTCTGAAATGCATAGGCAATTTCTCGCCTCTGCATAGAAATTAATATGAATTAAATATAGCACAAAATCCTACTACTCACAGGAATTATTGAATTTGTTTGAATGGACAAAATAGACTGCAAGATTTTCTTGACTTTTATGATGACTTAAAGCAAACTCCTGGTGGGTAATAGGGTGTGCGGCCCACACCAAAGGCTAATCAGCCTTGGTCTCCTTTCGTCACTCACATGGTGGCCATTTTGGTTATTCATTTTGGGGGGTAAATCACATGGATAGGGCCACATTGTGGTGCCAGATCTAAAAATGTAATTGTGGCGTCTGTTTTGAATTGACACATTGGTGATGTAATGTGTGATGTAATGTGTTTCTTAAATGGCTTTTCGGGATGATCTTATTATAAAACAACAAATACATTCTAGTTGATTCACACAACAGTGGCATTTAGTTAATACTAAACCATTTTAACTATATTAGGCCATTGTAGTCCATGAATTTTCTAAGATTAATTGATGGGATATGTTAAATATAATTGTTCCAGGAGGAGATTGACCTGTGGAGGGCCACATACTGACAACGAGTTTAACATTGCATTTAATGTGCACAGTATTCACTTTATTACTATAGTATTTTAGGTGTGCCAAACTGATCCTAAATCATTAATCCTCTTGTTGAGCCAAACAAATGACAGAAAACGTGTTGAGGAGCTAAGAAATAGAAATGAGGATTAAAGAAATTAAAATTTGAAAAACAGTTCTAATTCATCCATGTCATACAAAAAAGATTTGAGAAATGCCAATTTTAGAAAGAATTAGATATAAAACACAAATTAATTTTGCATAAACATCCACATACTTTGATAATACTACAGGTGTATGTTATGCTTTTGGCAAGGAGTTTATGAAAGCAGGGCCTGGTAAGCAGACCACCCTTTCTGAGATGGAATTACACACATCATTGTATTAGTTAATAAACATTTTTAAATGCTGGGGCATCTACGCGCTTGGCATATGGAAGTTCCTGACACGCCCCCGACCCAAAAGGGTTGAGAACCACCCTTTGAGGAGTCAGGCACATCTTCAAGCAAGAAAATATACTGTTGCCATCAGCACTAGCATATTGAGATCCAGAATTGGCCCGCACGCCTATTTGAACTATCTGTCGAGATATGACCAAATGGCAAGCTCTAGAGACTGATCATCTGTGGCTCCGTTTTTCTCTGATCCCATGATCCACCTGTGAAGGTCGGCAAGGGGCTGGTCAGAAGCTTCTGAGCTCAGCTGCACTGAGTCAACTCCAATTCCAGTTTTACAGGTGTCTGTCTGAATTTTACTACCCTGCCCATAACCTGGAGCGCTAGAACTGATGCTCTGCTGAAACCAGCTTTCCATCAATAGAAAGGGGTTTGACAGATTGAGGCCTGCTGAATTTTTGGCAGTATCGCCACAGACACAGATATCACACAGGGGCTCCTATCAGTTATGATATTGTCGGGGTATTCCACCTGAGAGAAGTGTGGTAAGTCAGACATAGGAGACGGACACAAAGGCCTGTTTTCAATTAATTTAAGTTTATTAAAGTAAAAGGAAGTACCTCAAGCATTCCAATGCCGACAAATGGCTTCTGTGAGGAAGCAAGTGCATTCTTCTCAGAAAAGCAAGTTTATTACATGCTAACGACCGGGAGGGGCTAGTCAGTACCTTTAAGCTGAAAACAAAACCATATCCTCTCTGAATGACAACAAAGTTACAGTTTATATACCCAGTTAGACAATTTACATAATCACAAATATTTTGTTACAACGTCATTCCTCAACCAACCCTCCATTGGCTAACTCTAATACAAGTAATTTAATCACCCTAGCTTTAAAACCCCATTGGATACATTAACAAAGTACAAGCCTTTTGACACATGATCTTTTTCCCCCATTTATGACTAACTCAGATTATTATTCAGACATGCTCCAGGTGTCCAATATCATTTTCTGCATTCTTGCAAGTAATCCTATTTGCTACTACCATTTAAAGACATAGGGCCTCATTACAAGTTAGCCGGTCCAGAATCAGTTTTTTCCGTGAAGGCGGTGACACCGTTAACACATCCGCAAGCATGTGGAAGTAAGGCGTGATTACGGTTTGTCGGTCGCTCGCACCACACCATTGCAGACAACGGTGTCATTGCCGCAACGCAATGTAAAGACTGGAGGGGGGTCTGTAATCCTGCTCTCTATATGGCAGAGGAGAGGCACAGAGGACCCCAGCCAAGATTCTCTATTGTTGCTAGCAATGCATGAGCAATCAGGGCCTAGCTTCTCAGGAGATGATGCAGACTGGTTCTTAAGTACAGTGTAGTCCCCAAGCCCCCACAAAGGAATGTCCACACACTGTATTAGTTAAAACACAGTCTTTATATAATTAAGTTCAAGGTTATGTTCACAATCACAATAACTCACTTTGTGCTCAGTAAATCTACAATGGCAAATATATACAGTTCTAAGTGGTACCACAATTATTATTAGATTCAATTAAAGTGCATCAACTGTACTCTGGTTAAATGTCACACAAATCACTTAATAAAGGTAACCAACAATAGACATAGGAGGAAAGCAGTTGGTTAGAACAATTGGCAGAATACGAGCCCCGTTACCCAGACACAATTCTGTGTGGAGGTCCCCTTCACCTGGGCAACCTGTAAAATAGAGATATATCACAAGCCCAGTCTATATATTGTTAAATAAGTCTTATTTCCTTCTATAATGTTTCTACCACCCCAATGTACCTGGAATAGCAGAGTTTGATGACGAGTCATCGACGGATCCTTCTTGAGCGGCTCCCTTTAAAGCAGGAGCCACGGATCGTCGAGATCCCTTGAAGAAAGTGAACTCGGCGTCGAGGCAGCAGCTTCGGTCCCAGCGGTGCTCGTCGACGACGTTCTGCAAGGAAGAGGCGTGCGCGGCGCCTCGATGTCGATAGTTCAGGACCGCAAAGAGTTTGTGAAGAACTGGGGCCCAGCAAGGGCGTCGAGTCGTCCGGCATCTCTATGGTCTTTGGGTAGCGGGAAACCCACCAGCGGATGCTCCTCGGCGCGTCGACAGCCTGGCCTTCTCCGGTGGGATAAGGCAGGCGGCGGTGCGGACGAGCGCGTTCGTAAAACAAAAGTCTTAGGCAAAGGAGCGTGCAGCTTCGGTTGTCGATGGCATGGCGTCAAGCGGTCCCCGCTTCTGGGCAACACGGCTTCAACGACCCTCCAGCGGTTACAGCAGTCCTGTGAACCCTGGTCGACGACGGTGGATAGAATGTCTGGTGCTTATCTTCGTTCTCCTCGGCGGTCCCATTCTCCGGTCGGCAGCCTGTCGAGGGTCTGACTTCCAGAGAGCTTCGGCGAAGGTTAGCGGTGCTCAGTGGTCCCTCAGAGCACGGGAAGAGGGCACCTAACCAGGTCCTCTCTTGGATCATTCTTGACGGCTTTCGGCTTTCAGATTCTGGCGAAGGGAGGCAGCAGTCAACCTTCTTCTTCAGGCTCGGCTTCTAGATTAAGCGTCAGTTTCAACTTCAGCTTCAGCTTCCGAACGATTTCTAGGAGTGAGAGACCCCCAGATATACTATTTGATCTCCCATTCATTCTGCTGGGTCACACTCAGGCAACCAATCACTCAGAAGGGAATTCAGCAGGCAGTCAGCCAATCAGGCATACAGGGCATTCTCCTCCCTCTCATACACTCACAACAAGGAATGTGGATTGGGACAAGTATCCAGCCATTCAACACTACACACTGCATTCATACCAGTTTCGAACAGGGCTGTCTCAGTCATTGGGCCTCATTACACGGAAGGTGGTAACATGGTTCCCGCCGGTAATTTACTGATTCCGCCATGGTGGATGGCGGAATTACCGCCCCATTCCAAGGTTGGCGGGGCGGTAATTCCCCATTCACCATTGGCCCTTCCCCATTCCAATTTGAGCCCCCATAGGGCTGAATGGGAATGGGGAAGGCGGTAATTACGGTACTGCAAATTGCGGTACTGTAATTACCTCCAAGGTCCCTTTGCGGGTCCCATCCATAACGGCTGGTAAAACCAGCCGTTATGGTAGGGACCCGCGAAGGGACCTCGTAGTAAGGCGGTAAGGGATTACCGGTACCGGTAACCTTACCGGTACCGGTAATCCCTTACCGTCATCCGTGTAATGAGGCCCATTGTGTCAAACACCAGAAACCAGACATCCACAACATGAAGTGCATATTGGTCACACACTCCATTCACCCAGGTCCCACCGACAGGGAGTACCCACAACATACAGTCACTGGGAAGGCTCCAGCCAGTCTGGCCTGGACTTCACAACAGCACCATATATGGAACTTCCACCCAACAGCCAGTCAGGGGGAAGGGACAGAGTCAAGGCTTCCCAGGACTTTGGGAAAACAAGGTAACAGGCAATAGAAAGCAAGAGGCCAGAGGGGCCATCTTGTTTCCTATCAGGAATCAACTGATTATAATGGCAGGGCCCGGGTATCCCAAAATGGAGGATACTCAGAGCACCTGTCAAATTCAGCATGGAGCTGCCACCAGCCCATACCCTGCTCTGTGGGCCACACACAGGTGCCCTAAAACATACACTAGGGGCACAGGGTTGTACCCCCACCCATGGGTGCTATAGGGGTATCCCATGGGGCTGTACACCAAACCAAAAACAGGAAGAGCTGCACTGCCAGGAGTCCCACAGGGACTCCTGGGCAGAAAACAATACAGAACACAAATGAAAAAGGATTACAGGACAAAGACAAGGAGGCCCTGTCCCTCCAATGCATTTCCAGCATCACACGCAAACACCCACGGAGACGGATGCACCGGTTACAATGACAGCGGTACATCCATTTCCGCCACGTCCATACCGGAAACGGAAATACTGGTTCCGGAAACACTGTGATCGTGAAAACCAGAAAGAAAGCGGCAGCCATTACTTAAACCACAATCCACTGCAATCCTCAGCAACCACTGGGCCTACAGCTACTGTGACCTGCTACAGACAACCACCAAGATGACATCGAGCATACCAGCCACACAGCAGCGCAAACCCCGCTTCAGCGAGGCTGAATTGACAGTGCTCGTTGAGCACATCGTGGACAATGCGGCACTGCTGTTCAGTGCCGATCAAAGGTGCAGCACACAGCAGAGGCGCAAGGAAATATGGGGAGCCGCTGCACAGAAGTACATAGCAGTTGGCGCCACAGTGCGCACCGTCAAAGACTGCCACAAGCGTTGGGACGATCTGCGGCTGCGAGTCCGCAACCTCATGCCAGCACACCGGCAGCACAGGACCGGCACAGGAGGGGGACCACCTTCACCCCTGAAGCTCCAGACCTGGGAGGAGAGGTGCAGCAGTATAATGCACCTATAGGGGATCGAGGGGGTTGGCGGAGCAGAGGTCGGAGCCAGCACACCTTGCGAAGGCTGGTAAGTACACAGAGTGCGAATGATGGAATTCCCTCCCACCCGCCGGCAGGGCCTAGAAGCACACAACACATCCACCAATGACCCCCCTCTGCCCCCGGCAGGGTCTAGAAGCACACAACACATCCACCAATGACCCCCCCAGCAGGGCCTAGAAGCACACAACACATCCACCAATGAACTCCCCCCACCCTCGACACGCCCACGTGACAACACCACCAGGACAGGCAGATGGCATGCAACTGTGTGCAAGCCATGATCCACACCCGAGTGCATCACCCATCAAATGAGTGTACAGGCAAGTGGACCAAGTATGAGGAGTAACCCACACACACGGAGAGAGCACGAGGAAGGAAGAACCCACACACAAGGAGAGAGCACGAGGAAGGAAGAACCCACACACAAGGAGAGAGCATGAGGAACTAAAAACCCACACACACGCAGAGAGCATAAGTAAGGAAGAACCCACACACAAGGAGAGAGCATGAGGAAGGGAGAACCCCCACACACGCAGAGCATGAGGAAGGATGAACCCACACAGAGGGAGAGAGCATTAGGAAGGAATACCCCCACAGACGCAAAGAGCACAAGGAAGGAAGAACCCACACACACAGGGAGAGCGTGGGGAAGGAAGAACCCCCGCACACGCAGAGCATGGGGAAGGAAGAACCCACACACAGGGAGAGAGCATGGGGACGGAAGGACCCACACACAGGGAGAGAGCATGAGGAAGGAAGAACCCACACACAGGGATAGAGCATGGGGAAGGAAGAACCCACACACAGGGAGAGAGCATGAGGAAGGAAGAACCCACAAACAGGGAGAGAGCATGGGGAAGGAAGAACCCACACAAAGGGAGAGAGCATAAGGAAGGAAGAACCCACACACAGGGAGAGAGTATGGAGAAGGAAGAACCCACACATACGGAGAGAGCATGGGGATGAAAGAATCCACACACAGGGAGAGAGCATGTGGAAGGAAGAACCCCCACACACGTAGAGAGTGTAAGAAAGGAAGAATCCACACACACGGAGAGAGCATGGGGAAGGAAGAACCCCCTCACACACAGAGAGCATAAGGAAGGAAGAACCCATACACACGGAGAGAGCACGGGGAAGGAAGAACCCCCTCACACGCAGAGCATGGGGAAGGAAGAACCCACACACAAGGAGAGAGCATGAGGAAGGAAGAACCCACACACAGGGAGAGAGCATGGGGAAGGAAGACCCCCCACACACATGGAGAGAGCATGCGGAAGGAAGACCCCCCCCCCACACACAGGGAGAGAGCATGGGGACGGTAGAGAACATAAGGAAGGAAGAGCATACACACAATGAGAGAGAGCGAAAGGGATACACCCAATTGATACAGCTCCTGGTCTACCGCCTCCCACACTTATGTACACCATGCAACGCATATGCCCTGCAGAGATAAATCGCCCGTATAATGAAATAAAATCAAGTTACAAGATGTGAAACATTTATAAAGATGATTTTTCGTTATTGACAGCAACCACAGATTACAACACAATGCCTGTCTATTTTGCCTACAGATCAGACAGCAAGAACATAACTCCCCTTGCCTTTCTCCCTATGGTGTTTCAGGTGCAGCAATAAGGATGTACAGCGACGAATGACATCAGCTTTTTCATGGCATCGCTAACTGCAAGGTCATGTCCTTGCACCGCTCTGTAAATTTATTTATGAGTACACGGAAACGCTGCTAACACATATCGCTCTGTGGAAGCAACCGCGAGAACGGAGTACGTCGTCGTCGGCATATGTATCCTTTCCCCCTCCCCCCGTAGAGCAGTGCCACCTAAAAGTAACCCAGGGGTTAATAGCATGAGACAGAATCTTCCGCCCTATGATTTTGTGCCCCTTCACTCGCCTAAATTTAACTGCGGGTTGGATTTCTGCAGACACCGCGGTGACACAACCTTCTTATCTCCCGATTGGGCAGTGTGCCACAAAAGCATTAACATTCTACTCGTGTTACGTCATGAAAAACCAGCTCTGTGCAGTGCGAAAGGTCATGTGGCTCAGGTTTTATGAGCCGACGGGAATTCCTTGCCAGCCTGAAAGGTAACAATATGGGTGGTGATTAATACAAACGCACTTGAAATACGTAGTTTAGGCCTTCGACAACATGTGGTTAGTAGTGCAGTGTTTTTTCTGTTGCTTTGCCAAAAACAAGGAAAAGACGAACTGTATTGGGAGTGCCAACTTTGTAAAAGAAAGGTGGATCCGTTTTTATCACAGTGCGTGCTGACACAGCTGCAGAGTACATATTTGGGAAAATCTATGTTAGTAATCATGAGATCATATTTTGTTTACCACTTCCACTGGCAGTTTCTTCAACCTTCACAGCAAATCGTATTTTCTCATACTCGAAATCATGCGTGCCTCTTTTGCCTCCACATACTAGCTAGGGCCACCATGTTGATCAAATCAACAAACGATGCATAGTCTGATAATCAATGTCCAGAAATTATTATTATATTTATTGAGCACGGGTCTGGCCTAGCTTCGAGAAGCAACGCAGCGCTTTACAGAGGTATACAACAATGCAGATACATAACGCATAACTGAGCCCTTTTTAGAGGTAATAACAGAACAGATATACAGCAGGGGTTTGAGGGGTTAGGATACAGAGGGGCACAGAGGAGGGGTACAGCTGTATCTGGTGTTGGGGGTAGGGCGATGGTGGCTTTTAGCGAACCAGGTGGCGCGAGGTGCAATGGTAGGTGTTGAGGCAAAGAGATTCCTTGAAGAGGTGGGTCTTGAGTTCTTTTCTAAATTGTAGCAGAATGGGGGCAAGTCTGATGCTGATGGGGAAGAGGTTGTCTTGGCGTGTAGGCAGAGAAGGCTTGTTTTCTGGTACTTTTCTTTTTGCAGCGACAGATTTGAAGCCTGCACGTGTCCTGACTTCTGGTGGTGTGGTGTGCTGTCCGCCAGAGATGCTGAGTTTCTCCACAAGATCGCTGGGTGACTTGTTTGTGTATTTATTTATCATGCATGCCAGACCCAGAGGTATCAGGGCACAGGCGAAAAGAGAATTTACAGCTTAGTACCAGATGTTACGGAGCAAAGGTAAAAACAGTTTCCTCGGCGTTAAAGGATGAGGGTAAAACAGTATAGTACATGTATAGAGGCGTGCATATGTAGACAACACGAAATAATTAACAAGCATTTACATATTAGCAAATCTATATCAAAAATACATTACATGCAGGCAGGGCTAAGTTAGTGCAGCAGGAGAGTGTGGGTTACATATCTTTCTCTATGAGCCATTGAATTATGTTCTTTCTGATCTTGGCACTTGAAGACAATTGGGGTTGGCTATTCTTGGCGGTCTGATGGAGGTTTTTCTGATAAATCGTTCTGTAAGGTAACGAGGGGCTTTGTTATTTAAGCATTTGTGGATGAGGGAAGCCGATTTGAGATTAATTTTTTCTAGGGTGGAGAGCCATTTGTGTTTCCTTCTTATTTCAGATATGTATACTCTTCTAGGGATGCTTAAGGCTGCCCTAAGAGCATTATTTTGGAGCACTTGTATTCTGTTGATGGTTTGTTTGTTTGCCCCTATGTAGAGAGCATTACAATAATAAAGTTTGATAGGATGAGGGCTCTAGATAGGATTAAGCTACTGTCAACTGACATAATTGTTTTCCGGCTCGTATTAATTTACATGTGTAGGCCGTAGAGGAAGCCAGTGAATTTACCTGTTTGGTAAAAGATAAGGTTGAGTCGATGTAAAAACCTAAGGTTTTTACTTCTCTGGCGACCTTGATAGTATTCCCATCAATAAGGAACGCTGAGTAATTAAGGTTGAGTTTTGAGATGCAAGCTGCGGCACCCAGGATGATGAGCTCAGTTTTGTCATCGTTCAGACACAGGCCATGGTTGGCCATCCATGCCTGAACGATGCTATAAACTCTGTTCACCATAGCCAGATCTTCGCCATAATCCCCAGTAACTGATAGGAAAATCTGGGTATCATCTGCGTAGCTGGTGTAGGTGATACCCAGATTGTCAAGATCGTCAAAGAGTGGCTTGGTGAAGATATTGTAGAGTGTTGGCGAAACGCATGATCCCTGGGGCACTCCACAAGTAATAGGTATTGGGTCTGCTGCAGCTGATGGGGAGAAGACCCTCATGGTCCTGTCACTAAGGAAAGACTGTATCCAGAATATGGCTTCCTTTGAGAAGTGGGCTGCTGAGTCCAAGTGACTACACAGGACTTTATGGTCCACCAATTCAAAGGCAGCTGATAGGTCTAGTAGGAGAAGTGCTAATTTTCCCTCATCTCTTAATGAATCTATTTGGGCCTTTAAATTGATAAGGGCTGTCTCTGTGCCATGTTGTGCTCGGAAACTAGATTGGCGAGTGCCTAAGAGTAGGTTCACCTCAAGGAAGTTTTGAATTTGGTTGTATGTTACCTTATCTAAGATTTTTAGGAGAAATGGCACCGTGGTGATGGGCCTGTAGTTGGTGGGTACGTTAGGGTCCAGTGTTTGTTTTTTCAGAAGAGGGAGTACCCATGATTCCTTTAGATTACGCGGGATAGTGCCAGTAGTGAAGGAGGCGTTGATGAGTTTGGTGATGAAAGGGGCTAGATCTCTAGCAGGGTCCTTGATCAGTTGCGCTGGGCTTTGGTGTTACGCTCACCTGGCTCCCACAGGGGCGTCGGTCGGAACCGGACAGCTGCGGTCTCCACCCACGTGATGCGTAGTGCAGCGATGACTGACTGGATCTGCCCTCCTAATCTTGTCTGCTTATCCCGTAGAAATATTCTCCTTATATTCTTGAAAGATGAGCTCTCCATCCTGCGTGGATTTGCAGGGGCGCGTCGATTCCAGTTACCTCACTGGTTTTAAGGCTCGGGAGAGTTCCGGAGAGTAATGACTCTGAGGTTCCTGGTGAGGACCAGTAAGTATTCAGTTCATAGAGTTCAATATGTCCGATGTTCACTCTTGTTCCCCCCTTCCTTTCTTGTCTTGCAGCTGGCTTGTGAAAAGATGCTCTTGTGGCAGCTGGTGGCGCTCAGGTAAGAGTCTGTATTACCCGGCGCTGTCCGGTAAATGTTGCACGAGGAAAACGTGTTGTTTTGTCTCTCTTTACAGATGCGGCACGTGAAAATATGGAGAGTCACAAAAGGATGTCTCCGGTGGTAAATCAGGTAAGTCTATGGTGGTAAGAATTATATTTGTTGGTTCTCTCGGCTCACCTTGTGGTTTTCGTTTGTCTCCTAGGTGCCAAAGTTCGGCGAAGAAATGATGGAGGCAGCGCCGACCCGAAGGATGCTGTGAAGACTGGTGAGTATGGCACGGCGCTGCAGCTGGAGGTGCGGCGCGTGCAGAAATTATGTTCTTTACAGGTCCGGAGACAAGATGGATCCAGAATCAGGTGTGGAATAGAAATAAGTTCATTTTCTAACCTTGTCCCTTTCTTTCCTCTTTGTTTTAGGAGCTCTGGATTTGAGGCGGGCGTGGCAGAAGACTGGATGCAGGCTGCAGGCACGGTGAGTGTTAGGCTGCTGGATGCAGAATAACGCGAAGCGTGTGTTGCTGGTCGGGTGTGGTTTAAATAGCCTCAAAAGTAGTCCCAGGTAAGAAGTCCCTAGAACCACACCCGAGTAAAAAATAGTCCCTGTAGAAAAAAAAGTCCCTTTCAGGCTTCATGTTGGATTGGAGTCATTTACAGCATGGTCTGCCTGAGGTAAGTAATGACTATGAGCCTGGCGCTTTAGGCACCAGGACTGATTCCTACTATGAGCCTGGCGCCTAAGGCGCCAGGACTGAACCCAGATAGCCCCTAGCCGGGGCTGATGAGGTTTTACTAAATGTCTAGATGCCTGCTCCCGGGGCTGATGGACTTGGTCCGGATGCCTGGGGGTAGGCATCATGACAGCATTCCCCACCAAGGCCCCTCCTAAAGCTGTTCTTCCCCTGGGCCCTGGTTTGTCTGGGAAGTTCCGATGGAATCTTTTCACCAACCGAGGTGCATGGACGTGGTCACTAGGTTCCCATGACCTTTCTTGTGGTCCGTAGCCCTTCCAATCGATTAAATAAAAAAGTTTTGATTTAACCATCTTGGAGTCCAGGATATTTTTTACCTCGAATTCAGGTTCTCCATCTATCAAGATGGGGTCGGGTGGTTTGGTTAATCTTGTTCCTGGTTGAACTGGTTTTAAAAGTGAAACATGAAAGACAGGATGAATGCGCATATTAGAGGGTAATTCCAATTTGACGGCTACCGGGTTGATAATGGCCTTAATAGTGTAAGGTCCCAAATATCTAGGATTAAAAGTCTGAGTTCCCTTCAGAGGTATGTGTTTTGTAGCCAGCCAAACTTGATCCCCAATTTGGTATTGTGGAGTTTCACTTCTATGTTGGTCAGCATTTTTCTTATATTTCTCTTTTGCTTGTTTCAAATGTTCTGTTGCCTTTTTAAAGGCTTGCGTAATAGTAGAATGCAAATGACTAACTGCAGGCATTTCTAAATGCTGAGGCGAATCTAGTTCTGAGGTTCGAGGGTGATGTCCATATATGGTATAAAAGGGGCTTTATCCGGTTCCTGAATGTACAGAGTTATTGTATGCATACTAGGAAATCCATAAAATATCTTTCCAATTACTTTCAATCTGGTGTAGCATGCAACGTAGGTACTGTTCAAGGGTCTGGTTGGTCCTCTCCGTCTGACCATCAGTCTGGGGATGGTGACTGGTTGATAACCTCGCGTCGGTTTGCGCCAGTTGACAACATTTCTTCCAAAAATGTGAAATGAATTGACTACCTCGGTCAGAGACCAATACGGAAGGAAATCCATGTATTCGAACAATGTTTTCGAGGAACTCCTTGGCCAGAATTGAAGCAGAAGGTAATCCCTTTCGAGGAATAAACTGGGCC
Source organism: Ambystoma mexicanum (assembly GCF_040938575.1). Taxonomy (NCBI): domain Eukaryota; kingdom Metazoa; phylum Chordata; class Amphibia; order Caudata; family Ambystomatidae; genus Ambystoma; species Ambystoma mexicanum. The sequence goes on from NC_090929.1 coordinate 1,089,488,350, forward strand.
ATTTTTGAAAAAAGATCCACAATAACTAGAATGGTGTTAAATCCATTACAAGGAGGTAGATCTGTAATAAAGTCTAATGATAAGGTGTGCCATGGTGTAGGTGGAATATCCATAGGTTGTAAGAGGCCAGCTGGTTTTTTCTTCTGACTTTTGTTTTGGGAACAAATGCCACAAGACATTACAAATGACTTTACGTCTTTTCGCCAGGTGGGCCACCAGAATTGTCTCTTAATTTTAGCTTCAGTTTTTGCGATACCTGGGTGTCCTTCCATCAGGGTGTCATGATAATTGGAGATGACTAGTTCTTGAAGTTCCTTGTGTAGTAGAAATAGTCGCCCTTGATAATAAGGTAGGTCATTGATGACTGAGTAGTCCGGGACTTTCTTCACCCAGTCCTGCAGGGCTGTTGGATCGAAGAGTTGTTGGATCTTTACTTGAATATCCTCTAGTGTCTGTAGAGTGGTTATGCCAAGAATTCTTTGTTCTGAAATTATAGGCACCGGTTCCGGGTTCGCATACGCTTCTCCCATCCCTATTCGGGATAAGGCATCTGCCTTGCCATTTTTACAACCTGGTCAATAAGTGATCACGAAATAGAACTCGGCAAAGAACAATGCCCATCGAAGTTGACGCGACGATTGGGCCTTGGCTGTTTTAAAATACTGCAAGTTCCGGTGATCGGTGATTACTGTAATGGTATGCCTGGCACCGAGAAGATAATGCCGCCAAGCCTTGAAGGCGGATTTGATGGCTAATAATTCTTTATCGGTAACTGCGTAGTTTAACTCGGGTGCCGAGAACTTTCTGGACCAAAATGCTACTGGGTGAAGTTGACCGGTTTCAGGATCCTTCTGGGACAGGACAGCTCCCATGGCTAAATTGGATGCATCAGTTTCAACTGTGTATGGAAGTTCAGGGCGTGGATCCTTTAAGACAGGTGCAGACGTGAATTTCGCTTTCAGCTCTTGGAAGGCCTTTTCAGCTTCATCGGTCCACAAGAAGCGTTTGTTTTTTCGCAAAAGTGCTGTGATAGGGTGTACAACATGTGAGAAATCCGGAATGAATCTGCGGTAGAAATTAGCAAATCCAAGCATGCTTTGTACCCCTTTAACTGAACTGGGTGATGGCCACTTGAGGATTGCGTCCCCCTTTCATGAGTCCATTCGGACTCCTTTTGGAGTCAGGATAAATCCAAGGAATTCAACCTCCGTAGCATGAAAAACGCATTTTTCCAATTTTGCATATAACTTGTGCTGGCGTAGTTTCTCAAGGACTGCACGAACGTGCTTCACATGGTCTGATTCTGAAGAGGAGTACACTAAAATATCGTCTATGTATACAACAACACAGATGTCAATGAGTTCACGAAGGACATCGTTCATAAAATACTGGAAGGCTGCTGGTGCATTGCACAACCCGAAGGGCATCACCTGGTATTCGAATAACCCGTACTTAGTGCGAAAAGCAGTCTTGCATTTGTCGCCTTTCTTTACACGTACCAGATGATATGCCCCTCGGAGATCTAATTTAGTGTAGATGCAAGCGTCCTTTTCTTGGTCTAGTAATTCGGGGATCAAAGGCAATGGGTATCGGTTCTTAACCGTGATCTGATTTAATGCGCGGTAGTCTATGCACGTTCTGAGGTCACCTTCCTTTTTAGGCACGAAGAACAAAGCTGAAGATGCAGGGGACTTGGATGGACGAATGAAGCCATTAGCAAGGTATTGGTCCAAGTACTGTCATAGGTGAAGGTTTTCGGGTTCCGTAAGGGCATAGATCCTATTACATGGAGGTTGTGCACCGGGTATGAGATCGATTTGACAATCGTATGATCTGTGAGGTGGTAGGGTGTTTGCCTGTTCCTTTTGGAAAACATCCTGGAATTCTTGATATTTCTGAGGTAACTGCACGACTGGAGTAGCGACTGTGGCCAGGCCCTGGTTCAAGGGTTTTTTTGGGTAACAAGTATGTGCACAATCCGGGAAGGTTATTCTCTTCTCTCACCAATCAATACAAGGGTTATGTGTTTCCAACCAAGGTATCCCCAGTATTATTTGGAACTGCAGGGCTTTGATTAAATCAAACACAATAGTCTCTCGATGCCCATCCTGACCCAATAGTGTCATCTCTGCGGTGGAATGAGTTACAGGCCCAGAGGCAATTTCAGTTCCATCGACTGTGGTGATGACATCCGAAGTGGTCTTTTTGCAGAGAGATAGATTCACCCTACAAGCCAACTCGTGGTCCACATAGTTTCCTATGGCCCCACTATCAATGTATGCCCTCACTGCGTGCTGGCTACTATGGATCTATAAGGACCATTGGTATGATGAAGTGTGAGGTCTGAGTATCCTTCTTCAAGCTCGGCAAGCGGACCTCTACGCTTGTCGGGCGTGGTCATTTCCCGAATCAGGCTCTGTTTGATTTTTATCAGCAACTCCGACTACTTTTTTAGATGTTTTTATAGGGCAATCCCGTAGAAAATGTCCTGAGGCCCCACAGTACAGACACAATTGCATCTGCCGTCTTCTTTCTCTTTCCTTTGAGTTAAGGGTCCCTTGACGCCCGAGATCTGCATCGGTTCTGATACATCTGTTCCTTTGAGGGTAACATTAGGTTTAACCAATACCCGATTCTCGAACTTAGCTCAATCAGCCTTTCTATTCTGAAGTCGGTGGTCTAACTGGACCACTAAGTCTATATAGTCTGCACAATCCTGAGGTGGGTTCACAAATTGGGCCAAAACGTCTGTGAGTTCACCCCGAAGTCCACGATGAAATAATGTAATTCGTTTACCTCTGGCCATCCGGTTTCCACCACTAACCTATTGAAAGTGGCGATATAGGTTAGTAAATCCTGGTTACCTTGTCGTAATGATAAAAGTTTGTTATCCAGGGCCTGTCCCTGTGAATGTCTGGCAAATAGTCTTTCCATGCTCAATTGAAAACTTTGAAAATCCCGAAAAAGAGGGTCATCTTGGTTAACTAACGGAATTGACCAATCCGCTGTGCTGCCACTAAGATATGATAGTACAAAGGCTACTTTGGTTTGGTCGTTCGGAAGAGCTCCAGGTCTGCATAAAAAGTGCAAGCGGCATTGGTTCATAAACACAGCAAACTTTTTTGGGTCCCCAGCAAGACGTTCGGGTGGAGCTAAAGGAATGCTCCCTGGTAGAACCACTTGCACAGGATTGCTCAATGAAACAGGAGTTGGATTCCCCCCAAGTCCAGGTAATGGTGTTTGCCCAGCTTGTTTTTGCAGTAATTGTCTAACAAGATCACCAGTGCGCTCCTTTGACACAATCAGTTCTCTCCTGAGGGCATTAGTCTCTTGGCGAGCAGAGTGCACCTCTGCCCTAAGTTCCCCTAATAATAGGGCTATTTGGTCGGTTTCTGAGGTTTCCATAACGCCCGGGTGGGGATTTGTAGATAGGCTTCGCGTTCTGTTACGCTCACCCGCTCCCACAGGGGCGTCGGTTGGACCCGGACAGCTGTGGTCTCCACCCACGTGATGCGTAGTGCAGCGATGACTGACTGGATCTGCACTCCTAATCTTGTCTGCTTAACCCGTGGAAATATTCTCCTTATATTCTTGAAAGATGAGCTCTCCATCCTGCGTGGATTTGCAGGGGCGCGTCGATTCCAGTTACTTCACTGGTTTGAAGGCTCGGGAGAGTTCCGGAGAGTATTGACTCTGAGGTTCCTGGTGAGGACCAGTAAGTATTAAGTTCATAGAGTTCAATATGTCCGATGTTCACTCTTGTTCCCCCCTTCCTTTCTTGCTTTGCAACTGGCTCGTGAAAAGATGCTCTTGTGGTGGCGCTCAGGTAAGAGTCTGTATTACCCGGCGCTGTCCGGTAAATGTTGCACGAGGAAAACGTGTTGTTTTTTTCTCTCTTTACAGATGCGGCACGTGAAAATATGGAGAGTCACAAAAGGATGCCTCCGGTGGTAAATCAGGTAAGTCTATGGTGGTAAGAATTATATTTGTTGGTTCCCTCGGCTCAACTTGTGGTTTTCCTTTGTCTCCTAGGTGCCGAAGTTCGGCAAAAAAATGATGCAGGAAGCGCCGACCCGAAAGATGCTGTGAAGACTGGTGAGTATGGTGTGACGCTGCAGCTGGAGGTGCGGCACGTGCAGAAATGATGTTCTTTACAGGTCCGGAGACAAGATGGATCCAGAATCAGGTGTGGAATAGAAATAAGTTTGTTTTCTAACCTTGCCCCTTTCTTTCCTCTTTGTTTTAGGAGCTCCGGATTCGGGGCGGGCGTGGAAGAAGACTGGATGCAGGCTGCAGGCACGGTGAGTGTTACGCTGCTGGATGCAGAATAACACGAAGCGTGTGTTGCTGGTCGGGTGTGGTTTAAATAGCCTCAAAAGTAGTCCCAGGTAAGAAGTCCCGAGAACCACACCCGAGTAAAAAATAGTCCCTGTAGAAAAATAGTCCCTTTCAGGCTTCATGTTGGATTGGAGTCATTTACAGCATGGTCTGCCTGAGGTAAGTAATGACTATGAGCCTGGCGCCTTAGGCGCCAGGACTGATTCCTACTATGAGCCTGGCGCCTAAGGCGCCAGGACTGAACACAGATAGCCCCTAGCCGGGGCTGCTGAGGTTTTACTAAATGTCTAGATGCCTGCTCCCGGGGCTGATGGACTTGGTCCGGATGCCTGTGGGTAGGCATCATGACAGCTGGTCACCTTTGCAATTGGAAGGTTTAAGCGCAAGAATCGTTTTCTCTACCTCAATAACTGAGACCTTAGAGAAGTTAAATTGAATATGTTCTTTGGGTTTAGACTTCAGTGTTTTGTACGGGGAAGTTTGAGTTTGAGCTGATAGTGAAGCTTTATTTAGAGCTATTTTGTTTTGGAGATTGGCCACTTTATTAGTTAGTGCATACTGGATGTCAGTACACCAAGTTTTATCTTTAATAGAGTCATCCTGTACTGCAATTGGGGTTTCCAATTCTTTTAGAACAGAGAAGAGCTCCTTCATGCTAGAGTTAGCTTGTGTAATCCTGTTGTTATACGTTTCTTGTTTGGCCATGATGATATCCTTTTTGGATTGAGTTGAGCTACTTATTAGAGTGGTTTTATTTTCTATAGTGGGATGTAGATCCCATGCTGTTTCACATTTTCTTTTCTGTAATCTTAGGTTTTTAGACTTGAGGGCGACTGCCTTATAGATGATGCAGCAAGACTTGAAGGTGATTCGTGCATGCAGTGGGAGCCAGTGAAGATCGATGAGGGCCGGGGTGATGTGGTCGTATCTGCGTAGAACTTTGATGAGCCGTGCAGGCATGTATAGGATGCTCATATGGGGCACAAGGGAGGACAAAGGGAAGCCTTTGAGGAGTACATTGACCCCCATCCACGTGGGATGGGGCCAGTGCTTGAACAGTGGATCTAAAGCTGTCTGGAGGTAGAAGGGTTTAGATTCTGCAGGAGGGAGAGCCAATACCAAGCTGTCTGCGTTTTCTTAGCTATGTGTGTCTTGAAGGAGAGGTGTTTGTCGATGTGGAACCCGAAGGACTTATCACAGGAGGTGAGCTGGGGTGTGATACCCTCAGAGTTCATGGTTGATAGCCAGGTCTGTATGTCTGGGTGTTCGATGTTGTTGGTGAGGAGTAGGAATTCGGTCTTTGAGGGGTTGAGCTTCAAGTATGCACTGGACATCCACGACTGGATCAGCGAGAGGCAGGTTTTGAGCCTATGGATGTCCTTGATGGAGTCGATCATGAGGTATAGCTGTTTGTCGTTGGCATATTGGCGGATGTATATGTGTATGGCTAGGAGAGCTCCCATTGGCTTCCATGTGTAGATTGAAGATCACTGGGTAGAGGATCAAACCCTTCAGGACTCCACAGGTGATGGGTAGCATTGGTAATCTATAGGAGTCCATCTGAACAACACTGCTGGTGTTTGACGAGATGGGAGTTGATTCAGCGTAGGACAACGTTGCTGATTCCCATGCGTCAATGTATGGTGTCCATAAGCGCCTGGTTGTCTACTGTGCCGAAAGCAGATGAGAGGTCAAGTAGGACCAGGAGGCTATGGTATCGTCGACCACCTATATGGTTGCTGTCTCCGTGCTGCATCTGGGTCTGAACCTGGATTGGTAGGTTTGGGGGAGATTGTTGGTGTTGATGTGTTGCTGCAATTGTGGAACTACCACTTTCTCAATGATCTTACCTAGGAAGAGAAGATAGGTGATGGGGTGATGGTTACTTAGGTTGTCGGAATCCAGAGTGGATTTCTTGACTAGAGGGAGGATTTGTCCTGTTTTTACGGTCGATGGGAAGGTGCCTTGAGTTAGGGAGCCATTGATGATCTCCAGGTAGGGAAGGAGAGCTTGTGCAAGTATGGATGCTGGTAGGATGCTGTCTGCAGAGATGTGTGATTTTTCATAGTTTTTAAAAAACATTATTTTACATTGTTCCTCTGTTTCTCACACTAACAAAAATACATCTCGGCTACACAGCTTCTGTTGCTCTGAATCGTTCATGATTTACCGACCATGGTCTCTCTAGTGATCTTGGCGGTTGCACCCATGGATCGAGGGCGTCATTGTTTCTACCAATATTGCGGATGGCGTGACCGCGAGATGCATGTTCTTTCGTTCTAGTGTTGCCATGCCAGGGAATAGATCCATTTCCACATGTTGCTCGATATACACAAGCTTTGAATGGCAGACCGTTGCATCTCAATGCCTGATATGTGGTTTTGCCCAGCCTCGCTCAGTGCATTGAAGCCTTCCTTGTCCTTTGTTTTACTATTTCCGGCCTTGTCTTCCCTTATTTCCCTGTCTGCCTTCTGCTCCTGACTTTCAGGTGTCATTTCCTTCTCCTCCGTGGATACTTTGTTTTCCTACTTTCCCTACCTCCTGCTCCTGATCTTTGAGGTATTTGAGTACCCCTTGCCCACTGTTGGAGCCTTTCTATTAGCTGGGATTGGATTCTAAGTTTTGGAACTGCACAATTGTCTTCTAGTTACCATCTACAATACGACAGCTTCTTCTGTCATCGATGATATCAGGGTTTTTTCCTTCCTGGTGGAAGTTTTTTTTCCCCCATCTCTGGCTTTCTACCCTGGACTCTACCCCTCCTGGGAATAGCTCCTATCGAGCAGGGTGGCGTCCGGAGAGTCTCGCCACTATCTTCACGACACCCGCACCCGACAGAGGTCACACCAGGGATCATCTACAGCCAAGGTACATGCAGAAAGAGCCAGGTGAACCAATCCACTAATGATACTGACAGAATCTCCAAATTGTGTTTTTATGAAATATATGTCTGCATACATGATCTGATGTTTGAGGACTCCAAATAATATCAGTGCATGTCAAAATGTTCTTAAAGAATGACCAGCATGGTGTACCCCAGATTTAACGATAGAATGTGATAACTTGTAGCAAATCTATTCATTTTTCGATCTTGCAAACTCTAGGGCATCCCATAGATGGCTTCCAACTGGTTATTGTCTGGACAGGAGTTCCAGGTTCTAGCTGAAAACGTGGCACGTGAATTTTCAGTTTGATTTTAAAGATTTGACATTTCTTTTCTACCTTTCACACAGACAGGAAGAAGTCACTAGAGCAGAGGATCCAAGGTATTCAGGTCCTACTTAATCTAGTGCAGTTGTATTCAAACATTTTTATACCGAGGCCCCCTTCCCGTTGAGTAAAAATTCTGTTTCTAGGCCCCCCCCACGTAGAGGTTGGTCCCTGCAGGGGACCCAAAGAATGTCCTGGGGGGACAGGCTCTTAAAAATATAAGCAGGTTATCTGCTGCTTATATTGTCTATTAAAAGCAGCCACCTTGATCCTTTTTTGTATTAAAAACTGTAATTTTAATCCCTTTTTAAAGGGTCCGTGCCCTTGCCCCGGACACTATTTGGGCCCCCTTAGGGGGGCCAGCCCCCCAGTTTGAAGACCAGTGATCTAGTGAAACAAGACATGCATGTGTATTGAATATGGGTTCTGACGCTTGTAAACAGTACTTTGAATGGGCCAGCCCTAACCAGCCCTCAGTGCCTGCACTTCTGATTTTTGACAATATGAGTACCCACACTGCTCAAAGCTTGAAGGAGAGTATCGGTACACAACTGTAGGGTGAAGTGAAAATTAAAGCATTTCATTTAACTATAGCTCATGTGGGGTGTAATCAAAGGCCCCAAGCCAACAGAACTGAACGGCCACACTGAAAAAATGATATGCCAGTCTTCATAAAAACAATAACAAAGCCTTCACACTGAACATGGGCCTATTAAGGCAGACTGTGGGGTTTCTGCAAATAATACAAGGAAGTGCCATGTAAGAAAGGCCTACCTGTCATTAAAAAAGGAAAAGCAGCATTTTAATTCCCAGTGGCGGAAGAAATGCAAAGGCCCCTTTCCTGTGGAAAAGCAGGATTTTTAAACACTGACACAAAAACAGCTTTGCATGTGTGTTTGCAGTTTAAAACAAGACATGAGACCAATGTACACCTGCTAGCATAAAGAGGGCAGGGAAAAGACATGGGGCCTCATTACGACCCTGGTGCTCACGTAATGAGGGGTGGCGGTATGGGACCGGCACCCTTCATTACGTGAGCGCCGATTACGAGGTTCCCAAAGCGGAACCCGGACAAGACGTCTGGTAAAACCAGACGTCTTTTCCGGGTCCCGTGAGGTGAAGAGGGAGGTAATAACAGGCTATTCGTAATGTGCCCATTGTTACCTCCCTCCCCATTCTCATTGAGACCTATTTGGGCTCAAATGGGAATGGGGAATGGTTCCTTCAAGGAGGAATAACTGGGTCCTCCAATGTTGGAATGACCCGGTTGTTCCTCATTGAAGGAACCCGGTAATGGAGCCCGGTTTGGAGGCAGCCGCTACCTCCAAACTCATAATGAGGCCCATGGTGTGTGTTTACAAAAAGTAATGTATGTTATGCTTCACTTGCAAAATACTGGCAAACATTTGAAAAGAAAAGCCCACTTTGTTGCCATGAAAAGTTTGTGTAGGCCCGGGACAGAATATGTGGGTGTCTTTCTGCAGTGGAAATCCAGAGAAAGCTAAAACAAAAATGTAATCAAAGAGCTGATTGGAAGAGCCCATCACATTGCTGGCTCAGAAATAAATGCAGCCTTTTCACTGAAACCACCATCAATCCAAAGGTGGTGCACTGTGGCAATTCAGACCCACTTTTCAGCAGAAAATCAAACAGCAGATAATTAAAAGTGGATTTTATAAATGACTGAAAGGAACAGCCATGTACTTTCAGCGCAAATGCAAAGTGAACCCTTATCAGAAAAAAACCACTGGGCCTTATTACGAGGCTGGCGGTAGCCATGCCTGTAATACAGGCATGGCTGCCGCCGGTATTCATTTTTTTCCAGCACCCAGAAATGGGCATTTACCGGGTCATTATGGCCTTATTATGGTTTATAACGGTGCCTGTGCATCCGACATGCTGTGCTTGTGGGTGCCTTTCATTCTGCCAGGACAGACTTGGTGGAATGAAAGGCACCCGTGAGCACAACTCAGCGTTTGCCAGTCCGGATACAATGGTACCAGCAAGCTTACCGGTACCGTTGTATCCGGACCGGCAAGCTCATAATGAGGTCCACTGTATGTCAAAGAATCAAGGTTGATGTTAGAAAATGCAATATGTGAGTTTTGTCAGCCAAGGACAAATGGTGGGTATTTGGGCAGAATTCACAAATGGCTTCTGCCACTGCAAGCCTGGTTTGTTCATCCCCGCTATTTACAACTACAATGAAAGGTGGACTGCCTTAAGGGTGTTGAATACCAAGTTTCCCCAGACTTGTCTCTGAAGGCAGTTCCGAGCAGGGCAAATATTCTAGCCAGTGCATGGCAGGAATGTGGGGAGGGGGATCTCTGTGTTGCCAAAGCCCCAGGTGTTTACGACAGGCAGCTACCAACTTCAAACAACAAAGAAGATAATGAACATTTTTTAAAAACCTGGTTACAGGATGGCAAAGGGCCTGGAGGAAGGGAAGCTCATATTTGCACATATGAAGATTCTCCTTAGTTTATTTGGACTGTCACACACTGCATACATGTATTTTTTTTTGATAATTTTAAGGCGATTTGTAGAAATAAAATTCATCCACCTGCGACTTAGGGAATTGTAATGATGAGCTAAAAGGTGTTCCTGGCTACTCTGAACATGTTCTGAATTTGAGAGTTGGGGAACTGATGGAGGGTAAAATCAGGAATGTGGGGAGTAAATTACATGTTCCTAACTGCTGTGCTTTTTGTAAAAAATTGCATAAAATTGGTAAGCAGCCGTGCAACTTGGTACGGACCCAGCTGTCATTTTATTTAATTCCCCATGATTAGCTGAATCAGAAAATATATATATTATGGCAGTTACTAGTACATTCTGAAGTTTTGCCAAAAAGTTGAAATGGGAACAAAAGGGGATTTCAAATTGAAGTTGTCATGTCTGTTCCAGATTCCTAAACCAATCCATAGTGAGAGGCTGGACTTGGGAGGAGTGAGAAGGGTAACTGTCTAATCCTGGTTGCGAGAACTCTTACAGGAAACTACCCAAAAATGAAATCTTGGTGGTGTCATCACTGGTATATATAGTGGATGCACTATGGGTAAAGAGAGAGCTGCTGAAAATTACCATCTGACAGCCGCAAGGAAACACCAGAGGAGATCACTGAGCATTGCTCTGGGTGAAGCTGTCTATTGCAGGGGAGGCCTAATAAAAGCTGACCGGGCCCTATGGTAAAGAGCTGGGGGCCATCCTTGAGAGTGGAGTGAGCAGACCCCTGCCCTGTCCTCTAAGATGGTCCTGAAATGCAGCTGGCTTTCCTGAACTTTAAGCAGAGATTTTAAATGTAAGTATAATTGTGCCATTTGAAACCAAAAGGTGAGGGAGTCTGCTTGCCTTAAATCCTTTCCCTTTATAGTGGGCGGGGGTAGCGGAAATGTGTGTAGATCCTTAGCCCATTTAACTACAAATATTAATTTAACGCATTCCCCATTTGGTGGAACACCATGTTTTTTTTGGTTAAAATTTGAAATGAACAAAGCGCATTCCCATTGTGCGCTGAATATTATAGCCTGTAATTTAATTGGGTAATCCTATTGGTCTAGCTTCCCCCACACAGGCCTTGTAAGTGGAGGAGTGTCTGAAATCCAAAATTCTCAAAACATCCCAATTTATTCTGTCTAGCTTCCTCAACACATGCCTTTACATGCAGGGGGTTCTGAAATCCCAAATTCCCAAATCATTCACATTTTTCTGGTCTGACTTCCCCAACACAGACCAAAGTAGGGGGGGTCTGAAAAACAAACTGCTAAATCACCTGTGTTTATATTTAAAGCAAAGTGTGGCGGCTGAAATAATAATTGCCATATGATTTGCACAAATATATAAAACTAAACTGCTAGCATTTTTAGCATGCAGGAAAATCAAAATTGCACAGCATTGCATATGTAAATTGATCATTGACCAATGCTGATTATTTCTTGAAGTGAACTCTGTAGAAAGTAAAGTATTTCGATTTCTGTTTTTCCCAAACAAATTGTGTGATTGATTTGTGTAACAAGAAGTTTAACAGTGCGCCACAAAGGTGACGTGTGGCGTTTTAGTGTGATCTCCATTATCTTTCATTCAAATATATACAAATATATTTCCTGTAGACAGGCCTGGTTCTTGGCTCATTGGTAGCTCACGGTGGAATCCAAGAGGTATCCGATTAATCAGAAGTAGAGCTGAATAAAAACTGATATTAAACCGTTTATTGTGTGACACCTGGCTTGGGGAGGGAAGGAACGCCCTGTGTTGAAGGTGGCCTCTCAATAAACCGTTACACTCAATGAAGGACTAATCTCTGCACCCTTTACTGTGGAAAGCAGTGCACTCTCCCTTCTCCTACCTCCCCACACCCGCATTGTCAATAATGCCTTCCTCAAGGCTCACCCAGCAGTGCAAAAGGAGCGCCAAACATGCAGCTCCAGATTAGAGCTCCCAACACACCAGCTGTGGAAATAAGCTAACTGTGCTTTACTTCATGGGGTCCCTTAAAAAAAAAGAGAGGCTTCATTGATTGGGCCAGGTTGATTAACTTATTTTGAAAAGCAAAAAATAAAAGATATCTTCTTTTGAATATTATCAATAACCAAATGCCCTATGAATAAGTAATTTGGGTTTTGTAGTGCTGCATTCTAAAGAGAATGTGTTTGAGTTTAACTTATCACACAATTGGAATGTATGAGTAAGTTAATGACAGGAACTTGTCTGTTACTATTGTGTTGCAGCCATGGGGTCCCTTGACAGTTTTCATGTGGAGTACGGATTGATTCGTTCGGAACACCCCTACACGGGCCGCACCTCAAGAAAGCCTGGGCAATTACTTATATTAACACAGTTCTTTGTTATAAGCAATGCATTTATTAATATGTAAATATTTAATTGTGTGGAATTGTGATGGACCGTTTTGGACAGAAGGCCCACAAAGCTCCAATTATCTACCAAATTGCTTATTACTCGACAATAAAAGCAAGCAATAATAAATCCCTCTTTTAAAGCTTAATTTATATCTATCATGTCTGCTAGTGTGATACAGAAAAAAGAAAGTCTGCTATTATGTAGATAATGACATTTTCTTAATGTTATACATAATAACCAACTGGACGTTTGTGTGAAAGAATCCCAGCTTCACTGGTTAACCAAAGTGTGAGATCTTTGGAAATAATTTAATCTCATGGGATCTCTTTATGAGTTTGGCAGTGCAGGGAAAAAGTGAAGGTAATACTGTTTGCCTCAAATTTTCCCACCCGCCAAACTAAAGGTTTGCCTTTTTTACCGCCGCCGGTATTACAATATGGTAATACCAGTGATTTTTGGAGGTAAAGTGGAGGAGTTACCTCGATATTCAAGCCAACAAGCGGAACGCCGATCGAGCCTAGGGAGGCGGCGAGTCTCAACAAACCCGTTTTATAGGACCATATGTGGAAACATATACTAGCACAAGGGGTTGTCTGTTTTATTTATATCACCCTGAAGAGAACCTCCATAGGTCAAAACATGTGTAGGCTGTTTTTGGAGCCTCATTGACTAAATATACATTGCATCACTTGGAGAGACTTTATTGCTCATTCACAGCCACAATTTTGGATAAATTCAATAGAGCAAGAGTTCATTGAGTACAAATCAGAATGAGCACAGGCATAGGGGGACTGGACTCTATTTGTGGTACCAAATGGTGTCCCTGTCTCTGCACTAGAGCACCCCGAAGGGCAGTCAGGGTCTCTTGGTGTTGGGGATTGATTGCCAGTTTCTCTACGACCAGAGCCTTCAGCAGATCTTCCGCAGAGGCAGCTTCTGTCCTTCTGGGTCCTCTCCCATTCCTTGAGCTGCTGGAATGGAACCTGTCCATCTTCGTTCTCTTCATCACTGAGGCTGGTGTCGCTCCACTGATGGAGGCAGGTGTGTCTGGATCGCTTGGAGCCCACTCCCAATGGCTTGCGCTTTCTCTAGCCTTCTTGATCATTTCTAGGCTTCCCTGATCTGTTCCAACAGCTCGTGTTTTTGATACTCCTCAATGTTCCCTCTGGCCCAGTTGACCTTCAGTAGTTGGACTCGCTCAATGAAGTTTCTAGGCTGAGGAAATCTTGTCCCTCTTGAAGTTCCCGTGCTCCCCTATCAATGGGTTTGGTAGCAGCTCTATCCCAGGACTCCCCTGCTTCTGAATGGCTATCTGTCTTTTCCCCAGGGAATGTGTGAACGTAGTCTCCACTTGTGGGAGGCCTCTGTGTCGAGGTCTAAACAATCCCACGATTACACCACTTATGAAAAGGTTCTCAATGAGTCACAAGACAGACTAAATAATGTTTCAAATTTGTATTATATAAATAGATATAATAAAAAGACATTTGGGCTCCTGGTCTAGAGATGCTCCCTGTACTATAGTATCCCTTAAGGCTACATTGTACACAGAAGGTATGCTTGCTGCCTCAGTGCCTCAAGAATCCTCTGACTGTAGCACTCCTCCCTTACCTTGAAATCATCAACAGCTTCCTCACCCAAGTCACCTGCCCCTCAGCCCTCAAGACCAGAAAAATCCTGTCACTTGTCACGAAATGAACACCGGACCCCAACAACCTCAACAGTTATGTCCCCATTACCAATTTTCCCTTCTAAGGTCTCAAGCGCAATGCAATTCCTCCAACACATCAAAGCCAAAAACCTCATTCAGTCCAACTGATCTGGCTTTAGACCCAAATGCAGTGCAGAAACTGCTACTATCAAAGTGACTGATGATGCCTTAACATCCTTATCACAGTCTCATTTACTGTCTATACGTAAATCTTCAAAAATCCAGATGAGATTTGTTTCATCTCACATTCATTAAGCTTCTGGTGGTTTCAGACATTCATTTGTTTTTTTATATTGTTGGTTTATGTGATTTGTGCACCTTCCAAGTCATATATACACAAAACACAGTATTTCAGTTCTTGAAAGTAAGACATATATAAAAAATGGTAGCATACTGTATCACAAGAAAAGATAAATAATGTTGTCAACTGGCAAAATTGCAGGCTGGCCTCAAACCCCTGCAACAAATGTTGTGACACGAGAAACCAATTATAATCCTATAGTGCCTACCCCATCAAAATTGCCATTCCCTAAATGTTTCAAAATTGTCAGTACATAAGAGTGATTTATTTCTCTGGATACACTTTTCAAAGTAGCCTCACCCATGGTTTAAGTGGATACATTGTTGCTTCATATTTACTAATAGTGACCATTTTCAAAATACATCTGCCTGAACATATTTGTGCCTAGTTCTCATCAAAGGGACAAATACAGAGTCATGGTGCAATAGGAGCACAACACAAACATTTCTAGAACGTAACTTTGACTATGCGTAGTGCAGATAGGTGGTCTAAAAATGGTGCAATCCCCTTATAAAATAACAAACACTGTAGATCCATGATTGCGGCCACGTTGTAGAGACTTGTCTAGGTGTCTCTCCCACCGGGGCGCAACAAAGAAGGGGTACAATAAAGGCATCGAGCTGATCCAGGGGGTGCCCAGCTCTCCCCTCGGACTCGGTACCGGGCACGGAAGACTGTGGAGAACCTCACGGCGGAAAGCACAGCCTAGGGAAGATACGAGCAGGAGCGGGCGCACCTCCCCCACAACTGCGGTGGCGTGAAGCGTGTCAGCAGGCCAGCACGGACGGCACTGCCGGAGGAGCGGGGAGCCCGTGCAGGGAGAGAAGAGGGTGGCCCTCCTGCCCACAATACCTTACACCTTACACCCACGGTGAGGATTGGCTCAGCGGAGTGGCGGAGCTGGAGCGGCATCGGAGGCAAGGGAGATTAGGCGGAGGAGCCGCCGGTTCCAGTGGGGACGAGACTGCAGCCCTCAGCGTGTGCAGGCGCAGGCACTCGGCAGGAATGAGGCCACTTCACGGCTGGAAGAGGAGTGCCCCCAATGAGACAACGGGCGGCGGTGAGCGGGACCGGTGCCTCCAGATAGAAGACGGGCGGCTCAGAGAGGGATCTGTGAGCCAGCAGGAGGGAAGTCTGCGCCCCATCGGTGGCTTTGCCTGCCACCCAAAGGAAGGTGAGGAGCAGCGGAGGTAGTCCTGAAGATATCAAGGGCCCCGAGCAGGGGGCAGAGGGAGACTCCTAGCCTCCCAGTGAGTTGCTGCCAGGTCCACAGTTAAAAAGCAGGAGCGGCTGGGAGAAACACAGCAGGGCGCTTAATTGGGGAAAGGGTCTGGCACCATCTCCCACTCCCTTCCACACCGCCAGCAATCAGTGGAGGGCGAGCGGGGAGGACCCTCTGCGGAGCTGGGGGTGGAATACATCCAGTTCACTCGAAAGAAGGGGAGGTGAAGCGTCCCCCTACATGCAAGAATCATAAGCCCCGAATGCAGTAGGGGTGAGCGGAGGACCGTAACCCTGGTGCACCAGTAACGGAACCAGACGGGGCCTCCTCAGGGCTGGAGGGATGGCAACAAGTGCCCAGTGAGGAGCCGGGGGGCAAAGGGGGCCTGGTCCCCCATGAAAGGTGCCTGAGGTACTAGGAGGGCAATTTGGTAAATAGAACTTTGGCGCAGAGCAGAGAAAGGAGCGGATTCAGCCCTCGCCCCTCACAGCATGTCCAAGGCTCGGGCGAAATGAGGGGCACCTCAGGCACAGCCCACCACTAGCAGGCAGGACTCGAATTTAGTGCAAATGTGGGCCTCAGACTCCACGACGAACCCAAAAGGGAAAGGACAGGAGGCCATCCAAACAGACCAGCCTCCCACACCGCAAGCAACAGCCTCCAAAGAGGATCTCCACTCCTGGTTCAGGGAATTACCAGAGAAATTCATGTCCACGGTGCAGGACCAATTTGGCACGCTGAGGCAGGACATGAAGCAAGCGTTGCAGGAACTCAGGACCGATGTTTCAAAGTTGGAAGAGCGGACGGATACGCTGGAAAGGATACTCCAAAATGTAGAAGAGGAAGCACAACAAAATGGGGAACTGCAAGAGCAACTGGTGAGCTTAACGCACAATCTGGAACTGCAGTGTGAGGACTTGGAGAACCATTCTCAACAGTCGAACATCCGGACCAAGAATATGGGCGAGTCGGTTCAGGATAAAGACCTCAAATCAGCCGTCAAGAGGTCTTCTGAGATATCCTAGCAGCAGAAGGAGAGGAAGAAGTAGGGGTTGACATAGTTCACAGAGTGGGCCTGAGGAGGGCGGGCGAACCAAGGGAGCGCCCAAGAGATGTACTAGTAGCCCTCTCCTAGTATCCCCAAAAAGAAAGGATCCTGAGGAGGGCGCGCAACATCGATCACATCAGGATGAATGGGGTGGAAATTCAATTGTACCAGGATTTAGCACTGGTAACGCTACAGAAAAGAAGAAGAATGGCTCCGGTAATCAAGGAACTGAATGCCAGGGAAATAAGATATAAGTGGACTTTTCCATTTGGCCTCCTATTTATTTACGTGGGACAGGAAACAGAGGAGAGTGCAAACGTGCGAGGAAGGCTTGCAAGTTTTGGGCCTCCAAGAGGAGTGCAAAGAGAATTCCCAACAGGCAAAGGAAGAGCGCCGCAGACACCTGTCTGGATGGAAATTGGTACAGAACATGAAACCCCTGCAAAAAGGAGGTCATTGGGGCGTAGGGCCCGCTATGGGCTCATGATGGAACCAGGAGGGGTTACGAGTTGGGCAGCTGGGACCAACACAGGTAAAAAATGGCACATGGACAGCTCGCTGATGAAGTAGCTGCGGCCCGGAGGAGGGTCGCAGAGTTGGACTCCGAGGACTCTAAAGGTAAATGCAGGGTTTAGGATTCCCTGCAAAAGTTATACCCGAGTAAGCAGAGGGTCAGGAGCGAAGGGCGGGACGCCCAAGCTACTCCAGTCCCCTGGTCCCCCCCTCGGGTCAGTTGTTGGTTATTTGGGGAAGTTGGGTGGAAGGGGAAAGGGGAAAGGGGGTGGGGAAGTTATAAAACGTTGGGTGAAGTTACGGGAGGGGAGAGGAGGGGAAGAAAGGGGGTGGCATAGGGTAGCTCGGATATGGACGGGAACGGGCGACAATATTCCTCCAGGAACAGGAGCCCATGGGTAAGCTACGAATCCTTACCCTTAATGTAAGGGAGCTCATCAATCCTGTAAAAAGGAAAAAGGTGGAAGGTCTGTTGAGAAGGGAGGGTGGAGATGTTATCATGCTGCAAGAGACTCACGTAAGGCTGCAGGATAAAGAAAATATTAAATTAAAGGGATATGCCCTGTTGGGACAGTCCATTGCCCAGGACAAAAAGGCAGGTGTCCTGATAGCGGTCCGCGAAAGTAGGAGCACCCTCCTTCACGGGACACTAACAGACAAGATGGGAAGGTACATATATGCAAAAGTCATGATTGAGGGGCTCCGCCTTACACTAGCGGCTATCTATGCACCGAATATGGGGCAAGACGGCTTCCTGAGGGAGGCACTGGGGAAACTGGAGGGGTTCGTGGAGGGGGAAATAATCCTGGGGGGAGACCTGAACATGGCGTGGCATCCGGCAATGGATAGGAGCTCGGGTCAGGTGACGCCCTCGAAACGTCTCTGCCAAACGATGAAACATCTGACACTGGTAGATGTATCGCGAGAGCGCAATGATCAGCAAAGAGGGTACACACACTACTCACATGTATACAACTCGATGTCGCGTGTAGACTACTTCTGGGTTACGGCAGGACTGATGGGGAAGGTACTAAGCATGGAAATTGGGCCGATCTCGTTTTCAGATCATGCCCCACTGTGGTTAGATGTGAAGACATCGAACAAGAATAAGAGGATTTGAGGTTGTAAGCTCCCACATGAGGTTCTCCTCGATCCATTTAGGGGGAAGTTATCAGGGGGAAGATACAAGAATATTTAGCCATTAACGACATGGGAGAGGTAAAACTGGGTTCGGTATGGGAGGCCCTAAAGGCGGTCATTGGGGGGCAGTTCATAGCCATGAAAGCATCCAAGGACAGTCACAGATATGCTTGGGAAAGAGAGCTGGAAAAAAAGTTGGCAGATATTCAAGGGGAATACATAAAGAAGCCAACACTTTCCCTTAGGAGAGCCCTGAGGCATGTGCAGGGACAGTTATACATGCTGCGCACGAAAAAAGCAGAGATGAGCCTCTTGCGTCTCAGGCATTGGTATTATTCAAAAGCCAATAAAGCAGATAAGCTATTAGCGAGGCAACTGCACGCAAAGCAACAGAAAGTGACGATCAGGGAAATATGCAACAATCAGGGGGAGAAGCTTACTAGTACCAAAGAGATGGGAGAGGAGTTTAGAGCCTTCTATCGAGACCTATATGCCACTGGGAATCCGAATGGGGCTGACCAAGATAGCTACCTAAACTCCCTTACCTTGCCGCAGATATCTGAAAAGGATAGGGAAGATTTTGACAATGACATCAGGGAGGAAGAAGTATGACTAGCAATAAAGGGGCTACAATCGGGTTAGGCGCCGGGGCCTGATGGCTTTACAGCGGCCTTCTATAAAAAAATATGCAGAAGACCTGATTCCATTCCTAACTAAACTGTACATCTCCTTCAGAGAGGAGAGACGTGACCCCAACCATGAACGAGGCAAGGTATTGGTCTTCCACAAAGAGGGGAAGGACCCGGCGCATCCAGGGTCATATTGACCAATTGCCCTGATAAATCAGGGCAATTATATACACAAAAATTCTAACTTCTAGATTGTCCCCGTTGCTCCCAAATCTGATCAATAAAGATCAGTCAGGATTTATACCAGGCAGGCAAACGCATGACAATTTAAGACGCATGCCGCATCTGGTGGAGAAAGTAGGTATCATGCACACCCCCGCAGTGCTAGTGGCGGTCGATGCCGAAAAGGCATTTGACCGGGTGGAATGGTCATTGTTATTCAGGACATTGGAACGAATGGGGTTTGGAAACAACTTTCGGGAGATGGTCAGGGCAAATTACAACTCCCCCTCGATCAGAATAAACATTAATGGGGAGATCACAGGAAGAGTGGAACTCTCTAGGGGTACTAAGCAGGGATGCCCCCTCTCGCCCCTATTGTACGCTATCTATCTGGAGCCACTGTTTTGCAGACTCAGGGAATCAAGGGCAGTAGTGGGGTTGGATATGGCGGGGAGGCAACATAAAGTGGCAGCATATGCTGATGATCTGTTGATGGTTATAGGAGACCCAACTCTCACTCTCCCGGAGGTGATAAGGGAGCTGGAAACTTTTGGGGCGGTGGCAGGGCTAAAGATAAATAGGAGCAAGTCAGAAATCCTCCCACTGACGGGTGACATAGGGGAGTTGAGGAGGGTAGCCACATCACTCGGTCTTAGATGTGCGGATAAAGGGATGAAATACTTAGGGATTACCCTTACGAGTAGGGTGGACCAGATGTACGGGGGGAATTTCCCAGAGGTGCTGGGGGCGATCAAGCAGGACCTAGAGAGGTGGGAACCACTGGCGATCTCATGGTGGGGGCGAGTGCCACGATAAAGATGTCCATTCTCCCGAAACTGCTGTACTACTTCCAAGCTTTACCGATAAAGATCCCCAGGTCTTTTTTCAGGGCATTAACTAAAGGAATCTCGTCATTTATCTGGAGGAACAAGACCCCTAGGATATCAAGGGCGGCGTTAACGGCCCCAATAAGGGAGGGGGAGATGGCCCTCACGCACTTCTACAGGTATTATTAGGTGGCACAGTTGTGAGTACTCAAAGAATGGATGGGGGAGGAGCAGCAGAAGGTTTGGGCCGAAACAAGACATAGCGGTAGCCAGAACACAGCTGAGGGAACGTTTGTGGAAGAGTAAGCAGCATAGACATGAAAACCTACGAGTGAGCACAGTGATAAAAGCTCCCCTGGATGTGTGGGATGAACTGACACAGAGCAGCATACTTTCAACCGTGCCGGGCCCCTTCTTCCCCATGTTTGGGAATCCAGACTTCTCCCCGGGAATGAAAAAGGGCAATGGGAATTAGCGGGGTTTACAAAAATTGGGGAAATGATGGAGGGCCAAGAGGTGCTTCGGTTTGAAACGTGCACTGAGAGCCTGAAACTCAGGGAGTCAAATAGATTTAAATATGAGCAATTTACACACTGGTTAAACACCCCAGCGATCAAGCAGGCGGCGACCCGGGACCTCTCTCAGTTTGAGAGGTTCGCAATAACCAACCCGTGGACAAGAAAGTTGGTTTCCACCCTCTATAGATTCATTAATGGGCCAGAGGAAAGGATCAGCTGGTCTTATATGGTGAAATGGGAGCACACCCTGGGGGAGTCCATCAGTAGGGAGCAGTGGGAGGATCTTTGGGGTGGTATACCAAGGGTGACTCGATCGATCCAGATGAGGGAGATGTGGGTTAAGGTGATGACTCAGTGGCACCTAACTCCGGCGAGACTGAAAGGGATATTTCCACAGGTGCCCAACAGATGCTGGAGGGAATGTGGAGGCGAAGGTACATGGAGGCACATATGGTGGGATTGCATAAAGATACAGGCCTTCTGGGCCGATATAAAGGCACAGCTACAGGGGATCTTCCCGAACGTGGCCCTGATGGGGGAAGGGGTGTGCATGTGTGGCCTTAAGGACGCGGCTGTTTTGTTGTTGTTGTACATATGAAAATAATAAATAACATTAAAAAAATATATATATATATAATAAACACAAGTGTAGACCCAGAAGCATGGTTGTCCAGTCACGTACAAAGTTGTCACAACCCCAGCATCCCTGCACAGCCTATCCAAGGAACTCTCCCTGTCCCCTTATATACACAATGCCCCATCATTGTTATGGTGACATTCCTCCAAGCCATGCTGCAACCAAAAAGATGATGGGTGGAAGGTTTTGAATAAATCTGAACCACTGGCACTGCTCTGGGCAACCTTCCACAAAACCGTTTTTAGCCAGTCTGCGCCATTGAAAAGGGGTCCAGCTATATGCAAATCAGTCAAGTACTGCCACCAATGGTAGCAGCCCTGCCCGAACTGCTGGGCCAGGTCCCCTCTGCACACAAACACAAGCAACCCCAGACATGTTTCGGCCGTGTTGGGCCTCCTCAGTGAGGTGCAGCTTGGTTTCCTATGGCACAGCGAGCAAGGGCCCACGTCTGGGCATACCCTCTCTCACATAGGGAGATAAACTTTAACCAAAAAATCGATCCGTGGAAGGTGTTGAATCAACCTGAACCACTGCCTCTGCTCTGGGCAACCTTCCACGCCACTGTTTTTTAGCCCGTCTGCACCATTCCTCCAGGCCAAACATGATGAAAAAGGATGTCTCCAAAGTCCAGGTGAGTTCCCATCTTGAGGGGTGCATCTTTCGCTGCTACGCTTCATTCTACTTTTAACCATAAAAAAGCACAATGTCCCAAAACTGCATCCCTTAAGATATCTGTTTAGAGGAGCAGGTAGACACATATACCATATCTCCCAACTCCGCACCATTGTCATACTGGAACAGCAGGAAAGCATGTTGGACCCTCTGTGTTGTCCCTATACGGCATTGAGTGTATAAGAGACTTTATGCACTGAGACAACCATACCAAATGTACCTGCATGTGGAGAGAGTGGATGGATGTCTGCACGCACCATTGGACATCATGGAGCGCTCAGTGACATCTGATGAGGTTCAGATTCATTCAAAACCTTCAGCCATCACTTCCATGGTTATAGAGGGCAGAGTGATGTCATGAAGAAGATATACAAGGATATACTAAAACAAGAGAAACATGTACGAAATTATAAAGTAATCATGTATGCAAAAAGAAGATGAAACCCAATGGTATTATCTCACCTAATCCCCTGGGATCTTCCATTCAGGTGGCCAGCGAAGGCCCATCTCTTTTGGATCCCGACCTTGGGGGTGGACAAGCGAGGGAAGGTCATGAGGGATTGGGGAGAGAATACCCAAGGTATTCTCCCTCTCCCCATTTTCCATCAGAAACCCCTTCCTCAGCTTTCATGGAATATTTGCATTCCCATTCCATCTCCAGCTCCCCATTTCGGACAAATACTGGG
This sequence comes from Ambystoma mexicanum, assembly GCF_040938575.1. Classification (NCBI taxonomy): domain Eukaryota; kingdom Metazoa; phylum Chordata; class Amphibia; order Caudata; family Ambystomatidae; genus Ambystoma; species Ambystoma mexicanum. The sequence goes on from NC_090929.1 coordinate 1,089,510,881, forward strand.
AAGAAGAAGAGGCAGCCGAGAGTAGTAAGCAATACCTACATGAAACACCTTGAGAAACAAAAGGAAGACTGCCACCTACTATCATTAGGTTGTCCCCTTAATAAAGTCAGGCAGGGTCAGGCATTTAACACTGACTACTCACACCTGACTCTACTTGACTCCCATTTAAGTATAAAAGGTGCCATTTTGCACAATCAAGGAAGCGAGCTGTGTATCCAGAAAGAAGATGAAAAGCCAAGAAGCAGGGAGCTGAAGGGAGAGCAACCTGGAGGATATGGAGGAGAGCGTTGTGCCGAGAAGTTGGCTCGGTGCTTGTGAGGGGCTGCAGCATGGCTAGGGAGCTGTGTCTCCAGGGAGCCAGACTGAGGCAGCCTGTGCCCTACTGGCGTTGTGTGGAGAAGTGCTTGTTCCCTTGGGATGTGAGCCAGTCCCAAGTGGGTCTGAGGGGCAGGTGGTGCGACCTTGACCTCGATCCCATATGCCCAGAGAGAACCGCTCGCCAGGGCAATGCTACCCGGGGAGTTTCAAACCTGAAAGCGAGAGAAACTCGGGAGCATGCTGCTAGCTGGAGCGGGAAGGGAGAAAGACAGAGTTTGTAAGTGGCGTGAAGCAGAAATCAAGAAAGATATCGAAAAGTGAATGGAAAGCGAGAGACAGGTGCTGAGAGAGCGTAAAGGAAGAAAAGGACTTGAAAAGAGATAAGAAGGGTGCGAGTGACCCAAAAGCAAAGAAAAGGTGCCAGTGGGCACTGAAGCACTAAATAGAGCGGAAAGAAAGCAAAATGCTTGAAAATAACTAAGAAGGGTGCGAGTGGCCAAAAGTGAAGGAAAGGTGCAAGTGAGCACCTGAGAGCGAAACAAGTGAGCAAGAGGTACAAAAAGGAAAAGAACAGGTGAAAGGGTGCACATAAGTAAAGAAGTGAATCTGCAAGGGGCACAATAAAGAGAAAGTGAACCCTAAGGCGAGAGAAAAGAAAGACAAAGAAGGGTCAAGTGTGTACAGCAAAGTGGAAAATAACAAAGGGGTGCAGGGAGCAGCTTAAAGGGGAAAGGACAGAAGAAGAGCAAGTACAGGAAATACAGAGAGGGGCCAAAGATCAGAGTGGTCATGCCTAGGAGGAGCAAAGAACTTAGCGTTTTCAAAAGTCTCTGATATTACCCCATGAGAAGGTTATGTGTGAAAGGAACTGTAAATTAAAGAAGGGCACATCTTGACAAGTTGAATTTTGTGTTTGAAACTGAACTTGTGTTTGGAACTGAAGGGGCCTGAACATGGGGAAAGGAACCGTAAGAGGCTTAACAATGGGGAACCCGTATTTGATGAAACAAGGAGGCATAAGCATGGGGAAGGGAACCCTGAGAAGCCTGGAATAAACTGTCTTATATTTGTGTTTGGTCTGAAACTTAGAATGATTGAAGCTTGGGGAAGGGGGTGCCCAGGAACTGAAGACGTTGGGAGATGATTGAACTGAGTGCAAGAACATTGTGGAGAAGAGCTAACTAACAATCTTTTTTTGATTGTGCTGAACTTTGATGATACTGACCAAGCCACACCCATGAGAAGACCACCTAAAACCAGCCTTGGTATATATTTATTTTTGATTTACTATTTTCTTTCTTTAATGAGACTCCTACCGCATTTTCTTAGAGAGTGAGGGCAGACATAGGTTTAGACACAGACAGATTTTGGTTTTAGATTTTCAGACATCAACGCCCTTAGAAACATCAGTTGAGGGAACCATTTCTTTAGAGTTATGGCCAGTTAGGTACTATACCAACCCCAGCATTATATTAAATAAAGGTTTTGAAACTGTAACACTTGAGTCTGTGTCTCTCTTGATACCATGCCTGTCTCAAAGTAACTTGTGGACCAATAAGTGTAAATAGGCAGCTTTGCAAGGTAGATGAGACAAATAGAAGCTTGCTATAGAGAAATATATAACTTGGCTAGTACGGCCATAATTGGGGTGTTCAGTAACACAATTTGTAGAGCATGCATTATTCACAATTTTAGAGAAGCCCAAAAATACATTGACCACACGAAGAGCATCAGGATACGAAGGATACGAGGTAATTATATTGAATCCTGCGATTAAAATTGGTAGAGTGTGAACCCAGCAACATTCACAGCTGAACCAGTAGGAGAGGATGATTATGTACATGATTGCACAATGTACATGGAGAAATACAATGAAATGCCCGAAATTAGAGAAAATGCTATTGGGAGGCAGGAAGTTGTCTTTATTGATGGTTCTTTGAAAATTGACCAAACGACTGGCAAAAGTCATACTGGATTAGCGGTAGTAAAGCTGAATCGAGAGGGTGAATTTGAAGTACTGACAAGCGTAAGATTGCCTTGGCATTATTCAGCACAGACTGCAAAATTAGTGGCCCTTATCACCGTACTTCAGAGATTCGAAGATGAGGAAGTGATGGTGTTCTCTGACTCTGCCTATGTGACATCAACTTTACATTCAGGTTTGTCACGCTGGAAAAGGAGGGCTTCCTCCACACAGAAGGCACTCAGTGCAACATGCAGCCCTATTGGATAAACCTATTGAAGTATTACCACTCCCATTGACGCTCGCAGTCATAGAATGTGTAGCTCACACTAAAAGGGAAGCCGTAATTTCCTGCGGAAACAAAGCCACAGATTTAGAAGCCAAAAAAGCAGGCTATTTTTCAGAGATTCCTAATTGTGAAATCGAAAGTATTAAACAGATGACGGGGCAATGCATGTTGGTAAAGGAGGGTTTTAACATGCTGTCTATTGTCCAGTTAATTGAGATACAAGGGCTCGCACCACAAGAGGAACAGGAGTTATGGAAGAAACAGGGGTGCTCTTTATCCCCCATAGAGGCAATTTGGAGACAAGATAGCACTGGAAAGCCAGTTATGCCTCTAGTATTACTAAGGATAGCATTAGATCAACTCCACAATCCCGCCCATATCACTCGAGAGAGAGAGTCTAGCTGCAACAATTGCAGAAGAGTGGTTCTCGCCAAATCTGTTAGAGCATGTGGCGCAGTTTATTGTAAATTGCATCATGTGCCAGAAATGTAATGCAAGGTAATCTGTGCGAACAGTGAGTGGAGCAATTCCTAGACCCAATGGCCCATTTCAGCATCTACATATAGATTATGTAGATATGCTGCAGACATGCAACGGTTACAGATACATGCTGGTTGTGGTATTTTTTTTTCTAGATGGATTGAGGCAGGTCCATGTACACACCCTGATGCCACATGTGCTGCCAAGTTCCTTGTACGTGAAGTCATTCCAAGATGGTGTGTGTGTGAGCTTTTGTGGTCTGACAATGGACAGCATTTTGTAAATTAGCTTTTTGAGCGACTAGTTCTCCTAATAGGCATTAAGCATATGTTTTCCTATGCATATCACTCACAGGCAAATGGTGTCTGGGACCGATTAAACAGATTGTTGAAAGAGAGGATAATGAAAGTTAAAATGACTTTGAAGAAGGGGTGGCTACATTGCCTACCCATTGCCCTATACGCCTTAAGAAACCAGCCTGGCTCAGATCACCATCTAAAGCCTCATGAGTTGGTGAGTGGACGCCGCATGAGAACTAGCATTGCTCCTCCAACTACGATAAAAACTGATGCCCACAGTGTAGCGAGGGTATTAGGTGATGAGATGCATGATTACCTAACAACAATGACTGCAAGTGTTTCTTTCATGTCTCAACAGGTCAAAAACTGGAGAGAGGGGTCAAAGAAAAGTGACAAATACAATCAATCCATTGAAGTAGAAGATTTGTTGAAACAGCCCAGCATATACCCAGGGGACTAGCTGCTGGTACAGAAATGTGTACGTACTTGGAGCACACCCTGCTTTGAAGGTCTGTATGGAGTGAAAGAAGTTACCCCAGCAGCTGCAAAATTAAAAGGAACACAAGCTTGGCTACATTTGCACGATATCAAACCATATAGAGAATCTCTGACCCTTAATGAAAATACTGAAGGTGAAGCAAGAGAAGAGGTTATGCGCATTCAGACTTGATAGATGGGAAGAGCAAGGCCAAAGAAAACAAAGAACATGACAGTATTTTGAACTAAGGGGCAATATGTTTTAGCATTTGATAAAGAGTAAATAGACTTGTAATTACCCTAGAATTTTCATTCAAGACAAGCCCACGGAACATTACATTGAACTATCAAAGTTGGAAGACGAAAAGCACACTTCACCTTTATGTTACCTATTGCAATAACATTACACACATTCCTGTTTGCTGTTTTTACCTACATATTAGTCTTATCCAGCTTTCATGAGAAGATACATGAATATAGTAAAGTTTTTTGGAAATCCTAAGAACAATTATATTATTTTCTGAATAATTGTAGCAATCATCTTGCAGTTCATGATCTAAATGTTTGCTTCATAAAGAATTACAGTTACATATTCAGAATGTTTAAAACATGAGAATATAAGAGATTCATTGCCATCAAGAAAATCGATGGGCCTTCATGGAATACTAATTGTGATATCATTTTGTATTACGATTTGTGTTTTCCTCCTGATTATTATTTCATTTAGACATGTTATGGAAAATTATGAAGACATGATGGGGAACAATAAGACAGTGGGCCTCATTACGAGTTTGGCGGTAGCCGTGCAGGTAAAACCGGCATGACTTCCGCCAAACTGATGGAAATACTGGCACCCGGCAATGGGCAATTTCCGGGGTAGTGCGATCCGTCGGACCCAGTAATTAACCATTGCTGGGTGCCGGTAATTGTCAGTCCCCATTCCCATTGAGCCCAATAGGGCTCAATGGGAATGGGGGCATGGTAGCACTGGCACCGTTAATATCGGTGCCGGTACGGCTGCCAGGACAGACCTGGCAGCCATAATGGCACCCGTGAACAGAACTCGTAGTTTGCCGGTCCGGGAACTACGGTACCAGCAAGCTTACCGGTACCGTAGTTCCCAGACCGGCAAACTTGTAATGACCCCTAGTTACTATTATTCCTGATGGAATCACGAACAGCATTTTTTATAATCTTACTAGACATATACTTTGATTTAAAAGGAATGGTGGAGAAAATCAGGAAGATATAAATACATATCTCGATAATTCAGCTCATTTAAAAAATAACCTATGGTCTCAGTACATGAAAAAGGTGGGAAGATGAAAGCTGCTATGTGTGTTCCCTAATACCTCATGCTTTGGGAACCTCTAAAATATTCATAGCCACAGAAGCATCTGTGAAAAAGGCACATTGCCTGACACACCTCGCATTTTGCCTGTCAAATGGACAGTTTCAAGGCAGACTGCATCCATAATGTGGATGAATAAAGCAACATCTCAAAGAGAAGACAATTATGTACAATATTTAAAGACAAGAGAGAAGCCAGACACAAAGGATCAAATAATAAAATACGAACAGCCTGGAATAAATGGAGCAGGAATCAAGATTGAAGAAAATAAGATGCTGCAATGCAAGGATAAGAATGGGAAGTGAATACGAGAATGCTGGGAAAGAGGTCAACTACAAATCAGAGGAACAGTGCTTACTCCTGAAGGATGGGGTGATGGACTGGTAGTGTGCAAAGCAGCAGCATTAACCGGACAATGGGAAGTAGTTGTAGCAAATGCAGAAAAAGAATGCAAAGACCAATAGCCGAAGATTGCAAGATTGTTGACATGGGTCAACGATGAGGGAGGACCTTTGCAAATACTATCCATGAAGAATCCGTCCTTATGCTTCAGAAACAAAGGGACGGTGAAGGTTGGAGAAAATCACCAGTTTGGCATAGTTGTTGATGTACCAGACATGAGGGGAGGACAGCAGTCTTGATGGACCATTATTGGGCCTCTGGATCAAGAGCATACATAAAGTCGCCACCAAAATGGAGAGGAGTTTGTTCATTGGTGCTGTTAAGCATGCGAGCCTTGGTGGTGGTACAGCAAAGTGACCTGCAGATTACAGACTTTCCAAAGTTGAACACACACCTGAGGAAGAAAAGATCATCCTTCCAGTGACGCAGATAGAGGAGGGGTAATTACTTCTCAGCAAAATCAATAGAAGCCTATTGTGATATTCCAGAAGAGCACAAGTTGTCCAGCAGAACAGCATTGATATTCACATCAATGTTCCTGCCAGGAATCCAGACTTCAGTGAATGCTAAATGGTTAAAGATAACCAAATGGAAGATACTGCAAACGATCAATACGGCAATAAAAGGATTTAATGTGATTAGAGAACAACTGAGTGCAATCAGGCTCATGGCCCTCCAGAACAGGTATGTCCTGGACTTATTTACAGCAATGGAAGGAGGTGTGGGCGCTAAGATCGGGCCTTCTTGCTGTACGTTCACACCCACCCATGATGAAGACAATGGGACTCTGACGGAAGCAATAATGATGTTGACAACGACAACCTTGCACATGAAGATGAAGGATGAAGTTGATGAGCCCGAGGATGATGGCTGGTTTTTGTCTATGTTTTCATGGATTTCAACTTGGTTGACGGATGCCTACAAATTACTTGGAGCAGTGTCTGTACTGCTACGATTTTGTCTTATAAGGATCATCTTGGGACAATGTAAGAAGACAGCCAAGAAAGCTATTGGGATGAAGCTCTTGATTGACATAGATGCGGGAACTAGTGAGCAGATGCACAATGAAGAAAGTACATGTGAGAATATAAAGAAAAGTACCCTTGCACCTCCAGGAATGAAGTTCTACTACCTTAAGAATCATAAAAAATATGCACGACACTGGGTATTCTGTCCACCATCGGGAGATTGCTGGCACATGACCTGGAATGTGGATGAACACATACAGAAAGCAGATCGCCCCAGGGGGCAGACAAAGATATGGATCCCAAAAAAAAGACAGTATGAAGAGAAGATTAAGGAGATTGACGAGGAGAATGTGGTCGAGGAGTCGACCAGAGGTGGGACGCATATACCTTAACTCCCACCCTCTCACCACCATCATACTGGAACAGCAGAAGAGCTGCATCTGGGACCCCCTGTGTTGTCCCTATACCGCATTGAGTGCATGGGAGACGTTATGCACTCAGACAACGATACCGGATGTATCCTCACGTGGGAAGAGTGGATGGATGTCTGTACGCACCATTGGACATCATGGAGCGCTGAGTGACATCTGACAAGGGCAGCGTGATGTCATGAAGAAGATATACAAGGATATACTGAAACAACATGAAAATACTTAAGAATGACGATGTAAATGAAACGGCACGAGAAACATGTACAAAATGATAAAGAAATCATGCATGAAAAAAGAAGATAAAGTAACTTGTGGATCAATAAGTGTAAATACGCAGCAACGCAAGATAGATAAGGCAAAGAGAGGCTTGCTATAGAGGAATATAAAACGTGGCTATGACGGACATTATTGGAAAATGGACACTGGCTTGTGTGAAGATTCATTATAACTATCTCAGAAACAGGCTACAGTAAAGAGTGAGGAGATGTTAGAAAAAAAGCTTTGTGTGCAAACAAAGAGGAGTATATGTTAGCGTGGGATCAAGGATGATATTTCAAGAAATAACTGCAAAGCACAAATGGAGGCAGACAGATAAAGCCATGAGTGTGAGACACATTTCTCTTAGAATAAATGAAGATGAAAACATGTGCAAGAGTCAAGTATTGGACAATTAGCAGTGAACAAAGCTCATATAAGATGGAATGAGCAAGTCACTAGAGGCCTAAGGAGCCATAACACCCAGCTAAATTGAATCAAATAGCAGTTAATAGAAGGTTGAAATGGATACTTTTGCGGTCTCCTCACACATGATGGAGAAGTTCAGAACAAGGGCTATTATTTTTTTTATTGTTTTAGCTGAATTTCATCAACTTTACAATATCAGTTTAAAATAGTCAGATTATTCATAAAAAGGCATTATTGTTAAATGACAAAGTGAGATACTCTAACAAATTCATTCAATTGAAAATTTAAAATATCTGAATATTTTATTAAAAAAACATTATGATTATTAAACGACACAGTATTGTTTACATGTGAATTATTCATAAAATCAACGTAAAATCTGCATAATCTTCATCTCATATATACATTCTCTGTACATTTCAATGATTACTACTTACGGCTATTCATTAAGCTACGGTTGGAGATAAATGATGCACTCATACTCCCTTGAATGTCCTAGAACAGAGAGCAAAGGCAAGGTCAACTACAGATAGGAACCTTTGGCCTATGATCAAGTTGATGAGAGATGATGGACTAATTGGGAAAGTGGGGAGTAATCTTACGTGACTCAAGCACCTGGGTTTTTGATTTCTTTACATGCTGCTAGCTGAGCCGAAAGTCCAAGGTTAGGTGGGATGCCAACCAATCACTGGGTCTATAGGGCAACCTGCTATACAATATTGCATAGGCCAATCCACTACCATTTTGTCCGCTATAATCAAAATTATACCTATTTAGAGGTAGTTCGAGGTGTGTCTTACAGAAAAGAGACCGCCAATGAAGTAGTAGCCTGTGTGTGGTGTGTGGCTGTGTGTTAGGTATTGCAAGTGAGGAACACCGAGTCCTGCTGCTTTGGGAGCCTATTGCTGTTTTCCAGCTCTACTATCAGGAGGCGGAGTCAAACACACAAAATCACTGTTCCAGCACGGAGCACGGCGCAATGTGTGGCTGTGTGTTAAGTGTTGCTGGTGAGGGACGCTGAGTCCTGCTGCTTTGGGAGACTGCTGCTGCTTTCCAGCTCTACTATCAGGAGGAGGAGCCAAACACACAAAATCAGTGTGCCTGCGTGGAGCGTGGCGTGCTGTGTGGCTGTGTGTCAGGTGCTGCTGGTGAGGGACGCCGAGTTCTGCTGCTTTGGGAGCCTGCTGCTGTTTTCCAGCTCTACTATCAGGAGGAGGAGCCAAACACGCAAAATCCCTGTACCTGCATGGAGTGTGGCGTGCTGTGTGGCTGTGTGTCAGGTGTTGCTGGTGAGGGACGCCGAGTTCTGCTGCTTTGGGAGCCTGCTGCTGTTTTCCAGCTCTACTATCAGGAGGAGGAGCCAAACACACAAAATCACTGTGCCTGCGTGGAGCGCGGCACAGTGTCTGGCTGTGTTAGGTGTTTGGTGGATGGCGAACGGTGTAAGGCAAAGCAAGAAGCGTTTCATCCCCGGTGCCACCCACTAGGAATTACAGGAACAGTGCATGTGGGTCCCTGTTGCCTAAGGTACGTTCTCCCTGAGTGACTGCTAATTACTGTCTCCTCTGATTTGCCACCATGTCTGCATGCAAAAAACATTGCTATGGGCTTTGCAGTGCAGCCCCTACTAGAAGGAAATGTGCGCACAGCACTTTTGCAGGAAAACAGAAACATCCAGTGCCCCAGACTGTGAGTAAGGGTTCAAAGGGCAAAGAGGGGTAAGGCTGTGTTGCGCAGTCTGAAATAACACACTTTTTTGAGAAACATGCTCCCACTGCATCGAATGAATTACCCCTTCCTGAAATGTGCGTGCAGACCTTTTGCAGGAAAACAGAAAAATCCTGTGCCCCAGACTGTGAATAAGGGTTCGAAGGGCAAAGAGGGACGAGTCTGTGTTGCGCAGTCTGAAATAACACACTTTTTTGAGAAACCTGCTCCCACTGCATCGAATTGATTGCCCCTTCCTGAGTCTCAGAAAATATCTGTTGAAAACGAAATTCAAGACGGTGGGCTTAATCATCAGGCTGATTGTCTTGGAAATTCAGGTACCATCGACAACAATGAGTCTCTGTTGAATTTGTGCCTTTCACTTAAAAGGAACCCCCTGGGCCCATCCTGTAACATGCTTAGCGATAACCTGCCTACCAACCTTTCAGCTTCAACGTATTTGGAGAAATACATATCTTCCTTGGATTATACCAGCACGGATAGTGAAGAGGGAGCGCATATTCAACCCACTGTTGTTGGGGGTCATAAGCCTACATATGTCTCGCTCGCTGGCTTTATGCAGCATATAGAGGCCAAGGTGGAATCTCTGCTCCGGCTATGTTCCAACTTGGCAATGGGCCAGTCCTATATTTAGAACACTGTGAGACAACTGACGGCCCATGTGATTGGGTTTACTACGTTGGGCAGTCAGTTGAACCCAGGAGTGATCCAGGAAGCTAATGATGATCAGAGTTAGTGGGGAAATGAGAGCCTTGACCCATCCCCTCAGGTATTTTCCTTAAATCAGTTTGACACTGTGAATATCATCGCCTCCACTGAGGATGAAGCTCTGGACGCACTATGTGTGGAATCATATATGTTAGACAGTGCCTTGTCCTTGTGAGAGGAAACCGCCCATTCCTGGCATCCAGGAAAATACAAGGACAAGTCGTAGGAAACTCCCCCTAAGGCAAAAGGCAAAACCCATACCCTTAAACACAAAGAGTGGGCTTCCCTCTCCCCACTAACCATCCTGTGGGCGTTATGCCATCACCAAAAAAGGGGTGGTGGTATGGTGCGGCAGGTTGTCCTGCACGGCCCCCTGGATAAATGGCAGGGGGAAGGCCGCCCCTTGGTGACAAAACAACTACACAGTTTAGCTTCAGCTGGCAAGGGTTATTTGATTCATGTGTGGTCCACTGGGCCGGTTAACATAAAATCTGCAAATTTGGGGGATGGCTTTCCAAAAAAGGCACAGCAAACGCATCCAGTGAGGAAGGACATATATCCTTCCTGCCAAGAAAGGAACCATGAGGGGATGGCTTATCCTACTCTACCTTTCGCTTCTCAAAGAACTGATAACGAAGCTCCAGATAAACACCTGGTTTCTGTGCCCAAGTTGGCGGAGGGCTCTGGGGCTTTGGACAACTGATCACACAAACATATAACCATGACAATTGGCTTGTTTACGTGAAGGCCTGTAGGAATGCCAGAACAGCTTTTGTTACATCACTACCCGACCCAGAGTGTTATGCGGGGCTGAAACACATACAAATTGTTGAAAGATCCCCCACGGGTGATATTCCTTTTTTTAAATCAGACCTGGTTGCTCACTTTACTCCACCAAATCCCGGCCCTCACTGCCGTCACTTCAAAAGACATTGAGGGACTGGAACTACCCATTTACAATAGTATCTCAAATTGGGTCATAGCTGCTTTTGCTTCACCTTTGGAGTTGGAATCTATTTGCAATCACTCTAAGGCCTTTTCACACATGGGTTTTGATATATATGTTTTCTGCCAGACCTCAAATGTAGCCCCTGGATCTGATGTTCAGCAAAGACATTTCGGGCCGTGGAAAGAGCTGAAGGACCGTGTTCTGACTTTGGTCGTTTGGAGGAGAGGAAGGTGAGCACATGGTTTGCCCTGCTTCAGATTCCACGATGAAATCCGACCACAGCAGAAATGTTAGTTTTAAGGTTATGTCTTAGAACTCGAGAGGCCATCGCTCATTCATGAATAATAGGGATGTACTAGAATTTATTATGCTAAATTATATATTCCTATTACAAGAGGCATGGCTTACTTCTGGGTTTGATTTGGATGGCTATGCATTGTTCTTTCTCTTATCTTCTCTCCCTATAGCTGGTCGTCCGGTGGGCGGTCTATGCTTTGATGTTAAAGTTTCATTTTCACCAAATAGATTATAATTGCTGGTTCTAAAGACTATTTGTTTTGCGTGGGAATAACAGAGCTACCTTTGGGCCTGGGAATTTCTTGGTGATCACTTTTTACAACCCACCTGTAGGCATGCAGACCACAGGGCTGAAGGGAGGGTCTTATCAATATCCTTCGCTGTTGGCAATAGCAGCATCCAAATGGTAGGATTTTGGTGGCCAGAGACTTTAATGTGGACTGTTACGATCATGGGCAGGCAAGGTCTATTGGTAAAGAAGCAAACAGATCGAACCATATAACCCTAGGTCGCAAGTGGCGGGATTTGCTGGCCGAATTGGATTTACAGGTTCAGCACCCGACCTCAAACAACGTATTTTACACATGGTCTAATGGTAGACACTATAGTTGTCTGGATTTTATGTTTATGAATGGTACACTATGTAAATACTGACCTTTGTTGAAAGTTTTACCAGTACCCATGAGTGATCATGCGATTCTGAATATAGCCTTGCAAGACACCAAGCCAATAATCACTCAACAGTTAGTAAGTAATCCCGCGGTAAACGACCAAGGAAACAGATTGCGCTGGACGCTGGGTCATATTAGAGAACTAAATGACAGGTTGGGCAGGGCAGAAGCTAGGGGGATTTCGATGTTACCCACATGTGGATGGCAGTTGGATACCCTGGTTTCCAGGTATGCACCACAATTTGATAGGCCAACCATCTTTAGATGTGGTACCAAAAGGCTGGGAACACATTACAATGCAATTATATCTAGCAGGGGGGGGAGCTAAGGGCGGCCATCCGCTTGGTTAAAAGACATTACTTTTTTAATCCTAAAGTGGGAAATCAAGAAATGTCTGCCTTGAAAGGCTTATATAAAGGTTGGCTTGAAAACCATCGCTACAGCAAGGTCAGTGCCGGCTGGATGATTCTGAACAGACTCATCCAAGAAAGAGATTCTAGGAAATGTTGGCATTTAATTTGGTCTAATTTGGCAAAGGGTGGGTCTCTCGAAATATGTGCCGTAGAAGGATCCTGTTGGGCCACTTACATTAAACATAATTATTGGGTAACACAGGACTTAAAATCACCTCAGACCTGTAGGTCAGACCTGTAGGTCTATGGTTCATACGGAGGTAGGGAAGCTGGTCAGGGACTCTGATTTATCTCTGGTAATAAGAAAACGGACTATGTCTTGGTCAGCTGGCCCTGATGGGCTCTGTAACGTTATCTTTAAGAGCAATCCTGAGTATTGGGCAGTGGTCCTGTGGCAAATGTTCTCGCATATCTGTGAGACGGGCACTATTCCTAGGACTTGGCGGCGGTTCTTCCTATTCCCAATTCATAAGAAGGGTCCCCGGCATTTGCCAGAAAATTACAAACTACTGGAAATGGTGGACAGTGCCTCTAAAATATTTGCGAAGTTGCTACTTGAGACACTGACAAAATGGATAAAAAATGTGCCCTTCTTAATCCCACCCAGACGGGGATTTAGGAAGAACTGCTCTACGAGCCAGCCCTTGTGGGTCTTACTCACATTAATTTCTGATACCTTACTGGCTCCGGATCAAGCACTGTATTTGTGTTTTGTAGACTATAGCTCTGCTTTCGACAGTGTATATCAGGGGCATTACAGCCAATACTGGAGAGTTGGGACATAGACAACTCTGGTTTATATTTCCTAAAGCACACTGAGGTACAGATTCGCCTTTCACAAACTGGCAATCTGGGTACTTCTATCTCCACCAATAGAGGACTAAAGCAGGGTTGTGTGTTGGCCCCCACCCTATACAATCTGTACATCTCTGATTTTGAAAAATGCTTAAGAGTGCTGAATAACCATCCCCCTAGATATGGCACTGAGGCCATTCATTGTCTCACCTATGCTGATGACAATGTCATTTTTGATTGCAGAGCTGTGGGGCTGCAACGTTCTCTGGAGGCATTGGCTGTCTACATGAGAGTAAATGGTCTCAGGGTAAATATCTCCAAGACAAAAATTATGACTATTGGGAAGCGAGCGTACAGCGCTCCCAAGTTTGTCTGAAAAATAGATGTCCAGCCCCTGGAACAAGTTGCTAAATACAAATTCTTGGGCATGACAATTAAAGCCTCGAAAGATCAGTCTCACTTTGGAGAGGTAGTTACCAAAAGGTATGGAATAAATGGCTAGCTCTTAGGAGAATTGTCAATAGACTAGGTGGGGGGTCTGTAGAGGCCAACCTCTAGGTCTATAAGCAATCTATCATCCCAGGGATTATGTATGCCCTCAAGGTACTGCCGCAGAGTTCTGTTGATTGGCTGGAACGGCTTGAGCCAAAATTCTTCAGTCATTGCTGGGCTTGCCATGCTCAGTACCAGTGCAGGCGGCCAGGCTAGAGCTTGGTCTACAATCGCTGACCTCATTATGGAAACTAGCTGTCTGTCGGTTGTGGGCCAAGATCACCCTCAACGTTAACTGTGATCTAAAGCTTTTGAACCATTCAGTAGAACACTCACAAAGGGTGACCTGGAGTATGGGATTTTAGGGGCTGGAGAAAACTGTACAGTCCCATTTTACGGCTATTGGACTGAGTGTTGTCCCTACGACAATGATAACATTTCATCTACCCAGAATTGAGGACAAGAGGCAAGTCTATGACCGGGCTTTGACTACTGACCAATTGGCATTACCCCCCAGATACGTATAATTCATCCATCAGGGTTGCCCGGGGACAGCCCTCATAGTTATCTGATTAAATATTGCTCACCTGGATTGGTACATTTTGTACTTTATTTAAGGTTTGATATTCTACCACTCCTGGCCTACACTGGGGCCTGGACAGGAATACCCTGAGAATCCAGAACCTGTAGACTCTGTGGCGGTACATTGGAGACTGCCCGGCATGTCTTGACCCAGTGTCACAGACTGCAATTTATGTTTGACAGGAGTATGCTCCATACCAAAATGTAAGCTCTGATCAATTCTGGAGCCGTCTATATGGAGCAGAATCACTTGTCCTTACTGCGGGGGGCATACTACATCTGGGAAAAGGTGAAATCAAGATTAAGTGTTTGAATTCCTTTGTTATTGTGGTCACTTTTTCCCTATATTTTTAATGTCTACAATGTATCTGTGTAACTATATTATTATGCCAAATATGTGTTTTTAATTTGCTTGTAAATTCTTTTTTGTCCTTTTATGTAGTGTGAAAAGTTAATTAACCATATGCACTTAAATAAAATAAAAAATAAAAAGAAGTACTAACCTGTATACTTTCTGTAAGTAGATATGTTCCCCTAACCAATCCCTCCAGCCGGTAGGGGTTGTAGTTTGCCACATAGGATGATATATATTGGGGTATAAGACCTCTGTGTGATCATGCGTGTGTGTGTGCGTGTGTGTTTGCCATATTTTTTTAATCTTTCCAATTATTTGGTCTGAGATCTTTATTGATAATTCCATCTAGCACAAAAGATGCTTCAAGGTGCTAGAGCACATATGTTTTTTTCTTCTGTTCGTGCTACTGTCAGCAATGGCTGATGTGTCTCTAGCGAACACACACCTGACAACACAACCTTCGTCAACATGGAGAGAGGCAGAGACATTGAGTGAGACTGAGAGAGAAAGAGAGTGCAGATCCAAATATAACACACATTAGATTTGCATATGACCCACCAGGTACAGCTAGTTACTTGTAAATAACCAAAGAACTACTGCCTTACTAATACAGTAGGGAATAACCAGACATGGTTCTCGACTTAGCCAATTGTCACATGACTTGAATGCAGAAGTTATAGCTACGCAATACAGAACTTACAAGATTGCCCAGAGCAGAACCGAATGGACCAAAAAGCTCCACCAGAATGCAGATGTCAGTGTTATATAAGCATGTTGGAAAGAGTAAATGAGTCATGATTTAGGGCAGTAGGTCAACTCAAATAATTGAGCATATTCATACCCTATGAAGGCTCTGCACATGGTGCCCGACATATTTTCAAAACATTCAATTTCATGCATTTGTTCAAAATAAATAATCCTAGGCAGTCAAGGCACCAGCCCACCTTAAACGAGATGCATTTCTCCAAAGTAGGAATACAAATCATTACATTCCAATGCTATCACATGCTCATAGCCTGTACACCAGGCCTTGACTGGATAAGAGAGAAGTGTGCAGAAGAATTGGGTGAGTTTCCCAGGTAGGGAAAATTGCTCACATCAATGGGAATGATGTATAAGGGCATCCTCATTGCAATACAATCACCATTTCGCCCAATATAGACTGCACTATAGCCCCCAAAGCATAGGATGATATTATACTAAGCTTTGAAAAGGGGCCTTAGATGCAAATTGGAACACATGATGACTCAACATGCTCGCACTCTTGCCAGCGCTTCATGTATTCTGGGTCAGTAAAAAAGGATATCAGTAAGCCCAGGATTAACCTGCCTTGGAGTAAATGGCGGTAAAGAACCATCTATTAATAATAGGGATTTCATGTCTGCATAAATAGGTATAGCTAACGCAACAAATATGCACAATTGAAAAAGCTCCACTGCTCCAGAAGAACCAGTTACTTCTTACCTGGTAACGTTCTTTCGATGGGATGTTCCTCCGACGTATTCCTTATCTTTCATAGATCACTTCCAGCTTACTGGCCTTGGAAAAATGTTTCAGTAGTGGGCGCTGCGCGTCGACGTCCCTCGAGTCGGTGTCCTTTCGACAGCCTCCGTATCGGCGCCGATGTCATCATGCGTATAAATAGACTCACGCAGCGTCCGTTGCTCAGTTCCGTTTTGTAGCTTGGAATTATCTGTTCATGAATTGGTTATTGACCTTGAAGGAGCATAAGCTGCAACCACAAGGGAAGTTTTACTGAGGGAATGGATGGGAGGGGCGATAAGGAACATCCCATCGAATGAACGTTACCAGGTAAGAAGTAACTTGTTCTTCGAAGGGATTGTGTCCTCCGACGTATTCCTTATCTATGATAGACTCCCATAGCAGTGGTGTGTAAACGGAGGTGGGAGTAAAATTGTCATATTCCCTTTTAAGAGTGAACAGAGTGTAACACAGCTTTGCCAAATCTGGTCTCTTGACTAGAGGAGGAATCCAGATTGTAGAATTTAGTAAAGGTATGTGCGGACGACCATGTGGCAGCCGCACATATGTCTCGAATCGGTACCCCTCTCTGGAGGGCCGAAGAGGCTGCAATACCCCTGGTTGAATGAGCACTAGGATTTTGAGGAGGCTCTTTCCCTGCCAATTTGTAACATTCTAGAATGGCTAAGATAATCCATCTGGAGATGGTCTGTTTTGCAATTGGCAATCCTAGTTTGTGCCCTGTGTAACCTATGAATAGTTGGTCTGATTGTCTGATCCTAGCCAGTTTGCTAATACAAAAACTCAAGGCTTGGCTTGGATCGAGCCTATGTAGCCTCTCTTCCGCTTTCCCCGGATGGGGAGGAGGGTAGAATGAGGATAAGGTTATTTTCTGAGTGATGTGGAATTCAGAAACCACCTTTGGGAGGAAATTAGGCTTCACTTGTAGGACAACTTTGTCCTTGTGAAAAATTGTATGAGGAGGTTTACAAGATAGGGCTTGTAATTCGCTCACCCTCCGGGCCGATGTCAAAGCCACTAATAAGACAGTTTTAAGGGTGAGAAATCTTAACGAACAAGAGTGGAGTGGTTCGAAAGGATTAGCCATCAGGAAATTCAAAACTAAATTTAAGTCCCATGAGGGAACTTGGAACGGTCTCGGGGGATAGACATTAGTTAGCCCCTTCAGAAATTGTATTACTAATGGTAGTTTGAAATATGATGGCTCCTCTGCAGTTCGCTTGAAGATCGACAGCGCTGCAAGGTAGCCCTTGATTGTACCAACTTGAAGACCTGAATTCGCCAAATACAGTAGAAAGGATAGCACCATTGGTGTACCACATGAAAAGGGGTCAATATTCTTTTCTCTACACCAGCTGCAGAATTTGTTCCAATGGCAGCGGTATTAAGTTTTTGTTGCTGGCCTTCTGGCTGAAAGCAACACCTCCATGACGTCATCTGGGAGGTCCCAATCCTTGTATCTCAACCTTTCAGAAACCAAGCGTGAAGGTTGAGGGTTCTGATGTCTGGATGGAGAACCTGACCTCCCTTCTGTGAGAGAAGATCCTCCCTGTGTGGAAGACGAATTGGAGGGCAGATGGACATGTCCAGAAGGTCTGGGTACCACGTTCTCCTGGCCCAGTCTGGGGCAATTAGGATCATAGTCTTCTGGAATCTTCTCAACCTCCTGATCATCTGAGGAATGACAGGGACTGGAGGAAACGCGTACAGAAGTGGAAACTCCCAGTCCACTACGAACGCGTCCCCTAGAGCTCCTCTCGGGGGAAATTCCCTTGAACAAAACTAATTGCACTTCCTGTTGATACTGGTGGCGAACAGATGCACTTGAGGGGTTCCCCAAAGGACGAAGATCTCTTGAAGGACTTCCTGAGCTATCTCCCACTCGTGAGAGACTGTGTTCTGCCTGCTCAGAGCATCCGCTGTCAAGTTCTTCTCTCCGGCTAAGTGAACTGCTGATAGAGAGATTCCTTCTTGGATTGCCCAAAACCAGAGCTGCATCGCCTCTCTGCACAGAGGCAGTGATCCTACGCCTCCTCTTTTGTTGAGGTGGTGCATGGCCACTGTGTTGTCCGTCATTATCAGGACATTTTTCCCTTGTACAGATGGCAGAAAAGCCTTCAGCGCTAGTCTGATTGCTCTCAGCTCTAACAGGTTGATATGTAGTCTGGACTCCGATGGAGACTAACGACCGCTGATGGTCAAGTCGTTGGCATGGGCTCCCCACCCCATGAGTGAGGCGTCCGTGACTACTGTTATCTCCGACCATGGTTGTCAAAACAGTTCTCCCTTCAAAATGTTCTCCTGACAGGCCCACCACTGAAGGTCTCGAGCCACCTTGTCCGGAACCTGAAGGAGATCTGTCATTCTCCCTGGGAATTGCAACCACTGAGTTCTTAGTGCCCACTGGAGAGATTTCATTCTCAGACGAGCCTCTGGCACAAGGAAAATGCAGGATGCCATGAGGCCTAGTAACCTCAAAAAGTCGAAGGCTGCGAGACGTTGGGCATTTTGAAACTTGGTGACCATCTGCAGAATATCTTGAGCCCTCACCTCTGGTGGCGAGGCTTTCCCCAGGGAAGTGTCCAGGACCGCTCCAATGAACTGGAGTCTCTGTGATAGTATCATCTGTGACGTCTTTAAATCGAGGGAGAAGCCCAGTTTGTGAAGGAAGGGGCTGACATAATCTAGTTGGATCTGAGCTTGTTCCGAAGATACTGCTCTGATCAACCAATCGTCTAGGTAGGGGTAGATGTGGATCCCTTCCCTCCTTAGACTTGCAGCCACTACCGACATTAGCTTGGTGAAGACCCTCGGGGCGGAGGTCAGCCCAAATGGCAGTACTCGAAATTGATAGTGAGAGTTGCCAATTGCGAACCTCCGGTATTTCCTGTGTTTGAGATGGATTGGCACATGGAAATAAGCATCCTGAAGCTGGAGGGCCTGAAGGATCTGAGAGAGAGTTACCATCTTGAACATGTCCTTCATGAGGAATTTGTTCAATTCTCTTAAGTCCAATATGGGTCTCAGTCCTCCGTCCTTCTTCTGTATCAAGAAGTAGGGGGAATATCAACCCTTGTTCCTCTCCGCTACAGGTACCGGTTCTATGGCACCTTTCTCTAGCAGGT
This sequence comes from Ambystoma mexicanum, assembly GCF_040938575.1. Classification (NCBI taxonomy): domain Eukaryota; kingdom Metazoa; phylum Chordata; class Amphibia; order Caudata; family Ambystomatidae; genus Ambystoma; species Ambystoma mexicanum. Next base: position 1,089,530,161 of record NC_090929.1, read on the forward strand.
CTAGAATCTCCTGCAAAAGAAGCGGATCTGGAAACTTCAAAGAGTTGTTTCCCGGTGGATGACTCTGAGGGGTGCGTAGGAAAGGCAGGTAGTAACCTTGGGCAACTGTCTCCAATGCCCAAGCATCTGACGTAATAGCCTGCCATTCCGTCAGATGGTGAGTTAACCTGCCCCCTACTGGCGTTTTGTGAGGAGAGTCCTCAGAGTGGTTTAGAACCGGCTGATGCAGATGCCGAGGTAAAGAGGCACCTGCTGCGGCTTTTGTACTTTTAACCCATCCACCTCATGTGAATTTCTTTTGGCCTCTTTGAGCCGGCTGTCCCCTTCCTCTTCCGAATGCGGAATAGAAACGAAAGGACCTACCTCTCCAAGAGGTTCCTGAGGGGCGATAGGGAGTTTGACGTATTGCAGCTCCAAGGGATTTTGCTGCTGCCTTAGAAGTTTGTAACTTCTCTAGACTGTCATCAGCCTTTTTACCAAATAAAGAAGAGCCGTCAAAGGGCATATTCAAAAGTCTGGCCTGAACATCTGGAGCAAAACCAGACTTTTGTAACCATGCAAACCTGCGAATTGTAGTACTTGCCACCATGGCCCTGCTGATACTGTCAGCAGAATCAATGCCAGTTTGAAGGGATTCGCACATTGCGTCTTTACCATCTTTAATGATGTTCAGGAAAGCTTCCCTTTCTTCTCCTTCCGGGAGGCAGACAGCCGCTGATGAAGCACACTCCCAAAGTGTATGGCTGAATCCTGCGAGCGTACAAGTAGCATTAATGGATTTAAGTGCCATGCTACATGCAGAAAAGACCTTTTTTGACATAGCATCAAATCTCTTGTCATCCCTGTCTTGTGGAACAGTAGGGTATGCAGATCTACTGTTCGATGAAGTTGCTGCTTGAACAACCAGACTCTCTGGAGTTGGATGTTTTGACAAATATTCAGGGTTAGAAGCAGATACCCTATATTTTGCAGATAGTTTCTTGTTAACTGCCGGGATAACCTCAGGAGTTTCCCAGTTGGACAATATTTTCCTCTGCAATGCAGTATGGAATGGAACCACAGGATCTTACTGTGGGCCTTTAATCAAGATGTCTGTCAGGTCATCTTGTTGAAAAGTAGGTAAAGGTGTAGACCAACCCATGAATTCTATTATTCTGGCCATTCAAGTTCTATAAGGGGTCTCAGCATGTTCCCCTGGGTCTGGTTTGGCAAATTCTGCTTCTGGGGAAGTATCCAACCCACTTGCATCATGCAAGGAATCTTGCAAGTCCTTCAACCTATTTTCTTCAGAGATAAATTCCTCTGGTACAGGTGTTGCAGTTCTCTGCAACCCAAAAGGTCTTTCCTTATCAGAATCCTCACCTTCTTCATAAATGGAGGATAAGGCATTGAAATAATCTGACCTTGGAAAATGCTTAAAACCCATTTCTAAAGCAGAAGGGGCTAAGCTTGTGGTAACTGGTTGAGAAAACTTCATCGTCGTCGACACAGAAGTCAAAGGCTTCGAAGAAACCGAAAAGGGCGTCGAAAAGGTATGAAGCCACCTCGAAGAACTCGAGAAGATCGGACTCCTACTCGGAGTCGTCGAGGTTATCGACGACATTCTTGAGGTCATGATGGGAGCCCTCGGTATGACTATTGACTGCAAGGTAGTTACAGTCGTAGGTTTCTCCTTTATCGGCGCCGACATCGGTGTCAAGGATGGCATTGATTCGACCGATCTATGCGTCAACGGACCCTTCGATAACGGCGTCGATGACGCAGATTTATGAGTCAAAGGGGCCTTCGACAAAGGCGTTGATGACGCAGTCTTACTGCTTTTTCTCAAGGGTTCGGAACGCTCTCAAGCAGTTTCTTTCGCCGGGTTCAACGACTCGTGGCGTTTTGACTTTTCGGGTCTTTCACCCAGGGTATCACCTTTAGCTGTCTCTTAGGGGGTCGAGGCCGGTTTCTCGAAGACGCTAAGCATCCTTTTTCGGAATTCCTCCCACTTGGCTGGAGAGCTACGTTTTGTGGGGCAGGTGACCCTTTCAGTGGAAACAGAAGAAGACAAAGAAGAGGGAGATCTTCGATGCCTCTTTTTCGAATGTCTGGATCTCGAAGAGTGATGGGAACTACTTGGAGACCTCGAACGAGAATGTTTACCGTGACGGCGAGGAGACGAATGTCTCGACTCTGTCGAGGAAACTTTCGAAGGAGTTTTAGAAGTTTTAAGAGTCTTACCTCTTTCGAGCTTCCCCCTACGCTCCTTCAAGGCTTTCGCCGTCATGGACATGCAGTCCTCGCATTCTGAACACTGGTGCTCCGATCCCAGGCACCACAAACAGATCCTCTGAGGATCCGTCAACGACATTTTCTTTTCACAATCTCGACACTTTTTGAAGCCGGACCGTGGTGTCGACGGTTCAGATGAGGAAGCCATCGAAGCGAGTAAGAAATACTCGAGGAATAAGTATGATATACTTTGAGTAATGAACTGAGCAACACGATTCCGAGGCCCACGAAGCATGGAAAAACGGAACTGAGCAACGGACACTGCGCGAGTCTATTTATACGCATGATGACGTCGGCGCTGATACGGAGGCTGTTGAAGGACACCGACTCGAGGGACATCGACGAGCACCGCCCTCTACTGAAACATTTTTCCGAGGCCAGCAAGCTGGAAGTGATCTATCAAAGATAAGGAATACGTCGGAGGACACAATCCCTTCGAAATGTCCTTGTGGCGTGACAAGGTTCTTAACTGTGCTATCTGTGAAAGGATATTTGAGAGGGAACTAAGCGATATCTGGGAAATGGGCATTGTTGGTGCAGGTCTAGGAAACATTGTTAAAAAAGAGAATCACATTTGCTTTCTGTTCCCTAAAAGAGTGCTATTGCAGTCATCTTTCAAGATACATTGAATCAATCACTATTAGAACCTTGAAGAATTCATGTTGACTTTATGTACATATGAAAATAAGCCCCAAAAATGAGCCCTCAAATGATCTCCTGTGGGGATCTGTGGCAGCCATTTTACACTTAATATTCGCTGATCTTCGACATATATTTCAGAACAGGAACAGATGGATGGCTGGATACTTAATATTGATCAGCCAAGCCTACATTCTGTCTGAAAGTCAACACAGAAACACGTTTTATCGTTGCATTCCACAGTAGAGCAAATAAATAAAACGAAATGACTATCTGGGTCAATTTCTAGAAGCGTGGGAGCCTGTGCAAGGTGTGTGGCCAGGCACGCATGTGCAAAGTGCATGGGCATGAGCACACAAGGTGGATTTATGTATGCACAGTGCATGAGCCCATGCACAACAGGTGTATTGGTCCTACTGAGAAATGTCCAAAGCCAGTTAAGTTTTTAAAGGCATTTTGTTCGAATGTGCAAAAAACAGTGCAGGAAAATGTCACAAAGTCACGTGTTTTCGGCTGGGTGATGGGGCTGGGGTGACCATGGTGGTAGTGTGCCATCACCTGCTATGTGATGTAGGGCCCAAAATAGGCAAATAAAGATTGGGTGCTCCAAGCTGCCCAGCCCATCAGTAACCTAGGAAAACAGTCATCCCGTCCGGACTCCAATAGAGCCTAGTGTAAGGAATAAGGAAAGCAGGTACCCTCGAAGGGAGTGTGACAAGGGGGACAAAGGGACTAGGAGGTTCTCAGATTAGAACTAATCGTAATAGTTGTCACCCAAGAGAGAGGGTTTTAGTCTTCAGGGGAAGAGGACGCAAAAATACTCTTTTCCCACATTTAGTTACCCTAAATCCCAGGGCCCACAACATAAGATACAATGACCCTATCTCTTCAGGAGACACCAGAATAATTGGGGGATGTATTGAGCCTTTCAACCTGGCCCTTCACATGTCCCATTACCGACCATCTTTACAAGTATACCCATGCAGGGAAATCCCTACCTGCCCCAAATCCCACAAGCCTCTGAGTCTGCAAAGAATAGTGTCCCTTTGAAGAACAGATGCCTGGAGAACACCAAACCTGTTCACAAGACACTCAAGCAGACTGGAGGACCCACGAGTAAACCAGCAGATGCAAGACTCTGCGCCTCCACCCAATAGCGGTCAAAACATGGAAGGACCGCCATGCACTTGTATTGTATTGTACTTGTCATTTGTATAGCGCCAATTTTACTATCATTGTAGTCTCAGTCCATGGAGCACGATTAGGATGTATGTGTGCATTTGGATCAACAAAAAGTTCCTGGCTGGGCAGGACAGGATCTGGTAGAGAAGCAACCCATGTCTTCAGACATGTAGATGGGTGCTGAGAGGAGTAGGGCTGGCGTCAATGCTAGAGACTCCCTATGCACTCAGCATGCCTGAATTTGTTGCAGGTCTGCGCTGCATTCTGCTGTCAGAGATGTTGAGGCATAGTGTAAGTATGCATAGAGTTTATGTGAACAGCACGGCTGAACTTCCCACTAGTCGAGACTTCCAGGGCAAACGCGTTTGGAACAGGAAAGTCATCTGGGTGGCGTACTGTCAGCCATGGGGGCTGACAGCAGACTATGCAATTCGCATTGTGAGAGCAAAGATGGTGGAAGTGTCTTTTAAAGTTCACTCCGGGGAGCCTGCCATGATGTCTCCATGGGTAAGAAGGAGCAAGGACAAGTTTGTTCATTGTAATGCAATGGCATTGCCACCTTTCAAGTACACCAAGTGTCCCGAGCACATTCATCTTTAATTGACCTTTTAAATTGGATCTTTAGCCCGATAAAGCAGATTCATGCAATAACGTGCATTTGGAATGACAGCAGTCTCTAATGCACAGCAACTGTGATGGACAACTCGAATTCAGATACCCACCCCCTCCATTCAGCAACGTTGCAGAACAGCTGAGCAGTAGAGAATTCAGGAATTATAGCAAAGGTATTTAACTAGGGTGACAGAAACCATTATACGGATTTTCTAGACAGGAAGATAAGATTAGAAAAAAGGTAGTTCACACATGCCATTTTTTCTGGAGTATAAGGGTGCAAAAGAAGCGCCGATCATTTGTATACGCCATACTTAAACTACGAAAACTCCATCTTAAATACAACCTCAGTATGTAGCGAAATAAAAAAATGTTCCTCAAGGGGTGCGTGATCTTCTTTGAGACTGTGGAGATTAACAATAAGCAGGTCGGAATCAGAGAGGGCAGATGAGACCCCAATGGAGATCGAGAGTTCATAACGCACTGGGCAGGAAACGGACACTGGCCTGGGACAAATGACAGCTAAAGATGACTTTCGTATGAAGATACCGCTGCACAACAGAACAGCAACGGAATGCCGAGAAATTAAGTAAGATAATAATGTGATGGTACGGTGGATTTTTTTGTGTGTATTTAAATCTTTTTATTAAGGGAAACAATTAACCATATAAACACAAACATATACATAAACAGTGTATCAGCCAATGCAATATAAAGGGAGTAGAATCCAGGTCGGGGGATCCACATGTGGGGGATTCAAAGAAAAGGGGAGATACAGGGAAAATCACACATACATACACCCCAACCAGTACAGCACACCTGGGGGACAGACCAACGAACGGAAGCCCAACGGGCATGGTGCGGCAGATAATGAAATCAATAACAATACCAACACCCTTCCCTAGGGGCCTGGTTCCCAGAACCTCCCCGCTCACCCTCTTTGCCCATCCTGCCCCACTGCCCTCCATGATTTCTTCCCAGAGCCCTGACCCAGCGCAATTCCACGCAGCAGTCAGATATATTGATCATAAAGCTCCCACAGGTGCTGTGCACGCTCCATTCCTCAGCGGTTCACCAGGCCCGAAACAATCCCTTCCCATACACTCAGAGGTCGTCCTTCACGGGACTTCCATTCCATAAGGATAGCCTTTCTGGCCGCAAACAGCAACCTGTGCAGGAGTCTGGAGACGTTATCCTCATGCCAGTCTTCCACCCCAACCCCTAAAAGCATAGCCCTTGGCTCTAGCTCGAGTTCCTCCACCACCCCAGGTATTCGGCCCACTGCATTTATTTATTTGTTTCCATTTATAAAGCGTGCAACTGCCCTAGGGCATCATGGCACTGTTACAGCATATTCACTTAGGTGCAGGCAAAATCAAGGGTACAGCTCTTAGGTACACGTTCATTACAGCTTAGACAATATTCATGTTCCTTGGTTACAGTGGGACAGCAGAGTGGATACAAACTATTTGAATAGTATGGTTTTCAGAGCTTTTCTGAAGGCTAAGAGGGATGTTTCTTTCTGAGTTTGGGTGGGAGCGAGTTCCAGGATTTTGGTTCTAGCACTTCAAAGCTGACCCCGCCGGCTTTGGCTCTGTTAAAGGCGGGGATTGTAAGTTGGTGAGAGTATAGGTTTTGCCTAGGTCTGAGTAATTGTATAGTGTATTCGTTCGGCTAAGTAGGGGGGTGCTGATTGGGATAGACATCTGTGTGTGATTGTGAGTGCCTTGAACAGTATGTGTTCTTTGATAGGGAGCCAATGGGCATTTTGTCTGGCCTGAGAGATATGCTCTCTCCTAGGGATACTGAGAGCAGCTCTGAGAGCATTATTTTGTGTGATTTGTAGCCTGTTAATGTATTTGGCGGACGTACCTAGCAGGAGGACATTGTAATAGTCCAATTTTGCACCTATGGTAGCTCTAGCAATGTTGGGACAATTCTTGGAGGGGAGGTGGGGTTTTACAACATTAATTATTTTGTGGTGAGGGCTGCTGATGATGAGATATAACTAACTTGTCTGTTCATAGAGAGGGTGGATTCCAGATAAATTCAGTGAGTGTTTACAGCAGTAGAGACTGTGATGACAGTGTTCTCGATGCTGAAGTTACTGTATTTGCTGTCTAGTTTTTTCAGGGTCTCCTTGGGGCCTACAAGTAGAATTTCCGTTTCATCCCCATTGAGACAAAGGCCATTGGCCGCCATCCATGCCTGGATGATTGCATATATCTGTTGTAAGGTTTTGAGGTCCTCCTCATAGTCACCAGATAGTGGGAGAAGAATTTGTGTGTCATCGGCATAATTGGTAAACGTTATGCTGAGACCTTCTAGGTCATTAAATAGTGGTAAGGTGAAGGGGTTATGGAGGGCATGGGAGGTGCAAGAACCTTGAAGCACCCCACAGCTGATGGGAGAGGGAGCAGATGATGCCTGGTCTGAGAAGACTCTCCTGGCCCTCCAGGAAGGAAGTTATCCAGGTGGTGGCTTCTTGGGAGAAGTGGGCAGAGTCTGTAAGATGTTTCCCTAGAATTTTGTGGTTAGCCAATTCGAATGCTGCCGACAGGTCGAGGAGCAAGAGAAGCGCAGACCTGCCCTTGTCCATGTTTTCTAGAAGCTGCTTTTTTAAGTCTAGCAAGGCTGACTCTGTGCCGTGCCGAGGGCGAAATCCAGATTGCCTCTTGCCCAAGATGTTGTGCAGTTCCAGGTAGGACTGTATCTGTAAGTAAGCAGCCTTATCAAGAATTTTCAGAAAGAATGGCACATTGGTGATCGGTCTGTAATTGTTCGGGAGTCTCGGTCCAGTGTGGGCTTTTTTTACACTGGCCGGACCCAAGCTTTCTTAAGGGAAGATGGTATTTTGCCAGAGGTGAATGAGGCATTAATAAAGGCTGTAATGAAGGGGGCTAATGCTTCAGCACAGTCTTTAATTATGCTTGCAGGGCAAATATCGCCCTTACACAACGATGGTTTTATGTGCTTCATGATTAGTAGGACCTCAGGAATGGTTACTTCTCTGAAGGCAAAGGGTGTCGGGGGTTTTGAGTCTGGGTAGGCAGATGCATCTGGCTCAGCGCCAGCATGTGTTGGGGGCACAGCCTTGGGCAGACTGTTGAAGATGGCTTTAATTTTCTCTTGGAATACATTAATCTTGTCTAACATAGTGTGTTGGATGTCGTTACACCATTTTTCATCCTTTACAGTCTGATGCGTAGACGTGGGGGAACAACCAGTTCATTGAAAATGGCAAATAATTCCTTGGACTGAGATTTTGCATTGTCGAATCTGGAATTGTAGGCAACGGCTTTTGCTGTGGCGATAGCATTTTTATATTGCTTAGCGATTGTGAGATATGACTCACGTGTAGTGGCAGAGGGGCAAGATTGCCACTTATTCAGGGCTTGTCTTTTGAGAGCTTTTAGGTCTTGCCGCTTGCTGCTCCTTTTCACCACTAAGCAACCTGGAGCCTTCCTGCTTGCTACTCCTTTTCGCCGCTTAGCAAGCCCCAACCACCTAGTGCCTTCCTGCTTGCCACTCTTTTCCCTACTTAAGGAGCCCTCCAGCCTCTTTTCCTTTGCAGCTGGGGAGCAGGTGTAAGTGGATCTAGGTCACCTGGCCTAAGTACCGCCCACCTGGTGCCTTCCTGCGTGCTACTCCTTTTCACCACTTAGCAAGCCCTGCCCACCTGGTGCCTTCCTGCTTGCCGCTCCTTTTCACCACTTAGCAAGCCCCACCCACTTGGTGCCTTCCTGCTTGCCACTCCTTTTCACCACTTAACAAGCCCCGCCCACCTGGTGCCTTCCTTCTTACTGCTCTTTTCCCTACTTAAGGAGCCCTCCAGCCTCTTTTCCTTTGCAGGTGGGGAGAAGGTGTAAGTGGATCTAGGTCACCTGGCCTAAGCCCCGCCCACCTTCTTAGCCCTGCCTCTTCCTTCCTGCTCTTAACTCTTAGATGAAGGGCGTCTCTCGCCCGGGCGTCCAAAGAGAAGGGCAGTCAAAGAAAAGGGCTATTGCTGTTTGGACCTGTTCGGACCAGGAGGATCCAGGGTCCGACCCCCTGCTAAGACAGCAGGTAAGCATGCACCAACATGTGTTTACACCCTCTGTCCCAACAGGCCATCCCCACCCTCTCTGGTCCCCCCGTGTTGTTCCCTTGTGCACCCCCCCCTTCCTGCACACAGGTGTCTGTCTTGATACATTCTGGTTTCACCATCACCGTCTTGTGGCCAATGCTGGATTTTACTTTTATGGACTTCATTGATTCACGGTGCGTCACTCTTTCTCAACTCTAATGCTGGACTTCCTTTGTAACTTGTACTCATGGTGCCCTGAATCATGCTGTTCCCATCTTCATCTTGTATGCTGGCTTGCAACATTATGTGTTACTACTGACTTCTGCAATTGTATTTGCTCTCCCCTCTTGCTTCTCCACTCTTTTTGACTGCTTACTCTCTGTTCTCTCCTCCCCTCCCCTCTCCCTTTTCCTATCTCCTCCCCTCCTCCCCTTACTTTCTTCTATGCACTTACTCTATCAGAATTGTCCCTGGACCTACTATGATAGCAACCTCGTCTGTCGCTCCCCTATCACCTTACTGTTGCCCCCCTCCCTCCAGCACTATCTGAAATGTCGTCAGGCCTAGTACGATAGTCGCTTGTTTTGATCCTCCCCTCCCTTTCTGCACCCCTCTCCCTCACCTTTTGTTTTCCTCCGGCTCTACCAGAAATGTCGTCAGGCCTAGTACGGTAGCCGCCTGTCTTTTTCCATTTCCTTCCCACTCTCCCCCTCCCTTCCTTATCTATGTCTTAGCACTTGCACTATCTGCAATGTCGTCAGGCCGAGTACGATTGTTAATTTCACATCCTTACTGTTCATGGCCTGGAAGAATGTTGTTGTATTTTCCATTGTTCCCTTCCTTGCATTGAAGCACTTTGAAACACATTGTGTATAGGCGCTATATAAATAAACTATCATATCATATCATATCATATCAAGTAGGTCCTGGTTGTAACAGGAGTTGGAATGTTTGGTGCTTTTTGCTCTTTTTATTTCTAGTGGGGCAATGGCATCAGCCACATCTTTGAGAACTGTGTTGCAGAGCTCAGCCAGTTCTGTGGGGTTGTTGGGAAGAGGCAGTGCTAGGGCTGATGCTTCTATAAGGGGGAGAATTCTATCTTTGGTGAGCAGTTTTTTTGATCTGGCTAAAGCGGCAGGCATCAGAGTTTTGTTGCACAGGTATTTTGGACCGTATGAGGAAGTGCAGAAGATGGTGGTCAGTCCATGTCAGGGGTGTTGGAACTGATGTCAACTCCACAGTTGTGATCGTCTAGCCAATCCAGTATACGACGTTTGATGTGGGTTGGGCTGTCCACTTTTTGAATAAAGCCCAGGTCCAGGAGAGACTTAGCGAAGGCTTTGCCTCTTTTATCATTGGCATCCTGGAAACCAAGATTGAAATCTCCTAGAAGAATGGCTCTGGTGCTGGTTTTGAGGTTACTACATATGAGGTGTAGGACATTAGCTTGGAAGTCAGCAGGGGGCACGGAGGGCGGTATACTAGGTGTAGCATCATGGTGTCATTAGGAGAGAAGGAGATTTTTACAGAGAGTGCGTCAAAGTTATCTGAAGTGGCAGACTTGATTTGTCTGGCTTTGAGTGTTTCTTTGAAAATAAGGGCGACCCCCCCTTTGTTGGTAGGTCTATCCTGGCGGAGGATGGTCTATCCTGGTGGTAGGGATTGGCAAATGGTAGGTCCGGAGGCTTCGTGAAGCCAAGTTTCTGTGATGGCTAGGGAGTCAAGCTCCAAATCAATGATGAGGTCATGGATTTCTGTAGCGTGGGCTTGCATAGACCTTGCATTGATGAGTGCAAATTGGGTTTGATTGGTAGAGATGTAGCTAGATTTAGGTTTGGTTGTGACAATGGCAGGCATTATGGTAGGTTCAGGAGTTCTAGACGTAGAGGTGGTTGTGTGAGCAAGCCCAGGAAGGGTTTTATCCAGGTACTTGTTCATAGTGGAGGATACAGCGGGGAGCTGGATCCTAGTCTTTGGCTCCTTAAGCGTAAGGGAAGAGGGATCATATGGGCCTGAGCGGCTTGTGTTAGCTGAGGCATGGCAGTGCCTGAGAGCTGAACTGGGGAGATCTTTGTGGGGGAAAGGTACGGCTGGCCAATAATGCGGGGAGGAAGGATGTCGGGGGAATCCTTTGTGAACAGGGTGGAATGAGTGTTCCAGTAGGCGGGTTTGGGGCCATGTTTGTGGTCAGTTTCATAGAGTAGGCACGTGCGGGTTCCTCAGGCAGAGGGCCTAGTATAGTGACTAGTGTAATTGGGTACGGTCACCGACGTGGGCAGTAACAATAGATGGGCCGGGTCACAAGATGTAGTTAATTATAGATAAGCTAGGCAAATGGGCCTGGTCACAGGATGCAGGCAGTAACAATAGATAGGCAGGGTCACAAGATGCAGGCAATTATAGATACGCTAGGCAGATGGTCCGGGTCACAAGATGCAGGCAATAATAAATATGCTAGGCAGATGGGCCTGGTCACAGGATGCAGGCAGTAACAATAGATAGGCAGGGTCACAAGATGCAGGCAATCATAGATACGCTAGGCAGATGGGCCGGGTCGCAAGATGCAGGCAATCATAAATACGCTAGGCAGATGGGCCTGGTCACAGGATGCAGGCAGTAACAATAGATAGGCAGCGTCACAAGATGGAGGCAATAATAGATATGCTAGGCAGATGGGCCGATCACAAGATGCAGGCAATCATAAATACGCTAGGCAGAAGGGCCTGGTCACAGGATGCCGACAGTAACAATAGATAGGCAGGGTCACAAGATGCAGGCAATCAAAGATACGCTAGGCAGATGGGCCGGGTCACAAGATGCAGGCAATCATAAATATGCTAGGCAGATGTGCCGGGTCACAGGATGCAGGCAGTAACAATAGATAGGCAGGGTAATGAGCTAACAGGTACAAGCAAGGATATAATACTGTAGCATGGCAGATAAGACTTGCTGGCAAATACAACTCCATGTACCTGGACGATTTTCCTGTAGGGAAGCCTTTGCAGATTAGTCGGCTAAATAAAATAAGCATCAAGCAGGCAATCAAATTAGCATTGCAAGGACACGCATTGTCTTACTGTCTTGTGCCGCATGCTAGGAGGGAGCTTGGGTAGAGATGTCCAGGATGATACAGTAGAAGAGGTAGGGGACGGTGACATCTCACAGGCAATAGCCCCTGGCCATGCACGGACAGGCACAGACAGGCCTTTGCCTTTACCGGGTGCCGTCACAAGAAGGGCCAGCTAATACCGTCCGGCGCTGCTCTGTGCTGGTTGAAGGAGCGGCGGGCCAATCACTGGTGAGGCTTGGCTGCTGCTAGGCAACAAACGTAAACACAGATCAAATCCGCCATTTTAATAAGGCTCCTTGTGTCGAGTCGGCGGTATGGTGGGGCAGAACATTGCTAATCCGTGGGTTATGGACGTGCGGCTGAGGTGGATGGGCCACAGGGGAGGTGGGGGTGGAAATGAGAAGTGTTTACAGTGCACGGCTCAATCACCTTTTCGTGATGCTGTCTCGGTGCGGATAGCAGCGTTTGCTTCTTTCTTCTGTGGCGTTGCAGGCTGGGCTCCTGCCCACCTGGGAGACAAGAGGAGAGTGCATCTCGTATTGATCCCCAGAAAGTCTGACAGCCCTAGAACAAGTTTCCCAGTGTCCCTCGCTGCCTAAAGCCCCTCCAGCAATCAGCCAATGATGACAATTTCATTGTTGCCAGTTTCGCTGGTGTATAGTAGTATCTTTGCACAATTTTATACTAGATTTCCCTATTCCCCATGCTAAATGAGACGTCTGTAGCGCGGGAGAAGAAAGTGTATATGTCCCCACAATCAAGCTGGACTTCCAATTCTGCGGCCCATTGCTGAGCCAGGATTGTGTTCCTCCCCACATTATTTAGGATACTAAGCAGCTAGAAGAACTTCAGCTTACGGAATTCTAATGTATTAACCTCTAGCTCCAAATTGCATGATGAAGGGCAGCGCGTGAATCCGGTCGCAGTCAACTGTGATTGGGCCACCAAAATCACAGCCCTGCGCTCCAGCAGTTTGTTCCAGCCCCAGCTTTGTCTTGACCTCCTCAAAGGGTAGCGGAACTGCCTCCTCAAACAGATCCATCATGCGCACCTGCTGCCAGAGTTCGTACCACTTCCACCTCTTTCTACCCTTTTGGCTTGTCATACGCAATGCCCCTAGACTGAGCAAGGGCGGCACTGTCGTGTGGTCCACCCCCACCTCCCTCAGTAGTTGCACCCAGCTCCACAGCGACATTCTCACAATGGGGTGTCGTGCAATGTGTATTGGGGGACGAGCACAAGGGAGGGCCACGGCCTCCCGCGGGTGAGGGGTGCAAGGAGTGCCAGCTGCATTCTATACCAGCTGGTGGCTTCTGGTGGGCCTAGCAATCGCTTGACCCAGCTAGCCTGTGCCAGCTGGAAGTAGGACTGCCACAATGGTAAGGCCAGGCCTCTATCTTGTTTGGTGGCATATAGCCACTGTGTTCGCAACCTGGCCCTCTTATGATGCCACAAAATGTCCCTACATTTCTGTAAAGTTCCCGTCTCATACCTGTAGGCATGGGGAAGTGTATCATCTGGGCCAAATAGAGCAGCAGTAATATCTCTGATTTATCATACTTCACCTTATAGACAAGTACTGGGCCAAAAGCATTCAAGATGGCCTAGATGTGGGGGAGGTTAGCTCGCCAATCTGCCATGTATAGCAGGACATCATCCGCGTACAGGGATATGCAATGCTCGACCCCTGCTCTCGTGATGCCCTTCAATGAAGTGCCCTGCCGGATCCTGGCTGCCAGAGGCTCTATGGCCAAGGCGTAGAGGAGCGGTGACAGGGGGCAACCCTGCCTCATGTCCGCGTACAATCGAAAAGGAGCCGAAGTGAGTCAGTTGGTGACAACGGAAGCCTGTGGTCGTGAATACAGGAGCCCCACCATGTCCAGGAAATATCCCTCAATGGCGAACGTTCACAAAACAGTGAACATATAGTTCCATTTGATCTTATCGAACGCCTTTTCTGCATAAAGGTATAGGACAATGTCCTCTCGGTCTGCCTCCGTTGCCACCACATTCAAGAGACGTCTCATATTATTGCATGAATGACAGCCGCAAATAAAGCCAGTCTGGTCGGAGTGTACCAGTTTTGGAAGAACATGATCCAGGCGCCGCACCAAACATTTGGCCAAGACTTTGGTGTCCGTGTTGATGAGGGATATTGCCCTGTAGGCACTATACTCAGTTGGATCTTTACCCTCCTTGGGGAAGACAATAATATTGGTACCTAAGAGCGAGTCTGGCAGGGAGCTGTGGTCCTAGCTTCATTGAATACAGTGGTCAGCTTAGGGGCCAATTTATCCACCAGGGCTTTATATACGTGGATTGGGAAGCCATCGGAACCGGTGGCCTTGCCGCTCGCCAGTCCCGCTACTGCAGCACCCACCTCCCCTTCTTCGATGGGGGGCATTCAGCAACTCAAGTCCTCTCAGAAGGATAGCTGAGGGGCAACACGCTCGCCCTTGGAAGCAAGATGACGCAGAGCAACACAGGTTCGATCCCCGTCCGCGCTTAGAAATCTCTGGGTATTAAGCATGTTATAAATAACCAATTATAATGGGGAGTCCTAGGTTCTCAAGAAAGGCAAGATCTGCACCCTGACCCGTTGATGCCGGCTCTGCATACAACTCTTGGTAAAACTCCACAAATCGCTCATTGATATCTTTAGCATCAGTGAGGAGCGTACCAGTCTTGGACCTAATCGCGTCAATGAGCTGTGCTCTCTGTCGATCCTTCAAAGGACCACCATAGGTCAAACGGGTCGATTGTTGTTTTCAATGAAAGACTGGGCACATTTAGTAAAGAATTTCTGAGCGCACCGCGTAGTGCATCCCTTGAGTTCCCTCCTGCAGGTCCTAATTTTGTTGTGCAGAGAGCGATCCTGTGTGACCTTGTGAGCTCACTCCAACCATTGAAGATCAGCCTGGAGCTGCTCCTCACGCTGTTGTCACCCCTTCAGTTTAAAGGCCCATTTGGCAATACATTGCCCCCGAAGAGAGAATTCAAAGGCATCCCAACACCTCACCACTGTGAAGCCCTGCGTCAAATTCACCTCCCAGAAGTAGTCTAGGTGTTGTTCTAAACGGGCAACGAAATTGGGATATTGCAGGGTGGGGCTAGTTTCAGCCTCCAAGGTGGTGATTGGGCCCGTTCCGCTGGAAACGCAACCTGAAGCACTACTGGGCCATAGTGTGAAATAGTGATGGGCCGAATCTGACCATGATCTACCATGGCCAGCATTGGTGAGGCAAATAGGCAATAATCCAGGCAGGCTTCCGTGGTGCTGTGAATAGGAAGATGAACAAGTTACTTACCCATGGTAACATTCTTTCAACTGGATGTTCCTCCCACGTATTCCCTTATCTTTGATATTTCGTAATATACAGCTTGCTGCCTCTGAATTGTTTTTTTCAGTAGAGGGCGCTGTACATCGATGCCTGTCGAGTCGATTTCCCTTGGAGGCCTCCGTAAGGATGTCGACATCATCACAGGTATAGGTAGCGCGCGCAACATCTGTTGCTCAGTTCCGTTTTGAAGCAATGCATTGTCCTGAGTTAGACGGTTACTACCCTTGAGGAAGCGCAGACTGTAACCACAAGGGAAGTTTTACTGCGGGGTAGGATGGAGGGGGCGATAAGGAATACGTGGAGGAACATCCAGTCGAAAGAATGTTGCCATGAGTAAGTAACTTGTTCCTCAAATGGATTGTGTCCTCCTACGTATTCCTTATCTTTGATACTCTCCCAAAGCAGTAATATAATCAGGAGGAAGGAGTACAATTTGAGTAATTAAGTATGCACAGAGTGCAGTACTGCCTTTCCAAATTTAGATTCTTGGCTAGTGGAGGAATCCAGACTACAGTATATTGTATAGGTGTGTGCAGACGACCATGTGACAGCTGCACAAATATCCTTTATTGGAACTCCTCTTTGAAGAGCTGACAAAGCTGCGATACCCCTCGTTGAATGAGTCCTTATATGTTCTGGAGGGTCTTTACCGGCCAATTTGTAACATTCTGAAATTGTTAAAATAATCCACCTAGAGATGGTTTGTTTGGTGATGGCTGGGCCCAATTTATGACCTGTGTAACCCACAAACAATTGGTCAGTTTGTCTCAATTTAGCAAGTCTGCTAATGTAAAAACTCAAAGCACGCTTTGGATCGAGTCTGTGCAGCCTTTCTTCCTCTTTCCCCGGATGTGGAGGATGGTAAAAAGATGGCAAGGTTATTTTCTGAGTGATGTGAAATTCAGATACCACCTTGGGGAGGAAGTTAGGCTTCACCTTTAATACCACTCTGTCTTTGTGAAAGACAGTGTGAGGACGCTTGCAAGACAAAGCCTGTAGCTCACTCACTCTACGGGCAGATTTTATTGCCACTAAAAAGACTGTTAAGAGGGTAAGAGGTCTTAATGGGCACGAATGAAGAGGTTCAAAGGGAGTATCAATTAAAACGTTTAAGACTGAATTTAGATCCCACAGGAGGACTTGAAAATGAGTTGGGGGATAAACATTAGTTAGCCCCTTCAAAGATTGTATTACCAGAGGTATCTTGAAGTAGGAGACTTCCTCAGCAGTGCGCTTGAAAATGGAAAGCGCTGCTAGGTAACCTTTGATCGTACCAATCTGGCGTTCCAGATTTGCTAAATGCAACAGAAAAGATAACACCATCGGTGTATTGCATGAAAATGGTCAAAGGCGGCGGTTTAAACATTTGGATACTGGACTTCTGGCCGAAAGCAAAACCTCCATTATGTCGTCCGGGAGGTCCCAATCTGTGTATCTCAGCCTCTCAGAAACCATGCGTGAAGGCTGAGAGTCCTGATATCCGGATGGAGAACCCGACCATCCTCTCACGAGAGAAGATCCTCTCTTTGTGGAAGACGAATTGGAGGACAGATGGACATGTCCAGAAGGTCCGGGTACCACGTTCTCCTGGCCCAATCTGGAGCAATTAGGATCATGGTTTTCCTGAACCTTCTGAACCCCCTTATTATGTGAGCAGTGATGGGGACTGGAGGAAACGCGTAGAGGAGTGGAAATTCCCAGTCCACCATCAACGCATCTCCTAGAGCTCCTCTCGGGGGAAATTCCCAGGAGCAGTACAGTTCGCACTTCCAGTTTGGCATTAGTCATGAACAGATCCACTTGAGGGGTTCGCCAAAGGGTGAAGATCTCTTGAAGGACTTCATGAGCTAGTTCCCACTCGTGAGAGACTGTGCTCTGCCTGCTCAGAGCCTCCGCCGTTGTGTTCTTCTCTCCGGCTAGATGAACTGCTGACAGAGAGATTCCTTGTTGTATCGCCCAGAACCAGAGCTGCATTGCCTCTCTGCACAGTGGTAGTGACCCTACAACCCCTCTTTTGTTGAGGTAGTAAATGGCCACTGTGTTCTCCATCATTATCAGGACATTCTTTCCCCGTACAAATGTCAGAAAGGCCTTCAGCGCTAGTCTGATTGCCCTGAGCTCTGAAAGGTTGATATGTAGTTTGGACTCAGATGGAGACCAACGACCGCTGATGGTCAAATCGTTGGTATGGGCTCCCCACCCGTGAGTGGGGCGTCCATCACGACTGTTATCTCCGGCTATGGTTGCCAAAAAGGTTCTCCTTTCAAGATGTTTTCCAGACAGGCCCACCACTGAAGGTCCAGTGAGACTCTGTTTGGGATTTGTAGGAGATCTAACATCCTTCCCGGGAACTGTGACCACTGGGTCCTGACAGCTCATTGGTGAGATCTCATTCTCAGGCGAGCCAATGGCACCAAAACATGCAGGATGCCATGAGGCCAAGCAACCTCAGAAAATCATAGGCCGGAAGATGTTGGGCATTTCGAAATGTTTTCACCATCTGTAGAGTGTCTTGAACCCTCATCTCTGGTGGCGAGGCTTTTCCCAGGGATTAATCCAGGACGGCTCTGATCAATTAGAGTCTTTGTGATGGTATCATGTGGGACGTCTTAAGGTTGAGGGAGAAGCCCAGTCTGTGGAAGGAGTGGCAAGCTTAACTTAGATGATCTAAGGCTTGTTCCGGGGAATTGGTCCTTATCAACCAATCGTCTAGGTAGGGCTAGACATGAATCCCCCCTTTCCTGAGACTCGCTGCCACAACCGCCATTAACTTGGTGAATACCCTCTGGGCGGAGGTTAGCCCAAATGGCAGAGCCAGAAACTGATAGTGAGAGTTGACAATGGCGAACCTCAGGTACTTTCTGTTTTTGTGATTGATTGGCACATGAAAGTAAGCATTCTGAAGGTCCAATGATACCAACCAATTCTGAAGCTGGAGGGCCTGAAGGATCTGAGAAAGGGTTACCATCTTGAACTTGTATTTCCTGAGGAACTTGTTCAAGTCTCTTAAATCCAAAATGGGTCTCAATCCTCCGTCCTTTTTCGGAATGAGAAAATACGGGGAGTACCAACCCTTGTTCCTCTCCGCTACAGGTACTGGTTCTATAGCACCTTTCTCTTGCAGGGTTAAATACTCCTGCATAAGGAGCATATCCAGAACTTCAAAGAGTTGTCCCCCTGATGGGTAATTCTGAGGTGTTTGTAGGAAAGGCACGCAGTAACCCTTGGGCAATTGTCTCCAATGCCCAAGCATCTGAAGTAATAGCCTGCCATTCTGTCAGATGTTGGATTAATCTGCCTTCTACTGCTGTCTCGTGATGTAAGACCTCAGAGAGGTTTTGGTGTGGCTGACGCAGATGCTTAGGGTAAAGTAGCACCTGCTGTTGCGGTCTTAGTGCCTCTACCCCATCCACCACGGAGGAATCGTCTTTGACCTCTTTGAGTTTGCTGTCCTCTGCCTCTTCCGAATGCGGAATAATATCGAAAGGACCTACCCCTCCAGGGCGCACCTGTGGGGCGGTTTGGAGTTTGCCTTATCGCAGCTCCAAGGGATTTGACTGCCGCCTTCGAAGTTTGCAGCTTCTCCAAACTCTCATCAGCTTTACTCCCAAATAGATGTGTGCCGTCAAGTGGCATTTTGAGAAGTCTGGACAGTACATCTGGGGCAAATCCTAACTTCCACAACCAGGCAAACCTGCGGATTACTGTACTAGCCGCCATGGCTCTGCTGATGCTGTCGACAGAGTCGAGACCGGTCTGGAGGGATTTGCACGTAGCGTCCTTTCCATCCTTGATCAGGTTCAAGAAATCGTCCCTTTACTCCCCTTCAGGGATATGGTCAGCCGCCATCGAAATACAATCCCAAAGGATGTGGGTAAACCTCGCCAGCATGTATGTGGCATTAGCAGACCTTAACGCCATACTACCAGCTGAGAAAACCTTCTTGACCATGGCATCATATTTCTCGTCATCACGATCTTGCGGGATTGTGGGATAGGCATTTTGTTTGCCAGAAGAAGTTGCAGCCTGTACTACCAGGCTTTCTTGTGTTGGGTGCTTCGAAAGATATAGATGGTCTGAAGCTGATGCTCTATATTTAGCTGTTAATCTTTTATTAACTGCAGGGATAGCCTCAGGTGTTTCCCAGTTGGAAGATACCTTCTTATGTAGAGCTTTGTGAAATAGGACAATAGGGTCTTCCTGTGGTCCTTTGTCAAGTATATCAGTCAGGTCATCCTGCTCGAAAACAGGTGTGGGTCTAGACCACCCCATGTACTCCATTACTCTAGTAATAAGCACTCTATAATTGCCTTCAGCATGATCTCCTGGATCAGCTCTACCGAATTCAACTTAAGAGGAAGTGTCAATGCCACTTACCTCATGCAGAGTCCTGCAGATGTTTCATCCGGGATTGTTCTGAAACAAGTTCTTCTGTAACAGGAGTCCCATATTCAAGACCAAAAGGTCTTTCCTCTTCAGATGATTCTGCATCCTCATAGATTGAGGAGAGGGTTTTGAAATATTCTGAACGAGTTTGTGGTTTGTAATTTTTCTCTGGTGGAAGAAGGCGCTATAGATGTCATAATTGACGCCGAAATTGTCGAAATCGTTGTTGATGACATCAATGGCTTAGACGAAATTTTCAACAGCTTCGACTTCTCCGAAGTTGTCGATGAGCTTAACACCAATGTTAACGTCTTCGACAAAAATGTCGAAGGTACTGTCTTGTACGGCGTCGAGGAGGTTGACACGCAAGGCGTCGATGGCTTCTCCTTCGATGAGGACTCAAAGTGTGTTGATGACACACTCTTCAGCTTTGCCATATGGGTCGACAGTGACGACTTCTTGTGCGTCACTGAGGCTTTCCCTCGACTCAAAGGTTTATCACGCTCTCAATGAGTTTCCACAGCCGAGGTCGAGGACTCACAGCTGCTGTGCTTCCCAGGTGTTTCACCTGGGCTACCACCTCCTCCCACTGTGCCGGGTACTGTGTTTCGAGGGACAAATGACCCTCTCTGGTGAACTGTTTACTGTTTGATTGTTGCTACGTGCCCTGCCTCTGATAGCAGTATTAGCCTGCCCTGCCTCTGCTAGCGACACTAGCCTATGTGAACCCTGCCTGCAATGTGTATCCTGCAACTTGTCATTGTGTGCCTTGCCGTTGTTAGCAGTATTGTAATAGCCTGCAACAGTTGCATCTAGACTGTTTACCCTCAGCCTGACATTGTGTGCCATGCCTTGATAGCAGCATTAGCCCATGTGCCCTGCCTTGGCTAGCTACATTAGACTACGAGTGCCTTGCCTTGTGATAGCTGCATCCAGATTATCTGATCTCGCTTTTCAGTACACATGTGCCCTACTTTGATTATTGCTTTTAGCTCATTTTGTGCCTCACTAGCATTAGATAGCTGTGCCCGCCTAGATCACTCTCATTCTTGGCTGTATTTTGATTCTCAAATCTAGATGTACTGACAGACTTAGTTTCTATGACCTGCTACTTTTCCTGCCCACCTAGAAAACTAGACTAATTAGCCTTTCACCTAGTTCAGGATACCCTACACATTATATAATGCACCTTTTATTGGCCAACCTAGTACACTTGGGCACTTTACTCATACTACTTGAACTTCACAGTATGTCGCCCTTTACAGGAACTATAATACAACAACCCATGATACAATGTAACATAGCCGAGAGAAATGTAAGATTACGAGCACGACTACCGAGAATCTTTGATCCTCTTATCAAATATGAAACAAACAACCTTCGAACCAAAATCGCCACTGAACCCAATCCCAAACCTAGCTTTCACAACTACAAAAGGCAGAACAACCTTCAAATAAACAGAGAAAAAAGCTGCACCTCCACAGCGTCAATAAACCTTGCCTCACTCCCACCTACAAACTCTAAACCCAAACTTAAAGGAGCCTTAATAAACGCTAGATCTCTAGTCGCCCATGCCATAGAAATATCCGAAGTTATCTCTAGTGAAGACTACGACTTCCTAGCCATAACAGAATCATGGCTGCATGAGGCATCAGGCCCAGCACTATCCCTAGCTGTTCCTGACAACTACACTATCCTTAGAACGGATAGAAGTGGATCTCGAGGTGGCGGACTAGCCATCATCGCCAAAACTAAGCTTGGTATGAGACTTACTCCTTCACCAACCATTGAATCTTGCGAGATAATGTCCACTAAGACTCCCACAGCTAACTCTCAAACTCTTTACCTCCATCTGATATACAGACCTCCTGGTCCCGTCAAGACTTTCATGGAAAACTTATCTACTACCCTATCAGAAAATCTCAAGGACACCACCCAATCAATATTACTTGGCGACCTTAACATTGGCTTCAATGATATCAATGACCCACAAGCCATAGCTGCCTCCAGCATTCTGACTGAACTGGGCTACACCCAAAGAGTGTTTGAGCCTACACATATCAAAGGGAGAACCCTAGATTGGATTGCTGACCATAACTGCAAAATCTCCACCCTCACTATCTCACCCCAAATATGGACAGATCACCATCTAATTTCATTCTCATTGGACGCTATAACTCCTAAACTGCAACAACCTTGTGCACCACCTGCACTTACCAGAAACAAAAAAAATATGACACTAGACAAACTACTCCCCGGTATCATGCCCACTTTGAACGTTTTACCTAACAACCTAAACCCCAACGAATTAGTGGAAGAATTTAATAACATTATGAACAAAACCCTCAATGATATGGTTCACCCCTCTCCTAAAAAATCTCAGATTACAAAAAAGGAAATGGGAAAATATGTGGAAAGCCCACCCCGCTCCGGAAAATAAACTGAAATTAACTAACATCTCATCTCAATATAAAAAAGAAATCATCTCAGCTAAACAAGAGACCTACAACAACAGAATTACACAAGCTAATTCAAGCACAAAAGAACTGTTCTCCATACTCAGAGAACTGGAAAATCCCATAAAACCTCAAGATAACTGCACTAAAGATAAAAAATGGTGCTCTGCAATCCAGCATGCATTAACCAATAAAGTCCTAAACCTCCAAAAGAAAATAGAACTAAAACGAGAGACCTTAGCATCGGCCACATTACCCTCTACTAAAACGCTTCCCAACCTTAATCCAACCACCCAATTCCACTTCTCCAAAGTCTCTATACTAGAGGTGGAGAAAGTAATACTTGGTCTAAAACCATCCAATTGCAAAGGAGACCTCTGCCCAGCACAACTTATCAAAGATGCTGCACAAGGCCTAGCACCGTTCATCACAAAGTTGATTAATGCCTCCTTTACCAGAGGTACCATCCCGAGCAACCTAAAAGAGTCCTGGGTGCTCCCACTTCTTAAAAAGGCAACCTTAGACCCAGCTATTCCCACTAAATATAGACTGATTACTACCATACCATTCCTACTGAAGATTCTGGACACGGTGGCATATATCCAAATCCAGAACTTCCTGGAACAAAACCAACTACTTGGCTCCCATCAATCCGGTTTCCGTCTACTACACGGCACAAAAACTGCATTGATTGATCTAAAAGCCCAAATAGATAAAGTACGAGATTCTGGTAAACCAGCACTTCTCCTCCTATTAGATTTATCTGCCGCATTTGACTTAGTAGATCATAAAGTCTTGTGTAACCACTTAGATACAGCAGCACATTTCTCTACTGAGGCTATAGTGTGGATCCAATCATTCCTTAGCGACAGCACCATGAGGGTCTTCTCACCGACTGCAGCTGCAGACCCCATCCCCATCACCTGCGGCGTGCCACAGGGATCTTGCGTTTCACCAACGCTTTATAACATTTTCACTAAGACCCTGTTTGATGACTTGGACCACCTGGGTATCGTGTATACTAACTACGCTGACGATACACAGATCATCCTACCACTCACAGGGGACTACGAAAAGGACTCAGCACTAGTGAACAAAATCAACAGCATCGTTCAGGCATGGATGGCAACCCATGGCCTATGCCTGAACGATGATAAAACCGAGCTACTTATCCTAGGCACTGCTTCCCTCATTAAAAAACTAAATACAAACTACTCCTCCTTCATCATCGATGAGAACTGCATACAAGTAGCCAAAGAAGTAAAAACATTAGGTATATACCTTGACTCCATCTTATCATTCTCCAAACAAGTAAATTCCCTAGCCTCATCAACAGCTTACACATGTAAACTAATCAGAGCAGGAAAACAATTCTTATCTCAGCACAGTTGTCTAACACTGGCCAGAGCCCTAATCATCTCCAAACTAGACTACTGCAACACATTGTACATAGGAGCTACTAAATCCACCATCAACAAAATTCAGATACAGCAAAACAATGCCCTCCGAGCAGCATTGAACATTCCCAAGAGAGAACACATCTCAGAAACAAGAAGGAAACACAAATGGCTCTCCACCTACGAGAAAATCAGACTCAAAACTGCATCCCTCATATACAAATCACTTTATAATAAAGCCCCACAATACTTAAAGGACAGATTCACCAGAACACACTCCACCAGACAAACTAGACTAGCCAACACCAATCGCCTCCAAGTACCCCGATTCAAACTCGCCACCATAGGAAGAGCTAGCTTCCCAGTCAAAGCTGCTCAATTGTGGAATGAACTACCTATCACTGCGAGGCTAGAACAATCTTTCACCAAATTCAGACAATATGTGATCAACTGGTTGACAACAACAAATGATAAATGAATGCATGAATGTGTTCCTACCTGTCTGTTACCATGTTTTACTCGCCTGTAAACCTACAACTATTGTAACCTGTAACCGTGCTCTAAGCTGTACATCTTCTTACCTTCTGCGCCCTTATACCCCAGGGTCCAGTGCGCATAATAAATACTAAACAAACAAACAAACAAACTAGAGGATGAGGTGGACGCCGACCTATGTCGCCTTTTCTTGCCATGCCTCGAAGAGGAAGAATGATGCGATCCACTTTGAGAACGTGATCGGGAGGGTTGTTTATGACGAGGAGACAAAGGCCTCGACTCGTTGGAAGATTCGCGTTTGGACGGGGTAGTGGATTTCTGAGGCTTACCTCTCTCCAACTTCCCTCTGCACTCCCTCAAGGCCTTGGCCGTCATTGACATGCACTCATCCCATTCTGATCACGGATGCTCTGCCCCAAGGCACCACAGAAAGACCCTGTGTGGATCCGTCATGGACATTTTAGTTCCGCAGTCGCAGCAGTTTTTAAAACCGGAGCGAGACATAGATGGAGCCGATGAGGAGAACATCTCACCAAAGACAAGTAGACATTTTCACAGGAATTTGATGAATATACAGAACCGAGTGTTGCATTACTGAGGTTGTGAAGCGCGGAAAAACGGAACAGAGCAACGGACGCTGCGCGCGCTACTTACACCTGTGATGACGTCGACATCGGTACATAGGCAGCAAGTTGGATATTAGGAAATATCAAAGATAAGGAATACATGGGAGGACACAATCCATTCGAAAGAATAGACCCACTGTTGTGCATGCAGCTCCCCCCATACATCCCGCAATCAGAGCTCTTCCATCAGGTTCAGGAGGGTCTTAGTCTTTCTGGGGGGCTTCGCATGGGCAGAGTGCATCCCCCACAATTGTCAACAGACCCATAAAGGGGGCACATTGTGTGAACACATAGGTGAAGAAAGAATACCCCAATTAGTAGAACCCCACTTAGTAGAAAGAATACACCAAGCACCAACCCACAGGCCAAAACGCAACAAATACTCACACCAACTATCAGTCCCAGCATTTAACAGAATGAAAGCTGGCGGGAACCAGCTTTTAACTAGTAGCCCCCATAGCATGGAACTCGCTACCGCCCAGTCTAAGAAACGAACATTCCCTCTCTACTTTCAGAAAAACCCTGAAAACAAAGTTGTTCAACTAAACTTTCTATTACTCTGCACTGCCTCCAACACTGTTCCTCTGTAACCACTGAACACCTGCTCTACAATGTTATATATACCTGCCTGTGACCATTGTTGCTAATATGTACCAAGCTGAATATTCTGTAACAGCGACACGATGCCTACGGGCCACTGGGCGCTTGATAAATCCAAATAAATAAATAAATAAATAAAGAGGCCTGCATTATTGTCGGTTGGACTATAGATTTTTAGCAGAGTGACACATTGCTGAAAGAGCAGCCCCCTCACCAGCACATATCTCCCACCCGGGTTAGACAGTGTCGATATTGGGGCAAAGGGCAGCCTCTTCTGTATGAGAATAGATACCCCTGGTTTGCGTGAAAATGGGATGTGGAATGCTTGTCCCACCCACCCCTGCACCAGTTTCCCTGACTCAATTGAATCTAGGTGGGTTTCCTGTAGTAAGGCTATATCTCACCCCTTAGCCCGCAATAAATTCAGCATTCATTGACTCTTAGGGCCTCATTACACGGACGGGAGCAAGATTAGCACCTTGGTCCATGCCGGTAAAATACCGGCACCGCCTTGGTGGAAAGGCAAATTACCGGCCTAATTGCGGTACCGTAATTAGCTCCCTGGTCCCTTTGCGGGTTGGTTTTTAACGCCTGCAAAAAGCAGGCGTTAAATTCCCCAACCCGCAAAGGGACCTCGTAGTAAGGCGGTAAGGTTTTACCGGGACCGGTAAAATACCAGTACCGGTAAACCCTTACCGCCGTCTGTGTGATGAGGCCCTTAATCGGGTCTCCCAGGACTTGAATGTTCAGGGGGACACACCGAATCTTACTCATAGCAGCGATCTGTATCCCCAACCACATCCCACATCCCCCATCCCACTCGGAATGATGTAGACCCTGTGTCGACCTTCAAAGTTGCCCCCTCACCCACGGATAACTCCCTTATCAATGTCTCCACAAGCGTGAAAAAGGCCAGGCCAAGGTACCTGCACTCCCGGAGTCTCCATAACACCAATCTATGACCTCCCTCCCACCCCCAACGTAACAACATAGAACAAGAAGAAACCGTTAAACATTGCACCTCCCCCCAGTTAGGAGACCAATATGATGAATAAACAGCCAATGTACAACCATTAGGCAAGACACCACTCATCCCACTCACATTCTGAAACTATGGTAACCATTTGCAGCAAAATATAATCAGACTCAAACAGAATAATAACAATGAAGGGGCACGACAAGCCGAGTCGTTCGAGAACGAGAAGGTCCAAGATTACAGTCACAGTTTTTGCCCCAGCTCCAAGCAAAAAGCACAAAGCACAATGATGCCCAGGAGTAATAAGTGATCACAGTCGCCCCCACAGCAGCCATTGCGACCTACAACATATGGTTTTTGCCACACCACCACCCGGTACCAGTGCGTCTTCGGTTGGCCATGCGCCCCCCCCACTCAGCTAGGCACCCTATTCAGCGTGTCACTCTCCGTCGGTCTCAGAAGCCCCCTGGGCTATCTGTCCTTCTTCCGCTCCCAAACTAAGCTGTGGTCAATGATGCTGCACTCTAAGATGACTTCTCAAGAGGAGATGGCCTGAGACTCCATATCGGGGATAGCATCTGGCCCCAAAATGTCATGACAGCCCAGGAACTGCCAGGCCTCTGCTGGAGAGTTGAATGAATGCCACTTCTCGCCCAGCTGAAAGCACCAAACCACTGGAAACCTCAGGTAGTAACGGTGGGTTGAGCCCTTCAAGGCTTCAAAGACAGGATTAAATTCCCTGCGTCGCCTTGAGATCTGCAGCGAGAAATCATTGAACAGCTGAATCCGTGCTCCACCCAGTCGGATGGGGGCATGCTGTCGATAGGCCTTCAGTACCGCCAGTTTATGCTAGAAGTTTAGAAACCGGATAGTAATAACCTGGGGATGGACTTCTTTGGGTGGTTTAGGGATCAGAGCCCTGTGTGCGCGTTCAATCAGCAGGTCCCTGGGGTTGTCCAGATGGAGCTCCAACTGCCAGATTGAAAAAGGTAGCCATCCAGGTCAGACCCTTCCATGCCCTCTGACAGGCTGACCAGGCAGACATTGTTGTGACGGGAACAATTTACTTGCATCTAACTGCTGGGCCATGTCCCGTTGGTCGTCCTCCACCACACTGATCTGCTGCTCATTGTCCGTAGCCCTCTCTGCCTGACCATTTAAGCGACGGTTGATGTCCTTGAGCTCTTTTGCCACATCCTGCACTGCCCGGTTAGTTTCCTGAGTCTGTTGGTTCAGTGACTTCATCTCTGCTAATATGGCTTGAACTTGGTCTACTGTATCGATGTCTGCTTTGTCTGTGGTGTCCTGTGTGGAGTTGGAGGATCTTGTGCTCCCCCGTCACCCTTTGGGGCTGGTGTTTCATCGCAGTGGCTGGGGCGTGGGCATGACACACCTCCTCCTGTGTTGTCTTGGGAGCGTGCTCTCCCTCAGGGTGCGCCACCAGCACTAACTACCCTCCTGCGTCTTCCCCTCCAATCCACTACTCCCTCCAGGTGCTCTCGCCTCTTCAGACTGGTATCTCGCTCCAGGTCTCTCTTCCCAACAAAGGGGCAATCCTCAGCAGCGGCCTCGGCGCATCCCAAGGGTACTTCAGACAGTCTATGCGACCACCTGTTTGTCAGCCACTGGTTTGTCTCTAGGTGTCTGCTCCATCCCGTCCCTGACTCTAAGAGCCACTCCAGGGAGCCCGGACCGGTTCAATGGGCTATTACTATGCACTGTGATTGCCAGGGCTCTGCCCAGGGGCACAGTCAGCCTTGTGCCCTCCTTCTACCCAGCAGGGGGCCAATCGGTCCCTGGCTGCTACAATGGCAAAATCAGCATCCCGGGTGCATTGTCAGGACTAGCAGATCCTGCTCCTGCTCACTGTTGCGCCCATGGTAGCCTGTGATGAGAGCCCATGGCTCCAGGCCACCGCGGCCCCAGTACCGGCACCGGGAGCTCCACCTGGCAACTTGCACCTAGTCCACGTCATGAGGCCGGTAGTAAGGCGCCTCAGGAAGGGGGCCGCTCTGTCTCCACTGCCTTCACAGCAGCTGGCTGCAATCTTGCAGGGCGGGGAGCAGCTTGCAGCATGCCTGCTCCAGTGCAGAGAGGTGCGGCTCCCCCTTATTCAGTGTGTGCCACTTCCAGAACCTAACCACACCCATGGCCAGCACGTCTGCAGCCTTCTCCGTCACAAGAGATGCCGTGCCAAGCAGACCATGTCTCCAGGTCAGCGCGGCTTCACATAGCAGCACCCGGCTCCCGGGCGGGCCGCGCTCTTTAAGGAGACTGCACAGCGGCCTGTGCACAAACAATCACAGCATCTCTCACCAGCCGCAGGGCCAGCATCTGCAGTATGGGGCCAGCAGCTCCAGCGGGTACTCTCTGCAAACCTGGCGAGGCAGAGGCGTGCCAGGGGTGTTCAGATGCCCATATCAGCAGGTCATCTCCTTCAGCTGCGACCAGAGCTGGGCAAGGACTCCACTCATCGGCCCCTACAACTCAGAGCATCACAGGAGCCGGCCATCTTCCTCAGGCTCTCGAGTGCCCCCCACCCGGTACTGTGAATTTGAACATTTGATATACTCCCCTTGTATACTGCTGCATTATAATATCAAGTAGGTACTGCAAACTGCCATGTTTAGACAACTGTTTCTTGCTTGGCCGAGGCACGGCTTTAGGCTTTACTGCGCATGTCATTGCAAGGAAGGCTCTTCACCTAGTGTAAAGCTATGCTCGCCTCCACTTATGACATGTTTCCCTTTTGACATATGTAAGCATGTTTTAAGATCTTGCTTTCCTAGGAAAAGTGCCTTTAGTAAACAGAAGTCATCATACTATAAGCGTGCTTGCCTGCCTCAGACCGTGTGTGAATCTTTGAGGAGTGTATTCAGCTTCACTAAATATATCACTTCATGCTGTCCTTCCTGATAACACTGTCTTACATGTAAGAACGCAGTTGGTATCAAAGACTTGCATAAAGGGGATTTGTTCCGTTTGTCGCATTGTTTCAGTATGATTCTTTGCCCTGTCTGGACCTCCCCTCCCATTGAAATGCATGTGTTTCTTTCTGTATAAGGTGCTTAGAGGGGAGTTTTCAATTTCGTCAAAGTCTTGTACCATTGTTGGTTTGTTTTATCCTTTTTCCTTTTTACTGATAGATAATTCACCAATCCACCAGAATAGTCAGAAGCCATTTTTTCGACGACAAGTTTGGTGCCCGCAGCATCAGATTCCTGCTGCTCTGTGGCCAGGTCCAAGGGCCAACAGGCGTACCTCCCAGTGATCCCTGTGGGCCCAGGAGAGACAATTTTGTCACAGAGGAGAGCTGGCCAGAGCGCCCAGAGACTCAGGAAAGGTGAACAGAGCAGATCTGGAAGAAGAGCTGACTGAAATTCTTGGGTTAGCAAACACAGAAAATTGCGTCAGTGTATTGTCATGTTTTTTATAGTATTGTCTGAAATGGGTCGGAATAAATGTTTGACTCTATTTAAAGAAATCTGAAAATCTATTGTGATAATCCAAGGATACTTGAGGGAAGGTACCCTGCGGAGTGTGGACAGAGTGTTCTGGTGTTCAATCTGCAGACCGCTGGCTGCTACGTTGTATCCAGAAAGTGAAGTATTTCTGCAGTCTTTGTCGGCTGAAAGAGGTACCTAATTGTGAAATACTCTGCACCTTAGCGGAGCGTGGCGGAGTGTGGACACATGTCACACCCCTGGAGTATCACACAACTTCTTCCTAGCCACGGAAGCCAAATGTAGGTGACCCCTACCACCTTGGTTGGCACATGCTCCTGATGTTAGCATATACAGGTACCACAAGGCAGTCAGTGGGGGGGAAGAGGGTTAGGGAGAGGTTGTGGATAGGTAGGGGGTGTTAGGGTCACCGGAAAGAGGTTTAGGGTTCTTGAAATGGATAGGTATAGGGAACATAGGGAAAGGAACAACCTGTTAAGCACACACTTGCTTAGAGCTGAGTAGGACCTCCTAACAGATCCTGACACTAGTTAACACCCTTCTTGATTCATTATAGCCTCCAACTCCTGTATTCCTCACTTGTTCATTCCCTGCCAGCAACAAACCTAAGCACATAATGAGTTACTGATGGCCATAGATAACTGCAGCAGTGCACAACATGAAATGGACAAGAGCACAAGGCAACAAACATATATCTTGCAATAGCATAGTATTCCTATTTTGGGAGCACTCCAACCCCTCCTGCCGTGTCATCAGGCGAAGGGTTACTCATTGAAATGCATTGCACATAGCGGCTTGCCACAAACATGAAAATGGGCAAGAGCAAGCAGCCACAAACAAACATAAGCGTCTCATTCTCATAATATGAAAAATGCCACAGACGTTCTAATGTTCAGAGCGCTAGGAGTCCGCTTCCTGCAGTTTGCCCAGTGTGAGTTCATGAGACTCCCTTCTGCAGGTAAACACACATGCGGTATCCGTGCACGTGTTACAAGCAGGGTCGTATTGGCCCCTCAGCCTTTCGGCCCGTGGCCGGACTCAAATCGTCCCTGGGTAGTGGGGGCTGGTTTCTGCCCATGCCTGGGCCGGTTTTGAAAGAAAAAACATTGGAAATATTTTTTTGTTTTTGCAAAACCATATTTTTCCATATTTCTTTTGTAGTGTACTTAGGAACAATGCTATTTGATGCCACTTCCTGTTTTGTCAAGGGGTGAAAGGTTGTGTTTCATTGCTTCCCGGGTTGTCACTTTGGGATGGGGTCAAATGACATCTCTTCCGTTGATGTCATCAGAGGTCAAGGGTCTCTGAGGCAAGGGGTGGGCCACTTTTTTTTGGGTGTCCGGCCCTATTTCTTGTCCCAGTTCGACCCTGGTTACAAGTCTTTACAGTTTGAGGATATGAACTACCCAGAGAACAACACCCTGTGCAAGTAGCTTCCTAGACATTAATGAATGTTCACACCAATCACCCTCACACTCCCTGTAGCAGTTAACTGAGGCCTGGGGAGGGCTCGCTGGCTCCACTCCAGGCAATGCTAAATCCAGCGTTGGACGGAAACACACCACCGTAATCTGCTTAGTGCCCCAATGAGGAACAGAGCCCTCCCGAAGCACGCCACCTCACTGCATGGCCCGGGTCCTGTCCAATGACCACTAAGAACGCTTGCACACTTGATCTCCTCCGGCCCGTGCCTGCCACGCCAACAATCGCCAACAGGCAGCAGGGGCCGGGGAGTGACATAAATAGCGCCTGTGAGACTGCGCGCATGCCGGCCCAACTGACGCCCAAAGGCTCATGGGAAATGTAGTCTTTTGCCTGTTTTTGCATGGGAACACAGTCCTGAGCCGCCTCGCAACGCCTTTTTCCTTACAACACAGTGTTCTGCTGTTTTGTGGCTCTTTGGGGGTACTGGGACCGCTGACTGCAGGACATCAGTCAGATAATCCCTGCCGATACCCCTGCGGCTACTCTTTATTCTATTACTCTCATCTCGGCTAATTCCGGGCCCATGGTCGGCCGACGGATGATTCTACATAACTCTGGGCCAGAAAACAGTAAGTGATCTGTGTTCGTAGTTTTGGTCTACTGCTACTTTGACTGTCTTTAGAAACGGCTTTGTCATCTGCTTAGTGACTTTACCTACGCAACTGTGACACATGGAGCGAGCACCTTGATCAGTGTTGTTTCACCGGTGTACGACAACCCCCCTTTCACTACCGAAACATTGCTAATCACCACTTGCTTGAATTGATCCCCTTTACGACCTAATACCCTTAAAAACCATGGCAGCAGCTGTCAGGGCTGGGGGTCAAAGGCAGCCTCCAGCACATCTAATGGGGACACCAGGGGGCCAGGGGAAAACAACATACAGCATCAGTCATGCAGGAGGCAGGCATAAGGATCAGCGAGAACACAAGTGCAACATGAATATGACAATCAAGCCATATAAAAGGCTTCTCTGGCTTTTCTGCAGAGCGAACGCCTACAGAACCACATTTCCAGCAGCTTCTGGGCCCAGAACTACTGCAACGCCACGTTGGGAGTGACATGTTGGCATGCATGCGTGCAAGGAAAGAAACAGGGCTTGTGCTCGAGACTCCAAGCTGACAAGACGTGCGTCGAGCAGTTCCAATCTCTTTCTTTCTTTCTTTTAATTATCGGAGGCGTGGGCGGACCCACGCAGGTGCTTCCCCATCCTAAAGGATGATGTGCACCAGACCCACCAATCAATACTTAGCTTACATAAACTCACAACTCCTCCCATCGCCCCGTCTGCCTCACAAAATCCAACATCACACTGCTCCTCCTCCTGCCTCTCACCCCGTCACCTCCCAGCAAAGTCCTCCCACTCAGCTCAGCCACACCTAGCGCAGTCAACCGAACCCTCATCAATTCTCTCTCTTCAACATGTCTCTCACACCTAAGCAAAAAATGTCCCACAGTCTCAGGCACCCCACACACCGCACAGTCCCTCGACTCACGCTTCCCAACTCGGAAACAGACAGTCATTCAGCCCCACATGCCCTATCCTCAACCGATTCAGCATCACCTCCTCCCCCCTCCCCCATTCCAGACTCCCCACATCCATCTTCACCGACACTTTTCCACGAACACCAAACATCCACCTGCCCTTCACCCCACTCACCCACCTCTCCTGCCACTCATCCATGACCCGTCTCACCATCACAGCCTTCACCTCATCCACACTCAAAGGCAACCTCACATCAACCGCTCCCTTCCTCATACACTCACCCGCCGCCAGATCCACCAACTCATTACCCAAAATGCCACTGTGACTGGGGACCCATGCCAACTCCAAATCCATTCCCCCACGCACACACTGATTTATCTTCCTCCTGATATCCAAAATCACATCCTTCCTATCACCATCCCCTTCCACAATCGCCTGCAACCCACTCAATCAATCCAAGAACACCACCACCTTCTCATACCCCAACTCGCACACCCTATCAATCGCCAATGCAATCGCCACCAACTCAGCCGTACAAATAGACACATCATTCGTCAGTCGCCCCACTTTATACTCCACAGTGTTTTCCAAATAATACGCCATACCCACTCTCCCAGACACAGGATCTTTCGAACCGTCCGTGAACACCTTGCATCCTTCCTTCCCTGCTGCGAATGAAACGCACTGAACGCAGCACACTAAACGCAACTAATCTGCAACTATCACGCGCATACTTACCATATGCCTGTTTGTTCATGGAACGGCATATAAGCCGTGGGTGCTTTCGGAGTGCATCCGAACATTGACTGCATGATAATTAGCCACATGCAGCATCACGTGAATAGCCACATGCGGCTACTAACATTAGAAATCAACTAACCAAAACAAAACGAAAGCTTGAGTACACGCACGTGTGAAGCCACATGCAGCAATGTTTAACGTGGGCAGTAACTGTAGCACTTTCTTGCAGAATTTGTACTTCTGCAACGCAGCCTGGGTCTGTGAATTTGCAGAAGACAACAAGGGACACTCCGGCCAGCCACTATCCCAAGCTAAGTCCCATATTCTGTTTGTGAGCTCTTACTGTGTTTCCCATTTACCGTACTGTGTTAGCTTTGTATGCTTAGGGTTGTGAGCATTACCGCTTGGGGGTTATGTATGTGTGCACGAATAGGACAGTGAGTGCAATTGCAGATCTTACCCCATCTCCCCCTACCTATCCATAACTTCTCCCTTCCAGTTTACCTACTTCCCCATTCCCATCCAATCATCGATTCCCTTACCCTCCTTCCCTGCTGGGGCTGCAAAGCCCTGTGTAAGCTCTAACTTGCAGGCCCAGAACCGCAGTGGGGTGGTTGGTTTGTGCCACTCCTGCGCCTCAGAGCTGTGGATCCTGTCAGTGGCCTTAAGCAGCAAGCAATCAACGAGTACTGACTTGGCAAATGAGTAACACCCCATTATAATTAAAGGGATCCAAAATCAAATTTTCTGTCAAACTGACGGACAATCTACCAGTAGTATGGCAGACTTGTATCCAGCTGTCTGCAGACTTGTTAAGTAAAGGCCAGCAAGGGTTGCCTAACCCAATAGGTCGGGGGCACCCGGACTTAACATATCCATCTGATGATCCAGGGTAGAAGACAGTTGGTTTACACTTGGCTTCAGATTCACCCATTGTCATTCCAATCTCTACTGTCATGGTGCATGCGGCCGAGGACTACAATTCTAGAACCGAGACTGCTACGAGTGCACCACGTGTACAACCTTTTACTCAAAGTGAACTCGAGGATTTGATTATTATGGATTATTCACAATTTAAATGTGTTTATTGAACTGTAAATGCACGGTGGAAAAACGCCTAACCTAAACCTAAATCTAAGATGGGAGCAAGCGTCGACTTTCAAATGAAAAATAAGGCAGTCCTACTGGTGTGTCAAAATAAAAGGACCTATACTAAGAAAAACCTATTGCCAATTCCTTACGACTAATTACAGAAAGAGTGAGGGATAGGGTATCAAAATAAGGGAAACATTGTTCAAATAATAAGTCAGGATGTGATTGCCTTGAGGTCTCCCTTCCCCACATTTTTAGCACGGGATAAGATGTGACTTTGGAGTACAGCACACGCTTGAGCCTTCCCTGCACGAGCTGACAGTTCCGTTCCAGCTGGCACAGCACACGCTCGAGCCTTCTCAGCACAAGCCGTCAATTCCGTTCCAGCTATCAGGTTCTTTAATGGTAAAGTCTCTTTTCAATAAAAGTCTCTTTCCTTCGAGGCCTGATGTATCCAAACAAACACAAAGTTATGCATCACGTAGACTGTGGGTGACAACTTCACCCCTGGGTCCCCCTCTTCCGGGTGCAGACCATTCACAATATCGCTTTCAACAAATTCAGAAAACAGTTCCCTTCTCAGTGAACTTTGGGTGATAGCTTTCCACCCCTGGATCTCCCTTGACCAGGCTCGGATCCCAATTGACAAGGGGGACACTTTCCTTCCCATTGTCTTGCAATACTACTTGCTTTCACAATTTTGGTTGTCGGTTTCCCTCTGCAGGGTTCACTCTCACTGACCTTCAGTTATAGACAGTTCATCATGGGACTTTAGACTTTGCCCCTTCTCATTAGAACCCCTCCATCGGGTTCACTCTTGCTAACCTTTACGAAATACAGTTAATGTGTTAATGTTCACCATACAGGGTTCACTTCCCTTAGCTTTCGCAATTATCTGCTAGTCAAAGACATTCAATCGTACAGAGTATTTTACAAGACCTCTGTATGACCACTTCAACCTCTTTTCGCATCTTCCCGTTGGCTACTTTTCATTCAACATAGTTCACATTTCTTATCGGTTCTCCCCTCGACTCACCGGCTGTGATGAACCGATTGCCTTTCTTTATCCATGGAGTCAAGGTTGGTACCACCGAGACCGACGTCCTTCCCTGGCTTGGTTCTCAGAGGAGGAGGGTCTTGCGTACCATAGACATCTGCTGCAACACACGCTGGCCTTTGTTTGTGGTCTTATTTCGTTTGCAGAGGCTTCACAGGCCTGGCTCAGAAAGGGAAAGGTCACTTCTCTCCTTGTCACACCCTCGGTCTGCGCCGTCTTTCTCCTCCTCTTGAACTGCTGTGCTGAGTTAGCCGTTACGTTGTGCGGCCTGCCTTGCTCATCTTGTGCTCCACCTTTTATCCCTGTGGGGAAAGAAAAGGGCCGTCAGGTGTGTGTGATTAATGTCAATTGCCTGACTTTGCCTGACTCTTGGGTTGGGACATGTCAAGTAAACATTTTTAGGGTTACTCCGTTATTTTCTACATCGGGAGAAAGTGTTGGTGTCGGAAAAGGGGGGGCAGTGTTTCGGAATATCCTACGTGGTAGGAGGGGGAAAAGGTGTCATACTGAATTAGAACCCTCATACTAGGAGGGTTGGTAGTGATCTCGGAAGGGTGATTTTTGTAGGGTTTGTGGAGGCCCTGAAGTCTTATTCTGATGTCCTGGAATTGGTGATCAACATTTCCAAAACCTAAATTATGTTATTCCACCCTTTCTTTCAAAAGAAGACCACCATACCTTGTTACATGGAGGAGGAAAAACTCGAGATTGTACAAGAGTATAAATATCTGGGTGTCCTCTTTGATGGGGGCCTACATGGCAGTCGTCATCTAGATAACACCAGACCTAGGTGTTCCCAAACTTTGGGGGCCCTAGGAAAAATGGCCTGGGTGGGTGGAGGTTACTCCCTAGGGAATTTGGTCAAATTATTGTTAGCAAAGAACAGCCCCATGTTAATGTATGTTGCCGTTCTTTGGAAGCCCGGTAACATGGTGGGAGTAATCAAACTGGAATCTTTCCTACTTAAGAGGTTGCTCCGACTTCCGGCTCTGACTCCCATCCAGACCGTACCCTTGGAGTTTGGCATTTTTTCTTGTATGGCAAGACTCCAGTTGTCCTCCCTGAATCTTCTTTGGCAACTTGCCAATGCAGAGGTTGGTACTCTGAACTCTGCTATCTATCGTGCATGTTGCACCAAAATCCATTGCATGCAGGGCCGTGTGTAACAAAGTGGTATGGTTCATCAACACACCTGAGCCAGCAGGTAAGTTACTATAGGTTTATTAGTTATTTAGTTCAGCAGAAAACACTGGCATGTCCCTGCCAGCCAGCTCTCCTTCTCCAACTGCTCCCCATGGAACACACATTCAGATCACAACACTCCAACCACAGTGACATCACTGCATTCCACACTAACATCACCACACCAGAGGAAGTAGCGGGAATGAAGGGGAGACCTACATTATAACACCTCTCCCTCCCTTCATTTCCGATAACAGAAAAACCTTAACCATTAGTACACCCTTAGTACATTCCAACACACTCAGTACCATCCTACACTATACCGCTGCAAATACGTGTGGCCACGATGTACCTGCCCCAGCAACACCCAACCCAAATGGACACGAGACCCAACCCCAGCAAACAGTCCAAATGGAGTTCATTCACACACCATGGCCACCAATTAAGCATAACCACTCTACACCGCCCGTAAAAGAACACTGAAACCTTGCTCTACACTAATAAAACCCCAAACAGCACTCAGTAGATGGAACCATAACCGTGCTCAACGACACCATCACAAATGGAACTCAAAACCAGCCAACAACACCTTAACCCCATGACTCCACTCCGTTCACTCATAAAATCTCACAAAAGAGGAACCCACCAACATGTAGTAAGGACTGCACCTCCCTTCAACTGAACTAGAAATACCACACGAGGAACAAAACAAAAAAAATAACAAGCACTCCACCTGTTTCAAGCTGCCCCTTGAAACCTAGGGCCTGCCACACCCCAGCGTTCACAAAACTGATACACTACCTAACAATCAAATCCTTCGGTGCACCAACATCCTTCCACTCTGGTCTGCACCCCAGGGCACCAGGGCTGCCACCCCCAGGCACTAACCCAACTCAAGAGGCACTAACCCAACTCAAGAGAGTAACAACAAGCAC
This sequence comes from Ambystoma mexicanum, assembly GCF_040938575.1. NCBI lineage: Eukaryota > Metazoa > Chordata > Amphibia > Caudata > Ambystomatidae > Ambystoma > Ambystoma mexicanum. Next base: position 1,089,567,723 of record NC_090929.1, read on the forward strand.
AACTAACCACATCAGTCCCGAAACTCCCTAAAATACAGAGAACACACTACCTCTAACCTCAACCAAACCTGACAAATACTCCACACTCTAATCCATGTGAAATACGGAACCTACACACACCTAAAAGGATCCAATAGGCCCCCTTAATACAGTACAGCCTACACTCCACACCATAACACCACAGGACACCTAGTCCCTGCCATGCACAATACTCCTCTATGCACCACGGGACCTCAAGTCCCTGCCAAGTATCGTAAATCTCCACACACCACGGGACCCCTAGTCCCTGCCAAATACAGTACTTCTACGGCACGGGACCCCTAGTCCCTGCCACACAGTACACCTCTACACACCCTAGGACCCTATTCCCTGCCAATAAAAGCGTTGCCAAACGGCTCACCCCCTCCTTAATGTGGGACTCACAGCACCAACCAGGCTACCACGGTGGTCACACCCGCCATATGCACCCTGAAGGCACACTACCACCCTAATGTGGGACCCCCGGCACCCACTAGGCTACCACGGAGGTTAAACTCCCATTCCACACGCTGCCACAAGGCAGAGGACTCACAGTATTAATTAAACTCTGAACAGCATAGCAAATAAAATCAAATTGGTACAAGGTATGTCACCCAACATCCTGAAAGATGTAAGTGCTGAAATAGTACAACGATGCAACCCTTGAACCACGATATACCATAGCAAATCATTAGAGGAACAGCATCCTGGAATACCGCTACAAATATCCATGTTCCCACTTTGCAACATTAGCTCCACAATCCACCCTGAGCCCCGACCACCCGCGAGTCCATATCCCACCCGCGAGTCCACGTCCCACAGATTACGACTCCACCTGAAAGGAAAAATATTAAGCAGCACAACAAAAATCATTTTCAATATTTACCATGGACACAACGGGCCACGACACAAACACACACTCATGCACACAAGCCCATAACACATACACTGGAGAGAACACAGACAGGCCACAACACTACACAAAACACCACACATACTGGCCTGACACGATTAGGTCCTATTTCATTGAAGGATGTTCTGCCATAAAAGGGTACGTCCTCCTTGACATCGGGCAGCAACGGACCAACGCCACATTCCTCCAAGGGCCCTAGGAACTCTGTAATACAAATGCAAACCCCAGGCAAAGTCTCCTCTCCTCAGCAAATGAGAAGGCCGCCGCTTGAGCAGTCAGCCATGCACGCACCAACTGACAGTCACTGAGCACCCTAGGGCGATGCTCGTACATCCCAAACTCCATTACAGGGGTGTGCTTCTCCTGGTCTACAATCTCCTTGACAAGACAATGTTTATTTTTGCCAAAGTTGCCGGACCAACAAGGCTCCCTTCCGGCAACTGAAGGAACGACGCCAGCATGTTCCCTGCGCCACAAGGACGCAACGCATTCCAACGTCACTGTGCGTTCCAGCCCGAGCGGCTGGAACACCCCCTGATGACACGCCAACGTCATGACTCTGTAACAAGCACCACAGCGATCACATCTCCGATGCCTGGCGTATGGGAGACCAGTTCTGGCACACGCGTGCCCTGGAACTTCCACACCAGTGCTTTCCATGCCACGGACATTTCTGTCCGCTACTGTTGGAACTGCAGCAGCACCAATATAGCACCCGGCCAATGGCCGCCACACACGCGGTGCTCCTTCTCATCTGGCAGTGATGAGGATGCTCTTCCTCCTGTTCCTCGCTGGACTGGACCACCCAGCCTCCAGCCACACCAGCGATAATGAACACCGTACTCTTCTCCTGAACGACACCTCCTGGAAGGGAGGCTCCTGTGCCCCCCCTTCCCCTGCAAAGCAGACAAGATGTCGACAACTCGTTTCTCACCGAGGCAGTACACGGGACCCTAAGACATACGGGCCCTGGTTCCCACCATCGAGGAACGACATTCCCAGCACCACCCGGCCTTCTGGGCTGAAACTCCACCACTGGAGGATATTGCCTAGTGCCTCTGCAAAACTTGGCACTAACAACGCCCAAAGCTCCGTAGCTGCTCCAACACTCGGCACAGGACCCGAGGGCAACTGCGCTTCAAAGCCAACCGCTGCAGGATGGAGGGGACACCTTTGGCCGCTCCAGACTGTCCAGGCTCCTGGTCCACTGTATCAGGAACCTCTCTCGGTTCAACACCACCTGGCCTGCTGAACAGCAAACTCCGGTCCGGACTCCAGAGCTGCACTGCTAGCTGCTACACAGGACATGGACACTTCACTTAGAGGGTGGTGTCCTGATCAACTGCTGTCCCCTCCACGACAGGTTCCCATCCTCGTCGCCAGTGTAACAAAGTGGTATGGTTCATCAACACACCGGAGCCAGCAGGTAAGTTACTATAGGTTTATTAGTTATGTATTACAGCAGAAAACACCAACATGTCCCTTCCAGCCACCAACATGTCCCTGCCAGCCAGCTCTCCTTCTCCAACTGCTCCCCAATTCAGATCACAACACTCCAACCACAGTGACAGCACTGCATTCCACACTAACATCACCACACCAGGGGAAGTAAAGGGAATGAAGGGGAGACCTACATTATAACACAGTGCCATTCACAGTTTGGTCATGGCTGGAAACAAATGGTTGGCTCTTGTCCCTGGCGCAACTTGAGTTGGCCTTTTCTCCAGTTTAACGCTGTCATGGAAGTGGCTGTCTACAGTGATTTTTGTCAGCAATACATGGCGCAATTGGCTTCTATGTCAAATAGCGGTTTATTCTTTGACTACATTTCATCACGCCCTTGGCCACCTAAGTGCATTAACCAATTTTTGGGTAACTCATTGGTCTGAGACTACCTTAAACTCAAAACTAATTCCGTCAAGAGTTTTGCAATCACAGTGGCTTGGTTAAACATTCCTAGACCTGCCAGCATGTGCTGTCTCTGTGGTTGTGGTGCCCTGGGATCGGTCCAGCATCTGTTAATCCATTGTGATTTTTTGTGTAGGTAAAGGAGAGTGGCATGTGTGGCCGCTGGCATAAACCCTGACCTTATTTCTGAGGACCCTTGGGCCCTATTCTTGGGGGGGGGACCATGAGCCTTTTATTATCTTTTTTACCCTTTTTTGGAGGAAGATAGCTAGTATTTTGGAGAGTCTGTAATAATGTCTTGGGAAGGCACTTTGATTTTCTTTGTTCACAGTTGGGTTTGGGCAAACACACTGTACTGTGTACTAGTGTACTAATGCACAATTGTGACAGGCAGTGGGAATATTGTTTTTAGAATTTTAACTGATGTATTGTGTTCAACTGTGATAAGCAGTTAGCCTATTGTATTGTTCTTAATTGATTTATTTGCCTAAAGATGTTGAAATATATGTCTATATGACATGGTAATAAAACAACAACAACAAAAAATATGTTTTATCCATCAATCTCTGAAATGTTGCGGGAGCTCCATGTAGACCAAATGGCAGAGCTTTAAACTGTAACAGTCCTATGGGAGTAGCAAAGGAAGTTTTCTCTTTATCAGATCCATACAGTGGAACCTGCCAATAACCTTTCATAAGATCTATTGTTGAGAGGTAGACGGCATTACCCAACCGCTCAATAAGATCATCAATACGTGGTATTGGGTAAGCGTCAAAGGCAGAGATGGCATTCACCTTTCTAAAGTCAATACAAAAACTCCAGCTTTCATCAGGTTTTGCCACTAACACAATAGGGAAGGAACAGGGGCTATTAGATGGTTCAAGGATGTTGGCCTCAAGCATTTGCTTAACTTCCTGGATGATAATATCTTTTTCGAACTCGGGTAATCGGTAAGGTTTTAAAACCACTTTGCCTTCTGGAATGCAGATGTGATGATAAATATCCTTCAGTCTTCCAGGCTCTTCTCTAAACATATCAGTAAACTGTCTGATAAGATCATTCAGACCTTTCTTTTGGTTATTCCTAAGATCGGGGGAAATAAAGGTAGTATTATCCAAATACTCTCGTAAAAGACAAGATAATATGATGGCATTGGGCTCTGAAGGTTTTTTTCTCCACTCCTTAAAACAATTTATATGGTAGACTTGTTTTTTTAGGCGACGATCAGGTTGGGAAATAATATAGTTGCACGGTCCCATGTGTTCCAACACCTCATATGGTCCATGCCACTTAGATATAAGTTTGTTCTCAGAAGTTGGCAATAATACTAGTACATTTTGACCTATGGAAAAAGATCTTAAAGAGACCTTTTTGTCATAAGAGGTTTTCTGTTGTTCCTGTGCGTTGGCCATATGGGATTGTGACAAAGATCAGACAGCCATCATGTTTTCTTTAAGCCTAGTTGCAGTTTGGGAGAGTGGTATTGGGACTTCTTCTCTCTCTTCCCAAGTTTCTCTCAATATATCCAGGACATCCCAGGGTTTCTGCGCATAAAGTAATTCAAACACGGAAAATCCAGTGGGAGGCTGATGGGTCTTTCTAACTGCAAACAAAGCCCATAAAATCATTTAATCCCAATTTCTGCCATCTTGTTCCACTAATGTTCACAGTATGGTCTTTAGAGTTTTATTAAATCGTTCTACAAGGCCAAATGTCTGTGGATGATATACTGATGTGCGCAACGTGTTAATATGCAACAGTTGTTTAACTTCCCACATGAGTTTGCTCATAAAATTCGAGCCTTGTTCGGTCAATATTTCCTTTGGAAACCCCACTTGTGAAAAGGAAGGGAGTAGGTGCTTCAGCTTTTGTTGTGTTGTGTTTGCCCTCAGGGGAAAGTCTTCTGAGTACCGTGTTGCGGAGTCCACAATTGCTAGAATGTATTTATTTCCCAGTTTTGAAGTTTCTAGGGGCCCCACAATGTCCATACTAATTCTTGAGAATGGAATTTCAATGACTGGTGATGGATATAAATGGTGATGGATATAAGGGAACTGGCGGGGGAATATGAGTGATAGTCTTCTGGCAGATTTCACAAGCCTGAATGAAGTTTTTTATTGTCAGCATATATTCTGGGCCAGTAGAATGTATTAGTATTTGGGCCTGAGTCTTGGTCTGTCCCAAATGGCATCCTGTCAGATGTGAATGGGCTATTTCTAGGACCACCTGCTTATGACTTCTAGGGTCAAACAACTATGTTTTTACTAAGCCCTCTGAAGTGGTGTCTCCTCTATACATAAGTCCATGTTTCAAAAGGAAATAAGCCAAACCCTTTCCCATAACCTTCTGGCTCAAATAGGACTTGTACAAATGCTTCAGCCAGTAAGGGGTAATTCCTTTGGACAAAGGCCAGTATGGGAGAGTGTTGGTTTATTCTTCTCTACCTTTCTGGGCTCAGGGCTGGGCTCAGGGTTGGGAGGGGCATCCGGTGTTTCATCTGCCTCTCTGAAACCTTGAGTACCTTGATCTGTTCTTTCTTTCTCAGACTCCTCCTTAACCCTAGGGGACATTGAACTCTCAAGCACCCCTTGAGCAATTGTATCCCCTTGTTGGATTTGAAAGGGATCCTTTCTGTGATTTTGTAACAACACTTCAACATCACCTCTAAAGTTTGGATCTATAACCTGAGCTAACATATCAATTCCAAATCTCCATGCTAGCCTGGATTTGGGTGCTAGTCTAATATCAGTATCGGGGGGGGAATTGGAATCAAATCAGTGGGTATCAGTCTTCTTTCACCCGGTTGAATAATCTCATCTCTACTGCTACACATGTCAAACCCAATAGAGCCCTTCATGGCTACTGATGGGTCTGATGCTCTGGCACTTAACATCTCAAATGTTAGGGTTCCCCAACGTGTATCTGTTGAGCTGCATCCCACCCCTGACATCATTTGTGAAGGCATCATGACGCAAGACACAGACAACAGATTCAAGGTTCAACCAAAACACCTTTATTAACTTAAATGTCAGGATGGTGTAAGGGCCAACTTGCCCTATGCTAAGGTGCAATTTCTCCACCTAAAGAAACTAAGGATAGTACGAGTCAATAGGTTCAACCTAAAGGTCTGCCTTTGTCCAAAACCTATGATTGGCCTCAGAACTAAAGGTAAACAATGTGGTGGGATGTCAGCAACACATTACTAGTGTTCCAAATAAAGTTCTGAGCTTCTTCCAGCTCTTGGCTTACTTTCCAGCTCCCCTTTGTCAAGTTCAAAGCAGTTCCAACAAGTCTCCAGGTTCCCTTCCCCAAGAAGACAACACAGTTCCTAAAGGGCTTTGCAGTTCCCTTCTCAAAAGCAACAGTTCACAATGTCTTAGGCTTCCCTTCCCCAAGACATCAGCCTCCAACTCACAATCAGTTCAAGTCTCTTAATTCTGAAAACCAGTTCCAGGTCAACTTTACAATCCGTCAGGCTTGTCTATAGTTCATAAAGATTGCCATCTTCTGCATTGCCTTCAGCAATCTAATTCACAAGTGAAGATTCTTTATCTTAACTGTTCCTTGGCTTTTCCAGACAGGGTATCCTCGGTCTAGGCGAAGTTGTCGGACCACGCGGTCCACCCATTACAGGTCACTCAACCGATAACCCTAGGCTTTCTGGCCGACACAGGTTTCTCTGTCACAGCACCTGTGCTCTGCTTTACATTCACTCTGGTTTCTCCTTGCCAGTCTCTTGGATTTGCCACAGTGTGTTCTTCCACACAACACACTCTGTGGTGATCACTCTCTTCCACCACCTTGCTTTTACAGTCTTCAGAAATGCTCATTAGTTGCTTTTTTCACTTTATTCATAAAGATTAATTCTTTGTCTTTCAGTGTTCATTACGTGTGTTTCACACCTTCCTTCATTCCAGTCACAGGCTTATCAATGCTTTCCTGTAGTTCGGTATTCAATAATGCTTGCTTTATATTCAAGTTCCTTATACTCATAGTTTAACTTGCTGGTATTGTTAAAAAAAAGTCACTTTAGGTTCGCATTCAATTGTACACTTTTTCAGTTCATTCAGCATTTCCTGTAGTAGCATCAAGAGTGCCCCACAGTACGAGTGTTCCCTCTGATTCACTCACCAGTCCTCGGCGGCTCCTTTGGGCATCCTCGGCTCTATGAATCTCTCTGTGGGTTGCTGGTAGCCCTGCTCTTCACTCGCTGATGCTACCGGTGGCCTGTAGCACTTGGGGATCTTTCATGCTGTAAAAATCCGGCTGTGGCCACCCGACAGTTGAGCCTCTGGCAGCTTTGACCCTCTCACGGCCCACTCGGGTCCTGGCATCACAGTCTCTCTTTGGCAGTAGCCAGCGTCCTAGCCTCCAGGCAAGATCCTCCTCGGCAGCCTCCTTCTTGGCAGGAATTCTCCCCTCTCAGGCCCATCTCTCCCAGCCCGGCTTCTCCCTGGCTGGTTTCCCTTTTCTTGCTGGTGGGTCCACCTTAACAGGTTGCAGGTGAGAGCCCTTTAGCTCAATTGCCTGACTACAATTAATTATGTTCTTTGGACATGCCTGACCCTCGCAATAGTTACCCGGCCTCTTCATCGTCTCAGTACAAAAGTGGTGTAACCGAATGTTAGTGTGTACAACTCCCAGTTGCCTCTTCCTCGTCCCAGTACCTGAGGGGTGTGACTGAGGGGGAATAAGAGGAAAGGACTGGCAACAGCCTATGAAGGTAGGGGTAGGGTAGGGTTTGTTATCACAAGGGAAAGGGGATGCCATGCCACGGCCAAAGACCTCCTCTCCCCACTCCCCAAGGACCCTCCACCCAGGTGATCCTCCCTCACATCTCTACCCATCCAAGAGTGATGGCCTTTCCCTGGCCACCTGAGAAGAGGATCCAAGGGGAGTAGGTGTGAAGATGTCTTCAGGTTTTTCACAGTAGTCTGACACCAAACAGTCCATCCCCACTCATTGACTATCATCTGGGGAGTAGTCCCATGTGGCAGTTGCATAACGCACCTATGGACAGTTCCAATCTGGAGCAAGGTGTCATGACTGTACCGGACAAAACACCTTCTCCGATTTGCTTGGGCAAAAAACGGAACACAAGAGTAAAAACTAAAAGAAAGCAATGACAACAACAAAAACAGAAAATAAAAAATATGGTTGCACAAAACAACAACAGAAGGAAATCCTCCTTAAAGTTCCTGAGGTCTTTGCCTATGGTGAAGGAACTTGCTGATACATCTGCTCGGAGAACTCATGGACCTTCACCACTAGTACCGGTGGGTTTAGTGAATCAAGAAGAACAACCACTGTTTCTGTGCTGGGCAATAAAGCACACCAACAAAAAAACACATCCTTTTTAATACCATCCTCTCGGGCTCTGGAATGCCACACCGGTCCACTTATTGGAGACTCATCGACAATGACCAAAGAAGACAACCCCACTACCAATCACACGCCAGGGGCCCATGTCGTATAGCTTGCTAATACTGCTAAAAAAGTAACTAGTTTTTGACTGACCCTTTGGGGATATCACCTACAGGCCTTTCGATAAACCATGAATCATTGAGTAAGGATAGAAGGCCGGAAAACCGGCCTGTCACCAAATCAATTTGATGGGTAAACATCACTCACGTCAATGGTGAATTGATTATGAATAGGAACCAAGTTCTTGAGTAGTTTCAAGCAATACAAATCTGCAACCCCTCTGCTCCGGTGATATAGACTACGTTGAATTCTCTGATTGAAACAGTAACCACCTGGTGTGCCAATTTTATTCCAACTTGGTCACCAGACTGGTTTTCGAAGAACGAGAAACTTTAAGATCTTTGGGCTTCATTGTATACGAGGTAAACAACGTGGAAGAAGTAAGGATCTTTTTAGCTAAGCTTAACATAAAGGCATACCTCAGGGGTCAATACTGAGTCAGGGCAGGACTAGTTGGAGGTTGTGCTCAAGATGTTTTGCAAACTCTAGACCTGCACACCAGCAGCTTTAATCCCCACAATCTATCTTTATTCCCCTGGAATGTCTGTAAATACAGCAATCTACACAAGGCTTCAAAATTGACAAACTTCTTTCTGGACAAACACATTCTGCTTTTTCAAAAACCATGACTGTCTCTCACTTTGATTTGGAGGGGTTTCACATCTTTACCAAATCAGCCACCAGAGGCTCTACAGGCCGACCCTCGGGAGGCCTTAAATTGCTGTTGATCGAGTTGGAGGAAATGGAAAAAACTCCTGACAGACTACTAGCGGCAGCTCTGTCATTAGAAAACCCCAACTTGTATATTCTGGTTGTTAATCTATACTGGAACCCTTAAAAGACGACATGTAACTGTATGCAAGCATTGGCTGACCTAATTACTAAGTGGTTTGATCTAGGATACCCGCCCAATATTATTATAGGTGGAGACTTCAATGCCAGTTGTATGGAGGGGCGCGGTAACTGAAGGGATAGCCCTAGTTCTGTGGCAGGAAGTAGAGCTAGAACAAAATAGATAACAAAGAGGGGCTCCAACCACATAGAAATGCTTTTCACTCTAACCTCAATTGGAGTGTTCTACTGTGCTGTATAAGTATATTATTTTCAAATAATGCTTCAAAAGTAAGCCGAGTATCCAAACAGTAGGGTTATTTTACTCTGGATATAAGTTCCATATATGTACCCTGAGCCATTGGTTTCATGCTCAAAACAAGTTGGTTTTATTCAGCAGAACCAGTCCCAGGACTGGATTTATATCTAACATATTCATAATACAATACATGAACAGAATATGGATATTATGACTTTTTACACAGAACTGACCCACATCACAATGTATAAATCAAGGGTGTGTTAGTACTGCTTTGTAAAGTAAATATTACATCATATTCACATTATTGTAAAGAAATGACCAAAAGACAGAGTAACAGTATTCGCACATATAGAAGCAATATTCTGCATTGTTATACATACAATTCCTACTAGTGTTAATCCAAGCTAAGGATGTTTTAATATACATGCATTTTGTCTTTGGAGAGAGAGAGAGATAAATAAATAAGAAATTCAAACTAGTCTAGTAGTTCTAGGTTGACTGTAGAGCTGAAACTAATTGAGGTGGTCAGCTCTTAAGTGGGTTAAAAGTATTTCCACAGATAGTTGTGTGGAGGGGGGCAGGATAAATGACAAACAAGCAGTCCCGGTGGGGCTTTTAGTAGGCTCAATCATACAAGGTCAGCAATGGGACAGCTTCATGCACAATTGGGGTCTACAATTGGCCCTATTCATGAGTACACCACAGGAAGGGAGCTGTCGTCTTGGAGCAGAGGTCCATCGTCCGCCTGGATAGATCACATATATGCTTCCAATTATCTACATTCATTGTGTGGATCTTTAGCAATATACAAGTAGGGAGTTAGTGATCATTCAGTCTTACATCTCAGCCTGGGTGTGGGTGTTAAAATACATATCACTTCCCATTTCTTGGTTCTGCTCTCTATTGGTAGGGGAGGATTATCTATGATGTGGAATTCGACCACTTGTCGCAACTATTTTGTCATCCAGCAAAATGTGATGAGATCAGTAGAAAAAAGAGGAGGTAATAGCCTGAATCTCTTCAAGAATTATAGCTTTAACATCATTATATCCTCCAACTTAAAAATGCTGACTGGCACGGCTAGGTTGCGACATCCCAAGATACATCCCTACGTGTATGACAGAATTGCAGGGGCTAAAAAACTTAAGAGAAGACGCTTAAGAAACTTCCACACAAACCACTTTTAGACAGAAGCATTTATTAAAGAAAAGAGACAAGTTCTACAGGGTTACAAGAACTTTGTGAAACATCTTAAGACTCAACTACATATCAAGGACAATCAAAACATCCTTGAAAATTTAAAACACTGCAACACTGCTGAATTTTGGACTACGGATGGAAGCAAGTCAGGCTTATCTAAACCTACAATTAGAATCCAACTGGATAAATTATTATTAAACCATGTTTACACACCCTGAAAAGGTAGATTTAGAGGATACTCGGTTGACGGGACCATTGGAGCCGGTAGCCTATTCCTGGGGAGAAGAGGACTTGCTATGGGCCATCTCAAAGGCTAAGGCATCCGGAGCACCTGGCCCCGATGGCCTGGCTCCTGTATTATTGAAGAGTGAGCCTCAGGACGGGGTGGGAATGCTGGGGGTATTGTTCTAATCCCTCTTCTCTACTCAACTTTTGCCTCCCTCCTGGCATGAATCAATTAGTATTCCCATCTTTAAAAAGGGCCCTAGTAACGATCCGAATAATTACAGGCCAATTGCACTCCAAGATGCAGCCAGCAAAATATTATCTTCTCTGCTTTTAAATAGTTCGCTGGCGCATCTGGGAGTGGTGATGTCATGAATTACTGGGTGCAGTGTTTCAGACACACCTTGGAGTAGCATTACACTCTGTGGGGAAGACGTATGCAATGCCCTAGCGGTTCAAACGCAGCTGGCCACTCCATGCAGGGCTTGATGTAGAGCTGGAAGTGTAAATGTCTGCAGTTTAACAAAGCCCTCGCGTCGCAACTATTCTATGAGTTGCTGTGGCGCTGTTGTTCTCTGATTTTTACTCTGTCTTTGTTCTTGCTACTAATTTCTGCTTCTGCTGTGTTCTGTGATCCTTCGCTTGGCCCTGTGTTCTCCTGTCTCTTTGGCTCCGCACTTATGCAAGCTCGCTCCTGAAACCTTCCTTATGTTCTATCCTCCTCAAGTTAAGCATTCGTTTGATCAACTGAACCTTTGGTGGAAGCGGGGAGAACTTGTTATTCTGCTACCCAACCTGAAGTTGACACCCGGACTGTTTTGGATTCGAATATCTTCACAGAGGTTGTTTGTACCCCAGAGGGAAGAGGTAAGAAGTGTCATAACCTCAGATTCTGACAGTGATTCTGGCATAAATTGTTTCCAGGTGGGTTTCAGAGCAGGTATGTGCACAGTCCTTAATGCTACAGTTATGGGACACTTATTAGAGTCGCTGAAAAGGGGGGCCTCTGGTACAATCTACATGGCCTCACTCGATAAGAGTAGTGCATTCGATATAGTCCACAGAACTCTTTTGTGGAATCTCATGATCAACAGGGAGAAATCCAAGATCGTTATCTTCTCAAATAAAACTAAACCAAAAGTAATGCACTGGAAGGTGGGCGAATACAGCCTAGAGAGGGTACCATTGATTCAGCATCTAGGACACAATCTCACGAATACATGTTTGCTGACAGTATGTAAGAACAGTCTCAGAGAGAAATCTAGGCCTCTGATCTGTCAGGTGAAAAGGTTAATTTCACATTTTTGTAAATTCTCCCTCCTTCCTGTAATCAAATATTATCGAGCTAAAGTGGAACCGACAATTTTGTATGGTTTAGACAAACACTGCTCAGGGCGTAGTCTGGAAAGAGACCATGGGCCTGTCGAAATCGGTCCCAAATGACATAATTAGGCATGGGCTGGGTCTGATTTCACTTCAGAATTATTTGCAAGCCAGTTCCTAGAATCGTTAAACATGTTCAAGGTCAACTGTAAGAACATTCTGGGGGCTACTAACTCCACGGAAGAAGAATTAACTTCGAAGTCAACCACAGCCAAAAAAAAACTCTTCAATATGGACTGGCGTGCGGCAGTCAATGGTATATTTAGTTACAAGCCCTACAGTGAACATGCGAAATTCCCCAGAAAAAGGTAGAGGCTCCCTAAATCGGTCTACTTGTTTCCTTGCATTAAAATCCAATTGCTGTACCTGCGCTTCACACTTAACCAGCTCCCTACATTGGAACGGCTGGATAGCTGGAACTCTGAGGTTGGGTCATGGTTGCAATGTAGATTGTGCAATTGTATGTCTATTGCAGAGACTTTGAAGCGCTTCACCTTAGATTGCAATAAGGTAATTGATAATAGACTTAAACACTTTAGAACTGTAGTGCCCAAGGATCTCAATGGACTGGGGGAGACCTTTGGGGCATGCCTTACGTGGGGTGAACGTTTTCGCTCGTACTCGCCCTACATGGCTTATTGGTATAGACATTTAGCAGAATTTATGAAATTCCTTGGGGTTTTTTTGTTCTATTGTAGGCAAATTTACAATGTTACAAATAACTATATGTACTACGTGTATACAATATTTTTCATTGTTTGAAACCGTTACCAGAACGTCTTTGTAATTCTTGGGTGAATCTACTTATCTGCATCATTTCTATTTTTTCCTTTTCCTTTTTTGTCTTTTATATATGCTGTTAAGACCATAATACACAATAACAAAAGAAAGTACCCTGCCTACAGAACTGTTTATCTGAATAATAAAAAGAGCAGTTGGCTACCGCAGTTTAAAATAAAAAGTAAAAGCAGTGCATCCATGCTCCCTACTGACTTAAGAGGACATGACACCACTGAGCCAGTCATAGTAGTGTAGTGTCAATCCGGGATTAGGATGGATCTCTGCTGTAGTAGCGTGAAGAAAGTAGTTTGGATGAGAGCCCCATGAATTGTCTTGTCTTAACCTCTGCCATGATACCAGAAACCCTAAATGTGCAACTCAGTTGAGACCCTGCTTTATATTTCACACTTTCTTCTATCCTAATATGAGAGCTGTAACAAGCTTTGTTTCCACCGATTCTGTGCCTTGTTTTTGACTCTCACCTCCCCAAGTCTCTGAAACAAGATGAAATACCGCTCTGCACTGTGGGTAGTGTAATGGGGGACATAAGCTGTGAACCAGCAGTCATCTGAATTGGACCAACACCTGCAGGTGTCACTGACATTTCTGTATGGGGGAGGAACACAGGTCAGGTGGTGATACCTGAGCCTCCACATAGACATGGCAGAGAGGTCAACTATGAGCCATACCCACTCCGCCAGCCATGGGACACAATAGCGTCCAGAGGCAGAGGAAGTAAGGAACGGACCTGGATCTGTAATAACCCATACCTTGTCTTACCTTACCCCCGTGAGAATGGGTTTAGGGCAGTCTAGACAAGTGCCGCTTACTCCTACAGGAAATCCAGCACACTTTGTGTTAACTCACTACTCGCTCAAAGCATGTAGCTACCTTGATAATTGGCACGAATATGCACAGAGTGAGTCAACTAGACATTTCAGTCGGGAAGGCACATTTGACTTACATAAGATGAAGAACCTATGTAAGGCATTAGAGAAGAAATTGTACACATGTACGCCAACACCAATGTCACCGTTATCTAGATTGGTATAGCAAAGCTAATAAAGGACAGACTGGGTCCAACACCCGTGCACTGAAAGACCCTCAAAAAAATCCCCAGTAGCAAGTTATGTCCCTGAAAACTGAATAATCCAACCTGCAGGTACAGGCTCATAAAGCCAGGTACAAAAAATTACATCCAATAATTCAAGGGGAGCCCCTGTTAAAGTAAAATCACAAAGTTATCCTGGACACTTACAACCCTGCTATTTTAAATGTTGCACCTGATCATCAACCGGCTATCCCAGACTCTACCCAACCGCCAACCTATCTCCATTCTACTCAAAATAAACCCTATGGTCAGTCCACTTACCCCTGAAATAAACTTTGTTTTCGCCTTCCTCAGTCACATTTGAAGGGTTGCAGAATTTGATAGCCAACAACAGTACTTGGGCATTCCCACTCACACAGCTACCCAGAGGAGGCAATACCCTAATTACTATACATGGACCCTCGAGTAATACTGATTTGTTTAATATTGTTCCAAAATTCGCAAAGATACGAGACGATCCTGTTAAGTTTCAAGAGGAGTTCCAGGTTGTTATAGATAGTTATCACCCTACGTGTGTTGACTTGAATCAATTGTTGCGAGGAGTGCTTGAAATTATGTTTTGAACAATATTCTGGGATCATTAATGCAGCCCTTACAGGGCCACAAGCCATGCTGGCTCAGTTTGTTGTGGGTTTGCAACCTAAGGTAGCAGAAGGAATGAAAGCAGATGGGAAGGAACAGGTTTGGTAGAGGATTTATTAGCTGCACAACCTTTTCAGGAAAAGGTTGGAAGACAGAAAGAAGCTACTAAAGCCAAACGTATGGCGTTGAAGCTACAGAGTTTACAACCTCCCCAGGGAAGGGGATGGTTTCACCCCATGCCAGGAGGGCGAGGGCGGGAAAGGGGAAGGCGCAGAAGAGCACCCCAATCACATGAACCAGGGCAAACTGCTGAGAGGTATTACACAAATATGTACAGTGATCAGTGCAATTATTGCAAAGCGTTTGGAAACAGAAAAGCTGAGAGTCCACATCATCCTCAGTATGACGGTCGAGGAAGATAGCCAACTCCACCAAGCGGGATGACAAGGTGCCAGCCTCTGGATTGCCAACATGTCTCAGAGCTTGTTGCACCACTCATATCAATTGATCCCACTGTGCAGTATGTTGATTGTGCTATTGCTTATCAAAAGATGTCAAGTTTAGTTGACACTGGAGTATCACACGCTCCACTCTAAAAGCTTATGACTTTTAACGAACAAAGCATTTTGATGAAATTGTTAATGCTGTTGGTATAGGGGCTATGCCAATACCTCATCCTTTGTCTAGCCTGCTTATGTTACAATAGGTACAATTTATGACCAACATGCATTCTTGCTGAGTCCCTGTTCTCCTGTGAATTTGTTTGGATTAGATTTATTCTGTAAGCTAAATTGTTCTGTTTATTGTTCCCCTGATGGTGTATACCTTGACATCCCCAATCACAGAGAGGAAGGGGTGCTGGCAATATTAGGGGAAATTGCTCATTCAAACCCTTAAATCGGCCCAACATTACCTGCTCGCAACAAGAACTGTTGGACTGTGTCCAAGTTAAATTATGGTTAACTCATACAAATGACACTGGTTATATGGTCAATTGTAAGCCAGTTAAAATGACTCTAAATACTGACAAGTTCCCTGCCATGTGTATCTCAGTATCCTATTTCTTGACCAGCTGAAGACATTTGTCCTGTAATAGAATCCCTTCTCCAAAAAGGTAATATTGTACCAACACGCAGCCCCTGCAATACTCAGATTTTGCCTACAAAGAAGCTAGGCAAAGAGGTTTATCATTTTATTCAGGACCTGGGTGCAATTAATGCAGCTGTTTTACAGGCTTTTGCTGTATTACCTAACACAGCTTGTGTTCAGTGTTTTTCTCCATACCCATAAATCCTGACAGTCAGCATCTGTTTGCGTTTACCCATAAATCCATGCAATGCACGCTCACCAGGC
The DNA here is from genome assembly GCF_040938575.1 of Ambystoma mexicanum. Lineage (NCBI taxonomy): Eukaryota > Metazoa > Chordata > Amphibia > Caudata > Ambystomatidae > Ambystoma > Ambystoma mexicanum. The sequence continues at coordinate 1,089,583,773 of NC_090929.1, forward strand.
TTCCAATGGGTTACGTAGAAAACACTACTTTGTTCCCCCAAATTCTAAAGAAAGATCTTGACTCCGTTCAGTTTCCAAGAGGGTAAACGCTGGTGCAGTATGTCGACGATCTTCTCCTAGTCTCCCCCTCACTGGAAGAATGTGTGGAAGGCTCTCTCATTCTGTTGAAAGTGCTTGCTGAAAAGGGCCACAAGAAATCTAAAGACAAGTTACAGTTGTGTCTGCCCCGTGGGGCCATGAGATTTCAGCTGGGGAAAAACATTTGTCCCAAGATCGAATTACAACGATCCAGAAAGTCCCCAAGCCCCAGACTAGAAAGGAGATGAGAGGATTCCTCAGCATGGTCAGTTACTGCAGAAAGTGGGTCCCGGGATATGTATCCATAGTTAAGCCCCTTCAGATACTCATGCATGATTCGAATTATGAGCCCCTGCCATGGCGTCAGGAAGCAGAAGATACCTTTGTCACCATTAGGCAAGCACTTGCAAGAGCTCCAGCTTTAGGCTGCTGCATTATAGTAAGCCCTTTATGCTCTACTGCGACAAACACAACAGGTTTTCTCAAGGTTTATTGACCCAGTTACACAGTGATAAGCATCATCCTGTATCCTAACACAGTGTAGCTTCAGATCCAGTAGATGCAGGACTCCCAGCTTGTCTGGAAGTCGTCGCCGCTGCTGCATTATTGATAGAAGAGACTGACCCACTAGTGCAGGAGCATCCTGTCACAATTGCAGTTCCCCATGCTGTGTTGTCATTATTGATTAAAGGGGAGACACAGCATATGTCTAATTCAAGTCTTACCAATATCAAAGGTTGCTTATTTCTGTTGCCAATGTAACTTTGGAATGATATTCAGTCCTGAACCCTGCTTCCTTCCTGCCAATCCCACAGGACAGGGAACCGTATGACTGTCGGGTTGGAGTGGAGACGGCTCATGTCCCCACTAGCTGCTTTGTCAGATGTGCTCGATCTGGTCCACTTTGTGGACTGCTCTTGCATCTGTGTCCCAGAAACTGGTGAATTGGTCTCTGGTTATTCTGAATGTACACCCCATGCTGTTCTAGAAGCATACCGATTACATATAGCAAAGTGGGCACAGATTGCCAAACTTGTGGCTCTCCCACGTGCCTATGCCTTCAAGTATCAAGTATAAAAAATGTATGTTTCTTTTTTTAAACAGCAATTATATCTCTCCTGAGGATCCCTTGTGACACGAACAAGGGTGAAACACGTGTAGAGAGTAGGAGCTTGTACATGGAATAAAAATACTAAACATTTTGAAAAAGCAATCCAGTGTGAAGAACATGTATTTGGCACTCGTTATAAAGAATCAAAATACCAAATGGGAAGTCGCAAGTAGATATGTATATAATTTGAAAAATGATTTATCTCTACTTATGGCAATCTAGGTAATGATACAATACCACAGGTGACAAACCCTAATAACAAAAATAAGCTAATAATTTGGAATTCGCCAGGAGCAAAGTCCTGTAAAGGTTGCCGTGAGTGTGTTTAAAGCGTGCCTGTGCCTTGGTCTGAGATAGAACGGCTATGATCTATACTGACCCAGGTACGGCCATGGGGTAGTCAACGACTTCAGAGTTCTTTGGAAGCAGCGTGGTGTGAGAGTGCAGAAGGAAGGCTCAGACATAGTGGTGACATTCTTTGTGTTATAAACTTTTATTAAATGATAAAAGGTTGGAAACCAGCCTCTCTAACCCTAGCTTTAAGAGGGGTTTCCATGCCTCAAAACAATCTAGTTAATAAGTCAGGATGTCAACTGAAATGTCCGTCACGTTTGTGTCCAAAAATCTATCTATGACCCTAAAACTAATAACGGAAAACTAAAGTGCAGGGATATACTCTTCGCCTAAAGTGATGGTTAAAGTTCTTCACCAACAGAAAGTTCCAGATAATCCTGGTTATAAAAATGGACAATGCAAAAAGTTCTCTTTCAACAGTATGTTCCAACATCCAGGGAATAGCTCCTTTCCCCTGGATTTCCTCTGGTTCCACTTTAAAAAGCTACGCGTCTGCTTACTTCTTCCACTCTCTTCTTTAGTGCCCTCTACAATACATGACTTGAATTCCTTTAGCCAGGGGAAGTTTTCCTGTCTTCCTGGCTGTTCTAATGTATGCCAACATTTCATAACAAGAGATCTCAAAGTTCCTGTGAATCCCTTTTTCTGATTCACAGCAGCTGGATATGTCTGGTTCACTCTCATGCCAAACACTATCCAGGAACTTACTTCTGACACTCTCTAAGTATGTCTTCCTTTTATCTTGGTGGGTCCCAGAACCTGTAACATTTCAAATACAGTTTGGGTTTTCTGTAGCTCTCATATGGGTGTCAGTTCCAGGCTCGCAATGCAATGTGGTGGTAGCTTGATTTACTCTCCTGTCAAGCCTCTGACTCGCTCTGTTCTTTTTCTTCAGCTCTTATGGTCTGAGGCCTTCTTATTCTTTTATAAAAACATGCTTGTATGCTTGAAGTGAGAGAGCCAATCAGGGAAAGGTTTCTTTAAGGAGTTTAGTTGCAGAGTGTGTTAAAAAAAAAAAAGGGATGCATACTGCCTGCTAATTGTTGTTGAGTGCTGGGCTGTAACGTCTGAGAAAAATAACTTTTACTAAATGTGTGCTTTAAATAACACTGTACGAATTATTATTTCTGCTTTCATCGGTGAAACTTACCATTTGTTAAATTCACCATGGTTCGATTTGCATCACTCCTACCGTTTGTCTAACTACAGTGAGCCTGAAATCCCATAGGCAGAGCTGAGAATTGGCATGTCATTCACCTAAAAAACTACACTTCCCTGCTAGCGCGGGTAATTTTTCCTTCGTTGTAGGCACGTTAGTGCCAGCGCGTTTGGGCCGGTCTGCGCTGGTCCGCGTCTGTACACGGTGTACAGGTGCAAGGACCTTGACCCATTTTGGTAGGTAAGAACTGTAGAACCCCTTGTCCCAGTTTCTGCTTCTGACATGGGACGCTATTATGACAACATATTGCCAGTGGCAGCCGCCAAGCCAGAAGATGAGGTTTTGGCTGATACTTCACTTCTTCCCTCCACCTCCACGTATGCTGACACGAGTATACCTTACATTGATAGTAGAGCACCTCGCTCCATGCCTTATGACAAAACTTTAAAACCCATATCTGGTTCAGTGAAACTATCTTTATTAAAACACACAGTCTCTGACGAAACACGCCCTGGAAGTACACGATTACATCCTTGATAACAAGATTGATATTATGTGTCTCACAAAGACCTGGCTGCAGGAAAGTAGTGGCCAGAGCATAGACTTGGCCACCCCTCCAGGCTACAAAATACTTTGCAAGAATTGATTACAATGTAAGGGGGGCGGAGTAGCAATCATAGGTAAGCAAGATATTGGCATCTTTGAGTCCCAAACTGAATGTGCTGGATGTGAAGTCTTACATGCTAAAATGACCCCCAATAGTAACAACTGCATAAATATCTTCTTAATTTACAGACACATTCTGACATGCCATCATTCAATGAAGACCTGGGTCACTTGCTTAACTCCTTGAATCACTCTAATTCATCCAACATACTCCTGGGAGATTTGAATCGGCTGAAAGGGGATGTCAAGGACAAAGGCGCCACTGAGATGGAACAACACCTTGCCAACATAGGAATCACAGTTCATTAACTGAAGCCCACCAATAAAGAAGGCCGTATCCTGGACTGGGTAGCAACCGGTAATATCACAATTAGTAGCATCAACACCAATCCCTGTATTTGGTCAGACCATTGCATGGTTGACTGTTCCATTCACTTGCCTGACGTGACCCTCCCAAAAAAATCCTAAACAGAAATTACAGTAAACTCCACACAGCAGACTTAGAAATCTGTTTGCAATTTATTATGAATGCTTGCTCAGATCTAGACCACCCATGTAGGCTAGCAGAAACCTACAAATCTCAGGTCTCTAATTTACTTGACAAAAATGCACCCTTAAAAACTAAGATAATTCGGGATGGTTCCAACCAGCAAAAGTGGTGGACATCTGACCTTAAAAAAGGCAAAAAGACAAGCCGAGCGAGAATGGGCAAAAAATCAAAACACGGAAAATAGGGACACATGGAACTCAATTGTAAAGACATAGGGCCTCATCACAAGTTTGGCGGTAACCCTTAAATGCGGCAGTAGCGCTATTACTGCAGCATTTAAGGGTCCGCCAGATCATGACCTTGGCAGATTTCCCTCCAGCTCTGAGCTGGGGGGAAATCCGCAGCAAATTTGCAGATTTTTGGCACATTTAACCGCCGGTGGGAAATTCGCCATGCGGTAATAGTGTGAATTTTCCCCATTGGGCCCAATGAGGAATGAGGAATTCCCGAATGGGTCCAATGGGGAATGGGCAATAACCGTTCCGCCAAACCCGTGATCCGGCGCTAATAGCGCCGGGGGGGTTGGCGGTAGGGCTATTAGCACCCAACTCGTAATGAGGCCCATACAAAGCAAAGATTCTTGGTGCCAAAAACGATATTGTGATGTTCAAATTGAAAATGCAGGAAATTTTACTAAGAAACTTTTTGAAATATACAAATTATGGGAAAAACCAACCGCCCTCACCCAATCTATTTTCCCTAATAACGACGACTGTGACAAAGTACAAAAAGCTTTCCAAGACAAAGTCCTACTGGCCTGCAGTAAAATCCAAAATAAACAAAATTCTATAAAAATATCCTGTGAGCAAACGACTGGTACCGACCTCAAGAACAAGAACACGTCTTCAAGCTTTTGCTTTAAGACCATTACCATTGACGATAGAACTAAAATGCGGGCCAACATTAGGCCCACAACCTTTATAGGAGATCTTCTCCCTGCTAAAATTATTCTTAAGAGCATTGATACCATTGCCCCTTTTCTTACCAGATTTATAAATGCTTCCTTCTTGCATAGGACCGTACCTATTACCATCAAGGAGGTAGCAGTCATGCCTATCACTAAGAAACCAGGTCTCAGTGCAAAACACCCTACAAACCTAAGACCGATAACCAACATCCCCTTCGTACTAACATTTTTTGATAAACCAGCAACACTCAAACTACAGACACATTTTGAAACAGCATCCGCTTTTCAACACAAACAATCTGGCTTCCGTAGCAATTACGGGACTGAAAGCACCTTCCTGGAGTTGTAGACACAAATGTTGGAGAGACTAGACGAGGGTAAAACTGGGTTACTTATCTTACTAGATCTCTCGGCTGGATTTGACCTCCTGGATCATCCAAAACTGTTGGACACACTATCTGATACGGGAAACTGGTCTAGGCATGCCATTGAATGGATAAGCTCCTTCCTAAGTGAAAGAACCTAGAATATGTTGGGGTACAGCTTGTTCAGAGCCTACTTCCATCATCTACAGAGTGCCCCAGGGGACCTGTATTTCCCCGGCCCTCTTTAAGATATATATATAAAGCGTATGTGAAAAACTGGAAGCCAAGGGTCTCCACTTTACCAACTATGCCGATGACTTTCAGCTTATTATGGATCTCAGTGGCGACTATCTCACTGACACAACCAATCTGAATTATATCTACTAGTTTATCCAGGAATGGGTGATTAGTAACTGGATGTGCCTAAATAGCTCAAAAACGGAGCTTATGATATTTGGGACGAACCAAGCCAGGAGCAAGCTTAATCAAACTTATGCAAGTTTCATACTAGACAACTGCCCCTTCAGGGTGGTTGACAAAGTAAAAACGCTTGACAGAGTACTTGAGGCATCCCTCAACTCGGATGCCCATGTTAACAATGTTGCTAAAAATGCCAACTTTCTGAGGCAAATAAATCCATTAGTATCACAACAAAACTGTGAAATCCTAGTCAGAACTAAAATAATGCCCCCACTGGACTATTGCAACGCACTAGTCTGTGGAGCTAGCAAAAAGAAAATCCAGAAGCTACAAATCATTCATAATGATGCTGTCAGGATAATTCATACCATCTCTAAGAAATAACATAGCTCAAATTACAGGAAAGAGCTTAATTGGCTGCCTGTGGAAAAGAGAATCCAATACAAGACACTAACCTTAACTCACAAGTGTGTATATGGAAAGGCGCCGGATTACTTGAAGCATACCCTGACACGATACACACTACAGGACTCTGGGATCAAGTGCTGCACATCTCCTTATGGTACCACATGATCATATTCACATATTTTGAAACTGATGAAGACAGTGTACTTGATTATATGGCACTACAACTGCAGTTTCATTATTGGAAATTGAAGAAACTTTAAAACACATTGACCTACCAAACTATACATGGAACAGTTACAGGACCTTTAGGCACCCATAACTGAACAGGAGCTATTGCAAGAAATATCTAAATTAGCCAGAAGCAATGGTTTGCTGGGGTAATTTACAAGACGTATCAAGCAACTATACTGCACAATCTGCTCAAAAACTCTTTCAGTGCTCATATGATATGTTATGTGGCATTTATATAGCGGCTCTATATATCATTGGTATGACCTCAAAGCACTGGTAAATTGAACGCCCTCGGTAACCGTAGTCCAGGTCAGTTGAGAGAGTAGGGTGTCGAAGGGTGCTTGGGTGCACCAGTTAAGTGTGCAGCTGATGTAATTGTCTGATGTTAGCTGCATCCTAGCATTAGGTGTGGTGATATTGATATCAGTTCAATGTGTGCAGTCTCGTGGGTGGACACCAAGACTGGGTTCTGGCCGTGTTAGGCCTGTGCGATGCTTATGTGTGCAGCTAGGCTGGTTTGTCGTGGGATATAGCTGAGTTTTTATTCGAATGATGAGGTGTTCCTGGGATAGTGTTCGTATGTGCGCAGCTAGGCCGAATTGATCTAGGGGCGTAGCTGCACTCTAATTGTGTGATGATGTAGAGTAGAGAGTAAGCATAGTGGTATGATACGATAGTTTATTTATGCAGCGCCCACACACAATGCGTTCCAAAGCACCCCACAACAAGGGAGGGAACAAGGGAAAACACAAAAAACATGCCTACAGGCCATGAACAACAAGAGTGCCAAGATTAACCACTGCACTAGGCCTGGCGACACCCCAGACAGTGCAAGAAACAGACAGGAGGGAAACGGGAACAGACAGGCGATTACCGCACTAGGCCTGACAACATCTACGGAGAATCACACAAGGTAAGCAAGAGGGCAGGAAAGAGGAGGGAAAAGAACAAAACAAGCGACCATCCGGTGGCGGCGGGGGTTGGGTGGATTAACAAGTAAGGGGGGAGGCGGAGACAAATAATTTTAATCATCACACTAGGTCCAGGGACAATTCCAATAGAGCAAGTGCAGAGAAAAGTAAGGGAGGGGGAGGGGAGAGGGAGAAGGGGAGGGAGAGGAGGGTAGAGGAGAGCAGAGAGTAAAACAGTGGAAAGAGCAGAGAATCCGAGGGGAGCGCTAATACAGATGCAGAGTTCAGTAAACACTTAATGTTATACGGGAACAGAAAACGTAGGCGAGAATTCGCGGTGACAATGGGCACAGCATGATTCATGGCGAACCTGAGTGCGTGATCCAGGGGAGGTCCAGCACGAGAGTAGAGGGGGTGAAGCACCACGAATCACTGTGTCCAAAAGTCAAATCCAAGGTTAAAGGTTATTGATGGTGAACCTTTTGTGAATCAAGACAACTTCTGCAATGAATGGGACAGGGGGAATGGAAGAAAGAGGTAAGGGGGGAGGAGGGAGACGAGATCAGCGAAAGCTGGAGGGGAGACCAGAAGGAGGGGGCACACAACAACATCACTGAGAACCAGAGGGGGCTGAGGGGCACACACCGACATCACAGGGATCCAGAGGGGGCTGGGGGCACACAGCAAAAACATGGGGGGGCAGAGGGGCTGGGGCATACAGCAACCAGAGTGGGTCGGGGTCACACAGCAACATCATGGGGGACCAGAGGGGGCTGGGGGCACACAGCGGCATCACGGAGGACCAGATGGGTTTGGGGGCACACAGCGACAACACGGGGGGACTGGAGGGGGCTGAGGACACACAGTGAAATCACAGGGGACCAGAGGGGATGGGGCATACAGCAACAACATGGAGAACCAGAGGGGGCTTGGGGCATACAGCAGCATCACGGGGGACCAGAGGGGTAGGGGGCACACAGCGACAACAAGGGGGACCAGAGGGGCTGGGGGACACCACAACATCATGGGGGGACCAGAGGAGGCTGAGGGCACACAGTGACAACACTGGGTTTCAGAGGGGCGGGGGCCCACAGCAACATCACTGGGGACAAGGGGGGGCACACAGTGACATCACGGGGGACCAGAGGAGTAGGGGGCACACAGCGACAACAAGGGGGACCAGAGGGGCTGGGGGACACCACAACATCATGGGGGGACCAGAGGAGGCTGAGGGCACACAGTGACAACACTGGGTTTCAGAGGGGCGGGGGCACACAGCAACATCACTGGGGACAAGGGGGGCACACAGTGACATCAAGGGGGACCAGAGGGGGCTGGGAGTACACAGCAACATCATGGGGGACAAGAGGGGATGGGGCACACAGCGACAACACGGGGGACCAGAGGGTCTGGGGGTACACCGCGATATCATGGGGGAACAGGCGGGATGGGGCACAGAGCGTCAACACGGGGGACCAGAGGGTCAGGGGGGCACAGAGTGACATCACGGGTACCGGGGGGAGGCAGGGGACACACAGCAACAACACCGGGCACCAGAGGGTCTGGGGCACACAGCGACAACACGGAGACCAGGGTGGACTGGGGGCACACAGCAACAACACGGGGGACTAGAGGGGGCTAGAGGCACACAGCGACATCATGGGGACCAGAGGGTGCTGGGGTGCACACAGAGACATCACGTGTACCAGAGGGTGTGGGGGCACACAGCAACATCATGGGGGACCAGAGGGGGCTGGGGGCACACAGCAGCCACACGGGCGACCAGGGGACTGGGGGCACACATGAACAACACAGGGGACCAGGAGGCCTGGGGGCACACAGGAACAACACGGGGGACCAGTGGGTGCACACAGCGACATCACAGGGACCAGAGGGGGGTGGTGCACACAGCGACATCATGGGGGACCAGTGGGCTGGGGCACACAGCGACATCACAGGGGACCAGAGGGCTGGCAGCATAAAACAACAACACAGGGGACTAGCGTGGCTGGGTGGCACAAGCAACATCATGGTGTACCAGGGGGGCAAGGGACACACATCGACAGCAAGGGGACCAGAGGGCTGGGGCACACAGCGACATCACTGGGACCCGAGGGGGCTGGGGGGACACAGCAACATCACGGGCGACACAGCAACATCACGGCGGACCAGGAGGATGGCAGCATACAGCAACAACACAGGGGACTAACGTGGCTGGGTGGCACAAGCGACATCACGGTGTACCAGGGGGGCAGGGGACACACAGCAACAGCACTGGGGACCTGGGGGGTGGGTCACACAGCAACATCACAGGGACCAGAGGGGGCTGGGGGCACACAGATACATCACGGGGGACCAGAGAGGGTGGGGGGCACACAGCGATATCATGGGGAACCAGAGGGGGCTGGGACACACAACGACAACCTGGGGGACGGGAAGGGTACAGGGTACACAGCGGTATCACAGAGGACCTGGGGGGACTGGGGGGCACACAGCCACATCACGAGGGACCATGGGGCTGGGGGCATAACAGCGCCAACATGGGGGACCAGGGGTCTGGGGGCATGACAGCGACAACATGGGGGACTAGAGGGGCTGGGGGGCACAAACGACACCACAGGGGACCAGAGAGTCTGGGGCATACAGCAACATCATGGGGACTAGAGGGGGCTCGGGCACACCGCAACATCACGGGGGGCCAGAGGGGGCTAGGTGCACACAGAGACATCACGGGGGACCAGAGGGGGTGGGGGCACACAGCGACATCACAGGGGACCAGAGGGGGCTGGGGGCACACAGTGAAAACACAAGGGAGCAGAGAGGGCTGGGGGGAACTCAGCAACATTATGGGGAACCAGGGGGGGACCGGGGCACACAGCGACAACACAGGGACCAGAGGGGGCTGGGGCACACAGCGACATCACGGGGGGTCAGGGGACTGGCAGCATACAGCGACAACACAGGGGACTAGCGTGGCTGGGTGGCACAAGCGACATCACGGTGTACTAGAGGGCAGGGGACACACAGCGACAGCACTGGAGACCAGGGGGCTGGGGCACACAGCGACAACACAGGGACCAGAGGGGGCTGGAGCACACAGCGACATCACGGGGGGTCAGGGGACTGGCAGCATACAGCGACAACACAGGGGACTAGCGTGGCTGGGTGGCACAAGCGACATCACGGTGTACTAGAGGGCAGGGGACACACAGCGACAGCACGGGAGACCAGGGGGCTGGGGCACACAGCGACATCACAGGGACCAGAGGGGGCTGAGGGCACAGATACATCATGGGGGACCAGAGGGGGTGGGGGGCACACAGCAATATCAGGGGGAACCAGAGGGAGCTGGGGCACACAGCGACAACATGGGGGATGGGAAGAGCACAGGGTATGCAGCGACATCACAGAGGACCAGGGGGAACTGGGGGGCACACAGCCACATCACGGGGGACCATGGGGCTGGGGGCATAACAGCGACAACACAGAGGACCAGGGGTCTGGGCATGACAGTGACAACACAGGGGACTAGAGGGGCTGGGGGTACAAGTGACACCACGGGGGACCTGAGGCGCTGGGGCCTAGTGACAGCATGGGGGACCAGAGGGTCTGGGGCATACAGTGACATCATGGGGACTACCGGTAATCCCTTAGCGCCCAATTCCCATAACGGCGGCTGGAACCAGCCGTTATTGCAGGGACCCGCAAAGGGACCCTGGCGATTATTACGGTACCGCAATTTGCGGTATCGTAATTACCGCCTTTCCTCATTCCCATTATGCCCTATGGGGCAAAAATGGGAACGGGGAAGAGCCATGGTGAAATGGGGAAGTACCGCCCCGCCAACCTTGGAATGGGGTGGAACTTCCCCATTTCACCATGGCGGACTTGTTACAATACCGGCAGCAACCATGGTGCTAATAGCGCCGGTATTGTAATGAGGGCCAATATACTTTTGTATGTGACAGAGCCAGCTGTCAATATCCCACTTATCCTCAAGGTCTTCGATAATTTCGGAAGGCTTTCTGGCATTAATATTAATTAGATCAAACCATGTTTTCCCCTTGACGACATTGCAAGACAGAAAACGTATGCATATGCCCTTGCTTCCTCCGAGAAATATCACGGTATAAGGATATTTCATAATATTAATGACACTCACCTTAATAACACCTCACAGGCATTGACCAATGTTTCAAAATCACTTGATATTTAGAAGAAACTAGCCCTGTTCTTGAAGGAGAAGGTGGGCCTTACAAAGAGGGTAATCTGACCAAGGCGGCTTTATTTGTTGGCAACTTGCCATACAATATGTCCAAACAATTCTTGTTTTAGCTCAGCGCAAAGATAAGGGAACTTGAACATTTTATATAGATTATACGGCACACACACTTTACATACCCCTGTGAACTATATGTTTTGGCTGCAAAATGTAAGTTTGTAACAGAATGACTCATATTTTTAAGATTTGACAATAACAAGAATACTTTAGGTTTGGGCTTGTGATATTCTAATCTTACAGCGTTTCTATGATGAAGATGTGTTCATTCAAAACCATAGTGGGGTGAAGGGGCAAGCTGTGGCGATACGGGGAGGCAGGGCAGGCGAGAAAAGGAGAGCAGGCAGAAGAGGTGGAAGGAGAACATTCAAAGGAGACGAGAGCTGTGGAAGTAGAGACTGGAGGAAGTGGGGGAAAGTGGAGAGACCCAAAGGAGAGAGGAGAAAATCAAGGAGGAGAAAGAAAGCCACGAAGAGAGTGGAGAGACATGGAGAGGGGAGATGAAAGAGAATGAGGTGAAGAGCGAAGAGACCTGGACAGGAAAGAAGAGAGTGGAGGAAGTGAATCGTTGTAGGGGGTCGAGGAGAGAGGAAACTCAGGAGAGAATGGGATACACCAGGAGAGTGGCGGAATATAAAGGCATTATTCTCTGCAAGTGGCACTTACAATCCAATGCTAGTTGTGATTGTCGGTCACCAACATCCCGGGCTCAAATTCTAAGTTCCGTGGGCCCAATGAGATCTAGCAAGGCCTGACTTAAGTGTGGCAAGACCCTTGAGCCAAGTGTATCTTTAATACTTCTACTTTAATACAATGTTAGAACTTTGGTGGTGCCCACTCCTCCGCTGTCTTTAAGACTCTTGAGCCTGGCACACATGCGGGCCTATCTAAGACCTCGGCATCACGAAGAAAGACGTGCAAGGGGCGCTTGAATTCCAATTGACTTTAAATTAGTTTCTTTTGACCGTCCGGATGTGGAGCCAGGGGGAATTCAGAGGAAGGACTATGTCCGCAAGCAAGCTGGAAGATCTTCCTTTTAATTTCTTTTAAAGACCTTTGTTCATTTACCCAGCCCCACTAAAGCCTTGTGACCTTCCGTTTTTATAAAATACATATGTTTGCCCCCCATTTTCGAGTGCTGAGTTGTCTATTGATGATCGTTCGGCCTCCTGAAAGAGAGACCATTCTAATGTGTTTAAAATGGTGGCTATCAGCCCTTGTCATTTGACTCGATGTCCACTAAGTGGCAGTAGAGTACTGATGTGCTCTTTCCAACCGACCTTGGCTTTCCAGTGGCTTATGAGAACATTAGATCTTGTGCTTTGCTTAACTTTGGAATCATCTAATTGTGATATCCTGAAATCCACTCTAGTATTTCTTAAGTTATCTGACTATATGTATCACTTGAACACTTTGTAATATTGGGCAATTAAAACAGATGGATAGTAAACAAAATAGAATGCAGAGTTTCCTCAATGACTACACATCTCCCATTAACAGCAATAGAAACAATAATTTGGTGATTTATATAGCACTTCATACCAGATTCTTCCAGTTTCTAAGCACTCTAATAATCAGTGTCACCATTGCGACCCACGTATGGTACTTTATTTCTCGAAATTAGGAGGATGAAGGCCCAAATCGGGTGGAAACCATGGCACACAGCATCGTTCTGCTCCCAAGACAGGTAAGTGTATTTGCACTTTAGCTATCCGCCCAGTCTAGAGAGGAAAATGTTCTGTGTTGAAAGCAACAAATTAGGTGCCACACAGGCTCCATAAGTGTACAAACAAAAGCTGTTTAGAAGCAGTGCACTGCAACAGCAACTCTCCAACACACCCCTAGAGTATTACAAAAAACACATGAGCCTTCAAACTAATTTCGTAAGCAGGAGGCCTGTCATGTCAGACTGCTCAATTACGTACATGCTTCTGTGATGAGTCCTGCGGAGTCATCACTGACCCCAGCCTAGAATCTCCTCCCATGTAGTCAGGGGAAGGCAGCCGCTACCTGATCCCAACCCTTGGGGTTGTATCGGGAGGGAGGATCACATGGGAGGAGATGGCTGTCAGGGGGGAGTGGTGACGCCTGTAGGAGAGGTGCAGTATTCATCCTTTGCTGAAGATGAGAATCTTATTCCCAGATACCAAATGGCATGTTATCCTTGAGCAATTCCCTCCCACGAAACTACCCAGAGAAGATGTTGTGACAAGTCATATAATATTCAGGTTAATATGTGCACCTTGGGGGTTCAGGCCCTAACTACAACATCCTCTAATGTCCATGAGATTATCTCAGATAGAGGTCCTAATCCAATGATAGAACACAAACTTTTTTTCCATTTCCTAACTCTGACAACACTCAGTTTTTAAAACATTCTGAATTAAATAGGTAATAAAGGATCAACACCATTAAGGACTTCAAGGACCAGAATTCCCCCACTACTGGGACGAAAAAGAGGGGATCAGAGTTAGTAGGGATCCAAAGGGCAACTAACCAGAATGAGCGGTCTAGTTGCTGTAAAGGAAAACACATGAGTAGGACATTTAAATATAGAAATTAAGTGCAGCTGAGAGAGGGTGTGAACGGCGTAGCTGAAGCAGACCAGAGTGCTGAGGTTGCCGTGAGAGCAGCGGAAAGCCCAAGTGATGCTGAAGCAAAACAGGAAGCTGGAGGACCGTGCAGAGTGTTCGCAGCTGGAAGCAGTATCAGAAAAGGGAAGCCAGCTGAAGGGGAGACATGCTCCCATTCAGGCGGGCAACCCAGCAATGAGCGAGGTGAAGCAGAGAAGCACGGGGGCTAGCGAGGCTTCAGTGACAGAAGGAGAAGTCCACCAGAGTTAAGCGGACACTGTCAGGAGGGCAGGCAGACCACAGGAGGTCCACCGCCTCAAGTAACCAAGAAGCGGAGATGGCAAGCCAGACCTGTGAGTTGGCCTAAATCCAGAGGTGACACCGGCGTGCTTCGAAAAGGTTATGGAATAACAAAAGATAATTTTGAATACTGATCAAAGAAATTAATACAACAGCGAGCAGGGCATAATTCCTCTTTTATGGGATACCAATAAGGGGAAACCTATAACCTGTATTACCAACAACCAAGAGGCTGTACAGAAGTAGCAGAGAAGAAACAAGGACTTAATTCCTCTTATATGGGACACCAATTAGGGGAAACCTTCAACCCGCATTACCCACAGTCATGAGGCTGTACAGAAGCAGCAACGATGAAACAAGGGCCTAATTCCTATTTTATGGTACACACATTAGGGGAACCTATAACCTGCATTGCCCACAGCCAAGAGGCTGTACAGAAGCAACAAAGAAGCAACAAGGGTACAATTCCTCTTTGGTGGGATATCAATTGGGGAAAGCTTGTAACCCATATTGCAGAGAATCAAGAGACTATAAGAGGCAGCCATTGTTCCGTTCTCCTCACATGGGATGCTGGTGTGGAGAGTCTTGGAACGAATATTGCCATTGTGAACAATTTTAATTGTATGAGTTTTTATCCTGGCAAGCAAGTAAACCAGGAAATGAATCAATAGTAGTTAGTCCTGGCAGTCGAGTGGACCAGGAATGAAGTTGCTTTGAAACACTATATTTGTGGCAAAATGTGTGGCAGAAAGTGTTACCACGATTATAATTTATTTACAAACTGTTGCTTTGCTAGAAGAAGTTGTTTGCTGTCCTGACAAAAGTATTCAGTTGGAAAAAGAAATGTGATATGTTAATAATTGCTCTATGTCTTTAAGAGAACACTTTCCTTGACTGATGAACTGTGGTTTGGTGAGAAAGGCATTGGTCTTGTCAAGGATATCGTTGAAGATATCAATTGCTTTAAAGTGGAACAAGTGTTTTGTGAAAAAGCCATTTGCTTTACCAAGAAGGATAGTGTGAAGAATAACAAGTGCTTTGTTTTCTGGGAATAAGTGTTTATGAGGAGACATTTACTTTACCTAAGGGAAGGTCGTATTTGGAGTAAAGGATCTTTTGAGTCGGACTAAAAAAACTTTGTTGAATCACAACTGTTTTACGAGTGTTCCTGCATTGAGACAGGAGAAGGGAACACAACCCGAGTCACAAGGAGTACTCTTTGAAAGTTCTAGGTTTGAACTTTTGCACTTGGGTGTTGAATTGAAGATTTCCAAGTATTCCTTATATTATTTTGTTGTTTGTATTAGTGTGAGGGTCAGAGACATCTGGACACTAGGTCCCCCCTTCTTTAGTTTAGTTTGCCAGGTAGGGGCATTCTGGTTAGAATAGGGAAAGAGGGGAGTTTAATCTCACGCTTTATTGTTCAATAAAGTGGCAAATCCTGGGAAAAATATACTTTTGTGTCTGATCCCTCACACTTCATGGGCCCTATATAACTATGCAAAACCGAAAAACATATAATGCATAACAGGGCATGAAAGAAAAAAAACGTAGCAAGGAGACTTATAAACGTATTTAAGATCCCAGCGTTTTGCTGTGACACATACTCTCTGCACGCAACATTGTCAATTATGGTTTTATGTTTTGTCTTGACCTCCATCCATATGTTTAGGACATTCCGTCCTAAGTGATGGGACCGGACCACTTTTTGGTAGCACCAAAATATCTTGTTTTTATTTTTAGGGGAGGGCCAGTGCATACATGGCCTTGGCCCCGCCTTTCTATGTCCCACCCAAAGCGTAAGCCTTCAGTCCTTTTCCAAACTCAGAGGTCAGTGACTGACTCCTAACTACGAATCTTTGAAGAGGCAAGGCAGCGTTTGGAGGAATGGGAACTATGAACTAAGAATACTTTAGTCACGCCGGTGAGTAACTTTGGTTTTACTCCTCTGCGCCGTCCCCTTCAGGTGGATGGTCCTATGCTCAAACTATTTTAACAGGTTTTTGTGAACTGCCTGGCTAAATTGGGCATCCACCCTGGAGCTCACGTCCAGACAGTAATGTATGCAAAAGGCAGATGGGGTAGCCCATCTTGCTGCCCTAGCAATGGATATTCAAGGGGCATGTTTCTGAAATGTGGCCAAAGCCGCCTTGGCTCTTATTAGATGTGCATGAATTGCCTTCGGGATGTGGCAGCCACCGCATGGAATAGGCTTCCAGAATGCAAGCTAACCCATCGAGAGATGGTGGCTTTAGAAGCTTGGGCACCTTGTTCACTCTGCCAAAGGTTACAAAAAGGCAAGGAGTTAGTGAACTTCTTTGTTCCATCCAGACAGGATGTAAGGGCTCTTCTGACATGCAGGTAATGTACAATTCTTTCGGCATCAGAAGAAGGCCCAGGAAAGAAAGCTGGTAAAGAAATCGGCTGGTTGATGCGAAATTCTGAAATCATTTTAGGCAAAAAGATGAGTGGCCACCTTGTGTCAGTGAAGCATCTTGAACGTCTCTTCAGCAGTGCTTGTAGTCCTCTAGCTCTCCTCGAAATGGAGATGAGGAAAACTTCCTTCCAAGAAACAAGTCTAACATACGTCATAGCCATCTGTTTGAAAGGCTTATGGCAAATGGCTGTCAAGATTACATTTAGGTCCCATTTAGATGGATAAGACTATAGAAAAGGTCACGAGATTCATCAGATCGAAGAACCAGAACCTCACTGGACACCAGAAAGCAATGAAGTTAGACGACAATTGATGTCTCCCCTGTAGCTTCAGCAGTACTCAATGTATCCGGGGAAGAGACGGAACACCAGTGCACCCATGCCATCCCAGATTTCGCTAGAGAATCCTTTTAAGGAGTTGACTCCCAGACTATCGCACGAAGCATCGGGGGCACTTCTTGTTCATGTCTGTAACAAATGGGGAAGCTCCACTGTTGAATATGCTTATCAAAATCTTGTTCTTTAGCTCCACTAGTGGTTGGCAGTAGCCAAACAACTCAGTTAATCTGCCACTAAATTCTCTACTCCTGAGAGATTAACTGCCTGAAGTCAGATTCCTCTCTGGACAGCCCATTTCCAAATCAGTACAGCAAGTAAGGTGAGATGGTGGGACTTGGTGCTGCCTTGTTTGTTGATATAAAACCTTGAGACAGCGTTGCCCATAGGCATGCAAACTACTTTGTTTAGAATGTTTAGTTGAAAAGCTTTCAAGGCTACTGGTATTCCTGAGATCGGACCACCAATATAGGCCCTGTGTCATTTCTGTGGTGACTGGCACTAGCTGAGGCTCTGAAACATGTGACCAGGACTGTCTCAAAGGGATCTAAGGGCTACCCATTCTCAGTCTGGCAACTGGCACTGCCAGAACACATGAGACCATAAGGCCCAGCAACCTTAAAAAAAAACAGGAGCTCATGAGAGTCGAGTAGATAACAAGGGAGCAAGACCATTTTCTCTCTGTGGTTAGGAATAATCCAGTTTAAGCCATATTCAGCAATATCCTATGAAATGTAGGTTGTGGGAAATCATCAAGGATGACTTTGCACGGTTTATGGACATGCCCAAACGATTAAAGAATATCAAGAAGAGTCCTGAGGTGAAGTTCTGTTAGACGTGGGGAATGAGGATTCAGAAGCTAGTCATCTAGATTTGGGTAGACATGAATGCCCTGGGGTCTAAGAAACAATGTGGCTACTACCATCATTTTTGTGGAGACTCTTGGAGCCAACGTTCAAGCCGAAGGGCAGGACCTGGTATTAAAAATGAGAATCTCCAGTCGAAAAACGTAGACATTTTCAATAAGGTAGCCAGATTGTTATAAGGAGGTAAGCCTCCTTCAGATTCACTACACAGATCCGGTCTCCCTGTTGAATGTAGGCAGGGGTGATCATTTTGAATTTTACTTAGGGTAGATACAGATTGAAATCCTACACGTCTAATAACCAGGCCAGCCAGTCCAGGCCAGCCTGGTTCGCATCGGGCACTGTAGAGGCGAGAATAGAAACCCTCACCCCTCTCTGTCACAAGGAGTTCTTCCAAAACTCACACAGCAAGAGGGTTTCTGCTATCTCCCCGCAAAGAGGGGGATTGAATATGCCGTAGGGGAGGGAATAATCAGAGGTAGGCAAAAAACTCTTGTAGGGCAGAGACAGAAACCAGGAGGGGGCCAGCCATTCCCATAGAAGTGATGTGGGGCCAGTCCTGACCACCACTTGTAGGACTGATTAACAGAGGAAAATGCTGCCCCTGAAGATGAGGTGGGTTGGGAGAAAAACTTGATCCTGTGGACCTGTTGCTTTTTTCGATGGGTGATAAGCAAAATCCAGTCTCTTGTGAAAGATGATTTGTGTGAAGATGGCTTTGGCAGAACAGACAAAGATTTGGCAGTCAAGTTACAGAACTTCCCCTTGATTAACTAATTGCCAGTGGAGTGGTGGAAAAGGGGTTTTCGGTCGCACAGAAATTCTGCACATGTTCATTTTGTGGCGTGGAGCCATGCATGGCAATATGCATCTGGACTATTGCTAAAAGTCTTGACAGAGGTGTCAACATTATGCGTGCCACCTTTAACAAGTCCTGGGCCATAACCCTTGCTTCTGCAAAACCTACCTTAAACTGTTGAATCCGGTGTGGGGGAATGAACTGTTCAGACATAGACAGCTCCCTGCATAATTTAAGGTTTGCTGTTGCCAGATTTGCTTCAGCGTTCACTTGTCTGAGCTGAAGCGCAGAATTCAGAAAACCCTTCAACACAGCCTCAGACGCTTTATCCACCTTGCTGAGGATTTGTGGTGCTGTTAACGTAGAAGATGGTCCCATATAGAGTGCTGCTGACGCGACCACTGAAGAGTATGGTTGAACGCTAGCAGTAAGAGTTAGCACAAAAAAAGACATCCTCGGATGTTTTAAAAGGTTATCAACAGCAGTCTGCCTCAGAGAATTGACGGATGTGGGTTACCACGACGGCTTCCCTATCCAGGGATCAACATAATATAGATGGGAGTTGGGCACGGGTAAATAAAGGATGGGGAGGCAAGGACATCCTTGTCAGAGCCCACCACTCAAATCCCAGTGCAAATGGTCTCCACGAAGAGAAATACTAAGTGCAGATTTAGGCCTTGTCTCCGATGACAGAAACACAGAGGCTGCTGTGGAGATGTCCCCCACAGAAGTGGAACATGAAGGGGTCATCTTGTGGTTTGGAAATTAGAAGTGTGTCACCACTTGGTCAGGTTTGCAGCACAAGTCGACTGGGTGGTCCAAGGCTTTCCCTGATGTTTTTCTTTGACAGAATTCTTGGTTGATAAATGAGTTCGAGCCCCCCCAGATGAATCTGCGGCAGTGCCGGTTGTTTCAGTGTTGGGGTGAGCTCCAGTGTAATTAGACTGACAGGGGAAAGTTGCCACATATATGGCAGATTTGTTAACCCATGACTGGGGCACCACAGATGAACCTCCGGTAGTTTTAGCCCCTGTGCGGGGAAGGTGAGGAATCCTGTGGAGTCATCACTGATCCCCAACCTGAGATCTCGTCCCATGTGGCCAGGGGACATCAGCCACTACCTGATCCTGATGTGGGGGTGGTATTATGAGGGAGGATCACATGGGAGGAGATGGCTGTCAGGGAGATGTGGTGACCCCATCGGGAGGGATGCAGTATTCTTCCCTTATAAATGAGGAAGACCTTACTCCCCGATAACATGTTGTCACTATACAAGTCCCTCCAGTTACAAAACTATAAAAATCTTTCCTAAAAAACATTGTAGGCTGAATACAAATGTGAAGCAGGCATGATATCACCAGTAAGGACAAAGACACAAAAGGTACAAGTTTCAAAACGTTTATTAAGTTTGACTGGGGTTGGAGACTTCCTAACTGACCCGAATTCTACAATGGGAGTATTCTCGATCATCAAAGTAAAAATAAAATGGTCCAAGTGAGTCAAGCAAAGAAAAAGTCTGTGTCAGAAACCTATACTTGCCTCACGTTTCACAACAACTAAGTGTGGGAGAATGTATAAAAATAAAGAGTGTGTCAGAATGGCAATGGAAGTGGCTCGCCATTCCCTTCCCCAGGTTCAGTTCCTTGGGGTTCTTACAAATTCCCTTCATGGTGGGTAGCATGCACAGTTCAAAGATTACCCGTAAATTTGTTAAGCTTCCCTTGTCTATTTCAATGTCAGTTCAATGTCCATCATAGTTCTCTTAAATTAGCTATTTCGGGCTTCCTTCACCCGGCTTCACAATTCTTTTTTTTAACCACTTTATTTGTTGTTTTGAAGAACACACAAAATACAGAAAATCAATTACATCCTAAAATATTAACAGGGTAACCAGATTGCAAAATTCATAACATCTACAAGAAAAATACATTATCACACTAAATTTTATGAATACAAAGAAAAAACAGTAATCATTAAGTACCATTTAACAATCGGTTCATCAACCTTTGATGCTACACAAACCAGACAAGACAAAACAACATCGACTTACACAAAGAAAACTCCAAATAACCGTCAAACCACCACCCTAAATAATGCACCTAAATCAACATACACCTAGTATTGGACCCTCAACTGTACAATTCATCAAAGGATCCCCAATAACGGGAATAAGAACTCTCCCTACCCTGTCTCAAAAACATGACTTTTTCATAGCGTGAAAGAGTTTGTACATCCAATAACCATTCTTCCACTTTTGGTTTCTTTCCCGACTTCCAGACAGGTAATATTTGTTTTGCAGAGGGCTTCACAATTCTTAAACAAACAGATATTCACAAAGTTCCTTCTTGGTTACTTTCCTTCAAACACGTAAACATGGCTGAAACACTTTCCAGCCAAACAGCTCTGCTTCACTGAGGCTGCGGAGAACACCCTTCCCCAACCTTTGTACTTCTCTTTCACAATGTTCAACTGTCAGAAACCTTTGCAACCGCATAGTATTATCACCCCCATGCATGAGCACTCTGACAGCAGGGTCCTTTGCCATGATCGCCTTGCCAGAGATTTTCGCAACAGCACAGTATTCTCACCCCTATGCATGACCTCTCTGACAATAGGGTTGGTTTCTCAATGTCTGTGCCTCTTTCACTGTGCTCTTGCACCTGGTTTCGCAGAAAAGGCATTTGACAACTCTGTTCCTTCTTTCACCAAAAATATCAATTCACTTTCACATTAGCCTTTCGGGATGTCTGCAAGCTCTCTTTCCCTCGGGCCCTTCCCTTCAATGGCCTTCAAACACATTTCTCTTTCATTATTCACTGTTCTTGTTATCTTAACAACATGCCGTCTCATACGGCACTGCTCCATTACTTTGTTTCTGATTGGCTCCCTTGTGGCTAAATACATTCAGAGTTGCAGTTCAATGTCTTTATCCTTCAATGCGTAGCCTCGTGTGTAACACTGTAGCTTTCCACAATCGTGCATATCACAAACCGGGCTCTCCCTTTCTTGGAACACACCAGCTGTGATTGCTTTCATGCGTACTTCTGTTTCCAGCTCATCAAGGTCAGGGTCTTGCTGTCATGGCCACTGTCTTCATCACATACAGGATCCAAATGGACACAGTCCTAGCGCCTCTGGCACCAGGCTCATAGAAAAGTGTGCTTTGCACACTTGGTGCCTAAGGCACATGCATCAGGGCCGGGTGTGGCCATAGAGAATCATTAGAGAGCACGTCCAAGAACCTCTGGGAGTGGCAAGGTGGAGTCACAACGCGGGGCCAAAGGGTGGAGCCGGAGTCAGCCTATTTAAGGCCAACCCGCCCACATATTGGCGCTTCGCGTTAGTCTGCTTTCTGCAGCGTAACGCTTACCGCCGTCCTTACCTGTTTTCCCTGCTCTTCTCCTCTTCTTACACCTTACCTGATTCGAGCTACTCCATCGCTGAGGGCGCATTTTACCTGATTCCAGCTACTCCATCGCTGAGGGCGCATCTTACCTGACTCCAGCTACACCATCGATGCACGTGCATCTCACCTAGCTCCTGCATGCCATAGTCTGCAGTGCATCACATCTTACCTGACTCCCACCGCCATCAGAGTTGGAGCGTTTCTTCACCTGATCCGGACATCCAGCAATGCGGGAGCTCATCTTCCATTCTTCATCTTTGTGGAAGCTCCATCCTACAACCGCGGACCAGCCTCCGAACAGCCAGCCGCCACCAGACTTCTCCTGCAAGAGAAAAAGAGCACAACAGGTAAGGAGTCATATAAATAACTACGCTTGGCCGCGCCATATCTAAGCCTAGGATTTTATATTAAAAACCAACTTACCATCTAGTTCAAGGCTTCATCATCCTCTGGGTAACCATTGGACTCGCTTAAACCACCGCGACTCCGGGCACCCATCTTCACACCTATCGAGGAGAGAAAAGACATTTGCAAGAATTACGAACTATAACCACAGCAAAAGACATTGCAAGAATTGCGAACTACAATCACGGCAAATACATTATAATTAACAAACATTAATCATTGCCTAAAGACTCACCTTCTAAGTGGTTGGTCACAGCCAGTCTGGATCGCCACTTCCACGGGCCAGTGAAGCAACTAGGTACACTCCAAGCGCCCCTGCTACGAGAAGCAGGACGGAGAGCTCAGCATTACAAATAAACAGGTGAGCTTGCATGGGAAAACGCTTACACACCTCGTTCTGGCACGAAAGGGTCGTGGGGACTCACAACACCACCACGCCATTCTCCTTGCCTCTCATCTTCTCTCAAGGACAATATCAGCATCCAGAGCAGTTGATTCCACAGCAGCTGGGGGAGAGAGTCGATCCAGGGGAGTCAAGTCGAGGGAGGGCTCCAACCGTGCCCCAACATCCCTGCAGAGGCCAAGTGAGCGTAACACTTGCCCACCTGCCCCTAAGACACTCCCGAGCAGCCTCGCAGCCCCAGGGAGAAAATGAGCAGTTTGCTGGGGCATGGAGGAAAGGGTTTAGCCTGCTTCTCGTCTCCCTTAACTTAACTGAACCCTCCTGGCTTCTTGGATACACGGCTCCCTCACCACACTTTCTCCTGCCTCAACTTGCAGCCTGTCGGCATCTCTGCATCCCGTTCTCCCTGGCCTGGTTCTCAGCAGTTCTCACTCAGCTGCTCCTCTGTCCCGCCATCCAGCTTGCCTTACTTCTTGGCTCCTGCTTCGCTCTGTGTGTCTTTCTGTGCTCCACCCTTTATAGGTTGAAAGATGGTCCATGAGATTCAGGTGTGTGTGAGTGTGAGTGCCTGACCTTGCCTGCCATTATTAATGGGACAAGGCCAGTATATCTTACTAGAGGTAATCTTCCTACTCTCAGTCCTCCTCTTCCTCGTCTCAGTAGTTGGGCTGATTAGGAATGGAGGGGAGTTACTGGAGTTGTAGCATCCCATAAATGTAGAGGGAATATGAGGTAAATAACTGTCAGGAAATGGGGGATACCATGTCTCCCCTTCCAGCGTCTCCTCCCCACTTCCTGAGGACCCCCTACCCAGGTGATCCTCCCTCGCTTGTCCAGTAGCAATGGCTCTTCGCTCGCCACCTGAATAAGGGATCCCCGGGGACTGAGCCATGAACCACCTTCAGGTTTTTCACACCATTTACACCTCATATGTACATAACACACACATACCATCTCCTATCTCTGATGATTTTGTACTAAATAAAAATCCCAAACAAAACCACCCTAGAAGTCATATTAATCCTATGGACTCCAACTCCCATAGTGCCTCAAGTACTGAGATGAGAAAGAGGAAGGAGTTGGTATGGGTTGCAAGACAGCCTAAGCTAAACACGTGGACTAGTTGTTGCAATGTAGATCAGCTGCGTGGGACATTTAAAGATGGTTTACACTTTCAATCAGGAGGCGGAAAGAAGAGAAGCAACTCGGCTGAAGCGGGAAGCAGAATCGCAGGTGAAGGCAGATGCACGGGAACGGACCGTGCTGAAGGAGGAAGGTGCTTTCAAGCTGCCTCTTGTCAACATATTTCCTACCAGAATGGCAGGAAACCCAGGGGAGCGTGGGAGGCTCCAAAGAAATTGGCAGCAGCAGCAAGGCTTTCAAGGATGCGGTCATGCCAAAAAGCAGCAACTTTACCGGCAAGTGAATGCGCAGCCGGCGGGAGAGCTGAAAGAGGGTCTGCGCTAAGCAGGAGACACATTCCCAAGTTACGACTTTTCCGCAGCAATGTGTCACGGGTCGGAAATGCTATGAGACACTGGTGAGTTGGCGCAGTGATGGTGGAAACCCTGGGGCGTACCGACAGGCAAATGAACAATTAAAAGAGTGTTTTGAATGCCAAGTAAATTAGAACGACAAAATGTGCACAATTTCTCATGACTGAGATGTCAATATGGGGAAAGCTGGAACAAATGTTATCACAAGCAGATGAATGTTAATGAAGAAGTTGAAAGACACGATTTGCACAAGTCTCCATATATAAGATGTTCATATAGGAAAAGTTGGAGCAACCATTGCCATAAGGACATTAATACTTGTGAAGAAGTTAAAAGAAATAACTTGAACAAGTCTTCATACGTGAAATGCCCATATGGAGAAGCTTGAGATAAGTAGTATCTAAAATCAGTGAAGTATAGACAATGCATGAGTAAAACTGTGCTACTTTTGGAAACAAAGAACATTGAAAGAAGCCCTGATAACTTACATATGTCAGGCAGTGAGCCTTTTGGGGGAAATATACCTGGCAGGTGAGTACGCCAGGGGATCTATAAAACCTAGAAGGGGATTCCTGGCAGGAGGGTATACCAGGGAATCCACTTAAAGTGTATGAAAGAAAAAGACATTATGAAAAGTTACCTAGCAGTAGAGTATACCAGGTGATCTACTGAATCTACTGAAGAATTCCTGGCAGAGGTGTATACCAGGAAGTCATCCTTGAGATGTTGTGCAAAAGAGACGTTTTTGCCATCCTTGAAACAACAGTGCTGAGAAAGAGACATCTTTGCCATCCTTGAGAAATTGTTGTTTGGAAGAAACATTCTTGCCCTCTGTTTGGGAAAAGACACTTTCACCATCCTTTCCGGAAATACTCCAGCGGAAGGGAACTACGCTCTGGATCCAAGGACATCTTCTTGGAAGAAACCATTTTTGTTGGATTATTCTATTTGCTTTACATTTGAACACTTTTTTGCTAAACCTAGATCAGAGACAATTTCCCTTATACTTCTTAGTTGTTCGTTCCTAGTGTCAGGGTCAGATATGGTTTGGACACAAGGACAGTGTACATCATTTTCACGACAAGACACAGACCAATCTTTAATTTCAGTTTTTATCCAACCCTTTTTTTTTAATACAGGTGTCTGATGTTAAAAACGTTACCACTTTGTGTTCTGTACCATTTCTGACCCCTCACACGGACCTCAGAGATCACTCCCAGCCCTCCAGATAAGGTGCACATCCGCCGTTTTAATGCACAGAAATCTTGTCAATATGGCCCTTTTCATTATTTATTGCATACTACTTACACAGGCTATTTATGGCAGCACACACATAAATCATGGAGCTCACTGGTGACAGCCTGGCAAGCAGCATTTTGCAAATCCACTCTTTAATTTAGCAATCCAAAGAAGCAACTGGGATGGGCCCTGGTCTGTTTAATTTCTTCAACACTCTCCTCTGTTAATGATTCTATCAAGATAATACTTTCTGAGTAATGTAAAAGGGAATTTGTGTGTTGTTCACTTTGTTCAACTGCTTGCATTTTGTAGGTTACAGTGTTATAAAAGCATCTTGAATCATGAACATGCTTTTCACTTTGCTTTAGGACACATGTATTATGTAAAATGAAAATTGTCTTAAACAAGGGCTGCATTTCTGCTTCATTTTCCTCAGTCTTAATCCGCTTTGATAAGAGGCAGCACAGTTGCAGCAGCATGGATATTCCATACTTTGCTTTCTTTTCATCACAGAAGTACATCAATTGTATTTAATGGCTTGGGCGTCTTGATCTCTTGACGTTTTAAAATAGCCTCCCATCAAGCAGTTGTTTGGCTTTTGTGAGGACTTTTTCGGGGTGTTCCATAAGATGTGTTTTCTTGTCTAAAGATTGCATGTGTTTGTGTGCATGAAAGGGCACTAGACATAGTTTGTTTTCTTAGAAAGCAACACATAGCTAGGCATGTGGTCTGAACTTTAGCTCCCTTTCTGACCACCCACCGCAAGCAGGTATAATGGATACAGATAGAAGCAGTGCTGTATATATTTTCAATGGCACAGATTGTACCAGTACTTCTCAACAGGACTGCTATATATTCAGGCTTACGCACGTCATGGCACAATGCCAAATATTCACAGCAGGGCTGATTGCATCATGCCCACATTTCTTAGTAGGACTGCTATGTTTTCGGACAGTACCTGAATTTCTGAACAGAGCTGCTGTAATGACAAAGCACAAGCATGTGTTGATCTTTTCTACAACAAGCTTACGTACTGAGCAAGAACAGTGTCTGAGCTTTTTCCACCAACCACCTCATCTGGTGTGATGCACACTGGCAGACAGAGTGAGAAGATGGCATTGCTGTCATATACCTCAATCCATTCTACTCGGTCTTGCACTTTTCAAAACTTCTGTTTCTCCCATGTCCGATTACTGAGTCCCACTGCCAAAAATCTAGCACATTTCAAAGCCTCATTCTGAATCTCCTGACTCATGTAGGATAGATCAAACAGGCTTAGAGCTTTTGAAAAGCCATTTATGTCAGGCAAGCCTCACATGGAATTGCCAGTGCCCTAGACCTATGTGACTTTCAGTGGCAACAACCTTTTGGGAAAGACAGCTCAGTGGGTCAATAACCTTACTGCAGAGAGTATTGTGTAACCTGTTAGTTCAAATTCTGTTGATAGGTGAGTTAATAAGTCTGCATTAGAGGTGTGCATTTAAGATGCAGGTAACATTCAATTGTAACTGAGTTGACTTAACTTTTGACTTATGAAAATGACTACTAAATGTTCAGTGATTCAGAAGACACAAATGTAATCTGGGATAATCTATATGTAATTGCTCATAAAACACAAATCATCAGGGCTGCTATACCTGTGATTGCTCAGAACACAACTCTTCAGGGCTGATGTGCTTATAATGGCTCAGAGCAGACACATTTCAGTTGGGCTACAATACTTGCAATGGCTCAGAACAAACAGCTCATATGGGCTCTTATACCTGTAATGGCATACAGTGTTGGTAAAGCATCTGCACTCAAGCAAGTGCTGCATCTGGTCAAACAAACCTCTAACTCTATAATTTCCAGCCTAATTGCCAAAAGAAGTGTTATACACATCTACAAAGGAGAACCCAATGGTAAAGCTGCACTAGATCTTCCAATGGAAAAGGCATTTTCAGCATTTTGGATATTTATTGGTGCTATGTTAAAAGACAAACAGAAAAGCGGGAGAGGAAGAGCAACTCTGAACCTAAGCAATACAGGAGAACAAAGGTGTGTGGGGGGATGGGGGAGGGGCAAAAGGACAGAGAACATACTAGACCATCCAAAACAGGAATTCAGGGCAACAAAGAAAGTGAGAATGGAAACAGAGTTAATAAAAGTACAAACACACAATAGGAGTGAAGGATAGAAGCCGCGCAAAAGAAATACTTACAGACAGTAAAATAAAACATAGATCAACTGCCGGTGAGGAGAGATAGAAATAGAAAAGCAAGACGAGAGAAGGGCAGGCCAATAACATAAGATACACTGCAAGAAAGATAATCAAAAGGAGTAGCAACCACATCAAGAACATGAAAAAACATATAGCCAGATGAATGACATTAGAGAGGAAGAGTTATATCAACCTATACAGCCAGAAATAGGAGGGAAACAGCAATAATAGAAAGCTGAGATGGGAGAGAAAGAGTGACAGGGAAACAGACCACAAAGAAAGTGAGAGACAGGGGAAACAGAGTAGCAAAGAGAAGGAGACCTGGAGAAAATACATGGAGTGGCTTTCAATCAGGTAGTGCCAGGCAGCAATGGTAGGCCGCAGAGGCAGAGAAGTGATGCTGGTAGAGTGAGGGGCTTGATTTAGGAATCACCCGATGTAACTAGCTACCATCTGTAGTTGCTCTTTACAGAGTTTGTGCCCAGGTATCTTGAAGATGAAGCTGGGTAGTATGCATCTTCAAGGTTCTTGTGTGGGGAAAATGTTTTCCACAGGTGCAATAAAATTTAGAACCACTTTGAAATACAACTGTTTTTTTAACAAAGTTTTAATTTTACGCACAAATTGGATACTTGTCGGCACATTTTACTCTCTTCTGAAGATGGAAACTCATTTTTACTCTCTTATAATTGGATTTACTCTCTAATTCTAAGAAGTGGGAGTAAAATACTCTCTCTCCAAAATCCTATCTGGAGCACTGATAACTACAGTCTGCAAGTTCAACCCCTAGCGGGGTACCTAGGTACAAGTCACTCAAAAAGAAACCCATTGAAGTACACGGATTAGTTAATGATACTGAAAAGACTTTCCGCGTAAAAGGCCTTTGAACTCTCTGAATGGATTTGAAGTGCTCAAATCAGTGGGATAATCTCTCTTAGCCAAGCGGGGGGACATGCAAAATTGCTCCAGGACAAATGTTCTTCACATTAGGAGAATTCAAAGCAGTGGTTAAGATGGAGATCTAGAAGGATAGGTTCAAGATTTATTAAGAAGTATTTACTCTCTCCCTTCCCGACAGACATGTTATTTTAGACCACATTCACCAAATGGTCTTTGCTATCCAACAAAAAAAGGGGCTAAACCCTGCCATGCTCACTGGGGCCCATTGCTACCGATTCAAAGAGGAAGTCTTAAAAGGCTCCAAATCGGCATGCAATCTCTGCTTTAGTGAAGCTAAAATCGAGCTGTACCAGGATCTCTCCCCAACAACCTTAACTAAAAGCAGAAATGTTTGAAATAAATATTGTCTCATAGTTTAGAGAAAAGGGTATCACGTGCCACTGGGGATTTCCACGCTCCCTCCTCGTCTCCTTTGATTATCAGGCCTGGTCCATAAACTCCCCTCAAGATGCTGATCATCTAATGGATCAGAACCTGCAGAATACACCTACAAATCCTAACACTTGGACCGTTGCGCATGTAAACCTGGAAAAAAAAACGAAATGTTGGGCATGGGATGGAAAGAAAACGCAACAGAACGGACTCCCTCACCTCACAGCGGACTGTCCTGTCAATATAGAATTCTTGATCGCTTGACAATCAATGATTCTTGCTTTTCCACTAAATCTAATGCCATGACCATTTCACAATTCATTATTGTTTTGCCTTCTGAAGGTCCTCCCTCTGGTCCCTGTTCCGTGGGATCCGCGAGAGTGTGCCTTACAGCGGCTTCAAATCCAGTTATCTGTTACACCCTGTTCTTGGAGGTTTGGTTGTGTATTTATATTTGTGTTCATTTTTAACGCGCATAATACCAACGAGTGGTTTGTACGCGGAGGATCGGGATTCATACCTGTGTTGCGCTGCATTGTCTTGCTTCCTAGACAAATGCATTGCCCCTGAGCTATCCTTCCTCCACTGCTTCCGGGGGACCCACTCTCGTCGAAGCTCCCCTAAGCTCTTTTTAATTTTGTCTTTTTTTAGGGGTGGGGCTTTGGCACTGTTTAAAATAATGCTCCATGAATACCGATTTGTTGAAAGCCGTTTGGTTTACATAAGGAACTGTGTAACATTGAGAGAACAGGCATTGGCAAGAGCCATAACGAATATATAAGGAACTGTGTAACTTGAGAGAATAAGCAGTGGCAAGAACCATGAGAATGTGTGAAACTGCAACAGGTGATTGGTGGCAAAACAAGCAGTGGTAAAGCATCATGAGGATGTGAGATGAGAATGAACCAAGCACCACTGTAGAACTGAAACATTGGCAAACTGCATATGAAGAAGCAAGTAAGGTGTGTTGGTTGCATTACCTGTAATGGGTGGGCCATGTGGTGCGAAAACTACGCCTAGACCGAATATACCCACCTATGGAAAAGCCACTTAAATCACCCACAAAGAAGCTTGCGAATGAATATAATGGAAATCTTGTATGATCAGAAATTGAAGAACTGAACTACATGAAATTGGTGAAAGGTAACCAAGCCAGAAGAGCTTGGAAGTATCCCAAGAAATTGTGTTGTGTTGGAACTACTGAAAGACTTGAAAGCGTGGTGAAGGGAACCTCTTTTGCACTGTGAACTATTTGAATCTTGGGGAAGGGAAACCCTCTGAAAACCAAGAGCTGTACGAAGCTCCAAACTTTTATTTGAAAACTTTTTATTTGGAGGCTCGCATCCCTACACTGTATACAATTAGATGTGAGGCAAATATAGGTTTTGGACACAGACAGACATTTGCTTTGGACATCCTAACACAGACTGTCATCGGTTTCATTTAGGTAGGGAAATCCCACTTAATGTAGGGCAAGTTAGGCCTTTTCCAAACTTCTTTTCTTTTGAATAATAGTCCCAAACTTGAATTATATTGTCTGTGTTGTGTCTACTTCATGATGCCTTTGCAGTGGTTATGTGTAGGAGAATGTTTTACACTGATGCAGTACACTATTTTAAGTCAGATATCTTTGCTATTTAACTCTGTTTTATTTTTAATGTTTTTTATTCATTTTCAAGTGTAGGCATGTTTTGGTTGCTTGTCACATACCTTTTACATTGTTGCAAAGGAGGGAATAATTTATACTCTATTAATTTAGTTTTCACTCCAATTATAAATACAGTGTGCAAAATATTCCCATCTGAAAATCGTATTGTGGCTACTGATAAGCGTGCAATGTCTAGATTAAACCTTTATTCAGCTTTATCTTGTAGTCAAAAGGGTCAGCGGCAGCAGGGCCCTAGCTCATAGGTAACTTGTCATAATACCAATCAGCAGGGCCACAATCTTTCAAGTATTTAAGCTTTTGATTAAAACATTTGAAACAAGACTCTCCAGCCAATGCAAGTGATGCTACAAATCAAAAATGAATAAAAATGAAATGGTTACATTTGCAACTGAAAATTGGACTGCAGCAAAACATGTCCATGTGGTGGTCGAGATAAGTATATAACATTTTTTAATGAAGCGCTGCATGCGGGTCCCTCCAACTTTAAAGCATTGTGATTATTATAACATCAACCAATTGTCAGTTTACTAAACATTGAAGGATGAAAGGCAAACTCGCTCCAGCAAACATTTGTCCATGACATTAGAATTAGAATTAAGCATTTAATAATTTAGCATTGAGGACTTTCCTCTGTGCACTATTTTACTGCAACACTAGCATGCCAATAAGTAGCACTAGCTCTGGGAACTGAGGTGTTTCATTAACCATTCAAAAGACAATTTTGCTATCAAACCTCAAAACAAGTTATGTTTTCTTTTATGTGCAATTGGCCAGGTTTGTTAATGTCTTCAAAATTAACAAAATATATACAGTAGAAAACAAATATATAGAGGAATAATGAAAGGCAAGTTGAGGGACTTATTCCCCTGAATAATATTAGCATCCCATTCTGAAACATTGAAACATGCTTTAGTAAGTAAGAAAAGGTTGTTGAAGTGCTGGGAATTGGTACATCAATCATTTGGTGTTCTATGGTGGGTGAATACCTACTAAATGCATGTTATCTGATTGTGGGCACACGGTGTGTCTATAGTGCTGCAGACTATTTGAATGTAAAAGATATTTCCCCTTTTGCTGTGCCATTGTGCCCTGTTGTTGAAGTAATGAACTGGGTCAAATAGCAAATTGCTGATCTCTTTTTTGTGTTGATCAAACCTGACTTATTCGACATGAGTTGTATTTATAGTTTTCTGAATTCCTACCATGTGGTACTTTCAAAGTTAGTCTATGTATTTGGCTAGTTGCTACTAATGCTATAGGAGTGTTGTGTGGAGTTTCCACTGCAGAGGTCCATACTGGTTCTGTTCCATGTGGGTGGTGTGCCCACTGTTGTGGTTCTTCTGCATCTTTTCTATGTGAGTGGATCTTGGATCACTGAGGCCCACGCTGTGCATGTTCTTTGTGACTGGAGTTTTAACAACTGGGGCCTACACTGTTCCCATTCTATGTGAATGTAGCTTGTATTACTCAGGGCCTTCATTTACCTGTTAAATGTGGGGGAGTTTGCACTGGTCCATTGCATGCAGTTACTGCTCAATGCGAGTGGAGCTTGCACGGATGTGACCCACGACTTGTTTTCTGTGTTCATCTTGGTTGCCCTGCTGGATTTACCCAAAATAATATCTTCTTTTGTAATCTAAGCAGGCCAACCTGCGTTCTCTTGAAATATGCCCCCCAAGTAATCAAAATGTTATGATGTTATGTTAGCTGCATTTATTAAGCGCTGCCTTCACCAACTAGGTCAACATGGCGCTGAGAGGTAAGTCGAACAGGAGCCAAAGAAAAAGTGAGAAGGAATTTCAAGCTAAAAAAAAGGTTTTCAAGGCGCGTCGAAACAACAGATGGGCAATTATCGCACGCACAGACAGCAGGGATGAATTCCATAATAGCGCAGCTGCCACTGAGAAAGAGTAAACGCCAACCCAAGAAAGTTTGAACTGGGGAACAAGAATCCATAAAGCGGTAGAAGAGCATAAGGGGTCATAATGAACAAACTAGCCGGTTTTAGAAAAAGCCTGGTTAACCAGGCAGAGGGGCGTGAAATTCACCCGTTTGGCCACAGGTAGCCAGTGCAAGACCGAGAGAATGGGAGAGGCAGAGGTATAGCGGGCACCACCAGTGGCCAGCCTGGCTGCAGAATTTCTAAGGACTTGTAAACGCTGGAGTAAAAGGCGGGGCTGCCCAAGAAAGAGCGAATGAAAATAATCCATTGAACCGGATGTAAGTAAAGAGACTACCAAAGGGTGGAGGGTACAAGGAAGGTAGGGTAGAACCTTGTGCAGAATGCATAATTTGAAATGGACAGAGCGGCAGATAGAGCTGACCTGTGCCTGCATGGACAATGAAGCAGAGAGCTTCACGCCCATGTTTTTAACTACTATGGATGGGGTAGCGAGGGGACCAAGTTCGGCCAGCCAGAATTCGGGGGGAGGGGGGGCTTGCCCCAACCCCACCCGATCCATTTTAATCCCTTTACCCCACAACCCTTCATTTAATTAATGTTTGTGGTGTTTTTTGGTATTATGGTCCACTCTGAAATGTACCACTCTGTAATGTTTTATATATATTGACTCGATACCCCTAACAACTAGGTAAATGTCCCTATCAACAGACTAACTTCTCATAGAGTGGCAAAACCTAGTCTGCGCTGTTGAGCCGCCTATCTAAGTGAAAAAAAGACGCCTAGGACTCTCCAGGACTGTCTACTACCTCAATGCAAGTACTCAGAACATCTTAAGTTATACCATTTAAAACAATAGCACCTAGGACTTGTACCTTCACCCACTTTTATTCATGTACTGGCCAGTCTATCTATTACTAAAAAGAGTCTAGCTCAAAAACCGTGTAACAAAATTATGAAGCGACAAATGCCTTGTTGGAACCTCTCTTCAGAAACTCTATACTACAAAAAACCAAGGGAGGGATAATTATCTGGATGAGCACATCTATTTCTGCTCATTTTTGTGCTCTAGTTCATGTACTTGCCACCTGTGGGGTCCATCAAGAGAGACACCTGTCAGTGCTCCCATTCTTTGCATTATTCCTGAGATCAATAGCTAGTGATCCAGACATTAAAAAGCCAATTCTATATTTAATTGAATGACATGCCATTCTGTCTACGCAACTGTATAAATATGCAACCACTCACCATTGTTTCCTTGTGTGGCTGGTGCACATGTAGACTTGTCTATAGGGTGTACATCATCTCCTGTCTCAGACTGCAGGATTTCTCAAAACGCAGCCATGGTGAGTGGCGTGAAAGGAGAAAGGAAAGGCAAGAGAGACTGTGAACGATCAAGAAGAAAAGACCCAAACCAGTCAAGGACTGTGCCAGAGATCCCTGCTAGTGACAGCTTCGCCAAGAGGATGACATGGTGCAAAGTGTCAAAAGTGGCATAGATGTCCAGTAGGATAAGGGCACCGTCACCACCATGATCCACAATCAGGGCCGGCTCATCCACTGCCGCCCATCCACCGACGACAACAGGACCGTTTATGTGCCCTGGCCAGGGCAGAAGTCAGACTGGTATGGGTCAAAAACACCAGAGTCGTCCAAAAAAGAACAGCACAGAAGAGTGACCAAAGCTTCCAAATGTTTCATAGAATAAGAAAAGAGGGAGATAGGCCGAAAATGAGAAAGGATAGAAGGGTCCAACGTAGGCTTTTTCAGAAGAGGTATGATCAAGGTGCGTTTAACTGAAACAGGGATGTCGGCGTTAGAAAAAGACAAATTAACAGCAGTAATAACAAGAGATGCAACAACCGGGATTACACTTTTGAGATGGCTGACCAGGATCAGGTCTGTCGGGGAGGCATTCGATGGTGTGCCAATGCCAAGATGGAGGGTGAGCAAGGGCATGCCCCAACGGGGTGGGTCCATGCTCACGGAGAAAGGAATAACATATGGTCAGACCAAATAATAGGCAGGCCAGGAAATGTTGTGAACAGAGAAGGGGGGCAAAAATGA
This sequence comes from Ambystoma mexicanum, assembly GCF_040938575.1. Taxonomy (NCBI): domain Eukaryota; kingdom Metazoa; phylum Chordata; class Amphibia; order Caudata; family Ambystomatidae; genus Ambystoma; species Ambystoma mexicanum. The sequence continues at coordinate 1,089,618,639 of NC_090929.1, forward strand.
GGTCAAGGGTATTCCCTTGAACGTGGGTAGAACCCTGAACAAGTTGGGAAAGGCCGAGATCAGCACAGGCAAAGATGAGGCAACCTGCTAGGACATCACTAGGATTGTTGGGGTGGAGATTGAAGTCCCCAAGGACTACCAAGGTCCCATATTGAAGGCGTAAGCCAGACAGCATGTCCAATAAGGCCAAAGGAAACCCTGAGTCCGAGGTTAGGAGGCAGACAGACCAGAAAAAATGAAGTGAACAAGAGGCAGAAATGAGAATACGAAGGACAGCCTCCATGTTGGCTGTGTGCTTAAGAGGCACAATGGAACAGTCACAATTAGAACGGCAGAGCGAGCCTCCCCCACACGAGGGGAAACTCGATCCAGTGTAAATATGCCATACCCAGAGGGCAGGGCATGAACTAAGAGCGGGGCCGCAGAATGCTTCCGCTATGTCTATGTTACAAAAACCAGATAGGGAGCATGATCCGCAAGCAAGGAGTGACAATCAGCTGCATGGGCAGCCAGTGAAAGTGCAATCAGCAGAAGGCATTTAGCCTGACATTGTGGGAGGACTTCCGACCGTACAGAGGCCACAGAGAGCCAGCACGAGGGAAACAGTACCACATGGTGCTGCCCAAATCAGCTCTTGACGTGTGTAATGCAGCCATGTGTTAACAGAAGGACAAGCCCATAGCCTGTCTGATGTGCGGATGAGTGCAGATGTACCTGACTTTCACCGGACTTCAGCTGGTGGAGTTTCAGCTGCGCCTCCTAAGGGGCGGTGCATTAATATTACAGATTCAATTGGCAGAAGTCAATCCGATCAACAGACCTGCCTACAGCGAGGCAAGACTGGCAAAGTGAGTGCGGGTGAGAAATGAGAAAAACAGTTTCAGTGGGAAAAAGTCACTGGTAATGGCTAACTTGTCCTAAGATTTTACTGCTAGCTTTTATTTGCACAGGGCAATATGTGGAATGCCGTGGCCTGAAGACATCATCTTGGTCTTTTCGTGTGTTTAATTTATGGTGCAACTCAGCACCTTTACTCCCAACAACACTCAGTGAGACCCTCAAGCCTTGCAGAGAGGTGGAGAGGATCACAGCGTCATCAGCATAAAATAAAGCTGGATATTTCTCAGATCTCTTCAATGCCGCAATAATCTCCTGTACATAGATGCTTATGGGTAGGAGTGCCAACACGCTCCATAATATTCCTCTTTGGGCATCTTCAATGTTGCCCAGGTCATTTTTAAAATGTTATGGTCACTACTAGAAGATGGAATTATCTCAAATTTCAACACCATTTACCAGACACAAATATGTAATCCAAAATTCGGGCCTGTGTCCAAGTTGGTCGCCATGTGATGTCACCCTGTAGCTGCCCGTTTAGGAGATAGGGGTCCAGAAGGTTGCTTTCTCCCAACCACAAAACCCCCTTTTCTGTGGTTGTATTGAAAGGGGCCTCTCCTCATTCCAAACTTGGCACCTTTTATCCATGCAGGTGCGGTTTAAATCACCACAGGTAATTGCTGGATCGTCTAGGTGTGCATGGCATTCATCAATCAATTTCATAACACAATCCACAAATTCACCATCCCCAATCGCAGCTGGATTCCAATATAAATAAAAACAAAATCACAAACAAGGTCCTGCCCATAGGTCTCATATCATCCCACCGTACAATTACCATCTAGATGTAAGGGTTGGGCGTTCGAGTCTCTAAAACTTCCATTCCAATTCCAATAGCTAACAAGAGGCCTGATGCAGGTGTTCATCTGAGACCTTTTACTGCTGAATGTCTCTTGCAGACACAATATGTCAAAAACTTCAAACGTGAGTTGGTCACTCCTTAACAAATGCATGAAGCCCAACATTATCATATCCCTAGTTGTAATTACAGGCTTCAGTTAGTTAATCTCCTCTTTCAGACAGCCAAGTGCATGGCCCTTCCTTATCAACCTCACCCACAGCTGCCTTCTGCATGAGAATTTTCCTTTAGCCATCTGGCCTCCACACCACCTACAGATGACCTCATAGTGTCATTGGTCACCAGCTTGTACGTTGTGTTAGCAGCTAGCCTTTTTGTTCTTATGTTACGATGTTCTGGAGGCTTAACCACAGGAGTCACTACATTACTCTCGGGCTCCAATGGCACGACAGACCTTCCAATAAATACTGTTTGTCTTTCACAGACTGTTGTTTGTTCCGGAATTCTCTCCAGCGCGATCTCCAATTTACCGTCAATGGAGTATACCGACATGTCCATCAACTCTTCCATAAGCTTGTCTTTGGTGTTCTTCAGTTCTACCGGAGAATGTGGAGGCTTAGTTGTATAGGGAGCCTGCGACAACAATTCTGGTTGATTGGTAGCTTGATTAGTTTTGGCAACTTTTGTGTTAGACTTAGGCAACCCTTCCAAATTAAGTGGAATGTCTAGGATTCGTAGACATTTTATTGAGTCAATAGATTTGGGCTTTTTCTCTTGACCAAAGTTCTTAGACTTCTTTTGTTTTATTTTAGGACCTTGTTTCTTTTTCTTTTTGCGTGTAAAAATAGAATACTCTTTAAGAGGGATCCTGCAATAGTCGACATTTTCCAATGACGAGAAGCCCTGTTCAGCATCTGATTCCAATCCCCCTACAGGAATGGCACCCAAGCCCCTGTCTACCTCTTTGCATACTGTGCTAGAAACTGGCCAGTTCTTCTAACACTTCTACTACTTCTGACATCTGTGTACGATAGGCCCCCCTGCATGCTTCTTGGGCCGCTGCACTGCTCACATTCCATGGACTCTCTCAGAATTAAAATGTTTAGTTAATTTGCGGCAATGTCATAATTACTTTCAGCGCTTTCGAGCTTCTCGCAGGCAGGGATGATACCCGGCAGGCCCCGAGATCTCTCCTTTCGTACCGTCCATTCAATATAGTGTCTAAAACCCACTGAAGTGATGAATAAATATGATCTGCACTCTTGGAAAGGTTCCCTTGTACAGCCGTAATAAACCCCTCAATAAAAATCATCTTCAAGTGGAGCATTTCCAACAGTGTTGCATGGTCTTTAAGATGATCGTTTATAGACTCATACAGTTTTAGAACTGCGCCAGCGTAATGGTCAGGGCTGGCATGGTATTAACATAAAAATGATCTCAGGTGTTCGCGTTTGAAAGAACTTCACTATGCTCCTTTGGTCGTTTTTTGTTCTTTTTGTAAGAACAGGGGTCGAGCATTCTGATAATGCAGGGCTCGTGGAACTATCCGTGGTCTCATAATTCTAATGTGTCGCCTACTTACCCACGGACTCACCACAAATTCTGTGTTGTTTGTGTGCAACAAACCCTCTGGTGTTATCTCAATTGAATTACTCGTTATTGCCAGCTGTGCTGAAGGGTTATTTTTCCCAAAATGAGTGTCCCCCGTATTAATAATCATATCATTCGAATTGACAACAGGAGTGTTCAAGTGCCCATTCGGATTTCCCAATTTCAGGGATATTGACACCCTTCTATCCTTAGCTATCATATCGGAAATCCGTGAGATGTCACAAGACAATAGGTCTGCCAGGTTGGAGTCCCGGGTGGGCGAAAGGGCTGCAGAGCCTGCCGTCAAAGCTGCCGTAGGCGTATGAAGTAAAATTGAGGACGGCTGCGTCGACCTATCATCCAGCATCATCACACTTTCCAATAGCTCTGAATCTGCTATCTCGCCTGCGCTTTCGCCAGTCTAGTCAGGCCATCAGAGGCCCACGGGGGTGATAGAGTAAAATAAGATGTCTCTGCCCCTCCACTTTCTGTGAACATTCAAGCGACCGACTATGGAGACCTACAGTCATGCCGTTGGTATCATTAATGTTACCGTGCTCTTGTACAATTACCAAGGAAGCAGCGCCGCAGTTTGATAGTACCACAGCTGTTCCCACACTCAAAATGTTCAGAGTAGTTGTGACTGGCATCAGAGCTCTAACGGCAACCTTTAAGTCCAGTTCCAAAAACAACTGCAACAGAGCTGGGGGAAACGGTACCAGGGATATTAGCCTCTCAACTTTAAAGCAGGCATCATGAGTCTCCATACCCGAGGTGCTCACCTCAACACCACTCACCTCCCCAAGACGCTATTTGCCATTGTCATTAGGCGCTCTTTCTTCCGACAGCAGGAGCAGCTCTCTGCTTCTCTGGGGATATCCTAGCCCCATCAGTCCACACCTAGGACAGTCAATACGGGGCAGTGCTGCTCTTCATGCTGCCTGACTGCAGTACGACTGCACTCAGGCTAGCACTTTGCGTCCAGGACAGTCTGTGTACTTTGCCTTGCAAAATTAAAGGGCCAGCAGTCCTTCAGCGAATCAGACAAAATCAGGAGCAAATGTTTAGACAGCAGAGCTCTACACACTCTGCAGCATGACTGCAATCAGGCCAGCACTCGATAAAATACATGACATTAAAGAAGGAATCGTCTTGCATTTTTATTTGAATGTGCACTTGATTGGGATTTCTGAGGCAGGTATTCACTACGGAGGATATGGATCTTTGCATAATCAATGTTGCGCGTTGTCTATGGTTTTAGTGGTGAATGCACACAATTCCTCATTAGATCAGTAGTTAGGCAGGGGTGTTTGCTGGTCCATATTCTATTTAATCCTTTACTAAATACTCACAAACATTGATGTAACCAAAAAAAGTGCCAGCCCACTCATGTCCTACTTTATGCCGATGATGTGGTTCTCTTAGCAAGGACAGAGTGATGAAGATATAGACAACTTTCCATTAAGTGAGACAATAAAAATCGAATGAATCTAAATATAGAATGAGCAGACGATCCAAGCAAACGAGAACAAATATTGCAGTTAACAGGAGCAAATTGATCAATGATGATACTCAGATCAACCTCTTCTTTCCTACTGCTACCCTAGACCTTCCGATCATATCTTTAACTGACTCATGGATATCCGCCACTGCTTTGACCTTTGCTGCCTTATACTCAGTTTCTCAAAGACTGAAGTAATCTTCTTCCCGGCCCACTATCCTCTCCTAGGCCCTCACCCATTTTCCTTCCTTCACACCATCCGCCCCCTCACCCCCACAAAGGTAACAACCTGTATCCCACAGCAACCTAAAATGTCAACAATTTCTTACCTCCATTGCAATCACGACAAACCTTACCCTTCTTACCATCAGTACAAATCTGACTTCTATCCAACCCCACTACAAAAACGAATCTCAACCTTATTACCAAGTCATTATCGGAACATATTATAATGCTTCATGCCAGACCCCTCTAGTGTTGGTGCACTGGATCAGGGATCCCCCATGCTGCAGGGGGTTGTCCTATTTTCAAGGCAAGTGGTTACCTGTGAGCTTTCTTCCTTGCAGTCAACTTGACTATTGCTCAAGTCTACCTCCCAGTCTTCTACTCTACTCTGTTGCCTCTCAACAAAACATGTAACTGTGCTACTCATACTCTCTACAACCTTCCCTGCTCCTCTGGTGGCTATGCAACACAGATGCCTCTTGGAATTTCGTCTACTCATGTTTAAATATGTTCATGGTGTCATTTCTATCACCCAGGACTCCCCCCTCCCACACCCTTTGCACGAGCACCCTGTCATGTGCAACCTAACACTGCTGCTGATGTTCCTCCCTCTGCAATTCAGAATATTAACACCATCTCTGTATTAAAAAGGAGCCCTGATGCTCCACTTCCTCTCTCGGAAAGCAGCCACTAACGAACCAAGGGAGAATACAGCACCACCTCTTTCATCTATACCACTCCCTCCTTTTATGTGCTGAATATTCCTATTGCTTCTATAACTTACCAATTGTATTTACTGTACATAACTTATGTTTGCCAATAATGTACCCACTGGTATCCTCCACCCACTGAATCTGAACCTACTCTTCAGCCAACCGTTTCCTCAATAAAATACAAAATGCAATATGCCTCTGCCTTGTATCACTGCATACAAAGGATTAAACGGGTGTATGAGAACAGGCTCTCTTTTACCTCACAGATATGTATCCTCACAGGAGGACATGACCCAAATTCACCAGGCAACATACTCATTGTCCCACAGGCCAGAGGAACCCACCCACCCCGACCCCCCAACAGAGTATGATGTAAGTGATTGTATTACTATAGAACCATTGCCAGTCGCCTGAGTGCTGAGGTGCTCATCCGAAAAGAAAGCTCTGGCAGCATGAGTGGCTCCAGAGAGGATGGTTGGAGTTGGGGAAAGAAGCATGGCGATTGCTTCTGGGGGGCCTGTTGTCCACGGATTTACTTTGATTCTATAAATACATAAATGTACAGCTCATCATTGCCTGTGCATGTTCCCTTCTGCAACACTAGCGACAATTTACAGGCTCCCAATGAACCCATGCAGAGGCACTGTCAGCCATGTCGAGTGTTTCCCAAGGCATTGAAGACATTCAGCAACCAAAGAGCGTTGCCGTATGGTCCAAGTTATGGAGGCCATGGGGTGAAAGGCCCTGAAGCAGAGCCGCATCACGCACTGCAAGCCAGACCCCACATATTCCGCCCATAATAAAGGGGGAGGAGGGGATCTTACGTAGAAGCCAACAGGACTCTAGAGAGTGGATGTGCCAAGGAGGGTCACAGGGAAGGCACCGCCGCATTGGGACACTTGCACCACAACAGGACAGCAGAGAGTGAGTGTCCCAAGACAAGCCGAGTGAGAAGCAGACCACTGTATATTAATGTTCCTGTACGATGCAGAGTACACCTACCATGGTAGTCGTGTCCGCCAGAGAGCGGCAGTGAAGGTGTGGGTGTACCGAAAGAAACCTTGTCACAGAGAAACAAGGAACATATGGGGCACTCTGCCTCAGAGTAGCGAGAAGGAGAGCCAGGCGCCTGCTGGGTCAATCAGAGGCAGAAAGAAACAGTTGAAGTCTATGTAACCAAAAGGAATGAATTGTGTGGTGTAGGGTCACAGACAAAAAGCGACAGCTGTGGCCATATTGGAGTGGAGATCAATGCCCAGAATTATCAAGCCTCCAATTCAACTAGTGGAGCAGCCAAAAGAAGCTTTCCCTCTCTGTTCTTACCAAATGCCTGAGAGCTGCCCATCAAGTTAGAACTGTGGAAGGAAGATTGTCAGGACTATCTGTTGGCACCCAATGACCCTCATGCGGTATAGAGCACATGAGGATGTTTCTCGTGCCCTGGCTTAGCTTAAAGGGACAAGAATCGAAGTCTTCCAGAACGTCCAGCTGAAGGAAATGGTGATGGACGGGAATCAGGAGCAAGTGATTCCCTCAACCTTTATGAGACAATTCTAAGAAGACTGGATATACATTATTAAAAGAAATCCAGGCCTATCTTGGAGCGCTATTATTTTGTGATGTGGGAGCAGGCAGAAGGGGAGTCCATCAGATTGTGTTGCAGGGTTTAGGGAACTTGCCAATAAATGTAACTTCGGAGAGTACTTCAATGAGCATGTGAGGGACCAATTCATGATAAGAGTTAAGGGAACATAATGAAACTGGAGGAGATTTGGAGCCAGGACTTCCACATTTTAGACAAGGTACTGGACAGTGCCAAAAAGGTAGAGAACATGATGCAATGCATTAAGGCGTTCGAAAGTAAGGACATCAAAAAGGGGTATGCGAGAGCGTGCAGCATTCAGAGGGGAGGAAAAGCATGACGAGAGGTCAAGTGGGAGCCATGGGAGCAGCATACAGAGCGGCAGTGAAAGAAAGGGTGGTGGCAGAGAAGGGAGTTGCGATTGGGTGGTGATGTCAACAAGGGAATAAAACATTCCCAGGTCTCAATGTAGAGCGCAGGAAGTGAGGGAGGAAAGGACATTTTGCCCGATAATGCGAAAACTTTCTACGTGGAGGAGTCAAGGAGGTTGAGAGTGGTGGGAAAAGTGATAAACATCCCAATAAGCCTATCGGAAAATATTGTGTCTGAGCCCCAGAAACTAGAGGAGCAAGAGATTACTGAACAAGCCGAGACATCAAAGTGGGTGCAGCCCATAGTGGTAATGTAAAAGGCAAATAGACAATCCAGGCAGTGGATGTGGATTTGTGGGGGCTTACCTGCTACGTAGTGGAAGATTGGTTTCCTTTGCCTTAAAATGGTGAATCTTATTAGAGGTGCTAAAGTTTTCAGCACGCTTCATCTTGCTTCAACCTAATCACCAAGTCATGCTACATCGCAGTTCAAGAAAAAACACCACGCTCAGACCTCTGCAAGGGACGTATCGCTTCAAGAGGAAGCTCTCTGGGTTGGTTTCGAAACTGCGTTCTTCCAACTCCAACAGCATGCCATGTTTAAGAATTTAAAGGGGTCTCTCTGTTTTCAAGATGGCATAATCACAGGAGAAACTGAGAAGGCACATGATCAAAAGTTACTGTGTTGGAGATCTTTAAGGAAGCCGGACTGACACTGAGGAGAGAGAAGTTCAGGAGAACATCCATCAAATACCTAGGTCATAATGTTAGCATGGCGGGTGTGGAACCCAAGGAAGACCTAGTTGAGGCAATAGTAAATCTTGATAACCCCAAGGACCAACAAGGGGCGATATTTTTCTTAGGATTGGTAAAATATTATACTAGGTATGCAAATCCCTTTGCGGATAGGTATACAAATATTCGATACATGTATATAAAAAAAAGAGATGGCATTTCAGTGGCAGAGAGAGCAAAATAACTAAGATATTAAGGAGGGCCATACCAAAGGCTCCTGTACTGGCTCATTTTGATAGAGACTGTGAGACACGTGTCATGACAGATGCCAGTGAGACTGATCTGGGGAAAGGTCATTGACAGGGTAGTGGAATTTGCATTGAGGACTTTCAGGGTGGCAGAACTGAAATGAAAAGGAGGAACTTGGAGTAGAATTGGCCATTAACACATTTTGTGACTTCTTGTGGGGTAGGAGATTCCTGGTACATACGGTCACAAGTCCCAGGTCGGGGTGTTCATGACTAGAGCTTGGACGGTGGGTCGCGCAGGATGTGATGGGCCACCTCACTACAAGGGCATGACTCTCAATTGAACATGTACAGGGAAAGGAGAATGTGGTAGCAGATTTCCTCTACTGTATGGGCAGGCCTGGGTCTGTGCCTGATAATGAAGATGAACAGTGGTTTCAAGTGTGTGGCGGCGAGGTAAGTATAGAGAACTGGGAAGAAATGATGAAAGAAGAGAACATTAAACAAAATGATGGAAAAGGTCAAGCAGGGCTGGAGAGAACTGGTTCCAAGTGATGCCACGGTCAGGGAGGAATTAAGAGTGCGCAACAGATATTTGGGCACAAGTGTGAAGGTAGTGCCACGAATATGGGTATGTAAGAAAATATTTGAAGTGGGTAATGAAGGACATCTGGGGATGACAAGACTAAAGGGATGTTATGGGGAGACTACTGGTGGCTGATGATACTTGCAGAAACGGAAAGAGATGATGGAAAATTGCATGTTTTTTTGGAGGCAGACACAGGTTCAAGAAACCAAGTTAAGACGTCGAGGCCATTGGAGCTACCTAGCCAATCCTTGGAGATTGTCAAGCTTGAAATATTAGGGCCCCTGGATGGGGTGAGGCTAAGCGGAAATGCTTTGGTATTGCTGAACCTATATTCTAAGTGGGTGAAGGTGAAAGTAGTTTATGAGGCTGACTCCAAGGTGAATTTCCTCGACGAGATCTTCCAACGGGAAGGGATTCCGAGAAAGGATCTCAGACAACGTATTCCAAATTACCTTGTGTGTTATGGAGACCTACTTACGGAGTCATACAACCTCGTTATAGCATTCTGAGACAAATGCGGCAGTGGAAAGATTTAACAGCACCCTGGTGCAAACAATCAAGATAGCCATTGTTGAGGGCCAAAATTGGAGAGGCGCGATTCAGAAGTGGGTGTGCACGTATAGGTTAGAACATGGTTAGTTCCCTTTGAAGTGCTGAGAAGGAAGCCCCACACTGCAGTGTGCCCCCCCATGGCTTGAGTGAACCGTGTTTTGTAGAGTGGGATGTGAAGGAAAAAGCACAAAAGATAACCAAGTGATATGATATACGAAGGAGTAGGAGTAAAGAATGTAAGGAACGCAAGCTGGTGTGTGTGACAAAGACAGGCAAAGTTCCTAAGGGAAAAAAAGCCGATTCTGTGGGAAGCTGGATAACATAGCTCATGTGGGCCGGTTCTCCACAGTTACTTAAGATTCTATAAATAGTTTACTTCCATCTCTTCATTGTCTGTTCTATTCTCCAACAGAATGCCAATTTCCTGAATGAACAGTGCTTCACTCGGTACAGAGGACTCCTGCCCACAGGCATATTTGTTTTGTATGCACCAATAGGTTCCCTATGCAAAGATGTGTTTATGCAGATAGAGAGGTGTGTATTAAACCTGGCTCAATGATGTAACATTGCGTGGGTAGTTACTGCATGCAGCTTTCACATTTCAGCATGCTTGCAGAGTAAAGAGGGGGGACCAGGACACTTCCATAGAGCAGGGAAAGGCTGGTGGTCTCCAGGCATGAATGAGTATTTAGTGACCCCTTAAAGAAGAGTGGGGTGGGTTTTGAGAGGAAGGACTGAATTTCAAAAAACGCATTCTGTCATGTACAAACAGGACATGCCCCATAGTTCACTCTCTCATATAATAAGAAATGAAACTTGCCAAACTAAACTTGCCAGATTGTGAACCGTCCGTGCCAAAGCCTGCTCAAAACTGCCATAAAGCCCATTCCACCAACATTACTCCCACTAATGATTGAATAAGCAGTGAAGCGCACTATGTCAATAATGAAACATTCTAAAAGTTACTGCTGCCACAAGTTCATATAAGAATATGTATCAAATCAAACCCTGAAATGTTGCAGAAATTAAAGCCAGTTGTGGCCATCCTGCTTCAAAGGACAGCTTACGTGCCAGATGCACATGACAGATACAGACCGGTATTATCACCACATGGCAGATTGTGTCAGTGTCTACTCTCCCGGGAGGGATTCCCAACCTGCCGGCATGATTTTATCTTTAGCAAGGGCTCTTCCACCATCTCTCCTCTCAGCACCCCAATATGTCGAAGTTCTTTTGACAGATTCACTTGCACTGATCTTTGGGAATCATTATTTTGTTAAATGCGTATTGCTTTCTTTCCCTCCCCCACAGCACTGCCTAGCAACAGTATATGTATCTCGAATGTAAAAATATCTACGTTATGTCCTTTATCCTCAGGCTAGAAAGAATGCAGATGTGTTCATGCTGTAAAGCAGCCTCAATACAAATGTATTTACCAGAATGCTACTCCTCACCCAGTAGTGAGCCCAGATTGCTCTCTTATTTGATACTCACTCGGGAATACACATTCTACAATGCTCACTGCCTAACCTAGTGCAGACTTCAGAATCTACTCAGACTCACTTGATGACACAGAGACAGAAAAACATGCTACAGAGCGCACGTCCCCTTGTTTAGATGGCCGTACAACAGGACCTAACTCAGTACAACTAACCAAAAAGGACCACATGTAGCAGAGAGCCCTCTACGTACTGTACAAATAAAGTGATGGTTTCTAAATATTTGGGTGTTGTTTTTTAAAAACACCACCACAGAACCAACTTCGACCACCAGACTCTAAACAGGAGTGTCTTCCACCAAAGATGTGGATTGAATTAAATACAGAAAATAGTTGAGCACATGTAAACTTGAGTATTGTACAACATATTGTACATTTTGTATAAACTGTATATCCTCTTACCGCTATGCTTAGATATATCTATAACTTGTAAACTATGTATATTCACCTATAATTTTACACTCTGATGCATTGGTCCTAATGTTTGACGCTTCCAACATTGTAACCTAGTTGGATTAATTTACTGCGTGCTCCGTAACTAAGTTGTACACTCCTCTTGCTGCTTTGCGCCCTGCTACCCATGGGTTAGGTGCGCTTTACAAATAATAAAAGCAAACAAAACAAACTATCAGGGGGTAGCACCTAAAATCAGTTAGTGCACAACAAAATAATTAGCAGGCCTGCATAAAGAAGGGTCTCTGATCCAAACATTAACGTGGTGTCCGATGCTCATTGAACTTCTGATGACTCACCCTTCCTCCCATCTAAGTATTGTACAGCAGCTGCACTGCCAAATAACCGCTTCCAATCCAGACATTAAACGAGGCCCACCCTATTGTCTATGTAGGCATTACATGCCTTTGCTGATTCATTCAATTTGGTTACAAATGCCTCTGCATCAGTCCAAAAACATTCCCAGCACTGCAAAACTGGGAATGAGATCAGATGACAATATGCATAAAATGAGCTCTTAAATATGCATGCTCGCCTTCTGCAATCAGAAAACCACCACGTTACGAAATGAGAGCTGCAAGAAAAAAACCTGAACACGACCACTGAGGCTGCCATGGGAAGACATTATTATGCTTAAGATAAATGAGGAACCCCGGTTGTGCAATCATAAAACAAATATCTGAGTGCTGCCACTAATCCCGGGTGTGGGTTAACTATGAAACAAAGAGGAGATAGAGGCAAGTCTGATCAGTTTTGAGAACTGAAAGGGGGAAGGGGGGTTTCAGTGGTTAAACCAATGTAAACACCATGAATCAAAACAGTCAACATCAAAAGAGCTAAAATTATTCATAAAAAGACCAGAACATAGATGGATTATTCATTGGTCCAGCACATTGACAAACTGCTGCATCAGTGGCCAGGGTATCATGACAAACATTAGTAGAAACTTCACTGTTGTCTTCTGGTTTTCCAACACTATAGGAAACATAGAATGTGTACATGAAACTTTGTGTTCGTTTGCGACAATTTTGTCACTGCATTATCATTATACAGTATACCAGCTCAACATGTTTCAGTTCACATTGGCAAAACATCAGGAACATTAATCAGGAGTAAAACCCCAATTTTTGTACAAGTGTGTAGTCTGTGCTAAAGTGCTTGTGAGAATTTCGGCAGGAAGTTTCTATTCGTCCTTCCCCTATCAGACAAAACAAAAGCAAAACATCAATGTAGCTGTGCACACTAACTAGACACTCTATCGACCCTAGGCACTGTATGGCTCCCTATCCAGATACAGCAAGCGTAATCCGATGTTGAAACATGTTGAGATAGTATACTGTATAAATGACAATATAGTGACAAAATTGTTGCAAACGAACAAAAAGTTTCATGTACACATTCTATGTTTCCTATAGTGTTGGAAAACAACAGTGAATTTTCTACTATGTTTGTCATGTTACCCGGGCCACTGATGCAGCAGTTTTGTCCATGTGCTGGACCAATGAATAATCCATCTATGTGCTGGTCTTTTTTATGAATAATTTTAGACCTTTCAGTTCTCCAAACCGAACATGCTTGCCTCTATCTCCTCTTTGTTTCACAAGGACATTATTATGCACCATTGAGGAAGAATGCACTGTTCAATGAATTGCAGGGTAGAAGTATAAAGACTATTTAGCTGACTCAAAGAATTATACCCCCCAGGTGAAATTGATTGAGTCAATGAACATGAAGAACACTGGTTTAACGTCTGCATGGGTGATCACATCCTTCAGTAAAATCATATGGTTTAGAAATGTCTGCTTAGTGAATGATCGCCAACCTTTAGTACATGTGCACTGAATGGCAAAAAGACTTGCACCCCGAGACTTTCTACTTTGGCAGCTAAAACTACAAGTAAATACCCTTAAAACTAACATCGACAATGCCGGAAAATGGACAAGCAGAAAGTCTGCCACACTTACAATCAGGAGAATAAAAAAACAGTGCATTCTTACAAGACATGTGTAGATGAGAAGATTGCAGTCTTTTGACTGGAGGGTAAGCCTGGAAACGTTCCGATGTATTTGGTTGCAGTTATGTTGAGACATTTGAAGATGACAATGTCTGTCCCATCCCGTAACAAGGAGTCTCTTTAAATTCGTGCGACGAAAGGACAGAATGACATTTTATGGCAAATATCAACCAAACAGCCACCTTTCTGGTTGGTTAGTGAAGTAAGCCTGGTCCTGAGCCTGCTCACTTGTGATTGGTCTCTTCCACATTCTGTATGACCAATCAGGCGAGCCAGCAGCGAATGCCGCTCGCCTCCAAGGCCCCTGCCCGTGCCTGTCCGGCCCTGGCTGGTCTGGCTGTCACCTGCCTTCTTCCAGCTGAGCGGCACATCCTGATGAACACACATGGCGTTAGGGGTTTACTGTGCTCCCTCACACCTTGCGCACCAACTACTGCCACCCTGCTGGTTATCTCATGAGTAGGCAGCCCTTTGATGTTCGAACTACAGTGACTTTTCATCTGCAGCCACTTCGTTACATATGTTTGTGTGCCGTGCCTTGCCTTATCATTCGAATTGGGGAGTTTTAAAATCTGCAGCCTCTTTGTTTTCATAGGTTTGTGTGCCACTGTGTTGGATGTTCATGTGACTTCCCCTCTCCTACTTGTCTCTTACACTTATTACTCTGTCTGTCTTACCCTACACCCCACCCTCTTCACTCATCTTTAGCACGCTCTTGCATCATTGTAACAACCATCAGGCAAGTGTAATATTGTTTGTCTTATGTTGTTACAGTTTGTAGACCTTCCGTCTTATGTTGTACCACCAAAATGCACTGCACTTGCTCATTCTGAATATACCATGCCTATTAAGAATGTTATTCAGTTTGTAATTTTTTCTCCCTCCCTGCGTTGGAGCACTTTGAAACACTTGTTAAGTGTATAGACGCTAGGCGCTAAATAAATGACCAATAAATAAATAAAAGTAGACCATTACAAAAGGGTGATTTGCTTTTTTAATACCAGAAAGGGAGGAGGGATCCTGTTGAGGAGCTGGAGCTGAAATCAAGGATGACAGAGTAATTGCCAGATGAAAGCCTTCCCCCCCCTTTTTTTAAACAAATCTTTCTTTCATTGATATCACACCATAAAAGATCACACAAGAATAGCACAAAACAGGTACAAAACATCATAGCTTAAAAACTCAAGGGCAAATAAAACCGCTTCCTAAAAGCATAATTTAAAAAAGCTACAATAGCTTTAATTTCTACTTGGGGAGGAAGGGGCAATGTGTTTGTCTTGGAAGCAAGACAAAGCAGCGTAACACAGGTCTGAATCCTAATACTGTGCTCAGAAACCACCCGTTGGTATAAAGCATGTTATAATAGAATAATTATAATGACTAATAAAGTGCCACATTTCAATGATTCAAGCGCAACAGAAGATCTTACATCAAGGCGCAACAAGATTGGGTTCAGCCTGGTGGGATCACTTCCTTTCATAGACAGGACAAAAACAAAATAAGTGCATTTCGTCCTCAACTGGAGCAAGACAGCAGGGGCACACAGCAGACAAATTCTCCCCCCCCCCATTTACACGTGTAGCATGCAAGCGGCAAAACGCAAAGTCTAAATTTCCCAAAAGGTCTCTTATCTTTCGGATTCAAATGGAGGTCCAAGTACTGCTCAAAACCCCAGATCTTTTTAAATCAAAAGATATCTAGCCGCCCACTTACTCATAAGGCAAAAGTCAATCATCTGACACCGTGCCCAATGATTAAAAGACTTAACACAGCTTTTATATCCAGAGCTCAATTTTGTAGGATTGGACCATGAATGAGTCAGCAAGTCCTATGTTATTAAGCCCAGTTCACACATCCGTAAACCACAGCAGCGATCTGCCTCCAACCATGGAAAGCAACTCTTCCAGCCCTTCGCCATACAAGGCAAGAGCCTCGAGTTCCAAATCCTCAGCCAAAACAACACAGGCAATAGTGTAATGATGTATTTAATCTGGACTTGCCCTACTTCACGGCAGCTAGTACATTAATAGACAAACCTCAATTGCCTTTTAAAGAATGTATTGTAAGTGCCTTGGATAGACGCAGCCAGGCCATCCCCACAGCTATGCTCCATAGGAGATTGCCAGGACCAGTTGGATAGAATATAATTTTAGGGGTATCTAAATTACCTCATATGGGAGACCATGCTAGCAATAAGGCCACATTGTCGTTCGTCTGTCCGTCACAGCGCACCTCGCAGTATGAGATGCCCATTTGAATTTGTGGGAAAAGGCCAGAACCAAGTAACGAATCCACCAACTACATTAGGTGATCATTTAAATAAAATGTGGTTACTAAGCGAGCATAATGTGCACATGGGGCACAAACCACTGTCTTCATTTTTGACTGAAGGCCTTTTACAGCACATACTTTTCCAGAGACATTAAGCTGATTTTGAAGCCCCACCAGTGTTTTGCCCGAAAGAACAGCGTCGTCTGCGAAGAGAAGTAAGCTCCAGTTATGAAACCCCAACCCTGAAGCATCCTTGGCTACTTCATGCAAATCAGAGGCAATATCATTAATAAATAAAGATAAAAGAGGAGCCAAAATACATGCCTGTCTGGCTCCAATGCCAATTGGCACTGGCTCTGTCATTTCGCCATTGGGCCCTCAAAGAATGCAAGCACCATTTTCAGAGTAGAATGACATAATGGTACATCCTAGCTTTGAAGGAATATGCAACCTCTCCAAGGACGCCCACAGAAGGGCTCTAGGAACAGTTGCAAGTCAACAAACGCTAGGTACACTGGTTGCAAATCTAAACATACATATTTGCGCAATAAAAGATCCAACCTTATGGCCTGGTCAAGCAGAGACCCCTGCTCGAAAACCTGCTTGTACACGCGAAAGAATGCCCGAATCATCCACCCATACCTCCAAACAATATAAGATGTCCCTTGAATAAATCTTAACCAAACAGTGAATCAAAGAAATGGGCCTAAAATGTGATGGTAACTTTGGATCCCCTTCTTAAAAATAGGAAGCATAACAGCTTCTCTCAAACTATTTGGAGGAATATGAGTAGAGAAGACAACATTAAAAAAACGTTGTAAGAAAGGGAACCCAAATACCGGGTTCACTCCTAAACATGTCAGCTGGGAGAAAAAACACCAAGGACTGCCACGTTTCTGTTCATGCACCGCTCGTTCCACTTCCTAACACGGGCACCATATTTTGAGAACCCATCCATGGCTTCCTTGCAGCTACAACCATAGCCTCCCTGTTTTAGAAGGACATGGGTCTGAGCGAATACACAGAGCAGAAGTGGCTATACCATTAGTCTGGGTTAATATTATACAACGTTGACTCATGCGCTGGCTTAATATTAGACTTATCTAAACACCAAATACATTTTACTGTTTTTTCCCCTGCTGCTGACTCTAGAGCCCGCCAAATGCTTTTACCATATTCCCTCTTTCTCCCGATCAAGAGGAACTTATAGGCAGATTGTAAATATGCAACATATCCTGAGCTTTACTCTCACTATTTTTGAGTGCTTTTACACAAGCAGCCTTAGCTGATCTGTACCGCCATCAGACCATCGGCACAAATTCAGACCAGGGGTGGGAGTCCCTCTAACCCTGCATGGATTGGCAAAAAGCTCAGAGAATCATTCCCACCAGTACTGGCCACAAAGTAACAGGAAGTTGCTACATGCACCAGCGGCCCTTCCGAGGAAACACACCACAACAGAGTCCCCAATATAGTCCAGCTGAAGTTCATCCTGCTCCAGTTGGTGATCCGCAATGACCGAATCCGACGCCAAGTGCTAGACATTTTTAAATAAAGACAATCAATCGAACATTCAATGGCTTCAAAAATTGAGCAATCCGAGTGCTCATGAGCCTCACAAATGGACCTAGATGACCTAGTCAGGAGGTCTTCAACCTCGCCCATTCCCATAGCTGGGGTAGGCGATCACTGGAGTGACATGACACACTTCTGGATCTAAAGGCCTGGCCTGTGCCTCGCTTTGATCAGGTGAGCCAATCCTAGCCTCGACATCTTTGTGATTCCAGTGGATGCAGACCAGGCACCAAACCATCAACAGAAGCCCCCTCACGAGCTCAGCCTCTTTCAGATTCACTGACCCCACACGAATGTTCTACGATCATCATAGGGGGTAAGAGAGGATCATCAAGTAGCTCCAAAAGTAGGCCCTGCACTGACGACGCCACTTTCAGGCTCCTTATAGCCACCTAATGGGACACTGCGTGAGTTTACCTCCTCCCTTGGCACACAGATTTATTCCGCCTGACGGGGCCCGCCTTTTTGGCATTGAGATTTTGTACAGGGCACCATCACAAAGCAGCAAGGGCCAGAAACCAAAACAAAACTCCTACGCTTCAAGTGTAGGGGGCTTCAAGTAGCACGTACAGGTGGCACACCTAAATACCGGAGCTACCTCAGGACCAAACCAATATCACCACCCAAGGCAGAATAGATGCAGAAATTGTATACCAGCAAAGGTATTACGAGTGTGACCCCCACACTGTAGCAGGCCCCGCCCAACATAAGAGACGCTTTTCACTGCCTCTCACCGAAGCAGGACTCAAAGAGTTTCTGATAACTTCCACCTTGGCCTCTAGAACCACTCAAAGAGAGCTTCAAGCCCCCGTCTCAAGCACCTGCAGTAGGTTGGCAAAGGCTTCAGGCACCCACTACCATTGAGAGCAGGGAACGCACGTGTCAAACCACAACTCTCCTTGGATCCACAGCGCTAAGGCTGCTTCTGACACAAGAAGGAGTATACGCATCAATGGTGCATTTCAAACACCCTTAAACAAAAGAGGAGGGAGCTGTGTGTCACTCTCAGTGCATGTATCTACACAGAATGATGGAAAAGGGAGAACAGATTCATTAAAAAAGTTAATCTCTGACTAGCAGCTGCCAACCAAGATACAAAAAACAAATCATAAGTAGCCCCACCCCCCGCAAATAGATGTCCAAAACAACAGACGTCTCACTGTTTCAAGTAATGAAAGTCAGAAGAACAACTCTCATTTCGTACCCATTGTCAGAAAAGACATGATATACTGGATAAAGTGAGCTAACAATAGCAAAGAGGAAGTCGTATGCAAGCAGTGAGAGCTCCAGACACACAACTTAAAAGGTATATTTAAAATGGAGAGCTGGGAAGTACCAAAGGGAAAGGGGCACCCACATGCTTGAACAATAGTGTTTCTTCCCCACCCATCTTCTTAGACGGGTTTTGGAAACATATAGAACTGGTTCTGAGCATGGCATTCAAAAGGGACTTGGAAGCCAAGTATGCAAGCGAACAAGACATGCCAGTAAAATCTGAGGCATACGGGCCAAGGGAGAATGATGGTCGCAAAGAAAAAGCCATGGGTAGAGGCAACTTCTAATTCTCCTGAAAAGGTGTCTAGGTCAGGACATTATTAAACGATGCCATCCAGATTCAAAGACAGAAACGTACGGACTATACATCAAAAGGTTGTCTCTGGTTACAAAAAGGGGGTATGTGGTGTACACCCCTACCAAGCCCAGTGTACCACTCTCAGTGAGGCCATGCAGGAAGAAGCAATTTGGGGGATTGACATTCAGATTTGATTAGCATGGTCTAAAAGCAGCTCCTGGGTATCAGCTGTCACACAGTAAGCAACAGCCACCCATGGGCCATGACGAGCTAGTATACTGCATGCAACAAATGTAACTTCTCCATGTAATTCATATTATATGTTTGTACTTTAAACATAACCAATTATTTTAGGTGCCTTCTAGGTGCGTCATAATGCTCCTTTATAAACATGCCCAAGCTAGAATCAATGCCACTTGTCTGTATGGTGCAAACTGCTCGATGAGTCAAAAGTAGTAACCGGTTGCAGTTGGCGTCAAGCTAATTAGGTTCTACTGGGTTACAAGTGCCGGCTATTTCGATCCCTGGAATGCGTGGGAAAAAGTCTACATCAAAGACGACGAAAAATCAACATGGTGCCAAAGATTTGCATGGTCCTCTAAATTTGGAATCAGCTTGAAAACATGAATGACGAATAAAGCAGCAATAACTAGCCTGTGAAACTAAGGAAGGGGGGCGGGGAGGCTTCAGACCACTAAACGGAAATCGGCAGAATCACTTGAATGTGTCAGGTAAAGCGGGCCTGCATCTATAAAACATGCATTTTTTAAGTAACATTAATTAAAGTTAAATGACATTCCAAGAGTTGATTAAAATAATAAAAAGGCGATCATGATTTGAAAAAGCCGATTTTGGCCAGTGGGAATATAGTCAAATGAAGCTCGTTGACAATTATACCAGAACTTTTTTTTTTGTTAAGATTGTGTGCAATCATCCGCTGAGCCGTCGAGAAAAGGTAATTGTTTGAAATGCACACCTGCATTGTTATTCTTTTAATTGGGGGTCGGGAGAACAAAAATCACTTTTTCTATTATATTGTATGTGTTGCATGACTGGGAACGCGAAGCTAGCAAATAAATCGAGGGTCGGGGGACAACATGTGTTTGCTCTGCTCTGTATTAACACTGGAGAGACAACGTGATGTTGGGGCGGGACGTTTTTTTTTTACCGACGAACTATCTTTATTGTAATAAAGTGCCGTTCATTTCCCTCCATTGAAGGTAATTTGAAATCGTCGTCTGCATTGCTTCTCTAAGTACTGGCTAAGACTAATAGGGAAAGCCACAAATGGGTTGTTAGAAACTATACAATGCAATTATTGTACTATACTATATCACTTCACTGAAAAGTCTGCTTATTTAAGAAGTACAAACAACTGAGGAAACGTTTCACGTTCACTGTATGCAGGTACATAGCTCCCAACCTTTTTTGTCTCCAAGGCGGGTGAAAACACCCGATTTTCTTTTTGGCGGGTGAGAGGCCCATAGAAGTGAATGGGCACCTGAGGGAATTGGCGGGTGACACCCGCCAAAAGCGGGTGCGTTGAGAGCTATGCAGGTAAGACGGATGACTTCTATGCTCCAAACACCCAAACGAGTCCAATGAACGATATATGAAACAGCTTTAAGGGCAGGTTAAAGAACCGACGTTTTACAGTCAACTGTATGGACGGGCTGTAGACTGTCGTTTTAATGGGGGGCAGAAATGCTGTTTGCTTGGTTTATGAAAAAGCCACTAAAAGTACCCAGATTTCCCAAGCACAATTTGACATAGACCTCATTTCACGTTTAAATTTAGTAGCACGATGTACGACTTGCGGTACCACTAAGGAAAATGTAAAACCGACTGCGTTGCGTATTCTAAGCAACGAGCTGAACTGCAGAGTACAAATGGTTGACTGGGAATCATGATCCAGAAACAGAATCATTTACGCATGCGCAAAAACCGATAACCCAATGCAGCAACATTGTGCCTGTGTACACTGCCTTCCTTCCACCCTTCCCCCATACACGTACCGAGCAGTGCCAATAACTCGAGTCGTAGAACAGTCTGTGATTCATGAAGTGCCCTGCACAATCCCGCCCCTTTGGCGAAGTTCCCACCCTTGCTCGTCTCCTACGCAGCATTTCTACAAAATGGTGCCGAAGACTCCTAAAACACAAAATGGCGGCACAGCTTTATACGAAAATAATAGCCCCAATATCAGTACAAGTAATAAGACAACACAAACCAGAGGTATTATTTTTAATAGTTACCAAAACACCGATTATTTTAAGGCACTGCATCATTTTGGTTAAGCGCCGTGCTCCTTCGAGCTTTCCGCATATCCACCTATTTTTGTAAATTATTTTTTTTCTTCCTCACCGTTTAGGAAATGACCAACACGTACACCATCCCATAACTGCGCGGCATCCACACTAAATGCAAAGAACTCGACAATCCTTAAACCAAATGACACCACCTCTCCAGATTCCATTCCAAAGACCGAGAATTTTATAAGGAACTTAAAAACAGCTCCCCCGTCTTTTTTCCCCTTTCGCGATTTCCAATGGGCAAGGCAATGCTCATTCATATCCATTCGACCGATATATCCATTCCATCGCGCCCGCTTCCCCTTTCCACTGCACAATGCAAGGGGTACAATACAGTTTAAAAAGCTTCCGTGTACGATCCACAATGGTGCTAATCCTCGTCTCGAGTGTAGCGGGGTGGCCGTAAACTCCTCCCGGAGGCGCTACCCTGCTGCCCCTCCGTCAACCGCCCGGTAAGGAAACGCGCTGCAGTGACACGATCGTAACGCTTTGTGTATGTGTGTTTTGTGGTGCATATTGCCCCTTCGCCGGTCGATAACGGCTTCTTCCATCGCCGCTTTTCCAGAAGCTTCTGAGAAGAAGACTGCGACAAAAACAAGTAAGGGCAGCAACTGCGCGTGCGCAAGTGGCGTTCCACGAAAAGTGTTTGCCACAGAACCGCGCGTGCGCACTAAGCTTAGGCAATGACTAGTTTAACGTTTGGGGTTTATGCGTGATTTTTTAGAAGCGAATCCTTTACGTTACACCAAAGGACTTAGCAACACAATTTAAGAAGGTTCTTAAATTGGTAAATGGAAAGGGGTAGTCTGTAAAGGACCTAGCAACAACAGAGTTAAACGCTATTTAATGAGATGGACGCGGGGATGAGGAGGTGCCGGGGTCACTTTAGAGGCACGTGTTGTACTTAACAAAGGGTGGGGATACCTTGAGTGCGTGCGACGAAGGTGATCGGAGGGTGTTAACTAGTGGTTGCGTAACTAACGGAGCGGGTAATCTAGGAAGGTTTTGAAATTGATCAATGGAAGGGAGTAGTATGTAAGGGGCAGTAACATGGGGTTTGGAAAGGGCAATAGAAATGGGTGTCTGGAACTGGGGACGGCAGTGGAGAAGGAATGAAAGGTCATCGAGGAGGGTTATTAAGGAATCACGAAAGGGGTCTGAAAAAGGTCTAGTAGGAAATAAAGATGATGGGCCTTCAGAGGTGCATTGCAGAGTGGAAGACGGGTGTGGTGGCCTTAAAGGATGACAGGACGCCTGGAGTGCTTCTAACTGTATTTATTGCGGAGCTACAAAACGGGAGACTAACATGTTGTAACATGCCGGTGATGGCGTTAGGAGTGATGCAAGGGGCCCAACGCTTCCTTGACAGTCTTGTACGGGTCTAGGCCCAAGGCGTGCTCCAGTTGCAGCGCGCCTTTGATGAAGCAGTTCGCCCGCTCGACAAGCCCATTGGCCTGTGGATGGTAGAGGCTTGCACTCCGCTGTCGAACATTGTTGAGTTTCAGGAATTTCTCATGAGACCAACTGGACCCCGTTGTCCGTCACAATTTCTTCGGGGAGGCCTTCGCGCTGGAATATGGCGGTGAGTGCTTCGATGACTGTGTTCGTGGTGATGTCTGAAGGGAAGTCAACTTCGATCCACTTAGAGAAGTAATCAACCGTGACTATCCCATATTTGTGTTCTGGGGCATGCTGTCCAGGGGCCCGATGAAGTCCAACCCTAATTTGCGCCATACCCCTTTTGGGACTTCGGTGGGCAGCATGGGGGCTTGTCTCACCGACAGGCGTTTATCGCTGTTCGTGCATTTGTGGCATCTTTCAACCATTTGCCGTATGTCCTGATCCATTCCGGGCCACCAATAGGCGTCGCGTATCCTGTGTCTGGTCATGTCGCACCCCAGATGGCCTGAGTGTGCTCTGCATAATATCACCTTGCGAATTCCTCTGGGCGGGATCACTTGGTCTCCTCTCAGAATGAGACCATTCATGGTGGTGATTGCATCGCTCACTTTCCAGTAGGGACGTAGGCCTTCAGGGATTGCTCTTGCTACGCGCCATAGGGTGTCGTCCCTCTCGTACTCCTCGTGCCAGTGGCGCTCACTCAGGTCCATGTACTTGCCGTTCCGCAAATCACTTATTGAGGCTACAACACATTCATCTTCCAGGAATGTGGTCCCAGGGGTGTTGTGGTTCAGGAGCCTGGACATGCAGTCCGCTTGCGCATTTTTCCAGCCAGCAATGTGTGCTGTCTCATAAGTGTACTCTTGAAGCTTTGCGGCGATCCTGGCCAGCCTCGGGGTGGCAGTCTTGGTGCCGCCTGGGCTCGACATGTGAATGAGGGGTTTGTGGTCGGTGACCAATCTAAATTTCGTGCCCCAAATGTAAGATCTGAAGTAGTCGACAGCCCAGGCGCATGCTAGCATTTCTTTTTCTACGGTGGAGTAATTTTTCTCCGCTGAAGATAAGGCTTTCGATGCAAATGATGCAATGTTTTCTGTGTCGCCTTTCTCTGGGTCAGAGTGGCCCCCAACCCGTACGCACTAGCGTACTTTGTGATGCAGGTATCCCAATCAGGGTTGAACGGTTTTAGGCACGGTGCGTGTAGAATCCTTCTTTTGATTTCGGGGAAGGCTTCGTCTTGCTTTGTCCCCCAGGAGTAGGTTGCCCCTTTCTTCAAGAGCTCCTTCGTGGGGGATATGGTTTCGGAGAACCTTGGGACGAATTTGGCGTAGTACTCCATGAGGCCCAGTAACAAGCGTAATTCTTCACGAGACATCAGGGCCGGGGCGTCTGTTATGGCCGCCAGTAGGTTCTTCTTGGGGCTCACCCCTTCTCTTGAGATGCGGTACCCAAGGTACTCTACCTCGCTTACTCCAACAGCACATTTCTCATGGCGTAGATGGACGCTTGCTTCTTGAAGCTTGCTCAAGACTGCTCCAAGAGCTTTATCATGGGTCTCGTTGTCTTTGGCATACACTAGGATGTCATCCTGAAAGTATGAAACATTTATGACTCCTTTTAATAGTGAGTTCATCCTCTTTAATGCGGACGCTGCCGAAGACAACCCAAACGGCATGCAGGTGTATTGGAATGTGCCGAAGGGGGTGATGAACGCTGTTAGGGGGCGCAAAGTTTTGTGCAATGGAATCTGGTGATAAGCGTCACGCATGTCCAGCTTCGAGAAGATTGACGCTTCTTTCAACGTGAGCACAATTTTGCTGATGCGGGGGAGTGGGAAGCTGTCAGTAACAACCTCTAGGTTCAGACTTCTCAGGTCGATACATATTCCGATGTCATTGCTGGATTTCTTCTTTACCAGGACCACTGGGCTCAGCCACTCGGAGGATTCCACTGTTTTGATGGTTCCTTCTTCGACCATCTTCCAGAGGTGGGCTTCTAACGCTGGTCTCGCCGTGGCAGGTACTGGTCTGACTTTGTTTCAACGGCGCTGTATTGGGTTTTAGAACGATCTTGTGGATGTAGTTCCTCACTTTCCCCGGGGATTCGGAAAACAGGCGTGGAAAGGCTTCTCTGAAATTTTGCGCTGCTCCTGAGGAGACCATGAGTACCTGTTCCGGGGTGCTGGGCTCCACTTTTATACTGAGTCTGTGTTGATCGTCCCATCTGGGCACAGCGGGGCCTTTGGACGAGAAGTACACCTTGGTGGTGGTGGACCTGCCTTTGAACTCAATTTGGGCGTTGATATAGCCGAATAGATCAACAGTTGCGCCTCCGAAAACCGTCGGCTTTTTCCTGGTCGTTCTAATTTCCACTCTTGCTTGTCCCACCATCTCCTTGTACGTGTCGATGGGAAGGATTGTGAGATATGAGCCTGAGTTGGCCATGACGCTTGTTTCCATGCCGTCCACTTTAATGGTGCTGTGGGGCTTCTCTCTCCTGGCGTGGAGGGCGTTGACCATGAAGACCATGGGTCTGTCCTGTAGCTCGTCATCTTCACTTGAAGCACAGTCGCCATCGACGCAGGAGACGTTTTTTTCCCGCCCCGTGCATGCCGGGGCCACGTGACCTATGCGTCCACACTTGGAGCACTCTTTGTTCCTGGCGGGGCAGTCGCGATTGTTCGCCATGTGTTTGGTGCTGGCACATCTGTAGCATTTCGGCGTATCTTTTTGCCTTTGTCTCTGCTGGGGCTGTCACAGGACTGCTTATCTCTGCGCCCTCTCCATTGCAGCGCCGTGAGTTCGGGCATTAGCAGGTGGCTTCCCGCCTCTTTGCGCCTGCTGGAGGTTTCTTCTTCTGCCCTGGCAATTTGGATGGCCTTGTCGAGGGTCACCTCTTTTTCTTGGATGAACTTGTCCTGAACTTTCCTGGAGTTTGTGTGAACGATCAGCATGTCGCACATGACTTGTTCTGCGTTTTCGCCAAAAGCGCATAGAGATGCCAGCTCCCTCATCCTTGTGATGTAGTCGTCCACAGGCTCATTCCCTTCTTGTTTACAGGTGTAGAACCTCAGCCTTGTAGCACCACGTTCTCCTTATTTGTGAACCTCTGCACTATGCAGCAGGTTGCCTCCTTGTAGACGTTGTCGTCGTCATCCACTGGTATGGCCTTTAGACTGGCAAAGATGTGCTGTCCCTCAACCCCCATTGCGTACAACATCACCTTCTTCCTGGCGGGAGCATATCCCATGCCACCTAGATCCTCCAGATACGTGGAGAAGAGGGGCTCCCACTGCATCCACGGAATTGCCAGGGTCCCCGGTGAAGGGAGAAACGTGGGGGGGGGGTGTGGCGCCTTGTATGGTGGGCCCGTGGGTCTTCTGGAATCCTCGTCGACAATTATGTGGTGGCCTTAAAGGATGACAGGATGCCTGGAGTGCTTCTAACTGTATTTACTGCAGAGCTACAAAAAGGGAGAATAACTTGTCCATGCATGGACAGAAGCAGTACTCGCAGTTGCAGTCAGGTGTCTCCCAGTTAACTTCACTGGAGGCAGAGTGTGCACTTTGATGGCACGCAGAAGGCTTCCAGGGCACCCATGAGGCCCTTGTGGGTTGTAGTTCTCAACTCTCCTCATCAGGAGCAGTGCTAGGGTGGACCGCTGCACTGGCGCTCCGCCAACGCTCTCCTTGCGAGCACGGGTCCTCGCGGTCACGTGGGCCATGAGATCTCGCGAGATCGCGCTTCCGCGATCTCGCGATGTCTCCACAACGGAGTTCTGTGAGAGAATGACAATGTAAAGATGAACGTAGGGCCTGGGGTATTCTAGAAAGGGGCAATCAAGATGAAGGGCTGTTAAAGGTGCAGTGGAGAGGGCGGTCTGTGACGACATGATCACTGCTCTGGAGGAGTACATGGTTGAGTTGTGTATAAAACGGCTACTCGGACCTGCCATCAGTGATCCCGATCATAAAGGTGAAAAAACAAGGCCTGATAAGTACACCTCTATCGCCTCTTTTAGTAGCGTGGGCAGATGGCAGGCTATGTTCATCAGTGGGGTGGGGTGTGACTGTGACCTGATCCAGTTAAGATAGAGGGCTGAGAGGGCACCTATGGAAACATGCAAACAGCAGCATCTCTATTCAGAACTAGTTATTTGGTTCACTCCAGAAATCCCCTTGCACAGAGGACCATAAATGAAAACACAACTTATACACTGGCTACTACCTAGCCTGTGACTGGGTGAACCATAAATGGACAAGGCCATATTCACGAAGATTGTGTGAACAGAAGTAGGGAGGAGCATCTTTGTCAGACAAGTTGTGGTAACCCTCCAGCACACGTTGCGAGGGTTCCGGTCTTAACACGGTGTGCCGGCCTACTTGGGCCAAGAATCACACACACGCGGAGAATAGGGGAAATAACGTCTTTACTACTTCACCACATAACGGCCAACTGCCGAACCTCCAGGTCCCTGTGATCCTGCAGCCCCGCCCTCTTCCCTAGCCCAACAGTAATCATTGAAGCTCTTGTGACCTGAACTTCCTGTTGCATCATGACATCTACCCTTTTAAAGTTCAACTTGATTGGCACTATTATTCAATTTCTTCAATTAGCCTGATGGGCTTTATGCGGCTGCGCCGAGGTCTTCCATAGTACGGGTTCTGAAGCAATTGAGCCATCTTCTTCCATTGAGTCTTGCCTGTCGGAGGGTTCACTGTCACCTTGGAATGACTCATCTGAACTTGAAAACCCGTCACTGTCTTCAGACATTTTCCACCACTCAGGAATGTAACCATGAAATCTTTTGAAGACTGACGAGTGCCTTGTGACTTCCTGTTGGTGATATTCACAGGCTGTTACCATGTTTCCCTTTTTTGCAGTTACTACTTCAGGGGCAAACATAGAGTTTTCTTTTCAGGTCTTTGGTTGACACATTATGACCTGGTCTCCTAACTCTATCTCACACTCTTGTGCTCTTCTTTTCTTATCAGTGCTGTTCTTCATTTTTTCTTTTTGTTCTAAACCATCAGTTTGGACTTGTTGTTTAAGTTGCTTGGCGGGTGTCTTGTTTGGACTCTCGGGCAGCCGTGATCTTATGATTCTTGGAAACATTAGGTCCGATGGGCTCACCGCTGTGGTACTGTGAGGAGTGTGACGATAGTCATGTAGTAATTGATACAGTTTGTAAATAAAGGGGTAGACCTGCACTCAAATCCCTGATCCTTCAGGTATCCTTCAGGTATAGTACATAGCAATAAAGCGGAAAATGGACCAGTAGAACAGGATGACACTCAACTACTTCAATACATTTAACATTTTAATCAATGAACACATAACAAAAACAATGTACTGATAATGTTGCCACACAAATGATTTCAATTATCACATTTATCAGTGACCCAGTCCATAGTATCAGGTGTCGTCTTGCATCTGGTATTATGGTTGTCCAGATGGTTCACAGAAAAGTCTTGACACGTGTTTCGGTCAGAAAGACCTTCTTCAGGACGTAGGGCTTGGCGTGATCACACAGCCCTTTCTCAACATATATAGGCCAATAGTCAATCTAAAAAAATATATAAAAACCATCAGAATAGTGTCATCCCTATTTCTTCAAATAATGATAATGTCACAAATGAACACAAAGGCCTGACTATTGGCCTATATATGTAATGAAATAATTTGTGTGCAACATTATCAGTACACACTGGTCTAGAAGTTATATTTGGTTTTTATAGATGAATGTATGAATGAGTTTTGTATGTGGCTGTGACTGAAGGAATGAATTGATTGTTTTTTATTGATGTTTTATGATACATACATTGTTTTTGTTATGTGTTTATTGATTAAAATTTGAAATGTATTGAAGTAGTTGAGTGTCATCCCGTTCTACTGGTCCATTTTCCGCTTTATTGCTATGTAATTGATACAGTGCCTGTTCAAATGGCATGTTGACCAGATGTGCTATTTGTAAGGATCTCTTGATGTTTTCTATAAAATTCTCTACCATTCCATTAGCTTGAGGCCATTGTGGTGTTATCTTGCGGTGTATGAAACCCATGTATCTGGCAAAGTTTTCAAAGTCATAACTTGTAAAGGGCGGTCAATTATCTGTTTTCAACATTTTTGGTATTCCATAAACAGATAGCATGCGGTCAAGGGCAGGAATCGTGCAGTTCGCTGATGTGGAGTCAATGATCTGAGAATCTCGAATGTTCATCAATTAGCACTATGACATATTTTCCGTTTTGCAGGGGCCCAAATAAGTCGACTACCACTTCCTCCCAGACACCTCCAGTTAGTGTTGACATTTGCAAGGGATTTGGATGCGGCTTGGGAGCCACTAAGGCACATAACTCACATTTTCCCACCACTTGTTCAACTAGAGTGTCCAATTTTTCCCTTGGAAGGTGTTTTGTGGAAGTTAGACCACGATGGCCCTCGTGAGCCAGTTTGATTACACGTTCTCTTAGCGTTGAGGGTACGACGATTTTTTAACCTTTCATCAGTATGTGATTCTCAATGACTGTCAGTTCATCTTTCACGAGTTCCAAAGCTCTGACATCTTCATTTACTGTCTCCTTTTCTGGCTTGGCTTGTTGTTTTGCACAAGTCATCCTGTCAGTACGTAAACAGGGAGTTATTATACTTATAGCTTTATCATTTTCTGATTCTTTCCTTAGAGTTGATCATTACACGGGCAGTGGCTGAAGATAAGCAATGATGTAGATGATGTAATTATCTGCAATTGATGGATTAGCATCGGGTGGTCCAACCGGGTGTCTTGACAGGTAGTCTACTGGGTTATTTTCTTTTCCGGGGCGGTGTAAGATGTCAAATTTGTAATCTAACACACGTAGACCCCATCTTGCTATTCTTGGTGGCATTCTTGATTCAGGATTGCCAAAGATTGTAAGGAGGGCCTGGTGATCAGTGACGACTGTAAAGGCCTTACCAAATAGAAAAAAAAGTATTCAAATGCCCATACCACAGCTAAACTTTTTTTTTCCGCCTGTGAATAAGCTTCTTCTGTCGTTGTGAGGCTCCGGCTTGCATAAGCCACCACACATTTTTCGTTGGGTTCTGCTGGGCTGCATTGTGTTAGTATGGCTGCAAGTCCTACGGGGCTATCGTCCACTATTACTTCAGTCTTCTTTGAATTGTCAAAATATGCCATGTTATCAGCTGAGTGGTGTTATCACGAATGGTCTCAAAAGCTGTTTGACACTCCTTTGACCACTCAAAACTGTTTTTTGTGGGTGAGGAGGCCTAATGGATTACTCACTGTCGCATAGTCTTGAATGTATCGAGAACAGTAACTAGCCAAACCAAGAAATGATCAAAGATCTGAGTGGCTGGTAGCTGAGTTGAGGGCAGTCACTTTCTAGAGATCCAGTTTCATTCCCTTTTCGAAAAAATAAGTGTCTGAAGAATCTAAGAAAGTCTTTACGAAATTCTCATTTGGCTCAATTGAGCGCGAGACCAGCTGTTTCGAGAGCTGAACACACTTTGTTTAGAGCTGCATCATGTTCTTCTTTCGTCTTTCCATACACAAGTACATCATCTGAGTAATTCAGACAGTTTGGGACATGATGGATGACCTTATGTATTTCTTCCTTAAAGATCTCTGCTGCAGAAGAAATACCAAAGCTGAGCCTTTTTATATTGGAAAAGTCCTAAATGGGTTACAAATGTGGTAATGTATCTATATTCTGTGGCGATTTCAATTTGATGATGTCCTTTGGTTAAGTCAGGTTTTATAAAGTACTTGGCTCCATGTAATAAATGAATCATATGTTATTCTTGGGGCTTGGTGTCTTTCTGTTTCAATGGCCTCATTTGCTCTTCTCATATCCACACATAATCTAATTGATCCCTCTGGTGGTTTCTTAGGTACAAGTACTATGGGAGATACTCATGGGGTGGGTCCCGTTACTGGTTCTATGACTTGCTGTTTCAATAATTTGTTGATTTAATCTTCTACTTAGTGTTGAATATTTATGGGAATGCCCCTGTAGTGCTGAGCAATGGGCTTTATTTCCAGTTTGATGTGAATCTGAATTTTCCTATTCTTGAGTTTTCCAAGTCCTTTGAATAGCTTTGGAAAAATAGCCTCAATGTCTTCTGGTCAAGAAAAATATTTGAGCCATCAGTTGATACATGTTGTGCACTAGACCCATGTCCACAGCAGTATTGAAACTGAGTATGAAATCACTTTTTGCTTCAGTTTTTAGCACATGCATCTGAATATTTGCTGTGTGTGCCTTATGTGAGCAAACAACTGACGTGACTCCTTTACAGGGTAGGGGTGTCGTGGAGCCATAAGGGTAGATATCTACCAATGCCTTTTTGAGTATTGGCGGATTTGGTAGTGACTCGTAAGCTTCTTCACTCATTATGTTGACTGTAGCGCCAGTGTCAATGAGGAAATCCAGAGGAGTGTTGTTTACTTGAATGTTTAAAATTGGACTGTGTTCGGTTGTGCTGCTATTGTTCACGCTCACACATAACCTTTTTTCCGTTGGTCATCTCCTGATGAAGACAGTTCACAGCTTGAAGGCGATTTCATTTCAATATACCTGACGTAGCGTCGTTTTCTTCTGTGCTTTGAAATGTCAGAATTTTTGTGTTTGTCGTTTAGAAAAGTTTTTCTATAATCTCTTCCGTCACACCTTTGTCTTCTTGGATCGGGGTCTAGCTCTTCTTCACGTGTTCTTGTAGGGGTCAACCTTCTTGACACCGTGAAGTTTCTTCGTAGTATAGGTTGAAATGGGGCATTCTTGCACATAGCTCTGTAATGATCATATCCACCGCAGGCTGCACACTTTTGACCCAATGCGGGGCATTCACCAGCATGAGGATATTCATAACCGCATCTGTAGCAAGTAGCTTCATGTTGAAGTGCGCCTGTGTTACTGGTAGACAGCAATTTATGAACTACTTCTTGATCGGAAGGTTTTGCCTGCATGGTAACCTTGCTGAGACTGTCTAATTGGGATTCAACTGCAGCTTCCATGCGGGCCAGGGCAAGAATTTCATCCAGTGAGCGTTGTTTTTGTCGCAATTTCTTACGAAACGCATGTGAGTCACATGTAGCAATTACTTGTGACCTAAGAGCCTCTTCATTTGTGTACCTATGAAATTCAAAGTGATTTAATTTGATGCATAGACGCATTACGTAGTTGTCTATGAATTCACCTTTTTCTTGGCGTGTGGTGTGGAATATATGTCTTTGATAATCCACATTAGTTAAAGGTATGAAGTATTCAGTTAACTTACAATGAGGATCTTTCTGAGCGCTTTACTCGTACCTCCGTATCACAATGTTGAAAGGTCCTAACCACCTCTGACGGTGCGTTGTCGACAGCTGGGCCCTTGGTTTTCTCCCTTCTTGAGGCTTTGGTATTCCTGGGCCTTCACTGATACAACTTTAGTGTACCGCTTTATCTATAGTTCTTTTCGGTCTGAGTTGTGGTCCGTGTGCTCTAACCATCCGCTTGTATCCCTGGCCAAAAGTTTGTCCAGTATTATGAGGAATGCTCGCTATTCTTGTGGGTTGTCGGTGCACAGAGGGGCTCTTGTTGCCACCCATCTCCTGCGCCTTTCTCCGTGAGTGTCACACGACCAAGACCGAAGCTTTACAGCCTGGACACGTTATGTCCCGCGCTGTGTGGGCCTTCTGTGTGTGAAGGGTGTTCGCCCCTCTGAGACTCATCATCACCACCAATGTGTTTATTTGAGGCGCTGGGGCCACACGGCACATGGATTCTAGGGGCGGTCGGAGGGAGCCATCTTAGTATACATTTATTGGCAGCTCTGATTGCACAGGGCTCCCCCAGGCCCCCTAACTCCTTACCCCCCTGTTTGATGACCACAGTCTCTCCCACCAGCAGTTCACTCTTTCCTTCTCTTCCGTGGCCACTGTGGTTTCTCCCTGGGGAAGGACTTTTACTTCAGATTTGCACTCCGGCTCGTTGTGTTTAACAAATGTGATGGCCCGCCTGCAACCTTCCGCCAGCCACAGTCCAATTGAACAAGTTACTTACCAACTGTAACGTTCTTTCGATTGGATGTTCCTCCCACGCATTCCTCATCTTCGATATATCCTTACCTTCAGCTTTGCTGCTTCGGAAAAAAAGAGGGTGCTCCACTCGAGGCTGCGCCATCAATGTCCCTCAGCGGCATCCGTCGAGCGCCGACGTCATCCGCTGTATAAAGGCCTCGAGCGCGCCCGTTGACCTCAGTTCTATTTTTTTGTATATTGTAGCCAATGGATTTTAGTTAATGGTATGCCTCTTTTGACCCAAGCCTTAAAGGAATTTTGAGTGTAAACCACGTAAACTGTACTGTGGGGTAGGCTGGGAGGGTCGATGAGGAATATGTGGGATGAACATCCAATGGAAAGAACGTTACAGTTGATAAGTAACTTTTTCTTTGAATGGATTGTGCCCTCGCACGTATTCCTCATCTTAGATAGACTCCCAAAGCATTTTTCTATTGGAGGTGGGAGTACAGAGATATTAGTCTTGTACAGAATGAAGTACTGATTTAGCTAAGAGACTTCCCTGTGAAGAAGTCGAATCTAGGACGTAGTGTTTTATAAATGTGTGCATGGATGACCAGGTGGCTGCTGCGCAAATATCTTGCACTGGGACACCTCTTTGAAGTGCTGTTGAAGTTGCCATGCCCCTGGTTGAATGAGCCCTCAGCTCATCTGGAGGATCTTTCCCAGCCAATCTATTACATTCAGTTATAGCCAAAATTATCCATCTAGATAATGTTTGCTTAGTTTCTGCCAGCCCCAATTTACGGGCAGTGTATCCCACAAAGAGTTGGTCACACTGACGTAATCTTGCCAATCTTGCAATATAGAAACTAAGAGCCCACCTAGGCTCTAACCTATGTAGCCTTTCCTCCTCCTTACTTGCGTGAGGGGGGGGGGTAAAAAGCAGGCAGTGTTATTTTCTGTGGCAGGTGAAAATCTGAGACAATTCTTGGCAAAAAAGAGGGTTTGACCCTAAGAACAACCTTATCTTTATAAAAGATGGTGTGAGGAGGCCCACTAGAAAGGGCCTGCAACTCACTTACCCTGCGGGCTGATGTAATTGCCACTAGAAATATGTTTTTTAAAGTAAGGAGCCTTAACTGACAAGAATGTAAAGGCTCAAATGGGATGCATGTGAGGAACATTAGTACTAAGTTTAAGTCCCACACAGGTACTTGAAAAGGTATTGGAGGAAGCACATTATTAAGACCTTTTAAGAATTGTGTAATCAAAGGTATTTTGAATTAAGATTCTTCCTCTGAGGAGCGCTTAAAAATAGCGCTGCTAAATAACCCTTTATCGTGCCAACCTGGTGCCCCAGATTAGCCAAGTATAACAGAAAAGATACTATTGTGGGAATATTACACTGAAAAGGGTCCACATTCCAATCTCTGCACCAGTTACTGAACTTGTTCCAACGACACCGGTATAGAGATTTAGTTGCTGGCCTTCTGGCTGAAAGCAAATTCTCCATGACATCACCCGGAAGGTCCCAATCCTTATATGTCAGCCTCTCAGAAGCCATGGTTGAAGGTTGAGTGTCTTGACCTCTGGATGGAGAACATGACCTTCCTCTTGCGAGAGAAGATCCTCTCTTTGTGGAAGACGTATTGGAGGGCAGATGGACATGTCCAGAAGGTCTGGGTACCACGTTCTCTTGGCCCAATCCGGGGCAATTAGGATCATGGTTTTCCTAAACTTTCTCAACCTCCTTATTACTTTAGGGATCACAGGGACTGGGTGAAACGCTTAGAGGAGTGTAAATTCCCAGTCCACCACGAACGCGTCTCCTAGAGCTCCCCTCGGAGGAAATTCCCTTGAGCAGTACAGTTCGCAATTCCTGTTGGCACTGGCCGCGAACATATCCACTTCAGGGGTTTCCCAAAGGGCAAAGATCTCTTGAAGGACTTCCTGAGCTAGTTCCCACTCGTGGGAGACTGTGCTCTGCCTACTCAGAGTGTCCGACGCTGTGTTTTGCTCTCCGGCTAGATGAACTGCCGATAGAGAGATCCCTTCCTGTATCGCCCAGAACCAGAGCTGCATTGCTTCTCTGCACAGTGGTAGGGACCCTACGCATCCTCGTTTGTTGAGGTAGTACATGGCCACCATGTTGTCCGTCATTATCAGGACATTCTTTCCCCGTACAGAGGGCAGGAAGGCCTTCAGAGCTAGTCTGATTGCCCTCAGCTCTAACAGGTTGATGTGTAGTTTGGACTCCGATGGAGACCAACGACAGCTGATTATCAACTTGTTGGTGTGAGCTCCCCACCCTGTGAGTGAGGCATCCGTCGCTACAGTTATCTCTGGCCATGGTTGCCGAAAAGATTCTCCCTTGAGGATATGTTCTCTGCAAGCCCACCATCGAAGATCCTGTGCTACTCTGGCTGGAACTTGCAAAAGATCTGACATTTCCCCCTGAAAATTGGGACCATTGAGTCCTGAGGGCCCATTGAAGGAATCTCATACTCAATCTGGCTTCTGGCACCAGAGAAATGCAGGATGCCATTAGTCCGAGCAACCTGAGAAAATCGGTACAACGTCCTTTCATTGCAGGATGTTTTTTCGCAGGGTTTTTCACAGCAATTTTTTTCTTTTTTTTTTTAAAGGCATCAAATCTTTTAGGGGGGGTTAATAAATTATATATATGGGGTGTGGGTGTTTGGGAATAAATATAAATTAAAGAAAATGGGGGGTTAAGGGGGACCCTCCAAAAATAATGAAAACAAAATTCCAATGGGTTTTTTCAAGAAAAAAAAATCGTGGTAAAAAACCCACGAAAAAACATCCCGCAATGAAATGACTTGGAACCGAGAAAATCAAAGGCTGGTAGATGCTGGGCATTCTGGAATTTTGTTACCATCTGCAGAATGTGTTAAGCTCTCTCTTCGGGAGGCGAGGCTTTGCCCAAGCAAGTATCCAGGACTGCGCCGATAAACTGGAGTTTCTGTGATGGTATCATGCTTGACTTTTCTAAGTTCAGAGAAAAGCCTAATCTGTGAAGGAAGTGGCAGGTCTTGGATAGATGCTCCTGGGCTTGTTCGGGAGAACGTGCCCTGATCATCCAATCGTCCAGGTACGGATAGACGTGAATCCCCCTTCTCCTGAGACTCGCTGCCACCACTGCCATCAACTTGGTGAAAACTCTCGGCGGAGGTCAACCCGAAAGGCAGAACTCGAAACTGATAGTGAGATTTGCCAATCGCGAACCTCATGTACTTCCTGCGTTTGAGATGTATTGGCACATGAAAGTAAGCACCCTGAAGGTCCAATGATACCAACCAGTCTTGGAGTTGGAGAGCCTGAAGGATCTGAGAAAGTTTGACCATCTTGAACTTGTCGTTCCTGAGGAACTTGTTCAAGTTTCTCAAGTCCAAGATGGGTCTCAATCCTCTGTCCTTTTTTGGTATGAGGAAATATGGGGAATACCAACCCTTGTTCCTCTCCGCTACAGGTACATGTTGTATTGCACTTTTCTGTAGCAGGGTTAAGACTTCCTGCAACAGGAGTGGGTCTGGATGTTTGGCAGAGTTGTATCCCGGCGGGTGATTCTGAGGTTTCTTTTGAAAAGGAAGGCAGTTATCTTGGGATACAGTTTCCAGTGCCCAAGCATCTGAAGTAATGCCATGCAATTTTTCCAGATGCTGTGAGATCCTGCCTCCCACTGGGGTCTTGTGGGTCAAAACCTCAGAGTGGCTTTGCGGCAGCTGCAGCAGCAGCTGAAGGGACAGTAGCCGTTGCTGGGGCAGATCTAGTACCTTTTTCTCACCCCCGAGGAAATTTCCTTTGTCCTCTTTGACTGGCCTGTCCCCTTCCAAATGAGGAATAAAATTGAAAGGGACGACCGCTCCAGGAAGATGAGCCTGTGTAGGGGCGTTGTTGAGGTTGTCGTATAGCGGAACTGAGTGATTTTGCTGCCGCTTTGCAGGTCTGCAGCTTCTCCAAACTTTCATCCACCTTGCTGCTAAACAACCTCGAGCCATCAAACGGCATATTGAGAATTCTTGACTGCACATCCGATGCAAAACCTGACTTGCTCAGCCACGCAAGTCTGCGTAGTACAGTACTGGATGCCATGGACCTACTGATACTGTCAGCCGTGTCCAAAACTGATTGAAGGCATTCCCCTGAAGCCTCCTTTCCATCCCTTACTATGGATAGGAACCCTTCACGTTCCTCACCTTCAGGGATGTGTTCAGCTGCCGCTGTCATACAGTCCCACAGGGTGTATGCTAGTCTTGCAATTGTGCAAGTTACATTTGTAGATTTTAAAGCCATGCTCTCTGACGTAAAAATCTTTTGGGACCATGCATCAATCTTCTTATCGTCCCTATCTGGGGGAATTGTAGGATATGCAGCATTTCTAGTAGAAGTAGCTCCTTAAACTACAAGACTTTCAGGTGATGTGTTTTTACTCAAATATTCAGGATCTGAAGAACAGGGCCTATATTTTGAAACATATTATTTATTTACTTGCAGGATAGATTCAGGGTTTTCCCATGCACTGTTCACCTTCCTTTGTAGAGCTAAATGAAAAAGAAGTATGGGGTCTTGCTGAGGTCCCCCTGAAAGGATGTCGGTCATATCATTCTCCTGATAAACAGGTGAATTTCTGTTCCACCCCATAAATCCAGTTACCCCGTTCATCAACTTTCTATATCCTGCATCGGCA
Source organism: Ambystoma mexicanum (assembly GCF_040938575.1). Taxonomy (NCBI): domain Eukaryota; kingdom Metazoa; phylum Chordata; class Amphibia; order Caudata; family Ambystomatidae; genus Ambystoma; species Ambystoma mexicanum. The sequence goes on from NC_090929.1 coordinate 1,089,656,251, forward strand.
TGCTCAGCTGGGTCAGGCTTTTCAAATTGATATTCTGGAGATGTGTCCAGACCACTTGCTGACTGCAAGTATTCATATAAGTCTGCCATTTTAGGTTGAGGGTCAATCAACTCCTCAGGGACTTGTTTTGTACCAAATTTCACACCAGCAGGTGAAACATCTTCTTCTCCTGATGGACCTGCCTCATAAATGGAGGACATGGTTCTAAAGAAATCCTGTCTACTTTCAGGATGAAATACCTTCTCAGGTGGCACAGACTTCGACACAGATGTCGATTTTGTAACCGGAATGAACGTCGACAAAAGCGTTGATGGCGTCGACGTTGTAGTCATCACCTTCGATATCGTCGAGGTAATGTTCGACCCCATCACAGGAATTGTCAACACCGTCGAAGGAGTCTTCGACACCGTCGACTGTGCAATCGACGTAACCTTTTTGGGATGGTTTGTCGACAATGTGTGCTCGACTGCCTTCAAATGGAGGCTTTGAGGAAGTTTTAGACAAGGGTTTTGATGGCGTTTGAGTGCCTGACGCCATTTTTTTAGTTCTACCCCCGATTTTTGCACTGGTAGGCATTTTTTATGAGGCGTCGGGGAAGATTCCCTGGACAATGCCCTCTGTGATTTTTTTTTTGTTATCAGATTTTCTTGTCTTAGATTTCCCCCTGTCACTTTTTATATGAGCATGGGCATGGACTTCACTAGACTTTTTTGAGGGGGTTTGGCCGGCATTCTCAAAAATCTTCAGCATATATGTACTGAAGGCTTCCCACTTTTTGGGGGAATCATGTTTCAACAGACATGTAATTTCCTCGGACGACGTCGAGGAAGAGGGAGACTGGTGTCATCTTTTCTTCGCCTTTTTTGAGGAAGAAGAAGAGGACTTCCTGGATCTACTCCGCGACCTAGATTTTTTGTGACGATTTAACAAAGACTCAGCCGAGTCTTTTCTCCCCTCGAAGAAAACTTTGAGGATTCCTCCCCTACCGCCAGTTTACCTCTCCGTTCCTTTAAGGCCTTATGGGTCATCGATTGACAGGAACCGCACTCGTCTATACGGTGGTCAGAACAGAGGCACCAGAGGCAATCCCGATGGGGATCAGTCAGCGACATCTTTCTCCCACATTTCTGGCATTTTTTTTAATCCAGTCTTCGGCATGGAAGGATTAGATGAAGTCAACATTTCTACGAACTGAAGCAAGGGTTTTCTCCATCCGAAGCGAAGCTAACAGAAAAACGGAACTGAGGCCAACGGGCGCACTCAAGGCATTTATACAGCGGATGACGTCGGCGCTCGACGGATGCCGCTGAGGGACATCGACGCCGCAGCCTTGAGTGGAGCGCCCTCTGGTGGAGAGAACCTTTTTCCGAAGCAGCAAAGCTGAAGGTAAGGATATATTTAAGATGAGGAATACGTGGGAGGACACAATCCATTCGAAATATGGATGTTCTTGTCTGGTTGCGGTTGTCTTGTCGCCTTGCCAGGAGCAGCCGTTTCTCGATGGCTACTCGTACAGGGTCAGCCGCGCCTTAGTGTCTCCGCTCTCACAGCCACCAGTCCTCCTAGGAGCCTGGTACAGCTGCCTGTTGATTGCTCTGTTCCTCTTCGACCCAATGCGGCACCTTACCCAGTGTCTCCCACTTGTTTTAGCGGCTCCACCTCCCGCACACATTAGTGCCTTCCAACCTGGTAGATTCTGCAGTCTTTCTCATTCGTGTTTCACCGCCGCCATTTTCCTTTCTTCACACACGGCCAATCTCCGACAGAGCAGTTCTGCCTCCGTGATAGCTTCTGGGGCCCCACACGCGGCCACAAACCTCTCCAATGTTTCTTGCAGCTGCTTTCTTGTTTTAGGTTATTTTATAGTTATTAAGCAGAAGTATGAAGATTCTCAATGTTTGGATTTCAGGAGCCTCCAGTGAGCATGTCTGATTTCAACACAGAAGATTCTTTACAAGGGAAATTAAGTAGTATAAATCAAAAGGTTACTTTAGAGAGCTGTTCAGGATCCCTAACAGATCACCATTGCATCCACCGGGAAAAGGGTTACACAGGTTTGTACAAGTTGAAGTATTTCACAAGGCTTTCAAAAAGTGAAAAGCAGTGATTTGTCCTATCAAATTGCAATAATACAGGTTTGCTGTGAAAGGTGAGGACCCAAGGGGAAAAATTGTGTAATGGCAGTTTCCTGGTAAGTATACTTTACTCCCAGTCCATAAGTGCATGGATGAAGGAAACCATCCAGCTGATGTTTCTGAGGGGACCCCACCAGAGGAGCTCCGGGCCCCGGTTCCGACACTAGAGGCAAGTGAAGGGTGGATGCAGAGTTGGATGGTCATAGTTGGGGGGCACAGAAGACATACTGCACCTACAGACCCTGAAGAAGGCCAGCAAAAAGATGTGAGTCACAGTACTCAGGGAAGGATGCACAGGAAAAAAGCCAAAACAAGGAAGGCCAAGGGAACGTGGGTGCAAACCCCTCTCCAGATTTCTCGATTTGGTCCTGCTAAATGGCAATTTTGGATTCTGGTAAAGTTCACAGAGTTCGAGTAGATGCTACAGCCAGAATCGCGCAGCTCAGGATAAGGACAAACCTCTTGCAGAGGACTCACAATGAGAACTGCACGCCAGCAGCAACAGCAGCTTTGTGGAGCATAGAGGTGATACACCATCAGGTCAGAGGTGGCTCAGGGTGGCACACAAGACTCAGAAAAAGCAGCAAGGTGGTCCCAGAATGAGGAGCATCTGCAGGGGCATGATTGCATGCCCTCAAACAAAGGCCAAGAAGATTTGGGGAGCAGCAGTACAGGCTACTAAATTTCAGCGCAGAATAGTGCATCCATTTCTATACTAGTCCTAGATAAAAGAGGCGTGAGCTTGGAACAAATCTTCCTACTACTTCCTTTGTTCCCACAGCACTATGGCTTGATTTTCCATTGACTTCGAAGGTGAGTGAGGTTTTCTAGCATCACTCACCCACTGCATTCACTTTTGTTCTGGGGCACTTTCACCTTATTGGTTACCGGTGCTAGGTTCTTGCATCTGTTTTTCCTATGGTATCACCTCCCACCTAAAGTGGAGTGCTGCCAGGGGCTATTACAGACCGCTTTTTTTGCAATATGAGGTGCAAGATGTAGTCTGTGTGCAGAAAAAATCTCCACTTGCATTCTTGATAGAGAGCCATCTTGGCATCAGGAAGACAAAAGAAAGACTTATCGTATACTTCTACTTGCCCAAGATGGCTGTGTCAGTTGAACGCCAAGGCAGAAGCTGCGTTTCCCTGTTGTGGGAGTCCCACTTGAGCCGTTAGGGATTGCCCTAGTTGCCTGTTGATCCTCCAACCACCCAAGGCCACAGGAATTTACTCATTGTAGTGGATTATGCCGTGGCCTTCTCATGGAATACAGCCTCTGCTCAGGTAGTGGCTAGGGCTCTACAGGGAATCTTTACACTAGTGGGTTTTCCCAAAGTGGTTGTGTGTGATAGGGGGGACCAACTTCATTCAGGCCACATGTCAAAGGTTTGATTGAGAGGTTCAATAGAACCTTAAATAGCATGATCAGTGCTTTCAAAGAGTCCCTTAGAAGGAAGTGATACCTCCTCCTGAGATGCCTTCAATTTGCCTACAGGCAGTGGTCAAAGTGTACGAAAAGAAGTAGTGGAGCTATGTTCCATGCCTGCCTGCCCCACTCTCCACAAACCCCCTCCCACACACAGTCCAAACCCCTAAACAAAAACACACCTATTATTTAAGGGAATGTTCAATGCAGTGCACTGAAGTGCAAGCTTCAACTTCTTCCTGCACTTTTATTTTAAAACTAAACCGTTCCGGAACGGTTTCTTTTTAAAATAAAAGTATAGGAACAGTGAAACTGAAAAATAAAAAGTATAGGAGCACCGCTCCCGCCCACCTCGACCTCTGCCTACAGGACGGTTTCTCAAAAGGGTGTAGCATTTAGCCCTTCAGAACTACCGTTTAGTCATCCATTCAGAGGCCTATTGGCTCTGGTTAGAAAAGACTGCAAGTCTGCTTCCATCTCTCCAGCCTTAAATGTGGTGGATTACATCCTAGTTCTTAGGAGGAGGATGGCAGTGATGATAGATGAGGAAAACGAGAATCTGGAGGTTGGTCACGAACAAGTAAAGCACAGGTATTACCAGAAGACCTCTCAGATTTAACTCCTGGGCAGCAGGTGCTTTTCAAGATGCCAGTAAGGTCTAGTGCCTTACAGGACAAGTGGACTGGTGCTTAATAGATTGTAGACAACTTAGAGAGGTCAACTATTTAGTGGACTAGGGTAACACCTCCCTCCACCCGAGAAGCCCCTAGGTGGTTCTATATAAATGGATTGAAGGCTTTAGTCCCTAGGTTTGAAATAGGAGCTGTACTCTTATTTCAGGGAATGAGGAAAATGAAAGTGAGTCTCTTCCTGATCACCTCCAGGGTAGTTCTTTAGATTGCTCATCGGAAGGGGATACCCTTTCCCTACTGCTGATAATGAGCGCAAGTGAGTGCACATTCTTGCTAAATCTATTTGCCTCTGTTTTAATTGATACCAGGCCCAGATCTTCAGAGCCAGCATGATATATTGATACTGGTCACAGTGTCCCTTTTCAAAAGCATGGGCTGAGAACCAAGATGGCTGCCAACACAAGGTAGACGTGTCGGCAGCCCCTCTGCGAGTCTCGAAGCACGAAAAGGAATGATCCACTACCCCAAACTTGCAGAAAGGCACTAGAAGTGTGCAACAGTAAGCAGAGGACAATATAAAACCTCTGAGGAACTGACAAGCGAAACGACAAACTGAGCATAGCGCGGGCCGGTGCTGCAATGCCCCCATCCTCGTCCCTGTGGCACCTGGGAGGTCGTGGGGAAGTGAGAGACGTTCTGGGAGGCCAGCCAGCCCCAGGAAGACCAGCTCACGAACAACCCGGCTCCGCAGGGACGGGGAGACAGAAGTGCATTGCCTGAGGAGGAGAACCGGGGGTGGGCCAAAGTGGTGAGTGGCTTTGGCGCCCCCCCCCTCAGGGGCTAGCAGCGGATAGACGGCCCACCCATCTCGGGAGGAGGGGGCGAGGAGTGAGGGTGTTCCCTGCCCAGAGGGGGTGATGAAGAAGGACTGAGCCCCAGAACACGACGGGGACAGCCCAAGGGGGCAGAGCCGCCATCCTGCAGAGCCGCGGCTGGTTAGGAAACTGACAACCGGGACTGCAGGGAGGCCTTGTCAGTGAACTGGACAAACAGCGGCCCGTGGCATTCGTACGGAATCCCTGACCCAAGGGAGTCAGAAGCCCAGGGGAGGCAGGGATCTGGTGATCCGGCCCTGCGGGAGGAACCACTGGACCAGCAAAGCACAGAGAGGAAACGGGAGGTGACACCAAGAGAAACCTGATCCCCAGAGGCCACTAGCTGGTGCGGGCCAAACACCAGTTGCAGAGGAGGCACAGCGGGCCATATAGGTGAGTTACAGACCTGGCAGATAGGAGTGGGCAACGGCCTCAGCCCCCAGCGGGGTCGGAGGAGAGTAAGCCGCCCGACCCCTTGGCAGCAGGAGTAGTGCTATCCCTCGTTGGGCAAGGACCAGCCGGGGAGACTGAAGGGAGGCACATTCTTGCTAAATCTGTTTGCCTCTATTTTATTTGATACCAGGACTGGATCCTCTGAGCCAGCATGATATTGATACTGGTCAGAGTGTCCCTATTCAAAAGCATGGGCTGAGAACCAAGATGGCCGCCGACGCAAGGTAGACGTGTCGGCAGCTGCTCGCTGAGTCTCGGAGCACGAAAAGGAATGATCCACCACCCCAAACCTGCAGAAAGGCCGTAGAAGAGTGCAACAGTAAGCAGAGGACAATATAAAAACTCTGACGAGGAACTGACCAGCGAAACGGCAAACTGAGCGAAGCGCGGGCGGGGCTGCAATACCCCATCCTGGTCCCTGTGGCACATGGGAGGTCATGGGGAAGTGAGAGAGGTTCCGGGAGGCCTGCAAGCCCCAGGAATACCAGCTTGCGAACAACCCGCCCCCGGCTCCGCAGGGACAGGGAGACAGCAGTGCATTGCCCCAGGAGGAGAACCGGGGTGGTGCCCGAGGTGGTGAGTGACTTCGGCACCTGCCCATCCCGGCCCGGAAGGAGGGGGCGAGGAGTGAGGGTGTTCACCCCCTCCCCATCCAGAGGGGGCGTGAAAAAGGACTGTGCCCCAGAACGCAACACAGAAAGCCCAAGAGGACGGAGCTATCGTCCTGCAGAGCCACGGCTGGGGAGTAAATTGACACCCTGGGCTGTGGGGAGGCCTTGCCAGTGAATTGGACAAACAGCAACCCTGGGGCATTCATACGGAATCCCTGACCCAGGGGAGCCAGAAGCCCAGGGGAGGCAGGGATCTGGTGATCCGGCCCTGAGGGACGAACCCCCAGACCAGCAAAGCACATAGAGGTAATGGGAGGCGACACCAAGAGAAGCCTGGTCCTCAGAGGCCGCCAGCCGGTGCGGGTGAAGCCCCAGTTGGAGGGGAGGCACGGCAGGCCATAGAGGTCAGTTACAGACCTGATGGATAGGAGTGGGCACCAGCTCTGGCCCCCAGCGGGGGTCTGAGGAGAGGGAGCCCCCCCCAGCCCTTTGGCAGCAGGAGTAATGCGATCTCTCATTGGGCAAGGACCACCCAGGGAGACTGAAGGGAGGCATATTTGCTGTGGAAGAGCCTGGAAGAAGAGGTAAATTGGAGCCCTAGGCCAGGTAGAGGACAAGGAACTGGCATAGGGGAGGGAGGAGGGTTACCCCTGCCACCTCCCCCCCTTATGATTAACAGCATTGGTTGATATATCTATCACCTGTGAAAACATGCTTCACTCCTTATCATATGGGGAAGGATTTTACAGGTTCACACTTTTTTCGTGTTTTATCTGAATACTTTAGCTCTGTCTGTTTATCAAATCATTAGTCATTTTCTCATTCTTTTTTTTGTGTTAGTGTAAATTGCTCTTGAAGAAGGGGACTACCCGAAAAGCGTCAAGCTCAAAATTGCATGATTGGCCTCCTCACTGAACTACGATTGAATAAAAGATATTGTGAAGATCACAGTACTTGAAATATGTAGTTGATGGATTAGAAATATAAATATAGTATTTGAAATGTTTGACTGTTTTACAGTACCTGGGTGTGCAGGAGACGGGAGGGCCCATGAATTAGACTCTTGCTTGTCTCGATTGATGTCATGACCTTGTGTCAGGGTCTGTGTTCCTCCCCTGCATACAAATGTAATTTAATACAATTGTATTTAAGCATTAAGTCTCATTAGAAAATAAGGGTGTTCACTAACGTCTTCTATAACTGTCATGGTGCCTACCACCAGGCATCCGGACCAAGCCCATCAGCCCCGGGAGCAGGCATCTAGACATTTAGTAAAACCTCAGCAGCCCCGGCTAGGGGCTATCTGGGTTCAGTCCTGGTGTCTTAGGCGCCAGGCTCATAGTCATTACTTACCTCAGGCAGACCATGCTGCAAATGACTCCAATCCAACATGAAGCCTGAAAGGGACTATTTTTCTACAGGGACTATTTTTTACTCGGGTATGGTTCTAGGGACTTCTAACCTGGAACTACTTTGAGGCTATTTAAACCACACCCGACCAGCAACACACGCTTCGTGTTATTCTGCATCCAGCAGCGTAACACTCACCGTGCCTGCAGCCTGCATCCAGTCTTCTGCCACGCCCGCCTCGAATCCGGAGCTCCTAAAACAAAGAGGAAAGAAAGGGACAAGGTTAGAAAACAAACTTATTTCTATTCCACACCTGATTCTGGATCCATCTTGTCTCCGGACCTGTAAAGAACATCATTTCTGCACGCGCCGCACCTCCAGCTGCAGCGCAGCGCAATACTCGCCAGTCTTCACAGCATCCTTCGGGTCGGCGCTGCCTCCATCATTTCTACGCTGAACTTCGGCACCGAGGAGACAAAAGAAAACCACAAGGTGAGCCGAGGGAACCAACAAATATAATTCTTACCACCATAGACTTACCTGATTTACCACAGGAGGCATCCTTTTGTGACTCTCCATATTTTCACGTGCCGCATCTGTAAAGAGAGACAAAACAACACGTTTTCCTCGTGCAACATTTACCGGATAGCGCCGGGTGACACAGACTCTTACCTGAGCGCCACCAGCTGCCACAAGAGCATCTTTTCCCGAGCCAGCTGCAAGACAAGAAAGGAAGGGGGGAACAAGAGTGAACATTGGACATATTGAACTCTATGAACTTAATACTTACTGGTCCTCACCAGGAACCTCAGAGTCAATACTCTCCGGAACTCTCCCGAGCCTTCAAACCAGTGAAGTAACTGGAATCGACGCGCCCCTGCAAATACACGCAGGATGGAGAGCTCATCTTTCAAGAATATAAGGTGAGATTGCTGTGAGGGCATTTCGGAGGTGATTAGTTGGGGAGGACTGTGGGGGTGCCATCACTTGAATCCATAAGTGGCTAAGTCCATCTCTCCACTTGCAGGAGAATATTTCCACGGGTTAAGCAGACAAGATTAGGAGGGCAGATCCAGTCAGTCATCGCTGCACTACGCATCACGTGCAGGAGAACAAAGCAGTAGGAAGGAGACGGGGCAGAGGGAGCACTTAAGGAGAGGAGGAATAGGGAGTCAGGCGGCAAGCTAGGTTTTATTCACCAGGGTTGGTGGATCAGGTGGTGGGCGCATCAGGCTCATAGGGAGTGGATTGACACTCCATCTTGATTTCAGTAAGAGCGAGTAGGCTCAGGGGGTTCGGCAGGGGGAGAGGGAGTTGGAATAGAAGAGGGGATGGGTGGGGAGGTATGGCAAGGTTGGGGGAGGGAACATCACGGAGTTGGGGAGTGGGATGAGAGGGAGTTGGAATAGAAGAGGGGATGGTTGGGGAGGTATGGCAAGGTTGGGGGAGGGAACATCACGGAGTTGGGGAGTGGGATGAGTGAGAGAGAGAGGGGGGGAGGATTTGAGGCCTGGGGGGCTTGGGATCAAGGGGACCGTGACGGTAGAGGGGGGATTGGGAATCGCGGCAGCTGGACACGGGAAACTGAGGGCCAGGGAAGGGTAGAAGGCAGAAATGAGCTAAGGGCAAGCCAGCACGGAGTAGAGTGGAAGAGGCGAGGGAGAAAGGCACATCCCTTCAAGTGGGCTAAGCATAACGTAAGGGGGCTTAACACGCCCCTCAAGAGGAAGAAATTGGAGCAGTTTGTTAAGAGGACAACCCCAGATTGTCTAGTGCTGCAGGAGACGCAACTCCGGAAGAGGGATCAGGTTAGGCTTAAACTGGGGGCATACTCCAATATCTACCATGCCTTAGGCCCCACCAAGACACATGAAGTGGCGCTTACGATCCGGAATGGTATGGATCTCAAAGTTAGGGCCACAAAAGCAGACAAGGAGGATTTATATGTACTAGTATTAGGGGATTACAGGGCGGGGATGACATACACTCTGGCCTCTGTCTACGCACCCAAGACTGGGCAGGAGGCGTTCTTGAGGGAGTTTCTGGCAATAACGTAGGGATTTGCGAAGGGTCACATAATCGTCATGGGAGATTTAAATCTGGCTTGGATCCGGGAAGGAGACACATCGGCGACAGGGCATGGGCAAGGGGGGTGGTAGTCTTGTCCGCGCTCAGGGACAGGTTTGACGGGTTGGGACTACGAGACATCTGGAAGGGAGGCAAAGCGGAATTTACATCTATATCCAGCATCCATGGCGCACAATCCAGCATCGATTACATATGGGTATTGTCCCGCATATTGGGGGCGGTAGAAGACATTGAGGTGGGGCCCCTGGGTATAGCTGATCACAAAGTACTGACAATGAAACTGCAATTACTGGGTCGCAAGGCAAGGATATGGGGCTGGAAATTCCCAGGGAGTTGACCGAAAATTCAGTTATTAGAGAGGAACTGGTGGGGAAGATTAGGGACTTCTTTATACTGAACAAGGCAGCAGACACAGGAGAAAGTGTCCGGTGGGATGGCTTCCAGGCAACAAAACGGGAGAATGAATAGCCGCTAAGGTGCAAAGGGAGAAGCAACTGAGATTGCTCGACACCCAGCTAGATAGGGAGGTGGAGGCGGCAAGGCGTGGGCATGGAGACCGACAAAGGAAAAGGTGAAGGAATATAGGCGTTAGGCCAGCTTAACATACTCTGCACTAAAAGAGAAGGAGCACTGCTATTTGCATGGCACACGTTTTAAGCTAAAGCCAACCAGGCGGATGCGCTCCTTGCTCGGCTCCTCAGGGGCACAGCAGGGGGCAACACCATTGCACCTATAAGGGACGAGCAGGAGGCCCGCCATTCTAATTCAGAGAAAGTCCAAGAATGCTTTGCAGATTTTTACACAGACCTATATAAGACCCAAGGCCCATCGAGCCTGCGCCAAATACAATTTCTGGAAGGGATTCTCCTTCCCCAAGTGGGTGGGGAGGCAAGAGAAATACTTAGAGGAGGTGCGAAGAGTGATAGTAGGCCTCCCTCCGAATAAGGCGCCAGGACCAGATGGGTTCACGGCATCATTTTATAAAACCTACGCTGGAACCCTGACCCCACACCTAACCAGGTTATTCAATCACTTTCAGGATACTGGGAGGATTTCGGCTTCTGTGGAGGAAGCAAAAATAAAGCTTATTCCCAAACCCAGTAAGGACAACACCAGGTGCACATCTTGTAGACCGATAGCATTGATAAATGTCGATGCTACAATTTACACTAAAACACTGGCCAACAGATAGAGACATACCTCCCGAGCCCAATCCACCCTGATCAAGCAGGATTTGTACTTGGGCGGCAGACACACAATAACATTAGGCGAGTGGCCCATTTACCAGAGAAGGCACACAAGGCAAGCCTGCCCTCGATTCTCCTGTCCTTGGATGCAGAGAAGGCGTTTGACGCGGTGGAATGGACCTTCTTGTTCAGAGTAATGGAAAAGATGGGCCGGGGGAGGATTTTCTTGCATGGTGCAGGCCAATTACAAGGCAACAAAGGCGTGCCTCCTCATCAATGGATCCATGTCCGAGTCATCCAATTAAGCAGGGGAACCAAGCATGGGTGCCCCTTCTCCCCCCTGCTGTACGCAATATATTTAGAACCACTATTTCAGGCATTGAGGGACTCGAGGGAGGTACATGGGGCACCAATCGGCCAAGGGAGTCGGTGAGGGCAGACATGGACCTACTAGAGGGCTTTGGGGAGGCCTTGGGGCTAAAAGTCAATCTAAAAAGATCAGAGCTACTCAATGTCACGGTAAGGGTAAGGGAGGTGGTGGAACTGAAAGCTGCGTCGCTGTTTTCCTGGAAGTCAGAGTGGATAAAATACTTGGGAGTCCGGATTCCACCTTCATTGTCAGGTTGGTATGCAGCCAACTATACCTCCACGCTTTCATCGATAAAATCAGACCTGCACAAATGGAGGAACCTCAGGGTCCCATGGGTGGGGAGAATGGCAGCAATTAAGATGGTAACGCTGCCAAGACTACTATATCTGTTTCAAGCTATACCAAGAGCGGTTCCGAACAGCTTTTTCAAGGAACTGGGCAAGTTAACAAGCAAATTCATATGGAAGGGGAAGAGGCCATGGTTGAGCCGGGCCCTGTTGACGGCACCAAGGAGGGATGGAGGGATGACCCTTCCAGACTTCAGAAGTATTATGAGGAGGCTCAGATGTGTATTATACGGGAGTGGTTTTCCAGGCATCAGGGGAATTTGTGGGTAGCCATGGACCGAGCAGTGGCGAGGCACGAGCTGAGTGAGGTATTGTGGCTGCCACTTTAACACATGCCAAAGCACCTGCATTTAAGTGCGATCACAAGACTGGTATCAGACACATGGGACAGGCTGGTAGGTAAATATGTGATTACTACCTTCCCATCCCCTCTAACTCTAATGTATGGGAACCCAAACTTCACGCCAGGGACGGAGCAGGGATTGTTTACTAAATAGCGTGAGGGAGGGTGCCGGGTGCTGCGGGACATGTTTCAAGGGGCAGAGATAAGATAATTCATACACTGCAAGCAATGCTTTGGGGTAGGGGAAAAAGGGAGGATGGGGTGTTTTTAGATAAGGCATTGACTGCAAGACAAAGGGGTAAAAGCTGCTGCTACATGGCGGCTCATGCCCTTTGAGATGTTCCTCACAACACATGACAGGGATAGGGGCATGGTGTCCAATCTTCATAGGATCCTAAGAAAATCCAGCCCAAGGGAATCCTGGGCATCTATGAGTCGATGGGAAAGGGTGGTCGGAAGGGAAATTACCAGGAAGGAATGGGAGAGGTTATGGCAACTGATACCACGGGTGACCAGGGCCTCCCAATTGCAAGAATGTTGGTACAAATGTTTACTGGGCTGGCATTATACCCTGGCACGCCTTCACAAGATCTTCCCGGGTGCTGTGCCAGAATGTTGGAGAGGGTGCAGAGGAGTAGGAGCGGGTTCCCACATATGGTGGAAATGTCCTAAGATAGTACCATTCTGGAAGAAGGTGCAGGACTCATAAGCCCAGGTGTTTGAAGAAGGGGTGAGTGCCTCCCCGGAAGAGGTATTGCTGGGCTAGATAGGGGAGCTGAGGAGCAGTGAAGCAGGGGAGGAGGGTTTTGGCGTAAGGGGGAGATTGTGTAATTTAGCTGAAAATCAATAAAAAGAGTTTAAAAAAAAAGCATGGGCTACAGAGTGCCAAGCTCTTACAGAAATCACATCAAGGGACATGGAAACCAGATCCTTGATTAAGGTGGGAGTGAGCACTCAGCAATCCATGATCTAGTCCTATAGTAATAGTGCCAAAAGCAAGTTTGAAGGAACTGAGATTTTGTATGGATTGTAGGATGCTCATTCCTTACCTAGGACGGATTAACTGGTGGATAAGCTTGGGTCTGATAAGTACCTGAGCATGTCTGACCTAACCTCAGGCTGTTGGCAAATGACCTTCACGCACAGTGCCATGGAGAAGGCGGCATTCTCCACCACAAAGGGTCTTTATCAGTTCAGAGTAATGCCTTTTTGACCCCTGCCAACTTCCAGAGGTTGGATAATCATGTGCGGAATGGGTGGAGAACATCTTCATGGCATATGTGGGTTTCCCGGCATTGTACAACACCACCTGGGAAGACCAGACTTCCCACATCAGCCAGGCATTGAAGACCCCTCAACAGGCCCACCTGGCAATCAAGGCCAGCAAATGTCAGATTGGTCAGGGCTTTGTGGTCTACCTTGGGCACGATGGGGGAGGGAGTAAGGTAAAGTACAAGAGTACAGCACTGGCAGACCTCAACTACTCAAACCAAAGTATAGACCTCCCTGGCTACTATAGGAATTTCCTGGCTGACTATGAGACCATAGCACCCCCTGCACTGCCATTACCTTACCCACACTCTCTAAAGAGGTGTAATGTACCAAGGCATGCCAGAAGGCCATCCAAGGACTGAAGGGTGCCTTTAGCCAGGCTTCCATTTTGAGAGCCCCAAAATACAACAGACCTTTTCTTGTACATACTGATGCACCTGGGGCACGACTAGGTGCAGTCTTGAATCAACTAGATGAAAAGGGTAGGGCATGCCCTATAACTTTCATCAGCAATCAGCTGTAATACAGAATTGAGGTAGTGGAGAAGGAGTGTTTTTCCATTGTGTAGTCATTTAAGACGTTTAGTCTCTCCCTGTTGTGGTCTACCATCATAGTACAGACCGTTCATAAGCCCCTCAAATGGTTGATGAACATGAATGGGGGAATTTGAAATGCGGAGGTGGTCGAAATGTCTTCAAGGCTTTGACTTCACCATAGAGCCTTAGCCAGGGTCCCAACATTGTAATGCTGATGGTCTGTCCAGGAAGTATAACCAACATTTTAGTTTGTGGGGTACAGGTTCACCTTTTTGGGTTACCAATAATGGGAGACCTCCCCCTTTGTTCTGACATTGTTTTTCTATGATAGCACCCCACACCTTGTGCAGAGTGCTTCAAGTGGCCATTAGGGCCCCCCCTTTCTTTGTTATATGAGATGCACTGTGTATCCCACGTGCCAACCCATGCAGAGGACCAAAATGTAAAGCCTGTATTAAGGGGAATTCTGTGTGTAGTGTACTCTGGCCCCACTACCTTCCAGAGAAGGGAGAGTCCCCCACCATGCCACAAAGCCCGACAGTGGAAGGTTGAGGCTCCTAAAGAGAGAGACTGTCCATGGTTAGCCTGTGCAGAGCCATGGAGGAACCCTGGATGGGTCAGTGGACAGCTGGATTATTACTAAATTGTAAGTTAAAGAAAGTATTAACCCCCTTTCATTAATGGCCTAGGTCAGGCTGATCTAGCTCTCACACAGGGATTGCAATGTAGCTCTACTCAATTTCTACATACATGTCTGTTACAGTTAAATAAAAAGGATCCAAATGCAGCAGTGCCTAGATACTTTTTCGCAAGTCCATTCTGCCCTAAATCCTTTAGAGACCAGAATATGGCTCAGCTGGCCCTATGACCAATACCAACTTAAAATAACCTCTCCCAGAGATCCACAAGTGGCTGGGAATTCTTTCCATGCTAAAGGCATACCTCAACCCAAGATATTAAGTTTAATTTCATGCTGGAATAACCATGACCCTTGTGGGTATTTTGCAGATGCCGCAACCATAGAGATGAATGGTACAATTAGCAATATAAATCATGTTGATAAACAAAATGCAGCTTCCCACAGATCTAATGTAATGCCCTACCAGAGAAAATACCTTTGAGAAATAAACACTTTGTATCGTACTTCACATGTCTTAGTTCATTAAGTGAAGTCCATGTCCATCTTGTAGCATTTCATGAGTATGCTCACATGTGTAAAGGCAGTTATATAAATTACTTAGGGGGAGATTATGGCTGTGGCATATGGCCCGAGGGGTCCTGATTGACCAATGGGACAGTTGGAGCCACATGATCAAAAAAGACCTGCAGAACATTCCAGGGGACCATCAGTGCTCACAGCTGGAGATACACCATTACTTGCATAATATTCAAGGTACTGTAAAAAAGATTGGCACCTGCTGCAAGTTAGGGTTTTTCAGTAATAGAAAAGAGAAGTTGGGGACACAGAATGTAACCAGTCAACCTGTATACATTTTCAATACACAAGTAAACCAGACTATCCAGGTTTTTTAAATGGCTCTTTCCCCTAGCTGCAGCACCAACAGCACCACTACATGTTCGACCTCAAGAGATCAACAGAGCAACAACAAAGATAACTTCATGTTTTTCCAAAACAGTTTGAAGTCAGGTGGCTGCCAGGGGGAGAAGCCCAATGCACAGAATAGCATTGTGCTTTGCATTGCGTGGTGAGGTGGAGTAAGGAATCGGACGAAGGGGTGGCATGTTTCAACAAGTTTTATTTTAGAAATGATGAAAAGATGCTAACTCTCCCTATTTCTAAAGGGTTATGCTTACCTAAACAAATATCAACTCAGGTGCTCATCATCGGGATATATTTCCAAATAAACAGTGTCCGTCCTCTGTCCAAAATACTCTAACTCTACCACTATATAAAAAAGGGTTCAGCATCCAAAGGAAGATAGTGTTACTCACCGCACCTTCACTGCCAGGGGCGATGTCGTCCCGAGATAGGCGTGATGAACCAAGGAGCAGAAAATGGGTGCTTGACAGCGAGCCTGATTCACTACGTCCTCCAGGAATTCAGGCCTCCTCAACTTGAGGGACTCTTTTTTACGATACACCCCTCTGCTGTTCAGAAAAGACAGACGAAGGAGTTGATCCCACAAAAGAGTGGGGAACACGCACACTGCTTGTAAAAATGTTGTAAAGAGAAGACAAGTGTTAGTGACACTGAAAAGCAATAACACTAAGCAATGCTCTAACAACTTGGAATATGGGATACCTGTAAGTAGTCTTGCTAAGGGCCGAGTTTCTGACCTAAGGTAGGAACCAAAACAACCTATTACTACTTATAGGCTTCTGGACCTTAACACTATTCCCCTCCTAGTCAATGCTCAAAGATCTTACCAAGAGGGGAGTCTGTATCCAATAAAGTACCACAAAACAACGACCGGAGAAAATAACAAAAAAGGTAAGTTAGTATGGGAGAACTACCCCGAGCGGCACGAGGGACACACTGGGAACAGGATGGTGCACTGGCAGCAGAGCGTTCGAAAGTGCATGTCCAAAAGACTTCATGGTGAAGTTGTGTTAGGTAGAGGTACTGTTCAGGAGGGCTGGTGATTCAGTAGCAAAGGTAGGTAAAGAATGGAGTAGGGTCAAGGACGGTTGGGAACAGGCAGGTTTAGGTGGAGTAATGGAGACCCCAAAGTAAACAGAGCTCTTACTGTACTGCAGGAGACAAGTGGAATAGCATGTGATCCGTTTTTGCAAGGGGACGCCGAGACCAACCCAGAAGACACCTCAGAGCGGACATGCCCGTGAGAGAAGCAGGATCGAATTCCAAGAAGAACAACGCCGTAACAGAATCGGCAAGCAGAGCAGGGTCAAGTCGCGGTCCGTGGTCAAGTTGAAGCAAGGAGTAAAAACAAGAGGAGCTTCCGGATATCGGACGAAAGGTAGTCCTCTGGAATAGCATAAACAGTAAGCACAGGAAAAGGTTACCGTAATGCTAAATAGAAGCACCGATATGAGGGAAGGAACTAATTTTATGCTGAAGACAGGGGCGGAGCCTGTGCGGGAACGTGCTTCCGCAAAGGACGTTGGCGTCTCACGTGACACGGGAGTTATGCCTTTGTTGACAGTTTCCAAGGCAACTTCAATTTCTTCAAAATAGACGTGCTAATGCACCGTTTGAAACCATGGGACGGCTGTAAGGCCCCAGTTGTGTGCAAGCGCTGCAAAGCAGGCGCAGGTCCACGTGTGACAGCATCCACCCCCAAAGGCGCTGACAAGCCCCAGGAAGCATGAAAAGCATGCAAAAGTCGCAGAGCATGTATATCCTTTCCACTCCACTAGATAATAGGTACTCGCCCCGCGAGTCCTTGCAGTCCAAGATGCGAGAGACAACATACTCCTCCTCACCATTAACCAAAACGGGAGCGGGACAAGAAGGCAGACGGACGAGTGTCAGGCAAGCATGGTTTGACAAGCGAAACATGGAACATGGGATGTATCCTCCAGGACACAGGCTAAGACAGCCTGACAGCCGCAGGATTGACAATGGAATCAATGACATAGGGACCTACAAACCGTTGCAACAAGGCCTGTCTACCGGGAATGTTCAGATGGCTAGAAGACAGCCAGACTCTCATGCCCACTTGATATTGCGGGGCAGGAGACCAATGAGCATCTGCATATTTCTTTACACAAGCCTGTGCCCGCAGCAGATGGGACCGAATGTCCCGATGTACCTGGTCCATGTCTCTCACGCACGCGATGGCTGCTGGATTGTCCAACAGTAGGGTAGGATCTAATCATTACCGTTTTTTGCCTTTTACGGTTTTCAACCGATGTCCCTTACATTAGTGGAAGGGACCTCGGATGAAAACCGTATAAGGCAAAAAACAGTGAGACCCCTGTATAGGCGTGCAAGGAGTTATTGTACGCAAATTTGGCTTGGAACAAGACGGACAGCCAAGTTCGCTGAAACGGAAGACACAAGCAACAAAGGTATTGTTCCAACGTGGCATTGACCCTCTCGGTTTGTCCGTCTGTCTGCGGATGGTAAGAAGAAGAAAACCTGTCATATATACCCAGGGATTTTGTGAGAGCTCTCCAGAAGCAAGAGGTAAATTGGGTATCCCAATCGGTAACAATGATAGAGGGTAGCCCAAAACACCAGAAGTCGTTAGCCAGGAACAGTTCAGCCAGTTTGGGAGCAGAGAGTAGACCAGCGCAGGGCACATAGATAGCGCATTTCGTGGAGTAGTCCACGACCACCCAGATCTTGTTGAGACCATTGAATTCCGGAAGCGCCATTAAGAAATCCATAGATACCATTTGCCAAGGTTTGTATGGAACAGGCATTGGCTGTAACAGACCCATAGGTTTAGACCGCGAAGCTTTGCATTGTGAACAAATTGCGCACGTTGCGATGTGCTCCATGATGTCACGTGTCATACTGTGCCACCAAGACCAACAACGTATTGCTTCCAGAGTCTTTTGCTGACCCGGGTGAGCCGCAACCACTGAGTCATGAGCCCACTGAAGAGCCCAAGTCTGTGCCTGTCCTGGTGGTATAAACACCCGGCCTTATATAAAAGGAAGTCTGTCAATCACATCGAGATTAAGGTCTGCCACCTCCTCAGGATGGGAAGACACCCAGTTCATGATATTGGTTTGCATGTGGGGCTGGACTGAGCAACCACAAATGGTGGAGAGGCTCCGTCTGTACGTGATCCTCCCCTGAATGAAGACGCGAAAGTGGGCTTTGGCAGGACGGTAGGTGATGGAAAAACGGTACTAAGAAAAAAATAGATGCCATCTTGCAAATCTGGCGGTGAGACATTTCATAGACTGGAAGGCTAACAGACTGGTCGGAGTAGACCGTGACAGGATGGCGTGCACACAGCAGATGGTGTGGCCACTCAGCAAATGCATCTCTGATGGCCAGTAATTGTCTTTCGGTTATAGTGTAGTTCCTTTCATAAGGAGTCAATTTACGGGAGTAATAAGCAACCAGATGGGTCTCCCCAGAATGAGGGCACACTTGTGTGAGGACAGCCCCTATAGAGAAGTCGGAAGCATCTGCTTCCACAAAGAACGGCACCTCTGGATCCGGGTGTTTCAGAACATGTGCTGAGGTGAATGCTGTTTTCAGCATCTGAAATGCAGTCTGCGCTTCCGAAGACCACTTGGAGCTTGTCAGGGCTGTTGGTGATGAGATTGATGAAAACCATGGATGAAGCGCCTGTAAAAATTGGCGAACCCTAGAAAGGATTGAAGGGATTTCACCGAAGTCGGTACAGGCCAGTCCAGAACTGCTTTTACTTTGGTAGCGTTCATGCGGACACCATGTTTGGTGAGATCGTAGCCAAGGAACTCAACCTCCGAGGGATGGAAGACGCATTTCTCTGCTTTTACGTAGAGGCTGTTTTCCCACAGGCGTTGGAACACCGTACTGACATGTTGGATATGTTCTTGCAAAGAACGGGAATAGATCCAGATGTTGTCTAAATAAGCCAAGCAAACTGGTCTACTATGTCATGGAATAAGTCATTCATAAAGGCATAGAACGTGCCGGGGCGTTGCAGAGACTGAAAGGCATTACCAAGTACTCATATAGACTGTAGCGAGTCTTAAACGCGGTTTTCCATTCATCCCCCTCTCTTATGCGTACTAGATTGTACACCCCCCCTTAAGTCCAGGTTGATGAATATTTGAGATGAGCCCAGCTGATCGAGCAGAACTGAAATTAAGGGAAGAGGGTATTGGTTTTTAACAGTTACCTCGTTAGGAGGCCGATAATCGATACATGGTCTGAGGTCACACTCTTTCTTTGGTACAAAGAAGAGGGGAGAAGCAGCCGGTGATTTGGACGAGCGAATGAAACTCATGTCTAAAGCCTTGTCAATGTATTCCTTCAAGACCTCATCTTCTTTCAGGGTCGAATAGTAAACCCTCCCTGCCGGAACTTTAGCCCCTGGTATAACATCAATCGGATAATCGTAGATATGATGGGGAGGCAAGGACTCAGCCCTGCCCTTGTCGAATACATCCAGGAACTCAGAGTACTCGGAAGGCACATGGTTCAATGGTGTACTGGAAACTGCTCCTATGTGGAAAGAGAAGGCAACTAGAGCAGAGCAGGGACTCTCAGGCATAATGCTATGTGTTTCCATGCACTGTGCATTGCACATAGAGGAAGAGAACTGGATGGAACGACAATCCCAGTCTATCACAGGGTTGTGATATTTTAGCCATTGGATTCCCAGAATGACCTTGTAAGCAGGAGCCTTAATGAGGTCAAAGCTGATTTCTTCGAATGGCCTTCATCAGTGCACATGACCAAGGATTCAGTCTGATGGGTGACCAACCCGTAAACCAGAATGGAACCATCCACTGAGTTGACGGTTTCTGGATGCTTTTTAGCTACCAAGGGTATTTTGGTTATGGAAGCATACTGCCGGTCCATGTAGTTGCCGGTGGCCCCTGAATCTAATACGGCCATGGCCCTAAAAGAAAACCCTGGTAGTGTAGTAAAGGTGATAGGTGAAAAAGCATCAAAGGACCATCGAGAGGTGAGTCCAACATAAAACTTCCCGAAGTAGGGACTGTGTCTACTGTCGGGATTTGGCGTTTCCCACCTTCCCTTTAGGTTTTTTGGGACATTCAGGCAACAGGTGGTCGGAGGCACCACAGTACATACAGAGGTAGTGTGATCTGCAGTATTCCCTCTGAGCTGAGGTCAAAGGCCCTCGAACTGCACCTATTTGCATAGGTTCCGGTGCCGGTGTGGAGGACGCCGCTGGCTCCAGGGCAATAGGGTAAAAGGCGGGTTTCTTTTCTCCATGTCTTTCCGACCGGCATGCATCTGTCTGTAGTACCATGTCAAGTAATTCCGCAACTGCGTTAGGAACGATTGGTACCGTGGACAAAGTATCCTTGAGTTCTTCGGATAGCCCTTGATAGAACACTGCTGCCTTCGTTTCCTCAGGCCAATCGGCTTCTGCGGCTAACTGATTAAACTGAGCCAAATAAGTGAGGAGTGTGGTATTACCTTGTTTGTTTCAAGAGTTCTAAATCAGATGCTTGAGTGGTATACCTAGTGTCAAATGCCTTGCTCATCATGGCTAAAAGGGCATCACAGTGATATAACACTTGACTGTTTGCCTCCAGTAATGGATTGGCCCAGACAGCACCAGTACCACCCAGGTCGGATAACACAAAGGCTGCCTTAGTGGTGGATGTGGGAAACAAGGCTTTGGCGACAAAGGAAATGCAATCTGCATTGATTAACGAAAGTCCTATAGTCTTTTGGATCTCCCAAGAACCGTTCTGGTGGTGCCAGGGGAATCTGTGTGGACACTACCACCAGTGCTGGTTCTTGTGTAGGAGCGGGGAAACCCAGAACCAGAAGCTACAGCCGTAGAATCTGCTCCCTGTGCGGCAGGAGTGGTTACTAGGGACTGAATGGCTTCAGTGCGGTGCCGAAAGTGCCTCTTGCGCATTCGTCATGTCAGACCTTAAGTCTGGTATCATTTGTAACACTTGTACCAAAGGATCCGTAGGTTCCGTTGACAATTTTGGCTACTATTTCTGTTACTCACCGCACCTTCACTGCCAGGGGCGATGTCGTCCCAAGATAGGTGTGATGAACCAAGGAGCAGAAAATAGCGACTTGACAGCGAGCCTGATTCACTACGTCCTCCAGGAATTCAGGCCTCCTCAGCTTGAGGGACTCTTTTTTACGATACACCCCTCTGTTCAGAAAAGACAGACAGAAGAGTTGATCCCACAAAAGAGCGGGAAACACGCGCACCGCTTGTACCAGTGCTGTAAAGAAAGGACACGTGTTAGTGACACCGAAAAGCAATAACACTAAGCAATACTCTACCAACCTGGAATATGGAATACCTGTAAGTAGTCTTGCTAAGGGCCGAGTTTCTGAGCCTAAGGTAGGAACCAAAACAAGCTATTACTTTTTAATTTTTTTATTTATTGTGTCATAGTATATACTAAAACCATATAATACATACTTATTACTTTTAACACCTAGAAAAATAGCAAAAAATAAAAAACATTTTTTTAACAAACACACTAATCAAAAGAAGAAAGTTTTTTAAAAATTAAGCAAACTGAAATATCACAGAGACTAACTCGCAAAACAAAAAAAAAACAAGCAACTCAACAAAGGGCGCCCCGATTCCCCCCACCCCTCAACAAGTCTGTCAAGAGAGCAACTACTTCAAACGTCAAGAGTATTTCATTGCCTGATGACAGTCTTGTGAACAAATCTCTTAAATCTTGCCAGTCTCAATGACCATGTTCCTGGACAATGCGTCAGTAGATGTTTCAATGACTGTCTATCATTAGTATTACACTTGTCACAGATGGAATAGGGGAAATCCTCCTTGTATCGGATTGAGCAAACCTCCAAGGTTAAACACAGATTCAATCTAAATCGCAGAAACACCCCTGGATGAGGAAACTTATTCAGATATAGAGGGAGCCGGGATCTGGGTTTGTCAAAACGCGTGTGTGAAGCTGGTAGCTTTGCACTCCTCATTCGATTAATCGTCCGAATCCAGTCCCATTGTTTCATACTCATTTTGACTTTCTATGGATCCTGGATAAGAAGATCAATAGAACAGTCTGACTTCATCAGGATTAAACCATACTTTAGGCTAAGCTCATTCAGAAAGGTATTGTCAGCTTTTTCCAGCAGTAATGCTACATCCTCATATAACGAGCCCTTTGGGGGGACGAGGATTAACCTAAACATCGATATCCTTCTCCACTCCATCATGGCCAATAAAGAGGACAAGCGCAACTCATATCTTAGACAACTGATGGGGACACAATTGGGCAGATTTAAAGTCCTCTTCCAAATCTTGGTCTCCAATTTATCCCAATCAATTTTCATAGATAAGGGATTCGACTCCAAGCCATAAAGAATTACAGGGGCCACTTTTCTTATGTAAAACCTCACTAAGGGTAGGATGGAAAATGTACACAGTTTGGAGAAGATTATTTTCTTCTGGGCTCCCAGACTAATTATCTTTATGATCCAAGATCAGAAGGAAATGACTCATTGTTGGAAAGGCTCTGATCACTACCTCTAAATAGGTTAACTCAGTAACCAGTTCGACTTGACGATCATATCAGCTATATAACTTAAGTCTCTTATTTAGATGTTTAAACACCAACACCTTTGATTTTTCAGGATTCATTTTTAGATCATTAATCCGTCCGTAATCCGCCAATGCTGATAATAGTCACTGCAGCCCAACTTGAGAATGGTCTAGAACCACTACATCGTCGGCATAGGCCAACCAGTTTAGTTTAGTTTCACCAATTTTCGGAGCAATGAGTCCTTCCCCTTGAAGCCATTCACATAGATCTGACATTAAAAGAATAAAGAGGAAAGGTGCGATCAAGCAGCCCCGCCGGACGCCTCTCTCGACCCCAATCGGAGTCGATAGTGAGCCCACGCTAGAAAGCCTAACAGGCATCAAAGAATTCTGATGACGCTCAATTAGGATAGACAAAAGGTTGGAGGGGGCTCCCCAGCTATTCAGCTTTTTCCACAAGAGATTTCTGTTGACAGTATCAAAAGCCTGGGACAGGTCAATCCATGTCCCAAACAAAGGGGGGGGCCACCCTTCAGAGTCGATGGTAGGCTAATACAGTTTAGGACAAGTCCGTTCAAGGCTTTGGACAATCCTCTTCTGATCCCCGTTTGCTGCTTGGGAATAATACTTTAAGATTTGGCCCATGCCTCCATTTCACTCAAGATCAGACCCACAAAGATTTTACTGTCCGCGTCAAGGAGTGAAATGGGGCGATAATTCGAGGCTGCGAGGCGGTCCCCCTTCTTATAGATTGATATTACAATGGATGATCTCCATGACTCTGGTATTTTGCCTGAGTGTACAATATTATCGAAAAGGGACTTGAGGACCTTGGCCCAAAGTGTTGAAATCATTTTTAGAATAAAATTACTGAAGCCATTTGGACCAGCTGCCCTCGAGTCCAAAGATTTCTTTATTTGATTCTCTATATCCTCACAGGAGAAAGCTAGGGACCAGGCTCCACCCACTGCCATTTTAGGAAGCATTAGTTCAGATGGGCGATAAACGTCTGAAAAGTGGGTGACCCATACCTGTCCCTGTAGTAGGATAGTTTCCTGGCTTGAGGGGGATAGATTGTTCAGAGCCCCTACTAAAGCCCAGAAATGTATAGAATTTCTGGAAAGCAAAGTCCCCAGCATTCTTTCCCTGTCTTGCTGCAATAATTGGTGCCTATGAGAGCGTACCCAGTTTCTGTACCTATTTTTGAGGTCTCTAAATTGTACAACCAAGTCTTCCTCATGAAATACCATCCTCTTTAGGCGTGCCCTCTCCAAACGTTTAAACGTTTTCTGTTGAAGAATTTGCACACCGAACAAATGTTTATGGGCCTTACGCTGTTTAGGGACCGAATGCACTTCAGGACTCAGATCCCAAAGAAAGGGAAGAAAAGAAGCAGACTGACAAAACATTGACAACTGATTACTTGAGAGCTGATTCACCCGTTCATTCAGATTGTTTGTAAGGGTTTGTCCCCCTCTATCAAACCGTCTGAGCTGGGTTGCCGCAGAATAAACAGGCCGATTCATGTAATTCCTCTCAAAAGTGTCGCACGCGGCTGGCGCACAGCGTGCCCGTGCGAATGTCTGCGCCAGCCGCGTGCGATAAAATCAATTCCCGTGCACAGTGTATTCATGGATTCTCGCCTCCAAAAGCAGACGTGGCGCAGAGTGGCGCAGCGACCCTGCAGCAGCGCCAGTTACGCCCCCAAGAACGCCCTCGCGCAAGGAAAAGCCATCAAGATCGCAAAACCATCGCAAAGGGCTGCGCCAACACTGTACCAGTTTACCGGACTGGCAAAAGCGGGGAACGCGTATTACGGGCGTCGGCAACACGCGTTTGCGAGAAGATCGGGCCAGGGGGAGTGTGTGCGTGTATATCAGGGGTGCGCGAGAAGTTCTACACGCGAATGGCCTGGGTGCGTGTATTTCAGGGGTGCGCGGGAAGTTCCACACGCGATTGCCCTGGGCGCGTGTATTTCAGGGGTGCGCGGGAAGTTCCACATGCGATTGGCCTGGGCGCGTGTATTTCAGGGGTGCGCAGGAACTCCCACACGCGATTGCCCTGGGCGCGTGTATTTCAGGGGTGCGTGGGAAGTTTCACACAAGATTGCCCTGGGCGCGTGTATTACAGGGGTGCGCGGGAAGTCTCACACGCGATTGCCCTGGGCGCGTGTATTTCAGGGGTGCGCGGGAAGTTCCACACCCGATTGGGCTGCGTGCGTGTATTTCAGGGGTGCGCGGGAAGTTTCACACGCGATTGGGCTGCGTGCGTGTATTTCAGGGGTGCGTGGGAAGTTTCACACGCGATTGGGCTGCGTGCGGGTATTTCAGGGGTGCGCGGGAAGTTTCACACGCAATTGGGCTGCGTGCGTGTATTTCAGGGGTGCGCGGGAAGTTTCACACGAGATTGGGCTGCGTGCGTGTATTTCAGGGGTGCGCGGGAAGTTTCACACGCGATTGGGCTTCGTGCGTGTATTCCAGGGGTGCGCGGGAAGTTTCACACGCGGTTGGGCTGCGTGCGTGTATTTCAGGGGTGCGTGGGAAGTTTCACACGCAATTCCATCAGGGCACGTGTATTACAGGGGTGCGCGTGGAGCACCACACGCAATTTCATCAGGGTACGTGTATTACAGGGGTGCGCGGGGAGCACCACACGTGAACTGCACGTGTGGGTCCTCCCAGGTGTTCCCTCTACACCCTCCACGGCCCCTGCAGGTGGCTCACACCACAGGGGCCTACCCTGCACATGTCCTGCAGGCACCCCATCCACCATGGCCATGCCCCCCAGCCAACCCACATGTCAACTTGCACTACTGCCCACCAACGCATGTCCCCCTGCACCCCCAGCCACCAGGGGCACCCTCCACCAGGCCCCTACCCATGTCTCCCACCCCCCCCACCCCCCAGCACTGCGGGGCACGTGCCAGCAGGCCCCACCCATGTCCAACTCATGTCTCCCACCCCCCCGCCCCCCAGCACTGTGGGGCACCTGCCAGCAGGCCCCCACCCATGTCCAACTCATGTCTCCCACCCCCCCCAACCCCCAGCACTGTGGGGCACCTGCCAGCAGGCCCCCACCCATGTCCAACTCATGTCTCCCACCCCCCCACCCCTCAGCACTGTGGGGCACCTGCCAGCAGGCCCCCACCCATGTCCAACACATGTCCCCCACCCCCCCACCCCCCAGCACTGTGGCGCACCTGCCAGCAGGCCCCCACCCATGTCCAACTCATGTTCCCCACCACCCCCACCCCCCAGCACTGCGGGGCACCTGCCAGCAGGCCCCCACCCATGTCCAACTCATGTTCCCCACCTCCCCACCCCCCAGCACTGTGGGGCACCTGCCAGCAGGCCCCCACCCATGTCCATCTCATGTTCCCCACCCCCCAGCACTGTGGGGCACCTGCCAGCAGGCCCCCACCCATGTCCAACTCATGTTCCCCACCCCCCCACCAGTGCAGGGGCACCCTCCACCAGGCCCTCACCCATGTCCCATCCATGCCCCCCTGCACCTGGGTCCCAACAATCCCCAATCATGTCCGTAATGGCCATCCTCCCCTGCCAAAAGGCCCAACCAAATATCACATCCACCCACATATCAAAGGCAATTACATGTTACACACCCAATGTAAATAATGCAAATGAACACATGTCTGTCACACACAATAGGTGCAAGTGAATGTTAAAACACCCAACATGACATGCATGAAAGCAATGAGATGATATGACACATTGAAGGATGAAAATAAAAATGTATTGAAAATCAACTTGAATGGAAATGAAATGAGAAAAACCACAAAGCAAAACAACCAAAAGAAGATGAATGTCCATGAAAAAAATCAAAAACACACAGCACAATCAAAATGAATGGTGTCCAAAGTCACAGTCAGAAAAGTAATCCAAGTGTAAATGATAAACAAAAACCATTGCTCCATGGCGATGAAAAAAATCAAAAAAATAAAAGAATCCATTGAAGAACTATTTACAAGGTAATCCCGGATCCATGAGCCCAACCAAATGAAACCTAACTATGACAACTAACAAAAAACTGAACAATATACAAAAATGTGGCGCATTGTCCAATCGCAACCAAATAAAAAAAAAAATTAAAGAAAACCTAACACTAACTATATAACTATATACAAAGGTGACGGGCAAGTCCAGCGGCTCACTCCGTGGTGTTCCGGGCCAGGGCATCATCGAACTCCTGTTCGATGTCCTGGAGGCGGTCCTGTTACATGGCC
The DNA here is from genome assembly GCF_040938575.1 of Ambystoma mexicanum. Lineage (NCBI taxonomy): Eukaryota > Metazoa > Chordata > Amphibia > Caudata > Ambystomatidae > Ambystoma > Ambystoma mexicanum. The sequence continues at coordinate 1,089,683,234 of NC_090929.1, forward strand.
CCGAGGGTCCGCAGGGACGACGCCGTCTCCTCCTCCAACCCCCTGCGGATTGCCTCGAGGCACTCGGCCCGCCACAGGGCCCTCCGCATGGAGTTCTCCGCCCTGACCATTGTGAGCCGCGCCTCTTCCGCCGCCGCCGCTCCGCACCTATATGCTGGCCCAACCGCTGCCACACGGAAGACACTTCCCGTCCTGGGTCCTCCTGCCCTCCGGCCGATGCCTGCCCCTCCAATGTTGATGGCCCGAGCCATGATGCCTCCCACGTTGACTCCGCTGCTGCCTCCGACGCCACTGCCTCTGCCAGCACGACGGCATCCAGGCTGTTGGACTCCACCGACGCCTCCGTGCACGTGCCCTGCCTGATGATGCCGGCACATCCTCCATCTGCTGGGGTACAGTTGCTGTGGTGTCCACCCCTGCTGGACCTCTGACTCCCGACTGTGGCAGGGATGGGATCCCCACCGAGCTGGCTGCATTGGTCAGGGCAGAACCACAGGGGGCCCTGGTGGCATCTGGGCCGGAAGACGGCAAGGAGAACGACTGGCGTATAGTCTCCACAGAGGAGGAGAGGGTCGCCAGATTGGCCGACACATGCAGGAAACCCCCGAACATGGACGATCCCAATTGGGCCACATGGGCACGGTGCTCTTCGTGATGACGTGCGTGCTCCTCCTGGGAAGCACGCACGTCATCACGAATCACAGCCGTGCGCATCGCGACCCCAATCAGGACCTTCTCCATACGGCCAGCAGGGGTCCCCTCGTCCGCAGGTGGAGGGGAGTCAGATGACATGGACATCCCCTCTACCTGCGGACGGGCCTGGGACGGGGCATCCCTGCTGGTGCATGGTGGTGCACCCACAGGGTCAGGGACAGCGACATGCACAGGCCCCTCCACGGTGATCTGTGCTGCCTCCTGCCCCTGCCCCTGGACTGCACCACTTGCACCAGCAGGGATGCCCCCACCAGGCCCCATGTGCGCCTCAGTGGCGGCCTCCTCCTCCTCTGTGGAAACCACCAACCTGGATGGCTCCTCACCGTCTTCCGCCGTAGCAGGCCCCTGTGGGGGCTCACCCACCCCTTCCGCTGCAGCCGTGGGGCATCCCCACCGCCTTGCTCCACAGCGCCGACTCCGCCCTCTTCTTGACTAGCCGCTGCGTAGAGGGAGACATAGAACACAAGCATCAGGGTACTGTACAATGGTCCCCTAGACAGGAAGCAATAGCAGATGAGTGCCACTGTCAAAGTACACTTCCATCATGTCCCTCCACAACACATGTGTCAGTCCAGGCAAAACACACACAGTGACAGTCATGGTGCATGCCATGGACATTTCCATACATGTCCAATGGACTCTCGAAACATACAATGTAATGGAACTCACATGCATCATGGGTCATGCCTATCACATGCACACACTTCACCTCAGTCACATCCATCTGGCCCCGTACACCCCAATCACAGTGGATACAAGGATGACTAGGCTGCATCAGTGAATCTGTAAATTGTCACAGACATGTGTCATGCATCCATGGCATTCACAAGTCACAGACACGCAGGCCAGGCACACAGACATGGATACCATATATGTACCTGGCATCAGCACCCATCCCTCACCCCCACCCATGTCCAGGAACAGAGACTGCCATGCTCTCATGTGTGCAATCTGCATAGGGCTCCCCATGTCGCATTTAAACACATGCAACAACCGTGCGGTTCACACATTACTGGTCGCACATGCATTACCATGATGTTCCTGCACACATACATGCATACATGGCCTATGTCACACATACAGGCAAGTATCAGACAACCAGCACACTGCAACATGCCCTGTCTCGCACAGCAATGCTTGGCCACTTACCGCTCAACTCCAGACGGGTCTCCCTCTCAAGGACCTGGGCGTGGAGCGCTGGGTGTACGCGTTCCAGGACCCTCATCTGGATGGAACTCATGCGGCCCCGGCCCCCCTCCACGAGGCACCGGGCCTTTATGAGGGTCCTGGACCTCAAGTCCTCCCAGCGCTTCTTGACCTTCTGGATGGTGCGGGTTGCCACCCCCTCCGCGTTGATGGCAACCACACAGTCGGCCCAGATCCTCTCCCATCCTTCCTTGTTGGCGCGGGACGATCCGAAGAGGGCATCATACTGCCCCAGGACTTGCTCCACCAGGACACCAACTTCGGTGGCAGTGAAGCTGGTGCCCCTCTGCCCCTCTGGCCGGGGGTTGCCACTGGTGCCAGATGTTGATGTGCCCGACATGGCAACCCCAGGGGCAGGAGTGGGTGGGCAACTGGGTCCTGGGGCTGGGCTGTGGAGCGATGTTATCCGAGTCGGGAGTCTTCTGTTCCAGCAGGGGTGGACACAGCAACTGGACCCCTGCAGATGGCTGATGTGCAGGCACCAAATGGCAGGGCACAGTGGCAGCAGGCAGGCAGGCAGGCAGCAGCAGATGGCACGTGGAAGGCTGCTCGGGGCACTGGGGGGCAGTAATTCGGCCTTCTGGGCAGGAGCGTGGTCTTCCGTGTGTTTTCGCGTGGCCAGCTTGATACGGAGTGATTTGGCACGTGAAAATCCTGCACGTCAGTGTAAAATTCGAGGAAAGGGGCTTAGCGCGTAAGCGCGTCAGCACGCGTACGCGATTTCATTGGACCAAAGGCCCTTACAGCGTAAGCGCGTCTGTGACGTTTCGCGCACGGGCGTTGCCCTGGCAGAGCTTGGAGATCCCGCGTGCCTTTACACTGCTCTGTACGTGCTTTTCGTGCGGTGCGTGTGTTTTCCATCCGTTGGGGTTCACACGCTATTACTTCACAGCGGGTGTTGGCTACGCGTTCTTCTACACGCAAGGCAGACGGTGAGTGGTACCCCGCTCCCCCCCAGGCCCGATCACGTGAAAAACTTCATGGGCACCCCTGAAATGCCCGCATGCAGCCCAATCGCGTGTGGAACTTCTCGCGCACCTCTGAAATACACGCACATGCTCCCCCAGGCCAGATAGCGTGTGAAACTTCGCGCGCACCTCTGAAATACCCGCACGCAGCCCAATCGCGTGTGAAACTTCATGCGCACCCCTGAAATGCCCGCACGCAGCCCAATCGCATGTGGAACTTCTCGCACACCTCTGAAATACACGCACACGCTCCCCCAGGCCCGATCTCGTGTGAAAACACCCGCGAGCCCCTGAAATACACGTACCCTGCTCCCCCAGGCCCGATCGTGTGTAGAAACACCCGCGAGCCCCTGGAATACACGTACCCCGCTCCCCCAGGCCCGATCGCATGTGAAAACACCCGCAAGCCCCTGAAATACACGCGCCCAGGCCAATCGCGTGTGAGGAACTTCTCGCGCACCCCTGAAATACACGCGCCCAGACCAATCGCGTGTGGAACTTCACGCGCACCCCTGAAATACACGCACACGCTCCCCCAGGCCCCATCGTGTGTGGGCCTTCTCGCGCGTGTAGGACTTTGGCGCACATTTTATTCCTGCGCAGGGACGCTACCGCCTGCTTTTGTGTGGCGGACATGTATGGGCCTGCGCGCGTCTTTGGCCGTGCGCTGTTTTTCCCTATTCGATTCCATGAATACGTGTTGTAGGCGAGCGTGTGGGCGTTCTGCGCACTTGCCTCCTGTACTTCCCCCGTGACGCCCACATTTTCACAAGTTGTTCCCCATTCTGCGTGTGACGCCCTGTGTTACGCCTACTTTTGTTATGTGCGCCGTGCTATGTACGAATTCGCTGTGGCCTTATCGCACGGCATTCGATGACCTGTACGCCAGCGTGCACCGCGCACTTTTTCAGCGCACATCCCACATTTCGCGCATGCACGGACTTCCATGAATTGATGTGCGATGTTTTCTGTGCGATAATCGCACTTGCACTGCGATTTTCGCTATTTCTCTGCGAATCGCATGTTTTCGCATGCGTGCGCCGTTTTTTCGGCGCACATTAATTCCATGAATCGGCCTGAAAGTGACAACTCTTCAGTGCAACAACATGTAGTATGGAAAAAATCCCGTAACAGAGAGACCACCAACATGTCATGATCATCTCTGTTCCCTTCAATCACCCTAAACTCAGTGCAGCTGTTCATAATTGCTCTGGAAACAAAGAAATAATCAATTGTTGAAAAGGCCAAACCTCTGTGCCAGGTTGGAGCGACCAAGAGAACCCCTTCCACGTTACCATGTAGCATCAAAAGTTCCCAATCTTTCATAAAACCGCACCAAAGAGTCCCATTACTCGTCACAGGTTTGGTTTTCCCCCGAGATTGGATCCTTAGAGCACACACAATGAGAGTTTATATCACCAGCAATTATTAATTAGTCGCCGGGAAAAAGGGATGAGAACTCAACTAAGCAATCAGACAGATCTTGTAAGTACAGGGACCCCCCTGTACTTACAAGATCTGTTCCAATACGGGTTAACCACCAACCAGTTCAAAACTCCCCTACGCCCCTTCATCTCAACTCTCACCATCAAAATTTCTTGTTTATTATCAAAAAGCAATCTCGAAGAGCTAAAGACATCATTCTTACAGGCAATCAATAGCCCTCCCACAGGTCTGCCTCCTCCCGAACCCTGCCCCAACTGTTGGTAGGTGGAAAACCCATCAATACCCAGATTAAAAGTCGCAAGTTGAGCTCTGGGAGTGTAGAAGGGTCAAAGCTGTGGACCATGTGTCCAGGTTTCACTAGGAACTTTGATTCTCCCCAGGGAGTTGGGAGGTGGGAGTAGTTGTTGGGGAACTGTGGAATGGGGGCATGGGAAGGGGAGGGGGAGATAGCACAGGAACACGAGAGGGAAGAGATCAAGGTGGCCAGGGAATCATGGGAGACGGGCAGGAGAAGGCTGGGTCCAACTTTGCAATAACCTTCACTATTACTATTTAACATACAGGGCATGAACACCCCAGTAAAAAGGAAAAAATAATGTTTTTAATAAAAAGAGAAGCTGGATATGGTGATGTACCAGGAAACCCACATTAGGAAACAAGACAAAATGGGGCTCAAGATACGGGGATACTCCCGGATCCACCAAGCTAATGACCTCTATAAAACAGCAGGGGTGCTAATTGTGATCCGGTATATGCTTAACGCACAGGTTCTGGACTCGCAGGTGGGCGCAGCATGGAAATACATATTCCTCCATGTGCGCATGGATCGCCAAACATATACGCTGTCTGCTGTCTATGCTCCTAATACAGGCCAAGATGGCTTCCTGCGTGGTGTACTGGCGAAATTAGAAGGCTTTGCGCAGGGGGAGATAACCTTTAATGGAGATTTCAATATGTCTTGAGTCCCTCAGGAAGACAGAAGTAGGGGGCCATCTCAGAGCATACAGGCTCCGTCAAAGGCACTAAAGCAGAGAATAGAGGTGTTGGCGCTGCATGATGCCTGGAGGGGGCTAGAGGGAGAGCAACGGGTTCAACTGGTATTTCCACGTCCACACCTCCCGTTCTAGAATAGATTATATATGGTCTTCATGAGATGATTGGGGAGGGTAACATTTTTGGAGCTGGGTACCATTTCTTTGTCAGACCATGCCCCAATCACGCTGAAGATAGACATAACAAGGAGTTCTGGGGGCCTCTGTAGATGGTGATTACCGTCAACCTTCTACAGGACTACGTTCTTACTGACTGAGTTAATTAGGAACAAGAGTGACGCATACTTTGTGGAAAACGTGGACCCAGGGATGGCACTGGAATCGGTATGGGATGTGTTTGAAGTGGTGATGAGGGGAGAGTTGATAGTAAAGAAAACCACAATGGAGAAACAAACGGGGCATATGGAAAATAAATAGGAGAACAAATTAGCTGAGATTTTACAGAACATAGTGACACGCCCGACAAGAGCGCTGCAAAGAGCACTTAAACACATCCAAGTTCAGCTGAAACTACTTTGCGCAAAGCGAGCAGAGACAGCTCTATTGTACACAAAACAATGGTACTATATAGTGGCGAATAAGGCAAAATGTATGCTAGCAAGACAATTTAAAAGTAAAACACCGGCCCACACAGTCCTAAAGATGACAACTCGAGAAGGCGACTTTGCCACGGAAAACAATGCAATTCTCAGTGTTTGCGGGAGACTAGTCCCCATTATACTCCTCGGATAACCCAGATGGGATAAGCAAGAGGAATACTTAAATTCCGTCTCCTTCCCTAAAATTACTAGCTTAGAAAGGGAGGATATGGAAAGGGAGATCCAAGAAAGCGAAGTGGCGGGGGCTATTAAAACTCTCCCCTAAACAAAGTCCACTGGCCAAGATAGCATTACGCCTTGTTTTTATAAAAAATTCAGTATGAACCTAGCCCTGTGACTCACTAAATTATATGACTCGTTCTGGTTCAAGAGGAGGATTACATAGACAATGGATGAGGCAAAAGTGGTGTTTTTTTTCCAAAGCCAAACAGGATTCGACACTACTCACTGGGTCCTATAGACCCATAGCACTAATAAACCTTGATGCAAAGATTTACACTAAGATCTTGGCTAAAAGGCTGACTGCTCTGTTGCCAAAGCTCATTGGGCCAGTTCAGTGTGGGTTCATCCCTGTGAGACACACACTTGATAATGTACGCAGGGTCTGTCATTTGCTTGAGAAGACCTCAATAAGGCAGAAACTGGCATTATTGGTCTTGTTGGATGCAGAGAAAGCATTTGATCGAGTGGAATGGACTTTTCTCTTCCATACTCTACAGTGCATGGGGTTTGGATCTGGATTCCTCCAGATGGTCCGAATAAATTATCATTCCCCCTCCATACTGCTCTCAATGAATGGTAACCTCTTGAGGCAAATTGATATTCAATTGCAGACCCTCCAGCTTATAGCGATTTTGCAATCGCGCAAAATGCAGCGAAAACGGCCGTTTTGCGCAAAATGCTGCAAAACGGCCGTTTCGTGCAAAAACAGCATGTTTAAAAAAATATATATATATTTTTTGTACATTTTTTTTTTTAAAGTAATCTGCAAAAAATACTCTTTCAAAAAAAAATAATACTCAGGGTTCCAGGTTCTCAACTTTTTTTTACACAAGAAATGAAATGCGCTAACACATCTCATCACTTGCGCCCCAAAAAAGTGCAGCTCAATCCACAAGGGACACATGAATGGGCACATTTTATATGCACGCCCATTCAGATGGCCCTTTTCACCTCCTTGATCAAATAAAGTGGCGTTTCTGTTAATTTAAAAGCTCATCCCTCATTTCCAAGCAAGATGCACTTTTAAATGTGCAGAAATTGTAGGCAACCCTACGCGCACAGGATGTGGGGCTGCCACTGCATGACAGAGTCTTTCCTGACCCTGTCATGCATTTCTTTTAAGGTATGAACCACTGCTGTGTCGCTTGCATTTCTGTTCCTCAAACAGGATAAAAATGCATTTTTTGGGCCGCATTTTACAGTGGCAGGCACCTGGAGGGCTTGTCCCTGTGAAAGGCGCTGGGAGATTGCAGAACACGGTCGGGAGAGCGATTCTATTCAAAGTACTGCCCATTTTGATGACAAAAATCTATCGAATGTTACAATTTGACCTATTTCGTCCAGTGCTATTCCATCGATTTTTATAAATACTGAACATGTGTTGCGGGGGTGTCACCCGCTCCCCATGTTCAGTATTTTTGGTCTAGGGTGGTTGCAGAAGTGTTTTCCCCTTTTTCCTTAAAATTGGAGGCGGGGACAGAAAAAAAAGAAAATAACGAAAAAGGGACCCTGCGGAGTCGGATCCGACCCGCGTTAGAGGGACGGATCTGGCACCGCAGGGTTGCAGGGGAAGCGGCAGCGACCAAGCAGTTAGGTAGGGGAGTAGGTGGGGTGGTGGTGAAAGGTACATTTTGGGTGGTTTGGTTGAAGTGCAAATCAATTTGCAGCGAAATTGACTACGGTCAATTCCTCCGCAAATAATTACACTTCGGTCAAACAACCCAGAACACCATTCAAGGCAGCTGGCCAGCGCACAATTTGCTCTACAGCTCAAGCCTGTGGAAATGCGCTGGTCACCTTTGAGAATAAGGTGACCTGCTCATTTCCAGAAATGGGTTGTCTAAAAATAGCATATCCTCCGTTCTTTTTTTAAATGCCCCATTATTTGAGGAACTGGGTCAAAATCTACATTTAAAAAAATAAAAATATGGTTACACTATGAGAGGGAGAGAGCGGGAGAGTGATGGGTGAGATGTGAAGCGATAGGCAAGAAAGCAGAGGGGGAGCAGTGGAACAGAGGAGGAAGTGCTGCACAAGATAGCAGAGGAAGCAGTGATGCGGTGGGCCAGCAATATGAGAGCGAACAGAGGTACAGAAAGTAGAGGGAGTGTGTGGTCAGTGAGCCAGAAAGCAGAGAGGAAGCAGTTGCCAGAAAGAGGCAGTGAGCTTCAGATTGGGAAAAGCGATGAGGGAAGAGTGCGATAGAATGGGTGAAAGGATGCAAGATGCAGAAGTAGGACGAAAGAATGAAGGACTGTATATTGCGGGAGGAATTGTAGAGTGTAAGGTGTGAGTTGGGAGTATGATTTGGAGTGTGGCAGGGGCTGGGCAGTGCAAATTGTGACTTGACAGTGTGACATAGCACGTGAGTATTTGTATGACAGAGTGAGAGGTTAAGGAATGTAAGTTGTGATGGAGAGTTGGTGAGATGTGTGTTGGTGAGAGAGGTGTGTGGGTGTTTGGGGGATTGGAGAACATAGAAGGGGAATATTTTCAGCCTTACAATTGATAATGATCAATTTAGTTAATACTATTAAATAGGCATGAACATAAAACCAGAAATGTAGCCAAATCAAACACTGTTCTGCCAATCCAGAGACATCTGGGCCTCTTCCTATTAAATTAATACAAAAGATACATAATAATGATACCCTGGCTCTCTTGTAGCCTTGCACTCTGCCTATTTCCTGCAATGTGGCAATCTTACACCCTCCAGTTAATACAAAATGTCCCGCAAAAATGCCGCAATAAATAAAGGTTTGTGGCGCAAAATTTGCCATTTCATGCCGCACAATTTGCCATTTCATGCTGCAAAATCCTGGAAGGTCTGGATAGGGCACAAACAATGGTGTCCGTTATCACCATTGTTGTATACCTTGTACTTAGAACCCTTATTAGGCAAGCTCTTCACCACAGGGGATTAGTAAGGGATGGGAGGTGCATAAAATGATGGTCTTCGCTGATGACATGTTATTGACGTTAGCAGAGCCGGAAAGTTCACTTCCCACACATATAAGGGAACTTGAGACATTTGGGTTGGTGACAAGTCTAAAAATGAATATGCACAAATCTGAAATTCTAAACCCGTCAGTCCACCCAGATCAACTCGAATGGATACAATTCCAAACCCAGTCTTAATATAGCACAGCAAGGGAACTCTTAATTAGGTCTCACCATAATCAAGACACTTGAGCAACTATATGGAGCAAACAACCCACAGCTACTGCAGAAAACAAAATCTGAACAATTGAAATGACAAAACCCCCTTCCAACAAATTTTAGGGAGGATAACTGCAGTGAAAATATTAGTGCTATTAAGGATCCTATATTATTTCCAGGCTCTCCCTATTTCACTTCCCAAATTATTTTTCAGATCCCTGAACAAAATGATCTTGCCATGTATATGGAAGAACAAACACCCCTACTCCGCATTACAATCAATACACTGACGGCTCCAAGAATTCAGGGAGGACTACGGCTCCCGCATTTCCGTAAATACTATGAAGCAGCAACTCCGGGTGGTGAGGGAATGGTTCTCAGGTGACACAAAATATGTCCGAAACTGGATAGGGTAGTAGCGGGAACACCCATGGCAGGGGATTTGTGCCTCTGGAAAGTGCACAGGCCTCCTAATGTACATATTAGTAGAATAGTGGGCCTAGTTGCGGATATCTGGGACTCCATGCTGACATATACACCCCTCAGCCCCATATACTCCCCTTTTTCATAACCTGCAATTGTCCCCAGGGCTAGAGCAGGGACCCATCAAGACGTGGCGGAAGGTAGGCATGGACGTCATTTGGGGGTTGCCAGGGGTCGCAACTGCGACCCCTGAGGTCTCCCTTGCAACCCCTAAAAAAAGAAATAATAATAATGATATCTTTTAAAAAAATATTTATTTTAAAGGAAGCTCCTGGGCTGTGACCAGCGCCATGTGGCTCTTTGTTTCTGGAGAGGATGGCATTCTTTTTCAGACCTCTTAAAAAAAAAACAGGGGATTCCACAAGTGTAACACTTTGAGCAGTGACCCTAAATAAGAAAGAATAGGCATAGCAAATAGTTTGTCTTTCTGCAATTCTATACAATAATTGCTAGACTCATTAAAGGTTTATTTCAGGGACACTTCAGGGGGAAGCCAGTGATTTAGTCTGTTCTTAAACACCTCAAATTCACAATGCAGACAAAAACTTCCAAAAAGCATTTAGAGTACAATAAGCATCCATTTCGGACTATGTATTTTGTTTTTTGCAAGTTGTAGTTTTAGCACGTTTTTTCTGCCGTTGTCTCTGTTACGATCATCACAAGACATTCCATCTGGGTGTCCTCGGTCGCTTGACAATATCCTTGGGCCTAAAAGCTTGTGTACAGTGCAGAAATGTTTAACCATAGCACATGAAGTGGCCCTTGATTTCATTGTGTTCATCTTTCCCATCTCCCTGGCATGCAGTTCAGGATGTTTGTTTGCATGTATGAGGTAACGAGATGACATGTGAGTGCACTGCTTTACCTGCGCTAGTCTAAATTCTTTAATAAAATACACGGTTATGAACCCTCCCAATGGTATTTTGCCAATCGCTAAAGCCTGAAAAGTATATCCACACAGGCTTGACACATGGCCAACTTTGCACCAGACCTGCAGATGAACTGGCCTGCTATTAAATCTGTTACCAGTTTAATGGTATCCACTACAGAGTGTAATTTGCTTTCTGATTTTGAGAACATTCAGACAAGTAATTGCTCATTTGACTATAGCTGGTAAGATCGCTATAGCCAGTAAAATAGCTCAATGGGTTAGTGCTCGCTATTGCAATGTGTGTGATCTTCAGGTTGCAGGTTCAAATCCCGTCAAGGCCAACTCAGCCTTTCATCCTTCTGAGGTTGATACATGAGTACCAACACAGATTGGGTGATATTGTATGTATATTTGTTCTATATAAATCGCTTAAGCGTTAGTGCTATATAATAACACATAATTATCATTTGGCCTTGGACATCTGCTTGCATGAGCAGTAATTTGATGATATGGGCCTATACACACTGATATTAATGATACATATAGTGATCCATTCTTGCCATAATCATATTTTCCGTGATGTACTTAGGAACAATGCTATGTGATGTCACTTCCTGTTTTGTTAAGGGGTGAAAGGTTGTGTTCCTTCGCTTTCCTTTGTCACTTCGGGGTGGGTTCAAATGGCATCACTTCCTATGATGTCAGAGATCAAGGGTAGTGTGATGTCACTTACGCTACACTAATATTTTGGTGAAATGCCATCCCTGAAGGTAGAGTGCCTAAAGCTACGAGATATGATGCAAGGGCAGGAAATCCTGCTTTTTGAGACCTGTAAACAGCATATAGAGGTTGGTGAGGGAGAACGGGTTAGCTACTATCAGTTAAGGCACTGACTGTCAAACTCACACATTAAAGCTGCAGCCAGCAGACAACTGACCCCATTTGAGAAATTCATAACGACACAATCCGGGTCGAAGAAGCTTGTCTCCTCCCTCTATAGCTTCTCGCTTAGAGTCCGACTCCCACGCATTGGCCGTACATGAAAAAGTAGGAGAAGTCGCTGGGCAGCTAGATTATAAGGGAAAGGTGGGAATATTTATGGGGCAACATACCTAAGCTGACGCGCTCCATCCAGCCCAGGGAAATGTGGTACAAAATAATGTTACAGTGGCATAACACACTGGTAAGAATGCATATGATGTACCGTAAAGTGTTGACTGAGTGTTGGAGAGGATCTGAGAAAGCAGAGATTGGGCCCATACCTGGTGGGGGTGCCTGGTTCTAAAACCATTCTGGGAAGAGGTGAAGGCACAGATGAGGGAGTTATTCCCCAGTAGCAAAGCCACAAACATTATGGTATGGTTATGTGGTATGCAGGACCCTGATAACAGGATCTATACTAAAAGGCAAACACAGGTTACATGGTCTTCCTAATAGCAGTATGGCTAGTTATTGCGTAGAAGTGGAAGCAAAGCCCTCCTCTACGGTCTTTTACAACCCAGCCTTTCCTCCGGGCTTTCACCCACTGAATTTTGAAAACTGGACTGCGGGAGGGTTGGAATCATTGGAACAGCTATTTGAGGACAGCCAACCCCGCTCCTTTGAACAATGTAAAGAGGCCTTCCGGTAGTCTGAGACGGACAGGGTTTCCTATGTACAGCTTCGAGACTGGTGGTCCCATCCTCAGACCCGACAGGCAGCTACGCGGGCCCCGGCCCCACTTGGACTTACTCTGCTAGACCTACCGCAGCGAAGGAACATTTCCACGATCTACTCTCTGTTACAAGTGGACACACTCACCATAAGAGATCCCTATATGGCGCAGTGGGAGGCAGACCTGGGCCATCCCATAGAAGACCAAACGTGGGTGGACATATGGGGCCTCATTACGACCCGGGCGGTAAGGGATTACTGGTACCGGTAAGGGCACCGGTACCTGTAATCCCTTACCGCCCTACTACGAGTTCCCTTTGCGGGTCCCCCCTTAGCGCCTGGTTTCACCAGGTGTTAAGGACAGGACCCGCAAAGGGACCTTAGAGCTAATAACGGTACCGCAATTTGCGGTACCGTTATTAGCGTCTTCACCATTCCCATTGAGCCCTATGGGGGCTCAAATGGGAATGGGGGAAGGGCCCTGGTGAATGGGGAATTACCGCCCCGCCAACCTTGGAATGGGGCGGTAATAGCTCCATTCACGAGGGCGTAGTTGGTGAGGTTTTGGAGGCAGCCATGGCGCTAATAGCGCCATGGTTACCTCCAACCTCGTAATGACCCCCATGGTCTAGAATCCACTCTTCATCTTTTTGCATCACTAACCGAGAGTGTGCCCATAAACTGCTTCTGTGATGGTACTACCCTCCTGTCCACCTCCATCGCTTTAACCAAGCCCTTGACCCCCAGTGTTGGCGCAAATGTGGTCAGCAGGGTCATACTTTCATATGTGGTGGTCGTGCCCCACCGTGCAGTCTTTCTGGACTCAATGCATCTCTTCGATATAAGAGAGTACCCATGTGATACTCCTGAGAGTGCCGGAAACCATTCTACTCAATTACTGAAAACATGGCTCTTCCCCTAAAATCGACTCTTAATTCACAGTGGGTAACAGCAATCAATGACCTTAGCCCAAAGCTGCTATATCATAAATAGCAATCCAGCAGCATGATCCGAGCGAGAAATCGAAAACTAATAACCGCTAATGTAAATTAAAACTAATAAATGGAATAGAACAAGTGAAGCGGATGAAAGTAGTGAAGTGGATGAAATTAAGGAAATGGATGTAATAAATGAAATAGACGAGGGGAACAAAGTGGACGAGTGGAATAAAGAGGACGAGAGGAGGGAAATGATCAGTACTTGATACGGATGGAGTGCACGGAATAGATAGAGTGCATGGAACGGATAGATGGCATGGAATGACAGAGTGCATGGAATGAACAGAACAAATGGAATAGGTTAATCAAGTACATGACATGGATGGAGTGCATGGGACGAATGGAGTGCATGGGACGGATGGAATGCATGGGACGGATGGAGTGCATGGGACGGATGGTGTGCGTGCGACTGATGAAGAGTGTGGAGCGGATGAAGAGTGTGGAGCGGATGAAGAGGGTGGAGCGGATGAAGAGTGTGGGGCAGATGAAGTGTGCAGAAAGGACGAAGTGTATGGAAAGGACGAAGTGTATGGAAAGGACGAAGTGTATGGAAAGGACGAAGTGTGTGCGGAGTGGATGAAGAGTGTGCGAAGTGGATGAAGAGTGTGCGAAGTGGACGAAGTGTGTGCGGAGTGGATGAAGAGTGTGCGAAGTGGATGAAGAGTGTGCGGAGCGGATGAAGTTTGCAGAAAGGATGAAGTGTGCGGAGCAGATGAAGTGTGCAGAGCGGATGAAGTGTGCAGAGCGGATGAAGTGTGCGGAGCGGATGAAGTGTGTGGAGCGGATGAAGTGTGCGGAAAGGATGAAGTGGGTGAAACGGATGAAGTGGGTGGAACGGATGAAGTAGGTGGAACGGATGGAATGCATGGATCTAACGAAGTGCATGGATCAGAAGGAACACATGGAACTGATCAAACAGATGGAGTGCATCGAACTGAGGGAGTACATGCGACGGACGGAATGCATGCAACAGATAAAGGGCATGGGATGGACATTGTGCAATAACGGTTGGAGTGCATGGACCGTTGGAGTGCATGGAATGCATGGAGTAGTCACTACAGATGGCGCGGACTCAACGGATGGAGTTGAACAGACGAAGCCGACTGAACAGACTGAGTGAATAAAACAGATCGAATAAATGGTTCAGATGTGCGCTCGATCTCAAGCACCTACTGAAAACCACCATATCACATCACCACGCTTACTCTCTTCTATACACCACCACTCAACTAGAACACAGCGATACTATGACACATTCAGTATAGCTGTTCTCATACCAACACCTGCCACATACTCCCCATCCTAACTAAACACAGCTGGCTTCACACCCACCAGCCTAGGCATTCTCCTCAGGCCTAACACAGCCAGAATCAGTCTGGTATCACCCTGCCAGAACGAACACATAGGCCTGATCTCCCAACCACCACACCAACCGCTAAGAAGCAGCTATCATACGACTGCCACACCTGCTGTGGCCCAGCACAGGGGGCATACCAAAGATCAGGGAGGACAGCCAAGTTACTTACGCAGCTCTTGCTGGCAGGAACAATTACAATTGCCCGCACCTGGAAGACAACCGAGGGCCCATCACTAACCCTTTGGTGGATCAAGCTCTGGGATATATTGGTTGCCGAAAAAGTCACGGCAGCCAAGACGGGTTCCATGTCTTAAAATCGTGTAAAAAATGACAGTGAATACAAAATATTGCTGCACAAATGCTGTGGTTTTGCCTCCACAATCCTGTAAAGGATGTGCAATCCCCGGACCCATTATATCATTTAAGGGGAGCGGGGGACACCCCCGCAATCCCCGCTCTCCTTAAATGGTATAATGGGGTATACCTTTACCGGGTCAAACCACAGCATTTTTGCCGCAATTTCTTTACAAGCAAAATGTTTGCCGCAATTTTATTACCTGACACCCAAAGGCGGGTATCTTACACCGTTTTGTGGATACTTGGGCCCCACTTCTGGATTACGATCAGGACTTCCCGGCAATGACCCACAAACCTCGATTGGCACAATGGGCTCTACGTACACGCATGGGAGCAACTGCAGACGAACCCGCCCACTCGGGCCTGGAGGGAACCTGGGGGGGATTGGGAGGGGAGGAATGACTTTCTGGGGTAGCTGGTTGAAGTCCGCCCAGCCATACTTGTTGGGACTATATGGTAACTCGGTCATTCAGTCTGTATTTAACATATCTTTCTATTGTTTTACTTTGCAACCAGTTAAGTAAAAAACATTTTTTGAAAAAGAAGTGGCAGCAAAGACAAGCTTCGACGGAGTTTGAATGGTTGCAAAAAGTGTGGCACTTTGTGGCTGTGGAATGGGTAACCTACAACTTGCAAGGTGATCGGGATGCTTTCAAGCAAGATTGGGGACAAGTGTTATCATACCTCCAAAGCGACTTTAAAATGCAATGGTGCCCGCACAGACTGAGAATATTGGGTATACTGTGATTATCATGCCGGCATGTTCCTTGAATGCGACAAAGATATGTATCTGTTCCTCTGGCGTATGGATGAGGGCAAAGGGGGAATGAAGAAGGGGGGCAGGAGGGGATTCTTTGTTACTACATTTATTATGCAAAACTAATTAAAAAAAATAATATATATATATATATATATATGTGTGTATATAATGGTATCAGATTCGACAATCACTGATCTGAAAGCGGCAAATATCGAGTGAGAGCATGGTGACCACATTTCAGTAGGCTTAAGGCAGCCCTTGACAAGATGTTACTTGGCGTGTAAGGCGTGTAAGGCAAACCCTGGTCTGCAGCACCATGTTATCAGGTTCGAAAATCTTCAAATGAGAGCAGTGCATGTCCAATTGTGCCAGAATATCCTCCCATTGGCATCATTCACAGCTAAGTGACAGCTGGCACGTTCCTTTTAAATGTCTTTTATGTACCACTCGGATTGAGACTGAGGCCTACTTTCTGCTATTCTGTCCCCTATGTAGCAACATTAAGACGAACTGGATTATCACTGTCTACAATTGGCAGGGTATAGGCACGTAGCAGAAGAAGTGAATATCGCTGCCTGAACCATATGAAAATGGGCTGCAGGTAAAAAATGCCAAAATGTAGGTTTTATTGATTTGACCCCTGGGTACTTCTATCAGTTTTTGTTTGGCTGTTAACCCTTTGAAAGATGATCTGAGCCTGGAAGTCTTTATGGAGCAGTTATTTCTCCTGATGTTAACAAAAGGGTCTCTCTTCCACCTCCCGTCCATCCATTCCCACCAGCAGTGGTCCTTTTTTTGGCTTGATATGTTTTGTGCCTTCAGTGATCTGAATACTGGTTTAACTAATAATGTATGCTTCTATTTCACTGTGCCTGTTTGTATATAATGTTTTCAGTCTAATTGAATTTTAAAGTGGTCGCTGGTTATGCTGTTGCTGTTATTAATATTGTTAATGCGTATGAAGCATGGTAATTATAGCGGATTTATCACCATTCTTTACATTTTGCTGTACAAACGGATTTACTTTGGCTAATTTCATTATTTTGAAAGTCTGAATAGTTTATATAGATATTACGTGTTACACACAAACGTATTTAACATAACAGCTGTACAGTCTTTTTAAAAGTCATATGAAATAATTTAATTATTCTGCCTGTTTTTATTGTTTTAATAGGATGACTGCGACTGATGAATTGTTCATTTGTATGGGAATCTGCATTTATGGCAGTTGTCAAATTAAAGCTTAAGTAATTAAGATATGAAACAGAAACCAAAGAAATAAATGAGTTTCGGACTGGGAGAGAGGGAAAACTGGATGAACAATGCCGCCAGATACGAGGCATTGATTCTGAGATTGAGAGCAAGTTACTTCCCTGTAGTGAAGTATTTTCTGATGGATATACTATCCCTCCCACAGATTCCTCATCTCTTGAAATGCACCTCCAAGTGCAGATTTCGCCACAAACATTTGATAGTCAACAGGGTGCACCTCAGTGTTGACTCCGGTCACTATCACTTGGGCCTCTACACACCAAAAGTGACGGCACTATGTTTTACCTCTGGTCCAAGCCGAACCGGTCGCAGTATGTCTGATTGTCGGTTTACCATGGCATTTTCAAACGGGAGCCTTCGACACAAAAGTATAGATTTAAGATGTTTTATTATCCTTTCAATGTACAAACTAAAGCAAATGATAACAGGCTAGTAATATAGCATGGTAAGCAAGTAAGCAAAATGTCGGGTTCTTTGGGTCTCCAAGTGTCAGGGTGTAAGGTGAAGGCAGGGGCAGTGTCTCAACAGAACGTTTGTGATTCCACATAAAAAAAAATAGTTTGTCTCGCCATGTTTCAGAAAGCCGCTTAAATAATCCCAGCCAAGTAAATGAGTGCAAAACATAGTGCTGCGAAGCTCATTTAAGTTAAGTTAAGTTAAAGGTACTTATATAGCGCACCATCGCCAACGGAATTGGTCCCCAGGTGCTCTGGCGGATCTGTAAACGAGAAGGTGGGATGGGTTAGTAAGGTGAAGAGGGAATAGGATAGTGAGAGGAATGGTGTACTGTTGGCAGCTTCAACTTGGTGGACACCGGGTGCTGAGCTTTGGTGCGAGTATTGGATTGGTGTCAGTCCGCATGTGCTGTTGGTGCGGTTTATGTGTTGTTGCCGTGTGGTGAGGTGCGTGCAGCTTGTTGTGCGAGATGTGGTTGTGTGAGTTCTTTGAGTGAGATAAGTATGCAGAGAGTTCGAGCTTATCTTGGTTAGTGGGTTATATGACATTTAACATGTTAACATTCACAGTTTTGTCTAAGTGTAGTACTTTTGATCTACATAATTCCATCTAAGCGTGGCACTCGCTAATCTTCACAATAATTATCTATATATGGCACAGGCTAATGTTCTCAATTCTAAGTGTGGCACATGCCAACATTCAAGTTCCATCCAGGTGTGGCATATACTGACATTTACAATCCTATCTAGATGCGATGCTGGCCAAAGTTAGGAATTCCGTCTAAGTGAGGTGCATGCTAACATTCAAGTTTCATCTAAGTATGATGCATGCTAACATTCACAGTCCTATCTAAATGCGGCGCAGGCTAATGTTCTGAATTCTAAGTGTGGCACATGCTAACATTCAAGTTCCATCTAGGTGTGGCACATGCTGACATTCACAATCTCATCCAGAACAGGACTGCGAGACTTGTCCTTGGCCTGAAGCCCAGGGACCGTATCTCTCCAGGACTGAAATCTCTACACTGGCTCCCAGTGGCTGCGAGGATTAAGTTCAAAACCCTCTTCATTGTCCACAAGGCCTTCTGGGGCCTGGGGCCTAAATACCTTCAACTCTCTCTTCCTAAATATCTTCCTTCCCGACCCCCTCGCTCATCTGTCTCCAACTCCCTCAGGGTCAGCCGCTTCTCGAAGCAACAAGCTGGGGGTCGATCTCTCTCTGCGGCAGGGGCCTCCCTCTCGAACAGCCTTCCTGCCTCCCTGAAACTTGAGGAGAACCATCTCCGGTTCCGGAAGCACCTCAAAACCTTCCTCTTTGCTTCTGCTTTTTCTCTTCCTCTCCCCTGCTAAATTCTTCACTGAAACTGCACTGAACCTGCACCTGGGTCACTCTCACCGACTTCGGTCCTTGGCCCAGCCACTCTCCACTTGCACTACCTCCCTGGCAACCCCTGCACTGCGGGACTGTCTCTGTATCCCTACAGCCCCCCCCCCTCCCTGCACTTGTCTGCACTTACCTTGCACTTGCCACCAACTGGCCCTATTTATTTATTTTTTATTCTACTTACCCTGTTCTGCACTTCCTCCCCTCCCCTTCCCCTTGCACTTTTCCCTTCCCACTACCCCTGCACTTGCGCGATCTGAATGACACCTGGCCTAGTAGGATCGTTGTCTGTCTTCCCCTTGTTCCCCCCTCCCGCCTCGTCGTGCCTTGAAACACCTGTATATAGGCGAGTTACAAATGCCATATCATATCATATCATATCTATCTAGATGCGGCGCAGGCCAGAGCTAAGAATTCTAACCAGGTGTGGCACATGGCAACATTCACATTTCTATCAGGGTTTATCAAGTGTGGTGTATGCTAACCTTCCTGATTTCATCCAAGTGAGGCAGATGCGGACACTCACAAACCCATCTACATGCGACACAGGCCAGCGTCCACAATTCCCTCCCGGTATGCCACTTGTTAACATTGACTGGTATGTTAGGATGTAATGCAAGGCAACATTTCAAATACTGTCATGGTTAAAATCCGGCTGGTGGTCACAAGTCATTCTAAGTATGCATGGGCTAAGTCTATGGCAGTCTACTTTATGGGAAGTTAAGGTAGAGTGGCAGGGGCTTTCTGGAGTAGAATAATTGCTCTACTCCCACCCATGCCACACTTAAATTTCTTGTTGGTGTCTGCTAACTGCTGGCTTCACTGGCTTCCCCTGCGGACACCTGCAGAAACTCTCTGGAGCCGTCAATGTACGAGCCACCCTTGGCCTTGTGGCCATTAAACGCACGCGAAAACAGGCACCTGGGCGCTGCCATTTTGTGGTAATCCTATCATTTCCCCCATCGCCCTGGCTGACCTGCTTTTGCGGCACTAAATCAAATCCCCCGCCCCTGAGCCTGTCATCAGCAGACGCGTACCGCCCATTTCCCAACGCCAAAGCACCTCTTGTGTCAACAATCGCTGCACCTCACCCAATGACGTGTCGCCATGGAAATGGCAGGACGCCTCTTTCCTCAATAACTATAAACAGACCGTTTCACAACACACAGCAGCAGATTTTCGATTCCATTCCTCTCTCTGTGTTACTTTGAGTATTCTGTGACCCGTTTCTGTGCTCTGGTCAGCTAACTTTGCCGCTTGTAGCCCGTGTGAACACCTGTACCATCTCTATAAATTATTGTACTTTGTTTACCACACAATGGCTACAATAATGCCCTACATGTACAAGCCCGAGTATACCGAGGAGGAACTACTGGAAAGGGAAGCACGCGAAAACGATGGGGATTCGGACAACAGTTGGGAGGACGATTCAACAGATGAAGCGCCTGGGCCTAGTCGCATGGATGGCGTCTCCACCTGGTGCACATGCAATCGGTGCGAGCTAATGCCAACCGAGAACGAGAACTGCTGCTGCCGAGAAAACTCGGGATGCCTGGCCTACATTTCGGAAGGCGAGCCACGACCGCAATGCATCACTGAGCTACCAGACTTCAGGGCAGCCTGCCTCACACGGGCCGTTTTGAGAATAATGATGGTGCTTATGCACGAACTTCACGCAACTGTTCGTCCTCGTAATCCGAGTAACGAGTAAGTATACTCTGCTTGTCATGCCACTCCTATTTCATGGTCTTCTACTATATCCAAAATTATATATTCATCTCATAGTAACGCATGAAAGTCGTTCAATAGTGTGCATTGTCTAGATAGCATTTGTCCGTGCTGAATGCCATTACTTACAAGAATTGTCATTGACAACACACGCTTATTAACCTTTTAAGTGCCAAGGACGAGATATCTCGTCCTTGGGATTACCTCCACAGTGCCAAGGACGAGATATCTCGTCCTTGGCACTGAAGGGGTTAATTAAGGAGAAAATGTTAGAAAGTATTGAGTGTTGCAATACCGAAATCACCAAAAAGGGCTTGGCACTGGGGGGGGAAAACTTATCTTGGTCATTTAAAAGCAGATTGTTTCATTCCTTTTCACAGGTGGTACAGGCTAGTGGCCTATCGTTCCTTTACATGGTGGCTCCACGGGAGGCTTGGACACCGCGTTCGAAGAGTGATACCCGCCTGTGCCGATCGTGCCATAAGAGAAACGTTCCCGAGTGACAGCGGTCAGTACAGGGGATTTTCTCTCGCTGTGCTGCAACCTGACCTGTATAATCTTTAAAGTCTTGTATTTTTGTGTCATGAAAATAAGTTACAAAATAAAACACCACACATATTTTAGCAACGGTTGTTTCGATTTTTGAAATGAATCAAGTGTGTCTCCATTCAAGGATGGACGTCAGACATCTGTGCGCCGAATTGGTGAAGGTTATGGTCGCTGTGAAGCATGGTGGTCACTATCTATCTAAGCTAAAATAAAATATTCTCGATAATGCATGCACTAAATAACACTTGTTCAAAGTATTTCAGTAGGTTATGTCTCTATAAAAGCCACACATATATCTATAATATCAATTAACATTGGAATATACAGGCCTTAGGTCAAGGGTCTTGACCACTATAATACACTGGTTGAAGTGTGGGTCTGTGCTCACAAGAATCTCCGGTATGTGGCATTTGTTATTGATAGGCAATGATATACTGCAGTAGAGGGCAAGGGGTCTCCATTCAGCAGTCTTCCTGTGCCTTATCTGCACGCCCCAGGCTCCACCATCCCACCCGCCCTCTATCAAAGGAGGTGCGCGCCAGTGGATGCGCGCTGTCAGGGGCGCGAAAGGCAAAGGTGCTAAACTACATGTACACTTGAAAAGGTATCCCACGCCAAGGGGCCATCTGTCACATGGCCTCCTCAGACACTGTGTATCCATGCAGGCCTCCCCTTGATGCAGGCCGCCCCCCTGCAATCCACATAAGTGTGTCACCATTCGTCAGTCTTCCTGTGCCTTATCTGCACGCCCCAGGCCTCTCGATCCCACCCACCCTCTATCAAAGGAGGTGCGCGCCGGTGGATCCGCGCTGTCGGGGGCGCAAAAGGCAAAGGTGCTAAACTACATGTACACTTGAAAAGGTATCCCACGCCAAGGGGCCATCGGTCACATGGCCTCCTCAGACACCGTGTCTCCATGCAGGCCTCCCCTTCAAGCAGGCTGCCCCCCTAATACCACGACATACATATGTCATTCATTCACAAACACACCCCAGTTTCTAATACTTTAAAAACAACTCGATATGTCTCATGAGAACATCTTTGTGCTTTGCAAGTCAACTCCTGAGCGTGCTACCTGGGAACCACTGACATCTATTCTAATCTGCTCGTCGTCGTGCTATCCGTAAACTTCTGTGACCGCTTCGAGCATACCCATCAGTGCGCTACCTGTGGCCATCCACCTATTCTCCCGCAACATACTGCTCTGCTTGCTGAATCCAACTGTTTGTTGGTCAAGGTAAGGCCATGTATCCTGGTCATATTTCGCAGATTTTTAAATTTCTATCTATTTGCGAGTAGAGTACCCAATAGTGCTATGTTCATTGGTCTCATTGCTAGTGACTTGAATTTCCATTGCTATGCTATCAATAGATCTATTTATTTTCATCTGTGTCAATTGTCATCGAATTGCATCCTTCGGGGGTCCAGTCTATAATGTAAGCATGTTTCCTTCTCGTGCAAGACAGAACATCCAAGGGACGAGTCACATGTTCAGAGTTTAGAATAGAGTTTTGCATCAAATCTTTATTCATGAATATTGTATAATAATGTCGATATTTACTTTTCAGATTTGTCAACAATGCCTGCCTGTTCGATTAGCGGTTGCCCTTCGAAGACCCATGCGAAATCTGAAGGCACTACAATGCATGTGTTCCCGAAAACTGTTGATCGAATCAGAGAATGTGTCAGACATTGCGGATATTCACTGGATGAGCTTGAAAGTAGAGTTCAACAAGTCTTACAGGACAAGAGGGGCGATCGATACCGCATCTGCATCCTGCACTTTTCCTCGGACATGTACGCCACATCTTGGGTAACAAAGAAGAATAAACAGCGAACGACATGGAAATTGCTCGCAAACGCTATTCCCACTCTATTCGTCCACATTCCACCTCTGGTGAGTCAAGTGTCTGGATGTAGCTTTAGGCCTTGCGGCAGTGTGTAGGTAGCCTAATGGATTAATTGATATTTTAGGTGTTGTATCCCTTGTAATACTTTCGATATTGATATGAGTGTATAGCTTTTTGAATAATGACATTTTTCAATAAATTCTTTTTCGATTTCATAACCCACAAACGAAATGTATATATATGGGAACAGGGAACTGCGCTATATTGCGCATTTTTCAAGTATTCTGTCGCCTTACATGGCTATTTTTAATATTGGCATTTCATTATCAATCAATAATTTACCTTTACAACTTCTTGACACTCCCTTCAATCTGAAGCAAGAACATTCTACATCCTTGACGTGCTCGCAGTTATCAACCACTTCTAGCGCGTATCAGCTAATATTGCTACGCTACTCCGCTACAGACTTGTTTTATGCCTGTCAAGTAATATTTTTATTCTATCGTGTAACTATTTTTTCGAATGTTTGGTTAGTGCTTTCCAATTGATATACACCTTAGTTACCGTCCACTGGTGTTTGTTTTCAGTTATAATTAGTGTTATCCATGCTAATGCAAGTACTGTCTTTCAGGGAGATGCTGAAGCGTCCGCCACATCTACAACATTTCTAAATGTTCCTCACCAGCAGGAGGTATGGATGCTGACAGCTCCATCGAGCGTCATCATCAGAGCTGTAATACTTGTCATTTGATTGTTCTACGCAATGTTTCATTCGTGGTTAGCCATTGATATGTACCAGTGCTGTCGACCCCAAGTGTGTGTTATGTTTTCAATATTGTAATCCTTACTAATGCGAGTACTATGTTTCAGGCAGTTGATGGAGCGTCAACCCCTGCACTTGATGCAGAGCATGACATTCAAGTAATTCCAGGGGAAGTGGAAGCGGGACCTTGCGTATACGAATCGGCGCAACAGCTTTCGGAAGTGCGCACTACATTTGCAACATCCATAGATATTCTTCAGCAGCACGAGGTATGGATACTGACAGCTTCATCATGCGTGATCATATAACGTGAATACATTTGCTAGACTTTCTTCCCTATTAACGCAAGTGCTGTGTTTCAGGGAGACGACGGAGCTTCCACTACAATCACAACATCCCATTTAGATGCAGATGTAAAGGAATCGGTGAAAATCAGTCGCTGAAATCTGCATATTTTGAGTTTCCTTTATTGTTCTAGACAATGCATCATTTATGGTTATCTCTTTATATGTACCTGTGCCGTCGACGCCAAGTGTGTGTTATGTTGCAAATATTGAAAACCATACTAATGCAAGTACTGTGTTTCAGGGAGATGCTGATGCCTCCGCTCCAATACAACCATTCATGGCAGTCCATGCGGAGCCAGAGGTATGGATACTGACAGTTCCATCAAACTACATCATCACTGGTCGAATACTTGTCATTTGATTGTTCCAAACAATGTTTAAATTGTGTTTGGCTATTGAGATGTACCTGTGTGTTCGTCCTCACGTGTGTTTTATGCTAACAATATTTTGATACATAGTAATGAAAGTACTATGTTTCAGGGAGTCGATGGAGCCTCATTCCGTGCTGTCTATGCGGATACAGAAAATATAGTCGTTGCAGCGCAAGAGGAAGGGAGGACATGCGGAAACGAATCGGAGCTACAGCGTGCAGATGTTGAAGGTCGAGTCACAAACAGTTCACAACTTTTCAAAAATGTTTGTGCTGGGGACTATTATATGTTTTTTTCCAGTCAATGGACTACACTTTATCTTGTGTTTAAACTGAACATCCCTTTTCCAATCTCTCCTCTAGATAACCGTGGGTGTCAGAACTATACATAAAGACAGTGAAGCGAATGAGAGATGTTGCTTGCCAGACCATGTACACTATGGAGGAACTATTCATTGAGGCGCAGCGTGTTCAGGCTCGAGATGCTCCTGTCCAATGGCCAGAAACTGAATTTGCTGAGTTTGGAGAATACAGCAAAGTTGCATTGGACCATTGCTACAGTGAGACCGCACCACCGCATATTGAAGATCAATTCACACAATCTACACCCGCCAAAAAATTGCCACCCAAAAACCTGTCGACATTGTTGTGTTCTCCCATTAATGCTGAAGTAACAGATGTTGAAATGACTGAGAATGAACCAGCAGCATCCATCGACGCATCAGAACTTGATATCAGCGATATTACTTTCGAATGTGTTGAAATCTCCACAACGTCACAGGCCGAAACAGCATTGACGCCGGATGACAATCTAATGAAAGAGAGCAAATACATTGTATTCGACAGTTGTTTGATGGATATTATAAGTATGCTGAAATGTGGGCATTCCGTTAGAGGGAAAGTATGTGGGAAGCCATTGAATAATGTGACTCGTCAAATAAAAGGCAGTAACGTCAAAATAAAGGTCGCCTGTAGATTAAATCATATGTTCTCATGGTCTGCACAACCGATGCTGGGGAAAATGCCAGCAGGCAATCTACTGTGTGCAGCTGCATCACTTTTTAGTGGCTCCAGTTTTAGAAAGTTAGAGGCTTTCTTTCAGTTTGTGGGACTCCATTTCATTTCTAAAACGCAGTACTACAAATACCAACATGATTATCTGTTTCCGGCCATTAGTGATGCTTGGAAAATTGAACAATTGTCTCTAGCAAGTACATTCGAAGGGAAACGATTCAGGCTAGCCGGCGATGGACAGTGCGACAGCCCTGGATTTTCTGCCAAGTACTGCACCTACCACTTTCAGGACATGGATAGTAAGAAAATTGTGAGTTTGTTGGTCGTGCAGGTGTCACAATGTACATCCTCAGTGGCCATGGAGAAACTAGGATTTATAAAAGCAGTGCAAGATCTACAATCAAGGGGAATGGACATCGAACTCATAGCCACGGACAGACACGTTTCAATTGCCAAGACAATGAGAGAGCAGTTCCCAAATATTAATCATCAATTTGACGTATGGCATCTTGCTAAATCAATCACTAAGAAAATCACGGCTGCAGGAAAAAAAAAGGTTTTGAAAGTATTTTGCAGTGGTCCCAGTCTATCACAAACCATCTTTGGTGGAGCTCAAAAACTTGTGAAGGGTCAGTGGAAATACTACTTGAAAAATGGCGGTCACTGATGCACCACTGTACCAACATTCACCGCTGGTCAGAAAACCAACATTTCAACCAATGTGAACATGGGCCATTGTCCCCAGAGGAGGCAAGGAAGAAGAAGTGGTTGATTCCATCTTCACCGACACACAAAGCCATTGAGAAGATTGTTTTCGACAAAACTCTATCAAAAGATTTGAGAGGACTGACAGAATTCTGTCACACAGGAGGTTTGGAGGTGTTCCACAATATGTGCCTCAAGTACAGACCAAAGCGCTTGCATTCTAGCTATCGGGGCATGAAACATCGCACTCTACTAGCGGTCTTGGCCCATAACAGCAATGTCGGACGTGAACAATCTAGGACTAGGGGTAAAGTAAGGATGCCTCGCTACAATAAGCGCTTTTCAAAACGAACGAAGCAATGGGTGATCCAACCAGTCTATGATGAAATGCAGTTCGACTTTGTGAAAGGCCTTATTGTTGCTGTGCTAGAGAAGCACAGATATGGAATTTTGGACGTTTCTGTGCAGAGCAGTGATGCGTTGCCACCGAACATTGCAACTGTGCCATGTCCACCCAAAGGGGAGCCGGTTTAAATAATTGCAACACAATTGTCTTTTTGTAAATAAATGTTACTGTACAGTGTACCTGGAACCCTAACCCCTACCTTCATCATCATGGGTGGCGAACAAGCTGACCATTGCCTGAATATTGCTGACCATGTCTATATGTCTATAATTGCAATACAATTGTCTTTTTGTAAATACATGTTATTGTACAGTGTACCTGGAACCCTAACCCCTACCTTCACCATCATGGGTGGCGAACAAGCTGACCATTGTCTGAATATTGCTGACCATGTCTATATGTCTATAATTGCAATACAATTGTCTTTTTGTAAACACATGTTATTGTACAGTGTACCTGGAACCCTAACCCCTACCTTCACCATCATGGGTGGTGAAATTGCTGGGTGTCATCTTTGAATTCTCTCTCTATTCACCTCATATATGCGTATGTATATATTTTTCTCATGTCTCATCTCATGTAAATGTAAATGCTGCGCACTGTTGCGCACTGTTATTGAAGGGGAGGCTTGCGTATTGCAAACAATAAAACAAACAAACAATAAATCTCACTTTTAACTCAACTCCTGTGGTACTTTATACTTTCCCTGACCTTCCGCCAAAAATTAAATGTCTCAATTTGGGCTGCAAAGCTTGCAGACAACTGGGACAAAATTGGGGCACTTAGAACGCGCCAAGCGGGCCGTGGCATTTGGGAGAGAAGCCAGTTCGCATTTGCACGTTGAGGCGCACTACATAGAGGGATTCTAACCTTCAAGTTCTCACAGATGCCTATACTACGTGATGTTGCAAATAAAGAATGCGAAGGACAGCGGCTTTGATTTTCAGCTCGCGCCCAGATGAGGCCCACAAGTCACACTGGAAGTATAAGGGTCTATTGTTTTTTGACCTTGAGACAGGGACCATGCCGAAAGAACTACATTTGAAGGGGGTGCGCAATAACGTAAGAGACGATAAGGCAGAAAATTCAGAAACTAGACCGAGTTTCATTTTAGTTCAGTATACAAAAAATCGTTGTCAAGAGCACGGTCCGTTTTACAGACTGCATTACGAAGAGACACAATGGAAATTTGAAATATAATGTAAGTAAATCTTTACACGCTTTTATACCAGAATGAAGATTTAATGAATGGATGCATGAATAAATGAATGAATGAAGAGCTAGGAAAAGAAAGGGAAACGTGTTCGTAGTGGGCACATGGGCATGCAGGTCCACATGTCTCAACTATCTCGTTCCTTGGCCCAGCTACTCTTCCCTGCACTGCCTACCTGCACTACGGGACTGTCTCTGTATCCTTCAGCCCCTTCTCCCGGCACTTACCTTGCACTTGCCACCAGCTGGCCCTATTATTTATCTTGTTTTCTACTAACCATGTACAGCACGTTTGCCCCCCCTATCCCCTTCCCCTTGCGCGATCTGAATGACACCTGGCCTAGTAGTATCGTTGTCTGTCTCCCCTTGTTCCCCCCCTGCCTCACCGCGCCTTGAAACATTTGTGTATAGGCGCGTTACACATGCCATATCATATATCATATCATTACACAGGCATGTAGACAAACAGTCGTTTCTCATTGTGTGTTGGCCTCAATTTATCTTGTTACTTTTCGCCTTGATTTTAGAGACGAACATACTCCATTGAACTATCCTTGCAAACAAATAGTTTCTGATCGGCCGTAATAAATAAAATGAGTAATATTAATGAAGTTCGGCTAGCGAGACTAATTATATTTTTTTTGTTTTCATAACGGGTATTTCATCCCATTCTGCCACTGCCATCTGTTTGAGACACCGGCGGATGGATTCTTCAGCAGACACCTGCAGCTTCGTGTCAACAACTAGAGCACGATCACCATATTATGGGACGATCGCCAAGGGCCCACATGCCCTTACGCTGTACTAGTGGCTAGAAGCAACATATCAACCTTTACGCTGGACTAGTGCCTAGTTGATGGAACAGCCTGGCGGTTCACCGTGCTTCCAAAGTGATTCTTTTTACGAAAATGAACACCCTGTGTACCATAAAGGAACAGCGCGTGAAACGGAACAGTTATTGCGGATACAGATAAAAGAAAATAAATGGCTTTCGGAGTTCATATGGCAATTGCTGAATATTCTCTAAACATTTAATGTCAAATAAATGTACTTTACCAAATGTACCGTGTTGCTGTTTCATTTTAAAGTACAGTTTCATATTCCGAATTGTGGCGCGCTGTGTTGTGAGTTGATCTGTGTTGGTTTCCGGGTTCTGTGTGGAGTCACGCAGAAGACGACTGGGCGCGTTTGCCTACGCAGCACAGTAACGTCGCGGGGAATATGAATGTTTTGATAATGTCAGGCTCAGGGGCGGGGGATTTGATTTAGTGCCGCAAAAGCAGGTCAGCCAGGGCGATGGGGGAAATGATAGGATTATCACAAAATGGCAGTGCCCAGGTGCCTGTTTTCGCGTGCGTTTAATGGACGAAAACTCGGGTAAGGTCCAAAGGAAATTTTTCTAAAATCGAGCCACTTAGGCCTAAAAAAACATGGCCGACCCATAGGGACAATAAAATGTTTTACCGGATCATGCTTTTAAGCAGGCCCAGAAAAAACAGGAAAGAGAGGCCCAGAAGGCACGGTTCTTAAGTGTCCTCACCTGGCAGCACCTCGATGGAAAAGGTTCTCCGGGGCTGCAGCTCCGGCTAGGCTCACAGGCTGCTCTTGGAATTGGCCAATCACGGCCTGGGAGGTGGGCTGGGAGGCGGGAGGAGGGAAAGAAATGGAAACACACACGGAAGGGGAGAGGGGTGCAGGCAAGGCCCAGGGTCCCTAAGCAGGCCCAGAAAAAACAGGAAAGAGAGGCCCAGGAGGGTTGGCTCTCAAGTGTCCTCACCTGGCAGCACCTCGATGGCAAAACATGTGGAAATAAGGCAAATAGCTAAAGCAGTATTGTGCGATATGTTTAATTGTGTTGAAGGAAGGCACAGATTTTTAGGCAGCTTCTAACTGCTGCTTTGCATGTGCTTCAAAATAAAAATGCCCCTTTGCAGTTCTTAATATGTTAAGAAAGCCTTGTTCACAACAATGGTCTCTTAAATAGCCCATCACTTTGGCAATATGCCCAGAGACAGCGGACCTGGGCCATTAATGCATAAGGTAATGCCCCCGGGGCCCACAGTTAACGAAGGCCCCAGGGGCATTACCCATGTGGCAATGGCCCACAGTTAGGCCCGTAAAACCGGGGCATAATCTTTTTTCCCCCGACTGCAATAGTGTTAAAAAATGGCCACCGCAGACAAAACGTAATCCGTTTTCTCTTTCCGCGGCGGCCATAGTAAAAAAGAAAATGGCTGCCATGGAAGGGGAGAAGGGACGACCATTCACGTACATTAAAAAAAGTAAACAGAAAAAATGGCCATGGAACAGGAAGAAGTAACTATGTGTGGTCCTTCTCCCTTTCCATAGTGGCCTGAAAAAAAAAAAAGAAATGAATAGCAAAGACCGGCCCGAGGGACGCGCACGGACGTGAGTGGGCTTACCGTGAGGTAAGGCTCACAAATGCACCAATCAGTGTGTTTGTTTCATTCAAAATAACCAGCGCCGGGTACCAATAGTATATTGCACCCACTTTTGGGACGCTGAGAGGGGGGCATTTGTCTCGGCAGCATCACAGCAGGAGGTTGACCCGAGAGGCTGCAGCGTGTGCTGCCCATTTGGTCGGAGTGGACTGCAGCAAGCATAGGGATTCTGAGCGCATGGCCCACACTGCAACCTTCAAGAAGAGGGAGTTAACAGCACCCTCAGCGCGGGGCCCTAGCAGGAGCGGTGCCAAGTGCAGCTGCACGTGCTGCACACGCCTACCACCGGTCCTGCTCGGAGGTGCCTAAAGCATCCCAGACCCATCACTGCTTTATTTTATTTGGGCAAGAAGGATCGCTCAGGGCCAAGGTGTTTTTCTTGGAAGCCAGACAATGCAGCGCAACAGGTTTGAATCCCAATCCCACACTTAGAAACCACTTGTTGGTATTAAGCGAGTTATAAAAGAACAATTATAATTATCAACTGATCCAAGGAGTGTCGTGCACTGGGAAAAGGGGGCTGGTAAATGGCACGTTGTTGGGGGGAGTGGCAGAACATATGGCTTGTGGCATATCTATAGGAGGGTGTGCACATGAAAATGACAACCTCCCAAACTATTTGTTGCTGTTGTTCTCTGTAAGGGGAGTAGTGCACGATTGGGGCCCATGCCGGCACCTCACCCTAAACCCCACAGTATTCTATACAGGAGCAGCAAGCACAAAGCCCAGTTTCCAAAAGTAGTAAAGCTTAAGCATTCACGGTTCATGCATCTTCCTCTCCCTTGCTTACCTCCCCAGCCCCCCCCACCTCGTAACTAGCGCCTAGATGCCTTTGGGATTTGTGCGCTCCTATAAATGTACCAAATAAATAAAATAGTACAAATGAATAAGTCATAAGATGCAGCTGGGGGGAGAAACCGAAGCATTGTGAGGGGTGTGATGATTCAGTCATCAAAGTTTCCCCTGTTTCTCCACCCACCTGGCCAGGTGACGGCAATCGCTACCTAATCCTGACCCTAGGGGTGGTATGATGGAGTATCACATGGAAGGGGACAAATATCGGGGGAGGGAGTGTGGAGGCGGGTGGAGGCGGGTGATGACTGCTGGAAGAGACATTATATTCAACCCCCCTGCTTAAACTGTAACCTCTAAAATACTGATGGCATACTATCAATTTGGCCAAAATACCATTCACACTTACAACACACAAAACATCTTTTGTCTTTGATGTTTTTGATTTAAACAACGATGTAAAGTAATGGAACTTTAAAAGGTATAAATCTCCTATGGACTCCACTCCCATAAAGCCTCAAGTACTGGGAGGAGGAAGGAGTCAATGTCGAATGAAGGAAACATCAAGTTAAACGTGCAGACTAGTGGTCATACTAACAATCAGCTGCGCTGGACATTTAAACCTGAATACCTTCAATTCAGGAGAGAAGAGAGCTGCAGAGCAGGCGAAGCGGGAAGCAGAACCAACAGCAGAAGCAGACACCCAGATGAGCCGTGCTGGGAGAGCCAGACGTTTACAGGAAACCGCCTGGAAACGTAACTTCTTTACCAGAAAGAAGGTCCCAGTCAAAAAGTTTACTTCTCATGGAGAAGGATGTTGCTCTCATGGAGGGGGTTGTTGCATCTTTATAACCTTATCTGGGGTTGTAAACATTCTCCAGCCATGGACCCACATTTTAGAGCCAGCCAGATGCTTTGGGGTCCTCTTACACTCCGTCTCCTCTGTGGTATCTGACGGCCAGTCTTCTGGCAGGCCTGCAACCATTACCTGCCAGGCTAGGTCTAAGGTTGGCCCTTTGGAGCAGATATCTTTCACCTATCTGGGGTTTGGTGGAGGAAAGCATCTCTACTCTTAGTTTCCCCCCTCTGCTCCACTAAGGGCTCACCCTGCACTCTTCCCTCATCTGTTCTATTCCTAGGTGATCCTTCCTGGGCCCGGGTGTCATGGTGCAGTCTTGTTCCTCCACCTGCTTTTATACTTTCCCCGGTTCATTGTGGTGCTCTGAACCCTTCCTATCTTCTCCACCATGTTGTTGGACCTTTGCTTCTCTGTTTTCTCTCCTCTACTATCATACTCTGACCCCTCTTCAACAAGGTCACTCTTCTCCCTCTACAGGCTGTTGCCTTCCACTGTCCCCTCTATTGCTCTCCAACCTGTTCACCTCTTGTCTTCTTTGCAGTAATATACTTTACTGATTGACTACTAATATTTTCTGTCCTCCTCGCTTCCTCTTCCCAGATGATACCTGCCTGATCTTTGTCCCTGCGCCAACACATTTTATATCTCCATCTTTCTCAAACTTCCCCTTTGGCTTAACTCAATAGCTTTCTTACTAACTAAACCTGTTCATTTCTGTTCATCACATATCACCCTACAGAAACTCTTTCTACTCATACCTTTTCCCTATACATATTCCACTCTACCACACACCAGTTCCTGGTTTACATACTCCTACTCTGGTCTCAGTTCTTGCCAAGCCTTCCCGCTTAGGATCATCCAGGAACCACTAGTTTTCTTATCGCAGCTCTACCATGAAGTGACAATGCTAGTATATGCTGGCTGTCTTTTTAAAGGCCAGTTTCTCCCCTCTTGCTGCTCGCCATTGTTGGCATCTGTCGAGTAGGGGCTAGTCTGTTCCCGGATTGGACCATGGGTCATGTCGTGTGTCAGGGGACTCACCTAAAGCCATATGCTGGGCAGCAGTCATTTTGGATTCTCCTTTAGTGGCAGGTAGGTAGGTCGATCATTGCCCGCATATGCTGTCTGCCTGCTCTTTGGGAACAGGGAAGTAGTCAAGAGAGCAAACAATGATGTTTTTATTGTTTTAAACTGTTTATAACCAGATGGTTGATAGGGTGGGAAGGATAGCTCGGGCAACATGCTAGTCTTGGAAACAGAACTATACCGAGAAGCACAGGTTCGATACCCGGTCCTGCGCTTAGCGACTGGTCTCCGGCATGGAGCGAGATGTAAGAACCCAATTTAATTTCTTTAATTTCAAATAAGATGTTATTACACTTGACTACTATATGCAAACAAAAGGGAAAACAAAATAAAAATGCTCTTTCACACTTGCCTGCACAAGCGCAACTCCCTCTTCCCATTCCTCATGATGTACCTAGGGTTTTGCAAAGTGCAAATTGAAAGTGAGTGTGGTAAAATAGATGGCCTGGTCTGTCGTATGCATCTTTAAGATACCTGAGTGGGGTTATATAGTCCCAAGAAGTTTGGGCCCTGCACATGAGAGGCTTTGTTTAAGTAAAAGGAGAGTTTTATTCTTTTAAATAAAAGATCAGCTAAAACAAAATATCTTAGCATTAAAAGTGCCTGTGCATTGTAGGTATGGCACAAGCCTCTGAGTCCTATCTCCACTGGAGTGCCAGACCAAAAGCACACTGTACTGACTTAGCTCCAATCTCCAATTGCAGTAAACGAATATAGACAAGGTAACTGTTATTGTGGTTAAATGAAGTATTTATACCAGAAAACCTGTGTGCTATTACACAGAGTGTATTTTCCTACATGCATAAATGGATTTCTGAGACAAGCATTGCAAAATTCAATTTTCATATCTCACTGTTTTAGTAGTCAGTTGGTTTATGTAGAAATGGAGAAACATTCCTGCTTCCATGAAAAGGGGGTTCGTTCTCCATGGCATTTTCTTGGGTGCACAAACCAATAGTGCCCTCAGTACCAGGTGCCAAGTCCTCCTGGACATATCCAAGGTGACGACGATCATCATTTCCCACCTACAATGTTTCAGCATTTGCAGGACCACCGGAATTAATGGAAATGTGTGAAAGGCATACACAAGGTAAAATTCGGATGGGATCACCTTGGCATCTCCCAGAGCTTTCCCCAGGGATATTCCCTAAGAAGAACCTAGTACATTTTGAATTCACATTGAGGCAAAATATTCTACCTACTGAAACCCTCAAATGGAGACCTGCTCCTCAAGCTAACTATTCAGCTCTGACTCATAGAAGTGTATACTGTTGTTCTGCCAAAGTCATTTAATCAGTGGTAAATTACTTTGACAAAAATGACTTTGTTAGGGAAGTAAATATATATATCTGTTTTTAGGGTATAGGGGGCTTGGGGTCTGTGGCATACCAGCAGAGGACTAGGACAATTTGAGTTAATTCTCAAGTGGTTTTATTCAAAATAAAAGGGTAAAAATGCCCAACAAGCCCTATCAATATGAGTTAAATTCCCTACCTAACAAAACAAAAAGCTAAGATAGGTTTTAAAGTCCAAAATAAAGTTCTTCAGTCTGAATCCTATCTACAAACTGGTCCTACAACTTTAGAAAAACTTCGAACTAAAAGGGAAATTAGAGACTTTGTTCATTTTCCTTAACAGGGCATCGGCTTGGGCCAATTAATACTTGATGTACGTGGGGCTTCAGAAGTTCCTTTTTAACAGCACAGGATATTCTTCCCAGTCTTTGTATCAAGTTAGGGGTTCACTTTCTCCTGTTAACAAAGAAACTGTCTCTTGTTGTAAACATTTCCATTCTTCTGAGATTTATTGAAAACAACCAGAATAGATCATGTACCTTCTGTTACTTGCTCAGTATTCTTTCAAAATGTCTGTGTGTCTTTCTCAATCCCTCTTTCATAGAATGTTTGTTCCTACTGGTTTCTCAGTTTTCTGTAACGTTGATAGCTTCCCCCAGCTGTTATTCACAATATGTGTATTTTCCTCTGTCCCCTTTTCATAGCTTAATTGCACATTGTACCTTTACAGAGGCACTCCCGATGGCTATAATGTACTTAATCTTGATTGAATTCCCTCCCATCCTGGGGATGGAATTGACATTATTTTTAAATCTAACTTTGTTTTCTCTACAATCTTGTTATCACACAATTTGAAAAGGGAAGCCTGACTTGGACGTTTGGCAGTTGATGCTTCCTACTCCATACACTTCTTGATTGGCTCTTGACCTCCGGATCCTTACTCTGCTTTCGTAACCCCTTTCTTAGATTTAGTGGCCTCTCTTTAGGTCCGGTCTTCTAACTTAGTGATGTTGGGAAAATGTAATATTAGATATATTTGCCCCGCTAGTCCCCACATTGCTCAGTTTTTTAAATCTGTCACTGATCTTGGTCTTCATCATTTGTTTTTGAAGCTACCCATGTACTGGGTGGCATTCTCGTTCTCATCTTCTCTGATGAATCCACTATTATTGTGGCTCCAGTCAGGCAAGTATTGTGGTCTGACCATTGTTTAATACCTTTTTAAACTGCTTTTTCCTTTCCTAACCCCTAATTCTAACTCTGCCGCTGTCATGAAAAGCAACTGCCGCACTGCAGATCTTTCCCGTATTGCATCCTTTATTAATCCTTAATCCTTTATTAATGAGTAGTGTCAGTACTCCATGTTGTTGGATTTATCCTTTTTATCTCAGACTTTTCAGGATGCCGCTGATTTGGTGGCCCCCTCAAAGGCTACTCGGCAGAAGGAATGCCCATCAGCACCATGGTTTTTGGATGAGCTCAGAGCAGGAAACTAAAGCAGAACGAAAGTGGCATCTGTCCTACAACCACAAGGAGAAGTCTATCTACCTACCGCTTATCCCCGAATACCATGCATCGATTCGGTCTGCTAATCAATCGTTCTTTACACTTAAAGTGGAATCTGCACTCAATCAATCTAAAAATCTTTTTTTAGTGGTGAAATCCTTTTCTTCTTCTACCTTCTTTACACCTACTGTGTAACCTACTCAGTCTCTTTGCAACTCCCTATCTGAGTTTTTTTTAACTAAGATTATTGACATTCGCAATTTTATTGGATCTAATGTTTCGAGCTCTACTAACACCTTTATAGTTGATCCTGTCATTCCTGCTTCCCAGCTGTGGTCTCATTTCCTTGAGTTCTCCATGGAAGATGTATCTAGGACGGTAAGCCAAGTGATGTTGTCATTCCCCTCTGATCCTGTGCCTCTCAATGTATTAAAGCATATCAAGCCTACTATTATTCCTCGGGTTACTACAGCAGTTAACCAGTCCTACCAATCGGGCACCATCCCTAAAAATCTTAAAAAGGAGGTGGTCATTCCCCTCCGTAATAAAACATCACTCGATATTTCTGCTCTTGCTAACTATGGTCCTATTTCAATTCTCCCGTTTCTTATGAAACTGCTGGAATCCTTAGCCTTGCCACTTCTTTCTTCGTTTCTTGAGCCCTCTCTTTTTGTTTTTACTCCTTTCAGTCAGACTTCCAGCCTCAACGCGGTACAGAGAATGTCCTGCTGTCAGTTGTCGATGACTTTGCCAAGCTGGTCGATCGGGGTGGAGTAGGAGCCGTGATATTATTAGATCTTTCAGTGGCTTTCGATACTGTGGACCACTCCACCCTTCTGTCCCGCATGGCATTAGCAGGCCTCTCTGGTCCGGTCCTCGCACAGTTTTCAACTTTCTGACTGATAGGGGCCAATTTCTCTCTCGTCCCCCCTTTTAGCCCCTCTTCTTGTTCACTCTCTTGCAGTGTCCCACAGGGCTCCGCCTTGTCCTCAATGTTATTTAACATCTGTTCAGCTGTTGATTCGCCTCATCCGCTCCCACGGCTTCCGGTGCTACTCGTATGCTGATGATATCCAGAGCCTGGTCCACTTAGTTCTTGACCGGAATGAGGTGACTTCTTGGCTGTGCGAGTGCCTGGTAGCTGTGAAGGGTTGGATGGGCAGCAACTGGTTGAAACTTAATGGAGACAAGACAGAGATCCTGGTGATGGGTTCTTCATATGCTCTTGCTCTCTGGTATCCTTCTTTCTGAAACACTGCTTTAGGTGTTTTGTCCACTGCAGTGACAGTGGTAATACATCTAGGGGTTCTATCTTTCTGCCTCACTTTCTATGACCGCCCAGATAAATGCAGTATGCAAAATGGGTAATTTCCTATTATGCGTACTTTGTGGGGTGCTACCTTACTTACCCATCCATCTATACCCCCGAGTTGTTGCTTTGGTTGTGGTCAGCCGAATTGACTACTGTAATGCATTGTTCTTGGCTCAACCACTTGGCCTGATACATCGGCTGCAGCGCCTTCAAAATTTGATTGCCAGGGTGGCCACTTCCACCCCATATGGATCTCACATTAGTGCTGTGCTTCGCACCCTCCACTGGCTTCCGGTGGCTAAAAGGATGGAATATAAGTCCTTGTGTTTGGTGCATAAAGCATTTTACCATCAGGGTGGCGATTATCTACAAGATACATTTCAGCCCTATGTTCCTGGTCAGGCTCTCTGTTCTGGAAATGGATATTTGGTGGTCATCCCTACATTTTGCCTTTTGAGGACTGGGGGACAAGCGTTCTCAGTTTCAGCAAGCAACCAAATTGTGGAACGATCTGCCCATCACCCTTAGGCGGGTGGAGAATGATCTTCATTTTCGCCGCCTCTTAAAAAAATAGTTATTCTAGGCTATAAAATAGCTCTTTTCTGCTGCGTCCGCCTCGTGCCAAGATTCCCTTGGGTGAACGTTCACGCTATATGTTTTGGTAACATAACATAACATTCAGGTTTTTCAGGCTTCCCTAACCTCGTTGGCTTTCCCCGCAGCTACCCGTCTCTGTCTCTACAGTCCAATGTGTATGGAGCTCGGGTACATGGGCTCCCTCCAAGGTTCTTGTCTCGGCATCCATTACTGGCCCACCACAACTTGCTTGTGGTCGCGCCACCGATGAGATGCAGGTATCCTCGTCTCGGTTCCTTCTCCAACCTCGGTTAGGTGGAACGCCAACCTTCAGGCATTCAGCTAGCACTTTACTCTTGCTACTTGCTGCCACAGGATTTGCGGCCCAGCGTGGCTCTGCCCCTCCAGGATGTCAACAATGCAGAGGCAGAGTCCTTGTCTCTAAAAGGAGAGTCACTTCCTGTAAAGTTCTGCCTGCCCAGACCCCTAGAGAGGGTCTTGCATAGCAGGCTTACCTCCTTATCCTTAGAGGGGGTGGCTCACCACTGGGGAGAAAGGGCGATTTTGTCCAGATTCATCACAGGTGACGGGTAGTGGTGGGGAGGGAAGTGTCAGGGGGCACCCCACCCCCCCCATAAAAGACAATTTAAGTTATTTTTGTCAAAGTAAATTACCATAGAGTAATTCACTTTGGCAAAACAACATAGAAACCATGGAAGACCCTTGTCACTTACATCACATGCTCAAATGTTCTGCTTTCCTGCTAGCTAAGCTATCATGAGGTGGACATCATGTTGAAATGCCCAGAACCAGAGGTGCATGGCCTACCTGCATATCAGGTGTATGATCCCTTGTTGTTGAAGGCTGCGCTGTGTACAGGATATGTGAGGTAACCCAATCCATCCTTATACCTAACGCCCCAGAACCTCAAGCTTATGAGATATTCCAAGGTGGTAGGTGAAAAGTTGGAAGGAAGAATCAGCACCAACGCCTTGAACCCCCAAACTGTAAGAGAGGAAGGCTATCAATACAAGTAAAGGAAAGGTATAAATTGCGAGTGATAGGAAATAATCCACCCACCTAGGGACATGAGATGATCTTCAGGCATCTGAAGGCACACATCTGCATGCTCACTCCAGAAAAAAGGCCCAAGTCACTGCTTGCAAGGATAACAAGTATTTATTCTACAAAATTCAAATGCATCAGCAAAGAACTCTGCTGTCATGGAACGTTCTGCCAAATTGGGGATGTGCAGCAAGTAAAAAGGACACCTGGCGTCATCACTGTCGTCATTATATACAGTAAAAACCTGCAAGGCTGGTTGGAGTGACGCTATACATGGGCGACCCACTCTTTAGAGGATACTAGGCCTTTGGTCCCAGTCTTCTGGTCCGTCTCCGTCCATGTGTGTGCTGGTGGGCTCGTCATCCACGATAATACATGCCTAACAAGTAATTACTTATTTAAAAACAATGCTACTTTATCACTGTAGTGGTGCACCTGGCAGACGCAGAGATGAGCCCTGGGGGGAGCCAAGGTTATACCAACTTACATACTTCACTCGCTCTCAGATGTGGCAGCAGCCTTCAAGGTTCTCCACCCTTGCTTTTGGATATCATTTTATTGTTCCTTGGCACCTGGCAGCACAAATCATGTGACCCAATTGTGAAAGCAAGATAGATTTGCTTTCTGATCGATCGGGGGTTTTACAGCTTTATTGCTGGTAATGTGGTATGTGGGAGCCTTGCGATCAAAGCATTGGAGGTCTGTAACTCTAACGTGTGGAGTGTTGGTGCTGAGGGATCATGCTATCTGTATCATGGAATGATAACTGCCAGGATGTGCTCTGCCCCCTCCTCGTGGCCTTGCAGAGCACATTCTTTCTGAGGCACGATGGCCTACAGCCTCTGAGACAATGACAGGCTTGTAACTCTCCAAAGCTTACTCGTGGTGGGGGATATATCTATGTGGGCCATGCAAATCTCTTACTTACATGTTTGGTGCCTTTCGCTGCGTTTGGGTCTACTGACAAAAAATGGCTGCAAATAACCAAGATGGCATCTACACTCACTTCTATTATATAGCTCCTAATGCATGCACTATGCAATAATACAATCTCTTGTATATACAAACCGCTTCCCCCCTGCTCCCTTGATGTGCGGTTTACAGTTTGTTTCTAATTTGGAATCGTTTAGGGGGCTGGGAAGACCTCTCTACTTCCCAACATTCCCCCTTTTGTTAATTCTACATTAACGAATTCCCCCAAATTATTGCAATGTATATTCCCCAATAATTGTTCTCTTCTAGTATCTGAGCTCTTTCTAACCATTCTGCTTCCAAATGTGATTGCGATCACTTGTTTAGAACCCATGCTCTACACACATTGCGCAAACTATTTCTAGACTGGGCACACTCTTCGGGTATGCAAGTCCTATATATACATCCCCCATTTCCAGCTAAATCAACCCAGTGCTCGGTAATGTTCTGAGGATCTAGTGGGGGTATAGTGGTAGTGCCACTGGGGTACAAACTATGTTCAAAGCGCATCATGCAGTTTTTTTTAGGTCATCTGTCTGGGTACCATTTTCTGTGGTACTGCGATGTGCATTTGATACCCCAATTGAGACCATCATCTTAGCACTACTAGGCACTGCTTTGGCACAGCAGCTGAGGCCCAACTGGAAGGTGAAAAAGACAACCAGCACAGACACGATAACAGGTGCCAGCATTTTCACTATTGCTCCCATCCCGGAAGGGGCACACGAAAACAAATTCTCGAATCAGTCCTCATTCTGTATTCCAGCTGCTTTTTTCATGCGCACTCCCAGTGTGTGTACCGTCCCAATTATTTGCGTGAGGGAGCCGGTCTCTGCATCGTTAGGAGGAACAAATGTGTAGCAGGCATCCCCAATCTTTTTGCACACGCCTCCTTCCATCGCTGTGAGGAGGTCGAGAACATAGCGGTTCTGCATTGTCATTAACCTCAGGGCCCACAATTCTACTTTTATGGCATTGAAACCCTATTCAGTGTCATTTGCCAGCTGTAACAGTTCCCGGCAGACGATTTGCAGCCACTTGGTGTTAGCAGCTGCAAGGACCCCATGCAGTAACAGTGATGCAAAGAACCTTTCCGCATCTCTGAACAGCCTGTATTCATCAGGTATCTCACAGAGTTTGGATGAGTCATCAGATCGGTAGTTAGATCTTTTCTTTTGCCGCAATGTTTCTTTTCTTTCGCCTTCAGGAAGGATGTGGATCACCGGAGACTGTAATGGGTTTCTGGTAGGCACATTGGAGGTGGGAACCCCCATTGGTGTGGTTGAGTCCGCCGCCCCCCCCCCTAGCATGTGCTCTTCTAGTATCACAAGCAGTGCTAAGTGCAAGGTAGCGAGCGAACAGTAGCCCCTCCATGATGGTGGGAGGTGGAAGTACGCCTTCTGACTGCACACCAAGTTGTACTGCAGCTGTGCCTTTCTTGTGCTCTGGGATGAGCAAGGTCTTGTTAAGTTGATCGGCCCCCACAGAAACAGTCCCTTCATTGAAAAAGCAAAGTCCATATATATCTTCCCTGTGCACTTTCACAGGTTTCTCCATTGTCTCTATCCACATCAGTTTTGCAATAAAATCAGTCCAGAATGGTGCACATGCTGTTTTACTCAGGCCAGGACCTTGTCTTCATACCCTATCAAACTTCCCACTATGCAACTCCACATTCTTGCCATTT
Organism: Ambystoma mexicanum; assembly: GCF_040938575.1. Lineage (NCBI taxonomy): Eukaryota > Metazoa > Chordata > Amphibia > Caudata > Ambystomatidae > Ambystoma > Ambystoma mexicanum. The sequence goes on from NC_090929.1 coordinate 1,089,724,746, forward strand.
GTTGGCCACATATTTGAGTCCTTGAACAACCAAATGTGGCCATGGAAGACACTAGACAGTTCTGGGATTGTTGTTGCACTGCAGTTTATCTGGATCCGTTACTTCGAGCCTTACACTGTGTGCCTGGAAAGTGCCTCATATCCTACATAGCGCTATATGTATCAGACATTGAGCCTCTAGAGTGGATACTTCCTGCAGCACGAAAACCTTGGGGGCTCCTGATGCATGCAGTATCAACGAACAAACATAACAACTCCCATTCACTTTCTCTCTTCCCACAGTGCTCAGGTCAGTATACCAACTGTTGGACAATTCTGGGTGATGCACATTCTCTATAGCATCCAAGCCAAGCCCATGATAGGTGTCATGCTTTGCCCTTTCTGTTTGTCTTTTCATTAATGTACTGCTTTTTATATAACCATTAACAATCCTACAAGTACTAGTGTTGTTATTGCAGCTGGCCGTGTGGATAAAATTGGGAACAAATAAGGAACTGACAATAACATCTAACAATCCCGATTCAGTGGTTATGTCTACAACAGGGACAGAACTGTTACTGTTGGCATGTAAGATAGTATTTGTACTAGTACTATTATATACATTATCAATAGTGGTGTATTGGTAACCGTCCGCATCCCCTCCCCTTTTTACATGTGGACCCCATGTAAAAACAGCTCCTAAATAAATGCTTAATGCAAATATAAACCCGTGATATAATGCAGGACACATAAGTATGAGTACGAAAATCTAGACCCAGGGCCTCATCACGAGTTGGGCGGTAATGCAGCGGTTTTCCCATCAAGCGTTATTAGTGCTAACGCCAAGCCCCCCGGTGGATAGTCCGCCAGATCACGAGTTTGCGTGCACGCGCGCAGGGACATTGCGGTAGCGCAAATAGCGCTCAACGGGAAAAAGGCCCAAGAACCTGTAAACTCAGCGCACCGTGCGCTACCGCCATACTGCGCCAATAGCGCACGCCATAAGCGCGCGCTATTAGCGCGAGGGAAACGTGTCACTGCAGGAACGGGAAATAAAGCGGCGGCCATCTTGGAAATCACAATCCGTCGGATATCACAGCCCCTGCAAGCCATCCACCCCTGGGAAGAGTGAATTATGTCACAGGAGCGCACTAGGGGCAAGTCAGCCCTGGACAGGGTCAGGAAACCAAAATGTAGTGACCAGGAGCTGGCCGTACTGGTGGAGGAGGCAGAGATCCACCATGATGAACTGCAGCAGCGCAAGACAAGTGGGCAGCGTCGTGCACAGAGATGGCGAGGACTGTCGCAAGCGCCTCAATGACTTGCGTGTGAGAGTCTGCGGCATACTCTCACAGCACAGGAGTGCAAGCAGGGGCACTGGAGGAGGACCACCACCACCACCTGAACTCACACCCTGGGAGGAGAAGATGACTGCCCTAATCGGCATGGGCACCATAGAGGGAATAGGTGGAGCGGAGGCAGGCACTGGTATCGAACCAACTGCAGGTGAGTCCCACCCCGAATGCATGCATCTGAAAGGACCACACATGCAGACCCTGAGTGAATGAATGTGATGAAATGTGTGTGAGGCACTGCAGACACCCATAACTGAGCGCTTGAACCACTGAACCGTAGTGCCGCCTAGACTCCCCTGCACGTGCAGTGCATCAATACAAGGGGCAGGGGACAGACATCCATAGCCATGGGACAGCTACGTGAGTGTGCATGAATACACCCCCAGGACCTTGAGCATGGTGCATCCCAATCCGGCATGTGATGATGGCACACAAACATTTCCATGCAGTGTTCCTCCACACTCACACATTCCACCAATCACTACATGGGGATTGCACAAAATGCAAGTGCCATGCATAATTGCTACTGCCTACAATCCCACTTGATTGCATGAACTGCTTGATACTTATGTAGGTTGCCTTGAGCTCAATCCACACCCTATGTACTCCACAGGCACACAGCGATCTTCACGGGATGACGATGACGGTGAGGAGGCCACTCCATCACAGCGCCCGAGGCAGCATACCTCGACCAGCACGACCACCCCGCAAAGGGGCGGCGCAGAAGGGAACCGACGCCGGACCCATCCCACATCACCACACTGCAGCCCAACCAGACCGCTGCAGCACCCACATGGCTGCAGGGTGTCAGCGCCAAGCTCACCCCAAGCCACCATGCAGACTACCGATGCAGAGGGAGTCACCTGTGGGTCAGAGCCCGATGTGGGACTGACACCTCCAGCTGCGCATCAGGCAGGACATTTGCATTCCCCGGAAGCAGTGACGCTGAAGGGATGGGCACACCACAGGGGACCCCAGAGCCAGTCACACAGGGAGCACAAACCCCATGTGTGCATGTGCGTCGTGTCCGCACACCAGAACCAGATGTAGACACAACATCATATGGCAGCCCTGAAGACCAGCACTCAGAGCCCGGCAGCACCATCCAAGCCGCCAACATGTCCCCATGCAGCCCCCCCCAACAGCGCACAAGTGGCAGGCCGCTACCTGCCACACCAGGGGTACCTTTCGTCACGGGAGCAGCTGTGATGGGACGTCTGGACATAATTGAGGCCAAACAGGCAAAAGTGGAATCCATGGCCAAAGTGCACAGCCGGCACATCAAGGCCATTAGCGCGTCCATACAGCATGGCTGCAAGTACATTACCCGAGACAACGCGCACACACGGAGAGTGGTGGAGCAATGCACCTCAGCCCTGACAGGTTTTGGCCAAAGGGTACGGGAGTTGTGCGAGGCAGTATCTGCACTAGCTGAGCAGACAAGGGAATCAAACAACCTTCTCCGTCAGCCTCTGCAGGCAACCGGGTCAGTCCCATCAACCTCCACTACACCCACGGAGGGATCCTTGAGCCTTCACCTAGGCGCTGTTCATTGCGCCACCTGAGATCCCGCACACCAGAGGGGCCAGGACATGGAAAGCGCCCGCGACCATCATAGTTGGACATGGCATTGTTGTTGGTGCCCTGAGAACATGCACCTATCTGCACTGTTGTGTTGAGTTGACTGGGGGAGGGGGGATTGTGTGCTGGGTGTTCACTGGGGGGAGGAGGGGATTGTGTGCTGGGTGTTCACTTGGGGGAGAGGGGATTGTGTGCTGGGTGTTCACTGGGGGGAGGGGGGTATTGTGTGCTGGGTGTTCACTGGGGGGAGGGGAGATAGACAATCTTTGAATAAATCACGTTTAAAATTCATACAAAGCATGGACAGTTGTGATTGTGATTAAGTGCTCTTTAATGTTCAAGTGACATGTGCAAAATGTAACCGTCACCCGTATCAAAAATAATTATCAATCAAGCCATGTCTGGCCAACCTCCCCACCCTCAGCCCATTCCTGTGTGCATGTGCAACACCTTCTGGCACATCATCATCTTCACTCCCATCCTCAGGTGGCTGCACATGAGCATCGGGGTACAGTGGCACATTCCTGCGACAGCAAATGTTGTGCAGCATGGCACATGTAAGTACAATTTTTCCAATTTTTTCTCGTGCATACATCAATGCCCCTCCCGTACGGTCTAGGCACCGGAAGCGTGCCTTCAGCAGTCCAAATGCCCTCTCCACGCAGATGCGTGTACCTCCATGGGCAATGTTGTATGCCCGCTCAGCTGCAGTGTGTGTGGATGACGCACAGGGGTCATGAGCCATGTGTACTGGGGATATCCAGAATCACCTGCAGGGGAGAGAAAGCAGGTATGGGGACAAGGTAGGTTCAGTGGGTGCACAAGGCTCAGTCATCAGTGACATTTTTGTCAGCAGGATCAAGTGCGTGTCGAGAAGGTCATGCTATCTCATTGCAATGTTGGCATCCAACCTTTGACTTCCAGGACATGCATGGTGTGAGGTTGCCCTACAGCTGTGTATCTATGTATTTGTGAGTTATGTGCATCACACTCATGTATTACTTGTGGCCTACTTATCATTTGGTCACTTAGATTGTGGAGTGTGCTGTGCTAGGAGCAGCATTGAATCAATAGAGTACTTACAATTTGCTACGCCTCTGTTTCTTAATGTAACAGTACGCTGCCCCTTGTCACTGGAGGAGGGGACAATTCCATCTGCTTGTGCATGTGAATGTGGTTAGCCCATGTGTCATTGGCATTCCCTTTGGCTGCTGTTGCATTTGCTGGTTGCCGCTATTATGTACTGTTCTCCAGGCATGTGATTGGCCAATCAGTGCTCAGTGTTTCAGGGATGTACATTGTCATTAATCAGACTACTTTTGTGTAGAGCTTTTGTGGATGTGCCGACTTTCGTGTAACATTGGCATGACTGTCGGGTGACCAGGGTGGAATGTCTGTGCTATGTCAGGGTGGGAAGCTATACTGCAACACACACAGGAGGCTTTGTGGTAGTAGGCCTTCCATATGTGACTGTGCTGCCACATGTCATTGACATCCAGACTGGGTGTGTTCTGCTGTGTTGGACATGTCCAAGGGTTCTCGTGCAAGGTACATGCATGGAAATGCTGCAGTGATGGTGCTGCCTATTGCCATGCAGGGATTTCACTGTGTGTGACCAGCCCCATCAGATGTAATTCAACATGCATTATGGACTACATTTGTACTCACCCAGCATACATGTGTTTTGGCCTCGGTGCCTTTCCATGTACGCTGGCAGAGTACTGTTGCGCAGGACCATGGAGTCGTGGGTGGATCCTGGGTAGCGGGCACAGCAGTGGCTGAAGGTGAGGTCAGGGCTACATGTCATCTGCACATTCAGGGAATGGTCATTTTTCCGGTTTCTGTAGGCAGTCTCATGTGCCTGGGGTGGTACGAGTGCTACATGTGTGCAGTCCAGGGCTGCTATTACATTCGGAACTTGGGCAATGGCATGGAATTGACCCTTCAGCTGGTTCACCTGTGACTGTGCGGCTGGCAATGCAATGTGCTCATTCACATGATCAACAGTGCATCCACCACCTGTCCCAGCATGGCACTGAAGGTGGACTGGGCCATGCCGTTCATCATGGCAACGGTGTGTTGGTAGCTGCCAGTCCCGAGGAATTGTAGCACGGACACAAGCTTCACAAGCAGGGGTACTGCTGTGCTGATGGCTATACGGCTGCCGATGTCAGCCTGGATTGTGTCCAGCAACTGGGTGAAGGTTGCCCTGTCCAGCCTATATTCGGTCACCAACTGGCCATCAGTCAGGGCTCAGGGTGTTGGCCTGGGCCTGGGGATGGCTGGCCGCCTTGGTGGTGCTGCTCTCCTCCTCCTTCTCCTCATCCCCACCACCCCCTGCGCTCCCAGGGCCCAAATGGTAGCATGGTGTTTCGAAGTGTGTGTTGTGCAAGGGTGGGTTCTTTGTAGACCTCTGATTTGCATTGGTTTCACCTGGGCACTTATTGCTGTGCCCTGTGTTCTTTTACCTCCAGCATTTTGCTGGGGGTATTTTTGGCGGATTATCCGCTGCTTTTCTGGCGCTAATAGCGCCTACGCCAGACTCGTGATTGCTATGTTTTAGCGCGAATGGATACTGGCGCTTTTACAGCTGGCGCTTTACAGCCGGCTGTACTTGCGCCGGCTGTAATGGCGCCGGCAGTATTTGTACTCGTGATCCGACGGACCCTTAAATTCGGCACTGATAGCGTTACCGCCGATTTTAAGGGTTACCGCCAAACTTGTGATGAGGCCCACAGTATGATAATTAACAGTTTTCTTTATATATAAGGAGTCGTTTGAGAGTGCTGGTACCATCTTCTGGTGTTTCTGAAAAGCAATCAATTATATAGAGAGAGAGGGAGAGAGCGTTTGGGAGGGTACAAGAGAGCAGCGTCTGTGCAAAAGTGCTGTATAGTGCAGGTGTGTCGTAAGAACACTCGCACAAGGTGGCCAAACAGGAGCTAGTTAAAATGCCTCAGTTCACAATTAATCAGGTCTACTGGCCATAGGAAGTTACTATAGTGTGTTCAGGGTGCTCTATGGACATTCGATAGGTGGATGCAGTAGTGCAGCTCCTTAACTTTGAGAGCAAGGGGAGTGGAAAAGATGACCTGATATGGCCCGTTATACCTGGGGCCACTCCACCAGCAGACGAAGCTCTGCACGTAGATCAGGTTGCCTGGGAGTAACGGTTGGGTGCATGAGGAATCTGATGAGGAAGCAGCAGCGACGCCTGGTGGTTCCTCTGATCGGGTTGGTGCAATCTGTTGAGAGACCAGTTTAATGGCCTGTGTTAGGGTGGTCAAGTAACTGTGAAATCCTTCTCCCCACGTTGATGCTGCTCTGTGTGCGCCTGATGCTCTTCTAGCAGGAGACAGGGGTGTATGCATGTACAGTGACCACTTCATTGGGCGATAAATGGTGGTCTTCGCAGGGCTGTGTGCACAAACTGGAAAGTAACAGCAAGCAGTGCACTCAATTTTTCTTTAATGTGGTGCAAAGCTTGGTCAGTTTACTTTTGAGCATGCTGTTGATCCTCTCCAGAACATTGGACTGGGGGTGATAAATGATGCACATTCGATGTTTGATGCCAAGCAATGCTGCAATTCCTTTGAACAATTTGTTAAAAAAGCGTGTGCCATTATCTGATCTTAATACATTGCACACACCTCATCGAGAAAAAACCTCACTCACTAAAAATCCAGCTGTGCCTTTTGCATCAGGATGTGCACAAGGTCCCACCTCCACCCATCGGGACAGACGATAACAATTAAATATCGGGAACCGTTACACCTCTCACCCATATCCACGTAATCTATATGCAACTCGCGGAACGGCCCAGCACAGCGGGGCAGATTGCCTCTTATTGTTCGCAGTGTCATTCCTGTGTTGTAACTCTGACATGTGGTGCAGCGGATAACGAAACTGGTCAATTGCTCCTGGAGATTTGGGACAAACCAGTCTTCTTGGATTTCTGCAGCGATGTGCTGCTTAGAGATATGTGGCGGATAATGAAGCTGGTCAAATGCTACCATTAACAACTTGTGTAGCAAAACTGTTTTTCCTGTTATTTCCTGTCTCCAAAATAAGTCGTAGGGGACTGTATGCACTCTATTTTTAACCAAAACTGTTTTTCCTCCTCTGGGGTCCGTCCCTGTAACTCAATTATGTGTGCAGTTGAGGATTGACCACCAGGGGGCGTGGAGATGAGTCCTGCTCTGCATTTAGCTCTACCGTGTGGGACCGGTCTGAGGGTTCAGCCTCCCCACAAAGCCCTCACCGGAGCAAGCCAGCCGCCCCAAGGGAAGCGTGACCCCAGCAGCGCACCCCAGTCCAACTCCTCGGTCTGGGGGTCCCGGGAAACCCACTCCACGAGGCGCATGGGGAATAGTGGAGCACGCCTTTGTTCCGATCCGGTGAGGAGAGTCAGGGGAATCCACTGAGACGCTACAGGCGGTAAGTGGCCTGCTCGGCCCGAGTGAATGCACAGCCCCCCCGCGACGAGGAGGGCGCGGAAGACTGGATATCCACCCCAACCCCCTTGTGGTGGAGGGGGGAGCATAAAGGCACGGGGGGCACCAGGAGAAAGAAATAGGATGGCGCCCTGCGGGCCCGCCCATACTGCTGCGGGCGGCCGCTGAGGGACCCCGGTGGGCCTAATTGTAATTTTTTTTAAAAGCAGGCCAGCTACGGAGGCAACCCTGGCCCGGGAGGACATCCAGTTGCCATAACGGAGCATCGCTCCAAAGAAGAGCCAAGAATCTCCTCCCCTGATGCAACGCATGGTGAGGAGGTAGGAGGCCTGCTGTCACTCCCCGACAAGGGCACATCGTTCACACGGTGTGTATGAGGGTGACACCCCCAATGGAGCAGGGTGGTGATTGGGACCCAGACCCCACGATATCCATCAGAGAACAGAGGCGGGGGTCCCACGTGGGCACGGAGGCCGGGCACGGAGGCCGCCCACGGCGGGCGGAACATCGACCAGGTCGTCTCGGCAGGCATAATGGGGAGAACGGAAGGCCAGCCCATGGCCCCAACCACCTATAACGAGAGGAGCTCCAAGAAGGCCCCCCTCAGGCAGGGTTGGGAGGGGCAGCAGAATGGTGCCCCCATCCCCTTACATCAGAGAAACAGGAGAAAGCGGAGGGAGAGAACGGGGAGCATTGAGGGGGCACACAAAGAAATGAAGCGGGCCGCAGTGGGCCCGGAACAGAGGCGGAGGAGGCCCAGGTGACCAGCTTGTTTTTGAGAGAACTAGTGAAGGTGTGGGCCCCACATGAGCATACCTGGGGCGTGTGCCCGCCGTGTGGTGGTATTCCCCACCACCCCCAACAGCAAAAGGCCCTAGCCCGGTAGGGAAAAGCAGAGAAATTACTGGATGGGGGGAGACCCGGAGCGGAGTCTGTCCCCCCCTATCTCCCCGGTGGAGCCACCTAAAACTAAGGGAGATGGGACAAGGTGAGGGCCCCCAGGATACTTACCTGGGGCGTGTGTCCGCCTCGCAGAGGACCCATGTCGCCTGTTAAAAGACCCCAAGCAGTGAAGGAGAGTTGGGGGTAAGGTTCCAGAGAATAGCAGACTACAGTGCAATTGTGAAGCTGTGCACGAGGCACCTTGAGAAGGCGGGACAGCCTGGTCACGGTAAGGGGCTCTCAGGCTCTGGGGTAGGCATTGGACTTCCATCGCAGAGGGGGAGAGGAGGAGGTGGGCCTGCCCAGCTACCCCCCCCAAATCTTTTGTGGGCCCTGGACTGCGGTGCATAGAATCGTGGCTGAGTGCGGCGATCGAGTGTGGGCCCCTGGAAGGGAGTGTAAAGGGCCCTGCTAAAGAGAGGACCCAACAACAAGGAAAAGTGGTGGGAACTAACAATAAAGAACAGAGCCCCTGCCTGACCATGGACTGGAGGGGAACATTGGGACACTTTGAATACCAGAAAGTAGAGGAGGTGTAGAGAAACGACCCACTCAACATGTTGGAGGCAGGTAGCGATGTCATGTCCACCAAGAGAGATATTGGGCCTCATTACGACCCAGGTGGTAAGTTACCGCCTGGGCCGTGACTTTACCACCATGGCGTAAACTACGTTTACGCCATGGTGGTTGGCGGACTTACCGCCCCATTCCGAGGTTGGCAGGGCGGTAAGTCTCCAATCCCCATTTACCCTTCCCCATTCCCATTTTTGCCGCATAGGGCATAATGGGAGTGGGGAAGGCGTTAATTACGCCACCGTAAATTACGGTGGCGTAATTAACTCCATGGTCCCTTAGCGCCATGGATTTTAACACCTGCTAAAAGCAGGTGTTAAGTCCGCCATGGCGCTAAGGGACCTCGTACTCAGGCGGTAAGGGTCGGCGCTGTTTACGCCGCCGTAAAACCCTTACCGCCTGAGTCGTAATGAGGCCCATTGCCTCCCTCCTGTAAGAGATCAGGTGAAAGAGGGAAGACATTGGCAGAAAAATAGACAGAATAAATGTAAGAATCTATAGTATGGACTGTTCTCTCTAATTCTTTTTCTCTAAGAGTGGAACTGGATGCCTTTTGTGCGCACTTTATTTTCCATGTGTGCAATTGACTCACGAAGTAAGCCACTTTGTGTGAATGCGTAGTTAGTGAACTCCATCTCCGAAGAGAGATTGGAAAGGAATTGCCCCTTCCAAACCACTGCAATTCTTTACTAATCTAACACTTTTTCCAATCAAATAGTTTAAAAAATATATTTTATATCTGATTATAAAAAGAACTCTTCAACCAGTTCAAGACTTCAAGATGTGCCACAGTAACTAGCAAACGTACTCCTGTGCAAAGAGAAATGTGTGCTTTGTGTCACTGGAAAAACACTTGTGTATTAGAAAAAAACAAATATTGCTTTTCATAACTGATGAAAAATCAGACCGGATACAATATTTGCAGATGGAATAAAGGCAACTAAAAGGAATGTGTCAGAAAACATGCCAATAGGAGTTCATGTGCCACTTTAACGACTAATTCAAAGGCCACATTAGAACGTGCCTGTCATAATTTGTGTAATGATGATAATTGCATCAGAAAAACTGCACCACAGAATATGATGATCAAAATTCCCTAGCTTCTACTTATTATACACATTATGTTGTTCTGTGAGGTACTCAAAACCACCCTTACAGTTTAGAGACCTGTACACCATCCATTTTTAATCCCTAAAAGCAGAAAAATATGCCCAATAAAAAGGGGAAACAATGAACACATAGGAACCAACCCCTGGCTTCTGCCCACAAAGCTCCACTGATATTTTCCGTGAACAGTAGAGCGGTGGCATAGGAAGGAACTCTAATTATATGTCAGGTCGGTCTCAAAACGAATTGTAAGGGCAAAGAACATCTTTTAATAAGCATAAAGTATTCCTGTTGGCAAAGTTAATTACTGTTTTACTCCCTGTAAAATAATTTCACTCTAAGTAGGAATCAAATTCTTATCAGAGCCTTGCTTGTAACCCTGATTTAGGAAGTAAAATGACTGGGCACATACAGGCTATAGTTTTTCCCACCCTTCCTCACCACAGCCTGGACAATATTTAACAAGGGATTTACTAAGGTTTCTCATGTAAATCACATATGTAGGTCTTTTAGGTTAATAGCATCAATGCTCAGAGGTACAACAGCTTGAGATCCTTCTTCTGTAACTAGGGATCCATCTGTAATTCATTGTTATCAGTTAAACAACAGGGGGAGGCTACAGTCAGTAAACACAGAACACATGTTTACATTGAAATGCACTCATCAGCTGAGCATAGAAATAAACAGAAAATGCAGTTCGAATGAATTGTGTCCTCCAACGTATTCCTCATCTTTGATATCTCATCCAGCTTTGGCTGCTTTCCGAAAAGGAAAATTCTCGGCAGAGGGCGCTGTGTGTCCATGGCGTCCAGTCGATGTTCCTCGAAGGCCTCCGCTGAGGGTGACGTCATCGGGTGTATAAGTAGCACATGCGGCGGCGCCCATTGGCCTCAGTTCCGATTTTTCCACAAACGTGTTTGCTTCGGAGACTCGGCACGCCTCGTTAGTATTTACTTACTACGCAGTTCATCAAAAAATATCATCGACGACATGTCTTCGTCATCGACCCCAACTACACTTCATTCGGGTTTCAAAAAGTGTGGAGAATGCGATTCGAAAATGTCCATCACGGATCCGCATCACTCGTGCTTATGGTGTCTGGGGGAGGCCCACAACACGGGTCCCTGCTCGAAATGTCAGGCAATGACGAGTAAAGCCCTGCGAGAAAGGAAGGGAAAATTGCTGGCAGGCCGTAAAAAACTAAAGATGATCGTTCCTCGAGCGTCGAGGCTGGAGGCCGTTCTCCTCGACGCGAAAAGGACGAAAAGAGATTAAGATCCCGTAGTGGCTTCTGCCACTCGTCCTCGACGAAACGATCAAAGAGACGGCACCATTGGTCGCCGTCCTCTTCATCATCGTCGGACGAATCCCCAATAAAATGTAAGTGCCCCACATAACATTCTTCTTCTGGAGTGGGAAGCATTTCGTGTGAAAATGCTAGAAATTTTCATGAAGGGTGTTAGGCAGAAACCTGTGCAGTTCCCTTAGGGACCACTGCAAAAGATTTAAGACTACAGGAGTTGGCAGTAAACCCACTTGGTAGTAGTCTGTACCACCCAGATTTACCTGGTAGCTGTGGCTGAGCAGTCAGACTTCCCTCAAGAAGAGTTAGGCAGTATGCAAAGTATACTCAATAGGCACTCAGATACATTAATACAAACAAACACTGACCAGAGCTTTGGTATCAAAGTATATAATTATTTATTTAAAAACACACAGTTGAAACACTCCAGCACTCTTATTGTAAAATATTCTAAACACAGTTACTATTATGATATATACACCCCTTTTTCCCTATTAGAAAATCACAGTACAACACCACTTATTTTCATACAGAGGTGAGCGCTTAACTAGATTGCACTCTAACAAGTTTGTGAAAAAGGGGGAGGAGACAGAATATGAAGAGGTACACCACTCTATGATTCAAGAACACTGTTAGCAAGGCAGAGAACAGAAAGTCACTGGTGAGCCGAAGTCCAAAGGCTGGGCCCACTCTTAGAGAGAGCAGAGCACAAATGTGCCCAAGATCACACAGTTACACTAGGCTTAGAAAGTCTTGCAGAGGGTTCAGAAAAGAGTTTAGAGAGGCTTAGAAAAGTTTAGCCAGGGTGTCCCAGGCTAACCCAGGTTCGATAGCCGGGGGCTAAATCTACCCCGTACAGTCGGTTGCAAGGTAAGCCAGGCGGGACACGGTACCTTAAGTGGGAAGGATCCTCCAGCGGTGGTAGTTGTTCCTGGTAGTGGGTGCAAGTTGCGTCGTCGTCCAGGGGAAGAGAAGATCTCGACTTGGAGGAAAGATGAAGGTCGTTGCACTACCAGGGCAGAAACCAACCGCAGAGTTTTCCGGTTAAAGGTGGTACCTTTGTCTTGAGGTCGTGGTAAAACGTGGTATCCCGGTTGCCGGGGTGCTTGGCACGGGCAAGGCGGCCACGAGATACGTCGGGAAAGCGAAAAGATGGTGAAACTGGTTATCCCCACCAGTTAAAGGAAGAAGACTCTCCGGCGGGAGATCCTCTGTCGTTGGGAAAAAGTGGTGAGACGGTCCAGCAGGGCTCCACCGGTCGTGGTGTTGTGGCAGGTCGGCTCAGCTTCTCCCTCGTCAGATTATTAGGTCCTGTGGCGACTTCTGAAGTTCCAGTCCCCAAAGCCCTGCTTTTATGCAGCAAACCCCCATTCACTCAGCCTAGCTGACACTCAAATATGCTAAGTGGTGAGCCGGCCGGCTCACCACTTGGGCCAATCAGGACGGAGTGCGACTTGAGTTGCCTAGGCAACTCAGTCCAGGGTGCCTAAATTCCCCTCCACCCCTCCTAAGTACCCCAGACATAGTGGCACCACTTTGGAGGGCTTCTGTGGAGAAGCCCGCCAAAAAGTGGAACAAAGGGCTCGACTTGGGTTGGAGTCACAGAAGAGAACACAAACGCCATTTTAGAATCAAGTTTTGGCAAAAAATACCAACCGGAGAATTAATATGAATTAAATAAACCGGCGGTATGTTCGAGGCTACCGTAAATAATTAAATAAAGATAGTAGCCTAAAACAATGGGAAATCCCATAGGAAAATATTCGCGGTCGAATATAAAAAGTAGTATCCACTGCCACCAGCCAAAACTCGATCAGGGGGGACGGAGACGTGCCCCCTCGACTAACAGACCCTGGGGCAATCGAATTGCCCCAGCCAGTACGTCCACAATATGATGGTTTGTACTGGTTCTGTTCAGATTTTAAGACTAGTAAAGTCAATGGTGACTTTACATGCCCTGGGAGACAGTAGTCAGTCCCAGGGTATGGAGTCTATACTGGGGGGTCACTATGACACCCCTGTGTCACTGCACTGAGGGTGCTGTGTAACACCTCACAAAAACACATGAAACCCTATGGAGTAAAAGACCCCATAGCCCATTAAACACTTCTAGACTCAAAGAAACACACTCAAATCATGTCCAAGAGTGAGGGTAAAAGAGTCTCACTCTTGGCAGGAGAAAAAAATAAACCCCAAAAATCCAGCAAAGCTGCTGGGGGACTCACTAGGTTAGGAAATTCAGCCTAAACAGAGAATTCTCCCTAACAAAGGGTAAGTCTCCATCCGCGCCTTCTTCTTCGGAAGCCAGACGAGAGCGGTCCTGTTCCAGCACTCCCGCAACCTGGAGCCCGGGTGATCGAAGAAAGACCCATTGAGAACATTCAAGGTCTCTGATGAAAGAAAGTCACACGAGTCGTGACGGGCGCTCGAAGTCATCGACGCCATCGAAGACTCCACATACCCCGAAGAAGAAATCTTCAAAGACGCCCATCAAATCCTCAACGCCATCTGCGCCATTTCCATCGATGCCATTGACGCCTTTGTCGACGCAGACACCAAAATCACAGGTGCCAAAAATTACTGTGACTCCAACTCAACCTTCTGAGCATATTAAAACTGGCAAGGAGCGGGGGGCGTTGTAGCGTGGCTCGTGAAATGGCCGCAGCCTGAAAGTGCTCCGGCTGAGGCTCGGGGGGAAAATCATACATTTCAATGTTTTGGTCGTGTTGCTGATTCCACGAAGCAAGGAAGGAAGTGTCGGAGCACCTGCCATGTAAATTGATATAAAATTGAGGCACAGGGAGTTTGAGGTGCCCGTCTTTGAGGGCTTCGTTGTGGCGGCGGTCCCCTCTCCCCACGGCGCCCGCCATCTTCATCGGAGACGGACCTGCTGCTTCTTCCCGGACTGTGTGTGGGGCCGGGGTGCTTCGCCGCCCTGCTGTCCCTGTTGCCGGCCCCGCTGAACCTGGGAGGCCGGTGCCCTGGGGGCTGTGATCGGCAGCGTCTTGGCAGTACGCGCAACAGTGCGCGAGGGGACTTATCTTCTCGGAGGTGCGGTCGGGGCAGGCCCCTGCCATCTGGTGGACGTGATCTCACAGAGCCTTGGATTGTGGGGCGGCGGCTCCGGCCTGGCATGGCTTTCCATTGTGGCAGCGGGGGACATTTGCTCTCGGCAGTGAGTCGGGGGACCCTGGAGTGAGTCAGTGGCATGCTGTGGCCCCCCGGGTGGCTGTGGACCCCCCCACAATGTTTCTGGTGGCCTTTGCTTCCCTTTCTGCCCCCCCCTCTTGGAGTGCAACAAAGTGTTCCCCCTGTGGTTTTTGGCTAAGTGAGGCTCTTCCAGTTCCACTGAGGGGCTAACTATCTCAGGACTCTTGTGACGCTGTTACGGGGGGAGGGGGTGTGTGATTGGAACTCCGTCTATTTGTTTAACACCTGGCATCTGAAAAGCGGCATTGGGCGATGTGATCAGTGGGACGCCTTATACCCCATCCTGGTTATTCCTCTGACGCCCGCCTGGCACCCTGCTGGTCCTTGTTCCCCGATCCATGGATAACACCTGGACATGCGGCCTCTGCTGGTTGCTGTGGGGGCGATTTGGGTGGGGGGTCGCCCCTATGATCCATGTTCTTTGTTGGAAGCGCGTGCCTGTTATGGCTTAAGCACACTCTCTTCATACACTGTGGCTAGTGTCCTGCTGAAGTGGGGGCTACCCCACTGACCCTCGTATCATTGTGAGCTTCATAAGACGTGGAGGGCATCTACATCTCAACTGGGCTACCTCTCGGGTGCCTGATTACATCTGGGCTCGGCGACCTGCTACTCTGGGCTCTGTGACCTTCCCTTCTCCATCTCCACCGCGAGTGGCTGCGGGGTGATCTGCATTCAATACACAAACACTCGGTGGCGCCACTTGGGATATGGGGAACCAAAAGAAATGATCAAAGATAGATCAATATGCTCGTGCCGACCCTCCGCAACAAGGCGACGACCCTGGTCCCCCTCAATTGGACATTTCCACGCTTAATCAGACCCTGCTGGCGCTTAAGAGTAGCACGAACAGTCTGGGTGCGAAAATAGACACACTTACTTGTAAAGTGGCTGTCTCGACAGTTCAGATCGATAAGCTGTGCGGCAGGATGACTGAGGCAGAGCACCGGATTGGGTCTGGCGAAGACAAGATTGCGAAATTACAACGGGAGGTGGCCTCTTTGCAGCAAACGGTCAAAAAGGTGGTTTCCAAGAATGATGACCTAGAGGGAAGGTTGAGGAGAAATAACATTAGGATTACCGGGGCCGCAGAAACCACTCCAATAGACAACATGGAGGTGTTTGTGGAAAAACTACTTAGAGAGATTCTGGAGAACCCGCCAGTCACAGACATATTCATGGTGGAGCGTGCCCACAGATCCTTGGTGATCAAACCTCCTCCTGGGGCCCCGAGAGGGCTATAATTGCTCGCATCTTTAACTATCGAGACCGACACACACTACTTTGGGCAGCTCGTGCTAAGGGGCCACTGAGGTGGGTCTCTGCAACTATCAGATTGTTTCTGGATTTCAGTCAACAAGTACAGGAGCTACGGAAACCTTTTCAAGCGGCAAAGAACACTCTGAGAAAGAAAAATTTATGGTACTCTATGATGTATCCCGCTAAACTCAGGGTGGAGTATGAGGGGAAATCCATATTCTTCACGTCATCAGAGTCAGCGGAGAGATTCGCCCAGGAAATCCTGCTGGATGGGGTTAGTTATGACTGTGTTGCTGTATTTAGTTCAAGGGGGTGGGTGGGACTTCCCTTCTGGGTTTCTAATGCTTCTTGCGCGTCATGACTTGGTAGACTACCCTTACAACTTAGCACTAAAAGATATCCTTGCGGCACCAGTCACTTCATGTAATGCCAACCCAGCCATAACGTGACTGTCTAATCGGGGCTACATGCCTCTGGTAATTCAGATATAATTCTGCTTACATGGAACATTCGGGGCTTCACTAATGCTAAAAAGGCACGTCTAATTTCCAATTATGTGAAGAATCACCGGGTCAATGTCCTTTGTATACAAGAGACACATTTAGGGAAGAATCACAATCTCCCTTCCCTGTCAGGCTGGGGTATCCATAGATATGGGTCCTCCTTTTCAACGCACTCCCGAGGTGTTGCAATATACACACACCGCTCTCTGGAATTTAAACTCCACAAACAAGTGTCGGACAGTGAAGGGCGGTTCATCTTAGTGGCTGGAGAGACTGCAACTTGGTCCGTCATATTCATAAATGTTTATGGCCCTAATTATGACTCTCCTGATTTTTTTCAAGCATGTTTGGAACACCTACGAGCCTTCCCAGAATATGAGGTGATTTGGGTGGGGAATTTTAACTTAGCCCTTTCCTCAGTATTAGATAGATCATCATCGGCCCAGAGGCAGCTTCCCTGTGCAGCACAAAAAAGGCAATACATCGCGTCAGATTACTTGTTGTTTGATATTTGGCGTTTGCTTCTTCCTGAAGCGTGGGAATTCACGTTTCACTCCAGTGTACATGGGAGCTCTTCCAGGATCGATTATATCTATA
This sequence comes from Ambystoma mexicanum, assembly GCF_040938575.1. NCBI lineage: Eukaryota > Metazoa > Chordata > Amphibia > Caudata > Ambystomatidae > Ambystoma > Ambystoma mexicanum. The sequence continues at coordinate 1,089,741,609 of NC_090929.1, forward strand.
TGTCTCAAGAGCTGTCTCGGGTGGCGGGCGGGGTGGCGATACTCCCTTGTACCTTATCGGATCACTCCCCGGTGCTTGTGAGATTCAGGGGCCCTCCGTTTCCCCCCAAGACACTTCGATGAAGGTTTCGATCTCGGGCTCTGGAGTACGTAGCGTTCCGGGAAGATCTGCGTCAGTCTATTACAGAGTTCTTCCAGCTGAATGCGGCGTCTGTCCCTAGCCCAGGTGTGGTATGGGAATCTTTTAAGGTGTATTTGCGGGGTTGGTGCATGTCACAGGAGGGGGTGGGGGGTCCTGAAAAGTATTCGCATTTAAAAGAAATAAAAACTATGGAGCTCCTACTAGGGAAGGGGAATTCCCTTGCTCATCAGGATGACCTTGCGGCGAAAAGACGGGAAAACCATTCTCTAATGGATGAGGAGGAGCAATTTTTAGGCGACCCCATTGCTAAGGCAAGGTACGGGGAGGGATATCGTCCGAGCAGAACCCTTGCATGGGCCATCAGACAGGAGAGTCATTTGGACCCCATACTAGAAGTGGAACCCGCAGGGGGAGAACCTACCAGGGATGCGGTGGAGATTAATGAGACATTCCGCCAATATTATGAGCAGTTGTATTCTGCTAATAGTACTGCAGGGCACGATGACATCGCCCAATACCTTGACAGGGTGGCCCTGGGCTGGCTTGAATCGGAGGTGGGAGTGCTCCTTAATGACCCTCCACCACAGAAGAGGAATTCTGCAAGGTGATAAAGTCGCTTCCGAATGGTAAGGCCCTGGGTACGGACGGGATAATGGCTGAATTAAACAAGGCCTTTCCAGATCTACTTATCCCCCACCTATGTAAGATGTTTGAGAAAGCGGCGTCCTCTGGAGTACTTCCGGAGTCCACCCGGACCGCTCTAGTTACGGTGCTACTCAAGCCTAATAAGGACTCAAAAAAATTGTAATTTTACCGCCCCCTGTCACTGATAAACACAGACAATAAAATGTTTGCGAAGTTACTCGCGTACCGGCTTCACCCCACATGCCTGCTCTGATCCTCCCAGATCAGGTGGGATTCATCCCGGGTCAATCTACTCAGAATAACCTGCAAAGACCTTTCACTTTAATGCACAATGTGAGCCCGGACGTCCCTATTGCGGTGGTGGCCTTGGACGCAGAGAAGGCGTTTGATTCAATTGAGTGGCCTTTCCTGTTCGAGGTCCTGCGCCGCATGGGTACCACGTTTCTTCATTGGATCCGCCTTCTTTACTCAGCTCCTCGAGCACTGATATACACAAACAGGATTCAATCTGCTCCCATTTACCCTACTCAGGGAACTAGGCAGGGGTGCCCTTTTCCCCCTCTCTTGTTCGCCCTTGCCATCGAGCCAGTGGCCTGTGCCCTGCGTGAGTTTCACTCCCACCACAGCGTAACAATTCGCTCACATGTATCTATTGTTTCCCTCTATGCGGATGACATGTTGTTATATAAAAAAACACCCTTGGAACAACTTATGGCCTGTGATGGAGGAGATATCAACATTTGGTGCGTTGTCCGGTCTACAAATAAACTGGTCTAAATCTGAAGTGCTTCCACTCACAGCGGGGGTAGCGCCACAAGATGTGGGTTAGGCCTTTGCTTGGTGTCCACAGGGAATCCGATATTTAGGTATAAGAGTGTCCACCTCCCCAACATCGTTGCTCGAGGAGAATTATGTTGCCGCCCTGAAACACCTGGAACATAGAGCAGAGACATGGGTTCAGCTCCCTATCTCTCAGGTAGCCCGTATCTCCCTATCTAAAATGGTTATCCTACCAAAACGTTTATATATTTTTAATAATGTCCCGGTTTGGCCCCCTGCATCCTTCTGGAGCTGCATAAAGTCCCTGATGTCTAGGCTGATCTGGGCGGGGAAGCGACCCGCATCTCTTTGTGCACACTGTGTAGCCCATATGCCCATGGGGGGGTTGGAGGTCCCCAATCTGTTTCTTTATTATCTAGTTGCCCATATCCAATATTCAATCTGGTGGTGGTCCCCGACAAATGAATCCCCACACTCGCTTCATGAGAGGTGGCTCGCCCAGACTGATGATCTCAGAGGCTTCCTTTGGACCGCCCGGGAGCGTCACCTAAGAGCGGAGGTCCAACCCTTGGAGATTACTCTTAAAGCCTGGGATCAACTAGCAAAGTGGGCCAGCATAGGACCGTGGTATTCACCCATGATGGCTATAAATAGGGTCCGAGGGATTCCTCTTACATATGAACAGGTCTTTATTCGTCACTTTCAGAATTTGCAAGTCTACTCGCTAGGAGACATGGCACCGCAAGGTAAATTTATAGCCTAGGAGGAACTTAAGCCCAGGGGTGCCTGGACCCCGTTACCCTGTTGCTGTATTTCCGCCTCTGGGAGTTATTGAAAGCTAGGTAGCCCGACTTCCCCCATGCTCCTGAGGTTTCCTCAATATTAGAGTACGTGGTAGCTCTGACCTCTCCTAGAAAAGTGATCTCATCCTTGTGTAGCCTAGCCCGTATGCTTTGGTCTCCTCCCTCATCCTCATGTAGGGTCAAATGGAAAGACAGTATGGCACGCTCACTATCAGAGGCTCAATAGGGTTATATACTGGGCCAGAACAAATCGATCTCCATCAACAATAGATTTAGTTTGATCCATTTTAAATTTCTCCACCAATTGTACTACTCTCCTCTCTCTCTGCATAAACTGTTCCAACTCAGACCTTTGAACTGTAAGAGATGTCAACATACTCCAGCTGATTTTTTCCACGTGGCCTGGTCTTGTTCTTATATTCAAACTTTTTGGGGGGCTGTTGCTGAAGTTAGGGAACAGGTGGTAGAGGCCCCGATCCCCTTTTCTCCAGAGACCTGGGTGCTGGCTTGCTTGGAACTGCAGGCACATAGTGATAGGCGCCTGGTTAGTATGGCCTCTGAAGTCGCAAGATCAGTGGTGGCACACACTTGGGTGGCGGCTTCTGCTCCTTCATTACATCAATGGGTGAACCTCATGGCGACGTGTGAGCGGAGGGAGACGCAATACAATCAAACGCTCCGTTCCCACAGTAGACCCAAAGACTATTGGCAGGCCTTTAGAAGTTTCATATCTCGAGAACCGGACTGTGAGAATGCTTCATCGTCCCCAGATAACGGGGAGGTCACGTCTATGGCATGTTAAGAGTCATCGACCCTAAAGCTTGACCAGTCTCTTTGCTATGGTGGGGGTTCTGGTTGTTTTTTTTTTTACTTTTTACGATATAAGAACTGTATTAGCTAAGTGCTGTATGTTGTATCGGGGATACCCAAACGTGTCATTGCTGCATGAATTCATAACCTGGAAGGGGAGGGGTGAAGGGGTGGGTGGTAGGGGGTGGTTACCCCAAGGAGGGTCATTGTTGAGTGTTTTTCTTCTTTTCTCATGGTCTATTTGTTTGCTCTTGATCTGTTGTATAGCATGCAATTGAAAACGCTAATAAAAACAGTTTTAAAAAAAAGAACTGGCAAAGAGCCTAAATCAAAGCCCCAAAGGCTACATTTTTGGTATTTCCTGAGAAAGTTTATACTCCTTTGCCTAGAAAAGAGTACTTCAAATCCCTCACTTCAATTTTTGAGGAAGAGGAGAGATCTGAGAAAGAGGAGTTTACTTTTGGCCTTGGGTTTGGAACTCCTAACGTCCCAGATTGTTTAATCTCAGAAGAGAGTAGGATGAGAGATCTGGTTGACACACTGCACAATGCTAATGGTGTTGACATGTCGCCTGAAACTGAGTTCGGTAGACCATAGCCGGGGAACACGCTGATTTCTCGTATCGGCATGTGATGTCAAAGGTAGTTGAATACCTAGGTTGGGCTAAACCAACAGCTCAATTCATCCAGAATGACCTTAATGATATTCTGAACTGAGTTCCAGCTACAGCCCCAATTTTACCCTTTCATGTGGCCTTACAAAATAGGGTGGCCCAAAATTGAGATTCCCCAGATTCTGTCCCTGCGGTGGATAAATCCCTCACGATCAAATACCGCACTTCCATTAGTGACCGCAGCTATCTGTCCAAACACCCCACTCCCGAGAGCCTGGTGGTCCAGGCAATCACAGCTACATCTAATAAAGCGGCGTACCCTACCATCCCTCCGGATAGGGACAACAAGCATGTGGATGGATGGGCGCGCAAGGTATTTTCAGCTGGGAGTATGGCCCTGAAGTCGGGCAACTCCAGATGTGCCTTAGCCAAATTTTCATACACTCTGTGGGAGTGCATATCAATGGCGGCGGAGCACATTCCAGAAGGGTAGGAAAGGGACGGTTTGCTAGCTATCGTTAAGGATGGCAAAGAAGCCATGCAAGAGTCCCTTCAATCTGGATTAGACACTGCAGACAGTGTCAGCAGGTCTATGGCTACAAGCACGGTTATGTGCAGATTTGCATGGTTGCGGGAGTTGGGTTTCGCACCAGATGTGCAGGCCCGTCTTCTAAACATGCCTTTTGACGGGTCTCACCTTTTTGGTAGCAAGGCTGACGAGAGCCTTGAGAGGTTGCAGACCTCAATGGCAGCTGCCAAATCTTTAGGGGCTGCTGTTAGGCAACCTCAGCCTTTTCGTTCTTCAGGACAACCTTGGAGGGGGCGATCCTATCATTACTACTCCTCATTTGGAAAGGCGAGAGGAATGGCCAGTCAAAGAGGCCAAAGAAGAAACCCTTGTGGTGGACGAGAAAAAGGTGCAAAGCCAGCTCCAGCTGCAGCTTCCTTGCCATCGGCAGCTGCAGCAACTGCTCCGAAACCACTTTGAGAGCTTGCGTCACGAATTACTGGTGGAGGGCAGATTGTCTCAACATTTCGAAGAATGGCGAGCCATTACTTCAGATGCTTGGGCTCTGGAGACAATAGCCCAAGGTTACTGCCTTCCACTTATAATGCAGCCTTGCAACAATCCACCGGGGAAACACTCTTTGAGGATTCCAAATCTGCTCCTTGTGCAGGAAATATTAACCCTGCTAGAGAAAGGTGCTATAGAACCAGTACCTGTAGTGGAGAGGAACAAGGGTTGGTATTCCCCATGTTTTGTTATCCCCCAGAAAGGCGGGGGACTGAGACCCATCTTGGACTTGAGATACTTGAACAAGTTCCTCAGGAAGGACAAATTCAAGATGGTCACACTTTTACCGATCCTTTAGGCCCTCAAACCTCAGGATTGGTTGGTGACATTGGACCTTCAGGATGCTTATTTTCATGTGCCAATCCATCTCAAGCACAGGAAATACCTAAGGTTCCATGTTAGCGGCTTGCAGTTTTGAGTCCTGCCATTCGGGTTGACCTCTGCCCGAGGGTCTTCACCAAACTGATGGTGGTGGTGGTGGCAGCGCATCACAGGAGAGGGGGGATGGATCATGTCTACCCCTACATGGACGATTGGCTGATCAGGGCACGTTCTCCCGAACAAGCTCTGGATCATCTCAAAGTCAACTGCCACTCCCTTCACAGACTGGGCTTCTCCCTCAATTTCAAGAAGTCACAGATGACACCTTCTCAGCAGCTCCAGTACATCGGGCTGTATTGGATACATGCTTGGGAAAGAGCTTGCCACCCAAGGCGAGGGCTCAAGACATTCTTCAAATGGTTACCAAATTCCAAACTGCCCAGAATTTTCAGGCCTTCGATTTCTTAAGGTTGCTCAGCCTCATGGCATTCTGCATTTTTCTGGTGCAAGAAACCCGCCTCAGAATGATGTCCCTTCAAAGGGCTCTAAGAACTCAATGGTCACAGTTCTCAGGAAAGATGACAGACCAACTTCAGGTTCAAAGCAGGGTCGCACAGGATCTTCTGTGGTGGGCCTGCAAGGACAATATTCTGAAGGGAGAACATTTTTGGCAACCATGGCCGGAGATAACAGTAGTGACGGACGCCTCAGTCATGGGGTGGGGAGCCCATGCCAACGATCTGTCAGTCAGCGGTCGTTGGTCTCCATCGGAGTCCAAACTACAAATCAATCTTTTGGAGCTGAGGGCAATCAGACTAGCGCTGAAGGCCTTCCTGCCCTCGGTCAGAGGAAAGACTGTCCTGATAATGGCCATGCATTACCTCAACAAAAGAGGAGGTGTAGGGTTACTACCACTGTGCAGAGAGGCAATGCCGCTCTGGTACTGGGCAATTCAAGAAGGAATCTCCTTACCGGCAGTTCACCCAGCCGGGGAGGAAAACACGACGGCGGACGCTCTGAGCAAACAGAGTGCAGTGTCCCATGAGTCGTAACTAGCTCAGGAAGTCCTTCAAGAGATCTTTGCCCTTTGGGGAACCCCTCAAGTAGACCTGTTTGCGACCGGGGTCAACCGGAAGTGCGAAAGGTATTGCTCAAGGGAATTTCCTCTGAGAGGAGCTCTAGGAGACGTGTTTGTGGTAGACTGGGAGTTCCCACTACTTTACGCGTTTCCACCGATTCCCGTAATTCCTCAAGTGATCGGGAGGTTGAGACGGTTTGGAAACTGCATGATCCTAATTGCCCTGGATTGGGCCAGGAGAACGTGCTCCTCGGACCTTCTAGATATGTCCATCTGTCCTCTGATTCGTCTTCCGCAAAGAGAGGATCCTCTCTCACAAAGGGAGGTACAGGTTCTCCATCCAGAGGTCAACACTCTCAACCTTAACGCTAGGTTTCTGAAAGGCTGAGATAGAAGGATTGGGACCTCCCAGATGATGTCATGGAGGTATTGCTTTCGGCAGGAAGGCCAGTAACAAAATCCCTGTACCGTTGCTGTTGGAACATGTTTTGCGATTGGTGCAGGGAAAAGAATGTTGATTCTTTTCTATTTTCAACTCCAGAGGTGTTATCTTTCCTCCTATCATTGGCACACAAAGGTCTCCATGTTGGGACCACTAAGGGTTACCTAGAAGCGCTCTCCATTTTCAAGCGCTCTTCGGAAGAATACTTCTACTTTAAAATTCCCTTGGTGATCCAATTTTTTAAAGGGCACACAAACGTGTTCCCACCTTCTTCTTTTCAGGTCCCAGTTTGGGATCTTAATCTGGTTCTAAAGTTTTTAATGTGTGCCCCATTTGAACCCTTGCACACATGTCCATTGAGGTTGATAACCTTCAAAACCATATTGTTGATTGCATTGACATCTGCACGTAGAGTGAGCGAGTTGCAGGCACTTTCCTCTAAGCCACCCTATACTGTATTCCACAAAGATAGGGTTGTGTTAAGGGTAAAACCCTCCTTTCTACCTAAGGTTGTATCTGATTTCCATTTCTACCCCCCGCCGCATCTCAGTAAAGAGGAAGAAAGGCTCCATAGGTTGGACCCTAGAAGAGCTTTAAGCTTTTATATTTCTAGGTTCTCCAAACTCTCCAAAGTGGATGACCAACTCTTTATTGGTTACACCGGAAGGACATTGGGTCAAGCTGTTTCAAAACAGACTTTATCAAGGTAGATTATTCTTGGCATCTCAGAATGTTACCAATTGGCAGGCAAGGACCTGCCAGAAGGCTTGAGGGCTCATTCCTCCAGAAGCATTACTGTTTGGATGCTTCCCACTCTCAGGATGTTGCCTTTGGTAAGGCGGTACTGTATTCGGCCTTATAAGATGCCGACAATTTCAAATTCTCCCTCCACCAAATTCTGCATACTGCTTTGGGAGTCTATCAAAGATGAGAAATACTTTGGAGGACACAATCCATTCGAAGAAAAAGTTACTTACCGACTGGTAACATTCTTTCGACTGGATGTTCCTCAAACGTATTCCTCATCGCCCTCCCAGCCTACCCCATTGTAGAATTTCCTATGTTATTGCAGCTTCTGTTCTCGCAGGGCTAACTTCTGTTCTGGGCTGACAGCACAACACGAACAGGAGGGAAAAACAGAACTGAGGCAAACGGGCACCGCGCGTGCTTCTTATACACCCGACAACGTCACCCTCGACGGAGGCCTTCAAGGGACATCGACTCGACGCCATCGACGCACGGCACCCTCTGCCGAGAATTTTTTTCCGAAAGCATGTGAAGCTGGACGAGATATCAATAACGAGGAATAGGTTGGAGGAACATCGAGTTGAAAGAACGTTCCCAGTTGGTTAAGTAACTTGTTCTTCTCTAGACTGTTACCAGAGTTCCCTTTCCTTCAGCAAACAAACACATTTTCTACACTGTACTGTACTGACAAAACAACTGACTCGGTTTTTGAAAGTTACTAATTTGTTCATCACTGTTAGGACTCTCCCTAGTTCCTGGTCAGTTTGGCAGCACTGGAGGTGCAGACACCTTTCGGGCATCTTCGCTCCTTCAAAATGGCGCAGTCTTAATGAGACATTTCGTAGATCGTGCAGCCTTTCAGCTTTTCCCAAGATGGCCACCGCTGCTGTTTGCTGAGGCAACAGAACACCTAGCTGGGACTATTTCAGCACACAAACAATTCAGTACGCTTCAATGCTTCGTGCTCATTTGCCCTCGCCAAGCCCCCCGTGTTCTCCTGGTCCCTTCTAGCCGCCTGGCTTCTCCGTTCCTTTCCCTGTTGGTTTTTTGGCTTCCTTGTTCTCTGACAGGTTGCTTTCTTGTGCACTGGCTTCCCCGGTTCTTGTTCCGGTACGCTGGTCGGGCTCCTCCCTCCTGGCTGCCAGTCTCCATGCTGCTCTCCTTACAGCTTTGCTGGGTCGGGCTTCTGCCTTCTCGCAGCCGTTTCACTTACCTGGGTTCCGGCTCCTCTGGCGCTCAGTGCTTGGCTTCGCTGGGTCGGACTCCTCCCTTCTCGCAGCCGTTTCACTTACCTAGGTTCTGGCTCCTCCGGAACTCATTACTTAGCTTCGCTGGGTCGGGGTCCTCCCTCTTGGCAGCGTACCTCCCATTCTGTGTTCCAGCTCTCTCGACACTCAGTCCTTGCTTCTTTGAGCAAGGTTCTTTTCCTTGCTGTCTTCTCACGGCTTTTTTTCCTTTTCCTGCTGAGAGTCTCCTTTCTCTCCTTTCCCTGGTTCTCATTCTTCCTACTCCTCTTTGTTTCCCAGAGTTCAAGTGTTCTCCCTGTGGATTCCATGCTGGTACAAAACATCATTTCTGGATTCCACGTTCCAGTTAGACATTCGGCATCTTCGACACGTGGACTGCTGCACTCTGTAACGCTCACCTGATTCCCACGGAGGCGCAGGTCTGGCTTCGGGACTCTGAAGATGGACAGGAAGGGCCCTCTACTCTGGCTTCTCCGGCTCGCAGGAATATTCCCCTGTGCGTGAAAAGGGAGTATTACCTACTGACTGAGTTATGCTCAAGCCTCCCACTCTCTTCCAACCCTCCACGATACCCTTCCACGATTCCCCGTGAAGTCTCACCTTAGGGTCTGAAAGGACGAGCTCTCCATCCTGCTTCTGACGCAGGGGCGCGTTGAACCCAGTTACTTCACTGGATTGAGGTTGGATGGGAGTTCAGGTAAGCTTGATTATACTGGTAAGGCGTTGTAAAAGGTCTGTTGCAAGTTCAAAAGTTCAAGCTTTAAATAATAATGTTCATTGTCTTTTTTCAGGTGATGAATGAAGATTCCTTTGGAAACTCCTTGCAATAAAGCGCTGATGTTGATATATTTTCCCCATAGGGGCCGGGGTTCGGAATGCCGGAGATATGGCGCCGACCCGAAGTGAAACGTGCAGTTCCAGTAAAGATCTGGTAAGTCATAGATGAGCGCTCAGGTAATGTTTTTGCATTCGCTCATCTAATGTCTTTGTCTTTTTTCCCCATAGGGGCCGGGGTCCTGCTTGGAAGCAGCAAGACCCGAAATGAAATGGGAATGACGCAACAGGTAAGTCTTAGAAGGAAACTGAGCTTTTCCTATTCCCTTCCTTCTCTCACCTCTTATTCTTGTCTTTTTCTCTAGGCTCTGGGAAGTCGCTGTGTATCCGGATGATCGCTGCTGAAGATGGAGGAACCCAGGAAAGGTGAGTGAAATGCAGCGCTGCAGCGATCGTAACGAAATGCTTTTAAAAATGATGTCTTCCCTTTCAGGATCGTCGGTGATGTCTCCGTGGTGCAGATTAGCTGGTAGGTCTCTTGTCTCCCTTTGCAGGTGACCCAGGATGCGGACAGGCGTGGCTGAAGTCCAGATGCAGGAGCTGACACGGTGAGCGTCCAGCTGCGAAGAGCAGAACAACACGAAGCGTGAGTTGCTGATCGAGTGTGGTTTAAATGGCTTTGGAAGAAGTCCCAAGTATGTATCCTTCCTCCGATCAGGTATGTATCCTTCCCTGACCACACCCGGGTGGAAAGTAGTCCCACAGGTAAAGTAGTTCCATTCAGGCCTCAAGAGGGCCTGGATGTGGCAGCATGGTCTGCATCAGGTAAGTGCACATTAAAACATTTGAACACATGTCTAGCTTTATGAGCCTGGCGCCTAAGGTGCCAGGACAGAGGTCCAACATGGGCCTGGCGCCTAAGGCGCCAGGACTGCGTACAAAGGGCCCCAGCTTGGGCCCGCTGGCACTCCCCTGGGGAAATGATGCCTGCCTCTGGGGTCGCTGGGTCGGACCTGGCTCCTTGGAGATAGGCATCATGACACACTCCTTGAGTTTTTTTTGCCGCTGTGGTTTTCCCCCTCTTTCTGGGCAAGGCATGGTGATTATTGCCCCGTTCACTGCATTAACAAAGGGGTGAGTGGTCACTTGGGCTTTGTCTCTCCTACTTCAATCCACCTAAAAGATACTCGTCCTGTACGGATCAGGTCAGTATTTTCCTTTTTACTGCATGGTTTGCTATAGTGGGCACATTGTCACAATCATCTGCAAGGAGGGTTCTCCTGTGCCCTTTCACCCATACCCTTCCCCAGCTCCTGTCCTCGCCTCCAATACTAGTTGACAGGGCACTGTAAAACATGAGATTGTAACTGTGAAACACTAACTGGGATATTTGCATACCAATAATACTTTGCAAGCCAAACATTTTGTGCCTCACCGTAATATTATATGCATTTTAAGAAAATGTCATGAATCTGCAGACAAACAATTATTTTACAGAGCATACAAGATTGTTTGCAACTTATTCCACCCTTTTATTGTTTGGTAGGTTTATACAACTGATTAGTGAGATCGTTTTTGTAAAGCATTGAGTTACAATATAATTTGTTATGGTCTATGCCCAATGCAACTCTGAACACTTAGAAAGGATGCAGATTGTGTGAAATGCATTCTACTGCCTGAATATCCGTTGCCCTAATACTATATATGAGTAATACCTGGTATAGCCCATACCCATTATCCCTTGCAGACCAAGTGAGTGATATTGCAATGTCACTCTCCACTTATAGGGTAATGTTAGCAATGCTAAAGTAGGAGACGTTGAGCATGACATTGCTCTACTCAAAATTCTATATAATATTTGAGATTTATAATGTATTAACATGCAAGGGACCACTTCAAAGCGCTTGCGTGACATCTGTACTAAGAATAGGAAGCATGAGATGAGGTTAAAAATCCAAGTAGCCTGTTTACTTACAGTCAGTATCTGATAATTGAGGAGATAATTAGGTTACAAAGTGTGGGTGATGGCTTTTATTATTAATATTATTAGTGTATTTATTGAGCTCAGACCTGGCTTCGGGAATCACCAGAGTGTTTTACAATCATAGGGGGAAGAACACAGTGAGGGAAACAGAGACAAGGGAGTGGAAGCTAAGAGGGGAGGGCACCTGCGACCAATTTGCAGCAAGAAATCTACAAGCAACCAAGGGAGGAGACAGTGCGGGGCAGATCATAGAGTCTCAGGTACGATGGGGAGTGGAGGGTGTGTGTGGACCTATGTGTTACGGAGGAGCCATTCCTTGAAGAGGAAGGTCTTGAGCTCTTTCCTGAACTGTAGCAGCAATGGGGTAAGTCTGATGTTGATGGTAGGAAGTTGCAGAGTCTTGGAGCATAGTCAGAGAAGGCTTTTCTTCTTGTTCTGTCCTTCCTGCACCGTCAGAGTTCAAGCCTTCACATTTCCTTACTTCTGGTGGATTGCAGGCCTCTGGAGATGCTGAGTTTCTCAGTGAGGTAGCTTGAGGACCTCAAGGTGACTGCCTTGTAGATGCAACAGGATTTGATGATGATACAGGTTTGCAGCGTGAGCCAGTGCAGTTAGAGGAGGTTTTGCGTTGCATTTCCAGAGTCCTTTCATGAGTCATGCTGCAGCATGCAGGACACATCTCACGGGTGCCCGGGTAGTCGCTGGAAGGCCTTCCAAAAAGGAACTTTTTATAAGGCACAATGAATAACAGAAGTTCTGGTACTTGAACGCTATTCAAATTACAACAAACATAAAATAAATGGATGTAGGTGCATGTCTGGTAACCTTTTGCGGAGCCAAGAGAGGAATAGTCAGAGTTATCTGGTAATATCTAAATATGTTTTGGTGTAGAGTTAGAGTAAGCGTGTGGTAAACTAAAGCATAGGATTTATGGATAGGGAGGAAACAGTAGTTGGTTAACGTGTGCAAGCATATCTTAGATTTTTCTGTTCATGGAGCCACTTTTTTCATATTAGTTTTTACCTCTTGTGGCTGCATTCTGTTTTTAGGTTTTTATGTTTTTTAGGTTTTTAAGGTCACGCTTGCATAATAGGGTAATGTAAATGAGCCGCACCAGAATATCATGACTAGTTATTTATTTTGGGAGAAAGCAAATGTCAGGTAATTGCTGTGGCTTGTACTTTGTTAAATCTTTTTGCATAGGTGAAAATTGCCTGTGTGCGCTGCTAAAAATCCTCTAAGTGGCACCCAGAAGGAAGCTGGACAAGCACACATGCGCACAGCTTAGAGGGAACCTTGGTCAGGCGGTTGAGAATAACCAGACCTCTCCTGAGACATTAGAAACCCAGATGGACATGAGGTTGGCAGAGATAGAGAGAAGAGAAAGTGAGGTGGCCCTAAAAATGGCCGACTTCGAAAACCGGGAGAGGAGAAATAACCTGAGATTCTTTGGGATCCCGGAGAAGGAGGGCGAAACGGAACAGGACCTACTGAAGACCATACATGAGGTGGTGAAGGCACTGTTGAGCGACGAGAACATAGATAAACCCAAACTTAAAAGGGTCCATAGAGCGGGAGCAGCTGGGAGAGGCCCGGGCTGGGTGCTCACACGCTTCCATCATTACCCAGATAGACAAAAGTTTGGGAAAAGGCAAGGGGGATGGGCTCAGTGTCCCTGGAAAATGCGAAGGTGGGGATGTACCAAGAATAATCCGCACTCAACCTGACGAAGAGGCGCCTATGCTCCCATTTAACAAAGTGGCTCAGTGAGAAGGGGGTGCGATACAAATGGGGTTTTCCATTCTCCCTGTCCTTTGAAATCGAGGGATATAGTTATAAACTGGTGAAGGAGGAAGATATAAAAAGGGTCAGGGGAGTTGCTAGGTCTGGAAAAGACCCGGGGCTATGCTGATGTCGGAACTGTTGGGACTGGGGGCTATCTAGTATTTTGGCTGTAGCTCCTGAGATTCTATCCGGGGCTACAACCAAAAGATCAGGGGCTATAGCCCCCTTAGCCCCCCCCCCTAGCAACGCCCCTGAAAAGGGTCACGGAGGACTTAATGGGAGGATACAGGCTGAAAGTGGCCGGCAAGGAAAAGAGCCAGGAGGACAGGTGATGGCACATAAAGGTCCAGAATAGACGTAAAGTCCCAGGTCTCAACAAAATTCAGGAAGCTCAACTCCCCTCCGGACTGACCCTCCTAAGCTGGGGGGAAGCAACTGGTGGCCTGCCGCAGGATCTCTGTGCACAATATGAGGGTGGGGGTGGTTGGTGAAATGTTTGTTGTTGAAAAGGTGAGGGGCTGTGAGGGGAGCTTGAGACAATGTGCTTAGTTAAGCTGGTCCTTGCATGGAAAGGACCCCTGGTGATGCACTCCCGTCAGAGGAGATGGATCCGGGAGAGGTTGGATGCTGTGGGGGGATGGAGGGAGGAGGGCATTAAGGGGAGAGGGGATTGCTAATGTTCAGGGGATGTATGTCCCCAAAAGATGGTGCTGTGGGGGCCCAGTTAAAGGTGTTTCAATCAGGGATTTGTCTCGGGGGAGGGCTGAGTAAGGAGATATCTATAAAAAGGGGCAATGTCTGGCCTGGGTGAGATGAGCATTGGCTCCTTAAATGTTTGGGGCCTTAATTCACAGTCCAAAAGGTCCCTGGTGCTCTGCGAGTTCAAGATGGCCAACCTCGACTGGATGTGCCTCCAGGAAACACACTGGCAGAGGGGGGGCCCCAAACTACGCTTCCGGGAGGTGGGGGAAGTGATTATGGACTCAGACGTCAAGAAGGGGTGTGGGGTCACGGTACTGATTTGACCCCTGCTGGGCTTCACGATAGTGGGTTTTGTCCGACCCCAATGGGAGGTATGTGTTTGTAAAGGGTAAATTGTATGGTATTAAGATTACGATGAGTTCAATGTATGCACCGAATAGGCATCAATGTGAATTCTGGGAAAGGGTCAGGGAAAAATTAAGCAAATGCGTTGAAGGTCAATTGGTGGTGGGGGGACTTTAACATGGTGTGGGACCCATTAAGGGACCGTAGGAGGATGGGGGAGAGACAAATGAGCAGGGCAAATGTAGGCTATTCAGAACTCTTTAAAGAGGTCAATGACGTGCTGGGGTTATGTGACTCCCTCCACCCAATTCCAGAGGGTGACATGCCATACACATTTTACTCTGCGGTCCATGATTCCTTCTCAAATACAAATATAGATCTGGTTTTGGTAGACTCAACCTTAAAGGAGTAGGTCCTGGAATTCTGTGTAGCCCCTATCCCGTGGTCGAACCACAACATGGTAAAGGTTTTGGTGGAAATGGGGGAGCACAGGTCCCCGGGGGGTACTGGAGATGTAACGACTTCCTGCTATAGGATAAAGCGGTGCAACAGGAATTACTTGAAGGAATCAAGGATTACCTCCTCTTCAATGACACCGGAGAGGTGGGAATCCAATCAGTCTGGGAGGGCTTCAAGGTAACTATTTGGGGGACCCTGATGAGAATAGGCTCCCAGAAAAAGAGAGAAAGGGGGGAGATACAGCCGGGGCGGGGG
This sequence comes from Ambystoma mexicanum, assembly GCF_040938575.1. Taxonomy (NCBI): domain Eukaryota; kingdom Metazoa; phylum Chordata; class Amphibia; order Caudata; family Ambystomatidae; genus Ambystoma; species Ambystoma mexicanum. Next base: position 1,089,756,615 of record NC_090929.1, read on the forward strand.
GGGGGGGTTTCCAAGGAAAGGGGACGATACAAGACACAATTGAAGGGCATTCGGATACGGAGAAAAAAAACTCCTGTTTCTCAAGAAGAAATACCACGGGAAGGGGGATAGGGCAGATAGGATCCTGGTATGGAGACTGAGGGAGGAGAAAAAGAGGAGGACCATAGGGGCTATTAAGACGGGGGAAGGCAGGTGCCTTTATGATGCCAAGAGCATTGGGAGTGAACCTTTAAGGTATTACAGCACCCTATACACCTCGGAGTGAGAGGGTAAGGAGGCTCAAATAGACACATTTATGAGAAGGAAATGGTGGAAAATCTTGAGAACCTTATAACTGTGGAGAAGGTCCTGCGGGGCATTTCTGGGATGAAGTCAGGGACCGCCCCAGGGGAAGACAGTTTCACAATAAAATTTTACAAATTATTTAAATCCCTCTTAGCCCCAGTCCTAGTGAAGGTGTTTAACGCATGTCTAGGTGGTGACCCCCTCCTCACTATGATGATGGAAGCAATCATAGTAGCAATCCCAAAGGAGGGGAAGGATCCCGCTATGTGCTCCTCTTATAGGTCCATCTCCCTCCTTAATGGAGACATAAAGATACAGGCAAAAGTCCTGGGGGCTAGATTGGAGGGGGGTTGATACTCCTCATACATGGAGATCAGGCTGGATTCCTCAGGGGGAGACAAGGCTCCGATAAAATCAGGAAGACTATCAACCTGATCCATGGGGCACAGTTGGGACTGGATGCATGCTTAGTTGCGTTAGACTCTGAGAAAGCCTTTGATAGTGTCATGATCCCTGCTTGCAAGGGGTCAGGACTTGCCCCACGACCTTGGAAGCAGGCCCATAACTCTGATCCCAGGAACCAGCCAGTCCCGATTGGGACCTTTTGGACCTTGTCCTGGCGTCAGTGGCGCCAGGCTCATGATGGTGACCGGTCCCGGCACTGGAAGCGCCGGGCTCATATCTCATATTAGGTAAGAGTGCTTGGTGGACCTACCTGTAGCAGACCATGCTGCTTACTTACCAGCTAACTGGTCTCCTGATCCTTTTCTGCCTGGGACTACTTTTCTGTCTGGGTGGAGCAGGAGCCACTCCCTGGAAGCAGAACACAGGAACTCTTCTAGAAATCTGGAACTCTTTTCTTACCTGGGTGGGGCCGTGGAAGAAGACGCCTAAGCACTACGGAAGGCTATTTAAATCCCACCCGATTGGTTTCACGTGCTTCGCGTTATTCTGCATCTGCAGCAGGACGCTCACCGTGTCAGCTCCAGGAAACCTCCAGCTCCAGATCCTGTGAATACGAAATAACCTGCTGGGATCCAACCTTCAGTCTTCTTCAGTCTTCTGCAGCTCCTGCAAGATAAGGGCACAGGTTAGGCTAAAGCAAAGGCAGCGAATCTACTTACCTAATCCAACAGCAGCATCCGAAGCGCCTTTTTCTGCCTTTCTCTTCCGGCATCCGACATCTGCAAAGAGAAAGAACATCGGTCAGTAATATTTAACTACAGAACCTGCTTACCTGTGTTACGCTCATACCAACTCAGCTCGCGCTGCATTCCGGCACCTGCAAGGCAAGATACTTCGGTTAGTAACGCTTAGTTACAAGACTGCTCACCTGTGTTACGTTTGCTTCCAATCTGTTCGCGCGGCTCCTCGGCACCTGCAAAGACAAAAGAGACATTACGGTGCATTCTACAGCGCTAGAACAGTCTTTCTACTTACGTGCCATTAGAAGGATAATCTTCATCGCCACGGCATCTGAAAAGGGAAAAGACATAGACTTTAAACCATAAGACTTTTGAAAGAGAAGAGAACAATCTAAAAGGAACTTTATTACTTACAAGGCACGCTCGTGCATTAACGGCGTCTTCGCTCTCAGCAAATCCTCTGCTATCAAGAGGCAGAGCTCGCATCCAGTGAAGCAATTGGACCCAGCGCCCCTGCACAGGACGCAGGATGGAGAGCCCGGCAATTACCTATATAAGGTAAGCGCAATATCAACCCAGTTCCACGGGGAAAGAAAGGGCGAGAGGGGCAAGGAACTTTCCAAACCTTCCAAACACTAATACCTTGGTTTACCCTTGCAGACATCTCACTCTCCAGCTTAAACTGTCGGTGGGAAGGGGGCCCAGTCCGGGAGCAAAACGAACCCTGCGCCTAACACTGAAGACAGTATCCTCGCCAGATCAAGACCTGCGCCTCCGGGGGAACCAGGTGAGCGTTACAGATAGGGTCGAGTGGCCCTTCATGATGAAGGTCCTGGGAAGGATGGAATTGGGAGCGAATTTCCTGAAATGGGTGGTGGAACTATGCAATAGGCCAAGGGCGACGGTCCAAATAAACGGGGGACTCACTGGGACCTTTGAACTCACGAGAGGCACTAGGCAGGGATGCTCCCTCTGCCCATTGTTGTACATTTTTGCCATGGAGCCACTGGCAATTTCAATTCGAATGAACGAGCGCATTAAGGGAATAGCGGGGGAGATGTTGAGTGTAAAATGTAGTTGTTTGCAGATGATATATTGGCTTACCTTACGAACGTCCAAGACTCCCCCCTAGCACTCATGACCCGGATTGCAGAGTATGACCGCCTCTCAGGGCTTAACATTAATGTGGGGAAATCTATGCTGACCCTAGAACAGAGTCCACTTCTAGGCACAAAAGAGAGTTTCTAGGGCATGAGAGTCAACCAGAGGAGCATTCAATACTTGGGCATTTGAGTAACAAGGTACCTAGAGGAGATGGTGGAGACTAACTGCAACCCCATCCGCGCTCAGTTGACAGCTGACTTAAAGGGGTGGCAACCATTGATATTGACATGTTATGCTAGGATGACCTCTATGAAAATGAACGTGCTACCCAGACTGTTATATTTGTTTGCAGGCATCCCAAGACAGCTTTCGAAGAAATTCTTCCTGGAAGTTACAGGGGAGCTCCGTAAATTTATATGAGGGAACAAGACCCCTAGGGTGAAAAGGGCAACCCTGATGCTTCTGAGGGATAAAGGGGGTTTTGGGTTCCCAGACATCCGCGCAAATTATGGGGATGCTGGAACACATGAGGGACGATCTGCGGACCTATTGGACTTACCTGGAAGACCTTGTTGCACACCCACTGAAGGTCAGGCATTACTTCTGGGCCCTGATGTCATGCCGCCGAGTTCCTGGCGTCTATGGAGCCGCTGGCGACGCGGAACTTAGTCCCGTCCGCCAGCAGCTTCTGTCACGCCCCTATTTCCTGGTTTCATTTTCCTCTGTTCTCATTGGTTGAGCGCTCCGCGGCCCGGTGTTTTAACCAGCCTCTTCCGGGTCACGGACGCGTCGCAACGCTTCCGGTTTCGTCCCGTTAGCTCTGAGTTGCTTGCGCTCTGTTGCTCTCTTCTGGGTTACTCGTTTTTTCCCGCCGGTTGGGTCCCCGCGCCCAGTCCGGCTCCCTCTCTGTTCTTCCTTCGTGCCTCTGCTGTTTCTGCCTGCCCTTCTCTCGCTCCCTTGGCTTTGCTTCACTCGCCCGCCTCCTCTGCCCTCCTTCCAACTTGCTTACCCTCCCTCCTTCCCTTCTTCACTTACCGCCTTTCTTCCTCTTGACTGTTCCGCTTGCTCCGTCCTCCTGTATTCTTCTTCCTCTCGCTCTGCTCCGTCCCTTACGTGTACCAGTTCCCTGCTTTTTCCATTGGATTTGCTCTCGCCTACCACTCGGAGAAGTTTGCTGTGACCTTCCCTGTACCAGTCTCCTGCCTGTTCCCCTGGACTGCCTTTGCTTACCGTTTTGTTACTTCCACTTCTAACCTCACATGTGCCAGTTCCTCGGACTGCTTACTGCACTGCCTGTGTCCCTGGGGGGTTCACTCCCACGTGTTTCCTCCAGACACTTTCCACCAGCTCTCACCCTACAAGGATTCCTGGTTCCACTCCTCCAAAGCACCCGGCGATAACACAGGGTTTTTTTGTGCCTGAGGGCTTTTTCCCCTCCTGGTCGATCCCGTGGGAGGGGCCCCTTGGTCTACCTTTTTGGGGGGCTCGGTGGCTTCCTCCCGGGGTCGTCCGTATCTACATAAAAAAAAGGTGGGATCACGAAAAAAGGAAAAGAAGAGTTCTTGGAAGGAAGAAGAAGGTGAGGAGTCGGGGGAGGGGGAGATCTCGGAATCTACACTGTCGGACGAAGATATCACTGACCACGGTGACAGTTTGCGACGCCAAAAAGAGATGGCCACCCCTCAGCAGGTTCAAGAACTCGTAGCCGCTGTACAAAGTCTAAATTTGGAGATGCAGAACCTTAAGACAGCTAACGCCACCCTACAACAGCGTCTGACGGACAGGGAAAGACCTTCAACCGATTTACCTCTCCTTCCCCTAGTATCAGGGAAGTTTGATGGTTCCCCTAAAAGGGTTATGGAGTTCATGGACGCATGCAATCTTCATTTTTCCTTTCACCCTCAGACCTTTGCCTCAGACCACGCCAAGGTGGGGTTCATGATCACCCACATGACCGGGAATGCCCTGGCTTGGGCTACCCCTTTAGTAAACCAGCCAGACCCGGTTTTACAGGACTACAATGCCTTTAATGCTCTGATTCAACAAACCTTTCTGCGAACAGAGAGTACCTACTTGGCCTCGGAGGACCTCCTTGACATCCGTCAGGGGAATTCTGATCTACTGACATACATCACCGCTTTCAAACAGGTGGCAGCTGAGGCAGGTTGGCAGGAACAGGCCCAGTATGCCATATTTCGGTGAGGTTTAAGGGAGGAATTGAAGGACGAACTAGCCCGGATAGAAAGACCGGTGTCTTTTGCCGAACTGCTGACAGCTGCCCTCCGAATTGACTTCAGAATGATGGAAAGACTTCAAGAAAGGAAGATGACCAGGTTAAGTGTACCCCCCCCTCTTGGAGACTCCAACGGTCCGCTAAGGAAGAACCTATGCAGATCGGAACCACCTGAGCCCCACTCACACCTGAAGAAAGGAAACGGCGCAGGGAGAGTTCCCTGTGTATGTACTGCGGGTCTTCCTCACATCTACTAAGAGATTGTCCGGAAGTACCGCCCAGAAGGTCGGGAAACGCTCGCCCTCAGTAAACATTGGGACGCATTACCGAGGGGCTGCTCTTAGTCCCTACGCGCCTCTTTCTGTATCCTCCACAGAAACGTCTGAGGACTCCCGGTTGATGGTGCTCACAGTTTCTCTCAGAGTGGGCACCAAGGAAGTAACCACTTTAGCTCTACTCGACTGTGGAGCAGCAGGGAACTTCATGGATACCCATTCGGCAGACCGACACGGAGTGGAAAGGATAGACAAACGAGAAGATCAAAAGGTGGAAGGGATTGATAGCGAACCTTTGAGCTCGGGTTTGATCACTCACACCACAGAAGCACTCACTTTGTCCATCCAACAACATATCAAAAGCATCACATTCGATATCATCAGGGCTGCTCACTTCCCCCTAATCCTGGGGATCTGTTGGTTACGCAAACACAACCCCAGTATTGCCTGGTCTAGAAACTTACTTAGTTTTCAGTCCTCACTATGCAAATCGGAATGCTTGCCCGAAACAAGACCGTCAAGACCACAAATAGCTGCGAGGTCAGAACAGTACACTGTCTCCCACACTACCTGAAGGAGTTCAACGAGGTAGCAACTGAAAAGATACCCGTCGAGCTCCCTCTGCACCGGCCTGAAGACTGTTGCATAGATCTTACCCCAGGAGCACTGGTACCCTTCTGTAGGATGTTTTCACTGTCTTTGGAAGAGAAACAATACCTCCGAAAGTATTTGGACATCAACATGGAAAATGGGCTCATAAGGCCTTCAAAGTCCCCCGCAGGGGCATCCTTGTTCTTCATCTATAAAAAAGATTCTAAGGAGTTGAGGCCGTGTATAGATTATCACGGTCTAAACAAGGTCACCATAAAAGATCGGTACCCAATGCCATTGATCACCGATATCCTACAAGCTGTACAGGGTGCCACAATCTTCACCAAACTCGACCTGAGGAATGCCTATCACCTACTCCGGTTGCAGAAAGGAGACGAATGGAAGACAGCATTCCAGAATCCTTTCAGACTTTTCGAGTATCAGGTATGCCGTTTGGGTTGGTAAACGCCCCGTCGGTATTCCAACGGTTTATGGACAGACTGTTCTCCGATCTCCTGTGCCAAACCACATTGGTATACTTAGATGACATTCTGATCTACTCTTTCACTCCTGAAGACCACGTGGAGCATGTCAGGGAAGTATTCCGAAGGCTCCAGAGAAATCATTTGTCTGTTAAACTCGCCAAATGTGTATTTTCAGCCTCCTCCATTCCTTATCTAGGATACATACTGTCCGACCACGGTATCTCCATGGATCCACACAAAGTGTCTTCCATCATTGAATGGCCTTCACCTACCTCAGTCAAAGAGATACAGAAATTCCTGGGGTTAGCAAACTTCTACCAGAGATTTATCCCAAATTTCTCTCAAAAGATACTACCCATCACCTCTCTTTTAAAGAAGTGTGCAACTCCATTCAAATGGTCAGCAGAGGTGGAAGACAGTTTTGGGAATCTTAAAGAAGCCTTCTGTTCTGCACCCATCCTACAACAACCAAACCAACATCTACCCTTCATTCTAGAGACGGACGCTTCATCCGCCGCAATAGGGGCTGTGCTTCTCCAAGAAATCCAGGGTACAGAACATCCGGTGGCTTATTCCTCAAAGACCCTAAACACCAGTCAAAGGAACTACTCGGTCATAGAGCGAGAGCTGTTAGCCATGAAGACGGCCTGTGTAGAATGGCGCCATCTGCTTCAAGGAGGAAGGTTCCCGTTCACCATTCGGACCGATCACAAGAACTTGCAGGTTCTCAAACAGTTCGAGTGCTACAACACTCGACAGGCCCGATGGGTTCACTTCTTCGCTCAATTCGACTTCCACATAACCTACATCCCCGGCAAGATGAATGTTGTAGCCGATTCTCTCTCCCGCCGGTCTAATTACATGCCAGAGACCGATACGCCTCTTGAACGGATGTTTCCCCAGTCCAGGACTATCAGAGTTGTTTCTAAGTTCCTTTAGAAGGTACAGGAGGACTCTGGAGGTCGCTTTGAGGTGGAAAGACATTCTAAGGATCTGGCCTATGAAATCAGGAACGGCCTTTACCTTGTTGGAGGAAAACTCTATCTACCCACACCAGCTTTCCGCTAGACGGCACTTACCTGGTGTCATGACTCCAAACTTGCAGGACACAGGGGTGTGGCTGGCACTCTCGAATACCTTCAAAGACATTTCTACTGGCCTACGATGAGAAGGGATGTAGGTCCGTATGTTCAGTCATGTATCGTCTGTCTGCGGAGTAAGTCATCCTGTCAACGACCAATTGGTCTACTGGAACCAAGTGCTGTACCAAAGGGTCCTTGGAGCACGATTTCTACGGATTTTATAGTGGATTTGCCCCGGTCTCAAGGATGCACCTGTGTCATGGTGGTAGTGGATTCATTTAACAAATTGGCTCACTTCTCCCCATTGCCTGGTGTTCCCACTGCAGCCAAGATGGCGGAAGTGTTTCTCCAAGACATATTCGGGTTACACGGTATGCCTTACAAAATAATTTCAGACCGGGGTAATCAGTACACCTCCCGGTTCTGGAAGGCACTGTGTGACAGACTAGGTATCGAAAGAGCTCTCACCTCTGGATTCCATCCGCAATCCAATGGGCAAACCGAGCACCTAAACGGAACCCTGGAACAGTACTTAAGGTGCTTCATCAATTCCTAACGGGACAACTGGTGCACGCTACTCACTCTAGCAGAGTTCTCCTACAACAACTCCACACATACTGCTCTGGGGTTTAGTTCTTTTTTCGGTACTTATGGTTTCCACCCTCGCTCCATTCTTCCTGTCTCGGGCCTCTCTACTAGCTTACCATCGGTAGATTCTTCCCTCTCCCTCCTTAGAGAGACATACAAGAAGGTAGAGGAAGGCCTTAAGTCAGCCCAAGCTCAGAATTGCATTATAGCCAACAAACACCAAAGCCCTGTACCAGGATGGGATGTGGGTACCAGGGTCATGCTCTTCACTAGGTATTTACCTCGTTGGGTCCATGCCTCCAAGCTATCTCCCAAGTACCTAGGGCCATATGAGATCATACAGAAGATCAACCCTGTGGCTTTTCGCTTAAAATTACCCAACAACCTCAAAAGGGTCCACCCAGTTTTCCATGCCTCTCAACTCAAGTCCTTTCATACTGACACTTGGGCACGTCAGGTTAGACAGGCCCCGATTCCTCAGGGTTCTACTCGGGTGGAATATGAGGTCGCCCAACTCTGTGACTCCAGGTATCATAGAGGCAGGTTAAATGGAAGGGCTACCCTTCATCGGAAAACTCTTGGGAACCCATCACACACATAAATGCTCCTGTCTTACTTCGCAAGTACCACTTCTTTCATCCAGGGAAACCAGGGGGAGGATGTTATAGGAGGGGGCATACTGTCATGCCGCCGAGTTCCTGGCGTCTATGGAGCCGCTGGCGACGCGGAACTTAGTCCCGTCCGCCAGCAGCTTCTGTCACGCCCCCTATTTCCTGGTTTAATTTTCCTCTGTTCTCATTGGTTGAGCGCTCCACGGCCCGGTGTTTTAACCAGCCTCTTCCGGGTCACGGACGCGTCGCAACGCTTCCGGTTTCGTCCCGTTAGCTCTGAGTTGCTTGCACTCTGTTGCTCTCTTCTGGGTTACTCATTTTTTCCCCCCGGTTGGGTCCCCGCGCCCAGTCCGGCTCCCTCTCTGTTCTTCCTTCGTGCCTCCGCTGTTTCTGCCTGCCCTTCTCTCGCTCCCTTGGCTTTGCTTCACTCGCCCGCCTCCTCTGCCCTCCTTCCAACTTGCTTACCCTCCCTCCTTCCCTTCCTCACTTACCGGCTTTCTTCCTCTTGACTGTTCCGCTTGCTCCGTCCTCCTGTATTCTTCTTCCTCTCGCTCTGCTCCGTCCCTTATGTGTACCAGTTCCCTGCTTTGTCCATTGGATTTGCTCTCGCCTACCACTCGGAGAAGTTTGCTGTGACCTTCCGTGTACCAGTCTCCTGCCTGTTCCCCTGAACTGCCTTTGATTACCGTATTGTTACTTCCACTTCTAACCTCACGTGTACTAGTTCCTCGGACCGCTTCCTGGACTGCCTGTGTCCCTGGGGGGTTCACTCCCACGTGTTGCCTCCAGACACTTTCCACCAGCTCTCACCCTACAAGGATTCCTGGCTCCACTCCTCCAAAGCACCTGGCGATAACACAGGGGTTTTTTGTGCCTAAGGGCTTTTTCCCCTCCTGGTCGTTTCCGTGGGAGGGGCCCCTTGGTCTCCCTTTTTGGGGGGCACGGTGGCTTCCTCCCGCGGTCGTCCCTATCTACATAAAAAAAGGTGCGATCACGAAGAAAGGAAAAGAAGGGTTCTTGGATGGAAGAAGGTGAGGAGTCGGGGGAGGGGGAGATCTCGGAATCTAAACTGTCGGACGAAGATATCACCGACCCCGGTGACACCCGATTAGATCGATACCGGAAGGTCGTAGGTCCCACCTCACAATGTTTTTTTTTTGGTCAGTCTGGCATGAATGCAGAAATACACAGAGTTATACATTGTGGCCCTCCCCTATGTCTTCGGTATGGGGGCCCCCATTCGATTTGGGAAACCAGGGATTAGCCCACTCACAGAGGTGGTCAGATGCAGACCTTGAGACGGTGGGACAACTGTTTGAGGGGGGAAACTTCCTAGAATGGGCCAAGGTACGACAGGTACTGGGAGGGAACCTGATCTCAGTATTCAAATATCTCTGCATCAAGAGTATCCTAACAGACCCAAAATAGGGAGGTGGTGCGGCTAGGGAATTAACAGTGGTGGACACATTTCTAGACCAATCCACAACAAGAAAGGGTATATTGTCCAAGTTTTATATAAAGCCATGAATGAGACCGTGTTGCAGGGGAGACAAACCTTCCAGAGGTATTGGGTAGAGTTGGTGGGGAAAGAGATTTCCGAGGAAGTGTGGGCACAAATTTCTAAAGTAGTCTTCCAGAGTGGATTGTTTACATCCACGATAGAGCATAACTTTAAAATGCTAATGGGATGGCACAGGGACCCGAGGAAATTGTCCAAGATGTTTGAGGGAGTTTCTCCTATGTGTCCAAGGGGTTGTGGGAGCCAGGGGACCCTGGCCCGCATGTGGTGGTGGTGGTGTCCCAAGGTACACATTTTTTGGAAGGAGGTGCTGAGTTGGATGGAAGAGAGATATGGATAGTGCTAGGTCTGGACCCACTACAGTCTCTACTATGGCTCCCGCAAAAAGATAGGGAGGAACACCGAGTCCCGAAGATGTGGGAAGCAATGTTAAGAGCGGGAAGATTAGCCATAGCCCAGTGTTGGAAAAGTGCAACTCTCCCCCCGAAAGAGGTTTGGGCGGGTGAAGTACAAAATATGATGGTAATGGAGAGGCTGACAGCGGTGGTGAATGACAGGATGGAGGAGTTTCAAGCTCAATGGTGTGCTCTGTTGCTTAAATGGGCAATGGAGAAGGGTAATAACAGAGACTGATCCAGCAAGGAATGGAATAGAATGGAGGTGGAGAAGGAAGAAGGCCCGGAAGGGAGCTGACAGTGGGAATGAACAGACACAGTGTGAACCTTGCCTCTGAGACACTGAAAAAAGGAACCTACACCACCGAACAAGTGTTAAATCAGAAGAGCGGTGAGGGTGGAGAGGGGGTTAGGGAGATTTAGAGTGTTGACACCAAAGTGGGTTACACTTGAATTTGTTGTTGTATTGAAAATGTCTTGTTTCTCTTCATAAATGTTAATAAAACAAAGTTTTAAAAAAAATGATGTGTGCAGTTGGTAGAGCATTGTAAGGGGACTGCTCGATGTTGGGCGTTAGCACCAGGCATTCTGCTGATTGAGGCACTGGAAGATATGCAGCTATTTTGGTTGCTGCATCTTCGTCAGTGTTACCGAGAGAGACCATGTCTGTGTTGTTGGTGTGGGCGGCATATTTCACGACTGCCACTGCAGATGGCTGCAAAAGTGCAAAATTGTGCTTAGCTAGCAACGCTGCATGCTGTATTGGGGAACCGTCAGCCCTTCTGAACCCCCTCCTCTTCCAACGTGAGAGACTGCGTGCACCATTGTAGCGACATACACGTAATTTGAATAGATGGTCACGTGGCACCCTTGTGAGGCTTGTAGCACTTCGATGAGCACTATGAGCTCTGCCGCACTTCGATGAGCACTATGAGCTCTGCCGCCTGAGCTGAAAAGTGCATTAGCAATCTTTTCTGCACTAATGTTTCATATTCACCATCTACCAGGTGCACCACAGCTGCTTGAGTATGTCTCAAGCCTGTGCCCTGGTCAGTTGTTTCTGACCCATCAACTAAGAGGATAAGAGGAACCCCCCTAAAGTGGGATGTCTTTTGCCTTGGGGATATCGTTGTCGTCCTCCTCTCCCTCGTATACACAGTCATGGAGCGCCATGTCAATCATCTGTGCATTTTTCAGTCAAACATGTTGCAGGGTTTACTGTTTTGCATCGTACAATGTGTATGTTTGGGCAGAACAAAATGATCTCGTAGACAGACACTCTTTGTGTAGTCAGGGTGGATTGTGATCTCTCTAGGATAGCAAACACTGCATGCTCCACACAGAAAATGATAGAGCACCCCATTACTATGGTGGAACTTTTTTCAATCGCGAATGCTGCAGCAGCAAGTGCCTGCTCGCATGCAAATTGTCCTTGCATCACTGAGTCTACCTGTCCGCTGTAGTAGGCTGGTGTCATGATGCATACCCCCGGGCATCCAGACCACGTCCATCAGCCCCGGGAGCAGGCATCATGTTGCCTTGAGAAAACCCAGCAACCCCTGCTAGGGGCTGTCTGGGTTCAGTCCTGACGCTTATGGCGCCAGGCTCATATGGGACATCAGTCCTGGCGCCATAGGCGCCAGGCTCATAGGTGCACACTTACCTGATGCAGACCATGCTGCAAGAAGATCCAAGCCCATGTGAGGCCTGGAAGGGACTACTTTACCTTAGGGACTATTTTGTTATTCGGGTGTGGTCGGGGAGGAATACCTACCTGGGACTACTTTGGAGGCTATTTAAACCACACCTGAAGAGCAGCACACGCTTCGCGTTATTCTGCATCCAGCAGCGTAACGCTCACCGTGCCAGCAGCAGCATCCAGCCTTCTGCCACGCCCGCCTCGAACCTGGAGCATCTAGAAAGAAGGAAAGAACAAAGGTTAGAACAAGAGTATTACCCGATTTCTTGCCTAATTCCGGATTCATCGCATCTTCAAACCTGAGGAAAGACTTTGTTTTAAACGTGTCGCATCGCCAGCAGCAGCACCGCGCCATATTCACCGTTCCACGCAGCATCGCTTCGATCCGGCGCTGTCTCCATCTTTACATCGCACCTAAGGGGGACGAGAAACAACAAAGTGAGCAGAGAAAACAGACAGAGACAATCTCTTTAGCCGCCATATGCTTACCTGATTTTACCGCCGGAGGTATAATTCATCAGCACGCCACATCTTATAATTCTGCACCTGTAAAATAAGGAGAAAGCAGCAAGTTTAACCCTTGGCATTATTTACCAGACATTTTTGGGTAACACAGGGCCTCATTACGAGTCCGGCGGTAACCGCGGCGGTAAAACCGCCTGGTTACCGCCAGACTCGTATTACCATTCCGCCTCCGTGATTCCCAGAATTACCGGGGCATTACAACCCCGGTTTTCCGGGAATCAAGGAGGCGGAATGGTGTTAATCCCGATTCCCATTGAGTCCTAAAGGACTCAATGGGAATGGGGATCATGGAAACATCGGACGCATCTCGTAATGCTGCCGGTGTTTCCTCGTCCGCATGCAGGCGGGCGGTGTTAAACCCGCCAGGTCAGACCTGGTGGGAACATCACCTCCCGCCTGCAGGAGTTGTGATCAGGCGGTCCGGAAACAACGGTGGCGGTGGTTTTACCGCCACCGTTATTTCCGGACCGCCTGATTTGTAATGAGGCCCACAGACTTTTACCGGAGCACTTTCAGCTGTCAATCTTCTTATTGGGTCAAAGCTGCAAGATGAAAGAAGAATTGGACAGGAGTGAATTCCAGACATTTTGAACTCTTACGAACTACATACTTACGGCTCTTCAACAGGACCTTTTGGAGTCAGGATTCGTCTACAACTCTTCCAATATCTTCAGGCCAGTGAAGTAACTGGTCATCAACGTGCCCCTGCGTGCTTTGCAGGATGGAGGGTTCATCCTTTAAGAATATAAGGTGAGATTGCTGAGGGCGCTTCAGAGGTGATTAGTGGGGAGGACAGTGGGGGTGCTATCACTTGAATCAATCTATCTCTCCACTTGTAGGAGAATATTTCTACGGGCAAAGCAGACAAGATTAGGAGGGCAGATCCAGTCAGTCATCGCTGCACTACGCATCATGTGGGTGGAGGCCGCAGCAGTCCGGGTCCGACCGACGCCCCTGTGGGAGCCAGGTGAGCGTAATAGAATGCGAAGCCTATATACAAATCCCCACCCGGGCGTTATGGAAACCTCAGAAACCGACCAACTAGCACAACTATTGGGGGAACTTAGGGTGGAAGTGCACTCTGCTCGCCAAGAGACTAATGCCCTCAGATGAGAACTAATTGTATCGAAGGAGCGCACAGATGATCTCGCTAGACAATTGCTGCAAACTCAAGCTGGACAAGCACCCCTACCTGGTTCCGGGGGAAACCCAGCTCCTGTGTTATCGAGTAACCCTCTGCAAATAAGCCGAACAGGAAATATTCCATTAGCTCCACCCGAACGCTTTGCCGGAGATCCCAAAAGGTTCGCCGTGTTTATGAACCAATGCTGCTTGCACTTTTTATGCAGACCAGGAGCCTTCCCAAACGATCAAGCCAAGGTAGCCTTTGTATTATCATATCTCAGCGGCAGTGCAGCTGATTGGTCAATTCCACTAGTTACTCAGGATGACCCAATTCTTCGGGATTTTCAGGGCTTTCAAACGAGCATGGAAAGACTATTTGCCCGGCACTCCCAAGGACAGGCCCTAGATAATGAAATTTTGTCCCTACGACAGGGTAACCAGGATCTGCTAACCTATATCGCAACCTTCAATAGATTGATAGTGGAAACCCGATGGCCTGAGGAAAAACGAATTACATTGTTTCATCGTGGACTTCGGGGAGAACTTAAAGACGTCTTGGCTCAAGTTGTGAAGCCACCTCAGGATTGCGCAGAGTTTATAGACCTAGTGGTCCAGCTGGATCATCGACTCCAGAATAGAAAGGCTGATCGAGCTAAGTTTGAAAATAGGGTATTGGTTAAATCCAACGTTGCCCCCAAAGGAACAGATGCATCGGAACCTATGCAAATCGGGGGGGTCAAAGGACCCTTAACTCAAAAGGAAAGGGAAAGAAGAAGACAAATGCAATTGTGTCTGTACTGTGGAACCTCAGGACATTTTCTATGGGATTTTGCTATAAAACCACCCAAGAAGGTGGTAGGAGTTGCTGATAAAAGTCCAAAAGAGCCTGATTCGGAAAATGACTACGCCCGACAAGCGTAGAGGTCCACTTGCCGAGCTTAAAGAAGGACACTCAGACCTTGCATCTGATCATACCAATGGTCCTAATTGATCCTAGACAACCCTCACGTATGCACGCAGTAAGGGCATACATTGATAGCGTGGCCGTAGGGAACTATATGGACCACGAATTGGCTTCCAGGATGAATCTACCTCTCTGCCGAAAAACCACCTCAGATGTCATCACCACAGTCGATGGAACTGAAATAGCCTCTGGGCCCGTAACTCATTCCACCGCAGAGATGACACTATTGGGTCAGGATGGGCATCGAGAGACTATTGTGTTTGATCTAATTAAAGCCCCACAGTTCCAAATAATACTGGGGATACCTTGGTTGGAAACACATAATCCTTGTATTGATTGGCGAGAGAAGAGAATAACCTTCCCGGATTGTGCACAAACCTGTTACCCAAAGAAATATCAGAACGCAGGCCTGGCCACAGTAACCACAGCAGTCATGCAACTACCTCCAGAATACCAAGAATTCCAGGATGTCTTCCAAAAGGAACAGGCAAACACCTTACCTCCTCACAGATTGTACGATTGTCAAATCGATCTCATACCCGGTGCACAACCCCCTTGTAGCAGGATCTATGCCCTTACGGAACCTGAGAACCTTCACCTACGACAATACTTAGACCAGTACCTTGCCAATGGCTTTATTCGCCCTTCCAAGTCTCCTGTATCCTCAGCTTTGTTCTTCATGCCAAAAAAGGAAGGGGACCTTAGAACGTGCATAGACTACCGTGCACTAAATCAGATTACGGTAAAAAACCGGTACCCATTGCCTCTGATCCCCAAATTACTAGACCAAGTAAAGGATGCTTGTATCTACACTAAGTTAGATCTCTGAGGGGCATATCATCTGGTACGTGTAAAGAAAGGCGACAAATGGAAGACGGCCTTTTGCACCAAGTACGGTTTATTTGAGTATTAGGTGATGCCCTTCGGGTTGTGCAATGCACCAGCAGCCTTCCAGTATTTTATGAACGATGTCTTTTGTGAACTCATTGACGTCTGTGTTGTCGTATACATAGACGATATCCTTGTGTACTCCTCCTCAGAATCAGACCATGTTAAGCACGTAGGTGCAGTCCTTGAGAAACTACGCCAGCACAAGTTATATGCAAAATTGGAAAAATGTGTTTTTCATGTTACGGAAGTTGAATTCCTTGGAGTTATCTTGACTCCAAAAGGAGTCCGAATGGACTCATGAAAGGTGGACGCAATTCTCAAGTGGCCATCACCTAGTTCAGTTAAAGGGGTGCAAAGTATGCTCGGATTTGCCAATTTCTACCGCAGATTCATTCTGGACTTCTCAAATGTTTTACATCCCATCACAGCACTTTTGCGAAAGAACAAACGTTTCTTGTGGACCGAAGAGGCTGAAAAGGCCTTCCAAGAGCTGAAAGTGAAATTCACGTCTGCGCCTGTCTTAAACGATCCACGCCCAGAGCTTCCATACATAGTGGAAACTGATGCATCCAGTTTAGCCATGGGAGCTGTCCTGTCCCAGAAGTATCCTGAAACTGGTCAACTTCACCCAGTGGCATTTTGGTCCAGAAAGTTCTCGGCACCCGAGTTAAACTATGCGGTTACCGATAAAGAGTTATTAGCCATCAAATCCGCCTTTAAGGCTTGGCGACACTATCTTCTCGGTGCCAGGCATTCCATTACTGTAATCACCGATCACCGGAACTTGCAGTATCTAAAAACAACCAAAGCCCAATCATCGCGCCAATTTCGATGGGCATTATTTTTTGCCGAATTCGATTTTGTGATCACTTATCGACCAGGCTGTAAAAATGGCAAGGCAGATGCCTTATCCCAAATAGGAATGGAAGAAACATATACGAACCCGGAGCCGGTGCCTATAATTTCTGAACAAAGAATTCTTGGCATAACTACTTTGCAGACACTAGAAGAAATTAATTTAAAAATCCAACAACTCTTCAATCCAGCAGCTCTGCAGGACTGGGTAAATAAAGGCCCGGATTACTCAGTCATCAATGACCTACCCTACAATCAAGGACGACTTTCTACCACACAAGAAATTACAGGAACTTGTCATCTCCAATTATCATGATTCCCTAATGGAAGGTCACCCAGGTATCGCAAAAACCAAAGCCAAAGTTAAGAGACAATTCTGGTGGCCCACCTGGCGAAAAGATATAAAGTCATTTGTGATGTCTTGCGGCATTTGCGCCCAAAACAAGAGTCAGAAGAAAAAAACAGCTGGCCTTTTACAACCTTTGGATATTCCACCTACACCATGGCACACATTATCTTTAGACTTTATTACTGATCTACCTCCATGTAATGGATTTAACACCATTCCAGTTATCGTGGATCTTTTTTCCAAGATGGCCCACTTTATTCCTTTGAAGGGATTACCTTCTGCTTCAGTCCTGGCCAAGGAGTTCCTCGAAAACATCGTTCGAATACACAGGTATTTTGGAAGAAATGTTGCCAATTGGCACAAATCGACGTAAGGTTATCAACCAGTCACCATCCCCAGACCGATGGTCAGACGGAGAGGATCAACCAGACCCTTGAACAGTACCTTTGTTGCATGCGTCACGAGACCGAAAGTAATTGGAAAGATATTTTATGGATTTCCGAATATGCATACAATAACTTTGTACATTCAGGAACCGGACAAAGCCCCTTTTATACCATATATGGACACCACCCTCGAACCTCAGAACTCGATTCGCCTCAGCACTTAGAAATTCCTGCAGTAAGTCATTTACATTCTACTATTACACAAGCCTTCAAAGAAGCGACAGAACATTTGAAGCAAGCAAAAGAGAAATACAAGAAAAATGCTGATCTACATAGAAGTGAAACTCCACAGTACCAAATTGGAGATCAGGTTTGGCTAGCTACAAAACACATGCCTCTGAAAGGAACTCGGACTTTTAATCCTAGATATTTGGGACCTTACACCATTAAGGCCATTATCAACCCAGTGGCCGTCAAACTGGAATTACCCTCCAATATGCAAATTCATCCTGTCTTTCATGTTTCACTTTTAAAACCAGTTCAACCAGGAACAAGATTAACCAAACCACCAGATCCTATCTTGATAAATGGAGAACCTGAATTCAAGGTGAAAGAAGTTCTGCAGTCTCCCTACGTTGGACGCGGATATAGCCAGGTTTGCGGCCTCTAACACGGTCTGAGGTGCCTGTGCGACCTGCTAACATGACGGACAGCGACGGAGAGGCCTCCGGAACAGTGAGGATGGTGAGAAGGCAGCATGGCTTATTACAACCAATGCAAGAGTATGACACCTCGGGGCCCCCCTCGAAACTAGGCCCGCGATGGCTCCTCTGGATAAAAAAACTGGACATGTTTTTCGCCTCCACCGGAGAAACAGATGATGATGCCAAAGTGGCGACGTTGTTGTACTCGGCGGGCACCGAGGTACTGCGCATATAGGAGTCTCTCACCTTACCGATGGTAAACTACGATGCGGTCAAAACCGCGCTAAGGGATCATTTTATCCCCTTATCCAACGTAGATTTTGACAGGTTTATCATGTGTGGAGAAAAGCAGCACGATGAGGAGACATTAGATCAATTCTGTGCACGTTTGAGACAGCTAGCCACCACGTGCAGATGGACGGTTGCCGATTTAATGGTCGGACACCAACTGATCCAAGGGTGTAGCTCAGGGAAACTGCGGAGGCAAGTTTTGAGAGAGCCAGACATGTCACTGGCACAGATTTTGGACAGTGGAAGGGTATACGAACTTGCCGAGAGTAGAGGGGCTAAAATGGACGCTGCTGCACGCCCAGGCAAGCTCGAGGAAGCTTTTGCGATTGGGAGACAGTCCCAGACAAAGTCAAGGTAGAGCCAAAAGAGGCAGGAACCGACATCTCCCCAAGGCAATACGGTTATCTGTCAGTATTGTGGGTACGATTTGCCACATTCGAAGACTGTCCAGCCAAATCAAGGACCTGCGGAAGATGCAACACGCCAGGGCACTATGCCCGGATGTGCAGAGCGGCTGCCCCAGTTGCCACACAGCAGGGACCCGCGAGGGCAAGCGGTGGATATAGAAAACAACGAAGTGTCGCTGCAGTGGAACAGGAAGTCCAAAGACTCAACATCGCAGAGGAGGAGGAAGAGGATGAAGAAGCCTTTTTCATTTCAAGTTTGGCGACCGGGGCGAGAAAACGCAGGCAACTGATGTGTGTGGTTAACATTCAAGGAGTCCCCACGCATGTACTTATAGACACTGGTGCCTCAGTATGTGTGCTGGCTACCGAACACTACAAAGCCCTCCCAGGCCCCCCTCCACTGGACCATTCGAGGGCGAAGATTTTCACGTTCGGGGGTGACACTCCCCTGCCTATCAAAGGGGTGTTTGTAGCTCCTGCAGCCCTTGAAGGAAAGACAATCAAGGCAATGTTCTTCATCACGGATGTCTGCCCACGGTCCCTGTTGAGCTGTGCGGCCTCGGAAGCATTAGATCTGGTCCATTTTGCGTGTGCGGTTTATCAAGGTGATGTAGACTCACTTTTGGAGAGATTTGAGGGTACGTTTCAAGCACTGAAACACAGACGTATCCCATTCCATCTTCGGTCCCAGGTTGAAAAAGAACTCAAAGCACTGATCAACATGGATATCATTGAAAGGGTGGAAGGGCCGACTCCTTGGGTCTCGCCAATCGTGGTGGCACCTAAGCCCAAACAACCAGGCAAGGTTCGCATCTTTGTGGACATGCGGTTGCCCAATGCGGCCATCAGGAGAGAACGCCACCTGACCCCCACCATAGATGATATCATCAGTGAACTGAAGGGTGCCAGGATATTCTCGAAACTTGATTTAAGAGCAGGATATCACCAGCTGGAGTTACATGCGGACTCGAGGTACATTACTACTTCACAAAGCAAGAGGGCCTGTACCAGTTTAAATGCCTCAGCTTTGGGATTTCCTCAGCAGCTGAGGTGTTTCAGAATGCCATCAGGGGTGCTTTGGCGGGTCTAAGGGGAGTAATAAATATGAGTGACGATATCTTGGTCTTTGCCACCACACATGGTGAACACCTGAAGCGTCTAGAAGCAACCCTGCAGAGACTGAAAGATCTTGGACTCACCTTACACTGGGAAAAATGCGAATTCTTGAGAGATCGCATTGGATTTTTTGGCTTTGTGTTTCATGGCAACGGTGTATCCCCGGATCCGGATCCGGAAAAAGTTAGAGACATCCGCGAGGCTGCACCCCCCCCAGTCGCCGACAGAAGTCCGCAGTTTTCTGGGGATGGTGAATTACTGCGGTCGTTTCATCAAGGGTTTGGCGTCCCTCTCTGAGCCCCTCCGGGCCCTCACGAAAAATGATGCTGTTTGGGTCTGGGGTACCAACGAACAAGAGGCGTTCGATGAAATAAAGAAGGCATTGTCAGATCAAGACACAGTGGTGTATTTTGATCCTGCAGCCGAGTCCAAGGTGGTTGTAGACGCCAGTTTGGTGGGCTTAGGAGCTGTGCTGATGCAGATGGATGTGAGAGGCGAGATGCTACCTATTGCATATGCGAGTAAAGCACTCACGGAGACCGAACGTCGCTACTCTCAGATAGAGAGAGAGGCCATTTTATGGGGCTGCAGACATTTCAGGTTGTACATTCTTGGGAAACCAGTAACTGTCATCACGGATCACAAACCGCTTCTTCCAATCCTAGCGGGTGTATCCTCGAAACCTCCTCCCAGGATAGAACGGTGGATGTTGGCCCTCATTGAATACAGGGTCAAATTGGTGTACCGTCCAGGGACGAACAATCCAGCGGACTACCTGTCCCGTCATACGAACAGGGAGAGGGAAGGTGATCAGGGAGATGTGGTGGAGTGCAAAGAGTTTGTACATCATGTCGTGGCAGTTGCCATGCCAGTGGTGTTGGACAGAAATCAGATGGCACAAGAATCGGCAGACGACGAGGTGTTCAAAATCATCAGAACTGCAATTCAGAGTGGCGATTGGAGAAGCGTTCTGCAGAATAATACGGAGGAGGGAGGACAGAGCCCAGAGAGATCTTCAGGCCCTGTGGAAAATCTGTGATGAACTCTCCACTTCAGAAGATGGGTTACTACTATGAGGCCGGCAGATTGTGGTACCCTGGTCGCTGAGAGCCCGAGTCATAGAACTGGCACACACTGGACATCAGGGAGTGGCGAAGACGAAGACGAGGCTACGCACAAAGGTTTGGTTCCCAGATCTGGAAACCCTAGTTGAACGGCATGTAAAAGGGTGTTTGTCGTGCCAGGCAGCCAGCCCCGTAGAAAGAGCACCCCCAATAAAGTCAATGGAACAAAGCGAGAAGCCGTGGGGCACAGTCCACCCTCACTTTGGGTCAACCGGGAGGGGCATGTACTTTTTAGTGGCAGTAGACCAATGGTCAAGGTATCCAGAGGTGGAGCTAGTTGACTCACATGCCACAGATCACACGATCCTTGCGTTGGAAAAGATGTTCGCCACGCATGGCCTCCCTGAAATCCTCTGCTTGGACAATGGGCCACCATTCAATGGGAACCAATTTGCACAGTATCTGAGAGAAAGGGGCATACAACATCGGAAGGTGTCGCCGCTGTGGCCCAGGGCGAATGGGGAGGCCGAAAGGCTCATGAGGACCCTCAATAAGG
This sequence comes from Ambystoma mexicanum, assembly GCF_040938575.1. Lineage (NCBI taxonomy): Eukaryota > Metazoa > Chordata > Amphibia > Caudata > Ambystomatidae > Ambystoma > Ambystoma mexicanum. Next base: position 1,089,777,860 of record NC_090929.1, read on the forward strand.
TATTCCGCATAGCGGCCAACAGTGGGGTGGAACTAAAGAGAACCCTATTTGAGTTTCTTCGAGAATATAGGTCGACACCGCATCAGTCCACCGGCGTGGCCCCGGCCGAGGCTCTGTTTGGGAGATGTCTGAGGGGCCTCCTCCCAGAGGTGGACGGTCGTGAGCCGGGGATCATAGACAATGACCGGGTGAGAAGGGAACGAGAAGCCCACAATGCCAAGGAGAACGAACGGAGAGGGCTGCGAGAAAAGGACATAGCGGTTGGAGACTCGGTACTGGTACGTAACCGCAGGCCAGAGGGGAACTGTCACTGCCATATGAACCCCAACCGTGGGTCGTCACCCATGTCAAAGGATCTATGATCACTGCGGCGAATGCACGGGGAACCATCACCCGCAATCAGTCCTTCTTCAAAAGACTTGACAGCCGGCCTGCAGACGCTGATCCCACGAGGCCCATGCAGCAGGAGGAAGATGTGGAGGTACCGGAGGATGACCCAGCCGTGGGTCCACCACCGACAGTCGGGACCGCACTGCTCAGCTCGCAGGCGGAAAGGCGGTACCCGGCACGACAAGGCTGCGCCATACCTGTTCGGCTCAAAGATTACATTCTAGATTCAGATTCAGCCAACTGAACAGGTGACTGACTGTGGCCCATGAGACACTATTCAGAAAGTTAATGTTTGTTTTTTTTTTTTATTTCTATCTGGTTTAAACAAAGTTAAACCTTTACAAAATTTTAAAATAAAATTTTTCACAATATTACAAAGAAAAAAAGCGAATACATTTACAACATTATTCCAAATGTAAAACTCATTAATCATATTATACAGTTCATATTACAGACCATAAAAACAGAGACGAAATCAAAGAGAAGATCACACGACATTTCCATCTTTCAGACTTCGTAAATAACAGTCGAACATCAAAAAGAAAAAGAAAGGTCTTGTTTGACCTTTAGTGAATAATTAAAATTCTAGCATAAATTTTAGATTATTAATTTGTTCTTTCTAGGGTAGCCAAACCACACACTTCTACTAGAAAGGTGACCACTGGTAGCTTTAGTGTGTTTGACTTTCCGTGTAACATGTACCACCATATTAATTCAGTGTGGACCCTAGAGGGGTCATGAACAAATTTTCCAAACACGTGTAACCTCTGTGGCGCTATTATTGAACAATTTAAAAGAAGTGTTCAAGTGATTTGGTCGTGTCAGCACAACGACAAAAGCGACAGGGAATTTTTAGGCTCATGGCAGATCTAATCTTGAGAATTTCCCCAGTAGGGAGCACATTGAAGCGAAAGCATAAGTAGATTGCTCTCTTTACAGGGTCAGGGAATTTGGTTAAATAGGATTCCAAAGTGCCTAGCTTTTTCCCCTCAGTGACCAGATGTTTATAGATCTTTGAGGAGGTCACTTTTTCCGTGGTGATGGCCCAGTTTGACCACTGCAGCCGTTTTTTCACTTCCATTGGATTAGTGAATAGCATTTCATGGGAAACATCTATGGTATTGAGATTTACAGTCTTTTTGTAAATTTAGCATCCATACTGAATCACTAGATCCCCTTCTTAATCTACCGCCCAATAGAGTATAAAGGGAATTATTTTTAGATATCATTAAATTCCGATATAATGCCATTTTTTTCCATTTTACTCTCATGTTTAATGAGATAAGGCCTAATTCGTAGCGGATTGCAGGTATCGGAACACATTGGGGCAGATAAAAAATGATTTTTCGCCAGATCTTCGATTCCATTTTCTGTACCAAACGATATATTTCAAACGGTAAGATTTCCATGCAGTATATCAGTTTTGGAACAATTTTCAGTTATAAAACCTAATCAGAGGAGTGATAGAGAATTTACAAAATTTACCTGAAATCTTCCTCATTAGGAGGATGAGCTTATCTGTTTTCTCCAGGTAGAAATTCCAATAAGAGTATATCAAGATGCTCCCAAATATAGGGAACCCCAGATAACAGAGTGAACTTACTTTTGTTAGCAAACATGTATTTATTCGCCATTTAAATTTTATAGTTCTCTTCCTGGTGGTAAAGGGTATGATGACAGACATTTTTTCATTTATCACCAGTTCATTTTCTTGTGCGTATATAGACAAGGCCCTAAGTTTTCGCTGTAAACCCACTGGGGTACTATCGACCAAAAGCAGGTCATCCGCATAGGCATTCCAACATATTTTAATGCCCTCAATTTGCGGAGAGACCAAAGAGAAATTTGTGAGAGGGAGATCAGCATCAGTGGTGTAAAGATTGAAAAGAGTGGGGGCAAATAGACACCCTTGTCTGAGACCATTCTTAGTGTGAATTCTTACGGAGAGATCGCCCGACCTATTTAGTCTCACTTGAATTGCTGAGTCTTCATGGAGATTAATAAGGACTGTCAGTAGATGGGACGGCAGCTCCATTTGGGATAATTTTGTCCAAAGTCTCACTCTGTCCACCTTGTCAAAGGCGAGCGACAGGTCTATTGAAGCCAGGTATATAGGTGTTGCCATCTTTTTACATGCCTTTTCTAAGAGTAAACAAATAATCAGTCCGCCTATTTCAGTTCCCATCCCTTTATGAAAACCGAACTGCTGGGGGGGTAAGATATTGTTTTGGTTCGCCCATTCCTCAATTCTCTGTAGTACTAGACTTGCAAAGATCTTGGAATCAGCGTCCATAATTGAAATCGGGCGGTAATTTGTCGGACAGGTTCTGTCCCCCCTTTTATATATAGGCACAACGTAGGATAACCTCCATGATTGAGGAATTGTCTTGGTCTGTATAATGAAGTTAAAGAGAATAAATAGCGATTTTGCCCAGTGTTCCAGTTTTTTCTTCAAGGTATTATTTGTTACCCCAATCGGGCCGGCCGCTCTTGAGTTGTTAGACCTCTTAATCTGGGCTTCAATATTATTAATCGTAAAGTCAAAACCCCTCTTTTATAAGTAAGAGTTCATACCTCATGGCCATTTTTCCTTTGTAAAGGGTTGAGAAATGTTTTCCCCAGGTATCCGACTGTACATTAACACATTGCAGTACTAGCTGTCTTTTTTCAAGCGCATTTATTAATCCCCAAAATTCCCGACCCAATGTTCCCTTTAGGGCTGCTAACATAGCAATATTATCATTATTTTGTAATACACACTTACGATTTTTCATCCAATTTTCTTTATTTTGTTTAATTTGTGGAATATTTCTCTTTTTTTCTACCTCAGTCAAGTTGGTTCTCAAGATAGATCTTATTTGCCGATTTGCATTTTTTTTTTTATTGCCTTACCAGCGGATCATACATATGTGAATGGATTGGTTTCAAAGAGCCATATTTATTAGGTTTAACTGATCTCCCTATCAAGTTTTTAATAAGGTCAGTAAAATGCAGGACCGAATAACACTGTGTTTTGGTAGACAGAGACATTCTGTTAAAGTCTTCAACGAAGACTATATTAAGTTTGTCAACATTTCCTTCGTGCCAAGTTATGCGGTTTCCACCGCATGACACTATCGAGTTTATCTGCATTGGGCTTTGGATAGACATTTTGTTATTTGGTGCCATAATAATTTCCAAGAATCTATGGTCACTCATATTAGTGTCACTTATATGAAATTCCGAGCATAGTGCTGATATAGATTTTGACATAAAGATATGGTCAATGTGTGATTTATAATGTCCATTCGACCAAGTATGCTCAAACAAAGAGGAATTGAAAAGGCCATTAACATGGTCCAGTCCCCAATATTCAAAGAAGTTCTGCCAGATTTCACCATTAATAGTCTTTTGTTTGTTAGCACAGGCAACATCGACCCCCTTCTCCATGCTAGGCGTGGGCCTTAATAATGATATGCCCATCTTTTTCCCAATTCCTTGCCTGTATTTAATTTCAGAGTTAAAATCACCCAAAATTATAATATCAATTCCTCTGTATTTAAGCAGCATGGTAGCGAGGCAGTTGTTCAAGTACGAGATGGCATTGCCCAGAGATACTTGAGTATTCCAGTAAATATTTAAAACAGGCATCAATTCAAAATAAAACGGAGTCACTTCCATATTTCACTACAACGGCAAGTGCAAAATTCATTAATTCAATCAATTCCAGAATACAGGTACCTAATTCGAGTTTGACTGCGACGAAAAAACCACCCGTGGATCTTCCACGTGATCCAGCTTTGGCCAACAGATGTGTACATATAAAACCGTCAAGTTGTATCGGAGCAGTCAATCACGTTTCCTGTATACAAAATATGTTAAATGATGTAAGTTTTGCACACAATTGCCTAGAGTTCATCAGATTCGAGTGGGGGCCACCACTTCAGTGACATTAAAGGTTTTGTTTCATTTTTTGCATTTCCGATATAGATTCTCTAAGTGTTTGGGCTAACCAAGCCAAATCCTGCCCCTCCCCTCCTTTACAGGTTTGAATATTTTCTTTTTGTATCTCTACCTCATCCCTACAGGGATTAGGGTTTTACTTTTTCAATTTCCCGAGCACTTCCCCTCTCCCAACCATTGCTAAAGATCAGGATATCATAGCCCATTCTATTAAATTGTTCCAACTCCTGAATGATCATTTCAAAAAAAATTTTTTGAATTGGGAACAATGCGGACATGGCCATGACGAGAGGGATGGATGAAGTCCACCAGACAAATGTCCGCTGTTCCAATCATCCTGAGTCGAGGGACCTCATTGAATAGTGAGAGAATGCGTGGTCTATTCAGCGAGGAAGGGCCACCAATGTCACAGAGATTATAGAGGAGGATACTCGGATATTCCGGGAATGAAATGTCTCGCCACGCTACATTCCTGAGATCACTCTCCTTCACATGTTGGGGTCTAGCTGATTCATATTAAGTGGGGTTCTTCGAGTCATGGGGTTCGGTAGAATAAGGGGGTCCATGCCTCGGGGACGATTGAAAAGAATTTATTTCTGGTTGCTCCCACTGTGACTGTGGAGCATTTTCTGTCCCCTTTCCCTATTTAGGCAAATAGTGGGTATCTCATTCGTGGCCCGTGGTTGGTCTTCTTTTGTCTCATATCCACTCCCCCCCAGATCCTTGTTGTAGAGCCGAGACAAATCGGGAAGGAGGTCCATCATAATCTTTTTTATGGTATCAGGAAGATTTGCAATGGCCCCATTAACCCCGGACCGGGTTTGTTGAACTTCTTTCAGGGGTAGTTTTGGGCACTTCTTCTTGGCTCCATCTAATAGGTGAATCCCGTGATGGAAATTTGTTTTCACCTCAATCGCATCCCCACCAGTGGTCTTAACCATCTCCAATGGTGTAGGAGGTAGGGAGGAAAATCCCAATCTATCAGATTCTGCTGAGGTGGTAGGGTTTTCTGCTAAACGGTTAGAGAGGTCTTGGGGTAATATCTGCCGATCTGTCGACTTCTCCAAAATCTTATAGAAGTTAGACAGCTGTGACTGTTTTATCTCTTTATTTTCCCCATCCATTTGTAATGGTTGTACTTTCTCGTTGTCAGTTCTGACAATTTTGTCAGTTGTCTTTGATCTAATAGCTTCCCTCTGAGTCGGGTTTGTTTTTCCCATTTTTTTTCAAATTTTTCCCGTTTACAATATTTCCATTAGTTTTTGTTTTTTTTTCTTTTGAGGTGTCAACAGCATTTAATTGTAAGGTCATCCTACTTTCCTCAATGAGTTGTCTTAAATCAGATAGTGCAACTTCATTCGGGGAAGCCTTCGATTCTAGCTTGCGGAGTTCGGGTCTAGCAGGCATCCGTCCCTTTTTCATCAGCCTTTTGCTTGCCTTTAATGCCAGTTGTTTCTGTTTTCTTGAGAGGAAGAAGCCGTTCCCCATCGGACTCCCCTCCTCCTTTTGCTTTTCTGTCTCATCGACCAGGGCCCCTGCACCATCAACAGGTTCCATCAATTTTACAAGTGCCGATGGTCTGTCAGGTGGAGAGGGGAGAATAGGGCTTTCATCCTGTTGGGACCTTACTGGTCCCACAGGGATTAAGGGTACCAGTTTTCCAGGTAGATCTAACAGGCCCTTTTCTAAAATATAAATTTTCGTTGATAGCTCTTTCAGGGCCTCCAAGATCCTTTTTTCCCCTTCTGGCTCCAATTTCTGTTCTTTTTTCTCATCATTTTTTTAATTTTCCTTTGGTAAGTTCATTGCAATGCTACAGGTATCACACTAGCATAGCTCACAGTGTCCTTTCCACTAACAAGGGTTTGAGTGCTTTGTGAATTATTTGTTTTCGGGATTTGTATGGGTTCTTTCTCTTTTGAGGACACCATCCTTTCATCTTTGCCCATGAGAAAACCTTCTACTCTAGTTAGTTTTAATTGAGTATCAAAAGCAACCCTTTTCAGATCTTTTATCTCCCAATGGGTAAGCTCATGGCCTTTATCTAGGAGGTTTAATATTCTAGATAATACTTGTAGTGATTCCTCAAATTTGGCATTACTGTCATTAATTGGTGAACTAGTGAGGGAGGCTCCCAAAATTGGCGAAGTGTTAGTATGGGTTGTCAGTACAGGGATCGACAGATTCCCCTTTGGTATGGTGGCCCCCTGCACCTCTATGACATTATTCTCTTCCTCCCCCCAACCTTGTTGGGTATTAGTGAAAATTGAGGCAGATGGTAGCGGGAATTTAGCTTTTGAGGAGAAAAATCTATATGATGTAGCCAACCTCAATTTCGGAAGTGTATAAATTGATGGACTTGGTCAATCCCATTTCTGGAGGCATTTACAGGTGTAGAGGGGCCCCTTGAGAGCCTAGCACGCCTCCCCAATTCTGTTCTTACTGCTTGCCCCATCATAGATACATCGATATTTATTTCCTCTGGCATATTCTCTGTCCCCTCAATTGTTTGTCGATGAAATAGGTCTTTTGCACTCAGAGAACTTGATTGATCTGGGATTTGGGTCTCAAATGAGAGGCCCGCAGGCACGAAAGAGATATCCTCTTCCCCCAAGAATTGCGCACCCATTTTTGTTTGTATTTGCGAGTGCATATAGGCAAATTCCACTTCCTGTTTAATAGCAGCCATTTTTACCTTTGTTTCCTCATCCACCTCCCCCCCCTCTAAGATCTCCTCTTGGGTAATAATATCCCGGGGGGAATCATGTTTTTCTGATCAGTATGTCCTTCACCCAAGGTCATGGTTTCATGATTAACATCCACCTCTGTACTAGATTTTATCTTAATACCGCCACTCTGTATGGCCTGTGTGTCTACGTCCGGGATTGGCCCGGGGGTTTTTATGGCGCATATTTTCCCATTGCGCAACACTGTTGCCCTGGTGGCGTATTTAGGGTCTAACCCGTAGTATAGAAAAGAGGGGGGGACTCACCGACTCGGCACCTCCGCCCAGCCGAACAGCCCAACCGCCCACTTGCGTGCCACTTCCGGGTGCGTGCGCGGGTGCGCTAGCACCAGTGATTAAATGCCATGCGCTGGCGGAGGCGGGATCCGGGCAGTAGAAACAAAAAACAGACTCTCTGAAGCAATAGAGAAAGAGGAAGTGAGTATTTCAAACGGATTCCCCTATTATCCCTATCCCAATACCAGTCCCAGTCCCAAACCCAATCCCAATCCCAGTCCCAGTTCCAGTTCCAGTTCCAGTCCCAGTTCCCCAAACAGGTCCCAAAGAAAGTCCCTCAGCGCATGGGCTGCAATATTTCATCATGCGGCCGCGTGTTACGCAGCCAAATGTCCACTTGTGCTTCCTCTTGCAGACTCACTTACTTTGACTTTTGTCTTTTGTCAAACGCAGCGAAAAGCAATGTGGCTCCAGAGTCTCCCAGCCCAACAGCCCACTTGCATGCCACTTCCAGGTGCGCGCACGGGTGCGCTAGCACCAGTGATTAAATGCTGTGCGCTGGCGGAGGCGGGATCCGGGCAGTAGAAACAAAAAACAGATTTTTGACATTTGTCTTTTGTCAAACGCAGCGAAAAGCAATGTGGCTGCAGAGTCTCCCAGCCCAACAGCCCACTTGCGTGCCACTCCCGGGTGCGCGCGCGTGTGCGCTAGCACCAGTGATTAAATGCCGTGCGCTGGCGGAGGCGGGATCCGGGCAGTAGAAACAAAAAACAGACTTTTGACTTTTGTCAAATGCAGCGAAAAGCAATGTGGCTCCAGAGTCTCCCAGCTCAACAGCCCACTTGCGTGCCACTTCCGGGTGAATGTTTGTAACGTTCATGGTGCACCTGTGAATGTGTTGCAATTGTACGTTGTTGTTGTTTTTGTTTGAAGAAAAAAAGGGATGTTACGTCCGTAATGCATGTGCGCAGGTGCTAGCCTCGTTATGGTGGCACATGCGCGTAAGAAATAAAGACGACCCGCGAGGCAGTTGCCGCCGGGACCCTGGAACGATCAGACGTGTGTGTCCGAGTCTCATTGTATGCGCATGCTTTGATTCTAGTACAGGGTGGCCCAAGGCATGGGAAGCCCCATCGCACCAAGGTGGTTAAATCAAAACATTTTTACTTAATCGATTGGAAAGGTTACGGGCCACGGGAAAGGTCATGGGAGCCTAGTGACCACGTTCATGCACCACGATTAGTGAAGAGATTCCATCAGGACTTCCCAGACAAACCAGGACCAAGGGGAGGGACGACTTTAGGAGGGGCCTTGAGGGGGAGTGCTGTCATGATGCATACCCCCGGGCATCCAGACCACGTCCATCAGCCCCGGGAGCAGGCATCATGTCGCCTTGAGAAAACCCAGCAACCCCTGCTAGGGGCTGTCTGGGTTCAGTCCTGACGCTTATGGCGCCAGGCTCATATGGGACATCAGTCCTGGCGCCAGGCTCATAGGTGCACACTTACCTGATGCAGACCATGCTGCAAGAAGATCCAAGCCCATGTGAGGCCTGGAAGGGACTACTTTACCTTAGGGACTATTTTGTTACTCGGGTGTGGTCGGGGAGGAATACCTACCTGGGACTACTTTGGAGGCTATTTAAACCACGCCCGAAGAGCAGCACACGCTTCGCGTTATTCTGCATCCAGCAGTGTAACGCTCACCGTGCCAGCAGCAGCATCCAGCCTTCTGCCACGCCCGCCTCGAACCTGGAGCACCTAGAAAGAAGGAAAGAAGCAAAGGTTAGAACAAGAGTATTACCTGATTTCTTACCTGATTCTGGATTCATCGCATCTTCAAACCTGAGGAAAGACTTTGTTTTAAACACGTCGCATCGCCAGCAGCAGCGCCGCACCATACTCACCGTTCCACGCAGCATCGCTTCGATCCGGCACTGTCTCCATCTTTACATGGCCGAATCCCGTCACCTAAGGGGGATGAGAAACAACAAGGTGAGCAGAGAGAACGGACAGAGACAATCTCTTTAGCCGCCATATGCTTACCCGAATGTACCGCTAGAGGTAAAATTCATCAGCACGCCACATCTTCTAATGCCGCACCTGTAAGATAAGGAGAAAGCAGCAAGTTTAACCCTTGGCATTATTTACAGGACAGTTTTGGGTAACACAGACTTTTACCGGAGCGCTTTCAGTTGTCAATCTTCTTATTGGGTCAAAGCTGCAAGATAAAAGAGAAATTGGACAGGAGTGAATTCCAGACATTTTGAACAATTATGAACTATATACTTATGGCTCTTCACCAGGACCTTTTGGAGTCAGAATTTGTCTACAACTCTTCCAATATCTTCAGGCCAGTGAAGTAACTGGTCATCAACGCGCCTCTGCGTGCTTCGTAGGATGGAGGGCTCATCTTTCAAGAATATAAGGTGAGATTGCTGAGGGCGCTTCAGAGGTGATTAGTGGGGAGTACAGTGGGGGTGCTATCACTTGAATCAATCGATCTCTCCACTTGTAGGAGAATATTTCTACGGGCAAAGCAGACAAGATCAGGAGGGCAGATCCAGTCAGTCATCGCTGCACTACGCATCACGTGGGTGGAGGCCGCAGCAGTCCGGGTCCGACCGACGCCCCTGTGGGAGCCAGGTGAGTGTAATAGCGGCTGGCTGTGGCCCATTGTGCTTTTCTGTGTCAGTACTGCAGTCATGAGTTGAACATTGGAGTGTGAAAATAAGTAACATTCCTGGATGTAGTGTGGGGTCGCTAACGCTAGGGCTGTTAAATCACCACTTTGAGTGCTTCGAACTCAGAGAGCATGGTGTCCGTCCATACAATCTTGTCAGTTCTTTGGGGCTTCCTGCAATATTGAGTATCCAGGCCCTAAAATAGTTACATAAGCCTAGAAACGTTTGCATCTCTGTCACTGTGGTGGGTCGTGGAGAGGCTCGCACAGATGCAGCGCGATCAGGGATAATCCTTTTTTCCTTCACAGATATCAATTGCCCCAAGTACAGCACTTCCTGCAGGCAATGCTGTAATTTGGACTCGTCAATCTTGAAGCCCTTGCAAGAGTGTTAGCAAATCTTTTCTGCACTGGAGTTCGCTGTCACTGCACACCAGCAGATCATCCACATACTTTAACAGAGTACTGGAAAGGTTACGGACCACAGGAAAGGTCACCTGGATGTTCCCCAAGTCTGCATGTAGTGCTCTAAAAGTGTATTAAAAATACTGGGGGACTCACACTACCCTTGATGCATTCTGTTGTGTTCGAACCTCATCCCCATGCATAAACACAGTGAGATATTGTGAGTCGGGGTGCAGTGGAACAGAGTAAAAAGCATTTTTGAGATCCAGTACAGTAAAGTGGGTTGCTTCCTTGGGGATGTTACACAGTATTGTCACAGGGTTTGGGACCACAGGAAATTCTTGTAGTAACACGTCATTTAGGGGGCACGAATCCTGAATTATCCTCCAACTGCCCCCCTTGCCTTTTTTATAGGTTAGATGGCTGTGTTACACGCGGAGGTGGATGGAACTATTGTCTGCTGGTTTAATAGTGCAGTGATGGTGTTCCTAATCCCCTCCTCAGCCTCCCTGGATAAGGGATACTGTCGCACTCAGGGCAAAATGGCACCCAGTTTCAGTGTTATTTGCACTGGTGTCACTCCTTGTAACAGTCTTACATCATGGGCTTTTGTGGTCCAAAGTCTCTGAGGTGCCTGTTCTAGGTCTGCACCAAGAAAGTGGGGTGGAGCTGCAAGGGCCATAGGGGGCATTGTACTTTCCGCTATTGTACAATAATTTAGCAGGGAATGCAAACCGCCAATATAATCTCACTATCCTCAGGTTGGTCCTCAAACAACTCTACATCAGTTACCTCCCTCATGGGTACCGTGGGATCAATACAAAGCACTGTGCGCCACTCGCACCCATCTAGATCAGTCCTTAAAACAACAGTTATTTTTGCAGAGATCACCAGCCCTTGCAAATCTAGGGACAGTGTCGTTCCCACCACCAGCTCGGGGACACCACAGGGCGAAAAATGAAATCGGCCGGCACTCGCCAGCAACTTTTGCCAATCTGGGGTATAGCCTCCACAGGCATGGTGATTCCATATATGAACATGTCTGGATTCATGGGAATCCTGCAAACTACCCCCCCCCCTTGTGCACATATGATCAACATCACCCTTGTGGCGCACATTCCTGGGGTGGCACATACTATCCCACTGTGTGTGAAGGAGATAGTCATGTTCAGCTGGCTAAGCAAGTCACGGCCAGCAAATATATTGGGGAACTTTCAGAGCATAACAGGGGAGCCCGCACCACTTTCCCCCCAATTTTAATGTCAAGCTCTTCAGTGTATGGTACTGTAGTGACAGGCCCAGAGAAGCACTGTGTGTCAAGAGTGTCACCCGATAGCGGGAAATTTCCCTCACTGATGCATGATTTGGTGGCACTTGTGTCAACCATGAAGATGAAGTGTTTGTTTCCTATCTCATTGCCCGCCAAGGGTTCCTCGTCAGGGTGGACGGCCATGGATAGTACTGGGCACACAATAGCTTTCTGTGGGCTGTCCTAGTTGGGGTATTTCTTAGTCCCTGACAGCGTGAAAGGGTTTGTCCCCATTACACTCACTCCTCCATAGGGTACGAAGCTGCCGTTCGGCACTGTGTTAGCTGTTGGCATGCTACTCCCATACATGGCATGCTGTTGGGGCGTTGGTTGCTGCTGCATTTGCGGGTTAAGCCCTTGTGCGCCTTTCGGTCGAGGTGGCAGTTGGGTATAAGCCTGGTGTATTTCATAGGGAATTAATGTTGCCGTCTGTGTTGGTGGGGCTGGGATGGTGGATGATAATGCGTATAGGAGCTGTTCCCCAGCCCCTGTCTGCTTCTAGATTCACTTGCAAAATATCCCCACTTTCCACAGCTCAAACATTGCAAAGGATCCATGCCTGCTCCTCAAGGTCCCATCCCACCAAATCCTCCCCTTCCTCCTTTGAAGCCACCCCTGCGTGCTGGTGACCTCTTTGTTGCCACTCTGGGTAGGGGTAATGAGATATGCCTCCCCACTGTCCTTGTTCTCCCCCTGGCTAGAATGCAGCTATTCTCACATCTGCAGGTGCTTGTATGTTCCTTCATTTCTATCGGTGCAGGTGTGGGTGCCGCACCTTCTACAGCTATTTTAGCTAGCTTTTTCTGTACTAATCTCGCTTCCTCTGCCTGTATCCGCTACACTGCTTCCTTTTCACGCTCCTTAATTCTGTTACGCTCACCTGGCTCCCACAGAGGCGTTGATCTAGACTGGACTGCTGCGGTCTCCACCAATGTGACGCGTAGGGGCGAGATGACGGACTGGAATGGCCCACCTAGCTTCGTTTGCTTGGCCAGTAGGAATATTCTTCTGCACATGGAGAAAGGGGATTAACCACCCGTGGCGTTGAGCGTAAATCCCCCCACCCCGCTGTTCTCCCCACTGATCACCTTGGATGTCCCCTCTTAAAGTCTCACCTGATGATTTGAAAAGATGAGCTCTCCATCCTGAATTGAGCGCAGGGGCACGTAGATAACCACTTGCTTCACTGGCTCGAAGAAATTGGTGAGTTCCAGGACAATATTGACTCCGATATTCCCGGCAAGACGCCGTAAGTATGTAGTTCGTAAGAGTTCAAATGCCTGACTTTCACTCTTGTCTGATTCCTTGCAGGTTGCAGCTTGACCCTACTGAAGAGTTCCTCGTGGCAACCGGTAATGTTCTGGTAAGGATTTGTATTATCCAACACAGTTCGATAAAATAATGTCCATATGTAACCTGTTGCTTTCTCCCTTATTGAGGCGCTGAGAGAAAGTATGAAGTCTCAGGGAATAATGCCTCCGGCGGTAAAATCAGGTAAGTCTTTTGTGGTTAGGAGGGTTCCCCTTGTTAGTCTCTTGTTTCACCTTGCTGTCCTTTTGTTTCCCCTTAGGGGCCAGAGTTCGGCTAGGATGCAGTGGAAGCTGCGCCGACCCGTAAAGAAGAATAGTACCCCCGGTGGTAAAATCAGGTAAGTCTATGGGGGGTATTCCTCTGTGTATTCCCTTGGCTCACCTTGCTGTTCTTGTCTTCTCCTTAGGTGCCGGAATGCGGCGGGAACATGTAGGAGGATGCGGTGAAATGTGAAGATGCTGCGAAGGCCGGTGAGTTCAGCGCGGTGCTGCAGCAGGCGAGGCGACGCGCATAAAATAACTTCTTTCTTCCAGCTCGAAGGCGCGATGGATCGGGAATTCAGGTAAGGATCAAAGGTATTGCTCTTGTTCTAACCTTTTCTCCTTCTTTCTCCCTTTTTCTAGGAGCTCCAAACTCGAGGCGGGCGTGGCAAACGACTGGATGCAGACTTGCAAGCACGGTGAGCGTTACGCTGCTGGATGCAGAATAATGCGAACCGTGTGCTGCTCTTTGGGCGTGGTTTAAATAGCCTCCAAAGTAGTCCCAGGTAAGTATTCCTCCCCAGCCCCACCCGAGTAAAAAATAGTCCCTAGGTAAAATAGTCCCTTCCAAGCCTCGTTTGGCTTGGAGCTCTTGCAGCATGGTCTGCATCAGGTAAGTTTGGAGCATGGTCTGCATCAGGTAAGTTTTAATCTATGAGCCTGGCACCTATGGCGCTAGGACTGACTCTCCATATGAGCCTGGCGCCATAGGCGCCAGGACTGCACCCAAATAGCCCCTAGCGGGGGTTGTTGGGCTTGCTTGGGGTAACTTGATGCCTGCTTCCGGGGTTGCTTGACTTGGTCTGGGTCCCCGGGGGTAGGCATCGTGACAGCACTCCCCCCCCAAGGCCCCTCCTAAAGTCGTTCTTCCCTGTGGTTTCGGTTTGTCTGGGAAATTTCGGTGGAATTTTTTCACCAATCGGGGTGCATGAACATGGTCACTAGGTTCCCATGACCTTTCCTGTGGTCCGTAACCTTTCCAGTCGATTAAATAAAAAAGTTTTGACTTTATCAGCTTGGAGTCCAGGATGTTCTTAACTTCAAATTCGGGTTTCCGTCTACAAGGATGGGGTCTGGTGGCTTGGTTAGTCTTGTCCCTGGTTGTACTGGCTTCAAAAGTGACACATGAAAGACGGGATGAATTCGCATATTAGCAGGTAAGTCCACCTTGACAGCCACCGGGTTGATAATGGCCTTAATAGAGTAAGGTGCCAAATATCTGGGGTTAAAGGTCCGTGTTCCCTTTAGAGGTATATGTTTTGTAGCTAACCATACGTGGTCCTCTATTTGGTATTGTGGAGAATCACTTCTATGCCAATAAGCATCTTTCGTGTATTTTTCTTTCGCCTGTTTTAAATGTGTAGTTGCTTCCTTACAGGCTTGTGTAATCGTAGCGTGCAGATGGTCCACTGCGGGCATTTCTAAGTGTTGGGGTGAGTCAAGGTCTGAGGTTCGAGGATGGTGCCCATATAAGGTATAAAAGGGGCTTTGTCCAGTTCCAGAGTGTAGTGAATTATTGTATGCATATTCGGCGATCCAAAGAATGTCTTTCCAATTACTCTCCGTCTGATGTAACATACAACGCAGGTATTGTTCGAGAGTCTGGTTGGTCCTCTCCGTTTGACCATCGGTCTGGGGGTGGTGACTGGTCGATAACCTCACATCGATTTGCGCCAATTGACAGCATTTTTTCAAAAAATGTGAAATGAATTGACTGCCCGGGTCAGAGACCAATACGGATGGGAATCCGTGTATGCGAACAATGTTTTCGAGGAACTCCTTGGCCAGGATTGAAGCAGAAGGTAATCCTTTTAAAGGAATAAAGTGGGCCATCTTGGAAAAAAGATCCACAATAACTAGAATGGTGTTAAATCCATTGCATGAGGGTAGATCAGTAATAAAGTGTAACGATAAGGTGTGCCATGGTGTAGGCGGAATGTCTAAAGGTTGTAAGAGTCCAGCTGTTTTTTTCTTTTGACTTTTGTTTTGGGCGCAAATGCCACAAGACATCACAAATGATTTAATATCCTTTCGCCTGGTGGGCCACCAGAATTGTCTTTTAATCTTAGCTTCAGTTTTGCAATACCTGGGTGCCCCTACATTAGGGTATCATGATAACGGGAAATGACTAGCTCTTGTAGTTCCTTGTGTGGCAGAAATAGCCGTCCTTGGTAATAAGGCAGATCATTGGTGACAGAGTAGTCCGGGCCTTTCTTTACCCAGTCCTGCAAGGCTGTAGAATCAAAGAGTTGCTGAATCTTTACCTGAATGTCCTTTAGAGTCTGTAGAGTAGTCATGCCAGGAATCCTTTGTTCGGGAATGTCACGCTCGCCTGATTCCCACGGAGGCGCAGGTCTGGCTTCGAGTGCTGATGCTTCTTCTATGGTGAAGCGCAGGACTCTGAAGATGGACTCACTGGCTCGCAGGAATATTCCCCTGTGCGTGAAAAGGGAGTATTACCTACTGATGGAATAATGCTCAAGCCTCCCACTCCCTTCCAACCCTCCACGATACCCTTCCTCGATTCCCCATGAAGTCTCACCTTAGAGTTTGGAAGGATGAGTTCTCCATCCTGCTTCTGATGCAGGGGCGCGTTGAAACCCAGTTACTTTACTGGATTGAGGTTTGATGGGAGTTCAAATAAGCTTGACTATTCAGGTAAGGCGCTGTAAGAGTTCTGTAGCAAGTTCAAAAGTTCAAGCTTAATAATATTGTTCATTGTCTTATTGCAGCAAGCGCTAACGCTTATGTCTTTTTCCCCTTAGGGGCCGGGGTTCGGAATGCCGGAGATATGGCGCCGACCCGAAGTGAAACGTGCAGTTCCAGTAAATGACAGGTAAGTTCTGGATGAGCGTTCGGGTAATGTCTTTGCATTCGCTCATTCAATGTCTTTGTCTTTTTTCCCCATAGGGGCCGGGGTCCGGAATGCAAGGAAGCGGCAGGACCCAAAATGAAATGGGAATGACCCAACAGGTAAGTCTTAGAAGGAAACTGAGCTTTTCCTATTCCCTTCCTTCTCTCACCTTGTGTTCTTGTCTTTTTCTCTCTAGGCTCTGGGAAGTGGCTGCGGATCCGGATGATCGCTGCTGAAGATGGAGGTGCCCAGGAAAGGTGAGTGAAATGCAGTGCTGCAGCGATCGAAGCGAAATGCTTTTAAAATGATGTCTTCCCTTTCAGGATCGTCGGTGTGAAGTCTCCGTGATGCAGCTTTAGCAGGTAAGGTCTTCTTTCTCTCCAATTCTCTCTTAGCAGGTGACCCAGGATGCTGACAGGCGTGGCTGAAGTCCAGATGCAGGAGCTGACACGGTGAGCGTCCAGCTGCGAGGAGCAGAACAACGCGAAGCGTGAGTTGCTGATCGGGCAGGGTTTAAATAGCTTTTGAAGAAGTTCCAGGAATGTATCCTTCCACCGATCAGGTATGTATCCTTCCCCGACCACACCCAGGGGAAAGTAGTTCCACAGGTAAAGTAGTTCCATTCAGGCCTCAAGAGGGCCTGGATGTAGCAGCATGGTCTGCATCAGGTAAGTGCACCTTAAAACACTTGAACACATGTCTAGCTTTATGAGCCTGGCGCCTAAGGCGCCAGGACAGGGGTCCAACATGAGCCTGTCGCCTAAGGCGCCAGGACTTTGTCCAAAGGGCCCCAGCTTGGGCCCGCTGGCACTTCCCTGGGAGAAATGATGCCTGCCTCTGGGGTTGCTGGGTTGGACCTGGCTCCTTGGAGGTAGGCATCATGACAGGGAATTATAGGTACTGGTTCAGGGTTCACTTCTGCCTCTCCCATCCCTATTCGGGATAAGGCGTCTGATTTAGCATTCTTACTACCTGGTTGATAGATTATCACAAAATCGAACTCGGCAAAGAACAATGCCCATCGGAGTTGACGTGACGATTGGGCCTTGGCTGTCTTTAAATACTGTAAGTTCTGGTGATCGGTGATCACAGTAATGGTATGCCTGGCACCGAGACGATAGTGCCGCCAAGCCTTGAAGGCGGATTTAATGGCCAATAATTCCTTATCGGTAACCGCATAGTTTAACTCAGGTGCTGAGAACTTTCTGGACCAAAACGCTACTGGGTGAAGCTGGCCAGTTTCAGGGTTCTTTTGAAATAGGACAGCTCCCATGGCTAGACTGGATGCATCAGTTTCCACTATCTATGGAAGTTCAGGGCGCGGGTGCTTTAATACAGGTGCAGACGTGAATTTGGATTTCAGCTCTTGGAAGGCATTTTCAGCTTCTTCAGTCCACATAAAGCGTTTATTTTTTCGCAAGTGTGCTGTGATGGGATGTACAACATGTGAAAAATCCAGGATGAATCTGCGGTAGAAATTGGCAAAGCAGAGCATACTTTGTACTCCTTTAACTGAACTTGGTGATGGCCACTTAAGGATTGCGTCCACCTTTCGTGAGTCCATTCGGACTCCCTTTGGGGTCAGGATAAACCCAAAGAATTCAATTTCTGTGGCATGAAAAATGCATTTTTCCAGTTTTGCATATAGTTTGTGCTGGCACAATTTCTCAAGGACTGCTCGGATGTGCTTCACATGGTCAGATTGTGAAGAGGAGTATACTAGAATATCATCGATACATACGACAACACAAACGTCAATGAGTTCACGAAGGACATCATTCATGAAGTATTGGAAGGCTGCAGGTGCATTGCACAACCCGAAAGGCATCACCTGGTATTCGAATAACCCATACTTAGTGTGGAAAGCAGTCTTCCATTCGTCGCCATCTTTTACACGTACCAGATGGTATGCCCCTTAGAGATCTAATTTAGTGTATATGCAAGCGTCCTTCACTTGGTTTACTAGTTCAGGGATCAGAGGCAATGGGTATCGGTTCTTAACAGTTATCTGGTTCAATGTGCGGTAGTCTATGCATGTTCTGAGGTCACCTTCATTTTTGGGCACGAAGAACAAAGCTGAAGATGCAGGGGACTTAGATGGGCGAATAAAGCCATTGGCAAGGTACTGGTCTAAGTATTGTCGTAGGTGAAGGTTCTCAGGTTCCATAAGGGCATAGATCCTGCTACAAGGGAGTTGTGCACCGGGTATGAGATCGATTTGGCAATCGTACGATAAGTGAGGAGGTAAGGTGTTTGCCTGTTCTTTTTGGAAGACATCCTGGAATTCTTGGTATTCAGGAGGTAGTTGCATGACTGCTGTGGTTACTGTGGCCAGGCCTGCGCTCAGATTTTTCTTTGGGTAACAGGTTTGCGCACAATCCGGGAAGGTTATTCTCTTCTCTCGCCAATCAATATAAGGATTATGTGTTTCCAACCAAGGTATCCCCAGTATTATTTTGTATGTATGTATGTATTGAACTGTGGGACCTTGATTAGATCAAACACAATAACCTCTCGATGCCCATCCGGACCCAATAATGTCATCTCTGCGGTGGAATGAGTTACAGGCCCAGAGGCAATTTCAGTTCCATCAACTGTGGTGATGACATCTGAGGTGGTTTTTCGGCAGTGAGGCAGATTCATCCTGGAAGCCAATTCGTAGTCCACATAGTTTCCTATGGCTCCGCTATCAATGTATACCCTTACTGGGTGCATACGCGATGGCTGCCCTGGATCTACGAGGACCATTGGTATGATGAAATGCGAGGTCTGAGTATCCTTCTTCAAGCTCGGCAAGCGGACCTCTTCGCTTGTCGGGCGTGGTCGTTTCCCGAGTATGACTCCATATGGCTTTTATCAGCAGCTCCTACCACCTTCTTGGGTGGTTTTACAGGGCAATCCCATAGAAAATGCCCAGAAGTTCCACAATATAGACAATTGCATTTGCCGTCTCCTTTCTCTTTCCTTCTGGGTTAAGGGTCCTTTAACCCCTGCGATCTGCATGGGTTCTGAAGCCTCTGCTCCTTTGGTGTTAGCGTGGGTTTTGACCAACACCCTGTTCTCAAACTTGGCTCGATCAGCCTTTCTGTTCTGAAGTCTGTGATCTAACTGGACCACTAAGTCTATATATTCAGCACAGTCTTGAGGTGGGTTCACGACTTGAGCCAAGACATCCTTGAGTTCTCCTCAAAGCCCTCGATGAAATAACGTGATTCGTTTTACCTCAGGCCATCCAGTTTCCACTATCAACCTATTAAAGGTCGCGATGTACGATAGAAGGTACTGGTTACCCTGTCGAAGGGACAAAAGTTTGTTATCCAGGGCCTGTCCTTGGGAGTGCCGGGCAAATAGTCTTTCCATGCTCGTTTGAAAGCCCTGAAAATCCCGAAGAATTGGGTCATCCTGAGTAACTAGTGGAATTGACCAATCAGCTGCACTGCCGCTGAGATATGACAATACAAAGGCTACCTTGGCTTGATCGTTTGGGAAGGCCCCAGGTCTGCATACAAAGTGCAAGCGGTATTGGTTCATAAACACTGCAAACCTTTTGGGATCTCCAGCAAAGCGTTCGGGTGGAGCTAATGGAATATTTCCAGGTAGGTTTATTTGCACAGGGTTACTCGATAACACAGGAGCTGGATTTCCCCCCGGAACCAGGTAGGGGTGCTTGTCCAGCCTGGCTTTGCAATAGTTGCCTAGCAAGGGCATCAGTTCGCTCCTTTGACAAAATCAGTTCCCTCCTAAGGGCATTGGTTTCTTGACGGGCAGAATGTACTTCAGCCCTCAGTTCCCCTAGTAATTGGGCCAATTGGTCAGTGTCTGAGGTATCCATAACGCCCGGGTGGTAATTTGTAGGTTGGCTTTGCGTTCTGTTATGCTCACCTGGCTCCCACAGAGGCGTCGAACTGGACTGGACTGCTGCGGTGTCCACCAATGTGACGCGTAGGCCCGAGATGACGGACTGGACTGGCCAACCTAGCTTTCTTTGCTTGGCCCGTAGGAATATTCTTCTGCAAATGGAGAAAGGGGATTAACCACCCGTGGAGTTGAGCGTAAATCCCCCCACCCCGCTGTTCTCCCCACTGATCACCTTGGATGTCCCCTCTTATAGTCTCACCTGATGATTTGAAAAGATGAGCTCTCCATCCTGCATTGAGCGCAGGGGCGCGTAGATAACCACATGCTTCACTGGCTCGAAGGAATTGGTGAGTTCCAGGACAATATTGATTCCGATATTCCCGGCAAGACGCCTTAAGTATGTAGTTCGTAAGAGTTCAAATGCCTGACTTTCACTCTTGTCTGATTCCTTGCAGGTTGCAGCTTGACCCTACTGAAGAGTTCCTTGTGGCAACCGGTAATGTTCTGGTAAGGATTTGTATTATCCAACACAGTTCGATAAAATAATGTCCATATGTAACCTGTTGCTTTCTCCCTTATTCAGGCGCTGAGAGAAAGTATGAAGTCTCGGGGAATAATGCCTCCGGCGGTAAAATCAGGTAAGTATTTTGTGGTTAGGAGGGTTCCCCTTGTTAGACCCTTGTTTCTCCTTGCTGTCCTTTTGTTTCCCCTTAGGGCCCGGGGTTCGGCTAGGATGCAGTGGAAGCTGCGCCGACCCGTGAAGAAGAATAGTACCCCCGGTGGTAAAATCAGGTAAGTCTATGGGGGGTATTCCTCTGTGTATTCCCTTGGCTCACCTTGCTGTTCTTGTCTTCTCCTTAGGTGCCGGAATGCTGCGGGAACATGCAGGAGGATGCAGTGAAATGTGAAGATGCTGCGAAGGCCGGTGAGTTCAGCGCAGCGCTGCAGCAGGCGAGGCGACGCGCATAAAATAACTTCTTTCTTCCAGCTCGAAGGCGCGATGGATCGGGAATTCAGGTAAGGATCAAAGGTATTGCTCTTGTTCTAACCCTTTCTCCTTCTTTCTCCCTTTTTCTAGGAGCTCCAAACTCGAGGCGGGCGTGGCAGATGACTGGATGCAGGCTTGCAGGCACGGTGAGCGTTACGCTCCTGGATGCAGAATAACGCGAAGCGTGTGCTGCTCTTTGGGCATGGTTTAAATAGCCTCTAAAGTAGTCCCAGGTAAGTATTCCTCCCCAGCCCCACCCGAGTAAAAAATAGTCCCTAGGTAAAATAGTCCCTTCCAAGCCTTGTTTGGCTTGGAGCTCTTGCAGCATGGTCTGCATCAGGTAAGTTTGCAACATGGTCTGCATCAGGTAAGTTTTAATCTATGAGCCTGGCACCTATGGCGCTAGGACTGACTCTCCATATGAGCCTGGCGCCATAGGCACCAGGACTGCACCCAAATAGCCCCTAGCGGGGGTTGTTGGGCTTGCTTGGGGTAACTTGATGCCTGCTTCCGGGGTTGCTGGACTTGGTCTGGGTCCCCGGGGGTAGGCATCATGACAATTCTTTTGCAATGGTGTATTATTATAGTCTGAATCTCCGCCCACCCTTTTGCTTCAATGTCCACTATTTTGTCGAGTGTCTTCTGCACCTCCTTGGGTAAACCCCTTTTGATGACAAAGAAGAAAAGAGAAATGTATCGGTCCCACTGGTCCCCCATCTCTGCCCTCCACATCTCTTGTAGTTTAATAATGGTACCGCGCAGGGTCCTCATCCTTTACCATAGTATATTGCATCATGAACTGTATGTCTGCGGTTTCTTGATATGTTCGCTGTAGCGCATCCCACACTTGTGCCTTAAGATTGTTGAAAGGTGCCCCATCGTGTGCCTAGTTGTCCAATTTCTTTCCCGGGTATCCTGCATTGACACATATGTCCCCTGCCTGGTCAATAATTGCTACCAACAAGCTTTTCATACCCCCACTGCTGAAGGGACGCCTGCTGTCTGTTTTTCAAATGCGTAAATCCATTTCTCAGCGCCTGCAGTGAGAGGCGGGAGAGCCTTCATCAAGTCATTTTTATCCATTTTTGCCCAGGGTACGTAGTGTGCTCTCACCGGGCATCTGTGTGCCTACCCCTTTCCCCCGTTTCCTTCCTGTACTTCCCTTCTTCCTTGCCACTGCCACTCAGCCAAATCTCCTCCTTAGCCTCTTGTTCCACATGCTCTTTACCCTCTGTGTTATTTTTGATGCCTGCTGTCCCTCTTCTGCACCACCCTCACCCTCGTCTTGTGACCCACTCTTCATCTCTCGACTTTCCTACTCCCTCTCCAACCTTACTGTCCCATATCCCACGCTCCCTACTCGCCCACCTTCACCTTCCTTTGTCTGAACATGCACCTCTTTTATTGCTATACTGTCTAACCTAAATAAAATGTCCCCAGCCCGCCATTCATCTAGTCTGCTTTCTTTTAGTCTTTGTTCCGTCTGTGCTGCTTTTAATCGTTCCAGCTCTACTTGCACCACTTCCATCGCCTCCTCTAATTCCTTTGTCTCCTTGCATTCTTGGGATTGGGTCAGCTGGTGTAGGGACGTACGGTGGTGGCGGGCGGTGGCTGGGGTGGGCACGTAGATTGGGTTAGTGTAGCCCGTTGCTGGGCGAGCTGCTGACGGATACAATCCCTTATGTCCTGCTGAGGTCTCACCCCCCCTCTGTTATGGTAGCTCCCCCCAGGGAAATCTCACACCGCTCCCTTGTCAGGGTCCTCTAGGTGCTCAATAATTTTCCAGAGATCGAAAATCTCTTTTCTCTTCTGCAGTTGTTTTCCTTTATACTTTGCTGCTCAGAATGTACTCATGTGTCCCAGTATTCCCTTATTATGGGTGCTGTAAGGAACTCATGGTGGCAACAGCAAAGATGGACACAAGTCATTACAGTTCAAGGGTGTTTATCAACCTGTATGCAAGTTAGAAAAACACCTAATCTAAACCTAAACCTAAATCTAGGATGTGAACAAGCGTCGACCATCAAATGAAAATAAGGCAGTCCTAGTGGCGTTGTGTCAAAATAAAAAGGGCCTACACCAAGAAACCTATTGACAAACCTTACAACTAATACAAAAGGGTGTGGGATAGTTCTCAAGAAAAGAAAGAAGTGTTTCCAAATAATATGTCAGGATGCGCTAGCTTGGGTCTCCCTTCCCCATGTTTTGAGCACGGGGTAAGTTGGGATCTCGGAGCACAGTACACACTCGAGCTTCCTCAGCATGAGTCGACAGTTCTGTTCCAGTTAATCAGGAGCTGCGATGACCAAGTCTCGTTTCCCTTGCAAGTCTCTTGCCTTCGAGGGTCTGACATGTTCAAATAACAAAACAAAAGTTCCTTCAACCCCCCGGATAAGGAGGGGGGGTTGGAGTGTCAGAGTATCCTATGGGGTAGGATGGAGAAGAGGTGTTATAGGGAATTACAACCCTCATATCAGGAGGGTTGATAACCTTACAGGGGGAAGATTGGTAGGGTTTGTGAACAGACAGGAATGACCGGGTTTATTATCGTGAGACGGACAGGATGTTTTGTGGGAATGGTAGTGTCTGGTTATGGTAGACTGGGTGTTTGAAAAAGAATCATCAGAGGCACGTGGGTAAGAAATATCAGGATTCTGGGAGTGTAGTTTCCCATGGCACCAGGGTTTGGGTTCTTACAGGGATTACGGAAGACTGATGGGTTATTGTCTTCAATAAAGGAGATTCATTGGGGGAGGGGTTTTAGAATTGGAGCATCCTACAAAGTTCCCAGGAATCTCATCCTCCTCTTCTTCTTCCCTGGTAATATACCATGTCTCACCTGGGGCATTTCTCAGAGGACAACCACAGGCTCCCCTACCCAGGTGATCCCCCCTCGCTCATCCACCCCCTGGGTCAGGTTCTGGGAGCGCCAGCCCTTCCCTGGCCACCTGAGTAAGGGCTTCCCGAGGTTTACTTGGGAGAATACCCTCAGGTTTCTCACATGCCTTTTCCCCATGCTGGTTGGACTCCAGTGTTTTATGTGGATAGACCACCATGGAACACCCAGACTGCTGGTTCAAGCTTTTCAGCATGTAACTGGGATTATCAGCACCAGGATTTTTAACCCTGTCTTGATCTATCAGAGATTTTCCCGAAGATGGGTTCAAGAGTTCCTTCATCTCTCTTTCTCTCTCTTGAGCTTCCATTAGCTCCCCCTCTAGATTGTCTAGGCAGGTCTCCATAGTGTGGCAGGCATTGTTCGAAATGAGAGATTTTGGACTAATTTAGGGATACTGTGGATGTTGACCCTCTTATTCTTATTCCGGGGGCTAAAAAAAAATCCTGGGTGTTAGGATTCTCCCACGTTTGCTCTACTCTTGTTTGTTCACCCTTTATTTTCCCCTCTGAGTAGTAAGAATGAGGTTCCTGAATTTAATTCTCACTAGAAGGGTTTTTAAAATTTCCTCCTGCTGTTTCACTAGATGGTATTTCTCCCATGATTTAATTCATTGGGTTTTCTTTGGGTATTTTCCTCAGCTCGGGTTCCCTAGGTGTTTCATCCCCCAAATTTCCCTATTCTGCCTTCAACCTGGGGGAGTTTGCTGTCTCTTGTGTATATTGTCTTTTCCCATGAAATGAATTTGAGAGGAAATTCTCTAACGATGGGGCTTTATATCTCTTGTGCTTTGAAAGATGGCGATTTTCTGGGAAGAGGAAGGGAGATCTTATTAATCCCATCTGGGTTTTTTGTGAGGTTCTCCGGTGGGGAGCTCCATAGGTTCTCATATATGAGAGTTCCTAATATTTCACCCTGCTGAATAACTCTGGGAAGAGGAGAAAAGTTGAGCACAGCAAATTTAGGCTCATTTCCACACGATATAATGAGAAAGATTTCTATGCCGTGCTTTTTAAGGGGTTTCACATAGATGACGGAGGTGGTAGAGTAACCCATCTGTAAGCCCAGAGAAATCACGATTGTATCTCTCTCTGGGATGGGACAGGTGTAGGGACATTGGAGATAATAGCTATTTCCTTCTATAGTTTTCTGGTTGGGGAAATAGCTTGAGGGGTTAAGGGGAAGAATTGGACTCCCATTTTCTGTTCCAGGGACTGGAAAGGAGGTGTCATGCTCTGCATCGATTTTTCATAATTGAGGGGCAAGGGGTTTGATATGTATTGTCTTGTAATTCTATGATTTTTGAGTGATGTCTATTCAGACTTTCTACAGGTAACGGGATTCTCCAACTATCATCAATTGGCTCAAATCCCGCTGCTGACACCATATGTAAGGAACTCATGTTGACAACAGTAAAGACAGACACAAGTGATCACAGTTCAAGGGTGTTTATTAAACTGTATGCAGGTTGGAATAACACCTAATCTAAACCTAAATTATATGATATGGCATTTATAACGCGCCTGTACACAAGTGGTTCAAGGTGTGACGAAGCAAGGGAGGGTGTTACTCACTGGAATGGAGAGTACGTAAACAGGCCGGACCTCTATTGCTGGGGAGTTGCTTGAAGGAGCAAGGGTTGGAGCCTCCACCCAAGCCTCCTCTCTGTGAGGGAATGAACTCTTTAAACCGATATGACCACCTGCTGAACTGTACAGACAAGGGGACCGATCGATCAAAAGAGCGGGGAGAACACACCGCCTCGAACCCAGGCTGTAAAGGAAAGGATAACAAGTTAAACAATCTGCCAATACTGAATTTGGTTTTTTCCCAAGACTATTCCCCTTCAGTAGTACCTGGTTTAACACCCCTTAAGCCAAAAGAACCGGAGCAACCTATAAAGTAAAGATGCTTTAGTATATAGCTAAAGGTGTAACTCTCCAGTATTGAAAACCAAGAAAACTATACTTTACCACTGATGGAAATAGGATTGATGTAAAGTGTCTTGGGAAACAACGAAAGTATAAAATAAAAAAAAGGAAGGTTAGTAAGGCAGCTATCCCCGAGCAGAACGAGGGTCGCACTGGTTTCGGGATGGTGCACCACAGCAAAGCGTTCAAAAAGATGCACTTTAGGAATGAAGCCAAAATCCACAGATAATGACAGTCTGATGAAAGAGGGATTCCAATTATAAAGTTGTTCTTACCAGAGTAGTCACTATCCAAGAGTCCAGGAAGCAGGCAAGGGGTCTGGTAAACGGGAGGTCAGGAAACACAGCAGAATCAGTATCCAAGAGTTCAGGAAGCAGGCAAGGGGTCTGGTACACGGGCGGTCAGAAAACAATTCAATCGAGGATTCAGAAGAAGGAGTCCGTGTGCAGGCAGGGTCGGTACACGGGAAAACAAGGACTTCAAAATTCAAGATACAGAGAGAGCACTTCGGAAAGTATGCCGGTTGTAACTTTAAACAGAAGCAGCGTTCTGTATGCCGCTGTGGAATAAATAACAACAAAGAGGCGTACTGTTTGAGAATGAGGCTCCCGTCTCAACGCCGGGAACTACAACTCTTAACAGGTTTTCTGGATAATGTAGTTCGTGTAGCAATTTTCCACGGCAGCTGCCAGCGCGATAAGAAGGGCGCATGCCGGCGCCGTAACCCTTTATGAAGGGCGATTACTTTCCTGTCCCTTATTCTGGCGTTACCTGGAACTCCCCAATTGTTCTTACGTACACGGGAGCAACGAGGCAGAACCCGGGGAACGTGGTGCGGCCGAGGGCGAGGTGTAACAGCATCCACCCCCAAAGGCGGCGCAGACCCCCTCCGTGCATGGAAACGGCGCAAGAGAGCCGAAGAATGTATATTGCATAAGGGCTCCCAGGACCTGTCTTCGGGACCGTACCCCTTCCAATCCACCACATAAAAGGGGCGCCCCCTACGGAGACAAAAATCCAGGATGTCCGCCACTTCATATTCATCATCCCCATCCACCTGAACCGGAGGAGGGCGATCGGGCAGCCGAACAGAAGGTGGACAAAGCTTCAGGAGACAGACGTGAAGTACAGGATGCTGATTCCAAGAGGTAGGTAAAGAAAGGCGTACAGCCACCGGATTTATAATCTCAATAATGGGAAAAGGACCCACGAATTTAGGTAACAACAAGCGTTTGCCAGGAATTCGCAAATTACGGGTGGACAACCAAACTTTCATGCCCACCTTATAATTAGGCGCCGGTTTTCTGTGACGATCAGCATATTTCTTTGCCCTGGCCTGAGCTTGAAGTAGATGTGAGCGAACCATACTACGGGTCGTCACTAGTTCCCTGACACAGTCCCGAGCCGCCGGGTTATCAATGGGAAGTGTAGGATCAAAAGGCAATGATCGTGGATGGTAACCATATAAGGCAAAAAATGGCGAGACCCCTGAAGCAGTATGCATGGAATTATTGTAAGCGAATTCAGCAGAAGGAAGCATCGTCAACCAGGATGCTTGAAAACAAAGGCAGAGACAACGGAGAAATTGCTCAAGGGTGGCATTTACTCTTTCAGTTTGCCCGTCCGTCTGAGGATGATAAGCAGAACTGAACCGATCGTCAATACCCAATGAAGCAGTCAAAGTCCTCCAGAAACGTGATGTAAATTGAGACCCACGATCCGAAATCAAGATAGCAGGCAATCCAAAGAACCGGAAAACGTTCTGGAGAAAAAGGCAAGCCAAAACAGGAGCAGAAGGCAGACCTGTACAGGGAATGAACAATGCCATCTTGGTGAAATAATCAATGACTACCCAGATAGTGTTAAGGCCTTTCACAGGAGGTAGATCCACAATAAAGTCCATAGAAACCATGTACCATGGTTTGTGAGGCACAGGGAGAGGGCGTAACAGACCCATAGGTTTCGAACGGGAGACTTTGCATTGTGAACATACTGAACAGGATGCCAGATAGTCAATCACATCCCTTGACATAGTAGGCCACCAGGACCAACGGCGTAATGCCTCCAGCGTCTTTTGCTGACCCGGATGAGCCGCACATAGGGAATCATGAGACCAAGCCAGAGCACGCAATCGTGCCTGTCCTGAAGGCACAAACAAGCGTCCTTGGATGTAGGGTAGGCCTTGAACCACATCAAGATTGAGAGTTTCACATTCTTCCTTATGCGCGGAGACCCAATCCAAAGTCGAAGTCTGCAGGCTAGGTTGAAGGGTGCAGGCACAAACAATGTTACCAGGTAACAAGAGAGGTTTGTCAGAGACTTTGCTGTCAGAATGGAAGGCAATGCGTGACAAAGCGTCTGCACAAGAATTCAATCGGGCCGGTCGATATGTGATTGTGAAATAAAACTGGGAAAAGAAAAGATGCCAACGAGCCTGTCGGGCAGTAAGACATTTCATTGATTTAAATGCCAAAAGGCTCCGATGATCCGAAAAGACTGTGACCTGATGTCGAGCCCCCAAAAGATGGTGCCGCCATTCGGAAAAAGCGTCTTTTATGGCTAGGAGTTCTCGTTCTGTGATTGGATAGTTGCGCTCATAAGGCGTCAATTTCCTTGAAAAGAATGCATTCGGATGGATTTCCCCCGAGTCTGGACATCTCTGGGATAGAACTGCTCCAATAGCCGAGCCAGAAGCATTGGCCTCCACCAAAAATGGGAGTAAGGGATTAGGGTGCTGTAACACTGGAGCGGAAGTGAAGACTGCTTTAAGGGCATCAAAGGCTCTTTGTGCCTCCTGGTTCCATCGATAGGATTTCTTAGAGATGGTCAAAGCCGTCAGCGGCGCTGATATAGAAGAAAAAGAACGGATGAAGCGCCTATAGAAGTTCGAGAACCCCAAAAAGGATTGCGAGGCTTTAATCGATGTAGGAACGGGCCAATCCAAGACAGCCTTAACCTTAGAGCGACTCATTCTTATACCCCTACTAGTTAGGTCGTAACCAAGAAACTCCACCTCAGTGGAGTTGAAGACACACTTTTCAGCTTTGACAAATAGGTGGTTTTCCCTCAACCGTTGCAAGACAATTTGCACGTGCCTCGTGTGTTCCTCTCTGGAGGGTGAATATATGAGGATATTGTCCAAATATACTACAACATACTGATCCAAACAGTCATGGAATATATCATTCATGAACGCCTGGAAAGTGGCCGGGGCGTTACAGAGACCAAACGGCATAACCAAATATTCATACAATCCGTAGCGTGTTTTGAATGCGGTCTTCCACTCGTCCCCTTTCCGAATTCGAACGAGGTTATATGCACCCCTAAGATCCAGCTTAGTAAAGACTACAGAAGAACCGAGCTGGTCTAAGAGCACTGAAATAAGCGGGAGGGGATATTGGTTTTTTACCGTCACCGCGTTTAATGCCCTATAATCTATACAGGGGCGGAGGTCGCCCTCCTTGTTAGGGACAAAAAAGAGCGGAGAAGCCGCAGGGGATCTGGAAGGCCTAATGAACCCAATGGCCAATGCCTTGTCAATGTACTCCTTCAATACCTTATCTTCTGGAACCGTAAGGGAATAGACCCTACCCGCCGGGACCTTAGCACCTGGCAGTAAGTCGATGGGGCAGTCGTAAGGTCTATGAGGCGGCAATTGGTCTGCCCCTCCCTTGTCAAACACATCACAAAAAGGCTGGTATTCAGGAGGGATTTCGGTTTCGGGAGATTTAGTGATGGCTCCAATTATAGACATAGATGCTACCAAGGCTTGACAAGAAGACTCAGAGGACACACTAGTGTCTAGGAAACACTTTTCGTTACACTCAGTGGAAGGAAACTGCACGGTTTTCCTCGTCCAATCGATGGCCGGATTATGATGTTGCAACCAAGGGATGCCCAAGATGACCTGGAATTGAGGGGCTTTAATTAGATCGAAGGAGATCGACTCAGCATGTCCTTCCTCGGTTTGCATATGAATTAAGGAGGTATTTTGTGTAACTAGGCCAGAGACCAAGGATGTACCGTCCACAGCGTGAACAGCCTCGGTTGGGCTTTAGAGACAATTGAAACATTCTTACTTGTGGCGTAATCGTAATCCATGTAATTGCCGGTGGCCCCGGAATCAATGATCGCCAAAGAAGAAAAAGTACTACCTTCGGTGGTAAACACCACAGGAAGGCTAACAGGAACAGAAACAGCACCATGAGAGTCCAAGGAAAGCACCCCCGGCGTAGGGACCCTGTCTATCGCCGGGTTCTGGCGTTTCCCGGCTTTTTGACAGGTCTCTTAGGGCAATCCTTCAAGAGGTGTTCAGCAGATCCGCAATACATACATAAGTTATGTGATCTGCGATAATCTCGTTGTGCAGGAGTCAAGGGACCTCTTACTGCCCCGATTTGCATAGGTTCCGGAAGCGAAGTAGAAGGAGAAGACTGGTCCACCTGCAGAGTAACAGGGACTGGCGACTTGCGTTCACCCCTTCTTTCGGTTCTTCTAGCGTCTATTTGTAATACCAAGTCTAACAGTTCACCAAAAGTGGTAGGAACCACTGGTACTGTGGCCAAAACGTCCTTTAATTCTTCTGACAACCCTTTGTAAAACACGGCTGACTTTTTCCCTTCCGGCCAATCAGTTTCAGCTGTCAACTGATTGAATTTAGTAAGGTATGAAAATAAAGAGGATGTGCCTTGACGCAGATTGAGGAACTCCAGGTCAGTAGCCTGGGATTTATAGCGGGTGTCAAATACTCTGTTCGTGGCAGTGATGAGAGCATCACAGTCATAAAGGACGTAGCTATTGGATTCCAGTAACGGATTAGCCCAAGCTGCTGCTGTACCCCCAAGATGAGAGAGAACAAAGGGTGCCTTAGTCGTAGAAGTAGGAAAAGCAGTGGGCCCACAGAGAAAATGTAATTTGCACTGGTTGATAAACGTGCGATAATATTTAGGATCCCCAGAGAAACGTTCTGGGGGGGCCAGTGGGAATTGAGTAGCCATAAGCACCGGGGTAGTCGTAAAGCCAGAGGCAGAAGGTGTAGGACCGGTTGAACCTGATGCCGTAGCAGCAGACGTATCCACCCCCAGGGTGTGGGGGCTTGGAAAACTCTGCAAAGTGTCAATCCTTTGATAGATAGCACTATGTGCGGCTGTCATATCAGAACGAAGTTCAGATACCAAATGAACCAAGGTGGTTAAAGGATCAACTTCTTCCATGGCTTCTGTTTTTGTTATTCACTGGAATGGAGAGTACGTAAACAGGCCGGACCTCTATTGCTAGGTAGTTGCTTGAAGGAGCAAGGGTTGGAGCCTCCACCCAAGCCTCCTCTCTGTGAGGGAATGAACTCTTTAAACCGATATGACCACCTGCTGAACTGTACAGACAAGGGGACCGATCGATCAAAAGAGCGGGGAGAACACACCGCCTCGAACCCAGGCTGTAAAGGAAAGGATAACAAGTTAAACAATCTGCCAATACTGAATTTGGTTTTTCCCCAAGACTATTCCCCTTCAGTAGTACCTGGTTTAACTCCCCTTAAGCCAAAAGAACCGGAGCAACCTATAAAGTAAAGATGCTTTAGTATATAGCTAAAGGTGTAACTCTCCAGTATTGAAAACCAAGAAAACTATACTTTACCACTGATGGAAATAGGATTGATGTAAAGTGTCTTGGGAAACAACGAAAGTATAAAATAAAAAAAAAGGAAGGTTAGTAAGGCAGCTATCCCCGAGCGGAACGAGGGTCGCACTGGTTTCGGGATGGTGCACCACAGCAAAGCGTTCAAAAAGATGCACTTTAGGAATGAAGCCAAAATCCACAGATAATGACAGTCTGATGAAAGAGGGATTCCAATTATAAAGTCGTTCTTACCAGAGTAGTCACTATCCAAGAGTCCAGGAAGCAGGCAAGGGGTCTGGTAAACAGGAGGTCAGGAAACACAGCAGAATCAGTATCCAAGAGTTCAGGAAGCAGGCAAGGGGACTGGTACACGGGCGGGCAAAAAACACAGCAGAATCAGTATCCAAGAGTTCAGGAAGCAGGCAAGGGATCTGGTACACGGGCGGTCAGAAAACAATTCAATCGAGGATTCAGAAGAAGGAGTCCGTGTGCAGGCAGGATCGGTACACGGGAAAACAAGGACTTCAAAATTCAAGATACAGAGAGAGCACTTCGGAAAGTATGCCGGTTGTAACTTTAAACAGAAGCAGCATTCTGTATGCCGCTGTGGAATAAATAACAACAAAGAGGCGTACTGTTTGAGAATGAGGCTCCCGTCTCAACGCCGGGAACTACAACTCTTAACAGGTTTTCTGGATAATGTAGTTCGTGTAGCAATTTTCCACGGCAGCTGCCAGCGCGATAAGAAGGGCGCATGCCGGCGCCGTAACCCTTTATGAAGGGCAATTACTTTCCTGTCCCTTATTCTGGCGTTACCTGGAACTCCCCAATTGTTCTTGCGTACACGGGCGCAACGAGGCAGAACCCGGGGAACGTGGTGCGGCCGAGGGCGAGGTGTAACAGAGGGGGAACAGAGGGAAGACAGACAACGATCCCACTAGGCCAGGTGTCATTCAGATCGCGCAAGTGCATGGGAAAGGGGAAGGGGGAGAGTGCGGGAAGAAGGGGAGGGGACAGTGCAGTACATAGGATAAGAATAAATAACAAGTACAAGTATGGCCAGCAGGTGGCAAGGGTAAGGGCAGACAACATGTGTCAAGTGCTCGTAGTGGGACTGTAGGGATACAGAAACAGTCCCCAAGTGCGGGGCTTGCCAGAAAGGCAGTGCAGGTGTGCGACTGGCAGGGGGCGAACCTGGGCCTGAGATCAGAGGGTGGCCAGGTAACCAGTGCAGTTTAGGTTTCAGCCAGGAAGTCAGCAGGGGAGAGGAGGAGAAAAAGCAGAAGCAAAGAGAAAGGTTTTGAGGTGCTTCCGGAAATCTAAGAAGGGAGCAAACATTGACCCATCAAATGAAAATAAGGCAGTCCTAGTGGTGTTGTTTCAAAATAAAAAGGGCCTATGCTAAGAAACCTATTGCCAAACTTTACGACTAATACAAAAGGGTGTGGGATAGTTCTCAAGAAAAGAAAGAAGTGTTTCCAAATAATATGTCAGGATGCGGGATAAGGTTGGATTTCGGAGCACAGCACATACTCAAGCTTCCATAGCACAAGTTGACGGTTCTGTTCCAGTTAATCAGGAGCCTCGATGGCCAAGTCTCGTTTCCCTTGAAAGACTATTGCCTTCGAGGGTTTGACATGTTCAAATAACAAAACAAAATATATATAGAAGACTGGTATAGGATTCTGGGAATAACGTATAGAATCCTGGGGCGAGGCCTAGTAAATGGGAACTCTGGAACTGTGATATTGCTTGACTTGGAGAGATTATGCCTGTTGACCTTAGAAAATCTGGGTCTGACTATCAGTGATCTGACAGGCAATCCACTCTGTGTCAAGAAAATGCTACAATATGCTGACTGGGCAATTACAATGCATAAGGTAATGGATTATTCAGCCAGCTAGTTACACATCAGAAACAACTGGGCCAGCCAGAACATTACCTAATAGAATTTCCTAGTAAAACATCAAGCAGTGGTATTATGAGATTTCGTTTAAATGTGTGCCCCACAGGTGAGATTCTTGAAATAAAGGCACTTAAAAACATCTTGAAGTACCAACCATCCAATTCCTAGGTAGATTCTGTCATCATTTAAATGAGAAAGAAACACTTCGACATCTTCTATTAGATTGTAAGCCACTTTTGCCATATCGCATTAAGAGCTTTGGCAAATTTGTTCATGGTCAAGAAGCGGTTGATTCTGACTGGATGTGGTGGGAAATGATGCATGGCTCTGTACTGTCTTTGGAGATAGCAGTGGTGAATTTCTTGACTCATGTTTGCAGGGTTCTTTCTACCGACACTGCTATCATGATAACAAACTCAGACCACTAACTTTAGACAAAGATTGTTGAGTACATTTATTTTGTAAATGTGAATTTTAACAGTGCTTTTGGTAATCGGTCTAAGGTAAATACTTTAGGAGTACTAGAAATTCTATTAGATAATTTGAAAAGTAACTTGGAAAACAATCAACTGTGTTGGAAGAAAAGGAATAGTATTGTTTGGATGTATGCCAAAGTGGGAATATTTCTAGGAAGCCTTAATGTCATGCCTAAGGTTATCTTTGGTTACGTGAACTGTCCTTTTCCCTTTTATTTCTTTTAATAGTATTTTTTTCTGTTAAAATGTGTAAATATAATTTTTATTTTAAATGTTTGCCATTTTTTTAAGTTGAAGTTAATCTTTTGTAAAGGTTTGTTTACAAACCAAACACAAATTAAAAAAAAAAGAATTTCCTTCAACAAAATGAAAGTTTGTTTCCTGGTTTTACTTACGTTGAGGGTTCTTCACCACTGGGCCCCCCTCTTCCGGGTGCTGACCCGTATTCCTTGTGGTGGTGGATGATTGCTTTTCACTCCTTGGATCTCCCTTTTCTGGGCTTGGATCCTAAAACAGTTCCTTTTAATATTAATGCCTTTGGTGGTTGTGGTTTCTTGGTCCCGAGGGCCTGATATGTTTACCATAAAAAACTAACAAACACAAGGTTCTGTTTTACGTATTTCTCGGGTGATAGCTTCGCCTTTGGGTCCCCCTCTTCTGGGCGCAGACCCCTCTCTGCTTTCAGCCTCACTCCACCGGGTTCACTATGACTTTTCCTTTTATCTGGTACAGTTCCAGTGGGCATCCCTCGGCCGGGTTCACTCTTGTCAACACACTGTTTCTTGGGACTTTGGACCTGCCCCTTCTTGTCAGCATTCCTCTCCCGGGTTCAATGTTTGTGGAATTCACTTCCCTTGCTTTCTTTACAATTCTTAGGTCAAAGGCTTTCAAGTGTACAGGGATTTTGCTTGACCTCCTGTATGACCACTTTGACCTATCTTGGCGGCTCTCTCATGGCCTCTGTAGTTTTGCTCAGACAGGGATTGACCAGGTTTCTGGGAGCAGTACTCATGTGGTACCGGTCTCCTTTTTGCAGCTGGTCTGCCCTTCACAATGTTACAGTTCCTTTTTCCTTTACAACTTTCATTCCCCACAGCCCGGTTCTTATCTGCTCTCCCCTCGACTCACTGGCTGTGATGAACCACTTGGTGTTCCTCTTTACTGGAGTCAAGGCCAGTACCACGGACGCAGGAGTCTCCTTCGCTCCGGCTTATCAACGTTGATATGCTCTGTGTACCATTGACATCTGTTTCAGCACACTTTGGCTATTGTCCTCAGTCTTAGGTTTCTTTCAGCTGAGGGTTTGCATGGTTTTGAAATTAAATGAAATTAAATGATAGGTTATTTATAACACACTTAATACCCAGAGGTTTCTAAGTTCTGACCCGGGGATCGAACCTGTGTTGCTCCGTGTTGTCTTGCTTCCAAGGCAAGCCCGTTGCCCCTGACATTTCCTCCCAAGACAAATTTTGTCAAAAAGGGCAAGGTCGTGTCTCTCCTCGTCAGCCTCTTGATATTTGCCCTCTTTCTCTTGGACTGCTGGGTCTGGATAGCTGTCTTGTCGTGCAGTCTACCTTGCTCGTACTGTGCTCTCTTGCTCCCCCTTTTATCCCTGTGGGGAAAAGAAAGGGCCGGCAGTTGTGTGTGATTCAGGTTAATTGCCTGACTTTGCCTGACTCTTGTGTCGGGACATGTCAGGTAAATAGGTCTCACATTAGTCCATTGATTATGGTATGCAAACGTGTTTGTGTCGGAAAGGGGGGGTTAGAGTGTCCTATGGGGTAGGGTTGGGAAGAGATGTTATAGGGAATTACAACCCTATCAGGAGGGTTGATAACCTTAGAGGGGGAAGATTGGTAGGGTTTGTGAAACAGACGGGAATGACCGGGATTATTATCAGACATTATGAGACAGACAGGGGGTTTTGAGGGGAATGGTAGTGTCTGGTTATGGTAGACTGGGTGTTTGAAAAAGAATCATCAGAGGGATGTGGAAAAGAAAAATCGGGATTCTGGGGGATGTAGTTTCCCATAGCACCAGGGTTTGGGTTCTTACAGGGTTTACGGAAGACGGATGGGTTATTGGCTTCGATAAAGGAGATTCATTGGGAGGAGGGGTTGTAGAATTGGAGTATACTACAATGGTCGCAGGGATCTCATCCTCTTCTTCTTCTTCCCTTGTAATATACCGCCTCTCCCCTGGGGCATTTCCCAAAGGACAACCCCGGGCTCCCCTACCCAGGTGATCCTCGCACGTCCACCCCCAGAGTCAGGTTCTGAGAATGCCAGCTCTCCCCTGGCCCCCCGAATAAGGGCTTCCAGAGGTTTGCTTGAGAGAATTCCCTCAGGTTTCTCACAGTGCCCTGCTCTGACCAGGAACGGGGGCATTCCCTCTCGTGTCTCCACTAACCACTGCTTGTGGTACTTCTCAATGTTGTCCCTCTATAGTGGCAGCACCCTATACATGTATTCTAGCAGAGTCCCTCCTCCCATTTCAGCAAATCGCGCCCTCACATCTCCTAAACTTATGCTTGCATGCTGTGCACACTGTAGTTGTCAAAACCAGTTTTCTGTCCCCTCCTCCCTGTCGCCTCCAGTAAAGACCCCTCCCCTTCCCTTCCCTCACACCCAATACCACACCACATTCGCTCAATAAACTTAAAATACTATACTAATAACAACCCACTTGTGGCCTTCACGCCTTACAAATGGAAATCTCACTACACTAAACCAACACTAAAACAACAAATACTATATCTGAACCCACTAATTATGCATAGCTCCTACTTTTTACCTCCATGTTCACAAAATAAATGGTACAATCATCTCCCCTCACTCGGGGAGGCTCCTTACGCTCCTTTATTTTCCTTCCGTATAATTCCTTTAAAAAAATGTAACAAATAAAAACACCCAAATCCTTCTTTACCACACAATCACACACTCCCTTGCCTCATTCACACAATCCCCACCTCTCATTCACGTGCACCATTCCCCTATTTGTTATCACTTGCAAGGGTATACTCACATATGCGTGTTCACCCGAACTCCTGGGATCACAACAGGGTCACTAAATGAAGGTACCCACCTGCACACTCACTCCAAAAAAAATACAACCTGCTAGGGGAAAAAAGGCCCAGGTCACTGCTTGCAAGGATAACAAGTATTTATTTCTACAAAATACAAATGTATCAGCAAAGAACTCTGATGCCGCCGAACATTCTGCCAAATTGGGGATGTGCAGCAAGTTAAAAGGATGCCTGGCGTCATCACTGTCATCACTATATACAGTAAAAACCTGTGAGGCTGGTTGGAGTGACCCTATACAAGGGCAACCCACTCCATAGGGGGCTAGGCCATTGGTCCCAGTCTTCTCGTCAGTCTGCGTCCATGTGGATGCTGCTGGGCTCGTCATCTGTGATAAAACAGGCCTAACAAGCAATTATCTATATAAAAAACAATGCTACTTTATCACTGTAGTGGCGCACCTGACAGACACAGAGATGGGTCCAGGGGGAGAGCCAAACTCATAGCAACTTACATACTTCACCCGTTTCCAGATGCGCCAGCAGCCTCCAAGGTTCTACACCCTCGTTTTTGGGCTATATTTCATCCCTCCTTGGCATCTCGCAGCCCAAATAACGTGACCCAATTGTGAAGGCAAGATAGCCTTGCCTTCTGATCTTTCTGATGGATAGGGGATCTTACAGCTTTATGGCTGGTGGTGTGGGTGTTGGGAAGGAGTTTAGTGCTTTCCTTCATTCCCAAACTTCCCAAGCGCTTTAGAATTAGGCAAGACTTCTGTTAACTGTTTTCTAAGCACTACAAGAGTCCAGAGGGGGAGGAGGGTCACTAAATAAAGATAGTTATGATTGAAATATAAGCAACAAATACCTATTTAGATGGATATATTTGTAAAACTGTTAAATTGTAGTTATTTTTGCTCAAAGCACACAGTGAATGCAGCCTGTGCTAAAAGTAGGCTACATGCAGGCTGGCATAGAACACAGTGACTGAGCAGCTGTTCCTGTCCATCAAAAGCCCATGCAGACTAAGAATAGGAGAATGGACGTGCTCATGCACACAATGCAACAATATGTAAAAATAAGGGTTTTAATGAGAATTACTGGACCAGATAAAATATAGTTTTATTGAGTGAAGTGTTGAGAGTATGGCGGAAAGATGTGTCTATGTATGAATGTTTATAACATAGAAAATTATGCTAAACAAGAGCTATGATGTATTCCTGCAGAGGCAGCAGTGTGTTAAGCAGGATTGGTCTAGATGTAAACCTGGCCATGCAACACTGCAGACTACAGCATCACTTGTATGGCAAGAAGAACAGTTTTGAATTAACTCCGCCGGTATCCAGTAATCAAGTCAAGAGTATTTAAGCTCCAGGCCCAGCAGCAGTCTTCAGGACCTGGGAGCGGTTGATGGACAGAATATACTGCCCTGGAGCAGAGTCCTTTGCCTATACTCACTTCTGTGCAGATTAAATTTAACTTTTATTATTTATTTATTTGTATTTGGTTATAAACATAACCTTTACAGAAATATAGTAAGAAAAAAGCATTAAAATACATTTACAATACAAACTTTAAAACAACAACTTAATTAATCAACTTGATTCAAACAACATAATTAAAGCAGAAACAAAACAAAATAAAACAGAAAAAGAGAGAAAAAGAAGAAAAAACTGCACAAAGAAAAGCCAAGAATAAAGCTAAAAATAAAATGCATGTATAATCATTTACCAGCTACGTCAGTTCCATTTATCAATGTGCAAATATCTTTTAAAAACCTGACTACAGCTATCTGTAGGGACGTGCTTTTGCCATGCAGCATTTTCCACCACAACATATCCAAATTAAAAAATCCCATACAGGCAATGTGTTTTTTAAAGTGCTCTATACGTGCATTTCTAAGAATAAGGCAATCAATTATGAAATGTTCCAGGGTTTCAATTTCCCCAGATACATTACAGAACCTACATGTTAAAAGGCACTCTAGCCCATTTTTACGTATATACATAATTTCACGAGTTGGTAGAACAGTGAATCTGAAGCGAATACATTTTTGGCGTATGCATTTATCAGGAAACAGGGTCAAATACGGTTCAAGGGTCCCTACATACTTAGTATGGGATACAAGATGTTTATAAAGGCGAGTTGCTGATACTTTATCTGTGGTGACACTCCAATCCCTCCATTCAAATCTTTCTTTAACCTTGACAGGGTTAAAAATTAAGAAGTCAAGCGATGTTCCCATTTGATTTAAATACTCAAGACATTCAATTTTAAAATTTTGAAGATAGCCAGAGGTAGTAGTGTCGCCATGAAAGCCAGTTCCCAGCAAATCGTAAAGAGTCCCCTTTGGAGTAGTTATTAATTTTCGATATAAAGAGACCCTTCTCCACATGACCATGTTTACTACTGATGTTGGACCTAGTTCATACCAAATTGCATCCAAAGGGACACATTTTGGTAAGAATTTGAATACATCCCTTTAATAAACATGCTTCATATTTTGGAAGTTTTTCTGTTGCCCGTAAAGGAAACAGCTCAAGGCCATAACAGAATTGCGGTATTATCTTCTGTTTATAATAACGCAAAGTTGGCAAAAATGAGAACTTTCCATATTTGACATCTACTTTTTTAAGTTGAACTACTAGGGGACCAAGTTTCCCCTCAAGATAGTCCCTGTAGTAAGATTTCTGTTTATCCCCATATATGGGGAAGCCTAGATATCACAGATAGGGTTTTATCACAAGCTTTATATGGTTCAGATACCGTGAAAATTGCTTTACATATGGCCTATAATGAAGCTGTAAAATCAGTTTTATTTTGTTTATCATAAGATGGTTAGATAAAGTATAATCCCTAAATTTGATAAGCAACTGCTGCAGCCCTATCGGAGTATGGTCGAAAAGCCTAAAATCGTCTGCATATGCTGTCCAACTTATTTTAACTCCTTCCACCACCGGTGGAGCAAATGCGGTTTCTTCCAACACTCCTTTAGCATCAGATACATACAGATTAAAAGTAGTTGGTGCAAAAACACACCCTTGTCACAGGCCGTTTGAAGCATCAATGAGTGAAGATAAACTTCCCAAATTGTTCAATCGAACCTGAAGCTTGGACCCCTCATGTAGATTAATTAATA
This sequence comes from Ambystoma mexicanum, assembly GCF_040938575.1. Classification (NCBI taxonomy): domain Eukaryota; kingdom Metazoa; phylum Chordata; class Amphibia; order Caudata; family Ambystomatidae; genus Ambystoma; species Ambystoma mexicanum. The sequence goes on from NC_090929.1 coordinate 1,089,817,807, forward strand.
CAGAGAGCAGACCGGGGGGCATACCCATTTGATTTAGCTTTCCCCAAAGCAATGTTCTATCTACTGTATCAAATGCCATTGTTAAGTCAATTGAGGAAATATAAATGGTTACACCCTCCTTTTTCCAGACTTTCCCCTGCATAACATTTAACAGGAGACCCCCAAAATCAGTTCCCACACTCTTTCTAAATCCAAATTGGAATCTGGATAAGATGTTATTAGAATTGATCCAGATTTGGATGTGGTTCAAGACAATGCCTGAGAAAATCTTAGAATCTGCGTCAAAGAGACTGATTTTGGACAGGACCGATCACCCTTCTTGTAGATAGGTACTACATAGGAAATGTGCCATGATGTCGGGATGTTTTTCCGAGTCCTAAAATATCACTAAACAGCATATATAGTATTTTTGTCCATTAAATGATGGTTACATTCGCCAGACCATTGGGTCCCGCAGCCCTAGACGAGGATGCCCTCTGTATCAGTGTTTTAATGTCCTCCTGAGTAATAGAAAAATGCCACGGCGAATCCCAAAAATGGTTGGGTAGTAGGTTATTACACTTAACTGATTTATACAATACTCCAAAATGCCCTGCCCATTGATGTTCCGAGATGGAGGATATTTGTTCCTCGGAATTCATCGATAATTTACCATTCATTAATGCCCAAAAAGTCCTCGACGTGTTGTGTTTTAGGGCACAGAGGATGTTTTCTCCATCTGACTGATAAAAGGAAGCGCGATGCGCCTTAATCCTATTCTTCCATTTATTATTTATCCTTTTTCTTACTATCAATTTTATACCTAATGAGTAATTTGCATTACATAGTTATCGAAGTTCTCTTGATCTATTATTCTTGAAGCTTCTTACTACGGAATCATAGGAATGGGCCTGTTTTTTACTGCCACTACATACACAAGAAGGGATTGCTATATTTTTTATTATATTCCCTACGTAGTGGCAAAAAATATCGTTTGTATACAGAGTCCGTTTTTTCCCAAAATTGGAAGTGTTAAAATCGGACAATAAAACTGAATTGGTTTTACCAACGGTATCTTTATGCCAACCAATTCTAGTTTTGGCTGTGTTTACCCGCACATTCGGCTGGCAGCATAATTCAGTCCCTGTACCCCAGACACCAGCCAATTTTAACTCTAGAATCTTATGACCACTACACGTAGTCCTCAGTAATTTATACTCAATTGCCAAATTCATCAATGATTCAGAAATAAAAATGTAGTCAATTACACTGGATTGGATACCTCTAAAACAAGTTGAGTGATCCATGTTACTGCTCATTAAGTCTCTAGCATTATGTAGACACCCTACCTGTAAAATGTTTCCCCAGTAATAACCATGATGATTTTTTTTTTACTGAGTAAATTGGGGCAAGCCCAGTTTCACCTGCAGTAGACACATCTACGCCCTCTTGTCTTGGAATTTCTGTATTAAAATCACCCACAACCAAAAGCATCAGATACGAAAAAAGTTCTTGACACTCCATCAGGATTAATCCCAACTGCTTCAATGCTTCTTGGGTTTCCAACTTGAGGCTCCAATATATGTTTATTATCAGTAGATTACAATATCTTTGTTATCTTTTGCAAGATACACTCTTGGCCTTAATTCCCTAGAGGGGTGCATTCATTCTGGTGTGAGCATAATTAAGGTACAAACTTAGAATTAGGGGTACCCTTAAAGGGACTCCCTTTCACTGTAAGGGTAAGACTCCCTTTCTCTGTAAGACTCCCTTTCATGGGTCTGGTTGGCACCGTAGTATGTGGGGGTCTTGCAATCAAAGCATTGGAGGGCTGTAACTCTAACTTGTGGGGTGTTGGTGCTGAGCGGTCATGCTATCTGTATCGTGGAATGGTAACTGGCAGGATGTGCTCTGCCTCCTCCTCGTGGCCTTGCCGAGCACATTCTTTCCGGGACGCAAAGGCCTGCAGCCTCTGAGACAATGGCAAGCTTGTAACTTGCTGAATCTTACTTATGGTGAGGGTTATGTTTATGTGGACCATGTAAATCTCGTACTAACACGTTTGTGCCTTTCGGCACCCTTGAACCTACTAACAAAAATAGCTGCAAATAACAAAGATGGGTTTACACTCACCTCTATTGTATAGCTCCTAATGCATGTACTATGAAATCATACACTCTCTTGTGTATATACCTTCCCCCTGCTCCCTTGGTGTGCAGTTTGCAGTTTGTTTCTTATTCATAATCGGTTAGGGGGGTAGGAAGACCCTCTATCCTTCTCAACACATCCTAGTTGGTAACTGAATCCTTCCCTCCAAGGCACTGTGTCCATAGACCAGGATACCCGCAAGAAAACACAAGACACATGCAAACAAAAGAAGCAAGGATCTGACCCACCGACACGTGGATGAGCTAAGGGAATGGAGGAAGACAAGGTTCTGAAGTGGAGGTAGTAGACAGACATAATCCAATATCCCATTGACTTGTACTATCGGAACTGTTTTGCCATAATTGTAACTTACTGACCTGCATTATTGTAACTGTTATGCCCAATTATATTACTGTGACCACCTACTTTAATGCGCCCAGATACCTGCGGGTTCAGTGCGCTATAGAAATAAATAAACAAACAAACAATATCAATCCAGAAGCAAACCGAGTTCATAACAGGTAGACTGAGAAATCCAAGGGAATGCAAAACACAGAAGCGGAGAGGGCACAGACAATGAAGGAAGCAGGTATAAGAAAGCAACTGGGGAGGAAACAGTAATTACTGGAAAGGGTATGACAGAGTACCAAAGCAAGGCACCCTGAATAACGCAAGCCCAACCACTCACTCATTGAAGAGCGCTGCAGTTCAGTTCTTGCAGCCTCTGATGCTGCTGTAAAGTTGTTGTGGCACGCGGGGCGAGCAACGGCATATCGACTGGTCCCGATGTCAGCTGACCAGCATGATGCTGCGTGCGTCGGCCAGGAAAGACTTGTTGGGTAACTTAGTCTTTCCAAGCTCTGAGCCTCCAAGGGAAGGTGCCATGGCATTGCCCTCGTTTCAGAACCTGACAGAACCCCAACCCAAGGACCGACCCTCGGGTGGCCGAAAATAGAGGAATTGTGGCACCAGTCGAGGAGCATGGATGTTAGTAGTGGGTTCCCATGTACGGTCCTCCAGGCCGTACCCCTTTGAGTTGACCAAAAAATATTAATGCCCACAGGATATCTTGCCATTTAGCGTGATCTGTACCTCATACTCATCAGACCCATCGATCAGCACCGGGGAGAGTCTTTTTGGAATACGAGTACTAAATGCACATGAGTTCAACAGGGATACATGAAACACTGGATGGATCCTCCAGGAACAGGGTAGGGATAAACGCATGGCTGCAGGATTAATGACTTCAGAAATGATATATGGACGAACATACTTGGACAAGAACATCCGCACATGAGTAACTTCAAATGCTCAGTTGGCAGCCAGACTTTGTCACTGACTGTGTACACAGGGAAGTATTTGAAATTGGGTGTTCCCTATTTATTTTTATCTCAGGGGGTCGACACTGTAGGATGGGAGAGTTATGTATCAAAGAAGAGAGAAGGACAGGTCGACTACCCCTTCTTTTATGCCCCTGAGTATCTGCAAATCAGTAAAGGGACAGTCTGGATAACTTAGAGACTGTTGAGTACACCACTCTGGTTTACAAATTTAGCATCTTTCATTTATTTCAATACATTTTAATACATTTCTTATGCAGCTAAAAAAGACCTCCAATCTGGTCTCACATATCTTTTTTATATAATTCTAAAAATAAACAAATCTGTGCAAAATTTCACTTTCATTCTTGTGTCAAACAACATACCATCCCATCAATTTAAAGATAGACAAAAATAAGAAAAAGATAAAATTAAACAACTCATTAAAAGGAAACCACTGCTTTTGGGGAAAGCTGCTATTCGGACATTTCAAGGAACAAAGACCTAGCATCAATAACCATAATCATTGCTGCATAGTTAAATGCAACCATTGACTAAGGGAGGCAGCTGTTTCTACTTAAATTGCTCATAAAACAGCCTCTCTGCATTACTGTACAAGTATTGTTTTAAGGGTGTGGTTGATATTACAACTTCTATCATACACCCATTTGTTCTCAGTATGAGCGGCCGGGCGAGCCCGAATTGGTCTTGGTCTGATAAATGCACGCATCCCGGGAGGTCAGCGCTCGTCGGCATGTATTAGCTCTAGAATTACCACAGTTATATGGTAATGTGCCACATTGTTGTAAGCAAGCTCTGCATTGTTAAATAGATTAAGCCAGGTTCTCCACACAAAAACGCCAAAGATATTGCTCTACTGTTTAGATTAAACCTTTGGTTAGACCATCTCTTTGTGGGTGGTACGCTGATGAAAACCGAAGGTCCACACCCAACATCCTGGACAACATTTTCCAAAACATTTAAGTGAATTGTGGGCCCTATTGGATACCACTATGGAAGCAAATCAATGTGTAGAAAGAACAAATGTGCTACTTCTGCCGCGTTGGGAACACTTTGACAAGCTACAAAGTGGCCCATCTAGGTGAATGAGTCTACAATCACCAAAATAGTATTGGGTTTCTCCATGGGGGTAGTTCAGCAACCAAGTCCCACGACTCAATGTGTCACTGTTGCAGTGCTATGAGTAGATTGCACAATAGGCCCACTGGTTTCCCAGGAATTCTCTTGCTTTCAGCACAGGTGGTGTATGTTAATATGTACTGGCATACGTCAATCCGAACAGAAGACCACCACGCCCACTTCTGTACCAGCTCAAGAGTCTTTATAAAACCCAAATGCCCCACGTCCTTGGATTTGTGGCACCATCGCATAGCAACTTGTTGAAATTGTACGGTGGGTAAATTCACTTGTGAACCTTTGGCCAAAACGCCTTCTTTTCCATTAGCCCTGATGGAATTGAATTTAGTGGGTTCATAGATTTCCATTGTTGTAACTGTTCTATTAGCCCTATGTGTCGAACAGAAGCATATCACATGAGCGGGCCCAAGAATCTTATCAAACTCTTTCTTAGTGTTTTCACTGATTCCATATTGACATCTGCTTTACCAGTCTTCGATCCAGGTCGGTAAGTAATAAAAAAAAGTTGTAGGGACAAAAGAATAAATGCCAACGGGCCTGATGGGCATTAGTACACTTTGCAGTTTTTAAGCCCTGAAGGTTTTTATGATCTCTGTATACCTGTACAGGATACTTCGCCCCCAACAGGTGGTGTCTCTATCCTGAAACGCATCACTTACAGGCAGTAATTCCTTTCCCTTTATTGTAGAGTGCCTTTTAGCGGGGCAGAGGATGTGCGAAAAATACACGACTGGGTGTAGGAGCGAGTTCTTTCACATTGTAGTGAAAGTGAAAAGACTGATGCTACCGCTACCTCTGCCGCGTCTAATTATACGAGGAAAAGCAGATCTGGGTGTTGTAGATCTGGGTCCTGGGTAAATACTTTCTTGAGTGTATCAAAAGCGTTTTGAGCTGCGGTTCCTCAACAGTACTGGTGATCTTTTCAGGTCAGAAGAGTAAACAGGGTAGCTAAGGTAGAGAAATCCCTTATAAATCGGCAGTAAACGTTTGCAAAGCCTACGAAGGATTGAAACACCTTCACTGAAGTAGGACAGGCCAAGATAATTTGGACTGTGTTTTAGCACTGTTCAGAACTACACCATCAGGACATGCTACAAATCCTAGAAATGTAACTTACTTAGTGTAGAAGGTGCATTTTTGGAGCTTCGTGAAAAGGTAGTTATCGCGCAGCCGAAGCAACACTTCCCGGACATGAGTGACATGTTGTGGTGAAGGCAGAGAATAAATCAAAATGTCATCCAGGTAAATGACGACTAAAACATCCGAAATATCTCAGAAAATATCATTAATAAAATGCTGAAAGGTGGCAGGTGCATTACACAACCCTCATGGCATCACGGTATACTGAAATAGATGGTATAAAGTTCTAAATGCTGTTTTCCATTCACCCCCTGTTCTTACCCGTACCAGATGGTAGGCACCTCTGAGGTCTCACTGCACCCTGAACTTGATCCAACAGGACGGAGATGTGCGGCAATGGGTTCCTATTTTTTATTGTGATGGCATATGGTAATCATGGTAATCATATGGTAATCACCCCTTTCTTAGGCACACAAAAGGGGGACTGCAGCTGGTGATTTTCAATTGCAAATGAAACCACTATGGAGAGCATAGGCAATATACTCCTGTAAATGAGTATCTTCGGCATGTGTTAACGGATAGCTGCGTCCACACAGAATACGGGCCTCAGGCTGTAGGTCTATGGGACAGTCACAGGTCCATTAAGGAGGAAGACATGCTGCAAAAATGTCTGCAAAATTTTAATGTGTTGATATGCAAAGGAGATCATTACACCATATAACATTTTACTGATCTAGTGCATATGTGTAGGTGTGTATCCCCCCTTAATGGTACCTTCAGTCCTGAAAAAATAGACCCGGTACTTGTTGTTTCTATTGTAAAAAAGTTTTTTAGTTTTTAATCATTATTTCATCATTAATTCAAAAGTATAAAAACACTTATAAAAGTGTTCGGTGTGAGTCAGACCCAACCTCACACAGCATGGTAATAAACAACAATACAAATTACAAATTACACATTCATATAGCCACATAAAACGATAAAAGATTACACAAACAGACAATAAATGGATTTAACAATTTTCCAAAAACTGAGTGTAATGACTCAGATACAAATAGCTCCCGACATGTTTCAGTTCTTGGTTGCTCAAATGCATGAACTTTCTTCAGGGGAATATTACAATTTCTAAGTTTCTGTCATGATGCCTACCTCCAAGGAGCCAGGCCGGGCCCAGCAACCCCAGAGGCAGACATCATTTTCCCCAGGGAAGTCTCAGCGGGCCCAAGTCGGGGCCCTTTGGACTCAGTCCTGGCGCCTTAGGCGCCAGGCTCATAGCGGACCCCAGTCCTGGCGCCTTAGGCGCCAGGCTCATAGAAGAGGATATGTGTTTAAGTGCTTGGGTGCACACTTACCTGATGCAGACCTTGCTGCTTCATCCAGGCCCTCTTGAGGCCTGAATGGGACTACTTTACCTGTAGGACTACTTCACCACCCGGGTGTGGTCGGGGAAGGATACATACCTGATTGGTGGAAGGATACATATCAGGATACATATCAGGAACTTCTTCCAAGGCTATTTAAACCCCACCCGAACAGCCACACGTGCTTCGCGTTGTTCTGCACCTAGCAGCTGGACGCTCACCGTGTCAGCTCCTGCAGCCACGCCTGCCAGCACCCTGGAACACCTGCAAGGGGAGAAAGGAAGAGAATAGGAGAAGAAAAGCCCTTACCTGCTAAATCTGCATCCCGGAGTCATTTCTCCAACGGCCCTGAAAAGGAAGACATCATTTTAAAGGCATTTTGTTTCGATCGCTGCAGCGCTGCATTTTACTCACCTTTGCAAGGCGCTTCCATCTTCAGCAGCGATCTTCTGGATTCAGCTACGCCCCGGCGCCTAGAGGAAAAAGGACAAGAACAAAGGTGAGAGGGAGAAAAGGAATAAGGAAAGCTCAGTTTCCTTTTAAGTCTTACCTGTTGGATTATTCCCACTGCATTTCGGGTCCTGCCACTTCCTGGCATCTCCGGACCCCGGCCCCCATGGGGAAAAAAGACAAAGACATTGAATGAGCGAATGCAAAGACATTACCTGAGCGCTCATCCAGAACTGTTTCACTTCGGGTCGGCGCCATATCTCCGGCACTCCGAACCCCGGCCCCTAAGGGGAAAAAGACATAAGCATTAGCCCTTGCTGCAATTAGACAACGAACATTATTTTTAAGCTTGAACTTTTGAACAGAACTTTTACAGCGCCTTACCTGAACAGTCAAGCTTACCTGAACTCCCATCAATCCTCAATCCAGTGAAGTAACTGGGTTTCAACGCGCCCCTGCATCAGAAGCAGGATGGAGAGCTCATCCTTCCAAACCCTAAGGTGAGGCTTCACGGGGAATCGTGGAGGAGGTATCGTGGAGGGTTGGAAGGGAGTGGGAGGCTTGAGCATTGTTCCACAGTTGGTAATACTCCCTTTTCACGCACAGGAGGGTATCCAACGAGCCAGGGAAGCCAGAATAGAGGGGCCCTTCCTGTCCATCTTCAGAGTTCTGCGCCTTCGACGCCGCGCCTCCGTGGGAACCAGGTGAGCGTTACAGTTTCCACCATGCAATCCAAGGTCACAGATGTGGGTTCTCACAAGTTTCCTAAACCAGGAAACAAACAAAAGGGGAAGTCACCACCCATATACACCAGTCAGATAAATACTGGAACAAATTCCATACATCAGTGCAGTTTGTGCAACAAATCACAAAGCACTGATAGAATTAGGACATGATTGCACTCAACCTGTCCCCAATAATAAGCTACATACCTCTTAAATTGGTGCCTGTAGCGCCGGTGTAGCAACACCAAAATTTGGCCGTTGACTCCAAAGTCGAGTCCTAATTATTCAATAGCTCCTAGTAGCTGAGGGCCAACTCAAACACTGCAAACCAAACAACACATACAATTCGTCACAGTCAAACACAAAAAAACGTTTCCCCTTTAACCAAGGCACACACCAATATGTCTCCAAACAGCCCTATTCGCTGCATCAGAATATACCACCACCACACCGTGATAATATTCCATAGCTGACATATGCCCCACTATGTTGGTTTCGCCTGAGTCTGACACCACCAAAAAATGGTAAATTTAAGAGACCATGATCTCTAATGTGTAGTATGGTGCATCCTCCGTGGTAAAAATAATCCATCATACCTCCTTTTCCAAAATGCGCCAAGTGAATATCTATCCTGTTCTTCTTAGGAATGGATCGAAAATAGCTGTATTAAAGTATCCACAATTCAGGACCTGTATGGAGAACGAAACGGAATAGCCTCTATATAAATGAAACTCCGTGTCGCTGTGCTCAATTATATAAAAAAGGGTATCAAAACCCGGTACAGACCGCTCATCACATTAGTATCACTTAAGACTCAATATCCCTTAAAAACATACCTTTAAATCGCGTAGCACAGAGTATATATACTCCCACACAGCCGAGTCTGCCGTACCAAAGTGCAACACTTTGTACTAGGATTATAAAGACTCGCGTTCAACCCGGAAGTAAGTAGCGCGACATAAAAAAAGGACTCTGGATGTCATAAGATAGGAACACAAAGAAAGGACTAATGAGTTCACAACCTATGGCTATTGCTAATAGCAACACGGGGAGTGTTATGCAAATGAAAACCAGAGGCTTAAATACCGTCTAGTTGAAGGGGGGCACCGTACATACCGTACCAATGTACAACGCGTTGTACTGGGATTATTTAGGCTCGCGTTCAACCCGGAAGTCAGTGGCGCGACATAAAAAGAGGACTCCGGATGTCATAAGATAGGAACACAAAAAAAGGACTAATGAGTTCACAACATACGGCTATTGCTGGTAGCAACACGGCGAGTGCTGTACAAACGAAAGCCAGGGGCATAAATACCATCTAGTTGAAGGGGGGCACCGCACAGACCTGCATACCTGGCCCGATATGACCAATTCAGAAATAACCTCAACCGGGTACCTTCATCACCCCGAATCCAACAATAGAAAGTAGGTAAAAAAACACTTATAATACATAAATAATTATAAAGAGGCCAGATTGCAGAGAATCTATCACAATCACACTACCTCTTTTCCCAAATATAAAAGAAAGAAAGGAACATACAAAAGTCGGCACCCCCAGTAGCGTTGAATTGCATGTTGGATTATAGACAACAAACAAATCTTTATCCTGCATAAAAGTGGTACAACACATCACATCAAATTTATGACCATAATGATTGTCTCATAGAAGGAGTTTACTTGTGTGTATGTTGCCACTCAATTTCTTCATTGAGACCCAAAATGTGGCTTTGACATTTAAAAATCATTTTCTGTTCAAGCAATAACAATTTCCTGTCTGTTTCAAATTTGTTCTTACATACCACTTTCTTCAAAATTACCCATCTCAAATCCTCATGTGTATGCTTCATTTGCGTAAAATGTTTAACCATGGGGGCTGTAAGAATCTGATTCTTAATACAGCTGCGATGTTCCACCGTCCGTGTCCGACACTTCCTATTCGTTTTCCCAATGTATTGCAATCCACATGGGCATAAATCACATTTTCCGTGTTACAATTCGTCATGTCATCAAGAGACCACACCATGGTTGGATTCAGTAAGACCTGTTTCGTTTCTTTAGTATAGGCACACATAATGGATTGTCCACATGGGAAATGTCCTTTAACAGGTGGGAGACCCCACAATGTCGTTTGTCTAGGTGCTGTCATCTGTTTCACCGATATATCATTCCTAATCAACATGTTTCTGATGTTTTGACTTTTTTTGAATGCTATTAAGGGAGGATGTATAGACTTATCATTATAAACCTTTCTCCAGGTTTTGTTAATAATACCTTTGATTTTATAAGATAGATTGGAGAAAGTATTTACAAATACAATGCGGTTCTCTTTATTTACCCTTTTCTCCCTTGTCTCCAATAGAGCTTCATGATTATTATTAAATGCTCTTTTGGATGATGTTTTCACCAATTTAGCTGGATAACCTTTGTTGCATAATTTTTTGGACAATACGGCCGCACTACTGCAGTAGTCCTGTTGTAAGCTACTATTCCTTTTTAGTCTTTAAAATTGTCCGAAAGGTAAGTTTGTTTTGATGTGATTAGCATGATGACTTGAGAAATGTAACAAGGCATTTTTGTCTGTCTTTTTGTTGTATGGTTTCACCTTTAATTTCCCTTCATGGTGGAAAATAGTAATATCTAGGAAATTAATTTCCTGAGTATTTATTTCCTTGATGAAGTTTAAAAAAGGGTTTTGCACATTTAGCCATTCCACAAATGACTGGGCCTCGACTTCTGAGCCTTCCCATACTATGAAAATATCATCTATGTATCTTAGCCATTTGACTAGATGTTTTTTGAAAGGGTTAGTGTCGGGGTAGATGACCAATTTTTCAAAGTATTCTACATAGAGGTTGGCAAAATTTGGAGCCATGGCTGCACCCATGGCCGTGCCTTCTATTTGTTCGTAGAAACTTCCTTGAAATTGAAAGAAGTTTCTTGCCACTTCAACACACCACATTATAAAAGCACTGCTAACTGGATGACCATCTTCTCTGTCTCGCAAAATTTCTTCGACTACTTGAAGAGTAGCTCTTTGTGGAATAACCGTGTACAAAGATTGTATGTCGAGGCTAATCAATAGAAAGTTGTTACAATTGTAGGGTAAATTCTCAATTTTATTGATGGCATCTGAGGTATCCCTCAGGTAACTACTCATTTTCAATATAAAAGGCCTCAAATAAAAGTCCACAAATTTCGACAGAGGTTCTAGTATGGAATTTACCCCTGATACAATAGGTCTACCTGGAGTGTTAATAAGACTTTTGTGTACTTTAGGAAGGATGTAAAACACAGGCACACGTATGGTTTTTCGCCTTTTATGAAGTGGTGCAAAATTTTAATAACAGTATGGGAGAACTGTTTTTACATCACCACATCATGTATTCATTAGGAAATAGCGCATCCTGGACTCTGTATCATGTCCCTAGTTTATAGGCACATTTCCTCACAGAAGGAATAACGGAAAATCATTGTCGTGTTTCCCCAGTCAATGGCAGGATTATGCAGAGATAATCATAGCAGTTCTAGTATGACATTGAAATGTGGTGCTGCAATAATATCAAAAGATAACTGCTGTGTATGATCTGGTACAGACGTCATGGACATAGTAACAGTACCATATGAGATAGGGCCGGAGGACAGGGTGAACCGTCCACTGCCCTTACAGGTTCTGTTTTTACTTTGGGTAATATCCCAATCTGAATTTTCATAAGCAAATGCGGCATCCATATAGACACCCGAAGCACTGAAATCAATACATACATCAACATGGACTGTATTTTCACTGTCTACTTGTAGACACACCGGGAGACTGACATGTGTAGTAGCGATGGTGGGAAGACACAGACTGGATAGAATACCTCGGCTCATCCCGCATGCCCCATTTATGGGCAAGCCCTGTCATTTCCCACCCTGCGTGCAGGCTTCCCAAACATTTCTTGATGAAATGCTTGGCCTTACTGCAATAGAGACAAGGCAATCCTTTTCGGCATCACTCTTTCTTTTCCTGAATCAAAGGACCACGAATACCCCGATCTGCATGGGTTCAGGAACATTGATTGGGCTCACGGGTTAACAGGAGAAGGGTGAGAAGCCCCCCAGGTTGGGAGAAGTGTTTACGTTCTCCACTACTTTAATATATCCGGGAGTCGACCTGTACGGTGAAGTCTAATTGGCCTGAAAGTTCAGAGGCAGGGTGGGGACTACCAGCAAGGCATACTTGATCTCATCCCTGAGACCTTTGTAAAACAAGGCTACCGTCTTGTCCTCGGCTCAAGCCGTTTATGCTGCCAATTAGTTAAATCGAGAGACGTATGCCAACAAATCCTTTTTGCCTTGAACTAATCCCACCATCTGAAGACCCTAGCAATTGCGATCATTAACGCATCAAAGTCATATAACAAGGGACTGTTGCTCTCCATAGGAGGGTTTGCCCAGACTGCGGCAGTACCACCTAGATCTGATAATATAAAAGCTGCCTTCGATGGAGCGCCAGGAAGGAAGTGGGCCCACACAAAAATGCAGTTTACATTGAATAAAAAAGGTTCTATATTCTTTGGAGTCCCACAAGAACGTTCGGGTAGTGCTAGTGGGAAGTGTAGAGGAACCAATCCTGAAATCCGGGCTAACACAGGGATGGGGGCTGCGGCAGCACGAGCCCCAACGGTAGTGCAGGCCCTCTCAGTTTCTGCTCTGAATCTGGTGGCAGGGGATGTAATCCGGCTTGTAAAACATCAAACCGATTGTGTGTCGAAGCAACGTCCGAACAAAGTGCATCAACAGCTTGGACTAGAGCTGTGACAGGGTCCCCAGCACCTTCCATCGTACGTCACAAGGGTGTATGCTCTTCATTCTGTCAGGTACACAGTACCATGTTGTTGAAGGTTGCTCTGTGTACACGATATGTGAGGTAACCCAATCCATCCTTATACCAACCGCCCCAGAACCTTGGGCTTGTGAGACATTCCAAAGTGGTAGGCGAAAAGGTGCAAGGAAGAATTGGCTCCAATGCCTCGAACCCGTAAACTGTAAGGGAGATTAAGGATATCAATACAGGGAAAGGTATAAATTGTGAGTGCTAGGAAATTATCCACCCACCTAGGGTCCTGAGCTGATACGAAGGCAACCTAGTTGGTAACTGAATCCTTCCCTGCAAGGTACTGTGTGCATAGACCAGTATACCCGCACGACAACACACGACTTGTGAAAAGAAAAACAAGCAAGGACTTGACCCGCTGACTAATCCAATATCAATCCAGAAGTATACCAAGTTTATAACAGGTAGACAGAGAAATCCAAGATGAGACATAATCGAAAAAACAGGTCCATTAACAGGCCGAGGTTCCGGTAATCAGAAACACAAATGGGGAATGCAAAATGCAGAAGGGGAGAGGGTACAGAACAAGGAGCAAGCAGGTTCACGAAGACAAATGGGGAGTAAACAGGAATCACTGGAAAGGGAATGACCTAAAGTCATGCAAGGCAGAGTGAATAACACAAGCACAACTACTCACTTATTGAGGAGTACTTTTCTCACAGCCTCTTATGCTGCCACAAAGCTGTTGTGGCACGCACAGCAAGCAATGGTGTACCAGGAGGTCCTGACGTCAGCTGAATGGTGCAGCACTGCGTGCATCAGCCAAGCAAGGCTCATTGGGTTACGTAGTCTTTCCAAGCTCCGACCATCCAAGGGAAGGTACTGTGGAGCTGCCGCTCTGAAAACCTGACACTGCCCAGCTGAAGTCATCTCAATCCCTCTTTTTGTTTGTTCGGACAGTATGTCGGTGGCAGGGTTGTATACAAGAGCAGAACGGACTTGTTCCTGGCAAGAAAGCCTTTAATGCCCGTCAGATCACCATCAATTCAAGAGAATTGGCGTGTTAATAACCTGCTTGTACTTTCCATAGTCTGTTCCCAGAAAGGTCTTGAATGTGAGTACCCTATCCCAGCAAGGAAGGCATATGTAACCAGAGTGAGCAGAGGCCAAAGGGGAGAAAATGTAGCCCCCTGAAGAAGATTGTCATGGGACCACCATCACAGAAACCTGAACACTTAAGGATCCAGTCAAAGGAGATCCCTCATGTCACCCCAATATTGTGGTAGACGTTTACCGAACAAAGTAGTGGAATTGTGGTCCCAGCAAGGGAGAGGGTAGGTGGAAGCATAGTGCAGCATGTGACAAGGTTTTGCAGCCGGGCATTGCAATAATATGTGACTAGTGACTAAGGCTCCTACTACAACTTTACACTTGCACAGGGGCATGAATGGACAAATCCTCTATATAGAATGGTGAATATGATCATAAAAAGTAGAGGAATGGTAAACAGATAAAAATAAAAGTAGTGGTGATTTAGGGCCACATTACTTAACGCTGCACAAGAAAACCCACATAGTAAATAGTTGCAAGAAGTTAAGCTGGGTGGCGTTGGATACCTAAAACCGCACAACAGAAATACCATATTGAAAATAACGGTAAGAAGTTAAATGAACAATTTTAAATCACATTAGTGACTGTGTTATAAAGAGGTTATTGGTCACGTCAACCTGGTAAATATGTTAATTGTTTAGACTTCCGCATTTCCCTAGTGACATAACTGCCCGATGTCGCGATGCCAAGCATTCACGTGCCCATAAATTGAATACTGTTAAAAATACACAGTCTCTGTTCAGAGATCAAGTGAGTGAAATTGTCTTATTAGTTTAATATTCTTTTGGAAGTATCCATATTGAGCATGATGGTTTTGTGTTTTCTTATAGCTGCATAGTTTGCATTTGAAAGTCAAGATTAATGTATATGAATGGAACTGATTTTTTTGGGTGGGATGGTCCAGGCATATTGGTGATAAACCAATTTAATTAAAAAGCATGTGCTTATGATATGGATGCTTGACAGATTAGATAATTCATAGGAGTCGTTCTTATTTATCACACAACTTTTCCTTAACGTTGATTTTATATCTGATAGTGTGGAGATCATAATATGACCTCATGAAAGGAGTGAACAATTAAAGCAGGTTTTAGTGTGTAAGTTGAAACATGTTTGAGAGTGGGGAAGCTTAAATGTTGGAGAGCCAGATCACGTTTTAAATGTGACTAGAAGCGTGCTCTAAGTGAATTAAATATTTGCTGATACAGTTTATATACACACAGATTTCTGGGGTGTTTCCTGACAGATGTTCTTTTATATTTATTTATTTTCATACATTTTTTGCATTTATAAAGCGTGCAAACAGCCCAAAGGCATTGTGGCGCTGTTACATAATTGAGCGACTTAGTTACAAGAGCTAGCATGTTGCGATACAAATGAGGAGTACATAACATCACAGTGCGCGTTACATTACAGATTGTCAGAGTAGGCTATTCGGCATGTGGATTCAGGTAGGAGGCGTGTTGGTTCAGGCGAATAGTAGTGTTTTGATGGATTTGCTGAAGGCAAGGTGGGAAGGTTCAGCTCTCAGGGAAGGTGTCAAGGAGTTCCACTGCTTTGTGGCAATGTAGGGGAAGCTGGGGCCGCCACCGCTGGCTAATTCACTTTGGGTACTGTAAGGGGGTTAGCGTGGGTGTTCTGGTTGGTCTCAGGGGCAAGGATCTGTTTACTCTTTGTGAGTGGTAGATTGGGGCTGTGCGGTTGATGCATTTGTGTGTTAAGGCAAGTGTTTTAATGAGGATACATTCTCTGTTGGGCAGCCAGTGGGCTTGCCTTCTGGCTGAGGATATGTGTTCCCTTTTGGGGATGCCTATGGCAGCACAGAGAGCATTATTTTGGATGGTTTGGAGTTTCTCAAGGTTTTTTGCTGATGTGCCTGTGAAAAGGGCATTGCAATAGTCTAGTCTAGACCCAACTATGGCTCTAGCGATGGTGAGGCAATTGTCGGTGGTCAGGAAAGGTCTGGCTGCGTTTAAGAGTTTGGTATGATAGGTTGCAGAGGATGCAATGGCACTGACTTTCCTGGACATTGACAGGTTGGAGTCCAGGTAGACTCCGAGAGTTTTTACTGCCTTTGAGACGGGGATAAGGTGTTCTCAATCTTGAAGGATGAGTATTGGTTAACTAGTTTCTTTAGAGCGTCTGATGATCCTATCATTAGTAGCGCTGTTTTGTCTCCATTCAGGCATAGTCAATTCTCCGCCATCCAGATTTGAATGGTGGTGTACGCAGAGTTGAGGGTCTTGGCATCTGCCTCGTAATCCCCTGATAGGGGTAGGAGGACTTGTGTGTCGTCCGCGTAATTGGTGTAGGCGATGCCGATTGAGTCAAGTATGTTAAATAGTGGACGGGTGAAAATGTTGTAGAGTGTGGGGGATATGCAGGAGCCCTGCGGTACTCGGCAGTGGATGATGTCAGGTTTGGCACAGGCATGGTCAGAGAATACTCTCATGGTTCTGCCTTGGCGAAACGAGGTTATCCAGGTAGTTGCATGTGGGGAGAAGTGTGCTGAGGCAAAGAGATGTTTGCAGAGGGTATTGTGGTCTACAAGGTCAAATGCTGCAGATAGTTCTCGGAGGATGAGTAGGACAGGTTTGCCTCTGTCCTTAATGTCGTCCATCTGTTTTTTCAGGTCGAGCAGAGCTGTTTCAGTTCTGTGGCCGGGGCAGAAACCGGACTGTCGTAGTCCAAGGAAGTTGTTGGATTTGAGGAATTGTTGGACTTGTAGATAGGCTGCCTGGTCCAGGATTTTTAATAGGAAGGAGACTGTGGTTATTGGTCTGTAGTTGTTGGGTGAGGTGGGGTCTAGTGATGTTTTTTTTAGGAGTGGGCATACCCAGGCTTCCTTCAGGCTAGCGGTAACGGATCCAGAGGCGAATGAAGCATTTATGAAGGGGTGAGGAATGGTGAAATAGTGTGTGCACAGTTTCTGATGAGTGGTGCCGGGCATATGTCCCCTTTACAGATGCAGGGTTTGATCTTTTTCTTGAGAGAGATGACTTCAAGTTTGTTAACATCTTTGAAGGCAAAGCGGGGAGAGTCAGCAGCCCAGTAGTTGGGGGTGGTAGGGTGAGGCTGTTTGGGTGGGTTCAGCGTGTGTTGATTGGTTAGGATTTTGTTGTGGAGGGAGTCTGGCTTGTTGAGCATGGCTGATTGTATGTCAGTGCACCATGCTGCATCTTTGGTGATGGTTTGGGGGGGAGGTTCTAGCTCCCTGAAGATGGCAAAAATGTCCTTGGAGTCTAATTTAGCATTAGTGATCCTTGTGTTAAATGACGTGGCTTTGATAATGGTTTTTTTGTAGTAATTTGCGAGTTTCCGAAACTCGGGTTTGGCTCTGTCATAGTGGCTGGATTTCAAGTTGGAGAGTGCTGGCCATTTTTTAGCGCAGAGTTCTAGTAGTTCGGGGGAGAACCAGGCGTTGTTTCATTGGCTTGGCTTTACGGGCAGCTAGTGGGGCAATGGTCTCGACTGCATGTCTAAGTGTGTTGTTGTATGTTTGAACCAATGTCTCAGGGTCGCTGGAGAATGGAGGACTGAAGGCTGGGACTAGGAGGTGTGGTGAGAGCCTTTCTTTAGTGAGCAGGCAGGAGCTCCTGGCAGTGGCCGCTGGGAGGGGCATGATAAACAGAGTTTCTTTCGAGGTGGGAGAAATGATGAACTGGATGAAATGGTGGCTTGTCGATGGAGAGGGAGTGTTTGCACTAATGATGGGAGGACAGTTATATGCAGCCTTGGAAATCCTATCTCAACAAAAGAAGAGGGTTATGTGAATGGAATTATTATTATTACTCTCATAGTTTAAGTAGTTAGTAACAAAACACCCAGCAAGTTCTAGTAATGAGAATTTTATAATTCCTAATGCATGTATTATATTACGTACAATTTAAGAGAAACCGAATACTAATGATTTTTTTTCTGTGATCCATAGATTAATGTGTATGATTGCTAACAATCTCAATACAACACTGTTAATGTATTGGAAATACCTGACATCTATTTTTCTAACATACGGTTTGAATAATGTTTTTGTACCACGACGAAGGTCCATTAATGTAGGTGGTAAAGTTGAAACATGTAGGGTTGTGTGGTGCCTCTTGATTGGGTAGTGTAAAAATGACATTTGTTTCAGTGTTGGTTGGGCAGCCACAGTTTGGCTTAGGATAAATATGAGTTCGAACAAACCGATGACCTTCATGCACATCAATACATGGTGTTCTCCTATATGTCCTCTTTGAAGACAGAATAATTGCAAAATATGATTTCTGGATAGTTTTAGTGTTGACCGTCCATTGGGTGGATGTGTGGATAGTAAGATAATTCTTTCTCTATGTAGAAATTGCCTAATGAATTTGAGATTTTGTTAGGATTTTTTAATATATTAAGTGTATATGTATACATTATTTTTGGACTAAAAAGTTGGAGTTTAACAGTTCTGGAAGTAGGCATGTACTTTCAAAAGTGGATCCATAAGTTTGGAAAATAGGTTTTATATGTAGATTTGAGAACCTGCAAAGCTGTTGGCAACCTGAAGGGCAGCATAGTAAACTGATAGTAGGTTAGACTTCTATGTACTTCGGCTATCCCTGATGTTTGTTGTGAACTGACATATGTAGACCTCCTGAAGATAGATTCACACCCTCCATTCTTGAAGCTCAAGGGCCTGAAGGATCTGTGGCAACATGACACTTTTGAACTTGTCCTTTCTATGAACTTGTGGAGGAGCCTTTGGCACAAAAGTTGACTGGGGTCTCCATCCTTCATCGGGACCAGGAAATGCTCGGAGTGTGAACTCCAGGGGCATGAAAAAACATAATTGCCAATGCTGTGACTGCTTTTGGCCTTGAAAACAAAACACACTTATGGCTAAGTTAAAGACCGTAAGGTCCTAAGTACATTCCTGCACAGGCAGACTGTCCTTAAAGTGAAGAACACACTGTCCGGACGGTTTTGATAATCATAGCAATTAGGATCATCTTCTTCAGGACCATTTGAATTGGCCTGAGAGGGGAAGAATCCTGCCCAGGAGGGAGCTGCCAGGGAGGGTCCTGCCGGGAGGAGAGGACGCCACCTACTGCAGAGGAGAGACTGTGACACGGGGCTGAGCGGGCCATGAGAGGTTCAAGACTGCTAGAGTCTCCTTTTCCTTGTGCGCACAGCTGGAGTTGTGGGGCACGGAAGACTCCCAAGTACTGCAGGCCACGAGTAGCGTCCGAGAGTGAAGAGTGGAAGTACCAGCAACAGGCAGCATTTTCGAAGAAGGCGAACGCTGCTCGTCAGGTTCATGAGAAGCGTATGCGGAGCCGCAGGACATCGGAAGAAAGAAGATAGAGACCGCCTAGAAGAATGTCTGAGTACCGGTGAGTGAAATAGAGGGAACACACATACAAGGCCGCTCCTGGGGCTACAGCTGGGCATATGGTTTTGCCGAATGAACTGAAATGTGTAACAATTAATGGTGAACGCGAAGTGAGGGGTTTTGGATACCGTGCAAGCTGCAAATTGAAGTTAAAGGAACTTGAATGTGAAGCAAGTATTATTGAATACCCAATTAAAGGAACGTTCTGATGAGCCTACAAATGAAGTAAAAACAAGTATGAAACGCTCTTCTACCCTCCCCTTTCATTCACTTACGATCCACGCGCTCACTGTGTTCAACTTCCAGGAACCACCACTCAGGGTTTCCTGCATTCCTGGCCATCGGCCGCCTCATCTCACGGTATTAATCAGCCAGCGGACCATCCAGCTTTAATCAAGACTAGAGGCACACAGGTAATAAGGCGCTTCACCATGTATGGCCACCAGTGTCTAGCCACACTAGGGAGTTCCGGCTAGATTTGGTTCTGAATTTGTGCTCATTCTTGCAGGCTACCCACCAGCAGCCCAGCACTTATTAATGAAGTACTCCCTGCTGCCAGTAGAAAGTTAAGCAGCTGACCCTACTGTAAATATAGATGCACATATATTTGATTCTGTACATTTAAACTTAGTCATTTTCTACAGATAGGACCTGCGTCCCTTGACCAGCGATTTACACTTAGCGACACCTGACTAATCCAGAGTGTCATTTATCAGCTTCCCGTGATTCAGCCATCGGCAGACACGGTAAACTCCACCTGTTGAAACTAGACAGGGATTACTAATTATCACAGTCAATGTGTTTCCTCAAATCTCATTGATATCCCACCGACCTTGTTAGCACCTTCCCTCACTGTGCCTTATTTGTTTCCAACAGCACACGCAGAACACCCAGACTTCCCAGTCTCCTTGTCCTGACGAAGGTCCATTTAAGAAAGGCTTGTATTCCAGCCACAGAAAGGCCGAAACACTGTGGTTTAGACTTTGACTTTAGAGTCACAGTGGTGCAAAATACTCACTGCTTTCTGTATAACTGTGTTGACTTGTACTATATGTTGTATTTGTTCAAAGGTTTTGACCCCTGTCATGCTATACCTTGACAATAGGATTTGTAGTATGTCCAGTATGTGTACCTTATTCCAAGCAATGCATCTTGGAGAATTACCTCTTGTAAACTAACATTACCGTTGAAATACAAAAATGGTGTTTTGTGCTGTCTCCCAGTAGACATTAATATGTGATTGTTTTGAACTCTAACAAAATTTTTTGAAACAATTGAGGTGTGTGATCGTTATTGATCTGTGCAATTTATTTTCTTACATGCCAAAAGGGTCGATGCTCTGTGTTCCACTGACCCGTTCAATTGTGTGATGACAATGTAGGCCTCCTGGGCAGAATAGGGTCACAACTAGGAGCCCTTTCGTGTAGATGAAACATAAGTAATTACATATGTAATTAACATTTATGAAGTAAACATTTTTGAACCACGTGAATAAAGTGAAAAGCAAGTGATGAATACTGTGAAAGCAAGGTGGTGGAAGAGAGTAAGCACCAAGGAATGAGTTGTGTGGAAGAACACATTGTGGCAAAGCCAAGAGACTGCCAAGCAAAATCGAAAGTGAATGTAAACCAATACACAGGTGCAGTGAGAGAGAGACCTCTGTTAGCAAGAAAACCTAAAGAATACTGAAAGCTAACAGAGTGCCATGGGTTATCGGTTGCGTGACCTGTGATGGGTGGACCGTGTGGTCTGATAACTGTGCCTAGACTGAGGATACCATGCTTGGAGAAGCCCAAAGAAAGTAAAGATATAGAATCTACACTTTGGAATATAATTGCTGAAGTGAATGAGAAAGAGAGCAATCTGTGTGAACCTTTGAAGAGCCTGAAGTATTACAAAGTTTTATTTTTATTTATTTATTGTGCATTCAGTGCTTAAACAACAAGTAAATTGTGTTTCAAAGCACCCAGTGGGCAACAGGGAGGGCACATATGATTGAACATGAATACACTGGAGGATAAAGACAAACCTACTAGGCCCTGTGAGCATTCAGAGCGTGCAAGTGCAGAGAGAGAGTAGAGGGAAGAGGGAGTTGGGGGTAAGTGCTCGAGTGCCCATGCTTGTGGGTGAGCAGCAGATGTAAGTGCCCAGTGTAGGAAGTGCTAGGGAATGTTCAGCTGCAGTAAGTAAGTGCAGGCCTACAGTGGCATAGACCAGTGGGTACCAAGGAAAGTACTGTGGGCGTGTGGAGGCTGGAGGCAATTGGGTGTGGGAGGCCAGGGCCCTGAAGGACACATACAGGCCCTGGTCACCAATCTCAGCAACTGCGGGATTAGCAGAGGAGGAAAGAAGGGAAGGAGGAGGTGAAAAGCAAAGCCTTAAGGATCTTCAGGAATTTTTGGAGATCTGGCTCAAGACGAGGAGGAAGGGGAGGTTGTTCCATAAGAGGGAGCCAGCTGAGTAAAGAGATTGGCCACCGTCCATTTGTTTAGAGAAATGCTTGACACACACAGAGTTGGTACCAGAGGAACATAGAGGTCTAGCGGGAGAGTATTTAGTGAGAGCAGGTTGCAGATAGATAGTGTGGTCCCTGACCCCAGACAGCCTTATGGTTGATGCAGAGGGATTTGAATTTGATCCTTGCAGCAATCGGGAGCCAGTGAAGAGTATTTTAGGCCAGGAGAGATGTGGTCCCTGGGCTTAAGGCCAAGGATAAGTCTTGCTGCCCTATTCTGGATTAGCTGGAGGGGTCGTAGGGATGAAGAGGGTAGATTCAAGACAAGGCTATTGCAGTAGTCTAGCCTAGAGGGAACCAGGGTTCTGGTAACAATGACCTTCTTGGGGAAAGTGAGAAAAGGTAGAATTCCTTTGAGAAGGAAGAGTTGAAAGTAGAGACTTCTTATCAATCCTGAATGTGAGGGAGGAACAAGAGAGAGGAATCGCAGATGACTCCAAGGTTTCTTGTTTCAGATGAAGGAGAAGGGGGAGCACCCATAGAGGATGGCCAGAGTGAGGGGAAGAAAGAGGAAGCAGGGGTCCCAATAGGAAGGATCTCCGTATTGCTGGCATTGAGGCAGAGATTGTTTGAAGTGCACCAGGACTGGATGGCAGATAGGCAGTCCGGGATGAAGGAAAAAGTAAGAGGGTCAACAGGAAGTTTGAAGAAGAGTTGTGTGTCATCTGCGTGGCACTGGAAGTTAGGGGAGAAGGTGGAGATGGGGAGTGCCAGTGAGGCAAGGTCATTGTTAAAGAGCCAAGGGGTGGTTGGAGCCCTGGGGACACCACGGTCGAGAAAGAGGTAGCGGAGGAGAAGGTGCCCAGAATAACCTGGGATCGAGGGTCACTTAGGAAGGAGGTCAGCCAGTCCAGTGCCCGGGTATCATGGGGACGTTTTATGAGGATGAAGTGGTTAACCGTGTCAAAGGCAGAGGAGAAATGAAGTAGAATGAGGACAGCTGGGGAGTTAGAATCCAGAGGTGCAAGCAGTTCTTCACAGGTGTTCAGAAGAGGAGTTTCCATGATTCTTGATTCTCGGAATCCAGATTGATGGTCGTGGAGACCACCAACAAGTCAAGTGTGTGTAGTAAGTTGGGGGAAGGCCGGCTTCTCCAGGAGTTTCCAGAGGAAGGGGGTGATAGAAATAGGGTGGTAGTTGGCTGGTCAAGTGGGGTCTGCTGAAAGTTTTTTTCAGTCAAGGGCGCACAATGGAGTGCTTTATGGAGGGAGGGAAAGATTCAGTGGCAAAAGAGTGGTTGCAGAAATCCGCAAGTGCAGGGGAAAGAGAGCCAATATTGTCCTTAATGGTTCGGGAGGAGCAAGGGGAAACCTGTTTGGAGGAGACCTTCATGGAGCGGACAACTCTGGTGACCTCATCAGGTGTGACAGGGGAGAAGGAGGAGGCAAGGGCATGGAGGAGGGGTGGAGGGGAAGGTATGTTAGGGTGCTCAGGATGTCCTGGGTTTTAGAAGTGAAGTGTGTGGCCAATGCATTACAGAGGGCTTGGGAGGGGAGGGGTGAGGATGAGACTGCGGAAGGTTGGCTAGTAACCTACAGATTTTAAAGAGTTCAGTTGTGTTGCTGGATACACCAGAGACCCGCGCCTGGATGTGGACCCTTTTCTTGGTGCGGATGGAAAGTCTGTGTTGTCTTTGGAGCAGGCGACAGGCCAGTTTGTCAGCGGGTGAGCCAGAGGCCTGCCACTTCCGTTCCGCAGCTCTGCACTTGCGTTTCACGGCTGCAAGTTCAGAGTCATACCAGGTGTTACGCTTAGAGACATATTTCAGGTGGATCCTCATGACTGGGGCAAGAATGTCCAGAGTGTTAGTAATGGCCAGATGGAGGTTACTGAGAGCAGAGCCAGAGGTAGAGTCTGTGGTGGGGGGCATGGGTATATGGGAGGGTGAAGGTGGATGCAAAGGCCGGAGCTGATACTCGTTTCATCTGATGGATGTTCATGAACGAGGTTGGCAGGGATGGAAGAGGTGAGGTCAGGGTGCCGAGGAGACCCAGGTAAGAGGAGAGGAGAAGAGTGGTCTGACCAGGAGAGAGGGGTGATCAGTGGGGAGGAGAGTAAAAGGTCAGAGTGGATGAAGGTGTCAAGTTTGTGTCCAGCCGAGTGGGTTGAACCAGAAGGTAGAATGGAGAGGGAGAGTGAGGTACAGAGGTCATGAAAGAGAGCGGATGTTGTGATAGAGGAGTCCAGGTGGATCTTGTAGTCACCCAAGAGAAGGAGTTTAGTAGTGGTTGAGAGGAGAGAGGAGAAGAAATCTGCCCCTTCAGAGAGGAACAGTGTGGTAGAGCCAGGAGGCTTGTAGATAGTGGCAATGGTCAGAGAGGAAGAGTGAGAGATGACCAACTTGCAAACCAGGCTCTCAAAGGAGGAGTAAGACTGGGTGGGCATGAAGGCGGAAGGGACCCACTCAGGGAAAATCAAGGCAACCCCACCACCAGCACGGTTAGGGCAAGGCCTGCTTGAAAATGATCTTGTAGCCTTCAGTGAGAAGGGAGTCAAAAGCAGTGATTGAGCTTGCATTGAACCACGTCTCAGTAAGAGCAAGGATGTCGAGGTCAATGTCTTCCGGAAGGAGGCAGATGTCCGTGGAGTGTTTGTTTACTGAGTGAGTATTAAGTGTGGCTGGAAGAAGGAGCGCTCCACCTTTGAAGGTTTTCCGAGGAGGGGTAAGGGGGCGTGGTACACCAGTCGGAAGGGAGGGACAGAGATAGTGGAAGGGGGAGAAGCAGATGTGGGAAGGAAGTTAATGAAGGATGGCAGGATCTGGTCAAAGAGAAGGAGTTGAGGACCCTGAACCAAGATAGTGCCATTGCGGTAGACATTAATGATACACCGGGATGATGAGAAGCCCGCCAAGATCGGTAGGCCAGGGTTGGCCAGGGTTGGCGTTCAGGATGTCTTTGTTGTGCTTTTACCTAACATTAAAACGCCACTGTGGACGACGCTGCAGAGTTTCCCCAGTAACCCAGAAAAGAGATGCAGGAACATGAGTAATGTTCCTTGCTTTAAGGTATGAGCGGACAGATACTAAACACATCCGTAATGGGATGCTGTAATCAGTTAATGAAAACTAAACAGCAGATATTTAACACTCATAATTATTTTCAGCTAATGAAGACATAACATGCTCTTCAACCGACTGGTCCAGTACAAGAAGCGGTTTACACAATACACGGCAGAAATCCTGCTAGGTGAGTGAAACTGACCCAAGAGATCTAGCACGTCATGAGCTCTAAAGTACATTGGTCTTCTAGTGGGACACAGCGCTTTACCAGCAGTATTTTTACCCCCAGAATAGGCACGTGAAAAATTGTTTTCACAAACAAAAAGAGCCTCCCAACCCGGCTCTCGTCTAATTCTAAGGTTAGTGACCTTGAGTTCAAAGAATCAATTTATATTGCGGTTAAGTAGAAATGGCAAAACCTGGTATGAATATTGGTAAATATATATAAACAGAATTTATTTTTTCTGTTTGTTTCTAGGAAAAAAAAGGATAAAGTCTTGATATCTTTTCCTGAAGAAGGGCATGACAAAGCCCGAAACGCGTAATGAAGGATAGGGGATGCTACTTTGAGAGTTCTCAACACGATCTAAGCATCCATAATTAGTTCCTATCAAGATGTCTAGATTAACAAACTACTTTGACTGTAATGTTGACAATATTATTGTAATGTGATATATGAGAGAATAATGTTGAAAGTCGTTACATTATCCACAATCGTAAAATACAAAACTTGAGATGGGAAGCATGGGAAGCATGAATAATTACTTTGTATGACCATTGACCACATTGTAAACTGAAATAATACATTTATTTGTATATTTATTTGCTCAATATACCCATTGTTGAAAATATTTTAAAACACTTTTTAATATTGATTTCTACCAATTATATTGGAAAAGGTGTGCCCTTGTTTGCCCCCGTTGTGTTTTGTGGGACCTTGTATTGCACTATTAGTGTGATATGCCGGACCTCTCTTCTTCATCACAGCACCGGAGTGGTACCTACAAATTTGCCTCTTCTTTTTCTCAGTGCCCAAAGGAAAGTCATAGGGGATAATAGTCTGGGACTGACAATAGCCCATAAAGGCTAAGGGGATGTTGGGTCAATGTCGGAAAAGGGGAATACCACATCTCTCCCTCGGCTGTCCCTTCCCCAATCCTTAAAGACCCTCTAACCAGGTGATCCACACTCGCTTGTCAAGGTTCGGGATCCAAAAGCGATGGCCCTCACCTGACTACCTGTATAGAAGGTCCCCGGGGAATAAGTAATGGAACACCCTTGGGTTTTTCACTGCTGGAACCCCGGGATGTCCTATAGATGTTGAGGAAAACCTGGGAGGAAAGGGAAGAAGCCTCAATACCACTCTCCCAAACTGCAACTAGGTTTAAAGAACACTTGACGGCTGTTAGATCTTTGGTACAAACCCATATGGCCAAAGCACAAGAACAGAAAACCTCTTATGACGAAAAGGTCTCTTTGAGATCTTTTTCCATAGGTCAAAAAGTATTAGTGTTGTTGCCCACTTCTGAGAACAAATGTATATCTAAGTGGCATGGCCCATATGAGGTGTTGGAACACATGTGAATATGTAACTATAACATTTCCCAGACTGATCGTCACCTAAAAACACAAGTCTACCACATACATATTTTAAAGGAGTGGAGAGAAAATCCTTCAGAGTCTAATGCCATCATATTATCTTATCTACTACTAGTAACAACCAAAAGCAAGATTTGTATGATCTTATAAGACAGTTTACTGACGTGTTTAGAGAAGAACATGGAAGAGTGAAGGATATTTAACATCAAATCTGCACTCCCGAAGGCAAAGTGGTACATTCAAAACCCTACCGATTGCCTGAGTCCCGAAAAGACACCATTATCCAGGAAGTCAAGCAGATGCTTCAGGCTAACATCATTGAATCATCTAATAGCCCCTGGTCCTCCTTTATCGTGTTAGTGGCAAAGCCCAATGTAAGTTGGAGGTTTTGTCTCAACTTTTGAAAGGTAAATGCAATCTCTGCCTTTGACGCTTACCCAATGCCACGTATTGAAGATCCTATTGTCCAGCTGGGTAATGCGGTCTACCTCTCTACTACAGACCTTACGAAAGGCTATTAGCAAGTGCCACTGTATGGGCCTGACAAAGAAAAAACGGCCTTTGCTACTACCAAAGGTCTGTTTCAGTTTAAAGCATTATCATTCAGTCTACATGGAGCTCCTGCAACATTTCAAAGATTAATGGATACAATTTATAACATTACCCAAACATTTGCAAATGCCTATATAGACAATATTGTGATACATAGTAAAACCTGAGAAGATAATCTGTACCACCTTTACAAAGTCTTGGGAGTATTAAGAAAAGCAGGCCTAACAGCTAACCCCAGAAAATGCAAACCCGCTCAATCTGGAGTTATATATTTAGGTTTTTTTTGTGGGTAATTTTGTTTGTGGGTAATGGTACTGTCCAACCCAGCAGGAAAAGGTTACAGCTGTTCTTGATACCACCACACCAAAAACCAAGAAAGATCTGAGAGACTTTTTGGGTTTAATCGGCTACTACCGCCAGTTCATTCCAAACTTTTCAAGCAAAACCTCATGGCTAACTGACAAACTGAAGAATGCTGAGCCCCAAAAGATCAGATGAGATGAAGAAGATGAGATTTGTTACACCACTTTAAAACAATCCCTGTGCCATAGACCTATTTTCAAAGTAGCAGATGTCTCCAAGGAGTTCATCCTACAAACGGATGCTTTCTTAATGGGACTAGGAGCCATGTTATCTCAAAATCATGACAGACTAGAACACCCGATATTCCACATCAGTTGGAAAATGTTTATCAGGGAGAAGAACTACTCAGTTATCGAGGCACTGTCAATTAAGTGGGCTGTACTACATCTCAAATACTACCTCTTGGGTCAGAAATTTCAACTAATCACGGACCATTACCCTTTAGTGTGGATTAGCCAGAGAAAATAATACAATCCAAGAGTTATGCAGTGGTTCCTGGACCTTCATCGTTATTGTTTCACAGTGGAACACTGAAAGGTTCAAGAGCAAGGTAACAGACTTTTTCTCCTGGTTTCCGTGTGAAACAGTCAGATCCAACACACATAGGGGAAGGGTATGTGAGGAACCTGAGGGCATCCTCACATCTACTCGCCTTGGATCCTCTTCTCGGGTGGCCAGGGAATGGCCATTGTCTTGGATCCCAACCCTGGGGGCGGGGATGCAAGGGAGGATCACCTGGGTGGATGGACCTTGGGTAGAGGATGTCTATGGATGTGTGAACCCTCTTCCTTGTAAGAATAAACCTTACCCTCCCCCTACCTTCATAGGTTATTGCCAGTCATTTCCTCTTACTTCCACTCAGTCACACCACTCTAGTACTGGGACGTGGAAGAGGGGACTAGGGGTTGTACACACCAACATTCATTTGCACCAATCTCGTAATGAGACGAGGAAGAGACTTGATGACTGTTGTGAAGGTCAAGCATGTCCAGAGAATAGAAGTAATTGTTGTCAGGTAATTGAAATCAAGGACTTGCACCTGCAACCTGTTAACAGGTCACATGTACATAAAAGGTGGCACCGCTAGCAATCTGGGGGAAACCAGCAGCAGAGAAACCGGGCTGGGAGAGACCAGCCTTTGCAGAACTGGCCTGAAAAAGGAAGAATCATGCCCAGGAGGGAGCTGCCGAGGAGGGCCTGCCAGCCAGGAAGACAGGACACTGGCTACTGCAGAGGAGACACCATGACGCTGGGGCCCGAGCAAGCTATGAGAGGGTTGGGACAGAATCTCCTTTGCCTTGTGCCCAGAGCCAGAGCTGTGGGACATGGAAGACTTCCAAGTACTGCAGGCCACGGGTAATGTCTGCGAGTGCAGAGCGGAGCTACCAGCAACATGCAGCGAGGTTCGAAGAAGGTGAGCGCTGCTCATCGGGCTCCCAAGAAGCATACTTGGAGCCGAAGGACGTGGGTAGAAAGAACAGAGAGAACGCCTGGAGGAGCGGTCGAGTACCGGTGAGTGAAATAGAGAGAAAACTCATATCCGGGTGCTCCTGGGGCTACAGCTGGGTACATGGTTAAGATGAATTAACTGAAATGTGTAACAATTAATGGTGAAACCGAAGTGAGGGGTTTTGAAGCTACGAATTGAAATCAAAGGAACTTGAATATGAAGCAAGTCTTATTGAATACCGAATTAAAGGAAAGTTCTGAAAGTTCTGATGAGCTTACAAATGAAATTTTTCAAATGTTTATTTTATTTTATTGTTATTTGGTTATAAAAATAACCTTTAACATGTACAAAATACTCAATTCATAAAACAACATATACAATTGATGCACAATTGGTTAAAATTAATTTCCATGATTCATAATTTTTGTTTGTTTCTTTTTTTTACCTTAAAAAGCTAACATTAATGTTTCTCTTTAGAAAATGCACAGCAGCAGTCATTCAATGATTCGATCCGCAAAAAAACATCATGGCCTGTTATACAGTTTCCACAGATAACAGTTTGTGTTGTTGCATCAGCTGCCCAAAGTAAAAATGCCTTCGATCATCCAAAGATTGACAGTGTAGAGAAATATGCCTTAGTGTCTCCATTTGATCTTCTTGAAGACAGAATCTACAAATCCTTTCCCCCGAGGGATATTATATCTAGCACCTATGATCTCCCTCATTGGCAAAAGATTCAATCACAGGCGCATGATCGGGGCACGCCACTTTGAACTTGGCGATTTAGACAAATAGGCAGAAACACCCCATACGGCCTCCCATCCATGAGAAGATTCCTGTTCAAGCGGTATGACCACTGCTCAATCGTATGGATCCAATCCATTTCGTAGAGCTTTTTCTTTGCTTCTTAGGGGTTCTTACAATAATATTATTCGAAAGCACATATTCCATGGGTATCTTTTGACATTCTTTTATCCATACAGTAAAAGAAGACCAGTAACCCCTTTCTCATAGAGTTTTCAGTTCCTGCCATATAATACCGTCCTCAGGATCTGGGTTCTTACTTAATATAGGGAGGTTTTTCCACACATTTATTGAATTGGTAGAGAACAGTCCCAGCTAGCTCATTCCGAATTATGGCAGCTGGAACTCCCCTCAGCAATTTCAAAACCTTCCACCAGAAATGACCCTCTAGCACAGCACAATCAAGAGTTATTGGCATATAAAACATTTCCCTGCCCTACGTTATGACAGGGAGCACTTTCTTTTTGTAAAATTCCAGAGTGGTGTAAGGAACTCATGGTGGCAACAGTAAAGTCAGACACAAGTGTTCATAGTTCAAGGGTGTTTATTGAACTATTAATGCAGTGTGGAAAAATGCCTAACCTAAATCTAAGATGGGAGCAAGCATCGACCATCAAATGAAAAATAAGGTAGCCCTCGTAGCATTATGTCAAAATAAAAGGGCCTATACTAAGAAAAACCTATTGCCAATTCCTTACAACTAATCACAGAAAGAGTGTGGGATAGGGTATCAAAACAAAGGAAACGGTGTTCAAAGAATAAGTCAGGATGTGATTGCCTTGGGGTCTCCCTTTCCCACGTTTTTAGCACGGGACAAGGTGGGACTTTGGAGCACAGCACACACTCGAGCCTTCCCAACACAAGCTATCAGTTCCGTATCAGCTATCAGGTTCTTCGATGGTTAAATCACTTTTTCAATAAAAGTCCTTTGTCTTCGAGGCCTGATGCTCTCAAGAAACAAACACAAAAGCCCTGTTCTACTAACACTTCAGGTGATGGCTTCAGCTCTGGGTTCCCATCTTCTGGGCTCAGACTCCTCAGAAATTGTATTCAACAAATTCACAAGACAGCTCACTTCTCAGTGAACTTTGGGTGATAGCTTTCCACCCTTGGATCTCCCTCGGCCGGACTCGGATCCCAAATGACAAGGGGGACACTTCCTTTCCCCTTGTCTTAAAATACTTCTTGCTTTCACAAATCTTAATGTCTTTTTAAACAGGTTTCCGTTTTTGCCCCTCGTTGTCGATTTCCCTCTGCTGGGTTCATTCTCGCCGATTTTTCCGATATACAGTTCATGTACTAATTTTCACTATGCAGGATTCACTTCTCTTCGCTTTTGCAATCATCTGCCGGTCAAAGACTTTCAACGGTACAGAGTATTTTACAAGACCTTTCTTCTCCTCTTCCCAAGGCCTTCTGGTTACAGTAGTCTTTACTGTGAGGTAATCGCCCAGAGTTTCCCCCGAGTGAGCACCCACGTGGTGCCGGACACCTCTGTCGCTGGTTCTCCCCCTCTTTTGTTACCAGTGTCGCTTGTTTTTCCAAGTTAAATTTAGCCTTCAGCTACTTTCCGTTCAACACATTTCGGCCTCATATCGATACTTCCCCTGGCTCACCGGCTGTGATGAATCGCTTGGCTTTCTTCCTTTTTGGAGTCATGGTTGGTACTACAGAGACAAGTGTCTCTCCCCAGCTTGGTAATCAGCGTAGGGGGGTCTTGAGTACCTTCCGGATCTGCTGCAGCACACGTTGGCTATTGTTCGCAGACTTATCATTCCCTCTGCAGAGGTTCCACGGGCCATGGTCGGAATGGGCAAGGTCGACTCTCTCCTTGTCACCCTCTCGGTCACCGCTGTCTTTCTCCTCCTCCTGAACTGTTGTGCTGTTAGCTCTTATGTCGTGTGATCTGACTTGCTCCACCTTTTATCCCTGTGGGGAAGGGAAAGGACCGTCATGTGAGCATGATTCTGGCCTATTGCCTGGTTTGGGACACGTCAGGTAAACGGCCCTAGTGTTAATCCTTTGTCTTTCATGTTGTGTGAAAGTTTTTGTGTGGAAAAAGGGAGGGCAGTGTTTTGGAATATCCTACGTGGTAGGATGGGGAAAAGGTATTGAAAGAAGAAGGGGGGATACTGCGTCTCTCCTGTCGTTGTCCCACTCCCACTCCGCAAGAACCCCCCCATCGAGGTGATCCTCCCTCACTGGTCCACCCTCAGGAACTGAATCCAATGGTGATGGCCGTGTCCTGGCCACCTGGATGGCAGATCCCCAGGCACCAGCTGGGAGATACCTTCAGGTTTCTCACAGTTTGAACAAGAGAGAATTGCCCAAACCTTTGATTTATCAAGGTTGCTTGGGTTGCTAAAGCAGATATGTTTGACTCAACATGAACAGCCAGTTCTATGTTTCATAAATATCCCCAGATACATGAAGTTCGAGACAGGCTCTAAATTAACCAACCCAAGGGTCCATATAAAGGTCTTATACCTTTGCCTCACCCCGGTCCAAACTGGAACACTTCAAATTTAATGGCGTTTATTATCAAGTTGTTTGACCTGGCATATACATCCACCGCCTTCGAATTATGTTCCAGACCCATTGGTGTATAATCGAACACCATTCGGAAGGGACGGGCGATGGCCTCCGTTGCCCTCAGCCGGCCTTATTTTGTTACATCTTAATATGAGATTTCATTTGTATATTTTAATGGTTGAACCTATGCATTTCGAGCACTGTGAACTGTAACTGTTATACAGATTTGCATTTGTGTTACTCTATTAGAGCTGTTGTCCATCAACACCTTTTTTTGTTCCTACTTATGTTATACTGAACATCCGTGGGTGCCCTTTTCCTATGAATAATAGAGAACACTGTCCGTTCTAGTTTTGTTTCACTCATGTACGACTTGTTGGATTATGAAGATTAAAATCCAAAAGTTAGCTCTTATGTTTGGGTTCTGAGTGTTCCATTTACTTTGCTACTTGTAGTTACAATTCATTGTTATTAACGCTGCAAAATTGTGTAATTACATTTACCTTTGTAAACCAAAGAAAGCTAGGCGGTGTTTGTACACCGTAGAATTTACGCCTTTTTGGGCGCCAAATGTTTAAATTAATTTTGATTTAAAATAGAGGGATGGTATGTCCCTTTTGAGTGCATCTAGGCTTGCTGTGTAGCAATACTCAGCTTTGGATATGTTCGGTATAATCGAACAATGCCAGGTCGTCCGCAGGTAGATGAGAGTTTGCGAAACATGGGAAAAAACAGTTGACTCTCTCAAATGCTTCGTGAATATCTGAGGGAAACAGGCTGAAAAGTGTTGGGGCCAAAACACAGCCTTGTTTGAGGCCCCTCTTGGCACTGATGGGTGATGTAAACTTGCCCTGCTGGTTCAGCCTGACTCTGACTGTTGTAGTTGTATGCAAAGATATTACCATCTGAAGTGGACTTCCCGGACAACCCTACTCTCACAGCTTACTCCATATTAGATGCTGGTCTACACTATCGAAGGCCATGGTGAGGTCTATAAAGGCTATATACACTGGTTTCGACTTCACCATAGACTCCTTTTTTAGCAGACCCAAAATAAAGGCATCTACATGGGTACCTGTACCCTTAAGAAACCCTGTCTGGAACAGGTCAAGTCTGCCTGCCTTTTTTGACCACTCAGTTAGCTCTCTCAAGATCAAGGATGCAAAAAGCTTTGCTGGACTATCCAATAATGCAATTGGGTGGTAATTAGCTGCTACAGTTCTTGGACCCATCTTGTGCACAAGAACCACGATTGATTCTGTCCGGGAACTAGGGAGACATTTTGACTTCATGATTTCTTCATAAATAATACTTAACAAGTCGGCCCAGCAGGTAGCGTCCCTCTTCAGAACAACAATCGCTGTACCGTCTGGTCCGGGAGCTCACAAGTTCTTACTGTGAGTAATTATCCCTACAATGTCGTCTTCATCATAGTTCAAGTGCAGGCCTCCGCTAGCCCCTTCTATAAGCAGGCAGTAATAAACAAGCATACCCATCTATGGCTGGTAGATCAGAAAGCCAGATTTCCTGAAGACAAAAAAGATATACTTCGAAGAGTGCTGGGCTGGGTTCTGTGAATACATTCTTAAAGCCTCATGTGTTGCATGAGATATTCTACAAAGGCTTGAAGCCTGTCACTGGACACTTTGGAAGGGGCTAATGTTTACGTTTATTCAGGGTAGATGGCAAAAAGCTCCAGTCCTCACCCCTCCTATTCGCCATCCCTTTAGGTGTATAATCTACAATCTGCCTTCTTCCTGACAGAGAGACTGAGCACTTAACCATCATAGTCGGCAGTTGCCGTGACCCTCACTCCGCCACCCATTGAACATGTGCTTCTAATGTGGTAGTGACCAGTTGACAATTTGAGTCCCCAAAGTGAACAGAGAACCCCCTCGACTTCAAGTCAGGTGCTGCCTGAAGGACTTGTTCCTTTACGAGACAAGAATTAAGGTGAAGTATCGCCTTGCCTAGTCTAGCGTTATTCCAAAATTCCATCTGCTTGAGATAAGAAGATGTTATATGAGTAAAAAGGGGTACTTGTTCAAACAGACCAAGTACACATGATCTATTTTGTATCAGTCGGTCACAATCTTTTGCAAAGCACTCCAGTGTCCGACACAAACTTGAGTCAGCTTGGAAGTGCCCAACTGCATAATATGCTCCTCCTGCTTTCTTCTTTCCTCCAATGTTAAAAATGTGTTACCACCCATCACCTCCTCATTGCTTTGAGCCGTGCCTACTCTTTTAGATCAATGAACATACTCCACATGAGGCACAGATATAATCCTGAACGGTGGAGTGTCAGCTTCGCCAGCTGCCACCCTTTGCTGACATCAGACCTCTCCTTTTATCACCCCCTAGATAGGCAAATCACCTGGAGTGAGCCTGACAAAGCGCGCTCCTCACCAAGTGACTCGTGGTCTATTACCCTCGTCAACGGTTCTGTGTCCACCTGATCAGGCTCTGTCATAGTTCTCATACTTTGCACAGGGAGCTAAACTCCTCCGCCCTTTGCCCCACTACGAACAACCCTTTTCGTTGTGTTACTTAGGAGGTGGGGGGAGGAGGAGGGAGTTGCTGGGGATATGAGATTGTGCAGACATTTCCTTGACCCCTTTGATGTGTTTTTTTCTGTGCAATATTCTTATTTTTTGTTTTTTTTATTACTAGGTTGAGGTATATTTGGTTCAGTTGGTCTGGCTCTTTTTTTCATGCTCTAGTAGTGGTTAATATCTGAAAAGCACTCTGTTCCACAACAATAGGTGCCGGCTGCATCTTTTCCACACATGAATCTTCACCCCCACCATCTGCTAGCAGCTCTTCGGCCACCAACATGATGCTGGTGGCCTGCCCCAACTCGGGAAGTGTCAAAGAAGCTTTCTGCCACACCCGTCAGAGGCTGTAAATTGCACCCCCCGGCATATGAAGAAGCCTCCATAGCGCTTCAACAATGCCCCTCATTGTGGGCCAATGGCTGCTACAAGTTTGATGTACTTTTCCATAAATCATCGAACTGTAGGCAGTACAGAGCCTTCAAAAACTACTCCACAAATGACATTTTTTCATTGAAAGCGTTTAGAATTTAATAATTTTCCCTAACCGCACATGACACCAGTTCTTGTTGGTTGTATAGTGCACTTAGTTCTTGACTAATGTCACGGGCGGCTCAAAAACCTCTGGGGTGCTCTGGTCCTTCGGGCACTCACAGGTCATTCACCCCAGCCCTCCACAGTAAATTAGTGGACAG
Source organism: Ambystoma mexicanum (assembly GCF_040938575.1). Taxonomy (NCBI): domain Eukaryota; kingdom Metazoa; phylum Chordata; class Amphibia; order Caudata; family Ambystomatidae; genus Ambystoma; species Ambystoma mexicanum. Next base: position 1,089,853,378 of record NC_090929.1, read on the forward strand.
AAGTTGGTCCATCCAACAGTCTAAAGGCTGTGTTTGAGATTATCAATGCAGGGTCAGTCGTCTGTGAAGAACCTTCCATCAAAGTTTTGCCTATACTTTCCACTGAAGACAACTGCCCACTTTCCTGACATTTACACACTGCCTGATCTAGAAGAGAATTAGGGGACAAGCTGAAGTTAACCCTATCAGGAAGCACCACTTTATTGCTCAGGCTGCCACCTCAAGGAATAGAAAACCCTCCGACTTTGGGTATACGCTTTTGGACTGAGAATCCGCCCTCCTCAGTCGTCAGATGTTGCCGTTGTACTGGGGTGACAGTTTTCTGTGCCACCTGAGGAGTTTTCACACTATCTGATTTGTAAAGGACATCCTCTGATTCACAACAGGAAGCGAGATCTGAAATTTCCCTTAAGCTCTCCTTACTTTCCGTCAGGAGAATCAGGAAGGAATCATTATCAGGGGCCTGCGGTGCTGCTCGAGTTGGACCTGGATGGGTCTCATTTCCCTCAAAGCATGTTTATTTTTCCTTGAGACTGCTTCTACAAGAAGCTTTACTGCCACCTGCCCCAAAACGTTTTTGAACCATGTGAAAAAGCAAGTGATTAATAATTAAAAGCAAATGATGACTCTTTACGAATAAAGTGAAATGCAGGTGATGAGCACTTAAGAATACTGTGAAAGCAAGGTGGTGGAAGAGAGTAAGCACCACAGAGGGAGTTGAGTGGAAGAATACATTGTGGCAAAGCCAGGAGACTGCCAAGGAAAATCAAAAGTGAATGTAAACCAATACACAGGTGCAGTGAGAGAGAGACCTGTGTTAGCAAGAAAACCTAAAGAATTCTGAAAGCTAACAAAAGGTTATCGGATGCGTGACCTTTTATGGGTGGACCGTGTCGTCTGACAACTGTGCCTAGACTGAGGATACCCTGCTTGGAAAAAGCCAATGAAAGTAAAGACAAAGAATCTTCACTTTGGTATAGGATCGCTGAAGTGAATGAGAAAGAGAGCAATCTGTATGAACTATTGACAAGCCTGTAGGATTATAAAGATGACCTGAAAATGGTTTTGAAAACTTAAAAACTTGAACTGATTGTAGGTTTACAAGCCGGGAGAGCTGACGTCTTGGGGAAGGGAACCCCAACGCCTTTTTGGAACTGTGTTGTCTTCTTGGGGAAGGGAACACCAGGACATTTTTTAACTGTTTTGAACTTGGGGAAGAGGAGCTGGAAAGTAAGCCAAGAGCTGGAAGAAGCTAAGAACTTTATTTGGAACACAATATCTTTCGTTGCTGGTTGCTGGCATCCCTATACATTGTTTAGCTTTAGTTGTGAGGGCAAAAACAGGTTTCAGACACAGAAAGACTTTTAAGTTAAACTTACTGACTCTGACTACCTTAGTTTCTTTAGGTAGGGACATTTCACCTTAGCATAGGGCAAGTTAGGCCTTACACCATCCTGACATTTAAGTAAATAAAAGTATGTTATTTAGAACATTGAATTTGTTGTATGTGTCTTGCTTCATTATGTCTTCACACTTCCTATTCACAGGCGTTACCCCCATCACACCAGCTTAGGCCAGATCATTTCTCTACTGCTAACTGCTGACAAACAGGGCCGAATGTTGTTTTTGGAGAAGGCCAGAACTACTTAATGATTTAGTTTGGTGGCAGAAGGTATGGAACAGATTGCCTTTCAAGAGGATGACCTTTGTTTGAAACAATTATATAAAACAAATAATGCAAATCTGGTCTACCTTCCTGAAACATGGAAGAACTTTGCATCCTGCCATGAAATTTCCTTGTAGACTCCATACTTTGGCTTTAGGTGGCCTATAAACCAAACTAAATTGACACACTATGTACATGCATGTCTGAGTTAATCATGTGTTGTCGTTTAGGGAGGGAGAGGCATGCAAGTGGCAGTGTCAGGAAGGTACAACTTATTTTGAAAAGAATTAAAATTGAATATGTTCTCTTATACAATATATTACACTTTGCTTAACAAGGAGCAGATTTAAATCAAAAGCAGCACTTGCTTGCCTCAAAACAGCAAATCCAGTGCTGGGGTAATGAGAGATCATTGCCCAACGGATTTCTCCTCAAGGAATGCTCCACAATGGCAATGGTACATTTTCAAAACACAAAAGAAACTATCGAAGCAAGTGATTCACTGCAGGAACCCCCAAGGGAAATGTGTAAACGAATGTAAGATTTGAATCAACCATAGCCTCTCCCCTCTGTTCTTCCATATCTATGATATGATATACTAACATGGAGGAAATGCAGATGAAACAGTTCTCCACACTACTAGGAACAATAGGAACAATAGCAACAAGAAAGATGCAACCTCCAGAAGTCTCACACAGAATAGAAAAATAAACATTTTCTTTAAAAAATGGTTTACCGTTTCTCTGAGAAAATGTGTAAAGCCAGAGTCCAACTGGAGAGAGGACAGTAGACGTTGTGAAGGCATCATGAAGCAGACACAGACAACGCAATTAAAGTTTGGGCTATAAACATTTATTCAAAAGAAAAGAAGGTTGGAAAAAGTCCTAACTGGCCCTATGCTAAGGTGGGTGTTTCCTACCTAAATAAAACTAAGGATAGTCTGTGTCAGAAAGTCCAAAGCAAATGTGTGTCTGTGTCCAAAACCAATAATTGCCCTCACATCTGATTGTATACAATGTATAGGGATGTCAGCCTCAAAATGAAAAGTGTTCAAATAAAAGTTCAGAGCTTCTTGCAGCTCCTGGTTTTCAAAGGGTTTCCCTTTCCCAAGGTTCAAATAGTTTCACAGTGCGAAAAGGGGTTCCCTTCCCCATGCTTTCAAGTCTTTCATCAGTTCCAACACAACACAATTCCTTGGGATACATCCCAGCTCTTCTGGCTTGGTTACCTTTCGTCTGCTCCATAGAGTTAAATTCCTTAATTTCAAATATAACAAGATTTCCTTTAGAATCATTAACAAATTTATTTGTGGTGTTTTAAATGGCTTTTCCATAGGTGGGTGTACTCGGTCTAGGCACAATTGTTGGACCACACGGGCCACACATTACAGGTCACGCAGCCGACACATCTTACCTGCTTCTCCTTCATTTGCACATTGCCACTGTTTCAGCTCTATAGTGGTGCTTAGTTCATTCTCATTTCACATCCTCATGATGCTTTACGATAGCTTGTTTGGCCACCAATCACTTGTTGGACTTTCACATATTCTCATAGCTCTTGCCACTGCTTATTCTCTCAAGTTACACAGTTCCTTATATTTGTTATGGCTCTTGCCAATACTTGTTCTCTCAATGTTACACAGTTCCTTATATCAGGAAATTTCACAAAACTACTTTCACCAATTGGGTATTCAACCGTGCTTGTTTTCTTTCAGATCGGTATTTAAAAAGGTTAACTTTCATTTGGATCGATATTCAAAAATGCTTTCTTTGATTTTCATTTGAATTGGTAGTCAAAAGGTACTTGCTTTGATTTAGTTTTGTATTCATTAAAGTGTTCATTAGCTTTACATGCTTGCCTGCTGTCCCGGTGTCCCCCTGCCTAGGTTGACTCACTGGTCAGTGCTTATGGCGTTGCAGCAAGGTCTTTTTCTCTTGTGCAGCACCTCGCTCCGTCTCCCTAGTGGTTCTCCGTGGCTTCGCTCACACCACCAATGCTTCTCTCGCAGCTCAGGCCTCACCCTGCAGCTCTGCCTGGTCACGCTGGTTCCCGTTCTGCGGCCCGCCACCGGCCCCTATCTTCCTTAAGCCTTTCTTCCCGCTGCATACACACCGCATCTTCCAGGGGTTCTCAAGCACTCTGTCTGTCACGTTGCCTTCCAAGAGAGGTCTGCTCTCGCCCAGCAGTCCATAAAGCTGCTTCCACTGCAGAACTCCATTTTCACTGTACTTCCTGCTTTTAAACCTACCGCCAGGTTGATTAGTCCAAAAAGGACTAGACCGCTCATTGCTGGTTTGGTAGTTTTGCATTGCTCTTGTTTGCCTCCATCGCATCCCAGTACTTAACTTGTGTCTGTGTGAGAGTCAATAAAGAGAGGATGTATGGCTCTGGTATGTCTCTTCCTTGTCCCAACACATAACTATGTTTACTGGGGAATCATCTATTGGAAAAATAGGGAAGGTATTGGTAATAGCCTACAAAGCTCTGGGGGATGTTGGACTCATCGTAAAAGGGAAAGGGGGGGTACCGTGTCTCGCCCAAGGGTACCTCATCCCCACTCCCGAAGTCTGCTCCACCCAGGTGATCCTCCCTTGCATATCCACCCCAAGAGCCAGGATGCGATAGTGACAAACTTTCCGTGGCCACCTGGGAGGAGGATATTGGGGAAAGAAGTGAGGAGGCCCTCAGATTTCTCACAACGGGGAGAAAATAAATGAATGCTGCAGTCTCACTGATCCTTCTAATCCTGCTGCTCAAAGGGCAGAGCCTGCTAGAGAATGAGTGGTGCAAGGAAGGCATGGTATCAAACAGTGAGACAGACACAAGTGAGAACAGTTCAAGGGTGTTTATTGAACTTCAGTTGGATTTGAAAACACCTGTCTAATCCTAAATCTAAAGATGGGAGCAAGCTACGACAATCAAATAATAATAATGCAGTCCTAGTCGAGTCTGTACAAATAAAAGGGCCTATACTAATAAACCTATTGCCATGCCTTATTTCTAAATACAAATGGTGTGGGAAACAATGTTGTGCAAAAGAAAAGTGTTCAAGAAATGATATGTTAGGATATTCAAGCCATTGGCTTCCCTTCCCTGCTTTTGTTGCATGGGACAAGGCGGCACACTCGAGCTTAGCAGACTCTTTGGCTTCTCTAGCATGAGAATGCAGTTCAAGACTTCTACATCAGTGCCTTCTGTGTCAAAAGTCTCTTTGCCATTCAAAGTCTCTTATTTCAGAGGGCCTAATGCAACACAACAAAACATTAAAGTTAAGTTACCTCTCAGGGTTTTCACTTATACAACTTCTCGGGTGATTTACTGTTCACCCCCAGAACCCCTCCGTCGGGCTCAGACCCACTTTAACACAAAACCTTTAAATGTTCTCCCTCTGCTGGGCTCGGACCAAATTCATGTATTTTTCCAAACTTTCTGCACTTCATCAAAATCGTAGACTTTTGACTGTGTGCAGGATTTTTGCTTTACCCACTTCGGTTCACATTTATTTGTTCTCTTTCAATTGGTATCCCTCCTCCAAACTCGGACCAAATGTATTTACTTTTGTCACTTCTCAGCTGGATACCTTACAAAGACCTTCAATTGGGCACACACAAAAAGGTATTGTAGCTTGCTTTAAAGTTGAAGCACTCATCAGCAGTTCAACTTCACTTGCGTCTCTTATCACATGCATTTTAACAATGTTCATTCCAGTGCTCGCCATACAATGTTGCTGCTTGCAATCTTGGCTTCAACACAGACCACTCTTGTATCGGTCTCCCCAACTCACCGGCTGTTTTGGCTTCACTGAAGCAGCTTTGTTCTTGGAGCCAAGGACGGTACCATGGCGGCTGGTGATTCTCCCCACCTTGATTATTGACGCGGGAGGGCCGAAGATGTCTCTGACACACAATGCAGGATTCTTCAGCCTATTTTCCTGGGCTTATGCTTTCTATTCTCAAGGTCTCTGGAAAGTAACAGTTCCTTGTCGAAAAAAGGTCAAAAGTTTTTTCCCTTCTTGCGATCCCATTCGGTTTTGCCATCTTTACTCTCTTGCACAGCTGTTGTCTCAAAACTGCTGTTTCCTCGTGTGCCTTGCCTCGCTCAGAGTGTGCTCTCGTGCTCCACCTTTTATCTGTGTGATGATCAGTAATTGCCTGACCTCACCTGACCATTCTATTGGGACACGTCAGGTATACTGCTTGGGTGTTAGTCTGTTTTCTCTCATAGCGGACTGCCCGTGAGAAAGTGTTTGTGTTGTAAAGGGGGTGGTGGGTAGAGTTCCTAAATATCCTACCTGACTATCCGGTGTCCCACTCCCACTCCCCAAAGGCTCCTCAGCCAGGTGATCCTCCTGCACTGGTCCACCCCCAGGAACTGGATCCAAAAGTGATGGCCGTGATCCATAACCATACATAGGTCGGATGAAAGCCACTCTCATTAAATTGTATCTTGCATTTTTTTTAAATGGTTGAAGTAATTATTAGGAGCACCTTATAGAATAGCTATACTCTATGTAAAATAATCACTCAAATGTACTGCTCTGGGAAGCCACTCCAGTATGAATCTCTGGCACTCTGCAGCCAGTCTTATGAACAACAAGAATAGATTGAAGACTGCAATGATCCATTCCCTGCTGTGTTCCCTAGGGATATTCTCTCCCCCCACTTATATTTAATATCTATATGCGCCCAGCACCCATTGCCCCTCGCTTGTGGAATTTAGCAGTCAATGTTTCATCAAGAGTATGGTGGCCCACCATGACCTCAGCTGACGCTAGTAGGATTGTGGAGTGCCTGGGATCAGTGTAGTGCTGATGTAAGCCAGCTGTATGAATCTAAATTTGTATATAACAAAATAAATGCTTCAATGGTGTGCCATCCACAGCTCCATCCCTTCTGAATAGGCTAGTTATTTTGTCACATGTCCAGTCCCAATGGAGTGAGTTAACAGTTCAAAACCTGGGTGTGGTTCTGGATGGTTGCCTTTATTTTGCTCTCATGTCGGTGCTGTAATTAAGGCAGCCCATTACATCCGCTTATTCGTCTTTTTGAATAATATCTACTACAAATTGGTGCACCAGGATGTGATGTTGTCTGGGATCCGGTATACCTGGACAGTAGCATATGAAGCTTTAAAAACTGCAAGCAATTTAAAACTGGGAGATTCAAACCTACTGTTTGTTGAGAACATTTGATCATTCAAACTTCATTAATAAAACTGGGCTTGAGCTGATGCGGCTCGTTTTAGGTAAGGAAAGTCAGTTCTGCCTTAACATTTATGTAACCAGAAACAGATACAGAGAGTCACTTACATTTCAATTAACAGAATGAAAAGACTCAAATAAGTAAACAGTTTCATTATTTAAATTTGAAGGATCTATATATGGAATCTTGGGTAATTTACCAAAATTATTGAGATTAAGCTTTAATATAATGAGAAGCCCACTTTCAATAATATCATTGATAATTAAATGTACAATGGAATTTTATGACTGCAAAATTCCAATACCTAATTTGAAACATATAAAACCCTGTTTTATTATATATTTTATCCTTGCAATTGCCCAATTTAAAGACGACAAAGGAGCACCCGAAATGACGACAAATTGTATGAAATAAATGCTTTAGTGGACATTTGAAGAACATATGATATAATAGGAAAAATTCTTTAAAAAAAAGTTTTGTTTAACAGCTGCCCGTCCATCATTTAGAAGAGCACACCAGTCAAAAACAAGATGATCTTCTCTTTCCATCCGCTTTTCGACAAAAACAAAGTAACCACAGTTCAAACTTTCCTAAAATCTATTGAAGGTCTCACATGTCCAGACATCAAAGGAAAAATTCTTTAAGAATTAGGGTAAGCATATCTAGACCCGGCCAAGATGTGACATATATATTTATGATTTAAAAGGTTGTATTATTTAATAATAGTTAACAAGCAACCATTTTTCAAACTCATTGTATTTGCTTTCATAATTTTTGGCAGCAGTACTTAACCATACAAGGATGCATATTAAGTGTGTAGTGAGTGGCTGAGACTTCCCAAAAGGTCAGCGTAAAAGAAATCCACACATTGAAAAGTGCCTATTTTGCTTTTGACTCAATAGTAATAGTAATAGAATACAGTAAATATGCTCTCTGCCCCAAAGTTGTATACTTTTTCTTTGTTCACACAGTCTTTAAAATGTGACAACAGGCACGAAACACGTGTTGGCAGGTTGAGTCATTCTATAATGTAAATTGGCGAGATTGCTTTATGAAGTGGATTCTTGAAATTTTTAATGTCAGTTCATCAGATTATTGCATACTTTCATGTGAGCAGATAAGACCATCTTTGAATATAATGTAACTGAAATTAGTGGACAAATGGAAGTTTTGCATGCAATATGGATGATTCTATATCAATTAGACAAACATATTTTGTTCTCTTGTAATAAATACAATGTCATTTAAAAATATGATATTTTAAGTCCATGACATTATTTACCTTCAAACTATTTCAATAGAGTAATAAGGTGCCTGTATAATCTTTAGCACCTATACAGGGGCAATTCATAAATTATATTGTCTGATAAGAGTTAATCGTTAAATACTTGTGGGATGTTTAACCAAAGTAGGATGCACAAGCTAGAGTCCAGGCCACCCTGTAGACATGTGGGCAGCAATTGAGCTTTTGAAATCTATTTGTAGTGCACAAGAGTCTTTCATCAAAGCTGATGTTTGTGTCCAACTACTACTGCAGCTGGGAGATTGACATTTTTTGCAGTCACTACATCCTGTCTGAATGTAAACACAGGGCCATATTGTAACTATGGAGTGTGTGTGTGTGTGTTAAAATTGAGAAGGTGTGCATAGTTATTTTTGTTTAATGTTAAATATGTTTTATTATGTGTTCAATTAGAGTACACAAGATAGTTAAAACACAATAATATAAAATTCATAGGGCCTCATTATGACCTCGGCGGTAGCCATGTCGCTATTGGCGGCATGGCTGACACCGAAATCGCGTCCGGGTCCTCAGAATGAGGAATTGCCGGGCCAATCTGAGTTCGGAAGTCCCAGTAATTCCTCTCTCCAAGGACCCGGACCCGGTCCTTCCCCATTCCCATTTCAGCCCCCGTCGAGCGGAATGGGAATGGGAGAGGGAGCAAACAACGGGCCATTACGAGTTGGCCCGTTGTTTGCTCCCTCTTCCCCTCGCGGGACCCGGTAAGCACGCCTCGTTTGACAAGGCGTTGCTTCCTGGGTCCCGCAAGGGGACCTCGCAATGAGGCGGTACGGGGTAAACGGCGCCGGCACCTTTTACAGCGCCGTTTACCCTGTACCGCCAGGGTCGTAATGAGGCCCATAGTATTAATATCTAATAGAAGAACATTTAACAATCAAGCATATCTTTCTTAAAGAATAGTTTGATAGCGCAGATTAGCTATCGCCTCCAACCAAATGGCATCTGTGTTTAGATTAAAGGTAGAAGTGTATCAGCAGGCATGTTTTAATATTGCAAATTTTCAGAACACCCTAAATTGTTGCAGACAATTTAATATTAAAACTCACACCTTGAACCCTGCAATCTTGAGATGATATTGTCAAATGCTGCAGGCATGTAATAACTCAGTTGGATAACAGTATATCCGATATTCAGTCCTTGATATGAACACTTGATATAAACTTTCAGTAAAGAAGTTATTCAAATTAAACCTCTTCAACTTGACAAAACTGAGCTGCCTTCAATTTGAATATTTATATTTGAATTAAAGCCGGAAATGTATCAGAAGGATTTTTGTATAGCGTACCTCCAGAGATCCACAAGTCGCCCTCGGCCAATTTGATATCAAGGTTTATTTGCAGTATAAAACCGCCATCACCTTAAGGTAGTTATATATTCCTAAGATCTACAAGCACAAATCGGCTTGATTTTATTTTATCCAGCACCAAGTTCTTCATGTTTACATGTAATGACACTTTAATCAAAGGAATGTTGAAATTAAATCTTTTCCGTATATAACAGAATTTCCTATGAGGTTACAAAACATATCTCTTTAATTTAGATCTTCAGGTATTGAATAAGGGATGTTGATCCAATTTTCTGTTATCTGCACTTCTAATTGCATGTTGTCTTTTGCCTGGGAATTTGTACATTTCTCAATAGTAGTCAATGTAAAATCATTGTCATTATGTCCAAAAATGTTGGACTAATTTAGTAGTTGTGATGACACTACACATACATGATCTATGGCCACTCAAGCAAATTGAGACATTTTGCATTGTGAGCACTACATAAAGTAAATTACATGGACCAAAAAGACAATAATTTGTATTTGCGGAGTTGCAATTTGAATGGAATCTCCCATCCTATCTGATATTCTTGTGGATGGAAATTGCCGATTTGGAAGCAGAACTGCATGATTTGCAATTCTTACATGTATAACGACCTCAAACTAGGTTTAAACCCCACATTTCAGTCAGTGAAGTTTTGCCAGGTTTTTTTTAATATGTATTGACTAGACTTTGACAGATTCGTGCCTCTCTTGAATGGAACCACTGGCAAAGCCGTAATCTGTTCTGTCTCACGAAGAATGTGTCAGTTTAAATATTTGCTTTGATATACGTTATGGCTTTTTGGGTTAATGTACTAGTACAGATGATGTGTTCTGTTGTACATGATCTCAAGTAAAGTATCTCTTTGTATGTGTTTTGCTCTTTTTTTTTAAAGAGTATACATGAGTCATAAAAAGTGTTTAAGGAATCAGAGCCTTTACTGAAATCCTGTTTATTGGGAAGGTTTTGTCTGTGTCTTAAAACTGTTAATTTGGAAGTAACTATTTAGTGCTTAATGGATGAAAACCTTTGCAGTGTAGTAAAGTATTTTGATTCATGAGCTTTGTAAATGATTTGTACAAAATAGCCAATTTTCATGAAAATGGTACAGATCTAATTATATTCACCTTCAGTTTTCATTGAAATACATGTTGGTTGTGTTCATATGAACATTACTATTGTGTTTTTAGTTAGTGACACCAATTTTGTTAGAATGGAGAAATATTATTTTAAGTATTTTTGAAGGAATGCAATAGATTATTAAAAGTCATATTGGCAATTACAGTTGCTGTCTAAACGATGACTGGCTTAAGTAAATGTTAACATGCTGCATGATTTATAAAGTAACAAGTTAATTAATTATACATGATGAGGGGATAGTCCGATTTTGAGCATTTCTGCTATTGTGTTCCAATTAGTTATTTTTGTCAGACGTGACTCCTTTGGGGGAGAACTCTAAAACAAAACAGCCAATCCTTGTGCATAGCCTCTCTCCCTTATATTTGCCAGAAAATGCCTTATGTCAGGATCGCCGACAGATGGTTTATAAGGCTTGCAACACAACAGGAGAGAGCAACGGCTTGGTGGGAATAGGCTGCCATCCTTTCCAAAAAGCCTAAAATGAGCAGCTCTGGCATTGGGAGCACTGACTAACTCTCCTCTGATACACTCAGGGATCTGTGTGGGGCTTCTTGAGGTCATCATGTTTACTACAAGCACTCTGACATGTAGTGGGACAAGTCTTCCAGGTCCAGGAGCATGCTGGCATCCTTCTCACTGTCAGTACCTATGATGTTGAAGAACAAGTTACTTACCAAACTGGTAACCTTCTTTCGATTGGATGTTCCTCCAACATATTCCTCATCTTTGATGTATTCCATCCAGCTTCAGCTGCTTCAGAAAACATTTTTGGCAGAGGGCGCCGTGCGTCGATGTCGTCGAGTCGATGGTCCCTCGAAGGCCTCCATCGAGGGTGACGTCATCAGGTGTATAAGTAGCACGCGTGGCGCCCGTTGGCCTCAGTTCTGTTTTTCCCCCTTCATTATTGATTTTTTCACTGTGTAGACTGTGCCGGTAGACAGGTATTTGCCTTGCGAGAATTGGAGTGGCAATAGCCCGGAAAAAACTACAGAGTGGTAGGCTGGGAGGGCGATGAGGAATACGTTGGAGGAACATCCAATCGAAAGAACGTTACCAGTTTGGTAAGTAACTTGTTCTTTGAGTGGATTGTATTCTCCAACGTATTCCTCATCTTTGATAGACTCCCAAAGCAGTAAGGATAATTTTTATGGAGGAGGGATTAGATTTTTTCGATATCTTTAGATGTCTGAGTATAGGACTGCTCTACCAAAATTCAGCTCCTTAGACTGGGAAGCATCTAGGCTGTAGAACTTTGAAAAATGATGCAGCGATGACCAAGTCGCTGCTTCACAATGGACCTTATAGGAACACCTCTTTGTAGGGCTGTAGACAAAGCGGTGCCCCTGGTGGAATGAGCCCTTAGACCTTCTGGTGGGTCTTTTCCCGCCAGTCTGTAGCATTCCGAAATGCAAAGCCCAATCCAACGTGATATTGTTTGTTTTGTTACTGACTGACCCAATCTTTTTCCTGTGTAGCCAATAAACAGTTGGCTGTCCACTCTAAGCCTTGAAAGCCTAGAGATATAAAATCTTAAAGCACTTTTTGGATCCAATCTGTGTAATCTTTCCTCCTCCTTACTAGGATGAGGTGGAGGATAGAATGCATGTAACACAATTTTTTGATTTAAATGAAACTCAGATACCACTTTTGATAAAAATGAGGGTTTAACCCTCAACACAACTCTGTCCTTATGGAACACAGTATAGGGTGGCCCAGAAGACAGTGCCTGCAATTCGCTCACTCTTCTTGCAGATGTTAAAGCAACTAGGAAAGCAGTTTTCCATGTCAGTAATCTTAATGGACAAGTGTGCAAAGGCTCAAAAGGAGCACACATTAAGAATTTTAGGACCAAATTGAGATCCCAAATTGGCACTTGAAATGGATGAGGAGGAAACACATTAGTGAGTCCTTTTAAGAATTGTACTATCAAAGGAATTTTGAAGTAGGAGCATTCTTCCGAAGAGCGCTTGAAGATGGAAAGTGCCGCATGATAGCCCTTAATGGTTCCGGCATTCAGACTTCTATGTGCTAGGGTCAGAAGGAAAGACAGTACTTCCGGAATAGAACATAGAAAAGGATCGACATTCTTTTCTCTACACCAGTTGCAAAACATTTTCCAACGGCAACGGTATAGAGACTTTGTTGCTGGCCTTCTTGCCGAAAGCAACACCTCCATAACGTCATCTGGAAGGTTCCAATCTTGTATCTCAGCCTTTCAGATAACAAGCGGTAAGGTTGAGCGTTTTGACCTCTGGATGGAGAACCTGACCCTCCATTTGAGAGAGAAGGTTCTCTCTCTGAGGAAGACGTACTGGGGGACAGATGGACACGTCTAGAAGGTCTGGGTACCACATTCTCCTGGCCCAATCCGGGGCAATTAGGATCATGCGGCTCCCGAAGTATCTCAGTCTCCTGATGACCTGAGGAATGACGGGAATCGGAGGGAACACATGCAATAGTGGGAAATTCTACTCCACCACGAACGCGTCCCCCAGGGCTCCTCTCAGGGGAAATTCCCTTGAGCAATACCTTTCGCACTTCCGGTTGATTCCGGTCGCAAATAGGTCCACTTGAGGGGTTCCCCAAAGGGCGAAGATCTCTTGAATGACTTCCTGAGCCAGTTCCCATTCGTGGGACACCGTGCTCTGCCTGCCCAGAGCATCTGCCGTCATATTCTCTTCCCCGGCTAGGTGAACTGCTGGTAAAGAGATTCCTTCTTGAATTGCCCAATACCAGAGTTGCATTGCCTTTCTGCACAGAGGTAGTGACCCTACACCTCCTCTTTTGTTTAGATAATGCATGGCCACTGTATTGTCCGTCATTATCAGGACATTCTTCCCGCTGACAGATGGAGGGAAAGCGTTCAGCGCTAGTCTGATTGCTCTCAGCTCCAGAAGGTTGATGTGTAGTTTGGACTCCGATGGAGACCAATGACAGCTGATTGTCAGATCATTGGCATGAGCTCCCCACCCCTTGAGTGAGGCGTCCGTCACTACTGTGATCTCCGGCCATTGTTGCCAAAAGGGTTCTCCTTTCAGGATATTCTCTGAACAAGTCCACCATAGAAGATCTTGACGTACTTTGAGAATCTGGAGAAGATCCGTCATTCGACCTGAGAACTGGGACCATTGAGTCTTTAGGGCCCATTGAAGGGATCTCATTCTCAGACGTGCCTCTGGCACCAGAAAGATGCAGGATGCCATGAGGCCGAGTAACCTTAAGAAGTTGTAGGCCTGAAGATTTTGGGCGTTTTGGAATTTGGAAACCATCTGAAGAATGTCTTGAGCCCTCGACCTGGGAAGCAAGCTCTTTCCCAGGGATGTGTCTAATACGGCTCCTATATATTGGAGCCGTTGAGAAGGTTTCATTTGAGACTTCTTGAAATTGAGGGAGAAGCCCAGACTGTGGAGGAAGTGGCAGGTGACTTTCAGGTGATGCAGTGCCTGTTCGGCAGAGCGTGCTCTGATCAGCCAATCGTCCAGATAGGGGTAGACATGAATCCCCCCTCTCCTTAGGTGTGCTGCCACTAATACCATCAATTTGGTGAAGACCCTCGGGGCGGAGGTCAATCCGAATGGTAGGACTCGAAACTGATAATGTGAGTCGCCAACCACAAACCTCAGGTATTTTCTGTGCTTGAGATGAATCGGCACATGAAAATAAGCATCCTGGAGGTCCAATGACACCAACCAGTCCTGAAGTTGAAGGGCCTGAAGGATCTGAGATAGGGTAACCATCTTGAACTTGTCCTTCCTGAGGAACTTGTTCAAGTTTCTTAAGTCCAGGATGGGTCTCAGTCCTCCGTCCTTTTTGGGGATCACAAAATGTGGGGAGTACCATCCCAGGTTCCTCTCCGCTGTAGGTACCGGTTCTATAGCACCTTTCTCCAGCAGGGTTAGAACTTCCTGCTGTAGGAGCGGGTCTGAAAACTTCAAAGGGTATTTCCGTGGTGGATTGCTTTGAGGTTGCATTAGAAAAGGAAGGCAGTAACGATGGGCTATTATTTCTAGAGCCCAAACATCTGAAGTAATGGCTCACCATTCTTGCAGATGCTGTGACAGCCTGCCTCCTACAGGTGTCTTGTGATGCAAGTCCTCAAAGTGGTTTTGTGGCGGTTGCTACAGCCGCTGATGGCAAAGAGGCTGTAGCTGGAGCTGGCTTTGCATGTTTTGCTTGTCCACTGCGAGTGGCCTTTCTTTGGCCCCTTTGACTGGCCATTGCTCTCGTTCTTCCATATGAGGAGTAGTAATGATAGGATTGTCCCCTCCAAGAATGGCTTGTTCCACGAAAAGGCTGAGGTTGCCTGATAGCAGCTCCCAAAGCTCTCATCAGCCTTGCTGCCAAAAAGGTGAGACCCGTCAAAGGACATGTTCAGAAGACATTCTGTACGTCTGGTGCAAAACCTGACTTCCGTAACCATGCAAATCTACGCATTACCTTGCTTGTGGCCATGGACCTGCTCACACTATCAACAGTGTCCAAACCAGATTCAAGGGATTCCTGCATAGCTTCCTTTCCATCTCTAACAATGGCTAGGAATCCTTCCCTTTCTTCCCCTTCTGGTATGTGCTCCGCCACCATTGCAATGCACTCCCACAGAGTGTACGAAAACTTTGCCAAGGCACATGAGGAGTTTGCTGATTTTAATGCCATGCTCCCAGCTGAAAATACCTTCCGTGCCCAGCCATCCACACGCTTATCGTCCCTGTCTGGAGGGATAGACGGGTACGCACGTTTGTTAGAAGCTGTGGCTGCCTGTATGACCAAACTTTCGGGAGTGGGATGTTTAGACAGATAGCCGGGGTCGCTACTGGCAGGGCGGTATTTTGAAGCAAGGGATTTATTCACTGGAGGAATAGAATCCGGAGTCTCCCAATTTCTGGCCACCCTATTTTGTAAGGCCACATGGAAAGGCAGAATTGGGTCTTGAGTAGGACCATGGTCCAGTATGTCTGTAAGATCATCTTGGGCAAATTGGGCTGTAGGTCTGGCCCAACCCAAATAATCTACTACCTTAGTCATTAACTGACGGGATGATGGATTGGCATGTTCACCTGGCTCTGGTCTACCAAATTCATTTTCTCGGGACGTATCAATAACACTTGCATTGTGCAATGATTCAACCAGATCATTCATCCTGCTTTCCTCTGAAATCAGGCATTCAGGAACATTTGGAGTACCAAATTCAAGCCCAAAAGGTACATTCTCCTCATCGGATTTTTCTTGTTCCTCAAAAATTGAGGTCAGGGATTTGAAAAACTCCTTCCTAAGTAGAGGTTTGAAAACCTTCTCTGGGAGAGGTGGAGGAGGAGTGCTAACGGGTCCTGAATGCAACATAGGTGTTTAGCCTTTTCTTTATCTCTTCCTAGCTAGTCTTGTCCAGCTGGAAGATTCGGCATCGAGGGCTTTGGCGTCGAGGTCGACAAAGGCGTCGATAACATCGACGTAGTACCTGACTTTGACGGCATCAGCTTCGAGAGCTTCGAGGCACTCTTCGAAGACTTGCCCTTCGAGGTATGTTCGGTGTCGGTGACCTCGAGCGGTCGACTCGACTCGAGCGATCTTTTTCGCTCGGCGTCCTAGAAGGTTCTCTATCCTTCCTCCTTCGATCACCCGGGCTCGAGGGCACGTGAGTGCTGGAGCGATAACGCTCCCGGCCGGCTTCTGAGGAAGGCGCGGACCGAGGCTTCGCTTTCTCGAACACCTCCATCATTTTTACTCTAAGTGCTTCCCACTCTTCGGATGATTAATGTTTTGTGGGATATTTCATCCTTTTTGGGGATTCGCCCGAAGACAATGTGGAGGGGGAAATATGGCGTTGTTGCTTTGATTTTTTTCGTCGAAGACGACGAGCGATGGGAATCGCTTCGGGACCTTGGCCGATGCCTTTCACATCGAGGAGATTTCTTCTCACAGGACTTCGACTCGACGCTAGAAGCTTTTCTGTCGGATTTACGACCTACCTGCAGTTTTCCCCTCCTCGTGGCTTTCTCCAAGGCACCATAAACACTCTCGGTGAGGATCGGTGATCAACATTTTTGAGCCGCACGACTTGCACTTTTTGAAACCCGATTTCGGGGTCGTGGTCGGCGTCGATTACGAAAGACATATTTCCTTATTTATTCTTTCTTCACAGAACTTGAGGCGCGCCAAATCTCCGAAGCAACGTACACTGTGGAAAAACGCAACTGAAGCCAACGGGCACCGCGCGTGCTACTTATACACCCGATGACGTCACCCTCGACGGAGGCCTTCGAAGGGACCATCGACTCGATGACATCGATGCACAGCGCCCTCTGCCGAATTTTTTTTCCGAAGCAGCTGAAGCTGGATGGAATACATCAAAGATGAGGAATACGCTGGAGGACACAGTCCACTCGAAGAACAAGTTACTTACCAACTGTAACCTTCTTTCGACTGGATGTTCCCTCCCACGCATTCCTCATCTTATGATATTCGAATCCGCCAGCTTCGCTGCTTCGGAAAAAAAATGTAGCGGCAGAAGGCGCTGTGCACGAGGTCGTGGCATCGATGTCCCTCGACGGGCTCCGTACCGTGTCGACATCACCATCAGTATAAGTTGCTTGTGCCGCGCCCGTTGGCTTCAGTTCTGTTTTTTCAAGACTGAAAAACCCTTTGTGAGAGAGAAGTGTAACTAACGTAAACTGTACTGCGGGATAGGATGGGAGGGGCGATGAGGAATACATGGGAGGAACATCCAGTCGAAAGAACGTTACAGTTGGTAAGTAACTTGTTCTTCGAATGGATTGTGTCCTCCCCCGTATTCCTCATCTTATGATAGACTCCCATAGCAGTGGTAATTTTGGAGGTGGGAGTACTAATTATTTTTCTCATGGACAGAATGTAGTACCGCCTTGGCAAATAAACCCTCACTGGAGGAAGAAGCATATAAGCAGTAATGCTTGATGAATGTATGCATTGGTGCCCATATTGCAGCTGAGCAAATATCTGCTGCAGGGACTCCCCTCGTCAGAGCCGCAGGAGTAGCCATACCCCTAGTGGAATGGGCTCGAAGCCCGTCTGGTGGGTCCTTTCCCGCCAACCTGTAGCACTCAACTATGGCCAAAATGATCCAACGGGATATAGTCTGTTTTGTCACTGCTAAACCCAATTTGTGACCAGTATAACCTACAAAAAGTTGGTCATCCTGGCGTAATTTTGACATTCTTGAAATATAAAAACTGAGAGCCCTTTTTGGGTTTAGTCTATGAAACCTCTCCTCTTCTTTGCCCAACTGAGTTGGAGGGTAGAACGTTGGTAGTATGATTTTTTGTGACAAGTGAAAGTCAGAAACTACTTTTGGTAAGAAAGATGGTTTAACTCTAAGGACTGCCTTGTCCTTGTGAAAAGTAGTATATGGAGGTTTGCATGAGAGAGCCTACAACTCACTAACCCTGCGGGCTCATGTTAAGGCTACAAGAAGAACAGTTTTTAATGTTAGAAGCCTCAAGGGACAGGAATGTAAAGGGTCAAAAGGTTTACAAGTTAGAAACTTAAGTACCAGATTTAAATCCCAAATCGGGACATGAAAAGGGACTGCAGGGTACACATTAGTGAGCTCTTTCAGGAATGTAATGATTAATGGAATTCTGAAGTAGGAAACCTCTTCAGAGGAGCGCTTGAAAATGGACAACACAGCCAGATATCCTTTAATTGTTCTGATCTGGAGCCCCAGATTGGCTAGATGCAATAGGAATGAAAGCACCATTGGAGTGCCACATTGAAAAGGGTCCACATCCTTATCCCTGCACCAGATACAAAATGTATTCCAATGACACCGGTACAGGATTTATTTGCTGGCCTTCTGGCCGAAATCAAAATTTCCATTACATCATTTGGAAGATCCCAATCCTTGTATCTCAACCTCTCAGAAACCATGCGTGAAGGTTGAGTGTCTTGAGCTCTGGATGGAGAACCCGGCCTTCCTCTTGCGAGAGAAGATCCTCTCTTTGCGGAAGACGTATTGGAGGGGAGATGGACGTGTCCAGAAGGTCCGGGTACCACGTCCTCCTGGCCCATTCCGGGGCTTTTAGGATCATGGGTCTCCTGAAACTTTCTTAACCGCCTGATTACGTGAGGAATCACAGGGACTGGCGGAAACGCATACAGCAGTGGAAACTCTCAGTCCACCACCAACGCGTCTCCTAGAGCTCCTCTTGGAGGAATTTCCCTTGAACACTACTGTTCGCATTTCCGTATGACCATGGTCGCGAACAGATCCACTTGAGGGGTTCCCCAAAGGGAGACGATCTCCAGAAGGACTTCCTGAGCTTGCCCCCACTCGTGGGAGACTGTGCTCTGCCAGCTCAGAGCATCTGCCGCTGTGTTCTGCTCTCCGGCTAAGTGAACTGCCGATAGAGAGATTCCTTTTCTTATTGCCCAGAACCAGAGCTGCATTGCCTCTCTGCACAGTGGTAATGACCCTACACCTCCTCTCTTGTTGAGGTAGCACATGGCCACTGTGTTGTCCATCCTTATCAGGACATTCTTTCCCTTTAAAGAGGGCAGGAAGGCCTTCAGCGCTAGTCTGATTGCCCTCAGCTCCAATAGGTTGATGTGTAGTTTGGACTCCGATGGAGAGCAACGACCGCTGGTTGTCAGATCGTTGGTGTGTGCTCCCCACCCCGTGAGTGAGGTGTTCATCACTACTGTTATCTCCGGCCATGGTTGCCAAAAAGATTCTCCCTTGAGGATGTTGTCGTTGCAAGCCCACCATAGAAGGTCTTGAGCAACTGTGCTTGGAAATTGCAGAAAATCTGACATATTCCCGAGAATTGGGACCACTGAGTCCTGAGAGCCCATTGAAGGGATCTCATCCTCAATTGAGCCTCTAGCACTAGAAAGATGCAGGATGCCATGAGACCGAGCAACCTCAGAAAACTTTTGGGATGGTATCATGTGGGACTTCTTGAAATTGAGGGAGATGCCCAGTCTGTGAAGGGAGTGACAGGTGATTGACAGATGTTCCTGAGCTTGTTCGGGAGAACGCGCTCTGATCAACCAATCATCCAGGTAGGGATGGACGTGAATCCCCCCTCTCCTGAGACTCGCATCCACCACCGCCATCAGTTTGGTGAAAACCCTCAGGCGGTGGTCAGCCCAAATGGCAGAACTCAAAACTGATAGTGAGAACCACCAACCGCGAACCTCAGGTACCTTCTGTGCTTAAGATTTATTGGCACATGAAAGTATGCATCCTGAAGGTACAATGATACCAACCAGTCTTGGAGTTGAAGAGCCTGAAGGATCTTAGAAAGGGTTACCGTCTTGAACTTGTCCTTCCTGAGGAACTTCTTAAGTCCAAGATGGGTCTTAATCCTCCGTCCTTCTTCGGGATGCGAAAGTAAGGGGAGTACCAACCCTTGTTCCTCTCAGCTACAGATACTTGTTCTATTGCACCTTTCTCTAGCAGGATTAAAAGTTCCTGCACAAGGAGCGGATCTGGAATTTTGGCCGAGTTGGTTCCCGGTGGATGGTCCTGAGGTCTTTTTAGGAAGGGAAGTCAGAAACCCTGAGCTACAGTCTCCAGTGCCCAAGCATCTGAAGTAATGCCCCGCCATTCTTTTAGATGCTGTGTGATTCTGCCTCCCACCGGGGTCTTGTGTGATAAGGCCTCAGAGTGACTTGGAGGCGGCTGCAGGAGCGGCTGAGGGCAAAGATGCACCTCTTCCTTGTCCACCACGAGGGACATTTCTTTTACCTATTTATATGGCCTGTCCTCTTCCTCTACCAAAAGAGGAGTAGTATCGAAAAGAACAACCTCTCCAGGAAGATGAGCCGAATAAGGTTTCTGAGGCTCTCGCCTGGCGGCGCTAAGAGATTTAGCCACCGCTTTTGAGGTCTGCAGTTTTTCTAAGCTTTCATCAGCTTTACTGCCAAACAGCCTCAAGCCATCAAAAGGCATGTTGAGTAGTCTGGCCTGCACAGCTGGTGCAAACCCCGACTTCCACAACCACGCAAATCTGCGTAGCACAGTGCTTGCAGCCATGGATATGCTGATGCTATCAGCAGTATCCAGTCCAGATTGAAGACATTCCCCCATTGCCTCCTTTCCGTCTATGACAATATTGAGGAAGCCTTCCCTTTCCTCGCCTTCCGGAATATGATCAGCCTCCGCTAAAATGCAGTACCACAGGGTCTGGGTGTACCTGGCCAGGATACAGGTGACATAAGTAGACTTGAGAGCCATGCTACCCGAGGTAAAGACCTTACGGGCCCAAGCATCCACCTTATTATCCTCTCTATCTGCGGGGATAGATGGATAGACTGTTTGCCTTGAAGAAGTTGCTGCCTGAATAACCAGACTTTCTGGAGTTGGATGCCTCCTTAAATAATCAGGATCAGAACTCGCAGTTCTGTACTTCTTCAGAAAATTACTGTTGACTGCAGAAGCAGTGTCCGGAACCTCCAAGTTTTTTTCCACTGTTCTCTGAAGTGCCCCATGGAAGGGGAGAACTGGGTCCTTCTAGGGGCCCTGGTCAAGTATATCAGTCATATCATCCTGATCAAATGTGGGTGAAGCTCCACCCCAGCCCATATATTCCACAACCCTATTCATTAAACTCCTGTACCCTGATTCTGCATGTTCTGCAGGGTCAGGTTTTGCAAACTCTAGCTCTGGTGATGTATCAAAGCACTAGCAGAGTGAAGGTTGTGACACAGGTCTCTAATTCTTTCGAACCTGGGTCGATTCATTCTTCTGGAACCTCTCTGGTACCATATTGCACTGCAAAAGGAGAAATGTCTTCCTCTTCTGAGGCCCTTTCTTCATATATAGAAGACATAGGGCCTCATTACGGGATTGGCGGTAGCATGCCCTTAATAAGGACATGGCTGCCTCCAAAACCGTGTCCGGGTTCCCTGAATGGGGAATTACCGGGCCATTCCGAGTATGCAGGGCCCGGTAATTCCTCCTTCAGGGTACCCGGGCCCGGACCTTCCCCATTCCCATTTGAGCCCACACAGGGCTCAATGGGAGCGGAAGCTAGCAATTTGCCGATTACGACCAGCCCATTGTTAGCTCCCTGGTCCCCTCGCGGGACCCGGTAAGGACGCCTGGTTCCTTACCGGGTCCCGTGAGGGGACCTCGTAATATTGCGGAATGAAGTTAACAGGCCCGCCACCAATAGCGGCGCCGTTAACCCATTCTGCAATTCTCGTAATGAGACCCATAGACTTAAAGAAGTCTGACTTAGGTAAAGGGGTAAATCTCCTTTCCTGTGTTGAAGTTTGGGTCGAAGGAATCAAAGGAATCTTCGATGGTGTCAAAGAAATCTTCGAAGGCACCGATGACTTCTTCGACAAAGGTGTCGAAAACACCTGTGGCTTCGATGTCAAAGCTGTCTGCGCCGATGGTGTCGACGAAGTCATCGAGGGCTTCGACGATTTATGTTTTTTTATCGGTGTCGGGGAAACACTCAATTCTCGATGAGTCTTCGACGATTTGACGTTGACTCCAGATTTTTGATGTACACCTTTACTACTGGATCTTTCCACAGTAGTTCCTGACTTCCCTGTGTCATCCAACGGCGCAACCGGGGTCTGGCTCTTTTGAGGTTTCTTTGAGGGGGTCGAGGCCACATTCTCAAAGACCTTCATCATCATCTTCCTTCTGAATTCATCCCATTTTTTGGGGGAATATGACTTGGTCGGACATCTTACCAATTCGGTAGACATATCAGAGGAAGAGGAAGGAGATCTATGTCTCCTTTTAACCTTCTTTGATGAAGAAGATGAAGAACGTCTCGATCTACTGCGTGATCGAGACCTCTTAGAATGTTTACTATGATCCGATTCTTTCGAATCGCTCGACTTTTTATATTTCTTTGACAAGGCCTTTGAAGAGGCCTTGGAAGCTTCCCTCCCCACCGCCAGTTTACCTTTTCTGTCACACAGGGCCTTCTCCGTCATCGACTGACAGGAGCCATAGTCGCCGGTTCGATGGTCTGACCTTAGGCACCAAAGACAAACGTGGTGAGGATCTCTAATCGACATTTTCGATCCGCAGTCGATACATTTTTTGAACCCCGTCTTGGGAGTAGAAGGGGTGGAAGAAGCCGACATTTTCTTGAAGAAAATTTCGAAGCGCGCCGTTCACGAGAGCGAAGCAAGCGGAAAAACTGAACTGAAGCCAACAGGCGCGGCACAAGCTACTTATACTGGTAGTGATGTCGACACACTACAGAGCCCATCGACGGACATCAGCGACACGACTTCGTGCACAGCCTCCTCTGCCGAGAATTTTTTTTTCCGAACCAGGGAAGCTGGAGGATATGAATATCATAAGATGAGGAATACGTGGGAAGACACTATCCTTTCGAAGACTGCCACTTCAAAACCAGCATCACCACCTTCAACAGTGACACTATCAACATCAACTGCTGGCTTTCGCCAGTCAGACACGTCCACCATGAATGGTGTGAAGGATCTGGTGGTAGAAAAATATAAGAAAGCACTCAAATACTTGCTACTAAATACTAGATCATTGATAGCACTTGAAATCGCTGACTTCTTGGTTGAGCACAGCATTGACATCTGTGCCATAACAGAGTCCTGGTTAAATGAAGCAGTGGGTACTGCATTGACTCTTGCCCTTCCCCAAGATTATAGGATCTTAAGAGCCAGTAGGTCATCTGGGAAGGGAGGAGGCATGGCTCTTATTTTCTGTGAGTCTTTGAACATCTTCCTTATTAACACCTTGGGTATCGCTGACTCTGAAAGCTTGCATGCGAAGATGATGATTGACCCCCAACTATGATTAATATCTTCCTGATATATCACCCTCTTTACAGCATGCCGTATTTTCGAATCCAACTCAGTGATTGGATCTCCTCATCACTGAAACCTCAGTCTAAGGTGCTTGTACTTGGGGATCTGAATTTGGCGTTTAATGACCCTGATGACCGGATAGTAAGATCTACGCAAGCAACCTTGGAGGGTCTGAATTATTTTCGACCCATCAAGCAACCAACACATATTGGTGGTTGAACCATAGAATGGGTGGCCTCCCATGGGTTAATAGTGGACAACATTAAAGTGAATCCTTGCCTGTGGTCCGAGCACTTCTTAATTCTTTTTCAGTTGCCCGGGATAACACCTCTTGAAAAAAAGAATTTTCCCAGAGAAGATCTTGTGTCGCAATCTGGCTGAATTGACTCCCTCCTCCTTGCGTCCTTTCTTCAACCCCGTAGTGGACAACCTCTCTTGCTTTGATTCCGCATCTAAACTTGAGTCAGCCTACGACAATATGATGCCTGTGGCAGTTACAAGCTTGGCACCATTAAAACAAAGGCTGGTAAAGACACAGCCGTATAAACTATGGTATTCCTCGAACATCCATAAATTAAAATCCTGGAAAGATAAAGCGTTTAAGAGATGACGAAAAATGCCTCTCTCTAGAAGATTAGGACTGTTACACGTCAGCAGTCAAGACCGATAAACTGGCTATTTGTGAGACAAAGGAATTGTTTAATGAAAAAAGGATTAAGGGGGCCTCTTCAAATTCAAGGGAGCTTTGATCCTAAAAGAACTAGAGGACCCTTGTGCACCTTCCTCCTCGCTCATGAAAGACGCAAAGTTGTGTCTCAGCATTCGTAACTCTATGCGACTCAAAAGGTCGAATATAAAAATTGACATTGCTGCTAATTTGAACTCTTTGTTCGATAATACTCTGCATTGAGCACAGAAAAACAAGCTGCGCATCTACCTCGCTTTGTTTTTTCTGAAGTGACTGATGTTGTAGTCTTAGAAACATTGGAATAATTTAAGCTGATCAATTGTAAGGGTGACATATGCTATGTTCCCACGTCTATTAAACATGCTTGGATCGCCCCTTTGCTAAAAAGAAACCTCCCGGGATCCAACCTTGGGGTTCATAGTGATATTTTCAACAGTGATAGTTTCGACACAAAAGTCTTGAAAACAAAAGTTTCGAATGCATTTTTTTTTTTTGAAAATCAATTTTTATTAAGTTTTATCCATGTAGCACGACAGTACATAGGATGTGTAAGCATGAGTTAACAAAAAAAACAATCGTAACACCCCACCCCACCTCCCCCCGTCCCTCCCCCCACCCGCCTACAGTTCAAGATCTCATTAGTTGCTTGTTGCTTGTTTGACAGACTTTCCTGAGACAGATGTATCGTTACACAATGCACTTGGCGCGCCGAAGTCCTGGGTCCGACTGGGAGAAGTTCACGATCAGGTCAGTGTACAAAGGTCCAGTGCCCCTGGGGGAAGACCCCCGGCTCAGGCGCGGAGCGTTAAATTGATCGGCCATATTTGTCAAAAAAGGGGAGCCAGATTTCCTCGATGTTGGACTTGGACTCATCGAGTAAGTGTGTGAGAAACTCCATGTCATATATTGCCCGAACCTTGGTCACCCACGTTTTTTCCCCCGGCATTTCCGGGCGTTTCCATTTTTGTGCGAGGCAGCATCTGGCCGCCACCAACATGATTTGGAGCATATGGTCCTGAGTGCCCCCCTGACCTTCCCCAATGTCGATTCCAAACAGGAGGAGCCAAGGGCAGGAAGACCGCTCAACCCCGTCCACCCCTTTGATCCAGGCAAGTACCTTTTCCCAATAGTTTTGGACCACTGGGCATCCCCACCACATGTGGATGTAGTCCCCCCTCTCGGTCTTACATTTCCAGCAGTGTGGGTCGTACCCTGGTTTTATCCTGGCAATTCTCTGCGGGGGGTGATGCCATCGGTGTAGTATTTTGAGGGCTTGATGGCGATACTGGAGGGAGGCCGTGGATCGGTTGGCCCGCCTGCACATCTCCGCCCACCTCTCGTCATCAATCTCCTCTCCTAGGTCCCTACCCCATCGTGTACGCGCCGGTGGAGGATCCCTGGGGACAGAGAACAGGAAGAGTTTGTAAAGGCGAGATATTATCCCCTTAGAGCCCCTCGCACATAGGAGAAGCTTTTCGAACTCCGTGAGATCCCTCCTGAGGGTGTCGCCCCAGGATGTCTCGGTGAGGACACCCTTGAGCTGGAGGTAGCGAAAGGGGGACAGGGTACCAATTCCCAGGGCCTCCTCGAGGTCACTTAAGGGCAGAAAAGAACCCTTCACCCAAAGATGGCCAGTCCTGCTAAGGCCTGCCTCGAACCACGACTGATACGCCGCTGGTTCTGCTATTTTGGCCAGGAAGGGAGGGGCCCAAATGCAGCTCAACGGGGATGGCCACGTCGTGAGCCACCGATAGTAACCTCCCTCTCCCCACAGGGACCACAGAACCTTCAAGATTGGATGATTCAGGACGCTTCTGGGGATATTCTTCCTCGGGACCCAAAGCCATTCCTCTTTTGTGACAGGGGAAAGGGGCCTGTTATCCATGGCAACCCATTGTTTTTTCGTATCTGGGGAGAAGTGATCCACCAAAACCCTCAGCTGAGAAGCTCTGTGGTACGTTTCCAGGTCAGGATAACTCACTCCCCCATCTTCCTTAGCCCTAGTCAACACTTCGTAGGAGATCCTATGCTTTTTGCCCGACCAGGGGAAGTTGAGCAGGACTTGCTTTGTTTCTATAAAGAAGGTCTTGGGGATTATCACCGGGAGCATTTGGAAGAGAAATAAAAACTTTGGGAGGAGAACCATTTTTATGAGGTTAAGGCGCGCCATCCAGGAGAGCCCCGATCCCGCCCACCTCTCTACATCTCTTCTGATTGCGGACCAGAGGGGGGGAAGTTGGCTGTGTACAGTTCCTCAAGATCACACGTAATCTGTACTCCCAAATACTGGAATCCCTCTTCAGTCCATCTAAAGGGGAGCCCTTTCACAAAGGCCATCTCTGAGATTGCCCATGGTTCCATCACTAGTGCGTAAATTAGCGGGGACAGGGGACATCCCTGCCTTGTACCACGTTGGAGCGGGAACTCTCTCGATTCTGTCCCGTTTGCCACCACTCTAGCTGAGGGGGAGGAGTAAAGCGCGGCCATCCACCCCAGCCACCTAGGACCCATCCCCAGAGATGCGAAAACCTCCCCCATGAAAGCCCAGCTAACCCTGTCGAAGGCTTTCTCCGCATCGAGAGCCAGTAGGAGACCCCCCTCGTCCCGGACCCCTACTGTGGCAAGTATATGGAGTGTCTTCCGTACGTTATCAGAGCCCTGCCTGTTGAGGACGAATCCCGCTTGGTCAGGGCGTATCAGGCGTGGAAGGCAGATCTCAAGTCTGGAGGCCAAGATTCTGGTAAAAATCTTGGCATCTAGGTTAAGGAGTGAGATGGGTCTATAGGACCCACATTCAGTCTGGTCTTTGGTATGACGGTGATGAGGGCTTGCAGAAACGTCGGTGGAATTGAGTCTCGGCTCCTAATCTGATTGAACAATTTGGCTAAGGGCTTCACCAAGATCGATTGGGTCTGTTTATAGAAATCAGCCGTGTAGCCGTCCCCACCCGGTGCCTTTACTGCCTTCAGTCTCTTAATGGCGCTCTCCACCTCTTCCTCTGAAATCTCCCCCTCAAGGGCCCCCATGTCTTCGTCGGATAGCTTGGGGAGGGGGTGCTCCGCCAAGTAGGCTGAGATATCTTCCAGTGATTCGCCTGCTTGCCTGGAATAAAGTTTGCTGTAATAGTCGGAGAAGCAGTCCGCTATTTCCTCTCGGCCCCTGTGAATCCTGCCTTCCCCATCGCTAAGCTGGGCAACCCCCCTTTCCACCCTGCAGCCCCAGGATCTTTGTGCCAAAAGAGTCCCCGCCCTGTCTCCCCGTTCATAGTATCTTTGCTTGGTGTACCGCATTTTCTTAATAACCTCCCCTATAAGAACCGGGTGTAGCTCTTGTCTTTTGCCCTGCATTTCCTCTCGGAGTGCCTCTCTGTCTATTCCGGGAACGCCCAGTCTAGCCCGCAAGACCCCCAACTCCGCACAGAGTTTGCCCTCAATCAGGCCCGTCTCCCGTTTACGCCTCGAGCCCTCTGCTATGAGGAGACCCCTAAAAGTGGCTTTTCCGGCTTCCCATACTGTGGACATGTCGGTCTCGCCATTATCATTCGTCTCAAAGTAGGCCGACATTTCTTGTTTCATAAAATCCCGGAATACGGGGTCCCTAAGAAGCGTGTCGTTGCACCGCCAACGGGAGGATCTTGGGGCGACAGGCAGTGACCAGTCAGTCACAAGCAATTCATGGTCCGACCACGTTATGGCCTCCAACCTTGGCTGTTGAACCACCCCGTACCCCTCCTCGGAGATTAGCATGAGGTCAATTCTAGTGTAGGTACAGTGTGGGGGAGAGAAAAAGGTGTAACCTCCATGACCCGGATATGCCCTGAGCCAGACGTCCACCCAATAATGGTCTCTCAAGAGGGCCTGCAGGGCCAGGTTATCCTTGGAAATCCCCTTGGGCCCCCCTCCCTTGGCAGACCACCAGTCCAGACGGGGGTCAGCTACCAGGTTGAATATTTGTTTTTTTTAATGGGGGTTCCCCCCAAACACCTCTTTTCTTTTTAAAACAAACTTTTTTTTCTATACGAAAATAAAATAAAACCCTTATCATGAAAAAAATTGCATTCAAAATGTTTGTTTTCGAAACTTTGTATTCAGAACTTTTGTATGTCGAAACTAAGTTTTCGAAAGAATGACTGGACACCAACCTTGGCTGGAAACTATCGCTCCCAAAACACTGTTCCTTTT
The DNA here is from genome assembly GCF_040938575.1 of Ambystoma mexicanum. Classification (NCBI taxonomy): domain Eukaryota; kingdom Metazoa; phylum Chordata; class Amphibia; order Caudata; family Ambystomatidae; genus Ambystoma; species Ambystoma mexicanum. The sequence goes on from NC_090929.1 coordinate 1,089,881,656, forward strand.
GAAAATTATGGACAAAATTGCTCACCAACAAATCCAAGATGTTTTGGGTGGTTATAATATCTTAGGCCCAAAACAGTCAGGGTTTAGAAGCCATCATAGTATGGAATCCACCTTATTTATTTATTTATTTATTTATTTATTTATTCTGCATTTTTAAAGCGCTCACACAGCCCGCGGGCATCGAGGCGCTGTTACAGGAAATCTTTTTTTGTTTTTAGTTGCATAGTTGCTTGTCTTAGTTGCGTATTTATAACGCGCTTAAATACCCAGCGGTTTCTAAGCGCGGCCCCGGGGCCCGGGGATCGAACCTGTGTTGCTTCGTGTCGTCTTGCTTCGAAGGCGAGCAGGCTGCCGCTGAGCTATCATCACCTTGTTGGACCTGAAAACAAATATCGTACAAACTCTTGATAAAGGACAGATTGCTCTTCTGATGCTTCTGGAACTGACGATGGCATTTGATGTGGTTAATCATGCCACATTAGTCACCAGGCTTCAAGAATCCACTGCTTTATCCCACAAAGCTTCGATTTGGGTTCTGTCTTTCTTGACTGATTGAATGGCCAGAGTTTATTGTGAAGAGGCAACTGCAGAAGGCTTTGTACTTCCCTGTGGTGATCATGTATGTCCCCTGTGCTTTTTAAAGATCTCCTCTCTGCCTCTGTTTGAAATGTTGGAATCTAAAGGTATAATCTACACAAACTAGGCAGATGACACCCATTGTTGTATTCCCCTTCTAGGTAATTATAAGGATTACTCCATGACAATCAATACCATTATAAAGAAACAATTACAAATTACAAATCTATAACCATATACACAGGTGGATGCTACTTAATGGTTTAGCGCTTAACAATTCAAAAACTGAAATCATGATTGTGGGCACCACATACGGCTTTTGGAATTTGGACCCTTCATACAAATCCTTCAAAGTGGCTGAATGCTCTTTTAAATCTCTATCAAAAGTCAAGACACTAGGTGCTATCTTGGATCGAGAGCTGAATATGAAAGCTCATGTTAGCCATATTGTTTCATGATCCTCCTACTATCTCAAGCTCTTGGCTCTAATCGGTCCTTTTCTTAACCCTAGCAGCTGTGCCACTCTGGCTCATGCCATTATCAGGTCAAGCTTAGATTACTGTTTAAGCCTGCTACAAGGCTTGGAGCAGGGGGAATTTAACTGCCTCCAGGTTGTTCAAAAAAACGCAGTCCGAGTGGTTTGTGGACTGTACAAATCAGATCACGTATCTGTGACTAGGAAGTCTCTGCCTTGGCTTCCGATTGGGAAATTAATCATCTTTTGTACCCTTTGTATCATGCATTCCTGCCTCTTTGGGAAGATTCCTGTTTAGTAGCTCTCCTCTCTGCCGGGATGGCTCCCAGTTAGACGTATATTAAGGTCTAACAATTCTGGCCTACTACTGACTCCAAAGTCTAGACTCTCTATTGCACTGGAAGGATGTTTTCCTATAACAACTCCTTGCCTTTGGAATGATTTGCTGCCGGACCTGAGGTCCTGTTCCTCACTGGTGTCTTTCAAACGCAGACTCAAGACATTCCTGTTGAATTAATTACTCACTCCTGATGACGAGCCCCTTTTGTGTTATTTGTTGTATGTTCCTGTCTGCGCTTCTATGCCCAAGGGCATTGTTCCAGCATGTTATAAATAAATAAAATAAGACTCACTCACTGTCAATTACCTCAATGGCAGGCAAAACAATGTTTTCTTCCTCAATGTCAAAGCATTCTTGCTTTATGTAAAGACATTCTTTTTCAAGGTCAAACTGCTTTGCGGTCCGTTCTGGACACTGGGAAACCTCCATAGCGTTCAGAAAGTATGAGGAGAATCACAGAAAGACAAAGACCCCTCTGAAAAATATTATTTTCTACCGAGGCCACTACACCTAAACAAAGAGAGCAGATATATGGATTCAAGTGAGAAAAAGGTCTGCTCTACCTCGGCTACCAGGAACAGAGCATCAAGCTCTCCCACACTTCTCAGGAGATATTGTCTGTCCATGTGAGATTTAGTATAGGGAATGTCTGAGTTCATGCCGACAGACATGCGTCACCATCTCATAGAGATCATGGAAAAAGGCATGACTGTGTCTACACAGGTCATAAGCACAGCAGAAGATGTTGCAGAGATATCTACTAAGATCAATTGCCACTGCCTCACCATGAGGTGCTTCTCTTGGGCATGCCTGACTTCACCAAAGGGGAATTCACAACAAAGAATTGCGAGTCTCACCTTCCATGGATCATCTCTGTTTGAATCTCTGGCTGCTGAGAGGGTGGCAAAATAAAGTTCAAAACAGAGACCCTCAGATCAGTTGGCCTATATGTGAAGAAGGACTTTTGTACCTACTACAACCATTCATATCACCAGCACCAGTTGTGCTCACCAAACTTGCAGTTACAGCTGAGACTTCAGTACCAACAGCTGTCAGCCATCCCATTGTCTGTCCCTCCTTTGTCCTTTATCTCCCACTCTCTCATTTACTGCACGTGTGTTTTACTTCAAAACAATACTTCAATGTAGTCATTGATTTGTTTGCATTCTAATATCTTTGATATTGAATGGTACATAGTATAGTATTTCTACTGGAATTTAAATGTTCATAATTCTCTGCTTTGTACACATACTTCTCATTAATGAGTATGTCTGCAACATCACTATTCAATGTTACCACCAAGATTACCCCTCCATCATCTGGTCAGTGCTCCCTCGTTACCAGCCTGTTCTATTATAAATAATCCTTAACTAAAACTGCTCTGCTCATTGTAATGGATCCGGATGTATAGCATTTCTGTTTGAAAGCCTTTCCGCTTGTACCAACTCAATGTGAATACAAATACCGGAGCATAGGATGTGTTGTGGACAAAGAAGGCATTTTTTATTTATTAAATGTAATGTGTTTAGATCTCAAATAACTTTTCTCATAAAACAAGAATACAAAAAGAGAAAAACAAAACAATATACTTAGACATCAAATATATACAATACAGAATTAATTATATAAAATCTAAACATCATCAATTTATCATAAAACAATAAAACCATAGAATCATATCCTCACCACCTTTTGGATTTAAGTAGATTTGCGGTTCAAGAGTTTATCCACTATTACCCAGATACAATATAATGTGATCTGCAGGTACACCAAACCCGAATTTAAACAGTAAAACCAGAAATCACTAACAAACACCCCTAATTTACACTTAGAAAGTTCTTTACATATTGTCATGACGTGGCTAGAGGATTCCAAAATGTGTGGTAATTTACATATTCGGCAATATCAGTTTTTAACCGAAATGCCCTGCCTCGGCCCTATGACTGCCATAATCGGGAGTTGGTTGGTACGGAGTCTTAGTATTAGCCCTCTCACTTCCGGTTCAGGTGATTTTATGAGATATTTTCGAGGAGTTAAAAATATATAGGACATCCGCATCACCATCTGATAGGATGTTAGTTTCTCTAGAGGCATACAATTAACATTCCAATCCCACAATAGAATATTTTTATTAAATGAGAGTTTAAGCCTATAGTAATCCTCTCTATCCTCAATATTGCAAGAAAGCAGAGATCAATTGATAGCCTCAAAAATACTTTTGTTTAGTAAAGCAAAATTAAGCCCTTTTGCCTTCGGCTCCTTATCGCAGCACCCTGCCAGGATGCCCAACAGTATGCATTTGGGAGAATGTACAGACTTCAAATATAACTCTCCTCTGCGGTTCGAGACCAAAGCTCTCAGATGTTAAAACAAATTCTAATCTCAGTATTTCCATGGGGACTGACTGGGAAAGATTCAACAGGTGTTTCCAAAAACAACCTTCCATGGCATTAAGCCAATCCTTATCAGGCAATGCTAATGCCTCAAATCCATACGAATTGCTGGGCAGCAGCACTGTATGTTTAGTTTCCTCAGGCCAGCCAAGCTATAGCCTGTTGTCTTCTTCGCAAAGCTATAGATCTGGCCAGTGTGATGGCATCATGAAGCAAGACACAGACAACACATTCAAATGTGTACTCAAAAGCTGTATTTGACTTCAAAGTCGGGGTGGATTGAGGCCTAACTTGCCCTATCCTAATGTGGGATTCCCTACCTAAAGAAAACTAAGGATAGTCTGCATCAGGATGTCCAAACCAAGTAACTGTGTCCAAAACCTATGCTTCCCCTCACACCTAACTGTATACAATGTATAGGGATGTCAGCTTCACAATGAATAGTGTTCAAAATAAAGTATAGAGCTCCTTCCGGCTCTTGGTTTATGATTAGCTGCCCCTTCCCCAAGTTCAAGACAGTTCACAAAAGACTGGGTTCCCATCCCCAAGAGTTCAAATCCTCCAGCTTTTCAAAACAATACAGTTCCTTGGGGCACTTCCGAACTCTCTTGTCATTATTAATCTTCAGTGGTTCAAATCTGTTTCTTGACTTCAAAATTATATGAGCAGCTGTTGATAAAGGGCTCTGAGGCTAGGCGCAGTTGTCGGACCACACGTCCATCCATTACAGGTCACACAACTGATAACCTTTCTTATCTCCTTTCCATCCACAACTGTCCACTGCTTTCCGTGAACAGTTAAATGTGTTTCTTTCATCAATGTTATTTGTTCATCCCTTTACTGTGGCCTGGTTTGCCACTATGCACTTTGTTACACCTTGAGTATTCTTCTGGCCCTGGCCAATACAGGTTTTCCCTTAACATACAATTCCTTGAACTATTTAACTTTGGTCAACACTTGGCTTCTCCTCTTAAACCCTTCTTGTGTTTACCAACAACTTGTGTCTTAAACAATTCACTCTGTGGTATCTCTCCCTTGCACTGCCTTATTTCCATCCCATTCACAAATACTCAGAACTTTCCTCTGCTTTATGCAGCATTAGGATTGATACACAGTGTCTTTCAATTAATTCAGTATTCCAAATACCTGCTTTTGCTTTATGCAGCATGCAAAGTTGCTTCACAATGACTTTCAATTAATTTTGTATTCAAAAGGAACTTGCTTCTGCTTTATACAGCATTCACAATTGTTCACAATATCTTTAAATTCGTTCAATATACCAAATAACTTGCTTTTTCTTTATGAGGCATTCAAAATTGCGTATTATAACTTTCAGTTTGTTTACCTTTCCAAAAGCGCTTGTTTTTCTGCATTCGAAAAGTGCTTATAACTATTTACATTCATTCAGTAGCTAAGATTGAGCATTTCGAGCCCCCACAGCGCCCCAGCATGATTGTCTCCCTTGTATCACTCACCGGCTCCATACGGCAGCTCCCTTTGTGTTCTCATCTGCTTCTCGTACTGCGGTCTAGCTTCCTTTGTCTCCGCTCTTCCTGCACGGAGACCAGAGAGCACTGCTCGCTCTCTTGGCATTCTGCGGCTGCGGAGTATCTCAGCGCCCACAGCTCCTGCTGCATGCACCCACAGAGAGAGCTGGCAGGCCTTTCAGAACCTCTTGCAGCAGGCCTCTGCCACGGCAACCCTCTCTCCTGCCCGACAGTGCTCTCGGCTCCTGCTCCTCTCGCTCTCCAGACAGCTTCTTTCCCGCTTGTGTCGACAACTCGCTTCTGGGTTTCTTTCTGTACTCTTCCTCTTGCTGTGTAGCCAGGCTTCTTATACCTCTGGGGATTGTCAAAGGCCCATAGGTGTGGGTCATTTAGTTAAATTGCCTGACCTTCATTAAACCTATTATCTGGACATGCCTGGCTATACCAACGGTGTACATCCATAGGCCTCTTCTTCGTCTCAGTAACAAAGTGGTGTTTGGGGAGGTTTGAAAAGGAAGTGTGCATTACTCTGTGGTGTCTCCTACTCGTCTTGGTACTTGACCAATGTGTATCTGTATTAACAACATAGGGTGCATATGGGGTTCTCTGACCTAAATGAGGATGTGTTCTCCTAGTTGGTCTCTTCCTTGTCCCAGGGCCTGATTCGGAGCCTGTGCTAAATATAGCATGGAAAGCCGACATTCACCCCTCCGGTTTCCAACACCATCATTCTGAGACTGCGATGGGAGGAAATATTGGAGGGGAAATGTTGTGCTTTCCTACAGCAAAAGCTGCTAAAATCTATCTTTGTGGGGGAAACATGCTCCAGTGGTTTAGCAAGCATTTCTCAAAAGACTGCCACTTTTCTAATTCAAGAACGTTTTCTTAAACTTTCATTGAACTAGAAAAGTGGTCCTGCCGTCTGAGAAATGCTATGTACTTAATGGGAGAAAGTGTGCTGTGGAGTTTTAACGGCACCTCCGAGGGTACCGTTAATGTATGCCTCTTTTAGCTGGTGCACGAAGGGTGTTCTGGCCACTGAATACAGTCGTTGCCAGCCCCTGGCATTTGAGGCGGTTGTCAAGGCTGTTGCCATGCCGTAAATCACAGCTGAGTGACGGGCTTTGTTTATTGCCGCCACTCCCGTAATACATCGGAATGCATGTCTTTATGGAAAAGTGTCTAACAGCACCTTTCCATTATTACACAGACCTCTTAATCAGGCCCCCAGTGTCGAGATGATAATTCTTGAGGATATTTCGAAAGGAAGAAAAGGGAAAGGACTGACAATAGCCTATGTAGGCTTGAGGGATAGGAGGTTTGTTTTGGAAAGGGAATGGCGGACACCATGTCTAACCTAAGGACATTCCCTCCACCCAGGTGATCCTCCCTTTCATACCCACCGCCAGGGTCGGGATCCAAAAGCAATGTCCTTTACCTGGCCACCTGAGAGGAGGATCCATGGGGAAAAGAAGTGAGGACGCCCTCAGGTTCCTCACAACATGTCTACTGCTCCGTCCTCCTGGATTTTATAGAAAGCAATTCAACATAGCACTCAGACAACCCTAGTTCCAAACCCAAGTAAGTGTAGCTGGTAACATATTCTATGACATTCAGGCCCAGGACTAATGGTAGCTGAGATTTACTGCGAGAAGACTAAAGCATTGCATTGGTTTTGTCGTGATTAATCTCAAGATAGTTCTCCTGAGCATATACCCCCAATGCTCTTAGGGATCTTAACATACCTGCGTATGTATGGTCGAAAATGACCCGATCATCGGCATACATAAGGGCGGGCATATGGACCTTACCTAACTTGGGGGGACAATGGGCAGCTGCTCTCAATCGTTGGGGGAGGTCGGCCATGTACAGATAGAAGGCATTTACAGGCACAGTGACTTGAATGGCAAGGAGACACCTATTGGCAAAACAATAGACAGTCGCTCTGACGGCTGCAACTGCTAAATATCAGGATGATTTTGGTGTCAGAAATGTGGTACTATGTGTATGGGGTCAGAAATGATAGACTGACACAAAGTTGTAGTTTTCTAAACTTTTTACATATGTATTCAAATTAAAAGGGAAGAGTTCTGTTTCAACAATGTTCTATTCAGTTCAATGGAAAATGTCCCTCCCATCCAAATGTTTTTCAAATGGGTAAAGAAAATGTCTCTTTCACAAAACACCTGTTTCTTCCCCAAAGTATTATTTCCCATTTGGCAAAATGATTACTAAGGTTGATGTCACACCATCCTATTCATAAAATACTTTTGTCAGGATAGCAGAGCAAATGTCCCTTGTTACACAATAGTTTGTCAGAAGAAGAAAGTAATGATAAGGTAAATATCTTCTTTCCACAATACTCTTTACAGCAACAATGTGTTCTTCTTCAAGGCAACTACACTTTTCCTGGTTTACTCGCCTTCCAGGAATGGTTTCAACTTCACACAGGTACTATAGCTAAGTGGCAATGAGCTGGTCTTGGAAGCAGAAGATGCAGAGCAACACAGGTTTGAATCCCAGGTCCACGCTTAGGAACGTCTTTCGTATTCTGCGCGTTATAAATAACCAATTATAATAATTATACACAACCCTTAACAAAGGTTTCTTCTTGAAAGCAACTGTTCCTTTCCTTATTTACTCGCCTGCCAGGAATGGGTTTCAACTTCATACACAAACCACTTTATAACAACAAAGTTTTCTTCTTGAAAGCATCTGCTCCTTTCCTGGTTTACTCGCCAGCCAGGAATGGGTTTCTACTTCATGAAACTTGTTTCTCTCCTGGTTTACTCGCCTGCCAGGAATGGTTTCATCTTCACACAACTACCAATGATTCCTCTGTTGTGGCAATGTTTGCTCCCAGTTTCTCCCCACTGTCTCATAGGAGGAAAACTGTAGAATGTTTGCCTGTTTCTTTGCTTCTGGCAACGTGAGTTCCACGTTTCCCCAAACTGATATCCCATGTGAGGGGAATGCACCCTTTCTGCCCTTCTTTCTCTTCTGTATAGTCTTTTGGCTGGTGGCAAAACTGATGTCCCTTGTGATGAGAATTGCACCCTTTCTGACCTTCTACCGCTTCCTTTTAGGCTTTTGGCTGGTGGCAATGCGGGTTCCAGATTTCCCCAAACTGATATCCCATGTGAGGAGAATTGCACCCTTTCTGCCCTTCTATCTCTTTTTAATCAGCTTTTGGCTGGTGGCAATGCGGGTTCCAGATTTCTCCAAACTGATGTGCCATATGGGGGATTTGCACCCTTTCTGCCCATCTTTTCTACTTGTCCGGTATTCACAATTATCTCAGAATTGAAATTGTCCCTTACGGAGCGCCCCTGTGTTACCTCTCTCTTTAGGTTCACTCACTGGCTTCTTTCAGCGTCTCTGTGGTTTCTCACGGTTGTGCAGTGCAATATCGATGTTGGCAAGACCTCAGTGGACTGTCAGACCCTCTCTGGTCCGCCAGCACCATTGACTGCTCTCCTGCAGCTGCTGTTGCTTGCGCAGCACTTCCTGGGAACTCGCCAGCTCTGCCGGGTGCTCAGATACTCTGATATGCAGCAGCAGTCCTCTGTCATTTGTGAGCACTTCTCCCTCTCAGCTGGGCATCTCTCTCCGCTTCGGCTTTCTTCCATGATTCCGCTTCCCGCTGCGCATACTCTGCAGCACCCTGCCATTTCTCCTCCAACAGCAGCCTCTGCCGTGGCCTTCACTTTTGCTTTTGCTACTTCTGCCGCTCTCCTCACCTGTGACTGGGCTTTTAATTTAAATGTCCCGCTTTACTGATTGATTACAATGGAAATAACTAGACCACACTATTGATCCTCATTAACTCTTCACTCCTCTTCCTCGTCCCAGTACCAAAGGCATTCTGGGTATTGAAGTCCATAATGTTTTTAGGTTTCCCAATGTTATTTTGGTTCAACTGATGGTTAGACGAAATAGTAGATGTCATGTGAACATTATGTGCAATACCTTTAAGTTCAGGATCTTTACTCAAGACAGAACCATTACAGTCAGGTGGTACCACATGTGACCCATATAGTCCCAAAGTAGAAAACCTATTCTGTTTAGGTGGTTTCTCATATGTTATCTTTTGGGCTTTAACATTGGTGGGTTTTGCATAATGGCAGCATGCCATCAGGTATTTGGGGATTATAAGATCTTCATCCTCACAAAAGAACGAATACCGCATCTCTCCTTATGAAGTCACCATGTTTCTCTGACAGCCATCTCCTCCCATGTGATCCTCCCTCATAATGCCACCCCCAGGGTCAGGATCAGGTAGCGGCTGCCTTCCCCTGGCACATCGGAGGAGACTTTAGGCTGGGGATCAGTGATGACTCTGCAGGATTCATCACATATGTTTCCATCATATGTCCATTACAAGTAAGTAAAAACATTGATACATGTCCAAATGCCCCATGTCGGAGTACAACCTGGATATGGACCCTTAAGGTTGGGTGTGAGTGGGGCTGATGGGGGAATGTCAAGTGGGAAGCAGGTTGTTTCTGAAGATTTAGATTGGGCCATCTGATTGCATAATCAAAAGGAACAATAATGGGCATAGGTGGTTGAATTTATTACACGTGGTGTGGATGTAAGTGGCAGCCCATTATACCTGGTAATTAGTCTGTTGGTTTTGATGTCTGAAATTGTGTGCAGTGCTTTGGGTTGTCTCTCATTGTGATCCTTGTGATTATTACAAGTGTAGTAAGTTGTTTCAAATGAGGGGAGCTCTGGGAGCTCTCAGTGCTGCTAGCTGGCAGCCATGTAAGGAATCCACACTCGGGCTGATTTTCTGTAACTTAAGGTTTTTCCACTAGTTGGTTTTGTATTCAGAATTGCATTAATATTTACAGAGTAACAAATGTATGTACCCAAAGCTTTGTCATCAAAAATTAACTATGTATTTCCCAATTCAATTTCTCTTTTTAAAGTTCTGGCATCCTCATTTTTTGATTCAGGCATATAGCCCGGGCAGGTACCAGAGGTGTAACAGTACCACCCATGAACTAAAAGGGTCTACTCAAGTTAAAATACTTAATTCTCTAAAAACAGAAATCCCACTTACTTGCCCTGTTTGCCACAGTGAGATTTTTGGATAATATTTAGGGCTCATCCAAAGACGCACAAAATATTGAACTATACTCTCAGGAAAAGCTGCTTCTTCACCTTTTGTTTAGGAATGTTTGTTCTTCTATGTATTTCAACAGAAGACACTGTACCCACTCCCCATCTGTAAGTGAAACCAGAGATTTTCATAATCTCAATAAAATTTTCTGCCACAATTGATGCTGTAAATAGCCAACACTGTTGCCGTTCATCTATGTCCCACAAATTCATGCCATCTACTAGTATGAGCTTTCTGAAGTTATATTCCAACTTGAATATTCCACCTCGAGACCCATTACTACCTGACTTTGCTGCATTCCCAAAGCATGTGCTCCAGGCTCTCGCTCCAGTGCCTATAATCCCAGCAATTATCTGAGTCAATTATGCCCCTTTTAAACATTCTTCATGGAGCCTAGTGCACACTGTTCAGGGTTTTATCTTGGAAGACATACAAATCTTGGCCCACTACTTTTGCCTTTCTTGTGAACATGCGTTCAAGAACTGAGTATCTATTTTCTACCCTTTTGTTGATAGCAAGGCTCTTGCCTCCAGGAGACCCAGTTCTTTTTTTTCAGCCCTTGCCCATTCATACTTCCTGTCAGTGAGCTCATTACAGCCATCTTTTGCACTGTACGCCAGGTGATAATGTGAGAGGTTTGAGATATTCATTCCTCCATGCTCTTGTGGTAGGCATCGCTTCCATAGTGCTAGCCTCTGCAATTTCTTTAGCCCTACAATAATACATATTCTTGCCTATGGTTTCAAAGAATCAATTTTCCACTTTCATCAGAATATTCTAAAGTATATAGTTTATCCTGGGTGCTACAGCAATTTTCTGCAAATCTAGTGCTGATCGCCTGTGCAGGTCAGTACCAAGTCTTACAAATGGCACAGGAATCATTCTGTCTCAATGATGGTTCAAGGGTTTTTATTAAACATTTTGTGGGCCTTAAGATGTCCCTCGCTCTCTCGTATAGCTCAGTCACATATATGCTCTTACAGAAAAAGAAAATCCACACTTACGTAGTTATCTCTACCAATTTCTGGCTAATGGATTCATTCGACCCTCCAAGTCTCCTGTTTCCTCGGCTCTCTTTTTCGTCCCCAAGAAGGAGGGGGACCTTAGGACATGCATAGACTACACAGGGCTTAATAAAATCACCATTAAAAATCAGTACCCTCTAACACTGATTCCGGTACTGCTGGACCAAGTAAAAGGAGCCAAGATGTACACCAACCTTGATCTCAGCAGAGCATACCACTTGGTTCATGTAAGGCAACGAGTGGAAGATGGCCTTCTGTACCAAGTTCGGGTTGTTTGAATACACGGTTATGCCCTTCGGCTTATGCAACGTGCCAGAAGCTTTTTAGTACTTCATGACTGATGTTCTCCAGGAGCTGTTGGACGTTTGTGCCATGGTCTATATAGATGACATTTTAATTTATTCATCAACACAGGAGGAACATGTGCAACACGTTAAGGTGACATTAGAGAAACTATGACAACACCAGCTGTACGCCAAACTAGAGTAGTTTGCTTTACATGTAACCGAGGTGGAGTTTTTGGGATTCATCCTGACCCTGCAAGGAATTCAAATGGATAAACGAAAGGTAGAAGCAATACATCAGTGGCCATCACCTACCTCAGTAAAAGCAGTTCAGAATTTCCTGTGGTTCGCCAATTCTTATCAGCGGTTCATCTCCGACTTCTCAAATATAGCCCATCCAATCACATCGTTGTTCCGGAAGAACAAAACTTTTACCTGGACTTTTGAGGCCGAACACGCTTTTACTCAGCTCAAGCACCAGTTTACCACTGCACCGATCCTCAGGCACCCTGATCCAGATCTTCCTTACCTGGTGGAAACCGATGCATCTAGTGTTGCCATGGGCGCTGTCCTGTCCCAACGGAATCCTAAAACCAACCAGTTACATCCTGTGGCGTTCTGATCAAAAAAGTTTACTCCTGCTGAATTGAACTATGCAATAACGGACAAAGAGCCGCTCGCCATCACAGCCGCCTTTAAAGAATGGAGACACATCTGCTTGGAGCACGCCATACTATCATTGTACTTACCGACCATCGTAACCTACAATATCTAAGAATGGCCAAAGCGCAGTACACACGCCAGCTAAGAATGGCACTTTTTTCACAGGATTCGACTTCACTGTAACCTACCGCCCTGGAGTTAAGAACGGGAAGACGGATGCTCTTTCTCGCATGAGTTGGGATGCAAAAGGAGAAGATGTATATGCAAATCCCACACCGGTTGCCATCATTCCTGAAGATAAGCTGCTGGGAGTGCTAGGTACTGGCTCTCCTGAGGATTCTCTGCAGAAAGAAATCCGAGATGCATTAGCTCCTGATCAGTTACGTTTGTGGATTTCTCAATACCCGGAGCGAACTGAAGAATCTGGGCGCCTGTATCACCAGAAACATTTGTATCTGCCAACTTTAGCTATACAGAACAAGGCTCTCCAAGCATACCATGATGCGCTTACTGTAGGACACCCTGGAATCACAAAAACCATGGCTAAAATTTGACAAAATATTTGGTGGCCTACATGGCGAAAGGATACTAAGGATACTATGGACATATGTCGAGGATGCAAGTGACTTGCATCCTCGACATCCGAGACATCACACTGCTGCTTCAACGATCTTGGCAGCTGAATGCACTGACAAAAGACGTGACCGCGCCTGTTGACAAGATGACGACTGCATCCTAAAAAAGTGGGTCCTTCCACCTCTTAATCTGAGCCACTAAGCTCCTCGGATTCGACCACATAGGACCCTCCACTCGTAAAGACTCTTCTGTCCTGATGAAGGCCTACACCATTAGAGCTCACCTAGCTCCACGCAAAATGGCCGAAACACTGTCGTGTTGACATGTATTATATGTTGTTGTTCAACTCTTGATTGTGCCCACACTCTATGGGCCTCCCACCTGTTTATGATTCCACTGAATTCTCTAAGCTTCCTTCCCAAGGAACCTATAGAGAATGAACAAACTGTACAAGTAGATGTCTCAAACATTGACTACTTGATCATTCGTACTTAGGTACTACACTTTGTATGTCCTCAAATGTGAATGTCCTGTGTTTATTGAAAAATACCAGTGTATTACTACACCACTGCACTTCAAAATAAAACCCTTTTGTGCAGAAGAACAGTTTCATGAGAATTCTGTGACCACCCACACAAGGGGTCACCCACTCAGGGCGTAGCAGTGGTTACTCTTCAGCAGAGATTGACCTGACCTTGCTCATTCGTTTTTTGATATTATTGTACCAACCAGGGCAGAGCAAGGCAGTAACCAGGTACCCTTCAGAATACTAGGATACTATACAGTACATAAAGACTTTTGATACCTGTGCAAGAAACAAAACATTAAAAAACAAGCCACAGGGCTTAATTCGCCCACTGTCAATCCCACCTGCTCCATGGCACACCATATCACTAGATATTATTACAAACGTTCCTCTGTGCAAAGGGTACAACACTATACTTGTGATTGTAGACCTCCTGACCAAGATGGCTCACTTCATCACATTAAAAGGTTTACCAAATGCAGGAACATTGGCACAAGTATTTTGGCCAATATAGTCAAGTTACATGGGTTTCCTTCAGTGGTGATCGAGGGAGTCAGTTTGTCTCCAAATTCTGGAAAAGCTGTTGTGCCAATGCTCAAATTGGTATCCGGTTGTCAACAAGTCATCATCCACAAACCGGTGGCCAAACCAAGAGAACCAATCAGACTCTCGAGCAGTACTTGTGGTGCATGTTCATTCAGGCGGATAAGGATTGGGTTGACCTCTTGTGGGGGCGGAATATGCTTATAACAACTCTGTCCACAATTCCACCCGCTTTTCACCTTTCTTTGTCTTGCATGGATGGGATCCACATACTACAGCCTTTGATCCACCAGCACCCTTACAAATGCCGGCCATAACGACCCTGAATACAAGTATTAAGGAAACCCTGGCAAAGTCCACCAAGGCCCTTCATGATTCTAAAAAAGCTCATAAACACTTTGCAGATAAACAGCGAGTGGAAGCACCTGCTTATCAGGTAGAGCATACGGTTTGGCTCGCCACAAGACACATTCAGTTGAAGGGTCCAAAAAGGTTCCATCCAAAGTATGTAGGCCTATATCCCATTTTGTCCATTATTAATCCAGTCACTGTAAAGTTGGAATTACCATCTTCCTTACGTATACACCTGGTCTTCCATGTATCATTACTGAAACCAGTGCAACCCAGTACTAGGGAATCCACTACCAAACCACCACCTGTAGAACCACAAGGAGAAGAAAATGAATATGAAGTCAGAGACATTTTGGATTCCAAGATCATAAGAAGAAAACTTTATTACCTTGTCGACTGGAATGGGTATGGTGTATTGGACCAGACTTGGGAACCAGCAGGTCACATACATGCATCACGCCTGTTAGCTCGCTACCACTGTAACTATCCAAACAAACTAGGACCGGGGATAGCCATCATCGGGGGGCTTTGGAGTGGAGTGCTATCTTGAACCATAGTAGAGCACCAAGCATTCATCCTTATAGCCACCACTAGAGACATTCAAGCAATGTGGGTGGGTGGTGGACAGAGAGAGTGGCTGATTGACGTGAGCACCAGTATTCAGACTGTGGATGCCCCTACCAAAATGGCCACTGAGTTAGGACTCAGTCTGGGATCCAAGATGGCCCCTAAATTGTCCATATTGCAATGATCCGTGGTGGTCTCTTGAA
Organism: Ambystoma mexicanum; assembly: GCF_040938575.1. Lineage (NCBI taxonomy): Eukaryota > Metazoa > Chordata > Amphibia > Caudata > Ambystomatidae > Ambystoma > Ambystoma mexicanum. The sequence goes on from NC_090929.1 coordinate 1,089,896,793, forward strand.
CAGGTGCAGCCCAGGTTTATAAAATCCCCACCCTGGGCCACACCCGGGGCTTAGTGTTTTTTCCATCAGCAGAGCAAGTGGTGTAACGCTTGCTGGAGATCCGACTCCACGTGCCTGCAGCTTTCAGCCTCACAGAATTCCTCTTTGATCTACCTGCTTCCTAATCCTCTGCGCTTTGCTTGTTCGCCGGGGCCTCTTCTGATATACATACTTACCCGGAGCAAGCAAATCCATCTACAGTCACGCCGCAGCTTCCTAGCACATGTTGGAGTTTTACACTGCAGCTACCTGAAGAAAAGAGAGAAAATAGTAAATTTGGAGACCTTAACACCCACGCTGATCCCCCAGAGCCCGTGGCACTTACTTGCCAAGCAACTGGCATCCGCTCCTGCACAGCCTATGACCGCGGTTTCATCCGCATGCTTTATAGCTGCAATCCGCTTCTTCTCAACTGACCACCCACTTCACCTCCGCAACAGCTGAAAGAAAAAGTTAAAAGGGAATTATTACAAACAGCACATAACTCGTGCAACGCGAGTCTTCAACGATAGTTTCTAAGACATTACGAACACTAAGAAAGGAACAAACATTCTAAAGACATTGAACAGATTCTGCACTGCCATCGGTCAGCACACCTGAACATTAGGAACGGAATGAACATTCTAATGACATTAAGGACATTCTGCACTGCCATTGAGCAGTGCAGCAAAGGAAGGACATTACTATAGGACTTAACTTGCAAGAAGCATCTTCTGCGCCACAGCAGGACTGGGCCACTGCCATCCAGTGATGCAACTGGGATTGATGTTGTCCTGATCACCACTCATCTGCAAATATAATAAGGTGAGCTCTTGCTTCCCTAGTCAACCAACCAACCTAATCTGGTTGCAGTGAGGGCAGGTGGGTACTCTGGATAATCACAGGTATTAACAGTCTGTACTTGTTTGCCCCTTAGGCTCAACTAGAAGTCAAGTCCCATCATCCTTCCTGACAACAGTGGGGGCAAACAAAACCACTCCCAACCGCACTGCACGCTGGGCAGTTGCCATTCAGCGTAAACAGTGGGAAAGGTGTGGTTTGGATCCGCATCTTGTTCCTGAATCCAACAACTCAGTTTACGAACCACTTCCCGGTGATCCGGACCTGGCACTCCTGCAGGGCACCAGAGGTAAGCGTTACAATATGCTGCATACCTGGAATTCTCTGATGTTTTAGTTTTGTGAGGCACATTAAGTCTCTCAATACTTTAAATAGAGCCATACGCAGCATACTTTGTATTCTCTGATGTTTTGCTCTTGTCAACTATATTAGGTTTCCCAATACATAAAATAGAGCCATACAAAATATGCTTTGCATTTTCTAATGTTTTGATCGTTTCAAGTATATTAGGTTGGCTAACTTGACAATAGCACAGATTGGCCATATCAAAAGAGAGGGAAGGAGGATTTGGCATTGGGGAAGAGTTTAGATGTTTTGACACAGGGGCAAACCGCGTTCTCGAAGTATGATCGTCCCCAATCCCATAAGGGGCTTCCTCCCTAATGCAATCCTCCCTCAGTGCACCTCCCTCAGGGGGACTATTGTACTGTGGATGCAACGCCCTGGCCCCATGGGAAAGGTCTATCCCTAGGGGAGAAGGGACGACATCCTCAGATTTGTCATCCTCAGATGTCTTGGCACATCGTCTTTACTGGGACGAGTATGAATATTCCCGCGGTTATCTTCGATCCGCCTCCCGGTCTCCTGTTCTCCCTGTCACCTGGATTACTCAGCGATAACATCACTAAGCTTTCCGACAAGCTCGGACCCTCTTCTTTTCTTTTCAGGATAGTTACAGGTTTCTTCGTTTCTCCGTCGGTCTGCTCACTCCGCTATACTATAGGAAAAATTGTATCAGCGTTGTTCATGGGCATCCCGGTCCAACATGATGCGGTCACGCCACCACTTGTCCATCTCTTGAGTTTAGGATGCCCTGCAACCACTTCAGTCTTTGGCATCCTCTCTCCCTTCCAGTGCCACATGTCGGTGGCTGCACTCCAGCTTCTCTCTCCGTCTGGACGCCGAGCATCCACGTTTCTCTCAGCATGCTCCTTCCAGCTGATTCGAACCTCCCAGGCTCTCTCACTCCTTAGATATCCGCCTCCAAGATTTATGACGCTGCCGCAGGGCTTCTCCGACATAGTGTCAAAGTCCTTCTTTTGTGTTTGAGTTAGGCTCTGTATTCCTCCAGTAATTGTCTTTGTCTCAGTACCACATGCGTGTTTCTCGATAGGTACAACCAGAGGGCTTGGCTGGCAACAACAGATTCTAGTTGATTCTTCATATTGTGAGGAGTCAACAATGAAACTTGGACACAAGTGAGTCATGTTTTTGGTTAAAGACTTTTATTGAAATAAAAGGGGTTGGGAAAATGCCTCTCTGATCCTCCTCTAAGAGGAGTTTCCCTACCTAAACCAAAAACTAAGGATCTGTCCATGTCAGAATGTCCAAAACAAAACTGTCCCCTAGATTCCTCTTTACTTTCTGATATGTTCACAAGGAGCAGTCCTGTGTGCCTTTCTTGTTCAGCAATAACACTGATGCACAAAACTGCCTGATTTGATACTTTTGTCTCTTTCTCTTAACTGCCTGATATATTCTCCTGCCAAGGCTTCTTATAATCACAGACTTGTAACTGCCTGGTGTATTCTCCTGCCAGGGCTTCTTGTAATCATACACTTGTCGCTGCCTGGTATAGTCTCCTGCCAGGGTCTCTTGTATGTTTGCACTCTATACACTTACAAACTTGAAAGGTGTTCACTCCCAGTTAATTTCCCCTTTTGACAATAAGCTCTCTCGCTATTTCTCCCTCAGCTTGTTTATTTACAATTACTTGCATTTTGCATGGCTGCTGATGGACCCCGGTGTCCCTACTGTGTCTGGGTGGACTGACCGGTTCTTGTTGGCATTCCTGGTTTCTCCCATGGCCAACTAGTGACAATCTTTCAGTATTTTATTTCTAGAAACTGCTCTCTCGGCTTTCCTGTCTCTCGTGACTTCTGCTGGGATTGTCTGCTTCGTTCCCGGCTTCGGTGAGTTAGATGCTGCCTTTCAACACCTACAAATGTCCAGGATTCTATCATCGGCTCCTGGTGTTCCCGGAGTGTGTCCTCTGGCAGCTTCTTTCTTCTTGGCTCTCAAGCCTTCAGCTCCATCACACTGGTCCTAGCCCTTCAGTCGCTCAGTCCGCACGGAGAGGTCCAGCTCTCTCCCGCCAGCAGCACTGCTCCACTTTCTACATCTGCTCTTTAAACTTCCCAGCCACAAGTGTCGGCACCCAACAACTAGAGCACTCCTTGTGGCCTCCTTTGCGCTGCATTACTCGGTTTCTCTTCCTCTTCCCAGTATTTTGGTAGTTATGGGAAACGGAATACATTCTTGACCATTTGCACAATAAACCTGGGTAAGTATTCTTAATGGTTTCCAAGGGCAAGTCAATCCTGGATGAAGGTGTTTTCATAAGGCAGATCAGAATTTGAAGGTTGCCTCTGGGTCTTGGGAAAAGGTTTTCAATACCCTTCATAGGTGGCTGAGGAGACGTATGACAATACGCCATGACGGTATCAGGTAAGTTAGGGTTCTCCTCAAGGAAAAATGAGGGGATACCATGTCACATCCGATGATGCCATGACACCTTCCCGGCAGATGTCTTCCCTCATGTGATCCTCCCTCATAAAGCGGCCCCGGGTCATGATCACGTAGTGACTGGCCACATGGGAGGAGGCCACCGCCGGGAAAGGAGTGATGACACCATCGGACTCATCACAATATGTTCTTCCATTAGATGTTTTAGAAGATGGGTTGGTGACAGATTGTTTAGGGAGTTCTTCATTAGAATGGAAGTCCTTGTCCCCAGAAGGGAGTCTTTTCTGGTGAGGACCCACTTGCCTTCAGCCCTAAGGATGGTATTGTGTAGCAGACTCACCTCCTTAGCCTCACAGGGAAAGACACCCCCCTGGGGAGAAATGACAGAATTCCACGATTCATCACATTATATATAAAGGACAATATGTCCTTCCTGATTAATCCATCAGGTATTTATTTTTTTGACATATGTGGAAGATCTGTAGGAGAGGCATGGTATCACAAGTATGACACTAACACGAAAGATACAATTTGTAAAACCTTTATTAACTTTGTGGGTTTAGGAAAAAAACTCATACTTTGCCCTATAACTAGGATGGGAGGCGTCTCAACCATCAAATAATAAAGAAAACAGTCTTAGTCGTGTCTGTCGGTATGCAGTGATTATATGGAATCCCAAACTAACTAATGCAATTACAGTAAATACAAAACAACGAAAACAAATATAATGAATTTGGGAAAAAACTAAAAATGGGGTTGGGAGTGGGAAAAGTGGTTTTGGGGCTGGATATTGACATTAGACCCCTGTGAGTAGCCCATGAACTGGGATCAAGGGTTTTTTCCACAAATAATATCTCTATGAGGGTCTATTTCCATCCATTCACCTACCGGGGAGGTCTGGGAATTGAAATCAGACTGCCACCGATTTTGTGGTGTACATTTTCTGGGTGGAAAAGAAGGTTGTTGAAGAAAGGTGAAAAATTCAGGAAAATCTCTTCCTATAATAACCTCTTACGGAAAGTCCAGGGATAATGGCCAATGATACTAGCCGGGATTCCACACTGATATTAATGTACACCAGTACTCAGGAATAGATTTTGTTATCTCCGTGTACACAGGTGACTCTGGCCATAGTTGCATATTCTAGATCTGTTGGACTCACCAAATCGGCACTTATGGCTGTTTGTTTACTGCCAGAATCAATCAATGCTTTTACTATTCTTCCATTGACCATAGCCCGTTCATATGTAAAATCAGCTAAGGATCAGCATAAACATATGCTAAAGGTTTCTAAATCTTCCTCCTGTTCTTCCATTCTTCTTTTTTTAGGCACCCTATTTCCATAGGCTCCTCCTTTTGATTTTTGGGACAATGCTGTGCTAAATTACCTGTCTCCCTACACGAGAAGCAGATGGTTGGTGATGGTTTAATCCCTCTAGGCTCTTGTGTCCTTAATTCTTCCTTACTCTTAATGTCGTTTTTTTTTATTTCTATCCTATCTTTCGGAGACTACTCTCAGGTTTTAGAGAGTCCTCCTCTTTCTAATGTCTGGTTTGGAGAGCGGTAGTGTTGTGGTTCAATAGGGACGATCCGGCAGAATACCCCCAGTAAGAGGTTGCAACAATACAATACTTGCAACCTATTCCACAGTAGACTGTAGTTAAAGAATCCTTCCCCCCAAGAGCACGGCCTGCAGGATATAAAAAACCTGACAGTCCGAGGGCTTGGGTGAAAAGTCAGGAGCAGAGCTAGGAAAAAAGACAAGGATCATGGATCACTGTACATGTCATGTAAGGACCAAGACAACTTCTCGCATCACCTCCCCTGCATCCCCACTCTTACCTGCAATGTCTTGTGAAGGAGAGGATAAACCTACTTGAAGAAGAGGCAAAAGAGGATTCTAACAAGTTCCAAGAAACACACCAAAAGCAGTTCTTAGTGCTGGAAAGTGTCCAAATGGGAAAATCTGTGGGAAAATCTGTGAAACACAGCAAAGCGTCCCAATATCAGTCTCTTGGTGCAGCAAAGCGTCCAAAGATGAAATATGAGAAACACAGCAAAGCGTCCAAAAATAAATCCTTTAGTGCAGCAAAGCGTCCATAAATGACAATCCGTAACATACAGCAAAAACGTCCCAAAATAAATCCTTTCTTGCAGCAGAGCATTCAAAAATGAGGAAACCCTGAAAACACAGCAAAGCGTCCCAAAGCCAATCCCCAGGGAGAGGTTCCTGGATTCTAAATAGCGTAGGCAAAAAATGAAAAAGAAAAACAAGTAGGCAAAAAATAATGGCGAGTGGCTCGGATGCAAAAAAGGGCGGAAACCAGAAGCGCCAAAAACCAAGTCAACGGCAAGACGGAATTCTATGTCGAGTGGATGCCAGATTCTAAACACCAGGGAGCAACTGAGCAAGGATCCAAGCGTCAGGAAACAGATGAGGGCAAAACCAGAGATCAAAGTCCAAAACACAATCCAGGGTCGGAATACCAAAAAGAACACACAGAAGTTGCAGCGACTTAACTTGAAGGCAGTAACAACAGTTAAGGAGCGTTGAAACTGCGTTCCTTCCCCATATTTGTAGCAGCACTTCTGGGCAAACGGGAGACAGGTCGCGTGCAAGTAACGTGACCAACCCCGTAGCGGGAACGCTGGGAAACATAGTGTTTCCATTGTTGCCGCTGCGTTAAGCACCAAGGCAGTTCCCCGAACCTGGCAAATGTGGCAACCTGCAGCGGATGGAGGCGCCAGGTCATGACAGGTAGGTTGTTCTTTGATCTTTTCTGTCTTCGTTCTTATGTAAGGAATAAAAATGTTTTACTGCGTCTGAATGATTTTGGGCAGTCTCAATAGCTATGCTAAGGGTGGGCCGATTTAATTGTAACACAACTTTTTTGTAGAAAAGGAGGTAAGGAGTTGGTAAACTGTTACAAGATGATCATTTCTATTAACTCCTCCAGAGTTTTATTACCGACCCAAAGGGAGACGGTGTACTCGTTTTCCTTCCAGCGGGGTCTCACCAGGGTTTAGTTTGATGGATCTTAGTTTTTGTCGATACAAATTACTGGTCTAGCCTACTCATTTAAGGAGTCCTTCTTTGAAGGATACAAAGGTAGCTCCCAAAACTAGATTAACGGATAGGCGGTTTGTAAGTCACCTTTTATTAGGAGTCCCAAGTAACATTTCTTTAGGTTTTCTCCCCATCCCAGTTGTACAACTAATCACTCAAAATTCAAAAATAAATTCCCTAGGTCTTCTCCTTCCTGGAAGGGATGTCATATCCCTTAAGGTAATAGGGGTCTTGCTTTTAACTCGGCTAGCTTTGTAAGGTTTTCTTGAAAGCGAGCCTCGGCCTGAATCTGATGGGTGGCCATTTGAGCCACGATTGCTTCAATAGCGACCATATTTTCAGGAGGGGTAAGGGTTCCCTCTGTGGGACTTTCTGACTCGGCAAAGAAAAGGGTTTCAACCTTCCTTCAACCAACCTGCCTTCAACCTGCTGACGAGGTTTCGAGACAAGTCCGATCTATGAAAGTCTTGTCAAAACAGGTCCACCCCTGTTCCTCCAAAACTATCAAGGACCACATCGACTCCTTGGCTCCTGCCCTTGCTGACTTCTGCAACCACTCCTTCGCCTCCCCTCTCAAGCACTCCCTTGTGCACCCCCTTCTTAAGAAACCCTCTTCCGGCCCTTCCTGCCCAGCTAACTATCGCCCAATCTCTATCACTCCCTTCCTGGGCAAGCTCCTCGAGAAACTGGCCATCTCCCAGCTTAATCTCCATGCTGAATCTGTTGGTAGCCTTCATGACCATCAGTCTGGCTTCAGAGCCGCCAGAAGCATGGAAACTGCTCTCCTGAACATCCGTGAGGATCTACTCTCGAACCTTGACTCTAACATTCCATGTGTTCTCCTTTTGCTTGATCTCTCTTCTGCCTTTGATGCTGTCAACCATACCATCCTGCTCAACCGTCTCCGTGATAACCTGGGTATCACTGGTCAGGCTCTGGCTTGGCTGACCTCTTTCCTCTCAAATCGATCCTCCCAGGTACAACTGGGGTCTTTCCACTCTGACATCTTTTTCTCTACCTGTGGTGTCCCCCAGGGTTCTAACCTCTCTCCCTGGCTGTTCAACCAGTATCCGCATTTCTGCTCTCTGCCCCAACTTTCAGTGCTATGCGGATGATACCCAGCTCATTTTCAGGCTACCCTCGGCTTCCTCTTCTCCTTCCCTCATCTCTGACCGTCTTTCTGCTATTCAGGAATGGTGTGCCGCCAACGACCTCTGCCTTAATGCCAGTAAGACTGAGATTCTACTCATCGGCACACCCACTCCCTCCTTCCCTGCAGCTCTCTGGCCGGCCTCTCTTGGCCCTCTTCCTGCTCCTACCTGCAAGGCAAAAAACCTCGGGGTCATCTTCGACTCCACACTCTCCTTCTCTCCTCACATTTCTGACGTTTCTAAGAAGTCACACTACCAGCTGCACCTCCTCAGAGGTATCCTTCCTTTCCTCTCCTTCCCCCAGAAGCTCACTGTCTCCAGAGCCCTGGTTCTCTCGAAGCTGGACTACTGTAACAGCCTCTATCTAAATCTGCCTGCCTCTACTCTCCGCCCGCTGCAACTCATCCAGAACAGGACTGCGAGACTTGTCCTTGGCCTCAAGCCCAGGGACCGTATCTCTCCAGGACTGAAATTGCTACACTGGCTCCCTGTGGCTGCGAGGATTAAGTTCAAAACCCTCTGCATTGTCCACAAGGCCTTCTGGGGCCTTAGCCCAAAATACCTTCAACTCTCTCTTCCTAAATATCTTCCTTCTCGAGCTCTTCGCTCATCCGCCTCCAGCTCCCTCAGGGTCAGCCGCTTCTCCAAGCAACGAGTTGGGGGGAGATCTCTCTGCAGCAGGGGCCTCCCTCTGGAACAGCCTTCCTGTCTCCCTGAAACTTGCGGAGAACCATCTCCGGTTCCGGAAGCACCTCAAAACCTTCCTCTTTGCTTCTGCTTTCTCTCCCCCTCTCCCCTGCTAAATCACTGAAACTGTACTGAATCAGCAACTGGGCCACTCACCAATCTCGGTCCTTGGCCCAGCCACTCTCCCCTGCACTGCCTCCCTGGCAACCCCTGCACTGCGGGACTGTCTCTGTATCCCTACAGCCCCCTTTGCCAGCACTTGTCTGCACTTATACTGCACTTGCCACCAGCTGGCCCTTATTATTTATCTTGTTTTTTACTAATCACTTTGTACTGCACTTTCCCCTCTCCCTTTCCCCCTAGCACTTTTCCCGTCCATGCACTTGCGCGATCTGAATGACACCTGGCCTAGTAGGATCGTTTGTCTGTCTCCCCTTGTTCCCCCCTCCCTGCCTCGTCACGCCTTGAAACACTTGTGTATAGGCGCGTTACAAATGCCATATCATATCATATCATAACCTCTTCAGAGAGGGTTTCAAAGTCATCTGATACTTCTGAGCTGGATTTGGAGGAAGGAGGTTTGGTACCAAAAAAGAAAGGTTCGGGAGAAGGTTGGTTCAAGACGGTAGGTCTGATGAATATATGGGAGAGTCTTATCTTTAAGACTATTCGGTCCCATTGTTGTATTTGGTAATGGGCTGTCGATAGGGTGTCTAATAGCATCTGGGTTTTGAAAAACAGATCCTGTTGACTAACTGGGATTCGAAGTTGGGAGAATAAGATCTCTTTAATGGTGGATATTCGGTCACAATCAAGGACTTCAATAATTCTGTTTTTCCCTTCCGGAGGGATGACAATTATTAGCATGCGTTCTCAACTTTTATCAATTGAGTCAGAGCCCACTCCTGACACCATATGTAGGGGAGGCATGGTATCACAAGTGTGACAATGACATAAAATATACAGTTTGTGAAAACCTTTATTAACTTTGTGGGGTTTGTAAAAATTCCTACTTTCCCCTATAACTAGTATGGGAGTCGTATGGGCCATCAAATAATAAAGAAAACAGTCTTAGTCATGTCTGTCAAATCAAAATGGCTTATACTAACAAAACCTAATGCCTACCCTATCTCTTGTACAAACAAAATGTGTAAAGGAGGTATGTATATAAAAGGAAAATCAGTGTTTGACAATGAATAAATGTGGCTGCATCAGCTCTCCTCCCCAGGTTTTGACGGCATGGAATAAGGAAGTCTCTATAGGCAGGATGACACACTGTGGATTGGGCTTTAACACTGAAACAGTTCAGGATGTGGATCGAGCCCCATTTGGCCTTCCATGTTAAAGGCTCTTGTTCCACTCTTCCCCAAATAACGAACAAAAAGTTCACACCGGTCCCCCTCTGTTGGGCTCAGACATCTTCAAAACAAACAAAACTCAATGTTGGTCCCCCTCTGCCAGGCTCGGACCTTGCACAGTTCAATGTTGGCCCCCCTCTGCCAGGCTCAAACTATTCACAGTTTAACAACACTTGTAGGGGCTCCCTTCCCCAAGCCTTTTACACCTTGGGTCTCCCTCAGTCGCGCTCAGGCCGCTTTTGGGATGTCAAAGACTTTTGAATGTGCAGGGCTTCCTTCTCCGACCACTTCGACTCACAATTCAATGTTCAGCTTTTCCACTCCCCTTCTCTTAGGGTTAACTTCGTTCACTTTTGCTTTTACAGTTCATTCACTTTTATTGCCTCAAACAATGTACCTTTCAGAGAGACTTTCAAGTGGGCTACTCCTCTTTCGCGGACCGCTCTGTTACTCAGTATTGCTGATTCCACAGTTGTCTTTATCTTAAAGTTTGTTCGCAGGTCTGCCTTTCCTCGCGTCTCATCCACACGCGTGCAGCCTTCACTTGCGATTCATTGTTGCATACTTAAATCTTTCTTAGCACACACCAGTCTCTCAGGTCGCTTGCCAACTCACCGGCTGTGTGCAGTTCTTCTTTGCTTTTTGTTTTCCAATTCGCGAGTCAAGGTTAGTATCACAGGCCTGGCCTCACCTCCCCAACTCTGTTGTTCATCCGGGATGGCCGCTGGCATCCCTGAAACATAATGCAGTCTTCGATATTGAGATCTGGCCTTCTCCACATGTCTTTCGCGGCCTTGTGGAGGCAACAACCTCCTGTAGGGAACTCTTGGGGTTTTCGACCCGCTGCTCTTGTCCCTTGGTCTGTCGCTCTGCTCCAGTAGGTCTACCTTTGCCCTGATGTTCTGCTCGTACGCATGTTCCACCTTGCTCAGAGTGTGTCTCTAGGTTCCGCCTTTTATGCATGTGAGGAGAGCTAATTGGAATCGAGTCAGAAGAAGTACACAGAGGCTGTGAAGACATTTTTAGCATGCTATTTATTATAAAGTAAAAGAAGACCTAACTCTCCCTATGTCTATGGGGTGTTCCCTACCTATTTAACTAACTAAGGTGCTCGTCATTCAGGATGAATGTCCAAAAACAAGCCCATCCACTCTCCAAATTTAACTTTACCAAACCCTACCACTATTGTAGCTAAGGATTCGAGAATAACTCCCTTCTCTTGGTTGCTGTGTTTTTTCACTGGGTTTTCTATATTCATTTGTTCTGTTCAATAGACCATATGCCAATAGTCTCTGGATTCATTTCTGTAACTGCTGTAGGGGACTGATAGTTTTCCTTTCGCCTTTTAGACAAACAATCTTACTTTAGTACAAGTTCCTTCTCTTTTTCATGTCAGGTTCTAGACTCCCGTACCAGAGGGCTGTTTCATGTTTGAGCTTTGTCTTTCTGGTATCCTGGGGGTTTGTTTCCCAAATGTCTTTATTTATTATTTTCTCTATCTCATCTTCGGGATCTGGGCTGACTTTGTGCTTTTTCCAAGGCAACACGTTTTCAACTCTATTCCTCTCCCACTTTGTCAATTTCTTGTAGCTCTGTCTTTCATGAACCCTGCTCTCATTTCTTGGGTTATTTCCAATACTCTTCTCATCAGTACTTTCACAAGTTTTATTTGAGTTATAATAAGACCCTTGTGAGTACTTGGTACCCATTCCCCGTATTACCTATATTCTGAGGGGTAACGTCACCTGCACCGGTAAGTGCTTGGACTTTCTTCCTGCTTCTTCTTGGCTCTGCAGCTCACTTGTCGCGCTGTCTGGATGACGTGAGTTTCGTTCTCATCTTATGAATCAAACTTACACTGTATCTCGGGTCTGGAATGGTTTTCTCCCGTCACTGGTATCGGTGCTGTTCCACGGGCGGACTGCCCACCACCATTGTCATGTGGTCACACCACCACCAAACTTTCTCTTCAGTCACGTTGTGCTTTCTTCCGTTCTCATATGCCGGTCTTCCAGCGTCTTTGGCTCGGCGTCAGAGCTCGACTGGCTTATGCTGGCTCTGTGTTCTGCGATAGCTCTGCTCCCTTCTGCTTTACTACGCACAGGGGGCTTCCCCTGGTTCTCTCTGCTTTCCAGCTTCTCCCTGCTTCTCGCCCTCTCTTGATGTCTCGCTGGCCTGTCTCGCCTTTTCCCCTTCTCTCTTGTCATATTATCCCTTTTCAGCATCACCAGCACAGTACATTGGAGGGACTGATTTAAAGGTATAGTCTCAGTTTTCTGTTGTGGAGAGCATAAATTCACTTAATCTTTATGGAACTGATAATGTTCCAGTATGTCAGACAAATCCATATCGACCATCACTTTGAGGGTGTCAGGGAGTTCCTCATGGGAACAGGAGTCCCTGTCCCCAAGGGGGTAGTCTCTCCCGGTGAGGTCCCACTTGCCTCGACGCCTAGGGAGGGTGTTGCAGAGTGGGCTCACCTCCCTAGTCTCACAGGAGGTGGCTTCCCCTTGGGGCGAAGGGACGAATTCCCTCAATTCATCACACATAGCAATATGTTAGATTATTATTTTCATAAATATCTATTCACGTTTTCAAGATTCTTGGTCAACTTTGTTTATTTAAACATATAAATGTAATTGAATATCTAGTACACTGAAGAGAGTATTTAATTAAAGTGTGATAATATTATTCTATATATTACTTAACAATAACAATAAAGAAAAGTGCTCCTGATGAAGGGAATATATTAATCCCGAAACGCATTCAGAGGAACATCCCTTGCACTGAACTGATGGAATATAATATACTACGTCTGAATGAGTTGTTTTCATCAAATTGAATCCATTGTCTTTTAAAAGACACTTGTCAAATAAATACTTTATTGATATTTAAGTTGGTGATTGAATTGCCATAACAATAGAAGATTAATGATTATATGCTGGTCTGAGAATCAGTTTATAATAGTTTAAGTCTTATCTCTACATTTCTGACTGATAACAGTACAATAGTGTACAGGGGAAAGGAGTATCCGTAGTCACGGGATGCTTTCATATTTTACGTTTTGTCATTCATCCCATGTGCCAGGGATGAGATTACCTCCACCTGCACACAACATTATTATAATACACATATGTAGGATCATCTTTAAAAAATTCTTTGTGTTTATTTTTGGTGTGCTTCCGAGTTTTTTAGTGATTTACACAGAGGACAGAGCCAGTGATGATGAGAGAGCATCATGCCTAAAATCAACAGCCACTACAGCTCTAGCAGCAAGCATCAGTGCTCCAAGTAGCTTAAGCACCACAATCACTCTAACCTCTGCACTGACCAGACAAAAGGCCAGAAATTAGAATGCATCTACCCATGCCACCAAAAGGAAGAATGGTAAGGCAGGGACCTATTCTCAGCCAGCACTGTCTTCAACACCTGCCCAGTCACTGCAGTCCGTTCCACCTGCCCAGCCAGTGCCCTCCAAACCAGAACAGGCAGCCCCAGCTGAAGAATCAGCCACGTTACCCCATCCAATGGACACATGCTAAGTTCCAGTGGAGGTTAGCCAAGATGTCCTTCAGCTCTTTCCGCGAACCCCCTCTGAAGAGATGTCTCTGGATCCATGTGATGATGTGAGGAGGCGGCAATGTGACACTGCCACTCCACTTGCCAATCTTACTGGTGCAGGATTAGATGACATAGAAACACGTATAACTGTCCCTATTGACACGACCCTCTTTTCCTAGGGATTGCTGGTGTGCCACCTGTCTAAGAATGGACAAAACAAGAAGAACCCACCCAGATTTACTTGGGTTATATATATAATTGTCAATCTCTTAGCCACTACACATCTGGTTTGAAAACAGAACAAAATTTATATTTTTAGAATGTTTCAATAAAGTGCTAGAGTGAACACAAACATCAAATCAAAAGGTTAAAACGGTGCCAATGTCTCAGGGCTCATCATTTATTTCTTCCTGAACGTTATTACTAATTTTAAGAAACAGAACTGCGAAGACGTAATTAGATCTTTTAGCAGAACTCTAAATGATCTAAGAATCTGGAATACCCTATACTTCAGTGCTATTACCAGTATTTAGGTGGACCGGTTTCAATGGTTTTATATCATTGCGGCCATCTTCTTCAGCACCGTCTTCGACTACACGAGTTTACCAGTGCCATTAAATGCACCACAGTACCCCCAACAATAAATGAAGGATAAATATGTGATAAAATATTTGATAAAACTGTATGGTGCAAGGTTTACTTGAACCATGGTGACATTCCTCCTCATACAGGTGATACGCACTATGCTGCACAATGCACAGCAACACACACATTGGATTCGGTAGGAGAGGCCAAACACCAGGCCATTATCTCGTTCCTCTACGAGATGGAGACAAGGCTCCAACACCAGGAGGGCATATCAAAAAAACAAGGGCTAAGGAGTCAGGACATAAATCATGCAATCACAGGACATACACAAAATATTAGGTGCATTGTTCGTGGCTCTTTGTGGAACAGTTGACAGCTTGGTGGGTGCAGACACCATTAACCAGGGATTCCAGCTTCTGTCCCCCTTTTGAGAAAATGGAGTGCTCCCTGGTCCTAATGCAGTTCATGGTGTCTGCCAATCCAACACCCTCCATCTCATTGAACAAGAGTGATTAACCAGAGGTTCTCTTCTGTTGCCTCCTACCCCACTAGGGAAAGGCAAGAGACTACACTGCTTCTGATTACCTGGCATTTCTTAAACCACACCACTGATTGGTGGAGCGGTGTGTTTGGGGTGTTGTGGAGAGGGAGTGGATGGAATGGTGTTTTTGTGGAGTGAGGTGTAGGGTATGTTGGGGGTGTTTGGAGGTGGAGCATTGTGTTTGGGGACCGTGAGGGTGTGGGGTGTAAAATAAAGCATTCCTGTGGTTTTCCAAGTATAAATAAGTCTTTCACCATACATTTGAATATGTGCCATCACGTGGAAGTGATCATTTTTTGTATTGATGTCAGGCATGGACTGAACTATATGTGCCATGTCGACTGACATTGTCAATCTTACATTTGTGCTTACACGAGCACATCCAGGTGCAGGAGCCATGAGTGTCTGTAGCTTGTTCTCATTTGTCTTTCTCATGGTGGAAGAAGACAGATGTGTGCAAAAGTCATGTTGCAGGAGTCATTGCTCATGTAGCTAGGCAGAAGTAGTGCCGAGTGGTCTTGATTCTGTGAGCATTTCGTTCACACGCAGGCTTCTTGGACAAATGAAGAACCTATGAACTCACACCCATGTATGCTATCCGTGGCTTCACTTGTGCTATGTGCCTATAACATTATCATGATTTACATACATTACACACTTATCACATCTGTTCTACCTCGGGTAAGGAGGAAGGTTGACCAACAGATTCACCCACAAAGTCCAAATGGCTTCAGGGACACCTACAGTCAGAATTATGTGTTTACCAAATAGTGCCTTATGATTTGGCCATCCTGCACATCCCATTGGCATGCATAGGTGTGTCATTCTCATAGTTGTCTTCACTGTTAAATGATATTGTTACACTGTGAGGCATGGGCCCATTGCGCCTTATGCACAGATCGTGTAGCAGGCAACACACAATGATAATGTGGCCCACCTTCTGTGATGCATACAGGAGGGCTACACCTTTTTGCTGGAAACAACTGAACCTGGCTTGCAGCCCAGCTGCCCTCTCAAGGGCTCAGCATGTTCCTATATGGGCCACGTTGTAACTGTATTGCACCAAACTAACGTAAATTAAATGCTGAATGCGCTTTTTCTGCGCATTCGACATGAAAGAAAATGACGAAGCCCAAAGTACCGAACTAGGAGAGCAATAGGTTGCGGGTATGTCCCCAGCTCACCTAGTTCGGTATTATGGGCTTAAGAGGTTACATTAAATGCAAAGCGGTAGACAAAACAGAATTCGAAAAGCTCGAGGTTCAAAATGCGAGCAAGTCGGCTTTGCAATTTTGAATCTCAAGCTTTTCGTAATTCGTTATTTTAACGTAGATACCATTGTAACATCACTCTTATATAGTCTCTGGGATTTGGTATGGTGTCAGGAGCCATGCCACTTGTGGATATCGAGCATCACCTGTTTGGGTATGGGTCGCAGATGAATATGCGCTTGTGTGGGATTTCAGTGTAAATGTACAATGCTAGCGGGGTTGAGGGGGTGGGGTAGCAGCTCTGCTTGTGTTGATTGGTGCAAGGGGCCTAATGGATCATATGTTACTTGTGTGCTGCCTCTCCACACCCACATCCCCAATCACTTCCTCTTGCCAAACCCCTTCGCCATGCATCTCCTCTTGCCAACACCCCATCCACAGGCCCTCCCTCTTTTACGCTTAAATAGAAGCCACGTCCATGGTCCTCTCTGTGGGGCCATGTAAACAGCCTTTGTTGGCATCCATTGTCTCTGGGATTGTAGGCAGGGCAATGTGTGCTGCTGCATGCCGTTTGAGAGCTGTTACCATCTGTGTATTCATGCGTGAAAGTGTTGGATGTGCCAGACCATGCACCATATTAGCATTGTGTTGTAAGGAGCCTGCTGCCAATAATGGAGTACAGCCACCAACTGCAATAGAAGCGGTATGGCACTGGGTATAGTTATTGGGCTTTCAATGTCTCCTTTAATGTGCTGGAGTGTGTAAATAATGTTAGGCCTATCCATCTGCTACAATCACAGATTTTAGAACTCAGTTAGACCCCAACGGTACAGTGTGTCCCCATGTGTGGCCCATGTACTCTTCGCCTTCCTTGCCCTCTGTTGCATAAGTGCATAATTTCTCCTGCCCTCAAACAGCAGGACAGCTCCCCAAGGTACAGCAGCATGGCTCTGCCAGCCTGAATCGAAGTCTGTGTCTTGTGTGGGGCCTAGGTAGGCATGTTCAATCCTGGAATGATCAATTGTATGTACCTGTGTTTCATTTGATAGCACCTGGCACTAATGTCTGCTTCCTTTGTGCTGGTGATCATTGGGTGTTTTATGTGTTATTTTTGGTGGTGTTGAAAGTCTAAATTGTGCAGTATTTACTGCATAAGTTGTGCCAGGTTATCTGCATTTGGTGTTCTATGGATCCAGTATTCCTCAGTTAGCACATGCATTAGGCTTGGCCAAATCCCATACTGCATTTCCCGATTCGGTGTGGGTGTCGGAATTGAGAAGATTATCATGCTAAAATACAGCTGTTTTGGGAGACCTACAGGGTGCGGGGAAGATGGCCGCATAGATGTGCAGCTCCCGCTCCCTCCAGAGATAAAGTGATAAGATAGTGCCCTTTTCCACCCGAAAATAGGAAAATGTCCCAAAATGTCGCCCTCACAATTGCGACAGCCGAAATGCCCGACTTTCTTTTTCTTTTTTAGACACCCCATATTTATGTTGGGGGGCATGGATATTATAGTAATATGGGAGAGTGCGGGGGTCTCCCCTCGCATATCTATGTGGTGTAAAGGGGGTTTAATTAAACCAAAAAAAGAAAAAAGTCAGTATTTTCAGCCGTCGTAATTATGTTTGGTCGCAGTGATCACATAGATCTGAAAGTAGGAAAATAGACGTGTGCCGAGGCTGCAACAAGAAATTAAGCGACTGCAGGAAAGAAAGCGGGCCGCAGAAGCCAAAGACACGGCAAAACCCTCCAGGGAAAAAAAGTGACTGTATCCTTCCCACGGTACAACCAGCCCAGCGTATTGGAAGGGTGAGACGCCCTGGGCCTCCAGTAGGACAAGTGGAAGCAGAGAACACTGCCGGGGTCTCCATCACAGAACAGCGGACGACAGAAGGAGTGCTGAAGGTTCACCCCCGGCCACGGAGGGTGGCGCCGGGAGAGGAGCTGGGAGGAGCGGAGGCTGGGAGGCGAAGAAGACCAGAGCAGAGACGGTGAGGAAGGAGTGGCAGCAAGCGAGCAATGGCTATGAGGGCGGCCGAGGTCTGAGAGAGGGGATCCCTCAGAAGTGTGCATAGAAGAGCAGGAGCCCAGCCCAGGAGAGAGGAGTCCTCCACCAGACAGAGAGAACCATCAGATGTGGCCCGGAGCGCACCCGGCCCCTGCGCCACAGGACCGTGCCTCCCCGGCGGACAGCGGACTGCAAAGGTGCTGACGGTGGAGGGGGCGAGAGATGGGAGAAGACAGCGGAGAGTGGCCCCAAAGTGAGGAGAGCCCCCCGCGGACAAAGAGAACTACCATGGGAGGCCGGTGGTGTGCCCAGCTCCAGCGCCATCAGACCACACCTCCCCCAGCAGATAGCGGTATAGTGAGGCGGCCGGCTGGGAAGCAGAGGAGGAGCGGTGAGGGGCTGGTGTGCCCAGAGCTCTAAAGCTACCCACAATTACCCCCACTGAGCCACCTAGGATCTTGAAATTGGGGTGGAACACCCTGAGGGGCAACTGGACACACAGACAGGGAGGGGGAATGAAAAAGGAGGGGGAAAACACAGCACTCAGCACTCGCGTCAGTGCCCCCCACCAAGGCAGGAGGGGCAGAGGCAACGAAAGTGCAAGAGAACCCGGCAACACAAAGGACTGGCTGGCAGCAGACAGGGAGAGGAAGGTAGCACACACCAGAGGGCCTGAGAAGATAGAAACAAACAAGGAATGCAATAGAAAGGACTTGTAGTGCCGAGACCCCCGCCCGCACCCCCAGGCCTCACAGAGTGTTGGAGCCCACTTCAGTAATGACATTAAGCCTAAGAAGTGTGGAGAGGCGTAAGAAAAGTGTTGAGTGGAGCGAGGCAAGGTGCCCTGGCCAAAACAGAGCACCACGCTCGAGCTTGACAGAAGGCCCAATGCTGAGATCTACCCCATAGCTCTCACAGCCACACACGAAGTAAGGTGTCCCACATGAGGAGAACACAAGTGGGAAACAGGTGACAAATCACAAGGCTGCTAGAGAACGGTAGCGGAAGGAGGAAGCTCGAACAGGAGGAGAGACGCGGGGAGAGGAAGGCACGGCACCACTGAGTAAGTGAATGGCAGTATAATACTGGGAGGTGAAAATTAAGTGTGACAAAGTAGGTGCAAAGTGAAAGAGCAAGGGGTAAGAGGCCAATGGAGAGAACACGAGCAGTGTGGAACAGCGAAAAAAGGAAGACAAAAAGAGGAGGAATGGAAGTGACTCAGTCAGGAGACAAGGAGAGGAGGGGAAAATCAGGGGAGAGTAAGAAGGACCCCAGGAACAGTGGAAAGAAGAAGATGGACAGCACGACGTTGCAATCAGGGAAAGTGGGAATGACACCAAGAAAGGCAGAGGAGATGAAAATGTTGGCGGAAATGGACATGTCACTGTTCTCAACGAAGGAGGACACAGGGCACATACTGGTGGAAATAAAGGCCCTTAAGGGAGACATACAGGCCTCACTAACGGACTTAACTGGCAGGATGACAACGGTGGAGAACAAGGTAGAGGGCCTATAGCACAACCAACTGAACACTGACCTGGTCGAAATGAGGTTCGATGCCAGGCTGACAGAACTTGAACTCCTAGAAGAAGAGTTCATGTTGAAAATGGATGACGTAGAAAATAGGGGAAGGAGAAACAACATAAGGATACTAGGCCTGAAGGAAATGTGGAGGGAAACCTGAGGCAAGTGGAGGAGAAAGTTTAAGCCCTAGTGAACCACCTGTTCGAAGCGGATGGGAGTAAACAGATACATTTGAAAAGGGCACACAAAGGAGGCAAGCTATATGGAAGTGGCCCCCGCTCCATAGTAGCAAAGTTCCGGAGCTATAAGGACATGATGGAGATACTGAATAGAGCAAAGCAACAGAGAGAATTGGACTTCGAAGGCTCTAAGGTGATGATTTACCAGGATTTGTCCAACCTCACCCTCTCTAGGCGCAGAGCCTGTAGACCCCTCACCAAGTGGCTACAAGAGAAGGGCATTAGATATAGATGGGGATATCCATGCTCACTGCGGTTTGAGGTGGAAGCAGCGGACTGCCGCATAACCTCTGCAGAAGAGGTGGAACAAGCCCTAAGCCACCCCATGGCTGACACTGAAATGGAAGTAAGGGACTCTGAGGGACCGAGTACAAGCCAGGAAAGAGTAGGCCCAGCATAAGGCCCGCAGAGGAGGAGAAGAGGGCAGACGGGCAGGAAATACATGAGGCTGAATGAACCATCACCACAGAAGGTGCCAAGAACGCTGGAGCAGCGAGAGAACAATCCTGGAGAATAGACGGCGTGATGGCCAAAGAGCTAATGGAAGAATCGGGTGGAAGGTACAAGTATGAACATGGACCTCTGGAGGGAGGCTGTAGTCTCAGCTCCAAGGTGACCCTCCGTGGGAGGGAGGGTGTCTCAAAAACATTTGTTGAACTTAAGTTACAGTTACACACAGTTATGCATTTAGTAAGTGGTTCCTATTATTGGACTGGCCCTGGGGTAGAAGTCAATGGCCACAAGAAATGTGTTCCCCAAAGCAACGCAGAGGGGTAAAGGGTAGAATCGTATGCTAGGCAAACGAAGAAAAGGAGGGCAAGGTGGTGCATTTATAATGGGGAAGGATGAAGCTGATAGGGGTCTGGTGGTGGGAAAGTTAAACGTAAAGGGTTTAAACTCCCTGACAAAGAGGTCACTTGTCACAAGAAAATTCCGCAAAACCTCCCTAGACGTGCTTGTCCTGCAAGAAACACGTTTGATAAAAGGGGAAGAACGGGTACTGAGAGGGGCAGGAATAGGACAAGTCAACTAGGCATCCAGAAACTCCAAAAAGGCTGGAGTAGGAATTGTATTACACAAACAATGCAGACTAAGGGAATGTGTAGCCACTAACCTGCTGGAGGGGAGGTTACTGATACTGCAGGGAGTTATGGAGGGGGCAAAAATACTATTGACAACAATGTACGCGCCCAACCAGGGACAAGCACAGTTCATACATAGGGCGCTCCATGCAATATAAAAGCTGGAGGAAGACTTGTACATTATAGGGGGAGACTTACACTCCTGGGCAAATGAGACCTGGGACAGGAGGGCAAGGGGGCAAGAGAGGTCAAGAGGACCTGAGGACAGAATGGGGTATCTAGGGTAGGCAATTGAGTCACAAGGTTTGGTTGATGTGTGGAGGATGCAACACCCGCAGGAATAAGGATATACCCTTTTCTCTGACCCACACAAAACGCATACTAGGATTGACTATCTCCTCCTAAATAGAGACCAGGGGCCGAGGGCCCACTCCAAACTACCACATATGCCACACTACTTGTTAGCAGCCAGGGTTTGTCTGGCAGCGGGATCGAAGAAGGGGGAACTTCCAAGTGAAAGGCTGTGGGCTTCCAAAGCTCTCGACATGTACAGGATGAAACAGCTGACCAGACAGCTACATTACCTGACCCCATCAAGGGAAATGGAGTGGGCAGCCGTCCTAGAAAAATATAACCCAGAGAAGCCAAATTTCACAGCCCAAAATGGGAGCCGGAGCCCATGGATGTCATTGATGGGAGAGCGGGACCCTAGAGTAAGGAGGCGAGCAAGGGAGAGTGGCGACCTGAACAGGGCGTACGGAGAGTGTCAGAACAGTGAACCTTAACAGGGTAAAGCGCCTGGTGACCGAAGAGGAGCTGTTGAACCCATAGTGCAGTAGTTTATTCTTCCCACCAATGTAACACTCAGTTGTGCATAAAAACAGTCTGAGCGTTCAATTGGTTGAAAGATGTTTGAAGAAGGAGCAGGACACTCTGGAACTCCTGATGACTGCAACTTCCTTCCAGATGCTTGGCAACTGCACAGGACACACTGGAAGCTCACTGATTGTCAGTAGGGTAATGTGCATAACATGTCCAACAAGAACACAACAGCAGATTGGAACTAATCAGCCTCTGGAATGATACAAGAACTTACATAAGACAAAGATAAACAAAAGAGCCAATAACTGGAAAATGAATACTAGGTGAAAATTCTTACTTGTATATCTGTGAGAAGGGATGCAACGAGGAAAGAGTGATGTATTAGATCTAAACGGATCCAAAGGAAGAGTCCGAGAAGAACGCAGTCTCACAGATGCTGAAGGTTTCTTGAGTCCGGTGCAAACCCTATTCCCGCCGGCACACGTACGCCTAGAAAGTTAAGCGAGTTCCCAAAAGTGCTATAGGCAGTCTCTAGTCCAGCACTCGTTTCCTATTCCCGCCGGCACGCATACGCCTAGGGTGAAAGATCCTTCTTCTGAGAGACACAAGTAAACAATCCAAACAATGAGCGTTCCGGGTCAAAACCAGGTAAGCAGACAAAGTGAAGCAGGAGACGTGAATCGAAGTCAAAAGGAAGTCCGGGTCGTAGCAGAAGTACCGTGGGCAAGACAAGAGCAAATCCAATAGACAGGCAAGAGGTCGAGAAGGAGCAAGATCAGAAGTACCGTGGGCAAGACAAGAGCAAATCCAATAGACAGGCAGGAGGTCGAGAAGGAGCAAGATCCAGGATAACAAAGCGCCACTGTTGTGTTCCGAGGAAAACGATCAGAAGCACCAAAGCAGCAAACGGGGCGGACTTAAATTTGCGTGACCACAACGCGGGAGTCAAGTGACCGGGAAACCAGAGCAACACGTGACTGCAGGCGTACTAGCGGCCAGCGTCGCCATGGCAACCCCCAATGCCTTTGAAACAAGCCTTTAAAGGAACGGAAGCGATTGATGTTGTTCCTAGCTATTTTGACTCCCGAAAGTCTGTCGGGTAAGCGGGAACGTGCACTAGGAATCGGTGTTCTGACAGTATCCTCCCCCAAAGGACCCCCCAGACCTTGAGATGCTAGAAACCGGGATAACAACGTGGGGGCATGGATGTTGGACTCAGGTTCCCAGGTGCGATCCTCCGGACCGTAAGCCTTCCAATCCACCAAAAACAAACGTACGCCACGAGATAGCTTAGTATCAAAAATAGCATTAACCTCATATTCCTCCACCCCTTGTACCAACAGGGGGGGGGGACGGGCAGGTAGCCTCACCTGCTCAGAACACGGCTTGACCAAAGACACGTGGAATACGGGATGTATTTTCCAAGCAAGGGGCAGTTCCAACTTGACCACAAGGGGACTAATCACCTCCTTAACAACATAAGGACCCACAAAGCGAGGTAACAGGGTCTTGTGACCTGGAATACTGGGATTCTTGGTAGAGAGCCAAACACGCATACCAGCAGTGTACTGCGGTGATGGCTGGCGATGGCGATCGGCGTACTTCTCAGCCTGTTCCTGAGCATGTGTCAAGTGTTCCATAACGCTCTTACGTAATGATGTCAGGTCCCTAAGACAAGATTGGACCGCTGGACAATCCGAGGATGAACAAAAGTCCAAGGGCAGAGAGCGAGGGT
The DNA here is from genome assembly GCF_040938575.1 of Ambystoma mexicanum. NCBI lineage: Eukaryota > Metazoa > Chordata > Amphibia > Caudata > Ambystomatidae > Ambystoma > Ambystoma mexicanum. The sequence goes on from NC_090929.1 coordinate 1,089,919,994, forward strand.
GTTGTCCATACATGGCATAGAAAGGAGAGACCCCCGTAGAAGAATGCGTTGAGTTATTATAAGCGAACTCTGCCATGGGCAATACGGAGAGCCAGGTTTCTTGGTGTTGTAGAATAAGGCATCTCAAGTATTGTTCCATGGTGGCATTGAGTCGCTCGGTTTGGCCATCAGTTTGTGGATGGTAAGCCATAGAATATCTCTCGTCAATGCCGAGAGACTGTGTAAGATGTTTCCAAAAACAAGAGGTGAATTGCGCACCCCTGTCAGATATTATGATCTCCGGAAGACCAAAGAATCGGAAGACATTACGTAAAAACAAGTCCATGGAAAGCATAACCCAGGGTTTAGCAGGTGCTGGCATGGGTTGTAGAAGACCCATTGGTTTGGCCGGGGCAGTTTTACATTGAGCGCAAACTGCGCAGTTTGCGATGTACAACACAATGTCTTTGGACATGGAAGGCCACCAGCACCAACCTTTGAGTAATTCCAAAGTTTTTCGAGGACCGGGGTGTGCGGCCAACATGGAGTCATGACACCAAGACATGGCAGTTCTGCGGGTATGAGAATCTGGTATATATATTTTACCTTGAACGTATGGCAAGGATTGAATAACGTCCAGATTAAGATCCTCCAATTCTGGATGTTTTTCTGAGACCCACTGCTGAATGGCGGTCTTCAAGGATGGTTGCAATGTGCAGCCACAAACAACCTGGTTGGGCAAGAGTAGTCGACCTTCCTGTGGCCGAAGCACCGGGTCTTCATAAAGTCTTGATAGGGCGTCTGCCTTGGAGTGCAACGTCCCCGGACGGTAGGTCAGTACAAAGTTGTACATAGAGAAGAACTCATGCCAACGTGCATGGCGCGCTGTAGTGCATTTCAATGATTGAAGGGCCAGTAGATTTCTATGATCAGTGAATACTTGAATCGGAGTCTCTGCTCCCAAGAGATGATGCCTCCAAACTGTAAAAGCCTCCCGGACAGACAACAGTTCACGTTCAGTGATGGTGTAGTTTACCTCATATGGAGTAAGCTTGCGTGAATGATAAGCGACAGGATGGAGGATCCCTGTGTCAGGACAAAACTGGGACAGGACTGCCCCTACTGCCACGTCTGAAGCATCAGCCTCTACTACAAACAGTTGTTTGACATTAGGATGCTGAAGTACCGGAGCTGAAGTAAAGGCCTCCTTGAGAGTCTCAAAGGATTTTTGTGCTTCGGGATTCCATTGAAACGGATGCTTATTACTTGTTAAAGGAGTAAGTGTAGCCACAATGCTAGAGAAGTGCCTGATAAATCGCTGATAAAAGTTTGCAAACCCCAAAAAAGACTGCAAAGCTTTTAGTGTGCCTGGGACTGGCCATTCCAGTACTGCCTTGACCTTGGTTTGGCTCATCTGAACACCCTGGTTAGTGATGTCATAGCCCAGGAATTCAACTGAAGTAGTATGAAAAATGCACTTCTCTAGTTTTGCGTATTGTTTATTCTTACGCAAACGTTGTAGTACTTCAGTAACATGTTGGATGTGTAGTTCAAGAGAAGGGGAATAAATCAAGATATCGTCTAAATAGACGATCACGAACCGATCAATCATGTCCTGAAAAACGTCATTGATAAAATGTTGAAATGTGGCAGGGGCATTACATAGCCCAAACAGCATGACCAAATATTCAAATAGGCCGTATCTGGTTTTGAATGCCGTCTTCCATTCATCCCCCTCTCTTATCCTCACCAGATTATACGCACCCCTGAGGTCCAATTTGGTGTATATTACTGAAGAGCCTAGCTGGTCCAAAAGTACAGAAATCAGTGGTATGGGGTACTGATTCCGTATCGTAACTGCGTTCAGGTCCTGATAATCTATACATGGTCTCAGGTCCCCCTCTTTTTTCGGAACAAAGAACAGGGGAGATGCAGCAGGAGAACGGGAGGGGCGAATGAAACCAGAAGCCAAAGCCTTCTCCAAATATTCCTTCAATACTGCATCCTCCTTCAAAGTAAGAGAGTATATCCTCCCAGAGGGGATTCTAGCTCCCTCCTTAAGGTCTATGGGACAGTCATAAATACGATGAGGCGGTAACTTTTCTGCCTCACCTTTGTCAAAAACATCTGCGAAAGCCTTGTATTCTGGGGGTAAAGTAGTATTGACAATGCCACCTACCATCGAAACAGATTCCAATAAGGCTTGACATGGGTTGTTTTTCACTTGGGTTGATGGGCCACAATGTCCTGAACAATAGGTTGAGGTAAACGAGACAGACCCAGCAACCCAGTCCACCAAGGGATTATGGACCCTAAGCCATGGTAGACCCAGAATTAGTTGAAATTGAGGTGCAGTAATGACATCAAACGAAATGACTTCGCTATGACAGCCGTCTATAAGTAAGTTCAGGGGCACTGTAGACTCTATTACCAAACCTGAGAGCAGTGTGGTACCATCAACTGCGTTGACCACTTCAGGTTGTTCCTTTGGTACCAGTGGAATGTTCCAGTCTTTAACATACTGGAGATCAACATAGTTTCCAGTAGCCCCAGAATCCAAAACCGCTTCAGAGGACCAGGTTTGGCCGTCCGGAGATGCAAGAACGACCTTAATAGTGAAAGGAACGGAGAAATCGGAGCCCGGAAGATCAATGCTCGACAAAGGGGCTCCCTCTATTGTCGGGCTTTGGAGTTTCCCGACTTTGCGGGGTTTCTTGGGACATAAACTCAAGAAATGACCAGAAGAACCACAATAAAAGCATACATTGTTCTTTTTACGCTAGACAGTGGTCCTCTTACCGCCCCTATTTGCATGGGTTCCCCATTACCTGAAACCGAACTTGTCAGGCTGACAGGGACCGGGGGCAAAAACCTCTTCTCCCCCTTCTTTTCTGCTTTACGGGCATCGATCTGAAGAACTAGATCCAAAAAGTCAGGAAAGGAGACGGGGACCACAGGTACCGTAGCAATGACATCCTTGAGGGAGTCTGACAAACCCTTATAAAATAAGGCCGCCTTCTTCTCGTCTGGCCATTTGGTTTCAGCAACCAATTGGTTAAACTTAGCCAGATACGTCAATAGAGAAGAATCGCCTTGCTGTAAATTCAATAACTCCAAATCAGTGGCCTGAGACTTGTATCGGGTGTCAAAAACTCTCGTAAGCGCCTCTATGAGAGCGTCACAGTCAAATAACAAATGACTTCCTTGTTCCAAGAGAGGATTAGCCCAGACTGCAGCAGTACCCCCTAGATTAGACAATATAAAAGCGGCCTTAGTGGTTGAATCGGGAAACAATGTTGTTCTACAAAGAAAATGCAGTCTGCATTGATTGATGAATGTTCTGAAGGCTTTTGGATCGCCCAAAATACGTTCAGGAGGAGCCAACGGAAACTGTGCAGTCATAACTACCGGAACCGGCTCTGCCCTGGCCTGAGCACCGGCCGTACCAGACCCGGAAGCCACTGCGATTGATGGAGGTTCAATGGTGCTTACCCTTAGTCCCGCTTGAATGTCATCAATACGGCGATGGGTAGCATCATGTGCAGTTTGCATGTCAGCACGTAAATCAGCCACTAATTGAACCAAAGTAGCCAAAGGATCAGTGGCTGTGTCCATTTTAAGGCTTCTGATTCTGTCAGAACAGTGAACCTTAACAGGGTAAAGCGCCTGGTGACCGAAGAGGAGCTGTTGAACCCGTAGTGCAGTAGTTTATTCTTCCCACCAATGTAACACTCAGTTGTGCATAAAAACAGTCTGAGCGTTCAATTGGTTGAAAGATGTTTGAAGAAGGAGCAGGACACTCTGGAACTCCTGATGACTGCAACTTCCTTCCAGATGCTTGGCAACTGCACAGGACACACTGGAAGCTCACTGATTGTCAGTAGGGTAATGTGCATAACATGTCCAACAAGAAAACGACAGCAGATTGGAACTAATCAGCCTCTGGAATGATACAAGAACTTACATAAGACAAAGATAAACAAAAGAGCCAATAACTGGAAAATGAATACTAGGTGAAAATTCTTACTTGTATATCCGTGAGAAGGGATGCAATGAGGAAAGAGTGATGTATTAGATCTAAACGGATCCAAAGGAAGAGTCCGAGAAGAACGCAGTCTCACAGATGCTGAAGGTTTCTTGAGTCCGGTACAAACCCTATTCCCGCCGGCACGCGTACGCCTAGAAAGTTCAGCGAGTTCCCAAAAGTGCTATAGGCAGTCTCTAGTCCAGCACTCGTTTCCTATTCCCGCCGGCACGCGTACGCCTAGGGTGAAAGATCCTTCTTCTGAGAGACGCAAGTAAACAATCCAAACAATGAGCGTTCCGGGCCAAAACCAGGTAAGCAGACAAAGTGAAGCAGGAGATGTGAATCGAAGTCAAAAGGAAGTCCGGGTCGTAGCAGCAGTTCGTAGCAGAAGTTCCGTGGGCAAGACAAGAGCAAATCCAATAGACAGGCAAGAGGTCGAGAAGGAGCAAGATCAGAAGTACCGTGGACAAGACAAGAGCAAATCCAATAGACAGGCAGGAGCTCGAGAAGGAGCAAGATCCAGGATAACAAAGCGCCACTGTTGTGTTCCGAGGAAAACGATCAGAAGCACCGAAGCAGCAAACGGGGCGGACTTAAATTTGCGTGACCACAACGCGGGAGTCACGTGACCGGGAAACCAGAGCAACACGTGACTGCAGGCATACTAGCGGCCAGCGTCGCCATGGCAACCCCCAATGCCTTTGAAACAAGCCTTTAAAGGAACGGAAGCGATTGATGTTGTTCCTAGCTATTTTGACTCCCGTAAGTCTGTCGGGTAAGCGGGAACGTGCACTAGGAATCGGTGTTCTGACAGAGAGAAGGAAAGAGATCGAAACGACAGACCCTCACCTAGGCCCCAGAGAAAGGTAATATAAACCACCAGTGGATACGGAAGAAAGACTCTAACCCACAGTTGGACTAGTGAGGGAAGGAGCCTGGCAAAGCAGGCTCCATTTAGACAAACGGAGTTGCCACCCCAGGGCCAAGTTAGTAGGAAGGGGGGCTCGGACAGGAGTAGTAGTAGAGGACAGTAGTAGGAGGGAGGTGGGGGTAGTATTTCACAAAGTTGTTGCTGGGGTGGGGGAAAATTAAAAAATGTGTATGGTGAACTATGAGATATGTATACAAGAAGATTAACTGTTTCAGTTATATATGTGCCGATTCACTAATAAAAACGTAATTAAAAAAAAAAATACAGCTGTTTTTCCAATCTAAATAATTGTGGTTAGCTTGACAACATAAAGTTGTGTACATTTTGCAAGGATGCTGTCATGATTCCTGCCCCTCATGTCCCCAGCCCTCCAGGATGTCAGGCTGGAGCCATGCCACGATCACGTGCATGGCCCTCAAGTGCCCCTCCATCCCTCCAAAGACCCACTTGGAATCAGACTTGGCGCTTGTGGCACCAGACTCACTCCCGTAGGATAACATTGGGGATAGGACTTGTAGTGGATTGATGGGGACAAGATGGATGCCCCCACATGTTTCGGTTCCCAGAACTGCATGTGCGGTCTAGTCTTTTGGGTGTGGTTCAGCCCAGAGGCACCTGGGATACCCAGAGACTATTTAAGCCACACCCAGGCTAAGAAACATGCTTTGCGTTTTCTGCACCTACAGCGTGATACTCACCGTGTTCGGATCGGTCTCCAGTAGGCCTGCATCTTTCTTCTGCGCTCAGCTCCTGCAAGAACAAGAACACTGTTAGGAACAGCCTTACCTTGCGGCGCTTCTGCCCATCAGTCATCGCTCCTTCTGTTCTGCAGGCATCTTCGGCGGGGTCATTCCCATCCTGGCATGCCGCTTCCTAAGGAAAAGGGAAAAGAACAGAAAAAAGGCATTAGTAAGCATTCTTCAAATCTTTGCCTATTTTTAAATACTGTACGAGCTTCAAACGCTTACCTGAATCCCAGCCACTCTGGGGGAACTCTGTCTCTGGAACTTCTCATCCATCTGCAAGAGGGAAAAGACACTCCAGGTTAGCGTGGAAACATCTAGAGGCGCCGCATACCGCGCTTAACCACAGCATTTGTTCTTCATAACCGGCATACACGCTGAAAACATTGCGTCACCTAAAAGACACAGAAAAAGAACTCAGTTCAATGCAAATACGAAAGGGGAGCATTGCGCATCGCGCTCTCATTCACCTTCAGCGCTACTCATCTCAGCAGCACGCCGCCATCCCCGGACGCCATCATCTAAGGAAGGAAAGGAACGAAGTTAGAGAACTGGTCAAAAGACTCATTATACTTACCTGTCGGACTCTTGCCAGTGAAGTAACTAGGCAGCAACGAGCCCGCATCAATCAACGCGCCCCTGCGCTGAAGGCAGGACAGAGAGCACACTATCCAAGAAAACAAGGCCCCGTCTCCAGTCGAATAGCCTCCAGGGAAGCGTTCGAGGTCGTAAGAGGTCAGAACAGCCTGAGTGACGTCCCCATGGATACCAGGTGAGCGTTACAGATGCATTACAGACTCTACAATCTCCTATGCCTTAGATTAAGAAATGTCCTTAATGTCCAAAGCTTTCTTTGATGAAATGTCACGGTTAGTTCGTGAAATGCATGGGGAGACGATTTTGTTGGGAGGTGATTTTAATAGTGTTAGAGATTATAGAATTGATCGGACTAGTTAGTGTAGGTACACAAATTTTGGTATATGCAGGGAGTTTGAATTTTTTCTGCAGAAGTTCAATCTGGTGGATGCATGGAGGGAGTTTCATCCGTCTTCGAGTGAGTATACATTTTATTCCTCTGTACATGATACATTTTCTAGAATTGATTATGTGTTGGTCAAGGATAGGTTGATGGATAAGACATTGTGAGTATTAGAGAGAGTGTGATTTCGGACCATGCTCCTGTGGATTTGCCAGTGGTTATGCATAGGGAGGTGCCTACTTTTGTGAGGTGGCGTCTTAAAGTGGGGTTTTGGATGAGGAGGGGGTCGGGGAGAACATTCGAACTTCCATGGAGAGATATTTTGAAGAGAATGAAGGGTATGCAGAGTTCAAGATGGTGTGGGATGGTTTTAAGGCCGTGATGAGGGGGGAATTTATAAGTAAAACTGCTTATTTGAGAAATAAACATTTGGGGGAATTGAGATCAATGGAGGATAGACTAATGTGTTTGCAACAAAAATATGCACGGTCGGGTAGGGTCAAAGATAGATTGGAAATGTCGCAAGGCAAAAAATTGTTGCTGAATAAGACATACTTGATTGCAGAGAAAGGTCTTTTTTTTTACGAAGCAAACATTTTGGGAAAGTGGAGATAAGAGTGGGAAACTGCCTGCTAATAGGCTGAATGGAATGGCGGAGAAATCGTTTGTTCGAAATATTATAAATGAACATGGGGATGTGGTAATGAAGAACGTTGATATATGTGCGACTTTCAAAAAATTCTCTGAGAAATTATATACTGAGGAGGTGTTTCCTTCTGAGATGGAATTTAATGATTTTTTTTACAACTATAGACATCCCTAAGTGGACGTTGGAGGATAGAGATAAATTGGAAATGGAAGTTGACACAGATGAGGTTTTGTTGGCAATTGAACAACTTGGGACTGGTAAATCTCTTGGAATGCATGGCATACCTGTGGAGTTTTATAGGAAATGTAAGACTTACTTGGCACCTATTGTGTGTAAATTGTTCAATGTGTTTGTTTAAGAAGAAGATTTATGTCAATCAATGAGGGAGGCGATGATTACCTTAATACCAAAGGAGGGCAGGGATCTTGAATGTTGTAGCAATTATAGGCTCATTTCATTGCTAAACGTGGATGTGAAAATACTAGCGAAGATTATGGCAAATAGGTTGGAAGCATGTATGGGGAAGTTAATTCATGAGTCAAAGGTGGGATTTATGAGAAACAGGTTTGGGTATGACAATATAAGAACCATAGTTGATATACTAAGTTTGCAACAAAATGAGTTATTAAACGCGGCCCTTGTCTTTATGGATGAGGAAAAAGCGTTTGATAGAGTGAGTTGGAAGTATTTGAGATTTACAATGGAAAAGATGGGATTTGGGAATAGGTTTTTGAGGGTGATCTGTTGTCTACAGGGTGGAGTAAAAGCAAGGATTTGGGTGAATAATGTGTTATCTGAGGCTTTTGAACTTACTCAGGGGACAAGATAGGGCTGTCCTTTGTCACCCTTTTTATTCAATATCGCTTTGGAACCTTTATTAGCTTGTATACACGGGGAGCTGAATGTCAAGGGTTTGAAGTTTGGGCATAAAGAAATTAAAGTTCTGTCGTATGCAAACGATATGGTGATTATTCTTACAAATCCAGAGGGGGGTAGTGCTGTCCTGAAGAATATTTTTGATAGGGTGGGAAATCTCTCGGGGCATAAGATTAATTGGGATAAAACTGAAGTATTTCCGCTTGCTAGGACCTGTATATGGGGTTTCTTTTGGGATTGGAATTTTAGGTGGACTGTGTCACATGTGAAGTATTTGGGGGTTTATTTGACTAGGGATGTTAGAAAGACGGTGGAATTCAATGTGAGGAAGATAGTGGTTACATTAGAAAAATATATTAGGAAATGGGAGTGCTTGCCTATGGGGGTTTGGGCAAAAGTTAATGCTATCAAAATGACTCTTTTACCAAAAGTGCTTTATATCATACAGTCCTTGCCTTTGAAGTTTCCGAAAAAAATGTTGGCCACTATTGATCGTGTTTTTCAAAAATTATTATGGGGGGAGAAGGGTAGGCCGAAGATTCTGAAATTCATTTTGATGCGTAGTACTAAAAGCAGGGGATTTTGGGTATCCAGATTTGGAACAGTATTATAGAGGATTTATTTTGAAGAAGACAACATACTATTTTGCAATGAGCAATGAGGAATGAGTCAGAGCCCCTTTGGATGTTGATTGAAAGGAATAAAATGTCTGGATTTAAATTTAGTGCTGTTGTTTCATTGGGGAGGCTACCTGGGAGTGGTAGTAAGTTGCCAACTATTGTTGCGGCTAAAGATGTGCTTGTTTGGTGGTTAAGACTTTTTAGTGGGAACTTGTATCTCAATTTTGGGGCCTCAATTCGGCTTAATCCGGGTTTACAGATTGCCAATAAGCTCATATATTGGAGAAGCTGGGTTTTAAAGGTGGTTTTGTGCATTGGAGATGTAATACGAGATGTTCTTATGTTAACATTTGAGGAGTTGCGGCAGACATTTCATCTGGCTAAGAGGAAAAAGTGTAGATTTGTAATGTTGCAAACACTATTGCGTGAGAGGTTATCTATGTTAACGAGACCGTTGGAAGAGGGACCGTTGGGTTGCAAGGTTATTCAGTCATCGCCGCGAATGGTGAGTACATATACTATTTTGATACCGGTGAATTCTGCAGTTATTGATCATGGGAAGAGAGTATTAGAGAAGTGGATAGAGGAGTTGGGGTGTGAGATTACGGAGAAAGAGTGGGAAAATGTGGTGTGTGGGTTATAGGAGCAGGTTGGATCTCAAGTTGCGGCTTATTCACCAGCAAATATTAGGAAGTTTCAAAATGGACGCCGGTGGTGCGTATGTGTAAATTAGGTTTGCTTGATAGTGATTTGTGTTGGGGATGTAATAGGGAGAAGGGGACGCTCATTCACATGTTGTGGTATTGCTCTCGTGTGTTGGACTTCTGGACGGAGGTATTGAACAGGCTAGATGCGATTTTGTCCATGAGCTTTCCTAGGACGCCTGTACAGGTATTGCTGTTTTCTAGTAGTGGAAGGTGTGAGATTGCTCGGCAATATGAGCAATGGATTGATAAGGTACTTATAGTTGTGGCAAAACAGGTGTTGATAGTATGGAAGTCAAGGAAGAAGCCTCGGGTTACGAAGTGGATAAATGATGTATTGATGTTATCAGGGTTTGAGAGGGTGATGTTCCAAAGGCAGGACAGTGGAGATAAATATCTAGCTCTCTGCACACCATTCAATGATTTTTATGGTGAATGAAGACTTGTGGGTTGTCTGTAATTGGTCCGTTTGTTGCATTTGTGGTAAGGATTGTGATGTTGCTCTGGGATCTTTATGTCTGTTTGTTTCTGTGTTTTGTTTGTTTGTTGGTCCTGTCTGTGGGAGTGTCTTTGTATTTGTGTGGTAGTGGTGTCTTGTGAGTGGAGGATTTCTGTTTAGGTTACTATGCATAGGGTGGAGGAATTTGTATTGCCTGGGAGAGTTATTCATGTTTTTGATGTATTTTATTGGCCGGGAAATGTTTCCCTATGTATTATTGAGCATTGGAAACCATTTTTTGTTAAACTACTCATAATTGTTTTCCTTTTTATTGTATTTGAAATCATTAAATAAACGTTTTTTTTAAAAAAAATGTCCTTAAACAATTGCAAGATCTTGGCTTTTAAGATTTCGTCTCAACATATTCCATACATTGGAAGTCATAAGCCCGAGGTTAAAACACAAATGTCGGAGCGAAACTGTAGAGTTTGTAAATTAAATTTGGTAGAATAATTGTACCATCTTATTGTAGTATGTCATAGTCTAGCAGCAAAGATTCTGCTATTTTTTTAAAAAGTTTGTTTACTCCACTTCTGCGGTTTGTCCAGATGCATTATGGGCTAGAATCATGGCGATGAGAGAATTGGGCCTACCACTCGCATTAATAGACTTCTTAAAGTATATTTCTAGTATTTTTAATGATGTCTTCGATAAGTCAAAGGTATTATTATGAAAGGGCGCTGTGGCCCTTTTCAGGGTTAAGTGGGTTTCTTTTGGCTATGTACTCATTTTAGAATGAAACTATGGCGGTAAAAGAAGTTTTATGAATTTTTATCTTGGATTGATGCATGTGAAATTTTATTTTTTGCGTTTTAATTTATGTATATTTTTAATGTAAAAAGGTTTCATTTTAACTGTAAATACAATAAAGGAAAAAAGAAAATACCAAACGTTTTACGAATACAGCCAAACTTGTAATCAGGCCCTGTGTGTTAAGTCTAAAAGCTTATCACCTATGTCTGGAAGTTGCAGTATGTTTCTAAATACGCCATGGGCAAACTCTTCCAAGTCAGCAACCTGAACGTGTTTTAAAATGCCTCTGATATTTATATTCTTTTGGCAAAGAATGTCCTTGCCATCTGCTTGCTTCATGGATATAATGTCGATTTTGGCCTCTTAATGCTTGGACATGATGGGACAATTCTGCTTGTTTATGAGCTTGGTTGCACAAGGCGTTTCTTCTACGTCAAGGCTTTTTTCTGCACCTCAAACATGTTGGTTCAAATGTGAGATTGATTTGGACTGTTTTGCTACACTTCCTTTCACCTCTTTTGTCAATTCCAGCAGCACCTTTGGTAGGCTGATAGAATTCGCCCCCTAAATCAATGGTTATCAGCAGACACCTGGGCCTGGACTATTATCTGGGAAGGCTGTTTCTTCAGTTGCACCAGGACTCTCTTCATCTTCCTGATAGCAGTCGTCAAAAGCCTCTTCAGTTTCCTGAGAACCTTTGCCATCATGCAGTGTGGAGCAGACCCAGGTGCTTCAAAGTACAATTTACGCTTCAAGGTGCTAGTATGAGCCCAAAGGACTGAGAGTGGCAACACCAACGGAGAGTGTCAGATTAATTAGGTTTTATGTGTTTGGGCCTTTCCCAGTGGTTAGAGCACTGCAGTAGTAACACAGGGGTGTTGTCGTAGGAAATGTGGCTGGGTGGCTCCTCCAGGTTTAGTATGCTGAGATATGTGGAAAGGCTTGACCAAACGAGAGTGAAATCGTGCTAGCTGTACAACAATTGCTCCTGTCCCTTTCACATGTAGAGTGGTGTGCTGTAAAGCAGATGTCGATTGCCTCCATGGGGGTTTAAAATAAGACTCCGGAGCAGAAACTTGAAGGCTTAAAATGTCAGCTGGACTGGGTGACAGTGGTGACTATAGTAATATTGAAGGAGCTGATTTCCTGCAACACGAATATCTCACATCCATAGCTGGCTCCCAAACAGTCTTTAGTTCCGAGTAGCAATCTAAGATAAGATATTTCTGGATGTCTCTTGGCCACCTCAGAGGCAGTGAGAAGGGTTAGCTCACACGCATCATACTAGATCATCTTGCACCTCCTGCAGTACTTCAATTCAGCGTGTTCTCTCAATGGCTCAAAGGTTTGTGGAGCTTTCTGCAGCTCAGCAGGGTGAGCACACATGGCACCTCAGCGACCTGGTGCCAGCGCTCTGCCTCAGCTTTGGCTCTCACAAACACCTTTGGATGCAGGCACGGTTTGCTACTCATCACACTGGGAGGGAAGCAGGCTCTTCATTTACATGGTCCTTACTGATCCTTGCACCTGCTCTGGTACCAGAGCCCCTGATAGTGGTGCATACTTCTTTGAAGGGGCACAAAACGTGTTGACGTCAATTCTATCTTGGTAACTGCTTGAAGTGGTTTGGGGCCGCTTCAGTGACCAGTGGCTGGTCTGTTCAGCGGAATTAAGGGTTCATCCCATGCCAACAGTAGTACATGGTTCCAGGGCAGCAATAGGGGCACTCACAGTGAAACATCAGGGAGCTGAGCCGTATCCTCCATGAGCTCACAGAAGACACAGCTTCATGCCTCACCTATTGGCCTTACACCGAATGATTATCCATTTTCAAAGAAAGCACCCCAAGCTATATTTGGGCATATCTCAAGTTTATAGTGCCTATACAAGTACAGACTGACCAATCCATCGCACATATGTCTTTACGGTCTGTCAAATCTTGCGACGTCTTACCCTGGCCATGGACTAATCTTCTTAACTGAAGGAGCTCATATATTGAATTTAACCCTAAATTTTCTCAGGGAAACAGAGCACTACTTCTACTTTACAACCTAATCAGCGCCAAAAGGCCTGTGAATCTTGTGCCAATGTTGGGTTCAGAGAGGGACTGTGAAATTTCAACTTGTACCCATCATCAGTCTGTGGACTGGTGGCGAGAGTTCTCAGCATCTGCACTGAGGTGACAGCTATCTTGGCCATGTGCAATCATGGAAGCAACAGGGCTGCACGTGGTGAACGCCTGATTTGACAATGCTGACCATCTGAAAAAAAAGGGATCGCCCAGGGACCAGCACCAAGGTGAGGCAAGCGAACCCCAGCCATGGCAACCGGCACATCCACCCCCAAGCCCGGCACGCCTTCAAGGCTGGCGGCAAATCTATCTATATTATCACCACAGGCTCGCCCGCAGGGGAACTCCTCAGTGATGATCCAGCCTTTTGATCTGTTTACAGACCATGTTAAAACTGATATAATATTGTTTCGTCCTCATTGTATATGTTGGCCGATGCCCAGTCGCTCTGCGAGGAAATCCGCATCGCAAGGTCGTAACCTTACATTAATCGAGCATCCATTTTAGGTTAAAGCCGCCATTTTGGTTTATCGTGCAAAGTCACCCTGTGGCCTAAAATGGCCGACCTGCGTTCTCTTGTTCTTACTTAACCTCTCCAACCTCTGTAGGCGAGTTAATGTCCAAACTACCTGCAGGCTACATGTTAGGGTCATGTAGACCTTGGCCTTTTTTGGCCTCGGGATCAGGGGATTACTTGAATCGGCGATGTTAACCTACAAGTATACAAGAACAATGACGCTGTTTAAACATGTCATATGAAACATCTGTTTGACCTGCATTAAAGCAAATGTGTAAAGAGTGTAAAGTTAAACCCAGAGAATAATAGTGTTTGTTAGTAAATGCATTAAGAAATAAACCGCATGCACGAGATATGTAAATTAGGAATGAACCTGGCGCGACCCTAGGCCAGTACATGATTAACTTGTAGGAGGCTGGACATCGTTATGAAGAAATTGTATAAATACGCTGATGTCCAGCTAGCAATTCCTGTTCACTGCTCACATTGAACCTGCCGGTGGTCTCTGTGATGTACTGTGTTGGTGTATTTCTCTTTGCATGGTGTAAAAGCCTTAATATCGTATTTTCTGATTCCACAGATGGCGCCCGAATAGGGACCCTCAAGATTGACTTCGTCTCATTGAAGGTTGGCTCGGCTATCGGACCGGGATTGGACGGTGCGAACAAAACGGCCCCTCTGGACGAGAAGTGAATTCCTCGACGGAACAGCACGATCCGATCCCTGAACGGTGAGCTGTAGCCCGAGACGACGTCTTGACGAGGGTCCATAAATCGAGGTGGGTACATTTGCTGAAATCACCAGACACGTGGGTCCTTAGAATTGTCCTTAGTAACCCGATCGGGCCTCCCAGTCCTTTGGTCAGGTGAATCGTGACCCAATTCTTAATTTAACCCTGACAATTTGAATTTGGCGCATTGTACTCGCGAGCACAATTATTTGACCAGGTAACACCAGAACTCTGATTTGCCTGGTAAATTGTCTGCCTACTTCAGGGCATTATTCCGCAGCGACAGACAATATTTGGAAGATAGCCGTCCCGCACCACAGGAGGGGTCGCCGGCATGTACTATGTACTGTAAAAAAGGCTTTGGTAGTATAGCATTTAATGACATTTGGCACAGACAGACCAGACATAATTATAATCTTCGGTGGCCAACCAATGGTAGCTTTGAAATCCCTTGTATAGAATATTTAGAGTCTGTATTGGTAAAGAAAAAGGCTAGACCTGCAGCATTTGACGCATTGCATAGTTGGAAAACAGAAGCTTTGCAGCAACAAAAGAGTAGAGAGAAGCATATGCGTCGACATATGACAAGTGTCGAAAAGGCACGGTTATATGATCAAAATAAACAATTGGAATCAGCTAGGAACACGGACAGAGCGTTCAATTAGTTATTCAGAAAATCTACCCTTCGAAAGATTTTCATACGTCCGATGAATTGATTAACAAACTTTTGCATGAACGAAGGCCCGATGCCTCTGCACCACCCCTGTACGTCCCTCCTCCTGGTGCTTTGCCTCTTCCTGTTGTTATTCCTCCTCCTATAGTTCCTCCGGTCCTCCCTGTTGTTCTTCCTGTTGTCCCTCCAGCCGCTGCTCCTTTGCCTGCCCCCTTGCCTACAACTGTTGACATTCAGAATGTGCAGACTCTTCCTCTTCCAAGTGATTCCGTATCGCTTGTAGTAGACCAAGGAGCAGGATCAAGGGTTGTGACTCATAGTACTGGGTCCCCAGATAAAAAGAACGAATCAATTGCTTGGGCTAAAAACTTTATGGAGAAGGGTGAACAAGCTGATGTTTTTTCCATACTCGAAAATCTGAAAAGTATTCCGGAAAAGAATGTTTTTATTGAAGGGTTAGGAATTCATTTGAGTATAATGTGGAATAGATTAAACGATGTAGATCTCCCACAAGGGTTACGTGATTTGAACACCTTAGCATTGGCTAGAGATACTGCACAGAAAGTATATGAGCACGTCAAGAGGATTTTTGTGTATAGAAAGGAGACGGAAGAGTTACAGAATGAAGAAGTAGATGGTGATAGTTTAGGTACTATGTTCTTACAGAAACAGTTTTCTCCTCGCCGTGAATTGATAAGTGAGGAAGCACAAATTTGTACAAAAGATGCGATAAGATGGATTTCGGATATGTCGATAACTCCAGATGAAGTATATGAGACGTGTGGTCAGTATACGTTAGAAATGCAAAAGAAAGTGATTCAGGTTATGGTAGAATACCTGCAGAATGAGTGTGTAAAAAGAAAGATTTGTTGTCCCGCAGAATTGTTGAGTGTTTATAAGAGAGCTTTTTCGATGGATACCTCTTCGACTGCCTTAGCGCTTGATTTGGCCCTGTTGCTTAGTAAGCGTTCAGAGCTGCCTACTTCTCAGTTGCCTATGAGAGAGGTCCCTCTGACATTTGTCCCAAAAGTTGAGATTGCGGCCGATGCTGCACGAGGTATACTCGCTGTGGACATCCCTGCACATTATGTATTGCAGTTTGTTCACGTCCCGTTCTCAAGACAGGAAGTGAACACCATAAAGCAATCTATTCCTGATATAAGAAAAAATCCGACAGGGTTCTATAAAGAAATAGTCGGTCTTACAATCATTGGTATTCACCTTAATTGATATTGATTTATTATTTCCCGTACTCCTGCCAGTTGATTTATGGAAACAGATTAGGACTGTAGATGATGTACCTGGGTTAGGAGATACATGGGATAATATGGTTAGGCTCGACAGAGAAAGACCAGCTGGCGAGCGACCGCCTCAAGTGATATTAACTTTGCCTGATAGGATTATTGTTGTCAGGGACTCAGGTAGGCAGAGACAAGGACAGGCTAGGCGCAGGGGTGTTGTGGGTACTGTTGTGGGCACTGGTGGGGAGAGACAAACAAAGATGCAACCATACAAAAGGCTGCTTTGCCCCATGTGCAGGAGAAAGGGACTAAAGACTGCGTTTCCCAGCAGCCGGCGCCGAAGGACTACAATCCCCAGCATGCCCAGGGACGTTTTGGGCCAATCAGGGACCAGGAAGGGCGCAGCCGCCCCATCGCGCATGCGCAGAGCCCCGAGCACGGGGCTTGCGCTTGAGACTCCATGCCGACAAGACGTCTGGACCGGAGCTCCAGCAAAACTACACGCGAGGGGCCCAGCCCCACCCGAGCAGCAGCCCGGCCCCTCGCCCACACGAGATAAGTATTCCTCTTGCTAAGGGCCCAAGGGGATCGAGGGGGAGGTGCAGGGGGCGTCAGCTTGCCACCCCAGAGCCCCAGCACCGCTAAGAATTACGAAGTGGCTTAACTTCGGCGCTCGATCCGCCGGCGGCATTCTTTGGGAATAAATTAACCTGTGCCCGGGTGATTTTGTCATTTGGAGTGTTTCCGCCTCTTGGAGCAGACCCGTGAGGCGAAAACACAGCACCGGAGATCCTACCACAGTTTAAAGCACATATTGTTCACGAGGGTCTGCAGGAAGACCGTTTGTGCATTTTGTCACATTTGCAGGGGTCTGCAGGGGCATTTCAGAGTGTGTCAGTGTGAGTGAGGCTGCATGAGGTGAATGCAGACTATGACACAGGGCATGTTTTAATGCTTGTCAAATTTCTTTTAGCTTGGACCTTTGAAAACAACCCTCCAGACGTGCCAAGGACGTGACTTCTCTTCATGGACAAGACACAGAAGACCAGAGCTAAGTTGCATGCTAACTCCTGTACTGATCTGATGACTTAGGGATAGGCAGTGTTAGAATGTTCTTATGTGCAAATTGGTGCTTATGTATAAGTAGTTAGTAAGGGCTGAGGACACCAGAACAAAAGTGCGCAGCAACCAATCTTTCCCTGCAAAGTACCCCATTCCCACCCATAACCTCTACCTCACCCTCAATCCGGTTTACCTAATTCCCCCCTACCTATCCAACCATCGAGACCCTAACCCTCCTTCCCTGCTCTGGTCCAGGAAGCCCGTGTAAGCTCTGACTTGCGGGCTCCACGACCAAAGTGGGGGTGGTTGGTACTACGTCGCTCCTGCGCCTTGGATTCTGGACTTCGTGACAGAAGCGCAAGCCCACGTAGTATTCAGACGCCCGAGTGACGTGGCCAGCCCCCATTGAAACCATGGAAGAAATAGCCAAAGCCCTGCAAGACTTGCAAGGTGAACTGGCAGCGTCTAGACAGGACTATGCCACACTGTCCGCACAGGTGCGCAGTTTAGCAGCTCAGACAGCGCCCTTATCTGGCCAACCACCTACTCCGGTGCAGGTACACGTGAGCCCGGAGGCAATAGTTCCATTGGCACCCCCTGAGCGCTATGCTGGAGACCCACAAAAGTTTACCACTTTTATTACTCAGTGCCGTCTCCATTTCCTGACTAAAACTGCAGCCTTTCGGTCCGTTCAGTCCCGAACGGCGTTTGTAATATCGTACCTCACGGGGGACGCTGCGGCATGGGCAAATCCATTAGTCCAAAAGGACCATGCCATTCTTTATGACTGGGATGACTTCCTGGCGGAGTTTGAGAAAATATTTAACCGGCGAGCTGCCACCCTTTGCAAGGATCGGGAACTGTTAAGCCTCAAGCAGGGGTCTAAGGAACTAGTGACATACGTCACTCATTTCAATCGGCTGGTAGCCGAAGCCGACTGGCCCCATGATAAACGGATGTCCCTCTTTTATCAAGGTTTGAGGGATGACATCAAAGACCTTATTGCCCAGGTTGATCCACAGCCAAGGGAATGTTCAGAGATGATTGATCTGGCCTTACGGCTTGACCATCGAATGGCAGAAAGGCGGGGCGATAGACGAAAGGGAGATTCACGACCTGTGCCTCGGTTGGATCTGTATAGGGGACCCCGGGGGGTGGCGGCCAGATCTGAGGGGGAAGAACCAATGCAGATAGGTTCTGTTCGAGGTCCCCTCACTAAAGAGGAAAAGGAACAAAGGAGGAAGGACGGCCTCTGTATGTACTGTGGCAAGGCTGGGCACTTGGTTCGTGAATGCCCAAGCAAGCCCAAGACCCAGGGAAACGCTTCGGCTCGTCGGTAGTGGGGGTCACCCGATCGAGCCTGTTGAGTAGCAGGGCCCCAATGGCAGGCATTTCGAACTATGCTACGCATGTCACCTTGACGGGTTGTTTGGAGTTCCAAACACAGAAGAAACAGGTCACTATGTTTGTGGACTCGGGAGCGACAGGTAATTTTATTGATGTCCAGTACGTGGTTACCTTAGGTATCCCAGTACAGCAAAAGACAGACCCGGAACCTGTACGTGCTGTAGACGGCACTCCTCTCAGCTCAGGGCCCATAACACATAACACTTGTTTGGTGACTTTACAATGCGGAGCTTGGCAAAGGGAAAGCATTGCCTTTGATATCATTGCCGCCCCGCAATTTGGGCTGATTTTGGGATTACCGTGGCTAAAAAAGCATAACCCCCAAATTCATTGGACCACAGGGTCAATCAGTCTGGACTCACCGCATTGTCTTGAACATTGCCGGCAAGAAAGTACACCTTCAGTGTGTGCTCTCAACGTCTCGGTTAAGCAGGAAATGCGTCCCGAAAGTATACCCCAAGAATACGCAGATTTCATGGACGTGTTTAACAAACAAGCTGCAGAATCATTACCCCCACATCGGCCATTTGACTGCAGAATTGATCTGGAGCCTGGGGCTACTCTACCGTGTAGTCGTATATACGCCCTAACGGAGGCAGAAAACAATCACCTCCAAGAGTACATAGCTGCGAATTTAAAGAATGGATTTATTCGCCACTCTAATTCGCCAGTGTCCTCCCCTTTGTTCTTTGTACCGAAGAAGTCTGGAGAGCTCCGGACTTGCATAGATTACCGCAGAGTGAACCAGATAACCATTAAGAACCGTTATCCGCTTCCTCTCATCCCAGTTCTTTTGGATCAAGTTAGGGACGCGACAATCTACACCAAGTTGGACCTTCGAGGCGCTTACCATCTTGTGCGGGTGCGCGAGGGAGACGAATGGAAAACCGCCTTCCGGACCAAGTTCGGATTGTACGAATATCAGGTTATGCCATTCGGTCTCTGTAACGCCCCCGCTGCCTTCCAACATTTCCTGGATGAGGTCCTGAGAGAATATTTAGACGTATGTGCGGTAGTGTACATAGATGACATCCTAATATATTCTCAAAATCTCCAGGAACATGTCCGACATGTACGCGCAGTTTTGCAAAAGCTGCGAGAATACCACCTTTATGCAAAACTGGAGAAGTGCGAGTTCCATTGTACCACCGTGGAATTTCTAGGCTACTTCCTGACCCCAACCGGCGTACAAATGGACAAGAAAAAGGTGCAGGCAATCTTGGATTGGGCTCCCCCTACCAGTGTGAAAGAGATTCAGTCATTCCTGGGGTTTGCGAACTTCTACAGACGCTTCGTAAAGAACTTTTCTGCATTGGTCACTCCAATCACGAAGCTTCTCCGTAAAGGCTGCCCGTTTGTATGGGACACATCGGCCGACCAGGGGTTTCAACAGCTCAAAAAGGCCTTCACCGACGCCTCTAGCTACGCTCTAGGTGCTATCCTGTCCCAGCGGGACCCTCAGACAGGCCTGCTACATCCCGTGGCCTACTTCTCAAGGAAACTACTCCCAGCTGAACAGAACTATATCATTGCCGATCGGGAATTGTTGGCAATTAAGGCAGCTCTTGGTGAGTGGCGACACTACCTGATGGGGGCACGTCATACCACCACGATCATAACGGACCATCGTAACCTCCAGTTTATAAGAACCGCCAAGACGTTGAGCCCGCGCCAGTTGCGATGGGCTCAATACTTTGCCGAGTTTGATTTCATCATAACATATAGACCCGGAGCCAACAATTGAAAGGCAGACATATTGTCACGATATCCCGAGTCAGCAGAGCGAGAGGCAGGCATTATACCACAACCTATTATTTCCCCGACACGTATCGTTGGAGCTACTTCTGATTTCTTTGAGGCCGTATTAAAAGACCTCACTATGCAGGACATCCATCAGTGGTGCAAACAAGATCCTCAGAATACATTCGTTGAGGGACTCCCCTACCATGGGTCAGCCTTGTACTTGCCCACCAAGCAACTACGGGAAAAGGCCTTATCATGGTGCCACGATTCGTCATTGGCGGGACACCCGGGAAAGTCAAAAACTCAGGAGTTGGTGGCTAGACATTTCTGGTGGCCCAAGTGGCGGCACGACGTTCTGCAGTATGTGTCTAAATGCGAGGTGTGTACTCGAAATAAAGCTAGTCACCAAAAACCCGCTGGGCTCCTTCATCCTCTACCGACCCCTTCGATACCATGGCATACGATCACCATGGACCTTATTGTGGATCTTCCCGAGGTTCAGGAATACACTTCTGTATTGGTAATAGTGGATACCTTCTCGAAAATGGCCCACTTCATCCCATGTAAGGGAGTCCCGACTGCTGGTGCAATTGCCGAATTAGTTCTGCAAAACATAGTCCGCCTCCATGGCCTTCCCTATTGTGTGGTCACAGATAGGGGTCCACAGTTCACCTCTCGCTTCTGGCGTGAGTTTTGCAAGATTCTGGGAATGGAAGTCCGCTTGTCGTCCGGATACCATCCCGAGACAGATGGCCAGACAGAACGCGTGAATCAATGCCTGGAGCAGTATTTACGGTGTTTTGCCACAAGTAGGGAGACAACCTGGGTCCAGCATACTTGGTTGGCAGAATTGGCATATAATAACGCCACACATGCATCCACCAAAAAGACTCAGTTCGACTGCCTTTATGGGCGACACCCACGGATCCTCCCAGTGGCTATTCCAGCTTCAGGATTTGAATTGCCTACGTTGGCTGGACAACGGTTGGGCATAGAGCAGGTTTGGAAGGAGGTGCAGGAGAATCTCACAAAGGCCAAGGACGCATATAAGCGCTATGCAGATAAGCGTCGTCGACCCAGCCCACTTTACAGTGTGGGAGATAGAGTGTGGTTATCCACTCGCAACCTTCGCATGGAAGGGCCCAGGAAATTACAACCCCGATATTTGGGTCCATTCCCAATAGTTAAAATTGTGAACCCTGTTGCAGCAAAATTGACCTTACCTCCCCAAATGAAGGTACATCTCACTTTCCACACTTCCCTCCTGAAACCCGCTCCACATGGGACAATTGCTAGAAAACCACCTCCCGTTATGGTGCAAGGGGAACCTGAGTACGAGGTTCGAGCAATATTGAACTCTAAACAAGATAAAAAGGGCCAAGTGTTTTACCTCATTGACTGGGTGGGGTATGGCCCTGAGGAACGCACTTGGGAACCCTCCCAGCATGTACATGCCCCCAGGTTGCTGCGTGCTTTTCACAGGAATTATCCTAGTAAACCCGGAACAACTGCCTTCTGTGGGAGGGGGAGTACTGTCAGGGACTCAGGTAGGCAGAGACAAGGACAGGCTAGGCGCAGGGGTGTTGTGGGTACTGTTGTGGGCACTGGTGGGGAGAGACAAACAAAGATGCAACCATACAAAAGGCTGCTTTGCCCCATGTGCAGGAGAAAGGGACTAAAGACTGCGTTTCCCAGCAGCCGGCGCCGAAGGACTACAATCCCCAGCATGCCCAGGGACGTTTTGGGCCAATCAGGGACCAGGAAGGGCGCGGCCGCCCCATCGCGCATGCGCAGAGCTCCGAGCACGGGGCTTGCGCTTGAGACTCCATGCCGACAAGACGTCTGGACCGGAGCTCCAGCAAAACTACACGCGAGGGGCCCAGCCCCACCCGAGCAGCAGCCCGGCCCCTCGCCCACACGAGATAAGTATTCCTCTTGCTAAGGGCCCAAGGGGATCGAGGGGGAGGTGCAGGGGGCGTCAGCTTGCCGCCCCAGCACCGCTACGAATTACTAAGTGGCTTAACTTCGGCGCTCGATCCGCCGGCGGCATTCTTTGGGAATAAATTAACCTGTGCACGGGTGATTTTGTCATTTGGAGTGTTTCCGCCTCTTGGAGCAGACCCGTGAGGCGAAAACACAGCACCGGAGATCCTACCACAGTTTAAAGCACATATTGTTCACGAGGGTCTGCAGGAAGACCGTTTGTGCATTTTGTCACATTTGCAGGGGTCTGCAGGGGCATTTCAGAGTGTGTCAGTGTGAGTGAGGCTGCATGAGGTGAATGCAGACTATGACAGAGGGCATGTTTTAATGCTTGTCAAATTTCTTTTAGCTTGGACCTTTGAAAACAACCCTCCAGACGTGCCAAGGACGTGACTGCTCTTCATGGACAAGACACAGAAGACCAGAGCTAAGTTGCATGCTAACTCCTGTACTGATCTGATGACTTAGGGATAGGCAGTGTTAGAATGTTCTTATGTGCAAATTGGTGCTTATGTATAAGTAGTTAGTAAGGGCTGAGGACACCAGAACAAAAGTGCGCAGCAACCAATCTTTCCCTGCAAAGTACCCCATTCCCACCCATAACCTCTACCTCACCCTCAATCCGGTTTACCTAATTCCCCCCTACCTATCCAACCATCGAGACCCTAACCCTCCTTCCCTGCTCTGGTCCAGGAAGCCCGTGTAAGCTCTGACTTGCGGGCTCCACGACCAAAGTGGGGGTGGTTGGTACTACGTCGCTCCTGCGCCTTGGATTCTGGACTTCGTGACAATTGTGAAATTGAAAACTATAGTTCCTGAGAAAAGGATCATTTGGGACAAGCTTACGGCCTGTGTCCAAGGAAACTCTGAGGGTGCCACTGAGTTCTTCAATTGGTTTGAACAGGTATTTTCAGATTTCAGTGGACAAGACTTAGGCACAGAGTCAGGAAAAAGGCTGTTTGTCGACAAATTTGTACGAGGATTGCTGCCTGACATCCAGTTACAGATTATGTCCTCTGAAAGCGCTTGGCAGGCGAAGTCTCAATCAGAAGTACTGCACATGGCTCAGTACTATGAAAATCGTGTAAATAATGAAAAGGAAAAACTTGAGAAAAAAAGGGTGACCTAAAATCAAAAGTACTATTGCAACAGATTGTTAGAAACCCTAGAGGAGGTAATTAATTTAGAGGTCATTACATTCCACAGGGAAGTACGCCCCTGGCGCCGGTAACCATTAACCAGTGTGCCTATTGTCGACAGGAAGGTCACTGGCGCGCACAATGTCCGACCTTGCAGCAAAGGTCATTTGGGAACATGGGTAGACGATCCAGAGGTCGCCCAGGTGCAGGGGGCCCTGGCAGAGGTCAGTTTGCACCAGAATCACAGCAACCTCCTTCACAGGATAAACAAGTTTCGAATGTGGATAATAGAAACATTTTTGATCACCCTTCTGCCGTGTACCTCTCTGAAGAGCTTCCTTTTGATGACATTCTGTTTCGTTAGGATTGCCCGAAACAGGATTTGGAACCAACGCCTATTCTCATTCATCAGAAAGGCCCCTACATTGTTGACCTTAAAAACACATTTTTCAGTATTCCTATACATAAGGATAGTAGGTATTTGTTCGCGTTTACCCTAGGTGGACGCTCGTTCACATTCACTCGTGCACCACAAGGGTACAGTGAGAGTCCAAGTATTTATAGTAGAGCATTGAAAGAGAAACTCGATACTCTTGAGTTGCCTACTACTTGCACGTTACTACAGTATGTAGATGATCTCCTTTTGGCTGCTGATTCTGAGAGTGCCTGTAAAGAAGGCACCGTGTTGTTGCTTTGTCATCTAGCAAAACATGGCCACAAAGCTTTACTCAAGAAATTCCAATATTGTTGTCAGGAGGTCGCCTATCTAGGCTATCTCCTGTCAAAGGAGGGAAGAAGGTTGACACCTGAACGGATAAAAACTATTTCTGGCATGTCTGTCCCAAATACGCAAAAGGAAGTTAGAGCCCTGATAGGTATGGCTTCTTACTACAGATTGTGGATCCCTAACTTTTTGTTAACGATTAAACCAATGCTGGCTTTGACAAAGAAGGGAAGTTCTTTGCCATTGCCATGGAATTTCGAACACCAGACAGCATTTGATTTGCTGAAAATCGCGCTGTGTTCGGCACCGGTTTTAGGAACTCCAAATTATGAAAAGGCCTTTGTGTTGTATGTGCATGAACGTGATGGATGTGCTTTGGCTGTGTTAACGCAGGAACATGGAGGGAAGAATAGGCCGTGTGGCTATTTCTCATCCATCCTTGATCCTGTTGCATGCGCTTTGCCGAGATGTTTGAGAGCTGTCGCTGCTGCTGCTGCGTCTGTAAAACAGAGCGAGGGAATGGTCCTGGGTCATGCGTTAACCCTAATGGTGCCTCACTCTGTAGATATTTTATTGAATAGAACTCAAACGCAACACCTTACTTCTGCACGATTGACAAGATGCAAATTGATCTTGTTTGCTCCCCACATTCAAATTCAGAGGTGTTGTGTACTAAATCCAGCTGAACTTTTACCTGTCCCGCAAGATACTGTTGATGGTGACGAAATGTCACACAATTGCCTTTACACTATAGAACAAGAGACTAAAGGTAGAATCAATTTGAAAGACATGCCTTTGAATAACCCACAAGGAGAGCTATTTTGTGATGGCTCTTGTTTCAAACTTCCGAATGGTACATCCACGGCTGCTTATGCCGTCACTACTTTAAGCACGATTGTGGAAACCAAAAGAATTATGCATAATTCCGCGCAGGCTGCAGAAATTATAGCATTAACTCGAGCTTGTGAACTTTCTGAAGGGTTTACGGTAAATATATATACCGACAGTCAGTATGCCTTTGGGGTAGTTCACAACTTCGGTAGACTGTGGAAAGAACAAGGTTTCTTGACCTCACATGGCACAAAAATACAGCATGGCACTTTAATAGTGCAATTACTTTCAGCGCTCGCACTCCCTGTTCAGTTAGCCATTATGAAATGTACAGCACATCAAAAGGTTACAAATGATATAGGAAAAGGGAATGCTTTTGCTGATCAGATAGCTAAACAAACTGCTACTGATTTTAGTTCAGAAATGTATGCTGTAAGGGAAACTGTAAATGTTTGCACTTTTGGTGAAAGTATTGATTCTGTAAAAGACATTCAAGCAGATGCTACTGTAGAGGAGACCAAGAAATGAGTCGAGGGTGCAGGAAGATTGGATGGTGATAGGTGTTGGGTGGACAATGTTGAAGGAAAATGGTTACTCCCTGACGCCTATATTACAATGATGGTCATTATGGCTCATGGTCCGACCCATGTCTGCGCGCGTAAATTGACTAAAATGTTACACAGTGTATGGGCCAATGATAACATTTTCAAAATTGCGGAGCGCTTTGTCCAAGGGTGCATGGTCTACTTGCAGCACAATGTAAGAAAAGGTACCTCGAATCCTAGAGGAAGTTTCGCTCCACCTTCTGTTCCGTTTGAAGTTATCCACTTTGATTTTATTGAGATGGAACGTTGCAACAATCTCAAATATGTGTTGGTCGTCATTTGTGCATTTAGCAAGTGGGTTGAGGCCTTCCCTGTTAGAGATGCAACAGCCATAACCACGGCAAAAACTCTGTTGAAAGAGTTCTTTCCTAGGTTCGGGCTGCCGAGAGTCATCTGGTCGGATAATGGGCCACACTTTATCAGTGCCGTAATCCTACAAATATGCGAAGGATTGCAGATTGATAAACGGTACCATTCGGCCAAACATGCCCAAAGTGCCGGATTAGTGGAAAGGCACAACGGCATTATAAAGAACAAGCTCGCTAAGACGTGTGCTGGCACCAAGTTAAAGTGGCCGGACGCCTTACTGATCGTGTGTCATGCCTGCGCCATGGGCACATACATTTGTGATCAATATGGACCTTATTTCCCATTTGCGAGACTTTGGTGATTTTCTATTTTTCACAACAAACTACACTTACCACAATGCACTTGGCTATAACCATCTATTCCTGGCCATTCCTATTCGTCATCTTCGGAACTACAATCCCCAGAAGCCCTAGGGATCTGCTCTGCTTCCACCAGCACAGGAACAGAGAGGGAGATGGCAGATTGTCTGCAGGTGTGCTGATCCAGGTGCGACCAATTAGCCTGCCTCGGTGCTGGGCAGGGCGGTATAAAAGCTGATGCCTGCAGGGGCTCACTCTCTTGCATTAAGAGTCCTTCCGGCACCTTTCTGCTTCGAGCTACGGATCTTTGTATGCGGTTCCTTCTTACTTCGGCTTTGGATCCATTGCCCTGCCGCGCTCTCTGCTTTGCAGCCGATCAAGCTCTGCTGCTTTCCAGCCTCCTCCAGTGCCCTGCCGGGCTCTCTACATTGCAGCCGATCACGCTCTGCTGCTTTCCAGCCTCTGCCTTTGCCCTTCCGGGCTTCTGCCTTGCAGTCGATCAGGTTCAGCTGCTACCTTCCGCCATTGTCTTCCAGGCTCCTGCCTTGCAGCCGATCACGCTCCGCTGCCTTCAACCTACAGCCTTCGTCCACTGGACTTCCAATCTAGCAGTCCTCTACAGTCCTCTGCAGCCTGCTACAGTCATCGACCCTGCTCCTCTGAGCTTACTCCTTGCTGCTTGGTCCATCTAGCTCCTTGCCGCGCAGCCTGCTTCTCTCCGCTGCCAACAACCCTTGTACTCGGGGCTTCCTACCTTGCAGCCGATCACGCTCCGCTGCTTGCTACCTACAGCCTTTGTCCGCTGGGTTCTCAGCCTAGCA
Organism: Ambystoma mexicanum; assembly: GCF_040938575.1. Taxonomy (NCBI): domain Eukaryota; kingdom Metazoa; phylum Chordata; class Amphibia; order Caudata; family Ambystomatidae; genus Ambystoma; species Ambystoma mexicanum. Next base: position 1,089,946,969 of record NC_090929.1, read on the forward strand.
GCCCTCTACAGTCCTCTGCAGCCTTCTACGGTCAGCGGCCCTGCCCCCCAGGGCTCACTCCTTACTGCCCGGCCCTTCTGGGCTCCTTGCCGTGCAGCCTTCTTTACTCCGCTGCCCTTAGCCCTTTTCCTCTGGGCTTCCTACCTTACAGCCCTGCTCCTGTGGGCTTGCTCATTGCTTTCCTGCTCCGCTGAGCTCTCAACCTTGTTCCCTACCGTCCTCTGCTATCCAATCCTGTTATATGACTTTCCCTTCATTTCCTTCTGCTAGTTTGCTATCAACTTCCTTTTCCTGGATTTGTCTGTTAGTATCTTCTCTTGTACTGTTTGTAGACCCTTTTGTACAGAGCTTGTCTGTTGGTTTCCGTCAGTCAACCTCTTCCCCTCCCCTTGTCTCGTTTCTACGTTACAGACACCCATAGCTGTTGTTCCAAGCCACGAGCAAACAGCGTGGGCCTCTGTTATAGCAAACTGTGCAGAAGGCTAGAGTTTTTCCTAAGGTCCGTGGAATACTCTTTTCCTATATCTGCATACACCCCTAGAGGGAATCCATTCTGTTGTACCTTATTCCTTGCTACACTTGTCTACTCTTCGTTCTCATTATTTTCAGCTGTGTGTGTACTTATCTGTCCACCTTACTTCGGCACAACCACCCAAAACCCTTCCTGGGTGTCCTGTGCCACTCTTTACAGGGTGTCGTCCGTGACATCGTGTTGCTGTCGATGAGAACAACCCCTAAGACTGGGCTCTCTCCCTTTGAGGAGGTAATGGGGAGGCCTGCTAATATTTGGGGTATGCCAAAAAGTTGCTCGTTGCGGGATATAGAGAATGTGCTTCTTTCAGATTACTGTAACCAGTTGACTAAAAATCTATTTTCAATTTATTACCAGGTGCGAGAGGCATTACCTGTACGGTTTGAGGGTCCTGGTCACAGTCTACGACCGGGGGACTCGATCCTCACGAAAGTTTTCGAGAGGTCATCTTGCCTTGCACCTCGGTGGAGGGGTCCCTACCAGGTCCTGCTGGTCACCCAGACTGCTGTGCGGGTTGCAGGGCGAAAGAACTGGATCCACGTTTGTCGACACACACCAAACGGATCCCGCAGCCCGTGCCATACGATACAGAAGACACAGAATTGGCACGGTTTGACTGTGCGATCGAGGAAATCATTTGGGGGCTTGCCTTTTAGCCCGACTGTACGAAAGGATTCTGTTGGCTAAGGGTTGTGTGAAAGACATTAAGAAGACGCGCGACTGGCCAGCAAACGAACAATTGGTGTTTTTCGATTGAAGACGACAATGCCTGTACCCGCTACCGCTCTCACTGAACTTTTAGATAAATATGTGGCTAGCAGAGACAATGATCAAGCGTGTAAGGGGACCCCGAAAATGTATTGTTGCATTTTAGTAATAATAACTGGGTTTGTAGTAACTATTGGTTTTGGGTAATGGTATCTGGAGGAAGCATATCCGCTAGAGGACTTTTTACCTGTTGAAAATGTATCTGTTTTCCACACTCCTTCCGTGCAATTGCATACCTTGTTGCCTAGAGATTCTTCGCATAGACGGAATTATCAGAATAATACTCTTTTGTTAATAATGAATGCCACTCATGCAATTTTGAATAGGACCAACTGCTGGATCTGCTCACATCTACCGCAACATGGGGATAAGGGGCTAGGTTGGTACATTCATCCTTTAACTTTGACAACTGCTTGTTATGCTTCTCTTAGAGCACTATTCTTTGGCTGATGGAATGACAGCATCTCAGGGAACTTTGATGGTGCAAATTTGAATAGTTTTGAAAAACGTGTTTTGATGCCCCTGGGATGCTCGCTTTTTGCAAATAGGAGTAAGCCAAACGTTGCTTCTGTTAGGCCCTCTGATAGATTGTCTCGTCCTTTTCAGTCTTAGATCTCTTTCAAAATGGCTCCTATATGCAATAAGGATGCCACGCCTCCATGTTATTCTGTTAACCATAGCCCCGATTCAGTTTCCTTCTGCATACAGAGGAATGGAGCACGGTCAATGGGTAATTTTAGAAAATGCGCCAACGTTGCGAATTTGACTAGTGAGAACAGACCTCTATACGTAGGTGAACCTGTCTATTTTGTTTGCGGTAATGTGGCATTTCCATGGTTGCCCAGGGATTGGCAAGGAACCTGCTATTTAGGGATTCTATTACCTGGGGTATTTATTGTCAGTACTGCAGAAATTTCGAACACTCGTCCACGGCGAGGTGTGAAGGGGGATACTAGAGCACAAACTCTAGGAGACATCATGAAATCCTTTGTGCCATTTTCTGGGCAAATTATGAATTCAGAAGATATCAGGGGACTAGCGAGAGTACTGGAGAGAACCATCAACCGGACCACTGACATACTCTATAATATGACGTTAGAACAGAAAGCGATAAGATTAGTAGCTCTTCAGAACCGGATGGCATTACATGTCATTCTGGCAGAGCGTTTATGTTTATTATTTGATAATGCACACAAAAAACCCAGGGGTAGCCGGGCGCAGCAGGTACAAGGTTACTTAAGCTTGGGTTGCATACAGGGAGAAGAAGCATGTCAATACAGTACATACATGTCAATACAAACAATTGGGGATGAATAGCTAACATGTTACAGTGTTGAAGGAGTATACAAAAAGGTAAAAGGGTAAGCGCAGAAAAGTCATGGACTAGGTTTCAGGAGTATCATGGTCGTATTAGTTGTCGTTGGACCAGAGCCAGTTTTTTACCTTACATCGGAAGTTTGTATAGGGTAGGTTAGCCCTTAGTGCAGTAGGCAATGCGTTCCACGCCTGGGCAGCTCTGACCGGGAAGCTGGCTCCGCCCGCTTTGGATCGTCTAAATCTAGGGGTTTCAAGCAGGAGGTAGTTGGTAGCCCTAGTGTGGTGTCTGGACGATTTTCTGGTCAGTTTGGCCGAGATGTAGGGGGGTGCTGAGTTGTTAAGCCCTTTGTGGGTGAGCAATAGAGACTTGAGAAGGATTCTGTCTCTAATTTTGAGCCAGTGGTGGTCTTTCCTGATGTTGGATATATGTTCTCTGCTGGGTATGTCAAGAGCTGCTCTAAGAGCATTATTTTGAAGGATTTGCATTTTATTTATGATGGTTTTATTGGCTCCTGCATAGAGGGCATTGCAATAGTCCAGCTTGGACATTACTAATGCGTTAGCTAGTGTGATGCAGCTAGTTTTGGAAAGATACGGTCTGCAGGTCCTGATTAATTTACAGGTGTATGCTGTAGACGATGCCAAGGAGTTAACTTGTTTTTTGAGGGATAGAGTGGAATCAAGATAAAAGCCTAGAGTTTTTACCTTAGTAGCCACCTTGATTATGTTGCCATCTATGTTGAAGTTGCTGTAATTGGGACTCAGTTTTTTTAGGTTGGAGTCGGATCCCAAGATCAGTATCTCAGTTTTGTCGTCATTTAGACAGAGGCCGTGGGAGGCCATCCATGCCTGAATGAGGAGGTAAATTTTGTTTACTAGAGCTGTGTCTTCGACAAAGTTGCCAGATAGTGGTATGAGAATCTGCGTATCGTCCGCATAAATAGTGTAGGTTACCCCTAATCTGTCAAGTTTGTCGAAGAGAGGCTTAGTAAATATATTATACATTGTCGGGGAGACACATGAGCCTTGTGGGATGCCACAGGTGATATGGATTGGGTCCGCTGCCGCTACGGGGGAGAACACTCTCATCGTACGGTTAGCTAGGAAGGATTGTACCCATGCTATAGCTTCGCTTGAGAAATGGGCGGCAGATGCTAAGTGGTTGCATAATACTGCATGATCCACCAGGTCAAAGGCCGCTGATAGGTCAAGGAGGAGGAGCATAGCTGTAGTACCTTTATCCTTCAACTCGTCAATTTGTGTCTTGAGGTCAATAAGGGCCGTTTCAGTACCGTGAAGTGGTCTGAAGCCAGATTGCTGTGAGCCTAATAGTTTGTGTGTCTCCAAGTAATTTTGGATTTGGAGGTAGGCTTCTCTATCGATGATTTTAAGGAGAAATGGGACCGTAGTAATGGGCCTATAATTAGTGGGGATTGCTGGGTCAAGTGTCTGTTTTTTGAGTAGAGGCAGTACCCAGGATTCTTTAAGGTTGGTAGGTACAGTACTTGTATTGAAAGAGGCGTTAATAAGTTTTGAGATGAAGGGTGCTAAATCTCTAGCTGCGTCCTCGATGATTTGCGCAGGGCAGCTGTCGCCTTGGCAGTTCGATGATTTAAGGGATAGAATGACCTTTTCAGTTTCCAATATGGAGATTTTAGTGAATATGAAGGGTTTACAGTTAGTTTGGATGGATGTGCTTGGTATTTCTTTCCGTGGGGTGGTGTGAGTTTCGCTAGGGGTCAAGGAGGCTTTTTTCTTAGCAATTTTAGATTTAAGGGTTGTGATTTTATTTGCTAGGGCATTTTGGATGCTAGTGCACCAGGATTTGTCCTTGGGGACATTGTCTGTAGGGGCAATTGGATTTTCCAGTTCTCGGAGAATAGTGAAAAGCTCTTTGGAATTCGAATTGGCTTTACTGATTCTATCATTAAATTAATCTTTTTTAGTTTGAATTATTTCCTTCTTGTAACTTCTGGCAAAGTTGGCAAGTGTAGTTTTATTGTCAGCAGAAGGGGTATGCCTCCAGATAGCTTGAAGTTTGCATTTTTGAATGCACATTTTTTGGAGTTGGGGAGTGAACCAGGAGTTAAGGTGAGCTTCAGGTTTACTTTTATGAAGTTTGATAGGGGCAATCAGGTCTAGCGCTTTGGCCATAGAAATGTTAAATGACTCAACTAAGTCGCTAGGGTTGGATTCAATGGAGCTGGCGGTGAGAGCTGGTAGGAGTAGTGGGAGTAGTTTTTCAGCCGTGATTTCTTTTTTGCTTCTCGTTGGAATGGGGGGTGCTATTTTATTCTTCATAGGTTTGGGAGGCTCGATGCTGGCTGCAAAGCATATGAGATAGTGGTCCGTCCATATTTGAGGTAGAATACTAGAGATGGTGATGTCGCAATTATGGTTAGCTATCCAATCTAGTGTGCGACCTTTTGTGTGTGTAGGAGCTAAGACATTTTGGGTAATGTCATGATTGACTAAGATGGATTGGATAGATTGGGCTTGTTTGTCTTCAACGTTGTTAAAGCCCAGGTTAAAGTCACCTAGTAAAAGGAGCTGTGTGGTGTCTTTAATGGCATTTGTGAGGAGACTAGATAGGTCTTCCTCAAAATTGCCTAGTGGGCCTGGTGGTCTGTACACTAGAAGTATTGTTAGTGTGCTATTGTTTGAGATGGGTATTTTAGCTGAGAGAAGTTCGCACAATGTGATTGCTGGGTGTGGGGTGAGTCTAGCAGCTAGCTGTGTTTTGGTCATGAGGGCCAGGCTGCCTCCTCTAGTGTTAGGCCGGTCGACTCTTAAGATGTTGTAATTGTCCGGTATGGCAGTCATGAGGGCCGGGCCGGCTGCATCATGAAGCCAGGTTTCAGAAACAGCAAGGATATCTAAGTTATCCATAGCCAGTATATTAGCTATTTCAGTATTGTGTGCTATAAGAGACCTAGCATTAATAAGGGCTCCTGATAATGTAGGAGTAGTGATGGTATCTTTAGCAGATCCACGATTAAGGTGGTTGGGTCTCCTCTGTTTGTAGTATAGATCATCTTGTGGTTCGGGGCGATTTATCATCGCTGAGGCTGGGCTTAATGGCGGTAGAGGTGCGTTTAGGTACAGGTGGAGTAGTCCTTTTATTTTTAATGTCATACAGTCGTGGTAGCCTAGCTCTAAGTCGCAAGTTTCTCTCTTGCAGGTTGCAGGGGGTGAGGTTGGTGAGGGCCATTATCGTTGTGATGGTTAGAATAGTCCAGGCTAAGGACCAGGATGTAAATAAAAGGCAGGTCTGGATGGTACGCATGTTTGGTAATAGTACACAGTGACAAGTATATTGGGCGACAAGTATATTGGGCTGACCCAGTAGGGCCTGAGATACAATTATGCTGATGCTTTAGCACCACGGTTTGACAGTTTTAGTCAGGGCTAGTGTGTCTATATACTTCAGAGGGGCATCACAAGGCACAATTAAGCTGGAAGGCACAAGGCGACATCTAAGTTTAGGCATCTACAATACAGGCAAGAGGCAGGCTACAATACACATGGCAGCACCTAAATTCGAATCATCACAGGGCATCACAGAGCAGCACAATTAAGCTAATAGGCACAGGGCAGTATCACAAGGTATAACAGTGGGACTAGAGTGCATGGGTACCCATCTAGGTTTAGGTAGCAAAGGTGGGCTAAAGTACTCAGGTGGGGCACCAGAAAGGTGGCAGTGCACGCGCGGGTTTAAAGTACACTGCAGAGTTGAGATAGCTTGGTGCCAGGAGTCATTTGCAGCGAAGTTCATGTAAATTTGTAACAGGGACTAAACAGATAATGTCAATGTGGTACAGTAAGCTGTAAAGCAGAGTTACCTTGGCAGTCGTGTGTGGGAGAGCCAGGGCTTCTGGCAGAGGGCAGAGTAGGCAGGTGACAGGCATGGAAACAGGAGATGGCATTGTTAGCAGTGGGCCTTGAATGAAGTGGGCCGGCTTTGCCTGCCGGCGCCCAATCAGAGGACAAGTAGGCAGGGGCAGCCAATCAGGCGGGCTGGCTGAGGCCTCAGTAGGTGATGCAGGCAGGCATCAGGAATCGGTCGGCCATTTTTAAGTAAAGAAGTACCTCATGTACTTCATTGGAGAATTTCATTTTCAGGCAGCGTGGAGCTGTAAATAGGCAGCGGATCCCCTGCCCTTGCTTGGGCAATGATGCGCATCGGCTACTGATGCAAATGCAGCAAGAAATTTTAAAAAACGGTCGAGGCGGCACTCGGTCACAGCGCTTACCTAAATTACAGCATTTAGGGAAGAAGCCTTGGTGCTGGGTTCCCGCTGCTCCTGCAGGTCGGGATCAGGTGGAGGAGTATGTAAATTAGTGGGGTCCGCTTGCTGCGTTTACGTACCAGACTCCTCTCCAACGATCTTTAGGGCGATCCAAAATCTACATGTTCTTAGTTCGGAAGTACATGTTCCTGAGGGAAACTGGGAACTTAGTACATGGTTTTGGGACCTCCTACGGTCGTGGGGATGGAAGTTGTTTTCGGCCCTGCTGATTATCTTGGGTAGTTTTCTATTCCTTTGTTGTTGTTTACAGTGTCTCCCTGGTATATGTTCGGTATTAGGGGGGTGTTGCGCACAAGCAACAAGTGTATTAGGGCATAAAATATACACCCCAGATAAGGTTTCCAAGGAGTATGTGTTGAAAGAAACTCTAGTGTCTGATCTGATGGCAATAGATATGTCTGATAATGATTCGGGGTGTATAGACATTGGAATGTGGAGTTAGTCGTAAATTGATTGTAAGTGGTTTAGCGCTTGGCATAGGCCAAAAGGAGGGTTTGTTAAAACTGATATAATATTGTTTCGTCCTCATTGTATATGTTGGCCTATGCCCAGTCGCTCTGCGAGGAAATCCGCATCGCAAGGTCGTAACCTTAAGTTAATCGAGCCTCCATTTTAGGTTAAAGCCGCCATTTTGGTTTATCGTGCAAAGTCACCCTGTGGCCTAAAATGGCCGACCTGTGTTCTCTTGTTCTTACTTAACCTCTCCAACCTCTTTAGGCGAGTTAATGTCCAACCTGCCTGCAGGCTACATTTTAGGGTCATGTAGACCTTGTCCTTTGTTGACCTCAGGATCAGGGGATTACTTGAATCGGCGATGTTAACCTACAAGTATACAAGAACAATGACGCTGTTTAAACATGTCATACGAAACATCTGTTTGACCTGCATTAAAGCAAATGTGTAAAGAGTGTAAAGTAAAACCCAGAGAATAATAGTGTTTGTTAATAAATGTATTAAGAAATAAACCGCATGCACGAGATATGTAAATTAGGAGTGAACCTGGCGCGACCCTAGCCCAGTACATGATTAACTTGTAGTAGGCTGGACATCGTTATGAAGAAATTGTATAAATACGCTGATGTCCAGCTAGCAATTCCTGTTCACTGCTCACATTGAACCTGCTGGTGGTCTCTGTGATGTACTGACGGCCAAATAGCTATTTGTATACTTTGTTTTGTAGACTGTACAGTATTGCAATAAAGATTCTGGGAATATTTACAAGCCTGTGTTGGTGTATTTCTCTTTGCATGGTGTAAAAGCCTTAATATTGTATTTTCTGATTCCACAACCCGTCATCAGTTGGCCCCCGATGGCAGCTATGGATCCAGAAATTCGAAATGGCGATGGACTGCAAGCACCTGCTGCTAAACGTGGGACATCTGCCAACAAGCAAAAGATGCCCTGACGGCTCACTTCCTCCCACAACTAAACCCTGACTATGAAACCTTCATATTCTGCACCACCATTCAGGCAGAAGAAGAAACCTTGGATGCCTACCACACACGGCTCAGGAAGCTAGCAATATCGTGTGAGTTCACAAATGTCGAAAAAGAAATCCGGAGGCAACTCATCAATGGCATCCAATCAGAGAAACTGAGACGGATGGTGCTCGGTGAGAAAGGTATCTTCCTGACACGAATCCTCGAATTGGGTCGACAAAGAGAACTGGCAGATACCAGGGCTGCCAACATGGGGGCGACACTACAAAAACTACAGCCCGCCCTCACGACGGCCCTGGTGTCCCATGTTACCAATGGACAATTCAAGAGGAATGAGACTGGTGGCAACTACACACAAGCTAGGTGGCAGCCACGTGTCCCGGGTCCCACGGAGTGTGGATGGTGTGGTGGACCGCGACATGGATGGCGAAACTGCCCCGCGCAAGGAACAACATGCGGGGCATGTGGCAGAAAGGACCACTATGCAAAACTATGCCAATCAGTGGGCACCCTGGTACAGCCCCCGCAAAAACCCCAAGAAAAGAGCGGGACCAAGAAGAAGAAGCAGGCCAACGCAAGGCGAGTTGAAACCGCCAACTCATCGACCGAGGAAGTAGAAGATGATGTCATAGGAACACCACATGAATCCGGAAAGGAACAATGGAAGAAAGGGAGGAAGGTCTACCTAGTGTCGGCTTTGGATCATGGGCAGGCAACACAGAGAAAGGGCCTCCAGAGGCGCAAATGCCTGGTCACCCTTCAAAACCAGCAAGTATGGATGACCATTGACATGGGAGCATCCGTGAACGTCATGCCCACAAGCACGTTCCACAAACTACAACCACAACCATATCTGAAGAACACGGACACTCTACTGTTTGCGTATGGCTGCAGGAAGCCCCTACCGGTCCTTGGCAGATTCCGCACCACCCTGAGCCACGGTGAAAACAGACTACTGTCGAAAATCTACGTCGTGAATGCGGGGATCGAAATGCCTTCTAAGTGGGGACGCGGCTGAAGATCTGGGGCTAGTCAAGTTCGTCTGTCAAGTGGATGAAGTGCAAGAAGTCGAGAAGATCCTGGAACACTACCCCAACCTGCAAAAGGGGATAGGGTGTTTGAAAGGAAAGCCAATCAGGCTCCACATAGATGAATCGGTCCAGCCGAAGGCAGTGAGACACAGGAGGACCCCGTTCCACGTGCGTGAACAAGTAGAAAAAGAACTCAAAGCGTTGGAAGAAGCAGGAATAATAGAGGAGGTGACTGGGCCAGCACCATGGGTCTCCCCGATGGTAGTAACAAGAAAGCCCAAACAGCCCGGCAAGGTCCGGATTTGCATAGACATGCGTCTTCCAAATAACGCTATCAAGCGGGAGCGCCACATCACACCTACGCTCGACGAAATCGTGGCGATCTCACCGGGTCGCGAGTATTCTCCAAGGTTGATCTGAAAGCAGGATACCACTAGCTAAAGCTTCACAGAGACTCTCGATATATAACCACTTTCTCGACACATTTAGGTCTACGAAGATATAAGCGTCTGAGCTTCGAGATATCATCGGCGGCCGATGTTTTCCAACAAACAATTCAGGAGGTCATCCAAGACATACCTGGTGTCCTCAATGTGAGCGACGATATCCTGATCCATGCTCATGACAGGGGAGAACATCTTAAGAGGCTCAAGACGTTATTGGGCAGGCTAGAAGACGCTGGATTAACCATACACAAAGAGAAATGCGAATTTTTCAAGTCAGAAATAACATTCTTTGGCTACAAATTCAGCAGCACTGGCATTTCCCCTGACCCCCAGAAGGTAGCCGACATTCAAGCCGCAAGCCCGCCAATGACACCTACTGAAGTGCGCAGCTTCCAGGGGATGGCCACGTACTGTGGGAGGTTCATCCGCAATCTGGCCACTCTCTCTGAACCCCTGCGCGAGCTGACCAAACTGAACACAAAGTGGGAATGGGGGCAAGAGTCCCGTCGACACAAAGATGGCGTACTACGACACCGAGCTCCCGACTGAGCTATTTGTGGACGCGAGCCCTGTCGGGTTAGGGGCCATCCTCATGTAGGTCACCAGAGAAGGGGAGAAGAGGCCCATCGCATACGCATCAAGAGCTCTCACAATGACAGAACAGCAAAACTCCCACATTGAGAAGGAGGCCATTGCCGTACTATGGGGGTGTCGTCATTTTCACCTATACCTCTATGGACGTAGATTCACGGCAGTCACAGATCACAAACCTCTGTTACCCACTTTCATGGGCACATCTTCACACCCGCCGGCCAGGATAACCAAATGGCTTTTGCACCTCCAGCAGTACAGTTTTGAACTGGCCTATCAGCCAGGAAGTGGAAACCCAGCGGGCTTCCTCTCAAGGCACCTTCGAGCGGCGACCCCACATGAAGTCCAAGTAGCCAAAGAGACCGAGGAGCACATATGCCAGGTAGTGCGGGCTATGAGGCCAAAGGCTGTCAGTATTGAGGACATTGAGTCGGAGACACACAAAGACCCATGCTGCGACCTGGTGAAGGATGCCATCATCTCAGGTGACTGGAAGTCCTTCATGAAGAACACCCACAACAGGACAGTGGATGCAAAGGCGTTCCTCTCGGGGATATTCACCATAAGACAAGACCTGTCGATCACAGAGCGCGGACTTTTGCTCAGGGGTAATCGCATTGTCATCCCGCCGAGCATCCAGGACAGAATAGTGGAATTGGCCCATGAAGGACACCAAGAGATGGCTCGGACCAAAGCTCGAATCAGGCACCGAGTGTGGTTCCCACAGATCGTCAAGAAGGTTGAAAGACTGATAAACACCTGCCTACCCTGCCAGATAACCGGGGCTCTGCCAGAACCAGAACCCATTCAATCAGCGGAACGTGGTCGTGGCCGATGGGATGCCATCAGCATCGATTTCTGCACACTACAAGAAGGCCTCTACCTCATGGTGGCCATTGAAGATCACTCCTGATACCCCGAGGTCGAGGTGGTGGAATCCACGGCAGCCGTGGTGGTCATACCTACAATGGAGAAGATGTTTGCAACCCATGGACTACCCACCACTATCAAGAGCGACAATGGTTCCCCATTTCAGGGGGAGGCATTCAAACAGTACCTGCACAAACTAAACATCAGGTACCATCACATCATGCCGAGATGGCCCCAGGCGAACGGCGATGTGGAACGGTTCATGAGGACCCTCAACAAAGTGCTAAGAGTGTCAAAGGCAAATGCCAGCCCCTGGAAAATTGACCTGTACCGTTTTCTGCGGAACTACCGGGTCACCCCTCACAGCACGACGGGTGTCCCGCACCGGACCTCATGTATGGCACCGTAATAAAGTCCTCGATCCCACATCACCCCAGCAGGACCCCGGACGAAGTCGACAAGGAGCGCACTGAAAGAAGGAGAATGAGTGCCAACGCACACATGAGTGCCAAGAGGAGGTTGAGACCATCAGACCACCAGGTGGGCGACCAGGTGGTCATGCTGCGGAATCCGACGAGGTCAAAATTGGACACCAGATACGAAAGACTCCCATGGACCGTCAGTGGTAAACAAGGGACCATGGTGAAGGTACAGAGAGGACGCCGACAGGTGACACGAAATGCGTCATGGTTCAAGGCAGTGCCACGCAACCTGTGGACAGATGGTGAAGGCCGCCAAAAAGAAGAAGAAGCCCAGTCGAACAAAGGAGAACCCGCTCGCCTCCAGGATGAGGTGGAAGTGGGCGACAGGACGTGGGAGCAGTGGAGCGAGCCGGACATGGAAGGTGAGACACCCAGTGAGACAGTGGGGCTCAGCCCGAGAGGGGGGCGATATAGTTTGAGAAATGCCACTAAAACGCCCGCCAGGCTCAAAGACTATGTGTGGTAGCTGGCCCCCTGCAGACTATGAGAAAGGAAGACCCCAGGGTTCCAGTAGTTTAATTGTGTGAACTAGTTCGGGACATGTTTTGGTTTGATGTTATGTTAAATTGAAATAAAGGAGGAATGTTACATCCGCCCTGCATCCCGCGACGCGGTGACCCAGGGCGTCGGAATAAAAGCCCCGCCCCCGAGCACGGGAGGAAGTTCCGGGCAGACCAGCAACCTGTGTGTGTGGCGTACGTTCTTTCGCTCCAGTAGGAGCTGCGACACAAAGGCTGCGCAGCCTGGTTCTTCATTGTTCTGTCTCCCCGTGTGCAGAGCCGCGGAGACAGGACACAACAACGTGCAGCAAAGACTCATATGAGGCATTGGTACATTTTCAAAGTAGATACAGACACTGTATATTCAAAATTGCCAAAAGCCGGCATAGGTTAAACCCTAATAGGCCATACTCAGTAGGGGCACAATGGGGGAGTTTGAGGAGTATCTTTAAGCATTTGCTTTCAATCAGACCTACGACTTTAGTCTGTTTTGTGGCCCAGAACTGAGCCCCACGGGTGATCATAGATAGGATTTTGAAGCAATACACCTTAATTATTGCATCAACAGAATATCCCCCATGCCTAGGCCTGGAAGAAAAGACTTTTAGTAGTCCAGTCTGCTGATTGATTTTTTGTTTTGTGTGATGTAATTGCGGTCCCCAACTTAGTTTGTTGTCTATTTATACTTCAAGATGGTTGTTCTTTTCTGAACTGCATAAGTGTTGGAGTGGTCCTGTTCGCAACGGGGATGGTATTCCAGTATGCTCGGGCTTAGCTGGAGAAGGACTGTTTCCTGGTCTTCTCCCTGTGTGCCAGTTTTATTTCAAACCTTGCGATGAACAGACTGCTGGAGAAGCGTGTGCCGCCAGAGGTGGTAAGTTTGACAGTAAAGTAGGCAGGCGTTGCTTTGAATGGCATGCTTGGCGATTTTGAAAATAATCCTGTAGGGGATAGGTAGCCAGTATATCCACTAGCGAGCAGGATGTTTTTATTTTTAAACGATGCAAGCATGCGAGTTGATGGTGGGCTTTCTCAATGCTTGTATAATGTGACTTCCAAGATGTAGGGAAGAGTTAATGATAAACCCCAGGGAATTGTGCCTTCACAATGTAATCACTGTGCCCGTTCGCCATGTTTTTCAATGCGGTCAGACCATGGTGATGGTTAGTATTCTGAGAACTATAACCGGAGCCTGCTCACAAATGACTTATTTGCAGTAAGTCATGACGTTCTTTTAAAGTGTAAACATTGCATTATGGACAGCCAGGCAGAATCATGTCGTTAATGGACACACAGCTTGTTAAAGAAGTGCAGTTGAAACTCGAGCAAGGGTGTCACGGGACCCTCGCCCTGTAGCTAAAAATGTTGCTGCGTGGCTCTCCAGAGGCATTAATAAATCGGGATAATATTGTCACTTTGTGTTATTCGGCGGTGGTGTTTTCACAAAAACTGAAAAAATACTGCACATAAGATTTAAAATCAGGCAATGTATAACTACAAATGAAATTGGTATGTATTTTAATATCATGTGTACAACAAAACAGTCGAAATTTTGTGGTGAAAAAATATGTTGCCACGCTTCTCTGATGTTAGAGCCGTTCGACCGTGAGCTTTCATGCCTTACAAAACATCTGCTGCCTGGAGAATTGTGTTCCCCCACTGGCAGCTGGGTCGCAGCGGTTGACGCAATAGAGTTCTAAAATAACTGCATAATGTATTACTATCCTGTACAGCATAAATTATGTAGTGATTCTTACCATAAAAACTAAAAGGCAAAAAAGATAAAATCGCAAGAAATCGTGGGTAGGTTGTGCGGATGGCAAGGTTCTGGGGCGGCAGAAAAGACCAACGGCGGGGCAAGAATTTACAAATATGGACTCCTATTTACCCCCGAAGCATCTGGGTAAAGCTGGCGCCGTCTGTAATGCATTCTAGATTTCACCACACCGTCATAATGGAGTCTATCCCCCTATTGGCTGCTCACTCCTGACAGTCCTCCACCTGCGTAATCCACTGATGCGTTTACATAATGTGTTGGAAACTAGAGGATGGGGGTGGCCACATAGATATGTGTTGTGTGAATATTATGTGGTTTTACGGTGGCTTTCCACATCTGCTCTCGCTCAGTAACCAATACTTACAATTACAAGAATCCGACTAGGACATGGGCGGGGCGAAGCTCGGTGCTTTGCGCCGCCTTTCGGAATTGTTCGTCTTTTGTCCCTTGCAGCCTTGGGGATTGAATATTTATAGGGCATCTCTCTATTGTGAGTGTTTGTCAATGTTCACCTCCCCCACCCATGGCTACAAGACATTCGAGAACTAGGTGAAAGGACATTCCACGTCCAAAACCGCTTTTCGAAGAAACGTCTTAGAGGCAACTCAGCGCGCAGGCTTCTGTGTTTCTGTTGCGGCAAGACTCAGAGATCCGGGATTCTGTTGCCAAGGCCTGGCTTTGTGTGCATAGATGCCTGCGCCAACTGTGCCTCTCGACTGCTTAGCAACTGAACGGTACTGTTCTATTTGAAACGATGAGCTCACCACAGCAACACTTAATGGCTCCTTGCCACTTTTGAATCGAACTGTGCGAGTTTTTTCTCCCAGGCTTTGACAGTGTGTAAATACATTTCGCACCAATACCTCGTTTCCGCGGATCCCCCTTGACACATCCTCATTTCAATCAAGTGTTTTCTTAGAAAATAGCAGCATCCAGCGGCTGTGCTTATTCCTGCCATTTCAACCACTGCTAGTTATGGTAAAACGCTCACACATAGTCACAGTATTTAATGTTGAGGTCTCCAACCTCAACTAGAGGAACCAGTTCCAAGTTTACTTAGTTTCAACCCCTCTCTTGGAGGTATATAGTACCTCTTCCCTCCCACAATTGCTATCCCCCCCCAAATCCCTCCCGGAGGACCAAAGTGACTGCTGGTTTAGATTCTATTAAGGCATAGCTGCAGGTATTATGATGGCGGAGTTCGGGCAGAGTTCAGTCTGCGGCAGTCCCTGGCGGAGTGTGGTGTGAGGAGCTGCAGCGACTGTGTCTTTCCGGGATCCAACCTATTCCTTTAAGGAAAAAGAAAGTCCAACTGACTATAAAAACCCATCTCGAGCGCGGAGCGCGCGCGGAGCTCGGGCAGAGTTCAGTCTGCGGCAGTCCGCGGCTGAACAGAGGCTGGCTGAGGTGGGTGGCTTGGCTGACGGCCACGAGACGGTAAGTGAAGTTAATTCACTATCCCTTATTATCTTCTTGGATGGCTGAAACCGGCCCCCTGACGCGTGCAATGGTCAGGCAAACGCTTCTCCCCAGAGCAAGGTCCGAACACATAGCTACCACCCCTGTATCTGCCCCTGAAGCAGCTACCGTGAGCAATAGCCACTGCGGTGAAGCCGTGCCTAACCCTGCACCGATGGACCCGGTGGTAACTACCGGAAATATCAGCCATAGCACTACCCCACCGCCTGTGAGTTCACTAGCCGGATATGACTGGGGGACTCAGTGCAAGCAGAGCAGAGAGAGGCAAACGACGTCCGACATGGAAAACGTGTTAACGGTGTCCATGCCTTCCATCCTAGCCCCGTCACACGTGCCCTGCAGTAGTGCGATTGTCTCGCCTACCTTTGCATGCCCCAAGGTGATCAACTCCTTATGTAGAGGTCCTATAATGGACCATGGAAATTGTAGACCACAGACTACATTGGACCCAGGAACTTCGAGTCTAGAGCTTAGCCGGGTACAAGATGAGTGCCTCAAGACAGGCGGCTCGACAGCCAAGCTCGCCCGCGCTGAACCAACCGCTGAGCCGGTGATTGAGATAAATACTGCGATGTTTCAATCGCCTTTTGACGTCACTGACTCCGAATTGATGGAACTTGAAGTGCCGTTAGAACAAAATGAGTCTAAAAAGCTTAGATTCTTGTATCCACCCGCGAAATCCGACGACTCAAACACCATGGCAGAGCCATCCAGTGAGGCAAATGAGGCAAATGATGAGGACAATTTGAAATTAGGCTATCATACAAATGCCACGGTATCACATCAGCGGCCTCCGTTACCGGAAACTGAAGCAAATAAGATGAGATGGAGCAGCACGTCCCCATCACGAAGTGCGAATCAGAGTGCACTAAAGACGTGCACAGCAAATAGCGGACGCAAAGCTCCTGACTTCGGCAGCTCCAACTGCCAACATTCGAGGCCCAGTGAATCGGGTCATTTACTAGACCTTGCTGGACGTGAAGCAAGATTGGCTGAACGCCTGAGAGCTGACTTTGAGCAAATGAAGCAACGTCTGTCAGCCAGTATTACAAGACCCAACTCCGACCAGACCGACAAGTCGACCTCCAACCCAGATTCGATCGACCTGAGTGAGACGAGTATGGACCAGGAACAGGTCCACAAAAATTCAGGACTCGAGTCGAACAAAGTGGTGCCAAAGGACATTGTCGAAGCAAATCTGCCCTGTAGTGGCTCTCTATCGACAACGGTAGCTGGCAGGTCCCACTGGCCAGCGAAATCGCCCAAAGAAAAGTCGAGACCGCTGTCAACTCACTCAACTCCAATGCATCAGGCTTTATTGTCTCACACGACAAGTAAGATGTTCGATTCCATGAGTTTGGATGCAAATTCTAATAAGACGAGGGAAAATCAAAACCAACAGAACGACATGGAGACAACAAAAGACATGGCGGCAGCCCTCAAGTCCAATCTATCGGCTGCAGCGGCACTACAAATACACAACAATGTGTTAGCCGCAACATCAGTTGCCCTCATTCCCTTTACCAAATTATACGAAAATATACATGAAGCCATACAATCGAATGGAGGGATGCTCCAGCATATTATGGAAATACTAGCCAACCAGGATCAAACCATTGCCCAGCTTCAAAACAAACTTGACACTGACAAACTCGCCTTGCAGTCAATGCAATTGCAACTACATGAAATCAGGACCAAGGACACGTCAGATGTTAAAGCGTTAGTGGTAGCAGCTACGGCATGTCTAAAGCAAACCTCCTCCCTGCAACAGCAATGCAGGCACAGCGATGGCCCGACTAGTAGTCCAATGAAGGTAAATGAACCAGAGGAGGCGATCATGAGTGAAATCGCTAAGACAGGGCCCCCTGCCTCTGTACTTGCGATCCAAACAAACGAGGGCGAGATAGGCCGCTCCTTGTCAGTCGCTCCAATTCTGCCCACAGTCGTGATTGCTGTTGACCCCACTGGAGGGTTATCGGCGAATCCAGCAGAGAAGCCGTCGACATCTTCAAGTGAGGTAGAACGTCCTTCTGTTGATAACAATCCAAAAAATCTCGACCCAGGTGCATGCAACAACAAAAAAGTGACCTTTGGCATTTTTGACGGGCCTGCCCTATATCTAAACAAGGCCAAAGGGATTCCGTCCAACGGACAAAAAACCCGATCGACAACGAATCACCCGAAAAAACAGACCGAAAAGCGAAAGCACTGTGCGGCTCGTCCTCAAACCAGCAGTTCAAAGAAATTTATACGCAATCTGACGACTCCACCAAAGCTGAACTTCTTCTCGAGGAACACAACGGGAACTCCCCCACAGACCTCCAAAGGCACAAAAAGGACGGACAAGGCTGTGCCAGTAGCCGCAGAAGCAAAGGCAAACCCTAACAAACGTCAAAGACTCGACTCCGACGAACAGGCAACCACAACAGGATCAGTATCAATCGACCTATGTGATTTATCCACGTACTCATATGATGACGACACAGAGCAAACACAGAAAAGTGCCTTGAATAGCACCATGAGTAGCTCTGCCTCGAACGTGAATATTTCTGATGTGGACTCGCCGCTAACAAATCCATGGGTCGCAAAGAAGATTCCTGCTCAAAATGAGATGGCTCTGGCAAAAAAGAAAACCCAATCTTCCATACACGGTCACAAGATAGCAAACACGAATGCCAAGCTCCTCCACAAATCCCTGAAGGATGACAGGCCAAGTCTGGTACATCAGGGCCGTATAAACAAAATAAGGAGTCCAAATCCAAAACTAACAGCTGGGCAGCGAGCAAACGAACTAAAAAAGGACTACAACGAGACCAA
The DNA here is from genome assembly GCF_040938575.1 of Ambystoma mexicanum. NCBI lineage: Eukaryota > Metazoa > Chordata > Amphibia > Caudata > Ambystomatidae > Ambystoma > Ambystoma mexicanum. Next base: position 1,089,965,328 of record NC_090929.1, read on the forward strand.
AGAGACTCAAATGGATAAAAATGCCAAAATTGCTATTATCAACATCCTCAATGACGATTCTGAGGTAAACTTGAATAGAAGAAATGTCATGCGCCTCCTACACTCGGTGCCTGCTCTAAGAACAGTGTCCTCTGATGACATAGCAATCATTGAATACATATCGGAAGACCATGAGGACCGAGTTTACTTACATATAAAGTCCAACGCTGTCCGAAAAGTCATCTTGGCAGCAAAAGACGATCTACTGCAGCTCGGCTTTGACGTCAGCGAACCTAAGCCCAAACCTGAATGGGTTGCAAGCAAAAACGAGGGAAAGTCTAGCCGTAGGCATGAATTCAGATCACTCACATTTGAAAAGAAAAAATTCGAATTAAAAAATCACTCGAAAACAGCCCCTAATTCAAATCATTATGGAAGTCAAATCAGGCATAACGTGTTAAATCATTAGCTATCGGCCGTCAAGGAACAGACAGTGTCTTCCCTGATCTCATGGAACACAAGAGGATTTCGACATCTGTTTGATGAATTTCCGATTGAATTGGAAAATAACCTGATAATTTGCCTACAAGAAACGTGGCTAAGGACCCCCCCGGTGAAAGATGGCTACGTGACCCTGCTAAATCCAGCAGGGAAGAATGCATTAGGACGGCCTTTTTCAGGTCTAATAACTATGATCAAAATTGGCCACAACTGGGAGGTGAAAAAAAGCGATAACCCTAACTTATTCATCCAAAGCACGCTAATTGAACATAAAGTTCGCGGTCCACGGCAACACCAGAATATTCTAATAGTTAATGTATACTGGAACCCGGTGATGATCAAGACTAAAAACTTTATAGCTGCAATAACCGCAATCCTGAACAAAAATCTGCAGGAAATAAGCAACCTTATGGTCATCATATGCGGCGATATGAATTTGTCATGGTTTGATCTGAATGGTGGTCGATTGAATCGAATGAGTACGCAATGTCAACAAAATCAAACTAGGCGATCTCAATGGGACAACATCATGGAGATTTACGACTGCGACATGATAAATGGACAAGTGGCGGGCGACATACCACAAAATAATACGTGGCATAACTTGGGTTTTGCAAAAACACTAGACTATATCTGGGTGTCCAAACATTCATGGGACCTAATAAAAGATATGCACGTAACACCAACAAAAAATAGCGATCACGAGATAATGGTGATGAATATGAATATAACCTCTGGATGCATGACGCAGCAATTAACTTCTACTCTTGAAGTAAACAACGGGAAAAACAGATTACGAATATCGTCCCGCCAGATTTCCATCATCACGAATGAATTGGAGGAAGCAAAGAATGCGTTGAGTAGCAACACAGACTATGTGGCACTTCTACCCTGCCGTCAAGACAGGGCGTTATGGAAGACAAACTCTGTTAAAACGCATACTCATACATGGAGCACAAAGCTAAATAATGAAAAAAAGAAGGCTAACAGTGAAATTCGCCAGTTGAAATCGCACGGCGGTCCGAATATGGGCAACCTGATACAAAAACGACGACAAGCTTACCGCAACTGGGTGAAAGCTTTCAAGTTCCAGCGGGACCAAGAACGCGGTGAAGCAATGTTGAGCCTGGTGAAATCACATAAATGTAGAGACATCTGGCAGATACTTAACAAATGTTCAACTAATCAAGCCATCAGGATGGCAAACGTGGTGACTGAAGTCGCCTGGAACCAACACTTCAACAAAGTCTTCTTAGGAGACGTTAAAACTGAACCAAATCACCTTGTATCACCGGCTGTAAAGTGGGACTGCTGTGAATCTGCAGATGACATAGCCACTGCAATTGAGAAGTTGAATAACTCGCGTGCTGCAGGACCGGACGGCATCACAAATGTGATGCTTAAAGAAAATAAACTGGCATGGTCGAAACTCATCGAGATACTATTCGCTAACATTGCAGTGACGAGAACAATTCCTGCAAATTGGACAACAGCGATAATTGTCCCAATCTTCAAGAAGGGTGATCGGGCCAATCCAGCTAATTATCGCCCCATCGCCTTGTTGGACACAATTGGCAAGGTGTTTGCAAACTTTCTTCAAAAAAAATTAACAAAGTGGTCAAATGCAACTGGAATCACAGACAACAGACAAACAGGTTTTACGAAAGGTGTGGGAACAGAAATGAATTTAACATTGCTTAACATCTTAAAAATAAATGCTCTGGCAAGAAAAACGAACTTATTCCTTGCATTCATAGATCTTCAGCAGGCTTTTGACTGTATCGATCGAGAATTACTGTGGGAGAAACTAGACAACTGGAATTGTCCCCAAGACATCCTGCAACCAATCATAGCACTCCATACGGCAACAACAATTCAAATAAGGTTGAACGAAGCTGGCCAGTTATCTGAAAGAATGAAAACTAAAAGAGGAGTAAAGCAGGGTTGCCCGATTGCTGCTTGTTTATTCAAGCTCTTCATTACCGACATTCCCACCGCCCTAGCCGATGTCAGATGCTTTCCTCCTAAAATAAATGGGACACAAATAAATTGCATGACATATGCAGACGATCTTGTATTGGTCGATACTACGCAGATCGGCTTGCAACGACTCCTTCAAAAGTTACATCAATATATGTCGACCAACAACCTGAAAATAAACACTGCAAAAACCAAAATCATGAGAGTCGGGTCTCATAAAGGAGAGAAGAAACACCCATTTAGATGGAGAGTCGGAATACATCCAATCGAAGAAGTCACAGAAATCAGATATTTGGGCATCATGGTTAATACCTCGATATGTGAGAAGAGTTGGGTCCGTGATATGGAGCTCCGGATAAAGATCCTGGCAGTACAGGGCTTGCGAATTCACAACCTTTATGGAAAATTCTCCTTGATACCGATCCGGTTGTTTTACTTGCAAAAAGTCATTCCATCTATTACTTACGGAGCCGAATCTGGATGGAACCTTGATCATAAAATCTGGGCGAAAATGGAGGGCCACTTTTGGAAAAGAGTACTAAGGCTACCAAACTGCCTTTCAATTACCGTTATAAGACAAGAACTAGCCTTGGTTGACCTGTATACAACCGTGTTATGGAAATCCCTGGCACTATTGAGAAAGACGCTACTAACAAATAAAGAACCCGCATATGAAATCTTAGCAGTCAAAGACATGAGATTTGCCGGAGACGCATACAGGAAATGGTATAAGAAGGCATTTGACATTATGATAGCCGCAAAGATATCTGAAGAAATGCTGCTAAAGTGGCCACAAGTAGCCAAAAGAAAACTAAAAGAATGGTCATGGGCAGGTAACATAGCAAGACTGGAAAGCCAGACAGCTGCACCCAAACTTGGGCCGACTGCTAATAAAATGAACAAGATGCCAAAGTACCTGTCACAGTTTCCTTCGAGGCATCACCGTGATCGGTTTCTGAAAATGAGAATGAACGCGATAAGAACTAAGGACATCCTACTAATAAGAAAAGACGCAGAGACCAGAGACAATCGGTGCCGATTCTGTAACGAGGACATCGAAACAGTAAAACACTTGTTAGTCGCCTGCCCCAAACTTCGATCCCTAAGATCTGTACACCTGATCAAATACGCCCCGAGAAATGAGAACATGGAGGATTGGTGGTACCGAATACTGAGTGGGAGCTCAATTCACCTAATATCCTCAGTGATAAACTTCCTCGATGCCATTCAACTGTAAAGATCATGTGAAGGGAGGGGTGGGCTTCTTGAGGCTGTAATGGAATTGTTTTGTAAATCATGATGTGTCATAACAAAAAGTTTAATAATAAACTATGTTAAAAAAAAAAAAAAAAAAAAAAAAAATTATGCATTCATTTTGTTCTCTTCCAACCAGCAGCAAAGAACAACAATTCAAAACTTGTTTCAAAAGAAAAAAAATCTTTTGTGAACAGAGAACATTGATCAACACTACAATCCAAGATGGCAGGCACAGTGATGGCCCTAGGTCACCCAATCACCAACAACCCCACTGCACACATCTCTCCAACGCTAGTGAGTCAGCATCTTCTGCAGCTCCAACAATACTCTAGTCTGCCAATATGCTTCCTGAACCAAAAAAGCGATCCAGATCATTAAGGAAAAGGCTGAAATCCTCTGGAGCTCCTCCATAAATCTAACCCATCCCAAAACCTTCTTCTTGTTAAACTGCACGACCACTGCAACAAAATAGAAGAAACACAAGGGTGGGTGGAAGGGATAATACTCGCCTTGTGTTTTGTAATAGAAGCTAAACTCTCACTCACTTTAGTGAGGGGGCATTAGACATTCTTCGTAGTGTGACAAGGCATTAACCTCATCTTGTCACAAGGGGATAGGAACCCCTCAGAGTTAGTGTTGGCAGGTCTACAATGGTGGAAATCAAGACCCAGTCCTACCCCAGAGGGGGACGTGGCAGTTGAGAGGGCCATCTCCAGTCCCTCTGCAAATGTTTGCATTTACATGTATAGTACCAACTTGCTTCATCCCATACCTCCAGAAAGGTGCTGGCAAAGTCTTTTCCCGCTTTGCCAGAATCACCAGAGAAGTGGCAGAAATGCAAGTAGACCACCCACAGAACATCAACCCATCAGCACTCCACACATCACTTCAGCAGCAGCAGAACCAACCAGGGGAAAGAGAAACATCCGTGGAACAACTGGAGATTCCTAAGATGCTGCACATCTTTCCCCAGCCCCGACACAGAGAGCCAAGGCGGATGGGGAGCACCAGCACAGGAGGACATAAAGAGCATATGCAGATTCCCCAGGTGCCGCGCAGTGTTCCCCAGCCTAAGTGGCAGAACCACAGTACAGATGTGGCCAGACTGGACGGACCACCAGGGACTTATAATGTAGTGAGAAGTTCTCCACCAGACTGCACTTACCATGGGGTGTTTGCAGAGGTGGTCCATAACACGAACTCAGACACTTTTCAGCACAGGCCACAAAGTGTGCCCGCACAAAGAAAAGGGGATGGGTCTAACCTGCTTTTTGTAACTTCTCTTGATCACCTCTCTGTCTGGGAAGACTGGGCCAGATTGGGCAGGGTCAGCAAACCAATCAGGGGATGGGTAGAAGGATAAGAGAGGAAGTTGTGGGTTGTTCAGGTGAGGTCGGAGGAGGAGGTGGCAGACCAAGGGACCAACAGGAGGATGGATGGTGGATTGGAGCATGGAGGTGATTTTTGGAAAATGTGAGGTAATGATTGGTGAGAAAAAGTGGTACTGAGTGGCGAATGTTCATGCATGACTGGTCAGTGAAATTGTTAGAGTGAGTGTAAGGAGTATGTGGGAAGTGGTTGTGAGACTGAAAGGAGTGTGAGTGGGGTGGAGAAGTAGTAGTGTTGAGGAGTGAGTAGTGGTGTGGAGATGGGAGCAGTGGTGTGGAGGAGGGAGTAGTTAGGAGGAGGGAGAAGTTACATCGAAGGGTGTAGGCAAGTCATAGGAGGAGAGAGAGATATCAGAGGACAGAGGTGGAAGATGCAGGTAGAAGAGGGAGTGAAAGTGGGTGGAGTTGGCAGCAGGAGTAGTGAGAGGAGAACGTCAGAGTGAGAGAGGCATACGAATAGAGGCACGATATTAAGAAAACTAACTTGGGCAGCGTGTCTGAAAGGCACATTTTACAAACCCTCTTAGTCAACTAGCAATATTGATACTGTAGGGTAAATCTAGGAAGTCCCTGAGGGAGTTTAAATAGATAAGGCATTGTTGTTTAGGTCTTCCTTTCTAGCAAAGTCAGAACTTAGATAGTAGGGAGAAACCAGCAGTAGATACTAATGTGGGGAGTAGGGATGCCTGGTTTATGGAGTTATTAGTACTTAAAGATGAGAGAGAGTGTGACAGCCCTAGCACAAATCCTTGAACCGTCTAGAAGAGTATTCTTTGAGCCATCTGTCACACATTGTGTCATCGTGGGATCATAGAGACCTGATACAGAAGGCACCCACTGCCATCCGGAATGGTAGGGGTAGTGAGACTTATGAATATGACTAAGGCCACCCTCCCCCTAACTTAGCGGCTGGGTGCGACCCATATGGGAAGAAAGAAGTTAGAATTCCACCAAGAGGCAACCCCATTGTGCAGACCCGTTTTCAAATGGAGAAACCAGTGACGACCTATGGAAGAGTTGCCCCAAAATCTGAATTGGCCCTTAAGTATTCCATTTATATTGGATCAGATGTTATTGACAGCGATGACCACAGAGGAGTCAAGGTAATCCCATTCAACCTTGGGAATACCTCTTATGTTGTGCACCCAAGCCAACTCATAGCACAACTAGTATGTAAGAGAATCCTCATTACGGAGATCTAGGAGATGGAAGCGCTAGAGCCGGCTTCAGCAAGATGACGGAGGCACACGAAGAAATAACCCTGTTCTGAGGACTCTCAGATCCCGCCTCCAATGAATTTGCAGAGTCCCAAAGGACAGATCCTCTTATTGAGCAAGCTTTGAAAAACTTGGAGTTAGAAAATGAGAGACAAACGTTGAGGACGCCATATTTTTGTTGTTTTGTTTTATAACTTTTAAAATTAAATTAAAAAAAGAAGTACAGAGTCCACTCAGATCACCACATCACCCCTGACCCCCATCAAACATTCCATAGTCATTACAGCCCATGAGGTGAGTCAGGTTAGTTTACATTTTCAGACTCAGCAGGGGGAATTTTATAGATAAAAAGGGACCACCAATTGATGGTATCAAAGCAATTCCATAGGGCTTTGTTGAAATTGGCCCACTATAAACTGAAGGCATGACATGTCAGACTGAAGAAGAACCAAGAGTCTCTTCTAAGCTCATTCTATAGGCCCGCAGCATATATGGAAATCAAACAGTTCTGTGCCAGTTGTCTGATCTGCCAGAAAACGTCTCCGGATGATGTGCCCAGGACCCACTTCAACCTCTACCAGTTATATAGGTTCCTTTTTTCAGGATCAGCACGGGCAGTTGTAATGTGGAGTATGTGGTCTAATTCATCATTTTACAAGACATGCCTTTTTAGGTTGAATGCTATACATGAAATGATGCCACAGTCTGAGGATGTAAATCATAAGTGCAAGGTAAATTCTAATGCTTCAGATCATAACAATCTTAAGTGAGCTTTATTAAATATTCGCTGTGTTCCAGATCATGATACGGAAATAATTGCTTTTATTAGAGAGCTAGATCTTGACATATTGACTATTACAGAAATCTGGCTCAGATAATATTCAGGGGGCTTCTATTAAGGCTACCCTCCCAACAGGCTGCTCTATGATCAACTAAAACTGGTTAGTAGGAAGGGGAGGTGGTGTAGCATTGAGTATTACGGATTTGTGGAAAGTTAAGTCTCCTCCCGGTTACTTAATCTCCAATGGAAAAATCTTAGAGACCTCAACATACACCCATCCCTTTTATGCTATTCATTTCATGATTGTACACTTAAATATGACCCCTCTTTTTGCAAGGGATTTGTCAACATGATAGCATCACAGATTAGGATCTAGGTCTCACTAATTGTCCTGGGGAACTTTAATTTGGATTTTCATGACCCTCGAGATACAAGCACACTACAGGTGAAACAAGATCTAGTAGACTTGGGATTTACATATTTAGATATATCTACCACTCATGTCGGGGGAAGGTCTCTCAACTGTGCATTTACTTACAATATCAATGTCACATGCCATCCGTTCTTTTTCAACTCCACTGAAATATGCGGTTAGCCCGCCGAATAATGACAAGATGATCATTAAGTGCACGGATAAACTTACATTATTGGTGGATGTGCTTAAGCCCATTTTTGCAAAGTCTGAAATATTCTCAAGCCCCTGGAAGGCATTGGAATAGCAGATCTTGTACAACTGTATAACTCTAAAATATCTACTACTACTGATGAGCTAGAATGCATCAAACATAACATTATTAAGGCCAAACATTATGGGAATAAATGGTATGATGAAGTACTTGCTAACATGGAAATGCATATTAGAAAATTGGAATATAATTGTAGGCGAGACCCAAACCAAACAAAAGGCTTGAAATTAAAATGCATTCGGGCAAGTAATAAGGCAGCTATAAAAGAGGCAAAAAAAACTTTCTGACAAAGCAGAATTTGGGAGCCGCTAACTCTACAAAGCCGCTATTTACTTTTTCACAGAAGCAAAATAACTCCCCAGATATCACAAAATAGATTAGTCCAGTCAATTGGAGTAACTAGATTCAAAAGTTAAAGATATCAGGAATAGAATCTCCTCCATGCACAATTGACACAAGCCTTCAGCAAAGTTGGAGCCTGATAAAGATATTAATCAAAAGGATAACATGGTCAATAAACACTAGGGGCTATCAATCAAACGGACCATGGTATCAACAATATTTTTAGTTTGGATATGTTCAGTGCGGCAGATAGCCTAAATAAACGTACAAATAGAAACGATGTCCGAAATTACTGACTACTTGAGACTTTGATCCTTAAGGACATCACAGTGGCATACACAAAAAATATCGTTCTGAGTTTAAACCCAACACACTGAATAGGGTATTCATGTAAGTTTCAGGCTATAAAACAACGTTTTGAGGTGTTATTCCCTATGATTACACAGATTATTAATAGATATTTTCAGACATCTTTGATCCCTGACATTTTAATGTAGACCTGTTAATCCTTTGCTATACAAATCCATCTTTGGATCCAGAAAAAATAGGAAATTGTAAACCCATCTCCAATGTCCCATCCCGGTTCAAAGTATTAGGTAAGGCTGCTAAAATTCAAGTGGAAGATCACCTGGAAACTAAAGTGTTACTGCAGGGTAGAGAGCCTGGATTCTGGCCAAATCGATGTACAGGAATGATCGTTTTGGATGGTGAAGATACTCCCTTACGGATCGCCGATGAAGGTTACACTTCTCTTGGCGGTGTTCTATACTCTTGAACGCACAATATTGTTGGATCGACAAAGGGAAATAACTGCAGTTTCTGAGACTGTACTAAAAATGAAGGTACACAGGTTCTTTATCAAGCAAAATTATTGGGAATAATCTTTGACTTTTCTCTGTCACTTACCTCACAAATATGTGACTTATAGCATGCTGGTGGATTGGAAGAAGGAGTCGGACACATAGTGGGCATTCTGCTGTTCTTTTATTTAAATAATAAGGAAAAAGTCCTATCTCATCCTTTCGGTATAGTGGGATTCCCTGCCTAACTAAATTAAACTAAAGGTGCTAGTCTTTCGTCATGAAGTCCAAACTCAAAATATCCTCTGTCCAAACCTAAGTCTACCTGACCCTACCACTAACAGTAATAACTAAACGTGGCCAAAAAAAGGTTTCTCTTCTGGCTGTCTGTCCTTGGCCATTTGTCTTTAGGGTTTCTCTCATCGTTTTCTTGTTATACATCAATCTTCAATATGCAAATGTCTCTCTTTAAGAACATCTGTTCCTTATGGTTATTTCTTCTGGTACTTTTCTCAGGTTTTATTCTTTAGCTCTTTTAGCTACTCCCAACTGTTCAAATATCTTGTCTTCCTGACAGTATGACACTTATCAATGGTCTCTTTGAGATATTCTCTGAGACACCTCCCTTTTATTGTATGTCGTTCCCTTGTTGTAGTGTTGAGAGTTGCCCACTCTTGTTTTTTAAAAATCCACTCTTTCTCTCCTTGTTTGACTCACTCTGCACTTTTAGCTCGTCACACTTTCAACAGTTCTTCATTGAGGTCACCCCACTCTTCTGTAATTATCTCTCATGGAATTATCTCTTCTGGCTTTTTATCTCTCTCGACCATGATATTTGTTTCGACTTTCTTAATGAGTCACAATCATTGTTATTCTTCAGGTTTTTAATTGGTTCCTCAGATATGAAGTTATACTGGTTCAATGTTCTGTTATCGCCCTTATCGCAATCATAGTCTCTTCTTCTCTTTATTGCATCTTGTCCCGGCGGCCTCCTGCTTCTGCAGTTCACCCCTGTACCTTTGTTTGCTGTGGGTGACCTTGCGGGACTCGGCTCTCGTTCGGGTATGTTGGTTTGCTTTCTCGCTTCTTTCTTTCGAGCTTCACACGCCTACTGATCTTGGTGCCTCTGCAACTGTCAGCATTCAGCAAAAGACAGCAGATGGGAGCTGTCAACACTCCCTGTCATCCAGATTTTGGAGTTGTTAGATGGGTGCCTGGCCCACTAGGGTACTTCTGTGGTCACGCCCCCAAGTCGAACGGTTCATCAAACTCCCTCCTTGTTACAGCTTTGCCATTGTCTGCTTCGCCTGCTCTCTGGTGACTGTGCTTGGTGTTCTCAGCTTCCCCCAGTTCCATGGTTCAACTCTGCTCCGCCTCTCCATGACATTCTGATGTCAGGGGGTTTCCCCTGTACACCATTCTCTCTCCTCTCTTCTGGTCTACTCACCCCACTTTCATACAAGTTTCTTCTTAAAGGGAAATTCCCTGTTCTTTCATATGGTGTGCTGAATTAAACATTGCCTAAAGCCAAAGAGAAGGAGGACAAAGTGTTTTTGATGGAAGACAGTCCCATATACGCAGATAGTGTGCTGCATAGGGAGTTTCCTTTGGGAATGAGAGTCACTCCCAGTGAGGTCCAACTTCCCTACACCGCTGGGGAGGGTCTTGCAGAGCATGCACACCTCCCTAGCCTCAAAGGGGGTGGCTTCCCCTTGGGGAGAAGTGTAAGGAAGGCATAGTATCAAACAGTGAAGAGCGACACAAGTGATCACAGTTCAAGGGTGTTAATTGAACTTCAAATGGGTTGGTTGAATGACTATCTAAACCTAAATCTAAGGATGAGAGCAAGCTACGACCATCAAATAATATTAACGCAGTCCCAGTTGAGTCTGTCAAAATAAAAGGGCCTATACTTATAAACCTATTGCCAATCCTTACTTCTAAATACAGAAGGGTGTGGGACAATGGTGTATGCAAAAAGAAAAGTGTTCAGGAAATAATATGTTAGGACGGTTGTCACACAGACATCCGGGCCTCTCCCAAAGCCTCTTTTCCAAAAACAATCTCTTACTGCAGAGGGTCTGTCGGAACAAACCAAATCTCAAAGTTCCATTCCTATAAGGATTATCACATGCACAAGTTCTCACTTTGAATGTTCATCATGGGTCTCTCTCCTTCAGGTTGAGACCTCCTGTTTGTCACAATGTTCATACTTAGTCTCCCTCATTCGGGTTCGGACCATGGATCGCCCTCATTCGGGCTCGTATCCTCTTGATAAGGATCTCCCTCGTTCAGGCTCGGATCCTCTTGATATAAAGATTGAAGACTTTTGAATGTGCGATGAGTTTTGCTTTAACCTTCGCAGGACCACTTCGATTCACTTCACACAATTGTTCTCACTTCTTGCCCACCTCTTAGCCGCTCTCTGCCCCAACTTTCAGTGCTATGTGGATGACACTCAGCTCATTTTCAGGCTCCCTTCAGCCACCTCTTCTCCTCTCATCTCTGACTGTCTATCAGCCATCCAGGAGTGGTGTGCCTCCAATGATCTCTGCCTTAATGCCAGTGAGACAGAGATTCTGCTCATCGGCACACCCGCTACCTCTTTTCCTGTCACTCTCTGGCCAGCCTCTCTTGGCCCTCTCCCCGCTCCCACCTGTGAGGCTAAAAACCTTGGGGTCATCTTCGACTCCGCACTTTCCTTCTCTCCTCACATCTCTGATGTCTCCAAGAAGTCTTACTACCAGTTGCACCTCCTCAGAGGTATTCTTCCTTTCCTCTCCTTCCCCCAGAAACTCACTGTCTCCAGAGTTCTTGTTCTCTCTAGGCTGGACTACTGCAAGAGCCTCTTTCTAAATCTGCCTGCCTCTACTCTCCGCCCTCTGCAACCCATCCAGAACAGGACTGCAAGCCTTGTCCTTGGCCTCAAGCCCAGGGATTGTATCTCTCCAGGACTGAAATCTCTGCATTGGCTCCCAGTGGCTGTGAGGATTAAGTTCAAAACCCTCTGCATTGTCCACAAGGCCTTCTGGGGCATGGGACGTCAATACCTTCACCTCTCTCTTCCTAAATATGTTCCTTCTCGAGCTCTTCGTTCATCCCAACTCCCTCAAGGTTAGTCGCTTCTCCAAGCAGCGAGTTGGTGGTAGATCTCTTTCTTCTGCTTTCTCTCCTCCTCTCCCCTGCTGATCTCCCGGCTGAATCTGAAACTGCACTAGTTTTCCTGGCCATCCCCTGACCCGGGCCCAGGTCCCCCCACCTGTTGCACACCTGCACCGCCCCCCGGCAATCCCTGCACTCTGGGACTGTTCTATATCCCTACAGCCCCTACTAGCATTTGACACCTGATGTCTGCACTTACCCTTGCACTTGCCACCAGCTGGCTGCACTTCTATTTATTCTATTTATTTATTTTCTATATTTATTTCACTGTCATCCTAGGTACTGCACTGCCCTTCCCCCCCCCCCCTCCACTGGTGCAATCTCAATCTCACCTGGCCTAGTATGATCGCTGTCTCTGTCTTCCCTCTGTTTCCCCTCCCTTGCCTCGTCGCGCCTTGAAACACTTGTGTATAGGCACGTTATAAATGCCATATCATATCATATCATCAATCTTCTACTTTCATTTCTTTTGGCGGGATACCTTACAGAGACCTTCGATTGAGCACATTCACCGTGCCGGGCCACTCTGTCAATGGTATTGTATCTTTCCTTCTCAAGTTCAAACATTCATCAGCAGTTTAGCTTTACTTTCGTCTTTCATCACACACGTTTAACAATGTTTGTTTCAGCTCTCGTTATGTAATGTTGCCGCTTACAACCTTGACTTCAACACAGAAAGGCCTTGCGTCGGTTTTCCCAACTCACCGGCTGTGTTGACTTCTCTGGCATTTCTTTGTTCTTGGAGCACAGGACGATACCACAGCGGCTGCTGCTGCTCCTCCCAGCCTTGGTCAGTTATGCTGGAGCGCCTTAGGTATCTCCGACACACAATGCAGGATTCTTCATTCTGGTTTCCTGGCCTTACTCTTTTTGCCTTGAAGGTTTCTTGAATGTAACGGCTTCTTGCTGAAAAGGTAAAGGGTAATTCCCTTCTTACGAACCTTTCTTGGTTTGCTTTCTTTCTCCCCTCGTTCAGCTACAGACTCGAAACTGCTGTACTTTTGTGTTCTTTGCCTTGCTCCGAGTGTGCTCCAACTTTTATCCGTGTGGGGAAGTATAATGGAAGTCAGGTGTGAGTGATTGTCAGTAATTGCCTGACCTCACCTGACCGTAGTAGCGGAACATGTCAGATACACTGCTCGGGTGTGAGTCTGTTTTCTCCTAGAGCGGGCTCTCTGTGTGAAAGTGGTGGGGAAGGGAAAGGGGGGGGCCAAGGTTCCCACGTTTCCTACCTGGCCGGATGGGGTGAAGGTGTTACAGGGGGAGGTTTATTGCGGCTTGCCATCCGGTGTCCTACACCCACTCCCTGAAGACCCCTCACCCAGGTGATCCTCCCGCACTGGGCCACCCCCAGGGTCTAGATCCAAAGGCAATGGCCGTGCCCTGGCCACCAGAGAGAGAGATCTGAGGGGACTAGTTTCTCACAGAAGGGACAAACACTCCTTGTTCATCACAACACACTATTACCTAATGATTATGAGACAAATCAGGCCTCTGATATCGGAAGTAGACTGTGCCCCATTAATGTGAGGAGCCAAATTGGACTATTGAAACAGCATCTATGCAGACCTAACTAAACATTCCATTTGACAGCTTCAAATCTGACAAAACGTGGCTGCTCATGTAGTTACAAACACCAATAAATGGGCCCACATTACCCCGGTCTTGTGAAGGCTACACTGGTTCAAACCAGGATCAAGTTGAAACCTTTGACCCTAATTCATGAGATGCTCCATGGCAACTCCGATTACTTGAGAAGGAGGGGTGTTTGGCATCATTCGAACAGACCTTTCAGATCGTCACTTCGATTCTCTCTTCATATCCCAAGGTTCAGAAGACAGAGGTGATATAGACAATCTAGTACCATCATGTGTATTCGACTATGAAACAATCCCCCACTAAATATCAGGGAAATAACATCTTTGTACGAATATAGAAAGAGACTGAAAACGTTTTTGTTCTAACTTTGATTGACTGTTGTTCTTTATCGGGACACACTTTATTGAGATCTTTCAGTTGAGTGATGAGAAACCCCTTGGTCATGGCACCAGTTTGCATAGATTAAATACTAAATACTGAAATAGTTGGCCCATTGGAACCTTTGAAATCTGGAACCCGGTATGTTCTGGTAACTGTCAACTATGCAACCTGATATCCTATAGCATTTTCCCGAGAAGTAACACAAACAAAGCCAAGATCAAGGATCACATACCATATTCCACTCAAGTGAGAATTCCAGGTGAAATTCTCACTGACAGGGCAAGTAGTTTCATGTTGAAAATGAGACATGACATGAAGACACTGATGAACAAAAAGACTCTCCGGTCCTCTATATACCATTGCCAGACCAATGGCCCAGAGTGATTCAGCCAAATGCTAAAGATTGTCTTTAGAAAGCTGGTTGCTGAGGATGAACGAAACCGGCATCCTATTTGCTATGCAGAAAACACCTCAATCATCTACAGGCTTCTCGTACTTCAATTGGTCTTTGGTCAAAACTCATGTGATGTACTAGACATCCTGAGGGAAGAATGGAAAGGACCAAACAGCCAATGGATGCTCTAGTCCGGCAATAGAAGGTATACAACGAGGAAGCCACATTACACACTTTTCAAGTGGTAGACAAAGTGATAGTCTTACTCTCCACCACGCAAAATAAACTTCTGGCCAGATGGCACAGACCCTATGTCATCACTGAAGTGGTCTCCTATCTCACATATAAAGTCCAACAAGCTGATTGGCGAAAACCTTCACAGCTATATCATTGTAAATAAATAAAACAATTCGAAAGACAACAGCCATCCTCAACTCCAGTTGCTGTATGCCAAAAGCACCATGGAGACACCCCTGCCAATCGAAATTAATAGGATTGTCATACCAGTACGTCTCCATAACCAGTAACCAGCTCAGTTGAGGGGGCGGGGCGAGATACACCTCAAACCCTACCGACCACCCAAACCCAGAAACGATAAATCTGAGAACTGAAAAAGATGATTGACTTTGGGGCCATTGTTAAGTCTTACAGTGATAGGTTTTCACCAAAAGTCCTCATACAGAACCCTTACAATACATAGCAGTTTTGGATTGATTTCCACTTCTCAACAAAATCTCCCAATTTGATGCTGATAGAATGCTTTAGCTAGACAAATTGGTTGTGGCCCTGGGCAGAGCAAGGTCTATATCCACATTATACCTGATAAAGGGATACTGGCAGGTCCCCCTGGACAAAAAGCAAAGCCCAAAATCGCCTTCTCTACTCACTGGGTTCTGTTTCATTTCACATTACTGCTGTTGGTTCTGCCCCAGCAACATTCCAGAAACTGTTCGACTGGGTCCTGGCTCCATGTCCATCATTTGCAGGGCTTTTTGTGACAATATCATTATCTACTCTACCACATGGGAGGACCATCTTAACAATCTAACAAGGGCCTGCAATCGATTATGGAAGGCCCATCAAATATCAAACCCTTCAAAATGTCACCTTGCCCAATCCAGTGTACAGTACGTTGATTTTCAAGTAAGAAACGGGAGGCTCTATCACAGAAAGTCAAGATTCAAAGTCCAAAAAGCTTGTATTTCTATTATAAAAAGGGATGTACTGGCTTTTCTCTGCCTAGTCGGCTACTATCAGAAGTTCATACTGAATTTCTTGGAGAAAGCTGGTCCCCTGACTGACAAACCAGTAAAATGTTAGCCAATTGTCAAGTGGTACACAGGTGGCCAAATGGCCTTCAATCAGCAGGAGACTCTTTGCAGAAGCCCAGTATTAATCTAATCATGCCTTTACCAAGGAGTTTATCCTGCAAACATATTCTTTGTTGGTTGGTCTTGGGGCAATATTATCAAAGATTCAGGAGGGGGAGGATAAACCTATCATGTTCATCAGAAGGAAACTATTTGCTGACCAATGGGTCAGGAAAAACACTGACCCATTGGTTGAATGTGAATTCTTGGCAATCAAATGTGGCATATTTGGCCTCTGCTACTACCTCACTGGCGAACAGTTTAAACTTGTCACAGACCATGCCTGTTCGTCTGGATGACAAGAAACAAAAATACAAATATTAACACCCGCATCTTGAGATGGTTCATGGCCCTACAGCCGTATTCCTTTAAAGTTGAACACCTGGCTGGGACCAGGCAGGCAAACATAGACTTTCTGTCCTGCTATTCTCAGACAGCTAGTGGTCTGGCCAAAAAGGATGATTTTTGAGAATGGGTGTATGTTTGTGACAAGGTCAATAACCTGACCCTTCCATAAAATGATAGGAAGCCCTCTCAGCCTGGGGTGGGAGATCTACCAAAGTGGAAGCCATAACCAGTCCTACCGCAGAGGGGGATGGTGGCATTTGAGAGCACCCCATTACCTGTCCCCTCCCCAAGTGCCCTACTTTACATGTGTAATATCAACTTGCTCCACCCCAGACAGTATGATGAAAGTGCTGCCCAAGTTTCTCTCTCATTTCCAGAATCACCAGAGAAGTGGCAGCAATGTAAGGAGACCACCTGTAGAACAGCCACCCATCAGCCATATGCATCACTTCGGCAGCAGTAGA
This sequence comes from Ambystoma mexicanum, assembly GCF_040938575.1. Taxonomy (NCBI): domain Eukaryota; kingdom Metazoa; phylum Chordata; class Amphibia; order Caudata; family Ambystomatidae; genus Ambystoma; species Ambystoma mexicanum. The sequence continues at coordinate 1,089,981,977 of NC_090929.1, forward strand.
GCCAACCAGGGGCATATGGACCGCAAAAGAACAACCGGAGCACCTATGCGGCTTTCCAAGATTTCGTGTGTGCTCCCCAAGGACTGACATGCAGAACCAATGCAGAGAGGCAGCACAGGAGGAACCAGAAAGCCTACATGGCCTCCCAAGGCACCGCCTCGCCTCGAGGGCAGAACCGCAGCAAATATGTGGCCAGGCTGGACCACCAGGGGCTTATAATGCATCAGGAAGCACTGCAGCAGACTGCACTTACTTTGGGGTTGTCCGCACTGCAGGCCCCTTACACAAACCTAGACACTTTGCAGCGTGGGCTGCCATCATTGCAACATGGCTGCCTGGCTTTGAGAAAAAGAGCAGGCCTAACACGCTCTTAGTAACTTCCCTTGATTGTTATACCTCCCAGGTGTGGAACACAGTGCCAGATTGGCCAGGGCCAGCAAACCAATCAGAGATGGGGAGGTGGATAAGCAGTGCAACAGGAAGCAGGAATTTGTGGGTTGTTTGGTTGAGGTCAGAGTAGGAGGAGGTGGCAGACAAAGAGACCCGCCGGAGCAAGGACGGTATATTGTGGCTTGGAGCTGATTTTTGGCAATTGTGAGGTATTGGTGGTGAGAGCTAGTGGTACTGAGTGGTGAGTGTGTGTGCGTGACTGAGTGAGATTATTAGAGAGAGTGTAGGGCGTGAGTGGGAAATGGTTGTGAGAGTGAAAGGAGTATTACTGGAGAGATGGTGGAGTGGTAGAGTAATAGTATGGAGTGGGAGTAATAGTGTAGAGGCAAGAGTAGTAGTGTAGTGGAGGGATAAGTAACACTGAAAAGTGGAGGCAAGTTTGAGATATCGGACAGAGGAGCAAGACGCAGAGTGTAGGGAGAGTGAAGATGGAACCTAGACAGTAGGGATAAACCAGCAGTATATACTAACTTGGGGAGTAGGGATGCCTGGGTTAGGGAGGGGTTTGTGCTTTTAGACTAGAGAGAGCAAGAGGGATGTCTCTTAGTCCCCTTATGAAAAGTTCAGTAAAAATCCTTTAGCTGTCTCTGGGAGTTGGAGTATTCTTTGAGCTATCTGTGACAGTAGAGAGGAGGCTTTATCTTATGTAAGTTCAAAGCCCTTGCAATACATTATCAGTAACATGTTATGTTTATTTGTTATGTTATGTTATGTTAGAGCTTGTTTGTACAACACCATTATGCCTCTGTTCGCTCAGAGGCATAATGGTGTTGTAAAACCAATGTGAATTGATGGTTAATGCAGGAAAATCACGTCTGCTTTCTCTGCATGTTCAGTCTCAATGTCCACCAGTTCCCTCCTTGTATTATTGACATTTCCGTGAGCTAGTACAAGATTCAGAGACAAGTTGAGGAAGATTTCTCTCCTTCATAGTTATGGATTCGACTTTCAAACTTTGCAGTTTTTATAAATATCTTTCAAAGCCTGGTAAGTTAATAGATCATCCATCGCACATACAGCCAATAGTGTATCTGCATTCTTGAAACTTGTCTTCATCTTATATTTTTTCTGCAGGAGATGACAAGTCGTAAATTTGACTGCCCACTTGAGTTCTTTCGAACACACACCGCACTTGTACTTTAGTGATGTCCTCTTCAAGAGTTTTTCTTCAGCGCTGCTGTAAACGTCTTCCTCTGGTTGAACAATTTATTTTGTTATAACTTCAACAAGTTTGGATGTCAATTCATTAAATTAATTAATTTGTGATCAAATGTTTTGAACATGGATTCCCTCAACCAGAAGTACAAACTTTGAAGTAAAAGCTTCCCCGTTTGAATGGGCCCCAAAGACTGAAAGATCAAATCCTGCCTTATCACCCAATACATACAGCGAGCAAGTGTGGAAGAAGAAACCATTTTGTGAGGATTCCTAAATGTGATCAGCAGATGAAAAATAGCAGGGTCTCTATGTTGATTACATTTCACGCAATCAACCACTCAAAGTTTCTAAACCTCCTGAAAGGAAGGTTAGGACAACAACGTGGTCATACATTTAGTTATTTTTGTAATAAAAAATGTTAAAACCTCATGAGAAGAAACCTTATTATCGAAATTGTGAGGGTGCAGTAGTGGGAGATTGACACACAGGTGGCATTTCTGTTGCTACAGACTTTTCTTTAAATGAAAATAGAGTTGGGCAAAGGCCTCACTAGCCCTAACGCAAAGAGGGGTTTCCCTGCCGCAACACAAATCTCAAATGGGTCTGTCAGAATGTCAAAATAAAAATAAAGTCCACTTTTGTGTCACAGACCCTAACTCTAACCCTCACAATAACAACTCAGTATGCAAAGGGGTTCCTTTTCCATTTCCTTGAAGAGCTAAGAGAATGTCGCCCCTCCTCTTAGCTTTGCCACAATGTTCACAATCTCAGGGGCTGTCTCCCTTCCCTAGGTTTCTCTTCCTTTGTAAGTCAACCAGAGTCACTCTTCTCCCTGGTAATGTGACTATGAAGATGAATAACAGCTGTCCTATTTATGTGTCTGAAAGTCTCTCTTTCTAGGTAGACTTGGCATACTCTCCTGCCAAGTACTAACTATTGCAACAACTGTCCTTCTTAAGTGGATGGGATACCAGACTCTCCTGATTTTGACAGTTTTCATTTTAGGTAGACTGAATGTACTCTCCTGCCAAGAACTACCAATTGCAAAACCAACGTGGTTCAACTTCCTCCAGGTACCGTGACTATGAAGATAAGCAACTAATGTATTTCTGTTATGGGTGCGAGGCCCAGGCTCGCCTACCTTTAGAACTTCTCTTTCTTGCTAGGCTTGGTTTACTCTTTGGCCAAACACTACCATATATGATCATAGATGTAAAAGTTTCTTCAATGTCCCTTTCAGGGTCACAGACCCTAAACTTGAGATCTCTCTCCCCATTCTCCACTTAGCAGTACCTCTTGTTTTTTTTAAAAATAGTATTTTATTGATTTTGTTACTAACATTAGGCCAACAAATAACATATAAGTACAGCTACATCAGATGTCACATACACTGTAAAGACATTACAAGGCCTGAATGACATTTCTTAAAATGAAACTGATCAAGAAACTTCACACTTGTAGGACGTGACCCTGATGGCATTTTAACTTTTGGTAACCAAGAAAAAGAATATTACGCCCCTGCACAGCAACAACCCACCCTTCACACCCTAGAAAAAAGAAATCTTTAACTCAAGTATCGTGCATTTCATAACACCACTTATCCTTCGGATCTAGCTATGTAACTTTCAAGGAAAACGTTCAGTGATCTCAGCCGGGTTAATCAGTTCTCTCCCATTCTCATCTTTCACCTTGTGTACAGACCTATCTGCTCTTTGATTTCATAGGCGTGCAGCCAGTAAGGTGTGGGCTTTATCATCCATCTCATAAAATGTTTGCTTCAGGCCCGAAGCTGGATTAACGCTTTGTTGTGCCATATGTTGCTCAATTCTTTGTGTCACATCCTAATATTTGTCAGAGTTTCCTCTCTGGGGGTGGTTTGAGTTTGAAGGAGCTATTCCTTCTGTTTGATTTCTTTTTTTAATGCTGATTCCCTCAACAGTATGGTTCTGTTCCTGAGAGCCCCCTCCGCTATCAAGCCACCCTGAAATGTTGGTTTAGTCACTTCCCATACTATGCCTAAAGCGAGTTTACTTGTGTCATTGGTTATAAAGTAACTTTTCATTTCTTCAGCAAGAGTCTCTGAAGATCAAGTCTTTGTAAAGAGTATCATAACAAATCCACCTACGATCTGTGTGTGGAGGCGGGCCTAGGTCAAATTCCAATATACACATCTCATGGTCAGACCATCCCACAATCTCAATAAGTAGCCATAAGTATGGCGTATTCGTATGCAGCTTCTATTAAGACGTAATCGATTCGTGAGTATGTCAAGTGTGGCAGGGAATAAAAGATAAATGCTCTTTTCTGTCAGTGCGTCTCCATCCATGTGTCGATCAGGTAGTTAACTTTCAAGAGTTGGGGAATCTTTCGCTGCCTGGACCCAGTGGAGGAATTGCTCCCTGCCTCATGGAATCACAGTCCATAGTGGGATCTGATATAACATTAAAGTCCCCTCCACATATTAACAGGCCTGTTCTCCAGCTGTCTAAAAATGTGAAGCGTTCTCTACTGAAGGCTAGCTGGTTTTAATTGGGTGCTTATGATATGATTGGTTATTTATAACGCGCTTAATACCCAGAGGTTTCTAAGCACGGACTCGGGCTTCTAAGGCGAGCACGTTGCCCCTGAGCAATCCTCCCAAAACTATGTCGAGCAGAGAGTCACTGCACGTGACCATACCTTCCCATTAACCACAATGTATCTCCCCTCCTCGTTTCTATGAATCTGAGCTACTTGGAGGCCTAAGGATTTCCTGCATATGATGTCCACACCTCCTTTTTTGTGTTGACCTGGCGCCCCAGTGCCCCTTCCAATTCCTTCCCACCCACTTTAAACTCTTCTCCCCTTTTGAATTTTGCTTCTTGAACAAACAACACATTTACTTTGGAGAGTTTGAATTCCCTTATTAGCATGGAGTCTTTTTCAGAGAGTTCAAACCTTTTACATTAAGGGACCCAAACTTTATCCAGTCACCTGATGCCATGATCACATGGCAGTTGCTTCCTTTCTGGCTTCCTTTCTGGCTCTGTCGGTCGACTGATTCACCCAGTGATCTTATAAAGAGGTGTACAGTGCTTGAGGACTATATATTTACAAAGCTGTTTCCTTTCCACCAAATGTATGTTGCAGGTAACAATCTTTTTAACATGATGTGAATTCCCCTCTCCCCAAACCCAGCCCCTCCAAACAAAAAGGGCCTCCATTGACACTTCTTCTTTTGATAGAGACGCCCTAAAATAAAAAGGGCCACACTTAGCTATGTACAACATGAGTCTACCTATTTTCAGAATGGTAGGAACAAACCACCACTGCAATTTGCATTTTCACAAACAACTGTATCTTCATAAGGACTGAAATTCAGAGCGAGCATTGTAAGGTTTCCTTTGCTCATCTTGGACCACCCTCCCCCGACCCCCTCTCCTTCTAGGCCTTTCGTAACTTTTCAAACTCTTTCTTTAGCGTGTTAGGCCTGACCCCTCAGGACAGACAGGGAGAGGAAAACAAAAAGGAAAAATCTTTGTCGTTCAAGCGTTCACTGCATGTTCAGTCCTCATGGAGTGTTAAAGCGATTGTACTTCCTGGAGCCTTGTGCATGGCCTCTCTGTGGCGTAGAGGTCTTTGCTTTGTCAATAGGACCCTGAGGCATGCAAGAGGCTTCCCGGGTTGTTGCCTGCGTGCCTGATCACAGGCCCTCCAAGACCCCTCAAACTTCTTCCTCCGAAGTGATGCAATATTCCTCTCTGCTGTGTTGAAAGTTCAACGAAAAGGGAAGCCCCCATCTATATCGCGCTTCTTGCTCTTGCAGCCAAATTGTGAGCGGGCGGCAGCCTTTTCATTTGAAGAGTGTGGCTGCTGACAGGTCTTGGAATATTCTGATGCTTGATCCTTCAAATTCAATAGATTGTATTTCCTTAGCCTTTTGTAGAATGTCAAATTTTTGTAAAAAGTAGTGGCACTTGGAAAGGACAGAACTCGGACCACCAGCCCTTTGAATCCTATCAAACTCTACGTCGTGGACATTGCAGGGTCAAAAAGCAAACCAATCAAGGCCTTAACTCGTTTCTCCAGAAAGATGTGGACTCGCCTGGTTTTTCATTTAGGCCCATTATGCGAATATTTGATCGCTGCTCCCTGTTTTTCAAATCATCAATTTTTAGCGCTAAGTCTCTCTCTCTTTTTCTTCTAAATCTTGGAGACGGGCCTCGGTCTTCATTATGGTAAGGTCCAGGGATAACTGACTGTTTTGAAGAGCCTCTATCTGATCCTCAACCTTAACATTCTTGATTGTAGATCAGTGACCTCAGTAAGGCTAGATTTAATCGATCTTATTACCCCTAGCAGAAGTCGTATGTCTGCTTTGGTTGAACTATCGTGATCTGCTCCTTGGATGTCTGGCAGGCTCGCTGTCTGTTCTGATTCCATTTCTGTAAACTTGCGGCAGAAGCTCTCCAATCTGAGTTCTGTGCGCGGGTCCAGGTTGAAAGTAGATGTGCACATTAGTACTTTCCTGCAAGGCCAGTGGTTGTTGCTGTGCTGAGAATGTTTGTTGTGTGTCCAGTTGGTTTGCTAAAAGACTGCCTCAACCATACAAATGATATGCTCTGTGTTCCAGTACCTTTTCGCTTTTGTAGAGTTATATCGTGGTGCACCACTTCTCTAAGCATTCCTGCAGACTGACTGGCTGTGTTATAAGAGAGTTATCTGGGGTCTACACAGGGGCTCATTCACTCCCAAATCCGAGAGAGAACACCTTTTTTCCCTTGCTTTTTTTCTTTCTTTATTTTATCCTAGAATTGCAGAGTTTAAAGGGCTGACTTCCGGTGTTATGGGTCTTGTCAATTGCTGCTGCGTTCTGGTTGTTTTATGGCTGAAAGGGCTTACACGTTCTTGCAGGGCTCATTATCAAAAGGCCTTTGTGTGGTGCGCAAAGTCACTGGTCCAACTACCTCATTGCCACCCAGTGTCGAGGGGGAGCCCCCCCTGCGGGATGTGCGATCCGCTCGTGCTGCGTGATAAAACCAAAGCTTCACAAAGATGATACTACATACGTTGTATGCCGGGTTGTTGTGCCTTTCTCCTTCCAACCGGAGCGCTATTTACTGCAGCCCAGCGCTTGTAAAGTGTGCATAGCTGCCTAACAGGATTGCAGTCAATGGCCCCTCCTTACGGCTTACACTTGTGCTCGATAACATATAAGAGCGGTCCAGCGCACAGCCGAGGTTTCAGCGTTCCACGCTGTTTACTAGCGAGTCAGGCTGCTTCCTTCAAATGTTTTCAGCATCAACCATTCACGCCTTGTCATTTTAGGCCACATCTCAGTCCGTGCAGCGTTGGGCAGGTTAAAGGGCACTGTTGTAACTCTGCTTCAACCCTTATGTGCCTGAGCGATTCCGACTACATTTTTTGATGTCTGTTTGTGAAAGGCAATAAAATTCATGAGTTATTCCACCATTGTTCTGCGCTCAGTGAGGGAGACGATGGCTCAAGCTACCATACCATCTGTGCCCCATGGTGGTCTCCACCACCCCTTCTTCTTACTCTCACGGTCCAGACCCTAGGTTCGGGGTATTTCTCACCCTTTTCTACTTGGCACCACCTCCTCTGCTTGTCGTGATTCCAGACTCCGGTTCAGGGTATTCCCCCCCTCTTCTCCTTGCCACCACTTTTTCAGCTTCCCAGCATCTCCCTGGCCCTTTGTGTACCTGTTTTCTTGGTTCACGAGCGTGTCTGCCTTCTCCCAGCTTCCTCCATCAGCCATAGAACTCGTGGTGCTTGGGAAGGCTTTGTTTGGTCTGTGGTGGCTCCGCAGCACCTACTGTCTTTCAGGAAGCTGTTGCACTTCCAAAGCCTCGGGACCATCTGCTGCCTGTGTCCTGCAGCCTGCCATCCCTTCCTGTGTCTCAGGACCAGCTCCGGGGCTCTCAGCTTCTTCTTGTGCATCCAGGCTTTCTCCCTATGTACAGCAGACACTCTGCCTTTCCTCATGGCTCCTCCAGGGAGGATTGCTCCTCATCGGAAGTCCTTCTTTCCTTTTTATTCTATAGCTGGGGTCAGCTGGATTGAATAGGCTGGTCTGCTCACTATGGTTCCGCGGGGTGCTCTTCCACACTTTGCAAATCTTCTTCGTCTCAGTACATTTCTCTAAGATGCGATGACTGATTTTTTTGCATCTCAGCACTTTTTAGGGGAGGACAAACTTCTACTCGCATACATAGAAGTATGAGGGATTCCATAATTCTGGAGAGGGTAAGAGGGTGAGGGAACTGGGACAGTGGTAGAAATATACTGCATCTCTTCCAGGGTGTCATCTCTCATCCCATGAGGGTTTTCCCTCCACCTGTGATCCTCTCACGGGGCACCACCCCAAGGGGATTTTTGGACTGTGACTGCACACCCCTGGCCACAGGAGAAGGAATCTTAATTATTTTTTATTTTATTTAATTTTTATTAAAATGATGTAGTTTAATTCTAAACTTTTCATTTATATCTCAAGAAAAACACATATTACTGGATTCATTCCAGTCTTCATAACACACTTCTGTTCTGTTTGCTTCACTGTTGTGTTTTTTCAAGTACTTTTATCTTTGGTCATTGCCATGATGTTATTCTAAAATTGAATGATCGTGATCACACGTTTTTTATTATTGCCCAGCAGGATCTGGGCCCATCGTTCCTCTGGTTGTAGCTGTATTTTAGATCTCAAAAACATCTCTCTAAAGAGATTTCGCTTCTCTGTCAATGCTGCACGTTCCATTATTATGTGGTGAATTGATTCAACAGTTTCCGTTTGTTGGCAAAAACGACAAAACCTTAGATTTTTCTAAATTTGTTTTGTTTTTGTCAAGATATCTCGTGTTGGCAGCAGGTTAAGGCGCAACCTCAGAAATGTGTCACGTATCTGTTGAGCTGGCAAAAGCATGAGATATGTTGGGAGTTGGTTGATCGCTCTTATTTTGCATTCACAATTTAGGTCCAATTGATATTTTGCCTTTTGCTCTGTCGTCCTGATCCAGTCGTTATAACAGATAGGTTTTTTTGCCTGTTGTGGCCGTTTTGTTAACATTTCAATGGAAATGTCCGCCTCCTGTAGTTTTTTCACTGCTTCTCTTTTCCATGCATTTAGAGCTGTGTCATTACTGGAGTTAGATTTTGATCGCAGTATTTTGATTGCGGGTATGACGTTGTCGCTTATCATTTTTCCTGTAAAGGTCCAGCTGTTTCAAGTTTACAATTGACTCTAGGGACTAGGTAGCAATTTCATAGTGAATGCGAGGCATAGGATAAGACTTTGGTAAAGCGAGAACTTTTTGCCAAAATATTGCCTCTAGTTGTTGCCATATTGACCCTTCTAATTTGATCATTGCTTCACTTCCATAGGCCAATATTGCCACCGCTTTCTGCCTAAAGAAGGATATCACAGGTTTCATGGAGCACTTCCCAAATATCCGGTGTAGAAATAAACCTTGGCGTGCTAAAGAGTGTACCTTAGATTTAAGGTGGTTCGCCCACTCTTTTTCGCCTGGTGACTAATTGAGCCAGATGCCCAGATATTTCATTGTTTTGACTTGTAGTCATTTTTTACTTTCCAGAAAGAAGGAATGTATTTTCGGTTTGTTGGAAGAGACATGTGTTAGAGTCATGATTTTTGTTTTTAGGATATTGAACTTCAGCTCATTATTTTTCATATATTCTTCCACCTTTGTAAGACCTGTTTGGAGGCCTCTCACTGTTTTGTCCAGTATGACTATGTCAACAGCATACATTATGCAGGGGAGAGGGACAGCGTTGAGTTTCGGTGGATTTGCTGTCATCACTTATGTGAGTTCCTCAAAGTCTGACGTATATAGGTTAAAAAGGGTAGCCGCAAGGGGGCATCCCTGTTTCAAACCATTCCAAGTTTCAATCGGGGCTGTAAGTATTCCAGCCTTTGACATTCTGATTTTTATTGTTGTGTTGGTGTAGAGTTGTTTTATTGGAGCCAGAACGTCTAGCGGGGATCTCCACTGGGCCAATTTGTCCCATAGTTTCTGTCTGTTAACCAAATCAAATGCTAACTGCAGCTCAATGAATGCTGCATAGACTTGTGTTTTCTTCATTGTCACTTATTGTTTTATTAGGTTCAGAAGGATTAGGTTAATGTTTGTTCCAACCTTTTTCACGAACCCTGTTTGTCTGACAGCTTGTCGTTGTGAGTTCAGTGACCAAGCAGTTAGTTTCTTCAGCAGAAATGTTGCGCAAATCTTTCCTAGCGGATCTAACAATGCAATAGATCGGTAATTGCCTGAAACCTTCCTATCACCCTGCTTATAGATGGGTATCAGGATCGCGACTTTTCACGTTTTAGGGATGTTATTAGTTTCTGCTGCCCAGTCGATGGCTTCCTTTGGCACGCTGGATTGCTGGTTTCATGTCCGTGATATATCCATCGCAGAGCGGTTGGGCGGAGATCCATGTCTCTTGGAGACAGATTATCTGAAAATTGTTAAAATCATGCATATTCTGTTGGAAGAGGTGGGAATGGCCTCTCGAGTTCCATGAGCATAATGTTGTAAGCTCTGTCTCATATCTAGGTTGTTGTTAGAGTTGGCTTTTATTTTGATCTTTCGTCGGGATAATTGTGTTTTCAAAGTCCTTCCAAATAAAGTGCTTAGTGATATTCGGTTGTGCCATATTTGTTCATCTGTTCCTTCTATTACTTCTTGGAGATCAATTTCGCATTTCACATGGTGTCAATTTTGTAGTATTAGTGTGACATACGGGCGATTTCATTTGCTTTTCTAGATATTCTCGTTTTTGTTTAAATGATAGCTGCTTCCCGACTTCTCTGTCGCTTTTATCATCATCTATTCTACAGGCAAAACCTAATTGAAATTATTGGTTTTCCATTTCGTTCATGAGTTTCAGTGTTTTCCTGGAATGAAACTCGATCCGTACAGTATCTAGTGTTTGGTCATCTATAAACTGGACCAACTTTATGTCTTCTGATCGTATGTGTTTCAGATGGGGAATTAATTCAAATACCCGTAGAATGTTAGTTCTATTTAGGATAAGTCTGTCATTTCGGGTTTCGATTCTTTCCAATTTCATTCTGTTTAGATTAGCTTGTCTGCGTGGGTCGATGAACATGGGCAATCTCAATTCAGTTTCTGAGCTTTCGTGTCTTGTATATTTTGATTTCTAATTTCTTTGATGTCTATACGAGGTTGAAGCATCTGTTGTGGGGCCGTCATTGTCGTCTGTTGAATCAATCCATATTGTTTGGTCGGTACATGTGAAGTCCAGATTGTTGTCGGATATGTCCTCACATGAGAGGTCGACCGTAACGGTCTGTAGCTTGATTCTTTCCTCGTATTGGTCAATGATTATTAAGGCGGAATCGTTCTCGTCTGTAGAGACCTCAATCATGGCCTCTTGTTCCTCACTCATGTATGTTGAGAGGTTCATCATCAATTCCTGTTGCACTTGCTCCTCAGTTTGAATAGTTTCTGGTCGTTGGACAGATGGGCGGCTCTGATTTTTAAGAGATACCTCTGCACTTTTCTTTCGTTGTTCAGAGAATATATCCTTTTTCGGTTGAGCTTTCAATGTAGTGAACTGTGGGGTCGAAATCTTCCGCAGGAAGGCTCTCGACCCGTTTTTCTTTTTTTTTCTTTTTTTTCCCCTGTTCTTATTTTTGTTTTGGATGATTGTTATTCTTTTGGGCAAAAATTTCAAAGGTCTCAGTCCCATTTTTCATTGTCATATTTGGATGGGGTTTTCTTCTTGTCTTTAATTGTCAGTTGTGATATGACTATATTAGTCTTGACTGGACATTCATCGATTGAGTCAGTGTTTGGTTGTGTCGGTACTCCAGGCTTACAATGAGCTGTAGACGCCACAGTTGGATGTTTAAAATTTTGCATCTCAGTGGGTTTCTAGAGATTCCTTATGGATGAGAGATTCTCTTGTGTAGTTGTTTGTTTTTCATTGGTCATAACACTGCTATTCATAGTCATTTGGTCTTTTTTCCCATTAACAGCTGTCAGCTGTGCTATGAGAGCGGTAGTCATCTGAGTTTTTTCTGCCCAGTCATTCTGGCTATTTCAAATAGTCTGATCTCCCACATCGAACTCGCTTCTGCCTCGATGTTTAAGCGTCCTTGAACTCTATCTATGAATGCTTCTAGATGAATTTGCTTAGAATGGATAAGTGCCAACAGAGGCGCCTGATTCTTGGGTGATTCTATGTTTGATTCTTGTAGTTTCAAGAAAGGAATCATTGCTTGTGTTGACGTAGCAATAAGCATGTTCTGTAGATCAATCATTGTGGTCGTGATCGGGTCTCTTTGGCATCCTTGGGATGTATCAGAGCGGCATTTATTTTCAGAGATGTCGTCAGCTCTTTTACTCACCTCTGTTTCAGCATCCCATCTTTCAAAATTCATTCTCTCTGCTCGTTGGGCCCTGTCCTCAAGATGTTTTGCATTGTGCTGCATGACCATCTGGGACCCAACCATTGGTCTTATGTCTGATGGTGTAGAGGTAATGTGTTTATCCCTATTCCTCATATTACAAAGATCACCAAAGACTTTCCTCCTTTTCTCATGATTAATCATGAGTGTTTCAATTTCCTTGATGTCAAGTGATAATCGTGCTGATTGTGGATTAGGTGACAGGGTGCCCAGAGGCCATGATGGTTCTGGCTTGATTCCTCGTACATACTTTGTTTGCCACCGTTGCTTCGCGAAAATCGCTTTGTGTTTTAGGGACATATCGCCTTTTGTGGAACTAGGTAAGGCTATGGTCTCACTATCCTGATCATTCATACAGTCAAACTTCTGTATCTGAGCTTTGTTGTTTTGCAGGATAGATTCAGTGTTTGTAACCATCTGCACGTCATCACACACCTTTAATGGCGTGTTTCTGTGTGTCAGACTTTTCGGTTTGTCATTGTGAAGTTCTGCGGCCTGAGTTTCCTCTCCCACGTGCTGGGGGCTAGAGAAGACCTCTTGAACTGCCTCAGAGACTGAGAGCAACATCACCCTCCCTTTCTCCCGAAATGGACATTGCCCGCACGGTTCTCCTAAGGGTAAGTCTCCAGAGGGCATGGCGGAGTCCCTCACCTTTGATATTTGTCGGTCTGGGTGCTTCTTTCCTGATCCATCCAGTGAACGGGTGCACCTGGGTGATGTTGACTCCAACCTTGCTAAGGCTGGGGGGTACAGAGGAGAGGCATCTAGGGTTGAGGAAGTCTTCGTCCGTTGGCGTTTTCGCGGGCCAGTGGTGGTAGCCATGGTGGAAGCCACAGTTGTGTGTCACACTGGGCCAATGCTTCCCGCGGCGTATCCAGGAAATATAGCAGTGGATGTAGCAGTAGACGACTCCTCCAATCAGCTTATTGAAATCACTGGTCCGGTGTACAGCATATACTGTATGATTCAGTATTTTCGGAGTAATCTCCTATATCACGGCTCTAGCTCTTCAGTGGAGTTAGAGCTCTTCGATGAAGTTAGGGAGGAGGCACGTGTAAGATGTTCTTCTCACGCCACCTCTTTTTGTTTCCAGTACTTTCCGCTCACCGTTGCTGCTGGTTAAGTACTGTAAACATTCCCAGTTGGAGTCAACGTGTCCTCGTGTCCTCGTGCCCGCAGAGCCCAACGACACAAAGACACTGCATCCTGACTCTGCGGTCGCTCCGCTGAGTCTTGCAGTCTTTGAAGGATATTTTCTATAGACAGCAAAAGTGGACTGGATTCCTCAGCAAAACACATAGCTCCGTTAGCAGCAAGAAACTAAAGTCTATACACAAAGACTCTGCGTCTTGACTCCGCAGAAGGAATCTTAATGCATATCAACCTCATTGCCTTCTTAAACAGGCAATTCCTTCCCAGTAGTTCTCTTTTTACCAGAATTTGGCCCTCTGAAAATGCTGTTCTAAATGCATTTACTGTCCTATAGTCCTTGCCCTCCTTGAATAAGGAAACCAGGTAATTGTCCATTTATAACGGATGAGATAACACAGAATCTACATGTTCATTAATATGACAGCCCAGCCACCTTGATCAGGAAGAGAAATAAGAAGACTCAGTTGACATGGCCCCTGATGACATGGGACATGTTTTCCGAAAGACCTGGGAAAGATTAGGCTACCTAGAAATCTTCCGTGAGAGGAAAGTGCCTCTGAAGGACCAGGCCATGCAGAAGGCTGGCCGGATCCGTCAATAGTGTGGGTGAGACAGTAGATGTCTGGGACAGTCCATTGACATCCGTAGGAGACTGGGAAACCAAACACCAGAAGGCCAAGAGCCGGATATTAGAATTAATGAGGCTCCTTGCCTGCACATCTGAAACAGAACTCTTGCTTCCAATGAGAAGGGGGAGGCATTAATCCACATTTGGGACCAATCCTGTAGGAATGAAAGCACTGCAAAGGCTTCTGAATCCAGATATTAAATGAAGAAACTGTGAACCTGATAATTGGCCCTAGAGACAAAGAGGTATGAGTCCTATGGGCCCCAGAGAGACCAGAGGTAGCCAAACAACTTGCTCAGCATCCAAACGCTCATTACCTGCAGATATCTGACATTCCAGTCTGCTACTGTGTTTGCTAGTGCCGGAAGGTACTCAGACTGCAGAGCAATATTCCTGTTCCAACAAAAAGGCTAAACATCTCTTGCGAGATCTGCCAGCCCTTTTGAGCCTTACTCCCAATTTGTTGGTGTAAGTGACCACTGCAACATTGTCAATCCGAAAGAGGACACAGCAGTTGGTCCAATCCCTTACTAAGCTTTTCAGGGCAAAGACTTAATAAGAGCCGCAAACCTTTGTATGTGTAATTTCTGTTCCTCAACTGACTATTTCCTTCAGTGGAAATATTCTCCCTGGGTAATCCCCAACCCAAATTGCTTGAATCTGGTTCCATTACTTATCTAAAGCATGACCAAGATTGCCCTCCTGTTCAAGGCCTCCATCTGTCATAGCCACCACAGGATCTATTCCCTGGCATCTGGGGGCGCATAGTAAATGCTATTTCACAAATGTCTGCACTTAGGTCGCTGAAGCAGCCAGTAATGAAGGGGGCCAGGAGAAATAGAATAGTTGGCAACAATATTCCTACAATCTGAGCCAGATGTCTGAGGTAGAACAGTTTCTTCTTTAATATCAACCGAATCTTGTGACGGCTCCTCCCCATTCATAACGTTGGAATGAGGAGGATGCATTGCCGAGAATCTTTATCAAAGCCAAAAAACTGGATGCATTGAGTAAGTTCTAGTAAGGACGTCTTGGTGTTCAATACACACCTCAACCTCTGATGGAGGGGCACTGCTAAATGGGTGTGAGAGCTAATGAAATGTAAGTCCTGCGCCATTATAGGTATGTCATCCAGATATATTATCCTCAACCTGTGCCCAGAGATAAGCTAATTTTCATAATACCCCGGTACACAAGTGTTTCTAGGTGCAACAAAACAAGGGAGGGCAGACAGAGGGAGGACAAGACAAATTATCTTACTAGGCCATGTGTCATTTATATTGTGCAAATGCGAGAACGAGAGGTGCAAGGGGAAATGGAGGAGGGAAGTGCAAGGGAGAGTGGAGGGGAAAACAGGGCAGCAATGCTCTGAGTAAGTGTAGAGAGGGCAGCGCGGCTCAGGGTAGTGCAAGAAGAACAAGGGACTGTAGGGTTACAGTTACAGCCCCTAAGTGTGTGGTAGGCCCGGAGGCAGTGCAAGGGTGACTGATCAAGAAAGAGCCTGGATACCAGTGAGAGTCTGAGGCTAGCTAAGCAACCAGTCGGTACAGCAGACCGGTGCAGCAGGGGAGGGAGAGAGAGCAAACAGAGGAGAAGAGGAATGTTTTGAGCTGCTTCCGGAACTTCGGCTCAAGTTTGAGAGGGGCAGGGAGGCCATTCCAGACAGAGGCACCTGCAGAGGAGACAGATCTACCTCACACTCTCTGCCTGGAGAATCGCCTAACCATTGGAGGTAGCTGAGCGAAGGGCTCGAGAAGGAAGGTATTTTGGAAGAGAGCGTTGGATGTATTGCGGGCCTCGGCCCCAGAAAGCCTTGTGGACAATGCAAAGGTTCTTGAACTTGATCCTTGAAGCCACCGGGAGCCAGTGGAGAGTTTTCAGGGCTGGAGAGATACTGTCCCTGGGTTTGAGGCCAAGGATAAGTCTTGTAGTCCTGTTCTGGATTAGTTGCAGCGGGCAGAGAGTAGAGGAAGGCAGCTTGAGAAAGAGGCTGTTGAATGTAGTCCAACCTAGAGAGAACCCTGGTTATGGAGACAGTGAGCTTCTGGGGGAATATGAGAAAAGGAAGAGTCCCTTTGAGGAGGTGCAGCTGGTAGTGGGACTTCTTGGTGACATCCGAGATGTGAGAAGAGAAAGAGAGAGTGGAGTCGAAGATGACACCAAGGCGTTTTGCCTCGCAGGAAGGCCAAGGTAGGGGGCCCAAGGCGGGCAGCCAGAGTGAGAGAGGGAAAGGATGGGCAGGGCTCCCAATGAGAATGTTCTCCATCTTACTGGCATTAAGGCAAAGATCGTTGGACGTGCACCAATCCTGAATCGCAGATAGACAGGAATGAGTGAGAGAGGAGAGGAGGCTGAGGGGAGCCTGAAGGAAAGCTGAGTGTCATCCACATAACACTGAGGAGAAGGTAAAGATCATGTGGGCCAAAGGGGCCAGTTGGAGGTTGAAAAACTAGGGTGCGAGGATAGAGTCCTGGGAAACGCCACAGGTAGAGAGAGAGGTGGCGGAAAGGGACCAAGTTGGATTTCGGAGGGGCGGTCCAAGAGGAAGGAGGTCAGCCACTCCTGAGTCTGATCTGTGATGGCCAGGTTCTCACAGAGTCAATTGATCAGGATGGTGTGGTTGAACGTGTCAAAAAGCAGAGGAAAGATCAAGGAGCATGAGGACAGAAGGAATGCAGAACCAAGGTTAGAGAGCAGATCTTCACGGGTGTTCAGGAGAGCGGTTTCCGTGCCTCTGGCCGCTCTGAAGCCAGCCTGATGGTCATGTAGACCACCACCAGTGTGGAGAGTAAGCTGGGAGATGGCCAGCCTTTCCAGGAGTTTGCCCAGGAAAGGGGTGATGGAGATTAGGCGATAGTTTGCTGGGCTGGCAGGATCGGCAGATGGCTCCTTGAGGAGGGGGGGCCCAAGGGAGTGCTTAAGGGGAGAGGGGAAAGTTCCACTGGCGAAAGACAGAAATCTGCCAAGGCTGGAACGAGGGTGTCAATATGCTCCTTGATGGTTCTAGAGGAGCAGGTGAGCACCTGTTTGGACGACACTTTCATAGTTCGGATTTGTCTAGAAACCTCGTCAGTTGTTGTCAGAGGAGAAAGAGGAGAAAGGAGGAGGAGAGGGAGAGATGGCCAAAGAGGGGCCGAGAGAGGAAGAGGGAGAGGAAGAGGAGATAGAGGAGAGGATGTCCTGAGTTTTAGCAGAGAAGTGAGAGGCCAGAGCCATACAGAGGGCCTGGGAGGGAACAGGAGAGCCAGAGACTGCAACATGATTGGCCATTTCCTTGCAGGTTTTTAAAGAGTTTGGCCGTGTTGTTAGAGGCCGCAGAGATGCGGGATTGAATGCGTGCTCTCTTCTCGACAAGGGCAGAGAGTCTTACAGGCAAGTTTGTGAGAAGGTGCACCCGAATCCCTCCTATTCCTCTCAGCCACCCTGCACTTGCGTTTCAGGGCGGCGAGATCGGAATCATACCAAGAGTTGCACTTGGAGGTAGGCTTCAGCCGGATTCTCATGACAGGGGCAAGGATGTTCAGGGTGTTGGAAATAGAAATATGCAGATTAGAAAGGGCTGTGTCAGGGTGTGAGTCAGCCCCAGTAGTAGGAGGAGCAGAGAAAGTAGAGGCAAAGGCATCCACTGACACACGCTTCATGGGCCGAATAACTGAGAAGGTAGGGGGCTTTGCCTAAGGATAGAGAGTTTCAGATGAGAGGAGAGTAGAAAGTGGTCAGTCTAAGAGAGAGGAGTGGTGAGAAGGTTAGAGAGGGGATGTCTGAGGAGATGAGAACATCCAAAGTATGTCCAGCAGAGTGTGCCGGGCCAGAGGGCATAATGGAAAGTGAGAGAATGTCACAGAGGTTGTGGAAAAGCCCAGAGGAGGGATGAGAAGCATCCAGGTGAATGTTGAGATCTCTGAGGTGGAGAAGTTGAGAAGTAGAGGCAAGGAGAGAAGAGGAGAGGTCGGCCCATTCAGAGAGCAATAGGGTGCCCTGGCCAGGCAGCCTGTATATGGTGGCCACAGTTAGAGAGAGAGGCAGGAGAGATAGAGAGCCTGCAGACCAGACATTCAAAGGAGGAGTAGGCCTGCGTAGGGATGTCAGAGTCCAGGACCCACTCCAGAAAGATCAGGACTACTCCACATCCAGGACCGTTGGTTCTGGGTTTGGAGAGCATCGTGTAGCTCACAGGGAGGAGAGTCTCAAAGCTTGTGACATAACTGGCCATAAATAATGTCTTGGTAACAGCAAGGACATCCAGGTTGAGTACTTCAAGGAGGTGACAGATGTCAGAGGAGTGTTTGACAGCAGAACTAGAGTTGAGAGTAGCTACATGGAGCAGGTTGCCACTTTTGAAAGACTTCCACAGAGGGGGTGTTAGAGGGGCCCAAGGGTGGCCAGAGGAGGAATATGAGGGTGCCAGAGAGGTTGCGTAAGTAGTAGCAGGAGAAGGGAGGAAGTTGATAAGACACAGGAAACCCCTATCAAAAACGAGGAGATTGGGCTGAGGACCCTGAACTAAGATGGTGCCGTTCAGATAGATATTAATGATGGTCTTGGAGGAGTGGAAGGGGGCCAAGAGGACCTCCCACCTAGTGCCACCATTAATGGGAGAGGAGGAGAAAGGAGAGAGACCAGAGACCATATGAAGTGTCTGTAGGTCTGGAGAGGGGACGACAAAGGGGATGTCTGGAGCAAGCACTGGTGTAGGTATCAGCGATAGGGAGGCCAGGGTTGGAGATCAGGATGTCCCTCATGAGCTTCTTCCTTCAAGAGATAGTGATGAGAGGGATAGGGTAAGAGACAGAGTAGCAGTTAGAGACGATGGGAGAGACAGTGAGCACCATAGGGGGTGCGAAGGAGGTAGGTGGAGAAGGGGGTGAGAGAAGAGGGAGACGCACAGCCCTGTGGCACACAACTCAGAATGCGCAGGGGGAGGAGGAGGGGATCACAACAAAGGAGGACACAGGACGGGAACAAGTAACTCACAACAATGAACAGCATGCCTTCCAGGGGGAGGGGGATCTGGGTGGGAGCCTAGAGAGAATCAGCAACAATGCCACAGTTACCGGAATGCAAAAACACCCAGATTCGACTTTCCCAGAAGGAGGAAAAAGGCAGGATTTTGAGCACAGCACAATACAACAAACCCAGATTCCACTTTCCCAGAAGGGGAAAAAAGGCTATGTTTTTTAGCACAGCACAATACAACACACCCAGATTCGATTTACATGATCAGTCACAGCAGGTCGAAGGCTGCAGGCTACCTGCTACCACAGTGGACACCGTCAGACACCAGTGGAGCTGTCGTTAGCCTCTGGTCCTTGGCCAAGGGGGCTGCCATGGCAGGGGGTGCCTTGGGTGGCCGATTTAAAGGGCCCGCCAACCAGTGTGAGCATGGTGGGACAGAGAGAGGGCCAACAAACAAAGAAGCAAACCGGACAAAGGGAGGGGGAGAGCAGGCACGAGAATAAAACTTTTACAAATGCAGAACTTACTTGGCCACTGAGCACCTGTTCTCACCCCAGCACTGGAGAAGCTGATGTTGGCATTGCCTGATGATAGTGGGGATGGCCTGCGGAGAGAGAATGAGAAAACACGTGTTGTTGCATGTGTACCTGTTGTCTGAGCAGGGGTTTGGGACCTGGGTCCGAACTGGCCCAAATAGGAATTGCCCATTTCTTTGTCTGCCCTTCGCTTCGGACGCCCAGGCGAGAGTCACCCTTGATCTAAGAGTTAAGATCAGACAGAAAGGGCCAGGGCTAAGAAGGTGGGTGGTGCTTAGGCCAGGTGACCTAGATCCACTTGCATCTGCTCACAAACTGAAAAGGAAAAGAGGCTGGAGGGCTACTTAAGTAGGGAAATACAGCGGCAAACCAGATTGGTCATGACTGGTCCCATCAGTTTGGTGAAGCACCCCAGCGCTTTATGGAAGGGAGGGGAACTGCCTCGAAGACCCTTCCATGTGAACTGTAGAAACTCCTTAGTAGGAGGGTAGATTGAAACCACCAAATACACATCCTTTAAGTTTATCATGACCATCCAGTCTCTAAGGAGGAGAGTGTCTCTCAAAAGATGGATCCCCTCCATCTTGGAATGATGGTACACTACAAAAGCATTTAGAGCCCTCAGGTTTATCACCGGGTGGAATTCCTTGTCTGCTGCTGGAATTAAAAAGATTGTGCTGAGGAACAGAGATGCAAAGCTTGTTGCCAGGATCACCACCCCTTTTGCAATTAGATCACCCACGTCTGTGTCTACCAACTCATCCTTGTGCTTGTCCAAACAACAAAAGGTGAGGCAGATCCAGCTGACAAGTAGGAAAGTAGAATTCTATATGGTATCCCTAACAGCCTGAAACCCCCCCAGATCTGAAGTAATAATTTTCCATTTCTGCAAGAAGTGAGCAAGTATGCCACCCAAACCTTCCAGGGAAAAAAACCTTCAAAAGGATATGCTCGGATCTTCTACTGAATCTTCCTCTCCATTGATGTCCCGTTGGTGGGAAGGATTGTGAATGCCCGCCTCTTGCTGAAAAGGTACCTATATGACCACCTCTGGGGGTGTATGGGGTGGGGCAGAAGGAACCACAAGAGTGCCATAAAAAAGAGTTTAACTGATTCACCCACCAGAACAACTGACGTTGGCTACTCCACTCATACCACACAACTCAGTATAAAAGGCCACCACATAGCCGCATGAACACTTCAGAAAATTGGCCTATTCACTGCATGGTGCTGCTGAGGCACATGATGAGCAGGAGGATGAGCAGGGAAAGAATATATAGGAGAAGTATATCTATATTTCAACTGGCAAATGAAGTTTAGCTTCCCACCAAGTGGTGTACTGGATCTGATAAGAGAGTGGGATGGGGTCTAAGATCACCTACAATGCGAGGATATGCCTTACCTTCAATAGTCAAGATAATTTCTTTACCACAAGGACGGTGGTATGGCATCCGGTATTGCCAAGTCCACACAGTCAAGGGCACTGTACTATGTCCTCACAGTGATCCATTAATCTACCAGACAACACATAGCCATGCCCCATGATGCCCACACAAGAGCAGCTATTGCAAGGGCATTTTCTGACATTTCTCTTGAGACTGACCACATGGTTTGTTGGGCATGTGTCACAGATCCTTCTGTATAAATAATGAAAGATAGTCATGGCAATAGCCAGTGACTTTATCTGACTCCCACAGGACCTCATGGACAATGCATGAATGCGTCATGGCTATCAAAAATTGGCTATCAAAAATCTCTTCCTTCACTACCAATGACACATTGAAGTGGGCAAATTGAAGTGAAATAGTAATTTGAAGGACGCAGCAGCTTCTAGCATGAGACAAGTATAGTAATGTGAGAAAACTGAAGGTGACTCACCCACTAGTCCCTGAGGATCTGTCATCCAGGTGGCCAGGACACAGCCATCACTTTTGGATCCAGTTCCTGGGGGTAGACCAGTGCGGGAGGATCTCCTGGATGAGTGGTCTTCGGATAGTGGAAGTGGGACACCGGAGGGTGAGAAGCGGTATCCCCTTTCCAATAACACCTTTCCCCCATCCTACAAGGTAGGATACCTAGGAATTCAACGCCCCCCCTTTCCAGAGGAAAACAATTTCTCACGGGCAGGTCACCGTGAGCAACAACTGACTAACACCCGAGCCGTATACATGGCAGTCAGGCAATTACTGATAATTACACATGCCTGACTTCCATCACACTTCCCAACATGGATAAAAAGGCAGAGCATGAAAGCACACTCTGAGCAAGGAAAAACACATGAGGTAGCAGCAATTCTGAGATGGCAGTTTAAAATGAGGAGAAAGGCATCAAGACCAAAGAGAATTGCAACTATGGGACTTCCCTTGACCTTTGGGCTGCGACTTTCACAAGACCTCAAGGAAAAGAAAATAATGCCAGGAATAACAGCTGAACAACGGTACAGTGTTTATCAAAAGTACATGGGGCCCTCCCGCATTGATAGTGAAGGTTGTTATGCCACTTACCCGGGGTGCAGGACGCATCCACAGGTCCCGGCGATTCCCATCCTGGCGCATCTATCCCCGATACAGGTTGGGGGTTCCTTGGTCATCTACGGCTCAAGCCGCCTCCGGAATTTCCCATACGCGTGCTTTGCGCAGACACGGAGGGCCGTGTTTCGCTCTCCGCGCATGCGCCGTCCACAGAGAGATCGGGAGGTTGCAAGCTTGCTTCCCAAGCCTCGTTTTGGGCGCGTCAGCACCCGGGGACATCACGGATTGCGTTCCAAGCCTCCCGGATGCTGCCTGCCCTATATAAGGGCTAGTTTGCTTGAACAAACCGCGTCTCAACGCGGTTTGTTTCCTGATCGCGTTCTCGCTCGTGTTACTCTTGAGTGGCACCTTGTCATTATTCCCAGTCCTTTGTTCTTGTCCTTCCCAGCTGTAGTTCCTTTCCTTGTCAGACTCTTGGTGTTCTTGCCTCTAATTCCCTTTTAGCCAGTAGGTTCCCAGGGCCTCAATTCCTTCCAGCTCCCTTCCTTCCTGCCTGAGTTTTCCCTTGTTCTGCCCCAGGGTTCCTAGTCCCTCCTGCCTCTTGCCTATTGGTTCAGTGCCTTCCCTCCTGCCTCCTGCCAGTTGGTTCAGTGCCTTGCCTCCTGCCTCTTGCCTATTGGTTCAGTGCCTTCCCTCCTGCCTCCTGCCAGTTGGTTCAGTGCCTTGCCTCCTGCCTCTTGCCTGTTGGTTCTGTGCCTAGCCTACCTTGGAGTTCTGAGTCTACGACACCTTCTCTGCACCATCTGCTGTGGACCTTCTATCCAGTCAAGACCCGCCTTCCCTGTCAGTGCTTGCACTGTCCCGACGTCACGCAAATCAGGGAAGTGCGCATCCGTGGCGTTGGGAGCTGGTTCACCACTGACCCTGTTTGAATTCAGAGTGGGTGTTGTGCCGGTTCCTCGCGTCACACATTCTGCAACCATCAGTCGGACAGCCTGGCTACTACACCACGACCATCCACTGGAAATTCAGGTACCCAGCGCCCACGAGACGCTTTCCTTAACAGATTGAGACGCCTACCTTCTGATCCCGAGATGGATGAAGCCCAGGAACTTCGGGATGAGATGCGGGCCCTTCGAGCCGAGATGTCAGCACTTCACCAGGAGAACATTGGTCTAAGACAGTTGGTGGCACAAAGTACCGGGGCTACACCTCAGGGTGAAGGTGCTATAGCTCATACCGCACCTATCAAATTCGATGGAGATTCAAGACGTGTGGTCGAGTTTTGTAATCATGGTAGAATACATTTCCTCTCCAGGTCTTCTTATTTTAACTCAGACAAGGCCAAGATTGGATATATTTTGGGTAATTTGACTGGGAACGCGCTTGCTTGGGCAGCGCCTTTGGTGGCTGCCAATAGCCCCATTCTAAACGACTTTGCAGCGTTCGAAAAGGCATTTCTAGAGGTTTTTCAATCACCCAATTTGGCTTCTGCAGCACAGAATCAATTGATGGACCTTAAGCAAGGAGCCATGGACATAATAGCCTACATTGGTCGCTTCCGACAATTGGCCACCGATTCCCAGTGGCCAGAAGTAACCCAAAAGACTCTGTTTCGTCGGGGATTGAGAGAAGAATACAAGGACGAATTATCACACATTCCAGAGCCCGACACCCTTCAGCAACTAGTGGAACAAGTCTTGCGGATTGATCACAGACTGGCAGAACGAAGAGGAGAGAGACGTCGAGCTGAGAGGCTGTTTTCCAGACCCACAAACACGTCTACTGGAATTCCTGGGTCTTCGGACTCCGGTCCAGAACCCATGCAGTTGGGTGCTGTGAGGGGTCCGTTATCAGAAGCAGAAAAGAAACGCCGAAGAAGTCAAAGGTTATGTTTGTACTGCGGAGCCGCCGGACATTACTTGGGTACCTGTCCTTTACGTCCTCAAAGGAAGTCGGAAAACTAGGTGACCTGTCGTCTATAAGAAAGGCAACGACAGGTCTCACTTCACTTTCAGTCCTTTCCGGTCCTTGCTCTCTGTTCCAGCTCATGCAACCCGCTGTTTTGATAGTTTTGGAAATCAAATTGAGATGGTTAGACAAAGAGGTGAAGGCTCTTGGCTTATTGGACTGTGGAGCATCTGGCAATTACATCGACGAAAGTTTCGCAGCAAGGCATGGTATACCTTTGTTTTCCCGAAAGAATGTTCTGTCTGTGGAGGTGATTGATGGGACTCCTTTATCCTCGGGGCCAATACGTCAACACACCATGGGTCTATTCATCCAGATCAAAGAACATGGTGAAAGAATCGCTCTGGACGTTATCAAATCACCTTCGTATGCAATAGTTCTGGGTTTACCGTGGCTGCAATGCCACAATCCCACTATCGATTGGGAAGCACGTACTTTGGTTTTTGCTTCCGCTCATTGCCTTCGGAATTGTTGCTTACCTGGCAGGCCTCAGAACATCATCATCTCTACGCCTCTTACCAGAAGCAATAATACACCTGGTCTTTGCTCATTGTTCCCAATACCACAAGTGTACGACGATTTTCGGAAGGTCTTCTCCGAACCAGGAGATATTCCTCTACCTCCTCACAGACCATTCGATTGTTCCATTGATTTGATACCAGGTTCGGTGATACCTCACGGGAAGGTGTATGCACTGTCCTTAACCGAGAAAGAGGCCTTACAGGAATACTTGGATGACTGCACCAAGAAGGGATACATAACAACCTCAAAATCCCCTGCTGGTTTTCCTTTGTTCTTTGTGAAGAAGAAGGAAGGTACACTACGTCCTTGTATAGACTATCGACAATTGAACGACATCACGCAAAAGGACAGATATCCACTGCCCTTGATCCGGAATATCATGGAATCCCTTCGAACAGCTCAAGTCTTCACCAAGCTAGATCTCCGTGGTGCTTATCATCTGATCCGGATAAAGGAAGGCGATGAATGGAAGACGGCCTTCAAAACCCCATTCGGACATTATGAATATCGGTTAATGCCATTTGGTTTGTGTAATGCCCCGGCCGTCTTTCCGCGCTTTATGGACTACATTTTTAGCGACTTGATCGGCCTCTCCGTCTGGGTGTATCTGGATGATATCCTCATTTTTTCTGTTAACCAGGAACAACATGTGAAACACGTCCGAGAGGTACTTCGTCGGCTATCCCAGAATCAACTGTACGCAAAAGCTGAGAAGTGCTCTTTTCACAAGGAAAGCATGGAGTTTTTGGGCTATGTGATCAGCGGATCAGGCATTTTCATGGATCCCGCAAAGGTACAAGCCATTCAGAACTGGAATCAACCTCGTGATCTGAAGTCCCTGCAACAGTTTTTAGGATTTGCCAATTTTTATCGGCACTTCATACCTCGTTTTTCACAGCTAACGACTCATTTAACTGGACTAACCAGCAGCAAGGTACCTTTCCTCTGGGATTCGCAGGCCACATTGGCCTTTGACACCTTGAAAAAGGCCTTCAGCACAGCACCCATTCTGTGTCACCCCAATGACGAAGTACCATACATTGTAGAAGCAGACGCTTCCGACTTCGCTGTTGGTGCTGTTCTCCTACAAAAGCAACCCGAAACTGACATGGAACATCCCGTGGCGTATTTCTCCCGTAAACTCTCTCCTAGTGAAAAGAACTATGCTGTGATTGAGAAGGAGTTATTGGCCATAAAAGCGGCATTTGAAGAATGGAGACATCATCTCCTCGGGGGACGGCATTCGGTGGAAGTCCGTACTGACCATCGCAATTTACAGTATTTACGTTCTCTTCAGTGCCGTACCTCTCGCCAAGCCCGATGGGCCTTCTTTTTCTCTCACTACGACTTCCATATTACTTACATTCCCTGTGCTCAGAACTTGAAGGCTGATGCCTTATCTCGTTCTTTGGAAGGAGAGGTTAAGGGCGATTATAGCGACAAACCACTGATCTCTCCGAAGCATTTTCTGCTTACGCTCTCGCCCCATCTCCAGAAGATTGCACAGGATACCATGACAGATCCAGTTCGGGCTAGCCTCCTGAAACGACCACAGATCACTGAAAACAATGGGCTACTGTTTTACCGGAACAGGTTATACATACCCTCAGTCTTTCTTCGAACTCTTGTACTTTGTGGGTTCCATGATTCCCGAATCGGTGGACATCGTGGCATAAAGGCCACCCAAGAATTAATATCCAGACAATTCTGGTGGCCAGGTTGGGCCGAAGAAACTGAGCAGTATGTCAAGAGTTGTCCTGTGTGCGCCCAGACCAAAATCCCAAGGAAAAGACCATTGGGGTTACTTCATCCCACAGAGATACCTCCTTACCCATGGCATACCATAGCCACAGATTTCATCGTTGATCTTCCTCCATCTGACGGATATACCTGCATCATGGTAGTTGTAGACTGTTTCACTAAGACTGCCCATTTTATTCCATTTCCCGGAATACCCACGGCATCCCAGATGGCTTTAGCGTTCTTCCAGGAAATATACAGATTACATGGATTACCTGAAAAGATCATATCTGATCGTGGATCCCAGTTTCTGTCCTCTTTTTGGCGTCAGTTGTGTAGTCATCTAGGCATCCACAGAGCCCTGAGCTCAGGTTATCATCCACACACTAATGGTCAGACGGAAAGAACCAATCAAACGTTGGAGCACTACCTTCGATGTTTTGCTAACGCCACTCAGACCAATTGGAAGACACATCTGGTTCTTGCTGAAGCCTCCTATAATAATGCAAAACATTCTGCTACCGGACTCAGTCCTTTTTACTGTTCTTTTGGTCAACATCCTAAATTGGTGCCTTTTCATCCAGTACCACCCAGTACAGTTCCATCTGCTGATCATCTGGTCGTCACCATCCAAAAGCAACACTCGTTGGCACACAGAACTCTTGTTGAGGCACAGGGGCGCATGAAGCAGCGGGCTGATAAAGGACGCACTCCCGAACCACTTTTCCATGTGGGAGACTTAGTCTGGTTGTCCTCTAAGAATCTGCCAGTGCGTAATCTACCTACCAAACTGGCTCCCCGTTATTTTGGCCCGTTCAAGGTTATTAAGAGTTTGTCCTCTGTATCATATCGCCTACGGTTGCCACAGTCCTGGCGGGTTCATCCTGTCTTCCATGTCTCCCTTTTGAAACCTTATGTGGTTGACACCTTCCAGCGTTCTTTTTCCCGACCTGCCTCTGTTACTGTCCATGGTGTACCCGAATTCGAAGTGCAGGAGATTTGTGATTCGCGCATACGACGGGGGGTGCTTCAGTATTTGGTGGACTGGAAGGGTTACCCGGCCTGTGATCGCACTTGGGAACCTTGCAGTTTTGTGCACGCTCCCCGTCTGGTTCGCGACTTCTACCTCCGATTTCCTTGGAAACATGGGGCCCCTGGCCTTTCTGGGAGGGGACATAGTGTTATGCCACTTACCAGGGGTGCAGGACGCATCCACAGGTCCCGGCGATTCCCATCCTGGCGCATCTATCCCCGATACAGGTTGGGGGTTCCTTGGTCATCTACGGCTCAAGCCGCCTCCGGAATTTCCCATACGCGTGCTTTGCGCAGACACGGAGGGCCGTGTTTCGCTCTCCGCGCATGCGCCGTCCACAGAGAGCTCGGGAGGTTGCAAGCTTGCTTCCCAAGCCTCGTTTTGGGCGCGTCAGCACCCGGGGACATCACGGATTGCGTTCCAAGCCTCCCGGATGCTGCCTGCCCTATATAAGGGCCAGTTTGCTTGAACAAACCACGTCTCAACGCGGTTTGTTTCCTGATCGCGTTCTCGCTCGTGTTACTCTTGAGTGGCACCTTGTCAGTATTCCCAGTCCTTTGTTCTTGTCCTTCCCAGCTGTAGTTCCTTTCCTTGTCAGACTCTTGGTGACCTTGCCTCTAATTCCCTTTTAGCCAGTAGGTTCCCTGGGCCTCAATTCCTTCCAGCTCCCTTCCTTCCTGCCTGAGTTTTCCCTTGTTCTGCCCCAGGGTTCCTAGTCCCTCCTGCCTCTTGCCTATTGGTTCAGTGCCTTCCCTCCTGCCTCCTGCCAGTTGGTTCAGTGCCTTGCCTCCTGCCTCTTGCCTATTGGTTCAGTGCCTTCCCTCCTGCCTCCTGCCAGTTGGTTCAGTGCCTTGCCTCCTGCCTCTTGCCTGTTGGTTCTGTGCCTAGCCTACCTTGGAGTTCTGAGTCTACAACACCTTGTCTGCACCATCTGCTGTGGACCTTCTATCCAGTCAAGACCCGCCTTCCCTGTCAATGCTTGCACTGTCCCGACGTCACGCAAATCAGGGAAGTGCGCATCCGTGGCGTTGGGAGCTGGTTCACCACTAACCCTGTTTGAATTCAGAGTGGGTGTTGTGCCGGTTCCTCACGTCACACATTCTGCAACCATCAGTCGGACAGCCTGGCTACTACACCACGACCATCCACTGGAAATTCAGGTACCCAGCGCCCACGAGACGCTTTCCTTAACAAAGGTGGGGAGAAGCGATTGCCGCCATGGTACTGTCCTTGGTTCTGACAACAAAGCAGAGCCAACGAACACAGCCGTTGAGTCTGGGAGACTGATAGCAGTCCGGACTGTGTTACGAACAAGGTTTGCAAAGTGGTAAGATTGTATGAAGAAAGATGTGGTGCATGTGATTGAACTTTTGTGAAACCGAAATAAATACTGTACACAGAGTGGTCCGTAGCCACGTGGGCGCTCATTCTGTTTAATCTCTATTTGGTATCCAACTGAGCGCATTAGAATGATTGAACTGTGAAATCAAAGTGGTCCTGCAACGGGTCAAGCTAAATCCCATGCACATTCAAAAGTCTTTGATAGCTAAAATAAACTGAGATTGGTATAAGCCTGGCTGAGGGAGACCAATTGTATAGAGGGGATATGAACACGGAAGAGGGGGATCTAAATGAAAGATTGTGGTGAGACAAGGGATCTGAGCCCGGCTGAGGGGGATCCGGGTTGAAGAGTGAATCGCCCTACTTGAAAATTTGGAAATGAACCTTTTCGTTGTTTTTGGTACAGCGGGCGCTCTGAATCAAGACACTTTGAACGTAATAGACGTGGGCATAGAAAGCCCTGAGGTCGGTTAAAGGAACTCTATCCTCGTAGCGAAGAAGCCCAAGAGTGTGCTATGCTCGAGTGAACCGCCTTGTCCCATGCTGAAAACGTGGGGAAGGGAGGCCAACGGCCTGAACATACTGACTTATCATTTTGTGAGTACTACTTTATTTTTCATGAATATTTCTCCACACTATTTGTAAATTAGCGGTAAGGCTTGGCAATTTTTTTTTTTTAGTATAGGCCTTTTTATTTTGACAAGACACCTCTAGGACTGCATTATTATTATTTGATGGTCATAGCTTGCTCCCATCTTAGATTTAGGCTTAGCTAGGCATTTATCACACGCTTGAATAAGGTTCAATAAACACCCTTGAACTGTGGTCACTTGTGTCTGTCTTACTTTGATACCATGCCTTACATATGGTGTCAGAAATGGGATGCGACTCAATTGAAAAAAATTGGGGAACCCTACAATTCCAGAAGCTTAGTCATAGAGCCTCCAACACCTCTGTTGCCACAAAAGAGTAAATAGGCTTTGATATCTGTTAAAGGTATTTGTACTGTGCACCGTCACCAACAGAGTTGGTTCCCAGGCGCTCAGTCGGATCTGCAAACGAGAAGGCGGGAGAGGTTAATAAGGTGAAGAGGGAATGGGATAGTGAGAGGAGTGGTATTCTGTTGGCAGCTTCAGTTCGGTATACACCGTGCACTGAGCTTTGGTGCGAGTATCGGGTCGGAGTCGGTCCTCGTGTGCTGTTGGTGCGTCTTATATGTTGTTTATTTGTTGTTGCAGTGTGGTAAAGTGCGTGGGGTTTGCTGTGCGAGAGGTGGTTGTCTGAGTTTTTTGTGTGAGTTAAGTATGCAGAAATTTTGAGCTTTTTGGTTAGTGGGTTTATATGTTTCGCAGCTAACCTTCGCAGCCTGGCCAAATGCCTAGATGCTGAGAATCCTGTATTATGCTAATATTCACAATTCTATCTAAAAGTGGCACTTGCCAATATTCACAATTCTGCCTAGATGCGATGCATGCCAATATTCAGCATTCCATCCAAGTGTTGCATATGCCAACATTCACAAATCCGTCTAGATGCGACGCAGGCTAATATTCACAATTCTATCTAAATGTGGCACTTGCTAACATTCACAGAGGTGTGTTGCTTGTCAGCTTTCACAATTCTATCTAAATTTGGCGCATGCTAATATTCACAAGTCTGCCTAGATGCGAAGCAGGCTATTATTCAAGAATTCTAAGTGTGTTGATTTCTAATCTTGACAATTCTGTCTAAGTGAGGCACATGCTAATAATCACAATTCCGTCTAAGTGTGGCACATGCTAACATTCACAATTCTGTCTAAGTGTGGCGCTTGCTAATATTCACAAATCTGTCTAGATGCGACGGAGGCTAATCTTCACAATTCTGTCTAAGTGTGGCACATGCTGACATTCACAATTCCGTCTAAGTGTGGCGATTGCCAACATTCACAATTCCGTCCAAGTGTGGCACATGCTAACATTCACAATTCTGTCTAAGTGTGGCGCTTGCTAATATTCACAAATCTGTCTAGATGCGGTGCAGGCTAATATTAAAGAATTCTGTCTGAGTGTGTCGATAGTAAATCTTCACAATTCTGTCTAAGTGTAGCACATGCTGACATTGACAATTCTATCTAAGTGTGTCGCTTGCTAACACTCACAATTCTGTCTAAGTGTGGCACACTCTAATAATCACAATTCCGTCTAAGTGTGGCACCAGCTAACATTCGCAATTCCGTCCAAGTGTGACACAGGCTAACATTCACAATTCTGTCTAAGTGTGACACTTGCTAACTTTCATAGTTTTGAGGTAAGGTAATGTAGAGTGGCAGAGCTTTCTGGAGTAGAGTAATTGCTCTACCCCCCCACCCATGCCACAACTACTTTTCTGGTTGATGGCAGGTCACTGGCTTCACTGGCTTCCCCTGCTGAGACCTGCAGACACGCCTTGGAGCTGCCACTGTTGGAGCCACCCTTTGTCTTGGGGCCCTTAGCCACAGAGGCTGCACGGCAGAGGGCTGCCCTGGGAGGGTCCATTATGACCGTCTAGCACTCCAATCAGGAATCAAATGGATTTAGCACAGAGTGATGAAAAGGCCAATCAGGGATGGTGGGCAGGCTGGGAGGCGGGAGGGAAGCGTGGAAGAGGTAATGGGTGCCGGCAATGAACGCAGTTTGCGGAGATAGTATGGGGCCTCAGCAGTGACCCAGATAGTAAGATGGAGGCCCAGGAGGGTTGCACCAATGCTCAGAACTCACCGTACTCTGCAGCAGCAATGAGCCTGCACGGTAGGCAAGCGGGTCGCTAGATTATAAACACACCGAGAAAATGGCCAATCAGGGCTGGTGGGTGGGCTGGGAGGCGGGAAGGACACATGGAAGAGGAAATGGGTGCCGGCAATGAACGCAGTGCGCAGAGATGGTATGGGGCCTCAGGAGTGACCCAGATAGCAAGATGGAGTCCCAGAAGGGTAGCACCAATACTCAGAACTCACCGTACTCTGCAGCAGCAATGAGCCTGCACAGTGTGCAAGCGGGTCGCTAGATTACAAACACACTGAGAAAATGGCCAATCAGAGTTGGTGTGCGGGCTTAGAGGCGGGAGGGAAGCGTGGAAGAGGAAATGGGTGTCGGCAATGAACACAGTGCGCGGAGATGGTATGGGGCCTCAGGAGTAACCCAGATAGCAAGATGGAGGCCCAGGGGGGTTGCACCAATGCTCAGAACTCACTGTACTCTGCAGCAGCAATGAGCCTGCACAGTCGCAGTAGAGAGGCTACTATCCCTCCTGGGAAAAGAGGAATGATTCCCACAGACTTCGTTTTGATACCCCCTCCTGGGTGTTATATAAGATTGGCCCCAAAATATGGTTTAGCATGAAAGTTTGGTATAGACGTTCTAGCAGGCGTCATCAATCCCGACTTTTGAGGCTGAGGAGACATAAAGGTCCTCTTACAGGACCATGGCGATAACCCATTTGAAGTGCATTCTGGAGACAAAATTGCTCAGGTGATTCTTGAAAAAGCTTTAATTCCCCACTTTAGAGAAAGTAAACCAGAAGAAACAGAGAGGGGTACCTTTGACTTTGAGGAAGCTGATGAATCATCAAGCACTGAAGAGAAAAAGGATGAAGAGTCTACCATCTATCCCGTCCTAGATTTCACCCAGCAAAATGACCCAGCCCTCGCTAATTGCTTTTTACAAGCAGTTCCCGAAGGAGAGAAGTTAGAGAAGGGAAGCCCTTTATTCTTCCTAAAGCAAGGATTGCTATATAGAAAAGAAACATCCAAGAAGGTTTGAGTAAAACCCAGTTGGTAATTCCCAAAACCCACCGAAAGATCGTGCTCATGATTGCGCATTCCCATCTGACATGAGGACACGTAGGACCATCTAAAACCCAGGCACACATCAGAGGGAAGTTCTACTGGCCAGGTAACCATGCTGACATAAAAACCTTTTCCAGATGTGTGAAATATGTGAGGAAACCAGTACATACATCCCTCTGCCTGCCCCTTTAAACCCTTTCCCAATCATAGAAGTCAATTTTTCAAGAGTTGGGATGGACATCATTGGACCTTTAGAAACACCCAGACTGGGCAACAAATATGTCCTCGTAATTGATGACTATGCCACTAGATACCCTGAGGCATTCGCTATGTGGAACAACACTACTCAGCTAATTCTGAAGCACCTCCTACTGTATTTTCCCAGGGTTGGCTTTCCTAAAGAACTCCTAATGGATCAAGGTTCAAATGTTATGACCAAGCTCATGGGGGAAGTCAAAGTACTTCTCCATATGACCACCCTACAAACTTGCATGTACCATACCCAAACAGATGGTTTGGTGGAGAGATTCAACAAGATACATAAAATGATCCTAAGAAAGTTGGTAGATAAGGACGGGAAGTACTGGGACTGTATGATCCGCTGGCACTGTTTGCAGTGAGAAAAATCCCTCAGGCATCTACTGGATTCTCTCCTTTTGAGTTACTCTATGGTAAAGAACCTGGAGATGTCCTTGATGGAAAAAGCCCAAACCCAGCAAAAATCTGCCTATGACAAAAAGGTGAGCTTAAGATTGTTTGCCGTAAGACAAAAAGTAGTGGTCCTCTTGCTTACACCGGAAAACAAATTTGTCTCTAAATGGCATTGGCCATATGAAATACTGGAACAAACAGGAACCCATACTTATAGGGTAGCCCAACCTGACAGGAAACAGAAGGCCCATCTATATCATGTAAATCTCTTAAAAGAGTGGAAGGAAAACCTGTCTGCCACCAATGCCACAATACTATCCTGTTTGGTGCCAGAAGAGGTCGATAACTTTGAATTCATTCCTCAAGAGCTATCTAGGCAACAACAAGAAGATTTGAAAGATGTAATTATCTCAGTTCCTGATGTATTCTCGTAGACACCACTATACTAGGAAGAGTAGTTCATCTGAAACCGTATAGACTCCCGGAAACCAGCAAGCAGATAGTGGTTGAGGAAGTGACTAAAATGTTAAGAGCGAACATTATCAAACCCTTTTCAAGACCATGGTCCTCCACTATCATACTGGTCACTAAACCTGACCGTTTCTGGAGGTTTTCCATAAATATTTGCCAAGTTAATGCCATTTCTGACTTTGATGCTTATCCTATGCCACGCATCAATGACCTAATTGATAAACTGGTAAATGCCACCTTTCTATCAACCCTAGACTTAAGAAAAGGGTACTGGCAGGTCCCAGTGTACGGACTTGATACAGAAAAGACAGCTTTCTCAACACCCCTACGACTGTTTCAGTTTAAAGTCCTTCCTTTTGGTTTACATAGGGCTCCAGCCACATTCCAACAGCTTATGGATCAAATATTACAGCTCTACTCTGATTTCTGTGGAGCTTGCATTGACGATATCTTTATTTATAGCAAAACTTGGGAAGACACCTTACCAATATTTTTACCATCTAAAGAGCTCTCAAAGAGGCTGGTCTAACTGCCAATACATCCAAACGCAGACTGGCCCAATCAGCTGTGAAATACCTCGGCTTCTTTATAGGAAATGGTAGTGTGCAACCTCAACACTGTACTAGATACTTCTACTCATAAAATTAAAAGAGACCTCAGAGCATTCCTACGGTTAATCGGTTATTACCGTAGATTTTTTCCTGAACTTCTTGGACAGGACAGCTATGCTGACAGATAAACTAAAGAACGCTGAGACCCAGAAAAGTCATTGAACATACGAGGATGATATGTGTCATAGCACCCTAAAACAAACCTTGTGCCAGAACCCGATCCTAAAGGTAGTGGACTTCTCAAAGGAATTTGCACTGCACACAGACGCTGTCAGGAATCGCCAGTGGAAGCTATGGAACATTTGGAGGCATTGACTTAAGCAGGTTAACGCTCTAGTCCTCATTAAACATGGCGTCCTGCCCTATAAGTTCTGGCTCCGCCCACCCAGCCGATGCGTTGTATCTGTATTTTTACCTGCTGCTACGCCCATTACACCAGTTGCCTTTTGCAATCACTTTCCTTCTTTAGTCTAGTGTGTATATGCTTCCTTTTTCTTGCATTCCTATTTTTTTCCTAGTGTCCGGTATTTCCTTCGTGTTGTGTGAATTTGAGCCTATCCTTGCCTTCTGATTTTTTCTTATTTTTCCTGACGCTCTCTGTCAGTATCTGCCTACTACTTTCGTCTGTCTTGGACGCTTGTTTGTTTATCTTTCCCTACAGCGTTGCCGCTCGGCTCGCTGCCTTCGTCCGTCTCGGACGTTTTGTTTATTTAACTTCCTTTGCGGCGTTGCCGTTCGACATGTTGCCTTTGTCTGCCTCGGGCGTGAACAACATTTACGATCACTATTTCTTCCTTTGCTTTCCCCTTCACGGCTCCTGTCTGGTCATACTGCACTGTCTTGTCACCCTGTAATCATTGAAGTTTTCCTCTGCCACCCGGGAGTTATCTGCTGGTTCTGTATTACATCTACTTTGACTTTGCTAATTTCAGAGAGGTACTCACCTTCTTTTCTAACGTGCCATTTCTGAGTTCTTCCTTTTGTCAGCTTCTATACCTTTCCTTACCTGTTATTCTGGTCTATCTTCCTGTTTAATTCCTTCTGTATTTCCTTAGGTATACTTCTTTCTCTGGACCTTCAGTGCCAATCTCAGTTTTGTCATCCAGTGCGGATTGCCTTTGCTGGACTTTGGTCTTTGGATATTGCACCATCCTCGGAATCCACCATCTTAACCAGGGTTTTTTCTGCCTTTCGGCTTTTTCCCTCAGAGCAAGAC
The DNA here is from genome assembly GCF_040938575.1 of Ambystoma mexicanum. Taxonomy (NCBI): domain Eukaryota; kingdom Metazoa; phylum Chordata; class Amphibia; order Caudata; family Ambystomatidae; genus Ambystoma; species Ambystoma mexicanum. Next base: position 1,090,017,139 of record NC_090929.1, read on the forward strand.
TGGCCCCCTGTGGTTCCCCGAGGGTAGAGTCTAACTTCTGCCAAGATGGCCTCTGTAGGGGCCAGACCTTATTTACACGAGAGAAAAGGACATACATTCAAGGCTCAGAACCCCCGGAAGGAGAAGAAGGAATGGAAAAGGACTGAAGCTGTTCTTAAGGAACTTACTTCTGAAGAATCAGGTGAGGAGAAGGGGGAGACAGACACTGACCCTGACAGATGCCTCGGTTACAGGGTAAGGAGCAGTCTTATCAGAAATTTGCGATGCATTGGAACATTCAAGTCGCAAACTTTTCCCATGTGAAATAAATGACTCTCTGCTGGATCTAGAGGCCCTTGCCATCAAGTGGGCCATTATCGACCGTAGATACCACCTCCTAGGAAGACAGTTCACACTTGTCACTGACCATTCTCCACTGGTTTGGATTAGCCAACGAAAAGACTCTAACCCTCAAGTCATGCACTAGTTCTTAGACCTGCAACCCTACTGTTTCACTGTGCAGCAGTGAAGAGGTAAAGACCAAGGGAATGTGGATTTCCTCTCTCTTTTGCCCTGTGAAACAGATGCGGCTACATCGCATAGGGGAGGGGTAAGCGTGAAACCTGAAGGTGTCTCATCCGCTAGTCCCCAGGGATCTGTCATCCAGGTGGCCAGGAGACGGCCATCGCTTGTGGATCCCTTTCCTTGGGATGGACAAGTGTGGGAGGATCACCTGGATGAGGGGTCCTCGGGCAGTGGAAGTGGGACACCGGAGGGTGAGACGCGGTTTCTCCTTCCCAATAAAACCTTTTCCCCATCCTACCAGGTAGGATACCTAGGAATTTAACCCCCACCCCTTTCCCGAGGCAAACACTTTCTCATGAGTGAGCAACAACAGACTAACACCCGAGCAGTACCTGACATGTCCAACACAAGGTCAAGCAGAGTCAGGCAATTACTGATAATTACACATACCTGTCTTCCATCACACTTCCCCACATGGATAAAAGGGGGAGCACATATGCACATTCTGAGCAAGGCAAAACGCACGAGGAAGCAGCAATTCCAAATGGCAGTTTAAACCGAGGAGAAAGGCGGCAAGTCCAGAGAGAGTTGCAAGGAGGGAACTTCCTTTGTCCTTTTTGGAGAAGGGCAGCGACGTTCATGAGACCTTGAGGAAAGAAACATAAGGCTGGGAATAACAGCTGAACAATGTTATGGCGTGTGTCAAAAGTAGACAGGCCCTCCCACAATGATAGCCAAGATAGGGAGAAGCGATTGCCGCTGTGGTACTGTACTTGGCTCGGACAACAAAGCAGCACAAGCTAGCTGAGCGGTTGAGTCAGAGCGACTGATAACAGACCAGACTGTGTTACGAACAAGGTTGCAAGCAGCACCATTGTGTGAAGAAAGATGGGGTGCATCTGATTGAACTTTTGTGAAACCGAACTAGATACCATACACAGAGTGGACCGCCACCACGCAGGTGCTCATTGGAAGGTCTCTGTTTGGTATCCAACTCAGCATATGAGAATTATTGAACTGTGCAATCGAAGTGGTCCTGCAACTGGTCAAGCTAAATCATGTGCACATTGGAAAGTCTTCAATAGCTAAAACAATCTGAGATTGCTCTAAGCCTGGCTGAGGGAGACTAATTGTATGAAAGGGGATATGAGCACGGATGAGGGGGATCCGAGGTAAATCGTGAGTCACCCGAGAAGATATTGCTGTGGCAAATGTGAACTCGAATGTGGGATGCCTACGAACTAAAATTGGTCTGAGTCTGGCGGAGGGAGGCTAATTGTTTAAAAAAAAGGATCTGAGCCCAGAAGAGGGGGATCCAAACAAAAGATTGTGGTGAGAAAAGGGACCTGAGCCCGGCTGAAGGGGCTCCGGGGTGAAGAGTGAATCACCCTACTTGAATATTTGGAAAGGAACATTTTTGGTACATCAGGCCCTCTGAATTAAGAGACTTTGAACTTAAGAGACTTGGGAATAGACGCCCTGATGTTGGTAAAAGGAACTGTATCCTCGTGCCGAAGAAGCTCAAGAGTGAGCTATGCTCGAGTGAACCCCCTTGCCCCATGCTGAAAACGTGGGGAAGGGAGGCCAACGGCCTGAACATCCTGACTCATAATTTTGTGAACACTTCTTTATTTTTACACTATTTGTAAATTAGCAGCAAGGATTGGCAATCCTTCTTTTTTTAGTATAGGCCCTTTTATTTTGACAGCACTCCACTAGGACTGAAATATTATTTGAAGGTTGTAGCTTGCTCCCATCTTAGATTTAGGCTTAGATAGGCGTTTATCACACCCTTCTATAAGGTTCAATAAACACCCCTGAACTGTGGTCACTTGTGTCTGTCTTACTTTGATAACATGCCTTCCTTACAGTACCCCCAATACAAACGCAACACCCACAAAGCATATATGAAATATTAGTCCTTCAACAACTCCTTACGGTGATCCGGCACAACAATAATTCTGATTCAAGTGACCATCCGAGGAATGCGACAAAACATACAGGTGGAACAACCAAGTATGTACGTATCTTAACTTGAGACATCATAAAATGCAACAACTGTTCAGAGTACACTAAACCTGAACCATAGGCAATAAAATGAGGAACCCAGAAACAAAACATGTTTTTAACAAATGTCAGTCACTTGTGGGGATGGCGCTTGCTCCGTCTGAGGGTTTGGCCTATAATGCGCAGTTGCTCTCCCCCAGCTGGCTCAGCTGATGGCACACTGAAAGGTGTAGAAGCACTTTGTGGATTCAGATCCATTGAGGATGTGGAAGAGCCTGTGGCCCGACTGATCCCAGCCACCATTGCTGTAACGTACCCTTCAAGGGCAGAGGTTATGCGGTTAGCTGAACTCATGGTATCTGAATGCTGGTAGGATCGATCTATAGATTGTGCTGCATGTAGTTATGTATTTCGGAAAGCTCTTCCCTGTATGTCCTGACCCCCTCTTTGAAAGCCCTGTGCTCCTCCCTGGTCGCTCTGGCCTCCTGTGCCTTTGCCTGCCTGCTGTCAGCTACCTCCCCAGATAGCTCTATTATACCCTCTCTTAGCCTGGTGCCGATGGCAGTTAGCAGCTGTGTATACACAGTCTGCTGGTGCATTCTCATCTCTTCCTCACATGATGTGTATGGGCTTTGGGCTCACTGGTTCTTGCAGATCCTCCTCCCTCTGTGGCTGGGTGTCACAGATAAATGCGGCAGGGACTGCGGGCCAGTGTCCACACTGTCTGTACCGTCTTTCCGTGGTATTTCTGTCCCACCTGTGCTAGAGACTGCTGCCACACCCTGTGATGTATCCATGTGCACCTCCACATCCTTATCATCGCCTTAAAGGGTCATCAGCTGCAGCATGTTCTCCTGGGGCATCTGCATCTGTGGGTGGTTGCAGACTGGAATATCAGCAAGTTCTCCAGTGCAACACATTTGTGTCATTACAGGTTTGTGTGCGCATGAAAGTGATTCTAAGATAAAGTCATCATGGGTGCAGTCAAGCAATGGCGGGAACGTGATGTCTGCATGATTGTATTGACCACAAGTGCACATAAGTGCTCCCCACATTTTCTAATTAGAGAGAACATTTCGTCATGGGCCATCACATGCATTTCCACAAATGCCATGTGTCAACTATATGCATTTTGGGTATTGACAATTGTCTGCTTACATGATGCAATGATGCAACACATGCCATCTGTAAATGTAAAAACGGGGTTAGGCTTTTGTAAAGGCTGGTCTGTTTGGCGACACCTTTCCAGTTACTGCTTTTCCCTTGTGTAATTGGCTATTTTTACTATTACATGAAATCTCTTTACTGTCGCGTCTCAAAGAGTAAGGCGGTAAAAAGCCAACAAACCGCACAGAGAATTAGAAAAGCACATATACTCGTAGAGACCTGCGCCAGGTAGATTTAAATCACCAATATTTTTTGCAAAAACTCATCACAGTGTGCCCTTAATGATGACACGTGTTTGGGCATTCGCCTTTTTCAATCAGGGCATGTAACCTTGTATATATTCTCAAAAGAAAACTCATTTATCTTCTTCTGATATTCGAAAAAGTGTCAATTTCATGCGTTGGCTTTTCATTTGTGACACTTTTTCGAATATCAGAAGACAAATGTGAAGGAAACAGCAGCTCCTTGTAGCACGAATCTCAGTTCCAAACTGGCCCTTTGTGCCTCATTACAAATTTGGTGGTATCTCGGAATTAAACCTGCCGAGCTAACACCAAAGGGAATTACCGTTGCTGCCTTTTATCTGGCGGTATTACCTACAGATTACAAGTGGCGGTTTGGCAGTGTTAGTCCCCTTTGATGGTGTATATAGGACTTCATGTGGGATTCCGACGGTATTACCACTGGCGGTAATGCCACCCGCAGTAATGCCGCTGAAATTGCTGTATTGTGACGGATTCACCTCCAGCTCTTAGTTGGAGGTGAATCCGCCACCTCTCTGCCAAACCCGTAGTTGGGCGATGTGGTAATGCAGCAGCAACGATATTACCGCTGCATTTTTACCGCACTGTCCAACTTATAATGAGGCCCTGTATTTCCTGTGTCCTACCTTCCAGGACAGTGGGAAGGGTCATGCTTGGCCAATAGGAGACCCGGATTTCACAAAAAGATCATGGGAGAGAGGTAGTGAAAAGGCACTACTAGCCTCTGAAGGCTAGTAGTGCTTTTCATGTACACGATTTTAGGCCCCATAAATGAGGTAGGTGAGGACAGGACTTTGCAGATGAGAGCCAGGACTTCGAGAGAGGGAGCTGACCAGGCACTTTAAGTGAAGCCTGCAAGCAGGTTCAGATGACCAGCCTTATGGCGGCAGCTTTGGGTTTTGGCTCACCAATATTCAGCCCCAGCTTCTACCCTTGTTCAGGCCCAGTGTGTGGGTGTGTGTGGGACCTGGACCCGCAGCCGGTCCAGCTCTTAATTTAGCCATACCAGATGGCTATGTTATGTTTAGAAGGGACAGAGAGGAAGGTCGAGGGGGTGGACTAGCGATAATTGTTAAGGACTCACTTTCAGTCTGGGAATCACCGGGTTTTTTCCTAGAGGGCACTGAAGCACTACATCTTAAGATAGGCCTAAACTCTGAGTCTACATTAAACTTTCTACTTGTATATCGCACACCTTTGTGCACTTTGCAGCTAGCTGAGGCTCTCAGTTCGTACATTTTACCCCAACTTAAACCAACTTCTAGGTTCATTCTTTTAGGGGATTCTAACTACTGGCTGGGCGTTGACTCGGACTGCCTTGCGACCGACTTCAAACAAGCCTTGGATAATTTGGGTTTTTCTCAACTAATGTACTCACCTACACATGCATCTGGTCACACTTTAGATTGATTATGTACTTATAATGTTAATTATAATAATATTAGTGCAAGTTTGTGTCCCTGGTCTGATCATTCTTTTGTGCACTTCACGTTGGATACGCCTTTTCCTATGAAGCTGCCAATCATGCCTCTGCAATTGGAAATTCGGAGTCAAAAAAAGATTACGCTGGCTAACATTGAGCCTTTGTTAAAGGACAGTTTAGTAAACTTCCACACTGAGATGTCTCCACAAGATATGGCTATAATATTGATAGATAACCTGGCGTGCATCTCCGACAAACTAGCACCTCTTAAACAGAAAAAGATTAAGGTTAATGAGCATAAAAGTAAGGCCTGGTTCTCGGATGACCTTAGAACTAAAAAAGTTGAGGTTAGTAAAGCTTACTTTGCCTTGAAAAAGGAGCATCACTCAGAGTTATTGGTTAAGTATAAGAACTCTGTGCGTGGATATAAAAAGTCGATTTTGGAAGCAAAAAAAGACTTCCATAACGGCCAGATAAGCAAAACTAAATCCAACACAAGGGAAATCTTTAAGATATTAAAGGAACAGGAAACTACTCCAGCCTCTCCCAATTCCCTAGTTAAACCTGATGCAGAATGGTGTCAACAGATTCAAAAAGGTTTATATAATAAACTTCACAAAATTAGGGAATCCATGCTTGAAAAAAGGGAATTAACCATCGATACTGGTGAGGCTGGTACTGATGGTTTTACGTGTGACCCGTCAGTCCCCCAGTTTAATTTTCATTCAATCACAGAAAGTGAGTTGTTAAAAATCATAGAGCATATGAAACCATCGCAATGTAGAGGCGATGCTTGCTCTTCTATGATTATAAAAACATGTCCTCCGCAGCTCATCAATGCTATCTGTAATTTTATAAATGCCTCCCTTAAGGCAAGCAGTGTGTCTAACGAATTAAAAGCAACCATGGTTACCCCTATTCTAAAAAAAACCAGGACTGCCAATGGATAATCCTTTAAATTTCCGACCTATTTCCAACACACCCTTCTTACTTAAGATTCTGGATAGAGTGGCTTACAGTCAACTTGCAGAGCACTTAGACCTGCATTACATCCTCCATCCCAATCAGTCGGGTTTTAGGAAGAAATATGGAACGGAAACTTCACTATTGGAATTGAAATCAAAATTAATGAGGGAAATGGATAAAAGCAGACTATCTCTGATAATCTCATTATATCAATCTGCGGCCTTTGATTTGGTTGAGCACTCTATCTTAATTCCAAGGCTACAGAAGGTGGCTAATCTCTCGGAGTCAGCAGCCCTGTGGATCGCCTCTTTTTTGGAGAACAGAACAAGTAGAGTCTGCTTGGCTACTGCTGAAGCGGACCCACTTTCTGTTCTTTATGGGGTCCCACAAGGGGCAAGTTTGTCCCCTTGCCTGTACAATTTGTTCATGGCCCCTTTCTTCTTTATGTTACAGGAGGAGGGGGTCGTGTTCTCTAATTATGCAGACGACACTCAATGTGTTATTAAGTTGTCGGGACACCACAAAAAGGATGAGGCGGAGGTGAATAGAGTTTTTGCACTTATTGAAAAATGGATGCTGAATAATTTTCTAGCTCTTAATCGCAGTAAGACCGAGCTGCTGATAGTCGGCAGTTCCAAGGCGATTGGCAAGTTAAGTCAAGATTACAGCTCCTTCAAATTGGGGGAGGACATTATTACTCCTTTATCTAAGACAAACATTTTAGGAGTGATCTTGGACTCGACATTAAGCATGAAAGCCCATGTTTCATCAGTGGTGGCAGGGGTAGTCTATTATATCAGACTTTTGGCTCATCTGAGGCCCAGGATTTTGCAGGAAAGTGCGGAGACCATAGCCAGGGCAATTATAGGTGTCAAATTGGACTATTGTTGCAGCCTCCTGCTGGGCATTAATCCAAGAGAGCTGCATAGACTGCAGGTAGCCCAGAATTGGGCGGTTAGAGTGGTTCTTAGACTTCCAAGGCATAGCCATGTAATGGTGGCCAGACGCTCTCTACACTGGCTACCTATTGAAGCCAGGATTCATTTTAGAGTACTGGTTATTGTTTTCAAATGCCGGCTTCAAGTAATGCCTGAGTATTTACAGTAGTATATAATTTCTAAGAGTAATGTACGTTCTCTGAGATCTGATTTCTCTAATCAAATTATGCAGCCAAGATGTAAAACAACGAAGGCGTAAAAGGGAGCATTTGAGGTGAGGGCCTCCTCGCTCTGGGACAACCTTCCTTCAAGTTTGAGGAGTCACTCCTCTCTTGCATCGTTCAAGAAGGAACTGAAGACATATTTATTTGTCTGATCTTGGGAACATAAGGATGTTTCCAAATAGGGGATAGTGGAATAACCTGCTGAGGAGTCTTATGACCTTTCATCTCTAAACCTGCCCTCTTTTGTGTTATATGTCTTTTTGTTTGTCAGCGCCTTTATGCCTAAGGGTCAATAGTGCGCTTAACAAATGTTATGTAATGTAATGTAATGAGGAAAAGGGGTCATCCACAACCTAGGATGAGAAGAATATGACAGAATAACTGATTCGAGGAGACAGAGACAGGAAATAGGTTTAGGGGCAATAGAACAACCCAGCACTGTGAGTAACTGTGAAATGTGAAGCAATGCCAGGGTGCGGCATAGGATTGAGTTTCATCCAATTGAAAGATTTGAAATGTTAAAACCAAGTAGAAGTCACCTTCTTGCAAAAGGTTTTAAGTTGCATATTCCTAGTTTGGTCCAACACTGTAAATAATGAACCTTCTGTTAAACACACCTCTTCGTGCCAGCTTTTGCCGATCCTACTCGGCTTTGTGATACTACTGAAAAGCAATCTTTGTAACTTTCCTTCAGGACTGCACTAACAGAACATCGTATATTGGGGTATTATTTAGTGCGAACCTAGCACCGGGAAGCAACAGAGCGCTTTAAAAGTCATTGGGTAGAGTTCATAGCCAAGGAATCAGATCGCTCAGAAACATAACACAAAAAACACACAACTACACATACATCACAGGTCCACACTGCAATAGCAAATGATCTGAAACATCATACCACGCATTCACCCATCAATAAACAGCACGCCTATTAACATTTCATTCTTTGCATGACTGATGCATGATACCATACATGAGACTCTAAAAACAGCACGTCTATTAACATTTCATTCATTTGCATTACTGATGCATGATACCATACATGAAACTCTAAAAACAGCACGCCTATTAAAATTTCATTTGCAAAGTAGAGGAATGTAAACAAGGTAACTGCAATCCCTTAAACATTCTGTAAATCACCCACACATATGTACTGAACAGCTTTACAGCAACCAAAAACTCCTCACAACATCACAGCAGTGCTAGTTTCCATTCCTTACCACCAGCGAAGAAAAAATCCGAAAACAATTAAGTTAAAAGGCACTTGTTTATCAATTACAGAAACAACATCAGTGAAACCAATCCTCTGCCAAACCAGAGAAAGAAAGCACTAGTTAGACTCTGCCCCACATTTCAACACTGAACGGGTCAAACCTACCACCCATATTACTACAAAAACATTGGGTAAGGCACCCATTTACAAATATTGCATCTATATAATTAACAGTAAGTGCAACTGTATAAATACACATTTTCTCTTTTATTACAAAGAAAAAGAGGTGCAGGACACCCCAGTAAAAGGACACTTGAGAAGAAAAGACAGCTGTGGAAAGCTAGTAAGACTCATAAAAGGCATCATTACTATAATTTTAGTAAATTGTAAGAAGAAATCATTTCAAGACATTGTAGACTAGACTTTCTACAGTACACTAAAGTAGTATGTCTGTGATAATACATAACTACAGCTCTATTAAACAGCATTATTACAATCTACAGAGCAACAGCTTCCCAAGTAACAAGAACTATAGTTCGTAACAGAACAACTGTACATTATTAGAAAAGTGAACAACTTTTGTGATTAGTACATTTATTTATTTATTTATTTGTAAAGCGCTTGAAACCCTGAGGCACCAGGGCGCTGTTGCGAACCAGTTACATGATACAAAGATTCATTGGTGGTGAGTCCTCCACCCTAAACAAATAGACATGGTAACAGTGCAGGTAATTACTGCAATGAATGAATAGCGTACCCAGTGGTGTTGAGGGTGGGAGGGGGTGGGGCGTTAGGCAAATAGCCAAGTTTTCAGTGCCTTATGGAAGGCCCAGTAGGAGTCCTCTGCTCTTGGTTCAGGGGGGAGGGCATTTCAGTGGTTCACCATGTCGTCGGGAAGCTCACCCCACCTCCTTTGGCTCTTTTCACTTTAGGAAGTACTAGTCAATGTACATGGAGAGACCTTATTGGTCTGCTGGACTTCGATCTTTCAATTTTCTGGGCAAGGTATTGCGGGGCGGTGTTGCTCTAGCATCTGTGAGTGATGGACAAAGTTTCAAAAATGATCCTTTCTCGAATAGGGAGCCAGTGCATCTTTTTTCTGGCAGCTGAGATGTGGTCTCTTTTGGGAATGTTTAAAGCTGCTTGGAGGACATTTTTTGGGATTATCTGAAGTTTGTTGATGTTCTGTTTAGATGTCCTGGCGAAGCGGACATTATAATTATCCCGTCTTGCTCCTGTGATCGCTCTCGCAGTGGTTAGGCAGTTCTCTGGGGACAAAAACTGTCTCGATGAGTTGATGAGTTTGACGGTGTAGGCATCCAGGTGTACGCCCAAAGATTTTACAGCCTCTGAGACCGAGATCTGGATTTCATCTATCGTGAAGGAGGAGTATTGGAGGAAGAGTTTCTGCAATATAGCGGGAGTGCCTGTTAATAAGATCTGTCTTGTCGTCATTCAGGCATAGGAAGTTTGTAGCCATCCAGGTCTGAATAGTGGCGTAAACTTTGTCAAGCCTGAGGGAGTCTTTATCATAGGAGCCTTTCAAGGGAAGGAGTATTTGGGTGTCATCGGCATAATTGGTATAAGATATACGAATGTCACCCAGGAGGTGAAATACGGGTTTGGTGAATATGTTGTAGAGTGAGGAGGAGACGCTATGAGGATATCTGGTTTGCCCTAATTTCTGAAGGAATTCAATTGGATTTTCAGATCTAGAAGAGCCGATTTTGCGCCGTGGCCTGGGCGGAAGCCTAATTGCAGAGTCCCAAGGATGTGATTCGATTCCAAATACTGTTGGATCTGATTGTATGCTGCTCTATCCAGGATCTTCAGCAGGAAGGGTACTGTTGTGATCCGGCAGTAGTTGTTAGCTTCAGGGTCGAGAGAGGGTTTTTTCAGTAGGGGAGGAGCCATGATTCTTTGAGGCTAGCCGGGACCAAGTTGGCTGCAAATGAGGCATTGATGAATTTGGTGATGAAAGGGACTAAGTCTTCCGAGCAATCTTTGATGAATGACGCTGGGAAGATGTTACCTTTACTCTTAGACGGTTTAAGGTTTCTAAGGATATTGGTTGTTTCTAGTTCTGAGATATCTCTGAATTGGAATAGTGGTTTCGGGTGAATTCTTGTGGCAGGTGGTGAGTTAGGGGGGCTAATTAAGGCTTGTTCGTTTGCTATTTTTTGCTGCAGCAAGCATATTTTTGTACGCATGGCATTCTAAATATTCATGATGTTTCATCTTCGTTGATGGCGTTGGGGGCTGAGACAGGGGTTTCTATCTCTCTGAGTATTCTGAATAATTCTTTCGAGTTGGAGATGGCTTTTGCGATTCTGGGGTTGTAGACTTCCGCTATGGCTGCCACAATGGCTAGTTTATATTCTTTTGCAATCTTCTTAAAGCTCATTTAGGATAGTGTGGCCTTCATTAAGGCTTTGGCGGTAGCCATGCTGCTATTGGCGAAGAGCACAGGTTTTGGAGGTCAGTGGTGAACCATGGGTTGAGGTGGCAGGTTTTTATTTCCTAGGGAGGAGCGAGGCCACCAGGTTTACTGTAGAGGTCAAGGTGTTGTCATAAATGTCTGCTAGGCTATGTGGGTCTGTACCATTAAGGCGTTCCAGGCTAAGGGGCGAAAGGTACGGTGCAATCGACTCTTTGGAGATTTTGCGGGAGCTGTGGGCTAGCGTGGTAGGTAGCGTGGTGGTGATTGTTTCCGTGCGGGAAGACAGAAGCCCAGGACATGACGGTCTGACCAAGGGCAGGGAGTGTTAGAGGTGATAGTGATCTGGCTGTTTAGGTCGGCTATTCAGTCCAGTGTTCTGCATTTGTTGTGGGTGGGTGAGGTAATACAGTGTTTGAAGCCGAGGTCTGCAAGGGTATTGTCTATTGCGGTGCCTGCCTTATCTAGGGGTCATGAAGGCCTAGATTGAAGTCACCCAGTATTATAACTCTAGATGTGGGATTAATGTTATTACCTATGGCGTGGGTAAGGTCGTCCTCGAAAGAGGCTGAGGGGCCTGGCTGCGATATAGAATATGTATGGTGATAGAGTCCGTGGGGGAAGTGGCATGTTTAATTGCGAGATGCTCGCAGTGATCCTCTGTGGAAGTACCACATGGTTTGATTTGGAGGGAATCACTATGAATGAGAGCAAGGCCTCCACCTCGAGTGTCAGGTCTATCGCACCTCAGAATCATGAATCCGTCCGGGAAGGCTAGATACAATGCAGGGCCTGAGGCTTGGTGAAGCCAACCTTCAGTGATGGCCAATAGGCCTAGATTTAGAGTGGTTATCAGATCATTGATGTACAGTGCATGTGCCGGGAGTTACCTTGCGTTAATGAGGGCTCCACGTAACATGGGGTGGTTGGTACTTAGGAGGGGGAGTTCTGGGTGGTGGGCAATGGGGGTGCTGTAGGTATCGGGCAGAGTGTTGGAGGGGGCCCTCGTTGTGGAAGCATGATCTGAGGGACGCTCGTCGCAGTGCTTAGTGGGGGGTAGTGCAGCGTGGGAGCACGGTTCGGGGGTGGATTCCATCTGTGGCTGGTATGTTTCAGCAGCATAGGGCACAATGATATATTGCTGAATAGCTTGTTGAAGTCATTGGCCGTTTTAGTGGTTATAGTGGGCTGACTAGTGTTGGTCCTGACACTAAAATGAATGTTTTGTCTTTGGGTGGATGCAGGGAGATGGGAAGGGGTGATGCTGGAGGACCTTGAACATAGCCTGACGTTGCTATCTGAGATGGGAGCTGGGGTAGAGCTATAGGCTACCTCAGGGATAGCCCATGTGGGCAGAGTGGGGTCGGAAAGGTCCTTGTGTATGGTGGAGAGGGTGGGCGGACTAGCAGGGCTAAGTTCACGTGGAGCGGAACACTTAGGTTGCCTATAGGGTGAGTGATCATTGCTAGGCCATTTACTAGGTGGCAGTGGACGGGTCTCTAGAAGGGGCCTACTTAGCGTAGATTTAGGTAGGCGCGCACAAGGTAGAATAGAGATCAGACAGTGGCAAGGTAGATTTGCTTTGTCTCTGCATTCCCAATTCAGAGGGTGTGCGCCAAGGCTGCTCTCATGGATCTGGGGGTAACTAGCTGTGCCAAAAGCCAAAAGTGACACCGGATGGTAGAAAGCTTGTCGGGCAAGGGGTGGGGGAGTGTCTCAGGTAGTGTGAGGGTATATGTCCAACGCAAGCAGCTGAAAAGACACGGGCAGTATACTTAGGTACAACAGGCTTACCTTCTGCCTTGAAGCTTGCTGTAGCATCTGAAAACAAATCCTCCATTGTCCGTGGCTGCGAGCAGCAGAGAGTTGCGGTATGTAGCGCTGGCCTTATCTCTTGGGTTGCGCGTATAAGACTGCGGCCGGATATTTGGCAGCTATCTTGGCCTGTTATGGGTTAGTGTCTATTATAAGTGGGGCCTTTCCTTCTCTCAGGGTGCTCTCAGGCATGCGGCTGCCTTGGCTGGGTTTGCGAGGAGTAGTAGATCTTAGGTAACTGTTGTCTTGGGATTGCTTGGGGTTATAAATCCATGGTGAAGTAGATCAGCTTAGATTTCGTATCATATAACATCAAATAGATTATTCCCAATTAAAACATCACTTTATATGTATCAACCCCTTCAAGCCATCCTATTGCCCCACAATGAGATGCTGACTACATCTGGAGGCACAAACAGTTGCAGTACAGCAACTCAAGCCTACAACTCTGGGATAAGAACAATGCAAGCTGGTAACACCTACAATACACCAAAATAAAGAGACCCGAAACACCAGTACCCTCAGGTAAACGACCAAAGACATACAAGTTGCAATTTAAGTTATTAAGAATGTGCCTAAAAAGATAACCTGTTAAAATGTTATAAAATAATCTACAACACTAAAGAAGTTACTTACCCCTGGTAACGTTCTTTCGAGTGGTTGTTCCTCCCACGTATTCCTCATCTTTGACACTTGTTGTCCAGCTTCAGCTGCTTCGGAAAGCAATTTCGGCAGAGAGCGCTGTGCGTCGATGGCGTCGAGTCGGTGTCCCTCAAAGGCCTCCGTCGAAGGTGATGTCATCGAAGGGCATATATAGCATGCGCAGCGCCCGTTCGCCTCAGTTCTGTTTTTCCCTCCTGTTGCAGCAGAGATACCCGTAAAACATGGGAGTGACCGTACTCAGCCTTGATGGAACAGAAGCTGTAATAGCACAGGAAATTCTGCTGAGGGGTAGGATGGTTGGGCGATGAGGAATATGTGGGAGGAACATCCAGTCGAAAGAATGTTACATGGTGTAAGTAACTTGTTCTTCAAATGGATTTTGTCCTCCCACGTATTCCTCATCTTTGACAGACTCCCAAAGCAGTGTTTTGATTTGGCAGATGGAGTAGAATTGAATATATCAATTTTCATGGATAGAATGAAGGACTGCCTTGCCAAAAGAATCATTCTGGCCAAGAGAATAATCCAGTTGATAATGTTTAGTGAACGTGTGTATGGAAGACCACTTTGCTGCTTCACAAATTGTCTTTATTGGTACGCCCCTTTGAAAGGGCCGTAGATGTAGCCATGCTCCTGGTGGAATGAGCGCTTAAACCTTCAGGAGGGTCTTTCCCTGCTAGCCTGTAGCATTCTGATATTGCAAGAATTATCCATCCAGATAAGGTCTGTTTGGAAACAGTCTGACCTAATTTATATCCTGTGTATCCTATAAAGAATTGATCGTCAACTCGCAATTCAGACATTCTGGAGCTGTAAAAGCTTAACGCTCTCCTAGGGTCCAATCTATGGAGTCGTTCCTCTTCCTTACCAAGTGTCACGGCTCGCTCCCTTCGTTCCCGTCCCCGCCACTTGGGGGCATGTTCTGGGGTTTATTCCTTACTGGACATTTCCTTCGAACCCTATGCTACAGTGCTCTGATGAATTGGGAGCGTTTAAACCTGATTTTCCGCTGCTAAGGCTTGTGCGGACATATCTGAATCAAAATTAAAGACAGAACTAGGATCAGGCAATGTATGATGGGCCAGGCTGTGGGAAAAATATTTTGCACGTAAATACCCATTTGTGTCGAGGAGTTCATTTAAATCAGGATCAGTGATTTGATTATCACAGGCAAACGTAGTCAAAGCTTTATGTACACATTTTTTAGTAGCCTTGCTGCCTTTCTTTCTTAATCTGGCCGTATACAAACGGGAATAAGGGCTGGTCATTCTGTTAAGAAAGGAAGAAGGCATACTATGGCAAAAGGGAAAATGCACACAGTTGCACTGTGAACAACTCTGAATCTAACAACGTGTATATAATACCCAAGTCTTGTGTATATATGTAAAACCCAGGAATGTCAATAAGGTAAAACAGTATTACCAATCTAGGAAAAGGGATGTAGGGTAAACACTTAGGACCTCCTTATGGTTGAAAGGAAAAGTCGGCAAACTCTTTACCCACTATGCTCTTACAGATACTGACAGCGCTAAACCCACGTAGCGGGCAAGCAAGGACAGATTCTGTGAACTGACAATCTGTAGAATACTGAATAAGGCAATTATAAACAGTACTCACGAGGACCGGAAAGACCACTTGAATGTCAGTGATTACACGAACCCTGTAGATCAAACAGGGACCCAGAAGGCTGTAAAAGCAAAGGGTTAAAGATAACAAAATACATAAACCCTAGTAAAAGGCAAGTCTGAATTGTGATAATAAATCGTGAGGAAAACAAAAGGGGAACACTCTGGAACTTGTAACAACAAACCCACACCTAATAATCAATGGAAAATGAATGCAGAAATGCAATGGATAAATCGTGAGGAAAACTAAAAGGGGAACACTCTGGAACTTGTAACAACAAACCCACACCTAATAATCAATGGAAAATGAATGCAGAAGTGCAATGGAAAAATCGTGAGGAAAACTAAAAGGGGAACACTCTAGAACTTGTAACAACAAACCCACACCTAATAATCAATGGAAAATGAATGTAGAAGTGCAATGGAAAACATGGAGTGGAATCTCAATAAGTTGGATCAGGAGCAGGGAAAATGATATCACAAAAGGAAACCTTTCCCACCCAATCCAAGGAGAAAAGGCAGTAACTAATTCTACGAAAGTAAATAATAATACATCATGCTTTTCAGTAACCAGGGCAGCATAAAGGGACAGAAAACACCGGCAAACTGGGCTGCATCAAATAGTAAAGTACAGAGAAAGGCTGTCTGCAGACAGAGAAAGACAGAAAGGGAAATTCAGAAAGCATAAATCAAATAAGCGCATAAATCCGAAATCCAGGACAGAGGAACAAGATACAGGAACTAGTAACTGGGCAGAAAGCTAGGAACAGGAATAGGTACAAGGCATGGAACTAGGAACAAGGAACTGGAACTAGATACAAGGCACAGAAACTAGGAACAAGGAACTGGAAATAGATACTTGGCTCAAAATCTATGAACAGGGTACTGGAACTAGGTACAAGGCACAGAAACTAAGTACAGGAAACAGGGACTAGTCACAACAGGAACACTGCTACAATGACCAGCGCCGGACTGAAGCAAACTGAGGTTTTTAAAGCTGCTTAACGAGCACACCCCCAGGCGTGTTGCCTGCTGCACCTGGAGCCACAGGTGTTGCCTATCCTCCTCCCAGCCTTGTGCTGCAAGGGAGGAGATGATGCAGTGAGCCAGGCATTCTGGGAAGCAAGAGGTGAAGCAGTGAGCCAGGCATTCTGGGAAGCAAGAGGTGATGCAGTGAGCCAAGGCATTCTGGGTAGCGTAGTCCTTTGATTTGAGTAACATGCTGGCTGCCAGGGAGGAGATGAAGCAGTGAGCCAGGCATTCTGGAAAGTAGGAGGTGAAGCAGTGAGCCAAGGCATTCTGGGAAACATAGTCATTTGATTTAAGTAGCATGCTGGCTGCCAAAAACCTGGAATGGATCCGGAAGGGAAGTAACTTGGAAAATCAGGTTTAAACGCTCCCAATTCATCAGAGCACTGTAGCATAGGGTTCGAAGGAAATGTCCAGTAAGGAATAAACCCCAGAACATGCCCCCAAGTGGCGGGGACGGGAACGAAGGGAGCGAGCCGTGACACCAGGATGAGGTGGAGGATAGAAGGAAGGAAGAACAATTTTCTGACTCAAATGAAAGTCCAAAATGAATTTGGGCAAAAAAAGAGGACATGGCCCTTAAAACCACCCTGTCTTTGTGGAAGATGGTAAAGTGTGGCTTGGATGAAGTGCCTGCAACTTGCTCACTCTACAGAGCTATCAATAAGATTGTCTTAAAGGTTAACAACCTGAGTGACATGTGTGCAGAGGTTCAAATGGGGCACACATCAGGAATTCCAAAACCAGATTAAGGTCCCAAACTGGAACCTGGAAAGGAGATGGAGGGAACACATTAATGAGCCCCTTTAGAAATTGAGTGGCCCGTGGTATTTTGATATAGGAGCATTCCTCTGAAGAGTGCTTAAAGATCGAGAGCGCTGCCAAATAGCCTTTGATGGCACCTATCTGAAGGCCCTTATTAGCTAACGATAGAAGAAAAGATAGGACATCTGGAGTTTTACACAGAAAAGGATCAACATTATTTTACTTGTATACGTTGCAAAACGTATTCCAACGGCAATGGTACAAAGAATTTGTTGCTGGTCTTCTGGCCGAAAGCAACACCACCATTATGTCATCCGGGAGGTCCCAATCCTTGTATCTCAGCCTTTCAGAAACCAAGCGTGAAGGTGGAGAGTTTTGACCATTGGATGGATAACCTGACCCTCCTCTTGCGAGAGAACGTCCTCTCTTGGTGGAAGACGCATCGGAGGACAGATGGACATATCCAGAAGAACAAGTTACTTCTTACCTTGTAACGTTCTTTCGACGGGATGTTCCTCCGACGTATTCCTTATCTTTGATAATACGTTTCCAGCTTGCTGGCCTCGGAAATTTTTTCAGTAGAGGGCGCTGCGCGTCGACGTCCGCCGAGTCGATGTCCCTCGACGGCCACCGTATCGGCGCCGACGTCATCATGCCCATAAATAGCCACGCGCTGCGTCCGTTGTTCAGTTCCATTTTGTAGCATAAGAAAAGTCATGCCTGAATTGGTTATTGACCTTGAAGGAGCGTAAGCTGCAACCACAAGGGAAGTATCACTGCAGGGATGGCTGGGAGGGGCGATAAGGAATACGTCGGAGGAACATCCCGTCGAAAGAACGTTACAAGGTAAGAAGTAACTTGTTCTTCGAAGGGATTGTGTCCTCCGACATATTCCTTATCTTTGATAGACTCCCATAGCAGTGGCATGTAATTGGAGGTGGGAGTGAGAATGTTATGTATCCCTTTAGGGATGGACCGAATGTAATATGGCCTTGCCAAATCTGGTCTCTTGAGTAGTGGAGGAATCCAGATTGTAAACATTTGTGAATGTATGTGCGGACGACCATGTGGCAGCCGCACATATGTCTCGGACCGGTACCCCTCTTTGGAGAGCCGAAGAGGCTGCGATACCCCTGGTTGAATGAGCCCTGAGATTCTGGGGTGGCTCTTTCCCTGCCAGTTTGTAACATTCCAGAATGGCCAAAATAATCCACCTGGAGATGGTTTGTTTTGTTATGGGTAGTCCCAACTTGTGACCTGAGTATCCTACAAACAGTTGGTCTGCTTGCATGATCCTAGCCATTCTGCTGATGTAAAAGCTGAGAGCTTGCCTTGGGTCCAGCCTATGTAGCCTTTCCTACTCTTTCCCCGGATGGGGAGGAGGGTAGAACGAAGGTAAGGTAATTTTCTGAGTAATATGAAATTCAGAAACCACCTTTAGGAGGAAATTAGGCTTCACCTGTAGGACAACTTTGTCCTTGTGGAAGATTGTATGCAGGGGTTTACAGGAGAGAGCTTGTAGCTCGCTCACCCTCCTAGCAGATGTTAGTGCTACCAATAGGACAGTTTTAAGCGTGAGAAATCTCAGCGCACAAGAGTGAAGTGGTTCGAATGGAGTGCCCATTAGGAAGTTTAAGACTAAATTTAAGTCCCATAAGGGAACCTGGAATGGTTTTGGAGGATAAACATTAGTTAATCCCTTGGGAAATTGTACCACTAGAGGAAGTTTGAAATACGATGGTTCCTCCGCAGTGCTCTTGAAGATAGAAAGCGCTGCGAGATAGCCTTTTACAGTGCCAACTTAGGCCTGAGTTTGCCAAGTAGAGTAGAAACGATAACACAGTTGGTGTACCACATGAAAAAGGGTCGATATTCTCTTCCCTACACCAGCTGCAAAATTTGTTCCAACGGCAGCGGTATAAAGACTTTGTTGCTGGCCTTGTGGCCGAAAGCAACACCTCCATGACGTCATCAGGGAGATCCCAATCCTTGTACCTCACCCTTTCAGAAGCCAAGCATGAAGGTTGAGGGTTCTGGTGTCTGGATGGAGAACCTGACCTCCCTTCTGTGAGAGAAGATTCTCTTTGAGTGGAAGACGGATTGGAGGACAGATGGTCATATCTAGAAGGTCCGGGTACCACGTTCTCCTGGCCCAATCCGGGGCAATTAGGATAATTGTTTTCCGGAATCTTCTCAACCTCCTGATCATTTGAGGAATAACAGGGACTGATGGGAACGCGTAAAGGAGTGGAAACTCCCAGTCCACTACGAACGCGTCTCCTAGAGCTCCTCTCGGGGGAAATTCCCTTGAACAGAACAGATCGCACTTCCTGTTGGTGCTTGTGGCGAACAGATCCACCTGAGGGGTTCCCCAAAGGGCGAAGATCTCTTGAAGGACTTCCTGAGCTAGCTCCCACTCGTGGGAGACTGTGCTCTGCCTGCTCAGAACGTCCGCTGTCAAGTTCTTCTCTCCGGTTAGGTGGACTGCCGATAGAGAGATTCCTTCTTGGATTGCCCAAAACCAGAGCTGCATCGCCTCTCTGCACAGTGGCAGTGATCCTACGCCTCCTCTTTTGTTGAGGTAGTGCATGGCCACCGTGTTGTCCGTCATTATCAGGACATTTCTCCCCTGTACTGATGGCAGGAAAGCTTTCAGCGCTAGTCTGATCGCTCTCAGCTCCAATAGGTTGATGTGTCCAATAGTCTGGACTCCGATGGAGACCAACGATCGCTGATGGTCAAATCGTTGGCATGGGCTCCCCACCCCGTGAGTGAGGTGTCTGTGACTACTGTTATCTCTGGCCATGGTTGCCAAAACAGTTCTCCTTTCAAGATGTTCTCTGGATAGGCCCACCATTGAAGGTCGCAGGCTACCTTGTCCGGAATCCGGAGGAGATCTGTCATTCTCCCTGAGAATTGCGACCACTGAAGAGATCTCATTCTCAGGCGAGCCACTGGCACAAGGAAGATGCAGGATGCCATGAGGCCTAGCAACCTCAAAAAGTCGAAGGCTGGGAGACGTTGGGCATTTTGAAACTTGGTGACCATCTGTAGAATATCTTGAGCCCTCACCTCTGGTGGCGAGGCTTTTCCCAGGGAAGTGTCTAGGACCGCTCCAATGAACTGGAGTCTCTGTGATGGTATCATCTGTGACTTCTTTAAATTGAGGGAGAAGCCCAGTTTGTGAAGGAAGTGGCAGACATAATATAGCTGGGCCTGGGCCTGTTCCGAAGATACAGCCCTGATCAGCCAATCATCCAGGTAGGGGTAGACGTGGATCCCTTCCCTCCTTAGACTCGCCTCCACTACCGACATCAGCTTGGTGAAAACCCTCGGGGCGGAGGTCAGCCCAAATGGCAGAACTCGAAATTGATAATGAGAGTTGCCAATTGCGAACCTCAGGTATTTCCTGTGTTTGAGATGGATTGGCACATGGAAATAAGCATCCTGAAGGTCCAGAGATACCAGCCAGTCCTGGAGCTGGAGGGCCTGAAGGATCTGAGAGAGAGTGTTACCATCTTGAACTTGTCCTTCCTGAAGAACTTGTTCAATTCTCGTAAGTCCAGGATGGGTCTCAGTCCTCCGTCCTTCTTTGGTATGAGAAAGTAGGGGGAGTACCAGCCCTTTTTCCTGTCCGCTACAGGTACCGGTTCTATGGCACCTTTCTCTAGCAGGTCTATAATTTCCTGCAAGAGGAGCAGATCTGGAACTTTTAGAGAGCTGTTCCCCGGTGGATGACTCTGAGGAATGTGTAGAAAGGGTAGGCAGTAACCCTGGGCAACTGTCTCCAATGCCCAAGCATCTGACGTTATAGCCTGCCATTCCGTCAGATGGTGAGTTAACCTGCCCGCTACAGGTGTATTGTGTGGGAAGGCCTCAGAGTGGTTTGGGGGCGGCTGATGCAGATGCCGAGGGTAAGGAGGCACCTGCTGCTGCTGCGGCCTTAGTACTTTTGACCCGTCCACCTTGGGTGGATCTCCTTTGGCCTCTTTGAGCCGGCTGTCCTCTGCCTTTCCCGAATGCGGAATAATAGCGAAAGGACTTTCCTCTCCCAGAGGTTCCTGAGGGGCGAAAAGGAGTTTGGCGGATAGCAGCTCCTAAAGATTCTGCTGCTTTAGAAGTCTGCAACTTTTCCAGACTGTCATCAGCCTTTTTCCCGAATAGTGAAGAGCCGTCAAAGGGCATATTCAAAAGTCTGGCCTGTACATCTGGAGCAAAGCCAGACTTTCGCAACCACGCATGCCTGCGGATTGTTGTACTTGCCGCCATGGCCCTGCTGATACTGTCAGCGGAATCGATGCCAGTTTGAAGTGATTCGCACATGGCATCTTTGCCATCTTTAATAATGTTAAGGAAGGCTTCCTTTTCCTCTCCTTTGGGTATGCAGTCAGCCGCTGATGAAGCACACTCCCATAGTGTGTGACTGAACCTGGCGAGCGTACAGGTGGCGTTGATGGACTTCAATGCCATACTACAAGCAGAGAAGACTTTCTTCACCATAGAATCGTACCTCTTGTCATCTCTATCCTGTGGGACAGTAGCATAAGCGGTCCTACTGCTAGATGAAGTTGCCACTTGAACCACCAGGCTCTCTGGAGTCGGGTGTTTTGATAAGTATTCAGGGTCAGCAGCCGCTACCCTATACTTGGCTGACAATCTTTCATTGACCGCAGGGATAACTTCAGGAGTTTCCCAATTAGATGTAATTTTCCTTTGTAAGGCTGCATGGAAGGGGACCACAGGGTCCTTCTGTGGACCTTTGTCTAATATGTCTGTTAGGTCATCCTGTTGAAAAACAGGTGAAGGCGCAGACCAACCCATAAATTCAATAATTCTTGCCATAAGGGTTCTATAGGGTGTTTCGGCATGTTCCCCTGGGTCTGGTTTAACAAATTCCACTTCTGGGGAAGTGTCCAGCCCACTTGCCTCATGTAGTGACTCCTGTAGGTCCTTCAGCCTTCTTTCCTCAGAGGTGAAATCCTCTGAAAAAGGCAGTGTGGTCCTCTGTAACCCAAATGTTTCCCGGTCAGAATCTTCCCCCTCTTCATAAATTGAAGATAGTCCAGGGTACTCTGACCTATAAAATGGTGTAAAACCCATCTCTAAGGCAGAAGGGGCCAAACTCGTCATTATTGGGCGAGAAAACGTTGATATCGTTGACGCCGATGTGACAGGCTTCGAAGGTGCCGAGAACGGCGTAGAAAAAACTGGAAGGGGTCTCAAAGAACTCGAGAGGATCGGGATCCTACTCGAGGACATCGACGACAGTCTCGGCGTCGTGCCGGAGGCCGTTGGAATCACCGTTGGCTGTGGAGTGGCCTTGGTTTTCTCTTTCATCGGCGTCGATGTTGGTGTCGACAATGGCGTCAAGTCGATCGACCAATTCGTCGAGGAACCCTTCGACAAGGGCGTCGATGGCGCCGATCCGTGCGTCGAAGGAATCTTCGACGACGGCATCGAAGATGGTGCCTTCTTACCCAATGGCTCGTGGGGCTCTCGGGTGGAATGTTTCGCCAGGTGCTGCAACTCGCGGCGTTTTGATTTTTTGGGTTTTTCACCCGGGGTATCACCCTCAGCTGTCTTCGAGGGGGTCGAGGCCACGTTCTCGAAGTCGCTTAACATTTTCTTTCTGAATTCCTCCCACTCAGCTTGGGAGCTGTGTTTAGTGGGACAGGAGACCCTTTCTGGGTACACAGAAGACGACAAGGAAGGGGATATTCGACGTCTCTTTTTTGAGTGTCTTGATCTCGACGAATGGTGGGAGCTACTTCGAGATCTAGAATGGAAATATTTTCGACGGCGAGGAGACGAATGCCTTGACTCAGCCGAAGAAACCTTAGAGGAGGTTTTGACTGACTTACCTCTCTCGAGCTTCCCCTTGCGCTCCTTCAAGGCTTTCGCCGTCATGGACATGCAGTCCTCACACTCCGAACAATGGTGCTCGGATCCCAAGCACCACAAGCAGATCCTGTGTGGATCTGTTATCGACATTTTTTTACTGCAGTCTCGACATTTCTTGAAGCCGGATTGCGGCGTCGTCGGTTCCGATGAAGAAGCCATCGAGAACGAGAAGGTATTATTCGAGTAGATTATAGTAGTTATCCTGACTGAACTGAGAAACGACGTTCCAAGGCCCCACGATGCGCGGAAAAACGGAACTGAGCAACGGACGCAGCGCGTGGCTATTTATGGGCATGATGATGTCGGCGCTGATACGGTGGCCGTCGAGGGACATCGACTCGGTGGATGTCGACGCGCAGCGCCCTCTACAGAAAAAATTTCCGAGGCCAGCAAGCTGGAAACGTATTATCAAAGATAAGGAATACGTCGGAGGACACAATCCCTTCGAAGTTCTGGATACCACGTCCTCCTGGCCCAATCCAGAGCAATTAGGATCATGTGTTTCCCTTACCTTCTCAACCTTCTGATTACATAATGAATGACAGGGACTGAAGGAAACGTGTTCAGGAGTCGAAACTATCAGTCCACCACAAACGCGTCTCCTAGAGCTCCTCTTGGAGGAAATTCCCTGGAGCAGTACAGTTCGCACTTCCGGTTAACACCGGTCGCAAACAGATCCACTTGAGGGGTTCCCCAAAGGCTGAAGATCTCTTGAAGGACTTCCTGAGCTAGTTCCCACTCGTGAGAGACTGTGCTCTGCCTGCTCAGAGCGTCCGCCGCCGTGTTCTCCGAGGTGAACTGCTGATAGAGAGATTCCTTCTTGAATTGCCCAGTACCAGAGCTGCATTGCCTCTCTGCTAGTGGTAGTGACCCTACGCCTCCTCTCTTGTTGAGGTAGTGCATGGCCACTGTGTTGTCCGTCATTATCAGGACATTCATTCCCCGGACAGAGGGCAGGAAGACCTTCAGCACTAGTCTGATTGCCCTCAGCTCCAAATGATTGATGTGTAGTTTGGACTCCGATGGAGACCAACGACTGAGATTGTTGGCATGGGCTCCCCAACCAGTGAGTGATGCGTCCGTCACTACTGTTATCTCCGGCCATGGTTGCCAAAAGGGTTCTCCCTTCAGAATATTGTCCTCGCAGGCCCACCACAGAAGATCCTGTGAGACCCTGGATGGAATCTGAAGTCAGTCCAACATTTTTCCTGAGAACTGGGACCACTGTGTTCTTTGAGCTCATTGAAGGGATCTCATTCTCAAATGGGCCTCCGGCACCAGAAAAATGCAGGATGATATGAGGTCGAGCAACCTCAAAAAATTGAAGGCCGGCAGATTCTGGGCACACTGAAACTTGGCAACCATTTGAAGAATGTCTTGAGCCCTCACCTCGAGTGGCGAGCTCTTTCCCAAGGATGTGTCTAGTACAGCTCTGATGTACTGGAGCTTTTGGGAAGGTGTCATATGGGACTTCTCGTAATTGAGGGAGAAGCCCAATCTGTGAAGAGAGTGGCAGGTGACTTTGAGATGATCCAGAACTTGTTCAGGAGAACGCGCCCTGATCAGCCAATCGTTGGTGTCATTGAAGTTCCAATGACATCAACCAATCCTGGAACTGGAGGGCCTGAAGGATCTGATAAAGTGTGACCATCTTGAACTTGTCCTTCCTGAGGAACTTGTCCAAGTATCTCAAGTCCAAGATGGGTCTCAGTCCTCTGTCCTTTTTGGGAATAAAAAAAATATGGGGAGCCCCATCCCTTGTTCCTCTCTTCTACAGGTACTGGTTCTATAGCACCTTTCTCTAGCAGGGTTAACATTTCCTGCATAAGGAGCAGATCTGGAATCCTCAAATAGTGGTTCCCTGGCGGATTGTACTGAGGTCTTCTTATAAAAGGAAGGCAATAACCATGGGCTATGGTTTCCAAAGCCCAAATATCCAAAGTAATGTCTTGCCATTCTTGCAGATGCTGAGACAGTCTGCCCCCACTGGTGAAATGTGGCTCAAGACCTCAGAGTGGTTTTGTGGCGGCTGCTGCAGAGGTCGATGGTAAGGAGGCTGCTGCTTAAGCTGGCTTTGCACCTCTACGTCGTCCACCATGAGGAAATCTTCTCTGGCATCTTTGACTGGCCATTCCTCTCGCCCTTCCAACTTCGGAGAAGTAGCGAAAAGATCTACCCCCCCAAGGTTGCCCGCTAGGACGAAAAGGCTGAGGGTGCCTAATAGCAGCGTCTAAAGATTTGACTGCCGCCTTTGAGGTCTGCAACTTCTCAAGGCTCCCGTCAGCCTTGTTGCCAAAAAGATGAGACCCGTCAAAAGGCATGTTGAGAAGCCTAGATTGCACATCCGGTGCAAAACCTGACTTCTTCAACCAGTCAAATCTGCGCATGACAGTGCTTGTAGCCATGGATCTGCTGATGCTATCTGCAGAATCTAATACTGATTGAAGGGACTCACACATGGCCCCTTTGCCATCCTTAACAGTAGCTAAAAAGCCGTCCCTTTCATCCCCTTTGGCAATGTGCTCTGCCGCCATGGAGATACAGTCCCATAGAGTATACGAACATTTTGCGAGAGCACAAGCGGAGTTGGCAGATTTCAGTGCCATGCTCCCTGCAGAAAATACCTTCCTTGCCCATCCTTCTACACGCTTGTCATCCATATCAGGTGGGATGTAGGGTACACTGCCTGTTTTGAAGTAGCCGTAGCTGCCTGGACCACCAGACTCTCCGGAGGGGGGCGTTTCGATGGGTAGTCGGGGTCGCTACTGGAGAGGAGGTATTTTTTTGTCAGGTTCTTGTCAACTGCCTGATTAGACTCCGGAGTCTCCCCGTCCCTAGCCACCCTTTTTTGTAGTGCCACATGAAAGGTCAAAATGAGATCAGTTTGAGGGCCCTTGTCCAGAATGTCTGTAAGGTCGTCTTGGTCATAGGGTACTGAGGGCCTACTCCAACCTAAATACTCAACCACCTTTGACATAAGCTGACGATAGGAAGATTCAGCATGTTCCCCTGGTTCAGGGGAACATGCTTTCAGGCTTTCCAGAACTCAAGTTCTGGGGAGGTATCAACCCCACTTGCTGTTTGGAAGTTTTCATACAAATCCTGCTTTCTGTTTTCCTCAGAGATAAAGCTCTCTGGTTCATTGGGTGTACCGTATTGTAACCCAATGGTGCTTCCTCATTATCAGAGTGCTCCTCCTCTTCAAAAATAGAAGCAAGGGACTTGAAAAAGTCCTTCTTTGGGAGTGGTGCATAAACTTTGTCTGGTTTTGTAACCACAGGCTTCGACATTGTCGAAGTTGTCGACATTTTCTTTGTCGACATCGATTTTGGAGGAGCACCAGGCACCGACGGCATGGCTGGCAAATGTGGCGCAGGCAGCGTCGAAGACTTTGCCACCGATGTCGACATTGAGGATTTAAGAGGCATCGAGGGCCTAGCGGGTGACGAAGGCACCGCCGGCGTTGAAGGTGTCGAAGACGTTGACAACTTCGACTTTTCACCATGTTTCTTGTGATCCTTTGATTTTGCAAATCGGGGCCTCAAGAGCTCTCGATGTGGATCAGGTCTTTTACCCAGGCTCGAGGGCGCACAGGTTTTTCGACGGAGACCTCTCTTTCTGGCTTCATCCGAAGGCATGGTAGGAGCATGGCTTTGTTTGTCAAATATTTTCTACATTTGCACACTGAAGGCTTCCCATTCAGCCGGTGTTGATTTTTTTGAAGGGCTTGCAACCCTTTCAGGGGAACCACTCTTCTACCTAGAACGCTTGGCCTTCTTCCTCTGAGGAGAGTCGCCCCTCGACTTGTCGGTCGAAGGCCTAGCGGTTCGGGTAGGTGACTTTTTGGGGATTTTTCCTACCTTAAGTTTCCCCTTCCGTTCCCTCAAGGCTTTTCCCATCATGGATTGGCACTAGGAACATTCAGTGGTATTGTGTCTCTCCCCGAGGCACCAAAGGCAGATGCAATGCGCGTAAGTAAGTGACATTTTCGAGCCACAATCTCTGCATTTCTTAAAGCCAGACTTCGGCGTTGACGGTGTCGAAGAACAAGACATATTATCGATGATTTTTGCAATGTAAGTCACAAGATGGGGCGCGTTCCGAATTTCACTCGAAGCAAACGCTAATGCCAAATAACAGAAATAAGGCCAACAGGCGCTGTGCGTGCTATATATGCCCTTCGATGCCATCACCCTCGACTGAGGCCTACGAGGGACATCGACTTGACGCCATCGACGCACAGCGCCCTCTGCAAAATTTATTTTCCAAAGCAGCTGAAGCTGGACAAGTGTCAAAGATGAGGAATACGTGGGAGGACACAATCCATTTGAAAGGTGGTGAACTACCAATGCCTTGTACATTAATTAGAGAACAGCCACGAAAACACAGCCACAAAAAAGGCAAAAGCCTTGGAAAACAGAGACCAACACCATAGTCACAAGTCAAAAAAACGTCACTGCCAACCATAGAAGAGAACAATTTCACTACTTACAAAACTTTGCCTAGATCAAAGAAGATGCTTCGAGGCCTGTGGGCGATTTAGCACTATATAAAAATTACAATCAAATCAACATTATTTATTAACCACATATGTAAATCTATTTTAAGACACAGCTCACATGTACGCCACAGCACATGCCACTACAGTACGAAAGGCTACAGCATCAGCATCAAATATGGTAAGAACGTAAGAACAAATTACAAAGTAAGAAACACACCTTATTCAAAAGTTGTAATCCCTACTAAAAAGGGATTTCTAAATCTACAACTATTATAACCAAAAAACAACAATATTGCTAGATCGACTAAGGTTAGTAAGAACTGAATATGCTATTAGTATTTAGAAAAAGAAAAAACAAAACATGCAAAACAATAACAAGAAAATTAGGTCTATAACGACATGCATATATATCGCTCAGAGTGGATAATGACCTAGGAACGCAATGAGACAATCCTCCCAACTGGATACCTGGCGGGAAATACATATGTACTTGTCAAGGATATGGGTGAGTGGAAAGGCAGGCAGAATATCAATGGGTTCTCTCCGTTATGGGTGTGGATGGAAAATATCACAATAAATGATGCTGTGCCCTCTACTCAGATACCCACCTCCTCCTAGGTGCCCCAGTACCCAGCAAACCTGGTACAGAGGAAGAGTTGTCCAGGAGACCTATGACGTGTAACAGCTGGGCTTTCTGCCGGGAGACCAGCAGCTTTGAAGATCAGGAGGGATGAGAAATGTCTGAGCCAGTCCAAGGAGCAATGAGTAGGATGTCCCCATCTCAAACGGCATGAGAACACAAGGGAGCATCGAGCGATATCCAATGTTCCAAGGGAATACAACCCTTAAAATAGTCCCTGCCAAAGTACCAATTCCAAGGAAAGCTCACACAAAAGGTCCATAATAAAGTCTCATCAATTCCATTAGGTTTTAAGAAATCAAGGAAGAAACAGAATCCTGTCTGTTGTGCAGGCCGAGGTCAGAAGCAGGCAGTAAAGGTAACATGGAAGTTCAAACAAGCCCTAGAGGAGACCAACATAATTTCACTGGCATGCAAGGGTCAGAATCCGTATGTGGACAGAACAAGTTCAGATCCAAAACAGTGCTACTCATGAAGGACAAGCCAACCGGTTTGAGAAGCGCCACACTCGCAGTGAGGACTTGTCTTATTTCTGATTTCGCAGACTGGCTGTTAGCAAGCCTGCTGGAGATTGGATGCTGGAGTATCCTACATGATGATGTCTTCCTGCGTCGATGTTGCCGAGTCTGAAAGCAGATGCTGGGCCGGATGGTGTCTATATGCTGCTATCATGTCCTGCACGCAGGTGCCAGTCCATGCAGGATTTGATGGGGAGTATAGTTCAGTAATTGCTTTTGTTGAACCAGGTGCCACAGTAATTTCTAGTGCCCCAACGTAGACCTGAATATGACAATATCTCACTTAAACCCACCTTTAAGGGCCTCTCAGTCTACTTCCAGCACTAAAAATAAAACAAGCCCTGGAGGTTGCTATGAGCCAGCGTTTTGCACTGGTGGCCTCATGCTGTGTATATTGTGAATCTGGTAAGTACAACTATTTGTTTAAATGCAATCACACCAGCAAACGCAAAACACACAACTAATAAAACACATCCCCCTGCATTTTGTCTTTCATGTATACATATTCTTGCAAGGGACCTGGCGCTGCCACCCATTGTATGATGCTGGGACCATGGACAGCATGGGATAGATCCCTGACAAGCCACCATTCCACTTATGATAGGCAGGGGCACACCACATGGCACTTTTAAGGTGTAAACTGCCTTTAAAAGATTTATTGAAAGGTACTCCCAGAAGCATTCTTTGGTTGTTGTATTGCTTTCCCTTTTGGGAGGATCCCGTTTTTATATTTGAGTTGGCCGACTCCTGTACACTATTCCAATAAACAAATTGAACTTAAGTCTCAAACATTGGGTCTGTGGTTTCCCAGACTACAGGGGACCTTCTCATCCTGTCCTCGTGGTTTAATAGAGGGCAGGAGGGGATTTTGGGGTTCCTGTATTTGGGGGCACATCTAGTGGGTTCTCCAAATTGAGTATAAATTAGGGAGGGCGGGGCAGGGTTCTGCCCTATGCAATACACCCTACCATTTGGTGGGGGCAACAGGAGGGTGACGAGGGGATCCTCCCCATACTACCCCTGGGCCCATCATCCACTAGAATGGGGAGGTACCCAACCCCTTAATTCACCCAGCCCATGGTCACCAAAGCCAGGTAGGGGACTTTGTCCTAGCCCTAAAGAATGGAGGCACTCTAGGACCACCAACATGGCCTCCAGGGATACCAAAGTGGCCGTCCTCCTTGACACAGCTTTGGGGCCTTGTCTGGTGACATAAATGCCTATATTCTGTTGTGGGCAAGACCCAGGCACAGGGAATGCCAGAACAAACACTTGGGCCGATAGAAGATGACCACGGCACCAGGACCAGATGGCACGAAAGTTTATCCTACAAAGTCAAGAAAGAAGTGAGGGGACACGTGAACCCACAGAACAGTGAGGGATTATGAAAAAGTCCTTCCAGGTAGGAGACCCGGATTGTGGCGGTCATCCACTCATCGCAAAACCCAAAAGAGACTTTTACTTGTGTTACAGAATCCCCCCCCCTTTGTTCAGCTAACCCAACTACTTAGTTTCGTGAGTAATGATTTCCCACCATAACACCACCAGTTCATAGACCTTTTCTTTTGTTATCAAGTTTATGAAGGTTGGGGATTCATTCTCAGGAGATGCCCTTGTTTGTGTTGCCATTTCTTTCTCCGAGATGGCCCAACTCTGTAATTTTCCGTCATAAATCTTTACCTAACTATAAAAGTGTCTTGGTCATGTGTTCCTCCTTCACTGCTTCATGACATATACTGCCGAAAATAACCACCACAACCCTACACCCACTCCTGCGTGTATAGAAACACATACTGAAACATTGCCCTGAACTTACTTCCACCCCTAAATCACAAACCAACTTCACCACCACCAACAGTCCCCCAACAGACTCCTAGACAAATGATACATCCACCACAACCACAAACATCTCACCACACACAACTACATGCATGTCTACAATTGCCACCCATGCTGCATCAATGGGGAACTGGCATGCTTGGTTCAGGGAATGTTTCAAAGTCCCACACTTCCAATATGTAAAATGGCCACAGCAGTTATTTGCTCAATGTGCTCGGCCCATTTACAAAGAGGCAAAATTCGAAACTACAGCCTCGGTACATCTTGTATGCTTGTTAACGTGGTCCAAAAACAATACAACATTTGCGCTGCACAGAAGAATCAACAACACACATAACTACACTAATCACCTGGCCACCCTCTGTCCTTCGGGCCCAGGTGCCTGCTCACCCTGCCACCCTTTCGCACTGCCTCCGGGCCACCCCTTGCACTGGGGTCTGTATCTGTTCCCATACAGCCCGCCCTTTTTCTTCCTGCACTTATCAGACCTACCCTGTCTGCAGCCTTAAACCTAGCACTTGCAAATTGCTGGCTGCATTACCAGTTTGTTGCCTTTATTATTTATTTATTGTTATGTATCTGTTTCTCCTCTGCTTTGCACTTTCCACTTCTCCCTCCTTCCATGCACTTTTCCCCTCCCCCTCTCCCAAGCACTTGCGCATTCTCAGTGTCACTGGGCCTAGTAAGATCGCTGTTTTGTTCTCCCTTGTTCCCCTCCCTTGCCTTGTCGCGCTCTGAAACACTTGTGTACGGGCGCGATAGAAATAAAATATCAATCAATCAATCTAAACTTCATTGCCCTACTGCTCACACTACCACGTCACTTCAGAAGGCCTCAAAAATGAAAATAAAAGAAAACATTGTACTGGGAGTATAGCTCAGGGTCAACATGCTCGCCTTGTAAGCAAGACGACACGGAGCACCACAGGTTCGATCCCCTGAAACCTCTGGGTATTAAGCGCGTTATAAATAACCTATCATACCTACCATCTCACACAACCCAGCTCACAGTGACCCACAGACAGTTATCCCACCCCATATTGGTGAACCAATCCCTCTCCTACAAGGCATAATTCCAAAGCAAAAACAAATACATGAATATATTTCCTAAAGTTCATGGCTACCATTGCTGTGGCTAAAGTGAACACTGAGATGCGCTGTGAATCAAATATAGCAACACATTGCATCATCATAATAAAGTGAATAAGATTTAAGATAGATCCCATATAGAATAACAGTTTTTCTTTCACTCCATGCGGGGCAAAGCTTTTAAATGTCCCGGTACCCATCACGCACTCACAAACACTAAAGCGTCTCTGGTGCTTCTCATTTTTCATGACCTGCATTACTCAATTCAGCCTCCCCGTCCCAGTACTTTTAGATGTATGGGAGTTGTAGGCAGTTCTTGGTGTCTTATGTATAGAGTACTGGAAGGTGTTACCAGTAGGTCTTATGGATGGTTGAAGGGAATCTGCACAATATGCCATCAAGGCCTGCGGAATGGAGGGGGTATCCCTAGAAGCAAAAGGGGGATACCATGTCGCATCCAATAATGTCAGATCACCCTGCTGAGGGTCGCCTCCCCCCATGTGGTCCTCCCTCATGTAACCTCCCCCAGGGCCAGGATCAGGTAGCGGCTGACGTCCCCTGGCCACATGGGGAGAGGCTATCGCTGGGAAAGGAGTGATGACATCATCAGATTAATCACAACATGAAAAACAAACACCACAACATACATGACAACCAGGTTCATGACAACCCACCCCTGACTGACCGACTCCATTTACAGCCACTACAGACCCAACAAAAATCATAACATGCCCCAGCCACACCATCATCAAATGAATCACAATACCAGCTTCTTCAGAACCCAAAAGCACCCCCACAAGAGACAATGACAATATATTTATATATATATATATATATATATATATATATACATATATATATATATATATATATATATATACTAACAGAAACATTGTTAAAGGGACGTTATGGTTAAGTTGCACTAGTAAAAACCTATGCAATGCAATTGAATTGACAAACGTTGTTAGAGGGATGTTATGGTTACAGGTAAAACCGAACAAAAAACGAAATTCGCCAGTTATGGTAAGCTAAGCAACCATAACTTGTGCTCCCATGTGGTCCTCCCTTATGTAACCGCCCCCAGGGCCAGGATCAGGTAGCAGCTGACGTCCTCTGGCCACATGGGGAGAGGCTACGGCTGGGAGTGATGACATCATCAGATTAATAACAACATGAAAAACAAACAACACAACATATATGACAACCAGGTTCATGAAAACTCACCCTTGACTGACCGACTCCTTTTACAAATTGACAAGGGGGGTCCTGGGAGTCTCTCTGCCAGACATTAGTCCTGGTTATGAGAGACTTACCCAGAGTCTTTAGCTCACTATCTTTCACAGAGAAGAAATATCCCAAACATATTAGTCTTTGTCCTGCCCTGGGGCAGTCCAGCACCGAAATGCTAGGCAATTCTCCTCTGAACAAGAGTACCAACAGCATCCCCAGACACGTGTTTCGGTCTGGTTGGACCTCAACAGTAGGGAGGAGCTGTGCCTCTCTAAGAATAGTGAGCAAGGGGTCCACGTCTGGATTCCCCTAGTAACTTAGGGTGAGACCCAAAGTAACTTAAATATGCAAATTGACAAGGGGGGTCCTGGGAGTCTCTCTGCCAGACATTAGTCCTGGTTATGAGAGACTTACCCAGAGTCTTTAGCTCACTATCTTTCACAGAGAAGAAATATCCCAAACATATCAGTCTTTGTCCTGCCCTGGGGCAGTCCAGCACCGAAATGCTAGGCAATTCTCCTCTGAACAAGAGTACGAACAGCATCCCCAGACACGTGTTTCGGTCTGGTTGGACCTCATCAGTAGGGAGGAGCTGTGCCTCTCTAAGAATAGTGAGCAAGGGGTCCACGTCTGGATTCCCCTAGTAACTTAGGGTGAGACCCAAAGTTACTTAAATATGCAAATTGACAAGGGGGGTCCTGGGAGTCTCTCTGCCAGACATTAGTCCTGGTTATGAGAGACTTACCCAGAGTCCCGACTCCTTTTACAGCCACTACAGACCCAACAAAAATCATAACGTGCTCCAGTCACACCTTCATCAGCTGAATCACAATACCACAATACCACAGTACCACACGGTTTTGAAGAGTGTCAATGCGCAACACTAACTACAAAAATGTTCCACTACTTTCAAGAAGATCACCAAGGCAATTTGGAAGGGGTGTGCAGAAATCGGGATGCAGGCATGGTAAGATGAACGTTATAGCTGGGGAAATTTGCTTGAGCTGTGAAACGTCAAATGCCCATTTGTGAAGTACGGCATTGGCACATGTCGTACAAAGGCACAAATACACTTCTTCTCAATGTACCGCGCTTTCTCCATTTGCGCACCAAATAAAAAATGACGCAGCCACATCGGTGTCTGCATAATGCAATCCAAAGTTATGTAAGAGATCGGAAACAAACGCATGACCTGAGCAAGTGCCTCCTTCATCACAAACGGCACTGAAACTCGTGTAACATGCTGTGCAATTTTCCCTCCACAATGAACAACAATAATATTGGCATAATTGCGTGTCACTAAAGTGTCACACAGACAAACCAAAATCAGTCACTTCATTGTAGGTACTCCATAGCACTACACATCCACATGATAGATTCCAAAATGAGCAGCCACTGCACAGTATTTTCCATTCACTTTCAGTCAATGTATTTCAAACTCCCCTAAAACCTGCACGCTGCGGCTCGTGAAACACACAGCCATAACAGCCCCCTCTGCATTTCTGTCAAAACATACACCATGTACCACAGTCTGTGCGTACACACCCCACCCAGGAACCTTATTGACCAATTCCGTAGCCTCTACAGGCCCATTTATGTGGCCGTCATCTGCAAAAGGGGCATATCTAACACATGGCACCCTGCAACTATCGCGAGATTCGCTGACCTTTTGTGCTGTGCGCGCGCGGGAGTGGGGAATAACTTCCAACCAGGGTAGGGGATGTCCTTAGTTGTGGCGGCTCTTAAAAGAGCCTTTTTTTAAGGAGCTTCCATAGAAACACCTTTTTTGCGTTTTTTATAAGTACTTTTGTGTTTTCAACGTCAGCTCACAATCTTACAATAGGGTCTTCAGTGCAGTCTGTAGATTGTGAAACAAAATGTCATTGCCACTGTTTCACAAAGACATGCCATTTGCTTTGAAAAGGTTTATATATCGAGTACCAATGTTCTCATTCTCACAGGAGAACATCCCAGCTGCACTCAAGAAGTCAAACATACTTCTGGCTGGCGACAGGAATCATTCGAATACTTCCACATTATTCTCGGCGGTATACATGAGAAAAGTGCCTTGCCAGTGGGAAAAATGCGCTGCACTGCTTTCATCATCTTCTTCAGTTGACGGTAAACACTGTAACAAGCCATGGAACCCAAAAAGAAGGCTCCAAAGTGCACAACCACAACATGTACAGTTGCCGAAGAGGCCGTGCGTCAACATTCTACAAGCAGTCTGCCGAAACAGCATGATTCGACACTGCACCACAAAAGCCTTCTTGGAGGGCATACACGAACAGATCTTCCACAAAGGCATCACCCACAATCAAAACTGAGCGTCTTGCCATGTTTGCCAGCTGCAATGCACAAACTAATGCAAAAAATGATTGCTGCCCTTTCCTGTGACACCCACTTTGCGCACCTGATTGGACATTCCCCACAGTCCTATTTCCATTGGCCACCATGGTGAGAAGCCTGGAATGTGGCACGTGCCTTTTCCCCAAGTACCACGAGGGCCGTGCCCCAATGGAGCAGGAGGAGTCCTTCTCCCTATTGGTGCTCTTGCCGGTGACACACACCCTGAGTACCTGATTGGCCAAAGGCCATAGTCCCATTTCCATTGGCCAGCATGGTGAGAAGCACAGAATGGGGCACGTGCCTTTTCCTAAGTACCGCGAGGGCCGCGCCCCAGTGGAGCAGGAGGAGTCCTTCTCCCTATTGGAGCTCTTGCCTATGACGCACACCCTGAGCACCTGATTAGACAAAGGCCATACTCCTATTTCCATTGGCCATCGTGGTGAGAAACGCAGAATGTGGCACGTACGCTTCCCCAAGTACCAGGAGGGCCGTGGCACAGTAAAGCAGGAGGACTCCTTTTTTCGCTTTTCACTGCAGCCATGCTCGCAAAGCGCTAGGCCCTCCCCACAGAAAACACACCATAGTACAGGATATGGGTAAATACTCATGTCATGTGCACGGCACTCCCCATCTGCAATTCAGCCTGCCAGCTTTCACCCCGGGCACATATTTGCACGCATGGTTTCATAACGTTGCGTGTGCTGAACAGAATGTAGGAGCACGTGTACGTTAGCCATAGTTTACATGTGTGCTGCTGAGCACGGCCTTCCATGCTGCAATATCTTACAGCACTCCCAAAAGCAAGGGGATTATAAGGGCCAAACCACAGGAAATGCACATGGTGGCATGATGCTCCCTATTGTTCAACAGGGGCAATGATGCACCCCGGATGCTGATGTACACTGTATGCTAATGTACTAGCTCACTTCTGCTGCTGTACCAAGTCTACAATGTCCTCCACAACCATTGTGTAAAAGTCACCAACTTCAAATGCATGCAGACACCATCGTACACGCTATGTTTAAATGCTCATGCCATGTGCACTGCACTCCTCATCTTCAATTAAGCCTCCCTGCTTTTACCCTGGGCACATATTTGTGTCCATTGCTGCATAGCGGTCCGTTGGGTGTGCTGCACGTGTATGTAGGAGGCCGTATATATTAGCCATAGGTTACATGTGTGCTGCTGAACACCTCCTTTCATGCTGCAATATCTTAAAGCACTCCGTAAAGCAAGGGGCTTATAAGGGGCAAACCATATGAAATGCACATGGTGGCATGTGGCAGCCTATTGTGTAACAGTGGCAATGATGTACACCATATGCTAATTTACGCATAGCAGCTCTCTTCCGCTGGTCGACCAAGTGCACAATGTTGTCCACAACCATTGTGTAAAAGTCACCAACTTCAAATGCATGCAGAGTGTCAACTGCATGGCTGCAATAGGTTGTGGTGGCTGTTATAAAGGTCTACGCTGTTGGGTGCAGGTGTGGTGAACGGTATGTAGGAAACTATGTGCATTGGCCATGGTTTACATGTGTGCTGCTGAGCATGTCCTTTCATGCTGCCATAACGTACAGCACTTCCTAACTCAAGGGTCATCCAACAGCCTAACCATAGCAAATGCAAATGGTGACATGTGGCTCCCTATTGTGCAACAGGGGCAATGATGTACACTGTATCCTAATGCATGCATAGCAGCTCACCTCTGCTCCTCTACCAAGTCTACAATGTCCTCCACAACCATGGTGTACAAGTCACCAACCTGACATACATGCAGACTGACAAGTGCATGCCTGCATTGCACTGTGGTGGATGTCATGAAGGCTTAGCCTGCTGGGTGCATGGTCTACAGCCTACGGCCTTCGGCCATGCACCCAACAGTCTAGGCCTTGCCCACACCCACCACAACATAACAAAGCCATGCAGGCGAACATGTAGGCATGTGCCACAAATCAGAAAGCCAACATAGGCACCAGCACTTCTACCCAACTGCCGCACCCTAAAGCAGGAATGCATGCACACATGTTCCACTTACCGTAATGCACAAACATTGCCCAGGGTTTGGCACCGCTACTCACTTCCATTCAGAAACCATTGTAATAATGCCAACCAAACAACACAATCGTCGCAACATTGGTCCGGCTCTCCACACTGTACTATGTGCACACAAGCAGTACTGCAAAGTGCACATCAACACTTACTAATCCGCGCAATGCACACTACGCAAGCATATGTAAGAACCAGTTGCACCGTAACCTCTGCCATATTTACACTATTCCATTAGTGCACCCAGTGGACACAGTACACAACTGGTTACTGCAGCATCTCCACCCATACACCGACAAAACTATGATGTTCTACCAATCACCACACCCATGCAAACAGCAATGTGTGCAATGCAGCCAAACCACACACACAATGCGACAATGTGGCACCAACTTTCAACCAGTGGATATACCTTTTCAACCAGTGGACATACTTTTCTGTGTAAGGGCTGTAGCCATGCATTAAAGGGGCTACAGACTTACCACACACACCACACCATAGTACACCCTATCTGTAAATGTGCATGTCTTGTGGAATGCACTCCCCTTCTGCAAATGTGCATGCCACCATTCATTACGAAAGACATCGCCGCTACAGCTGGTATGCCATAACGAAGACTGCCTGCAATGATCACACAAGATTTTTGCCTGTGGAGATAACCGCAAATTCACGGATACCGCAAATTCACAGATACCACTAGCACACCACCCTCTTCTTCTAATGAGATCTATCACTTGCAGCATTTCTCACTCCCCCACCCTTTCCATCCTTTCTTCCCACCACCAGATGCCATAAACTATGGTTTTCAGGCCCTTTAACCTCTTCCGTATTTACACTATTCCATTAGTGCACCCAGTAGACACAGTACACGACTGGCTAATTTAGACATAGCAGCTCTCTTCCGCTGGTCTACCAAGTGTAGAGTGTCCTCCACAACCATTATGTAGAAGTCACCAACTTCAAATGCATGCAGAGTGACAACTGCATGACTTCATTATGTTGTGGTGGCTGTGATGAAGGCCTATGCTGTTGGGTGCAGGTGGGGTGAACGGTATGTAGGAGGCTGTGTGCATTGGCCATGTTTTACATGTGTGCTATTGATCATGTCCTTTCATGCTGCCATATCTTGCCGCACCTCCTAAAGCAAGGTTCTTCTAAGTCCCTAACCAAAGCAAACGCAAATGCTAACATGTGGCTCCCTATTGTGCAACAGGGACAATGATGTGCACTGTATGCTGTTGTACACATAGCAGCTCACTTCTGCTGCTCTACCAACTCTCTACAATGTCCTCCACAACCATTGCGTAGAAGTCACCAACCTGACATGCATGCAGACTGAAAAGTGCATGACTGCATTGCATTGTGGTGGCTGTGATGAAGGCCTAGCCTATTGGGTGCATGGCCTACGGCCTTCGGCCATGCACACAACACTCTAGGCCTTGCCGACACCCACCACAACATAACAAAGTTATGCAGGCGAACATGTAGGCATGTGCCACAATTCAGAAAGGCAACATAGGCACCAGCACTTCTACCCAACCTCTGCACCCTAAAGCGCGAATGCAAGCACACATGTTCCACTTACAGTAATGCACAAACATACCACAGGATGTGGCACCACTACTCACTACCAATCAGAACCATTGTAATAATGCCAACCAAACAACACAATCGTTGCAACATTGGCCCTGCTCTCCACACTGCACTACGTACATACAAGCAGTACTGCAAAGTGCACTTCAACACTTACTAATCCACGCAATGCACACTGTGCATGCACATGTAAAAGCCATTTGCACCGTAACCTCTTCCATATTTACACTATTGCATTAATGCACCCAGTGGCCACAGTACACGACTGGTCACTGCAGCATCTCCACCCATACACCAACAACTGTACAATGTTCTACCAATCACCACACCCATGCAAACAACAATGTGTGCAATGCAGCCAAACCACACACACAAAGCGACAATGTAGCTCCGACTTTCAACTAGTCGACATACCTTTTCAACCAGTGGACATACTTTTCCGCGCAAGGGTTGCAGCCATGCATAAAAGGGGCTACGGACTTACCACACGCAGCACACCACAGTAAACCCTATCTGTAAATGTGCATGTCTTGTGGAATGCACTCCCCATCTGCAAATGTGCCTGCCACCACTCATCACCGAAATACATCGCCACTGCAGCTGGTATGCCATAACGAAGGCTGCCTGCAATAACCACACAAGAACATTGCCAGTACAGCTAACCGCGAATTGGCGTAGTATGCACGGATACCGCTGGCACACCATAGTCTTCTTCTAATAAGATGGTTCACTTGCAGCACTCCTCACTCCCCCACCCTTTCCATCTCTTCTTCCCACCACCAGATGCTGTAAACTATGTTTTCCAGGCCTGTTCGCCGCTGCACTGCCCCGGTAACAACATGCCAGCATTATCGAAAACTATTCATGCACAATACATCACTGTACACTGCAGTGCAATCACATTTTTCACTGTGCGGCGAACAGGGAAAAGGGACGCCGGAGCAGTGGCAGATATGAGTACTTTTAGTGGCCACACAGTTACATACAAGAGGCCCAGCTATGAACACAATGCATTAGGGGCTTGGCACGCACACCACAAACATCATTTTATGAATAAGAAATGTTCTATTTACAAAACATCACAAGTGTACTTTTTCATATCGATCCACACATCATCGTTATGCCTATATTTCAGATGGTCCATACAACTATAACTTGGACATTACAAGGGTAGTGTAGTCTAGATTTATTCAACACCTAGTAGTACATGCAAGAAACAAAAACATGGGAGTTGCATTGTGCATTTGTAGTCATAACATCTGGTAGTCCATGCATAGAACAGTTGATCCAAGCTAGAAAATGTAATATTAGTCTTAATATCTCAATGTGT
Organism: Ambystoma mexicanum; assembly: GCF_040938575.1. Classification (NCBI taxonomy): domain Eukaryota; kingdom Metazoa; phylum Chordata; class Amphibia; order Caudata; family Ambystomatidae; genus Ambystoma; species Ambystoma mexicanum. Next base: position 1,090,057,213 of record NC_090929.1, read on the forward strand.
AATATTGTTTTGCACATGGCTGTGTATCCTACCAATTGATAGAAAATATTGTAAAACACTTAAAACGACACCTTTACCCTACAAAGGGAAAGTACCCATATTAAAATAAAGACAAAGTAAACTTTAAATGTATACTTGATCCATATCCACTAAATAAAATTGCATTTCATCTGTACCAATATAGAAAACCCCATACAGATGTTAATCTGTGAATATTCTCCAATTGTAACATAACCATCACAGTTGGAAACAGACTTCGCCATCCGTACACATACTCATTTAATTAGATACAATTAATAATCTAAGCATCTACCAAATTAAAAAAGTGAAACAATCAGTAAACAACCGGATTCCAGTGTTAACCTACAACCAGCACTTCAAAACCTCTCACCAGATTTTGATGTTAACCGACAAACTGCATCAAAACGTCACACACTGAAAATACAGTTACATGAAACTATGGATGATGATAACAATAAACATGTGAACATAAACATAAAAAATAAAATGTCTATCCCTGCTCACTCAAGTACAATAAAAAAATATACACAAATCCTACTACACACATTTGGAACAGATCCATTATCCTCTTCAGCTGGGTGAAGTTATTCAAGCACACACATGCAATGTATTCCAGAATTCAAAACAGAAACCTGTCACGCTATCACCAATAGAAAATGACACATCCCAAGCTACTGCAGTACAAAGGTGTAGTCTAATCCATAATGTGGCAGGCGACACCAGTGATGATGTTGCCCCAAACATAAACATGTACACACGCACACATATATTAAAGAAATCAAGAATTTAATTTGTCTTTGTGATACATTAAGTGTGAAGACTTTTTCTCCAGAGGGTGTCATTATGTTTCACAGTTCATGCTGGTTCTGCAATAGTTAGAATCTTTCTCTTTTATCTCAGAGCCTCTTGCATTGTGTTGAGGAGTGACTGGATCTCTGGTACCACCGGACTAGTTTGCTCTCTTTTTCTGTGCCCCTTGCACCACATTGAGGATTGGCTGAACTCCAGCTCCCTAAAAACTGCTCACTTTTATTCTCTTCATGCTTCTCAGTGCCACATGCTTTGAATCGGAAGGTGTTAGAACCACAACTTCCATAAAACATTCGAATGGGTTTGCTTTCTTTCGGTCAGTGCCTCTTGTCTCTATTGGGGAGTTCTAAACTCCAACTGCCATCATGCAGTCACTTTGGATTCCTTTTAGACTTCTCAGCACCGCACGCTGCTACAGTCAGTGCCACAACTTCCAATAATATATTTTCCTTGATATTCTAAGTCCTCCGCTATTTTAAGTTCTCTTACCAGTGTTACACTCTTTGTCTTGTGAGGCGTTAGAACTTGTCACACAGTGGACATTGATCAACAAACAGGCCAGACCTTGGGAATCAATTTAACAAACGTATTTTTTAAAAAATATGCATAGGTGTGGCCAAAATACAAATAGTGTCTTACTCAGACTAAAAGTGATCAAGATGGTTCTTCTCAGTGCAGCAGTGCTCTGGGAAAACAGATCCAAAGAAAATGTGTCTCATGAAAGTAAAGTGTTGCACCAAAACGTCTACCAGTCCTCAGTGCAACAAGGGGCTGGGTGTCCCCCAGCTAATCTACACAATGTTGGTGTGCTCACAGTCCCATGTTTTAAGGGGTTCCTGCTCCCTATTTCTCATAGTATTTGGGTTCACTTCTCCTGAGCTTTCAGTCTTGGGTTTAAGGGTTTCTGCACCCAATTTCCCACAGTTCTACTTTTCCTCATTGACTCTTAGTGCCATATTTGGAGTTGGTGGGTGGATGCCATCCGTGGGTTCATAGGAGCTGGACCTTCTAGGATGGATTTGAGCCAGAGGATTGCAGGACACTACCCTATTGCTCGGACAGAGTTCTCACTAGGTTCCCCACTTTCATCCTCTCTGTCAGGGCTCTGCTCCTCCAGCCACCTGTATCAATCCTGCTCTAAACCCAAGCATCTACCCACAAGTTTCAGCCCCCACAAATCCTCACCTTTAATTTGCCTTCTTGTGTGTACCCTTTTTTAAATCTTCAAGTCCATCACCTTTTTCATAACAATTCTACTCTTTCTACTTTTCTCTAATACCCCCTCTTCTAGTCCTTTAAGAGTCCTCCCAATCACATTCTCATTTTCTTCTACTACCATCTCCTACACCTCCTCAAGGATACCCACAGATCCCCCTTCACCTCTTTCATCTCCTTTTTGCCCCTTCCCGAGCTTCCCCTCTCTTTCACTTTCTTTTGTACCTCCTTTATCCCCTCTGTTTACATTTCCTTTAGCTCCTGTTCCATCCTTATCCACCCTTTATCAATAGTTTCTTTCAATAGCTGTTTATTCTCCTCTCCTTCACCCCTTGAGTCCCTCCCTCAAATCGCTTAAAGTAGTCTAGATCTCTTCCACCTCTCTCAGCTTTCCCACCTTCTTTGCTCATTTGGGCCCCTCTCTCTAGACACATAAGATACTCCAAGTTTCATTCGATTCGACCCATCTTCTTCACCGCTTTTAGTATCTTCTTCACCCATTTGGCGATTCTGTTATTACAATGATTGTTCCCAATTCAGTCATTACTTTCACAAACGTAGGCCCTTTGGGCCCTTTCTTTACCCCCTTGGGCACTTTCTTCATAACCACATCTGTTCTCCACTTCACGCTGTCTCTGCCACTTTATCGACCATCATTTTTCCTGAGTCCTGGGCCCTCCTTCTCCCAGCCCACTGGGTCTCATAACTCCCCAACTCTTGGGTCTGCCTTTAACCAGCATAATAGGTCCTCCCTGCAACCTCTTATCTCCTACTTAACCCACCCTTTTGGGTCTCTCCTCCAGCCTTCTGCCTCATGATCTCACCAGGCTCCAGGGGTTCTGCTCCAGTCTCCTGATCTCCCCAAGCTGCAGGATCTCTGCTCCAGATTCCTGCCTTCAGATCCTTCCCCAGCCTTTTTCTTCCTCCCTTTGGCCAGCACCGAAAAAAACTCTTCCTGCTACCACCATCACCTATTAACAGAGCCTTGGAGATTTTATAGGGCTTTGGCCCCTTCTTTCAGGCTCCCTATGATGGAATAGGGATCAGGTGTGGCAGTCTTAGGGGCTTCTTGTCAAATAAAAAGGCCCTATACTAAAGAGAAAACTACTGCCAATCCTTGCAACTAAGTTACAAAATAGTGTGAGATAATGTTCACAAGAAAAGGAAGAAGTGTTCACCAAATGATAAGTCAGGTTGGTATGGCTGGGGTTTCCTTTCCCCACGTTTTTAGCACAGGACAATACAGGACCTGTGAGCACAGCACACTCCTAGGCCTTGCCAGCATGAGGTTACAGTTCCTTTCAATGATGCCAGGAACTTCTGGGGCCAGGTCTCTTCCTTGCAAAGTCTCTTGCCTTAAAAAGCCTGCTCTACTATAAACAATAAACAAACAAAGGTTCCTTTGGAATTCTTTCACGTTGGCCGATTGCTCTTCGTCCCTTGGTTCCCCCTCAGCCGGGCTCTGATCTTTATAGCAACGTTAGCCTCCCTCAATCGGGTTCACTATGGCCTTTCACTCAAAAACATATAATTCAACAGTCTCAATGTCCTTTTAAAAAACTATCCATTGTGGACATCCCTCAGCCGGGTTCACACTTGTCATCACAATGTTCACGGGTATATCACTGTTTACCCTCAATTCGCAGACATCCCTCTGTCGGGCTCACATTGCCATTTTAACACAGTTTAAGATTTGTTAATCTCATCAGAAATAGGGGTTCCCTTCCGCTAGCTTTCCCTTTGCATCCCTCCGTCGGGTTCACACTTGCCACAGTTCACAAGACAGTCTTTTTATACCCCTTAGGCTCTTTGCTTTTCCTAGGTCTGGGTCTCAGCCCCCAATCAGGCTTTATACATTTCACTCAGTTTTCGCCAATGTGTCAAAGACTTTCATGTGTACGAGGGGTTTTGCTAGACCCTCGTAGGACCACTTTGACACTTCACGCCGGCCTCTCATAAGTCCTTTTGGTTCTCATAGTTTCAACAAAATAACGCAACCCAAAGTCCTTCTAATGAGCGTCCCGCGATGCCTGACCACTCTGCTTCTGAACCTTTTACTAGGGTTTCTTTAAAGTTCAGTTACACAAGTTCTTTGTTCAACAAGGTGCTGAACTGTTGGAGTTTCTTGTCTCGGGAGTCAAGGATGGCAATACAGCGGCAATCACTTCTCCCTGCTTTGGCTATCAGCACGGGACGGCCCTGTGTGCCATTGACACCTGTCACACCACACACCAGCTGGACTTCCCGGTCTTCGGAGGCTTTGCGGGTCCGAGTTGAAAAGGGCAATGGCAATTCCCTCCTTGTCGTCCCTCCAGGTCTCACCGCCTTTCTCCTCCATTTGAACTGCCTGTGTGGAATGGCTGTTTCCTCGTGCGTTTGACCTTGCTTAAAGTGGGCTCTCGTGCTGCGCCTTTTATCCCAGTGGGGAAGGGAAAGGGCCGTAAGGTATGCGTAGTTATTGTCAATTGCCTGACTCTGCCTGACCCTTGTGTTGGGATATCTCAGGTAAACGGCTCTGGAGTTAGTCTGTTGTCTTTCATGGTGTAAAAAAGTGTTTGTGTCAGAAATGGGGGTGTGTGTAGAACTTCTAAGTATTTTACGGGGTAGGGTAGGGAAAACGTGTCATAAGAAAGGGGTGGTTGGTCAACTGGGAAAGGTGAGCTTTGTAGGGTTTTGTCAAAACAAACTGGGAGTTTGGGAAATAATGATCAGAGGGACAGGGAGGAGAATGGCTGGGAGTATTTGGGTAGGACACAGAAAAACTGGGATTCTGGGAGGGATAGTTTCCCGAGTGCAACAGGGTTTGGGTTCCTAGGGGATTTGTCATATACGGAGGGGTAGTTGGATCTGGGCAATAGAGATTCATTGGGAGAAAAGGAGGCAGATGTGGTACAGCCTACAAAGGTCTCAGGGATCCGTCCTCTTCTCCTTCTTCCCTGGTGTAATACCGCGTATCACCTGGGGTATACCCCCGAGCACAACCCCGGGCTCCCCATCCAGGGGAACCTCTCTCGCTCGCCCTCCCCCAGTGTTGGCATCTGAGAGCATTAGCCCTTCACTGGGCACCTGAATAAGAGATTCTCGAGGTCTGCTTGGGAGAATACCCTCAGGTTTCTCACACATACCACAACTTCTAATAAATATGCCCTCATGGCTTTTGTTTCTCGCTGTTTATCTTGACCGAGGTTCGGTAGTGTTTGAGCTCCAACTCCCAGGATGCAGTTCACTCTGGTCATCATCATATGACTTCCCAGCACCATGCATTTCTATTGTCAGAATAACAACTTTCAATAAATCATTCTCTTTAGTTTTTTTCCTTTCTCTCAGTGTCTCTTGCAGTGAATTGTGGAGTGGATGAACTGCAACTACTAACATTCTCTTCATTTTGGTTCGTTTGGTGCCTCTCAGTGCCACAAGCTTTATCTTTGGAACCACTGCTTCCAATCCAACTATATCTTGGTCTTACTCTGCCAGCACCTCCTGTGCTCAAATGCAGAATGTCAGATTCCAAACTTCTAGCGTATGACTCTTCTGGACATTCTCCACATCTCCCATCACCTCCTGTACTCAACTTCGCTGACACTGCTTCATCCTTCTCTTTGGGCACTGGCTCCATGTCCGCATCATCTGGCTTTAGCCACTCGCTCCTGGGCAATGTTCTTTGCATTTGCTTCTGCAAGCATTTGCTAGTTCCTCCCTTTTGTTCTGGTCACTTTGGTCCTAGTGGCTAGGCAACTCAGCAACAGAGGGGTCTATGCCATTTTCCTCAGCTCTCCCAGGCTCACTGTTTTAATCACATCATCTTCAGCTTCTCATACCTCAACATTGTTCCCTTTGGCTTTTTTGACTCTCCCTCTTTTCTCTGCACAACCATACCCATCACCTCACAAAGCCAATAGATAGGGAGGACAGACTTGCAATTTGGCAATTGTACTTGGGCTAGTGATGGCAGTTCACCAAAACAACAAACACATGCATTTTTAGAAAAGACCAACCTGATGAAAAAAATCAAAATCAGGTTTCCTTTCCAACGACATATGGCAGAGAATCCATTGTTCTTAAACCTTGGTGATGCATTTATTGTGTCTCTATAGATATTTGGTAGATAATATTGTATTAAATAATGTTTTCTGTACACATTTCCCTGATTTGTGTTTGCACTGATATTTCTATTATATTTAGTTATGTGAGCAATGTATTTGATAGTATTATTTCTATTTATGCATTTAAATTAATAGAAACAAGTTGAAACTTAAAAAATAAATCAGGGACTAAAATCAGGTTACTAAACAACCTCCTGCAACAAAGTAACAATAACATACAACGGCCCAATATAATTTGTGTATAAAAACAACACCACCAAAACCTATAATGTGTGTTTCCAAAATTTACATTAAAAAAAACATGAATACATTTTTGGCAAAATGTAACATTAGAAAAGCTACACCTAAGTAAATGTTCAAGCTGTATTAGAAAAAGTATTTAATGTTGGAAAAGAGGTTTTCACACACACCATAAATGTACTTACAATGTCAGCACCCTCCTAAGAAAAATCAAACCACAATAAAAAAAATGTACCTCAATACACACTAAAACTATTTCAATTAAGGTGGGAGGAAAGTGGGTGTGCACGTCTTCCATGGAAAGATACTTCTGAAAGATCAAATTAAAACAAATCATTTTGCAAACTGTCACAATGGAGGGTAATGTTTTTCAGTGTAAGAATGGGAAAATCCATGAACTCACTGAAAAACCCACAAATAAAGATAATGACGAAGAAAAAGTACAAAATGACACAGAAGTAGCTAGTGAAAAGATTTAACAGTGGACTTGTGCATACTTGTGCAATATCACTTATAAAACCTAGAAACATGTAAGAAATTGTCATTAAATACTATACAAAAAGGTAAAACCGTTCAACGAATACAGCCATATTTTATGTACCAACATGCCACATTACAAGACCGCCATATTCCATGTTGCTCTACTGAACAGTACAATAGAACATTACATGATATTAGGATGCTTGCTCCTCATAACACACATGTACATGCGTTATTGTGGAAAATGTACATTCCAAAAAATACAGCTGGAACGTCAACAACATTAAAATTCACTATGGAACATTGAAATAGATAATATTAAAAGAATCAGTTAGGACATAGAAAAAGCCACCACACTCAAATGATAGTCATACATTTAAGCCCAGAGTATATAAAAAATATACCAAATACAATTCTGAAATTCAGCAATACCATCTATATGCTGTGAAGAAACATTGCATAAAAAATAATTAATGAAATATATCAATCGAGACCAAAAAACGAGTGATCCTAGTGGAAAACTGTGGCAAATCCTCATCTGGTATTTATTACTTGAAAAAGTCATAACCCATGAGTCATTTTTCAAGATAAGACAATAGCCCTCATTACGAGGTTGCTGGTAGGCCGCCGGTAGTTCTGGCGGCCTACCTACAACCTCGGCTTACCGTTTCCACCGCTCGATATCCGAGGACATTACGGGCGGCAGTGGAACGGTAAGCACTGTTTTTAACAGTGCCGGCGCTTCAGTGATTCATCTGCCGGTTTTGGCCTGAACTACCGGCAGGTCAGGCCTGCTGGTAGTTCACTGCCCCTACCGGCAGACTCAGAGTATACCCGTCCAGAAAAGGTTTCAGTAACCATTGTTATCGTCACTTTTTTCCAGACCATCATGCTCATAATGAGGGCCTGTGTGTTTTTGGGCATATGGGCACACCTGGTGCGGCGCTGAGTAACTGCTAAACAGGATAAATTGGTTTGTGGTGTGTATTGGTTGCTGTGTGTTCACAGATTGTGTTGCTATGCCCTATGTCACTCTATAAGAGTTATCTATGGTGTAAACCTGTGCTCTAACGTACAAGAGCCCCTTCTAGTTTTCTATTTATATGTTTGATACGATTACAGTTCCAATTTGGAAAACCTCTATGTTTACTGTAATCATAACTACTGTAGATAATTCGGAAAGCTGCTCAATGTATTGCAAATATGGCTGATGTCGTCTTTCTTTGGGGAAACGCCTCAATTTGTTGTGCACATAGCTGCTGTAGCCGACACGTGTTTCGACCTCAAAAGATCTTTTTCAAGGCTACAACAATCATTGCCAAAACAAAGTACAAGACACAAATGTTGCACCAGTTTCGATATAGGCATGACAAATGTACATGCATCATATATTGATGCGTCATCCAAACAGTAATCCCAACAATATGTTGGGGACGAGGTGGTCAAATCCCAACCACCTAACCATTCCCACTGTGTCTAAACCCCATGTAAGCTAAAGTGGGAGTTGCCCCCTCAGCCACGGTACCTGATTGCATGATGTAACATAGAAATGTACCTTTAACACCTGACCCACAGCCAACTAATGAACACCATTTTGTATTAGAGCGGGCGCCATCTTTTAACTAGGCCCAGAAACTCATCCCTCTGCAAAGCCCAGCTCTCCCCATCCCCAGCGCCTCACACAGCACAGAGAGCCCAAACCCCCACCACCTCCCTGCCTCGCTTGCTTCGCGCAAAGCTTGTTCCCACAGAAGTCCAATAATTTATTGTTGCAATTGTCCCACATCACTTCCCCAGATTATGCTCACTGCAGAACGTGAGATTACAGCCAGCCTTTAACACAAGTGCCCATTCATCTCCACTAAACTGCCCAGGCTCTTTCAACCCCCACCCGACAGGCCAAGTCTGATCAGTCCTTGACCCCTCACCGTCTTTCATGCTGAGACCCAACAGACCACCTCATGTTGGCTATTCCTGAAGAACCACCACCGGCCTAATCCTAAAACCGCAGTATATCCTTCTAACAGCAACATATGCCTACCTATATCAGGAGAATTCAAACAAAGCCGCTGGCAGGTCAATCCCCTGGTGTGGGCACCTGGGTGCTGGGATAAAGATATCAAAGAGAACCTCGAGTGAAAAGGTTGGAATTCCAACATATTAGCTCATTCAACCTAACAGCCTCTATTCATGCAAGATTTTATGTGGGTCATTATTTTCGTATTATTAGTCTCTGTTGTTTAGTTTAGTTTGATAGTTATATTGTGCACCCAACCCAACCTTTACACCGCAGAGATGAGCCCAGCAGACCCACTTGCGCCAGGAGTGACTTGGAGCAACGACCAATTAGCATCCTGCCTTAACTTATAGTATCAACTGTGCCATAGGCTTCCCCCAATCCGATGCTATATTTTGTACCTTATATGTTACATCATCACTGACGCTGTGTGTCCTTTTAATGTGCAGCCCGTGTATTGTTTGGCATAGCGCTCTCGGGCAGCAAAGTTCTTTGCTTGCTAATTTTATTCTATATAAAATGTGTTCATCTTTGCAACTTGTCTCCTGGTCTCACTCCCCAGGGGGTGTGCCCATTATTTTGGTCTATTGGATATTACGTGTTTTAAGGGTGCCAGCCTTCATTTGGTGACCCCTTTTGCGTGATATTCCAAGAGGCCCCCCGTGCTTGCGGTGAGATCCAGGGCTTCTTCCAGCAGGGCCGCCCCTAACTACGGCTGACTAGTCCCCAAAAAACGCATACGCAGAAGAGAAAGGTTCTTGTGGGTTCCGGCTTTGCGAATACCCCACTGCTTGCCTGAGAGCGGGGTGCGGCCCAAAGGGAGAGGCCCACACGTTGTGGATAGACTGTGAACACGGGCACGTGAGTATAAATTGCAAAGATGAGATACATTTGGGTAATGTGGGGGGTTTAGAGCAGAATGATTGAAGGGAACACGCATTGGAGGTGGATGAATAGAGTGATTGTTTGAAGTGAAGCGCTTTCTTTTTTACATGGCCATTAGTTTTTTATATGAAGAGAAATAAGGTGAAAATATAGAAGTTATACAGGAACCTAGCTCCGAAAGGGGGTGGAAGGCAACGCCACAGTACACAGTCGCGACCAGTGCAGAGGATAAATAAGGAAGAGAAAAGAACAATGTAGGAGCCCCATATAATTAGAGGGCTCAGGAAAAAGTAGTGGTTGTTGTTTTAGTTTGGTATTTTTTAAGTATTTTTATAATATGTGGAGGCAGGCCCAGGAGGGGCAGAGGTGATATGAGTGTTTTAGTGAGTGAGATAGTGAACATGCTCTAAGGGAGAAGGGTGGGGTAGAAGGTTTGTGGGTATATGTATTTTTGTTTATTTGTTCCGTGTGTTCAATATATGTCTTTTTTTGCTATTATTTTTAGTTTGTCTCTGTGGGTCTTTTGAACGTTCAATGTTTTTATGTACATTTTGATTGAGAAGACAGAGGTTTTAAGATATCATTGAATACCTTGGAAAAGAAAGCAGAGGGTAACACCAGGAAGGGGAAGAAGAGGAGAAGGCCCTATAAGGGATTAAAAAGGAAGTGTTAATAGAAGACAGGGGAATGGATACCCCACTGTCGCATATTTGTAAGCATCTCCCCCTCAATAGTGAACAAATCAAAAAATTGTGAACAATGGTTAAACGAAACAAAGGGGGAGAGATTATCTCATGTCTGGCCAGAAATGGCGTCCTTTGATAAGGGAACATTAGAACACCTATCCACATATTTGATGGCAAAATATGAGGGGAAACTACTCCAAAACAGACGTGAGGTGTTGGATTTGTGGAGGATGTTTGAGGAAGCGCCAGACATGAATAAGAGGGAGACGGGATTGTCTTTCCTCACTTTTCTGTACCCGAAGTACAGAAAAGTGAGGAAGGGGTGAAAGAGAAGGGAGAGGAAGAACCCAAAAAGATATATCCTTTGCTTACAAGGCCAGCAGAGGGATATGCCGACCCAGTCTATGTACCTGGAGGTAGTACACTGACAACACCTAGCACTTCCCCACCACCACCTTACGATCCATTAGCCACCACCCCGGAACCCACAGGACCAAGTACTCAGGATCTTGAAGTAGCATTGACGTCCACTAGAACGGAACTAGCACATCTAAGAGCAATATGCGAAGCAACACAAACATCAGGGGCCGTGCAGTCACCCCTAAAAAGCTCCTCTCTTCTACCAGAGGATGAATGGAAATCCAGGGGCTTCCTTTTCAGAGTAGACAGCCCTCCCATAAAAGCAGTACGAGTTGAGAGGGAGGGGGAAGTAGATAGTGTGGGATACTACACAGTAGCCTCAATTACGGGATGAAGAATACTGGATCGATTTTAACAAAGTAGAGGAGGGCGCTGTGGGAGGAATACAGCAAGTGCAATGGACATCCCCAAGAGTAAGCGAAGGGTGGGAAGGATGGCTCTGAAATAGGATGGGAAGAATAGCCCTAGCAAAAAGAAAGGAACAAAAGTGAGGAATGGAAAGGTAAAATCAAAACTCCAAATGCCCATCATTCACAAAGGGGCAATATGATCCCACTATGTACATTGGGCACAGATGGATAAAAACAATCTCCTTAAATCCCTCCCCCCACTTACGGCGGGCATGGAAAAATTGATTTACACATTTGAAAAGAACACTGTGGGCGTGCCGTTAGCCATTGGTGATATCAAAAGCCTCCTGGTTTCCGCAGTGGGTGATCAAGCAGACTCAGAGTGGGTGAAAGCAGGGTTTCCGGAGGTGACCACAAGCAATGACACTCATGAAAGAGCATTGTTCAATAATGTGAGAGCACAGGTGTGGGATGCCCTGCGGCAAACCTTCCCAGATACCCCAGATTTACATTCTATAATGCAGTGCACTAAGAGGAAGATCCTATGATCAACTCAAGTACAATTCAGAGTAACTCCAATGTTAAGTTAAATAATGTCTCTTTTAATTCTTTATGTAGTAAACAGCTGACACGTGCTTCGCCCACAGGTCGTTTTCAAGGCTGTTAATTAATTCACCCATCACAGTTGGTTCAGTATTCCATATATATGCACATCACATAATTATTTAAAACAATGTTAACAGAAAATTGTGAGATATTCATATATCAAATCAATTCAGGAAAACCATACAATATTGTGTCAAACATCAGGTCAGGATGGAGGGGTATGTTCAAGATGGTAGAAAAAGTTATTGGAAAGATTTAAAAAACCATAAATTAGCACCCAATCTTTCTATCCATACTCATACACACGGGACTCAAGCCCCACTATATACTTTAAATAGCCACTTGAAATTCAGGAAAACCATACCATATTGTTTCATGCATCAGGTCAGGATGGAGGGGTATGTTCAAGATGGTTGAAAAAGTTGTTGGAAAGATTTAAAAAACGATAAGTTAGCACCCAATCTTTCTATCCATATTTATACACCGGACTCAAGCCCGACTATATGCTTTAAATAGCCACTTGAAATTGTTCTATCATGCACACCAATGTGACTGTGGCATGCAAAGCCATCCCATCAGGTCCAATGTATTAATAGTGATGTCCATATTTATGTCATGACCCATAGAACTTGCCCCTTCTGGACTTCCTGGTCCTTATCACGACGGGGGTTGTATTCCTTGTTACTCCCAACATGGCCGTGCCAAGTGACTTGCCTCGCACCAGCCTTCATGTTGCACACGGCATGTTCTATAAATTGGCCACGCCCCCGCGGCCCAGCGCGTCTCAACGCTATCATTAGGTAGTGACTTGACGTGTGTGTGCTGTTCGGCGAATCCACTATTCCTAGTTTCCTGGTGCTTCTTCCTTCCTTTCTCGCCTTCCCTCTAATTCTGCTCCCGGAATCCTCATCCCTAGCGACCGCTACCTTTTTCCTGGACATCCTGGAACTGCGACCTTCCCGGAACTCTGAATGCGTTCTGCAGCTGGACAAGACTCGAGCGAGCCTATACAAGACCCGATCCGTCCACAAGAAGAATCCTCCCGCGGAACAGAGCAAGAAGCGATCCCAGGTGAGACGGGGGGGAGATTTACGACAGTTTGAGACGCCAAACGACCGACACTGATACTGCTATGGAGAAAGCAGTCCAGGACCTTATGCGTGGCATGCAAGAACTCACAATCGAAGTACAGAACTTAAAAGCTGAGATGCTGCGTTAAGACAGCTTGTTTTGTCTCGCGACCCCGCTAACAAGGACAGTGTGTTATTGGGTAAAGTGATAGACAAATATGATGGCTGGGCCACTCCCTTAGTCAACTCAGGAGATGCCCTCCTGGATGATTATGATGGATTCATTCAGGCACTCAAGACTATGTTCGACCGCCCAGAACAGGTTTTTAGTGCTCAGGAACGGTTCCTTGATTTCCGACAGGGATCTCAGGATATGCTAACGTATGTTACTAGATTCAAACAACTGGCCAAGGAAGCGGATTGGTCCTCAGAAACAAGTTTCACTCTATTTCGCAGGGGTCTAAACAAGGATATTAAGGACGAATTAGCCAGGGTGGCTCGTCCTAGCTCATTCCAGGCTCTTATGGATCTAGCCATGCAAATAGACTTCTGAATCCAGGAAAGAAAGGCTGAAAGAAGAAATCCCAAGATACCCTTTCAAAAGAATTCCCTTGAGACTTCTGTAAAGGCCGATCTTGCCCAACCCCTGACATAGATCCGGAACCCATGCAACTAGGAGCCTTCCGTGGGCCTATTTCCCCACAAGAAAGGATGAGAAGGATCCACATAGGCCTGTGCATGTATTGTGCCTCGGATAAACACCTTGTTAGAGAATGCCCTCTAGCCCCTCCTCGGCGTTCGGGAAATGCCAGCTCCCGATCCTAGATGGAGCGAGGTGTCGGGAGAGAGATGTTTGCTCCACATCAATTCCATCCATCAATTTGGTGATACTACAGGCCTTCCTCTCGCCCTCCAAGAACAAGACCTATCCCATTCTGGCCTTGGTTGACTGCAGAGCTATGGGAATTTTCATTGATCAAGACTGGGTTGTTAGTCATCATATTCCGTATGAGACACGAAACACCATGCAGCCGGTGGAAGCAATTGACGGAAGACCCCTCTCTTCAGGACCCATAAGCCTGCAGACTAAAGAGATCCAACTTTCCATAAACCATCATCAAGAGCGGATTACATTTGACATCATTAAGTCAGCTCATTACCCCATGGTTTTGGGTATGTCCTGGTTACAAAAGCACAATCCGTATATCATTTGGACAGCAGGATCATTATTCCTGGGCTCAGAGTTCTGCATGTCCCATTGTCTATCCCTGGATCCCTCCTCGACACCTCCTAAAGAACCATCAAGAGACCTAAAAACACCACTCATGGTTTCCAATATCATACAAGTTCCAGAGGCCTATCAGGGATATGCTGATGTATTTTCTACTGCCATAGTCCAAGCCTTACCCCCTCACAGACCCGAAGACTGTGCCATAGATACAGATCCCTCAGCAGTAATTCCCTTCGGCAGAAGGTTCATTCTTCCGAACCTGAGAAAAAGGCCCTTCGGGAATACCTAGACACCAATCTTGAAAACAGCACCATAAAACCCTCGAAATCTCCAGCGGGTGCTTCGTTGTTCTTCGTTCCCAAGAAGGATACCAAGTAACTCAGACCTTGCCTCGACTATCAAGGCTTAAATCAATGCACCCTCTAAGATCAGTACCCACTGCCCCTGATCTCGGATATCCTGGAAGCTGTGAGAGGCGCCGTAATATTCACGAAGTTGGATCTCTGGGGTGCCTACCACTTAATCCGTGTCCGGGAAGGAGACGAATGGAAAACAGCCTTTAGAACACCCTTTGGTCACTATGAATATCTAGTCATGCCATTTGGACTAGCTAATGCCCCCGCAGTCTTTCAGCGTTTTATGGATAGGGTGTTCTCTGACATGTTGTTCCTCTTCGTCATTGTCTATCTGGATGACATATTGATTTTTTCCAAGGATCCTCTAAAGCATGAAGAACATATAAAGGCAGTACCACAGCGACTTCGTGAACACAAACTTTTAGCCAAACCCGAAAATTGCTTGTTTCACGTTACTTCTGTTCACTACCTAGGATTCATCCTTAGCCCAGAAGGAATTGGTATGGACCCTTCAAAGGTAAAGGCCATATTGGCTTGGCCCACTCCCACATCTGTGAAACAAGTTCAATCCTTCCTGGGGCTCGTCAACTTTTACCGGAAGTTTATTTCTACCTTTTCCGAGATCGTTCAGCCGATCATTGCTCTCTTGAAGAAAGACACCCCCTTTATCAGATCTACACCGCAATATAAAGCATTCCAACGATTGAAGACAGAGTTCACGCAAGCCCCCATCCTGGCCCAACCCCACATAAATCGCCCATTCCTAGTGGAAACGGATGCCTTTAACTACGCCATAGGAGCAGTCTTGAAACAGGAACTTGACGATAAACTGGAACACCCGATTGCTTACTTTTCACAAACCTTGACTCCCAGTGAGACACACTATTCCGTCCTGGAGAAGGAGCTGTTGGCCATCCGCCAAGCCTTCACTGAATGGCGACACCTACTTCTGGGTGCTAAATATCCAGTTCAGGTCCGCACAGGCCATCGGAATCTCCAAATTCTACAGTCGTTGGAGTGCAGGAACAGTCGTCAGGCGCATTGGGCCTACTTCTTTGCCCAGTACCAAAATCCCAAATCACTCATGTTCCCGGATCACAAAACATGATTGCTGACGCCTTATCTCGATGTCCTGACCACATAGCCACTGAAGACAAGGCCTATCCTAAGATGTTTCCCCACACTATCTCTGTAGCTCAAGCAGGCAACCTCCTGAAAGAAATCTGAGTGCAAACCCAGTCCTCTGACCTCTGGAAGGATATTTCAAGGAGGAATCCATGGAATCTAAGAGTTAAGGAAGGATATTTATTCAAGGACAATGCACTGGTCATTCCTACGCAGAAATTACAACAAAGGATAATAAACCCCTGCCATGATACCCTTCACTCCGGTCATCGTGGTATAACTAACACCCTCTGTCTTATACAAAGACAGTTTTGGTGGCCTGGAATGAAGACCGACGTACAACAGTACATCAAGGCTTGTGCTATCTGCGGTCAAAACAAACATGATAACAAGAGACCGGCGGGTCTTCTACTGCAACCATCGCTGCCAACAAGACCATGGGAAATTATTGCTACAGACTTCATTGTGGAATTACCACCTTCCCGAAGATACACGACCATCATGGTAACCATAGACTCGTTCACTCATATGGCTCATTTTACACCTTTGTATAAACTACCATCCTCCTCAGAACTTGCTGGAATCTTCCTGGAACACATTTTCCGTCTTCATGGACTTCCTTCCAAGATCATATCGGACCGAGGACCTCAATACGTCTCACAAATCTGGAAACATCTGTGTCGTATTCTAGGGATCCAACGCGCTCTCTCATCAGGTTATCACCCACAAACCAACGGAGCCACGAAACGTGTAGATCAAACTCTAGAGCAATATCTTCGTTGTTTTGCCACCAAGGTTCCGGATGACTGGTCTTTCCTCATACCCCTGGCCGAGTTTGCCTACAACAATTCCGATCACTCAGCACTCAAGGTCAGCCCTTTCTATTGCAGTCAAGGTTTTCACCCGTCCGTTTTACCTTCTGTTCTTCAACATCCCACTCCAGTACCTACTCTCGACTCATGGATTCAGACTCTCATCAACATACACAAGGAAGCCAAGGAACAATTGAAAGAGGCCCAGACACGCACTAAGCATTATGCGGACTCCAAAAGAAAGCCAGCGTCTTCTTATTCTGTTGGTGATCAAGTCTGGTTGTCCTCGAAACTATTACCGCGACATCTACAATGTAGCCCCTCGGTACTATGGACCATTTTCCATAAAGTAAATCATCAATCCTGTCTCATTCCGACTCAAGCTACCTGACTCCTGGAAGAAAATACACCCAGTCTTTCACACTTCCCTATTGAAACCCTACATCCAATACACCCGAAAATCCTGCAGACCCAGTCCTGTTCTTGTGGACGATCAGCTGGAATACAAAGTGTCCAGAATATGCGATTCCAGGTTTAAACGGGGTCGACTTCAATACCTGGTTGAATGGAAGGGATATCCTCCTAGCGAGAGAACCTGGGAACCAGTTTCTAACTTAAATACCCCTCGATTGCTTAGAAGATTCCATCTCATACACCCGGGCAAACCTGGTGGAACAGGTCTTCGGAGGAGCCATGCTGTCATGACCCATAGAATTTGCCCCTTCTGGACTTCCTGGTCCTTATCGCGACGGGGGTTGTATTCCTTGTTACTCCCAACATGGCCGTGCCAAGTGACTTGCCTCGCACCATCCTTCACGTCGCATACGGCACATTCTATAAACTGGCCACGCCTCCGCGGCCCCACGCGTCTCAACGCTATCATTAGGTAGTGACTTGACGTGTGTGTGCTGTTCGGCAAATCCACTATTCCTAGTTTCCTGGTGCTTCTTCCTTCCTTTCACCCCTTCCCTCTAATTCTGCTCCCAGAATCCTCATCCCTAGCGACCGCTACCTTTTTCCTGGACATCCTGGAACTGCGACCTTCCCGGAACTCTGAACGTGCTCTGCAGCCGGACGAGACTCAAGCGAGCCTATACAAGACCCGATCCGTCCACAAGACGAATTCTCCGGCGGAACAGAGCAAGAAGCGATCCCAGGTGAGACGGGGGGAGATTTACGACAATTTAATGATATCATTAACCATTCCAAATTGTGTCTAAAATTGTTCCCTCAAAATTGCTTCTTATTGATTAATATAATGTGCTCAAAAGTAATTAAAGGTGCCACTCTGTTGACATGCAGAACTAATCTAAAATAAGCTTACCCTCACACTTGCTTGTTAGTCTCCCTCTCTTGCGCTAGTAGCTTGACAGATGTCCGAATGCACTTTAATAGCAGTCTGGTCTTAATCACAATCTAATATATTATTCGTCTATAAGAGAAACCAATTCATGACCATATAATTTTTTGAGTTAACAAAAAGGCGGGATCCAAATGTGAAACCAACCTGCAGCAGGTGCGCCAATATCTGTAATCTATTGACTGTTGACAGATTCTACAGTGGGTCTTTAACTTCAAAATCCGGCTTCAAAATTGCCCAAACACCTATATAAACTGCAAAATAATATATGATTGGGCCAATCATTTCCATACTTATTGTAATTACCAGTTACCTCATTATAGTTTGCTAGTATACAAAGTATCAAATGAAATGGAGTCCCTTCTTCAACACGTATTCCCAGACCCTTAGTTTACAAATCTAAATTTTTTTTTTTCATGTCTCAATATGAGGAAACGCACATCTATAGTCAAGAAATGTTTAGGACTAATCTTATTGCATGGAGGCGCTTTACAGATGATGTTCTAATTGTTTGGAAAGGAACCCAGGAATCATTTGGTACTTTTGTTACATACACTAATACTAACAAGTTTGGCATAAAGTTTACCGGGAATGTGAGTGCAGAATGTATTGACTTTCTTGATTTACACATTTTTGTTGAGAATGGGTTTATACAAACTAGAACATACCGGAAGCCAACAGAGGTCAATTCTGTACTTTATCCTCAGAGCAGTCATCAGAGATCTACAATAGATAATATTCCTACAGGTGAATTTTACAGAGCTAAGAGGAACTGTAGCAAAGATATAGGGCCTCATTACGACCCAGACGCTAAGTACCTGCCATTAGCGGCATGGCGCAATTACTGTGTCCATGCTGGCAATGGACCGCTAAAAGCCGCCCATTACGAGTACGTGGGCACGAGCTTTGCGCCATGCCCATAAAGACCACCGCCATGCCACAAACCCCCTGAAAATCCCCCTTTCCGGCACCGTCAGTGGTGAAAATAGCACCTCCGGCATCCAAGCATGCGGCATTAGCAACCACCGCTATTAGCGGTGACCGCTTATAAGCAGAACTGGAAGGTGATCATCGCACAGGAAGGGAAAGAGCACGGCGGCCATGTTTAAAAACACAATCCATTGCCATCCACCACAACCAGAAGCCATCTGACCCCCAGAACTCATACACACCTCCACCACTGCTTTTTCCATTTAACCATGCCAAAATGTGTGAAGAAAACAGGAGATCGCCTGCGCAAGGAGCGCTTCTCCAGAGAGGAGCTGACAATGCTAGCTGAGACACTGCAGGAGCATGCAGATGAGGTCTTCTCGAATGAGATGTCCCGTCCAGCACTGCAGCGGAAAAAGCAGATTTAGACGGAGGTCAGCCAGAAAGTCAGCGCCGTTGGCACCACACCTTGCACACCAAAAGAATGCCACAAATGCTGGGATGAGCTGCGTCTACGCGTGCGCAGCATACTCTCCGCAAATCGCAACATGGGGTTGGTGACAGGTGGCGGAGCGGAGTCCCCTATCAAACTACAACCGTGAGAGGAGATATGCGATCACCACCAAAGGGGCAGAGTCAATACACAGAGTCGGGGACATGGAGCGTGGAGCACCATCATCGGCCGATGCAGGTAGGTGTCCTAAATGATTCAATATTAATCCCGCCACGATGATGTCCACCAGAACTGACAGTGCAATGATGTAGATCAGGTTCCCCCAGACACATGAGTACAAGACTGCCTACAGGCAGTGGAGAGCTTCACCTTGTCCACATGCAGAATGCACCCCATATGTGTAAGGCCAGATGCCTCTATGAATCACCCACCCAAAATCCAAGCAACCCGTATGTCACTCCCCCAATGTCAATCATCTGCCATTCCATATGGATGCAGCCACCCCAATGTATGCCCGATGCCTGTAGACCCATCATTAACCCTCTCCCTCTATTGGTCCCCCACAGGCACGCAATCAGACAGTGGTGACGTGGACAGCAGATGGCACACCACGTAAGAAGGCCAGGGCTGAGGAGGGACAACACCACCCCTCCACTTCAAGGGGCATAGGCCAACCAGCACGACATCGGAAGGCCAAGACCACACCACGGGCCACAGCACCAATGTGCTCAACGTCCCCCACTATGGCACCCACAACAGCCACCACACCCAAGTGTCAGCGGCAGAAGGGACTGCATCGGCTGCAAGCAGCACAGTTAGCGAAACAGCTGCCACAGCAGTAGTCTCTGATGATGAGGAAGGGGATCAGCTGCATGTTGCAACTCCCCCCACTGGCCCCATGCATTCCCCACTCCCGTCCCCATGCAGCCTGCCCGACACCAGCATGCACGGCCTGTCTCCGGATCACTCATGGCCTGCAACTCCCAGCCCCACCCCAACTGTGCCTGAGGAGCATAGTATTTCGGGAACCCCTCAAAGATCCACCGCAGCCCCAAACACCCAAGAGGTGATCCAGGACATTCAAAGGCGCCAGCAGGAGCTCACTGGCCTCTTGACGCAGCACATACCTGAATGTGGGAGTGTAAGAGACGACATCCGGGAATGTGCTGCATCCTTGAAGTCAGCTATAGAGACATCCTCAAAGGACATATGTGCCGAATTGGCCACAGTGCGGCATGTACTCACCATCTGGTGGCAGCAATGCGGGACATGAGTCCACCACAGTTATCCGAGCAACCAAGTACATCTTCAGCTGCTAGTTCAACCAGGACCAGCCCTGTGCGCAGGTCTGGCAGGAACTTGTGCCGATCGGACAGGGGGGCACCTGGTGCTGGAAGAGGGGGAGGCCAGTAGGCACAGCCTTGCATACTGGTGCCATGTGGACCACTGGTGCACGCTACTGCACACCATGTGTGGGGGAGTTGAGAGGGGTGGGGGGAGAGGGTGTGTGGGGGAGTTGACGGGTGAGGGGGAGAGGGTGTGTGGGGGAGTTGAGGGGGGAGGGGAGAGAGGGTGTGTGGGGTGGAGGGCTTGTTCACTTTGTTATGCTTCTTAAATACACATTTTGTTTACTCATAATTCACATGTGTGGACATTGCTTACTGCGTACGTGTGCTTTATTGGTTAACAGTCTACAGTGTCCATGTCCCTGACACACCCAGTGCCCCGAATGCCATCTCCATGTAACACCCCCCGTCCATGTGTGCTAGAAACATTGGCTGATCAGAGTCTGACGCATGTCACGTCCCTCCTGTGCATCGCTGCCTACCTGAGGTGCTGCCCCATCCCCACCCTCCTCATCCTCATCGTCAGGTGGTTGCAGTTCAGCGTCAGGGAGCAGGGGCACATTCCGTCTGATGCACATATTGTGTAGCATGACACATGCCATGACGATCTTTGCCACCATCTCATGGCGGTACAGGAGTGCCCCACCAGACCTGCGGAGGCAGCGAAACCGTGTCTTCAAGAGGCCAAATGTCTGCTCAATCACCACACATGTACGTGTATGTGCACGATTATAGTCCTCCTCGTGCCTGTTCTGTGGGTTCCGGACTGGGGTAAGGAGCCACCGCTTCAAGGGATAGCCTGCATCACCTGCATGTGGGCAACAATGTATGCGTAAATCATCACATCATATGGGACCTCAATGAATGACACCATAGCATGCATTTATTTTTTGATTACAACCACATTCACATGCATGAATGGAAACACACGATGTGACTGCTATGTGTGTATTACTCTTGTGGACTGGTGTGCGTGCCATCAACTAGTGGGCGCAGGGGGGTCAAGTTCCTTGTGAGTGCTCATGCACTGTGTCAGTCCACGGCCGTTGTTTCTATGATCGGGCTGTTGTCCTGTAATTTGTGTACTTTCATCCTGGCACCGTTGATGTCAGCCTCATGATGATCTCACTATGCAGAACAAATAGTGACTTGCAATTCAGTAGGACGGCTGTGTCAGTGTAGTGGTGTATTGATGTATTTCACCCTCATGTGATTCCTTTGTACGCTGTAATGGGGGACTGTCCATTCAGTTGATGGTATTTGGTGCTGTGTGCTGGCCATAGTAATTGCTTGTAGCTGCATTGTGTTGAGGGGGATACGGTCTCATTTGATACAGTGCACATGCAGATGGCTATGGAATGGTTGTGACACTGCATTATTTACACTGTAGGGCTGCTCACATCTTGCATTATGGGGTCAGGTCCGGTCTGGGCTGCTTTGGGGTATGAGCATGGTCCATTCCATCAGGCACTCGCAGCCAGGTGAGGCATGCATCTCTACGCCCCCCCATCTCAGACAGGTGAGGTATGCATCTCTACCCCCCCATCTCAGCCAGGTGAGGTATGCATCTCTACCTCCCTCCCATCTCAGCCAGGTGAGGTATGCATCTCTACCCCCCCAACTCAGCCAGGTGAGGTATGCATCTCTACCCCCACCCATCTCAGCCAGGTGAGGTATGCATCTCTACCCCCCCATCTCAGCCAGGTGAGGTATGCATCTCTACCCCCCCATCTCAGCCAGGTGAGGTATGCATTTCTACCCCAATCACCTACCCACATCACATTTCCATGGGCCTAACATGCGACTCACCGACAAGCCAGGATCTCTGCCCTGCATGTCGCTCCATGTAGCGTGGTATCGTGGAGTTCCGCAGGACCATTGAATCATGGGTTGATCCGGGGAATCGGGCACAACAATGTGTGATGATCTTGTTTGAGTCTCATACCATTTGCACATTGATTGAGTGGTATAGCTTACGGTTGCGGTACGCTACCTCCACGGCATGTGGGACCACCAATTCCACATGGGTGCAGTCGATGG
Organism: Ambystoma mexicanum; assembly: GCF_040938575.1. Classification (NCBI taxonomy): domain Eukaryota; kingdom Metazoa; phylum Chordata; class Amphibia; order Caudata; family Ambystomatidae; genus Ambystoma; species Ambystoma mexicanum. Next base: position 1,090,079,770 of record NC_090929.1, read on the forward strand.
CACCAATGCAACCAGGGATGCCGGCCAGTGAATGGAAACCGACTTTGGTGTTTGAGATCTCCTGGGCAGACTGTGGTAAGGAGATGTGGTCGTCTGTGTGCTTGAGGAGGGCATCAAGCACTTGATTCAGCGTACGTGAGAATAATGGTTGTGAAATGCCATGCATGTGCCCCACTGTATGCTGGTAGGTGCCTGTGGCCAGGAAGTGGAACACAGACACTACCTTCAGTAGGGGTGGGTTGGCGGTGCGTGTTTCAATCAGGCTGACAATGTTGTCATGTTTCATGTCCACAATGGTGGTGATGGTGTCCCGGTCCAGACGGTACAGGGTGTGGATCTGCTCAGGGGTTAGGTTGAATGGACAGGCTCAGATGCGTGGAATTGGGGGCTGCCTGTGTGGTGCCACTGGCTGCACTGGTGGGGCATGCTGGGCCTGCCTCACCCTCCTTCTCCTCCTGTGTCTCCTCTGTGCTGCCTGTTGTTGTTGTTGTAGTAGCACTTCCACTTCAATCAAGTCCTCCAGCCCCTGCATTGCTAGTAGTATCGGAATCATTGTGGAGTGTGACTGGGTGTGGGAAGGGGTGGGGTGTGCTCCTTTTCTGCTTTCCCAGTCTGTATTGCCTGCACCTGTGCTGATTGTGTGCACCTGTGGCAGTTGGGAACACTGCACATGGCCGTTTTCGGGTGGTCTGCGATGCCAGTATTTGCACCATGGCGGTAAGGTACTTTACATCCTTCACTAGGGCGTTAATTGCATGTCCGCGTGACTCGTAATGTACCCCTGTTTGCGCCATTCCGGTATTTGCGGCATGGGTGGTCGCGTGCCCGCGCACTTGGCGCTTTTAGCGGCACCGTTAATTACGGTGCCGCTAATAGCGCTTTATCAGGTCATAATCGGCCGGAGCGGTAAGCAATGCCGGTAATCCTTTACCGGCATCGTTCTTCACTTACCGCCCGGGTCGTAATGAGGCCCATAGAGTATTCAAAATGATCAGATTTACTCATTGGAAGGTTTACCAATAGGGGATATAGTCAGAACAATGTAATTAAAGTGGCAAACAAATACAGTAAATATAACCAGTTGGACTTATTACTTGACTGTACCAAAGAGAAACCAAAACAAGAGCAGATTTCTATTATAACGCAATATTCACAAGACACACCAACTCTTTACCGTTTGGTGTCAAAACATTGGCATATTTTGAGATTAGACAAAGATCTACAACCCTTCCTGTCGGAGAAACCTAAGTTCACTTTTACCAGGGCCTTAACGATTAAACAGAAACTAAGCCCATCTTTCTTGAACCTTAAGGATGATCAAACTAAAGATAATTGGCCTAGTAAGAGTAAAGTTTTTTTTCAAATGTGGCAATTGTAATTACTGTAAATATGCTCATGGCAACTGCCAATCTTTTACCGATACCAATGGAACGACCATTAAGATCAATGGGTTCATTAACTGTAAAACATGTTATGTGGTATATGCAATTATTTGGTTTTGTGGCAAACTCTAGTTAGGCAGTACTATTAGACAGCTGAGAGTCAGAATTAGGGAACTTCTGGCGAGTTTAAGAAATCCAGATCCCAAATCACCATTGGCCATACATTGGCAAGAAAAACATCAAATGAGTAGTAAGGAGGATATCCGGTTTATTGGTTTAATGCAAGCTAGGAAGGGCAAACGAGTTGGTAGCCTCTGGCTAAATCTGAGACGAATGGAGTGTAAACTAATATGTTACCTGAGAAGTACTTTGATTGGTCTCAATTCTGACCATGAAATGCATGTGTTTTTGTGATTGAACAACTTGGAGCAGCATTTACAGCAATTGAAATAAGAATATTTTTAAAAAACTCCCCCCTCCAAAACACAACAGTATAATACTAATGGGGAACAATGATTTAATCCATGGGAAAAGAAACAATTCTTATAATTGGAATTGAGATTTCAGGGTCCCAATCCCATCAGTAGATTTGAAATTTTAAAGTGCACTATTACTGGTCAAAATAGCAAAACAGGTACTAGGAACCCTATTTGTAATCTTTTTTAAAGGAAAATAATAGGAATGATCATTTGAAACTGCATATTCAAAATGGACTTAATTTTAGGAACATGAAATGAGGAAATCAAGGTTGTTTGTTTATGATCATCAAGAATGAGAAATATTGGTTATATGTTGTATATTGACAACGGATATGGACCATTTAGAACTTGAGGCAGGGCAATATTTATGATGCCAAGTCCATGTGGGATTTTACAATGTTCTTTAAAGATCAAGAGTTCAGTTACCCTTAAATGGTTATTATCACATACCGAACCCCAACATGCAAGCCCATACTAATTTGAAGAGAGATCTACACTTCATCTAAAATCACACGCGCAGGACGTTTTGTTTACCTGTGACATCATCACGTAAATATGCTGCGGTTTCACTTTCGCGGCTCTCGCGGTGGGAATACATTACTTCAGGCCGAAAGGCAGACCATGCAAGCACTGACTTGCTACATTTTCTGTGGGATTGATCCCTTTAAAACCAACACTGAACAGGCAAATTTGTTAATTTTGGAGTATAGCTGTAAGAATAGGGGAACATTTAGTATGACGATTTTTGCAGATCATATAACTGTAGTCTGCTACTATATCAGATATTAGGGTTTGTTTATCTACATCAGGGGAATTGTTTAGATAACACTCTAGCATTAATTGGTACCTTTATAGCGAGGGGAATTGAAACCCTGAATCTCCTGACATACCTGTAACTTGTGGGGTTGAACACTCGTTTTTGTTTAGATTTGTAAACTAAGGGTCTGGGAATACGTGTTGAATAAGGGACTCCATTTCATTTGATACTTTGTATACTAGCCAACTATAATGAGGTAACTGGTAATTATAATAAGTATGGCAATGATTGGCTCAATCATATATTATTTTGCACTTTGTATAGGTGTTTGGGCTATTTTGAAGCCGTATTTTGAAGTTAAAGACCCACTGTAGAATCTGTCAACAGTCAGTAGATTACGGATATTGGCATACCTGCTGCAGGTTGGTTTCACATTTGGATCCCGTCTAACTGTTTATCTTTTTGTAAACTCAAAATATCATATGGAGATGAATTGGTTTCTCTTATAGACGAATAATATATTAGATGGTGATCAAGACCAGACTGCTATTAAAGTGCATTCGGTCATCTGTCAAGCTACTAGCGCAATAGAGGGAGACTAACAAGCAAGTGTGAGGGTAAGCCTATTTTAGATTAGTTCTGCATGTCAACAGAGTGGCACCTTTAATTACTTTTGAGCACATTATATTAATCAATAAAAAGCAATTTTGAGGGAACAATTTTAGACACACAATTTGGAATGGTTAATGATATGATAAATATGGACATCACTATTAATACACTGGATCTGATGGGATGGCTTTGCATGCCACAGTCACATTGGTGTGCATGATGGAACAATTTCAAGTGACTATTTATAGTATATTGTGGGGCTTGAGTCCTGTGTGTATAAATATGGATAGAAAGATAGGGTGCTAACTTATGGTTTTTTAAATCTTTCCAACAACGTTTTCAACCATCTTGAGCATACCCCTCCATCCTGACCTGATGTTTGACACATTATGGTATGGTTTTCCTGAATTTCAGTGGCTATTTCAAGTATATAGTGGGGCTTGAGTCCTGTTTGTATAAATATGGATAGAAATATTGGGTGCTAACTTATGTTTTTTTTTAATCTTTCCAACAACTTTTTCAACCATCTTGAGCATACCCCTCTATCCTGACCTGATGTTTGACACAACATTGTATGGTTTTCCTGAATTGATTTGATATATGAATACCTCACAATTTCTGTTAACATTGTTTTAAATAACTATGTGATGTGCATATATATGGAATACTGAACCAACTGTGATGTAATTAACAGCCTTGAAAACGACCTGTGGTCGAAACACATGTCGGCTGTTTACTACATAAAGAATTAAAAGAGACATTTCTTAACTTAACATTGGAGTTACTCTGAATTGTACTTCAGTTGATCAGAGGATCTCTGTGGTTTGAGCGTGAGATACCTTCCCACATTCAATTTTTCTGTATATACTGATAACAAACTTTGTGGGAAGTTTGAGGGAAGAGAGTATTCGCTGCCACCTTTGTGAATTTGAGAATAATACGAGAGTGGAACTAGCGCAGATTATTCATAACGATCCCATAACCTCAATTTAGACCACTAAAAGGAAGATGCTGCGCAGTTCATTCTTCGGGTGCAGGAGATGTGGAGGGCAGAAACGGGAACAGCGTAGGACCAGTCTATATCCCTATTTTACTTTATAATTAAAAGAGGACTCCCACAAGAAGTATAGATACTTCTAAAATAGATAGGATAAAATAGCTAGGATAGAAGCCAAAGGCTGGCCTGAGACTCAAAGCATCATAGTGCACCATTGTAGGAGGATCAAAGAAAGAGAGAAGGAAACAGCAAAGATAAGATTAGCTGAAGAAGCGAAACTAGTACAGAGTAAACTGGTGAAGGTCGCTGCAGGAACAGCAGCCCTGCCCTCGGGGCAAACAGGGGAGGTGGGCTGTATCTCTTATGCTATACAAGCTAGAATGGCTGCAATGTGGACAGAGAACAGGCAGTAGCAGTGGACAGGTGAACAACAATACATGGGACCCCAATGACTCGGAAGACCTTCAAGAGGACGAGGTGGGTTTCGAGGACAGAGAGATGGGGACATGGAGGGCAAGGACCATGGGGGTGGGAGGGCCCAGACAGTGTTGGTCTTTCGGAAAGTGTAGCCATTTCTCACAGGAATGCCGCAACAGGCAAGGGGGCAATTATCAGTACAAGCAGGCATACAACAATCAACCTCAAATTGGGCACCCATACGCCCTTCCCCAAGGAAACTACGAACAAGATGACCAGCCAAATAGTAGACCAATATCAGGTAATAACACCCTCCGACACCCTGCACATGCCATGCTATCACAGCCATACCGTCCAAACCAAATGGCCCATTGGCATAACAACCCTTTCGCCACTACCCCAAACGGTGCACCGGCCCCCTACAAGGGAGCGTACATGCTCAGTGAAAATATTTTCTCCTGCCCCGGCACAGACACCCACCCAGATTAGGACAGCCCACAGAGAGCACTTGCATGTCCAGTCCTATCTACTACCTTAAGTCCAGAAGAGGAACCACTGGTGGGGGCTGAGATAGGAAATAAACAGTTCATCTTTATGGTGGACTCGGGCGGAGAAATCATGTATACAAAAGGTGATTTTCCGTTATCTGACAAAAATCTTGAGACGCAAGGGTTCTCTGGGGCTGTAGTAACGGTTTCTTTTACAGAAGATGTGGATGTTAAGATAGGGGGAAGAACAGTACGGGCTCCCCTACTATATTATGAAAGCTCACCTGTCAACTTACTAGGCTGAGATCTGCTTAGCAAACTGAACATGACAATATCATTTACTGACAGAGGGCTTGTTTGTTCCACTCCTGGTATTTGCCCCCTTAGAGCAATGTTGTTAATACATTCTGTGGCTAATGAATTTAAGGTAAGAGGGGTACCAGTGGATCCCGACACGTTTGTATACAGGAACAGGGTTGCTCACATCTTGCATTATGGGGTCAGATGTCAGGTCCGGTCTGGACTGCTTTGGGGTATGAGCATGGTCCCTCAGGCACTCGCAGCCAGGTGAGGAATGCATCTCTACGCCCCCCCCATCTCAGACAGGTAAGGTATGCATCTCTACCCTCCCATCTCAGCCAGGTGAGGTATGCATCTCTACCCCCTCCCATCTCAGCCAGGTGAGGTATGCATCTCTACCCCCCATCTCAGCCAGGTGAGGTATGCATCTCTACCCCCACCCATCTCAGCCAATTACTTTCAGTCTGGTGTAACATACAAAGCAGGTACTGTTCAAGAGTCTGGTTGGTCCTCTCCGTTTGACCATCAGTCTGGGGATGGTGACTGGTCGATAACCTCACGTTGATTTGCGCCAATTGACAACATTTCTTCCAAAAATGTGAAATGAATTGACTACCTCGGTCAGAGACCAATACGGAGGCAAATCTGTGTATTCGAACAATGTTTTCGAGAAACTCCTTGGCCAGAATTGAAGCAGAAGGTAATCTCTTTAAAGGAATAAAGTGGGCCATTTTGGAAAAAAGATCCACAATAACGAGAATGGTGTTAAATCCATTACATGGAGGTAGGTCTGTAATAAAGTCTAACGATAAGGTGTGCCATGGTGTAGGTGGAATATCCAAGGATTGTAAAAGGCCAGCCGGTTTTTTCTTCTGACTTTTGTTTTGGGCGCAAATGCCACAGGACATTACAAATGACTTTACGTCTTTTCGCCAGGTGGGCCACCAGAATTGTCTCTTAATTTTAGCTTCAGTTTTTGCGATACCTGGATGCCCTTCCATCAGGGTGTCATGATAATTGGAGATGACTAGTTCTTGTAGTTCCTTATGTGATAGAAATAGACGCCCTTGATAATAAGGTAGGTCATTGATGACAGAGTAGTCTGAGCCTTTCTTTACCCAGTCCTGCAGAGCTGTTGGATCGAAGAGTTGTTGGATCTTTACCTGAATATCTTCTAGGGTTTGTAAAGTAGTTATGCCAAGAATTCTTTGTTCTGAAATTATAGGCACCGGCTCCGGGTTCGCATATGCTTCTTCCATTCCTATTCGGGATAAGGCATCTGCCGTGCCATTTTTACAGCCTGGTTGATAAGTGATCACGAAATCGAACTCGGCAAAGAACAATGCCCATCGAAGTTGCCGTGATGATTGGGCTTTGGCTGTCTTTAAATACTGCAAGTTCCGGTGATCAGTGATTACAGTAATGGTATGCCTGGCACCGAGAAGATAATGCCACCAAGCCTTGAAGGCGGATTTGATAGCTAGTAGCTCCTTATCGGTAACCATATAGTTTAACTCGGGTGCTGAGAACTTTCTGGACCAAAATGCTACTGGGTGAAGTTGACCCCAGTTTCAGGATCCTTCTGGGACAGGACAGCTCCCATGGCTAAACTGGATGCATCGGTTTTAACTATGTATGGGAGTTCAGGACGAGGATGCTTTAATACAGGTGCAGACGTGAATTTCGCTTTCAGTTCTTGGAAGGCATTCTCAGCTTCTTCAGTCCACAGGAAGCGTTTGTTTTTTTGCAAGAGCGCTGTGATAGGGTGTACAACGTGCGAGAAATCCGGAATGAATCTGCAATAGAAATTAGCAAATCCGAGCATGCTTTGTACTCCTTTAACTGAACTGGGTGATGGCCATTTGAGAATTGCGTCCACCTTTCGAGAGTCCATTCAAACTCCTTTTGGAGTCAGGATAAATCCATGAAATTCAACTTCTGTAGTATGGAAAACGCATTTATCCAATTTTGCATATAACTTGTGCTGGCGTAGTTTCTCAAGGACTGCACGAACGTGCTTCACATGGTCAGATTCTGAAGAGGAGTACACTAGAATATCGTCTATTTATATGACAACACAGACATCAATGAGTTCACGCAGGACATTGTTCATAAAATACTGGAAGGCTGCTGGTGCATTGCACAACCCGAAGGGCATCACCTGGTATTCGAATAACCCGTACTTAGTGCGAAAAGCAGTCTTCCATTCGTCGCTTTTCTTTACACGTACCAGATGGTATACCCCTCGGAGATCTAATTTAGTGTAGATGCAAGCGTCCTTTACTTGGTCTAGTAATTCTGGGATCAGAGGCAATGGCTATCGGTTCTTAACCGTGATCTGATTTAAGGCACGGTAGTCTATGCACGTTCTGAGGTCACTTCCTTTTTTGGCACGAAGAACAAAGCTGAAGATGCAGGGGACTTGGATGGACGAATGAAGCCATTGGCAAGGTATTGGTCCAAGTATTGTCGTAGGTGAAGGTTCTCGGGTTCCGTAAGTGCGTAGATCCTACTACATGGAGGTTGTGCACCAGCTATGAGATCAATTTGACAATCGTATGATCTGTGAGGTGGTAAGGTGTTTGCCTGTTCTTTTTGGAAAACATCCTGGAATTCTTGATATTTGTGCGGTAACTGCACAACTGGAGTAGCGACTGTGGCCAGGTCCTTGATCAAGGTTTTTATTGGGTAACAAGTATGTGCACAATCCGGGAAGGTTATTCTCTTCTCTCGCCAATCAATACAAGGATTATGTGTTTCCAACCAAGGTATCCCCAGTATTATTTGGAACTGCGGGGCTTTGATTAAATCAAACACAATAGTCTCTCAATGCCCATCCTGACCCAATAATGTCATCTCTGCGGTGGAATGAGTTACAGGCCCAGAGGCAATTTCAGTTCCATCGACTATGGTGATGACATCCGAAGTGGTATTTCTGCAGAGAGGTAGATTCATCCTAGAATCCAATTTGTGGTCCACATAGTTTCCTATGGCCCCGCTATCAATGTATGCCCTAACCTCGTGCAAACGTGATGGCTGCCTTGGATCTATAAGGACCATTGGTATGATGAAATGCGAGGTCTGAGTATCCTTCTTCAAGCTTGGCAAGCGGACCTCTACGCTTGTCGGGCGTGGTCGTTTCCCGAGTCAGGCTCCAGATGGCTTTTATCAGCAGCTCCTACCACCTTCTTGGGTGGTTTTACAGGGCAATCCCGTAGAAAATGTCCCGAAGTTCCACAGTATAGACATAATTGCATTTGACACCTTTTTTCTCTTTCTTTCTGTGTCAAGGGTCATTTAACTCCTCCGATTTGCATGGGTTCTGAGGCATCTGTCCCTTTGGGGTAGCGTTGGGTTTAACCAACACCCGGTTCTCGAACTTGGCTCAATCAGCCTTTCGATTCTGAAGTCTGTGATCTAACTGGACCACTAAGTCTATATATTCAGCACAGTCTTGAGGTGGGTTCACAACATGAGCCAAAACATCTTTGAGTTCTCCTCGAAGTCCCTGATGAAACAACATAATCCGTTTTTCCTCGGGCCATCCAGTTTCCACCACCAACCTATTAAAGGTTGCTATGTAGGTTAGAAGGTCTTGGTTACCCTGTCGTAGGGACAAAAGTTTGTTATCCAGGGCCTGTCCTTGAGAGTGCCGGGCAAATAGTCTTTCCATGCTCATTTGAAAACCCTGAAAATCCCGAAGAATAGGGTCATCCTGATTGACTAGTGGGATTTACCAATCCGCTGCACTGCCGCTGAGATATGATAATACGAAGGCTACTTTGGCTTGATTGTTTGGAAAGGCTCCAGGTCTGCATAAAAAGTGCAAACGGCATTGGTTCATGAACACGGCGAATCTTTTTGGGTCCCCCGCAAAGCGTTCTGGCGGGGCTAAAGGGATATTGCCTGGTAAAATCACTTGCACAGGGTTGCTTGGTGAAACAGGGTTTGGAATCCCCCTGAATCCGGGTAGGGGTGTTTGCCCCACTTGGTTTTGCAGTAATTGTCTAGCAAGATCATCAGTGCGTTTCTTCTAAACAATCAACTCTCTCCTGAGTGTATTAGTTTCTTGGCGAGCGGCATGTACTTCAGCCCTAAATTCCCCTAATAATTGGGCCAGTTGGTCAGTTTCTGAGGTCTCCATGACACCCTGGTGAGAATTTGTAGGAAGGCTTTGCGTTCTGTTACACTCACCTGGCTCCCACATGGGGTGTCGAGCGGAACTGGACAGCCACGGTCTCCACCAACATGATGCGTAGTGCAGAGATGACTGCTGGACTGGCCCACCTAGCTTCGTCTGCTTGATCCGTAGAAGTAGTTTCCTAAAGACGGGGAAAGGGAATTAGCCACCCGTGGATTTGAGTATTAACACCGAACTGCGTCCCCACTTATCACTTCTGACATTCCCTTTCACAAAGCTCACCTTATAGTTTTGTATGATGAGCTCTCCAACCTGCGAAGAATGCGGGGCGCGTTGATGGCCAGTTACTTCACTGGCTTGAGGATATTGGAAGAGTTCTGGACAAATCTTGGCTCCAAACCTCCGGGCGAAAGGCCGTAAGTATATAGTTCTAATGAGTTAAAAATGTCTGATTAATCACTCTTGTCCAATTCCTTGTTTCTTTTGCAGCTTAGACCCAAAAGATGATCGTCTTGTGGCAGCTGAAAGCGTTTAAGTAAGAGTCTGTGTTTTGTAACACTGTCCGGTAAATGATGCCAAGGTTTAACTCCCTGCTTTCTCTTTTCTTGCAGGTGCAGCGTAGGAAAATTTGGTATGCTGGTGGATAATACGTCCTGCGGTAAAATCAGCTAAGCAGCATATGGTGGCAAGAGATTGTCCTTGTTTGTTCCCTTGGCTCACCTTGTTGTTTTCTTGTCCCCCTTAGGCACTGGAATACGGCAACCAGGTGATGGAGACAGCACCGGATCGTGGAGATGCTGCGAGGAACGGTGAGTATGGCGCGGCGCTGCTGCTGGCGATGCGACGCGTTTAAAATGAAGTCTGTTTCTGGTTCGAAGATGCGCTGAATCCGAAATCAGGTAAGAAATCCAGTAAAGTTCTTGTTCTAACCTTTCTTCTTATTTCCCTTCTTTCTAGGTGCTCTGGACTCGAGGCGGGCGTGGCAGGATGCTGGATGCTGACTGCAGACACGGTGAGCGTTACGCTGCTGGATGCAGAATAACGCGAAGCATGTGCTGCTCTTCGGGCGTGGTTTAAATAGCCATCAAAGTAGTCCCACGTAAGTATTCCTCCACAACCACACCCGAGTAACACAATAGTCCCTAAAATAAAATAGTCCCTTCAAGCCTCACATGAGCTTGGATGCTTGGATCCCTTGCAGCATGGTCTGCATCAGGTAAGTTTTAACATATGAGTCTGGCGCCTATGGCACCAGGACTGATGTCCCATATGAGCCTGGTGCCATAGGCGCCAGGACTGTACCCAGATAGCCCCTAACAGGGGTTGCTGAGTTTGCTCCAGGTAACATGATGCCTGCTTCCGGGGTTGATGGACTTGGCCTGGATGCCCGGGGGTAGGCATCATGACAGTTACACACAGATTTTTCACCTCCCCAGTAGGAATGGGGAGGTTACCAAAAGATACAGGCTAGAAAGAAGCCACCCAAAGGGAAGGGTCATGGGGACACCCCACCACCAAGACCTCTGTCTTGTCTCCGTTCAGTTTGAGCAAGTTGTAGTTCATCCACTTCCCAACAGTAGTTAGGCATCCTCGCAGGCACAATGCCATCTCAGCCTGATCTAGATCTAAACATATCAGGATCTGAGTGTTGTCGGCGTACGAGTAACACCTGATGTCAAAGGAGCGGATGAGACAAACAAGTGCCGAAATATATATGTTAAGAAGGATCAGAGACAGGGAGGAACACTGCGGCACTCAAATGCAACAAGCAGTTGAGAGCCTGAAAAAATTGATCAGCACAGCCCCCCCGTCTTAGCCACACCTGACTATGAACAAGAATCTTACCTGTTCTCACACTCCAATGGAGCATTCATGAAAGCAGTGTTAACACAAAAAACATTCCTTGGTCACAAACCATTGGCATACTAAAGTGGCACTCTCGATTCAGTAATGCACTTCGTGTGCGAACAAGCCCTCGCAGCCGCCGCCTTTGTGGAAAAGAGCTCAACAATTCTCATGGGATATTCTGTCACTTTGTTCTCTGAGCACTCCCTGTTTGCGATATGAGAAAGATCAAAGTCCACCCTAACGACAAAAAGAGCCAACGTGTACAAAATCATTCTTTCAAGCCCCAATATTCATGTAGTGCGCTGCAAAACAGTGAACACTGCCACATTCTTGACAGCGCCATGAACTGTTAAAGAGATACAGGAACATGATTGTGGCCCATACGAGGGTGATGGGGATGACATCGCACAAAGACGGGAAAATGTATTAGAGTAAGGGGAAGTGTACTTTGTAGATGGATCAGCATCCATATGCCCAGCAAAAGGAGAAAGGCATGTGGGGGCGGCAGTAGTGATACTGGAAGAAGGGGAATATGAGGTTCTAGTAAAGAAACGGTTGCCCACACATTACTCCGCCCAAGCCGCAGAATTAGTGGCGCTGATTGAAGCACTCCATGCCGGAAAGGGGTGCACTGTAACAATATACTCTGATTCGGTTTAGGTAACCTCCGCGGTACATGCTGCTAAAGAGGTGGCATATCTGCCCATCCCAATGGCCGCAGAGTACATAATGTTAAACAAGCAGGAAGAAACTAAACAGGAAGGATACAACTCATTACTCATCACTCAAATAATTGAACTTCAGAAAAACGCTCCACCCACAGAGCAAGAGTTGCAGATTAAACTAGGGTGCACCCAATCTCCCACTGATCTGCTGTGGCGACAAAACAACACAGGAAAGGTAGTGATGCCCGTAGAATTGTTAAGCGTGGCATTTGAACAGTTGCACTTCCTGACACACACTTCCAAACAGCATATAGCAGCCGTTCTCCATGAATATTGGTTTATACCAAATGTCCAGGAACATCTGAACAAAATGGTGGTGGAATGTATAACATGTCAAGTGTTTAACTCAGGAATGACGCTTCGAACATTGAGAGGAACTTTGGGTGTATTGCTTGCCCTTAGCTCTGTTTAAGCTGCGCACTCAGCCTAGCAAGGACCACCACCTGTCCCCCCACAAAATAGTAACTGGTCGGCAAATTCAAATGCCTATATCCCCAGTAAGGAGAATGTCTGACGCCCACAGAACAGCTGCAGTACTAGGAGAGGAATTCATAGAGTACCTTACCCAGCTCACTAGAAGGCCATGACCATCTGAGGGAGAGGGCAGGAGTCCTTGCCCGCACCGACCATTCACCCAGGAGCTGCTGCTGAGAGCAGCCCATCATGCGTTCCCATATCCAACAGCAAGGGATCTATATCATCAAGGGTGAGATTTGGAAGCCCCTGTGCACCTGGCATCACCCTTTGAGCAGTAATTGTACTGCTATTCTTGCCCGCTTTGAAGTCCCTGCCTGACCTTGTCCCATTTTTCCGCCTGGCCTTGCAATGGCGGGCACAGCGTGGGATGAAAAAGAGGCTGTAACCTCGTGGCCTGATTGCTAGGCAACCAAAGGCCTTCGAAGTGGGAAACATCTGCCGGCAGGCGCAAACGCCGGCCAGGAGATGAAGGCCAGAGAAAAAGGCCTTGTTTGCCGTTGCCGTCTCAGTGCAGCCACAACCATCTGAGGGAGAGGGCAGGGGCCCTTGCCCGCACCGGCCATTTACCCAGGAGCTGCTGCTGAGAGCAGCCTATCACGCGATCCCACATCCACCAGCAAGGGATCTATATCATCAATGGTGAGATTTGGAAGCCCCTGTGCACCCGGCATCACCCTTTGAGCAGTAATCGTACTGCTATTCTTGCCCGCTTTGAAGTCCCTGCCTGACCTTGTCCCATTTTTCCACCTGGCCTTGCAATGGCAGGCACAGTGTGGGATGAAAACGAGGCTCCAGCCTTGTGGCCTGATTGCTAGGCAACCGAAGGCCTTCTAAGTGGGAAACATCAGCCGGCAGGCGGAAACGCCGGCCAGGAGACGAATGCCAGAGAAAAAGGCCTTCTTTGCCGTTGTTCGCCGGTGGATGCCGCTAGCCGCCTATTCCGACTCCAAGGACAAAGTCATCTCGCCCCACTACTAAGGTACTGACTCACTCCTCCCCCGCAACGACACGTACCCATGTCCCTATAATTCTGCCTAATCCTATATGTGCAATAATCTAATGTGCAAAAATTCAAAACAGCCTATTGTTGACATTGCTCCTACTTCTCACTTCTTACCCATCGCCTCATACTATGGCCCAGCGTTCCGCATGCATTCCACCATCTGTGTTTGCTCTCACGTTGAAACAGGTAAATAGTGTATTGCTCTCCCACCTACTGCCACTCACTACATGTGCAATAGCATTGAACTGCCTCTGCTGCTAATGTTATGAACAGCTATTAACTGTATTGTCGGTGCCACTATTGTACTGAAGTGACATACCTAATCTACCTGCCTAATGATATTTTGAACACTGTGCCAATATTATACTGCCTGACTTTCACTTCATAGAAGTGCTATAACTGAACGGCCCTGTCTGATGCGTTGTGCTAGGCTTGAATGACCAGACTTGCCGGCACCACTATCTATTACTAACAGAATGTACTTACCAGATATCTACTCAGCCCTGCTGAGAGTAATTCTCCCACTGATACACTCATCCGGCCACTCAAGCCATACATTCAGCTTCACCCCCACAATCACTATACCCCACAATACCATGACTCACACCTACCCACTTACACCACCTACTCACCCACCCACACAACCCTACTTATCTACCCCTTGGCCAGAAACTCTAGACTACAAGCCAGGCTACCTAAACTCTACGAACCTCGCGCCAGGGATACCCCTCACTCCAAACAGACTAACTGGACTCCACCAGAGCACATAGTCACACCCACCATCCAGCCCATGTGTCGACCTAAGCACAACTCAACGACTACCACCATCAAGCTCAAGCCTTACAATTTAGCCACTCCACCTACGCCCACTAAAACCATTGCCCTTCCCATTAGAGGTGCCCTAATAAAAGCACGCTCTACAGACAGCACAGACATCATACTAGAAAAAAAAATCTGGACTTTTTAGCCATCACTGATTCCTGGCTCCTCACAGCCCTTATGCTAGCCATCCCACATGTCTATACTGTCCTCAGAGAAGACAGAACAGAATCCAGAGGCGGAGGCCTGGATATAATTGCCAAAACTCACCTTAACATGAGACTTACCACATCAGACAACTCCACATCTTGCGAATCGTTAATAGCCAAAATGCCCATCCCTAACTCCCAATCCCTCACAATTCATCTACTCTACAGACCCCCCTGGCCCTGTAGGCTCTTTTGAAGAGGACCTTACAACCACCCTTACTAACAACTTAAAGAACACGTCCCGGAGCCTCCTCCTAGGTGACTTTAACTTAGGCTATAAAGACACTAAAGACCCTCAGCCCACCCTCATCGATGACACTCTCTCTGAGCTAGGATTTATCCAAAGAATGACTCTCCCCACTCACAACAAGGGGAGAACCCTCAACTGGATTGCGGACTATAATTGTCCAGCCTCCATCGCCGACATCTCGCCTCAACCGTGGTCAGACCACTACCTCCTTACCTTCTCCCTCGAGGCCTCAACCCCTACCACTAATATCTCACTGGCCTCAGCAATCCCAACGAGAAATAAGAAGAACATTACTGCTGAAAACTCATACCCCTCATTCTCTCGACTTTGAATTCACTATCAACAATCTCCAACCCTCACTCCCTTGTAGATGACTACAACAAAATCATGAGATCAGCTCTAGACGCCATCGCACCGCTAAAACTTAGGAAAAGCAAACCCAAAAAACACCTGAACACATGGTTCTCACCCTATTTGAAATCTCTTAGACTCGAGAAACTTAAAATCGAACAGGCTTGGAGACAATCACCTTCAGCTAATAATAAGTTGAACCTTAATAAAATAACTTCATTCTACAAAAAAGAAATTATAATCGCCAAACAAGAGTCATACAACCTAAGAATATCACAAGCTCACTCTAGCATTAAAGAATTGTTTACTATCATCAAAGAGCTGGAAACACCTATTCCAGTCCTTGACAATTGTGTGAAAGACAAGCAATGGTGCATCAGTGTCCAAAATGCCCTCTCCAATAAAGTCACAGGCTTGCAAATCAAAATCAATAACAAGAAAGAATCCCTTGTCTGCACAGCCCATGTGTCCAACACCACCCCCTATCCCCCACAAAACTCCACACCTAAACCCCCTCTTCGCTTCATCTTCTCCAAACTCTTCATGTTAGAGGTGGAAAAAATAATTCTCAGCCTCAAACCATCAAATTGCTAAGGCAACCCTTGTCCTTCACAAATCATCAAAGATGCTGCCAGGGACCTTTCACCCTTCATTACTAAACTCATCAATGCCTCCTTCTCCTCAGGGACCATCCCAAGCAATCTCAAAGAGTCATGGGTCCTCCCCTTACTAAAAAAACCCTCTTTAGACCCATCAATACCCACAAACTACAGACCCATCACCACTGTCCCCTTCCTGCTTAAAATATTAGATAAGACAGCCTATCTTTAAATACAACAATCCCTAGAAACAAACCATCTCCTGGGAATCCGTCAGTCAGGCTTTAGATCCCATCATGGGACAGAGACCGTACTTATCGACCTTAAATCTCAAATTGATACCTTTAGAAACAATGGGAAAAATGCTCTACTACTTCTACTTGACCTCTCAGCAGAATTTGATTTAGTAGACCACAAAATTCTCTGCAATCACCTAGACTCGGCAGCTCACTTCTCGCAAGAGGCCATCGGCTGGATCAAATCTTTCCTCAACAACAGGTCCATGCGTGTCGTCTCCAACACAGCCTCCGCTGACCCTATCCCTATTACCTGCGGGGTCCCCCAGGGGTCATGCGTCTCCCCCACTTTGTAGAACGTGTTCATGAAGCCCCTGTTCGATGATCTTGATGGTCTGGGTATCACCTACACTAACTATGCCGATGATACCTAGATCCTCATCCTGCTGACGGGAGATTACGACAAGGATTTGGCCTTGGTGAACAGGGTGTACCTCATCATCCAAGCATGGATGGCCTCTCACAGTGTATGCCTGAATGATGACAAAACCAAACTCATCATCCGTGTTCCACTCCTAACTTAAACAAACTGGATCACAAATACCCCAGCTTCAATATAGATGGCAATCCTATTAATGTAGCCAAAGAAGTTAAAACGCTAGGGTTCTATCTAGACGCCACCCTATCCTTCCGCAAACAGGTAAGCTCCATGGCATCCTCTACAGCTTATACCTGTAAATTAATAAGAGCAGCTAAACCCTTCATTTCGACCCAGAGCTGCACTACCTTAGCCAGAGCCCTAATCTTGTCAAAACTGGATTATTGTAACGCCCTATATGTAGGCGCCAATAAATATGTTACAAATAAAATCCAGATTTTGTAAAACAATGCTCTCAGAGCAGCTCTGAGTATCTCCAAAAAAGAACACATCTCCAACATTATGAGAGCCCGCAACTGGCTCACCACCACTGATAAAATCATGCTCAAGGTAGCCTCTCTGACGCACAAATGCCTCAACAATGCAGCCCCTCGTTACCTTGTTGACAGAGTTAAGAGATACAACCCCAACCGATCCGCCAGAAATGCCATCGCCAATCTGTTTACAGTCCCTGGATTTAAACGAACCAAAACTGGTGGTAATAGCTTCCAGGTGAAAGCAGCCCAACACTGGAACTCCCTTCCACCTACCTTAAGGACACCACAAACATACCCCCTCTTTAGACGCAACTACATCCAATGGATAAAGGAAAATGACCGATAACCTCACCATGCTGGCCCTCCTATGTACATTTTGTAAATTATTGTTGAATGCCTATGCCTGTATCTGTACCTGTACTGACCCATGTATACACCTGTAAACTACTGTACAACACTGTAACCAAGCTAACAGTGTGATTGTTAAAAAGTTGTCATCTTCCTTTGCCCTGCTGGCAAATGCATTAATGAGCAAGAAAATTGAACCATGTGCTGATGTTTGTGTCCTAGAGAAAATGGTAATTTTCGGTTCCTCTGTACATAGTAAGAGCAAAATTGACAAATAGGTGGCATGCCTACCCAGCTTGTGCAAATGCTAGTTTTTGTACAAGAAAGGTTTTTTTTTCATGCCACCATGCATTATTACCATGGATTATATTTATCAGAAATAATATGTTCAGTGTTGCCTACATTTACTGTTACATAGGGTCCTGGTGGAAAGATTTTGTCATTTGATACTTTGTCTATCTGGCATGTGGATAATCGGCAGATAAGGCAAATGCATGCCACATGTTTAATAATTAAATACTTGGCCTTATATTCAAATCAATGAAGTTATTGTTCATAAATTGTAATTATCAAGCCAATTGAAAAATCTGAATACCTTGTTAACGCCACCACACCCTCTACGAAGTGGTCTTCAAATGCTCAAAGTCCTGACCAATGTTTGCCACTACATTGTGTGAAAAGGGGATGGGGCGCTGTTGAGCAGCCAAAGGAAATGGCTGCCTTATCGAGAGGCCCTGAACCCACCTGTAATCCTTACAATTCATAAATCCTTATTGTGCCCTTACAATTCATAAATCCTTATTGTGCCCATTCCAATGCTAAACCTACCGGCAAGCGAAGATAACAACGCCTAGGGTCTTCATATATAAGACCCTGAGACCCCCGCTTAACGGAGTTGAAGCCTACTGACAACTGGCCCCGGAGAGTGCTGGCAGCAGCCGTTGCTGCATCTCGTGGGAGGGCAGAGCCGAGGCCTTTGACTGCTGGTGGGAGCAGAGCACGGGAAGATTAGCGTGTGCAGCCAGCATAGATCCTAGGAACCTGATTACTTCATGTGCTGCAGAGGGGGCAAGGAGGTTTGGAGAGCGTACTGAAACCCCGTTTGTGGCGAACAATCACTTCCTGAGCCGAGACAGTCAACCCGGCTGTGCGGAATGGAGCAGGGCGCCAGGAGACAAGACGTGCCGTCCTCTGAGAAAACTTGTGAGGAAGCGACACCATCCGGTATCATGCTGAAATGGTGAGTGCGTCCCAGATGACCTGACCCACAGTGAGGGATAGAGCACCCTCGGGGCCGGAAGCAAGGTCACCCCTGACACACTGGCATCTGACCAACGGGAGCACGCCAGCACCGGGCAACTTGAAAGGTGCCGGGTGGGGACCCCAGACAGACCATATCCACAAGCACGGACACACTCAGAGAACGCGCATGCCCCGAGGGGCCTCGCCGGCTCCCATTTGCAACAGCTGATCTGAAGCAGACGACTCCAGGCACCAACAGTTTCATTACCAGATCGGGAGCCCCATATATAAATACGTGAGCAAGATCCCACTCCGTACTCACCCTAAGAATCCCTCAATCTCCAGGAGGGGACGGATTGCATTCGGTTTACACATTATGAGAGGGAAGGTGGCGCACAATCCACCAGAGTAACTTGTGCGTGCACAGTGGGGAAATCAATTGGGATATACACCCTCCATAGGGAATCCCATCGGCCCCCAGAAAAGCAGAGAATACACAGACCACGCGACACTGGACAGAATTAGTGCTATGAACTGTACACCGAATCCAGCGTGGCCCTGTAAGAAGTGCTATTAACAATAAACAACAACAAGGCGGACTGGCACTCAGCCCATTTTCAGATCACTTAGGAATGAAAGGCGCGGCCGCCAGTGGACATTACAGGCTGCAGGTGGATCGCCTGGGATGGTGGGCTAATCCAGCTGAGCGGTCTGACCATCTACACAGGTCTACATAAGACCCTGTCTACAATCGGGGGCTGGGACTCCCTAATCCGCGCCATCTCGAAACAGAAACCTCGTCACAGCACTACCGTGAACGGCACATTCCTTGACTGCAGAAGGGGGACCAAGATACACCACCACTATTTCTACGAAGCAGAGGTTTCCAAACAAGCCTATCAAGTCACGAGACTTAACAACAAAGAAGGGTGCCAACAAGAAAAAAGGACCAATGGATTCCTTCACCAGCACCCGACCCCCGGCCCCTGCTGCGGCCACTCACTCCAACGCATGTCAGGACGTGACTACTGAGAAAAACACATGAGATGACCACCTCCTCCATACCACAAAGAGCGGGTTTATGGCAATCAATGTTAAACTGGATGTTGCTCGTCCAGAACCACATGTTAGACGAGTGTATGAAAACCAGATCATTTGCATTTGGGTGAGCGGGATGACTGCAGAGAGACGAAAACACTGGGTGCCATGATAAAATCCAGGGCAAGATGCACATGCTAGATATAAATGACTGATAACTTGAAATCGATATCATGGAATGTGCGTGGATTAAATAACCCGATAAAAGATGCATGGATTAATTAACCCGATAAAAGCTAGGAAGGTTTGGGCCTATCTAGAGCGACACTCAACCAAAGATGGTGATGTTGCAGGGAACTCATGGCCTTGAAACGACACACAGCAGAATCGCACTGAAGTGGGGTAAACGGAAATACTACACTTTGTATTCCTCACAAGCAAGAGGTGCGATTACATTGATACACAAATCCAACAACTTCAACACTGAATCCACCACATAGACCCCAACGGAAAATATGTGATTTTCACGGGAGCAATCAACAACGAAGCTGTTACATTAGTTAATACATATGGTCCGAACATGGACAACCCTGCCTTTTATGCCCATGTGGCAACCTTGATCGGGAAGACACCGAAAGTCCCTATTTTGTGGGGGGTGGGGCGACTTCAATACCATTTTGGATATTTCCAAAGATAGGTCCAACACTAGAAACCGAGGTAACACTAGAGCAGCCCAAATGATACAGCATATCATGGCGCAGTACTTGCTTGTTGACGCATGGAGAATAGAACACCCCAACAAAGCTGAGTTCACGTGCTATTCCACGATGCACAATACATTATACAGAATCGATTTTTGGCTGATCTCTGCCACTTGGTTGGATAGATTGCGCGGAGCTATGATATTGCTGCATACTTTATCGGACCATTCCCCGATAGTAATTCAGATAGTTAAAACCCAAAATGAAACCCAATCCATTATAGAGAATGGGTCCAACCGCACTCACAGACACAGCTCTGGCGGAAACCCTAAAGACTGAAATAGATAATTTCATCAGTAATAACGAAGGATCAGTTGCAAAATACGCCAGTCCATGGAAACATTTCAAATTTGGTTTCGCGAAATGATGATTGCCTCAACGTCTGGCATCCTCAAAAACATAAGGAAAGAGCTGGGTGAAGTAGAAGAGTCTTTGAAGAAACTTGACAATGAGCACGGGAACACTGGGGACAGAGCACTCCTGGGAATAATTAAGGGCAACCTATTAAAATTCCGGCAATTAGTGGACCGTGAGGTCCGTTTCACGTCCAAGCTGATCAAGGCCCATAAATATGAAGAGGAGGACAGACCAGGCCGTCTTCTTGCAGGGGTAGTCAGGGGAGAAAGGAAAACAAAGCATATTACGGCAATCACTGATCTGGAAGGCTGCCATGTTACTAATTTACGTGAGATAAACAAGACATTAAAGAACTACTACCAAACACTGTTTGCAAACTCAGATACCAGAACTAAGATAGAGGTAGAGAGATATCTGAATGAGACCCCTCTGCCCTGTCTGGACCCGAGAAACAGTAGAGAAGCTAGATAACCCAGTTACAATACAGGAAATTACAGAAGCTATATCCACACTTGCTTCGGGAAGGCCTCAGGCCCAGATGGACCGGGGATTGAACAATATAAAACCTACAAGGACATACTAGCCCCCGACTACTGAAAATATGGGAGGAGTCGTGCCGCAATGGTCAACTCCCATCTTCCCTAACCAAGGCAGTGGTAACAGTGCTTCTGAAGCCCGACAGACCCCCACAGAAATGTCCTCATATCTTCCACTGTCACTGATATTATATGATATGGCATTTATAACGCACCTATACACAAGTGTTTCAAAGCGTGGCGAGGCAAGGGAGGGGGAACAGAGGGAAGACATAGACAACGATCTTACTAGGCCAGGTGACATTGAGATAAGGAAAGTGCAGGTAGGGGGAGGGGCAGTGCAATACATAGGATCAACAGTAAAAAAGAAACAGAATAAATACAAACAGTATGTAAAAGTGCAGCCAGCTAGTGGCAAGTGCAGTGTTAAGTGCAGACATCAAGTGTCAAGAGCAGGTGGGGATTGTAGGGATGCAGAAACAACCCCTAAGTGCACAGGTTGCCCGGGAGGCAGTGCAGGTGTGCAGGTGGTGAGGGAGGGGACCTAGGCCCGAGATCATAGGGTAGCCAGTTGACCAGCGCAGTTTCAGCCAGGAGTTCAGCAGAGGAGAGGAGGAGAGAAAGCAGAAGCAAAGAGGAAGGACTTGAGGTGCTTCCGGAACCATAAATGGTTCTCCTCAAGTTTTAGGGAGGCAGGGAGGCTGTTCCAGAGGGAGGCCCCAGCCGAAGAAAGAGATCGACCACCAACTTGTTGCTTGGAAAAGCGACTGACTGTGAGGGAGTTGGAGGCGGATGAGCAAAGAGCTCGAGAACGAAGATATTTAGGAAGAGAGAGTTGAAGGTATTGAGGCCCCACGCCCCAGAAGGCCTTGTGGACAATGCAGAGGGATAAATGCAGACACAAACATATTTGCGAAAGTCCATGCGAACAGACTCCTCCCATGCATGCCAAGACTAGTACACCCTGACCAATCAGGATTCATCTCGAGTAGATCGACCGCATTAAACATGCGTTGTCTATTTGGCATAATGTTCCAGATAGACCCGGAAGCTCCTGCTGCGATAGTCATACTGGATACTGAAAAAGCTTTCAGTTTCTTGGAATTTCTTGTTCAGAGTACTGAGCCGATTTGCTCTGGGGGACGGATTTATAAATGATCTGAAACTGTTATACACAAACCCAACAGTCATAGTACATACCAACTGTAATTATTCTACGCCCTTTGCATTGGCGAGGGGTACACAGCAGGGATGTCCCTTCTTTCCCCTTCTATTCACTTTGACAATAAAACCACTTGCATGCCGAATTAGGGACCTCCATGGCCACAGAGGTATACATATATCCGACCCCCCGCAGGTGATTTCACTTTATGTGTATGACACCCATCTATATCTTCGAAACCCAAATGCAAATTTTAAGCTGGTGCTGGACGAGGTTGGGGTATTCACATTACACTCCGGTTATAATATCAACACAGCTAAATCAGAGCTATTTCCATTAACGGATAATATAAAGAAACCGGTGGACCTTCATGGGCTACGATGGGCTCCAACCACCGTTAAATATCTAGGGGTAATGGTGTTGCAGACACAGAAATTACTATTCGAAAGAAACCACGAACAATACTTAAACCCACTATAACCTAAACTAAATTTGTGAACTCAATACCCAATCTCATTATATGGTAGAATCTCACCCCTGAAAATGGTATTGGGACCTAAACTATTGTATTTCTTCAACACAATCCCATTGTGGCCGGGGCAGAGGTTCTTTAACAGATTGCGATCACTGGTCATACAGTTCATATGGGTGTCTAAGACTGCCGCATGAAGTGGGAATCCATAACAGAACCGTATGATAGAGGTGGCCCTACAGCCCCAGATCATGAACTCTATTACTTAGCCACACAGACGCACTACGCAGGGTATTGGTATGCAACAGATACTGAAATACCACACATGAAACTGGAAGGTTATGGGGCATCCCTGATCGATCTTAGATCAGCTACACTAAGGGACCATTACATAGACTTGTGTTCATATGACCCTGTGCGCACTACAGTCAATGCGTGGAACCGAATATATAGAAGATTGGGCATGGCCATCCCGTACTGTAGTAGCATTCCACTGTGGAACTGCCCAGGGCTACCTCCCACATTTGATACAGACATCCAGACAGCGTGGGACCCGGGTAAGGAAATTAATCTAGGGGACCTCAACCCCAAAGGCAGGTTTGTCAACATAGAAGAACAAAGAGTTGGGCAATAGCCCGGTAAGGGTGCTGCAGTACTACCGCATGCGTGCTGCTGTTAAGAATAAGTGGCCATCATTCCCACAGGAACCAGAACCTATGAATCCATTGAGATGGTGGGGCGGGGAAATGTCGTAAGGGCCTACTGTCTAGAATATACGCTAAGGTACAAAACGGCAGTGAAAAACACATCACAGTTAGACTGACCTGAGAAAGAGACACTGAGACCACTATAGAAGAAACTAAATGGCAGAAGTACTGCCTTCTCACAAAAGAAGTCTCGATGAACTCGCGACTCCGACTCATACAATTTAAGGTGCTGAATAGATTACACTATAACGTGGAGAAAATCGCAAGGTTCTCCCCTAACAGTGAGAATAAATGTATGCAATGTGGGAAAGAAGCGGCAGATACCATACATATGTTCTGGGGTTGTCCACAAATATCGTAATTTTGGTAAAAAGTGGCTGAGGTATTGCACCAAATAATTGATATCCCCCAACAATGCTCCCTCTCAGGTACCTATTCAGAAATATTGGGAAAATGAAGGTAACGACCCGACGATTCTTTAACATGGGAGGCAAAATAGCTAAAAAATGTATTTGATTAAAATGGAAAACAAACTTAGCACTGACGATACAAGATAGGAGGGGTATGTGGGTACCATTCCAGCAACGTGCAGGCCCAAGGACATTTGGGGCTTATTACGTGAATACGTAAACAAGGAGTAAAGCTGCTCCGGAGTCATATCAATACCGTATGAAAGTACCATGTAATGCAATGTTTTTTCTGTTTTGAAAGGGTGTGCAAATGCAGGTCGAGTCAGAAGCGACGAAGAAATGTACTATGTCTTTAATGTACTTAAAAAAGGCAAATTATGTATGTTGACGTCTCCCTGTCACCCAATGCAAACAAGTTAAATAAAGTTTTTAAAAAAAAACTGAACTTGTATACTTCAGAAATGCTTTTTATTCCTAACCACTTAATTTCATAAACTTCACACAGGAGATAGAGGTAAAAAACAAAACAAAGAAAAATCTTCCACTCCCATTTTGCAAGCTTGTGTATTGTTGAACATCTGCCTCTCTCCCCATTCGACAAGCTCCTACTTTAAGAGCTCATTTGAATTGATTTAATGTGCCAAATTTAGTTATATTCCTCCCCCCGCAACCCCAGTCTCCAAACAGGTAGTGCCTTCCTCCCCCCCATTGTACCACGTGTATTCAGTGGCGTATTTAGGCTTTCTGCTGCGCTACGTCCAAATAAGTGCATGCACCCCCCCAACTTTTCTCCACCTCTCCCAGGTTCTGCACCTTCACCAGATTCCGCCCCTTCAACAAACTCTGTCCCCCATTGTGTTCCCCATTTTGGCTCTATGACATTATAAGGACGTTTTTAAAGTTGCATGGATTAGAAAATTATTGCTTCCACTCTATCAATTCAAGCCTTTCATATTCTATATTATGTTAGTTGAAAGAGTGTTTTCAGATCTCTGCTGCCCAAGATTTGAAGAAGGCAGTGCGTTCTACAGTTTAGTCCACTGCAGGTAATTGTTACGGATAATTGCCTACTTTCGGTTAGGTCAGAAAACAATATTTTAGAGGAAACAATAAGAACATAAGTTGTCTGCCAACTGGACACAGTGAGAGAAGGTTGGAACAAGGAATTTGGGTTCCAATGCTAATATCTGTTGTGACAGGGCTGTTGATCCAGCCCTGTCAGGGGTGGGAGGGAGCCCGACCACAACAACCCTGGATGCCAGAGAATGTGTAGACAGGCCTCCTCCCATCATCTCCTTACCTGCAAGGACGGTACCATGGCAGGTCCTGGCGTTGCGCTGCACAACATTCTCGCAAGGAAAACCACAGACCAGTAAAGGAGAAGGGCCCTCTCACCAAGAGAAACTCCCTAGTACAGCAAAGCCACTTAGAAAAGGGGGCAGGGCTTAAATCTCTTATGTAACTGCCGAAGCCCTCCCCTGTCACACCCCTTGAAAGCAAGGTAAGCCATTGGTAGGGTAAGTGGTCAATCCAGAGAGGGATAGAGATATATAAGAGGTAGCTTGGGAGTTGTTTGGTGTGGGCTGCAGTTGGGTGAGGACTGGCACCAGCAGAGTACGTCCAAGAGACTAGAGGAGGCGAGAGCGACTGGAGTGATGAGACTATTAAGTAGCAGGTTTGTGGAATGTTTGTGTGAGAGAAGGGAGAGTGTGTAGTAGAGGAGTAGAGTAGGAGTAGTGGTGAAGTGGATTAGTGGCAGTTGGGAGTAGCAAGTGAAGGAGATAGCTGATAGTAGGCAGTACAGGGTTGTGCAAGGCACCATATCCCTGGGTGTGCCTGGGGGTCTGACCAGGGGATAGTGAGAGAGATGAGCAGGACACAATATCCCTTAAGGTCCGGTGAGAGCAAGACAGTGGTAGGAGAGATAGCGGTAGTAGCATAATAATAACATTAGTAGAGGTAGAGTGGGAAGAGTGACAATGAGCTGGAGAGTAGGTGTAGATATTGGTGCAGACTAAATCAGAAGTTATAACTAGAGAACCAGTAAGAGTTGGGGAAAGAGTGAGAGGAAGGAGGGAAAGGAATAACAGAAGGAAGATAGTTGGCCATCAAAGCTGTAGCAAGAATAGGAGTGGGAAAGGAAGTAAGATTAAAGGGTGGAGGTCGAAAGGCAGAGTGAGGGATTGGAATGACAGTAACGTGGTGGGAGGAGAATAGCTTTAGAGATAAGCATTGCGAAGGGCCAGGTACGAGAGTGTGTAAAAGATGTGAGCGTGACGCTGGGGGAAAGAAGGCACCGTTCCCTATTCCCTGAGTACTAACCAATGACAGGAGAGGGAATGTTAGAAGTTCCCTAGGGATTGAGGTAGCCATTGTCTCAGGTCAAACACATAAAGTGTAGAGAGAAGAAAGACAGCTAGGGGTTACCGATCTGAGAGTTACTAACCACCCCAATAGGGAGGTCTGGGCTAGGGAGGTAGGAACCAAGTCCGGGGAAGCTGAAGACAGGAAAGTGCTGGCCCTAGCGCCAAATATCCCCAGCCCATTAGACCCCGAAGAAAACCAGCCATTCTGGCCAGCAAAAGTTTTAATAAACACCCTTGAATTTTACTTTAGAAGTCAGCGTGGTTATTTGTGGTGGGCTGCCCCGTCACACTGGTTTCTGTCTCAAATTGCCTGCTGTCACTCTATGAGAAATACCCAGACTGCTCTGTAATATTAATGCAACATAACTACATTTCTACATCCGGTCTTGTCAAATGGTAACATTTTCATATAAAATATATTCAAGGGGTACAGGCACATCTTATACACTTGCTGAATAAAAATAACTCAACCCCTTTCTGATAGTTACAGCTCTGGTGTTAGCAGGGGGCAAAATGGAAATAAGACATGTTAGCTGCTGCAGCCAATGTACTTCCAATCCCTTGGGCTGGAACGCCATTAAAATATGGCAAAAATCAAAAGTGAAATGTGGAAACTCTGCCTGGGCATAAACATATCAGTAGAGTAAAGACAGTTGGAGAAGGTACTTGGAATCTTTGGCTGAACATTCAAGTGTGGGAAGCAACAGCATTCCTCATAGTGCACCATACAGGGACCTTTTATAACAATGAAGTGGTACATACTCTTTACATCATTGCTGTTTCTGCAATTGTTCAAAATACCCAATGCTCCAAGAGTAAAATTGAGCAATGGATCGGGCGTTGCAGCACAACATTACCTATGTGGGTGCGGTTTAATCGTGCATGATTCAATAACTATTATATAAAATTACACATGACATAGTTCTGCATTCAAGTGTATTTTGTGACTGTGCCATTTTAGATTCCCTAAATGTGCCCAATACCATTGCTATTAAATATAGCAAATCATGACATGCTCCTGCAATAAATGTGTTTATTACTAATCCGTTGTTCTATCAATTGCCTGTGTGATTTAACTAATTCCATGATACTTTGCCAATCAAATGGCATTGTTGTTTGGTTGGGATATAGAAACATATAATGAGTACTCATTGTTAGATTTCTTATAACTATAACATTTGCCCCCCGGTTTTCCCTCGACCATGCCTAATTACATATGTATGAAACATAATCACTCCTTTTATATTCTAGGTTCTCATTAGTAATTTGTTTACAAGCAAAACCACCACCAACAATGGGCCTCATTACGAGTTTGACGGTAAGTGGATAAAGTTGCGGTAACCAAATTACTGGCACTTTTACCACTCAGTCGAATTATGCTTTCCAGAAAATTGGCACTAACTCCAACAGTGCAATTTCCACCAGTGGAATTACCAATGGCGGAATTACTGCCGAGCTATGGCGGAATTAGCACCAAGGATACTTCCATCAGCGGAATTACCGCAGAAACATAAATGGTATTTCCACTGTATTACAAATGGAAATACAGCCGAATAACGGTGGTAATTCAGCCAAAAACACAGTGCAGTTACTGCCACCAAAAGGTGCAGATAAATGCATACAGGTGATGGAAGTCACAGGTGCACCCAATTCACTCAGAAGGAGTACATAATGCTTACATCTTCCCCAAACACATATACAAGCAACGTACAGATGTCGAATAAGGGATCCGCAACATTCTACTATTCATTGAGCTACTGCAGCATGCAAGGCGTCAGCAGAGTAGAAGACAGGCACCACAAAAGCGCAGAAGATTTGTGCTGCGGAGGCCACCCATACCATGTGTCCAACCATCCCCTTGGACACTGATGGGCAACCAATTGGTGACACTCTATTGATTGGACCGGCACACCATAACAGACCTGTTGACACTGATCCACGCTGATCAACAGCCCCCACCCACCCCAGTAAAGCTTGTGTCCGCCCTACACTTCTGTGCCACGGGTGAATTTCAGCACACTGTTGGGACGCTGCATGCAATGTCCCAACCAACACTCTCAAAGGTGCTGGAGATAGTCCTGGATGCACTCATGAGGCATGCCCATCAGCACAACTCCATGCCCACCACCCAGGCGCAGGTGCACGCAGCCAAAGCACATTTTTACGCCATTGCCCAGTTCTCCAACACTGTAGCAGCACTGGATTGCACACATGTGGCATTGGTGGCCCCCAGGCAGTGGAGAAGGCATACCAGAACAGGAAACAGTTCCATCCCATGAATGTACAGTTTGCATGTGATGCCGCACTCACCATTAGCCACTGCTGTTCCCAATTCCCTGGTGCCACACATGATGCCATGATACTGAGGAACAGCACCCTACCAGCGTACACAAATACACACAGAGGACAGCGTACCTCACTTGTGAGTAAGTAGTTGTAGTCAATCTGACAATGACATAGCCCAGTGACACACATGGAGAAAGAAATGAGACCAAAAGTGAGCAAACTACACGTCCCATAATCCAGCATCAGTAAAATAATTAATAGGCCATGGGTCATGACTGACATACCGCCATCCACATACTGACTTCAGGTGACTCCACAGGACTTCCTGGCATGCAAGGTAGCAGACACACAATTAATGACACCAAGCAAGGCTCCTGTCAAAGCCATTCCCTGCCAATGCATGGTCATAGGGCGGTACATGGCCTAGCACCATCGTCATAATGTCAACAGCATGGGTGATGTCAGCGCATAGACAAATATTATGAATGATGCTGCGCACACTGTGAATGACTGCAAGTGCACTCCCACCACAATTGATGCAATGTGTGTCACCCACATGCACAGATGAGTGCACATAGGCCACTAGCACAATAGGAAAACATACATGTACCTCGGCAGACAAACGTCTGTGTCTAACATTGTATATCCCTTTTCTTGTAGGTTACTCTGGCTATCCGCAGTTAGCCTGGTTGATGACACCTGTGCAGAACCCTGGTACACCTCAAGAGAGAGCCTGTAATGGGACCCACAGGAGGACCAGGACATGCATCAAACTCACCTTCAGACTGCTAAAGGCTAGATTCAGGGGCATCCATCGGACAGGTGGTGCACTCATGTACAGCCCTGAGAAAGTTGGTAAAATCGTTATGCTATGTGCTATGCTGCACAACATGTGCATACGACGGAACATTCAAATGCCTCCAAATAAGGATTATTCCCCACCTAGCTTTGATGACAAAGACATTGCATCTGAAAACAGGGCACCTCAGGACATAGGTGGGGAGGTAAGGGAAGGATGCATTGTCTGCCAGGAGGTCATGGACAACTGTGAATCTGCACCGATGCACCTCCCCCGCTACCCTGACACTTCACTGAATGCACATTATTCACTACCATTGAAAAAACACAGTAAACATGGACTTGACTCAACAGTGATTAAATCTAAATTGAAAACACCCATGCCCACTGCCATCACCCACCCCACACCCTCATCACCAACACCATCACCAACCCCACATCCTCATCCCCAATGCCATGATCCACCCCACACCCTCATCCCAACACCATCACCAACCCCACACCCTCACCCCCAACGCTATCACCTACCCCATACACCTGTCGTCTTCAGTCGGTCCCATATGTGAGTCCGCTATCTCTTTCTCTTGTCCCCGTATTGCATGGGAGCATGCGTGCAGTGCTGTGAGCGCCTTGGCAGAGTGCTGCCCACTGATTCCTTGGTTGGGGTGGCTGACACAGAACTCAAATTCTCACTGCCTGGAGGTGTTGCATTGTCAAATTAATTCCCATGCCATGGTCTCATGTGATGCCGATATTTATTCAGCTAGCTTCAACACCCTCTGACTGATGAGGGGGTTACTGGCAGTGGACTCTACTGCACGCCGGCACAGATGGTCAATCGAAGTGGCCACCCACCTTAAGGCTCCCTGTATCGCATCACTTGTGAATGGCACAATTGCTCCTGGGCGATTGAATGCATTTCTGCTTGGCGTTGCTCTATCCTGTCAAGCCGGTCCCATATGGCATGCAACGTGGGGGCCTGCAATGGCCCAGGAGATGGGTGTGAGCCCATTACCTCATTGACAGATGCCCGGCCTGCCTGCTCCTCATGGTCATCCGTGTCCTCGGAATGGTCGAAACAGAGGTCATAGCGAGATGACAAGGGGGAGGAGGAGGACCACATTGGTGAGATGCTGAGCACGGGGAGGATTCTGGTGAAAACTGCCTCACAGGGGATGCAGCAGGACTGGAGTCGGTGGAGGCAGATTCAGGCTGCATGGTGGCAGCGTGTGCAGTGGGCTCGGCCTGTCCCTTGATGCCATCAGCAGTTGGACGGGTGTGTTCGTCCCCTGAATCCCCAGCAGTGGTGGGAGGTGTCTCTGTTGCGGCTGTAGGGATACTGAAAAACAGCCCCTGAGTGCAGGGTTTCCAGGGGGGCAGTGCAGTTGTGCAACTGGCGGGGAGGGGACCTGGGCCCGAGATCAGGGGTTAGACAGGTAACTGTAACGCTCACCTGATTCCCACGGAGGCGCAGGTCTGGCTTCGAGTGCTGATGCTTCTTCAATGGTGAAGCGCAGGACTCTGAAGATGGACAGGAAGGGCCCTCTACTCTGGCTTCTCCGGCTCGCAGGAATATTCCCCTGTGCGTGAAAAGGGAGTATTACCTACTGACTGAGTTATGCTCAAGCCTCCCACTCTCTTCCAACCCTCCATGATACCCTTCCACGATTCCCCGTGAAGTCTCACCTTAGGGTCTGAAAGGATAAGCTCTCCATCCTGCTTCTGACGCAGGGGCGCGTTGAACCCAGTTACTTCACTGGATTGAGGTTGGATGGGAGTTCAGGTAAGCTTGAATATACTGGTAAGGCGCTGTAAAAGTTCTGTTGCAAGTTCAAAAGTTCAAGCTTTAAATAATAATGTTCATTGTCTTTTTTCAGGTGATGAATGAAGATTCCTTTGGAGGCTTCTTGCAACAAAGCGCTGATGTTGCTGTCTTTTCCCCATAGGGGCCGGGGTTCGAATGCCGGAGATATGGCGCCCACCCGAAGTGAAACGTGCAGTTCCAGTAAAGATCTGGTAAGTCCTAGATGAGCGCTCAGGTAATGTTTTTGCATTCGCTCATCTAATGTCTTTGTCTTTTTTCACCATAGGGGCCGGGGTCCTGCTTGGAAGCAGCAAGACCCGAAATGAAATGGGAATGACCCAACAGGTAAGTCTTAGAAGGAAACTGAGCTTTTCCTATTCCCTTCCTTCTCTCACCTCTTATTCTTTCTTTTTCTCTAGGCTCTGGGAAGTGGCTGTGTATCCGGATGATTGCTGCTGAAGATGGAGGAACCCAGGAAAGGTGAGTGAAATGCAGCGCTGCAGCGATCGTAACGAAAAAATGCTTTTAAAAATGATGTCTTCCCTTTCAGGATCGTCGGTGATGTCTCCGTGGTGCAGATTAGCTGGTAGGTCTCTTGTCTCCCTTTGCAGGTGACCCAGGATGCTGACAGGCGTGGCTGAAGTCCAGATGCAGGAGCTGACACGGTGAGCGTCCAGCTGCGAGGAGCAGAACAACGCGAAGCGTGAGTTGCTGATCGGGTGTGGTTTAAATAGCTTTGGAAGAAGTTCCAAGTGTGTATCCTTCCTCCGATCAGGTATGTATCCTTCCCCGACCACACCCGGGTGGAAAGTAGTCCCACAGGTAAAGTAGTTCCTATTCAGGCCTCAAGAGGGCCTGGATGTGGCAGCATGGTCTGCATCAGGTAAGTGCACATTAAAACACTTGAACACATGTCGAGCTTTATGAGCCTGGCGCCTAAGGCGCCAGGACAGAGGTCCAACATGAGCCTGGCACCTAAGGCGCCAGGACTGAGTCCAAAGGGCCCCAGCTTGGGCCCGCTGGCACTCCCCTGGGGGAAATGATGCCTGCCTCTGGGGTTGCTGGGTCGAACCTGGCTCCTTGGAGGTAGGCATCATGACAGTACCCCCCCTCAAGGCCCCTCCCAAGGTTCTTCCCTCCGGGGGTTTGGGCTTGTTCGGAAATCTCTGGTGAAACCTTTGTACTAATCGAGGTGCGTGGACATGGTTACTAGGCTCCCACGATCTCTCCTGAGGTCCATATCCCTTCCAGTCAACAAGATAGAAGAGTTTCGACTTTACCACCTTGGAGTCTAAAATGTCTTTAACTTCGAATTCTAATTCCCCTTCAATTTGAACTGGATCTGGAGGCTTGGACAATCGGGTTCCTGGTTGTACTGGCTTCAAAAGTGATGCATGAAAAACTGGATGAATACGCATGTTGGACGGTAGATCCAGTTTAAAGGCCACTGGGTTGATTATAACTTTGATGGGATAAGGTCCTATGAATCTGGGATTGAAGGTTCGCGGGCCCTTGAGGGGTAAATGTTTAGTTGCTAGCCATACCTGGTCTCCTACTTGGTAAGGAGGAGTTTTACTTCGGTGCAAATCAGCGTTTTCTTTATACTTTTTCTTGGCTTGCTGTAAATGAGTTGCAGCTTCTTTGAAGGCTCGGGTTATTGTGGAATGCAGATGATTTACTGCGGGCATTTCCAGGGTCAGAGGTGGATCTAGATCAGAGGTCCGAGGATGGTGACCATACAAAGTATAAAAGGGGGTTTGTCCGGTTCCAGAATGCACTGAATTGTTGTATGCATATTCTGCGATCCAAAGGATGTCTTTCCAATTTAACTCGGATTGGTGTAACATGCACCGAAGATATTGCTCGAGAGTCTGATTGGTTCTCTCGGTTTGTCCGTCGGTCTGGGGGTGGTGGCTGGTGGATAATTTGTGCTAGTTGGCAACACTTCTTCCAAAAATGTGAGATAAATTGACTTCCACGATCCGAGACTAAAATGGAAGGGAAACCATGTATGCGAACTATATTCTACAGGAATTCCTTGGCCAAGGTGGAAGCTGAAGGCAAACCCTTTAAAGGGATAAAGTTGGGCCATTTTGGAGAATAGGTCCACAATTACAAGGATTGTGTTGTAACCAGCACAAGGAGGCAGATCCGTTATAAAGTCCATTGACAGGGTGTGCCATGGTGCCGGTGGAATATCCAAGGGTTGAAGTAGGCCGGCTGGCCTTTCCTTTTGAGCCTTGTTTTGGGCGCAAATTCCACAAGACAGTACAAA
Source organism: Ambystoma mexicanum (assembly GCF_040938575.1). Classification (NCBI taxonomy): domain Eukaryota; kingdom Metazoa; phylum Chordata; class Amphibia; order Caudata; family Ambystomatidae; genus Ambystoma; species Ambystoma mexicanum. Next base: position 1,090,113,337 of record NC_090929.1, read on the forward strand.
AGACTTTATGTCTTTTCTCCAAGAAGGCCACCAGAAGTGGCGTTTGATTTTTTCCTCCGTTTTAGCGATACCAGGGTGTCCTTCCATTAAAGATTCATGATGATGGGCAATAACAAGTTCTTGCAATTCTTTACTTGGCAGAAACAACCGCTCCTGGAAGTAGGGTAAGTCATCCTTAACGGTGTAATGAGGACCCTTTTGACTCCATTCCAGTAAGGTTGAAGAGTCTAGAAGTTGTTTTACTTGCGTTTGGATATCCTCAATAGATTGCAATGAAGTTAAGCCTAAGATTCTTTCCTCAGGTATGATGGGCACAGGTTCTAAGCTCGAATTAGGTTCTTCCATGCCAATCCGGGATAAGGCGTCTGCTTTTCCATTCTTGCAGCCAGGGCGATAGGTAATTACAAAATCAAATTCTGCAAAGAATAGAGCCCATCGGAGTTGTCGTGAAGATCGAGCTTTGGCCGTCTTTAAATACTGTAAGTTTCTGTGCTCTGTAATTACGGTGATGGTGTGTCTTGCCCCGAGAAGGTAGTGACGCCAAGCCTTGAAAGCAGATTTGATGGCCAGTAACTCTTTATCGGTAATTGCGTAGTTGATTTCAGGAGGAGAACATTTTCTGGACCAAAAGGCCACTGGGTGTAGTTGGTTAGTTGTTGGGTCTCTTTGCGACAGGACAGCTCCCATGGCCGAACTGGAAGCATCGGTTTCCACTATGTACGGGAGATGTGGGTGCGGGTGCTTCAATACAGGTGCAGAGGTGAATTTGGTTTTCAGGTCCTGGAAGGCTTGTTCGGCCTCAAGAGTCCATTCGAAGCGTTTGTTTTTCTTTAGGAGAGCGGTGATGGGTTGGACTGTTCGGGAAAATTCCCGGATGAATCTTTGATAGAAATTGGCAAAGCCGAGCATGCTCTGAACTCCCTTCACCGAGCTTGGAGATGGCCATTTGAGGATGGCGTCCACCTTTCGCGAGTCCATTCTGACTCCTTGAGGTGTCAGGATGAATCCGAGAAACTCAACTTCTGTGGTATGAAAAACGCATTTTTCGAGTTTTGCAAATAGTCTGTGCTGGCGCAATTTCTCAAGAACTGCCCTAACATGTTTTCTGTGATCAGATTCTGAAGAAGAGTACACCAGGATGTTGTCAATGTAAACAATGACGCAGACATCGATAAGTTCCCGAAGAACATCATTCATAAAGTACTGAAAGGCGGCAGGTGCATTGCACAAACCGAAGGGCATCACCTGATATTCGAAGAGCCCAAATTTGGTGCGGAATGCAGTGTTCCATTCGTCGCCTTCTTTTATGCGCACCAGGTGATAAGCTCCTCGGAGATCTAACTTGGTGTACACACAAGCGTCTTTCACCTGGTCGATAAGCTCAGGGATCAAGGGCAGAGGATAACGATTCTTAATCGTTATTTTATTTAGGGCGCGATAGTCTATACGCTTTCTAAGGTCGCCTTCTTTTTTTGGCACGAAGAACAGAGCTGAAGAGACAGGAGACTTGGACGGGCGAATAAAACCATTGGATAGGTACTGATCTAAATACTGACGCAAATGCAGGTTCTCAGGTTCCGTAAGAGCATAAATCCTACTACAAGGTAGTTGAGCATTGGGTACCAGATCGATCTGGCAATCATAAGACCGATGGGGAGGTAACGTGTTAGCCTGTTCTTTCTGAAAAACCTCTTGGAATTCTTGGTATTCTGACGGTAGCTGTACAGGGGTGGAAGTTGCTGTGGCTAGACCCATAGCTGGAGTTCTTGGATAACAAGTTGGTTCACAATCAGGAAAACTTATCTTCTTTGCTCGCCAGTCAATTCTGGGATTATGTGTTTCTAACCAAGGAATTCCAAGAATTACTTGAAATTGTGGGGCCTTGATCACATCAAACACGATTGCTTCCCGATGTCCATCCTGACCCACCAGTGTCACTTCAACAGTGGAATGCGTTACAGGCCCTGAGGCTATTTCGGTTCCATCTACTGTGGTAATGACATCTTGGGTTACTTCCGGGAGGAGAGGAAGCTTAATCCTGGAAGCCAATTCACGGTCTATGTAATTTCCAATAGCTCCACTGTCGATGCATGCTTTTATAGCATGCAACTGCTGAGGCTGTTTTGGGTCCACGAGCACCATTGGCATGACGAAATGCGAGGTCAAAGAGTTAGTTTTCAAGCTCGGCAAGCGGACCCCTACGCTTGCCGGGCTAGGTCGTTTCCCGAATCAGGTGTCTCTAATTCATTATCAGTAGCTCCAACCACCTTCTTAAGTGGTTTAACTGGACAATTTCGAAGAAAGTGACCGGAAGTCCTGCAATACAGACAAAGTTGCATTTGCCGCCTTCTCTCTCGTTCTTTCTGCGTTAAAGGTCCTTTAACAGCACCGATTTGCATAGGTTCAGATACGTCGGTACTCTTGGAGGTAGCGTGGGTTTTGATCGGTGCTCGGTTTTCATACTTGAACCGATCTGCTTTTCTATTTTGAAGTCTGTGATCAAGTTGAACCACCAAGTCAATGTAGTCTGCGCAGACCTGGGGTGGGTTTACTATCTGAGCTAGAACATCCTTAAGCTCTCCGCGCAGGCCTCGATGAAACAATGTGATCCTTTTGCTTTCTGGCCATCCAGTTTCCACAACCAGTCTGTTAAAGGTGGCTATGTAGGACAGAAGATCCTGATTACCTTGTCGTAAGGATAGCAGTTCGTTATCAAAGGCCTGTCCTTGAGAGTGTCGAGCGAACAATCTTTCCATGCTGGCCTGGAAGCCCTGAAAATTCTGGAGAATGGGATCATCCTGATTTACCAATGGAATAGACCAATCAGCAGCACTGCCACTGAGGTAAGATAGTATAAAGGCTACCTTGGTCTGGTCGTTAGGCAAGGCTCCGGGTCTGCATAGAAAGTGTAAACGACATTGGTTCATAAAGACGGCATATTTCTTGGGATCCCCCGCAAAACGTTCAGGCGGGGCCAAAGGCATGTGTCCAGGTAGATTAATTTGTACCGGGTTACTCAAACCCATTGATGTGGAAATGTCTCCAGAATTAGGTAAAGGAGTGTGCCCTGCCTGGGCCTGTAATAACCTTTTGGCTAGGTCATCAGTTCTTTCCTTAGATAAGATCATTTCTCTTTTGAGAGCGTTAGTCTCCTGGCGGGCTGAGTGCACCTCTGCCCGTAATTCCCCCAAAAGCTGGGCCAGCTGGTCAGTCTCGGAAGTCTCCCTAACGCCCGGGTGGGAAAATGTGGGTTGGCTTCGCGTTCTGTAACGCTCACCTGATTCCCACGGAGGCGCAGGTCTGGCTTCGAGTGCTGATGCTTCTTCAATGGTGAAGCGCAGGACTCTGAAGATGGACAGGAAGGGCCCTCTACTCTGGCTTCTCCGGCTCGCAGGAATATTCCCCTGTGCGTGAAAAGGGAGTATTACCTACTGACTGAGTTATGCTCAAGCCTCCCACTCTCTTCCAACCCTCCATGATACCCTTCCACGATTCCCCGTGAAGTCTCACCTTAGGGTCTGAAAGGATGAGCTCTCTATCCTGCTTCTGACGCAGGGGCGCGTTGAACCCAGTTACTTCACTGGATTGAGGTTGGATGGGAGTTCAGGTAAGCTTGATTATACTGGTAAGGCGCTGTAAAAGTTCTGTTGCAAGTTCAAAAGTTCAAGCTTTAAATAATAATGTTCCTTGTCTTTTTTCAGATGATGAATGAAGATTCCTTTGGAGGCTTCTTGCAACAAAGCGCTGATGTTGCTGTCTTTTCCCCATAGGGGCCGGGGTTCGGAATGCCGGAGATATGGCGCCGACCCGAAGTGAAACGTGCAGTTCCAGTAAAGATCTGGTAAGCCCTAGATGAGCGCTCAGGTAATGTTTTTGCATTCGCTCATCTAATGTCTTTGTCTTTTTTCACCATAGGGGCCGGGGTCCTGCTTGGAAGCAGCAAGACCCGAAATGAAATGGAATGACCCAACAGGTAAGTCTTAGAAGGAAACTGAGCTTTTCCTATTCCCTTCCTTCTCTCACCTCTTATTCTTGTCTTTTTCTCTAGGCTCTGGGAAGCGGCTGTGTATCCGGATGATTGCTGCTGAAGATGGAGGAACCCAGGAAAGGTGAGTGAAATGCAGCGCTGCAGCGATCGTAACAAAATGCTTTTAAAAATGATGTCTTCCCTTTCAGGATCGTCGGTGATGTCTCCGTGGTGCAGATTAGCTGGTAGGTCTCTTGTCTCCCTTTGCAGGTGACCCAGGATGCTGACAGGCGTGGCTGAAGTCCAGATGCAGGAGCTGACACGGTGAGCGTCCAGCTGCGAGGAGCAGAACAACGCGAAGCGTGAGTTGCTGATCGGGTGTGGTTTAAATAGCTTTGGAAGAAGTTCCAAGTGTGTATCCTTCCTCCGATCAGGTATGTATCCTTCCCCGACCACACCCGGGTGGAAAGTAGTCCCACAGGTAAAGTAGTTCCTATTCAGGCCTCAAGAGGGCCTGGATGTGGCAGCATGGTCTGCATCAGGTAAGTGCACATTAAAACACTTGAACACATGTCAAGCTTTATGAGCCTGGCGCCTAGGGCGCCAGGACAGAGGTCCAACATGAGCCTAGCGCCTAAGGCGCCAGGACTGAGTCCAAAGGGCCCCAGCTTGGGCCCGCTGGCACTCCCCTGGGGGAAATGATGCCTGCCTCTGGGGTTGCTGGGTCGAACCTGGCTCCTTGGAGGTAGGCATCATGACAGTAACCAGCAGAGTTTCAGTTTCAGCCAGGGGATCAACAGGGGAGAGGAGGAGAGAAAGCAGAAGCAAAGAGGAAGGTCTTGAGGTACTTCCAGAACCAGAGATGGTTCTCCTCAAGTTTCAGAGCGGCAGGGAGGCTGTTCCAGAGGGAGGCCGCAGCCGAAGGAAGAGATCTACCACCAACCCCCTTTCTTGGAGAAGGGAGTTGGAGGCAGATGAGCGAAGAAGTCGAGAAGGAAGATATTTAGGAAGACAGAGTTCAAGGTATTGCGGCCCCAGATCCAGAAGGCCTTATGGACAATGCAGAGGGGTTTGAACTTAATCCTTGTAGCCACTGGGAGCTAGTGCAGAGATATGATCCCTGGGCTTGAGGCCAAGGACAGATTTGCAGTCCTGTTCTGGATGAGTTTCGGAGGGCAGAGAGTAGAAGCAGGCAGATTTAGAAAGATGCTGTTGCAGTAGTCCAACCTAGAGAGAACCAGAGCTCTAGAGACAGTGAGCTTCTTGGGGAAGGAGAGGAAAGGAATAATACCTCTGAGGAGGTGCAGCTGGTAGTGTGACTTCTTAGAGACATCAGAGATATGAAGAGAGAAGGAGAATGTGGAGTCGAAGATGACCCTGAGGTTTTTAGCCTCACAAGTGTGAGCAGGAAGAGGACCAAGAGAGTCTGGCCAGAGAGTGGCAGGAAAGGAGGGGGCAGGTGTGCCAATGAAGAGAATCTCGGTCTTACTGGCATTAATGCAGAGATCATTGGCAGCACACCACTCCTGGATAGCAGGCAGACAGTCAGAGATGAGAGAAGGAGAAGGGGTGGCGGAAGGGAGCCTAAAAATGAGTTGTGTGTCATTCGCATAGCACTGAAAGTTGTGGCAGAGAGCGGCAATGCGGTGGGCAAGAAGTGCCAGGTATAGGTTGAACAGCCAGGGAGAGAGGTTAGACTCCTGGGGAACACCACAGGTAGAGATAGAAATAGAGGAGAGGAAGGACCCACGTTGAACCTGGGAGGGTTGATCAAGAGAGGAAAGAGGTCAGCCAAGCCAGGGCCTGATCAGTGATACCAAGGTTATCACAGAGACGATTGAACAGGATGGCTTGGTTGGCCGTGTCAAAGGCAGAAGAGGGATCAAGTAAGATGAGGACACAGGGGGTATTGGAATGAAGGTTGGAGAGCAGGTATTCATGGATGTTCAGGAGAGCAGTTTCAGTGCTTCTGGCAGCTCTGAAGCCAAACTGATGGTCATGGAGACAACCAACAGATTCAATGTGAAGATTAAGCAGGGAAATGGCCAGCTTTTCCAGGAGTTTGCCCAGTCAAGGAGAGATGGAGATTGGGCAATAGTTAGCCGGGCAGGAGGGATTTGCAGAGGGTTTCCTATGAAGACGGTGCACAACAGAGTGCTTCAGGGGTCAAGGAAAGACTCCATTGGTGAAGGAGGGGTTGCAGAAGTCAGCCAGAGCAGGAGCCAAGGTGTCAATGTGGTCCTTGATGGTTTTGGAGGAACAGGGGTGAACTTGTTTTGACAAGACTTTCATAGATCGGACATGTGTAGAAACCTCGTCTGGGGAGATCAGGGGAAAGGCAGAGAGGTGGGAGGAGAGGTCGCCGAAGAAGGGCCAGATGAAGAGCAAGGAGTAGAGGGGGGAGAGGAAGAAAGAGATGACAGGATGTCCTGAGTTTTAGAGATGAAATGAGAAGCCAGGGCCGTGCAGAGGGCCTGGGAGGGGACAGGAGAGGTAGAAACTGCAGCAGGATTGGCCAGGTCCTTGCAGATTTGAAAGAGTTCTGCCGAGTTGTTAGATGCTGCAGAGACGCGAGCTTGGATGTGGGCTCTCTTCTTGGTGCAGACAGAGAGCCGGTGTTGCCTCTGGAGCAGGCAGCCGGCCAGTTTGTCATAGGATGTACCGGAAGCACGCCATTTCCTCTCAGCCACCCTGCACTTCCGTTTAAGGGTGGCGAGGTCTGATTCATACCAGGAGTTGCACTTGGCTTTGGGCTTCAGGCAGATCCTCATATCAGGGGCAAGAACATAGAGAGAATCAGATATAGCAGAGTGGAGCATGGAGAGGGCTGTATCAGGGTGTGAGTCAGCCAAAGGGGGAGGAGAGGGTGTAAAAGTGGTGGTGAAAGCCTCAACTGACAAATGCTTCATGGGTCCGATAACCGAGAAGGTAGGTGACAGTGGTGAAGTTGGCTTGCCCTGAGGGGTAGAGAGTGTGAGCTGGGAGGAAAGAAGAAAGTGATCACTCTAGGAGAGAGTAGTGGTAAGAGGGATAGAAAGGGGAAGGTCTGTAGAGATCAGAACATCCAGAGTGTGCCCTGCAGAGGGAGTCGGGCCAGAGGGGAGGATAGAGAGTGAGAGAGAGTTGCAGAGGTCGTGAAAGAGTCCAGAGGAAGGACAGGAAGCATCCAGGTGGATGTTAAAGTCTCCAAGAAGGAGGAGTTGAGAGGTTGAGACCAAGAGGGAAGAGGAGAGGTCTGGGCACTCATAGAGGAAGGAGGAGATCTGACCAGGTGGCTGATAGATTGTAGCCACTGTAAGGGATTTGCTAGGCGAGAGAGAGAGAGAGATCCTAAAGACTAGGCACTTGAAAGACGAGTAGGCTGCCTAGGGATAAAAAACGTAGATATCCACTCAGGGAAGATCAGGGCTACAGGGGGTGTGTATAAAGTAAACAGCTTTTTGAGATGGGAAAAAACTCGCTCCTGATCACTTGACCACAGGACCGGAACCCCTTTTTTTTAAGAGATGAGTGATGGGCAGAACGATGGTGGAAATATTTGCGATGAATTTCTGATAGAAATTGGCTAGTCCAAGGAAGGACTGGACCTGCTTAATGGATGATGGTGGAGGCCAGATGATGATAGCAGAAGCCTTCGTAGTGTCCATGGCTTTGCCAGACCGGCTTATCACAAAGTTCAAGTATTGTCTACAAGTACAATGGAACTGACATTTGGCAGGTTTGGCCAATAGATGGTTTTCTCTGAGCCAGACTGCCATTGCTGTAGCAGAATACAAGGAGTTTCTCACAATGGGTGTCCAATAGTAGAACTGCCAGAAAACAAGGTCCAAAGACAAGGCTAGGTCCAAAGTTGACGGTAGAAGAGGGAAGACAGTAACTCAATAGAAACAGGGGAGCCAGGAGGATCAAGGAAACAGAAGGGGCTGGGGTGAGAAGCTGAAAAGAAACAGGAGAATAACACCAGGAACGAAAAGGAATGGAACCTGGAGAGATTCAGAAGCGCTGAGCAGGGAAACAAATTACCTGTGTTGAGACACATCAACCTGCAAACAGCAGCTTCTGTTATGCAAGGAAACCCGGAAGAACTGGACCGGCTGCTGAATGCAGGCCGAGTGCTAGACTACAACAAGAGCTTCCGCATGAGACAGCAGGCGCCATCTTGGAGAAAAAATGGCGCCCATGAAATGCAGGAAGCATCACCATGCCGACCACAAGGAGCAGGAGCAGCGATTTATGACAATAATCCTAGACCACTTGTGCAAGTCCTTGGTCATTTTTTCTCCTAACGATGGGCAGTTGGCATTATAAAGATCACCAAGCAGTTTAGTTACAGTCACTCTTAAGTATCTGATACCCTTTATTCGAGGTTGGATACCATAATCAGTCTAGGAATGTAAGGAATGGGAGGGATCCTCTGACAAAGGGAGGGCCATTGTTTTAGTCAATTTTATCCACAACCCAGTGAGCGTACCATAGTTTTTTATTGCTGCTAATGACGCTAGTACAGACATTTCAGGCTGGGTGATACATGCTAAGATATCATCTGAGAGCAGGGTGATTTTGTATTCTTTCCCAAACCATGTATGTTCTTATCCAAACGTATGGCCTGGGCTAAGGGCTCCAAGACCAGGGCAAAAAGCAGGGGTGAAAGTGGGCAGCGCTGTCGAGTTCCACAGTTTAGGGAGAAGGCTGCTGATGCCACCCCGTTTACCACTACCTTTGCCTTCGTGTTTCGATAAAGTGTTTGGGCACCAGCATTCCATTTTAGGCCAAAGTACACCTTCTGCTGACTGCTCGCATTGAGGGCCACTCAAGCCTGTCAAAAACCTTTTTGGTGCGATTCCAAAATGGCGGCTGGCAGAGTACGACGTGTCTAGGAGTCTCTCACCGCCGGGCCGCATTAATCAGCACCATAAATAAGATTTCCGGGCGATTCCAGCCCCAATACTACGCAAGCAAAGAGCTCTATGAACATCAGAGCATCAGAAGCCACCTGGAACACCAACGGACGAGAACGGACCCCAAGATACGTAGGCGGGCCGGGCTCTCAGCGCGAAGCAGAGAAGGGACGACCACAACGCAGTGAAGGCAGCCTAAGGTCACACCCAGCGAGACGGTGGGGTCCGGAAAAGGCAAAAACCCGACAATAGAGGACAACCGAAGCAAGCGATACCAGGGCACTGGTCCTCAGGATGAGCGGGAGAACGAGGAGAGCAGGGATCAACCCAGCCGAGCGGACTGACCCGTGCAGCTGGAAAGAGGAAAGCTGAGGACAGAAGCCTTGTGCGAACATTTCCCCCATCCTCTTTAAGTTGTGCCAATAGTGCGTGTGGGGGAAGGAAAACAACAGCCGGCGGCAGTGGGGAAATGAAGAGGGCCCGGCTGGAGGCCCCCCCAATCAGGAACTCAGCTGCAACGAAGAAGGAAACGTCCCACACCGCGGGATGCACCAAGGAGACAATAAAAAGGCCTGCCAAGGATCCAGCAGCCGCCAGGGACAGATTGTGACCCAGGGGGGCCAAATACCAAGAAGCGAACTGCGCCACAGAGAAACCAATGGAAAGCAAACACAGAGGACACACATGGCCAGCGAAATGCAGTTAGTACAGAGCACAATAAAGAAATCCCCATGCGCCCGCCCAAGTGCATAAGCACCAGCTCACGGCAGGCCCCAACCAAAGCCCAAAAAAATAAAACAATAATATATAACAATTGGACCTCTACAGCGAAGATATCCTGCACAAATGCAGAGACCAGACAAGCTAGCGTGATAAGTGGGCCCACACCCCCGCAGCATAACAGCAGCCGGAGTGCCTAAAATGAGGAGGCACAGCTAAGGTCCACCCACTGGGTCGCATCCACCATCACGGTGACCGCACAGTGACTGCTCCCCAGCCAAAAGGGGCAACAGCAAGAAACAGGGGAGGGGGAAACGGCATGGTCCGGAGAAGAACGACTTAAAGATACACAGAGCCCCTAGGCGAGAGGGACTAAATAGGGAAGGGGCTAATTTAGGAAGCTACAAAGGGAGGCCAATACAGTACCAATCAAGCCTCCGAAGCCACGAGACAATCGAAACCCTACAGGGGTCAAAGACCAGTAATTAACAGCAGGGCAAGAACCCAGCAGAACAGCAATACAGGTTAGAAAGTCTAATCCAGACAAGACCAAACTGGCGCAGCACAAAACGCCAACGTGAGGGCTCAGCAGAACAAGATCCAGAAGGGAAATCACTCTCCGCAGCCAAGAAGGGACAGACTCTGACGCAAACCCCACAAACCATAATTAACCTGCGACAACAAGGGGACGAAGACCCGAAGGCCCAGGAAGGTCTTCCACCACGCAGGGGAAGCAGAGAAAGGGAGACCAGTCGGACGCATACTCGCAAAGAACTAGTATGTGAACAAAGACCCGAACGAAAGAAGGAGAATAGGGAGAGGACCATCGCACCAGCATTGATGTCCAAGTCTAGAGCAAAAACCGCAGCACTGTCCACCCCCCCCAAAAGAAAACAGAGCAGAAGCCTGAAGCAACTCTGGAGTGCGGACGCCACAACCTGGACAAGAAAGGGGGAACCCACAAGTGAACCACATGACATAGCACACCAAGTTATAGCGAAAACTCAATGACCAAAGCAGATATGCAAAACTGCTTCAAGAAACTGGAGAGTCAATTCTTACTCTCCATCCATGAACAGTTCCAGACGCTGAAAGAAGATATGAAACAATCCCTTCAGGAAGTGAAAATAGATATAGCAAAATTAGAAGAGAGGACCGACACACTTGAAAAAGTAGTTCAACAGATAGAAGACACACAGAAATCAGACGAGATGTTCGAGCAGTTGGCTCGCATATCCAATAACCTAGAACTCCAATGTGAAGACTTGGAAAATAGATTGAGAAGGTCAAACATCAGAATTAAGAACCTACCGGAATCAATCAAAGATAAAAATCTACAGGGAACAGTCACCCAGCTCTTTGCGGAAATACTGGCGGAGGACCCGGAACTGTCAGAACACTGAGCCTTGCAACACTGGCGTAACGTTGAATTTGTAGTGAAGTAAACAGGTTCTTCCCACCAATGTAACACTCAGGTGTACTCAAAAACAGACTGAGCGTTCAATTGGTTGAAAGATGGCTGGACACACTGGAATACTGATGGCTGCAAAGAAAACACGAGGTTAACACAAGTGTAAGGTAACGGTACATGTATCCTACATCAATGTCTTGGTAAGTGACCTGACTATAATCAAGGGTTCATATGGCATGTGTAGTACAGAATAGGCAGCAGTGAGGATGATAGCAGCTCTGAAGATCTGGGAAATTAGATCAATATTAGGTAAGACAAAACTAGGCTACAACTAACAGATATGATAAGAAAGGGCACTCTCTTCTTACCTGTGTGTGCAAGAGCTGATTCAATAACAGAAGATTCCAGAACAGGAAAGCAATGCTTGAAGAAAGACAACAGGTCCAGAAAATCCAGGAGAAAACAGGGAATCCTCCTTACACCGCCGAAACGAGGACACCTAATGTCCCATAAGTGCTGTAGGCAGTCTCAAGTCCAGCACAACAATCCCTATTCCCGCCGGCACGAGTACGCCTAATAAAGTTCTGGTTTGCAAAGCAGTACTTGATGGGCGGATGGATACGTAGAGTGTCCGTGAAGCGAGCAAATCTGTGGCCAGTCCCGGTCAAACACCAAGGGTAACGACATTGACAAAATAGCTGGGAAAAAGCAGAAGCCAAGAGCAGTCTGAGTTCGTAGCAGTAGTCAGAACAGTAATTAAGGGGCAAGGCAAATGAAGGTCCGTGAAAACAGGCAAGGGTCGAGGAACAAAGAACTTCAAGCAATGGAAATGCCACTGTTGACTATAAAACAACAATCAGAAGCACCGGATAGCAATCGGGCCAGGACTATATTGGCTTCCTAGCAACGCGGAAGTCACATGATCGGAACGATGGAGTAACACGTGAATGGAGCCACACCACGTGCCAGCGTCGCTACGGCAACCCCCAATGCTTCCAAAACAACCCTTTGTGTTTGCGAATGCCCGCAGGGAAATCCCGTAACATGCCCCCTCGTTTGCATTTGGAACCAATTTCAGCCGTAGGAACTTGATCCCTGACAGATTTATGAGGCCGTGGTGTCGGCTGTCGTAGTTTAACATGAACCTCAGATAAAAATAGATAGACTGCACTGGGTAGGACCCAAAACATCAAGAGAACCAGGGATAAGACCAAGGGACGTACTAGCAGCCATAACTTCTTACACACAGAAAGAGCAAATACTACGGAAAGTGAGGTATGCAGGCCTGATGCGGATAAATGGTCAAGAACTGCAATTATACCAGGATTTAGCACAGTGTACCTTACTGAAGCGACGGAAAATGGGCCCCGTGGTCCAACACCTGACGACCAACCAGGAGAAATACAAATGAACATTGGCCTCCTGTATAACTGGGAGGGGAACCAGCACCGGATACCAACATGCAAGGAAGGAGAACATATCCTGGGATTGCAACAGGAAGACGGGAATGGCCGAGACAGCCCACAGGAAAGAGCAAGAGGCCCCAACAAACTGGAAGGATGGAAAATGGTCACAAAGAAAAATAGAGGAGGGAGGCAAAAATAAGACCCCCCGAATCACCGACGCAATCACGATAAAGAACTAAAAACAAATAGAGCCTTAAAACAAGTCAAAGGGCGAGGATTTGCCTGGAAACACAGAACACAGGCCCAGGGATGAAGGAGGAAGGACCTTTTTGGAATCCAAAGTGGGGTATATGACCCCCCAAAACCTGAACCTGAGGTGGATTGGGTGCCAGGTGCATGGGACACTTTGTCCAGAGGCTCGTAGGAACCTAGCCCCCCCTCAGGGGGGAAGGGAAGTTGGGGGAAGGAGGAGGGAGGGTAATGGGCAAGGGGAAGGGAAGGGAGAAAGGGGGGTAAGGATGGAGGGGGAAACATAGGACAGAAAAACACAATGGTTAAAAGGGGCACAAGAGGGACGAGGGACAGGAAATAGAGGCCAATGGTTAGCGGTAGCATGAACCAGTTAAAGGTCCTGACGCATAATGTTAGGGGAATGAACACCCCGATTAAAAGGAAAAAATTGGAACGCCAGGCATGGTGAATGAGGGCTGACATTCTTATATATCAAGAAACCCACTTAAAGAAGGGTGAAAAAACACTGTTCAAGATAAGGGGAGCCTCACAAATCTATCAGACGAAGGCGGAAGGATAAAAAGGCGGAGTCCTTGCAGCTTTACAGGATAGACTCAAGGCATAGGTCCAGAGCGTACGGGCAGACAAGGAGGGGTACCATTTCTAAACATAACACTAGAGGGCAGACAGGTCACCAAAGAATCCATATATGTGCCCAACACAGGGCAGGATGGATTCCGCAGAGTTACCCTTACGGCACTAGAAGAATTTGCTACGGGGGAGATCATCATGGGGGGCAACCACAATATAGCATGGGACCCCAAACTAGAGAGAAGCTCCATGACACGAATGGGTACAAACACCCCCACTAAGAAGAAAACCTTCAAAACACTAGCACTACACAATATATGGTGCACCAGGAAAGGAGACACACAAGGCTTCACTCACTATTCCCACATCTGTAATACACAATCCAGAATAGACTATATCTGGGCCTCTACGGGATTAGTGGCAAAGACAAAAGATATAGAAATTGGTCCAATCCCCCTCACGGGCCATGCCCCGATAATACCTACATTCAACATCAAGAGAACAAGGGAGGGGAGGTGTGGACCTGGAGATTCCAATCCGATATCCTACATGACAGCGTGATAGTGGAATCAATAAAGGGAAAGATCAAGCTCTACTTTGCCGAAAATGACACGGGTGCCACTTCACAGGAGGTAGTATGGGATGCATTCAAGGCAGTGTTGAGGGGAGAAATAATAGCATTAAAAACACAAAGGTACAAACAACGCACCAGATGGGAAGAAGAACCCGAGGCGAACTGGCAGAAGTGTGAAAAGTAGTAGTGAATAACCCCAGCAAAAAGGCGAAACTAGCCCTGAAACACATACAAGGAGAATTGGGGATACTGCAGAACTAAAAGGCAGAGCTAGCACTCCTAAGAACAAAACAGATGTACTATATTAGCGCCAGCAAAGCAGACAAACTCCTGGCAAGACAGCTCCACGAAAAGAGCCGCAGGGCGACCATTTTGAAACTGAAAGATGCACAGGGACACGTGAAAACGACCAATGAAGAGATGGGGGAAATAATGCAAACATACTATCAGGCCTTGTACCAATCAGAACATCAGATGACGGACAAGCAGAAGACCTATCTGGATAATATCACGCTACCACAAATTTCGGAAGCACATAAACAGATACTGGAAAGAGAGATACAAGTGGACGAGGTAATTCAAGCAATCAAGAAACTCCAGAGAAATAAAGCATCCTGCTTGGAACCTGAAGTAGGTCTGACATGTTGCCTGAGAATTGTGACCATTGTGTTCTGAGAGCCCATTGAAGGGATCTCATCCTCTGCTGCCTTCCTGCTTGCCGCTCTTTTTCACCACTTAGCAAGCCCCGCCCACCTGGTGCCTTCCTGCTTGCTGCTCTTTTCCCTACTTAAGGAGCCCTCCAACCTCTTATCCTTTGCAGCTGGGGAGCAGGTGTAAGTGGATCTAGGTCACCTGGCCTAAGCCCCGCCCACCTGGTGCTTTCCTGCTTGCCGCTCTTTTCCACCACTTAGCAAGCCCTGCCCACCCGGTGCCTTCCTGCTTGTCGTTCCTTTTCACCACTTAGCAAGCCCCGCCCACCTGGTGCCTTCCTGCTTGCCGCTCTTTTTCACCACTTAGCAAGCCCCGCCCAACCTGGTGCCTTCCTGCTTGCCACTCTTTTCCCTACTTAAGGAGCCCTCCAGCCTCTTTTCCTTTACACTTGGGGAGCAGGTGTAAGTGGATCTAGGTCACCTGGCCTAAGCCCCACCTACCTTGTGCCTTCGTGCTTGCTGCTCTTTTTCACCACTTAGCAAGCCCCACCCATCTGTTGCCTTCCTGCTTGTCGCTCTTTTCCCTACTTAAGGAGCCCTCCAGCCTCTTTTCCTTTGCAGCTGGGGAGCAGGTGTAAGTGGATCTAAGTCACCTGGCCTACGTCCCGCCCACCTGGTGCCTTCCTGCTTGCCGCTCTTTTCCACCACTTAGCAAGCCCCGCCCACCTAGTGCCTTCCTGCTTGCTGCTCTTTTTCACCACTTAGCAAGCCCCGCCCACCTGGTGCCTTCCTGCTTGCCGCTCTTTTTCACCACTTAGCAAGCCCCGCCCACTTGGTGCCTTCCTGCTTGCCGCACTTTTCCCTACTTAAGGAGCCCTCCAGCCTCTTATCCTTTGCAGCTGGGGAGCAGGTTAGATCAAAGATCTAGGTCTCCTGGCATTAGCCCCGCCCCCTGGTGCCTTCCTGCTTGCCTGTCTTTTCCACCACTTAACAAGCCGCGCCCACCTGGTACCTTCCTGCTAGCAGCTCTTTTTCACCACTTAGCAAGCCCCGCCCACCTGGTGCCTTCCTGCTTGCCGCTCTTTTTCACCACTTAGCAAGCCCCGCCCACCAGGTGCCTTCCTGCTTGCCGCTCTTTTCCCTACTTAAGGAGCCCTCCAGCCTCTTTCCTTTTGCATCTGTGGAGCAGGTGTAAGTGGATCTAGGTCACCTTGCCTAAGCCCCTCCCACCTGGTGCCTTCCAGCTTGCCGCTCTTTTCCACCACTTAGCAAGCCCCGCCCACCTGGTGCCTTCCTGCTTGCTGCTCTTTTGAACCACTTAGCAAGCCCCACCCACCTGGTAACTTCCTGCTTGCCGCTCTTTTTCACCACTTAGCAAGCCCCGCCAACCTGGTGCCTTCCTGCTTGCCGCTCTTTTCCCTACTTAAGGAGCCCTTCAGCCTCTTTTCCTTTGCAGCTGGGGAGCAGGTGTAAGTGGATCCAGGTCACCTGGCCTAAGCCCCGCCCACCTGGTGCCTTCCTGCTTGTCGCTCTTTTCCCTACTTAAGGAGCCCTTCAGCCTCTTTTCCTTTGCAGCTGGGGAGCAGGTGTAAGTGGATCTAGGTCACCTGGCCTAAGCCCCGCCCACCCTGGGGCCTTCCTGCTTGACGCTCTTTTCCCTACTTAAGGAGCCCTCCAGCCTCTTCTCCTTTGCAGCTGGGTAGCAGATGTAAGTGGATCTAGGTCCCCTGGCCTAAGCACCACCCACTTTCTTAGCCCTGCCTCTTCCTTCTTGCTCTTAACTCTTCGATCAAGGGCGTCTCTCACCCGGGAGTCCAAAGAGAAGGGCAGTTAAAGAAAAGGGCAATTCCTGTTTGGACCTGTTCGGACCAGGAGGACCCAGGGATCGACCCCCTGCTAAGACAGCAGGTAAGCATGCACCAACATGTGTTTACACCCTCTGTCCCCATAGGCCATCCCCACCCTCTCTGGTCCCCCTGTATTGTTCCTTTGTGTCCCCCCCTTCCTGCACACAGGAGTCTGTCCTGATACATTCTGGTTTCACCATCACCGTCTTGTGGCCAATGCTGGATTTTACTTTTATAGACTTCATTGATTCTCAACTCTCATGCTGGACTTTCTTTGCATCTTGTACTCATGGTGGCCCTGAATCATGCTGTTCCCATCTTCATCTTGTATCCCGGCTTGCAACATTATGTGTTATTACTGACTTCTGCAATTGCATTCGCTTCCCCTCTTGCTTCTCCACTCTTTTTGACTGCTTACTCTCTGTTCTCTCCTCCCCTCTCCCTTTTCCTATCTCCTCCCCTCCTCCCCTTACTTTCTTCTATGCACTTACTCTATCAGAATTATCCCTGGACCTAGTACTATAGCAACCTCGTCTGTCGCTCCCCCATCCCCTTACTGCCCCACCCCCTCCAGCACTATCTGAAACGTTGTCAGGCCTAGTACGATAGTCACTTGTTTTGTTCCTCCCCTCCCTTTCTGCACCCCTCTCCCTCACCTTTTGTTTTCCTCCTGCTCTACCAGAAATGTCGTCAGGCCTAGTACGGTAGTCGCCTGTTTCCATTTCCTTCCCACTCTCCCCCTCCATTCCTTATCTATGCACTATATGAAATGTCATCAGGCCGAGTATGATAGTTAATTTCACATCCTTACTGTTCATGGCCTGTAAGAATGTCGCTGTATTTTCCCTTGTTCCCTCCCTTGCCTTGAAGCGCTTTGAAACACATTGTGTATAGGCGCTATATAAATAAACTATCATATCTTATCATATCATATCCTCAGGCGAGCCTCTGGCACCAGAAAAATGCAGGATGCCATGAGGCCAAGCAACCTCACAAAGTCGAAGGCCGGAAAACGCTGGGCACTCTGAAATTTGGAGACCATCTGCAGAATGTTTTGAGCCCTCGGCTCGGGTGGCAAGCTCTTTCCCAAGATGTATCCAGCACAGCCCCGATGAATTGGAGCTTTTGAGATGATGTAATATGGGACTTCTTGTAATTGAGGGAGAAGCCCAGTCTGTGAAGAGAGTGGCAGGTGACGTGGAGACGATCCAGTTCTTGTTCAGGAGAACGCGCCCTGATCATCCAATCATCCAGGTAGGGTAGACATGAATCCCCCCTCTCCTGAGACTCGCTGCCACCACCGCCATCAGCTTGGTGAAAACCCTCGGAGCGGAGGTCAGCCCGAACGAAAGAACTGAAAACTGATAATGAGAAGAGCCTCAGGTACTTTCTGTGCTTGAGATGGATAGTCACCTGAAAATAAGCATCCTGAAGGTCCAATGACACCATCCAATCCTGTTACATTAGTTGCTAACTAGAATCCATGAAAGAGATAGCCTAGGACCTGCTGTTATTTTATTCCTTTTAGTATCCTATTTAATTTTAATATTGTTGCTTTTAGGTGTACTCTGTTAGTGAACGCGTCACCGTCCTGCTGAATTCGAATTTTACATTGGAATCGTAACTTTACTTTTGTTTTAACTTAATTGCTGCTTAAGGGAAACTGAATATTTGCTGCGCAGTACTACATTGCAAAACAGACTGCCCATACGCAAAGTCTCTGTTTTGCGTTCTACACGTGAAAGCAGTGCAAAGACACTACAACTCCCTTTCACTTTGTAGTTCTAAGCCCCTCTTATTGACACATCAGGCGTGTCAGCAATGGTGCATCGGGGCAGTTTTTGGCAGTTTGTGGAAGGTAAGGGTGGGTACGGCACATAAGCCTTGCTCCCCATTTTCCAGTATGGGCTTGGCAGAGGTCCTTGAAGCCATACAAATTGCCGTAACAAACTAGAGGCAAATAGCCTCTCATCCTCTCTACAGGTGAGTTCCAAAATAGTAAAAACATCAATTAATCATATTTCGGGGTTGGATGTAGCCACGCCAAACAACAAACAAAAAGATTTATCCTTGTTTTTAGCACCTGTGTGTTCTGGTATTGTCGTACCCAATGAAACTGCTATCGAGGCCCATGGGGAAGGAAAACCAACAGACCATGCAGAAGAAATTTGTAAGGCAGGGAAAATACCCAATTATAATGGGAAACATTCCCAGGCCCACCCCCAGCGCACAACTCCCCCTACCACTGCTTTTTCCTTAAAACCTAAAAATAACTCCTATATCCTGCCCCATGAGGTTGCTTTCAAGGCCCGTGGGGTAGGAGAGCTGGCAGCTCAGGATAAAGTAGATCTTATGTTTGAGGGGGATGTTAACAACACAATTGGCCCGATCAATAGCTGCACACAGCTTCCATATATTTATAGAAACGAAGTTAAAGATAAGCTTACTTCTAATAGATTGGAGTTAACCCATACTACTCACTTAACCCAAACAATTTGGGATGTACCGACCTGCATAACAACCCCAAGTGAAAAACTTAAATATTGTCTGTTAAACACCCAATCGTTAGTAAAACATGCCTCTGAGATATCTGATTTCATCTCAGAAAAAGATCTTGATATGTTATTTCTCACAGAAACTTGGATGAATAAAACAACATATCACTCTATGATAATGGCTACTCCGGCAGGCTACTCTGCTTTTCTTACTGATCGGGAGGAGGGTAGGGGCGGAGGGGTCTTTTTAAGCAAACTCTGAGGCTACACACCTCCAGTATTCCAGAGATTGACAACTGTGAGGCAATGCTAGTAAAATTAAATGTCAACCCTACTTTCTCCCATAGTATGCTACTATTATATCGCCCACCAAGAATAACCACACTGTTTGAAGAACAATTACTAGCTTTCATAGGCAATGCTTCCAAAGTGTCCACTGCTTTCATCATCCTGGGTGATTTTAATCTCTGGGATAATAACCCAATGGATTAAAAAGCTAAGGATTTAAAGCTATCCTTGGAGCCCATTGGTTTTAAGGAATTGGTCTCATCTGGAACCCATACTGGTGGCAATATCTTAGGCTGGCTTATAATAAAAAACTTGAAAACAGCTGATACCGCGGTCGAAGAATGTGTCTGGTGAGACTACTCGCATGTGAATTTTTATCTTTATATGCCATCCTTTCAAGATCCATCATTAATAAGGAATAAACCATCTATGCCCTTGCGGAACTGTAAGAAAGTTACTGGTGAGGCATTTAAAGCACAAGTAATACCATTACTACCGTCCCTAGAAGATTACATTCCTCTTGAAAAGCTTACTTCCTCCTTTAGAAATGCTACCAATCAAGCCTTTGACTCCTTAGCCCCACTAAACATTGTCAAAGCAAATAAAGCTATAGGCCAGAATAAATGGTTTTCCGCTGAAATCCTGGAAGCCAGAAGAGCTAAGCGAAAGGCCTGTCGTTGCTGGAGAAAGTTTTCCACAGCCGAGTCGGCCACCACTTATAAACAGACAGCCAAGGATTATAAGCAGACAATCTTTAAAGCTAAAGCAAAACACCTAAATGAGAGAATACAGCAGGCAAAATCCCAGTCGAAGGAACTATTTATGATCCTACAGGAACTAAAAAGCGCACCATTTAAGACTCAGAAACCAGAAGATAGTGCCTGGTGCCAGCCTATTCACAATGGTTTCGCTCTTTAAACAGAGAAACATCAACAGGCCATCAAAGACCAGGTGAACTGATATTGAAACTGTTGGGAAACTGCCTGCTGTCCCAAAGAAAAATAACTCTATGTCTTTTGCTTTTGAAGAAGTGTCTGAGAATGAAGTGCTCGAAGTCATTCAAAGCCTAAAACCTACTTCATGTAAAGGGGAAATCTTCCTGCTACATTATTTAAGTACTTTGCAGATACTCTTGCTCCATGGGTCATTCAGTTTGTGAACCAATCTTTTGATGAAGCTTATGTCCCGGAAAACATAAAAGAAGCCTGGATAACTCCACTCATTTAAAAAGAAAATGTGGACCCTTCAGTTCCTGGATACTTTAGACCAACTGCAAATGTGCCATTCTTACTGAAAATAATTAATAAGAATGCCTATTTGCAATATCAAAAATGTATAGAGAAAAATGATGTACCTGCTTCTGAACAATCTGGTTTTCAGGCAAAGCATGGTACAGAGATGGCCCTTATGGACCTACAATCCAATATCGAAGAAGGAAATGTGGCATTACTCCTATTATTGGAGTTATCCTTAGCATTTGATCTAATAGATCATGATCTTTTGGTTGAGAGATTAATTGCTGCTGGGAAATGTACACCCCATGCAGCAAATCTAGAATGGCTGCAGTAGTCAAAGGAAACTTCTCATTGAGAAAAATCCCTAACATGTGGCGTACCACAGGGCTCCTGTTTATCTCATTTGCTTATTAATATCTTATCAAAACTCCTATGCGACATGCTCATAACACTTGGTGATTTGTTTACCAACTATGCCAACGATATTCAGTTGGTTTTTGAGCTGTCAGGAAAGTATGAGGACGATGTTCAAAGAGTAAATGATGTGTCCATTGCAATTCAAAAATGGATGGCAGCGAATTCTTTAGCTCTAAATAAGGAGAAAACAAAGCTATTAATAATAGGCACACCACAAAAAGTAAAAAAGTTGGATGCTCAGTATACAAGCTGTAAAATAAATTATAATAATATTCCAGTGTCAGAACATGTGAAAACCCTTGGAGTTTTCTTCGACTCCCAGCTATCTTTCAAGAGGCACATTTCGTACCTGAAATCCGCTTGTGTTTTCTATACAAATCTCCTCTGGTAAATTCGTCCATATCTGACACAACAGAATAGAGCCACGATTGCAGGTGCAATCATAAATGCAAAATTAGACTATTGCAATAGTCTCATGATGGGCACCTGCAAAACAAATGTTATGAAACTGCAAACAATACAAAATGGAGCTGTTACGGCTGTTTTTGGTTTGAGTCAGCACTCTAAGATTTCTTCTGCCAGGAGAAAACTGCACTGGCTCGCAGTTGAACAGCAAATCAAATTTAAGGGCGCAGTACTGGTGTGTAAATGCTTGTTAGGATATGCATCTAATTATCTTATCAGTAAGATTAAAAAAGCCGCTGTAAGAAGAACCCTTCGCTCAAATGGAAATCAAATGCTTCATCAGCCACGACTGACCCTTAAATAAATTGGTGGAACCAACTTCAATTCTTGGGCTCCTACTATTTGGAACTCCCTCCCCCTTGATCTTAAGAAATTTGCATCAACTACTATCTTTAAAAAACAGCTCAAGACTCCTGTATTTTGGAAGCCTGAGATTGTGCCATGCTTTACACCAGCATTTGTGACCATACCCCGACGAATATTCGAAAGAAGATACCCACTGAGAAAACCCTATCAAATGTATTCCCGAAGAGACGATGATCTGAGGGAGGAACTCCCTAAAGAAATCTGAGAATGAGGGAAAGAGGAGTTGGTGACATCACGAGAGACGAACGTGACGCCCTGAGCAGACTGGCCGAAGAAAATATATGGGTCTTATAGAAACGAATGGTGAAGTTAAGAATCGAGTAACCTTTCATATGCGAGAAGAAGATTGCACGTGTGTGACGCACTGCAGAAAATGCAAGCCGTTCAATAACTGTACAGGTGCAGCAACGCAAGTAGACTAAGTAATCTTAGAAGCTGGCTATACGTAGTGAATAGACTGCAGGCAAAGACGACATTGTATAGAAGCTGGACATCAGTGTCAGGAATTTAGTAAGCCCGGACCCATGGAAAAGAAAGGCAAAGCACTGTGTCGCAGCAAGAATTAGCTGAGATCGTGGATAAGAATGGCAAGGCTGTTTGGTCTGGTGTAAAAGTCAAAGCAGCCAAGGCCAGTTATCTGTTCTTGAAGGCGGCAAACGTGAGAAGCTGAGTCATCTCTTGTTAAGGTGCAAAGAAAGAACACCATGCGTGCCAAGTTGTATTCATTTAAGACATTTAAATGCTGCAAAATGGACCAAATTATAGTCTCCTGTCACGTGAGCCAAGGATGGAAATAGAGTTGAGCTTGCAGCTCTATAAAAGCGATAGTGCATGCTCACACTCCCTTATATTCTCACAGACAAGAATACTCTGCACGGCTAAGTTCAAAGACAATCTTCATTGCAGAAGGCATGGGTGATGAGAGACGTTGGGCTAATTGGGTGGGGAAGTAAAGTCACGTTCACCTCCTTGGACCTGGGTCTGAGCTTATGTGCTGCTAAGTGAACCGAATGTTCCAGACATGGCACGAGCATGCCAACCAATTACACAGGCCATATAACGAAAGGCCTAATAGTTTGAGAGCCAAAGATATAGCGTGTACTTAATAGTGTTGAAGATGACATGTTTTAGAGGTAGGCATAAATTGCCCACCTGACAGTAGATATCCAATCACAATCCCACCCCGTATAGAAAGTATACTTAGATGCTCCCCTTGAGCCTATCTCAACGCCTCATAAGTTTATCTCATTTGCTACATAGTATGATGTCACGTATGACGAATCTTTGGTATATAAATGTGTTTTCATGTGAAATTAACTGTTTTAGACAATTGTTAATAAAACAGCAAACCTTTGCCATCTTCCTGAGTTGGTTCAATTATTCTGCATCCCATCCATTGCATGCATGGTATCCAAAGGGCTCTAAGCTCACTTCGATGATTTCTCTTCGTGTCGAGGCCTCGACGGCTCTCGAAGAGGATCCGGCCTTCGTCCCGGTCTCGAGGGCACGCAGGATTTGGCTCGAGCCCTTTCCTTACCGGCTCTAGAAGGTGCAGTAGGAGCATGACTTGTCGAGGGGTTTTGTTTCTCAAATATATTTAGCATTTCTAACCTAAATGCTTCCCATTTGGCAGGAGTGGGGGCCTTTGTGGGAGAGAATATAGCTCTCTCTGGAGAGGATTCTGACGATGAAGTCGAAGAGGACGATCTGTGGTGCTTCTTTTTTGACTTCCTCGATGATGATGAGAAGTGGTGGGTGCCACTCCTCGACCTGGACCTTTTCACCTTCTTCCTTTGAGGAGAGTCGCCTCTCGGCTCATCTGAAGAAGTTTTCTTTTGACGAGGTAGTCAATGGGGATTTCTACCTACTGGCAATTTCCTTTTCGATCCTTCAGAGCTTTTCCGGTCATCGACTGGTGTTACGAGCAGGCCGAGGTCTTGTCCTCCACACACAGACACCACAAGCATACTCGATGCGGGTCGGTTTTCGACATCTTGGAGGCGCAGTCCTGACACTTCTTGAACCCGGTCTTCGTGGTAGTATGTGTCGAGGATGAAGACATTTTCACGAATGACCAATAGAAGCGCACCGTAGTTCTCAAAGCTTAAGCTTACTCGGAAAAATGGAACTGAAATGAACGGGCGATGCGCGTGCTTTATATATCTTTGATGACATCACCCTCGTGACGGAGGCCCTTGAGGGACATCAAGTCGACTGCATTGATGCACAGCAACGGCCTCTGCCAAAAAAAATTCCGATGCAGCTGAAGCTGGATATCGAATATTAAAGATAAGGAATATGTCAGAGTACACAATCCACTCGAATGGGTATTTACACTGCCACCAACACTTTTAATCTGGTGGTAATTCCGCTGGACCAAGTGGCGGTAACAGGTATTCAGATGGCTGGTTTTCTGGTGGATTTACCATTGGATTACAGCCCAACTCATAAAGCGGCCCTTTGTCTTTAAGGGGAAAAACCTTGGTGGGCCATCTGGGCTTCGGGTCCCATGAAAAAAAAGCAGTAGTGGGAATGCTCTACTGCGGCTCATTAGGTCTTTAAGGCATTTAATTTAAAAGTGTCTTTCAATCCAGCTCAGCACCTTTGAAGCCCTTCATTCCTCTCCTTCCTGATCCCCCACCCGCCTCTGTGCCCTCCCTCCTCTCCCGATTGGTCTGTTGTCCCCTGGCTGTGAACACCTGGAGAGCCGTACCCTTGCAGTGTGTCCCTTAAGCCCACTTCCATCCCTGACTCGTGGGTAAGCTGTGTTCTTCATCTTGCGGCATCCGTGTTGCTTTGTGCTTTTTATTGAAAAGTGTCTTTCAATCCACTTTAGCAAGGCGCACTCTGCACCTTTGCAGCCCTTCCTTCCTGATCCCTCCACCCGTCTCCCTGCCCTGCCTCCACCCCTGATTGGTTTATTGTCCTTTATTGCAACACACACCAGGGCAGCCCTTCTGCCCAGGTAGCCCCCTCTCGAAGGACCTTGATGGTATGGACAGCTCAGTGGAAGAAGCTCCAGTTGGTGTCTGCCGGGGGAAGTAAGAGGCCTGCAGCCGTCACCCTGCTGCGACAATGCAGGAAAATTGAATCTGGGTGTCTTGCATTGCTGCTGTGTTTCAAAACTAGACCCCCCTCTCCCCCATCCCCCATTTTCAGGAAACCTGAATCTGGGTGTTTTGCATTGCTGCTGTGTTTAAAAAAGAAGACAAGGCCTTTTCCCCCCACTTTTTAGGAAATCTCACTCTGGGTGTTTTGCCTTGCTGCGGTGTTTAAAAACTAAGCCTTTTACACCCTTTTTTGGAAATCTGAATCTGGGTGTTTGGCCTTGCTGCTTTGTTTAAAAACTAGGCCTTTTGGGGCGTGGCTTGGAGCCATGCCCATGGTGGCTGGAGAGGTGCTCTAGGAGCTCCCAGCTCACGCCACGCAACCGACTATGAAAAGCCGTGAAATAGCCTATTACAAGTAGTAAAGGAGCGCGTCCGTTCCCCATATGCGGGGGCCCACCCGGGAGCGTTTTCAGCCCTCTGCATCCCTCGGAGCCCGCGGTGCCGCTGAGGCAAAATCCCACCCGCCGGCAGAGACAAGATGGCGGACACCTGAGGCATAGCCCTGGAGCCGAGACCCCGGAGCTAGCAGCAGCAGCTGGGATCAACGGATCGGCGGCCCCGGATCGCCCTGATGCGGGTGTGAAATCATCTCCTCGTAACTCCAGCGGGCCCGGGTCAGGGGTGCCCTGCTCCACCAACAGGCGGTGGTGCTTGCAGGCACGGTGGACCCCTGGAGGAGTAGGAGGGCGCCGGAGGTTGGGGCTCGCCCGCTCTCCCTCTAGCCCGCAGTCTTCCTCACAGCTCTACCTGATCCTCCGGTGCCCCTCCAGCAGAAGCCAAAAGCAGCGGCCTCGGGGGCTGGGGAGTCGCCCCCTCTTGCGCTGGACCACAGCCCCGCCTGACCACCCCGTCCGTGGTTCCAGGTGGACCCAGCCTGGAGCACGGCGGGGCCTGAGGGGCCCCCAACAGCATCCGCAGCACTGTGTGCCGGCCGCGGGGAGGGAGCGGCAGTCAGGCACACCAAAAGAAAGCAGAGACAGCGGCGGGTCGTGTGATGCTCTGCGGCCCCCGGGCGGCACCCAGCAGCTCCCCAGCAGCACCGGCGGCACCTGCGGCACCCCCAGCAGCACCTGTAATGCCCCATCTCTGCAGAATCTGGGGCCCCTACAGCACCCCAGCGGCACCTGCAGTACTCCAGCAGTGCCCACAGCACCCCCAGCAGCATCTGCAGCTCTTGCGGCACCGCCAACAACCTCTGCAGCACCTGCAGCAGCCACCCCCCCCATGCTGGGGGGCTGGCGCGGACCACGGGAACCTTCGCTGGGCTGCCCGGAGGGTCTCGTGATGGCGGGGCCGGCCCCGGGCCACATCAGCAACCAGCCACAGGTGGGTGAAGTGCCGAGACCCACCTCATGTCCCAGGAACCCTACATCTCGGCAGAGTCATCCCCAGGAACAGCCACAGCCGCAGCTGAACCCCGGGAATTACGCAGCTCCGGGGGACCCCAGCCCTGCACCTCTGGGCTCGCCCCACCAAGCACCGGAGTGACACCCCTCTGGCAGGGAATTAAGGTCCCCCCCTTCAACATTGTGCCCAGTTTGAGCGAGGTCTGCAGGGGCAAAAGAGGCCGCTGTGACTTAATCTCCCTCTTGGGACCCTACACCTCCGAAGTGTTTACCCTCGTGCAGCCACTATCAAGCCTCAGCTAAACTCCATGGACTGCGCAACCCCTGGAGACACAGGATAAGTCCCCCCGGAATCTCAACCTCCGAGGACCCGTAACCTGGCACTGGGGGCGGCCCCAGGGTGCTCGGGACTGGCCTTCTGAGACCCCATCTGTGCATTTTCAGGATCCTCCAAGCTAAACGCCTGGTCGGCTTTACAGCAACAAAGTTAGGTCCCCCCCTGAGGGAGGCCCAAGCCAGACAGTACCACAGGGGCATAACTGAACCCCCCCGAGGGGCCACAGGAGCTCTTACTTTGCTCCACCCAGCATGGCCAAAACACTGAAAGGGGGGTAGCCATCTTCCTTCAAGTGAGACCGAGCGGGGAGGAGGGGGCTCCTGGTCGAACTCCCAGTAACCGTAGCTCTGATATACGCTCCGAACAAGGCCACTTTCTTAGCAACATCCTCCCAGTCCTCACCTCCTTCGCAGAAGGGCGCCTACTAATTGGAGGAGACTTCAATCTCACCCCGGACCCGAACCTAGATAAAACACTCCAGGGAGGACTTTTCCCGGGCGCTGGGGATGGCAGAGTTCTTAGGGGACACAGATACCATCGATACCTGGAGTCTGGCTCATAATGGGGACCGGGACTATACATTCTACTCCCAAGTTCACAGAGGCCATTCAAGAATAGACCTTCTGTTGGTGTCCAGTGCACTCCTCACCTGTATTGAGGACATACAAATCGGCCAAAGAGTGATATCCGACCATGCCCCAGTCATAGCCCGTCTGCGAGTCGAAGGCCTCCCAGCACCTCCGCTGAGGTCCTGGAAACTACAAGACTATATTCTAGCAGATATAGCTTCCAGCAGCGAACTCCAAGACTCCCTTACAAATTACTTTAAGGAGAATGCAGCAAGAGGCACCTTGAAGCCATGGTCTGGGACGCAATGAAGCCAGTCATCAGAGGAGTGGCCATCAGCTGCGCAGCGGCACACAGGAGGAGGCACTAACTCGAACTCTCCAGCCTGGAGGCGGAGGAATTAGAATCCCAATTCAAGAAACACCATTCTGTGAAAATAGGCAGGGAATTCAAGAAAGCAAAGGCAAAGCTTGAAATGCAAATGGCAGACCGGACAGCCCGGGCGTTAGCCTACACAAAACAATACTACTATGTAAACAGCAACAAGGCCCACCGACTGCCAGTGCGGAAACTGAAGAAGCTACACTCCTGGAACAGGATACTAACCCTACAAGACCAGAACGGCAAGCCCTGTTGTATAGAAACAGAGAAATTGGAAATCATCACAGAGCACCACACAAGGAGTGTCTCCGGTCCCCCCACGAGTAAAGAAGCACAAACTCAGCACCTGCAAGCAACCCGACGGGCCCTCCCGCTCCCGCAGCTTGACTCCTTAGAACTCCCCATCTCTACGGAAGAGGTATCAGACACAATTCGATCTCTGAAGAACACAGTCCCAGACCCTGACGGATTAACGGCCCAGTTCTACAAAAAATACGCCCACATCCTGGCCCAGCATATCGCATCGGTGTATAACTCTTTCCTAACCTCTGGCTCCATCACCCCCTCTATGGAGGAGTCTTTAACGGTCTTAATCCTGAAGCCGGGGAAGAAACCGGAGCTTTGCTCATCATACAGACCGATCACCCTACTGAACAATGACGCCAAAGTCTTCTCGAAAATCCTGGCTCGCAGATTGGCAAACGTCCTCCGAGAACTAATCCACCCAGACCAGACGGGGTTCATCCCAGGCCGCAGCACCTTTAACAACATCAGGCGCAACCTAAATGTCATCGAATCGACGGGCAGGACGGGGGAGCGGATGGCAGTCCTGTCGCTCGACGCACACAAGGCTTTTGACATGCTGGACTGGGGATACATAGAAGCAATGTTAAAGCACTTAGGCTTCCGCCCGAAGTTCCGGAAATGGACCCTAGCCAACTACCAGCACCCAACCACGACACTGAGAATGAACGGCAACAAATCACCCAGGATTCGGATCACCAGAGGCATGCGTCAGGGTTGCCCTCTGTCCCCGCTCATTTTCACCCTGTCTATGGAGCCGTTCGCTTGCAGAGTCCGTGATAACCCCTCGATAGGTGGACTGACGGTGAGGGGGGGCTTACAAAGTAGCCCTGTACGCCGACGACGTCCTCCTGACCCTCTCCATGCCCGTAACATCCCTGGAGGCCATGTGGAGCGAATTGGCTGACTTTGGGGCGGCCTCTGGGTTTTCAGTCAACCTTGAAAAGTCAACCGCCTTTGGGATCAAGACCTCAAGAGCAGTGGTTGAGTCGCTGGCCGCCAGCCACCCCATCCAATGGGTCAGTTCACACTTCAGCTACCTGGGGGTCCAGATCCCAAGCAAAATAGAGAAAGCGTACAGGCTAAACCTCCCCCCTCTTCTCAAGGAGCTGCAATCAGACCTGAAGAGATGGCAAAAGCAAGAGGTGTCGTGGCTGGGAAGAATAACAGCAGTCAAAATGAATCTGGTGCTTCGACTCCTATACCACTGCCAGGCCCTCCCTATCTCCATCCCCAGGAAGGACCTACAGAAACTCCAAGCAAACATCCTGAGGTTCGTCGGGAGGGGAAGAAGCCACGAATAGCCAGGAGGGTGATGCTCCGAAGCAGGGGAACGGGTCCCAGAGGTGGACAGGTATTGCCTCGCGGCACAGCTCACACCGGCTTTCACCTGGACATTAAACTCCAACAGACCGCGCTGGATGAAATTAGAGGAGGACTGGTGCGGCGGCCCCTTAGAGCCACTCCCGCACACCGTCAGGCCTATTGACCCCCCAAACGCGGGACTACTGACCACGACCAAGAACACTGTGGAAAACTGGAGGAAGGCAGCTAGACGATGGGGCTGCATGTCCACAACTGGCCCACTGTCTCCGATCTGGGACAACCCAGACTTCGCCCACGGCAAGGCACCAAACAATTTCGACCACTGGAAGGCAGGAGGGCTGAAGCAGGTAGAGGACTTCTATGCAGAGGGAATCCCGCTAACCTTCGAGGAATGCAAGGGCAAATTTGGGGTGCCTGAAACGGAAAGATTCTGCTAGGCACAGCTTTGACACTGGCTCTCACAGGAGTCGATGAAGTTGCACGGCAGCAGAGAACCGACGGCTTTGGAAAGAACTCTCACAGCGCCGCCCCCTGCAGGGAAAATATCAACCCTGTATAGACTACTGGACAAAGGAATCCCCAACAAGAAGGAGGCCTATATGGAAAGGTGGGAAAGAGACATTGTCAGAGCAATTGAGATGGAAGAATGGGAACAGATCTGGACCAGAGTTCAGAAGAGCACAAAATGCATCACAAATAAGCAGGGAGCGATCAAAACCTGTTACAGGTGGTACCTAACCCCGGAGACTCGAAACAAGAGCAACCCAGCAATCTCCCCATTGTGCTGGAGGGGATGCACAGACACAGGCACATTGTTCCATTTGCTCTGGTCATGCCCGATGGCCACGAAATACTGGAAAGAGATCCTGGACCTTATCAAACAAATCACCGGCCTGTCTATCCTGTGGGACCCAGGAATAATCTTACTAGGTAGCACAGGGGACAGCCAACTTCCGCTGACCGGTAACCTGGCAAACCTGTGCACCCAGCTCCTCACGGTAGCAAAGATCGCCATTGCCAGACCGTGGAAGCATCCAGAGGGCCCCGCAGTGGCGGGCCAAATTCTGGCACATCGCAGTGGCGGAAAAAATATCTGCTGTCCGCCTGGGAAA
Organism: Ambystoma mexicanum; assembly: GCF_040938575.1. Taxonomy (NCBI): domain Eukaryota; kingdom Metazoa; phylum Chordata; class Amphibia; order Caudata; family Ambystomatidae; genus Ambystoma; species Ambystoma mexicanum. Next base: position 1,090,143,380 of record NC_090929.1, read on the forward strand.
GAAGAACAAGTTCTATGATACCTGGGCCCCCTTCTTGGACTACGCGGACCAGTTCCCCGGCATGGCAAGAAAGCCCCCGTCCCTCCGCTGGCTGTCCAAATATGACTAGTGGCTCCTGAACCCCAGCTAGTGGCCCTCATGGAACACTTCCCCCGGGCTCCGGCAATGCGTAGCTGAAGCACCAGCGCTCAGCAAGCACGCCCCGAGGCCCTCCTACCTCAGACGCTCTCCAGCCAGATCTCTCTGTGGAAATTAGCAGTTATCCCCCATGACTTACAGCATCCCTGCCCGATTTTCCTTTTCCCCCCCTGCTCCCACTGTTCCCCCCCGATCCCACTTGGTTATGTTCTTAATTCGTTGCGTTTTATCTTTGAACTCACTTTGTGTTAACCAAACTTATGCTTATGAGATGCTTGTTTATTGTCAAAATCAAATAAAAAGATTTGTTGAATAAAGAAAAACTAGGCCTTTTCCACCCTTTTTTGGAAATCGGAATCTGGGTGTTTTGCCTTGCTGCTGTGTTTAAAAACTAGCCCCCCCCCATTTTTTTAAGAAACTGAATATGGGTGTTTTGCATTGCTGCTGTGCTTAAAAACTAGGCCTTTTCCCCTTTGGAAGTCTAAATCTGGGTGTTTTGCATTGCTGCTCTGTTTAAAAACCAGGCCTTTTCCCCCCTTTTTAGGAAAGTTGAATCTGGGTGTTTTACATGTGATAACTGTGGTATTGTTAACTATGTCCCTTCAGGATCTTTCCCACTCTCTAGGGCCCCTAACTTGCAAGGAGTGCTGTTGTACTGTTGTGAATCACTTGTTTCTCATCCTGTGTCTTCCCCTTGGTTGTGACCCCGGCGTGTCCCCCTCCCCCGTTCTGCGCATCCTTCGTGTGCAGTGCTGTGCTGTGCATGTCTCTCTCTTCTTTTACGCCCTTCTCCTCCCACCTTCCTCCTTTTCATGCTCTATAGGGCTCTCTGTTTCTCCAGTCTTCTCTAACTGCTACTCTATTTCCTATTCTATTCCCCTCACTAAGTCTGGAAGGAAGAAGTTCAAGAGGGACATCCTGGTCTACAACCCAGGCCTCCCTATTGCTGATACCTACATCAGTGCCACCACCAGACAGACTCCACCAGACAGACTCTTACCGACATCCTCTTTGTTGTTCCTTCACCAAACCTATGGACCCTTCATATGGTCTCGACTCTCTCTCCTATCTCTTCCTCTCCGATTAATAGTGGCACTCAGTGGGAGGCTCTCTTGGTCTCCATCCACTCCTCCAAGGGCATCATGTCTATCTGAATGGCACCATCTTGGTCCAGGGCCCTCATCCCAATATCTTCCTGTTGGATAGGCGGCTCCAACGTCTTATCAACATCCTTCCTTCTCCCGCTACTCCTACTAGTATCCCGCTGGTCCCTCTGCCACATCTCGCTTCTACCTCTGGCCACTCTTGTGCCCCTCTTCACCTTCGGCTGGCTGTACCTCAAGCCTGTGCCCCTGCCCGAAAGTCCTTCAAATGTGGCAACCTGCTCCACGTCGCTACTCTCAACTCTCATTCTGCTGTCAAAAACTCTTCTGACATCTGTCACCTCCTCGAGGAACTTGACCTGGATGTTCTCGCTTTTACCAACACATTTTCACAGCCAGCTCTGTCACAGGTTTTGACACTCTCCTCCCTGATGGCTACAAGATCCTCTCTGAGCCCAGAACCAACCGACCCGGAGGTTGAGTAACTCAGATCTTTCCTGAGTGGCTCCCTGCTTCTGTCATTCCTACGCAGGCGTACTCCTCCTTTGAATGTCTGGTGTGCAGGCTCTCTATCTCTCCTGGCCTCTCTCTTACTGTGACCACTATCTACAGGCCACCTGGCCAGGTTACCCTCTTCCTCTCAGAGTGGGCTGACCTCTCCCCATCTCTCCTTGTCTCTACCTCTCAACTTCTCCTCCTCGGGAACCTCAACATCCACCTGCATGCTTCTATTCCTTCCTCTGAGGTTTTCCGCAACCTCTGCGAAACTCTCACTCTCTCCATTCTGCCTTCTGGTCCGACACACTCTGCCGGATATACCTTGGTTGTTCTCATCTCCTCCGACATGCCCCTCCCTAACCCTCTTACCACTCCTCTGTCTTGGAATGACCACTTTCTACTTTCCTCTCACCTGAAACTGTCTCCCAGGCAAATCCCACCCCAGCGAGGTCACCTACCTTCGTGGTCATTCAGCCCATGAAGCATGTGTCAATGGATACCTTTGCGTCTACTTTCCCTGCTCCTATTCCTGTGGCTGACTCACACTCTGGCACAGCCCTCTCTAATCTGAATCTTTCTGTCTCCAACACTCTGGACCTCCTTGCCCCTGTCATGAGAATCAGGTTGAAGCCTACCTCCAACTGCAACTCTTGGTATGATTCCGATCTCGCCATCCTGAAACGCAAGTGCAGGGTGGCTGAGAGGAAGTAGAGGGCCTCGGGTGCATCCTCTAACAAACTCGCCTGCAGATTGCTCCAAAGGCAATACAGGCGCTCTGTCCTGTCCAAGAAGAGGGCCCACATTCAAGGCCGCTTCTCTGCGGCCTCTAACAACACAGCCAAACTCTTTAAAATCTGCAAGGAACTGGCCAATCCTGCTGCAGCCTCTACCTCTCCTGTTCCCTTCCAGGCCCTCAGTACAGCCCCGGCCTCTCACTTTACCACTAAAACTCATGACATCCTGTCCTCTATCACCTCATCCTCTTCTTCTCCCTCTTCCTCTCTCAGCCCCCCTTTGGCCAACTCTCCCTCTCCTCCCCCTTTCTCTTCTTTCTCTCGGACTACACTTGACAAGGTTTCTAGACAAGTCTGATCTATAAAAGTGTCGTCCAAACAGGTGCTCCCCTTCTCCTCCAGAACCATCAAGGATCATATTGACACCCTGTCGGGAACATGTCCCATGACCTATCCCCTGACGTCAAAAGAACGTCAGGGGGCTCCTTCAGGGAGAGACTTTCCCCCAAAGAGCATGGTCTGCAGAGCAAAAATAACCTGTCAGACTAGGGGCTCAGGTGAAAAGGCCAGGCAGCAACAGAGCTAAAGAAAGGCAAAAACACATAGGTAAACTGGTCAAGTTATGGAATAACAATTAATATCGTCCTTATCCACAACACACTTCCCAACTCTTACCTGTAATCTGTAATGGTAGACCAGAAACCTACGTATGCTGCGAAGCCTTGAGTGATGCGAGAGAAGCACCTGATGCTGTGCAGAAATCTTCATGAAGGCTGTAAGTTGTTGATGACCTGACCCGGGCGGAATGAGGGGCCAACTAATGGGACCAGAGTCAATGTCAATCCATGAATAATCCCAGTGAAGAAAGTTCCCAGTGAAATCTGTTGAGATGAAAACCAAGTCACAAAATCCACAGAAGTCCGTAAAAAGAAACCACGATGCAGTCCAGTACTTGAAGTGTCCCACAAAAGTTCAGAAAGCAGTTATAGGATGGTGAATATCCAAGAAAAGGATTGGGGGTCGTGTGGAGAACAGCAGCGCAAGGAACCTAGCCAGAAAATGATGGAATAGGGGAGTCAGGCACAGGGAAGGATAACACACATAAGGAACACGCAGTTTTGAATGAGAGGCGCGTCGGAACACTCCTAACGCTGTAATTCAGGGTCCAAATAGTAGCTTGAACAATGTGCCGCTGAGTTGACTGTAAGGGCAAGCGCTAGGATCTCCGCAAGATAATGTATGAGTGCGGGGGGAAAATAAGGAACCAAGTGCCAGCTATAGATCGGTGAAGAGAAAACAATCCGATAAGAGATAGCCAAAGTTCGTATTCTGGGAGCCCAGCAAAAGGGGAAGGGGAACCAAGCGTCACAACAAGGGACAAGAGCCAAAAACAGGTCCAAGACAACGAGGCAGGAGTTCAGGAAACCAGTAATTCAAAAAATGAAAAAGCAGAAATTCACGAACACAGCAACCTTGCCGGGCGAACGCGACGGTTAAGGAGCGTTGCCCGGCAACAACAAGGAAGCTATGAACTAATGCTTCCACATCGCGCAGGAGGCGTGATGACGTGATTTGAAAAGGGGATTGCTGGGAAGTGTAGTTTTCAACAGGGAATGCCTTTGATAAAGACGCCAAGGAACCTGCCATCGTCTCCGTATTACTGGAGAACGCGTTCCATGGCGCATAACGAGGCGCTTCCTGACAGTAGCCTCCCGCGAAGACACCCCCCTAACCACACGGAAGGACCTCTGTGACATATGAAAAGCACACAGAAGTTGAGGAGCATGAATGTTGGATACCGGTTCCCAAGTCCGGTCCTTGGGGCCATTACCCTTCCAATCCACAAGGTAGTGGTGGCCCCCCCAACCCACTGGATACGGGTATCCAAGATAGCTTGGATCTCATACTCCTCTTCCGCTTGTACAGTAACCGGAGCGGGTTTAACCAGGAGCCGGGTACCATGAATGAAAGGGCGCAACAAAGATACATGGAAAACAGGGGGCACCTTCCAATGTGAGTGAATGGCAAGGCGAAAAGTCACTGGGTTAATGCATGACAAGACATCATATGCACCTATGAATCGCTGGTGCAACTGCTTTTTGCTAGGGATTCGAAGATGTTTGGTAGACAGCCAGACCTTGTCACCTGGTTGTATTATTTTTTGTACTTATTTATATTCAGTGCGCACCTTGCCCACGGGCATCTGGGCGCATGTTTAAGAAGCAGTCACAAGTTTAAGAAGAAGTTACAAGTTACAACACAAAAGATGAAATATTCAATTTACAATTTACACATATTAACATAAGGTTTAGAACATTGAAAAGGGAGGGAAGGAACGAATCTGAGAATACAGTGTAAAGCAGTCTATGTACAAAGAGCAATCGTTGTGGGATAAAAAGATGCATCGATTATAGAGAGGAGGCTAGGGCATCCTGTTCATGTAACCACAATTTAGCTTTGGCTTTGAAGGAATGGATGTAAGGAATGTTTCTGCTGAGAGCATTGGGGTGGGTGTCCCAGAGCTTAGCCGCGAGGACTGGGAAGCTCGAACCTCTGGCTGTCTGTAGCTTAAAGCGAGGAATAGTCAAGGTGTTAGCCTGTGAGGATCTTAGTGGTCTAGATGCTGTATGTTGTATGAATCGCGTGGAAAGGTAAGCCGGGGCTGTGTTGTTCTGGGCCTTGTGTGTTAGAGCGAGTGCTTTGAGGGATATGCAGTGAGTGATGGGTAGCCAGTGCAGGTTGCGTCTTGTGGCGGATATGTGGGAACGCCTGGGGATGTTGAGAGCTGCCCTTATGGCGTTGTTCTGCGTGACCTGGAGTTTATCAATGTTTCTTTGACTAGTCCCTAAGTAGAAGGCGTTGCAGTAATCGAGTAATCGATTTTGGACATGATTAGGGTTATGGCGAGAATCAAACAGTTCTCCATAGTCAGAAAGGGGCGACATGCTGTGATCAATTTGGAAGTATAGGATGACGCTGAGACAACTGAGTTAGTTTGTCGATTGAGGGACAGAGTAGAGTCTAGATATATTCCTAGGGTTTTTGTGACGTGACAGACTTTGATATCATTCCCAACAATAATGAAGGAATTGAATTTAGGGTCAAGTTTGGTGAGTTTGTTTTGTTAGCCAAGAATGATTAACTCAATCTTTTCATCATTGAGGCAAAGCCCATGATGAGCCATCCAGGCCTGGATGACAGTGTAACCTGCATTGAGTGCTTTAGCATCTGTTGCATAATCGCCAGTGATAGGGATGAGTATCTGGTTGTCATCCCCATATTTTGTGTAGGAGACACCCAGATAGTCAAGTATATTAAAGAGCGGTTTAGTAAATATGTTGTAAAGTGTGGGAGATACACAAGATCCTTGTGGAACTCCGCACAGGACGTGGGCTGGATCAGCTGCGGCAAGGGGAGAGAAGACCCTCATGGATCTGTTAGCCAAAAAAGAGCTGATCCAGGATCTGGCTGTGTCAGAAAAATAGGCCGCAATTTTGAGGTGGTGGCAGAGGATTTGATGATCGACCAAATTCGAAGGCTGCTGAAAGATCAAGGAGGAGCAGGAGCGCCAGTTTACCCATGTCTTTCAGCTCCTCGATTTGGGTTTTCAAATCAATTAAGGCTGTCTCAGTACCGTGTCTGGGACGGAAGCCAGATTTTCTGAGCCCTAATAGATTGTTGGTTTCAAGATAGTCCGGGATTTGGAGATAGGCCGCTCGATCCAAAATTTTCAGAAGGTATGGCACCGTGGTGATGGGCCTGTAGTTAGAGGGATTAGTGGGATATAGATTAGGTTTCTTGATTAATGGGATGACCCAAGCATCCTTAAGGTTGTCAGGTACAGTGTCCGATTTGAAGGAGGCATTAATGAATGAGGTAATGAATGGGGAGAAATCATGTCTAGCTTCCTTTATGAGCGGTGCTGGGCAGGCGTCACCTTGTCAATTGGAAGGCTTAAGAAGCAGTTATGATATTTTCAACTTCCTTGATGGTGAGTGGTGAGAAGCTGAAAGGTTTGAAGGAATGTTTAGGAGAAGGGGTTTTATAAGATGGGGGGTTACCCGATGAGTCAGAGAGGTAGCTTTTTTTAGTATTCATTTTGGTTTGGAGCATGGCAATTTTGTCAAGCAATGCTTTTTGAATGTTAGAGCACCATTCAGTGTCAGGGGTGCACTTATCAAGCGGGGCGACAGGAGACTCAAGTTCCCTGAGGATATTAAAGAGTTCCTTGGTATTTGATTTGGCTTGAATGATCCTATTGTTATATACTTCCTTTTTTGCAGCTAGGATGGCTTCTTTGTAGGTAAGGGAGGCTGCTGTAAGGTTATTTTTGTTGACTGGAGAAGGTGAGCATTTCCAATGAGCCTCGGCTTTTCTTTTTTCTTTGCGCAGATCGGGTAAGTGCCGGGTGAACCAAGAATTAAGGTGGAGTCGCGGTTTTTGTTTGCGCAGTTTGAGAGGGCAATGGTGTTGAGGGCTTTTAGCATGGCACGGTTGTAGGTATCTACTAGCACTGTGGGATCCAAGCAGTTCACCGTGGACGCCGAATTCAAGAGAGGAAGGATAAGTGGGATTAATTTCTCAACTGTAATATCCTTTTTGTTGTGTGTGGAAGTGGGAGGGGCAAGGTTGGGTTTATCTGTGGGTGGACTGTATTTGATGGAGAATGATATTTTGTGGTGATCAGACCATGCGCATGGAGACACAGAGGTGACGTTAAGCGCACAGTTCATGTCAGAAACACAGTCAAGGGTGCAACGCTTGATGTGGGTGGGCTCATTGATATGTTGGGTGAGACCGAAGTCGGCTAAGACTATTTCTACGTCAGAGGCCTTGGCATCATTCTTATCATGGTAGCCTAGATTGAAGTCTCCCAATATAATGATTTGAGAGTTGGGCTTAGTGCTGGTGGCTAGGATAGATGAAATGTCCTCGACGAATGAGGAGGTGGGGCCAGGTGGCCTGTAGATAAGAGGTACAGTGGCCGTATGATTAGGTGAGATTGGCAATTTAATAGACAATAATTCCGCTGATGGCATCTGCAGACTGTTGGCAGCTCTGAGGTTAAGCGAGCTCTTAAATATGAAAGCTAATCCACTCCCCTTAGTTTGATTGGTGTCCCTGTCACACATGAGAATGGAATAGTTGTCAGGGATGGCCAGGGTCAGAGAAGGGCCGGCTGCTACATGCAGCCAGGTTTCCATGATTGCGAGAAAGTCGAGGGTTTCTGTGACAATATAATCAGCAATATCAAGGGCGTGCGCAGGGACGGAGCGTCCGTTGATGAGCGCGCCTTTGAGTTTAGGGCTAGTGACGACCTTATCAGTTTGAGTAGGAGAGTCAATTTTAGGAGCCATGTGGGCCAGCATTTTATTAACGCTAGAGTTTGAGATTTTGTCGATCGTAGGATTATTCAGGTGATAGGACCAGTGATGACATCTGGAGGCTAACCTTTGGTTTCTTACTGATGAGGCACATGGATGACAGTAATGGTTAAGAGAAGTCGATATGGCATGGTGAGGCAATTATGGGCAATTGTCAGCGGTGTGTGCCTGAGATAGATCGGCTAATGAAATCACAGCAAGATTCAGTGTGCCTATGTCAGGGACAGTTTGGTGTCTGGCGGGTGTAGCTGTGATGTGGATTGTTGTAGGTTGGAGGAGAGGTGGGAGGCGTAGGCGCGAGCCGAGCCTATCATTTCTAATTGTAATAGAGCATGGTTGATTAGGTGTGGGCCTGGTGGCAAAATGTAATAGCCAGAGGGCCGGGGCGTTTAGATGAGGATTAGGACCTGTCATGATGAGAGCGAGAGGTAGTATGGGAGATGTTGTAGTACTAGTTGTGGGAGTGGACGAGACGTAGAACTGTGTGGTGAAGGTGAGGAGCAGTGACCAGGTTAGAACCTGAAAGGTGAGCAATAAGTATGTGGCGAGATGTCGCAAGGGCAGGGATGCAGGTTTTGGTGCACTATCAAATGAAGGTGATAATCAAAGGTACAATGCATTTTAGGGCTAAAAATGCCAAGGTAGAGTGAGGTGGGTATGACAAATGCCAGCGTAGAGAACAGAAGGGCAGTGCGAGGGCAATGCCGTGTATAATTCAAATGACTAGTGAGACACAGTAAATATAGTTCAGTTAGGCTAGCAGGGCACAAATGCAGCAGGCCTGGAGTGGCAGCCGATCAAGAAGGGTGTACTGGGTTCTCTAGACTAACAGTATTGAAATTATTTAGGCAGGACTAAGTACAGTGACTAAGCTATTGCATAGTATCAGGGGCGGCCACCTAAAATGCAGCAACATAGTAGCCGCACAGCTATCCGGGTATGCTAAATGCAAAGGTACATCAGTAGAACGAATTGCAGGGCAAATCAAATGTGATGCATAGTTACAACAGGGTATCTGGGCTAACTGAGGTGCAGTGTAATATCACCAGTAAAAATATCAGGGTATGCTAAATGCAAAAGTGCAACCGTGGCGCAGATCAGGGCTAGTGAAGAGACAGCACAATGTCACAGTGAGTTTAGGCAAATAGGCTAGATCTGTTTTGGCATAGTACGAATCAGGGCTGATAAACAGCTAGCACCTTGTCACAATAATTTGGGCACACCGGCTTGGGCAGGTTATTGTGGGACACTAAATCCACACAAGTAGGCAGCACATATCAGTTTGCACAAATAATCAGCAGGTATTAACAGGGTGACTCAAAGGCAGTACACACATGTTAATATCAAATATCAGGCAAACCAGCATATCAACAATACAGCAATGGTGGTGGTGGGTTAATGCCAGTATGTTGAGCGGTGCTAGGCTAGAAGCAAAAGCACAACTGAGGCAGACAGAAGGCACTAACAGGTACTTACAAACTGAGTAAGAATTGCTAGGGCTGGATGCGCAAATACAGCACATGTAAGCAATCAGTCGGCAGGCATTGCCAGACAACAGTGGCCGGAGGATAAATATGCAAGTGTTAATAGGTGGGGGACTATTAACAAAGAAAAGCCAAATGATACAAGGCGTAACTTAGTATACAAGTTCAAGAGAGTACACAGTACAGTGCGTGTGAGGCTAAAAGTAGCCGTAAGAAACAGGCATTTAGAGGCTAGCATACGCCGCTGTAATAGAACAAGTGTCAGCTCTGTAGATCATGTGGCGCGAAAGAAGTGGACTCGTAGGGGCAAGGGCCTAGGAACACAGTGTGCAAATAAGCAGAGTGATGCAGAACATAGAAGAGCACGATAGCCAGATTCAATTTTGATAGCCTTATAGAACAAAGTATGCAGTAGTGATATGCAGATTAGAACGAGACAGGTCTTCAGATAATATTACGTAGTGACTTAAGTATGGCATAAGATACAGGATGCCGACGCAGTGATTATCTCTGGAAGCAGCGGGTGTAACATAGGTAGTATGCGGAATATGGTGGCCTAGAACAGAAGTAAGTAGAAATCGTTTGTCCGGCGGCTTCGTAATTGGGCTTAACAGGCGTCCATTATACCAAGCAAGGGTCCGTACTTCATATGTCAGCGTTCAAGGTTGGGCACTCCCTCACGCTCCACGGCGCGAACATGGAACAAACAGGGGCCTTTGTATGGGCCTTCGTATGGCCGGCGCTTCCGCATGCCAGCGGATGTAGGGAGAAGAAATAACTGCTAGTAACCTAGCAACGAGGCCTCAGCCTCGGTTTGGTGCCGCGCTGCGCCTGGCATTATAAGGTCAGGCGAGTGGGCCAGGCAGTGCGGGATCGACGAAGCCTGCCCGTTGGCACCTAAAATTTCAAGATTGCTGGTGGAGGCAGGGTGAAGTTGGGGGGTTATGCCTTACCCCATGGAAAGCAGCTCTTCAGGGGCTTTCGCTGCAGCAGGGTGCCGTGGGTGTAGATGGCCAATGCACGTGGTATGCTTCTGCTGCTTGCTGGATGCTACTGCGCTTGAGAAGGGGCTCCTGCCTTCTCCTCAGGGTATCTGCTGGCGAGGATGACTGCCATGCAGGAACCGGAACACAATGTCTATCTGCTTGCAGCGTAATAGTTTCCTGGGCCATCTGTAGGTGACGTAAGACCTCAGCACGAATTGAGACAAAGGATTCTGCAATACTGCTAGCAGCAGGGACATCGGGAGAAGCAGAGAGGCAAAGAACATGGGTGTTGACCAAATAAAGCATAAAAAGGTGAACATCCCACTGAGGTATGGAGCGAGTTGTTATATGCAAATTCATCAGCCCCCAATACCTCCAACCAATTAGATTGATACTGAAAACAGAGACACTGTAGAAACTGCTCCATTGTAGCGTTTGTTCGCTCCGTTTGCCCATCCATCTGTGGATGATATGCGGAGGATAAACGTGCATCAATACCCAAGGACTGCGTGAGTTCCAACCAGAAACGGGAGGTAAATTGGGACCCCTGATCAGAAATGATAACCGTGGGTAGTCCAAAGAACCGGACAATATTATTATCAAAGAACAAAGAAGCCAGAGAAACGGCAGTAGGCATCCCACAACATGGTATAAATCGGGCCATTTTAGTGAAGCTGTCAACGACCACACATATAGTGGTCATGCCTATAATGGGAGTCATTAACACCATGAACTCCATGGTTAAGATGGTCCAAGTCTTTTGTGGAATGGGCATCTTTTGCAGGAGTCCCAAAAGTTTACCAGTCCGGTATTTGCACTGGGCACAAACGGAGCACTTCATGACATAATCGGTAACGTCTTTTCTCATGCATGGCCACCAGCACCATCTCTTCAACAGGTCATACGTTTTATGTTGACCTGGGTGACCTACCAGCTGGGCATCGTGGGTCCATTCTAGTGCAAGAACACAAGACCTGGTATCGGACACGTACAATCGGTCATTCAAATATGGCAAACCTTGGACAATCTGTACTTGGAACCGTTGTACTTCAAGAGGATGGTCTGTCACCCATTGTCGAATCCCATTCACCAAACGGGACGACACCGCACAAACACAAATAACCAAACCCTTTGGTAGAAGGGACAGTACAGGTGGGTTAGAATCACCCTCTCTACCCAAGCTTGATAGAGCACCAGCCTTCCCATGGATAGGCCCCCGGACGATAGGTCACAATGAAACGGAACATAGCAAAAAATAAATGTCACCAAATCTGCCGGGTATTGGTACATTGGGCGCGTGTCAGGGCCTGCAGGTTTCTATGGTCGGTAAAGACCGTGACAGGATGGTCGGCCCCAAGGAGATGATGACGGCATTCTTTGAATGCGGTCTTGATTGCCAAAAGTTCCCTCTGAGTGATGGTATATTTCTTTTCAGCGGGCGTCAAGGTCCTTGAAAAGTAGGCAACAGGATGTAGACGCTGGGTTATGGGGCATCGTTGTGACAGTATAGCACCTATAGCTACCGCCGAGGCATCTGCTTCCACTATATATGGTTGGGAAGGATTAGGACGCTGCAGCCCTAGTGCCGAAGTGAACACATTTTTTAATGTCTGAAAAGCCGTCTGGGCGTCCATTCCCGATACAAAGGGGACTGAAGGACTCGTGAGTCGGGTGAGTGGTTTCACGACATTCGAGAAAGATGCTATGAAACGCCGATAAAAATTTGCGAATCCAAGAAATGACTGCAAGGTTTTTATCGACGTAGGCACCGGCCAATCCAATATGGCTTGAATCTTATCACAATGAACACCCTGGGCAGACAGAACAAAACCAAGAAACTCTACAGTGAAAGCATGGAAAGTGCATTTCTCCAACTTGGCGTAGCGGGCATTTTCCCGAAGTCTACCCAATACAGTACGAACATGTTGTATATGTTCTTCCATGTTATTGGAGTATATAAGAATGTCATCTAAATGGATTACTACAAAACAATCCAAGAGATCCCTAAAAATGTCATTAATGAAAGGTTGCAGGTTGCCGGGGCATTGCAAAGCCCAGCCGGCATCACCAAGTACTCATATAGACCGTATCTGGATTTAAAAGCGGTCTTCCATTCATCTACTTTCTTAATGCGTACCAAATTGTACGCCCCCCGGAGATCCAACGTGGTGAAGATAGAGGATGAAGACAACCGGTCCAGCAATTCCGAGATTAAGGGTAGCGGGTACTGATTCTTTATGGTGGTCTCATTTAGGGCCCTGTAGTTTGCACAGGGGTGCATCTCCCCATCCTTCTTGGGCATAAAAAAGATGGGTGAGGCTGCCGGAGAACGGGAAGGACGGAAGTGCCCCAAACGGAGTGGCTTCTCAATGTATTCCTTTAGGACCGCCTCCTTCTGATGAGACAATGAATATAGACCAACATGAGGAATCGTGGCACCAGGAACGAGGTCTATGGGGCAATCGTACTCCCGCTGTGGGGATAACTGTTCCGAGAGTGGCAGGTCGAATATGTTGGCCAAATCATGATAGTCACCAGGTAAGAACGTAACGGGCCCCTGCTGCGTGGTGCTTATTGAAGAAACCCCAGATAAGAGAGCCACACAGGGAGTGGGTACTGCTCCAGTACCAGTCATCCTGCATGTATTCTGACAATATGAAGATGAGAAGGATACTGATTTGTCCGTCCAATTAATCAAAGGATTGTGCAATTGAAGCCAGGATAATCCAAGAATAACCCCAAATTCGGGTGCCATGATGAGGTAAAAAATAAGCTCCTCAGTGCCCTTCCTGTGTGCTTAGGCGTATAAGGTCTGTTTGTTCTGTACTTAGACCGGACATCAAACAAGTTCCGTCCACTGATCGGACAACATCAGGGCGTGATTTCTTTTGTATTGGTATCCCCAATTTCTTGGCCAGAGTAGATTCAATATGATTCCCAGTGGCCCCAGAATCGATCATAACAGGAATGGTCACCGGATCCGATCTGGGAAACTCAAAAGTCATAGGAAGATGGATATGAGAGATAGACGGAATGGTTTCAGGGCCCTTGGTGGATGCACCCGTTCCAGAGACCCTATCTAGGAACAGGCTTTGGAGTTTCCCGAACGTTTTACTGGGCGTTTCGGGCAAACCCGTATGGAATGTCTGGTTTGACCACAATAAAGACAGACATATTAGGGAACCAGCGCTCGCCTTTTCGTTGATTAAGGCAGGAATCCAACTGTAAAACCAGCTCCAAAAAGGCTGAAAAACCAGAAGGAATAGAAGGGACGGTAGCCAAGGCATCCTTCAGATCACCTGAAAGATCCCAATAAAATACCAAAGCCTTCTTTTGTTCAGGCCAGGAGGTTACAGCTGCCGGCTTTTTGAAACGGGCCAAATACGCAAACAATAATTGTTTCCCTTGAGTAAGCGCCAACAGTTCTAAATCGGAGGCCTGGGCCGTGTACCGAGCATCAAAGACCAATGTTATGGTGGACACTAAGGCAACGAAATCGTACAATGCCGGATCATCGTTTTCCAGTAGCGGGTTAGCCCAAGCAGCTGCCGTACCACCCAGGTGAGACAACACAAATGCTGCTTTGTTGGTGGTGCCTGGAAATGCTGCAGGGTGGCAAAGAAAGTGCAACTTGCACTGATTTACAAATGTCCGGAAGTTCTTGGGATCCCCCATGAACCATTCAGGTGGGGCTAAGGGAAAAGGACTGGGTAAAACAATCGGGGCCTGAGCAGGGTTTGGAGCCGGGGGCTGAACAAGAGCGGCTGCAGCTGCCCCATCCCCGAACTCCTCATCAGTGGGAAGTGGGTGTACCAAGCTCTGCATTACATCCATACGTTGGTGGAGCGATGCATGTGCCCCGGCCATATCTGTGCGAAGGGTGGCAAGGGCCTGCATAACCGCAGTAATCGGATCGGCCGCTGCTTCCATTGTACCCCAGCACGGTTTTATGTATTAGTATGGCTCCTTAATCTGTCGGGAATATGTCCCACAACCTATCCCCTGATGTCAAAAGAACATCAGGGGGCTCCTTCAGGGAGAGACTTTCCCCAAGAGAGCGCGCTCTGCAGAGCAAAAATAACCTGTCAGACTAGGGGCTCAGGTGAAAAGGCCGGGCAGCAACAGAGCTAAAGAAAGAAAAAAACACATAGGTACACTGGTCAAGTTATGGAATAACAATTAATATCGTCCTTATCCACAACACACTTCCCAACTTACCTGTAATCTATATTGGTAGACCAGAAACCTACGTATGCTGCGATGCCTTGAGTGATGCGAGAGAAGCACCTGATGCTGTGCAGAAATCTTCGTGAAGGCTGTAAATTGTTGATGACCTGACCCGGGCGCAATGAGGGCGCAACTAATGGGACCAGAGTCAATGGGCCTCATTACGAGTCCGGCGGTAACTGCGGCAGTAAAACCTCCTGGTTACCGCTGGACTCGTATTACCATTCCGCCTCCGTGATTCCCGGAATTACCGGGGCATTACAACCCCGGTTTTCCGGGAATCACGGAGGCGGAATGGTGTTAATCCCATTCCCATCGAGTCCTGTAGGACTCGATGGGGATCATGGAAACACCGGCAACATCTCGTAATGCTGCCGGTGTTTCCTCGTCCGCCTGCAGGCGGGCGGTGTTAAACCTGCCAGGTCAGACCTGGCGGGAACATCACCTCCCGCCTGCAGGAGTTGTGATCGCCCGGCATGGAAATATTGGTGGCGGCGGGTTTACCGCCACCGTTGTTTCCATACCAGGCGATTTGTAATGAGGCCCAATGTCAATCCATGAATAATCCCAGTGAAGAAAGTTCCCAGTGAAATCCGTTGAGATGAAAACCAAGTCCACACAAGTCCGTAGAAAGAAACCACGATGCAATCCAGTACTTGAAGTGTCCCACAAAAAGTTCAGAAAGCAGCTATAGGATGGTGAATATCCAAGAAAAGGATTGGGGGTGGTGCCGAGAACAGCAGCGCAATGACCCTAGCCAGAAAATGATGGAATAGGGGAGTCACGCACGAAGGGGAAGGGTAACACACATAAGGAACACGCAGTGTTGAATGAGAGGCGCGTTGGAACACTCCTAACGCTGTAATTCAGGGTCCAAATAGTAGCTTTAACAACGTGCCGCTTAGTTGACTGTAAGGGCAAGCGCTAGGAGCTCCGCAAGATAATGTATGAGTGCGTGGGGGAAATAAGGAACCAAGCGCCAGATATAGATTGGTGAAGAGAAAACAATCCGATAAGAGACAGCCAAAGTTCGTATTCTGGGAGGTCAGCAAAAGGAGAAGGGGAACCAAGCGTCACAACAATGGACAAGATCCAAAAACAGGTCCAAGACAACGAGGCAGGAGTTCAGGAAACCAGTAATTCCAAAAAACAAAAAGCAGAAATTCACAAACACAGCAACCTTGCCAGGCGAATGCGATGGTTAAGGAGCGTCGCCCGGCAACAACAAGGAAGCTATGAACGAATGCTTCCGCATTGCGCAGAAGGCGTGATAGCGTGATTTGAAAAGGGGATTGCTGGGAAGTATAGTTTTCAACAGGGAATGCCTCTGATAAAGACGCCAAGGAACCTGCCATCGTCTCCGTATTACTGGAGAACACGTTCCATGGTGCATAACCAGGTGCTTCCTGACACACCCTCACTCCAGCCTCAGCCGATTTATTTAATCACTTGTTCGTAATTGGAACCCTCCCCTCTCTCCTCAAACACTCCATTGTGCACCCCCTCCTCAAGAAGCCATCTGCCGATCCTACCTGTCCGGCAAACTATCGCCCGATCTCTATCACCCCTTCGCTGGGCAAACTCCTGGAAAAGCTGGCCATCTCCCATCTTACTCTCCACACTGAATATGTTGGTTGTCTCCATAACCATCAGTCTGACTTCAGAGCTGCCAGAGGCACGGAAACTGATCTCCTGAACACCCGTGAAGATCTTCTCTCTAACCTTGAGTCAACATTTCTTCAGTCCTCATCCTCCTCCTCCTGGATCGTTGATATGGTGAACCACACAATCTTGATCAGTCGACACCATGAGAACTGGGCCATACGGATCAGGTCCTGGAATGGTTGACCTCCTTCCACTTGGACCGCCCCTCCCAGGTCCAACTTGGTTCCTTTCTCTCTGCCACCTCTCTCTCCATCCTCTCACCCTGGTTGTTCAACCTCTATTTGGCCCCTTTGGCCCACCTTATCTCAACCTTCTCCTCTAACTTTCAGTGTTATGCGGATGACACTTAGCTCTCCTTCAGGCTCCCCTCAGCCTCCGCTCCTCCCTCGCTCATTCCTGACTGTCTATCTGCGATTCAGGAGTGGTGCGCCTCCAACGATTTCTGTCATAATGCCAGCAAAACAGAGATCCTTCTGCTTAGGACTCCTGCTCCCTCTTTCCCTCTCTCACTCCGGCCGTCCTCCTTGGTCCCTCTTCCCTCGCCTTCCTGTGAGGCAAAAAAAACATGGGGTAATCTTCGACTCCCCTCTCTATTTCTCTTCTCACATCTCGGACGTCACCAAGAAATCCTACTACCAGTCCTACTACTCTTCCCTTTTTCACCATCCCCCAGAAGCTCAATGTCTCCAGAGCACTGGTTCTCTCTAGGCTGGACTACTGCAACAGACTCTTTCTCAATCTGCCTTCTGCTACTTTCTGCCCTCTGCAACTAAACAAGAACAGGACTGCAAGACTTATCCTTGGTCTCAAGCCCAGCAACCGTATCTCTCCAGCCCTGAAATCTCTCCACTGGCTCCAGGTGGCTGCAAGGATCAAGTTCAAGACCCTTTGCATTGTCCACAAGGCTTTCCGGTGCCGGGCTCACACTACATCCAATGCTCTCTTCCTAAATACCTCCCTTCTCGAGCCCTTTGCTCAGCTACCTCCAACTCTCTAAGGGTCAGATGCTTCTCCAGGCATGGAGTGGGGGGCAGATCTCTCTCCTCTGCCGGTACCTCCCTCTAGAATGGGATCCCTGCCCCTCAAACTTGAGCCGAAACACCTGAAGTTTTGGAAGCAGCTCAAAACTTTCCTCTTTTCCTCTGCTTTCTCTCTCTTTCCCCTGCTGACTTACCTGTCTGCCGCACCGACTGGTTGCTTGGCTACCCCCAGAGTCTCACTGAGTACTAGGCTCTCTCTTGATCGATCACCCCTGCACTGCCTCCGGGCCTTCCACATACTTAGGTGCTCTAACTGTAACCTCTACAGTTCCTTGCCTCCTTTGCACTTACCCAGAGCCACACTGCCCTGCGCTGAACTTACTCAGAACTGCTGTCCGCATCCCTCTCCCTGGCACTTCGCCCCTATGCCCCTTCCCCTTACACTTCTCATTCTCGCACTAGCACGATCTGAATGACAAAAGGCCTAGTAAGATTGTTTATCTTGTCCTCCCTCTGTCTTCCTTCCCTTGTCCTGTCGTGCATAGAAAACTTGTGTACAGGCGTGTTATAAATGACTTATCGTATCATATCATAGGTCTAGAAATAACACAAATACATAGAAACACAGATGGATGATACCTGGAGATAAATGGGACCATAGGATCGATTCAATCATGTTATGCTCGGTGTATGCGCCAAACCAGCGGAAACTTCAGTTCTGCAGGGAAGTCTTCCCATTCTTAGAGTCATGGAAAACAGGCTTACTAATTTGTAGAGATCTCAATACTGTGTCAGACCAAGCTTCAGACTGGGATTCACTGAGAGCAGGAGCGCCTCCTCCGCCAATACCAGACAGTGGGCCTCATTACGAGTAGGGCGGTAAGGGACACCGGGCACCGGTAAGGAGATCGGTGCCTGTAATCCCCTTCTGCCCTTTTCCGAGGTCCCTTGGCAGGGACCGTAAGGAACGTGTGGTCAGACCACACGTCCCCTACGGGTCCCGCTAAGGGACAAGGGCGCTAATAACGGGTTTGCACGTCGCAAGCCGGCTATTAGCGCCCTCTCCATTCCCATTGAGCCCTATGGGGGCTCAAATGGGAATGGGGAATGGCATGTTCAATGGGGACTTACTGGTCCCGCCAGGGTCGGACTAGACCGGTAAGTCCCCATTGAACTATAATGGTGCCGGACCCATTATTGGTGGCAGTCATGGCGCAAATAGCGCCATGACTACCACCAATCTCGGAATGAGGCCGAGTGGAATTTATGCACCCTTTTGCAGGACTTTTACCTACTTGATACTTGGAAGGCTACTTAGCCACAATCACAAGCGTTCACTTTTTATTCACCACCACATCAGACATACTCACGCATTGAATACATTTAACTCGACGCAGCTCAGGAATACACAATAGTGGACACAGCTATTAACATAGTGGGGTGGTCAGACCATGACATGTGTGTTCTAAAATTGGAACCAGGACCACGCATGGGTTTGCAACGGCACGCTGTACAAAGACACACTCTTCAAAGGGACACTTCACACTAAAATCAAAGATTTTGTTTTGTAGAATGATATGGGAGAAGTTGCCCTCAACACGGTATGGGAGGCTGCCAAAGTTACCATTCGAGGGGCACACATCACAGAGTGGACAGCTTAAAAGAGGACTAGAATGTTAAGGGATGTGGCCTTGAAAAGTAACAGTAAAGCAAAAGAGGCCAGCCTGCTCACTGATATAGATTCCTGACAAGAGGTGCTGGCAGAAGTCAGAGGACTTAGGAAATAACTAATTGATCTTTGGAGGGGGGAAGCCTTAGCCCAACACTGTTACTTAAAACAAACATTTTATGAAAGAGGCGATAAAGCCCATACCCTTCTAGCAGGACAGTGTACAAAATTAAAAATTGCTTGGCCGGCACATTGGTTAACCCATTAGATGTTACACAATGATTTGTCCAATTCTACACAACACTATATACCACTGAAAATACATGTGATGATAGGAATATCGAATACTATCTAGCGAGTCTCGTACATCAAGTATTAATGGCAGAGGATAGTGCACCACTTAACACCCCATAGAAGTTAGTGAAGTACTCTGGGCCATATCGAGGTTGAAGGCAGGTTCGGCACCGGGCAGAGCGGTTAAACATCTGCGTTTTATAAGGCGCATGGTGGAGTGCTCGCACCTTTTTTAGTGAAGATCTTTAACAACATTCTCGAAACTAGCAAAGCCCCAGAAACATTTATGCAAGCAAGGATAGTAGTCCTTCCTAAGGAGTGCAGAGACAAAACAGAGTGTGCTCCTATCACCTATGGCCTTTTTACCGGTTGATGGTGCAAATGTGCCAGAGGTACTGATGACTTCCAAGGGTTCCTGGGTGTCTTATGTGCCTATTGGGAGACATGAAAGTGTGCGTCAATACCTTGATGGACATGTCTAAGGTGTGTTGACGTGTGTTGTTGTGTGTACTGTGGTGTCACAGGGTGCTAGGCCTCCAAGGAGGCATACTTCATGTGGCTGACAGGGTGGAGGTTTACTGCCTTGGTTGATGTGCTTGCATATGGTCAGTATGGGAGTTGTGCTTTGTTTGGACCGTGGAGTCATGTCCATCACTGACGTACAGGGTCACGTGTGCCCATGTATGGCAGAATGAATGTTGCTTACGTATCCCGTTGTACTGTCAGCTGAGGGGTGCCCTAATAGTTGTGGTGGTGTGATAGTGACATTAGGTGGGACATGGGGCCTTGCAGCTACTGGTCTGTTTCAGTGGTTGTTAGTTTGAGACACACGTCTCAGGGTGTTCATTGCTTGAACTTTGGCTGATGTGTCTGTACATAGGTGATCGTTGTGCCGGCAAGGTGTGATGGTGATGTGTCATTCAAATGTGCGACAGACCTTGTTACTTGCAGTTCAATAGTAGTTGTGTCCTACCTCATGCGCTTGTCATCCTATTTGCTTGGTGTTTAAGGGGTGTGAGCAGTCAGTAATGCGAAACGGGCACAGAGGTAAAGTTTGCTCAAGGTTTGCCATTTTATTCAATAAAAAGGGTGGTGAGATAAACGCCTAACTTTCTCTATCCTAACGAGGAACTCCCTACCTAGCAAACTAACCTAAAGAGAGATGACCTAGTGTCCAAAAAGCCTCAGACCCTCACACTAATGCATACAACAAAATAACACATGGAGTATTTAGCAGTCCTCAAAGCAACACAATAGAATAAGAGTTTGAACGTATACATTTTTGAAAGTACTCCTTGTGATTCCAAGATGGTGTCCGTGCTGGACAGACATGCGTGAGCGGAGCTCCGTCTTCCAGCACAAGGCTGCAACATAAGCCGGACAATAAAGAAGTGCTGCGGCCCCAGGGGAGTGAGGACCTGGCGGTTAGCACCCAGAGAAGAGAAGGCGCAGGGAAAGGGATTCCGTCCAGTCAGCGGTTCCTGCGATATTAGGCAGCCAGGAGCGAGACCCCGGGAGCAGCCACGGGCCATGCCGAAGCACTTGGGAAAGAGAGGCGCCCAGCCCTGTGACATAAGACTTTTGCCCCAGAGGAGCAAAACCCACACCCCGCAGAACCCATCAAGACGAGACCCAACGTGGCAGGAAGAACAGTCGAGCGGAGCGGCCAGCAGCCCCCACCTGTAGTGAGGACAGGTGAAGGTACGGAGCTCCCTGCAGGCAGCGAGACAGCCCGGGGGAACGCAAGCCAACTGGAGGAGGGGAGACGCCCACCGGCTGCACACATGACGCAGTGTTCGAGAGCCCCTGCGGGAAAGCGTGCCCGAACACCACCACTGGAGTCGGGGAGACAAGTGAAGCGGAGCGGGAACGGGGAGGAGGGCCCTCGGCGCCTCGCCACCTCCACCAGCATCCACAGGGGAAGCCAGCAGTAAGCGGCGCAGGGAGGGCGGAGGTGGCCCAGCAAATCCGGTCTTGGAGGAGGCCCCGAGAGACGGAGGAAGAGAGGGGCGCCCCGTGCCTTGCATGAGCCCTCAAAGGACCACGGTGGGCATACAGATAAGGTGAGGAGAAGGTGAGAGGGGAACCCAACCCAGCTGTGCCACCCCCCCAGGAGTATGCACAGAGCCCCCGGGGGAGAGGACTCCTCCCTCCCCCACCCACAACATAACATTGACCTCGACTCCCGTGGATGGGACTACAGGAGCAACTGGGAAGCCCCTGGGTTGGACAACCACAACAGCCTAATCCTCCTCACAGCCCCAGGCAGCTCCTGGGGGGGGCACGACTTATCGCCCTCCAATTATAACAAGATCACGAGCGGGGCTCAGGAGGATCTCGCCCTGTCCAGTTACATCCCCAACATAGCCCACTCAACTACGGGCACAAATCCACGCACCCTGCGGGGAAAGCCACCCCCCCCCCCAATACCACACAGATAAGGAGAAGCTGGAAATTCAAGGCAAGCCTCCACGAATAGCCACGGGAGGGGGTCAGTCACCCCCGCCAACGACCAAAAGCCACCTAGGGGGAAAGGAAGAAGGGCCAACACCCAGAGACCTTATCATTCCAAAACCCATCAATCCAGAGGAGGCAACCTCCCGCCCCGCAGTACAAGCTCCACAGGAAAGGCGTTACAAACTACAGAGAAAGGGAACACAGGAGACGGGGGGGTAAAAGTCACCAAAACATAGCAGCAAGCTGCCGACGCAGCACACAGAGGAATTTCAAAGCATATAACGCACAGCTACGTGGGAGAAGCACACATATCCAAATCCAAGACAGACAAACACAAGCCACAGCTAACAAGTCGAAACCTGATCTGAACCTGGACCGTCTCTGGGGTACAAACATGCCTATGAGCCAGAAAATAATCCCGCAAAACAAGAAAGGGGGAAGAGACAGAGGTGAGGAAGACAGCACAGACATGACTACCAAGCAAGACATGAAGGAATGGTTCAAAGAATTCCAAGAACAATTCATGTCCTCTGTGCACACCCAATTCAAGTCCATGAAGGGAGAAATGAAACAGGCGATTCAGGACCTGAAAACGGATATTGGGAACCTTGAAGAACGTACAGACATACTAGAAAAGACGGTACAGAACTTAGATGAAGAATCACAACAAATCGCGGAAGCACAGAAAAGATTGGCGAGACTCTCCCAGGATCTAGAAGCCCAATGTGAAGATTTAGAAAATCGGTCACGCAGATCCAATATTCGGATCAAAAACATGGCAGGATCTGTGGAAGACAAGGACCTCAAACCAGCAGTCCAACAGGTGTTCCGAGACATCCTAGAAGAGGAGGACGAAGCAGTGATCCAGATTGACAGGATTCACAGTCGGCCCGCATCGCAATGGAGAACCTGGAGCCCGCCCCAGAGATGTTCTTCTGGCAATGGCATCATACCCCCAAAAGGAGCAGATCCTTCGGAAAGCCTGCACGATGGATCACATCAGAATGAACGGCTCAGAAATACAGCTATATCAAGACTTGGCATTATCCACCCTGCAAAAACGCTGCGAGATATCACAAATAACAAAGGAATTAACGGCAAAACAAGTACATTATAAATGGACATTCCCCTTCGGTCTGTTATTCACATGGGAAAGGAAGCAGCATAGGATCACCACGAGCGAGGAAGGAGATCGGATTCTGAACATACAGGAGAAGGAGGGGATGCAGTACACGGGCAGGGAACCACAGCAAGGGAAAAGGATCCCAGGTGGCTGGTCCACAGTGAAGGCAAAATCGAGACGGGCCACGGAGGCTACGAGGCATAAATGAGGACCACAATCGCCATTTTGACACAGAACAGCGACCGCCAGACCTCCATCAAAAATTCTGCAGCAGGAAGGCGACCGCCGCCGACACTCAGCAGCGGCGAACTGGCATCAAAAGGGAACCCAAAGAGACGTTAAGTGAGGTTTAGGACTCCTCACGCCTAGTTAGCCCTGAGATTGAGAGGGCATGGCGTGAAGGGCAGCACGCCCAAGCAATCATAGGGCCTAGAGCCCTCCTCAGGGATTTTATGGGGGGAAGGTGGTGTGAAGGGGCATGTTAAGGGGGAAGTTGGCAAAGGGGGAGGGGAAACACACCGGAAGGAAAAAGGCCCAAGTCAGCAGTTCCCTGCAAGACATAAAAGACAAGAAGAAATACATAAAAGATGGGGCTGAAAATCCTCACATATAACATTCGAGGGTTAAACTCCCCTGTTAAAAGGAAGAAGGTGGAACACTACCTGCACAAAGAGAAATTTGACATCCTAACGCTACAGAAAACACATATCAAAAACAAGACAAAGGGAAAACCCGAATTAAGGGATACACGCAAATCCTCCAATCAAATGACTTAGAGAAGAAAAGAGGGGTGTTAATAGCATTCGCTAACTCCCTAAATGTACGCATCCAAGAAACAATAATGGACAAACAAGGTAGATACTTGTTCGCAAATGTACTAATTGAACGGTCTCCATTGACAATAGCTGTGATATACACCCCCAATGCGGGCCAAGACGGATTCATAAGGGATAGCATAGATAAACTGGAATCCTTCGCGAAGGCAGTAATCATCCTAACTGGAGACTTCAACATTGCATTGGGACCCCAGTACAGACCGATCAACCCCTAGACACTCGTGGCAGGGTACGCCATCAAAGGCTCTGCAGAAGGCAATGACAAAGTTAGCCCTAGAAGACACGTGGAGGAAACTTAGCGGGTCGACCCCGGGATACACACACTTCTCGTATGTACAC
This sequence comes from Ambystoma mexicanum, assembly GCF_040938575.1. Taxonomy (NCBI): domain Eukaryota; kingdom Metazoa; phylum Chordata; class Amphibia; order Caudata; family Ambystomatidae; genus Ambystoma; species Ambystoma mexicanum. The sequence continues at coordinate 1,090,167,297 of NC_090929.1, forward strand.
GGCACAAGCGCCAGGATAGACTACATCTGGACGTCCTCAAGTATGCTGGGAAGCATCTGTGAAATAGAGATGAGCAACATCTCTCTATCGGACCATGCCCCCCTCTGGATCTCGCTCCCCACCATCCACAAACAAACACCGCTATGGAGATGGACGCTACCGAGGGAAATTCTACAGGACCCAGTCATGAGAGAGACCATTAGGGAACGGACAGAAGAATACTTCAAAGAGAGCAATACGCCGGACATAACCAAGTCCACCTTATGGGAGGCCTACAAGGCGGTGATTTGCGGTCATATTATAGCGCTTAAAGCACAAAGAGACAAGATAAACAACAAGTGGGAGGCCGAATTAGAAGCAAACAGCACGGAACTGAGAGAAGAAATGGCACATAAACAACTCATCAAAAGTAAAAAGAGCATACAGACATATACAGGCCAACTGGAGGCCCTACGGACCAAGCGAGCGGAAAAACATCTTCTACACCTGAAGCAATGGTACTATGTGAACTTGAACAAGGCAGACAAACTACTGGCCAGACAAATACGGGGCAAACGACAAACCCAATCGATAAAAGCCCTGGCGGATGACCAAGGCCAGACATGCACCTTAACAGCCGAGATAGGAATGATCTTCAAACAATACTACCAAAAATTATATGCCACTGAGAATCCGAGAGAAGATGAGCAATCTGCATATCTGAAAAATGTGACACTGCAGACAGTGACGCAAGAGGAAAAACAAAGACTTAACGAATCAATCACAGAAGAAGAGGTGAAGGAAGCGATACGGGAGCTACCAAACAATAAAGCACCGGGGCCAGATGGGTATACCGCACAAATCTATAAAACATACATAAGGGAATTGGCCCCGATACTAACAGAATTATTCAATACCTTTAAAAACTATGCAAATATCATTCCATCCATGAACGAAGTGAAGATCTTGGTGTTCCATAAACAAGGGAAAAATCCAGAAACCCCAAGCTCATACCGCCCCATTGCGTTAATAAATTTGGATGCAAAGATATATACCAAAATCCTGGCCAAGAGATTCACGGAAGTGCTCCCCAAGTTGATACATCAAGACCATTAGACGGATCGCCCACCTGATTGAAAAGACAGATCACACAAGATCAGCGGCCATACTGCTAGCGCTAGACGCAGAAAAAGCGTTCGACCGAGTAGAATGGTCATTGCTATTCCGCATCCTAGAGAAAATGGGAATGGGAGAAGAATATATAAAAAGGATACGGGCAAACTACAATACTCCATCAGCCCGGGTACCGGTAAATGGGGAACTCTCAGACAAGATTGAAATACGAAGAGGTACCAAACAGGGGTGCCCACTCTCCCCATTACTATACGCAATCTTCTTGGAACCACTCCTGCAGAAGATCAGAGAAACCCCAGAAATCCAGGGGATCGACATGGGGGGAACAACACACAAATCGATGGCGTACGCTGACGACATGCTGCTGCCACTGTCGAATCCAAATATATCCCTTCTGGCCCTAATGAAAGAGATAGAGACCTACGGCACTATATCAGGGCTAAAAATCAACAGACAAAAATCTGAAATCCTAATCTTGGCAGGTAACATCGAAGAAATCCATAACCAAGCAGCGGAACTTCAAACTAAAAATAGTAAAGAAAGGGATCAAATACCTGGGAATGATGCTAACGTACAAAATAACAAACCTCTACACAGCAAACCTCCCAGACCTACTAGAAAAGACCAAACGGGATCTGGAAAAGTGGAACCCGCTCTCAATTTCATGGTGGGGCAGGATGACAGTAATAAAAATGACGGTCCTGCCCAAACTGCTATAGACCTTCCAGGCGCTCCCCATTCGCATTCCTCCCTCCTTCTTCAAAACCCTTACAAAAGCAATGATGGAGTACATTTGGCAGAAAAAAACTCTGAGACTATCGAACTGGACACTTACAGTACAAAGAGAAGAGGGGGGAATGGCGCTACCACATTTTCAAAGATACTATGAAGGGGCCCAACTGTGGGTCCTCAAAGAATGGATCCCTGACAACTCCCAAAAGATATGGGAGGCACAAGACAGAGCGGTGGCCAGGAACTGACTCCGCAGGCTCCTATGGACCAGGCCAGAGCATAGGCACCAGAATGTCCGCCTCAGCGAAGTGATGAGAACACCTCTTGACATATGGAACAAATCAACCAGAAGAGAAATCCTGACAATCGACCCAGCCCCCTTTATGCCTATTCAATGCAACCCGGAATTCCAACCTGGCATGGAGAAAGTTGCATACCAGAAATGGGAAGGAGCAGATTGTACTAAAGTCGGAGATATGTTTATTGGACAACAAATTAGATAATTCGCAGAATGCAGAGACCTATTGGGCCTATCGGAAAAGGACAAATACAAATACGACCAGCTATATCACTGGCTATCCTCTCCGCGGATAAAACACACGGTGAACAGAAACCAGACTCCATTTGAAAAATACATACTGACACATACCGGATCCAAAAAATCTGTATCTACCACTTACAGATTTCTCAATACACGAACAGAAAATGTCAAGTGGCAATATATGAAGCGATGGGAAATAACGCTGGAGAAAGCGGTAACTAAAGAGCAATGGGACTATGTGTGGCGCATCATCCCAAAATAGTCCAGAGAAATCCAGATAAGGGAAGTGTGAATGAAAATCCTGATCCAATGGCACTACACCCCTGAAAGACCTCATAAAATGTATCATACCATCCAGAACAAATGCTGGACAGGATGCAACTCCGCTGGGAGTCGGAGACACATCTGGTGGGACTGCATGATACTATGAGAATTCTGGTCAGATTTAAAAACTCACATGCAAGCCATGTTTAACAGGGCAGAAAATCTACAAGAAGAGGTATGGATGTGCAGTATGTGGAACCCCGGAGATAAAACTATGATGAAAACTCAAAAAAAGAACTTCATGGGATCCCTAACAGCGGCCTGGCTAGAAATAGCACAAAAATGGAAACAGCGATCTCCTCCGACAAATCTGGATTGGCTCAGAAGAATCTGGTCCCATATTGCCATGGAAAGAATTACGTACAACATCCAGGGAGAAACCCAAAAATTCATTACAGACTGGGGTACAGCTCTTGAACATTTGCAGAGTGATTACATGTTGCAATGGTGCCCCCACAAAATCCACATTTTGGACATGTTTAAATAAACTAAACCTCTAGTGGAATCGATATCAGATCAGGGACAACAGTAGAAATCCGGTGGGGTGGTGGGGGTGGGGAGGGAAAGAGTTCAGGACTGAGGGGCAGTCCCATTGTTTCAGTGTTTTGGTTCGTTTCTCATTATAAAAATTGTAATAAAAATAACTTGGAAAAAAAAAGAAAGACCTCCTTGTAACCAGTACTTTTCATTCAATGGGACCCTCCACTAAATGTCTCTTTCATAAACACTTGTTCCACAACAATGGGTGTCTTTCCCAATATTCTTCTTGGTAAAGCAAAAAGTCTTTATCTCAAAACATAAGCTCATAAAACAAATCAATTATCAGCATATAACCTATCTTTTTCAAATGGAATGCTTTTCTTAGGATAACACAGCAACTGCATGATGTTAATTCCACATGTGTTCATCAAAAGGAAAATACTTTTGGCAGGATTAGCAAAGCAACTACTTCTAGTAATGTCACACTTATTCATCAAATTAAGTTCTGGAAACATGCTCTTTTCATTACAGCACTTTAACACAAAACAATATCTTCTGTCATGGTCAACTCGCCTGCCATGACTAACTACTATGGGTCCCTTTCCTAGTCTACTCGCCTGCAAGAATGTAAACTCCTACAACTACAATTATGCTTTGTGGCAACTTTTGTTCCAAGATCCTCCACACCAGTATCCTTTGTGGGGAGGGTTGAACAATGTCTGTTTCTCTCTATAGTCTCTTGACTCTTCGTAATGTGGTTTAGAGGCCTCCCCCAGTTGGTGCCCCAGATAAGGGGAGTTGCGCCCTTGTTGTTTTAGTCCTCCATCACAATCTCCTGGCTGTTGGCAATACATGTTCCCCCAATCGGCGTCCCACAAAAGGGGAATTGCGCCCTTGTTGTCTTTCTTCTAACCCTTTATAGTCTCTTGACTGTTAGCAATGCGGGTTACAGGTTTTACCCCAATCAGTGTCCCATATAAGGGGAATTGCACCTTTGTTTTGCTTTACTTGTTCAGTATTCAAAAGTAGTGGTTTGTGCTAAATGTTCAATATGGAGCGCCCCAGGGTTACCTTTAATATTAGGACAGCTCACCGGTCTTCTTTGTCATCTCCTTTTCCCTTGCAGGTGCTGCAGTGGCCTTGCTATCTTCTTTCAGCTTTCCGGTCTGCTCCCGCGTAACTCCCATGGTCTGCACAGCTTCTTCCTGGAACTCTGACAGCTCTGGTGGTCCTTCTGCACACTGAAGCTCTGCTCGTCAAGGTGAGAGCATGTCTCCCTCTCAGCTGGACTCGCCTTCCCAATACCGCTTCTTGCTGCGCTTACTGTGCCACGCCATTGACCTTCACATCTCGCGTCGGCACCAGCTGGTGTTCTTCTTTGCATAATTCTGTCTGCTTCTGCAACCCGCCAAGCATTCAGGTCTGCCTCTACCTCAGCTACTTCTTCAACATCCTCCTCTCCTCTTTCTTCCAGCTGCAACTCATTCATGAGTTTAAATATCCCACTCAGTGTTAGGCAGAATCCTGTGCAGTGCCCTTAGGGACCACAACACACAAGACTACAAGTGGTAGTACTATTCCCCTTTGGTAAAAGCCCGTACTACACAGAAAAAGTGGTAGCAATGGCTGAGCAGCCAGACTTATCTCAAGAGCAAATGAGCAGTAGTAGAGATTACACTAAGGACTACAATCAAGCAAACACTGACTCAAGGTTTCTGGTTAAAAAGTAAAAGTACATTTATTTTTAGACCATCTATTCACAAAACACTTCACTTCTATTAAATTAAAGCCACACTTCAAATATACTACACACAACCAATTCCCCTTGTGCAGAACAATTCAAGGTAAGTAACTTTGGATTTGACAGACCGGTGTTGTGAAACAAAGACGTTACCGTAGGTTATTACGCGATCACTTTTTGACAGTAATGATAGTTCGGTCTTATGAAAGAAAGACGTACCCGCGAGAAGAAATGTTACCGTAGTCAAACACACTTAGCACATGAATTAACACAAGAGAATAGGGGATAAAAATCATAGGAAATACTTTTGTAAAGGCAGATATAATCAGAGGACACTTTCTAAAACGTAGATAAAAGTCAATAGGCCTGCGCCAGTGTCAAATGGGACAGGGTCCTGTTGTCGAGGATCACAAGGTTAGAACAGTTCACGATTCAAGATTGCCAGGAGTACTTGGATATTGTCACAAGGGAAGCAAAAGTTATAAGAGGGAAGGAAGACAAGGAAAAGCCTTGGGTGAGGAGAAAGGGTTCGCCCCAATTCCTCGAAATTGGACTCAAGGTTTCTGGTTAAAAAGTAAAAGTACATTTATTATTAGACCATCTGTTCACAAAATACTTCACTTCTATTAAATTAAAACCACTCTTCAAATATACTACACACAACCAATTCGCCTTGTTCAGAACAATTCAAGGTAAGTACCTTTGGATTTTACAGACCAGTGTTGTGAAACAAAGACATTACCGTGGGTTATTACGCAATCACTTTTTGACAGTAATGGCAATTCGGTCTTACGAAAGAAAGGCGTACCCACGAGAAGAAATGTTATCGTAGTTAAACACACTTAGCACATGAATTAAGACAAGAGAATAGCGGGTAAAAATTATGGGCAATACTTTTGTCAAGGCACATAGAATCAGAGGACAATTTCTAAAATTTAGATAAAAGTCAATAGGCCTGCGCCAGTGTCAAATGGGACAGGGTCCTGTTGTCGAGGATCACAAGGTTAGAACAGTTCACGATTCGAGATTGCTAGGAGTACTTGGATATTGTCACAAGGGAAGCAAAAGTTATAAGAGGGAAGGAAGACAAGGAAAAGCCTTGGGTGAGGAGAAAGGGTTCGCCCCAATTCCTCGAAATTGGACTCAAGGTTTCTGGTTAAAAAGTAAAAGTACATTTATTATTAGACCATCTGTTCACAAAACACTTCACTTCTATTAAATTAAAACCACTCTTCAAATATACTACACACAACCAATTCGCCTTGTTCAGAACAATTCAAGGTAAGTACCTTTGGATTTTACAGACCAGTGTTGTGAAACAAAGACATTACCGTGGGTTATTACGCAATCACTTTTTGACAGTAATGGCAATTCGGTCTTTCGAAAGAAAGGCGTACCCACGAGAAGAAATGTTATCGTAGTTAAACACACTTAGCACATGAATTAAGACAAGAGAATAGCGGGTAAAAATTATGGGCAATACTTTTGTCAAGGCACATAGAATCAGAGGACACTTTCTAAAATTTAGATAAAAGTCAATAGGCCTGCGCCAGTGTCAAATGGGACAGGGTCCTGTTGTCGAGGATCACAAGGTTAGAACAGTTCACGATTCGAGATTGCTAGGAGTACTTGGATATTGCCACAAGGGAAGCAAAAGTTATAAGAGGGAAGGAAGACAAGGGCAAGCCTTGGGTGAGGAGAAAGGGTTCGCCCCAATTCCTCGAAGTTGGACACAGTACCTTATTCGTTTGAAGAAAAGCTGGTGCTACGGCAGTTGTTCCTGGTAGTTCCTGCAGACTCACGGTTCCTGGAGCTTCAGTCGTGGGCACAAGAAGGAGGATGTCTGGAGCAATCTGCACTACCCAGGGATGAAGCCAGCAGCAGCGAAGCAACAGTGAATAAAAGGTGCGCTCCTTTAAAACAGGAGAGGCTCTTCAGATGGCTATCCGGACCACTACAGCTGTGTGCAGCAATTTCGACCAAGAATAAGGTCCTCTGGCTGTGGAAGGTGAGCTAGTTGATCCCACCAGGCTCAAGGGAAGTAGACTCCAGACTGGATCTTCTCTTGTCGTTGAAGGGTAAATAGCTCAGGACTGCAGCAGGGCTTCACCGGGATTCAGGAGTTGCAGCAGCCATCTTCTTCTCCGCTTCTCTTTGGTTCGTTGCAGTTCCAGTGGCGACTCTGACTTCCAGCCCAAGGGTCCTGCCTTTTATGCCAAAATCCCCCATTCACATAGCCTGGCTGTGAATCACTCAGCAGGGGGGTTGTCCGGCCCAGACCACCACCTCAGCCAATCGACACAAAGTGCAACTTGGGTCTCCAAGGAGACCCTGTGCAGGGGGTGACTAAACCCCTCCCTCACATTCAGCCCACCTAGACACCCAGATGCCAAAGGAGGGCTTCTGGACAGAAGCCCGCCAAAGGTCGGCGAACAAATAAGGCAAACCGAGTTTGGCGCGCAAAGTAAAACACAAGAAGGACTTTAACAAAAAGAAATGGCGATAAAACCCAACCGGAGCCAAAATAAAAGCGGGTTTAAGTTCAAGGCTAATACAGTAGCCTAAAACAGTACCGTGTTTATATAGTATAATCGCGGGAGAAAAGTTAGGGTAGATACCACTGCCACCAGCCAAGTCTTAGTGGTAAGGGAGCAAAATAAAGCTCCAAGAGGCGCAGACAGAAAGGAGTAGGAATTAACCCTTTCCAGTACTCCTTGTAAAATGAGGTGTACTGGGTCTGCAGTTTAAATGACTACATAAAGTTAATGGCAACTTTACATGTTTCTGGGGGACGGTAGTCAGCCCCAGAAATATTTAGTCAGTGGGAAGTCTCAAAGACAACCCTGTGTCACTGCACTGAAAGTGCTGTGTAACACACACAAAAAGTGGGGCTCATGGAGTGGTGTAGCTCCAGAGCCCAAGATCACACAAACAGTAGAAATACACATGGCAAAACACACGTAAGAGTGGTAAAATATGGCTCACACTCTTACCAGGTGGAAAAAATAAACCCCAGAAATCCAGCAAAGCTGCTGAGGGACTCACTAGGTGAGGGAAATTAGCCATAAATGAGAATTCTCCCTAACACTCAGGTATTGTGGTATATAACAGCTAGACTGCACTTTCTGGTTAATGGCATTATTGATCCTTACTAACTCTGGGCCCCTTTTCTTTGTCCCAGTACCAAGGGCACTATGGATCTTGAAGTCCATAATGTTTTTGGGATGTTGGTGTTCAATTATTTTGGATGGATTTGTACATTTAGCACTGTCAGAGTTAGGGAAATTGGTATAAAAGGTCTGTGTTTTAACTTTGGGGTTTAAACCTCTATTTCAGACATGACCATGATAATTAGAGAATGTTGCATCTAATTCTTGAACCCCAAAAGTACACACCTTATTCTGGTTAGATGACTTTTCACAACATGTTTTTTGGGTATTTTCATAGGAGGGACTTGTTCAATGACAGAATGTCATAAAATAGTTTGGAATCTCACCCTCTCAAGAAGATGAATACTGCATCTCTCCCAAAGCAGTCACCACATCCCCTTGATAGCCATCTCCTCCCATGTGATCCTCCCTCATGATACCACCCCCAGGATTAGGATCAGGTAGCGGCTGCCTTCCCCTGGCCAAATGGTAGGAGACTTTCGACTGGGGTTATTGATGACTCTTCAGGATTCATCACATGTGGTTCATGGCTTCCATGAATCTTGATCTTATGGCCTGCGGTTTCACATAGATGGGTCAGGCATTGTCAGGGTTACTGTCGCCGGGATCCATAGAAGTTTGTGTACGTAAACATGCTATTGGGGTTGTTCTGCAATGGGCCTATCATTCACTCATGTACTCACCAGCTTCTCCCTGGCTGCTGGCTCCAAACCTTCGCCGAACCCATACCCTCCATGCCTGCCATGTGGAGGATGCTGCTGACAGTCTTCTCCCATGGGATCAGCTGCAGTGGGTCAGCTGCTCATCCACCTGTGGCAGCTATCTCCCAGCGATTAATGGAAATGAGGGTGCAGACTCGTGCCTTGGGGTCATCCCACCTTTTCCTCATGTCCTCGCAGTCTCGTGGTACATGGTCTACAGCCACCACCTTGTCCCTTGTGTCCGCCCACATGGCATTCTTCTGCTGGTAGGTGGTCTTGCATTTTTGTGTCCCATACAACTTCTCAGAATGGGCCGCCACCTTCTCCGCTAGGACAGTCAGCGCCTGGTCTGTACATTTTGGTTTCCTCATTCGCGGTTCTGGGACTTTCCGCTTGGCTTTCCCTCCCGATATGATTGACCTTTCCTCTAGGGGTGGATGGTACTCCTTTCAAGCAGATTTGTAATGGATTCTGTTTTTAAAGATGACCGCCACAGTGCTTCCCATTCTGGCGATAATGCTATTTCCGCCAGCGGTAATTCTGCTGACTGTAATTCCACCAACAGATTTAGCGACAAATGTATGACAGTAATGGTAATTCCTCAGATTTTCAACGGAATAAATGTTGGTGTTGTGTTTTTTGGCGGTTACCGTTATCGCTGATGGGTGGTGCATGCAACCGCATACTGATGATTCAACTGACATACCGCCTTACACCATAGTGGTAACGGTAATTGCGCTAGATGGAATTACTGCCTTCTCTACTGCTGAACTCATAATGAGGCCCAATGTGTACTGAATTGTTTGGGTAGGTGGTGTTGCCTATTTATATTATGTGCAGGATACCATGATAAAATACTCTTATACTCTTATAAGAGAGCATATATTCAATACACGTTATATAATCTGACCTGTATTCAAAATGTACATGATCAATTAAATAGTGAAAGTTGCATTTAGGTTATCTTGATTCAACACTTTTATAGAAAAACATGCATTCCATGTTCTTGTTGAGCCAATCTAGTACAGTTCTCATTCTTCAGATCAATCTTGCTTCCATTTGTCGCAGTTTGAGCTCTCTGTTACCTCCTCTTTTTCTGTATATGAGTCGTTGTACTCTGATGAAACATACTTTTTCTTGTCTTCTATCTGGTGCAATTCCTGCCAGTGTGCTGGAAGTGGTAGTTTAGGGTCCTGGCTCCATAGTAATTAGCGTGTTCCCGAATTCTGATTCTTAATCCTCTTATAGTGCTACCAATGTAAACTTTCTGGCAAAAACAAATGACAGAATACACCACGCACTTTGTTGTACAGACAATGAACTCTTTAATTCGTAGTTGTCTTCTTTCATCTATAACTAGTTCCACATTTATGAAAAACATTTCTGGTTCTGTCTTACCACCATACTCCTATAGCATCCTTAAGTGTTTTGTTTATCATATATGATGGGCAAAGTTTGGTTTTCAAGTTAGATACTTTGATATAAATAATATTGGGTTTACTACCCAAAAATTGCTTAGGTTTTGTGTCCATGAGGAGTAAATGCCAGTGCTTCAATAGGATCCTGTATAGTTGATTGTTATCACTGCAGAACCTTCTTATCATTCTAATCTCATCTGTCTTGGTCTCTTTATTTTTGTGTTTGGATATTAGTAAATATTTTCGCATCAACTGTTGGTTTTATCTATAGCTTTATTGAGGATTCTTCTCTTCTAGCCTCTTTCCTGAAACCTGTGCTTGAGTGTTTCACATTCTTGGTTGATGTGTTGTGTCTCACTGCAGTTCCTGCGTCCCCTTATAACTTCTCCTGTGGGGATGTTATGCAATGACAGCTGGCAGCTAGAAGTGTGGAGTTTCTTCAGTTTCCTTCTGAAATGTTTTGCCATGAATTTGGTTATCTCTCATGTAGATCTTAAGTTCTAGGAAGTCCATTGCGCTTGAAGTATGTGTCAGTGTATTCCAAATGTGTCTAAATTAACATGGATACAAACTGAGATAGCTTTTCTTGTGTCCCTTTCCATTTCATAAAGATATCTATACATTTGTGCAAGATATAATATTGTTCAGAAATACATTGTTGCACAAGGTAAATGTTTGCTCAAAGTGACCCAGGAAGAGGTTTGCAAGTGATGGTGCATATTTAGCATCAATTGCTAGACCTTTAATTTGCATGTAAAATGTGTGATTGAAAATGAAGATATTATTGTCCAAAGTGAACTGCAGCATTTTCTTGTTCATCTCTAGGTGGATCATATACCCACCAAACATACCCTTCTCACATCTACTCTTCTGTCAAGAAGTTAAAAAAACATTAATCGTGATAACATGGTACCCCTTTTGACACCTATAACGCATACTATCTATGCTGTTGCAGACCTGTCTGCACTAGTCAAACAGTACAATAAAACTATGCTAACAGCCATTGACAAAGTAACTCCATTGAAATCTAAAAAAGCAAAACCTATTGCACACACTAACCCCTGGTTCACCTCAGATCTGCAGAGCTTACGAGCAACCAAAAGGTTTGCTGAAAGCAGTCGGTTAAAATCACCAACACCTGCAAACAAGGCCCTTTTCCAGACACTAGCCAACAGCTATAAGGAAGCAATCATCAAAGCTAAAAGTGACTCCTACAACCTGAGAGTCCAGTATGCCCAATCAAGCTCTAGAGAATGATTTGCCATTCTCCGCAAGTTGGAATCACCAGCCCCCACTCCAGACCATTCAATCAAAGACCAGCAATGGTGCACCAATGTGCAAAATGCCCTTGCAGACAAAATCTCTCTTCTGCAAAATAAAATTGAAACCAAAAAAACAAAACTTAACCTCGACTCTTCCCCTCTAACCACATCCTCGACTACAGATCCACATGTGGTCACCAAATTTACGATCACGCCTGTGTCCATATCAGAAACCATTAAAATCATCAAAGGATTAAAACCATCAAGATGTAAAGGTGACACTTGTCCTGCTACCTTTATCAAACAATGTGCCAACGAGTTGGCACCCTTCATCAGCTCCTTCATCAACTGCTCATTTGCCTCCAGCTCAGTACCTGATTATTTAAAAGAAGCCTGGGTATTACCACTGTTAAAAAAACCTACACTGGACCCTAACATTCCAATTAACTTCCGACCGATCATTACAGTACCATTCCTATTAAAAATCCTCGATCGCGTAGCCTATCTACAGATCCAAAAATTCTTGGAATCCAACAATCTCCCTAGCCTGAGACAATCTGGTTTCAGACCTGGCCATGAAACGGAAAAGGCTCTTTTGGACTTAATAAGACAAATGGACCAATTCAAGGACAGAGGTGACCTGTGCAACCTCCTCCTATTAGACCTATCCGCAGCTTTCGATTTGGTTCACCATAAATAATCTAGAAACAGCTGTCCATTTCTCCCCTGAAGCCATTAAATGGATTGAATTCTTTCTCTCCAATCGAACTATGAGGGTCTTCTCTGCCTCATCAGCAGCCCCACCAGCTCCAGTAATATGTGGCGTACCGCAAGGTTCTTGCGTGTCGCCTACATTATATAATGCCTTCACAAAGCTTCTATTTGACAAGCTTGATAAAATGGGTGTCACGTATACAAACTATGCAGATGACACACAAATACTCATACACATTACAGGATGTTAGGACACAGACACAAACAATCTTAATAAAATGTACCTCACCATCCAGGCCTGGATGGCCCAAAATGAACTCTGCCTCAATGATGACAAGACCAAGGTATTTTTAATTGGGAGCAAATCTAAGTTAAACAACCTATCACAACAATACAAAACACTTAATATTGATGGCAATACCATTAACATCACCAACTAAATAAAAACTCTTGGGTCTAAATTGACTCCTCTCTCACTCTAGCAAGACAGGTCAATGCCATTGTCTCATCTGCACCCTACACGTCAAAACTGATCAGAGCCAACAGACCTTTCCTTTCGACAGATAACAGTATTACCATGGCAAGAGCACTGATCCTCTCTAGAATCGACTACTGTAATTCTCTCTTTGCTGGATCCAGTAGTGGAAACATCAGAAAACTCCAAGAAGTATAAAATAATGATATTAGAGCTGCCCTGAATATACCAATAAATGATCACATATCGTCAACTAGACGAACATCCACTGGCTTCCAGTCCAAGAAAGGATCAAATTTAAAATCCTCACTCTTACCCACAAATGTCTTGCTAACAACTCACCAGTATATCTTAGCAACCAAATTGTCAAAACACAATTCAATAGACCCACAAAGGCCTCATACTCTAACCTCATCATCACACCATGTTTCAAGAGGCAGAAAGCAGGTGGCTCTAGCTTCCATGTGGTAGCGGCCAAATTATGGAACTCCCTACCTCCACAACTGAGAAATGACACATCCTTCTGGTCATTTCCGAAAAAGCCTAAAAACCTGGCTCTTCTACCTAGATTCCCAATAATATACTTTGGCATAGTCCAAACAGCCCACTTCAAACTGGCTGCCCTTGCCCATAAAGAAGACTAGGAGGTAAACCTAATACCAATAAATGTAATCTTCAGTATCATACGCGTGGTGTGATAAGAACATAATATGTGCCACAACTGTACTTTCAGACCTATTAGAATCTAGTGATTTTTTATGTTTGCCGTGCCTGACTTGTATATGTGTCTTTCTGTATGACTTGAATATGTGAAGCAATGCAACTGTATATGATGAAGTTCACCTATGTAACCAATCTCTTAAGTTTTAGCGCATAGATGCCTCTGGGCTATGTGTGCTTTATAAATGTCCAAATAAATAAAAAAATAAATATAGGAGGCTGACATACCTGCAAAGGTATAGTCCAAGGCTTTTAATGCTAGATCATGTTCAATCGATGTGTATAAGGCATTGACATCTAATGTCACCAGTACATAATCTGTATACCAGTTCAATCACTCCAGAATGTTAAGAATGTGTGTGAAATGCCTGACATAGTAAGGTAGCTCTACTATTTTGGTTTTAATAGCAGTATGTATATATTCTGAGGTATTCTCTGTTGTCCAGCCAATACCAAGGATGAATGGCCTAACCTCAGGTAATTTATAAAGGTTTTCAAGTATTATAGACAAGAAGTAGATGGCCAGTATGGTCGGATGTTCTGTGAAAAGAAAGGACTTTTCATTGTCTATTACATTGCCTAGTTTGTAATATTTATTAATTAGGTCTCTAGTCTTAGTTATTATCTCTTTGACAGGATTAGATGTGAGTCTTTTCTAACATCCTGGAGTATCTAAGTGTAATTTACCTATTTGTAGGTAGTCTACCTTGTTTAGAATCACTATATTTACACCTTTATTCTGATTCTTCGATGACTATATTGTTGTCATTGGTAAGATTACTGAGTGCTTGAGCCTCCCCTTTGCTGAGGTTATTGCATCTAATCTTGTTACTTTGTAGCTTGTTATCATTATATTTATGGATATCTGATATAACAGCATTATGGAATGTGTACATGAAACTATCCTGTACCAGTGTGGATATATATGTAGATTTTCTTTTAATCTCTGGCATATCCAAGTTGATTGATTGTATTTATAGTTCTTCCAATAGTTCTCTATCTGTCCTGTCAAAGTCGTCATCTAATGAAAACAGAAGTCGTGTGTGGCTATGTCTGACATTGTCAGTGTGCAAATTGGTATGCCCTTTTCACAGTTTTCAACAAGAGCCTGTTTGTGTAGCAAACATTTATTTTTAGTTTAATTTTCCTTATGAATTTGAGTATGTCTATTTGGATGTCGATTGGATCAAAAGAGAGCCCCTTGTTCAACAATAAGGTCTCTTTTCGAGTATGGTTTATGTCTGAAAGATTAAGGACTAGATTCAATGGGCCTCATTTCAAGTTCAGCAGTGTGGTAAAAAAACAGTGGTAACAGAGTTACCACTGCATTACCCCTGCATTACCACACCACCAAATTATAGTTTTGAAGGTAAGGCAGAGAAAACACTTCCAGCAGAATGCTGGAGGTAATTCCTCCACCAAACCGTCCAAAACCAGCCAACTGCCGGAATCCCCATGGAGTCCTATGGACTCCAATTAATGGTGACTAACACCGCCTGCCGCCACTTGGGATCCAGTGGTAATAACACCCGACCAAGTGGTGGTAACAGTAATAACGTTTGGTGGTATCTTGGTGGTATCACAGCAGAGATACCACCAAACTCCAAATCAGGCTGAATGTCTGTTCTGTCTGAATTGCCTCTTATTCCCTGCTCTGGTGATAAACCTTGGTGTGTCATGTCTTGCCTCTATGTCAGAGTCTTCCCGATCCCTTTCCTCTCGCTCTAAATCCTATTTTGGGAAATCTGTTGTGATAGGGTCTTGGAATCTTACATGTTTGCCGGAAGGTCTCGCATTTCCTCTGCTTCATCATCGGAGTCGTTCTAAAAATTATTTTTGTTCATAGATTGGGTATTGGCTGTGTCCTGATTATCTCCTGTCCTAACTTTTGATGGATTCATCATATATGGGCTGAAAAGTGTAAACACTGTCCTCTCGGTAGTCTTTATCATCTCGAATAAACGTACGGGATTTCCTTAATTTAACCTAACCTCGTCCTGATAGACTTTAAGACTGTCGAACATTGTTTTATAGTTCTTTTGTTTAGTGGTTTCTGGGGCTCACACATCTATTTCTTTTTTCAACACATCAGTTTGTTTATCCTTATATGCTCCGGATTAGCATGTTCTATAAGTAATTCGATCATGACTTTGGTACTGAGATTCAGATTTTCTTCCCATTTGTGTGGAAGATCTGTATCTTCTGTGTTATTAAAGTCTGAACAATTAAGACCCATAAGCCTCTGGGAATTTTCTTTTGTTCTAGGTTATTTGTCAAATCCCCTTTCTCCTAATATTTATTTATCTCTCTTTGATAGCATCTGTAGTCTATAAAACGTCTGTTTTAGTGTTTCCTCAGTGTTTTGAATGTTTCTAAAAACATTCCTGGCGCTCCCTCTTGCTGCAAAAAGTGCTTTAATATCCTCATCCCCGGTCAGTAAATACTCTGTCATGTTTGGATGTAGCACTGCTGCAGAAACGTGTGTCTAAGTACAAAGACTGTGGGCCTCATTAAGAGTTGGGCGGTAAGTAACGGCCCTTACCGGCATGGAGCGAATACCGTGTCCGTGTTGCTTCAAGACCGCTATTAGAGGGCCATTACGAGTACGTGGGCACGAGCTTTGCAGCATGCCGGTAACAACCTTACCGCCCTGCCGCTAAAAGGTGAAAAATCGCCCTTACCGGCATTGCGCGAAGCGCATATTGTTCCACCGCCATCTATACCACCGGCATTAGCGGTGCCCGCTATTAGCGGTGACCGCTAATAAGCGGAACGGGAAGTAGCATCATCGCACAGGAAGGGGAAAGAGCTCAGCGGCCATCTTTAAAAACACAATCCAATCCCCTCCTCTGTAACTAGGACCCATATCACCACCATACCTGTCCCAGCATATACCTGCAGCATTTCACAATGCCCAAGGCCCTTAAAAAAAGTGCTGAGCGCTTGTGCAAGGAGCGCTTCTCACAAGAGGAGCTCAACATGCTCGCTGAGACGCTGGCTGAAAATGCGGATGTCGTGTTCTCCACTAACATGCAGCGACCTGCAGTGCAGCGCGAAAAGGAAATATGGGCGGAGGTGGCGCAGAAAGTGAGTGCAGTTGGCACCACCCCGCGTACAGCTAAAGATGTCCGGAAGCGCTGGGACAACCTGCGCTTACGCGTGCGGAACATCATCTCTGCCAACCGTAACCTGGGGATGGCAACAGGTGGTGGTGCGGCCTCCCCCATAAAGATGCAACCCCGGGAGAAGATCTGTGCAAGCACCATTGGGATGGAGGCAATCGAAGGAGTGGGGGATATGGAGCGTGGAGCCCCGTCATCGGCTGACGCAGGTAGGTGTCCAAATGAAACACTGTAAAGAACTACACGATGATGCTCCCCTGAAGTCACAGTGCAATGATGGGAAGCAGGGACCACCAGACACATTTTTTCAAGACTGCCCACAGGCAGTGCACAGCACCATCTTGTCCCCATGCATGATGCACCCCATATATGTTTCATCCCAGACGCATCCATGCATAACCCACCCAAAAGGCAAGCAACCCGTATGTCACTACCCCAATGCCAATCACCTGCCATTCCATAGAAAAGCACCTACCACAATGCATGCCTGATGCATGTAGACCCATCACTAATGGACTCCCTCTCTTGGTCCCCCACAGGCACAAATTCTGAGAGTGAAGACCAGGACCCCAGGGAGGACGCTGCGACACCAGCCAAGAGGTCTAGGGGCATGGTGCCAGCAAACCGTCCCTCAACATCCAGGGGAAGAGTGCATCCTGCACTACTGGGCAAGCCCAACACAACGCAGGATCCGAAAGCACAACTCTCCATCACTGACACCACCACAGAACCCCCCCCAGCTACATCCACACTGGAGCCAGTGGCTGAAGGCACAGTTTCAACAGCAAGCAGTACCGTTGGTGGGACAGCTGCCACGGTAGCTGTGTCTGATGACGAACTATACACACCGACACCCGGGCCATCTACTGGTAGGCCCCCAGCAGTCACCCCAACACCCCCCACCCAGCAATCAGGATGCCAGCAGCCATGAGGTGTCCGCAGTGGAGTCCTGGCCAGGGAGCTTCAGCCCCTTGGGGAGCATGCATGAGGGCCAAACCATTCCGCATGCACCAACAACATCCGCCAGTGTCCGGGACAGGCCTGAGGGCATCAGGGCAATACAACAGCGCCAGGAGGTGCTGACAGGGCTGCTGACCCAGAACATAACGGAATGTGGCCAGGCAAGGGAGGAAATCTGCCATAGAGTCTACAGGCAAAGACATATGTAGTGAAATGGCGGTTGTGAGGCAGGTCCTCACCCAAATGGTGTCAGCATTGGAGGCTCTGCGTCCCACACAGGTGGTTCAACAACCAGATACCTCCTCAAATAGCAGCTCCAGACAGACCAGCCCCCTGTGTCAGTCTGTCCAGAATGTGCACAAGTCAGACGGGTCCACCCGATGCTGCCAGTGGAAAAGGGGTGTAGGTGCAGCCTGGCAATCCAAACTCCTGAAGAACAATGGTGCATGCAAGTGCACACCATGTGTGGGGAAGTTGAGGGGGGCGGGGGAGGGAGGAGAGGGTGTGCGGGGAATTTGAGGGGGGACGTAGAGAGGGGAGAGGGTGTGTAGGGAAGTTGAGGGGGGAGGCGGAGGGGGATAGGGTGTGTGGGGAAGTTGAGGCGGGAGGGGGAGGGGGGAAAGGGTGTGTGGGGTGGTGGGCTTCTGCACTTGATATGTTACATTTTTCAATACACCTGTTGTGAAATCAGAATTTGAATGAGCGGACATTGTTTATTGTGTATGTGTGCTTTATTGGTGGACAGTCTACAGTGTCCATGTCCCTGACACACCCAGTGCCCTGAGTCCCACCTCCATATCACACTCCCCATCCATGTGTGCTAGAAACATTGGTTTATCAAAGTCTGAAGCATGGCACTTCCCTCCTGTGCATCGCTGCCTCCCTGAAGTGCAGCCCCATCTCCACCCTCCTCATCCTCATCGTCAGGTGGTTGCAGTTCAGCGTCAGGGGGCAGAGGTACATTCCGTCTGATGCACATATTGTGCATCCGGAAGTGCTCGGAAGTGCGGCTGTTGGGCTGCATTGGGTGCTGCGGCTTGGATTTTAAAACTGGCGTCGTCGGCAAGCTGAAGCTTGCGGTTTCCTCGTCGCGCGAAACGCGCAACTTTTGAGACTAACTCTATTTGTGGACTTGAGGGTATTTATGCTCATTTCTCCCTCCCTGCCTTAACTTGACCGCGGGTCTACCGCGGGTATTTATGCTCATTTCTCCCTCCCTGCCTTAACTTGACCGCGGGTCTACCGCGGGTCCCACTCACGGAAGGAGTGTTACTTATTTTGGTCTCCCTTCCCTTCTAGCTACGCCCAAGGACCCGCCTACTGCCGGCCCACCGACACACAGACAGCCCACTTCCATATAAGCACCGGTGCACGCGCATCTCGCGCGCGCATCCGGAAGTGCTCGGAAGTGCGGCTGTTGGGCTGCATTGGCTGCTGCGGCTTGGATTTTGAAACTGGTGTCGTCGGCAAGCTGGAGCTTGCGGTTTCCTCATCGCGCGAAAGGCGCAACTTTTGGGACTAACTCTATTTGTGGACTTGAGGGTATTTATGCTCATTTCTCCCTCCCTGCCTTAACTTGACCGCGGGTCTACCGCGGGTCCCACTCACGGAAAGAGTGTTACTTATTTTGGTCTCCTTTCCCTTCTAGCTACGCCCAAGGACCCACCTACTGCTGGCCCACCGACACACAGACAGCCCACTTCCATATAAGCACTGGTGCACGTGCATCCCGCGCACGCATCCGGAAGTGCTCGGAGGTGCGGCTGTTGGGCTGTTCGGCTGGCAGAGGGTGCAGGGGGGAACAGTCAACTGGGACGAAGTGTTTACGAAGCAGGTGGGTGCAGGACTCAGGGGGCCTGATTGGGCTCATTTGCTGGTATATGGTACACTGCTGTAGAGTATAACCTGGAGCTATTGAGTAATGGGGAAAGTAAAACCTCCGCCCCGCAAAGATGCGAGGGCAGACTTCTTTATGGCAGTAAGCACCAGAAGGGCAAGTTTGGCCCGTGCAGCTGCACTACCGCTGCCGGTGGCTAACGAGGAAGAGGTAGAATTACTACAATGTGTACAACAATATTCCTCGCAGGAAAAACAGCAGGATGATATTAAAGACCCCTCTCAAGAGGCTGAATTTCTAAAAATTGCCCAAGAACGTTCTCATCTTGAGAAACAGAGTGAGGACAGTATTGATAATTCTCAACCGCTGTTTGGAGATGATGATATAGCGAATATAACTCAGTCTAAAGTGATGGAAACCAATACAAATATGGAGTTTGAGAATTATAAAAAACTTGATGACAATGATGCGCAGGTTAAATTGAACTATGACAAATTGTTAGATTTCTCTAATGGCAGTACGTTGGGAAAGGAGAATTCAACGAAAACTAGCACTGATTCTGCTCCCTCTGAATTTACCGTAATGATGACAATTTTTAATCGTCTTATCTTGTCTGAATTGTGTAAGCAAACGGAATGTTTGACTAACTTGTCCATTGATTTCAGAGCGTTACCTGATAAATTATCAGATGTTTTCCTTAACTCTCTGAATAAAAATACGTAGAGGGAAGGGGAGAACAGGGTGGAGGATCCTATTAAGGCTCCTCTTACGGAAGAGATAATTCTGGTAGATGGCTCACAAGAAAATGCATTTGACTCAACAGGAGGGGAGGGAATTATCTCGTTGGAGGATACTGACCCAAGTTGTCTAGATGCAAGCAGTGGGGCAATTGGTTCAGGGGGTCAAATGACTGAATTTAAAATGTCGAAAAGACAGGTCAAAAAAATGGCAAAACAAAACAAGAAAAATATGAACAAAAATGGTGGAATGGGCAAAACATCTAGAAAATTCTTGAGAAATGTAATTCAGGGGGAAATGAACGAGGAATTCCCACCCAGAGTAAACATACAACCACAGAAAAAAATTCCATTGAAGGAGAATTGTTGGGAAGGACCAAGCTACTCATAGTGAATACACACAGGGAAATCAACAATTATGTGAAGTAATGAAAAATAAAAAAAGGGATGAGGTATATGAAATTTTCAATGCAGCCCCCCAGCAGGAAGTGATGACTAGTATAGGGCTGCTTGTAAAAGCAAATGAGTCTAACCATGCTACTCGAAGGGAAGGACTTATGACTAAAAGTAAGCAGAAGGAGACAAATGAAATTCCTATTAATAAGGGCCCTGTAAGGAATATGATCCCCATTGCTGACAATAAGGGTGTGGGCACCTGGGATTGGAAAATTCCCCAGGGAGACGAAACGGAATCCAACCCGAATTTGATCAGGGGTAATATAAATCCCTGTGCCCAGGATCAGGGACGGGATGGGGGGGCAAATAACCCATGTCAATTGAACCCTGAGGAGAATGGAGGGGCTCAGAGCGGAAATCAGGCTCAGCAGGAGAATCAGAAACAGGAAGGGCCAATACATCAGAATGTTAATGATGAGGCCCTTTATCTAAATATCCTTAGAGTGTTAAGGGAGAAACAACAGCTGGAGGTGCCCAAAAATGGGTTTGAACAGCGACAGAACCATAGGAGGCTGGATTCATATGAAGAATACTGTGCTGGAAGGAGGGAAGAGGACTTGGGGAGTGGAAAGGAGATGATGGAGAAGGATCAGCTTCTTTCGAACCAGATACTTGATCTGAAGGACCCGGTGAGACCAGATTTACCAGGCCTTGTTTTGACTACTTTATTTGCAGATCAGAACTTTACTTCCCTCAATCGACCATACATTTTGTCCCTACTAGGTCAGATTCCAAATTTAAGCCTGATTGAATCAAAGTACATTTTTCTGGTGGATTATATACACAGGCAAAGGCTGGATTATGTCCGTTTAGTTATACCATCCCCTTTGGTCAGAAATTTGGTGATGAAAGAAGCAGAAGAATTTCATCGTAGGGGGTTTGATATCTTTGAATATGTTCAGACTCACTCCCATCTAACAGAGATATCAAGAAATACAGGCAGATTACAGAAGGAGGCTCCTCCAAACAAAGAGGCAGGTGCTAGGGGTGAAGAGAGGGAAAAGGAGGAGACACAGGACTGGAGATGGCTCGCACTTACATTGAGGGAGTCTATTGACAGCCTCAAAAAACTAGGGAAGCCACTTTAGTCAAGGTAAAGGGTAAATTGAAATTGTTAACCCGGAACTCGAGAGGCTCTGTTAATCTCCTACATAATGTGAACTTAATGAGGGACCTGGCACAATATGATTTACTCTTCATCCAAGAAACTTGGTCAAGGGTTCCTTTATGCTGGGAGGGTTATACGGTATCCTCTATATGTGCACAATGGGGAGGTAGAGGTCGCCCGAAAGGTGGCCTCCTTATTGCAGCGAAAAACCATTTGAACCCTAAAATTAGGGGAGAATGGCTTTTTGCGCATCACTTTTTGGCTGTGGGCTTCTCACTATTGTACAATAATATGGACACACCTTTTCTGTTGGTCAACTCATATTGGAATCCGGCTGAGCTATCGGATAGGCAATTGTGGTTGGAATTATGTAATTTAGGATCCCTTATACAGAACTAGTTGGCAATTAATACAGGTGGCCAGATAGTGATCGCAGGTGATCTCAATGCAGACATTCATGGGGACTCCTTCAACGGGGACGTTTTGATTAGTAAGTTGGGGGAAGTTCTCCAAGGTGTTGATAATCTAATGTGTAGGGGGAGATTGTGGTCACACTTTGCCGAGACGTGGGGCTTGGAAATTTTGGTAAATAATCTGCCAACTTGGAAAGCTAGAGGCTGTCAATCAATAATTGACTATATCATCTGCTCTGGGGACTTGTTCTATCGTTCTGGTAAACTTGATTGCATTGAGACTCCCTTTAGCGATCATTGTATCTTGTCACTGGAAATATGCATTATTGTTCTTAATGAACCTAAAACTGTGTTTAATTACAACATAAATGTCAATCACACAGGGAATCATATTTCATGGACGGGGAAAAAAAGTAGACAATTTACTGGCTTAATGGTAGCAGATTTTGAGAATTTTTCTGAATTACAGAGAAAAAAGACCTATGCGGCTAGTAATTTTATGAAATACATTGGTAGCGCAGTGGCAAAATTGGGTGATACTAATACTGGGGACAACCGACGGAAGAACGATAAATCCCACAATTTTGACATAGAAATTAGAGAAAAAAAGAGGGACATGAGAAAAGAAATTAGACTAATTAAGAAATTGGGACTTACTTTTGTAAATATGGTGGACAGAACTAAAAAAGTCAAACAAAGGTACAAAAACTGGTCCATTCAACATAGAATAAATAAAGGTCAGAGTGAGGGGGAAAAAATGTTGAGTTCATTAAGAGGCACAAATTCAGGAAACTTCTGGTACTTAATAAACAATTGGGACAAACCACAGAAAAAGTTATTAGTGAATCCAATCAATGAAGCAACGTGGAAGGGACATTTTTCAAACTTGTTCGGTCCAAATAAGGAGCGGGCTGGGGCCCCATTGAATCAGGAAACAAATTGGCGCCTGAACTTTACCACAAGGGACATAAAAAACCTAATTGTTAAATCCAAAAACTCGGGAGCGCCGGGCCCAAATAATTTGTCCAACAACATTCTTAAGTCAGAGCCTGAATTATGGGCAAAACTACTGTCAACCTTGTTCTCCAACATATTACTGACTAAGTCCTCCCTTTTGTCTTGGAGGGTATCGATTATTATTCATGTTTACAAAAAGGGTTCCCGATTATGTCCCAAAAGTTACAGGCCAATAGCCATCGCAGACCCGGAATCCAAACTATTTTCTTCACTTGTTCTAAGAGATATTCAGAAATGGATCAATGAAAAACAAATTTTGGTTATGAGACATTTTGGTTTTAGGAGGAATATGGGGACGGAATGTGGGGGGCTGATCTTGCACTGTTTAAGAGCTGAGGCAATGAAAAAGGTGGATACCTCGGTCTTCATTGCATCTATGGATCTGAGTTCAGCATTTGATATGGTGGATAGGAATATACTCTGGATAAGATTAAGAACATTAAATATGCCTGCAATTTCGCTAGACATAGTAAGGGCAATTTATTCTCAGACAGATGTGAAAGTTAGACTGGACTCAGCAGGTACCCTTTCGGATCAATTGACCATGCATAATGGATTGCGCCAAGGCTGTAGATTGGCCCCCACTATCTTTAACCTATATGTTAGTGGCGCAAACACGGCATTATTAAATAGGGGACTAGTATCACCGAGAATATCAAACATGTGTATGTCCTGGTTGGCATATGCGGATGATTTCCTCCTTATTGACACCACTAAGGTTGGACTCCAACGTATGCTTAGAGCCTTTGAGGGATTTATTACCTCTATTGCACTTAAAGTGAACCAGGACAAAACAGTTATTGTGCGCCTAGGGAGGAAGAACAAGAAATCAAATATGCTATCTTGGGTATCCGGGAACATCAAAATCAAAGCAAAATCGGAGTTTAAATATTTGGGTTTTTCAATAGCAGGTGCACAATCCAGACCCCTACCTAGGACACAATTGAAACTTATTGCCGACATCGCTATTTCACAAATGCGGGCTCTAGATGTAAGATTTGGGAAATTCTCAATGACCCCTCTGAGAGAATTCTATACAAAAAAAGTAATTCCCTGTTTAATATATGGGGCCGAATTTCACTCTTTATCCTGTGAAGGTGTGTGGTCCGCGATAGAAAGTTACATTTGGAAATCTGTAATGTATTACTTACCAAAATGTATTCCGTACAACTTAATCAAGTATGAAATGGGTCTAAACTCGCTTCAGGCACTTGTGACCTGGAAAAGAATGACGCTATGGAGGAAATGCAATTCTTTTGAGACTAACTCTTTATACTATCATGCAGGTCGTGATATATGCAATCCTTTCATAGTGGAATTAAATGAAGATATAAACAAAAACTTGATGTTAATGGGTATCTCAACTATCTCCCTCAGGAACAACCTGGGAAGGGTTAAAGAAAGCGTGCTGGGTTTCGATTGGATCCATACTAAAAATTTGATATTGAATACAAAATTGTACCAACAAGTGTGTGCCGTAAATAAATGGTTACCAGGGATGGAAAGTTACCTAACAAAATATCCAAATAAATTAATCCGTAACGATTTTATGCGTTTTAGGTTCAATGTTTTGCCCACTAACCAAATACTCTCAATTCGATCTACTGTTCAGCCAATATGGCCGTGGTGCAGATTTTGTGGTATTGAAGGAATGGTCGAGGACCTGAAACACATACTTTTGGTATGCTCGGCCCTGAGGGAAAAAAGGCTCCTATACTTTGCGCAATATGTTCATAATACGACAGAAGTAAATAGAGAATTTATTTGGTGTAAAAAGTTACATAACAGCAAGGGCAATTTGAATATCAGGGTAGCAACATTTCTGAGAAATGTTTGTGCTCTGTTTTAAATTTACTTTTTTTCATTCTGTTTTCAAACTGTTAAATCTCTTCTTTTATTTTTTCTGGCTTTGGTTTTCTTACTGTGTAAGAGTTTTGAGGATCAATTGTTTTGGATCGTAATTAAGTGACTATGAAGCAATGATGTGAAAATCAACGAAATGTTCTTGGTATAAGTTTTACTATGTTAGATATACGAGAATAACTACGCTTTCTCTAGTGAGAATGTCATTATGTCTCTGTTTCGTTACTCTCTTTTACTTTGTATCTTTGAAATGAAAATGAATTTTGTAAAGGTTTTTCTAAACCAAAACAAATAAAGTATAAATAAATAAATAAATTGTGTAGCATGACACATGCCATGACGATCTTGCCCACCTTCTCATACCCATACAGGAGGGCCCCAACAGACCTGCTGAGGCAGCGAAACCGTGCATTCAAAAGGCCAAATGTCTGCTCAATCACCACACGGGTACGTGTATGTGCACGATTGTAGTCCTCTTCGTGCCTGTTCTGCGGGTTCCGGACTGGGGTAAGGAGCCACCTCTTCAATGGATAGCCTGCATCACCTGCATGTGTGCAAGAATGGTTATGTGTAAGTGATCACATCATATGGTACTTGTATCAATGACACCATAGCATGCATTTATTTCCTGTTGGCACCCACATATCCATGCATGAATACAGCCTCATGACGTTACTGCAATGTGTGTATTCATCAGATCGACAGATGTGCGTGGTATCGTCTAGAGGGTGCAGGGGTGTCCTATTCCTTGTGAGTGCCCATGCACTGTGGTAGTCCACGGCGGTTGTTGACATGATCTGGGTGCCGTGTGGTCAATTGTATGCTTTCATCCTGTCACCGTTGATGGCAGACTCATGATGATCTCACTTTGCACAACAGATGTGGACATGCTGCTTAGGTGGGCCTCTGTGTTGGTGTTGGGGTGTGTTCATGCATTTTGTCCTCATGTGACTCCTTTGTATGCAGTAATGTAGAACTGTCCTTCTTGATGATGGTATTTGGTGCTGTGCATTGGCCATACTAACTGCTTGTCGATGCATTATTGTGTTGTGGGGGCTACGGTTTGATTATGTGCAGTGTACATGTTGATGGCTATTGAATGGTTGTAACACTGCATCATATTCATGGTAGGGCAGCTTACGTTGTGCATTTTGGGGTCAGGTGTCAGGAGAAGTCTGGCCTGCTTTGGGGTATGAGCATGGTCCATCCTCTCAGGTACTCTCAGCCAGGTGAAGTATGCATCTCTCCCCTCCCCCATCTCAGCCAGGTGTAGTATGCATCTCCCCCCCATCTCAGCCAGGTGAAGTATGCATCTCTCCCCCTCTCCCATCTCAGCCAGGTGAAGTATGCATCTCCCCCCACCCCTCTATCTCAGCCAGGTGAAGTATGCATCTCTCCCCCCAATCACCTACCCACATCGCGATGCCATGAGCCTGACATGCAACTCACTGAGAAGCCAGGATCTCTGCCCTGCATGTCGCTCCATGTAGCGTGGTATCGTGGAGTTCCGCAAGACCATTGAATCATGGGTTGATCCGGGAAATCGGGCACAACAATGTGTGATGATCTTGTTTGAATCACATACCATTTTCATGTTGATGGAGTGGTATAATTTACGGTTGCGGTACACTGCCTACATGGCATGTGGGACCACCAATTCCACATGGGTACAGTCAATGGCGCCAATGCAACCAGGGATGCCGGCCAGTGAATGGAAATCAACTTTGGTGTTGGAGATCTCCTGGGCAGTCCGTGGTAGGAAAATGTGGTCGCCTGTGTGCTTCAGGAGGGCATCCAGCACTTGGTTCAGCGAACGTGAGAATAATGGCTGTGATATGCCATGCATGTGCCCCACTGTGTGCTGGTGCAGGAAGTGGAGCACAGACACTACCTTCAGTAGAGGTGGGGTGGCGGTGCGTATTTCAATGAAGCTGACAATGTCGTCATGTATCATGTCCACTACGTTGGTGATCGTGTGCCTGTCCAGACGGTACAGGGTGTGGATCTGCTCAGGGTTTAGGTTGAATGGACTGGCTCTGATGCGAGGGATTGGGGGCTGCCTGCGTTTTACCACTGGCTGCACTGGTGGGGCATGCTGGGCCTGCCTCACCCTCCTTCTCTTCCTGCGTCTCCTCTGTGCTGCCTGTTGTTGTTGTTGTTGCTGGAGTTCCACTGCAATCATGTCCTCCAGCCCCAGCATTGCTGGCAGTATTGGAATCATTTTGGTGTGTGAGTGGGTGTGCTCATTTTGTGCTGGCCCAGTCTATATTGCCTCCACCTGTGTTGACTGTGTGCACTTGTGGCAGTTGGGAACACTGCACATGGCCGTTTACGGGTGGTCCGCGATGCCGGTATTTACTCCATACCGGTAAGGTACTTTTCGGGTTTCAGTAGGCCGTTATTTGCATGTCCGCCTGACTTGTGATGTCCTCCTGTTTACGCCATGCCGGTATTGCCGGCATTAAGGGTCGCGTGCCCGCGCCCATGCCGCTATTAGAGGCACCGTTATTTACAGTGCCGCTAATAGCGGGTTGGCGGGTCGTAATGGCCCAGAGCGGTAAGCGATGCGGTAATCCTTTACCGGCATCGTTTTTCCCTTACCTCCTACCTCGTAATGACCCCCTGTGTGTTTGGGCATATAGGCACACCTGGTGCTACACTGAGTAACTGCAAAATATGATAAATTGGTTGGGGATATGTATGGGTTGCTGCATGCCTACAGGTTGTGTGGATGAGCACTATGTCACACTATAAGGGTTATCAACGGCCATATGTACAATATATTGAGCAGCTTTCCAAATTGTCTGCAGTAGTTATGTATACAATAAACTGCACATTTTTCCAAATTGAAACTGTAATCTTATCAGACGAACATTTAAATACAGAACACATTGGGGGTCATTACGACCCTGGCGGTAGGAGGTTAATGGGGCCGGTAGAGCTGCCGGCCCCGTTAACCCCCTACCGCCTCATTACGAGGTCTCCTCGCAGGACCAGCTAAGGATGCCTGGTTTTACCAGGGGTCCTTAGCGGGTCCCGCGAGCAGACCAGCATGCTAACAACGGGCCCGTCAATAAGGGGCCCGTTGTTAGCATGCTCCCCATTCCCATTGAGCCCTATGGGGGCTCGAATGGGAATGGGGATGGGTTCCTGGAATGGGGAAATACCGGGCCCTCCAAGGTCAGAATGGCCAGGTATTTCCCCATTCCAGGAACCCGTACCCAGTACCCAGAATGGGGGTAGCCATGTCGTAATGACCCCCATTGTCCCATTGCGTGCTTACCTGCAAAAATCCAGAACCCACAGAAAGACGGCGGTGAATGCGGGCCTCGTGATCCTTTGAACCGCCCACCCGCAGGGGGATAAAAGTCTCCTGTCAGAGCTAAAGTTGTTCTTGGAATGGGCCTCATTACAAGCTTGCCGGTCCGGATACAACGGTACCAGTAGGCTTACCGGTACCGTTGTATCCGGACCGGCAAACTCTGAGTTGTACTCGCGGGTGCCTTTCATTCCACCAGGTCTGACCTGGCGGAATGAAAGGCACCCACAAGCACAGCTTGTCTCTAGCACCGGCCTGGTAGTGAACCGTGCCGGTGCTACAGGCATCCCCATTCTCATTCAGACCTATGGGGCTCAATGGGAATGGGGATCACCTGATTCTGGCACCCGCAAAAGGGCAATTACTGGGTCCGGCGGGGCCGGAAAACCCTGGTAATTGCCCATTCGCGGGTGCCGGACTTTGTTGCAAGTTTGGAGGTAGCCTTGCCGGTTTTAACAGCAAGGCTACCTCCATCCTTGTAATGAGGCCATTGTCTCTTTGTGTGCTTACCTGCATGCAGACTCTAAAACCCAGAACCCACTGCAAGAAAGCAGCAATTGCAGGGCCTCCTGACCCTTTGAACCAGCCACCTGCAAGGGGGATAAAAGTCTCCTGCCAGCACTGAAGCAGCACTTGAACATTGAGGCTTATTACAAGTTTGGCGGTGCAGAAGAACAGTATAGGTAATACCATTTACCTCAATTTTCCAGCACCGACAAACTACAAGTTTGCCTGTATTACCTCTGCTAGTATACCCAGATGGTTATATCAGCAATTATTGTGAGTAAAGTGGAGGCGTTACCTCCAGCTTCAAGCTGGAGCTAACTCCTCCACCTTACCTTCCAAAAATCGCTGGTATCACCATTCATTAATAACCGCAGATGTAATACCAGCAAAAGTCCTCAATGGAGTCCTATGAACTACATTAAATGGGGATCGACACTGGCAAACCGCCACTAGTAATCAGGTGGTAATACCTCCATTGGTAATACCACCTGACCAAGTGCCAGTATCGGTAATTGAGCCTCATTACAAATCAGGCGGACCGGAAATAACGGTGGCGGGAAATCCGCCGCCACCGTTGTTTCCGGACCGCCTGATCCCGACTCCTGCAGGCTGGAGGTGATGTTCCCGCCAGGTTTGACCTGGCGGGTTTAACACCGCCCGCCTGTAGGCGGACGAGGAAACACCGGCAGCATTACGAGATGCTGCCAGTGTTTCCATGATCCCCATTCCCATTGAGTCCCATAGGACTCAATGAGAATGGGGATTAACACCATTCCGCCTCCGTGATTCCCGGAAAACTGGGGTTGTAATGCCCCGGTAATTCCGGGAATCACAGAGGCGGAATGGTAATATGAGTCCGGTGGTAACCAGGTTGTTTTACTGCCTTGGTTACCGCCGGACTCGTAATGAGGCCCATTCTGTTTGCCTGTATTCTTTTAGAATACCAGCAAACTCGTAATGAGCCTCATTGGGCCTCATTACAAGTCCGGTGGTAACAGTGCCGGAAATTCCGGCAGGTTACCGCCGGACTCGTATTACTATTCCGCCTCCATGATTCCCGGAATCACCGCAGCATTACAACCCCGGTGACCACGTCCGCCTGCAGGTTGATGGTGTTAAACCCGCCAGGTCAGACCTGGCGGGAATGACACCTCCCGCCTGCAGGACTCGAGATCAGCCGGTCCGGAAACAAAGGTAGCAGCGGGTTTACCGCCACCGTTATTTCCAGACTGACTGACTCGTATTGAGGCCTATTTGGCCTCATTATGAGTCCGGTGGTAACCGTGCCAGAAATTCCGGCAGGTTACCGCCGGACTCGTATTACGATTCCGCCTCCATGATTCCCGGAATCACCGGGGCATTACAACCCCAGTGACCCGGTAATTCCGGAGGCGGAATTCGGTAAATCCCCATTCCCATGGAGTCCCATCGGACTCCATGGGGATGGGGAAGTGGAAACACTGGCACCATCTTGTAATGGTGCCGGTGTTTCCACGTCCGCCTGCAGGTTGATGGTGTTAAACCCGCCAGGTCAGACCTGGTGGGAATGACACCTCCCGCCTGCAGGACTTGAGATCAGCCGGTCCGGAAACAAAGGTAGCGGCGGGTTTACCACCACCGTTATTTCCAGACCGACTGACTCGTAATGAGGCCCATTTGGCCTCATTACGAGTCCGGTGGTAACCGTGCCAGAAATTCCAGCAGGTTACCGCCGGACTCGTATTACCATTCCGCCTCCGTGATTCCCGGAATCACCGGGGCATTACAACCCCGGTGACCCGGTATTTCCGGAGGCGGAATTCGTTAAATCCCCATTCATGGGTATGGGGAAGTGGAAACACCGGCACCATCTTGTAATGGTTCAGGTGTTTCCACGTCACCTGCAGGACTCGAGATCAGCCGGTCCGGAAACAAAGGTGGCGGCGGGTTTACCGCCACCATTATTTCTGGACTGACTGACTCGTAATGAGGCCCATTGTCTTTTTGTGTGCGTACCTGCATAATACAGACTCTGAAACCCAGAACCCACAGTAAGAGGCCGGCGACTGCAGGGCGTCCTGACCCTTTGAACAACCCAGCTGCAGGGGGATAAGAGTCTCCTGCCAATGCGAGGGAAAGCGCCACACGCAAAACGCGTCGTCATTACGCCTTCAGGCGGTGAAGCAATGGACATGGCAACAACAGGGGAGCAGCTTTAGGCCCACATCCCTCCAACGCGTTTAGAGGTCTAGAGTGTGGTAGAAGGCCTGCATGTATGAAATTATGCTTCTTTATATATATCTAAATGTACATACCACTTATGACACCCGAGAAGCTACCCCCTTAAAATCGTTAATGCTCCTTCAAATTCTTTTAAGGAAAGCATACCTACGACGAAAATAACGAAGTTTTTCCGTGTCAGAGACGCCACCACGTTAGATGCTGAACACTCTTTAGAACACCAGTTATTTTCATCTTTGGCCTGCCTAGGATCGATGTTCACTGAAAAGCTGAATTAAGGCAGGCAGCAACACAGAATGATAAGCTAAAATAAAGATTTATTGTAGCGAAACGGACGGATCCCATGGCCACCCGGCCTCAAGGCCCCCCAATAGTATAGAATGTGGAACCCTTGCCAATAGTAAACACGCCAGGGTTCCATTAAAACACTTCTCCCCCTTATTGACACTACGAGAGAAAACCAACGCAATTACAAAACTATGAAGGAAAATAGGGAAGGAAATAGGGAAAGAAATAAACAAGAACAAACAGATGCATTGCAATGGTTAGCAACATCATAGAGCTCATTTCTGAACACCCCACCAGTGCCAGCAGCAGGCCACACCGCACAGCCCCTCTGGTCCGCATTTTCCTCCCTACTCACAACTCCCTCCTCACACATACCCTCACGCATCACAACGACCGAATTAGAACTCAGACCCAAACTAGTTACCAAAGTCAAACCAGATGTGTTACTCGACACCGGCACCACAGGTGCTACTCTCTCAACCACTATCCACCTCTTGTTCCACCGCGACCCATCATCCAGAACTACATATCCTTCACTTCTGTCTGCAGAGATATGTACACACTTCCACCTTTGGATACAAATCTTGGGTTCTTCATGCACACACTATCACCAACCTTCACACCAATGGCTTTCTTATTTGCATGTTGCACCCTTACTCTCTCTTTTTGAGCACATACTCTCTCTAACACCTCTGACAAATTAACTTTGGTGAGGACCCCACCCCCAAGGGCAGCCATCCTCAACTTTGAACCCACCTTTCTACCTCTCATCAGTTCAAACGTTGAGCGACCCGTAAAGGCTGATGGCATACGCCCATAGGCTGCCAATGCTTCTGACACAACACCACTCCAATCCAATCCATTGGCAACAGCCAGTTGAATTGCCCCTTTCACAAATCGGCTCATCCTTTCCACTAACCCATTTGCAGAAGGATTATATAAAGAGGTCCTATGATGCCTGATGCCCAGGTTTTGCAAAGACACCTGCATACGGAGTGAAATGAGCCAGACTACCTTCCCTATCAAACACCCTGCTGAGAAATTCTATAATCATGTCACCGTTTCCAAAGCAGCAGCCTCCACCCACCGTGAGGTGTAATCCACCAAAACCACCACAAATCTCAACTTTCCACCAAGACCATCCATGGCGCCCATGATGTCCAAAGACACGTTTGACCATACTTCACCCAGAACCTCTACAGGATAAATAGGCTGCGGATGGAGTGCCCTGCTTTTGTCGCTTACCGCACAAGCGATACACTCTTTCACGGCCACCTTCACCTCCTGATCCATTCCCGGCCACCAGTATGATTCTAGGAATTGTCTCTTAGTCAATGACCTATCCAAATGACCTTTGTGTGCCAACCCGTTAGGCCTGGGCCTCAAACTGAGAGGTCTAACTAGCATATCACCTCATGTGACACCCCACAGCCCTCTGCCAACTCACTCAAAATATGCATATATGCCTTCCCTTCTTCTTTGACATTCACGTTCTCCCAGCCAACCCACAAACCCTCCTTGATCCAGGTCAACTCTGCACCAACTGCACTCTCCCTCTCCCACTCACTTTTGTCAACAACAGGAAGAATGCGTGCAACCTGAGTGCTTGTTTCACCCTCCACATCCTCAACAGAACTAACCACCGGCAACAGGGACAAACAGTTCACAACCACATTCCTCGAACCAGTAATGTATTCCACTCTGAAATTTAACTCTTGTAAATCTACCATTCACTTTGCTATCCTCAGAGATGCAGACCCCATGCCCTTGGTAGTCAATACATATGTGAGTGGTTTGTGATCCATCGGAATTGCGTACAGAATACCCCCCAGAAATGTCCTGAAATGTTTAGATACCTAAGAGGCTGCCAAGGACTCCCTCTCAATCACAGCATAATGCCTCTCTGCATCCCTGAGAACTGTAGTTGCAAACGCAATAGGTCTGAACCTCCCACCCTGTCACTGCTCCAACACTGCACTACGCCAACATCACTCGCGTCCACAGTAACTACCGTCCTACTTTTCAGATTGAACAAACTCAAGGAGGCAGACTTATCCACATCCTCTTTCAACTTGACAAACCCCTCCAGACAATGCTGTGACCACTCAAACCTGACATTTTTCTTCGATAATGTTCGCACGCACATGTTTTTCTCTGCATATGACGAAATACATTTCACGTAGTACTTGGTCATTCCTAGGAACAACCTCAGCTGTGCCTTATTCACAGGAGAAGGCACTCCCTCATCACCTTAACCTGTATGCCATTCACGTCCAACGTGTGTTCCAAATAAGGAACACCCACCTGACACTTTGCCAACTTTACAGTAAAACCACTCGACTGCAAAATGTGTATTACACAAAGCACTCTCTCGTTGTGTTCACTCCGATCCTTTCACCAGACCAAAATATTCTCCTGGAAGTAGCTTACACCACGTTCCTCCCCAAACAGTGCCTGCATCAGCCGTTGACAAACAGCCAATGCGGACACCAAGCCAAATTGCATACATCAAAATCTGTAGACTTTCAATGGGGTGACAAATGACGTAAGCGTACACAACTCTTCGTGCAGGTTAATTTGATGAAATGCCAAAGAGAGGTCAAATGTCAAGACCTACAATACTTGATCTGTGGTTGCTAAAAGCTCATTTATATTAGGCAAGGGATGGCGGTCGACACACATGCTTGCATTAAGCTCCCTAAAGTCAACACACATCCTGAGGCCACCATCCCGCTTGCTCGCAAGGACCACAGGCGAAAACTAATCGCTTCTAGTACCCCCGCCTACTTAAGATTTGTAAGTTTACACTTTAGCCCTTCTCTGCCCAACACCGGTACCTTCCTAACCTTATGGGCCTTAGGCACTGCCCTTCTCTTCAATACAATCTTATGAGAAAAACCACGCAACATGCTCAATTTGTCCAAAAACACTGTGGGATAAGAGTTTCCCAGTAACCCCCCGACAAACTTCCCTCTGTTCGCATTTGCTCCCTATCCTCCACACTCAGCACCGGAATAGCTTTCCCAGGGCTTATCTCTATTTCCAAAGCAGCTTGCTCGTCCTATCCCTGGACACTCTCGCCCTTGTGCGCTACATACAACTCCCCTTCATTTTTGCACCCTTTGAATGCTATTCAAGCCCACTTTTATGATATGATATGATATGTTATTTATAATGCGCTTAATACACAGAGGTTTCTAAGCGTGGACCCAGGGATCGAACTTGTGTTGCTCCGTGTCATCTTGCTTCCAAGGCGAGCACGTTGCCCCTGCGCTATCCTCCCGAGACTTTGATAGGCACCTGCCAATATGCACTGGGATTGATATCAGAGGGTTGGAGGGTTGACACTTCCTTTCCATAATTCATCTTGTACAGTTCCGATGAAATGATAGTACATGGTGATCCAGAATCTACCAGCATATCTATTTGCACTCCATTTACTGTAAGCATGACCCACAGCCCTTCCTTGGCCACCACCCTCAACATGCAACAGAACCCCTTCACGTGCCACACTGCTCACATGTCCCACCATTCAGTTGGCACCTCCGTCTGCCTCCACCATCCTGACGTCTTGTCTTCATTGCATACTGCCACTCTCACCATTCAAGTTGCACATTCTGGCATAATGTCCCTTGGTATTGCATCTCCTGCACTTCACACCAAAGGCCGGATAATCCTTGGCACCAGTGCAGTGACCGATCCACCCACACTTTCTGCACGCTTGTCTTCCTCCAGCACTGAATAGCCCTTTGTTGATCTTGTTCGTGTGGTAATCCGCTTTTTCAGCTCTACCCCTTGTGTCCCCACCACCCTTCTTGGGTGCTAGCACGGCTTTCACTGACTCTCCATGTGCCATCCTGTCCACTTTCCCCAGGACTCTTTGTACACTGGCACGCGACTCCTCAATGGCCCTTGAAGTATCAATGATTTTATCCAAAGGAGGATCTCTGTAGACCCAAAGTCTCTCCCTTACTTTAGCATTGCTCCTTTTCATCATCACCTGGTCTCTTTATATTCATCCAGTACACCTGTGAACAGGCAAGTGGATATGAGGGTGCGCAAGGCTGTAACGTAGGAATCGATTGATTCACATGCGCCCTGTGCTCTGGAAAATAAATGATATCGCTCCAACACAACATGCCCCACCATTCCGTTGGCACCTCCGTCTGCCTCCACCATCCTGACGACTTGTCTTCATTGCATACCGCCACTCTCACCATTCAAGTTGCACATTCTGGCATAATGTCCCTTGATATTGCATCTCCTGCACTCCACACCAAAGGCCGGATAATCCTTGGCACCAGTGCAGTGACCGATCCACCCACACTTTCTGCACGCTTGTCTTCCTCCAGCACTGAATGGCCCTCTGTTGATCTTGTTCGTGTGGTAATCTGCTTTTTCAGCTCTACCCCTTGTCTCCCCACCACCCTTCTTAGGTGCTAGCACAGCTTTCACTGACTCTCCATGTGCCATCCTGTCCACTTTCCCCACGACTCTTTGCACACTGGCACGGGACTCCTCAATGGCCCTTGAAGTATCAATGACTTTATCCAAAGGAGGATCTCTGTAGACCCAAAGTCTCTCTCTTACTTTAGCATTGCTCATTTTCATCATCACCTGGTCTCTTTATATTCATCCAGTACATCTGTGAACAGGCAAGTGGATGTGAGGGTGCGCAAGGCTGTAACGTAGGAATCGATTGATTCACATGTGCCCTGTGCTCTGGAAAATAAATGATATCGCTCCAACACAACATTGGGCCTTTTCCCAAAACGCCCTTCCAATTTCTTCAAAGCTGTCTTGTACAAGCTCACTACAGTTTCTCCTTCTCCACTTCCGGGGACTCGTACCTTCTCACCAAGTAAATGTCTGAACACCCTCAGCCCTTCTGTGCCCAAACAATTCAAAAGCGCTGCTTCCCTCTCGTCATCCATGTACTTAGCTATGCCGGCTTCTCTTAAGTAGACCTAAAATGCGTCTTCCCAGAGGTCCCATAGTACAGGAGGCTCGCCTTGAGCCAACAGGAATGCGGGAGGAGGTCTGGCATTATTTTGCTGCATGATGCTCAAAATTACTTGGTTAATGAGCTAGCTTGCAGTTGATGGTGCTCTGTACTGCTATCCTTAATCAGCACACTTTGCATTCAACAGCAGAAATGATATCACAGTACCGTGTTGGTGCTTTCTAGTGTGTACCCTTGGGCTGGCTCGGTCGTGTGCAGACTTGTTATCAATGCTGCGGCATCTAGCAGCAAAACAAAATGGGAATTCAATGCTGCAGCATCTAACAGCAAGGCGGAATGGCCTTTCTGCATTGCAGCGTTCCGATGCAGAAGGTGGTTGCTATGCTATGCAACCCAAAATGGGCGCCAACATGCCGTAACGTTGTTAGGTCCTTTCCTCAGACCTCTCATTCTCTTCCTGAGCATCGGGGTGTGGGTGTGCTCCAATGCCCACAACCGTGCTGGGCTCACGCCACTGCCCCCACCCCAAATCCTTCAGTACATAGGAGGGGAACCGCACCTGCGCCTGAACGGTAAGGCGCAGCTGGAGGGGCTGGTCAAGTTCGGCTGAAGCAACCCCGGCTATACGCTTGGCTGGGAAGGAACCATGAAGATGCAGGGAGAGGAGGCACACGCGTGGATCTTTCTGGAGGATCCGACTCATTTTCTTCATCATCGCCAGAGAAGGTAGGCAG
This sequence comes from Ambystoma mexicanum, assembly GCF_040938575.1. Taxonomy (NCBI): domain Eukaryota; kingdom Metazoa; phylum Chordata; class Amphibia; order Caudata; family Ambystomatidae; genus Ambystoma; species Ambystoma mexicanum. The sequence goes on from NC_090929.1 coordinate 1,090,204,232, forward strand.
CAACACCGGATGGTAAGCATTAATAAAGATTTATTGTAGCGAAATTGGCCCCATTTCGGGAGGATAGCTCAGCAGCAACATGCTCGCCTTGGAAGGAAGACGACATGTAGCCACACAGGTTTGATCCCTGGGTCCGCGCTTAGAAACCTCTGGGTATTAAGCACGTTATAAATAACCTATCATATAATACCTATCATATCCACCAGGCCCCTCAACAGTATAGAATGTGGAACCTTGGCCAAGAGTAAACACGCCACGGTTCCATTACAGCAAAAGCCTATTGTATTAATTTGCGTCTACTCTGGCGGATACAAGTAACACAGCTGGCAAAGATCTAAACTCCTCTTCTCACTGCAATACGCCCCCTATGAATAACAATGTGGTTACATCCTCGTCTGTGTTGGTAGCAGATAACCCATCGCTGCCAACACTAACCAACTCTGGGAGCATCTGTTCCAGAGCACAGCAAGAGTCACAGAAACTATTGATATGCATGTACCGCCAGAAGTAAACACATCCTTATCTTCAACGCCTTTAATACTGCACTTGGTGCACTCACTTTTGTTAGCCCTGTTAGAGGTTCTTCAGGAGGAAGGGTACTCGTCTACTTCCATTCATGACAACCAAGAAAAATCAGTATTTTCTCCACAACCCAATTTCTAGCCCTGGAACAGCTACTTACTTCTCTGCTCAATGCGTGTGAAACTTTGGAACAAAAACACGTTAACTACACTGTGTTGTAAATAAGCATGAATATTATATAGTATTATAATGTAGTTTATTTGGAGGAGGTCCCCTATAACCAACCTCCTTCACACAAGCATCTTCTCATATGATCCTGGGCAGTTTCCAGAACCATACAAGAAGAACGCTTCTGAATGGAACCAAACAACATTCTACATCATAACATCTCCCCCACCACATCATTTATGAAGAATGTAATTATATTGAACTATTTACAGGAAGAAAACTGCTAACAATCTAACATGGCTATCAGGATGGGGAAAACTATGTACAGGATTTAAAAGAAGATATACAGTATTCTATTAATGAACCACATAACCTCTCACCTGTTATTCCTTTCTTACTGTGAGTTAATTCTTAATAAAAGGATACATGTTGTGGTTCATATCCAAATTCCAAAATATTGTAGACAAAGCATGTGACAAAAGTAAGAAAATGCTGCTGTTTCAGTAGTAAATAAAATCTTTTTTAAATGTATGTACAATTCTTCTAGCTCTCGAAGATGCATTCTTATCTCCACATGAATCTCTTGAAATGTCCTTATTGGCACACTTCTCCATCGTGCACCCGTCACTAGAAAGTGTAACATTTTCATTGATATTCTTCACTTGTCCAGATATGTCCCTCCCTAGTCTCTGTGTGGAAGACTGATCAGAAACATTCCTCATATATCTTCTTTCTTTGACAATATGATATCATTGCATGACCAATTGTTACCATCTTCTAGAATTACAGACTTCTTGGCGCATTCAACCACTCTCTGAGGAGGTCGGAATTTGGATTCCCCTTTCATAACTCTCTTAGGTTCTCTTATCCTAATCCAGTCTCCACTTTTGATTTTTGCTTTCTTTTACATGATTCTGCCTATCATAGTATTTTTTGTATTGATCTTGCTTCTTCTTTACTTTCCTTATTATTTCATTCATATCAACATTTTTGTTTTTCTTTATCATCATCCATGCAGGTCTAAGCCTGTTGGTGGCAATCCTTCCTCTCATCAGGGTAAATGGTTCCACTTCCGTCGTTGAGTGTGGAGTCACTTTGTATGCGTTCAGCGCTTCTTTTAGTGTTTCCTTCCATGGCAAACTATTAACAACAGCTAGCTGAATCACACCTTTTAAAAAACGATTCATTCTTTCCACTAGTCTGTTACTCATGGGATGATATAGCGCTGTAGTGCTATGTTTAATGGCTCGTTCTTTCAAGAAGCACTGAACCTTTTGCAACATAAATTGTGCTCCATTGTCGGATATTAACTCTCGTGGTTCACCCTCTCTACTGAAAATTTCTTCCAAAAACTTTGTAACTTTAATGGCAGAGACAGATTCTTCCATTACTCCACACTCAACCCATTTGGAAGTGTAATCAACCAACAAAATAAGATATATCTTTGATGTTTCAAGTATCTCATATGGACCAGCTATGTCAATGTCCAGTTTTGTCCACACAGAGTCTGGTATGGCTATCGGTTGTAATGGTGTGGTCTTGGTTATCTTTCCTTTATCACTTACCGCACATGCGGAGCATTCTTTGGCTAATGTTTCTAATTCACTCCACATGTTTGGCACCAATAATTTTCTCTGACTCTTCTTTTTGTTAAATTCCTGCCTACATGCCCCTCGTGAGAGATTTCCATTATACTCTCTCTTAGAGACGCAGGAGGAACAATCCGATCTCCTCTATATATACATGCCTCATCACATGAAATTTCGTCTTTTATCTTCTCCCAGTATTCAATGTCCACATTAACATCTTTCCAGCCGCTTTCCACTGCTTTTCTTATATTCCCTTGTTCTAAATCTAGTTTCATGGCCTCAATCCATTCTTCTTTCCCAAAACTGGGATGTACTTGTGCAATGATGCAATCCATGTCTTGGTCTTCTAAGATTTCATCACCATCCACGTGGTCCTTTCCCTCATCATCACATGGTAAGCGAGAAAAGCAGTCGGCCACAATATTTGTTTTGCTGGGAGTGTACTTTATAACTACATTGTACTGCAATATAATCAAAGTCCACCTCCTAATGCGTGGGGAGGTCATATGAGGGTTCTTTGGATTTAATACATGGATAAGTGGCTTGTGGTCTGTCTTGAGTTCAATTGGAAGCCCCCATATTAGTCCTTTGAAATGTTCTAAAATCCACATAACTGCCAAAGCTTCTTTTTCTATTGTTGAATAATTCCTTTCCGCCCCTCTTAAAGTCCTAGAAGCGAAAGCAATTGGGACCACAAATTCATTTCGAACTTCTTCCAAAACGCCTCCCAACCCTGTGTTGCTGGCATCCACTGATACTACAGTCTTGGCACTACAATCAAACATCCTCAGGGCAGGCACTTTGTTGATCAATACCTTGATTGCATCCAACTCCTTCTTGCATCCTTCAGACCACCCGAATTTTGCACCTTTTATCATCAACCTTCTCATTTCACTTGTCCTATCTGCATAATGATCCACAAATTTGGAATAATATTCAGTGAGACCCAGTAGACTCCGAAGTTGGTCTTTATTAGCTGGATCAGGAAGCTTAAGAATGGTGTTCACAAGAGCTTCTTTGGGTCTTATTCCTTCTGCATTGATGTGATGGCCCAAATATGTCACCTCCTTTTTTTTTATCTTACACTTTTCAATCTTAAGAGTGAGACCTTCCTGCTGTATAACTTGCAACACACCCAAAGGTTTGGCGTCATGATCTTCTTCCGACATGGCAGACACTAATATGTCATCTTGAAAATAGTATACTCCTTTTAAGCCACTAAAAAGATGTTGCATCAGTCTCTGAAAAACGGCAGCTGCTGATGCCAAACCAAATGGCATCCTTTTGTAACGAAAAGCCTTTAAAGGTGTTATAAACGATGGGAGGTTTCCGCACTCATCTTCTAGATTGACCTGATGGTATGCCGAGGATAAATCTAATGTGGTGAAATACCTCGCCGGTTCCATGGTAGTGAGCATTTCTCCAATATTGGGTAAGGGATGACAGTCTACCCAAATATTATTATTAAGATCTCTCAGGTCAACGCACATTCTAATCGAACCTTCTGGCTTCCTCACTGTGACAATAGGAGATAGCCATTCGGATCTTTCTATTGGTTCAATGAAGTCTTGGGAACATAATTTTTCCAGTTCTCTCTGCAAGGCCTCCCGAGTGCCAATCGGATTGTCGGAATGTTCCTTACTTTATGCACTGTAGGTTTCACACCTCTCTTTAGTATTATGAGATGCTTGAATCCTTTAAGACACCAATGTTATCATTAAAGACTTTAGGGAAACTTTTTGCTAGATTTTTGGCAGAGTCACAACTTTTGTTCATTATACTCAGAATTGGAACATTCTCTCCAGGGTGTATTCTGATCTTCAATGATGCTTGCTCCCACCAACCAACTATTGAAAAACCTTCTTCAGCTACATACAATTTGCAATATGTCTTCCTTCCTTCGAACTCTAAATGCACCCAGGTATAGCCTACAATATTGATTGGTGTTTTACCATAGCCAGTTGCTCTAACCTTAGTCATATGTAACTCTTCAATTTTCTTTCCCAATACATGAAGGTATGTCTCCATGTCTACCATTGTATATGGAGACCCGGTATCCACCATCACCTGTAGTGTAATGCTATTAATGGGCATGGGCACCCATGGGCCGACCGTGCTTCCAGACGGTGTAAGAGCCAATATCTATATTTCTTCCTCAAAGTTACTTGTGATTGCTACTAAATCATTTGATCCACTAACTTCTTCCATCGCTCTCACACTTGTCATAGCACCTCTCCCAAATTGGCTGTTGTACCTTGTTGCATTATATCGTGAATTTGATCTGCCCCTATCCTCTGATGTTGCGACATACCTTACCAAAATGGCCCACTTGCCCACATTTATAGCATTCAGCTGAACGAGCTGGGCAGCCCTTCTCTATGTTTGCATGTCTATACCATCGACATTTCAAACATCTATTTTGTGGTCTTTGTAGCATTTCTCTACTTGGTCTGGGACTTATTCCAACGTCAGATTTCACTATTTTCTTCACGATGGCAACTAAAGCTTCCTCATCTTTATCATATCTTCCATTGCTCATGCCCTGTACCACTTTTATGTCAACACATTCTGATTTGCTTTGGACTTCCTTCATGCATTTCTATCCCAGCTCAAATGATCTAGCTATTTCAATTGCTTGTTCTAATGTTGGATTTTTCGCTTGCCATAGCCATTGTTGAATTCGAGCTTCCGCCACATGTAGCACCAACTGATCTCTTAAATATTCGTCTGCCACTCCTGTGAATTCGCATGTCGATATAAGACCTCTTAAGGCAGTGACATAAGTATCTACAGACTCATTCTTGTTTTGCTTCCTTGAAAAGAATCTATGTCGTTCCAAAACAATGTTTGTTTTATTACCAAAATGCTTATTCAGCTTTGACAGTGCAGTCTCATATTTCCTGGTACTAGCCGAAGAATCCCCAGATCCTTCCTCTGTGTCATTAGAATCAGGCAATGTTCTAAATATCCTCAATGCTTCAACACCAACACAATTGAGAAGAGTGGCGTCTTTTAGATCATCATTGTACTTAGCACCTCCTACTGCTCTTAAATAGACCTGAACATTATCTAAACATTGCTCCCATGGACACACAGGATTACCAGGCTGAGCCAAGAACTTCATTGGTGCTACAATGTTCTGCATGTTGAAGGTGGTTATCAGTAATTCAGAACAATTACACTGCAATGGATTTTCTTTTTAAAAAAAATTCTTCTCAGTTCCCTTCTTTTATTTTCTCCTTAAGGATATTATGTTCCACATCCACAATGTTAATAGAATGATGGCACACGGTAATGATGTTGTCTTGATAACGTTGGTTACTTTAATTGCACTGTCAACTGTCCACGTGTTGGTACAGTTCAACTTTAAATCCAACAACAGTCCGTGTTCTTGTATTTGTATAATATGGCGTAAGAAATGCAACGTTGTATCCAAAATAAACAGTTATTCACCATCCAATTACTATTTACACAGCCATACTTTCTTAAACATCTTGCGCACGTCGTGTATGTCTGTTTTTCTTTCCACAATACGCTCTATTCGTATTGTCACTGTGCATCCGTAACTATGTCAACCTCGACTCGCAAAGATGGCGGCACGCAAAGTACGTACGTAGGTGCCTTACTCTGATCAAGTTCAAACATCGCTTCCTACACACTGACATGCGACATGCTTACGTACCAAGTGCATCATTCGGACCGAGATGTTCTTTACAGTTGGCTGCTTGGCTCACGCGCCACCCATAAATGTAAGTCATCCGTGTCTATAATAAAGTCAATATTCTCCTCGTCTCACCGAGAAAAGTCATTTCAGCCTCATTCAATGCGATTCGTTACTTCTCTGATGATTACAGGTTCTAGCTGTCCTGCGGTCATTTCTCAATGACCGCTTTCGCCAAGACCTGCGCCAATATGCGTCTGGGGACCCCCTTCAAGGACAGCTCCTCATCGCCATTTGTTGTAAATAAGCACGAACATTATATAGTATTATAATGACGTTTATTTGGAGGAGGTCCCCTGTAACCAAACTCCTTCACACAAGCATCTTCTCATATGATCCTGGGCAGGTTCCAGAACCATACAAGAAGAACACTTCTGAATGGAACCAAACAACATTCTACATCATAACACACTGTCCTCCGAAACTCCATTAGGTACAAATTGGCCATGGATCGACCCACTACTAATGTTGCCTGTGACATAAACACCTCCATTATCGAATGTGATGACCATAAAATCGAGGATCCGGCTGCAGTAATGGTTGTATCCGGTCCCATACTACAGGCATTGGACACCTTGGAGCAGCAGAACATTGTAAATGAAGGAGATGATCTACATAATACTGACCTGCTATGACATATACCACTACAAATGAACATACTTTTAAGTCCCAGAGTAAAAAAAGGTCAAACAAACAAGGCAAGCGATCAATGCAGAGACTAACACAATTTCGTAAAGGCAACAAGAGTAAGAAAGTCAAAAGTATTATTATATCTTCGAACTCAAGTGCAAGAACTCTTACTGAAAATTATCAGGGAGTATAGAATCTTGTGATGACCTACAAATAGCAAAATAACATTGCAGATACCCTCAGCTCCAATAATAAAAAAAACAACAAAAAAGGCTACTAAAAAAAGTGAAAAGGCTGCTCCAAATCACACAGAGCGTGTCATACCGAATTTACTTCATGACACAGTCCCTCCTATGCCTATCACATTTGCAAACATCTCTACCGGTAATGACATTCATGCATACTTAACCAAACCGGTATTGACAAGACTGGCTTTGAACAGTCCCTGCTGTACACAAATGAAACGCTAACAAGATATTAAAAACATGGTGCATTTTGCAGAGGAGGAAGATTTGCAAACATTTGAAGGTTTGGAGCTTCTGGTTCAAACGCACCTGGAATCACCACCTAAAGAATTCGGCCCAGTGATGCTAACAAATAAAATGCCCATTTGTACGCGTGTCTCCATATCATTTCAAGTATCTCCTGGCTCTTTTAACAGGCAGCAATTTGAAGATGGGCATGATAATCAGAAATCGCAGAAAGCATTACAAATACAGAACTCCGACGCTAAACCATGGTGCTATTAGTCCGCCATGGAGAAAGGGGGAATTACCACCCCATTCCAAGGTTGGCGGGGCGGTAATTCGCCCTTTCTGCATGGCCCTTCCCCATTCCCATTTTTGCCCCATGGGGCTCAATGGGAATGGGTCAGGCGGCAATTACGGTACCGCAAATTGCGGTACCGTAATTGCCATCAAGGTCCCTTTGTGGGTCCCTACTTTAACTACTGGTCCAGACCAGCCGTTCAGGTTGGGTCCCGCAAAGGGACCTCGTAGTAAGGCGCTAAGGGGTTAACGGTGCCTCAGCCTTTTACGGCGCCGTTATCCCCTTAGCGCCAGGGTCGTAATGACCCCCAGTGCCTTTTTTAATATAGGGCCTCCTTGGAATCGAGCAACTATATTACAAATATTACAGAGGATTGTACCACTGCGAGTCATCAGAACAGAGGATATTGCAATTGTGTAACAACTGGAGGAAGAATCCCAACTAACTTCAAATATACACTTTAACTGTGACTCTAACACTATACATGCACCAGCAATTAAGGGCCCTAGGAGGAGGCCCAATGGTAGATTGTTAACCTCAGTTCATAATTCTTTTGACATGAGCTTACCGGCACCGTTCTTTCTGGACCAGCACACTACAACTTTGCGGGTGGGTTTCGTCCCGCCCACCAGGGTCAGTCAGACCTACCGGGCAGGGGACGGCACCTGCTCGCAGAGGTTTCACTGGAGCACCAGCACCATTACAAACGGTGCCGGTGCTCCCGTGTCCCCATTCCCTATGGGACTCCATGGGAATGGGGACTAACAAAATTGCTGGAGCCTGACTTCCCGGCCGACGAACTTTGAATAGCCAGGTGGCACCGGGAAGTCAGACGCTGGTCATTTTTTACAGGACCGGTGGCATCCTGCCGGTAGCACCGGCAGGGTTAGCGTCGGACCCGTAATGAGGCCCTTTGTGTCTTCCCCGTGCAGGAACACAACTTATAATCAGAAAGGGTTCTCGTGGGCCTATGTATTATAACAATTTAACCTTAGACTGCTTAATGCCCATTGTCCCGGCAACTGTCCGAGTGGTTAGACCAGAATGAGTGGTGAGAGTGGTGTTATGTCACACTCTTCAGGCACTGCCTGAGCCAGCTGAGCTAGCCACTTGGTACTCTGATATCATGCAAGTACCAACTGGAATGTTGATGTATGAGTGAGAGAAGGCTGTGCTGAGTGTTCTGTTTATGGGTCAGTTGGTCCCTCCCTCCCTGGGTGATGGGTACCGGTGATCTATCTTAGGATCTATCTTAGTATCTATCTTATGTCTTTATGTCCTGTGACATGTAACTGAAGAACTGGAAGTAAACTTACTTATAAGCAACCTATCTCAAGCATGGACATTGCTTTACTACAATGGCGACGAGGATGGGATGGGAGGAAGGGACACTTGTTTTAAGATGACTAAGTGTTGCTGGGAGGTAGGATCCATAGTAGTTGTGGATTTTGGTACGTTGTATACAGAGGTAGCGCCTTTGTTTACTTAAGCATGGTGAGTAAAGTCCTCTTTTGGTTATGGGGACGTGTGAGGTAAATCCTGGGGGTAGCGCCCTTTCAGGTGCAGGAGTGAGTAAGTGGAGAAGTGCACTAAGGTGAGTGGGAGTTGTGGTCGGGTGATTTTAAGAAGATCTTAGGAATGGTAGTAGTGCACTGTTAGAAGAAGTCAACTCTCATCTGAAATGGACAGGTGGTTTTGTTGGATGAAGATGTGGTAGTGGTTATCTTAGAATTAGCTGTTGTACTGGTTGGGGATGCCCTCTGGTGGAAACATTGGCTAAACGGAAATATGTTGTCCAAGATGAAGAGTTGTCTTGTAGTTGTTTTCTTTTTGTGTTATATGTAAATCCAGGCCAAGGTACCCCAAGGTCAGGATTATGGGACTCGTCAGTGCTTTGTTGGTGGTCTTGGAGATGCCTGGCCAGTATCTTCGAGTTGTTGTAGGATCTGTTTATCTTGGTGTGGTTGAGTTGGGCTCTTCTGGCCCAGTCCTTTTGATGTATTTGTTTGTATATTCGTGATGTAGGCAAAGTGGTGATATTTCAGCAGTGGTTAGCGGTTTTATGAATTCTCTCAATAGGTATGGTAATTCTGTTGTTTTCCTGGAAGCCTAGTATTGCGCCAGGATCACAAGCCATGCTTCAGGGTGGCACCTGGAGGCTCGCCTGTGGCAGGGGCGCGCGGAAGAATATATGTTATGTTAGCGAGTGTTTGGTTTGTAGGGTAGCTTTAGCCTGGTGTATAGGCTGGCATGTGTCTAGGGTGAGAGTCTAGAGTTTATCCATGGCAGGGATAGACAGAAGGTGATTTGTGTTGTTATTGAGGGTGACCTGGATATGTAGGTGAAGTTTGGAATTGCATAGCTGTGGGATTTCTTGTGAAGCTGTATGGTGGATGGTGATGTGACTTGCCTATATGTAAAGTGCTTATTGTTTGTGTAGACGTTTCGGTAAGGAGGGAGATGTGTTATGTCACACTATTCAGGCACTGCCTGAGCCAGCTGAGGTAGCCACTTGGTACTGTGATGTCATGCAAGTACCAAGTGGAATGTTGATGTATGAGTGAGAGAAGGCTGTGCTGAGTGTTCTGTTTATGGGTCAGTTGGTCCCTCCCTCCCTGGGTGATGGGTGCCGGTGATCTATCTTAGTATCTATCTTAGTATCTATTTTATGTCTTTATGTCCTGTGACATGTAACTGAAGAACTGGAAGTAAACTTACTTATAAGCAACCTATCTCAAGCATGGACATTGCTTTACTACAAGTGCCTCAACAATTGATTACATTTTTGTCAACCATAATGTATGTCCATTGTTAATAGACATGGCTATTGTCATAGGGAAGAGAGCAACCACTTTCACCTTTGTGCAGCTCTAAGAATAGATATCATAACCACTAAATATGTCACCAATGGCTTACTAACCACTAATGTGCGACAGAATCAAGTACAATGGAACCCTCCTAACTTATAAAAGGCAGCACAAACTGCATGTGGTATTCTGAAGGGATATATAAAGAGTTTTAATCTTAGTTCGGTCAAGAATCCACCATCACAGAGGGTTATGTCGTTGTGAAGAAATATGAGGCAACGATATCTGATATCACCTACCATGCATACTCTAATAGGAATAACAAGAGTCCTACAGACACTCTGCACAATACATTCAGGAAGGGGGATGCATATGACTACACAATATAACATGCTAAGAAACAATTAAGAATTAAGAAACAATTAAGATGTGATCTAAAATCTCTGGCACATGTGAGTGGTCATAACTGTGAGGCAGACAACTTTTAGCTGATTTCTCAAATTATGCCATTTTATTAAATCATGAGTTTTAAAAAACGCCTCAAAATCCCTACCCTGACTAGGATTTTCCTGCCGAAAATAAACTAAAGGAAACACTCTTACAAAGGATCTCTGTCCCTCACACTTTTACATAAAATACACAAGAAAATATATGGCAATTTATAACAACAACAATTGTATGTGTAATGTATTCACAGTCACCCTTGATAACCGGGGTGAACTTCCCTTCCCCAAGTTTTAAGTTGGATTCAGTTCCAATGTTTAACAAAAAGAAACAAGGAAATCCGGCTTTGCAACAAAGTTCCAACACAGTTCTTTGCACATTCAACTTGTCAAAAGAAAGTTCTGTTAATCCTCGGTTCAACAAAAGGAAAGTTCCTCTTTCTCCTTGAATAAGGTTTTCCACTTCATCAAATAACATCAGTGATATTCTTGGTCAGGACAATTTGCCACAACTCATAAACGTCAAAGAAACACAACTTCTCAATGCCGGCTTTTCTCAGCTCTTTTGTCAACACCATAAATCAGAGTTTATAGTTTTGGCAGGATAACATTACATCACTTCTACTTCCACCTGGTTTACTCTCAGACCAGGTCCACTTCTACAAGGATTCACCATGTGAGTCTACTCACCTGCCTGATAGTTTTCCACAATCAATAGTGTTTTTGAAGTTCTTAATCTACTGACAACCAAAGGCTTATAACATCTTCAGCAGTTTGCAATTTAGTGACTTTCAGCAAATTTTCAGTAAATACAAGATTCACATTAGGGCTTCTCAATACTTTCTTGTAAGCAAGACACTCTTCTTCTGAACATTCACCTGCCAGAAGGACAGCCACTTTGCCACTTTTGTCTTTGTGTAACACCAGTAGTCAAAATGCCCTTAAGGATGTAATTTTACCTTTCCTTCTTTTGACTTGGCAATGTGAGACTTTATACCAGCTTCAATTTAAGGGAACAATCACATTCCACAAGCTTCACCTCTTTAAGACATTGCATTTGCCCCTTCTCTTCCTGTTGGTCCCATAAACGTACTGGTATGCCTTGTTGTTACTCTCTTTTGACTCTGAACAATACTTATACAACTCTTTTTTTAAAATAAAATATTTTATTGATTTTCATAACAAACCAAAAAAAGAAAACTCAAACAAAACTTACATCCATCTACGGACCTTTATACAACATAGTCCTGGTCCATAGGTTATCATCATGTTCTTAATCACAGTAGGCAATTTGTGTAGGCGCCCCACACCATCACCCTTTTAGGTACTTATTCACCCTCACCTTCCCATCTTCCCCATATTTTCTCGGCTTTTGCTGGGCAGCCTCTTGCCGTATACACTCTATGCTACATGGCTGCACACATGTCCATATCGGCAGTCCATTGGTCCAGCGTCAGGCATTCTGGGAAAACCCATTTTTTGGCAATATTGCATTTTATCAGGCCGGCGACCGTAGATAGGAACAGTCTCTACCACTTGTTAACAGCACCCTCATCAGTCATTCCCGGCAGCAGTGTTTTAGGATCAAGAGGTATATTGCGGGTGCAGACTTCAGTTAGCCTATTGCTGCATTTGCTCCAAAAGGTTTTAATTCAGGGGCATTCCCAGAGGATATATATAAAGGAGCCTTCCCCCTCTTGGCATCGTAGACAGTTGGGGTTTGGGGCACGTCTCCAACTGGATAGTGCTGTTCTGGGATAGTAAACGCGATGCAGAACTTTCAAATGGATCAGGCGAAGCCTAGAGGAAATTGCTATTTCACGCGGGTGTATTAGCACCTGTATCCAATCCTCTGGTTCTATAGTTCCCACATCAATTTCCCATTTCCTTTTGAGGGTAGACAGTTCCGGGGTAACAAAGGCTGTCATAGCGTTATACAGGATAGAAATAAGCTCAGTGGGGATGGGTGCTGTAAGCACGTTACGCTCTAAGGGTGTATAGTCAGGCACAGTAGTGTTTGCTGGAATATATTTCCGCAGAGCGTGAGTGAGCTGCATGTAATGATAATGTTTGGTGTCTGGGAGTTGGAATCTCTGTTGCAGGATTTCAAAGGGGGCGATGCCCTCCTCGGCGAGAATGTCGATTACTTTAGTGATACCTGCGTCTGTCCGTTTGGGCCATGCTCTGAGTTTGCCCAACTCAGCCAGGTTACTATTATGCCATAAGGGGTGTGCCGTGGTGACCCTGTGTCCCCATCTGAGAAAAATATGTGTGTGCTGCCAGACTATGGTAACCTGCGCACCCATTGTTTGCGGCGGTGGCCTGGCAAGAGGTTGATAAAGCACATGGATCGGTTGGGTGTCACGAAGATTGGCCAGTTCGGCTCTGATATGTGGTAACTCCTGACCCACCAGAACGCTTCACAGGCGATCCGAATAAGTAGGCCATCTTTATGAATCAATGTCGCCTACATTTCTTGTGCAGACCTGGGGCATTCACCAACGATCAAGCGAGAGTGGCATTTTTACTCTCATATTTGGGAGGTAGTGCAGCGGACTGGTCAATACCCTTGGTAAGCCAGGATGATCCTTTGCTTCGAGACTTCGGAGGTTTCCACCGTGAAATGGAGAAACTATTTGCACTGCATACTCAAGGGCGGGCTCTGGACAATTACTGTTATCACTAAGGCAGGGTAATCAAGACTTACTAACATATATCACTTCCTTCAATCGTCTGATAGCACAAACTAACTGGCCAGAGGAGAAATGAACTATGCTCTTTTACCGAGGCTTGCGAGGGGAACTTAAGGACATATTAGCCCAAGTAGTAAATCCTCCGGAAGTATGTGCTGAATAACATCGACCAGACAGTGCAGTTCAATCACAGATTGCAGGATCGGAAGATGGGTCGGGCCAAGCCAAGGGGCGGTCGGTTTACGTGCCACCCCGTGAGAATCAAACCAAATCACACGATCAGTCCGAGGCAATGCAAATCAGAGGCTTGTGGAGCCCACCCACCAAGGCAGAAAGGGAGAAAAGGAGAAAGCAGCAGCTTTGTTTGTATTGTGGTAAGGCAGGTCACTATCTCCGAGAATGCCTGATGAAACCACCCAAGAAAGCAGTTGGAGCAACTGACAAGGGTGAAGAAGAAGAACAGGACTCGGGAAACTCCAACGCCCGGCAAGTGTAGGGGTCCACTTGTCGAGCGGTGAAAAGGAACCTTTACAGACCTCACATCTAGTCATCCCTGTGCTCCTGGTAAACCACAATCAACCAACCAAAATACATGCCTTGGAGGCATACATTGACAGTGGGACTGTGGGAAATTACATGGACCAAGATCTGGCTACCCAGATAGGCCTTCCGCTCCGACAGAAGCAGGTTTCAGAAAACGTCACAGCAGTTGATGGATCTCAGCTATCATCCGGCCCAGTGACGCATTACACTGAGAAGGTCACGCTTCTGTGTCAGGACGGTCACCAAGAGGACATCACCTTCGATCTCATGGGCACTCCTCAGTTCCAGATGATATTGGCAATGCCCTGGCTGGAGACCCACAATCCCAGGATTGACTGGCGTAAACGAGTTCTGACCTTTCACCAAGACTGTGCCGACACCTTTTATAGCAACGGATTCTCATTAAAAGGTCTTACCAACCCAGGTTAGTCGAAGAAAGAAACCATACTGGGCCTCACCAATTCACTACCACCTGAATACCTGGATTACCAAGATGTCTTTCAAAAAGAGCAAGCAAACACCCTACCACCGCACAGACCGTATGACTGCCAAATTGATTTGGTACTTGGAGCTCAAGTTACCTGCAGCCGGATTTACGCCCTAACAGAACAGGAAAACCAGCATCTAAAAACCTACCTCGATCAGTATCTGGCAAATGGCTTCATTCATCCATCCAAGTCCCCTGCATCCTCGCCCCTCTTTTTTGTGCCTAAAAAGGAGGGAGACCTGAGAACTTGCATTGGCTACAGAGCACTTAACCAGATCACGGTAAAAAACGGTACCCATTACCGCTTATCCCTGAGCTCTTGGATCAAGTCAAAAACACTCAGATACATACAAAACTAGAATTACAAGGGGCCTACCATCTAGTAAGAGTCAAAAAAGGAGACGAGTGGAAAACGGCCTTTCGCACAAAATGTGACCTTTATGAATATCAGTTTATGCCCTTTGGACTATGTAATGCCCCAGCGGCGTTCCAGTTTTTCATTAATGACGTGCTCCGCAAACTGTTGGACGTCTGTGCTCTTGTCTATATTGATGACATTCTTACCTATTCAACCACCAAGGAGGACCATGTCAACCATGTCCGGGCAATTTTGGAGAAACTGCAGCAACACCGGCAATATGCCAAATTGGACAAAAATGCTTCTTTCATGTGACAGAGGTAGAATTCCTCTGCTTTATTCTCATACCACGGGGTATATGCATGGACACGCGCAAGGTAGACGCTATCCTTAACTGGCCCTCACGGACATCCATAAAGGGAGTACAGAGTGTACTCGGGTTCGCCAACTTTTATCGCCAGTTCATTCCCTGGTTCTCCCAGATCATCCACCCAATTACCTCTTTACTACGGAAAAATAAACAATTTAATTGGTCCGCAGAGGCAGAGAAAGCCTTCCAGGAGCTAAAACAAGCATTTACCACAGCACCAATTCTACGGCATCCTCGACCAGAACTACCATACGTGGTCGAAACTGATGCTCCAACATAGCAATAGGAGCAGTCCTGTCACAACAAGACCCCGAAACAGGTCAGTTGCATCCCGTGGCATTCTGGTCTCACAAGTTTTCAGCCCCTGAATTGAATTATGCAATCACTGATAAAGAACTGCTAGCAATTAAGGCAGCGTTCAAAGCCTGGAGACATTATCTTCTTGGAGCTAGACATACAGTCATCGTCATCATGGATAATCGCAATCTACAATATCTGAAGACCACTAAAGCGCAATCATCACGCCAACTCCGCTGGGTTCTCTTCTTTGTGGAATACGACTTTGTCATCACCTACAGACCCAGAGTACGCAATGGAAAAGCGGATGCTCTGTCTCACATGAGTGAGGGAGAAGAGGCATTCACTACACCAGACCCCGTGGCCATCATCCCTGAAGGACGAATCCAAGGCATGATTGCCGCAACCACCACTCTAGACAACTTAAAATCTGACCTGCAACACTTGATGAGTCCACCAGCGCAACAGGAATGGCTAGGGAAGGGAGACCGGGATACGATCGTGGACAACCTACCATACTACCAAGGACGATTGTACATCCCGGATAAGAAATTACAGAATCAAATCATCGCAAACTGTAGCATCTGTGCACAACACAAGTCCCAAAAATAAAGTCCTGCAGGTCTGCTACATCCTTTAGAAGTACCCCCAGCACCTTGGCATATGCTATCAATGGATTTTATTACAGACCTTCCCTCCTGTAACGGATACAATACCATCTTAGTCGTCGTAGATCTGTTTTCCAAAATGGCCCACTTTATTCCCCTGAAAGGTCTCCCAACTGCTTCTACTCTGGCTACCATGTTTTTGGAACAGATCGTCCGGCTACACGGGTTCCCATCAATATTGATATCAGACGAGGTTTGTCTCTGCATTCTGGAAAAGGTGTTGTAAAATTGCCAAAATCGACCTCTAGATATCTACAAACCATCACCCCCAAACCGACGCCCAGACTGAATGGACTAACCAGACCCTCGAGCAATACATAAGGTGTATGCTGCAACAAACCGAGGATACCTGGAAGGACATACTTTGGTTAGCAGAACACGCATATAACAACTCCATTCACACCGGTACGGGACAAAGCCCATTCTACATAGTGTACGGTCGACATCCACAGACATCTGTTTTTGACTCACTCGAATCATTAGAAATGCCCCCTGTGACGACCTTACAGAAAACCATCACCTAGGTTTTTAAGGAAGCAGCACAGCATCTTGCCAGAGTCAAAGAGATTGGTACCGAAGGGAAGCTCCCAACTACGAAGTCAGAGACATGGTTTGGTTAGCATCCAAAAACATCCATCTGAAAGGACCACGGGCATTCTGTCCCAGATATCTGGGGCCCTACACTATTAAGGCTGTGATCAACCCTGCAGCCATGAAATTAGAATTACCGGCCCACATGCAGACCACCCAGTGTTTCATGTCTCCCTCCTAAAACCATTGAGACCAGGTACGCAAATCGATACTCCACTGGATCCCAAAATATTTGAAGGAGAACCAGAATACGAAGTTAAAAGGATCCTAGACTCTAAGATGGTCCGGTCCAAGTTAGACTACCTTATAGACTGGAAAGGTTATGCACCCCAAGATCGGACCTGGGAACCCAGTGAGCATGTCCACGCTCCACGATTAATCAGGCAGCTCCACCACAATAACCCCACTTAACCAAGGCCAGGGGGGGAACCACCCATGAGAGGGGCCTTGAGGGGGAGTGCTGTCATGGCCACAGGCCCCAGAACACAAAAACCACACCATCTAGTGATGGGGGCAATGGGTCACTTGACTCACTTATGTCCCTTTGGGACCCATAAACACAGGGTCCCTGGCTGGACTCAGTCCTGGCGCCTTTGGCACCAGGCTCATATAGAGGTGTGAGGAGTGCTTTTACTTTATTTCAGTGCAGGAGTGCTTTTATTTTACAAGAACTTTCCAGGAGCTGAAAGCCTTTATTCCAGAGAACATCCTCATGTGCTGACTCATCGGGTGTGGCTCCCTAGGCCTGGTCGTCATGTGCTGACTCATCAGGTGTGGCAGGGTGTGGCAGGCAGGCTGAACCTAGTGGGCATGGCTTCAGAAGCTCAGCTATATAAGCTGCTCCATCCTTAAGGCCGGTGCTTCGCGTTACTGTGCACTCGCATGCAACATGATGCTCACCGCTGCTTGGACTAGTTTACTTACCTTTGAAACCAGGCGTTCTCCTGCATACTCACCTCCAGGAAACCAGTGTTTCATTGCTTCATCTGCAGACTCATCTCCTGACATCCAGTGATCTTGATCCCGACGCCGCAGCACGGCACTCCGCATCCACGAACTCAGACCCTGTGAAGAAGAAGAAAGACAAGGTTAGAACATCTGTCCTAGGGCCGCGCCGCATTTGAACTCTGCACGTCCCCTCGTTAACTACTTACCAGCTACTGTACCACTGCAGCTTTGTTCCTCGTTCCCTCAGACTGTCGCCTCGAGCTCTGCAGCTTCTGCCGGTCCATCAACATCACCTGCAAGGGAAGAAAGCAAAAGAGCAAACATCAAAAGTGGAACGGACAGCAATACAATACAACAAACTTTACAATACAATAAAAACAGACGAGGAAAGACAAAGGCAAACAGGAACACTTATCTGACGTATAGTGGCTTAGTCGCAGCAGGACTGGACTACCAGGTGCAAGGGACCAGTAAAGGAACTCAGTCCAGATCATACAAGCGCCCCAGCCAGAAGCAGCAGGACGGAGTGCTCCAAAACTAATCAACAGGTGAGCTTTCCTGGGACAGCGCATCCCACAGGTACCATGGTTTGGGAGAAGGGGTCTGGAAGGGGATCAGGCGCACAAGCTGACATACTCACGTTCCCTATTCTCCACGCAGGAGCAGTCCCGAGCAGCATCACCTATTACCACCAGTCCCCACATAAGCCCAGAGGGCGAAGTGGGACCCGAGCAACCTCATCCCTGGGAGGGCTGCAACCGTGCTCCAACACCTCCGCAGAGACCAGTTGAGCGTAACAATGTATTTTTTAAGTTGTTTGTTATGCTGAAACAGGATATTAGACAAGATAATGATGGCAGTCTTGGGAGCCCGCAAAGGCTCATATCTTCCTTGATTGCATGCTAGCCACGCCCCCATATGTACTTATACAACTCTTAGGCTTTAGACAATGCTTGTACCACTCTTAGCTGTGGTCAATGCTTGCACCCCTCTTGGCTGTGGTCAATGCTTGCACCCCTCTTGGTTGTGGGTAATGCTTGTTCCCTGGAACTCACAATTATTAAAGTTCAGTCACTTTGGTTTAGTGTTATAATGTTTTCTACTGCTTTACCAATGACTCTTCAGTTAGCCTCCACTTCAGAATCACTTTTAGACACACACGATTAATATTTAATCTATTTTCTTCCATCTAATATTCAGTTAGTGCCTTTTAGGCAGTTTCACTTATACACAAGTGCTACTTTTGTTACAGTCTATGGGCCTCATTCCGAGTATGGCGGTAAGGGATAGCGGCCACCGCTAACGAGAGCGGTGGCGGTAATCCCTTACCGCCATACTCCGAGTTCCCTTAGCGCCATGGTGCTTTTAACACCTGCTTTTAGCAGGCGTTAAATACCATGGCGCTAAGGGACCTTGATGTTAATTACGCCACCGTAATTTACGGTGGCGTAATTGACGCCTTCCCCACTCCCATTATGCCCTATGGGGCAAGAATGGGAATGGGGAAGGGTAAATGGGGATTGGGGAATTACCGCCCCGCCAACCTTGGAATGGGGCGGTAATTCCGCCAACCACCAAGGCGCTGCCGGTCCGGGTACGGCGTCAACCAAGGCGTTAATAGCGCCATTGGTTAGCGCCGTACTCGGAATGATGTCTGACAATCAATGGTCGGGTTGACAGCGCTTTCACTCACACGCGAGTAATTCTTCTTTGCTACTGTTGCCTGTCATTGTTCGTGCAAGGGATTAGAATGTTCGGTAACACTCACTGGCTTCTGTCTTCAATCCCTTTGTGTGCTGCAGGACTTCCACTGTTATAGCTCCTTTCGAAATAACACACTTCCTTTATTTATTTATTTATTTTTATAGCGCTAGAGACACCTGCTGAAGTTGCCTTCATTCCCGTCAACTGAATACAGAGGTTGACTTTCTCCAGCGACCATTGGGTGCACACCAGACTCCAGCCACAGTCTCATCCACGCTTCCTGCTACACAGTCTCTGCGACTCGGTTCACATGGGGACAGCCATCTTCCTTCATGCTTCCCACTGCACAACCTCTGCATTTCAGATTTAGGGGGAAAAGGACCCTCTCAGGACTGGCATCTAGAATCTGCTTTACAATGGTCCTGGTGCCCTCTCTTTCCATCAACAACGTGCTTTCCTTTTGCTGCTACTACTGCTGATGCTGCTCCAACTCCTCCTCCATCAATTGGCCTGCACCTGAGGTGGCCTTTTAAGCCTCTCTACCTCCATCAGGTGTGGGTCATTAGCAAAAACAAGCTGACCACTTCTGCAACACTACATGTCCCCAACCGAAGAATTAGGTTTTCTTGTCAGCTTTCTACTTTTAAACTCAGATTAATTTCTTCTAAGTATGTTTAAGGAATCATTACAAACATTTACTTGAAAAGGAGAAGGCAGTTTCTTTAAGCCATCATTAACATATTTCCTTTCTTTGTACCTCTTGGAGTTAGAATGTTTTTTGAACTTTATAAGTCTCTGAGGAACTTTACTTACATAAGATTCTTAAGGATTGTATCTCAAATTTTCCCACATTAGGATGTTCAATTTTTGGATTAGACAAATCATAACGACAATAAGTCATTAAATGACGTGCTACTTGTAAATGGTTCTTCCACTTTAAAGAGAACTACTGTGTCTCATCCCACGGGATCTCCTCAGCACCCTGAGACCAGGTTATCCCCCCGTAGACCACCACTCCCAAGGTCAGGATCAGGAAGTTTCTGCCTGACCCTGGCCACCGGGGGAGGAAACCTTAGGCAGGGGTTTAGTGGGGATCTGTAGGATTCATTACACACAGTTAAAAGAGAACAAGGAGCATAGGGATTATATCCCCAGTGCTATCAGAAAAAAAATATCAAAAATGGTTGCGTGGCCATTTTAGGCAAAAGGATAAGGAACTCTGGCTAAAATTAGCTCACTTTGCAGTCATTAACCATCAAAGATCCTTCTGCGGAACAATCAATTCCACAAGGTTTACGCCATTATTGGTAAATGGAGCTTCTGACAAGGATTGGTTTGGACATATAGCAAGTACTATAGGAGCCCCCTCATTAGAATCTCTTTCTCTCGCTCACAAGGGTAAACCATGGTCTTATACGCTAACTGCCCTAGATTTCGCACAAATCATTAAAAACACAAACTCTTCAAAGGCTGCTGGGCCTGGTGGTACCTATAATGCACTACTGAAAATGAATCCAGTACTATCCATGTGATTTTCACAAATATAAGTTGTGCAAGTTTATTTCCGGCTACAGGGACTTATAATAACATTGTATCCATAAATTAAAAGGCACCTGGAAAAACCCAGGCAACTATTGACTGCTAGCAATGGAGGATATTCCCTCTTAAGTATTTGCTAGAGTTTTATTAAATGATCTCACCACTTGGATTGATTCAAATAATATTCCTTACAATCAGACCAGTTTTCACAAGAATTCGAGAACACTACACAACTTTCTAGCACTGGTGACTTTAGTTGAAAATACCTGGATCACTCGCTCCCAAACAGTGTATGTTGCCTTAATTTATTTCAGCACAGCATTGGACACAGTCCTTCGCGATAACATGTGGCACAAACTTGCAGCATGGAATATTCCATCAGGTGTATTGTCTATGATCAACTGCTTTGTCACATCCCTTCTGCACAAGACCACAGGCACCCCGAGACATGTTTCGGCCTTGTTGGGCCTCATCAGTGAGGAGTAACTTGGGTCTCCAGACCAAGCAGGCATGTGACCCACGTCTGGGCATTCCCGTTCCATTCAGGGTGACTACAGCAAAACAAATTAGCTACTCCTCACTGATGAGGCCCAACGAGGCTGAAACATGTTTGTGGATGCTTGCGGTCTTGTGCAGAAGGGATGTGACCAAGCAGGTTGGGCTGGACTGCCCCTTTTGGGATGGGACCAAGCCTGATTTGCATATGTCTTTCCCCTTTTGTAATGGCCTGGCAGGCGAAGAATGATGGTCTGGAGGGTTGCCCAAAGCAATGCCAGAGGTTATGATTCATTCAAAACCTTGCAGCCATCACCTATTTTGTTTTGCTGTCCAACATGGGGTGGAAAATGTAGACAAAGCCCTAGAACATGTATCACACTTATAATTCCACATGAAATTAAAAAAAAAGATTTACACAGTAAAGTAATTAAGTTTAAAATGCATAGAATCTCATAGATGTACAGTCTACAGTAAATGCATATATAAAAACAAGCAACCTTTCTATAAATATTGCTTTTTTGGCTTGACAAAAAAAGTGTATCAATACTATAATAAATTATCATCTGTCCACACTATATAAGATGAAAAACACCTAAATGCTCATGAATTAAAGGAATAGTGAGCTCAAAAATGTTATTGTCACGAGCGTTCGTGCATGTGGTGTTAAGCAAACTGTGATCGATCGTAAAAACATTTCCTATGCACCATACCTTAGTTTTCCTCACTTTTACACATGCGAAATCAACGAGTCGGGCACGGCCATCTTGTGCTAATCTTATCCGTGGATCAATCGCCCTAAATTCAAGTGCCCCTGCGGCACTAAATCATATCACCCGCCCCCGAAGCGGACATCACTATTCCTAGTGATATTCTCCAACTATTTTCATGATGTTAGTGGGCAGCGTAGCCAAACGCACCCAGTCATCACCTACGGCTTAACGTCAGTTGAAGCAGAACCCGGAATATCAACACACACATCCTCTCACAGCACAGTGCGTCCCAAATCGGAATAGAAAACACTATTTTTTTTCCAACATTCTTTTTATTTGATTTTGTCAATAAACATATTGGGCCTCATTACATGGAAGGCGGTAAACTATGGTGCTATTAGCACCATGGTTGCGCCGGTACCATACCAGTACCACCATGGAGAAAAGGGGAATTACCACCCCATTCCAAGGATGGCGTGGCGGTAATTCCCCTTTTCTCCATGGCCCTTCCCCATTCCCATTTTTGCCCCATAGGGCATAATGGGAATGGGGAAGGAGCTAATTACGGTACCGCAAATTGCAGTAGCGTAATTAGCACCAAGATCCCTTTGCGGGGCCCAACTTTAACGGCTGGTCTACACCAGGCGTTAAGGTCGGGTCCCGCAAAGGGACCTCGTAGTAAGACGGTAAGGGTTAACGGTCACCGGTACCCTTACCGGTGACCGTTAACCCTTACTGCCTTCCGTGTAATGAGGCCCATTGTGTCAAGTGCGTTAATTCACATATTGCATAGCTCATTTGGAATGAGCATATTAAACCACAACATAAACATAAACAAAACATAATTAGTTGGGGGCATATTGCATAGTTCATTTGAAATGAGCATATTAAACCACCACGTAAACATAAACAGAACATAAGTAGGTGGGGGAATGGGGGCAAAGAGGGAGCCCTGAGGGACAGTTCATCAGGGGGGCTGTAGTCCTTGGGGTAAATTGTTAAATTGTTTTAATTAATTGTCTTTTGCAGGGAGGTGTTGGTTAGCACTAGGCTGGTGCTGGGTGTCTCTGAGTTCATCTTGCCCTCTGCTGCTCTTGATCCCAGGATAGTGGCATTTGGGGGGGCCATTTTCCTGCGGGCCGCGGGGCTTGTCTGTGGGTTATTTTAGTCGTATTTGTCCATCCAGCAGAGGGGCGGCGGTTTTCTTGCCATTCCTGGAAACTGGTCTGCATAGTCTAGGAAGGGGGCCCAGGTGTTGAAGAACTTGTTTCTGTTCCTCAGGCGGATAGCGGTTATTTTTTCAGCGGATGCGATGTCCCAACATTTAGTCCACCACAGGCTCACGGCAGGGCCCTCTGGATGTTTCCATAGTCTTGCTATCGCTATCTTTGCTGCCGTGAGCAGTTGTGTGCACAGGCTCGCTAGGTTGCCGGTGAGTGGAAATTGGCCTCCCCTGAGCTGCCCAGTAGAACTATTCCTAGGTCCCATGGAATCGTTAGCCCTGTGATCTGCTTGATTAAGTCCAGGATTTCCTTCCAGTATTTGACAGATCTTGGGCATGACCAGAGTAAGTGAAATAGCATGCCTGTGTCTGTGTATCCTCTCCAGCATAGTGGGGAGATGGCCGGGTTGCTCTTGTTCAGAGTCTCTGGGGTTAAGTACCATCTGTAGCAGGTTTTGATCGCCCCTTCCTTATTGGTGATACACTTCGAGCTCTTCTGCGTTCTGGTTCAGATGTGCCCCCATTCTTCCCTATCAATTGTTCTGCCGATGTCCCTTTCCCACTTTTCCATGTATGCCTCTTCTTTGTCGGGATCAGTTCTAAATAATAGTCTGTATAGAGCCGATGTTTTCCCTCTGGGGGGAGTCGTTGTGAGCGTTTGTTCTAGTGCCGTTAGCTTTCTGCAGCCCTGAGTTCTCATGGGCTTGTGCGAGAGCCAGTGTCGAATCTGAGTGTAGCTGAATCTTTCTGTTTCCGGCACCCCGAATTTTACCTTGCATTCTTCAAAGGTGAGTGGGGCGCCCACGTGCTTTAGTGCTCTGGTTTTCCAGTGATTAAAGTTATTGGGTGTTATTCCGGGGGTGAAGTCTGGGTTGTCCCAGATCGGGGATAGAGGGCCAATTGTTCTTCTGCGATTCCACCGTCTGGCCGGTCTCATCCAGCTCTCAACTGTGTTTTTGGTTGCGGTTAGGGGCCCCTCCCTGGGGGGGGGGTCAATGGGTCTGATGATATGTGGAAGCGCTTCCAGGGGGCTTCGACACCAGTCCTCCTCTAGTTTCATCCAGCAGGGTTTGTTGGTGGTTAGGTTCCAGGTGAGAGCTGGGCAGCCAGGCAGTATCTCTCTATTTCCGGGGCACCCAGGCCTCCCGCTCCCTTACTCCTTGTCACCACCCTTCTCGCTATTCGGGGCTTCTTGCCCTCCCAGATAAATGTCATGATATTTGTTTGGAGCTTCAGCAAGTCCTTCCTGGGGATGGAGATTGGGAGGGCCTGGCAATGATGGAGCAACCTGGGTACCAGATTCATTTTTACTGTTGTTATTCTTCCCAGCCATGGCACTTCTTGTTTTTGCCATCTTACTAGGTCCGCCTGGAGCTCCCTGAACAGCGGGGGGAAATTCAGCTTGTATGCTTCTTCTATTCTCTGTGGAATCTGTACCCCCAGATAGGTGAAGTGTGAGTTAGTCCATTGAATGGGGTGGTTGGTAGCTAGAGATTTTATCGTGCCACCCGGTATGTTGATTCCCAGGGCCGTGGATTTTTCGAGATTAATTGAAAATCCTGATGCCGCTCCAAAGTTGGCCAGTTCATTCCAAAGCGCTTCCAGGGATAATTTCGGCTTGGTCAGGGATAGCAGAACATCGTCTGCGTATAGCACTATCTTGTATACCTCTCCTCTGACCGATAGCCCGCTTATGGAGGGATTTTGGCACACTCTGCTGGCAAACGGCTCCATGGATAGTGCAAAGATGAGCGGGGATAGCGGGCAGCCCTGTCTCGTGCCTCTGGTGAAATGGATTCTGGGAGATTATTGCAGTTTACCCATAGTGCTGTAGTTGGATGTTGATAGTTGGCCAGGGTCCATTTCCGGAACTTTGGGCTGATGCCCAGAAGCTTTAGGGTCTCCTCTATGTATCCCCAGTCTAGCACATCGAATGCTTTGTTTGCGTCTAGTGACAGGACTCCCATTTGCTCACCCGTTCTTCCTGCAGATTCGATGATATTTAGGGTGCGCCTGGTGTTATCAAAGGTGCTTCGCCCTGGGATGAATCCCATCTGGTCTGGATGGATCAACTCTGGGAGGTGTTTTGCCAGTCTGCTTGAAGAATTTTAGATAAGATTTTTGCGTCGTTATTCAGCAATGTAATAGGTCTATATGAGGAGCAGAGCTCCTGGTTTCTTCCTGGTTTTGGTAGCAGTACTATTAGGGACTCCTCCATAGAGGGGGTGACAGAGCCTGATTTCAGAAAAGAGTTGTATAGCGAGGCAAGGCGAGGGGCCAGGATGTGGGAGAACTTTTTGTAAAATTGGGCAGTCAGGCCGTCGGGGCCTGGAGCTTTGTTTTTCAAGAACCGGATTGTTTCCGCTACTTCTTCTGCCGAGAATGGTAGTTCTAAGGCATCGAGCTGTTAGGGCAGAGGGTCTCGCCGGATTGGGCGCAGGTATCGGGCTTCCTTGCTTGTGGCAGGGCCTGACATGATCCCTGTGTGGTGTTTCATGAGGATCTCCTTCTTTTCCGCTTCCGTACAGCAAAGTCTCCCTCCTTGGTCCTGCAGCATTAGTATCTTGTTTCGGAGTGCAGTTTCTTCAGTTTCTGGACCAGCAGGCGGTTGGCCTTGTTGCTGTTTATATAGTAGAATTGTTTTGTGTAGGCTAATGCTCGGGCCGTTTTGTCTGCCAGGTGCATTTCCAGTTTCATCTTCGCTCTTTTAAGTTCTCTGCTTACTTTCACGGTTTGGCGGATTTTGTATCGTGCCTCTATTTCTCCCACATCTGCCTCTAGCTTAGCGAGTTGGATTTGGTGCCTTCTCTTCTGTGCTGTCATGCAGTTGATTGCCGTTCCTCTGATAACTGGCTTCATTGCGTCCCAGACCTTGCCTTCAGGGGTGCCTTTGTCTGCGTTCTCTGAGAAGTAGTTCTCCAGGGACACCTGTAGCTCGGAGCTTGGTGCTATGTCTGCTAGGACGTAATCCTGGAGTTTCCAGGTTCTCTGAGGGGGTGCTGGGAGGCCCTCCACTTGCAGCTTGGCTATGACTGGGGCATGATCGGATATTACTCTGCGGCCAATTTGAATGTCCTCGATACAGGGGAAGAGTTCGCTGGTCATTAACAGAAGATCTATCCTTGAATAGCCTCTGTGTACGTGGGAATAGAATGTATAGTCTCGCTCTCCCTGGTGAGCCAATCTCCAGGTGTCGACGATACCCGTGTTCCTCAGAAATTCTGCCATCCCCAGTGCCCGGGCAAAGTCTTCCCTAGAGGGCGGTAGTGTCTTGTCTGTGTTGGGATGTGGGGTGAGAACAAAGTCTCCTCCGATTAGGAGGCGCCCTTCCGTGAAGGAGGTGATCGTGGGGAGAAGACTGCACAGAAAGCGGTCCTGCCCGGAATTCGGAGCGTATATTGCTGCTATTGTGATCAGAAGGTCTATAAGGAGACCCTTCAGCAGTATGTATCTCCCTGCTGGGTCGCGTTTAATCGAGATTTGGGTGAGCTGCACTGCCTGGCTGAGTAGAATGGCGACTCCCCTTTTTTTATGGCCCGAAGAGGCAAAGAATTTCATGGGGTATTGGCAGAAGTTTTCTCTTTTTTCGTCCATTTCAAATAGGTGTGTTTCCTGAAGGCACACGATGTCGGCTTCTAGATGGCTCAGTCTCTGTTCCACTGACATCCGTTTTCTAGGTGAGTTCAGCCCCTCTACGTTCCATGTTATCATGGTTAGTTCCTTAGTGGTCTCCATCTTTTGTGATGATGTCGCTTCTGTGTCCATAGGGCTGTCCTTGTTGCGATCCCTCCGGTGCGCAGAGTCCCCGCCCCCAAAACAGTACAACAATCCAAGTCTTTAAGGCCTTGAAAGAAAGCTTATCTGCCAACGCGGCATCCGGCTGGGCCACAGCATGCTTGCGGCTTGGAGGCAACGGTGCCTCAACTGTTATTTGGTGAGACGATGAGTCTCTAATGTGCTAACATCGCATTGTCCCCTTTTCTTGGGTTTCTGTTTGGCATCCCTATTCTTAATTCTTTGTTGGGAGGTGAGCCCAGATCTATCCATTTGGCTTGTTTTTAATCGGTGGTCCCCGGAGTTTTCAGCATCTTCCCACTTTGGTCCAGGCGGGATCAGTCCCCCTTGTTCGGGGCGTTCGTGCTGGTGTATCTCGGGCTTGGATGTCGTCTTCTGGGTCTGGGTTTAGAAGCCTCTCTCCCTCCTGCAGGGTGCGGATCAGGCAGGGTTTTCCCTCCCAAGAGAATGCTAGGGCCGTGGGGAATGCCCATTGGTAAGAGGTTTTCTTTTCCCTGAGCCAGTTCATGATGGGCCATAGGGCCTTTCTTTTTGCTAGTGTTATGGCTGCTAGATCCTGGTAGAGGGAGATGGAAGCGTCTCTGAAGAGGATGCAGGGGGAGTCCCTGGCCTTCCTCATGATTTCCTCTTTAACTTTGTAAAAGTGCACTCTGGCTAGGACATCCGGTGGGGTATCCGTGTTCGTTCTGGTCCTTGTTCGATGCACCCTGTCCAGCTCCAGTGGGGCGTCGTCGGGGAGGGTTAAGATGAAACGGAATAGGTCGTTGACATAGCAGGGCAGATTAGCGTCCGGGATTATCTTCGGAATTCCCCTTAGACGAATATTATTCCGGCAAGAGCGGTTCTCGGCGTCCTCCTGCCTCAATTCCATAGCTTCGCATCAGGCCTCGAGTGCTGTGATTCTGTGTGAACTTTCGCCAATCACGTGCCCGTGTTCGCACAGGGTCACCTCCACCTCTTCCGTTCTTGTCTCAACTTCCCCCACTCGTTTGTCTAGAGCTGTGATCTTTCCCATGACTTCTTCTGTGCCCCTCTCGTATTCTTTTGTGAGGGCTTGTAAGAGCGCCTGCAGGTCCGATTTGGTTACTGACTGTGCCATGGTGTCAAGGTCCGCGGCAGCGGTTGGGATTGTGGACGCCATCTCCGGCGGTCCCCCTTTTTGGGCTTGCCTGCGCTCGGGGCCACCAATAGGGTTGAGATGTCTGTTTGTTTCGTGGCTTTGAGCGCTTTCGTCATATTTGGAGGGGAGGACTGCACTTCTAATGTCTGAGGGAGGATTTCTCTTGGTCTGGTAGGTCCCGTGTCGGTTGCGGTAGTCTCTCCTCGTGGTAGCTCGCTTGTTTGTTGGCGCAATTAGTCCTTGGGGTTGCGGGCGGTGCAGACCTTCACCCGCGTGCCTGGATTCCTGGGGCCTGGAGGGCTTGTTCCTCAGGGCTGATGTTACGTGTTAAGCCCCGGGTGATTGCTCGATGGGGCCCTGATGGTCGCCCTACGTTGGTTGGAGCCTCTGCTATACCCCACCTTGTTGCGCCCCAGAGGCCGCTGTGTTCGTTGGGGTCTGTGGAGCGGTCTGTGGAGCGATCTGCCCCGCTACGCCCTGCTAGTGGGTGGTGTCTTTGCGCCATGAGGGCCCTCCGGGGGTCCAGATTCTCCCCCCCCCGAGGCCAGGTGGGTGTCTGAAGATCGGGGCTGCCCCTTCCATACGCCAATCTCCCTCCGCGTCTGTTGCGGGGGACCCGCTGAGTCCTGATGATGAGTTAGTGGCCCCTGGGGGTCGTTGATGGGGACGGGGGTGTTCAGTGACCGGGATAATGATGCGCCCCAGCTGGGCCCCCTCTGGGTTGTATTGGACGTGCTTGTGCAGGCGGGAGCGGGACACCCTGCCCCCGCTCCCCTCGCGCCGGCCCGGGGCAGTTTGTTCCGGCCCCTCTCTGATGTTCTCGTGGACCTGGGATTGGGGACCGCGTCCGCATCCCCCAAGCGAAGCTGTCCTTGGCCCCTCTTGGGCCTATGGGGATCCGGCTGGGATTGTGGGTGGTGCAGCAGGTGGCGCCCTACCTTGCCTCTTTTGGGATGTCAGTCTGGGGGCCTCCTCCGGACCCCGCGATGCCTTTTGCTGGGTCGGAGCGGGGCTGTGGCCACTCCAGTTCTGGACCTCCCCCGGGGGCTTCTAATCCTCGGTTGCAAGGTGGGGGAGAGCAGCCGCGTCAGGAGTCATGGGGCGGGGGACGGCAACGAGAGCCCCTGCCGCTCTGCTTTGCTGGCTGGGCCTCTCCCAGGCCCCCGATGCGGGCCGGATCCACCTGGCTCTCCGCCTCTCCCTCCCCGCCCCACGGAGTCTGCAGCGCCGCTCGCCATGCCGTGCGGGAGCTGCCGGGTGCCGATAAAGTCACCCCAAGGACAGCTCCCACCGCCCGGCTCTCACCTGACGCGCCCAGTGAGGCAGTCCGCTGCCCCTGAGAGCTTCTTCCCTCCACGCGCCTCAAGGTGCCGTCAGGCAGAGGCCCCTCGCTCTCGGCTCCCTGAAGGCAGACCACCCTCCGGGCCACCGGACCGCCGGGTGCTGACACAGTTGCCCCAATGGCACCTCTTCGCTGGGTGCTCCTGCGGCTCCGCCCCGGCAGGCCGAGCGGAGCCGGCAGCTGTAATGAGGGCCACACTCTCCGACCGAGGTTCGGCCTGCGTCTCCGCTCCGGGGCTGCTGGATTGCTCAGGACCTCCGAGGCTCGCTGGATGAGGATCCCGGCTCTAGGCTCCGAACCGGCTCGGGAGTCCGCTAGATCTTGCCGGCCGCCATTTTGGGTGCAGGTTTTCGCTCCTCCCCGGCACCGCAGACCTCACGGCCCTGCCTCGGGCCCCAGGCTCGCAGCGGGACCGGGGCTAGTTCAACTTAAACGGGGCAGCTTCCGCCATCAGGGACACCGTTTGGATGTGCTGTAAATCGCCTTTCACCTATGCATTTTAGGCGGATGCGTGGCGGCAGCCGGGAGCTCTCATAGCGCTGGACCGACCATTTCGGCTCCAAGCCACACCCCTAGAAAACACTATTTTGAAAGGAAACATCGAATACTCTGCAATTTATAATGTGCTTTCATTTCACAAAAAACGCTCCAAGAACATCGGCATCAGCATCTTGCAAGACCGTAAACTATAACAGGTTGCTCCTTTCGTCGCTGGTACCACCAAAGGGCATATTGGTCCTGGGCGATCGTCCTACATCAGCGTAATGGAATTCCATCCGTGTAGGCGTATCTGCCACTGCTGACTGAAGAAACCATCTGTCTGTATCTGGAAACTATGGCATTCGCAGAACGGTACAATGTAGCTCTGTAGAAAACATAATAAAAATATATTTTAGTAGCCGTTGTTTATTCAAATGTATCCATTTACCATGTAATTCTGCACTGGGTGAAACCTAATAACGAACACAACCCACAAACAATGGAAACACACAGAAAACATCAGGGAAAGTTTGAGTCTATGATGTGCTTGAGAGGTTAGTGCTGTTGAGTATGTATAGCTCCCAATGGGATGAGGAAGCTGACAGAAAAATTGAACAACACATAGATGCCATTATAACAGAATATTTCCAACGAACTTGGGGTTGGTGACCCTAAGTTCCCTGGGGGAACCCAGACGTGGGCTCCATGGTCACTGTGCTCAGAGAGGCACAGCTCCACCTCACTGATGAGCCCCAACAAGGCTGAAACACGTGTGTGGGGTTCCTGTACGTGCTCTTGGTCAGAAGGGAATTGCCATAGCATTTCAGTGCTGGACTGTCCATGAGGCCGGGACAAAGACTGATATGCAAATGGATATTTCCCATCTGTAAAAGGTCCATTGAGCAAAAGGTGATGGCTGCGGACACTCAAAGTGTGAAACAAACCCATAACAGATTATCATGCCATGTTCTTTCTAGAGAGGGGTGCCTTCTACCTTGTTTAAAAATGTAATGGAACTGGCAACATCCGATTTCGACAAGCAAACCAAGTCCCCTTGGAAAATGTTCTGCACCCGGCACATCCAATAATACAACATTGATAGCACACCCTGATATGCCATAGTACGAAGTGGTTTAGATATCACTAGCCTGCATACAGGTTGTGTTTGCGGCTCGTCAATGAATATTCGTCACAATATACTCCAACTAACAACTCATAACAATGCAAGCAAGCAATACCTTTACTCATTCGTCTTAAAACTCTTTAAACTCATCTTTAAACTGAATAGTTCAACTTACATTATATTTGGTAGTTCCATTCTCTTGGCGTAACGCAGCGTGTCCGCTCACAACACCGGTTTGCATAGATTGAAAGTAAATGTTCCAATGTCCAGTTTCAAAATAGTGAATGTTATCATATTTGAGGGTATTCGACACCTTCCATCCTTCAAGCCATAGCGAATTCTCCCTTTCGTCCAAGGTCGAATAACAATTGAAGCTTGTTTAGAGCGTGTAGGCCTGGTAGCTTTTGTTTTTGTGAAGGAAAGCCACAAATCTAAAACATACCGTACAGGACGCGTCAGTGTGAACTCCCCACAAGCAACATCACACGAAATGACCTTCACTCCATGGGAGCGATGAGCCGGGCCGACCAACGTGGCATTTGAAATATGTTAAAAAAATAAACAAATTGTTTGCTGGCATCCACCAATGCCCGCGATCATGAATACTTTTTTACCCATCAATAGTGCTAGTGATTTACTTATTTTTGGACAACAGTTACACTGAAGGTAAGTAAAACAGATAATACAAGCCACTGAAAGTCTGGTGTAACCTAAAATTCCATTTGTGTCGGTCTGAAACAGACAATGATATCATATGATGATATGATATTGCATTTAAAACACGTCAATGAATAAGTGCTTCAAGGCGCGACGAGGCAATGAAGGGGGAACAGAGGGAAGACAGAGACAACGATCTTACTAGTGTTGGGAAGTAGATGATCCTTGCTCCTCCCTCCCTCTCGTTCGTCACTCTCAAAACATAACATATGTAATAACCAAGGGGGGAGGCGTGGCCAACCCCAGCGACATTTCGTTACACCACACCCCATCGCAAATAACACATACTCTATAGTTTCAAGCCCAGCATTAGGAAACCATTTTGAAATAGCCCGAATGACATCTTTCTACTAGGCCCGAAAATCCATCTTTCTGTACAAATGCAGCTCTCCCATCCCCAGCGCCTCGCTCAGCCAGCCCACACCATCTCCTCCCCATTGGCCTGTCTGTGCACGCCCTGTTCTCGCAGAGGAATGTGCCCTGCGGATAATGGAGACACTGACAAGTCATAAATCCAAGTGCCCATTCATCTCCACAGAACTTCCCGTGCAGTAACAACCTCCACCCCACCAGGCCTGAGCCCACCAGCTCAGACCCCGCTGTACCTTTCATGCTGATATCCATCTAACCCTCCTGTGCCTTCAGCAGTCAAGGTCCCACATCACAGCCCTAATCCCATGTTGTAATATATTCTCCCAAAAAGCAACACATGTCTACCTATATCCTGAGGACCCAAGCAGGGCAGATGGCAGATCAAAACTTTAGGTTGTGCATCTGGGTACAGATATTGTGGTATCAAATAGATTCCAAAGGGTAGAGGTTAGAATGGCAATATATTAGCTCATTTCACCGAAGTAACCTTATTCATGCAATATTTTATGTGTACCATTATTTCTGCATTATCAGTTTCTGTTGTTTAGTTCAGTAGATGAATTGCTCCCTTGCCCTGACCTTCACACCGCGTAGATGAGCCCAGCTGACCCACGTGTGTCAAGAGCGACGGAGAAACCTTAAGATTGGGCAAGTCCAGTTGAGGGGGGGGAGGGAAAAAGCGTTGGGCAAAAGCGGGAGGGGGCAAAACACAGAGTTACACTGTATGGCAACAGGCACTTCTTGCCAAAAAGTTGACAAAAAGGATACATTTGAAAAGACAATTTGATGCTATGGCCACCTATGTCGAGCTCTGCAGAACCCAAAAAAACCACACACATGAAAAGACCAAACCACTATGTAAAGGTGCACACTCGCCAAGGTGTTCATCAAAATAATACACCGCTAAAGCAAGATGATCTGTATGTTATCGGGTAGACTTTGGTCAGTCGATTTATCATTGCAATGAAAATATTACCCACCATAGGCCATCAACGCCAGAGCCATGCACTGCATGTGTGGATGTGGTTTCGGTCTAGCAGATGGATTTACAGACACCAAGCAACCACAGACATGTATGAGAGCCAAGAATGCACCCTGACTGCAGGTAGGCCAACTGTCTTTTACCCCTGCATTTCGAACGCTCCAGTCTGCAATAGAGTTTCTTTCACTGCAAATACACCAGCATTTGCCACGAGGCGGTAAGCCACTCCAAAATGGCTGCTTGCCATTTTCCAAAAACTCTCTATGCCTGAACCACAACAACAGGCTGAGGAGCACCTTCTTCTTGTCCAATTGCGAGCCTGCAGGCTCAAGCCAACCCATACAACAAGGCACACAGTATAAGGCACCTTCCTTGTCGTGAGCCTGTCTGGAGCCGCAGGTAGCCCAGGGCCGCGACCCTTAGACCTCCGCCCTACGCCCTACACCCCTGGATCACCTGCACCCACTGCAAAACCTTGATCCCAAGACACTATTTACTCGCTTCACCAAGCTGCTAACTGCACCTGGCGTACAACGGTCTCAGACCCATGTAAGAACTTGTACTTAATCACTTTAAACAGATTGTGAACTGTTACCCTTTTACTGTTAAAGCTTGCCGCCTGATGTCACCATTATTACACATCTGCGTTCAAGAACACGCATTTTTTGTCTAGGTATTACGCATGTATCTCACGTTTCCCTGTTTCCCTTTCCTAACTTGCCTGCCTGTATCCAATAGCACTGTTCATTGGCGATATGATCCTTATGTTTTGTCCACTTGTGACCGGCTTAGCACTACCTAGCACACGTCAGGAAACTGCAACCAGGTTTTATAATTGCTGCTCTTAGTTTAAACGCTATTGTAATCGCTCTTACCTGTCTGTACAGGCCATCCCTATAGTCAGACCCTGCTGCCACAGTTGCTATTACTTGTCTTTACACTGTATTTTACCCCAGATTGTGATTTTCGAATCTAGACAGGTTTCCATAGTTGACTTTACTTGTCTGCACATTGTATTTTACCCCAGATTGTGATTTTCGAATCTAGACAGGTTGCCATAGTTGACGTTACTTGTCTGCACACCGTATTTCACACCAGATTGGGATTTTCGAATCTAGACAGGTTGCCATAGTTGCTATTACTTGCCTACACACTGTATTTCACCCCAAATTGTGATTTCCGAATCTACACACGTTGCCATAGTTGTTATTACCTGCCTGGACACTTTACCCTCGCATAGGTTGTGATCTCTGATTTTAGCCAAACATTTTGTCGCTAAAACTGCCCCAAAGTTGCCATTTATGATGCATTTAGCAACCACCTCCTCTCTATTTGACTGCTGCATTGATTACTGCATTCTGCATCTTGCTGCCCTGCGAACACCACCACTGTCAACCTTGACAGAACGCTGCCTAGTAACCTAGCAGTTACCTGACCCCCTATCCGACTGCTGCACTGGATTATTGCATTCTGGTACCTAGCTGCCCCGTCTTTGAATACTACCCGGGCATCTAAAATGCACCTAGTAGCTACCTGCCCTGCCATCTGACCGCCACACCCAACCTACACCTACAGAATGTACCTCCCAGGCATCTACTCAGCATTGCTGAGAGTAATTCTCCACCTCATCCATTTATCTGGCCAGCCTAGCCCTACCTTTAGCTCTCCCTCCATAGGCAACATTCCCCCACTCATTATGTATCTCACTACACCATGCAGCCTCCCCGCTAGAAACGCCAAACTACGGGCCAGATTACCCAAACTATATGAACCTCGAGCCAGGGATTCCATCCAGTCTAAATTGACTAACCGGACCCCACCTATGTAAACAGTCACCCCAACCAACCGCCCCACAGATACACCCAAGCATAGCCCAACTAATACTATGACCAAGCATAAGGCTCACAACTTAACCACTATACCCACTTGTACCAAAACTATCTCCACGCCCATAAGAGGCGCCTTAATTAATGCGCAATCTGTTGTAGCCCATGCCACAGATATAGCAGACCTTATTCTTGCAGATGGACTAGATTTCCTAGCCATCACTGAGTCCTGGCTCCATGCAGCCGCTGGCCCAGCTCTCTCACTAGCCATCCCTGATGACTATACTATCCTCCGAGCGGACAGAGCAGAATCCAGAGGTGGAGGCCTCGCCATAATTGCCAAAACGCACCTAAACATTAGACTTGACACCACAAACCTCCTCCCTTCATGTGACTCTCCCACAGCTAAGCTTCCCACTGCCAACTCCCAAACCATCAACATCCACTTATTCTACAGACCTCCTGGTCCTCTAGGTTCTTTCGAGGAAGACCTCACCACCATCGTCACCAACAACCTAAAAAATACTTCCCAGAGTCTCCTTCAAGGAGATTTCAACCTAGGCCTCAAAGATCCCAAAGACCTCCAGGCTACCCTCATTAACAATATCCAGTCAGAATAAGGCTTTACCCAAAGAGTATCTACCGCTACCCACAACAAAGGGGGAACCCTTGACTGGGTAGGAGACTACAACTGTGCGGCCTCCATCACTCCTAATACTTCTCAACCATGGTCTGACCACCACCTCCTCACTTTCAACCTTGAAGCCTCAAGCCCCATCACTAATAATTTACTTGCCACAGCTATCCCTACGAGAAGCAAGAAAAATATCACAGCTGAAAAACTCATCCCCCTCATTCTACCGACCTTGAACCAACTCTCAGCTACCTCCAACCCCCACCACCTTGTAGAAAGTTACAATAACTGCATGCCCTCAGCCTTAGACTCTATTGCACCCCTCAAACTGAGAAAATGTAAGCCAAAAAAACACCTGAACACTTGGTTCTCTACCCACCTAAAAGCTCTCAGACTAGAGAAACGCATAAAGGAACAAGCTTGGAAAAAATCTCATACAGATACTAACAAGCTGATCCTCAACAAAATAGTCTCCTCATACAAAAAAGAAATCATCATCGCTAAACAAGAATCATATAACCAGAGAATCTCACAAGCCAAATCCAGCACAAAGGAACTGTTTTCTATTATCAAAGAGTTAGAAACTCCTGTCCTAGTCCCAGACACATGCGTGAAAGATAAACAATGGTGCACTAGTGTCCAAAATGCCCTGTCCAATAAAGTCACAGGCCTTCAAATCAAAATCAACAACAAGAAAGAATCCCTAACCAACTGTACTAACTCCACCACCACTCACTCATGCCCCACACCTCAGAACCCCATACCCAACCCACCAACCCACTTTAGATTCTCCAAAGCCTCTACATTAGAAGTGGAAAAAATCATCATCAGCCTCAAACCGTCTAATTGCCAGGGCAACCCTTGCGCCGCACAAATCATTAAAGACGCGGGAAGAGACCTCTCACCATTCATTACCAAACTCATTAACGCCTCCTTCTCTTCAGGCATCATCCCCAACAATCTTAAAGAATCGTGGGTGCTCCCTCTACTCAAAAAACCCTCACTAGACCCTTCCATACCCACCAACTACAGACCTATTACCACCATCCCCTTCCTGCTCAAAATATTAGATAAGACTGCCTATCAACAAATACAAAAATATCTTGAACAAAACCACCTCCTGGGAATCCGGAAATCAGGCTTTAGACTCCAACATGGGACAGAAACTGCTCTCATTGATCTTAAGGCCCAAATCGACACTCTGAGAGATAATGTGAAAACTGCTCTACTACTCCTCCTAGACCTCTCAGCAGCATTTGATCTAGTAGATCACAAAATTTTATGCAACCACTTAGACTCGGCCGCCCACTTCTCCCAAGAAGCCATCGGTTGGATTGAGTCATTCCTCAGCAACAGGTCTATGCGTGTCTTCTTCACCTCAGTTTCCACTGACCCCATCCCCATGACATGTGGGGTCCCTCAGGGTTCATGTGTCTCCCTCACACTGTATAACGTGTTCACGAAGCCCCTGTTTGATGATCTTGATGGTCTGGGTATCACCTACACTAATTACGCCGATGATACCCAGGTCCTCATCCCGTTGATGGGAGATTACAACAAGGATTTGGCCTTGGTGAACAGGGTATACCTCATCATCCAAGCATGGATGGCCTCCCACAGTCTATGCCTGAATGATGACAAGACTGAACTCAGCATCCTCAGATCCACCCCTAATCTAAATAAACTGGATCATAACTACACCAGCTTTATTATTGACGCCAATCCCATCAAGGTATCTAAAGAAGTGAAAACCCCAGGAATCTACATAGACTCTGCCCTCTCCTTCCATAAACAGGTTAGTTCCATGGCCACCTCCACAGCCTACACATGTAAGCCCAGAAGAGCAGCCAAACCTTTCCTATCCACTCAGAACTGCATTACCTTAGCCAGAGCCCTTGTATTATCAAAACTGGACTATTGTAATGCCCTCTACGTAGGAATCAACAAACAGGTAACCAATAAAATCCAGACCCTACAAAACAATGCTCTCAGAGCAGCACTCAACATCCCTAAGAGAAAACACATCTCTAACATAAGGGAAACTCACAATTGGCTTACCACCACCGACAAAATCCTGCTCAAAGTAGCATCCTTATCACACAAATGCCTCAATAATGCAGCCCCCCGCTACTTAGCCAATAGAATAAAAAGATACACCCCTAACAGGCCCACCAGATCCACCAGTGCTAACTTACTTACAGTTCCCAGATTCAATCGAAACAAAATGGGCGGCAACAGCTTTCAAGTGAAAGCAGCCCAACACTGGAATTCTTGACCACCCTCCCTTAGGACACCTCAAACCTATCCCCACTTTAGGCGTAGCTACATTCAGTGGTTAAAGAATAATGACCAATAACTGACATCGCCTTTACTAATCATGTAACCATGTATACCTGTAAACTGTAAACTGTATATTACTGCATCCATCGCAACTGTATCAACCTATGTACAACTGTAAATTATTGTACAGCACTGTAACCAAGCTGAGAATAACCTTGCTGCTCCTGCGCCCTCATACTTTCGGTCTGGCGCGCAATATAAATGAATAAACATAAACAAACAAACATGTTATCGTTCGACGACCAGTGATATAAAGTAAGGGAAGGCAAAAGATATAAATTAATGAATCATAAACTGGATTAAATCTACATAATTAAATACTTCTTAATACTTTTATAGCATTGAAATTCGAGTTTAATAGCATTCCATTGTTGATGTACAATGTACAAACATTGGGGAACATATCCCAAACGTTATAGTGAGCACATTAAGAACACTGCTGAACATCATTTATACTGGGAAGTCAACCGTTCAACAAGTTCAGCTTTAGGTGGACAAGGCTTGTTTGCAA
This sequence comes from Ambystoma mexicanum, assembly GCF_040938575.1. Classification (NCBI taxonomy): domain Eukaryota; kingdom Metazoa; phylum Chordata; class Amphibia; order Caudata; family Ambystomatidae; genus Ambystoma; species Ambystoma mexicanum. Next base: position 1,090,242,750 of record NC_090929.1, read on the forward strand.
TGTTTTGTGGCATTGTAAGTGTCCTAGGAACAAAATCAGGATCGATTCCATGAGTATGCATGGCCAACACAGTCAAAGTGAGATCTTTCACAAAATCGAATTCCATTTCCTGGTATATTGGCTTGGCCACCCATTTTTTGCTTTGTTTTGCAAAGGCCAAGGTGTAACGAAGCATTCAAAAGTTTCCGGCAGTTCTCAATTGTTCTCTCCCTAAGTTCTCGTTGTGCGCTAATACAGCTAGCAATGTTCGGGCCTGCATACCGTCTATGCCAAAATGCAACCTTTTGAGCCTGTACTTTAGGCGCATATTGTCGAACTCCTCCAAATCTCGGGTGTGACAGAATTCTCTGAGTCCCTTTAGGTCTCTTGAAAGAGTTTTATCGTACACAATCTTCTCAAGAGCTTTGTGTGGAGGTAAACATGGCACCAACCACTGCTTCTTGCGCTCCTGCTCCTCCGGTAAAGGTCCATGTGCACATTCGTGAAAATGTTATCTTTCTGTCCATGAGTGAACATTGGAACAGTGGTGCATCAATGAGCACCATTTTTCAAGTACAATTTCCACAGACCCAACACAAGTTTTGGACCTTCACCAAAGGTTGCTGAAAGACTGAGACCACTGTAAAATATTTTCTGAACCCTTTTTTTTTTTTACCAGCAGCTGTAATTTTTTTATTGACTGATTTGCCAACATGCCATGCATCAAATTGATTATGAATTTTCAGAAAATGCTCTTGTATGGCCTTGGCTATTGAAACCTGTCTGTCAGTGGCTATGAGGTATATTTGCATTCCCCTTGATTGAAGATGTTCGAGGAATTTGATGAAACCATGTTTCTCCATGGCCACAGAAGATGTACATTCTGACACCTGCATGGTCTACGAACTCACAATTTTTTTACTTTCCATGTCTTGAAAGTGCTATGTACAGTACTTTGCTGAAAACCCTGGGCTGTCACACTGTCCGTCGCCAACTATCCTGAACCGTTTCAATTGACATCTGTTCAATTTTCCAGACTTGACTAATAGCGGGGAATAAGAATTCCCTTTGATATTTGTAGTACTGGGTTTTAGCAAGGAACTGAACTCCCACAAATTGACAGAAACTGGACATCTTACTGAAAGTCGAGCCACCGAAAAGTAAAGCTGCTGAACATAGTAGATTTCCAGCTGGCACTTTGCCCAGCATCGGTTGAGCGGACCATGAAAATGTATCACGGAGGTGGACACAGCTGGCTTGGATTTTCAGTTTAGTGCATTGTAATATACAAGACACAATCACCAATGGCTCCCTGCATATTTTCCCCCTCAATGTATGGACACATTTCAGCATCAGTATAATCTCTACCAGGCTGCTGTCGAATACAATGTCTTCTTGCTCCTTTATTAGCCAATCGTCCTGCATGAATGTGGTTTGTGACTCATCTGTGGTGGACAAATCACCCAAACTAGGCTAACTGTAGTCAAGATCTTTGGCAAGTTCCTCGGTCAATTGCATTGAAGCTTCAGTCTCTGTTAGTTCAGCTTGTGTTATTTGCACACAAATTGGAGAAACCATCAACATCGAATGTTTATTGGGTGGACTTTTTTTGCTTGCGGGTGTAGATTGTGTCAAGTGGTCTGCGAGGAATTCCAATGCATCTTCATTATATTCAGTTTCATCTTGTCAAGTTCTCACATTGTAGCAATGGTCCAAGAACACTTTGCTGTCTTCGCCGGTCACATTCAATTCAGTTACAGGCCATTGCACATAAGCATTACGAGTCTGCTTATTGACTGGACCACGCTGCGCCTCAAATAATAGTTGTTCCATGCTAAAATCTGTTTGGCAAGCAACATCTTTGGCTTCATTTGTTGTCTGTGTGTTTATACTTATTTTCCTTCTGGGCCTCTAGGAGATGTGTTGTAAAAACATGTTCAATGTATAGCACACATACAGCAGATAGCACTTTAAATATAAAACCATGTTATGAAGAAAACACCAGCCCAAAACACTTCTAGAAAACAAAATCGCTTGTTAGTTACCCTTGCTTTATTGATTTTCTGTGAAACCGTGGTCTTCTCTTTCATAACCACACCAGCAAGCTTAAAAAAAAAGTTTTTATATGGTTTAAATCAAACACATTTCATTTACACGCAAACAAACATATTTAAATATCTACAAACAGAACCAACTTGATTGAATTAAAAAAATGACTACATAAAAATATATTACAAATGCTATTTGATGTCCAATTGTATCCAATAGTAGTTTATGTTCACCTCTGATCCATGTGCCTCCACTTGAAATTCCACACCTTGTGTAGATTCCTTGAATATTAATTACAAAGTTTTTATATGGTTTAAGTCAAACACATTTCATTTACACGCAAACAAACATATTAAAATATCTACAAACAGAACCAACTTAATTGAATTAAAGAAATGACTACATAAAAATATATTACAAATGCTATTTGATGTCCAATTGTATCCAACAGTAGTTTATGTTCACCTCTGATCCATGTACCTCCACTTGAAATTCCACACCTTGTGTAGATTCCTTGAATATTCATTAAAAAAAAGTCAATTGTATTGGAAATTAAAATCTTTCATCGCACATAGCACTTACACACATACCCTCACAAACAGTGTATGTCATTTAGTCAAAATATAAATTTCCAATTTCACCTGATAGCCATCCAAGATGGCAAGTGTACTTGATCAGAGATCATTGGGCAAAACATAGTAATTGTAATGTTGCCCTCAAACATTTTGCAATGCATTCTGCATTAGGGAGGAAGTGTAACGTGTGAACTGAAATCATAAAAGTTAGAAACACTGCATGTTTATATGCATGTCACTGTCTAATAGTATCCTATGTAGGATTTTCTTTCTTTCATTCAAGGGAACTATAAGTATGCATACCTCATACGCTGGACCAGCTGCAAAGGACCATGTAATTGTAGGCGAAGTACCAGCATCCCCCTGTAACACAGTACTTGTGATTAGTACGATGAAAACAGCAAAATGGAACTGAGACAATGGGATGCAGACAATGGTACATATAAAGAGAAACCCATAAATGCCACCTAGTGTAAACAACCAACAGGATACATAAGCATTTTCATATTATTTGAAATTCCAAGCATAATACATTCTCGTAAATGAAAAGTGAAATAAAATTACCTGATAGGCGCTTGAAGTTGTTGTTGACTCCGGAAAAGAAATGGATGCAGAATCTTGCTCCTTCATTTTCAGTGCATTGTCATAAAGTGGTACAAGGGAACATTACATTTGCATTAGATATGTGGGAAGATCCAACTGTCTAGAATATAAACTTCTGCATGTCTGTAGGGCTCACCATTGGTATACTGGATGTGTTGGTGGTTTCGTCACTTGCGAGGGTCTGTACTTCCATCAGTATGCTCTCCTAAAAAAATGGATATGTCAAGCAACTTATGCTTCTTTTGAAGGGCACTATGGCATTATTTTCTATGGTCATAATTACTTCATTTGAGGCGCCATAAACCAAGGACAGATGTGTAGTTAAATGTGGTATAGTGAAAATGTAATACAATCTGGTAAATATGCAAACTTTAGTAAGACACATTTACACACAAAGCACCAATCCGTTCATGAAGTTACCTTTTCAGTACCCCACCGTCTACAGCTAATTTATCATCAGGGACTCACCTGAGGTAGCGTGCGCATCAATAGAGTTGGAATTGCATTTGGAAGCATTTAATGAAAAATTCTGGGTCGATGCTTTTTTGTGTACTTCGATTGGTCGTACATATCATTAGTAAAGTGCAGGCTGCAGATGCGGAATCGATTGGCCCTCACGTCCTTCAAGACATTCTGCGCTCTAGTTTCAATCTCGTCCACTGCAAAACCACAATATCGAACCCATCTTCTTATTAAATCAATAGGACTGTGCCCTGACGTTTGACATGGCTCCTAGAAGGGCAACCGAAAAACATGCAAGCAGGCATTCTTGAAAAGTCTATAAGATCTGTATAAAAAGAAATAATAATTACAAATAAAATTGTACTGTATGCATGAGATTGATGCAAGAAAGCATGAAAGATGCCATTCTATTACAATGGACATTGATAAAATGTGCTATATATCGAGATCACAACACTTGAAACATTAGACAATGGTAAAGTCATTGGGCCTCATTACGACCCTGGCGTTCACCATGGCGCTATTAGCGCCATGGTTGACGCCGGTATTTTACCAACTCCGCGATGGTGAATGGCGGAATTACCGCCCCATTCCAAGGTTGGCGGGGTGGTAATTCCCCATTCACCATTGGCCCTTCCCCATTCCCATTTTTGCCCCCATAGTGCTCAATGGGAATGGGAAAGGCGGTAATTACGGTACCGCAAATTGCGGTACCGTAATTACCTCGAAAGTCCCTTTGCGGGTTTCTTCCTTTCGGGACCCGCAAAGGGACCTCGTAATTAGGCAGTAAGGGTTTAACGGCGCTGACACCTTTTACGGCGCCGACACCTTTTACGGCGCCGTTAACCCCTTACCGCCTGGGTCGTAATGAGGCCCATTGAGATGAATGAACATTACACTACCGTGTATATTCGGTCTAATTAGATAGAACATTTGAGATCAGAGATAGATAAATATAGAGAAGTTAATAGATGACCTGCCCTTAACTTGACTAACAAACAATTAGAGCAAGCAGAGGAGCTAGTAGCAGGAGAACAGGCAGCACGATAAAGAGTTGCCTTCCAGTGCTCAGAGATGTTCTCCAGCAAAATATCAAGGGGTTTATTAAGGATTAGAAAAGTGGGTGTGTATGTGAATATGTGACATGTATCTGGCAGGGTCTGCGAGTGAGGAGCCTGGAGACACTGGGTCTGGGCAGGCCGTGTGAACAATGGCCCCCGTGCGGAAGATACATTTGAAGTGTACATGGTGTTTGGCACCTTGGCCGTTCCCACCCAGCCAGCCCCCTTGGGAGCGCAGAGCCACAGGTGCGAACTGCCATTAATACTGGAGGGGGGATGGATGGGCATGAGGCGTGCAGATGAGGCCTGGAACACTGCTGGTGGGAGACACACGTATGTGGATTGCAGGGGCGGGGTCTGCGAGAGGGGAGCCTGGAGACACTGGGTCTGTGGAGGCCGTGTGAACAATGGCCCCTGTGCAGAAAATACCTTTGAAGTGTACATGGTATTTGGCACCTTGGCCGTTCCCACCCACCCAGTACTGTAGTGGGTTATAATGGAGGGGGGGTGGATTGCTGCAGAGTAGGTGAGCGTAAAAGGGCACCAACCATTCTTTCATGTCCCTCATAGACTTGCCACCAGCTGCCCACACTTTTATTTACTGGGTCTCATTACAAGTTTGGCGGTAGCCTTGCCGGTAAAACCGGCAGGCTGCCGCCAAACTTGCGAATTTTTACGGCCCCTGGCAATGGGAAAATAGAGGGCCATTACAGCACTGGTGGGCCCTGTATTTCCCCATTGCCAGGGGCCGGAAACCTTTACCCCCCATTCCCATTTGAGACCCATAGGGCTCAATGGGAATGGGAAGGCCAGATGCACCGGCACCATTCAGAATGGTGCCGGTGCATCCGACATGCTCTGCTCGCGGGTGCCGGTACGCCCGCCAGGTCCGACCTGGCGGGTGAAAAGACACCTGCGAGCAGGACTCGTAGTTTGCTGGTCCGGTAACCACGGTACTGGCAAGTTTACCGGTACCGTAGTTACCAGACTGGCAAACTTGTAATGAGGCCCATTGTCTCTTATTTATTTATTGTTTTATCTAAGTATGGGGTCTCTTACATATTCCTGTAAAAAACAGAACCCATACATTCCTTATCCCTGGGTGGCATTGCACAGTGGCTGCCCTGCTTGTCTATAAACCAGAATACAAAATGTAACTTGGTTATGGTTACTTACTACTAGATGATACTTAGCTAGATCAGAATACACATATGGTGTATCTTGGGGCTAATACCTATTATGCATTGTCCCCGCCTTAGTAGAAATTTAACTATAGAGAAGTAAGGCGTTCTTTGATTGCTGCCGTGCTTGATTGTGGCAGAGTGCCACATGTATTGGCCAAATAATTGTAAGTCTATTCCCTTCATAGGGTCAAAATAAAGATCATCATTCCTACCTTAATAGGTATATCTCCTGAGATTGGGAAGGTTCCCCGGCACCTTGCGAGTTATCGAGCATGCAGGCGCCATGTTGCCTGTTTGTTTAAACACTCGAGCGTGCGTGTGACATCACTTGTGCATCGCATTCGTGTCAGCAAGCGTGAGACTCTATTAAGCTTGTAGTGAACATACCTGTGTAGTTAATTGAGCAAAATCTGTGGATTTTCCTAGATGTTTACAGGGTGTGGGCTAATCTTGCTTTGGTATATAATGCAAATCTTATCCGTTATATATAGGTGCCAAATGACCGTGGTGAGCCCGAATGGGAATGTTGTAATGCCTCACGAAATTCAATCTTTGGGCAAATGTTCTATATTAAGAACACCTATGATCTCATCTCCAGAAAATGGGGCTCATTACGAGTCCGGTGGTAACCGTGCCGGTACTACTGGCAGGTTGCCACCACACCCGTAATGCTTTACTGGCGAAACCAGGGTATTACAACCCCAGCGTTCCGGAAAGTCAGGTGCCGGTAAATTGTATGTCCCCATTCCCATGGAGTCTCATAGGACTCCATGGGAATGGGGACCACGGAAGCACCGGCACTGTTATTGACACAGTGCCGGACAGCGCTTATACACAAGTGAAGTGCTTCAAAGCGCTTCAAAGTGGGAAGGCAGCAAGGGTATACAGTAGTCATTCTTAGGCCTTGAGGTTTCTGAATGATCTAACAAAAAATTAACTAGCGTACTGGTCCTTACAGCATTTCACCTAGAGCAAGTGCATGAAGTGTTTCAGGCGCAACCAAACTAGAGAGGGTAAACAAGGGGTGGGGGGGAGCACAAAACTTACTAGCCTAGCAAATTCAGGTCATGCAAGTGTACAGACGGAAGTGCGGGGGAGGGCGTGACAAGTGCGCCCAGTCCAGCAGGGTCCTGGGTTAAGTGCAGAGAGTTTACCCCTCTCATGGAACGTATGCTGAAAGTGCAGTAGTGCTGAACATAGTGCAGAGGACCGATGTCAAGTGCAAAGACTGGCGGGGGAGCCTGGGACCTGTGAGGTTCTGGAGGTGAGCCTAGCGACCAGTCAGCAAAAACTAAACAGAGTTAGGGAAGAGAAGGAGGAGTGATTCAGGAGAGAAAAAGAGAGGAGTTAACAGGGGAGAGGGAGAGAGAAAGAGGAAGAGAAGAGGAAGGTCTTGAGGAGTTTCCGAAACATAAGGAGCTCTGGATCACGGCGGAGAGAGGCAGCGAGGCTGTTCCAGAGCGAGGCACCTGCAGAGGCTCAAGATCTACCCCCAAATATCTGCTTGGAAAAACAGCCCACCCGCATAAAGTTGGAGGAGGACGAGCGTAGGACTCTAGAAGGAGAGTATTTAGGAAGACAGCGTTGTAGATAGTGCGGGCCCCGGCCCTCCGAAAGCCTGGAGACTATGCAGAGGGTCTTGAAGTTGATCCTAGCAGCCAAAGGAAGCCAGTGGAGGGCTTTCGGTGCCAGAGAGATGCGGTCCCTGGGCTTGAATCTTGCGGTTCTGTTCTGGATGAGTTGTAGCGGACAGAGAGTAGAAATAGGAAGACTGAGAAAGAGGCTGTTTCAGTAGTCCAGCCTAGAGAGAACCAGGGCTCTGGAGACGGTGAGCCTTTGGGGGAAAGTGAGAAAAGGTAGAATACCTCTGAGGAGATGCTGCTGGTAGTGGGAATTTCTGAGAGTTGAGAAGAGAAGGAGAGAGTGGAGTCGAAAAGGACCCCCAGATTTCTTGTCTCACTAGCAGCTGGGAGTACAGTGCTAAGGGAGGCCAGCCAGTGAGAAATTGGGAAAGCGGGAGCAGGGGTCCCAATGAAGACAATCTCTGTCTTGCTGGCATTGAGGCAGAGATCATTAACAGCACACCAAGACTGAATTGCGGACAGACATTCAGGAATGAGCGAGGAGGAGGAAGAGGCCAAGGGTAGCCTGAAAGAGAGCTGCATGTCATCCGCATAACACTGAAACTTAGCAGTGAAGGTAGAGATCCTCTGCGCCAATCAGCAGATGGAGTGCAGGAACTCGAGACACGTCAGATGGGCTTATTATTTTTTGAATTTCAACTTTGTGATCACCTATATACCTGGATCTCAGAATGCAGTAGCAGACGCCTTGTCACGCAGCTGGGGTGAGGATACTGGTGGTTATCAGGGGAATGAGAAGCTACTACCAGAGAAGAAGTTCCTGGCTATGGTTAAAAAACTTCCTTCAGGAGGTACGAGCAAGCATGGGTACCTGCAAGAGGACAGACCTCCAGCGCTTTAACCTCAAAAGGAAAGGAAGATTACTGTTCCATAAGACAGCACTGTTCCTACCTTCAGATGAATTACAGACACAGGCCTTGCAGTTATGTCATGACCTTCCATTGGCAGGACACAAGGGACAGAAGGCTACTTTGGAACTGGTTTCAAGAAGCTTTTGGTGGCCTTCTATACGTCAGGACGTCAGATCATACGTAATGTCCTGTCCCACATTGTCACGAGCCATGTCCCTGACCCCCCTCAGGTATAAAAGCCCCCTGGCAGCAGTGGGGCTAAAGCCCTTCACACTGGCCCCAAGTCAGTCCTGGTGCTTTTGGTGCCAGGCTCATTATCAGGAATAAAGCAATACCAGTTTTGTACCTTAATCCAACATGGAGGCCTATTTCTGTCATGAACCATCGGACGCGTCCTTTCTGGACTTCCTGGTCCCTGACCCATAGGGGCTTGCACTCAGCAGTACTCCCAACATGGCCGCCGAACGCAGAACACTTTACCAGTTTCTGCGCCGTACGCATTATGTTCTATGAAGCGGACACGCCCCTGCGGCCCTGCGCGTCTCAACGCTACCGCTTGCCGTGGCTAGACGTGTGCTGCCGTAGTTCGCTTGTGCTGATCCTTTGATTCCTGGTTCCCGGTTCCCCTAAATTCCTCCTCCTTCATTCCCCTTCTTTTTGTCCTCTATTGCATCCCGGATCTCCATGCACTCGTCTTCCGTGTGCACTCTTTGTTGTTTTCCTGGATTTCCTCGGACTTCCCCGGACATCCGAACGTTCCCAGGAGTCGGAACGCTGAACGCACGCTGGAACCCAAGGACCTACACAGAGGGTTATACAAGACCTGAACTGCGTGAAAGAAGACTCCATCAAAGAACTCCAACAAACAACATAGACAGGTGAGAAGGGGGGAAACCTGTGACAGATTGAGACGCCAACGAACTGATACAGATACAGACATGGAGGCTGCAGTTGAAGACCTCATGCGCGGCTTGCAAGAGTTAACCACAGAAGTTCAGAATCTCAAAGCCGAGAATGCCGCATTAAAACAACTAGTCCTGTCAGGTGATTCCGCGACCAAGGAAAGTGTATTGCTGGGCGGAGTAGTGGATAAATATGATGGCTCCTCAAAGAACCTTCGTGGCTTCCTTGATTTGTGCTTAGTGCACTTTACCTTTAAGCCCTACTACTTTTCAACCCCCAGGGCAAAGGTGGGCTTTATGATTTCTCATTTCTCCGGGAATGCATTAACCTGGGCTACGCCCTTACTTAATTCTGGAGATGCCATCATGGATGATTATGATGGGTTCGTACGGGCTCTAAAGACCATGTTTGACCGCCCAGAACAGGTTTACAGTGCCCAAGAACGTCTATTGGATTTCCAACAAGGATCCCAGGATATTCTTACCTATGTAACACGCTTTAAGCAACTGGCCAAGGAAGCAGATTGCTCCTCAGAGGCCTGCTTTACCCTATTCCGGAGAGGACTAAACAAAGAGATAAAAGACGAGCTAGCCAGGGTAGCTCGCCCAGGTTCCTTCCAGGCCCTTATGGACCTCTCTTTACAAATAGACTTTCTAAACCAGGAAAGGGAGGCGGAAAAGAAGAAAATAAAAATGCCTTACCAAAAGACCTCTATAGAAGCTTCCTCTAAACCCGAGCCCACTCCTGCCCCGACCACAGACCCAGAACCCATGCAACTGGGGGCCTTCCTCAGACCCATATCCCTGCAAGAAAGATTGCGACGGATTCACACCGGGCTGTGTATGTACTGTGCCTCAGATAAACATCTTGTGAGAGAATGTCCTTTGGCCCCTCCACAGCGTTCGGGAAACGCCAGCTCCCGATCCTAGATGGAGCACAGCTTCAGGAGAAAGATGTTTGCTCCACATCTATTCCATCCTTGAACTCTCCTGGACAAAACAACCTTGTGATCTTGCAGACCTTTCTATCGCCGTCCAAGAAAGAAACGTACCCCATTCTGCCATTAGTGGATTGTGGAGCCATGGGGATTTTTATAGATCAGGATTGGGTCACTACCCACCACATTCCATATGAAACTCGAGACATCATGCAACCTGTAGAGGTCATCGATGGACGACCTCTCTCTTCAGGACCAATAACCCTGCAAACCAAAGAGATCCGGCTCTCGATAAACCATCATCAAGAGATGATCAAGTTTGACATCGTAAAGTCTGCCCATTATCCAATGGTACTGGGTATGCCCTGGTAACAGAAGCACAACCCATACATCAACTGGGCAACAGGATCCTTGTTTCTTGACTCTGAACATTGCATGTCTCACTGCCTATCCCTGGATTCCTCATCAAGATCCTCTGAAGGTACAGACCAGCAAGGCCCACTCACGGTCTCAAATATTATTCAGGTCCACAGGGCCTATCAGGATTACACTGATGTGTTTTCAACTCCCACAGTTCAAGCCCTACCCCCTCACAGACCTAAAGACTGTGCTATTGACACTGAACCCTCAGCAGCGACTCCCTTTGGAAGGATGTTCATCCCATCAGAACCAGAGAAAAGGGCCCTCCGAAAATACTTGGATACCAACCTAGAAAATGGCACCATACGACCATCCAAATCCCCGGCGGGAGCTTCATTGTTTTTCGTTCCCAAGAAAGATACTAAGGAGCTTAGGCCTTGTCTTCATTATCATGGTCTTAATCAATGCACCCTCAAGGACCGCTACCCATTGCCCTTAATCTCGGATATCCTGGAAGAGGTGAGAGGAGATGTAATCTTCACAAAATTAGATCTCAGAGGTGCCTACCATCTGATCCGTATAAAGGAAGGTGACGAATGGAAAACAGCCTTTAGAACACCCTTTGGTCACTTTGAATACTTGGTTATGCCCTTCGGACTCGCCAATGCCCCAGCGGTCTTCCAACGTTTTATGGACCGGGTGTTCTCCGATATGCTGTTCCTCTTCGTCATAGTTTACCTGGACGACATACTGATATACTCCAAGGACCATCTTAAGCATGAAGAGCATGTCAAGGCAGTCTTACAATGGCTATGTGAACATAAACTCCTGGCTAAACCCGAGAAATGCCTTTTTCATGTCTCTACTGTTCACTATCTCGGATCTGTCCTTAGTCCAGAAGGAATTGGAATGGACCACTCAAAAGTAAATTCCATACTATCCTGGCCTGTTCCAACTACTGTGAAACAGATTCAATCCTTCCTGGGGCTTGCCAACTTCTACCGGAAATGTATACCTTCCTTTTTGGAGATAGTTCAACCGATCATTACATTTTTGAAGAAGGATACTCCCTTCCTCTGGACGCAGCCCAAGACGAGGCGTTCCAACGTTTGAAGTCAGAATTTACACAAGCCCCCATCTTGGCTCAACCTGACATTGATCAACCTTTCCTAGTGGAGACTGATGCCTCCAACTATGCCATCGGAGCAGTCTTAAAGCAGGAATTCGAGGACAAATTAGAGCACCCCATTGCTTATCTCTCGCAAACCCTCACTCCTAGCGAGACCCATTATTCTGTTCTGGAAACAGAATTGTTGGCCATCAATCAAGCCTTCACAGAGTGGCGTCATCTACTCCTGAGAGCTAGACATCCTGTTCAGGTCTGTACGGATCATCAGTATCTCCAAGTTCTACAATCCCTGGAATGTAGGAATAGTCGTCAAGCCCATTGGGCCTTCTTCTTTGCCCAGTACCAGTTCCAAATCCATCATGTTCCTGGAACACACAACATAATTGCTGACGCCCTATCCCGACGTCCCGACTACGAAACTCTTGAAGATCGATCCTTCCCAAAAATGTTTCCCCATACAATTTTCATAGCCCAAGCAATCACTCTCTTGGAAGACATTCGGACTCAAACCCAGTCCTCTGAGATCTGGAAGGAATTTACTGGGAAGAATTGATACAATCTTAAAACCAAGGATGGGTATTTGTTCAAGGACAATGGCCTGGTCATTCCCACACAGAGACTGCGACAAAGGATTACAAGCCTCTGTCATGATACCCTTCATTCAGGACATCGTGGCATTACCAACACTCTCTGTTTAATACAAAGACAGTTTTGGTGGCCAAAAATGAAAGTTGGCGTCCAGCAGTACATCCAAGTCTGTGCAGTCTGCAATCAAAACAAGCATGATAACAAGAGGCCGGCGGGTCTCCTACTCCAACCAACGCTACCAACAAGACCCTGGGAATTTATTGCTACAGACTTTATTGTGGAACTACCACCTTCCAGGGGATACACAACTATCATGGTTACCATTGATTTATTCACTCACATGGCTCATTTTACACCCTTGTATAAATTACCATCTTCCTCCGTACTCGCTGGAATCTTCCTGGAACACATATTCCGACTTCATGGACTCCCTTCCAAGATCATATCAGATAGAGGTCCTCAATACATATCTCAATTGTGGAAACACTTATGCCGTATACTAGGAATCCAACGTGCCCTCTCCTCAGGTTATCATCCACAGACCAACGGAGCTACAGAATGTGTGAACCAAACCCTGGAGCAGTATCTTCGTTGTTTCACCACCAAGGTCCAGGACGATTGGTCTCTCTTAATACCTGTGGCTGAATTCGCCTACAACAATTCGGATCACTCGGCTGTCAAGACCAGCCCCTTCTTCTGCAGCCAAGGATTCCACCTTTTGGTTCTACCATTCCTTCTCCCACATCCTACACCAGTTCCTACAGTCGACTCCTGGGTTGAAACCCTCATCAACATACACAAGGAAGCCAAAGAACACCTTGAAAGGGCCTGAACTAACATCAAGCACAAAGCGGACTCCAAAAGAAGGCCAGGACCTTCCTATGCAGTGGGTGATAAGGTTTGGCTATCCTCGAAACTACTGCTTCGACACTTACGACCTAATAAGTTTGCTCCTCGGTACTATGGCCCCTTTTCCATAAAGGAAATCATTAACCCAGTGGCCTTCCGACTGAAACCACCAGACTCCTGGAAGAGGATCCACCCAGTGCTTCACACATCTCTAATGAAACCATACATCCAGACCTCCCGGACTGCTCCAAGATCTAACCCTGTGGTTGTGTTACGCTCACCTGGTATCCACAGGGATACCACCCAGCCGGGTTACTCGCTGGTATGCTTCTCAGCTTTGCCCTGATGTGGTCTGTGGGGAAGGTTCTGCCTGAAAATACAGGAGGACTGTGTTCAAGACTGACTGACTGGGATAAGTATCCTCCCTCCACCCCCGTATGATTTCAGTCCCTCTGGCGCCCTCTCCTCACCTTGTGGTAGAGTTAGGCATGCTTTCTGTCCTGCCTTCTTTGCAGGGGCGCGTTGTCTTTCATGGGCGAGTGTGGTCCAGTTACTTCACTGACGCCGGCCCGTTTGATATTGTTCAGGTAGGTCTTATTGCTGTTCTTTAGTTTTGTTGCTATCCTGCATGCCTTTCTTTGTTTAAAATGTCTCTTTTTTCTCCCTTAGGTATTCGGAGCTTCAGCGCGGCGAACTGGCTTGGTTGAGCCCCGCTGGTAAATGATGGTGCATTAAGAGCGCTATGATGCGGTAAGTAAGCGCTATGCGCAGCGCTGCAAAGTCTTGCTTTTGCTTACCTGTGTTTTCCTTCCTTGTAGGTTGCAGTGTTCTTCAGCGCGAGTGGAATGTCCGGAGTGGTGCCAGCCGAGAGGCGACCAGCCAGATAAGCCTTTTGAGCAGTTCGTAATTTGTAAATGTATCTACTGCTTTCTTTAATGTTGCCTCTATCTTCCTCTTTCAGGTCGTTCTGTCCGGGAGGCGTGCAGATTCGAGGAGCTGTTCTCAGTAGCTGCGAGTGGATGCCTCCATGTTGGCTGACAATACAATAAAGTAGTTCCCAAGCACATTGTTTTTCATGGTGTATGAGCCCCATGAGGGCTTTTGAAGAGGATGCCAGGCTCTAGAGGCCCGAGTCCTGACTCCACCTGGCCAAAGGGTTTGCCAGAGGGGGTTTTGGGTGAGGGTCGTGACAGCACTCCCCCCTAAGGCCCCTCCCATGGTGTTCCTTCTGTCTGGCCTAGGTTTGGTTGGGAAGTTCCCATGGAATTTCCATATTAGACGTGGTGCGTGGATATTCTCACTGGGCTCCCAGGATCTATCTTGTGGTCCAAATCCTTTCCAATCGACGAGATGATATAGCTTGGTCCTAGAGTACTTAGAGTCCAAGATATCTTTGACTTTGAATTCTGGTTCTCCGTCAACAAGTATGGGCTTAGGTGGTGTCCCAATTCGTGTGCCGGGTTGCACTGGTTTCAGGAGGGACACATGGAATACCGGGTGGATGTGTAGATTAGGTGGTAAATCCAGTTTCACGGCTGCTGGGTTGATAATTGCCTTAATGGTATATGGTCCTACGAATCTGGGATGAAAGGTCCGGGTTCCCTTGATGGGTACAAATTTAGCAGCTAACCAAACTTTGTCTCCTACTTGATAATCAGGGGCCTTTTTCCGGTGTTGGTCGGCGAATCTCTTTTGTTTTTCTTTGGCATGAATAAGGTGTTCCTTTGCCCTTTTGAAAGCCTGAGTAATGGTTGTGTGTAGAGTCTTTACCGCTGGCATTTCCAAGCTGGCTGTAAGGTCTAGTTGAGAGGTACGTGGATGTCTGCCATAAAGGGTATAGAAGGGCGTTTTGTCCCGTGCTTGAATGCAAAGAATTGTTATATGCATATTCGGCTATCCATAGAACGTCTTTCCATTTCCTTTGTTCGTGGTAAATATTGATCAAGTGTCTGATTGTTTCTCTCGATTTGGCCATCCGTTTGGGGATGTTGACTGGTAGATAGAGGAATGTCGATCTGCGCCATTGCACAACATTTTTTCCAGAGGTTTGAAACAAACTGGCTGCCTCGATCAGAGACCAGAACTGAAGGGAAACCATGTAGCTTAACCACGCCGTCCAGGAACACTTTTGCTAAAGTGGCGGTGTCTGGGAGGCCTTTGAGAGGAATAATGTTAGGCAGAAACCTGTGCAGTTCCCCTGGGGACCACTGCAAAAGATTTAAGACTACAGGTGTTTGGCAGTAAACCCACTTGGTAGCAGTCTGTACCACACAGATTCACTTGGTAGCTGTGGCTGAGCAGTCAGACTTCCCTCAATAAGAGTTAGGCAGTATATAGAGTATACACAATAGGTACAGAGACACAGTAGCACAAACAAACACTGACCAGAGCTTTGGTGTAAAAGTATATAATTATTTATTTAAAGACACTTGTAATTTACACTAGCAAAAAAAGGAGGTGAGTAAATTCAGCACACAGTCACTATCATATATATACAACCCTAGTTACTTATTAGACAAGTCTTAGTGAGAAACACCACTTATTTTCAGACAGAGGTGAGCGCTTAACATAAGATGGCATTCTAATAAGTTATCAAAAAGGGAGGGAAAAAGGCAGAGTTATGGAAGCACTCAAGTTTCAATACTTTTACAAGAACCACAGTAAGGCAGGATATGCAGAGTTCTACTGGAGAGCAAGGAAGTCAATTGCAAGGCCCACTCTTGGAGAGAGCAAGCAGAAGGGGTCCAGGTTCACCCAGTGGGGTTATGCCCAAAGAGTCTTGTAGATAGTTCGCACAAAAAAAGGATGAAATTAAAGTCAGGAAAAGTTAGCTAGGTTGTCCCAGGCTAGCCCAGGTTAGAAAGTTGAGGCTTTACTGTCACCCTGAACGATCTGTCGCAAAGGAAGCCAGGCGGGACACAGTAACTTAAGTGTGAAGGAAGCTCCAGCGGGGGCAGTTGTTCCTGGCAGCGGGTGCAAGTCAGTGTTTCGTCCAGAGGAAGAGGAGGTCTCGCCGTGGAGGAAAGATAAAGGTCGTTGCACTGCCAGGGAAGAAACCAGCCGCGGAGTTCTTCGGTTAAAAGGTACTACTCTTCTCTTCGCGGTAGTGGTAAACCCTGGTATTCCGGTTGCCGGGGTGCTTGGCACGGGCAAGGCGGCCACGAGATGCTCCAGGAAGGTAAAAAGAAGGCAAAACTGGTTATCCCACCAGTCAAAGGAAGAAGACTCTCCGGACTGGAGATCTCCTCTGTCGTCGGGAAAAGTGGTGAGACGGTTCAGCAGGGCTCCACCGGTGGTGTCGTCGTTGCAGGTCGGCTCAGCTTCTCCCTCCTCGGATTCATAGGTCCTGTGGCGACTTCTGAAGTTCCAGTCCCCAAAGCCCTGCTTTTATGCAGCAAACCCCCATTCATTCTGCCTAGCTGTCAATCAAACATGCTAAGTGGTGAGCCGGCCGGCTCACCACTTGGGCCAATCACACAAGAGTGCGACTTGAGTTACCAAGGTAACTCAGTCCAGGGTGCCTAAACCTCCTCCCACACCCCCTGTGGTACCCAGACAGAGTGGCACCACTTTTGCAGGCTTCTGTGGAGAAGCCCGCCAAAAAAGTGGAACAAAGGGCTCGACTTGGGTTGGAGTCACAGAAGAGAACACAAACTCCATTTTAGAATCGAGTTCTGGCAGAAAATACCGACCAGTGAATTACTATTAAATAAATAAACTGGCGGTATGTTCGAGGCTATAAGAATTAAATAATTAAAGTTGGTAGCCTCGAACAATGGTAAAATCCCATAGAGATATATTTGCGGTCGAATATAAAAAGTAGTATACACTGCTACCAGCCAAAACTCGATCAGGGGGGACGGAGACGTGCCCCCTCGAACAACAGACCCCGGGGCAATCGAATTGCCCCGACCAGTACGTCCACAATATGATGGTTTGTACTGGTTTCTGTTCATAATTTGGGACTAGTAAAGCCAATGGTGACTTGACATGCCCAGGGAGACAGTAGTCAGTCCCAGGGTATGGAGTCTATGTTGGGGGGTCGCTACGACACCCCTGGGTTACAGCACGGAGGGTGCTGTGTAACCTACATCAAAAACACATTAGATCCTATGGAGTAAAAGACCCTATAGCCCATAAAACACATGGAAAGACAAAGGAACACCTCAAATCATGTCTAAGAGTGGGAGTAAAAGAGTCTCACTCTTAGCAGGAGAAAAAAATAAACCCCAAAAATCCAGCAAAGCTGCTGGGGGACTCACTAGGTTTGGGAAGTTAGCCTTTACAGAGAATTCCCTCTAACACTCGCCCCCCCCCAGCCTAAGGGACAGGAGGATTTAATCCACTCCTGGATGAACCTCATACCTCTAGTCGATGACATACATCCTAGAGAGTCCATCAACATTTTGATGGTGACACCCTGACCTATGTTCTATGGTCAAATCAAAGGATTTCCTTTGTAAGCTATATGACCTACAAACCCTTTGAGGAACATCAGTCTTTTTGAAACTATAGGGGATCTGGTTGACCAGTCCCTCAGAAGTTGGTACGACTTCTGAACCTGTGATAGGCTTTTTCAAGGGGTCCTTATAAAGGATTCCCTTAGATCTAGAGGGGCCTCCAGAGGTCCTCACCACCTCTCTGTTGGGAGAAGATTGGGTTTTAGGCCTCTTGGTTGGAGGGGATGGAGATAAGCAAGGTACATGCTTCTCCTTCCTCTTAGATCTACCTTTACCTACTTTAAGAGTTTCCCCCTTAAGACTAGGAATTGGGTTGGAGTCTTCCTTGGAAGGTCCAACAGTCTGAAGGTTTTTAGCCTTAGACTTTTCTTTTCTGGTTTTCCACCAGCACTGAGAATTACCAGTTCTCTTAGCCCTAGTTAGGGTTCCAGTAGGTCTATCCACCTCTTCCTCAGAAGCAGGGGGAGTCACAGACTCTATAACTGGGGGAATAATGATGGAGCTTGGTTGGGGCTCCCATTTCCCTAACATTTTAGCCTGAAATTTGCCTGGGTCAGAGGTCAATTTACCAACACCAGGGCTTGTAGTGGGGTTCTCAGTAGAGGTTCCCACAGGCTTAGAGTGATTCCTTACGGTGGCCTCTCTAGCCAATTTGGTTTGGTTCTGGGTCTCCATCCTGGGAGGCCTGGGGGTACTGGATACTACTCCTAGAGTTCTTAGATCATTCTCCAACAGGACTCTCCCAGGCACCTCAGTCTGAACACTGACAGGAATCAACACTGTCATGTCATTACACTGAATGAGGGCTGGTAGAATTGGAACCATTTGAACAGGGCCTCCAGACATCTTAGTGGGACCTTTGGGTGCCTTAGCAACATCCTCAGGCCTGAAAAAGCTTTCATCCACTACTGTTCTGCTGGCCCCAGAGTCTCGCCTAGCAGGAGTATCCTGGCCATTGACAAGAACACTGTCCATATAATAAACTTTAGAGTTTTCTGGTATGGAGTTGTACACACTCCTATTCTGATCACTAACCAGACCCATGGACTCTACTGTTACACTTGCTTGAAGACCCAAAGGTTCTTCAGCAAAGACTTCAAAGTGAGCACTAGCCATTTGGGCTTCCTCCTCAGGAGTGAAGGCTAAGAGACTGTGCTGATCCCTGTAGGTTTACCCTTACATCTGGGATCTCCTTTGATGTGGTCAGTTGCCCCACATAGATAGCATGTTCCAAATGCTCTCTGGAAGGGTGGCTTGGCCTGACCTCCTTCTGGTTTGTGACCAGAAGGTACACTAGCCTGTTGTGGTTTACCCTGGGGCTTACCCTGGTTATTTTATTGTTTGGGGCCCTCTTTGGGTTGGGAGGTATTAGAAATCTCTTGGTTCCCTTTTGGTGGCTGCTTTCCCTCATCCTTTTTCTGAGTGACCCCTGAATCCTTGTGAGTATCCCTGTTGGCAACCCACAAGACAGCAGCCTTAGCTAGTCCTCTAGGATCTAATTCCTTTGAATCGCCCAAGTGCTGTCTGAGCTCAGGAGGGCAGGCATCACAAATTGACTCTGACATTACAAGATTTCTCATTCCCTCATAAGTGTTCACCTTGTAACCCTTAATCAGTCCCTCTAAGTTTTTCAAACACTCACTCACCCAGGTAGCCCAAGGGGTACCATCATGCTTTTTGAGGGTCCTAAACCTCTTTAGGTACTGGGAAGGGGTCTTCCAAAATCTAGCTGTCAAAGCTAGCTTCACACATTCATAATCCTTTCTATCCTCCTAACCCAACTCCATTACCACATCAGTTGCAACAGGGGGGAGCCTAGAGAACAACCAGGAAAGTAACTAATTTCCTGTAATGTTCTGGAGCCCATGATTATATTCAAACAAACTGAACCAATCCAACACATCCAACTCAGGCTCATACATACCCACCAACTCCTTAGGCATCCGGGGTCTTTTGGGACTGGAACTCCTAGAGGATTCGGAGAGAGAAGCACTTTCCACAGACAGTTTTTTCATTTCTAGCTCATGGTTGAGCTCCATTTCTCTGAGCCTTAGTTCTTGGTGCCGTTGTTCTGTTTGAGCATTAATTCTTTTGAATTCTAATTCAAGCTTCATATTTTCTAGTTCCATATATTGAGGATTAAGTGTGGGACCTGGTAAGGGTCCAGTAGGTACAGCTGGCGGCGCAGGTAGAGGCCTAGGGGAGACAACTCTAACATCTTCCATCTCCTCTTCTGCTTCTGACTCAAAGTTATCAATACTAGCATTCATATCAATATCATTGCTGTTATCTACAGTTGCTGGAGTGGTAGGTTCCTCTGAACCACCATCCAGACTTTGGTTTGCTAACAACCTTTCTATTAGCTCCATTTTCTTGCCTTTAGTCGGGAGATTCTTATGCTTACAGAGAACTCTTAAACAATCAGCAGTTTTTGTAGCAAGGGACTCTTGACTATAACTTTCCATAGTTGACAGGTTTTAGAAAATACTTCTTTTAGTGCTAAGCTTTGTGGTTAGTTGCACTAAGGTAACTATAAGCACACTAAAATGTATACTCAATACAAATCCCACCGCTGTACACCAGTGTTAGGCAGAAACCTTGCAGTTCCCTTGGAGACCACTGCAAAAGATTTAAGACTACAGGTGTTTGACAGTAAACCCACTTGGTAGCAGTCTGTACCACACAGATTCACTTGGTAGCTGTGGCTGAGCAGTCAGACATCCCTCAAGAAGAGTTAGGCAGTATATAGAGTATACACAATAGGTACAGAGACACAGTAGCACAAACAAACACTGACCAGAGCGTTGGTGTAAAAGTATATAATTATTTATTTAAAGACATACTTGTAATTTACACTAGCAAAAAAAGGAGGTGAGTAAATTCAGCACACAGTCACCATCATATATATATACAACCCTAGTTACTTATTAGACAAGTTTTAGTGAGAAACACCACTTATTTTCAGACAGAGGTGATCGCTTAACATAAGATGGCACTCTAATAAGTTATCAAAAAGGGAGGGAAAAAGGAAGAGTTATGGAAGCACACAAGTTTCAATACTTTTACAAGAACCACAGTAAGGCAGTATAGGCAGAGTTCTACTGGAGAGCAAAGAAGTCAATTGCAAGGCCCACTCTTGGAGAGAGCAAGCGGAAGGGGTCCAGGTTCACTCAGTGGGGTTATGCCCAAAGAGTCTTGTAGATAGTTTGCACAAAAAAGGATGAAATTAAAGTCAGGAAAAGTTAGCTAGGTTGTCCCAGGCTAGCCCAGGTTAGAAAGTTGAAGCTTTACTGTCACCCTGAACGATCTGTCGCAAGGGAAGCCAGGCGGGACACAGTACCTTAAGTGTGAAGGAAGCTCCACCGGGGGGAGTTGTTCCTGGCAGCGGGTGCAAGTCGGTGTTTCGTCCAGAGGAAGAGGAGGTCTCGCCGTGGAGGAAAGATGAAGGTCGTTGCACTGCCAGGGAAGAAACCAGCGCAGAGTTCTTCGGTTAAAAGGTACTACCCTTCTCTTCGTGGTAGTGGTAAACCGTGGTATTCTGGTTGCCGGGGTGCTTGAAACGGGCAAGGCGGCCACGAGATGCTCCAGGAAGGTAAAAAGAAGGCAAAACTGGTTATCCCCACCAGTCAAAGGAAGAAGACTCTCCGGACTGGAGATCTCCTCTGTCGTCGGGAAAAGTGGTGAGACGGTTCAGCAGGGCTCCACCGGTGGTGTCGTTGTTGCAGGTCGGCTCAACTTTTCCCTCCTCGGATTCTTAGGTCCTGTGGCGACTTCTGAAGTTCCAGTCCCCAAAGCCCTGCTTTTATGCAGCAAACCCCCATTCATTCTGCCTAGCTGTCAATCAAACATGCTAAGTGGTGAGCCGGCCGGCTCACCACTTGGGCCAATCACACAAGAGTGCGACTTGAGTTACCAAGGTAACTCAGTCCAGGGTACCACCCCCTGTGGTACCCAGACAGAGTGGCTCCACTTTTGGAGGCTTCTGTGGAGAAGCCCGCCAAAAAGTGGAACAAAGGGCTCGACTTGGGTTGGAGTCACAGAAGAGAACACAAATGCCATTTTAGAATCGAGTTATGGCAAAAAATACCAACCAGTGAATTAATATTAAATAAATAAACCAGCGGTATGTTCGAGGCTATAAGAATTAAATAATTAAAGTTGGTAGCCTCGAACAATGGGAAAATCCCATAGAGATATATTTGCGGTCGAATATAAAAAGTAGTATCCACTGCCACCAGCCAAAACTCGATCAGGGGGGACGGAGACCCCCCTGATCGAACAACAGACCCCGGGGCAATCGAATTGCCCCGACGAGTATGTCCACAATATGATGATTTGTACTGGTTTCTGTTCATAATTTGGGACTAGTAAGCCAATGGTGACTTTACATGCCCTGGGAGACAGTAGTCAGTCCCAGGGTATGGAGTCTATGTTGGGGGGTCTCTACGACACTGCTGGGTTACGGCACGGAGGGTGCTGTGTAACCTACATAAAAAACACATGAGACCCTATGGAGTAAAAGACCCCATAGCCCATAAAACACATGGAAAGACAAAGGAACACCTCAAATCATGTCTAAGAGTGGGAGTAAAAGAGTCTCACTTGGTTTGGGAAATTAGCCTTTACAGAGAATTCTCCCTAACAAATAAAATGGCCATCTTCGAGAATAAGTCCACAACTACAAGGATGGTGTTGAACCCTTGGCTTGGAGGTAGATCAGTGATGAAGTCAAGGGAAAGAGTGTGCCATGGAACTGGAGGAATGTCCAATGGTTGTAGGAGACCAGATGGTTTTTGTTTCTGTGATTTATTTTGTTCACAGACACCGCAGGACTGAATATACTGAATGGTGTCCTTACGCCAGGTAGGCCACCAAAAGTTCTCTTCCACCTCAGCTAGGGTTTTGGCGATCCCAGGATGCCCTTCGATCAGTGAATCATGATAGTTTGAAATAATATGCTGTTGTAATTCCTTCTTGAGTACATATAGGCGATCCCTAAAAAAGGTTAGATGGTCCTTGATGGTATATTGTTCTCCTTGAGTTTGCCATGCGAGGTAGACATCAGGATTCATTGTCCGTTGGATTTCTTTTCGTAGTTCTGCTTGTATTAAGGCTGTCGTGATACCCAAGAGTTTGTCTTCAGATATAATAGGTACTGGGTCTGGGGTTGTATATACTATTTCATCTATGCCCATGCGAGATAAGGCATCCGCCTTTCTGTTTCTGACTCCTGGTCGAAATGTGATTACATAATAATATTCGGCGACGAGAAGGGCCCACCGTAATTGGCGCAAGGACTGGGCCTTGGCTGTTTTGAGATATTGCAGGTTCCGGTGGTCTGTGATGACTGTAATGGTGTTTCTGGCCCCCAGAAGGTAGTGCCTCCAGACTTTAAAGGCGGATTTGATAGCCAGGACTTCCTTGTCCGTGATGGCATAATTCATCTCTGGAGGTGATAACTTTTTCGAGCAGAAGGCCACAGGATGTAGCTGGCCGGTTTCCGGGTCTCTCTGTCAAAGGACAGCCCCCATTGCGAGACTGGACACATCAGTTTCAACGACATAAGGGAGGTCTGGACGAGGATGTCGCAGGATTGGAGCAGAGGTAAACCTTTGTTTAAGTTCCTGAAAGGCTTCTTCTGCTCCTTCGGTCCAAGCAAACTTTTTATTGTTTTTTCGTAATAGTAGTGTGATTGGGTGCACAACCTGAGAGAAGTCTGGGATGAACCGGCGGTAGAAGTTTGCAAAGACCAGCATGCTTTGTACCCCTTTCAGAGACGTCAGTGAAGGCCATTTCAGAATGGCATCTACCTTGTGCACGTCCATTCTGATACCTCCTGGAGTAAGGATAAAACCAAGAAATTCTACTTCGGTGACGTGAAAAAAACATTTTTCAAGCTTTGCAAACAAGCGATGTTGACGGAGCTTGGTGAGGACTGAACGAATGTGCCTAACATGATCTTGTTCCGAGGCTGAGTATACTAAGATGTCGTCTATGTACACTAAGGCGCACACATCAATTAACTCCCTTAAGACGTCATTCATGAAATACTGGAATGCCGCAGGAGCGTTGCATAACCCGAAGGGCATGACTTGATATTCAAACAAGCCGTACTTAGTAGGGAAGGCGGTTTTCCATTCATCTCTTTTCTGACTCGGACCAGGTGGTACGCTCCTCGAAGGTCCAATTTGGTATAAATCTGGGCCTCTTTAACTTGGCCTAGCATCTCAGGGATAAGTGGCAAGGGGTAGCAGTTCTTCTAGTGATCTGGTTCAATGCGCGGTAGTCAATACAGGTTCTCAAGTCTCCTTTCTTTTTCGGTACGAAGAACAAAGGACTGGCTGCGGGGGACTTCGAAGGACAGATAAATCCGTTTGCAAGGCACTGGTCCAAATAGGATTTCAAATGAAGTTTTTCTGGTTCTGTGAGAGCATCGTTGGATTGCTTCCAGGTAGAGGCGTCTGTCCTGCCTGTGGTTGCAAGTATTGCCTGCTAATCTCTTCAGTGCGTTCTTTGGTCACTATTAGGTCTCTCCGGAGGGCATTAGTCTCTTGTCGGGCAGAATGAACCTCAGCACGAAGCTCTCCTAGTAATTGGGCCAATTGGCCCATTTCTGATGTCTCCATGGCACCCAGGTGGATTTGTTATGGTAGGCTTCGCGTTCTGTTACGCTCACCTGGTATTCACAGGGACGCCACCCAGCCGGGTTACTCGCTGGTATGCTTCTCAGCTTTGCCCTGATGTGGTCTGTGGGGAAGATTCTGCCTGAAAATACAGGAGGACTTTGTTCAAGACTGACCAACTGGGGTAAGTATCCTCCCTCCACCCCCGTATGATTTCAGTCCCTCTGGCGCCCTCTCCTCACCTTGTGGTAGAGTTACGCATGCTCCCCGTCCTGCCTTCTTTGCAGGGGCGCGTTGTCTTTCATGGGCGAGTGCGGTCCAGTTACTTCACTGACGCCAGCCCGTTTGATATTGTCCAGGTAGGTCTTATTGCTGTTCTTTAGTTTTGTTGCTATCTTGCATGCCTTATTTTGTTTAAAATGTCTCTTTTTTCTCCCTTAGGTATGCAGAGCTTCAGCGCGACGAACTGGCTTGGTTGAGCCCCGCTGGTAAATGATGGCACATTAAGAGCTCTATGATGTGGTAAGTAAGCGCTATGCGCAGCGCTGCAAAGTCTTGCCTTTGCTAACCTGTGTTTTCCTTCCTTGTAGGTCGCGGTGTTCTTCAGCGCGAGTGGATGTCCGGAGTGGTGCCAGCCGAGAGGCGACCAGCCAGGTAAGCCTTTTGAGCAGTTTGTAATTTGTAAATGTCTCTACTGCTTTCTTTGATGTTGCCTCTATCTTCCTCTTTCAGATCGTTCTGTCCGGGAGGCATGTAGATTCGAGGAAGCTCTTCTCAGTAGCTGCGAGTGTTTAAAGATGAAGACTGCAGGTAAGATGCTGCTGCTAATGATGTTCCTTTTGTCTCCTTGCAGGTTCTGCTTCTCCGAGGTTCGAGGGAATAGCTGGACACGGTGAGCGTCACGTTTCAAGCTGCAAAGTAACGCGAAACGTGTTGTCTTGCTCGGGTGTGGTTTAAATAGCCCCAACAAAATAGTCCAGGTAAAGTAGTCCCTAGGCTACCACACCCAAAACACTAGACCGCATAGCTTGGTTCTTAGGAACCAAGCTATGTGGATGTCTCCATGTTGGCTCACAATACAATAAAGTAGTTCCCAAGCACATTGTTTTTCATGGTGTATGAGCCTGGCGCCATAGGTGCCAGGACTGGCCCTGTGAGGGCTTTTGAAGAGGATGCCTGGCTCTAGAGGCCCGAATCCTGACTCCACCTGGCCAATGGGTTTGCCAGAGGGGGTTTTGGGCGAGGGTCATGACAGGCTGTCGATGACCAGCTAGAATACGAAGTGTCCAGAATATGTCACCCCAGGTACAGACGTGGTCCGCTACAGTATCTGGTGGAGTGGAAAGGCTATCCACCCAGTGAACGCACCTGGGAACCAGTCTCAAACCTAGATGCCCCCAGGCTACTTCAAAGGTACCACCTTATACACCCGGGCAAACCGGGAGGCACATGCCTTCGGAGGAGGCATGCTGTCATGAACCATCGGACGCGTCCTTTCTGGACTTCCTGGTCCCTGATCCATAGGGGCTTGCACTCAGCAGTACTCCCAACATGGCCGCCGAACGCGGAAACACTGTTTACCAGTTTCCGCGCCGTACGCATTCCGTTCTATAAAGCTGACACGCCCCCGCGGCCCTGCGCGTCTCAACGCTACCGCTTGCTGTGGCTAGACGTGAACTGCCGTAGTTCGCTTGTGCTGATCCTTTGATTCCTGGTTCCCGGTTCCCCTAAATTCCTCCTCCTTCATTCCCCTTCTTTTTGTCCTCTATTGCATCCCAGATCTCCGTCCACTCGTCTTCCGTGTGCACTCTTTGTTGTTTTCCTGGATTTCCTCGGACTTCCCCGGACATCTGAACGTTCCCAGGAGTCGGAATGCTGAACGCACGCTGGAACCCGAGGACCTACACACAGGGTTATATAAGAACCGAACTGTGCGAAAGAAGATTCCATCGAAGAACTCCAACAAACAACATAGACAGGTGAGAAGGGGGAAACCTGTGACAAGTACACAGCTCAGTTCTTTAGAACAAAGCCATGCGGTCTAGTGTTTTGTGTGTGGCTGGGCCTGGTACTACTTGGCCTGGAACTACTTTACCTGGGCTATTTAAACCACACCCAAACAGCAGAACACGCTTTGCGTTATTCTGCACTCTTGCAGCGTAACGCTCACCGTGTCCAGCTCCTGCTCATCTGCTTCTCCGGCAGCCCGATCCTGAAGCCCTAGATCAGGATTCCATCAATAACCTGGAAGAACAAGAATAGCATTAGCAAGCAAGAACACTTACCTGTGAAGTAACCGGTCTTGAATCCATCCTGCGCTTCGCTTACTTCGCCCATCTCCGGAGTTCACCGCAACCTGCAAAGGTAAAGAAACAAGGACAGCATTAATAACAATTCTCACCTGGGCAAGCAGCGAGTCCAGGCAGCACGCTGCGCTTCTCTTACCTTGCCCATCTCCGGGTTTTACCGCAACCTGCAAGGGAGAAGGAACAAGGTAGGCATTAGCAAAGCACTTAATTGGGCAAGCAGCGCTTCGATCACTCATCACTCAGGAACATCACCGCAACCTGTACAAAGAGAAGAGAGCACAGGTTACCAATTAACACCAATAAACACGGCAGCACTTCGCGCATCAATAACTCACCATGGTCTTCGCCATCGGCGTGGCAACTCCGAGATTGCAACCATCCTTGTGAAAACAAAAAGAGACATTGTTAGGGAACAGCATACTAGAGCAAGACGCAGAGAAGACAGAGAAAATGAAGGGAAAGAAAGAGACAGAATAAAGACGGAAAATACATTATAACTCAACTGGAAGACACCAAGCAGAGTCGGAGTCACAGCCGGTCTGGACCCAACATAAGGGCACACGGACCAGTGAAGCAACTAGGTCCATGGAACGCCCGCACCAACCACGCGCCCCTGCACAGAGACGCAGGACGGAGAGCTCAATGCACAAAAACCTACGGCGCTACCCAACGTCTTGCACATAACCAAGTAGAGAGGGGTCCGGGATAGCTCTTAGACCTCCATCCAGTATCATGTGGCGCCCCCTACCAGGTCAGCGTAACACACATGTGCCACCAGCAAAGTATCAAGACAGAAGCCATTAGGTCTACTACAACAGGGAGCCATACCCTCCAAACCATGGGAGCATGTTTCTATAGACTTTGTTGACGATCTACCCCTCTCCAGAAAGAGGACCACCATATTGGTAACTATAGATACGTATACCAAGGTGGCACATTTTTCAGCTCTACCGGGAGTACCTTCAGCAACGATTTTTCTCAAAGACATTGTAAGATTACATGGTATCACTCAGACCGTAGTGACTGATCATGATACTCAGTTCACTTCTAAATTCTGGGCCTGTTTATGCGAACAGCTCGGTGTTCTGACAGCTCTGTCTTCGGGTTATCAACCGCAATCTAACGGCCAGATGGAGCGATTGAATACTAATCTTGAGCAATACCTTCTCTGTTTTTGAAACAGAGAACAAGGACAACTGGGTCGATTTCATACCAATGGCAGAGTTTGTCTACAATACCACTCACCACACTGCAATTAACATGAGTCCTTTCAAATGCACGTAAGGTTATCATCCCCACCATTTACCATGGACCGTTTCTCTACCTCAAAATCACCTGCAGTGGATGGGTTGCTGTCTGCTCTCAGCCAGGCTCACAAGGATGCCCTAAGATCCCTGGAAGAAAGCCGTAAAGACTATAAGAAGTATGCAGATTTAAGGCAGAAAGCGAACCCGGAATGGAAGCCTGGAACCCGAGTTTGGTTGTCCACCAGATTCTTACCACGTTGGACACATTTGGGCAAATTCTCCCGCAGATACATATGTCCATTCAGGATTTTATCCAGGATCAATTTGGTGGCTTTCAAGTTACAACTGCCACGCAATTTAAGAAGAGTACATCCTGTGTTTCATTCATCCCTTCTCAAGACCCATATTGATGATCCATTCAAAAGATCCGTCTGAAGAATCACCACGTCGGTACCTCCAGAACCCGAGGACTACGAAGTGGTACGGCTGGTGGACTCTAGATATAGAAGAGGTGTCTTGCAATATCTGGCCCACTGGAAGGGTTATCTGAGTGCTGAGAGAACCTGGAAATCTAGATCTCATATACATATACCCAGACTGGTTCAGCAGTTCGACAGGCTGTATCCAAGTAAACCAGGAGGAGGCGTGGATACAAGGGGGCATACTGTTAACGCGCGCCCTTGGAAGTATTGGCAGCAATGGAAGTACATGTAAGATGATGCTTCAAGTTGCCGTTTTGACGGTCTATTCTTCCTCCAATATGGCCACCGCCACTATATTGGTTGACGCAGTAACCGACTTCCTTGCATTGTATCCGTCTCCTGGGTTTACGCTGCCAGACCCTGTTTACAGTGTTCTAGTGTCCTTGCTTCCAGTATCCTCTTGCTCCTAGCTTTTCTGCTTTCTTCTAGATACCTCCCTCTTGAACAGTCACTTTTGGGGTTTCTCCTTCGTTTACCAGGTATTTTTTGTGAAGTTTGTTACTTTCCTAACGGCACAGCTTTGTCTTGCTTTCCGCCCTTTGCGGCCTCTGTCCCCCTTTCTAGCGGTTTCATACCTGCTCTCTTGTGGTCTCTTTCTAGCAACCTTGCTAGCTTTTCATTCTGCTACTCAGCGGCTTCAATATTTCTCACTGGCCGTTCTGTCCCGCACCTTGGTGAATTGTTTTCCGCTATCTAGCTGGCTTCTCTGTTCCGTTCTCCGCCGGCTTGTCTATCCTCTTCCAATAGATCCTGCCTCCATTTCCTACCTACTTTCTCCTCCGCCTTTTCGCAGATAGGTCTCCTGTTTATCGGGTGTTAGAGCTCCCGTTTCGATCTATTCTTTAGACTCCATTCTTCTATATTCCAACTTTCCTCTGTACGCCTATTGCGTACAGATTCTGACTATCCTAGGTGTTGCTCTCTTTCTGCCTAGAGAGTTAGCTACCTTCTTATCGCCTTTGGTTCGGCTCACATTAGGTCTCTTCTTCCTATGGACTATCCTTTTCTATTTACTTGCTAAAGTTACTTTATCCGACTAGTGCTCTGGCTTTCCTCACACCAGTTAGCTGGAGACTTGTTTCCAGTCTTGTTATAAGAACTACTGATCTCACTTGGTTGGTGGATACCAGTCTGAAATACCCTTGGTTAAATTGGTGACTGCTGACCTCAGGCTCTGGTATTACAGTAGTTCTTGGGTGTGTGCTTGCTTTCATTGACTTTGTACATTTATCCACTTCTAATTGGGAAGCCTTCGAAGAAAAGACTAACTCTACACAGGAGTTCCATAGCCTTTCTACGTTCAGGGTTTTTTACACCAAGGAGGCTTTTTTCCCTGATTTCTTGGGAGCTTGCTCCTTGGAGATCCCTTAGTCTTGGGTGTCTTGTCAGGCCAAGGTGGCCTCCGAGCGAGCTCTCCCCTACCTTCATCAGAAGAAGGAAAAGAAACCTAAGGAACTCCAAAATCCACGACGGAAGAAGGATTCCGAAGCCCAGGAAAGCTCCATTGAAGACACAGGTGAGGAGGAGGACCGGGAGATATCCCCAGAGCTTGACACATACCCTTCCCCTATACAACCGGCCTCCCGAACAGGGGACTGTTGTTCCAGGATGGTGAGGGGTTAGTTCATGCTCTAACTTTCACTGGACTTCATTCCAGTCCCATATAACATTATCTGTCTCAACTATATATTTTTGTCAAGTGTTGAAAACCTGGAAGTCCTGCACGGATTGACTTCCTGTAATAATGATGACAAATTAGGGAAGTCAATTTCAATATTTCAATAATAGTTTCTTGTTTGGAATAATAGTTTCTGCCGGTAGCCCAGGGATAAGGGCAGAAGGAAAGTTGGTAGTTATCCCTTTGACTGGAATGGGGATATTTGCATTAGGATACATTTCTTGATCTTCATGTACTCATATTATTTTCCCTAGTAAAGCCCCCTCCAACCTTTCAGGAGATATTAGGTCAGTCCTAACTGCCGTTTGTTTACTATCCAAATCTACCAGGGCTTGCACCGGGATGCCATAAAGCACCACTGGTTTATAGGTGGATTGAGTAGACCTACCACAAAAGAAATTACTTTGGACTTCTATCTCCTCATTATTTTCCAAGTAGTCCCATTCCTCCTCCACCATATACATGATCTCCATGGGTTCCTCTTTTCTGTTTACGGGACAATTTCTAGCTAAATATCCTGGTTCTCTATAAGAAAAGCATGTTAGCATTTGGGGTTTTGTTGTTTTAATTTCTTCTCTCTTTGGCTCCCCTTTAGATCTGGATTCCAGTGTCTTCTCTATTCTTGCGTTCTCTCCAGTGTACTACAATTCTCGGTACCGGTAGGAAGGTTCAACCCTATCTTTAGGGAGAAAGGAATGTTTTGGAGGTCCTTTATTTTCTCTTCTTTACTCAGGTTTGTGTAACGAGTGGAAATATTTATTAACATCAGAAAAATGTTGGACAGTCTTAAAAGCCAAAGAGAGAGTAAGTCTATTTATTGGCAAAACAGCCAGCTAGGGCAAAGGAGGTAGAGAATTAATGAACTGCTCCAGGCTTAAAGCATCTAATACTTCAACCAAGGTTTTCTTCCTAACCATAGCGATAATGCATTTTAAACCTGTTCTCCCAATTCAACTGGGGTTTCCCCGGGTCCCAACTTTACATTTCTAAACTTTTGATAGTAGAAGTTACTAGTTTGACCTACCCGTTGTAGGAGCCCTTCTTTACTGTCAGCAACACATGCAGTCCCTGAGAAATTCAACAGCTGATAGATGTTTGTAATTCGTCCTTCAGAAGGGGGCCTAAAATACAGATGTTTACATAATCTCCCCAATTAAATTGGTTAGCTAGCCTTTTGAAGTTCAAAAATACAATTCCTAGATCATCTTCTTCTTTATACGGCTGTAAGAGCCCTTGGGGAATGTTAGTCTTTTCTTGGATGGCTATTTATTTTTCCAACACCCTCTGTAGTCTTTGTTCAGCTTCAATCTGTTGTTTGGCTAATTGTGCTGCAACTTCTTCTAATGATACCATTGTGTCTGGGGAGGATAAGGTGACAGATTTAGAGAAAGGTAAAAAAATGTTGGGATCGCCTATGATGTCCAAAAATGTTGGGATCGCCTATGATGTCCAACCTTACCTCAACTTCCCCTAAACAACTCGAGGCTGGATCTTTTGATATTGATTCTACAGGAAGAGGAAGAGAAGAGACAGGGGAGTTCTCCTGCTCTAATTTTAAGGTACTTAATGCTCCGGGTTGAATATAAATTTGGGATTCCCTGACCGATAGTGTGATCCTATCCCTCTGTTTCAAATAATATTGGGTTAGGGCAAGGGGGTCAAGGAGGGCCTGAAGTCCATGAAACAAATCTTGGCACTTAACCGGAAGCTGTAATTGTAAGGCAATAGCCCTTTTAAATGCCAATACTCTGTCTTTTTTAAAAAAAATATTGCATTTTATTGAATTTAAACAGCAACACAATCAACGAAAACTACAAGAGAAACAAAATCAAAACATACGCATTCAAGGAACGAATCAATAAGTGAGGGCACGATAAGAGTCAAATGATCTCCATTTGTCGCCCTTTCCATCTAAAGTTCAGTCTAGCGTCTTAGGGCCTCATGAGGTTACTGGGATTCTCTCTCCTCCCATTTGTCCCAAATCTTAGAGAAGCTTTGGTCGGGCAGCCTCTTGCTTTATAAACTCTGCGCTCTAACATTGCGAGCATGTCCATATCATCTGCCTATTGTTCCAATGTCGGGGACTCTGGGGCTCCCCATTTTTGTGCAATGTTCCACTTCATCAGTCCTGTGGCCGTAGATAGGAGAAATCCTTCCCATTTATCAGTAGTGTTCTCATCGGGAGAGCTCAACAGCAACACCTTCGGGTCCATTGGCCAATACTCTGTCTTGATCTTGAACTTTAACAGTAATGTCCTTCCCTTCTTTCTGTTGAATTACCAAACACATAAGGGTCCCTAAGTTTGTATCAATTGAATGCATCCCACGCTGACATCATCTGTGAGGGCCTCTTGAAGCAAGACACAGACAACAAATTCAATGTTCAAAGTAAGCACTTTTATTAACTTAAATGTCAGGATGGAAACACGCCTATCTTGCCCTATACTAAAGTGAGATTTCCCTACCAAACCAAAACTAAGAAAAGTCAAGGTTCACAAGTTCAACTTAGGAATCTGTCTGTGTCCACAACCTATACTTGCCCTCACAACTGTAGGGATGTCAGCAACCTACAAAATAGTGTTCAGCTTAAAGTTCTGAGGTTGGTTCTGCTCACAGCTTTCTTTCAGCTCCTTTCCCCAAGTATAAAGCAGTTCTTGCAAAAGTCTTAGGATTGTTTTAAGTTCCAAAGGAATATAGGATTGACCAATAATCTGGGTTCCCTTCCCCAGGTTCCAAAAACAAAATATCCTGAGGCTCTGCCCTCAGGATAATAAACTGCTCCAACCTCAAGGATCCCTTCCCCAAGACACAATTTCATTAATGTGTTAATAGGATGTTGTCTCACATCTTTCTTAATGTTCTGGGCCTCATTTGCATCCTCTGCATATAACTGGTCTTTGCACCACAAAATGTTTTGGTGGAAAATTGCAGTTCAGTTATAATCCTCTTTTAAAGTTCACTTTCCAAAGTTCCATTCACTTGAGATAGTAATGTACATTGGTTTGTTGGCCTTGTTAAAGTTGCATTCACTTTATAGTTCATTATTCATTGGTTTCTTGGCATTAACACTTAATTGTTCTTTGAAAATAATATATATATATATATATATATATATATATATATATATATATATATATATATATATATATATATATGAAAATTACTTGCAATGTAAGTTTCATTCACTTTATGAATTTGTAAAAGGTGGATTTAGTTATATGGAAAAGCTTCATTCTGTGTTTATTTTCTTCATAAGTTATGGTTTTCCTTCAATGCAGTATTCAGAATTGTGCAAATTCAATGTTTAAATATTGTTTTCCATTCTGCATTAAAAAATGTGTAAATACTTTAAAGTAAGTAACTCTGTTGTCACTTTCAATTCCTTTGGCGTTGTAATCTGTCTTTGTAATGTATCTTTAAATATGTCCAGCGTTTCGGAGACTATCAACAATGTGCTTTCGTCTGCACGTGACTACTCAATGGCAAAGTATTCATGCTAATTCCCAAATTAACAAGTCCTATTGTTCACTGGTTTACAAGGATTCCACTTGGAGATCTCCGATAACGTGCCACCATTCACACAACCACTCCGATGCGAAATATCCTTGCGCATATCTTCAAACACTCCCATACCGGGTTTCTGTTTGTATAGGAACTCACTGGTTGCTTTTATGCAAGTTCCTGCAGCAGAGATCTCCCCGCTTTCTGGTCTTTGCTTCAGGGCTCCACCTCCTGCCTCTCAGGCACTCCTGGGCTGGCTTCTGGCCCCAGGAGAACGAGCATCTTGAGCAATACAAAAAGGGGCAGCCTTCCAGCACGGCTCATCTTTCACGTTTACCTTGGTTCCACAGAGCCCCAGCTCCTGGGTCGCTCTTCCCTGGACCATAAGCGCAATCCACACAGACAGCTCCTTGCTGTTCTTCTTGACCTTTCTGCTGCTGCAATTTCACTGCCACTGCTCCTCGCATCCTCTTTCACATTCATTTGGTGGGGATTTTTATACACCTGCAGCCCTTTAACAGGCTGCAGGTGCGAGTTTACAATTAGCCCTACCTGACCATCATTAAGGGAACATGCCTGACCTCTACTGCTCTCAGCAGGCCTCTTCTTCGCCCCAGTACCTAAGTGATGAAAGTAACTAGTCTTCACTGTTCCCGGTTGTTTCTTCCTCGTCTAAAGTACTTTTTGTAGTCATGTGCAAAGATTCAAGGGAGTTGGTTTGTAATACCCCATGAAGACAGGGGAAGGGTTGTTGTGGTCATTATTAGGAGGGTACCATGTCTCCCCAAAGGGTATCCCACTTTTTCACACCCTCCTCCTTGGTTTTCGATGTTTGTCTTTTCTCCGACAGTATTTTGTTCAAAGGGAATGCAAGAACAATATCCCTAAAAGCTTCTGGGACTAATATTGCGTCTCACCTGAAGACATTTCCTTCACTCTCCCCAAGTTCCGTCCACCGAGGTGATCCTCCCTCGCTTCTCCACTCCCAGGGTCAGGATCCAAAAGTGATGGCCTTTCCCTGCCACCTGAGCAGAGGATCCAAGGGGGGACGATGTGAGGACGCCCTCAGGTTTCTCACAGGGGAAGTAGAGGAAAGGGAGAATGCCCCTGAGGAGGTGTAGCTGACAGTGGGCCTTCTTGGCAAGGTCGGTGATGTGAGGAGAGAAGGAGAAAGAAGAGTCAAAGAGGGCACCATAAGTTAAACAGAGAACATGTTATTTGGTTTCCATGGTTTGAAATTGCTTCTGTAGATTATTCATCTACCAAAGTCGTATTTAGTCACGTAAAGATGAGTTATAATATGGACATGTAACAATCTCTTGTGAATTTGTCCACCAAAGCGTTGGCTCTAGAATACCTATTTCAATACATGAGCCATTCTAGCATTGGTGACTATTTGATTACTTATCCCAACAACTGAATTATTGCCAAATATCTACACATTAAATTTAATATTGTTGCTTTCTGGGAAGTGGTTGGGGATGGATGGGAGTTTCTAGGCATCTACGATGCTGTAGATTATGTGGGTGAAGAGATCTGGAATCAGTTATACATTTGATGTTGGAATGCGATGCATTGGATTCCATAAGAAGGATCACGTTATTAGCATGTGGTATTGACTCTTGCCAGGCTAATTTTCCTAAACTAAGGGCCGACTACTTTGAAGAAACTTAAGTGGGGTTGATATACCATTTTACAAAAATGTGGGGAAAGATTTAATCTATTTTTAAAATACTTTGTTGATGTATATTGAAGGTATTGTTTTATTTGTGACTGTTATTACTATTGTGAATCACTTTCAACTTTTAATCGACTTTTGTATGGTGGTTTGCACAAAAAGCTTTCATTTAGCTGTACTGTACTATTCTAATAAACTAAACCAATAAATTAATTACTACACAAATAGCCATTTAAGAGGTTTCAGCTGCTACAGCATATGAGAAAAAAAGACAACAAAAAAAGACTTGTGCAAATGGTTGAATTAAATATGGAGCAGAATGTAGAAGTCATTACATTCATGAATAATGTAGTTCAGATCGTGCAGATGATGAATTATTGGACAATCTCAAAATGTGCAAGTTTACAGTGCCCAGGCCTATACTTCCTAATATTAGTAGAGTAGCTGGTGCAGGCCAAAGCTTTTTAATCCTACATTTCTTACAAGAAATATTTAATGATTTTATAGCCTGTGTAGCAACTCCCACAACATTCCTAGCTGCTTATAATGGAAGTTGAATCACACTACACCATCCATTAATATTATCCACAGGATGCCGGAATGTATATATCTGCATAAGCTACACAGAGAACTTATTATTTGGTTTGCACGGTTTGGAATTTCCTCTAGAGAATATTCATCTACCAAAGTAAAATTTTGTCACAAAAAGATTATCTATAATATGGACATGGAACAATCTCTTGGGAATTTGTCCACCAAATCATTGGCTCGGGAATACTTAGTTCCATACATGAGCCATTCTAGCATTGGTCACTATTTGATTACTTGTCCCAACAACTGGATTATTGCCAAATATCTATGCATCAAATGTAATATTGTAGTTTATAGGAATGTGGTCGAGACGGACAAAAGTTCCTAGGCATCTACGATGCTGTAGATTATGTGGGGGAAGTGAACTTGAATCAGTTTAACATTTGATGTTGAATGCGAGGCTTTCAGTACCATGAGAAGGACCACGTTTTTAGCATGTGGTACAGACTCTTGACAGCCTAATTCTTCTAAACTATGGGCTGACTATTTTGAAGGAAAGGAAGTAGGGTTTATATACCATTTTACCAAAATGTGGAGATAGATTGAATCGATTTTTAAAATACCATGTTGATGTATAGTGAAGATATTGTTTTATTTGCGAACATTATTACTATTGTGAATCACAACTTTAAATTGACTTTTGTATGGTGGTTTGCACAAAAAGCTTTCATTTAGATGTACTGTACTATTTTAAATACTAAACAAATGATTACTGCACAAATAGCCATTTCAGAGATTTTTGCTGCCATGGCATATGAGAAAAAAGACAACACTTGTGGAAATGGTTAAATTAAATGCTGAGCAAAATGAAGAAGTCATTAAATTCATGAATAATGTAGTTCAGATCAAGTAGATGAAGAATTCTGTGACAATCTAAAAATGTGTGAGTTTACAGTGTCCAAGTCTACACTTCCTAATATTAGTAGCTGGTACAGGCAAAAGTTTTGTAATACTGCATTTCTTACATTAATAACCCACGTAGCAACTTCCGCAACATTCCTGGCTGCTTATAATAGAGGCTGCATCACACTATAGCATCTAATCATGTTATCCACAGAACATAACAAAACATTAGAATACACAAAGCTGCACAAAGAGGCATCTCACAAGGCCTCAAAAATATTAAAACACATAAAACTACTGATAACAGAGGCAACTTAGAAAGGTCTCCAGCATGTCCTTATACTTTAGAAACCAAGAAATTAAACAAAGAGACGACCTTGAAATGTTTGGAGTCAAAGTTATTTGATTTTATGTCATACTCCTTTTGATATCAGTAAATGTGCAGATAATATTTCAAACAATAGCCCAAAAGAAAGTTCAAGAACATGGGTAGCAACAGCAACTAAAAGAAAACAAGACAATCCAGTACCTTAATTGAAGTAATCTCCTACAATTCTATGAATTCTCATTTACCTAGTGCGCTGTGTTTACCCACTGTGGGACTAACAAAAAACATGTCCACACAAAGATGAGCAATACAACACCATACAAAAAATATTATAATAGGAAAAATAATGGAAGGAAATCTTGGGTTAAATAATGTCAGCAGCATGTTTATATAAGCAATACAATTATGTGTCAACATCACAAACGTACATCTAATAAACAAGTCACTGTAGCGTGAGAACACTTCTTGCTAATTGACTAGCACAGAGTTGTTTCCAGCTGCTCAAAAACATATATATATATATATATATATATGTTCAGTTTGTTTGTACTGTGTTAGCCAAGGGTTGAACAGAATGTTGATCCAGAAGAAAACATCAAGTCCATACCTTAAGTAGGCTAACAAAGTAATTTATTTTGCAAATGTATGATATTTATAACACGATTAATACCCAGAGGTTTCTAAGCATGGACTCAGGGATCGAACCTCTGTTGCTCCGTGTCATCTTGCTTCCAAGACAAGCACCTTGGCCCTGCCGATATTGGTGAGCTTTTGTGGAATGTCTGCACTTCATCTGGCAGACATGAAATGAAGCATTTGAAAAAAATCACAGAATTACAGCTTTCATAACTCCTCCTACAGATACTCCGTTATCTGTAGGTATTGACTTGTTTTCTTCTGGATCAACATTATATATATATATATATATATATATATATATATATATGTATATATATATTTTTATTTATTTTATTTATTTATTTATTTATTTATTTCACTGACAAAAAACGTTGTTAAGGGGACGTTATGGTTAAGTTGCACTAGTAAAAACCTATGCAATTCACTCACAAAAAACATTGGTAAAGAAACGTTATGGGTAAGTTGCACTACTAAAAAGCTATGACATTCACTGACAAAAAACATTGTTAAATGGACGTTATGTTTCAGTTGCCCTAAGAAAAACCTATCAAATTCTGTGCAACAAGTACTTGAAAGGAACATTACACTTACTTTGCACCAATAACAACCTATCCATATTATGGTTACAAGTAAAACAAAAAAAAAGAAATTCGCCTTTATGGTAACCTAAGCAACCATAACTCGCGCCACCACTGTGCACTGCTAAGACTAACACCCATGACATCAAACATGACATCACAAATGTCATTGATGTTATCACTGATGACATCACATCTGCATTTAGTTTTCATGAAAATCCTCCACAAGGGATTGTCATTATAATGTTGCCAGAAAACTATCAGAGGTCATTGGGAGAACTATCATGACATACATAGTTCATTAAGTAATGCATTGCCATAAACACCATTTCATTACAGAGTTCTTTCCAGTGCATGCACCTACTCATGTGCAAACATTGACATTGTTAGAAGCATGCACCGTAGAAGTGCAATATTCAAAATGTTGCCATGTTGCATAGTAAAATGATGAATGCTTTCGTTTCACAGTTTTGCGTACTGTGAAACATGTAATAAGTAGCTACCAATGCATCACTTACTACATAATTGTACTACTACACACAAAACATAAATATACCACAGCAGATACAAATATAAGCATATACAGAAAAAGTAAAGTAAGCAAAAAAGCTGCAGTATTACCAGAAAGTGTTCATAACCTAACTGCTTACCTTCATGCACAGAAATGATTGCTGTGTTTTGGGCTTCCTTCTTCCCCTTTGTGTATGTATCATATGATGTGACTGAATCCTAAGGAAAGTAGTGTAAGAACATACGAAAAGGGTAAGGTCTACAAATATAGTAGTCACTTCGACTGTCAGTGAAGAAAACCACCTGGCCTAGATATGTCAGTGAACGAAAAAAGAGGGAGGCAGACATGTGATGTCATCAGTGACGTCATCAATGACATTTGTGATGTCATGTTTGATACCATTGGTGTTAGTCTTAGCAGTGCATAGTTGTGGCGCGAGTTATGGTTGCTTAGGTTGACGTTTTTTGGTTTTACTTGTAACCATAATATGGATAGGTTGTTATTAGTGCCAAGTAAGTGTAATGTTCCTTTCAAGTACTTGTTGCACTGAATTTGATAGGTTTTACTTAGGGCAACTGAAACATATCATCGCTTTAAGTCCAGTGGTAGAAGTGTACGAAAAGAAGTAGTGGAACTGTGTTACCTACTGACCCACCCTCGCTCCCAAAAGACCCCATCGCCATGCCCCCTCCCACGTACAATACAAACCCCACAACACATGCGCCTGCTGTTTAGGGGAGCGTTCAGTGCAGTGCACTGAAAGTGCAAGGTCCAACTTCTTCCTACACTTTTATTTTCAAACAAAACCATTCGGGAACTGTTTCTATTTAAAATAAAAGTATAGGAACAGTAAAACGTAATTAAAACAGGTAGAGGAGCGCCGCTCCCGACCGCTCCCGCCCACTTCGACCACTGCCTTTAACAAAGTTTCTTGTCAGTGAATGTCATAGCTTTTTAGTAGTGCAACTTATCCGTAACGTCCCTTTAGCAATGTTTTTTGTGAGTGAATTGCATAGGTTTTTACTAGTGCAACTTAACCATAACGTCCCTTTAACAACGTTTTTTGTCATTGAATTTCATAGCTTTTCACTAGTGCAATTTAAGCATAATGTTCCTTCGGCAATGTTTTTTCTGTGAATTGCATAGGTTTTTAGCAGGATACCCTTACTTTGTGAAGATTTACTGTACAACATACTGAACATGTAGGCACCATGTTAATGCGCACAGTAGTCTTGGAGTATGCGTCTGGTCACGGACATCGGGTGGCATCCAACCTGCTCAGAAAGGCAGGGGCTCTCTTATATAGTGGTACCATTCAGCAAACACAAGGAACATATGCAACCAGCAGCATGTACATCAATTGCAAGGTAAAATAGAGTAGGTCTGCAAACGGTGTACTTATGAAGCAAACAGCACAAAGGCATAGGGCCTACACCATAAAGTAATGCACCAACAACATAAGTGACGTCTCCCTTCAACAATCTTACCTCACTGCTACAGTGCATGGGAACAAAGAAAGAATGGCTAGACTAAGTACGGGACAGGGTAAATTGCAACCAGGGTAGGGGAGTTCGTTTTTAGTGACGGCTCTGAAAAGAGCCTTTTTTTTTAAGGTGCTTCTAGAGAAACACCTTTTTTTCAGTTTTTATTTGATTTTGTGTGTTCTTGTGCTCACATTGGTACTGAGAACTCTTCAACGCATCCTGTAGATGGGCAAACAAACAGCATTACCAATGGGTGACAACGATATGCTGTTTGCATGGAAAAACTCTGCATTTCCACAACTAATGAGGTAATTGTTGCAGAAGAACATCCCACGAGCGGAAAAAAAAATCACACATGCTTCTATTGATGAGACACCTTCCAACCTCTGGCTCGGAACAACATACATTTGCATTGTCCCATACGCTTCTTGGTGTTATGGATGAGAAAAGCACCTAGGCAGTGGGAAAAAGCCTCTTGACTACATTCAGCAACCTCTTAAGTCGACGGAATAAACCTAAACAAGAAATGTAACACAAATGCATGCCCCCATAGTGCACAACGACAGCATCAACACAAGCCCAAGTGGCCAGGCCTCTGCAAAGTGCATGCATATTGGCGAAACTGCAGTCATAGATAGCACAGCGCTCCACAATGCGTACACTCCTTCCAAACTGAAATTGCCATCAAAGTATCTTTTCAGGGCATACCTGTGCAGATCTATCACACAGGCATCACCCAAAGTCAAAACAATGCGTTTCTCCATGTCAGCCACTCTCACTACGCAGAGTAATGTAAAACAGTATGACCGCCCCTTCCTGTGAACCCCACCCTCACTACCTGATTGGATAATCCCCCCAGTCTCATTTCCCTTGGCCAGCATGGTGAGAAGGCCAGAATGTGGCACGTGCGCTTCCCAAAGTACCGCGAGGGTCGTGCCCCAGTAAAGCAGGAGCAGTCCTTCTTCCCTTTCCACTATTTATTGTCCACCACTACCTTATTGGGTGCAGGTAAGTAGTCACACACGCATCCACAAATGCCATTCAAAACGTTAGCATCTAACACTGTCAGTTCTGCACAACACTTCATATGTACCATTACAAATTCAGCCTACAAGTGTCCTGCCATTGGAAAGCACGTCCAGTAGAAAGTTCAGTAAAAGATTGCAAGATTTGTGCATCCACATTCATCCACATGAGCACCCATCACCACAAAATGGAGGTATGAATACTTTTCCTGCAGTATGTTTACAACTCTGTTATAAGTGCCTCTGCGCACGGTATCTGCCACTGAGCGTCCATTACATTTTTAAAAAGCATACTGTTTTTTCTCCCATCCCCTACCATCAAGTGGCACTTCAATGGTATGTGCTTGCAACATTTTCATTTACCCATATCATACATGGCAATATCAAAACAGGAACTCTCTTCTTTCCTTCCAACAATGCTACAAATTGTTTGCCCACTAACCCATCTCTTTCATAAATGGTAAAAATATGGCACCTAAACCAGCACTGAATGTATCTTACCAACCTTAAGCAAGTTCCCAAAAGGTCACTGTCTGCACAGCTGTAGTTCTCTCTAGGCTGGACTTTTGCAACAGCCTCTATTTAAATCTGCCCGCTTCTACTCTCTGCCTTCTGCAATTCATACAAAAGAGCACTGCACAACTTGTCCTTGGCCTCAAGCCCTGGGATCGTATCTCTCCTGGACTGAAATGTCTGCAATAGCTCCCAGTGGCTGCGAGGAATAAGATGAAAACCCTCTGCATTATGCACAAGGACTTCTGGGCCCTGGGACCTCAATACCTTCAACTCTCACTTCCTATATATCTCCCTGCTCGAGTTCTTCCCTCAACCCTCAGTTGGTGGTAGATCTCCTTCTTCCGCTGGGGCCTCCCTCTGCAACAGCCTCCCTACCTCCCTGACACTTGAGGAGAACTGTCGCAGGTTCCAGAAGCACCTTAAAGCCTGTCTCTTTGCGTCTGCTTTTTCTCCTCCTCTCACCGGCTGACTTCCTGGCTGAAACTGATTCTGCACTGGTTATCTGGCCACTCTCTGATGTTGGGCCCAGGCCACCTCCCCCCGCCAGTCGCACCCCTGCACTGCCTTTCTGGCAAAACCCGGACTTAAATACTGTTTTCTGTATCCCTAACAGTTCCACCACCACCTGATGTCTGCACTTATCCTTGCACTTGGCACAATCGGGCCGTATTTTTACTTATTGTCATTCCTTCTTCCCATATACTGCACTTTCCTCTCCCCCTAACCATGCAGTTGGGCGATCTGAGTGACACCTGGCCTAGTAGGTTCGTTGTCTCTGTCTCCCCTATGTTCCCCCTGCCTTGTCTCGTCGTGCCTTGCAAAACTTGTGTATAGGCGCATTATAAATGCCATATCATACCATTTCACATCATATGATATCATACACACATTGCATTCATAACAGCAGGACGCCTGCCACTTACCTTGTACACTTCACAGGTTTTTTTTTCCCGCAGTACCCCACTTACTACAAACTTTTCAAAAATCATCGCACAAAAGCAGCACTGAATGCATGTTACCAACTTCAAACAAGTACATACAGTGCATGCATACAAACAGGATGCCTTCCCATTACCTTGTACACTTCCACCATAAGCTTCTGCACTTCTTTGTACAAAGAGACCTTCTGCCACAGTTTTTGCATACACACCACAACCACAAACCTTATTGATCAATGCCTTACCTCCACAGTCCCATTTCCATGGCTCCCATCCTGAAAATGGCCATATGTGACACGTGTAATCCTGAAACTCCAGCAGAATCTGCTGAGTTTTCATCCTAGGAAGAGGGGTTAGGGGGTGAAACAGGGTAGGGGATTGGGTCTTTAGTGGTCCGTCTGAAAAGTTTTTTTTCGTATTTGTTTGCGTGCTTGCAAACAACCTTTTTTGTTTTTTCACTTTCTATGAGTTTCTGTTTGCTTCTCCACCTTCAATTTTTACCGATTTATGGTCAACGCTTCTTGCACAGTGTAAAAGAAAATAGTATTGCCAATGGCGTTCAAAAAATGCCATTTGCATGGAAGCAGTGTATATTTTGCAACTTCATGCTCTCATAGTGTGTAGAGAAAATCCCATTAGTGCACATAAATGCAGACATGCTTCTGTTTATAAGACACCTATCGAGCTCTGGCTGGGGACAAATTACACTGCCATGGTCCCATACTCCTCTTGGTGGAATGGTTGAGAAAACGACATTCGCAGTGGGAACAATATGCATCACTGCATTCATCAACTTCTTCAGGTGATGGAGCAAACGTCCACACAACATGTAACCCAAATGTAGACCTCCATAATGCACCATGACAACTTGAACAGTAATGGCAGAGGCCACAAATATACAAAGGCGAACCATCCTGCCGAAACTGCAGGCATAGAGACTGGCCCACAAAGCGTCCACTCCTTCCAACCCGAAATTAGCAGCTACACCTCTTTGCACAGCGTACCTGTGCAGATCTTGTACAAAGGTATCACCCATGATCAGCACTGTGCGTCTCTCCATCTCAACCACCCTCATTACACAGAGAGTATTGGGAAAAAGTAGTACTGCTCCTTCCTGTGAACCACACCCATGACACCTGATTCCATAATCCCTGCAGTTCCATTTGCATGCTCACCATGCTCAGAATGGCAGGATGTGGGACGTGCACTTTCCCAGCTACAGCGAGGGCTACACCCTAGTAAAGCAGGGACAGTCTTTCTCCCCTCTCCACTGTTCTTCTTCCAGCACTCTCTCATTGAGTACTGTGAAATATTCACGCATGCATGCAGCAATCACAGCCAAGAACTCTGCATCCAACACTATGTTATCCTCACCTGATCTCTGCGGGAACGTTGGGGCACGGTTGGAGCCCTCCCTGGATTCGGCTCCCCGGGATCGGTTCTCACCCCCAGCTGCTGCCAAATATACTGTTCTGGATGCTGGTACTGCCCCTGCGGGAACACGAGAGGCAATGAGAAAGATGTGGAGGTAGCGTGACTCCCCTTGGACCTTTCGTGCCAAAATGAGGTAAGTAAGCGTTTACCCATATAGGCTCACCTGATATATAGTTAGGGCGAGCTCTCCGTTCTGCTTCTCTTCAGCAGGAGCACTTCAAGATGACCCAGTTGCTTCACTGGTCCATAGAAGTGGTGGCCCAGGCCGGCTGTGACCGAACCACTTTGAAGGTAGGAGTCTTTGTGGTGATTATTGTTCATATAAGTATTAATGTCTTGTCACATGATTTAAGTTCGTACTAATGTCTCTTTCTCCCTTATAGGTGATGGCAGCCCAGTGAAGCTTTTGCGCCGGTGGAGGACGTTGAAGTGTTCCCAAGAAGATGACTAGTTGGAATCCAAAGGTAAGCGATAGATGCGATGGCATGCGACCTTAGCAAATGTCTCAATTCGGTTTCTAACCTTATTTGTTCTTTCCTCCTGCAGGTATAGTCTGGCGGCGCTTGGAGAAGAGTTGCAGTGCACGGACCTGGCGGCAGGTGAAGGATGCCTGCAACCCCGACAAAGCTGGCCGTGTAGAACTTCTGAGTTGGTGTCCGAGCTGAAGGTCAGGTAAGGCGTGCAGTCGGTGGTTGTATTCCATGAGCCAGGTAAGTGTGCTCTGGT
Organism: Ambystoma mexicanum; assembly: GCF_040938575.1. NCBI lineage: Eukaryota > Metazoa > Chordata > Amphibia > Caudata > Ambystomatidae > Ambystoma > Ambystoma mexicanum. The sequence goes on from NC_090929.1 coordinate 1,090,287,514, forward strand.
CGATCGCGGATGGAGTCACTGCGAGCAGATAAGGGATGCTTCAGGGATGATTTAGCTGGTTCTGATGGAGAAAACGGGTAAGTTGCGCCTCCGTGATGGTTTGGCTGGCTATGCAGGTAAGATGCTTCTCCTCGATGGTTTCACTGGACAAGTAAGAAGCTTTTCCGAGATGGTTTTCGCTGGCGACAGGTAAGATGCTTCTCCGAGATGGTTTGCTGGGAGGCAGGTAAGAGGCTTCTCCGAGATGGTTGCACTGGAAAACATTTAAGATGCTTCTCAGGCGGCGGTGAGCGTTACGCTGCTTAGGCAGAATAACACAAAGCCTAGGCCTGTTGCCAGGGCAGGCTTAAATAGCCTGGTCCCGGCCACGCCCCCTTGCTCTGCTAGATGGTTCCACCCTGCCACTCCCAAATGATGCTGCACATGCAGCTTCATTGATTCCTATGGCCACGCCCAGCCCAGATACACGTGGTTGACTGATATGAGATGGAATGACACGTGCCCAAGGGAAAAAGTGTGCAGAGCACACTTTCTTATGAGCCTGGCGCCTGGCGCCAAAGGTGCCAGGACTGGGTCCAACTGGACCCTTTAGGGGATGTAAACTGGGGTTCCTGTCCAGTGGCCATGACACAGTATCATTTCTGTACAGCACTCCATATTTACTGTTGAACACTCCGAGTACACGTCGCGTGTGCTTCCAAAGCACCTTCATTACAAAGTTCTGGAAAAATATCCACGATTTCAGCATCCAAAATCATCCAGAGCGGCGCCCATCACGCCTTCGATCGTGCACACAAGAGTCTACAGCGTGCCCACACCCAGCACAACATAATGGAGCCATGCATGCGAACATGTGGACAGAAACCACAATCCACAAACGTGACATAGCCAGCGGCACTTCTACCCAACCCCAGTACCATAACACAGCGATGCATGGAAACATGTAACACGTAGCAGATTCCACAAACATACCACTGCCTCTGCCACCCCTACCCACTTCCATTCACAAAGTATTGTTTCACTGCCAACCAAACCACACAATCTTCACAACATTGGGTCTACTCCCAGGAAGCTACACAAACCAGAATATCCAAGCACTTAGAAGATTCACTTCAACCCTACCCTCATCTATACTGACAGTGTTCCAACACTGCACACAGTGAGCTAGTTCCCACTCGTGGGAGACTGTGCCCTGCCTGCTCAGAGTGTCCGCCGTCAAGCTCTTCTCTCTGGCTAGGTGAACTGCCGATAGAGATTCCTTCTTGGATTGCCCAAAACCAGAGCTGCATCGCCTCTCTGCACAGAGGCAGTGATCCTACTCCTCCTCTTTTGTTGAGGTAGTGCATGGCCACTGTGTTGTCCGTCATTATCAGGACATTTTTCCCCTGTACAGATGGCAGAAAAGCCTTCAGCGCTAGTCTGATTGCTCTCAGCTCTAACAGGTTGATATGTAGTCTGGACTCCGATGGAGACCAACGACCGCTGATGGTCAAGTCGTTGGTATGGGCTCCCCTGCACACACTGGGCACACTGCAGGACCTTTCACTGCACAATCTCCAGCCATACACCGAAATCTGTAGGATGTTCTAACAATGACCGCACCCATAGAAACAACAATATAAGCATGTCAGCGCACTTCTGGTGCGCTATGAAGAGTAAAATGTGCTCCACAACCATTCTATAAAGGTGACCACCCTCTGAGAGATGCAGTCAAAACTGCATTGCTGCGATGGGTGTGGTGAAGCCCTTGGCTTTTGGGTGCATGGCCATGACACAGTATAATTTCTGTACAGCACTCCATATTTACTGTTGAACACTCCGAGTACACGTCGCGTGTGCTTCCAAAGCACCTTCATTACAAAGTTCTGGAAAAATATCCACGATTTCAGCATCCAAAATCATCCAGAGCGGCGCCCATCACGCCTTCGATCGTGCACACAAGAGTCTACTGCTTGCCCACACCCAGCACAACATAATGGAGCCATGCATGCGAACATGTGGACAGAAACCACAATCCACAAACGTAACATAGCCAGCGGCACTTCTACCCAACCCCAGTACCATAACACAGCGATGCATGGAAACATGTAACACGTAGCAGATTCCACAAACATACCACTGCCTCTGCCACCCCTACCCACTTCCATTCACAAAGTATTGTTTCACTGCCAACCAAACCACACAATCTTCACAACATTGGGTCTACTCCCAGGAAGCTACACAAACCAGAATATCCAAGCACTTAGAAGATTCACTTCAACCCTACCCTCTTCTATACTGACAGTGTTCCAACACTGCACACAGTGGGCACACTGCAGGACCTTTCACTGCACAATCTCCAGCCATACACCGAAATCCGTAGGATGTTCTAACAATGACCGCACCCATGGAAACAACAATATAAGCTTGTCAGCCCACTTCTGGTGCGCTATGAAGAGTAAAATGTGCTCCACAACCATTCTATAAAGGTGACCACCCTCTGAGAGATGCAGTCAAAACTGCATTGCTGCGGTGGGTGTGGTGAAGGCCTTGGCTTTTGGGTGCATGGCCTACGGCCTTTTGCCATGCACCCAATAGTCTAGGCCTTGGCCACACCCACCGCAACGAAATCCAGCCATTCATGGCAACATGTCACCAAGTACCACAATCCACACACGTACCACAGCCACTGGCACTCCTACCCAACCTCTGCACAGTTATACAGCTATGCATAGAAACATGCACCTTTTAGCAGAATCTACAAACTTAACACAGCCTCTGGCACCTCTACCCACTTTCATTCACATACAATGGTGTTATTGCCAACCGAACCAACCAACAATATATGCATGTCAGCTGACTTCTGGTGCTCAATGAAGTCTACAATGTGCTCCACAACCATTCAGTAAAGGTGAGCACCCTCTGACAGATGCAGTCTAAACTACATTGCTGCGGTGGGTGTGGGCAAGGCCTTGACTATTTGGTGTATGGCCTACAGCCTTTGACCATGGACATAATAGTCTAGGCCTTGCCCACACCCACTGCAATGTAATGCACCCATGCATTGCAACGTGTGACCAAGTACCACACTCCACACATGTACCACAGCCACTGCTACCCAACCTCTGCACCGTAATACAGTTATGCATGGCAACATGCAACAGTTAGCAGAATCTACAAACATAACACAGCCTCCGGCATCCATACCCACTTTCATTTACATAGTATGGTGTTACTGCCAACCAAACCAAAACATGTTTGCAACAGTGGCCCTGCTCCCAGCACTCTATTCAGTACACAAAAGCAATGCTGCATAGTGCAGTACATAAGTCATGACTCCGCACAATGGGCACTACGCAATCCTATGAAATATGCAGTTCACCCCTATCCAAATCTATGCATAAACTATTTGAATATTGCACCCACCTCACACACTGCAGTATCCAAACACATAGAAGATGCACTTCAAGCCTACCGTCTTCTATACTGACAGTATTGCAATACTGCACTCAGTGCACACACTGCAGAACTGTTCACTCCATTAGCTGCAGCCATGGAGTAAACACTGTAGGATGTGCTAACAAACACCACACCCATGGAATGAGCAATGTATGCAATGCTGACGAACCACACACAGAAGGCAACAATGTCAAACCTAATTGCTACCACGGCACATAGTTGGAATGAGCAATGTATGCAATGCTGACGAACCACACACAGATGGCAACAATGTCAAATCTAATTGCTACCATGGCACATAGTTGGTGGTACAAGGCCTCCATCTGTACATCGAATGGGCTACAGGCTTACCACATGCAACACACCAGAGTACACACTATCTTACAATGTGTATGTCATGTGCAATGCACTCCCCTTCTGCAATTGAGCTCCCACCAGTTACCATGGAAAGAGGCCTCCGCACCAGCTGTTGTGCCGTAACGAAGCCTGCCTGCATTCAGCACACATGGTAGTCGTCTGTGCAAAGACCCACAAATTGGCGCTGTACTCACGGATACTGCAGGCACATTAATGTCTTAGTTCACCTATTGACATATCTCAGATGAATCACTTCTCACTTCCCCACTCTTTCTCTCCCTTCTTCCCACCCCACATGGGTTAATATATGTTTTCCAATGCACTCTGCTTCTGCAAATCAGCTCCTACCAGTCACCACTGTAAGAGGTCGCAGCACGAGCTATCATGCCGTAACAAAGGCTGCCTGCATTCACCACACATGGTAGTCACCTGTGCAGGGACTGGCGAATTGGTGCAGTACGCAGAGATACTGCAGACACACCACCATCTTCGTCCACCTAATAATCACACTTCTCAGATGAACCACTTCTCTCTCCCCCACCCTTTCCATCCCGTCTTCCCACCACTACATGCCGTACATTATGTTTGTCAGTCCCTTTCGGCGCTGCACTGTCCTACGATACACCATGGCAGCGTTTCCCAAAAACTTTGACGCACAGCACGCTTTCCTCCAGCCAACCACCGGCCGCATCCAATGTTCGCCGACATAACAGCGTACTGCAAGCCAATGAGACTTTTGTCCACAGAGTGAACATGAAAATGGGTCCGCGGAGCAGAGCTAGATATCTCTCATTTTTTGAGATCTACAATTATGTTCTTTGCAACAAAAGTACTGGTCGGATTTCCACCAAACACACAAACACACGCTTTCTGAACCAAACCCGCGTTTCTGCTGCGAATTTGGTTAAAATCCATCCAGCCGTTCGGCCTGTAGCCGTGAGTAAAGCTTTTCCCCATTGAGTCTATGGAAAAACAAAATTTGTGCAACCCCCCTCCACGAAACCTCACCCATCTTACCAGAGAAATTCAACGGGCCCCATATACGTTTTTGGCAAATTTTGGTGAAGATTTGTCCACGGGGAGCAAAGTTATAAGCCACCGCAAAAGTGGTATTCCTATGGGTTTAGCAACTTAACCATAACTACACCGCCGCTCCAGCGGGCCGTGTAATATATATATATATATATATATATATATATATATGTTATAGCGCGGCGGTTGCCGCCCTACAGTTAAGGTGAAACATAGGAACCCCTCAACATTGTAATTGTTAATAACTTTTGATTCGAGTAACGTATTTGGCAGAAACTCCAAAGGTGATTAAAGGTCTGCGGGCCCCCCCGACTGCAAAGTTTCGTAAAGATTTGTTCAAAAATAAAAAAGCTATTAAGCGTCAAATTCTTTTTTTCTCTCCAAAAGTGAGGCCTACTTCCCATTCATTTTCCCATAGACAAAAATGTAAATTTATGCTAAAGCTCACAGCCTAAATCGCTGTACGGATTTGGACCAGGTCTGAAACAACTTGGGCAAGAAGCGTTCACTCGCAATGCATGCATGGTTTGGGGTTATTCCATGGCGTAGTCATTTCAAAATTTGATGGAGAAGGGGGTGCCCATTACCCAAAAATTATAGTTATATCTCCCATGGTGCATTGCAGGATCATGGTTTTCAGAAATGAAATGACCGCCATCTTGTTTTTCTCTCAATGTGAGAGATATTCGTGGCTATAGCCGGCATTATGGGAAAATGAAATGCAGTAAAAAGTTATGTGTAGGTCAAAAACATGCAAATGCCATCAATGTAGTGGTGGGGGGAGGTGGTTAGAAAGCACTGAGTGAAATTTGGGAGTTGGAGGGGGTCCAGGGACCAAGTTTGCAACATGAAGCTTCTGTAGCCTCAGCTATAGCTGCAAATAGCTGACATCTAAAAACAAACAGCATCACAGAAGCAGAGTGTGCTCTGGGGTGAAAGGGAGAGGAGGCCTTGTGGGGAGCAGGTGGAGCTGGCACGATGAAGGGGGCACTTGGTGATGGCCTGTGGGGTCAGAGAAGCATTTTTTTGGGGGCTGTTTTGCCGATATTCGCGGATATACCTGAGGTTACAAAGAACTACAAATAATCACGGGTATGTGTAGTTTAGTACCCGCAATTACATTTTAAAAACTTTTTTGTATAACTATTGTGAAGTCTAGGCTTCCCATTCATGCAGTAACCAAGGCAGACTCTGCTTAGCTTCCAAGTGAGGAAGGGGCCAGCCCCCTCAGGCCATGTTGCCTGATAAATGAGACAAACTTGCAAGACCACTTAGAGGAATGGACCGGCCCTTTTTCTTTCTTTGAAGCTAAGCAGGGTCAGTCCTATTACCGCATGGATGGGCATCTGAATTATTTACTTTTTTAAAACCATGCTACTGTCAGTCCTTCAAGATTTTGCACTCAGAGACAATTTTTTGCTTTTTGCTGAATTGCATTCTGGTATTTATAGTCACCAGTCAATAATAACAAATCAAATAATAGGTATTTTTATAGTAACAGTGGGTTTCCTATACCTGCACTAACTGGGACAAACCCTGCATAGCTTCAAAGCGAGGAAGGGGTCAGCCCACTAAGGCCATGTTGCCTAATATATGGGCCCCCCTTAGAAGAACATTTAGAGAAACGTGGCCTAAGCCGCCTGGATACTTCCTTGCTTTGAAACTAAGCAGGGTCGGATTCGGCTCCTGCATGGATGGCAGACAGTACACGGTCCTGTATGCCATGTGTTTTCTTAGTTTTAAATATCTCACAAAACACTGCATCCACATTTTTATAAAACAGAAAACATGAAATTTAAAAAAATTATATTTATGCTGAACACTGCTATCAGAGAACCCTGACCTTAAGGAGTTCGAGACCCAGTATTTAACCATTATGCTAGAATGATGTTATTGTCTGGATTTTCACAAGTTTCATACCTAGCCTTTTATCATTGAACATGTTAAATTATAGGGTAAGTATGAAATGTATGTCCCATGAAGTACCAAGCCATTGTGGCCTAGTGATTAAATGCTGGGTCTCAAACTCTGGCAGATCAGGGAACAAGGCTGTATTTTTTTTTAATGTAACTAATTTAATTTAATAAAAAGAAAAGCAACGCAAGTGGGAGGTGGCAGGGTTTGTTGCAGAGCAGTCGTGTGATATTATTTAGCATGTGGGCATTTAGACGTGGCTGCAATGTCAGCCCCGTCCAAACATCCCATGCGCCAAAATAACGGTGCCGGAATGGCTTTCGCGCCAGAAAGGGCACGCCGAAATGGGCGCTGCAGCTGAATGGGTGTGCCAAATCGTCCCACACCAAAATGATGGCCCCCAAAAAGGGGTGTACTGCTTAGAGAATGCTGCTTAACCGAAGTGTGTGCCTCGATGGCAAATAATTTCATCTCACTGCGCATTGCCTAAAAACATTGTGAGTTCTCAAAGCCTGCAATCCGAAGGCCATGGCTAGTGGTCTGTTAGTGTTTTAAAATGAACAGTGGGCACAGCCAAAGGCCATTCCCACTGACCATGGCCAAAGACTGTGCTAGAGGTCTGGAAGTGTTCTCAAAATCTATACAATAACAAAACCCTTGAAATTCAAGGAAAAAAACTTCAGTTGCAGGAATGTTAAGGTGAGCAATACTTTGTAACAAAATCTTTGAAATTCAAGGAAAAACTTTAGTTGCAGGGACGTTAAGGTGAGAACTTAATGCAACAAAACCCTGGAAATTCAGCAAAAGCCACCTTAACTTTGTGCACCCTGTTGCACAGACTAGGGCTGCCCTATTGCTTAAATGGCCCCCACATCATAGAACGGTATCAATGCAGCAAGATGAAGGAACATTGTTATGCACATGGTGGAAAAACCATGCAGATGTGCACAACATGCACAAAGCGCTTTCCGATTTTGGCCCACGCTGATGACACTGTTTCGATTGGACCCCAAATGCACTCCAAAAGTTAATTCATTTTATACTTCGTTCATGAATACTTTGAAGATCAACACCTTGAAGTCGGCAGTGATGGTGTGTGCTAGAGTAAAAAAACTGTGACAATTAAAAGAATGATTTCATGATTTGTAACGAGGCAGCAGTTCTCAGGCTCAAGGAATTTGACTACCTGGGTATTCGCTTCTCTGCTCCAATCGTAATATGAGCCAGTATTTAGGAGTGCTTGCCCGCTTCATAGCCATGTTTCATGGACAGCCTTCGGACATGATTATAAAATTCTACGTAGTCCAGACAAAGGCTGCGATTCTCTATGGAGCCCCACTTTGGGGCTATATGAAGATAGTTGACTTACAGATCCTGGAAAATAAATGGTTTAAACGTTAACTGGGACTTCCAGAGTCAGAGCCATAATTTTGCAGTCCACAGTGAAGTAGGAGTGGGTTTTCTAGAGGATCATTGGACACTTGCTCCCATTTTGTTTTGGCTGCGATTGTTGTCAAATTGGTGTGCAGGTTTAACCCATTCCATTATTAATTCCTTATTGGCCAGGGATGACTGGTATACAATTATCTGGTTTTCTTTTATAAGCAAGTTTTTGACACAATCCAATGCATTTGCGCTTTTCTCCACCAAATACGCTGCTGCCACCTGTGAAACAATAGCTTTATAAACTTTTGTTTGCTTTGGCAGTTAGCAAGAGGCACAAGTGTAAAGAGATGTGTGTCATGACTAACATGCAGTGGGTAGATTCTATCCAGCCATACCTGATAACGAGTCACAGAAAACTGACCACTGGTTGATCACCCATGCTCGATTTCATTGTTTATTTTTAAGGAATACTACTGTTAGATTGAAGGGTGTTTCCGGATACTTTGGTCTGTCCTTTGTACGGAGATGCCGTGGAAGATCTTATGCATGTGGTATTGTTTTGTTCAGCATATAAAGCTATTAGATCTACAACTATCCTGCCTGTGCTTAAGCTTTTTAATTTTAGAAAATGTTGTCCCGCCTTAATGTTTCTCCTTCTAGCTGATTCTCCCTGTGTGGCTTGGACTTGGTTGACTTATTTGAAAAAATCAATGGGCCTCATTATAAGTTTGCCGGTACGGTAACAACGGTACCGGTAAGCTTGCCGGTACTGGTGTTACCGGCAACTGCTGTTCCGCCCACCAAGTCTGACCTGGTGGGCGGAACAGCACCCGCTCGCAGACCATGTTGGATGCACCGGCATCATTCATGAATGGTGCCGGTGCATCCGACCTCCCCATTCCCATTGAGTCCAATGGGACTCAAATGGGAATGGGGAGTAATATTTTCCAGCGCCTGGGAATGGGCAAGTACCGGGACTGCTGCGGCAGTAATAACCCGGTAATTGACCATTTCCGGGCGCTGGAAAAAAATGACGTTAGCAGTTTTACCGGTTTTACCAGCACGGCTACCGCCGGAGTCATAATGAGGCCCAATGTTTCTAAGAAAGGCAACTTTAATGATACCCTCATTTTATATAGATAGTTTTAGCACTGATCAGTCTTTATATTTGGATTTATTTTAATATTGGGATTTAATTGTGTGATGATGTGTTTTGTATGTAAAATGTGCTAGTTTGTTGGATTGTTTTATCCTAATAAACGTATTGACTGACTGACAAATACATGCAATTATGAAGAAACATTTACTATTGTAAAAAAACCTGAATGCCCGCACTTTCAAAACTGTTTACAAATGCCCAATGAATGAAAAGGGACAAGAAAAATAGCTGGAAACAAAAGTGAAAATCATCCAACAAATCCCATGTCTAAAGAACAGGCTCCTCTATGGGAAACTATCAAAAGAAATGATGAGGACTGAGATGATAACACTGGGGCAACACATTTGTCTTGGAAGCAAGACAACACAGAGCACCCCGGTTCGAATCACAGTCCTGTGCTTAGAGACTGGTCTCCAGTATTGAGTGTTTTATAAAAGATTGATTAATGTATTGCTTCACAAATACCCATTTAAGAGTTTTTTTGCAGAAAGCAGAATCCAAACTTCATAATGACAATGCGTCCGATCGGATGCCGAACTGACTTTTGGATTCCATGGCTTCTGACTTGTCTTAAACACAATATCTGACATTGGTCTCATTACTGAAGGAAGTCATTGAGAAGTGTGCCAAGATAAATGCTACTACCTCTGTTTACTCCACCATGCTTATACAGATGAACAAGTTACTTCTTACCTGGTAACGTTCTTTCGATGGGATGTTCCTCCGACGTATTCCTTATCTTTGATAATGCGTCTCCAGCTTGCTGGCCTTGGAAAAAAAATTCTCGGCAGAGGGTGCTGCGCATCGACGTCCGTCGAGTTGGTGTCCCTCGACAGCCACCGTATTGGCGCCGACGTCACCATGCCCATAAATAGCCACGCACAGTGTTCGTTGCTCAGTTCCGTTTTGTAGCATAAGATAAGTCATGCCTGAATTGGTTATTGACCTTGAAGGAGCGTAAGCTGCAACCACAAGGGAAGTATTACTGCGGGGATGGATGGGAGGGGCGATAAGGAATACATCGGAGGAACATCGGAGGAACATCCCATCGAAAGAACGTTACCAGGTAAGAAGTACCTTGTTCTTCGAAGGGATTGTGTCCTCCGACGTATTCCTTATCTTTGATAGACTCCCATAGCAGTGGTGTGTAATTGGAGGTGGGAGTAAAAATGCCATGTTTCCCTTTAGGAATGAACAGAATGTAAAACTGCTTTGCCAAACCTAGACGACCATGTGGCAGCCGCACATATGTCTCGAACCGGAACCCCTCTTTGGAGGGCCGAAGAGGCTGTGATACCCCTGGTTGAATGAGCCCTAAGATCTTGAGGAGGCTCTTTCCCTGCTAGTTTGTAACATTCCAGAATGGCCAAAATAATCCACCTGGAAATGGTCTGTTTTGTTATCGGTAGTCCCAATTTGTGCCCTGAGTAACCTACGAATAGTTGGTCTGCTTGCCTAATCCTAGCAAGTCTGCTGATGTAAAAGCTTAAAGCCCGCCTTGGGTCCAGCTTGTGTAGCCTTTCTTCCTCTTTCCCCGGATGGGGAGGAGGATAGAATGAAGGTAAGGGTGGACCACCTTTGGGAGGAAATTAGGCTTCACCTGTAGGACAACTTTGTCTTTATGAAAAATTGTATGAGGGGGTTTACAAGATAGAGCTTGTAATTCGCTCACCCTTCTAGCAGATGTTAGTGCCACTAATAAGACAGTTTTAAGGGTGAGAAATCTTAGCGAACAAGAGTGGAGTGGTTCGAAAGGAGTACCCATCAGGAAATTTAAGACTAAATTTAAGTCCCATAAGGGGACTTGGAATGGTCTTGGAGGATAGACATTAGTTAATCCCTTTAGAAATTGTATTACTAAGGGTAATTTGAAATACGATGGCTCCTCTGCAGTGCGCTTGAAGATCGATAGCGCTGCGAGATAGCCCTTGATAGTGCCAACTTGAAGGCCTGATTTTGCCAAATAGAGTAGAAAGGATAACACCGTTGGTGTACCACATGAAAAGGGGTCGATATTCTCTTCTCTACACTAGCTGCAAAATTTGTTCCAACGGCTGCAGTATAAAGACTTTGTTGCTAGCCTTCTGGCCGAAAGCAACACCTCCACGACGTCAACAGGGAGGTCCCAATCCTTGTATCTCAACCTTTCAGAAGCCAAGCGTGAAGGTTGAGGGTTCTGATGTCTGGGTGGAGAACCTGACCTCCCTTCTGTGAGAGAAGATTCTCCTTGAGTGGAAGGCGAATTGGAGGGCAGATGGACATGTCCAGAAGGTCCGGGTACCACGTTCTCCTGGCCCAGTCTGGGGCAATTAGGATCATGGTCCTCCGGAATCTTCTCAACCTCCTGATCATTTGAGGAATGACAGGGACTGGTGGAAATGCGTACAGGAGTGGAAACTCCCAGTCCACTATGAACGCTTCTCCTAGAGCTCCTCTCGAGGGAAATTCCCTTGAACAAAACAGATCGCACTTCCTGTTGGTACTGGTGGCGAACAGATCCACTTGAGGGGTTCCCCAAAGGGCAAAGATCTCCTGAAGGACTTCCTGAGCTAGTTCTCACTCGTGGGAGACTGTGCCCTGCCTGCTCAGAGCGTCCGCCGTCAAGTTCTTCTCACCGGCTAGGTGAACTGCCGATAGAGATTCCTTCTTGCAATGCCCAAAACCAGAGCTGCATCACCTCTCTGCACAGAGGCAGTGATCCTACGCCTCCTCTTTTGTTGAGGTAGTGCATGGCCACTGTGTTGTCCGTCATTATCAGGAACTTTTTCCCACGTACATATGGCAGAAAAGCCTTCAGCGCTAGTCTGATTGCTCTCAGCTCTAACAGGTTGATATGTAGTCTGGACTCCGATGGAGACCAACGACCGCTGATGGTCAAGTCGTTGGTATGGGCTCCCCACCCCGTGAGTGAGGCATCTGTGACTACTGTTATCTCCGGCCATGGTTGCCAAAACAGTTCTCCTTTCAAGATGTTCTCCTGGCAGGCCCACCACTGAAGGTCTCGAGCCACCTTGTCCGGAACCTGAAGGAGGTCTGTCATTCTCCCTGAGAATTGCGACCACTGAGTTCTCAGTGCCCACTGAAGATATCTCATTCTCAGGCGAGCCTCTGGCACAAGGAAGATGCAGGATGCCATGAGGCCTAGCAACCTCAAAAAGTCAAAGGCTGGGAGACGTTGGGCCTTTTGAAACTTGGTGACCATCTGCAGAATATCTTGAGCCCTCACCTCTGGCGACTAGGCTTTTCCCAGGGAAGTGTCCAGGACTGCTCCAATTAACTGGAGTCTCTGTGATGGTATCATCTGTGACTTCTTTAAATTGAGGTAGAAGACCAGTTTGTGAAGGAAGTGGCAGACATAATCTAGCTGGATCTGAGCTTTTTTCCGAAGATACAGCCCTAATCAGCCAATCGTCCAGGTAGGGGTAGACATGAATCCCGCCCCTCCTTAGACTTGCCGCCAATACCGACATTAACTTGGTGAAGACCCTCGGGGCGGAGGTCAGCCCAAATGGCAGAACTCGAAATTGATAATGAGAGCCGCCAATTGCGAACCTCAGGTATTTCCTGTGTTTGAGATGGATTGGCAAATGGAAATAAGCATCCTGGAGGTCCAGAGATACCAGCCAGTCCTGGAGCTGGAGGGCCTGAAGGATCTGAGAGAGAGTTACCACCTTGAACTTGTCCATCCTGAGGAACTTGTTCAATTCTTGTAAGTCCAAGATAGGACTCAGTCCTCCGTCTTTCTTCGGTATGAGAAAGTAGGGGGAGTACCAGCCCTTGTTCCTCTCCGCTACAGGTGCTGGTTCTATGGCACCTTTCTCTAGCAGGTCTACAATTTCCTGCAAGAGGAGCAGATCTGGAACTTTCAGAGAGCTGTTCCCCGGTGGATGACTCTGAGGGATGCGTAGAAAAGGCAGGCAGTAACCTTGGACAACTGTCTCCAATGCCCAAGCATCTGACGTAATAGCCTGCCATTCCGTCAGATGTTGAGTTAACCTGCCTCCAACTGGTGTCTTGTGAGGAGAGTCCTCAGAGCGGTTTGGAGGCGGCTGATGCAGATGCCGAGGGTAAAGAGGCACCTGCTGCTGCTGCGGCTCTTGTATTTTTAACCCATCCACCTCGGGTGAATTTTTTATGACCCCTTTGAACTGGCTGTCCTCTGCCTCTTTCGAATGCGGAATAGAAGCGAAAGGACTTACCTCTCCAAGAGGTTCCTGAGGGGAGATATGGTGTTTGACGGATGGCAGCTCCCAGGGATTTTGCTGCTGCTTTTGATGGTTGAAGCATTTCTAAACTGTCATCCGCCTTCTTACCAAACAAAGAAGAGCCATCTGGAGCAAAACCAGACTTTCGCAACCAAGCAAATCTCTGGGTTGTTGTACTTGCCGCCATGGCCCTGCTGATGCTGTCAGCATAATCAATGCCAGTTTGAAGGGATTCGCACATTGCGTCTTTACCATCCTTAATGATGTTTTGAAAAGCTTCCCTTTCTTCTCCCTCTGGGAGGCAGTCAGCCGCTGATGAAGCACACTCCCAAAGTGTGTGGCTGAACCTTGCGAGCGTACAAGTAGCATTGATGGATTTCAACGCCATGCTACATGCAGAAAAGACTTTTTTGGCCATAGAGTCATATCTCTTGTCATCCCTGTCCTGTGGAACAGTAGGGTAAGCCGATTTACTACCTGATGAAGTTGCTGCCTGAACAACCAGACTCTCCGGAGTTGGGTGTTCGGATAAATATTCAGGGTCAGCAGTAGACACCCTATAGTTGGCTGATAATTTTTTGTTTAATGCCGGGATAACCTCAGGGGTTTCCCAGTTTGCCAATATTTTCCTTTGTAATGCCACATGAAATGGCACCACAGGATCCTCCTGTGGACCTTTAACCAAAATGTCTGTGAGGTCGTCTTGCTGAAAAGCAGGTGAGGGTGTAGACCACCCCATAAACTCTATTATCCTTGCCATCAAGGTTCTATAAGGGGTTTCAGCATGTTCCCCTGAGTCTGGTTTGGCAAATTCCACTTCTGGGGAAGTGTCCAACCCACTTGCTTCATGTAAGGATTCTTGGAGGTCCTTAAACCTACCCTCCTCAGAGGTAAATTCCTCTGGTACAGGAGTTGCAGATCCCTACAACTCAAAAGGTCTCTCCTGATCCGAATTCTCCCCTTCTTCATAAATAGATGCTAAGGCTCTGGAATGATCAGGTCTTGGAAATGGTATAAATCCCAGTTCCAGATCAGAAGGGGCCAAATTCGTCAAAATTGGCTGAGAAAAGATCGACGTCGTTGACGCGGACATTAAAGGCTTCGAAACCATCGAAAAAAGGCGTTGAGAAAGTTGGTAGAGGCCTCGAGGAACTCGAGAGTATCAGAATTCTACTCGAGGTTGTCGACAACTTTCTCGTGATTGAGGCTCTGGGTATGGCCACTGGCTGTGAGGTGGCTGTGGGTTTGTCCTTTTTTGGCGTCGACGTCGGTGTCGAAGACGGCGTCGAATCGACAGACCCGTGCATCGAAGAACCCTTCGATAATGGCGTCGAAGACACATATCTATGTGTCGAAGGGATCTTCGACGACGGCGTCGAAGACGCGACCTTGCCTTTACTCGAGGGTTCATGACGCTCTCGAGTAGCTTCTTTTGCCGGGTGCTGCGACTCGCAGCGTTTTGATTTTTTGGGTCTTTCACCTAGGGTATCACCCTCAGCAGTCTTCGAGGGGGTCGAGGCCGCTTTCTCGAAGACGCTAAGCATCTTTTTCCTGAATTCCTCGCACTCAGCCTGAGAGCTATGTTTTGTGGGGCAGGAGACCCTTTTTCGGGAAACGGAAGAAGAAGAAGACGAGGAAGGGGATCTTCGACGTCTCTTTTTTGAATGCTTAGATCTCGAAGAGTGATGGGAACTGCTTCGAGACCTAGAATGAGAATGTCTTTTGTGATGGCGAGGAGATGAATGTCTCGACTCCGCCGAGGAAACTTTTGAAGAAGTTTTAACTGCCTTACCTCTCTCGAGCTTCCCTTACGCTCCTTCAAGGCTTTCGCCGTCATGGACATGCAGTCCTCGCACTCCGAACAATGGTGCTCGACTCCCAGGCACCACAAACAGATCCTGTGAGGATCCGTCAACGACATTTTCTTTCCACAGTCTCGAAATCTTTTGAAGCCAGACCGTGGAGTCGTCGGTTCGGATGAGGAAGCCATCGAGTACGAGTCGGTATTCACGAGGAATAATGAAGTATATTTGACTGAAGAACTGAGCAACGATATTCCAAGGCACCACAAAGCGCAGAAAAACAGAACTGGGCAACGGACGATGCGCGTGGCTTTTTATGGGCATGGTGACGTCGGCGCCGATACGGTGGCTGTCGAGGGACACCAACTCGACGGACGGCGATGCGCAGCGCCCTCTTTTCCGAGGCCAGCAAGCTGGAGACGGATTATCAAAGATAAGGAATACGTCGGAGGACACAATCCCTTCGAAAAGTGAATTACTGGCTACTTCTAGACCCAATACCAACGTTGCTTGCCTTAAGGATCTATCAATAGAGCATATCCCCTCATCTCCCATGCCTAGTTCTCACTAAAGCCGTTATGATCACTTACTGATACCATTATTCCTGGACGTCATATTAATGTCAGGTCGGTTCAGGAGGCAATGAAAACTAAAGCATTGCCACCATTGATGAGCCCAACCTTGACACTTCTGCACATCATAACCCCAATATGCCTGCAAGGTGAAAAGCTCCTAGCAACCGAATTAAGACACGCAGAAAACGTTGTGAAGCAAACTAGCTCATAACATGCAATTGGCTAATAGTGGCTCCCCTGTAAGCATTCTAGCTATTCCATTGATTCAAACGGATATTGAGATTACCACGGACAAAGAAGCCCCAACCCCACCAAGGACTAGGGGTTGCACTAAAAAGCTTCAGAAGCCGGGTGCTGCCCCTAAAGCACATAAAGCTACTAAGAACATGGTTGACGAAGTGGCAGGCCGCTGGACGCTGGATCCTCACACCCTGACTGTGAAATGCTGTGAGTACTTACTACCACCCCCCCTTTAAAATCGCCTACACGTTAAGGGATGCATCGCACCCCCTAAACCACCCTCTGTTATGAGCCATACCAAGCCCTAATACCAACTCCCATACTCAGGAGTAACGTGTGGATCCACAATTCAAATGCCCTGACTGCCCAGAGTGTGGCATGGTCCCCTTCACATTATTGGGGATTACATCAAACCACGCTGTCACTGCCGCCGCCCCCCTGTATTCTATCCTTTTGCATTGTATTTAACCGCATAATGGATGGTTACGGCTCACGATAATCTTCCTCCTGCAATCTGCCCATCGTGCCTCGATTCCCACTGAACCACAAATCCTTTTGCACCCGACAAAACTATCCTTGCCTATCGGACTGATCACATCTTCACCACAGAACATTGTGCTGTGAGCAACGGAATACTGCCTTACTGCCTTCAGTGTTTTGCCTGCTTCAGGCACGTCTTGCATTCAGCCTTGCATCACCCAATTTGATTGATTATTTATTTTGATTCGTGGCTTATTTGTACTTTACCAGCATAGGTTTTGCATTTAGCCATAGTACCGCCTATGTGACTGCTCACCTGCACTTTGCCTGCCTTAGTTTCTGCATTTAGTCATAGTACTACACAACTTGATTGATCAACTGCATTTTGCCTGCCCTTAGCTCTGCCTGCTGAAATTGCACCCACCCGCCTAGTATTGATAGCTATCTGCTTACCCATTACATTTTACCTTATACTGTGACTTTTGTATTCAGATGAACCCCTAGTGTTGAAACTGCACCCTTGTGCACGCTAGTATTCTGGGCATTACTGCATGAATGCACTCTAGTCGCCACTGCATGTATGCATTTCTAGCCTCCACTGGGACTCTCAAACTTAGGTGCCCTCCTTGTGCACGCTAGTATTCTGGTCATTACTGCATGAATGCACTCTAGTCGCCACTGCATGTATGTATTTCTAGCCTCCACTGGGACTCTCAAACATAGGTGCCAACCACTGTGCCTGCATGCACTCTGGCCACTATTGTATGTATGCATCTCTAGTCACCACTGGGAATGTCAATCTCTTGCGCCCACTGCTGTGCATGTATGTATTTTAGTCACCACGGCATGCTAGCATTCTAGTTACCACCGGGATTGTCGAACTTTAGGTGCCCCTTCTTATTATATCCCAACATGCGCATCTCCAAGACTTACCTTAGATACACACTCTGTTCCTTACTTTGGACTATTCTAACCATTACCACCACAATGGACCACACCTACTCTACACCTTGTAACTTACAGGACAGAAACATGCGACTTAGAGCTAGATTGCCACAACTTTATGACCTAAAAAATAAAAGAACTAGACCATCGGGCCCCACACCAACTCTGACTGCCTCTAAACCCAATTCATTCACCATAACTGTTGAAAGATGTCCCAAAACACAGACCGACCCTCATCTTAACATGAAGAGATCCAAACACCCCAAACCTAGACATATCAAAAAAAAATATCACAACTCCCACCCTATCAGGAGCCCTTATCAATGCAAGGTCCCTCACAGCACATAACACGGAAATCGCCGACATACTCGCTACGGATAAGCTAGATTTCCTGGCTGTCTCTGAAACCTGGCTCCACGATGCCGCAGGTCGCGCACTTATGATTGCTATAGCAGACAACTTCAACATTCTCAGAGTTGATCAGCCGAACTCCAGAGGAGGTGGCCTGGCTATCATTGCTAAAGCCACGCTAGCTGCAAGACTCACCCCACCTCCAGTAATGACTTCTTGAGAGCTACTCTCGGCTAACGTACCTATCTCCAACAATAGTACACTAACCATTCTTCTTGTGTATAGACCCCAGGCCTTCTAGGTAACTTTGAGGAAGACCTCTCTAGCCTCCTCACTAACAACATCAAAGATTCCACCCAGCTCCTACTACTAGGTGATTTCAACCTGGGATTTAACGATGTTGAGGACAAACAGGCTCAGTCTATCCAATCTATTCTAGTCGATCATGGCCTCTCCCAAAAAGTCTTAGACCCTACACATATATAAGGACGCGCATTAGACTGGATAGCCAACTGCATTTGCACCACTACCATCTCCAACATCACACCCCAAACCTGGACCGACCACCATCTCATCTGTTTCTCATCTAATATAGAACCGCCAAAATCAGCTACTCGCGAATTAGCACCACCCCTGCCAACCAGAAGCAAAAAAGAAAAACTACTCCCACTCCTCCTACCAGCTCTTACCACTAGTGCCTTCAACCCTGACCCAAATACGCTAGTTGAGACATTAAATAAAACCATGTCCAATGCCTTGGATACGATTGCCCCTATCAAACTACGCAAAAGCAAACAAGAATCGCACCTCAACACATGGTTTACCCCCATCTTAAAGAACTACGAACCCAAAAACGTAAACTCCAAGCTATCTGGAGGCATACACCTTCAGCTGAGAATAAAACTCTACTCACCAATTTTGCAAATAAATACAAGAAGGAAATAATCCAAACCAAAAAAGACACATTCAATGAGAGAATTAGTAAAGCTAACTTGAATTCCAAAGAACTCTTCTCCATCCTCCGGGAAATGGAAAACCCGATTGCTCCTATAGACAACATCCCTAAAGACAAACAATGGTGTACGAACATCCAAATGCTCTATGAAATAAAATAATAACCCTACAAACTAAAATCCCTAAGAAAAAAGCCTCCTTGAGTTCCACAGGAACAAATACCACCACCCCAACAGATACACCTAGTTCAGATACACTAAACAACTGCAATCCTTTCAGGTTTACTAACATTTCCATTTTGGAAACTGAAAAGGTCATATCCTCTCTGAAACCATCAAATTGCCAAGGTGACAGTTGCCCAGCACAAGTTATCAAGGATAAGCTAGAGACTTATCACCCTTCATCGCTAAGCTAATT
Source organism: Ambystoma mexicanum (assembly GCF_040938575.1). Taxonomy (NCBI): domain Eukaryota; kingdom Metazoa; phylum Chordata; class Amphibia; order Caudata; family Ambystomatidae; genus Ambystoma; species Ambystoma mexicanum. Next base: position 1,090,306,769 of record NC_090929.1, read on the forward strand.
ATGCCTCCTTTAGAACTAGCATGGTACCTACCAACCTCAAAGAATCCTGGGTACTGCCTCTCCTCAAAAAACAGACCCTTGACCCAGCTATCCCCACTAATTATAGGCCCATTACCACGGTCCCATTCCTCCTGAAAATTATTGATAGAGTAGCCTACCTCCAGATCCAAAACTACCTGGAGAAAAACCAACTACTAGGATCACACCAATCTGGGTTCAGACCACAACATGGTACTGAAACTGCCCTAAATCACCTCAAGACACAAATCGACGAGTTGAAGGATAAAGGTAATACAGCTATGCTCCTCCTCCTTGACTTATCGGCGGCCTTCGACCTAGTGGACCATGCAGTGTTATGCAAGCATCTAGCATCTGCCGCCCATTTCTCAAGCAAAGCTATAGCCTGGGTACAAATACCTTCCTAGCCAACCGTACGATGAGAGTGTTCTCCCCTGTAGCTTCAGCGGACCCAATACAAATCACCTGTGGTGTCCCACAAGGTTAATTTGTCTCCCCTACAATGTACAATATCTTCACTAAGCCACTCTTCGACAAACTTGACAGATTGTGGGTAACCTATGCTAACTACGTGGATGACACGCAGATCCTCATACCACTATCTGGCAACTTTGTCGAAGACACTGCGCTAGTAAACAAGATTTACCTCCTCATTCAGGCATGGATGGCCTCTCACGGCCTCTGCCTGAATGACGACAAAACAGAGACACTGATCCTGGGTTTCGACTCTAACCTCAAAAAACTCAGCCCCAGCTATACTGCCTTTAATATTGATGGCAACATAATCAAGGTGGTAACCGAGGTAAAAACATTAGGTTTTTACCTTGACTCCACTTTATCTCTTAAGAAACAAGTTAACTCCTTGGCTTCATCTACAGCTTACACCTGCAAATTAATCAGGGCCTGTAGACCCTATCTCTCCAAAACCAACTGTATCACTCTAGCCAACGATTTAGTAATGTCTAAGCTAGACTACTGTAATGCCCTATATGCAGGTGCCAATAAAACTGTCATACACAAATTGCAAATATTGCAGAATAATGCTCTTAGGGCAGCCTTGGACATACCCCGTAGAGTGCATATATCTAATATCAGGAAAGACCATCACTGGCTAAAAGTTAGTGATAGAATCCTCCTCAAGACGCTATCTCTCACCCACAAAGGACTGAACAACACTGCACCCCCATAAATCTCGGCCAGACTGACTAGAAAATCCTCCAGTCACCATACTAGAGCGTCCAACCATCTTGCACTAGAAATCCCCAGATTCGGACTAACAAAAGCAGGTGGAGCAAGCTTCCCTGTTAGAGCTGCCCGTGCCTGGAATGCTCTCCCTACTGCATTGAGAGCCGATCAACCCTATTCCAGATTCAGATGCAACGTGAAAAACTGGCTCTGGATAAAGGACGCCCACTAAACTGTCCCATGCATTAGGCCCTGTATTATGGTATGGATCCACTATGTTACTCATGAAACCTTTACTATAGACTTTCACACCACTGCCTGTGTGTTGTGAAGTACCCACATTTCTTATCTCTACTGTAAATACTGTAATCATTGTAATAACCTGTAATGTATCCGATGTATGTACCACTGTATGTAACCAAGCTCAAGTATTCTTGTTACCGTTGCGCCCGGCTACCCCAGGGTTGGGAGCACATTATCAAATAATAAACTAAACTAAACTGTACTTAACACCAAGGGGCACAAAGACATTTGCTCCCTGCTTGGGGTGGTTTATACACAGGGTGCCAACATGCTCCCCAAGCTAGTTAAGTCTATTCATCCAGTCATTCGCAATCGTAATGAATCATGCATCTTAGAAGACATACATCTATTTTACGACTCAGACGTCCTGGTTCCTGCACCGAAAAGTCCAACATATGACCCCCTTTGCAAAATAATAGTGAATATAATACTAGATGGTGCCACTCTTGTAAATGTGCCCAGAGGATTCATTCCCTTAAGCAGACAACTGAACGTTCTTCTTCGGTCTCTCATATTCAACGATCTAGGACTGACACTGAGGCTTTTTGACATAGTAATAATTCATGTAATCAGCCTTGCCTCAGTGGGAAAGTTCTGAATGATGTTGAATTGAGATATCAAAAAATTCAGTGTGTAGGGTGAGTGGACTTCTATAGGATATGATATGATTGTACAATTGCAAACATACCTGAATCAATTTGGGCTATGGATCGTATTGATCAGCACACGGTGGGCGGGCCAAACGTTTCAACTTATGGAACTATGTTCTCCTCAAACTTAGTTCATCAGTCCTAAACCATCAGAGTTGCAACTCACCCGATGGTACCAGATCAGTCCAATTATTGGATAATTCTAATCAGCAGGAAGGGTCTAAAGCTACTGATTGGTCTTGGCCTACTGAATATCTGCCAACATTGAGGGCCCTGAATATGGTTTAAAAATCCTCTCTTGGAACTCCTGAGGATCCTCTCACTTATTCGAGGAGGACAGACTTTTTAGTAATTTGTTTTTATTTACTATTATTGCCTTGCAGAAAACTTGGTTGGCAGAAGAGGTGGCATTTGACAGTAGGTTCACTATCCAGTGTCTCACTACTAGAGGAGGACTGGGTCACCCTAAAGGTGGGCTACTTATACGTTGTAGCACTGCCTTTAGTCTGATCAAACTTAATGTTGATTCAGAGTTTGTTTTGGTTGACATCCGTAGAGGGAAACTGGCTGACGGGCAAGTCATGAAGCTGCTCATTATTAATTTGCATGATCCTCCAAGGGAAATCCATACTAAGGAACTGAAACACATCACTACTGATTTCATCACTACACATGCTTGTGGAAAACAAATGTTGTTGATGGGCAATTTTAATGCACAAATTCCCCCCAATGATCATTGTCCTCCATTTGTACCAGAATCTGTTTTGTTGAAAATGAAAACTAATCAACAAGGATTAGGATGGGCCAAAACATTGGGTATGGTTGACATGTGTATAATGAATGGTAGATGCCCACATGACTATCCAGGCAGGTTCCAGGATGTACCGCCACTACCACTGAATATGCATTTTTTCCCATTCAATGATGAAAAGAGATTTGGACTTGCCGCTTCTTCCTAGAGAAGAGAGCGACCACTTTCTGCTGCTGATACTGCTTGATCTTGAAGTCTCTGACTCTCTACCAGATAGAGTGTGCCAGTTGACACTAATTGCAGCAAGAACCGATTAATATGGAACCCTCCTAATATATTTGGGGCTAATTAGCGACCGGTCACTACTGACCTTGGTGCCACATATGGGCTCAGGGCACATTTTGGGCACAAATAAAGTAGCTACCAGTGGTACCATGGGTAGCCCAACAGATCAGGCTGTGTGTCTTCTATTGGTGACCAGGTTTGTATTGGAAGATTTTCCTAGACTTTTATTGGATATGTTGATCCATTTGCTTCTGCTCCGACACATCGTGCCAGGAATTCTAATTGTAGCACCCATAAACACAATTATGATAACAATTTTCAGACAGCTAAAAGAAGCCGGCAGAGGAATCTCTGTGCCATTCTTTTCTGCAATTATGAGGGATATGCATGTTGCAGACCTAATGAAGGCAAGGTAAAGGCTATACTCTGTGTGGTTTAAGTACTATTGTAACACCAAGAAAAAGGAGAGATGACAAGCCCTTTCGGTAGCAGTGCAAAATGGTAACCATAGTCTCTTTTGGCAGCTGACTAGGTCTCAATTTAAGCTGCCTTTAATTTTGGCTACTGTTACAAGTGAGACATGAGCTTCATTTATAAATAATACTGTTGGTAATCCCCCAGCTAACACACTTTCTACGTGAGATTTGAGAAAAGTTATTAGGTCATTAAACATTTCTCGAGCCCCTGGCCCGGATGTTATTTGTAATGTCTTCATCAAGTACCATCCTGACTGGAGCGGCAAGCTGTTATTTCTTCTGTTTAAATCCATTAGTCAATCCAGCCTGATACCAGCTACTTGGCGAGAAAGCATGATTGTGCCTACGTATAAATAAGGGTCTAGGTATGATGCCAAAAATTATAGGCGCTGGCCATGCTAGACACTTCCTAGATTTTTGTGAGGCAGCATTTGCTGGAACTAAGCACTGAGGCAACTCAGGCTAACCTCATTCCCATATTTCAGACAGTATTTTTAAAGGGGGCCTGTACTGTGAAGGCATCATGAAACAAGACACAGACAACAGATTCAAGGTTCAAACACAATCTATATTGTTTTACATGTCAGGATGGTGTCAGGCCTAACTTACCCTATGCTAAGGTGGGATTTCCCTACCTAAAGAAACTAAGGACTGTCTGAGACAATAAGTTCAACTTAAAAGTCTGTCCGTGTCCAAAACATATACTTGCCCTCACAACGAAAGCTAAACAAAGCGTAGGGGTGTCAGCAACAAAAGAAATCGTGTTTAAAATAAAGTTCTGAGCTTCTTTCAGCTTTTGGCTTACATCCCAGCTCCCCTTCCCCAAGTTCAGAGCAGTTCCAAAAAGCCTTGGGGTTCCCATCTCCAAGAAGACAACACAGTTCCAAAAGGGCCTTCGTGTTCCCTTCCCCAAGGTGACAACACAGTTCCAGAAGTCTCAGGGTTCTCTCCCCCAAGCTTAAATCAGTTTCCAAAAGGACCTTGGGGTTCCCTTACCCAAGAAGACAACGCAGTTCCAAAAAGCCTTGGGGTTCCCGTCCCCAAGGCTACAGCACAGTTCCAAAAAGCCTTGGGGTTGCCTTCCCCAAGGTAAAAGCACAGTTTCAAAAAGACCTTGGGTTTCCCTTCCCCAAGACGTCAGCTCTTTTAACTTGCCAATCTCACAATTCGTTCTAGTCTCTTAAGTCTCAAAACCTTTTCCAGTTCGACTTCACAATCCTTTAGGCTCTTCAATGTTTTATACAGATTGCTATCTTCCACATTCACTTCCGCAGTCCAATTCACAAGTGGAGATGGTTTATCTTTACTTTCCTTGACTTTTCTAGATAGGGTGTCCTCGGTTTCGGCGCAGTTGACGGACCATACGGTCCACCAATAACAGGTCAGGCAACCTATAACCCTTGGGTTTCTTGCCCACACAGGATTCTCTTTCACTGCAGCTGTGTCATGGTTTGCATTCACTTTGGTATCTCTTGGACAGTCTCTTGGCATTGCCACAGTGTGTCCTTCCACACAACTCACTCGGTGGTACTCGCTCTCTTTTGCCACCTTGCTTTCACAATCTTCATAAGTGCTCATTGCTTGCTTTTAACTTCATTCATAAAGATTCATCCTTTGTCTTTAAGTGTTCATTACGTGTGTTTCAGACATGCTTGCACTTAATTCATATAATTATCAAAGCTTTCCTTTAGTACAGTATTTAATAATGCTTGCTTTATGTTCAAGTTCCTTTACTTATAATTCAGCATTTCCTTATGGTGTTCAAAAACCCCTCACTTTGGGTTCACCATCAATTTCACATCTAATTAAATTCATCCGGTATTACCGTATGCCCAATTGTAGCCCCAGGGGCTCCCCGGTACGTGTGTTCCCTGCAATTCACTCACCGATCCTCGGTGGCTCCTCCAGGCATCATCTTTCTTCATTCTACTTGGGGTTTTCGTCTCTGCGCACTTTTCTGGAGCTCTGGGAGCAGCGTTCCCCCACCTTTGAATCTCGCTTTGGGGTGCTGGTAGCTCTGCTCTTCACTTACTGATGCTACCAGTGACCTGCAGCACTTTGGAGTTTTCCGTGCCTCACAGCTCTGACTGTGGGCACCAGGCAGAGGAGACTCTGGCTGCCTTGACCCTCTCACGGCCCGCTTGGGCCCCAGCGGTGCGGTCTCTCTTTGGCAGTAGCCGGCATCCTGGCCTCCAGACAGTACTCTCCTCAGAGGCCCCCTTCAGGGCAGGAATTCTCCCCCTCAGGCCTGTGCCTTCCAACCAGGCTCTCTCCTGCTGGTCTCCCCTTCCTTGCTGGTGGCTCCAACTTTTATGCACCTGTGACCTGTTAACAGGTTGCAGGTGTGTGCCCTTGAGTTCAATTGCCTGACCACAATTACTAAGGTTCTCTGGACATGCCTGACCCTCACAATAGTTTCCAGGCCTCTTTCTCATCTCAGTACCAGAGTGGTGTAACTTAGTGTTAGTGTGGTTTCTTCCTCGTCCCAGTACTGGAGTGGTGTGACTGAGGGGAACTATGCACAAATCTTGGTTGTTTTTTTACTATTTTGGCCTGACGTTTCTCTGAAACAATATTAGGGGGTTGCTAGGTATTTACCTTTCCTGAATAAGGGAACATCCTCCTATTTAATCTCTATCTTGTGTCAATACATTGATGACATTTTCCAGAGTGATCCTGATGGGAAGGGTGACAATATCCCATAACATCAGGCTCATCATGGGACTGAAGGTTCATCATGAAATGGAAATAGGGTATACTGTGTCTCACCCAAGGACATTCCCCTTCCATTCCCCAAGTCTCCTCTACCCAGGTGATCCTCCCTCACATATCCACCCCCAGGGTCGGTCAACACCATAAGTAGAGAGAGATTGTCTCAAAAAAGTGGGCATCACTCTTGGCTTGCTCAAGATGATCATCTCTCTATATATACTTCTACTGAAGTTAAGATTAGGACTTCTAATTCTGGTGTCAGCACATATTCCTTTTGACAACAGGGTAGGCCTTAAACAAGGCTGTAATTTGGCCCTGCTATTATTTAATTTGTACCTTGGGGATGGTATCACATGGTTTTAATGCCAGCAATTACTTCAAAGTAATTTACTTTGAAATAATTACTTTGAATTTACTTCATTTTAAATAGATAGTTGTGGGTTAATGAGCTAAAAGGGGGTTGGGAGGGGTTTGGAGTAGGGGTATGTGAAGAATCTGATGGGAACCTCCTCATGTGGCCAGGGAAAGTCAGACGCTTTCTGATCCTGACCCTGGGGGTGGTGTACTGTGGGAGGATCACATGGGGTGGGGGGCAGACCAGGAAGACTGGGATTAACCCCTTATTAACTTTCCCCTTAATCCCACCCTTTTGATGGCTTTTTGCCAAACTAAGGAAGTAGAAAAACCTAACTTTGATGAAGTAAACTACATGTCCCAGAATCCTATAGGGACGGAGACGAAGAGGGGGGCTGAAGAGGCATGTAGATATAGTAGTCAGGCAATTAGGCCTAACAGCCTTTACAAGGGCTAGGCAATAAAAAAAATGGCTCACACCTGAAGCCAATTGCCAAACCTGTGAGGCATAGAAGGCTGTAGCAGGAGAGGAGAGGAGGAAGGAGCTGGAGCAGGAACTGGAAGGCTGGCAGCAGAAGTAGTAGTACAAGAGCATGAGGCTGGCAATTCACGAGGAAGTGTGATCATAGAAGGGACGCCGGAACGTGGAGACAGCAGATTTCACCTGCAAGTTCTGAGAGGGTCCTGTGTTCTCAAAACCTGCATTGCCGTGGCTGCTCGGAGGAAGACATGCTGAGAGTGGAGTTTTCCCCATGTGCACTGAGTAGCTGTGATTGCAGAGCCGTTACCGTGCTAAAGGCCGAGGTGTTAGGGAGAATTCTCATCTTATGGCTAATTTCCCTTACCTATAGAGTCCCCCAGCAGCTTTGCTGAATTTGAAGGGTTTATTTTTTTCTCCTGCTAAGAGTGAGACTCTTTTTCCCACTCTTAAGCATTTCTGCTATGTGTGTTCTAGGCTATTTTTGTGTTTAATGCCTATGGAGTTTCTCTCCCCTCCATAGGAACCATCTTTATTCACATGTGTTACACAGCACCCTCCGTGCAGTGACACAGGGGTGTCGTATCGACCCCCAAACATAGTCTCCATACCCTGGGACTGACTACTGTCTCCCAGGGCATGTAAAGTCCCCATTGACTTTACTAGTCAATTTTTGTGAACTAAAGCAGTACAACCCATCTTACTATGGAAGTACTGGGAAGGGTTAATAGTTTTTCCCTTATGTTCATTTTCGAGAGGGTACCGCACAGTCCCTCTCTCAAACGTTTCTGGCTGGTGGCAGTGGTTACTACCGAAAATATTCAACCGCAAATATTTCCCTATGGGATTTTCCCATTGTTCGAGGCTACCACTTTTTCTGACAGCCTCTAACATACCGCCGGTGTATTTTAATATTAACTTTACTCCGGTAGGTTTTATTTGCCAGAACTGTAATATAACTTCTTTCTCGTGTCTTTCTCTAAACTCCTAACCCAGGTCGGGGATCCTTTGTTCGTCCGTTTGGCAGGCTTCTGCCGAGAAGCCCTCCTTTCGGGGCCACTGAGTCTGGGGTGGGTCCATTGTGTGGGAGGGGGAGTATGACCCCTGGACAGGGTTGCCTCAGCAACCCATGTCGCACTCTATCCTGATAGGCTGGAGGGTCTCCCGCCAAGATGACCACTCCACTGTGTTAATAACAGCTAGGCTGTATGAATGGGGATCTTTTTGCATAAAAGCAGGGTCCCGAGGACTGGAAGAGCAAGACGTTGCCACTGGAACTAAGAAGCCGAAGAGGAGAGAAGCCAAAGACATCTGCAACGACTGAACCACCGGTGAAGCCCTGCTGCAGCGTCTCACCACTTTTCTCCACACGACAAGAGAAGATCTTCCCCTGCAAGAGCCTTCTTCCCTTGAGCTGGTGGGGCCAACCAGTTTGCCAGTCGCCTTCCCGGACCTGCCTTGGTCGAATCTCCCGTACCCTGTACTCGGAGGCCGGATAGCCAGACACCAGTCCACCCGGACCGCGATTTAAAGGAGCGTACCTTTTATTCATCGGGCAGCACCGCGGCTGGTTTCATCCCTGTGGGGTGCAGTAACTCGAACCTTCCTCCACGACGAGAGCCTCTCTTCCTCTGCTGGATCACCCGAACTGCGGGAACTACCAGGAACAACCGCCACCGCAGGAGCCACTTCTTCATTTTAAAGGTACATTGTTCCGCCAGGCAGCCCTTTCTTCGCGGTAGCACTAAAGGTGTTTTAAATCCTTTACCTACCTGTTGGGTTGGCCGCCCCTCTCTCTTAACATTGTCTTTCAACGTCTGCATCCACCTTTTCAAAATCGTTAACCAAAGACCTGACTGCAGCTACAAGAACATCTTGCTCCTGGTCCCTTGCCCTGTACCACTGACTCTGGCACAGGCCTACTGACTTTGGCTACATTTGTTAGAACTGCCTTCTTTAGATTGATTCTCAACTAGAACTGTGTTGGTGCACCTACTTCTTATAACTACCCTTTTCTTCCCCTTTCTAAACCTTGTGAAATGCATTTTGCTCAGTTTTCATTTAAACATTGCCTATGCTGATGCACTGTCTTGCTTAATCTGGTACACAAACTTATGGGAAGTGTTGCTAGGGTGTGTAAGAAGCTATTTCTATATAACTTGTGCTTTACCTACCTTGTGAGAAATTGATAGAGTATCCCTTGTGTGTGGTTTTCACTGTGCCGTTTTGCTCAGTTTTCACTCTGGTTTACTTGTTCTACAATTTAACTAGGGAGTGTGTATATTTTTCCTCTGATTTATTTAACTTGCTTTAAGAACTGTGATAAAAGTGTTTAACTAGAAGTGTATAAAATAAATATATATATACTTTTTAATACAAAACTTTGGTCATTGTTTCCTTGTGCCATAGTACTGTAGGCCTATTGTGTAAACCCTGAATACTGCTCATCTCCCTTTTGAGATAAGTCTGACTGCTCAGCCACCGCTACCAACTAAATCTTTGTGGCACAGACTGATACCAAAGGAGATTTATTGCTCTCACCTATAGTCCTAATCTTGTGTAGTTCTCCCTAAGGGAACTGCACAGGATTCTGCCTAACACAAGGCCCGTAGCAGAAAGCAAGCCGAGGGGCGGAGGAGTGAAGGAGACTCCCAATTGGTTTGGCCGCACCAGAGACACTGTGCTGTAGCAGGGTGTGGGTCCCAAGTGTAACCAAAGCCATAGTAGAAGTTAAAGAAGTCGGCAAAGTGAATAAACCCACAACAGCAATGTTCCTGGAGCCGGTGAGCGAAGCTCAGAGTTCAAGTTCAGTCAACAAGCCTTACTGGTAACTGTTACCAGCTCTAAAGTAATTCACATGAGTGTAAAAGGGAGTATAAACTGTCTGTTTTTGAGAAAAACATTTCTAACAATGGAAACATAGCATGTGCACTAATACGGAAAGTCGTAGTGATTGCATATGAAGTAAAGCACCTTATTTTCCATTGTTGAACAATTTACTGTTGCCGGAGTGGTTGCGTGTCCCTAATTAACAAAGGGAATGCCTGCTAAAACATTCAGAAAAAGCTAACGCTGACTTTCACAAGAGTTACAAGTGAATACAGCATTAAAGGAATGTCCCAGGTGGCCAATTGTGTTTCCCAAAGGAGTTTTAAAGTATCGCTGTGCCATTATATGGGAATACAATCACTCGCAACCCTTTAAGGTTAAGGATCTATCTTAAAGAGTGGTCGCATTTGCCTGAATCTGTTTTGCCTTTGATGACTGAATATTGTAGGAACATTTAGTTCTGAAGTTTTTGTACTGACGAGTAGAACAAGCATTACCTGAGCCAAGAGTTGGACCCTTTACATAGTGAAACATGCCCTATTTAGATCTATCCAACTGATCTGTGAAGTTCTTAAAGGTTCTCCGATACAAGTGTGGCATTGTTACCTGAAGCTGGAAGAGTGGCAATACAGCTTGTGGGTAGTTACTGGAACCAATAACGTGTGAACAAAGCGGTGGAAGGGAGCTGGGTGCTTGTACAGAAGATTGAGAACATAATCTGTAATGCTGAAGTTGAGAGAAAGTCAGTCTTGGGGCAGAGGCAAGTTATACTTGTGGCAATAAGGCCGACAGAAGAGGAAACAAGACTGTCCTTTTCTTGGAGCATAGGAAAGAAGAGTGCCTTGCCTACCTGTAGTGGTAGAAGTGTTTTTTCTTTATTTGGCTAATAATTCTGAAGTATAAAGTTGAAGCAGAAGTACCTGACCTGTGGTGGGGTATAAAACTGTCAGTGGATGTCACATTGAAGTTGTTGGAAGTAGTGGTATTCTGTAGAATAAAGGAGACTGTTCTCACTGTAACAGTAGTAGAAGGGTGGTTGTCAAGAGGAAAGCAACAACCCAAAGAGAAACACCCTGCCATTTATACCAAATGTACTGCAGAGGTGCATACCGATTGTAGAGTTGTAGAATATGTCGTTTACCTAGTCTGTGAACTGTGGCAAATAATCTTGGGAAGAAGATTTCCAAGATTACCATTGCTGCTGTTTTCTTGGTTGTAATTGGAAGGGGATCTTTTCAACAAAATGCTAAAGAATTATTATCAGTGGATCTTTGTTTGATGAACTTTTGTTATGACTTGCACCTTACAAGAACTGGTTTAAGACTGTTCTTTCCTTTTGAACACTTTGAAGAACTGATAAGAACTGGTTCAAGACTATTCTTTTTCTTTGAACATTTGGGAAGTTGACTTTGAAACCCTAGAGAAGGGATTTACCCAAGATAGGCGATGGTCATCCAAATATTGTTTAATTATTGTTTATTCTTTTATGATATTTATGATACCTTTGAATGTTTTGTTGTTTAGTGTGAGGGTCAGTTCCCCTATGTTAGGAGTGGTTCCCTTAGTCTTCAAACTAGGTAGGGAATCCCCTGATAGATTAGGACAATCGAGGCTTGATTGTCAAAATATTACTTTAATAAAATGTCTGATCTTGAGAAAACTACAAGCAGTTGCCTGCCTTGCATTACTGACCCCTCACAGGTAGTAGTGAAAGGGAAGGGTGTGGGGGCATTGGTGGTGACCGCCCAAATAAAAATATAAAAATAAAATCAAATTTAAAATTCGCAGTAATTACTTCGAAGTAAATGACATCTGAGTAATTGCTTTAGCAAAATGACATGGAACCTTGGGAACCTATATGAAGCATTGAAGAGTCCCAATTTTTAATCCTCCTTGATTGGGTTCTCATAGGATACCATGGTTAGGGTATGCTGATTACCTTGTCCTGTTGGATGGTACTCCTAGTGGCTTGCAATGCTCAATGGACAAGCTTCAACAGTATGTTGAGTTAAAACGGACTCACAATTAACATTGGAAAAACTAAAACCATGTTTCTTTGCCTTGGCAATGCCAGGGTTAGTGAGAGGAGCTCACTGAAATTTGGGGATCAATGTGTGGAACAAGTCACCACATATAATTACCTCTGCATCACTTTTGATTGTCACCTTAATTGTGATAAGCATGTACTAGGCCTCGAGGTGAAAGATTTCAAGCTAACAGGGGCTATTGTACAATTTGCAAAGGAACACTCAAGCTACTCTTTGATTTCCTTGATTCAGCTCTATAAATCTAAAATCCGGCCTATGATTCTTTATGGTGCTGAGGTATGGGCTGCAAAGCAATCAACCAAACTTGTTAAAATGGAACATCAATGTTTAAAAACCATACTTAATCTTCCAGTCTTCATTCCCATCAAGTAGGTCTTGCTTGAGATCCAACTGTGCTGCATCCACAGTGTGATGTTGGTTAACAAACTTAATTTATATCTGAAAGTGCAGCATGCCACGGTTAACTAACTATTACAGTTAAATGGGCTATTTATCCAGATTGGTGTCACAAGATGTCGGAATATGTATATATGTATATATATATATATACACTTCGCTCCCCCTGGACGAATCCTCACCAAACTTTGCAAAAAAAGTTTGTGGGCGGCTCTGAATCTTTTCGACAAGTTGTGCGAGGTTTCGTGTCGGGGGAATTTATAGGAGGGGTCCCAACATTTTTTTTCCCATAGACTGAATGGGGAAAAACTTTGCGCACGGCTACAGGTCGAACGGCTGGATGAATTTTCACCAAATTTGCACCAGGAGGGGGCTTGGGCCAGAAAGTCTACTCGGTAATTATTTGCAAAACACTGAAATGTACGTGCCAAAAAATGTGTGATATCTGGGTCCGCTCCGCAAACCCATTTCCCTGTTCGCTCCGTGAACCTATGTCTGAGTGGGTCATGGTATGCCGTGCTGACTGCGAACAGTGGACGTGGCCGCTGGTTGGCTGGAGGGAAGTGTGCTGTGCATCAAGATTTTGGGAGACACCGCCATGGTGTATCGGAGGATAGTGGTGTGCCGGCGGGCGAGTTTGCTTACACCGTTGCTGTATGGGAGTGCATAACAACACAGAGAAAAAGAAGGATTGTTTGGCAGCACATTGTCGTGATATGGACCAATCCCACAGCTATTGACATACACTGGATTGGTGGGTAGTTGCACAGGGAAGTATGATATGTTGATCACTGTAGGCAGACTGTATAGGGGATGGGGAGTCCCTTGGAGATGATATGAGGATATTAGCAGTCGGTGTACTATGCTGTGTTGTGCCTCCAAAGGCCCTACTACTTTGTGTGCATGGCAATGGCCTCTGGCCGTAACAGTGTGGCCACTGGTTGAAAGTAGGTGTGCAAATGCTGTTTTGGTTCGCTCCTTTACTCTAGGTATACGTGTAGGCAGGCAAGCACTGTTGCAAATGTTAGCATGCATGCCTGTATTGCCTTCCCGTGGGTGTGTAGTAGGACTAGGCAATTGGGTGCATGGGTGGAGGCCTTAGGCCTCCGCCTATGCACCCAAGAGGCTAGGGCTTGGCCATAGCCTTGCTTTGGGTAGGGCAGGTTGACATTGGCAGATGGAAGCAATTTGTATGCTGGTACTCACACATAGTTAGTTGGTGGGCAGTTGTGGAGGCGACTATTATTTTTTGGTGAGTGCAGGCAAACTCTATTGGGGATGGGGAATGCATTGGAGACAATAAGAGGATATTTGCAGTCGGAGTACCATGTTGTCTTGTGCCTGTAAAACCCATACTGGCTTGTGAACATGGGTACGGCCCTTGGCCATCACAGTGTGGGCACTGGTTGGAAGTAGGTGTGAGAATGTTGCCTTGTTTGAGTATGTTGTTGTATCTATATGTACTTGTAGGCAGTAAATTATAAGCTTACCTTATGCTATACAATACACTTGTAAATATGTAAGTGCTGTAAGATCCACGCCTTTGCAGAATTAATGTGGAGGACATGGTGCAGGTCGTAAAAGGGAATTGCAGAGATAAGACATCATTTGTGTTAGGAGGGGGTGTGGACATGAACAGAGGTTCGGTTCAGGGAGTGCAGTTAGAAAGTGGGAAATGCAAGGCTTGTTTTAGTACGTAACGTTTGCGACATGGCCCATGTACGCAGATGCTAACACATAAACAGTTGTGGGGTAGGTGCGCAGGTGACAACGCTGAGAGGCTATTGGGGTTGGGGAGTGTATTGCTGATGGTATAGGGATTTTTCTATTTTGGTGTACCATGTTGTGTTGGGAGTGGCCAGTGCATACTGCCGTGTATGGATGGCTAAGGGCATTTGACGTAACAATGTGGACATTGCTCAGAAGTAGGTTTAACAATGTTCCATTCTTTGGGTTAGTTCTTGTGTCTCATTGTCTAGACAATGTAAGTCCAGCGTACATGGCTGGAAATATGTATGTCTACTGTGGGTGCTCACTGTCACAGCATGGTTGTGGAGGAAATTTTGCAGATGCCATACCAGTAGAGGTGGTGTGAAGTGACAACACGTGAATATGGTGACCGTTATTGGCCTTGTTGCCATTCACATACTGAGATGACACAATTAATGTACAGTATGGTACACCTCTCATAATACCTAGTACGTTGAGAGAGAAGGAAGGAAGTGCGACATGACCCAAGTTAATAAGTATTACATATGAACACTATGGAGAATGTAAATTCGAACATACATACATTTGCAGCCGGCAACATGATGAACATCGTTAAGTGGAGCTATAAATAGGATCGCAGGCCATCTGACTGTTACCTTTGTTTGGCGTACTTGTTCAGATGGCGAAAGGAAGCCGGTGGAGCTTGAAGTGTGTACAATTGTCATGTGTGCATCGCTTCCTCTAGCTATACCTGTGTGCCGCATACACCATCGCAGCAGTCACTGGTGTCAGTGAATTTACTTGTGGACAGTCGTTCCTCACAGCGTGCACTCCAGGTATTTATTTTATGTGTGTGCCAAGCACACTCTGTCATGTGAGCACCTAGCTCTGGAAAGGAACAACATAAACAAAAGAAAAAGCAGACTTGCGCAGACACACTGTACGGTTCCAGATCATTCCATACTTTATTAATAATACAGTGGGCCGCATTACAAGTACATTGGTCCGGACTTAACACCGCCGGTATAACCATACCGGCACCGTTTCCGCCTCTGCCCAATCATGACCTGCGGCCCTGGAAATAGCACCACCCCCAACCGACACCGCAGAGTTAAGGGTCCCGTAAAGTCCGCCTGCACGGAAACCCCTCCGTTACCGGCTATACGAAACACTGTGAGCATCACAACTAGTGCGGACATGGAAACACCGCCTGAAAAATGGCGTTAAAATCGTGATCACGGTGGCGGTACCGCCGCCACCGCGAACATGACATTAAACAGTGCCTGCTGAACTGAATCAGGGCACAGGTGCACCAAATCATCCCAGCTGGACCCAGCAGCACACTGGGAGCCTACAAAAGGGCCACACCCAGCCCAACACAATAAAGAACCATGCAGGCAGCAGCTCTAGTAGCATTGGGACTGGGCCTACTCAACTAACAGGCAGCACTGCACATGATGGCAGTAATGGTTCAGAGGAGGAGGCGGAGGCGTAGGAGGCGCGGGCGGCAACCAGCCAACCCTGCACCTGTGGGAAACCCCATTGTCCAGCCGGCACAACCCCGCAGGCAGCCTGCAATACCACGCATCAGGGCCTCACCCTGGAACCTTACCCCGGAACAGATCCACACACTATACCGGCTGGACCGTCCAACAATTCTCTACATCACCGCCATGACTGAGGACGATATCAGCAGCCACATAGACACCCCCACCGCCACCCCCCCACCCTCCTGAAGGTTGTGTCTGTACTGCATTTCCTTGGCACTGGCACCTATCAACACACAGTTGGTGAGCTGCACAGCATATCACAACCCTGTTTCTCAAAAATCCTGGTACAGGTACTGGATGCCCTGTTGCGCCATGTGTCGGAACAGATAGTCCTACCCCGTACCCTCCCCGAGGACATTGCCACCAAGTTGGCCTTCCATGCCCTAGCAGGCGCGCCAAATTGCATAGGTGCAGTCGACTGCATCCACATTGAGCTGACAGTACCACGTTGCAATTGAGATGGTGTTACGCAATAGGAAACATTATCACTCGCTGAATGTACAGATGGTATGTGTTGCCACGCAACTGATAACACACTGCTGCGCACGTTTCCCAGGCTCAACCCATGACTCAATAGTACTGCGGAATTCCACGTTACCACGGTACATGGAACGCTATGCTGGACAAAGCACATGGCTATTGGGTGAGTACAGCTGCCAATGCACCGACCATGTTGAAGTGGTGTGTGTGTGTCCAGGCCAATGAGCAATGTGAGTGTGCTGCTGTGACTGCACATGCATCCCCCCTCCCCGGCCATCAACTCAATAGACGGTGGATCCTAAACATCACAAAGCAACACATGACAGGTCACCACAGTGTGCCCGTACACACCCTGCCACATGACACACACAGCCAATACTATCACTGTCCCATACACCTTGTGCCACTGCAAACACCCACCCACAATATGGAACACTGCCCTCCCAATGCACATGATGCCTGTACATGAGACGTCCTGCATCGACTACTTCATCACAGTGGAGTGACTCTGCCATTTGTGCACATCACTGCACAATGCCTTACTCACAATCAAATGTCACCCGCAGGGCAGAGTACACATGCACACCAATGCGTTGGTCAATACCCAGTTACCAACGTCCTCTGTGATGGCCAAAGAACACAACCAACCACTGCATGGCACATATGCATGAATGAACAATGACACAAGATAGCACAGCATCAGATGAAGACATGATACCACAAACACTGACATGTCCCCCCCATCTACATCCCATGTAGGTATTGCTGGATATGCACTCACGTCATGGATGATGACACCTGTACGGAGGCCAAGGAACAGGCATGAAGAGGCGTACAATAGGGCACATGTCCGCACACATGCAATGATTGAGAGGAAATTCTGACTGCTGAAGGCTCGGTTCCACTGTTTGAGCTGATCTGGCAGATCACTGCTGTACAGCCCAGTGAAGACGGGTAAAATCACGCTCGTATGTGCCATGCTGCACAATCTCTGCCTGCGCAGGAACATCCCAATGCCCCCAGATGCAAAGGAAGAAGATGGGGATGGAGATGGGGATGGGATGGCACCACCTCCTTCTGGGGGTCCACTAGATGGACAAAGAGCACGGGATGAACTGTTTCGCATTTACTTTTGAGACACAGCACATTCACAGCAATGCATGGATGTGGTGATGCCAATAAATGAATTGTTGTACTGCAAATGAAATGATAGATGTCCACTCATGTATGTTTTTTTAAAATGATGATATATTGATGAATTAACAACAGGGAAGGAGGTGCAATGGTTAGGGAAGCTGTACACCCGTGCCCACCCACCACACAAACGTACCCACCCCCAACCAGGCCCCAATGTTCAAACCCTCCAAACGACCTCCCCCCACCACCCAAACGTACCCACCCCCAACCAGGCCCCAATGTTCAAACCCCACAAACGACCTCCTCCACCACACAAACGTACCCACCCCAACCAGGCCCCAATGTTCAAACCCCCCAAACGACTTCCCCACCACCCAAACATACCCACCCCTCACACCCTTCAAGTCCACATGTGTCCTGCAGTGCCCACACACATGCCATCACTTCCGTGTGCGCTTCTGTACTTGTGCATCCTTGCTCGAGAGCCCTGTTAGTCAACTCAAGCGTCTATTTGGACTGGCAGTGGTGGAGCTGGATAGGGTGGTGGTATTGGATGGCACAGAATCAGGAATAGATGGCATATGTGCAATATTTGCCTGTTGGCCAATCAACATGGACTCTATGAGCCTAGCCTGGAGGTGTTGTCATTGCCCTCCCGCACATGGCGTGCCAGGGTGACTATAGTGCTGGCAAAGCGTCCAATGGACCTTGAGAGGCGACGTACTGACGAGCTGTAGCACTCCCTCTGCATCCTAGATTCCTCGAGCTGCCTCTCCACCAGCTGGGTGAGGGTAGCCTGCTGCTCCTCCATCCGCTGTATGCGGGAATTTAGCTCTGCCATTGATGGGGTGGGTGACCTCATGGGACTTCAGAGTGATGTGGGGCTGAACTCCAGCTGATGGAAGGATTCCAAGTCATCCAATGTGGGCATCTCCCCCTGTGGGCCAGTATCAGACTGCACTGCTGGGGCACTGTTGTCACTACATGTCGCCTCCTCTGCAGTGCAGATGCTTTCTGTGGTGGGTTGGGTGGGCATGATGGGTGCCCGTGGCACCTGTGTTGCGTCAGGCAGTGTGGAGACGGTGGGGATCTCGGCGATGGTGGCCAGCACATGTGTTGCAGTTGCTACTGGGGGCAGGGATGCCGAACTGCTGGCAGCATCCTCCTGTGCAGGGGCGCTGGCTTGGACACGTGCTGGTGCTGATAGCTTGGGCTGTTGTGCAGTATCACTGTCACTTGATACGGTTTTGGGGACACAGAGGACATGCAATTAGTTATGTGGTGGTGCCTGGTGGGTGCATCACATGCATCATACAGGTTGATCATTTAATAGTGGCAGTTACATGCATCTGCTTGTTGGGGGTATGCATTGTAGTGATATTGGTTGCCATACAAATCATGATGGGTCCTTTGGCCCAGTCATGCACTGCCTGGGTGGGGGGGGGGGGTTGTTAATGGGTCCTTTAACCCAGTCATGCACTGCCTGGGGGTGGGGGTTGTTAATGGGTCCTTTGGCCCAGTCATGCACTGCCTGGGGGGGTTGTTAATGGGTCCTTTGGCCCAGTCATGCACTGCCTGGAGGGGCAGGGGGGGGGGTTGTTAATGGGTCCTTTGGCCCAGTCATGCCATCAACATATACTCATATGGCATTCATGTTTGACCACTTACCAGCATCTGCAGGTGGGCTCACTCCTGCCTCAGCCTCCCCGATCCTATGGATGCCCTCAAGGTGGAGGGCACTGCTGCAACACTCCTCCCATGCTTGCAGCCTCAGTGGGGAAGGGGGTCCTCCACCTGTCCCACTGCTGCGTTGGCGGTGTGGGGAGATCAGGTTCCGAACCCTCAGCCTGAGGTCGTCCCACCGCTTGTGGCAGTCCTTTGCACTCCTCACAGTCACGCCCACAGCGGTGCACTTGCGTGCTGCTTCCGCCCACACTTCCTTCCTCCGCTGCTGTGTGGCACGCCGTTGATCGTCACTGAACAGCATCTCTGCATGCTCCACTATGTGCTCCACCAGAACGGTTAGCTCCACCTCACTAAAGCACTGTTTGCGCTGCCTCTGGGCTGGAATCCTGGCAGACATGCTGGTGGTCCCTTTTGGCTTCTCACAGTGTGATTCTGCTTGTGCTGACTCTGGATGGCAATGGATTGTGCTTTATATGATGTCCGCCTCTCTGTTTCCTGTTTTGGCGATCATGGTATTTCCGGTTCCGTTTCCGTGGCGATGGTGGCAGACACGGGTTTTGCATACATGCCAACATTCCGAAGCAGCTGACAGGGAGATTTCTACAGCGAAATCGGGAGACAACAATTTCGCCATAGAAATGCATTGGGGAAATAATTATTTTAGGTGGGAGAACGTGAAAAATAGCAGTATTTTTCACTAGAAAATCGGGAGTCTCCCGCCTAAATCGGGAGGGTTGGCATGTATGGTTTTGCGCTACTTTTGCCAGCGCTATGTCCATTTCCGTGGCTTTTTCTGTGATGGCAGTAACAACGTTTCCGCGTCCGTGTGGTGCGTGCGACCGACAGCACGTAATCGGGCGGTCTTTCCGCAACCTTGCGGACGCGGAAACTTTGTTACCGCCATAGCGGAATCACCGCGGTCCAGACCTGAAAGGTTGTAATGAGGCCCAGTGAGTGGTTGGAAGTGCTTTATTTTGTCACAGAATGTAAACGCAGTTGTTGGATTCCCCGCTCTTTTATTTCACAAACAAAACACAGTCACCAATGCCGTCTGTGTAATTATGTTCTTCTGTTCTCGTGTTGCACAGTGGGAAAAGGAGAATGTCCATGTGGAAGAAGACATGGGGCCTCATTACAAGTACATCGGTCCGGACTTAACGCCGCCGGTATAACCATATCGGCACCGTTTCCGCATCCGCCCAATCATGACCTGCGGCCCGGAAATAGCACCACCCCCAACCGCCACCGCGGAGCTAAGGGTCCCGTAAAGTCCGCCTGCACGGAAGCCCCTCCGTTACCGACTATACAAAACACAGCGAGCATCACAACTAGCGCAGAAATGGAAACACTGCCTGAAAAATGGCGTTAAAACCGTTATTACGGTGGCGGTACCGCTGCCACTGCGAACATGCCGTTAATCAGTGCCTGCTGAACTGAATCAGGGCACAGGTGCACCAAATCAGCCCATCTGGACCCAGCAGCCCACTGGGAGCCTACAAAAAGGCCACACCCAGCCCAACACAATACAGAACCATGCAGGCAGCAGCTCTAATAGCATTGGGACTGGGCCTACTCAACCAACAGGCAGCACTGCACATGATGGCAGTAATGGTGCAGAGGAGGAGGCGGAGGCGTAGGAGGCGCAGGCGACAACCAGCCAACCCTGCACCTATGGCAAACCCCATTGTCCAGTCGGCACAACCTGTCATGATGCCTGCCCCCAGGAAGCCAGACCAGGCCCAGCAACCCCGGAAGCAGGCATCATGCCATTTGGAGCATGCCCAAAAACCCCAGTTAGGGGCTGTTTGGGTGCAGTCCTGGCGCCTATGGCGCCAGGCTCATAAGGATAATGTCAGTCCTGGCGCCATGGGCGCCAGGCTCATTACAGAAAACCTACCTAATGCAGACCATGCTGCATACTTACCTGGTGCAGACCATGGTGCACGAAGCCACAAGCCAAATGGGGCTTAGGAGGGACTATTTTACCTAAGGGACTACTTTCTACTCGGGTGGGGGCTGTGGAAGAATACTTACCTGGGACTTCTTCCAAGGCTATTTAAACCACGCCCGGACAGCCGCACGTGCTTCGCGTTATTCTGCATTCAGCAGCGTAACGCTCACCGTGCCTTCAGCAGCTTCCAGTCTTCAGCCACGCCCGCTTCAGTCCTGGACCACCTGGAAACGAAAAGAAAGAAGGAGAAGAGATTTAAACTTGAAACCTTAACTGAATTCTTGATCCATCGCGCCGTCGATCTTGAAGAAGAAGTCATTGCACGCGCGCCTCCACGCACCTTGCAGCGCCGCGCTGAACTCACCATCCAGTGCAGCTTTTCCTCACTCCATCGCGAACTCTGCACTTCCAGACCGCTCTCCGATATCTAAGGGGACAAGAAATGCCAGGTGAGCAAGGAATGCAAAAGGGCAATACAAGCTACCCCCAAAGACTTACCGGATTACCACAGGGGGGTACTCACCTCATCTCGGGTCGGCGCAGTTAACTCTGCATCATCGCCGTACCCCGGCCCCTAAGGGGAAAACCACTATAGACTTACCTGACTCTCACCAACTGCCATTTGGACTCTTCGTGGTGGTTAAACCGGCAACCTACAAGGAATCGGAAAGAGTGAAGATCAGACATTTGAACTCTTACAAACTATTGGATTCTAGAGTCAATACTGGAACTCACCCATTCCTCCACGCCAGTGAAGTAACTGGTCATCTACGCGCCCCTGTGCTCGATGCAGGATGGAGAGCTCATCTTTCCAGACCATCAGGTGAGATTAAGAGGGAACATCAGGAGTGGTCAGTGGGCAGACAACGGGAGTGGAAGGTGGGTTAACGCTCAAATTACGGGAGGTTAATCCCCTTTCTCCTTTGCAGAAAGATATTCATACGAGCCGACAAACGAAGTTAAGTGGGTCTGTCCAGTCAGTCATCTCAGCTCTACGTGGCACCAGGCCAGTCCAGATCGACGCTCCCATGGGAATCAGGTGAGCGTAACAGAACGCGAAGCCTACCCACAAATACCCACCTGGACATCATGGAGACCTCGGAAACGGATCAGTTGGCCCAATTATTAGGGGAATTAAGGGCCGAAGTGCATTCCGCCCGCCAAGAAACTAATGCCCTCGGGAGAGAACTGATAGTATCAAAAGAACAAACCGATGATTTGGCCAGACAACTATTGCAAAACCAGGCTGGACAAACACCTCTACCAGGACTCGGGGCAAGTCCAGCTCCTGTACTACTGAGTAACCCCGGTGCAGATAAATCTACCTGGAGCCGTTCCCTTGGCTCCGCCTGAACGCTTTGCCGGAGACCCAAAAAGGTTTGCTATATTCATGAATCAATGCCGCTTGCACTTTTTATGTAGACCTGGAGCCTTCCCGAACGATCAGGCCAAGGTGGCCTTTGTGCTGTCATATCTCAGCGGCAGTGCGGCGGATTGGTCCATTCCACTAGTCAATCAGGATGACCCGATTCTTCGAGATTTCCAGGGTTTTCAAACAAGCATGGAAAGACTATTCGCCCGACACTCCCAAGGACAGGCTTTGGATAACAAACTTTTATTCTTACGGCAAGGTAATCAGGATCTTTTATCTTACATTGCAACCTTTAACAGATTAGTAGTGGAAACCGAATGGACTGAAGCCAAGCGAATCACATTATTCCATCGAGGGCTTCGAGGAGAACTCAAAGATGTTTTGGCCCAAATCTTGAACCCGCCTCAAGACTGTGCTGAATATATAGATTTAGTGGTCCAGTTAGATCACAGACTTCAAACCAGAAAGGCTGATCGAACCAAGTTTGAGAATAGAGTGTTGACTAAAACCCACGTAAGCTCCAAGGGAGTAGATGCCCCAGAACCTATGCAACTCGCGGGAGTTAGAGGACCCCTAACGCAGAAGGAAAGAGAAAGAAGACGGCAACTGCAATTATGTCTCTATTGCGGAACTACTGGTCATTTTCTTCGGAACTGCCCTGTAAAACCACCCAAGAAAACTATAGGAGCAGCAGACGAAAACCATTTGGAACCTGACTCGGGAAACAACCAAGCCCGGCAAGTGTAGAGGTCCGCTTGCCGAGCTTAAAGAAGGACACTCTGACCTCGCATTTCACCATACCCATGGTCCTTGTAGATCCAGAGCAGTCATCACGCATGCACGCCGTAAAGGCATACATTGATAGTAGAGCCATAGGAAACTATTTGGACTGTGAATTGGCTTCCAGGATGAATCTACCTCTCACCCGAAAGACCACTGCCGATGTCGTCACCACAGTGGATGGAACGGAAATTGTCTCTGGTACCGTAACTCATTCCACTGCAGAGATGACATTGCTGGGTCAAGATGGGCACCGAGAGGTTATGGTGTTTGATTTGATCAAGGCCCCACAGTTCCAACTGATACTGGGAATACCTTGGTTGGAAAAACATAATACCTGTATTGATTGGCGAGAGAAGAGACTAACCTTCCCAGAATGTGCTCACACCTGCTACTCAAAGAAAACTCTAAACTCAGTCCTGGCCCCAGTAATCCCAGCTGCCATGCAATTACCTGCTGAATACCAAGACTTTCAGGATGTCTTCCAAAAGGAACAGGCAAACACTTTACCACCTCACAGATCGTATGATTGTCAAATAGATCTTGCACCGGGAGCACAACCACCTTGCAGCAGAATCTATGCCCTTACGGAACCCGAAAATCTCCACTTGCGCCAGTACCTTGACCAGTACCTTGCTAATGGTTTCATTCGCCCGTCCAAATCCCCTGCATCTTCAGCTTTGTTCTTCGTACCTAAAAAGGAAGGCAACCTTAGAACATGCATAGACTACCGCGCTGTGAATCAGATAACCATCAAGAATCGATACCCATTGCCTTTGATCCCTGAACTACTAGACCAGGTGAAGGACGCTTGTATATACACTAAACTAGACCTTCGGGGGGCATATCATCTGGTACGTGTCAAAGAGGGCGATGAATGGAACACTGCGTTTCGCACCAAGTACGGATTATTTGAGTACCAGGTGATGCCTTTCGGACTATGCAATGCACCAGCAGCCTTCCAATTCTTCATGAATGATGTCCTCCGAGAGCTTATCGATGTGTGTGTGGTCGTTTACATCGACGATATCTTAGTATACTCCTTATCAGAATCTGTTCATGTAAAGCACGTCTGAGCAGTCCTAGAGAAGTTACACCAGCATAAATTATATGCTAAACTGGAAAAGTGCGTCTTTCACACAACGGAGGTGGAATTCCTTGGATTTATTCTGACCCCGAGAGGAATCAGGATGGATACACGTAAGGTGGACGCAATTCTTAATTGGCCTTCGCCAACCTCAGTCAAAGGCGTGCAAAGCATGCTTGGCTTTGCCAATTTCTACCGCAGGTTTATCCCGGACTTCTCACACATTGTACATCCCATTACAAAGCTATTGCGAAAGAATAAACGTTTTGTGTGGACAGAAGAAGCCGAGAACGCCTTCCAAGAGTTAAAAGCAAAATTCACATCTGCCCCTGTATTAAGACACCCGCGCCCTGAGCTTCCATACATAGTGGAAACGGATGCATCCAGTTCAGCCATGGGAGCAGTGCTCTCCCAAAAGGATCCCGAAACTAACCAGCTTCACCCAGTGGCATTTTGGTCAAGAAAGTTTTCGGCTCCCGAATTAAACTATGCCATTACCGACAAGGAGCTGTTAGCCATCAAGTCCGCCTTCAAGGCTTGGCGGCACTATCTGCTGGGTGCCAGACATACCATTACAGTCATCACCGATCACCGAAACTTGCAATACCTAAAGACAGCTAAGGCCCAATCTTCGCGCCAACTCCGTTGGGCATTGTTCTTCGCCGAGTTTGATTTTGTAATAACCTATCAACCAGGTTGTAAAAATGGTAAAGCAGACGCCTTGTCCCGGATTGGAATGGGAGAAACTGAAATAGCATTAGAACCTGTACCCATAATTCCCGAACAGAGAATCCTTGGCCTGACGTCCATACATACACTGGAGGACATTCAAGAAAAGATCCACCAGCTCTTTGATTCAGTTGCCTTACAGGACTGGGCCAATAAAGGTCCAGAGTATTCTGTCACCGATGATTTACCTTATTACCAAGACCGGCTATTTCTGCCACAAAAGGAACTACAAGAACTTGTCATTTCCCGGTACCATGATACTTTACTGGAAGGACATCCTGGTATTGCAAAAACTGAAGCCAAAATTAAGAAACAATTCTGGTGGCCACCTGGCGCAAAGACATTAAATTGTTTGTCATGTCTTGTGGCATTTGCGCCCAAAATAAAAGTCAAAAGAAAAGACCCGCTGGACTATTACATCCTTTGGACATCCCACCAACTCCTTGGCATACCTTGTCATTAGACTTTATCACAGATCTACCCCGTGCAATGGCTTTAACACCATTTTAGTTATTGTGGACCTTTTTTCCAAAATGGCCCACTTTATTCCTTTAAAAGGGATACCTTCAGCTTTAGTCCTGGCCAAAGAGTTCCTTGAAAACATTGTTCGCCTACATGGCTTTCCATCCGTGTTGATTTCGGACCGGGGCAGTCAATTCATTTCGCATTTTTGGAGAAAATGTTGCCAACTGGCGGAGATAGATGTTAGGCTTTCCACCAGTCACCACCCTCAGACCGACGGTCAAACAGAGAGGAACAACCAGACTCTTGAGCAGTACTTGCGTTGTATGCTACATCAGTCTGAGGGTACTTGGAAAGACATTCTTTGGATTGCCGAGTATGCATACAATAATTCCGTACACTCGGGAACTGGACAAAGTCCTTTTTTTACCATCTATGGACACCATCCTCGAACCTCGGACCCTGATTCGCGCCAACACTTGGAGATGCCTGCGGTGGACCATCTCGACGCTGTTATTACACAAGCTTTTAAAGAAGCAACTGCACATTTGCGAAAGGCTAAGGAAAAATACAAGAAAGATGCAGATCTGCACAGGAGTGAAGCACCGCAATACCAGATAGGGGATCAAGTATGGTTGTCCACTAAGCACATCCCACTCAAGGGAACACGGACCTTTAACCCTAGGTATTTAGGACCTTACTCTATCAAGGCCATCATTAACCCAGTGGCTGTCAAGTTGGACCTACCAGCTCATATGCGGATTCATCCCGTTTTTCACATGTCCCTTTTGAAGCCAGTACAACCAGGATCAAGACTAACCAAACCACCTGATCCCATCCTCATAGACGGAGAGCCCGAATTTGAGGTTAAGAGCATCTTGGACTCAAAAAGAGTGAGATCACAAATCTTTTATCTAATTGACTGGAAAGGCTATGGTCCTCAGGAAAGGTCTTGGGAACCTAGTGACCACGTGCATGCACCTCAATTAGTGAAGAAGTTCCACTGAGGATTTCCTAACAAACCAAGGCCAAGGGGAAGAATGACTTTAGGAGGGGCCTTGAGGGGGAGTGCTGTCATGATGCCTGCCCCCGGGTAGCCAGACCAGGCCCAGCAACCCCGGAAGCAGGCATCATGCCATTTGGAGCATGCCCAAAAACCCCAGTTAGGGGCTGTTTGGGTGCAGTCCTGGCGCCTATGGCGCCGGGCTCATACGGATAATGTCAGTCCTGGCGCCATGGGCGCCAGGCTCATTACAGAAAACCTACCTAATGCAGACCATGCTGCATACTTACCTGGTGCAGACCATGCTGCACGAAGCCACAAACCAAATGGGGCTTAGGAGGGACTATTTTACCTAAGGGACTACTTTCTACTTGGGTGGGGGCTGTGGAATAATACTTACCTGGGACTTCTTCCAAGGCTATTTAAACCACACCCGGACAGCCGCACGTGCTTCGCGTTATTCTGCATTCAGCAGCGTAACGCTCACCGTGCCTTCAGCAGCTTCCAGTCTTCAGCCACGCCCGCTTCAGTCCGGGACCACCTGGAAACAAAAAGAAAGAAGGAGAAGAGATTTAAACTTGAAACCTTACCTGAATTCTTGATCCATTGCACCGTCGATCTTGAAGAAGAAGTCATTGCACGCGCGCCGCCACGCACCTCGCAGCGCCGTGCTGAACTCACCATCCAGTGCAGCTTTTCCTCACTCCATCGCAAACTCTGCACTTCCAGACCGCTCTCCGATATCTAAGGGGACAAGAAAAGCCATGTGAGCAAGGAATGCAAAAGGGCAATACAAGCTACCCCCAAAGACTTACCGGATTACCACAGGGGGGTACTCACCTCATCTCGGGTCGGCGCAGTTAACTCTGCATCACCGCCGCACCCCGGCCCCTAAGGGGAAACCACTGGACATTACAAGCTACCCCCCCAAAGACTTACCTGATTTACCGGAGGGGGGTACTCACCTCATCTCGGGTCGGTGCAGTTAACTCTGCATCATCGCCGTACCCCGGCCCCTAAGGGGAAAACCACTATAGACTTACCTGACTCTCACCAATTGCCATTTGGACTCTTCGTGGTGGTTAAACCGGCAACCTACAAGGAATCGGAAAGAGTGAAGATCAGACATTTGAACTCTTACAAACTATTGGATTCTAGAGTCAATACTGGAACTCACCAATTCCTCCACGCCAGTGAAGTAACTGGTCGTCTACGCGCCCCTGCGCTCGATGCAGGATGGAGAGCTCATCTTTCCAGACCATCAGGTGAGATTAAGAGGGAACATCAGGAGTGGTCAGTGGGCAGACAACGGGAGTGGAAGGTGGGTTAACGCTCAAATTACGGGAAGTTAATCCCCTTTCTCCTTTGCAGAAAGATATTCATACGAGCCGACAAACGAAGTTAAGTGGGTCTGTCCAGTCAGTCATCTCGACTCTACGTGGCACCAGGCCAGTCCAGATAGACGCCCCTGTGGGAATCAGGTGAGCGTAACACAACCCCGCAGGCAGCCTGCAATACCACGCATCAGGGCCTCACCCTGGAACTTTACCCCAGGACAGATCCACACACTATACCTGCTGGACCGTCCAACAATCCTATACATCACCGCCATGATTGAGGACGACATCAGCAGCCACATAGACACCCCCACCGCCATCTCCCCCCTCCTGAAGGTTGTGTCTGTACTGCATTTCCTTGGCACTGGCACCTATCAACACACAGTTGGTGAGCTGCACGGCATATCACAACCCTGTTTCTCAAAAATCCTGGTACAGGTACTGGATGCCCTGTTGCGCCATGTGTCGGAACAGATAGCCCTACCCCGTGCCCTCCCCGAGGTCATTGCCACCAAGTTGGCCTTCCATGCCATAGCAGGCATGCCAAATTGCATAGGTGCAGTCGACTGCACCCACATTGAAATGACAGTACCACGTGCAATTGAGATGGTGTTCCGCAATAGGAAACAGTATCACTCGCTGAATGTACAGATGGTATGTGATGCCACGCAACTGATAACACACTGCTGCGCATGATTCATAGGCTCAACCCATGACTCAATGGTACTGCGGAATTCCAGGTTGCCACGGTACATGGAACGCTAAACCAGACAAAGCACATGGCTATTGGGTGAGTACAGCTGCCAATGCACCAACCATGTTGAAGTGGTGTGTGTGAAGGCCAATGAGCAATGTGAGTGTGCTGCTGTGACTGCACATGCATCACCCCCCGGCCATCAACTGAATAGACAGCGGATCCTAAACATCACAAAGCAACACATGACAGGTCACCACAGTGTGCCCAAACACACCTTGCCACATGACACACGCATAGATGGACAAAGAGCACAGGATTAACTGATTCGCATTTACTTTTGAGACACAGCACATTCACAGCAATGCATGGATATGGTGATGCCAATAAATGAATTGTTGTACTGCAAATGAAATGATAGATGTCCACTCATGTATGTTTTTTTTTAAATGATGATATATTGATGAATTAACAACAGGGAAGGAGGTGCAATGGTTAGGGAAGCTGTACACCCGTGCCCACCCACCACCCAAACGTACCCACCCCCAACCAGGCCCCAATGTTCAAACCCTCCTAACGACCTCCCCCACCACCCAAACGTACCCACCCCCAACCAGGCCCCAATGTTTAAACCCCCCAAACAACCTCCCCCACCACCCAAACATACCCACCCCTCACACCCTTCAAGTCCACGTGTCCTGCAGTGCCCGACACACATGCCATCACTTCCGTGTGCACTTCTATGCTTGTGCATCCTTGCCCGAGAGCCCTGTTAGCCGACTCGAGCACCTCCTTGGACTGGCAGTGGTGGAGCTGGATGTGGTGGTGGTATTGGATGGCAGAGAATCAGGAATAGATGGCATTTGTGCAATATTTGCCTGTTGGCCAATCAACATGGACTCTATGAGCCTGGAGGTGTTGTCATTGCCCTCCCGCACATGGCGTGCCAGGGTGACTATAGTCCTGTAGCACTCCCTCTGCAGCCTAGATTCCTCAAGCTGCCTCTCCACCAGCTGGGTGAGGGTAGCCTGCTGCTCCTCCATCCGCTGCATGTGTGAATTTAGCTCTGCCATTGATGGGGTGGGTGACCTCATGGGACTTCGGAGTGATGTGGGGCTGAACTCCAGCTGATGGAAGGATTGCAAGTCATCCAATGTGGGCAACTCCCCCTGTGGGCCAGTATCAGACTGCACTGCCAGGGCACTGTTGTCACTACATGCCGCCTCCCCTGCAGTGCAGCTGCTTTCTGTGGTGGGTTGGGTGGGCATGATGGGAGCCCGTGGCACCTGTGTTGCGTCAGGCAGCGTGGAGACGGTGGGGATGTCGGTGATGGTGGCCAGCACATGTGTTGCAGTTGCTACTGGGGGCAGAGATGCCGAACTGCTGGCAGCATCCTCCTGTGCAGGGGCGCTGGCTTGCACACATGCCAGTGTTGATCGCCTGGTCTGTTGTGCAGTATCACTGTCACTTGATACGGCTGTGGGGACACAGAGGACATGCAATTAGTTATGTGGTGGTGCCTGGTGGGTGCATCACATGCATCATACAGGTTGATCATTTAATAGTGGCAGTTACATGCATCTGCTTGTTGGGAGTATGCATTGTAGTGATATTGGTTGCCATATGGATCATGATGGGTCCTTTGGCCCAGTCATGCACTGCCTGGGGGGGGTTGTTAATGGGTCCTTTGGCCCAGTCTTGCACTGCCTGGGGGAGGGGGGAGTTGTTAATGGGTCCTTTGGCCCAGTCAGGCACTGCCAGGGGGGCGGGGGGGCTGTTAATGGGTCCTTTGGCCCAGTCATGCACTGCCTGGGGGGGATGGGTTGTTAATGGGTCCTTTGGCCCAGTCATGCACTGCCTGAGGGGGGGGTTTGTTAATGGGTCCTTTGGCCCAGTCATGCCATCAACATATACTCATATGGCATTCATGTTTGACCACTTACCAGCATCTGCAGGTGGGCTCACTCCTGCCTCAGCCTCCCCGATCAGATGGATGCCCTCAAGGTGGAGGACACTGCTGCAACGCTCCTCCCATGCTTGCAGCCTCAGTGGGTAAGGAGGTCCTCCACCTGTCCCACTGCTACGTTGGCGGTTTGTGGAGATCAGGTTCCGAACCCTCAGCCTGAGGTCGTCCCACTGCTTGTGGCAGTCCTTTACACTCCACACAGTCACACCCACAGCGGTGCACTTGCGTGCTGATTCGGCCAACACTTCCTTCCTCCGCTGCTGTGTTGCACGCCGTTGATCGTCACTGAACAGCATCTCTGCATGCTCCACTATGTGCTCCACCAGAACGGTCAGTTACGCCTCACTAAAGCGTTGTTTGCGCTGCCTTTGGGCTGGAATCCTGGCAGACATGCTGGTGGTCCCTTTTGGCTTCTCACAGTGTGGATTCTGCTTGTGCTGACTCTGGATGCCAATGGATTGTGCTTTATATGATGGCCGCCTCTCTGTTTCCTGTTTTGGCAATCATGGTATTTCCGGTTCCGTGTCCGTGGTGACGCTGGCGGACACGGGTTTTGCACTACTTGTGGCAGCGCTATGTCCATTTCCGTTGCTTTTTCCGTGATGGTGATAACAAGGTTTCCGCGTCCGTGTGGTGCGCGCGACCGACAGCACGTAATCGGACGTGGAACCTTTGTTACCGCCATCACGGAATCACTGTGGTCCAGACCTAAAAGGTTGTAATGAGGCCCATGGTCTATGAAAGGTAGCAAACGTAGCATGCGGTGCCCCTGGGATGGCTCATAGAATGAAGGTTGGCATGTTGGTTCGTATAGCAGGAACCGCAAGTGGACATACCGGCCCATAGTGGTCAGCCCAGATAATCACGATGTAAAAGACATTGCTTATGGTAATCTTCCAATGGTTGGTCCACCAGCCGTCTATTGGAATGTGGAAGGTGTGACATGCGCAGTAGGGTGCAACATATTTGAGTAGAAAGAGGAATAAGAGTACATGTAAGTAGCAGGTATTAGTTGTAGCGTACAGGACAAAACTTTGCGGGGAGGATAATGTGGTAATAGCTGAATGGTTGAGGAACAATGAAGTGTGTGTTAGTACGTAGCGCCATATCTGAACTAACTGCCTTGGTGTCTGGTTTGTAGGTAATACAGTGATTGTACGGGTGCAGAGAAGAAAATATGTTGGAACCGTTGGGACAAGATGATGTTTTCATGTGTTGCTTTTTTACAAAAGTTGACAGTGGTAGCGAGTGTAGTCGGACCCAAGGCACAATGTGCCAGTGTGTTTACAAAGAAAGTAATACAATAAGAAACGTAATGGGGATTACCTTGGATTAATGGAGAGTGGAGTAGCTGCTTTGCTAAGAAGCGCGTGAAAGAAATGTGAATTGTACATATGTGTGTGCCGGTTGACCGCTGCGAGCACCTGTGTCGGTTATAAAGTATACTACACTGAGGGTGAGTAGACGTAGTAATTGTGTGAAAGGGCATACAAAGGGCAGAACAGGGAATGTAGCAGTCTATGAGTGCGTAGAAGGTGAGGTGCTTTAGTGTACGACTTGCGTTCCGTGTTCGTGGAGCCTTGTATGTCTGCATTTGGAGGGGGTGGGGAAGAATGGAAGCAAAAGAAAGTACAATGACAGTTGCAAGTTACTAGGAATGGTGGAGACATGGCAGTGTGACAGCATTTTTTAACTGCCGTCACAAAGGTCCATGTAATGTATTGAGAGAAAGTGAGCGGTATAGCAAGTTTGTAAATATGCATACTGAGGAGCACGTAAAATAACTGTTAATCGTAATACACATGTGATGTAAAGGTGTACTTACATAATTTCAGCAAATTCCATCCATCTATTGGGAGGCCGTGAAATGGCAGTGTACGGCGTATGAGATGGTTGCAGAGTACCTTTGGGGCACATGGACAGAGGAACTGCAGTGCAAGTTATGTATCTTTTTTTGCTAGACTTCTATAAAATATGTGACCTTGGAGCTAACCATGCTTCCCCCTCAAGGCTGTTTTACAATGAGCGTGTGTTCTGTTTAAGGAGAGGTATGTTAGGTTTTGATTTCCGCAGGTCAGGCAGGAAAAAAAGGAAGGAATTAGCCGGGAACATTTCGAGTGTAGCATCTATTTGCGAATGTTGGTAGTGTCATTACGGTGAAGGCAGTGCAACGTACAAGTAGATATGATGGTGCTGTACAAATGGTTACGTGAATGCACACGTGACTGCACAGATGGCAAAATACATGAACTGTGTTTTTACTGTGTGTAAGGAAAAGTTCGATGTGCACTGTGTTACGAGGCAACTGTGTGTAATGTGACACTGTGTTTGCTGTTTGAGAACACGTGGGTGGGTGGTCCAGAGTACGCAGTTTGGTGTTGTACTGGATGACCTTTTTTGGGGCTACTGTTTAGGGAAGGAAAGCAGTTAGTGTTAACCTTTGTTTAACATTGTAAGGCGGTTATGGGCTGTAAATTGAAAAAGTAAAGAAGTATGGCAGTGGTTGCAATGTGGCTGGGGAGCTATGATGTATGCAGTGAACTGAAATATGGGTTGGCTACGTTTTTTGGAAATGGTGTACATAACGATGAAAGTGACCTAATGGCGTACATGGTGGCAGTGTAAAGCAAGGAGGCAAATGTCGGTGAAGTTAGGAGAGTTACGTAAGATGTATTGATGCATGCATGAAGTGGTATTGTTGTAATTGTGCACATTGTAGGGTAGGTTACTGTAGTGTTGTTAATTCAGTGTGTGCACTTATGATAGGGTTAGGTTACCAGTGTACGTAGGAAACAGGTTATGTATTCTTTGGAAGAAGTAGTAGGCAATGTAAACTGCAGTGGCTAAGGGGTAGGTGGCTGTGTTATGTGTGGGGTTAGTCGTATGTGCATAGATGTTTGAATGTGTAGCTTATGGCTGGAGGCCCTACAATGTAGAGGGTATAGTGAAGGGGGTAGGGCGTGGCCACAAGCTGCATAGTGTAATATAGGTGTGCATTGTCAGTGGTGCTATTGGTATGTGTATAGCAGAATCGTTGAAGATTTACTGTTTGCATTGAGGACGCCCTGCACTGTGTTTTGGGTATGGAGTGTAAAATGTTGTCGTACTGGTTGCTGTATTATCTGTGGGAAAAGAGAACACAATATGTTAGCGCAGGTATTTCGTTACTTTGAAGTACACTACATAGCATATATTTCTTTCTTTTGTGGACCCTCATAACTAGCACTTCGTAAGTACTATGCTTTGAACCAGTGTACTGTGCAAACAGCGCAGTTCCCTTGGTTCTTTGCATAATCATTGGGTCTGTGGGGGAAAAAATCCATGCTGGTTTAAAAAGAAACCTTTGAAATGTAGTTGATAATATAGTGCACAATGGGTGATAGTGATGTTTGGAGTGGTTACAGCACTTTTTAAAGTGTACTGTTGTAGGAGGAAATGTAACGGTGTACGATATGTGCACTATACACGTTGGTAGGATGGGTGGTGTTCTATAGCAGGTGCAGATTTGTATATGTTTTACTGCTTCCTTTTTGTACCATTGTTCCTTTACGCATTTGGTTTCTGCTGGTGGTTTGCAAGTATAATGATATTGTTCATTGCTAATGCAGTATTATGACCGTAGTTACGTAGCTGTTGGCGTATTGTAACTGCTTATACTTTGGAAGTGTTTGATGCTATGTTTGTGGCACAGTAGTTGTTGAAGATTAAGTTGGGTAGTTGTGATGCTGCAAATAACATTGTCGTATTCAGGTTGCAGTTAGATACCAGGTGGCGTAGTCTGTTTACAGTGTACTGTTTGTGAAGGGTACGTAGAGAAGCTTGTGCATTCTTGTGGTTATTTGGACATCTGTCTACATTTGGAACTGGTACTGCAGAATTACGGATGTACGTGGTGCCACATCCATATGTGTTGGAGTTGTATGAGTATTGTTGGAGAGCTGGTGACTTATTTGCATAAATCGTAATTTTAGAGGTTATAGAGGATAGTTTTTAACCCTCATACTTAGCACTTTTCCTTCCACGTATGCAGTGGAAAATACTGGTACTGTGCTTTGTGTAGACATACTGTTTGTGTGACTGTACTCCTTGGGTTTATTGGGGATAAAATTGTCGAACACATACTGTAGTGCATTTCTTAAATGTTTCCAGTATGGTACGTTGCTCTAGCTAGATAGTGTGGAAGGAAAAATATTTTTTGTCCACTTACTAAGGTAGTGCATGGTGCCGGGGAGTAAGGTATAGTAAGTTTGTACATCACTGAGTAAAGTTTGGCTTCCAGATTAATAAGTAGGCATTTCCAAGATTTGTAGGTAGTATGTGCTTTGGACTGATGGAAGTTTCATTGCATTCCTACTATGACCGCTATTTTCGAATGTATGCTGTATAGTGGACTCCGTGCTAGTGCAGAACTTGCACGGTACTTACGTACCTATTGGTGTATTGTAACTGCTGATACTTTGGAAGTGTTTCATGCTATGCTTGTAGCACAGTAGTTGTTGAAGGTTGAGTTGGGTAGTTGTGATGCTGCAAATAACATTGTCGTATTTAGGTTGCAGTTAGATACCAGGTGGCGTATTCTAACTGTTTGCAGTGTACCGTTTATAAAGGGTACGTAGAGAAGTTTGTGCATTCCTGTGGTTATTTGGACATCTGTGTACATTTTGAAGTGGTACTGTCCATTTGCGGATTTACATGGTGATACGTAAATATGTGTTGGTAGTTGTAGGATTATTCTTGGAGAGCTGGTGACTGATTTGCGTTAGTGGTGATTTTAGACGTTACACTTAGCAAATTCCCTTCCACATTTACAGTGGAAAATACTGGTACTGTGTTTTGTGGACACGTACTGTTTGTGTGACTGTACTCCTTCGAATCATTGGGGATGAAATTGGCAAATATACACTGTAGTGCATTTCACAATGCTTCATGTATGGTATGTTGCTTTAGGTCGATAGTGTGGAAGGGAAAACATTTTTTGTCCACTTACGAAGGTACTGATTGGTGCTGGGGAGTAAGGTATACTGGGTTTGTACATTAATGAGTACATTTTGGCCTCAAGAATATTAAGTAGGCATTTGCAAGATTTGCAGGTAGTCTGTGCTTTGGACGGATGGACGCATCATTGCAGTCCCACTATGACGATTGCTTTCTAATGTATGCAGTATTGTGGCCTGCATTGGTGTAGTCCCGTGTGTGGTAGATTATGGCTACAGTTGTGAAGGTTTTCCTGCCAAGTGATATCTGTCCATGTGTGAAGGCAGTAAGTTTGCAGTTGTTTTTGGTACTGTCTGCATTGTATCTTAAGAGCATTAATATCACATATTGACTATGTGAGGGTATATGTAGCATCGAACGATTTACAGAATTGCACGACATACAGAAGCTGCTATGGTTTGCATTTTGACTAGTTGCTGAAATGGAATAGAGTCACAGTTGGTTATTGGTATATACCCAAAGGATATGTTAGGGACTTGCTCCTCCATGACATGGTTGCAAAGAGTGCATGTATGTCTCCACATGTAGGAAATGTGAAAGAATTCTTTTATAAGTATGTTTTTTCTTTGCAGTATTGGTAGTAAGTACATTAGAAATTGTCGGGGGTCTTCTTGTCGGTTTAAAGTGAATTTCACCATTCCAGCACTGTAGTCCAATTCTTGCCTTATTCCTGAGACACTGTAAATGGTGTCAGGATTGCTTACTGCATTTCTGTGAAGAATGAGAATTTGCAAACACAATTGGTTTTCGCCCTTTGAATAAATGTGTTCAACAACTGCTGGGATTTGGAATACAACATGTATTGTTACATTTGCATAGCAATTAACACCTATTGTATTGGAAAATGTTAATGGGACAGGTCCTTCTGTGTCAGAGCTCTTCGATGGAAGGGTACGTGGTTTCTTAGCAGAGGCTTTTTTTTGTGGGTGGAGTTGGGTTTGGTTTGTCTATTTTACTCCTTTTGAATGTGCTTTTGGTAGTTGCTGTAGTATGACTTTCTTTGATGGTAGTGTGGCCCAATCATTTAGTACTTCTGATGGAATGAGCCTTCTTTTCAAACTTTTGGTTTTTGAGGAATAGGGTATATTTTTAGATGGGGTGTGTAGTCTATTGTACTCTATGATGCAAGGAATGTCTGCACTGACTGCAGTTGCATCACAATTAAGTAGATACAGTCCTTCCAGTGTACGTAGTCGTGACAGTGCTACGTAACTCATGCCTTCTACGAAGACTGTGTTGCCAATATCAATCAATGCTTGATCTAAGGTGAGACCTTGCGATTTATGAATAGTTACTGCATAAGCTAACGACAGAGAAAACTGTTGTCTGCGTACATACATGTCTTTGAAAAGAAGGAATCGCGGCGTTGTGCGTCCTATATTTTTGACTTCTGAAAGTTTGTCAAAATTGATGTTTACAAACTGAATGCTGCTGTCCTGTGGGTATGTGTGGAAGGCAACAACTGTACCAAGTGCTCCATTAACTAAACCTTGCTCTATGTCAATGTTACGCTTTAATATAACTCTACAGTTGACACATAAGGCCTCATTCCGAGTTTGGAGGTAAGTACCGGTCATTACCGGCATGGTGCAAATAGCGTGTCCGAGCGGGCACAAGCTTTGCGCAATGCCGGTAATATACCTAGCGCCATGCCGCAAAAGGGCCCCAAAAAGCCCTTACCGGCATCAAGCGCACCGTAAATAACACTACCGCCATAGAGTAAAGTGGCAATAGCGGTGACCGTAAATAGCGGTGACCGTAATCAGCGGTCACCGCTATTTACGGTCACCGTTAAATAGCGGAACCGGAAACAGCGTCATCACACAGGAACGGGAAGGAGCACGGCGGCCATCTTTAAAAACACAATCCATTGCCATCCTCACTGCACAGGACACGGAGCCATTTAGTGAATACAGACATCGACCATCAACACCAGCATCATGCCGAAAGCACCAAAAAAGGGAGCTGCCCACCTCAGGAAGGAGCGCTTTAGCCCGGATGAGCTCCAGATAATGGTGGACACTCACCACGAGCATTCAGACACCGTTTTTAGCTGTGACATGCGGAGGGTGATGATTATTAAAAAGAAAGAGATCTGGGCCATGGTAGCACAGAAGGGAGCGCCGTGGGCAACACCCCCTGCACTACTAAGGACTGCCGAAAACGGTGGGACGACCTGCGGCTGAGGGTGCGGAGCATCCTCTCGGCCAACAGAAGCCAGGCCCTAGAGACAGGAGGAGGGCCAGGTTCCCCCATTCAATTGATGCCGTGGGAGGAGACGTCTGCGGCCATGATAGGCCTAGAAGCCATTGAAGGGGTTGGCGACATGGAGTGCGGGGCAGTGTCATCCGTGGATGGAGGTGAGTGTCCAAAGTCAATACTGACAACGCATTTGTTATGAAAGTCACTGCCAAGGGCTGGGCAAGGTGTCACATCATGGTTGGCGACACCCACCCCCCCCTTTAAATCATGCCGAAACAAGTGAGACCCAGGCTAATGCCAGGTGCAAGGCTGTAACCTATATGGTACATCCCACACGAAGAGCCCCATTCCGTGAGGCACACAGGGCAGTTGATGTAAACAGTGTGCATGTGAACCAGCACAGTACCCGGCCATCATGAGTGACTCAGACATATTGTTTAGTTTAGTTTAGTTTATTATTTGATAATCCGCACCAAGACCCAAGGGTAGCCGGGCGCAGCAGTCATAAGAATACTTAAGCTTGGGTTACATACATGAGATACGTACAGAAACAAAGACAGTGCATTAATTATTGATGCATATACAAAACAGATATACAGATTGTGAGAACTGTGAGTACAAGATCCAGAAAATACGGGTCCCAGGCATGGGATTGTATGCTGTCGGGTGTCAGAGTAGTAGCGGTAGTTGGATATGATACTCAATCCAGGCCTAGCGCAGTTGTAGGTCATCATTAGTCCAGAGCCAACTTTTCACATAACATCTAAATATAGTGTAAGGTAGAGTGGCTCTTAGTGGAGTGGGGAGTGCATTCCAGGCCTGGGCCACTCTAACAGGGAAGCTTGCTCCACCCGCTTT
Source organism: Ambystoma mexicanum (assembly GCF_040938575.1). Classification (NCBI taxonomy): domain Eukaryota; kingdom Metazoa; phylum Chordata; class Amphibia; order Caudata; family Ambystomatidae; genus Ambystoma; species Ambystoma mexicanum. Next base: position 1,090,345,253 of record NC_090929.1, read on the forward strand.
GGATAGTTTAAATCTGGGTATGTCGAGTAGGAGGTGGTTAGAGGCTCTGGTATGGTAGATGGGGGATTTTCTGGTCAGTCTGGCCGAGATATACGGGAGCACAGTATTGTGTAAGCCTTTATATGTGAGGGATAGTGTCTTAAGGAGGACTCTGTCTCTGATTTTAAACCAGTGATGGTCTTTCCTGATGTTGGATATGTGGGCTCTGCGGGGTATGTCCAGAGCTGCTCTAAGAGCATTGTTCTACAGTATTTGCACTTTATGTATGACAGCTTTGCTAGCACCGTTTAGAAGGAAAGTAAGGTAGCATTACCTTACTAAAGGCTAGAGCTCTCAGTTGACCCTTGGCAGGGTTGCGCAATTAAATTCAAAAATTCAATAAAGTATTTAATATTGATTCATAGATATGCAAAGGTTGTAGTGAATTCTTCAACAAGAAATGTTGTATTCACATTTCTAGGTTTAGTATCACCAATTCAATTCTCATATAGGGAGGCAACTTCGAAAAACATAGGTTGTTTCATCAGTAAGCACATATGCCAATGCATTTCGGTCTATGACCATCGTCAGGGCCATGCTTTAGTGAATATACCATCAACTGCTTTAAATTGGTTGTCCTCTCATATGGGTATTCTCAATAGTTGTCTCCAACATTCCTTCGTGTGCGGAGCTCGCACGCAGAACCGATCGCGTTGAAAGCGAAAGCTTTGCTAGCACCTGCATAGAAGGCATTACAGTAGTCATAGTAGCAATTGGTTTTGGAGAGGTAGGGTCGGCATGCTCTGATTAATTTACAAGTGTAAGCTGTGGAGGACGCTAGGGAGTTAACTTGTTTTTTGAGGGATAATGTAGAGTCAAGGTAAAAACCTAGTGTTTTACCTCAGTTGCCACTTTGATTATATTGCCGTCTATGTTGAATGCTCTGTAATTCGGGCTAAGTTTCTTGAGGTTAGAGTCGGAGCCCAGGATCAGTATCTCTGTTTTGTCATCATTCAGGCAGAGGCCGTGGGAGGCCATCCATGCCTGAATGAGGAGGTAGATCTTATTTACTAGAGCTGTGTCTTCGACAAAGTTACCAGATAGAGGTATGAGGATCTGCGTGTCGTCTGCGTAGTTGGTATAAGTTACCCCCAGTCTGTCCAGTTTGTCGAAGAGTGGCTTAGTGAATATATTATACATGGTGGGTGAGACACAGGAATCTTGTGGGACGCCACAGGTGATTTGTATTGGGTCCTCTGAGGCTAAAGGGGAAAACACTCTCATCGTACGGTTAGCCAGGAAGGATTGTACCCAGGCTATAGCTTCACTTCAGAAATGGGCAGCAGACGCTAGGTGGTCGCATAACACTGCATGGTCCACTAGGTCGAAGGCCGCCGATAAATCAAGGAGGAGGAGCATAGCTGTTTTACCTTTGTCCTTGAACTCATCGATTTGTGTCTTAAGGTCAATAAGGGCTGTTTCAGTGCCATGTAGTGGTCTCAATCCAGATTGGCGAGATCCTAGTAGTTGGTTAGTCTCCAGGTAGTTTTGGATCTGGAGGTAGGCTACTCTGTCGATGATTTTGAGGAGAAATGGGACTGTGGTGATGGGCCTATAGTTGGAAGGGATAGCTGGGTCAAGGGTCTGTTTTTTGAGGAGGGGCAATACCCAGGATTCTTTGAGGTTAATGGGTACTGTGCTAGATCTAAAGGAAGCATTAATTAGTTTCGAGATGAAGGGTGCTAAATCTCTTGCTGCGTCCTTAATGATCTGTGCAGGGCAGTTGTCACCTTGGCAGTTAGAAGGCTTCAGTGATAGGATCACCTTTTCAGTTTCCAGAATGGATATGTTAGTAAAGCTGAAAGATTGGCAGTTGCTTTGGGTGGCTGTTCTGGGTATGTTGGTCGAGTGGGTGGTATGGATTCTGGTAGGGCTCAAGGATGCTTTCTTTTTTGCGATTTTGGTTTGTAAGGTTGCAATTTTATTAGCTAGTGCATTTTGGACACTAGTGCACCATTGTTTGTCCTTAGGGACGTTGTCTACGGGGGCAATAGGATTTTCCATTTCCCGAAGGATTGGAAAAGAGTTCTTTAGAGTTGGAGTTAGCCTTGTTAATTCTCTCATTGGATGTGTCTTTTTTAGTTTGGATTATTTCCTTCTTATATTTTTTAGCAAAATTGTCAAGAAGGGCTTTGTTCTCCACTGAAGGTGTATGCCTCCAGACAGCTTGGAGTTTACGTTTTTGGATTCGTAATTCTTTGAGGTGCGGGGTGAACCATGAATTAAGATGGGATTCTCGTTTACTTTTTCGAAGTTTAATAGGGGCAATTATATCCAAGGCTTTGGATATAGCATTATTAAATATCTCAACTAGCGTGTTAGGGTCAGGGTTAGTATCGCTGCCTGTGAGGGCTGGTAGGAGAAGTGGGAGAAATTTTTCAGAGGTGATGTCTTTTTTACTTCTGGTTGGCATAGATGGTGCTATTTCCTGATTATTTGGTTTAGGCGGCTCTATGGTTAATGAGAAACAGATGAGATGGTGATCAGTCCAAGTTTGCGATAAAATGTTGGAGATGGTGGTGGTACAGTTTCGGTTGGTTATCCAATCTAGTGTCCGTCCTTTTATCTGAGTAGGGGCAAGAACTTTCTGGGTGAGGCCATGATCAGCTAGGATAGATTGAATGGTGTAGGCTTGTTTGTCCTCATCCTCATTAAAGCCCAGGTTAAAGTCACCTAATAAAAGGAACTGGGTGGAGTCTTTGATATTATTGGTGAGGAGGCTGGATAGGTCTTCCTCAAAGTTACCTAGTGGGCCTGGTGGTCTGTACACCAAAAGGATAGTTAGTGTGCTGTTATTAGAAATGGGTATTTTGGCCAAGAGAAGTTCGCAAGATGTTATTTCTGGGTGGGGGGTAAGTCGTGCATCTAGCTTAGTTTTGGCAATGATAGCCAGACCACCTCCCCTAGAGTTGGGCCGATCGATTCTTAGTATGTTGTAGTTGTCCGGTACGGTGATCATAAGTGCAGGACCTGCGGCATCATGGAGCCAGGTCTCAGTGATTGTGATGAAATCTAAGTTGTCCATAACCAGTGTATCGGCAATCTCAGTGCTGTGTGCTATGAGGGACCTCGCATTGATGAGTGCTCCTGATAGGGTGGAAGTCATAGTTGTGTCTTGGATAGGTCTAGGATTAGAGGTGTTGGGCCTCTTCTGGTTATAGTGGATGTCAGTTTGTATTTTATGGTGTCTTTCTGCCACTAGGGCAAGAAGGTTAGGGTCCCGTACAGTTGGGGTTGACGTCGAGCTAGGTGGTCTAGTTCTTTTGTTTTTGAGGTCATAGAGACGTGGCAGTCTAGCTCTAAGTCGAGTGTTTCTCTCTTGCAAGTTGCAAGTTGTGGAGTTGGTGTGGGCCATTGTTATGATGAGGGTTAGGAGAATCCAGAGTAGGGTAGAGAGTATGTATAGTAGGCGTGATTTAGTAGTGTACATGTTGGGAAACAAGTGGCAGAAGGGCATCTGGATTTGGCAAAACCAGCAGTGACTAAGATGTGAGCAGCAAAGGATACCTAGGTTTGACAGTCCTATCAACGACTAAAATGCAGACATCAGTGGGCGACTAAATTGGACAGTCTTATCAGCAACTAAAATGCAAGCATCAGTGGGCGACTAAATTAGACAGTCCTAACAGCAACTAAAATGCAAACCTCAGTGTGCGACTGAATTAGACAGTCCTATCAGCAACTAAAATGCAAACATCAGTGGGCGACTAAATTAGACAGTCCTATCAGCAACTAAAATGAAAACATCAGTGGGTGACTAAATTTGATAGTCCTATCAGCAACTAAAATGCAAACATCAGTGGGTGACTAAATTAGACAGTCCTATCAGCAACTAAAATGCAAACATCAGTGGGTGACTAAATTAGACAGTCCTATCAGCAACTAAAATGCAAACATCAATGGGTGACTAAATTTGACAGTCCTATCAGCAACTAAAATGCAAACATCAGTGGGTGACTAAATTTGATAGTCCTATAAGCAACTAAAATGCAAACATCAGTGGGTGACTAAATTAGACAGTCCTATCAGCAACTAAAATGCAAACATCAGTGGGCGACTACATTACACAGTCCTATCAGCAACTAAAATGCAAACATCAGTGGGCGACTAAATTTGATAGTCCTATCAGCAACTAAAATGCAAACATCAGTGGGCGACTACATTTAGTGGTCCTATCAGCAACTCAAATGCAAACATCAGTGGGTGACTAAATTAGACAGTCCTATCAGCAACTGGAGTGCAGACATCAGTAAGATGAGATTACACAAGGTTTCAACCAGAGGCCGTGCTGGAGTACCATTAAGTAGACAGTTATATTGCTGCGGACTGTTCGTGGGTGCTACAATGACTGAAAGGGTGCAGCACGCTGTGCGAACTGGCTGCGGACAGTCACAGACAGGCTGGGACCCTTTCTATGCGGCCCTCCCTGTGCCGGCTCTCGCCTTCCGGTGGACGCGGATGCAGGACGCGGGGCCAATCAGGGAAGGGGCAAGGATCGGGTTGCTTAGCAACTAGGGAGCGTTGTTTTGGTGGCCATTTTGCGCACGCCATAGGCTCCTCGCGGCTACGTATGAGCGAGGATGAACAATTGGGGCAAAATCAATAAAATAATGCACGGGTTGCCTCGGATGGACGCAGATGCTTCACCTGGGCTTGGAGGAAGGCAACAGGTAGAGGAGCAGCGCTCCTGGTAATCGGACCGTGTGGATCCTGGTGTTCCTCCTGGCAGTCGAGCGGCAAGCTGGTGAGAGAGGGCTCCTGCCCTTCTTGGTCCGTGGCTGTTGAGGAGTGAGGACAGGCGCAGACAGGCTGGGACCCTTTCTATGCGGCCCTTCCTGTGCCGGCTCTCGCCTTCCGGTGGGGCCGGGGCACAGATGCAGGACGCGGGGCCAATCAGGCAAGGGGCGAGGATCGGGTTGCTTAGCAACTAGGGAGCGTTGTTTTGGCGGCCATTTTGCGCACGCTGTAGGCTCCTCACGGCTCCGTATGAGCGAGGATGAACAATCGGGGCAAAATCAATAAAATAATGCACGAGTTGCGTCGGATGGACACAGATGGTTCACCTGGGCTTGGAGAAAGGCAACAGGTAGAGGAGCAGCGCTCCTGGTCATCGGACCATGTGGATCCTGGTGTTCCTCCTGGCAGTCGAGCGGCAAGCTGGTGAGAGAGGGCTCCTGCCCTTCTCGGTCCGCGGCTGTTGAGGACATGCATTTACCATCCAAGCATAGATTAATGTGCCGCTCACCACCCAAATTGCGACAACCCACTAGAATCCCATTGTGATATTGTAGGCATGTCCAAATGCTGACTCTCAATTCATCGCTCATGCCGTCTCTGTCTTCCACCCCCACAGGCAGCGAGCATGACAGCGAGGACCAGGCAAGCAACCGGCCCAGTACCTACAGGGGCCAAGTCAGGGCCCGCCGTCTACCTGCAAGCAGGAGGACACCACAAGCCACACCACCAGCCCCAGCAAGGCCTATGGAGGGTGCACAACCCCGACCCCCACCCCTAACCCACCCTGCACTGGCCCAGGACACATGACCCATGCCGCACTCTGAGGAGTCTAGTGTGGCTGGGGAGAATGCAGCCACGGGCCCCCTCGATGTTCCCGATAGCCCCTCATCTATATGCAGAGCAACTGAGGAGGTCACTGATGAGATTGTCCACACCCCTGACGCCCAAACCAACCCCCAGGTGTCATACAGTGGCTCCGGTGAGAGTGATACACCAGGGCTTACAGGGCAAGGAGCTACACTGGAACATGCCAGGCCTGTATCCACTTCCCTCACAGAAGCACCGGAAAGACATGCAAGCCCAATTCCCAGCGGGCCAACCACATCTGACACATCAGCCATGGATGCAGAGCGCTCTCAGCAGCTCACAGGCCTCATTAATGAGTTCATCCGAGACAATCGGGAGTCCAGGAAGGAGTGGCGTAATGTACTTAGGGCACTGGGAGAGGTCATCACAGTCAGCACGAACCGGCTCTGCAAGGTCCTTGGCCGGATTGCAGAAGCCCTGGAGGCTGCACCTCCTGCACGACAGCCCCAGCAGGATGACACACCTTCTCAAAGCTCCTCCACCCAGACCAGCCCGCTCCGTCGCTCACAGCGTACATTGCGCCGGCAGGACATGGATCCCCCTGGCTCCGGGAGCGCACATTGACAATGCTGGCATACACATGTGGCCTATGTTGTCCTTATGGGACTAGTGTGGGGTTGTTGTGGGGGGAGGGGGAGGGGGTGAGGGTGTGTTTGGGAGTTGTGGGGGGAGGGGGAGATGGGTGAGGGTGTGTTTGGGAGTTGTGGGGGGAGGCAGAGGGGGGTGAGGGTGTGTTTGGGAGTTGTGGGGGGAGAGGGAGGAGGGGGAGGGTGTGTTTGGGAGTTGTGGGGGGGAGGGTGGTGGAGGTTTTGTTTTTCACGTTTGAACCTTCTAATTCAATACACCGGTTGTTCATCAAAAAAAACAACAGAGTGGGCATTGATAATTGCGCATGTGTCATTTAATGTTTCACAGTGCATAGTGTATCCCCACACCCAGTGCCCGATGTCCTGACATCCTCACACCCTCTGCTGACTTGTGTGTCAGAAATATTGTCCAATCAATGATTGCCGCACGGCACGTCCCTCCTGTGCATCGGCACCGTGATGCTCTCCTGCCACTTCTTCCTCCTCCTCCCCTTCATCATCATCAGGTGGTAGCAGCTCCATGTCAGGGGGCAGGGGTATGTTCCGACGGATGCACATATTGTGTAGCATTACACATGCCATGGTGATCTTGGCCACCTTCTCATGGCTGTAGATACGTGCCCCACCCGACCGGCTGAGGCAACAAAATCGTGCCTTCAACAGGCGAAAGGTCTGCTCAATCACCACATGTGTACGGTATGGGAACGATTGTAGTCCTCCTCGTGCCTGTTCTGTGGGTTTTCGGACAGGGGTCATGGGCCACGGCTTCAAGGGATAGCCACCATCACCTGCATGAGAGGGGAATGAAGGTAAGTGTTTGTACATTCATGGCGGACAACTGTGCTAGTCTTACATGGCAGCAGGTCATTTCTGCCCATACACACATGTCCCTGGATGCATTGGCCCATTTCTAACCCCACTATGTGTCCTGTGCAATGGGATGATGAAGTGGGTAGCATACTCAGGATGGGTTATGGTGTGCACTCCCATCTTGTTGCACATGCATCGTATATATGCATGCAGCAGTGTTGTAGTGAAATCATTGCTGTGTTGTATTCTGTGAGATTTGGTGGTAGGGAGTGTTGGCTGTTGTCAGTAGCATATTGGTACCACGCTGTGGTATCCCTGTTAGGCTCAGTTCAATGCACTCCCAGTGATGACTCTCCGGTGTGGTGATATGCTGGGGGCAGCGACATAGTGCATATGCAGTGCATAGTGCTAGATGCCCTTACGGTGTGTGAGGGCCGCTGGTGAGTGGTGCATGTGTTGTGGGATGTGGCCTGGTCACCTGTTAGTCATGTAGTGTTAGGTGCCGGCCTTACTTCATCACTGTGGGATTCGGTAGTCATGTGCCGGGGGCAGCGACATAGTGCATATGCAGTGCATAGTGCTAGATGCCCTTACGGTGTGTGAGGGCCGCTGGTGAGTGGTGCATGTGTTGTGGGATGTGGCCTGGTCACCTGTTAGTCATGTAGTGTTAGGTGCCGGCCTTACTTCATCACTGTGGGATTCGGTAGTCATGTGCCGTTTCACTGGCTATGGGGCACAGTGTTCGGTGAGGTGCACATCGTGCACTGGCGTCAACATTTCCACCCAGGTGGAGTATGCATCTCCCCCTTCCCACCCAGGTGGAGTATGTAGGCACCCACCTCATAACCCCGATGCACTGCCATGGGCCAGTCAGGCAACTCACCAAGCAGCCAGGAACGTCGTCCAGCATGTCGCTCCATATAGTGTGGTAGCGTGGAGTTCTGCAGGACCAAAGAGTCATGAGTTCATCCTGGATATCGGGCACAGCAATGTGTGATGAACTTGCTCATGTTGCATACCATCTGCACGTTTGATGGAGTGATATTGCTGCGGTTGCGATACGCCACCTCCATGGCATGCGGGACCACCAACTCTACGTGGGTGCAGTCGAGGGCACCTATACAATTTGGCATGCCTGCCAGTGCATGGAAGGCAACTTTTGTATCAAGTATCTCCTGGGGAGTCCGTGTTAGGGATTTCTAGTCCCCTGTGTGCTTGAGGAGGGCATCCAGCACTTGGTTCAGTATCCGGGAAAATAAGGGTTGTGATATGCCATGCATGTGCCCCACTGTGTGCTGGTAGGTGCCTGTGGCAAGGAAGTGGAGCACAGACACTACCTTCAGTAGAGGGGGGATGGCGGTGCGTATTTCTATGAGGCTCACTATGTCGTCATGTATCAGGTCCACTATGGTGGTGATGGTGTCACGGTCAAGCGGTACAGGGTGTGGATCTGCTCAGGGGTTAGGTTGAAAGGACTGGCTCTGATGCAAGGGATTGGGGGCTGCCGGCGTGGTAATGGTGGCTGCACTGGTGGGGCATGATGGGCCTGTCTCACCCTCCTTCTCCTCCTGTGTATCCTCTGTGGTGGGGGCTGTGGTTGTTGTTGCTGTTGTTGTTGTTGCTGCCTTGCAAGCAGGGCGTCCAGCTCCAGTAATGCTACTACTACTGGTATCATCTTGGTGTGGGAGGGGGTGTGGTGTGTGGGAGTGCTCCTTTTGTGCTGTGCCAGACTCCATTGCCTCCACCTGTGCTGATTGTGTGCACCTGTGGCTCTTGGAAACACTGCTCAGTGTTCTTAACACCTTGGGCCTCATTACACGGTAGGCGGTAGGGGATTACCGGCACCGGTAAGGGCACCGGTGCCGGTAATCCCCTACCGCCCTACTACGAGTTCCCTTTGCGGGTCCTCCCTTAACGCCTGGTTTTTCCAGGCGTTAAGGACAGGACCCGCAAAGGGACTTTAGAGCTAATAACGGCACCGCAATTTGCGGTACCGTTATGAGCGCCTTCCCCATTCCCATTGAGCCCTCTGGGGGCTCAAATGGGAATGGGGAAGGGCCCTGGTGAATGGGGAATTACCGGTCCTGCCAACCTTGGAATGGACCGGTAATTGCTCCATTCACCAGGGCGGAGTCGGTAAGGTTTTGGAGGCAGCCATTACCTCCTACTGTGTAATGAGGCCCCTTCTCTGAGAGGCCGGTATTTACTCCATGCCAGTAAGGTACTTTTTGGGCTTCAGGAGGCTGTTATTTGCATGTCTGCATTACTTGGGATCAGCTCCGGTTTACAGAATGCCGCTAATATAAGCATGGTGTGTCGCGCACACGACCCTAGACCGCTATTTACGGCATTGTACATTACGGTGCCGTAAATAGCGGTCTGGTTGGTCAGAATAGCCCGTAGCAGTAAGGGATGCCGGTAATACTTTACCGGCATCGTTTTTCCCTTACCTCGAACCTCGGAATGACCCCCATAATGTTAGAATTTTCTCCAAACCAGCTGTGTTGGAGATGGAGTTATCTAAGACTTGTAGTCGTGCTATGCCTTGCTGCCACATAGGTATTGTCATACCGTGTAGGTCCAGTTTGTCTGTGCTATGAATTTCTACTAGTGGTTGTTTCTCTTTTTGCAGCATTGTTGCATTAAATTGTGCGCAGCTTGCTAGAGTTGGCATTAAGGCCATACAGCTGACATTTTTGTGAGCTAATTGTTCCATGACATCAGTAGCTTATGTGTTACACCCGTATAGCTCATGAATGTGTCTATTATGGACGGTAGACCTTGCTTCTTTTGATAGTACACCAATCCATATGTTTTTTTAAATGTTGGCATATGTGATGCCTGCGGACTGACGCATGTTATGAGTTAGTTCTCGGTATTGGAAATGTTGTCAAAGATTTACATTGCCGATGCTTCCAAGACTTTTACGGCACTGTTTGTGTCCTAAGGTTTTGAAGATAGGTTCACCTTTGACTGGTGTCAATTGAAGGAGATCTCCGAAAACAATTACATGTTTTCCTCCAAAGAGTTCTTCGTAGTCTGTTTTGAGTACCTCTTGCAATCTGAGGTGAATCAAAGCCAACATTAGGTTGGACACCATGCTGACCTCATCTATTAGGAGTATTTTCATTTGTTTCAAAAATCTGCGTAGCCCCAAAGCAGATTGTGCTGAAAGTTTATAGTACCCTAATTTGTTTTGGTGTTCCACTAGAAGGAGTAGCAATCAGTGTAGAGTGACTCCACATATGTTGTACGCAGCCACACCTGTAGGAGCAGTTATAACTGCAGAAAGGTTGTTGTTTGTTAATTGTTGGACATATTTACTGATAATTGTTTATTAAGAATGTTTTGCTGATCCAGCTTCACCACTTACATACAGTTGTATAGGTTTGTAGTTCTTACAGGTGCAAGCTGTACTTTCGTGCTGTATACCATGCTCAATGGTTTTACTTGCTTCTTCAAAAATGGTACGATGTTCATTGTTTAATTGGGATTTCAATACTGCAAACTCTTCTGCAGAGTGCTCGTACTGAAGCATAGTGGTGGTTACCTCTGTCATGGCTAATTCTGCCTCATTTGCTATGAGCGGCTCTCCAATTGGTTCTTGGCTGCCTGTTTGCGAAGGTTCACTGCTTTCAGAAGTGTTTACATTTAGTTGTACTTGAGGTTCTTCTTCTTGTTGGTATTCACTGTCCAATATGGTTTTGTACTGTGTAAAGATTTCATCAGTAATTGTACTTTCAGTGGCTTTGAAAGCATCTTCATAGCACGTGTAGGTGGCTAATAAATCTTCTTTTCTCCATGGTTTAAAAAGTTGCAGTAGAGCCATGTCGTACAGTTCTTTGTCTTGAGGGGTTTTTAAGGACAACTTGATATGATTAATTAGGCTTCATTTGGTTAGTGTCACAAGGCTGCCATCACAACTTTCCACTCTTTCTACCTTTTTCCTCATTTGGTGTAATGTTGTTTTTGTATGAGAAGTTTGGGCTACCTGGTACAAGGACAATGATTCTTAAGTAGTACTCCTGTTTGGGCAGTATGTGTCCAATAAATTGTTCTTTAAAATGTCCTGGCTGTTGGGATCGCTTTTGGCTATTCTTTGTATGTCTTCGTACGATTTAAGCACTCTATTTCTGGATGCAGCAGGCCCAAGGCTTAGCCACACTATGTTGTCAGATTTCCCATATAAGACTGTGCCGGTTAAGTCAGCAGCATCGTAACTCCCACATTCTCTATGCGAGAGCATTTTAATGCCAAAGCTGTAAAATTTTTGTGCCAGTGTTTTCTCAGAGGATATTTCAACCCAGAGGTCTTTGAGCTCTGCTTTCTCTGATTTGGTTAAGTAGGCGGTGACATATCGTGCAACAGTAGTAGAATTGTCTGCAATGTACTGTACATCAACATTGGCATTCCATAAGAGGGCAATAATTGCATTGTAATCATTGATGTACTTGGATGCTTCGCTCCTTTTTATGCAGTATGTGTTTTTAGGAGATTTTCCTTTGACACTGTGTCGAACTGAAGACATGAAGCTGTTTACTTGGCCTGTTGTTGAAACTGATCTATGGAAACCAAGCAGCATTTGGTGTAGTGTTTGCCTCTGTTCTTGTATTTGCGTCGACAAATTTGCGTTGCCACACTTCTGTCGTTGGAATTGCAAAATGTGTGCTCGTAGGACACTATGGGTGCTTTCCGGAGGGATTTCGCAAGTGACATATTTGTGAATGAACTCAAAAACAGTTTCATCACTCTCCTCACCAAATTTAGGAGCATTTTTAATCCACAAAAGCATATGGATGTGTGGTGCTCCTCTGGCTTGATATTCTTTTCTCCAAAAGAAGTGTTGTACTTCTCTGAGGGGAAGAAGTCTTTTATTGCAAATAAAGTGCAGCATTGCAAGGAAGCGATGATGAAAGTAGCGTGAAACATCTACTGGATCAAGAGAGCAGAGCTCTCCTGGTGTTTTCATGTCTATACCTGTTTTGTTTTTGTTTGCTATGCGTAGAAAAGTGTGCAAGTCTTCCCATGCATACTCAGCACAACTTAAAGTGACAAACCATGTGGGTGGGCCAAGATTGCATAGCATACACTGGACATCTGCGTGTCGTCGGAACCAGTACTCTTTGCTGCCACGCATGTTTGCCAAGACATTTGTAACACTACTTTGTAAAACTTTGCCCTTTTGTTGCACCTTTTGAAGTAGTTGTGTAGCAGACATGTTTTGGAAATGGGAACCTGTTTTTAATGTGTGGGCAACTCCATAACATAGGGTTGCTAGTTCACTTTCAAAGAGCAGATGGAATATGTACTCCATGTTCTTTCTAAATCTTGGGTCTTCAGCATACATTCGTAAACAGCGGTATTTGAATGCTGTTATTTGTGTGCTTCTTTCATCATATCTCCCACCTTTTCCAGTGGGGAAGAGTAGAGGAAAGGCTCGTGCTTCCACACTTTTTTCCCATATACTGATTGGGACTCCTTTGGCTTGCCGCATTTGATATGTTTCTAGTGCATCATCTATGGTGTCTCTGGAGTGCAGTGGGTGAATTGTATAATGGTCTAAAATACTGGAGGCTGCACTAGGATCTAGGCGTTAAAATTTGCCACTTGTTGAGGAGTCCTGCATTATTTCGGTTGTTTCTCTCAGGTTTTCTTCAATGTTTGTTTCCTTGTAGTGTTCTCTTTAAGGTACTGAAACGCCTCTCTAGCTTTGGTTAAGTTCACTAGGTGTTGCCAACTTTTTTTGTCTTTTGTAGCTACACCATTTACCAGGATAATCAAAGAATTGTGTATTGGCCTTTGCACTCGTAGAGTGTCTACATTTTCTTTCAGATCTAACGGTAAATAAACTACTTTACCACAAATGCCTTTGAGTAATTCGGTGGGAGGTAATTTTGCAGTTTTTTTGTTGAAGATGTATTATTGCTTGAAATGGGTGCACTGTTTGTATTATAATGCTCACATACAAATTAAGCTGCTGCCGTGCGTTTGGCACTGTAAACAGTTCCAAATTATCACTAATTGCATGTGAAGGCCTTTGGTTATTGTCAAGTTTTGAAGTGCAGTATGTGCACAGTATGGATGTGTTGGTAATGTCGTACTTGTTTTCTGCTAGAAAGTACAGAGCTAATTGAAACCATTGGGATTCCTCATTGCCTTCTATTTTCAGAATTATATCAAGTTTTGGTGCTCTTTTTATAGAAATTTCTACGACAACACACCCATACTTGGTTTGGCATTTCAGCAGAAGTGCTTTTGAACTTTTGCATTTCTTGTGTGTATGTGTGATGTAAATATTTGATAGCTGCACCGTTGTCAGTACTGTTGGCTGACAATGTTGCAGTGGGTAAGCGCTCTTCAGTTTCACAGTATTTCCTTAGGATGTGCTCAATTTCATCGCACACTTGTTTGGCTATACTGTGTAGGAGAATATCATTGAAATGTTGGAGTGCTAAAGCCAGAGTTTTCGTATTTTCATTTTTCTTTTGTTGGTGCTTTTGACATACTGAGTGAGGAATTGCTGCAAATGTTTGATTAGGCATGGGTGAACATTGCACATTAATGTGCAAGGCCATTTGTAGGTGAGGCGTGTTGGTTTGGTGGATTGGAGAGTGCCATCTAAGTTTGATGGGGATATTTGTGAAAGAAGTGTTTCTTCTTCCATTATGGTATTGGCTATCTTTTCACATCCTCGTCCACTCTGATGTAAGGCAATTCGGCTAGTTAGTTGTTGTTTGTAGCATTCTTCATTGAAGTATGGCTCTGTGTTGGTGGTGTGACTCCACTCACCTGTACATATGTGGCCAAAGGTATCTATGGTGACATTGGGGGTCATTCTGAACTTGGAGGTAAGTACCGGGCTTTACCGGCATGGAGCAAAGAACAAGTCCGATCTGGTCACAGACCGCTAATTGCGGCGAATTACGACATCGCAGGCACGAGCTTTGCGCAATGCCGGTAAAGCACCTAGCACCATGCCGCAAAAGGGCCCGTAAATCCCCCTACCGGCATGATGCGTGCCGTACTTAACAATACCGCCATGGAATCAGCGATGTCCGTAAATAATGTTGGCCATAAATTATGGCTACCGTAAATTACGGCCACCGTTAAATAACGGAACCGGAAATACCATCATCACACAGGAACGGGCAGGAGTGCGGCGGCCATCTTTAAAACACAATCCATTGCCATCCTCATCAGGCAGCACCCTTGGGAGCATTCTGAACACTGGAAAAGGCCATCACACCCTGCAGGAATGCCAAAAGCCCCAAAGAAGACGGCAGACCAGCTACGCAAGCAGCGATTTAGCCCAGATGAGTTGCAGGCCTTGGTAGACACACTTCAGGAGCACGCTGACATCGTGTTCAGCGGGGACATGCGTCGAGAGCCGGTGCTCCAGAAAAAGAACATCTGGGCACTATTTGCCCAGAGGGTGAGCACAGTCGGCACCACCCCCCGCACCCCCAAAGACTGCCGCAAGCGGAGGGATAACCTGCGGTTGAGAGTGCAGAGCACCCTCTCCGCCAACCGCAGTCAGGCACTGCAGACCGGAGGGGGCCCAAGTTCCCCAATGAAACTGATGGCATGGCAGGAGACATGTGCTGCACTGATTGGAACGGAATCCATAGAGGGCGTCGGAAAAATGGAGTGTGGGGCAACATCGTCCGCTGATGGAGGTGAGTGTCCAAAGTCAACACTGCCAATGCCAATTACATTATATATACACTCCCAAGGGCCGTGTCATGGTGTCCACCCCCCCCATCCAATCATGCTGAACCAACTGCCACCCAAGCTAGGCCCAAGTACAAGGTCATAATGCATATCTCACACAGTGCACAAACTGGCACATCCCATGATGCATACTGTGCAGCTGGGTGGCCAGTGTGTGAGTCAGACTGCACAGTACCAGGCCAGGATGAGTGACTCCGACACCTACGTACATATCATACACATGATTGTAAAGTAGTGCTGTTGCATACCCAAAAGGCCAAAAACCACAAATGACTGAAATGTGAATGTAGCCATTAATGTCAGTAGCGTCTCAGACAATCACTCATGCCGTCCCTCTCTTCTACCCCCAGAGCCAGTGACCATGAGAGCGGGGAGCCCGAGACCAGCCGTCCCAGCCTCCAGGGGCAAATGCAGGGTCTGCCGCATAGCAGCCCGGAAGGACACACCCAACCTGGCTCCTCAAATGCCCATGGAGGGTGCACCACCCCCATCCCTCCCGGCATAGGCGCAAGGTACATTGACCACCCCAAGGTTAGAGGAGTCCAGCATCGCTGGGGAGGTGGCAGCCACGGCCCCCCTTGAAACTGTGGACAGCCCCTTGTCCATCTGTGGAGCGTCAGAGGAGGAATCCTACCCCACCGGCCACACTCCAGAGCCCAGCAATTACCCCCAGGTGTTGTGGAGCAACTCAGGGGAGCCTGACACACCTGGCCGATGTGCACGTGGTGAACCACAGGAAGACCCCAATCCCGTGCCCAGTCCCCCAGTCGAAGCCCTGTCAGGGCATGTAAGCCCAATTCCCTGCAGGGATGACACCACGTCAAATGATGCATGATGTGCGGCACAGCTCACTGCCCTCATTACTGAGCTGATGGAAGACAACCGCCAGAGCAGGGTGGAGTGGATTGACGAACTAAGGGCAATGCGTCAGGTGGTGCTGGACAGTACAAACCGCCTTTGCGAAGTCCTTGGACGCATTGCAGATGCCCTTGAGGCTGCGCGTCCCACTCAGCCGGCTCAGCAAGAGGACACCCCCTCATCCAGTAGCTCAACCCCGGCAAGCCCACTGTGACGTTCTCTACGTTCACAGCGCCGCCGGGACATGCCTCCCCCAGGCCCCGGGAGCATGGAGTAGTTAGCATAGCTGCCCCATGTGGCCTTGACGGACACCATGGGACTACTGTTGGGGAGTTGGGGGGAGGAGGGTGGTGGGGGTGTTGGGGAGTTGGGGGGAGGGGGGTGGTGGGTGAGGGTGTGTTGGGGAGTTGGGGGGAGGGGGATGGAGGGTGAGGATGTGTTGGGGAGTTGGGGGTGGGGTGGTGGAGGGTATGTTTACACTTATGCAGTTACATTTTCAATCCACTGTTTGTGTCGCAAAGTTACAAAGTTACACCTGTGTGGACATTCATCATTGAGCATGTGTATTATGATATCTGACAGTGCATGGTGTACAAGTATCCCCACACCCAGTGCCCTATGTGCCCATGTCATGCCACCATCTGCTGACTTGTGTTTCGGTTTTGATGTCCAATCAATTTTTGCCACACGACATGTCCCTCCTGTGCACCGGCACCATGATGCTGTCCTGCCCCTTCCTCCTCCTCCTACACTCCATCTTCATCTGGTGTTAGCAGTCCCATGTCGGGACAGGGCCACGTTCCAAGGGATGCACATTTTGTTCAGCATTACACATGCCATGGGGGTCTTGGACACCGACGCATTGCAGTAGATGGGTGCCCCACCCGACCTGCTTAGGCAACTCATATGTGCCTTCTACAAGCCAAGTGCCTGCTTCATCTCCACACATGCACGGGTATGGGCAGTATTGTAGGCCTCCTCGGGCCTGTTCTGTGGGTTCCTGACAGGGGTCCTGTACCATGGTGTCAAGGGACAGCCACCATCACCTGCATGTGTAGGCAATGAAGGTAACTATTTGGACTGTCATGGTGGAGAACTGAACTTGTCTTGCATGGCAGAAGGTCGTTAATGGCCATACGCACATGTCCATGGATACATTTACCCCAATCATGGCCCTGATATGTGTCCTGTGCAATGGAATGATGTAGGGGGGAGCGTCTTCGACATGGTCTATGAACTATGGCACGCACATCTCGTGGCACAAGCATCATTTATGCATGCAGCAGTCTGGAGGTTAGATCCATGAAGTGCTGTTTACTGTGTGATTCCGTAGTTGGGTGTGTTGGCTGTAGTCAGTGGCACATTCATCATACTGCACTGATCCGTACTATTGTGACTTCCACCACTCCTATGGGTGTGCCGAACCAGTGATGCGGTGTGGTATCCCTGCTGGCTTCAATTCAATCCACTCCCAGGGATGACTCTCCGGTGTGGTGATATGCTGGAGGCAGCCACATAGTGCATATGCAGTGTGTCTTCCTATATGCCCTTACGTTGTGTGATGGCCGCCAATAAGTGGCGCATGTGTTGTGGGTTGTGGCCTTGTCACATGTTGGTCATGTAGTGTTAGGTGTGTGCCTTACTACATCAATGTGGGTATCTGTACTCATGTGCCATTACACTGGCTCTGTGGCACAGTGTTTGGTGGGGTGCATATCGTGCACTGGCGTCAACATTTTATCCCGGTTTGCTTATGCAGGCACCCACTTCATGACACCGATGCACTGGCACGACACAGTCAGACAACTCACCAAGCAGCCAGGCACGTCGTCCTGCATGTCGCCCCATGTGGCAGGGTAGCGTGAGGTTCAGCTGGACCATTGAGTCATGAGTTGGTCCTGGATGTCGGGCCCACCCATGTGTGATGATCTTGCTTGCGTTGCATACCGTCTGCACGTTGGTGGAGTGGTATTGCTTGCGGTTGCGATACGCCACTTCCATGCCATGCAGATCTGCCTACTCCACGTGGGTGCAGTCAAGGGCACCTATGCAATTTGGCATGCCTGCCAATGCATGGCAGGCAACTTTTGTGTCGTATATCTCCTGGGTGGTCCATGGTAGGGATTTGTAGTCCCCTGTGTGCTTGAGGTGGTGATCCAGCACTTGGTTCTGTGTCCGTGAAATGAACAGTTGTGATCGGCCATGCTTGGGCCCCACTGTGTGCTGGTAGGTGCCTGTGGCATGGAGGTGGGGCACAGGCACCACCTTCAGTTGAGGGGGGATAGCAGTGTGCATTTCTATGATGCTCACTATCTCGTCATTTCTCAGGTCAACTATGGTGGTGATGGTGTCACAGTCAAGCTGGTACAGGATGTGGATCTCCTCAGGGGTTAGCTTGAGGGACCGGACCTGATGCGTGGGAATGGGGGCTGCTGGGGTGGTGACGGTGGCTGCAATGCTGCTGCATGCAGGGCCTGTCTCACCCTCCTTCTCCTCCTGTGTCTCCTCTGTGGTGGGGCCTGGTGTTGTTGGTGTTGTTATTGTAGTTGTGCCCTTGCAAGCAGGGCCTCCTGCTTCATGTACTGCTACCACTATTGTTATCATTTTTATGTGGGAGGGGGTTTGGTGTGTGGGTGTCGTCCTTTTCTGCCATGGCAGACTCCATTGGCTATACCTGTGCTGATTGTGTGGACCTGTGGCTCTGGGAACTACTGTTCAGGGTTCTTTACACCTTCTCTGAGATGCCTGTATGTACTCCATGCCGGTAAGGTACTTAACAGGCTTGAGGAGGCCATTATTTACGTGTGCACGTTCCTTGTGATCAGCTCCGGTTTATGCCATGCCGCTAATATCGGCATGGTGTGTCGCGCGCGAGACCCAAGATCGCTATTTACTGCATCATACTGTACGGTGCCGTAAATAGCGGTCTGGTTGGTCGGAACAGGCCATAGCGGTAAAGGATGCCGTTAATCACTTACCGGCACCCTTTTTCCCTTACCTCCAAGCTCGGAATGACCCCCATTGCGTTTGTTTCATAGTACTGCTTGTAATTTACCAATTAATCTTGTTAGTGGTTTCATTCTCTTTAAAGTTACTATAAAAATTTCCGCTTCACACTTATAGCAGTGTCTACAAGAGCTTCTAGGATGACTTTTCTGCGGTAGGTTTTGAGGGTTGAGCGTGATTTCTGTCCTCTACCTGTAAGGTTGTGAAGGACTCTGTGGTGGAAAATTTTCTGTAAAATTAGTTTTTTTGAATGCTTGCTTGTGATTACACTACTATTTGTATGTGCTCTTTTAGGAGTAGTTTGCGTTGGACTGTATTTTGTGGTTTCCTGTGCATTCTCACATTTTGCCATATCACCTACACTGTCTTTACTGTCAGTTGGATTTGTTTTCCTTAATGCCTGAATACACTCTTCTCCTGAACCTTTCTGTTTACGTTCAGATTGCAGTGGATGGGTACTTTCTGTGTTTGTGTAGTGGCTGTTGGCGAAGAAAGGGAAGTGTGGGTGTGCAAATTTTCACATGCATATGTGTACAATGTGCATCAGTGGGTGAATGGGAGGGTAGGCAGCTATTTAAGTGCACGTGTGTGGCTGTGTAGTGGTGTGTAAGGTTAGGTTTGGGACACTATGTTAGTATGGGTATTATTGTAATGGTGGCGACATAAGAAACACTTACCACCTGTAGAGGTGTGATTAGTAACAATGAAGTACATACTGCTGGATGGGCACACATATATACGCTACAGTAGAATATTAGTGCACTGGTTTAGTAAGACATACACAAGTATGCTGGTATTGTACTTACTTTGTTGGTTGCAGAGACTAGGTGTCTTCTAGGCTGTATTTTGAAGTGTACACTCCAGTAGCTTCCCAGAGACTGGTGGGTACTGCTCCTGTATAAGAAGACGGTAAGAAAATATGTTGGCTAATGACATACTGCTTATATGTGTACATTACATTCTTGAGAACTGCAGGGGGATGTCTTGGCAGGAAGACAAAGTGTGTTTGTGTAAATAGAAGGTCTACAATATGAAAGGCGGCTGGGAGTAAAAGCATGTTTGTTAAGGGAGTAGGTGACCTACTTGGGAGTTTAGTGTGTCACAGGTTATGAAAAACGTGTGTGTATTAGTGTAGTCCTATTTACTTGACAAATACAGAACTGTGCAGTGTGGGAGGATGAGACAAAGGTTCAGAAAGATGTACAGAGTAGAAAGTACAATGTTTTTGGCCGTCCATTTGCATGCAGTTCTGTGCATATGTATGCTCAGTATCTGAGTGCTGGGATTGCTTAGGGGGTTTAATTTGAATATGAACATTTACATATGTGACTGTTTTGAACGTGGCGATAACTTTTTTTATTGCTTATCTCCTGTTGTTAAGGATGACGTACGGGTGGAAACTGTCATTATGCTTGAAATGTATGCAGTTTGCATAGTTTGGTCGGAAAGGCTGCCTGATAGTTGTGTTTGCGATTTGTACAAAAGTGTTAGGAGGTGGTGTAATGGGGGAAACAATTGTAAAAAAGACTGAACAAAAGAAAACAGTAACCTTTTTTGTATACCAATGCGTGTTGCGGCCAAATGGAACCTACCACTGTAGGAGCAATTTCATGGTATGTGATGGGAGGCACAATAGTACAACTTTTTAGTACGTTATGGAGATTTAGACCTAGGTACTCTGTTGCTACGCATGGAGTATAGTTCTCAACCTTTCATGGCTCTTGGGGCGCTGAAAACAACTGATGTTGTAATTGGCATAGGAAAGCCCACTGATTGTTATGGACGTTTAGGGAGCTTGGCGGTTGAGACAGCTGC
Source organism: Ambystoma mexicanum (assembly GCF_040938575.1). Classification (NCBI taxonomy): domain Eukaryota; kingdom Metazoa; phylum Chordata; class Amphibia; order Caudata; family Ambystomatidae; genus Ambystoma; species Ambystoma mexicanum. The sequence continues at coordinate 1,090,365,703 of NC_090929.1, forward strand.
ATAAGTGGCGGGTGACAGCCGCCAAAAGCGTGTGATTTGAGGGGTATGCGGACGCATAACACAGTTGGCACTGTACTGTAGAAAAAATAGTAATACCTACTGGGTCTGCTGATGGGTAGTGATGCTGATGTTTGTGGGTGCAGAACGCGTAGATCGTTCACCCGTAATTTCTCGTGGAGGTGCTTTTCATTTAGAAGATATTTCACCTCTGCGTGAGTAACGGCTGTTATGCACTGTTCATTAGATATGATAGAATTAAATGCACGCTTCTTGGTTGTAATTGGTTTATGCGTATGTAATAGTTTAACAGTAGCCAATCAGGGAGTGCTGCTGAAAGACTACTTGAAAGAGAAGAAGGACTGGCCCTGCTCTACTGGGCCGCCGCCCTCACGGTAGTAGGGGAAATCGCACGTGCTAAATGGTGTTCTTCGTAATGTGCTTGGTATGGAAATGGGACTACAGTTGAGCGATTGACATGTATTTATGCTTTTGTGTTCAATGGTAGGATGTTATTTTGTGGCCATGATAACGTTAGTGCTTGTAGTGTGACGTTTGTTAGTGGCAGAATTTTTGTTTCCTGTATTGCAATTAGTAATCTGTTGCAGTACATACTATGTACGCTACAGACACACATGTAGTAATATACAGAGGACAAGCCGAGAGCAATCCATAACAAGGAGCACAGAAGGTGTTTCTTGACACGTCCCTTTAGCAAAATTAGAAATAAACACTTTGCATAACTTCTACGAAGATGCCGAATTTTCATTACGCTTCAAATGGGTTTGTGTAGCTCCCGTATACAGGGCAATATGTTGGTGAAAGCCGCGCCTTTAGGGGGAGCGCACGTGCTCCATCTGCGTATTGTGAGGGTGGGTGCAATGGAAATGGGACTATGCAGGAGTTGGGATTGGTCAAGATGAATTTGTGGGTGTGGTGTGTAGGAACATATTGTGGCATAACGTTTCTTTGGCAATAGTAGTGGACATGGCTGCGGGGACAGGTGTGCCGTTAAGTAGGCCGACTATATGGCTGTTGGTGGATACATTGGGTACAACTTTACGTAGAGAGTTGTGCACTAGCAGCACACCTTGGTTTCGATAATGTTGCTGTGCAGTGGTGCGGAATACGTGTTATGCAGTGGGTCCATGTCGGTACTTTTTGTGCTAGTTTGGTGATGCTTCCTTATCCAGACATTATTATTGTTCATTGTGTAGGGAACAGTTTAGGGCATGTTACCGGCATTTCCCTGCAGTTTGCAATGAAGGAGACATTTTGCCAACTAATGGAAATGTTTCCAAACTCACACATAATCTTTTCTCGCATTGCCCAGAGGCAGATGTGGCTGCGTTCTTCCTTCTGTGGTCCACAAATGGATAAAGCGCCGCGCAATGTGAACAAGGCTATGTGCGCTTTTCTGCGCAAAGTTGTCATGTTCTCCTTCCACAATGAAAACATTACCTTTCGTAGTAGGACATATTTTCCTTCAGATGGAGTTAATCTGACTGATGCTGGCAATGAGAGCTTTCTGTGTAATATTCAAAATGCCGTACAGCGCTTCCTGCAAGTGTAGGATGCATTTTCCCAGTGGTCCTTCCCCAATTGTAACGTGGAAATGCGTACAATGCTTTTGATGGCTAATTGTTGCCATCCCTGTATGCAGCACTTATAGGCTGCGTCACAGCCTGCATGCTTCATTTGAAGTTCTATTTTTGAACGCTGGAAGGTGGCTCTGAAAAGAGCCTTTTTGTTTGCCCCGCTTTCTGGCTATGTAGCTTTTTTCCTGTTGTTATAAGAGACGCCAGAAAAGACAGCAGTGGAAGGGAAATTTCACAAAGCGTATCAACCACAGGGATAAGAAATGATAAGTGGAGAGTAGAAGATGTAAGGTGCACCTTACTTGGGTAGGGGGCAGTATTTGCCATGGTTCCGGACCGCTGACTCAAAAGCACTTCGAAAATGTTGTCCCCTACACGGTACCGCGTCGTAGTATATGCCCAATACAGTGACCTTTGAAAGGTAGGGGTCTGTTGTATTGTGTATGTCCTCCAAGGTCGCTTGCAGGACGCGGTGTCCCACTGAAGTGTCTCTAGTGGTGGTAGGAGCAGATGTGGAGGATGCTGTAGTGGACAATAACGTACTGCCTGCTTGGAAGGGGACAACTCTCCAAATGGCTGCCTGGTGGTGCGCTTTAAGGTGCCGCTGCATGGAAGTGGTGCCATAGCTGTACAAGCCAGGTTTCCTCTGACTGATTACTATAGGCATTTCCAACAGTCCTAAATAGTTTCCACACCCAGGCTTGCCACTGGCTGTAGGCAATGGGGATTCCTTTTACTTTACTCTTGTTTCCTTTTTGATGTCCCTCCCCATTATGACGCTTGTCCATTTGCTGATGACTTTTAGAAGAAGGTGTTGCTGGTGCGGGTGTGGGTGCTTCTGAGTCAGAGGTAGTAGCAGAAGCTCTGGTGGCCATTACTTGGAGAAGATGTTTGCAGGCACAGATTTGGTGAGAAAGCTATTTCTGCCCCAAGCACTGCGCACCAGTGCTCTTGTATAGAAAGCCAATCAGAGCAATTGTAGGGTGTGCTCTTTTATGCGTTCATGTGGAGCATGTGACCTTGCAAAGTGCCATTAACTCATTCCCTACAATATCTACATGTAGAAGGAAGAGTGGAGGATTGCTGTAAGGGTGCACTGTCACTGTAACCCTCTGTACATTGCAGAGAAATGTTCTCTTTCGATGTGTACGGATCTGGCTCTTGTCCGCCAAATAAGGGACGATGCACAATGTTACTACGTTACTATGGTGATGTCACCATTGTTCTCCATTTGCAAGCTTGTCTGCCAGACGTATATTGCACGTTGCATTTTATCGCACGTGCATAGTTGTACTACCTATATGTTTCCCACCCCCGGCCTACTTAAACATATGGTTCACGTACAATGCACATTTCTACATATGCTTGCTGTGATCACTGTAGAGTAGGTGTGATGTTTACGTGGAAAAATACAGGCAGAACGAGGGTGTACGCTTACAGCTACTATGACTATAGCACACGTTTATTCGGTTTTGTTCACCGGGGAAAGTGTTACCAGGCCACAGCACGATATACGTATTTGTGCACAGTTGTGCCACAGATAAACGGACGCTGCTGTTACTATTTCCAGACGGATGTGTGCATGCAAACATGCGGCCTGTACTGGCATCCTACAGATGATTGTATTGTGCATAGGGCAGCCAGGAATGGCGGTCGTCCGCCTCCTCCATTTTTCTCACTTGTATTCATCCACACTACTGCTGTGCCCTTCTCACTTACAATGACCTTGTTAAACGAAGAAGAAAAAAAGGGACATACACAATCTGTACAAATTAACATTGCAATATTTATTAGTGCACATTTGATATGATATGATATGATATCGCATTTATAACGTGCCTATACACAAGTGTATCAAGGCGCGACTAGGCAAGGGAGGGGGAACAAAGGGAGGACAGACAATGATCCTACTAGGCCAGGTGTCATACAGATCGCGCAAGTGCATGGGATGAGGGAAGGGGAAAAGTGCAATACATGGGAATAGAATAATAACAAAAGTAAAAATAATGGCCAGCAGGTGGCAAGTGCAAGGAAGTGCAGACGTCGAGTGTCAAGTGCTGGTAGTGGGGCTGTAGCGATACAGAACAGTTTCTGAGTGCGTGGGTTGCTGGGCAGGCAGTGCGGGCGTGTGTGACTGGTGTGGGAGAGACCTGGGCCCGAGATCAGAGGGTGGCCAGGTAACCAGTGCAGTTGCTGTTTCAACCAGGAGGTCAGCAGGGGAGAGGAGGAGAAAAAGTAGAAGCAAAGAGAAAGGCCTGAGGTGCTTCCGGAACCGGAGATGGTTCTCCTCAAGTTTCAGGAAGGCAGGGAGGCTGTTCCAGAGGGAGGCCCCCGCCAAAGAAAGATCTACCACCAACTCGTTGCTTGCAGAAGCGACTGACCCTGAGGGAGTTGGAGGCGGATGAGCGAAGAGCTCGAGAAGGAAGAGAGAGTTGAAGATATTGAGGCCCCATCCCACAGAAGGCCTTGTGGACAATGCAAAGGGTTTTGAACTTAATCCTCGCAGCCACTGGGAGCCAGTACAAAGATTTCAGTCCTGGGGAGATACGATCCCTGGGCTTGAGGCCAAGGACAAGTCTTGCAGTCCTGTTTTGGATCAGTTGCAGAGGGCGGAAAGTAGAGGCAGGCAGATTTAGAAAGAGGCTGTTGCAATAGTCCAGCCTAAAAGAGAACCAGAGCTCTGGAGAAAGTGAGCTTCTGGGGGAAGGAGAGGAAAGGAAGAATAACTTTGAGGAGGTGCATCTGGTAGTGTGACTTCTTAGAGATGTCAGAGATGTGAGGAGAGAAGGAGAGTGTCGAGTCGAAGATGACCCTGAGGATTTTAGCATCACAGGTGGGAGAAGGAAGAGGGCCAAGAGAGGCTGACCAGAGAGCGATAGGAAAGGAGGGAGCAGGTGTGCCAATGAGGAGAATCTCAGTCTTACTGGCATTTGGGTGCGCAGACATCACCAGATATGCTCTGGAGACGGTGAGCTTCTGGGGGAAGGAGAGGAAAGGAAGAATAAGTCTGAGGAGGTGCATCTGGTAGTGTGACTTCTTAGAGACATCAGAGATGTGAGGAGAGAAGGAGAGTGTGGAGTCGAAGATGACCCTGAGGTTTTTAGCCTCACAGATGGGAGCATGAGGAGGGCCAAGGGCATCTGGCCAGAGTCTGGCAGGAAAGGAGGGAGTGGGTGTGCTGATGAGGAGAATCTCAGTCTTACTTTCATTTAGGCAGAGGTCATTGGCAGCACACCACTCCTGGATAGCAGACAGACAGTCAGTGATGAGGGAAGGAGAAGAGGAGGCTGAAGGTAGCCTGAAAATGAGCTGGGTGTCATCCGCATAGAACTGAGAGTTGGGGCAGAGAGCGGAATGAGGTGGGCAAGAAGTGGTTGAAGAGCCAGGGAAAGAGGTTAGACCCCCTGGGGACTATTCAGAGCCAGTGAGAGAGGTTAGACCCCTGAGCGACTATTCGGAAAGGGAAGGGGGACAAGAAACACATCATATATTGGGGATGTTTCCATTTCAACAAGCTGCTGCTGAGGGGAAGAAGGGATTGAGCTCTCATCGAAGCAACTTTCATGCCACTGATTTTGCGGGGACGGGGGGCTGGGAATTGGGGAAGGCGGACATGTGCAAGTTGGGCAACAAATATTCTCAAGGCAGCAAATTGGAGGACCAACTCCTCGATTTTGGCATCCAGGCAGTCAACATTCATTAACCCAGAGTTCAGTTCCGTTTCAGTGGCCGTATGTTCCTGTGCACAAGGTGCTGCTTCTGGTGTACAGCTTTGCATTCTGGTATGTTCTGTAAAAAGAGAACAAATGTGGTGACTTGAAATGAGGTTTTACATTGCGATTGTGCTTTTTTGCTAGCTCATTCCCTACCTATGGGGTTACTATGCTCACTCATTTGATCATTCAGAAGATTTTCCTCCAGCCATTCCAGGGTGCTTACCCTTCCAGTAACTCTTTCCCTTTTCACAGTGGGCCGGGTAACAATGGGCTTATCGTTATCACTCATTTCTTCATGAGGAAACTTCTCCTCAAGCCACTCTAGGGTGGAAGCCATTGCTCCGCACAAACAGAAAACATAATGCTTTTCTACTATTGTACACTAATGGACCTGTGCAATTACAACAAAAACTGTCGTCTCCTTACCACGTTGCTCTGACATTCAGTTCTTGGTAGTTGGCGTTTTCTCCTCTGCCTCTTCTTTCTTTGTTTGATTGTGCAGTAAGATTGATGAAGGCAAACGTCACTTTTCATGTTGGTGCTTTCCTTTATGCTGCATACTTTATGCCTTTGTGCACTTTGTTGCGAAAGAACACATTTTGTATAGTTACAGCATTTTCCATTCTAATTGACATGCTTGAAGCAGTTTGCATATGTTTTTTGTCTTTGCTGAATGTTACACCTTTTTATGACCCCTCCTCCCTTTCTGGGCACGTTGGACTCAACCCAATCCCCGCAAACGGACGCACTGTTCCCAACCTTTGTGCCTTTTACTATACAGCCTCCGCCTTCAGTATGTGCACAGTATATCTTTACACACTAAGTGTATCCTGTAAACATCTAATGCAATTCAGGGAAAGACACATTATTACAGGGACACTATGGTTCACTTGTGCACCTTAAACCCTATCATCTTTCCTGCAAAAACTATAACATACCAACATTATGATTAAAGTGCCATACTAAAAACCTATGAAATTCACTAACAAAAAACATTGTTAAAGGGACGTTATGGTTAAGTTGTGCTCCTACAACCATTTCCGCTTTATTCACAAAACTAGCCTAAAGCATCGTTATGGTTACAGTGCACTATTAAAAACCTATGCAATTGACTCACAAAAAATGTTGCTAAAGGGACATTTTGTTTAAGTTGCGCTACTAAAACCATTTCCTCGTTATTGCAAAAAACTAGCCTAAAGCATCGTTATGGTTACAGTGCACTATTAAAAACCTATGAAATTCACTAACAAAAAACCTTGTTAAAGGAATGTTATGGTTAAGTTGCACCACAACAAAACCTATGAAATTCAATTGAAAAACGTTGTTACAGGAATGTTATGGTTACAGGTAAAACCTAAAAACCTCAGAAATTCGCAAGGTATGGTACGCTACGCAGCCATAACTCGCGCTACCAATGTGCACTGCAAGGACTAACACCCATGACATCAAAGAATTTCATAGGTTTATATTGGTGCAACTTAATCATAATATCTCTTCAACAAAGATTTTCAGAGAATTCCATGGGTTTTTACCAATGCATGCTATTTTCGTACAACTTACTAATATCGTAATTACCCCAATACATCAACGTTTTTGTCCAATTTACGTTTCACCTTAAAACTCTGCCATTTCCCACCTTCTAGCATCAATTATATCACTTCTATACTTGTTCCACTGTTTTTGCTTCCATCGATGTCCACGAACATCTGACGTCATTGTGGACCTTCCGGACAGTGCCATGTGACCATGCGCTTGCGCGAGGCATGATGACGTGTCTATGAGCGCGTTTGCACTTCGCGTTTGGGTCCTTGATTCGGGGACAGTTCGGAACTGCATTTTCTACTGATCTAGGAACTTTCAAGCTCAAAATGTACCCTTGCACAGCTCCTACACCTATTCTTACTCATTAACTTTTAACCATCTAGTACAAAGCACATACTTGAAGAATATTAGCAAAACTGCAATTTATCTTAAAAATGGCATCAGCTATTGCCATCTCTCCTCCCCGACAGCCACCACCACCACCAACTGGAGGACCCACACAACAAAAAAAGCACAGTATTTCCAAAGACAATGAAGAGGACCAAGAAGATGAGGTACAGGAAGTGCCAACCTTTAGCACCCAGAGAGAATTATGGGTGTGGCAGTTCTTTACCACTGTTGGGAATGTACCAAAGGCTAAAGCTACAAAATTGAAATGCACTGAGTAGAACTTTGTACTCAGCCATGGACTACCTGGACATCACTCCTACGGGCCACCTTCATGCGCCGCCGCACCAAATCCAACTACCGCAATGCTCTCAGAAAGATTGTTCCTTTCTTAGCAAGTAGTAGGCTGTCTTCCTCCACATCATCTTCCTCAACCAATACTGTAACCACACAGCCTACTTCTGTGGGACACAAAATCCCACCAGCTACCTAGCAAGCATTAAAAGAGGCTGTTGATCCATATCCGTGGACGACAACAGTCGTCTGTATATACTGCAACACACCACTCTGCAGGGGGAAGCAATTTCGATGTGCGTTTGAAGCTGTAATCAAGGAGCATGAGAAATGCTACCCACTACCTTAGAAGTAACTCACGCGCAACATATTCCCCTTTCCACCTGCCCTCCATATTAGTGCTTGGTGTCTCTTCCCTCATTTCCCTCGTCACCTTACGTTCTAACCCCTCTTGCAATTTTTTTTTAAAACAACAAAAGAAAGTTTCCTTTAGGAACCACCTCTCACAGTAAAAAAATAGAACTAAAAAAAGATCCTATAGACTCCATTTATTTTACATTTTTTAGTAAAGAACATAGACTCAATACGTTTTTTCCAACATTTCCATTAGCATTTTGTGTTATGCTAATGGTAATAATGTGACGTTCATCCCCCGTTCCAGGGACCAGAACAGGGTATAATGGCCCGGCAGCCTAAGTTATCGGCCCAAGCGAAGTGTATCTGTTTGCGCCCTGATACCTGCGGGCTTCGGCATGTTATAAATAAATAAATAACTAGGGCTCCAGTCCATTATTCTCTATTGCATCCCCTGCATTGGGGGATAAAGGCAATTAGCATCCCTGTTTCCCAAAGCGGGAACCTGGGGTGCTAAAAATAGATTTTTCTTCCTATAGCGTCCCGCTGTAGGAAGGAAAATCCTTTTCCAAGATGGGCACCATGGAAAGAGAAGGCTGGGCTCAGTACAGAGCCCCTCTTCTCTTTCCATGGCAGCCTGTAGAAGGAGAAGTCTGAACCCTATGACCATATTACCACAAGCACATTTTTTCCCCTTTCAAACCTATCCTACTTTCGAATAACTTTACCACATAGCCGGTCCCAGGTGGACATGGCCACTTTAACACCATTTTTTATCCCTTGCGGTCATGGCCAGTAGCCAGATTGTCCAGGTCATGACCTTATACCATGACCCGGAAAATCTGGCCACTGCCCATGGCCACAAGCTATACCTCAGTCACCAAAGATATATCACTATTTTTTGTACTTACATTATGACACGTCTCAAAAAATAAAACACAAGCACATTTGCAAAACCATGCTTTAAGGTCCTTGCTAATGCTCCTTACACGAGTTTGCTTGATTTCCGCCCATGTTTTATTTTTTCAAAAGTGTCAAAATGTATGTAGATACAATAGTCATATAACTTAGCCCTCTCTTGACAAAATCCATTCAGTCTTTAGACAAACATTGAAGGTTGGGTCTATAATCTTTCTGAAAACTTTTGTCCACATTTGTGAGAAAATCCCACCAAACGTTACAAAAACATTTATATCGAGATTTAACATTGTTTTGCAAACATTTGTGCAGATTCATCAAATGGCACCACATTTATAAGCCCTTACAATATTTTGGGACCCACCCTCTAAATTGCTTCCCTCTTGACAAAACAGCTCCACACTTTCCAGAACCATTCAGAATGAAGTCTAGAATACAATTACAAAACGTCATGCAGTTTCATTGAGTGGCGCCAATGTTATAAGTCATCCAAGAACTGCTTTTCACCAACCCTGTAAATCGGCATAGATGTCCCCGAACATCAGAAGTGTTCGCGAACATCACAGGGCTGTCCCCAAACGTCCGGGTCAGTTGCAGACTTTTTTTGGCTTCTTACGGCCATATCTCATCCCATCCCATCCTCATCACATCTCACCTCCCCAGAGATTGTTTATAAGTTTGACAAGTGCAATGTTGTGTTTTTTTAAAATATTTTTCTACCGCAGTGTCTGCGGACACCGCCGGAATGTCCGCGAATCCAACATGACGGGCATTTCCAAAAATCTGACGCACTTCCTGCTTTTCATCATCCAATCAGTGGGCGCGTCCGATGTCCGCGAACATCACGGCACCCTATAGGCCAATCGGATGCTTATCCGCGGACCGAACAGGGAAATTGGTCCGCGAAGCGGAGCCAGATATCACACATTTTTTCTGACCTACTTTTTGGTAATTTAAAAAAAAAACTACTGGACAGATTTACAGCAAATTTACAAAAGCCTGCTTTCGGGACTAAGCCGCCGCTCCTGGCGCAAATTTGGTGAAAATCCGTCTAGCGGTTTGGGCTGTAGGTGTGAGCAAAATTGTTTTCCATTATTTCTATGGAAAAAAATCATTTTTGAGACCCCCCTAAATCTTTGCCCCCCCTTGATGAAACCTCACCAAACTTGCCAAACAGATTCAGAGCAGGCCATACAAAGTTTGGTGAGGATTTGTCCAGGGGGTGCAAAGTTATAAGCCACCCAAAAAGTGCTCTTCCTATGGGTTTAGCAACTTAACCATAACTACATGGCCGCTACCGCAGGCCGTGTTTATATATATATATATATATATATATATATATATATATATATATATATATATATATATATACATATATATATATATGGCCACAGTAGCGGCCATGTAGTCATGGTTAAGTTGCTGTTTCCATAGGAAGAGCACTTTTTGGGCGGCTTATAACTCTGCTCCCCCTGGAAGTATTCTCACCAAACTTTGCAAAAAAGGTATATGGGCCACTCTGAATTTTTGTTGTAAAGTTTGGTCAGAATTCGTCCCGGGGGAGCGGAGTTATAGGGGGGGTCCCAAAACGTCTTTTTTCCCATAGACTGAATGGGGGAAAAACTTTGCGCACAGCTACAGGTGAAACCGCTGGACGGATTTTGACGAAATCTGCGGCAGGTACAGGGGCTTGGTCCAGAAAGCATGCTTTTGTAAATTTTGGCACCATACATGCAGTACGTTTATTTATAATTATGAAAAAGTAGGTCTGAAATAATTAGTGATATCTACGTTCGCTCCGCGGTCACACTTCCCTGTTCGGTCGACGAACAAGAAATCGATTGGCTAAGGGGCTGCCGTCATGACCGCGTACACGCGACGTCTCTGCCCATTGGCTGCTGTGAGACGTGTTCTGCGTCAGATGGTTTGGATGCACCCGACATCTTGGATCTGCGGAAAGCGGAGCAACAACCAGCGTACACATGCTTTTTTCATTACCCTATTTTGCTGTGTCACAGAGCATTGGGAAAGGTTCACACAGTAAGAAATGGGTGATCTATGCATTTGTTCTTCGGCCGTCATGATGTAATTTCTATGGACACCTTGTACGTACAGTAAATGTGGGGGGTAATAACGATAGCACTTCAGTACATGTAGTGGGCAGGACATTTGTAACACTTCAGTCCATGTAGTGGACAGGAAATGTGTAACTCTTGAAAGCACACGGGTATAGGTAGGCAACATTGAAATCGACAATAGGCCGTAAACGCATTATTTTTCCCAATGGCTATTATTATATTCATTAGGTTGTAGCTCCTGCATGGTAGAATATTCCTGCTGTTGTAAAGGTTTTCTTTCCAAGTGACACTTGACCGTGTGTAAATCCAGTCAGTTTGCAGTTGTTTTTGGTGCCATCTGCATTATAACGTAGAAGCATAAGTATTATGTAGGCACTATGTGATTGTATTAGTAAGGTAGAGCGATTGTCTGAATTGAAAATACTACATAATCTGCCATGGTTTGCATTTTGTACAAGTTGCTGAAATGGAATGCTCTCACAATTTGGTATGGAAATATACACAAATCGCTCATTTGGGATTTCTTCCTGTATCACTTTGTTAAAGAGAGTGCATGTATGTTTCCACATGTACGAAATTTGGAAGATTTCATTTACAGGTATGCTTTTGTTATCCAATACTAATAGTATGTACATTAGAAATTCTTGTGGATCTTCTTGTGAGTTCATAGTGAATCTCACCATTCCAGCACAGTCGTCCAATTGTTGCCTTACTCCATGAACACTGTATGTGTTGTCAGGATTGCTTGTTGCATTTCTATGCAGCACTAACATTTGCAAACACATTTGGTCTGTGCTGTGCAGGTAAATATTGTTAACAATTGGTGGCAATTGAAATAGAATATGCATTGCTACATTTGCATAGCAACTTACCCCACTTTCATTTGTAAATTTGAATGGACCAGCAAGTTCTGTATCTGAGTGCATTTTTCGGTTTTTCTGTTTCTTCTATGTTTGCGGCAATTGATGAAACTTTAGCTTCTTTTCTTTTTTTTGCGGAATTCCCTGTTGCATTCTGTTGCATTTCTGTTTCATTTACTTTTCTTTTAGCACATTTCACTTTATCTGGAACAGGGTATTGTTTCAGATGAGGGGTGTACAGTGAACGCAATCTATTGTATTCTAGAATGCAAGGAATATCAGCTTTGACTTTACTTGAATCAAAGTTTATTAACAATATAGCGTCAAGTGTACGTACGCGTGATAATGCTACGTAGCTTATGCCTTCCACTGTCTTTCCTATATCTATCAATGCTTTCTCTAGGGTAAGACCTTGGAATTTATGAATGGTAACTGCACATGCAAGAGTTAGAGAAAATTGCTCTCCACGTACATACATGTCTTTGAAGAGAAGAAATCGAGCCATTGCGCGCCCTATCCTTTTCACTTCTGAAACTTTATCAAAGCGAACATTTACAAACTGAATGCTACTATCACGTAGGTATGATTGAAACCCAACAACTGTGCCCAGTGCTCCATTAACTAGCCCTTGCTCTACGTCAAGGTTACGTTTAAGCATTAGTCTACAATTTAATGACAATTTCAATATTTTTTCCAACCCAGCTGTGTTGGAGATTGAATTTTCTAAACTATTTAGTCTTGTTGTGGCTTGCTCACACATGGGTACTGTCAAACCATGTACGTCTAGTTTGTCTGTGGCGCTAATTTCTATTATTGCTTGCATTTCTTTCTTTGACATTGTTTCATTGAATTTGAAACAGCTTGCAAGAGTTGGCATTAAGGCCATACAATTGACATTTTTGTGCGCTATTTGTTCCATAACATCAGTTGCACATGCATTATCGCCATAAAGTGCATGTATATGCCGCTTTTTCAATACAGCTTGTGCTTCTTGCGATAATACACCAACTGTAATACTTTTTAAGATGTTGGCATAAGTGAGATCTGCAGATTGCTGCATGTTCTCAGTTAATTCTCTGTATTGGAAATGTTGCCAAAGGTTAACATTACCTATGCTACCAAAAGTTTTCCAGCAGAGTTTGTGGCCTAAGGTTTTAAAAATCGGTTCACCTTTTACTGGTGTCAATTGTAGAAGATCTCCAAAAACGATAATGTGTTTCCCTGCAAAGAGTTCTACGTTATTACTTTTAAGTACTTCCTGTAATCTGAGATGAATCAAAGCCAACATTAGATTGGAGACCATGCTCACTTCATCTATTAGTAGCATTTGCATTTGTTTCAATACTCTATGTAATTCCATTGCAGCTTCTGCAGAAAGTTTGTAGTAGTCTAATTTAGTTTGATGCTCTACTTGAAGCAGTAGTAATCGGTGTAAGTCACACCGCCTATGTTGTAGGCAGCTACACCTGTGGGGGCTGTTACAACAGCTGACAGTTTGTTGTTTGTCAATTGTTGAAGGAACTTGCTGATAATTTTGATTAAGAATGTTTTCCCTGATCCAGCTTCACCACTGACGTACAGCAGTATCGGTTTGTAATTTTGGCAGGTACATTCTTTATTTTCGTGTTGTACGCCATGCACAATTGGTTTTGTTATGTCTTCAAAAATGGTGCGCTGATCGTTGTTAAGTTTTGCTTGTTGTACAGTTAAGTCTTCTGTATCTTCTTGATACTGATACATGGTGTTTTCTACTTCTGCCATAGCAACTTCAGCCTCATTTGCTATTAGTGGTTGTCCTAATGGTCTTTTACTTTCTGTTACAGAAGATTGACTACTGTCTGAAGAGTCTTTATCTAGTTGGGCCTGAATTTCTTCTTCCTGTTGCTGCTCATTGTGTAACATTGTTTTGTACTGCGTAAAGTTAACATCGGTGATAGTGCTTTCATTTGCTTTGAAAGCATCTTCATAGCACTCATAATTATCTAGTATGTCTTCCCCTTTTCTCCATGGTTTCAAAAGTTGTAACAGAGACATGTAATATAGTTATTTCTGTTGAGGAATTTTTAATGACAATTTCACATGATTAATTAAGCTTTGTTTGTTAAGTTTCACTAAGCTCCCTTCACAATCGGTCACTCTATATCTACGTTTGCTTTCATCTGGTTTTACATTATCTTTGTATGCAAAGTTTTGAGCTATGTGGTATAGACACATGCTTTCCAGAGTGGTACTCCTGTTGGATAGTATGTTTCCAGTAAATAGTTTTTTAGAATGTCTTGGCTTTTGGGATCATTTCTGGCAATTGTTTCTATGTCCTCATATGATTTTAGCACTCTTTTTCTAGATTTTGCAGGACCAAGGCTGAGCCATAGTATGTTGTCTGATTTTCCATACAAAGCAGTGCCGGTTAAACGGTCTGCTGCTTCATAGGCCCCACATTGTCTATGAGAGAGCATTTTTATGCCTAGGCTGTACAATTTCTGTGAAAATGTTTTGTCTGATGCTAGGTCATCCCAGAGGTCTTGAAGCTCTGTTTTTTCTGCTTTTGTTAAGTAGGCTGTAACATATCGTGCAACAGCAGTTGAATTGTCTGCAATGTACTGCACATCTATGTTTGCATTCCATAATAGGGCAATGATTGCATTGTAATCATTGATATATTTTGATTATTCCCTTCTTTTTATGTAATACGTGTTTTTAGGTGATTTACCTTTAACACTATGTCAAACTGAAGACATGAAGTTGTTTACTTCACCTGTTTCTGTAACTGGTCTAGGGAAACCAAAGCAGCATTTGGTGTAGTATTTATCTTTGTTTTTGTATTTACGGCGACAATATTTGCCACATTTGTGTCTTTGAAATTGTAAAATCTGCCCATGCAGCTCACTATGTGTCTGTTGTGAAGGGATTTCACATGTGACATATTTTTGGACAAACTGCAAAACAGTGCTATCACTGTCGTGCCCAAATTTCGGTGCAGATCCATAACAGCATGTGAATATGTGGTGCTCCTCTCGCTTGATATTCTTTTCTCCAAAAGAATTGTTGCACTTCTCCAAGGGGAGGAACAATTTTATTGCAAATAAAGTGTAGCATTGCAATGAAACGATGATGGAAATATCAGACATTAACTGGATTTAGAGAGCAAAGTTCTCTATGTGTTAATATATCTATGTTGTTTTTGTTGCTGTTTGCTATGCGTAGGAACTCATGTAAATCTTCCCATGCATATTCTGCACAACTTAGCGTAACAAACCAAGTTGGCGGTCCAAGGTTTCTGATCATGCAACGCACGTCTCTGTGCCGTCTAAACCAGTATTCCTTTGTACCACGCATGTTTGCAAACAAATTTGTTATACTTGATTGTAAAACCTCATCTTTGTCTTGTACTTTTTGTATTAACTCCGTAGCTGACATATTTTGAAAGTGCGTTCCAGATTTAAGAATGTGTGCAACTCCATAACATAGTGTTGCTAATTCACTTCCATAGAGTAGGTGGAATATGTATTCCACATTTTGTCTAAATCTGGGATCTTGCAAATACATTCATAATGAGCGGTATTCTAATGCCCCAATCTGAGTGGGTCTATCATCATATCTCCCACCTTTGCCAGTAGGAAATAGCAGTGGAAAAACACATGCTTCTATACTTTTTTCCCAAATACTCATTGGTGACCCTTTGGTTTGTCACATTTGGTAAGTATCTAGTGCATCATCTATGCTTTAATTGGAATGCAATGGATGAATTGTGTAATGGTCCAAAAGAGTGGATACTGTAGCTGGATCCAGAAGTTCGAATTCCTCACCCGTATATCTCTCTGCAGGCCTTTGGTGAGGTGGTGATGGTGGCGGGTTTAGGGGTGGTGCAGAGGCTAATACCCCAACAGCAGCCATGGAAGCCATACCGATTAGTTTCCTTTTAGTCACTACAGCAGTAAATGCAACGCACCTCAATCTGCTACAGCTAGAAGGACAATGAAGATGCACTAGGGGGTGTGGCCTTTTGTAGGGGTGCAGGGGTGTGCCTCGTGACCGTCTTCCTCCCTACAAAGCGGTACACACATTTTACACAGCAACTCCTGAGGTGGCCTATTGTTTGGGATGTGTGAAATTACATTTTTACACTCTACAATACTTTGCCTTGTGCCTACAAGTTCATTTTTATTGTTGCGGAAGCACACAAACCGCGGAAACTAGTCCCCACGCTCAGCGTAGGTGCGGTCACAAGATGACGTCCTCAACACATCCGCCCCCGTAATGAAAGTCCCCAGGACAGCAAATGCAAAGAATCAAACATGCGCATGCGCACAAGTGTCCTACGGACAGTGTTTGGGTTCTCAAACTACTTCAAAGTGTGACACAAGTGAGACGGACAGTTAGGAACTGGCACGACCTTCACAATACTTATGTTTGTACTGTGCATGTGCACGCATGCTATGTTCACTGTACGGACAGTTCCAGTGTCCTTAGGACAACTCCATGTTGTTTGCCTACGAACTTGCTGACCACCGTGCCTGTTCTACGGATGGCACCATTTTGACTGCGCCCAATACGGAACGCTATACTGTCCTTCACACACTCCCTTTTTACTCATTTACACCCATTCTGGACATCTTGTGTGTTCTACGACCATGTATTATCTCGTTTCCAAGCGGTACGCCGAGGTAGTATATCCTTTCAACACCCCTTTCTGTTTATGTACGCACATTTTCAAAAGATGGTGCAGTCACACATCACATCCATATTACTTTACATTAGGCAGCACCCACATTCCATTGCTTGCGGATAGGTCGAACAGGTGCGCTGCTCGCGAACATTTTACGTCTTTTTAAAAAATAAAATCTACACACACACACACTCTTTCTCTACAACTAGTGCACAAAACATTTCAAACACACACACATCAATCTAAAGAAATAGCGGGGGAAGCGGACATGGAAACAAATATGGGGGAATTAGGATTCAACACGGGCTGGTTATGAGGAGAAGATTTGTGAGGGGAAGAAGGGATGGATATTTCGTCAAAACGTCTATTTTCCTGTTCAAGGTTTGGGGATGTTCACTAAGGAATGGAGAAGCAGGGCAGGTGCAGGTGGGGCAATGATAACGAACTTTTCCTCTCACACAGTCCTCCACAAACTCCCGTAAACTTTGAAAATTGTCGTTCAATGTGTCCATTTTCTGCTCTATCCTTTTTATCCTGTCTTCTTCTGTCTCGTTTGTTGCCCTTTCTTCTTTTCTTTCCTGGTCTGTTAAAAAAAAAATACATAGGTTGAATCACCCCAAAATACTGGTCACTATTTTGCATATGCAGAGCACTCTGTACCATTATTGTCGCTGACTTCAGACATTTCCTCATGTGGGAAATGCTCCTCCAGCCACTCCAAAGTACTAGCCATTTCTGAGTCAAAACAACAGAAAGAAATTACTATTTCTGCACTACATACCACAAACGAAAATCACCCATATAAAAACACGACCTGCACTCACTCTTTTGCTGTAATGTCCCTTCGTCCTACTGCGTCCGTCCACTGTCGTTCCAGGCTGCCGAGTTTCTGTGAAGTGATTACGCTGGAGGCATCCTTTTATCCTTTTTTTTATGGTACCATCCACTTTATTCTACATGGTTATTAAATGTGTGGTTTTCTTTTCCTAACTTTAGGTTTCCATATTTACTTATTACTACTTATAATATCTTTATGTCCTTCTACGTTGTACATTTTTTGTGTAAGACAATAGTACATTTTCAGCTATCCCCCGCCTCTTTGGGTAATGTTGATCGTGTCCAACCCCATCCACAAACAGGCGCTCAGTGTGTCCCTTTCCAATATCATTAGGGAGGGGGTTCTTTATGTTCTATGTTAAATGTATGTCAAGTACGTACATTATACTACATATCTTTCAAAATCATATGATTACAGTGTATATTCTGCTGAACGACTTCATTGCCACAATTTCATGCTTAAATTCCACCTTCCAAAAGCCTATGCAATTCCCTACAAAAAAAACATTGTTACAGGGACGTTATGGTTAAGTTGCCCTCCCAAAAACCAGTTAAATTCACTACAAAAAAAACTTTCTTTAGGGGACGTTATGGTTAAGTTGCCCTCCCAAAAACCAGTGAAATTCACTACAAAAAAACTTTGTTGAGGGGACGTTATGGTTAAGTTGCCCTAACAAAACCCTGTACACTTCACTAAAAAAAAAACTTTCGACCTCCCCTTTATGCTTCAAATTAAAACCAAAAAACATTGTTAAACGCGTGTGATGAAAGATGCAAGAGAAGCTAAATTGCTGGTGAATATTTGAATATTAGAAGAAAAGATGATACCGTTGACAGAGTGGTCCGGCACTGTGAATGTGCTGCATTGAAGGTCTCTGTATGGTATATTGACGAAAGGAAATGAAAGCAGAAGATAAATGTGAAGTGTAAATTGTGTGAAGTGAATCAAAGTGGTCCTGCGATGGTTTAAGCAAAACCCATCGCACATTCTAAAGTCTTCAACTCTGGTACCCAAAAGGGATCTGAGCCTGCACGAGGGGATCCATGGTCAGAGCCCGAACGAGTGAGACCAAGTTGTGAATCTTGTGGAAAAGGGGATTTGAGCTCGGACGAGGGGGATCCATGGTCTGAGCCCGAATGAGGGAAACCAAACTGTGAACATTGTAGAAAAGGGGTCTGAGCCCAGACGAGGGGAGACCCGTGGTTCGAGCCCGGAGGAGGGGGACCAATCATGAACTTGTGAAAGTGAAACCTTGACAAAGGAAAGGAACTTTTGTGTTTTGTTTGCTGCATCAGCCCCTCTACATTAAGAGACTGTCATTGCAAAAGAAACTTTGGCGCAAGGCCCTGAGGCCTACGTGTTGAACTGTTACCTCGTAGCCAAGAAGCTAGAGTTTGTGTGAAACCCGCACGTGCCGCCCTGCCCCGTGCTGAAAACGTGGGGAAGGGAAGCTAACTGTTCAACTATCCTGACATCATTTCTTGAACACTTTTCTGTTGCTTACATTGTTATCCCAAACCATTTTGTATGTAGAAGTAAGGATTGGAAATACGCTTATTAGTATAGGCCCTTATATTTGGACACACTCCAATAGGACTGTGCTATTGTTATTTGATGGTTGTACCTTGCTACCATCTTTATATTTAGGTTTAGATAGGCTTTTTACCCACCCATTGAAGTTCAATAAACACCCTTGAGTGTCAGTCTTCACTGTTTGATACCATGACTTCCTTACACTGTGCTTGAGGCTTCTTTTGCTCTGCATTCCCCCACTCCTCTTCCTTCTCTCAGTGTTAAGGTGTTTCTGGGAACTATACTCCCTTTTCGAAAACCTGCACGAAAACATTGGAACAAATGTTCTTAATAGGTTATGATGGCAAGTCAATGTTTGAGAGTTGGTCTGCAGACTGAAATGAGAGAGATTCAAACACTCTACATAGAGGGATCAGGAAAGGAATTACAATAGGCCATTAGAGTGTTACAAATGGGAGGTTCATCCTGCAAGGGTAAAGGGGGATATCATGTCTCACCCACTGATACCATCACTCCCTCCCAGAGGCTGTCTCTGTAAATCCACTGAATATATATGTAATTAAAGCTGTTGTAGCACTAATTTAGGTAAGAACCCACAAACAGCTCACCATGGCAATCGATGATTCCAACAGGGAGAATCAAAGCAGATGTGAAGATTTCCCAGTGACAGCCCTGGCCACTCAGCCCAGGGTAATGTAACCCAGGAGAGAGGGCAGGACTCCCAGGGAAACCCTCAATGGGAAGAAAACCCTGGACGAAATCCCCACACGTGCAGATCAGGCTGATGGTGGAAGGTTGGACGTCTCCGACAGGAACCCCCGGGAATCACACAAGACACCTTGTCTGCAGGTATGAGAAGGTAAGAAATAGGGAGCAGGTTAAAGGAGAGCCCAAGGAAGGGAAAGGAAAAGAGAGATCAATGGAAATCCTCTCACCCTAAAAGGACTGAGGGAAGAGGACGAGAATTTGGATATGGAACCTGGCTGAGTAGGAAAGCTTCGGGAGAATCTGGAAGGATAACAGGAGATGAGGACCAGGTAGAAATACTCAAGGGAACCCTAGAGGATGGGAACTTACTCAGATGGGAAACTGGCCAGACTGGTCAGAACGGGAGACAAATGAGATTGATCCGTGAAAACTGACTGAGAATGAAACTAGCGAAAGCTGAGGGGAAGATCTGAAGAGAGAAAGTAACACAGGGTAAGTCGGAACCGCAAACACAGAGGGAAATGAAAGCATGGAGAGAGAGGAGGATTCAGAAGCAAACTCACGGAGCGTCAAAGACAGAAGCGATGCGAAGCACTGGCCGCTTCGTTTCCGGATAAAGGATCACGTGATCGGTCGGCCGCACGTCAAGGGAGCGTGCCAAACCAGACCGCTACCAGCCGGTCGGGGAGAATCACCAGCTTCCAACTTGGAGATGTTAGGAATCAAAGCGCCGCACAAGCGGGTCCGTGCCCATAGAGATCACTTGCGGCGATGTGTAACAGTATGCCCCCTCCTCCGGGAGGGCGCCCCGGGTTTACCCAGATGAAGCAGGAAAAAACGCTGCACAAGACGGGGTGCGTGAACCCCAGAAGCTGGCTCCCATGTCCTTTCAGCAGGAGAATATGCCTTCCAGTCAATCAGAAACTGCAATCGACCACAATGGAACCATGAATCACAGATAGCAGCCACCTCAAATTCAGGACCACTGTCTGTGAGAACCGGAGGCGGTAGAGAATCCCCATCGCGATGAAAACAATCCTGCACCACTGGCTTAATCTGGGACAGGTGGAAAACCGGATGAATCCGAGACCAGGAAGCAGGTAAGGCAAGTCGGACAGCGGCAGTCACAATCTTGGAGAGAACTAAAAAGGGACCAAAGTATCTGGGAGATAGCTTAGACGGGACCAAATGACGAGGAAGAAATCTGGAAGCCAACCAGACCGAATCCCCGATGGTCAGTTCCTTAAAGTCTCGACGATGAAGATCAGCGTACTTCTTCGCTCGATCCTGAGCTTTCTGTAACGACTGCTTAGCCAGTCTCTGTCCCTCATGGATATCTGCAATCAGAGAATCCACACCCGGACAGCCAGAATCGGAGGGAGACACATTCGGACAAAGGAAGGGTGATAACCATAGGTACAAAAGAAGGGAGTGGACTGGAGAGCAGAATGCAAAGAGTTGTTGTATGCAAATTCTGCAAATGGAAGCAGTTCCACCCAATTGTCTTCAGCTGCAGAAATTAAGCACCGTAAGTATCCCTCGAGGGTTTGGTTCAATCGCTCTGTTTGACCGTTTGTCTGGGGATGGTATCCAGAAGAGAGGGCACGTTTAATACCCAGAATGCGACAAACCTGTCGCCAAAAGAGAGAGGTGTACTGGGGACCTCTGTCCGACACAATAGTGTCTGGTAGACCATGGCGAGAAAACACTTCAGAGAGAAAAATTTTGGTCATGGAAGGAGCACTGGGTAATCTTCGCAAAGGAGTAAAGTGTGCTAACTTGGTGAAGTAATCGATCGTTACCATGATAGTAGTCATATAAACTGATGGTGGTAGATCAGATACGAAATCAGTGGAAATGATCTGCCAAGGACGGTCTGGTATGGGCATTCTTGCTAATAACCCTAAAGGTGGTGAGTGAGGAGACTTGGCAAGAGCGCAGATCTTACAGGCGGCAACATAGTCCCGGACGTCAGATCTCATGGAAGGCCAACAGAAATGTCGTTGGATGAGTTCCAATGTGGGAAGTACTCCCCTATGACCTGCAGCTTGTGAGTCATGACAAATTTTTCACACCACCAGTTGTAAAGAAGGAACGGGAATCAAAACTTGAGTACCATGAAAGTAGTATTCTGTTTCCTTGGAGAGATGATAAGTAGATGCCAGATCTTCACAGAGAGTTTTATTAAGAGTGGTGGCTGTTCGTACCTCTTGAAGGAAATCAGTAAGTACTGCAATGAACCGAGCATTGGGAAACATCTTTTCTGCGCAAAAAGAAGAAGTTGGAGAATCTTTGCGGGACAAAGCATCTGTTCTTAAATTATGTCTGCCAGGCCAGTAAATAAATTCTATCCGAAAGGGTAAGAAGAAGTAAACCCAACGTGCTTGTCTACTATTTGTGGTGTAAGCATTTTGAAGAACCTTGAGATTTTGGTGATCCGTACGCACCAAGACAGGAAAGGGGGAACCCAAAAGCAAATGCCTCCATTCCTCGAAGGCGCGCTTGATAGCCATCAGTTCCTTCTCGAGTACAGAATAATTTACCTCGGCAGAATTAAATGTCTTGGATAAGTTTGCCACCGGTCTTTCTTCACCTTGCTCTGATGACTGTAACAACACAGCTCCTAACGCATTCTGGGAAGCGTCTGTCTCAACAATGAATTGTTTGGATTGGTCAGGGTTGATCAAAATGGTTGAGGAAGTAAACATTTCCTTCAAAATGTCGAATGCCTTCTGAGCTGATTCAGTCCAAACAAATGAGACCCCTTTCTTGAGAAGTCAAGTCGAGGGAAGTATGATTTCTGAGAAGGAAGGAATAAATTTACGATAAAAATTTGCGAACCCCCAAAAACCTCTGTATGTCCTTTATCCCTGTTGGAATAGGCCAATCCACAACTGCGGATATCTTTTTGGGGTCCATGGAAATACCCTGGGAAGATAGGACAAAGCCTAGATAGGTAACTTGTTTCTGATGGAATTCACACTTGGATGCTTTACAGTAGAGATGCTTGGATTGAAGGCGTTCTAGCACGGTATTAACATGATGAATGTGCTCTTCTTGGTTGTTGGAATAAACAAGGATATCGTCGAGATGAACAAGTTACTTCTTACCTTGTAACGTTCTTTCGATGGGATGTTCCTCTGACGTATACCTTATCTTAGATATCTCTTTCCAGCTTTGCTGGCCTCGGAAATGTTTTCTCTCTAGAGGGCGCTGCGCGTCGACGTCCGCCGAGTCGATGTCCCTCGACAGCCGCCGTATCGACGTCTACGTCATCCTGCCTATAAAGGCTGCGCGCAGCGTCCGTTGCTCAGTTCCGTTTTGTAGCCCACAATAATTCTTTCTGGACTAGACTAATCACCCTGAAGGAGCGTAAGCTGCAACAACCAGGGAAGTAGTACTGCGGGGATGGATGGGAGGGTCTATAAGGAATACGTCGGAGGAACATCCCATCAAAAGAACGTTACAAGGTAAGAAGTAACTTGTTCTTCGAAGGGATTGTATCCTCTGACGTATTCCTTATCTTAGATAGGCTCCCAAAGCAGTATTCTGTTATTGGAGGTGGGAGTACTGACTTCATGCTTCCTCTTATTGATGAATAGAGTGCAATACTGCCCTTCCAAACCTAGTTTCCTGACTGGAGGAGGAATCCAAGTTGTAAAACCGTGTAAAGGTATGGACGGACGACCATGTGGCAGCCGCACATAAGTCTCTAACCGGCCCTCCTCTTTTGAGGGCCGATGAAGCTGCGATACCTCTGGTCGAATGAGCCCTAAGATTTTGAGGGGGCTCTTTTCCTGCCAGTTTATAACATTCCAAAATGGCTAAAATGATCCATTTGGAAATGGTCTGCTTAGTTATCAGTAACCCCAGCTTGTGACCTGCGTAGCCTACAAACAGCTGGTCTGCTTGTCTTATCCTAGCCAGTCTACTAATGTAAAAACTTAAAGCCCTTCTTGGGTCCAGCCTGTGTAACCTCTCTTCCTCTTTCCCCGGATGGGGAGGAGGATAGAAAGATGGAAGGGTAATCTTCTGTGTGATATGAAATTCAGAAACCACCTTTGGGAGGAAATTAGGCTTCACTTGCAGGACAACTTTGTCTTTGTGAAAGATTGTATGAGGGGGTTAACAAGAAAGAGCTTGTAACTCGCTCACCCTTCTAGCAGATGTAAGTGCTACTAATAAAACAGTCTTAAGGGTAAGAAATCTTAACGAACAAGAGTGGAGTGGTTCGAAAGGTGTGCCCATCAGGAAAGTTAGGACTAAATTTAAATCCCATAGGGGAACCTGGAATGGTCTTGGGCGATAAACGTTAGTTAACCCCTTTAGAAACTGTATTACCAAGGGTAACTTGAAATAGGATGGTTCTTCTGCAGTGTGCTTAAAGATGGATAGCGCTGCGAGATAGCCCTTGATGGTGCCAACTTGAAGGCCTGAAATCGCTAAATAAAGTAGGAAGGACAAAACCACTGGTGTACCACATGAAAAGGGATCGATATTCTTTTCCCTACACCAGCTGCAAAATCTGTTCCAACGGCAGCGGTATAAAGATTTTGTTGCTGGCCTTCTTGCCGAAAGCAACACCTCCATAACGTCATCAGGGAGGTCCCAATCCTTGTACCTCAGCCTTTCAGAAGCCAAGCGTGAAGGTTGAGGGTTTTGATGTCTGGATGGAGAACCTGACCTCCCTTCTGTGAGAGCAGATTCTCTCTGAGTGGAAGTCGAATTGGAGGGCAGATGGACAAGTCTAGAAGGTCCGGGTACCACGTTCTCCTGGCCCAATCCGGGGTAATTAGGATCATGGTTTTCCGGAATCTTCTCAACCTCCTGATCATTTGAGGAATGACAGGGACCGGTGGAAACGCGTACAGGAGCGGAAACTCAAGTCCACTATGAACGCGTCTCCCAGAGCTCCTCTCGGGGGAAATTCCCTTGAACAGAACAGATCGCACTTCCTGTTGACACTGGTGGCGAACAGATCCACCTGAGGGGTTCCCCAAAGGGCGAAGATCTCTTGAAGGACTTCCTGAGCTAGTTGTCATGATGCCCGCTCCCGGGGAGCCGGTTCAAGCCGTGCGTCCCCGAAAGCGGACATCCAGTCCCCAAGGAAGGACCCAGCAACCCCATATAGAGGCCCTTTGGACAGTGTCCTGGCGCCTATGGCGCCAGGCTCATAAAAGACATCAGTCCTGGCGCCATAGGTGCCAGGCTCATTATGGGAGTGCTTGGGTGCACTTACCTGATGCAGACCATGCTGCAGGGTCCCGGCCTCCTTGAGGCCTGAAAGGAACTACTTTCCCTGTGGGACTAATTTACCATTCGGGCGTGGTCGGGGAAGGATACATACCTGATTAGAGGAAGGATACATACCTGGAACTTCTTCCAAGGCTATTTAAACCCCACCCGAACAGCCACACGTGCTTCACGTTGTTCTGCATCTAGTAGCTGGACGCTCACCGTGTCTGCTCCTGCATCCTGACTTCTGCCACGCCTGCCAACATCCTGGATCACCTCCAAAGGAAGAGAAGAAGAGAACAGAAGAAGGAAAAGTCCTTACCTGCTAAAACCGCATTCCGGAGACATCTCGCCGACAATCCTAAAAAGGAAGACTTTTATTTAAAAGCTCATCGCGTCGATCGCTGCAGCGCCGCATTCCACTCACCTTTACAGGGCGCCTCCATGTTCAGCAGCGATCATCCGGATTCGCAGTCACGCCCCAGCACCTAGGGAGAAAAAGACCAGAACAAAAGGTGTGAGAGAGAAGGGAATAAGGAAAGCTAAATCTCCATGCTAAGACTTACCTGTTGATTCATTCCCTCTCCATTTCGGGTCCGCGCCGCATCCTGGCATTTCCGGACCCCGGCCCCTAAGGGGAAAAAGAGACATCAGCTTTAATGAGCGAATGAAAAGACATTACCAAAGAACGCTCATTAAAGACTTACCTGATTTCTACAAGGATTTCACCTCTCATCTCGGGTCGGTGCCTGTTCCCCGGCATTCCGTACCCCGGCCCCTATGGGGAAAAAGACACTAGCATTAGTACATTAATGCATGGACACAAGGGGAACCTCTTATCAAAAAACTTACCTGGAAGCCAAGCAAGTTTGGTTGTCACCAATCCGAAAATCCAGTGAAGTAACTGGATACCAACGCGCCCCTGCATCAGAAGCAGGATGGAGAGCTCGTCCTTCCAGACCCTAAGGTGAGACACTATGAGGAATCACAGAAGGGTTTCGAGGAGGGTGTTAGGGGCGGAGGGCCCCAAATAATGGACAGGAGCCAGCAGAGTGGAGGAGAACTTCCTTATTCCTCTTCAAACCGGCAAGTGCCGTGCCCGCACTCCCCCGCCCCTCACCACGTCACATCCGCCTGTGACGTCCACCTCACGAGTGAGGTGTCTTAAAGGGCACTCACTCGTGACAACACCCCCGGACAAAATGTCCTTTCAAGTCACCTTTGCAAAACTTGCTTCTCATAACATAACTTGGCCAAGTGGCAACGCTATCAACACTCCTCCACTAACCTGGGAGGCCTCCTCACATTTCTCTGGGGTCTGCCTCGCGGCTCAGGGTCAGAGCCGCCGCCAGTGTCTTCATCAGGGTACACCTGGCGCTGGACCTGTGGTCCGAGGGGGACCCAAGTTTCATCTTGACTGTCTCTTTCAGCTGGGTCGTCTTCTTCCTGTGGTGATCTTTCTTCTGTCTCTTGCATAACATGCTTAAACCTTGAGCTGTTGCGGGTCACTTCCTGCTCTCCATTAGTGGCAGTGATCATTGTTCCTTTGACAGCCACTACTTGGAGCGGTTCTGGTGCAAACTGCGAGTCAGTTTTTTTCGTCATGGCCCTTTGAACCCACACTTCATCACCAATTTGGAATTCCTTGGGACGTGCTCTCCTTCTCCTATCAGTCTGTTCGCGAGCTTTCTCCTTCACGGCTTCATCCCTTCTGATGATTTCCTGATCTACTCTGGGCTTCCTCGCTGGGTTGGTGACGACTCTAGTTCTCACTTGATATTTCATCATGAGCTCTGCTGGAGTCCTATTAGTGGCTTCATGGGGCGTGTTGCGGTAATCACGCAACATTCTGCACAGCGCTTGATGAGGGTCAGTTCCTTCCAGGCGTGCTCTTTGCATGGTCTTCTTAATGGACGCCATGAACCTTTCCGCCATTCCATTGGCTTGCGGCCATCTCGGGGTTACTCTTTGGTGACGGAATCCCATGTGCTTTGCAAACACCCCAAATTCATGACCACTGAACGGGGCCCCATTGTCTGACTTGAGAGTCTCTGGTATTCCCCACTCACTGAAGACTTCATCAAATGTTGCTGCGACATGAGCAAATGCTGTCGACTTGACACGTTTTACTATAGGGAATCTTGAATGTTCATCGATGAATAGTAGTAGGTAGTCTCCTTCCTCCCGTGGCCCGTAGAAGTCGACCGCCACTCTCTCCCAGGGATGTTCAGGGATTGGCATGACTTTGAGTGGGACCGGCGGTTCAGGTTTTGCTGTGCAACTGCATGCTATGCAGTTCTTTACCCACCGGTCAACCATATCGTCCATGAAGGGGAACCACACACTGCACCTCAGCTGGCGTTTGGTGTTCTCCGCACCTCGATGTCCCTCATGCGCCGTTTTGATGACTGCTGCTCGCAGTGAGGTAGGAACGACTATCTTACATCCTCGCAGCAAAATGGAGTTGTCTTGGACTGCCAGTTCTACGTGTATTCTCGCCAGACGCTCCATCTCATCACGAGATGCTCCTGGGTGGCTCTGGACGGCTCTGCGAAAGTCCTTCCATCTGTTGTTCTCCGTCAAGCCGATCGCTAGTGCCATCGTCGGGTCAGCAGCAGACGCGGTCGCAATGGTCTCAATGGTTACGGCGGGCGGTAGTGCATTGGCAGTGACATAGCTTATGTATTCCGCGTCGCCCTGTCTTGGAGTGTGGTTGCCCACCGGGTGTCTGGAGAGGTAATCAGCAGGGTTGTGCTCGCCCCCACGCCGATGAACAATGTCAAAATCATATTCTTGTAGGCGGATGCCCCATCTTTCGATCCTGGGGGGCATTTTCGTGCGAGGATTGCCAAACAGCGATAACAAGGCCTGATGGTCAGTAATTAGTGTGAATTTTTTTCCGATGACGAAATTATGGAAATGTTCACACGCCCAGACGGCTGCCAGGCTTTCCTTTTCTGCCTGGGAATACGCAGACTCAGGCGGAGCTAGAGCTCTGCTGGCGTATGCCACAATGTGTCTCGGGTAAGTGTCTTGTCCACTGGTTTGTGCTAAGATTGCCCCTAGCCCCACCGGACTCGCGTCCACCACTATCTCAGTGTGCCATTCGGGATCAAAATATGCTAGCCTCCTTGCCTCAGTCAGAGAGTGTTTGATAGTATCAAATGCTACCTGACATTCCTCAGACCAGACAAAGGGGGTGTCTTTTTGGAGCAGACGCCTGAGGGGTTCAGTGATGGAAGCAAAGTGTTGGATATACCGGGCACAATATCCCGCCATCCCCAGAAAGGACCTGACGTCGGCAATCTGGGAAGGCTTATCGAGGTGGAAGATGGTCGCCACTTTGTCCGGGTCCGGAGTCATGCCATCTGCAGAGAAGATGTGGCCAAAAAACTTCAGCTTCGCCTTGCTGAACCGACACTTTTCTATATTGAGGGTTAAACCCGCGTCCTGTACTGCCTGGCATGCTGCACGGAGTGCTTCATCGTGTTCACTGCGAGACTTGCCAAAGACCAAAATGTCATCGCTATAGTTGAGAGCTCCTTTAATGGGACGTATGACTTGCCGAACGGTTTCATGAAAAATTTCGGCCGCCGAGGAGATGCCGAAATTTAGTCTCTTGTAGCGGAATAGTCCGTCATGCGACGCGAACGTGGTGATTGGCCGTGACTCAGGGTGAAGTACTAGCTGATGGTACCCCTGATTTAAGTCTAGTTTGGAGAAGAGGACAGATTTGTTCAGTTGGACTATCATGTCCTCAATCTTGGGTCCAGGGTGTCTCTCCCGCTGTATGGCGGTGTTGGCTACACGCATGTCTACACATATCCTCAGACGACCGCCTTCCTTTGGGACAATCACAAGGGGGGATACCCACGGAGTCGGCCCTGTGGCAGGCTCAATGATATCATCTCTAAGTAGTTGGTTCAGTTCTCTGGACACCGCCTCCTGCAGGTGGAATCCTACCCTTCGTGGGTGTTGTGGTACTGGTTTGACTGCCGCGTCTATGTGTAACTTTATCGGTGGGCCCTTCAATTTACCTAGGCCTTGACACAGTTGCGGAAATTCCCGGACAATGTCATCCTTGGTTATGGCAGTGTTGTCGCGGGATATCAGGGCGCGGATCTGGCCTTGCTGTATAGCTGGACCCTCCGACGATTTGACTACGTCCTCCTCCCGTACGAGAATGTTGATTAATCCGAGACAGGACGCCGTCTTGTAACTTAGCAGGCAGCGACCTTTGGTGGGGCTCCTGATGACGTGGATCACAGTATCGGTGGATTTGTCAGCGAACGTCAATCTGCGTTTGAAGGACCCGACGCTTTGCAGCGGTGTGTCTGCCCCCCATTGGTAGATTTTGGACATGGACAGGTTTAGCGTCGGTTTCTGGCAGAGCGTTAGAAATTCTTTTTCACCCATGACGTTCACCGTAGCTCCAGAGTCAATCAGAAAGCAGAATTGTTTGCCGCAGATGTCAATGGCTATCCTGGGTGCTTCTCGGGCTTCCTGTTCGTCCATTATGAGATTGACAAATTCGTCGCTTGTATGCGGGTCATACGTAGCGTCATAATCATGTTTACTTTGCACTTCAGCTATGAACTCGCGGCGCGTTGCTGGCGGTCCATCATATTCATCAGTAATACGCGCAATTTGTCCTTGTGACTCATAGCCTTGGCCGTCATCTTCCGGGTACACTTCTTCAACCACCCGCACATATCTCCTCGGGCTCTGTTGGTAGAACCGGGGCTGTTGAGGCGGGCTAGTGTAGAATCTTTCAATGGGTCTGACTTGCGCTCTCGTCGTGTCACGTGCGGTGGGGAACGGCTTACCTTCCCTGCATACAGATTGGAAGTGGCCCTCCCTACCGCAGTTGCCGCACTTTTGAGAGAGAGCTGGGCAGGAACCTGCATGCGGAAACGCCATCCCACACCTATAGCATTGTCTCTGCAAACGCGGGGTCGACATGTTGCTTGGAGAAACGCTCTTGTTCCCAGCGTGGATCGCAGCTATCACGTCACTTTTGTCAAGGTTTCCAGCGGCATTGCTGGCTATGTGAGTGGCTTGTTTTTCAACTCTTTCGAGTATACGTGCCATTGCACTTACTTCTTCGATGGTGACAGGTTTTTTCAGGAGTTGCTTCTGTAGCGTCGCCGATACGCACCCTTCAATCACTCTGAGTCGAAGCGCTTCATCAAGCGAAAACGCGTCAAATTGGCAATGCGCACCTTTGACGCGGAGCCTCGTGAGAAATTCATCCACAGTCTCGTCAGTGCGCTGACGGCATTGGTTAAAGACATATCGTTCATAGTCTCTGTTGGGAGCGATGACAAGACGTTTGTTCAGGGCTGCGATGAGGGCATCAAAATCAGCCATTTCCCCTGGCGGAATGGTTTTGATGAGTGATTTTATCTCTCCCCCTGCCGTGTTTATGAACATGCTGCGCAGTCGAGGGGAGTTTTCTTCTCCAGCGGCCTCAATGAAATTATTGAAGTCCTCCAACCAGTCCACCCATCGTGGTCCTTTATCTGCCTGAGGAGTCATGGAAAACGGGGGCGGCATGCGCCATGCTGTGGCGGTGGATCTGGTGACAGCCGGCGCAGGTGGGGGTTGGGAGCTGGAAGATGCCTGGGCAGCAGTGGTGCTCATGGTGGCGTGTAGGATGTGGCCTCAGCGGTGGATTGGAGCTGAGAGTCGTTCTGCAGGCAGGTTGGCACAAAGTCACAGAGGTACTGGGACGAGGAAGAAGGCCCCAGCAAATGAGGAGTGGTGATGTAGAAGAAAATTTTTTTTTTTTTTCTTTTTAAGCTTCGTGGGCCCGTGGTAGTCTGTGGTTGCTTTGTGGTGGTGCTCAGGCTGGCGGAAGCACCAGGCGCAGTGTGCAGAGAACTCTTCTGCTGCACGGCAGCTGCGTGCAAGGCTTCGGATCGTGTGTGAAGGAGGAGGAGGTGGGAAAAGGAGGCCGTGTCAGCGGGGATCCGCTCATCGGGAAGGAGGACTGCTGGCACCAGGGAGAATCCTCGTCGCCAAATGTTAGGGGCGGAGGGCCCCAAATAATGGACAGGAGCCAGCAGAGTGGAGGAGAACTTCCTTATTCCTCTTCAAACCGGCAAGTGCCGTGCCCGCACTCCCCCGCCCCTCACCACGTCACATCCGCCTGTGACGTCCACCTCACGAGTGAGGTGTCTTAAAGGGCACTCACTCGTGACAGAGGGTGAGGGGGGAAAGTGGGAGGTCGATTGCATTACCCCACAGACAGTTAATCCCCTATTTTCGCCTACAGAAGGATACTTCTGCGAGCCAGACAAGGCAGATTTGGGGGCCCGGTCCAGTCCGTCTTCCAAACCCTGCGCATCACCTTAGAAGAGGTCACAGCAGCGCGAACCAGGCCAGCGCCTCCGTGGGAGTCAGGTGAGCGTTACAGAACGCGAAGCCTTCCTACAAATTCCCACCCAGGCGCTATGGAAAGTTCTGAGACTGATCAGTTGGCCCAATTAGTGGAGGAATTACGGGCCGAAGTACATGCTGCTCGTCAAGAGACTAATGCCCTCAGGAGGGAATTAATAATATCAAAGGAAAGAACTGATGACCTGGCCAGACAGCTTTTGCAAGGTCAAGCTGGGCAAACTCCTCTACCCGGTTCCAGAGGGAACCCCGCTCCTGTGGTTTCCAGTAACCCTGTGCAGATTAATCTACCTGGAAACATGCCGCTGGCCCCACCCAAACGCTTTGCTGGGGACCCCAAACGATTCGCCGTATTCATGAATCAGTGTCGTTTGCACTTCCTATGCAGACCTGGGGCCTTCCCTAATGATCAGACCAAGGTAGCCTTTGTATTGTCATATCTCAGCGGCTGCGCTGCCGATTGGTCAGTTCCACTGCTTACTCAAGATGGCCCGATTCTCCGTGATTTTCAAAGGTTTCAAGCAAACATGGAAAGGTTATTTGATCGACACTCTCAGGGGCAGGTTCTGGATGACGAACTTCTATCCCTGCGACAGGGCAATCAGGACCTCCTATCCTATATTGCAAACTTTAATAGAATAATTGTGGAAACGCGATGGCCAGAGGATAAAAGAGTCACGTTGTTTTATCGAGGCCTACGCGGAGAACTTAAAGATGTCTTGGCCCAAGTTGTAAATCCGCCCCAAGAATGCACAGAGTATATAGACTTAGTGGTCCAATTGGATCACAGACTTCAAAACAGAAAAGCAGATCGGTCCAGGTTTGAGACCCGGGTGTTGGTCAAGACACATGCTAATCCCAAGGGAGTTGATGTCTCTGAGCCTATGCAAATTGGAGGGGTTAAAGGACCCTTAACTCAAAAGGAACGTGAAAGGAGGCGGCAGTTAAAATTATGTCTTTATTGTGGGAATTCTGGACACTTTCTACGAGATTGCCCGGCAAAACCGCCCCGAAAGGCGGTAGGAGCCGCTGATAAAAACCATGAAGACTCTGTTTCGGGAAACGACTCCGCCCGACAAGTGTAGGGGTCCGCTTGCCGAGCTTGAAAACGAACTCTCAGACCTCGCATTTCATTGTGCCAATGGTTCTCGTAGATCCAGAACAGCCTAAGCGGTTGCATGCAATAAAGGCATACATCGATAGTGGGGCTATTGGAAACTATGTGGATCGTGAATTGGTCTCTAGGATTAACCTCCCTCTCCGTCCCAAAACCAGCAAAGATGTCATCACCACAGTCGATGGAACTGAAATTGCCTCTGGACCGGTAACACATTCCACTACTGAGGTGACTCTTATTGGTCCCGACGGCCATCGGGAGGGTGTTGTGTTTGATGTAATCAAGGCTCCACAGTTTCAGGTTATTCTTGGAATCCCTTGGTTAGAGACACATAATCCTCAAATTGATTGGCGAGCTAAGAGAATAACCTTCCCGGATTGTACACAGACCTGCTACCCAGAAAACCTGAAGATTAATCTAGCATCTGTAACCTCTGCCTCCATGCAACTACCTCCGGAATACCAAGACTTTCAGGACGTCTTCCAAAAGGAACAGGCCAACACATTACCTCCTCACAGATCGTACGATTGTCAAATCGATCTGGTGCCCGGTGCACAAACCCCTTGTAGCAGGATTTATGCCCTTACCGAACCTGAGAATCTGCATTTGAGACAATATTTGGATCAATACCTAGCTAATGGTTTTATTTGCCCGTCAAGGTCCCTGGCATCCTCGGCTTTGTTCTTCGTGCCCAAAAAAGAAGGCGACCTTAGAACTTGTATCGATACCGCGCATTGAACCAGATAACGGTTAAAAACCGTTATCCTCTGCCTCTGATCCCTGAACTCCTTGACCAGGTGAAGGACGCTTGCATATACACAAAGTCAGATCTCCGGGGGGATTATCATCTGGTACGAGTTAAAGAAGGCGATGAATGGAAAACTGCCTTCCGTACTAAATACGGATTATTCGAGTACCAGGTGATGCCTTTCGGATTGAGTAACGCGCCGGCTGCCTTCCAATACTTCATGAATGATGTCCTTTGGGAACTCATCGATGTTTGTGTTGTCGTATATATCGATGACATTCTGGTGTACTCCTCTTCGGAATCTGATCACAGAAAACACGTCAGGGCAGTACTTGAAAAAATGCGCCAACACAAACTATTTGCTGAATTGGAGAAATGTGTTTTCCATACCACAGAAGTCGAGTTTCTAGGTTTCATCCTGACACCCAAAGGAGTCCGAATGGACTGAAGAAAAGTGGATGCCATCCTCAAATGGCCATCACCTAGCTCTGTAAAAGGGGTTCAAAGCATGCTCGGCTTTGCCAATTTCTATCACAGGTTTATCCCAGAATTTTCACGTGTGGTACAACCCATTACTGCACTCTTGAGG
This sequence comes from Ambystoma mexicanum, assembly GCF_040938575.1. Lineage (NCBI taxonomy): Eukaryota > Metazoa > Chordata > Amphibia > Caudata > Ambystomatidae > Ambystoma > Ambystoma mexicanum. Next base: position 1,090,399,280 of record NC_090929.1, read on the forward strand.
AAAAATAAACGTTTTGAATGGTCTGAAGAAGCCGAGCAGGCCTTTCAGGATTTAAAAGCTAAGTTTACCTCCGCACCTATATTGAAACACCTGCGTCCAGATCTCCCTTATGTCGTCGAGACTGGCGCATCCAGCCTAGCCATGGGAGCTGTCCTGTCCCAAAGAGATCCCGAAACTAACCAACTGCATCCCGTAGCATTTTGGTCCAGAAAATTCTCGGCAGGTTAATTATGCAATCACGGACAAAGAACTGTTAGCCATTAAGTCCGCTTTTAAAGCCTGGCGGCATTATCTGCTTGGCTCTCGACATACCATCACAGTGATCACTGATCACCGGAATTTACAGTATTTGAAAACCGCCAAGGCTCAGTCATCACGGCAGCTCCGATGGGCTTTGTTTTTCGCTGAATTTGATTTCGTGATTACCTATCGACCTGGCTGCAAGAATGGCAAAGCAGACGCCTTATCCCGAATTGGAATGGGAGAATCTGATACAAACTCAGAACCAGTACCAATAATTCCCGAACAGAGGATTCTACGCATGACTTCGTTACAGACGCTTGAAGACATTCAAGCCAGAGTGAAACAACTCCTGGACCCTACAACCTTACAGGATTGGATACAAAAGGGATCAGACTTTACCATAGATAATGGTTTACCTTATTTCCAAGGACGCTTATTCCTGCCACATAAGGAATTACACGAACTAGTTATTTCCGGTTATCATGATACATTAATAGAGGGACACCCCGGTATTGCCAAGACAGAGGAAAAGGTGAAACGACAATTTTGGTGGCCCTCTTGGCGAAAAGATGTTAAATCTTTTGTGATGTCCTGTGGTGTTTGCGCCCAAAATAAAAGTCAAAAGAAAAGACCAGCCGGTCTCCTTCAACCTCTAGACATACCGCCAGCACCCTGGCACACCCTATCAATGGATTTTATTACGGACCTGCCTCCTTGTTCGGGGTACAATACTATTCTGGTAATTGTGGATTTGTTTTCCAAAATGGCCCACTTTATTCCTTTGAAAGGTTTACCTTCAGCTTCTGTCCTAGCCAAAGAATTCCTCGAAAATATTGTTCGGCTACATGGATTCCCATCTATACTAATCTCTGACCGGGGAAGCCAATTCATTTCCCACTTCTGGTGCAAATGTTGTCAAATGGCGCAGATCGACGTAAGATTATCGACCAGTCACCGACCTCAGACCGATGGTCAGACCGAGAGGACAAATCAGACCCTTGAGCAGTACTTACGGTGTATGTTACAGCAATCTGAAAGCAACTGGAAAGACATTCTTTGGATAGCCGAATACGCATAAAATAATTCGGTACACTCTGGAACTGGCCACAGTCCTTTTTATACTTTGTTTGGGCATCACCCTCGAACCTCAAACCTTGACTCACCTCAGAACCTCGGAATGCCTGCAGTAGAACATCTGCATTCTGCAATTACCCAAGCCTTTAAAGAGGCAACTACGCATTTACAACAAGCCAAGAGAAAATACAAGGAGAATGCTGATCTACATCGGAGTGAAGCACCTCTGTATCAGATTGGGGATCAAGTGTGGTTAGCTACCAGACATTTACCACTCAAAGGGCCTCAAACTTTTAACCCAAAATATCTGGGACCTTATTCTATTATGGCAATAATTAACCCAGTGGCTGTTAAACTTCATTTACCAGCTAGTATGCGAATTCACCCTGTTTTTCATGTGTCACTTCTGAAACCAGTGGTACCCGGAACCCGACTACTCAAACCTCCAGAACCTATTATAATAGATGGGGAGCCCGAATTCGAAGTGAAGAACATTTTAGACTCAAAAATGTTTAGGTCAAAACTGTTCTACCTAATTGATTGGAAGGGGTACGGACCACAGGAGAGGTCGTGGGAACCCAGCGACCATGTGCATGCACCTCGATTAGTCAGGAAATTCCACCGACTCTTCCCAGACAAACCAAAACCCCCGGAGGGAACAACCTTGGGAGGGGCCTTGGGGGGGAGTGCTGTCATGATGCCCGCTCCCGGGGAGCCGGTTCAAGCCCTGCGTCCCCGAAAGCGGACATCCAGTCCCCAAGGAAGGACCCAGCAACCCCATATAGGGGCCCTTTGGACAGTGTCCTGGCGCCTATGGCTTGTAACTCGCTCACCCTTCTAGCAGATGTAAGTGCTACTAATAAAACAGTCTTAAGGGTAAGAAATCTTAACGAACAAGAGTGGAGTGGTTCGAAAGGTGTGCCCAACAGGAAAGTTAGGACTAAATTTAAATCCCATAGGGGAACCTGGAATGGTCTTGGGGGATAAACGTTAGTTAACCCCTTTAGAAACTGTATTACCAAGAGTAACTTGAAATAGGATGGTTCTTCTGCAGTGCGCTTAAAGATGGATAGCGCTGCGAGATAGCCCTTGATGGTGCCAACTTGAAGGCCTGAATTCGCTAAATCAAGTAGGAAGAACAAAACCATTGGTGTACCACATGAAAAGGGATTGATATTCTTTTCCCTACACCAGCTGCAAAATCTGTTCCAACGGCAGCGGTATAAAGATTTTGTTGCTGGCCTTCTTGCCGAAAGCAACACCTCCATAACGTCAACAGAGAGGTCACAATCCTTGTACCTCAGCCTTTCAGAAGCCAAGCGTGAAGGTTGAGGGTTTTGATGTATGGATGGAGAACCTGACCTTCCTTCTGTGAGAGCAGATTCTCTCTGAGTGGAAGTCGAATTGGAGGGCAGATGGACAAGTCTAGAAGGTCCGGGTACCACGTTCTCCTGGCCCAATCCGGGGCAATTAGGATCATGGTTTTCCGGAATCTTCTCAACCTCCTGATCATTTGAGGAATGACAGGGACCGGTGGAAACGCGTACAGGAGCGGAAACTCCCAGTCCACTATGAACGCGTCTCCCAGAGCTCCTCTCGGGGGAAATTCCTTTGAACAGAACAGATTGCACTTCCTGTTGACACTGGTGGCGAACAGATCCACCTGAGGGGTTCCCCAAAGGGCGAAGATCTCTTGAAGGACTTCCTGAGCTAGTTGTCATGATGCCCGCTCCCGGGGAGCCGGTTCAAGCCCTGCGTCCCCGAAAGCGGACATCCAGTCCCCAAGGAAGGACCCAGCAACCCCATATAGGGGCCCTTTGGACAGTGTCCTGGCACCTATGGTGCCAGGCCCATAAAAGACATCAGTCCTGGCGCCATAGGTGCCAGGCTCATTATGGGAGTGCTTGGGTGCACTTACCTGATGCAGACCATGCTGCAGGATCCCAGCCTCCTTGAGGCCTGAAAGGAACTACTTTACCTGTGGGACTAATTTACCATCCGGGCGTGGTCGGGGAAGGATACATACCTGATTGGAGGAAGGATACATACCTGGAACTTCTTCCAAGGCTATTTAAACCCCACCCGAACAGCCACACGTGCTTCGCATTGTTCTGCATCTAGTAGCTGGACGCTCACCGTGTCTGCTCCTGCATCCTGACTTCTGCCACGCCTGCCAGCATCCTGGATCACCTGCGAAGGAAGAGAAGAAGAGAACAGAAGAAGGAAAAGTCCTTACCTGCTCAAACCGCATCCCGGAGACATCTCGCCGACAATCCTGAAAAGGAAGATTTTTATTTAAAAGCTCATCGCGTCGATCGCTGCAGCGCCGCATTCCACTCACCTTTACAGGGCGCCTCCATGTTCAGCAGCGATCATCCGGATTCGCAGTCACGCCCCAGCGCCTAGAGAGAAAAAGACCAGAACAAAAGGTGAGAGAGAGAAGGGAATAAGGAAAGCTAAATCTCCATGTTAAGACTTACCTGTTGATTCATTCCCTCTCCATTTTGGGTCCGCGCCGCATCCTGGCATTTCCGGACCCCGGCCCCTAAGGGGAAAAAGAGACATCAGCGTTAATGAGCGAATGAAAAGACATTACCAAAAAACGCTCATTAAAGACTTACCTGATTTCTAAAAGGATTTCACCTCTCATCTCGGGTCGGTGCCTGTTCCCCGGCATTCCGTACCCCGGCCCCTATGGGGAAAAAGACACTAGCATTAGTACATTAATGCATGGACACAAGGGGAATCTCTTATCAAAAAACTTACCTGGAAGCCAAGCAAGTTTGGTTCTCACCAATCCGAAAATCCAGTGAAGTAACTGGATACCAACGCGCCCCTGCATCAGAAGCAGGATGGAGAACTCGTCCTTCCAGACCCTAAGGTGAGACGCTACGAGGAATCACAGAAGGGTTTCGAGGAGGGTGAGGGGGGAAAGTGGGAGGCCGATTGCATTACCCCGCAGACAGTTAATCCCCTATTTTCGCCTACAGAAGGATACTTCTGCGAGCCAGACAAGCCAGATTTGGGGGCCCAGTCCAGTCCGTCTTCCGAACCCTGCGCATCACCTTAGAAGAGGTCAAAGCAGCGCGAACCAGGCCAGCGCCTCTGTGGGAGTCAGGTGAGCGTTACACTAGTTCCCACTCGTGGGAGACTGTGCTCTGCCTGCTCAGAGCGTCCGCTGTCAAGTTCTTCTCTCCGGCTAGGTGAACTGCCGATAGAGAGATTCCTTCTTGGATTGCCCAACACCAGAGCTGCATCGCCTCTCTGCACAGAGGTAGTGATCCTACGCCTCCTCTTTTGTTGAGGTAATGCATGGCCACTGTGTTGTCCGTCATTATCAGGACATTCTTTCCTTGTACAGATGGCAGAAAAGCCTTCAGCGCAAGTCTGATGGCCCTCAGCTCTAACAGGTTGATATGTAGTCTGGACTCCGATGGAGACCAACGACCGCTGATGGTCAAGTCGTTGGCGTGGGCTCCCCACCCTGAGAGTGAGGCATCCGTGACTACTGTTATCTCCGGCCAGGGTTGCCAAAACTGCTCTCCTTTCAGAATGTTCTCCTGACAGGCCCACCACTGAAGGTCTCGAGCCACCCTGTCGGGAACCTGAAGAAGATCTGTCATTCTCCCTGAGAATTGTGACCACTGAGTTCTCAGTGCCCACTGGAGGGATCTCATTCTCAGGCGAGCCTCTGGCACTAGGAAAATGCAGGATGCCATGAGGCCTAGCAACCTCAAAAAGTCGAAGGCTGGGAGACGTTGGGCATTTTGAAACTTGGTGACCATCTGTAGAATATCTTGAGCCCTCACCTCTGGTGGCGAGGCTTTTCCCAGGGAAGTGTCCAGGATCGCTCCGATGAACTGGAGTCTCTGCGATGGTATAATTTGTGACTTCTTTAAATTGAGGGAGAAGCCCAGTCTGTGAAGGGAGTGGCAAACATGATCTAGCTGGATCTGAGCTTGTTCCAAAGATACAGCTCTGATCAACCAATCGTCCAGGTAGGGGTAGACGTGAATCCATTCCCTCCTAAGACTTGCAGCCACTACCGACATTAACTTGGTGAAGACCCTCGGGCGGAGGTCAGCCCAAATGGCAGCACTCGAAATTGATAATGAGAGTTGCCAATTGCAAACCTCAGGTATTTCCTGTGTTTGAGATGGATTGGCACATGGAAATAAGCGTCCTGAAGGTCCAGAGATACCAACCAGTCCTGGAACTGAAGGGCCTGAAGGATCTGAGAAAGAGTTACCATCTTGAATTTGTCTTTCCTGAGGAACGTGTTCAATTCTCACAAGTCCAAGAAGGGTCTCAGTCCTCCGTCTTTCTTTGGAATGAGAAAGTAAGGGGAGTACCAGCCCTTGATCCTCTCCGCTACAGGTACCAGTTCTATGGCACCTTTCTCTAGCAGGTCTAAAATTTCCTGCAAGAGGAGCGGATCTGGAGCTTTTTGAGAGCTGATCCCCGGTGGATGACTCTGAGGTATGCGTAGGAGAGGCAGGCAGTAGCCTTGTGCAACTGTCTCCAATGCCCAAGCATCTGACATAATAGCCTGCCATTCCGCCAGATGTTGAGTTAACCTGCCTCCTACAGGTGTCTTGTGAGGGAAGACCTCAGAGTGGTTTTGGGGCGGCTGATGCAGATGCCGATGGTAAAGAGGCACCTGCTGTTGCTGCGGCTTTTGAATATCTACCCCGTCCACCTCGGGTAGTTCTTCTTTGTCCCCTTTGAGTCGGTCGTCCTCTACCTCTTCCGAATGCGGAGTAGAAGCGAAAGGACTTGCCTCTCGCAGAGGTTCCTGTGGGACGAAAAGGTGTCTGACGGATTGCAGCGCCTAGGGATTTTGCTGCTGCCTTTGATGTTTGCAGTTTTTCTAAACTGTCATCCGCCTTTTTCCCAAACAAAGAAGAGCCATCAAATGGCATATTCAAGAGCCTGGCTTGCACATCTGGGGCAAAACCAGACTTTCTCAACCAAGCAAATCTCCTGGTTGTTGTACTTGCCGCCATTGCTCTGCTGATACTGCCAGCCGAATCAATGCCCGTCTGGAGGGATTCGCACATAGCGTCTTTACCGTCCTTTATGATATTTAGGAACGCCTCCCTTTCTTCTCCCTCCGGGATGCAGTCAGCCGCTGTAGAAGCACACTCCCAAAGTGTATGGCTAAATCTAGCAAGGGTGCAAGTAGCATTAATAGATTTTAACGCCATGCTACATGCCGAAAAGACTTTCTTAGCCATAGCATTGTATTTTTTATCGTCCCTGTCCTGTGGGACGGTAGGGTAAGCAGTCTTGATGTCAGTAGAAGATGCTGCCTGTACCACCAGACTTTCTGGGGATGAGTGTTTGGACAAAAACTCCGGGTCTGCAGAAGATACCTGTATTTAGTAGACAGTTTTTTATTTACTGCCGGGACGACATCTGGGGTTTCCCAGTTCGTCATGATTTTTCTTTGAAGAGCTTTATGAAAAGGTACTACAGGATCCTCCTGTGGACCTTTATCAAGAATATCTGTGAGGTCATCCTGTTGGAAAGCCTGTGAAGGTGTTGACCACCCCATAAATTCTTTGATCCTGGCCATTAAGGCTCTATAAAGGGTTTCAGCATGCTCCCCCGGGTCTGGCCTAGCGAACTCCACCTCTGGGGAAGTGTCTAAACCACTTGCCTCATGTAAGGAATCATGGAGTTCCTTTAATCTGCGTTCCTCTGAGGATAACTCCTCATGAACTGGGGTTGCAGATCCCTGCAACTCAAATGTCTCTTCTTGGTCAGATAGTTCTCCCTCTTCCATAATTGAGGACATTGTTCTCAATTGGTCTGAACTCACAAAGGGTGTGAAACCCATCTCCAAGGCAGAGGGTGCCAAACTTGTTGTAATTGGCCTCGAAAACGTCGATGTCGTCGACGCCGACGTCGAAGGCTTCGAACGTGGCGTCGAAAACAAAGGTGGAGGCCTCGAGGTCCTCGATAGAATTGGAATTCTGCTCGAGGATGTCGACAGTCTCGACGACATCGTCATCGAAGACCTGGGAATAGACTTTCCTCGGCGTCGACGCCGGTGTCGAGGATGGCGTTGAGTCGACAGACCCGTGTGTCGAAGGTCCCTTCGACAACAGCGTTGAAGACACCGACCTCAGCATCGACGGAACCTTCGTCGACGGCGTCGACGGAACCTTCGAAGAAGGATTCGAGGTCTTTGCTTTACTCGAGGGTTCGTGACTCGCTCGAGAAGCTTCCTTCGCCGGGTACTGCGACTCGCGGCGTTTTGGACCTTCGGGTCTTTCGACCAGAGCATCGCTCTCTGCAGTCTTCGAGGGGGTCGAGGCCGCTTTCTCGAAGACGCTCATCATATTTTTTCGGAATTCCTCCCATTCAGCCCGGAAACTATGTTTCGTGGGGCAAGGGATTCTCTTAGGTGAAACAGAGGAAGAGGAGGACGAAGAAGGGGATCTTCGGCGTCTCCTTTTCGAGTGCTTCGATCTCGAGGAGTGATGGGACCCGCTTCGAGACCTGGAGCGCGAATGGTGACAAGGAGACGAATGTCTCGACTTCATCGAGGAAGAAGAAGCTTTAGAAGTCTTACCTTTTTCCAGCTTACCCCTACGCTCCTTCAGGGCCTTAGCTGTCATGGACATACAGTCCTCGCACTCCGAACAATGGTGTTCAGCTCCCAAACATCACAGACAGACCCTGTGAGGGTCAGTCAGCGACATCTTTTTTCCACAGTCTCGGCATTTTTTAAAGCCGGACCGAGGGGTCGTCGGTTCCGACGAGGAAGCCATCGAGTATGGATCGAATATCTCGAGGAAATTGGAATAATTCTCTACGAAACTGAGCAACGATATTCCGAGGCACTGAGTAAGCGTGGAAAAACAGAGCTGAGCAATGGACGCTGCGCGCGGCCTTTATAGCCAGGATGACGTCGAAGTCGATACGGCGGCTGTCGAGGGACATCGACTCGGCGGACGTCGACGCACAGCGCCCTCTAGAGAGAAAAAATTTCCGAGGCCAGCAAAGCTGGAAAGAGATATCTAAGATAAGGAATACGTCAGAGGACACAATCCCTTCGAAAGATGATTACGAACCGGAACAATATGTCGGCAAATAGGTGGTCCATGAATCTCTGAAATATCGCAGGAGCATTCACTAAACCAAATGGCATTACGTGATATTCATAATGACCAAAGGGAGTTTGGAATGCGGTCTTCCGTTCGTCTCCGGGTGCAATACGAATAAGATGGTATGCACCACGAAGATCCAACTTGGTATACCAAGAAGCCCCTCGAACAGCTTCAACAATGACCGCGATGAGAGGCATGGGATACTTGTCAGCGGTGGTTATCTTGTTGAGACCACGATAATCAATACAGGGACGGAGCTCATCTGAGTCCTTTTTGGGGATAAAGAATAATGAAGCCCCTGCAGGAGACACCGACTCTGAAATGAGACCATTCCGTAAGTGGGTTTGAAGTTATTCTTTTAATACCGACTTTTCTCTTTGAGAAAGAACGTACATACGGCCAAAGGGAATGGGTTGATCGGGAAGCAGATCTATGTGACAGTCATCTCTTCAATGAGGAGGCAGAGTAGGAAATTCAGGGTTTTCAAACACTGATCGGTAAGGCTCATGACAGTCAGGAATCTCAAGTTGGCTGATGGAAGATACAGCTGGTTTGAGAGTCTCATCAGAAGATATACGGATTCCCACTGATTCTTGAGAAAGACAATGATGGACACAATATTCTAATAGAAAAAGGGTTCCAGCAGCCCAGTTTATGAACGGGTTATGCAGTCTCAGCCAAGGGAGTCCTAGAATGATTGGGTAATGGGCAGTCCTGATAACATCAAAAACCAGGGTTTCTTTATGGCTCGATATTTTACAAGTGAGTGGAATGGTTTGTTCTTTAATGGGACCCGAACTCAGAGGGGTACCATCTACTCCCTGAATAGGAGTAACCAACGTCTTTGGTACCTGAGAGATACCGTGTAATTTCGCCCACTCCACATCCACAAAATTACCAGCCGCTCCACCGTCTATTAAGGCTGGAATACCTGGGATGACGTTTTCTGGTAACAGGATGGAAAGAGAAACTACCACCATGGACTGGTTGCTGAGAGAGTTATCAAGAGACATACTGGTCTGATACGGGGAAGAATGTTGCTGAGCACTTACCAGTCTTCCCCTAACAGTAAGGCTTTGAAGTTTCCCGACTTAGAAATAGGAGAGCGACGAGGAGGAACCAAGTGACAGTCGTTCAAAACATGAGTAGAGGACCCACAGTACATACATAGTTTCAAAGACCTTCTCCTCTCCCTTTCCGTAGCCGGAATCGGTCCTCGAACGGTCCCAATTTGCATAGGTTCTTCGGTAGGAGACAGAGACTTCTGAATGGTAGAGGAATACTCCAACTGTGGTCGTGTTCCTTTCCCCTTTTTCTTTTCATATGTCCTTTCTTTTTTTTTTTTTTTTTTTATTTGCATATAGTTCATTTACAAGAATAATTTCGAGTAGAACTTTTGCAAAAGAACAAGTTAAAATCCATGTAAAAAGAAAAAGAAAATTTAAACATTTGAAATTACATTTTTTTGCATTAGCACACAATACTTTAAAATACTTTAAAATACAATTTAAAATACAAGTGCAAGAGAAAATATACTAATCAATTTACCAACTAGACATTTCATACTCAAGTCAAAATAAGTTCTTTTTCTATATGCTTACAAAAACTTACTAATTCATAAATTAAACAATTGTGAGTTCCTTGCATCATGCGAGACCATAAAAACTCAAGGCAATCCTCAAACCCTATATCAACAAATTTCATAAATCTTGCTGTACGTATTTTGTTAAAATGGGGACAATAGAGTATGAGATGCTTCAGTGTTTCGTGTGGTTCATTGCACTCATCAAATCGACATCCCACAGCAAATGTGGTGGCATTTGTTCGCCAGTACTTTGTTCTATCTCTAGTATGGTAAAGATTAAGTCTAAATCGAATATATGCCTTCCTGGTAGTTTCACAGGGAAATAAAGTGATATGTGCATAGCGAGGGATGCGCTGTTTAACAAAGGCACCATATTCTTCATAAGATTTGTATGTCATAATCCGATCAATAGTTACACACCAGTCTTAATCAAAAAGTTTTTTTTTTTGCATGGCACGGGCAAAGGTGGACATCATTCACTGTAATATTCACTTCACTTAAAAGTTGTTGCATTTTAAGTTGATAATTATAAAAGGAAGGAGGACAGTGGGTACCCAGCATTTTATTCAAATCCGCATATAGCGAATTAGTCGGTGGGTAATTCATTTTTGCAAAATGAGATAACTGTCTCCATTTCCATCTAAGCGATAGTGCCACCAACCCCAATTCATGGCGTATGATGGCATTTGGAATGGACATAGGCAAGAACATTGCTGCTTTTAAAAGTGAACCTTGTAAACAATCCAACATATTAGACATATCACACAAACAAATATCTAGTGCATAAAGAATGATACTCTCAGTCTTCAAGGACATAAATTCAATTAATGGAGTTAATGAAAATTTGCAGAACCGGGTATAAATCCTTTTCATTTGCGAAAGGAGTGTCCTGGTTTTGCATTTAATAATATCTGTCCATACCTTGATGGAATTCTGATCAGAGAGATGATACCCCAAATAAATGGCGTTGTTAATACAAGATATCTGCGTATCCATAATATGCCATCTAAAACTGCCCTTTTTCTGCTTCACTCCAAATTTCATAATGGCAGTCTTTGCCGGGTTGGGAGTCAAATTGTGGTCCTTTGCAAATTCCTCAAAAAGTGTTAATTTCGTTTGTAAACCTACAGGAGTAGGATCAAACAAAATAATATCATCTGCAAAGGCAATCCATTGCAAAGATATACTCCCAACCTTCACAGAGAACAGGTTCATATTTTCCCAGTTTTTATCCAGATCCGCCATGTATAGATTAAACAGGGTTGCTGCAAGGTTGCAGCCCTGTTTCAAGCCCAGTGCTGTTCCTATTGGAGCTGTGGTGCCCCCGTCCTGTGATATTTTTATTCTATAAGATGGATTGATGTGCAATTTCATGATCCAATACATTAAATCTTTTGGAATTCCGAAAGCCAACATTTTCATCCACAATAAGTTGCGGACAACATTATCAAAGGCCGCACTCATGTCAATCATTGCGATATATACCGGATTAGAGTTCTTATTTTTTGCTCCAGCAATAACGTGCGCAAGGATAGTTGCATTTAGAGTGGTACTCATATTCTTTCTGAAACCCGTTTGAAATTTAGAATAAAGACCCTTGGACTCGATAATTTTCTCCAAATCGTGAAGAAGTAGAATCGCAAAGATTTTAGCCTCGGTGTCGATTAGAGAAATCGGGCGATAATTTTCAGGACAGGAAGGATCACCCCTCTTAAATATCGGGACTATGTTTGCAGTTAACCAAGATGGTGGAATTTCCCCAGAGTTGAAGATGGTTTCGAATTTGGTATTTATAATTTCTGCCCACATGACAGGGTCCGCTTTGTAGAGACAAGGGGGAAGCCCGTCTGGTCCTGCAGCCTTAGAATACGACAGCCTCGAGATTGCCCAAATTATGTCTCTAATGCTCCAATTAAACCGAGGGATCCTGGTAGAGTCTAGCAATATACCAGGAAGAAATTGGAACTTATAAGGTAGTTGATATTTTGCAGTTATATACGTCTGCCATGTCTGATCAGAAATACAATTCGGCATAGATAACACAGCATTTTTTGGGTCAGCTTTTAGAGTACGCCATATAACTCGAGTGTCATGTGACGTGATGGCACGGATTAAAGTACAGTTCTCTTCATTGTGTCTCGAGATCCGGGCGAATCTTAAGTTTTGTTTGTACTGTGAGATGATTTGATTCCGCCTTTCTCTGAGTCTTTCAGTGCCTAAAACATTATATTTTAATTGTCTTAGTGCTTTGTTTTTTTCCCTTTTCAACAGTTTACATTTCTGATCGTAGATGTGTGTATGTTTCGCACTACTGCGGTTTTTACAAAATTTGAGCAAAACGGTGTCAACTATTTTGGAGTAATCCCTATCAGATAATTTTATTCTTAAGTTGGCACCATATTGGTCAACTCGCAGTGTTTCTCGAGATATGTGTTTAACAATCTGATCGCACAAGCCATTGTTCCACCTGATTGAGTGCTGAGGGCGATCAACTTCTACTGCTGTTAGTGAACTATTTGCCCCTAGCAATTGACATTTCAATTTCAGTGATGTTATAAGTTGTGCATGATCACCGATCAATATAGGCTCTATTACTAATGGGGCCATGTAAGCTATAAGATTACGAGATACAAAGATAAAATCTATCATTGACTTCTTAACTCCTCTTTCCCATGTAATTTTTGATTTCATATCGTGTGTTGCCAAGAGATCTTTGTCCCAATCAGTTAAGAGTTCTCTAAACTTGGCTCCTCTAATGCATGCTAAGGTTGCGAGTTTAGATAGACTAGTTTCATTCACATTTCTACAGTCACAATTAAAATCGCCACCAAGGATGATCTCACAATTCTGATATCTACTAGCGGAGAGTTCCAAGCATGCTTCAAGATCATCAAACATCTCTTCAATAGATAAATTGGCAGGGTTCCAATATAGTGAGATGATAATTAATGATGGATATCTGATTGAGGGTATATTAAGATGAACCCCTAGTAAACTCGGAGAGTTCCATACTAAATTAGGTTGGGCTTTAAATGAAGTATTTATTGCAATCGATAAGCCCCCAGATGGGCGGCCTGATAGATGTCTCTTAGCTAATGAGTTAAAAGTAACATAACCAGGGATAAGTAGTGGTTCTGTTTTCATCGACTCTTGAATTATGATTATAGTTGGTCGTTCATCACTGATAAGATTGAGATGCCAGTTCATTAAATTCACAAAGCCACACGAATTCCAGGATATGATTTTAAGTTCTTTGTGATTAGATAGCTATGTGACTGGTTTTGTAGGTAGTGAAGTAGTATTAGAAGACAAAATGGCCAAGAGCATAGGTTCCAGCCAAGGAAGGCCATTTGTTTGAGCTACGACTTTCAGAATCTCAGCCAAATCAAGTCCAGAGCCCTTATTTGTTTTAACAATGGGTACGGTCATATCAATACAATTTCCATCGATCACTTTTGGTGGATCTAGGAATAGAGCGGCATCATCCTCGGATCCGAAGGTAAGTAATACCAAACCCTCTCTTTTTATTTCCTCCCGATTGGACCAAATACATTTCATTACTGCCTCAGAACTAAGATAACATAGGGCCCTGAAGTTGTTGATTCTGGCCAGGGAGACTCTGGTAATATCATTGGATTTGACCATTCTCAATTGAGGTATTTTTGAGAAAAGGGAGAAGATAAATGATCGATTAATACGTTTATCTACCAATTCCTCAGCATTTCCTTCAAATCCTATGATGTATTCCTTCATCTCATCTGACTGCAAGGGCCTGTGTGAAATTGGCGCTGAGACAACTGGAGTTCCTGCTTCAATAGCAGGATTGATTAATGAATTATTAGGGTGTTTTAATAAGATCTTGCTATGATTGTTTGTGTTCTGATTGTCCATATAGAAAGTTTTACTCAGAGCTACAGAGGCTTCGCCATTTTTATACAAGAGTGGATTGGTATTCGTGTTTTTTGATAGTGTTCTACTTTGCGCAGGGCCATGTATAAATATACGATTTGGAGTCATTGCATTATCAATTGATCCAGTTTGATCGGAGCAGCTGAACTTAGGACTCTCCTTATGAAGCACGACCGGTGCCTCAACCAAAGTAGTTCTTTTTCCCGTGCCATTTACTGCAATTACCGACTTGGTCATATTCACCTCCTCTTCTATGTTATTAGTTATTTCATCTACCTCTACCTTCCCTATTTTACCAATGCCATTTACAGCGACTAAGGGTATATTTTTGGGCTGTTCGGAGATATTGTTTGCAGAGAGTTCAGTAGTCACATCCCTCGAACATACTTCACTATAGGTTTTCCTAGTTAGTGAATTCGAATTGTCACTACCATGAGGGCCCGAGTGAATAATGTTGTTTTTCATCGTACGACATCTCCATATATTTGGGAAAAAGTCCCTTAAGTTACTTTTTACTACAGAGCCGATAACAGGTTCGATTAGAGTTGTTGCACATCCGTTGTCCTGATTATCTAACACCTTAAGAGACATTTCACATAATTTTGATTTGATCAAAGGTTTAGAAATCGTAATTTCCTCAGTTATACTATTCACTGGATTAACGATGCCAGATTTAAGATTAGCAATCTGAGGAGGGACAGCACCCATCATTAGAGACTTGGTAATAATACCATTTTGACTTACTTCCTCCGATGAATTAATAACCGGGGTAAGAGCATCTTGGCTTTCTTTGGACAGTTGTCCTACATCAATATGATCTTCATCGATTAATTCTATACTAGGAACCAAGGAGGTATCCTTTCCACGTCCATCATTCTTATGTAATAGTGCTTCCTTCCTACGCTTAGCATATCTCTTAACGGCTCGCAAGTGATTCTTTTTAACTCGACGGGACATAAAAGTAAAAGGTTCCTCAGAAACACAGTGTTCTGTCTCTGTTTTCTTTTGTGATTCAATTTCTTCAAGGAGAGCAGATGGGCTATCAAGAAACCGCATTAAAGGTTCCATTTTGGTGAAGTGAGTTGTAATTGTGAAATTCAGTGCATCGACTGATGCCTTAATTTCTTTCAAGTCATTGTCGCACTTACATTTCACAGGTTCAATTAATGCGTCCTGATTGCACTGTTCCAAACTGTTTACATATAAATCGTGTCTCCCTGCCTCTTCATTGCTATGGCCTTGTCCTCTAATTTCAGATTGAATGGATCTAAGGGTGTCAACCGCAGTGACAAACCCCTCGATTTTATCCATTTTGGAGCAAAGATAGTGCAAAATGGCCTTAGTTTCCTTTAATTCCAGATGAGTGAGCTCGTGACCCTTGTCAAGGAGATCTAGAATTTTGGTGATCAACGGAAGAGGCGTTGGGGATTGATTTTCAGTTCCGCGCACACTATTCGTACCTACTCCAAGATCCTCAATTGATACTTTATTTGAAACATTAAATTGATCAGGCGAGAATGAAAGCGTGCGCGGAATTGCTCCAATTGGTGCCTCATCCGATACATCATCATCTATTTTGGTAAGATAACTCCTATTAGTATTTCCAATGGTGCCCGAATTTGTTGTGCCATATACTAGTGGAGTCATCATACTAATAGTTTGATTGACTTGTGCATTTAATGCAGCCATCTTCTGCAAGGTAGTGCTAAATTGCACTTTGTTAGGGGTACATGAATCCGATCGAATCATACTATCATTCGTATTTCCATCTACAATCTCTTTTTCCTCAACCTTTGTTGGGGCATACATAAAAACAGAGGAAGTAGCATGCACTTGGGCTACATGAGTAGAGCAGTTACCATTATCTGAGCAAACCACAGGGACGGTAGGTATATTGTCATCTACCATGTCAACTAATGGTACTTCATGATATGAAGTTCGACCTTCCTTTGCATACCGTAGAGTCAATGCTGGAAGATGTTAAAATATTAGTTATTGCCTCAATGCAACGCCCACTTCGCAGGCCATTGGCCATTGTAAAGAGGAGGTACACCAAATATAAAAATACTTTTTACAAAATATCAAAAAAAGCAAACACCTTTCCTAATGATGGGTCAGAGAATTAAAACGTGATATAACAACCTTTTCAAAGTAAGCAAAGAATTCAGCACTGTGCGCTATCACAAAACAGTACTTCTCAAGAACTTAGCTCGTGCCAGTTGCCCAGGTCACAGCCAAACAGCACAACAGCGACTCCAGCCCTTACTGCCTCCAGGGCTTAACGCCGCAAGGGTGGTTGTGCCGGCGATTTCAGTGCTGGTTGAAGTCACGTGACCAAACACGTGTCGGAGTTCAGCTCCGCCCCCTCCAGGAAGCGGTTACTGCAGCAAGAGCAACGCTCGCAGTGCTGCCAACGGGGTGCGCAGGGTGAAAAATGATAAAATGACACAGCGCTCCTTGTAAGAGTGAAAGAATCCGCCTCACGGGCGGTTGTGCCGGCGATTTCAGTGCTGGTTGAAGTCACGTGACCAAATACGTGTCGGAGTTCAGCTCCGCCCCCTCCAGGAAGCGGTTACTGCAGCAAGAGCAACGCTCGCAGTGCTGCCAACGGGGTGCGCAGGGTGAAAAATGATAAAATGACACAGCGCTCCTTGTAAGAGTGAAAGAATCCGCCTCACGGGCGGTTGTGCCGGCGATTTCAGCGCTGGTTGAAGTCACGTGACCAAACACGTGTCGGAGTTCAGCTCCGCCCCCTCCAGGAAGCGGTTACTGCAGCAAGAGCAACGCTCGCAGTGCTGCCAACGGGGTGCGCAGGGTGAAAAATGATAAAATGACACAGCGCTCCTTGTAAGAGTGAAAGAATCCGCCTCACGGGCGGTTGTGCCGGCGATTTCAGTGCTGGTTGAAGTCACGTGACCAAACACGTGTCGGAGTTCAGCTCCGCCCCCTCCAGGAAGCGGTTACTGCAGCAAGAGCAACGCTCGCAGTGCTGCCAACGGGGTGCGCAGGGTGAAAAATGATAAAATGACATAGCGCTCCTTGTAAGAGTGAAAGAATCCGCCTCACGGGCGGTTGTGCCGGCGATTTCAGTGCTGGTTGAAGTCACGTGACCAAACACATGTCGGAGTTCAGCTCCGCCCCCTCCAGGAAGCGGTTACTGCAGCAAGAGCAACGCTCGCAGTGCTGCCAACGGGGTGCGCAGGGTGAAAAATGATAAAATGACACAGCGCTCCTTGTAAGAGTGAAAGAATCCCGTATGTCCTTTCATGCATACGGTAATCAATTTGCATGGTTAAAGTGATCATATCAGCTAGATTAGCGGGACGAGGGACTTTAGAGACCTCATCTTTGAGTTCATCTGTGAGACCTCTCCGAAAAAGAGTGAGGAGACCTTCATCTGGCCAGCCTAGTTCAGAGGAGAGTTGCTTGAACTGAGTGATATACCAAAGTAATTCTTTGTTTCCTTGTTTTAAATCGAGAAGCCGTTCTTGTGTGGCAAACGAGATCTCCTTTCTTCCAAACATGGTTTTGAGGCTGTTAGTGAAGGCGGTGTAAGAATCGAGAATCACAATGTTGGAGGTAACTAAAGGGGTCGCCCAAGCTAAAGCTGGACCCGAAAGATGTGAAATAACATAGCCTACCTTATCTTTATCGGTAGGGAAAGAGCGAGGTTTGAAAGTGAATTGGATGGTACAACTGTCAAGGAATTCTTTTAGTCTGTAGGGGACACCGTCGTACATAACGGAATGTAAGGACGACGGGGGAGTGTCTGAAAAGGCTCTAGCTACTTGATGTCGTAGTTGAGCATTATCCTGTTTCAAGGATTGTACCTCTAATGACATGGCCTGCATGGCCGCCATTAGCTGCTGCATTTGTTGTTCCATTTGGAATTACGATTGCCAATATTCTTTCAGGCGTCGCTTACTGTAAATCCACTGAATATATATGTAATTAAAGCTGTTGTAGCACTAATTTAGGTAAGAACCCACAAACAGCTCACCTTGGCAATCGATGATTCCAACAGGGAGAATCAAAGCAGATGTGAAGATTTCCCAGTGACAGCCCTGGCCACTCAGCCCAGGGTAATGTAACCCAGGAGAGAGGTCAGGACTCCCAGGGAAACCCTCAATGGGAAGAAAACCCTGGACGAAATCCCCGCACGTGCAGATCAGGCTGATGGTGGAAGGTTGGAAGTCTCCGACAGGAACCCCCGGGAATCACACAAGACACCTTGTCTGCAGGTATGAGAAGGGAAGAAATAGGGAGCAGGTTAGAGGAGAGCCCAAAGAAGGGAAAGGAAAAGAGAGATCAATGGAAATCCTCTCACCCTAAAAGGACTGAGGAAAGAGGAGGAGAATTCGGATCTGGAACCTGGCTGAGTAGGAAAGCTTCGAGAGAATCTGGAAGGAAAACAGGAGATGAGAACCAGGTAGAAATACTCAAGGGAACCCTAGAGGATGGGAACTTACTCAGATGGGGAACCGGCCAGACTGACCAGAACGGGAGACAAATGAGATTGATCCGCGAAAACTGACTGAGAACGAAACTAGCGAAAGTTGAGGGGAAGATCTGAAGAGAGAAAGTAACACAGGGTAAGTCGGAACCGCAAACACAGAGGGAAATGAAAGCATGGAGAGAGAGGAGGATTCAGAAGCGAACTCACGGAGCATCAAAGACAGAAGCGACGCGAAGCACTGGCCGCTTCGTTTCCGGATAAAGGATCACGTGATCGGTCGGCCGCACGTCAAGGGAGCGTGCAACAACTAGACCGCTACCAGCCAGTCGGGGAGAATCACCAGCTTCCAACTTGCAGATGTTAGGAATCAAAGCGCTGCACAAGCGGGTCCGTGCCCATAGAGACCACTTGCGGCGATGTGTAACAGTCTCCCCCATGTGATTCTCCCTCATATAGCTGCCCCGAGGGCCAGGATCAGGTAGCGGCTGCAATCCCCTGGCCACATCGGGGGAGGACACAGCCGTAAAGGGAGTGATGATATCATTGGATTATTCACAGCACTCAACAGTTCCCTAATAACTGCATACCTTACTTGTATAAATGGTCGTTATCTGGACTGCATGTACCACAAATTGATATTCCTAAACAAATATTGAACACTCACTCTAATGATGGCGTGACGAAGGCGGGGGAGGAGCAGCAGACACTGTGGTATCATCCCTGGCTCCAAGAACAAAGAAGCGACAGAGAACAACACAGCCGGTGATTTAGGGAGACCAGTATGTGTTGAAGTCAAGGGTGCAAGCGGCAACATTGTAAAGTGAGCGCTGGAAGGAACATTGTTAAACGCGTGTGATGAAAGACACGAGGGAAGCTAAATTGATGGTGAATATTTGAATATTAGAAGAAAAGAGGATACCGTTGACAGAGTGGTCCGGCGCTGTGAATGTGCACCATTGAAGGTCTCTTTACGGTATCTTGACGAAAAGAAATGAAAGCAGAAGATAAATGTGAAGTGTAAATTGTGTGAAGTGAATCGAAGTGGTCCTGCGATGGTTTAAGCAAAACCCATTGCACATTCTAAAGTCTTCAATTCTGGCATCCAAAAGGGATCTGAACCTGGACGAGGGGGATCCAAGGTCCGAGCCCGAACGAGTGAGACCAAGTTGTGAATCTTGTGGAAAAGGGGATCGGAGCCCGGACGAGGGGGATCCATGGTCTGAGCCCGAACAAGGAAGACCATACTGTGAACATTGTAGAAAAGGGGCCTGAGCCCAGACGACAGGGGACCTGTGGTCCGAGCCAGGAGGAGGGAGACCAATCTTGAACTTTTGATGAAAGTGAAACCTTGACAAAGGAAAGGAACTTTTGTGTTTTGTTGGCGGCATCAGACCCCCTACATTAGGAGACTGTCATTGGGAAAGAGACTTTGGTGGAAGGCCCTGATGCCTACGTGTTGAACTGTTACCTCGTAGCCAAGAAGCTCTAGTGTGTGTTAAGCCTGCACGTGCCGCCCTGCCCCGTGCTGAAAACGTGGGGAAGGGAAGCTAACTGCTCAACTATCCTGACATCATTTCTTGAACACTTTTCTTTTGCTTACATTGTTATCCCAAATCATTTTGTATTTAGAAGTAAGGATTGGAAATACGCTTATTAGTATAGGCCCTTATATTTGGACAGACTCCACTAGGACTGCGCTATTATTATTTGATGGTCATAGCTTGCTACCATCCTTATATTTAGGTTTAGATAGGCTTTTTACCCACCCATTGAAGTTCAATAAACACCCTTGAACTGTGATCACTTGTGTCAGTTTTCACTGTTTGATACCATGACTTCCTTACACTGTGCTCGGGGCTTCTTTTGCTCTGCATTCCCCCACTCCTCTTCCTTGTCTCAGTGTTAAGGTGTTTCTGGGAACTATACTGCCTTTTCGAAAACCTGCACGAAAACTTTGGAACAAATGTTCTTAATAGGTTATGATGGCAAGTCAATGTTTGAGAGTTGGTCTGCAGACTGAAATGCGAGAGATTCAACACTCGACATACAGGGAGCAGGAAAGGAATTACAATAGGCCATTACAGTGTTACAAATAGGAGGTTCATCCTGCAAGGGTAAAGGGAGATATCATGTCTCACCCGCTGATACCATCACTCCCTCCCAGCGGCTGCCATCCCCTGGCCACATAGGGGGAGGACAAAGCCGTAAAGGGAGTGATGATATCATTGGATTATTCACAGCACTCAACAGCTCCCTAATAACTGCATACCTTACTTGTATAAATGGTCATTATCTGGATTGCATCTACCACAAATAGATATTCCTGAACAAATATTGAACACTCACTCTAATCAAAGTCCATCACACTACAAATATTAAACCTTCACTCACACTATGCCACTAGTTCACCAGAACCATTTTAAGCGTAATACTGAAGTACATTACCTAATACTTAAACCAACTATTGTGAAGAAGTTAGGTAGTATAAGTGAAGGTTTAATTTATAGCCTGGTAGACTTTGACTAGAGTATTTGCAGAAACCTCAACGTTGGTATTACCAATGTTTATATGCTTTACATTTTGTTTGTGTTGCAATGCTGGCACTATCATTTACATCGCCATTTCTAAAATGTGTAAACTTTAAATTTTTATATGTAAAAACCTAACCAACCAGAGAGGCCACCAAGGGGCGCACGGATGACGGTCCCCTGAAGGTGCTCCTCCCTCACCCAGGCCATATGATGTGTGTTTACCCCCACTTATAGCCCCCAAGGTGATAAAGGGACCCCAACAGGGGACATCTGAACTTGTGTGTAACGTTTCGCTCCATTCCCGGAGGAAAACGGCACTGCAGAAGGCGAGATCCAGCTACCCCACATCGACAGGCGCGAAACTAAGAGTGAGGGACGAGGCGGGACGCAGAGACACTGGAGCGTCTCTGACTGGGCAGACTCGCGAAGAAGAGGGCTGACCAGCTCCAGAACCCCCTCCAAGGTCAGGAGGCGGCCAGAGGTGAGGAGGGGGCCGTGCCCACCCCCGGGAGTGAGGGACTGGTGGCGCTGCAGTGATTTGTCCCTCCACCCCCCCACCGGTACTAAAGTTCTCCGGCCATGAGCGGGAGCCAGAAAGAAGCCACCAGGAGTCAGCCCGAGTGCCAACAAAAAGGATTGGGGTTGCATGCCTCCCCGCCCGCTATCGCGGGGCAGTGGCACTGGACCGCTCTCCCCAGATGAGCCGCGGTGAGGGACAGCCAGAAAGGAGTGTGGTGCCCTGGGCTGCGGGGGGATTGCGGCCGGCACACTGCCACCACGAAGGACCAGGAGGGGTCAGCAGGAGGGCCCCCCCAGACCAGTTGAGGGTCACCTCTCTGCCCATCAAGGACCCAGGGCCCATCTGATATTGTGTCTGGGAGTAAGGATGAGCAAGGGGCACCTGGGTGCTCCTGCACAACCTGAGCCTGCCTGAGGGGGAGTGGCCTGAGCTCAGCACCAGACCCAACAGTGGGGCAACTGGAAGATCAAAAAGTGGGGTGAGGGCCGCCTAGACAGGGGCATGTGCCCACCACGTGGGATCTGGATCTAGGGGAGTGGAGGAGACTAAGGAGGCAGGCTGGACTTGGTGAAACCCCGGGGCATTGGAACCATAATTGAGGGACCGGGGTAGGTGTGTGGCCCCTGCATTCTGGGCGTGTGCCCGCCTGCCCAGGCTCTACGCTTCACTCACTGCTTTACTTGAGGTCTGATACTGCTGGCAGAAGAGGGATCGGGAGAGAAAATGATACCGAAAGGGGATGGTGGATCAAGGTACCGATGAGAAAAAAGAATCCAGGCTCTAGGACCTTTTTGAAGTTGAACACGACTCCTCCGAACGCACCTTGAGGATAACCCCCCGAGGAGGTGCCGGAAGGGGGTGGGGGACTGGGGATTGTCTAGTTTACTGGAACTGATCGATGTGGGGCGAGAAACGTTGAGAAATGTTAAGAATGTTATGTTACCATTTTTTTCTAGGGGTCTTTAGGGGATAGGGGATCTAGGTGGGGGCAACCAAGTTTGAGTTGGCCTGTGGAAGGCCCGGGTTGCGGGCTTGGTTTGTGGTTCGGACTCACCTGGTGATGGGAACCGGGGGGGCCGGGCACCTTGGGGGTAGGGAGAAGGGACAAAGGGTTTAGGGTAATTAAGTTACAGCTAATGGCGCAGGATAGGTTCACCAATGAAATTTGTTCTCCCGATATGTGGGTTGCTGCTCATTTTGTGGGGTGTAGGTGGGACAAGGGACTTGATTATGGCTGACGGAGATAGGACATGGAAAGGGGACAGTTTGCATGTGTGTATGTTGAATGTTAAGGGGCTCAACTCCCCCACTAAGATGTCGCTGGTCGCCAGGGAATTCAAGAGGTCAGGCATTGACTTTATGTTCCTCCAAGAAACTAGATACCAGAGAAGTGAGGAATGGAGAATCCCGGGGGGATGAGGGGAGGCAAATTGAAAGTGAGCACTGGGGGTCAGGGATTGTTAGGAAGGTTGGGGTAGTGATTTTGGTTTGGAAAGGGCTACGTATGGAGGTAACAAAGGTTTGGTCGGGTGCGGAAGGCAGATCGGTATTGATTTCTGGCTGGATTAACAGAATAAGGGTCATCTTCGCAACAATCCAAGTACCAAGTACCCCCACTCCAACGGCCCCGCCTACATTACCTGGAAAATATGAACCAAAGTACGTGACGTGTACTGAACAATTAAACCAGCAAAGAGAAGAGTGTGGACTCTGTGCAGTACCCATAGGAATACCTATACCTAAGAGAATATGGGAGGTAAAGTACCCATTGAGAAAACCATACCTGCATGCAAGACAATAAGATGGCCATCTGAACGAGGTTCTTGAAGAAGCAGAGAAACAAATGGCAAAGATGAATGGTGACGTCACACAAAGTTGAATCGACACCCATATAGAAAGATAACCAGGCCAGAGAGGCAGACGACTTATAAAACACAAAGAAGTACTGAGGATAAGTGACATCTTGGGATCAAGATGAATGGACTTATGCCACAAACCTGATGAAAATACTTAAGTTAGTTTAAACGTGTACAGATGCAATGAAACGCAAGCAGCAAAGCAATCATGAAGCTAGCCACATGCTTTTGAATAGTTAGACCGCGGCAAGCGCCAACATATACATACATAGAAACATATGGACAAGTAAAGGATGGATGTTTCCACTACACATATAAGCAGTACTGAACAAGCAAGAAGGCCTCATTTCAGTGTTGCAGTTAAGAAAAGCAATTGAATTAAACAGAATAAAAGCTCAGTTAGGGAGTTGACTGAGCCAAGAAAGCCAAGGTCTTATCAAACTGGAATTGACTGACATTGGATACAATTAATGTGAAAGAACAGAGAGGTCAAGCAAAAACAAAAGACATAATAGGACTGTTGATGAATAAAATCAAATACACAAAAAGGCTCAATTTCAAGGTGTCCAGTCACGTGATAGAAGGGTGTTGGACGAACGAGATGATCACACTTACGCACAGAGGCCGGCTGGTGCCCATAGTCCTTAAAGATTCTCAGAGAACAGTACAATAACTAGGCCAACTTTGAAGCACTAATTGATACTGGACCATTGAGGTGATGATGGAGGATATGCTAATTGCTGGGAAGCTGGTGCTAAGGCGAGTTCGCCCACACCTGGTTGTTCAGTCTGCATGCAGCTAAGACGGTACTGACAGAGTTTGGGGGCTAACCAATTGTAGGGAACCGCGTAGTTGGGGGTCTTATAGCTTGTGTAGCCAATGGGATGTCATACATTTAATGACGTTCATAGTGGCCATTTTAAGGGGAGGGTTTAGTTGCCCCACCTGATGTTAATTATCCTACCACCTTCTTTCGTTACTCCATACAGATATAGAGCTTTTACTTAGAACTTCACTTAGACCCAATCACACCCTCCGTTAGGTTTGTGTAGTTTGCCACGTAGGATGACGTTGGTAATGACGCAGGTCAAAATGTCAATGGTGACCAATTTTGGGTACAAAAGCCCAGTTCTTTTATGAAGTAAGTAGAGTCAGAGTATAGAGCGATTGCTGATGTTCGTTGTATTCCCTGTTTTAGATACTTGACATTCAAACAGACTAACTTGGCCAAGATATTTGTGTCGTCTTGATCATTGATGTATGAAGAAAATCTGCATCCTCATCCATCTCCAGGGTATTGCTACTCATCTTAAAGGGCTGTCTGAGTATGCCCAGCTCAAATCTATGCCCCAAATCAAGGCCAGAAGAGATTCCTGGAGAGAACGTTTGAGAAAATAATGAATGAAAGCCAGGGACATCTTATTGTGGGAGGGAACTTTAATGTGTGGATGGGTGTAAGTTTGGACAGACAGACCAGGCAGACAGGGGACCAAGAATCGCTGAGGCAGGGAGAGGTTGAGCTGGCATTGGCCATGGAACTGTAGGTGTTAAGGGATATATGGCGGCATCTCCACCCACAGGAGAGGGGTTTCACCTTCTAATCTGCATCTCATGGCACTCTAACGAGGATTGACTGCCTCTATGTTTCTAGGGGTCTTTGGCAGGTGACAAGGGATTCAGGGATTCATCCGATTTCGTGGATGGACTACAACATGGTTTCTGTGGACATCGAATGGGGAGGGCTGTGCCTGAGAAATTCCAAATGGAGGTGCAATGACTCACTGTTTAAGGATCAAATCTTTAGAGAGGACTTTGAGAAGGGCATTAAAGAATTCTTTGCTATCAATGACACTTGTGAGGTAGGAAGAGGGACGGTGTGGGACGCAGCTAAAGCCACATGGAGGGGTTTGTTGATTGGGGAGGGGGCTCGAAGGAAGAGGGAACCGACACTGATCGAGAAAGAACTAAGGGACAAAATATGTTCTCTCAAAAGATGTGCTCAGTCTTCCCCTGCGGAGAGGGAGGGCTCCATTCAGGAGGCTAGGGGTCTGAGGGAAAGGTTGAACCTGCTTGAGGAGGGGAAATTGGTTCATACCTTGCAGTTCCTTAAGCAACATTTTTACGAGAAGGGAGATAAGGCGGATGCCCTCCTCACCGCAAGGCTCAGGGGGCAGTGGGCAGACACATGGGTTGATGAGGTCAAGGGAGGGGCTGCAGGGAGACTACAGCAGAAGGGATTTAGGAGACATTTGCGGTGTTCTACAAGACCCTATATGGAAATTTAGTGAAGGCTACGTGGGTGAGATTGATGCATACTTGGAGGGTGCTTCCCTCCCGTCTCTGTCTGGGATGGTTGCAGGGAATATGAGGCTAGAATCTCGGGGGAGGAAATCTAGAATGCCATCGGAGGCCGTAGATTAGGAAAAACACCTGGGGAGGATGGGTTTACACAAGGCTTCTACAAGACCTTCTCATCAGTCCCCACCCCATTCCTGACCCTGCTCTTCAATGACATCCTTCACACAGACACCAGACTCATTTGCCCAGGCCCTTATTTGTGTGATACTTAAGGAAGGCAGGGACCCCAGCTCCTGTGGCTCTTACCGCCCAATCTCGCTTTTCAATGTAGACGCTAAGATTTACGCTATCGTACTCGTGGCCAGACTGGAGGAGCATCTTCCAAATTTGGTACATTCGGACCAGGTGGAGTTCGTGGTGGGACACCAGGGGGCAGATACTACGAGGAAAACACTCCATTTGATCAATAAGTCCCAGGCACATCAGGATAACCCCACACTTCTGTCAGTAGATGCAGTAAAGGCCTTTGACAGGGTAGAGTGGAACTTTTTGGAAGCGGTACTTATCAAGATGGGGCTGGGTAAAAGATTCTTGAAAGGTATCAGGGCACTTTATTCCTCCCTGAGAGCCTGCATAGCGGTGAATGGAGGATACTCGAGGTGGTTTCGTCTGGGAAGGGGAACGAGACAGGTTTGCCCGCTTTCCCCCGCACTGTTTGTGCTGTCACTGGAACCCCTGGCTCAGAGACTGAGGAAGGACCTGCAAATTGAGGGGTTTACAGTGGGAGGTGTGACCTATAAAGTCTTTGATGATATGCTACTACACGTAGTGAATCCACTGACGTCAATCCCAGCGGCAGTGGACGTGATTGAGGGGTATGGTCATTTGGCGGGGTTCGAAATAAATACTGGTAAGTCAGTCCTCTTCCCATTGGATAGGAGCAGGGATAGCAAAATGCATCTGTTTTCCCTCTTGTGGCATGGCAGTGAGCCTGGGTATGTTAAGGTACCTGGGGATTAACGTCATGAGAGAACTAAATAGCCTCTACAAGGCCAATCCCCCCTCCCCCGTGACCACTAAGGTGGAGAGAGACCTAGGGAAGTGGAATAAGCTGACAGTATTGTGGATGGGCAGGATGAATGCAATTAAAATGGTTGTACTCCCCAAGTTCCTATACCTATTTCAAATGCTCGCTATACAGATCCCGGATACCTTCTTTAGAATGACTAAGGCTACACTCACATGGTTCCTATGGCAAGGGAAGCAACCAAGGGTCTCTAGCGTGACACTGAGTCTCTCCAAGGATATGGGGGAGTGGGCCTCCCAGACCTACAGCTTAGGATCCTGGTCACACAATTAAGGAGAAGGGATGACTTGCAATGGTGGGCCTGGATAATTATTACTTAAGAACGGCAATGGTGGGGGAATGGTTGTGGGTTCCCAGGAGGAAGTTATTGAAGAGGATTAGGGAGCACCCCATTCTGGGCACTATATGGGTGGTCTGGTGCAAAGGAGCAGGAATGTGTGGTGTCACAACGTGGCCCTCTCTTCTTGGATGCCTCTGGGTCCCACGGATAAGGGACGTCATCCCGAGCCCTGAGAGGTTCCAACTGTGGTATGAGGCTGGTCTGGAAAGGGTTGGACAGCTGTGCAGGGACGGCAGGTTTATTACACTACAGGTGTTGGCAGAGGTCTTGGGGTTGGGTAGGCTCTCCGTCTTCTTGTATCTGCAATTGAAGGGTGTTTTCACGAGGTAAATCTGGGGAGAGAAGATCCAGAGGGATCTCCCGCATTTCGAGAAGGTTCTTGATACTGCCACGGACTCGAGGGGATTCATTGGTTCCCTATACAGGGCCCTGGTGGACACGAGAATGGGGTTATCCAGCAGGCTGAAACATAAATGGGAGGGAGACATGGGGGTGTTTCTTTCCCCCCAGACGTGGCACAGAATGTGCCAGGGATCTGCACAGGCATCAATCGCCTGCCAATACAAACTCCATGCCATCAAATTGCTACACAGGTGGCAGTATGACGCGATACGGCCGGCAAAATGTTCCAAAGTGCGAGCCCTATGTGCTGGCACAGATGTAGCAAGAGAGCCGATTTTTGGCATATGTGGTGGGGTTCGGGGCTGGGGGGGGTGAAATAGGTTGTGATGATAACTGTGTTGTAATTTCTCTTTGTTGTTCATACTGAAAATGTAATAAAATTAAAGTTAAAAAAGTTAATCTAGCATAAATGTCCTGTGCGTGAACTACAGTACGGGTAAGCATGCCGGTACCATTGTTCCCGGACTGGCAAACCACGAGTTATGCTCAAGGGTGCCTTTCTGCCCACCAGGTCGGATCTGGCGGGCAGAAAGGCACCGCGAGCACAGCATGTCGGATGCACCAGCACCGTTATAAACAGTGCCGGTGCATCCGACCTCCCCATTCCCATTCAGCCCTATGGGGCCAAATGGGGAGCATCTTTTTTCTGGCACCCGCAAATGGGCAATTACCAGGTCCGGCAGGGCCATAATGACCCGGTAATTGCCCATTCGCGGGCGCCAGAAATTTTCAGAAGTTTGGTAGCAGCCTGCCGGTTTTACCAGCAAGGCTACCACCGAACTTCTAATGAGGCCTTTAGCCTTGAAGACTAGGGGCATAAATGCTGCTGTGCATCACCTATATTTTGGGTATATGCCCGCAGGTGATATACAAGTTATATACAAGTTAATGTACATCTCCAGAATCTACATAATGAAGAGTGGAAAACAGTAAATTAAACCAAAGCCATTCAAACACATGCCCTGTGTTTTCCTATTTTGGTAAAGAACTTGTTGAGTCCTTGCTAGCAGGTTATGTATCAACTAGATCCTTACAAGTACAGTAAAGTTCTTGCTTTTCACTTTGGGTACCCACCAGAAAAACAGGTCCTTACATCAACAGCGGTCATCCTCCTTGTATTCTCTTAAGTACAACAATGCTGGATTGTGTATCTATGTACGTGTGCATGCTTTTCAAACATATGTGTAAAACAATGGGCCTCATTCCGAGTTCAGCGGTAACCCTCCCGGGGCTACCGGCAGGTTGCCGCCGGACTTGGAATGAATTACCGGCACCTGACTTCATGGTAACACTGGGGGATTACAACCCCGGTGGCTCGGGAAGTCAGAAGCTGGCAAATTGTAAGTCCCCATTCCCATAGAGTCCTGTTGGACTGGGGACCACAGAAGCACTGGCAGCGTGGTTAAACGGTGCCGATGCTTCTGTGATGGCTTGCCTACCGTGGCGCTGTGCCCGGCAGGGTCAGCCCTGTCGGGCATATCGGCTCTGGCAGGCAGACCCATAGTGTACCGGTCTGGAACCAACAGTGACGGTAAGCTTACCGGCACTGTTGTTTCCGGACCAGCACACTTTTAATGAGGCCCTATGTCTGTATGTATGTCTGCATGTGTGGCTTTTTAGGAGGCAGTCATGTGATATGGACCTCCATACAGGCAACCCCCATCCATGGCCACATTCGCAACTGGGGTCACATTCATATAAATGTACTGTGTGCATTTCTTGAAGATTTGTTATAATGTTGGTGTGTTCATATGTATGTGTGTGTTTATCAGTATGTGTGACTGTTATTACATATGTGGAATTCTACATAATTTATATTGCAATTGTTAGAGGCCAATAATAAGTGTCAATATTAGCATGTTGCTATGTTACTGTAGGAGAAATGTCTTTAGGGGACTTATTGTTCCAGATGGTTTTTTGAGCTGTGTAGTTTGAGCATCCTGTATTGTTTTCCACATTTCTGTACTGGCAATTGCTTAATTGTTTTGTCATCACCTTATTCAACTTTATTTGGAATAATTCCATTAAAACTACATCTCATATCATACAGACAAAAATTAAATAATGTTTAAATGTTTCAAATACCAGTTCCTCTGCTATATTTGAATGAATAATAATGTATGACAATCATTTCATTCACCTATAAAATGCTCTGTTTAAAAAAACATCTAAGGGTCTACGAAACAGGTATAGATTTTACTGATATTAAAAAGATAAACACTGGAATGCAGTTAATAAAACCAAAATGCTTTAAAATAAGTACAATAGTTTATGTCCATTGGTAGGCTGGGCAAAAAAGTACACAAGCTCTATATTCAGTTCTATCCATGCAGAAAGAACAACATTGATTCGAATATACCTGCTTATGACAATTAATAGTGTTTTGATCTCCTTTATCCCAGTGCTCACATATATACTTTGCTTATGTATTTCCCCAATGCACTACAAAAAACAGGAAAGCAATGTGCTTTTCGGAACACAAGAACTCACTCATTCTCTCAATTAGATTTTAAAACTGGCGCTTATCTGGCCGTTTATTAACACAGATAAATGTTACAGAATAAAAATACAGAATTAAAGAATTGGTTACATCAGCGTTAGCCTTTGTTTGCACAGTTTCATCTTTTGCCCAAAAAAGTTAACTGTACAGCTTTTCCAAACTGCAGGCTGGAAAAGAGACACTCGCTAAAGGAACGGATTGGATAAGAAGATACGTCTACCTTCTTTCAGCCCAGCAGAAGCAAACGTGATTCTTTAGTTTCCGGCCTTGGCTGATATCTCCCACTCCAACATACACAATTAAAACTGAGTACTTTTCCAGAGAGGTCGACTGCCAATACAATTTCACAGATACCCCGCCGGTGTATGCTGCAGAATTCCACTGACATGTAAACACCCTCTGTTTCACATGCGAGCCGGGAGAACTTTCTCTTCAGCTCCTTGCAGGATTGCAAAACAAACCTTGTCTGAACAGAAAAACAAGCTGCTTTTCTACTACTTCAGCAAATGCGAAGTGTTCGGAAATGAGCTTTCAGTTAGGCTTGGAGTCAACTTTCCACTTGTGCACCCAGAATGCATTTCACCTAGACTCCATCTTTGTACATTTTTTAAATGCATTATGTTCCACACTTGGAAATTTGACTTCCATAGCCTAGTGGCCCTAAATTGGGTTTTTTAAAATCTACAAAGCATCATAGCTAAGCAACAAATACATTGCAAACAACAACATAACAAATAAAAATCATAAAAATAATAAGAATGCAAGCCAGGGCATAACGTAGGGTTTCGCCAATATTTGAGATCCATGAAAATAGCCAATCCCACCAATTTCCGAAATGAGAAACAGTATCCTCCTTTGTCAATTCCTTCAATTTCTGATTATGGTTTTGCACAGACTGGGAATGGTCACTTAAGTTAAAGGAACACATTCCTTCAAACACATTGCACCCTAAAGTATACTTCAGTAATAATTAATCAATAGCAGCTCTATTTTGCAAAACTGCTTTTCTCATAACTTTGGTCTCTAAAAGCAATTCTTCTGAATTTTAAGAGATATGATTCAACCCTTTCACTACCAAGCATGCAAATTTAATTAAAGCTTTATAGCCTCCAGTAGCTAATCCCCAGACTCCCACCAAAGAGTAAGCAAGAGCTAAAACCTCTGATTCTGACAATAATTTCAGATTGTAATCACAATCTCGGTGTAGCCCTATAGATTCAAAAATTGATCTTTTTACTCTAGGTAATGCTGGCTACAAAGGAAACATGGTTAATGTTAATTGTGTAACTGCACAAGGACCTCCAGGGATGTTAGCAGGAATATAGGTAAATGTAGTGTTCCCACATGAAAACAACCAGCCTACTAGAAGTTTAACATGGTTCACATGGCTAGAAGCTACAATTGTAGGATTACAAGTCATAGTATTGATGACGTTGGTGCATGCGCTTGAGGCACGTGCACATCATTTTTTTTCAAACACAAATTGGTTGATTTCTTCATTCATTTTCAATTGTTGACACTTGCCAACCTCCTCTGGCTGACAAGTCATTATGAAACAAATATCTCCTTTAGCAATATTATGGGTATGAATTTTCGTGAGGTTTTTCCATTTGGTGTTGGTTTCCTAGCAAAAGCTAAAATATTCATAAACAGAAAAAGATTGATGAATATCATTCTCCTCCACTGACGAGTCGTTATGCATCACGCTGAAAATGTGCAATGTGTGCCAATGTCCCTTTGAATTTGCAGGGGCACTCAATAATGCAATACAATCTGGTTGAACAACTTAATGGTGTTCAATAGTGTGGCCCTCTTGCATGGCAACACCATCAAATATCCAGAAAAAGTATCCACAATGGTACATACATATTGGCAGCATTTCATGATTGGCATATGACCAATATAATCGATCTGCCAGATTTGATGCAGTAACTTGCCTCTTCGAAAATTGCCCTGGAGAGCATGAGGGATGGGTCTATGTCATGGGTCTATGTCATGGATGTTGACACACTGGACATTGTAAAATAACTGTTTTCACTACCTCTAAAGGGGTATTGATTCCTCAAGCTTATGCCCATCTGCGAGTAGCTTTTTCTCCAAGGTGCACACATTTCTGGTTGTCCAGACCCTCCAAATCGTCCTCCTGAGCCTCTGTGTTCAAAGATGAAATCTTGGTGTGTACATCTGCAACAGAGTTAAACCAACGTTCTAATGAATCTGTAGTAGAGTGTGCATCGACATGAAACACACTTTGTGATAGCATTTCCCAGATATCTTGCCAAAGTTCCTTTCCCCACAATTCTTTTGAATGTATTTTCCATCCATTATTTTGCCATGTTGGCAGCCACATAGCTGGCCCATTGGCCACTGACCACGAATCTGTGTACAAATGACATTGACCAAGTGTCTCTTGTTTCAAAGTTTCATAGATAGCATAGAGTTCGGCAAACTGACTGCTCTTCCCTTTCCCTGATGTTGTCAAGATCTTTTTTGTTTCAGGATTATATGACACTGCTTTTCAGTAGCGCTCAGTCCCTACATAGCGATGGGCTGTCTGCTCCACTGCCAGATCTCAATAAGGTAATCTCCATTTCACTGGAGACTCATGTACTTCAGTCACTTCCTGTGGTATGTAATCTATGGGTGGTATATTAGACAATTGCAAATGTACTTTTGCAACTCCATCCTTTCCTGATTTGTACCATTTACATTTGATTATGCTCCCCTCTTGAACATGTCCTATTCTGTGTGTCCTAGGAGAACTCAACACCCATTGCATAATTCAGATTTGGTGCCTAATCAGTACATCATGACCCACTGTCGATTGTTCTGTATCAATAAGAGCACGATAACATGTTAGCATTTGCTTCTCAAATGGAGTGTACTTATCACCTGCTTCAGGTAATTTGCGACTCGCTTATTGTCTTCCTTCTGCCACAGACTCCAGTTAGCATAATTTCCCTGCACAAACACATTTAGGTCTACTTGGCCTGACCTCAAAGGCCACAAATCAAGCACATTGTTGCAACGTGCCCTTTGCCAAATAAATTTCTCTCTGCTACTCTTCACCCCATTCAAATTCATATTTCTTTTGTGTCACTTTGTAATGTGGGGCCAAGTTTTGCCCTAAATGTGGCATATGCTGTCTCCAAACCCTATGAACTGCTGAGCTTGATTCTTGTTCACTGGAGTGGTAAATTCAAGTATCTTGTGCTTGGCTTTTGGCACTATCTCTCAATGGCCATTATGCCATTGAATTCCCCAAAAGATCACAGTCTCAGCTGGCCCTTACATTTTGCAAGGATTTATTTCCCAACCTTCCTTTTTCAATCCCTAAATGATTGCTTCAAATTGATATGGCACACTGCGCTCATCGCTGCCCTGAACCAGATTATTAGCAATGTAATGTGTGATTTGTATGTCAGGCGTACATGGTATCTTGTCTAAGTGTTCTGCCACCACCCAGTGACAGAGGGTGGAACGCTATAAGTACCCCATAGGCAATCTTGTTAAGGTGTACTGACGGCCACCCCAAGAAAATGAGAACTGCTCCAGGCACTCTTCGGCAATTGGTACAGAGAAAAAAGCATTTGGCAAATCTAGCACAGCGCACCACGTTCCCTCAAACTTCTGCATGTTCTCAATCAAGGTAACAGTATCTGGAACTGCAGGAATTATAGGGGGAGTGTTTTTATTTACCTCTCTATAGTCCACAGTCATCCTCAAGCATACATCCGCCTTTTTAAGAGGCCAGATGGGATTGTTCCATGCAGTACAGACTGGGCTCAATACTCCTGCCTCTGCATACTCTTTAATGGTGTCTGAGATTACCTTGTATCCCCGGCTATTTGATACTGCTTTATTGATACACAATTCGTGGCCAATGGCACATGCACTGGAGGGACCTTCAATTTGTCTACAATAACTGGTGTACAAGTGAATACATTTACTCCAAACTGATTGTTTTACCTCCTAACCCTAAAGTCAACCCTTCCAAAATGTCAAATCCAATAATGTACTCGGGTATCGGGACAATCAATACTTCATATTTCTGTTTCAAATTGCTTATCTTCATTTCCAATCCTGTCTGTACTGCAGGTGTCTCTGTTCCGCCCAGTCCAGTAATGGTAAAGTATCTACCTTTAAATCTTGAAGGATTTCCATGAATCAATGAGGCCTCCCCCCGGTATCAATCAAAGCTCAGACCTCTTGTGTGTTTCCAGGCTTCCACAATGTTTTTACATCAACATGATGTTGCCTGTCAATTTGTATGCGAGCTGACACTGCTGGGACTTGGCCATAGTCCTATTCAAACTTTGAGTGAGTGTATCCAGATTCAGCCTCCATCATTGCACGCACTGTTTTTCTCAACTCAGCATATGTTGGCTGGTACTGGGAAGAAGTTCCCATAGACCATTCTCCCTGCTCCTCCTCAGCAGGCAGTGGAGGTCAAGTGTCTCCCTTCTGCTTAGAAACCACCAGTCTCCTGACTTGCTTATATCGCTCTTCCCCAGCAAGTCCTCTCATTTTGGATAGTTCATACATCTCTCTGGTTTCAATACCATCAACTTCTTCTTGTGGCACACCATCTTTCAACAATGCCAAACACATGTCCTTCCAGGATACCTGGGAATCTCTGCTATCTTCTCTCCTGCCCTCTGTTCTCCTCTCACTGCGCCCCTCCCTCTCAGGAGGCTGGTCTTCTCCTTTGTCCCATTCATGCAGATATGACAATCGCCGTATAGCATCTACCACTTCATCAGTGGGTTTGCCCATTGTACTAACTAACAAAGTCATGAGGACACTTTTATATGCAGGTGTGGAAATTCTGATAACCATATTTCTGGTTGACACTGAGAGTGGCTCTACTTCGATGTGTCCTGGCTCATCAGCATGCACTGCTTCTTTCATAACATGTTCCCTAATCTTTTGAATCTCTTCCTTCAAAGTATACCATCTCTTCTCCTCAGTGGGCCAATCAGTGATAATTGGGTACTTTCTATTACATCCCTGAGCTGGCAGGTGCAATAATGACACCTGAGAGGCCTGCCCATTTGCATCTGGTGGTGTGCCAGCCAGCAACACCTCCTGAATATTAGTATCAGTGGATAAAGGTAACAAGCATGGAGAATCAGTTGAGTTCACTATAATCCTCCCGCCCCCATCATACATCCTGAGCACCCAAGCCAATATAGGCTCGCCAGACTTTTGCCTCAATCTACTGATTATTTCACCCACGTCTTGCTGAGTGAAATCCTCAAGAGCGGTTAAATTAACAATGCTGCCCCTAGGATTGTGTGTGTGCAGACCAGCTCTACGCCTAGTAACTGGATTCTCAGTAACCTTCTTCCCATCTTGTTTCAGTGCAGATTCTACCTTCACTTCTGGGTCACAATCAGTGCTACTCCCCAAATATTTGCATCCCAAGAGTCTATGGGCCACATTACGAGTTTGGAGGCAGCCATGGAGCTGTTAGCTCCATGGCTGCCTCCAAACGGGCTCCTTTACCGGGTTCCTGCAATGGGGATTTACCGGGCCATTCCGACCCAGATCAGACGTCTGGTTTTACCAGACGTCTGATCTGGGTCCCGCAAAGGGAACATCATAATACAAGCTCCCAGAATAAAGGGGGCCGGTCCCGTACCGGCCCCCTTCATTCCGTGAGCACAAGGGTCATAATGAGGCTCTATATCCCAATTTGCATCAACAGTGGAAATGACAGCAGCAACTTTGCACTTGTCAATCTGACCTCTTTGTTTCTTATATTTAAATTGAGCCACCCTAACTGCTGCCGTCTCTGCTTATGGGTCTCCCCAATGCACTACAAAAAAACAGGAAACCAATGTTTTCTTATTTTAGTTTTTTTATTGAAATTAGTTTATCACAAACTTTTTTCATTGTTGAGATCATGATTAGAACAAAATTAAAATTGTCCACATTGTTAACAAAAGCAAATGAATTTCTGCATCATCAGATTGGTTTTCGTTACCAAAATACATTTCCCATTTTTTTAGTTTTAGTATTACTTATATGTCAATCAACAGTTCTAACCAAAATTGAAGCATTGAAAAAATCACTGTCTTTTCTTTGCCCAATAATATTTGAATTGCATCGATCGTCTGGTGTACACACAGTGATGGATTCTGGGTATCTTTTTATGAATTTGCTTCTTAATGGTGCTAGGGCTTCTCAATTCATCAGTATATGATATAAATGTTCTACTTTTTGAAGATCGTGGCAAAACCGGCAAGTATTTGGTAGATCTCCTAGTTGTTTCATTTGGGCACGCACTTCACTTGTACGTAAAAGATTCAAACTTAGTCGTAAAAATAGATCACAAAATTTTGGTGACAGAAAAAGTTGCAGATATGGAGGTAACTGGTTACGTTTTCGCACTTCAACTGTCCAGTTGATGGACATTCGGTAGATTGCCTTCTGATTCTGCCTCAATATCCAATCAACGGTTTGAATTTTCCTTTTAATGGCCATCGGGTTTTGTCTTAAGGTGTCTACTGAAGTTTCCAATGCATCAATCCAATGTACACATCCCAAGTTCCATTTGTTTAGAATTGAGTTAGTTGCCATGTTTGGTTTAGATCTCAATATTTTCACAGCAAGAATATCATCGTCAATGATTGTTTTGAGGTACAAATCTAAGGATTTCCATAGAATTAAGGAGTGTATTGATTGTAGACCGATTTCAAAGCGAATTCTCGCTATCGGAAATGCTTTAGGAAGCGCCAACACTTTAAGCCGGAATGAACTTTGAAGCTTATCCCATATATCATGAGGTAGATTTAAGATGGTTTCGGCTGCATAGCTCAGAATAGGGATAACTTTCTGGCGGTAGAAGGTTTGTAAGGGACGGATGGAAAACTTCCCAAATTGTTTATGTAATATTAACCCTTGCCTAGTGTTTTCTCTCACAAAATATTCTACCATTCTTGTTCACTGAGGTTGTAGTTCAAACAAATTCACAGATATTTATAAGACTTAACTTCTGTCAGTCGCACCGTGTGTAAAAATACTGCAAGAGATCTCGGTTTAAATTTCTGAGTACATGAAAATGTCATGACCTGTGATTTTTCAATATTGATCGTCGCATTGTTAATTTGGAAATATGTAGCGAAGCTATCAAGCCAGCTTTGCAGACCTATTTGTGTTTTATCCAAAAGCAATGTGCTTTTTTGAACACAAGAACTCACATACTCTCTCAATTATATTTTAAACTGGCACTTATCTGGTAGTTTATTAACTCAGATACATTTTACGGAATAAAAATACAGAATTAAAGAATTGGTTACATCACCATTAGCCATTGTTTGTACTGCTTCATCTTTTGCCAAAAACTTCACTGGACAGCTTTTCCAAAACCCATGTTGGCAAAGAGACCCTCCCCGCAGGAATGGACTGGATAAGAAGATCCCACAATAACAACTCAATACTTTTCCAGAGAGGTCGACTGCCAATACAATTTCACAGATACCCGCTGCAGAATTTCACTGACACATAAACACCCTCTGTTTTGCATGGGAGCCGAGTGCACTTGCTCTTCGGCTCCTTGTGGAATGCAAAGCAAACCTTGTCTGAACAGAAAAACAAGCTGCTTTTCTACTGCTTCAGTTGAGTCCCATAGGACTCAATGGGAATGGGAAAGTGGAAACACCGGCACCATCTTGTGATGTGCCGTTGTTTCCACGTCAGCCTGCAGGCGGGTGGTGTTAAACCTTCCAGGTCAGACCTGACGAGAATGGCACATCCCGCCTGCAGGACTCGAGATCACCCAGTCCGGAAACAACGGTGGCGGCGGGTTTACCGCCACCGTTAT
This sequence comes from Ambystoma mexicanum, assembly GCF_040938575.1. Classification (NCBI taxonomy): domain Eukaryota; kingdom Metazoa; phylum Chordata; class Amphibia; order Caudata; family Ambystomatidae; genus Ambystoma; species Ambystoma mexicanum. The sequence goes on from NC_090929.1 coordinate 1,090,437,027, forward strand.
TTCCAGACCGGGTGACTCGTAATGAGCCATCCAGAAAAGAGGGCTGAAATCGTACCAAGACATAGAAACCATAGCCAAAAACGATCCCAAAAGCCAGGATATTTTGAAAAACAATATATCAGACACATACTACCCAAACAGAAGTAGTGCTTTGGAAAACATGTGCCTATACCACATAGGTGCCTATACCACATAGCAAATTTCTCGTACAAGAATAATATTAAACCAGATCAATAAAAGAGGAAATACATTGTGAAAACTTGTGAAGGCAGCCTCGTTAAACTTAACAAACCCAGCCTAAATAATCATGTACAGCCATCATTTAAAACTCCTCAACATAGAGAACTTTACTACATGTCCCTACCCCAACGTTTTAAACACTGGAGAAAAGAAGATTTGTTAGGCACCCATGACTCCCTTTAAGATGTGTTCTATGCAAATGAAAGCAGTATAACAGATATTAATTTCAAGCAGTACAAAAACATAGGAAGAAGTTCAAGCACAACTAAATGAAAACACTTCTGAGGACAGTCAACCGTCTGTTACAGGAAGCCAAGACCACTTGGAGAGCCACTCATAGTAAATGAAGCAGAATTAGCCATGACTGAAGTAGAAAACACCATGGCCCTCATTACAACTCAGGCGTTAATGGTTTAACAGCGCCGTCGGCGCCGTTAACCCTTAACGCCTGATTACAAGTGTCCCTTTGCGGGTTGGTGTTTAACGCCTGCTCTTAGCAGGCGTTAAAAATCCAACCCGCAAAGGGACTTTGGAGCTAATTGCGGCACTGTAATTTACGGTGCCGTAATTAGCGCCTTCCCCATTCCCATTATGCCCTATGGGGGCAAAAATGGGAATGGGGAAGGGCAAATGGTGAATGGGGAATTACCGCCCCACTCACCTTGGAATGGGGCAGTAATTCCGCCATCCACCATGGCGGAATCGTAACCTTAGCGGCATGGACCATGGTGCTAATAGCACCATGGTCCTCCGCCAAGGTTGTAATGAGGGCCCATGTGTCAATATGAGGAATCAGAAGAAAACTTGGCTCTGCTGAAATCACAACTCAGTCATGAACAACGTAGCATTTTCAGAGAAGTAAATAAAGAAATTGAACATGGTTTGCAGCATGAAAGTAAAACGTGTAGCTGTCAAAATTATAAACCTGTACTCCTCTATATAAGTGGTGAAGCTGGTTCAGGCAAAACATTCTTAATACAAAATCATCAGCAAATGCCTTCAAAAAGTAACAAACAGGCTTTCAGCTGTTGTAACAGCCTCCACAGGTTTAGTTGCCTAAAACATAGGAGGTGTTACTTTACACTGACTAGTGCTCCTTCCAGTAGAACACCAAAACAAATTAGAGTACTATAAACTTTCAACAGAAGCTGCTATGGCGCCACACAGAATTCTGAAACAGATGAAAATGCTGGCAATAGATGAGGTGACTGGAAATACCTATTCCCCAAACTTCCATGATCAACAAAAACTCTGACTGGTGTAATTCCATTCAGACTGCTCTACTAACCAGAATTGACACACTAAAATTAAAATCCAGGCTAAACAAGCCAACATCAGGCAACAATCCTCACCCACACTCCCGACAATGGCCTACACGCCAACGTACCTCTGTTCCACTTCAATACGATCACCATACAGCAAACCACTAGCATCCTTCAAAGTCTAAAGCCATCCAGATGTAAAGGAGATGTCTGTCCAGCCTCGCTAGTTAAAGACTGTGCTCATGAACTTGCCCCATTCATCACAGCCTTTATCAATGCCTCGTTCACCACAGGCATAGTTCCCCTGTGCCTCAAAGAAGCCTGGGTCCTCCACCTACTAAAAAAACCTTCACTTGACCCTGCCAGCGCTAACAACTACCGTCCAATCACCAGTGTCCCATTCCTTCTCAAAATCCTAGATAGAGCAGCCTATCTACAAATTCTGCGCCTCCTAGAAACTAACTATATTCTCGGCACCCGTCAATCTGGCTTCCGTCTGGGCCACGGCACTGAATCCGCCCTCCTGGACTTGACGAATCAACTGGACTCCTACAGAGACAATGGTAAACTGGCCCTGCTTCTCCTCTTTGACCTGTCTGTAGCTTTTGATTTAGTTGATCACAACATCCTATGCCATCATCTAACCTCATCGCTGCCTTCTACCATGAGGCTGCCGCTTGGATCTCTTCCTTCCTCGAATGAAGAATCATGAAAGTCTTCTCTGAGAATTCCTGTGCCACTCCTTCCACCATCAGCTGTGGAGTCCCTCCGGGATCCTGTGTATCACCCATATTGTACATCATCTTTACAAAGCCCCTCTTTAACGTCCTGGACTCGCACGGCATAACCAACACTAACGATGCAGATGATATGCAAATTCTCCTCCCACTCACAACCTATATGTTGAGTTTTTTGAAAAAACTGTGGTCTACTCTGAAAAGAATCCTTTTAGAACCCATCTACGAAAATGGTTGAGGTATATAGATGATGTTTTCATCATTTGGGATGGCTAAAAAGAAGAAGCGGCTACATTTGTAGATTGGCTCAACACTCAGAACAGATATCTTAAATTCACCAAGGATATAGGTGAGGAGGACATACAATTTCTTGATATTACTATCTTACACGGTTTGAGGGTGCTGAAAGTAAAGCCATATAGCAAAAGCACTGACAAGAATGCTTTTTTAGATTATTCGAGTCACCATGCCAAGCATATAAAATTAAACCTACCATTTGGACAATTTATCAGGCTAAAGAGAAACAGCAGTCTAAAACAAGATTATTGCAAAAGCGCTGACATTCTGATTGACAAATTAACTGAGAAAGGCTACCCTAACCAGTTAATTAGAACTTCAACCAAAAGGGCTTACAACAACAACCGGAAGGCCCTATTGGAAAAAAGAGTTAAGCCAGATAAAAAAAACTGGGATTGTATTTGTGAATACTTTTTCTAATCTATTTTATAAAATCAAAAGTATTGTGAAAAAGACTTGGAAGAAAGTCTATAATAATAAAGACAAACCCCTCCGCTTGTGGCTTTTAGAAGAAGCCAGAACCTCAAAAACATGTTGGTAAGGAATGACATCTCCGAGAGACAGAAACCAATGCCCCGCCAAACCACACTCTGGGGTTTTCCCATAGTTAAAGGCCATTTTCCATGTGGTCAGTGCACTATGTGTAGATATACTAAAGAAACTACTCATGTCAATATTGGCCTTTCTACAGACTGGATACTAGGTGAGATGACAAACTGTAATACTGAGAATGTCATTTATATGATTACGTGCCCTTGTGATTTAAAGTATATCGGTAAAATCAACAGGAAATGTCATATTAGGATAACAGAGCATCGTAGTAGCATCAAGAATAAAGTGTTAACTGCACCGATGGTCAAACATTTTGTAGAGAATGGACACAGTCATGAAAGTTTTGAATGGATAATTTTGAAAAAGGTTACAGGTTCAAACAAAAATGACACAGACCGTAGATTGTCAAATTTTGAGCAAAAAATTATTTTCAAAATGCAAAGTCATATTAATGGTTTGAAGGAAGGAATTGACTGGCACCATGTGAAATTATAATGTATGTACTACCACCTTGACTATCTTGATTTCAAATGTCGATTCTCTCGAGTTTTTGTATTTATTGCATTAAGAGGATGTGTGTTGATGTTAGCAAGTCGGGTATCACTATGGACATTTCTTCCTGCCTTACAAATGAGACATGGATTGGTTCAATTTCCAATAACATCAAGGAATTAATTTATGGGTTATGTAATAATCAGCCTCCATAATAACGTACTTTGAAGTTCTTAGCATTATTAGCATTGTATTAGTAATGTGGTCTTATGCTAACGTTTAATCATTACGCCGGCCACTAACATAAGTTTGTTGTTTATTGCTATTCGTGACATTTGAAACTGTATCTGATTGACATTTGTGAGTGTAGCGCTACGCGCAACATCGTGATTTTAGTTTTGGAACAGAGAAATCGTCTGCCAGCATATCTGCATGATGTAAGTCCCGGGTTAATTGCACTTTTTTACCATTAGAGTTGGGCGGCTCTCGCATAGTCAAACATGGCGCCCTACTCGTTGAGGTTGGGTGCCGGATGTGAGAGTCCGTCGTTTTTGATGTAATATATTTTTCAGGAATCGCATCGCTGGAGTTTTTTCCTACACAGCGTGACAGCGTGATTGCATTTCATTGTGGATTAACGACTCAGGTAATACGTTCGTCATCTTGGCGTATGTCCTTTTTGATTGTGGCACAGATTAGGTTTTGAGTGAGATACTATTTGGTACGATTGTGTAATATTGATATGTTTAAACTAAGAAGATGCAGCCAGTCCAATGATGCTAATGTAAACGTTTATGATGCAAGTTCCGGGCTATTTGCACTTTTTCAGCATTAGAGTTGGAAGGCTCTTGCATAGTGAAACATGGCACCCTACACATTGTGGTTGGATACTGGAAGTGAGAGTCAGTCGTTTTTTTGATGTAATATATTTTTCAGGAATCGCATCGCTGGAGCTTTTCTTACACAGCGTGACAGCGTGAATGCGTTTCATTGTGGATTAACGACTCAGGTACTACGTTCGTCATCTCGGCGAATGCCTTTTTCGATTGTGGCACAGATTGGGTTTTGAGTAAGATACTATTTGGTACGATTGTGTAATATTGATGTGTTTAAACTAAGAAGATGCAGCCAGTTTAATGTTGCTAATGTGAACGTTTTGCAGGAGACTTAATAACCATTTAGAGGTAAATAGTCTTTTTAGGTTCTTTAATCGGTTTATGTGACATTCGGTTTTGTAGCTGTCCTATCTGAAATCCTGGAGGTATAGGGTAGCTGTTTCTATTTTGAAGATTGATCTCATGGTCACTAACATAGGTCTTTCTATTTGTTTTTAGGTTCTTTAGAAACATCCCTCTATTTTGAGGTTTTTGATCCTTGAACTATTGGTTTTGAAGGAACCCACTTCTCCAACTAATAATTCCCCCGATGAATGTTCCGTCATTTACGACATTGTGAACAGAAACATGTTGGGAGTTTACTTTCTAAGACACATGTTCAAAAATGTATTTTATTATGTATGGTCTTGTTTAAATGTTGTGATTTGTGATTTGTGTTATGTGATGTATTCATGATTCATACAGGTGATTTCCTTAATCTGAAGTGTGTTCAAGGTGTTTATGTTCCTCAGTGAATTGTATAAAACATTTTTTTATGATGAAAATATCTCTTTTATACACAAAAAAACTATGTATTGAATAAATTCAATTGATGTTCAGAATTACACTGAGTTTATACGGGACATCCATTTTTTCAGGTTGTTTTGTTTGAAATGAACTTACCGTTGTTTTTGGGCCAATGAGATTTGTTGCTTGAATTGTATTGTACTTTTCTCCTTTGTGTATTTATATAATTAGGTCTACACCTGACTGCGGAGTAGGGTTTTTATAAAGTGGGGGTTCTTTCTTTGCCCTGTTTTATATGTATATCACCCACACTGTACAACATCTTTACAAAGCCCCTCTTTAACGTCCTGGACTCGCTCGGCATAGCCTACACTAACTATGCCGAAGATATGCAAATTCTACCCCCACTCACAGGGTCATACCACACTGACTCTACTGCCCTCAACACCATCTAGGCCACCATCCAAGTCTGGATGGCGACCCACGTCCTCTGTCTAAACAATGAAAAGACGAACTCCTCATCGTCGGCCCAGCAGCTGCCCTAAAAACCCTTAACTTCTTTAATATCGACAGATCTCTGATACTAGTCTCCCCCTCAGTAAAAACACTAGGCATCTACCTCAACGACACTCACTCCGTGACCCGACAAGTAAGCACAATATCTTCCGCCGCAGGCTACTCAACCAAATTGCTAAATGGAGCTAGGCCCTTCCTTTCCAGGGGCAACTGCCTAACTATTGCCAGAGCTGTGATCAGCTCGAGGCTCGGCTACCTCAATGTTCTCTTTGCAGGTACATCCACCCACAACCTAAACAGACTCCAAACTATCCAAAATATTGCATTACGGGCAGCCCTCAACGTCCCACATTCTGAACACATCTCAGTCGGCCGCAGAACTGCCCACAGGCTAGCCATCAAGGACCGAATTCTCTTCAAGCCTCTCTCTATTACCCACAGGAGCATCTCTAAAACAGCCCCTCCCTACCTAGCACATCAACAAAGTACAATCCACCGGGCCCACCATACACTCCCACAAGCTAAGCCAACCCAAATTCAAATGCAATAAAACAGAAGGATCTAGTTTTCCAGTGCTGGCCACCAAATACTGGAACTCACTGCCACCGGCCCTCAGAGTGGAAGAATCATACTGGATCTTCTGAAAAAACCCTAAAAACATGGTTATTCTCATGAACCCATTTCCCCTCTGCGGCCTATGGCCAGCTCGGTATAAGATACAGTTATGGCCTTGCCCAACCCGAGCACTCGACACAGTCAGAAATGTATTACCATATATCTAACTGTATCCTCGCCATCTTGCCATGTTTCTAACCCATGACCGCGCAACTGTCTAAATGTTATAAAAGCTATCATCTGTAACTATGCCTTACCCATCCTGGGCCCACGTAGCTGGTGTAAGTGCCCGGATGCCCCCAGGTCTGTGTGCGCTCTACACATTTCTAAATAAATAAATAGTTGCTGCCACCATGTAAAACAATAGAATGAGGTGTTCCAAACATGTCTGTATCCGTATTATGAATAATATCCAAATGTCCAAACAATTAGTAGCATCGTGACCATGCAACAAAATGTCTACCCTCTAAAAATACAAATTCATATGTAAACTAGTCTTTAGAATGTGGTGTAGTAACCAATGGTCCTCCAAAATTCATGCTTGATGTGCTTCTGTTTAATCAACATGCTCTATTAACTACTTAAAGAAAGGTACAAATAAGTATCATTAAACATTTGTTTATTGCTTTCGTACAATAATACCAATTACAATTTCAAAATGTAATGCTCACCAAAAGATAATACATAAAGGGGGTAATTCATAGAATTTCACGCACAAGTGGCGCACGCGGCTGGTGCACAGTGTGCGCGTGCGAATGTCTGCGCCAGCCGCGTGCGCTAAAATCGATTTCCGCACACAGCGTATTCATGGATTTTAGCCTCCAAAACCAGCCGTGGCGCAGAGTGGCGCAGTGACCCTGCAGCAGCGCCAGTTACGCCCCCAAGAACGCCCTCACGCAAGGAAAAGCCATCAAAATCCCCAATCCAGCGCAAAGGGCTGCGCTAACCCTGGACCAGTTTACAGGGCTGCCAAACAGCAAACGGCAAGCGGGGAACGTGTATTACTGGGGTTCGCATGAAGTTTCACACGCAATAGGCCCTGTGCGAGCAGGGCACGTGTATAACTGGGGTTCGCGTGAAGTCTCGCACGCGATTGGAGCAGGGTACGTGTATTACGGGGGTTCGCAGGAAGTTTCACACGCAAAAGGGCCTGTGCGAGTGGGATACGTGTATAACTGGGGTTCGCGGGAAGTTTCACACGCGAAAGGGCCTGTGCGAGTGGGGTACGTGTATTACTGGGGTCCGCGGGAAGTCTCACACGCAATTGGATCCGGGTACTTGTATTTCGAGGGTGCGCGCGAAGTTTCACACGCGATTGGCCCTGTGCGAGCGGGGTACGTGTATAACTGGGATTTGCGGGAAGTTTCACACGCGAAAAGGCCTGTGCGAGTGGGGTACGTGTATTACTGGGGTTCGCGTGAAGTTTCACACGCGAAAGGGCCTGTGCGAGTGGGGTACGTGTATTACTGGGGTTCGCGGGAAGTTTCACACGCGATTGGAGCAGGGTACGTGTATTACGGGGGTTCGCTGGAAGTTTCACACGCGAAAGGGCCTGTGCGAGTGGGGTACGTGTATAACTGGGGTTCGCAGGAAGCCTCACACGCGATTGGATCCGGGTATGTGTATTTCGGGGGTGCACGGGAAGTTTCACACACGATTGGCCCTGTGCGCGTGGGGTACGTGTATAACTGGGGTTCGCGGGAAGTTTCGCATGCGATTGGAGCAGGGTACGAGTATTTCGGGGGTACGCGGGAAGTTTCACACGCGATTGGCCTTGTGCGAATGGGGTACGTGTATTACTGGGGTTCGCGGGAAGTCTCACACGCGATTGGATCCGGGTACGTGTATTTCGGGGGTGCGCGGGAAGTTTCACACGCAAAAGGGCCTGTGCGAGTGGGGTACGTGTATTACTGGGGTTCGCGTGAAGTTTCACACGCAAAAGGGCCTGTGCGAGTGGGGTACGTGTATTACTGGGGTTCGCATGAAGTTTCACACGCGAAAGTGCCTGTACGAGTGGGGTACGTGTATTACTGGGGTTTGTGTGAAGTTTCACACGCGATTGGCCCTGTGCTAGCAGGGTACGTGTATAACTGGGGTGCGCGGGAAGTTTCACACGTGATTTGAGCAGGGTACTTGTATTCCTGGGGTGCACGGAAAGTTTCACACGCGATTTTGCTGTCAGAGTGGTGTACTGAATTTCGGGGGTGCGCGGGGAGTCCTACACGTGAATTGGCAGTGTGGGTCCTCCCAGGTGTTCCCTCTACACCCTCCACGGCCCCTGCAGGCAGCCTACACCACAGGGGACTACCGTGCACCCCTGGTCATGGCCCGCAGGCAGCCCATCTACCGTGGGCCTGCCCCCCAGCCAAGCCATATGTCAGCTTGCACTACTGATTACCCACTCATGTCCCCCTGGACCCCCACCCCCCAGCAGTCAGGGGCACCTGTCAGCAGGCCCCCACTCATGTTCCCCTGCACCCCCACCCCCCAGCAGTCAGGGGCACCTGCCAGCAGGCCCCCACTCATGTCCCCCTGCACCACCAACCCCCAGCAGTGACATGCCGATCTCATGACACAAACCAAAAGTCAACTATGTACATCAACACATGTCCGTCTCACACACACACACACACACACACACACACACACACACAGGTTGCCATTCAATAAGTAAACCCACATTCTGACATGCATGAACCCAATGAGCGAATCACACACATTGAAGTAAAATATCAAAATGTATTAACATGAAAATCAATGTAAATAAAAGAAAGAATAAAATAATTGCAAACATGAAATGAAATGCATGTCCAATAAAAAAATGAATGAAATGCAGAAGAAATCCAAAGTGATCCAAAAGAAAAATGGCAAAAAGTGTCTGTCCACCAAACCAACTCCAAATTAAATGCAAAAAGGAAAATCCATTGATCCATGGTGAAACGAAATGAAAAAGTCCAAATAAATTCATCGTCCAACTATGTACAATCCATTTGCAAGGGTCCATGAGCCCAACGAAATAAAAGAAAGCTACCTAATAAAAAACTATATACAAAAGTGTGGGGCAAAGTCCAATAGCCCCAAAATAAAAAAAACGAAAAGGAAATCTAACACTACTAACTATTTACAATCGCGGCGGGCAAGTCCTGCGGCTCACTCAGTGATGTTGTCAGCCAGGGCATCATCGAACTCCATGTCTATTTGCCAGAGGCGGGCCTCTGTCCTAGCCCTGAGGTCTCGCAGGGATGCACTCATGGCCTGTTCCAAATCCCTGCGAGTTGCCTCGAGGCACTCTGCCCGCCTCAAAGCCCGACGCCTGGAGAACTCTGCCCTGACCATGGTGAGCTGCGCCTCTTTCGCCCGCCGCCGCTCCGCACCTATCTGCTGGCCCAACCGCTGCCACACGGAAGACACTCCCATTCCTGGGTCCTCCTGCCCTCTGGCCGATGCCTGCCCCTCTGATGTTGATGGCCCTGAGCCATCATTGCTCCCACCTAGGGCCTGCTCCTGCTGCTGCTGTCCATGTGCCGTGTCTGATGGTGCCTGCACATCCTCCATCAACTGGTCTCCAGTTGTGGTGTCCACCCCTGCTGGGCCGCCGACTCCTGACTGTGGCAGGGATGTGAGCTCCACCAAGCTGGCTGTGTTGGTCGGGCCAGGTCCACAGGGGGCCCTGGTGGAATCTGGGCCGGAAGACGGTGTGGAGAACGACTGGCGCATAGTCTCCACAGAGGAGGAGAGGTCCGCCAGAGTGCGCGACACATGTAGGAACCCACCAACCAGGGCCCCTCCCAGCAGTGCCACGTCACGGTGCTGCTCTTTGTGATGGCGTGCGTTCTCCACCCAGGAAGAACGCACGTCATCACGAATGACACGCGTGCGCAACACGACACCAACCAGGACGGAGCCCATACGTTTGTGGGACCCCTCGTCCGCAGGTAGTGGAGAGGCAGATGACATGGCACTCTCCCCTACCTGTGGACGGGCCTGGGACGGGGCCTCCCTGCTGGTGCATGGTGGTGCAGTCACAGGGTCAAGGACAGCGACATGCAAAGGCCCCTCCGCGGTGACCTGTGCTGCCTCCTGGCCCTGGACTGCACCACTTGCACTAGTGGTACTACCCCCACCAGGCCCCATGTGCGGCTCAGTAGCGGGCTCCTCCTCCTCTGTGCAGACCACCAACCTGGATGTCTCCACACCGTCTTGCGCCATTGGAAGCCCCTGTGGGGGCTCACCCGGCCCTTCCGCCACAGCCGTTGTGGCAGATGCAGCAGCAGCCCCCTCGCTCCTGGATGATGGCAATTCCTGGGAGGGTGGCTGGGATTGCGTCACTGCCCAGTGGAGGAATCCCCGCTGCTTGGCTCCACAGCGCCATCTCCGCCCTCTTCTTCACTTGACGCTGCGTAGAGGGAGACATAGAACACAAGCATCAGGGTACAGTACAAAATACCCTAGACAGGAAGCAATAACACATGAGTGGCACTGTCAAATGTCACTTCCATCCTGTCATTCCACAACACATGGGTGAATGCACACAACACACATGCAGAAACAGTTCCTGCGCCTGCAATCAACATCAACATCGATGGAGAAGGGCCCCTGTAAACCAAGATGTTGCCTTCAAAGTCACATGAATCCATGGCGTTTCAAAGTCACACACACACTTCTCAGGCACACACACGCACATGTGCACCATACATGTACATGACATCAGGACCCATTCCTCACCCCCTCTCCATGTCCAGGAATGGAGACAGCCATGCTTTCATGTGTGCATTCCGCATAGAGCTCCCCATGTTGCATTAAAACACATGCACCAACCATTTGGTTCAACATAACTGGTCTCACATGCATGACCATGATGTCCCTGCACACACACATCCATACATGGCCTATGTCACACATACAGGCAAGCATCAGACTACCAGCACACTGCAACATGCCCTGTCTCACACAGCAATGCTTGGCCACTTACCGCTCAACTCCAGACTGGTCTGCCTCCGAAGGATCTGGGCGTGGAGCGCTTGGCCTACGCATTCCAGGACCCTCATCTGGATGTTACTCATGCGTGCCCAGCCCCCCTTCGCGAGGCGCTGGGCCTTTATGAGGGTCCTGGACCTGAAGTCCTCCCAGCGCTTCTTGATGTGCTTGATGTCGCGGGTTGCCACCCCCTCTGCGTTGATGGCAACCACTACGTCGTCCCAGATCCTCTCCCGTCCTTCCTTGTTGGCGCCTGATGTTCCGAAGAGGGCATCATAATGCCCCAGGACATGCTCCACCAGGACACCAACTTCGGTGGCAGTGAAGCTGGTGGCCCTCTGCCTCTGGCTGGGGTTTCCGGTGGTGCCAGATGGAGATGTGTCCGACATGGCAACCCCAGAGGCAGGAGTGGGTGGGCAACTGGGTCCTGGGGCTGGGCTGTGGAGCAATGGTATCCCAGTCGGGAGTCTTCTGTTCCAGCAGGGGTGGACACAGCAACTGGACCCCTGCAGATGGCTGATGTGCAGGCACCAAATGGCAGGGCACGTGGGCAGCAGACAGTCAGGCAGCAGCAGATGGCAGGTGGGAGCATGCTCGGAGCTCTGGGGGGCAGGAAAATGGCCTTCAGGGCAGGAGCGTGGTCTCCCATGTGTTTTCGCGTGGCCAGCTTGATACGGAGTGATTTGGCACGTGAAAAAATTTCACATCAGAGTGTAATTCGAGGAAAGGGCCTTAGCGCGTGAGCACGTCAGCACATGCATGCGATTTCATTGGACCAAATGCCCTTAGCGCATAAGCGCGTAAGTTACATTACGCACGCGTCCGTTTCCCTCATAGCACGTGATGACAGAGCACACGTGGAAAAACTGCACGTCCGAGTGTCATTGTGTGTAATTGGAGGAAAGGGCCCGCGTACACGCGTATCTGACGTGTATGTGTGGGCTGGTTTAAAAGCTACGTGTAGGAAGCCATTTCCTTGTACGTGCTTTTCGTGGAGAGTGAGTGGGTGAAATTTGTACTTCTTGTCAGTTCACACGCGATTACTTCACAGCGTTTCTAGTTTGTACTCCCTGTTACCTCTGACAGCTCTTTTCTGATTTTTTGTTGGGCCTGTTTCCTCAGAGTTCACTTCTCCTTTTGTCCTTTCTCCTCAGACAGCGTACAATTCTTCTTTTGGCGGGGGTGTTGCCAACGCGCACACATGCGTATTTTTCACGTTCTTTTTCCAGGCAGATGGTGAGTTCGGCACGTACTTAGCAACTGTACTTGCCGCGTGTGTCGCGTTCCCCTTCAGAGGTCATTGTAGGCTGCATGTATTATGTGTACGCTTATTATTGTGTTTCTGGGTGCCACAGCGTAGTGCGGGTTCATTTTTTCACGCACGTGGTCTACGAGGGGTTGCGTACACGTTAATTTTTGATTTTGGGCTGCCTGTGCGTTGCGTGACCCATCATCTTCCCCCAGGGGTCACAGACAACCTTGTTAGAGCACTAGGGTACGAATTCCATCTAGTATCCTACCCCTTTTACCCCCAATTGACCAGGACAATAGTTTACTGCAACTCCCATATGCACAACAACATCAGTGCCATGGTTGGGAGGCGACCAAGCGGTAAGGGAGGCAAAGGTGGCTGACCTTCAAAAGGTGGGCGTGGTGGGCACGGTAGGGGACGTGGCCGGGATTTGCAGGGTGCCCCTATACCCCCATGTGTGGAGGAACAATCAGGGACACCCATGCCCCACCCCATGGTTGAGGGAAATGTGGCTGACACCATCCCAGCTCAGCCCCTGTTGGACCAGCCCATTGTGGCACCTGACCTGGCACAGGATGACTCCCAGGCTGACTTCCAGGTCAGCAAGTCTAGGCCACGTGTGGCGGTGCAAGTTGTTGTCACCAAGCCACGTGGATCTGGGGCAGCTATGTCATCTACTGCCCCAAGTATGCAGGGTGGGGAGGCTGCAGGGGCAGCTGCAGCTCCATCCGCCCCAGCTCTGACTCTACCAGCCAGGACAGTGTCAGTCCAGGTCCATTAAACTGACGTTGCCCCTGCCAACATTACCCTGCAACCAATGCCTGCATCAAGACCTATGGTCATTGTGCATTCCCACACTCCTACTACCCAGTCCACCGGTGATTCTGCCTCTACTGACCAGAGGGGCGTAAGCCACTCTGGCTCTGCTCTACCTTTAAAGAAGAGGAAGAAGGGTGCTCTGGCACGACATGCTGAGACCCCAGACATGGCTACACACTCCAGCATGTCAAGGAAGCCTTGCTTTAATGACGCAGAACTTGATGCACTTGTGTCCTATGTGTCGGCACATAGCCACAAAATGCTGGTGACTGCAGGGTCCAAGACCACAACTGGTCAACGTAAGGCACACTGGCAGATCATCGCCGACCGCATAAGTGCCCTTGGATTTGTGAGGCGCACAGCTGATGATTGCTACAAGCGGTGGAATGACCTGAAACGCAGAGCAAAGAACAAGCTGGCCTCAAATCATGCCACTACTCTGGTGACTGGAGGTGCGTCTCAACAAGAGGACAACAAACTCACTGAACATGAGTCTGTTGATGGGGCCTTCGTCACAGAGGAACAGATCCAATGTGTGGGAGAACTACCTGATTATGATGCATTGGGCCTCATTCCGAGGTTGGGGGTAAGGGTTAACGGTCACCGTTAATGGCAACGGTGACCGTTAACACTTACCACCATATTCCGAGTTCCCTTTTGCGGGTTGGCATTTAACGCCTGCTTCTAGCAGGCGTTAAAAATCCAACCCGCAAAGGGACCTTGGAGTAAATTACGGCACCGTAATTTACGGTGCCGTAATTTACTCCTTCCCCATTCCCATTGAGCCCTATGGGGGCAGGAATGGGGATGGGGAACCGGTATGGTGAATGGGGACTTACCGGTCCCTCCAACCTTGGAATGGACCGGTAATTACTCCATTCACCATGCCGGATATCCATGGAGTAAATAGCTCCATGGTTGCTTACCATGGTGCTCTTTACTCCATGGATAGCTCCAGCCTCGGAATGAGGCCCATTGTCCGGTGAGTGCCCATGCATGTGTGTGTAATGCATGTGTATGTTGTTTGGGTGACGGGTTCTGATTGAGTGCCAGATGAGGGTGTGTGTGCCTGAGTGGTTTGGGTCACCCATGTGCTTCATCCAAAACAATCAGCGGCCTTGGATTTGAGTGTGACACTTTAGCTACGCATTCCTCAGCCCTATTGTCACATTTGTGACATGCTTCTGTCATTGATGAACCCCACCTTGGGCCACATGTGTTACCTTGTTAGGTGAATGATTTGACCATTCAGGTTGATTGAGTATTGGCCTGTTCACATACATTTTTGGGGCCTGTTTGAATGTGGAAGATGATAGTTGTTTCCTGTCATGTTGAAGTGCACAACCAATGATGTGTACATCGGCCTGCAATCACTGTATTTTTGTACACTGGATGTGTTGCAGTGTGTGGCACATGCGTATTTTGTCACACTATGTAGCATTTTTCATCTCATCATGTCCATCTCACATGGATGGCTGACAGTACTCATTCACTGACATATGGATGTACTTGTGGAATGTACCATGGCTATGGTACATGCCATCTGTGTGATGGCATGTTTCATGTATGTGTATTGGACATGCCTCTCACCGGCCAAAATGTGATGGCAGTGCTACCCAGCATGCAGCATATGTGTTGCTCTTCCATCTTGCTGTCATCAGTGTCTGCCTTTTGCCTCCTCTTCCAACTCAGTGACAGTGCATGCATGGGAGGGTTATAGTCATGTGGGACATGTGTAATCATGTACTGGTCTGTAGCTTGTCAGGCCTATTTGTGTGCTATGGTGCTAATGCCTGTTTCCATTTTTTGTCTTTCATGTTTTTGCAAGGGATGACGCACTTGATGCAGTTGAGGTTGAGGAGATGGTGCAGACCCAGGAGGAATCTCAGGCACGACCGGGCACCAGTGGGGGAAGTGGTGTGGTGGTGGGTGAGAACCCAATCTTGCTGCAGACCATTCTGTCCAGGGGTGTCTCTGGGTGCACCTCCCCAGACCTCTATTCAGGTGCTGATTCGGATGATGAGAACTATGTGCCGTCGCAGGGATTCTGTTCTGTCCAACCCACCTGCACCAGGGGTAGAACCCTCTATGGGGATGTCAGTGTTGGTAAGTCCGCCTTTGGCGGTTATGGATGCAGGGTCACACTCCACAACATCTGATCCTGTTCCTGGGCCAGCAGATCAGAGGGGGAATGCAGTCCTGCAGCCTCATGCAGTGCCGGCACAGCAGCAAGGCGCAGATCGCCTTGCCCCAAACAGGTGTGGTGCCCGCCGACGCGGTGGCCGTACGCCACCAGGCAATACTGTATGGTAACAATCCATATACGGTATGGCAACCCAACAGGCAGCATCAGTTGAGATGATGGCTCAAGCAATGGACAGGGTGGCCACTTCCATTGTCCCCCCTGAAAGGCAGATGGAGCAACTACAGCAGGCAACAGACTCCATTTGCCAATCACACAGGGAAAACATGTTGGCGTCCAACAGGGACCGACAGGCGGCACTGGAGACTCTACGCCAATCGATATCAATAGAGTCCCAGGGCCACAGCGAAGCCCTAAGGGTAGAACTCCATCACCTCAGGGAGACTCTTGTTGAGCTTGAGGCTTCCACTAACTTGAGGACAGAATAGCAGCTGGAGCGGCGCACACGTTCGGTCTCAGCTGAGATGCAGGCAACTCGGGAGAAGATCCGGGCATCACGTCATGTGCTGCATGGGGATCTCCGCACTATAATCCTCCAGAACGAGACCTTCCACACCCGCATGCTTGCTGCCATGGAGGACCATACAGGGCAATGGCATAGCCGTGCAGGCCATGAGCCCATGGAGGTGTTTTTTTTCCCAACATCCACACAGGTGGCTGTTGATGTGCACCCTGTCCTCGGACCTCTTGGGTGGCCTCCCCCCCGGCCCTCACATGGCCATTTTTGATTTCTGATTTTTGATTTTTGATTTTTTTTTACAGTGTGTTGCCTTGTGTGGCTCCCGTGGGCATCCACTGTATTCCGGCTGGGCACATGCACGCTTGTCCTGAGTTTGGGTTAGATGCTTGGGTTCATGAGACACACACCCCTCCTGCTTCCCGTTTCCATGGGCTTGCAAAGGGTTTGCCCAAGTGACAGTGAATTACACAGTGACGTTGGACTCCCATGAGCTGTGTGGGCAGTCTGTAGTCAATACTGTGTATACATTCCTAGTGGATATTGTTGTTTTATTGTACACTGCATGGTGTATTGATATGTGCTTGTGCATCCATGTCTTTCTCCTAATTTACAGGTTCATTCCTCATGTCTTCACAAGGCCGTCTACTTTGGAGATGGGGTTCATGTTGTAAGCAGTGCACTTATACATTTGCGTGGCAGCAACACTGTACAGTTGGAAGGGATCGATGTGCTGGCATAACCAGGTTGTAAGACTACCACTACTTTAACTTGGTACTGTCATGTTTGAAGTTGTGTAGCTGCATTGTATTGTTGGTAAGTATTTGGTCATGTGTGTTGTTAGTTCTACATTACTGGGAGCATATTGTGTGTGGCCAGTTTCCATTAGGGACACTGTACTTTGTGACACTTGTGTCAGGTATTGGGGATTGCTTTTGTTTGCTCTCACATAGCATGACATGCCATGGTGTGTTGGGCGGCGGTGCTGGGGAGGGGTTGGGTGACATGGCACTGTTGTCATGTTGTATTTTGCAAGGGGGTAATGAATTTAGCAGCATAGAAGTGTGTCTTTTGATGACACAGCATTGGTGGTGTTTGTGTAGGTAGGGATGCACACAATGTAACACTTCCAGGTAACCAATCTCAGGCTGGTATGGTTGTGACAGTTGACTGTCCCTTATGTCATCATCATTGATTGTCAGCTGGTATGTGCCAGGGCTGTGTGCACTCCACAGGGGTGTGATTTTAGGTGAAGTAATTAGCCACCAGCTGCGTACGGGCTGCCTCACCCTGTGCCCTTCCCCTCCCATGCGCAGCGGCCATGCAAGTGGTTGGGGAAGTGGGGCACCACCATGTCCACCGGCAGGCCACGGCGTGTTGCAACGTTGTGCAGGACACATGCTGCCACTATGATCCTGCACACTAGTGGGGGAGCATATAACAGCTGCCCGCCAGAACGGTCAAGGGAGCGAAAGCGTGACTTGAGCAGTCCGAATGTGCGCTCCACTATGCCCTGGGTTGCAATGTGGGCTGTGTTGTATCTTACCTCGGGTGGCCTGGTGGGGTTCCGAATTGGCGTCATCATGTGGGTGCTCAGAGGGTAGGCGGTGATGGGTATCATTAGTGAGGTTGTGACATTACTCAGTATCTGACATGCATGCATGTGCTGTGGCATTTATACTCACCGAGCAGCCATGTATCGCCATGCTGCCCAGCTTCTAGGTCCCGGTTTAAGGTTGACATTCTGTAAATAAAACTGTCGTGGGTGGACCCTGGATAGTTGCCATATACTGAGGTGATGATGCCCTTGGCATCACATACTACCTGCACGTTGATGGAATGCCAGTGCTTGCGGTTTCTATAGATGTGCTCTGATGCCCTGGGGGGACGTAAAGCCACACGGGAGCAATCAATGGCACCTAGGACTTTGGGGAATTGTGCCACCCTGTAGAAATCCTGGACGGCAGCCTGCCTTTCTGCGGGTGTTCTGGGCAGGTATATGTTCCTGCGGACTGATGGGCATGCAGTCAAGATGGCCGAGACCTGGTGTAGGCAGCGTGACTGCGTGGCCTGTGACACCCCCCGCACTATAGCACTTGTCCGCTGAAATGATCCAGTGGCCAAGAAGTGCAGTACATTGAGGTCCTTCTCCAGGGGGCTGAGTGCTTGGGAGCACAGGGTGGGTGATTTGAGGTCATCCTCCCACTCACTCACCAGGTAGAGTATTATGCGAGGTGGAAACCTGTACCTCCCATACACCTGGTCATCAGGCATCCCAAAAAGGCTGGTTCTGGGTGTGAAAATTCTGGGCCTGACTATCCTCCTCCTCCTCCTGCGGTATCCCATGACCACTGCTGCTAGGAACGGTATATTCATCCTGGCGTCTGAGCTTGTTTGTTGTTTGCGCGCACTTTAATGCTGCGCGGGTCCACGGACATCTGCTTCCTGTTGGCGTACTTGTTTCTGGATTAGCGCGTCTTTTTTGGCACACGCGTTAGCCCCGTTCGAATCCATAAATATGTGTTTTCAACGTGCATGTGGGCGTTCCGCGCATTTGCCTCCTGTACTTCCCCCGTGACGCCCACATTTTCACGTGTTGTTCCCCATTCCGCGTGTGACGCCCCCTGTTCCTCCTACTTTTTTTGTGTGCGCCGCGGTATGTCTGATTTTGCTGTGCGCGTAGCGCACTCTGTTTGGAGACGTGTGCGCCAGCGTGCGCCACGCAGAACTTTGGCGCACATGCTGGGATTTACACACGCATGGACTTCCATGAATCTCTGTGCGCGGGTGTCTCTGCAATTTTCGCACTGGCACTGCGCTTCGCACGCTTCGCACGCTTTCGCACGCTTGCACCGAAAATCTCAGTGCATATTAATTCCATGAATCGGCCTGAAAGTCTCCATGTTTGATTATTTAGGAATAACTATTGTATGACATTTGTATGGGAATAAACAAATTAATAAGAAGCCATACAAAATGGCACAAGCTTTGGGAGGCATTACTCGCTTTTGCATAAGGCATCAAGTGCAAGTAGTTAGCTCTACATCAAAGGCATATGAGGCAAAGGTCAATGTGACCACCCTATCGGTTGCTGGGTTAGATGGGCATGGTAATGTTGAATGACTATCGGTTCTTGGGTTTGCCATCTTCTGCCTCAAATTTGGGCACTTGTAGAGAACTGTGCTTTATCCACATTGCAAACTGCATGAAGATCTGAATTGCCTCCATTCTTTTGCACACAGTAAACAACCCTAAGGTCAAGTTTAGTAACATAATTTTGAAAGATATTTAGGAGCACCCAAAGAGGTGGGATTTACCATGGTTTAAAAAACAGCTTTTAGGTAATTTGGCAGGCCTTCAATCCTTAGATAAAGGTTGTGTGCCCATCTTAATCAACTCATTGAAATGTCACATGATAGCGAATAGAGAAGTTATTGAAGGTTATAGCATGAATAATAGTGCTACAGATGCAATTTTGGTGACATGTGGAAACAACCATATTTTTCTCATTTTCCCTTTCTTAGAAACAATATCTTAATACGAATGGTTTAATTGTTAACTTGTTAAATCTGTAACTAGTTGTAATGCATTTAAAAAAATGTACAAAGATGGAGTCTAGGTAAAATGCGTGTGGGTGCACAAGTGGACAGTTGACTCCAAGCCTAAGTGAAAGCTCATTTCTGAACACTGTTTGCATTTGAGTTCCTATGGGACTCAATGGGAATGGGGATTTACCGAATTCTGCCTCTGGAATTCCTGGGTCACCGAGGTCGTAATGTCCCAGTAATTCCGGGAATCACGGAGGCGGAATGGTAATACGAGTCTGGCGGTAACCTGCCAGAATTTCAGGCACGGTTACCGCTGGACTCGTAATGAGGCCCTATGTGTTCAGATTTGCCATATAAGGCTGTGCCTGTTAAACAGTCTGCAGCTTCATAGCATCCACATTCTCTATGGGAGAGCATTTTTATGCCAAAGCTGTACAATTTTTGTGACAGTGTTGTGTCAGATGATATGTCATCCCAGAGGTCTTTCAGCTCTGTTTTCTCAGCTTTGGTTAGGTAGGCCGTGACATATCGTGCAACAGCAGTGGACTTGTCTGCAATGTATTGTATACCTATGTTTGCATTCCACAAGAGGGCAATGATTGCATTGTAATCAGTGATGTACTTTGAAGCTTCATTTTTTTTAATGCTGTATGTGTTTTTAGTTGATTTGCCTTTTACACTGTTGGGGTCATTACGACCCAGGCGGTAAGTACACCACCCTTACCACCATGGTGTAAACTATGTTTACACCATGGTGGATGGCGGATTTACCACCCCATTCCAAGGTGAGTGGGGCGGTAAATCCCCATTTCCCATTTACCCTTCCCCTTTCCCATTTTTGCCCCATAGGGCATAATGGGAGTGGGGAAGGCGCTAATTACGGCACCGTAAATTACGGTGCCGTTATTAGCACCAAGGCGGTTTAGCGACATGGATTTTAACGCCTGCTGAAAGCAGCCGTTAAAATTGGAATCAGGCGTTAAGGGTTAACGACGGCGTTAACCCTTAACGCCTGAGTTGTAATGAGGCCCTGTGTCTAACAGAAGACATGAAGCTGTTTACTTGTCCTTGTTCTGAAACTGCTCTAGGGAAACCAAAACAGCATTTGGTATGGTATTTGCCTTTGTTTTTATATCTGTGTCAACAATATTTGCCACATTTATGTCTTTGGAAGTGTAAAATGTGTGTATGTAGCTCACTATGTGTGCTTTCTGAAGGGATGCCGCACATTACATATTTGTGGATGAACTGCAAAACAGTGGCCTCACTCTCCTCACCAAATTAAGGAGCATCTTTTATCCACAAAAAGCATGTGGATGTGTGGTGCTCCTCTGGATTGATATTCTTTTCTCCAAAAGAAGTGTTGCACTTCTCTGAGGGGAGGAATTGTTTTATTACAGATGAAGGGCAGCATGGCAATAAAGCGGTTGTGAAATATCATGATACATTTATAGGGTCAAGAGAGCTGAGTTCTCCTGGAGTTTTTAGGTCTATCCCTTCTTTGTTTTTGTTTGCTATGCGTAGGAAGTTGTGCAAGTCCTCCCATGCATATTCTGCACAACTCAAAGTGTCAAACCATGTGGGTGGGCCAAGGTTCTGTATCATAGACCATACATCAGCGTGACGCCGGAACCAGTATTCTTTTGTACCACACATGTTTGCCAAGAGATATGTGATACTTGACTGCAAAACATCATCTTTGTCTTTTGTCTTTTGAAGCAGTTGGATAGCAGACATGTTTAAAAAATTGGAACCTGTTTTTAATGTGTGTTCACTTTCAAACAGGAGGTGGAATATGCATTCAATGTTTTGACTGAATCTGGGGTCTTCAGAATACATTTGTAAAGGGTGGTACTCTGATGCTGTCATTTATATGCATCTTTCATCATACCTTCCCCCTTTTCCTGTAGGAAAGAGTAGAGGGGAGGATTGTGCTTCTACACTTTTTTTTCCCATATTATGACTGGAGATCCTTTGGTTTGACGTATTTGATATGTTTCTAGTACATCGTCTATGGTGCCTTTGTAGTGTAGTGGGTGAATTGGATACTGGTCTAAAATATTGGATGCCGTAATAGGATCTACAAGTTCACATTGGCCATTTGCTGAGGAATCCTGAATTATTTCAGTGGTTTCCCTTAGGTTTTGTACGATGTTTAATTCTTTGTAGTACTCATTGTTCTCTTTAAGATATTGTATGTCTTCTCTAACTTTGTTTAAGTCTACTAGTTGTTGCCAATTCTTTTTGTCTTTAGTTGGTACACCATTCACTAGGATAATCAAAGATTGATCTATTGGCCGTTGCACTCCTAGAGTGTCTACATTTTCTTTAAGATCTAATGGCTCATGAACTACTTTCCCACAAATGCCTTTCAGTATTTCAGAAGGACGCAATTTGGCTGTTTTGGGTTGAAGGGGTATTATAGCTTGAAATGGGTGTACTGTTTGGATTACAATGCTCTCATACAAATTAAGCTGTTGGAGAGGTTTTGGAAGTGGGGATATTTACAAGTTATTAGTGATAGCCTGTGAAGGCATTTGGTTATTATCAAGCCTTGTATTGTAGTATGTGCAAAGTATTGAGGGGTGAGTAATTTTGTATTTGTTTTCTGCTATAATATAGAGAGCTAATTGGAACAATTGGGATTCCTCATTGACTTCTATTTTGTACGTTGTATCTACAGTTTTGGTGCTCTTTGTATAAAAAGTTCTGCGAAAAACACACACATACTTGGTTTGGATCTTCAGCAGATGTGCTTTTAAACGTTGCTATTTCTTTTTTGTACTTGTTCATTAGACTATTGGCATTTGTACGGTTTTCGATACTCTTCTCTTAAGTTACTGGATTTCTAAGTGATCTTCACTTCCAAAATATTTGCTTTGGATGTGTCTATTTTTTAAAGGAGGACACATCCAAAGATTCCGTAGAGTGGAATGGTGTGTTGCTAACATTTTGATGTGGTGGAAGGTGCTTTTGCAAGCAGGTCCTGAATACAGGCTAATGAATGTCCTTGCAGCACAGCGTAAAAGAAGTTTTTATTCTAATTTTCTCTTTTACTTTCACATAGTGATTGAGGAATTGGCGTAAAGATTTGAAGGACTGCTTCCGTACATTACACATTGAGGTGCAGGGCCATTTGTAGAGTGGATGGATTGGTTCGGTGGAATGGAGAGTTGATTGTAAGTTTGTTGGGGGCATTTTTTCAATTAGGGTTTCTTCTGCCATGATGGCGTTGTCTACCATTTCATACCATTGGCCACTGCTATCTATGGCAATTGGGGTTTTCTGCTCTTGTTTGTATGCCTCTTCATTGAAATATGGTTATGTGCTGGTTGTGTGAATCCACTCACCTGCACATAAGTTTGCAAAGGTATTTCTGTTGACATTGTGCATGTTTCAAAGTACTTTTTGTAGTTTACTGATTCATTTTGTTAGTGGTTTAATTCTGGTTAAAATTAATATAAACAATTTTCTTATGAGGAGCATTGCACTGTCTATGAGAGCTTCCAGGATTAGTCTTCTGCGGTAATGTTTAAGGGTTGAGTGTGATTTCTCTGCTGTTTTTAGAAGATTGTGAAGTACTCTATGGTGGAATTTTTTTTAATTTCTTTTTATTTTTACTTTTGAAAGCGGGGCCTTTTTTTTACTCTCGCTGGTTCAGTTTTGTTGAGTGACTGTATTAGCTGTTTTGTTTGAACATTTGCAATAAACTCTGCTAGAGGTGGATGAGTATTTTGCATGCTTTTAGTTTTATCTGCTCTATTTTTTAGTTTTTTTATATGGAGTTGCTTTTTGGTAGGCATTCTCTTCTGTCTGTTGGAGAAAAAAGGAAAGTATGGGTTTGAAAATTGTGCAATGTATTCGCGTGCACTGTGCATAAGTGTCTGTATATGAGGACAGGCATAAATAGAGAGGTGTGTGGTTGTGCAATGGGCTGTTAGTTCTTGTTTGGAAGGTTGTAATAGTAGCTGTGTGTCTTGATGTGTCAAAGGCTTGGTTCAGTGAGTATGACAGTGTACTGGTCATGAACAAGTAAGGACATTAGGGGGGCATGGCCAGGAAGCCATGTGAAGAGGAAGTCTCCCAGAGGAGCTCCTGTCTATCCGACTACAATCCGTTAAAATAGTGTGTCTGTAATGGAACTTGATGGCCCAGACACTGGGATCATGGATATGAACCCCCGGGGCACCAAGAAAAGTGCCTAGACATCCGCACAACGAGACGAGACGAAGATTGTGAGCACCCGAAGTAGGGAGAAGTCGGGATCGCGCTGATCTAAAATGGCAGACCCCGCAACAAAGGAATAAGCCTGGAGCGCCCAGGGCCAGCTGTGCGCATAACAGAGTACGAACGAGAGACACTTACAAAAGGACTGCTGGCGTAGGGTCCCTAGATGAGGGTGAGCTGTTCGCCACACGAGGGTGCCCATCTGGATATCGCCGAAGGGAAACACGGCTCCCAGCGCGCAGAGCTGGGACATGAGCCCCGCCTGCCCTTGGTAAATGGGAAAGAACGAACTGCAGCTGCAGCCGATGGATGTTGGGGATGTATGAACTGTAAATAACAGTAACATCCTCCGTGGATGGAGAAGAGAAGTGGATACATTAAGGCAATTCTAGGAATGTTGATCGACAGAGGACCGAAGCCCGTCACGCTTGCTTGCCTTGAAAGGACCATCCGACCCTTGCAGAATCTGATAATATGCCATCGAAGGAACCAAGGCGAGAGAGGCGCACGCTTGCGGGTGACGGACAGGTGGGCTGTGATTGAAGCTGACTTCAGGGAAGGCAACACTGTAGCGACTACAGGAACGAGCGGAGGCATCAGGCGAGATCGTACACCATAGAGGATACGCGAGCCCTGGAGCATACGGCAGTAAGCTGCACAACATATGAACGCTGTAATCGGCCGCCAAAACAGTGCTACCATTATGGCAAGCCATAAGCGGAGGAAGACCCGGCGCACATGTGAATGTGAGACAAGGAATAACGGGAGGGGCCGGAGGTACACGAGATCCATGCCAAGACTGAGGGGCCAGCACATAGCCCGGGAGGATAGTGGGCAGCCCGAGGACCCCTGCAGGCCCATGTGAGCCGGAAGCATGCTGTAGAGTGCAGACTGGATATAGCTGCACAAGGAGGGGAGGAGAGTCTGGGGAGCGTACCACAGCCAGCCCCCAGGAGACCTGGGGGCCACACATGGTCAGGAATGATGGTATGACGGAAGGCATCTATAGAGGTGATCTCCGATGGTGGAAACTGAGGGGACACACAAGAACGTGTGCGACAACACTAGCCCCCAGACCACAGGAGGTGGCACACCAACTACGGGGTCTTATGCAGAAGCCCTGCCAATAGGCACTGGGGGAAGCGGTGCACGGAAGCAACAGATGCCACAGCAAATATCGAGTCACATCCTACAGAGGGAAGAGTCCAACTAAGACACTCCCTGAGAGACTGCCCGGAGAAAGCATGTAGGTGAGTAGAGGCCGGTGTACCCCACAGGAATCAATCGCCCCGGGACACATGATGAAAGACCCGAAGAGGGCCGCCAACTTAGAAAGCAAACTGCGAAGGCCAGTGCCGTCGGCAAGGACACAAAATGGCAGCAAAAACTGGGAAGACAAAGGGGAAACATACCTCGTTACATACTTTCATGAAGCCAAGTCAACCCAAGGAAGGAGCAGGCCCAGAGAGGCCCACCACTCCAAGTAGGGAGGACTCACCTCGAGGAGACCAACAAATCCTAGAAGTCATTGCTGCGTTGTAACTGGCATGGGAATCGAAACTTGAGGCCACAATGGGTGAATTGAAAAGCTCCTTGGAGGCAAAGATCGACACGGTCAGTATCGATGTCAATTTCCTCAGGCAGGACATGAGAGCCATAGCTGAGCGGACGGGAACGCTGGAGAAATACGTGAAAGACAATGCAGACACCAGCAAGGCGAACAGTAAAATAATACACATACTGCAACAGAAAGTGGACAACCTGGAGAATCGGGCAAAAGAGGCGGAAGGAAGGGCGAGAAGAAATAATGTCCGCATCATCGAACTTCCAGAAGATGAAGAGACCCCGGATCCAACTAATTACATTAAGACTATGATACTGCAGGCAATTAGAGCAGGGTCACTCTCCCAGGGATTTGCGTTAGAAAGAGCACACAGAGCTCTAAGCAGAAAACCCCCACCAGGGGCCCCGCCTCGCCTGATAATAGCAAAGATACTCAGTTATAGAGACCGTGAAAAGATACTTGAGTACTTCCAGAAAGGTGGAACAATTACCAGCGATGATCACTGCCTACCCAGACTACACCTTCCTGGTACAAAAGCAGTGCTTGAGCTTGCGATGGTCAAGAGGGGATTACGAGAGGCCGGCCTGAAGTACAGACTGCTCTACCCGGCGAAACTCAAGGTCTTACGGGAAGATAAGTCTTTCTTTTTCGAAACACCGGAAGACGCCATGGCGTGGATGGACAGGATGAGCTGCCCAGAGGACACGAAGGGGCGGAGACAGGAGCAACAGGATAAGTGAACAGCTGCTTCCTCCTTGTGGTTAGACAGACCTGGGGGGAAGTGATTAGCTATGGCCTAAGCATTTGCGCACATTAGTGGGGGGATGTGCGTGGACAGATTTTGAGGGACTCTATGGGTAAACATGGCTGGGGGGAATTGTATAATAAGGGACATGCACTGATGTTGCAGTACAGGAGGGAAACGGGAAGCGCAACCTCACCCCCAGTAGGTAGACATAGTAGGATATAGTAGTAAGTATCCACCTGCTGCAACCTCTGCATAAGCGCAGCCGAGCAGAGATTGAGATGTGGGGGAGCCTGAGATCCAGGGATGGAGCTGGGCAACAGTTAGAAGAAGTTGGGGGGGGTAGGCGAGTTGGGAAGGGGGCACCAACAAGAGTCTACCATCGCAATTAATCCGGAACAGGATGTACCTGAGGCGACAGAAAATTGACATAGCCATGTTGCAAGAGACCCACCTAATCAGAGGCAAAATGATGGTGATAGAGAGGAAATGGAAAGGAACCACAGTGGGAGCCCCATACTCGGCCTATGCCAGAGGGGTCCTTACTTGGATAGCACCCCACGTCCCATTCAAATTGCTACAATACAAAGCAGAAGCAGACGGCAGACTAGTAATATTGAAGGGATTGTTGGGTAACAAAGACGTCAATTTCATTAACGTGTATGCCCCAAACAATGATACGGCAATGTACTTCAGGAATATGTATATAGATGGATTGGTGATCATGGGGGGAGATTTTAATTGTACAATAGACCCCAGGCTGCACAGGTCAGATGATAAGCTGACCAGACCCAATCCGTCAGCAAGGTCCCTGGCCACATTGATACAAGATGTTAAGTTGATCGACATATGGAGGGAACTGCACTCGCAACAGAGAGGCTACTTACATTATTCAGCCCGCATGGCTTGCACACCAGGCTGGACTATGTGTTAGTGGCCAATCCACTGATGACAGATATTTGTACGGTGGAATACAAGGCAGCGGTCCTCTCGGACCACGCTCTACTGGTAGTGATGTGGCAGACCATACCTCCCAGACCAAGGATACAGACGTGGAGGCTGAAAGCAGAAGCATTCAAAGACTACGTATTCAGGGAAGACCTTAGGGATGCCATTCGGACCTATTTCGAATTAAATACGGGCAGCTTCCAGTCGGCGAGGACGCTTTGGGAAGCATTTAAAGTAGTAATGACAGGGGAGGCGATCTCGAAGTCAAAGTGACTACAAGGGGGTATCTTTATGGAATTGCAAGATACAGAGAAGGAGATTGAAGCTAAGATGAAAGACGGAGGAGAGTCTCCAGAAAAGACGGAGTCAATACTACAACTACAAGAGAAGTGCAGGGCCCACTGGGAAAGGCTGAGTAAGCTGAGCTATAGGAAGTTTATAGAAAGACAGCATGCAGAGGGAGATAAGCCTGGCAGACTGCTGGCCAGATTGTATAAGAATGAAAAGCTCAACCAGGCGCTACGGGAACGCAAGTCGGACGGCACAATGGCGGATACCCAAGAAGGAGTGAACGAATGTTTCTATGAATACTACCAAAACGTATACTCGGACAGGCTATGTGATGAAGAGATAGACATCAGAGAAACATTAGAAGATTGCCTTACCTAAACTGGAAGGGCCAGACAGTGAGAGGCTAGAGACACCGCTCACGCTAGAGGAACTAGAAAATGTGATCCGAGCCTTACCTACGAATAAAGCTCCAGGTGCAGATGGGTCGCCAAGCAAATTTTACAAGACATATATGGTCGAACTACTCCCCCCGCTGCTGGCCATGCTTAACGAAGCGTTTGAAATTGGCAGGCTACCAGAATCCCTGAGGGAAGCAATAATAGTTCTGCTTCTCAAGGCTGGTAAACCAGAGACAGATTGCGGATCCTATAGACCGCTCTCGATGCTAAATCAGGATAGTAAGATCCTCCACGTGGCGATGGCAAATGGATTGAAGCCAATAATTAATACTCTGATACATCAGGACCAAAGGGGGTAGGTTCCCAGGAAGCGTATTTCCGACAACCTCCGCATATTACACCATATCATTGACCAAACGGCAGAGAGTTTGCAAGAAATAACGGTGGTATCGCTCGATGCAGTCAAGGCATTCAACTCAGTCAGGTGGCCATGGCTGCTTGGGGTCTTGGAAAATTACGTTATGGGACTGGCATATCTGAGATGGATCACTTTACTATACAGTGAACCTAAGGCCAGGGTCCGGACGGGCTCGATCATCTCAGATGGATGGACGTTAAGTAGGGGTACCAGACAAGGATGCCCCTGGTCCCCAAAGCTATTCATTATAGCGCTAGAACCACTGGCAGCATATCTCAGACATCAATATGGGGAATGGGCATTGAAACAAAAGGGGGAAAGCACCTGATCTCGCTGTATGCGGATGATATGCTGCTCTATCTGCAATACCCAGAAGAAAATTTACAATACATTCTGGAGGTTCTAGAGCGCTACGCTATACTGTCGGGTATAACGATTTACCCCAAGAAATCCACCATATTCCCCTTGGGTAGATACAAAGGGGTGCCCTTGGATGCGTTGCCGGTGTTGCAGATTGGGTAGGCGGTGGATACCTTCAGATATTTGGGAGTTAAAATAAATCACATGCCGAAGGAGGAACATAAGAACAACACGGAGGAGGCAGTTAGAAACCTAGAAAGAACATGGCATTTTGGACAGGGCTGCCCCTGACCAAGATGGGGAGGGCGGCATTGCTCAAGATGGTGGCACTCCCGAGGTTGTTGCACAACTTCGCAAATGTCCCATATAATATACCTAAAGGTTTTTTCTCTAAGTTACATAGCATATGCAGGGGGTTTAATTGGCACAATTCTAGAAATAGGGTGACCCTATGGAAACTGCAGAATCAATATGACCGGGCCGGAATTAGACTACCTAACTTTGAAGTGTATTATCTAGCAGCCCAACTTCAATATGTAGCAAGATGGTTATCTGAAGAGGTCACACCAGAGGCCAGGCTACTGCGGGCAGATTGCAGACCCTACTTTCTAAATGAGTGGATGTGGGTACCCGACCCCCCTAAGGGGAAGACACCAGCACTGCTGGTCCTGGGCAGGGTGATCTAGCACAGAGCATGTAGAATTATAGGGTGTCTGTTGCCATGCTCCCGGCAGGTTCCCTTGGTGACCCTGAAAGGGGTGGAAGATCAGTTGAAAAGGGTGATCAGGGAACACTGGGAACCCGTGGGAGTGACAACCCTGGGGGACATGTGGGGGGAAGAGGGCAGGATAGAGTTTGAAACACTAGTGGAAGAGACAGGCTTGCATGGAGGCCAGTTTATCACATGTGCGCAGCTGCGGAAACTAGTGGAGAGGACGTGGTCAGAGATAGACTTAGCTCAACAACCAGATGAAGCCATAGAAATGTTCTATACGGTCTCGGAGGGAGGCCATGAGATTTTCAGGATATACAAAATATTAATGTTTAAGGTGGGAAAGGAGCCAGCCCAACTGAGATGGGACTGGGAGGAGGAAAGTGGAGAGATTATTAGTGACGGATTATGGGAAAGGATGCAAAGATACCATAAGAAAGTCTCAAGGAATGTCAGACTGCAGCAAGTCCAGCTGTATATTACTCATAGAGCGTATCTAACCCCCATGAAAATCACAAAGTTTACAAATGCAGCTGCACGATACTGCCCAAAATGTCGGGAGGAGAATGCTGGGATGGTGCATATGTTCTGGGCCTGCCCTGAAATAGGTAGATATTGGGAAGAAATAGCAGATCTGCTGAGTAGCAAAGGAATAAAGTTGAAAGTGGATTCCCTATGGGCATGTATGGGGGGGATTCCCGAGACCCCGTAAATGCAAGCATGTTAGTAGGCTCAAGGATCTGGCATATATTCTAGCGAAGCACAGAATAGCCATGAGCTGGAAGGTGCAGGCGAGACCAAGCACAGAGGCATGGTGGAGGGATTTATTGAAATGGGCGGATGCTGAGATGGCTGCCTGGAGGGAAGCGGCTTGGAGAGGGGGGTAGAGGAGGAGGGTACGCTGACGGACTGGCTGCAACTGATCGCTTCATTATCGTGCCCAGAGTTCGTGGAAGTGGAATCGGAAAACTCACAGGCCGAAAATGGAAATGTGACGGCTGAGAACTAAGGATGGGTGCTGATGGCAAGACTCTTGGGGTGGGCGGGCAGTTGGGGGGGTTTGTTTTTGTTTTGTGTGCCATGTTAGGCGCACTGTATTTCGTTTGTTGAAAACCAATAAAAACTTTTTTTTAAAAACAAGTAAGGACATTACGATGTTGTCACAATACTAGTGGGTGTTACGATACTGGTGCGCAGATGAGAATAGAAAGAGTGCACCTGCTGAGGTGCAAGGAGTAAGAGTGAAGCAAATGCTGTTGGATTGGATAGAATTTTGTAGGCTACTATACGGCTACAGTGCACTGTATGTGTAACAGAAAGAATACTACTACACTACTGCACTTACTTTGTTGGATGTGAAGAGTAGTTTTCTTCCGGTTTTTACTTCTAGTAGAGACATTTCTGTCTTTCAGGAGGCTGTTCTTCAGTGCAATTGGGAAAGAAAAAAATTAGTGGGTATATGTGATAATGGCAAAATAATTGTACTAGAAGAACACATTTTACACTGCAGGAGGACTTGTTTGGGAATAAGAGTTCTTAACATTTCACGTGATTACGAGTATGGTTGTAAACTGCTGTTGGTGCAGACAGATTGCCACCCGATTCCTAATACTTTGGCAGCTAGCTTCCCATTGTCACTAGGACATTACAGCTCATGTTGTCCTGGAAAGTAAGGTGTTGGAAAATGTTAGTCTCTATGTGTTTGCAATTGCATAGCACTGTATGGGAATGGGGACTTGGGCGAACCAGCATCGTTGGTATTGGGGCCAGTGGTCCTGTGATAGGTATGCCCTATGGGGATGGAGTTTTGAAATTGTGAAAGTTGTTGTTGCACTATTTTTATTAGAAATGGAGTATTGCAAGTATTAGTAGGCTGAACAAAATTCAGTAGCCAAGAAGGATGTACAGAAAGGAGAATGTTAGTGTGTGCAATTTCATTAACTTTTCCACACATGTATGCTTGGTACGAGAGTGCTATTGCAATATGTTGGAGAAATCCTTTCCATTTCCTTTCATTTATTTATTAAAAATTACAGACAGCACTGCTTTAAATGTACACATGCATTTATTTGCTTTCCTTCAAATGGTGCCGAAATGAATAGTTGTAAATACAGTGCATTTTGCCATTTTTCAATCCATGTACATGGCATGCTTTGGTAACATACATCAAGTTTTAGTTTTGAGTGTGCATTGTGGGGGTTTTACTGCAGGTTTGTTAGTGGGAGAAGTGGTTTTAAATAGTGGCAGAATGAAAGAAGAAAATAACAGTTTGCACATTAGAATTGGTGATATGGGCAAGCATGCATATCGTGGTAATATATTGAAGTTTCACATAGGATCTGGAACTTACACATGCTGTGGAAATGTTTCAAATGTGGTTTTCTTTTATGTTATAAAAAAATCCCAGAGAGTGCTGCTGAAATTGAAATTTGTGTTTTTAAACTGTTATGAAAGTTCTAATTAAAAGAAATCTTTCTCAGCACACAACATTGTAAGTAACTGCCACTTGATGTCAGGAGATCAGACAAATGAGAGTATGATTATTGAGTAGGTTATGTAGGGTACAGGAACCCTGTTTACATGCTTGTAAAAGAGTTGGAAATTTACTTCACACATTATATGCATCCTTGTACTTTGTGTTGCTACATGCAGATGTAGATGAATCTGGAAGAAGAAATCTTGCAGAGTTTTACTGTTCTTTTTGATGCAGGTGGTTGGGAATCACAGAAGACCTGTACTCTGAGTGTTGAACAGTACATCTGCAGTGTTGAACAGAGATGACCGAGTTAGATGTAGAGTTCTTGGCTGTGATTGGTGGATGGGTGTGTGAATGCTTAACAGTAGCCAATGAGGCAGTGCTGCAAAGAGTGAGTGGAAAGGGAAGAAGGGCTACCCTGTGCTACGGGGTCCACAGACACACTGCTGCAGTCCGTGGACAGGGCGTGCCACATCGAGGTCTTTTCAGGATGCCTGGCATGGAAAGGGGAGTGTGGGGTTTAGCTAATCAGGTGTTCTGGCTGTGCTTTATAGGAAAGAGAGGGTATTAGGTTTTATTTCAATGCTGTGTGTAGTGAAGATGGCTTTGGTTGCAGAGATGGAGAGAGTCAGTGTGTGGCTGGCGGGGAATTGCTTTGTGAGTGATCTGCAGAGGTTTGCTGAGAGAAGTGGCATTTCTGCCATCTTGGATTTCAGGGAGTGGAGGCTTTGTGGTGTGGTGTGCTTGACCGCAATTTGCAAGAAGTGCTTGCACTTTGTCGAGATATGGCCACTTTCAATACTCCAGATGTTCTTGTGGTGCCCTGTCGAGGACTGCATTTGGGTTATATTGGTGCATTAAGTTTGCTGAGTGCACTGAAGGGCTTGGTGAAGGCACTGATGCTGCTTTTTCCATGTGCAAAGGTGATATTTTTCACACATGCCACCTAGAGCACTATGGATCAGTGCTCTAAGCAAGTCCTTAGAGCACTGTCCTAAGCAAGATGCAGGAAGGTGTCTTATGAACAGAGGCATGTCTTCTTTTTTGTATAGTGCTGTGATGTTCTTTTTGGAGAATGAGAACATTAATTCTCTGAGTGTGAACTTTTTTATTGCAGATGGCATTTCTTTGTCCAACAGTGGAATTGCCGTTTTCCTTTGCAGTATAAGGGATGCTTTGAAGAGGTTCATATAAGCCTAAAAGGATGAAAAGAAGAGACAAGCCAAACATTTTTTTTTAAAAAGGGGTTTGTTTACAAGCCCCTTACAAAAAGAAAAAAGGCTCTTCTCAGAGCCATCACTAAAGACTATGGGCCTCATTACGAGTCCGGCGGTAACCGTGCCTGAAATTCCGGCAGGTTAAGCCGGACTCGTATTACCATTCCGCCTCCTTGATTCCCGGAATTACCGGGACATTACAACCCCGGTGACCCGGGAATTCCAGAAGCGGAATTCAGTAAATTCCCATTCCCATTGAGTCCCATAGGATTCAGTGGGAATGGGAAAGTGGAAACACCGGCACCATCTCAGGATGGTGCCGGTGTTTCCACGTCCGCCTGAAGGCGGGTGGTGTTAAACCCGCCAGGTCAGACCTGGCGGGAAAGACACCTCCACCTGTAGGACTCGAGATCACCCGGTATGGAAACAACAGTGGCGGCGGGTTTACCGCCACCATTATTTCCATACCAGGTGACTCATACTCTTACCTTGGGTTTAATTTCTCTCCTCACCCCCTTGCATTGGTCGATCTATCCACAGACACTGCGGTCATCCGCGGACAGCACATGCCACATCCAGGGCTTTTGAGGATGGCAGACATGGAAATGGGACTGTGGAACCCAGGGGATTGGCCAATAAAGTTTCCTGGGTGTGCTATGCAAGGTGAGAGTGTGGCAGAAGGTCTGTTTGTTGAGAGGAGTGCAGATGGCTATGGCTATGTCTTTCAGGAGGCAGAGTGTGCGGATTTTGGGGATTTGTGGATCCATTGGGTGCAGGTGTATGCAGAGCAGTGTGGAGTGGCTGAACATCTTGGATTTCCTCATGTTGATGTAAACTAGTGTGGAGCGCGCCACATGAAGTGGGAGGACTTGCTCCCATTTTATGGCAATTTGGTCACGCTCCAACATCCGGACATTATCAATGTTAATTGTGGAGGAAACAGTTTAGGCCATGTTACCGGAATTTCATTGCAGTTTGCGATGAAGGAGACATTTGGGATAATCATGGACCTGTTCCCGAACTCCTGAGTAATTTTTTCTCGCATTGCCCAGAGACAGATGTGGCTGCGCTGCAGTTCATTTGGTCCACAAATGGAGAAAGCGAGGTGCAATGTCAAAAAGGCTGTTTGTACATTTTTGAGAGATGTTGGCATGTCGTCCTTCGATAATGAAAACATTAAATTTTGTAGCATCTATATTTTTCATAGTGTCCATCTTACTGATGCTGGCAATCAGCTTTTTTTGAGAAATATCCAAAATGCTTTG
The DNA here is from genome assembly GCF_040938575.1 of Ambystoma mexicanum. NCBI lineage: Eukaryota > Metazoa > Chordata > Amphibia > Caudata > Ambystomatidae > Ambystoma > Ambystoma mexicanum. The sequence continues at coordinate 1,090,471,237 of NC_090929.1, forward strand.
CAGCCCTTTTTGCAAATATAGCAAGCATTTTGAAGTAGGTGTTGCCTACTTTACAACTTGGAAAACCATTTCAAAAACAAAAATACAGAGCCACCACTTTCTCACGCAAAAGAGTGCAATGTTTTTGATGGCACCACCAGCCACATTTTGGATGTCTGCAGACTACTGCGCTGTCAGCAAACCAGCAAACTTGGCAGGCTGCACATGGGCCTGCACCTTTTTTTTGGTACTTTCATTTTTAAACTGTGAAAGGTGGCTCTGAAAAGAACTGTTTTTTTTTTATTTTTTGTGTTTTATGATTATTTTGGCTTTTTCAGACAGGACTCACAAGGGAGGGAAGGGGCACCAACCACAGGGATGAAGGGGCAGCTGGAAAGAGAAAGATGTTGCATGGGCCTCACTTAGGTAGGGGGCACTGTTTCTCGTGCTCCCGGACCGTAGCCTCAAAAGCACTTCAAAAATGCTCCCCCTGCATAGTACTGCGTCACAGTGCATACACAGTAGAGTGGCTCTCGAAAGGTAAGCGTCCACTGCATCAGGTATGACGTGTGAGGCACGTTCAGGGATCAGCTGCCCCACAAGAGTGTCTCTTGTGGTGACACGAGCAGATGTTGAGGATGCGACAGAGGATGTCAACCTGCTACAGAGTTTCGATAGGGACGACCCGCCAAACTGCTGCCTTGTGGTTCGACCTTAGGTGTCACCGCATGGAGGTGGTCCCTTAGCTATACAGCCAAGGCTTTCAATGACTGAGTACAACATTGCACTCAGCGCATCGAACATTGGCCGCACACGCTCTGGGTACCCCCCTAACATTGGTAAATAGCCTCCACACCCAAGACTCACGTTGGCAGCCGGTAACAGAGATTTTCACTACCTCATCCTCTTCGTCTTCTTGATCCCCCCTGCATCCCCACACCTGTTCCCCTCTCCAGGGCCTCCAGATGGTGATGGTGGTGGTGGTGCTGCTGAGGCAGCAGCCATGGACGCCATTGCTGATCAAAAGCAGCACACAAATAGCAGCACACCTGAAACAGCAATCTGTAGGCAGTGCTCTGTCCTGGTCAGCCAAAAACACAAGGAGGAGCAGCAGTGGGGTGTGGCCTTTTATAGGGGTGCTGTCCGCGAACCGCACAACTGTCCGCAGACACTTCGAGCATCAGGTTGAGCTAAAAAAGTTGCAAAAAGTCACTAGATCGATCAGGGCATGGTCAGGGACCTCAGCAAAGGTGGCGTTTCAGCTTAAAACACTCTTGGTTGGGCAAAAATGCACTTTTAAACTGTCTGGGGGTAAAGGAGTGTCTGTGGATAGGCCCGACACTCAGCACAGGTGCAGTCACATGGTGACATCCCCAGACGTCTGCGGATAGGATGGCTGTCCGTAGGACACCTATTGCGCGGGATGCAGTGTGCGCATGCGCCCAGGTATCTGTATAACAGGAGTCTGGCCCCCAAACTAATTAAAAGTGCGACACATGCAAGTGGACAGTCCCGGACAGGTGCGATTTTCGGAGGGCACACGGAGCTGATGCGCATGTGCCCAGGTGTCCGCAGGGTAGGAGTGGGACCCCCAAACTAATTAAAAGTGTGTCACAAGTTTACAGACATCTGCGGCTAGAAGGAGTGTTCGGAGGGCACAGGTGATCAGATGCGCATGCGACCGTGGGGTCCGCCGGACAGGGGCGGGACCCTCAAACTAACTAAAGTACGTCACGACTTTACGGATATCTACGGACAGGAGCGGTGTTCGGAGGGCACAGGGGTTCGAATGCGCATGCTCCCAGGTGTCCGTAGGAGAGGGGTTTGACTCCCGAAAATTGTGATGTCATCTTTGATGTCCTGGGTGTTAGTCTTAGCAGTGCACGGTGGTGGCACGAGTTATGGTTGTTTACCTGGGGGTTTTCGATTTTACTTGTAACCTTAATATCCCTCTAACTCAGTTTTTCCACTGAATTTGATAGATTTTTATTAGTTCAACTTAACCATAACGTCCCTTTAACAGTCTTTTCACTGAATATATATATATATATATAAATATATATATATATATATATATATAAATATATATATATATATATATATATATATATATATATATATACTATTTCGATTTAAACTCAAGTTTTAGTGTGTATGTGTGTGTTAGTACTTCGGTATCCATGCACCTGTTTATTTTCAGACACTGTACTGTTTGTGCATCACATACGTGTGTCTGGGTATGGTTAGGCCGAATCCTGTTCGTGCATATATGTATTTTGTCTAATTCCAATGAGCTATTTCAACAGCCTTTTTTCTATCAATAAGAACTTCCGGTTTATGGACAACCCCAACCGCAGCTTTTTACAAGAGATTTAATACCTTGTTGTAGAATGTATGAATATGGGTGGCTCATGAGCAACCCCTAAATCTCTTGTTAAATCTTTCAAATAAATGTGTATTACAGTCATTGATTTATTAGCCAGTGTTTCTACATCATTATTCCAGGAGAGTTGACTATCAAAAGTAATTAAATACCTATTCCAGTGGGTGTGCACTTGTCAGCATATTTCATTTTGTGTCATGTTTGTATATGTACTTTCATGTGTTTGCCTATAGTTTTTTTTTTCTTTTAGTCATGTCTAATGTTTGTAGGTGTGTCCATACTTTGGTGCAAGTATGTGTCCATGTGTTTTTATAGATGTGTCCGCGCGTGTGTGAACGCTCATGCATTATTTGCAAAAGTGCACACTTTTGTCATACCCGAACATGTTCTTGGGATTTTAAAGTATCAACATATCGAGTTTTTATTTGATCATTTCTAGGTAAGGAATGCGATGTGCTTGCCAAACTTCTCGAGAATCAAAGCAGACAATTTCGAGAAAGCAGGGATTTTTCATCTATGGGAAACACAATTAATAAAACTCTTTCTGCCCATTGTTTTTGTTCATGGCAACGACCTGAAAGGGTCACCAAACATGACACGTGTTTGGATGTGCCCAGACAAGTGGTTTGACAAATTAGCTGAACTTATTACAGAACTTGCAGAGGAAAATGTTTTCTCTGTCATGAAACTTAACAATAGTGTTGCTACTTTATAGGTCTAGCTTTTTTTTCCTAATTCAGACTCAGCAAGACCTGGCACTTGCTGAGACATTAAATTCAAATAAATAGCCTCAGAATATCAGGGCAAATCTGCATTTTATTACTGCTAAATAGACAAAAAGGTCAATAAACAGTATTTATGATTTGTTATTACTTTAGCTGACGAAAAGGAGACTGATGAAAGGCGACTCTGATGAAAATATAATGCATTAGCCATGTTTAAGTGCATGCCTGAGTGATATTATCCAAGTTTGCAAGTGTTTCTTGCCTGCAGTGGTATTTCCGATTTAGCCTAGCGCAGTACCTGATGACCTTGAATTTTTTTTTGTTGACACTGTAGTTTGAAAAGGCTTATTTGTGCCATAGACATAATGGAGGAGTAAGACAAGAAATACCTGTTATTTCCTTTAGCTTGTTTATCTTTGAAAATGTCATAATGTGAGGAACCCAACGCTGACGTCAAGTAACCCAGAACAAATAACGCCACCTCCCGCATCAACAAACAATGTGTGAAACCTGTGAGAAAGCTGCTTGCTAATTGACTGGCAAACAGCCATTCCCTGATCACCTATTTTAATAGCAGCCCCAGGGGTAATAATACCAGGAGCGCTTTACCAAGGCATCTCTGTTCCCACACTTTGGACCTGATTCACAGAAGCGTTTTACGATGGCACAATCCCATAGGAAAACGCTCTGTGAATCAGGCCCGTGATTTTTGCAGCGGCCTCACTAAAGTCAATTGTCAAGATTTTCCCATGCAATTCTGTCTGCCAATAAATCCAGGATTGCACAGTAAAGAGACTTTCATTTTCCATCACCGAGAAGCTTGACATTACAGTTTACTTCCATGTACTTACATTGGTAGCTAAGGATTGACAGTGTGGGTCAAAATGACTTATGCCCCACAAGAGTGCAATAATGAGGAGTGGCTGAACCTCCTACTCAGCCCTCACACTTATACTAAACAAGAGTGATCCCAATCATAAAGGTGAAACAGTCAAGAGATTTATCTCCTTCGCCTATTGTGCTAATGTGGGCCAAGTGAAGGCTATATTCTCAAGAGAGGTGTGTATGTGATACAGTAGCAACCCAGACAGTGAAGTATAACAGTATAAAATAAAGACATGTCCAAACACTGGAACACAGTTAATAAAAACCAGAATGCTTTCAAATAAGTACAATAGTTGTATGTCTAATGGTAGGCTGGGCAAAAAAATACTTGACTTCTACATTCGGTTCTATCCAAGAGTTAATAGGTTATTAGCTTCTATAGCTTCTCTATTCGCTATCATGGGAAATTCTAATGAGTTGATTATGGTGGGTACAAACCCTTTAAGGATTGAAGGTCCGCCAAACTACTTAAAGGCAGGTTTTAAACCATGGTAAAGCCCACCTATTTGGGTGCTTCGAAGTATCTTTCAAAATCATGTTACTAAGTTTGAGTTAGGGTTGTTTGCTGTGTGCAAAAGAATGGTGGTTGTGCAGATCTTCATGCATTCTGCAGTGTGGATAAAGAACAGTCCTCTATAAGTGCCCTAATTCGAGGCAGAAGATGGCAAACCCAGTCATTTTCTGAAAATCTTGTTTTTCAAGAAGGTACAACAGTCATTCAACATTTGAATGCCTATGTAACTCAGCGACCTATAGGGTGATCACATTGGCCTTTGCCTCATATACCTTTAATATAGAGCAAACTAGTTGCATTTGCTATCACACTGGAGGCTTTTAGTGGGCTGGTCAGTTCGGCGACACTAGTCTTAGTTGGCTTTAAATCAAAAGTATGTCTTACATGCTTAGAAACAATCACTGGTTGCTGTCGCGTCTTTGCGGAGTGGTGTGGTGAAAAAAGACTGATAATTCACCAAGAAATAACAGATTGTGGACGTGCTCAGACATAAGACATGCGCCAGTTGATTTAAATCAGACTTTGATTTTTAATTTGTTCATAATATTAGCCCCCGTTGATGACACGTGTTTCGGCTTTCAAACGCTTTTCTCAAATCAGGGCTTGTGCTTTCTTATTTTATATATAGGTACATACATTTTAAATAAAAAATACAAGTATCAGTTTATACCATGTGTAAAAATCATACATAACAAGACACAACAATGTTACATAACAGCGTTGGCTCAAGAAAAATCATATACATCAAGAGTTACACAGAGAATGAGGGTTGGTGTAGGGGAAGATTAAAAGGGGTTGTTATGGTAAAGAGGAGAAAAGAAAGAAAATAGAAAAAATAATATGTCACCTGTTAAAAATTAAAAATCTAAGTCTGATTTAAACCAACTGGCGCATGTCTTATGTCTGAGCACGTCCACAATTAGTTGCACTTGATGCCTTATGCAAAAGTGATTAATGCCTCCTAAAGCTTGTGTCGGTTTGTCTGCCCTCTTGTCTTGTTTGTTTGTTTGTTTATTGAATTTCTAATGCACACCAAAACCCGGAGGTAACAGGGCGCAGCAAAGGAGATGCAAGGCTTACAAGGTTACATAATGACAAACAGTAAAAATGGACAAGTGAAATACAATATAGGTAGGGCTCAGAATATACAGGTAGTAGATTACAAAAAAAGTTATTTACATCATCATGTACAGTAGTATACAATAGTCTACAATATTGGGTGGTGAAGTGTGCTAATGTGCAGTAGTTTCAGTTTAGACTAGTCTTCAATCAGATTGAGGTGGGTGATGAGGTTCTTGTCATGATGCCTACCCCCGGGCATCTGGATCAAGCCCATCAGCCCCGGGGGCAGGCATCCAGGTATTTAATAAAACCCCAGCAGCCGCGGCTGGGGGCTGTCTGGGTTCAGTCCTGGCGCCTTAGACTTTACTTACCTCATGCAGACCATGCTGCAAATGAATCCGAGCCAACGTGAGGCCTGGATGGGACTATTTTTCTACAGGGACTATTTTTTACTCGGGTGTGGTTCTAGGGACTTCTTACCTGGAACTACTTTGGAGGCTATTTAAACCACGCCCGAACAGAAGCACATGCTTCGTGTTATTCTGCATCCAGCAGCGTAACGCTCACCGTGCCTGCAGTCAGCATCCAGTCTTCCGCCACGCCTGTCTCGAATCCAGAGTTCCTAGCAATAGAAGAAAGAAGAAGGAAAGGTTAGGAAATAGATATTATTTCAATTCTTACCTGAATTCCGGATCCATAAGTCTTTGAACTTGAAAAGAACATTATTCTACTTGCATCGCATCGCCAGCTGCAGCGCCGCGCCATACTCACCAGTCCTCAAAGCATTGGGTAATACAGACTCTTACCTCAACACCATCAGCTGCCACAAGACAATCTTCCCTTGGACCCAGCTGCAACACAAGAAATGAATGTACAAGAGTGAACATCGGACATATTGAACTCTTTGAACTTTATACTTACGGGTTCTCGCCTGGAACCTCAGAGTCAATATTCATCCGGAACTCTTCCAACGCCCTCAATCCAGTGAAGTAACTGTTATCTACGCGCCCCTGCATTCCACGCAGGATGGAGAGCTCAGCATTTACAAACATAAGGTGAGTTTACAGAAAAGTGAATATCGGTGGTGATTAGTGGGGAGAACAGTGGGGTGCCATTACTAAAATCCACGGGTGGCTGAAACCCTTTCTCCACTTGCAGGAGAATATTTCTACGGGTCAAGCAGACGAGATTAGGCGGTCTAGTCCAGTCTGTCATCTCTGCACTACGCTTCACGTTGGAGGAGGTCGCAGCTGTCTGGGTCCGATCGACGCCCCTGTGGGAGCCAGGTGAGCGTAACAGTTCTTTCTAAAATGTGGGTAGGGTTGATCAGCTCTCAGCTCGTGTGGCAAGGAGTTCCATAGTTTGGCGGCCTTCACAGGGAAGCTATTGCCGCCAATCTTGGAAGATTTGAATCTTGGTACCACCAGGCAGTTTGTATTGACGACCCTGGTAGGCTGCTGGAAGTTCTTCTTGACAGTTTGTCCATTAGGTAGCTGGGGCAGCATTGTGTAATGCTTTGTGTGTCAGGGAGGCGATTTTTACTTGTATTTTGTTGTGGGTGGATAGCCATTTGTATTGGCGTCTGATTGAGGTCATGTCACTCTTTTGTTAATGCCTAGTGCGGCTCTAAGAGTGTTATTTTGTAATATTTGTAGTTTTTGGATACTGGTTTTGTTGGCACTGCTGTAGAGAACATTGCAGTAGTCTAATCTGGAGAGAATGAATGCTGTGGCCAGTATAATGCAACTGTCGTTGGAGAGGAAGGGCTTACCAGCTCTGATAAGCTTGCACGTGTAGGCTGTAGTGGAGGCCAGGGATTTCAGTTGTTTACTGAAAGACATAGTGGCGTCCAGGTAGAAACCTAGGGTTTTTACCTCCTTTGAGACTATGGTATTGTTGCCATCAATGATAAAGGAGGCATATTCATGACCTAGTTTGGAGATGTTGGAGGGGGTACCAAGAATTATCAGCTCTGTCTTGTCAGCATTCAGGCATAGGCCGTGTGTGGCCATCCATGCCTAAATGATGAGGTAGATCCTATTCACCAATGTCAAGTCCTAGCCATGATCCCCGGAAAGTAGGAGGAGAATCTGTGTATCATCTGCGTAATTAGTGTAGGTGATACCCAGAAGGTCCAAATCATCGAACAAAGGTTTGCTGAATATGTTGTACAGAGTTGGACACCCGCATGATCCCTGAGGGACCTCGCACACGATTGGGGTAGGATCAGACGCCGCCGATGGGGAGAACACTCTGATAGTTCTGTCACTCAGGAATGATTCTATCCGCTTGACCGCATCTGTGGAGAAGTGGGCCGCTGAATCAAGGTGCCTGCAGAGGACCTTGTGATCCACCAGATCGAATGCATCTGAGAGATCAAGTAGCAGCAGTAATGCTGTCTTCCCTTTGCCTCTCAGCTCATCGATTTGTGTTTTCAGATCTATCAATGCATTTTCCGTCCCATGTAATGGTCGGAATCCTGATTGTCTGACCGCTTAGAAGTTTATGTAGCTCCAGGTATTTTTGGATCTGCGAGTAAGCAACTTTGTCCAAATTTTAAGTAAAAATGGTACCGTCGTGATGGGGCGGTAGTTTGTGGCAATGATTGGGTCTAAAGTTTGCTTCTTCAGATGTGGGAGAACCCAGGATTGTTTAAGGTTGGCTGGGACGGTGCCAGAGGCGAATGAGGCGTTAATCAGCTTGGAAATGAATGGAGAGAGGTCTCTCGCGGCATCTTTTATGATGTGTGCTGGGCAGACATCTCCTTTACAGTTAGAAGGTTTGAGTGATAGGATAGTTTTTTCAACTTCTAGGATGGAGGTTTTCGTGAAACGGAATCTATTATTTTGATCAATGGTTTTTTTACTCAGTGGGAGAGAGTTGGTTGGCTGTGGTAGGTTCAGAGCGTTTTTCTTATTTTTTATTTTGATTTGTAAGGTGTTTATTTTATTAGTTAGGGCTTGTTGGATCTCTGAGCACCAGGTCTTGTTTTTGATACATATATCAGGTGTGGAGATAGGGGACTCTAGTTCTCTTAGTATTGTAAATAGTTCTTTCATACTAGAGTTGGAGTTGGCAATGCGTTCATTGTATGAGTTTCGTTTTGCCAGACAGATTTCATTTTTATAGTGTAATGCAGTAGAGGTTAACTTTTTTTTATTCTCACTAGAAGGGCAAAGCGCCAGGCAGTTTCACATTTTCTTTTCAGTAGTCGCAGGTGCTTTAGTTGTGGAGTGAACCACATGTTAAGGTGTGCTTTGGCTTTACTTGGTCTCAGTTTGAGAGGGGCAACTTTGTCCAATGTGGAGAGCATAATCTTGTTATATTCCTGTACCAAGGTACTTGGGTCATGATTATCCAGCAGAGAATTTAGGGTAGGTAGAATATTAGGAATCACATTGTCCACTGTGATCTTCTTTTTCATTCTGGTTAGACAAGGTGGCGCTTCTTGAGGAGCTATGATTATTGGTCTGGTGGTGGATAGAGTCATGGACACGAGGGAGTGGTCAGTCCATGATAGAGAGGAAATGGAGGTAATGGTAGCTGTGCAATTGTAGTCGGCTACCCAGTCCAGGGTTCTGCCCTTGATATGGGTGGGTTCTTTTACTTTTTGCAATAGTTTTAATGCATTGAGGGCGTTGGCGATTTGTAAGTCCTGTTTATCCGAAGGATTGTTCAAACCTATGTTAAAGTCGCCAAGCAACAGTACTTGGGAAGTAGGTTTGAGATTACTGGCAAGTATGTTGCGCAGGTCCTCCTCAAATGTTCCAATGGGCCCAGGCGGTCTGTATATTACATGCATGGTAAGGTAAGTGATTGTAAGTGATTGGGAGTTATTTAACAGGAGTTTGATAGAGAGGAATTCACAAGATTGCAAAGTTTGGGGGGAGACTATTCTCATTGATAGGCACTCTCTGGATATGATAGCTATTCCGCTGCCTCAGGTTCCATCTCTGTCTTGTCTGGAAATGGTGTAACCTTCAGGGATGGCTAGCATGAGTGCGGGTCCCGGAGCATCGTGTAGATTCTGTTATGGCTAGGAAGTCCAGACTGTCTTCTGTGATTAGGTTGGCTATGTCAATGGCATGAGCCACGAGGGACCTTGCATTGAGGAGAGCTCCTTTGAGGGGCTGATTGTCTATTTTGGCTGGGGTTGAGCATAGAATAAGGCTGGTATGAGCCGTGGCTTGGAGAGGGGTGTGGTAGTCTGAATTGCAGTGGCACAGAGGACGGATGAGGAGGTAAACCATTTGGCAGTATTGGAGGTCATGATGCGGTGACAGTTTGTTTTCTTGTTGGTAGGAGGTAAAGATCTGGTCAGAGGTTCGTATAGTTTAGCAAGTCTGGCATGCAGTTTGAGATTTCTGTTGGTCGTAGTACATGGGGCCGCGGTGTAGTCTCCTGAAGACTTGCGATGCTGGTGGCAAGGAGTTGCAGGGCAACTAGTACCAGGATGGGGTAAGAGATACTTTGGTCTGGCATGTTTAACAATGAGTCAGGATGTGGTATAATTTGCTTGGCGGGCTTAAACACAATATGCAAAGTAATTTAAGTATTTAACTAAAACAATAGAACAAAGTGTCATAGGACACAGTAAATCACAGAGGGCATATTCGATTTTTGCTAGGTGGGCCTAAAAACACAGTATGCAGAGTAAGCAAAGTGCCATAAAACACAGTAAATCGCAATGGGTAGATTCGATTTTTGCTAGGTGGGCCTAAAAACACAGTAAGTATAAGTAAGTAATGTGCCATAGGACACCACAAATCGCAGTGAGCGGATTCGAATTTTGCTATTGGTCATATCACATATCACTTAGTCATAGGCAGTTGTATCAATAGGGGTTTATAGCAGGCAGCTGTGAAAACAAAGCGTAACAATGTATAGCTAGAGGACATTGGATTAGTTGAGGGAATATGGTGGAGGAATAGGGATATGAGACAATCAAGGTAGACCCTTGTAATAAGGAGTATGCAGCAATAATATACAGTTTGGAGCATGTCAGATCTTTAAATAGTATGACACTGCGACTTACATAGGGTACAGGATGTAGTGGTAGTACATGCTAATGGTGGTCAGAGTGTATGACATAGGTGATAGGCGGGATATGGTGGTCTAGACCAGAAATAGATAAACAGAATTGGTCGAGGCAGCAGCAAAGTTCGAATTAGCAGGTGTACATTATGCTGGTAAATGATAAATAACTTTGTGTAAAAAGGAGTTCAGAATAGAGCGCTCCCTCGCGCTCCACAACGTCAACAGGTGCAAACAGGGCCTTTTCAACGTGGGCCTTCTCAGGAGTAGGCCGGCTTCCGCCTTCTGGCGGTATGTTCTGGGTAAAATAGTAGAAGGCGTTGCTTAGCAATGTGCCAATAGCCTCGCTATCGTGCTGAAGAACTCACGGGTGCCATTATTAAGGCAGGCAGATTTGGGACAAACAGACAGGCCGATTCATGGAATAAATGTGCGCCGAAAATCCCGGCGCAGAGGGGCCAATACGTGCGCTGCGCCGAAAATTAGCGAAAAGCGCAGGGAAACCAGCGCACGTCGATTCATGGAAGTCCGTGCGCAAGAAAAGCAGAGGACGTGCGCTGAAAAAGCGCGCGGCGCAGGCCGGCGCACAGGTCAACCAACGTCGTGCGCCACGGCCACTGCGCTATCACTCCGAGCGCAGCGCACAGCTCTAAAGTAGGCGGAACACAGGGCGGGACACTCGGAATGGGGAATAAAATGGGGCACAACACTCGGAATGGGGAAGAATGTGGGCGGCACGGGGAAAGTTTAGGAGGCAAGTGCGCGGAACGCCCACACGCTCGCATACAACACGTATTCATGGAATAGAATAGGGCAAAAAAGCGCACGCACAAAGCAGCGCACAGGCACAAACAGGCACAAACACGACCGCCACAAGAAAGCAGGCGGTAGCGTCTCTGCGCCTGCAAGAAATGTGCGCTAAAAGGTGCGCCAACAAATAGCACCTATACACAGACATGATCAATGTCCAATACTGTGGCCCTCCAGGACAAATGACGTACAAAGGGGTACCCACAAACACAGACACGCGCTGAGAGAAAAAATAAACGTGTGCGTGTATACCGGGGTGCGCGGGAAGTTGCACACGCGATATGGCCGGGTACGTGGATTTCAGGGGTGCGCGGGAAGTTCCACACGCGATTAGTCAGGGTACGTGGATTGCAGGGGTGCGCGGGAAGTTGCACACGCGATATGTCCGGGTACGTGGATTTCAGGGGTGCGCGGGAAGTTCCACACGCGATTAGTCAGGGTACGTGGATTGCAGGGGTGCGCGGGAAGTCCCACACGCGATATGTCCGGGTACGTGGATTTCAGGGGTGCGCGGGAAGTTCCACACGCGATTAGTCAGGGTACGTGGATTGCAGGGGTGCGCGGGAAGTTCCACACGCGATATGGCCGGGTACGTGGATTTCAGGGGTGCGCGGGAAGTTCCACACGCGATTAGTCAGGGTACGTGGATTGCAGGGGTGCGCGGGAAGTTGCACACGCGATATGGCCGGGTACGTGGATTTCAGGGGTGCGCGGGAAGTTCCACACGCGATATGGCCGGGTACGTGGATTTCAGGGGTGCGCGGGAAGTTCCACACGCGATATGTCCGGGTACGTGGATTTCAGGGGTGCACGGGAAGTTCCACACGCGATTAGTCAGGGTACGTGGATTGCAGGGGTGCACGGGAAGTTGCACACGCGATATGGCCGGGTACGTGGATTTCAGGGGTGCGTGGGAAGTTCCACACGCGATATGGCCGGGTACGTGGATTTCAGGGGTGCGCGGGAAGTTCCACACGCGATATGTCCGGGTACGTGGATTTCAGGGGTGCGCGGGAAGTTCCACACGCGATTAGTCAGGGTACGTGGATTGCAGGGGTGCGCGGGAAGTTGCACACGCGATATGGCCGGGTACGTGGATTTCAGGGGTGCGCGGGAAGTTCCACACGCGAATTGGCTGTGTGCTCCCAGGCATTACCTGTACACCCTCCACGGCCCCTGCAGGCAGCACACACCACAGGGAACTACCCTGCACACCTGCTCATGTCTCCCACCACCCCCACCCCCCATCCACCAGGGACACCCTCCACCAGGCCCCCACCCATGTCTCCCACCACCCCCACCCCCCATCCACCAGGGACACCCTCCACCAGGCCCCCACCCATGTCTCCCACCACCCCCACCCCCAGCACTGTGGGGAACCTGCCAGCAGGCCCCCACCCATGTCCAACCCATGTCTCCCACCACCCCCACCCCCCATCCACCAGGGACACCCTCCACCAGGCCCCCACCCATGTCTCCCACCACCCCCACCCCCCACCCCCCAGGGACACCCTCCACCAGGCCCCCACCCATGTCTCCCACCACCCCCACCCCCCATCCACCAGGGACACCCTCCACCAGGCCCCCACCCATGTCTCCCACCACCCCCACCCCCCATCCACCAGGGACACCCTCCACCAGGCCCCCACCCATGTCTCCCACCACCCCCACCCCCAGCACTGTGGGGAACCTGCCAGCAGGCCCCCACCCATGTCCAACCCATGTCTCCCACCACCCCCACCCCCCATCCACCAGGGACACCCTCCACCAGGCCCCCACCCATGTCTCCCACCACCCCCACCCCCAGCACTGTGGGGAACCTGCCAGCAGGCCCCCACCCATGTCCAACCCATGTCTCCCACCACCCCCACCCCCCATCCACCAGGGACACCCTCCACCAGGCCCCCACCCATGTCTCCCACCACCCCCACCCCCCACCCCCCAGGGACACCCTCCACCAGGCCCCCACCCATGTCTCCCACCACCCCCACCCCCCATCCACCAGGGACACCCTCCACCAGGCCCCCACCCATGTCTCCCACCACCCCCACCCCCCATCCACCAGGGACACCCTCCACCAGGCCCCCACCCATGTCTCCCACCACCCCCACCCCCCATCCACCAGGGGCACCCTCCACCAGGCCCCCACCCATGTCTCCCACCACCCCCACCCCCAGCACTGTGGGGAACCTGCCAGCAGGCCCCCACCCATGTCCAACCCATGTCTCCCACCACCCCCACCCCCCATCCACCAGGGACACCCTCCACCAGGCCCCCACCCATGTCTCCCACCACCCCCACCCCCAGCACTGTGGGGAACCTGCCAGCAGGCCCCCACCCATGTCCAACCCATGTCTCCCACCACCCCCACCCCCCATCCACCAGGGACACCCTCCACCAGGCCCCCACCCATGTCTCCCACCACCCCCACCCCCCACCCCCCAGGGACACCCTCCACCAGGCCCCCACCCATGTCTCCCACCACCCCCACCCCCAGCACTGTGGGGAACCTGCCAGCAGGCCCCCACCCATGTCCAACCCATGTCTCCCACCACCCCCACCCCCCATCCACCAGGGACACCCTCCACCAGGCCCCCACCCATGTCTCCCACCACCCCCACCCCCCATCCACCAGGGACACCCTCCACCAGGCCCCCACCCATGTCTCCCACCACCCCCACCCCCAGCACTGTGGGGAACCTGCCAGCAGGCCCCCACCCATGTCCCCCTGGCCCCAGGTCCTGACGATACACAATCATGGCAGTAATGGCCAGCATACCCAGCACAAACACCCAGGCAAGGATTGCATGCACCCACATAGTGAATGCAATCACATGACACAACCCCAAAGGCAAGTATGCAAAAGAACACATGTCCGTCACACACACATACACAATGGGTGCAAGTGAATGTCAAAACCCATATCATGACATGTAAGAAACCAAAGAGAAAATAACACAAGTGTAAGATAATTTAAAAATGTATTAAAAACAAAAATTAAGTAAACCAATAAAACATACAACTATGTGGCAAAGTAAATAAAAGGTCCATGTCCGAGAACAAAAATGATAAACCAAAAAACAAAGGATTAAAAAATCAATAGCATTTGTCCAAAGCAAAACCATGTAGTAGGAAATCAAAGAAAAACCATTACGTCATGTTGTAAACAATAAGAAAATAAAAAAATGTATCTCCAAAAAAATAACAATATATACAGGAATGTTCCAGGGTCCATGAGCCCAACACCACAAATGAAACCTAATACTAACTAATAAAAAAAATATGTACAAAAAAGTGGCCATTGTCCGAGCGGTCCAAAATAATTAAAATAAATAAAGGAAACCTAGCACTAACTAACTAAAAAACTATATACAAAGGCAGCGGGCTAGTCCTGCGGCTCACTTGGTGATGCTGGCCAGGGCATCCTCGAACTCCATGTCAATGTCCTGGAGGCGGGACTCTGTCCTGGCCCCGAGGTCTCGCAGGGACAACCCCATGTGCTCACCAAAATCCCTGCGAGCCTCCTCGAGGCACTCAGCCCGCCTCAATGCCCGACGCATGGAGATCTCCGCCCTGGCCATGGCGAGCCGCTCCTCTTCCGCCCGCTGCCGCTCCGCACCTATCCGCTGGCCAAACTCCTCCCACACGGAACACACCGCCATGCCAGGGTTGCCCTGCCCTCCGGCCGATGCCTGCCCCTCTGATCTTGATGGCCCTGAGCCATGATGCCTCCCACGTCGAGCCCGCTGCTGCCTCCGACGCCACTGCCTCTGCCAGCACGACGGCATCCAGGCTGATGGTAACCACCGACGCCGTCGTGCACGTGCCCTGCCCGATGATGCCGGCACATCTTCCATCTGCTGGGGTCCACTTGCTGTGTTGTCCACCCCTGCTGGACCTCCGACTCCCAACTGTGGCAGGGATGGGATCCCCACCGAGCTGGCTGCATTGGTCGGGGCAGGTCCACAGGGGGCCATGGTGGCATCTGGGCCGGAAGACGGCAAGGAGAACGACCGGTGGATAGCCTGCACAGAGGAGGAGAGGGCCGTCAGATTGGCCAACACATGCAGGAACCCCCCGAACATGGCCGATCCCAATTGGGCCACGTCGGCACGGTGCACTTCGTGATGACGTGCGTGCTCCTCCCGGGAAGCACGCATGACATCACGAATCACAGCCGTGCGCATCGCGACCCCAATCAGGACCTGCTCCACGCGGCCAGGGGTTCCCACGGCCGCAGGTGGAGGGGAGTCAGTTGACATGGACATCCCCTCTACCTGCGGACGGGCCTGGGACGGGGCATCCCTGCTGGTGCATGGTGGTGCACTCACAGGGTCAGGGACAGCGACATGCACAGGCACCTCCACGGTGACCTGTGCTGCCTCCTGCCCCTGGCCCTGGACTGCACCACTTGCACCAGCAGGGATGCTCCCACCAGGCCCCATGTGTGCACCAGTGTCGGCCTCCTCCTCCTCTGTGCAAACCACCAACCTGGATGGCTCCTCACCGTCTTCCGCCGTAGCAGGCCCCTGTGGGGGCTCACCCACCCCTTCCGCTGCAGCCGTGGGGGCATCCCCGCCGCCTTGCTCCACAGCGCCGTCTCCGCCCTCTTCTTCACTAGCCGCTGCGTAGAGGGAGACAAAGGACACAAGCATCAGGCTACTGTAAAATGGTCCCCTAGACAGGAAGCAATAGCAGATGAGCACCCCTGTCAAAGTACACTTCCATCATGTCCCTCCACAACACATGGGTCAGTCCAGGCAAAACACACACAGTAACAGGCATGGTGCATGCCATGCACATTTCCATGCATGTCCAATTGACTCTTGAAACATTCAATGATATGTAACTCACATGCATCATGGCTCATGCATATCACATGCACACACTTCACCTCAGTTACATCCATCTGGCCCCAAACACTACGAACACAGGCGAAACAAGGGTAAGTTGGGTGCGTCACTGAATCTGTGCATTGTCACACACATGTGTCATGCATCCATGGCATGCACAAGTCACAGACACGCAGGTCAGGCACACAGACATGGCTACCATATATGTACCTGGCATCAGCACCCATCCTTCACCCCCATCCATGTCCAGGTACAGAGACTGGCATGCTCTCATGTCCTAAATCTGCATAGGGCTCCCCATGCCGCATTTCAACACATGCAACAACCATGTGGGTCACACATCACTGGTCGCACATGCATTACCATGATGTCCCTGCACACATACATGCATACATGGCCCATGGCACACATACAGGCAAGTATCATAGAACCAGCACACCGCAACATGCCCTGTCTCACACAGTAATGCTTGCACACTTACCGCTCAACTCCAGACGGGCCTCCCTCTCAAGGACCTGGGCGTGGAGCGCTGGGCGTACGCGTTCCAGGACCCTCTTCTGGATGGAACTCATGCGGCCCCGGCCCCCCTCCACGAGGCGCCGGGCCTTCACAAGGGTCCTGGACCTCAAGTCCTCCCAGCGCTTCTTGATCTTCTGGACGTTGCGGGTTGCCACCCCCTCCGCGTTGATGGCAACCACACAGTCGGCCCAGATCCTCTCCCGTCCTTCCTTGCTGGCGCGGGACGATCCAAAGAGGGCATCATACTGCCCCAGGACATGCTCCACCAGGACACCAACTTCGGTGGAAGTGAAGCTGGTGCCCCTCTGCCCCTCTGGCCTGGGGTTGCCACTGGTGCCAGATGTGGAAGTGCCCGACATGGCAACCCCAGAGGCAGGTGTGGGTGGGCAACTGGGTCCTGGGGCTGGGCTGTGGAGCGATGTAATCCCAGTTGGGAGTCTTCAGTTCCAGCAGGGGTGGACACAGCAACTGGACCCCTGCAGATGGCTGATGTGCAGGCACCAAATGGCAGGGCACGGTGGGAGCAGGCAGGCAGGCAGGCAGGCAGCAGCAGATAGCACGTGGGAGGCTGCTCAGGGCACTGGGGGGGCAGTAACTCGGCCTTCTGGGCAGGAGCGTGGTGTTCCGTGTGTTTTCGGGTGGCCAGCTTGATACGGAGTGATTTGGCACGTGAAATTCCTGCACGTCAGCGTGAAATCCGAGGAAAGGCCCTTAGCGCGTAAGTGCGTCAGCACGCATACGCGATTCTATTGGACCAGAGTCCCTCACCGCGTAAGCGCGTCTGACGTGATCCGCACGGGCGTTCCCCACTCAGCACGTGATGACGGAGCACACGTGGAAATACTGCACGTCAGAGTGTCATCGCGTGTAATTGGCCAAAAGTGCGCGTACACGCGATTGGCCTATGTACGTGTATTACATCGCGTGTAATTGGCCAAAAGTGCGCGTACACGCGATTGGCCTATGTACGTGTATTTCATCGCGTGTAATTGGCCGAAAGTGCGCGTACACGCCATTGGCCTATGTACGTGTATTACATCGCGTGTAATTGGCCGAAAGTGCGCGTACACGCCATTGGCCTATGTACGTGTATTTCAGGGGTGCGCGGGCACTTACACACGCAAGTACGTCAGCGCACCTGTATGCCTGCTGCGTGGGAATTTCCACACGCTATTGGAGTGGGAACTAGATTCCAGGGGTGCGAGGGTCACACGCTCGCCTAGAACACGCGCAAGGCATTAATTTGCGCACTTATCAATAAACAAGCCAGATGCCAGGATGAACATACCGTTCCTAGCAGCAGTGGCAGTGGGCTACCAAAGGAGGAGGAGGAGGAGAGTCAGGGCCAGAATATTCACACCCAGAACCAGCCTATTCGGGATGCCTGATGACCAGGTGTATGGGAGGTACAGGTTTCCAGCACACATCATACTGGACCTGGTCAGTGAGTGGGAGGATGACCTCACATCACCCACCCTGTGCTCCCAAGCACTCAGCCCCCTGCAGAAGGTCCTGAATGTACTGCACTTCTTGGCCACTGGATCCTTTCAGCGGACAAGTCCCATAGTGGGTGGTGTGTCACAGGCCACGCAGTCACGCTGCCTACACCAGGTCTTGAACATCATCACTGCACGGCCATCAGTCCGCAGGCACATATATCTCCCCAGGACTCATGCAGAAAGGCGGACGTGCATCCAGGAATTCTATGGTGTGGCTCAATTCCCCAAAGTGCTTGGTGCAATTGACTGCACACATGTGGCTCTACGTCCACCCAGGGCAACAGAGCACATCTATAGAAACCGCAAGCACTGGCATTCCATCAACGTGCAAGTTGTATGCAATGCCAAGGGAATAATCACATCAGTATATGCCAACTATCCCGGGTCCACCCACGACAGCTTCATCTACAGAATGTCTACCCTATGCCGGGACCTAGAGGCTGGCCAGCATGGAGATACATGGCTGCTTGGTGAGCATGAATGCCACTGCACATGCATGCATGTCAGATACTGGGTCATGACACAACACCACTAATGATACCCATCACCACCTCCGCAGGGGACAGTGCCTACCCTATCAGCCCCCACATGATGACCCCAATCCGGAACCCCACCACGCCACCCGAGGTAAGGTACAACACAGCCCACATTGCAACACGGGGCATAGTGGAGCGCACATTCGGAGTGCTGAAGTCACGCTTTCGCTCCCTTGACCGTTCTGGCGGGCAGCTGTTATATGCTCCCCGAATAGTGTGCAGGATCATAGTGGCAGCATGTGTCCTGCACAACGTTGCAACATGCCGGGGCCTGCCCGTGGACATGGTGGTGCCCCCACATCCACAACCACATGCACGCCCGCTGCGCATGGGAGGGGAAAGGGCACGGGGGGTGGCAGCCCGTACGCAACTGGTGGCCAACTTCTTCACCTAGGAATCACAGTGCTGGCTAGTGCACACTGCTCTGGCACATACCATCTGACAATCAATGATGACACTACCTGACAATGTCACAAAATTACTTGACAATAAACTGTCAGATACACATCAGCCTGAGATTGTTAACATGGAAGTGTCACTATGTGTGCACCCCTACCTACACATACACCAGCAATGCATCACAACGAAAAGACACAACTCCATCAATCAAATATGCATTGCCACAGGCGATTCACTACATGACAACATTGCCATGTCACCCATTCCCTTCACAGTCCCGCCACTGAGGACACCATGTCATGGTATGTGAGAGCAAACAAACTGGCCATCACAACATGACACCGGTGTCACAAATAGCAGTGCCCCAAATGGAACATAGCCGCACTTGAACAGCTAACCGCGCTGGAGCCACTACTACACACCTGTGTAAGAGTAATTTCAATCAAATTACACACCAACCCACCCTGAAGCCCACCCAAACAAGACACAATGCATGTAATCAATGGTAGTCTCAATACCTGCAAAACATGAGCAACATATGTAAGTAGAGGCACATATCAAACCATCATGCATAGTTAGGTGCAACAACAATGTACACTATGAATGTCTACACAGTATTGACTATGGACTGGCCAACAGCTCATGGGAGCCCAATGTCACCGTGTAATTTGCTGTCACTTGGGCACACCCTTTGCAAGCCCATGGAAACGGAAGCAGGAGGGGTGTGGATGTCTGCTACCCAAGCATCGAAACCAAACTCAGGACAAGCCTGCATGTGCCCAGCCACAATACAGTGTATGCCCAGGTACCCACACAAGGCAACACTCTTGGAAAAGAAAAAAGAAAATTGAGAAAAAATGGCCATGAAAGGGCCGGCGGGGGGGGGGGGGGGGCCACCTATGAGGTCCGAGGACAGGATGCACGCCACAATCCACCTGTGTGGATCATGGGAAACTAAAACACCCCATAGGCTCGTGGCCCACACGGCTACTCTGTTGTGGGAGATGAGTCGCTATCGCTCTGGCCAGACCCTGCAGCTGACTCAGGAGGTGGGGGAGCTGCCTCAGAAGATGGTGTGACAATGGGAGGCAGCCCACGCAAAGCACGAGTTTGCTCCTCCATGGCTGCAAGCAGGCGGGTCTGGTAGTTCTGGTTCTGGGTTATAATCATGCGGAGGTCCCCATGCAGTAACTTCCGGGATGACCTGACCTCCGCACGAGTTGCCTGCATCTCGGCCGAGAGCGTCCGTGTCAGACGCTCCAGCTGCTCCTCTGTCCTTCTATGGGATGAAGCCTCAAGCTCTAACAGGGTCGACCTGAGGTGATGGAATTCTTCCCTCAGGCCTTCCCTGTGGCGCTGGGACTCCATGGAAAGTGATTCCCGCAGAGTCGCCAGTGCCGCCCGCCTGTCCTTGTTGGACGCCAACATATCCTCCCTGTGTGCCTGGCAGATGGACTCTGTAGCCTGCTCCAGTCGCTCCATCAGCCTTTCTGGGGGGACAATGGAAGTGGCCACCCTATCCATGGCCTGTGCAATCATCTCGGATGATGCTGCCTGTTGGTTGGCCATACCGTAGATGGATTGCTCCCAAGCGGTATTGCCAGGTGGCATACGGCCACCACGTTGACGGGCACCACACCTGCCTGGGGCAAGGCGGACTGCGCCTTGCTGTGCCGGCAAGGCCTCAGGCTGCAGGACTGCATTCCCTCTCTGATCTGCAGCCCCAGGAACAGGATCAGAGATTGTGTGGTGTGGCCCTGCATCCGTAACCACCGGAGGCTGAGCTGCCGACACTGACATCCCCATTGAGGGCAATGGCCCGGCTGCAGGTGGGTCGGACAGAGGAGATTCTCTCCCAAGAACACTCACCTGCGACTGCACATAGGTGTCATCCTCCGAGTCTACACCTGAATACTGCTCGGGGGAGGAACCCCCAGAGACACCCCTCGACAGCACGACCTGCAGCACTTGTGGGTTTTCACCCACAAACACACCACGTCCCTCACTTGTGGAAGGTCGGCCCGGGTTGCCCTCCTGGGACGGCTCAACCACCACATCCCCAGCATCAACAAGTGCTTTGTCCCCTGCAAAGACATGAAAGAGAAAAATGGAAACAGGCATTAGCACCATGGCATGCAACAAGGGCTGATGAACAACAGAGGCAGTAGTTCTACGACACATGTCCCACATGACTGGGAGACCTCCTATGCATTCACCATCACTGGGTCTGTAGGGGAGGCTCAGGGCATACAATGTACAGATTGGAGAGCAACGCCTGCTCACCATGCTGCCTAGCACTGCCATCACACATTGGCCGGTGATTGCCATGTCAAAGGCACATGCCATCACACACATGGCATGTGACATAGCCACCAAGTGAAGAGGGAGAGGAGGGCAACTTTTTTGGATTTCAACCACTCTGGTCCTGACATTGCATCATCACATCAATAAGTTAACATGTTGTACATGGATCTGCTAGTCCAAATTGGCCACGATGCACAGTGCCTTGTCTACATCAACAAAATGCAGTAAACAATGAGATTCCACCTCCCCATCACCTGTATAGGAATCATATAGCATTCGTGAAGCACCGGTCCAGAAATGTATGAAGGTACAGCGGAGCACTGAGGGGTGGTGGGGCAGTAGGGGATGCCAGTCAACAATCCTACTGGTGCTGGTGTCATTCATGTCACGCAAGTGCAGGGGTGGGTGGCACAATGAAGTGCAAGGGGAAGTGGCGGCTGGAAGTGCTGTACAAGGTAAGTAGGACTTAACGTCAAGGGCAGATGGTGTTAGGCGCAGACAAGTGCTGGGGGGGGTGGCCTATAGGGGTACAGAGACAATCATGCAGTGCTGTGGGCTCGGAGGGGACAGGGGAGGTACACACTGCATCTGGCTCGGCAAGGTCCTTGCAGATTTCTATGTGTCCTGCAGAGTTGTCACATGCGCAGATATGTGCCCTTGGATTGGGGATCTCATCTTGGTGAAAAGGGTGAGGCGCTATTGCCTTTGGAGCATGTGGCAGGCCAGTTTGCCAGAGGATGAGCATGATGCAGGACATTCCCTCTCTGCCACCCGGCACCTGTGGTCTGGGTTCACAAGATCCGAGTCATGCCAGGACTCTGCATTGGCATGGGGCTTCAGACAGGTGGTCATGACCGTGGCAAAGACATCCAGTGTACCTGACATAGAGTGGAGCATGGAGTGGGCCCTGTCAGGATGGGAGTGAGCCTAAGGGGGAGCTGGATGGGGGGGAGATTTTGGCAGCATGAGCCTCGACTGACACACACTTCATGGGTTGGAATACCAAGAAGGTGTGTGACAGTGGTGAGGGTGGCTTTGCCTGTGGGGTGGTGAGGGTGAGCTGGGAGGAGAGGAGAATGTGATCACTCCAGGAGAGAGGAGTGCAGAGATGGACGGAGAGGGGAAAGTCAGATGAGATCAGAGCATCAAGAGTGTGCCCTGCAGAATGAGTAGGGACAGACGGGAGTCTAGAGGGTGAGAGGGAGTTGCTGAGGTCACAGAAAGGTCACGTGGGGGGGGTCAACAAGCATGCAGGTGGATGCGTACAGCACCAAGGAAGAGGATTTCTGTGTCTGGGGACATGAGTGAGGAGGAGAGGTGAGGACACTCAGAAAGGAAGTAGTACATTTGACCAGTTTTCCCAGACACAGTACGCACAGTTTGTGAATGTCAAGGTGTGGTAGAGAGAGACGTCACACAAGCCATTCCAGAGTGGAGTAGGTCTAAGTAGGAGTGACAGTGGCAGGAATACCCTCAGGGAAGCCAAGGGCACACCCCCCCTGCACAGTAGTGGCGGGCCAAGGAGAGGGTCTCCTGAACATCAGGTAGGAGTGTGTGAAGGATGCAGACAGAGCTGGCCGTCAGACATGTTTCCATGAGACCAAGGATGTCAAGGTGCATAACCTCATGTAAGTGACAGATATCGGAGGAATGCCTGATGCAGCCGCAGTGAAAGGAGTGTAATTGTGGAGGAGGTTGACAGCCTTGGAGGACTTACGGGGAGTGCTAGAGATCAGAGGTGCAGCATGTGTAGGAGTTGGAGTGGGAGGCGGAGAAGGATCATGGGAGGGTGCTGGGAGGCAGTGCGGGATTGATGAGGAGAGAGGAGGGGGGACAGCAGGAGAGGAAAGGAAGTTGATGAGATGTGGGTAGCATTTCTCAAGGAGAATGAGGTTGGCCTAAGGGCCTTGGACTGAGATGCTCCCATTACCATGCACATCAATTGTGGCCTCTGAGGATTGGAAGGAGGCCAGGAGTACACCCCAACGGGTCCCACCATTGATGGTGGAAGAGGAGCAAGGAGAGAGGACAGGGACCATGTGAAGGGTCTATGGGACAGGCAAAGGCATGTATGAGCAGATGTCAGTGAGAGTTGGCTTTGAGTAGGCTCAGATGCACTTGTCAGCAATAGGGTGGGTCGCATTGGAGGGCAGGGTGCCCTCATTTGACTGTTAGCAAGCAGGTGTCGTGAGTAGGGCACGATGGTCTGAACTGTAGAAGTCAGGGAAGATAGACCATGAAGAGCAGCATGGAGTGTGAGGGAATGGGGCTCGAAACCAGACGGTACCAAAGCACACAGGTAGGAGGTGGATGTCAAGGCAACATCCACAGTATGACAGCATTTTGGTTGGCATTTATATACAGAGGACGCATTAGCATGTGGTATCATTGCATGTCAGGCATGTGAAGATGAAACTTGATTGGCTGGGGGAAAGTATAGGAATGGTATGTAAGACATCAGATGAATAGACAGGGGAGTATGAGCAACAATGTAGTGACAAAATGACAATTCAAGGGCAACTTCCATGGTGTAGGGCCATATGTGCACTGTTGCCAGTTGGGATAGTGCTGTGGGCAGATGGTGTTGCACTGAACATACTGGATGAGGCACATGGGTGCCACTATCAACTCTGCCACACACCCCCTTGACAGGCACCCAACATGAATGCTTCACACACACACCATGCACATGGATAATACACACATGCATGTGCACTCACCGGATGATGCCTCGTAATCAGGGAGATCTCCCACACCTTGGAGTTGTCCCTCGGTGACGTAGGATCCAGCTACGGACTCGTGTGGTGTGAGTTCTATTTCCTGTGCTGGGGACCCACCTCCAGTCACCAAGGTTGCGGCATGACTTGAGGCCAGCTTATCCTTTGCCCTGCGCTTAAGGTCATTCCAGCGCTTCTGGCAATCACTAGCTGTGCGCCTCACTACTCCAAGGGCACTTATTCTGTCAGCAATGGTCTGCCAGTGTGCCTGGCGTCTGGCATGTGTGGTCTTGGACCCTGCAACGATGACCATTTCCCTATCATGATCTGACACATACTGAACAAGTGCATTCAGTTCGGCGTCTGTGAAGCTTGGCTTCCTTGATGGGCCGGACTGTGCAGCCGTGCCTGGGGAATCAGCCTGTGCCGGACGTGCACTCTTCCTCTTGCGCTTGGAAGGGGGTGGGGATCCAGAGTGTCCTACGCCGCTGTGGACACTAGGGGCAGGAGCCGTGGTGGACTCAGTACTGGGTGTGTGGGATTGCACACTCAGCATGGGAGTAGGTGCAGGCATTGGGGGTAGTGGGATGGGGTCAGGCCTGATCTGAGGTGCATGAACTAGGACCGACACAGTCTTGGCAGGGTGTATGAGAGGTGGGGTGGATGGAGCCACACCCTGGCTACGGGGGCCAGCAGATGACCTATCTGGCATAGATGCGCGTGCCCTGATGACACCAATGTGCACCGGTGCACGTGCAGTGGACCTGCTGACCTGGATGTCAGCGATGGGATCACCCTCGGACAGGTCTGCTGCCACAATGGGCTGGTCCGACAAGGGCTGATCAGGGTTGGTATCAGCCACATGACCCTCAACTGGGGGGGGGGGCATGGGTGTCCCTGACTGGTCCTCCAGACTGGGGGGGACAGGGGCACCCTGCAAGTCACAACCATGTCCCCTAGTGGATCCTCCACGGCCACCACGTGTGGCTCGGCCACCTTTGCCACCCTTACGGCTTGCACGCCTCCCAACCATGGCACTGATGTTATTGTGCGTATGGGAGTCGGTGTGCACAATTGTCCTGGGCAATTGGGTGTCAAAGGGGTTGGGTACCAGATGGTATTCGTACCCTAGTGCAGTGGCAAGGCTATATGACACCCCTGGGGAAAGATGACGGGTCACGCAACGCACAGGCACCCCAGAAAAGTTAAGGAACGTGCACAATACCCCTCCTAGACCACGTGTGCTGATGGAAAACCCTGCACTACGCTGTGGCATCCAGTAACACAATGAACGTATGCGTGTCACACGCAGCCTAGAATGACCTCTGAAGGGGTAGGCTACACACGGGGCAAGCACAGAAGTTAGATACGTGCGTGACTCACCGTCTGCCAGGTAAAAGAGCGTGAAAAATGAGCGCGTTTGGTTGGCAACACCCCCGCCAAAAGAAGATGTGTACGCTGTCTGAGGAGACAGGACAACAGTAGAAGGGGACACTGTTTGAGGGAACAGGCCCAGGTAAACCAGTACAAGAGGAAAAAGAGAAAAAGCTGTCAGAGGTAACAGGGAGTACGAACTGGAAACGCCGTGAAGTAAATCGCGTGTGAAACGACAAGAAGTACAGAATTCACCCACTCGCTCTCCACGAAAAGCACGTACAAGGAAATGGTGTTCTACACTACCTTATATACAGGCCCACACGTACAGCGTCACTTACGGCGTGTACGTGCTTGGCCCATGTTCACCAATCACACGCTTTGTCACTTCTGCGTGTGGATCCTTTTTCACCAATCACACGCTTTGACACTCCTGCGTGTAGCTCACTTTTCACCAATCACACGCTTTGTCACTCCTGCGTGTAGATCCATTTTCACCAATCACACGCTTTGTCACTCCTGCGTGTAGATCCATTTTCACCAATCACACGCTTTGACACTGCACGTGCAGGTAACTATAGACGCACATATGCTGGTGACGGGTTTTCGCGCGATTCGCTGAGTGTGGGGTTTTCACGTGCAAAATCACTCCCTATCAGGCTGTCCACGCGTTCAAACACGAAAGACCACGCTCCTGGCCAGGAGGCCAAATTACAGTCCCCCAGAGCCCTGAGCACGCTCCCACCTGCCATCTGCTGCTGCCTGACTGCCTGCTGGCCACGTGCCCCACAGTGCTGGTGGGTGGGCTGGTGGGAGACATGGGTGGGGGCCTGGTGGAGGGTGCCCCTGGTGGATGGGGGGTGGGGGTGGTGGGAGACATGGGTGGGGGCCTGCTGGCAGGTGCCCCTGCACTGCTGGGGGGTGGGGGTGGTGGGAGACATGGGTGGGGGCCTGGTGGAGGGTGCCCCTGGTGGATGGGGGTGCAGGGGGACATGATCAGGTGTGCAGGGTAGTCCCCTGTTTTGTGGGCTGCCTGCAGGGGCAGTGGAGGGTGTACAGGGTACACCTGTGAGGGCCCACCCAGCCTATTCGCGTGTGATAATTCCCACGCACCCCTGTAATACACGTACCCTGGCCAATCGCGTGTTGAACTTCCCGCTACCCCTGTAATACACGCACCCTGGCTGTTCGCGTGTGATAATTCCCGCGTACCCCTGTGATACACGTTCCCTGGCCTATCGCGTGTTCTACTTCACGCGTACCCCTGTAATACACGTTCCCTGGCCAATCGCGTGTTGAACTTCCCGCTACCCCTGTAATACACGCACCCTGGCTGTTCGCGTGTGATAATTCCCGCGTACCCCTGTAATACACGTTCCCTGGCCTATCGCGTGTTCTACTTCACGCGTACCCCTGTAATACACGTACCCTGGCCAATCGCGTGTTGAACTTCCCGCTACCCCTGTAATACACGCACCCTGGCTGTTCGCGTGTGATAATTCCCGCGTACCCCTGTAATACACGTTCCCTGCCCTATCGCGTGTTCTACTTCACGCGTACCCCTGTAATACACGTTCCCTGGCCTATCGCGTGTTCTACTTCACGCGTACCCCTGTAATACGCGTTCCCTGGCTGTTCGCGTGTGATAATTCCCGCGTACCCCTGTAATTCACGTTCCCTGCCTAGTCGCGTGTAGAACTTCCCGCGTACTCCTGATTTGAAGATTGCCCGCTTTGCTTTCCTTGTTTGCCTGCCCTGTGAAGTGGTCCAGGGTTAGCGCAGCCCTTAGCGATGATTTGGCGATTTTGATGGCTTTTCCTTGCGCGAGGGCGTTCTTGGGGGCGTTACTGGCGCTGCTGCAGGCTCGCTGCGATTCTCTGCGCCACGGCTGGTTTGGGAGCATGAAATCCATGAATACGCTGTGCGCGGAAATCAGTTTTAGCGCACGTGCCTGGCGCAGACTATCGCAGGCGCACGCTGTGCGCCAGCCGCGTGCGCTACTTGTGCGCTGGATTCTATGAATTACCCTGAGAGAGTTCTTGCTTCTAGAACAGCTGGGGATGTAGCAAATGGGGTTTTGCAGGATCACAAGCATTTGGCTTGAACATACCTCACAGTGCAGTGGAACGTGAGGCAGTGGCTGCATACACTTCTCATGCAGCGCGGTGTTGCACAAGGTATGTCTCACTTTCTCTGGATGCTGGATCAGCTGGACAGGGGCTGCTCTTGCAGCACAGGCTTGTATGCAGGACCATGTGGGACAGTGCGCTTCGGATCAGCTGGGTCGGGCTGCTTCATGCAACGCGGCCTTCTGCACAGCTTCCACGTGGCTGGAGATGGTGTCTACGGTGCTCATCAACTGGAAAGGGCTCCTGCCCTCACCAGGAACTTGCAGCAATATGTTTGTCAATATGTTTATTCTCATACAAATGTTCTGCAATAGTTATTCAAAAGCGGGTGAGTTGAGAGCTATGCCTAGATAATCAAACATGGAGACTATGGGCCCGATTCACAGACAGTTTTGCATGCCGCAAAGGCACTTTGCGCTGAAAAAGTGCATTTTGTGGCAGGCAAAACTCATGTTGCCGATTTATGGATCGGACTTGCCGTGGGTCTGCACTCACTATTGTTCCTGGTCCTGAGCGTTTTGCGTGACACACTACGCAAAGTGTGGGAAGGTCCAATGCCCATTCCTTGTGCAAAATGAGGAAGAACGAGGAATAGAATGGGCGTATTGAAGGATGAGCTACATATTAAATCCATAACCCAATTCATGGATTGGTACCCACAACTTCCTGGAGTGAAAAGGGATAATACGCAAACCCAGTGATCTCACTGCCACTTGATACGCAGCACAATGTACAAAGCCCAAAGAATACGTATATAAGCACGTAATGCACACCATTTTAAAGTTGCACTTCCAGGATGAATCCCGCTGTAGTGCCAGTAATCGTACATGTTCATGGAAGAAGGAGGTGTTCGGGAGAATTTTCATTTCTGTGCCAATTTTTGGTTTCTTACCGTTTAATGGAGTCTGGTAAACTGCATAGGCATCTGCTTTTTGCATTGTGACACACAGCTCATTTTGAGCAGCACCACTGAGAAGTCCCTTGGACTTCTCTTAATGTTTACATACATTTTCTTGGGTGAACTACTGTTCACAAGAATAGTAAAATGACATTTGTCCTACCTTTTCTTTTGTGGGTCCAGCACATACCACCCTATGTGGAGTGCTGAGGGGGGTTACATCGTAACTCCTTATCCCACTTCTCATGTAACATTCTGTCACACTAACTTGAATAACTGGTGGCAGTGGCTTCAGCCCTGAAGCTCGCCCAGGCTCCAGTGTGTCTGGAAAGGCAGGAAGTGAGGCAGCGTCCCGAAACTTCTCTGTCCTTTGTCTCTAGGTGTGCCTGAGTGAAACCAGTTCTGATTGGCCGGTTGGCTGGCTGAGAGGACAGCCACACTGCTGGGTGATTGACAGAGCCAGGCCTGTGAATGAATGGGAACTTGCCTAAAAGGTGAGATTTTTGGGACTAGAGGCAGAGTCGACCACTGGAGGACAACATCTGATGAAGAAGGTGTGAAGAGTCGCCAGTAGCACCCTCCTTGGCTGAAAAGTGCCCGGTGAAGCCCTACAGCTGTGCTGACCCCATATTTGTTTTCGACTGGGAAGACCCGCAAGGGATGACTTCCTCCCTTGGCCTAGTCGGACCAACTAGCTTTGAGACAAGCTTCATTTTGACCCCGAATTGCTGTTTCTTCCCAAAGCTGCAGAAGTCCAATGCCCGGGGACCCCTGCCCATCATCAAGTGCATTGTCTTCCGAAGTGCGAATCCGGCCAAAACTTCATGGACATCCAGAAGACCCTACAGAAGCAGGAAATCTTCATCCAGTTCCCCTCACCAGAGTCCAGGACCAAGGGATAAAGTAACTTCCAACCAGAACTGTTTGTTCTTCTTTGGTGCTGAGAAAAAGGTGCAATCAAGGTGAATCTAGGAGAAACCATATCTGCAGAGTGCCTCTCTTGAGTGCTGCCACAGTAGCCTACCAGACTTCCTCCCTTTCGTCACCTTGGGCAAGGACCAGGAACAAGGGACTGCTACACTGCAACGGGATGGCATCCAGCTGGAACCAATTCTTCAATTCTCAGGTACTGTGGGGAATGGGGTAAATATACCTTTTGCCATTTATGGTGCTTCCTAGCTAGGGGAGTACTATTTTAAACCCTTTTGAGTTGACCGCAAATCACCTACTCTGGCCTCCCAGCTTGTGCTTCTTCAAGGTGGCTCCTCTTAAGCTTCTGTGATTTCCTACTGATTTCCTACTGAACTACTGACTATTTTAAAACATTTTCTAAGAAGATTGCATCAGAACTTTGAACTAGACCATTGACTTTGGCTGTCCTGGCTCCCTAAAGGCCCCCTTCTGAACCTATTGGCTTTGACAGTGCTTGTTCCCTTACAGGTTTTAATTGTTGAACACTATTATTGCTGGGATAAAAGACTGCCTTCATCCCTCTGGGAGAATCTAACTGTTTTTACTATGTTCTGATGTGACTAACTTTTCCCTCCTTGAAACTCAAAATTGTAATGGTGATCACACAGCAGCTTGGTTTGCCAGTAGAATTATGAATTGGGGCGGACAGTCAGATGATTGCAATTTGCTAAAGAGAAGAGAAAGTGACACCCCTGGTAACATTCTTTCCACTGGATGTTCCTCCCACGTATTCCTCATCTCATGATAATTATCCATCCAGTTTTAGCTGCTTCCGAATTCTTTTTCAACAGGGTGCACTGTGTGCTGTCTCATCGTGTTAATGTCCACAGAGGGCCTCTGCTTGACTGTCAATGTCCTCATCAGTACAAATAGCGCACGCAGCGCCTGTTGGCTTCAGTTCAGTTTTCCCCCTCCTGTCGAGCAATTACCAGGCATACCATAGACCGTAGGCTCCAAGAAAGCGTAAAGTGTAAAGACACGTATATTCTATGGCGTGGTAGGCTGGGAGGGGCAATGAGGAATACGTGGGAGGAACATTCAGTCAAATGAAAGTTACCAGTGGTAAGTAACTTGTTCTTTCGAATGGATTGTGTCCTCTAAGTATTCCTCATGTTATGATAGACTCCCAAAGCAGTAATAATTTGGTAGTGGGAGTACAAATTATATTTTGTCTTAACAGTTATCATGGACTGAATGAAGGACTGCTTTTCCAAATTGTTCTTCTTGACTGGAAGATGAATCAAGGCAGTAATATTTCACAAACGTGTGAACAGACAACCAAGTGGCCGCTGCACAAATGTCTTGAGTGAATACTCTTCTGAAGAGCGCTTGAAAATAGACTGTGCCGCCAGGTAACCTTTGATATGATATGTCATTTAAAATGTGCCTATACAAGTGTGTCAAGGCGCGACAAGACTAGGAGGGGGCACAAGAGGAGGACAAAACAACGATCTTACTAGTGCTTGTGTCATTCAGATCAGGCAAGTGTAGGGAAGAGGGAGGGGAGAAGCTCTAGGGGGTATGGGAGAAGCGCAGTGACATAATAAGTGAGGCCAGCAGGTGGCTCATAAATGCAGAGACTGTAGGGTTACAGGTACAGACGTAAGCACTGGGGGAGCCCGCAGGCATTGCAAGGTTAACTGGACAAGCAGGAGCCTGGGCCCGAGTTCAGATGGTAGCCAGGTGACCAGTGCGTGGAGCACTCAGGGACATCCGCAGGGGAGAGGAAGAGGGAACGGTGAAGCGAAAAGGAAGGTCTTTGAGTTGCTTCCGTAACCGGAGGTGGTTCTGCTCAAGTTTGAGAGTGGCAGGGAGGCTGTTCCAGAGGGAGGCCCCAGCCGAGGAGCAAGAGGTACCCCCATTCTCTGCTTGGAGAAGCGTATGGCCCTCAGAGAATTAGAGGAAGATGAGCAGAGAGCTCAAGAATGAAGATGTTTAGGAAGAGAAAGATGGAGATAGAGAGGTCCTAGGCCCCAAAAAGCCTTGTGTGCAAAGGGTCTTAAACTTGATCCTCCAACCATAGGGAGCCAGTGGAGTGATTTCAGAGCTGGAGAGATACGATCCCTGGGCTTGAGGCCAACGGCAAGTCTCACAGTCCTGTTTTGGATAAGTTGTAGAGGTTGAAGATTAGAGGCAAGCAGATTTATAAAGAGGCTGTTGCATTAGTCCACCCTAGAGAAGATCAGGGCTTTGGAGACAGTGAGCTTCTGGAGGAAAGTGAGAAGAACAAGTTACTTACCCAATATAATGTTCTTTCGACTGGATGTTCCCCCCCACGTATTCCTCATCTTTGATATATTCAAGTTTGCTTGCAACTTGCTTCGGAAAAATGTTTCATAGGGCAGTGCGTCATCCTGCGGCAAATCTTAGTCCTCGACAGTCTCCGTAGGGTCCCTCGTGACTTCGATGCTGGTAAATAGTAGCAAGCACGCTGACCGTTACCTCAGTTCTTCATTTTTTTCTCCTTTAATTAGCATGATGTGTCACAGGAGGAGATAGTCTTTACGTTGTGAGAAAGGAAGGTGTTAGACACAGAAATTCTAGGCACGAGGGGATGGATGGGACGGTGATGAGGAATATGTGGGTGGGACATCCAGTCGACAGAACGTTACCACGGGTAAGTAACTTGTTCTTTGAATGGATTGTGTCCTCCCACGTATTCCTCATCTTTGATAGACTCCCAAAGTAGTTTGAGTTTGTCAGAGGGTGACAAGAATGTAATTTATTTGTTAATATTATGGAGGACAGCTTTGCCAAATGTGGCTTTCTCTCCTGAAAAAGAATCTACACAGAAGAATTTACTAAATATATGCAGGGACTTCAAGTTTGCCACTCTGCAAATTTCCCTCACTGGTGCACCTCTTTCTAGAGCCAAGGAAGCAGCCACTCCTCTAGTGGAATGCGCCCTCTGACCTTCGGGCGAATCCTTGCCTGCCAAAGAGTAACAATCAGTTGTACACATGACAATCCATCTAGAGATGGTTTGTTTTGTGATAGCCAAGCCTAATCTTTGACCAGCATAACCAATAAACAGCTGATCATTTTGGTGAATATTTGCAGCTCTTGTAATATAGAAACTTAGTACCCTCTTTGGGCCTAATCAATGCCGTCTCTCTTTCTCTTTAGATGGATGGGAAGGAGGATGAAAAGATACTAGTGCAATACATTGTGCCAAATGAAATTCGGTCACAACTTTTGGTAGGAAAGATGACTTAACCCTTAAAACTACCTTATCTTTGGAGAAGGACGTGAAAGGTTGTTTGGAAGCTAGAGCCTGTAGCTCACCTACCCTACGGGCAGATGCGAAAGCTACTAAAAAGGCAGTTTTTATGGTGAGCATCCTTAAAGAGCATGAATGTAAGGGCTCAAAGAGAGCTTCCACAAGACACCTTAGTACAGGATTTAGATCCCATGACGGCACGATGAAGGGAGTAGGCGGAAACAAATTTGTTAAGCCTTTCAGAAATTGTTTCACAATCGGTACTTTGAAGTATGATCCCTCATCCGGAAATCTTTAGAAAATCGAAAAGGCCACTAAATAGCCCTCCACGTTGCTACATGCAACCCAGAATGAGTCAAGTGAAATAAGAAAGATAAAACCTGGTTAATTGTACATGAGAAAGAATCTAGTTTCTTTTCCTTGCACCAGTTGCTAAATCTATTCCAATGGCAGTGGGAAAGGGATTTAGTTGCTGGTCATCTCCCCGAAAGAAACCCTTCCATTATGCCTTCTGGAAGGTCCCAATCCTTATATCTCACCCTTTCAGACACCAGGCATGAAGGTTGAGAGTCCTGATCTCTGGGTGAAGAATGCAACCTTCCTCTTGCGACAGTAGGTCCTCTCTTTGGGGAAGACGAATTGGATTGCAGATGGCCATCTCTAGAAGGCCACATTCTCCTGGCCCAATCCGGAGAAATGAGGATCATTCTTTTCCCGAACTTCCTCAACTTCCGTATTGCGTGAGGAATGACGAGGACTGGGCGGATACACATACAGGAGTGGAAATTCCCAGTCCACTACGAACGTGTCCTCTAGAGCGCATCTTTGGGGAAATTCCCTGGAGCAGAACAGCTTGCAATTCCAGATTGACACTGGCCACGAACAGATCCACTTGAGGGGTTCCCCAAAGGATGAAGATCCATTGAAGAACTTCCTGAGCTAGTTCCCACACGTGGGAGATCATGCTTTGCCTGCTCCGAGCGTCTGCCGCCGTGTTCTTTTCTCCGGCTAGATGAATTGCCAGAAGAGTTATTCCTTCTCTTAGTGCTCAGAACCAGAGCTGCATTGCCTCTCTGTACAGGGGCAGTGACCCTACTCCTCCTCTCTTGTTGAGGTAATGCATGGCCACTGTGTTGTCTGTCATTATCAGCACACGTTTCCCCTGCTTTGAGGGCAGGAAGGCCATCAGCGCTAGTCTGATTGCCCTCAGCTCCAAAAGGTTGATATGGAGTCTGGACTCCGACTGAGACCAGTGTCTGCTTATTGAAAGTTCTCACATGTGCGCTCCCCATCCTGAGAGGGAGGCGTCTGTCCCAACTATCGTCTCCGGCCATGATTGCCAAAAGTGTTCTCCTCTCATCACATTCTCTCGGCTGCCCACCACAGGAGATCCTGGGCGCAAAGTTCCATCATTCTGCCGGAGAATTGAGACCACTTGTATCTGAGAGCCCACTGAAGGGATCTCATTGAGGCCAAGCAACCTTAGGAAGTCATAAGGCGGAAGACATTGGGCACTCTGAAATCTTTGGACCATCTGAAAAAGATGTTGAGCCCTTAACTTGGGTGGCGAAGCTTTTCCTGAGGCAGAAACCAGGTCTGCTCCAATAAATTGAAGCTTCTGAGAGGGTGTCAAATGGTACTTCTTGAAGTTCAGGGAGAAGCCCAGCTTGTGGAGTAGGTGGCAGGTGCGCTTGAGATGACTCTGACACTGTTCCGGAGAAACAGCTCTGATCAACCAGTTGTCCATGAAGGAGTAGATGTGAATCCCCTCCCTCCTTAGACTTGCTGTCACCACTGCCATAAGCTTGGTGGAAACCCTTGGGGTTCAGGTGAGCCCGAATGGCAGAACTCGAAACTGATCATCAGATCCGCCAACCGTGAACCGCAGGTACTTTCTGTGCTTCTGGTGTATCGGCACAAGAAAGTAGGGATCTGCAAAAGTGTTACCATCTTGAACTTGTCCTTCCTGAGGAACTTGTTCAAGCATCTCAATTCCAAGATGGGTCGCACTCCTCTGTCCTTCTTCGGTATTAGAAAGTAAGGCGAGTACCAACCATGGTTCCTCTCTGCTACAGGTACTAATTATATTGCACCTTTCTCCGATAGGGTGAAAATCTCCTGTTGGAGGAGTGGATCTGGAACCAAGGTTGATCTTGCTCTTGGGGGAATTCAGGTCTTTTTAGGAATCGGAGGCAGTAACCGTATGCCACTGTTTGTAGCACGTATGCATCCAAAGATATGCTTCGCCAACTCCGGACATGGTAAGACAGTCTTCCCCCTACCACAGTTTTATGGGTGAAAGAGTCATTTTGCTGTTGCACCTGCAGCTGAGGCTAACTCTGCATGTGTTGAATGGGGAGTCCTTCCTCCTCTACCTCTTCCACGATAGGGTCTTCTTTGACCTCTTTGTGAAAACTGACCTCTTCTTCTAGATATGGAGGAATAGAAATAAAAAGAATGAGCCCTCCATCCCTGACTTGTAAATTGAGGCTGTTTTATTGCTGCCCCTAAAGATTTTTCTGCAGCCCTAAAGGCTTGCAGTTTTTTCAGACTGCCATCAGCCTTCTCACAAAACAGAGAAGTACCGTCAAATGACCTGTCTAGCAGACATGCCTAAACATCCGCCGAAAATCCAGATTTTCTTAGCCAAGACATACGTCTAAGTACTGTGCTGGCAGCCATGGCTCTACGAATCCACTGTATCCAAACTAGATTGAAGGGATAGCCTCATGGCATCTTTGCCATCTTGTATCAGGCTTAAAAAGCCTTCTCTCTCTTCTCCCTCTTGTATATGCTCTGCTGCCAGAGCAGCCACACCCCAAAGGATATGTGTGTATTTTACTAACGCACTTTTAGCATTGGCAGATTTTAGTGCCATACTTCGGGCAATAAATACTCTTTTACCTAAAGAGTCAATCCACCTATCTTCTTTATCTGCATGAGCAGAAGGATAGGCTGCAGCTTTTGAAGAAGTTGTTGCTGCTGGAACCACTAAGCTTTCAGGCATTGGGTGCCTGTTCAAAAATGGAGGGTCTATGGAAGAAGTATTTTATTTCTTTGTTAATAACTTATTAACTGATGGAATATAATCTGATTTTAGCCAGTTCTCCATTTCCCTTACTCTCAAGGCTGCATTAAATGGTAATACATCTTCTCTAACTGGCCCACTGTCTATGATATCAGTGAGGACGTCAGTCTCCATAGAAGCTGCAGGTCTGGACCATCAACTACTTTCCCAATTACTGCCCTGTAAGAAGGATCAGTATAACCAGCTATTTCAGCATTACCAAATTCTGTCTCTAATGAGGTTTCTCTGCTACAGGTTTCCTTTAATGTTTCCACAAGATTCTGCATCTTGGATTCATCTGAAATTAATTTCTTTGGAACGTTTGGTGTTCCATAATGATACCCAAAATGGGGCTGATCATCTTCCTCCTCATCATCTTCAAAGATATGAACCCATCTGCCTAAATAAATCAGGTCTAGGAATGGGTTAGAAGAATTTTGGATCATCAGGAATAGACTTTACAGTGTTCGAGAGCAAAGAATGCTCCGACAAAGCTGAAGGCGTTGAAGTTTTCAACGGCTTATTCGAAACTGTCGACGAATGCATCAGCACTTCATGTTGCTTCGAAGGATCAATATGTATTACATGCCTCAAAGGTTCAGGTGACAAACATAAATGTTTCAATTCCTTTGAAGAAGGCTTCAATGCCGTTATTGAATGTTTTGAGGTAACAGACACAGGCTTCTTCTTGTGCATCGATGAAGATTTTTTCGACTTATGTCGAGGAAACTCTCTTCTCTGGCTCTTAGTCACGCGAGAAGGGAACACACAAGACTCCCTACTGGTCTTAATAGACACCACTTTTATCTGACTCTCAGAGAAGTGTGTTTCTTAAAAATGTGCAACATTTTTAAACTGAAGTTTTCTTACTCCGATGGTGTTGAGTTCTTTTTTGGAAAAGTAACTCTTTCTGAAGAGGAAGTCGAAGAAGAAGACAAGGACCTGCAATGCCGTTTCTTACCCTTTTTATGAGAAGAGGACAAGCGTCGTGAACCAGACCTCAAACGTCTATGTTTAGGACATTTCTTTACAGGAGAGACATCTTTCGAGTCAGAGGAAAATTTCCTTTTTGAAGGGGTAAGGGCAGGGGATTTGGGGAAGGGCTTTTCTGCATCGAGTTTCCCCTTCCTTTCCTGCAAGACCTTAATCATCATCGATTGACATGAGCCACAGTCGTTGACCTTGTGGCGCGATCCCAAGAATCACAGACAAACGCAGTGCGGGTCTGTGATCAACATCTTGGCCCCACAGTATAAACACTGCTTGAAGCCTGTCTTCGGTGTGGAGGCCATATCGAAGTGAAACGCAATTTAATCGCTGAGGCGAGTAGCTCCGAAGCACGCAGCAATGCGGAAAAAACAGAACAGGCAACGGTCAGTGCACGTGCTTCTATATACCAGCATCAATGTCACGAGGGACGCTACGGAGACCGTCGAGGACCAAGATTCGATGCTGGAAGGTTCCAGTGGCAAATGAGTGATAGCAGAAATCGGACAAGGCTGGAGCAAGGGTGTCAATGTAGTCCTTAATGGTTCTGGATGAGCATGGGAGGAACTGCTTTGACAAGAATTTCATGGATCGGACTTGTCTAGAAACATCGCCTGGGGTGAAAAAGGGAAAGGAGGAGAAAGGAGGAGAAATGGCCACTGACGGGCCATGAGTGGAAGAGGAAGAGGAGGTAGAGGAAGAGACGGCGGACAGGATGTCGTAAGTTTCAGTGGTGAAATGAGAAGCCAGGGCCATACAGAAGGGCTGGGAGCGAACAGGAGAGGTGGAGACTGCAGCAGGATTAACCAGCTCCTTGCAGATTTTGAAAGTTTCGGACGAGTTGTTAGATGCCGCAGAGACATAGGCTTGGATGCATGCTCTCTTCTTTCTTTGGAGCAGGTGGCAGGCCAGTTTGTCTGGGGGAGCGCCTGAAGCCCTCCATTTCCTCTCAGCCACTCTAGACATGCATTTAAGGGTGTCAAGGTCAGAATCGTATTAAGAGTTGCACTTGGATTTGGGCTTCAAGCGGACCATTGCAGCCGGGGCAAGGACATCCAGAGTGTTGGAGATAGAAAGGTGAAGGATAGAGAGAGCTTTGTCAGGGTGTTAGTCAGCCAAAGGTGAAGGAGGAGGAGTGAAAGTAAAGGCAAAAGCCTCAACTGACACATGCTTCATAGGTTGAATGACCGAAAAAGGTAGGTGGCAGTTCTGGAGTCTGCTTGGCCTGAGGGGTGTAGAGGGAGATGTGGAAGAAAGGAAAAAGTGGTCACTCCAGGAAAGAGGAGTGGTGAGAGGGTTAGAGAAGGGGAGGTCAGAGGAGATCAGAACATCCAGAGTGTGCCCTGCAGAGTGACTCGGGCCAGAGGGAAGAATAGAGAGAGGGAGAGAGTCGCAGAGGGTGCGAAAGAGTCCAGTAGAAGGGCTAGTAGTATCCAGGTGGATATTTAGATCTCCAAGGAGGAGGAACTAAGAGGAAGAGGAAAGGAGGAGAGGTCAGGCCACTCAAAGAGGAAGATTGTGACCTTGCCCGGTGGACTGTAGATAGTGGCCACAGTGAGAGAGAGCCCAGGAGAGATAGAGAGCCTGTAGACCAGGCATTCAAAGGAGGAGTAGTACTGCATTGGAATGACAGAAGCAGGCATCCAGTCTGGGAAAATCAAGGCTACACCCCCTCCAGGGTAGTTGGTTCTGTGTTCAGAGAGGATCTTGTAGCCGTCAGGAAAGAGTATCAAATCTCTTGACAGAACTAGCCGCGAACCATGTCTTGTTGAGGCCGAGTACATCCAAATCAAGCTCTTCCAAGAGACAGCAGATGTCAGGGGAGTCTTCGACAGCTGAGCAAGAGTTGAGAATAGCAATGTGGTGCAGGTTGCCACATTTGAAGGGGTATAGGCCAGAGGTACACCCTGCAAAGTGTTGGAGGTTCCCAAGGATGGGCAGAAGAAGAAGAAAGAGAAGGTAAGCTAGTCAGAGAGGAAGAAGAGGGTGCCGGAGCAGTGGTGGAAGAAGGAGGCAACAGTGTGGCCAGAGAGGTAGCAGGGGGTGCCAGAGAGGTGGCAAAGGAAGGAGGTGGCAAAGGAGCCAAAGAGGGGTAAGTAGGGATAGCAGGAGAGGAAAGGAAGTTGATAAGGCGTGGGAAGTGTCTATTAAAAAGGAGGAGATTGGCCTGAGGGCCCTGGACCAGGATGTTTCCATTTAAGTAGACATTAATGATGGTCTTAGAAGAGTGGAAGGGAACCAGGAGGGCCTCCCACCGGGTCCCACCATTAATGGGAGAGGAAAAGAAAAGAGAGAGAACAGAGACCATATGGGGGGGGTCCATAGGTCTAGAGAGGGAACAACAAAGAGGATGTCGGTAAGGGTTTGTCTGGAGGAAGCACAGGTGTAGGTATCAGCGATAGGGAGGCCTGGGTTGGAGACCAGGATGTCCCTTTTCAGCTTCTTCCTGCCAGAGCTAGTGAGAGGGATAGAATAGCCGATAGAAAAGCAGTTTGAGAAGATAGGTGAGACAGAGAGCACCATAAAGGGTGTAGGAGGGAGAGGGGGGCGGGAGGAGGGAGGGGAAGTGCAGCAAGGAGGTAGGTCACGCAGGGGGTAGACAGGAGGGGAGACACAGGGTGGAGACGAAAGGGCGAGGAGCATAACAGGACAAGAGCAATGCGCCTGAGAATCAAAAGTTAAAAAAGCACAATGCAGAACAAAAGGCACAGAAGGGAACCTAGAAGGAAGGAATGCAGGAAATGCAGGTAAAGCCAGAAACCGTAGAGCAGAAAACAATAGCCAAACCAAAGAGAAACAACAAAAGGACAGTACACTTGACAGGGCGCAAAAGACAAGGAACCTAGAGGGGAAGAATGCAGACAATGCAAGTGATGCCAAATAACCTTAGAGCATAACACAGTAACAAAACCGTAGAGAACACAAAAGGTCGGCACAATCCACAAGGCACAAGAAGCAACACAGAACCTAGAAGGGAAGGATTCAGGCAAGGCAATGTAATGCCAAAAACCATAGAGCACAAAACAGTGTCAAAACAGTAAAAAATAGGTGAAAAGAGGGGAAGGTTCTAAAATGTGACGGGATGATGGGAAATAGAGCGTTTCATGACCCATAGAACTTGCCCCTTCTAGACTTCCTGGTCCTTATCGCGACGGGGGTTGTATTCCTTGTTACTCCCAACATGGCCGTGCCAAGTGACTTGCCTCGCACCAGCCTTCACGTCGCACACGGCACGTGCTATAAATTGGCCACGCCCCGCGGCCCCGCACGTCTCAACACTACCATTAGATGGTGACTTGACGTGTGTGTGCTGTTTGGCGTATCCACTATTCCTAGTTTCCTGGTTGCTTCTTCCTTCCTTTCACCCCTTCCCTCTAATTCTGCTCCCGGAATCCTCATCCCTAGCGACCGCTATCTTTTTCCTGGACATCCTGGAACTGCGACCTTCCCGGAACTCTGAACGCGCTCTGTAGCCGGACGAGACTCGAGCGAGCCTATACAAGACCCGATCCGTCCACAAGAGGAATCCTCCTGCGGAACAGAGCAAGAAGCGATCCCAGGTGAGACAGGCAGAGATTTACGACAGTTTGAGACGCCAAACGACCGACACTGATACTACTATGGAGAAAGCAGTCCAGGACCTTATGCGTGGCATGCAAGAACTCACAACTGAAGTACAGAACTTAAAAGCTGAGAATGCTGCGTTAAAACAGCTTGTTTTGTCTCGCGACCCCGCTAACAGGGACAGCGCGTTACTGGGTGGAGTGGTAGACAAATATCATGGCTCGGCAAAATCCTTATGTGGATTCCTGGATTCCTGCTTGGTGCATTTTACTTTTAAGCCCTATTATTTTTCATCTTCCGGGGCGAAGGTGGGATTCATAATCTCGCATCTCACAGGGAACACGTTGACCTGGGCCACTCCCTCAGTCAACTTAGGAGATGCCCTCCTGGATGATTATGATGGATTCATTCAGGCACTCAAGACTATGTTCGACCGCCCGGAACAGGTTTTTAGTGCTCAGGAACGGTTACTTGATTTCCGACAGGGATCTCAGGATATGCTAACGTACGTTACTAGATTCAAACAACTGGCCAAGGAAGCGGATTGGTCCTCAGAAGCAAGTTTCACTCTATTTCGCAGGGGTCTAAACGAGGATATTAAGGACGAATTAGCCAGGGTGGCTCTTCCTAGCTCATTCCAGACTCTTATGGATCTAGCCATGCAAATAGACTTCCGAATCCAGGAAAGAAAGGCTGAAAAAAGAAAGACCAAGATGCCCTTTCAAAAGAATTCCCTTGAGACGTCTGTAAAGGCCGATCCTGCCCCAACCCCTGACATAGATCTGGAACCCATGCAAATAGGAGCCTTCCGTAGGCCTATTTCCCCACAAGAAAGGATGAGAAGGATCCACACAGGCCTGTGCATGTATTGTGCCTCGGATAAACACCTTGTTAGAGAATGCCCTCTAGCCCCTCCTCAGCGTTCGGAAAACGCCAGCTCCC
Organism: Ambystoma mexicanum; assembly: GCF_040938575.1. Classification (NCBI taxonomy): domain Eukaryota; kingdom Metazoa; phylum Chordata; class Amphibia; order Caudata; family Ambystomatidae; genus Ambystoma; species Ambystoma mexicanum. Next base: position 1,090,512,609 of record NC_090929.1, read on the forward strand.
GATCCTAGATGGAGCGAGGTGTCGGGAGAAAGATGTTTGCTCCACATCAATTCCATCCTTGAACTCTCCTGGACAAAACAATTTAGTGATACTACAGGCCTTCCTCTCGCCCTCCAAGAACAAGACCTATCCCATTCTGGCCTTGGTTGACTGCGGAGATATGGGAATTTTCATTGATCAAGACTGGGTTGTTAGTCATCATATTCCTTATGAGACACGAAACACCATGCAGCCGGTGGAAGCAATTGACGGAAGACCCATCTCTTCAGGACCCATAAGCCTGCAAACTAAAGAGATCCAACTTTCCATAAACCATCATCATGAGCGGATTACATTCAACATCATTAAGTCAGCTCATTACCCCATGGTTTTGGGTATGCCCTGGTTACAAAAGCACAATCCCTATATCAATTGGACAGCAGGATCATTATTCCTGGGCTCAGAGTTCTGTATGTCCCACTGTCTATCCCTGGATCCCTCCTCGACACCTCCTAAAGAACCATCAAGAGACCTAGAAACACCACTCATGGTTTCCAATATCATACAGGTTCCAGAGGCTTTTCAAGGATATGCTGATGTATTTTCTACTGCCATAGTCCAAGCCTTACCCCCTCACAGGCCCGAAGATTGTGCCATAGATACAGATCCCTCAGCTTTAATTCCCTTCGGCAGAATGTTTATTCTTTCCGAACCTGAGAAAAAGGTTCGGGAATACCTAGACACCAATCTTTAAAACGGCACCATAAGACCCTCGAAATCTCCAGCGGGTGCTTCGTTGTTCTTCGTTCCCAAGAAGGATACCAAGGAACTCAGACCTTGCTTCGACTATCGAGGCTTAAATCAATGCACCCTCAAAGATCGTTACCCACTGTCCCTGATCTCGGATATCCTGGAAGCTGTGAGAGGCGCCGTAATATTCACAAAGTTGGATCTCCGGGGTGCCTACCACTTAATCCGTGTCCGGGAAGGAGACAAATAGAAAACAGCCTTTAGAACACCCTTTGGTCACTATGAATATCTAGTCATGCCCTTTGGACTAGCTAATGCTCCCGCAGTCTTTCAGCGTTTTATGGATAGGGTGTTCTCTGACATGTTGTTCCTCTTCTTCATTGTCTATCTGGATGACATATTGATTTTTTCCAAGGATCCTCTAAAGCATGAAGAACATGTAAAGGCAGTACTACAACGACTTTGTGAACACAAACTTTTAGCCAAACCCGAAAAATGCTTGTTTCACGTTACTTCTGTTCACTACCTAGGATTCATCCTTAGCCCAGAAGGAATTGGTATGGACCCTTCAAAGGTAAAGGCCATACTGGCTTGGCCCGCTCCCACATCTGTGAAATAAGTTCAATCCTTCCTGGGGCTCACCAACTTTTACCGGAAGTTTATTTCTACCTTTTCCGAGATCGTTCAGCCGATCGTTGCTCTCTTGAAGAAAGACACCCCCTTTATCTGGTCTACACCACAAGATAAAGCATTCCAACGATTGAAGACAGAGTTCACGCAAGCCCCCATCCTGGCCCAACCTGACATAAAGCGTCCATTCCTAGTGGAAACGGATACCTCTAACTACGCCATAGGAGCTGTCTTGAAACAGGAACTTGAGGATAAACTGGAATACCCCATTGCTTACCTTTCACGAACCCTGACTCCCAGCGAGACACACTATTCCGTCCTGGAGAAGGAACTGTTGGCCATCCGTCAAGCCTTCACTGAATGGCGACACCTACTTCTGGGTGCTAAATATCCAGTTCAGGTCTGCACAGATCATCGGAATCTCCAAATTCTACAGGCGTTGGAGTGTAGGAACAGTCGCCAGGTGCGTTGGGCCTACTTCTTTGCCCAGTACCAATTCCAAATCACTCATGTTCCCGGATCACAAAACATGATTGCTGACGCCTTATCTCGACGTCCTGACTATGTAGCCACTGAAGACAAGGCCTATCCTAAGATGTTTCCCCACACTATCTTTGTAGCTCAAGCAGTCAACCTCCTGGAAGAAATCCGAGTGCAAACCCAGTCCTCTGACCTCTGGAAGGATATTTCAAGGAAGAACCCATGGAATCTAAAAGTTAAGGAAGGATATTTATTCAAGGACAATGCACTGGTCACTCCTACGCAGAAATTACAACAAAGGATAATAAACCTCTGCCATGATACCCTTCACTCCGGTCATTGTGGTATAACCAACACCCTCCGTTTTATACAAAGACAGTTTTGGTGGCCTGGAATGAAGACTGATGTAAAACAGTACATCAAGGCTTGGGCTATCTGCGGTCAAAACAAACATGATAACAAGAGACTGGCGGGTCTTCTACTGCAACCATCGCTGCCAACAAGACCATGGAAAATTATTGCTACAGACTTCATTGTGGAATTACCACCTTCCCGAGGATACACGACCATCATGGTAACCATAGACTTGTTCACTCATATGGCTCATTTTACACCTTTGTATAAACTACCATCCTCCTCAGAACTTGCTGGAATTTTCCTGGAACACATTTTCCGTCTTCATGGACTTCCTTCCAAGATCATATAGGACCGAGGACCTCAATACGTCTCAAAATTCTGGAAACATCTGTGTCGTATTCTAGGGATCCAAAGCGCTCTCTCATCAGGTTATCACCCACAAACCAACGGAGCCACGAAACGTGTAGATCAAACTCTAGAGCAATATCTTCGTTGTTTTGCCACCAAGGTTCCGGATGACTGGCCTTTCCTCATACCCCTGGCCGAGTTTGCCTACAACAATTCCGATCACTCAGCACTCAAGGTCAGCCCTTTCTATTGCAGTCAAGGTTTTCACCCGTCCGTTTTACCTTCTGTTCTTCCACATCCCACTCCAGTACCTACTCTCGACTCATGGATTCAGACTCTCATCAACATACACAAGGAAGCCAAGGAACAATTGAAAGAGGCCCAGACACGCACTAAGCGTTATGCGGACTCCAAAAGAAGACCAGCGCCTTCTTATTCTGTTGGTGATCAAGTCTGGTTGTCCTCAAAACTATTACCGCAACATATACGGCCAAACAAATTAGCCCCTTGGTACCATGGACCATTTTCAATAAAGGCAATCATCAATCCTGTCTCATTACGACTCAAGCTACCTGACTCCTGGAAGAAAATACACCCAGTCTTTCACACTTCCCTATTAAAACCCTACATTCAATCCACCCAAAAATTCTGCAGACCCAGTCCTGTTGTTGTGGACGATCAGCTGGAATACAAAGTGTCCAGAATATGCGATTCCAGGTATAAACGGGGTCGACTTCAATACCTGGTTGAATGGAAGGGATATTCTCCTAGCGAGAGAACCTGGGAACCAGTCCCTAACTTAAATACCCCTCGATTGCTTAGAAGATTCCATCTCATACACCCGGGCAAACCTGGTGGAACAGGTCTTCGGAGGAGGCATGCTGTCATGACCCATAGAACTTGCCCCTTCTGTACTTCCTGGTCCTTATCGCGACGGGGGTTGTATTCCTTGTTACTCCCAACATGGCCGTGCCAAGTAACTTGCCTCGCACCAGCCTTCACGTCGCACATGGCACGTTCTATAAATTGGCCATGCCCCCGCGGCCCCGCGCGTCTCAACGCTATCATTAGGTAGTGACTTGACGTGTGTGTGCTGTTCGGCGAATCCACTATTCCTAGTTTCCTGGTTGCTTCTTCCTTCCTTTCACCCCTTCCCTCTAATTCTGCTCCCGGAATCCTCATCCCTAGCGACCACTACCTTTTTCCTGGACATCCTGGAACTGCGACCTTCCCGGAACTCTGAACGCGCTCTGCAGCCGGACGAGACTCGAGCGAGCCTATACAAGACCCGATCCGTCCACAAGAGGAATCCTCTCGCGGAACAGATCAAGAAGCGATCCCGGGTGAGACGGGGGGAGATTTACGACAGAGCGGGGCGAATGGTACAGGATGCAGAAACAACGATACAAGGGAGCGCAAGCTGCAAGAAACAACACAATCTTTAATTGGTGCGATCTGGAGCCCCAGATTCGCCAGAAGTAATACAAAAGAAAGCACCATAGGTGTACCACAAAGAAAAGGGTCCGCATTCTTATCCCTGCACCAACGGCTGAACTTGTTCCAATGGCAACGGTACAAAGATTTAGTTGCTGGCCTTCTGGCCGAAAACAAGATCTCCATTACATCATCCAGGAGATCCCAATTCCTGTATCTCAACCTCAGAAACCATACATGTAGGTTGAGAGTCTTGACCTCTGGATGGAGAGCCCGACCCTCCTTCGAGAGAAGTTCCTCTCTTTGAGGAAGACTTATTGGAGGGCAGATGGACATGTCCAGAAGGTCCGGGTACCATGTCCTCCTGGCCCAATCCGGGGCAATTAGGTTCAAGGATTTACCGAACTTTCTCAACCTCCTGATCACACGAGGAATGACGGGGACTGGAGGAAACGCACACAGGAGTGGAAATTCACAGTCCACTACGAACGTGTCCCATAGATTTCCTCTTGGGGAAAATTCTGTGGAGCAAAACCGATCGCACTTCCGGTTGACACTGGTCGCAAACAGGTCTACTTGAGGGGTTGAACCATGCAAATCTGCGCAACACAGTGCTAGTTGCCATGGATCTGCTGATGCTATCTGCAGTATGCAGACCTGACTGGAGGCATTCACCCATTGTCTTCTTACCATCCTTGATGATAGCCAAGAAGCTGTCTCTTTCTTCTCCTTCTGGTATGTGATATGCCGCCATAGCTACGCAATCCCACAGGGTAAATGGAACCTTTGACATTGCACAGGTTGTGTTAGTTGATTTGAATGCCATACTACCAGCAGTAAAGATTTTTCTTTCCCATGCATCCACTCTCTTATCGGGAGGGATAGAAGGGTATGCTGATTGCTTTGTAGATGTAGCAGCTTGAACCACCAAACCTTCTGGTGTTGGGTGCTTTGTTAGGTACTCTGAGTCACTGCTGGATGGCCTATATTTTGTTTGCGACATTTTTATTTACTGCAGCCCCAGTCTCTGGTGTTTCCCAATTTGTTGAGACCCTTTTTTTATAGGACAATGCAAAAAGGCAAAATTAGATCTCTTTGGGGACCCTGATCCAAAATATCTGTCAGGTCATCGTGCTCGAAAGAAGGTGTAGGCATGCTCCAACCTAAGAATTCAACCACCTTGCTCATTAGTTGCCTATAAGAGGAGTCAGCGTGGTCAGTAGGATCTGGTTTACCAAATTCCAGTTTTGGAGAGGTATCTACACCACTGGCTGATTGTAGGTTCTCACACAAGTCTTTTAACCTAGACTCTTCAGAAATGAACTCCTCTGACACATTTTGGGTGCCATATTCTAAACCAAATGTTGGTGTATTAATGTCTGAAGGCTCATTGTCTTCATAGATTGAGCTTAAAGACTTATAAAAGTCTTTCTTTGGCAAGGGTTTCAAAACTGTTTTCTGAGTTACTATTGGCTTTGACAACTTTGAAGAAATCGTCGACAACGACTTCGAAGTTGGAGTCGATTTTGTCTGAGTCGACTTCAATACTGGTGTCGACGGTTCTTAACGCCGATGGTGTTAGAGAGGCCATTGGAGTTACCGTCTTTTTATGTTTTTTAAAAGCCCTTAATGATTTTTTGTCGGATCGAGATTTTTCTTGATGCAGTTCCGGTTTATGGCTCGGATTCGAAGATTTTAATGGTTTCGTCTTCAACTTCCCTTTGCCGTTTTGATGCAGATCGACAGGGGCATGGGTTTTCTGCTTGTCCTTCAAGGGGGTCTGGCCGCATTCTCGAAGATTTTAAGCATTTCTTTACAAAATGCATCCCATTTAGCTCGGGAATCTGACTTAGTTGAACATTTGATTACCTCAGCTGAGGAATCACTAGAGGTCGAAGGTGACCTTTGACGCCATATCTTGGCCTCCTTAGAAGAAGACGAAAAATGGCACAGTTGGCTTCTCGATCGAGATCTTTTCCATCTGGGAGAATCTTTCAACTGATTGGATTTTCTTTTGGAACTCTTTGAAGGAGACTTCAAAGGCAACCTCCCCACCACCAATTTACCTTTACGCTCTCTCAGAGCCTTTTCGGTCAACGCCTGACAGAGTTACAGTCGCAGGTACAGTGACTGCTACCGAGACACCACAGACATATGCGGTGGGGGTTAGTGATCGACATCTTCAATCCACAGTCTTGGCACTTCTTGAAGCCCATCTTAATGGTTGATGGAGCCGACGGAGAAGACATTTTAATTTCTTAAAATAGTGATGAAGTTCAGGGAAGAACCAAAGTGTGCTGTGATTCTTCGAAGCGGTAGTACGGTAAAACAGCACTGAAGGCAACGGGTGCTGCATGCGCTATTTGTACTGATGATGACGTTGACAGCGGAACGGAGGACCTCGAGGGACATCGACTCAATGAGACGGCACACAGCGCCCTATCAAAAAATAATTCCAAAGCAGCTAAAGCTGGAAGGATAATTATTATAAGATGAGGAATACATGGGAGGACACAATCCATTTCGAAAAAAGTGCTAATACTAACCTCAAATGACGCCACTCAGTCTGCTGGAATATGTTTAGCATAAGAAAAGTTCCCCTTCCTTTCCTCCTCCTCCCGCCTCCCTCCCTCTTTCTCATAGTTCTACTCCACTTCTCTCACCTTCCCTTCATCTAATTGCTCTACATACTGTTTTGTTGACTGATTCATGTTAGTAATGCTTCTATTGTTACTGTTACTATTACATTTATTGTATCCTGTTGTTGTTATATGTGCAGAGCTTTGGTCTAAAGCGCTGTATAAGCCTAATAAAATACAAATACAAAAGTTCACTCACCTACTTTATTGCTCTTGTTGAATTGAATCCTAACTTTCATATTATTGTTACTATTAGTTGCTGATTTTTAAAGATTGTCTAAAGATCTTTGTGTATACATAAATAAATACATATTTATACTATAACTTTAAGTGTTTAAGAGTTTACTTGGATACCTGTATTTACTGATTTTATTGTACAGGTCTACAGCTCACATTACCCCTCTTAGGATATGCCTGGCTGCTCATTCACTCTACCAACTTGTGTAGTACAGGCCTATATTAAAAGGTGGGTTACCTAATACCAAGAGATAAGTCTTGTAAAGTCCCACACCAGCTGGACTCTACAAAGTCTTACCGAACAGGAGGCAGATGGTGAGGGAGAGGATTTTCCATTCCCTCACAACGCTTATTGGGATGTGTGAGAAACCTGAAGGTGTCTCACCCGCCAGTCCCCGGGGATCTGTCATCCAGGTGGCCAGGACACGGCCATCGCTTTTGGATCCAATTCCTGGGGGTGAACCAGTGCGGGAGGAACACCTGGATGAGGGGTCCCCAGGGAGTGGAAGTGCGACACCGGAGGGTGAGACGTGGTATTTTTTTTATTTTTCTTATTGATTCAGCTAAAATTAATCAGCTTTTCAATAACATAAGTTAAAATTAATCAACTTAACTTTTCAAGAAACATAAGATAAAATGAACAAATATCATATCTTGAATATCTAATCAACATTCTTAAAAATGTTGAAATATAAAATGTCATTAATAAAACAGATATGGACAGGATTCAGATATGTTTACAGAGTCAACTTGCAATAATTACTCCAGTCTAAGTGCGTTTAAAAAGTTCACAATTGCAATTTGAATAGGGACAGAGAAGAACAAGTTACTTCTTACCTTGTAACATTCTTTCGACGGGATGTTCCTCCGACGTATTCCTCATCTTAGATATCTCCTTCCAGCTCTGCTGGCCTTGGAAAATGTTTCTCTCTAGAGGGCGCTGCGCGTCGACGTCCCTCGAATCGATGTCCCTCGACAGCCGCCGTATCGACGCCGACGTCATCCTGGCCATAAAGGCCGCGCGCAGCGCCGGTTGCTCAGTTCCGTTTTGTAGCCCACAAATATGCTTTCTGGACTAAACTAATCACCCTGAAGGAGCTTAAGCTGCAACAACAAGGGAAGTAGAACTGCGGGGATGGATGGGAGGGTCGATGAGGAATACATCGGAGGAACATCCCGTCGAAAGAACGTTACAAGGTAAGAAGTAACTTGTTCTTCGAAGGGATTGTGTCCTCCGACATATTCCTCATTTTAGCTGTGCTCCCATAGCAGTATTCTATTATTGGAGGAGGGAGTACTGACTTCATGCTGTCTTCTATTGATGAATAGAATGCAGTACAGCCCTTCCAAACCTAGTCTCTTGACTGGAGGAGGAATCCAAATTGTAAAATCGTGTAAAGGTATGGACAGACGACCATGTAGCGGCCGCACAGATGTCTTTAACCAGCACACCTCTTTTGAGGGCCGATGAAGCTGCAATACCTCTGGTCGAATGAGCCCTAAGGTTTTGAGGGGGCTCTTTTCCTGCCAATTTATAACATTCCAGAATGGCCAGGATGATCCATCTGGAAATGGTCTGCTTAGTTATTGGTAACCCCAGCTTGTGACCTGTGCAACCTACAAACAGCTGGTCTGCCTGTCTTATCCTGGCTAGTCTACTAATGTAAAAACTTAAAGCCCTTCTAGGGTCTAGCCTGTGTAACCTCTCTTCCTCTTTCCCCGGGTGAGGAGGAGGATGGAAAGATGGTAGGGTAATCTTCTGAGTGATATGGAATTCAGAAACCACATTTGGGAGGAAATTAGGCTTCACTTGCAGGACAACTTTGTCTTTGTGAAAGATAGTGTGAGGGGGTTTACAAGAAAGAGCTTGTAATTCTCTCACCCTTCTAGCAGATGTAATTGCTATTAATAAGACAGTTTTAAGGGTAAGGAATCTTAACGAACAAGAATGGAGTGGTTCGAAAGGTGTGCCCATCAGGAAAGTTAGGACTAAGTTTAAATCCCATAGGGGAAATTGGAATGGTCTTGGGGGATAAACATTGGTTAACCCCTTGAGAAATTGTATTACCAAGGGTAACTTGAAATAGGATGGTTCTTCCGCATTGCGCTTAAAGATAGATAGCGCTCCGAGATAGCCCTTAATGGTGCCAACTTGAAGGCCTGAATTTGCCAAATATAGTAGGAAGGACAAAACCATTGGTGTACCACATGAAAAAGGGTCAATATTCTGTTCTCTACACCAGCTGCAAAATCTGTTCCAACGGCAGCGGTATAAAGACTTTGTTGCTGGCCTCCTTGCCGAAAACAACACCTCCATAACATCATCAGGGAGGTCCCAATCCTTGTACCTCAGCCTTTCAGAAGCCAAGCGTGAAGGTTGAGAGTTTTGATGTCTGGATGGAGAACCTGACCTCCCTTCTGTGAGAGTAGGTTCTCTCTGAGTGGAAGTCGAATTGGAGGGCAGATGGACAAGCCTAGAAGGTCCGGGTACCACGTTCTCCTGGCCCAATCCGCGGCAATTAGGATCATGGTTCTCCGGAATCTTCTCAACCTCCTGATCATTTGAGGAATGACAGGGACCGGTGGGAACGCGTACAGAAGCGGAAACTCCCAGTCCACTATGAACGCGTCTCCCAGAGCTCCTCTCGGGAGAAATTCCCTTGAGCAGAACAGGTCGCATTTCCTGTTGAGGCTGGTGGCGAACAGATCTACTTGAGGGGTTCCCCAAAGGGCGAAGATCTCTTGAAGGACTTCCTGAGCTAGCTCCCACTCGTTGGAGACTGTGCTCTGCCTGCTCAGAGCGTCCGCTGTCAAGTTCTTCTCTCCGGCTAGGTGAACTGCCGATAGAGAGATTCCTTCTTGGATTGCCCAAAACCAGAGCTGCATCGCCTCTCTGCACAGGGGTAGTGATCCTACGCCTCCTCTTTTGTTGAGGTAATGCATGGCCACTGTGTTGTCTGTCATTATCAGGACGTTCTTCCCTTGTACAGCTGGCAGGAACGCCTTCAGCGCAAGTCTGATGGCTCTCAGCTCTAACAGGTTGATATGTAGTCTGGACTCCGATGGAGACCAACGACCGCTGATGGTCAAGTCGTTGGCGTGGGCTCCCCACCCCGTGAGTGAGGCATCCGTGACTACTGTTATCTCCGGCCAGGGTTGCCAAAACTGTTCTCCTTTCAGAATGTTCTCCTGACAGGCCCACCACTGAAGGTCTCGAGCTACTCTGTCGGGAACCTGAAGAAGATCTATCATTCTCCCTGAGAATTGTGACCACTGAGTCCTCAGTGCCCACTGGAGGGATCTCATTCTCAGGCGAGCCTCTGGCACTAGGAAAATGCAGGATGCCATGAGGCCTAGCAACCTCAAAAAGTCGAAGGCTGGGAGACGTTGGGCATGTTGGAACTTGGTAACCATCTGTAGAATATCTTGAGCCCTCACCTCTGGTGGCGAGGCTTTTCCCAGGGAAGTGTCCAGGATCGCTCCTATGAACTGGAGTCTCTGCGATGGTATCATTTGTGACTTCTTTAAATTGAGGGAGAAGCCCAGTCTGTGAAAGGAGTGGCACACGTGATTTAGCTGGATCTGAGCTTGTTCCGAAGAAACAGCCCTGATCAACCAATCGTCCAGGTAGGGGTAGACGTGAATCCCTTCCCTCCTTAGACTTGCCGCCACTACCGACATTAACTTGGTGAAGACCCTCGGGGCGGAGGTCAGCCCAAATGGCAGCACTCGAAATTGATAGTGAGAGTTGCCAATTGCGAACTTCAGGTATTTCCTGTGTTTGAGATGGATAGGCACATGGAAATAAGCGTCCTGAAGCTCCAGAGATACCAACCAATCCTGGAACTGAAGGGCCTGGAGGATCTGAGAAAGAGTGACCATCTTGAATTTGTCTTTCCTGAGGAATTTGTTCAATTCTCGCAAGTCCAAGATGGGTCTCAGTCCTCCGTCTTTCTTCGGAATGAGAAAGTAAGGGGAGTACCAGCCCTTGTTCCTTTCCGCTACAGGTACCGGTTCTATGGCACCTTTCTCTAGCAGGTCTAAAATTTCCTGCAAGAGGAGCGGATCTGGAGCTTTCTGAGAGCTGATCCCCGGTGGATGACTCTGAGGTATACGTAGGAAAGGTAGGCAGTAACCTTGGGCAACTATTTCCAATGCCCAAGCATCTGACGTGATAGCCTGCCATACCACCAGATGTTGAGTCAACCTGCCTCCTACAGGTGTCCTGTGAGGGAAGTCCTCAGAGTGGTTTTGGGGCACCTGATGCAGATCCCGATGGTAAAGAGGCACCTGCAGTTGCTGAGGCTTTTGAATATCTACCTCGTCCACCTCGGGTAGTTCTTCTTTGTCCCCTTTGAGACGGTCGTCCTCTACCTCTTCCGAATGCGGAGTAGAAGCGAAAGGACTTGCCCCTCGCAGAGGTTCCTGTGGGACGAAAAGGTGTCTGACGGATTGCAGCTCATAGGGATTTTGCCGCTGCTTTTGAAGTTTGCAGTTTCTCTAAACTGTCATCCGCCTTTTTCCCGAATAAAGAAGAGCCTTCGAATGGCATGTTCAAGAGCCTGGCTTGCACATCCAGGGCAAAACCAGACTTTCTCAACCAAGCGAATCTCCTGGTTGTTGTACTTGCCGCCATTGCTCTGCTGATACTATCAGCCGAATCAATGCCCGTCTGGAGGGATTCGCACATAGCGTCTTTACCGTCCTGTATAATATTCAGGAACACATCCCTTTCTTCTCCCTCCGGGATGCAGTCAGCCGCTGTAGAAGCACACTCCCAAAGTGTATGGCTGAATCTAGCAAGGGTGCAAGTAGCATTAACAGATTTTAACGCCATGCTACATGCTGAAAAGACTTTCTTTGCCATAGCATCATATTTTTTATCGTCCCTGTCCTTTAACCTGCGTTCTTCAGAGGAAAATTCCTCTCTAATTGGGGTTACAGGTCCCTGCAACTCAAATGTGTCTTCCTGTTCAGACAATTCACCCTCTTCCAATATTGAGGACATGGTCCTCAATTGTTCTGAACTCATAAAGGGTGTAAACCCCATTTCCAAGGCCGAGAGTACCGCACTTGTCATAATCGGCCTTGAAAACGTCGATGTCATCGACGCCGACGTCGAAGGCTTCGAGCGTGGCGTCGAAAACAAAGGCGGAGGCCTCGAAGACCTCGACATAATTGGGATTTTACTCGACAATCTCGAAGCCATCGACGTCGAGGGCCTGGGGATAGACACTGGGTGTGTCGTAACCGTGACTTTTCTTGGCGTCGACACCGATGTCGAAGGTCCCTTCGACAATGGCGTCGAAGACAACGACCTCGACGTCGACGGAACTTTCGTCGACGGTGTCGACGGAACCTTCGAGGAAGGTTTGGAGGTCATAGTCCTGCTCGAGGGTTTGTGACGCGCTCGAGAGGTTTCCTTCGCCGGGTACTGCGACTTGCGGCGTTTTTGACCTTCGGATCTTTCGACCAGAGCATCGCTCTCAGCAGTCTTCGAGGGGGTCGAGGCCGCTTTCTCGAAGACGCTCATCATATTTTTGCGGAATTCCTCCCATTCAGCCCGGGAACTATGTTTCGTGGGGCACGGGATTCTCTTTGGCGAAACAGAGGAAGAGGAAGACGGAGAAGGGGATCTTCAACGTCTCCTCTTCGAGTGCTTCGATCTCGAGGAGTGATGAGACCCACTCCGAGATCTGGAGCGCGAATGGTGACGAGGAGACGAATGTCTCGACTTCGTCGACGAAGAAGAAGCTTTAAAAGTCTTACCTTTCTCCAGCTTCCCCCTACGCTCCTTCAGGGCCTTAGCTGTCATGGACATACAGTCCTCGCACTCCGAACAATGGTGTTCAGCTCCCAAACACCACAGACAAACTCTGTGAGGGTCAGTCAGCGACATCTTTTTTCCACAATCTCGACATTTTTTGAAGCCGGATCGAGGAGTTGTCGGTTCCGACGAAGAAGCCATCGAGTACGGATCGAATAACTTGAGGTAAATAGGTTTAACCTGACAAAACTGAGCAACGGTATTCCGAGGCACTGAGTACGCGCGGAAAAACAGAACTGAGCAACGGGCGCTGCGCGCGGCCTTTATAGCCAGGATGATGTCGGCGTCGATACGGCGGCTGTCGAGGGACATCGACTCGAGGGACATCGACGCGCAGCGCCCTCTAGAGAGAAAAATTTTCCGAGGCCAGCAAAGCTGGAAGGAGATATCTAAGATGAGGAATACGTCAGAGGACACAATCCCTTCGAAAGTACATAATATTCGTGCCCCTCGGTCCTGCTCACTCAAAGAACCAAGATAAATGCAATGTTTTGAAAAGTGAATCATGCGCAATCCAATAAGAGCAGGGCACATTGAAATCAAGTGTTCAAGGGTTTCCTTGCATGTAGGGTCCAAACAAAATCGGTAAAAGTTCTGATCTATTGATATCATCCTTCGTGTGGCCCATACATCTCTTCTCGGCCACAAATTAAAGCGAAAATGCAATGTAGAGGATCGGTGTTGTAGTGACAATGACTTGCAGAGATAGTATTCCATTGTGCGGGGTTGTTCATCACAAAACCTCTGATCAAATGAGTTTTTATACTTCAAACACTGGTCTCTGTTTTTAATCTAGTCATTGCAATATATATTTCTCTTCCCTTTATCAGGATTTGAGACCAACATTTCGATAGTCACATCTGCATTTGCAAGAATGCGATAGACGCCCATGATCCAGTGCCGCACAAAAACATGTTGGGATGAAACTGGCCACCAGGGGGCGCGCGGATGTGGTCTGACTACGCGTGAGCTCCGCCACTTTGGGTCCCTAAGAGGGATTGAGCCCCCACTTTGACGACCCCCCCAAGATTCTATGTCGGTGTGCTGCCAGCAGAGAGCCCCCCCACTGTTTGGTCGAAAACCCGATCGAAAACGACCCCTGCAAAGATATACGTCCATCAAAAAGACATCACACGTAACGGCTCCACGGCCCGCTCGGAAGGAACTGCACAACGGTCGGAAGCGGACCCTAGGCCTGCCGAACGAAGGAAGCCTGAAAGACCTGGAACCCTGACCACGGAATTCGCACTCCCAACGACGTCCAGCGTCGCAAAAGGAGCGGGACAGCCTCGGTCGAGTCGACGGAGTTTCCGAAGAGTGGGACCGGGCTAGGCTAGGCCCTGGAACAGCACTGAGCGGGGAGACGGTAGGCCCGCCCATCCCATCTACCCCGTGAACAACAGCGGCATCACCACGCAGCGGCGGCTCGGACCCCTCGCGCCCTAAATGTTTCACCTTGCACAAGAAGAAATCACCCCCAAAGCGCACTCCGGGTGACCCATACGCATTACTGAACCCGCACCCCGGGCATATCAGCAAACGCCTAACTTACGGAGAACATTGACGTCGAAGTGCAGAGGGTAGGGCCCCTGATCCAGGGGCGTGTGCCTCCTCTGACCTCGACTCCGTCTCCCCGTCGAACAGCATTGGTGATACTAAGGAACTTTGGGAGAACCAATGGACATTAGTGAGAAACTAGCGACATTCTCCTACGTCTCGACTTCTGTCGAAAACTATGCCCATACCATGGCGAACCCAAACCCCTCGGAGAGTGAATCAGCAGCTACCAAAGGGGACATTGCCGCCTTGCTGGGCGAAATAAAAATATGGGTGCCAGCATTGGCTCCAAAATTGACAAGATTACCCAACGTCTAGATACCATGGAGGAGAGGCTCGAAGGGATTGAGAACAATCAAGCGTCCATAGACACTCTTGAAGCACAACTCGACCAACGGATGACTGAACTGGAGCAACGAGAGGAGAGCTTCAAACTTAAGCTTGATGACTTGGAAAACCGGGAGAGGCGGAATAATCTGAGGATTTTCGGAATCCCGGAACGAGAAGGGGAAATGGAGAGCGATCTGAAGAATAGCCCGCACGACATTATCAAACTCTTAGTTGCCGACGATGCAGTTGATGAACCTAAGACGGAGAGGATACACAGAGCCGGAGGGCCCCCAAGCGGACCGAGATCTGTCCTCGCTCGATTCCACCGCTTTCAGGACAAAACACGGATCCTCGAGAAAGCAAGAGGCAGCTACTCAATTACCCTCCAAGGATCCCGAATCTCGATATACCAGGATCTATCATTCATGACCCTGGCACTCCGATGCACGTGCGGGCCTATCACCAAACATCTGAAAGAAAAGAACATAAGATACAGGTGGGGGTACCCCTTCTCTCTGTCATTTGAATATAACGGAAACAAAATCAAGCTGAGCTCAGAAGGGAAGATCAAGGCATACATCTCCGAACTCCTTGGATCAAGCGCAGAGGAACATGATCGGGGAGACCCACGCCACGAAGAAAGAGGATGACGTATACAGGGCCCCAGAAGGAAACGTGTCAAGGGATCAAGGACATTTCGGAGAGGTAATACCCCCCCAGGGGGGGAGAACTGATGAACTACAACACTGGTAAGACGACATATACTTTAATACATATGTCCATGGCCTGAACTGTGTAAGGATATCTAGGGTCAAAAAAGATCCAGACCATGTACACAAAGTTGGGGGGTGAAAGGGGGCTCAATCAAGATTATGATGTTATAATAGTCTTGGGGACCCGAGGCGACGGTCCCTAAAGGTGGTTCGATGCGGGACCAGCGTTTTCACCCAGGTCCGCACGGACGCCGTCAATGTGGGAAGGGTGGAGGGTGGGGGGGCTGGGCAGACAGGAAATGTACAGAGGATGAAGCAATACCGGCAACACGAAGGATCACTCAAGACGACGTGAGTCCCTATGTCCAATATACTTACTTGACATGGGGCTCGAATCCACAACCGAAATACTGTGATAATGGCACCAATTGAAGAGCAGAAGGGTAGGGAGTCCCTAAGGATAGGAACACTTAACGTGAACGGCCTCAACTCGCCGACCAAAAGATCACTAGTGGCAAGGGAATTCCGTAGATCTCAAATAGACATTCTCCTTCTACAAGAGACAAAGTTTGCCAAGGGAGAGGAGAGAGGAATACTTGGAAAAAGAGGGGGAAAGGGATTCTGGGGCTCGGGTCCACTCAGGAAAGGTGGAGTCGGAATCCTGATCAAGAAGGGAATTAACTTCGAAGTGGAAAAGACCTGGTCTGATGTAAGCGGGCGGGCTCTCCTGATATCTGGGACAATCGCAAAGGTCAAAGTAACAGTCGCAGTAACATACTCTCCCAATGCAGGACAAGCCAAGTTCCTAGAAAAGACAATACCCAAAATAATGTTGGAAGCATCCGGCCAGGTTGTTCTTGGAGGAGACTTTAACCAGTGGGCAGACCCGACCAAAGACTGGGAACCGGGCAACTCAGAGTTAAGAAGCCAAATGAGAAGTGAACGCACTGGACTTTCAGACATAATGGAGATATATGATCTACAAGATGCATGGAGAATTAAACATCCTGATGAAAGGGGTTACACATTTTACTCCAATCTGCACAAAACATACACCAGGATTGATTACCTGTATCTCACCAAGGACCTCCTTGACACCACAATGCTATCAGAAATAATTCCGATAACATGGTCGGACCATGACATGGTCCTGTCAGATATGTTTCAGGAGGGAAGTGCCGCTGTAATGAAGGCCAGCCGAAAGATGCACTATTTAAGTTGAAATGGCAACTGAAATCGAGGAATACTTCAAACTAAATAACAATGGAGAAGTCTCCAAGCAGATAATATGGGAGGCGGCAAAAGCCACCTGGAGAGGCATCCTGATACGAGAAGAATCTACCAAAAAAAGAGAGAGAAAGATCATTGAGCACAGACTTAGGTCCGAAATATGCCAACTGGAGAGCGAGAACAGAGAACAGCTGGGCACGGACTGCGACAACATCAACATGGCACAACGTAAAAGGGAAGAGCTAAAACTATTGGAGCACGAACAAATAGCACGCAAAACAGAAATTCTATGAGAAGGGGGACAAGGCTGACGCACTATTGGCAGCCAGACTCAGAGAACAAAGGGCAGAACGGAAAGTCAAAGAGATAATTGAAGATAACCCTACGAACTCCCCAATCCTCCACACTATCCCAGAGAGTTTTGCCAACTTCTACGAGGCGTTGTACACCTCCGAAGTGACTCCTGGGGAATCAGGTACAGAACACTATCTCTCCCAGATAGATATGCCCAAAATCTCGTACCCCGAAACTGAGCTCTTAGAATCCCTGATATCCGAACCTGAGGTCGAAGAGGCAATTAAAAGACTAACTATAGGTAAATCCCCCGGAGAGGACGGTTATACCACTGGGTTTTATAAAACCTTCAGCAACCAGCTGACACCATTCCTGACAGAGCTCTTTAACGAGATATTAGAAACAGGGACGGCCCCCGACTCCTTTACGAAGGCGCTAATAACAGTGATCCCAAAGGAGGGAAGGAACCCCAAACTTTGTGCTTCATACCGCGCAATTTCATTGCTCAACTTGGACGCAAATATTTACACCAGGGTACTAGCCGCTCGATTAGAAGTACTGATCCCTCACCTCATACACAATGACCAAGTCGGATTTATACTGGGTAGGCAAGGGGCTGACACCATGCGTAAAACTCTTCATCTCATCCATGCATCACCAGAACTACCAAGTGACCCTGCCCTACTGTCAATAGATGCAGAAAAGGCATTTGATAGAGTGGAGTGGGAATTCTTGAGGGCAGTCCTTCACAAGGTGGGGATAGGGCCGAGATTTAGGAAAGGGATACAAGCAGTATACACATCCCCAACGGCATCTATCTCTGTTAATGGGGAATACTCCAGATGGTTTGGCATGGGACGTGGTACTAGACAGGGGTGCCCCCTCTCAGCTATACTTTTTGCACTCTCCCTAGAACCCCTGGCCCAAAAGATACGATCCGACTCCAGAATAGAAGGCATGCGATTGGGAACAAAAGAATATAAGATAGCACTTTATGCTGATGACATACTTCTACACATTACCAACCCCTCTGTATCTGTCCCTCATGCTCTCAAACTATTGGAAGAATATGGTAAACTCTCCGGGTTTAAGGTGAACAAGACTAAATCAATATTGTTCCCTTTGCAAGGAACAAAAGAGGAAAACGAAACCAAGTTCTTGCCCTTAGGCCTCAAACTCGAACACTCTGCCTTTAAATACTTAGGCATCCAGATCACCAAAAACATAAAGGACCTATACGAAGCCAACTTTCCTCCCCTCCTCCAAAGCTTCTCGGCCGATCTGAACAGGTGGGACAAACTCACGATTTCGTGGTTAGGGCGGATTAACGCCATTAAAATGGTATGCCTCCCCCGATTCCTGTACCCTTTCCAGATGCTACCTATCGAGATACCAAAGGAGGGGTAGGTCTCCCCGACCTGCGAACATACTACAAAACCTCACAACTACGCATCCTTATCCCACACTTACGTGAACACAACCATCTACAATGGGTCCACATGGACAACCATTACTTCTCGCCGGCCACTGTGTCAGAATGGCTATGGACCCCTCACAAAAGGATACAACGGAAAATTAAGGGCCACCCGATACTGAGTACCATCTGGAACATCTGGCAACCAAGCAAAGCAATGAACAAGATCACCACCTGGCCGTCCCCACTTAGCCACTTGTGGTCCCCTGGAATAAACGATCACATACCTGAAGTAGGGAGATTCCAATCCTGGTACGAGGCGGGACTCGAAAGGGTAGGGCAACTCCAGCAGAAGGACAAATTCATTACTCTCCCAGACCTAACTGATGCCCTAGGGATAGGCCCATTGTCCACCTTCCAATACATCCATATAAAAGGAGTCCTCACAAAATCCACATGGAAAGAAAAACTGCAGAGAGAACTCACACCATTCGAACAACTCTTGGATTCTAAGTCTGAAATGAAGGGTCTGATATCGGCTATGTACAAGGAACTTATCGAAGCAGGCACAGGGTCCACGGAACATCTTAGAAGCAGATGGGGGAGAGACTTAGGAGAGGAGATAGACCCAGAACAATGGGAAATGATATGCAAAAACGCATCCAAGACGTCCTTATCCAGCCAATATAAATCACACGCCATCAAACTCCTACATAGATGACAATACGACCCACTCAAATTGTCCAAGATGTTTCAGACTCTGAGCCCGAAATGTTGGCGAGAATGTGGAGAAACTGCCGACTACTGGCACATGTGATGGAGCTGCCCACGCATTAGAGTATTCTGGGAGGAAGTCCTGGCATGGATTAAGGACATAGATGGCATACAGGGAGACGTTGATCCACGTTTGGTTCTCTTCGAAATGGAAAAAAACGAGGACGAATGGACTAGACTTAGGGGTCTTACCCCACACCTATTATTAGCAGCCCGTGCGCTGCTAGTAACAAAATGGAAATCCAAATAGGCTCCAAGTAAAAAGGAATGGATCAATTTATCAACCAACATTTATACAATGGAATTGATCACGGCTTCCCTGCATAACAAAGCACCGCAATGCGAGACCTTATGGTCGGAGTTTCGAAGCACACACCTCTCCGAGACGATGGACTCCCAACCCGAAGACACTACATGATCTTAAATGAACCAAGAATCCCAAAACATTCAATGCAAGCCAGCTAAGACCCAAGAATCAAGGAAACCTCATAATAGTGAACCGAACATTACCCGCTATGAACATGTCAACAGAGAAAAAATGCCGCAATGATGTCTGCCCAACCACGGGGAGGGAGGGGGGTGGGTATGGAGAATGTTATTCTGATTGTTACTACTAGAGATCCGAAACGAGCGCAAGGACGATCAACTGTATAATGAGACTCTAGTTTTGTTCTTTTGATGTAACCACATGCTAACAGAGTTGTAACAAGTGAAACGCTCAAATTTTTTGTTCCTTTTTTTGTTTTTCTGTTTATTTTTGTCTCAAAATCAATAAATAAAAACCAAATTTTTAAAAAAAACATGTTTGGATGAAAACAAATAAGTGGCTAACACTTTTAAGATAACATTCAAATTTGTGGAAATTAAACATTTTCTGAAAAGAGCACAAACTCGCCAGTGACAGAGAGCGTTAAGTGATATAAGATCCAGCTCGTATCGTAATCAGGGGACGGGAATACACTGCAGGAGACATAAGATGTTCCTCCAAAATGTGGCTTCAAGTTTATCTAGAGTCTGACTTGGCAAATGTGCCCCTGTTTCCAATCCATACAGTAAACATGGTGTCATCTTCATATTCCAAAAAGTAAGTGCAGGGATTAATGAGAATTTACCATACCAATGTAATATGATCTTAGTTTGCGAAATAGCTGTGTTTAATTTACACTCAACTCTCTCCATCTGGTCTTTTGCTTGAACTGACACCTCAAAAACCATACCCAGATATTTGTAACTCTGCACAATTGCTAATTTAACTTTATTGATTGACCAAATTATCTGGGCTCTATTTGCTTTGGTAGGGGAATAAGTTACTATCTGTGTTTTATTGGTGTTACTTTTAATTTGTTTTGTTCTATGTATGAATCAAAAGCTGCTAGTAACTTTTGAAGACCAACCAGAGTTTTAGAAATAAGTACGAGATTGTCTGCGTACAATAATGCCTTACTTGGAGAATTATTAAGCTTGGGGAATCAGAACAAACTACGTCAAATTCTTGTTTTACATTGTGTATAAAATAGTTGGAAATAGCTGATGCCAGTAAGCATCCTTGCTTAAGTCCCCGAAACGTCGGAATGGAAGTAGACAGTAGCCCCTCAGTCTACTTTGGATAGATGTGTTTGATTAAAGGATGTAAATTATATCACTTAACGTAGGTGGACAATTATCTCTACATAGTTTTGACATAAGTAGAACTCGAGAGATAGAGTCAAATGCGCAATGTAAGTCCACAAACGCAAAATAAATGGACTGTTTCGAGGTCTGGCATTGGATCTTTAATGCGTTCAGGCATAACAGATTTATAGCAGTGCCCATACCAGCTACAAACCCTGATTGATTCGGGTATCGGCATTGTTCAGAAAGCATCCAGGTATTAAAATCTCACAGGATTAATTTAGCAAAGATTTTGCCCGGGGCATCTAATAATGCAATTGGGCGATAATTTTGTGGTAACATACGATCTCCTTTTTTGAAAATTGGTACAATCAACGAAGATGTGCATGACAATGGTATTACCCGATTGACCAATATTCGTTGAAAGATCTTGTTCAGGACTGTCGCCCAGAGATAGGAGTTAGCTTTCAACATAGCATTATGTAACCCATCGGGGCCTGCAGCTCGAGATGAGCTGGCTTTCTTGATTAGCTCTTCAATTATTGGAACTGAACACTCGACTGACCAAGAGGAGATTGAGCGCTGTAGCAAAGTAAATTTATCAAACCGTTCATCTTCATATAGTTCTGTATAGTATGGAATCCATTGATGCTCTTGCACCCCATTGGATTGTGCTCCAGCTTGGGTATCATGAGTATGGTTATTGAGCAAGGCCCACATTTCAGCTGAGTTTTTATCGCTCATGGCTTTAAGCATGGTCTCACCATCTTTCTGATATAAAAAAGCTTTTCGACCACGAACCCAGTTCTGATATTTACATTTAACTGTTTTGAGAGCCTTTATTTTAACTGACCTTGGAAGAGTGAGAATAAGTTTTCTTTCTCTTCAATATTCGGCTCGCCTGCTCCTGACCTGCTCGTCATACACATGACCATGTTTAAAGGCTCTTGATCCTATTATTGTGATGGTATCTTTATATGCAGCCAAGACATTTGTGTATTGCTCAGGCGAATGATGGTTCAAATTGGCATCAATTGAATGACTAAAGGCTACCAGTTTAGGTTCAGACCAACGATAAGCTAATTAACAAGGGGGGTCCTGGGAGTCCCTCTGCCAGACATTAGTCCTGGTTACGAGAGACTTACCCAGAGTCTTTAGCTCATTATCTTTCACAGAGAAGAAATATCCCAAACATATCAGTCTTTGTCCTGCCCTGGGGCAGTCCAGCACCGAAATGCTAGGCAATTCTCCTCTGAACAAGAGTACCAACAGCATCCCCAGACACGTATTTCGGTCTGGTTGGACCTCATCAGTAGGGAGGAGCTGTGCCTCTCTAAGAGTAGTGAGCAAGAGGTCCACGTCTGGATTCCCATAGTAATTTAGAGTGAGACCCAAAGTTACTTAAATATGCAAATTAACAAGGGGGGTCCTGGGAGTCCCTCTGCCAGACATTAGTCCTGGTTACGAGAGACTTACCCAGAGTCTTTAGCTCACTATCTTTCACAGAGAAGAAATATCCCAAACATATCAGTCTTTGTCCTGTCCTGGGGCAGTCCAGCACCAAAATGCTAGGCAATTCTCCTCTGAACAAGAGTACCAACAGCATCCCCAGACACGTGTTTCGGTCTGGTTGGACATTATCAGTAGGGAGGAGCTGTGCCTCTCCAAGAGTAGTGAGCAAGGGGTCCACGTCTGGATTCCCCTAGTAACTTAGGGTGAGACCCAAAGTTACTTAAATATGCAAATTAACAAGGGGGGTCCTGGGAGTCCCTCTGCCGGACATTAGTCCTGGTTACGAGAGACTTACCCAGAGTCTTTAGCTCACTATCTTTCACAGAAAAGAAATATCCCAAACATATCAGTCTTTCTCCTGCCCTGGGGCAGTCCAGCACCGAAATGCTAGCCAATTCTCCTCTAAACAAGAGTACCAACAGCATCCCCAGACGCGTGTTTCAGCCTAAGGCGCCAGGACTGAATCCAAACAGCCCCCAGCCGGGGCTGTTGGGGTTTTAATGAGTATCTGGATGCTTGCTCCCGGGGCTGATGGACTCGATCCGAATGCCTGGGGGTAGGCATCATGACAGCACTCCCCCCCAAGGCCCCTCCTAAAGTTGTTCTTCCCCTTGGCCCTGGCTTGTCTGGGAAGTCCCGATGGAATTATTTCACCAATCGAGGAGCATAAACGTGGTCACTAGGTTCCCATGACCTTTCTTGTGGTCTGTAACCCTTCCAGTCGATTAAATAAAAAAGTCTTGATTTAACCATTTTACAGTCCAGGATGTTTTTTGCCTCAAATTCAGGTTCTCCATCTATTAGGATGGGGTCAGGTGGTTTGGTTAATCTTGTCCCGGGTTGAACTGGTTTTAGAAGTGAAACATGAAAGACAGGATTAATCCGCATTTTAGAGAGTAATTCTAATTTGACGGCCACCGGGTTGATAATGGCCTTAATGGTGTAAGGTCCCAAATATCTAGGATTAAAAGTCTGAGTTCCTTTCAGAGGTATATGTCTTGTAGCCAGCCAAACTTGGTCTCCGATTCGATATGGTGGGGTCTCACTTCTATGTTGATCAGCATTTTTCTTGTATTTCTCTTTTGCTTGTTTCAAATGTTTTGTTGCCTCTTTAAAAGCTTGTGTAATGGTAGAATGCAGATGAGTTACTGCCGGCATTTCTAAATGCTAGGGCGAATCGCGTTCTGAGGTTCGAGGATGATGTCCATATATAGTATAAAAGGGGCTTTGTCCGGTTCCTTAATGTACAGAGTTATTGTATGCGTATTCAGAAATCCATAAAATGTCCTTCCAATTACTTTCGGTTTGGTGGAGCATACAACGTAGGTATTGTTCAAGAGTCTGGTTGGTTCTCTCCGTCTGACCATCGGTTTGGAGATGGTGACTGGTTGATAACCTTACGTCGATTTGTGCCAATTGACAACACTTCTGCCAAAATTGCGAAATGAACTGACTACCTTGATCAGAGATCAATACGGAAGGAAATCCATGTATTCGAACAATATTTTCGAGAAATTCCTTGGCCAAGATTGAAGCAGAAGGTAATCCTTTTAAAGGAATAAAGTGGGCCATCTTGGAAAAAAGATCCACAATAACTAGAATGGTATTGAATCCATTACATGGCGGTAGATCTGTAATAAAGTCTAAAGACAAAGTGTGCCATAGTGTGGGTGGAATATCTAAAGGTTGTAAAAGACCAGCTGGTTTCTGACTTTTGTTTTGGGCGCAGATACCACAAGACATCACAAATGACTTTACATCCTTTCGCCAGGTGGGCCTCCAGAATTGTCTTTTAATTTTAGCTTCAGTTTTTGCAATACCTGGGTGCCCTTCCATCAGAGCTTCATGGTAATTGGAGATGACTTGTTCTTTTAGTTCCTTGTGTGGTAGAAATAGACGGCCTTGATAGTAAGATAGGTCATTGACAACTGAATAATCTGGGCCCTTTTTAACCCAGTCCTGCAGGGCTGCTGAATCGAAAAGTTGTTGGCTCTTTAAATGAATATCTTCTAAGGTCTGTAGAGTAGTTATCCCAAGAATTCTTTGTTCAGGAATTATAGGCACCGGTTCCGGGTTCGAATATGCTTCTCCCATCCCAATTTGGGATAAAGTGTCTGCCTTACCATTCTTACAACCTGGTCGATAAGTGATCACAAAATCGAATTCGGCAAGGAATAAGGCCCATCGAAGTTGACGCGATGATTGGGCCTTGGCTGTTTTTAAATACTGCAAGTTCCTGTGATCGGTGATTACAGTAATGGTATGCCTGGCACCGAGAAGATAATGCCGCCAAGCCTTGAAGGCGGATTTGATGGCTAACAACTCTTTATCGATAACCGCATAGTTTAATTCGGGGGCCAAGAATTTTCTGGACAAAAATGCTACTGGATGAAGTTGACCGGTTTCCGCATCCTTCTGGGACAGGACAGCCCCCATGGCTAAACTGGATGCATTGGTTTCAACTATGTATGGGAGCTCGGGGCGTGGAGGCTTTAAGACAGGTGCCGACGTGAATTTCAATTTCAGTTCTTGGAAGGCTTTTTCAGCCTCTTCGGTCCACAAGAAGCGTTTGTTTTTTCGCAAAAGTGCTGTGGTGGTGTGCACAACATATGAGAAGTCAGGAATAAATCTGCGGTAGAAATTAGCAAATCCAAGCATGCTTTGCACCCCTTTAACTGAACTGGGTGATGGCCACTTGAGAATTACGTCCACCTTTCGAGAGTCCATTCGGACTCCTTTTGGAGTCAGGATAAATCCAAGGAATTCAACTTCTGTAGCATGAAAAACAAATTTTTTCCAATTTTGCATATAACTTGTGCTGGCGTTGTTTCTCAAGGACTGCACGAACGTGCTTAACATGGTCTGATTCTGAGGAGGATTACACTAGAATATCGTCTATGTATACGATAACACAGACGTCAATGAGTTCACGAAGGACATCGTTCATAAAATACTGGAAGGCTGCTGGTGCATTGCACAACCCGAAGGGCATCACATGATATTCGAATAATCCATACTTGGTGCGAAAAGCAGTCTTCCATTCGTCGCCCTTCTTTACACGTACCAGATGATATGCCCCTCGGTGATCTAATTTAGTGTAGATGCAAGCATCCTTTACTTGGTCTAGTAGTTCGGGGATCAGAGGCAATGGATATCGGTTCTTCACCGTGATCTGGTTTAATGCGCGGTAGTCTACGCACGTTCTGAGGTCACCTTCCTTTTTGGGCACGAAGAATAAAGCTGAAGATGCAGGGGACTTAGATGGACGAATGAAGCCATTAGCAAGGTATTGGTCCAAGTATTGTCGTAGGTGACGGTTTTCGGGTTCCGTAAGGGCGTAGATCCTACTGCATGGAGGTTGTGCACCGGGTATGAGGTCGATTTGACAATCGTATGATCTATGAGGTGGTAAAGTGTTTGCCTGTTCTTTTTGGAAAACATCCTGGAATTCTTGATATTCCTGAGGTAACTGCATGACTGGATTAGCGACTGTGGCCAGGCTTTTGTTCAAGGTTTTTTCCGGGTAACAGTTGTGTGCACACTCTGGGAAGGTTACTCTCTTCTCTCGCCAATCAATCCAAGGATTATGTGTTTCCAACCAAGGTATCCCCAGTATTATTTGGAATTGCGGGGCTTTAATTAAGTCAAACACAATAGTCTCTCGATGCCCATCTTGACCCAACAGTGTCATCTCTGTGGTGGAATGAGTTACAGGCCCAGAGGCAATTTCAGTTCCATCGACTGTGGTGATAACATCCGAAGTGGTCTTTTTGCGGAGAGGTAGATTCATCCCAGAAGCCAATTCCTGGTCCACATAGTTTCCTACGGCTCCGCTATCAATGTATGCCCTAACTGCGTGCATACGTGATGGCTGCCTTGGATCAATAAAGACCATTGGTATGATTATGTGCGAGGTCTGATTGTCCTTCTTTAAGCTCGGCAAGCGGACCTCTATGCTTGTCGGGCGTGGTCGTTTCCCGAATCAGTCTCTGTTTGATTTCTATCAGCAACTCCGACTACTTTCTTGGATGGTTTTATCGGGCAATCCCGTAGAAAATGTCCTGAGGCCCCACAGTACAGACACAACTGCATCTGTCGTCTCCTTTCTCTTTCTTTTTGAGTTAAGGGTCCCTTAACCCCCCCGATCTGCATTGGTTCTGATGCATCTGTTTCTTTGGGAGTAACATTGGGTTTAACCAATACCCGATTCTCGAACTTAGCTCGATCAGCTTTTCTATTCTGAAGTCGGTGGTCTAGCTGGACCACTAAGTCTATATATTCTGCGCAATCCTGAGGTGAGTTCACAACTTGGGCCAAAACATCTTTGAGTTCACCCCGAAGTCCACGATGCAATAATGTAATTCGCTTTACCTCTAGCCATCCGGTTTCCACCACCAACCTATTGAAGGTTGCGATATAAGTTAGCAGGTCCTGGTTTCCTTGTCGTGGGGATAGAAGTTTGTTATCCAGGGCCTGTCCCTGTGAATGTCTGGCGAATAGTCTTTCCATGCTCAATTGAAAACCCTGAAAATCCCGAAGAAGAGGGTCATCCTGGTTGACTAATGGAATTGACCAATCTGCTGCGCTGCCACTAAGGTATGACAGTACAAAGGCTACTTTGGCTTGGTCGTTCGGAAAAGCTCCTGGTCTGCATAAAAAGTGCAAGCGGCATTGGTTCATGAACACGGCAAACCTTTTTGGGACCCCAGAAAAGCGTTTGATGGAGCTAAAGGAATGCTCCCTGGTAGAACCACTTGCACAGGGCTGCTCGATGAAACGGGGGTTGAATTCCCCCCAACTCCAGGTAGTGGTGTTTGCCCGGCGTGGTTTTGCAGCAGTTGTCTGGCAAGATCATCAGTGCGCTCTTTTGACACAATCAGTTCTCTCCTGAGGGCATTAGTTTCTTGGCACGCGGAGTGCACTTCTGCCCTAAGTTCTCCTAACAATTGGGCTAGTTGGTCGGTTTCTGAGGTCTCCATTATGCCCAGGTGGGGATTTGTAGATAGGCTTCGTGTTCTGTTATGCTCAGCTGGTTCCCACAGGGGCGTCAATCGGACCCGGACGGCTGCGGTCTCCACCAACGTGATGCGTAGTGAAGAGATGACAGTCTGGACTGGCCCGCCTAATCTTGTCTGCTGGACTCGTAGAAGTATTCTCCTGCAAGTGGAGAAAGGGATTTAGCCACCCGTGGACTTTAGTGATGCCCCCCCCAACTGTTCTTGTTCTCCCCACTAATTACCTCCGATATCCCCTCTTGGTAACCTCACCTTATGTTTTTAAATGATGAGCTCTCCAACCTGCATGGTATGCAGGGGCGCGTAGATACCAGTTACTTCACTGGTTTGAAGGTACTGGAGGAGTTCCGGAAGAATATTGACTCCAGTGTCTATAAAGTTCAAAGAGTTCAATATGTCCGATGTTCACTCTTGTTCCATTCCCTCGTTAGGTTGCAGCTGGGTCCAAAAGAATATTGCCTGGAGGCAGCTGATGGCGCTCAGGTAAGAGTCTGTATTACCAAACACTGTCCGGTAAAAGTTGCATGAGTTTAACTTGCTGTTTTCTCTCCCTTTAAAGGTGCGGCATAGAAAGATGCGGCGAATTAAAGGATAATACCTCCAGTGGTAAAGCAGGTAAGCCTATGGTGGCAAAGAGATTGTCTTTGTCGGTTTTCTCGGCTCACCTTGTTATTCCTTTTGTTTCCCCCCGGGTGCTAGGTTTCGACGAAGAAAATGATGGAGGTAGCGCCGAATTGAAAGATGCGGTGGACTGGTGAGTATAACGCGGCGTTGCTGCTGCTGAAATAATATCTTTTCCAGGCTTAGAGATGTGCTGGGTCCGGAATCAGGTAAGGAATCAAATAATGTCCGTGATCTAACCTCTTCTCCTTTCTTTTCCTTTTGTCTAGGAGCTCCGGATTCGAGGCGGGCGTGGCAGAAGACTGGATGCTGACTTGCAGACACTGTGAGCGTTACGGTGCTGGATGCAGAATAACACGAAGCATGAGCTGCTGTTCGGGCGTGGTTTAAATAGCCTGCAAAGTAGTCCCAGGTAAGAAGTTCCCCAGAACCACACCCGAGTCAAAAATAGTGTCTGTAGTAAAATAGTCCCATCCAGGCCTCACATTGGCTTGGACTCATTCGCAGCATGGTCTGCATAAGGTAAGTAAAGTCTATGAACCTGGCGCCTATGGCGCCAGGACTGATTTCTATGATGAGCCTGGCGCCTAAGGCGCCAGGACTGAATCCAAGCAGCCCCCAGCCGGGGCTGTTGGGGTTTTAATGAGTATCTGCATGCCTGCTCCCGGGGCTGATGGACTCGATCCGGATGCCCGGGGGTAGGCATCATGACATGAGGTCCAACCAGACCGAAACACGTGTCTGGGGATGCTGTTGGTACTCTTGTTCAGAGGAGAATTGCCTAGCATTTCAGTGCTGGACTGCCCCAGGGCAGGACAAAGACTGATATGTTTGGGATATTTCTTCTCTGTGAAAGATAGTGAGCTAAAGACTCTGGGTAAGTCCCTCGTAACCAGGACTAATGTCTGGCAGAGGGACTCCCAGGACCCCCCTTGTCAATTTGCATAATTAAGTAACTTTGGGTCTCACTCTAATTTACTAGGGGAATCCAGACGTGGATCCCTTGCTCACTATTCTTAGAGAGGCACAGCTCCTCCCTACTGATGAGGTCCAACCAGATCGAAACACGTGTCTGGGGATGCTGTTGGTACTCTTGTTCAGAGGAGAATTGGCTAGCATTTCGGTGCTGGACTGCCCCAAGGCACGACAAAGACTGATATGTTTGGGATATTTCTTCTCTGTGAAAGATAGTGAGCTAAAGACTCTGGGTAAGTCCCTCGTAACCAGGACTAATGTCTGGCAGAGGGACTCCCAGGACCCCCCTTGTCAATTTGCATAATTAAGTAACTTTGGGTCTCATCCTAAGTTACTAGGGGAATCCAGACGTGGACCCCTTGCTCACTATTCTTAGAGAGGCACAGCTCCTCCCTACTGATGAGGTCCAACCAGACCGAAACACGTGTCTGGGGATGCTATTGGTACTCTAATTCAGAGGAGAATTGCCTAGCATTTCGGTGCTGGACTGCCCCCCAGGGCAGGACAAAGAATGATATGTTTGGGATATTTCTTCTCTGTGAAAGATAGTGAGCTAAAGACTCTGGGTAAGTCCCTCGTAACCAGGACTAATGTCTGGCAGAGGGACTCCCAGGACCCCCCTTGTCAATTTGCATAATTAAGTAACTTTGCGTCTCACCCTAAGTTACTAGGGGAATCCAGACGTGGACCCCTTGCTCACTATTCTTAGCGAGGCACAGCTCCTCCCTACTGATAAGGTCCAACCAGACCGAAACACGTGTCTGGGGATGCTGTTGGTACTCTTGTTCAGAGGAGAATTGCCTAGCATTTGGGTGCTGGACTGCCCCATGGCAGGACAAAGACTGATATGTTTGGGATATTTCTTCTCTGTGAAAGATAGTGAGCTAAAGACTCTGGGTAAGTCCCTCCTAACCAGGACTAATGTCTGGCAGAGGGACTCCCAGGACCCCCCTTGTCAATTGGCGTTTGGACCATTGTCTTTGGTTCTTCATCAGACCTGATGGCCACCCTCATTGGATCCATAAAAAACCTTGGTTCAACATATATTTAGTCAATAATGCAAGACTAGGTATTTCTATGCCATGTGTCATATGCGTGGTATGTCGTCCAATACAGCACCAGTTACCATACAAAAGTTCCTTTCTGACATAAACGTGGCACATCTCTTAACCTCCTGTAGCTTACGCCCTTTTTTCTCGTTCACACAATCCAGATTCAGATCACCAACTAAAATGGTGGTCGATATGTCTGCTGTCATAAGTATCATGTCTAAGAGTTTAGCTAACTCTTGATAAAACACCTCATCTACTAAACCCACTGGATTGCGATAAATATTCACAAGTGCAATATTATGTTGCTACCAGGATATTCTAACAAGTTGTAAAAAGGAACTGAATGAGGCCCAAGGTGAAATAGAAAGACCAGCACTTATTTTAATCGCTACTAGTAGTTCAGACGAAGATCTTCCTTTATCAGCGGCAATTGCTGGAAGAAAAAACATCTCATAATTATCCCAAATAGGCATGGTAATGAGGTAGGTTATCTATAGAAGATCGAAGGTGAGAGTTCCCTCGGGTGTTCCAGCTAGCTAATGAAAAGAGAGACAGAGCATCCCCTTTTAATGTTTATGCTATCAAGGAACGCGAGGAACTAGTCTGAGATGTTAAATCTTTGCCTGGGGGGGCCCATAGATTACCACCTGGCTCACATATTCCTCTCTACTTGTCGCTCGTTCCGGATCTTGAGCAACCAGAAAGCCCATATTAAATAACACCATCTTTCCAGACGCCGTTCAACACTGCACCAGAAGGGATCCAAAGTCTCACCACTGACAGGTTGGAGTCCGAAAGGAATTCCACCTAGTCTATATCTCCAGAGTCTATGGGCCTCATTACATGGTAGGCGGTAACCATGGCGCTATTAGCGCCATGGTTACCGCCGGTACCGTACCGAGTCCGCCATGGTGAATGGCGGAATTACCGCCCTATTCCAAGGTGTGTGGGGGCGGTAATTCCCCATTCACCATGGCACTTCCCCATTCCCATTTGAGTCCCCATAGGGCTCAATGGGAATGGGGAAGGTGGCAATTACGGTACCGCAAATTTGCGGTACCGTAATTGCCTCCATGGTCCCTTTGCGGGCCCGTTCCTTAACTGCTGGTAAAACCAGCCGCTGAGGTCGGGTCCCACGAAGAGACCTCGTAATAAGGCGGTAAGGGTTTACCGAAACCGGTACCCTTACCGGTAATGGTAAACCCTTAAAGCATTCCGTGTAATGAGGCCCTATATCTTCTAACTCCACAACATCATTGAATATGTTTAATAAACTTTTTCTATTAAGATCGTAGGTTATAAAGGGAACTTCATGACACTTCATGATTAGAGAATGACATGTAGAGGTGTGATACTGTGTGTTGCGAGTATTTTTCTGATTTGCAGATGTTTGATCAATGAATAAAGTTTTATGTGGTAAAGAGGCAGCATGTTGGGTGAGTTCAGAAGGCAAAACTATGAATAAATTACACTGCTCAAGTGAATATGCATGATCAACAGTACCTGTCACTGATCTATTATCAGCCTTAGCCAAAATCGATCGAGCGTATGTGGGTAGTTGGGAAATGGAAGTCCTAACTTGTGTGACTGGTTTAAATGTTAATGATTGTAGGCGATATTCTAAATAAACATCCACTGTTTTTTTAATGCTCTCGATTGAAAAGGCCACTGCAGCATCCTGTGCTACCACAGGTTTCATGTTGGCAAGAGTACGCTGCTCAATAGGCTTCGGACAACTGTCTAGAAACTCTGGTGCACCTCTCTGATCCGATTGTTTAATCAACTGTATTAATTCATTCAAGGGTGAATAGGATAGAGAGGGCTTTTGTGTTGTAGTGTTAAGAGGAATTATCTGTGATGTTATTTCCCTCACACGAGATGTTTCTAAGTTAATTGTAGTTTTTCTAGTGTCAGTCCTGTCTGAGAAATTTTCAGATGTAGGCATGATAGAGACCACTGACTCACTTGTTCTTTTAGGCGCCGTGGTGGCTCACTTAGGTGCCGTAAGAGCTCGAAAAAAAGGTACTCAGAGTGTTTTTATTGTTTTTCGAAACTGGGATATTTTTAGATTTCTTTGAATGTATTAATGGACCTTTTAGTTTCTTTTTAAGGACAGGATTTTGTGATGTTGGTAAGTTTCTGACAGGCCTCTTTTCGGATGAAGAGCTCCTTGAAGAGCACTGTGGACTTGACTTTACGTGCTCCACATTAGCCCAAGATTCATTTGCTGTTTGGTCGTTTAAGCAGACACTAGGGTCCGCTACCGGTCGAATGATCTGGGTAAATGTTTGTAATGATTGGGAAGTAAAGGCTAGAGCAACTGTTTTTGGATCCACCGCCGAAATAGGCTTCGTAGGAGGTTCGGCCAACTTGGCTGGGAGATTTATTAACGGTGGCATATTTTTACAGAGCATAGTTAACCACTGGGAAACCTGATCTATCTGGGCTGATGTCATTGACGCTATGCTATTTTGTGGTTTTTCTACGACGCGCTTAGAATTATCATCAAATTTTATAGCATTAGATGGAACCGGTGAGGGTGTCCAGTCATTTGGTCGACTGAAAACTGGTTGACTGCAATTTGGTCGACGCAATTTGGTCGAAAACCAAATGGTCGAATTTTTTTTTTTATTTATATATTTATTTTTCGGGTTTTCGTTTTGTAAAAAAAGTGGGTTTTAGAGAAAAAAAGTGGGTTGGGGGGGGACCCCCCCAAAAAAATAAAAAAAAAGGGTTAAAATAAAAAAAAAAAAAAAATTCGACCATTTGGTTTTCGACCAAATTGGTTCGAACATTTGTCTGGTCGACCCATTTTTTTCGACCAAATGTCTGGTAACCACCGGTGAGCAGTAGCTACGCACATCCTTCTGTTAGTTAATTGGAGTTAACGTTATTGTTTTATGTGCTGTACGAATCGCACTCCTTACACTGCTTGACGCCATAATTATCGGTCTTTCTAAATAATCAGGCATGCAAGATTTCAGTGAATAAGAGTTGTAAAACATGCACTTTTTCCCCAAGAATGGCCCGCCTCAGGAAAATCTAAAGATATATGAAATACAGGTATTTATAAGTAACCCCGCTAGACTGCGACTACGCAGCCAAGCGGTACTTTCACACGGTACTTCCTCACGAGTGAGCACTCGCTGGTTGCGCGAGCATTCTCGCTTTGTAGGAGGATCAGAGGATGGCACCAGAAATGGGCGTGCCTCCACTGAAACAAAGTCAACCTACAACAACAAAGGACAAGTATAAGTCTAGGTATTTAAACTTTGGTAAAAGTGCACTCATGCAGTTCATCCATCACAAAGTCACTTTGCTGCAAGCAAGCAGAATCCAATAAGTCCCACAAGCAAATCCAATGTTAGAAAGTCGGAGCTTCCAAGCGGCCATGCAGTACTTTCACACGTACTTCCTCACAAGTGCGCACAAGCATTCTCGCTTTGTAGGAGGAT
The DNA here is from genome assembly GCF_040938575.1 of Ambystoma mexicanum. NCBI lineage: Eukaryota > Metazoa > Chordata > Amphibia > Caudata > Ambystomatidae > Ambystoma > Ambystoma mexicanum. Next base: position 1,090,545,843 of record NC_090929.1, read on the forward strand.
CAGAGGGCAGCACCAGAAATGGGCGTGCCTCCACTGAAATAAAGTCAACGTTGCTGCTAACAAGCAGAATCCAATAAGTCCCATAAGCAAATCCAATGTTAGAAAGTCAGAGTTTCCAAGCGGTCAAGCAGTACTTTCACACGCTACTTCCTCACGAGTGAGACGTGGTATCCCCTTCCTTGTAACATCTTTTCCCTATCCTACCAGGTAGGATACCTAGGAACTCAATCCTCCGCCCCCGCCCCCTTTCCCGACACAAACACTTTTTCATGGACAGCTCACTGTGAGAGAAAACGTACTAACACCGAGCCGTATACCTGACATGTCCCAACACAAGGGTCAGGAAGAGTCAGGCAATTACTGATAATTACACACACCTGACTTCTATCAGACTTCCCCACATGGATAAAAGGCAAGAGCATGAAAGCGCACTCTGAGCAAGGCAAAACACACAAGGAAGCAGCAGTTCTGAGATGGCAGTTCAATACAAGGACAAAGATGGCAAGACCAGAAAGGGTTGCAACAAGGGAATTGCCATTGGCCTTTTCAGAGGAACAAAACTGCTACTTTCACGAGCCCTCGAGAATAAGAAACATAAGACCAGGAATTAAAGCTGAAGGAAGGTGCATTGTGTGTAGAACATACCCGTGGCTCTACTGCATTGATAGCTGAGGTGGGGAGGAGCCATTGCCACTGTGGTATTGTCCTTGGCTCCTACATCAAAGCCGTTCCAGTAAAGTCAGCACAGCCAGTGAGTCAGGGAGACTGATGGCAGACCGGTCTGTGTTCGAATCAAGGTTGCAAGTGTCAACATTGTATGAAGAAATCTGCAAAGAACAGAGTGTAAGGCTATGTGATGAGCAATGCAAATATAATTGAATATCCAAGAAGTGACTGAACTTTTGAAACAAAGGCAGATGTCATACACAGAGTGGTCCGGCACCACGTGGGTGCCCATTTAAAGGTCTCTGTTAGGTATCCGACTGAGAGTGTAAAACTGTGAACTGTGAAATGGAAGTGGTCCTGCAATGGGTCAAGCCAAACCATGTGCACATTCAAACGTCTTCGATAGCTAATACGAACTGTAATTGGCCCGAGCCTGGCTGAGGGAGACTAATTGTGGAAAAGGGATCTGAGCCCGGCTGAAGGGGATCCAGGAGAAGAGTTAATCACCTGACTTGAATATTTGTGAAGGAACCTTTCGTTGTATTGGTACATCAGGCTCTCTGAATCAAGAGACTTTGATAACTTAAGAGACTTGGGCAGAGAAGGCCCTGATGTTGGAAAATGGAACTGTGTCCTTGTGCCAAAAAAGCCCAAGAGTGTGCTATGCTCAAGTGGATCGCCTTGTCCTGCGCTGAAAACATGGCGAAGGGAGGCTAACGGCCTGAACATCCTGACTAATCATTTTGTGAACACTTCTCTCTTTTTCATAAACATTTCCCCACACTATTTGTACATTAGTGGTAAGGGTTGGCAATAGGTTTTTTAGTATAGGTCCTTTTATTTTGACGAGCTTCCACTAGGACTGCATTATAATTATTTGATGGACATAGCTTGCTCCCATCTTTAGATTTAGGTTTAGCTAGGTGTTTATCACACACTTGATAAAAGTTCAATAAACACCCTTGAACTGTGGTCACTTGTGTCCATCTTACTTTGATACCATGCCTTTCTTATAGATGCCAGATGACGAGCTGTATGTAAGGTACAGATTCCCTCCCCATGTCATCCTAGACCTAGTCAGAGAGTGGGAGGAAGACCTTGCATCATCCACCATCTGCTCCCATGCACTTACACCCCTGGGGAAGGTGCTGACAGCCCTGCATTTTTTGCCTACAGGCTCATTCCAGCACACCTCTGCCATTGTTGGGGGCATATCACAGGCCACACAATCCTGGTGCCTACACCAGGTATTGCAATACATTATATCACGTGTGTGTAGGCACACATACATGCCACACATACCGCAGGCAAGGCAGAGAGTGTGCCAGGAGTTTTGTGCCATAGCACATTTCCCACGGGTACTGGGAGCCATTGATTGCACACATGTTATGCTACAGCCCCCCTGAGCGACCAAGCACATGTACAATCAACACACAGGTCATCTGTGATGCATAGTGAGTTATCATGCATGTGAAGGCAAATTTCCCCAGAACCACACATGATAGCTTCATTTACCTACGTTCACCACAATACCACACCCTGGCATCGGGAAGCTTTGTAACACCTGGCTCATCAGTGAGTATCAACTGTCACGCAATGCAAGCAGTCACATGACACACAGAATAAAAGCCCATGACAATCAATACTAACAACAACCCTTTCTACATTTGCAGGGTACAGTGCCTACCCCCTCTCACCATTCCTGCTCACGCCATTCAGGAATCTTGCCACCCAGCTGAGGAAAGGTATAACGCAGCACACATAGCCGCTAGTGGTATAGTGGAGCACACATTCAGGGATTCTCAAGTCCCACTTCCGTTCCCTTGACCACTCTGGCAGTGTATTGCTATATGCCCCACAAGTAGTATGCAAGATCCTTGTGGCATCTTGTGTCCTGCACAATGTTGCCACAGGGCATGGCATACCAGTAGAGTTGCAGGAGGGACACTTCCCTTAGCCACAGGCACTATCCTTTAACTTGGCAGGCCAATGGGCACAGGGACAGGATGCATGCAATCAGGTTGCGCAAACCTACTTCACCTGAGTAGCAGCCCCTGAGGAGCACACACAGTGATGCAACATCCCTGGTGCCCTTCAATGATGAATCAGGGCTAATCCACCTTGCCCATAACAACACCCTGAGAATGTGTGTCTGGGAGAGGCAAACTGTGTGTGTCCATAGCCATCAAATCAAGTGCACAAACCACCGACAGTCATAGCAAGTGGAAACAACAGTAGCGCTGTCACTCACACAAAAGCAAACAGCACAATCAATCAATTATATCTGTAATCACTTTCACATGCTCACCACCAACAATTGTGCACTCAGACACCCATCAACACACAGGAGAACACAAGTAGAAAGGCACATCATATAATGTAAGCCGGAACCAACAGGACTGCTCTGGCCACCCTAGGCGTGTCTCATCCCAATATACAGGTGGAGTGGCTACTCCATTCCCTGCCAGCAATACAGCTCATAAAACACATCTACATATAAAGAGTCATGCAGACTAAGAAAAGTGCAAGTTCAGTTAAAGAAAGATGCCCATCTCACCTCAGCTATTTTCCCTTGAGAGTCTACTCCAGCTATCCTCAGCCATGCAACAATGCACTTCTCTGTAGGTGCTGAAACCAGCTTAGACTGCTGAGGTGTGGCGTGCAGGCCTTCTGCAGCTGTGTGTCCTTACGTCCTTACACAGCAGCAACCATATCCCCTAGCAGAATGCCTCAGATGAAAGGAGAACCACTGCAAGTATGGTCTCACGGTAACTTACATCAATTCAGAACAGGGCTTTTGAATGGACCAAGATAGTTGGGACAGACATTTTCTGCAAACATTACATGTTATTTTTATAATAACATCATAAAAACATTCTCAATCAATTGAACATAAAACAAATATACATTAAAAAATTCTCCTCATCAATTGCATCAAATAACACAAAACCGCAACAAATCCTGTCATACAAAGCATGATAATTCATATACTCATTCAAATCTAACAATCCAACTGGTAACGTTCTTTTGACTGGATGTTCCTCCAACGTATTCCGCATCTTAGATGTATTCCATCCAGCTTTAGCTACTTCTGAAATTTTCTCTCGCCAGAGGGCGCTGTGCGTCGATGTCGTCGAGTCGAAGTCCCTCGAAGGCCTCCGCCGAGAGTGACGCCAACGGGTATACAAGTAGCATGCATGGCGCCCGTTGGCCTCAGTTCTGTTTTTCCCCTCTTGCTCTGTTGTATAGATAGTGTAGGTAGCCAGGTGTCAGCCTTGCGAGAGTTGAAGTCGCAATAACCCGGAAAATCTACAGAGGGTAGGAGGTGAGGGCGATGAAGAATACGTTAGAGGAACATCCAGTCGAAAGAATGTTACCAGTTCCTAAGTAACTTGTTCTTCGAATGGATTGTGTCCTCCAACGTATTCCTCATCTTAGACAGACTCCCAAAGCATGTAGAAAGCTCTCTGTAGGAGGGAGTAGATTTTTAATATTATTATATAGCCAAATATAGCACTGCTTTACCAAAAGCAAGCTCTTTAGACTGGGAAGCATCCAGACTATAGAATTTAGAAAAAGTGTGCAGTGATGACCAAGTTGCTGCTTCACAAATAGATTTTATGGGAACACTTCTTTGAAGGGCTGTCGAAGAGGCAATGCCTCTGGTAGAATGGGCCCTTAAGCCTTCTGGTGGATCTTTGCCGCCAGTCTGTAGCATTCTGAAATGCAAAGCACACTCCAACGTGATATGGTTTGTTTTGACACCGATTGAACCAATTTCCTTCCGGTGTAGCCAATGAAAAGTTGATTATCCACTCTAAGCTTGGAAAGCCTAGAAATGTAAAAGCTTAGAGCTCTTCTCTGGTCTAGCCTAGGCAATCTTTCCTCCTCTTTACTGGGATGAGGTAGAGGATAGAACGCGGGCAGGATAATGTTCTGATTTAAATGGAAATCAGACACAACTTTAGGTAAACATGAGGGTTTAACCCTCAATACCACTCTGTCCCTGTGGAACACAGTATAGGGTGGCCCAGAAGACAGTGCCTGCAATTCGCTCACTCTTCGTGCAGATGTTAAAGCAATCAGGAAAGCGGTTTTCAATGTTAGTAATCTTAATGGACAAGTGTGCAAGGGTTCAAAAGGGGCACACATTAAAAACTTTAGAACCAGATTAAAGTCCCAAACTGGGACTTGGAAAGAGGAAGGAGGGAACACATTGGTGAGTCCCTTTAAGAATTGTATTATGAAAGGAATTTTAACGTAGGAACATTCTTCCGAAGTGCGCTTGAAAATGGAAAGCGCTGCAAGATAACCTTTAATGGTCCCAACATTGAGGCCTCTATGTGCCAGGGACAAGAGGAAAGACAACACTTCTGGGATAGAACACAGAAAAGGATCAACACTTTTTTCCCTGCACCAGTTGCAAAACTTCTTCCAACGGCAACGGTACAGAGATTTTGTTGCTGGCCTTCTTGCCGAAAGCAACACCTCCATGACGTCATCTGGAAGGTCCCAATCCTTGTATTTCAGCCATTCAGATAACCAAGCATGAAGGTTGAGAGTCCTGACCTCTGGATGGAGAACCTGGCCCTCCATTTGTGAGAGAAGGTCCTCTCTCTGAGGAAGACATAACGGAGAGCAGATGGACATGTCGAGAAGGTCCGGGTACCACATTCTCCAGGCCCAATCCGGGGCAATTAGGATCATGCAGTTTCTGAACTGTCTCAATCTCCTGATGACTTGAGGAATGACGGGAATCGGAGGGAATGCTTATAGCAGTGGGAAGTTCCACTCCACCACAAACGCGTCCCCTAGGGCTCCTCTCAGGGTAAATTGCCTTGAGCAATATTTTTCACACTTCCGGTTGATTCCGGTCGCAAACAAGGCTACTTGAGGGGTTCCCCAAAGGGTGAAGCTCTCCTGAAGGACTTTGTGAGCTAGTTCCCACTCGTGGGACACCGTACTCTGCCTGCTCAGAGCATCTGCCGTCATATTCTCCTCCCTGGCTAGATGAACTGCCGTTAAGGAGATTCCTTCTTGAATTGACCAATACCAAAGCCGCATTGCCTCTCTGCACAGAGGTAGTGACACTACACCTCCTCTTTTGTTTAGGTAATGCATGGCCACTGTGTTGTCTGTCATTATCAGGACATTTTTTCTCCTGACCGATGGCAGAAAAGCCTTCAGCGCTAGTCTCATTGCTCTCAGCTCTAAAAGGTTGATGTGTAGTTTGGACTCCGATGGAGCCCAACGACCGTTGATTGTCAGATCGTTGGCATGAGCTCCCCACCCCATGAGTGAGGCGTCCGTCACTACTGTAATCTCCGGCCATGGTTGCCAAAAATGTTCTCCTTTTAGGATGTTGTCTGTGCAAGTCCACCACAGAAGATCCTTCCAAACCTTGTTCGGAATTTGAAGGAGATCCGTCATTTGACCTGAGAACTGGGACCATTGACTCTTTAGAGCCCATTGAAGGGAATCATCCTCAGGTGTGCTTCTGGCACTAGGAAAATGCAGGATGCCATGAGGCCAAGCAACCTTACGAAGTCGTAGGACTGGCGATTTTGGGCATTTTGGAATTTGGAAACCATCTGAAGAATGTCTTGAGCCCTCTACTTGGGAGGCAAGCTCTTTCCCAAGGATGTGTCTTATACAGCCCCTATGTACTGGAGCTGTTGGGAAGGTGTCATTTGTGACTTCTTGAAAATCAGGGAGAAGCCCAGTCTGTGGAGGAAGTGGCAGGTGACTTTCAGATGATCCAGGGCTTGTTCGGCAGAACGTGCCCTGATCAACCAATCATCCAGATAGGGGTAGATGTGAATGACCCCTCTCCTGAGGTGCGCTGCCACCACTACCATTAACTTGGTGAAGACCCTCGGGGCGGAGGTCAACCCGAATGGCAGCACTCGAAACTGATGCGAGTCGCCAACTACGAACCTCAGTTATTTTCTCTGCTTGAGATGGATTGGCAGATGAAAATAAGCATCCTGGAGGTCCAATGACACCAACCAATCCTGAAGTTGAAGGGCCTGAAGGATCTGAGAAAGAGTGACCATCTTGAACTTGTCCTTCCTGAGGAGCTTGTTCAAGCCTCTTAAGTCCAAGATGGGTCTCAGTCCTCCGTCCGTTTTGGGAATCAAAAAATATGGGGAGTACCATCCCTTGTTCCTCTCCGCTACAGGTACTCGTTCTATAGCACCTTTCTCCAGCAGGGTTAAGACTTCCTGCTGTAAGAGCGGGTCTGGAAACTTCAAAGAGTGTCTCCCTGGTGGATTGCTTTGAGGTTGCGTTAGAAAAGGAAGGCAGTAACCTTGGGATATTATTTCTAGAGCCCAATTGTAAAGCGCACCAGGTACCCTAGTGCTTAAGGCCGGTGAAACAAAAAAGATAAACACAATCAAAGACACGACAGGGAAGATAATGGCACAGATCGGGAGGAGACGGGATGCCCAGTAATAAGGAAGGTGGCAATGTAAAATTAAGAGAACAGTGCCGTTTTCAGTCTGTTCTTAAAAACCTCCGTCAAAGTTGTGGCTCGTAGCATGGGGGTAAGAGAGTTCCAAGACTGAGCTGCTGAAGATACAAATGCAGCATCTTTTGATTTCTTCATCTTAAGACGAGGAACCAAAAGGGTATAAGACTCATCGGATCTAAGATTTCTGATGTTTTGCTTGGGGATAATACGTTCTTTCAGGTAGGCCGGCATGGTGCCATGCACACATTTATGTGTGGTGAGAAGCAGTCTGAATGAAACCCTAGCTTGAACAGGGAGCCAATGCAGGCTTCTACGCACCTCTGAAACATGGTCTCGTTTAGCAAGGTGTTTAACCACTCAAACGGCACCATTTTGGATCACCTGGAGATGATGAAAATAAGATGGGGGTAAACCAACCAGGAGACAACAATAGTCGATCTTAGCACCGATAATAGCCCTTGCCATGGTTTCGTAATTCTTTTCCGACACAAATGGTCTGAGGCAACGGAAGAGCCTTCATACTAAGATTTTTGTCCAGATAGATCCTCAAAGTTTTTACTTTACTCAAAATTTCTATTGTACAATTGTCGATAATGAAGTTCTTGTAGCAGGAACCCAGCTTCGCAAGTTTGTTTTCTGACCCTACTAAAAGGAGCTAAGATTTGGCACAATTAATCGCAAGGCCATTAGTCACCATCCAATCCTGGATTTCTTGATATATGGAATTAATAACTCATCCTCCACATGGACGCCTGTTATCGGTATAACACACTGTGAGTCATCTGCATAGTTTGCAAAAGTGATCCCTTCCTCTGCCAGCATCTGGAAGAAAGGAATCCTGAAAATATTATAAAAACAGGGAGACACACAGGCGTCCTGTGGGACACCATATGTAAGTGAGAAAGGTTTAGCTTCAGCACTATCGCTGGCCACTCTGACTTGTCTACCCTTCAAAAAAGAGGTGGTCCAATCCACAGCCGCTTAAGAGAAATTAGAATAGTTTTTTAACCTGGTGGATAAGATGGAATGATCCACCAGGTCAAAAGCTGCTTTTAAATCGAGGATCATAAGGAGCGAGATATGACCACTGTCCATTTAATGATGAAGATGGGACTTGACCGCCAAGAGGGCAGTCTCAGTTCCGTGATTTATACGGAAACCTGACTAAAAATCATGGTAGATTTGATTTTGCTCCACAAAGGAGGAGATCTGGTTATATGCCACCCTATCCAAGATCTTAAGTAAGAAGGTGGTATTAGTGATAGGTCGATAATTCGAGGCGGTCAGAGGGCAGAGATTTGGTTTCTTCAGTAGGGGGGTGATCCAGGCATTCTTAATGTTATCTGGCACACTGTTCGTGGAGAAGGAGGAATTGTCACATTTCGTCAGAGCCGGGATAAGAGTTGGCGAGTATTCTTTGATTATGACTGACGAACAGGGATCTCCTTTGCAACTAGTGCTTTTTAATTGCGAAATTACCTTAGACAATTCTTGTTCCCAATACAGGTTGGAAACAAAAAATAGGTTGGTTGTCCACATTATTGTTAGCAGTAGGTAAGTTAGCAGATGGGGCTTGTTCTGTCTCAGCAAGCTTTTTACCTCTATTTCTTCTCTAATTTTGATGAGCTTATTAGACGTTGCATCTTGAATTTTTGCGCACCATGATTCATCTTAGGGAAGGAGTCTTGTGAAGGACTCGGGGCCTGCGATTGCTCCTTCGGTATTTTAAAAAGTTCTTTGGTATTCGACAGAGAATTCAAAATTCTTGTAGGACTTCATAAGCACATTAGAAGTTTCTTCCACATTGTCAATATGCATATCATATTATTAAGAGAGATAGTCCACTCAGCTAGGTGTGTAGAGGTCAACTTTTTACGATTTCTCACGTTTATGGTGAGCCTCGGTGGCGCTACTTTTTTGGTAAAATAGATGGTCTGAATAAGAAGGTTTATAAAGAAATGGTCAGACCAAGGACAAGCATTAACTTCTAGATTCGAAAGAGTCATATTCAAAGAAGAGACCCAATCCAAAGTGTGTGCCTTGATGTGAGTTGGGACTCTAACATGATGCAAGAAGCCTAAATAACCTGATGTATTCTCCAAGGCTTTAGCTGAGGCATCCGTAGCACATCCCAGCCACATATTAAGATCGCCCAAAATAATAATTTTGGTATTGGGTTTTAAAATAGATAGAAGAAGGCCGTTCAGAGTGGCTGAGAAGGTGCTATCTGCTTTGGGGGCTCTGTATAATAGAAGAAAATTAAGAGTTGTTTCTGCGCTAACCGCTAGTTTAATGAGAAGTGATTCAGTACCTTGAATGGTATCGATCTTGCAATCCCAAGTCTTAAAGTGGGATGTTATAATAAGTGCAACACCCCCCACCCTCTATTAATGATTCTGTCCTGTCTTATAATGTAATAGCCTTCTGGTATAGCTAACTCCAACTCTGGATCTGCTGCCTCATGGGCCCAGGTCTCAGTGATAGCACATAAATCCAGATCTTGCTCCTGGATAATAGATGCAACCTTGGTTGCATGTTTAAGCAGCGATCTGGTGTTCAGCAACATACATTTCAAAGTACATACTGACTGAATAGCTGTGCAGTGTCTAGCCTAGCCTGAAGAGAAGGTACCATAATGCATGCTGTAGGCTTCTCCAACAATATATGTGGAGTAACTATAGCTGACCTGGATTCCTTTAAAGCTTCTGCATTGGTAACCAAAGGTACTTCAGGGGCACTTGTCCCTAGATCAGTAGCGCCCTCCAGCACCAGCGTCCTGCTAAGCAGCAGTGGGGAATTAGATGATATGCAAAGGGCTCCCCTTCTGGGAGCGGGGTCAGTGGCCGAAATCAAATCAAATGCGATATCTGATGAGTTGGGAACATGATCCCTCGACCCCTTACGAGCGGGTTGCTGAGTTAAGACATCAAGCCTTTCTCTGGCCAATTCAATAGCCTGCATGACCTCTTTTAAGCCCATATTCCGTGCTTACCCGTGGATGTAAATAATCTGTGCTGCCTCCCGCAACAAACTGGAACAAACCGGCCCCTACGCGCTGGTGCTTACACGCCTGACGTGATGTTAAATGGAGCCTAGGACTAAAAATCCACTGGGATTTTCAGTTTTCTAAGAGTCTCTAACTCCGACGAGGGCCTCGGAGCAAGCGTATGAGCATGAGACCACGCGGAGCAGTTAACAGCAAAAACAATTCTCGCCATTCTTGCAGATGCTGTGACAGCCTGCCTCCCACAGGTCTCTTGTGATGCAAGTCCTCAAAGTGGTTTTATAGCGGTTGCTGCGGCCTCTAATGGTAAAGAGACTGGGGCTGGCTTTGCATGTTTTCCTCGTCCACCACAAGTGGCTTTTTTCTGGCCTCTTTGACTGGCCATTCCTCTCGCTTTTCCAAATGAGGAGTAGTAACGATAGGATCGTCCCGTCCAAGATTGTCCTAATGCACGAAAAGGCTGAGGTTGCCTAATAGCAGCTCCTAAAGATTTGACAGACGCTTTTGAGGTCTGCAACCTCTCAAGGCTCTCGTCAGCCTTGTTGCCAAAAAGGTGAGACCCGTCAAAGGGCATGTTCAAAAGACGGTTTTGCACGTCTGGTGCAAAACCCGACTTTCGTAACCACTCAAATCTGCGCATTACAGCGCTAGTGGCCATGGACCTTCTCACACTATCTGCAGTGTCTAATCCAGACTGAAGGGATTCCTGCATGGCCTCCTTTCCATCTCTAACAATGGCTAGGATTCCTTCCCTTTCTTCCCCTCTGGTATGTGCTCTGCCACAATTTCAATGCACTCCCACAGAGTGTACGAAAATGTTGCCAAGGCACATGTGGAGTTGGCCGATTTTAACGCCATACTCCCAGCTGACAATACCTTACGCGCCCAACCATCCACACTCTTGTCATCCCTAACCGGAGGGATGGAAGGGTACGCCACCTTATTTGAAGCTGTGGTTGCCTGGACCACCAGACTCTGAGGAGTAGGGTGTTTGGACAGATAGCCGGGGTCACTACTGGAAGGGTGGTATTTTGAAGTGAGGGACTTATTCACCAGAGGAATAGAGTCCAGAGTCTCCCAATTTTTGCCAACCCTATTTTGTAATGCTACATGGAAGGGTAAAATTGGATCTTCAGTGGGACCATGATCCAATATATCGGTCAGATCATCCTGGATGAACTGAGTTGGTGGTCTAGCCCATCCTAAATAATCGACCACCTTTATCATTAGCTGCCTGTATGAGGGACTGGCATGTTCCCCTGCTTCTGGCCTGCCAAAATCTGTTTCAGGTGAAGTGTCAATTCCACTTGCATTATGCAAGGTTTCAACCAGATCTCTCAATCTGCTTTCCTCAGAAATCAGGCATTCTGGGACATTTTGGGTGCCATATTCCAGGCCAAAAGGAACATCCTCCTCCTCAGACCTCTCTTGTTCTTCAAAAATTGAAGTTAAGGATTTAAAATATTCTTTCCTTGGAATAGGTTTAAAAAAGAATTCTGGGAGAGGTGTAGCAGTAGAGACTGAAGGCTTTACAGCCTTTGCAGCTTTTTCTTTTGCTGCTATTTTGACAGCTTCTGGCGGAATTGGAGCCTTTGAAACATTCGGCGCCAAGGGCTTCGGGGTCGACGTCGACAAGGGCGTTGATGGCGGCGACAAAATAGTGGTCATCGACGGAGTTGGCTTTGACGGCGTTGAGACGCTCTTTGAAAGGCTCGCCCTTTGAGGTGTGTCGGGTACCGGACAGCATCGGTGACCTCGAACGGTCAACTCGACTTGAGCAATCTTTTTCGCTCGGGGTCCTGTAGGGTTCCCAATCTTTTCTCCTTCAATCACCCAGACTCGAGGGCACGCGTGGAAGGCGCGGACCGAGGCTTAGCCTTTTCAAAAACCTCCATCATTTTAAAATTGCTTCTAAATGCTTCCCATTCTTCGGAGGAAGAATGTTTTGTGGGGCATTTCATTCTTTTGGGGGATTCATCCGAGGACGAGGTGGAAGGGGACCGGTGGTGTCTTTTTTTGGACATTTTCGTCAAAGACGAAGAGTGGTATGAACCACTTCGGGACCTAGACTGATGTTTTTGCTTTTCACGTTGAGGAGATTTCTCCTCACGGGACCTTGACTCAACGCTAGTTTACCTCAGATTTACGACCGGTTTAACTCAGGCCAAAGCACTGAAAAACACCCCACATAGTGATAGCGTCCCCTCCCACAACACCACTGTGTGCCCCCCCTGAGTGCCATGCAACAACTGCAAGCAATGACTCGCCAGCTTCCTATCTCCATGTCTCCCTCCGCACCCATGCAGCTGGACCTGTTCACCTCAGGGCAACATACTGAAATAAAAACACACAGTTATAAAAACACACAGTGACAGCATCCCCGCCCACAACACCACCACTGTGTGCCCCCCTGAGAGCCATGCAACACCTGCAAGCAATGAGTCGCCAGCCTCCCATCTCCATGTCTCCCTCCGCACCCATGCAGCTGGCCCTCAGGCCAATGCACATAAATATACCCAGCACACTGAACACATCCCTGCAACCAATGTCACCATACCCTGTAGCTCCCCTACGTTCCATGAACCAACCTGCACAAAGTACACACCTAACTCCCATCCAAAACATTTCACGCTAAATCACATTCTCAGCTTGCATAGACATGCAGAGCATGAAAGTCTAGGAGAGCACATTGTTAGATCTTCAAAACCCATATGTTTTCAGCCTTGGAAAGGATTGGCTTGGGACTTCTGATCTTTTTGAGGTCTGTCAGCAGCTTCTGACCTCGTTGACCACAAAAGGCTGCTGCAAAGGCTGACTGACATCAGTGGCTTCTCACAGGACGCTGTGACTTGGATGGAATCATTTATCTGTGGTTGCAATTCCAGAGTCCATTGGGGAGATGCCTCCTCAGACTCTGAGCCAATTTTGTGTGGTGTGCCACAGAGGGCCTGCCTATCCCCATCCCTTTTAAACATTTATATCCAGCCACTGTGTGAAGAAATTGAGAAACTGAAGGTTTTTTTTTGCAAATTATGCAGATCATTTCCAGCACTCTATGGAACTCACTGGGGACTATGTGGTAGGCCAAGAAAAGTTAAATGAAATGTACCTACTCATCAAAGGCTGGATGTCTTCAAACTGGCTCTGTTTAAATACCAGTAAAACTGAACTTACGGTATATGGATCGAAGCACGCCCGTGATGGTCTTGGACAGATATACGCCAGCTTCAGCATTGATGGAGGTCCTGTATCTGTAACTAGAAAGGTCAAAACCCTTGGCACTTACATGGAGGCCACGCTCAATGCTGATGCCCAAGTCAACTATACTGCCAAGACATCTAATTACTACCTCAGAGTCCTAAGACATATTTGTCCATTGGTCTCGAAGAAAAATTGTGAAAAACTGGTCTGAGCTATTATCCTGCCAAAGCCTTACTACTGCAACTCCCTACTTGGAGGTGCTAGCATGGAAAGTATAAAGAAGCTTCAGAAGCTCCAAAATGATGCAGTGCGCACAGTGTGAAACATTGCACGCAGAGACCCAGTATCAAAAACTTGCAGGGAACTTCACTGGCTCCTGGTTGCAGCCAGAGTAAAATGTAAGATTCTTGCGCTGGGACATAAGTGTCTCTTTGGAACTCCCCCTCAATACGTGAAGGAGAAGCTGGCGTTCTGTAAACCAGGGAGAGCTCTGAGATCTTATGCTGCTTGTAGCCTAAGTATCCACCGGTTCAAGAGAACCCAGGGAAATGGTCCGTCAATCCCCATTTTGATCGCACAGGCTTGGAATGAGCTCCCAGAGTATCTACGAAAGGAAGATGAGTGCGTTGTTTTCAAAAAATATCTGAAAACTAGATTGCTCACCTAGGAAGGTCCGCAGACTATCCTACTTTCCCACTTGGTTTCCGTTTGCTATGTTTTGTGTCTTTTGTCTCTTTTTTATGTAGCACCTGGATGCCTAGGAGCTTTGGCGCTCTAGAAATATACAGATAGATAGATAGAAAGTAAACCAACTTGACAGCCTCGAGGTGTCCTGTATGGAACAAGGTAACTTGACAGCCATGGTCTACCCAGTGGCACCAAAAGGTGGGGTATCACCGCTGTCCATCCACGGACCTGCCCTCGATGCCTTTGAGCTTTGCCCTCCAGAGTGGGCTGGGTCATCTGTGAGGAACTCTGCAGAGTAGCGTTGCTGGCACACTGCATCAGAGGCAGGTGCACAATGGCAGGTTAAGCACCCCAGGATGGCCAGCAGAGGCCTGGGCATGGTTTGCCAAAACTCCTTACCAGCTCGTCTAGGCATGCATTGCGGAATAAAATAAGGACGTAGTCAATTCTGCATGGAACTGTGAAACGTGACAATCATGGTTTACTTAGCAGTGCCCTCTGCATGCGTGGGGTGTGCCCATGGCCCTGCAAAGCTCCAATGTGTTTAACAGCTGCCTGCCCTGCCAAGATACCCACAGCCACACCCTGCACCATAAAACACCTGGGACGTTCACTCCTCGGGCCACGCAGAGGGGGTTGTTCTGTGCCAGGAGGCCAGGGGCTATGCCTGCTTATCAGGTTCATTGGAATAGCTATATTGTGCTCTGGCCTGAGCTCCATGATAGCTGGTGGTGCCACCCCCTCCCCTGAGCACCTGCCTCGTACGTGGGTCAACCGTTTGCCTGGGCAGCAGTGGACCTGAGGCATCTGGCTGTGATCCCTGTCCCTATCTGGAGCTAAAAGCACAAATGCACCCTGGCCAGAGCATACAGGTATGATGTGGCCCCTGGCCAGGGGCCCATATTGACCTTCTGCCAAGGACCATTGGAATGCATTGCAGATGGCCGGAGTCCAGATGGCTGTCAATTTCAAAATCCTATTTCAATTCGGGTTCAGAGGAGGCAGGACGCTTATGGCCAGAACTCCCCTGTCACCCAGGGTATACATGATACAAGAAGGCTCAGTCACCTTCCTCTGGATTACTGTACACAGTGTGTAAGGGAGATGCTACCAGCCCAACATCATCCATGTGGTGTGCCCTGAACAGAAGGACTAGGGCCACCTGAGTAATGCTGTGGAGTCTGTCTTCTGTACACCACATTTTCTGCACACGCCGCTGAATGTGTATGCAGTGATGGGCTCTTCCCTCCCTATGTGCTGTTACTGAGGGAATCCTGGTCAGTTTCTTCATCCCGCTTAGCGAGATGGTCCCATTCAGCGTCTACCCACAATTGTCCTGAGGCTACACTGGGTGAGTAGAAACTCAGGTGGCTGGGCCAGAGCCTGGCCTTGTCGGGGTGTTGCTCCAGCATGGTACCTCTTGCGTTATCAAATGTGTGCTGTCCTCATCTGCAACAAACACCACCTGGGGAGTACTTGCCTAATAGATGTGGTTGCGAGGCCTGCGCCCCAGACCCATCCCATGCTCGCGGCTGTGGAACACCACAAACAGCCACATGTGCCACAGCCAGCTGCCCTTAGGTTAGGAATGTGTGTTGTGGGGGTTCAGCCCACCAACACCAGGTGCATGCTGAGGGCGTGCCTCACCTGACCCCACGAGGTGTAAAACTGTGAGGTCAAGAGGCCCTGAAAAAAAGTAACTTCACCAGGTCCATGGATCCAGTGACAGTGCTGATCTGGGTCTGAGCTTTGGGGTTATAAGGGGTCAGAAATGTGAGACGGACACAAAGGTAACATTTTCTCAAGGCTTGCCATTTATTAAATGAAAAAGGATGAGATAAAAGCCTATCTTTCCCTATCCTAACAAGGAGATCCCTGCCTAGCAAACTAAAACTAAAGAAAAGCGACCTAGCGTCCAAAATTTCTCGGACCCTCACACTAGTACACACTACAACATTTTACATGGAATGTATGGCTATCTCTAGATTAACAAATCAAGTTATCAGTTCCAACTTAAAGATTTTGAGAGTAGTCCTTGCGACCAAGGTTGGACTCCCTTCCACTGGATCAATTCAGGAAGACTCTGAGTAAAGTTCCAATTCAACAAAGTTCAATGTAGCACAGGAAGTCTTTTCCATCCACTAAGTCCTTTCCCTTGATAAAGCAAATGTCTTTTCCCCAAATGTTGGTTCACAAATTAAACAACTGTTGTTTCTCCACAGTATCCTTCTTGATAAGGAAAAAGTCTTTCTCTTGCAACACAAGCTCAAAACCAAAG
Organism: Ambystoma mexicanum; assembly: GCF_040938575.1. Classification (NCBI taxonomy): domain Eukaryota; kingdom Metazoa; phylum Chordata; class Amphibia; order Caudata; family Ambystomatidae; genus Ambystoma; species Ambystoma mexicanum. Next base: position 1,090,562,154 of record NC_090929.1, read on the forward strand.
GAATTGTTCTCTTCAGAATGCCCAACAATAATTAGCATGACACAACTTCAAATGAAATACTTTTGTCAGGATAGCACAGCAAATACTTTTGGTGAGGCCACAGCTTGTTAAACAAATGATAAGGTTAATAAGTTCTTTCCACCTCACCTTCTTGCCACAAACATACTTCTTCAAATAATCTTCTTCTTTCCTGGTTTACTCACCTGCTACGACTCACTACTATGATCCCTTTCCTGGTGTGCTCTCCTGCCAGGAAGAGACCTCCTATAGCTACAATCAAACTTGGTGGCAAAATTGGTTCCAAGATTGGCCACACCAATATCTCTTAGAAGGAGGACTGAACAATGAGAGCCTTGTCGTATAGTCTCTTGACCCATGGTTTGTGGGTTCCAGTTTTCCCCAAACTGGAAACTCAAGATAGGAGAATTGTTCTCACATTGTCTCTTAACTATTTCTTGGCAGCCTCTTGAGTGTTGGCAGTGTGAGTAACAAGTATCCTCCAGTGGATGTCCCCAAAAAGGAGAGTTGCGCCCGTATTGCCTGGTTTCACAGTCTCTTGGCTGTTGATAATACGGGTTATAAGCCTTCCCCAATTGATGACTCCTATAAGGGGAATTACCTAAAAGGAGAATTATGCCCTTGCCACTTTAGTGTGATTTTTTCAAAGCCTCTTGGCGGTTGGCAATGCAGGTTATAAACCTTCCCCAATTGGAATACCATGTAAGGAAACTTATATCCTTGCCACTTCTGCTCTGTTTCTTTCCTTGTTTCGGAATTCAAAATCATTGGGTTTCAACACTTCTGTTCAGAGTGCCCCAGAGTTAGCGTTAGCATCTGGCCAGTTCACCAGCTTTTTTACAGTGTCTACTTTTCGCTGGCGGCTGCTGCGGCAGACTTTCTGTGTCCTGCCCACTCTCTCTCCAGCTTCCTCGCTCCTTCAGTGGGCTGAGTGTCCCTCCCCTGGAGCTCTGACAGCTCCAGTCATTTTCTGCAACTTCTCGCTCAGCAACATGCCAGTTGGAAGCACATCTCCCCATCTGCTGCACTTCATCTCCACACGCCGCTTCCCGCTGTGGATTCTCTGCAATGCTGCTCGTCTTCCCTCATACCAGCAGCATCAAGTGGCATCCTTCACCGTGAGGCAGTCTCTGCAAATCGGACGGCCTCTGCGTCAGCTACTTTCTCTGTACTGCCTTCCCCATCTCCTTCTCCCAGCTGCAACTAATTTCGGGATTTAAATGTGCCTTGTCTTGTAACAACTCCACTGCACCTTTTTGTTTAATAGCACTTTTAATCTTCACTGCCTCTGAGCCCTTCATCCTCGTCCAAGTACCATATGCATTATGAGTACTGAAGTCCATATTGGATTGTCTAGCAGCAACATTTGTTTGTTCTATTTTACAATAAGCCATTAATGATTTAGGAAGTATAGGGGAATCACGAGGTAAAGAGGTCACTAATTCTCCCTGGCATGACTCCCCTTACATGTGATCCTCCCACATAATACCACTCCCAGGGTCAGGATCGGGTAGCAGCTGCCTTTCCCTGGCCACATGAGAGGAGGCCCATACCGGGGTCCTAGTGATGACCTCACTAGATTCCTCACAGGGGACAAAGGCAACGGGGACCCTGTGACAGTCATAGGCGCACCCGGGGGAGGGCCCTGGGGCAATTAATGTTAAAGTGACCCTCAGACCGCTGTAGCCTCAGTGGGAACATGGAGCTGCAAGGTGAGATTGACATGATGATAATCAATGTGTTCTACACATCACACACACAAATTGCAGCTAGCTGCGTTTTTCATTTATGCGTGAGCTGAGTGATCCACCAACAAGAGTCACAGACAACTTTCAACCATCCAGATGTTGGCCAGAACCTGCTGGTGCAGGAGAGGTTGGGTGGAGGCAGCGCCAGCTGTCCTGCCCTCATGATGAGATGGGCCCATATCCTTTTCAGTATCCACATTTAGGAGTCTAACAAGACCATTGTGGAACACAACAAATGTGTTCCCAGTGCACTGCCCTCTAAGTCTGTTTGCTGGCCTCTGTGGCAGCATGACGCCCCCCTTCACACTGTGACGGTGGCCAGGGCTGAGACAAGCAAATGTGTGCCTTGTGCAACACCACCAGCTCCATTACAAGATCCAACTAGGGCCAATTACAAGTGCAGACCCCCAATGATTCCCTGTTAAAAGATGTGAACTGAACACATTCCATTCACAGGGAATTGAAAGAATCCTGTGGCATCGATTCAAGTCACTACCTCCCCAAATTGGGAGTGGCTAATTAGCATGCCTGCTGCCTTACATGGATGCGGTGGCTGTTTGTCAGGCTGACTCACTTGAGCTGAAACATGATTCACCCTTGCCTGTGAGCACCATGGTAGGCACAGGAGGTTGACTGGCAGAGACCTATGTATGTTTGCCGTCACAGGGAGGTGTTACCAAAGTGGCCATGATATGCCATATTGTTCTAGGTCTGATTAATGCACTCATCTCAGGAGGTCAGCGTCTGTTGGGATGTATTAGCTGTACATCCAACACGTAAATTAACGTAACTGAGCCAGCCATCAAATGGGACATCACTAACTCAATGAGCCATTTGCACTGTCAGCATACTAGCCATGTGTACAAACATGTGTACGGCTCACTCATTGAGACAAGCATATGCCACTGGCTAGACACTCACAGTAGCTGCACCTGCCCGAGCGTGGCAATGGGGGTGCCTGGCCTGGAGCTGATCTGTATGCCCTCTGGGACTTCTGTGGGACAGAAGCAAGAGAGACCCAACACTTGCAGGATAGACAGGTCAACCACACGTGCACCGGCATTCCAGCCTGCACCGGGGGTGATGGTGGAAGAGGAGAAACTGGCCTCAGGCACAACTGAAAATGGGAGGGGAGGTCACGCCATGTGTCACCACCACCGGGGGTTGTTCTGAACTGCTGCACATGTGTACTCAGTGGCAAAGGCGGAAAAGCATGGCCAAGAGGGCCCGCACTTGGGCAAACAACACCCAACCTCTGTCTACTCTGAACTGGCCTGTAGGGGGAGGCTTCCAGGATGCACAGACTCTGCTCTGCCTGTAGGGGGAATACACCCATGTATGGGGGCCCGCACAAGGGGGCATACCCTTGATACAGTCCCAAGGTGGGTGGAATCCATTTCCTAAAAATGCGGCCATGAATGTGGGAGGCACGCCAGAATAGGGAAGGCTGTGTGGGAGCCCCAAGGCAGAGTCACGGTTCAGGACCAGGGATCAACCAACACGATGAGGGTGCGGTGCATGCACAGATGGACTGGACAGTACTGTCCAGTCCATCCCCCACTGACAACAACAGGAGGGTTACATCGAAGATTGTGAGCACTAATGAATACACCAAAATCGGGACTCAGGAAGAGAGTAATCACTGGCAATGAAGTAAACACAATGCCATCAGAGTATGTTATGCACTCTAAACACAGGGGTTAGTCTGCCCTGGGATGCTGGCACAAGTCGGGGCATTGATGGCAGGCATACAAGTCGGGCACACCCACTATCAGGTTTCTGTGGGGTACCCTTGGATGCAGGGGAAGGAAAAGGACACCAAGGGAGAGGGAGGAGGAAAGGGCTGGGGAGTAAAAGTACAAGTGGGGGAGCTGATAAGAAGGATGAAAGAGGGAAAGAGGGACTAGGGAGAGAGAAGACAGAGGGAAGAATGTGCAGCTGGGGATTGGCGAGAAAGAGTGGGAGTGGGAGTGGGGAGCAAGGATGAGTTTTGCTGTGTTAGAGTGGGTGAGGGCTGAGAGAAGGGGGGGAGAAGAAGACTGAGACAGAAGGACAGGAAAAGAAGGAAGCAGGGATAGAGAGGCCGGGAAGCACACCAATGGACAAATAGTGCAGGTTGGGGTGAAGGAGGACAATAGGGGGAGAGGGTGACCGGCAGACTGGGAAAGAAAGGCCACCTGCTAAAGGAGACTCCTCGGGTTCTCATCTCCCAACCCACATGGTCAATACACCATGGCAGGCAACCCAGAAAGAGACCTAGGCCCTCAATCCCCACACATATACGGCTGTGACACCCCACACTCCAGAATCAACCCCACCCACCTATGACCCTTGTTGGACACAATAGTTAATGGACAGGTCATCCCTCCCCAGTCGTTGCTTCCCCCTCAATCAGAGCCCACACCCAGGATGAGCTGTTCCCAGGAAGGATGCAGTAATCATAGGGTGTAGTGCAAATACTTGCAGGGACAACAGATGAACAGAAGCTGTGGGGAGGGGACTGATGCTTCACATGCATGGGCCGATAACATACAGTCACATACAGTGCAGTCACTCACTGTGCATGATTTGAACAATTTTGAAAAGAAAAGTCATGTAGAACATTGAAGATGGCAAAACATACAGAAAGCCAACAGTAAACAACAAGTAACTTGTGTGTCTAACACAGGTAAAGGCTGTCAGGGGTCGCATGTGCCAAACAGCACAAATCTAGATGTCCAGGTCCGCTAAATTGGCCCTGTGGGTGCAGGGAGACATACAGGCAGGCTGCCCTGCCATCTGTGTGCAAGTCCGCTGATGTACTCCATTTGGCCAGGCACCCTGCTGGCCCAAAAAGGCTAGGTTCCTGAAAACCAACACAGGCATGACACGCAGTATAGCACTGCCATGGGTCGGCATGGTGCCCCCAGCAGGGCCATCTGTGCAGGGACATTGCATGGGTGTGGCCTTTGTCTGGCTTGGGGAAGGAAAGAACCAGGTTTTGAGTGCTGAGTGGGAGGGAGTTTTAGAGTGTGGGAGCCTGGATGGAGAAAGAGTTACCTCCATATGAATGTACCATGAACTGTATTGTTAGTCTGTATCTGCTGGGCGCTGTTCGCCTGTTGTTTTGCTGCCATGCTGCCTAATAAAAAGAATTTTTTTAAAAAAAGAGTTACCTCCAATTTCAGTGGAATTGAAGGCAGGGATCACAAGGAGGAGTGCAGAGCCTGATATGAGGTTTCTGTTGTGTTCGTAGCCTAGGAGTCAGTGCTGGAGGAATTCAAGCCACATCTTGTGGAGGGCACAGCTGGTGATGCAAATGGCCCTCAATGTGGTGCGTCGGACAATGGGAAGCCAGTGGAGAACCTGGAGTGAAGGAGTCATGTGTTCATTGGGTGTGAGTGCAAGAATGAGGCAGGCTGCATTGTTCTGGGTCTGTTGAAGCTTTCTGAGCTGATAGGCAGGGGCGCCCACATAAATGGAATAAGAGCAGTCTAGGCGAGAGAGGATGATAGCCAACATTGCCGTGACTCAGTGAGGGTAGGATTGGCAAGGGAAGGATCATCTAAGGATGTGGAGGTGTAGTTGGCAGGATCTACAAGCAGCATAAATGTGGAGAGAGAGTGTTCTGTCAGAATCAATGGTGCATCCAAGGTTCTATGCTGAGCTGAATGCTGTGGGAGTGGGGTCTAGGGAGCACACTCATGGTGTGGGTTGGTGGAAGAGTGCTGCCTTAACGCACATCATGATTCCACAGGATTTAGAAGGAGATGGTTACCTGTCAGGCAGTGGTTTGAAATCTGTGCGTCCCGAGATGAGTTCAGGATGTGGAGTAGCCAGGTAGCCAGGGTCTTGGGGGTCTTGGAAGGATCTGGGTGTCATCTACGTAATTGACGCAGGACAGGTCATGTGAGCGGATAAGGGTGGGGAGGAGGCTCAAGCACAGCTTGAAGAGTAGGATGGATGGGGAGTCCCCCTGCAGCACCCCGTTGGAGACAGGGCAGGGGGGAGAGGAGAAGGGTGGCTGGAAGAAGATTTGTGAATGGCCTGTGAGGTAAGAGGTGAACCATGTTAATGCAAAGTCCATGATGCCGAGAGAGGTAAGGCTGCTGATGGGTCAAGGAGGATAAGTGCAGCACAACCTTCTGAGACTGCGGTCTTCGAGGAAGTGCAACCAGAAACCCAAAGCACATGCATGGATGATCAAGGGGATATGCGCACACACACAGACATGTGACCCAACTCACATCTTTAGTGATAGTCACCATCAGCAAATCACATGATCCATGCAAAACCTATGTGTGCCACTGCATGCCACTAATGGGGTGCAAATTTCACCAGCCATGAACATGATTGACAGTGCACAACCTTACCTGCTGGCAGAGCTGTTCTGCTGTGATTCCCTCACCACCTCCACCTAACACTGTGCCTCCGCATTGGGGCATGGAGGGTCAATGTCCAGCAGAGGGTGGGGACTGGGGTGGAAAAGGGTGCTTGCTGGACCTCTCAGGGAGTGCAGGTACTGGATGAGGCAAGATACCTGTAACGACATAGGACTTTGGATTGGATCTGCTAAAAGTGTCATTCATGCAGACTGAACATGTCTAAATCAATGTAAATTGCAATCTGCACCTGTATATCTGAGGCTGTTGCAGTCCGCTTAACCATGGCAGTTGACTCCACTGAGCATGGCTGCATCTGCAGTCCTCCACTCAGGAAAGCCTCAAGAGGGCAATGGCACATTACTCTAGGTGACAAAAAGATAAAAAGAAAAAAAGTGTCCATCCATGATGGGGGGAAAAATAAAAATGTCCACCCTGGGGGGCAGCGGGGTGTCCACATAAGTGACAAAGAATCAACAGAAAAACATCAAAATCATACCCCTTCCATGGGCTCATGGACATCAGGGCACAGGTGGTATAGATGGCATGGGTGGTCTGGGACTGCCATTCTGTGGTAGATTCTCAGGTGGTGGTGGGGTGCTGTATCCTGTCCATGCAGTGCCAAACCCAAAAAATGTGGTATGCAATGCATAGAGGTCCCCTCAACCAAAACAATGCGTATGCAATGCTGTATAGGCACAGCTAACCCTACAAATGCAGTATGCGATGCGTAGAGGGCCCCTCAACCAAAAATATGAATTCACGATGCCGTATAGGCACCTCAAACTCAAAAAATGTAGTACGTGTAACATGAAGGTGAAGCACACCTAAATGCGTGTCAGCAATAGACAATCCTCTGTCTCCGTACCTTCATGCGCAAAAAGGGACAGCATCTCTCCAGCCCTGAAATCTCTCCACTGGCTCCCTGTGGCTGCAAGGATCAAATACCCTGTGCATCATCCACCAGGCTTTCTGGGGCCTGGGACCACACTACATCCAACTCTCTCTCCCTAAATACCTCCCTGCTAGAATTCTTCTGTTTTCTAGCTCTAACTCTCTGCAAGTCAGACACTTCTCTAAGCAGAGAGTGGGGGCAGATCTCTTTCTTCGGCAGGACCCTCCCTCTGGAATGGCCTTCCTGCCCCTCTCCGCCTTGAGCCGGATCTCCTTAAATTCCGGAAGCTTCTCAAGACCTTCCTTTTCTCTGCCTCCTTCCCCCTTCGCCTCCCCTGCTAGTTCCATCTGCCTCTATGTCTGGTGGCCTGTACCCCTCATGAGCCTTACTGGGGCAGGCCCTCCTTCCACCTGTCTTCCCCTTACCCGCTACCAGCACTTGCCCTCGGGCACCCTTCCCGACTAGCCTACTGAGTCTGGTCCACCTCCCCTTCCTCGCACTAGATGACCCCTATCGCCTTGCTTGAGCACTTGCCCAGCACCTGGCCCCCTCCCCCTTGCACGTCTCCCTCTGCCCCTCTCCTTGCACTTCCTGTTATTGCACTTGCACGATCTGAATGCCACAAGGTCTAGTAGGACAGTTACAGTTACTTTTTCCCCTGTAACCCCTTGCCTTGTGACGCCTGGAAATAATTCTTGATGCATAGGCACCATACAAATGCTCAAGAAATACAAGTAAATAAATAAACAACTGGTAATGCGTGTCGCACCTCTTAAATCTCCCCATCACTGCTGTGTGCCGTGTAGGCGTGCTTCCTGCTGCAGCACGTAACTTATGCTCTAAGGCCATTTACTTTGTTATCAGCTACCTTAGATGCAACACCACGCCTACAGAACTTCCCCCTGCCACTGTGCCATTGTCTTTGCCTCCTCCTACCCTGTATTGCCTCCTAAACTCACCATCTGCTGCTTCTTGGTAGAGTGTAAGGGCCTGCTCCCCACCAGCACTGCCTTGGAGTGCCAGCTGTTCTGCCATTGCCTGTTCTGCTGTGTTGGCCCTGTGACTACCTCTTCTGACAACTTGTGACTTCCACCTCTCCGTACCACCACCACAGCCCCACAGCACATGGGACCCAGCTCACCCACACCTATTTTAGGCGTTGCCATTTCTGCACCATCCTCCTCCTCAGCATCGAGCAGCACCCCATGGCAGTGAGGCAGAAGGCTGCCAACTTCACCTACACCGAAGTTGGCATCCTGGTGTTCTGGTTAATTATGACTCCCTCTACAACCCAGCAATGCAGCTCGGGTCAGATGGACGTCATAGGATCTGGGATGACATCAGGGATACCATCAACGTAGAAGGGGTGGCAGTCTGTTCCACCAAGAACATGAAGAAACACTTGGAGGACCTCAAGCACCGGGGCCTGGATAAGGCAAGGGCAGCCCTTGAAGTCATTGCCACCATGTAGGTGCACCGTGCAGGCTGCCATTGGATGTCAGCCCCGTGTCCTCGAGAGGTTCTACGCAGACCTTCACACCCAGATCCTTGACTGGCAAGCACGCCTGTATGCTGCTGGTGAGTACCCATGGGGTGCACTGCTGTACAGTGTATGTGTGTCGTGAATGGGTATGCTTGATTGCAGGTTCTCCCTTCTGTACACAGCAAGTGTGTTGCACTGATGTACACCAGCTTGCAGCCTCATGCCGATGCTGGGTGTATGTGATACCAGCCATATGTGAAGAGGACCAATGTAGGCATGCGCACTATCAGTTCTTGGTGAGTTGGTGTCAATTGCTCTGACCTCATGTGACTTCTCTACCCACTCACATGGCCATGATGTCTTGTGTGATGCAGGTGCGCAGGAGATGCTGCCCTTGGATATGTAATACACTGCACCTACATCCACGCATCCAAAACTTTAAGAACCGAGGCTCAGACCCTCTGCGGCAAAGTCCTTGTGAGACAATGCAACAGTGTTGTGCAACGCAGGCGTTATGCGACAAAGGGGCAGTGGCAAAGATTGCCATTGCGTGACGCAGTGATCGATCATCTGCGTCCGAAAGGTAAGAAAGGTGCGGGTAGGGGGAGCAGCCACTACTGCTCTCTAGTAAACTTCCAGGCCTTTGCACGGCCTTCCACCTAAACATCTGACATAACGCACTCTGTCCCTGCGCAATCCTGGGCTCTCCCCTTACAGCGGTTAGCCACACTTTGTGTTCTGCGTGTTTTCTCTAGGTCCCCTCATTTCAAGTTCTATTGTACTGTGATCTGTGTCATTTTAGTCTCGTTCCCACTCTCTAAGTCCCCCCCTTACTGTGGTTACTGTTGTACTGTGGATAGCAGGTTGCGGAGGTGCACTCAATTTCCTCATGGTAATTAGGGTAATACATGGTTAGGTTGGTTAAGTTAATAACTTTCAGGTGCTCCTTGTTAGATCTGTGCTACCAGATCAGGTAAATAGTGTGAAGACAGGTACCTCGGAAGACAACAAGGGGCAAACAAGGGCACACTTTTAACAATGCAATTGTTAGATGAACAAGTTACTTCTTACCTTGTAAAGATCTTTCGATGGGATGTTCCTCCGACGTATTCCTTATCTTTGATAGATCATCTCCCAGCTTGCTGGCCTAGAGGGCGCTGTGCGTCGCCGTCCCTCGAGCCGATGTCCCTCGACGGCCTCTGTATCGGCACAGATGCCATCACGCATATAAATAGACTCGGCCAGCGTCCGTTGCTCAGTTCCGTTTTGACGTTAACAGTTGTTTTACATGAATTGGTTATTGACCTTGAAGGAGCGTAAGCTGCAACCACAAGGGAAGTATTACTGCGGGGATGGATGGGAGGGGCGATAAGGAATACGTCGGAGGAACATCCCATGAAAAGAACGTTACAAGGTAAGAAGTAACTTGTTCTTCGAAGGGATTGTGTCCTCCGACGTATTCCTTATCTTTGATAGACTCCCATAGCAGTGGTGTGTAATTGGAGGTGGGAGTAAAACGCCATGTTTCCGAATGTAATACGGCTTTGCCAAACCTAGTCTCTTGACTAGAGGTGGAATCCAGGTTTGTAAAATGTTGTGAAAGTATGTGCGGACGACCATGTGGCAGCCGCACATATGTCTCGAACCGGAACCCCTCTTTGGAGGGCCAAGGAGGCTGCGATACCGCTGGTTGAATGAGCCCTAAGATTTTGAGGAGGCTCTTTCCCTGCTAGTTTGTAACATTCCAGGATGGCCAAAATAATCAATCTGGAAATGGATTGTTTTGTTATCGGTAGTCCTAATTTGTGCCCTGAGTAACCTATGAACAGTTGGTCTGCTTGCCTAATCCTAGCAAGTCTGCTGATGTAAAAACTTAAAGCCTGCTTTGGGTCCAGCCTATGCAGCCTTTCTTCCTCTTTCCCCGGATGGGGAGGCAGATAGAATGAAGATAAGGTAATTTTCTGAGTGATGTGGAATTCAGAAACCACCTTTGGGAGGAAATTAGGCTTCACCTGTAGGACAACTTTGTCTTTATGAAAAATTGTATGAGGGGGTTTACAAGATAGAGCTTGTAATTCGCTCACCCTTCTAGCAGATGTTAAAGCCACTAATAAGACAGTTTTAAGGGTGAGAAATCTTAGCGAACAAATGAAGTTGTTTGAAAAGAGTACCCATCAGGAAATTTAAGACTAAATTTAAGTCCCATAAAGGAACCTGGAAAGGTCTTGGAGGGTAGACATTAGTTAATCCCTTTAGAAATTGTATTACTAAGGGTAATTTGAAATACGTAGGCTCCTCTGCAGTGCACTTGAAGATCGATAGCGCTGCGAGATAGCCCTTGATAGTGCCAACTTGAAGACCTGAATTTGCCAAGTAGAGTAGAAAGGATAACACTGTTGGTGTACCACATGAAAAGGGGTCGATATTCTCTTCTCTGCACCAGCTGCAAAATTTGTTCCAACGGCAGCGGTATAAAGACTTTGTTGCTGGCCTTCTGGCCGAAAGCAACACTTCCATGACGTCATCAGGGAGTTCCCAATTCTTGTATCTCAACCTTTCAGAAGCCAGGTGTGAAGGTTGAGGGTTCTGATGTCTGGATGCAGAACCTGACCTCCCTTCTGTGAGAGAAGATTCTCCTTGAGTGGAAGACGAATTGGAGGGCAGATGGACATGTCCAGAAGGTCTGGGTACCACGTTCTCCTAACCCAATCTGGGGCAATTAGGATCATGGTTCTCCGGAATCTTCTAAACCTCCTGATCATTTGAGGAATGACAGGGACTGGTGGAAATGCGTACAGGAGTGGAAACTCCCAGTCCACTATGAACCCGTCCCCTAGAGATCCTCTCGGGTAAAATTCCCTTGAACAAAACAGATCGCACTTTCGGTTGGTACTGGTGGCAAACAGATCCACTTGAGGGGTTCCCCAAAGGGCGAAGATCTCCTGAAGGACTTCTTGAGCTAGTTCCCACTCGTGGGAGACTGTGCTCTGCCTGCTCAGAGCGTCTGCCATCAAGTTCTTCTCTCCGGCTAGGTGAACTGCCGATAGAGAGATTCCTTCTTGAATTGCCCAAAACCAGAGCTGCATTGCCTCTCTGCACAGTGGCAGTGATCCTACGCCTCCTCTTTTGTTGAGGTAGTGCATGCCCACTGTGTTGTCCGTCATTATCAGGACATTTTTCCCCTGTACAGATGGCAGAAAAGCTTTCAGCGTGTTAAGACGGATTTCTGAACTCTGTCCTGGTGGCGCAGAAGTTCAGAAGGCCAACCTAATTACTTAGAACAGGGTAACCTCTGGACGAGCCAGACCAATCAAGGTAGCGATCGCGGCGGTCAAGACTAGGTCTCAAGAGGGGTGAGGGTGACTGAAAGCCCGCAATGAGCACACAAAGCAAGATCACTTACAAACTACTCCAAACAGAAAAATATATACACATTTATTTTAAGGCCTTTAAAACAATGACCGTAGCGAGAAAATTACAATATCACAATATTAAGCCAACACATACCCTATCAACACAATATATATACAAATACGACAGTAGCAAGCGTTATATGCACAAAATGTGTAGTCCACCTGCAAGGGAAGGAAAACAGGCAGTGCGATACAATGCTTTAGACTCAGTTTGCCTTCAGAGGCACCTAACTAGATGGAAGTCCGAGCCCTGCGAAGAGTGGAGCCTTGTGCTCAAAAGTACCTGCACACGCTGGTGCCAACGGGCAAAAGGAAAGTCTCTTCTAAGGAAATCAGGCAGTTCAGTTCAGTGCACAAAGGAAGGAGAACAAGTTCCGCGACTCAAGCGCAGCCTCCACAGTGGGCAGAAGCAGAGCGCGAGTACGGCAAAAGGGTGCTGTTTTACACAGCGGGGAAAAGCAATGGGCTCCTGCAGGAGGGCGACCAGATCCTAGCTAAACTACTCACCGGTCCCCGATGCAAGCAGACCCAGGCTTCTCCGCGTCAGTTTCAGCAGCTGGCAGGTTCAGAAGAGCAGGGAACACCTCGTCGTCGTGTTGAGTAAAAAGACGTCCCAATCGAAGAAACCTGCACAGTTTTGTCACCACAGCAGGGCAACGGAGCGGCCGTGTGTATCTGAGCCAAATGTACACTACTCACTTCCGACCTGGGAACGCCAAGTGTACGAAGCGTGTGAGAGTGACAAGGACTCGAAATACTACACAACCTGGTGGCGGTTACAGAGCAAGACTCCCGTGTAAGCTGGTCAGTCAGCTGGATGGCCCAGAGACGCTTCCGAAGGCTTACTGGCAGGAGATGGTGAAGATGCCGAGAATAGCTGTTCCCGCTATTCCAAAGGGTCGAAGTACCAGTACAGGCCTTCTGGTTCGATCAAAGGTGAAAAGGGTTTCACAAGGCGACAGCAGTGCAGAGGAGGAGTCCTTCAGCGGGTCACCAGCGATTCCTCGGTCCAGCCTCTTGGTTGCAGGATACTTGGCTCCTGTATTCCTTCGTTCGTGAGAACTCAGGAGATCGACATGGTAGTGGTGTTTCCAGCCCCCTCTTATCCACGGTTCCCTTCGCGCCAAAACGGAGGGGACCCAATGGGAGATCCGCTCATCAACACTCACACCATACGTGGACCAATCACGGACCACGGTGGTCCCAGGCATTCACACCACCCTAGACTCTCTGGCACCCAGGATGTGTATTGGGACCAGACATCCCAGCCCACACCCTGGAGGCACACACAAGACATGTAGAAGCCCGCGAAAGCATCCGTGTTTCGCGGGAAAGTACATGCCCAAATAAGGAAGGCCCCGGGTCGGCTCGACCTGGGGAAGGTGAAGGGAGCAAGACAGTCAGCGGACAGGACAAAGGAGCCTCGTGGTCTGGCCATTTTGGGAGCCAGGCCACCATTTTGGGTTAAGCGCAGAAAACGTGCTTAGAACGCCAAAAGGAGCTCAAAATACAAAGAAACGATCGCTGCCACCATTCCCGTCCCTGAATTACTTGCACCGATCAAATACAATCCTAAACGAGTATCTAGGGCCTGTAGAAGGCTAGAGACCCAAGAGAGCTGTAACTTAGCTTACAGTGCCCACTTGTGTCATGTTTCACTAAAGCCGCAACATGATAAAAGAAACTACGGGAAACAGCGTTCCCCGGTACTGACTGTCTTAAGGGCATGTCAGTTTCCCCGTAAGAAAGGAGCGAAAGCCCAGAGGAGTGCGGCAGAAGGCTGCACTTCTCTGGCAAAGTCAAGAACAAGGTGAAAAACAACAGCAAAAAGTTTAGGGGTTGCCACATGGAAGGAAAATTACCTACAGTTACGAAATCCTTCCTAACACTCGCCCCTCCCAGACTATGGACAGGAGGAACTAATCCACCCCTGGATGAGTCTCTTGTTCAGGTCGGTTAAACATTCTGGACAACCCATCAGCATTGCTATGTTGGACACCTGGCCTATGCTCAATAGTGAAGTCGAAGCCTTGTAGACTTATGGACCACCTAAGCAACTTTGGATTCTCCCCCTTCATGTTCATTAGCCACTTTAACGGCTTATGGTCAGTTTGCACAGTGAAGTGGGTCCCATAGAGGTAGGGCCTCAGCTTCCTTAGGGCCCACACAACAGAGAAACATTCTTTCTCTACCGTGGACCATCTGAGCTCTCTGTCCTTAAGCTGGCGACTAATAAAACCGATAGGGTGTTCCTTACCCTTCTCATCTACTTGTGATAGTACAGCTCCTATCCCAGTGTCAGAGGCGTCCGTCTGCACGATAAAAGGTCTTTGATAATCAGGGGCCCTCAGGACAGGGGCCTGGCACAAGGAGTCTTTTAAGCCATTCAAGGCCTTCTTACACTTGTCGGTCCAAGTTACCTTCTTGGGTTTCTTCGGAGTTGTGAGGGCAGTCAGAGGAGCAGCTATGGTGCCATAGTCTGCCACAAAATTGCGGTAATACCCCGTGAGTCCTAAGAAGGCTCTCACTTGGGTTTGCGTAGTGGGGGTAGGCCAGTCTTGTACTGCTTGTACTTTACTGGGTAGAGGCTGTATCCTCCCTCCACCTACTTCATGTCCAAGGTAAACCACTGAGCCTTGTCCAATCTGGCATTTACTAGCCTTTATGGTCAGGTGTGCTTTCTGAAGAGCCTGGAGCACAATCCCGAGGTGTTTCACATGGTCTTCCCAGGTGGCACTGAAAAATGCTATATCGTCCAGATATGCAAGACAGAATTCGTCCAACCCATTCAACACATGATTCACAAGCCTCTGGAAAGTGGCAGGGGCATTCTTCAACCCGAACGGCATTACCCGGAATTGGTAAAGGCCGTCTGGAGTAGAAAATGCTGTCTTCTCCTTGGCATGTTCTGCTAAAGCTATTTGCCAATAGCCAGCAGTGAGGTCAAACGTGCTGAGGTACTTGGAGGCACCCAAAGTATCCACCAGCTCATCTGTTCGAGGCAAGGGGTGTGCATCTGTCTTGGTGACAGCATTCAGAGCCCTGTAATCCACGCAGAACCTCAATTCAGAAGTGCCTGCCTTTGGAACCAAAACCACTGGGCTGGACCAAGGACTACTAGAGGGTCAATCACCCCAAGGTCTAACATCTTGTTGACCTCGGTCTTAATATAAGACCGTACTTTGTCTGACATCCTGTATCCCCTACTTTTGGTAGGTACACTCTCTCCTGTGTCAATGTTATGTTTGCACCAAGGTGTCAAACCAGGCGACTGTGAAAACAGGGGGGAAAACTGCCTAAGCAAACTTTTCACCTCAGCCTGCTGATCAGAAGTCAGGTGAGGGGCCACTCGGACACCCTCAAAGGAGCTATCTGAAGGACCGCTTTGGAACAGGTCGGGGAGAGGTTCAGACTCCTCTTCCTCAACATCTGAAGCCAGTAGCAGTGCTGCGATTCCGACTCTTGGGACGAAAGCCTTCAGCCTATTCACGTGAAACACTTTTGGAGCCTGTCCAGGCCTTCCAAGGTCCACTAAATAGTTAACCTCACCCAGGGGCTCCACCACTGTGTAAGGGCCTGACCATTTGTCCTGTAAAGCTCGAGGCCTTATGGGATTCATGATCAGGACTTGCTGACCAGGTATAAAGTTGATGAGGGAAGCTTTCTGTTCGTTCCAATGTTTCACCAGCGCTTGCCCTGCCTTCAATTTATCACTAGCCAAGCCCATCAGAAGTACCATCCGTTTTCTGAGCCCTAGCACATAATCAACTACGTTGGTAGTAACAGGGGGAGTGGGCATCTCCCATCCCTCTTTGACGATGGCTAAGGGTCCCCGTACGGGATGACCGAACAGAAGTTCGAAGGGGCTGAAGCCAACACCCTCCTGTGGTACCTCTCGGTAGGCAAACAGTAAGCATGGTAACAGAAGATCCCATTTTCTTCTCTGAGGCTCCTCCAGAGCCCCAATCATGCTCTTTGACGTTCTGTTGAAACGTTCCACCAGACCATTGGTCTGGGGGTGGTATGCAGAAGAGAACTTGTAGGTGACCCCACATTCTTTCCACATAGCCTGCATATACTTCGACATAAAGTTGATGCCACGATCCGACACCACTTCTTTAGGGAAGCACACCCTAGTAAATATGCCGAGTAAAGCTTTTGCAACTGACTTGGCAGTTACAGTTTTCAATGGGATGGCCTCAGGATACCTGGTTGCATGGTCGACCAGCACCAGGATAAACCTATTGCCCGAGGATGTTTGCGGGTCAAGGGGACCAACGATGTCGATCCCTACCCTTTCAAATGGTACCCCCACAACTGGGAGCGGTACCAACGGAGCTTGGATTGTCGCGCCAACCTTACCAGACAACTGGCAGGAGGTACAACTCCTGCAGTGACTTTCTACTTGCACCCCCATCTTGGGCCAGTAGAAGTGCATGGATAACCTTTGCTTGGTCCTCTTCATACCAAGGTGACCAGCAAGGGGAACTTCATGCGCCAACTGCAGGAGGAAGGGCCTAACAGCAAGGGGAACCACCAACCTCCTATTGTCTCCTTCTGTAGACTCTGTGGGCTCGCTATACAGGAGTCCACCTTCCCAATAAATCCTATGCGTCCCAGGAGGTTCACCCTCAAGCTGGGAGCAGGCCTGTCTCCTTAGGCCTTCCAGAGATGGGCACGCACGTTGGCCTTTACTGAATTCGTCCCTATCAGGACCTCCTTCAACTAACAAGTCTTTTAGTTCAGGATGATCATTGGGGTCGAATACTTCAGGCATCGCCACCTCCTCGTCAGGTCCAGGCGATTGACCAACTTCCTCCACCGCAGTGGTAGGCGAGCTCGGGGGAATATTCTCTTACCCTCGTCGTGACTTGTCGACTCCTTTCGCCTTGGGTTTCCCCTTCGGCTGGGGCGGCGTATTGGACTTGGCCAATGCTGCCCGTGCTTGAGACCGTGTGTAGGGTCTTTCGGCAGTGTCTCCTACGAGCCCTAAAGCTCTGAGATCATTACCTAACAAGACCTTTCCCGGGACGTTTCTCTGAATGCTCACTGGAATCCTGACTGTTGTACCATTTAAAGTAAGATTTACAGGTATTACGGGAAACATACGGAGGGGGCCGTCAGCCAACTTAGTGGGCATCAGAGTAGCTCTGGCAACTTCCTCTGAGTCTACCAAAGTAGAATCCACTACAGTGCGACTGCACCCACTATCCCTAAGAGCTGGAGTATCTACTCCATTGATCAGCACACTGTCTTTAAAGTAGTGCTTGGTATTATCCGGAATCCTAGAATAAGCCTCTGCGACTTTAGGCTCCAAGGAACCAAATGACACTAAAACTACCTCAGCCTCTATCCCGCTGGGAAATCCGTCTGAGGAGAAGGGTGCTCCTGTAGTCTCTTCTTCCTCGTAGGAGGAGAAGGCCAGATTAGCGGAGTGGACCCCCAAAGGTCTAACCTTACACCGGGGATCCCCCTTCACATGGTCAGTTGCTCCACAAGCAAAACAAGATCCATTGGGTCTGTTTACATAGGGAGGCTTATTGTAACCAGAGTTTTGTTTCGGAGGCTGACCTCCACTACCCTGTGAGCTCTCTTGTGTCCTACCCTTATTTTTCTTTTTGTGGCCCTTATGGGAAGACGATTTAGCAGATTCTCCACCCTCCATATCTTTGGACTTTTTCCCTTCCTCCTGCTTACCAGGATGAGTTTTGTCCTTATGGGACACTCGATGTGACACCCATAAGTCTGCTGCAATGGCCAGCTTCTTAGGATCTATCTCCTTCGAATTCGGCCAAATGCTGCTTAAGCTCCGGGGAAGAAGAAGCAAAAATGTGTTCCAGCATGACAAGATTTATCATGCCTTCGAAGGTAGAAACCTTATAACCTTCGACCCAGCCAGTTAGGTTTTTCAAGGATTCAGTGACATAAGATACCCAAGTACCACCTTCCTTTTTCTTATACTCTCTGAAACGTTTCAAATATTGGGCCGGAGTCTTCCCAAACTTTAAAATGAGAGTTTGCTTTAACATTGCGAAATCAGCTCGCTCAGCCTTCGACATTTCCATAATGGCACTACAGCCAGAATGGGGCAGTCTGCTGAGTAACCATGCAATCTTATCAGCATTGTCAAATTGTTGAACTTCGCATGCATAGTCAAACGCATTCAGCCAGTCCATAATGTCATTCCTTTCCTCATACACACTGAGCAGATCTTTCGGAAACCGTGGATGAGAGGAAGCCCCAGACCCATGTCCAGGACCCTTGGACCCATTTGCAACCTGAAGCTTGGCCAGTTCCAACTGGTGATCCCTGTCTTTTTGTTTTTCTGCCTGTTCGATTTTTAGTTTGGCTATGCTGAATTCAAGCTCCTGCTGCCTAAACCGCAGCTCTTGCTTCTTGAATTCAAGCATAGCCTCCCCATCAGCACTGGCAGAGGAAACATTAGACATCACATCCTCCCTGTCCTCGTGGTCGCGATGGATCAGTGCAGCGGCAGAACCGTCGGTTCTACCAGTGAGAGCAGCCCCACCACCTTCTGCACTGTCCTCAGAAGTTATAGCGTCAAGCTGCGCTTCTTGCCACGCCACGATTCTTTGGATCATTTCCAATTTAGTGCCTTGAGAGGAAACACCTCTCTCCGCACACATCTTCTTCAATGTTTCTGATTTGGAAGCATTTAAAGTTAACAAGGTATTTGTTTCCATACTGTTAGATAGGACTATGGCCTTTTTAAAGTTATACTACAACAATTCACTACGTGTCCTGGTTGGAATAACCTGAAATGCCTTAGTTCGTGCGCAACACTGGATACCTTCAGTCGTATCCCACCGCTGTACACCAATTTGTTAAGACGGATTTCTGAACTCTGTCCTGGTGGCGCAGAAGTTCAGAAGGCCAACCTAATTACTTGGAACAGGGTAACCTCTGGACGAGCCAGACCAATCAAGGTAGCGATCGCGGCGGTCAAGACTAGGTCTCAAGAGGGGTGAGGGTGACTGAAAGCACACAATGAGCACACAAAGCAAGATCACTTACAAACTACTCCAAACAGTTGTTATATCAAAAATATATACACATTTATTTTAAGGCCTTTAAAACAATGACCGTAGCGAGAAAATCACAATATCACAATATTAAGCCAACACATACCCTATCAACACAATATACATACAAATACGACAGTCGCAAGCGTTATATGCACGAAATGTGTAGTCCACCTGCAAGGGAAGGAAAACAGGCAGTGCGATACAATGCTTTAGACTCAGTTCGCCTTAAGAGGCACCTAACTAGATGGAAGTCCGAGCCCTGCGAAGAGTGGAGCCTTGTGCTCAAAAGTACCTGCACCCGCTGGTGCCAACGGGCAAAAGGAAAGTCTCTTCTAAGGAAATCAGGCAGTTCAGTTCAGTGCACAAAGGAAGGAGAACAAGTTCCGCGACTCAAGCGCAGCCTCCACAGTGGGCAGAAGCAGAGCGCGAGTACGGCAAAAGGGTGCTGTTTTACACAGCGGGGAAAAGCAATGGGCTCCTGCAGGAGGGCGACCAGATCCTAGCTAAACTACTCACCGGTCCCCGATGCAAGCAGACCCAGGCTTCTCCACGTCAGTTTCAGCAGCTGGCAGGTTCAGAAGAGCAGGGAACGCCTCGTCGTCGTGTTGAATAAAAAGACGTCCCAATCGAAGAAACCTGCACAGTTTTGTCACCACAGCAGGGCAACGGAGCGGCCGTGTGTATCTGAGCCAAATGTACACTACTCACTTCCGACCTGGGAACGCCAAGTGTACGAAGCGTGTGAGAGTGACAAGGACTCGAAATACTACACAACCTGGCGGCGGTTACAGAGCAAGACTCCCGTGTAAGCTGGTCAGTCAGCTGGATGGCCCAGAGACGCTTCCGAAGGCTTACTGGCAGGAGATGGTGAAGATGCCGAGAATAGCTGTTCCCGCTATTCCAAAGGGTCGAAGTACCAGTACAGGCCTTCTGGTTCGATCAAAGGTGAAAAGGGTTTCACAAGGTGACAGCAGTGCAGAGGAGGAATCCTTCAGCGGGTCACCAGCGATTCCTCGGTCCAGCCTCTTGGTTGCAGGATACTTGGCTCCTGTATTCCTTCGTTCGTGAGAACTCAGGAGATTGACATGGTAGTGGTGTTTCCAGCCCCCTCTTATCCACGGTTCCCTTCGCGCCAAAACGGAGGGGACCCAATGGGAGATCCGCTCATCAACACTCACACCATACGTGGACCAATCACGGACCACGGTGGTCCCAGGCATTCACACCACCCTAGACTCTCTGGCACCCAGGATGTGTATTGGGACCAGACATCCCAGCCCACACCCTGGAGGCACACACAAGACATGTAGAAGCCCGCGAAAGCATCCGTGTTTCGCGGGAAAGTACATGCCCAAATAAGGAAGGCCCCGGGTCGGCTCGACCTGGGGAAGATGAAGGGAGCAAGACAGTCAGCGGACAGGACAAAGGAGCCTCGTGGTCTGGCCATTTTGGGAGCCAGGCCACCATTTTGGGTTAAGCGCAGAAAATGTGCTTAGAATGCCAAAAGGAGCTCAAAATACAAAGAAACGATCGCTGCCACCATTCCCGTCCCTGAATTACTTGCACCGATCAAATACAATCCTAAACGAGTATCTAGGGCCTGTAGAAGGCTAGAGAACCAAGAGAGCTGTAACTTAGCTTACAGTGCCCTCTTGTGTCATGTTGCACTAAAGCCGCAACATGATAAAAGAAACTACCGGAAACAGCGTTCCCCGGTACTGACTGTTTTAAGGGCATGTCAGTTTCCCCGTAAGAAAGGAGCGAAAGCCCAGAGGAGTGCGGCAGAAGGCTGCACTTCTCTGGCAAAGTCAAGAACAAGGTGAAAAACAACAGCAAAAAGTTTAGGGGTTGCCACATGGAAGGAAAATTACCTACAATTACGAAATCCTTCCTAACACTCCAATTCTTGTATCTCAACCTTTCAGAAGCCAGGTGTGAAGGTTGAGGGTTCTGATGTCTGGATGGAGAACCTGACCTCCCTTCTGTGAGAGAAGATTCTCCTTGAGTGGAAGACGAATTGGAGGGCAGATGGACATGTCCAGAAGGTCTGGGTACCACGTTCTCCTAGCCCAATCTGGGGCAATTAGGATCATGGTTCTCCGGAATCTTCTAAACCTCCTGATCATTTGAGGAATGACAGGGACTGGTGGAAATGCGTACAGGAGTGGAAACTCCCAGTCCACTATGAACCCGTCCCCTAGAGCTCCTCTCGGGTAAAATTCCCTTGAACAAAACAGATCGCACTTTCTGTTGGTACTGGTGGCAAACAGATCCACTTGAGGGGTTCCCCAAAGGGCGAAGATCTCCTGAAGGACTTCTTGAGCTAGTTCCCACTCGTGGGAGACTGTGCTCTGCCTGCTCAGAGCGTCTGCCATCAAGTTCTTCTCTCCGGCTAGGTGAACTGCCGATAGAGAGATTCCTTCTTGAATTGCCCAAAACCAGAGCTGCATTGCCTCTCTGCACAGTGGCAGTGATCCTACGCCTCCTCTTTTGTTGAGGTAGTGCATGCCCACTGTGTTGTCCGTCATTATCAGGACATTTTTCCCCTGTACAGATGGCAGAAAAGCTTTCAGCGCTAGTCTGATTGCTCTCAGCTCTAACAGGTTGATATGTAGTCTGGACTCCGATGGAGACCAACGACCGCTGATGGTCAAGTCGTTGGTATGGGCTCCCCACCGCGTGAGTGAGGCATCTGTGACTACTGTTATCTCCGGCCATGGTTGCCAAAACAGTTCCCCCTTCAAGATGTTTTTCTGGCAGGCCCACCACTGAAGGTCTCGAGCCACCTTGTCTGGAATCTGGAGGAGGTCTGTCATTCTCCCTGAGAATTGCGACCACTGAGTTTTCAGTGCCCACTGAAGAGATCTCATTCTCAGGCGAGCCTCTGGCACAAGGAAGATGCAGGATGCCATGAGGCCTAGCAACCTCAAAAAGTCGAAGGCTGGGAGACGTTGGGCATTTTGAAACTTGGTGACCATCTGCAGAATATCTTGAGCCCTCACCTCTGGTGGTGAGGCTTTTCCCAGGGAAGTGTCCAGGACCGCTCCAATGAACTGGAGTCTCTGGTATCATCTGTGACTTCTTTAAATTGAGGGAGAAGCCCAGTTTGTGAAGGAAGTGGCAGACATAATCTAGCTGGATCTGAGCTTGTTCCGAAGATACAGCTCTGATCAGCCAATCGTCCAGGTAGGGGTAGACGTGGATCCCTTCCCTCCTAAGACTTGCAGCCACTACCGACATTAGCTTTGTGAAGACCCTCGGGACGAGATCAGCCCAAATGGCAGAACTCGAAATTGATAATGAGAGCCGCCAATTGAGAACCTCAGGTATTTCCTGTGTTTGAGATGGATTGGCACATGGAAATAAGCATCCTCGAGGTCCATAGATACCAGCCAGTCCTGGAGCTGGAGGGCCTGAAGGATTTGAGAGAGAGTTACCATCTTGAACTTGTCTTTCCTGAGGAAATTGCTCAATTCTCGTAAGTCCAAGATAGGTCTCAGTCCTCCATCTTTCTTCGGTATGAGAAAGTAGGGGGAGTACCAGCCCTTGTTCCTCTCCGCTACAGGTACCGGTTCTATGGCACCTTTCTCTAGCAGGTCTACAATTTCCTGCAAGAGGAGCGGATCTGGAACTTTCAGAGAGCTGTTCCCCAGTGAATGACTCTGAGGGATGCGTAGAAAAGGTAGGCAGTAACCTTGGGCAACTGTCTCCAATACCCAAGCATCTGACGTAATAGCCTGCCATTCCGTCAGATGTTGAGTTAACCTGCCCCCTACCGGTGTTTTGTGAAGAGAGTCCTCAGAGCGGTTTGGAGGCGGCTGATGCAGATGCCGAGGGTAAAGAGGCACCTGCTGCTGCTGCGGCTTTTGTATTTTTACCCCGTCCACCTCGGGTGAATTTTTTCTGAACCCTTTGAACCGGCTGTCCTCTGCCTTTTCCGAATGCAGAATAGAAGCGAAAGGACTTACCTCTCCAAGAGGTTCCTGAGGAGCAATATGGTGTCTGACGGATTGCAGCTCCTAGGGATTTTGCTGCTGCCTTTGATGTTTGTAGTTTTTTCTAAACTGTCATCCGCCTTCTTACCAAACAAAGAAGAGCCGCCAAAGGGCATATTCAAGATTTTGCTTTGCACATCTGGAGCAAAACCAGACTTTCGCAACCAAGCAAATCTCCGGGTTGTTGTACTTGCCGCCATGGACCTGTTGATGCTGTCAGCAGAATCGATGCCAGTTTGAAGGGATTCGCACATAGCGTCTTTACCATCCTTGATGATGTGTAGGAACGCTTCCCTTTCTTCTCCCTCCGGGAGGCAGTCAGCCGCTGATGAAGCACACTCCCAAAGTGTGTGGCTGAACCTTGCGAGCGTACAAGTAGCATTGGTGGATTTCAACGCCATGCTACATGCGGAAAATACTTTTTTGACCATAGAGTCATATCTCTTATCATCCCTATCCTGTGCAACAGTAGGGTAAGCCGATTTACTACCTGCTGAAGTAGCTGCCTGAACAACCAGACTCTCCGGAGTTGGGTGTTTGGATAAATATTCAGGGTCAGCAAAAGATACCCTATATTTAGCTGATAATTTCTTGTTAACCGCCGGGATAACCTCAGGTGTTTCCCAGTTTGCCAGTATTCTCCTTTGCAATGCCGCATGAAATGGCACCACAGGATCCTCCTGTGGACCTTTGACCAAGATGTCTGTGAGGTCGTCTTGCTGAAAAGCAGGTGAGGGTGTGGACCTCCCCATAAACTCTATTATCCTTGCCATCAAGGTTCTATAAGGGGTTTCAGCATGTTCCCCTGGGTCTGGTGTGGCAAATTCCACTTCTGGGGAAGTGTCCAACCCACTTGCTTCCTGTAGGGATTCATGGAGGTCTTTCAACCTACCTTCCTCAGAGGTAAATTCCTCTGGTGCAGGAGTTGCAGATCCCTGCAAATCAAAAGGTCTTCCTGATCTGAATCCTCCCCTTCTTCATAAACAGAAGATAAGTCTCTGGTATAAATCCCATTTCCAGAGCAGAAGGAGCCAAATTCGTCATGATTGGCTGAGAAAACGTTGACGTCGTCGACACGGATGTTGAAGGCTTCGAAGCCATCAAAGCCATCGAAAAAGGCATTGAGAAAGGTGGTAGAGGCCTTGATGAACTCGAGAGTATCAGGATTCTACTCGAGGTTATCGAAGACATTCTCGTGCTCGAGGCTCTGGGTATGGCCACTGGCCAGACCCTCCAGCTTATAGCGATTTTGCGATCCCGCAAAATGCCGCGAAAACGGCCGTTTTTCGCAAAATGCCGCAAAAATTGCCGTTTTGTGCAAAAACAGCATCTTAAAAAAAAAAGTTTACTTTTTTTAAAGTAATCTGCAAAAATTACTGTTTTGAAAAAAATAATCCTCAGGGTGCCGGGTTTTCAACTTTTTTTTTTTTACACAAGAAATGAAATCACTTGCGCTCCAAAAAAGTGCAGCCCAATCCACAAGGGACACATTAATGGGCACATTTTGTATGCGCGCCCATTCAGATGGCCTTTTTCACCTCTTTGATCAAATAAAGTGGCGTTTCTGTCAATTTAAAAGTGCATCCCTCATTTCCAAGCAAGATGCACTTTTAAATGTGCAGAAATTGTAGGCAACCCTACGCACACAGGATGTAGGGCTGCCACTGCACGACAGGGTCTTTCCTGACCCTGTCATGCATTTCTTTTAAGGTATGAACCGCTGCTGAGTCGCTTGCATTTTTGTTCCTCAAACAGGATAAAAATGCATTTTTTTGGGTCGTATTTTACAGCGGGAGGCACCTGGAGTGCCTGTCCCTGTGAAAGGCGCTGGGAGCTTGCAGAACACTGTCGGGAGGGCGATTCTATGCAAAGTACTGTCCATTTTGATGACAAAAATCTATCGAATGTTACAATTTGACCAATTTCATCCAGTACTACTCAATCTATTTTTATAAATACTGAACATGTGTTGCGGGGGTGTCACCCGCTCCCCATGTTCAGTATTTTTGGTCTAGGGTGGTTGCAGAAGTTTTTTCCCCTTTTTCCTCAAAACCCAGAACACCATTCAAGGCAGCTGCCAGCGCACAATTTGCGCTACAGCTCAAGCCTGTGGAAATGCGCCGGTCACCTTTGAGAATAAGGTGACCTGCTCATTTCCAAAAATGGGTTGTCTAAAAATAGCATATTCTCCGATCTTTTTTTAAATGCCCCATTATTTGAGGAACTGGGTCAAAATCTACATTTTAAAAAAATAAAAAAAATGGTTACACTATGAGAGAGAGGGAGAGTGATGGGTGAGATGTGAAGTGATAGGCAAGAAAGCAGAGGGAGAGCAGTGGGTCTGAGGAGGAAGTGCTGCACTAGAGAGCAGAGGAAGCAGTGATGCGGTCGGCCAGAAATCTGAGAGCGAGCAGAGGTACAGAAAGTAGAGGTAGCGTGTGGTCAGTGAGCCAGAAAGCAGAGAGGAAGCGGTTGGCCAGAAAGAGGCAGTGAGCTGCAGATTGGGGAAAAGGATGAGGGAAGAATGCGATAGAATGGGAGAAAAGATGCAAGATGCAGAAGCAGCACAAAAGAATGAAGGACTTTATATTGAGGGAGGAATTGTAGAGTGTAAGGTGTGAGTTGGGAATATGATTTGGAGTGTGGCAGGGGCTGGACAGTGCAAATTGTGACATTACATAGAACGTGAGTATTTGTATGACAGAGTGAGAGGTTAAGGAATGCAAGTTGTGATGGAGAGTTGGTGAGATATGTGTTGATGAGAGAGGTGTGTGGGTGTTTGGGGGATTGGAGAACATAGAAGGGGAATATTTTCAGCATTACACTTGATAATGATCAATTTAGTTAATACTATTAAATAGGCATGAACATTGAACCAGAAATGTAGCCAAAGCAAACACTGTTCTGCCAAGCTAGAGACATCTGGGACTCTTCCTATTAAATTAATACAAAAGATACATAATAATGATACCCTGGCTCCCTTCTAGCCTTGCACTCTGCCTATTTCCTACAATGTGGCAATCTTACACCCTCCAGTTAATACAAAATGTCCTGCAAAAATGCTGCAATAAATAAAGGTTTGTGCCGCAAAATTTGCCATTTAATGCGTCAAAATCCTGGAAGGTCAGACTGGCTGTGAGGTGGCCGTGGGTTTATCCTTTCTCAGCGTCGACGTCGGCGTCGAAGACGGCGTCGACTCGACTGACCTGTGCGACGAAGAACCCTTCGATAACGGCATCGACGACGCCGATCTATGTGTCGAAGGGATCTTCGATGACGGCGTTGAAGACACAACTTTGCCTTTACTCGAGGGTTTGTGACGCTCTCGAGTGGCTTCTTTCGCCGGGTGCTGCGACTCGCGGCTTTTTGATTTTTCAGGTCTTTCACCCAGGGTATCACCCTCAGCCGACTTCGAGGGGGTTGAGGCCGCTTTCTCGAAGACGCTTAGCATCTTTTTCCTGAATTCCTCCCACTCAGCCTGAGAGCTATGCTTTGTGGGCCAGGAGACCCTTTATGGGGAAACGGAAGAAGACGAAGACGAGGAAGGGCATCTTCAACGTCTCTTTTTTGAATGCTTTGATCTCGAAGAGTGATGGGAGCTGCTTCGAGACCTAGAACGAGAATGTCTTTTGTGATGGCGAGGAGACGAATGTCTCGACTCCGCCGAGGAAACTTTCAAAGAAGTTTTAACTGCCTTACCTCTCTCGAGCTTCCCCTTACGCTCCTTCAAGGCTTTCGCCTTCATGGACATGCAGTCCTTGCACTCCGAACAATGGTGCTCGATTCCCAGGCACAATAAACAGATCCTGTGAGGATCCGTCAACGACATTTTCTTTCCACAGTCTCGACATTTTTTGAAGCCAGACCGTGGAGTCGTCGGTTCGGGTGAGGAAGCCATCGAGTACGAGTCGGTATTCACGAGGAATAATGATATATTTGACTGAAGAACTGAGCAACGATATTCCGAGACCCCACGAAGGGGCTGTCGCGCCCTTCTTCAGGTAAAGATATCGGGGAATTATTGTTCTATTCTGGGAATACAAATAAAAATGGTTCTATTTAAGTATATTCACAGTGTATTTGTATTAAATCTTATTTTGTCTGTTTAAACAGGAATAAATCCGATCTGTGGACTCTATAGCACTAACCTTGGAACCAGTGGTGAGCTGGATAGCAAAGCTTTTCACATTGTCAGAGAAATTCATAAGCCAGTTCTTTATGTAAAAACACCACATTACTAAATTGTTGTAGTTACAAACTTGGTCTCCAGTGGGAAGAGTCGCTGGATAATGTGATTAAGCTGATGACAGACAGATGTTTGATTTATGTTCTCCCCATCTTAGTTTCACTTTTCTGCCAGTGAGACCCACTTAGTACTGCCCATATGGGCCTCTTATCCCATAGATCGCATTCTTCGTGTCACATGTGGATGTGTGCATTAGTGGGATTCAGTGTCCTTTATGGGGATGATTAATGTAATTTCCTTTAATTACATTATGACAACAGTTGCAGTTGTTACAGATGATGGTCCCACTGAAGGTTTGTTTTTTTCTTTGATCTCTTGTGACTAAAATCTGATTTTATGAGGTGGTCTCAGAGGGACCTACTCTTGCTGTAAGCAAACAGGGGTGGAGTGGAAAACAGGTTTGCTAATGTTGGATCCAACAATAGCATTCTCCAGTTTTTCTTGACTATTTTCTTTATCCAACTGCTTTGTTGAGAGTAGGTAGTGACGTATACTAAATCACTCTTAGTAGTTTTGGCACTTGGTTTCAAAGCCTCTGATCTGGGTATGTTTTTTACTTTGGTAGCATGTTTTTGTACTATCTCCTTATCATATCCTCGCTCCAGAAATGTGTTTGTAAGTTCTGTTGCTTTGATATCAAATTCTCATTCATCAGATATAATTCTCCTATATCTGAGGAACTGGCTGAGGGGGATACTTTCTATGTTTCTTTTGGGATGAAAGCTCATTGTCAATAGGAGGCTGTTTCTATCAGTAGATTTGATAAAAACTGTTGTCTCTAGTTTGCTTAGTTTGAGATAAACTAGCACATCTAGGAATTCTATCAATGTTTTGCTCCATTTATGAGCAAATCTAATTCTTAGTGCGAGTGTACTCAATCGCGCCAGGAACTGTTCCTGCGAGCAAAGATGAATTAAAGTACGTATTCTTACTGTTGCACTGGGATCTGTGTCTTTTTAGGCTCTCTACAACTCTCTAGGACCCCACCCCACTGGGGGAACTGTTTGTAATGTTGAGTGTACCTGTCAGCCCCTTCTGTGTGTTTCCTACTGTGTGAACCCTCCTCCGTTCCCCCCCTCTGCGCATCCTGCGTTGTGTGGCACGGGATGTGCATCTCTCCTCTTTCACTTTTGTATATCTCCTCTCTCTCTTTCGCTCCCTCCTCCTCCTACTTCCTCCTCACACCCTCTATGGTGCTTTCCCTCTCCCCTGTCATGTGTAACTGCTACTCAATCTCCTATCCAATCCCTGTCACCAAGTCAGGAAAGAAGAGGTTCAAGAGGGATATCCTGGCTTTCAACCCAGGCCTCCCTATCGCTGATACCTACATCAGTGCTTCCTCCAGACAGACACTTACTGACAGACATCCTCTTTGTTGTTCCCTCTCCAGACCTATGGACCCCTCATATGGTCTCTGTTCTCTCTCCTTTTTCCTCCTCTCCTATTAATGGTGGCACTCGGCGGGAGGTCCTATTGGCCACCTTCCTCTCCTCCAAAACAATCATTAATGTCTATCTGAAAGGCACTGTCTTGTTCCAGGGCCCTCAGCCCAATCTCCTCCGTTTCAAAAGGGGTAAGCAGAGTCATATCAACTTCCTTCCTTCTCCTGCTGCTCCTACCAGCACCTCTCTGGCTCCTCCACCACCTCCTTCTGCCACCACCTCTCTGTAATCCTCCTCATCCTCTCTGGCTACTTTGACATCTCCTTCTACCTCCTCCTCCCACTCTTGGGTCCCTCTACCACCTCTGCAGGGCATACCTCAAGCATGTACCCCTCCACAGAAGTCTTTGAAATTTGGCAACCTGCTCCACGTCGCTACTTTCAATTTTTGCTCTGCTGTCAAACACTCCTCTGACATTTACCACCTCCTTGAAGAACTTGACCTGGATGTCCTCGCTCTCATCAAGAAATGGTTCATGGCCAGGTCTGTCACATGTTTTGACATTCTCCTCCTTGATGGATGGCTACAAGATCCTCTCCGAACCCAGAGCCAACCCTCTCAGAGTTGGATTAGCTCTGATCTTTCCCGAGTGAATTCCTGCTTCTGTCATTCCCATGCAGGCCTACTCCTCATCTGAATGCCTGGTCTGCAGGCTCTCTATCTCTCCTGGCCTCTCTCTGACTGTGGCCACCATCTACAGGCGACCGTCACACACTCTTCCTCTCCTCTCCTTGCCTCTATCTCTCAACTTCTCCTCCTCAGAGACCTCAACATCCATCTGGATTCTTCTAATCCCTCCTCAGGGCTCTTCCGCAACCTCTGCAGCACTCTCTCTCTTTCCATTCTACCGTCTGGTCCGACAAACTCTGCCGGGCACACCTTGGATGTTGTCATCTCCTCAGATATCCCCCTCTCGAACCCTCTCACCACTCCTCTCTCTTGGACTGACCACTTTCTGCGCTCCTCTCACCTTAAGCTCTCTGTCCCCCAGGTGAAGCCGACCCCAGCACTGCCACCTACCTTCTCAGTCATTTGTGCGTCAGTGGAGGCCTTTGCCACTACTTCCTCTGCTCCTACTACGCCTGCGGCTGACTCACACTCTGACACAGTCCTCTCTAACCTGCATCTTTCTATCTTCAACACTCTGGATGTCCTTGCCCCGGTCATGAGAATCCATCTGAAGCCTACCTCCAATTGCAGCTCTTGGTACGACTCTGATCTTGCCACCCTGAAATGCAAGTGTAGAGTGGCTGAGAGGAAGTGGAGGGCATTGGGTGCATCCTCTGACAAACTGGCCTGCCGCCTGCTCCAAAGGCAATACAGACTCTCTGTCATGTACCAGGAGAGAGCCCACATCCAAGCCCACGTCTCCGCAGCCTCTAACAACACAGCCAACCTCTTTAAAATCTGCAAGGAACTGGCCAATCCTTCTGCAGTCTCTACCTCTCCTGTTCCCTCCCAGGACCTCTGTACGGCTCTGGCTTCTCACTTCACCATCCCGTCCTCTCTCTCTTCTTCCTCTCTCTCTACATCTCTTGGCCCCCCTCTGCCGCCTCTCCTTTCCTTCTCCTTTCTCCTCTTTCTCTCTGACCACTCCTAACGATGTTGCTAAACAAGTCCGATCTATGAAAGTGTCGTCCAAGCAGGACCAGAAGCATCAAGGACCTCATTGACACCCTCGCGCCAGCCTTAGTACAGGCCTTCTGGTTCGATCAAAGGTGAAAAGGGTTTCACAAGGTGACAGCAGTGCAGAGGAGGAATCCTTCAGCGGGTCACCAGCGATTCCTCGGTCCAGCCTCTTGGTTGCAGGATACTTGGCTCCTGTATTCCTTCGTTCGTGAGAACTCAGGAGATTGACATGGTAGTGGTGTTTCCAGCCCCCTCTTATCCACGGTTCCCTTCGCGCCAAAACGGAGGGGACCCAATGGGAGATCCGCTCATCAACACTCACACCATACGTGGACCAATCACGGACCACGGTGGTCCCAGGCATTCACACCACCCTAGACTCTCTGGCACCCAGGATGTGTATTGGGACCAGACATCCCAGCCCACACCCTGGAGGCACACACAAGACATGTAGAAGCCCGCGAAAGCATCCGTGTTTCGCGGGAAAGTACATGCCCAAATAAGGAAGGCCCCGGGTCGGCTCGACCTGGGGAAGATGAAGGGAGCAAGACAGTCAGCGGACAGGACAAAGGAGCCTCGTGGTCTGGCCATTTTGGGAGCCAGGCCACCATTTTGGGTTAAGCGCAGAAAATGTGCTTAGAATGCCAAAAGGAGCTCAAAATACAAAGAAACGATCGCTGCCACCATTCCCGTCCCTGAATTACTTGCACCGATCAAATACAATCCTAAACGAGTATCTAGGGCCTGTAGAAGGCTAGAGAACCAAGAGAGCTGTAACTTAGCTTACAGTGCCCTCTTGTGTCATGTTGCACTAAAGCCGCAACATGATAAAAGAAACTACCGGAAACAGCGTTCCCCGGTACTGACTGTTTTAAGGGCATGTCAGTTTCCCCGTAAGAAAGGAGCGAAAGCCCAGAGGAGTGCGGCAGAAGGCTGCACTTCTCTGGCAAAGTCAAGAACAAGGTGAAAAACAACAGCAAAAAGTTTAGGGGTTGCCACATGGAAGGAAAATTACCTACAATTACGAAATCCTTCCTAACACTCCAATTCTTGTATCTCAACCTTTCAGAAGCCAGGTGTGAAGGTTGAGGGTTCTGATGTCTGGATGGAGAACCTGACCTCCCTTCTGTGAGAGAAGATTCTCCTTGAGTGGAAGACGAATTGGAGGGCAGATGGACATGTCCAGAAGGTCTGGGTACCACGTTCTCCTAGCCCAATCTGGGGCAATTAGGATCATGGTTCTCCGGAATCTTCTAAACCTCCTGATCATTTGAGGAATGACAGGGACTGGTGGAAATGCGTACAGGAGTGGAAACTCCCAGTCCACTATGAACCCGTCCCCTAGAGCTCCTCTCGGGTAAAATTCCCTTGAACAAAACAGATCGCACTTTCTGTTGGTACTGGTGGCAAACAGATCCACTTGAGGGGTTCCCCAAAGGGCGAAGATCTCCTGAAGGACTTCTTGAGCTAGTTCCCACTCGTGGGAGACTGTGCTCTGCCTGCTCAGAGCGTCTGCCATCAAGTTCTTCTCTCCGGCTAGGTGAACTGCCGATAGAGAGATTCCTTCTTGAATTGCCCAAAACCAGAGCTGCATTGCCTCTCTGCACAGTGGCAGTGATCCTACGCCTCCTCTTTTGTTGAGGTAGTGCATGCCCACTGTGTTGTCCGTCATTATCAGGACATTTTTCCCCTGTACAGATGGCAGAAAAGCTTTCAGCGCTAGTCTGATTGCTCTCAGCTCTAACAGGTTGATATGTAGTCTGGACTCCGATGGAGACCAACGACCGCTGATGGTCAAGTCGTTGGTATGGGCTCCCCACCGCGTGAGTGAGGCATCTGTGACTACTGTTATCTCCGGCCATGGTTGCCAAAACAGTTCCCCCTTCAAGATGTTTTTCTGGCAGGCCCACCACTGAAGGTCTCGAGCCACCTTGTCTGGAATCTGGAGGAGGTCTGTCATTCTCCCTGAGAATTGCGACCACTGAGTTTTCAGTGCCCACTGAAGAGATCTCATTCTCAGGCGAGCCTCTGGCACAAGGAAGATGCAGGATGCCATGAGGCCTAGCAACCTCAAAAAGTCGAAGGCTGGGAGACGTTGGGCATTTTGAAACTTGGTGACCATCTGCAGAATATCTTGAGCCCTCACCTCTGGTGGTGAGGCTTTTCCCAGGGAAGTGTCCAGGACCGCTCCAATGAACTGGAGTCTCTGGTATCATCTGTGACTTCTTTAAATTGAGGGAGAAGCCCAGTTTGTGAAGGAAGTGGCAGACATAATCTAGCTGGATCTGAGCTTGTTCCGAAGATACAGCTCTGATCAGCCAATCGTCCAGGTAGGGGTAGACGTGGATCCCTTCCCTCCTAAGACTTGCAGCCACTACCGACATTAGCTTTGTGAAGACCCTCGGGACGAGATCAGCCCAAATGGCAGAACTCGAAATTGATAATGAGAGCCGCCAATTGAGAACCTCAGGTATTTCCTGTGTTTGAGATGGATTGGCACATGGAAATAAGCATCCTCGAGGTCCATAGATACCAGCCAGTCCTGGAGCTGGAGGGCCTGAAGGATTTGAGAGAGAGTTACCATCTTGAACTTGTCTTTCCTGAGGAAATTGCTCAATTCTCGTAAGTCCAAGATAGGTCTCAGTCCTCCATCTTTCTTCGGTATGAGAAAGTAGGGGGAGTACCAGCCCTTGTTCCTCTCCGCTACAGGTACCGGTTCTATGGCACCTTTCTCTAGCAGGTCTACAATTTCCTGCAAGAGGAGCGGATCTGGAACTTTCAGAGAGCTGTTCCCCAGTGAATGACTCTGAGGGATGCGTAGAAAAGGTAGGCAGTAACCTTGGGCAACTGTCTCCAATACCCAAGCATCTGACGTAATAGCCTGCCATTCCGTCAGATGTTGAGTTAACCTGCCCCCTACCGGTGTTTTGTGAAGAGAGTCCTCAGAGCGGTTTGGAGGCGGCTGATGCAGATGCCGAGGGTAAAGAGGCACCTGCTGCTGCTGCGGCTTTTGTATTTTTACCCCGTCCACCTCGGGTGAATTTTTTCTGAACCCTTTGAACCGGCTGTCCTCTGCCTTTTCCGAATGCAGAATAGAAGCGAAAGGACTTACCTCTCCAAGAGGTTCCTGAGGAGCAATATGGTGTCTGACGGATTGCAGCTCCTAGGGATTTTGCTGCTGCCTTTGATGTTTGTAGTTTTTTCTAAACTGTCATCCGCCTTCTTACCAAACAAAGAAGAGCCGCCAAAGGGCATATTCAAGATTTTGCTTTGCACATCTGGAGCAAAACCAGACTTTCGCAACCAAGCAAATCTCCGGGTTGTTGTACTTGCCGCCATGGACCTGTTGATGCTGTCAGCAGAATCGATGCCAGTTTGAAGGGATTCGCACATAGCGTCTTTACCATCCTTGATGATGTGTAGGAACGCTTCCCTTTCTTCTCCCTCCGGGAGGCAGTCAGCCGCTGATGAAGCACACTCCCAAAGTGTGTGGCTGAACCTTGCGAGCGTACAAGTAGCATTGGTGGATTTCAACGCCATGCTACATGCGGAAAATACTTTTTTGACCATAGAGTCATATCTCTTATCATCCCTATCCTGTGCAACAGTAGGGTAAGCCGATTTACTACCTGCTGAAGTAGCTGCCTGAACAACCAGACTCTCCGGAGTTGGGTGTTTGGATAAATATTCAGGGTCAGCAAAAGATACCCTATATTTAGCTGATAATTTCTTGTTAACCGCCGGGATAACCTCAGGTGTTTCCCAGTTTGCCAGTATTCTCCTTTGCAATGCCGCATGAAATGGCACCACAGGATCCTCCTGTGGACCTTTGACCAAGATGTCTGTGAGGTCGTCTTGCTGAAAAGCAGGTGAGGGTGTGGACCTCCCCATAAACTCTATTATCCTTGCCATCAAGGTTCTATAAGGGGTTTCAGCATGTTCCCCTGGGTCTGGTGTGGCAAATTCCACTTCTGGGGAAGTGTCCAACCCACTTGCTTCCTGTAGGGATTCATGGAGGTCTTTCAACCTACCTTCCTCAGAGGTAAATTCCTCTGGTGCAGGAGTTGCAGATCCCTGCAAATCAAAAGGTCTTCCTGATCTGAATCCTCCCCTTCTTCATAAACAGAAGATAAGTCTCTGGTATAAATCCCATTTCCAGAGCAGAAGGAGCCAAATTCGTCATGATTGGCTGAGAAAACGTTGACGTCGTCGACACGGATGTTGAAGGCTTCGAAGCCATCAAAGCCATCGAAAAAGGCATTGAGAAAGGTGGTAGAGGCCTTGATGAACTCGAGAGTATCAGGATTCTACTCGAGGTTATCGAAGACATTCTCGTGCTCGAGGCTCTGGGTATGGCCACTGGCCAGACCCTCCAGCTTATAGCGATTTTGCGATCCCGCAAAATGCCGCGAAAACGGCCGTTTTTCGCAAAATGCCGCAAAAATTGCCGTTTTGTGCAAAAACAGCATCTTAAAAAAAAAAGTTTACTTTTTTTAAAGTAATCTGCAAAAATTACTGTTTTGAAAAAAATAATCCTCAGGGTGCCGGGTTTTCAACTTTTTTTTTTTTACACAAGAAATGAAATCACTTGCGCTCCAAAAAAGTGCAGCCCAATCCACAAGGGACACATTAATGGGCACATTTTGTATGCGCGCCCATTCAGATGGCCTTTTTCACCTCTTTGATCAAATAAAGTGGCGTTTCTGTCAATTTAAAAGTGCATCCCTCATTTCCAAGCAAGATGCACTTTTAAATGTGCAGAAATTGTAGGCAACCCTACGCACACAGGATGTAGGGCTGCCACTGCACGACAGGGTCTTTCCTGACCCTGTCATGCATTTCTTTTAAGGTATGAACCGCTGCTGAGTCGCTTGCATTTTTGTTCCTCAAACAGGATAAAAATGCATTTTTTTGGGTCGTATTTTACAGCGGGAGGCACCTGGAGTGCCTGTCCCTGTGAAAGGCGCTGGGAGCTTGCAGAACACTGTCGGGAGGGCGATTCTATGCAAAGTACTGTCCATTTTGATGACAAAAATCTATCGAATGTTACAATTTGACCAATTTCATCCAGTACTACTCAATCTATTTTTATAAATACTGAACATGTGTTGCGGGGGTGTCACCCGCTCCCCATGTTCAGTATTTTTGGTCTAGGGTGGTTGCAGAAGTTTTTTCCCCTTTTTCCTCAAAACCCAGAACACCATTCAAGGCAGCTGCCAGCGCACAATTTGCGCTACAGCTCAAGCCTGTGGAAATGCGCCGGTCACCTTTGAGAATAAGGTGACCTGCTCATTTCCAAAAATGGGTTGTCTAAAAATAGCATATTCTCCGATCTTTTTTTAAATGCCCCATTATTTGAGGAACTGGGTCAAAATCTACATTTTAAAAAAATAAAAAAAATGGTTACACTATGAGAGAGAGGGAGAGTGATGGGTGAGATGTGAAGTGATAGGCAAGAAAGCAGAGGGAGAGCAGTGGGTCTGAGGAGGAAGTGCTGCACTAGAGAGCAGAGGAAGCAGTGATGCGGTCGGCCAGAAATCTGAGAGCGAGCAGAGGTACAGAAAGTAGAGGTAGCGTGTGGTCAGTGAGCCAGAAAGCAGAGAGGAAGCGGTTGGCCAGAAAGAGGCAGTGAGCTGCAGATTGGGGAAAAGGATGAGGGAAGAATGCGATAGAATGGGAGAAAAGATGCAAGATGCAGAAGCAGCACAAAAGAATGAAGGACTTTATATTGAGGGAGGAATTGTAGAGTGTAAGGTGTGAGTTGGGAATATGATTTGGAGTGTGGCAGGGGCTGGACAGTGCAAATTGTGACATTACATAGAACGTGAGTATTTGTATGACAGAGTGAGAGGTTAAGGAATGCAAGTTGTGATGGAGAGTTGGTGAGATATGTGTTGATGAGAGAGGTGTGTGGGTGTTTGGGGGATTGGAGAACATAGAAGGGGAATATTTTCAGCATTACACTTGATAATGATCAATTTAGTTAATACTATTAAATAGGCATGAACATTGAACCAGAAATGTAGCCAAAGCAAACACTGTTCTGCCAAGCTAGAGACATCTGGGACTCTTCCTATTAAATTAATACAAAAGATACATAATAATGATACCCTGGCTCCCTTCTAGCCTTGCACTCTGCCTATTTCCTACAATGTGGCAATCTTACACCCTCCAGTTAATACAAAATGTCCTGCAAAAATGCTGCAATAAATAAAGGTTTGTGCCGCAAAATTTGCCATTTAATGCGTCAAAATCCTGGAAGGTCAGACTGGCTGTGAGGTGGCCGTGGGTTTATCCTTTCTCAGCGTCGACGTCGGCGTCGAAGACGGCGTCGACTCGACTGACCTGTGCGACGAAGAACCCTTCGATAACGGCATCGACGACGCCGATCTATGTGTCGAAGGGATCTTCGATGACGGCGTTGAAGACACAACTTTGCCTTTACTCGAGGGTTTGTGACGCTCTCGAGTGGCTTCTTTCGCCGGGTGCTGCGACTCGCGGCTTTTTGATTTTTCAGGTCTTTCACCCAGGGTATCACCCTCAGCCGACTTCGAGGGGGTTGAGGCCGCTTTCTCGAAGACGCTTAGCATCTTTTTCCTGAATTCCTCCCACTCAGCCTGAGAGCTATGCTTTGTGGGCCAGGAGACCCTTTATGGGGAAACGGAAGAAGACGAAGACGAGGAAGGGCATCTTCAACGTCTCTTTTTTGAATGCTTTGATCTCGAAGAGTGATGGGAGCTGCTTCGAGACCTAGAACGAGAATGTCTTTTGTGATGGCGAGGAGACGAATGTCTCGACTCCGCCGAGGAAACTTTCAAAGAAGTTTTAACTGCCTTACCTCTCTCGAGCTTCCCCTTACGCTCCTTCAAGGCTTTCGCCTTCATGGACATGCAGTCCTTGCACTCCGAACAATGGTGCTCGATTCCCAGGCACAATAAACAGATCCTGTGAGGATCCGTCAACGACATTTTCTTTCCACAGTCTCGACATTTTTTGAAGCCAGACCGTGGAGTCGTCGGTTCGGGTGAGGAAGCCATCGAGTACGAGTCGGTATTCACGAGGAATAATGATATATTTGACTGAAGAACTGAGCAACGATATTCCGAGACCCCACGAAGGGGCTGTCGCGCCCTTCTTCAGGTAAAGATATCGGGGAATTATTGTTCTATTCTGGGAATACAAATAAAAATGGTTCTATTTAAGTATATTCACAGTGTATTTGTATTAAATCTTATTTTGTCTGTTTAAACAGGAATAAATCCGATCTGTGGACTCTATAGCACTAACCTTGGAACCAGTGGTGAGCTGGATAGCAAAGCTTTTCACATTGTCAGAGAAATTCATAAGCCAGTTCTTTATGTAAAAACACCACATTACTAAATTGTTGTAGTTACAAACTTGGTCTCCAGTGGGAAGAGTCGCTGGATAATGTGATTAAGCTGATGACAGACAGATGTTTGATTTATGTTCTCCCCATCTTAGTTTCACTTTTCTGCCAGTGAGACCCACTTAGTACTGCCCATATGGGCCTCTTATCCCATAGATCGCATTCTTCGTGTCACATGTGGATGTGTGCATTAGTGGGATTCAGTGTCCTTTATGGGGATGATTAATGTAATTTCCTTTAATTACATTATGACAACAGTTGCAGTTGTTACAGATGATGGTCCCACTGAAGGTTTGTTTTTTTCTTTGATCTCTTGTGACTAAAATCTGATTTTATGAGGTGGTCTCAGAGGGACCTACTCTTGCTGTAAGCAAACAGGGGTGGAGTGGAAAACAGGTTTGCTAATGTTGGATCCAACAATAGCATTCTCCAGTTTTTCTTGACTATTTTCTTTATCCAACTGCTTTGTTGAGAGTAGGTAGTGACGTATACTAAATCACTCTTAGTAGTTTTGGCACTTGGTTTCAAAGCCTCTGATCTGGGTATGTTTTTTACTTTGGTAGCATGTTTTTGTACTATCTCCTTATCATATCCTCGCTCCAGAAATGTGTTTGTAAGTTCTGTTGCTTTGATATCAAATTCTCATTCATCAGATATAATTCTCCTATATCTGAGGAACTGGCTGAGGGGGATACTTTCTATGTTTCTTTTGGGATGAAAGCTCATTGTCAATAGGAGGCTGTTTCTATCAGTAGATTTGATAAAAACTGTTGTCTCTAGTTTGCTTAGTTTGAGATAAACTAGCACATCTAGGAATTCTATCAATGTTTTGCTCCATTTATGAGCAAATCTAATTCTTAGTGCGAGTGTACTCAATCGCGCCAGGAACTGTTCCTGCGAGCAAAGATGAATTAAAGTACGTATTCTTACTGTTGCACTGGGATCTGTGTCTTTTTAGGCTCTCTACAACTCTCTAGGACCCCACCCCACTGGGGGAACTGTTTGTAATGTTGAGTGTACCTGTCAGCCCCTTCTGTGTGTTTCCTACTGTGTGAACCCTCCTCCGTTCCCCCCCTCTGCGCATCCTGCGTTGTGTGGCACGGGATGTGCATCTCTCCTCTTTCACTTTTGTATATCTCCTCTCTCTCTTTCGCTCCCTCCTCCTCCTACTTCCTCCTCACACCCTCTATGGTGCTTTCCCTCTCCCCTGTCATGTGTAACTGCTACTCAATCTCCTATCCAATCCCTGTCACCAAGTCAGGAAAGAAGAGGTTCAAGAGGGATATCCTGGCTTTCAACCCAGGCCTCCCTATCGCTGATACCTACATCAGTGCTTCCTCCAGACAGACACTTACTGACAGACATCCTCTTTGTTGTTCCCTCTCCAGACCTATGGACCCCTCATATGGTCTCTGTTCTCTCTCCTTTTTCCTCCTCTCCTATTAATGGTGGCACTCGGCGGGAGGTCCTATTGGCCACCTTCCTCTCCTCCAAAACAATCATTAATGTCTATCTGAAAGGCACTGTCTTGTTCCAGGGCCCTCAGCCCAATCTCCTCCGTTTCAAAAGGGGTAAGCAGAGTCATATCAACTTCCTTCCTTCTCCTGCTGCTCCTACCAGCACCTCTCTGGCTCCTCCACCACCTCCTTCTGCCACCACCTCTCTGTAATCCTCCTCATCCTCTCTGGCTACTTTGACATCTCCTTCTACCTCCTCCTCCCACTCTTGGGTCCCTCTACCACCTCTGCAGGGCATACCTCAAGCATGTACCCCTCCACAGAAGTCTTTGAAATTTGGCAACCTGCTCCACGTCGCTACTTTCAATTTTTGCTCTGCTGTCAAACACTCCTCTGACATTTACCACCTCCTTGAAGAACTTGACCTGGATGTCCTCGCTCTCATCAAGAAATGGTTCATGGCCAGGTCTGTCACATGTTTTGACATTCTCCTCCTTGATGGATGGCTACAAGATCCTCTCCGAACCCAGAGCCAACCCTCTCAGAGTTGGATTAGCTCTGATCTTTCCCGAGTGAATTCCTGCTTCTGTCATTCCCATGCAGGCCTACTCCTCATCTGAATGCCTGGTCTGCAGGCTCTCTATCTCTCCTGGCCTCTCTCTGACTGTGGCCACCATCTACAGGCGACCGTCACACACTCTTCCTCTCCTCTCCTTGCCTCTATCTCTCAACTTCTCCTCCTCAGAGACCTCAACATCCATCTGGATTCTTCTAATCCCTCCTCAGGGCTCTTCCGCAACCTCTGCAGCACTCTCTCTCTTTCCATTCTACCGTCTGGTCCGACAAACTCTGCCGGGCACACCTTGGATGTTGTCATCTCCTCAGATATCCCCCTCTCGAACCCTCTCACCACTCCTCTCTCTTGGACTGACCACTTTCTGCGCTCCTCTCACCTTAAGCTCTCTGTCCCCCAGGTGAAGCCGACCCCAGCACTGCCACCTACCTTCTCAGTCATTTGTGCGTCAGTGGAGGCCTTTGCCACTACTTCCTCTGCTCCTACTACGCCTGCGGCTGACTCACACTCTGACACAGTCCTCTCTAACCTGCATCTTTCTATCTTCAACACTCTGGATGTCCTTGCCCCGGTCATGAGAATCCATCTGAAGCCTACCTCCAATTGCAGCTCTTGGTACGACTCTGATCTTGCCACCCTGAAATGCAAGTGTAGAGTGGCTGAGAGGAAGTGGAGGGCATTGGGTGCATCCTCTGACAAACTGGCCTGCCGCCTGCTCCAAAGGCAATACAGACTCTCTGTCATGTACCAGGAGAGAGCCCACATCCAAGCCCACGTCTCCGCAGCCTCTAACAACACAGCCAACCTCTTTAAAATCTGCAAGGAACTGGCCAATCCTTCTGCAGTCTCTACCTCTCCTGTTCCCTCCCAGGACCTCTGTACGGCTCTGGCTTCTCACTTCACCATCCCGTCCTCTCTCTCTTCTTCCTCTCTCTCTACATCTCTTGGCCCCCCTCTGCCGCCTCTCCTTTCCTTCTCCTTTCTCCTCTTTCTCTCTGACCACTCCTAACGATGTTGCTAAACAAGTCCGATCTATGAAAGTGTCGTCCAAGCAGGTGCTCCACTGCGCCTCCAGAAGCATCAAGGACCTCATTGACACCCTCGCGCCAGCCTTAGCCGATTTCTGCAATCACTTTTTGCCACTGGAACTTTCCCCCCTCCTCTCAAGCACTCCCTTGTGCACCACCTCCTGAGAAAACCTTCTGTTGATCCTTCCTGTCTGGCAAACTACCACCTAAGCTCTATCACTCCTTTCCGGGGCAAACTCATGGAAAAGCTGGCCATCGCCCAGCTTACTCTCCACACTGAATCTGATGGTTGTCTCTATGACCATAGGTCTTGCTTCAGAGCAGCCAAAGGCATGGAAACTACTCTCCTGAACACTTGTGAAGATCTGTTCACTAATCTCGCTTCTAGCTTTCCTTTTGTCCTCATCCTCCTTGATCTTTCCTCTGCTTTTGACACGGTCAATCATGCCATCTGATCAATCATATCCATGAGAGCTTGGGCATCTCGGATCAGTCCATGGCTTGGTTGAACTCCTTTCTCCTGGACCGAACCTCCCAGGTTCAAATTGGGTCCTTCCTCTCCACCACCTCTCTCTTCACATGTGGTGTTCCCCAGGGCTCTAACCTCTCACCCTGGCTCTTCAATGTCTACTTGGCTTCTTTGGCCCACCTTATCTCTACCTTCTACTCTAACTTTCAGTGTTATGCGAATGACAATCAGCTCTCCTTTAGGCTCTCCTCAGCCTCCCCTCCTCTCCCCCTCTGACTGTCTATCCGTACGCCTGCCACGATCTCTGCCTTAATGCCAGTAAGACTGAGATGCTTCTCAATGGGACGATCTCTGCCTCAATGCCACTAAGACTGAGATGCTTCTCATTGGGACCTGTGAGAAACCTGAAGGTGTCTCACCCACTAGTCCCGGAGATCGGGCATCCAGCTGGCCAGGACACGGCCATCACTATTGGATCCAGTTCCTGGGGTTGGACCAGTGGGGGAGGAGTACCTGGATGGGGAGTCTTCGGGGAGTGGAAGTGGGAAACTGATGGGCGAGACACGGTTCCCCCTTCCTTCTAACCCCTTTTCCCCATTCTACCCCATAGGATATGCAGAAGCTCTACCCCCTCTTTCTAACATGAACACTTTCCTACACCGTGACAGACAACGGACTAACACCAGATTCGTTTACCTAATACGTCCCAACACAAGGGTCAGGCAGAGTCAGGCAATCGACAATAAATATGCACACCTTACAGCCCTTTCCCTTCCCCACAGAGATAAAAGGAGGAGCACAAGAGCACAATTTGAGCAAGGCTGAACGCAAGAGGAAACAGCTTGTAACGTTCACCTGATTCCCGTAGAAGCGCCGGTCTTGACTGGGCGTATACCGTATCTTCAAAGGTGATGTGTAACACACGGCTGGCTCTTTGGGCTGGACCTCTGTGCACTGTATGTTTGACTCGAAGGGTAAGATGTCTTAGGTAAGTGAACGCCGTGCTCTCCGTCTGCCTCGGGGCAGGGTGCTGTAACCAGTTTCTTCACTGGATAAGGGGAGCAGGCCTCTTGACTTCAGAGGACTGCTGTCCGTCGTTTACTGCACGAACGGTAAGTTTCGAGTAATTCTAATGTCTTTAATGTCTTTAGTAATGATGTCTCTTGTTTTGCACGGTTCCGGCGATGGTGGATGACGGGCTGAAGTGAGTTGAAGATGGAGCCCGTGTGATGAATAGAAGCGCCTGGAAGCACGTAAGTAAGCGCTTGTTGCCTGCTTCACGATGCGCTCTAACTGTCTTTTTATTTTGCAGGTACAACTTCGGAGCGGCTGCAGGGTGCCGGAATACCCACTGGGTTAGATGTGGAAAGGAGTAATGGCACGTGAGTATTAAAGTTCCCCAATGTCTTTAACCGCACCTTGTTTTGTCTTTCAGATGCGGGATGCAGCGCCGAAGGCCTCCGGAGCGTGCGAAGAGTTGGTAAGCTTTTGTCTTTCAGATGCCGGAATGCAGTGTGAAGACCTCCGGAGCGCACGAAGAGTAGGTAAGCCTTTGTCTTTCAGAATGCAGCGCAAGGCGTTGGTGACAGCCGATGGCCCAGGTAAGTGAAGAGCTGTCACTGAAGACCGTAATGCTAACCTGTTCGTTCTTGTCTTTATAGGTGTTGCTGAAGACTGGATTCAGGATGGTAAGCCTTTTTCCTTAGGCCCAGGATCAGATGCAGAAGACACGATGAGCGTTCTGCTGCAGAGGATGCAGAATAAGACAAAGCAAGATTCATCCATCGGGTGTGGTTTAAATAGCCTCCTGTAGTGCTTAGGTGTCTCCTTCCACAGCCACGCCTAGGTAAGAAAAGAGTTCCTGCTTTCCAGAAGAGTTCCAGTGTTCTGAACCTAGGGAGTGGCTCCTGCCCCACCCAACAGGAAAAGTAGTTCCAAACAGAAGAGGATCAGTGGCTCAACTGGCAGGCAAGTAAGCAGCATGATCTGCTGCAGGTAAGTCCACCCAAGCATTATGAGCCTGGCGCTTCCAGCGCTGGGACTGGGCATATTTATGAGCCTGGTGCCACTGACGCCAGGACTGGGTCCAAAAGGTCCCAATTGGGACTGGTTGGCACTCGGAACCTGGGTTATGAATCTGCTTCCAAGGGAGTTGGGAAAACCCTGACCTTTTGGAAGCAGAGATCATGACAGTACCCCCCCTCAAGGCCCCTCCCAAACCGGGCTTCTCCGGGGGTTTTGGCTTGTCAGGAAATGTTCGGTGAAATCTTTTGATTAG
This sequence comes from Ambystoma mexicanum, assembly GCF_040938575.1. NCBI lineage: Eukaryota > Metazoa > Chordata > Amphibia > Caudata > Ambystomatidae > Ambystoma > Ambystoma mexicanum. Next base: position 1,090,605,623 of record NC_090929.1, read on the forward strand.
GCGAGGAGCGTGGACATATTTAGCAGGTTCCCAGGATCTCTCTTGGGGGCCGTAGCCTTTCCAGTCAATTAGGTAAAATAGTTTAGATTTGGAGATCTTAGAGTCCAGAATGCTTTTGACTTCAAACTCGAGTTCCCCATCAACTAGGATAGGTTTTGGAGATTTAGTTAGTCGGGTTTGAGGTTGCACGGGTTTTAATAGAGAGACGTGGAAGACCGGATGTATCTTCATGTGCGGGGGAAAGTCCAACTTGACCGCTACTGGGTTTACTATGGTAGTGATGGAATAGGGACCAAGGTATCTTGGGTTGAATGTGCGTGGCCCTTTTAGAGGTAGATATTTGGTGGATAACCAGACTTGATCCCCTACTCGATATTGAGGGGCTTCCTTCCGATGTTGATCTGCTCCTTTCTTGTATTGTTCTTTTTAGCCCTTTGAAGGTGAGAAACAGCTTCCTTAAAGGCTTGGGTGATTGTAGAATGCAGGTAGTCTACTGCTGGTGTTTCAAGATCTTGGAGGGGATCCAACTCCGAGGTTCGAGGGTGACTGCCGTACAAAAGAAAAAACAGGGTTTTCCCAGTTCCCGAATGGACAGAGTTATTGTAGGCATATTCGGCTATCCAAAGGATGTCTTTCCAAGTTTTTTCAGTTTGTTGCAGCATGCAGCGTAAATACTGTTCCAGAGTTTGATTGGTCCTCTCGGTTTGTCCGTCGGTCTGAGGGTGGTGACTGGTCGATAGTCTCACATCAATTTGAGCCGACCGACAGCAACTTCGCCAAAAATGAGAAATAAATTGACTACCTCGATCCGAAATTAGAACCGAAGGAAAACCGTGCAGTCGGACGATGTTTTCGAGAAATTCTCGGGCCAGAGTTGCTGCTGTTGGCAAGCCTTTGAGCGGAATGAAATGCGCCATCTTGGAGAATAAGTCCACGATTACTAGAATCGTATTGTATCCGGAGCATGGAGGTAGATCGGTGATGAAGTCCATAGAAAGCGTATGCCAAGGGCGAGGTGGGATGTCAATAGGGCGTAAGAGGCCTGCTGGTCTTTCCTTTTGACTCTTGTTTTGGGCGCATACTCCACAGGACATTATAAAGTCTCTGATATCTTTTTTCCAAGACGGCCACCAGAAGTAGCGCTTGATCTTTTCTGAGGTCTTGGCTATACCGGGATGTCCTTCCATTAAAGAATCGTGATAACAAGAGATTACTTCTTTATGTAAATCTGTGCTGGGTAGGTATAATCGTTCTTGGAAATACAATAAGTTGTCCTTTACTGCAAAGTCCTTTCCTTGCAGATGCCAATTCTGTATGTCTGCTGGAGTTACAAGTTGCCTGGCTTTATCCTTAACTTCCTCTATGGATTGTGTGGCGATTACACCCAGAATTCTTTGTTCGGGAATGATTGGTACAGGTTTAGGGTTGATCAAGTGTTCTTCCACTCCCATCCGAGAAAGGGCATCAGCTTTACCGTTTTTTGTACCAGGTCGATAGGTAATTATGAAGTCAAACTCGGCAAAGAATAATGCCCAACGGAGTTGTCTAGAGGATTGGGCTTTTGCGGTTTTCAAATATTGCAGGTTTCGGTGATCCGTAATCACAGTAACGGTGTGTCGGGCCCCCAGCAGATAATGCCGCCAAGCCTTAAAGGCAGACTTGATAGCCAGAAGTTCCTTGTCAGTAATCGTGTAATTGATTTCAGGAGGCGAGAATTTGCGGGACCAAAATGCCACGGGATGCAACTGATTGGTTACCGGGTCCTTTTGTGATAGAACTGCCCCCATGGCAAGGCTTGAAGCATCAGTTTCCACGATGTAGGGGAGTTCGGGACGAGGGTTTTTTAAGATTGGTGCAGAGATAAATTTAGTCTTCAAATCCTGGAAAGCTTGTTCCGCCTCGTTAGACCATTCAAAACGTTTGTTTTTCTTTAACAAGGCAGTGATGGGCTGGACTATTCGAGAGAATTCGGGGATAAACCTGCGGTAAAAGTTAGCGAAGCCTAATATGCTTTGCACACCTTTTACGGAGGATGGTGATGGCCATTTGAGAACTGCATCGACCTTCTTTGAATCCATACGCACTCCGCCAGGTGATAATATGAATCCCAAGAATTCAACTTCAGTCACGTTGAAAACACATTTTTCCAACTTAGCGAAAAGTTTGTGTTGACGCAATCTTTCGAGGACCATTTTCACGTGTTTCCGATGTTCAGATTCCGATGAAGAATAAACGAGGATGTCGTCAATGTAAACAACAACACACACATCTATGAGCTCTCTGAGGACATCGTTCATAAAATATTGAAAGGTGGCCGGGGCATTGCAAAGTCCGAAGGGCATGACCTGATATTCAAATAGCCCATACTTGGTGCGGAAGGCCGTCTTCCATTCATCGCCCTCTTTTACTCGTACCAAGTGGTAAGCTCCTCTAAGATCCAGCTTTGTATATATGCATGCTTTTCTGACTTGGTCCAGGAGTTCAGGGATCAAAGGTAACGGATATCTATTCTTAACGGTGATCTGGTTCAGGGAGCGATAAGCTATACAAGTTCTAAGGTCTCCTTCCTTTTTTGGAACGAAGAACAAAGCTGAAGAAGCAGGGGACTTGGAAGGACGAATAAACCCATTTGCCAGGTATTGATCCAGGTATTGTCGAAGGTGAAGGTTCTCAGGCTCGGTGAGGGCATAAATTCTACTACAAGGAGGAGTAGATCCAGGTATCAGGTCTATCTGGCAGTCATAAGACCTATGAGGAGGTAGAGAGTTAGCCTGATCCTTCCGGAAAACATCTTGGTATTCTAGGTATTCGGGAGGTAACTGGGGAGTCTCTGAAGAAATTGCTGCCAGTGCAACACCAGGTGGAGGGTGACAAGTAGAGACACATTCTGGAAACTGGACCGTTCTTGCTCGCCAATCGATCAGAGGATTGTGTTTCTCTAACCAAGGTATTCCTAGAATAATCTGAAACTGAGGGGCCTTGATCACATCGAACACAATCTTCTCATGGTGTCCATCTTGACTTATTAGCGTCACTTCTTGAGTGGTATGCGTTACTGGCCCGGAGGCTATCTCCGTACCATCCACCGTAGTAATGACGTCCTTTACAGCCTTGGGACAAAGAGTTAGATTCATCCTCAAAACCATTTCATGATCCACATAATTGCCGATGGCACCGCTGTCGACGTAAGCTTCAATTGCATGTAATCGATCCGGATTATCAGGGCTAATGAGGACCATAGGTATCACGAAATGTGAGGTCACGGAACTGGTTTTCACGCTCGGCAAGAGGACCTCTTTTCTTGTCGGGCGAGGTCGTTTCCCTGCTCAGAGTTTGTAACTTTGGTAACTGCAGCTCCTACCTTCTTAGCAGGTTTCACCGGACAGTCTCGAAGAAACTGCCCTGAGTTTCCGCAATAGAGGCATAATTGCAACTGTTTTCTCCTTTCCCGCTCCTTTTGTGTTAGAGGACCTTTCAGACCCCCTATTTGCATGGGTTCCCCGGAGTCTACTCCTTTGGAAGGAGTTGGCGGTTTGGAAAATACTCGAGCATCAAACTTGGAACGATCGGCCTTCCTGTTCTGCAGTCTGTGATCTATTTGAACGACTAAGTCTATATAGTCCGAACAATCTTGTGGGGGATTCACTACTTGGGCTAACACATCTTTGAGCTCTCCACGTAGACCTCTATAAAACAGCGTAATCCTTTTGTCCTCAGGCCATTGAGTTTCCACTATCAGTCTATTGAAAGACGCAATATAAGCCAAAAGGTCTTGATTACCTTGTCGCAACGAAAGAAGCTCATTGTCCAAGGCCTGCCCCTGTGAATGTCTTGCGAACAGTTTTTCCATACTGAGCTGAAAATCTTGAAAATCATGGAGGACCGGATCATCTTGATTTACTAGAGGGATCGACCAGTCTGCCGCATTGCCACTAAGGTACAAAAGCACGAAAGCTACTTTAGCTTGATCAGTTGGAAAGGCTGCTGGCCGGCATAAGAAATGCAACCGGCACTGATTGATAAATACTGCAAACCTCTTTGGGTCACCAGAAAATCGTTCGGGCGGAGCCAGAGGTACATTCCCAGGTAGGTTAATCTGCACTGGATTCATAGAGGATGTAGAAGGAAGATTTCCCCCAGATGCGGGTAACGGGGTCTGTCCGGCTTGTGACTGTAGCAATTGTCTAGCGAGATCATCTGTTCGCTCCTTGGAAATAATCAGTTCCCTTCTTAGAGCGTTCGTTTCCTGACGGGCTGCATGCACTTCTGCCCTTAGTTCCCCAAGTAACTGGGCTAGTTGGTCGGTATCCGAGGTTTCCATAGCGCCTGGACGGGAGTTTTGTGGTAGGCTTTGTGTTCTGTAACGCTCACCTGATTCCCGTAGAAGCGCCGGTCTTGACTGGGCATATACCGTATCTTCAAAGGTGATGTGTAACACACAGCTGGCTCTTTGGGCTGGACCTCTGTGCACTGTATGTTTGACTCGAAGGGTAAGATGTCTTAGGTAAGTGAACGCCGTGCTCTCCGTCTGCCTCGGGGCAGGGTGCTGTAACCAGTTTCTTCACTGGATAAGGGGAGCAGGCCTCTTGACTTCAGAGGACTGCTGTCCGTCGTTTACTGCACGAACGGTAAGTTTCGAGTAATTCTAATGTCTTTAAAGTCTTTAGTAATGATGTCTCTTGTTTTGCACGGTTCCGGCGATGGTGGATGACGGGCTGAAGTGAGTTGAAGATGGAGCCCGTGTGATGAATAGAAGCGCCTGGAAGCACGTAAGTAAGCGCTTGTTGCCTGCTTCACGATGCGCTCTAACTGTCTTTTTATTTTGCAGGTACAACTTCGGAGCGGCTGCAGGGTGCCGGAATACCCACTGGGTTAGATGTGGAAAGGAGTAATGGCACGTGAGTATTAAAGTTCCCCAATGTCTTTAAAGGCACCTTGTTTTGTCTTTCAGATGCGGGATGCAGCGCCGAAGGCCTCCGGAGCGTGCGAAGAGTTGGTAAGCTTTTGTCTTTCAGATGCCGGAATGCAGTGTGAAGACCTCCGGAGCGCACGAAGAGTAGGTAAGCCTTTGTCTTTCAGAATGCAGCGCGAGGCGTTGGTGACAGCCGATGGCCCAGGTAAGTGAAGAGCTGTCACTGAAGACCGTAATGCTAACCTGTTCTTTCTTGTCTTTATAGGTGTTGCTGAAGACTGGATTCAGGATGGTAAGCCTTTTTCCTTAGGCCCAGGATCAGATGCAGAAGACACGATGAGCGTTCTGCTGCAGAGGATGCAGAATAAGACAAAGCAAGATTCATCCATCGGGTGTGGTTTAAATAGCCTCCTGTAGTGCTTAGGTGTCTCCTTCCACAGCCATGCCTAGGTAAGAAAAGAGTTCCTGCTTTCCAGAAGAGTTCCAGTGTTCTGAACCTAGGGAGTGGCTCCTGCCCCACCCAACAGGAAAAGTAGTTCCAAACAGAAGAGGATCAGTGGCTCAACTGGCAGGCAAGTAAGCAGCATGGTCTGCTGCAGGTAAGTCCACCCAAGCATTATGAGCCCGGCGCTTCCAGCGCTGGGACTAGGCATATTTATGAGCCTGGTGCCACTGACGCCAGGACTGGGTCCAAAAGGTCCCAATTGGGACTGGTTGGCACTCGGAACCTGGGTTATGAATCTGCTTCCAAGGGAGTTGGGAAAACCCTGACCTTTTGGAAGCAGAGATCATGACACAGCTACACCGGACCGGCAGTTCAAGCGGAGGCGAAAGGTGGTGAGACCTTAGGGACGACGAAGGGGGAACTGCCCTTGCCCTTTTCAACTCAGACCCACAAAGCCTCCAAAAGGGAAATCATAAGACTGGGAAATCCAGCTGGCTTGTGGTGTTACAGGTGTCAACGGCACAAATGGCTCCCCCGCTCTGATAGCCAAAGCAAGAGGAAACGCTTGCCACCGTGGTGCCATCCTTGAGTCCCAAGACAAGAAAACTCTGACAGTTCAGCACAACCGGTAAATCGAAGAAGACAGATATTAAAACCAACCTATGCTGTGCCCAAGGTTGCAGGCGTCGACCTTGTTGAACAAAGATCTTGTGTAAATGAACTAGAAGACGCCACCAGGACTGCCTTATTATTATATGATGGTCATAGCTTGCTCCCATCTTAGATTTAGGTTTAGATTAGGCATTTTTCTCACCCATTATACAGTTTAATAAACACCCTCGAACTGTGATCACTTGTGTCTGTCTTTACTGTTGCCACCATGAGTCACTGCTCCCGCTTTCCCTCTCACTCCTTGGGATCTCTTCCTTCGCAGCTAAAAACCTTGGTGTCATCTTCAACTCCACTCTCTCCTTCTCTCCTCGTGTCACGGACCTTGCCAAGAAGGCCCACTATAAGCTGCACCTCCTCCGAGGTATTCTTCCTTTTTTCACTTTCCCCCAGAAGCTCACTGTCTTCAGAGCCCTGGTTCTCTCTAGGCTGGACTACTGCAACAGCCTCTTTTTCAAGCTGCCTTCCTCTGCTCTCCGCCCTTTGCAACTAATCCACAACAAGACTGCAAGACTTGTCATTGGCCTCAAGCCCAGGGACCATATCTCTCCAGCTCTGAAATCTCTCCACGGGCTCCAGGTGGTTGTAAGGATCAAGTTCAAGACCTCTACATCCTCCACAAGGCCTTCTGAGGACGGGGCCCACACTACATCCACCTCTTTCTTCCTAAACACCTTCTTTCTCAAGCCCTTCACTCAGCCACCTCCAACTCTGAGGGTCAGACACTTCTCCAGGCTGAGAGCTCGGGGATAGATCTCTCTCCTCTGTGGGTGCCTCCTTCTGGAATGACCTCCCTGCCCCTCTCAAACTTGAGCCGGACCACCTGAAGTTCCAGAAGCAGCTCAAGACCTATTTCGCTTCTGCCTTCTCTCTCTCTCTCTCTCTCCCCTGCTGACCGACCTGTCTGCTGCACTGACTGGTTGCCTGCCTACCCTTAGTGTCTCACTGGTAGCAGGCTCCCCCACGACCAGTAGCCTCTGCACTGCCTCTAGGCCTACTGTGCATTTAGGGGCTGTATCTGCAACCCTACAGTCCCCTGCCTCCTTGTACTTACCCAGAGCTGCGCTGCCGTAGCTGCACTTACTCAGAGCAATGCTGCCCTGATTGCACTTCCCCTCTCCCTCCCTGTGCTATTGCGTATCGCACTTGCACGATCTGAATGACACAAGGCCTAGTAAGATCGTTTGTTTTTGTCCTCCCTCTGTCTTCCCTCCCTTGTCTTGTTGCGCCTAGAAACACTTGTGTACAGGCCTATTATGACTTATTATATCATATCATGCTGTGAGTTAAAAAATCATGTCATGCTTGTGTGGTCGTGCATAGAACAGGGTGGCTTGACAGCTATGATCTTCCCAGCAGTGCACCGTGCATGCCAAGGGAGGTCCTCCAGACCTGCTATGCTCCCATGCATTCAGTGTTTGCCCACCCTCGTCCCCTGTGTTGTGCTTTCTGGGGCCACGCAGCCTGGTGGTGTGGTCTTTGCGAGGAGGCTATAGTCATAGGCCACATGTGCCCATTGTGATCCTTTGGACTGCCCGGTCATCTGATGTTGTACCGTGAGAATGCATGTTTGGTCCAGAAGGCTAGGCCAAGATCTGGAATGTACTCCTGTTGTGTCCATGAGGAGGAATGACACTTTTGGTCAGTCTTCCTGCTTTGTGGACACCTATGGTACACAGTTTACAAGTAAGCATAGTCACCATCCTCTGGACCACTGTTGATAGTGCGTAAGGGTCCTGTCTGCCCTCCACTTGGGACTCGCTGACACAACTAGGCTATGCATATCAACAGGACGGACAAGGGCCATGCACCACACAATGTACCCACAGAGCTTTGCATGCTGGGGGCACTCTTCTAAGTGGGCGAGTACTTTTGTGGCCCAACAGGGTGCCTGGCCATCAAATGAGCCTCGATGACTTGCACCACAACAGCAGGAAAGGCCATCCTTCTGCCCTTCCTTACAATCTGCAGCTTAATTTTCTTAATTGGTTCATCTCAGGTTGGACTGCTTGTACGGCCATGGCCATTGGGACAGGCAATTACATGCCACCTGCTTAGAGACAGTGTTGACTCGAGGGCATGCCCCATCTGGGAGTGCTCCCTTACATGGGCATCCCTCCCCTCCGAGCAGTGCAGAGGCAGTGTAGCCCAGCAGTTCCGCAGAGCTCATGTGAGAGTACAACGATGGTGAGCTGGCCACAGGGCCTGGCCAACACATAGTGGGTGTGTGCCCACGCGAGCCTTGCCCATGCCCTTCTCTCCTGAGCTTGGTTTCTGACTGCAGTCCAGTGCGACAACAGTTCTATGGGTGCCAGCCCACCCTTCACCACATCAGTGGTGTGTGCACGAGCAGCAGCCGCCCCCTTCTGCAAGGTTATTACCTGGGCCCAGGTTCTTCCTACCACCCAAGCTGGGCAACTGGTGCATGCAAGACCAACAGGGCCCACCACCCTGCAGCATTGGCCCATCCACTGACAGTGAGTCACACAGACAGGCACAAGGGTGTGATGCTCATCCCAGCCCACCCAACTAGGGTCCTGTCGCTGGCTACGTACTCATATCAGAGGTGGCGGACTGCTACATTAAGGTATGTTACTTTTGTGTACCATCATTACATATCCAGGAGTACCTCAGTCACATGGTGTGATGTGGAAAGTCCACAGTGCAATTTCATCATCAGACAGCGGACACAGGGCATGTGATGTCATGTGGCCATCTTACCTGCAGCGCTCAGGGGTCGCAAGTCATTTTGATGTGCCTCCACCCACAGACAGTGTTATGCCACTAGCAGACCCCAGCACAGTGTTGGTGGCTGAAGGCCACATCCTGGATGGTGGCCTTATGGCTAGCACTGCCTCATGGCCACGTCCATCGGTTCCTTTGGGCAGTACCTTTGGCCATGCCCAAATGGCCATGTGCCAGGGTCAGGCCCTCCAGATGGGCTGAGTCACAGCTGGCCCAGCTGTGTCCCACAGTTGTCTGCATTCATACTCCATGGACAACACTTTGCACATGCATTGTATTCTGTGGTTGGTATCTCCCTGTGTGACAGACATGTGGCATGGGAGTTTGAGGGGATTGTGAGGGGTCAGAAATCCGAGACGGACACAGAGTTAAAGTTTTCTCAATGTCTGCCATTTATTAAATGAAAAGGTCAGATAAACGCCTATCTTTCCCTGTCCTAATGAGGATATCCCTACCTAGCAAACTAAACTAAAGAAAAATGACTTAGTGTCCAAAGGTCTCTGAACCTCACACTAATACATACAACAAAATCACATAAGGAATATTTGTCTGTCTTCCGTTCAATACAGTAGAATAACAGTTCAAAGTTATAGGTTCCTGAAAGTACTCCTTGTGATCAGGGTTGGATTCCCTTCGCCTGGATCAATGCAGGAATACCTTGGGAGAAGTTCTGATTCAAACAATAGAATGACAGTTCAAACTTATAGGTTCTTGAAAGTATTCCTTGTGACCAGGGTTGGATTACCTTCCCCTGGATCAAGGCGGGAATACCTTTGGAGAAGTTTTGATTCAGCAAAGGTCTGCTCATTTCAATACAAAAGATTATTTCCTTCAAATGGGACTTTCCACTTGTTAAAGTAAATGTCTCTTTCATAAACATATGTTGCACAAATCAAAGTAATTGGTGTCTTTCCCAATATTCTTCTTTGTAAAGCAAACATTTCTCTTGCTCAAAACACAAGTTCATGAATCAAGGTGATTGGTTTTCACAGGATGTAAAGCGATTATCAGGATATCACATTTCTTCTTCAAATTGAATACTTTTGTCAGGATAGCACAGCAACTATTTATGTTAATGACATTCGTGTTCTTCAAATGAAGTACTTTTGTCAGTATAGTACAGCAACTATGCCTGGTAATGCCACACTTGTTCTTCAAATGAAATACTGTTAATAAGTTATTTTCATTATACCTCTTTGCCACAATCATACTGCTTTAGAACAACATCTCCTTTCCTGGTCCAGTCACCTGCCAAGACTAACTACTATTGGTCCCTTTCCTATTTTACTCGCCCGGCAGCATGTAAAACTTCTACAACTACAGTTGTTCTTAGTGGCAATATTTGTTCCAAGATTCTCCACACCAGTATCCTATGTGAGGAGGGTTGAACAATGGCTGCCTCTGTTTATAGTCTCTTGACTCTTGGAAATGTGGGTTCCAGGTATCCCCAATTGGTGTCCCATAAAAGGGGAGTTGTGCCCCTGTTGCCACTATACTACTCCTTTGCAGCCTCTTGGCTACTGACAATGCGGGTTACAGGTTTGCACTAATTGGTGTCCCAAACAAAGGAAGGTGCACCCCTGTTGCCTTATCACTCCTTTGTAGCCTCTTGGCTGTTGACAATGCAGGTTACAAATTTCCCCCAATTGGAGTCCCATATAAGGGTAGTTGCACCCTTGTTGTCTTTGTACTCCTTTATTCGTTCTGTATTCAAAATTATGGGTTTCTGTAAAACGTCCTGCTCAGAGCGCTGCGCGGTCACTTTTAGCGTTAGGCATACTCACTGATCTTCTCTGGCATCTCCGTTCCCCTCGCTAATCCTCCAGTGGGTCTCCTGTCTCCTGCCAGCACTTGCGTGTGTTCAGCGGTCTATACAGTTGCTTCTTGGAGCTCCACCAGCTCTGTTGACCCTCTGCTGTTTCCTGCACTTCAGAGCTCTGCACGCTGGGTTGGGAGCGCGTCTCCCTCTCAGCTGGGTCTCTCTTCCTGACACTGATTCCTGATGTGCTTACTCTTCAATATGTCAGACGTGAATATATCGCGTCAGCATCAACTGACATTCTCCCTTACAATTCTGCTGCCGACTCAGCACTCTGGTCTGCCACTGCCTCAGCTACTCCTTCGCATCTCACCTTACCTGCAAATCATTCCTGAATTTAAATGTCTGGCTCAGGTGTTTTGGTTTATAACAATTAGACCGCACATTCTGATTAATGGCATTGTTGATCCTCATTAACTCTGGGCCCCTCTTCCTTGCCCCAGTACCAAGGGCATTATGGATCCAGAAGACCGTAATGGTTTGCGGGTTTTGATGTTTAATTAGTTTGGATTGCTGTGTGAAATGAGAATTGTCAGAGTTAGGGAATTTTGTGAAAAAGGTCTGTGGTTTAACTCTGGGGTTAGGAACTCTATTTAAGACATGATCATGACAATTAGAGGATGTTTTATTACATTCCTGAACCCCCAAAGGACACATCTGGTTCTGATTAGATGACTTTTCATAGCATGGTATTTGGGTAGTTTCAGCAGAGGGACTTGTACAATCACAGCATGCCATAATGTATTTGGGGATTAAGGAAATCTCATCTTCAGAGGAAGATGGATACCGCGTCTCTCCTGAAGGAGTCACCACTTCCCCGAACATCAATCTCCTCCCATGTGATCCTCCCTCATGTTACCACCCCCAGCATTAGAATTAGGTAGAGTATGCCTTTCCCTGGCTACATGTGAGGAGACTTTAGGCTGGGGTTTAGTGATTCATCACATACCCTTTCCCTGAAGACCTGGCCTGGTATTCCATGTTCTTACTCTAGACCTGACCAAGTAGCCTCGCCCATATCAAAAGGAAGTTTTGGGGTTTCCCAGTCCCAAACCAGGCATTCTAATGAAATTACTTTTTTGCCCCAGGAATTGACCGCAGGGTAAAAAGAAGAAGCTTTCTGATTTTCAACTCTGGGATAGTTAGCTGTTTTAAAATGTATTTGATCCACTCGAAGGATCCACTGATCAAAATGGGGTACTTCCCTACCCAAAACCAATTGAGTCGGAAAATTGGGTGTTACTACCACTAATACTGGTATCTCTTTTCCCAAAGTGGTAACAAAAGGTTGGGTTAATGGGTGTCCTTTTGTTTGGCCATGAACACAACCTACAGTTCTTGGTCCCATGGGTTTCGAATCTGGAGGAAGAGCATCTGTTTTTTTATTGCACATCCCCTATTTCCTGTATCTAATTGGGCCCAAACTGTTTTTTCCTGTATTACTGGAATTCGATACAGATTCTTCTCCCCGCTATAAAGCATAACAACGTTTTTCTACAGATGGTGCTTCTTTAGAAAGAGCATACAAAATGCTGGCATAGGAAGGCCCGGTGTACGATCATCTTTCTGCTTTAATTTCTGCTTTGATGGCGAATTCGAGATTTGCAGCCTATTTTCTGGGCAATATCTTGTTGGGTGTCCAGATTCCGACAGGAAAACCCCTCCTGTTCTGGGGGTCAGTATCCGACAGGGCATCCACATTCCTTCCATGAGGGATCAGGTTCATCTTCACTTTCTTCTTCAATCAAGTGGGTTTCTACATCTTCTCCCACTACTCCAAGGGTCTCCCCTTTGTCAAGAGGAGTATGTCCCAAAGGGAAAACTAAGTTATTTTGGGAATGCAAGCCTTTGTAGCTCTCTGTCTCTGAGAGAAAGGAAACCTTTCTAGGTGGTGGGGAATCAGGGAAGCTGTTATTTCCCTTGTCGGGTATCCCGATTAAAGAGGCCTCTACTATCTGTTCAGAAGTACTAACATTCTCTGGAGAATATAATGGAGTGACTAGTTTCAGCATTACAATTTCCTGTTTTCCCAGGAAGAGGGATCTCCCATATTATTAGGGTATCGGGAGCTTTGCTCACTTCCTTTGGTAGTTTTGACTTAGTCTGGTCATAACTGGAGTCAGCGTTTTTCTCTGTATCCAGCCTTGAGTCATGCAAAACAAATTCTGGGTCCTACTTCCAGTCAGGTTGCTTTCCTGGGTTCTCTACATCTCCCTTCCAAAGATCAGACTGGGAGAGAGATTCTCATGGGGTTTCATGCACCAAGAGTCCTACTAATTCTCCTCTCTTCATTTTTACCGGATTGTGTGACAAATTCAAAAGGGCAATTTTTGTCTCTTCACCGTTGGACAAAAGAGACAACACCTCCCCTTTTGTCTATTTTCACCCAGGGGCATAAAATAGATAACTGAGCTGGCTGGAAGCTTTACCATAAGCGCTAGGGAGATTATTATTTTGTCCCTGCTGGGTGTTTGGTATGTCTGAGGAAAGAAAAGGTTGTAAGTGTTACCCTCCACCTGTTTCCTAGTGGGGAAAATGGGTTGATGGGTTTGTGGTTGAAAAACGATCCCATCCTAAAATGTAAAGAGGCTCATTTTTTATTTCTAGAGGTCCCAGCCGACTGGTAGAAAAAAAGACCTGTCTAGATCTTCCTCAGGTACAAATGTTATGGGACTGGGCCCTGTCTTGGTTATTAGAGTATACGACCCTCCAATGGGAGAGGTGATGATTTCCATTCCTTCCCAGAGATAACAACTGTGGGGCTACTATGTATCACACTTATGTGGGATCCCCAGTTTGTTTCAACTGAATCCAATCCCACTTGTGACACCATATGTGAGGGGTCAGAAATGTGAGACGGAGACAAAGGCAATACCATTTATTAAATAAAAAGGGGTGAGATAAACACCTATCTTTCCCTATCCTAAGGAGGATGTCCCTACATAGCAAACTAAACTAAAGAAAAATGACCAAGTGTCCAAAAGTATCTGACCCTCACACTAATAGAACCAAATAACTTAACAAGTATTTGGCTATCTTCAATTCACTACAATAGAATAACAGTTCAAAGTTATAGGTCCTTGAAAGTACTCTTTGAGACCAGGGGTGGATTCTCATCCCCTGGATCAATGCAGGAATACCTTTGGAGAAGTTATTATTCAGAAAATAGAATGAGAGTGCAAACGTATAGGTTCTTGAAAGTATTCCTTGTGATCAGTGTGAGAAACCAGAGGCTGTCTCACCATCTAGTCCCTGTGGATCACTTGCTCAGGTGGCCAGGGCACGGCCATCGCCATTGGATCCAGACACTGGGGGTGGACCAGTGTAGGAGGATCACCTTGGTGAGGGGTCTTCGGGAGTGGGGGTGAGATACCCAATGGTGAGACGCTGTATCCCTCCCTTTTCAACACCTTTAGCGCTTCCTATTTTTTCGGGGGTCTGAGCAAAGAAAGACTAACACTCAAACGTTACACTGGACATGTCCCGTTAGGCAGAGTCAGGCAATCGACCACAATTGCATACACCCAACACCTATTTACTTTCCCCAAACGGATAAAAGGTGGCGCACTGGGTCACACTCTGAGCAGGGCAAAGCACACGAAGGAGCAGATTTTCCGGGGCAGCAGTGAAACAGGTGGAGCAGGACAGCAGGCCGAGAAGCAGACTCAAGGAGTGGAGAGACCTTGGGCGTCTTAACGAACGATCGTTACCTCCAAAGAATCTTGAAGGCTGCACAAGTGACCCAGATGAAAGAGAACTGTGAATCCGGCATTGTGTGCGAAAGATACCAGCAACCCTCCCGGGTGAGCGACCGAGATGGGGAGGTGAAGCTACAGTGCTATCAACCTTGGCTCCTAGATCAAAGACGAAAGCACAGAAACCAGCAAAGCCAGTGAGTTAAAGAAAGCCGTGAAAGGCTGGTCTGTGTGGTAGATAAAATCTGTAAGCAGCAACAATGTATCACGAGAATGAAGGTTGCGCGTATACTGAGAAGACGCGAGTGAAAGTAAAATGTGACTAAGCCGCCAAAGTATTACTGAAATATGAATCGAGGAAGTGAGACATGGAGGGATAACAGATTGGTCTGGCATAGTGAAAGTGCCCAATTGAAGGTCTCTGTTTAAGTGTGCATAGTGGAGCAGGCGGAAAAGTGAAAAGCCGAGAAACCCAGAAATGACAAATGTATCTGACATCAGTGGGAAGATGAATACGAAAAGTGAAATGTAATCGAAGTGGTCATCAAACAAAGGGGCTACACATGTGATATCAATGACATTTGTGATGCCATCTTTCATGACCTGGGTGTTAGTGTTAGCAGTGCACAGTGGGACGGGCAGGTATGGTTGCTTAGCCTACCATAACTGGTGAATTTCAGGGTTTTTTTCGGTTTTACCTCGAACCATAATGTCACGGTTATAAAGTTTTTTGTAGTGAATTTCAAAGGTTTTTAGTAGTGCAACTTAACCATAACATCCCCTTAACAAAGTTTTTTTTTAGTGAATTTCACAGGTTTTTAATAGGTCAATTTAACTGTAACGTCATTTTAATAAAAACATTTTTTACTGATTGTCACAGATTTTCAGTAGGGCAACGTAACCATAATGTCCCTTTAACAAGGTTCTTTTGCTAAACAGTATACACATTGCGAAGAATGCCACATGACAATATGCTGGCGTACAGCACAGTGACATGTCCCAGAATCAGTACACACTTAACAGTAAGATGTATGCCTCGTGGACAGTGTGGAAATAGATTTTATATTGATGTAGGAACGTCCACCTTCAACATTTCCCTTACACAGCGCCAACAGGTATTGGTAGGCAGCGATTAGCAATGCACTACACATTATATATTTTTAGCAAAAGTTCTACTTATCTGAAAATGACATCAGCTAAAGCCATCCTTCCTCCCCAAGAAACAGCAGCACTGCTGTAATGAAGAAGCATGAGAAACAGTGTCGCTACCTTACAAATAACAAACACACAAAATTTTTCGCAGTCCATCTACCGGCCCATATTACTGTTTGTTGCCACTTTGTTCATTGCCGTTCGCAAATTGCCTTATTAGCTGTCATACCAAAAAAATAAAGCCACCTGTAAACAAAGTAAATATTCCATTAAGAGCGACCTTTCACGGTGTAAATAAATTTAAACAAAAGAAATTGCATACACTCCATGTAGTTCATATTTCTCAGTAAAGTACATAGACGCATTAATCTTTGCCATTAATAGATTTGGAAAGCAGTAACATGTGCTACTAAAAAATAGGATTACTGGTCATAATCCGACGCGGCTTTGGCGGGTAGGATTACAAAACAAAATCCTTTTTCAAGATGGCCACCATAGAAAGGGAAGGTGGTTGTTTCATGCATAGCCCCTCTTCCCTTTCCATGGAAGCCTGCAAAAAGCACAAGTATGTGACGTGACGCAGAACCTGTAAATAAACATACAGCGACGTACAACGTAGTAACTTACATTTTGAAATAATAGACTGGATTGTAAAAGAAAACGTTAACATTTTAGAGTTCGTAAACTAGGTTTATTGAACAAGAAACTGTCAGAGACCATCGGAGTAATGCCATTTTCAATGGAATGATAACAATGTTTCTAAGGGCGTCATTGCAAATGTTAAAGATGAGGCACACATTGGTCTTTTCCCATACAAAAATGATGCGTTCTTGGTTAAAGCAGCCGCTTTGTTTCCACAGTGATTTCCAAGAAGGCGACATGAACCTCAGCCTACAGCACCATAAATGATGTGATGTTGCTCCGAATAGCGAGGTCAGCGTATGGGCAAAGCGGGCCCGGGCTGTCATCCCACATATTTGTGATGGACAGGCAACCGCTCACAAGCAGTTGTATTTGCCGTCCAAAAAAACCGTCACTCAGTATCTGGAAACCATGGCACGGACAGTACGGCAAGATGTACCTGGGCAGAAAATGTAACGGAAAATACATGTCAATAACCAACCTTTAGCAAAAAAGTGCAAAAAAGACACAAATAATGTGCAAAGTAATACACAAATGTAAGTGGTCAATCATGACATTTTAGTGAAATGTTACTATTTAATATGACACTATCAGTTTGTGCTGCCACATCCCATCCCAGCCTCATTAAAGGTCACCCTCTGAAATCGTATTTCATAAGTTTGACAAGTGCAATGCTGTCTTGTTGTGTAGGTGTTACTGGTGATCTCCGCTTACACCAAAACATGAATAGAAGATGGCGGGGCACCAAAGAAAGCTGACGTACTTCACGCTGTTCCACAACCAATCAGGGAAAGCGCCACATGTCTGCGGACGGACACACATTTTTTCCCTCATTCAGTCCAAGGAGAAAAGACACGTTTTGGGAACTCCCCCTTATAAATTTTCCCCCCCTGGACCAAACATCATCAAACTTTCCAAAGAAATTCAGAGTGGCCCATATACTTTTTTTCCAAAGTTTGGTGACGATTCGCTCAGGGGGAGCGGAGTTATAGGCAGCCCAAAAAGTGTTCTTCCTATGGAAACAGCAACTTAACCATAACTGCACAGCCACCACCGTGGCTGTGTAATATATATTTATATTACACAGCCACAGTATATATATATATATAGTAAAGGATAGGGAGCCTCCCAGAATGAGGGGAGAAGGTGTCAGCCACAGTGCACTGTCCCAACTAGTGCAGAAAAAGAAATATAAGAAGAAATTTAGGAGCCCCGTATAATTAGAGGGCTTGGGAAAAGTAGTGATTGTTGTTTTAGCTTGTTTTTTTTGCCATATTTTTTCTTATGTGCGGAGAAGGACCAGGAGGGGCGTGTATGGTGTGTGTGCGTGTGTATGTGTGAAAAAGAGTGTTATGAGAGTGAAGAACTAGTTACTCTTACCTTGTAACGTTCTTTCGATGGGATGTTCCTCCGACGTATTCCTTATCTTAGATAGAAATCCTTCAGCTTTGCTGGCCTCGGAAAATTTTTTCGCCAGAGGGCGCTGCGCGTCGATGATCGCCGAGTCGATGACCCTCGACGGCCTCCGTGCCGACGTCGACGTCATCCTGCCTATAAAGGCCGCGCGCAGCGTCCGTTGCTCAGTTCCGTTTTGTAGTCCCCAGTAATGTTTTTGGATTAGACTAATCACCTTGAAGGAGCATAGGCTGCAAACCCACAGGAAGTCATACTGCGGGGATGGATGGGAGGGTCGATAAGGAATACGTCGGAGGAACATCCCATCGAAAGAACGTTACAAGGTAAGAGTAACTAGTTCTTCGAAGGGATTGTGTCCTCCGACGTATTCCTTATCTTAGATAGACTCCCATAGCAGTGGTATTGTGACTGGAGGCGGGAGTAATAAAAGTTATGTTACCCTTCCAGAATGGACAGAGTGTAACACAGCCTTGCCGAATCTAGTTTCTTGACTAGAGGAGGAATCCAGGCTATAGAATTTGGTAAATGTATGTGCGGACGACCATGTGGCAGCCGCACATATATCTCGAATTGGCACCCCTCTTTGAAGGGCTGAGGATGTTGCGATACCCCTGGTAGAATGAGCCCTTAGATTTTGAGGAGGCTCCTTTCCTGCCAATTTGTAGCACTCCAGAATGGCTAAAATAATCCATCTGGAGATGGTTTGTTTTGTTATTGGAAGGCCCAACTTATGTCCTGCATAACCTACAAAGAGTTGGTCTGCTTGTCTGATCTTAGCCAATCTGCTGATATAGAAGCTCAAGGCTCGCTTAGGGTCCAGCCTGTGCAGTCTCTCTTCCTCCTTCCCCGGATGAGGAGGAGGGTAGAAAGAAGGTAATATAATCTTCTGAGTGATGTGAAACTCCGAGACTACCTTCGGGAGGAAGTTAGGCTTCACCTGAAGAACAACTTTGTCCTTGTAAAAGATTGTATGTGGAGGTTTACACGATAAGGCTTGCAACTCGCTAACCCTTCTAGCAGATGTCAATGCTATTAGCAAAACAGTTTTGAGGGTGAGAAGCTTCAATGAACAAGAGTGTAGTGGTTCAAAAGGGGCACCCTTTAGGAAGTTTAAAATTAGGTTTAAATCCCATAAGGGAACTTGAAAAGGTTTCGGGGGATAAACATTAGTTAATCCTTTTAGGTATTGTATTACCAATGGAATTTTGAAGTATGAAGGCTCCTCTGCAGTGCGCTTAAAGATTGATAGCGCTGCGAGATAGCCCTTAATTGTGCCAACCTGTAGGCCTGAATTAGCCAGGTAAAGTAAGAATGACAACACCATAGGTGTACCACAAGAAAAGGGTTCAATATTCTTTTCTCTGCACCAGCTGCAAAATTTGTTCCAACGGCAGCGGTATAGAGTTTTAGTTGCCGGCCTTCTGGCCGAAAGCAACACCTCCATAACATCATCCGGAAGGTCCCAATCCTTGTACCTCAACCTTTCAGACACCAAGCGTGAAGGTTGAGGGTCTTGATGGCTGGATGGAGAACCTGACCTTCCTTCTGCGAGAGAAGATCCTCTCTGTATGGCAGTCGAATTGGAGGGCAGATGGACATGTCTAGAAGGTCCGGGTACCACGTTCTCCTGGCCCAATCCGGGGCAATTAGGATCATGGTCTTCCGAAACCTTCTCAACCTCCTGATCATTTGAGGAATGACAGGGACCGGAGGGAACGCGTACAGAAGTGGGAACTCCCAGTCCACTACGAACGCATCTCCTAGAGCTCCTCTCGGGGGAAATTCCCTTGAGCAAAATCTGTCGCACTTCCTGTTGATACTGGTGGCGAACAGATCCACTTGAGGGGTTCCCCAAAGGGCGAAGATCTCTTGAAGGACTTCCTGAGCTATCTCCCACTCGTGAGAGACTGTGCTCTGCCTGCTCAGAGCGTCCGCTGTCAAGTTCTTCTCTCCGGCTAGGTGAATTGCCGATAGAGAGATTCCTTCCTGAATTGCCCAAAACCAGAGCTGCATCGCCTCTCTGCACAGTGGTAGTGAGCCTACGCCTCCTCTTTTGTTGAGGTAGTGCATGGCCACTGTATTGTCCGTCATTATTAGGACGTTTCTTCCCCGTACAGACGGCAGAAAAGCCTTCAGCGCTAGTCTGATGGCTCTCAGCTCCAACAGGTTGATATGTAGTCTGGACTCCGATGGAGACCAACGACCGCTGATGGTCAAGTCGTTGGCGTGAGCTCCCCACCCCGTGAGTGAGGCATCCGTGACTACTGTTATCTCCGGCCATGGTTGCCAAAACATTTCTCCTTTCAGGATGTTCTCCCGACAGGCCCACCACTGAAGGTCTCGGGCTACTTTGACCGGGATCCGAAGGAGATCTGTCATCCTTCCTGAGAACTGTGACCACTGAGTTCTCAGTGCCCACTGGAGGGATCTCATTCTCAGGCGAGCCTCCGGCACGAGGAATATGCAGGATGCCATGAGGCCTAGCAACCTCAGAAAGTCGTAGGCTGGGAGATATTGGGCATTCTGAAATCTGATGACCATCTGCAGAATATCTCGAGCCCTCACCTCTGGTGGCAAGGCTTTTCCCAGGGAAGTGTCCAGGACTGCTCCAATGAATTGGAGTCTCTGTGATGGTATCATCTGTGACTTCTTTAAATTGAGGGAGAAGCCCAGCTTGTGAAGGAAGTGGCAAACATAATCTAGTTGTCTCTGAGCCTGTTCCGAAGATACAGCTCTGATCAACCAATCGTCTAGGTAAGGGTAGACATGAATCCCTTCCCTCCTTAGACTTGCAGCCACAACCGACATTAGCTTGGTAAAGACCCTCGGGGCGGAGGTTAGCCCAAATGGCAGAACTCGAAATTGATAATGAGAGCTGCCAATTGCGAACCTCAGGTATCTCCTGTGCCTGGGATGGATCGGCACATGGAAATAAGCGTCCTGGAGGTCTAGAGATACCAACCAGTCCTGAAGCTGGAGGGCCTGAAGGATCTGAGAGAGAGTCACCATCTTGAACTTGTCCTTTCGGAGGAATTTGTTCAATTCCCGTAAGTCTAAGATGGGTCTCAGTCCTCCGTCCTTCTTCGGTATTATGAAGTAGGGGGAGTACCAACCCTTGTTCCTTTCCGCTACAGGTACCAGTTCTATGGCACCTTTCTCTAGCAGGTCTAAAACCTCCTGCAAGAGGAGCGGATCTGGAAGCTTCAAAGGGTTGTTCCCCGGTGGATGACTCTGAGGGATATGTAGGAAGGGCAGGCAGTAACCTTGGGCCACTGTCTCCAGAGCCCAAGCATCTGACGTAATAGCCTGCCATTCCGTCAGATGGTGAGTTAACCTGCCCCCTACTGGTGTTCTGTGAGGGGAGACCTCAGAGTGGTTTTGAAGCGGCTGATGCAGTTGCCGAAGGTAAAGTGGCTCCTGCTCCTGCGGGTGCGGCTTTCTTTCCCCTACCCCGTCCACCACGGGTAAATCTTCCTTGGCCTCTTTGAGCCGGTCGTCCCCTGCCCCTTCCATATGAGGAATAGTAACGAAAGGACCGTCCTCTCCACGATGATCCCGAAGGACGAAAGGTATTCTGACGGATAGCAGCTCCCAATGACTTGGCTGCTGCCTTGGACGTTTGCAGTTTCTCCAAACTGTCATCCGCCTTCTTTCCAAAGAGGGTAGAACCGTCAAAGGGCATATTCAAAAGCCTGGTCTGCACGTCAGAGGCAAAACCAGACTTCCTCAACCACGCATGCCTGCGGATTGTGGTACTTGCCGCCATGGCCCTGCTGATACTGTCAGCAGAATCTAGGCCAGTTTGTAGGGTCTCGCACATCGCATCTTTACCATCCCTGATGATGTTTAAAAATGCGTCCCTTTCCTCTCCTTCTTGGAGGCAGTCAGCCGCTGATGAAGCGCACTCCCAAAGGGTGTGGCTGAACCTAGCGAGCGTACAGGTCGCGTTAATAGACTTTAACGCCATGCTACAGGCAGAAAAAACCTTCTTAGCCATGGCATCATACTTTTTGTCATCCCTATCCTGCGGAGCAGTGGGGTATGCAGATGTGCTGCCTGATGAGGTTGCAGCCTGTACAACCAAGCTCTCAGGAGTAGGGTGTTTTGACAAATATTCAGGGTCAGAACTAGCCACCCTGTATTTTGTTGACAGTTTTTTATTTACTGCCGGGATAATTTCTGGCGTTTCCCAGTTTGTCAAAATCCTTCTCTGTAGAGCAGAGTGAAATGGAACCACAGGATCCTCCTGTGGGCCCTTGTCCAGTATGTCAGTGAGGTCATCCTGCTGAAAGGCAGGAGAAGGTGCAGACCAACCCATAAATTCTATGATTCTAGACATCAGAGCTCTATATGGAGTCTCCGCATGTTCTCCTGGGTCTGGTTTGATAAATTCTGCTTCAGGAGAAGTGTCCAAGCCACTAGCTTCCTGAAGTGCATCCTGAAGATTTTTTAATCTTCCTTCCTCAGAGGCGAAAGTCTCTGGCTCTGGTGATGTGGTCCTCTGTAAATCAATATCTTGGTCTGAATCCTCCCTTTCCTCAAAAATCGAGGTTAAAGGGGGATACATTGGTTTTTGGAATGGTATAAACCCCATTTCCAATGCAGAAGGAGCCATCATCACAGGCCTTGAAAACGTCGATGTCGTCGACACCGACGTGAAAGTACTCGAAGGCGCCGTGAAAAGCGTCGAGAAATGTGTACTAGGCCTCGAAGAACTCGAAAGGATCGGAGTCTTGCTCGAGAACGACGTCGACGTTCTCGGCGTCGAGTCGGAGGTCTTTTGTCTAACCGTTGGCTGTGGAGTAGCCGTGGTTCTTTCCTTCACCGGCGTCGATATCGGCGTCGACGTCGGCGTCGACTCGATCGACTGATGCGCCGATGAATCCTTCGACAACGGCGTCGATGGCGCCGACCTCTGTTTCGAAGGAGTTTTCGACGATGGCGTCGATGATGCTTTATCTCCCGATGGCTCGAGGCGCTTTCGGGTTGACTTTTCCGCCGGGTACTGCGACTCGCGGCGTTTAGATTTTTTGGGTTTTTTACCCGGGGTATCACCCTCAGCTGTCTTCGAGGGGGACGAGGCCGCTTTCTCGAAGACGCTTAGCATCTTTTTCCTGAATTCCTCCCACTCAGCTTGTGAGCTGCGTTTTGTGGGGCAATGAACTCTCTCAGGAGAACTCGACGAAGATGACGAAGGGGATCTCCTACGTCTCTTCTTCGAGTGTCTCGATGTCGACGAGTGGTGGGAGCCACTTCGTGATCTAGATCGAGAGTGTTTTTTATGGTGAGGAGACGAACGTCTCGACTCTACCGAAGAAGCTTTCGAGGAAGTTAAAGTTGACCTACCTCTCTCGAGCTTCCCCCTACGCTCCTTCAAGGCTTTCGCCGTCATGGAAAGGCATTCCTCACACTCCGAACTCTGGTGCGTGATTCCCAGACACCACAAACAGACCCTGTGAGGGTCCGTCAACGACATTTTCTTCCCGCAGTCTCGGCACTTTTTGAAACCGGACCGAGGGGTCGTCGGGTCGGAGGAGGATGCCATCGATATCGAGGTAAATAGTAGTTATTATATACGTTATCTTGACGAGAACTGAGCAACGGTGTTCCGAGGCACAACGAAGCGCGGAAAAACGGAACTGAGCAACGGACGCTGCGCGCGGCCTTTATAGGCAGGATGACGTCGACGTCGGCACGGAGGCCGTCGAGGGTCATCGACTCGGCGATCATCGACGCGCAGCGCCCTCTGGCGAAAAAATTTTCCGAGGCCAGCAAAGCTGAAGGATTTCTATCTAAGATAAGGAATACGTCGGAGGACACAATCCCTTCGAAAGAAGATGTTCTAGAAGTAACTATTTGTTTTTTGTTGATGAATAATTTTGACTACACTGACTGACCCTATATGTATGTCTAAGAATAGGTATGGTCTAAAAGGAGTGGCGGGAAGGGGAAAGAGCAAATCGCATTGGTTCATTTTTTAGTGGGGAGCACTTGTGTAAGGACATTTTCTGACATGACACAGACTGAGTATCAATATGGAGACAGACACACCACTGGACCACATATATAAGACCTTACCCCTATACTGTGATAAGATCACAAAATACCACAATCAATGGGAAACATAAACTAAAGGAGAAGGCATGCCCCACTCCTGGCCAGAGGGGGGATACTTTGATAGGTGTGCCTTAGACCATATCTCAACGTACCTGACTGCCAAATATAAGGGGAGGCCACTACAGAACAGGCGAGAAATGTTGGATTTATAGAGAATGTTTCAAGCGACAGACACCCCAGAGAAGGAAGGGATAACAGGACCGTGACCAACACAGGGGAAAGTGAAAAGACGGGGGAGAAAACGAAGGGGATTTACCCATTATTAACCCGACCAGCAGAGAGTTATACGAATCCAAAATATGTGTCTGGACGAACGATTTTAGCAGACCCCAGCACAGCCCCGCCGCCACCGTACATTGTACCCCCAGCCGTGTCCACCCATACAGGAGTAAACGCTAGAGACATTGAAGTGGCATTGGCCACCACATGCACAGAATTAGCTAGATTATGAGCACCTTGTGAGACAGCAAGAGCGACAGAGGTTCTGATACTACCCCCGGGGGCCCCACCCTTACCACCTCGGGACGAGTGGAAGTCCAGGGACTTTCTGTTCAGGATTGACAGAGCGTCCACAAGAGCTGTACAGGTAGAAAGGGAGCGGGAGACCGACAGCTTGGGGAACAAGAATGTAGGGTCCGCAAGAAGGGATGAAAAGGAATATTGGAGTGATTTTGATGACAAAGAGGAAGGAGCAGCAGGAGGGGCTGAGGTAGTACCCCCTACCACACAGAGGGTAGAAAGCCTGTGGGACAGAAGGTTGAGGGAACGGTTCGGGAGAATAGCGTTGGCAAAGAAAAAGGGAAGTGGTCTGAAAACGTGGGAAAGTTCAAACAAAATTGCAAATGTCCCTAATCCATAAAGGTGCAGGACGCCTTCATTATGTCCCTTAGGCGCAGATGGACAAAAGCAATCTCCTCAAGGCCCTCCCCAAAAGCACTGCGGGGGCGAGGAAATGGATTTATGCTTTGTGCCCCTCGCAATAGGAGACATCAAAAGTTTGTTGATATCAGCAGTGGGAGATCAGGCACAATCAGTATGGGTTAAAGCGAGGTACCCAGTAGTAACACTGAATAACGACTCCCATGATGGGGCGTCGTTCAACAATATCAGAGCACATGTATGGGATGCACTGGGGAGGACCTTCCCAGACACTCCCGATTTACAATCAATAATGCAATGCACAATGGGAGATGAGGAAGATACTGTGCAGTACATTATTCGGATTCAGGAGATGTGGAGAGCAGAAACGGGCAGCGCCTGGGATCAATCAACATCTTTATTTTATTTTATTGTGAAACGGGGGCTCCATAAGGAAGTGCAGAAGGTGCTCAATAAGATAGCGGGGTGGAAGCAAAAGGTCGGCCTGAAATTCAAAGCATCATAGTGCACTATTGTAAGAGGTCAAAGAGCGTGAAAAGGAAACTATTCAAAGAAGACAGGCAGAGGAAGCAAAATTAGTTCAAAATAAACTAGTGAAAGTAGCCGCAGTGTCACTGACACCGCCACCAGAACAGACAAGAGAAGAAGGGTGTTCCTCCGTTGCTACACAGGCAAGGATGGCAGGTGTGTGGGCAGACAACGGGCAAGGACAGTGGGGAGGAAACCGACACTATACAGTACCCCAAAGGCAAGGAGGGCAGCAAAGAGGACGAGGTGGGTTCCGAGGGCAGAGGGATTCGGTGGACAAGGGCCAAGAGGGGGTGGACACGGGCAGTGTTGGTCATGCAGGATATGGGGACACTTTTCCAGGGAATGTCACAGCAGAGAGGGAGGGAACTACAACTGCAATCAACAAGCCTATAGGAACCCCCACCTCGGAAGCCCCCAAGGTCCCATACACAGGTTGACCATGATCCCCTACGAAATACACCAAGCATACACTCAGTTATCTCCCCAAATCCCTGGGCTGTATCGACCACTGCCACAATAGCAAGCTGTGCAGCAACCCCAGGCGCGCCCCAACCAACAGGCTGAGGGAAGCAGACACCCTTTTGCCACTGCACCCAATGGTGCAGCAGCCCCCTACCAAGGAGCAACCGTGGTAGGAGGGATCCCCTTCCCATTTCCTGGGACAGACCCCTATCCTGACTAGGACAGCCCACAGAGAGCACTTGTGTGTCCATTACTATCAATGACCTTGCATCCAGGAGAGGAACCACTGGTGGGGCAGAGATAGGAAATAAGCAATTCATCTTCACAGTGGACTCAGGGAAGGAAGGTGACTTCCCGCTATCAGGAAAAACTCTCGACATGTGGGATTCTCTGTGGCTGTAGTTACGGTTCCATACACAGAAGATTTAGTTATCATAATAGGAGGGAAGATCGTGCGGGCGCCCCTCCTCTACTATGAAAGCTCTCCTGTCAACTTACTGGGATGAGACCTGCTCAGCAAACTGAACATGACCATATTCTTTACAGAATGAGGGGTTGTCTGCGCCACCCCTGGCATGTGCTCTCTCCGGGCAATGCTAGTGATACATGCAGTGGCTAATGAGATGGTGGTGAGAGGGATACCTGTGACCCAGATATGTTTATCTATGGCATTAGAGTGCTTGCCCGAGCGGTGCCCCAGATTACCAGGAAAGAATGGAGAGCACTCACTGATTTCATTTTTTGACCTGTAGCCCTCCCCAAAGTGGTTGCTCGTACTATCTTGTCCCTAGACTTAGAAGGGTTACAGGTGTCGGCAAAGAGAATTGTAGTACTGGGAACAGACACGCATGGGTGCTAGTGGCGCACAGTGTTATGCATTGACCCCAATATATCCCTACAAGACCTAACAGATAAGGACTTGTTCCAAGATGACAATAATGATGGAGAAATAGTACTTGAGATTTGTATACCTTGTGACATCATGGTACAGTATCGAAAAGTACAGAGCCCCCTTATGGCTATTGTTAGTGGGCCACCCCCATTCTGTGAACATGATCTACAGCAGGTTCCCCCACATCTATGGACCACTAACCCACATGATGTAGGGATGTAAAAGGAAGTGACACCAGAAACAAATAACACTCAAACCAGGTGCAGTACTGCCAAGAGTGAAACAGTACCCCCTGTCCAGAGAAGCAGAGGAAGGAATTCAGGAAACATTACAGGCCCTATTACAGCAGGGGATTATAGGGGCGTCCACGTCACCATTCAATACTGCTATCTATCCGATTAAAAAGCAACAGGGGGTAGTTGGAGGATGATTCAAGACCTCCGTCCCCTTAATGACATTGTGCAGAAAGAGTTTCCTCTTGTCCCTAACTCACCCTCTATCCTGTGCAGTATATCAAAGGAACCCACCCAGTTCACTGTGTTGGACCTAAAAAATGCATTTTTCTCAGTGCCTCCGACCCACGATCACAGTATCTTACAGCATTTACCCTGGGAGGAAAGCGATACAAACCCATCGCTTGCCCCAGGGATACTGTGAAAGCCCCAGTTACTTCAATAGAATCCTGCAAGAAGACCTTGGCAACATTCAGGTGCCCAGCACGATCATCTAATACGTAGATGACCTACAGGTCTGCAGCGACAGCGAGCAGAGTTGTCGAAGGGACTCTATTGCCTTACTCCAGTTACTAGCTCACAAAGGGTACAAGGTGTATAAAAACAAACTCCAGTACTGTTTGCCAGAGGTACTCTACCTGGGACAGCTCATATCCAAAGATGGCAAAAGAATAATACCAGATAGAGCTGCCACAGTGTGTGCCACTCCTAATCCAACAACAGTGAAAGAAATGCAAACATTACTAGGGCTCTGCAATTATTGCAGAGCCTGGATTCCAGACTACACCTACATCACACCACTCATGAAAGGCCTCAAGGAAGCACAAAAAGAGGGAACAACCATTCAATGGACAGCAGAAATGATAACTAGGATGTAATTCCAACAGCTCAGGTTCTAGCGACACCAGACTACACGCAGGAGTTCTACTTATTTTCACATTCAAATGGCACCGTCATGAGCGCAGTGCTGACACAGAAAAGTTCTATGGGACACAAGCCTTTGGCATACAATAGCGGCACACTCGATTCTGTCATGCAAGGACAGTTTGCCTGTGAACAAGCACTTGCTGCTGCTGCCTTTGCCATTGAAAAGAGTCCCACTATCGTGATGGGGTGCTCAATAACATTGTACAGTGAGCACTCACTGTTTGCAATACTGGAATGATCAAAATCCACCCTGACCATACAAAGGGTGTCTGCAGATTAAATAATATTGTCAAGCCCCCATATTCATGTGGTGCGTTGCAGCACAGTAAATCCAGCCACATTCACAATTGAGGACATACAGCAGCATGACTGCGCAACAGAGGAGGGGGATGACATTCCCAAAACCAAAGACAGTGCTTTAGAAGAAGGGGACGTATTTCTCATTGATGGGTCAGTGTCAATTGATCATGAAACAGGAGAAAAACATGTTGGGGCAGCAGTGGCGCTATTGGAGGAGGGAGAATAAGAAACACTAATCATGAAAAGATTACCCAGGCATTCCTCTGCACAAGTGGCAGAACTTGTAGCACTAATAGATGCCCTGAGGGCTTCAAAGGGATGTTGTGTTACCATTTACTCTGACTCTGCGTACATCACCACCATGGTGCACGCAGGTGAATCCTGATGGAGCAGTCAGGGTTCAGAAGGGCAGATGGTTCCCCAGTACAACGTGCAGACCTACTAAAATCATTGGTTTCGGCCCTCGCACAGCCCTCTGTAGTAGCGGTCGATAAATGTTTAGCTCACACTCACAACACAGATGAAATATCATTGGAAACGCTGCCACGGCAGCCAAAAAGCAGAATACCTCCCGGTCCATATGGGTACAGAATATGTCCTAACTACCTCTGCAACGCCCCACACAACATACGCATACACAGCCCTCCCTATAGCATAAATCATCGAATTGCAGTGCAGGGCACCAACTGAAGAACAGAATCTATGGTTTAAATGTGGATGTTTCCATTCACCCACAGATCTCCTCTGGCGACAGCAAACAACAGGAAAGGTTGTGATGCCTGTCGAGTTACTGCACACAGCATTTGAACAGCTACATTTTCCATCCCACAGTTCTAAGCAACACATTGCTGCCGATCTCCAGGAAGATTGATTCATTCCAAAGTTGCAGGAACACCTAACACAAATGGTGATTCAATGTACCAAATTCCAAGTATTCAGCACAGGAATGACACTAAGAACCCTATAGGGGAACATTACCCTGCACGGTGGGCCCCTTTCTGTGAGCTGCACATTGACTGCGCAGACATGGGAGAAAGGTGCAATGGGACAAGATACTTGATTGTGGTGGTGTGTCCATTCTGTCAGTGGAAGCAGGCCCATGTGCCCACCCTTATGCCAAGTGTGTGGCAAAATTGCTCATAAGAGAGGTCCTCCCCCGATGTGGAGTGTGGTGTGATGTCCTATGATCAGACAATGGGACTCACTTTTTCATTGCTGCCCAGGGAATGGACATATGTCAGGAGTTTTGTCCGAAAATGGAACACACTCAGATTCCATGGACTGTATGAAGTGGTGTTTTCCACCCCTCTTTCAGTAAAGGTAAAGAGGCTTAGGTACTGGATACACCTTTCAGATGTTCGCAAGGCACCAAGCAGTGCCACTCAAAGCGTACCGACTGAAAATACCCACACTACCTCAACATAAGTAGCTCTACGCCAAATATCTGTGCATGTGAAATGAAAGAGGAACATGCATTGCTGCTAGAGCATGAGCTACAAAAAAACGAAAGCTCTCTCTCCCTTTTTGTCACATCCCTAACACCTTCTACCTGCCCCGTTCTTTCACTTTCTGCAGGTGCAACGATTATGGAGATGACACCGTTGGAAGAATCATCAAATGTAGATAGCAGTAGGAATAGAATTAGTTTCACAAGAGCATACAGTTATGATTGGGGTTTGCACTTCACAGCTATTTTATTCACTGTTTTAATGTTTGCATTGGGAATTTATTAGGGAACGTCTTTTATCTGGGCTGGCGATAAAAAAGAAGAGGGGGAGGGGGGCAAATGGACATAGGATGGGTATAAGTGGACCTGGAATGGTCACTAGTTTACATCGAAATAAGACAAGAATGATCATAAATGCTACTTAATCAGCCGAAAATGTAATTAAAATGTCAACAGATACCCCATATTTCACCCATATACCCTCCCTAAAAGTTAAATCCTAGACGTCTACCTCTTTTCTTGACACGACCAAAGGCTCTTTCTCTCACTTTACCCCGAATGAAAGAATGAATGAAAGCACACCTGAAGTGGATATCGAACAATCTGATGTAGTAACAAACTAAACAATGTACAATACCACAAATGCCACCTGTAGTAACTCCCAATCTGTTCTATGTAAAAGCTTAATGTTTCAGTTACTAAAACCACGTATACAACGTTCCCTATGTAACACCAATATCTCTCAAAAAAGAATTTTGGGGGGGAGAAGGTTCCCTTTGCGCAGTAAAAGAAGGAAAAGGCAAATACGCCAACATAAATATGACGCCTATCATGGCTTACGATTTGATGCAGTGGAAGACCTTTGCCATCCTGAGCCCTCGAACAGCTGGTATTCCGAAATGAGTGCAACAGTAAGGTGAACGAATAATGGCAGTTGCTACGTTTGTTTTTTAATACTGCATGCCTCTGGGGCGCCCAAGGTCTTAGTCCCACAAGAAGTGCCCATGTTAAAAACACAATGGCCCTCATTATGACATCGCTGCTGCCGCCGGTGTCATTTTATTTTCCAGTGCCCGTGAATGACCAATTACTGGGTCATTATGGCCCTGCCGGACCCGGTAATTGCCTATTTGCGGGAGACGGAAAAAAGATGCTCCCCATTCCCATTCGTCCCCATAGCGGATGGGGATGTCGGATGCACCGGCACCGTTTATAACGGTGCATCCGACATGTTGTGCTCGCGGGTGCCTTTCTGCTCTCCCATTCCGACCTGCTTCAAAGATACACACCTCCATGTTGAAGGAAACGATTTATAAAAGCGAATGGTAAGAAGCGATGTATATGTGCATGGCAGAAGAACTGTTGCGGGGGGCTTGAAGAAATCCCAGCACTTAGCCCGCAGAGCTGTAAACACGTGTGGGCGGAGCATATCACGAAACTGACGTGGGTCACAGCCCTCGAGAGGCCCATAAAAATACACCAGCTAGAATCACATGAACTGTGCTTCAACAGTGAGGGAACACCTGTTGTTGGGTCAAATACAAAATGCAACAGAACTGTCACGATCCAAGACCTCAAGAAAGGTACAGCTTGAACCCAGGGACGGATCTGTTAGGATGAGGTAACAGTATTTCAGATGGATGGGGATGCAGATCTTACTCATACATCAATAATCAGTCCGACTCAGGAAGTTGGCAAAATCAAGGCTGTTTTAATAACAAGTCTTTAATAAAACAGGGAGTACAACGGACATCAACGGACACCGCACAGCTCGCTCAACAAGTTCTCGAAAACATATCATAAAAAACATTGTTTTATAATAAAAATTCGTCATAAGTGACGTCATGCTACGTGGGAAAATAAGAAAACCTACTAGGGGTTGTGGTTGGTCTACGGGGAACATCTACATATACTTTCTATGTGTCAGACGGGCTCTCCTCCTCCCCTGACTCCTCCTCACCTGTATGCTCAGGTACTTCCTCTACCCTGACTGAGCTCTTCTTCTTGGTCTTTATCTTCGTCCCTTGTCCAGGCTTCTTCTCCTTTTTTTGACGTAAGTAGGGTCGTGCTCCCTCGGCCGTCTCCGTGGTTTGAATATAGTACAGATCCGGAGGTAACCCGAGGAGCACGCCCTAAAAATGGGGAAAAAGCCAGTTGGCAGAAAAAACCCCAATGGATTCCAAGACTGTTGTAATGGGAAGGTCCGATGATAAACCAGAAGACTTGTAGAAGTG
This sequence comes from Ambystoma mexicanum, assembly GCF_040938575.1. NCBI lineage: Eukaryota > Metazoa > Chordata > Amphibia > Caudata > Ambystomatidae > Ambystoma > Ambystoma mexicanum. The sequence goes on from NC_090929.1 coordinate 1,090,637,140, forward strand.
GGGAATCTGGTCTGCTGACACCACAGACACGATGCTCCGATGTAAATAGAAGAGGCTGGTTGCTGGTGCCTTCGGGACCCGGAGTAGGGGGTCCGTAGGATTAAACGGTATTGCGGACCTCCGTGAAAGATACTGCACAGAGGTAACGATGCAGGTATGTATTGATCAGAAAAGGTAACAATAGAGGGACCACGAAAATTAGGATAGAACAGAGTAAAGATAGAAGTCTCCCGACACTAGAGAGGGATATGACGGCGGAGACTAAGTGGGTTGCAGAGAGAGACAAGTACACGAAATACGCGTGGAGAAAGGGAACGCGTAGTGAAAGCGAAAGTCGCTAGAAAAGTCCCCGATCACCTTACCTGAAAACCATTAGACACCGCGAGTGGCAAGGAACAGTAAAGGCAAAGGCAAAATAATACGGGAGACAGAGTAAAGCTAGTCGCTGTAAGAGACTGGCAGGGCAGGTAACACATACGATACAACGCGCCATGCGCTAGTTTGATCAGCCAGTTATAGGTTCCGTCGGCCATCTTGGAATAAGCTAGACCGTTGGTTTTGCTAATGGATTCCATGTTAGTAGTACTTCCAACGGTAAGCTATCTTCCAGGGCTGGTGCATGACACTATGGGACACAGGTTCGTGATTGGGTCTCTAAGATCAGGTGGACAATGTTAGGCAGAATTGCATGCAGTACCCTCTGGGACCACAACATACAATTAGGACTACAGGTGTTAGCAAAAACCAACCTTTGGTATAAGTCTGTACTACACAGTTTTGTGGTAGCGAGCTGAGCAGCCAGGCTTATCTCAAGAGGGAATGTGAGCAGTACAAGAGGTTACACAGAGGTATTAAAATCACAGTGGTTCAAGTAGACACTTACACTCAAGGTTTCTTGGTAAAACACTTATACATTTATTACACAATCATTAAGGAAACATTCACTAGAAGGAGGCAACTTCATATTCTACACAAAGATACTTCAACACAAAACCAATAAGTTTCTGAACAATTTAAGCTCCCCTTAAATAGGAGCCAAAGGGCATTTCAGTCACTTTGAATGCGAAGGCAAAGGCACAAGTTAATAGAATAGATCACAAATACTTTCTTAGGCAATATAAATAGTTATAGTTCTCTAAAGGACTCGATTCAGTTCGATAGGCATAGGCCAAAGTCAATGGACTAGTGTCTTGGATAGGAAAGAGCAGTTCTTGAAGTACACACTAAAGTCTTTGTCAAAGTTCTCAAAAGTAGTTTGTACGAAAAAGAATCATATGTTGCGTCACAAGCTGATTAGGCCTTTCACCGCGAGAGAAGCGTTCTCTCAATCGGGTTGCAACAGTACCTTAGTATGAAGCAAAAGATGCAGCTGAAGACGCTGGTTCCTGGCAGTTCCTGCAGATCTCACTGTTCCTGAGCCTCAGTCATGGGGACAAGAGGGAGGACTCTTGCACTGCACGGGATCGTTGGAAAACGCTGACAAAATGGAGTCACTTCAGTTCAAGTAGCTGTTCTTCAAGCACACAAGCTGGTGTCCTTCCCCATGGTTAATCCAAACCAGCTTCGAGAATGGTATCCAGGCGACTTACGAGTTGATTGGTCCCACCAACTCAAAGGAAGAAGTCGTCCTTGAAGGGGCTTCTCTGTTGAGATGAACCTGGCAATTCGGGCATGCAGCAGGGCTTCACGGGGCAAACCAACGGTCCAGGAGTTGCAGCTGCCGTCCTCTTCCAGCTTGTCTTCGGTTCTTTCGTTCCAGTGGTCGACTCTGCTTTCCAGTCCAGGAGACTCACCTTTTAATACAGTTTTCTCCCATTAATTCCAGCCTAGCTGCCACTGAACCAGCAGGGTGGCTGTCCTTGCTGGACAGTCAGCCAGACAATCACGTCAAAGTGCATTTGGGTCTCCTAGGAGACTAAGCCACAGGGAGTTTGGGCACCTCCCTCACTTCCTGGCCACCCCAGACACTCAAACGCCAGAGGCGGCCTTCAATCCTGAAGCCCGGCAAAGGCATGGAAACAAAGGAACCAAACCTGGTTTGGCGCGCAGAGACATACACTGGAAGGACCTTTCCAAAAAGAAATGGCAAAAAAAGAACACTGGCACCTGTTTAAACAAAGGGGTTTAAGGCACTATCTTGAAAAACATGGCTTCCGCGATTTTTAGCTACTGGTGTTCACGGTCGGGAAAACTCATGGTGGTGCCACGGCCACCAGCCATTTCGATAGAAAAGGGTAGCATTTGACTGCTACATGAGTTTCTAGATACAGGATATTAGGTAACCCCTCCAGCACTCTATAGGAAGATAGTGTGCATTGGGCCTAGGAATTTAAAAAGACCAGTAAAGTCAATTTAACCTTACATTCTCTGTGAAACAGTAGTTCATCCCAGAGAAGGTATTTAAACCTTTGGGAAGTCTAAAAAGACATCCCTGTTTCATTGCACTGAGGGTGCTGTGTAACACACATGAAAAGATGCATATGGAGTTATCTAAAGAGTGGGAAGAAAGGCTCACACTCTTTCCAGGGAAAGAAAAAGTCCTCGAAATCCAGCGAAGTTGCTGGGGGTCTCTAAGGTGAAGGGAATTACCACATTTATGAGAATTCTTCCCAACACTCGTACCCCCCAGACTAAGGGACAGGAGGATTTAATCCACCCCTGGATGAACCTCCTTACTCCAGTCGGTCAAACATTCTGGAGAGACCATCAGCATTTTGGCGATTACACCCTGACCTGTATTCAATGGTAAAATCAAACTCCTGTAGGCTGATTGACCATATTAACAATTTAGGATTTTCCCCCTTCATCTACATTAACCATCTCAAGGGTTGGTGGTCAGTCTGAATCACAAAAGTAGATCCATACAAGTATGGTCTAAACTTCTTCAGTGGCCACACAATAACAAAACATTCTCTTTCAATGGTTGCCCACCTTGTTTCTGGTTCCTTTAGCTTCCTGCTGATGAAGCAGATGGGCTGCTCCCTACCTTTCTCATCCAGCTGACTCAGAACTGCACCTATACCTGTATTGGAAGCATCAGTTTGCACAATGGTTTGGCTATAGTAAGGAGCTCTTAAGACTGGAGCTTGACAAAGGGCTTTCTTAAGTCATTCAAATGCCTTGTTGCACTACTCATTCCATCTAACCTTTTTAGAACATTTGGGTGAGGAGACCACATTCAAGGGAGAAGCTATGGACCCATGGTTCTCTATGAAGTTCCTATAATAACCAGTGAGACCTAAGAAGGCTCTCACTTGGGTTTGAGTAGTAGGGGTGGCCCATTCTTGTACAGCTTGTACTTTGCTAAGCAATGGCCTTATTTCACCTTCTCCTACCTCATGTCAAAGGTGGACCACTTTGCTCTGACCAATTTGACATTTACTTGCCTTTATGGTCAGATGGGCCTGCTCAAGAGTCTGCAAAACATATTCTAAGTGGTCAACATATTCTTTTCAAGTAGGGCTGAACACTGCAATGTCATTCATGTATGCCATGTAGAAGTCCTCCATCCCATTCAGAACTTGATTAACCATCCTTTGGAATGTTGCAGGTGCATTCTTTAGTCCAAAAGGCATTACCTTAAACGGGTACCGGTCTGCTGGGGTTGAAAATGCAGTTTTCTCCTTGGCATGGCCTGTCAGGGCTATTTGCCAATAGCCGGACGTTAGGTCAAATGTACTGAGGTACTTGGCTGAACCAGGTTTGTCCACCAGATCATCTGTCCTTGCTAAAGGATGTGCATCAGTCTTTGTGACTGCTTATAGAGCGCTATAGTCCACACATAATCTCAACTCCTTGGAACAGGGTGGCTGTCCTTGCCGGACAGTCAGCCATCCAATCATGTCAGAGTGCATTTGGGTCTCCTAGGAGACTAAGCACAGAAAGTTTCGGGCACCTCCCTCACTTCCTGTCCACCCCAGACACTCAGACGCCAGAGGCGGTCTTCAGTCCTGAAGCCCACAAAAGGCATGGAAACAAAGGGACAAAACCTGGTTTGGCGCGAGAGACAAACACTAGACGGACCTTTCCCAAAAGAAATGGCGAAAAAAAGAAGACCGGGATCCGTTTAAACAAAGAGGCTTAAGGCGCCATCTTGAAAAACAGGGCTCCTGTGATTTTTAGCTACTGGTGTTCGCAGTCGGGAAAAATCATGGTAGTTTGTTCTAAAACCACTGCCACCAGCCATTTGAGAGAAAAGGGTAGCATTTGACTGCTACATGAGTATCTAGACACAGGGGATACTAGGTAACCCCTCCAGCACTCTACAGGAAGACAGTGGGCCTCATTACAAGTTCTCCGGTCCGGAATTAACGTAGCCGGTATAACCATACCAGCACCGTTTCCGCGTCCGCCTAATTACGAACCCGGAAATAGCACCACCTCCAACCACCACCGCAGAGTTAAAGCTACCGTAAACTCCGCCTGCACAGAAACTCCCCCGTTGCCGGAAATACGAAACACCGCGAGCATCACAACTAGCGCGGACATGGTAACACCGACAACAAAATGGCGGTAAAACCATGATCACGGTGGCGGTAACGCCGCCACAGCGAACATGACGTTAAACTGTGCCTGGTGTCCTGAATCAGGCCACAGGTGCACCAAATCAGCCCAGCTGGACCCAACAGGCCACTGGGTGCGTACAAAAGGGCCACACCCAGCCCAACTCAAAACAGAACCATGCAGGCAGCAGCTCTAGTAGCTTTGGGAATGGGCCTACTCAACCAACAGGCAGCACTGCACATGATGGCAGTAATGTTGCAGAGGAGGAGGAGGAGGCGTAGGAGGCGCAGGCGGCAACCAGCTAACCCTGTACCCATGGCAAACCCCATTGTCCAGCCGGCAGCACCCCGCAGGCAGCCTGCAATACCACGCATCAGGGCCTTACCCCAGGACAGATCCACACATTATACCGGCTGGACCGTCCAACAATCCTGTATATCACTGGCCTGATAGAGGACGACATCAGCAGCCACATAGACACCCCCACCACCATCCCCCCCCCCTCCTGAAGGTTGTGTCTGTACTGCACTTTCTTGGCACCGGTACCTATCAACACACAGTCGGTGAGCTGCACGGCCTATCACAACCCAGTTTCTCAATAATCCTGGTTCAGGTACTGGATGCCCTGTTGCGCCATGTGTCTGAACAGATTGCCCTACCCCGTACCCTCCCCCAGGTGAATGCCACCAAGTTGGCCTTCCATGCCATAGCAGGCATGCCAAATTGCATAGGTGCACTCGACTGCACCCACATTGAGCTGACAGTACCACGTGCAATTGAAATGGTGTTCCGCAATAGGAAACAGTACCACTCACTGAATGTACAGATGGTATGTGATGCGACGCTAGTGATTACACATTGCTGCGCACGTTTCCCGGGCTCAACCCATGACTCAATGGTACTGCGGAATTCAACATTGCCACGGTACATGGAACGCTCTGCTGGACAAAAGCACATGGCTATTGGGTGAGTACAGCTGCCAATGCTCCGGACCTGTGTAAGTGGGGTGTGTGTGTGTGACCAGGGCAATGAGCTACGTGAGTGGGCTGCTGCAACTGCACATGCATCACCCCCCCGCCCATCCACTGAATAGACAGCAGAACCCAAACTTCACAAAGCAACACATGACAGGTAGCCACACTGTGGCCGTACACACCCTGCCACCTGACACACACAGCCTGAACTCCCGCTGGCACACACACCTGGAGCCACAGCAAATCCCCCCCATAATATGCAACACAGCACTCACAATGCACATGATGGCTGTACATGAGACGTCCTGCATCTACTATATCATCACTGTGGAGTGACCTTGCCATGTGTGCACATCATTGCACAATGCCATACTCACAAGCCACATGCACACCAATGCATTGGTCAATGTCCAGCTGCCAACCCCCACTACGATGGCCATAGAAGATTAACACCCATCAGTGAAAACACTGCATGACACATACGCATGAATGAACAATGACACAAGATTGCACTGCATCTGATGAAGACATGATACTACCAACACTGACATGTCTCCCACATCTACATCCTATGTAGGAGATTCCAGATATGCACTCATGCCATGGCTGATGACGCCTGTACGGAGGCCAAGGAAAAGGCATGAAGATGCGTACAACAGGGCACATGTCCGCACACGTGGCATGATTGAGAGGACATTTGGACTACTGAAGGCCCGGTTCCGCTGTTTAAGCAGATCTGGTGGATCACTGCTGTACAGCCCAGTGAAGACGGGTAAAATTACGCTCGTTTGTGCCATGCTGCACAATCTGTGCCAGCGCAGGAACATTCCAATGCCCTCAAACGGAGATGATGAAGATGGGGATGGTGACGGAGACGCAGATGGGGATGGGGATGGGATGGCACAACCTCCTCCTGGGGGTCCACTAGATGGACAACGAGCAGGGGATGCACTGATTCGCATTTACTTTTGAGGGACAGCACTTCCACAGCATTTCAGGGATATGGTGATGCCACTAAATGAATAAAGGCCATTTCCGTGACCAAATTGTAATTGTCCCTACGGGTCGGCCATGTGTTTTCAGGCATGGATCTGTCGATCGTAGAAAAATTTCCTATGGACCTTACCCGACTTTTCGTCCACTAAACAAACGATAAATCAGGCTGCTGTGCGCCGACATTAGGTGATAATCCTATCACTTGCCCCATCGCCCTGGCTGACCTGCTTTTGCGGCACTAAATCATATCTCCCGCCCCTGAGCCTGACATCAACAAAGCATTCATATTCCCCGCCTCTCTCTGTGACGTTACTGGGCTGAGTAGCCAAACGCGCCCAGTCGACTTCTACGTGACTTCACACAGAACCCGTAAAACAACACAGATCATCTCACAACACAGCGCACCACAATTTGGAATATGAAACTGTGGTTTAAAAGCAAACAGCAAGATTGTACAATTGGTAAAGTACATTTATTTGACGTCAAATGTTTAGAAAATATTCAGCGATTCGCATTAGTCTTTGCTCTCGATCCCCAAAAGTTCATCTTGAGTCACGCGCTGTTCCTTTGCGGTACACAGGGTGTTGGTTTACGATAAAAGAAGCACTATGGTCACACTGATAATCGCAAGGCTGTTCCAACAACGAGCTACTACACCACCGTAACGGTTGGTATGTTGCTTCTAGCCGCTAGTACCGCGTAAGGGCATATTGGTCCTTGCCGATCGTCCCATAAAATGGTCAGGGTGGTGAAGTTGTTGACATGGAGCTGCACCTGGCAGCTGAAGAACCCATCGGCCGGTGTCTGGAAATGATGGCATTGACAGTATGGAAGGATGTACCTTTATTAAAAACATAAATTAGTCTCTCCAGCTGACCTTCATTAAAATTATTCATTTTATTTATTGTACCTGAAACTATTTGCTAGCGAGGATAGTGCAACGGAGTATGTTACGTTATTCCCACTAACCCACCCCCTCTCCTCCGCCTTTTTCAGAGCTGCCTGAGTGCCCGGGGACCACTTTGGCGTTGATAGTGCGCGGTACAAAATGCAACATTGAACGAACAAGTACAATTTAACTGGCTTTTAACGCTACGCCATTGTTAATATATTTCGGTATAAAATCATCTAAAGGGTTACTTACATTAGATTTGCATTTTCCATTGTCTAGGCGTAATGCAGTCCCTAAATACCACTCAGTCTGTGCCAACGATCTTTCTTATAGTGAACAAACATGAAAATCGGTCTCGTTTCTGAAATTTCATCCTTATCATCTCTTACGTTATTGCACCCCTCCTTCAAAAGAAGTCTTTAGGCACGGTGCCTGTCTGTCAAGGTCAAAAAACAATAGAATCTTATACTGCGAGTCGTGGGCCACTCCGGCCCGCGAGCAATAAATCGAAGCAGTTGACCCTCACTGTGAACGTGCATACATTCTCACTTTGCAACATTCTGTGTAAAGCCATCCCTGAGAACTTGAATTTTACACTCCATCTTTGTATATTTTCCGCATGCTTTGCAGCCCTAGAGAACCATAAATATGGAGATAATTGTCTATTCATGTAAAAGTGAGATTTATCGTTTGTTTAGTGGACGAAAGGTCGGGTAAGGTCCATAGCAAATTTTACTACGATCGACCGATTAATGTTTAAAAACACATGGCCGACCCGTAGGGACAATAAAAATTAAGGACCGGAAATACCATTTAATTGTACTGCATATGAAATGACAGATGTACACTCATTATGGTACTTTTCAAAGGTGTTGTATTTTCGATAAACCAGGTAAGAAAGTGCATTGGGTAGGTAAGCTGTACACCCATGCCCACCCACCACCCAAACGTACCCACCCCGCTACACCCATGGTGTCCCCAAATGTCATGTTGACTGGCATCCCCACATGCCACTATTTGCTGGGGCGCTTATGCGGTGCTGTGTCCTTGCTGGCGGCTGCAGTCACCCGACTAGAATGCCTCCGTGTCCTGGCAGTGGCAGAGCTGGATGGGGTGGTGCTGGCTGAGGTAACTGTCGGTGTGACTGTGGGCAACCGCCCTTGAAACGCCTGCTGGGCTACCAACATTGACTGAGCAATGCTGGATTACACACTGTCGCCTTCCCTGACATGGCGTGCCAGGGTGTCAATGGTGGCCTCAAATCGTCCAATCGACCTGGAGAGCTGCCGCACCGATGTAGCATTGCTCTCACGCTGCAGCCTGGCCTCCTCCCGCTGATGCATGGCCTCCTCACGCTGCAGCCTGGCCTCCTCCAGCTGACTTTCCACCAGCTGCGTCAGGGTGGCCTGTTGTTGCTCAAAGTGCTGCAAGCGTGTACTGAGCTCAGCCATGGAGGGAGTTGGGGAGCGCATGGGGCTGTGCAGTTCTTGGGGGCTGAACTGTAGGCCATGGATAGGTGACACCTCATCCATGTTGTCCCCCTCACCTTGTTGTACTGCTTCGGCCTGCATGGCCGGGGCACTTCCATCACTTGATGCAGCCTCCTCAGCTGTGCAGATGGACTGCAAATCATCATCCGGGGCTAGGGTGGGTGCCTGCATGGGTATGGTGGCGTATGCTGGTGTGCCTGATGTATCTGGTGTGCCTGGTCTAGCCGGTGTGCCTGATGTAGCCGGTGTGGCTGATGTAGCCGGTGTGCCTGATGCAGCCGGTGTGGCTGACGCAGCCGGTGCTTGTGTGCTGGAGCAGCTAGCATCCTCCTCATGGGCAGAAATGCTGAGTTGGGCGCGTGCAGGTGGCCGCTGCGTTGCCTCTTGGCCGTCGCTGTCACATGTCTCGACTGTGGTGATACAGAGGGCATGCTGTTAGTTGTGTGATGTTACTACATGTGTCCATCACATGGATCCAACATGATAATCCATGACCACTTGCATGTACATACTTGTGACTATTGATGCACTCAGGTGTGTGTTTGTCTGCTTCCAGTCAGGCACGCACTGTGTGCATTTCTAGGGTTCATGCTTTGGGGATGTGTTACTTGTCATCTGGCCAGTCAGTGGGTCCATTGGGTCACTCCTGCCCTGTTAGGGGCGGAGGGGCATTGTGAGTGGGTCCATTGGGTCACTCCTGCCCTGTTGGGGGGGCATTGTGAGTGGGTCCATTGGATCACTCCTGCCCTGTTGGGGGGGGGGCATTGTGAGTGGGTCCATTGGGTCACTCCTTCCCTGTTGGGGGGGTCATTGTGAGTGGGTCCATTGGGCCACTCCCATTCACACTTATGGCTTTGTACTATGTGCACTTACCAGCATGTGCAGGTGGGCTCACTCCTGCCTCTGCCTCTCCTATGCCGTGGATGCCTTTGAGGTGCATGACACTGCTGCAGCGCTCCTCCCACGGTTGCAACTTGAGAGGGGATGCAGGGCCTCCACCAGTGACAGTGTTGTGTTGGCGGTGTGTAGTCATAAGGTTGCGCACCCCGGAGCCTGAGGTGATCCCACCTCTTATGGCAGTCCTTCACAGAGCGTGTGGTCACACCGACTGCTGTGCACTTGCGTGCTGCCTCCGCCAACACCTCCTTGCGCCGTTGCTGAGTATTGGGCAGCTGATCTGCAATGAAGAGCATTTCCGCATGCTCAACAATTTGGTCCACCAGGACTGTGAGCTCAGCCTCACTAAAGTGCGGCTTTCGCTGTCTGCGTGCTGGTATCCTGGATGCCATTCGATGAGTTGTCAGTCTCAGGGAGGTAATCTGACCTGTGGTGTCTGAGGATGGCAGTGGATTGTGCTTTATATAATGGCTGCCTCTCTGTTTCCGTTCTTTTCCCGCAGTCATGCTGTTTCCGCTTCCGGTGTTGGTGTTTCTGCTTCCGGTGTTTCCGTGTCGACGGGGGCGCACACGGGTTTAGCACCGTTTTCTGTGGCATAAAGTCCATGTGCGTGGGTGTTTACATGACGGCGGTGACTCCGTTTCCACCTCGGTGTGTTGCGCGCGACCCAAGTGCCCTAATCGGCCCTTCTTTCTGCAACCTTGCATTCGCGGAAGTGGAGTGACCGTCGTCACGGAATCACCGGATTCCGCCACGGCCGACTCGTAATGAGGCCCAGTGTGTGCTGATCTAGGAATTTAAAAAGACTAGTAAAGTCAAGGGGCCTCATTACACGGTAGGCGCTAAAAAATGTGATTTACCGTCATGGCGCTATTAGCGTGTCCGCCATCGTAGGAGACCGCTAATAGCGTTCCATTACGAGTTAGCGGACACGCGCATAGGGCCATGCCGGTAAATGACCCTACCGCCATGGCGCAAAAGCACCTTATTGGCTCCGACCAAAGTGCTGATAGCACCTCCGCCCTCATGCTGCACGCTATTAGCGGTCACCGCTGTTAGCGGTCACTGCTATTAGCGGTCACCGTAAAACACCGGAACCGGAAATAGCGTCATCGCACCGGAACGGGAAAGAGCCCGGCGGCCATCTTTAAAAACACAATCCATTGCCATCCCCTGCACTCAGGACCTGCAGCAACACCACGACTGGCAAAACCACATCCCACAAGAACAAACAATGCCCAAGGCCCTAAAGAAAGCCGATGCGCGCCAGCGCAAAGAACGCTTCTCAAACGAGGAATTGAAAATGCTGGCAGACACCCTGGCTGCAAATGCAGACGTAGTGTTCGCTAGCGACATGCGGCGCCCAGCACTCCTGAGAAAAAAGGAAATCTGGGCTGAGGTGGCGCAGAAAGTCAGTGCGGTGGGCTCCACCCCCCGCACCGTAAAGGACGTGCGCAAGCGGTGGGATGATCTGCGCCTCCGTGTACGCAGCATTTTATCGGCCAACAGGAATCTGGCCATGGGCACAGGAGGCGGAGGTGGATCCCCGATGAAGATGCAGGAGTGGGAGGAGACATGTGCCAGCACCATTGGCATAGAATCCATCGAGGGAGTGGGCCGAATGGAGTGTGGTGTGGCAACAACGTCAGACGGAGGTGAGTGACCACGCAAAACACAGCAATGCCAAGCATGAGTCCCTCCCCCAAATGTGAATTGGGAATCAGCTAATGGATGGGGTCATCACACAGACATGTACACAACCCTGCATATATGCCCTGCACATCCCCACACAACCACATGCATGCAGCACCTCACACACGTGTCACCCTGACACATGTCCGGATGACCCACCCATCTGGCCAACAACCTGCAGGCCCAAACTAGATGTCCAAATCCAAAGAACTGCAGCAACAACAACATATGCATGATGCACGTTGACCCATCACTGATGTTATCCCTGTCTTGCTCCCCCACAGGGTCACAATCTGACAGTGAGGAGCTGGACTCTGCAACGCAGGCCCCACCACCCAAAAAGCAGGCCAAGGGAAAGGATGCAGGCACCAGGCCCAGTACATCGAGGGGCACTGGGATATCTGGAGTGGCCCAGCGTTCAAAAGCCACCCACGCAACGACCACACCAAGGGTCGAAATGCCATCCGACACTGTGGCAGCACACCCACCCCCACCACTCAGGAGCCAGTGCCAGAAGGCATGCCGTCCGCAGCCAATAGCTCCGTCGGGGAAGCAGCAGCCACGGCACCTATGAGTGATGTGGACGACCCATGTCCGACACCGGAAGGGCAGCGTACACCCAGCACCCAGCTGTCCCCACTCCACAGCCCATGCAACACATCCAATGGCAGCATCCATGAGGTGCATGCCGGAGATGCAATGGATGGGTCATTCAGTCCCGTGGCGAGCTCACCTGATGTCGGCCACATGCAGCAAGCTGCGCCGAGGAGTAACAGGGGCAGGGCCGCAGACAACACCATGAGCCTGATACGCCAGCGCCAGGAGGAGCTCAATGCCCTGGTTGCCCGGCAAGTGAGCGAGGCTGCCTCGACCAGGGAGGAGATCTGGGTGTTGTCAAGGGACATGAAAGCTGCCATGGACAGCAACACGACGCGCCTATGTGACGAGATGGCCGCTGTGAGGCAGGTCCTAACGCGCATTGCTGAGGCGATGGAGAGCATGTGTCACTCACAGGGAGCAGATCAACCAGCCACCCCCTCGTCTACTAGCTCCGACCAGACAACCATCCTGCGCAGGTCCAGCCGGTCCTTGCGGCGGTCAGACTCACAACCCCCCAATGGTGGTAGTGGAGGAGGGAAGTAGGGCCAGCCTGTCCCTGTTGACACTTGGGAACTAATGCAGCACTGATGTGCACACCATGTTCGGTGGAGTTGTGGGGGGAGGGGGGTGAGGGTGTTCGGTGGAGTTGTGGGGGGAGGGGGGTGAGGGTGTTCGGTGGAGTTGTGGGGGGAGGGGGTGAGGGTGTTTGGGGGAGTTGTGGGGGGGGGGGTGAGGGTGTTTGGGGGAGTTGTGAGGGGAGGGGGGTGAGGGTGTTTGGGGGAGTTGTGGGGGGAGGGGGGGGAGGGTTGTTGGGGTGGAGGGTACATGCACGTTTGAATGTCATAATGCTCAATACACACGTAATGGCATGGATAATCACATGACTGGACATTGATCATTGTGTATGTGTGCTTTATTGTTGAAGGGTGCACTGTGTTTATGCCCTCCATACACCCCATGCCCTGAGCTGAACACCAATTGCACCCTCCTAATCCATGTGCATCAGAAACAATGGTCTATCAGGTGCTGCCGCACAGCACGTCCCTCATGGGCATCGCCACCTGCATGACCTGCAGCCCCCTCTCCTCCATCCTCATCCCCGTCATCATCCTCAGACGGTGGTCGCAGTTCTATGTCAGGGGGCATTGGCACATTCCGTCTGATACACATATTGTGAAGCATGACACATGCCATGGTGATCTTGGCCACCTTCTCATGCCCGTACAGGAGTGCCCCGCCCGACCTGCTGAGGCACCGGAAGCGTTCCTTCAATAGGCCGAATGTCTGCTCGATCACCACGCGGGTACGGGTGTGTGCATGATTGTAGTCCTCTTCGTGCCTGTTCTGTGGTTTCCGCACAGGGGTAAGGAGCCACCTCTTCAGGGGATAACCTGCATCACCTGCATGGGTGCAACAATGGGTATGTGTAAGTGTCTACATAATGTGGAGCGTGCACATATCACACAAACAAACATTGCATATTCAACGACATCCACTGATCCAAGCACGCATGGCAATCAGGGTAACTGCAATGTGGGAAGGTGAGGTGGTCCTTGCAAGTGGACATGCACCATGCATGCATACAGCAGGGATTGCCATGTCCCGCCAGAGTTTAAGTGATTTGTGTTTCCTGGCCCTGGCAACGTTAGTGCCACACTGCTAGTACACTGCCATTCCTTAGTTGATGTCCCCATGCTGTTTGATGGCAATTCTGTGGTGGGGTACGGGTGTGCCTCACCACAATGGCTACAGGGGATCCATTTGTATGCACTCATGTGCGCGGACCATTTCTGATGTTGTTCAGCGTACATTTCAGTTGTGATTTTGATATGCATGTTGCTGATTTGTGTAATGGGGGGGAATGGTGTGTTGTGCGGTGTGCATGTTGTTTGGAATGGCCTGTTTGGCGTAATGGATTGATATGTTTGCCGTGGCACTCACTTCCAGCATGTGGTTTTGTCTCTGGTCCATTGTGGGCTGCCTCACTGTACAGTGATGCAAATATGTATGTCCATTCTTCTCATGACACCAGTTCGCGCCCAGTTGGAGTATGCATCTCCCCCCCCCATTCACGGCCAGTTGGAGTATGCATCTCCCCCCCCCATTCACGCCCAGTTGGAGTATGCATCTCCCCCCCACCCCCCCATTCACGCCCAGTTGGAGTATGCATCTCCCCCCCCCATTCACGCCCAGTTGGAGTATACATCTCCCCCCCCACTCACAATCCACATCACACTGACATGTGGTCGGCCTGCTACTCACCAAGTAGCCACGAACGTTGTCCAGCATGTCGCTCCATGTATCGTGGTATTGTCGAGTTCCGCAGGACCATTGCATCATGGGTTGAACCGGGATATCGGGCACAGCAATGTGTGATGATCTTATTGGAGTCACATACCATTTGGACGTTGATGGAGTGGTATTGCTTTCTGTTACGGTACACTACCTCATTGGCATGTGGGACCACCACTTCTACATGGGTACAGTCGATGGCCCCGATGCAACTTGGGATGCCTGCCAGTGAATGGAAGCCAACTTTGGTGTTGGAGATCTCCTGGGCAGTCCGTGGCATGTATATGTGTTGACTTGTGTGCTGCAGGAGGGCATCGAGCACCTGGTTCAGTGTGCGTGAGAATACTGGTTGTGATATGCCATGCATCTGACCTACCGTATGCTGGTAGGTGCCTGTGGCCAAGAAGTGGAGCACTGTTACTACCTTCAGTAGAGGGGGGATGGCACTCAGAGGGGTGAGACTCACAATGTCGTTGTATATCATGTCTACTATGGTGGTGATGGTATCCCAGTCCAGACGGTACAGGGTGTGTATCTGCTCAGGGGTTAGGTTGACTGGACTGGCTCTGATCCTGGGAATTGGTGGCTGCCTCTGTGGTATCACTAGGTGCACTGGTGGTGCTTGCTGCGCCTGTCTTGCCCTCCTCCTCCTCCTGCGTCTCCTCTGTGCTGCCTGTTGTTGTAGCTGCTGCACTGCAATCATGTCCTCTAGCCCATGTAATGCTGCTAGTATTGCATCCATCTTGGTGTGGGAATGGGTGTGGGGAGGGGTGTGCTCTTTTGTGCTGCCAGTCTCCATTGCCTCCACCTGTGCTGATTTTGTCCACCTGTGGCAGGTGGGAACTCTGCTGTGCTCTTTTAACGTGTGGTTCGCGATGCCGGTATTAGCGCCTTGCCGGTAAGGGTTCTTTGAGTCTACTACATGCCGGTATTGCCATGTACGCATGGCTCGTGATGGCGTGATATTAGCGTTATGCCGCTATTTCCGGTCTGAGGGGCCGCGCGCTCACGGACTTGCCGCTAATAGTGCCACCGTACTTTGCGGTGCCGCTAATAGCGGTATGTCCGGTTCGTGATTGGGGAGGGGATTTACCGATACCGGTAATCCCTTACCGGTAACGGTATGTCCCTACCGCCTACCGTGTAATGAGGCCAATGTAACCTTACATTCTCTGGGAAACAGTAGTTTATCCCAGAGAAGGTATGTAAACCTTTGGGAAGTCTAAAAAGACATCCCTGTGTCACTGCACTGAGGGTGCTGTGTAACACACATGAACAGATCGCTGTGGAGTTACCTTTAAACTCCATAATCAAAGAACACAAGAGTAAAACATACATCAAAATACATGAAAGGGTGGGAAAAAAGGCTCACACTCTTCCCAGGAAAAGAAATCAAGTCCTCAAAATCCAGCAAGGTTGCTGGGGATCTCTAAGGTGAAGAGAATTAGCACATTTATGGGCATTCTACCTAAAAGACAATTAAGCCCATCTCAAGGGCAAGTCATCTTCTGTGTTAGACTAATACACAACATACTATTGGCTTCTTAAACTATAGGCCTCCTTAATACGTGGCCCTTTCTAATTGGTTGGCACGCTTCTGAAATATGCCACTCGCTAGCAACACGCAAGCTGGTACCCCAGGTGTTGGGGTGGTTGGCCTGGTCATGCCTCCCCACCCAACTAGCCCAATATCCATCATCACTCCTGCGGTCTGCCATTCAATTAAATCTGTTTGAACTCAGCCTTGCAGAGGCTCACTGTGCCTGAGAATAAAAGGGAGTGAATGCATGGTCTTATCTTCTGGTCTCGGTGTAGCTCGCCCCAAAGCCTATTTTCATCTAACCATGTGACTGGAGACCACGTTTTTGAGCTCCTTCGTTTTATTTAATACTATTAAATGAAGAAATCTTGGCACTTTCAGTGTTTTTCCATTACACCTCAAACAGGAGCTCTGCTTACTTCTCACGTTCATGTAACTTCTCGAGTAGCTAACTAGGCTTCGGCGGACCCAACTCTTGACACTGGGCCAGACAAACCGTTCTTGAATCTTCCTTTGCCTTCATCTATTCTTAAACTGCTGCGCCACACTTCCAGCCCTTTTATTCACGGTGTCCAAGTTTGCTAAAATGGGTCATGGAACATCCAGATTGTATACATTCCTATATATATATATATATATGCTCTCTCTTGCCTTGCCACATCTTGATTCCCTTTTGTTTTAAGTGTTCTCTGTTGGCATCCTTCTCTATTTGTGGTATCCTTGGCCTGTTTTGGATTATTTTACACCTTATTTTGGTGTTTTTGTCTTTTTGCTTTAGACTTATATTCCTGTCTAATTTCTTAGCTGTTGCAGCACGTCTCTATGGGACCTGAGCTCTTTATGAAAAAGTTTTAGGATTATTTTTTGCGCAGTCCTTCCTGCTTTTCCATATTTCCTCTACTCCACCTTTGTTTCTATGCTGTCACACAGTTGCTCCCATCTGATCTGTACACCTGTACTCACAATCGCTGCTATTTTCCTCCTTTATAATCATTATCTGTTACTTTTTCTGTCTATGTTAGAATTACGACCTGTTATTCTCCATAATTTTTTCCCCCTCTTTTTCGTGTTGGCTAGCCATGGACCATGTGATTTTATCTAAGTCAATGCTACTATTCTGGTTTTGCAAGTTTGCACATTCTGAAGCTGCTATATATTGTTTTTATAATGGTGATACTCTGCAATTTTGCTCCCCTAGATTCTAACACTCTGGCCTGGTACATTTGCACACTACTATGCTGCTATGCACTTGCACTTTACTCAATCTTTTATTGCGGCCAGAGTGTTGTATCATGCCATTTTTTATATCTATATATTGTTACCTTGTTCTTGCACATTAGTGCTCCATTATGCTGCTACTATTGCCCGCACTTGCACTTTATTCAATCCATCAGATTGTTGTATTCTGCATCTTTGTATATGTGGATATTGTCATTTTGGTCGTGCATTTCTGCACATTACTTTGCTGCTACATTCGCTTGCACCTGCACTTTACTTTGTTCTGTTGGTATTAGAAAGCCTTTACCATGTCCAGCCATGACTTACATATTCGTGATATGTTTTCCTTGTACTATGGGGCTACGCTATGGTCTGGTCCATCCTCATAGATGGTTTCTGTCTGTTTTTTCAACTGCGGGGGTTTATTTTATTCGTTCAACTGTGTACATTTTATGATCTGCAAATTGTGTTTTAATATTGCACATCATATCGGTGGAATTATGAAACCTTGGGTCTGGGTGCTATGGAATGGTTGCTTGGGTCATTATGTTATGGATACTTTGTCCTACATGTTTCCCATTTCTGCCTTTCCATTCCATCATGGCCGCTGTGCATTCCATCTTCCCAAGCACCCATTTAGTTCAATTGAAATAGCAAAAGGACTGCATCTACCTAACTACTAATGTGCTCAGGTCCCTTGTTTCTTCACGTGATCAAGCACTTAGTTGAGTGTGAAACGCGTTGTGTGTGGGTCGCGCTCACAGGCGTCCTGCCTCTGTTTTTTCCACTGCCTTCCAGCCGTATTTTTTATTGATTTTTTTTTGTTTATATGACACATTAAACAACTTTCAGATCTTCATTTTGTGTGAGCTGTGCTTCCTTTTTCCATGACCATGGCCTTTCAATTGGCCGCGGAGAGTGCGGTTCATTTTTCCTCTTTTTCTTTTTTCATATTTTTCACACAGCACGCACCGTGTTGAACCAGCACCGTTTCTTCAAGTTGGGCGCGCTTCTGCTCAGGGGCGTTTCTCCGAGCAGATCCACTGCCGCTGATGACAGATTACTCTGTGTACTGGATCCAAGCTGTACCCACAGGGGAGATGAGCCCAAGGAGCCCTATCTGTTGGCTCATGTGAAACGTGCCAGAGGACGAGCAGATCTTGGCCATGTGGTAGGTGTCTTCCTCGTTTGCTTGTGTTTCTCGCTTGTTTTTCACTTGAATGGTATTGTACTTCTTTCCATCCTACACCAGCCTCTTTTGTTGCCACTCTATACTGCCTTTTGGCAATAGTCTGGCATGCCGCGGCTGTGTCTCTGAATTTTACACTAGCCAGCTCACACTCATTAGGTCTTTCAATTCAATTTTTGGCTTTATATATATTTTTTACGGTTTGGCTCGCAGTGGTTTAAAACATGCAGGACGCCTGGGCAGCAGCTCGGCTCATTCAGGCCAAGGATCTGTTCACTGAACAGCAGGAGATGCCCATTTCTTTGCCCACGATTGGGGCAAAAAAGACTAACTTGAACTGTAGTACGGAGATCACCTTACTTAAGGACATTGAGAAGCTGCGCAAGAAAGAGATCTCTAAATGGTGGGAGGAAAACTCACTGCAGAATTATCTGGACATTGGACGTGTACCTCAAGGATTGCGCATCATGACAATGCCATCCCTTGAGGATCAATCCGCTCATGCTCCAAGAATGGGGCGAAGCCAGCAAGGGTTGCTCTGCTCATTTTCTCACTATTCTAGTCAAATATGCCAAATCTGATGGAGTCATGGCTCTTGAGGAACTGGACAAGAAAGAAACTGAACTAAATAAGGTTCCCAGTACAGAGGAGGGCAAGCAATTACGTGTAAAAATTAATGAGGCTTTGACCGCATATGAAGAAGATATTAAACAGCACAAACATTGCAAGTTTCTAAGGGATAAACTGGACTATGAGACAGGAAGTATATTCACCTTTGCCAAACGATTTGACTCTTTACGAAAAAATCCCGTCATTCAGCCTGCATCTGTTATGTCTGGTGATCGTGGCACCATGTTGTCTGAATCAGATGTTTCAGCCTCTGAAAATGAGGAGCCTGCTGTCAAGCTTAATTTTTTAGACGAGATGAGTCTACTCTGTCAAGACGGGAAAAATCAAAAACGTGGCAGAGGTCAAGGCAAGCCAAGAGGAAGAGGAAAAGGACAGAAATCACGAAAAGGATTCGCAGAGGCCGGCGTGGGAAACGGCTCAGGCGTAAATCAGGAGAGCAGATCAATGCGCTCTGGAGCCAAAAAATAACTATTGATACCATGAAGCTTTGCCAAATCATTAATCTGTCCTCCCATATACTAACCAAGCCTCAATCCTCGGTTCTTTCCCTTGGTCTCGATTTCTGCCCCACCAAGGCTTTCGATTATGTACAGGCACATCTCGATTTAGATAGGTTTTTCTGTAAGATAAAGCTTAAGAAAGTCTTCAGCACAAATCCGATGGTCATTAAGCCCTCCGTACCTCGTACTGGTCGTACTGACCTTCTTATTTCGGACATTCCATCGCTTATGGATCTAGCTTGTCTGGAAGACACCCAATTTGATCCTACTAATGTTGACTTTACGGACTTTGACATTAATCCCAATTGGGACATACACACTAGGCTCAAGAACAAGTCCAAATTCAATCCTCAGTTTCCCGTGGGTGGTTCTATTTAAGTGTTCTATTATTTGTGTGTCAATGATCTAAGAAAATTACAGACCAGCAATGTCAGTGTAAAACACAATCTCACTGCCATACAACTCAAGGCCATAGGCGAACTACAAAATCTGCCCAACATTGTCATCAAACAGGCTGATAAGGGGTCGAATATATGGTGATCCAAGACAGAGTCCACTATGTCTCTGAGGCCAATCGCCAACTCAGGGACCGACTGTGCTATGCCAAACTATCTAAAAATCCTTTTTTGGATATACAGTCGGAGCTCAACATTCTATGCACTAAATGGGTTGACAATGGCCTAATTGAAGAGGATCTAGTCAAATTCCTCGTTCCCTCCTGGCATACTGTCCCCACTATCTATTTTCTACCCAAAACACACAAATCTCTCACCCATCCACCTGGGAGACCTATTGTCACATTACGCGGATCCCTCCTTGAGCATTTGGCACAATTCATTGATGAGACCTTGTTTCCTTTTGTTTCAGTTTTGCCGTCCTACTTGCGGGACACAAAGGATTACTTGCAACATGTCACCGAGACTCCTTGGGAGGAGAGCCTCCTTCTGGCCACCCTTGATGTTGTATCCCTATACACATCTATTGACCATCAAGTGGGTATGGGAGCTTGCAAATACTTCCTGGAGACACGTTCACTAAACTACCACAGTCATAGCTCCATGATCTTGGAGATGTTGTTCTTCTGCCTTACTAATAATGTCTTTTTGTTTGATGGTGCCTTCTATCGACAAGTCAGGGGAACTGCCATGGGCAGTACCTTTGCCCCACCGTACGCCAATCTGACGATGGGGTGGTTGGAGGCTACCTTCTTAAATGACCTACTTGTGTCCAGTTTTCCCACCCACATTGTCGCCAGGTGGCGCTACATCGACGATGTATTTGTAATTTGGAAGGGCACCGAAATTGATTGGCAGCAGTTTGTGAAAATTATCAATACCAATGTGTGCAATTTACGATTCACAGAATTCCACAGTACCACTGAGATTATATATCTTGATGTAGTGGTAAGTCTAGACAGATCTGGTATTCACACAACTCTGCATAAAAAAACCTCCAATACCGGTTTACCGCTGCACGCCACTAGCTGCCATCCTGTATCATGTAAAAAAAGCATCCCTTACGGTGAATTCATCCTTATCGCAGGAATTGCACTGACTCGGCATCGTTTGACCACCATTGTGCCCTAGCGGCCTTTGACTTTTTGCAACAAGTCTACACCAAAAGAATCATTGAAATGGCCCACACCAAAGCCTGTGGACTCTGCAGGGACAGATTATTGTATGGCGCCAAATCTGATAAGACTACAACTGATGATGAACCCAGACTCATTGTCTCTTTCGATGATGCTTCTAATAATGTCCGTAGGATCATCGAACGGCATTGGCGTGTCCTGAGTTTAGATAAAGATCTATGCCCCTTATTGTCTAAACGTCCTACTATTACCTACAAAAGAGTCCCTTCACTCAGAGACAAGCTTGTTTCCAGCTTTTTGTCACCCATTTATAAAAATCCTTCCCTTTCCAATTGGTTGGCGGTCTCCCCCATTGGTTTTACTAAATGTACCAAATGTAAAGCATGTGCCCATGCCACTCCTTGCAAAACCTTTTTACATCCAGTCACCAAATGTAATCAAATTATTAATTACTCAATCAATTGTGACACTGCCTTTGTGGTTTATGTTCTCTCGTGTCCCTGCGTGAAGTGGTACGTCGGGAGCACTACATGCAAGCTCAAATTAAGGATTCTACAGCATCTCAGGGCGATTAAAAATTCGGATCCCGCGTACCCTATGGCCAAACACTTCCGATAGGAACATGAGAATGACTCCAATTTGCTTACGTTCTTTGCAGTGGCACACATTCCTATTCATCCTAGGGGTGGAGACCATGTTTTAAAGTTAAGACAATTGGAAACTCGATTTATCTTGGACTTCGATACCAAGTTTCCTAATGGACATAATCTCGATGAGGAGCTGTACACGTTTCTGGGCACCAAAGACTGGCTCATCTGCCCCATTCCTGCTATGCTCTCTCTTGCCTTGCCACATCTTGATTCCCTTTTGTTTTAAGTGTTCTCTGTTGGCATTCTTCTCTATTTGTTGTATCCTTGGCCTGTTTTGGACTATTTTACATCTTATTTTGGTGTTTTGGTCTTTTTGCTTTAGACTTATTCCTGTCTAATTTCTTAGCTGTTGCAGCACGTCTCTATGGGACCTGAGCTCTTTATGAAAACATGTTTTGATTATTTTTTGCGCAGTCCTTCCTGCTTTTCCATATTTCCTCTACTCCACCTTTGTTTCTATGCTGTCACACAGTTGCTCCCATCTGATCTGTACACCTGTACTCACAATCACTGCTATTTTCCCCCTGTATATTCGTTATCTGTTACTTTTTCTGTCTATGTTATAATTACGACCTGTTATTCTCCATAATTCTTTCCCCCCCTCTTTTTCGTGTTGGCTAGCCATGGACCATGGGATTTTATCTATGTCAATGCTACTATTCTGGTTTTGCAAGTTTGCACATTCTGAAGCTGCTATATATTGTTTTTATAATGGTAATACTCTGCAATTTTGCTCCCCTAGATTCTAACACTCTGGCCTGGTACATTTGCACACTACTATGCTGCTATGCACTTGCACTTTACTCAATCTTTTATTGCGGCCAGAGTGTTGTATCATGCCATTTTTTATATCTATATATTGCTACCTTGTTCTTGCACATTAGTGCTCCATTATACTGCTACTATTGCCCGCACTTCACTTTATTCAATCCATCAGATTGTTGTATTCTGCATCTTTGTATATGTGGATGTTGTCATTTTGGTCGTGCATTTCTGCACATTACTTTGCTGCTACATCCGCTTGCACTTGCACTTTACTTTGTTCTGTTGGTATTAGAAAGCCTTTACCATCTCCAGCCATGACTTACATATTTGTGATATGTTTTCCTTGTACTATGGGGCTACGCTATGATCTGGTCCATCCTCATAGATGGGTTTTGTCTGTTTTTTCAACTGCGGGGGTTTATTTTATTCATTCAACTGTGTACATTTTATGATCTGCAAATTGTGTTTTAATATTGCAAATCATATCGGTGGAATTATGAAACCTTGGGACTGGGTGCTATGGAATGGTTGCTTGGGTCATTATGTTATGGACACTTTGTCCTACATGTTTCCCATTTTTGCCTTTCCATTCCATCATGGCCGCCGCCCATTCCATCTTCCCAAGCACCCATTTAGTTCAAATGAAATAGCAAAAGGACTGCATCTACTTAACTACTAATGTGCTCAGGTCCCTTGTTTCTTCACGTGATCAAGCACTCAGTTGAGTGTGAAACGCGTTGTGTCTGAGTCGCGCTCACGGGCGTCCTGCCTCTGTTTTTTCTACTGCCTTCCAGCCGTATTTTTTATTGATGTATTTTTTGTTTATATGACACATTAAATAACTTTCAGACCTTCATTTTGCTGTGAGCTGTGCTTCCTTTTTCCATGACCATGGCCTTTCAATCGGCCGCGGAGAGTCTGGTTCATTTTTCCTCTTTTTCTTTTTTCATATATATATATATATATATATACATATATATATATATATATATATATATATGTATATATATATATATATATATTGGTGCATTGCCTGCAATTTATTCACTACGTAGCCAGCCTTATGATTACGTCGTCTACTTGTGTTACAGCATCTGTACATTTGTAAAATGGTTTTGCATTTTCTTCAGTGCTTCTCTACACGTGCAATCTTCATTTAGCTCCTGAAATGTTACTTCATTTACTACTTCGTCATCAGTTTCTATACAGTCTATATTCTTTCTTCATTGGTATCTCTTCTGCTTTATGTGATGACACCAGACCTCTTTCATTCATTTTCACACTGCTTCCGGAAAATCCTTCAGAAGACCGTCATTTCTCCGTGAATACATATAGAGTTTTCTCAATGCAAACATTGTTTCAAGGACTTTTCGCGATATGCCACCATTAATGGCTTTGCACATGTCACAATATCCGGTTGCCAACATATAGGCAGAATAGGAGCGGAACTTCCGGTAGAGGTACTTGTCATGATGCCTACCTCCAAGGAGCCAGGTCCGACCAAGCAACCTCAGAGGCAGGCATCATTTCCCCCAGGGGAGTGCCAGCGGGCCCAAGCTGGGGCCCTTTGGACGCAGTCCTGGCGCCTTAGGCGCCAGGCTCATGTTGGACCTCTGTCCTGTCGCCTAGGGCGCCAGGCTCATAAAGCTAGACATGTGTTCAAGTGTTTTAATGTGCACTTACCTGATGCATACCATGCTGCCACATCCAGGCCCTCTTGAGGCCTGAATGGAACTACTTTACCTGTGGGACTACTTTCCACCCGGGTGTGGTCGGGGAAGGATACATACCTGATCGGAGGAAGGATACACACTTGGGACTTCTTCCAAAGCTATTTAAACCACACCCGATCAGCAACTCACACTTCGCGTTGTTCTGCTCCTCGCAGCTGGACGCTCACCGTGTCAGCTCCTGCATCTGGACTTCAGCCACGCCTGTCAGCATCTTGGGTCACCTGCAAAGGGAGACAAGAGACCTTACCAGCTAAATCTGCACCACGGAGACATCACCGACGATCCTGAAAGGGAAGACATTATTTTTAAAAGCATTTCGTTACGATCGCTGCAGCGCTGCATGTCACTCACCTTTCCTGGGTTCCTCCATCTTCAGCAGCGATCATCCGGATACACAGCCACTTCCCAGAGCCTAGAGAAAAAGACAAGAATAAGAGGTGAGAGACGGAAGGGAATAAGACTTACCTGTTGGGTCATTCCCATTTCATTTCGGGTCTTGCCGCTTCCAGGCATTTTCCGGACCCCGGCCCCTATGGGGAAAAAAGACAAAGACATTGAATGAGCATATGCAAAGACAGTTCCCGAGCGCTCATCCAGAACTAACCTGCCATTTACTGGAACTGGAACTGCATGTTTCACTTTGGGTCGGCGCCATATCTCCGGCATTCCGAACCCCGGCCCCTAAGGGGAAAAAAGACATAAAGCATTAGTGCTTGCTGCAAAAAGACAATGAACATTATTATTAAGCTTGGACTTTTGAACTTGCAACAGAACTTTTACAGAGCCTTACCTGAATAGTCAAGCTTACCTGAATTCCCAACAATCCTCAATCCAGTGAAGTAACTGGGTTTCAACGCGCCCCTGCATCAGAAGCAGGATGGAGAGCTCATCCTTCCTGACCCTAAGGTGAGACTTCACGGGGAATCGTGGAGGGTTGGAAGAGAGTGGGAGGCTTGAGCATAACTCAGTCAGTAGGTAATACTCCCTTTTCACGCACAGGGGAATATTCCTGCGAGCCGGAGAAGCCAGAGTAGAGGGCCCTTCCTGTCCATCTTCAGAGTCCTGCGCTTCACCATTGAAGAAGCATCAGCACTCAAAGCCAGAACTGCGCCTCCATGGGAATCAGGTGAGCGTTACAGAACGCGAAGCCTACACACAATTTCCCACCCGGGCGCTATGGAGACTTCCGAGACTGACCAGCTGGCCCAGCTTTTGGGGGAATTAGGGGCAGAGGTGGACTCAGCCCGCCAGGAGACTAACGCTCTCAAAAGAGAACTGATCTTATCCAAGGAAAGAACAGATGACCTAGCCAAAGGGTTATTACAGGCCCAGGCAGGGCACACTCCTTTACCTAATTCCGGAGACATTTCCACATCAATGGGTTTGAGTAACCCAGTACAAATTAATCTACCTGGACACATGCCTTTGGCCCTGCCTGAATGTTTTGCGGGGGATCCCAAGAAATATGCCGTCTTTATGAACCAATGTCGTTTACACTTTCTATGCAGACCCGGAGCCTTCCCTAACGACCAGACCAAGGTAGCCTTTATACTATCTTACCTCAGTGGCAGTGCTGCCGATTGGTCTATTCCATTGGTAAAACAGGATGATCCCATTCTCCAGAATTTTCAGGGCTTCCAGGCCAGCATGGAAAGATTGTTCGCTTGACACTCTCAAGGACAGGCCCTTGATAACGAACTGCTATCCTTACGACAAGGTAATTAGGATCTTCTGTCATAGGTAGCCGCATTTAACAGACTGGTTGTGGAAACTGGATGGCCAGAAAGCAGAAGGATCACATTGTTTCATCAAGTCCTGCGCGGAGAGCTTAAGGATGTTCTAGCTCAGATAGTAAACCCACCCCAGGTCTGCGCAGACTACATTGACTTGGTGGTTCAACTTGATCACAGACTTCAAAATAGAAAAGCAGATCGGTTCAAGTATGAAAACCGAGCACCGATCAAAACCCACGCTAACTCCAAGAGTACTGACATATCTGAACCTATGCAAATCGGTGGTGTTAAAGGACCATTAACGCAGAAAGAACGAGAGAGAAGGCGGCAAATGCAACTTTGTCTGTATTGCGGGACTTCCGGTCACTTTCTTCGAAATTGTCCAGTTAAACCACTTAAGAAGGTGGTTGGAGCTACTGATAACGAATTAGTGACACCTGATTCGGGAAACGACCTAGCCCGGCAATCGTAGGGGTCCGCTTGCCGAGCTTGAAAACTAACTCTTTGACCTCGCATTTTGTCATGCCAATGGTGCTCGTGGACCCAAAACAGCCTCAGCAGTTGGATGCTATAAAAGCATACATCGACAGTGGAGCTATTGGAAATTACATAGACCGTGAATTGGCTTCCAGGATTAAGCTTCCTCTCCGCCCGAAAGTAACCCAAGATGTCAGTAGATGTAACCGAAATAGTCTCAGGGCCTGTAACGCATTCCACTGTTGAAGTGACACTGGTGGGTCAGGATGGACATCGGGAAGCAATCGTGTTTGATGTGATCAAGGCCCCACAATTTCAAGTAATCCTTGGAATTCCTTGGTTAGAAACACATAATCCCAGAATAGACTGGCGAGCAAAGAAGATAAGTTTTCCTGATTGTGAACCAACTTGTTATCCAAGAAATCCAGCTATGGGTCTTGCCTCAGCAACTTCCACCCCTGTACAGCTACCGTCAGAATACCAAGAATTCCAAGACGTTTTTCAGAAAGAACAGGCTAACACGTTACCTCCCCATCGGTCTTATGATTGCCAAATCGATCTGGTACCCAATGCTCAACTACCTTGTAGTAGGATTTATGCTCTTACGGAACCTGAGAACCTGCATTTGCGTCAGTATTTAGATCAGTACCTAGCCAATGGTTTTATTCGCCCGTCCAAGTCTCCTGTCTCTTCAGCTCTGTTCTTCGTGCCGAAAAAAGAAGGCGACCTTAGAACGTGTATAGACTATCGCGCCCTAAATCAAATAACGATTAAGAATCGTTATCCTCTGCCCTTGATCCCTGAGCTTATCGACCAGGTGAAAGATGCTTGTGTGTACACCAAGTTAGATCTCCGAGGAGCTTATCACCTGGTGCGCATAAAAGAAGGCGACGAATGGAAGACTGCATTCCACACCAAGTTTGGGCTCTTCGAATATCAGGTGATGCCCTTCGGTTTGTGCAATGCACCTGCCGCCTTTCAGTACTTTATGAATGATGTTCTTCGGGAATTTATCGATGTCTGTGTCATTGTTTACATTGACGATATCCTGGTGTACTCTTCTTCAGAATCTGATCACAGAAAACATGTTAGGGCAGTTCTTGAGAAACTGCGCAAGCACAGACTATTTGCAAAACTCGAAAAATGCGTTTTTCATACCACAGAAGTTGAGTTTCTCGGATTCATCCTGACACCTCAAGGAGTCCGAATGGACTCACGAAAGGTGGACGCCATCCTCAAATGGCCATCTCCAAGCTCGGTGAAGGGAGTTCAGAGCATGCTCGGCTTTGCCAATTTCTATCGAAGATTCATCCTGGAATTTTCCCGAACAGTCCAACACATTACCGCTCTCCTAAAGAAAAACAAACGCTTCGAATGGACTCTTGAGGCCGAACAAGCCTTCCAGGACCTCAAAACCAAATTCACCTCTGCACCTGTATTGAAGCACCCGCACCTAGATCTGCCGTACATAGTGGAAACCGATGCATCCAGTTCGGCCATGGGAGCTGTCCTGTCGCAAAGAGACCCAAAAACTAACCAACTACACCCAGTGGCCTTTTGGTCCAGAAAATTTTCTCCTCCTGAAATCAACTACACAATTACCGATAAAGAGTTACTGGCCATAAAATCTGCTTTCAAGGCTTGGCGTCACTACCTTCTCGGGGCAAGACACACCATCACCGTAATTACGGACCACAGAAACTTACAGTATTTAAAGACGCCCAAAGCTCAATCTTCACGACAACTCCGGTGGGCTCTATTCTTTGCGGAATTTGATTTTGTAATTACCTATCGCCCTGGCTGCAAGAATGGAAAAGCGGACGCCTTATCCCGGATTGGCATGGAAGAACCTAATTCGAGCTTAGAACCTGTGCCCATCATACCTGAGCAAAGAATCTTAGGCTTAACTTCATTGCAAACTATTGAGGATATCCAAACGCAAGTAAAACAACTTCTAGACTCTTCAACCTTACTGGAATGGAGTCAAAAGGGTCCTCATTACGCCGTTAAGGATGACTTACCCTACTTCCAGGAGCGGTTGTTTCTGCCAAGTAAAGAATTGCAAGAACTTGTTATTGCCCATCATCATGAATCTTTAATGGAAGGACACCCTGGTATCGCTAAAACGGAGGAAAAAATCAAACGCCACTTCTGGTGGCCTTCTTGGAGAAAAGACATAACGTCTTTTGTTCTGTCTTGTGGAATTTGCGCCCAAAACAAGGCTCAAAAGAAAAGGCCAGCCGGCCTACTTCAACCCTTGGATATTCCACCGGCACCATGGCATACCCTGTCAATGGACTTTATAACAGATCTGCCTCATTGTGCTGGTTACAACACAATCCTTGTAATTGTGGACCTATTCTCCAAAATGGCCCACTTTATCCCTTTAAAGGGTTTGCCTTCAGCTTCCACCGTGGCCAAGGAATTCCTGGAGAATATAGTTTGCATACATGGTTTCCCTTCCATATTAGTCTCGGATCGTGGAAGTCAATTTATCTCACATTTTTGGAAGAAGTGTTGCCAACTAGCACAAATAGATGTGCGGTTATCCACCAGCCACCACCCACAGACTGACAGACAAACCGAGAGAACCAATCAGACTCTCGAGCAATATCTTCGGTGCATGTTACACCAATCCGAGTTAAATTGGAAAGACATCCTTTGGATCGCAGAATATGCATACAACAATTCAGTGCATTCTGGAACCGGACAAACCCCCTTTTATACTTTGTACGGTCACCATCCTCGGACCTCTGACTTAGATCCACCTCTGACCCTGGAAATGCCCGCAGTAAATCATCTGCATTCCACAATAACCCGAGCCTTCAAAGAAGCTGCAACTCATTTACAGCAAGCCAAGAAAAAGTATAAAGAAAACGCTGATTTGCACCGAAGTAAAACTCCTCCTTACCAAGTAGGAGACCAGGTATGGCTAGCAACTAAACATTTACGCCTCAAGGGCCCGCGAACCTTCAATCCCAGATTCATAGGACCTTATCCCATCAAAGCTATAATCAACCCAGTGGCCTTTAAACTGGATCTACCGTCCAACATGCGTATTCATCCAGTTTTTCATGCATCACTTTTGAAGCCAGTACAACCAGGAACCCGATTGTCCAAGCCTCCAGATCCAGTTCAAATTGAAGGGGAATTTGAATTCGAAGTTAAAGACATTTTAGACTCCAAGGTGGTAAAGTCGAAACTCTTCTATCTTGTTGACTGGAAGGGATATGGACCTCAGGAGAGATCGTGGGAGCCTGTCAAGTTGGGAAGCCCGAGAGGGCCGCGTACCTGATGTCTTGGTGGTCGATCTCGCAGAGGTCGCCAGTCTGGAACCCGTGAAAAGATGAACTAGTGGCACGAAGAACCAGCCTCTCCACCACCCAAAATAGGAACTGGGTGGAGGATGGACCGACTCCCAATGTCACGAAAGGCACTCTCCTGATTAACGTGACAAAGGGACTGTGCAAGCACAGACAGGAGAGGCCATTGTCCTGGTGAAGATGGTTGGCAAGAAGAAGTCCGATGACAATTACTCCAAGAGCTCAAGTACAGCAGCAGTAGTCAAAATGTCCGGCGCGGCAAGAAAGGTCTACACCGCAGAAAGAAGAAATCTTGGCAGGTGCTGGTGTTTCCGACAGTCCACAGGATCAGATTCAGGAGTAGGCCAGACAAGAATGAGGTAGACCAGATATAGCTTGCAGACTGGCCCTATAAGGAGCCGAGTAGGCGGACCCAGGGTAAACCCGGGAGAGTGGCTGGCAGGCCCAGGGTGGACCCAGGTAGGGGTATGCAAGTAGGCCCAAGGAGGGACCCAGGTAAGGGTATGCAAGTAGGCCCAAGGAGGGACCCAGGTAAGAAGCTGATAGGCCCTGGACAGGACCCAGGTAAGTAACTGGTAAGCCCAGGACAGGACCCAAGTAGGAGTAAGCAGGCAGGCCCAGGGCAGGACCCAGGTAAGTAGCAGGCTGGCCCAGGGCAGGACCCAAGTAGGGGTAAGCAGGCAGGCCCAGGGCAGGACCCAAGTAGGGGTAAGCAGGCAGGCCCAGGGCAGGACCCAAGTAGGGGTAAGCAGGCAGGCCCAGGGCAGGACCCAGGTAAGTAGCAGGCTGGCCCAGGGTAGGACCCAAGTAGGGGTAAGCAGGCAGACCCAGGACCGGACCCAGGTAAATAACAGGCTGGCCCAGGACAGGATCCAGGTAAGTAGCTGGTAAACAGGACAACGAAGCGAAGTGAAGCAAACCGCGTTGGAACGCGGCTTGCATCGATTCGCGGCCTCTTTTATGGGTCGCCGGCGCCCGAGAGGCTTGGAACGCAAGCCGCTTCGTCTCCGGGCACCGGCGAACCCACAACGAGGCCTGGAAGGCAAGCTCTTCCGAGGAGGCGAGCCCAGTCCACGGCGCATGCGCGGAACCGAGACAGAGGTCTCCCGTGCATGCGCCGTAGACCGCCGGCCCCAACACCAAACGCTCCTCCCCTGGCGAGTCCCCAGACGCGAATGCGCGGGTAGACTCGCCAGGAGGAAAAGGGAGCGGCAGACCCCGGTCTCCCACGTGACATGACACTATGCCCCCTCCCAGGAAGACCCGGGGCCCCAGGTTTCCAAGGAAACCGTCTATAGAACTCACGTACCAGACGGGGGGCATGCACGTGCTGGTGTGGTTCACATGTACGATCACAGGCCGGGTACCCTTACCAATCCACTAAATAGTGGAGTACCCCCCTGCGATAACGGGCATCACAAATCTCGTGAACCTCAAACTCTGGAACGCCTTGCACTAGGACCGAGGCCGGGCGAGGACAGGTGCGGCCGTAGGTATCGACCACATAAGGTTTCAACAAGGACACATGGAAAATGGGGTGTATACGCCAAGAAGGGGGTAATCGGAGACGGAAAGCTACAGAGGACAGCCGCTTGGTAATAACGAATGGCCCAAAATATCGGGGAGCCAGTTTAACGGGCAAGTTGTGAAGCGGCAGGTTCTTTGAGGATAACCACACCCTGTCTCCCTCCTGAAAATCTGGTTCTACACTCCTCTTCCTGTCTGCCTGTATCTTCATCCGATCCTTGGCTTCTCTCAGGATCTTGCGTGCTAGTTCCTGTTGTTTCTGAATGTGAGTGACTAGGCCATCAGCGGATGGGACAGTACTGGAAGGAACCGGATGAAAAGGCATCAATCGGGGATGTAGACCAGTAGAGCAGAAGAACGGACTGACTCCAATGGAAGCGTGAACAGTATTGTTGTAAGACGCTTCTGCAAGATCCAAACCAGCTTTCCAGTTGGACTGAGTAGCATTAGCAAAACAGCGGAGGTACTCTTCCAAAGTTTGATTGGTCCTTTCGGTGAGCCCATTGGTCTGTGTGTGTGATAGCCCGAGCTTAGAGCTCTATGAATTCCCAGATGACCACACACCTTGCTCCAGAATGATGAGAGGAACTGGGTCCCTCGATCCGAAATGATCTTCTCAGGTAGGCCATGTACCAGGGACCTGGAGAGTGCATCTGCTTTCAAATTGGAGGTTCCCGGGATGTAAGTAACATGAAACTCAAACGGAGAGAAGAAGAAGGCCCACCTGGCCTGACGAGGAGTTCGACATTGCAAGGAGCGAAGGTATTGCAGATTGCGATGATCTGTCCGCACTTCCACGGAAAAGCGAGCTCCGAGAAGGAAATGTCTCCATTCCTCAAATGCGGTCTTAATAGCCAACAGTTCTTTTTCAAACACCGCGTAGTTTCTTTCGCTGGGATTCAGCTTGCGAGAAAAATAGGCCACTGGATGTTCTACCAACGTAGTCGGGTCTTTCTGTAGGAGAACGGCTCCGACCGCGAAGCTGGAAGCGTCGGCCTCCACAATGTAGGGTAACTCCTCCTGTGGATGGTGCAGAATCGGGGCTGCCATAAAAGCTGACTTCAAGGTGTCGAAAGCCTGAGAAGCCATGGAATCCCACTTGAAAGCGATTTTGCTGCTGGTTAGCCTGGTGAGGGGCGCAGAGATCTGAGAAAACTGTGGAATGAAGCGCCTGTAGAAATTAGCGAATCCCAGAAAGCGTTGAAGAGACTTGATATCATGAGGATGTTTCCACTCTTGTATGGCTTGCACTTTCTTGGGATCCATCCCAATCCCTTCCTGATTAATCACAAACCCCAAAATCTCGATGCTGGGTTGGTGAAAGCAGCATTTCTCAGCCTTAGCAAATAGATTATTAATGGACAACCGACGAAGGACCTCACGAACATGTTCCACGTGCTCGTCTCGGGATTTGGAAAAAACCAGGATGTCATCCAAATATACCCAGACGGATAAGCCAAGCAGATCACCAAAGATGTGGTCCATAAATCGTTGGAAAACAGCGGGGGCATTGCATAAGCCGAAAGGCATGACTCTATACTCAAAATGCCCAAAAGGTGTCTTGAAGGCTGTCTTCCACTCATCCCCACTCTTGATACGTACCAAATGATAGGCTCCGCGTAAGTCCAATTTGGAGAAGACCCGAGCAGTATGCAAGGTTTCAAGAATACTGCAAATCAGAGGTAAAGGATAACAGTCTTTTGCTGTTATGTCGTTCAGTTGCCGGTAGTCCACACAGGGTCTCAAAGTGCCTTCCTTCTTCTTTACAAAAAACATGGGGAATCCTGTGGGCGACTTAGACGGCACTATGTATCCTTTTTGTAGACTCTCCGACAAGTACTCCTGAAGCACCTGCTTCTCGTCCCGTGTTAGGGCATACAATTTCCCATGGGGAATGTCACAGTCCGGCAACAATTTGATGGAGCAGTCAAAGGAACGATGTGGAGGAAGAGGTATATCGCCAGGTTCAGAGAATACCTGTTCGAAGTCGGTGTACTCCTGTGGGACCAGAGACGTAGAACATAGACTGACCCCTCTGCCGAATGTTTCCAGGGAGGTCGAAACGGTCAGGGTAGGAGCCGGTAGCTTGCATTTCTGGGCGCAAACAGCGGATGAAAAGGTCAAAGTCTGGGTTCTCCAGTCTATCACCGGGTTATGGTATTGCAGCCAAGGTAACCCCAAGATCACTTTGTAGGTCGTGGACCTGATTACATTCAAGGTGAGTTCTTCGAAATGGTTAGCAATCTGGAGGGCTAGACCTACTGTGAACTGACGGACAGGCCCGGAAGACAAGGGAGTTCCGTCTATGAGCTCCACGGTTAGAGGTGTGTGTCTGGAAATGAGTGCTATCATGTGTCTGGAGGCGAATGTCTCGTCGATGTAATTGCCGGAAGCCCCACTGTCCAACAGACCAAATACTTCCAGGTTCTTGTCAGGTAACTTAATCTGGATCTTCAAGGTCTGTAACACTGCTGGTTGCATGGGAAGACGAATCGCACATATAACTGAAGGGTCTGAAGATGGAATGAGACCTGTCGTTGCCCTTCCAGTACACAACAGGTCACCTAGTTTCCCGGCTTCTTCTTCTGCGGACGCAAAGGGCACGTACCCAGATAATGCCCGGCTGCTCCACAGTAAAGACATAAACGTAAGGACCTCCTCCGTTTCTTCTCTTCCTCAGATAATGGGCCTCTCATGGCTCCTAATTGCATAGGCTCCGATCCAGATTCAGTAGGACCGAATGAACCTGCGGGTAAACTGGTCGTCCTGGGATTGTTTCTTTCGAGTCGACGTCTCTCAGTCTTTCGTTCGGCTAACTTCTGGTCAATACGGAGCACCTGATCAATCAAAAGTTGGAGGCTCTCAGGTTCGGGGATATGGAGTAACTCATCCTTGTACTCCTCTCTCAGGTCTCGGCGAAACAGAGTCTTCTGTGTAATTTCTGGCCATTGGGAGTCGGTAGCCAAAAGTCGGAAACGGCTGATGTAAGTTATAATGTCAGCGCCTCCCTGCTTGTAATCCATCAATTGATTCTGTGCAACGGAGGCCAGATTAGGCATCTGGAACACCTCAAGGAATGCTTTTTCAAAGGCAGCAAAATCATTCAAAATGGGACTGTTTGTAACCACAAAAGGAGTTGCCCAGGCTAACGCGTTCCCAGTTAGGTTCCCCAGGATGTACCCGATCTTGGCCCTATCATTGTTGAAGTAAGTAGATCTGAAAAGGAAATGAATCCGGCAGTGATTACAAAATTCAGCCACCCGTCTCGGGTCTCCATCAAACTTGATAGGTGTTGTGTGAGCCAAAGATCCCTCCACCTGAGAGGTACTGGGCGCACTTTGGGTTATCATCTGGCGTAACGTCTGATTCTCCTGACGCAGGGCGGTCATCTCGGCCCTGAGTGCTAGTAACTCATTCCGCATGTCTTGCGAATCCTCCATTTCCAGGTCTGAAGGCAGGCGTCTCAATCTGTCAAGTTGGGAAGCCCGAGAGGGCCGCGTACCTGATGTCTTGGTGGTCGATCTTGCAGAGGTCGCCAGTCTGGAACCCGTGAAAAGATGAACTAGTGGCACGAAGAACCAGCCTCTCCACCACCCAAAATAGGAACTGGGTGGAGGATGGACTGACTCCCAATGTCACGAAAGGCACTCTCCTGATTAACGTGACAAAGGGACTGTGCAAGCACAGACAGGAGAGGCCATTGTCATGGTGAAGATGGTTGGCAAGAAGAAGTCCGATGACAATTACTCCGAGAGCTCAAGTACAGCAGCAGTAGTCAAAATGTCCGGCGCGGCAAGAAAGGTCTACACCGCAGAAAGAAGAAATCTTGGCAGGTGCTGGTGTTTCCGACAGTCCACAGGATCAGATTCAGGAGTAGGCCAGACAGGAATGAGGTAGACCAGATATAGCTTGCAGACTGGCCCTATAAGGAGCCGAGTAGGCGGACCCAGGGTGAACCCGGGAGAGTGGCTGGCAGGCCCAGGGTGGACCCAGGTAGGGGTATGCAAGTAGGCCCAAGGAGGGACCCAGGTAAGGGTATGCAAGTAGGCCCAAGGAGGGACCCAGGTAAGAAGCTGATAGGCCCTGGACAGGACCCAGGTAAGTAACTGGTAAGCCCAGGACAGGACCCAAGTAGGGGTAAGCAGGCAGGCCCAGGGCAGGACCCAGGTAAGTAGCAGGCTGGCCCAGGGCAGGACCCAAGTAGGGGTAAGCAGGCAGGCCCAGGGCAGGACCCAAGTAGGGGTAAGCAGGCAGACCCAGGGCAGGACCCAAGTAGGGGTAAGCAGGCAGGCCCAGGGCAGGACCCAGGTAAGTAGCAGGCTGGCCCAGGGTAGGACCCAAGTAGGGGTAAGCAGGCAGACCCAGGTAAATAACAGGCTGGCCCAGGACAGGATCCAGGTAAGTAGCTGGTAAATAGGACAACGAAGCGAAGCGAAGCAAACCACGTTGAGACGCGGCTTGCATCGATTCGCGGCCTCTTTTATGGGTCGCCGGCGCCCGAGAGGCTTGGAATGCAAGCCGCTTCGTCTCCGGGCACCGGCGAACCCACAACGAGGCCTGGAAGTCAAGCTCTTCCGAGGAGGCGAGCCCAGTCCACGGCGCATGCGCGGAACCGAGACAGAGGTCTCCCGTGCATGCGTCGTAGACCGCCGGCCCCAACACCAAACGCTCCTCCCCTGGTGAGTCCCCAGACGCGAATGCGCGGGTAGACTCGCCAGGAGGAAAAGGGAGCGGCAGACCCCGGTCTCCCACGTGACATGACAGAGCCTAGTAACCATGTCCACGCACCTCGATTAGTACAAAGGTTTCACCGTAGATTTCCGAACAAGCCCAAACCCCCGGAGGGAAGAACCTTGGGAGGGGCCTTGAGGGGCGGTACTGTCATGATGCCTACCTCCAAGGAGCCAGGTCCGACCCAGCAACCTCAGAGGCAGGCATCATTTCCTCCAGAGGAGTGCCAGTGGGCCCAAGCTGGGGCCCTTTGGACGCAGTCCTGGCGCCTTAGGCGCCAGGCTCATGTTGGACCTCTGTGCTGGCGCCTAGGGCGCCAGGCTCATAAAGCTAGACATGTGTTCAAGTGTTTTAATGTGCACTTACCTGATGCAGACCATGCTGCCACATCCAGGCCCTCTTGAGGCCTGAATGGAACTACTTTACCTGTGGGACTACTTTCCACCCGCCTAGAGAAAAAGACAAGAATAAGAGGTGAGAGAAGGAAGGGAATAAGACTTACCTGTTGGGTCATTCCCATTTCATTTCGGGTCTTGCCGCTTCCAGGCATTTTCCGGACCCCGGCCCCTATGGGGAAAAAAGACATTGAATGAGCATATGCAAAGACAGTTCCCGAGCGCTCATCCAGAACTAACCTGCCATTTACTGGAACTGCACGTTTCACTTCGGGTCGGCGGCATATCTCCGGCATTCCGAACCCCGGCCCCTAAGGGGAAAAAAGACATAAAGCATTAGCGCTTGCTGCAAAAAGACAATGAACATTATTATTAAGCTTGGACTTTTGAACTTGCAACAGAACTTTTACAGAGCCTTACCTGAATAGTCAAGCTTACCTGAACTCCCATCAATCCTCAATCCAGTGAAGTAACTGGGTTTCAACGCGCCCCTGCATCAGAAGCAGGATGGAGAGCTCATCCTTCCTGACCCTAAGGTGAGACTTCACGGGGAATCGTGGAGGGTTGGAAGAGAGTCCGAGGCTTGAGCATAACTCAGTCAGTAGGTAATACTCCCTTTTCACGCACAGGGGAATACTCCTGCGAGCCGGAGAAGCCAGAGTAGAGGGCCCTTCCTGTCCATCTTCAGAGTCCTGCACTTCACCATTGAAGAAGCATCAGCACTCGAAGCCAGACCTGCGCCTCCGTGGGAATCAGGTGAGCGTTACAGTACTTGGCTCCTCCTCTTCATTCCCCCCCCTGGCGATTCATCGACCACTCTCCCATCAGCCTTCACATCCAGACATCCTAGTCTGAAGAAATGCTTCTTTGGAAACCATGGGCCTCATTACTTTTTTAAAATTATTTATTTGTTTTTGGTTTTAAAAGAAAAACCTTTACAAAAACACAGTAAAATAAAGAGCAACGAAGATATACAATACATACAAGAGAATGGGACGTGGAACGAAGAAAAGATACAGAGAAAACCAGGGGATACAGGGAAAAGACTGATCATGGCCCTCTTATGCTCATATAGGTAGCAGATATCTTATAAGCTAAAAAGTATGGAGAATTTTTCCAAAACTTTTACTGTTGTGGCCATGAGCATAATTTCTTGACCAGCGATCAGTCTATCCCAAAAAAGATCATGTAATAGGCTCTCTTCTTTTGCCACAAATCTCCCAAATAGCAACAGTCTTGTTTCCTAAGTGCCTTCGTACTTCATTAACAAGTGTTTAAGGGATTGTTGGCTTGGAGAGTCCCAATGCCTGCAGAGGTTTTTTGCTTTGCCCCCCTGGTTGCTCTTGACCAAATTTCCCCTGTATGGGCTATATTGAGTCTCAATCTCAAAACATTGTTTCTTATGCCTTTTTCTGGAAACCTTTGCAGGTAACGAGGGAGAGTACCAAGCTTTCTGTCCACCTTCAGGAAAAGATTCAGAGGATTAAGGTTCCTTACTCCATTGATAGTAGTGATCAAGTCTCTTGTTTCCAATAGCTTTTTTACTTTCATGGGATTGGAAACAAGGGTTTCTGGTGTCAGTTCAAGCCTGAACAGCATGCCTTCTACTTTCTTCTCCAGACCAAGGAGTTGCTTAGATTTTGCTTTTTTAAGATGTTCATTTAGATCAAATTAAGGGAGGACTGGCCTGCTGTTATAATCTCCCGATATAAAGATAGAAGTTTCCAGTCTGCTCGACAGCCCAAGGAAGTCAATCCCAATTTGAACCGAAGACTCACGAGTGGTGTACACATTGGGAGGGTTAACGATTTTTCCACTGGTTAGGAGGGCGATTGGGCGATAGTTTGCTGGACTTAACCTATTGCCCCCTTGAAAAACGGAATAACTAATGCATTCTTCCATGATGGAGGGAAAACTCTATTCTTAAGGATTTCCTGGAAGAGGTGACTAAACAGATTGGCCCACAGTATCGGATTATTTTTTAGAACCTGATAGGTGAGACCATTGGGGCCTGCCGCTTTCGAGGTAGAGGAAGATAATATAAGTTCCACAATGTCCTGTTCGTCAAATGTGAGGGACCAACATGGGTCTGATGGTAAAATGAAGTCTGTAGACCCAGTTGGTTTGAGGTTTTCCGACTAATGTGCCACCCATTTGTGCTCTGGGACCAGATTGCAAAGAGAGCTGTTGTAGCCAGTCTCCATTTGACTCAGCGCCGCCCAAAAGTTTCTGCAATTGTTTGCGTTGAGTAAATAGAGCATTCTCTCGCCGTCTTCTTGCAATTTCTGATGTTTGTGGTTTGTGGTTTTTTTACCAATTTCTATAGGTCTGCTTAACTATTCTAAACTATTCTTAGATCTTGCTTTCGGGTAATGGGATCGGCGAGCCCTTTATTTTTTTTGTTGCAGGGTCCTACTTTTCTTTAATGTTTCTTTATCAAAGAGATGAAGATGTCCTTGTTTGCCTGCAATCTTTGTTTCGCTTGGAGGATGTATGGCCCAAACGAAATTCCCAAATTTCTCTGGATGGAATTCCTCCTTCCAGGTTGAGAGAGAAACAGCTTCAAGCAGTTTGTTCAGAGTTTTTCCCCCATAATTGTATTTTACGACTCTTAGTTTTCCGTTGAGATCTTCAAGTTCCTGAGTATTAGTAATATACCGAAGCTTCTGTATATCGGGGAATGAATATTCCAAGCTTGCATGATCGCTTCCCCCCTCCCAGTTTAAGGTGAAGCTGGGGCAGAGAACTGAGAGACCAGAGGAGACAAAAATATAGTATAGGGTAGACTCTAGGGACCCTTGACGCCAGGTTGGTCCCACTTTTCCAGCTCCCTCGGTCTTGTCAAGTATTATTTCGAGATCCCAGGATATCAAAAAATCCCTCCACAGTTTTCCTTTTTGCAACTTGCTCAACTTTGGTTGCACAGACTGGGCCTCATTACGGGTCCGGCGGTAGCCGTGCCGGTGAAACTGGCAGATAGCCGCTGGACCTGTAATTAATTACCCACGCCTGACTTCCCGGTGCCACCGGACTATTCCAAGTCCAGTGGCCGGGAAGTCCGGCTCCGGTAATTTTGTTAGTCCACATTCCCATGGAGTCCAAAAGGACTCCATGGGAATGGGGACACGGGAGC
The DNA here is from genome assembly GCF_040938575.1 of Ambystoma mexicanum. Classification (NCBI taxonomy): domain Eukaryota; kingdom Metazoa; phylum Chordata; class Amphibia; order Caudata; family Ambystomatidae; genus Ambystoma; species Ambystoma mexicanum. Next base: position 1,090,676,611 of record NC_090929.1, read on the forward strand.
AACTGCACCATTAACAATGGTGCTGGTGCTCCTGTGGGAACTCTGCGAGGGGTGCTGTCCTATCCAGCAGGTCTGACCCTGGCAGGTGGGAGTGCACCGATCCGCAGAGTCGTACTGTGCCGGTCCAGTAACAACAGTGCCGGTAGGCTTAATGGCACTGTTGTTACCGGACCGGCACAGTTATAATGAGGCCCCATATCTTTATTACTCCCTTCAAGCATCCTGCTGATTTCACATGTTCATCAACACTCCAGGTCAATAGACTGCATTGTCCATTCGGACTGCAGTAGATCAATCTTCCCACATACTTCTTGTGGTTTCTCGGATACAGGAATTTCGTTCCCTCAGGTGTATAGATACTGGCCTTAACATAGTCTCTGATTTCTTCATGTGTCAACTCTTTGGGTCCAAACCCAGACTCGACATCAATTATGATTTTCATTCCTGTTGCTTTCTTTATAGTATTTTTGCATTGTGCGATTATTATTCTGACCACACAGAATCCAAACATGATCATCACTAACAGGGCTCCAAGGAACTTGAAGATATTCGCCATGCATTGCGGAACCCATGAGAAGATTGACACAAACCAGCTGTCATCAGCAATGTCTTCCACTTCATCGTCCGTCTTGACGTGCAAGTTTGTCAACATCATTATGGCCTCTGTCAAAGTGCCATTCTCGTCGTCATGAGAAGGTATGAATGTGCAACATGATTCTCCGATTTTGGCACAAACACCTCCATCCATAGCTGTAATATTGTCCAGGACATATCTGTTCTGGAGAGTCATCATTTGCATAGCTCTCAGTTCTTCCTTGATAGCATTGAATCCCTTTATAGCAGTGTTAATCATCTACAGGAGCTCCCATCTGGTTATCTGTAACTGGAACCACGGCATAAAGATTGTGGCAAGCACTGCTGAAGTCTGACTGAACAACCTGTGTTCATATGGAATAGAGTTGAAAGCTTCTATTGATTTAGCTGAGAAATAGTTCTCACTCTTTGTTCGATTGAAGAATCCAATAGAGCTCTTCTTTCTCAGGTGAGCATCTGCTTTTGGAAACTCACCAATGTTCAGATCACTCTTTGGAATTACTAATACTGGAACATGAACAATCACCATAGAACACAGTCCTCCCCAATCTCTGGGCAGCTTCATGTATGCTCTGGATCTGCAGGCCCAGTAGTGGTCCATTATCACTACTGTCCCATCCTTCATTCCTGGTACATCGAAGATTTGCCCACACTGCTGATTTTCTCCACCTTTTTTGTGTGCCATTGTTTCTAAAGCACAGTTCTGCACTAGCCAGAAGCACTATCTGCAACGGGCCTCCTTTGTCTTTGACACATGTCAGCCACTTCGCAAGCCTCGGCCAGAGAGGTTTGCATCCATTTTCCACACAATCTATAACTGGTGTATGATGTCCAGCTACTGCCACAGTTCTGCATACGACTATGCCTTCTTCCCAGCCATCTGGAGAAAGTACTGTTCCCCAGATCGGCATCTGGCCTCTTTCCTTGCATCTTTGTATTTCTTAATCAGTCTTTCCTTGGCAATTGAGCTTTCTATTTATTTCCCATTGGATTCCTGCTTTCATTCCAGGCTGTTCGTATCTTATTACATGATCGCTGGTGTGTGCTCTTGCTCTTGTCTTTAAATCTTGAACGTAATCATCTTCTTCCAGAGCTGTCCAATCAGTTACCCAAAGCAAAGATGCTGTTCGACACTGAAATTGACCTCTTGTATGGCAGAGTGCAAGGTGAGTCAAGCAATGAGCTATTTGGACGTCTATTTCTATAGCTAAGAATATCTTAGACTTCCCCATAGCATAAGATAGGAGAGCACAAACATAGCAAACCTCCTCAAAGGTTGTCCTTCCTACCTCCTTCATATGTTTATACCACATGTTCCCCAAATGTGCTGTGCTGTCTAGATAATCATTTAACTCATAATCATCTTCCCTGGCACTTCTCCTGGGTCTCTTTCTTTCCAAAAGAATACGAGCAAAATGCTCATGGAGTACATCAGACATCATCCTTCATACAGTGGGAGTCATAGGAACACTTGTCAGAGAAATGGGTGACTTCACGTGTCACTGGAGTAGGAATAATCACATATGGCCCTGGCCTCCTCACAACATCTAACTATACAGGTCACTGGAGTGGGGAGAAGCAGCAGGACTTCTATCTTTCTGGAACCAACAAGGTAAGCAGCGTGAATTAGCAGAAAAAGAAAACTAATGACAGATGGTGTGCACACATGAATTATGCACCAATACATAAAACCCCACCATTGGTGTCTTTCCACACGTCATTGAGTCTGCTCACTTTCTGTAACTGCATTATGCTCAATAGACCACATTGTGCCTGTATACTACTTTTAAGGAAGGAAAACACATTTTTAATCAGGCAGCCTTGTTAAATGCTCAGGTAGCTGCCGAACTTGCTCAATTATTGCTGCCAATCATCTTCTAATCGCAGGGCCATTTTTAGGATCCTGCACAAAAGTGCAGACCTCATTGCTATGCCCAACAAGAGCAGGGTAAGCTCGGAGTATAAAAACGAAGACCGCGAGAAGGAGTCTATGGACATCGACATCAGACAGGGCCATGTGTCTGACCCAAGAGAAACTCTTTGAGAAATGAATCAGGGAACTGCCCCCTTTTCCAAACGTCAAAAATAAAATCAAGATCTGGTATTTTTCATCACATCAGCACTTTTTAAAGTCCAATTTTAATGAATTATTCTGGCTTAAGAATAGTTACTTTCTCATTGCTGCTAAAATATCTATAAAGAGTGTCCGGGAAAGGTCATAGTCCAAATGTACAATTGCATTTATTTGACCAGCAATCTTAGCGTACTTCTTCCTTGTCATCGATCAAGTCTGCACGTGCTGAACTGCTTCTTCTTGACTTGCTTCCGAATCAGGTGGGGGTGTTCCGGTCTCACCACCATGCTTTTTCACATCATTCAAGTGGATCTAGGCATGCCTTTCTTGAACTATCCCTGCAGATGGGTGAATATTCTCCACAATAAACAGTCCACTAAATCGGGGCTAATGCCACTTGCTAGTGAAGTTGCGAATTAAAACAGAATTACAATGAATAGTTTGGGTACAGATAGTTCTTTGTATCCGGTTGCTGAATGGTCTTCATCTGTGTCCTGAGACCGACACCCCTTACGCTTGAGTTGATATGAAAAAATGACAGATATTAGCGGTCATACATGTTAAATATGCACGTAGCTCATTTCCTAACAATTCTGCAGTTGTCTGGGCATCACTTCTACTCCTCGTTGGAGGTGACAAGGGCGGTCTCATTCGCCTTTGTGTGACTAGCTCATGGGGTGTGAGGTGGTGGTCTGATCCAGGCTGATTCCTTAATGCATATAATGCAAGGGGCAAGCAGGACAACCACCCATTCTTCAATGTCAATTTAAGTTTGGTGATTATTTCTTTGAGCAGACCGTTGAGTCTCTCACATATTCTGTTCGCTTGCAGGTGATAATCAGAAGAAAACATATGTTTAATGCAATAGACTGTTCTGTTCATATACTTCATTAACAAAATGGGGCCCATTGTCAGATCTCTGCACCTCACATACTCCCCAACTGGGAATGACTTCTTGGACTAAAATGTTCGCAGCGCAAGTGGCATTAGGGTGTGTACATGGACCAGCTTCAATCCATCTCGAAAAGGGGCACACCACCTCTATCATATACCTGTATCCACTACATACTTGCAGCAAGTCGACATAGTCGATATGTAAATGCTGAAAAGGACCATTCGGTCGAGGAATCACTCCTCTAATTGTTCACAATGTGTGCCCAGCAGCAAACCTTTGACATACGATGCAATTTACTACATGAAAAGCAACGTGTTCTAACAGGTTTGGTACAAACCAATCCTCTGCAATAGCTGCTGTGAGGCTTTCCCTAGTTACATGTGCAGGGTAGTATAGCTGTTCTACCGCGACCCTTAATAAGGCTACATGCATCACCGATTTACCAGTGCTGTCCGGTCGCCACAATGCTTTGGAGGGGGATAAAGAACCACCCCTCCGTGTCCATAGCTCCTTTTCTTCCTGCGGAGCACTACCTTGAACTTCCATCAACTGTGTTCTAGACAAATGATTAAATCCTTCATTTACAATCATAATCGTGACAATATTTTTCTTCACATTAGGAGTATCAAAACTTGAAATATCAGTTGAATATGCAAGCTACACACATGGCAGGGTTCACTATTTTACACCCGACTATTTTGATTGCTGGATTCAATACAACTACCTTATATGCAGAAGCCTTCTGAGATGTCCGTGTACCCTTAGGTTTATCCAAAACGGCAAACAAAGCATGCTCAACAAATAAAGTCATGGAACACCCCATCACGATACAAATTGCGTTCTTCAACTCCTCAAACCCTTCCTCCATTACCTCAGCCCATTCTATTTTCTCTTTGTTCACTTGGGTTTTCTTTAAAGCCTGCAAAAGGGGTCTAGTGTATGAACTATAATCAAATACCCATGCTCTAACATAGTTACACAATCCCAGAAATTGTTGCATTTGCTTTATTGCGTGCAGTTTTGTTGTTTTCATGATTGTCTCAGCTCTCTCAGGTGTGACTTTCTTTCCCTCATGCAAGATTAACTAGCCTATGTACAACACCTCCCCCTGGCAATATTGTAATTTCTCCTTATCTACCTTGCATCCCATGTCTCCTAAGATAGTCATTAGCCAAATCAAGTCTTGTCTGCACTCGTATTCTGTCGTGCTATAAACAAACTAAAATATCATCTACGTACTGCAGCACAACACTTGGCAAATCAATATTGCTTAGGTCCATCTGCAGGACCCTATTAAAGACTGATGGAGACTCACAGTACCCTTGGGGCAAACAGGTGCTTTTCAACTTAGTCTGATGAAACGTAAATAACGTGAGGTCTTCAGAGTCCTTATGCAACGGGATTGAGAAAAACACATTTTTCAAGTCAATCAGTGTGAAATATCGTGCCTCTGTGGGAATACTACATAAGATCGTTGCAGGATTCGGAACTGAAGGAAACTCTGCCTCTCCAATATGGTTAATTGGTCTCATGTCCTGAATTAAACGCCAGGACCCCTCTTTCAATTTTTTCACAGTGTACAAAGCTCTATTACACAGTGATTCTGACGTCACCAAGATGCCTTGTTCCATCATAGCTGACATAGGCCCTCATTACAAGTCAGGCTATTAGCACCATGGTCCATGCCGGATTCTGCCATGGTGGATGGTGGAATTACCGCCCCATTCCAAGGTGAGTGGGGCGGTAATTCCCCATTCACCATTTGCCCTTCCCCGTTCCCATTTTTGCTCCGTAGGGCATAATGGGAATGGGGAAGGCGCTAATTATGGCACCGTAAATTACAGTGGCGTAATTAGCACCAAGGTCGCTTAGGGCCTTGGACTTTAACGCCTGCAAAAAGCAGGCGTTAAAGTGTGAATCAGGCATTAAGGGTTAACGGCGCCGACAGCGCCGTTAAACCCTTAACACCTGACTTGTAATGAGGGCCATAGTCTTAAAAATACCCACATCCGACTCTCGAGACATTGGGTACTGCCTTGCTCGAGGTAAAATTGCATCTGGTTTTAGCTTAATCTTAACTTCTCCCACCCCCCTCAAGAGGCCTATGTCATAAGGTCCTGTAGTCCATAAAGAGGTTGGCACTTTTTCCATGTCTTCATCAAAAAATGCGGGGCGCTGCCCCACTATCACCATTAGCTGTGGGATTTCCCTTCTCTCTATTCTGATCCAATATCTAATGCTCATTTCAAATATTAATTAATCGTCTGACGGATCATCCTTAAACATACCTTCGTCTGTGACGTCAGTCAATCTATACCCTTCCCCAATGGCAATTACCGTTCTCCATGGCCTGCCCTCATCATCAAATCCTTCAAGCATGGCCAATTTCCCTCGCACTATGGCTGCCTGCAGCTGTAAGGGAATAATCTGTCCCCCGCTTATCCATAGATATCTGTGGCCTGAACAAAAATGAATCAGATATCCTCAATCTTTCCCACCAAGCCGAGCAGCCATGTCAACAAAATGCGTACCCCATAACCAAAGACTTCTGGCTCTAATGGCATTCCTCACAGAGCTATCTGCCCTGTAAGCGCCATGATAAGTTTGCCCACGTTTAAATAATGTATCCCTAGAGGGGAACACACTATGGGCCTCATCACGAGTTTGGCGGTAACCCTTAAATCCAGCGGTAACGCTATCAGCGCCGGATTGAAGGGTCTGTCGGATCACGAGTACAAATACCGCCGGCGCAAGTACAGCCGGCGCAAATACAGCCTTCGGTAAACGCGTCGGCTGTAAAAGCGCCAGTATCCATTTTCGCTAAAACATAGCAATCACAAGTCTGGCGTAGGCGCTATTAGCGCCAAAATAGCAGCAGATAATTCGCCAAAAATACCCCTAGAAAAATGCTGGAGGTAAAAGAGCACAAGGCACAGCAATAAGGGCCCAGGTGAAATCAATGCAAATCAGAGGCCTACAAAGGACCCACCCATGCACAACACTCCCTCCCCAACACCATTACACCAGCAGGAGCAGCGAGGAGACAGCAATAAGGGCCCAGGTGAAACCAATGCAAATTAGAGGCCTACAAAGGACTCACCCATGCACAACACACACTTCCAAACACCATGCTGCCGTTTGGAGCCCGGAGCCTTGATGTGGACATCTACCTGCTGTGCCTGAGCTACAGAGGCCCGCCAACCAGGCCAGGGCCCTGGGAGCGCAGGGGTTGGTGGGGATGAGGAGGAGGAAAGCAGCACCAGCAAGGCGGCCAGCCAGCCCCAGGGTCAGGCCAACAAACTGGGCCCTGACTGATGGCCACTTGTTGACCGAATATAGGCTGGACAGGGCAACCATCACTCAGTTGCTGGACACATTCCAGGATGACATCCGCAGCCGTATAGCCATCAGCACAGCAGTGCCCCCACTTGTGAAGCTTGTGTCCGTGCTACAATTCCTCAGGACTGGCAGCTACCAACACACCGTTGCCATGATGCATGGCATGGCCCAGTCCACCTTCAGTGCCATGCTGGGACAGGTGCTGGATGCACTGTTGATCCATGTGAATGAGCACATTGCATTGCCAGCCACACAGGCACAGGTGAACCATTTGAAGGGACAATTCCATGCCATTGCCCAAGTTCCGAATGTTATATCAGCCCTGGACTGCACACATGTAGCACTCGTACCACCCCAGGCACATGAGGCAGCCTACAGAAACCAGAAAAATGACCATTCCCTGAATGTGCAGATGACATGCAGCCCTGACCTCACCTTCAGCCACTGCTGTGCCCGCTACCCAGGATCCACCCACGACTCAATGGTCCTGCTTAACAGTACCCTGCCAGCATACATGAAAGGCACCAAAGCCAAAACACATGGATGCTGGGTGAGTACAAATGTAGTTCGTAATGTATGTTGAATTACATCTGATGGGGCTGGTCACACACAGTGAAATCCCTGCATGCCAATAGGCAGCACCAGCACTGCAACATTCCCATGCTAGTACCTTGCACGAGAACCCTTGGACATGTCCAACACAGCAGAACACACCCAGTCTGGATGGGAAAGACATATGGCAGCACAGTCACATATGGAAGCCCTACTACCACAAAGCATCCTGTGTGTGTTGCAGTATAGCTTCCCACCCTGACACAACAAAGACATCCCACCCTGGCCACCCGACAGTCATGCCAATGATACACGAAAGTAGGGACATCCACAAAAGCACTACATAAAACTAGTCTGATTACCGACAATGTACATCCCTGAGACACTGACCCCTGATTGGCCAATCACATGCCTGGAGAACTGTGCAAAATAGTGCCAACCAGCAAATGCAACAGCAACCAAAGGGAATGCCAATGACACATCGGCTAACCACATGTCGCATGCACAAGCAGATAGAAGTGTCCCTTCCTCCAGTGACAAGGGACAGAGTACTCTTACATTTAGAAACAGAGGTGTTGCAAGTTGTAAGTACTCCATTGATTCAATGCTGGCCCTAGCACAGCATACTCCACAATGCAAGTGACCAAATGATAAGTAGGCCACATGTAATACATGAGTGTGATGCACATGACAACTCACATACACATAGATACACAGCTGTATGGCAACCTCACACGATGCATGTCCTGGAAGTCAAAGGGTGGATGGCAACATTGCAATGAGATAGCATGACCTCTTCAACACAAACTTGATCCTGCTGACAATGTCACTGATGACTGAGCCTTGTGCACCCACTGAACCTACCTTGGCCTCATACCTGCATTCTCTCCCCTGCAGGTGATTCTGGATATCCCCAGTACACATGGCTCATGACCCCTGTGCGCCACCCACACACTGCAGCTGAGTGGGCATACAACATTGCCCATGGACGTACACACCTCTGCGTGGAGAGGGCATTTGGACTGCTGAAGGCACGCTTCCGGTGCCTAGACCGTACGGGAGGGGCATTGATGTATGCACTTGAAAAAGTTGGAAAAATTGTACTTACATGTGCCATGCTGCACAACATTTGCTGCCGCAGGAATGTACCACTGCCCCCCGATGCTCATGTGCAGCCACCTGTGGATGGGAGTGAAGATGATGATATGCCAGAAGGTGTTGCACGTGCACGCAGGAATGGGGCTAGGGAGGGGAGGTTGGCCAGACAGGGCTTGATTGAGAATTATTTTTGATACGGGTGATGGCTACATTTTGCACATGTCACTTGGACATTAAAGAGCACTTAATCACAATCACAACTGTCCATGCATTGTATGAATTTTAAACGTGATTTATTTAAAGATTGTCAATCCCCCCTCCCCCCAGTGAACACCCAGCACACAATCCCCCCCTCTCCCCCAGTTAACTCCCCACAACGGTGCAGGTAGGTGCATGTTCTCAGGGCACCCACAACAATGCCATGTCCATCTATGATGGTCACGTGTGCTTTCCATGTCCTTGCCCCTCTGGTGTCTGGGATTTTCAGGTGGCGCAATGAACGGCACCTAGGTGTAGGCTCAAGGGATCCCTCTGTGGATGTAGTGGAGGTTAATAGGACTGACCCGGTGACCTGCAGATGCCGACGGAGAAGGTTGTTCGATTCCCTTGTCTGCTCAGCTAGTGCAGATACTGCCTCGCACAACTCCGGTACCCTTTGGCCAAAACCTGTCAGGGCTGAGGTGCATTGCTCCACCACTCTCTGTGTGCGCGTGTCGTCTCGGGCAATGTACTTGCAGCCATGCCGTAAGGACGCACTGATGGCCTTGATCTGCCGGCTGTGCACTTTGGCCATGGACTCCACTTTTGCCTGTTTGGCCTCAATTATGTCCAGACGTCCCATCACAGCTGCTCCCGTGACGAAAGGTACACCTGGTGCGGTAGGTGTTGGCCTGGCAGTTGGGCTCTGCTGGGGGATGGGGGGCTGCATGGGACATGTTGGCAGCTTGGATGGGGCTGCTGTGGTCTGAGTGCCGGCCTTCTGGGGTCCCATATGATGGTGTGTCTACATCAGGCTCTGGCGTGCGGACACGACGTACATGCACACATTGGGTTTGTGCTCCCTGTGTGACTAGCCCTGGGCTCCGCTGTGGTGTGCCCATCCCTTTGGCGTTGCTGCTTCTGGGGGAATGCAAATGTCCTGCCTGAGGCGCAGCTGGAGGTGTCTGTCCCCCATCGGGCTCTGACCCACAGGTGACTCCCTCTGCATCGGAAGTGTGCATGATGGCTTAGGGTGAGCTAGGCGCTGACACCCTGCGGCCATGTGGGTGCTGCAGCGGTGTGGTTGGGCTGCGGTGTGGTGATCTGGGATGGGTCCGGTGTCGGTTCCCTTCCGGGTGGCCCCTTTGCGGGGTGGTGGTGCTGGTCGAGGTACGCTGCCTCAGGCGCTGTGATGGAGTGGCCTCCTCACCATCATCGTCATCGCTGTGTGCCTGTGGGGTATATAGGGTGTGGATTGAGTTCAGGGCAGCCTACATTAGTATCAAGCAGTTCATGCCATCAAGTAGGATTGTGGGCAGTAGCGATTATACATGGTGTTACGCTCACCTGACTCCCACGGAGGCGCAGGTCTGGTTTGGAGTGTTGTTGTTTCTTCTATGGTGAAGCGCAGGACCCGGAAGATGGACTAGACCGGACCTTCGAATCTGGCTTGTCTGGCTCGCAGGAATATCTTTCTGTATGTGAAAAGGGAGTATTAACAATCTGCTGGAGAAAGTATAAGCCTCCCGCTCCCTTCTCACCCCTCTACGAAACCCTCCTGCGACCCCCACGTGAAGTCTCACCTTAGGGTTTGAAAGGTTGAGCTCTCCATCCTGCTTCTCATGCAGGCACGCGTTGTATCCAGTTACTTCACTGGGATTTTGATTGTAGAGGGTTCAAGTTTTGTTTTCCTGGTATAGTATCGTAAGGATTCTGTTAATGAGTATGATTCCGCAATAATAATTGTTCGTTGTCTCTTTTTCAGGTGCGGAAACTATTCCGAGAAGAGCTGTGGAACCGAAGAATGAGACTCTGGTGAGCTTGATGAGAGTTCTCTCAGTGTCCTTGTATCAATGCGCTCACTAACGCTGATGTCTTTTTTCCCCATAGGGGCCGGGGTCCGGAAATGCCTGGATGCGGCACCGACCCGAAACGAAGCTCAATAAGTCTTTAATGGGCATTTGGGTAATGTCTTTTCATGCGCCCACTAACGCTGATGTCTTTTTTCCCCATAGGGGCTGGGGTCCGGAAATGCCTGGATGCGGCACCGACCCGAAACAAAGATCAATCCAGAAGAAATCAGGTAAGTCTTTAATGGGCGTTGGGTAACGTCTTTTCATGTGCCCACTAACGCTGATGTCTCTTTTTCCCCTTGGGGGCCGGGGTCCGGAAATGCCAGGATGCGGCACCGACCCGAAATGAAGTTGGAATAACCCAACAGGTAAGCTTTGTAATGGAAATTAAATTGTTTTCTTTCCCCTCTCACCTTTATTCTTGTCTTTTTCTCCCTAGGCGCGGTGATGTGTCTGCGAGTCCAGATGTCGCCGTAGAACGTGGTGGCACCTTGTACAGGTGAGTGAGATGCGGCGCTGCAGCGATCGATGTGATGTGCTTTTAAATGGATGTCTTCCTTTTCAGGACCGTTGGCGAGATGTCTCCGGAATGCGGATTTAGCAGGTAAGGACTCTTCTTTACCCTTTTCTCTTCTCTTCTCCCTTTGCAGGTGTTCCAGGATGCTGGCAGGAGTGGCAGAAGACAGAATGCAGGAGCAAACACGGTTAGCATCCAGCTGCTAGATGCAGAACAACGCGAAGCGTGAGTCGCTGCTTGGGCGTGGCTTAAATAGCCTTCAAAGTAGTTCCAGGTATGTATCCTTCCTCTCAGGTATGTATTCCTCCCCTGACCACACCCGTGTGGTTAAGTAGTTCCAAAGATAAAGTAGTTCCATTCAGGCCTCAGAAGGCCTGGATGTTGCAGCATGGTCTGCATCAGGTAAGTTAACACTAAGCACCTTTAACACAAAGTCCCCATTTATGAGCCTGGCGCCTATGGCGCCAGGACTGTGGCCCGATATGAGCCTGGCGCCAAAGGCGCCAGGTCTGAGTCCAAAGAGCCCCTACTTGAGGCTGTTGTGACTTCCCTTGAAGACATGATGTCTGCCTCTGGGGTAGCTGGGTCTTGTCTGGCACCTTGGAGGTAGGCATCATGACACATGGCACTTGCATTTTGTTCAATCCCCATGTAGTGATTGGTGGAATGTGTGTGTGTAGCGGAACACTGCACGGAAATGTTTGTGTGCCATCATCACATGCGGGATGGGGATGCATCATGCACATGGTCCTGGGGGTTTATTCATGCACACTCACACTCTACATAGCTGTCCCATGGCAATGGATGTCTGTCCCCTGCCCCTTGTATTGATGCAGTGCACGTGCAGGGGAGTCTAGGGGGCACTACGGTTCAGTGGTTCAAGGGCTCAGTTATGTGTGTCTGCAGTGCCTCACACGCATTTCATGCACATTCATTCACTCAGGGTCTGCATGTGTGGTCCTTTCAGATGCATGCATTTGGGGTGGGACTCACCTGCAGTCGGCTGGATACCAGTGCCAGCCTCCGCTCCACCTATTTCCTCTATGGTACCCATGTCGATTAGGGCAGTCATCTTCTCCTCCCAGGGTGCGAGTTTGGGTGGTGGCCCTCCTCCAGTGCCCCTGTTTGCACTCCTGTGCTGTGAGAGTATGCTGCGTACACTGACACGCAAGTCATTGAGGCGCTTGCGACAGTCCTTGCCATCCCGGGGCACACGCCCCACTGCAGGCACCCTCTGGCTGATGTTCCGCCAGATCTGTGCACGACGCTGCCCACTTGTATTGCGCTGCTGTAGTTCATCATGGTGGATCTCTGCCTCCTCCACCAGTACGGCCAGCTCCTGGTCACTGAATTTTGGTTTCCTGACCCTGTCCAGGGCTGACTTGCCCCTAGTGCGCTCCTATGACATAATTCACTCTTCCCAGGGGTAGATGGCTTGCAGGGGCTGTGATATCCGACGGATTGTGATTTCCAAAATGGCCGCCGCTTTGTTTCCCGTTCCGGCGGTGACACGCTTCCCGTGCGCTATTAGCGCGGTATGGCGGAAGCTCATGGTGCGCTGGATTTACGGGTTCTTGGGCCTTTTTTACATCGAGCGCTATTTACGCTACCGCCTTGTCCTTGTGCACGTGCATGCAAAGTCGGGATCTGGCGGACTATACGCCGGGGGGCTTGGCGTTAGCGCTAATAACGCTCGACGGGAAAACCGCTGCATTACCGCCGAACTTGTGATGAGGCCCCATGCCTTCAACAGTAAAAGAAATTGTCATATTTAGCTTTGTCATTAAGTCTCGGCCCAGAACATTAAATGGTGTCTGCCTTGAATACAATAAAGGTACAGACATGTCACACTCTCCTATGGAGACTGGCAATTCATCAGTAAAAAGAATTCTACTTGTAGCTCCAGAGAAGCCTTTCGCATTCATGGCATTTCCCGATAACAAATATTTTCCCTCTTGCATACTTGCCAACCCTACCGATTTAGGCGGGAGGTTACCGCTTTTTAAGCAGTCCTACCGCCTACCGATTTATTGGCACCAAATACCGATTTTGTTTGGTAAAAAATAAAAAATTTAAAAAAATACTTTTTTTTGCCCACACCAGCTCAGGGAGTCTTTAAAGGGCTCCCACGAGCTGGCGTAACGGGAGAAGGCGGGGCATGCAGGCTTTTGATATCAAAGGCACCCACGGCGGTGGGCTAAGGGCGCCCCTCCGCCGCGGGTGCCTTTCACAAAAGGCACCATTAGCCCCCCACCACGCCAACTCGGGGGAGTCTTCCAAGGGCTCCCCCGAGCTGGCATGGTGGCAGAAGGCGTGGCAGGCGCCTCATTGTCATTGAATGCACCCGCGGCGGCGGGCGCATTCAATGACAATAGGCTGCTGACACGCCCTATTCCTATCATTACCTCCTCGCCTGACTATTTTTGAAACTTTAAGATTCCTACAGATTTTTGGTGACAGAATATTGGCATGTATGCTCTCGTATAAATGAGCGAGTGGCCCCAATGTCTACTAAAAATGAAAAACATTTGCCTCCTAGGTAACATCAACCCTTGGCTCCTCTTGAGGATTTGGTATCACTGATAGTACTGAACACATCAATTCACCCTGTGAGCGGTCCTATTGTGGGTACATGCTTATTCCTGTGCCTGTAAAAGGACCTCCTCCTGCGACAGTGACACCCCCTACTCTAGGGACTTGCTTCGGCAGACATAAAACAATCTTGGGTGACTTCAATCCTCATGCAACCTGGTCTACCTACAGAGCCACTTAACTGCAGGCCAATTACTAACATAGCATTTTTATTGAAAATTCTAGACTGAGTTGTGTATGGCCAAATTGCCCAACATCTAAACAAACACCCAGTCCTGAATTGTCGGCAATCAGGATTTAGAGTGGGCTACGGTACGGAGACTGCTCCACTGGAACTGAAGTCCAGGCTCTTGCACCGGATGGACAAGGGATTAGCCTCCATGTTGATGCTTTTGGACTTACCAGCACTTTCGACCTTGTAGACTGCTCAATACTGGTCGCCAGGTTGAAGGATGTGCCTAATTGTTCCCCATCAGCAACTTGCTGGGTTGCCTCATTCTTAAATAATCGAGAAAGTAGAGTCTTCGCTGAGGAGGGCGAGGCCCTCCCGGTGCCTGTTAAACATGGTGTTCCGCAGGGCGCCTGCATCTCCCTCTACCTCTCTAACATTTTTATGGTCCCCTTCTTTGCTTTGCTGGATCAGCAAGTGATTATGTTCTCCCACTATGCAGACGATACGCAGTCTGTGGTCCCCCTGGTTGGCGCTCATGCTCTTAACGAAGAACAACTGAATAGAGCATATGCCTCTATTGAGAATTGGAAGCTATGGAATAACCTGGCCTTGAATAGGTCTACGACAGAGTTATTGATTATCGGCACGCAGCCCATGCTATCTAAACTGTGTTCTACATATGACGTCTACCATCTGGGTGAAGTCAAGATAATCCCCTGCAAGAAAGTGAAACATTAGGTGTCATTTTCGACCAGCAGTTCTCAATGAGAACACACGTAGGGAGCTTGGTCTCGGCTGCTGTTTTTCTACATTAAGCTTTTAGTCCATGCCAGACCCCTAATCACACAAGCCAATGCAGAGACAATAGCAAGAGCTATTGTAGGTGCAAAATTGGATTATTGATGCAGTTTATTAGTTGTAATTAACAAAATGGAAGTGAACAGATTACTGGTTATCCAAAATGGAGCAGTGAGGGCATCTATGGGCCTCTCCAGACGGGATTCATGTTTCAGAGTCTAGAAGAGCACTGCATTGGCTCCCGGTGGAGGCCCATGTACGTTTTTGCCTCTTATTGATCACCTTTAAATGCACTCTTGGCATCATGCCTAATTACCTGCAGGATCTCATCGTGGAAAAGACTTCTAGTAGATCCCTTAGATCTAATGATCAGAACCTTTTAACAATCCCTAGATGTAGAACCAGAAAAGCAGAAAAGGGAGCATTCTCCATTGCTGATCCCATAACCTGGAACAACCTTCCTGGCAATCTCAGATCCCAGAATAAGCTGGAACCTTTTATAAGAAAGCTAAAAACATGGTTGTTTGCTTGATTCTCTCCTACTGATATCCCCTCATGAGTTCCCCTTTGGTTCCTGATCGTCCTGTTTCTTGTGCTTCTATGTTTGTCAGCGCCCTAACGCCTATGGGTCCAAGGTCTGTGCTATACAAATATTTAAAGTAAAGTAAATAACTGCCCCGTGTTCGCACTCTGCTGTATCTTCATGGGTGCATGCTGTGTCTGTCCTTGTGGCGGATTCAATGGTGCTTGCTGTGGTTGCAAAGCCTGTTGCGTTTGCAGCGCTTGTTCTTGATACACTGTCTGATCTTGGGCAAACCCGTCTCTATTTTGTGAGCTATATGCTGGAGGATAAGCTGTCCCCCCTCTTGAGAATTGCCCATTCTGTACATACCCTTGGCTCCCGCATGTGCACGATGTGCCCTGTCATACCACATGTCCAACATATAGGAAAGAGTCTTCTCATTTGCCCTCCTTGCATATTTTGATTGTCATTCTGAATATTCTGAAACCCGCCTTGGTTATTTTGAAAGCCACCCTGATTATTCTGGAAATCACCTCTTCCTCTGAAACCCGTTCCTCTGCCTCTCGGCACGAACCCATTCCCTCCTTGATCCGATGGCGTTGATTATTTGCCTGTGACATACCCACTGCTTGCTGCGTTCCTAACCCTTCTCTGCTTGTCAGTACCACTCCTTCTATGGCGTACTTTGATAATTTCTTCTGGACTAACTTAGCCTTATCAAGCTTCCAAGCATCCTCCTTCTTATTTTTCTCTTGCAGTAATCGGTAATGATGCGCGATAGTCAACTGTATCTCTGCCCATGGCTTCGCTTCCATTCCCACTAGTTTCTTAAGCTGTCTCTGAACCTGTTCTGGCAATCGCCGACACAAAATGTGGTAAAATACTGGCACTGATTTCCCCCACGGCTCCCTCGTTTCCAAAGTCGAGCCTTCCTGAATACTTTGAATGCAAGCAAGCAGATCCTCGTCATCTTTCATCTTATGTGCCATAATTGCACCCATATCTGACGTATCATGATACTGTACCCTGAGCGCTTTCCAATTATTAAATGGTGCTCCGTCATGAGCCGTGTTCTGTGCCGTAACACTCGAGTGACCTGCTATTGTCCAAATGTCATCAGCTCTTTCCCCAATAAGGCTGCTAGGAGACCCTTAATGTCCCCTATAGCTAGTGTATTTCCTCCTGTCATCTTTTCTAGTTCATAAACCAATTTTCCCATACCCGCCATTAAACTAGGGAGTTTGTATCTTAAATTATCCTTGTCCATTTGGGGCCACGGGATATACTGTGGTCTGGCCCCTCCTTTCTCCAATAAGGGGAACTGCGTGAACCCAAATATGCAATTGGCTCCCATTGTCTGTCTACTCATAGTGGGGCCAATGGTTCCTGATTGCCTTCTACCTGGCAATGACGTCAACCTATACACGTATGGTGGCATTCCCCCCCCTCACTATGCAATCGTCCCTTAGGTCGCTCTGGGTACGCCATGAGGTCTTGGGTCCTGTCTTTAGGTTGGTCTAAATCCGACCATCTCACTTCCTTATCCATATGCAGAGATCCCTCGGGACTGCATGCACTTTCTCCCTCTTCTTTACAGAAGATTTATCTTTCCTCGTCTGACATATCTAGACCCCAACTAGTATGGCTTTCATCTTTCTCATCTTTGTTTAAAGTCAGCCTGCCTAAAGACAAGGCTCTATGCTCGAGACTAAACAGGCTTCCTTCTTTGCCTCGTGACGGGACATCTATGGATCGATCTTTTACCTTGTTTCTTGATTCACTCCTTGTCCTCATCTCCTGATAAGCTTTATCGATTATATCTCTGATGCTTCTTATCTCAAAATTCTCATCTAGGTTTACCCTAGACGGTCTTGGCATTGCTCCATCCGACAGGGGAAACTCCTCTATGTCGCCCCATGATATTACTGGACTCAGTTCCATCAGCTCTTTCTGAATGCGACCAATGTCGAGTGCCCACTGTCTCCTTTTTCGCGCCCTTTCTTCTTCTAATTCTCTTTGCTTTCTCACTTCCCATCTAACTCTGTCATCCTCCTGTCTTTTCTCGTTTCGTTTGCTCTACACACTTCGTCTTTGCATTCTTTTATCTTGCAATTTCAGGTTCTTCTTCCTCTTCTCTCTTCTTTTCTAGCCTGTCCTGTTCTTCGATTGCTCTCTGCCTGTTATCATACTTTCTCTGTTCCTCTGCCCTTTCTTCCTTTCTTAGTTGCTCCTCCTGACACATCTGCTCTCGCCTTTGCCCACTATTCCTTTATGCTCATCTTCTTTCAATCGTTTATCTCGTTCCCTGTCTTTTCTATCCTGTTCGTCTTGATCTTTCTCTTGCCTTACTTCCTCAATACTTTTCCCAAAGAGTTTGAGCAATATCTGTCCACCCATCCATTTGTTCTGTACGAGCGTAACCTCGTCAGAGTTATCTTTTTCTCCTTTACATCTCTTAATCTCTCGTTCTATCTCTAAAGATACATTTGGTTGTTCGCTCTTCTCCTCTTTGTCTTGCAGAACCTTAAAGGTCTCCTACTTTCATTTAGTCCTTTCTCTTTTTGCTTGCAAAGATGCATCAGTGGAGTAACATCTCCCATTGTGACGAGTCTTAATTGATTGTCAATGCTTACCTTTGCTTTACACAAAATATGTTTCCAAAAAAGAACAAATATGAGCATGCACCAACAGTCGCCGCTCAAAGCCTCTACTTCACAATTTACTCCAATTCACCTATTTCAGCCGGCACCAACAATGACTAAACAGATAGGAAATTGGCCTCATCACAAGTCCGGCCGTAAGACTGGCGGTGCTAAAACAGGGAGTACAACAGACATCAATGGACGCCACATAGCTTTCTCAACAAGTTATCGAAAACATATCATAAAAAACATTGTTTTCTACTAAAAATTCATCATAAGTGACATCATGCTATGTGGCAAAATAAGAAAGCCTACAAGGGGTTGTGGTTGGTCTATGGGGAATATCTACATATATCTTTCTATGGGACACAGGGTAATAATTGGGTCTCTAAGATCAGGTGGAGAATTTAGCTCATCCCAAGTGCAAGTCGTCTTCCGTGTCAGACTAATACACAACATACTACTGGCTTTGTAAACTATAGGGCACCTTAATACGAGGCCCTTTATAACTGGTTGGCACGCTTGTACCCTTCTGGAATATTCCACTGGCTAACAGCACGCAAGCTGGTACCCCAGGTGCTGGAGCATTGGCCTGTTCATGCCTCCCCACCCAATTAGCCCAACATCTATCATCACTCCAGCGGTCTGCCATTCAATTGAATTTATTTGAACTCGGCCTTGCAGAGGTTCACTGTGCCTGAGAATAAAAGGGAGTCAAGGCATGGTCTTAACTTCTGGTCTCGGTGTAGCTTGCTGCAAAGTGTATTTTCATCTGACCATGTGACTAGAGACCACGTTTTTGAGCTCCTTCGTTGTATTTAATACTATTAAATGAAGAAAGCTTGGCCCTTCCAGTGGTTTTCCATTACACCTCAAACAGAAGCTCAGCTTACTTCTCACATTCCTATATCTTCTTGAGTAGATAACTAGGCTCTTGGCTGCCCCAACTCTTGAGACTGGGCCAGACAAGCCTTTCTCAAATCTTCCTTCGACTTCAGCTATTTTTATTCTGCTACGCCACACTTCCAGCCCTTCCATTCACGGGGTCCAAGTTTGCTAAAATGGGTTGTGGAACATCCAGATTCTATACATCCTACATATATACATTGCCGTATCACCTGCAATCTATTCACTACGTAGCCAGCCCTATGATTACTTCGTCTACTTGCGTTACTGCGTCTGTACATTTGTAAAATGGTTTTGCATTTTCTTCAATGCTTCTCCGCAAGTGCAATCTTTATTTTGCTCCCGAAATATTACTTAATTTACTACTTTGTCATTAGTTTCTATATGTTCTATATTTTTTTCTTCATTGGCATCTCTTCTGGGTGCATCACTTCTGCTTCGTGTGACGTCACCAGTCCTCTGTCATTCATTTTCACACTTCTTATGGAATTTCTTTCAGAAATCCGTAACTTCTCCACGAATACATATAGGGTTTTCTCAATGGATATCTTGTTTTAAGGACTTTTTTGCGATATAGGCACCATTATTGGCTTTGCGCATGTCCTAATTTCAGGTTGCCAACACATAGGCAGAATAGGGGCGGAATGTCCGGTAGAGGTACTTGGCTCCTCCTTGCAAGCGGCTATAATGGACTATTACTGGATTTGCGGGATGAAAGCATATTTGCATCTTCCACCTTCGTGGAGGGGCTACTGTTCGCTGGCAAAGTTATACTCAGCGCTGCTGGTTGTGTCCGAAGAGCATCTAAAGGGGGGTGGCATGCTCGAAGGTCCCACAGCACCCCCCACCGAAACACCTCCACCAGCTGAACAATCACCAACAATGCTCTACATGCCCCCAGTGACAGAACACCAGGGGCAGCTGCATCGACAGAGAAGATTGCCAAATTACAAATACCCGACGAATATAAACTGTACAGCTCTGCAGAGAAATGTTTTGCATCCCTAGTTCCCAGCATCCAGACAAGGGCCAATGCCAAAAGGCTCCAGATTGTTAGATGGGAGCTGATCAAGCTGCCAAACAAGACTGAAGAAGGGTTCAACGTCATCAAGGTGGAATTAAGGGCCCTTACACTAATGATAATGCAGAATAGGTACGTTCTCAACCCCCTGACAGCGACGGAGGGTGGTGTTTGCAAAAAAAATCAGTTCATGTTGTGCCTTCATACCTTCTGAAGACGCTGAAAATGGGACACTGTCACACGTCATTGCAGCAGTACATAAACCCGGGGTAAAGATGAAAAAGGAAGCTGGGGTCCAGGATGAAGATTGGTTTACTATGGCTTTTAGCTGTGTCCCTTCGTGGCTCAAAACATTGGTGAAAATGCCATTCCCTATCATTGTGGTTATCCTGGTGATTTTCTGCACGTGCCAATTGGGTCTCCGTTGTTGTGCGAAAGCAGTACCTAATAGTGCAATAATGATGGTGACAATTGGGAAAACTAGTAATAGGGTACCTCATAATACACAGGAAATAGAGATCAAAACTGAGCAGGAAGATGGCCCCAAACACCACATGTTAGCTCTCCCCATGGGTGACGAGGTAGATACTCTGTACCACACTACCACTGTACTGCCCCCAGACCCAGAGAATTACAAGGAAGTGTGGGTAGAGTGCATATAAATGACCTGCTTGCCTGAACAGTATGCACAGCATGGAGAAAGCTTAAGACATGTCTGTAGAGCATGGTTGCCCATAAAGGGCACACCTGCATGGGAAGAAGCAGAAAGACCTGCCAATGAGTGGAATTATGGGGGGGGGATTTGTTACTGTAGAAGTCACAAAAGGGGGTAATTTTGGGGTGGAAATGAGCATATCCTACCCCCCTAGGCTCTTCCAAATAAGGCAAACCCCATATGAGGCAATGTAACATCCAAGAGGGGAACAGTATGCATCACCAGGAACCATAAAAAGACCCTATAGCGCATAGAAGTAGATGCTTAGCACAATCTGCGATGCCATTTTATGTTAGGCCCAAAACAGGACAGGCTGCAGGCCCACATTGCTCACTTCCTAGTTCACAAAGCCCAATTTCTGCACTACATGCTGCCTCTGCTTGAGCCTTGTTCCCGTGGGATTCCATTTCCCTCCCGTCCCTTCAGTGTTGGGAATATTTAGTATCGCCTTCAGGAATGCGCCCGGCAAAGAGCGTAAAATAGCACCAGGCTCCGCACTGTGTCCATTCATCTCCACTAACCTGCCATCAGGCCACTAACCCCCACCCAGTCAGGCCGGAGCCAGCCGCACACCACCAACTCGACCCCCACACTTTTAAATACTTGATAAGCACTCGACCCCAGGTCCTAATCTCCATAAAATACCCACCACAAATCTAAAGCCTGCACGACTGTATTTCTCTCTAGCAGCAACACACATCTCCTGTAACATGAGGTATCGGGAAGGATAAAGCAAAGATCAATCCCCAGTGGGGAGATGCTGGGTGCGGGAACTGCGGTATCAATGAAGCCCTGAATGTATGGGTCAGTATGACTGTATTTTAGGGAATCTGATGAGATGCCACATCCCCATGTTTTCTTAAAGAACTTAACAAGTCAGGAAATCGTTTGTACCTCCCCAGATCACCACAGGTATTGCACAAGTCACCCCTCCAGAGATGTTTTTTATAGGCGACTGGATCCTGCAGCACTGCATTATAATCAAAGCCCGGCACCTCAAACTGCAAAGCACATTCTTTTAAGGACGCATTGCTAAATGCCAACTCTCCCAATTCAAACACATCATAGAGGGAGCCCGGGGAGGGGGCCACACATTTATTAGATAGTATGATCCGTTTCAATATTACTCGCATTTTGAGAGATCCGTGCCCCAACTCGAAGAGCATAGCTGCCATACGGGTGGATTTTGGAAGAGATGGCGTTCCCATCCAAGAGAGGTGAAATCAGTCCATCAACTGATGGTGGATTTCCATATTGTAAATAATAGAGTGAACAATATTCCCCTCATAAAATCTTACAACGGGTAACAATGAAAATTTACCAAATCTACTATTAAAATGCTTCATTTGAGGAAGCAGATGTTTTGCTTTAGGTTTCATATGGCTTAGTAGTGCCATCTTGCTTAGCTGGGCATACATTTGGAAACGTCAATATTTCAAATCAGTCACAACTTCCAATGTATGTGCTCTATTTTACTTGTCTTTTACTGGCCGTAATTTGAGCACCTTGGCCTTTTTTGTATTTATAATTAAATAATTTGTTATTGTATAATCCCCAAATGCAGTAATAAGTCTTTGTAACCCTACTCGAGTAAGGTCCAGCAAATCTATGTCATCCCGATAGGTCATCCAAATAAGTAGCACATCGCTTATTACAGGTGGAACAAAAGGAACCCGGGTTCATAGCTACATCCAGGTCCTCAAAATAAAAATTAAATACAAAAGGTGCCAAGATGCATCCTTGGAACAGCCATTGGAAGGTTGGGATTTCTCGAGTCATGTCACCTTCCAGATTGCGCCAAACCCTTAAGGCAGTGTCAGAGTGCAAAAATATCACGATATTCAATAAACAGCTTGGAAGGCCCCACTTTTCCAATTTATGCCATAACATCTCTCGATTGACTATCAAAGGCAAGGGAGAAGTCGATACTGACTGCATATGTCCGGGACCCCTTTCTCCCAGGCTGATCTTTGGATATAATCGACCACGCAGCCTGCTAGGGAAATTCCCACTCCAAAGTTCCAACGCATGAAGCCCACTGTTTAAGTTCTTGTAATATAAGTGACGAAAATATCTTAGAATCTGCGTCTAACAATGTTGTAGGTCTGTATTTAAAAGTGTCACGCCTATTTCCCTATTTGAACATCAGAAGAGCATGGGCTAACTTCCAAGAAACCGTTTTTTTGTTGTTGCATGAAGCACAGGCTTAAACAAATGATACAATAAATGTTCCCACAACAAGGGATTTCCTTTTAGAACCTTGTTGCAGACGCCATTTGGCCCCTGTGCTCTGGACATACTATTCTTTTTGATCAGTATTACAATGTCCTCCTGATCAAAACGTAACCCCAATTCCTCCCCTTTTAACTTTCTCATCTTCTTATTTTATTCTTAGGAGAGGCATATAAGTCTTCCTAATGTTTGACCCAGGCTGACTATGCAATTGGATTAGCCCGATTAAGTAAATGAAAGTTATCCATAGTACTGATCAGCTTCCAATAGTTTAAATCTGATTTATTTTGAAGCACGCAAGCATGGATTCCCCTTCTCTTCACTGCATGTCAAAATGCAACACCTTCACTTTATTTGTGTGGCAATGTTTTGCCTACTATTTAAGCTCTGTTTTTTTCTTCACCATCTCTAGAACTCTTTTTAATTCACCTGACTCTCAATACAAGCATTTTTTTTCATTCCTGAACATCTGTGATATCTCGTCATGGTCACATAGCTTTAATATTTAACACAGATTTCCTATAAATTAATGCTTTTTAAATAAATATTGAGAAATGTACAGATACATATTTCCATAACTTGTTCATTTTGCAAGTAAACCAGTTCTCTCCTTACATTTATTTATAACTTCTGGTGTTCAAATAAGCAGATGTTTTCCCCCGTCGTCTCCACGGCAGGGCCGCAATTATGTTGTGCTCCGTCCCTCTTACCCAACAGTTTTACATATAGGGCCTCATCACGAGGTGGGCTGTAGCCCATAAATGCGGTGGTAACGGTATTACAGCCGCATTTAAGGGCTGGCCCTATCACATGTTGGGCGCTAAATGGGCTGTTTTACCTCCAGCCTTTCTCTGGAGGTGAAAATCCCCTGTTTTCGGCTGTATTACCGCCGGCTGTATTAGCCCACATAATTAGCACTGAAAATACCCCATTGAATCCAATGGACCCAATGGGGAATGGGGATTTACTGTTAACACCCAACTCGTGATCCGGCGGTAATACAGCCAGACCGGTCGGTGCTAGGGCTATTACAGTCGGCAGTATTACAGCCGGGAATACAGCCCAACTCGTGATGAGGCCCACTATCTTTGATGGGTACTGGGGGTCCCATCTCGAATCTCAAAATACACAGAATCATGTGCACGATTTTCTAATACTACAATAAAATCAATCCTACGCTTAAGAAGAAGGTCCTTCTGTCAGGTATACTGAGCTGTCCAGTCACCCTCCATACAATCGTTTAATATAGTTAAATTTCAACAATAAAAAATATTCCCCAGGTGCTCCCACAAACATCTTGTTTTCTATGCTGATCCCTTTTCGAAGGTTTCCCTTCACTGCCTTCAGTGATAGTTCGGATTTAGCCTAGTGCAACTCACTGGAGCCCTTCAATATTCTTTTGTTGACACTGTAGTTTGAAAAGGCTTATTTGTACCATAGACATAACGAAGGAGTAAGACCAGAAATACCTGTTATTTCCTGATGCTTGTGTATCTATGAACATTTCGTAATGTGAGGAGTCCAACACTGACATAAACTAACCCAGAACAATTAACGCCATCTCCCGCATCAACAATATGAGAAAGCTGCTTGCTAATTGATTGGCAAACAGCCATTCCCTGGTCACCTATTTTAATAGCCGCCACAGGGGTAATAATACCAGGAGCCCTTTACACAGGCTTCCCTGTTCCCACACTTTCTTTTGCAGAGGCCTCACTAAAGCCAATTGTCAAGATTTTCCCATGCAATTCTGACTGCCAATAAACCCAGGATTGCCCATGAAAGAGACTTTGCTTTTCCATCACTGAGAAACTTGAAACTACAGTTTACTTCAATGTACATACATTTGTAGCTAAGTATTGACAGTGTGTGACAAAATGACTTATGCTCCACAAGAACTAAACCGCCTACTCAGCCCTCACACTTCTACAAAACAAGAGTGATCCCAATCATAAAGGTGAAACAGTCAAGAGATATACCTGCTTCACCTACTGTGGTAATGTGGGCCAAGTGAAGGTTATACTCTCAACAGGGGTGTGAGTGTAATAAAGTAGCAACCCAAACAGCAAAGTACAACAGTTTAAAATAAAAGAATGTCCAATCAAGGGTCTGTAAAAATATATAGACGTTCTGTTGTTTTTCGTGTATAAATGTCATGCATTCTATTCTGTCAATGATGAATGGTTTCATTATCCTCAGCTTGGGATTCCGCAAGCTCTTAAATCATGTAACTGTCCAGGAAATGACACACACACCCGGTGATAGGAAGCTGCTAGGCCAATTGTATAGGTGTGTGTATACAATGGGCCCCATTGCGAGTTTGGTGGTAACCCTTAAATGCGGCAGTAACGCTATTACTGCCGCATTTAAGGGTTCGCCAAATCACGGGTATCGCGGATTTTCCTCCAGCTCTGAGCTGGGGGCAAATCCGCCGCGATTTTGCAGATTTTCGGTGCTATTACCGCTGGTGGTAATAGCGCCGGCAGTAATAGCGCCGAACATTCCCCATTGGGCCCAATGGGAAATGGGAAATTCCAGAATGGGCCCAATGGGTAATGAGGACTTACCCTTCCGCCAAACCTGTGATCCAGCACTAATAGCGCCGGGGGGTTTGGCGGTAGGGCTAATAGCCCCGACGGTAATACTGCCGGGGTTAGCGCCCAATTTATGATGAGGCCCATTAAGTTGTGGCCATTTCTAGTTTATTCTTTTTACATCATTTTAACAATGAATTGTACATACTTTTAAGCTTCTACATATTTATAGTATTTTATTAATGTAAAGTTATTGTATGTTTGGAATTTTAAATAATGATGTTAAATAGTTCATGCATTTGTTTTACATCTCTTGAAAGAATTTTATGTACATGTTTTATATCTGAAAAAGTTGTAATTAACAACTAAAACAAATAAAGTATTATATACAAAAATAAAAATATATATATATACTTTAATTAAAACACACCATATGCAAAAAATAACGAAATAGAATACATTACAAAAACCTACCCTGTGGAAAGAACACTGAATGTATTTCTTTATTTTATTTGTAGAGCGCTTAGACAGGTCCCATGGGCATAGTAGCGCTAAGACAAACAAGTTAAAGATCCAACATATAGAGGCAGTGGAGAGTAAGTGCTTAATCCAGGAAAACAGGTTGCATCAATATCAGTCAGTGAAAGAGCACAGTTTTCAGTTCCTGTTTAAAGGTGGCAGAGATGGAGCAGGCTCTTAAATCTGGGGGCACGGCATTCCAGCATCTGGGAGCGGAATGGGGAAAGGATTCTTGAGGAACTATGGTTAGTTTCGATTTGGGGATTTGTAGTAGATGAGCGTTATTAGACCGGAGAACTCTACGACCCGGAAGCCAAGAGAGTCTGCTGACGAGGTAACTGGGGCTCTTGCCATAAAGGCACTTATGAGTAATGCACAGCGTTCAAAGAGGAATTCTGCTATTCTTCGGTAACCAATGCAGGGCCCTCCTTGCTGTTGAGGCATGATCAGATCTGTGCATTTCCTCTCCAACACGTACTGTGTTAATCTGAATCACTTGAAGGCAAGCCATTTTGCCTTTGCCAATGCCCTGGACGAGACTTGCACAGTAGTATAGTCGCGACCCAATAATCGCCCTGGCTATGATGGCACAGTTACCAGGGTTAGGAAAGGGCCTAAGTTGTGCGAGAAGTTTAAGGTAATATGTAGTGGTGAAGACAAGGCTCTGGACATGCGCCTTCATATACAGTTTGTGTTCTAGTATTACACCCAGTGCTTTGATTTTGGGTAGTGAGGCAATGGAATGGCACAGCCTGGAATCTGAAACAGCTGATACTCATTTCATGCCTATGAAGCTGGGGTGCTGTGCCAGCTACCATAATCAGACTGTAAATGATATTGACAGTTATGGTGTCGTTTTCGTGAATATTGAATTATAGAAAGATGTAGCACTCTGGGTAATGAAACAAGGGTGAAAAGCAATCAAAAACCACAATGTTCTTAAAGTCAATTTAGTCTTGTGCGAAAAAGTGATTATGGGTGACCTAACTAGTCTCTAGGACCAAAGACTGACCATTGTGGCAGTTATCAGTCAATAATACCTTTTTCTGTTCTTGGTGCTTCTCTGCCCTTGTGCGAAGAGTTCGAACCAGGAATGAATGCAATGATCATGTTGTTGCAGACAAGGGGCAGGTGACGAGCAGGGATCAAGCTGAAATTTGCTGTGGTTCAAAGTGATCGACAAAGTAGTGTGGATTGGGCGTGTAACCATGGTTGGTTCGACAGACGGTTCAATTTGTTTTATTTTTATTTTAATATGATTTTTGTGTAATTAGTTTATAACAAACGTTTTAACAATTTACATCTCCGAATCACCAATTTCCATGATGTAAGCAAGCCAAAAAGAGAAATAAACAGTGGAACAAACAGGACTACCAAAGTCTTCATTACTCCATTTAACGTTCACCCATAAAGCATACACTTCCCAGTGTTAGCCTGGCCATAGGTCTCGCCACTCATGATCATCAGTTTATGATCAGGGATCTATTTTCCCTAGCTTTTCCAAAGCTGCTTCCAGGAATTCTACCAAAGCAAATGTGATTTTTGGCTATTGCCCTCCATATAACGTCTCCCACCACATCTCAGTGTTCAGCCCAACCTTTTCAAAGATTTTGTTATATAAGTGTATCGTCCTCAATTCTTTGATCTTTGGGCGGAATAGAGTTAAATGTTTCAGGGACTCACTCTTCGCCCCACCCAGGTGGCATTTTTCATCTATTTGTATGATTCCATATCTCTTCGGGTGGTTTTCTTATGGAGCACATTTAGCCTGAATCTCAGGAATAGGTCACGTTGTTTATCGTTCAGGAACTTTAACTTTTTCAGATAACCAGGGACACCATTTAATTGACCACAGTTGAGTTTGGATTAACAGTGGGTTGAAGAGCTTGCTCTTTTTTCTTCTGTCAATCGCGAATAAGCCCACAGGATCTTTTGACACACATCCTGTAAAATGGCTGAACAAAGGTGTCTCCACTGGCTCAGGACTCAATCTGTTGTGTCAGGTTCTTTCATCTTGATTATGTCAAACTGAGGTGGGCTATTTATCATGTTTGATTTTTTGAAGAGTTGCAATGCTTTCCATTCAACTCTCACAGATAGTGACGGCAGACCTAGCTCATATCTGATTATCGCCACAGGAATAACCTTTGAGAGATAGAGTATCTGCTTCCAAAAGAAGCCTTCTAAGTAATCCCACAATTCCCAGTTCATGCCAAAACAGGTCTCTGCCCCATAGGTAAGAATTGGAGCGACCAACGAATTATAGAATGCCACAACCGGTTATAGTGAGAATGCCAAATCTTTTATTAATGACCATTCCCTGTGTGGTCAGATATCAAACGTTCTTTTTTAGGCAGGCACTGCAGGCTTGTGTTCCTTTTCCTGGCTTTAGAATTAGACCCAGATGCTTTAATTCCTTAGAGGGGGTCAGGCTTTTACCATTTTGGATCCAACTTTCACATTTTTGCTATTAGAAGCCTCAAATATCAATATTTCTGCATTTATCTTCAGACCGTTTTGTCTGACGTACACCTCAAGGGTGGCCAGTTTTCTTTGAAGCCCAACCTGAGTCTGGTCCACTAGCACCAAATCATCAGCGTAGAGTAGCCACCCCATGTGGGTTCCGTTTATCTTGGCCGAAAAAGATGGTGTGTTCGCCAAGTACTGCTTCAGATCTTCAACAAAGAAATTAAATAGGATTGGTGCTAGTGACATCCTTGTTTAAGGCCTTTCCTTGTGTTGATGTTTTTTGTCAAGATTCCATTGACGTCAAGCTTAATTTGCATACTAGTGTCTGTGTAAAGATCTTTGATAGCAGCTAGGCGGTCACTTGGACATCCTTTGGCTAGGAGCTTGTCCCACAATAAATCTCAGTCGATGCTATCAAAAGCCTGTTTGAGGTCTATACAGGCCAAATAGATCTTTCCTTTTGACTGGTTTACTTGCAGTTTTAATAACTGGATGTGCAGTTTGAGCTAGGCGGTTCGATGCAGCGTTTGACGGTTGAGGTTCGATGAGGGTCACCAGGGTTGGTGCCAATGTGGATCGGCGATAAAGAGGCTGGAGGTTAAAAATGGTGGTTCGAACAAGACGGTTGCAGTGATGAGCTCTTTGTTTGAGCCAAAGCAAGACGGGCTCAGCTGGCGCAGTGCAATGGTGCACTAGTTTCAATGTATGGCACAGTGGCTCAAAGGTCAAGTGAGTTCCAAAGCAGCTCCGGAAAGCCCTGCTGGTTTCAACTATATCGAATGGACTCTAAGCAGTTCAATTGCGAAAACACAGTGCCTGTCTTGGCTCTTAGGTGAGTTGCATTCCAGTCCTGGGGCTCAGGGTCAAGATAGGTCCCTGCTCTCGTTCTCCCAAATGCGGGTTAGGCTGGCACACACCTGCAGGAGTTCTTTACCTTCAGTGAGGTCTTGGGTGCGATGTAGCTGGCAGAGAAGCAGGTTCTGCTCTTTCCCTGGGGATGGTTAGGGAGCAGAGTTTGCCTCTGCCTTGGACAGTCTTCACACTACTGGCAGAGTGCTTTGGAAAGTCAACTCTCCCAAAAGAAGACCCCTTTTTTAAAAGTCAGTTTTCTTAACCGTATGGTACACATATTCGTTTAACATTCCCCAACACCCCGCAACCCCCAAGATGTAGAATCCAATTGTTAGGGAGAATTCTCCAGAATGGCTAATTTCCCTTACATACTGAGTCCCTCAGCAGCTTTGCTGGATTTCTAGGATACATTTTTTCACCTGGTAAGAGTGTGAGCCTTTTTTCCCACTCTTACATGTATTTTGCTGTGTGTGTTTAACATTTTTTGTGTTCGTAGACTGTGGAGCTTCACCTACTCGATAGGCATCATCTTTTTACTGTGTGTCACACAGCACCTTTAGTGCAGTGACAAGGGTTGTCTTTTTCAGACTTCCCACTTCAAACTACACAACCTGCTTATATTAAGCTCAGCAATTGAACATTCTTGGACGCGGCGGAATTTGGATGTTTTCTGTGCTTTTATTGATTTTTCCGCCGTGTTTGATACGGTATGTAGGAATCATTTATGGCGCAAACTAGATGACTGGGGAATTCCTAGTGGATTGCTTCGCATGTTGATGCTGCTTCACGCAGATACCTCAGTTTGTGTCCGTTTAAATGCGTTAGGAAAATTATCGAAATCTATGCCCACTAATCGTGGCGTTAAACAGGGCTATATGGTGGCGGCGACACTTTTTAATCTTTATCTGGCTGATATGATTGCATCTTTTAATATTCACACTGCTAACCCCATCAAAATTATAAATGTAGCGTATGCCGATGACCTCTTACTCCTCGATTATACACCATATGGCCTGCAAAATATGTTAAACGCACTTGCCAAATATGCATCTGACAATGGCCTAACTATTAATATTTCCAAAAGCAAAATTATGGTGTTCACAAAGAAGCTAAGGCCTAAGCGTATATATTGGTCTCTTGCTGACGTCCGTTTGGAGCAAGTCTCCTCTTATAAATACCTAGGCGTCATAGTTGATGACAAGCTTAATTGGAAATCTCATTGGGCTGAGGCAAAACTGAAGTGTGAGGTCTTGGTTAATTCACTAAGTGCTTTCATTGGTCATAATAATGGCTTTAGTGCATCGGCTGTTCTCTCCATTTACAAATCGAAAATAACAGCCATACTGTCCTATGCAATAGCCATATAGGGCCACAAATTTAAAACAGCTCTCATTAGATTCGAAGCCAAACTACTGAGGTGATTGTTTCGCTTACCGCAATGCATAAGTATTGAATGTCTATACTTAGAGTTCAATATAAAAGGCATTTGAATTGTCTATCTATCCCAAGGTATAATGCTCTACCAGCAGGTGACTACTTTGGTAACTGACACGATCATCTCCCCATGTATCCAGGCTTTCTTAAGTTTAGATTCCATCACACCATTGGGCACAATTGGTCTTTTGAAATGTTATCATTATCATTGGCTATATGATGGAAGTAGCATTTATGTCTCAGGTAACATCAAATTATGGCTCAAACGAAAATTAAATGCATCTGCATTTCTGCTAAATATCCTTCATTTAGAAACTTTGACATCAGCCACTGAATATTGTCATCATAGAAGGGACCGCAAATGTATTCCACAATATATATTAGCTTATCCGAATCTGAATATATTTCGGATCTACCTCTTGCTCAAATTCAATGTATCCGTTGCGCTATCACCTTCAAGCTGGATGAATAAGATAGCCAATAATCATAAATACTGTAGACTATGTGGAAATTTGCTGGATGAAACCTTATACCATCTGATTGTAGTTTGTGAAAGTCTGAATTGTCTCCGTATGAAATATTTCAAATCATACAATAATGCTACTACGGTGCTATAGATTCCTTGTCTATGGTTGCAATTTATACAAGGCAATGACATTAACCTAATATATTTCACTGTTCAATTTTATCTTCATATCACAGAGATTTTTAATTGTTTAATATAACTCCTTTGTGTAAAGTGTGGATTGGTTTGAAACTGTTGATAAGGAAATGTTTTTATCTTTTGTAGCCTGTATTATGAATGTGTTTTATTGTTCTATATGAAATGTTATACAAAGCTTTTGCTACAAGTATATCAATAAACTTTAACTAAATTATGTCTCCCTCTAATGTATCCCTCTCTATGTCCGAGATTCTGGGAAGGCTAATACCTTCCATAAACTTCTCCTGTGCATCGGGGCATGGTTTGTCCATAGTGTACAGTGCTTGATAGTAATCATAGAACATTTTGTGACTGTTCTGTTCATCTCTTTTGGCCGGAGTTGCCTTGCTAGGAATTTATCTGCTTTATTGGTTCTAATATAGTATCAGTGTTTTAGGTTCAGTAGTGCCTTCCCTGCCTGTTTGTAACGCACCGTTCCCAGCGGACCCTGGACATGCCTTAAAGCTCATTTCAATGTCCTTGTTGGATTCTTCAAAATCTCTCCTTGTATCTCTTTTAGCTTACCCTCTATTTCTTCTACCCACCTACGTCTGTTTGTCTTTCGCTGTCTTTAGAGAAATAAATTCTCCCCTTAATACCACCTTGAATGCATCCCATACCACCCTCTGTGGCGTGCCCTCTTTGTCATTGTCCTTAAAGTATTGTGTTATTCCCTCCCTTATGATGCTCACCGTTGTCTCATCTTGTAGGAGCTCTACTGGAAACGTCCATTTCCATAGACACATTTTAGCTTGCTCCAATATGAAGGTGGCCATTACCGGTGCATGGTCCAAAAGAGATGGATCCTACTTCTATTTCCTTTCCTTGACCCCTAGACCAGTTGATGCCCATATATAGTTATTCTCGACTGTGATGAGTGCACCTGAGAAAAGTGAGTGAATCCCCAGCGATGTCCATTTATCGCCCGCCATACGTCTTTAAGCGCCAGAATTTCCATTTTGTTTTTCAGCGCCCTCGTTGGGGCCTGTGTCCCCTGTCGGGTGGTGGAACTCCTATCTAAGTGGGGGTCCCACGCTAGGTTGAGGTCCCCTGCCAGGATAATTTCTCCCCATGCAAACGCTACTATGATGGACAGGACCACTCTTAAGAAGCCGTCTTGGCCGGTGTTTGGGGCATATATCGAGGCCAGTGTCAAGTTCCGATCTCCAAAGGTTATGTTCAAGAGAAGGTATCGCCCTTCTTTGGCTGCCATCGTTTTATGAACCCTGATCCCTTGGCCATCCCGTATTGCGATCAGTACCCCCGTCGTTTACTCCCCCACGTTGGCCTGATATACTTGAGAGAATCCTCTCAATCATAGGTGGTGTTTATCTGAATTTTTAATGTGTGTGTCTTGGTACATTAATATGTTTGCTTTACTCTCCCACACCAGAAGTTCCACCTTTTCCCTTTTTATGGGCGTGTTCAGGCCCTTACGTTATAAATTGGAATAATCTTTAAGTAACTCCCCCTTTAAGTAACTCCCCCTTTTTCCCTTTTTCCCAAATAAATCTTAACCCCAATATCACCATATTAAATTGATCCATAGAAAGTAAATCTGCTTCAATGTGCCTTCTGAGTATTTAAGCCCATTAGATAGTTCTCTCTCCAATATCCAATGTGGTTTGATAATCAATAAAACAACAGTATAAGAGTAAAAAGGAGAACGTGTAGCATGGATTGCTCTATGCACCAAAAATGCCAAATTAAAAGTCAAATTTGAGCAGTAAATGGCATGGCACAGACAGAAAACAAACAGCTGCAGAACAGCTCAATGTTTATTTAGTTTACCATCCCGTGGAATATCTACATAGACGGAGTGGGGATATGGAGTTTAAAAAAAAATATTTATATTTGTATTTGGTTACTGAAAACCTTTTTACAAAAAGAAACTTCCATTACAGTTTAACAGTCGAATAATACAGCTTTAAAAGAGAGAAAAGAGGAAGGTGGACTATTTCTACTTACAAACTTCTTTCTCTAATCACTAGGTAGGCATAGCTGTCCAGTACTATGCCCAGGGATCCAAATAAAATGTTAGGCACTTTATGGCTTATGTTTTGAACAAAAATTGCATAAAAGAATTATATAAAAAGAACAAGATTATGAAGGATATATTAACAAAACCAATACAATATAATAGTCCTTCTGACTACCGTTCTGCTGTCCATGATTTATCTCCGGGTGCGGATTTTCCTAAGAATCATTTACCGCCTTCTTAGTCATCACAATATCAAATTTCTCGAGAACTTTCACCACTGCTGTTGTTAAGGAACTCGAATGACCGGAAATTAGTTTGTCCCAGAACATGTCCAGGATGTGGGACTCCCCACTGACTCCAAATCTTGAGAAGAAAAGGAGTCTCACCGGCCATATCCCTTCACAGACCATCAATAGGTGTTTCAGCGACTGATTAGAGGGTGTTTTACAGATGTCACACAGGGCAGTTGCCTCTTTCCCTTTTCCTCTGACTGAAAGAATCTCTCCTGTATGAGCTATATTAAGCCTTATTCTGAGGAAGTTCATTCTGATCCTCCAGTCTGTAAATTTCTGAAGGTATTGAGCCAAGACTCCCTGTTTTTTCTGCTTTTAAAAAACAGTTATCTGGGGTCCGAGATCTCATCTTGTCAATTGTCATCATCCAATCTGTTAGTTCCAAAAGTTTTTTGCTTTTACAGGATTGGATATGAGCATATCTAAGTCGGTACCTGCTTTTTCCAGATTTTCCAGAGATCTTTCTTCCAAATTTGAAAGGATTTTAGATTTTTTCGCTTCCAAATGGGCTTTGCGATCGAAAAACGGGGTATCCTTCTGAGCTGTGATTATGAGTCTAAAGAGGGAAATTAAATTCCATTCAGCTTGCACTTTAAGTGACCGTAGGCCCAGTTCAAATCTAAGCGCAGATATTGAGAGGCTAGATGGGAGGCCTAGTAGTAGTCTCTTCCAGACCAGCCACTCTAGCCTTTGCCAGTCTGTGTTCCAGAGGCATGTTTTTGTTTCTAGCCCAGACAAAATCACTGGAACCACTTTGGCCATGTAAAATTTGACCAGTGGCATGACTGAAAATGTACAGAATTTTGATTAAATCTTTTTCATTTGGGGAACAAGATGGGAGATTTTTGAATGCACATCCTGTTTTACCTTCCCCTGTTATGTCGATGCATAGACCTTGTAGCACAGATAAATTAGATCCTCTACTCTTGAAATACCCTGCCCCCGAGCTTCCAATCTGAGTAATTTATTTTCTTGAGGGGATGTTTGAAAGCTACAATTCTTAATTTCTTTGTGTTTATAGCTAAGTCATTTTCTTTTGTATAGGTGTCCAATCTGTCCAGAAGTCGCTGCAGCCCTATCATGGTTTTATCTAGTAAGACCACATCATCGGCGTAGCAAGTCAGTGGATCTTACACCCATTGATTGTGGGACTGGCAAGTGCTGATGATTCCAATTCCTCTCCCATGTCCGCCAGATAGAAGTAAAAAAAATAGGGGGCGCCCAGACAACCCTGACATACTCACATACTCCTCTCTCGACCTTTATTAGATCTGACAAGTGTCCTTCATCATCTAACCACAATCTGATAGTCGTGTCCTTGTGCAGTTCTACCATCATAGACAGAGGTCCTTCCTGTATACTCCATTTCTTCAGTTTTGGCCATAAGCGTGTTCTGTTAACACGGTCAAATGCCTTCGAGAAGTCTACCCAGGCTCCATATAGCTGTTGTTCCCCTTTGACCAATGTTTTTTAGCTTAGGATGTGAAATATTAGGCCATTTACTGCCGTTGAGTGTCCACCTCGGAAGCCTGTTTGGTGTTTTGAGAGGATTTTATTTCTTTTGCCCACCTCTGTAACTCCTCCAATAAGATCTTCATGAAGAGTTTGCTCTCAATATCTAGTAGGGCGATGGGCCGATAGTTTGTGGGTTGCAGTCGATTGCCCCCTTAAAGAGTGTAATGATAATCGCTGACTTCTATGATGCAGGGAATTGTTGGCTCACTAGGATCTCGCTAAACAGCCAAGATAGTATTTTGACCCAGAGTAATGGCTGTTGTTTTAATACTTGATAAGTTAGGCCATTTGGCCCTGCCGCTTTGGAATTGGAGGATTTGGTGATCAAATCTGCTATAGACTGCACCCCTAACGGAAGACACCAGCGAGCAGATAAGTCTAGAGTATTTTCTGCATCATCCGGCTTCTTAAAACTCACTGACAAATACTCTATACAGCTCTTTTCTGGGACCAAATTACACAGTGCAGTGTCTGGGTTGCCTTCCATGTGGCGCATCACTGACCAGAATTCCCCAGTGTCATTGTTTCCTGATAGTTTCAACATGTGCTCTCCATCTTGTTGGAGTCGCCACATCCTCCTAGCTATACACCACTGCTTGTACTTTTGTGAGGCTCTTTGGGACTCCTTTTCATTGGCTTCTCTACTGAGGACTGTTTTTTTCAACTGCTTCAGTTTCTGATTGGGAAGTTTTTTTTCCTGTCTGGTCGCTTCATCATACGTATGCCGATGCACTTGTTTGCTTCCACTGCTTCCCCCATTACTCGGAGGGCTTATCTGCCAAATATATGCCAAATATATGTCATGAATTGGTCAGGTTTACAGGAGTCCTGTTTATTATTATCTGGGATCTCTTGCATTCTTTTATTTAGGGCGTCCTCTTCTTTTTTATAATTACACAAGCGCAGCTTGCCATTCCTCAGTGAGTAAGATTTGCCCTGTTTAACTCGTTGATCCAAGGTGATGTCTGAGAAGAGTAATTCTAGTCTAGCGTGATCACTTTCGCCCCTTTGCTCTATCGTCAGTGTAAGTCTAATGTGAAGAGATCTGCTGACATGAATGTATAGTCTATTGTCGAGGCGGAGCTCCCTCGATACCAGGTAGGGGCTACTGGGTAGTCTCCTGGCAAGCTTCCATTGACCATTTTCAGGCCCCAACCTGATAAGAATTCTACCCATGTTTTTCCTGTGCCCGAGATTTTTCCGAGACTCATGTTTTCCAGGGTTTTTTTCCAACGCCACACATTGGGCAGTCCCCTGCTAATATTACTCTAGCACTTCCATTGCTGGTTTTGATTTTTTCTAGCAGTGATGACAGGGTGTCATGAAAGATCTGAAGACTGCAGCAGGCTGGGTTCCAGTAGATGTTTACCAGGTACACCTCTAAGGAAGGTTTTGTGTTGTTCATAATTACCTTGCTTGTATGCCGATCTTGTTTTCAAAGATCACTGTTGAGTCTTTTATTGTGCCATTTCTAAATGCCATGAACAGGCCTCCTGATGGTCTGCCTTTAGCTTTTTGGTGGGCGGGTAAGCAATAAAATGTATACCCTTCGATTGTTATTGGGTTTACCAGCCAAGTCTCTTGAAAGAGGAGGATGTCTGTATTCCGAAAGAGCTGGGTTTTCATTTCTTTTGCGAAAAATGTGTTAGGCCCTCGCGTATTCCAGCTTACCAAAGACAACCCCTTTTGCCTAAAGAGACTCCCAGTTTCAGCAGTACCTGTGTCAGGATCTCTGGGAGCATTGCAAAAGCTTTATCCTGAGTGTTACTCAGATTGTTTCTTTCTTCCCCTTGATTGTCCTCTAATTTGTCGCTCTCCCCAGGCTGGCTCTTTTATAGAGCCATTTTTGTGCCTGTGGTGCTGTAGAGGTTGATGGAGGGGGCTTTGTGTGTGATACTGTGACTCCCTTTGTCTCCAGTTCTGATGAGGGACCTAATATTGCTTCCCAAGCCTTTCTCGAAGTCAACCCTACTTCCGCTGAGAATGGATTACTTGGGAACCATACAGATTCAATGTTCCGGGTGCTCAAAAGATAGAGATCTGGTATTTCCTTGAAATATGAGAGAATTACACTTCTACAAAGTGATTTGTGCTTCCTGTTTTTGTCCGAAATGCTGAGCCATAATTTTAGCATCGCAAATACCGCTGTGGACTCTTCTTTGCTCTTGTCCCACCCCCTGTTTGTTCCCGTTCTTGATGATTGGCCGGCGTATTTGTGTCATTCGCCTCCACATTTGATAGTTTTCCTCCTCCATTGGACTTTAAATCGAGTAGGGTACATTTACCTTGTCCCAGTTTGATTTCCTCAGTCTATGATGTTTCCCCTGTAGTGAGGTCAATGATTTCAGGAAGATTGGTGCTATTTTCAGAGACTTATTCTGAGTTTCGGGCTCCTTAGAGTTTTCAGATACCTTAGTCTCCGTAGCAGTACGTTCTTTCATTAGAAAAATTGGAGCGATCGGGTGGTTGAGTATGGTGATGTTACTGGTCGACAATGACTTTTCGTGTTCTTCTCTGGGGGATTGCGTTGGCCTCATTGTCCTCTTTCGCCCTGAGCTCTGTGTTCTTAGTCACCCTTTACCACTCTTTGCATTCTGTTTGGAGACCAACACTTATACTTTTGATCTCAATGTCATTCGGAAGATCTTCTTAGTGACATTTATTGTTGTGTTTCAGGGTGCTTTTATTTTTTGCTTTCCCCTTCACCTTTGTACTCTTTTCTTTATGTTCTTCTTCTGTATAGAGTGTGTCTTTACTGGTTTCTTCTTCCTCTCTTATCCTTTTTGTTGGTGATTTTAATACATATTTTAGAAAGCTGTTTGTTTCTGATTTTTTAGATTTTCCATTTTTTTGTTTGTTAGTTTTCTTTTCTTCCGTGCCTTGAACAAGTGTAGCCCATATTCTTCTCTTTCTCCGTGTTTCTCTCTTCCTTTCTTTCCTTCTTCCCTTTACATGGTGGAGATCCGTAGCCATCATGGTTTGTTGTGCTTGATCCATATATTTTGGCTGCTGATGTTGTTCCTCCTGGATGGGTTCCTCTTCCAATGCTCCATCCACAGCGTTAGCCAAACGTCTGAATTCCTCAAGGGTCGATTCTGATAAGGGGTATCATCGAAGGGGTGATTTAACTCCTCAAATTTGTCGTCCCCCTCTTTTCTCCTTTGTGCTTGCCATCCATTTTTCATTTCGGTTAACAGCTTGTTTAGAAATGTTTTGTTTTCTTCCTCTTCTTTCCTTCTTGTAATTGTTGCTGTTTGGATGGCTGAAATGTCTTATCCTTGTTTGGCAAATTCCAAGTGTATATCCTTCGTCCACAGAACTAGACTGGCATTGATAATGCGATTACAGCCCACCAATGCTGATTCCAAACTTGCTGTTTCCTTAGTTCTAAGAGGATCCCCGCTTGTGCCTGTACTTCAATTTTGAGTAATTTAGGACAAAATGTAATGCCGGAATTGTGGCTTCATTTGAGCAGGGCATTCCTTGTTTGAGGTGGACGGTCTTTGCTCGCAATGGATCTGGTGAGGCGACCAAATCTCTATCTTCTTTCTGAGTGTCGTCTTCCTCAGTCTCACTATTCACTCTTTCCCTCCCCTGGCCTATTGAGGTGTCTTTTGGCGTTGGTCGTTGAGGGCCTCTCTGGTGGGTTGAAGATTCCTTGATGATCGACTGGTTCTCCGAACTGGCCTCATCCTGATCAGATAGTATACACGCCATGTGCAGGAGATCCTGGTCGTCCACACCTTTGGGTTTCATTTTATGGAAGTGATCATCAATTTTCTTTTGTATTTTTTTGGTAGTGACTGTATACTCTAGTCCTTGCTTCCAGGATTGAATTATCGGATGGTTCTCTGTATCTCCTGCTCTGGCAGGGGTCTGTGTGGGGCTCATGTTAGTGTGGATTTGTGCCTGGATTCGAATTGGCTGGCCCTCTTCCACTCCTTCAATAGGCACAACTACCCCATCTTTCTGACTTGCCTGTGTGTCTTGCAGATCTTTGACCTCTGAGCTCTCCTGTTGCTCAGAGTAGGACCTGTCCCACTCTGGGCACTTGAGATCATCCTTTGTCAGTGTGCTTCAAAGTTTCATATTTGTTGTTTCTTTCTCTTTCCTTTGTTTTATTATTTTTCTTTTTGGTTGATTTTCCAATTTTTATTTTATTTATTTATTTATTTATTCCCTTTTTTTTCATCTAAGAATATGAGTGTCACATTTTCTTTCCTTTTACTTCCCAGTCGTGGGTAGCTTTGATATTTGCCCCTGTTTACACACAGTCCTTAGGGCTAGGGGTTTTTGCCTCAGGAGGGGTTTTGGCTTCTAGGGAGCCTTTTTCCTCAATTTCTTACTGATTCTTGTTTTAAAAATAATAGTCAGCAGATGAACAGATGGAAGATTTAAAGTCTTTCACTTCCTCCTCTGGGCTATTCCAGATGCCTGATGCCAAGTGGAGTTTAATTGGGGGCTATGGAAATTGAGGATGATCGGCGGGAGAGGGGGACATAAATCTACGAGGTCTGAGCACTCTTTCGTTCCGGAATTCGCTGCTCTGCCAAACCCACTCTCCTTACCTTCTTTTAACGTTCCTCTGAGTTCCTGCTCCTCGGTCTCAATATCTTCAGTCCATCTTTAGATCTGGGGGTTTGCAAACAAACTTCCGGTGTCCTGCTCCTCTCACTATTTGCCTGTGTTGCAGCTCAAACACCTCAGAGCAGTGCCGTACACCACACGCCCAGCACAAACAGCCAAAAACAGCCTCAGACCTCGCCCTTTTCACCGCGACAGGATTCTCACCGCAAGGGCAGGCAGTTCCTGTTTTGTCTTCTCTCTTCCTGGTGGGCGTGTCTCAGGTTCTGGGATGATGTTAAAGGGGCTGTGTTCAATTGTATTCACGGGAAAGTTTATTTCACTTTCAAAGCACACAGCACTCTGCATAATGCCGCTAGATGGATGCTAGATTGTAGCAGAAGGGCTGCTGGGTTGATGTCAAGAACCACACGACACAACAGCAGCACACAGCCAAAAACAGCGTCAGACCTCGCCCTTTTCACTGCCAAGGGTTTCTGAAGTTTAAAAACCGACCGGCCTGTTTTCTGTGGTCCGTGAATTAGAAACCAGTGTCTCTGCCCGCATTAGATTATGATGCAGGCAGAAAGACTTGCATATCCATGATCTCACCTGCTTTTTGCTTGCTACCTCTTTTGACAATGACTATTCTATTTGTTCCTTCAGCCCTTCCAGCAACAATAGAACACTTCAGCCATCCAACAGCTGAAGACACTCATGTGTCTCCACCTTCACCGCTTGCCCAGGAATCGTTCCCTTTCTCTTCTGAATGCCCACATAAACTCTCCGCTTGCCATTAATATGACCCGCGACTCTGCTAAATCTTATGTGACGAATCAAGGGAATTTATCCTCTCTCCCCAAGGGGAGCCTCTCTTTATGAGGCTCGTGAGGCAAGCCTACTTCACAAGACCTTTCCTAGGGGCCTGCGCAAGTGGTACCTCACTGGGAGAAACTCCTCCTTAGTGAACAAGGACTTCTCTTACGGTGATTAACTCCCTCAGCCATTCTCCATGATGGCACACATGGGACTATCCAATTCGCAAAAAAACATCAAATACTGAAACTTGTCTGAAGAGAAAGCTAACTTATGCCATTATAAGCAAGAAAGAGAATCTGTCTCTTTAAAGAAAACCCTCCAATTAACTGCAACGAGGCAGTTGAAGAAGGAGTACACGCCGAAACAAGGCGAGTGAGAGGAATGCACACGCAGGTAGGGGAGGCCCCCTGGATGCAGAACACCTGAAGGAGGCGAGCTGAAGAGAGCCGCAGAGCCTGCAATGTTCAGAACTGCTCTGAACGTGAGAAGCAAACGCTGGAGACACAGCGGGTGCAGGCAGTGAGAACCCAAGGAAAAGGGAGGACAGAAATCACTGGTGGCGTGACCACAAGGACTGTGGTGGGCAGGCTGCCTTTTCAACGATGACACCATCCCGCTTGGTAATCAGCAAAAGCTAGGGTTACTCCCAGAGATGCCAAGCG
The DNA here is from genome assembly GCF_040938575.1 of Ambystoma mexicanum. NCBI lineage: Eukaryota > Metazoa > Chordata > Amphibia > Caudata > Ambystomatidae > Ambystoma > Ambystoma mexicanum. The sequence goes on from NC_090929.1 coordinate 1,090,717,676, forward strand.
AGAGAGAGAGAAAGAGAGAGAGAAAGAGAGAAAGAGAGAGAGAGAGCTGCCCGAACGAGCGACAGAGAAAAGGAATGAGAAGTTCCCAGGCAATCACAGGCCCCAGGGACATTCCCCTGTTATATCAGAGGAAACAAGGAGAACGGGAGGACGGGAGATCATCAGGGACTCGTTATGCAAGCAGAAAAACCCATCCAAGTACAAATGACGAAACCTTGAAAACAAAGTTGATGAACTTGAACTGTAACACTGTGAGGAAGAGAATCACAAATAATCCTGACGGGGAGGGCAGTAAAACGTGGGTAACACTACCCTGGGAAGAGGGAAAAATACCCAGGGGTTCAAGAAGCACAGAGTGTAATATATCAGATAGAGAATATTATGAAGTGAAGGCAAGAGTAGCCCATAGGATAAAAAATACAATAGACATACCAGTCCAAAAAAGGCTGAACTGTAATTACCGAGACATTTCCTGATGACTGATGAGCACCTTAGTTATTTACATAGTTAGGGAGCACCCACATAAAGATAGGGAAAGATGGGCCTTATTCTTATTATTTAATAAATACTTTTTGGAAAGGTCAATAATATGTCTATGTCATTCTTCTGACCCGCTACACCTCCTATAACACTGACCTTGTCTACAGTCTGTGGTCACACCCCAACACACTTTCCATGACCCTCGATGTCATGCTTTCCCTGCGAAAAACAGTCTTTATCTTCCTTTCCCTCTGTGGATGTTTTTGTCTCCTACTTATCCTCCCATATCCGCCCATAACCTCCTCACACCTATACTCCCTCTTCACTATGTCCCTCTTCAAAGGCATCTTCCCTGCCTGCTATAAAGTAGCCAGTGTCAACCCTATAATCATGAAATCCACTACGCATCCAAAAAATCCCTGCTTCTACAGACGTTTTTTTCCCTTTTGGCCCATTGCTCCAAAATTCTCTGCAGTGATCTTCAGCCACATCAGCAGCTACCTTGACATGCACACACACTGTGATTGTACTACCCACCCCTCTGATAGGATTCTGGGGCAAACAGTCCACCAAAATTGTGCTCATCCAAGTCTCAGACTTTCTTGCCACTTCTCAGCACACATAGCTCCTCAATTCTGACCCGTCTCGAGATTTCCACACCCACAAACCTTGTGGACATCCCTTCCTCCTTCTGACCCTTTCATACCTGGGCTTCACTATGCTTGACTAGGTGCCTTACCTCTCCAACCACTCCTCCTCTACACTACTGCCAGTGGGAATCACCAATGGTTTTGGCCTAGGCCTACACCGCAACCCCCACTACACCTCCTCCCTGTGCAAATTCATTTCATTGTAAGGCTTTCACCGTGACTTGTTTGCAGATGACATTCATTTTTTTAATTTTTCACTTTTCACCTGATATTTCTGAATACAGGGTCAGATAACTCACTGTTATCTGCAACTAGCTTGCTGTAGGTAGTGCGAGGAGCCAAGAATGAGACTCAGACACAAGGGAGTCATGGTTTTGGTCTGAACCCCGAGACCTGGGATCCTTTAAGACGAGGTAGCAATACTTAGAGACGGATGGGGATGCAGAACGTACTCAGACATCAATAATCAAACTGACTCAGAAAGTTGGCAAAACTTAGTACTGATTTATTTGCAATTATCTAAAACAGGGAGTTACAACAGACATCAACAGATGTCACACAGCACGATCTCAACATATCACATAAAAAACATTACTTTTATAGCAAAGATTTGTCACTACTGACATCACACGATATGGCAAGTTACAAAAACCTACTTGGGGATGTGATAGGCTTACAGGGAACATCTAAGTATACGTTCCATACTCACAGGGGTTGTGATTGGGTCTCTAACATCAGGGGGACAACTTAGCCCTCATCTAGTGCAAGTCATCTTCATTGTCACTAAATAGATGATGATTCATTGGTTACACTAACTATAGGGCTCTCTGATACATGGCCCTCTACAATTGGTTGGCATACTTGTACCCTTCTAGAATATTCCAGTTTCTAGCAGCACACAAGCTGGTTACCCCAGGTACTAGGAGGGTCGGCCTGGTCATGCCCCCCCACCCAATTAGCCCAACATCTATCATCACTCCTGCGGTTAGCCATTCAATGAAGGCTTTGAACTTGGCCTTGCAGGAGCTGTCTGTGCCTGAGAATAAAAGGGAGTATGGCATGGTCTTCTCTTCTGGTTTCGGTGTAGCTCGACCCAAACCTATTTTAATCTGACCGTGTGACCGGAGACCAAGTTTTCGAGCTCTTTGTTGCATTTAATACTATTAAATGATGAACTCTTGACTACTTCAGTCTTTTTTCATCCCACCTCAAACAGAAGTTTGTTTCTTTCTCACGTTCATGTAGCTTCTTTGACAGACAACCAGGCTCACGGTGGCCTCGACTCTTGGTGTTGGGCCAGTCATCCTTTCTTGGATTTTCCTTCGCCTTCAGCTATTTTCCAACTGCGCCACACTCAAGCCCTTTCCATTCACAGAGTTTTAAGCTTACTAAATTGCATTGTGGTACATCCAGATTCTATTTATTCCTATATATATTTATATAACTTGGCACATTGCCGCAATCTATTCACTACGTAGCCAGCCTTAGGATCATTTTTCGTCTACTTGCTTTATAGCATCTGTACAAGTGTAAAATTACTTTGCATTTTCGTCAGCGTTTCTTTGCACAAGCATCTTAATTTTGATCCCAAAATGTTACTTATCTTTGACGCCTCCTCTTCGGATCTCATAGAATGTTTATATGCTTTTGTCCTAGGTATCTCTCCATGGTGCGTCAGTTCTGCTCCGCATGACGTCACCAGTCCTTTTTCTCATCCATTTTCACAGTTCTTCCAGGACTTTGTCCAGAAGACCATAATTTCTTCGATAATGCACATATGGTTTTCTCAATGGATACCTTGTTTCAAAAACTGTTCAGTACAGGCATCCTCGCTGGTACTGCACGTGTTGCAATTTCCAGTTCCCAACATATAGGCAGCGTGGGCAGGAGCTTTTGGTAGGGGCAATTGGCTCCTCCTCTACAGGTCAAAGACTTTTATTAAAATAAAAAGGGGGTAGGAAAATGCCTCTCTGTCCATGTTCTTAGAGGTGTTTCCCTACCTGAAACCAAATCTAAGGGGCTGTCAATGTCAGAATGTCCAAAACAAAACCACCCCATTTCAAAAGTACTATTCTGGCCCTCACATTCTAACAAAATGAACTCTAAGGTGAAAAGGGTAATGTCTTTGCCTGGTATACTCTCCTGCTAGGACTTTCTTATATGCACACACTTGCAACTGCCTGGTATACTCTGCTGCCAGGGCTTTTCTCATGTGGGCTCTGCACATGCTTCCAAACTTGATATTCTCTTATGGTTACTTTATCTGTTATTGTATCTGCCTGGCATACTAGCCTGCCAGGGCTTTTCTTGTATGTGTATTGCATAAACTCACAAACTTGAAAGTCTCTTACTTTTGTTCTGTTTTCTCTGTTAAAGAACTACTCCCTTGTTCTTTCTCTTTCTTATACTTCATTTGCTACAGTTATTCGGGTTTGGTATGGCTGCCAATACACCCCGGTTATCCCTGTTTCCCTTGGGTGCACTCCCAGGCCCTTGCTGGCGTACTCTGTTTCTCCTGCGGCAAGCCGGTGCTGGTCGTCCAGCATTTCCTTCCATCTCGCTGCCTCCGTTCCTCGGCTTCTCTGCCTCTTGTGTTTCCTGCTGGGCTCTTCTGCTTTGTTTAGGGCTTCGGTAAGGCAAACGCTGCCTCTCAACACCGGCAAACACCCAGGAGCCCTGTGTGGGCTTCTGGCGTTCCTGCAGCGTGTTCTCTCTCACAGTCAGCTTTCCCTTTCCTGGTCCTTGTGCCACTTGGCTCCATGGAACTCTGCAACCCCACAGTCTCTCAGTCCGTACCAAGAGGAGTAGCTTTCTACCACCAGTAGTGTGCCTCAGTCAGCTGCTTCTGCTCTTTAAATTTCCCAGCCACAGGTATGCGCTTGCAACAACTAGAGCACACCTTGTGCTCTTGGCCTGCTTTGCTCTGCATTACTCGGCTCATCTTCCTCGTCCCAGTATTATTGTAATTATGGGAATGGAAGTGCATTCTTTTTTTCAAAATATATATTTATTGGTTTTTGTACATACATTGCATCGAGTGGTTGCGAGTACATAAAGAGCGCTGCGAGCAGCGACGTTGAGCTTCGAGGTACAAGTAGTAAAACAACAAGGACAATGTCCTTCATAACAAAACAACAGTAATAACAGGTCAGGGGACAGTTCAAGGGGAAGGGCAAGCGGTTAGTTTAGCCCTAGTGGGCGGTGATAGGTTACAAGTGGGCGAGAAGGGATCCTTGTATGTTCTTTAGGCGCTGGGTCATGCGTGGGTGGCGGTGAGCGTCAGATTGTCCGGGCCTTGATGCGTTATTCCTGGGTTTAATAGCCGGCGGGATCTTGGGCCAATCTGTACCTCTGCTACTGCGTTGTCCCCTCTGTGTTTATTCAGTATTTGTCTCTATTTCCGAACCGGAGGGCAGTTATCTTTTCTGCTGCGATTATGTCCCAGCATTTCGTCCACCACATTTGTACTGCTGGGCCCTCTGGATTTTTCCACAGCCTAGCTATGGAGATTTTTGCGGCCGTCAACAGGTGGGAGCATAACTCTGCTCTGTGCCGGGAGAGGGGGAATTGGCCCTCCCCGCTTGATCCCAATAGAGCGATGCCCGGGTCCCATGGGATGGAGAGACCTGTGATTTTCTTGATGTGATCCAGCACTGATTTCCAGAATTGGATAGCCTTGGGACATGACCAAAACAGATGGAAGAGTGTGCCTTTGTCTGGGCATCCTCTCCAGCAAGCCGGGGGAATCGTGGGGTTGCATTTATTGAGTGTCTCTGGGGTCCGATACCACCTGAAGCATACCTTGAATGCCCCTTCCTTGTTGGAAACACACTTCGAGCTTCTGTTTGCTCTTGTCCAGATGTGGTTCCACTCCTCCAAATCGATAGGCCTCCCGATGTCATTTTCCCACTTCAGCATATATGGTTCTTTGCGGGATGGGTCTGTTCTGTCCAAGAGCTTGTAGAGGGTGGAGATTCTGCCCTTTGGCGGGGAGCCTGTGAGGGTGAGTTCCAGGGCTGTAAGGGCCCTGCTTCCGTGACGCTTCATCTCCCTGCTCGAGAGCCAGTGGCGGAGCTGGGTGTATCTGAATCTTTCGCTCTCCGGCACGTCGAACTTTGCCTTGCAGGCCTCGAAGTCTAGGGGGATTCCTTCCTCATAAAAATCTTGTATCCTCTCCAGTCCTCCATCTTTCCATCTCCTGAAGTTACTGGGGTTACAGCCCGGGGTGAATTCTGGGTTTCCCCAAACTGGGGTGAGTGGGCCCGTCGTGCCGCGGAGGTTCCATAGTTGCGCCGCTTTCTTCCAGCTCCTTACTGTGTTTTCAGTTGCCGACAGAGGACCCATTCCCTTGTTTGCGCTGGGTTCCTTCAGGTGTGGCAGTGAGGTTATTGGGCTTGGACTCCAGGCCTCCTCCAGCTCCAGCCAGCGGGGCTTGGAGGCGGCGGGGAGCCAAGCGAACGCCGACGAGAGCTGAGCGGCCAGAGCATATCTTGCAACATCGGGTGCTCCCAGACCTCCCGTCTCCCGACCCCGGAGCATGATCTTTCGCGGGATGCGCGGCTGTTTCCCCTCCCAGATATAGCTCATGATGTTCTTTTGTAACTTCTGGATCTCTTGCTTCGGGATTGTAGTGGGTATGGCAGCACACTGGTACAGGAGTCTAGGGATGAGGTTCATCTTCAAGGCCGTGATTCTTCCAAACCAGGAAATCTCCTGTTTTTGCCAGCGTGTGAGATCGGCTTTGAGTTCTTTCAGGAGTGCTGGGAAGTTGGATCTGTATAGTCTGCTTAAAGCGACGGGAAGCTGGACCCCCAGATACGGGAGGTTCTTTCTGACCCAGGGGATCTGGTATTCCTTCTCCAGGTCCAATAGTAGCTGGCTAGGAAGGTTGATGCTTAATGCTGTGGACTTGGTAAGGTTAACCTTAAAACCTGAGGCTTCCCCGAAATCTAGCAGTTCCTTCCATAGGACTTTCATGGATTCCTCTGGCTTGGTTAAGGTGAGGAGGACATCGTCGGAGTACAGGGCGGCTTTATATGTTTGGGACTTGACTGCCAGACCCTGGATCCCTGCATTGTGGCGAACCATGATCGCGAATGGCTCCATGGAGAGGGCGAATACCAGGGGGGACAGGGGGCACCCCTGTCTAGTGCCTCTTGAGATTTTGATCGGGTCGGACTTAGCTTCATTCATTCTGAGGCTGGTGGAGGGATGTTGGTAATTTGCTAGTGTCCATTTTATGAAGTGTGGGCCGAAGCCAAAGTGTGTGAGTGAGTTTCGGATGTAGCCCCAGTCAAGCATATTGAAGGCTTTGTGTGCATCCAATGATAGTACCATCAATGCCTGCCCCCTCCTATTGGCAGATTCGATGACATTGATGGTTCTTCTTATATTATCATGGGTGCAGCGGCCGGGTATGAATCCCGTCTGATCCGGGTGGATAATTGATGGAAGCAAGGGGGCCAACCTGTTCGCGAGGGTTTTGGTGAAGATTTTTGCGTCATAGTTCAAAAGGGTGATAGGTCTATAGGAGGCACACTGGCTCCGATCCTTTCCAGGCTTCGGCAGGAGTATGGTTATTGATTCTTCCATTGAGGGGATGGTCGTGCCTGAGAGGAGGAATGAGTTAAATAAGGTAGCCAGGTGGGGAGACAGGATATATGAACATTTTTTGTAGAATTGGGCTGTAAGCCCATCTGGGCCAGGGGTTGAATTTTTCAATTTAGATATGGTTTCACTGACTTCTTCTTCCGAGAAGGGGGCCTCCAAGGCCTCAAGTTGTGGGGATGGGGCGGCAATATGTGCTTCTGCCAGATATTTGGCTTGTGCTGTTTCGGCCGTGGGAGCACCCGACATGATCGTTCTGTGATGGGAAGCCATGATTTCAATTTTCTCTTTGATGGAGTAACGGAGGGTCCCTTGCGCATCCGCGAGGCTATGGATGAGGTTTCTCGTTCGTAGCTTTTTTAGTTTGTGGACCAGGAGCCGGTTTGCTTTGTTGCTGTGCACATAGTAAAACTGTTTAGTGTATGTTAGCGCCCTGGCCGCTTTGTCGGCCAGGTGCATTTCTAGGGAGCGTTTTGCCCTCTGGAGCATGCGGCTCGCTTTCCTGTTCGGGCCTCGTTTGAGGATGTTTTCCGCTTCTGCAACCTCCGCTTCAAGTGCGTCTTGTTGCAGCTTGCCAAGTCGTCTGAGTCGAGCTGTGCAGTCGTTCGCCGTGCCCCTGATGACAGGTTTCATAGCGTCCCATATCGTGGCCAGCGAGGAGTCTTTGGTGGTGTTTTCCCTGAAATAATTTTTGAGGGCTTCTGCCATTTCTGTTCTGATTGCGATGTCAGATAGGATGTGGTCTTGCAGTTTCCATTGTCTCTGGGGAGGTTCCGGGAGGCCTGATACCCTCAGGTTCAATATGACTGGAGCATGATCTGAGAGGGCTCTGAGCCCGATTTGGATGGATTCGACGCAGGGTATGAGGATTCTTGAGATTAGAAGCAGATCGATCCGTGAGTGACCCAGGTGAACGTGGGAGAAGAAAGTGTAGTCCCTTTCTCCCACGTTGGCCAGTCTCCACACATCTATAGTGTCAGTTTCCCTTAGGAATTCCGCCATGGCAAGGGCTTTGCTGAAATCCTCTTTCGATGGAGGGAGCGATTTGTCCAGGTTTGGGTCTGGAGCCAGGTTGAAATCGCCCCCTAGGAAGTGCATTCTTGATGATTTGCATGTAAAATCTGGGTAAGTGTTCTCAGTGATCTTGGCGGGGCGTGGCTAGGCGGACATGGCGTAAGATGCGCTTCTGACCGTCTCCTGCCGATCCGAAATGATCCTTGAGTGCATGGGAACCTTAATCCTGAACATTCGCTACCAGAGACAGACCAGAGTCGGTGGGAACGATAGCTGCATCGAATGATGGCACTCCGCTCAAAATTCATCAAGTATTAGAGCGCCTACCGAGGAAATTGTGCTGGCGGCGGAGGACGGCGCTCAGAATCAAAGATGGCGGCCGTGCGAGCTCGCCGAACAAAGGAACGGATGGACTAAGGAGGAGGGCCCGCTGGGCACCTTGCGAGGAAGCGTCCATGGTCAGCCAGGACAGCGGCCCTGATGACAACGTAAAGAGCCCGAGCTGTGCTGCTGCAGAACCTAGAGGAGTGGACGCCTCAGTTGCTGATACAGGCGTCCAGCGAAGACGGGAGTGCACGGCATTGTGGCCAGGGGGTAGTAGGCCTTGCTTAAAACTGGGGGAATGCCAGACGGCAGGACGGCCTCCAAACTTCTCAAATCCAAGGTGAAGCAGCCTACAATGGAGGACTTCACCAAGACCCCGCAACAGGCAGAGGGGGCGAGACCTAAGGACAAGATTCCACCTGCAGACATCAACCCTACACGCGTCGACCGGCAGATCCTGGAAGCAATTGCAGACCTTAAGGGATCATGGGAAAGCAAGCTGGAGGCAGCCACTGCTGAACTTAAGGCAGCGCTGGAGCTCAAAATCGGCGCAGTACAAGAGGAGGTCAACTTGCTTAGATTGGATGTGAGGAAAATGGCGGAATGCTCAGATGAGCTGGAGAAAGAAGTGATCATAAACACGACTGCCCGGACCTCTCACGCTTCGGAGATCCACATCCTGAAGCAGCAGGTGATCAACCTGGAGAACAGAGCAGAGGAGGCTGAAGGGCGCGCTCGAAGGAACAACGTGTGCATAGTGGGCCTCCCCGAGGGGGAAGAAGGCCCTAATCCGACGGACTACGTCGAAAACATGTTGTTGCAGGAGATAGGAGCTGGAATCTTCACGCAAGGCTTCGCTGTGGAGCGAGCACACAGAGCGCTCATGAGGATACCCCCGCCTGATGCACCCTCCCCCCGAGGCCGATAATCGCCAAGATTTTGAACTATCAGGACAGGGAGAAGATACTGGAATATTTCAGGAAGGGGGGCACCATACAAAGGGCTCCCGCGACCATCTTAGCATATCCTAACTATACACTTCAAGTGCAGAGGCGGAGGCTGAACTATGGGACAGTGAAGAGGAGATTGCGAGCAGCGGGGATGCAATACATGTTGATGTACCCAGCTAAGCTGAAAGTGATCCACAAAGCCAAAACTTTGTTTTTTGAGGGTCCGGAGGATGCGATGGAATGGTTGGATGGCCACAATTGCCAGGAGGGAGCGGACGGCCGGAAGAAGGGTGATACGGACAAGTGAGGCCCGTTTACGGGACCGAGGTGCTGTACATATTTTGCCTCTGGATGACATATGGAGGCTGCTGCACCCGGGAGACAAGCAGTACTGGCACTATTCGGCCCCCGACAACTTATACACTAGACTGGACTACATGTTCGTGTCCTCGGGAATAGCTGGGGAGATGACGGGTTCGGAGTATAAGGCCAGAGTGCTTTCGGACTACTCCCCCTTGGTGGTGGAGTGGATGCATCAGCCCCCCAGGGCAAGAATCCCAACGTGGAAACTCAGAGCTGAGGCTTTGCAGGACTCAGGATTCCGAGAAGACCTAAGGGAGGCCATTACCGAATTCTTGACATCAACACTGGCAGTGTGCAGTCGGAAGGTACCCTATGGGAGGCGTTCAAAGTGGTAGTACGGGGCGTGGCCATATCCAAGTCTAGAGGGCTCCAAGGGGGCATAGAGCAGGAGCTACAGGAGACAGAGAGGGAGCTTGAAAAAAATAATACAATCAGGGGTACCTCACAGGAAGATACGGCAAGGGTGGCCCTACTCCAGCAGGTTAGCAGCGGGCTCTGGGACAGGCTCTGCAAGTTAAACTATAAAAAGTACATCGAGAGGCAACATGCAGGGGGAGATAAACCTGGCAGGCTGCTGACGTGGCTATATAAGAACGAAACGCCACGCTCAGTGATCAGGGAGATAAAGGACGAGGATGGCCAGACATGGGATACCCAAGAAGGAGTCAATGAGGGGTTTCTTAGATTTTACAGGTGCTTATATGAGGACACGGGGGAGGAGACGGGGCAAGAGACTCAGGAAACCCTGGAGGACATAGGACTGCCCAAGCTTGATGACCAGGAGCGGGATGACCTAGACGCCTCAATCACTCTTGAAGAACTAGACATGGTGGTACAGCACCTACCTACGTGTAAGGCCCGGGGTCAGATGGGCTCCCGAGTGAATTTTACAAGACATACAAGCAGGAGGTGCTTCCCCCGCTGCTCGCCATGTTAAACCAGGCATATGAACAAGGGAGGCTGCCAGAGTCCCTCAGGGAGGCGGTAATAATCCCACTCTTGAAACCAGGTAAACCAAGCTCGGACTGCGGATCCTACCGACCATTGTCCATGCTCAACCAAGATAGCAAGATCCTTACTGCCATGTTAGCAAATAGGAATAAACGCGTCATAGGAAAACTAGTCCATACCGATCAAACAGGCTACGTGCCAGGCAGTAATATAACAGACAATCACAGGAGACTCCACCACATAATTGAGCAAACAGAAAAGGACCCGGGCGAAATGGCGATAGTCTCGTTGGACGCCATAAAGGCGTTCGACTCGGTGAGGTGGGCGTGGCTGCTGGCAGTGCTGAGGGAATATGGCATGGGGCCAGGGTACCTGAGGTGGGTAAGAATGATTTATAGCTCCCCAATCGCCAGGGTTAAAACTGGCCCCATGATCTCAGACAAATGACAGCTTAGCAGGGGCACGAGACAGGGCTGACCCTGGTCGCCCATGTTGTACATCCTTGCTCTGGAACCACTGGCAATCTGTCTCAGACAACAGTATGGGGAGATTGGCATCCCCACAAAAGGAGGGACGCACCTCACTTCGCTGTATGCGGACGACATCCTGTTATACCTGCGCTTCCCAGAGGAAAACTTGCAATTTGTCCTGGAGGTGATGGAACATTATGCCACCCTTTCGGGCATAGCGGTGAACCCCAGGAAATCGAGCATGTTCCCCTTCGGGAGATACAGAGGGGTCCCTGTGGAACACTTGCCGGTCTTGCCAATACCCTGGCAGACCAGGACTTTTAGGTATCTGGGCATCGATATATACCACTCGGTTGAGGACGAACACAAATACAACACGGAGCGGGCAGTGGTAGGCATTAAGAACAGCATGGGGTTTTGGTCTAGGCTCCCTTTGGCCATGATGGGTAGGGTGGCGCTGCTCAAGATGGTGGTCCTGCCGAGACTGTTGCACTTCTTTGTGAATATTCCACAAATACTCCATAGGCGGTTTTTTGGGAAGCTCCACAGCCTATGTAGGGGATTCATCTGGCACAATACCAGAAACAGGGTGGCTTTATGGAAGTTACAAAAACCGAGTGACAAAGCGGGCATACATTTACTGAACTTTGAGCTATACTATCTGGCAGGACAGCTTCAGTATGTGACCAGGTGGCTGTCCGAGGAAGATTCCGCTGAGACCAGGCTTTTGTACAAGGACCCTGCCCCTTATTACCTGAGAGAGGTAGTGTGGTTGCCAAAACCTAAGGTACAGGGAAGGGCAAGGCTCCTAACACTGGGCTGGGAAGTCTGGAACAAAACGTGGCAGCTGGTGGGAATCCCAACCCCATGCTCCCCGCAGGTGCCGTTGGTAGCGGTATGTGGGGAGGACCCGCAATTGATAATAGCGATCCGTAAATACTGGGAATCAACGGGACTTGTGACCCTAGGGGATGTATGACAAGAGGGCGAGGCACTGGACTTCGGTAGGCTGATGGAAGACACCAGGGTGCATGTAGGTCAACACATTACCCACACTAGAGTCATTAAACGGGTGTTGGACAGTTGGTCTGCGGAAGTGCTATCAGAGCAACCAGACATGGTCATCGAGACAATGTATGATATCTCGGAGGGTGGGCATGAAGTGTCCCGTATATACGAGTTACTGATGTCTAGGGTGGGTAAGGAGGTGCTGCAATTGAGAGGGGATTGGGAGGAGGAGGTGGGAGAACCCTTGTTAGATGGATAATGGGACAGAGTCCAGAGGTACCACAAGAAGGTGTATCGCAACACAAGACTTCAGCAGATACAGCTGTATGTCACCCATAGGGCGTATATGACCCCCGGTAGTATTGCCAACTTTGGGAACCCAGCAACGCTAAAGTGCCCACGGTGCGGGAAGGCGGAAGCAGGGCTGATACACATGTTCTGGGCTTGCCCGGAGGTGGGCAGATTCTGGACAGAGATCAGGCTATGCCTGGCGGATAAAGGGATTCCATTGGAGGTGGAATCAGTATTGGCATGTTTGCTGGGGTGTTCACCATGCCGCGTAACCTTAAGCACGTTAGTAAACTGAAGGACCTGGCCTACATTCTGCCAAACGGAGAATCGCAATGTGCTGGAAGGCCGCCCGCCGCCCCAGGATAGAGGCGTGGTGGGTGGACCTCCTAAAATGGGCGGACGCAGAATCGACAGTTTGGTACGAAGCAATCAGTAGGGGTGGGGAGGAAGAAGTGGGACCCTTGATAGAATGAAGACAACTGGTGACCATACTAGCAGGCACCCCCAAGGTGGGTCCCAATGAGGTCACTGCGCAGGAGACGTGAGTGCAAAACGAGATATTTGGCGGGCGGCATGGGAATAGGGGCTCGAGTTAAAGAGGAGGGGGGGCGCAATGTTTGTTGTATGGCTATATCGCAGTAGACTTGAATGTATATGTCCTCTAAGTTGTAATGGTTGGTGTGTTGATATTAAAAAATAAAAAAAGTAAATTTAAAAAAAGTGTTCTCAGTGATATTTAAGGGCAAGTCAGACTTTGACAGCTTGCATACAGCTCTTATGAGACCGTCTTCAGTACTCTTCCAATGTGGATGAGGGGAGGTATAACAATATGACATTAAGGCATTGTTTATGGATGGGGTATCCTCAAGCAATGAAAGGGAATACCATTTCTTGTTCGATGGTGCCCTGATACTTTCCAGGAGGCTGTCTCCCCCCATGTGAACCTCCCTCATATAGCCACCCCCCAGGGTCAGGATCAGGTAGCAGCTGCCGTCCCCTGGCAACATGGGGAGAGGTCACCGGATTCATCACAGTAGCCTGTTGATAAAACCCAAGCAAAACAGATATCATATTTCCAAACCCCACTTTCTTTTACCCCATCTCCTTCCCCCCTGACCTTGTTACTCCCTCTAATAAGATCGGCAACCTTGGGGTCCTCTTGTCAGCAATACAACAGTTCATCATGGCAACTGCCACTGTGGCCAGGATTAACCTCCTTAAAATAAGGAAAATCTGTCCACACCTCACCTTCCTTTCGACTAAAACCCTCCTCTAAATGCTTGTCCTCAGCAAGGTCGAACACTGCTCAGGCCTATTAATTGGCATGTCCCTCTATTCCTTTTCTGGTCTCAAAAATGTTTCTCAGCTTTGCTAAATGTGCCCACGTTAACCGATCAAGGTGCTCCCCCATTTGTGCAGACTAACATCATGCTGGATGTCTCCCCATGCACCATCACTCTACTTTCACATTCCAACTCCTCTTCTGCAAATCTATCCATGGGCTTGCCCCCTTACCTACCATGCTGTATTTTTCCTTCTTGAGCTCTTTTATCAGTCTCTATCCTTAATCCATCAGCCCCCCTTCCCTGCACCTCCTGGCTTCTGTTTCTTCTCTATACTCGCCCCCTTTCACTTAAATGTCCATGCCCACAATATTTAAACTATGCCATTACTAGTACTGTTTGAAAAAGGTTGCTAGTAACAGCCACTTATTAACCACGAGTATAAGTCAAACATACCTGCACTTTCCCCTCAAAATGTTCATAGCGGTTGTTTCTGTGCAATTACCGGACAATTTAAAATGAGCACCTTAGCAGTAGTACCTGTGCCTTTGTGAAAACAGAATCATCTGAAACCCAACGTTTTAATTCGGTCAAAATAAAGTTAACAAAGACCTTGAAATGTATGTCCAGAATAGCTCTATGTCTGTAGATATATGGAAAAGAAGGGCAGCCTCTTTTCAAAATAGGAACAAAGAATGCTGCCCTTCTAAGAATCTGACTTTACATAATTTAAAAGCATATACTTAAACAGAAATTGAATTTTGGACCAGATAACTGTTCCAATTTTAGAACTACGTTGGCTAAGCAGTTAGCCCTGGGGCCTCTGAGTGTTTAATGTTTCTTATCTTATTTTCGCTGTTTAGGAGTTTACAGCCTGTTTGGGGTTCTTTGGAGGGTTGTATCCGTTGTTTGTTCTGGATTGCTTGTAGAAGGCACTGACTTTGTTGTGTAGTCCTTGGTTTGTTGCTTTCTCCCCCACTCCTCCCATCTTCTTATCAATTCGCTGAGGCAGTCAGGTGTGCCTTGCCTCTGTTTTTGGAGTCCTTTGTTACTGGTTTGCACTGCCTTCCTGTAAGTAATCCTTAGCCATCCTGTGCAGCAAGCACCTGGCAAGAAGTTTACAGTCTGTTTGGGGTTCTTTTGGAGGGTTTTACCTGTGTTGTTTTTAGCTAGATTGCTTGTAGAAGGCACTGCCTTTGTGGTGTAGTCCTTTGTTTGTTTCTGCCCTTTTCGCCTCTCCTCCCATCTTCTTAGCAATTGCCTGAGACTCCCTCAGTATCCTTCCCCTTCCATTTCCTTCCTCCTGCCCATCTCCCCATCCCACTCCTGCCCAACCCATCCTTGATAGGGCCATCCTTCTCCAGGAAGTACTCTTAGAAGTGAGCCGCAGGGCAGCCTTGCCTGGGCAGCCAGCAAAGGGTCAGAGGCAAAAGGCAGTCCGCTAGGGTAGCTCCCATCCCCTGGTTGCCCCTGTTCACTCATTGTTACGCTCACCTGGTATCCACAGGGACGCCAACCAGCTGGGTTACTCACTGGTATGCTTCTCAGCTTTGCCCTGATGTAGTCTGCGGGGAAGGTTCTGCCTGAAAATACAGGAGGACTGTGTTCAAGACTGACCGACTGGGGTAAGTATCCTCCCTCCACCCCCGTATGATTTCAGTCCCTCTGGCGCCCTCTCCTCAACTTGTGGTAGAATTAGGCATGCTCTCCGTCCTGCCTTCTATGCAGGGGTGCGTTGTCTTTCATGGGCGAGTGCGGTCCAGTTACTTCACTGACGCTGGCCCATTTGATATTGTTCAGGTAGGTCCTACTGCTGTTCTTTAGTTTTGTTGCTATCCTGCATGCCTTTCTTTGTTTAAAATGTCTCTTTTTTCTCCGTTAGGTATGCGGAGCTTCAGCGCGGCGAACTGGCTTGGTTGAGCCCCGCTGGTAAATGATGGCGCATTAAGAGCGCTATGATGCGGTAAGTAAGCGCTATGCGCAGCACTGCAAAGTCTTGCCTTTGCTAACCTGTGTTTTCCTTCCTTGTAGGTCGCGGTGTTCTTCAGCACGAGTGGAATGTCCGGAGTGGTGCCAGCCGAGAGGCGACCAGCCAGGTAAGCCTTTTGAGCAGTTCGTAATTTGTAAATGTCCCTACAGCTTTCTTTAATGTTGCCTCTATCTTCCTCTTTCAGGTCGTTCTGTCCGGGAGGCGTGCAGATTCGAGGAAGATGGTCTCAGTAGCTGCGAGTGTTTAAAGATGAAGACTGCAGGTAAAATGCTGCTGCTAACAATGTTCCTTTTGTCTCCTTGCAGGTTCTGCTTCTCCGAGGTTCGAGGGAATAGCTGGACACGGTGAGCGTCACGTTGCAAGCTGCAAAGTAACACGAAGCATGTTCTGCAGTCAGGATGTGGTTTATATAGCCCAGGTAAAGTAGTACCAGGGAAAGTAGTTCCAGGCCTGCCACACCCAAAACACTAGACCGCATAGCTTGGTTCTTGGGAACCAAGCTATGTGGATGCCTCCATGTTGGATGACAATACAATAAAGTAGTTCCCAAGCACATTGTTGTTCATGGTGTATGAGCCTGGCGCCATAGGCGCCAGGACTGGCCCCATGAGGGCTTTTGAAGAGGATGCCAGGCTCTAGAGGCCCGAGTCCTTACTCCACCTGGCCAATGGGTTTGCTAGAGGGGGTTTTGGGTGAGGGACGTGACACCCATGTACACCTGGTGGGGCAGCCTACAGGTACATCCAGGTAAGGTGGTATAGGCAGGGAGCGAGCTATTACTGTACTCTGGTAAATCCATTTGACTTCTTCAATACTATCGCCTACTCTTAACATTATCCTATCTTGCACTGTACTCTTTGTTTTGACTTGTATTGCACTTAGATGAATTGGCCGATTAGCCTAAGTATTTCATCTGGAAGAATATGTGAAGGTCAGCCTATGTGTTGTGCTTAGATGAATTGCAAAGGATAGTCTTTTTGCCGCTCCTGATGAGTCTTGAAGGCTAACCTGTACTTTGCACTCAGAAGTAATTGAAAGGGTGGCTATGTATTGCACTTAGAAGATGGTGAAGCTAGCCTATGCGTCAAACGAAATAGACTTATGAGGATTACTTTTTTCAAGGAACTCTGCGTTACAGTTCACCAGAACTATTCAAAAAAGAGAAAACGATAGTAAAATCCATAAACATACAAGCAATCGATGTAAAATACAAACAGAAGCATCACTTAACAACTAATTAAAATGCTTAACAATATCCTCACACTTATGATCAATTAATTTCCCTCTTTTTCTCAGGCAAACAAATCAAAACATAAAGCCCACTATGCCACCTTTACAAGTTCCCGTTCAAATGATTTCCAAACGTATACCAATGCAATTGCCTTCGCCAGGCTACAACCTGGCATACCGTTTAGCCAAAAATAATCATTCTGGATCTCCCAAAAACCATCTGCAAGATGCCTATTATATCTGAAATAATATGTGTGCATTACTTTACAGGCAGTACGTGCATGCGTTGATGTCTCAGTCAAAGAGTGAACCCCACATAATCAACAATACCGTCTTCCTTCTTCAATCCCAATCAAGAGCCCTTAACTGTCATATCAGAGAGTTTGAGGATTACTAATACACCACAATTAGAGAAAATACGAAGATAGCCAGTGTCCTGCACTTGGAGGAATGGTGAGGTTACCCTATGGGTCGCACACAATAGATTTTACGAGGATCGCAGACACACCGCACTTAGATAAAATGTAAGGATAGCCAAGGTATTGCACTTGGAGGATTTTTGGAGTTGGCCAATGTGCAGCTCTTAGATGAGTTGTGTGATTAGCCTATGAATTGCACTTGAGAACTCTCAAGGACAGCCAATGTATTGCAAATCTAACTGAAAGGATTAGCCAATGTATTGCACTTGAGGAATTGTGACAGTTAGCCTGTGTATGACAACTCGGAAGCATTGTGAAGGTAGCCAGAGTATTGCACTTTCAAAGCATTAAGAGTAGAGTGAGAAACCAAAGGGTGTCTCACTTACTAGTCCCCAGGGATATCTCTCAGGTGGCCAGGGCACAGCCATTGCCTTTGGATCCAGATGCTAGGGGTGGACCAGTGCAGGAGGATCACCTGGGTAGGGGATCTTCGGGACTGGGGTTGAGGCAACCGATGGTGAGAAACGGTATCGCCCCTTTCCCGTGCCCATAACCCATCCTATTTTGTTGGAGTCTCCAACGTTCCAACTACCCCTACCCTTTCTACACAAACACTGGGCGGAGGAAGAGGACAACAGAGTAGAGAGGCTAACATTTACATATCTCATTGGACATATCCTATTAATCAGGTCAGTTAAAGTCAGACACTTGACCTTAATCACATACATCTGATACCCATTAGCTCCCCCCATATGAATGAAAGGCAGAGCATAGAGATGCACTCTGAGCAAGGTGAGACACGAGAAGGAGCAGATTTTCCAGGCCGAAGACAAACCCACTGGAGCAGGACAACCAATCGAGGAAAGGGTAGGGAAACGCTGAAGATCCCTGCAGAAGATTGTTGTCTCTATGAAATCATGAGGGATATGTGAAGAAAGCCAAATCACAGACAAGAAGAATCCTGCATTGTGTTTCAAGGATGCCAACAACCCTCCCGGGTGAACGACAGAGATGGGGAGGTAAGAGCAAGCCTGTGGTATCAACCTTGACTCGGGAACCAAAGCCACAGATACAAGAAAGAAATGCCCACAACCAGTGAGTTAGAGAAAGACATGAAAGGTCGGTTTGTGTGAAGGAAAGATTGAAGCCACAACAGTTTATCTCACAATTAAAGGCTGCCCACATGCTGATTAGACGTGAAAGAAAGCAAACCTTTTAAGTTACTGATAACTGTGAAGCATTGATACAGAGTAGCAGAGTGGTCCGATGAAAGGAAATAGCATGCTCAAAGGTATCAGCAAAATGTTTGATGTCTTGTTATAAAGCGGCAAAGTGTACAAACACTGAAATGTGCAATAGTCGAGATTAACCCCGACAAAAGGGGAAGTTAAAAGGTGATAAGGGGAAGTTAAAAGGTGATGGCTTTAAAAGGTATATTTTTTGGAACATTTTCTGATTGTGGTATGGAACTAACAAGACTAAGAGACACTGTGGCAAATAACTTAAGGGAAAGCTGAAGTAAAATTCAAAGTGGTCCTGATGAGGTCTATGGTAAAAGCCTCGCACATTCGAAAGTCTTCAACATCAGTGTAAGGTTCAAGCCCGACTGAGGGAGACCATAGACATGAACTAAGTTAGGGGAAGGGGCCCCATAACAAATATGAATGAAGCTTGCAGAAGGGAGCCCCTGCAAGTGCTGCGATTGCGAGGTCCGAGCCCAGCTGAGGGAGATCTACGTTGAATCAGGTACTTTTTTTTGAAAGGTCTGAGCCCGACCGAGGGAGTCGTACGTGAACTGTTGATACCTTGAGTGGTCTGACAGAGGGAGACCTACGTAAACTGTTGATGCCTTGAGAGGTCCGAGCCCGATAGAGAGCAGACTACGTGAACTTTTGTTGAACTATGAAAGAACTTTTAGAAAACTGGAATAAGTGACTTTAACGTGAAACACCAAGCGGGCCTCGAACAGCGCTTTGAACTGCCTTTTTTTAATGAATTTTTGAAAGTTGGAATAAGTGACTTTAACCTGAGCCAGAGTGTGTCATCCTGTTTACGGGTGTTAGAAAAGATTTCCTTTAGGTGCAATTTTCCCTCCATTTGTGAGCCACTCAAACCTTTCGCTTTTGTTTGGCTCACCTAACCTGGCACAGCCTTCTGCTGCACTCCGCTGGGCTTTCGCTCACTTGTTAAAGGGAAACTGACACGTCCTTCAGGCTGTCAGTACTGGGAAACTAGGTTTCCCTTAGTCTTCGACTATGTTGCCATTTCTTGGTAAGTTTTTATCTATGTGCCAAATACCTTAGAGTACTGCACATAGGAGTCCTTTCGTTTTATGGCCCAGCCACCCTCTAGGGATTTTTCGGTGTTGTACAAGTGTGTCTAGGACCAACTAGTGTCAGCAGTTTACTTTTAAAGTATTTTTACTTTGTTTTTATGCACCATACTGCGTTTACTGCATTTGGCTCAAGACTGTGGCCAGTGCCAACAATGGTCGTGCCACAAAGTCTTATGTTCTGTCCTTTTGGCATTTTGTCCCTTCACCCAGCTCGAGAAACCCGGTATTCCATATTTGGGCATGCAGCCTCCCGTGAAAACTGCATCTTTCGCGGGCTCCTGCATGTCACGTGTGCTATTGCCCGTGAAGAGGGTTTTGACTGTCTGACTGTCTGGTTCCAATCCACACTACTGGTGCCAGTATATCTGGTAGGCCTGAATGACCGGAACCACCGTGGGCCACGATTGGCCCACGCATGGCGTGCATACAAGAGAGCAGATCTTCCATTGGCTATCTGAGATTTGGGCACAAAACAAATCTTGGATAAGAGAAGGGGCTCTGAATCCGTTCCAGGTCAATCAACTGAAGTGCACACCAAACTACAGAAGGAGCCAAGTATCCTTAACGAAAGGGCAGAGTCGAGGAACCTCCACAGACACGCTAGGCAGGTTTGCTAACCTAACCACTGTTGTCTCTTCGGACACTTGCTTTTGCATCGTACCCAAGAAGGTCTGCGAGGGCGCTTTGCCCTTTTGGAGTAGTGGCAACAAATACTCTTGGCACCTCATGCTTATGCTCACAAACAGCCCCTTCGGAAGTGTTCCTGGGCCATCCAGTGAACTTTCCAGCTCGAACCTGGGGTACCGCACAGGAACGCAGCCGGCCCTAGTCGAGACTTTGGGAATCGCTTATTTGTGGTCCTGGGCTATTTCCCGCCAAAACTCGTTGTCCTAGCTCCTCTGGGTTGAGATGTATGAGAGTGTGCCACGCCGCAAGCATTTACGGTCCCTGTGTCGCTCTGCTGTGGTGACTGTTGCTCTAAGTACATACAGACCTGCACCCTCCTGAGACGTTCTGCATTGGAACTATCCTTCTCCTTTCTTCAAGAGCTGAGAAAAGGCTACTGTTCCGCCACACAGACAATCATTCCGTCCCGCAGCCGCTGAGAGCCGGAGCGTCTTGTAACTGCAGGGGTGAAATCTACTAGTGAAGTGGACTAGACTGGCAAAGTTTGGTCCGAACTATGTCGAGGGTCGGTTAGTACTTTCATCACTTACCTGTGGCCCCCTGGCACATCCATCTGTTTTTACACGTGAGAATCCCTTAAAAGACACTCACCTTGGCTGGGCTAGCCTGTGCTCCCCGGCCATTCCCAAACTGCAAAAGTAGCTCTATCCGCAAGCGTAGCCCCTCCTCAAGGACTAGGACTTTAATCTTCATTGCCCCAACCCCCTTTCTGAGCAGCTCTAGCTCCCTGAAGAGACCTGCTTTTTGCTTTACGCAGGACTGTGAGTTGTTAACGCACTGCTGTACTTTGAGCACAAGGCTCCTCACTTCTTAGGGCTGGACTACGTAAGTTAGGGATTGACTATGAAGAACTGCCTAATGTGATATCTGTGTTGAACGTACCCCTCTCTGTTGCAGGTTGTGGTAATTTTCTCCCCTTTCCTCAGCCTTAGGCTAAACGCATTTTATATATATGTTACATATTGAAAAAGTGTGTGTGGCAACTGTTTCCTTGATACTGTGGTTTAATGGTGTTTTGTTATAAAGGCTTATAATACATGTATTTTTGATATACATCTGCCTAAGAGTAATCTGTGGAGTTTTACTGTGTGTGCTCATTGCGGGTTTGGGTATGTCTGACCAAATTCAAACTGCCCGTGGCAAACTGACCGTAAATCAATTTGTCGGTGCCTAATTTAAACACATGTGCTTTCTTGGGTTTTTTTTGGCCCGCCTCCAATTTTAAGCAAGCGGGGGACACCGCCACACCCCCAATATTCTAAATACCAACCCTGGATAGCAGGGGCCACCCCCACAACCCCTGCTCGCCAGGGTTGGTATGTAGCAATATATGCGACCAAATTGGCCCGAAGGCCAAATAACCCATATCATATTCGACCAAATTGGTCATTCAGTCAGTTTGCCACAGTCAGATCACTCTCACCCCTCCTGAGACTTAGGGCCTCATTTCGAGGTTGGCAGTAACCTGCCCGTACGACTGCCAACCCTGTCACACCGAATCTGGCACCTGACTTCCCAGTGCCACTGGGACATTACAAGTCCTTGTGGCGTGGGAAGTCAGGTGCAGGATTTTGTAGCTCCCCATTTCCATAGAGTCCAATAGTGGGGAGACGGACGCACCGGCACCGTTGCCAACGGTGCCGGCGCTTCAGTGAAGAATATGCCTATCAGGGCCACTGCGGCCGGCATCATCAGACTTGTCGGGTGCAGCGGCCCCGGCAGGCAGACTCATAGTGTGGTGGGCCAGAAACAAGGGCCCCGGTAAGCTTAGCGGCACCCTTGTTTCCAGACCGCCACACTTGTAATGAGGCCCTTAGTCTTGACCGCCTGCCAAGCTACCGTAGATTGGTCTGGTTTGCCTAGAATGTTCCCCTCTTCCACTAAAGTAGAGTGCCCTCCTAAACTTCTGCCCACCAGGTCAGAGTTTAGAAATCCATCTTAACAGATTGGTGTACAGCGGTGAGATAAGATCGGAGGTACCCAGTGTTGCACACTGGTGAAATACCCAGGTTGTACTTACACAGAAAACACAGTGACCTTAGTTTAAAACTAACTGTAAGCCATCTGCCTCACTTATAACATGAAGGCAATTGCTTTTAGTGCTTACAAATCAGAAACGCTAAGAAAGATCTGTGCAAAAAGAGGCTTGTCAGCCTCTGGCACAAAAGTTGAGATGATCCAAAAGATCATGGAACGGCAGGAAAACCAGATCTCAGCTTTTCCCTCAGATGATAGTGCAGAAGGTGCTGGGGCTGCTCCCAGTAACAGTGCTGATAGAACTGTTGCTGTCATCATTGAGGAGACAGATGATGATAGGGATGATGTGGAATCCCATGCCTCTTTTGCTGGCTCTGGGCCGAGGCTCTGTTGGAATTCAAAAGACAAGAGCTGCTGTTTAAGCTGAAGGAACTTGAATTCCGCATGGCTAAGCTAGAACTGGGGAAAGAAGAAAAACAGAAGGACAGGGATCACCAGTTGGATCTTGCTAAGTTACATGCTGCCAATGGATCCTCTAGAGAAGTTGGTAATGGGTCTAGCTCCTCTTCTCATCAAAGTTTCCAAAAAAACTGCTTAGTATGTATGATGACAAGAATGACATCATGGATTGGTTGACTGCATTTGAGTATGCATGTGAAGTGCAAGAAGTTGTGGATGCTGATAATAAGATCGAATTGCTCAGTTGACTACCCATTTCTGGCTGCAGTGCCATTATGGAAATGTCAAAGGCTGACAGAAAAGACTTTGCGAAATTGAAGCAAACTCTGATCCTAAAGTTTGGAAAGAATCCTGCCCAATACTTGAAAGGATTCAGAGATTAAAAAAAGAAAGAAGGTAATACCGGGTCTCATATGTAACCGATTCCTTGAAAAACTTGACTGGCTGGGTGGAAGATTACAAGGTCACCACCTTTGAGCCTATGATTTGTTTAGTCATGCATGAACATATTTTTGCTTCTTGTTCCCCTGAGCTTAAGCAGCACTTGGCTGATTCTATGGAGATAGATCCAAAGAAGTTAAGCATTGCAGCAGGTTTATGAGTGTCACACAGAGTGTCCCATAAGGACAAGCTTACTCCTGGCAAGCAGGAGGAGGGGAAAAAGCACAAAGATAAGGATGGTTGGGGAACTGATAAAACATCCTCCCATAAGGGCCACAAAATGCATAACAAGGGTAAGTCACATGAGAATGTTCAGAATTGTGGGAATCATCCTCCCAAGCATAGCTCTGGTTACAGTAAGCCTCCCTATGTCCCAAGAACCAGTGGATCTTGTGTGGCTTGTGGAGCAAATGACCACGTGAAGGGGGACCCCAGATGTAAGGTCAAAACCTTGGGGGTCCACTCTGTGAGTCTGACCTTCCCCTCTTATGAGGAGGAAGACATTATCATGGGGGCATCCTCTTGAGACTCCTTCCCCAGCGGGATAAAGTCTGAAGTAGTTTTAGTATCCGTGGGTTCCTGGGAGCCTAGAGTCTCAGAGGCTTATGCTAGTATTCTTGATAATACCAAGCACTACTTTAAAGACAGTGTGCTAATCAATGGAGTTTACATTCCTGCCTTTAGGGATAGTGGGGCCAGCAGAACTGTGGTGGAGTCCACTTTGGTAAACCAGGAAGAGCTGGTCAGAGCTCCCTTGATGTCCACCAAGTTAGCTGATGGCCCCCCTCTCATGTTCATACAAATGGCTGTGAATCTAACCATTAATGGTACAGTAGTAAGACTACCTGTGCTGTGAGTGTTCAGAGGCAGGTCCCTGGAAAGGTTCTGATGGGAAATGACCCCAGAGACTTAGGTCTTGTGGGGGATGCAGCAGAAAGACTATGCACAAGGTCACAAACAAAGGTTGACCTGGCCAAGTCCAAGGCTGAGCCAAAGAGGAAACCCAAGGCTTTGGGAGTCAAGAAACTCAGAAGAGCGAAAAAAGTATTCCCCCTAACTCACCTACCACTAAGGTGGAGGTAGTTGGCTAAGCACCTGAACCGGATGAGGAATAGGTGCTACCTGAAATTCTCAACCCACATGACCACCCTCAACTCCAAAGTTTATTGGTTGAAGTTGGTCCTGATAGGGAAGAGTCAAGGTGGTCCTTTTAGGTAAGTCCCAACGTGAGTACCCATCTCTATAAGGTCTAACGAGACAGGCCTGGGTCCAGGTAGAAGGCTACTGTAGGAGTTGTGGCACTTGCCAGATTTCTGGTAAGAGTGGCTCAACAATCCAGGCTCCATTGGTGCCACTCCCTGTGGTGGGGGTGCCATTTGAAAGGGAAGAGATTGACATTGTTGGTCCCCTTGGCCCTCACACCTCCTCTGGCAATAGGTTTATCTTGGTGCTGGTTGACCATGCCACCAGATATCCTGAAGCCATCCCATTGAAGACTGGGACCGCCAAGTCAGTTGCCAAAGCATTACTTGGCATTTTTACTAGGGTTGGCTTCCCTAAAGAAGTTGTGCCAAAAAGGTGCAGCAACTTTATGTCTAAGTGCATGCAAAGCGTGTGGAAAGAGTGTAGGGTCACTTAAAGGTTTTCATTGGCTTATCATCTACAAACTAATGGCATCATCCACAAATGAATGGCTTAGTTGCAAGGTTTAATAGAACTCTCAAAAGCAAGATTGCGGCTCTGGAAGAACCTCAAAGGAGAACGTGGGATCTCCTGTTGCCATGGTTACTATTTGCCTACAGAGAGGTACCTCAGGAGGGTGTTGGTTTCAGCCCCCTTGAGCTTCATTTTGGTCACCCTGTTAGGGGACCACTGGCCATAGTCAAGGAAGGGTGGGAGCTCCCTACTCCTTCCGTAACTACCAATGAAGTAGACTATCTGCTGGGGTTAAGGAAGAGAATAGCCAGTGATACCTTAAAGGCAGGTCAGGCTATGGTGAAACATTGATATGACCAGAGGGCTTCACTTATTCACTTCACCCCAGGCCAAGAAGTCCTGATTATGAACCCCATAAGGCCTAGAGCCCTACATGACAAGTGGTCAGGTCCTTATAAAGTTGTGGAGCATCTGGGTGAGGTAAACTATTTAGTGGACCTTAAGAGACCTGGTCAGGATCCCAAAATGTTCCACATATATAGGCTGGAGGCTTTCATCCCTAGGGTTGCAATAGCAGCGCTACTGTTGGCATCAGACAGAGAAGATGAGGAATCTGAACCGTTGCCCGACTTGTTCCAAGGTGGCCCTTCAGATAGCTCCATTGAGGGTGTCAAAGTGGCCCCTCACCTCACTCCTACCTAGCAAGAAGAAGTAAGAACTTTGCCTAGGCAGTTATCCCCCTTGTTCACACTGACTCCTGGTTTGACACCCTGGTGCAAACACGAAATTGACACAGGGGACAGTGTACCTACCAAAGGTAGAGGGTACAGGATTTTAGACAAGGTGAGATGCTACATCAAGACAGAGGTCAACAAGATGTTAGATCTTGGGGTTATTGAACCCTCTAGTAGTCCATGGTCCAGTCCTGTGGTTCTGGAGACAAAGGCAGGTACCTCTGAACTGATGTTCTGTGTGGACTACAGGGCTCTGAATGTTGTCACCAAGACGTATGCCCGCCCCTTGCCTCGAACCGATGAGCTGGTTGATAACTTGGGTGCCTCCAAGTACCTCAGCACATTTGACCTCACCTCAAGGTATTGGCAAATAGCCCTAGCAGAACATGTCAAGGGGAAGACAGCATTCTCAACCCAAGAGGGTCTTTACCAGTTCAGGGTAATGCGCTTTCGATTAAAGAATGCACCTGCTATTTTTCAAAGGCTTGTGAATCATGTCCTATATAGGTTGGATGAATTCTGCTTAGCATATCTGGATGAAATAGCAGTCTTCAGTGCCATCTGGGAAGAACATGCAGAACACCTGGGAATAGTATTACAGGTTCTTCAGAAGGACCCACTTGACCATAAAGGCCAGTTTGTGCCAGATTGGACAACGATCTGTGGTCTACCTCGGACATGAAGTAGATGGGGGCAGGATTGAGCCTCTACTCAGTAAAGTACAAGCAGTACAAGATTGGCCTAACCCCACTAAACAAACTTAGGTGACTGCCTTCTTAGGTCTCACTGGGTACTATTGAAACTTCATGGTAGACTATTGTACCATAGCTGCCTCTCTGGCTGCTCTCACCAGTCCAAAGAAACCCAAGAAGGTGTGAGGAGTGCTAGAGGCCTTCAATGGCTTAGAAGACTCCCTGTGCCAGGCCCCTGTCCTCAGGGCCCCTGTCTACAAACTTGCTTTTATTGTGCAAACAGATGCCTCTTACACTGGGATAGGTGCAATGTCCCCTCCATTTGTGAACACCCCAAATTTTTTGCTTTTGTTTGGCTCACCTAACCTGACTTTTTCCAGTGGAGCACAGCCTTCAGCTGCACTCCTTTGAGCTTTCGCTCACTTGCTATGGGGAAATTACAAGTCCTTCAGGCAGTCAGTACTGGGAATCTAGGATTCCCTTAGTCTTCGACTATGTAGCCATGTCTTGCTAACTTTTTATCCATGTGTCAAGTACCTTACAGTACCACGCTTAGGGGTCCTTTTGTTTTATGGCCCTAGCCACCCTCGAAGAGACTTAGTCTTGACCGCCTGCCAAGCTACCGTAGATTGGTCTGGTTTGTCCAGAAGGTTCCCCTGTTCCACTAAACTAGGGTGGCCTGCAAACTTGTGCCCACCGGGTCAGAGTTTAGAAATCCATCTTAACAACGGGGGCCGCCTTACTCTGTGCTGTCCAACGTGTGGAGGAGAGCTGACTCAGCCACCTTGATCCTTTATGTTATAACACTGACTTTCCTTTGCATACACATTGCCCTTTACACACTTTTTGTATAAGAGATAGGGCAGGCATTAGGTTTTGTTAGTATAGGCCATTTTGATTTGACAAAAACTGACTAGGACTATGATTTCTTTATTACCATCATAGCTATAGGGCAAAGTAGGAGTTTTTCCCAACCCCAAGAATTTAATAAAGATTTTGAAACGTGTAACTCTTGTGTCAGTGATACCATGCCTCCTTTACAGTAAGTAGCCAGTGCCCTAACCACCCCCACTCCTGCTCCTCTCCCGCATACCTCCCAAGTACCACGCACACCATTATGAGCCACCCAAACCACACATAAAACACACATCCAATATAACACTCTAAAACAACAAACAATCCGTGACACTGGGCCTTACCCCTCTGGATACAAGAAGCCAGCGCAAACAATCAAACTCACTTAGAAAACCGACACAAACAGGACGCCTGTTCCTCCTGGTTCCTCAAGCATCAACAAAAGAGCACAATTTCGATCCTATTCCTCTTCCCCTATTAAACCACTCCCCACCCTCTTTCTTACAGAGCGACATGAGCGCCTGGAGACTATGTCAATGGTAATGGTTGGTGCATGGTATAAAACAACTTAACATAAAATAACATGGGCATTGCAAAGTCTGAATGGCATAACTTGGTGCTCAATTAATCTTCATTTAGTTCAGAAAGCCCTCTTCCACTTGTCTACTTGATGCATATGGATGAGATTATATGCCCTGCACAGATCTAGTTTCGTGTTTTGGGTATATCACCCACTTGATCTAGGCATACAGAAAAGCTGATTTTTATTTATGGTGATACCACTGATCGCTTTATGCTTTATACAAGTCTTAACCTCCCCTTCTTTTTATAGACAAAAAAAGTGAGGAAAGGGAGCTGGGATCTAGAACAACCTAATTTTTAACACTCATTTTTGTGAGTTTTTCCAGCTCTGTGGGTGCATATATGATATATGACATTTATAACGCGCCTATACGCAAGTGTTTCAAGGCGCGACGAGGCAAGGGAGGGGGAACAGAGGGAAGACAGACAACGATCTTACTAGGACAGGTGTCATTCAGATCGCTCAAGTGCAAGGGAAGGGGGAAAGAAAAGTGCGGGGGGGAAGTGCAGTACATGGGATAATAAATAATCACATAAATTAAAGAAGGAAAGACCAGCTGGTGGCAAGTTGGCAAGTGCAGGGCGAGTGCATACATAAGTGCTGGCTTGGGGACTTTAGGGATACA
Source organism: Ambystoma mexicanum (assembly GCF_040938575.1). Taxonomy (NCBI): domain Eukaryota; kingdom Metazoa; phylum Chordata; class Amphibia; order Caudata; family Ambystomatidae; genus Ambystoma; species Ambystoma mexicanum. The sequence continues at coordinate 1,090,745,750 of NC_090929.1, forward strand.
GAAAACAGTCCCCCGGTGCAGGGTTTCCAGGGAGGCAGCGCAAGCGTGCAACTGGCAGGGCTAGGGCCCGAGTTCAGATGGGTGGACAGGTAACACGTGCAGTCTCATTGTCAACCAGGACTTCAGCAGGGGAGACAGGGGGAGAAAGCAGAAGCAAAGAGGAAGGTTTTTAGGAGCTTCCAGAACCGAAGATAGTTCTCTTCAAGTTTCAGGGGGGCGGGAAGCTGTTCCAGAGGGAGGCCCCCGCCGAAGAGAGAGCTCTACCACCAACTCGTTGCTTGGAGAAGCGACAGATCCAGAGGCAGTTGGAGGCGGATGAATGAAGAGCTCGAGAGGGCAGATATTTGGGAAGAGAGAGTTGAAGGATTTGAGGCCCCAGGCCCCAGAAGGCCTTGTGGACGATGCAGAGGGTTTTGAACTTAATCCACGCAGCCACAGGGAGCCAGTGCAGAGATTTCAGTCCTGGAGAGATACGATCCCTGGGCTTGAGGAAAAGGAAAAGTCTTGCAGTCCTGTTCTGGATGAGTTGCAGAGGTTGTAGAGTAGAAGCAGGCAGATTTAGAAAGAGGCTGTTGCAGTAATCCAGCCTGGAGAGAACCAGAGCTCTGGAGACAGTGAGATCCTGGGGAAAGAGAGGAAAGGAAGAATATCTCTGAGGAGTTGCAGCTGGTAGTGTGACTTCTTAGAGATGTCAGAGATGTGAGGGGAGAAAGAGAGCGTGGAGTCGAAGATGACCCCCAGGTTTTAAACCCTGCAGGTGGGAGCAGGAAGAGGGCCAAGAGAGGCCGGCCACAGATCTATAGGATCTGTGGCCGGCCTCTCTTGGGTGAGTGGGTGTGCCGATGAGGAGAATCTCAGTATAACTGGCTTTAAGGCAGAGGTCATTGGCGGCACACCACTCCTGGATAGCAGACAGACAGAGATGACGGAGGGGGAAGAGGTGGCTGAACGTAGACTGAAGATGAGTTGAGTGACATCCGCATAGCGCTGAAAGTTGGGGCAGAGAGTGGCAATGCGGTGGGAAAGGAGTGCAAGGTATTGGTTGAACTACCAGGGAAAGAAGTTAGACACCTGTGGTACAACACAGGTAGAGAAAAAGATAGCAGAGAGGAAGGACCCAAGTTGGACCTGTGAGGGTCGGTCAGAGAGGAAGGAAGTCAGCCACCCCAGGGCCTGACCGATGATACCTAGGTTATCATAGAGACACTTTAGCAGGATGGCATGGTTGACAGTGTCAAAGGCAGAAGAGAGATCAAGCAAGATGAGGAGACAGGTGGTGTTAGAGCCAAGGTTGGAGAGCAGGTCTTCACGGATGTTCAGGAGAGCAGTTTCCGTGCTTCTGGCAGCTCTGAAGCCAGACTGATGGTCATGAAGACAATCAACAGATTCAGTGTGGAGATTAAGCTGGGAGATGGCCAGTTTCTAGAGGAGCTTGCCCAGGAAGGGAGTGATGGAGATTGAGCGATAGTTGGCCGGGCAGGAGGTATCAGCAGAGGGTTTAAGAAGAGGGTGCACAAGGGAGTGCTTCAGGGGGGATGTGAAGACTCCAGTGGCGAAGGAGTGGTTGCAGAAGTCAGCCAAAGCAGGAGCCAGGGTGTCAATATGGTCTTTGATGGTTTTGGAGGAACAGGGGTGAACGTGTTTTGATGAGCCTTTCATAGATCAGACCTGTCTAGAAACCTTGTCTGCGGAGAGCAGGGGAAAGGCAGAGAAGGAGGGGTGGCTGCAGAAGGGCCAGAGGAAGAGCAGGGAGTATAGGGGGGAGGGGAGAGGAGGAGAGTGAGGACAGGATGTCCTGAGTTTTAGAGATGAAGTGAGAGGCCAGTGCCGTGCTGAGGGCCTGGGAAGGGATAGGAGAGGTAGAGACTGCAGCAGGATTGGCCCGTTCCTTGCAGATTTGAAAGAGTTCAGCTGAGTTTTTAGATGCCGCTGAGACGCGGGCTTGTATATGAGTTCTCTTCTTGGTGAGGACAGAGAGCCGGTATTCCCTTTGGAGCAGGTGGCAGGCCAGTTTGTCGGAGGATGTCCAAGAAGCAAGCCATTTCCTCTCAGCCACCCTGCACTTGTGTTTAAGGGTGACGAGGTCTGAGTCGTACCAGGAGTTGCACTTGGCTTTGGGCTTCAGGCGAATCCTCATGACAGGGGCAAGGATACCAAGAGTATCAGATACAGCAGAATGGGGCATGGAAAGGGCTGTGTCAGGGTGATAATCTGCCAAAGGGGGAGTGGGAGGTGAGAAAGTGGCGGCGAAAACCTCAACTGATACGCGCTTCATGGGTCGAATGACCAAGAATGTGGGTGGCAGTGATGGAGGTGGCTTGGCCTGTGGGGTAGAGAGGGTGAGGTGGGAAGAAAGGAGAAAGTGATCACTCCAGGAGAGAGGAGTGGTGAGAGGGATAGAAAGGGGAAGGTCTGAGGAGATCAGAACATCCAGAGTGTGCCCTGCAGAGTGAGTCGGGCCAGAGGGGAGAATGGTGAGAAAGAGTCACAGAGATCGCGAAAGAGTCAGAGGGAGGACAGGAGGCATCCAGGTGGATGTTGAAGTCTCCAAGAAGGAGGAGTTGAGTGGTCGAGGACAGGAGTGAGGAGGAGAGGTCCGCCCACTCAGAGAGGAAGTCAGACCAGGTGGCTGATAGATAGTAGCCACAGTAAGGGAATGGCTAGGGGAGAGAACCTGCAGACGAGGCATTCAAAAGAGGAGTAGGCCTGCGTAGGGATGACAGAGGCAGGGGAAGATCAGGGCTACACCCCCTCTGGAGCGATTGGACCTGGGAGCAGAGAGGATCTTGTTGCTGTCAGGGAGGAGCGTGTCAAAGCTTGTGACAGAGCTGGCTGTGAACCATGTCTCGGTGAGACCGAGGACATCGAGGTCAAGTTCTTCCAGAAGGTGGCAGATGTCAGAGGAGTGTGACAGCTGAGCGAGAGTTAAGAGTGGCAATATGGAGAAGGTTGCCATCCTTGAAGGACTTCTGGGGAGGGGTACAGATCAGAGGTACACCCTGCAGAGGTGTGGAAGGAGCCTGAAGGGGGGCAAAGAGGGAAAGAGAGGGCAAGGTAGCTGAGGGGGAGGCAAGGAGGCCGTGGAGGGGGAGAGGGGACAGCAGGAGAAGAAAAGAAATTGATGAGGCGCGGCAAGCGTCTGTCAAAGAGGTGAAGGTTTGCATGAGGGTCTTGGAACAGGATGGTCCCATTGTAATAAACATGAATGATGACCTTAGAGGAATGGAAGGAGGCCAGGAGGGCATCCCACTGGGTGCCAGCATTAATGGGAGAAGAAGAGAAAGGAGAGAGCATAGCAACCATATGTAGGGTCGCATAGGTCTGGCGAGGGAACGACAAAGAGGATATCGGTGACAGTTTCCTTGGAGGAGGCACTAGTATAGGTGTCAGCGATAGGGAGGCCTGGGTTGGCGACCAGGATATCCTTTTTAAACTTCTTCCTACCAGATTTTGTGAGGAGAGCAGGATAGTCAATAGAGAAGCAGATAGAAAAGATAGGAGAGACAGAGCACCATAGAGTAGGAGGGGAGAGGAGAGAAGAGGTTGGAAGGGAGAGGGGAACAGTAGGGCAGGACACCGGACACAGGTGCAGGCAGACACACAGCGAGAGCCAAGAGGGTTGAGCAATATGACAAGACGACAACACTCCGGATTTAAGGAATTATTCAAATGCACGTTTACAACAGGGGAAAACCCACCTAAGTTTGAGAATCCTGAATAGAGGGAGAAAGGCCTCCACATGATCCAGGAACTGGGATAGCCATAGTCCAGGGGAGATGATAGTTTTTCCACTGTTGTCTAATTAAATTCATCTTTGTAGGGAACAGATCATGAAATCCTCTCTGTTGCCATGATAGCCATATCAGAGGGAAAGTATCTTGGATGGGGACATACTAGTATCCAGCAGTGGACCATAGCCCTCACTGTGAAAGACAGTCAGTTGCTGCCAGTCTACAAGGCATACCCAATACAATGCCAAAGTGGTGAGCGTGGATCAAATTGAAGGCTATTGTCGTTTGATGGCTGCTGAAAACTCACATGGTTATGTCCACAAAATTGGGTATGACAGGAATAAAAGACAGCGCAGAGCCATCAACAGCATGTATAGGCCAATCAGTACTCTGGACTGTGAGTATAGTAGCCCATAAAGGTTGCAGGAGGGTTATGTTGGGTGTCATTAGGATAAGGGGGATACCATGTCTTGCCCAAGGGAACCCCACTCCCAATCCTCAAGGACCCTCCACCCAGGTGATCCTCCCCCACTTCTCTGCCCCCAGGGTCAGGATTCAAAAGCGATGGCCTTTCCCTGGCCACATGCGTAGAGGATCCCAGGGAAGTGGGAGTGAGAATACCCTCCGGTTTCTCACAGTGGTGCCATACATAAAGTCTATGCAATTTTCATTATCTACTAAATCCAACAGACCAGCTACTTAACCATTGAGGTCCCCCTCCTGGTCTAAGATTACCTAGGAGTTATTATAGGATACTACAGATTCTACCATACTGGACTATGTTTGGGAACATACTTCAACGAGGCCCAACCCTACCATTATGCCTACGAGACAGCCCTTGTGAATACTACTCATTTGGTAGGTGTTCTTGGACAATCATGGATTTAATGGAATGTTCTCCCACAATAAAGACAGAAGTCAAAGGCTGTGCTTCTCTCTTTTTTTGGGGGGGTCAAGGGATCTATTTGTATTGATTATGCGCACTGGTTACATACCTTAGGTTTTGTTCCTTCTATGCAATCCTGGTGCATAACTGATTAAAGTTTGAATAACGAAGTCCAGTAGTCACGGAAAGCCTGCGGATAACGTGGAAACCTCAGGCTAGGTGTCTTTTGGGTCTTTGTGTAAACCCCTATTGAAGATGGATGACTTTTCCTGCTCCAGCCAAGCAGTTGTGGTGTATAGCTGGTTAAACACTACCACATACTGTAATAAAAACAGTTTTGCCTAGTATTAAGGCCAAGAGCTCCAGGTCAGAAGCCTTGGTTTAATATCTGGTGCTGAAGCCAAATCTGAGTTAAGGCTGTCAAAGTAGAAAGATTTGGATCAGTATATTCCAACACTGGAATAACAGACAGCAACCTCACAACCAACATAGGCAAGAAGGTACGACACTTTGGATGCATAATCTGGAAAACCACATTGATGACACAACTGGTGTAACTCACATTGGCTAAAACAAATGCCCTATTCACCTTAGGGTCCCAGACAGAGAGTTCATGGGAGCCAATGGAAATGTAATTTATTTTTTTATACTTTATTTAACCCGAAGGTTTTTAAAAGATTTTGTGTTGAAGTTCTTAATTTCTGCAATTTTACAGTTTGTTTAAATCATTTTCTTTGTCTACAGTCAAAAGTATTGTGTCCAGAATTTTGGCGGTGGCAGTAACCCATGTTGTGCACCCACCTCCAATTAACCTGGCCCACCAGGTCTCCTCGTCGAGAATATATGACGCTGCTAGCATCGTCTTCAAGTAGGCACTTCTTATAGACTCCACTCCTGGGAAGGCTACAAGCAGGTGATTCGTGGTTTCCACCACCAATGGATCTTTACAGAATCTGCACTTATTTGTTGTGGCTAAGCCTCTTATCTTAAGAATTTTGTTGGTGTGGAGTAATTTGAGACGAGCTCTTCAGAAAGTATTCCTCAACTTGCGATCAGGATATTTTTTCACGAAAGGTTGGAGTTTGTGTAATTTGTAGGTCATAAGAGGTAAGTGTGCCACCAGTTTGTATGTAACGGCCTGTTCCAAGGTGTTAATCCAATCAAGCCCGTTTACTTTTTTTTGGATTTTCATAGGGTTTTCCACCAGCTCTTTTTTTGAGCACTGGATTTTATCCAATTTCGTTTTTTGGTCCCTATACCACTGGTTCAGGACAGCAGAACAACCTCCGTCAGCCTTGGTGTATATCGCTTCTAATAGTTTCGGACGTTTCTCCAGCAGTAATTTCCTGAACAGCATCATGGTGTTCCTTTCTACTATCGCAACCATTGAGAGTTGACTCATTTTGCGTCTTATTAAGACCAATGGTGTTGAGCTAAGTAGATTTAGGACTCCTCTCCAGTATTGACTTTCTAATGTAGACCAGATTTTTTTTTGGTAGTACGGGCATGGCTTCTGCTCCATACACGAGTGTCGGGATGACCTTGGCTTTATAAAAGTCCACGACTGGTATGAGGGAGAAGCGACCACATTTTTTGTCTATCGCTTTAGCCTGAGATATTAAGCTCTTTGTTTTTTCCAGGAGCTGTTTTTGAATGGCATTCTCCTTTGGCGTGTTATCCACCATGATACCCAGATATTTAAGTTCGGTGAGCTTCTCAATATGCTCTCCTTCCATAGACCATGTAAAGGAGTCACTTTTTTGTCTTCCTTTTCCGAAAAAACAGAATTTTAGTCTTTGACTTGTTTATTTCAAGGCCATTTGCAGCGATGTATACAGCATAATTGGTCAGTTTTCTTTGTAACCCTATTGCTGTCTGGTCTGCAATGATGATATCATCCGCATACAGGATTCTTGGGAATTTCCAATTTGTGGCGGAAAAGATCGAACCATGTGCTATGTTTCTTTGTAGTCCCCTATAAAACTCAGAAAGAGCGCCGGGCCCAGCGGGCATCCTTGCTTAACCCCCCGGTTTGTTAGGATCTCCTCACAAAGTGTACCTTGATGGTCAAGTCTCACTTGAATCCTAGTAGCCGTATGGAGTGCTATGATGGGATGTAGTATGCCAGCTGGACACTTCCAGGCCCTTAGCTTTTCCCAAAGCCTCGATCTAGTGACTTGGTCAAAAGCTTGGCTTAGATCAATAAAAGCCATATAAGTTCGTGGGCCACCGGCAAGGGACTTGCTTTTTAAGATGTTAACCGTGAGGATGTTTGTAGTTGTTCCCACATTCTTTTTGAACCCGGATTGAAACGGGTCATTACATGGCGCGTCCTCTGCCCAGTTTTGGAAATGTTGGAGAAGTAAAGATCCAAAAACCTTGCCGATCACATTTAGCAAGGCAATAGGCCGAAAGTTCCTAAGATCGTCTCTCGTCCCTTTCTTATAGATAGGGACGATCACAGCGTTTGTCCAGGATTCCAGTAGGGCTTTTGCTGTAGTAACTCGCCGAAAAAATGCGCTAATAAACTTTGACCAGGCCTCAGGATGTTCTTTTAGATGCACATTGGTCAGGCCATCCGGCCCTGGGGCTCTTGAGTTTTTCAATTTTTTCAAGATATACAAAATATCTTCTGAGTCGTGGAGCTCCACCCAGGAAGATGTATTTTGGCCTTGTGTAGTGATGTTTTTAGCCGCAGCATCGAAGAAGAGGTTTTCGAAATGTATTATCCAGTTAGCCTCCACGATACCGTTGATCAGGGCGTCTGAATTAATCCGTTCAGTCGCATTTATCAAAGCCCAGAATTCCCGAGAATTCTTGCTGGTCACACATCGTAGCATATCTTCAGAGTATTTTTGATACAAGGTGTGTTGATGCTCCATCATCCAGGACTTGTAGGCCCTTGACTCACTAATCCAGGCTTATTTGTTGATATTAGAGCTGAATTTCGTGAATCTTCTCTTTAGTTTCCTAAGTTGTCGTCTTCTAGTAACCAAAGCTTGATCGTAAGTATGAACTGATTTAGTTGTAGATGTTCTATTTTTCATTCTAGGTTTCTTGAAGACGTTCAACAAATCACTGTAATCCGGTTGTACAAAGGCGCCATCCGCTGAATCTAGCTTGGTGTAGTTTACTGTCAGAGAGATGATGTTGTTTAGACTCAAAGCGAGCCAATTTCCTTTCAAATTCGTTTTAAGCTTTGAAGCATGCGTTATTTTTTTCAGTTGAAGTGACTGGCCAGGTTAGGCATAACAGATTGTGGTCACTCGCCTTTGTTTTGGCAATTTCAAAGGATGCAATGGTTGGCAGTAAGGTAGAGGAGGCGTAAATGTAGTCTATTGTTGCCGATAAACTGCAACCTTCCCATGTTGGAAACTGGTTATGGTTGGAAATAGCGTAGCCACATTAATCAAGTTTTTCGATTTCATCAGCACTGCCCATTTTACCCCTCTAAATTGACCCTTTGTTCTAGGCTTGCCAGTTAATTTCTTGGCACATACAGCGTTCAGATCTCCACAGACATACAGATGGACTTCAGAATATTCTATGGTTGCTTTGACCATTTCTTTTTCTACCGTCTCCAGAAATTTTTGGTCTGAAATGGCATCTGGATTCCAGTACACGTTTATGATTATCACTGTTGTTATCACTAATTTAATCGTTACTACATTCCAGTAGTTCCATTTAACTTGTACTGAGAGCAAAAATAGTGATGTATTCAAGATTTATATCAGTTCCATTCCTTTTCCATTCCAATATACAGGTGTGAAACAGCCACAGGTTCTCTGGGTACATTTGCCTGTATTTGATATAGTCAAGCCTTAAACACAGTGTTTGCTGTAATCATTGACAAGCAAAGGCTTTGAGTATTGTTGCTACACGACTGGCTGCCTAATCCATAGGGTGGTGTGCGCAGGCAAGGGGACGTCTAGGCTGTTGAGGATGTGGGGAGGGGCCCATGAGGATTGCTTTCACAGATCTTTCCCTCCACTCCCGGTCTGAAGTAAGAAAAAGGAAACTGACTTAAGACAGGAAATATAGGCAAATGTGAAGAGCAGGATGTCACAGAACCAGCCCTGAGCTGAAATAGAAAAAACAGGATTTTAACAGTGGACTTGCAAATACATAAACAAGCAACACAGAGGAAAGGTTGTCCAACAGTCAGTGAGAACAGTCAGTGAGAAACTCAGGAAATCTGAAGGATACATGTTTGGAGTGGCAGCAAACAAGATGGCAGCTTAATCAAGATGTTCCGCCACCAGCCCCTCTCAAATTCCTCCCCTGTTATGTAGGAAACATGCCAAGTAAATGAGGCTATGCAATGACGTGCAGAGACAAAAGGATAGCAGTGTAGCAGCGTGGTTGTTTCTTTATTCCAATTTAGACTGCCGAATCCTGGCGATAACCTCGCCCACACACATGATCAACTGCCGCTTACAACATGGAAAGGGGACAAGGCAATGCCTTGGCCTATATATAATTATATATATATATATATATATATACACATAAACATGGGATGTTACATCCCCCCTCCCCCACTTTGAAGATAATGTCCTCATATAACCCATTTCCTCAATCCATCTTGTGGGTTTGCGAATTGATCTTTTTGATGGGTTCCGAGCGCTTGGGGTACAGCTTCCGTTTCACTGTCGTTGGTATCCATTAAATCAGAGCAGCTGTCTGACAAAATCTCAGAGAGGGAAGATTCTTCACTTTCTCGTATTTCCCTTCCCATCTTTTTGAAGAAGGAAGAGTTTCTGGTGTTGTGGCCACCATGGCTTGCCGCCGTTATCATGGATCCCTTGATGTGTGTCACTGTCAGGGGTTCGGGACTGGAAGCAGATGTTTCCTTGGATCCCTGCCATTGCTGCACTAGTACCAGGTCTCCTATTTGCATCTCTGGTGCTCTGGCCTACCTCCTAGTGTCAGCATAGTTTTTCATTTTTGCCTTGCTTTCCTCACCTTTATCCCGAGTCCTTTATTCCATGTCCGCAGCCACCACCATGTTGGGAGGCTGTGGCAGAGTGTTTTTTATGATTCTGCGGAACATCAGTTTTGAGGGGCACACTCCAGTGGAACTGTCTGGAGTGTTGCGATAGTCCCTGAGGAGGGTGCAATTGGCTTGCATGAATAAGCCTTTAGTGATGGAGCATATTTGAAGAGTCCTCTTCAAGTTGGCCATGAACCTTTCGACAGTGGCATTCGCATGTGGCCACAACGGGGTATCCTTCTGATGATGAAAACCTAGGAGTTCAGCAAACATTGCAAAGTCATGTCCACTGAAAAGTCGCCCATTGTCAGACTTTACAATGGTTGGAATGCCATAGTCTGCAAACGTTTTGTCCAAAGCTGGGATCAAGGCGTGCACCGCTGTTGAGTGTACTAAGTGTACTTCCGGGAATCTCGACATTTCGTCCATGATTACCAGAAGATGCTTCCTGTTTGGTAAAGGTCCAAACATATCTACTGCTACTTCATCCCATATTTGTAATGGCATGAAAGTCATTTTCAGTGGTTCCGGGAAAGTGTAAGGTGTTACTGCTTCACATGTTATGCAGTTTCCAAGAGCTTTCTCAATTTGTGTGTCCATTTGGGGAAACCAGACCTTCGTTACAAGTTGCCTTTTGGTGGATACAATTCCTCTGTGTCCGGTGTGAGCCGTGCTGATTATCCTATCTTGCAGTGTCTCAGGAATAATAATTTGATTTTCCTTTAGCAACAGGCCTTCAGCGAGATGGACAGTACATGTATTAGCAGATGGAATGTTTTGAGCAGTGTGCGTTCTGTTTTGGATGTGGACACTCCCTTTTTATTCAACTCATGCCATCTCCCCGAGTAGACACTGGCCTTGACTTGCACGAGGTCCTGGTGCATGCTGTTGAGCATTTCGGGGATGGTCAGTGATTTGGGGAGGGTGTTGCTTACAATATAGTTAACATATTGATCTGCTTTGGTGGATTGCGTTTCCTCTTTCGTGGGCAGTGGATACCTGGACAAAAATTCAGCCGGGTTGTTGTCCTTCCCTGGCCGATGGATTATTGTGAAAGAGTATTCCTGCAGCCGGAGTCCAAAGCACGCAATACGAGAAGGCATCTTGGTGTTTGATTTGCCATAGATGGTTGTGAGTGCCTGGTGGTCTGTGACAATAGTGAACTTGCAACCATATAGAAATAGATGATAGTGCTCGCAGGCCCATACAACTGCCAGGCTTTCTTCCAGTTGGGAGTATGCGCACTCTGCAGGTGACAGGCTACAACTTACGTATGGTTCAATGTGGCGGAAAGAGGAGGAGGAAGAGCCCGGTCTGAACTGGGCTAGCATATAACCTAGGCCGATGGGGCTTGCGTCCATGGTTAATTCTGTTTCCATGTCTGGGTCATTATATGCCATGCATGAGGCAGAGGAGATGTGAGTTTTGATTTCTGGGAACGCTTATTCGCAGTCCCTTGACCACACAAAATCTTGCTGTTTCCCTGTGAGAAGAAGTAATGGCATGTTTACGGAGGCAGAAACTCACGTGGCTTAAAGTGGCCATCTTACTTACGTTCAGGAATCCATTGATTCATATGGCAGGGCCTGGACCATTACGTCTGGTGCATTATATCCAGCCTACCTCATCCAGCCTTCCACATTATATATGCTTACATAGGCTTGTAATCCCATGATGTACCACAATGTAATTATATACTCTATGTACTAATGTAACCCTAAAATGAAAACGTAATGCAAATCTCAATGTACCTACTAAGCCTTCCCTTGTAACGAGCAATGTATATACATGTAACAGCGCCACGATGCCCCAGGGCTGTTGAGCGCTTTAAAAATACGAATAAATAAATAAATAAATAAATAAATAATGTCAGCTGGTTTTAATGCTCTCTTGTTTCCTAGTCCTTGATGTGTGTCCTGGTTGACCACAATGACGGTTGCTCCTGTGTCAATTAGGAATTCGCTGGCATTTCGATTCACTTGTAATAGTAATGTCGGGCTATATTCTGTAGCTGTTTTGTTGCCTATCACATGTACGTATCCTCGCTTGCGGTCACCACAAGAAGGTGATGAGTCGGATTTGGTGCAATGTCTTGGTGAGACTTCTCTACATACCTCACCTTATGTCGTGTTGACCTTTTTGTGTCTTCTGGAGTGAGTGCTTGTTGGGTATCATACCTTCTGTCCCGCTGTTGTCTGGTTCTGTGTGGGGATCCTCGCCATCTGCTTGATGAGTATTTTCGTCTGTTGGTAGGAGACCTCCATTGTCTGTGGTGAGAACTTTCCCTCTTTCGACATGATGCTATGTCATTGGTGGTCCTCTCAAGATATTTGATGTTTGTGCATACTGATTGGGAATGATTCTCACCCCCACACTGCTTAAAAGTGTGGCCAACAGGTGGACAGTGTGAGAAGCCTGAAGATGTCTCATCTGCTAGTCCCCGAGGATCTGTCATCAAGGTGGCCAGGACACGGCCATCGCTATCAGATCCAATTCCTGGGGGTGGGCCAGTGTGGGAGGATCACCTGGATGGGTGGTCCTCAGGGAATGGAAGTGGGACACCAGCGGGTGAGACACGGTACCCCCTTCCTTATAACACCTTTTCCCCATCCTATCACATAGGATATTCAAAGGTTCTACCCCCCTCCCTCTCTAACACACTTTCTTACACTGTGAAAGACAACGGACTAACACCACAGCTGTTTACCTGACATGTCCCAACAGCTGGGTCAGACAGAGTCAGTCAATTGACAATAACCACGCACACCTGATGACCCTTTCCCTTACCCACGGGGATAAAAGGCGGAGCACGAGAGCACACTTTCATTGAGGCCGAACGTACGAGCAAGCTGCTATTCCGAACCATCAGTTCAAGCAGGGAAGAAAGGCAGCGAGACCTGGAGGGACGACGAGGAGGGAATTGCCCTTGCCCTTTTCAACTCAGACCTGCAAAGCCTCTGATCAAGAAATCATAAGACCGGGAAGTCCAGCTGGCGTGTGGTGTGAGAAGTGTCAACAGCACACAGGGCCCTCCCATGCTGATAGCCAAAGCAGGGAGAAGCGCTTGCCGCTGTGGTGCCGCCCTTAACTTCCGAGACAAGAAGCTCCAACAGTTCAGCACAGCCGGTGAGTCGGATAGGACTGATAGTAAACCAGACTGTGCTGGGCCCAAGGTTGCAGGCGGCAACATTGTTGAACAAAGAACTTGTGTAACTGAACTTTAAAGAAACCCTAGTAAAAGGTCCAGAAGCAGAGTGCTCCAGTGTCGCGGGGGCGCTTATTCGGAGGACTCTGACTGTAGCCTTTTTTGGGTTATTTTGTTGAAACTACGAGAACCAAGAGGCCTTAGAAGAGGCTGACGTGAAGTGTCAAAGTGGTCCTATCAGGGTTGAGCAAAACACCTCGTACACTCGAAAGTCTTTGACTCATTGGAGAAAACTGAGTGAACTGTGAGATTGGCAAATGTGAACCCAATGGAGAGATGCCTGCATATTGGGGGTAAACAGTGATATACCAGTGAACATTTTGGCGACAAGTGTGAACCCGGCTGAAGGATGTCCACAATGAATAGTTGTTTAAAACGACATTGAGACTTTTTGAATGATACGTTTTGAGTGAAAGGCCATAGTGAACCCGATTGAGGGAGGCTAAAATTGCAAGAAGGATCAGAGCCCAGATGAGAGGGATCCAAGGGGGGGGAGCGCAATCGCCCAACGTGAAAGATTACCAAAGGAACTTTTGTTTGTTTGTTTATGGTCCAGCAGGCCTTCTAAGGCAAGAGACTTAATGGGAAAGAGACTTGGTTTCAGAAGGTCCTTGTATCGGTGAAAGGAACTGTAACCTCCTGCTCGCGAGGCCCGGGAGTGTGCTGTGCTCAAAGGTCCTGTCTTGTCCCGTGCAAAAAATGTGGTGAAGGGGGACCCCAGCCATACCATTTTGACTTATTATTTGGTGAACACTTCTTTCTTTTCTTGAGAACATTATACCACGCTATTTTGTAACTTAGTTGTAAGGATTGACAATAGATTTTTTGTATAGGCCTTTTTTATTTGACAAGATGCCACTATGACTGCCTTATTATTATTTGATGGTCGTAGCTTGCGCCCATCTTAGATTTAGGTTTAGATTAGGCGGTTTTCTCACCCATCATACAGTATAATAAACACCATTGAACTGTGATCACTTGTGTCTGTCTTTACTTTTGCCACCATGAGTTCCTTACATATGGTGTTAAAAGTGGGATGTGACTATTGAAACTAATTGGGGAACACTACAATTTAGAAAATGTAGTCGGAGAACTTCCGACCCTTCCATTGCCACTAAGGAATCAATAGGTTTTGATATCTGTAGCAGTAGAAAAGCTATTATCCCCCCTGGGAAAAGAGGAATGATTCCTAAAGACTTAGTTTTAATATGCCCTCTGTGGTGTTATACAAGACTGGCCCAAAATCTGGTCTAGGGTGGAAGTAATAGACGTTTTAACCGGCGTCATCAATCCCGACTTCTGGGGAGATGTGAAGGTTCTCTTACAGAATCATGGTGAGATTCCCCTTTGAAGTACGTTGAGGAGATCAAATTGCCTAAGGCATTTTGGAAAGGGCTCTATTTCCTCAGTTTAAGGAAAGTGAACCAGACAAAACAGAAAGAGGTACCTTAGGTTTTGGGGGAGCTGATAAACCTTTTAACATCAAAGAAAGGAAGGGAGAAGAGCCTACCATCTATCCTGACCTAGCCTTCGCCCAGCAAAATGATCTAGCTCTCGCTGAAGCTTTGCTACAAGCTATTCCGGAAGGGAAGGCTTTGAGAAAGGAAGCCCCTTTTTCTTCTTAAAATAAGGATTACTTTATATAAAAGAGACATCTACGGAATGCTTAGTAAAGACACCGTTGGTAATACCCAAGAGCCACCAAAAGGTTGTGCTGGATATTGAGCATTCCCATCTTACCGGGGGGGCATTTAGGACAGTCTAAAACCCAAGCACATATTAGTGGGAAGTTTTACTGGCCATGTATTCACGCCGATGCAAAGACCTTTATACAGACATGCGAAGTATGTTAAAAGACCAGCACGCACATCCCATTACCTACCCCTCTGAACCCTTTGCCGATCATATAAATGCCTTTTTCAAGAATCAGAATTGACATAATTGGACCTCTAGAAACATCCAGGCTAGGCAACAAATATGTCCTTATGATTGTGGATTATGCGACCCGATATCCCAGAGCATTCCCAATACGAAATAATACAACACAGCAAATCCTTAAACACCTCCTACCGTATTTCTCAGTGTCGGCTTTCCCAAGGAAGTACTAACCGACCAAGGTTCAAATTTCCTGAGTAAGCTCATGGCAGAAGTCAAAGAGCTAGTCCATATTACCACCTTTGCGAACTTCTGTGCACAATCCCCAAAACGATGGCTCGGTAGAAAGATTCAATAAAACTCTGAAGTTGATTCTACGAAAACTGGTAGATACGGACAGGAAAGACTGGGACTGAAAGATCCCATGGGCCCTATTTGCAGTAAGGAACCCCCCCTCCCGAGGCCTACACAAGTTTCTCTCCTTTTGAAATGCTCTATGGTAGAGAACCTACAGATTAACAAGTTACTTACCAACTGTAACGTTCTTTCGGCTGGATGTTCCTCCCACGTATTCCTTATCTTTGATAAATCCACTTCTAGTTTGCTGGCCTCAGAACATTTTTTCCACAGTAGCGGGTGCTGCGCGTCGACATCCTTCGAGTCGGTGTTCCTCGAAGGCCTCCGTATCAGCGCCGATGTCACCATAGGTATAAATAGACTCGCACAGAGTCCGTTGCTCAGTTCCGTTTTGAGGTGCTGTGTTTGCCTTGTATGAGATGGTTAGTACCCTTGAAGGAGCATAGGCTGCAACTACAAGGGAAGTTTTACTGCGGGGAAGGATGGGGGGGGTGATAAGGAATATGTGGGAGGAACATCCAGTCAAAAGAACGTTACAGTCGGTAAGTAACTTGTTCTTCGAATGGATTGCATCCTCCCACGTATTCCTTATCTTTGATAGTCTCCCAAAGCAGTAATCTGCATAGGAGGCGGGAGTAAAATTATTTTTTCAAAATGCACAGAGTGCAACACAGCTTTCCCAAATGTTGTCTCCTGGCTAGTGGAGGAATGTAAACTGTAGAATTGGGTGAACGTATGTACAGACGACCATGTGGCAGCTGCACATATGGCTTTAATTGCAACTCCTCTTTGGAGTAATGATGAGGCTGCGATACCCCTGGTTGAATGAGCTCTGAGGTGTTGAGGAGGCTCTTTTCCTTCAATATTTAGCACTCTATGATAGTTAGTATTATCCACCTTGAGATGGTTTTTTCATAATAGGTAAACCTAGTTTATGTCCTGCATACCCTACAAACAACTGATCTGCTTGTCTAATCCTTGCAAGTCTGTTAATGTAAAAACTCAAGGCATGCCTTGGATCCAGTCTGTGCAATCGCTCTTCCTCTTTCCCTGGATGAGGGAGGAGGAGGGTAAAATGAAGGTATAGTTATTTTTTGTGTGATATGGAATTCTGAGACCACCTTTGGGAGGAAATTTGGCTTCACTTGAAGAACTACCTTATCTTTGTTACAGACTGTATGAGGAGCTTTGCAAGATAAAGTTTGTAATTCGCTCACTCTTCTAGCAGAAGTTAAAGCCACTATGAAGACTGTTTTTAGAGTGAGAAACCTTAATGGACAGGAATGAAGAGGTTCAAATGGAGTACCCATTAGAAATTTTAAGACTAGATTTAAATCTCACTGGGGAACTTGAAAAGGAGTTGGGGGAAAGACATTAGTCAATCCTTTCAGGAATTGAAAGACTATGGCAACTTCAAATATGAAGGTTCCTCAGCCGTGCGCTTAAAGGCCTGGTCTAGTAAACATTTTTATTGTCCCTATGGGTAGGCCATGTTTTTTTAAGCCTAAGTGGCTCGATTTTAGAAAACTTTCCTATGGACCTTACCCGAGTTTTCGTCCATTAAACACACGCGAAAACAAGCACCAGGGAGCCGCCATTTTCTGATAATCCTATCTTTTCCCCGATCGCCCTGGCTGACCTGCTTTTGCAGCACTAAATCAATTCCCCCGCCCCTGAGCCTGTCATCAGCAGACTCGTACCGCCCATTTCCCAACGCCAAAGCACGTCTCGTGTCAACATTCGCTGCGCTTCAGCTAATGACGTGTCCCCACGGAAATGGCAGGACGCCTCTCTCCTCAATAAGTATAAACAGACCGTTTCACAACACACAGCAGCCGATTTTCGATTCCATTCCTCTCTCTGTGTTACTTTGAGTATTCTGTGACTCATTTCAGTGCTCTGGTCAGCTACCTTCGCCGCTTGTAGCTTGTGTGAACAGATACCAGCATCCATAGACGCATCAGAACTTGATATCAGCGATATTACTTTCCAATGTGTTGAAATCTCCACAACGTCAAAGGCCGAAACAACGTTGACGCAGGATGACAGTCTAATGAAAGAGAGCAAATACATTGTATTCGACAGTTGTTTGATGGAAATTATAAGTATGCTGAAATGTGTGCATTCCATTAGAGGGAAAGTATGTGGGAAGCCATTGATTAATGTGACTCGTCAAATAAAAGGCAGTAACGTCAAAATAAATGCCGCCTGTAGATTAAATCATAGGTTCTCATGGTCTGCACAACCGATGCTGGGGAAACTGCCAGCAGGCAATCTACTGTGTGCAGCTGCATCACTTTTTAGTGGCTCCAGTTTTAGAAAGTTAGAGACTTTCTTTCAGTTTGTGGGACTCCATTTCATTTCTAAAGCGCTGTACTACACATACCAAGGTGATTATCTGTTTCCGGCCATTAGTGATGCTTGGAAAATTGAACAATTGTCTCTAGCAAGTACATTCGAAGGCAAACGATTCAGGCTAGCCGGCGATGGACAGTGCTACAGCCCTGGATTTTCTGCCAAGTACTGCACCTACCACTTTCAGGACATGGATAGTAAGAAAATTGTGAGTTCGGTGGTCGTGCAGGTAACACAATGTACATCCTCAGTGGCCATGGGGAAACTGTAACGCTCACCTGATTCTCGCAGAGGCGCCGGTCTTGACTGGGCGACTACCGTATCTTCAAAGGTGATGTGTAGCACCCGGTTGGCTCTTTGGGCTGGACCTCTGTGCACTGTATGCCTGACTTCAAGAGTAAGATGTCTGCAGATAGAAAATATGGGATTAATGAACTAGGGTTATTGGGGTGTCCCTATCTCTTTCCATTTTTGCTCTCCTGTAGACCCCCAAAGGTTAACGCTCTCACCTTAGGTAAGTGAATGCCGAGCTCTCCATCTGCCTCGGGGCAGGGTGCTGTAACCAGTTTCTTCACTGGATAGGTAGCGCAGGCCTCTTGACTTCAGAGGACTGCTGTCCGTCGTTTACTGCACGAACGGTAAGTTTCGAGTAATTCTAATGTCTTTAAAGTCTTTAGTAATGATGTTTCTTGTTTTGCAGGGTTCCGGCGATGGCGGATGACAGGCTGAAGTGAGTTGAAGATGGAGCCCGTGTGATGAATAGAAGCGCCTGGAAGCACGTAAGTAAGCGCTTGTTGCCTGCTTCACGATGCGCTCTAACTGTCTTTTATTTTGCAGGTACGAGCTCGGAGCGGCTGCAGGGTGCCGGAAGACCCACTGGGTTAGATGTGGAAAGGAGTAATGGCACGTGAGTATTAAAGTTCCCCAATGTCTTTAAACGCACCTTGTTTTGTCTTTCAGATGCAGGATGCAGCGCCGAAGGCCTCCGGAGCGTGCAAAGAGTTGGTAAGCTTTTGTCTTTCAGATGCCGGAATGCAGTGTGAAGACCTCCGGAGCACACGAAGAGTAGGTAAGCCTTTGTCTTTCAGATGCCGGAATGCTAACCTGTTCTTTCTTGTCTTTATAGGTGTTGCTGAAGACTGGATTCAGGATGGTAAGCCTTTTTCCTTAGGCCCAGGATCCGATGCAGAAGACACGATGAGCGTTCTGCTGCAGAGGATGCAGAATAACGCAAAGCAAGATTCATCCACCGGGTGTGGTTTAAATAGCCTCCTGTAGTGCTTAGGTGTCTCCTTCCACAGCCACGCCTAGGCAAGAAAAGAGTTCCTGCTTTCCAGAAGAGTTCCAGTGTTCTGAATCTAGGGAGTGGCTCCTGCCCCACCCAACAGGAAAAGTAGTTCCAAACAGAAGAGGATCAGAGGCTCAACTGGCAGGCAAGTAAGCAGCATGGTCTGCTGCAGGTAAGTCCACCCAAGCATTATGAGCCCGGCGCTTCCAGCGCTGGGACTGGGCATATTTATGAGCCTGGTGCCACTGGCGCCAGGACTGGGTCCAAAAGGTCCCAATTGGGACTGGTTGGCCCTCGAAACCTGGGTTATGGATCTGCTTCCAAGGGAGTTGGGAAAACCCTGACCTTTTGGAAGCAGAGATCATGACAGTACCCCCCCTCAAGGCCCCTCCCAAACCGGGCTTCTCCGGGGGTTTTGGCTTGTCAGGAAATGTTCGGTGAAATCTTTTGATTAGGCGAGGAGCGTGGACATATTCAGCAGGTTCCCAGGATCTCTCTTGGGGGCCGTAGCCTTTCCAGTCAATTAGGTAAAATAGTTTAGATTTGGAGATCTTGGAGTCCAGAATGCTTTTGACTTCAAACTCGAGTTCTCCATCAACTAGGATGGGTTTTGGAGATTTAGTTAGTCGGGTTTGAGGTTGCACGGGTTTTAATAGAGAGACGTGGAAGACCGGATGTATCTTCATGTGCGGGGGCAAGTCCAACTTGACCGCTACTGGGTTTACTATGGTAGTGATGGAATAGGGACCAAGGTATCTTGGGTTGAATGTGCGTGGCCCTTTTAGAGGTAGATATTTGGTGGATAACCAGACTTGGTCCCCTACTTGATATTGAGGGGCTTCCTTCCGATGTTGATCTGCTCCTTTCTTGTATTGTTCTTTAGCCCTTTGAAGGTGAGAAACAGCTTCCTTAAAGGCTTGGGTGATTGTAGAATGCAGGTAGTCTACTGCTGGTGTTTCAAGATCTTGGAGGGGATCCAACTCCGAGGTTCGAGGGTGACTGCCGTACAAAAGAAAAAACGGAGTTTTCCCAGTTCCCGAATGGACAGAGTTATTGTAGGCATATTCGGCTATCCAAAGGATGTCTTTCCAAGCTTTTTCAGTTTGTTGCAGCATGCAGCGTAAATACTGTTCCAGAGTTTGATTGGTCCTCTCGGTTTGTCCGTCGGTCTGAGGGTGGTGACTGGTCGATAGTCTCACATCAATTTGAGCCGACCGACAGCAACTTCGCCAAAAATGAGAAATAAATTGACTACCTCGATCCGAAATTAGAACCGAAGGAAAACCGTGTAGCCGGACGATGTTTTCAAGAAATTCTCGGGCCAGAGTTGCTGCTGTTGGCAAGCCTTTGAGCGGAATGAAATGCGCCATCTTGGAGAATAAGTCCACGATTACTAGAATCGTATTGTATCCGGAGCATGGAGGTAGATCGTTGATGAAGTCCATAGAAAGCGTATGCCAAGGGCGAGGTGGGATGTCAATAGGGCGTAAGAGGCCTGCTGGTCTTTCCTTTTGACTCTTGTTTTGGGCACATACTCCACAGGACATTATAAAGTCTCTGATATCTTTTTTCCAAGACGGCCACCAGAAGTAGCGCTTGATCTTTTCTGAGGTCTTGGCCATACCGGGATGACCTTCCATTAAGGAATCGTGATAACAAGAGATTACTCTTTTCTGTAAATCTGTGCTGGGTAGGTATAATCGTTCTTGGAAATACAATAAGTTGTCCTTTACTGCAAAGTCCTTTCCCTGCAGATGCCAATTCTGTATGTCTGATGGAGTTACAAGTTGCCTGGCTTTATCCTTAACTTCCTCTATGGATTCTGTGGCGATTACACCCAGAATTCTTTGTTCGGGAATGATTGGTACAGGTTTAGGGTTGATCAAGTGTTCTTCCACTCCCATCCGAGAAAGGGCATCAGCTTTACCGTTCTTTGTACCAGGTCGATAGGTAATTATGAAGTCAAACTCGGCAAAGAATAATGCCCAACGCAGTTGTCTAGAGGATTGGGCTTTTGCGGTTTTCAAATATTGCAGGTTTCGGTGATCCGTAATCACAGTAACGGTGTGTCGGGCCCCCAGCAGATAATGCCGCCAAGCCTTAAAGGCAGACTTGATAGCCAGAAGTTCCTTGTCAGTAATCGTGTAATTGATTTCTGGAGGCGAGAATTTGCGGGACCAAAATGCCACGGGATGCAACTGATTGGTTACCGGGTCCTTTTGTGATAGAACTGCCCCCATGGCAAGGCTTGAAGCATCAGTTTCCACGATGTAGGGGAGTTCGGGGCGAGGATGTTTTAAGATTGGTGCAGAGATAAATCTAGTCTTCAAATCCTGGAAAGCTTGTTCCGCCTCGGTAGACCATTCAAAACGTTTGTTTTTCTTTAACAAGGCAGTGATGGGCTGGACTATTCGAGAGAATTCGGGGATAAACCTGCGGTAAAAGTTAGCGAAGCCTAACATGCTTTGCACACCTTTTACGGAGGATGGTGATGGCCATTTGAGAACTGCATCGACCTTCTTTGAATCCATACGTACTCCGCCAGGTGATAATATGAATCCCAAGAATTCAACTTCAGTCACGTTGAAAACACATTTTTCCAATTTAGCGAAAAGTTTGTGTTGACGCAATGTTTCGAGGACCATTTTCACGTGTTTCCGATGTTCAGATTCCGATGAAGAATAAACGAGGATGTCGTCAATGTAAACAACAACACACACATCTATGAGCTCTCTGAGGACATCGTTCATAAAATATTGAAAGGCGGCCGGGGCATTGCAAAGTCCGAAGGGCATGACCTGATATTCAAATAGCCCATACTTTGTGCGGAAGGCCGTCTTCCATTCATCGCCCTCTTTTACTCGTACCAAGTGGTAAGCTCCTCTAAGATCCAGCTTTGTATATATGCATGCTTTTCTGACTTGGTCCAGGAGTTCAGGGATCAAAGGTAACGGATATCTATTCTTAACGGTGATCTGGTTCAGGGAGCTATAATCGATACAAGTTCTAAGGTCTTCTTCCTTTTTTGGAACGAAGAACAAAGCTGAAGAAGCAGGGGACTTGGAAGGACGAATAAACCCATTCGCCAGGTATTGATCCAGGTATTGTCGAAGGTGAAGGTTCTCAGGCTCGGTGAGGGCATAAATTCTACTACAAGGAGGAGTAGATCCAGGTATCAGGTCTATCTGGCAGTCATAAGACCTATGAGGAGGTAGAGAGTTAGCCTGATCCTTCCGGAAAACATCTTGGTATTCTAGGTATTCGGGAGGTAACTGGGGAGTCTCTGAAGAAATTGCTGCCAGTGCAACACCAGGTGGAGGGTGACAAGTAGAGACACATTCTGGAAACTGGACCGTTCTTGCTCGCCAATCGATCAGAGGATTGTGTTTCTCTAACCAAGGTATTCCTAGAATAATCTGAAACTGAGGGGCCTTGATCACATCGAACACGATCTTCTCATGGTGTCCATCTTGACTTACTAGCGTCACCTCTTGAGTGGTATGCGTTACTGGCCCGGAGGCTATCTCCGTACCATCCACTGTAGTAATGACGTCCTTTACAGCCTTGGGACAAAGAGTTAGATTCATCCTCAAAACCATTTCATGATCCACATAATTGCCGATGGCACCGCTGTCGACGTAAGCTTCAATTGCATGTAATCGATCCGGATTATCAGGGCTAATGAGGACCATAGGTATCACGAAATGCGAGGTCACGGAACTGGTTTTCACGCTCGGCAAGAGGACCTCTATTCTTGTCGGGCGAGGTTGTTTCCCTGCTCAGAGTTTGTAACTTTGGTAACTGCAGCTCCTACTGCCTTCTTGGCAGGTTTCACCGGACAGTCTCGAAGAAAGTGCCCTGAGTTTCCGCAATATAGGCATAATTGCAACTGTTTTCTCCTTTCCCGCTCCTTTTGTGTTAGAGGACCTTTCAGACCCCCTATTTGCATGGGTTCCCCGGAGTCTACTCCTTTGGAAGGAGTTAGCGGTTTGGAAAATACTCGAGCATCAAACTTGGAACGGTCGGCCTTCCTGTTCTGCAGTCTATGATCTATTTGAACGACCAAGTCTATATAATCCGAACAGTCTTGTGGGGGATTCACTACTTGGGCTAAAACGTCTTTGAGCTCTCCATGTAGATCTCTATAAAACAGCGTAATCCTTTTGTCCTCAGGCCATTGAGTTTCCACTATTAGTCTATTGATAGATGCAATATAAGCCAAAAGGTCTTGATTACCCTGTCGCAACGAAAGAAGCTCATTGTCCAAGGCCTGCCCCTGAGAATTTCTTGCGAACAGTTTTTCCATACTAAGCTGAAAGGCTTGAAAATCATGGAGAACCGGATCATCTTGATTAACTAGAGGGATCGACCAGTCTGCCGCATTGCCACTAAGGTACGAAAGTACAAAAGCTACTTTAGCTTGATCAGTTGGAAAGGCTGCTGGCCGGCATAAGAAGTGCAACCGGCACTGATTGATAAATACTGCAAACCTCTTTGGGTCACCAGAAAATCGTTCGGGCGGAGCCAGAGGTACATTCCCAGGTAGGTTGATCTGCACTGGATTCATAGAGGATGTTGAAGGAAGATTTGCCCCTGATGCGGGTAACGGGGTTTGTCCGGCTTGTGACTGTAGCAATTGTCTAGCAAGACCGTCTGTTCTCTCCTTGTAAATAATTAGTTCCCTTCTTAGAGCATTCGTTTCCTGACAAGCTGCATGCACTTCTGCCCTTAGTTCCCCAAGTAACCGGGCTAGGTGGTCAGTATCCGAGGTTTCCATAGCGCCTGGGCGAGAGTTTTGCGGTAGGCTTTGCGTTCTGTAACGCTCACCTGATTCTCGCAGAGGCGCCGGTCTTGACTGGGCGACTACCGTATCTTCAAAGGTGATGTGTAGCACCCGGTTGGCTCTTTGGGCTGGACCTCTGTGCACTGTATGCCTGACTTCAAGAGTAAGATGTCTGCAGATAGAAAATATGGGATTAATGAACTGGGGTTATTGGGGTGTCCCTATCTCTTTCCATTTTTGCTCTCCTGTAGACCACCAAAGGTTAACGCTCTCACCTTAGGTAAGTGAATGCCGAGCTCTCCATCTGCCTCGGGGCAGGGTGCTGTAACCAGTTTCTTCACTGGATAGGTAGCGCAGGCCTCTTGACTTCAGAGGACTGCTGTCCGTCGTTTACTGCACGAACGGTAAGTTTCGAGTAATTCTAATGTCTTTAAAGTCTTTAGTAATGATGTTTCTTGTTTTGCAGGGTTCCGGCGATGTCGGATGACAGGCTGAAGTGAGTTGAAGATGGAGCCCGTGTGATGAATAGAAGCGCCTGGAAGCACGTAAGTAAGCGCTTGTTGCCTGCTTCACGATGCGCTCTAACTGTCTTTTATTTTGCAGGTACGAGCTCGGAGCGGCTGCAGGGTGCCGGAAGACCCACTGGGTTAGATGTGGAAAGGAGTAATGGCACGTGAGTATTAAAGTTCCCCAATGTCTTTAAACGCACCTTGTTTTGTCTTTCAGATGCAGGATGCAGCGCCGAAGGCCTCCGGAGCGTGCAAAGAGTTGGTAAGCTTTTGTCTTTCAGATGCCGGAATGCAGTGTGAAGACCTCCGGAGCACACGAAGAGTAGGTAAGCCTTTGTCTTTCAGATGCCGGAATGCTAACCTGTTCTTTCTTGTCTTTATAGGTGTTGCTGAAGACTGGATTCAGGATGGTAAGCCTTTTTCCTTAGGCCCAGGATCCGATGCAGAAGACACGATGAGCGTTCTGCTGCAGAGGATGCAGAATAACGCAAAGCAAGATTCATCCACCGGGTGTGGTTTAAATAGCCTCCTGTAGTGCTTAGGTGTCTCCTTCCACAGCCACGCCTAGGCAAGAAAAGAGTTCCTGCTTTCCAGAAGAGTTCCAGTGTTCTGAATCTAGGGAGTGGCTCCTGCCCCACCCAACAGGAAAAGTAGTTCCAAACAGAAGAGGATCAGAGGCTCAACTGGCAGGCAAGTAAGCAGCATGGTCTGCTGCAGGTAAGTCCACCCAAGCATTATGAGCCCGGCGCTTCCAGCGCTGGGACTGGGCATATTTATGAGCCTGGTGCCACTGGCGCCAGGACTGGGTCCAAAAGGTCCCAATTGGGACTGGTTGGCCCTCGAAACCTGGGTTATGGATCTGCTTCCAAGGGAGTTGGGAAAACCCTGACCTTTTGGAAGCAGAGATCATGACAGAAACTAGGTTTTGTAAAATCAGTGGAATATCTACAATCGAGGGGAATGCACATCGATCTCATAGCCACGGATAGACACGTTTCTATTGCCAAGACAATGAGAGAGCAGTTCCCACATATTAAACATCAATTTGACGTATGGCATCTTGCTAAATCAATCAATAAGAAAATCTCGGCTGCAGGGAAAAAAAAAGTTTTGAAAGTATTTTGCAGTGGTCACATTCTATCACCAACCATCTTTGGTGGAGCTCAAAAACTTGTGAGGGGTCAGTGGAAATACTACTTGAAAAATGGCAGTCACTGATGCACCACTGTACCAACGTTCACCGCTGGACAGCAAATGAACATTTCCACCAATGTGAACATGGCCCTTTGTCCCCAGAGGAGGCACGGAAGAAGAAGTGGTTGATTCCATCTTCACCGACACACAAAGCCAAGAGATTTGAGAGGACTGACAGAATTCTGTCACACTGGAGATTTGGAGGTGTTCCACAATATGTGCCTAAAGTACAGGCCAAAGCGCTTGCATTTTAGCTTTCGGGGCATGAAACATCGCACTCTACTAGCGGTCTTGGCCCATAACAGCAATGTCGGACGTGAACAATCTAGGACTAGGGGTAAAGTAAGGATGCCTCGCTACACTAAGGTGTTTTCAAAATGAAGTAAGCAATGGGTGATCAAACCAGTCTATGATGAAATGCAGTTCGACTTTGTGAAAGGCCTTATTGTTGCTGTGTTAGAGAAGCACAGATATGGAATTTTGGACGTTTCTGTGCAGAGCAGTGATCCATTGCCACCGAACATTGCGACTGTGCCATGCCCACCCGAAGCACAGCTGATTGTGAAGTACAAATCCCGGTTTAAATAATTGCAATACGATTGTCTTTTTGTAAATAAATGTTATTGTACAGTGTACCTGTAAACCTAACCCCTACCTTCACCATCATGGGTGGCAAACAAGCTGGGTGTCATCTTTGAATTCTCTCTATTCACCTCACATATGTGTATGTATATATTTTTCTCATGTCTCATCTCATGTAAATGTAAATGCTGCGCACTGTTAACGGAGGGGAGGCTTGCGTATTGCAAATAATAAAACAAACAAACAAACAATAAATCTCACTTTTAACTCAACTCCTGTGGTACTTTATACTTTCCCTGACCTTCCGCCGAAAATTAAATGTCTCAATTTGGGCTGCAAAGCTCGGAGACAACGGGGACAAAATTGGGGCACTTAGAACGCGCCAGCCAAGCGGGCCGTGGCATTTGGGAGAGAAGCCAGTTTGCATTTGCACATTGAGGCGCACTACATAGACGGATTCTAAACTTCAAGTTCTCACAGATGCCTATACTACGTGATGTTGCAAATAAAGAATGTGAAGGACAGCACCCAGATGAGGCCCACAAGTCGCACTGGAAGTATAAGGCTCTATTGTTTTTTGACCTTGAGACAGGGACCATGCCGAAAGAACTACATTTGAAGGGAGTGCGCAATAACGTAAGAGACGATAAGGCAGAAAATTCAGAAACTAGACCGAGTTTCAGTTTTAGGTCAGCATACGAAAAATCATTGTCAAGAGCACGGTCCGTTTTACAGACTGCATTACGAAGAGACACAATGGAAATTTCAAATATAATGTAAGTAAATCTTTACACGCTTTTATACCAGAATGAAGATTTAATGAATGGATGCATGAATAAATGAATGAATGAAGAGCTAGGAAAAGCAAGTAAAACTGTTCGTAGTGGGCACATGGGCATGCAGGTCCACTGGTCTCACCGATCTCGGTCCTTGGCCCAGCCACTTTTCCCTGCACTACGGGACTGTCTCTTTATCCTTCAGCCCCTTCTCCCGGCATTTACCTTGCACTTGCCACCAGCTGGCCCTATTATTTAATTTGTATTCAACTAACCATGTACAGCCCTTCCCCATGCGCGATCAGAAAGACACCTGGCCTAGTAGGATCGTTGTCTGTCTGCCCTTGTTCCCCACCTGCCTCGTCACGCCTAGAAACACTTGAGTATAGGCGCGTTACAAATGCCATATCATATATCATATCATTCCTCACGCATGTAGACTGTCGTTTATCATTGTGTGTTGGCCTCGATTTATCTCGTTACTTTTCGCATTGATTTTAGAGACGAACATACTCCATTGAACTATCCTTGCAAGCAAATAGTTTCTGATCGGCCGTAATAAATAAAATTAGTAATATTCATGAAGTTCGGCAAGCGAGACTAATTATCATTTTTTTGTTTTCATAACAGGTATTTGATCCCTTTCTGCCACTGCCATCTGTTTGAGACACCGGCGGATGGATTCTTCAGCAGACACCTGCAGCTTCGTGTCAACAACTGGAGCACGATCACCATATTATGGGACGATCGCCAAGGGCCCACATGCCCTTACGCTGTACTAGTGGCTAGAAGCAACATATCAACCTTTAGGCTGGACTAGTGCCTAGATGATGGAACAGCCTTGTGGTTCACCGTGCTTCCAAAGTGATTCTTTTTACGAAAATGAACACCCTGTGTACCATAAAGGAACAGCGCGTGACTCAAGATGAAACGGAACAGTTATTGCGGATACAGATAAAAGAAAATAAATGGCTTCCGGAGTTCATATGTCAATTGCTGAATATTCTCTAAACATTTAATGTCAAATAAATGTACTTTACCAAATGTACCGTGTTGCTGTTTCATTTTAAAGTACAGTTTCATATTCCGAATTGTGGCGAGCTGTGTTGTGAGTTGATCTGTGTTGGTTTCCGGGTTCTGTGTGGAGTCGCGCAGAAGACGACTGGGCGCGTTTGCCTACGCAGCACAGTAACGTCACGGGGAGAGGCAGGGAATATGAATGTTTTAATAATGTCAGGCTCAGGGGCAGGGGAATTGATTTAGTGCCGCAAAAGCAGGTCAGCCAAGGCGATCGGGGAAAAGATAGGATTATCAGAAAATGGCGGCTCCCTGGTGCTTGTTTTCGCGTGCGTTTAATGGACGAAAACTCTGGTAAGGTCCATAGGAAAGTTTTCTAAAATCGAGCCACTTAGGCTTAAAAAAACATGGCCGACCCCTAGGGACAATACACATTTTTACTAGACTATGCCTTTAAAGATTGACAGCGCAGCGAGGTAACCTTTGATTGTGCCAACTTGAAGGCCTGAATTTGCCAAATATAGTAAGAAAGACAGCGCCATCAGTGTACTACATGAAAAAGGGTCCATATTCTTATCTGTATACCAGCTGCAGAATTTGTTCCAATGGCAGCGGTATAAAGATTTAGTTGCTGGCCTCCTGGCTGAAAGCAACACCTCCATTACGTCATCCGGGAGGTCCCAATCTTTGTATCTCAACCTTTCAGAAACCAAGCGTGAAGGTTGAGAGTCCTGATATCCGGATGGAGAACATGACCTCCCTCTTGCGAGAGAAGATCCTCTCTTTGGGGAAGACGAATCAGAGGACAGATGGACATGTCTAGAAGATCAGAGTACCACATTCTCCTGGCCCAATCCGGGACAATTAGGATCATGGGTTTCCAGAATCTCTTCAACCTCCTGATCACTTGAGGAATGACGGGGACTGTAGGAAACGCGTACAGAAGTGGAAACTCCCAGTCCACCACGAACGCGTCCCCTAGAGCTCCTCTCGGGGGAAATTCCCTTGAACAATACTGATTGTACTTCCGGTTAACACTGGTGGAGAACAGATCCACCTAAGGGGTTCCCCAAAGGGCGAATATCTCTCGAAGGACTTCCTGAGCTATCTCCCACTCATGGGAGACTGTTCTTCCTGCTCAGAGCATCCCCCGTCGTGTTCTTCTCCCCGGCTCGGTGAACTGCCGATAGAGAGATTCCTTCTTGAATTGCCCAGAACCAGAGCTGCATTGCCTCTCTGCACAGTGCCAGTGACCCTACGCCCCCTCTTTTGTTGAGGTAGTGCATGGCCACTGGGTTGTCCGTCATTATCAGGACATTTTTTCTCTGTACTGATGGCAGGAAAGCTTTCAGTGCTAGCCTGATCGCTCTCAGCTCTAATAGGTTGATGTGTAGCCTGCACTCCGATGGAGACCAACGACCGCTGATGGTTAAGTCGGTGGCATGGGCTCCCCACACCGTGAGTGAAGCGTCCGTGACTACGGTTATCTCCGGCCATGGTTGCCAAAACGGTTCTCCTTTCAAGATGTTGTCCTGACAGGCCCACCACTGAAGGTCCTGTGCTACTCTGTTTGGGATTTGTAGGAGATCTGACATTTTTCCTGAGAATTGTGACCACTGGGTCCTTAGCACCCACTGTAGAGATCTCATTCTCAGGTGAGCCTCTGGCACTAGAAAAATGCAGGATGCCATGAGGCCGAGCAACCTCAAAAAGTCAAAGGCTGGTAGACGCTGGGCATTTTGAAATTTGGTGACCATCTGTAGAATATCTTGAGCCCTCACTTATGGTGGCGAGGCTTTTCCCAGGGATGTGTCCAGGACTGCTCCAATGAACTGGAGTTTCTGTGATGGTATCATCTGTGACTTCCTTAAGTTGAGGGAGAAGCCCAGTTTGTGAAGGGAGTGGCAAACAATCTAGATGGACCTGAGCTTGTTCCGGAGACACTGCTCTGATCAACCAGTCGTCCAGGTAGTGGTACACATGATTCCCTTCCCTCCTTAGGCTTGCTGCCACGTCCGCCATTAACTTGGTGAAGATCTTCGGGGCAGAGGTCAGCACAAATGGCAGAACCTGAAATTGATAGTGAGAGCTGCCAATGGCGAACCTCGGGTACTTCCTGTGCTTGTGATGGATTGGCACATGAAAGTAAGCATTCTGAAGGTCCAGAGATACCAACCAATCCTGAAACTGGAGGGCCTGAACGATCTGAGAAAGGGTTACCATCTTGAACTTGTCCTTCCTGAGGAATTTGTTCAATTCTCGCAAGTCCAAGATGGGTCTCAATCCTCTGTCCTTCTTTGGTATTAGGAAGTAGGGGGAGTCTCAACCCTTGTTCCTCTCCGCTACAGGTACCGGTTTTATGGCACTTTTCTCTAGCAGGTCTAAAATCTCCTACATAAGGAGCAGGTCTGGAAACTTCAAAGAGTTTATTCCCCGATGGATGACTGAGGAGTGTGTAGAAAAGGCAGGCAGTAACCTTGGGCAACTGTTTCCAATGCCCAAGCATCTGACGTAATAGCCTTCCATTCCGTCAGATGTTGAGTTAACCTGCCTCCTACTGGTGTTTTGTGTGGGGAGAACTCAGAGGTTTAGAAGCGGCTGACGCAGATGCAGAAGGTAAAGCAGCACCGGCTGATGCAGACTTGGTACCTTTGACCCGTCCACCACGGGTGAATCGTCTCTGGCCCCTTTGAGCTGGCTGCCCTCTGCCTTTTCCGAATGCCGAGTAAAAACGAAAGGGCTTCCCCCTCCATGACGTACCTGTGGGGCGATTTGGAGTTTGACAAAGTGCAGCCCCGAGGGATATTGCTGCCGCCTTTGAGGTTTGCAATTTCTCCAAATTGTCATCAGCTTTCTTGCCAAATAGTGAGGTGCCGTCAAAGGGCATATTTAGAAGCCAGACTTGTACATCAGGAGCAAAGCCAGATTTCCGCAACCACGCAAATGTGCAGATTGTGGTACTCGCCACCATGGCTCTGCTGATGCTGTCAGCAGAGTCGAGACTTGTTTGGAGGGACTCACACATCGCATCCTTCCCACCATTGATGATATTCAAGAATACTTCTTGTTCCTCCCCTTCTAGGAGACGGTCAGCTGCCGATGAAGCACACTCCCAAAGGGTGTGACTGAATCTTGCTAGCATGCAAGTAGCGTTAATAGACTAAGTGCCATGCTGCATGCTGAAAAGATCTTTTTAGACATGGCATCAAATCTTTTGTCGTCTCTATCTTGTGGTATAGTGGGGTATGCCGATTTACTATTTGACGCCGCAGCCTGCACTACTAAACTCTCTGGGGTTGGATGTTTACTTAAGTATACAGGGTCTGTGGCCGACACTTTGTACTTCGCAGAGAGCTTTTGTTCACTGCAGGGATAACCTCTGTTGTTTCCCAATTTTCAGCTACTTTTCTCTGTAATTCTGCATGAAAAGGGACTATAGGGTCTTCTTGAGGCCCTTTATCTAAGATGTCTGTTAGATCATCTTGTTGGAAAGAGGGTGCAGGTGTTGTCCACCCCATAAACTCTATAATTCTTGCCATAAGGGCTCTGTAAGAAATTTCTGCATGCTCTCCAGGTTCTGCTCTGGCAAGTTCCGCCTCTGGAGAGGTATCTATGGCACTGGCATCTTGTAAAGATTCTTGAAGATCTCTTAATCTAACTTCCTCAGATATTATCTCCTCTGGAATAGGAACTCTTGTAGTCTGTAAACCAAAAGGCCTCTCATTATCAGAGTCTTCTCCTTCCTCATAGATAGAGGATAAAGCTCTGAAGTAGTCAGAACGTGAGTGAGGGGTAAACCACATTTCAAGTGAAAAGGGTGCCAAATTGGTCGACACTGCTTGGGATAGAGTTGTAGTTGTAGTTGTCGATGTAGACGTCATAGGTCTCGACAAACCTACAAACGGCGTCGTAATACTTGAAAATGGCCTCGATGTTGTCGAGAGAATCGGAATTCCACTTCGGTGTCGTCAATATTGTCGACACCGCTTTCGACGCATTGGACGGATCCTTCGACACCCCTAGTGTCGATGGTGCAGTTGGGGCCTGAGGCTTCGAGGGCCTCTCTTTCATCGGGGTTGACAATGGTATCGACATTGATGACACAGTCTTGTGTATTGAAGGCACCTTTGGTGATGGCGTCGATGACGCAATTTTATTTGAAGAATCCTTGTCTTTACTCGAGGGCTCGTGATGCTCTCGAGGGTTTTTATTTGCCGGGTTCGACGGCCCACAGCGTTTTTGTTTTTTGGGTCTTTCACCCGGGGTATCACCTCTAGGTAAGGTATCTCCGAGGGGGACAAGGCTGCGTTCTCGAAGACCCTAAGCATTTGTTTGCAAAATTCCTCCCACTTAGTTGGAGAGCTGTGTTTAGTGGGGCATGTGACCCTTTCTGGAGAATTAGAGGATGAAGAGGAAGGAGATCTATGACGCCTCTTCTTAGAATGTCTCGATCTAGTTGAGTGGTGAGAACCACTTCGAGATCTCGAGCAGGAATGTTTTCTCCGATGGCGAGGAGACTAATGTCTCACCTCAGCCAAGGACAATTTGGAAGGGATATAGGATTTAACAGTCTTACCTTTTTCCAGCTTCCCCCTACTCTCCTTCAAGGCTTTCGCCGTCATGGACATACACTCCTCACATTCCGAACACTGGTGCTCTGATGCCAGGCACAACAAGCAAATCCTGTGAGGATCTGTTAATGACATATTTTTTCCACAATCTCGACATTTTTTGAAGCCGGATCATGGTGTCGATGAAGCAGACAAAGATGCCATCGTAGGAGGAAGATTTTCTAAGTTTTTTCCAAGAGTTCCCTGAAGAACCGAGCGTTGCGTCTCTGAGGCTTACAAAGCACGGAAAAACTGAACTGAGCAACGGACGCTGCGCAAGACTATTTATACCTATGGTGATGTCGGCGCCAATACGGAGGCCTTCGAGGGACACCAACTCAAGGGACGTCGACGCATAGCGCCCTCTAATGTGGAAACATTTTTCCAAGGCCAGCAAGCTGGAGGTGGATTTATCAAAGATAAGGAATACGTGGGAGGACACAATCCATTCAAAGTCCTGGACATGCTCCGGGAAACCTGTGAAGAACGAGAAGAGGCACCCATTCCCATCTCGCAAACCGCCACCAGATGTGAGAACATATGAAATTGGTTCCAGATGTTGTCTGTACTCTGAAAAGGCCCAGAGCCAACATAAATCGACTTACGACAAGAAGGTGAGCTTAAGATCATTCTCCATAGGACAGAAAGTACTGGTCCTCTTACCCACCTCAGAAATCAAGCTTGTCTCCAAGTGGCACGGACCCTACGAAATAGTAGAATGAATGGGAACCTGTACTTACAAAGTGACCCAACCGGACGGTTTATATCACGTAAAACTCTTGAAATAGTGGAAAGAGAACCTGTCAGCCAAACAGGACAAAGTATTAGTCTGCCTGGTTCCTGAAGAGATAGATAACTTTGAATTGATTCCTCCAGAGCTATCTATCCAACAGCAAGATCTAAAAGATGTAGTTACCTCATTTCTCAATATATTCTCAGAAAAACCAGGACGAGTAAAAGGCCCATACCACTATATTAGAACACCTAAAGGTAAAGTGGTTCATTTAAAACCATATAGACTCCTAGAAGCCTGTAAACAGATATTGATTGAGGAAGTCAACAAAATGCTGAAAGCCAATATTATCGAACCTTCTTGAAGTCCATGGTCCTCTCCTATTGTGTTGGTCACTAAACCTGACCGTTCCCGGAGATTCTGTATAGATTTCCGTCAAGTTAATGTCATTTCGGACATCGATGCCTATCCCATGCCACACACCGATGACCTAATTGACAAATTTGGAGCAGCCACCTTTGTATCCACCCTAGACTTAACGAAAGAGTACTGGCAAGTTACCACATATAGGCCAGATAAGGAAAAGAATGCGTTTTCAACCCCTCTAGGACTGTTTCAATTCAAAGTCCTGCCTCTTGGCTTACACGGTGCACCAGCCACTTTCCAACGTCTCATGAATAAAATCCTGCAACCCTATTCCGATATCTGTGGAGCTTATAATGAGGAAATTGTCATTTATAGTAAGACCTGGGAGGACCATCTCTTCCATCTTTATACCATCATGAAAGTCCTCAGAGGGGCTGGCCTAACTGATAATCCAGCTATATGCAGACTGGCCCAGTCAGCTGTAAAATACCTCGGCTTCTTTGTAGGGAATGGAAATGTACAGCCTCAACATGGGAAGGTGAAAGCCGTTTTAGATACATCAACACCCAAGACCAAAAGAGAGCTTTTCTCAGGTTAATAGGATATTACCGTAGGTTTATCCCAACGTTTCGGACAAAACAGATAGGCTGACAGATAAACACAAGAATGCTGAACCCCAGAAACTTCATTGGAATGACCAGGATGATATATTTAATGACACCTTAAAACAGACGCTGTGCCAGAACCCAATCCTGAAGGTAGTTGACTTCTCTAAAGAGTTTATATTATAGACAGATGTCTCCCTTACAGGATTAGGAGCATTCATGTCCCACGTTTGCGACAGATTAGAAAACCCGATCTTATTTGCTAGTTGCAAGCTTTTCCCACGTGAAAAATATTATTCTGTGTTGAAACTAGAGGCCCTGGCCATCAAGTGGGCCATTATTCATCTTAGATACTACCTATTAGGAAGAAGGTTCACACTCATTACAGACTACTCACCCCTAGTTTGGATTAGCCAATGCACAGATTCCAAACCTTGGGTCCTGCAATGGTTTCTAGACCTACAACCCTATTGTTTCCCTGTGGAACACTGAAAAGGTAAAGACCTGGGAAAGGTAGACTTCCTTTCCTGGTTCCCCTGTGAAACAAATGCAGCTAAATCGCATGGAGGAAGGGTATGGGAGAAACCTGAAGGTGTCTCAACCGCTAGTCCCTGGGGATCTGTCATCCAGGTGGCCAGGACAAGGCCATTTCTATTGGATCCACTTCCTGGGGTGGACCAGTGCGTGAGGATCACCTGGATTGGGGGTCCTCGGGAGTGGAAGTGGGACACCAATGGGTGAGACGCAGTAGCCCCATCATTATAACACCTTTTCCCCATCCTACCCCATAGGATATTCAAAGGTCCTAGCCCCCCTTCCGACACAAACACTTTCTTACACCGTGAAAGACAACGGACTAACACCAGAGCCGTTTACCTGACATGCCCCAACACAAGGGTCAGGCAGAGTCAGGCAATTGACAATAACTACGCACACCTGACGGCCCTTTCCCTTCCCCACAGGGATAAAAGGCAGAGCACGAGAGCACACTTTGAGGGAGGCTGAACGCACGAGGAAGCAGCTATTCCGGACCAGCAGTTCAAGTGGAGGAGAAAGGCAGCAAGACCTGGAGGGATGACAAGGAGGGAATTGCCCTTGCCCTTTTCAACTCAGACCCAAGAAGCCTCCAAACGAGAAATCATAAGACCGGGAAGAACAGCTGGCGTGTGGGGTGACAGGTGTCAATGGCACACAGGCTCTCCCATGCTGATAGCCAAAGCAGGGAGAAGCGCTTGCCGCCATGGTGCCGTCCTTGACTCCAGAGACAAGCTCCAACAGTTCAGTAAAGCTGGTCAGTCGTAGAGGATCGACAGTAAACCAAACTGTGCTGGGCCCAAGGTTGCAGGTGGCAACATTGTTGAACAAAGAACTAATGTAATTGAACTTTAAAGAAACTGAGTAAAAGGCCCAGAAGCTGAATGGTCCAGCGTTGTGGGGTCGCTCATTCGAAGTACTCTGACTGGAGCCTTTTTTGGGTTGTCTTATTTTGTTGAAACTATGATAATCAAGAGGCCTTAGAAGAGGCCGGCGTGAAGTGTCAAAGTGGTCCTACGAGGGTCGAGCAAAACCCCTCGTACACTCGAAAGTCTTTGACTCACTGGAGAACATTGAGTGAACTGTGAGATTGGCAAATGTGAACGCAACGGAGGGATGCCTGCGAATTGGGGGTAAACAGTGATATACCCGTGAACATTGTGGCGACAAATATGAACCCGGCTGAGAGATGTCCACAATGAATAGTTTTTTAAAACGACATTGAGACTTTATGAATGATAGGTTTTGAGTGAAAGGCCGTAGTGAACCCGATTGAGGGAGGGTAAAGTTGCAAGAAGGATTAGAGCCCGGTAGAGGAGGATCCAAGGGGCAAAGAGCAATCGCCCAACATGAAAGATTACCAAAGGAACTTTTGTTTGTTTATTGTTTATGGTCCAGCAGCCCTTCTAAGGCAAGAGACTCAATGGGAAAGAGACTTGGTCCCAGATGTTCCTTGCATTGTTGAAAGTAACTGTAACCTTGTGCTGGCGAGGCCCAGGACTGTGCTGTGCTCAAAGATCCTGTCTTGTCCCGTGCTAATAACGTGGGGAAGGGAGACCCCAGCCATACCATCCTGACTTATCATTTGGTGAACACTTCTTTCTTTTCTTGAGAACATTTTCCCACACTATTTTGTAACTCGTAAGGATTGGCAATAGATTTTTTTTATTATAGGCCCTTTTTATTTGACAAGACACCAGTAGGATTGCCTTATTATTATTTGATGGTCGTAGCTTGCTCCCATCTTAGATTTAGGTTTAGATTAGGCGTTTTTCTCACCCATTATACAGTTTAATAAACACCATTGAACTGTGATCACTTGTGTCTGTCTTTACTTTTGCCACCATGGGTTGCTTACAACAGGGGCCTACATGCGGGAAATTGTATAACAAGATACATCGCGGCAGGCGGGTCCCTGTAACACCTTTTCCCCATCCTACTCCTAGGTAGGATACCTAGGAACGCAACTGTTATGCAAGAATTAATGTAGTAACCCTGTGGGAGACTTCACAACCCTTGTCCTGTTAGTATTAGGAAACCCACCTATTGGTAAAGGTGTGTACTACACAAGTTGTTAGTGTGACTGAGCAGCTAGACGTATCATAAGAGCGGTACATGTGAGCTGTGGAGCTGTAGCAATGAAATCCACCAATACAAGTATCCAAATAACACTTGCACTCAAGGTTTCTAGTTAAAACTATTCTTTATTTGTTTAACAGTTGTTTTTAAATAAGCAGTCTTTAAAAAGGGCAATGTGCAACAACAAAAATACACTTCAAAATACTTTCTGAGAATCAATACATAGCAAGTGGATACTCTTTAGAGATGCTTCATACACACTTCCTACACCCTGAGGTGACTTCACTAACTGGGACAGTAATGGCATTTATATATTACTTATGTACTGTGTAACTTCTGAGGTTGGTAGAAAGGAAATGTTAAACAGGTTCTCAGAGCATTTGAGAACTTTAAATATTCCAATTAAGTCTAGATAAAAACCTTTCCCAGCAATTTTAATTTAAAACCAATGCATCACCTATGAGGTACAGTAAGTATCAAAGTCAAGTGGAACCAAGTCTATGGAGCTGAGGCACTTCTTAGATAGTAAAAGTCTTGCACAAAGTTAGAGAGTTTGTTGAAGAAAAATCACTGTAGGGTCACAAGCTGTTACACATGTGAAAGTTAGAACTGAGATCAACTCTAGAAAAGCAGCTACTGCAAGTCTCAACTGAGAAGCGCAAGCTACAGACAATGAGGTAAGTACCCCAAAGTCAGAACAGTACCTTTGGTTAGAAGAAGAGGATCTAGCTGGCTCCTGTCTGGTTGCAGTGATGCAGATCCTGTGTTCCTGGGCCTCAGTCGTGGGGACAAGAGGGAGGATGTCTGGGGACTCCTGCAGCAGCAATTCGATGGTCGGCGGCAACTATGGGCTCTTTTTTCAGATCAGCTGCACTTTGCAGTTTCAATGCTCGGTAAACAGCACCATCACAGATCTTGGACACCGGTTGGGCTTCCTTAACTCCTTGAGTCCTGCACTCAGGTGGGGTGACTCGAGCTTAGGTCGTCCTGCTTCGGGAGGGTCATCAGGAGACTCCTGGAGCTTTTGGCCAGCTTATAGACGTTGCACTCGACTACGGATTTCTCGACGTCTGGCACTCCGTTCCTGCAGCAGCAAAGAAGTACAGCCAGTCAGGGAAGGACTTCCAGCAAAGTTTGACGCAGGGTTAGTTTGTCCCACTAACCCAAGGGAAGAAGTCATCCTCTCCAGAGCTTCTCTTGTCGATCAGAAAAAGGAGTTTCAGCACAGCAGCAGGGCTTAACCGGGCAGTTTCAACGGTCCAGGAGGATGCAGCAAGCTTGCTTCACGGTTTCTTCATCAGGTTGTTCTTCCCAATGGTCGACTGTCTACAGTCCAAGAAGTCTCGCCTTTTAAGCAGGTTTCTCCCATTCATGCACAGTCTAACTGTCACTCAAACAACAGGGTGGCTATCCTGCAAGGACAGCCAGCCAGCCAATCAGGACTGGGTGCATTCAGGTTTCCATGGAGACAAAGGACAGGGGAGTTTCAGGCACCTCCCTCACTTCCTGCCCTTGCAGACACACTGGAGCCAGAGGCGGGTTTCAGTACTGAAGCCCGCCAAAGGCAAAATGAACAAAGGGTTCAAACCTGGTTTGGCACACAGAATACAACCCAAGAAAGACGTCACAAAGAAGAAATGGCAAAAAAAGAAGACCAGTGATATTTTGACACAATGGTCACCCATGGGTGCTATACTGCAGCTGAGTATTCAGCCTGCGGGAGAAAAGCACAATGGTAGGAACATTAAACAACTGCCACCAGCCATTTAAAGTAGTGAGGGTAACATAAAAAATGTTACATGAGTAAGTAGGAAAAGGGCTACTAAGTAACCCCCCCAGCACGACACATAAAATGGGGGGTTCTGGACCTACATAGAGAAAAAGTAAGTAAAGTCAATTTCACTTCACTATTATTGGGAACTGTAGTTCACCCAAGAAAAGATATTTAAACCTTATGAGAAATCTAAAGGTTTCTGTGTGACACTGCACTGAAGGTGCTGTGTGTCACCATACAAAAACTAGACACCTGTGGAGTTTGTCAGACTCCAAAAACAATGGAAACACATAATCCAAATCAGATCAAAATACATGAGAGAGTGAGAAAAAAGGGCTCACTCTCTCCAGGGTTGAAATTAAAAAGTCCTAAAGTCCAGAAAAAGAGCCGGGGGTCTCTAAGGTTGAAGGGAATTAGCACAGAAATTAGAATTCTCCCTAACATCAATCACCCCCCACTTTTTCCTGACACAAACACGCTCACAGACAGTTCACCCCGAGCGACAATGGACTAACAACAGAGCCGTATACATGACATGTCCCAATACAATGGTTAGGCAAGGTCAGGCAATTACTGATCATTACACACACCTGACTTCCATCACACTTCCCGACACGGATATAAGGCAGAGCATGAAAGCACACTCTGAGCGAGGAAAAGGACACAAGGAAACAGAAGTTCCAAGATGGCAGCTTAATATAAGGAGAATGGCAGCGATACCAGAGAAGGTTTGAAGGAGGGAAGTGCCCTTGACCTTTAAATACCGTTACTTTCGCGAACATTGGAAAGTAAAAAGCCTAAGATCGCGATCTAAAGCTGAAAAACCCAATACTTTACACTGAAGGTACCCAGGGCTCTCTGGCGTCGATAACCAAGGCAGGGAGGAGTGATTGCTTCCATGGTACTGTCCTTGGCTCCAACAACAAAGCAACGCCAGTAAAGACAGAACAGTCGGTGAGTCGGAGAGACTGATACCAACTCAGCTTGTGTTTGAACCAAGTTTGCTGGTGGCAACATTGTATGAAGAAATCCAAAGAGGACCATGTGAAACGCATTTGATGAGTGACGCAAATATAATTGAAAACCAAAGGAGTCAATGAACTTTGGGAGTGCAAGTGTAATACCGTATAGAGGGTGATCCGCGCCATGTGGCTGCTCATTCAAAGGTCTCTGTTAGGCGTCCAACTGAATGGCAACTGTATTGTTAAACAGAAGTTTGTATCAAAGTGGTCCTGCAAAGGGTGAAGCTAAATCCTGTGCACATTCAAAAGTCTTCGATAAACCAGGGTGAACTACAATTGGTTTGAGCCCAGCTGAGGGAGACTAATTGAAAAGGGGAAGGATCCGAACCCGGCTTAGGGGGATCGAGGGTGAACCTTGAGTCACCAGAGAAAACAAACATTCTCTGAACTTTGTAAAAGTGAGGTCTGAGCCTGGAAGAGGGGGATCAAGGGTGAAACACCTGAGGTGAATAGTTTTAAGAGGAAAATAACTGTGTAACATCATTTGTGTACATTAGGGCCTCTGAATTAAGAGTCTTTGATGAGAAAAGATACTTGGACAC
This sequence comes from Ambystoma mexicanum, assembly GCF_040938575.1. Lineage (NCBI taxonomy): Eukaryota > Metazoa > Chordata > Amphibia > Caudata > Ambystomatidae > Ambystoma > Ambystoma mexicanum. The sequence continues at coordinate 1,090,785,566 of NC_090929.1, forward strand.
AGAAGGCCCTGTTGCTGGAAATAGAACTGTATCTTTGTGTCGAAGAAGCCAGAGTGTGTGCTTTGCTCGAGTGAACCGCCGTGCCCGTGCTGAAAACATGGGGAAGGGAGGCCAACTGCCCGGACATCCTGACATATCATTTTGTGAACACTTCATTCTTTTTCATGAACATTACCCCCACACTATTTGTAAATTAGCGGTAAGGATTGGCAATAGGTTTTTTTAGTATTTGCCCTTTTATTTTGACAAGATTGCACTACGACCTTTTATTTATTTATTTATTACTATTTATTATTTGATGGTCATAGCTTGCTCCCAGCTGTGGATTTAGGTTTAGATAGGCGTTTATCACACCCTTATGAAAGTTCAATAAACACCCTTGAACTGTGGTCACTTGTGTCTGTCTTACTGTAGATACCATGCCTTCCTTACAGTAAGCTGTTTCGGACAGTGAGCACCGCAGTACAGCGATGCAAAGGGCCTCCCTTATCGTGGTGAGACTTTCCCTCCAATCTCGGGTCCCCTTGAAACTAGGACTCCAGAATTTCACTGAGGTAAGTCTCGTAGGACAAGCTGAGGATCCCCCAAGTTCCAGGTCAAAACATGTAACAGTGACGCCTGCAGCACAGTAGTCCAAACTCTGGGCTGGTCAGCCACAGGACAGTCCCGGGACACTTTTTAAGGCTCTTCCTTGCAGGGTACCGAGCAGACATCAGGAATGGATGATCCCTCCACTCCAAGGGTCGCAGGTTCCTTGCAGGACTTCTGAAGACCACAAGCAAGACAGGACTCTACTAGGACAGCAGCAGAAGTTGGTCGCCAGGCCTCCTTCAGACAGGCTTCTGGTCTCTTCACGGGTCTCACCGCTGGACAGGTGTCTTGACTCCTTCAAGTTACTCCAGGATCTCTGAAGAATGGGTGCAGGGGTCCTCTTATCCTAAAAGTCAGGTAAGAGCCAAAACTTCCACTAACCAATAGCAGGACTAGCTACACACACCCCAGTAGTGGTCTAATCGGGACCACTGGCAGGAACACTCATGCATACCACTCAGACACACTGAAACCAGTTTGTGAATTGGGACCAGACAGTCCGAGCCCACATCCTACCAGCAAACGCACACAGCCCTCCAGTAGCCCGCCAAAAGCTTCTGCTTTCCTGGGCACAGGAAGTCCATTTAAGGATTTATCTGGCCTCACAGGCCATGAATAAGGCTAAAGAACAAGATGGCCAAAGGATAAGCGAATAACCATGTGGCATGGCCATGGTTGGGCACAAGCCAGAGTTAATAGCCAAACGCAGTAAACGCGGTAAGGCTAAAACAAAAAGCACCAATACATGGTAAAATGTCACTGCTGGCACCAGCTTGTCAATTTAGCACACCAACAGTAACCTAAAATCCTTTGAGTGTTAGTCGAGGGCAAAACAAATAGTCTACCCTGTTGTACTGCATTGTAAGATGCTTTGTACAATGATAAAGTTACCACTAGTGATAACAAGTTACTAAAAGTAGTAACAAAGTTGCAAGACTAAGGGAAACAATGTTTCCCAGTACTTACAGCCTGAAGGACATGTCCGTTTCCCCATAACAGATTAGCAAAATACAGTGTAGTGAAGCTTAAGGCTTCACTGCACTGTAGAAAGTACAGGCCAGGATCAAAAATAAAAGTAAAACGTTTGTGGGTCCATTAAAATGGAAGGAAATGTGCAGTAAAAAGAAACCTTTCCTAACACCCCCACCCCACCCCTCCAGACTAGGGACAGGGGGATCTAATCTACCCCTAGATGGGTACTCTGCTCCAGTCGGTTATCCCAGTTGGACAGCCCATCAGAATTGATAGATTTGGGATATGGCCTATGCCCAATAGTGAGCTTCAAGGCCTGCAGACTCGTGAACCACCTGAGCCACTTTGGATTATCTCCCTTAACATCCACCAACCACTTCATAAGCTTAGGATGAGCACACACAGTGAAGCAAGTCCCATGAAGGTAGGACCTCAACTTCCTAAAACAGCATATGATGCAAAAATAACTTTTCTCCACCTGAGGCCACCCAAGTTTTCCACACCCAAACTGGTAGCGGTGTCATATAGGTTGTTCCTCCCCTTTGTCATCAAGCTGTGAAAGTTTCCCAACTATCCCAGTGTCATGGGCATCTCTCTGCACTAAGAAAGGTATCTTCCAATCAGGTACCCTTAAAACAGGGGATTTACCGATAGATTATTTCAGGCCAGTTAAGGCCTTCTCACACTCAAGAGTCCATAAGAATGATTTGGGTCCCCTATGAGTAGTGAGGACAGTCAGAGGCCCAGCTATATTTCTATAGCCTGCCACTTTACGTATTTACCAGTGAGGCCGAGGAAAGTAGTCATTTGAGCTTGGGGAGGGGGGGTTGCCCAGTTCTGTACATTAAATACTTGACTGACATGAGGTTGCATCATGTCCCCACATACACCATGTTCATGCTCAGGGAAGGCCAATGGCTCCTTTTCAGTTTGGCACTTGGTTGTCTCCCTGAACAAGTTGGCCTGATGAAGGTCATGACATCCAGTCTCTTGAGTTATTCCCAGTTCCTTCCAAGTGGGGGTTGAATCTGCCATGTTATCCAGACATGTATTGCTGAGATCCATGTTCCCATTCAGAGCAGGGGTTAATCTCATTTGACAGGTGTCAGTTGCAGCCACTAATCCAGAAGTCCATACACTGAAGTAAGGACCTGAAAAGGCTGGAACTGCTGTCTCCTCCTCAGCATAGACTGCAAGGGATATGTTGCCATACCCTGCAGAGAGATCATAAGGGCAACTGTACCTTTCAGTACAGAGCTGATCCACTAAGTTGTTACCTCTTAGTGAAGAGTGTGTATCAGTCTTGGGGACAGAATGCAGCCCTCTAATGTCAACACAGAATCCCAAACTGACTTTACCTGTATGTTCCTCCAGATACTCAGAACTGGAATCTAGACAGCTAGAGTGCTCAAACACTCTTTGTCTTTGTTCCAACACAAAGTGGATCTCTCACCAACTGTCAGAACTTCTTGTTTGGTCGGAGCTACCACAACACCAAACCTTGGTGGGTTGACCAACTCCTAGAATACAGTCTGGTTTACACCAATCTGATATAAAGGGTTGCAGTGACAACAAGGGGGGAGATTGTTTCAAAGAAATCTCCAGCTCACCTGCTGAAGGGGGTCAGGTGAGGAGCCACTAGGTCATCCTCACTGAAGCCATTAGAAGAGCTGCTTTGTCACAGGGCAGTGAGACACAGATCTCTCTGGCTCCCTCTCTATAACCATAAGTAGGGCTCGCTCATATTATGTCTTTCAAGATAGAATCCTCCACACTATTCATAGGAACCATTATGGTTACCTGGACAGGTCCACCAAGGCGTTTTGAATAGTTTCCATTACTCAGTTGTGAAACATGGCAAGGCTCAGACCACTCACATGTTTTCAGGGATTTAAATATGTTTGACAGGAGAAGGTCCCACCTCCTTCTCTGGGGTTCACTGAGGGCTCCAATCACACATTTGAGAGATCTGAAGGTTCTCTCTCTCAGACCACCTTCCTGTGGATGACAGCTAAGTGTCACTTGACAGGTCATTTCACTCTCCATCCACTGGGTCAGACCACTACTGAGCACAGCAGAGGAGCTACCTCTGGGCCTATTATTCAGTATGGCACCAATGACTGATTTGGCATCCATTCTCTGTGGGTTGGCATTAAGGTATATGGTGTTGTGAACAGCAACAACCAATTTCAACTTACTGCCTGAGGTCTCCAGGGTCAAAGGGCTACACAAAGTAGGCCTTGCCTCTGGTACAAAAAAGTCCACTCCTAAAAGTGAACTCTGGAGTATGTGAATAAGTCTCACTTCTGTCAAACTGGCGACAGAGAGGGATACTCCTGCAGTGGGTTCTTCCACTGGAAGCAGGCCTTTCTCCACAGGTCTATGTATGATGGTTTCTTTCTGCGTTGGCCCATAGTAATCTCTCCCCTAGAGATCCTCCCTAACAGCATGCTGGGTAGTTCAGGAGCCCTATAGGATCCAAGATGTTCTGGTAGTCCTTCTTCCAAACCAGGAATAGAGACTCTACCAACTACCTCAACAGATGTTGTAGGCAGGACAGGGGGAATATTCTCATCCCCTCTGTCTCTTCTTCTGGCTCCTCTGGCCTTGGGTTTCCCCTTAGGCATAGGCTTTCCCTTATGCTTGGCTATGGCAGCCTGATTCTGAGACCAAGTGCTTGAAGGGTCTGGTGAGTGCCTATCATTACCTAAGTTTTGAAGACTAATCTCACCCATAACTCCTCTAGGAACAGCTCTCCTAACATTGACAGATGCCCTGACCAGTTCACAATTCACAGCTCTACTGACAGGCACTACTGGAACATTAAGAGAGGGCCTATCAGTCAACTGAGTATCCCCCACAGGATGTCTGGCAAGGCCCTGTGGGTTTACCATGGAGAAAGCTACTTCAGTTGGACTGGGCACAGTGTTCCTAACATTAGAGGTACTTGCACCTTCTACCCGAACACTATCCTCAAAGAATACATGACTAAGGCACAGATCTGGGATAGGAGCAGAAGCTCCGGCACTACTATATTCCACAGAATCTAGTCTATCTTCAGATTCTTCACCTGAGGGGATGCCATCTAAAGGGAAGGACAACCCTGCAAACCCTTCTTCCTCATACTGAATGAAGGCCAGACTTGCAGAGTGGACCCCCAAGGTCTTACCCTTATACTTGGGGTCCCCCGTCCTGTGGTCACTGGCTCCACAAGTGTAACAAGTCCCACTGGATCTTGACACATAGGGAGGCTTGGAGAAACCACTCATGCTTGGGAGGATTAGTCCCACTGCCCTTACCTGACTCTTATGACTTCCCCTTATTAAACTTGTTGTGGGCCTTCTTGGGCATCTTTTTATCACTACCCCCACCCTCTTTCTCCTTCGGCTTCTTTGCCTCCTCCTGCTTACCTGAAGAAGGTTTTTCCTTAGGGGACACTATGTGAGACCCATAAGTCAGCAGCAATGGCTACTCTCTTTGGATTTAACTTATTTGAGTCAGCCAAATGCTGATTAAGCTCTGGGGAACAAGAGGCAAACATATGCTCAATCATGACCAAATGAATCATGCCCTCAAAGGTGGTTACCTGATAACCTTCTACCCAGCCACACACGTTTTTCAAAAGATCTGCAACAAAAGTAACATAAGCCATACATTCCTTCTCTGTACTCTAAATCTCCTCAAGTATTGGGCAGGAGTATTCCCAAACTTTAAGATGAGAGTTTGCTTACGTTTTGCAAAGTCTTGCCTGTCAGCTCTAGACATTTCCATAATGGCACTGCCACCAGAATTGGGCAGTCTGCTGAACAACCATGCAATTCTATCAGCATCACCCACTCTTTGTACTTCACGTGCATACTCAAAAGTTACAAGCCAATCACTTATATCATTCTTAGATCTTTTGGGATTCAAGAGTGTGAAGAGGACCCAGAACCAGATCCTCTGAAGAACTTTGTGAAGCCTGAATCTTGGCAAGCTCCATCTGTTGATCTCTGTTCTTCTGCCTTTCAACTCTCTCAAACTCTAGCCTTACCATATTGAACTCAAGCTCGTTTTCATTGAGACTGAGCTTCTCCTTTTACAGATCAAAAAATGTCTCAGCATCTGAGGTGGTGACAGACAAAAGTCCAGAAGATTCACTTTCCTCCTCCTCTTTCTCACCATTAGAAACTGCAGTGGCAGCAACTCCATTACTGCTGCTGGGTCCATCCCCAGCCCCACTACCATTAGATAAGGGAGGTACACGTTTGCTTTTCTCAAAATCATGCATTTTCACAATTATTCTGCTTTCGTGTAAGAGACTGTTAAGCCCCTGTCACTTCATAACATTTTTAAGTGATCCACTTTAGAAGAACCTAAAGTAGTAAATGTAACGGTTTCCATGTTGTTCATATTAGTAGATGACTTTACTACTACTAGGCATTCAAAAATCACTGTCTATTGTATAAGTATTATCTGGGCACACCACCAGTGCACTACACTGAGGTACCGAATACTGATCCGTTTCACAAAACACCCAGATGTTAAGTGGAGAAAGTCATCCCACTGCTGTACAGCAATTTGTTAGGACTGATTTTCTATACTCTGGCCTGGTGGACTGATGTATAAAGGCCAACCTATTTTGTGACAGGGACAACTCTGTGGCGCTGTAGCCAAACCAGTTCAAGGTAGCAGTGACGAGTGTATAGGCTAAGTCTCAACAGGTGGTGAGTTTGTAAAGGGTCCACAACGAGTACACACAAATGGGAATCACAGGTTACACTTAGACAGTATGCATAAAAATACAGTTATTTATTTGTGGCCAAATATCACTGAGTAATGACTACGAATGGGTAGAAATATCACAGAGCACTAATAATAGATTACATATATACAGTCATTGGTTGAGGGCATAATACAAATCAAACCCCTGTAAAAGAAAGTACAGATTAGATTATGCACCAAAGATCCACAGAGATTTAACCCTAACTTCAAAAGTCCTTCCTTAAATTGTCTGGGGCCTTATGCCCAAAAGTTCAGGAAAGGTCCGACAAAGTTTGTGAAGCTGGAAAAAATTAAGGTAGGGTCTCTGGGTTCCAGTGAACAGTTCCAAGGCTTAGTGGACAATATATTCTAACTAATAGAAGTGTCCCAAACATTTGGAATCCTTGCACCAGCAAGCTATGGTAAAACCAAAGTATATTAAAAGTTAGGAAAACTTTTAAAGGGAGTATAGGGGGGCATTTAAGAACAACTGTAACTTACCCCCCCCGTACTCAGATTCTTCCCCAGACTTGGCAGGACAATGGAAGAGGGTCTGAGGTTGCGTTACCCGCTGTCAGTCGCAGTCCTCAATTCGCAGGGGTTGCAGGTTTGAGCTGATCTCCAGTTGGTGTCTTTCGCTGGTGCAAGGACTCTTGGATGAAGAATGTAGCAACACTCAATACAGATCTCCTCTCAGGACTGGACTCGGTTCCGCTAAGCCGTCTCGGACGGTGGTCTCCACAGCACAGCGACGCAAAGGGCATCACTTGTCATGGTCAGAATTTTCCTTCTATCTCGCGTCTCCTTGAAGCTAGGACTCTGGAATTTCGCTGAGGTGAGTCTCGTAGGACAAGCTGAGGATCCCCCAAGTTCCAGGTCGCAACCCGGAACGGCAACATCAGCAGCACTGTAGCCCAAACTCTGAGCTGGTCAGCCACAGGACGGCCCTAGGACAATTCCGAAGACTTTGCAGGGTACAGAGCAGACATCAGGAATGGATGTTTCCTTCCACTCCAAGGGATGCAGCTCCTTCACAGGACTGCTGAAGATCATGAGCAAGACAGAGCACCACCAGGACAGCAGCAGAAGTTGGCCGCCAGGCTTCCTTCAGACGGGTCTGCGCTCTCATCACAGGTCTCACAGTTGGACAGGAGTCTTGGCTCCTTCGGGTTACTCCAGGATCTCTGAAGAATGGGTGCAGGGCTCCTCTTCTTATCCTAAAAGTCAGGTAAGAGCCGAAACTCCCACCAGCCAATAGCAGGACTAGCCACACACACACACACACACACACACCCTAGCAGTGGTCCAATCAGGACCATTGGCGGGAACACTCATGCATACCACTCAGGCACACTTAAACCAATTTGTGGATTGGGACCAGAGAGTACCAACCCACATCCTGCTAGCAAATGCACACAGCCCTCCAGTAGCCCGCCAAAAACTTCTGCTTTCCCGGGCACTGGAAGTCTATATAAGGATTTTCCTGGCCTCACATGCTAGGAGGAAGGCTAAAGAACAAGATGGCCAAAGGACAAGCGAATAACCTTGTGGCACGGCCATGTTTGGACACTAGGCACAGTTAGTAGCCAAATGCAGTAAACGCAGGAAGGCTAAAACAAAAAGCACTCAAAAATTGTAAAAGGTCACTGCTGCCACCAGCTTGTCCATTTAGCACACCCAAAGAAACCAAAAATCCTTTGAGTGTTAGTCTAGGGAAAAACAAAATGTGTACCCCATTGTACTGCTGCATTGTAAGATGCTTTGTACAATGATAAAAGTTACCACTAGTGATAAGTTACTAAAAGTAGTAACAATGTCGCAAGACTAAGGGAAACAAACTAAAAGTGGTACAGCTATGGCGGGGGTCAATAATATAACAACAAAACATTCCAAAAAGCTGTATGATATAAATTTGACCTAATTATTTAACTCTCATTCAAAATAGGTATCAAAAGTCAAAGATAACCAATTTTAGTTACCCTGGGGAACTGGAATATAATCTAGAGAGGTAGGTAAACTTGCGTTGAAATAAATAATGTGTTTTATTGAATAAAAAACACACATTTTACAAAATCATAATAATTAGAAATTGAAAAAGGACATCAGACACAGTTGTTATTGTTATTGTTATTGTTATTTTGCATTTATATAGCGCCTTATATACCATTGGTATGGTCTGAAGGCGCTGGTAGGTTGAACGCCCTTGGGAACCGAAGTTCAGATCAGTAGCGAGAGTAGAGAGAGTCAAAAGGTGCGTGTGAGCACCGGGTAGTGTGCAGCTCGTGCGGTATCCGTGTAATAGCTGCTTCTTAGCGGTAGGTGTGGTGGTTGAGAGATCAGGAGTATGTGTTCATTCTGGCAGGATTTATCCAGACCAGGTGTGGCTGCGTTAGGCCTGAGGAGAACGCCTGACTGGGGAATGTGTCACCAGCAGTGTTTACTTAGAATGATGTGGAGTGAGCGGCGGATGTTGGTATGAGAACAGTTATACCGAATGGTGTCATAGTATCTCTGTGTTTTAGTTGAGTGGTGATGTAAAGGAGAGAGTAAGCGTGGTGGTGTGATATGATGGGTTATATGCTCTTTCAAACGTTCTCTGCATTCCAAACCATACTATATACGTCACGTAATTCTATGCGCTCCAGTTCGTTCCGTGCACTCCTATCCACTCCATGCATTCATGCATTCCTGCTCGCTCTGCGCGCTTGAGTCCGCTCCGCGCGCTCCAGTCCGCCATGTGTACTCCAGTCAGCCCTACACATGCACTCTTGTCTGCCCCTCGCATGCACTCTTGTCTGCCTCACGCATGCACTCCTGTCTGCCCCATGCATGCACTCCTGCCTGTCCCATGCATGCACTCCTGTCTGCCCCATGCTCTACGCATTCGGCTGCTCTACGTATTCATCGATTCTATGCACTCATCAGTATTGGATGCAATCTGTGTTTGTTCGTTCTACGTACTCGTCCGCTCTACGCAACACGTCCATTCACTCTGGGCCCTCATTCGTTCCAGGCACGCGTTCGCTCCAGGCATTCATCCGCTTTATACACTCACATGTACTATGCATTCACCTGTTTTATGCACTCATCCCCTCTTTGCACTCACCCCCTCTACGCACTCACCCCCTCTACGCACTCACCTCCTCTATGCACTCATCTGCTCCCCGCACTCATCATCTTTAAGCACTCGCGCTTTTCATGCATTCAGCAGCAATATCCTGTTCTATATATTCATCTCTTCATTCATCTGTTCTATACTTTCATCCGCTCTATATACTTATCCACTCCTCCGCTCCATACTTATCCACTCCTCCGCTCCATCCGCTCATCCACTCATCCACTCATCAACTTACCCACTCACCCACTCATCCACTCTATCTACTCATCCGCTCTATCTACTTATCCTCTCTGTACACTTTATCCACTCATCCGCTCTATCCACTCATCCGCTCTATCCACTCCTTCGCTCTATCCACTCATCCACTCATCCACTCATCCGTTCTATCCACTCATCCGCTCTATACACTCATCTGCTCTATACACTCATCCGCTCTATCCACTCATCTGCTCTATCCATCATCCGCTCTACCCACTCATCTGCTCTATCCACTCATCCGTTCTATACAGTCATCCGCTCTATACACTCATCCGCTCTGTACATTCATCTGCTCCAGGGATCTACACACTCTCCGCACCTCCATATTCATCCATTATCCACCCGCATGTGCTCTACATACTCATCCGCTCCACATACTCATCTGTTCTACACATTTATCCGGTTTATGCTCATCCGTTCTGGATATTCATCTGTTTTACGTACTCTTGCGTTCTACTCGCTTTTCTGTTTTTGCGCACTCATCCGCGCTACACGCTTGTCCGTTCTACACATCCAGTCGCTCAACACACTCATCCACTCAGCATTTTCATCCATTCCATACACTCATCCGATCTACAAATTCATTCGATTTCCACACTCATTCGAACTATATAGGTATCTGTTCTTCCACTCATGCATTCTTCCACTCAGCGCATTCATTTGTTCCACCTGTTTCATCCATTCTAACTAATTCTTCCACTCAGCGCATTCATTTGTTCCACCTGTTTCACCCATTCTAGCTAATTCATCCACGCCATTTACTTTGTTCAGTCCTCATGCATTCTGTACATTTCAGGAGTTTAAATCTCTTTACTGTTTCCGTATGATTTACTCTTATTAGCGATTTCACTGCTTTGATCTACTTTATTCGTTTAATTCTGTTTGTCCTTCTAGTTTAGATTAGGGGTTATTAGCTGTCAGTTTCTCGCATCAAGTCATTTGATGGATTGGTGTCGTTGAGTTGTTGTTGGTCTGTTTGGGATAGTTTGGTACGGGTTGGTTTAAGGGGAAGAGCCAGGTTTTCAGCAGTTTGCGGAAAGACGTTAAATCCTCAGTTAGGCGTATGTGGGGTGGGAATGAGTTCCATAGCGTGGGGGCCAAGGCTAAGAATGATGCTCCGCCTAACCTACTTGAGTTTGTCTTCGGTATGACTAGGAGGCCGGCGAGCTTGATTTTAGGGTGCATGGGGAGTGGTAGGGTTTTAGCTTGTCTTGAAGATATTGAGGTCCGATTTTGTGCAGTGCTCGATGGGAGATGCACAAGGTTTTGAAAGTCACCCTTCGGGCTACTGGAAGCCAGTGCAGCGTCTTAAGGGCTGGGGAGATGTGGTCTCTTGGGCCGAGCGCAAGTAGCAATTTGGCTGCAGAGTTTTGTGCCCTTTGGAGTTTATTCAGTTGATACGCGTGGACTCCGAGGTATAGGGGGTTTGCGTAGTCCAGTCTTGATATAACGATTGATTGGACCGCAGAGAGTCTGATGGGAAAGGAGAGATATGGAAAGATGCGCCTTAGGGTTTTAAGGTGGTAGTGGCAGGACTTTGAGAAGTTGTTGACTTGGCGCAAGAGTGTTAGGTCAGAGTCAAAGGTGCATCTAAGATTTTTCACTAAGTTGGAGGGGGTTGGTGAGTTGCCCATGGCGGATGGCCAGGGTAGTGGGTGCGGAAGAAGTTCGGAGTTGCCACATACCATGATTTCTGTTTTGGAGGGGTTTAACAAGAGGTGGCTTTGGGTCATCCAGAGTTCTATGTCAAGGAGGCAGGAGGCCAGGTCTGGTCGGGAGTTGGGTTTTGAGTTCAGGAGTTTTAGAATTAGTTGAGAGTCATCGGCGTAGTTGTAGCACAGGATGTTGTGCGAACAAATTATTGGTGGGAGGTTGATCAAGTAGAGATTGAACAGGAGGGCAGATAGGCATGTTCCGTGTGGGACTCCCGTGTCGACTGGTTGGTCAAGATCAAAAAAGTTTTCTAGTACAATCACTCAAAGAAAATGCATAAGAAGAAAATAGGCAATAGATGAACCATCTTGATAATAAAACACAAATAAAGAAATAAAAAAAATTCACACGAATTTGACAAACAATGAAAATACAAAATAATGAATAGATGTATTTTCATAATACTGTAATTTGGCAGGTCTGCCTAAGACTAAGGGAAACCATGTTTCCCAGTACTGACAACCTGAGGGACATGTCAGTTTCTCCATAACAGATGAGCAAAAGACAGTGGGCCTCATTATGACTTTGTCAGTCCACAAAAAATAAGTAAGCTTACCGGCACCCTTGTTTCCGGACCGGCAAATTACAAGTTTGTCTGCTGGGGCTGCTGCACTTGACAGGTCTGACCCGGCCGTACGCAGTGGCCCCGGGAGGCAAACTTATCACAGAAATGTTGGCACTGTTAGTAATGGTGCTGATGCTTCCGTGAGCCCTCAGGACTCCATGGGAATGGGTACTACGTTTTACCAGCACCCAGCTTCCCGGTCTGCCGGGACTTGTAATGTCCTGGTGACACTGGGAAGCTAGGTGCCGGTAACATGTTACGAGTCTGGTGGCAAAGCACCGGCAGGGTTACCGCCGGACTCGTAATGAGGCCCAGTGTAGTGAAGCTTAAGGCTTCACTGAACTGTAGAAAGTACAGGTCAGGGTCAAAAATAAAAGCAAAAGGTTTGGGGGTCCATTAAAATGGAAGGAAAGGTGCAGGAAAGAGAAATCTTTCCTAATACCCCCCACATGGATAAAAGGCAGAACATGAAGACACACTGAGCAAGGTGAGACACGAGAAGGAGCAGATCTTCCAGGGCAAAGGTAAACCCACTGGAGCAGATTGACAGATTGAGTGACCAGATCAAGGGGTAGGGGTAGGGAAACCCTGAGGATCCCTGCAGGAGGTTGTTGCCTGCAGGAATACGCGGAGAAAGCCAAATCCCAGACAGGAAGAAGCTTGCGTTGTGTTTCACGGATGCTAGGAACCTCACGGGTGAACAGCAGAGTTGGGGACGCTCGGCCAAGCCTGTGGTATTAACCTTGATTAGTGATTCAAAGCCGTAGAGAAAAGAAAGGAATGCACACAACCTGTGAGTTAACGGAAGACATGAAAGGCGGGTTTGTGTCAAGGAAACATTGAAGCCACAACAGTGTATCTCACAATTGAAGGTTGCGCGATGAGACGCGAAAGAAAGCAAATCAGCAGTGAACTTTAAAGTTACAGATAACTGTGAAGCAATGCCTTCAGAGGTCGGAGCCTGACTGAGGGAAACCTACCTGAACAGTTGATGATTTGAGAGGTCTGTGCCCGACAGAGGGAGACCTACGTGAATTTTTGTTGAACTGTGAAAGAACCTTTGGTGAACTGAAAATAAGTGACTTTAACGTGGAAGGCCAAGTGGGCCTCGACCCACGTTTTGAACTGCCTTTTTTTGATAATCTGAGCCAGAATGTGTCCTCCTGTCTACAGGGGCTGCCTTATTCAGTGCTGTCCAACGTGGGGAGGAGAGCCGACTCAGCCATCTTGATCCTTTAAGATAAAACACTGACTTTCTTTTGCATACACATTTCCCTTTACATACTTTTTCTATAAGAGATAGGGCAACCATTAGGTTGTTTTAATATAGGGCATTTTAATTTGACATAGACTGACTAGGACTGTGTTTTCTTTATTGTTTCATGATAGAGACTACTCCCATCTTAGCTATGGGGCAAAGTAGGAGTTTTTCCAAACACCAAGAATGTAATAAAGGTTTTGAAACTTGTAGCTCTGGTGTCAGTGTCATACTTGTGATACCATGCCTCCCTTACACAGGCAATTTAAGTGCTTGATCAATGCATAATACTCACCCTCTGAGAGGTTCTTGGAGAGAGGGATTGGCATCCCTAGTGCCTTCTAGTGCGAAAACAAGGACCCTTTTTCATGATTACGTGCAGAGGGCTGGGCCACCATCCTTTGCTTTAGAGTTATCTGCCATGCCAACCATGAGCGGGCGGTCCTAGGTGCCTGGTTGCCTTCCTATAGCACGATCAGTGTGATTTTGCCAAAGTGCATTTTTAGTGCACTGCATTACCCTCCTCCAAGCCCATATGGGTGCAATACCTAGCCCACTGCCAGGGCTTTTCAATGTACAAGTTGCTGGAGTGACTACTTGACTCTTCCATGTGTGCTTGGTGTCCCACAAGGAAGGTTGGAAGACAGAATGAGGCTGTTGAAAGGAAGAAGGGGCTGGTAACTGAGATGGGCAGGTGGGGGAGGGTGCAGGTAGGGGGTAAGGAAATCCTGCTGGCTGAAATGGGTGTTCTATAAGCGGAAAGTGAGCACGTGAGAGTTAAGGGGATCATGAGGTCGGGGAACAGCCAGGTCTTGAGGGCTTTCCTGGAGGCCCTGTGATCCTCTATGTGGTGGGGTTCGAGTTCCAGAATGTGGGTGTGAGGACAGGGAAGCAGACGCCTCCTAATCTGGAGAACTTGAAAGGAGGGAATATCAGGAGGTGTGCAGAGCCTGATCCAAGGTTTCTGGTGGGGTGGTAGTGGGAGAGCTTGTTTTGGAGGAATTCCAGGCCTTTCTTGTGGATTGCGCGATGGGTAATGCACATCCCCTTGAAGAGGCCCGTTGACTGATCAGCAGCCAGTGGAGTGTCCTGAATGCAGCGGAAATGTGTTTTCGGGGGAAAGAGTGAGTGGAGGAGCCTTGCTGCAGAGTTTTGAACCCGTTGGAGCTTTCTCAGTTGGGTGCGCCCAGGTACAGGGAGTTAGAGTAGTATAGGCACAAGAGTATGATTGCCATGAATGCAGATACTCTATGGGAGTACGAAAGATAGGCAAAAATACGCTTGAGGATGCAGAAGTGGAAGGTGCATGACCTGGAGACTGCATTGATTTGAAGGGAAAGGGTCAGGTATGAGCTAAAAGTGCATCCTAGGTTTTTTACTGTGGGGGATGCAGTGGGGGAGGGTCCTAATGAATGCAGCCATGAGATAGTTTGGGGAAGGAGAGATGTTTTGCCTTATGAAAAACACATTGCCTCGCTTTCTTAACTCATAACAAGTCTTAGGAACCTCATGGCATGCCTCTTGAAACAAGCTTCAATTCCATAGAAATTGAGGTCCATATTAAACCAGCTGCTGCCATGCCCGCTTCTCAACTCAGAAAAAAAGAGGAGTTGTTATCTTGTTTGGCGTTGCTTTAGGAAGACATTAATGCTGCTACCCCAATCATAAACATGACATGAGAGGATATGAGGCATGACCTCGCAACAACTGGAGCAATGGTGGATGAAAATGAGAAAGCCTTCAAGGTGCTCCGGTAAGACTTTGAGAAGTCCACCTCCAATCTGCTGGAACATCAAGAGAATCGGAACATGAAGACGAGGAGACTTTAAGATTTAGAGAATCGTCACAGATGGGAACGGAAGAAGACATCAAGGCCTGTGTCCAATAGCTTCTGGAATATACTGCTACAACTCTAGCAGCAGACAGAATTGTACTAGGGAGAGGGTATATAGAGCTGGTCCATTATGTCAAGGAGTTGGAACACCACCTAGAGACGTTTTGATGAAGGTTCATGCCTACATAGTGTAAGGAAGGCATGGTATCAAACAGTGAATACAGACACAAGTGATCTCAGTTCAAGGGTGTTTATTGAAATTCAATGGGATGGTTGAACACCTATCTAATCTAATTCTAAGGATGGGAGCAAGCTACAACCATCAAATAATAATAACGCAGTCCTAGTCAAGTCTCTGTCAAAATAAAAGGGCCTTTACTAATAAACCTATTGCCAATCCTTACTTCTAAATACAAAAGGGTGTCAGACAATAATGTATGCAACAAAGAAAAGTGTTCAAGAAATATGTCATTACGGTTGAGAAGTTGGTTTCCCTTCCCCATGTTTTCAGCACAGGGCAAGGCAGCACGTTCGAGCTTCGCACACACTCTGGCTTCTCTGCCACGAGGACACAGTTCAAAGCATAGACATCAGGGCCTTCTGCCAAAGTCTGTTTTCCAATAACAGTCTCTTACTGTAGAGGGCCTGTCGTAATAAACAAATATCAAAGTTCCATTTCTATTATGATCTCCACATGCACAAGTTCTTGCTTCCAGAATTTATCATGGGTCTCCCTCCTTCAGGCTTGGACCCCTTTGTACCACAAGGTTTACTCTTCATCTCCCTTGTTCAGGCTCGGACCATGGATCCCCCTCGTTCAGGCTCAGATCCTCTTGATATCAAAATCGCAGACTTTCGAATGTGCAATGGGTTTTGCTTAAACTGTCGCAGGACCAATTTGATTCACTTCATACAATATTCTCATCAATCTTTTGGCTTTCGTTTCTCTTGGCGGGATACCTTACAGAGACCTTTGATTGAGCACACTCACTGTGCCGGACCACTCCATTAACGGTATCGTATCTTCTCTTCTCAAGTTCAAACATTCATCAGCAGTTTAGCTTTGCTCGCGTCTTTCATCACATGTGTTTAACAATGTTCGTTCTAGCGCTGTTGCCGCTTGCACCCTTGACTTCAACACAGACCGGTCTTGAATCAGCCTCCCCAGCTCACCGGCTATGCTGATCTCTGTACTGCTGCTTTGTTCTTGGAGCCAAGGGCGATACCACGGTGGCTGCGGCTCCTCCCCACCTTGGTTGGTTACGCAGAAGGGTCTTCGTTATCTGTGACACACAATGCATGAGTCTTCAGTCAGGTTTCCCAGCCTTATGCTTTCTGCTTCAAAGGTTTCTGGAAAGTAACGGTTTCTCGCCAAAAAGAGTGTGCTCTCGTGCTTCGCCTTTTATCCATGTGGGGAAGTTTAATGGAAGTCAGGTGTGAGTGATTGTCAGTAATTGCCTGACTTCGCCTGACCATAGTAGCGGGACAGGTCAGGTACACTGCTCAGGTGTGAGTCTGTTTTCTCCCAGAGTGGGCTGTCCATGTGAAAGTGTTGGAGAAGGGAAAGGGGGGGAGATAAAGTTCCCACGTATCCTTCATGGTAGGATGGGGTAAAGGTGTTTTAGGAGGAGGGATACCACGTCTTGCCATCCGGTGTCCCACTCCAACTCCTCAAAGACCCCTCACCCAGGTGATCTGCCCGCTCTGGTCCACCCCCAGGGTCTGGATCCAAAGGCGATGGGCATGCCCCTAGCCACCTGAGAGAGATATCCCAAGGGACTAGCGGGTGAGATACCTTCTGGTTTCTCACATACCCTTCCTCTATATGATGTAGCTGGATCTGTTTCACAGGGAAACCCGGTAAAGGAAATCAACGTTCCCATGGTCTTTTCCTTTTTGGTGTTCCACAGTGAAACAGTAGGGTTGCAGGTCTAAGAACCATCGCATGACTCAAGGGTTAAAGTCCTTTCGTTGGCTTATCCATACTAAAGGTGAGTGGTCTGTGACAAGGGTGAACTTCCTTCATAAAAGATAGTATCTTAGATGGGTGAATGCCCATTTGATGGCAAGGGCCTCTAACTCCAATAAAAGTAGTTTGTTTCACGTGGGAAGAGCTTTCGACTAGTGAATAGGATAGGGTGTTCTAATCCATCACAAATTTGCGATAAGACTTCTCCTAACCCTGTGAGAGAGTCATTGGTTTGTAATGCAATCGCCTTTGAAAAGTCTACCACCTTTAGTATTTGGTTCTGGCACAAGGTTTGTTTTAAGTTGTTGTAACATATGTCGTCCTCATCAGTCCAATGCATGTTCTGGGGTTCAGTGTTCTTTCTTTAATTCATCAGTTAAGCTAGCTGTTTTATCTGAGAAATTAGGGATAAACCTACGGTAATAACCAATCAATACTAGGAACGCTCTAAAGTCTCTCTTGGTCTTAGGCGTGCAGGTATCTAGGACGGCTTTCCCTTTTCCTCGTTGGGGCGGGACACTGCCATTCCCTACAAAGAAGCCAAGGCATTTCACAGCTGATTGGGCCAGCTTACATTTGGATGGATTGGCAGTTAAGCTGGCTTCTCTGAGGGTTCCCATAATAGTAAAGAGATGGAAAAGATGGTCTTCCCAAGTCTTACTGTAAATGACTATGTCATCAATATAAGCCCCACAGTAATCAGAGTAGGGCAGTAATATCCTGTCCATAAGCCGTTGGAAAGTGGCTGGGGTCCCATTCAGGCTAAAAGGGAGGCCTTTAAACTAGAATAGTCCCAGGGGCGTTAGGAACGCAGTCTTTTCCTTATCATATCCATGTACGGGGACCTGCCAATATCCCTTGGTTAAGTCTAGGGTCGATAGAAAGATGACACTTCCGAGTTTATCTATTAACTCATTGATGCGCAGTATAGGATAGGCATCTAAGGCAGAGATGGCATCAACCTGTCTGAATTCTATGCAAAACCTCCAAGAATGATCAAGCTTTGTTACCAATATAATAGGGGACAACCATGGGCTAGGAGAAGGCTCAATAATGTTTGCCTTCAGCATTTTATCACTTCCTCTACCACTATTAGTTTTCGGGCTTCTGGGAGTCTATAGGGTTTTAAATGGACCACTTTTCCTTTTGTAGTTTTTATATAATGAGTACCATGTACTCTCCCTGGTATTTCATAGAATACATCAGGGAAGGCCATGATCAGGCTGTTGCAATCTTCTTGCTTTTGTCTAGATAGTTCTTGGGGAATGAGCTCTGAATTGTCTATCTCCTCTGTTATCAAACAAGACAATATCGAGGTTGAGGTAGCGGAAGGATTTTCTTTCCACTCCTTTAAGAGATTTACATGGTAAAGGTGGGTGTTTTGCTTATCAGGTTGGGCTATTTTATAGGTACAGGTTCAGGTAGGTTTGCTCTAGTACCTCATATGGCCCATGCCACTTTGAGACAAGTTTATTTTCAGAGGTAGGTAAGAGGACTAATACGTGAAAATGCATCTATTTTGTGGTATTCTGTACTGGCCAAGGCGTACACATTAAAGTGCCCCATTCAGGTTTCTTTGCTCCCTGACTGGGTTTTGATTCTGCATGCAGAAAAGGATCACAGCGAAAGGCTGGCAAACTTATCTCCGAGAGGACAGTTTAGCTAATGGAATTTACCAGCTGGAGCCTTGAACAGGCAGACATTGATAATGAAGCACAAGGAATGTCTCCTGATGAGAACGTGATGAACTTCCTCGCTCTGAGAACAGTAAATTGCACATAGGTGACGCACAGCGAGGTACCATGTGTCGCCATGGAGAATGCCCACGTTACGTGGGTCATAAACAATGTATTATTTCAGCAACCAAGGCCGATTTGAAGTGTATTTATATTGGGTCTTCTTCAAGCGAGAATAAACTCTTGTTATATAATATATTTGTTTTGTGACTGGTGTGTTCTTAATTTTTTGCAGTAACTCAGATTTGGAACTAACAAATGGCGCCCAGAGCGTGGGGAATCTTTCAATGACAACCCATCGCTTTCCGAGGACAGAGTGGACGGACCAAGACCAGTGAGTAATGGGGACCCCATGCTAGGAGACTTTGTTTCTCGCAGTCTGCTTCTCATGATCTCCGTTCGCTGCATCGCCCAGAGGTTGTCACGGCGAGATTCCTGGATCGTATGCAGCAACTGTTTCGCTTTTTGGGAGATCACCAGCCACAAAAGGGTTTGTTTTGAATTGATGGGGGGTTGATTTCGTTTTGATCAGGTGAGTTTGTTTCAAACTGCAACTGCTTGGACATTTGTTTGGATAAAAATATTTTGCGCAATATATTTCCCACGTAATAGTCATTGTTTTTGATGAACATGCCTGGTTTCAGTAAATTGTCGACTTGTTCGGCAAAGCTTTGTTGAAAGAGAAGACAGCAGAATGACTTAGAACATAGTTAGCTGGCGCCGCCGGAAGGGTCACCTGCATACGAGATGTATATAAAGTTTGGATTGGGAGCTATCGTTTTTAACAGTATTTGCCATTGCCAGACCAGACATGAGGCGGATCTTCAGTGGCCTAAATTGGGAAGTTTTGATATAAATCGAATTTAGAGTCAGTACTATTGAGGAAGAAAGCGAGGCCTGCTGCCTTTGATGCTGTTAGGGATTGGTGGAAAGAAGTCACATAATGCCTAAAAGTATGGAGAAATGTCCACACAAACACAGTACCCAAGCTGAAAGGGCATTAGCACACGGTCAACAGAAGCAAGACGAGGCGATGAGGGGAATGGATAGGGGGTTCCAAACAGAGGTACAGAAAATATACCTGTCAAAAGAATTGCATGCATCTGATGAATTAATAAATAAACTGTTGAATTAAAGGCAAACACCTCCTACCGCACCTCCTCCGTATGTTCCACCACCTGCCACACCAGCACAGCCACCATTACCAGCACCCGATACACACTGACGGTTGGCCACCACCTCCTACCTCCCGGGATTTACTTTTGCCATTAGTAACCTCTGCCACACTTCTTGTAGCACCTAGCGACCAGATAACTGTAACCCGTATTGCAGTACCTCTCGGACGGAGAAAGGCTTCACAGCAATGGGCAGAATTATATATACAGGACGGCGATGAAACAGCCGCTTCAGGCTCTCTGAAAGATCATGGAGATATCCCTGAAAAAAAGGTATTACTAGAACAAATGGGACAATACTTAGTGCAGATTTGGGGCGATTTTACTGATTCCGCCGTACCACAGGAGTTTGCGGATTTGAATTTCTTGTCATTCACTAGAGACACACCATTGAAAATACAGGAACACATGTCTAAATTATTCATCTTTAAACGGGAACTAGATTAGCTGCACCAATTAAAATTAGATAGAGATGTACAGCAGACATCCTACATTCAGAAAAGATTTTTGAACCACACCAAAAAATGTTAGTAAAGAAATGCGCATCTGCACGGGAGACGCGTTTAGATGGATTTATAGATGCCTCTATCTCACCTATCGACATTCATGACACTTTTAGTCAATATTCATCCTCCATGCAAAGGAAAGTATTACAGGTTATGGTTGAATATTTGCAAGACGAGTGTCTTAAAAAGGAAGGATGCTGTCCTGCAAATAGTATGGTAATCTAGAAATGCACATTTTCTAATGACACACTGCTAACTTCATTGTCCCTCGGTCTAGCTTTGCTCCTTAGTAAACGCTCTGAGATTCCCACTGTGCAGTTACCCATGTGAGAAGTTCGCCCTATTCTTGTGCCCCAGAAAGAGGAAGCAGGCATTAACGCTGCCCCTGCAACAATTACCCCTGCACACTATATCTGCAATGTGTGCATGTCCCTTTTTCAAGACAAGAAGTAAACACTCTTAAACAGTCTATCCCTGACATTAGGAAGAACTCCAAAGGGTTCTATAAAGAAATAGAGTCCGTATAGAACTTGTCGGTTTTCACTTTAGGAGACATAGGACCTCATTACGAGTCGGCTGTGCCGGAATCCGGTGATTCCGTGACGACGGTTACTCCACTTCCGCGACCGCAAGGTTGTGGAAATAAGGGCCAATTATGGCACTTGGGTCGCGCGCAACACACCGAGGTGGAAACGGAGTCACCGCCGTCATGTAAACACCCACGCAAATGGACTTTACGCCACAGAAAACGGTGCTAAACCCATGTCCGCCCCCGCCGACACGGAAACACCGGAAGCGGAAACACCAACACCGGAAGCGGAAACAGCATGACCGCGGGACAAAAACGGAAACAGAGAGGCGGCCATTATACAAAGCACAATCCACTGCCATCCTCAGACACCACAGGTCAGATTACCTCCCTGAGACTGACAACTCATCGAATGGCATCCAGGATACCAGCACGCAGACAGCGAAAGCCACGCTTTAGGGAGGCTGAGCTCACAGTTCTGGTGGACCACATTGTTGAGCATGCGGAAATGCTCTTTAGTGCAGACCAGCGGCACGCTACTCAGCAACGGCACAAGGAGGTGTGGGCGGAGGCAGCACGCAAGTGCACAGCGGTCAGTGTGACCACACACTCTGTGAAGGACTGCCATAAGAGGTCGGATGACCTCAGGCTGCGGGTGCGCAACCTCATGACTGCACACCGCCAACACAGCACTGGCACTGGTGGAGGCCCTGCATCCCCTCTCAAGTTGCAAACGTGGGAGGAGCGCTGCAGCAGTGTCATGCACCTCGAAGGCATACATGGCATAGAACAGGCAGAGGCAGGAGTGAGCCCACCTGCACATGCTGGTAAGTGCACATAGTACAAAGCCATAAGTGTGAATGAGAGTGACCCAATGGACCCACTCACAATGCCCCCCCCCCAACAGGGCAGGAGTGACCCAATGGACCCACTGACTGGCCAGATGACAAGTAACACATCCCCACAGCATGAACCCTGGAAATGCACACAGTGCTTGCCTGACTGAAAGCAGACACACACACACCTGAGTGCATCAATAGTCACAAGTGTGTACATGCAAGTGGTCATGGATTATCATGTCGGATGCATGTGATGGACACATCTAGTAACATCACACAACTAACAGCATGCCCTCTGTATCCCCACAGTCGAGACAAGTGACGGCGACGGCCAAGAGGCAACGCAGCGGCCACCTGCACGCGCCGAACTCAGCACTTCTGCACAGGAGGATGATGCTAGCTGCTCCAGCACACAAGGGCCGGTTGCATCAGGCACACCGGCTACATCAGGCACACCGGCTACATCAGGCACACCGGGTACATCAGGCACACCAGCATACGCCACCATCCCCATGCAGGCACCCACCCTAGCCCCGGATGATGATTCGCAGCCCATCTGCACAGCTGAGGAGGCTGCATCAAGTGATGGAAGTGGCCTGGCCATGCAGGCCGAAGCAGTACAATAGGGTGAGGGGGACAACCTGGATGAGGTGTCACCCATCCATGGCCTACAGTTCAGCCCCCAAGAACTGTACAGCCCCATGTGCTCCCCAACTCCCTCCATGGCTGAGCTCAGTACACGCTTGCAGCACTTTGAGCAACAACAAGCCACCCTGACGCAGCTGGTGGAAAGTCAGCTGGAGGAGGCCAGGCTGCAGCGTGAGGAGGCCGTGCATCAGCGGGAGGAGGCCAGGCTGCAGCGTGAGAGCAATGCTACATCGGTGCGGCGGCTCTCCAGGTCGATTGGACGATTTGCGGCCACCATTGTCACCCTGGCACGCCATGTCAGGGAAGGGAACAGTGTGCAATCCAGCATTGCTCAGTCAATGTTGGTAGCCCAGCAGGCGTTTCAAGGGCGCTTACCCACAGTCACACCGACAGTCACCTCAGCCAGCACCACCCCATCCAGCTCTGCCACTGCCAGGACACGGAGGCGTTCTAGTCGGGTGACTGGAGCCGCCAGCAAGGACACGGCACCGCATAAGCACACCCGCAAATAGTGGCATGTGGGGATGCCAGTCAACATGACATTTGGGGACACCATGGGTGTAGGGGGATGGGTACATTTGGGTGGTGGGGGAGGTCCATTAGGGGGTTAGTTGTTTGGGGCCTGGTTGGGAGTGTGTACGTTTGGGTTGTGGGTGGGCACGGGTGTACAGCTTACCTACCCAATGCACTTTCTTACCTGGTTTATCGAAAATACAACACCTTTGAAAAGTACCATAATGAGTGGACATCTGTCATTTCATATGCAGTACAATTAAATGGTATTTCCGGTCCCAAATTGTTATTGTCCCTATGGGTCGGCCATGCGCTTCCAAACATTAATCGGTCGATCGCAGCAAAATCCGCCACGGACCCAACCCGACCCCTCGTCCAATAAACAAACGATAAATCTCACTTTTACATAAATAGACAATTATCTCCATATTTATGGTTTCCTAGGGCTGAAAAGCACGCAGACAATATAGAAAGGTGGAGTGTAGAATTCAAGTTCTCAGGGATGGCTTTACACAGAATGTTGCAAAGTAAGAATGTATGCATGTTCACAGTGAAGGTCAGCTGCTTCGATTTATTGCTCGCGGGCCGGAGTGGCCCACGACTCGCAGTATAAGGTTCTATTGTTTTTTGACCTTGACAGACAGGCACCGTGCCTAAAGTCTTCTTTTGAAGGAGGGGTGCAATAACGTAAGAGATGATAAGGATGACATTTCTGAAACGAGACCGATTTTCATGTTTGTTCACTATAAGAAAGATCATTGGCACAGACGGAGTGGTATTTAGGGACTGCATTACGCCTAGACAATGGAAAATGCAAATCTAATGTAAGTAACCCTTGAGATGATTTTATCCCGGAATATATTAACAATAGCGTAGCGTTAAAGGCCGGTTAAGTTGGACTTCTTCGTTTAATGTGGCATTTTGTACCACGCACTATCAACGCCGAAGTGCTCCCCTGGCGCTCAGGGGGCTCTGAAAAAGGCAGAGAAGAGGGGGTGGGTTAGTGGGAATAACGTAACATACTCTGTTGCACTATCCTCGCTAGCAAATAGTTGCAGGCCCAATAAATGAAATGAATAATTTCAATGAAGATCGGCTGGAGAAACTAATTCATGTTTTTAATACAGGTACATCCTTCCCTACTGCCAATTGCCATCATTTCCAAACCCCGGCCGACGGGTTCTTCAGCTGCCAGGTGCAGCACCATGTCAACAACTTCACCACCCTGACCATTTTATGGGACGATCGGCAAGGACCAATATGCCCTTACACAGTACTAGCGGCTAGAAGCAACATACCAACCGTTACGGTGGGGTAGTGCCTCGTTGTTGGAACAGCCTTGCGATTATCAGTGCGACCATAGTGCTTCTTTTATCGTAAACCAACACCCTGTGTACCGCAAAGGAACAGCGTGTGACTCAAGATGAACTTTTGCGGATCGAGAGCAAAGACAAATGCGAATCGCTGAATATTCTCTAAACATTTGACGTCAAATAAATGTACTTTACCAATTGTACAATCTTGCTGTTTGCTTTTAAACCACAGTTTCATATTCCAAATTGTTGCGCGCTGTGTTGAGAGATGATCTGTGTTGTTTTACGGGTTCTGTGTGAAGTCGCATAGAAGTCGACTGGGCGCGTTTGGCTACGCAGCCCAGTAACGTCACGGAGAGAGGCGGGGAATATGAATGCTTTGTTGATGTCAGGCTCAGGGGCGGGGGATTTGATTTAGTGCCGCAAAAACAGGTCAGCCAGGGCGATGGGGCAAGTGATAGGATTATCACATAATGTCGGCGCACAGCAGCCTGATTTATCGTTCGTTTAGTGAACGAAAAGTCGGGCAAGGTCCACAGGAAATTTTTCCACGATCGACAGATCCATGCCCGAAAACACATGGCCGACCCATAGGGACAATTACAATCTGGTCACGGAAATACCCTTTATTCATTTAGTGGCATCACCATATCCCTTAAATGCTGAGGATGTGCATCCTGTGCTCGTTGTCCATCTAGTAGACCCGCAGGAGGTGGTTGTGCCATCCCATCCCCATCCCCATCTCCGTCTCCGTCTCCGTCACCATCCCCATCTTCATCATCTCTGTCTGGGGGCATTGGAATGTTCCTGCGCTGGCACAGATTATGCAGCATGGCACACACGAGCGTAATTTTACCCGTCTTCACTGGGCTGTACAGCAGTGATCTGCCAGATCTCCTTAAACAGCGGAACCGGGCCTTCAGTAGTCCAAATGTCCTCTCAATCATGCCACGTGTGCGAACATGTGCCCTGTTGTACGCATCTTCATGCCTGTTCCTTGGCCTCCGTACAGGCGTCATCAGCCATGGCATGAGTGCATATCCGGAATCTCCTACATGGGATGTAGATGTGGGAGACATGTCAGTGTTGGTAGTATCATGTCTTCATCAGATGCAGTGGAATCTTGTGTCATTGTTCATTCATGCGTATGTGTCATGCAGTGTTTTTACTGATGGGTGTTAATCTTCTATGGCCATCATAGTGGGGGTTGGCAGCTGGACTTTGACCAATGCATTGGTGTGCATGTGGCTTGTGAGTATGGCATTGTGCAGTGATGTGCACACATGGCAAGGTCACTCCACAGTGATGATATAGTAGATGCAGGACGTCTCATGTACAGCCATCATGTGCATTGTGAGTGCTGTGTTGCATATTATGGGGGGGGTTGCTGTGGCTCCAGTTGTGTGTGCCAGCGGGAGTTCAGGCTGTGTGTGTCAGGTGGCAGGGTGTGTACGGCCACACTGTGGCTACCTGTCATGTGTTGCTTTGTGAAGTTTGGGTTCTGCTCTCTATTCAGTGGATGGGCGGGGGGTGATGCATGTGCAGTCGCAGCAGCCCACTCACGTAGCTCATTGCCCTGGTCAAACACACACACCCCACTTACACAGGTCCGGAGTATTGGCACCTGTACTCACCCAATAGCCATGTGCTTTCTCCAGCATAGCGTTCCATGTACCGTGGCAATGTTGAATTCTGCAGTACCACTGAGTTATGGGTTGAGCCCGGGAAACGTGCGGAGCAATGTGTAATCACTAGCGTCGCATCACATACCATCTGTACATTCAGTGAGTGGTACTGTTTCCTATCGCGGAACACCATTTCAATTGCACGTGGTACTGTCAGCTCAATGTGGGTGCAGTTGAGTGCACCTATGCAGTTTGGCATGCTGCTATAGCATGGAAGGCCAACTTGGTGGCAATCACCTGGGGGAGGGTACGGTGTAGGGCAATCTGTTCAGACACATGGCACATCATGGCATCCAGTACCTGAACCAGGATTATTGAGAAACAGGGTTGTGATAGGCCGTGCAGCTCACCGAGTGTATGTTGATAGGTACCGGTGCCAAGAAAGTGCAGCACAGACGCGACCTTCAGGAGGGGGGGTCGCGGTGGGGGTGGCTATGTGACTGCTGATGTCGTCCTCTATCAGGCCAGTGATGTACAGGATTGTTGGATGGTCCAGCCGGTATAATGTGTGGATCTGTCCTGGGGTGAGGTTCCAGGGTGAGGCCCTGATGCGTGGTATTGCAGGCTGCCTGCGGGGTGCTGCCGGCTGGACAATGGGGTTTGCCATGGGTACAGGGTTAGCTGGTTGCCGCCTGTGCCTCCTACGCCTACGCCTCCGCCTCCTCCTCCTCCTCCTCCTCCTCTTCAACATTACTGCCATCATGTGCAATGCTGCCTGTTGGTTGAGTAGGCCCAGTCCCAATGCTACTGGAGCTGCTGCCTGCATGGTTCTGTTTTGAGTTGGGCTGGGTGTGGCCCTTTTGTACACACCCAGTGGCCTGCTGGGTCCAGCTGGGCTGATTTGGTGCACCTGTGGCCTGATTCAGGACACCAGGCACAGTTTAACGTCATGTTCGCTGTGGCGGCGGTACTGCCGCCGTGATCACGGTTTTACCGCCATTTTGTTGTCGGTCTTTCCATGTCCGCGCTAGTTGTGATGCTCGCGGTGTTTCGTATTGCCGGCAACGGAGGAGTTTCCATGCAGGCAGAGTTTACGGGAGCTTTAACTCCGCGGTGGCGGTTGGAGGTGGTGCTGTTTCTGGGTTCGCAGGTCATGATTAGGCGGATGTGGAAACGGTGCCGGTATGGTTATACCGGCTGCGTTAATTCCGGACCGGAGCACTTGTAATGAGGCCCAAAGACTTGTTATTTCCGATCATTTTACCGGCAGATTTATGGAAACAGGTTAGGTCTGTAGACGATGTACCTGTGATGGGCGATACCTGGGGCTGCACTCGAGCTAGCTGATAGGTCAAGAAAAGCTGACGAGAAACCTCCACAGAAAATACTGATATTACCAAATGGCACTGTAACCAAACTCAAGACTTTGGTGCCCGAGAAAATAACCATTTGGGAAGAATTAACCGCAAGGGAAGACAGAGGGAGCCACAGAGTATTTTAACAGATATGAGCAAGTGTTTTCCGATTTCAGTGGTCAGGATTTGAGCACGGAACCAGGAAAGAGATTGTTGATAAATTTGTACACAGGCTATTGCCCGACATTCAGTCTCAAATCACGGCCTTTGAAATTGCATGGCAGACTAAGCCGCAATCTGAAATTCTACATATGGCCCAGTATTATGAGAATAGGGTAAACAATGAGAAGGAGAAGATTGAAAAGAAAAAGGTTGACTTAAAAACTAGGGTGCTCTTGCAGCAAATTGCAAGAGGACCACACAGAGGAAATACTCAACAGAGAGGACAGTTCACCCCACAAACACAGCCTGTAAATGTAAACCAATGTACATATTGTAAGCAGGCAGGCACAGTGTCTGATCCTCCAGCAAAAAGCAAATGGAATGCCAGGAAGAAGGTCAAGAGCACATAGCAATGGCATGCAAGGACTAAATAGAAAGTAGTTTTCCCAAAACCAGCAATATGATAACAATGCGGGGAGCCAAGATGGGAAACAAAATACTAGAAGGGCGAATGTTTTTGACAACGCTACACACACATTTTACTGAAGAATTTACTTCCAATGACTGTTTGGTTTCCCTAGGACAGCTCGAAGCTGGGCCTGGAACCTACTCCTATCCCCATAGATGGACTGTACTCGACCATTTCTCACCAGCTGAATTGCACCTCACAATTCATGGCTTTGCCTTTACCCAGTGAGTTGCACCAGATACCTACCCATTTATGGGCAATAAATGACGATGTAGGAATTCTAGATGTTGAACCAGTGCGCATAGTTTTAAAATCCGATATTACATTGCCTCGCATTCCACAGTATAAAGTTTCAGTTGATGGTGAGCAAGCACTTAAAAGTATTGGGCCTCATTATTAGTCCGGCGGTAGTCCTGCTGGTAAAAATGGCACGGCTGCTGCCGGAATCATTTTTTTCTGGCGCTCGGCAATGAGGACTTATCGGGGCATTAAGGCCCCGGCAGTCCCGGTAATTGCCCATTGCCGGGCACCGGAAAATATTACTCCCCATTCCCATTTGAGTCCCATTGGACTCAATGGGAATGGGGGGGACGGATGCACCGGCACCATTCATTAATGGTGCCGGTGCATCCGTCAAGGTCAGCGAGCGGGTGCCTTTCCGCCCACCAGGTCAGATCTGGTGGGCGGAAAGGCACCCTCTCGCAGAACTCGTAGTTTGCCAGTCCGGAAACAACAGTACCGGCAAGCTTACTGGCACCGTGGTTTCCGGATCAGCAACCTCGTAATGACCCCCATTGCCTCTGATTTAATACATCAAAGTGTGATAGAAGAAATCTCTAGTAGCACATGCAATAGCCCTGTTTTGCCTGTTTATAAGAAAGGTGACAATGCATTACCCTACCGTTTTGCTATTGATCTTTGAGCGATTACAAGGTAGTAGCACCACAGTTTCCCATTGTTCCTGACATCACTACCATTCTGACTATGATTCCTGCAACGGCAATGCATTTCTCAGTCATTGGCCTGAAAAATGCATTTCTTGACATCCTCATTCACCTAGATAGCAGGTACTTGTTTGCTTTCTCCCTTGCGGGACGCTCCTTTACTTTCACACGAATACCGCAAGGGTACACCGAGTATCCTAGCACTTACAGCAGGGCCATTAAGAAACAATTAGATAGACTAGAATTACCTTCCATTTGCACACTTGTACAAAACATTGATGACTTGCTTATTGCTGCAGAGTCAGAAAGAGCTTGCAAGGAGGGTACAATTTTGTTACTAAAGCATCCAGCCAATAATGGTCATAAAGCCTCTTTGAAGAAATGTCAGCATTGTCAACAGGAGTTCGCCTATTTAGGTTATCTCCTGTCCAAGGAGGGAAGGCGCCTTGCACCTGAAAGGATACAGAGCATTTTTGATATGGCGATACCAAATACAAAGAAAGAGGTTAGGGCTTTTAATCGGGATGGATTCCAATTGCAGGCAATGGATTCCACATTTTTCACTTTTGGTCAAGCCTTTGTTGACACTGACAAGGAAAGATGTAGAGTTACTTCTACCTTGGGATATAGATTGTCAAAACGCTTTTGATCTGCTCAAAACTGCGCTATGTTCTGCATTTGGCACACCAAATTATGTCAAGGAGTTTGTGTTGTTTGTGCATGAAAGAGATGGATGTGCTTTGGCTGTTTTGACACATGAACATGGAGTAAGGAACAGGCCATGCAGCTATTTTTCCTCCACGTTAGACCGTGTTGCATGCGCTTTGCCAAAATGTCTCAAGGCTGCGGCTGCTGCCGCCGCCTCAGTCAAACAGAGCGATGCATGGTTTTGGATCTCTCCTGAACACATCTGCCCGGCTCACGATATACAAGCTATTATTGCACCCCACATCAAAATTAAGAGATGCTGTTCTTTGAATCCGGCCGAACTTTTACCTCCTCTAAACGAGGACAGTACTAATGACACGACCCACAATTGTCTTTGTGTCACTAAACAAGACAACAAAGGAAACATTAACTTGGGCGAAACACCCTTGCCATCCCCGAATGGGGAACTATTTGGTGATGGTTCATCCTTCAAACTCCCAGACGGCACTTCTACAGCCGCTTATGCAATTACCCCCTTGGAGACAATTATCGAAAGCAGGAGAATTCCTCACAACTCTGCCCAGCCTGCAGAAATAATTGCTTTGACTAGAGCGTGTGAGATATCCCAGGGGCTTGGTGTGAATATTTATGCTGACAGTCAGTACGCCTTTGGAGTAGCTCACAATTTTGGGAGATTATGGTCTGAAAGAGGATTTTTAACATCTCATGGTACTAAATTTCAACATGGTCCTTTGATAGTGCAACTATTATCAGCGTTGGCTCTGCCTAAACAACTAGCCATAATGAAATGTGCAGCACACCAGAGGGTGATTGACGATATTGGGAGGGGGAATGCATTTTCAGACAAGATAGCCAAACAAACTGCAACAGACACGCAATCGAGAATGTATGTGTTGGACTCTGCTAGGTGGGTTGCTGCGACTGGGATGATGGAAGAGGGCATTAGTAGCGTGAAAGAAATTCAAGCCAAAGCCACAGCAGAGGAGATTGAACTACGGTTTGGATAGTGAGAGATGTTGGGTTGGTCTTGAGAAACAGAGGTGGAGGCTGCCCAAAGCTTATGTAACAGCTGTAGTTACTATGGTGGCACATGGGCCAGCTCACATTAGTGCCAAAGGTATCTGTAAACATCTAGATCCAGTATGGAGTAATGACAACATTCCCAAAACTGCAGAATGACTAGTTCAGAACTGTATGATCTGTCTACAACACAACATTGCAAAGGGAACACCAGCACCTAAGGGTAGTTTTGGACCTCCTTCCATGCCATTCGAAGGGATTCATTTTGACTTCATTGAGATGGAGCGATGCCAAAATTACAAGTATGTGTTAGTAGTGATATGTGCATTCAGTAAATGGGTTGAGGCTTTCCCTTTAAAAGATAATGCTGCCATGTTCATTGCAAAAGTAATGCTAAAAGAGTACTTTCCTAGATTTGGATTAACTAGAGCACAAACTCCTGCCTCCCCTTGATAGTCTTAGTTCCTGGATTGTGTAGAACACAAGCCACCACGACCACCACGGGGAAAGAGGGTCGGCGTCCACCGGTTGGATAGGTAGGGGGAGTTTAGGGAAACCGTGTGTAGGGTTAGGGTAGGGTAATTAGGTTGGGAAGAAGAATGACAAGGGAAGGTATGCTCCTCGACTCTTGCCTCCGCTGAGAACCTTACTGTATTAGGCCGTTGTGCTTTTCAGTGCTGCTTTAGGTTTTTAAACATCACCTCACACTTACCACAACACCTCATTCACATTACAAACAAGATTGCGCCAATGCTATTGCTGAGACGAAGCACTCAGTATGCTTCTGCACTGAGTTGTGTCCCAGCAGTAACTGCGCCTGGATTAAAGGCTGATTACTCCTCAGCACTTAGGACTTTTACCAAAATAACATGTGGCACCAATGGTGCTTCTACTGTCTGCACAATTGTAGCTAAAACACATTAGAAGGAACCTTCCTTCTGCTCATTATCAGTTGCTTACCTCTGTATGTTCAGAACATAAATTAAAATACAAATTAGCAGCACTTAGCTCTGGTTTCTCTGTGTGTGCTTGAGCGAACAGTTCCGTAGTTCAAAGCCCCTGTGATCACGGGCCTCAGTATAGCGTTATGCCTATCAAAAGGGAAAAGCAATTAGTGCACGCTCTATCGCTTGTAGCGTCTCCACAACTCGTTTTCAGAATGCTGAGTTAGTGTGTTACGAGACCGGGTGCCAGTTCACATGCAGTTAGTATCCCAGCTCATAATGTCTTAGTCTGTTCTGATCTTGATGGTCGTGCCGATTATTGAATACCTCCGTCCCCAAGTACCACACAGGCAGAATGTCCAAATACTGCCTGTGCAATCTTTGAGGCCACAGGTGTAGTGAGCCGTCAACTGGAACCAGGAAACGCCGGAAGAACCCCTTGACCACTGTAAGGCAATAGACGGTTATCAAACTAATGCAATATGGACACGGCAATAAGGAACTGATTGTAACAAGGCTTACCTAGACGAGCTGTGAGCCAGGTAGTAATGCATTAGGGGCAACCAGCAGAGACAGTGGGCCGGGTTCCAGAGGGGCTTGGGTAGTAGTTCTACACCTGGACAAGATGGCACAAGAGGAGTCCACAAAACACGTAATGGGGTCAGAAACCAGTTCAAAGTACAAGGTCCAAGCAAAGGGGCAGTCCGTTTGAGCAATCCGTGAAGTAGGTGCAGGGTTGAATATCTTTAGCAGCAGGCAAGAAGTGTTCCAGGGCAATGGTAACAGATGAAGCCAAGAAGAAGTAGAATATCCAAAAAACAATCCGTGGTGGTAGAGCCGAAGAAACCTTGATGAAAACAATAACGCCAAACAGTCCTTACGAGAAGCAGCTGAGAAGCGCTGCCACCGTGGCTTCCGGTGCTTTTGACTGTTTTTTGTAGTCACATGATGCAAAAATGCGGAAGCGTGGGAAAGTCACGTGATGGCAGAGGATGAACGTGATTGACAGCAGTTCACCTCACGTGACGCGTGAATCGCCGTGTTCCTCGGCAGTGCTGCAAGGCATACGGGAGTTTCCACAGGAGGTGCCAGGACAATGAAGGTCGGAAAACACCTGGAAAACCAGTCATCCTTCTCCAGTGTCGAGCAGAAGGCCGTTTTCCTGTGCCCCGATGTACAGCGAGTGATGTGCCAGGTAAGTGCGGGCTGATCGTGGGTTGCCTAGTGGATTGCCTAGTAGCGAGTGTGCCAGGTAAGTGCGGGCTGATCGTGGGTTGCCTAGTGGATTGCCTGGTAGCGAGCACACTGGGAGACGTGACATAGTGGCTGTTAAACCCCCCCATGCATTGTCTATTCCCCAGGAATACGCTCGAGTGTCACTGCGGGAACCGGGGTCCCTCCCAGCCTAGCATCATACATTTTCGGAGGATTTTCTGCGCTCCACAATCGGATATGCATTTATCTTTTGCTCTTCTTTTCTGCGTCTGTCATGATGCCTACCCCCGGGGAACCAGACCAGGTCCAGCAACCCCGGAAGCAGGCATCAAGTTGTTTTGAGCAAGCCCAAAAGCCCCTGCTAGGTGCTGTTTGGCAGCGGTCCTGGCGCCTATGGCGCCAGGCTCATATAGAGAGTCAGTCCTGGCGCCTATGGCGCCAGGCTCATAGAGTAGAACTTACCTGATGCAGACCATGCTGCAAGCTTACCTGGTGCAGACCATGCTGCAGAGCTCCAAGCCAAATGAGGCTTGGAAGGGACTATTTTACCTAGGGACTATTTTTTACTCGGGTGGGGGTGGGGAAGAATGCTTACCCGGGACTACTTTGGAGGCTATTTAAGCCACGCCTGAAGAGCAGCACACGCGTTATTCTGCATCCAGCAGCGTAACGCTCACCGTGTCTGCAAGTAGCATCCAGTCTTCTGCCACGCCCGCCTCGAGTCTGCAGCTCCTAGAAAAAGGGAGGACTAGAAGGAGAAAAGGTTAGAATAAGAGCAAACCTTCGATCCTTACCTGAATTCCAGATCCACCGCACCTTCGAGCTGGAAGAAAGAAGCATTTACACGTGCCGCCTCGCCTGCTGCAGCGCTGCACTGAACTCACCGGCCTTCGCAGCATCCTCACGATCCACCGCATCTTTCTGCACGATCCCGCCGCATTCTGGCACCTAAGGGGAACACAAGAACAGCAAAGGTGAGCCAAGGAAATAAACAGAGGCAATAGTAACTACCCCCATAGACTTACCTGATTACCGCCGGGGGTACTATTCCTCTTCACGGGTCAGCACAGTCTCCATTGCATCCTCGCCGCACCCCGGCCCCTAAGGGGAACAAAAGGACGACAAGGTGAGACAACGGGACAAATAAGGGGAACTCTTCTCACCGCAATAGACTTACCTAATTTTACCACCGGAGGCATAATTCCACGAACTTCATTTTTTCTCGCCACACCTGAATAAGGGAACAAGCAGCTTACATTCTGGCCTTATTTTATTGAACTGTGTAGGATAAGCCATGCATGCTGGTGTGGGCGTTGGCCCACGAGTTTGCAGGCCCTGTGTGCCTGCCAATTCCTTCATGTTGCATCCAGACTGCTGGGGCTGTTTTTTTTTTTTTTTGTAGTTCAAGGCTGACTGGGGTGCGTGGTTTGCTCCCTGCGTGCTTCTTGTGGCCTCCTCCCGCAGATGTCATCATGCCACACCTAATGTACCTGCAATAAGGGCAGAGATGACATCTGCCATATGTAAGAGTCCCCACCACTCCTGCCAACACCCTGCTCAGCCTAGGTTTTATAGCTTGCTTTATGACATATGGTCCGATAATGGACCTCATTTTATTGCCGCTATCACACTAAAGGTATGTGATAGGCTACAGATTAGGAAGCGTTTCCATTCCGCAAGGCATCCACAGAGTGCCGGTTTAATTGAACGTCACAACGGCATACTTAGGAACAAGCTAGCAAAGGTATGTGCACACAGCAAACTGAAATGGTCTGATGCCTTACCACTAGCAATGTTATCTACGAGAACTACTGCCCTATGAAATAGTGATGGGGAGACCTGCCTGAAAAATACGTGGGCATTCGACCTGGTGACTACGCACTGGTGAAAGACTTTGAGCAGAAGTCCAGTCTTGCCGCTCGTTGGAAAGGACCCTATCTGGTACTACTGGCAACTCAGACGGCTGTTCGAGTGGACGGGAAGAAACACTGGATTCATGCAGCACACTTGAAATGAGTGCCTTTGCCCTATGATAAATGGGAGAAGGAGGAGGGCAACAATTCTGAAACCGAATGTGTGCCTTTCAGTGACGGCACCTGTCCTGGTCCTGAGATCAAGCAACCTGATTGTCCAACACTTTCACCACTTTCTTCAGATACTGATCCTTTATTCATAGATCACTCTGTACCTGGAGTGACCAGGTACAACCTTTGACCACGGAATTAGCTAGAGGATGACATTTTGTAGTTAGGAAAGTGTGGTAAGAATACTGCACCCACAAGAAACCAACGTTATTCCCTCTATTCCCCTCAAAGGCGCAAAACGTGAAAACGCTTGTTTGGAGGCAGAGGGTGGCTGGGAAGAAAAGACTAACAAACATTGATTTGACTACAAGAAGACTACAAGCAAGATTGGCCACGTGATCAGGTGCCACCCACGGATGAACTTATAGAGCCTATTTCAGTGAACCTTCTTGACGGACACTGAAAGACTATGCCAATGTTTGGGGCACGTATAAACGAGGACATGGAAAGTATTGTCACTGGACAATACACGTCTAAAGGACTATGATCCATAAGGGACAAATGCATAATCATAATTATTGTAGCATCTGTTATGCTCGTACGGATACCTATGTTATGGTTTTTGGAAAGCTCAGACCCTCTCAGCATACTGTTACCTACGGTCAGCTACACTACCTTGTCTCCTCTCTATATGCACTTGCATACTCTTCGTCCCATTGATCTCCAACACAGGGAGGAGTATCTCAACAACACCCTAATCCGTATTATGAATGATACACATGCTATCCTAAAAAGAACAAATTGCTGGGTATTTCTCACCTCCCACAGCATGGTGAGAAAGGTTTAGGTTGGTACATATATCCACTCCTATTGTCAACTGCTTGTTATGCTTCTTTTAGAGCTCTATTCTTTAGTATATGTAATGATAGTACCACTGGTAGCTTTAATGGGACAAATATCAACGGTTTGATCACCAAGTATTGCTGCCTTTAGGATGCTCTGTCTTTACTAATAAAAACACAACCAATGTTGCCTCTACCAATTATACAGATAATAGATCTCGACCGTACCAATCAATGATATCATTTAGAATGTTACCAGTGGGAAATAGGGAAGCAACTCCACCATCCTACACCCTCAACCATGATCCCGATACAGTACCATTTTGTTTAAAGAAAGAAGATTATCAGTATATGGGGGCATATGGCAAATGTATGCACACTGCAACTTTGATAAACGAGGCAAGGCCCTTATACATCGGGGGACCAATTTACTTTGTCTGTGGGAAACAAGCGTATTAATGGTTAACCAAGCATTTGCAGGGAACATGTTACTTGGGGACACTGCTGGCAGGAGTTTACATAGCATCAACTGCAGGAATATTGAAACATCGCCCTAGGAAAAGGATCGATGATGACACAGCTTTCCAGATATTAGGGGATATAGAAAAATCCATAATTCCATTTTGGGGACAAATAATAAACTCTCACAATATTAGGAAATTGGCCAGAGTATAAGAGAAAACCATTAGTGAAACATCTGATATCATGTTTAATATGGCATTAGAATAAAGAGCTATTAGATTAGTGGCTCTTCAAAATACAATGGTCTTAGATGTCATGTTAGCTGAGCGTGGAGGAGTATGCAAAATGGTCGGGTCAGCATGTTGCGTTTACATGCCTGACTTTTCCCCTACTGCGTTCCAAGCTATCAAAAAATTACATACACTGAGTTCCGAAATGCATGTTGATGAAGGAGATTGGGACATGGGCTTGGAATATATTCAGGACCTGAGGTTGGAAGATATTCTCTGCACTTGCCATTTTCATTGAAGTGATCTTGTTCTGTTGCTGTTGCATGCAGTGTTTGTCACTTTTAGGTTCTATACTAGGAAACTGCTGCTCTAGAGCTCTGGAAAAATTGAAACCTATACTGTATCCCCCTGTTGATATAACTAATGCCTTTATCATGCTGGATGTGGAAATCAAACAGTTTATGGCTATCAATCTATCTGAGTCTGATGTATGACTTCAATGTGTTAGCCTAGGCTAAAAGTAGGGTTTGGGAAAATGCATCTATTTTGTGCTATTCTGTATTGGCCTAGGCGCACATATTGAAGTGCACCATTCAGATTCCATTCAGGTTTATTTGCTCCCTTACTGGGTTTTCATTCTGTATGCAGAAAATGATCACAGCCGAAAGGCTGGCAAACTTATCTGTGCGAGGAATGCTTAGCTAATGGAATTTACCAGTTTGAGCATTGAACAGGCAGACACAGACAGACAAATATAAAGGGTAGCTTAGGTTTCTTCCTGTCTTCTGCTTTCCGTAGCTAATCACATGACTCATGTTTAGAAAACAATGTACCATGATGTACCATGCACATTCTAGAGAGGAAAGACTAATTTAACTACCGAGTCGAAATGCGAAGTGCCCTTTTTGTCTAAAAAAACATTGATAATGAAGAACAAGGACTGTCTCCTGATGAGAACGTGATGAACTTCCTTGCTCTGAGAACAGTAAATTGTACATAGGTGACGCAGAGCGAGGTACCATGCGTCGCCATAGAGAATGCCCACGTTACATGGGTCATAAACTATGTATTATTTCAGCAACCAAAGCCGATTTGAAGTGCATTTAAGGCTGCCTATCACCCGTATGCATTGCTCTATTTCTCTATGACTGTGCACAGACATAGCTGAACTTAAGTCCGATTCAAGCGAGAATAAACTCTTGTTATGTATTTGTTTCATGACTGGTGTGTTCTTCAATTTTTTGCAGTAACTCAGTTTTGGAGCTAACAAATGCCTTTTGTCCTACTGAAAAGGATCTTAAATTTACTTTCTTATCATAGGTGAGCTTCTGTTCGGCTTCAGCTTTTTCCATGTGAGTGTAGACTAGATTTTGAACAAAGTTTGTATGCTCTCGTAATCGGGTAGCCACTTGTGAAAGGGGAATAGGTGCCTCTTCCCTTTCTTCCCAGGTCTCCGAGAGCATGTCTAAGACATCTCTTGGTTCTCTGCCGTAAAGTAGTTTAAAAGTAGAGTAACCAGTGGCTACCTGAGGGGTCTTTCTTACTGCAAATAGGGGCCAGGGGATGATGCTATCCCAGTCCTTTCCATCCTGATCTACCAATTTTCTCAAAATCATTTTAAGGGTTTTACTCAACCAATCTGTCCGTTTGGGTGTGGTAAGCTGAGGTTCTTAAGGTGGAGATATGTAGTAATTCCTTGACTTCACTCATCAATTTGCTCATAAAATTAGGATCCCTGATCTGTTCAAATTTTCTTGGGGAAACCAACCCTAGAAAAGAACAGTAAAAGATGTTTTAAGATCTGTTGGGTTGTTATGTTCCGCATGGGGATCGCCTCTAGGTATCTGGTAGCGTAATCAACAATTACAAGGACATATTTACTACCCAGTCTAAAGGTCTCAAATGGCCCAATGATGTCCATCCCAATTCAGGAAAAAGGGACTTATCTGATTGTTAAGGGATTTGGAGGGGCAGGTAAGGGAATATGTGCAATGGTTTTCTGGCATATTTTGCATGTGTGGATGAAGTGCTTTGTTTATTTTATTTAGTTTATTTTATTTATTGTGTGTTATGATTATACATCACAACCAAGCATTAAAAAAACATCAATTAATTTTCATGATAGATGTACACACTTAACAGTATAACATGTCCTAGACAGAAGAAAAAAAAAGAAAAAACATTCCATTTAAAACACTTTTCTAGAAATACTAGAATGGCAATTGTCACTGATATTTCAATAATGTTTAAAACACAAATCCATAATTGATCAGCAAAGCAAACCCCCACATTCCTGCTAATACATTAATTCAGTTTTCCATGTCGC
The DNA here is from genome assembly GCF_040938575.1 of Ambystoma mexicanum. Taxonomy (NCBI): domain Eukaryota; kingdom Metazoa; phylum Chordata; class Amphibia; order Caudata; family Ambystomatidae; genus Ambystoma; species Ambystoma mexicanum. The sequence goes on from NC_090929.1 coordinate 1,090,824,133, forward strand.
CTCTTCTCTTACATTGGGCAATCAACAGATAGATGCCTCAGTGTTTCCAATTCATTTTGGCAGTACCAACATACTCTTGTGCGTAACCCTTTGCCATATCGCCTGCCCGAACTTCCCTTGTTTGGAAAAGTTTATGTTTCAGTCTCAATGCTTTAAATCGAAACTCTCGAGGGGCGTTTCATCAGATAAGGTGCTAAAACATTAAAAGATTTTATGTTCCACTCAAAGTGATAATTGAAACACTGGTAGTTCAATAAAAGCATCTGGTTCTAATCTATTTGGATTGTTGCAATTTTAATTTCACTTCAGTTGGGTTATGCACCAGTTCCATAGCAGTTGATTCTATCCCTATCAAGGATTACACAGTTATTCTGCCAAGCTTTTAACGATTTACACATTCCATTTTTTAGCTCTTGACTCAACTTAAAGTACATAGATGCCCCGGGGGGGGTTCAAGATAAGCGCATATGTTTGCAATAGCTTCCATTTCACTAAAGAACCCAAATACAGCAGCCCCAATTAATTCCTTATTGCTGCCATAGGGACCGCACTTGGAAGGTGGAGTACCCTTCTCCACAGAAGAGCTTCCAACCTTGATAAATCTAATATTGTTTTCAAATGTTCCACACCAAAGATCAATTTTGGAAATATCTTCTGTTTGTAGAGCTTTATCATAGGAAGTGTGGAGAAACAACCAAACTTATGGCCAAATAACATAAGTTGGGATGCAGTGGCCAGAAATGCGGCTTTGTACCTTTAGTTCACATCCGCCATTGACTTTCCCGAATATACCAAGCTACCCAGGTATTTAAATTGTGCCACCTCTTCCAATGGCTGACCCGCTACAAACCATTTAAATGACTTCCATTTGTCCTTTGGGGCATTCAAGATCAGTACCTCTGATTTGGATACATTTAGCTTGTGGTCCAGATCTACCAGGAATTAATTTACTTTGTCTAAAGCACGTTGCAGACCAATTGGTGTCTTATCGAATAAAATAATATTGTCTGCATAGTTTAAATATCGAATTTTAGTTTGACCTAAAAGCAGGGGGTTAGATCGTATCCCTTACCAACAGACACCCATATTCTTTATATAGAAGCTAAACAAAAAAGGTGCCAAGACACACCCTTGGCATAAGGTTCGTGTTGTATCCAGATCGTAGTGACTCCTTTGTGTCTAGTCTCATCCTTATTTTTGTGTCTCTGTGCAGAGCAGAAAGGATATCAATTAATGTCCCTCGGCACCCACATTCATATAATTTCACCCACACTAGCTCCCGATTCACCCCATCGAATGTCTTGTTGGTGTCCAAGAAAGCTCAGCATAGAGGTTGTTTTTGCTCCCGCACCTGGGAGCCCAGTAAGGACACTACAACGTTATTAAGGCTAGTACCCACTCCTTTCTAAAATCTGCTTGTTAAGGGTAAAGAATATCTGATTTAACTGCCCATGTTGTCAATTCCTTTAATAGTAGTTTTGAAAAAATCTTGTGTTATGAATCCGTTAAAGAAATAGGCCTATAATTAAAAGGAGAGAATCTATCCCCTCCCTTGAAAATCATGACCACAGTTTCCAAATTCCATGATGGGGGGATCACTTAGTATCAGGATATTATTAAACAGAGCAGAGATACTCCCTGCCCACAACCTCGGTCTGATTTAAACATCATTGATGATAACCCGCCAGGCCCTGGGGCGTTTGAGTTTTTGCTAGCCTTAATCAGCTATTATATCTTCCAGGTCCCAGGATACAGCCCAAATGGCCGAATACGAGACAGGGGCAGTAACTGCCCCTGCCATGTATAAGTTCCCGAAATGTTCTACCCAGGATTCCTCTGACATAGGTTGCACCTGCAAATATAGATCCATCCCATCCAACCTTATTAATCGCCAGAAATTATCTGGCCCACCGCTCATTGTGCAACCCAACATTTTCTCTGCATCCTTTATGGTCATCATAAACCTATGACCGGGACCAGATTTTATGCTTTAATATCAGGGTTTGTATTTGTTGCATTGGAACCAGAGTTTCTTTCTTTAACAATCTAATATTATTTTGTAGCTCTTTCTTACGTGACAATCCTTCTCTGTCAAATGCATGTCTGTGTGGATTTGAAAGGGCTCCTTTTGCTATCTGTCTAGAGGTAATGAGCTTTCTCAGCGTTGATCGAAATATAGGCTCATACCCCATTGTACTACACAGTCAAGTAGGCTTCTCTAGGAGCTTAGTTTCAATAAGAATATTAAATCTATCTGCAATTGTGTACTGCCAGCAGACACTGTGGTTAATTGGATCAACTCACACTTCCAAACCTCTACCCTCTTCTATTACCGGGCATAGCACCGGGGTCTGGTATATCATCATTGCGTGGTCGCTTAATGGCAACATCTGCATGTCTAAAGAGTCACCCCCGGCAAGCAAATCTGATGACACAAAGATACAGGCCTCATCACGTGTTGGGCGGTATCCCTACTGGAATACTGCCCAACTTTATTTGTGTTACAGCCCACCCGTCCGGCAGTATTACCACTGGATAACGGTTTGGGCGGTAAACGTTCTTCCCCATGGGGTCCATTGGTATTACTGCGCTGTAATTGCGCTGAAAATCAGCATTTTTGCAGGCCGGGGTACTAAAAGCAATGTTTTTCTGTTGCGAAACGTTTCAGCGTTTTGGAATAGAAAAAAAAAAGTCAACAAAATGGCCTCCCTGGAAGGGAAAACTGAGTCCCTTCCATGGCAGCCATTCAAAATCAATGTAAAAAGTAATCAAAGAAAATGGCCACCATGGAAAGGGAGAAGGGACTACATGCAGTCCCTTCTCCCTTCCCATGGTGGCCTGTGCGGCTCAGGAATAGACGCGCTGGGGACTTTCTGCAATCTTCCGACCCCTTGATCTGAGTCAGAGATTTTTCCACCAGATGTTATATAATTGAATGCCCTGAGACATTAATATGCAGAGTCTATATGGGATGCAGCATGACCTCTGTGACCTCTTCATTGTGAACGTTAGGGTCGGGAAGTATCCACTGATTAGATTTAAAGTGAAGTGAGAGGAGCACACGTTTCCCCAGTTCGTGAGAGACTACAGGAGCCAGAATGGAGACATCAGATACCAAGTCCGGTTCGCTGTTGAGGTCCTGCACAGGAGTTGCCATTCTCTTATCCCCCGGAGTGACACTTGGGTCTGCTGTTTGGATAGAGGATGACAAATTGTTCCAAGAATTTTGAACTGCTGCACCTCCCCCAGAGCATGCAGAAAGAGAGGCAAAACATCGCCTCTCTGTTACCTTGGTCTTTGTACCCAGGTTCGGAAGGGGGGAAGCATCTAGTAGTGTGTCCCTGCCCGTAGACACAGCCACCAGCCCAACGTTTTCCCCTGGGCTGCACTGAATGCCACTTTCTTCCCCTGTGAGATTTAAGTCCATTTATTTTACATCATTTGTTTTTTTTTCCCTCCGTACTACTGTTCTCTGTAGTTTTAGAGGTGAGCATTGGCTCAAGGCTCCTTGTTGGGGCTGTATTGTGCTGCGAAGCACCACAACCATGATACCTAGGAAGAGGAGCAGATGAAAACCCGCTATGTGATTTTAAAATCAAGCGTGCAGCAAAGGGTTCCAAGGCTCTAATCCCACAGTCCCCCCTTGCAACGCTCTGAGTCTTAGAAAGGGTAGCAAGCACCCACGTCAGCACCCACCAGGAAGGAGATGGAAGTTTCTTTGTTTTCTTGGCAGATTAGGTAACTCCACGAAAGTCGAGATAATTAGCTAACACAAGACAGAAATGGCAGACAACAGACGACTCACCGAACACCCAAACTCCTCTTCACTTGCCAAATCACTTTACACAACCGGCACGCGCATTTGCACTGATCCGGGTCTTTTGTAGTTGTGGGCAGACTGATGCTGCTGCACGCCGAGCTCCCAGCCAAGTTAATCGCTCATAGGCAATCTTCAATCCAAGTCAGCACGGCACAGTAACTCCAAAACTCTTCATTTGCCAAATCACTTTGTTGTTTTGAGAACCTGAGCCAGCGTCTATCATGCTGTCTACGAGGGCTGACTTTCTCTGTGCTGTCCAACGTGGGGAGGAGAGCTGACACAGCCACCTTGATCCTTTATGTTAGAACACTGATTTTCCGTGTGCATACATATTCCCCTTTACACTTTAGGTTATGTTAGTATAGGCCATTTTGATTTGACAAAGACTGACTAGGACTGTGTTTTTTTTAATTATTTGATGGTAGAGACTGCTCCGGTTATAGACATATGGCAAAGTAGGAGTTTCTCCAAACCCCAAGAATTAAATAAAGGTTTTGAAAACTTGTAACTCTTGTGTCAGTGTCATACTTGGGATACCATGCATCCCTTACAGATATGCACCCAAAAGAGAGGGACTGGGACCCTAAAGCAAATGAGAGACAGTTTTATACTTGGCAGGAGAGTGAACCAAGTGCATACAACGCAACGGTGTGAGTCTGGGACCTTAAAGCAAATGAGGGACAGTTGTATACTTGGCAAGAGAGTGAACTAAATGGATCTGGGGCCCACATCCAAATAAGAGAGCAAGAACAAATGTGTCTGGGCCCCTGAGGATAAAAGAAGTTATGAAGTAGGCAGTGTATGTTTGGCAAGGAAGTAAACCAAGCATACACTACTCTGCAATGCGAGTCCGGGGCCTGCCCCATGTGAAAAAACAAAGTTTAAAGGAACCCTGTAAGTGAAAGAAAGACCGTTCATTACAGAATACTGGCTTGAAAAGGGGAATGAACCAGGCCACTGCAAGTCTGGGACGCGCACCAATGTGAGAGTTTGATAATAAGAGGGTCATCAGCCCAGAAACTGACAAAAGGGACCTATGCTTGGTACCAGACTGTGCTAAGTTCATAGGACGAAGTAGTATGAACTCAGGATACATTCCCTTCTGGATTGTTTAGAGACATTATGTAAAAAGAGAATGACCAAGAAGCCTAAAAACAGAAATAGGATAAGAAGCAGACTAGGGGAAAGGAACACAACCCTAACATTGGGATCCTACGCTTGGTAGCAGAGTGTACCAAGCTGGTAGGGTATAAGAACTGTGAAGCTAAGAAACAGTTCCTCATGAGTTATCCAGCAACTTGGGATAAGAAGTTGTCGAGGGAAAAGGAGCACAACCCTAGCTTTGTAATCTTATATTTTGGAAAATTCTTTTTTACTTTGCATCACTTTATTACCAGCGGAACTGGGAACCTCTCAGTTGATTGACAACACTAAGAAAACTATTTTAAAAACATGTTTTTATAATGTTTTATTGGTTAAAGAAAAGAAATTTCAACCTTTAACATAAATCCTTTAACATACCGCCCTTAAATTGGGGTTTGTCACAACATAAGGCAGCATCACAAATTCTCTGGTCTATAGAGTTTGTTCCCCATCATTTAGCACCGTGAAAATCCATTCTGCAAATTTAAGGGCATCCAATGTACGGCCAATTCTGTCTGCCATTACCAGTCTTTCCCAGTATTCCTCTTCCGTAGTTTGATTGATTCATTCCACCCACTCCCCCAGAAGCCTTCTTCTTTGGGATGAAAGTCTTGGGCAGGACAAAATCAGGTGTCTCGTTGTTTCCAACATTTCAGGTTTGCCACATAAGCGGCATCAAGCTTCTTGAAGTGTAATCTGTTTTCTCAGATATTGAACCTCCAGAGATGGGAGAATATTTAGTCTACATTGCATAAGGAGGTCCCTATATCGGGGCGATGGGGACCTTCTCAAATGTGGTGGAGGATCATTCAGTGATTTACGTTCCCATATGATGTTGTAACAGTATTTATTCAATCTCTTCGATGTAGTTGTTTCCTCCCAGTTTTATTCCCGAAGGATCTTTTTCGCTTTATCAGGATTTCCCTTAAGCAAGTCCGTTTTAATGTTGTAGTATGCTAAGACATCTTGACATTTCTTCTTCCAGGCTTGAAAGATGTTATCCTTCTTTCTCACTTCCATATTTGCAAGAATTTCAAACGGGATTGGTGGATTGTCCAGGATACATTTACGGTACAGGGAGATTGTTTCCCACAGTACTATCACTTCCAAGGATTGCAGCCTCAATTCGTATCTTATTGCCTTCATTGGTAGGCAATTCGGGAGCCTAATGACCTTTTGCTAAAAGAAGGCCTCAAGTGTATCCCATGTTTCCCATAGCAGATTTAACAGGGATTCAGCGCCGTAGGTCAGAACAGCCACAACCTTTTGTTTATAAAATGTGATTACTGGGATCATCGAGTAGGCTCCGTACCTCTGATGAAGAGCTCACCCTTGATTTGATAATTTGATGAGCCTGTCCCTAATAAGGCTGTGCTGAGCCTGTTCGTTAATGTTTTTGTTGATCCTGACCCCCAGATATGTTGTTGTGTCCACTATCTCCAGTGCCTGGTTATCTATTGACCATACAAATGGGTACTTTTTTACCCTTGAACTTCTAGCAGACTGCATGATCATGATCATTGATTTTCTTATGTTGATCTTCATGCTGTTATGGTCGAGATAGTCTTAAAATCTGCAATTCTTCTCTGAAGACCTATCGCTGTTTGATCCAAAAATACGACATCGTCTGCATAAAGTATCCATGGCAATTCCGTATCTTCAAACCTCGTAGAAAACTATTTACTTTCAGAAGAGGTCATCCTTGCATAGTTATCTTATATTTTTAGTGTTAGGGACAGAAATAGATTTTCGGGACATGAAAGGGACAGACTTTTTAATTCCAAACCTCCTGACAATTTCACTAATTTTCTTTAAAGCAGGGAAACCCCTCTTAGCTTTAGGGATAGAGAGGCATTTTTCTAACCCTTCTTTTTTAAATAAAAGTCTATATCCAAAAACATGCCACCATTGTGTCTGAGCATTTCTTCTGCACCCCTATACTACACATGTGCTGGTTTTCCCATCTCCATGCAATTCTGCTGCAAGGACCGTTATGTTTAGACTTTCACATAGGCGGTTTCCCGCTGCCAATATTTCATCATTTGCAGAGTAGTGCATAAGGGGAGGAAAAAGGTGGCGTACAAGCCTGTATGGTCCCTTTTGCCATCCCGTTTTGGAGGTTGCCTGCAAATTGGGTAAATGCCATCTGCGCATGACAGGTGGTGTTTACAATGGATCCCTTTGGAGTCCGGCTGCTTTTTGCTGGTGCAAAATGCGGGCCAACTCCATAAGGGATCCCCAGCATTTGCTACAGCATGAAAATCCATGCTGCCCAGGAGGCTGTCGAGAGGGGGGCGAGGCTCTTCAAAAATGAAGTACAGTGACTGCTTTCAATAGTAACTATCGCATGGGGGGCAGCAACACTATTTTGGTTCAATGGGGGCGGGCTCGAAAACAATATTTTTGTTCTATGAGGGGCTCAGCATGTAGACTTTGAAAACCATTCTCCTAAAAGGACATTTGCTGGAGTAATGAGTACACACATTGGTGGGCATATCAAACGGTGCGAGTTGCACATGTGCAAAATCACACTGCACAATCATGACCCTGACAACCCGTCCTTGCCCAATATTGCAACACGTGTGTATGTGCCATGTGCCGCATTATTACGGATATGCATCAGATTTCTGGATCTGCTTAGTGACTAACAGTGATCCACGCCCTGGTTATTCCTTACTGTTCCATATGTCCAAGGTTGAGGGATGGAAGAAGTTAGGTGGATGGTTTTACTGGTGCTACCATCACATGGTGGTAATCCCCAATTTCATGGGGTCTCTAAAGCCTAACCTTTGTCTCGTCTCCCATGTGTGTACACAGGCATGAATGCCAGAAAATGATGGCGGACTCCCCCCCCTACAATCTCCCATTGCCAACTCAGATATGTTTCATCAGACTGTCTCTTCATGTGTTTGTAGACATAGAGTTGAGTGAGTGGTGGTGGCCTTCATCACAGGCCAGGTGTAAGAGTGCGATGTATCCCTGTGTAATTGTCACCTTTGGCATGCTGGTTTGTGGACATGTGGGTATAATGCTGGTGTTGCCATGGTATGGCTACATGATCTTTCTCTCTGGTCACATTTCAATTCACACCCTGGGTTCAGTGGATTGGGTGTGGCACATGCGCATGGTGACTGTTTCATGATGGGTACAGCACATGTCCCACATGTTCTATTCGCTATACTGTCTATTTGGCGATATTGTCCTGGTGTACTCACATTGAAGTAGTATGGACCGGGGTATGTGGATGTGTTGCATCTGGTGGCCATCCATCTTTCCTATGGTGTCAGTCCTGTGGGTCATGTGACAGGACATACATTGGTCCTACACCATCTGATGGGACAGGTGCAGGCCTTCTCGCTGCATTTTCAAGTGCCTTCTATGAAGCATCATCGGGCATGTTGGTCATGTGTCAACTATGTGTCCATGTAGTGTGACTATTCACATGGTATTGTCACTTCTCCCCAAGGGGGAGTCCCTTCTCATGAGGCTAAGGAGGTGAGGCCGCTACCAAATAGTCCCCTTAGGGGTTGTTTAATGCAGGAGGATCTAATGGGAGGGACTCCCTTCTTAGGGACAAGAACAACCATCTTGTGGTTAGCCCAGAGAATAATAGACATCTTTACATTCTCTAACACATCCTTCCATCCACAACCTTCGGGTCTGTGCTCCTGGTGGATCTATAATAGGTGAAGCCCAGCCGTTTCTATGTAGGTCGATGTCACTATCTATTAGCTGGAATGTCTGGCAGAACCTGGTGTTTAGGCTCCTGTCCCTTCTTTAGACGTTTCGGCAAGTTTTGGAGTGGTCTGCCTTCATCTGGACCTGATCTATGGACCTCTAGTTTGGGAACACCAAATAACTCAGTTACTGGGAGGCATGGATGCTGGTTATAAAAGTAGACAGGTGTATAAACATACAGACTGCTACAAAAGAGAAAAGGGGCTAAGAGTCTGCCCAGAAAGTAAACTGACCTTTTATTGAAATTAAATCCCCCACATGGGGTTCACTTGGGGTGCTTCTGGTGTGTTAAATGGCACCAAAAGGAGTGACTTCAATGTGGGAGTCTGTGGTTAAAGATAACAGCCAAGCATTAACCATGATGTTGCATTATGTTTGGGTATAAAGAACGTTTACTACAAAGTAGTACACCAAGCTGAGAAAGCGCTATGATCTGGACAATTGAGGGATTTGTTTCCTGTCACCAGCTTCTCTGTGGCTGGAAATTAAGAAATTGAGAATAGAATGAGGGGTCACATGGTACTTGGGAATGGTTGATTACCATACATATCACAGTGTGTGGGGATGGCAGAGACACAGAGTTTCCATTACCTGTGAGGTTTCCTGGTCACTAGTCTGCTGCAAAATGGCAGGAGTTCAGTTGCAGTAGCCACAGAGGCACACCTATTTGGAGCACGATCATAGTGCTGCTGTCAGCGAAAGCCAAAAAAAGTGGTCTGGGGGAATGTCTGAGTGGCAGAAACCAAACCAGAGCCATGGTATTGGTGGCCACAAGCGCATGCTATGGTGTGCGCCTTACCTATGGGTTGGTGGTCTAATATATGGCTGGCGGGGCGTGGGATTACTAGCAGTCTCCGTCGGATTGGCCAACCAAAGCAGGCTTGCCTTTTTACCGTAATATTGGAAAGTGCGGCCGGTTGTCATGGATACTTAATTGCCACGTCAGCAGCGCATGGCCTATGTAACAGACTGGCGTGGTCGTTGGTATGGTAACAGAGCCCGATCTACACCCAGAGACGGCGTACAAGCGTGTCCTGTTTCTAGGGGTGGGTGCTGGTGGTGCAAGCCTAATGGAGGGCTGCATAAGGCGGCCATTTTACGCTGGCTAGTTTCGTACATTCAAAATGAATATACTGAGAGGTAGGAGGCCCGGTTCTGAATTAGCCTGCATGGCAAGGGCATCCACGTTGTGGTGGAATATCAAGGATTTCTCTGAAAAATGATGGCAGAATCAATATGCAGGTTTACCAGGTAGCAGAACCAGGGGAAGGAGAACCCTGCATGTCTAGGGCTTCTGCTCTCGGGTCAGTGATCGGGACAGCAATGGGCTGCCCTGAAGTATTACACAGATGGGGACACGCACCTGTAATGTCCGGTGGTCCTGTTGCAGTAGGGTGTCTGAACAGTTAGGTATCAGTAAGAGAGGCCCTAGGATCAGAACAGCAGGAAAAGGTGTAAATCTCTTATCTACAGTGGGCCCGTGGCCTGTGGGGGTGTCAGGGGCTAAGCAGCACTGTCGGGCTACCACTGGTAGGCTGTCTATCTCGTGGAGGTGGGGGCAGGCCTGTGCACAGAGTGCAGCTCGTATTGGGACCAGTGCTCTATGGGTGGCTTGAGCGGACGGTGTGTGTTTGTGCAAAGGATGGCACTAGTTCATTAAGGCCCATCGTTTGGCTCTGGAGTTTGTGTATCCACCAGGCTTCCTTATACAATAGTGCATTAGTTGCATTAGTGTAGATGTTCACCAAGTCCACCACCCACCAGAGGATATCATCCGGTCCATGCTGGAATTCTATATAGTGTGAAACAAAGGGGGCATTGTGTACCCCGCATCTGAATTTTGGAGCGGTGCTCGCCAATCCTTTAATTCACTGGTCTGGCTGTTTGGCCCACATATCGTAATCCGCATGGACACGGGATCATGTAAATCACCCTACTTGTTTTACAGTTTGTGAAGTGTCTCAAGGACTAATCTTTTTCTGCTATCTTGAAGGTTTTCAGTTTAATAAAAAACCTACACACTGTACAATTGCCACAGCGGTGATATCCTATAATTTTCCTTAAGTTCTACAGAGAGCTTCTCGATCCCATTTATTCATTCGTTAATGTGCCAGGTATTCCTTCAAGTTCTTAGATCCTTTAAGAGCCATTCGGGGCAGTGGTTGCCCCGGCAGACTTGCCTGTACAATGGGCAATATTTATTTAATTATATATCTTTTGTTGCCTGTTTCAGGGCCAAATGTGGTTACAAACGTTAGGGTCGACTCATCCAGAGTTCTGTTTTTGGGTGTCAGAAGTGTTTCTCTGTGTGTACTCTTTGGCCTCTTCTTAGAGTTCTTCAGCAGTCTTTTTTGGGTAGCCTCTTGATCTTAATCTCTTCTCCAATTCATCAGCATGATGTTAGTAATCGGTCACTTGTGAACAATTTCTGCAGATCTGTAAATATTGTCCGTATGGGAGAATTTCTTTTAAGTTCTTCGGCTGGTGACTCTGAAAATGCAGTAGTATATTTCTGTCACTGCTTTTTATAAATAAAGGTTGCAATATAGTTCCCCTCATTTGCAATGATCAAGTCCAAGAAGTTTACAGAGTTGGGGCTACTGCTCATGGTGGATTGTATCTCTGTTGTCCTGCCATTTAGTCATGGGTGAAACTTCCTCAGAGTATCCTGGCCGTCCTGCTAGATAAAGATGGGGTATCATCAATGTACCATTTCCAGTTCTGTTAGGATACGGCGGCGGCGAGTGGGCTTCCTATTCGCTGTACTCACCTGTTACCTTGGAGATTGGGGGCACGGTAACCCGACTCCGGCAGGCCGTAACTCTCTCCCTTCCCGTGAGGAAAACTGTTCTGGTTGCGACACAACGCTTGCCGATGCTGCGATCCTCTAAGCAGCTGGTGCTCGTCGCGCCCGGTCCTCGGTATAAAGAGGCAGACAGTGCACACTGGTGCTGTTCTCTCAACGGTTCTTTATGCTTGAAGCTGTGTTACCAGAATCCAGGTGTCAAAACCTTTCTTGCATTCATGCATAATTTCTCTAGGTAGTTAGCCTTAGATGTTTAGTGTTTCTCTTTGCTTCTATCTACCAAAGCCACGAGTTCTACGCTCCAGTCTAGGTCCAAGGCTGGGTGCAGTATACCTGCATGTAAGCCTCTGTTCTGGAAATCTCAGGTAATGATCTCTTGTGATTATATTGTTACTGCCTTTAAGGATCTACCTTTTGTCCCCCTATTGCAGCTCCTGTACCCTTGTTTGATTGTCATAAGGAAGGGGGTGGGGGGTGTCAAGTAGCACTCCTGTCTCCTTGGGAGGGTTCCCTGTTTGTGTTATTCTATAATGGAACGAGGGGCCTTCCCTTGAGGGTAGGAGTGTCTCAATCTTACGTGGCTCCTGAGGACTTTTTCACTCAATCTACGTCTTGACTGACAGATTGAGAGAACCTAGTTACCTCCTGAGCCATGAAAACAAGCCTCAAAGAATTAGAGGCCTGCGTGCTTAAACTCCAAACAGAGATGATGACGTCATGGCAAGAAAATGCTGTATTATATCAGTCCTTACAAAGGACAATAGAACAGCTAGCCAACACCAACCTTCCTTCCAGTAATCCTTGGAGTTTGGGGTATGCTAGTCCTTCTACCAGTGTCCCAGCCCACTTTGATTCATGCCCTGTTCTAACTCCTGCCACCTTGCCCCCACCTAACGTGGTACTGGGCCTTTCGTCCCCTCCCATGCCCTCCAAATAGGAATTCAGGTCCTTTTTGACCCAATGCAGGATCCCTTTTCTGAATAGACCCCAGATCTATGCGGCCGGTCAGGCCAAGGTGTCTTTCCTTTTGTTTAACCTTGAAAAGACAACTCTCGCTTGAGGTACCCTGTATGTTGATGGTAACAGTCCCTTATTACTTGATTATGCTGTTTTTTTAGAGGCCTTTAGCCCGATATTTGACCGTCAATATGCAGGTCAGTCCATTCATAATGAATCATTAGATATAAGACAAGGTAGTCGGGACCTTCTCACCTATATCGCTCATTTCAGAAAATGAGTAGCCCAAACCAATTGGCCCGATGATGCTCAGTTGACTATCTTTTACAAAGAATTAAAGGAAGAGCTTAAGGACGCCTTGAATCAAATAAGTGGCACCTACAGACTCCAACAGAATCCATAGCTCTGGTCATTAGAGTAGACTAGAGAGCTAATGAAAGATGTGGTGAAAGAAGGAGATTAGAACCTAGGAGACCCTACCACAAGTGGGAGAAAGAAACTCCTTTGTCTAATGATACTGAACCAATGCAATTTGTAAGTACTATGTCACAACCCTCGCCCAAAACCCCCTCTGGCAAACCCATTGGCCATGTGGAGTCAGGACTCGGGCCTCTAGAGCCTGGCATCCGCTTCAAAAGCCCTCATGGGGCCAGTCCTGGCGCCAATGGAGCCATGCTCATACCCTATGAAAAACAATGTGCTTGGTAACTACTTTATTGTATTGTCAGCCAACATGGAGTCATCCACATAGCTTGGTTCCTAAGAACCAAGCTATGCGGTCTAGTGTTTTGGGCGTGGCAGCCTAGGGACTACTTTACCTGGACTATTTTGTTGGGGCTATTTAAACCACACCCGAGCAAGACAACACGCTTCGCGTTACTTTGCGGCTTGCAACGTGGCGCTCACCGTGTCCAGCTATTCCCTCGAACCTCGGAGAAGCAGAACCTGCAAGGAGACAAAAGGAACATCATTAGCAGCAGCATCTTACCTGCAGTCTTCATCTTTAAACACTCGCAGCTACTGAGAACAGCTTCCCGAATCTGCATGCCTCCCGGACAGAACGACCTGAATGAGGAAGATAGAGGCAACATTAAAGAAAGCAGTAGAAACATTTACAAATTACAAACTGCTCAAAAGGCTTACCTGGCTGGTCGCCACTCCGGACATTCCACTCACGCTGAAGAACACCGCGACCTACAAGGGAGGAAAACACAGGTTAGCAAAGGCAAGACTTCGCAGCGCTGCGTATAGCGCTTACTTACCGCATCATAGCGCTCTTAATGCGCCATCATTTACCGCCGGGGCTCAACCAAGCCAGTTCGCCGCGCTGAAGCTCCGCATACCTAAGAGAGAAAAAAGAGACATTTTAAACAAAGAAAGGCATGCAGGATAGCAACAAATCTAAAGAACAGCAATAAGACCTACCTGAACAATATCAAACGGGCCGGCATCAGTGAAGTAACTGGACCGCACTCGCCCATGAAAGACAACGCGCCCCTGCAAAGAAGGCAGGACGGAGAGCACGCCTAATTCTACCACAAGGTGAGGAGAGGGCGCCAGAGGGACTGAAATCATACGGGGGTGGAGGGAGGATACTTACCCCAGTCGGTCAGTCTTGAACACAGTCCTCCTGTATTTTCAGGCAGAACCTTCCCCACAGACCACATCAGGGCAAAGCTGAGAAGCATACCAGCGAGTAACCCGGCTGGGTGGCGTCCCTGTGGATACCAAGTGAGCGTAACAGATAGTTGACCCAGTGAGTCTGAAGAAAGGGAATGGCGACAGCATTTACACCTTTCTTTCTATTGTGGGGACCCCGGGACTCAGTGAGAATATGTCCAAAGAAACCCCTTAATCCTCGGGAAACATCAGAACTCACCCTCAATAGGAAACCAATCATTGAGTAGACCTTTCCTTGGTTCCCCCATGATGTCATGTTCCCTGATGCCCACCGAATCACCTTTTTGTTTTGTTTTTGTGGATGTCTCCTTAAAAGACCAACTATGGGAAAATGTGCTAGCCCTTATAGATAGTGGGGCTACAGGGAATTTCATTGATTTAGCATTTGCTTATAAATACGATATTCCCATGATATCAAAACCCAAGTCAGAACCCATCATGTCAGTGGATTGATTGCCTCTCATATCTGGCCTGATTTCTCTTCAAACCCAAGCCATGTCAATGATTTGTGCCCAGTAGCATCATAAGGTTTTAGGTTTAATGCGATTGGGGCCCCTCATTTCCAGGTTAAACTGGGTACTCCTTGGCTGCAGCACAACAGCCTCTTCATTGATTAGAGAAGCCAAACTCTTACTTTACAAGAAACATGCCCTCAGGTTGTTCATTCCTGCCCCCCCCCACTCAGACGAACTTCCAAGCCTATATCCGCTCCTATCATATCCAGTGCTTCGGTTACCCATACAGGCCTTCCTTCTGAATATACCAAATACTCAGATGTATTCGACCCAAAAGAAGCCGATATATTGCCCCCACACCGGGAATACAATTGTCGTATTGACCTCCTGCCCATGGCCAAAATACCTTTTGGATGTACATATGCTTTATCCGAGGAGAATGGGATACTAAAGGAGTATATAATGGATAACTTGCGTAAGGGCTGTATCCTTCATGCCACTTCCCCCAGAGGGGCTCCTATTTTTTTATCCCAAAAAAGGACGAGGCAGAACCACACCCTTGAATACACTACTGTCAATTAAATGCCATCACGATTAAAGATCGCTATCCACTACCCCGTAATTAGGTGCTCCTGGATTAAGCTTGTAACTGTGCCTTCTATACAAAACTAGACCTCAAAGGGGCCTACAATCTGGTTCGAATGGCTAATGGATAGGAGTGGAAAACTGCATTTCAAACCAGATATGGCCATTTCAAACACCTCGTAATGCCTTTCGGACTTCATAATGCCCCTGCTGTCTGCCAGTAATTCTTAAACTACGTTTTTAGAGATGTTCTGGACATATTGGTTGTAATATACCTGGACGATATTCTAATTTTCTCAAAAACTTACCAAGAACACATTAACCTTGTCAAGGAATTCTTAGGACGACTACATGCCTATTTATTTGCAAAATTTCTAATTGTGATTTTCACCAACGCATCTCATATATGGGTTATATCATAACACCAGAAGGTATAGAAATGGACCCGCTTAAGATCTCAGCTGTACTCTAGTAGCCTTGTCCTAAATCTGTTAAAGAAGTTCAGAGATTCATAGGTTTTGCAAACTTCTACAGACAGTTTATCCCCAACTATTCTCAGATCCTTCTTTCTTTGACTCGGCTCTTGAAAAAGGGTGCCCTTTTACCGTGGAATCAACAGACTAACCAAGCCTTTGTGTCACTCAAAGAGAAGTTCACGTCTGTACCTATTTTAAGTTTACATGACCCTGATCTCCCCTACTTATTAGGGACTGATGCATCCAATTACACTCTTGGTGCACTCTTGTTACAAAAAGACTCTGCTACCCAACGTACTCATCGTCTGGCGTATTATTCATGCACCTTTAATGCAGCTGAAAAGAACTACAGTATATTTGAAAAGGAACTGTTAGCCATAAAGGATGCTTTCCTTAATTAGCGACATCTTTTGGAGGGTGCTAGACACACCATAACTGTTTTTACCGATCATCGGAATATAGGATTCCTGAAGGCGGTTCATGCCATGAATCAAAGACAACATAGATGGATTAATTTATTTGCACGGTTTGACTTCCTACTGTAAGGAACTCATGGTGGCCACAGTAAAGACAGACAAGTGATCACAGTTCAAGGGTGTTTATTAAACTGTATGCAGGTTGGAAAAATGCCTAATCTACACTTAAATCTAAGATGGGAGCAAGCGTCGACCATTAAATGAAAATAAGGCAGTCCTAGTGGCACTGTGTCACATAAAAAGGCCCTATCCAAACCTTACAACTAATACAAAAAGGAGTGTGGGATAATTTAAGAAAAGAAATAAGCAAGCATAAATAATATGTCAGGATGCGGTAGCTTGGGTCTCCCTTCCCCACGTTTTGAGCACGGGGCAAGGCAGGATCCTGGAGCACAGAAGACGCTCGAGCTTCCCCAGCACGAGACTACAGTTCCACTTGCAGCTATCAGGGCTGTCGATGACCAAGTATCGTTTCTCTTGAAAGTCTCTTGCCGTTGAGGGCCTGACATATTCAAATAACAAAAACAAAAGTTCCTTCAACAAAATGAAAGTTTGTTTCCTGGTTTCACTTAGGGTGAGGATTCCTCACCCCTGGGTTCCCCTCTTCCGGGCGCTGACCCCTTTTTACTTTCAGCATCTTTCCATCCGGCTCATTATGGCTTTTCCTTCCTTCACAAATCTTAATGTCTTTTTGAACAGTTCCAGTGGACACACCTCGGCCGGGTTCCCTCTTGTCAACAAACTGTTTCTTGGGACTTTGGACTTGCCCTCTAAAACCACAGGACTCAAACCACCATCCACTTTCACACCGCTTTCATCCATGGTCTGTCTAGAAATCCTGGCCTTTGAAAACCAAATCTTGGCAGAAGGTGATAACATTCACTAAGAAGATTCATTTCGCAGACAACCTTAGCAAACAACAGAGATTGGCACTCAAGAACCTTGAAGGAGAATATGATTTCATTATAAAACCAGCAGACAAGGGTAGTGGTATAGGGTTATGGTCTAGACAACTATATAAGGAACAGATCAAGAAACATCTACAAAACAAATTCTACAAAAGAATTGACACTAACCCAACCGCACGACTACTCGCGGAAATAGAAAACCTGATGACTCACGCCTGGCACGAAGGTTCGATTGATGATGGGAAATCTTTTTTGGTCAAAAGACATCCCACCACACCAGCATTCTATCTACTGCCAAAAATCCATAAATATGACTCAATACCACCTGGCAGACCGATCGTCTCAGGTATCAGTTCTGTACTCGAACCATTATCGGTCTATGTTGACATCTTGAGGCCCTTTATTGGTAAGATGAAATCTTCCATACAAGATACGATCAAAATTCTGAATCAACTAACAATCAAAAAAGACCATCTCCTTGTCACTCTCGACGTTAAACACTATACACTAGCATCCCCCAAGCATAATGCATTGACATCCTGAGAACATATCTGCATCAAAGAACCAACATTGCCGTACCCACTGATTTCCTACTCAAATGCACGAGATTAGCTTTAACAGAAAACTTCTTTTATTTATAAAGACATTTTCTACAAACAATGCCATGGGACCAGCATGGGGGATACTTTCGCCCCCGACATAGCCAAACTGAACATGGACAATTTTGAAAACAAATCCATCTGTGATGTACACAACAGATTCAATAACAACTTGGTCTGCTGGCATTGCTATATAGATGATGTCTTCTTGATATGGAGAGGGCCCGATAATCTCGTTCGTGAATTTTTTGACTGGCTCAACTCTCGCAATGCCTCTATTGAGTTCACTATTCACTATGACAAAATTCGCATTCCATTCCTTGACCTTGAAATTTATCAAATAAATCACAATGTGTTAGCAACGACATTGCACAGAAAAGCCACAGCTAAGAACGTTCTACTAGCTTTCTCCAGTTTCCATCCATCAAGTCTTAAAGAAAACCTACCTTTTGGACAATTTTTTCACCTTCGACATAATTGTACCACGCTATAAGACATTGACTATAAATGCAAAGATCCATCCTCTCGCCTAAAGAAGCGCAGATACCCGGCCTACATCATCTGTAGAGCACGAAAAAGAGCCAGGAATACAGACAGACAACTCTGCCTCACCCCACAACTGAGGGAATGAAAAGCAGATAAAATTACCTGTCTAACCATGTTTACCCCTTTGACCAACCAATTGAGAAAAACGGTACTAAGACATTGGGACATCCTCAAAACTGACACCTTCAAACCGGAAAAAACACATTTTGCATTCAAACGTAGTAAAAACCTGCGAAGAACCAAAACCATCATGTGTCGTGCAAACCACACTGCGGTACCTACCGCCAGTGACCGGTCACTACAGATGTGGCGCTTGGTCTGTCTGCTCCCTTACAAAAGATCTCAAAGATCTCAAAGAAATTGACCCGAACAGAACATTATGGAAATATAACTCCTTCACGAACTGTAAAACCAAATGGTCAATATACAGGATCAAATGCCCGTGCGGTCTGATCTACATAGGGAAGTACAAAAGAGAAATACGTCAACGCATACGCGAACACCGATCATGTTTGAAAAATGAAGTGGAGGATAAACCTATGGTGGCACATTTCAAAGCTAAAAAGCACAAACACACGGATATGTTCTGGTTTGTGATTCAAACAGTGAAAAAACCCTTCCGAGGGGGAGACCATGATCTCCTCCTCAGAAAACACAAGCAAAAATTGATTTTTTGTCTCAACTCTGTCAAGAAAGGTATCAACGTTTCCATTGAATGGGATTTATTCTTCAACAAACACCTTTGATGTGTCCTGTGCCAGAATCTCTCCTCACAGTACCTGTACTTCACAACTACGCCAGCCATAGGTAAATTGAATTGCATCACCTAATGCACTCAATACTTTAAGATATGGATCACCCTAGATTGAAGATGACCATTCACTACTGATATGAATCATCAGACACTCCACCATAACACGAGGTTACCATCGGTCCTCACCACACATGGTAATCATGACTAAAATCATGTCCCAATGAAAATAGAATTCATTCTGTGCCTCCCATTATCTCATGTGTCAATTTCTATTCAAAGTAGAACAAGGGGCACTGCTCAAAGTACATTTCCCATGTAGTGATGGTAACCAAACACCATGTTATGGTGTCCAGTTATAGCATTTTATGATATGATATATGATATGATATATGACATTTATAACACGCCTATACACAGGTTTTCGAGGCGCGACAAGGCAAGGGAGGGGGAACAGAGGGAAGACAGACCGATTTACTAGGCCAGGTGTCATTCAGATCACGCAAGTGCAGGGGAAGGGGGAAAAGGAAAGTGCGGGGCTGGAGGGGAAAGTGCAGTACATGGGATAAGATAATAACCTAAAATAAATAAAGAACGGCCAGCTGGTGGCAAGTGCAGGGTAAGTGCAGACATAAGTGCTGGTTTGGGGACTGTAGGGATACAGAAAACAGTCCTCAGGTGCAGGGGTTACCAGGAAGGCAGTGCAAGCATGCAACTGGCAGGGCTTCGGCTCGAGATCAGATAGGTGGCCAAGTAACCCGTGCAGTCTCAGGATCAGCCAGGACTTCAGCAGGGCGGACAGAGAGATAAAGCAGAAGCAAAGAGGAAGGTTTTTAGGTGCTTCTGGAACCGAAGATGGTTCTCCTCAAGTTTCAGGGAGGTGGGGAGGCTGTTCCAGAGGAAGGCCCCAGCCGAAGAGAGAGATCTACCACCAACTCATTGCTTGGAGAAGCGACTGACCCTGAGGGAGTTGGAGGCGGATGAGCGAAGAGCTCAAAAGGGAAGATACTCTCAAGGTATCATCTCGGGGGTTTCTGCCAACCAAGTATTCAGCAATTTACTGTTCCACTCTGTTTACAATACACCTAAATTGACTTTTTTCTAAATGCAATATCTTGTTTATCGAAATGCAATTTGTGTGCGCAGATTTGTTATATAAACGAATACTACATACCTGTAAATGCAACAACTTGTCCACTAAGGATTATGATTGTATTTCTTCACATACGTCGCAGCCTTCCATTCTCGACTACCTTCTACAGGCTCAAGAACCACAGCAAACAAAGACTTGGTGTATGCCAAGTTTTGACTGTTCCATTCTTCTAAAATGCGCTGAAACTCTTAACCAAAAATAATGTGGATTTACACTCGTCATGTAAACATTTTGTAAACGCAAACATTTTTGAAAATGCATGAACTTGCCCACAAAACACTACGTACAGCCTGAATTATATTAGGTCCCAACTAGTTTCCCTGTTGCCTAGTAACGGACCTAGCAGAGTCGTTATACACGCTGCCACGTACACAGCAACTCTTGTAGGAAGGACGCATGCACGCAGTATGGCCACTGCCTTCAGCTTTACAGAACAACAATCAGTAAGCAAGTTCAAGCTCCCCCCACCAGACTTTGAAGAGTAGTGCCTCGTTTCACATACTGACACAGAGATATTGTAGTAAAGTGGCAGTGCCGGCCCATCTGTCCTAACAGATGCTGGCGGAACGCGTTGCCTAGCAACCGATAGCTACGGCCTTTCAGCTTTACAATAGCCAGCGCTGCATCAGATTGAAAGCTGTATATCAGTTTCAGCACTAAGACACCAAGATATATTCTTTCGATAGAGCGGACCTAGCGGCTCTCACTTCACTTTTTCGCTATCCACGTACCAAAGTAACGCTCATAGACTGCTTAGTCTGTTACATCTCCAGACTTCCAGCCTACTCTGGCTTCATGGGTTTATGCCCAGCTTCTCTCTGCATGCCCGCCACATACTAGCAAGTATGCCAGTTTTACAGACTCCCAGCTAACACTACTTGAACCTGAAGCTTTACTTTTTTCTGTATGCCTTCAAGTGTAACTCACTTTTTACTCTAGTAGCACAGCAACATGTGCTTCCGCTGCCAGAAAGATTTATAGTAAGGCGCCTCCCCTTGCTTTTCAGTATTATCTCCAACACTGGTCCACCTCAAGTGTGTTGAGGTGATACTTCCCTGGTTATTTATTGTGCCATATTTACATTATAATGCGTGTCAGAAAAAAGATTCTAGTTAGAGTGTTTACATTCACTGTGTGTTCTAAGGTTGGTCAGTTGGAGCCTGCCTCTTGAAGGGGTACCTGCTGTCCTTGAATGATCTACTTAATAAAGGACTTTAATATATGTATCACTGCCTGGACCCAGACTTAAGATTGGTGACGAGGACTTGGACTTCATTTTGCCTGGGGCCACCTGATGTTCTCTGGTCTCCGGTCTTTTCCGCACCGACAGCTTTCAGGATCTCCTCCTCCGAGAGGGACAGCAGGCGAGAGGCGGGCAGGAGGTGGAGCTGAAGCCCTGCATTCAGGCAAGTTGGGGAACGCTCCTTACGAGCGTCGGTGCAGCGGCTGCTGCTTGGGAAGTCCTGCGCTAGCCCCGAGGCAAGGAGGGGCGTTGCGCAGATCCAGCGCGAGCCGCAGCGCGGCATTCAGGAAAGCTTGGAAAAGCTTCATATGAGCGTTGGTGCAGCGGCTGCTGCTTGGGGAGTCCTGCGCGAGCCCCGAGTTGAGGAGGGGCGTTGCGCAGATCCAGCGCGACCCGAAGCTCGAGCCGCAGCGCGGAACCGGGAGCGAGCGCTCGCTGCTCGCGTGTCCTTTTTAGCCACGCCCACCTCATGACGTGCTGGCCTCCAGAAGCCCCGGTCCTCCCATTGTGACATCATGTCTCCTAGCAACGTCCTTGACAAGCCCGGCAGCAGAGGATAGAATGCGGAATTGCTTTGTCGCGGAGACCCCTAGTAGAGTGCTAATGGTGGACTGCAATTCCTGCAATTGATTTATAAAAAAAAAAAAAAGATTTTTTTCTTTTAAGAAAGAAAAAAAAGGATAAGATTTTTTTTTACATTTATCCTCTTACTTTATGCAGCAGTTTCCTTGGACCAATTGTGTGCTGTGTATGCACCATTAAAAAAAAAAAAAAAAAAAAAAAGATCCACATTAAGAATATCGTCCTGCTTGAGTACAAACCATGGCCGCCTCCATTCCACCTCCCCTGCCCTTTCTGAGCGAACCAGGCCGAGCTCCGATTACATGGGACAGGTGGAGGGACATGTTTGAGAACTACCTGGTGGCGATGGGCGGGGAGAGATTTCCTCCTGCGCGCAGGAGGGCCTTACTCCTACACAACCTTGGCATAGAAGGACGCAGGTGACATGGATGAATATATGTTTGCCCTTAACCAACTTCGGGACCACTTCGAACCGAAAAGAATGTCAGTTTTGAGAGACACAAATTTTTCCAGAGGGCCCAAGAGAAGTCGGAGTCTGTGGAGTCCTACATTGCTTGCCTCAGATCCCTGAGTTACACTTGCGAGTTTGACCATTTGACTGATTCCCTAATCAGAGACCAGCTGGTTAGTTGCACTAATAATGTGAGAGTCCAGGAGAAACTTCTTGCAAAAGATATGAAATTGGATGAGGCAGTAGAATTAGCAAGAAGCATCGAGCAGACTTCAGAGTATGTCAAAGAATTTAGGATTGACAAATCCAATCCTTCATCGTCTTCGGTTTGTGTCGTTAATCAAAAGAAAAAAATTGGCTTTTCCACAGTCAAGAGAGGAGGAGGAAATGCAAGAAATGTATGTTCTCGTTGCGGCAGTTCAAGACATGGTATGAACTATCCTGCCTGCCCTGCAAAATATGCGGAATGTTTCAAGTGCAAGAATAAAGGGCATTTTGCCAATGTCTGCAAGGGTAACGCTGTCAATAGTATAGAGTTCAGGCCAGTGAACAATAATGAAGACGGCATCGGAAAGGGGTACAACATCCAAGAAGTGTCCGGCACTCAAGAATTCACCCCAAGACACATATTCGAGATTTCAGAGATGTCTGGGATGACCGAAGGTCCTGTGGACATGTTTCAAGTGGATGGAATTGAGCTCAAAATGAAAGTTGATACCTGTTCCCCTTGGACCATTATATCCCAAGACACATTGACAAATATTCTGGGGAAGAGCAGTACTAATATACGGCCTACCAATGTCAGGGTGTGTGGATATGCAGACTCGGATATAAATATCCTGGGTGAATTTCTTGCAGAAATAACATGCAAGGAAAGAATGTGCCAAGCCACGGTCCTTGTGGCGGAAAAAGGGACCTCTCTGTTAGGCT
This sequence comes from Ambystoma mexicanum, assembly GCF_040938575.1. Lineage (NCBI taxonomy): Eukaryota > Metazoa > Chordata > Amphibia > Caudata > Ambystomatidae > Ambystoma > Ambystoma mexicanum. The sequence continues at coordinate 1,090,847,432 of NC_090929.1, forward strand.
GGGAGGAGCAGAGGAAGCTGGGTTTAAGGGTACAGGCCAGTGCACCGGATCCTGTCACCATTGCCGAGTTGGGGGACTCTTGGACCAAGGAATTTCCACAGGTGTTTTCTGAGAGTCTGGGAAGGCTTAAGAGTTTGAACATCACATCAGACTTAAGAACAATGCCCAACCAGTGGTACACAAGGTACGCCAAGTACGACTGAAGATGAGGGCACAACTTAAAGAGGAGCTAAATAGCTTGGTTGACAAAGGGGTGATTGAACCAGTTGTAGCTACTGAATGGTTGTCTCCAGTTGTTCTGGTTACTAAGGCCAATGGTAAGATGAGATTGTGTGTCGACCTACGTAGCCTCAATCAGAACATAGTGGTGGAGAGACACCCATTACCGAACATCTCAGAAGTTTTGTCCACACTAGGAGAACCTAAGTTATTTTCCATAATCGATCTCTCTGCTGCCTATCATCAGGTTCCGTTGTCTAAAGAGTGCCAACACTTGACTGCATTCATCACTCCTGAGGGTGTTTTCAAGTATAACCGGATGCCCTTTGGTTTGGCCTCTGCGGCATCGGTATTTCAGAGAGTGATGGAAACGGTACTGAAAGGCCTTGAGAAAGTAACAGTATTTCAAGATGACATTCTGATATTTGCAAACGATGGTCCTGAACATGATAAAATACTTAGGTCAGTGTTAGTCAGACTCAGAGATGCGGGTCTGACTGTACAGAGGGAGAAATGCAAAATTGCTGTTACGGAAGTGGATTACTTGGGGCATAAAATCTCCTGCAATGGTATTGCTCCCAGGAAGTCTTTAGTGGATAGCATTGTGAGTGCTCCCCAACCTCTTGACAAGGAGCAACTACGCTCGTTCATGGGATTGGCGGAGTACTATCACAAGTTTGTTGATGGCTTCTCTGCAATGTCGTCTCCTTTGAGAGATCTATTGAAAAAGGGCAGCAAATATGTGTGGTCGGAAGAATGTCAAAATGCCTTTAGTAAGATTAAAGATAGCATTGTGAAGGCACCTTCATTAGGAGGGTTTGTTTCTGGCAGACGAAGAGTGCTGGCTGTAGATGCAAGCATGTTAGGTCTGGGTGCCGCTCTTTTTCAATATGATGGCAACATCGAACACGTCATAGCTTTTGCCTCCCGACCTCTGAGGGGGGCGGAGAGCAATTATTCCGTGGTGGAGAGAGAGGCCCTAGCTGTATCATGGGCTGTTGCTCATTTTACATTTTTTCTATGGGGTCAGTCGTTTGTTGTAAAGACAGATCATAAGCCGTTAGTTCAGTTATTGGGCAGTGCGGAATGGGCTAAAGGTTCACCTAGGATATCTCGTTGGATGATTGACTTGCTAGCATATGACTTTAGAATGGTGTATATACCTGGGGGAGAAAATGTGATTGCTGATTGTCTTTCTAGACTGCCTGCACAGAATGAGAGTTTCAAGGATGTGAGTGCAGAGGGTACTGTGGGTATTTGTGCATTAGTACACAATGCCATAAGCAAAGAGGAGTGGCAATCTGCTGATGTTAAGGATGAGGCCTTGGGGCAAGTCAAATTGTGGACCAAAACAGTTTGGCCCAGAAAAGATCTCATTGAAAAGAAATATGATGTTTATTACTGTATTAAAGAGGAGTTGAGCATGTCAGAGGATGGGTCTCAACTCAGAAAAGGAATGAAGATAGTACCTCCATTTGACATCAGGCCCAAATTAGTGGACATAGCTCACCAAGGCCATCTAGGCATGGGGGGTACCAAAAGGCATATCAGGCAATTCTTTTGGTGGCCAGGGATTGACGGTCAGGTAGAGAAGTGTGTGAGGAGCTGTAAAGAATGTGAAAGAAGTGACAAGAGTAAGATTATTAAGGAAGCTCCCTTAAGACCTGTTAGTGTTCCAAGAGAGCCATGGAAGAAATTAGCAGTGGATTTAATGGGGCCCATACAGGAACTAGGAGAGGATTTTAAATACCTTATTGTCCTGGTGGATTATCACTCAAAATGGGTTGAGTGGAAAGCCGTTAGAGAAGCAACCACTTCACAAATGATTAATTTTTTTGAGGAAGTTTTTTACAGGGAGGGATTCCCCTCAGAACTTGTTTCAGATAATTGGGTACAATTCTGTTCGGATAGGATGGTGGAGTTTCTTAAGAGGTTTGGTATCAAGCACTACAGGACAGCACTGTACCAGCCTAGAGCGAATGGTCTTGTTGAGAGAGCAAATAGATTCCTAAAGGGAGGATTGCAGTTAGCTATGGCTTCAGGTTTAAGGTGGCAGACAGTTCTCAGGGAGATGGTCTGGAACTATTGTGCGACTCCACACACTGTTACCGGCATTTCACCTTTCATGTCCCTCAAAGGCAGACAACCAGGGACAAAGTTGTGTCCGGCCTGGTTGGATTTAGCGAGGAGTGTACATGTCAACAGGGAAAGGATCATGGATCTCATTAGAGAGGCTCAAGATGAGTACAAAGAGAGGTTTGACACAAAAGGGGTGCCAAGGTGATGCAATGGTCAGTGGGGGACTGGGTTTATGTTAAGAATCCCAGGGCTTCTCCCAAATGTATTGCGAGCAAGTTCATTGGACCCAAGAAAATTGCTGTGATCAGGGGAAATGTTGTCATCATGGAGGGTGGAGAATGTTGGTCGATGGCCAAACTGGTTAAGTGCAATATGGTGGGCAGTGAGGTTGGTGAGGGAGCCAGAGAAGAGCAAGTTTAATTTGGGAATGGAGAGGAAGAACATATGTTTGAACCGAATGTGAGTACAGCCTCCAGTAATAACAGCAGCTTGGAGGCGAACAGGGTCAGGAACAAACCGGTCAGGTTGAATGATTATTACCTGGGTTAAATCTGCCACAAAATGAAGGGAGGAGATGTGTTGAGGTGAAACTTCCCTGGTTATTTATTGTGCCATATTTACATTATAATGCGTGTCAGAAAAAAGAGTAATACTGTGATGTCATGTGATTCTAGTTAGAGTGTTTAGATTCACTGTGTGTTCTAAGGTTGGTCAGTTGGAGCCTGCCTCTTGAAGGGGTACCTGCTGTCCCTGAATGATCTTCTTAATAAAGGACTTTAATATATGTATCACTGCCTGGACCCAGACTTAACAAAGTGCCGGCGCTACTTGCATATTTTACGTCGCTGCAATCACTGTACCCGACACAATGGTGAATCAGGTAACCACACTCCTCCTACAGGAACTTTGATCTATCTCAAATTTAAACACTGGCTAAAATAAGCATTGTTTCATTTGTCCTTGTTGTTAAAGTTTTGTATTTTAGCTCTGTGTTGTAATTGAAATTGTATTTTATTTTGCTTTTAAACAACGTAGGTTGCTGTTTAGGTTATTTCAGTGACTTGTCGTTTCAGTCAGCTTTAAAAATCTTCCGTTTTCAATTTTAAGAAAATTGTTAGTTAAGGGCTTAATTTTCGTGATTTTGCCTGTAGCTTGGGCGAAAATCGAAATTTTTAAAGTTTGCGTCCTCTTTCGTGCTGTATGCACATGCTCGACCCGCTTGACAGCTGTTTTTTGTCACTGTGGAGACCAGGTGTGGAAAGACTACATTTCCTAGCATTTTTGTAGTCCTAGCAACTATTTAATATCACGTCAGGTGCGTATGCGCCGGCGCGTAGGGGCCGGTTATCTCCGGTTTGCTCCGGGGTGCTCTGCTCGGCCACCCTTCTGTCAGGAGCATCTCGAGACAACAGGTAAGAGGCCAACAACCTCCAATTTAGTTGCATTTACTGGCACTATTTTAGGGATACAAGGTATGGAGGGCCCAATAGACCCGGCGCACCCACTAACAAGCCAGATAAATATAAGTTGGCAAGGTAGCCCTCAGGACAAAGGTATTAGCCTAAAAGTGGGACTCCTGAACTCCCGATCCATGACCAAACATGCATCTAATACTAGTGACCTGATCACGGACAATGACTTCGATATTCCTTGCATCACTGAAACCTGGATGAAAGACCCTATTGGGCCTACCTGTGAGCAGGCAATCCCTGATGGATACATAATTTATAATGAAAACAGACAGGAAGGACGGGGCGGTGGGGTTGCAATAATTGCCAAAGACAATTTAAAATTTTTCAAAGCCAATTTCAGTTGTAGTGGGTGCGAATCCATTCACCTGAAACTAATATTTGCCTATAATTATTGTTTCAACCTAGTGGTAGTCTACAGACCACCGGCTTTGGTCTCTGACTTTGGGAGTGAACTATGCTCTCAGCTAGCCACCCTGAGAACAAAGAATGCATCGACCATGGTAGTCGGTGATTTCAACTTCTGGCGGGGCAATAAAAATGATAAGGGTGCCATTACCCTTGAAAAAAAAACTCAACAATCTTGATTTCCTAGTCATCAATGACGAGGCGACCACCCCACAGGGGAACCAGCTCGATTGGCTGTGTGCTTTTAATACCCAGACCATGGATTGTAAAACCATGCCGTGTGTCTGGAGCGACCACCATTTGGTGTCGTCAACAGTGACACTTCACACGCAAGCTCCACAACAGAATCCTCATGTTGAACTGAGCAGCAGGAACTTTAAGAATTTGGGTAAAGAACAAATTCAGGGATGCCTTGAGAAAATCAGGCTATCCTTTCAGGAACAAGATAACTGCACTACGTGTATTGCAGATATGGTAGAGCGCGAGGCTCCGCTGAAGACTCGGCTTGTGAGGAAAAATAATAACAACCAAAAATGGTTCTCGGCTGAGTTGGCAACTCTGAAAAGAGAGAAAAAGACCCTGAAAAGGAAGTGGCAAGGGGAAAAAAGTGAGGAAAACAAAAACAACTGGAAACAAAAGGATAAAATATATAGAGATAGGATAAGGATGGCCAAAAAAAATTTCTTCAATGAAGAAATTGAAAAAGCCGCTAACAAATAAAACAAACTTTTTAACATCCTGAAGAATATTGAAAAACCAGAAAACCTTACACCGCCTTTTCAACCTACTGAGGAGGACTGTAACCTGGTACTAAAGGCTTTCGCAGCCAAAATTGACAAAGCTAGGTGCAACATAATGAAAGCCAGAGAAGCGGCACCACGGTCAACTACGCCAATGGAGGACATCTCCAGGCGGAGGGGGGCTCTCTTCACTTTTGAGAAAGTGTCTAAAGCCAAATTGCTAGAAGCTCTCTCTCAAATGAACCCCACTCCGTGCGCAGAAAATATTCTGCCCTCTAGTATTATCCTGCAACACAAAGAACTCTTCGCCCCAATCCTACTAGAACTGGTTAATGCCTCTTTCAGTGAAGGCGTTGTTGCGAAGGATTTAAAAAAGGTCACCATCACCCCATTAATAAAGAAGGCGGGCTTAGACCCTAAAGATCTGGCCAATCTTCGCCCTATAACTAACTCAAACTTTGTACTCAAAGTTCTAGATAAATTAGCCACACAACAACTGCAATTGTATGTGGAAGAACAAAATGCTCTTCACCAACAGCAATCGGGTTCCAGAGCATCACATAGCACCGAAACGGCGATGTTAGATCTCCAAAACCACATGCTGGGTCTGGTCGACGGCAACAAAATAGGGATGCTAATGCTGCTCCGACTTGAGAGCAGCTTTTGATCTAGTGGATCACCAGCTTCTCATCAAAGCCCTTAAAGAAAACGTTGGTTGCTCAGAAGAAGCAATAAGGTGGCTGATTTCTTTTCTCTCAGACAGCCAGGCGCGGATTCACTGGGGTAATACGTTCTCAGACTCCTGCCCCATACTCTTCGGGGTTCCACAGGGGGCAAGCTTGTCCCCCATGTTCTTCAATATATACATGCGGGCACTGTGTAGCATCCTGGTCATGGCCGGGGTGTTTTTTACAAACTACGCAGACGACACACAGCTCATTGTTGAGTTGAGTGGAAACCATGGGGAAGATAGTGCATCAATAGGGAAAATATATGGCATGATTGATGAATGGATGCAATCCAATTGGATGTGCCTGAATAACGCAAAAACTGAATTGATGACATTCGGCTCAAATCGCAAGCTATCCAATCTAGGAGGCGAATATAAGTTTTTTAAGATAAAGGACGCCATTATAAAAGTTTCGGCACAGGTCAAAACTTTGGGAATGATGGTCAATGCAGAGGTTAATTCTGAAGCACAGACCAATTACCTCTTAAAAAACGCAGCCTACTACCTCAAGTTAATAAGAGCAGTTAAACCCTTCCTGAATGAAACAAACCTGGCCACCATAGCCAGAGCCATCATTCTGTCCAGGCTGGACTACGGGAATGCTCTGATGATTGGTGCTACCGCGAAAGATCTGGCGAGATGCCAAGTGATTCAGAATGATGCGGTCAGACTGATCAAAAATTTGAAAAGAAGGGACCATGTTACAGACCAGAGAAGGTCACTGCATTGGCTAAAAATGGACGAGAGGATAAGCTTTAAATCTCTTACGCTCGTTCATAAGTGCATATACGGTAAGGCCCCAGGTTATCTAAAGAACTGTATAGTTCCATACGCGCCACAAAGAAGTCTGAGATCAATGGGTACAGGACTGCTGGTCATTCCCAAACACAGACGAAAATCAGGGCTGGGCAGAGCCTTCGTGGTTCTGGCTCCTCAAATGTGGAATAGACTTCCTGAGACCTTGAGAATGGAGGAAAATCACTTGGCTTTTAGGAAACGTCTTAAGACACTTATCTTCCAGTAGGAATTCTCGGACTTCCTCTCTTACAGCGTGTAAGGATGCAAAGGGCGCATCTTACACATGGGATAGGCTAGGCTGCGTTTGTGTTATGTTCATTGTGTGTTTTTGTCTCGAAGCGCCCTGATGACCGCGGGCTACCGGCGCTATACAAAACCAAAATACATACATACATACATACATTTGTTTTCAGTAACCGTCAAGCATCTGAAACCACGTGACTATACAACTGATAGTTTAGAACTCACGGCCCAAGACGCATCTAATTACTTGTGGGTATGTTGACACCTGTAGTCCCTCCTGCCCTTATTCATAGGGTTTTTATTGATCACGCTTGTATCAGTCACATCAATCCAACATTAGCTTTTGTCTTTTATGTTTAGATAACATCTAGCTCCACTTCAACACGTCTTTGTTAATAACTGCATACTGCTTGGAAGGATCAAGTTGTCCTGACGAAAGTTTGGAGCATTTGTTAAACTGTACCATCTACAAATCTTGTACTGTATTTACTCCGCACTAAAAACACAAAACAGTGTCGACAGTTTAAATGTGCTGCCAATGTCCATGCCGCACATGAAGACCTTTATGTTACTAACCGCACTTATGTAGCACTTTTCCTGTATAACCAATGAAAGCCATATCTACATGTCTGCTTTTAGCATGTCTTTTAGAATAAACTTTGTTTTAACAGTGTTACAAATGTGTTAGTGTGATCCTATATGGCTAATTGACTTATCTCTTAGCATACTATAGGTTGTGCCAACATTACCTGGATGTCAAAGGGAGAGGTAGCCTCAACTAATTTTTCTGTTTTTGTATTTAGCTAAGCCTCTATTTTTTTTTAACTTTCTTTATTGTTTTACCATAAACAAGTAGATAAACAAAATCACACTGTCCAACCTTGGCCCCCCTCCCTCTCCCTCCGACTCTCACAAGGTTACAGAAAGGAGACAACATCAAGTGCATATTTCGCTTGGATTCAGATTTCAAATGGCAAGTATTTAGGGGTGTCAGCTATGGTACCCCACTGTGATCGCCACTTCGGGTTCAGACCGCTATTTGTTGGTCAATGACCTGGAGTGGACACTGGTGACTGTGCTCTCAGAGCGATATCCGATTGATATTGTCTAAAGGGAGGTCAATAATCAAACGGGCTGCTAGAGGCCAGGAGTGTTGCCGCGTACCTGTTCTCCCTCTGTTCGCATAGACTCATTTTCCAACCACCTCGGGAATGTAGGGGGGTAGAGCTACCCCATGTTCTAGCCACCAGACACCTTGCCACTACGGTGGCCATGCCCAACAGTTTTTTCTCGGTGCGGGTTCCTTCTTCGATTAGAGCCAGTAGCCAGATATCCGGCGAGTAGTCCCTCGTTGAGGGTAGCATTCCAGACATCACCTCTTCTATGGTGATCTAGAACATTCTTATGCAGGGGCAGTTCCACGCAACATGGTAAAAGTCAGCCGGTTCTGCACCACATCTCCCACAGGCAGGAGTTCTCTCTGGGAAGAACCTGCCCAGGGTATGAGGGGAGTAATAAACCTGATGAACAAATTTGTAATGGATCAGTATGTAGCAACAGTTTATGGATATGTAACGGGTTTGCATACAAATTAGTTTTCGTTGGTTCTCACTCAGTGGTTCACCCAGTGATGCTTCCCATGTGGTTTTGTAGGATTCTTTCGTCCCTTTCCCAGTCCTAACCAGCTTGTAGATGGTAGACACCAGTTTCCCTGTTGAGACTGGGTTGCTCACATACCGTTGAGCATGTTGTAGGTCGAGGCTTGCGGGAAGTCAGGCCATTTATTCCTTAGAACACAGCGTAATCTGTAGTAATGTAGGAGTGTCACAGCATTATGTGCGCTCCTAGAGCGAAGCTCCTCCCACAGAATGAATCGCCCATCTTGCACGAGGTCCCCTAGGGTATGGACTCCCAATGTGTTAAATTGTTCTCTGAATGATCATTCGTGAGTGGGATCCTGATTGTTGCATATTGGTAGATCAGGCAAATAGCAGGGGGTTACCCCTAACAGCTGATTCATCCGCTCCCAGACTTTACACGTTACTGCTATTGAACCTCCCCTCTCAGTATTGCGTCTCTATTGCCCCAGAGCATGCCCATTAGTGCATTGGGATTGGTGATGGCTCTCGCTAGCTGGGAATGGGGGGGCTCGGAACTAGGGGAGTTCCAGCCTTCTATGTATTGCGCCTGGGCTGCCAAGTCCGGATATTCCAGACCACCGAGTTCATAAGGCCGGGATAATGTGTTGTAGGCTATCCTAGGCGTTTCCCTTCCCATAACAGTCTGGTCATCAGTCTCCAAATGAGACTCCAGTAAATGAGAGGAGGCCACACTGTTACATTGTTAAAGATGTATAAAAGTTTAGGGAGTATTACCGTTTTAGCTAGGGCTATGCGGGCTGCCTGTGTGATGGGTAGTCGTATCCATGACTCAAGTTTGTGCTCTATTAACTCTAGTGGGATGATATAGTTATCTTTGTATAAGCCATCCCATGTAGTCGAGACTATGATGCTGAGGTATCGTATCCCTTGGGGAGACTATCTTCTGTCTGCTGCACTTTCGGGGTCAGGAGAAGGACTTTGGATTTGTCCCAATTGATCCTGAGTACCGAGAATTCAACAAATCTGACCACCTCTTGCGTCATTGGAATTAGGTTTTGTCGGGGGTGCTTGATATGTAGAAGGATGTCATCGACATATAATGACACAGTGGATAGATGTGTTTGGATGTGAATTCCGCGATGTGAATGTAGTTCTCGGATATGACAGGCCAAGGGCTCCATTACAAGAGCAAATAGAACCGGGGAGAAGGGACAGCCCTGGCAGGTGCCGCGTGTGGGGTAGATATGCAACCAGATCGTACCATTTGTATAGATTGCTGCTCGTGGGGTTGTGTATAGCAGTTTGACCCAGTTGATATAAATGAGCCCAAACCAAGAACGGTGAAGCACCTCGAAGAGAAAAGGTCACTCAGAGTCGAAGGCCTTTTCGGCATCCATGGTAGCAACCACCATTGGAACCTCAGGGTTTACATTGTGCATGAGGGTGAACAGACGTCTCAGATCATTTTGGGTGGACCTACCGGGGATGAAACCGGCTTAGTCGGGGAGAACCAAGGCTGGCATGTGAGGGAGTATACGGTCTATGAGTATCTTTGCTAGTATTTTATTGTCCGTGTTGATTAGTGATAGAGGCCTGTATGATGATAACAATCGGGGGTCTTTCCCATGTTTAAGAAGGACGGTCACCAGGGCGGATCTGGTGGACTCGGGTAGAGTACCATTAGACTGTGCGCTATCATACATACCCATCAAGTGGGGGATCACTAAATCTGCGTATGCCTTGTAGAATTCTGTTATGCCATCTAGTCTGGGGGCCTTCTCACTAGATAAAGATTGTATTTCTTTGCGCACCTCTTCATCCATAATGGGGTCGTTGAGAGCACTCCCCTGTTCTAACCAACACAGGGCTATCTCATCTAGATATCGTGTCACCTCATCATGTCCAGGGGTGGGGCGAGACGTATATAACTGCTGGTAGTATTCCTTAAATTCTCTGTTGATTCCCTGTGGATCTTTTATAAGGACCCCATTCTGGTTTTCAACCTCTGCTATACTGGTGGTTTGGCGTTCTTTGCGAATGGCCCACGCCAGGGTTTTACTTGGTCGATACCCCTCCCTGTGTTTCACTGCTAGTATTGGACCCCCAATAAACTTTTCTTCACTATTTTCCAATTTTAGAAGTTCTTCCCCGAGTACCTGGAGCTCGCAGTGTAGCTCTAGTGTGTCCTGGATGCCCGTTCTATTCTCCCCTTCACAAATACTGTTCTCTAACACTCGCATGGATCGGCAAATAGCTTTCAGGACCCCCTCCCTCTTTCGAGATACAGCATCCCCTTATATAAAACTTTAAAGGCTTCCCTGATTATGCCTTGATCGGGTATTGACCCTTCATTTGCTTGGAAGTAGGTGCGAATACCCTGCTCTATTTCGGTGCAAAATGCCACGTCCTTGAGGGCAGTGGCTCTAAATTGCCATCTGAGTGGGCCTGGGGGACCCTTAAAGATCACAAAGCGGGCCAACACTGGTGAATGATCAGACAGAGTCTGGGGGAGGAGGATTGCCGCGGTACGTTCAGAAGTATGGGAGTGGTGAACATTATATAATCAATCCTGGAGGTGCTGCCATGCACCCCTGAGAAAAATGTGTAATCTCTAACGTCTGGGTGTTTGCTCCCCCCCACATCAGATTTTGATATTGAGAAATGGAGGATCATGCTTTAACCGCTGGCGGAAGGGTCAGTTGTGTTGTTGCAGATCCATCTAGGTTTAGCGGAAGGGCGAGGTTAAAATCGCCTGCCCATAAGATCTCGTAACCTGGGAACTTATGTGTGTGCCTGGCGCATTGGTGGGAGAACTCAGAAGAGTCAGTGTTCGCCACGTAAGCATTTATCAGGAGGAGTTTAGTGCCGAGTATCTCTCCCGCAAGAACTAAGAATCCCCCGCCTCATCCTTGATCTGCTTGTGTAGCCCATATTGCAGTGGGCTGTGTATGTAAATTTAAAACAGGGGGCATCCGGCTGTCAAAATTTAAGAAATTGCAACAATTTGAATGCAATTTAATTCTTAAAGTCATAACTCACCAAGACATGGATTTAATCTGTCTCACTGAGCACCTCAACATAACACAGAGTAACTCATTGTCACTTGTTAGTATCTGAACAGCTTTTATTATTAGGCTGTAGGTATTTCTTTTTTATATTCAATTGCTTTATGAATATATCTTGGACGAACAAGTTACTTACCAACTCTTAACGTTCTTTCGACTGAATGTTCCTCCAATGTATTCCACATCTTTAACATGTAATGTCCACAGCTGTGGACTTCGGAAACTTTTTTGGCAGAGGGCGTCCTGCGTCAATGACGTCGGGTCGATGTCCCTCGAAGGCCTCCGTCGAGGGTGACATCTCCGGATGTTATAAATGGGACGCACGGCGCCCGTAGCCTCAGTTTAAGTTTTTTCCCCCAACGCGTGTCACCAATCCAATGCCTGCTTGACTGCACAGAGCCTTGCGTAAACGTAAGCTGCAATCGCATAGGAAATTCTCCAGAGGGGCAGGCTGGGAGGGCAATGTGTAATACGTTGGAGGAACATCCAGTCGAAAGAACGTTACCAGTTGGTAAGTAACTTGTTCTTTGAATGGATTGTGTCCTCCAACATATTCCACATCTTTGACAGAATCCCAAAGCAGTACCAGTAAATGGAGGAGGGAAAATAATTTAGAGTACCCAATCAGATTGCGGAATAAAGAACCGCCTTACCAACGGCCATATCGTGACCATAGATTGTATCCAGGGAGTAATGTTTAACAAATGGGTGGATCGAAGCCCATGTAGCTGCATCACAAATATTCCTAATAGGAACTCCCCGCTGGAGTGTGGTGAAGTAGCCACGCCCCTAGTGGAATGAGCTTGCAACCCTTCAGGAGAGTCCTTACCCGCCAATCAGTAACTCAATAATGGTGAGGATAATCCACCTGGACAAGGTCTGTTTGGTAAAAGCCTGGCCCAATCAGTGTCCAACATATCCCACAAAGAGTGGATCGTCCACTCTGACCCTGGACATCCTAGAAATATAAAAGCCAAGCGCTCTCCTAGGATCCAACCTATGGAATCGGTCCTCTTCCTTATCATGATGAGGAGGATAGAAAGAAGGGAGAACCACCTTCTGACTCAAATGAAATTCAGATACTACCTTAGGCAGAAAGGAAGGACGTACCCTGTCCTTGTGGAATACAGTAAAGGGCGACTTAGAGGAAAGTGTCTGCAATTCACTTACTCAGCGAGCGGAGGTAACTGCAACCAAGAACACAGTCTTGAAGGACAACCTCAAGGGACAAGAGTGCAATGGTACCTACTTGAAGGCCCTTGTGGGCCAAAGAAAGTAAGAAAGACAAAACCATAGGAATGGAACACTGAAAAGGATCAACATTGTGACCTCTGCACCATTCGCAGAATTTACACCAACGGTTTGTTGCAGGTCGCCTGGCCGAAAGCAACACCTTCATAAAGTCATCCGGGAGGTCCCAATCCTTATACCTCAACCTTTCAGACACCAAACGTGAAGGTTGAGAGTTTTGACCTTTGGATGGAGAGCCTGACCCCCAATCGCGCGAGAGCAGATCCTCTCGGTAGGTAAGACCGAGTGGAGGGCAGATGGACATTTCTAGAAGGTCCGGGTACCACGCTCTCCTGGCCAATCTGGAGCAATGAGGATCACGCAGGAACCGAACCTCCGCAACACTTGAGAAATGACGGGCACTGGAGGAAACGCGTACAGCAGTGGGAATGAGCAATCCATTATGAACACCTCTCCTAAGGCTCCTCTCGGAGAAAATTCCCTCGAGTAGAATCTCTCGCACTTCCGGTTGGCACTGGTGGCAAAGAGATCCACTTATGGGGTTCCCCAAAGGGTGAAGATCTCCTGAAGGACTTCCTGAGCCAACTCCCACTCGTGAGAGACCGTGCTCTGCCTGCTCAGAGCATCCGCCGCCGCATTTTCATCTCTGGCCAGATGAACCGCTGAGATCGAAATTCCCTGCTGGATGGCCCAGAACCAGAGCTGCATTGCCTCTCTACACAACAGAAGCGACCCTGCCCCCCCCTTTTTTGTTGAGGTAATGCATTGCCACTGTGTTGTCCGTCATGATCAGGACATTCTTCTCCCGCACAGGTGTCAGAAAAGCCTTCAGGGCCAGCCTGATGGCCTGCAGCTCTAACATATTGATGTGGAGTTTGGACTCTGATGGAGACCAACGACCGCTGGTGGTCAAGCCGCTGGCATGAGCGCCCCATCCTGTGAGGGAAGCATCCATCACTACCATCACCTCCGGCCACTGTTGCCAAAACGGCTCCCCCTTCATCAGGATCCCTTTGTTGGCCCACCAGAGAAGATCCTGGGAGACCGAGAGTGGAATCTGAATGGGATCCGACATCTTGTCTGAGAACTGCGACCACTGCATCTTGACGACCCATTGCAAGGATCTCATCCTCAGCCTGGCCTCTGGCACCAAACAAATGCAGGATGCCATGAGGCCGAGCAACCTTAAGAATTCAAAAGCCGGGAGACTCTGGGCATGTTGAAACTTGTCCACCATCTGCACAATGTGTTGAGCCCTTACCTTGGGAGGCAAGCACTTCCCCCAAGGACATGTCCAACACAGGCCCGATGTACTGGAGCTGTTGGGAAGGTGTCAGATGCGACTTCTTGAAATTTAGGGAGAAGCTCAGCCTGTGGAGGGAGCGACAGTTGAGACCGAGGTGATCCAACGCTTGCACAGGAGAGCGCGCCCGGATCAGCCAGTCGTCCAGGTAGGGGTGGACGTGAATCCCCCCCTCGCCTGGGGTACGCTGCCACCACCCCCATTAGCTTGGTGAAGACCCTCTGGGCAGAAGTCAATCCGAATGGCAGGACCCAAAACTGAAAGTGCGAGTCGCCAGCCGCAAACCTCAGGTACTTTCTGTGCTTGGGATGAATCAGCACATGAAAGTAAGCATCCTGTAGGTCCAGAGCCACCAACCAATCCTGAAGTTGAAGGCCCTGGAGGACTTGGGAAAGAGTAACCATCTTGAACTTGTCCTTCCAGAGAAGTTTGTTCAACCAACGCAAGTCCAGGATGGGTCTCAATCTCCCGTCTTTCTTTGGGATCAAAAAATAAGGGGAATACCATCCCTTGTTCCTCACCGTTACAGGCACCAGTTCTATAGCACCTTTCTCCAGTTGTGTCAAGATTTCCTGCACCAGGAGTGGATCAGGAAGCTTCGAACAGAGTTTCCCCGGTGGATTGTCGTGAGGCCGCTTTAGGAAGGGAAGGCAGTAGCCATGGGCTATTGTATCCAGGACTCACGCATCCGAATTAATGGCTCACCACTCTTTGAGTTGCTGAGACCGTCTGCCTCCAACCGGCGAACCATGGGACAAGGCCTCATGACTGCTTTGGAGCGGCTGCGGCAGTGCCTGAAGGCAGAGGCAAAGAGGCAGCGGCCTGAGCGGCTTTGGCACCTCTATTTCCCCGACCACCACGGGTACTTTACCGCTTTCACTGGCGGCACCTCTCGTTCTACCAAAGGAGGAGTAGTAACGAAAAGAACCTCCCCTCCACTGCTGTCCCCTAGGACGAAAAGTCAGAGGTTGATGCACAGCTGCGCTTAAAGATTTTGCCGCAGCTTTCGAGGTCTGCAACCTCTCCACACAAACCTGCGTATAACGGTGCTCGCAGCCACGGACCGGCTAACGTATCCAAACCCGACTGAAGGGATTCGCACATGGCATCCTTGCCATCCTGCACGAGAGCAAGGAACCCATCCCTTTTTTCCCCCTCGGGAATACTCAGCCGCTAGAGAAACACAGTGCCACAGAGCGTGTGAAAACCTTGCTAAGGCACAAGTGGAGTTGGCTGATTTCAACGCCATACTCCCCAGAGAAAATACCTTGCAAGCCCAACCGTTGAAGCGTTTGTTGTCCCTATCCGCAGGGATGGTAGGGTACGCCGCCTACCTTGAAGTGGGCGTAGCCGCCTGAACCACCAAACTCTCGGGAGTGGAGTGAGTGGATAAGTAGCTAGGGTCGCTAACGGAAGGGCGGTACTTCTTTGTCAAAGACTTGTTAACAGCCGTAAGAGATTCTGGTGGCTGCCAAGCAGTTGCCAACCTTTTCTATAAAGTGAGATGAAAAGGTAACAACGGGTCAGAGGACGGACCTTGATCTAAAATGTCTGTTAGATCATCCTGCACAAAGTCTTCAGGAGGACTGGACCAGCCCAGATACTCTGAGATCATAGCCATGAGCCTCCTGTACGAAGACTAGACATGAGCCCCAGGCCTGCCAAATTCCACTTCCGGAGAAGTGTCAACCCACTGGCATCATGAAGGGTTTCCCTCAACTCCTCCAATTGACTGTCTCCAGAAAAGACTGGAGCCACATCATGCTCAACAGGGTCCTCGAATTTAGGCCTTTCTTCCTATCCATATATGTCATCCAGAGGGAGGTGAAAACCTGGCCTGGGGACAGAAGAGGGCATAGAGTCCAATACTGCCCTCACAGACTTCATTTGAAGATCCACCAGATCAGGATACTCCAATGGTAAATTGCGGGCAAAAATACCCGAAGGTGTCGAGGGCACCGAAGGCTTTGACGCTGAAAGCGTCGAAAACCTTGGCATCGTGAGCGTCTAAGGCTTCGGCGCTGTGGGCTTATAAAACGGCAAAGCGTCGACATCCGAGTCGGACAGACACGGCGCCGACCGAGTTGATGCCGACTTCGAGCCCTTAGCAGGTTGCAGCGGTCTCGCTGCAGACGTGGACCGAGACCTGGAAGCACATCTTTTGCGACTATCCGAAGCCTTGTCTGAACAGGACCTCAAAGGTTCCCGGTGCGAGTGGCGTCATGGACCAGCCCGAAAGCGTGCGAGCCACATTCCAGAGACCGTTCCTTGCCAGCTTTGTTTGTTCACCGTGCCCGGTGATTGAAATATCGCCAACATCTGCTCCTTAAAGGATGCCCATTCCTCCGCGATGAGGAATGGCGGGAACCATTCCGGGACCGAGAACACCAGGCCTCCTCCCGACGCAGAGAGTCGCCCCTCGAGTCGTCTGTGGACACCCTTTGGTTTTTGATTTCGATTACCGGGACTTGCTGGGCTCAGAACACCTACCTACCTGGAGCTTCCCCTTACGCTCCTGCACGGCCTTGGCAGTCAGCGACTGGCATTTTGAACAGTCGGTGTCATGACTCTCGCCCAAGCACCACAAACAAATGTGATGCGGCTCGGTGATCGACATTTTCGACTTCGACAGTCTCGGCAAGTCTTGAAGCCAGACCGCAGAGTCAGAGGGGTCGAAGAAAAAGACATCTCTGTGATGAAACACAAGAGGCGCGCCGAGTTCTTGAAGCAAACACGTTTGCGGAAAAACAGAACTGAGGCTACAGGCACTGTGCGTCCTATTTATAACATCCGGTGACGTCGCCCTTGACGGGGGCCTTCGAGGGACATCGACCCGACGTCAGACGCAGGACGCCATCTGTCGAAATAATCAATACATTAGACTAAGTCCATGAGGTTATACAAATGTGATTATTACATTAAAAAACAGTGTCTGAAAAGCACAATCGTGTCAGAATAGCTCAGTGTGAACAAATCATGTAAATACATGAAAAAGTCTTACATGAAGAACACGGTATCAGCATATAAAATACAAACAAAAAAGAGGGAAGAAGATTATGTGTTCAACATAGGGTAGGCAATAACTAGCCATAGTACAAATGTACATTCTTCGTGATCAATAATTACTTCCTTTATTCATCTTGTTGGAGTACAAGTCCTTGTGGTGCTAAAGAGTGGCATCCACATCAATTGTCCCAGGTGTGTGTGTACTATCACACTCCTCATTCGAGATCTGGTAGGAGGTCTAACGGTGCCAGGCAAAAAGGGTGACCTGATGGAAGGTCGACGTCTAGATAGTAAATCAAGGTAGTTGTTCTAAAATGGGGGATGGTGACGGCATGTGGAGTGCGGCATCCCCAGAAGTTTCGGCTAAGTGAGGTAGAGCCTTCTTCTAGGGCTGAGGTCTCCCTGTATGTGGGACATGTGGAAAAAAAGGGGGAGGAAAAGAACAAAGAGGTGAGGCTATGAGAGGAATAAGTACCTAGTTGTGACTATATAAGTGCACAAATATTAAATGCAATGTGTGGTGCCATGAACCAGTGGGCACTTACATTTAAAAACAATCCTCTGGATGTGCTCCCCCATTAGGGAAGGGGGAGTAACAGGGCAAAATTTCTTTTCTTAGGCTGCCTTCAAGAATGGAGGGACAGCTATGGAAGGAAGGAGAAGGAGAAAAGCACACTAAACACGCCATGTAAGAAGGGTGGCTGCGTGGGAAGAATGCAAAGGGAGAAGTCTCCCGCTTTCAAACGCTTTCAAAGTATTGCGCATGTCTTGAAAGTAAGTGTTGTAGAACAATGCATTCTACAACACTTCGTTTGTAGACATGAGCGATACTTGCAATGATACAGCTCTGCCGTACAGCGATCGGGGCTGGTTGGGGCAAGCAAACTGATCCATCCTGTCCTGTCTCTTGGGATTTACCATAGTAGTGCCGCCCACAGGGTAATTCGCTGCGGTGATAGCACCTTTCGGGTCCTGAGGGTTTATGCAGAGTCCTGCAGGGTCCCACCCTGTTCGGTGCCAGAGGTCTGATGGTCTAAGGAGATGATATAGGTGTCTAAGGCTTTCCTATGTCCAAGTTCTGAGCTTTGGAGGTGCCTCTCTCCAGCTGCAGGTTAGCTGTTTTACTGGTAAATATCTGCCAAGCAAGGCAGGGCTTTTGTCTTATTAATGGGGTGCAGGACGATCTGGGGAAGATAGTGTTGGGCTATGTGCTTAACATCTGCCGCTGCGCCAGTCTCCACTTCTGCTGCTGTCCAATGTTGCTAGTTTATATGCTCAGAGTGGGCAGCGTCCGCCGATCAAAATTATTGCATAGGAAGATTGGCCGAGTTATTGCTGCTCAGTCTTGACGCCGTTAATGCGCACAGCCTCCCAATGGCGTGTGGCCGGGAAACAAGGTGGCCCAAATTGGTCCGGCCCGCCTCAGTTCTATGCGGGGATCCCCAGACCTCAGGTGGCAGCAGGGAGGGCGTCGCTGTTGGGAGGATCCGTGGGCTGGTATCAGAGCACTGGTGGGGGAGGAGGAGGCTCACACTGGTGTCTTCTGGTAGGATATGTCTCCCAAGCCAAGCTACCTCACAGCCACCGAGTGTGCGGTGTCGAGAAACATGGGACCCAGACCCTTGCGATTGCCCTGCCGTGTGGCGTATATTGGGCTCCTCTCACGTATATTGGAGATCAGGGGGTTGAGGTCAGAGAAGGGTGTTGTGACCTAGAGTGATTCCTGATTGTGGTGAGTGGGTTCGGAGGGGCCAGGGCCAATATTGCAGTCATTTCCGCAGCAATCCGGGGCCCAGGTGCCTCCAGCGGCATGCAGAGTAGTGCATATGCCTTTTTGCAGTTTGGCAAGTTAGTCTGTGTGGGGTGTTGAGACGCAGGCTCAGCTCAGCGCTGCAGGGGGGCAAGTCCATCCACGCCTGAGCACCGGGCGCGGTGCACAGGCCCAGAGGTCAGTGTTCAGGACGCGGGTAGAGGCTCGCTACAGCACGCTTGAAGGATACGCCACTCACTGTTTACTCTTCTGTTGCAGGCAGGTGACGTAAATTACCCCTGGGTGGTAACTGGGGTCTCGCTGGGCGGATGGCTTGTAGGATGTGTCTGGGCCATAGCGGTTGCTGCTAGACGTATCTCCACCAGGGTGTGGTCCGAGGAGTCTGTTTTCACGTTTCTGTTCACCCACCTTTGCAGTGCAGATTCTCACCAAGGTTGGTGATGATATCTGGTGATCGGGGGAAGAGGGTATTGCACAGTGTAATGTCCGGTATGCGCAATGGCTGAACTTCACTCCAGCGAGCCATCCAGAACAGATTCCCCCCAGCCCAGGTCAGCCCCAGTGTGTGAGGCTGGTGCGGGCACCCTCCTGGCATCCGAGCTTGTAACCGATCCCCCGGGCACCAGTGGTTCAGAGGCTGCACAGACACCGCCGCTCTGCCTCCTGCAATACAAGCCAGTTGCTTCCAGGGGGCCCCCGGCCCAGTGGTGGGGCATAGCACCTGATCAGGGTCTGTGCAGTTGCTTCCATGGGGAGAGTGTGAGGCAGGACAGCACCCGCGAATCGTCAATGGAGGAGGGGTCAACACCCTGAGGCAGCTGGTAACGGAGTCACTTGTGCGCCGTACGTCGTACTTCGCAGCCCGTCTTGGTGCGCGGCGCAGTTTGCGTATGTGCCGCCAGCTGGTATCACCCCAGGCAGGGGCAAGGGAGGCTCCAGCTATCTCTGAGGCGGTCAGTGCCCCCGTTCAGGAAATTGTGCAGGGGTGATTTGATGGGCAGTGGGGACACGAGTCCTGTTCTCGCTCACTCCTGGGCCAGACGAGCCCGTCCCTACAGTCAAGGATGGATGTAGATGTAGTACTTAGCCGTTGAATCCTGCTTGCTTCCAGCAGCTCCAGCGGGGCCGCAGCCTGCCGGTGCCCACGCTGTTCTTCACAGAATGCCGGTGCAGTCGGAGTTTGGATCAAACAATGCCTCTAATATTCATAGGTGAGGGTGTGAGCTCCGGAGGGTGAGCTGGGTCCCAGAGTGAAGGATTTTAGGCAGGATAATGGAGCCTTGCTGGAGCCTCTCAGGCAGAGGCAATTTCACAAGCCGCGCAACAGCGCCTCCTTAGCTAACCTTCTAGAGTCAGGCCCCTTAAACAAAAAAGAGGGTACAAGCCCATTCTCATATTACTGGCCACCTGGTTGACAGATCCCAATGGACTATCTAGGGAGACACCTTCAGGTTTCTCACACTACTCACCTACAAACCAGAGAATCAGAACACACAAGTGGATGCCTTGTCTCGGACCTACCATCCCACGACTGAAGAAAACAAAGGCGTTCCTTTTCTTCCCATGGAACATATCATATCCATGGCTCATTCTGCTTTATTTGCATACGAAGAAGCTCTACGAGAAACATACTCCCCTTCACTCAAGGAGGAATTCCTGCAACAATCTCCCCTACATTTCAAAGAACAAAGATTATTGTTCTATGATAAAGGTTGTGGTTACCTACTCGTACCAGTCAACTCACCTTATTGAATTGGTGTCATGATTTGCCAGTAGGACATTTCGGTATCTGCAAAACCTTAGAAAATAATCCAATGATATGCATAGTGCAAAGGTATGAGAAAAGATCTAGATAAGTATGTCCAAGGGTGTGATGTCTGTGCACCTTCCAAGACCCCCAGACAACGTCCAATGGGACTCCTTAGACCTCTACCTATTCCTACTGGACCATGCCAGGTTTGCTCCATGGATTTCATCACAGATCTCCCATTGGAACAAGGCAACACTGTCATTCTCACAGTCATCAAGTCTTTTACTAAATTAGCCCATTTCATTGCCCTTGAGGATATCCTCTCTGCTTCAAAATTGGCTACCTGTTTCATTAAAAAAAGAATTGATTACAAGGTCTACCCCTTGCTATTATCACAGACCGTGGCACCCAATAAACGTCCTCCTTCTGGAAAGCAATAGGCAAAGGACTTAACATTAAATATAACTTCTCCAGGGCTTACCATCCCCAAAGCGATGGACAAACAGAAAGGGCCAATCAGACCATTGGACAGTATTTGAGATGTTTCATCACTGAACATGACCAGGATTGGGTTAATCTCCTCCCTATAGCAGAATTTGCATATAATGATTCTTTTCAGTGGATTAAAAGAAGCAACCTGCTCCTTTGTATAAAATAGGTGATCAGGTCTGGTTACCTAAAACACATATCAAATTGCCTGAATGCAGCAAGAAATTCAAATCCAGGTGTATAGGGCCTTTTAAAATATCCAGGGTAGTCAACCCCTCTGCTATGGTGCTTAAACTGCCAGGATCCTGTAGAATTCATCCCATATTCCATGTATCCTTGCTAAAGCCCGTTATTGATTCTAGCATCTATCCCAGGACTCAATCACTGGGCCCCCCAGCTGTAGGTCCCCAGGAAGAATGAGGTATAACATCTTGTTGATTCTCGTTGGTATTGTGGCTCCCTCCAGTATTTGGTTCATTGGAAAGTGTATAGCGTGGAAGAGAGGTTGTGGGTGTCTGTCCGGGACTTTATGGCCCCTCGCCTTGTCAAACTATTTCATGCCATGGTCCTATGGGTACCCCTCGGTGGGTGGGTCCTTGAGAGGGAATGCTGTTAGGATATGGCGGCGATGAATGGGCTTTCCGCTCACCACACTCACCTGTTACTTTGGAGATTGGGGGCATGGTAACCCGACTCCGGCAGGCAATGGCCCTCTCCCTTCCAGTGAGGAAAACAGTTCCGGGTATGACGCGACGTGTGCCGACGCTGTGAGGTCCTTTCCTCTAAGCGGACGGTGCATATTGCGTGAGTCCCATGGCATCACCACGGCCCAGGTCCTCGGTATAAAGAGACAGACAGTGCCTACTGGTGCTTTTCTCTCATTTGGTCCTTTATTGAAGCTCTGTTACCAGAATCCAGGTGTCAAAACCTTTTTTGCATTCATGCTTAATTTCTCTAGGTAGTTAATCTTAGATGTTTAGTGTTTCTCTTTTCTTTCTTTCCTTCCACCTATCAAAGCCATGAGTTCTACGCTCCAGTCTAGGTCCAAGGCTGTGTGCAGTATTCCTGCAGGTAAGCCTCTGCACCGGATATCTCAGGTGAAGATCTCTTGTGATTATACTGTTACTGCCTTTAAGGATCTACCTTTCGTCCCCGTATTGCAGCTCCAGTACCCTTGTTTGACTGTCATAAGGAAGGGGGGTGTCGGGTAGCACTCCTGTCTCCTTGGGAGGGTCCCACATTTGTGTTATTTTATAGTGGAACGGGAGGCCTTCCCTTGAGAGTAGGAGTGTCTATCTTCCGTGGCTCCTGAGCACTTTTTCACTCCATCTAGTTCCTTATCCATTGGCAAAACGGGTTTATGTCAGCAAACACATGTTTCTTCGTATGACGCCATGTACAGGATCGCTAGACTGGGGTTAAATGCTGCTCCCGTCGCTGTGCCACAAACCTGGAGATAGAACAACCCATTTGACAGGAAAATGTTTTTTGACAGGGCTATTGTAAGGAGTTCTACAATGAAAGTAGCAGGTACTCGAGTCTGGTGCATGTGGTGCGTGAGGTGATTTCTGATACAGTCGCCAAGCAGAAGAGTTGGGCGGGCCAGCAGCTGGAGACGCTGTGGAGCCACAGAACAAAACTGGGAAAGCTGAGCTAGCCGACAAGACGGACTGGCATCCCTGGAAGTCCCAATAACAAATAGAAACCCAAAAGCAGGCAAAGAGTGGTACGGGAGACCCAGAGGGGACGCAGACAAGAGGTACACAGGCAAATTATACCCAGCTGCGTACAAGCGATACCACTGGCAAAGTCCTGAATGGTCAATAGTGCATCTAATAATCTCCTCCTTGTACTGATGGGGAAGAGGAGCCCCCTGGCCACCAACGAAGGGTCTAGGACCCGGTCCATCTTATCCGTGGGGAAGAGGAGCCCACTAGCCAATAGAGAAGGGTCTGGGACCCCAATGTGAATGAGCAAAACTCTCGAGGAACACTTCCTCATCAGAGAGGTCAAGAGGAGACCAGTGGAACCAAGAAAATGATCTGGGACCCCCAACGTGAATGAGCAAAACTCTCGAGGAACTCTTCCTCGTCACAGTGGTCAAGAGGAGACAATTAGAACCCATAGAGGGGACTGGGATCCTAACAAGATTTGGGACATTATTGAAAACAAGTCACAGAGGCAAAGTTAATATCTAAGCCAGAAGCAGTGAGAAGGAACTGTATCTAGCTATGCCAGGTGAAGGGAGTCATTTTCCTGGTGCCCAAGCAGAAGGTTTGATAGAGACGCCAGGGAAAGGGAGCCATTCCCCCTGGCTTTTTGTTGAACTGTACAAAAGCAGACCAAGAGAACGGAGGCATTCTCTCAGTCCTGAATCAAGAGTTGAGCTGGAGGTGCCAGGGGAAGGGAGTGTTTCCACCTGGCCTTGTTGCAAATTGTCCCAAGTCATACCACCGGAAGGGAGTCGTTCCCACTGGTTTTACTAAAGGTTGTACAGAGACACACTAGAATATGGGAGTCATTCTCCTGAACAGTACATTATGTAAAGACGGTCTGAATCCTGCAATCCCGTGGAAGGGAGTTATTCTACAGGGTATATTTGTTTTAAAGGAACATTTTGTTGAACTCCATCCAAGAAGCAGGAGACAGGAGCCATTCTCCATAAAGAAGGAACTTTCTGTTAGTTATCTTTTTAGTTGTAGTGCGAGGAACAGAAGTAGGTTTCAGACACAGGATGGTGGAATTTACTTTGACGGACATTCTGACAGACTCTTGTAATATTTGTTTTGAGGCAGTGAACCTCCCTTAGAAGTTAGGGATAGTAAGTATCCTTTCACTTCAAAATAAAAGTCTATAACCAAAACCATGCCACCTTTGTGTCTCTTTGTCACCCTTACAGTAGTTACATATAGCCTGCTGGTGATGGGGGAGGAGGGGTTTAACCAGCGTTTCACATCTGGATGTGCTTGTATTTGGGAGTGTGCTCAGGCGTGCAAATGCATATGTTCTGTCCCATGCAGTCACCATCTCCCCAAACTCCCCATGTGCAGATGGTGATTGTGGACATGTATAATGAGTCTGTTTGCACATATCCTGAAATGGATATGAAGTGGTGTGAGGAATTCGACCATCCACATGGTGCGCATGCGCTCGCCTGGGCTTTTGGAAATGTTTAATTACATGGAATGATGGTAGACCAACCTACGGAAAATGTGTGGGGCTAATCCACACACATTCTCCTATGCTCACACCATGACAAACGCATAAACCCGTTTACTCTGTGTGGACACAGCCTGCAAGCACAGTGTGCTCTGTTATATTTTGTTGCAATGTGACAGCAAGGAGTGCATTTTGTCATCATCAAGAAGGAGGAGGGTCAGGCTCTCTCCTGCCATGGCCAGCCGGATTAACTAACAAAGGCTCCATGGTTCCACCCTGCTCTTTTATTAGGCCCCATCGCTGGTGGCACGAGTATAATACCGAGTATAATACCAATAGAGCGTACTTCAAACAGGCCCACATGGGTCCTGGCTACAGAGTTTAACAAATGACAGGAAACAACCTTTCGTATGCAATTGTGTCAACATGAAGCCAGCTCCCACACTCAGTATCAATGACAGTGAGCTGTCATGTCTGGGACTGCAGTTTACAGTAAGCCGCCCTGCTAGGGGGACCCCATTCCTAAGATACAAGGATGTGGTTTGCAGGAGCCAGAGAGTCTGGTCTTGCCGCAGCTTCAAGGGAGACCTGCCACTTTAACAGGCACCACATACAGAGGACCCTTAAGCAGAGAAACTCTTTGAACACAACAGACAGGAAGATGGATAGGACTTAGTGTCACAAGGGAGTTTGACCAGAGCTTTCTGTTGAGAGAAGGATTCTGCCATTTTAGTTCTGGGGCACACTTTGTTCCTATATTCACCCCTTTACCTTAGCACTCTGGTTATGACCTCATGCAATCAGGAGATTGTTGGTCGGGACCCCAGGATTTGTTCATTAAGGTAGGTTTAGCGTACATATAATATATTAGAAGGAAACCCTTCAGAAAA
The DNA here is from genome assembly GCF_040938575.1 of Ambystoma mexicanum. Lineage (NCBI taxonomy): Eukaryota > Metazoa > Chordata > Amphibia > Caudata > Ambystomatidae > Ambystoma > Ambystoma mexicanum. Next base: position 1,090,872,403 of record NC_090929.1, read on the forward strand.
CAATTACTTCCTAGGGTAGTAAAAGAAACCTCTACCTTCAAGAAGGGATTATAGAGACAAAATACAATAGCACAAGGTAGAGAAAAAGTAGACAGCAGCGACCAAATGTTACCACAAAATACAGCTTTTATTAATAATTATTAAAAAACATCATAAAAACATACAGATGTTAAAACCTAATGAAAATAAAGTGCAAGTGACACCAAACTAAATACTCACAATCAAATTGTAACAATTCATCTCTAGTCATTCAATAGACTAGGTACAAAACTCCTATTGACACATTAATGTAGTATATACAGGAGGAAAAAATATCGGTCAATGACGACCCAAATACATAGACCAGTAGATCTAATCCCTGGTAGTATGGCATACTATGGCCGAGGCCCTCTTTTGGCAGATCTGAAGGCTTCACCAGATGCAGAAAGAACAACTCATCCTTGGACCCTGACTGAAGGTATAGTCTACCTTACATATTCCTCCAGTGAAAGAATGCCAGGATTTCCAAAGAGGGAAGCAAGATCCCACACCTAAACATCTTCCAGGGAACAGAGGGAGATCCAGAACTCAGAGGATCGGTATCCCTACATATTATCCCCACCAAAAATATCACCATACATATGGTCGTTTGTCTTGCCATAGGTGATATGTTTTGGGGGGATAATTTGTGGGAGCAGGGTTTGCGGGGGTGTCCCCCGCAGGGTCCATGGCTCAATTTCGCTGCAAAAATATGGCAATATTTTTGTATCGAGATATTTTTGCGGGGATATTAACACATGGAACCAGAGGATCCTCCAGCCACTCAAGAACTGGTACCCAGCCAGCACACAGTGTACTCTGCTAGGCTCTGCAGCAAGCTTCGTAGGTAGGAAGTGCCAGAAGGTCTCTGAACCTACAACCAAGGACAAGGCAGCTGGCTGCAACACACTCCACAGCTGTGGGCCATCCACCTTAAAGGACGACACAAGCTCATTGAAGAAGCTGGGAGAAGTGCTTCGATGAGCATCTACCGAAATTCACCATAAAGGACATTTTCGAGCCAGTTGAGTTCCTCGAGCTGCAACCAACCGAAACGCTGACCGTTGTCAAGCCACAGTCGCTTAAAGACATCAGAGACACCTCAACCAGTGCTTTAGAACCGCTGACCAGCACAGAGAATAGTTCCTGACCCTGAGCCGATGTGCAGGCCAGCCTGCTGCTTTGCTCGCCGAACCACCTTGCCTCCCGACACCCGCAGCTGACTGCCGTCTTGAACTCTGTCACAGAGGCCTGCAAAGAGCCCTGAAGCCGACTCAACCCTGTCAAACACTAAGAACACCTGCAGCACAAGGTACATTGTGGGTCTGACCCCCTGGTCCCTTCCACAAGGTCCCTAGACACATTAAAACCCATTGATTCCTTGGTGCTGAAGCCGAGAAACCTTAAACTGCTACCCTCCTGTCAGTATTCAGAATGCATTTATTTTCCTTCTTTGAAACTGTCTGGCCTCTGCATTCCTTTACAGGGAGGGGTGTATTTCGTAGTGTTGCTAGAACGGTCTGTTGTGATATAAATAATTGTGGAGGGTCAGCACTGAGGATCGGACACAAAGTTGCAATGCTCTCAATATTCGCCATTCATTTAAATATTATGGGTTTGGAAAAGGGCTTATCTTGCCTGAACAAAAAAGAATGTACCTACCTATGAAAACAAAACTAAAAAATAAATTGACCTTGTGTCCAAAATGCATCGGGCCCTCACACTAACATACACAATCAAATGGTACATTATAATGTGTTTTGTCGCTTCAACCAAGTTATGCAAAACATTATATGATATACACATACATACAGTTTCAACAAAACCACCCTTGTCTCCCGGATTTAGTTTCCCTTCCCCTGAATCGTTTCACGAAAAAGGTATTTGAAATACTCTGTTTCACCAAAGTTTCTTTTAAGTGTAATCAAATGACTCTTTCTTGGGTATTTTCCTTAAGTTGGCAAGGCAAATGTTCTTTTTTTGAATACAGGTCGAAATATATCAAAGACAGTCTTATAATCTTTAGGATGGCCAAAGCAAAAATGTTCCTTTTGAACAAAGGCTTAATATACTAAAAGTTATTTTCAACAACACATTGGATTTCCTGGTGTACTCCCTTGCCAGGAACTCTTCGCAGGAAATATCCGATTTCAACAAAGATTTAATGGAACAAAAACTCTTTTCCAACACAACATTACATTTCCTGGCATGCTCCCCTGCCAGGAATATCCCCCCTCCTTTGGCTCGCACAGATCTTCTGGTGTACTCTCCTGCCAGGTATCTCTTTCCAAAGGATTTCACTACCTGACACTCTGCAACATTCACTTTGCTCTTAAATGTTCTCACAATTGCACCTCCTCAGTGGCACAACCTTGTTGACTTCAGTTAACACTTGCACCAATTCCGCCATAATGACATCCCTTATATGAGGGTTTGTTCAAAGCTCCTTTTGTCAACCTCTCTTACAATGTCTTTTGGCAATGCTTGTTCCAGGTTTTCCCCAAATGACATCTCCTGTCAGGAGAATTGTACATTCATCTTTGTATCTCTTTCAAAGTCTGTTTGCTTATGGCAATTCTGGTTCCAGATTTCCCCCGACTGACATCTCTTATCAGGAGAATTGCACCGTATTTTTCCTCTTGTTCACTCTTTAATTCTATTTGTTCAGTATTCAAAACATTTACTCAATTGTCCACATACCTGTTGAAACGTCCCAGGGTCACCACTATCAAAGGGTCAACTCTCTTGTATCTCCTGGCGTCTCTGACTTGTTGTTCGGTTTAGCGGTAAAGTTTTACTTTGTGTATGACTTCCAGAGCTTGACAAACCCCGTTCCAGGTCCTCTGCCGGCTTTGTGGTCCCTTGCTGATATGGGCGCTGCTTTCTGCTCCGACGGTGTCGTGGACAACCTTTCTGCGGCTGTCAGTCCCCTTGCTGCACTCCGTTGGGTCTCCTGCCTCTCCAGTACGTCAGACTGACAAGTGGCAGGTCAAGAGCACCTCTCCCCTTCAGGCTGGTTCACTCCTGCACGTCTGCCTTTCTCCCAGGCTCTGAGCACTCTGCAGCCCGATCTGGCTTCTCCTTCACTTTCTCTTTCTCCCGTATGCTGGCGTTTCCCTGATATAAATGTCCTACGCAGTTGAATGGACAATAACTAGACTACACATTACTATTGGCATTACTGTTGATCCTCATTGACTCTTTACTCCTCTTCTTCGTCCCAGTACTTAAAGCTTTCTTGGAATTGCAGTCCAAAGAATTACCACAGTGTTTTAAGTTCTGTTGCACATTTTCATCTGCATAACAATCATTATCAACATCAACATTAGATGTTTAAGGAGTTTTAGAGGGGTTAGGTACATGTGAAGGCTGAATAAAGTTGTGCTTAAGATGTTTAACCGAAGTAGGTTTTAATACCCCATAAGTATAGGTTTCTGAATAATGGCAGCAGATTCTGGGATTAAAGTTTCTTCTTCACATCCAAGGGAAGAATACTGCGTCCCCCCTGTCGGAGCCATCACCACCCCTGACAGTTTTCTCCCCCCACATGATCCTCCCTCCTGACACCGTCCCCTGGGTCAGGATCAGGATCAGGTAGAGGCTGCCTTTCCCTGGCTATGTGACAAGAGACGACCACCGACAGTCCCTTTTATCATTGGGTAATAATTGTATTTTCGCTGTGTTGCAACTAACCAATAATCCACAACCTTTCGGAGATAAGCCTTCTGTTCTGTCCACGTTACCAAAATTGGACAAGGAGGTTTATAATTTGCTTGTTATTCCAATCTGTTCAGATCCCTTCTGTTGTATTAGAGGGGAGCGGCTGGTTGATGGTTTAGAAACCGATATTCACCCCTGTACAACTGGTACCCCGGAAGTTGATTTGTCACACACGGAAAGGTTGCAGGCGTGCAGCGTGAAAGTCTAAATGTGTGTGCCCCGCTTTTACGCCATCTGCTGGGTTTCATGGCGTAACTCGCCATGAAACCCTGTGGATGGTGTGAATTGTAGAAAATTGGGCGTATTCGCCTCGTCTTTACGCTGGTGTAGGTGTAAATATTGATTGCAGTGTATAATACAGCCGCAATGAACATGAGCCCCTTAGTAGAGAATAAAGCAGATGTAGCGTGTGTTCAGGAAACACATTTATTGAAGACAGACATCAAAAGGCTCAGCACATTCTCTTATAGTTTTTGCGCACTTGTGTAGAGCAGAAATAGAGTGTGGGTATGCTGCCCACTAGAGAATTGTCACTTGAGACTCCCCCTTTATTCAGAAACATCATATTTCTGATAGGGGGTTGGGTGTTATATTATTTTGAATGGCAAGGTCAATAAGGAAGCATTAACCTTGTCCACATTATATGTCCCAATTAAAAGTCAGAATTCATACCTGAAAGATTTTCGTCTCAGGGTCCAAGCAGTAGCAAGGGGTACCCTAATCACAGGGATTTCATTTGTCAATGGATAGATCTGGGATAGATGGTTGGATGAATGCCCAAGTTTATAACGAAAATATTAGGGCACTGAAAGATACGTGCCTTAGGGATGTCTGGAGAGATGAAAACCTTGCAGCAACATATTTCTCAATTTTTCACATGTCCAAATGAGTTACACCTGCACTGAAAAAAGTCTAGTGGATGAGACATTAAGATATGAGATGCAAACATCTGTAACAGAATTGACAATGCTCTCATATTATGCCCTGGTGGTAAGGGGGGGACTTGAGTTTTTTCGTTGAAAGATATTCATAGAAAATGAAGAACCTTGCAAACAAGTTTCTCCTCTCAATTTCCCATCCTGTGACAATTATCCAAAATTTGATCTTATTAGCAGAGTTTTAGGTGGCCTCTGGTATAAAAATGATCATGGATATATCAGAGCTTCTCAAACTTGCTCTGTGCCTCTCTCAGCTTAGTTATGTTAAGAGGCTTTGTTCAATTAGGGTTGTGTTCTTCTCAATGAAATACTTGGAATAAAATCCCAAAAAATGTTTCTGGCCTTTCTGATGCAAATTTCTAACCTCTCTTTACTTAAATAAGGAAGGGAAGACTTGTGATCATGGACACTTTTGAGTACCTCTTGGTTTGGTTGGATCATTTCAATTAAAATTAACATCCTGCTGAGGCGGTTATACATTTTCAGACTTCGCAAACAATGTTTCCGGAGAAGGCTTTGCTTGCCTTGCAGTAGGATATCATGAACTTTATTTGGGAGGGGTCTAGGCCAAGGGCAACCAAAAGAGGAGTGTTATGCCCAGTCATTGACAACTGAGGACTAAGAATGGGATATATTGATAGTCGTTTCCATTTGGCCATTCTTTTTTGTAGAGTGGTCAGAGCTAGATCTTGGTAAATATAAAGAGTTTGACCTTGAAAGGAAATCTTGTTCATTTCTCTACCCTTTACATGAGGCCATGGAGGTGAGTCTGCTATCTGATAGCCCCCCTGGGGGTGGTACTCTGCAGGTGGATATCATGGGGAGTGATTCCCCTCTGGGATACAGGGAGTACATCATGGGATACAGCGAGCACATCATAGGTGCAAAATCACCTATATTTCTTCCCTCACCTTTTCCTTCCTCTGGTCACACAAGTTCCCCCCTGTATTTTTACTATAGCAATAGTAGCACAAGTACTTGGATGAGAAAGTTCAGGACTGACTCCACTGAATTATTCCACCAGTATACTGAGACAAGGAAGATCAGGATTGACTCCACCAAACTGTCACCTCAATATACTGAGACGAGGAAGAGGTTCTGCACCAGAAAGAACTCACAAGACCATTGCATTAAGCAGTCTAGCTTGTGTGTTCCATGGAACTTAAAAAGGGAAGAAAGTCTAACAACATTGTCAGCCCCTCCCCCACGTGGCGGAAGAAGGGACACTGTCCCTATCTGCGTGGAAGAGGACTGAAGGCTGTAAGAGGCTGAGGCTCCTGATGCGGAAGAGCACTGACAAAGACTTTCCAGCAGGTACGCACAGATGGGAGCCCAGGAAGTGCTGGGGAGCCACGTACTGCAATGCCCAAACAGGAATCAGTGCAGAAAAACCATCGGAAGACACAAGGAAGCCCAAGACGGGGAGACCATACAGAGGTACGGCAGTGGCCTGGGTACTCAAGGGCACTGCAGAAGCCAATGTAAAGGGGTCTGGGACCCAATAGGGAGAGAAAAACGGAGACAGGGGTCTGGGACCCGAGAAGCCAGTGTGAAGGAGTTGAGGACCAGAGAAAGAGAAACCAATGTGAAGGGGTCTGGGACCAAAGATAAGAAAGCCTAACAAAAGGGTCAAAGACCCTCTGGAGGAGAGAAAGTATTCCTTGCCAGGGGAGTGTACCAGTGTAACGCTCACCTGATTCCCACGGAGGCGCTGGTCCCGGCTGAACTGTTATAGTCTCTTCAATTGAGAAGTGTAGAGCTCGGATGACTCTCTGGACTGGGCTTCCTCTTATTGACCGTCTGGCTTGCAGGGTAAGGTTTCTGCAGGCGGAAGAAAAAAGGGTTAATGACCGTTTGGCTGGACTTCCTCCTCATTAATTGCCAACTCTCCGAAAGTCCAATGTCCTGGTGAGCTCTCACCTTAGGCGTATAAATGCTGGGCTCTCCATCCTGCGACTTATGCAGGGGTGCGTGGGTTCCAGTTACGTCACTGGAGATCCTCAAAGTCTTTTGTGGCCTTAGAAGTGGCACAGGTGCTGAGATGCCAAAAGGTGATGCCGCCGTTAGTGCACGAGCGGATGCCAGTAGGTATAAAGAGTTTATAGTCTTGAAGAGATGGGCACCTTTAATGAAGTCTTTGCATTGTCTTTTTCAGGTGCCTGGATGCTGAGGGCGTTGTTCGTCCGTTGCCGTTGCACGTGCGAAGTACGTGAGTATAATGATCTGTGACCTTATTATAGCACCTCTAACAATGTTCTTTTCTTATTTGCAGTCGTCGGGACCTTGCAGGCGTTTTCCCAGTCGCGGATGCACGGGGGGAACACGTAAGTGTTAGGCTTTCTTGCAGTCTTCAATGGCACTTAAATAATGTCTTTTCTTGTTTTCAGGTGCCGGGCTGCTGCGGTTGAAGAGATCGTAATACGCGCACAAGAGCAGGTAAGAAAAGTAAATGCGGCCGCCTTCACCCGATTCCTACTTAACAATGTTCTTTGTCTTTACAGGTGCCGTTAGGCTGCTGAAGAGAAGGCCGCAAAGAATCTGTGAAAGCACAGATGGATCAGGTAAGCAAGCGCGGCTGCGAACGTGTTGCAACTTGCTAACCTTATGTTTCTTTTGCTTGCAGGTTCTGCCGGTGTCTGGATTTCTGGATGGTAAGTATAGGTCTCGTGTCTTTCTTCCACAGGTTGCTGAGCTGAAGCTGGAGATGTCACTGGAATGCTGGAGCTGACTCGGTGAGCGTCCTGCTGCAGATGCAGAATAACGCGAAGCACGTTTTCCCAATCGGGTGTGGTTTAAATAGTGTTGGAGTGATTGGGTGTCTTCTTCCTCAGCCTCGCCCAGGTAAAAGAGTTCCTGTGTTCCAGAGCTAAGGAGTGGCACCAGCCCCACCCAGGTAAGAAAGTAGTCCCAGTTCAGGGAATAGTTCCTCCCAGCAGAAGGCTGGGGACTTCATCCTGCCAGCATTTGCAAAGATGAGTATGCAGCATGGTCTGCTACAGGTAGGTCCACCCAAGCACCTTTGCAAGAATTATGAGCCCGGTGCCCCTGGCACCGGGACTGAGGTTCCTTATGAGCCTGGCACCAGAGGCGCCAGGACATGGTCCAAAGGGCCCCAATAGGGGTTTGCTGGAGCCGGGGACGAGGGTCGTGAGCCTGCTTCCGGGGATGCTGGGCTTGACTTGGCTTCTCGGGAGCAGTGCTCATGACAACCAGGGACACTGAAGAACCAGTCAAGTACACACAGAGACAGTATTCCTGCCAGGGGAGTGTACCAGGGATACTGGGGAAGACTCAGTCAAGCATAGCCAGGGGCTCACAGAGCCAAATGTGTATGAGGACGAGGTTATCCAAAAAGCGTTCATCCCAGTACCTAGTAAGGTCAAATACCAAGTCTGTCCAAGTGAATCAATAGAGGGGTTCACATGGGGCGTGAAAAAGGCTAGGGGAAGGGAGACATTTCCCCATTCTTTGTGGAACTGTAAATACAAGCCTAAGAAAGGCCAAAGGACAGAAGTCATTTCCCCTTCTTTGTGGAACTGTGTAAATAATATCCTGAAAAAAGCAAGGGGACGCAAGCCATACCCCCTACTTTGTGGAACTTTAGATACAAGCCTGCAAAAGTCAAAGGGACAGAAACCAGCCCCCCTCGCCCTCTCCCACTTTGTGGAACTGTAAACATAAGCATAAAAAAGGCCACGGGAAGGGAGACATTCCCCCTACTAGTGAACTGTGTTCCTCCAGAAGAAGGGAGTCAATCTTCTGGACTCAGAAGAGAATGATCCAGCTTAGTTTGTGTGTAAGTGTAAAGGAAGGATTTGGACACAGGACAGTGGACATTTTAATTACAGACATTCTGACAGCTCCTTAGTTTTTGTTGAGACAGGGAAACCCCTCTTAGAGATGGGGGTAGTTAGGTTTCCTTCTTTCTTTTGGTATAAATAAATGTTTTTGCCCAAATGCATGCTACCTATGTGTCGGTCTCCTCTTGCCATACCCTTACACTCCATAGGCTTGAAACCTTACCAAGTTCTCTCTAGACGGGTCAAGACATAACCTACTTGTGGAGGCCTTGCATGCCCTAATTTGGTGAAATATTTTCAGGCTACACAATTACATATTATGGGAGACTAATTAAACCCAAATTCAAGAAAACAATGGAAACATGTAGATGAAAATGTTGTTGTGCAGCCCCTGAGGCATTTTCTTTGGAACCCTGAGAAGGACCGTCTGCTGGCGGTTTTGGAGCAATTTGCTATATAACAGAACTATCATGAGAGTCAGAGATAGGTTAGAGATTGGCTAGTAACTATCGGATGCCTTACTTCCTTTCCAGGTCCATTTCCCGACATTCATTACTCTCTCTTCACCTAGTCAGATAAGGGTAGGACATTTGAATGTTGGCAATGTGGAGACCGTGAATTTGCAATCCAAATGTATTCTAAGCATACAATTAGACTGTTTCTGGAATGTCGACATGTTTGGGCTTATTGGAAGACACCACCATTTCCAAATACTCCTTTGACTCTCTTAGAGACATGACTAAAGCAGCAGTACAACCCTCACAGTATTTGAGAAACTAATATTTTCCTCACCTGACCCTACTGACATATTTCTATGTTTTACATAGTATTGAATACACCTGATGGGACACCTCTCTTGCCACGTTAGGGTCTGGCATAAGGATTTGGGGTCTAGGTATGAACAATGGTGAAAGGTATAGGCTAGGTCTCACTACTCATGAACGTTCACCTAACATAAAAAGCAATATTTCAAGATGCTGTTTAGGTGGTATCAAGTCCCAATCCCCCTCCCCTCCAGCCCCCCGCCCCCTGAGTCATTTTGCAAAGGGGGAAGGAGGTTGTGTTGGGTGAGGTTGTGTTCGGGTGGGGTGTCACATTTCTTTATATGTGGTGGCAGTGGGACAAACAAGCTGGATATGTTTTGTAGTCAGGTGGTTAGTGGGCTCAATAGGATTTGTGGGAAAAAACCAACTACAGATCTGCAAATATGCTTATTAAGCATACCATTGCTGCAGGATTTCCTGCTAGCTAAATTTACAAGCAAACTTATATCCAAGAGTATACTAGCTGCCTGTCTGCTGATTGCACGGTCTTGGAAAGTTATAAAATCCCTTATATTTTTGATTGGTATATTAAAATATGGGCTTTATTATTAATTTAAAAAGTACTAATTCAATACATTGAAAGATGCCTAGATTTATTTTTTATATGGGACCATTTATTGGTCATGGAAAAACAACTGGCATAGACTACTTGCCCTTCTAGGCTAGGGGCTTTTAGATTGGGGGCTGGTTTGTAAGGGTAAAACTGCCCCGTCCCTGTTAATAAGTAAGCATTTCTCACCTGGCCTGGTGTTGGAGACAAAGGGCCTCATTACAACTCAGGCGTTAAGGGTTAACGCCACTGTTAACCCTTAATGCCTGATTCGGATTTTAACGCCTGCTTTTAGCAGGCGTTAAAATCCATGGCGCTAACCTGCCATGGTGCTAATTACGCCGCCGTAATTTACGGCGGCGTAATTAGCGCCTTCCCCACTCCCATTATGCCCTATGGGGCAAAAATGGGAATAGCGAAGGGAAAATGGGAAATGGGGATTTACCGCCCCACTCACCTTGGAATGGGGCGGTAAATCCGCCATCCACCATGGTGTAAACAGAGTTTACACCATGGTGGTAAAGTTGGTGCACTTAGCACCAAGGTTGTAATGAGGCCCAAAGTCGCTGCTTCCATCTGTCAGGAGCAGCAATTTCATGAGCAATGCCAGACCAAAAAAAAAGTCTCCAGAGTGCAGGAGACACTGTTACGTCACCTAATGCATGACCCGCACTATTGAGACCGGTGGGACATAGGAGGTCTAGCTCTGCCGGCCTTTCCTCTTTCCATGAAGAGTATGAGTGCTGTTGTATGCCTTCTCCAGGGTCAGGGGTTGAGGGGCAGGCCATCTGTCTCACCATGTGGCTGCGAGCTGAGGTGTTGTCCGAAGGTGTGACCCCAAAAGCTCTAGGTTGTTTCCGAGATGCAAACCAAGTGAGAGATCGAAGGCGGGTGATCGTTACTGGCGAGGAAGAAAACCAGAAGAGTAAGACTTGACCAAGGTGCTGCAGTCCTGCGCCATCAGAATTTATTTTCGATAAGGGGTGCTGTGTGCCGCCAAGTTGATGTTACTCGAGGGGCTCAGTTCAACTGTCGGCGTCATCTTCAGTAGAAATAGCGCACCCAGCGCCTCTTGGCTTCAGTTCTGTTTTGCCCCTCCTGTAGAGGAATTAACAGGCGTATCATTACCGCAGGCTCAAAGAAACCGTATAGTGTAAGAACACGTCAATTCTATGCCAAATTAGTATGGGAGGGGCAATGAGGAATACATGGGCGGAACAGCCAATCGAAAGAACGTTACCAGGGGTAAGTAACTTGTTCTTCGAATCGATTGTGTCCTCCCATGTATTCCTCATCTTATGATAGACTCCCAAAGCAGTACTAAATTGGTAGTGGGAGTACAAATTATATTTTGGTTTTAAATGTTGTCATGGACTGAATGAAGGACCGCTTTTCCAAATTGTCTTTCCTGACTGGAAAATGAATCCAGGCAGTAATGTTGCACAAACGTGTGAATAGACGACCAAGTGGCTGCTGAACAAATGTCTTTTACTGGGACATCTCTCTGAAGAGCAGTAGAGGTTGCCATGCCCCTTGTGGAATGTGCTCTCAAGTCTTCCGGTGGGTCCTTGCCTGCTAATCTTTAACATTACCCAATAACCAGGATGATCCATCTGGATAGGGTCTGTTTTGTAACAGCTAAACCCAATTTAGGGTCTGTATAGCCAATTAATAATTGGTCATTTTGACAAAATTTAGCCATTCTTGATATATAACAACTGAGAGCCCTTTTTGGGACCAGTCTATGTAATCTTTCCTCCTCCTTTCCAGGATGAGGTGGTGGATAGAAAGTTGACAAAATAATCTTTTTTGCGACAAGTGGAAGTCGGAGAATACTTTTGATAGAAAAGAAGGTTTCACTCTGAGAACAACCTTATCTTTATAGAAACCTGTATGTGGGGGTTTACAGGAAAGTACCTGCAACTCGCTTACCCTGCGGGCTGACGTTATTGCGATTGGCAAAACAGTTTTCAAGGTTAACAGTCTTAATGGGCATGTGTGTATAGGCTCAAAAGGAATGCATGTCAGAAATGTTAACACCAGGTTAATATCCCATACAGGGACTTTGAATAGAACCGTGGAAAAATGTTAGTAAGACCCTTTAGGAATTGAACAATCGGAGGGATTTCAAAATATGAATCCTCATCTGAAGAGCACTTGAAAATAGATAGCGCCAAGTAACCTTTAATTGTTCCAATCTGGAGCCCCAGATTAGCCAAATGTTACAAAAAAGAAAGCATAATAGGTGTTTCACATAGAAGGGGATCCACATTCTTATCCATGCACCAACTGCTGAACTTGTTCCAACAGCAGCGGTACAAATATTTCATTGCTGGCCTTCTGGACGAAAGCAAGATCTCCATTTCGTCATCCTGGAGGTCCCAATACTTGTTTTTCAACCTCTCAGAAACCATGCCTGAAGGTCTTGACCTATGGCTGGAGAACCCGACCCTCCTTTCGCGAGAGCATGTCCTCCATTTGTGGAAGACGCATTGGAGGGCTGACTGACATGTCCAGAAAGTCCAGGTACCACGTCCTCCTGGCCCAATCTGGAGCAATTATGATCATGGATTTCCCAAGCTTTCTCGACCTCCTGATCATGTGAGGAATAACGGGGACTGGAGGAAACCCGTACAGGAGTGGAAATTCCCAGTCCACTACGTATAGGTCCCATAGAGCTCCTCTTGGGGGGGGGGGAGTTCTCTGGAGCAGAACAGTTCACACTTCCGGTTGACACTGGTCACAAAGAGATCCACTTGTGGGGTTCCCCAGCGGGTGAAGATCTCTTGAAGGACTCCCTGAGCTAGTTCCCACTCGTGGGAGACTGCTCTGCCTGCCCAAAGAGTTTGCTGCTGTGTTCACCTCTCCGGCTAGGTGAACTGCAGATAGAGATATTCCATCTTGAATTTCCCAGAACCAGAGCTGCATTGCTTCTTTGCACAGTGGTAGTGACCCTATGCCTCCTTTCCTGTTGAGGTAGTACATGGTCACTGTGTTGTCCATCATTATATGGATATTCTTTCCCCGTGCAGAGGACAGAAAGGCCTCCAGCGCTAACCTGATTGCCCTCAGCTTCATAAGGTTGATGTGTAGTTTGGACTCTGAGACCAACGACCGCTGATTGTCAGCTTGTTGGTGTGGGCTTCCCACCCCGTGATTGAGGCGTCCATCACTACCGTTATCTCTGGCCATGATTGCCAAAAAGATTCTCCCTCGAGAATGTTGTTCTTGCAATTCCACCACAGAAGGTCCTGAGAGACTCTGCTCGGACCTTTCAGGTGGTCTGACATTCTGCCTGAGAATTGGGACCATTGATTCCCGAGAGCCCATTGCAGGGATCTGATTCTGAGGCGAGCCTCTGGCACCAGAAAAATGCAGGATGCCATGAGACCGAGCAACCTCAAAAAAATGGAAGGCCGAAAGGTGCTGGGCACTCTGGAATTTGGTGACCACCTGCAGACTATGTTGAGCTCTCACCTCGGGAGGCAAGGTTTTTGCAGAGGAAGCATCCATGACTGCTCCAATAAATTGGAGTCTTTAAGATGGTATCATGTGAGACTTCTTGTAGTTGATGCAGAAGCCCAGTCTGGAAAGAGTGGCAGGTTACACTGAGATGTTACCGGGCTTGTTCGGGTGAACGTGCCCTGATCAGCCAATCGTCCAGGTAGGGATGGACGTGATTGCCCCCCCGTCCTGAGACTCACTGCCACCACCGCCATTAAGTTGGTGAAAACCCTCGGGACGGAGGTCAGCCCGAATGGCAGAACTCGAAACTGATAATGAGAACTGCCAACCAACCTCAGGTATTTTCTGTGCTTGAGATGGGTAGGCAAATGAAAGTAAGCATCCTGAAGATCCAATGACACCATCCAGTCTTGGAGTTGCAGAGCCTGAAGGATTTGGGAAAGCGTAACCATCTTGAACTTGTCCTTCCTGAGGAACTTGTTCAAGTTTCTTAAGTCCAAGATGGGTCTTAAACCTCCATCCTTTTTGGTAATTAGAAAGTATGGGGAGTACAAATTTTGTTCCTTTCCGCCAAAGGTACTGTTTCTATAGCACCTTTCTCTAGCAGGGTTACTATTTCCTGCACAAGGAGCAGATCCGGAACTTCACCGGTGAATGATCCTGAGGCCTTTTTTGAAAAGGAAGGCAGTAACCTTGGGCTACAGTTTCCAGTGCCCAAGCTTCTGAAGTAATTCCCCGCCATTCTTTCAGATGCTGATTAAGTCTGCCTCCCACCGGGATCTTGTGAATCAAGGCCTCAGAGTGGTTTTGAGGTGGCTGAAGCGGTGGCTGAGGGTAAAAGTGCTGCTGCTTGGGTTGGCTTAGCACCCCTCCCTCTTCCACCACAAGGGAATCTTATCTGACATCTTTGACTGGCTTGTCCACTTCCACTTCCGACTGAGTAGAATCGAAAGGACTTACCCTTCCAAGAAGATGAACCGGAATAGGGGTGTTGAGGCTGTCTAATGGCGGCGCTACGGGATTTAGCCGCCGCTTTCTAGGTCTGCAGCTTTTCCAAACTCTCATCAGCCTTGCTGCCAAACAGCCTCAAGTCATCAGAGGGCATATTGAGGAGTCTAGACTGCACATCTGGAGCAAATCCAGACTTTCTCAACCAAACAAATCTGCGTAACACTGTGCTAGTTTCCATGGATCTGCTGATGCTGTCTGCAGTATCCAGACCTGGAGGCATTCACCCATTGCCTCCTTAACATCCTTGATGAGAGCCAGGAAGCTGTCTCTTATCAGAGTTGTTGACTTATGCTTTTTCGAAGGAACCCTCTATGGACTGGATTCCTAACTTGTCAAAGCCCTTGACAATTTTTCGCCAGATTGAGATTTTTCTCGATGCTTGTGGCTCGTTTTTTTTTAGACGATTTCGTCTGTGACTTCCCTTTGTCGTCTTGATGGAGATCTACAGGGACATGGGCTTTCTGCTCGTCCTTCCAGGGGGTCGGGCTCCATTCTCGAAGATTTTAAGCATTTCTCTACAGAACACATCCCATTTTGCTAAGGAGTCCAATTTAGTTGGACATTTTATTACCAAGGCCGAGGAATCACTAGAGGTTGAAGGTGACCTGTGAAGCCATTTCTTGGCCTTCTTCGAAGACAAAGAATGGCATGCTTCTCCATCAAGAACGTTTAGATTTTGTCCGTCGAGGAGAATCCCTCGACTCATCAGTCTTTCGTTTTGAGCGCTTCGAATGAGACTTCGAAGGCAACCTCCTCACCGCCAATTTAACTTTACGCTCCATCAGAGACTTTTCGTTCATCGCCTGACAGGAGTTACAGTCGGAGGTACGGTCACCGGTAACAAGGCACCTCTGACATATGCGGTGGGGGTCGGTGATCGACATCTTAGATCCACAGTCTTGGCACTTCTTGAAGCCCGTTCTAGGCGATGATGGAGCTGACTGGAAAGGCATTTTCGTTGATCGAAAATAGCTGACGAAGGTCACTGAAGAACCGAAGTGCGCCGTAATTCTTTGAAGTGTTTGCTTGGAAAAACACAGAACTGAAGCCAATGGGCGCTGCGTACGCTATTTGTACTGATGATGAGGTCGAACGGAGGTCCTCGCGGGACATCAACTCCACGAAACGGCACACAGCGCCCCCCTGTCAAAAAAATTCCAAAGCAGCTTAAGCTGGAAGGATAGTTATCATAAAATGAGGAATACGTGGGAGGAAAAATCAATTTGAAAGGTATATTTTGTGGGAGAGCACAAAGGAAGACACATATCCCTTTGTTATACGTGCATACAAAGGTTCTGGCAGAAGCGTGTGTCAGGCATTGTGCAAGTTGGAGACCTGCACCCAACCAATGAGCAAACAAGAAAGTAATTAGGGGAAGGCCCCTGCCTCTTTTTGTTGTATTGTAAAGTGAAACACAATTTAAAAAAAGCCCTGAGAGGAAAGTATACCAGGCAAAGTCAGTTTGCAAGTGTGTAATGTGAATCACATGAGGAAGTTCTGTTAGGGGAAGATACCATGCAAAGCTAAGACTGACAAAAGGTTACATTAAAGTGAAGAAAAATCCTGTATGGGGAGTACACCAGGTATCCTATGAAATTGGGACTAACAGCCAAGATGTTTTACATTCAAGTTTTTTTTATTGATCAGAAAATTCCAAGGAAGACTAATACCCTTAGAGTTGAAAGCATCTTGGAGAGAAAATCTGGGGAAGGGATACAATCCCCTGGAACTGTGCACTTTATCCATTGGGAACTTTTGTGTTGGAGTTACTCCTTTCCTTTTTGAACATTTGTATAATTGAATACATTTTTTTAATTTAGCATTTTTATATAGTGCTACGAAACCTCAGGTATCGGAGCGCTACTTATTATTACCCACGGTGTGTGGTGCTCATTTATCGACCTCGGAAAGATGAAAGGCTAAGTTTGGCCCTGTCAGGATTCGAACCTGCGTCAGCATGCTCTGCACAGATGTCAAAGCGAGCGCTCTCAGACCGGCTATACTTTCAAGGTCACAGACATTACTCATCACCTTAGAGTTAATTTTAGAATGCGAGGGCCAGAATAGTATCTTGGACACAGGACATTTTGGTTTAGACATTTTGACATCTGACAGACCATTATAGTTTTGGTTGAGGTAGGGAAATACCTCACAGTAGGGACAGTGAGGCATTTTCCAAAACCTTTTATTTTGAATAAAGGTCTATAGCCACAAACATGAGCTCTCTGTGTCTGCATCTCATTCCTGGGTGCTCACAGTTCATATAGTGGCCACATACGTTAATGTGAGGAAACTGACCTACATTGTTTCAGCTAGTATGGAAATGTCCTTTTTTACTGGCATTATGAGGAAAGCCAACACGATGTGGGTTACGTGGGCCACATAAGATACAATGGGCATATTGGCCTACACTGTTCCAGCTAATGTAGCATTGACATTTCTACTGCCATTATGTGCAAAGCCAACATAAGGAGTGCACTTACGTGAGAATACTGCCCTCCATTGGTGACGCTCCTATGGCACTTCATTTTTTACTACCATCTACGGAAGGGTGGGTATCCCTACAAAAAAGGACCTGGGGTAATAACACAATGGATTGCATTAGAAATGTTCCTGTTTGGGAACTACACTTAATTTCAAATCAACAGTTTAAAACAGCATTAATGAGCACAAATAATGAAAGCAACATAAACAACATTATTGTATATCCAGAAATTCGGAATCCATGTGAATTTATTGAGAAACGTACACATTAAATGAAGTAGTAATATTGCAATATTGCAAACAATTATGTTACACTTATTTTGTCAAAGTGCAAGTGCCAGGCGATAGTATTAATGCAAATACATTCATAAACCACCAAAACTAACAGTAAAACAAATGTTCTTATTTACAAAAGCAATATACATTCAGAAAATGTTCGTCTAATTGGACACAAACATCTTGTATGTCCAATTTATTAGGAAAGAAATTCAAATCTATTCATGGGAGAATGGGACTCACAAAAGTAGTAAGAAGCCCCAGTGCTCACCCTTGGAAAACACCAGAGCATATTGGCATATATTTGTACTGCCGGAATGAACAGGTATTCTTAGTATATCATTATTGGCAGAGAAAACAGTATGTTCTAATGCAGCAATACTGGCATATAATGGTGAAGCCATTGTGGACATCAATGTGTACACCCAGAAAGAAAATGTTTATTTATACTGGCAGAATACTGGCATATGTTGTGGGCAATAGCATCATGAAACATTCTTGTAAATTGCTGCTCCTGTGCACTTTGGGTGACTTGGCATCTATTGGATTTTTTCATATGGTATTGGATTGAAATGATAAGTCATTTATAATGCGCTTGTACTCAAGTGTTTCTAGGTGTGACAAGGAAGAGAGGACGTAGGGATGACAAAACAATGATCTTACTAGGCCTTGTGTCATTGAGATCGAGCAAGTGTGGTTGGGAGGGAGAGGGAAAAGTGCCAGGGGATGTGGGGGGAGGAGAGAGTGTAAATTAATAGTAAGTGCAGCCCGGAGGTGGCTCGTAAGTGCAGAGAATCAGGGCACTGTAGGGTTATAGATACAGTCCCTTAAGTGGATGGGAGGCCCAAAGGCAGTGCAAGGGCAACTGGGTTGTGCAGGAGTCTGGTCCCGTAAATTCAGTGGGTGGTCAGGTAGCCAGTATGCGTAGCAGACAGGGAGACAGAACGCCGAACGAAAAGGAAGGTCTTGAGTTGCTTCCGGAACCTTAGGTGGTCCTGCTAAAGTTTGAGAGAGGCAGGGAGGCTGTTCCAGAGGGAGGCCCCAGCCGAAGACAGATCTACCCACCCACTCTCTGCCTGGAGAAGCGTCTGACCCTACGAGAGTTGGAGATGGATGAGCAGAGGGCTTGAGAAGGAAGATGCTTAGGAAGAGAAAGTTGGATGAGTGTGTGGTGCCCAGCCCCAGAAGGCCTTGTGGACGATGCAGAGGGCCTTGAACTTGATCCTCACAGCCACAGGTAGCCAGTGGAGATATTTCAGGGCTGGAGAGATACGATCCCTGGGCCTGAGGCCAAGGACACGCCTTGCAGTCCTGTTTTGGATAAGTTGTGGAGGGCGAATTTAGAAAGAGTTGTAGCAGGCAGATTTAGAAAGAGGCTGTTGCAATAGTCCAGCCTAGAGAGGACCAGGGCTCTGGAGACAGTGAGCTTCTGGGGGGTAGGTAAGAAAAAGATGAATACCTCTGAGGAGGTGCAGCTGATAGTGTGACTTCTTAGAGATGTGAGGAGAGAAGGAGAGGGTGGAGTCGAAGATGACCCAAAGGTTCTTAGCCTCACTCGGAGGAGCAGGTAGAAGGCCCCGGGTAGGTGGCCAGAGAGCGGGAAGGCGGGAGCAAGAGTCCTAATGAGGAGGATCCCAGTCTTATTGGCATTGAGGCAGAGATCGCTGGCGGCATCCAATTCCTGAATTGTAGACAGACAGTCAGGTATGAGAGAAGGAGCAGTCGAGGCTGAGGGGAGCCTGAAGGAAAGCGGAGTGTCATCCGCATAACACTGAAAGTTAGTGCAGAAGGTAGAGCTGCAGTGTGCCAGAGGTGGCAGGTAGTGGTTGAATAGCCATGGGGAGAGGTTAGACCCCTGGGGAACACCACAAGTAGAGAGATATAGAAGAGAGGAACGACCCAAGGTGGACCTGGGAGGGTCGATCAGTGAGAAAGGAGGTCAACTAGGCAAGGGCCTGACCAGAGATAACCAGGTTGTCTCTGAGACGATTTAGCAGGATGGCGTGGTTGGCTGTGGTGAAAGCAGAGGATAGATTAAGGAGAATGAGGAAAGAAGGAAGGTTTGAGTCCAGGTTGGGGAGCAAGTCTTCACAGGTGTTCAGAAGAGCAGTTTCCTTGCTTCTGGCTGCTCTGAAGCCAGCCAGATGGGTGGTCATGGAGGCAACCAACAGATTCAGTATGTAGATTAAGGTGGGAGAGGGCCAGCTTTTCCAGGAGTTTGCCCAGGAAAGGAGTGATGGAGATTGGGCGATATTGTGCCGGAGAGGGAGGATCAGCACAAGTCTTCTTAAGAAGGGGGTGCACAAGGGAGTGCTTAAGGGGGAGGGGAAGGTTCCAGTGGCAAAAGAGTGATTGCAGAAATCAGCCAAGACTGGAGCAAGGGTGTGCTACGCTCACCTGGCTCCCACAGAGGCGTCGATCTGGACTGGACTGCTGCGGTCTCCCCCAATGTGACGCATAGGGCCGAGATGACGGACTGGACTGGCCCACCTAGCTTTGTTTGCCTGGCCCGTAGGAATATTCTTCTGCAAATGGAGAAAGGGAATTAACCACCCGTGGAGTTGAGCGTAAATCCCCCCACCCCGCTGTTCTCCCCACTGATCACCTTGGATGTCCCCTCTTACAGTCTCACCTGATGATTTGAAAAGATGAGCTCTCCATCCTGCATTGAGCGCAGGGGCGCGTAGATAACCAGTTGCTTCACTGGCTCGGAGGAATTGGTGAGTTCCAGGACAATAATGACTCCGATATTCATACAGGTGAAACATGCGCTCCTTCCAGGTTTTTACTGTGGAACACAATATCATCCAGATAAACGCTGCAGAGGTGGGAAAAGGGCTGCAGTATCAGCCGCTGAAGGGTCGCTGGGGCCCCATGAAGGTTGAAGGGAAGGGCTTTGAAATGAAATAATCCTGTGGGGCTGGACAAGGCCATCTTTTCCTTATCAGAAGGGTTCAGGGGCACCTACCAATAGCCCTTAGTTAGATCAATCATGGAGCTATAGACAGCCAACCCCAGGAGGTCAATGAGGTTGTCAATCCGAGGCATCGGCTAGTTTTCAAACTCTGACACAGCATTCAAATTCCAGATGTTTATACAAAATCTCCACGATTTATCTGGTTTGGCTACAAGGGCTATTGGAGATGACCATGGACTCTGTGACAAGTTCCATTATATATGTACTAGCATTGTCTACACCTACTGGAGGCCTATCTCCTTTCTCACCCCGGAAATAAGGTCTCAGATTAATTACTTTGCCTGGGGTGTGAATGCAGTGTTTAACACCTTTCACTCGCTCAGGTTCTCAAATGAAGACATCCAGGAATGAATCTAGTAAATCCTGGTGATCTTTGTTGACGCTGCTCGGAAAGATCAGAGGGAACCAAGCTACATTCAGCCATTTTTTCAGATAACAAGGTAGCTATAAGGAAAGAAGATTATAACTGGTACTCCTTCCACTCCTTTAGGAGGGTGATGTGGTAAATCCAGGTTTTAAGCCTTCTGTCTGGCTGAGCGACCTTATAGTTATAAGGACCATTCTTTTCTAATATCTCAAGCTCCATACCATCGTGAAAGCATTTTGTGCTCTGAGGTGGGTAAGAGGACCAACACTTTCTGTCTGATGGAAAAAGACTGACACCACCTTCTTATTATAATGACTATTTTGGCTTTCTTGGGCCAGCCCTAGATGCTTTTGGACTAGGTCCTGCATGATAGTCATGTGCTCTTTAAGCATCTGGACTGTTTGAGACATAGGTAAAACTGCATCTTCCCTGTTTTCCCAGAGCATGTCCAGTACATCTCTGGGTCGCATCCGTAAAGGAGCTCAACATGAGAAAATCCTAGGAGTCCTGGTGGGCTTTCTTGATGGCAAAAGGGCCCAAGGGATCATTGTGTCCCAATTGCATCCATCTGCTTCAGCCAACTTTTTCAAAATATTTTTATGGATTTTATTAAAATGCATTACTAAGCCGTCTGTCTTAGGATGGTACACAGAAGTGCATAGGGTTTTTATTTATAAGATCTCCTTCACTTCTGCCATCAATTTTGACATAAAGGTACACCCTTGATCAGTCACCATTTCTCTTGGAAAGCCTACCCGTGACAGAAAAGGGATTATGTGTTTAAGAATCTGTTGTGAGGTGTTATTTTTCCAATGGGATGGCCTCTGGATACTCGGTTGCATAATCTAGAAGGGAGTAGTTTCTTACCTTTAACTCCATTTCTCCAGCGTTGGTGTCTTTCATGGATTCACATGCTCTGAGTATTCCCCTTCAGTCTGGTAATCCCCGGTTACTTTGATTTAGTACTTTTCCTATGGAAAAACTGACACCTTGAGTGTCCCATCAACGTTGTTGTGGGTGCTTTTGGTCCCCACCAATAGGACATCAAGTGTATAGCCCTGTCCCAGCAGCTTCCCGTCAGATTTTAACAACTCCAGTTGGAGAATAACCCCCCTGTAGAGGATGTTTGGCTGGAGGGGGCATATGATTCCATGAAAGATAACAACGCTGGAGAAATGGAGTTACAGGTGAGAAACTACTCCCTTATCCAGCATTGGATCTTTCATGGATTCAGATGCTGGTACACATATTGAAGTACAGGAAAAACACCCCATAAACTGTGGGGCTTACCTTACTGGAACAGCCGTTAAAGGACTGCTCGTCCCATCTGCACATCTTCCACGTGCTGATGCTGTAGGCAGTAGTGCCTGATAAATGTGTGAGGCAGTGCCCATGTTGCCGCCTGGCAAATGTCTTTGATGGGCACTCCGTACCAGAGAACCGCTGAGTCCTTTTTTGAATGTGCCATACCAGTAGAATTATTTTCTTTGGAGAAAAAAGTGCAAACAAAGCCCCTTTACGAAGGGTTTGTGCAACCTGTCGCTGTAGAGAGGAGGAGCTTCTCTTTTTCTTGTGAATCTTGAGATTTCAGCCAAGTGTACGTTTATAGAGGAGATTGCTAGACCTTCCTTTGCCAGCTTGAATAGGTAGGGGAGAACCTGTTGAGGTTTTATGGCGAGCGGTTCAAGGTTGGGCTGCTGCAAACACCATGTACAGAACCTTTTCCATTTCTGGTTGTATGAATTGCTAGTGGACAGTGCCCTAGCTGCAGCCTGAATGAGTTGGCAGTCTTGCAGGATGTTCTGCGATAGGAGATCAGCGTGTGTTAGGCAGAATCATATGCAGTACCCTTTGGGAACACCACACACAATTAAGACTACAAGTGACAGTACACATTCACCTTTGTTACAAGCCTGTACTACACAGTAAAGTGGTAGCGATGGCTGAGCAGCCAGACTTATCTCAAGAGTAAAGTGAGCAGTATCAGAAGTTACACAAAGGACAGCAATTGCTATAGTTCAAACAAACACTGACTCAAGGTTTCTGAGTAAAAGAATATACATTTATTTACACAATCATTTGTAAAACAGTTCACTAATGTAAAGCAGCAGCAGAAAACCACAATCTTAATACACTACACACCACCCAATGAATTCTGGACAAGTTAAGCTCAAAATGAAGTGTGAGCAAAATGGCACTCTAGCAATTAAAAAAGGGCGGGAAAGACAGGGTTAGTCAAAATCAAGCAGCACCAACAAGTAAGTAAGCAGGGCAATCTAGAAAAGGCCTACTACAACTAGGATTCAAATCAATAGGCCTGGGCCAATGTCAATGGTTCAGAGTCTTTGTAGAGGATCACACAGTTCAGAATAGTTTGCGGTTAAGTCTTTGCCAATAGTTCCAAACAAAGTTGGTCAGAAGAAAAGTTATTTAAGAGTAGAGAAGGACAAGCCCTCGGATTAGCGAAAGATTTTCAAACACTTTCACCGCGGTCAGACGGAACGGACGACCGGATTTGAACAGTACCTTAGTAGAAGAAGAATGCTGTAGCTGAGGCAGAAGTTCCTGGCAGATCCTGCAGGCTCATGGTTCCTGAAGTGACTGTCGGACTGACACGAAGGAGGAAGACTGGAGTGTCCTGCACTGCCCAGGGAAGAAACCAGCAGCAGAGCAAGGCGACAAATAAAAGGTACCCTCCTTAAAACCCAAACATGGTCCGGTCCGCCTGGCTATCTGGTTCACTGCAGCTATGCACAGCAAATTCGACCAGTGGAAGGAGGCCTTGCTTGGTGTTTGGCGAACTGGTCGGTCCCACCAGCTCAGGGGAAGAAGATTCCTTGCAGATCTTCTCTGTCGTCAAAGTGTAGGAGATTCGGAACCAGCAGCAGGGCTTCACCGGGAGGTTCAGTAGTTGCAGTAGTCCTTTTCCTTCAGCTTCTCTTCGGTTCTCTCGATCCAGTGGCGACTCTGCCTTCCAAGTCCCAGAGACCTGCTTTTTATGAAGTTTACCCCGCATTCACAAAGCCTGGCTGTCAATCACACAGCAGGGTGGCTGTCCTGGCAGGACAGTCACCTAGCCAATTAAACAACAGTGCGACTTGGGTCTCCAAGGAGACACTGTGCAGGGGTCCTAAAACCCCTCCCTCACATCCTGTCTACATAGACTCTCAGGCGCCTAAGAAGGGCTTCTGTGCAGCTGCCAAAGGACGCTGAATAAAGGAACCAAACCTGGTTTGGCGTGCAGAGTAAAACACGAGAAAGACCTTTACAAAAAGAGATGGCGAATAAACCCAGCCGGAACCAAATAAATTTAAAGGTGTCCTGTGGATTAAAGTTCGAGGCTACTAATTTAGCCTAAAACAGTACCAAGGCTATTTTCATAGTCCGCGGTAGGGAAAAAAAGTGTAGATACCACTGCCACCAGCCAAATCTTAAAGAAAGGGGAACAAAATAATGTTCCATGAGAAACAGACAAAAAGGGAGAACTATTAACCCTTTCCAGTACTCTATGCAAGATAGTTTTTTAAAACAATTTTATTGATTTTATTAAAAAAACAACAACAACTCAAACCAAACTTACAGTGGATGCATAATGTCAATCACAAATAAACATACATTGCTGTATTCAAGCCAACTGTATCTCCCCAGCCTACTCCCCCTCATTTTCAGTCTCTATCTCCTGCGGTGGGGATTCCTCTTCGACAGAACTCATTGGGTCGCTATCACTTGGACCATCATGCGAAGGCCCAAATAATTCAGCTATCAGTTACCTCCAACCCAATAGGATTCCAGCTTCTTCTATCTCTCCTTTACACGCTTCCTGCCATACCACAGTTTCTGCCTCCGCCCACTTCTGCAGATCCTTCCACCACGTTTCCATTTTTGGTCTATGACATGCCTTCCAACCCATCGCAATCCTTCCCTTTGCTAGGACATACGCTAGATCTTTCAGTTTGCTCACATGTTTAAGCTTACGTGGTCTGGGAAACACTCCTATCAAACAAGCCCATGCGGTATCCACCTTCATATGGATCCCTTTGTCTTCCATCTTCTGTGCCATTTCTCCCCAGTATCTCTCTATCAGTGGGCACGCCCAAAACATATGCATCATTCCTGCATTTTCTTCATTACATTTAGGGCACACTTGACATCCGGCGTTTTTGAATTTAGCTATCTTTTGAGGCGTCAGGTATGCCCTGTGAGTTATATACAATTGTATCTGCTGTAACCTAGCATTTCTCGATACTTTTTTTATGATATCCTTGTGCTCTCTCCCACATCCCATCACTCATCGGGGCCCCTACTTCTTCTTCCCAGTCCAGTCTGAGTTGCACCACCTCCTTACCCGCTTTGGACATTATCATCTCTATGGAAGATAGTTTGTACTGGTTCTGTGGATTTAAAAAGACTAAAGTCAATGGCAACAGTCTAGGAGACAGTAGTCAGTCCCAGAAAATGGAGTTTAAAGTCGGAAGTCTGAAAAAGACAACCCTGTGTCACTGCACTAAAGGTGCTGGGTGACACACAGTAAAAAGATGATGCCTATGGAGTAGGTGAGGCTCCACAGTCTATGAACACAAAAACATGTAAAAAACACACAGCAAAACACAAGAGTGGGAGAAAAGGTTCACACTCTTACCAGGTGAAAAATATTTATCCTAGAAATCCAGCAAAGCTGCTGGGGGAATCAGTAGGTATGGGAAATTAGCTATTCTGGAGAATTCTCCCTAAAAGCGTGAGATCCCAGCTAGATTGGATTGTCTGCCGCAAGTTGAAAGAGGTCCAAGAACCAGGTTTGCCTGGGCCAGTACGGTACCACCAGAATTATCTTGCAATGATATTTGCAGATCTGGATTGTTTTCCTGATGAGAGGGAATGAAGATAATGCATGTGCGAAGATGCCGGTGCATAGGAACGAGAATGCGTCCCCTTGAGAGACCCGGGTTGTGGAATCCTGCTCGCAAATTTCTTGCACTGCTTGTTATCCTGTGTGGTGAAGAGGTCCAAAGAAGGATGGCTGCACGCCGAGAAGATTCTGGATATTTGGTTGTTGTGCAGTTGCCATTCATGGGTCTGCGCCGAGTACCTGCTGAGGGTATTGTGAGAACCCTGAAGGTGTCTCCTTGGCTAGACCCTGGGAATTTCTCATCCAAGTGGCCAAGACACGGCCATCGCTATTGAATCCAGTTCCTGGGGATGGACCAGTGCGAGAGGATCACCTGGATGGGGTGGTCCTCAGGGAGTGAAGTGGGACACTGACGGGTGAGATGCAGTATTCCCCCTTCTTTCAACACTGTTTCCCCATCCTACCACTTATGACATTCAAAACCACTATACCCCTTTTCAAAATCACTATCCCCCTTTTCCGACACAAACACTTTCGCACGACTCACCAGAGAGCGGACTAACACCAGAGCCGTTTACCTGACATGTCCCAATACAAAGGTCAGGCAAAGTCAGGCAATTGACCATAATCACACACGACTGACGGCCCTTTCCCTTCCCCACAGGGATAAAAGGTGGAGCAGGAGGGCACAGTACGAGCAAGGCAGACCGCATGATGAGACAGCTATCCAGACCTGGCAGTTAAAAAGGAGGATAAAGGCGGTGAACATCGAGAGGCCGACAAGGAGAGACACAACCTTGCCCTTTTTGACGCAGACGCGCAAAACCTCTGCAGCGCGAATTATAAGACCGAGTACAATAGCCCAAGTGTGTTGCAGCAGATGTCAACGGTATATGGTGCGGGTCGATGCTGATAAACGGGAGCGAGGGAAACTCCTGCTACCGTTCATCACAGCCGGTGAGTCGAGGGGAGAGCCGATAAGATACAGGCTGTGGTGAATGAAAGAAACAAAGTGGCAAGTTGAACTAAGTTCAAAGAACTGTAAAAGTGTTGAGGGAAGACTAGCTGCAGAGGGAACAAGCACCACGTGGGTGCTTACTCAAGAGACTCTCGTCGATCCCCGCTTGAATGAGATTACAGGTACCAGAAGGCTGTAAGAGCCGCCAGAAACTACAGCTACTAGAAGGCCATCGGAGAGCCGCCAAGTTAAGTCAAAGTGTTCATAACAGGAGGTCAAGCAAAATCCCCGTACATTTGAAAGCTTTTGACCTAAGAACTGTGAGAAAGCAAGGGAAGTGAATCCCGCAAACAACTGTGAATGTGAAGTTGGCAAGAGTGAACCCGACGAGGGATGCTGACGAGAAAGGGGCAAGTCTTAAGTCCCCAGAAACAGTGTGTTGAGCAAAGTGAACTCGGACGAGGGTTGTCCACTGGAACGGTTTAAAAAGACAAAGATTTGTGAAGGAAGGAACATCCATAGTGAACCCGGTTGAGGGAGGCTGAGGGTAAAGAGGGGTCAGCGCCCAGAGGAGGGGGAACGAGGGGTGAAGAATCCTCACTCTAAGTGAAAGCGGGAAACAAACTTTCATATGTTGAAGAAATTTGTTTCGTTGATTGAGGCCCTCAAAGGCAAGAGACTTTCAAGTGAAACAAGACTTGGACATCAAGGCTCCTGATAAACTTGAACAGAACGGTCGACTCGTGCTGGGGAAGCTCAAGTGTGAACTGTGCTCCAAGATCCCACCTTACCCCGTGTTCAAAACGTGGGGAAAGGAAACCCAAGCTACCACATCCTGACATTATTTGTGAACACTTCTTTCTTTTCTTGAAAACCATCTCACACACTTTTTGTAGTAGTTGTAAGGTTTTGCAATAGGTTTTTTGGTATAAGCCCCTTTTATTTTGACACAGCACCACTAGGACTCCCTTATTTTCATTTGATGATCGACGCTTGCTCCCATCTTAGATTTAGTTTAGGCGTTTTTCTATCCTGCAAACATTGTTTAATAAACACCTTTGAACTGTGATCACTTGTGTCTTTCTTTACTGTATCCACCATGAGTACCTTACAGAGTCCGCGTGTTAGTTGTGTATCCCCGGGAGGTGGAAAACCTACAGCATAATGTTGCTGTGAATGGCCCAGTGCCAAATGGTCTGCTTTTTGAGACAGGGTGTTTCACCTTGTTCCGCCTTGCTTGTGCAGAAAAAACATTGTGGTGGTATTGTCTATCGCACTACTGAATTCCTGATTAGAGGAAGGAAAGACTTTAGGGTCCAATGTACACCCGCAGCTCCAGGACATTTAATGGGAGGATGGATTCTTCAGGAATGCGCAGGGCTTTGACTTGGTGGTTGCCTAGGTGAGCTCCCCACCCTGCCAGTTAAGCATTGGTTACGCCACACTTTTTGATGGAACTGTGCAAGATTTGGCGTAATTGATTGCAAATCCCAATTGTTGGAGAAGAGCTTCTGTTTGTCTCAGAGAAGCTGTGGTTTCTTGATATGTTGAACCTCGAACCAACCAGTCGTCTAGCTATGGGTAGACGTGGTGGCCCTGTTTTTTGAGGAAAGCTGCCACTGTTGCTAGGGATTTGGTGAACGTCCTGGGGGCTGATTTGAGGCCGAATGGAAGTACTCGAAACTGGTAATGACTTTCGCCGACCTTGAATCAGAGATACTTTCGGTGTCTTGGATGTATTGGTATGTGGAAGTTAGCGTCTTTCAGGTCTAAAGCTGCTAGATATGTGTGGGGTTGTACGGCCTTTTTATGTTTTTGTTTTACTTTTGGAAGTCCAGGAATTGACGGCACTTCCCGTCCGGCTTCTTGCCGAGGTATCTCGAGTATACCCCTTTTCCCTTTGATAAAAGGAGGAACTCTTTTGATTGGCCATTTCTTTAACATTTGGCACACTTCCTGTTGTAGAATTGGCACCTTTACGGGAGTTAACGGTTTCTGTGCGAGCTTGAATTTATAACAAGTGGCCGTGCTGGATGGCATGTAGTACCCATCTGTCTTTTGTAATTGCTTGTCACTTGGAGATGAAACGCCACATTTCCTCTCACTGGTGTGCTCCGGAGGCAGTCATTGCTGGGCCTTGTTCTGTCTACCTCCATCAGAGGTGGTTGATCTGCGTTTGTGTTGTACATGGTGATGCTCCGTGTTGCGCTGTGGGGACTGATGGTTTCTTTTCTAGCCCTGGGAGTAGTATCTCGATCTGCTGTAGTTGTTGTTGTCCCTTGGGGACGAGAACCTAGATTGACCTGAGGCACCAGGAAAGGAACGAAAAGACCTTCTTCCCTGTAAGTCTGTTAGTGATCTAGCAGTAACGGAGTCGGCTTTCATTGTTTTAAGTGGCTCATCAATTTTGTCACCAAAAACATTCTCTCCCTCAAACGGTAAGTCAAACCACTATGTTGCACCTCCTGTCTAAAGTCGGTGCAGCGTTGCCATCCTTGCCTTCTGAGGATGACCCCATTCCCAGTTTGTTTGAATCCTGTTTCTGCGAGATCCACTGCAAAATTGATATTGTGGTTTGAGGCCTCCTCACCTTCACGTACCAGTGTCGAGGCTTCCTTCCGCTGCTGCTCTGACAAGTGATCCAATATAGGAGCCAAGCAATGCCACATTTCTCAGTTGTAGAAAGCTACTATTGCAAGGGCTTTGCCCGCTTTAACTGTTGTTCCCCTCGATCGTGAGCACCTTTTTACCAAAGGCATACATTTTTCTGCCTTCATTGTCCGGGGGAGTGGCACATTTGTGCTGTGTATGATCCTTGCGACCTGCTGCCGCTGACACAACCAACTCTGGAGAGGGCTGTGAGGTTAGAAATTTTGGTGTTGTATCAGGTGCCTTACATTTTTTGTCTAGTCTCCCTTTAAGTGCTGGTTCTGAGAATGGATGTTTGAGAGTGCTTATGCCTTCTTGCCAAACATGATCTAGGATGGTTATAGAAAACACAGCCTTTCTGCGCTTACCCATGTGATCAAAAAGAAAGCAGTCTCTTTTCCTCTGCAGGAGTTGAACCAAATTGAAAGCACCAATGTCGTCTGCAGGAGAGGGCTGTACTGGACTACCCTGTGTATCCTGGTCCAGGTCATCCGTATCCCGCGTATCGTCTCGGTGAGGAGAAGTTGAAGAGGCGGTAGAACTTGTGTCCCTTGGAACTGTGCCTTGATCTGTATCCACTAGTTTCCCCTCCTCTTGTTCACCTATTCGCGGACTATCCCTTCTTGGAGGCAGAGGTCTAGGTGGAAATTGGGCTGGTGGTGTTATACCTGCAGTACCCGATGGTGTAGATGGAAGACCAAGTGGTACATTATGCAGACTTAGAGGCGTTTCTTGACCAGGAGGCTTGTCCTGTATATGAGGTTGGATCCTGCCTTCCTCGGAATCGGAATCCATGACCCCTGGGCACTCCTCTTTTGGAGGCTCAAACTGATGTTATTTCATGCTGTAAGATTTCATCTGGCATGATGTCGGAGTATGTTATAGGAGACACGCCTAGAGGAATATGCTTGTGTTCTACAGGATCCTTTGTAGGGGTTTTTAGTATTCCTTTACTGCAGGATTATATATTGTCCTATTGTAGTTGTTGGATAGGTAATTCCGATTGAACCATGGCTTCAGCCATGGTAATGGTGGATGGGGTTGATGAAACTGCAGCCTCACTCCCGGAAGATTTGTGTTTTTTGGTAGTCGACAATCCTCTTGTCGACGAGTGATGTCCCAGTTTCATTGTAGATTTCGTCGGAGTGAGTATAGTCTACGATTTGGTCGTCGGGGGCTACTTCATGGACGACTCGTCCAGAGGAAGATCTGTGACCTTCTTTAGAAGTGCGAGACCCCAAAGACGAATGGTGTTTCTTTTTCGAGGACGAAGACAGGGTCTTTGTGGACAATTTGGATTTGTGTTTGTCCTTCGTCAGAGAGGATGTCCTCAACGAGTGGGAGGTGGTCTTGGTTGACAGTCATGAACCTTTATCTGTTGGTTTCCATCAATGGGACTTTGGACAACTGCTTAGACACGGATTGGGAGCCCTCACTGCCACCTAGTGATTTTTTTTGCAGGAGACTCGGGGTGTATAGTCTTATCGTGGCTCGTCAAAGATTTTGGCTCACCTGTTATACGCCGGGTATACTCCTGCATTAAGCCAACAAATGAGCCGACGGTTCCTGTCTTGAAGGGTTGTCTGTGAAAAACCCTGACAGATTTCACATTCCTCTGGTGAATGGTTAGGGTAGAGGCAGTATGAACAGTCTACATGACTGTCACCTTCGTAGATGTTCTTTAGGCTGCAAGTCCCACAGGGCCTGAACAAGGATTTCTTTAGGTCCAACGGTCTCCATGCTCGTAAACTGGACCGTAGATGAGTCGTCAGTTGCTCCGGTTTGAGTATAAATTGAAAAAATATATATTTTGAGTAGAAAGATAATTTCTCTTAGAAGAGAAGAGCTCGAGGAATTCCACCAGCTAGAAAGACAGTTGACATCTGAATGGAAGCTGCTGGGGCAGAGCTATACACTTGATGTCCTATTGGTGGGGACCAAATGCACTGACGTTGATGGGACACTCAAGGTGTTAACGTTTTTCCATAGAAAAAGTACTAAATCAAAGTAACCGGGGATCCTCAGCCTGCCGAAGGGGAATATTCAAGGCCATGTGAACCATGAAATATCCAATGCTGGAGAATTACCAGAATGTACTTATTAACTAGTTTAGAGGCTCTAATTGTCCCACTATATCCATACCAATTGTAGAGAACGGTACCTCTATTATAGGGAGGGGTTGTAGTGATGTGGGTGGAGGGGAGTGTAGAGCTGTTTTGTGGCATACCGAACACATTGCTATGATGTTCTTAATGTCAGCATAAACCCCTGGCCAGTAGAATCGGTTGATAATCTGCCCCTATGTTTTTGCCAGTCGCAGGTGTCACAGTCAAATGGGCATGAGCCATTTACAGGACAACCTTCTTATGACTTCTAGGAGTGACAAGCTGGGTCCTGGTTACCCCTTCTGCTGTAAGGTCTCTATATAGAAAGACTTGTTTTAGAAGAAAGAAATGACCCGACATTCCTACCTCTTCGGGCACTTTTCAAGAAGGCTTCTGGCCAAATAGGATCATTTCGCTCAGAGAAAGTTAGGTCCAGAATTCTCTCTATCTTTCCCAGTAGTTCTTGCGGTTATTGGGCTTATCATAGAAGGGGTTCTTCATCAGCATCTTAAAAACTTTTAGTGCCTCTTTCTGTGAGTGCTTGTTCCTGAACCTCTACAGGTTTGGGAAAGAGCTGCTTCTAATGTTCCCTGGGCAATTTTGTCTCCAGATTTCATATGGTAGGTTTGCTTTCCATTATTCTGTATTAATATCTTTAGGTCACCCCTGTAATCTGGGTCTATTACTCCAGCCATTACGTCCACGCGGTATTTCCACGCTAGACTGGAATTTGGACAATTTAGGTGGATCTAGGTACCTTTAACAGGTGACAGAATTAGCCCTGTGGGGATCAACTGTGGCTCTCCTGCTTCTATAGAGATATCCTGACTACTATGCAAGCCAAAACCTATAGATTCACTAGTAGTTACAGTGGGACCAGTAGCCTGACTGCTCAGTTTGGAGTACTTCAGGGTTTCCCAATTTATATCAGGGGAGTCTGCTCCCACACCTGACACCATAAGTAAGATGTCAAAGAAGGAAGCTGACACAAATGTGGAATGGCGGTGGTAATCGTTTATTTGTGCATAAAAAAAACTCTTTGCGATCCCTATCTCCTAAGAAGGGTTTCCCTGCCTCAAAACTAATACTGAAGGGTCCATCAGAATGTCTGTTAAATTAATCTCCACTGTCCTGTGACAAAACCTACTTCTATCCCTCACGCTACAACTAAAGGATAAACTAACAGAAAGTGCCTTCTTCAGGAGAATGGCTCTCCTCATGCTTTTCGGATATTGTTCAAAAAATGTTCCCTTGCAAAATAAACACCAGAGGGGAATTACTCCCTTCCCCTGGCTTGCAGGTTCTTACACAGTCTTCATATAGTTTCACTTGCAGGAGAATGGCTCCCTTCTCCTGGTGCAGATCTATAAAGTTTGCAATAAAACCAGGGAGAATGAATCCCTTCCCTTGGTGTCCCAGACCCTTTTCTGGTGGTTAGTGGTTTTCTCTTTCCCATTGTGACGAGGAAGATTTCCTCTAATGTTCTCAATATTGGCTTTTGAGTCCCAGACACCTTCTCGGTTTATACCCAGTAGCGGGAACTTTACCAAGTTCTCTCTAGACGGGTCAAGACATTACCTACTTGTGGAGGCCTTGCATGCCCTAATTTGGTGAAATATTTTCAGGCTACACAATTACATATTATGGGAGACTAATTAAACCCAAATTCAAGAAAACAATGGAAACATGTAGATGAAAATGTTGTTGTGCAGCCCCTGAGGCATTTTCTTTGGAACCCTGAGAAGGACCGTCTGCTGGCGGTTTTGGAGCAATTTGCTATATAACAGAACTATCATGAGAGTCAGAGATAGGTTAGAGATTGGCTAGTAACTATCGGATGCCTTACTTCCTTTCCAGGTCCATTTCCCGACATTCATTACTCTCTCTTCACCTAGTCAGATAAGGGTAGGACATTTGAATGTTGGCAATGTGGAGGCCGTGAATTTGCAATCCAAATGTATTCTAAGCATACAATTAGACTGTTTCTGGAATGTCGACATGTTTGGGCTTATTGGAAGACACCACCATTTCCAAATACTCCTTTGACTCTCTTAGAGACATGACTAAAGCAGCAGTACAACCCTCACAGTATTTGAGAAACTAATATTTTCCTCACCTGACCCTATTGACATATTTGTATGATTTACATAGTATTGAATACACCTGATGGGACACCTCTCTTGCCACGTTAGGGTCTGGCATAATGATTTGGGGTCTAGGTATGAACAATGGTGAAAGGTATAGGCTAGGTCTCACTACTCATGAACGTTCACCTAACATAAAAAGCAATATTTCAAGATGCTGTTTAGGTGGTATCAAGTCCCAATCCCCCTCCCCTCCAGCCCCCCGCCCCCTGAGTCATTTTGCAAAGGGGGAAGGAGGTTGTGTTGGGTGAGGTTGTGTTCGGGTGGGGTGTCACATTTCTTTATATGTGGTGGCAGTGGGACAAACAAGCTGGATATGTTTTGTAGTCAGGTGGTTAGTGGGCTCAATAGGATTTGTGGGAAAAAACCAACTACAGATCTGCAAATATGCTTATTAAGCATACCATTGCTGCAGGATTTACTGCTAGCTAAATTTACAAGCAAACTTATATCCAAGAGTATACTAGCTGCCTGTCTGCTGATTGCACGGTCTTGGAAAGTTATAAAATCCCTTATATTTTTGATTGGTATATTAAAATATGGGCTTTATTATTAATTTAAAAAGTACTAATTCAATACATTGAAAGATGCCTAGATTTATTTTTTATATGGGACCATTTATTGGTCATGGAAAAACAACTGGCATAGACTACTTGCCCTTCTAGGCTAGGGGCTTTTAGATTGGGGGCTGGTTTGTAAGGGTAAAACTGCCCCATCCCTGTTAATAAGTAAGCATTTCTCACCTGGCCTGGTGTTGGAGACAAAGTCGCTGCTTCCATCTGTCAGGAGCAGCAATTTCATGAGCAATGCCAGACCAAAAAAAAAGTCTCCAGAGTGCAGGAGGCACTGTTACGTCACCTAATGCATGACCCGCACTGTTGAGACCGGTGGAACATAGGAGGTCTAGCTCTGCCGGCCTTTCCTCTTTCCATGAAGAGTATGAGTGCTGTTGTATGCCTTCTCCAGGGTCAGGGGTTGAGGGGCAGGCCATCTGTCTCACCATGTGGCTGCGAGTTGAGGTGTTGTCCGAAGGTGTGACCCCAAAAGCTCTAGGTTGTTTCCGAGATGCAAACCAAGTGAGAGATCGAAGGCGGGTGATCGTTACCGGCGAGGAAGAAAACCAGAAGAGTAAGACTTGACCAAGTTGCTGCAGTCCTGCGCCATCAGAATTTATTTTCGATAAGGGGTGCTGTGTGCCGCCAAGTTGATGTTACTCGAGGGGCTCAGTTCAACTGTCGGCGTCATCTTCAGTAGAAATAGCGCACCCAGCGCCTGTTGGCTTCAGTTCTGTTTTGCCCCTCCTGTAGAGGAATTAACAGGCGTATCATTACCGTAGGCTCAAAGAAACCGTATAGTGTAAGAACACGTCAATTCTATGCCAAATTAGTATGGGAGAGTCAATGAGGAATACATGGGCGGAACAGCCAATCGAAAGAACGTTACCAGGGGTAAGTAACTTGTTCTTCGAATCGATTGTGTCCTCCCATGTATTCCTCATCTTATGATAGACTCCCAAAGCAGTACTAAATTGGTAGTGGGAGTACAAATTATATTTTGGTTTTAAATGTTGTCATGGACTGAATGAAGGACCGCTTTTCCAAATTGTCTTTCCTGACTGGAAAATGAATCCAGGCAGTAATGTTGCACAAACGTGTGAATAGACGACCAAGTGGCTGCTGAACAAATGTCTTTTACTGGGACATCTCTCTGAAGAGCAGTAGAGGTTGCCATGCCCCTTGTGGAATGTGCTCTCAAGTCTTCCGGTGGGTCCTTGCCTGCTAATCTTTAACATTACCCAATAACCAGGATGATCCATCTGGATAGGGTCTGTTTTGTAACAGCTAAACCCAATTTAGGGTCTGTATAGCCAATTAATAATTGGTCATTTTGACAAAATTTAGCCATTCTTGATATATAACAACTGAGAGCCCTTTTTGGGACCAGTCTATGTAAACTTTCCTCCTCCTTTCCAGGATGAGGTGGTGAATAGAAAGTTGACAAAATAATCTTTTTTGCGACAAGTGGAAGTCGGAGAATACTTTTGGTAGAAGAGAAGGTTTCACTCTGAGAACAACCTTATCTTTATAGAAACCTGTATGTGGGGGTTTACAGGAAAGTACCTGCAACTCGCTTACCCTGCGGGCTGACGTTATTGCGATTAGCAAAACAGTTTTCAAGGTTAACAGTCTTAATGGGCATGTGTGTATAGGCTCAAAAGGAATGCATGTCAGAAATGTTAACACCAGGTTAATATCCCATACAGGGACTTTGAATAGAACCTTGGAAAAATGTTAGTAAGACCCTTTAGGAATTGAACAATCGGAGGGATTTCAAAATATGAATCCTCATCTGAAGAGCACTTGAAAATAGATAGCGCCAAGTAACCTTTAATTGTTCCAATCTGGAGCCCCAGATTAGCCAAATGTTACAAAAAAGAAAGCATAATAGGTGTTTCACATAGAAGGGGATCCACATTCTTATCCATGCACCAACTGCTGAACTTGTTCCAACAGCAGCGGTACAAATATTTCATTGCTGGCCTTCTGGCCGAAAGCAAGATCTCCATTTCGTCATCCTGGAGGTCCCAAAACTTGTTTTTCAACCTCTCAGAAACCATGCCTGAAGGTCTTGACCTATGGCTGGAGAACCCGACCCTCCTTTCGCGAGAGCAGGTCCTCCATTTGTGGAAGACGCATTGGAGGGCTGACTGACATGTCCAGAAAGTCCAGGTACCAAGTCCTCCTGGCCCAATCTGGAGCAATTATGATCATGGATTTCCCAAGCTTTCTCGACCTCCTGATCATGTGAGGAATAACGGGGACTGGAGGAAACTCGTACAGGAGTGGAAATTCCCAGTCCACTACGTATAGGTCCCATAGAGCTCCTCTTGGGGGGGGGGAGTTCTCTGGAGCAGAACAGTTCACACTTCCGGTTGACACTGGTCACAAAGAGATCCACTTGTGGGGTTCCCCAGCGGGTGAAGATCTCTTGAAGGACTCCCTGAGCTAGTTCCCACTCGTGGGAGACAGCTCTGCCTGCCCAAAGAGTTTGCTGCTGTGTTCACCTCTCCGGCTAGGTGAACTGCAGATAGAGATATTCCATCTTGAATTTCCCAAAACCAGAGCTGCATTGCTTCTTTGCACAGTGGTAGTGACCCTATGCCTCCTTTCCTGTTGAGGTAGTACATGGTCACTGTGTTGTTCGTCATTATATGGATATTCTTTCCCCGTGCAGAGGACAGAAAGGCCTCCAGCGCTAACCTGATTGCCCTCAGCTTCATAAGGTTGATGTGTAGTTTGGACTCTGAGACCAACGACCGCTGATTGTCAGCTTGTTGGTGTGGGCTTCCCACCCCGTGATTGAGGCGTCCATCACTACCGTTATCTCTGGCCATGATTGCCAAAAAGATTCTCCCTCGAAAATGTTGTTCTTGCAATTCCACCACAGAAGGTCCTGAGAGACTCTGCTCGGACCTTTCAGGTGGTCTGACATTCTGCCTGAGAATTGGGACCATTGATTCCCGAGAGCCCATTGCAGGGATCTGATTCTGAGGCGAGCCTCTGGCACCAGAAAAATGCAGGATGCCATGAGACCGAACAACCTCAAAAAAATGGAAGGCCGAAAGGTGCTGGGCACTCTGGAATTTGGTGACCACCTGCAGACTATGTTGAGCTCTCACCTCGGGAGGCAAGGTTTTTGCAGAGGAAGCATCCATGACTGCTCCAATAAATTGGAGTCTTTAAGATGGTATCATGTGAGACTTCTTGTAGTTGATGCAGAAGCCCAGTCTGGAAGGAGTGGCAGGTTACACTGAGATGTTACCGGGCTTGTTCGGGTGAACGTGCCCTGATCAGCCAATCGTCCAGGTAGGGATGGACGTGATTGCCCCCCCGTCCTGAGACTCACTGCCACCACCGCCATTAAGTTGGTGAAAACCCTCGGGACGGAGGTCAGCCCGAATGGCAGAACTGGAAACTGATAATGAGAACTGCCAACCAACCTCAGGTATTTTCTGTGCTTGAGATGGGTAGGCAAATGAAAGTAAGCATCCTGAAGATCCAATGACACCATCCAGTCTTGGAGTTGCAGAGCCTGAAGGATTTGGGAAAGCGTAACCATCTTGAACTTGTCCTTCCTGAGGAACTTGTTCAAGTTTCTTAAGTCCAAGATGGGTCTTAAACCTCCATCCTTTTTGGTAATTAGAAAGTATGGTGAGTACAAATTTTGTTCCTTTCCGCCAAAGGTACTGTTTCTATAGCACCTTTCTCTAGCAGGGTTACTATTTCCTGCACAAGGAGCAGATCCGGAACTTCACCGGTGAATGATCCTGAGGCCTTTTTTGAAAAGGAAGGCAGTAACCTTGGGCTACAGTTTCCAGTGCCCAAGCTTCTGAAGTAATTCCCCGCCATTCTTTCAGATGCTGATTAAGTCTGCCTCCCACCGGGATCTTGTGAATCAAGGCCTCAGAGTGGTTTTGAGGTGGCTGAAGCGGTGGCTGAGGGTAAAAGTGCTGCTGTTTGGGTTGGCTTAGCACCCCTCCCTCTTCCACCACAAGGGAATCTTATCTGACATCTTTGACTGGCTTGTCCACTTCCACTTCCGACTGAGTAGAATCGAAAGGACTTACCCTTCCAAGAAGATGAACCGGAATAGGGGTGTTGAGGCTGTCTAATGGCGGCGCTACGGGATTTAGCCGCCGCTTTCGAGGTCTGCAGCTTTTCCAAACTCTCATCAGCCTTGCTGCCAAACAGCCTCAAGTCATCAAAGGGCATATTGAGGAGTCTAGACTGCACATCTGGAGCAGATCCAGACTTTCTCAACCAAACAAATCTGTGTAACACTGTGCTAGTTTCCATGGATCTGCTGATGCTGTCTGCAGTATCCAGACCTGGAGGCATTCACCCATTGCCTCCTTAACATCCTTGATGAGAGCCAGGAAGCTGTCTCTTACCAGAGTTGTTGACTTATGCTTTTTCGAAGGAACCCTCTATGGACTGGATTCCTAACTTGTCGAAGCCCTTGACAATTTTTCGTCAGATTGAGATTTTTCTCGATGCTTGTGGCTCGTTTTTTTTTTAGACGATTTCGTCTGTGACTTCCCTTTGTCGTCTTGATGGAGATCTACAGGGACATGGGCTTTCTGCTCGTCCTTCCAGGGGGTCGGGCTCCATTCTCGAAGATTTTAAGCATTTCTCTACAGAACACATCCCATTTTGCTAAGGAGTCCAATTTAGTTGGACATTTTATTACCAAGGCCGAGGAATCACTAGAGGTTGAAGGTGACCTGTGAAGCCATTTCTTGGCCTTCTTCGAAGACAAAGAATGGCATACTTCTCCATCAAGAACGTTTAGATTTTGTCCGTCGAGGAGAATCCCTCGACTCATCAGTCTTTCGTTTTGAGCGCTTCGAATGAGACTTCGAAGGCAACCTCCTCACCGCCAATTTACCTTTACGCTCCATCAGAGACTTTTCGTTCATCGCCTGACAGGAGTTACAGTCGGAGGTACGGTCACCGGTAACAAGGCACCTCAGACATATGCGGTGGGGGTCGGTGATCGACATCTTAGATCCACAGTCTTGGCACTTCTTGAAGCCCGTTCTAGGCGTTGATGGAGCTGACTGGAAAGGCATTTTTGTTGATCGAAAATAGCTGACGAAGGTCACTGAAGAACCGAAGTGCGCCGTAATTCTTTGAAGTGTTCGCTTGGAAAAACACAGAACTGAAGCCAATGGGCGCTGCGTACGCTATTTGTACTGATGATGAGGTCGAACGGAGGTCCTCGAGGGACATCAACTCCACGAAACGGCACACAGCGCCCCCCTGTCAAAAAAATTCCAAAGCAGCTGAAGCTGGAAGGATAGTTATCATAAAATGAGGAATACGTGGGAGGAAAAATCAATTTGAAAGGTATATTTTGTGGGAGAGCACAAAGGAAGACACATATCCCTTTGTTATACGTGCATACAAAAGTTCTGGCAGAAGCGTGTGTCAGGCATTGTGCAAGTTGGAGACCTGCACCCAACCAATGAGCAAACAAGAAAGTAATTAGGGGAAGGCCCCTGCCTCTTTTTGTTGTATTGTAAAGTGAAACACAATTTAAAAAAAGCCCTGAGAGGAAAGTATACCAGGCAAAGTCAGTTTGCAAGTGTGTAATGTGAATCACATGAGGAAGTTCTGTTAGGGGAAGATACCATGCAAAGCTAAGACTGACAAAAGGTTACATTAAAGTGAAGAAAAATCCTGTATGGGGAGTACACCAGGTATCCTATGAAATTGGGACTAACAGCCAAGTTGTTTTACATTCAATTTTTTATTATTGATCAGAAAATTCCAAGGAAGACTAATACCCTTAGAGTTGAAAGCATCTTGGAGAGAAAATCTGGGGAAGGGATACAATCCCCTGGAACTGTGCACTTTATCCATTGGGAACTTTTGTGTTGGAGTTACTCCTTTCCTTTTTTAACATTTGTATAATTGAATACATTTTTTTAATTTAGCATTTTTATATAGTGCTACGAAACCTCAGGTATCGGAGCTCTACTTATTATTACCCACGGTGTGTGGTGCTCATTTATCGACCTCGGAAAGATGAAAGGCTAAGTTTGGCCCTGTCAGGATTCGAACCTGCGTCAGCATGCTCTGCACAGATGTCAAAGCGAGCGCTCTCAGACCGGCTATACTTTCAAGGTCACAGACATTACTCATCACCTTAGAGTTAATTTTAGAATGCGAGGGCCAGAATAGTATCTTGGACACAGGACATTTTGGTTTAGACATTTTGACATCTGACAGACCATTATAGTTTTGGTTGAGGTAGGGAAATACCTCACAGTAGGGACAGTGAGGCATTTTCCAAAACCTTTTATTTTGAATGAAGGTCTATAGCCACAAACATGAGCTCTCTGTGTCTGCATCTCATTCCTGGGTACTCACAGTTCATATAGTGGCCACATACTTTAATGTGAGGAAACTGACCTACATTGTTTCAGCTAGTATGGAAATGTCCTTTTTTACTGGCATTATGAGGAAAGCCAACACGATGTGGGTTACGTGGGCCACATAAGATACAATGGGCATATTGGCCTACACTGTTCCAGCTAATGTAGCATTGACATTTCTACTGCCATTATGTGCAAAGCCAACATAAGGAGTGCACTTACGTGAGAATACTGCCCTCCATTGGTGACGCTCCTATGGCACTTCATTTTTTACTACAATCTACCGAAGGGAGGATATCCCTACAAAAAAGGACCTGGGGTAATAACACAATGGATTGCATTAGAAATGTTCCTGTTTGGGAACTACACTTAATTTCAAATCAACAGTTTAAAACAGCATCAATGAGCACAAATAATGAAAGCAACATAAACAACATTATTGTATATCCAGAAATTCGGAATCCATGTGAATTTATTGAGAAACGTACACATTAAATGAAGTAGTAATATTGCAATATTGCAAACAATTATGTTACACTTATTTTGTCAAAGTGCAAGTGCCAGGCGATAGTATTAATGCAAATACATTCATAAACCACCAAAACTAACAGTAAAACAAATGTTCTTATTTACAAAAGCAATATACATTCAGAAAATGTTCGTCTAATTGGACACAAACATCTTGTATGTCCAATTTATTAGGAAAGAAATTCAAATCTATTCATGGGAGAATGGGACTCACAAAAGTAGTAAGAAGCCCCAGTGCTCACCCTTGGAAAACACCAGAGCATATTGGCATATATTTGTACTGCCGGAATGAACAGGTATTCTTAGTATATCATTATTGGCAGAGAAAACAGTATGTTCTAATGCAGCAATACTGGCATATAATGGTGAAGCCATTGTGGACATCAATGTGTACACCCAGAAAGAAAATGTTTATTTATACTGGCAGAATACTGGCATATGTTGTGGGCAATAGCATCATGAAACATTCTTGTAAATTGCTGCTCCTGTGCACTTTGGGTGACTTGGCATCTATTGGATTTTTTCATATGGTATTGGATTGATATGATAAGTCATTTATAATGCGCTTGTACTCAAGTGTTTCTAGGTGTGACAAGGAAGAGAGGACGTAGGGATGACAAAACAATGATCTTACTAGGCCTTGTGTCATTGAGATCGAGCAAGTGTGGTTGGGAGGGAGAGGGAAAAGTGCCAGGGGATGTGGGGGGAGGAGAGAGTGTAAATTAATAGTAAGTGCAGCCCGGAGGTGGCTCGTAAGTGCAGAGAATCAGGGCACTGTAGGGTTATAGATACAGTCCCTTAAGTGGATGGGAGGCCCAAAGGCAGTGCAAGGGCAACTGGGTTGTGCAGGAGTCTGGTCCCGTAAATTCAGTGGGTGGTCAGGTAGCCAGTATGCGTAGCAGACAGGGAGACAGAACGCAGAACGAAAAGGAAGGTCTTGAGTTGCTTCCGGAACCTTAGGTGGTCCTGCTAAAGTTTGAGAGAGGCATGGAGGCTGTTCCAGAGGGAGGCCCCAGCCGAAGACAGATCTACCCACCCACTCTCTGCCTGGAAAAGCGTCTGACCCTACGAGAGTTGGAGATGGATGAGCAGAGGGCTTGAGAAGGAAGATGCTTAGGAAGAGAAAGTTGGATGAGTGTCTGGTGCCCAGCCCCAGAAGGCCTTGTGGACGATGCAGAGGGCCTTGAACTTGATCCTCACAGCCACAGGTAGCCAGTGGAGATATTTCAGGGCTGGAGAGATACGATCCCTGGGCCTGAGGCCAAGGACACGCCTCGCAGTCCTGTTTTGGATAAGTTGTGGAGGGCGAATTTAGAAAGAGTTGTAGCAGGCAGATTTAGAAAGAGGCTGTTGCAATAGTCCAGCCTAGAGAGGACCAGGGCTCTGGAGACAGTGAGCTTCTGGGGGGTAAGTAAGAAAAAGATGAATACCTCTGAGGAGGTGCAGCTGATAGTGTGACTTCTTAGAGATGTGAGGAGAGAAGGAGAGGGTGGAGTCGAAGATGACCCAAAGGTTCTTAGCCTCACTCGGAGGAGCAGGTAGAAGGCCCCGGGTAGGTGGCCAGAGAGCGGGAAGGCGGGAGCAAGAGTCCTAATGAGGAGGATCCTAGTCTTATTGGCATTGAGGCAGAGATCGCTGGCGGCACCCAATTCCTGAATTGTAGACAGACAGTCAGGTATGAGAGAAGGAGCAGTCGAGGCTGAGGGGAGCCTGAAGGAAAGCGGAGTGTCATCCGCATAACACTGAAAGTTAGTGCAGAAGGTAGAGATGCAGTGTGCCAGAGGTGGCAGGTAGTGGTTGAATAGCCATGGGGAGAGGTTAGACCCCTGGGGAACACCACAAGTAGAGAGATATAGAAGAGAGGAACGACCCAAGGTGGACCTGGGAGGGTCGATCAGTGAGAAAGGAGGTCAACTAGGCAAGGGCCTGACCAGAGATAACCAGGTTGTCTCTGAGACGATTTAGCAGGATGGCGTGGTTGGCTGTGGTGAAAACAGAGGATAGATTAAGGAGAATGAGGAAAGAAGGAAGGTTTGAGTCCAGGTTGGGGAGCAAGTCTTCACAGGTGTTCAGAAGAGCAGTTTCCTTGCTTCTGGCTGCTCTGAAGCCAGCCAGAGGGGTGGTCATGGAGGCAACCAACAGATTCAGTATGTAGATTAAGGTGGGAGAGGGCCAGCTTTTCCAGGAGTTTGCCCAGGAAAGGAGTGATGGAGATTGGGCGATATTGTGCCGGAGAGGGAGGATCAGCACAAGTCTTCTTAAGAAGGGAGTGCACAAGGGAGTGCTTAAGGGGGAGGGGAAGGTTCCAGTGGCAAAAGAGTGATTGCAGAAATCAGCCAAGACTGGAGCAAGGGTGTGCTACGCTCACCTGGCTCCCACAGAGGCGTCGATCTGGACTGGACTGCTGCGGTCTCCCCCAATGTGACGCATAGGGCCGAGATGACGGACTGGACTGACCCACCTAGCTTTGTTTGCCTGGCCCGTAGGAATATTCTTCTGCAAATGGAGAAAGGGAATTAACCACCCGTGGAGTTGAGCGTAAATCCCCCCACCCTGCTGTTCTCCCCACTGATCACCTTGGATGTCCCCTCTTACAGTCTCACCTGATGATTTGAAAAGATGAGCTCTCCATCCTGCATTGAGCGCAGGGGCGCGTAGATAACCAGTTGCTTCACTGGCTCGGAGGAATTGGTGAGTTCCAGGACAATAATGACTCCGATATTCATACAGGTGAAACTTGCGCTCCTTCCAGGTTTTTACTGTGGAACACAATATCATCCAGATAAACGCTGCAGAGGTGGGAAAAGGGCTGCAGTATCAGCCGCTGAAGGGTCGCTGGGGCCCCATGAAGGTTGAAGGGAA
Organism: Ambystoma mexicanum; assembly: GCF_040938575.1. Classification (NCBI taxonomy): domain Eukaryota; kingdom Metazoa; phylum Chordata; class Amphibia; order Caudata; family Ambystomatidae; genus Ambystoma; species Ambystoma mexicanum. Next base: position 1,090,915,865 of record NC_090929.1, read on the forward strand.
GGGCTTTGAAATGAAATAATCCTGTGGGAGTGGACAAGGCCATCTTTTCCTTATCAGAAGGGTTCAGGGGCACCTACCAATAGCCCTTAGTTAGATCAATCATGGAGCTATAGACAGCCAACCCCAGGAGGTCAATGAGGTTGTCAATCCGAGGCATCGGATAGTTTTCAAACTCTGACACAGCATTCAAATTCTAGATGTTTATACAAAATCTCCACGATTTATCTGGTTTGGCTACAAGGGCTATTGGAGATGACCATGGACTCTGTGACAAGTTCCATTATATATGTACTAGCATTGTCTACACCTACTGGAGGCCTATCTCCTTTCTCACCCCGGAAATAAGGTCTCAGATTAATTACTTTGCCTGGGGTGTGAATGCAGTGTTAAATACCTTTCACTCGCTCAGGTTCTCAAATGAAGACATCCAGGAATGAATCTAGTAAATCCTGGTGATCTTTGTTGACGCTGCTCGGGAAGATCAGAGGGAACCAAGCTACATTCAGCCATTTTTTCAGATAACAAGGTAGCTATAAGGAAAGAAGATTATAACTGGTACTCCTTCCACTCCTTTAGGAGGGTGATGTGGTAAATCCAGGTTTTAAGCCTTCTGTCTGGCTGAGCGACCTTATAGTTATAAGGACCATTCTTTTCTAATATCTCAAGCTCCATACCATCGTGAAAGCATTTTGTGCTCTGAGGTGGGTAAGAGGACCAACACTTTCTGTCTGATGGAAAAAGACTGACACCACCTTCTTATTATAATGACTATTTTGGCTTTCTTGGGCCAGCCCTAGATGCTTTTGGACTAGGTCCTGCATGATAGTCATGTGCTCTTTAAGCATCTGGACTGTTTGAGACATAGGTAAAACTGCATCTTCCCTGTTTTCCCAGAGCATGTCCAGTACATCTCTGGGTCGCATCCGTAAAGGAGCTCAACATGAGAAAATCCTAGGAGTCCTGGTGGGCTTTCTTGATGGCAAAAGGGCCCAAGGGATCATTGTGTCCCAATTGCATCCATCTGCTTCAGCCAACTTTTTCAAAATATTTTTATGGATTTTATTAAAATGCATTACTAAGCCGTCTGTCTGAGGATGGTACACAGAGGTGCATAGGGTTTTTATTTATAAGATCTCCTTCACTTCTGCCATCAATTTTGACATAAAGGTACACCCTTGATCAGTCACCATTTCTCTTGGAAAGCCTACCCGTGACAGAAAAGGGATTATGTGTTTAAGAATCTGTTGTGAGGTGTTATTTTTCCAATGGGATGGCCTCTGGATACTCGGTTGCATAATCTAGAAGGGAGTAGTTTCTTACCTTTAACTCCATTTCTCCAGCGTTGGTGTCTTTCATGGATTCACATGCTCTGAATATTCCCCTTCAGTCTGGTAATCCCCGGTTACTTTGATTTAGTACTTTTCCTATGGAAAAACTGACACCTTGAGTGTCCCATCAACGTTGTTGTGGGTGCTTTTGGTCCCCACCAATAGGACATCAAGTGTATAGCCCTGTCCCAGCAGCTTCCCGTCAGATTTTAACAACTCCAGTTGGAGAATAACCCCCCTGTAGAGAATGTTTGGCTGGAGGGGGCATATGATTCCATGAAAGATAACAACGCTGGAGAAATGGAGTTACAGGTGAGAAACTACTCCCTTATCCAGCATTGGATCTTTCATGGATTCAGATGCTGGTACACATATTGAAGTACAGGAAAAACACCCCATAAACTGTGGGGTTTACCTTACTGGAACAGCCGTTAAAGGACTGCTCGTCCCATCTGCACATCTTCCACGTGGTGATGCTGTAGGCAGTAGTGCCTGATAAATGTGTGAGGCAGTGCCCATGTTGCCGCCTGGCAAATGTCTTTGATGGGCACTCCGTACCAGAGAACCGCTGAGGCCTTTTTTGAATGTGCCATACCAGTAGAATTATTTTATTTGGAGAAAAAAGTGCAAACAAAGCCCCTTTACGAAGGGTTTGTGCAGCCTGTCGCTGTAGAGAGGAGGAGCTTCTCTTTTTCTTGTGAATCTTGAGATTTCAGCCAAGTGTACGTTTATAGAGGAGATTGCTAGACCTTCCTTTGCCAGCTTGAATAGGTAGGGGAGAACCTGTTGAGGTTTTATGGCGAGCGGTTCAAGGTTGGGCTGCTGCAAACACCATGTACAGAACCTTTTCCATTTCTGGTTGTATGAATTGCTAGTGGACAGTGCCCTAGCTGCAGCCTGAATGAGTTGGCAGCCTTGCAGGATGTTTAGATGGCTGAATTTGGCCACACTGTTAGCTTGAGGGAGCCTGGGTCATAATGTAGAATCACACCATTTTTCTGCGATAGGAGATCAGCGTGTGTTAGGCAGAATCATATGCAGTACCCTTTGGGAACACCACACACAATTAAGACTACAAGTGACAGTACACATTCACCTTTGTTACAAGCCTGTACTACACAGTAAAGTGGTAGCGATGGCTGAGCAGCCAGACTTATCTCAAGAGTAAAGTGAGCAGTATCAGAAGTTACACAAAGGACAGCAATTGCTATGGTTCAAACAAACACTGACTCAAGGTTTCTGAGTAAAAGAATATACATTTATTTACACAATCATTTGTAAAACAGTTCACTAATGTAAAGCAGCAGCAGAAAACCACAATCTTAATACACTACACACCACCCAATGAATTCTGGACAAGTTAAGCTCAAAATGAAGTGTGAGCAAAATGGCACTCTAGCAATTTAAAAAGGGCGGGAAAGACAGGGTTAGTCAAAATCAAGCAGCACCAACAAGTAAGTAGGCAGGGCAATCTAGAAAAGGCCTACTACAACTAGGATTCAAATCAATAGGCCTGGGCCAATGTCAATGGTTCAGGGTCTTTGTAGAGGATCACACAGTTCAGAATAGATTGCGGTTAAGTCTTTGCCAATAGTTTGAAACAAAGTTGGTCAGAAGAAAAGTTATTTAAGAGTAGAGAAGGACAAGCCCTCGGATTAGCGAAAGATTTTCAAACACTTTCACCGCGGTCAGACGGAACGGACGACCGGATTTGAACAGTACCTTAGTAGAAGAAGAATGCTGTAGCTGAGGCAGAAGTTCCTGGCAGATCCTGCAGGCTCATGGTTCCTGAAGTGACTGTCGGACTGACACAAAGGAGGAAGACTGGAGTGTCCTGCACTGCCCAGGGAAGAAACCAGCAGCAGAGCAAAGCGACAAATAAAAGGTACGCTCCTTAAAACCCAAACAGGGTCCGGTCCGCCTGGCTATCTGGTTCACTGCAGCTATGCACAGCAAATTCGACCAGTGGAAGGAGGCCTTGCTTGGTTTTTGGCGAACTGGTCGGTCCCACCAGCTCAGGGGAAGAAGATTCCTTGCAGATCTTCTCTGTCGTCACAGTGTAGGAGATTCGGAACCAGCAGCAGGGCTTCACCGGGAGATTCAGTAGTTGCAGTAGTCCTTTTCATTCAGCTTCTCTTCGGTTCTCTCGATCCAGTGGCGACTCTGCCTTCCAAGTCCCAGAGACCTGCTTTTTATGAAGTTTACCCCCCATTCACAAAGCCTGGCTGTCAATCACACAGCAGGGTGGCTGTCCTGGCAGGACAGTCACCTAGCCAATTAAACAACAGTGTGACTTGGGTCTCCAAGGAGACACTGTGCAGGGGTCCTAAAACCCCTCCCTCACATCCTGTCTACATAGACTCTCAGGCGCCTAAGAAGGGCTTCTGTGCAGCCGCCAAAGGACGCTGAACAAAGGAACCAAACCTGGTTTGGCGTGCAGAGTAAAACACGAGAAAGACCTTTACAAAAAGAGATGGCGAATAAACCCAGCCGGAACCAAATAAATGTAAAGGTGTCCTGTGGATTAAAGTTCGAGGCTACTAATTTAGCCTAAAACAGTACCAAGGCTATTTTCATAGTCCGCGGTAGGGAAAAAAAGTGTAGATACCACTGCCACCAGCCAAATCTTAAAGAAAGGGGAACAAAATAATGTTCCATGAGAAACAGACAAAAAGGGAGAACTATTAACCCTTTCCATTACTCTATGCAAGATAGTTTTTTTTAAAACAATTTTATTGATTTTATTAAAAAAACAACAACAACTCAAACCAAACTTACAGTGGATGCATAATGTCAATCACAAATAAACATACATTGCTGTATTCAAGCCAACTGTATCTCCCCAGCCTACTCCCCCTCATTTTCAGTCTCTATCTCCTGCGGTGGGGATTCCTCTTCGACAGAACTCATTGGGTCGCTATCACTTGGACCATCATACGAAGGCCCAAATAATTCAGCTATCAGTTACCTCCAACCCAATAGGATTCCAGCTTCTTCTATCTCTCCTTTACACGCTTCCTGCCATACCACAGTTTCTGCCTCCGCCCACTTCTGCAGATCCTTCCACCACGTTTCCATTTTTGGTCTATGACATGCCTTCCAACCCATCGCAATCCTTCCCTTTGCTAGGACATACGCTAGATCTTTCAGTTTGCTCACATGTTTAAGCTTACGTGGTCTGGGAAACACTCCTATCAAACAAGCCCATGCGGTATCCACCTTCATATGGATCCCTTTGTCTTCCATCTTCTGTGCCATTTCTCCCCAGTATCTCTCTATCAGTGGGCACGGCCAAAACATATGCATCATTCCTGCATTTTCTCCATTACATTTAGGGCACACTTGACATCCGGCGTTTTGGAATTTAGCTATCTTTTGAGGCGTCAGGTATGCCCTGTGAGTTATATACAATTGTATCTGCTGTACCTAGCATTTCTCGATACTTTTTTTATGATATCCTTGTGCTCTCTCCCACATCCCATCACTCATCGGGGCCCCTACTTCTTCTTCCCAGTCCAGTCTGAGTTGCACCACCTCCTTACCCGCTTTGGACATTATCATCTCTATGGAAGATAGTTTGTACTGGTTCTGTGGATTTAAAAAGACTAAAGTCAATGGCAACAGTCTAGGAGACAGTAGTCAGTCCCAGAAAATGGAGTTTAAAGTCGGAAGTCTGAAAAAGACAACCCTGTGTCACTGCACTAAAGGTGCTGGGTGACACACAGTAAAAAGATGATGCCTATGGAGTAGGTGAGGCTCCACAGTCTATGAACACAAAAACATGTAAAAAACACACAGCAAAACACAAGAGTGGGAGAAAAGGTTCACACTCTTACCAGGTGAAAAATATTTATCCTAGAAATCCAGCAAAGCTGCTGGGGGAATCAGTAGGTATGGGAAATTAGCTATTCTGGAGAATTCTCCCTAAAAGCGTGAGATCCCAGCTAGATTGGATTGTCTGCCGCAAGTTGAAAGAGGTCCAAGAACCAGGTTTGCCTGGGCCAGTACGGTACCACCAGAATTATCTTGCAATGATATTTGCAGATCTGGATTGTTTTCCTGATGAGAGGGAATGAAGATAATGCATGTGCGAAGATGCCGGTGCATAGGAACGAGAATGCGTCCCCTTGAGAGACCCGGGTTGTGGAATCCTGCTCGCAAATTTCTTGCACTGCTTGTTATCCTGTGTGGTGAAGAGGTCCAAAGAAGGATGGCTGCACGCCGAGAAGATTCTGGATATTTGGTTGTTGTGCAGTTGCCATTCATGGGTCTGCGTCGAGTACCTGCTGAGGGTATTGTGAGAACCCTGAAGGTGTCTCCTTGGCTAGACCCTGGGAATTTCTCATCCAAGTGGCCAAGACACGGCCATCGCTATTGAATCCAGTTCCTGGGGATGGACCAGTGCGAGAGGATCACCTGGATGGGGTGGTCCTCAGGGAGTGAAGTGGGACACTGACGGGTGAGATGCAGTATTCCCCCTTCTTTCAACACTGTTTCCCCATCCTACCACTTATGACATTCAAAACCACTATACCCCTTTTCAAAACCACTATCCCCCTTTTCCGACACAAACACTTTCGCACGACTCACCAGAGAGCGGACTAACACCAGAGCCGTTTACCTGACATGTCCCAATACAAAGGTCACGCAAAGTCAGGCAATTGACCATAATCACACACGACTGACGGCCCTTTCCCTTCCCCACAGGGATAAAAGGTGGAGCAGGAGGGCACAGTACGAGCAAGGCAGACCGCATGACGAGACAGCTATCCAGACCTGGCAGTTAAAAAGGAGGATAAAGGCGGTGAACATCGAGAGGCCGACAAGGAGAGACACAACCTTGCCCTTTTTGACGCAGACGCGCAAAACCTCTGCAGCGCGAATTATAAGACCGAGTACAATAGCCCAAGTGTGTTGCAGCAGATGTCAACGGTATATGGTGCGGGTCGATGCTGATAAACGGGAGCGAGGGAAACTCCTGCTACCGTTCATCACAGCCGGTGAGTCGAGGGGAGAGCCGATAAGATCCAGGCTGTGGTGAATGAAAGAAACAAAGTGGCAAGTTGAACTAAGTTCAAAGAACTGTAAAAGTGTTGAGGGAAGACTAGCTGCAGAGGGAACAAGCACCACGTGGGTGCTTACTCAAGAGACTCTGGTCGATCCCCGCTTGAATGAGATTACAGGTACCAGAAGGCTGTAAGAGCCGCCAGAAACTACAGCTACTAGAAGGCCATCGGAGAGCCGCCAAATTAAGTCAAAGTGTTCATAACAGGAGGTCTAGCAAAATCCCCGTACATTTGAAAGCTTTTGACCTAAGAACTGTGAGAAAGCAAGGGAAGTGAATCCCGCAAACAACTGTGAATGTGAAGTTGGCAAGAGTGAACCCGACGAGGGATGCTGACGAAAATGGGGCAAGTCTTAAGTCCCCAGAAACAGTGTGTTGAGCAAAGTGAACTCGGACGAGGGTTGTCCACTGGGACGGTTTAAAAAGACAAAGATTTGTGAAGGAAGGAACATCCATAGTGAACCCGGTTGAGGGAGGCTGAGGGTAAAGAGGGGTCAGCGCCCAGAGGAGGGGGAACGAGGGGTGAAGAATCCTCACCCTAAGTGAAAGCGGGAAACAAACTTTCATATGTTGAAGAAATTTGTTTCGTTGATTGAGGCCCTCAAAGGCAAGAGACTTTCAAGTGAAACAAGACTTGGACATCAAGGCTCCTGATAAACTTGAACAGAACGGTCGACTCGTGCTGGGGAAGCTCAAGTGTGAACTGTGCTCCAAGATCCCACCTTATCCCGTGTTCAAAACGTGGGGAAAGGAAACCCAAGCTACCACATCCTGACATTATTTGTGAACACTTCTTTCTTTTCTTGAAAACCATCTCACACACTTTTTGTAGTAGTTGTAAGGTTTTGCAATAGGTTTTTTGGTATAAGCCCCTTTTATTTTGACACAGCACCACTAGGACTCTCTTATTTTCATTTGATGATCGACGCTTGCTCCCATCTTAGATTTAGTTTAGGCGTTTTTCTATCCTGCAAACATTGTTTAATAAACACCTTTGAACTGTGATCACTTGTGTCTTTCTTTACTGTATCCACCATGAGTACCTTACAGAGTCCGCGTGTTAGTTGTGTATCCCCGGGAGGTGGAAAACCTACAGCATAATGTTGCTGTGAATGGCCCAGTGCCAAATGGTCTGCTTTTTGAGACAGGGTGTTTCACCTTGTTCCGCCTTGCTTGTGCAGAAAAAACATTGTGGTGGTATTGTCTATCGCACTACTGAATTCCTGATTAGAGGAAGGAAAGACTTTAGGGTCCAATGTACACCCGCAGCTCCAGGACATTTAATGGGAGGATGGATTCTTCAGGAATGCGCAGGGCTTTGACTTGGTGGTTGCCTAGGTGAGCTCCCCACCCCGCCAGTTAAGCATTGGTTACGCCACACTTTTTGATGGAACTGTGCAAGATTTGGCGTAATTGATTGAAAATCCCAATTGTTGGAGAAGAGCTTCTGTTTGTCTCAGAGAAGCTGTGGTTTCTTGATATGTTGAACCTCGAACCAACCAGTCGTCTAGCTATGGGTAGACGTGGTGGCCCTGTTTTTTGAGGAAAGCTGCCACTGTTGCTAGGGATTTGGTGAACGTCCTGGGGGCTGATTTGAGGCCGAATGGAAGTACTCGAAACTGGTAATGACTTTCGCCGACCTTGAATCAGAGATACTTTCGGTGTCTTGGATGTATTGGTATGTGGAAGTTAGCGTCTTTCAGGTCTAAAGCTGCTAGATATGTGTGGGGTTGTACGGCCTTTTTATGTTTTTGTTTTACTTTTGGAAGTCCAGGAATTGACGGCACTTCCCGTCCGGGTTCTTGCCGAGGTATCTCGAGTATACCCCTTTTCCCTTTGATAAAAGGAGGAACTCTTTTGATTGGCCGTTTCTTTAACATTTGGCACACTTCCTGTTGTAGAATTGGCACCTTTACGGGAGTTAACGGTTTCTGTGCAAGCTTGAATTTATAACAAGTGGCCGTGCTGGATGGCATGTAGTACCCATCTGTCTTTTGTAATTGCTTGTCACTTGGAGATGAAACGCCACATTTCCTCTCACTGGTGTGCTCCGGAGGCAGTCATTCCTGGGCCTTGTTCTGTCTACCTCCATCAGAGGTGGTTGATCTGCGTTTGTGTTGTACATGGTGATGCTCCGTGTTGCGCTGTGGGGACTGATGGTTTCTTTTCTAGCCCTGGGAGTAGTATCTCGATCTGCTGTAGTTGTTGTTGTCCCTTGGGGACGAGAACCTAGATTGACCTGAGGCACCAGGAAAGGAAACGAAAAGACCTTCTTCCCTGTAAGTCTGTTAGTGATCTAGCAGTAACGGAGTCGGCTTTCATTGTTTTAAGTGGCTCATCAATTTTGTCACCAAAAACATTCTCTCCCTCAAACGGTACGTCAAACCACTATGTTGCACCTCCTGTCTAAAGTCGGTGCAGCGTTGCCATCCTTGCCTTCTGAGGATGACCCCATTCCCAGTTTGTTTGAATCCTGTTTCTGCGAGATCCACTGCAAAATTGATATTGTGGTTTGAGGCCTCCTCACCTTCACGTACCAGTGTCGAGGCTCCCTTCCGCTGCTGCTCTGACAAGTGATCCAATATAGGAGCCAAGCAATGCCACATTTCTCAGTTGTAGAAAGCTACTATTGCAAGGGCTTTGCCCGCTTTAACTGTTGTTCCCCTCGATGGTGAGCACCTTTTTACCAAAGGCATACATTTTTCTGCCTTCATTGTCCGGGGGAGTGGCACATTTGTGCTGTGTATGATCCTTGCGACCTGCTGCCGCTGACACAACCAACTCTGGAGAGGGCTGTGAGGTTAGAAATTTTGGTGTTGTATCAGGTGCCTTACATTTATTGTCTAGCCTCCCTTTAAGTGCTGGTTCTGAGAGTGGATGTTTGAGAGTGCTTATGCCTTCTTGCCAAACATGATCTAGGATGGTTATAGAAAACACAGCCTTTCTGCGCTTACCCATGTGATCAAAAAGAAAGCAGTCTCTTTTCCTCTGCAGGAGTTGAACCAAATTGAAAGCACCAATGTCGTCTGCAGGAGAGGGCTGTGCTGGACTACCCTGTGTATCCTGGTCCAGGTCATCCGTATCCCGCGTATCGTCTCGGTGAGGAGAAGTTGAAGAGGCGGTAGAACTTGTGTCCCTTGGAACTGTGCCTTGATCTGTATCCACTAGTTTCCCCTCCTCTTGTTCAACCTATTCGCGGACTATCCCTTCTTGGAGGCAGAGGTCTAGGTGGAAATTGGGCTCTATGTGCCGAATGTGGACGTTTGACGCGGTTCCTGGATTAACGCCCTTGATGCCTTTGTTCTTGCTGACCTGGCATGGCATGGTCATTCCTACATAGATGAACCCCACTTTGGCTGAGGCGGTGGAAGCCTGGCATTGAGTTGTCCCATCAGCGTTTGCAGAGTGGAAAGCACCTGCAGGGAGAGTAAAGATTGCAGGTTTAAAAGGGGATATGGTGGTGTTATACCTGCAGTACCCGATGGTGTAGATGGAAGACCAAGTGGTACATTATGCAGACTTAGAGGCGTTTCTTGACCAGGAGGCTTGTCCTGTATATGAGGTTGGATCCTGCCTTCCTCGGAATCGGAATCCATGACCCCTGGGCACTCCTCTTTTGGAGGCTCAAACTGATGTTATTTCATGCTGTAAGATTTCATCTGGCATGATGTCGGAGTATGTTATAGGAGACACGTCTATAGGAATATGCTTGTGTTCTACAGGATCCTTTGTAGGGGTTTTTAGTATTCCTTTACTGCAGGATTATATATTGTCCTATTGTAGTTGTTGGATAGGTAATTCCGATTGAACCATGGCTTCAGCCATGGTAATGGTGGATGGGGTTGATGAAACTGCAGCCTCACTCCCGGAAGATTTGTGTTTTTTGGTAGTCGACAATCCACTTGTCGACGAGTGATGTCCCAGTTTCATTGTAGATTTCGTCGGAGTGAGTATAGTCTACGATTTGGTCGTCGGGGGCTACTTCATTGACGACTCGTCCAGAGGAAGATCTGTGACCTTCTTTAGAAGTGCGAGACCCCAAAGACGAATGGTGTTTCTTTTTCGAGGACGAAGACAGGGTCTTTGTGGACAATTTGGATTTGTGTTTGTCCTTCGTCAGAGAGGATGTCCTCAACGAGTGGGAGGTGGTCTTGGTTGACAGTCATGAACCTTTATCTGTTGGTTTCCATCAATGGGACTTTGGACAACTGCTTAGACACGGATTGGGAGCCCTCACTGCCACCTAGTGATTTTTTTTGCAGGAGACTCGGGGTGTATAGTCTTATCGTGGCTCGTCAAAGATTTTGGCTCACCTGTTATACGCCGGGTATACTCCTGCATTAAGCCAACAAATGAGCCGACGGTTCCTCTCTTGAAGGGTTGTCTGTGAAAAACCCTGACAGATTTCACATTCCTCTGGTGAATGGTTAGGGTAGAGGCAGTATGAACAGTCTACATGCCTGTCACCTTCGTAGATGTTCTTTAGGCCGCAAGTCCCACAGGGCCTGAACAAGGATTTCTTTAGGTCCAACGGTTTCCATGCTCGTAAACTGGACCGTAGATGAGTCGTCAGTTGCTCCGGTTTGAGTATAAATTGAAAAAATATTTTGAGTAGAAAGATAATTTCTCTCAGAAGAGAAGAGCTCGAGGAATTCCACCAGCTAGAAAGACAGTTGACATCTGAATGGAAGCTGCTGGGGCAGAGCTATACACTTGATGTCCTATTGGTGGGGACCAAATGCACTGACGTTGATGGGACACTCAAGGTGTTAACGTTTTTCCATAGAAAAAGTACTAAATCAAAGTAACCGGGGATCCTCAGCCTGCCGAAGGGGAATATTCAAGGCCATGTGAACCATGAAATATCCAATGCTGGAGAATTACCAAAATGTACTTATTAACTAGTTTGGAGGCTCTAATTGTCCCACTATATCCATACCAATTGCAGAGAACGGTACCTCTATTATAGGGAGGGGTTGTAGTGATGTGGGTGGAGGGGAGTGTAGAGCTGTTTTGTGGCATACCGAACACATTGCTATGATGTTCTTAATGTCAGCGTAAACCCCTGGCCAGTAAAATCGGTTGATAATCTGCCCCTATGTTTTTGCCGGTCGCAGGTGTCACAGTCAAATGGGCATGAGCCATTTACAGGACAACCTTCTTATGACTTCTAGGAGTGACAAGCTGGGTCCTGGTTACCCCTTCTGCTGTAAGGTCTCTATATAGAAAGACTTGTTTTAGAAGAAAGAAATGACCCGACATTCCTTCCTCTTCGGGCACTTTTCAAGAAGGCTTCTGGCCAAATAGGATCATTTTGCTCAGAGAAAGTTAGGTCCAGAATTCTCTCTATCTTTCCCAGTAGTTCTTGCGGTTATTGGGCTTATCATAGAAGGGGTTCTTCATCAGCATCTTAAAAACTTTTTGTGCCTCTTTCTGTGAGTGCTTGTTCCTGAACCTCTACAGGTTTGGGAAAGAGCTGCTTCTAATGTTCCCTGGGCAATTTTGTCTCCAGATTTCATATGGTAGGTTTGCTTTCCATTATTCTGTATTAATATCTTTAGGTCACCCCTGTAATCTGGGTCTATTACTCCAGCCATTACGTCCACGCGGTATTTCCACGCTAGACTGGAATTTGGACAATTTAGGTGGATCTAGGTACCTTTAACAGGTGACAGAATTAGCCCTGTGGGGATCAACTGTGGCTCTCCTGCTTCTATAGAGATATCCTGACTACTATGCAAGCCAAAACCTATAGATTCACTAGTAGTTACAGTGGGACCAGTGGCCTGACTGCTCAGTTTGGAGTACTTCAGGGTTCCCCAATTTATATCAGGGGTGTCTGCTCCCACACCTGACACCATAAGTAAGATGTCAAAGAAGGAAGCTGACACAAATGTGGAATGGCGGTGGTAATCGTTTATTTGTGCATAAAAAAAACTCTTTGCGATCCCTATCTCCTAAGAAGGGTTTCCCTGCCTCACGCTACAACTAAAGGATAAACTAACAGAAAGTGCCTTCTTCAGGAGAATGGCTCTCCTCATGCTTTTCGGATATTGTTCAAAAAATGTTCCCTTGCAAAATAAACACCAGAGGGGAATTACTCCCTTCCCCTGGCTTGCAGGTTCTTACACAGTCTTCATATAGTTTCACTTGCAGGAGAATGGCTCCCTTCTCCTGGTGCAGATCTATAAAGTTTGCAATAAAACCAGGGAGAATGAATCCCTTCCCTTGGTGTCCCAGACCCTTTTCTGGTGGTTAGTGGTTTTCTCTTTCCCATTGTGACGAGGAAGATTTCCTCTAATGTTCTCAATATTGGCTTTTGAGTCCCAGACACCTTCTCGGTTTATACCCAGTAGCGGGAACTTTACCAAGTTCTCTCTAGACGGGTCAAGACATTACCTACTTGTGGAGGCCTTGCATGCCCTAATTTGGTGAAATATTTTCAGGCTACACAATTACATACTATGGGAGACTAATTAAACCCAAATTCAAGAAAACAATGGAAACATGTAGATGAAAATGTTGTTGTGCAGCCCCTGAGGCATTTTCTTTGGAACCCTGAGAAGGACCGTCTGCTGGCGGTTTTGGAGCAATTTGCTATATAACAGAACTATCATGAGAGTCAGAGATAGGTTAGAGATTGGCTAGTAACTATCGGATGCCTTACTTCCTTTCCAGGTCCATTTCCCGACATTCATTACTCTCTCTTCACCTAGTCAGATAAGGGTAGGACATTTGAATGTTGGCAATGTGGAGGCCGTGAATTTGCAATCCAAATGTATTCTAAGCATACAATTAGACTGTTTCTGGAATGTCGACATGTTTGGGCTTATTGGAAGACACCACCATTTCCAAATACTCCTTTGACTCTCTTAGAGACATGACTAAAGCAGCAGTACAACCCTCACAGTATTTGAGAAACTAATATTTTCCTCACCTGACCCTACTGACATATTTCTATGATTTACATAGTATTGAATACACCTGATGGGACACCTCTCTTGCCACGTTAGGGTCTGGCATAATGATTTGGGGTCTAGGTATGAACAATGGTGAAAGGTATAGGCTAGGTCTCACTACTCATGAACGTTCACCTAACATAAAAAGCAATATTTCAAGATGCTGTTTAGGTGGTATCAAGTCCCATTCCCCCTCCCCTCCAGCCCCCCGCCCCCTGAGTCATTTTGCAAAGGGGGAAGGAGGTTGTGTTGGGTGAGGTTGTGTTCGGGTGGGGTGTCACATTTCTTTATATGTGGTGGCAGTGGGACAAACAAGCTGGATATGTTTTGTAGTCAGGTGGTTAGTGGGCTCAATAGGATTTGTGGGAAAAAACCAACTACAGATCTGCAAATATGCTTATTAAGCATACCATTGCTGCAGGATTTCCTGCTAGCTAAATTTACAAGCAAACTTATATCCAAGAGTATACTAGCTGCCTGTCTGCTGATTGCACGGTCTTGGAAAGTTATAAAATCCCTTATATTTTTGATTGGTATATTAAAATATGGGCTTTATTATTAATTTAAAAAGTACTAATTCAATACATTGAAAGATGCCTAGATTTATTTTTTATATGGGACCATTTATTGGTCATGGAAAAACAACTGGCATAGACTACTTGCCCTTCTAGGCTAGGGGCTTTTAGATTGGGGGCTGGTTTGTAAGGGTAAAACTGCCCCGTCCCTGTTAATAAGTAAGCATTTCTCACCTGGCCTGGTGTTGGAGACAAAGTCGCTGCTTCCATCTGTCAGGAGCAGCAATTTCATGAGCAATGCCAGACCAAAAAAAAAGTCTCCAGAGTGCAGGAGGCACTGTTACGTCACCTAATGCATGACCCGCACTGTTGAGACCGGTGGGACATAGGAGGTCTAGCTCTGCCGGCCTTTCCTCTTTCCATGAAGAGTATGAGTGCTGTTGTATGCCTTCTCCAGGGTCAGGGGTTGAGGGGCAGGCCATCTGTCTCACCATGTGGCTGCGAGTTGAGGTGTTGTCCGAAGGTGTGACCCCAAAAGCTCTAGGTTGTTTCCGAGATGCAAACCAAGTGAGAGATCGAAGGCGGGTGATCGTTACCGGCGAGGAAGAAAACCAGAAGAGTAAGACTTGACCAAGGTGCTGCAGTCCTGCGCCATCAGAATTTATTTTCGATAAGGGGTGCTGTGTGCCGCCAAGTTGATGTTACTCGAGGGGCTCAGTTCAACTGTCGGCGTCATCTTCAGTAGAAATAGCGCACCCAGCGCCTGTTGGCTTCAGTTCTGTTTTGCCCCTCCTGTAGAGGAATTAACAGGCGTATCATTACCGTAGGCTCAAAGAAACCGTATAGTGTAAGAACACGTCAATTCTATGCCAAATTAGTATGGGAGGGGCAATGAGGAATACATGGGCGGAACAGCCAATCGAAAGAACGTTACCAGGGGTAAGTAACTTGTTCTTCGAATCGATTGTGTCCTCCCATGTATTCCTCATCTTATGATAGACTCCCAAAGCAGTACTAAATTGGTAGTGGGAGTACAAATTATATTTTGGTTTTAAATGTTGTCATGGACTGAATGAAGGACCGCTTTTCCAAATTGTCTTTCCTGACTGGAAAATGAATCCAGGCAGTAATGTTGCACAAACGTGTGAATAGACGACCAAGTGGCTGCTGAACAAATGTCTTTTACTGGGACATCTCTCTGAAGAGCAGTAGAGGTTGCCATGCCCCTTGTGGAATGTGCTCAAGTCTTCCGGTGGGTCCTTGCCTGCTAATCTTTAACATTACCCAATAACCAGGATGATCCATCTGGATAGGGTCTGTTTTGTAACAGCTAAACCCAATTTAGGGTCTGTATAGCCAATTAATAATTGGTCATTTTGACAAAATGTAGCCATTCTTGATATATAACAACTGAGAGCCCTTTTTGGGACCAGTCTATGTAATCTTTCCTCCTCCTTTCCAGGATGAGGTGGTGGATAGAAAGTTGACAAAATAATCTTTTTTGCGACAAGTGGAAGTCGGAGAATACTTTTGGTAGAAGAGAAGGTTTCACTCTGAGAACAACCTTATCTTTATAGAAACCTGTATGTGGGGGTTTACAGGAAAGTACCTGCAACTCGCTTACCCTGCGGGCTGACGTTATTGCGATTAGCAAAACAGTTTTCAAGGTTAACAGTCTTAATGGGCATGTGTGTATAGGCTCAAAAGGAATGCATGTCAGAAATGTTAACACCAGGTTAATATCCCATACAGGGACTTTGAATAGAACCGTGGAAAAATGTTAGTAAGACCCTTTAGGAATTGAACAATCGGAGGGATTTCAAAATATGAATCCTCATCTGAAGAGCACTTGAAAATAGATAGCGCCAAGTAACCTTTAATTGTTCCAATCTGGAGCCCCAGATTAGCCAAATGTTACAAAAAGGAAAGCATAATAGGTGTTTCACATAGAAGGGGATCCACATTCTTATCCATGCACCAACTGCTGAACTTGTTCCAACAGCAGCGGTACAAATATTTCATTGCTGGCCTTCTGGCCGAAAGCAAGATCTCCATTTCGTCATCCTGGAGGTCCCAATACTTGTTTTTCAACCTCTCAGAAACCATGCCTGAAGGTCTTGACCTATGGCTGGAGAACCCGACCCTCCTTTCGCGAGAGCAGGTCCTCCATTTGTGGAAGACGCATTGGAGGGCTGACTGACATGTCCAGAAAGTCCAGGCACCACGTCCTCCTGGCCCAATCTGGAGCAATTAGGATCATGGATTTCCCAAGCTTTCTCGACCTCCTGATCATGTGAGGAATAACGGGGACTGGAGGAAACTCATACAGGAGTGGAAATTCCCAGTCCACTACGTATAGGTCCCATAGAGCTCCTCTTGGGGGTGGGGGGAGTTCTCTGGAGCAGAACAGTTCACACTTCCGGTTGACACTGGTCACAAAGAGATCCACTTGTGGGGTTCCCCAACGGGTGAAGATCTCTTGAAGGACTCCCTGAGCTAGTTCCCACTCGTGGGAGACTGCTTTGCCTGCCCAAAGAGTTTGCTGCTGTGTTCACCTCTCCGGCTAGGTGAACTGCAGATAGAGATATTCCATCTTGAATTTCCCAGAACCAGAGCTGCATTGCTTCTTTGCACAGTGGTAGTGACCCTATGCCTCCTTTCCTGTTGAGGTAGTACATGGTCACTGTGTTGTTCGTCATTATATGGATATTCTTTCCCCGTGCAGAGGACAGAAAGGCCTCCAGCGCTAACCTGATTGCCCTCAGCTTCATAAGGTTGATGTGTAGTTTGGACTCTGAGACCAACGACCGCTGATTGTCAGCTTGTTGGTGTGGGCTTCCCACCCCGTGATTGAGGCGTCCATCACTACCGTTATCTCTGGCCATGATTGCCAAAAAGATTCTCCCTCGAGAATGTTGTTCTTGCAATTCCACCACAGAAGGTCCTGAGAGACTCTGCTCAGACCTTTCAGGTGGTCTGACATTCTGCCTGAGAATTGGGACCATTGATTCCCGAGAGCCCATTGCAGGGATCTGATTCTGAGGCGAGCCTCTGGCACCAGAAAAATGCAGGATGCCATGAGACCGAGCAACCTCAAAAAAATGGAAGGCCGAAAGGTGCTGGGCACTCTGGAATTTGGTGACCACCTGCAGACTATGTTGATCTCTCACCTCGGGAGGCAAGGTTTTTGCAGAGGAAGCATCCATGACTGCTCCAATAAATTGGAGTCTTTAAGATGGTATCATGTGAGACTTCTTGTAGTTGATGCAGAAGCCCAGTCTGGAAAGAGTGGCAGGTTACACTGAGATGTTACCGGGCTTGTTCGGGTGAACGTGCCCTGATCAGCCAATCGTCCAGGTAGGGATGGACGTGATTGCCCCCCCGTCCTGAGACTCACTGCCACCACCGCCATTAAGTTGGTGAAAACCCTCGGGACGGAGATCAGCCCGAATGGCAGAACACGAAACTGATAATGAGAACTGCCAACCAACCTCAGGTATTTTCTGTGCTTGAGATCGGTAGGCAAATGAAAGTAAGCATCCTGAAGATCCAATGACACCATCCAGTCTTGGAGTTGCAGAGCCTGAAGGATTTGGGAAAGCGTAACCATCTTGAACTTGTCCTTCCTGAGGAACTTGTTCAAGTTTCTTAAGTCCAAGATGGGTCTTAAACCTCCATCCTTTTTGGTAATTAGAAAGTATGGGGAGTACAAATTTTGTTCCTTTCCGCCAAAGGTACTGTTTCTATAGCACCTTTCTCTAGCAGGGTTACTATTTCCTGCACAAGGAGCAGATCCGGAACTTCACCGGTGAATGATCCTGAGGCCTTTTTTGAAAAGGAAGGCAGTAACCTTGGGCTACAGTTTCCAGTGCCCAAGCTTCTGAAGTAATTCCCCGCCATTCTTTCAGATGCTGATTAAGTCTGCCTCCCACCGGGGTCTTGTGAATCAAGGCCTCAGAGTGGTTTTGAGGTGGCTGAAGCGGTGGCTGAGGGTAAAAGTGCTGCTGCTTGGGTTGGTTTAGCACCCCTCCCTCTTCCACCACAAGGGAATCTTATCTGACATCTTTGACTGGCTTGTCCACTTCCACTTCCGACTGAGTAGAATCGAAAGGACTTACCCTTCCAAGAAGATGAACCGGAATAGGGGTGTTGAGGCTGTCTAATGGCGGCGCTACGGGATTTAGCCGCCGCTTTCGAGGTCTGCAGCTTTTCCAAACTCTCATCAGCCTTGCTGCCAAACAGCCTCAAGTCATCAAAGGGCATATTGAGGAGTCTAGACTGCACATCTGGAGCAAATCCAGACTGTCTCAACCAAACAAATCTGCATAACACTGTGCTAGTTTCCATGGATCTGCTGATGCTGTCTGCAGTATCCAGACCTGGAGGTATTCACCCATTGCCTCCTTAACATCCTTGATGAGAGCCAGGAAGCTGTCCCTTATCAGAGTTGTTGACTTATGCTTTTTCGAAGGAACCCTCTATGGACTGGATTCCTGACTTGTCGAAGCCCTTGACAATTTTTCGTCAGATTGAGATTTTTCTCGATGCTTGTGGCTCGTTTTTTTTTAGACGATTTCGTCTGTGACTTCCCTTTGTCGTCTTGATGGAGATCTACAGGGACATGGGCTTTCTGCTCGTCCTTTCAGGGGGTCGGGCTCCATTCTCGAAGATTTTAAGCATTTCTCTACAGAACACATCCCATTTTGCTAAGGAGTCCAATTTAGTTGGACATTTTATTACCAAGGCCGAGGAATCACTAGAGGTTGAAGGTGACCTGTGAAGCCATTTCTTGGCCTTCTTCGAAGACAAAGAATGGCATGCTTCTCCATCAAGAACGTTTAGATTTTGTCCGTCGAGGAGAATCCCTCGACTCATTAGTCTTTCGTTTTGAGCGCTTCGAATGAGACTTCGAAGGCAACCTCCTCACCGCCAATTTACCTTTACGCTCCATCAGAGACTTTTCGTTCATCGCCTGACAGGAGTTACAGTCGGAGGTACGGTCACCGGTAACAAGGCACCTCAGACATATGCGGTGGGGGTCCGTGATCGGCATCTTAGATCCACAGTCTTGGCACTTCTTGAAGCCCGTTCTAGGCGTTGATGGAGCTGACTGGAAAGGCATTTTCGTTGATCGAAAATAGCTGACGAAGGTCACTGAAGAACCGAAGTGCGCCGTAATTCTTTGAAGTGTTCGCTTGGAAAAACACAGAACTGAAGCCAAAGGGCGCTGCGTACGCTATTTGTACTGATGATGAGGTCGAACGGAGGTCCTCGAGGGACATCAACTCCACGAAACGGCACACAGCGCCCCCCTGTCAAAAAAATTCCAAAGCAGCTGAAGCTGGAAGGATAGTTATCATAAAATGAGGAATACGTGGGAGGAAAAATCAATTTGAAAGGTATATTTTGTGGGAGAGCACAAAGGAAGACACATATCCCTTTGTTATACGTGCATACAAAAGTTCTGGCAGAAGCGTGTGTCAGGCATTGTGCAAGTTGGAGACCTGCACCCAACCAATGAGCAAACAAGAAAGTAATTAGGGGAAGGCCCCTGCCTCTTTTTGTTGTATTGTAAAGTGAAACACAATTAAAAAAAAGCCCTGAGAGGAAAGTATACCAGGCAAAGTCAGTTTGCAAGTGTGTAATGTGAATCACATGAGGAAGTTCTGTTAGGGGAAGATACCATGCAAAGCTAAGACTGACAAAAGGTTACATTAAAGTGAAGAAAAATCCTGTATGGGGAGTACACCAGGTATCCTATGAAATTGGGACTAACAGCCAAGTTGTTTTACATTCAAGTTTTTTTTATTGATCAGAAAATTCCAAGGAAGACTAATACCCTTAGAGTTGAAAGCATCTTGGAGAGAAAATCTGGGGAAGGGATACAATCCCCTGGAACTGTGCACTTTATCCATTGGGAACTTTTGTGTTGGAGTTACTCCTTTCCTTTTTGAACATTTGTATAATTGAATACATTTTTTTAATTTAGCATTTTTATATAGTGCTACGAAACCTCAGGTATTGGAGCGCTACTTATTATTACCCACGGTGTGTGGTGCTCATTTATCGACCTTGGAAAGATGAAAGGCTAAGTTTGGCCCTGTCAGGATTCGAACCTGCGTCAGCATGCTCTGCACAGATGTCAAAGCGAGCGCTCTCAGACCGGCTATACTTTCAAGGTCACAGACATTACTCATCACCTTAGAGTTAATTTTAGAATGCGAGGGCCAGAATAGTATCTTGGACACAGGACATTTTGGTTTAGACATTTTGACATCTGACAGACCATTATAGTTTTGGTTGAGGTAGGGAAATACCTCACAGTAGGGACAGTGAGGCATTTTCCAAAACCTTTTATTTTGAATAAAGGTCTATAGCCACAAACATGAGCTCTCTGTGTCTGCATCTCATTCCTGGGTACTCACAGTTCATATGGTGGCCACATACGTTAATGTGAGGAAACTGACCTACATTGTTTCAGCTAGTATGGAAATTTCCTTTTTTACTGGCATTATGAGGAAAGCCAACACGATGTGGTTACGTGGGCCACATAAGATACAATGGGCATATTGGCCTACACTGTTCCAGCTAATGTAGCATTGACATTTCTACTGCCATTATGTGTAAAGCCAACATAAGGAGTGCACTTACGTGAGAATACTGCCCTCCATTGGTGACGCTCCTATGGCACTTCATTTTTTACTACCATCTACGGAAGGGTGGGTATCCCTACAAAAAAGGACCTGGGGTAATAACACAATGGATTGCATTAGAAATGTTCCTGTTTGGGAACTACACTTAATTTCAAATCAACAGTTTAAAACAGCATTAATGAGCACAAAAAATGAAAGCAACATAAACAACATTATTGTATATCCAGAAATTCGGAATCCATGTGAATTTATTGAGAAACGTACACATTAAATGAAGTAGTAATATTGCAATATTGCAAACAATTATGTTACACTTATTTTGTCAAAGTGCAAGTGCCAGGCGATAGTATTAATGCATATACATACATAAACCACCAAAACTAACAGTAAAATAAATGTTCTTCTTTACAAAAGCAATATACATTCAGAAAATGTTCGTCTAATTGGACACAAACATCTTGTATGTCCAATTTATTAGGAAAGAAATTCAAATCTATTCATGGGAGAATGGGACTCACAAAAGTAGTAAGAAGCCCCAGTGCTCAACCTTGGAAAACACCAGAGCATATTGGCATATATTTGTACTGCCGGAATGAACAGGTATTCTTAGTATATCATTATTGGCAGAGAAAACAGTATGTTCTAATGCAGCAATACTGGCATATAAAGGTGAAGCCATTGTGGACATCAATGTGTACACCCAGAAAGAAAATGTTTATTTATACTGGCAGAATACTGGCATATGTTGTGGGCAATAGCATCATGAAACATTCTTGTAAATTGCTGCTCCTGTGCACTTTGGGTGACTTGGCATCTATTGGATTTTTTCATATGGTATTGGATTGATATGATAAGTCATTTATAATGCGCTTGTACTCAAGTGTTTCTAGGTGTGACAAGGAAGAGAGGACGTAGGGATGACAAAACAATGATCTTACTAGGCCTTGTGTCATTGAGATCGAGCAAGTGTGGTTGGGAGGGAGAGGGAAAAGTGCCAGGGGATGTGGGGGGAGGAGAGAGTGTAAATTAATAGTAAGTGCAGAGAATCAGGGCACTGTAGGGTTATAGATACAGTCCCTTAAGTGGATGGGAGGCCCAAAGGCAGTGCAAAGGCAACTGGGTTGTGCAGGAGTCTGGTCCCGTAAATTCAGTAGGTGGTCAGGTAGCCAGTATGCGTAGCAGACAGGGAGACAGAACGCCGAACGAAAAGGAAGGTCTTGAGTTGCTTCCGGAACCTTAGGTGGTCCTGCTAAAGTTTGAGAGAGGCAGGGAGGCTGTTCCAGAGGGAGGCCCCAGCCGAAGACAGATCTACCCACCCACTCTCTGCCTGGAGAAGTGTCTGACCCTACGAGAGTTGGAGATGGATGAGCAGAGGGCTTGAGAAGGAAGATGCTTAGGAAGAGAAAGTTGGATGAGTGTGTGGTGCCCAGGCCCAGAAGGCCTTGTGGACGATGCAGAGGGCCTTGAACTTGATCCTCACAGCCACAGGTAGCCAGTGGAGATATTTCAGGGCTGGAGAGATACGATCCCTGGGCCTGAGGCCAAGGACACGCCTCGCAGTCCTGTTTTGGATAAGTTGTGGAGGGCGAATTTAGAAAGAGTTGTAGCAGGCAGATTTAGAAAGAGGCTGTTGCAATAGTCCAGCCTAGAGAGGACCAGGGCTCTGGAGACAGTGAGCTTCTGGGGGGTAAGTAAGAAAAGGATGAATACCTCTGAGGAGGTGCAGCTGATAGTGTGACTTCTTAGAGATGTGAGGAGAGAAGGAGAGGGTGGAGTCGAAGATGACCCAAAGGTTCTTAGCCTCACTCGGAGGAGCAGGTAGAAGGCCCCGGGTAGGTGGCCAGAGAGCGGGAAGGCGGGAGCAAGAGTCCTAATGAGGAGGATCCCAGTTTTATTGGCATTGAGGCAGAGATCGCTGGCGGCACCCAATTCCTGAATTGTAGACAGACAGTCAGGTATGAGAGAAGGAGCAGTTGAAGCTGAGGGGAGCCTGAAGGAAAGCGGAGTGTCATCCGCATAACACTGAAAGTTAGTGCAGAAGGTAGAGATGCAGTGTGCCAGAGGTGGCAGGTAGTGGTTGAATAGCCATGGGGAGAGGTTAGACCCCTGGGGAACACCACAAGTAGAGAGATATAGAAGAGAGGAACGACCCAAGGTGGACCTGGGAGGGTCGATCAGTGAGAAAGGAGGTCAACTAGGCAAGGGCCTGACCAGAGATAACCAGGTTGTCTCTGAGACGATTTAGCAGGATGGCGTGGTTGGCTGTGGTGAAAGCAGAGGATAGATTAAGGAGAATGAGGAAAGAAGGAAGGTTTGAGTCCAGGTTGGGGAGCAAGTCTTCACAGGTGTTCAGAAGAGCAGTTTCCTTGCTTCTGGCTGCTCTGAAGCCAGCCAGACGGGTGGTCATGGAGGCAACCCACAGATTCAGTATGTAGATTAAGGTGGGAGATGGCCAGCTTTTCCAGGAGTTTGCCCAGGAAAGGAGTGATGGAGATTGGGCGATATTGTGCCGGAGAGGGAGGATCAGCACAAGTCTTCTTAAGAAGGGGGTGCACAAGGGAGTGCTTAAGGGGGAGGGGAAGGTTCCAGTGGCAAAAGAGTGATTGCAGAAATCAGCCAAGACTGGAGCAAGGGTGTGCTACGCTCACCTGGCTCCCACAGAGGCGTCGATCTGGACTGGACTGCTGCGGTCTCCCCCAATGTGACGCGTAGGGCCGAGATGACGGACTGGACTGGCCCACCTAGCTTTGTTTGCTTGGCCCGTAGGAATATTCTTCTGCAAATGGAGAAAGGGAATTAACCACCCGTGGAGTTGAGCGTAAATCCCCCCACCCCGCTGTTCTCCCCACTGATCACCTTGGATGTCCCCTCTTACAGTCTCACCTGATGATTTGAAAAGATGAGCTCTCCATCCTGCATTGAGCGCAGGGGCGCGTAGATAACCAGTTGCTTCACTGGCTCGGAGGAATTGGTGAGTTCCAGGACAATAATGACTCCGATATTCATACAGGTGAAACATGCGCTCCTTCCAGGTTTTTACTGTGGAACACAATATCATCCAGATAAACGCTGCAGAGGTGGGAAAAGGGCTGCAGTATCAGCCGCTGAAGGGTCGCTGGGGCCCCATGAAGGTTGAAGGGAAGGGCTTTGAAATGAAATAATCCTGTGGGAGTGGACAAGGCCATCTTTTCCTTATCAGAAGGGTTCAGGGGCACCTACCAATAGCCCTTAGTTAGATCAATCATGGAGCTATAGACAGCCAACCCCAGGAGGTCAATGAGGTTGTCAATCCGAGGCATCGGATACTTTTCAAACTCTGACACAGCATTCAAATTCCAGATGTTTATACAAAATCTCCACGATTTATCTGGTTTGGCTACAAGGGCTATTGGAGATGACCATGGACTCTGTGACAAGTTCCATTATATATGTACTAGCATTGTCTACACCTACTGGAGGCCTATCTCCTTTCTCACCCCGGAAATAAGGTCTCAGATTAATTACTTTGCCTGGGGTGTGAATGCAGTGTTTAACACCTTTCACTCGCTCAGGTTCTCAAATGAAGACATCCAGGAATGAATCTAGTAAATCCTGGTGATCTTTGTTGACGCTGCTCGGGAAGATCAGAGGGAAACAAGCTACATTCAGCCATTTTTTCAGATAACAAGGTAGCTATAAGGAAAGAAGATTATAACTGGTACTCCTTCCACTCCTTTAGGAGGGTGATGTGGTAAATCCAGGTTTTAAGCCTTCTGTCTGGCTGAGCGACCTTATAGTTATAAGGACCATTCTTTTCTAATATCTCAAGCTCCATACCATCGTGAAAGCATTTTGTGCTCTGAGGTGGGTAAGAGGACCAACACTTTCTGTCTGATGGAAAAAGACTGACACCACCTTCTTATTATAATGACTATTTTGGCTTTCTTGGGCCAGCCCTAGATGCTTTTGGACTAGGTCCTGCATGATAGTCATGTGCTCTTTAAGCCTCTGGACTGTTTGAGACATAGGTAAAACTGCATCTTCCCTGTTTTCCCAGAGCATGTCCAGTACATCTCTGGGTCGCATCCGTAAAGGAGCTCAACATGAGAAAATCCTAGGAATCCTGGTGGGCTTTCTTGATGGCAAAAGGGCCCAAGGGATCATTGTGTCCCAATTGCATCCATCTGCTTCAGCCAACTTTTTCAAAATATTTTTATGGGTTTTATTAAAATGCATTACTAAGCCGTCTGTCTGAGGATGGTACACAGAGGTGCATAAGGTTTTTATTTATAAGATCTCCTTCACTTCTGCCATCAATTTTGACATAAAGGTACACCCTTGATCAGTCACCATTTCTCTTGGAAAGCCTACCCGTGACAGAAAAGGGATTACGTTTTTAAGAATCTGTTGTGAGGTGTTATTTTTCCAATGGGATGGCCTCTGGATACTCGGTTGCATAATCTAGAAGGGAGTAGTTTCTTACCTTTAACTCCATTTCTCCAGCGTTGGTGTCTTTCATGGATTCACATGCTCTGTATATTCCCCTTCAGTCTGGTAATCCCCGGTTACTTTGATTTAGTACTTTTCCTATGGAAAAACTGACACCTTGAGTGTCCCATCAACGTTGTTGTGGGTGCTTTTGGTCCCCACCAATAGGACATCAAGTGTATAGCCCAGTCCCAGCAGCTTCCCCTCAGATTTTAACAACTCCAGTTGGAGAATAACCCCCCTGTAGAGGATGTTTGGCTGGAGGGGGCATGTGATTCCATGAAAGATAACAATGCTGGGGAAATGGAGTTACAGGTGAGAAACTACTCCCTTATCCAGCATTGGATCTTTCATGGATTCAGATGCTGGTACACATATTGAAGTACAGGAAAAATACCCCATAAGCTGTGGGGCTTACCTTACTGGAACAGCCGTTAAAGGACTGCTCGTCCCATCTGCACATCTTCCACGTGCTGATGCTGTAGGCAGTAGTGCCTGATAAATGTGTGAGGCAGTGCCCATGTTGCCGCCTGGCAAATGTCTTTGATGGGCACTCCGTACCAGAGAACCGCTGAGGCCTTTTTAGAATGTGCCATACCAGTAGAATTATTTTCTTTGGAGAAGAAAGTGCAAACAAAGCCCCTTTACGAAGGGTTTGTGCAGCCTGACGCTGTAGAGAGGAGGAGCTTCTCTTTTTCTTGTGAATCTTGAGATTTCAGCCAAGTGTACGTTTATAGAGGAGATTGCTAGACCTTCCTTTGCCAGCTTGAATAGGTAGGGGAGAACCTGTTGAGGTTTTATGGCGAGCGGTTCAAGGTTGGGCTGCTGCAAACACCATGTACAGAACCTTTTCCATTTCTGGTTGTATGAATTGCTAGTGGACAGTGCCCTAGCTGCAGCCTGAATGAGTTGGCAGTCTTGCAGGATGTTTAGATGGCTGAATTTGGCCACACTGTTAGCTTGAGGGAGCCTGGGTCATAATGTAGAATCACACCATTTTTCTGCGATAGGAGATCAGCGTGTGTTAGGCAGAATCATATGCAGTACCCTTTGGGAACACCACACACAATTAAGACTACAAGTGACAGTACACATTCACCTTTGGTACAAGCCTGTACTACACAGTAAAGTGGTAGCGATGGCTGAGCAGCCAGACTTATCTCAAGAGTAAAGTGAGCAGTATCAGAAGTTACACAAAGGACAGCAATTGCTATGGTTCAAACAAACACTGACTCAAGGTTTCTGAGTAAAAGAATATACATTTATTTACACAATCATTTGTAAAACAGTTCACTAATGTAAAGCAGCAGAAAACCACAATCTTAATACACTACACACCACCCAATGAATTCTGGACAAGTTAAGCTCAAAATGAAGTGTGAGCAAAATGGCACTCTAGCAATTTAAAAAGGGCGGGAAAGACAGGGTTAGTCAAAATCAAGCAGCACCAACAAGTAAGTAGGCAGGGCAATCTAGAAAAGGCTTACTACAACTAGGATTCAAATCAATAGGCCTGGGCCAATGTCAATGGTTCAGAGTCTTTGTAGAGGATCACACAGTTCAGAATAGTTTGCGGTTAAGTCTTTGCCAATAGTTCGAAACAAAGTTGGTCAGAAGAAAAGTTATTTAAGAGTAGAGAAGGACAAGCCCTCGGATTAGCGAAAGATTTTCAAACACTTTCACCGCGGTCAGACGGAACGGACGACCGGATTTGAACAGTACCTTAGTAGAAGAAGAATGCTGTAGCTGAGGCAGAAGTTCCTGGCAGATCCTGCAGGCTCATGGTTCCTGAAGTGACTGTCGGACTGACACGAAGGAGGAAGACTGGAGTGTCCTGCACTGCCAAGGGAAGAAACCAGCAGCAGAGAAAAGCGACAAATAAAAGGTACGCTCCTTAAAACCCAAACAGGGTCCGGTCCGCCTGGCTATCTGGTTCACTGCAGCTATGCACAGCAAATTCGACCAGTGGAAGGAGGCCTTGCTTGGTGTTTGGCGAACTGGTCGGTCCCACCAGCTCAGGGGAAGAAGATTCCTTGCATATCTTCTCTGTCGTCAAAGTGTAGGAGATTCGGAACCAGCAGCAGGGCTTCACCGGGAGGTTCAGTAGTTGCAGTAGTCCTTTTCCTTCAGCTTCTCTTCGGTTCTCTCGATCCAGTGGCGACTCTGCCTTCCAAGTCCCAGAGACCTGCTTTTTATGAAGTTAACCCCCCATTCACACAGCCTGGCTGTCAATCACACAGCAGGGTGGCTGTCCTGGCAGGACAGTCACCTAGCCAATTAAACAACAGTGCGACTCGGGTCTCCAAGGAGACACTGTGCAGGGGGCCTAAAACCCCTCCCTCACATCCTGTCTACATAGACTCTCAGGCGCCTAAGAAGGGCTTCTGTGCAGCCGCCAAAGGACGCTGAACAAAGGAACCAAACCTGGTTTGGCGTGCAGAGTAAAACACGAGAAAGACCTTTACAAAAAGAGATGGCGAATAAACCCAGCTGGAACCAAATAAATTTAAAGGTGTCTTGTGGATTAAAGTTTGAGGCTACTAATTTAGCCTAAAACAGTACCAAGGCTATTTTCATAGTCCGCGGTAGGGAAAAAAAGTGTAGATACCACTGCCACCAGCCAAATCTTAAAGAAAGGGGAACAAAATAATGTTCCATGAGAAACAGACAAAAAGGGAGAACTATTAACCCTTTCCAGTACTCTATGCAAGATAGTTTTTTTTAAAACAATTTTATTGATTTTATTAAAAAAACAACAACAACTCAAACCAAACTTACAGTGGATGCATAATGTCAATCACAAATAAACATACATTGCTGTATTCAAGCCAACTGTATCTCCCCAGCCTACTCCCCCTCATTTTCAGTCTCTATCTCCTGCGGTGGGGATTCCTCTTCAAAAGAACTCATTGGGTCGCTATCACTTGGACCATCATGCGAAGGCCCAAATAATTCAGCTATCAGTTACCTCCAACCCAATAGGATTCCAGCTTATTCTATCTCTCCTTTACACGCTTCCTGCCATACCACAGTTTCTGCCTCCGCCCACTTCTGCAGATCCTTCCACCACGTTTCCATTTTTGGTCTATGACATGCCTTCCAACCCATTGCAATCCTTCCCTTTGCTAGGACATACGCTAGATCTTTCAGTTTGCTCACATGTTTAAGCTTACGTGGTCTGGGAAACACTCCTATCAAACAAGCCCATGCGGTATCCACCTTCATATGGATCCCTTTGTCTTCCATCTTCTGTGCCATTTCTCCCCAGTATCTCTCTATCAGTGGGCACGCCCAAAACATATGCATCATTCCTGCATTTTCTTCATTACATTTAGGGCACACTTGACATCCGGCGTTTTTGAATTTAGCTATCTTTTGAGGCGTCAGGTATGCCCTGTGAGTTATATACAATTGTATCTGCTGTAACCTAGCATTTCTCGATACTTTTTTTATGATATCCTTGTGCTCTCTCCCACATCCCATCACTCATCGGGGCCCCTACTTCTTCTTCCCAGTCCAGTCTGAGTTGCACCACCTCCTTACCCGCTTTGGACATTATCATCTCTATGGAAGATAGTTTGTACTGGTTCTGTGTATTTAAAAAGACTAAAGTCAATGGCAACAGTCTAGCAGACAGTAGTCAGTCCCAGAAAATGGAGTTTAAAGTCGGAAGTCTGAAAAAGACAACCCTGTGTCACTGCACTAAAGGTGCTGGGTGACACACAGTAAAAAGATGATGCCTATGGAGTAGGTGAGGCTCCACAGTCTATGAACACAAAAACATGTAAAAAACACACAGCAAAACACAAGAGTGGGAGAAAAGGTTCACACTCTTACCAGGTGAAAAATATTTATCCTAGAAATCCAGCGAAGCTGCTGGGGGAATCAGTAGGTATGGGAAATTAGCTATTCTGGAGAATTCTCCCTAAAAGCGTGAGATCCCAGCTAGATTGGATTGTCTGCCGCAAGTTGAAAGAGGTCCAAGAACCAGGTTTGCCTGGGCCAGTACGGTACCACCAGAATTATCTTGCAATGATATTTGCAGATCTGGATTGTTTTCCTGATGAGAGGGAATGAAGATAATGCATGTGCGAAGATGCCGGTGCATAGGAACGAGAATGCGTCCCCTTGAGAGACCCGGGTTGTGGAATCCTGCTCGCAAATTTCTTGCACTGCTTGTTATCCTGTGTGGTGAAGAGGTCCAAAGAAGGATGGCTGCACGCCGAGAAGATTCTGGATATTTGGTTGCTGTGCAGTTGCCATTCATGGGTCTGCGTCGAGTACCTGCTGAGGGTATTGTGAGAACCCTGAAGGTGTCTCCTTGGCTAGACCCTGGGAATTTCTCATCCAAGTGGCCAAGACACGGCCATCGCTAGAACTCAAAGAACTGTAAAAGTGTTGAGGGAAGACTAGCTGCAGAGGGAACAAGCACCACGTGGGTGCTTACTCAAGAGACTCTGGTCGATCCCCGCTTGAATGAGATTACAGGTACCAGAAGGCTGTAAGAGCCGTCAGAAACTACAGCTACTAGAAGGCCATCGGAGAGCCGCCAAGTTAAATCAAAGTGTTCATAACAGGAGGTCAAGCAAAAACCCCGTACATTTGAAAGCTTTTGACCTAAGAACTGTGAGAAAGCAAGGGAAGTGAATCCCGCAAACAACTGTGAATGTGAAGTTGGCAAGAGTGAACCCGACGAGGGATGCTGACGAGAATGGGGCAAGTCTTAAGTCCCCAGAAACAGCGTGTTGAGCAAAGTGAACTCAGACGAGGGTTGTCCACTGGAACGGTTTAAAAAGACAAAGATTTATGAAGGAAGGAACATCCATAGTGAACCCGGTTGAGGGAGGCTGAGGGTAAAGAGGGGTCAGCGCCCAGAGGAGGGGGAACGAGGGCTGAAGAATCCTCACCCTAAGTGAAAGCGGGAAACAAACTTTCATATGTTGAAGAAATTTGTTTCGTTGATTGAGGCCCTCAAAGGCAAGAGACTTTCAAGTGAAACAAGACTTGGACATCAAGGCTCCTGATAAACCTGAACAGAACGGTTGACTCGTGCTGGGGAAGCTCAAGTGTGAACTGTGCTCCAAGATCCCACCTTACCCCGTGTTCAAAACGTGGGGAAAGGAAACCCAAGCTACCACATCCTGACATTATTTGTGAACACTTCTTTCTTTTCTTGAAAACCATCTCACACACTTTTTGTAGTAGTTGTAAGGTTTTGCAATAGGTCTTTTGGTATAAGCCCCTTTTATTTTGACACAGCACCACTAGGACTCCCTTATTTTCATTTGATGATCGACGCTTGCTCCCATCTTAGATTTAGTTTAGGCGTTTTTCTATCCTGCAAACATTGTTTAATAAACACCTTTGAACTGTGATCACTTGTGTCTTTCTTTACTGTATCCACCATGAGTACCTTACAGAGTCCGCGTGTTAGTTGTGTATCCCCTGGAGGTGGAAAACCTACAGCATAATGTTGCTGTGAATGGCCCAGTGCCAAATGGTCTGCTTTTTGAGACAGGGCCTTGCTTGTGCAGAAAAAACATTGTGGTGGTATTGTCTATCGCACTACTGAATTCCTGATTAGAGGAAGGAAAGACTTTAGGGTCCAATGTACACCCGCAGCTCCAGGACATTTAATGGGAGGATGGATTCTTCAGGAATGCGCAGGGCTTTGACTTGGTGGTTGCCTAGGTGAGCTCCCCACCCCGCCAGTTAAGCATTGGTTACGCCACACTTTTTGATGGAACTGTGCAAGATTTGGTGTAATTGATTGCAAATCCCAATTGTTGGAGAAGAGCTTCTGTTTGTCTCAGAGAAGCTGTGGTTTCTTGATATGTTGAACCTCGAACCAACCAGTCGTCCAGCTATGGGTAGACGTGGTGGCCCTGTTTTTTGAGGAAAGCTGCCACTGTTGCTAGGGATTTGGTGAACGTCCTGGGGGCTGATTTGAGGCCGAATGGAAGTACTCGAAACTGGTAATGACTTTCGCCGACCTTGAATCAGAGATACTTTCGATGTCTTGGATGTATTGGTATGTGGAAGTTAGCGGCTTTCAGGTCTAAAGCTGCTAGATATGTGTGGGGTTGTACGGCCTTTTTATGTTTTTGTTTTACTTTTGCAAGTCCAGGAATTGACGGCACTTCCCGTCCGGCTTCTTGCCGAGGTATCTCGAGTATACCCCTTTTCCCTTTGATAAAAGGAGGAACTCTTTTGATTGGCCGTTTCTTTAACATTTGGCACACTTCCTGTTGTAGAATTGGCACCTTTACGGGAGTTAACGGTTTCTGTGCGAGCTTGAATTTATAACAAGTGGCCGTGCTGGATGGCATGTAGTACCCATCTGTCTTTTGTAATTGCTTGTCACTTGGAGATGAAACGCCACATTTCCTCTCACTGGTGTGCTCCGGAGGCAGTCATTGCTGGGCCTTGTTCTGTCTACCTCCATCAGAGGTGGTTGATCTGCGTTTGTGTTGTACATGGTGATGCTCCGTGTTGCGCTGTGGGGGCTGATGGTTTCTTTTCTAGCCCTGGGAGTAGTATCTCGATCTGCTGTAGTTGTTGTTGTCCCTTGGGGACGAGAACCTAGATTGACCTGAGGCACCAGGAAAGGAACAAAAAGACCTTCTTCCCTGTAAGTCTGTTAGTGATCTAGCAGTAACGGAGTCGGCTTTCATTGTTTTAAGTGGCTCATCAATTTTGTCACCAAAAACATTCTCTCCCTCAAACGGTACGTCAAACCACTATGTTGCACCTCCTGTCTAAAGTCGGTGCAGCGTTGCCATCCTTGCCTTCTGAGGATGACCCCATTCCCAGTTTGTTTGAATCCTGTTTCTGTGAGATCCACTGCAAAATTGATATTGTGGTTTGAGGCCTCCTCACCTTCACGTACCAGTGTCGAGGCTTCCTTCCGCTGCTGCTCTGACAAGTGATCCAATATAGGAGCCAAGCAATGCCACATTTCTCAGTTGTAGAAAGCTACTATTGCAAGGGCATTGCCCGCTTTAACTGTTGTTCCCCTCGATGCTGAGCACCTTTTTACCAAAGGCATACATTTTTCTGCCTTCATTGTCCGGGGGAGTGGCACATTTGTGCTGTGTATGATCCTTGCGACCTGCTGCCGCTGACACAACCAACTCTGGAGAGGGCTGTGAGGTTAGAAATGTTGGTGTTGTATCAGGTGCCTTACATTTTTTGTCTAGTCTCCCTTTAAGTGCTGGTTCTGAGAATGGATGTTTGAGAGTGCTTATGCCTTCTTGCCAAACATGATCTAGGATGGTTATAGAAAACACAGCCTTTCTGCGCTTACCCATGTGATCAAAAAGAAAGCAGTCTCTTTTCCTCTGCAGGAGTTGAACCAAATTGAAAGCACCAATGTCGTCTGCAGGAGAGGGCTGTGCTGGACTACCCTGTGTATCCTGGTCCAGGTCATCCGTATCCCGCGTATCGTCTCGGTGAGGAGAAGTTGAAGAGGCGGTAGAACTTGTGTCCCTTGGAACTGTGCCTTGATCTGTATCCACTAGTTTCCCCTCCTCTTGTTCACCTATTCGCGGACTATCCCTTCTTGGAGGCAGAGGTCTAGGTGGAAATTGGGCTCTATGTGCCGAATGTGGACGTTTGACGCGGTTCCTGGATTAATGCCCTTGATGCCTTTGTTCTTGCTGACCTTGCATGGCATGGTCATTCCTACATAGATGAACCCCACTTTGGCTGAGGCGGTGGAAGCCTGGCATTGAGTTGTCCTATCAGCGTTTGCAGAGTGGAAAGCACCTGCAGGGAGAGTAAAGATTGCAGGTTTAAAAGGGGATATGGTGGTGTTATACCTGCAGTACCCGATGGTGTAGATGGAAGACCAAGTGGTACATTATGCAGACTTAGAGGCGTTTCTTGACCAGGAGGCTTGTCCTGTATATGAGGTTGGATCCTGCCTTCCTCGGAATCGGAATCCATGACCCCTGGGCACTCCTCTTTTGGAGGCTCAAACTGATGTTATTTCATGCTGTAAGATTTCATCTGGCATGATGTCGGAGTACGTTATAGGAGACACGCCTAGAGGAATATGCTTGTGTTCTACAGGATCCTTTGTAGGGGTTTTTAGTATTCCTTTACTGCAGGATTATATATTGTCCTATTGTAGTTGTTGGATAGGTAATTCCGATTGAACCATGGCTTCAGCCATGGTAATTGTGGATGGGGTTGATGAAACTGCAGCCTCACTCCCGGAAGATTTGTGTTTTTTGGTAGTCGACAATCCTCTTGTCGACGAGTGATGTCCCAATTTCATTGTAGATTTCTTCGGAGTGAGTATAGTCTACGATTTGGTCGTCGGGGGCTACTTCATGGACGACTCGTCCAGAGGAAGATCTGTGACCTTCTTTAGAAGTGCGAGACTCCAAAGACGAATGGTGTTTCTTTTTTGAGGATGAAGACAGGGTCTTCGTGGACAATTTGGATTTGTGTTTGTCCTTCGTCAGAGAGGATGTCCTCGACGAGTGGGAGGTGGTCTTGGTTGACAGTCATGAACCTTTATCTGTTGGTTTCCATCAATGGGACTTTGGACAACTGCTTAGACACGGATTGGGAGCCCTCACTGCCACCTAGTGATTTTTTTCGCAGGAGACTCGGGGTGTATAGTCTTATCGTGGCTCGTCAAAGATTTTGGCTCACCTGTTATACGCCGGGTATACTCCTGCATTAAGCCAACAAACGAGCCGACGGTTCCTGTCTTGAAGGGTTGTCTGTGAAAAACCCTGACAGATTTCACATTCCTCTGGTGAATGGTTAGGGTAGAGGCAGTATGAACAGTCTACATGCCTGTCACCTTCGTAGATGTTCTTTAGGCCGCAAGTCCCACAGGGCCTGAACAAGGATTTCTTTAGGTCCAACGGTCTCCATGCTCGTAAACTGGACCGTAGATGAGTCGTCAGTTGCTCCGGTTTGAGTATAAATTGAAAAAATATATATTTTGAGTAGAAAGATAATTTCTCTTCGAAGAGAAGAGCTCGAGGAATTCCACCAGCTAGAAAGACAGTTGACATCTGAATGGAAGCTGCTGGGGCAGAGCTATACACTTGATGTCCTATTGGTGGGGACCAAATGCACTGACGTTGATGGGACACTCAAGGTGTTAACGTTTTTCCATAGAAAAAGTACTAAATCAAAGTAACCGGAGATCCTCAGCCTGCCGAAGGGGAATATTCAAGGCCATGTGAACCATGAAATATCCAATGCTGGAGAATTACCAGAATTAACTAGTTTGGAGGCTCTAATTGTCCCACTATATCCATACCAATTGTAGAGAACGGTACCTCTATTATAGGGAGGGGTTGTAGTGATGTGGGTGGAGGGGAGTGTAGAGCTGTTTTGTGGCATAACGAACACATTGCTATGATGTTCTTAATGTCAGCGTAAACCCCTGGCCAGTAAAATCGGTTGATAATCTGCCCCTATGTTTTTGCCGGTCGCAGGTGTCACAGTCAAATGGGCATGAGCCATTTACAGGACAACCTTCTTATGACTTCTAGGACTGACAAGCTGGGTCCTGGTTACCCCTTCTGCTGTAAGGTCTCTATATAGAAAGACTTGTTTTAGAAGAAAGAAATGACCCGACATTCCTACCTCTTCGGGCACTTTTCAAGAGGCTTCTGGCCAAATAGGATCATTTCGCTCAGAGAAAGTTAGGTCCAGAATTCTCTCTATCTTTCCCAGTAGTTCTTGCGGTTATTGGGCTTATCATAGAAGGGGTTCTTCATCAGCATCTTAAAAACTTTTAGTGCCTCTTTCTGTGAGTGCTTGTTCCTGAACCTCTACAGGTTTGGGAAAGAGCTGCTTCTAATGTTCCCTGGGCAATTTTGTCTCCAGATTTCATATGGTAGGTTTGCTTTCCATTATTCTGTATTAATATCTTTAGGTCACCCCTGTAATCTGGGTCTATTACTCCAGCCATTACGTCCACGCGGTATTTCCACGCTAGACTGGAATTTGGACAATTTAGGTGGATCTAGGTACCTTTAACAGGTGACAGAATTAGCCCTGTGGGGATCAACTGTGGTTCTCCTGCTTCTATAGAGATATCCTGACTACTATGCAAGCCAAAACCTATAGATTCACTAGTAGTTACAGTGGGACCAGTGGCCTGACTGCTCAGTTTGGAGTACTTCAGGGTTCCCCAATTTATATCAGGGGAGTCTGCTCCCACACCTGACACCATAGGTAAGATGTCAAAGAATGAAGCTGACACAAATGTGGAATGGCGGTGGTAATCGTTTATTTGTGCATAAAAAAAACTCTTTGCGATCCCTATCTCCTAAGAAGGGTTTCCCTGCCTCAAAACTAATACTGAAGGGTCCATCAGAATGTCTGTTAAATTAATCTCCACTGTCCTGTGACAAAACCTACTTCTATCCCTCACGCTACAACTAAAGGATAAACTAACAGAAAGTGCCTTCTTCAGGAGAATGGCTCTCCTCATGCTTTTCGGATATTGTTCAAAAAATGTTCCCTTGCAAAATAAACACCAGAGGGGAATTACTCCCTTCCCCTGGCTTGCAGGTTCTTACACAGTCTTCATATAGTTTCACTTGCAGGAGAATGGCTCCCTTCTCCTGGTGCAGATCTATAAAGTTTGCAATAAAACCAGGGAGAATGAATCCCTTCCCTTGGTGTCCCAGACCCTTTTCTGGTGGTTAGTGGTTTTCTCTTTCCCATTGTGACGAGGAAGATTTCCTCTAATGTTCTCAATATTGGC
Source organism: Ambystoma mexicanum (assembly GCF_040938575.1). Classification (NCBI taxonomy): domain Eukaryota; kingdom Metazoa; phylum Chordata; class Amphibia; order Caudata; family Ambystomatidae; genus Ambystoma; species Ambystoma mexicanum. Next base: position 1,090,951,596 of record NC_090929.1, read on the forward strand.
TTTTGAGTCCCAGACACCTTCTCGGTTTATACCCAGTAGCGGGCTTCCTACTACGGAGGTGAGCGAGAGCTTCGTGAATCGGCCTCTGTTCTACCCTCATGTCCTATCCATACCTCCCGTTACCTTGTCTGGGATTGTGGTACATCACCAGGACTTCCTGGGACAGCAGGTCTTTTATCCGGCTGTGCTGGTTCAGTGCCGCTGCCTCTTCAGCTGTGCAATACTTAGTCCATCTGTTCTGTGGCTCCATGCTCCTGCTCAGTCTTCGGCCTAGGCTAGCTGCTGTAGAAACCCTGGAGGACTCCGACAGCACTTCACTGGTGTCCTCTTCCAGTCAGTCTTTCGGCAGCGCCTCGCTCTCTTGTCTCCACTTCTGCTATCAGACCCAGTAGGATTTGACACAACCTCGCTTGACATAGCTTGTTAGTTTGAAACAAACCACTACCATGACCTACCTTTGGCTACTAGGGCCAACTGGTGCCTTCCAAACATGAAAATTGACATTTGCTTTGAGTATTTGAGAATGTTAATAAAGAAGAATTAGAACACATCTAATACACTTTTAAATACAATGGTTCATAGAAAATGGACAAAAAGTTAAAGGAGCATCTCTGGTAGCTCCTACCTCCCCGGTAGTAGCTCCTGCCTACTGGGTGATGCCCGACAGCAGGAGCTAGTTTTAGCTCCTGCTCATTGAAACTCAATTTCAAACCCTGAAAGTGTGTTTGCAGTAAAAATTAAAAAAAAAGTTTCCAACATCCCCATACTCGCCAGCAAGATCGAGTAGTGTGTAAATGATACTCACCCTTCATTTAAAAATGACTTCCCAATGCTAGTGGGCTAGTAGATTTTGCGAGCCCTGACTTTGTATCCAGTTCCTCCCATGTGGACTGTAAAAGTCCTTTGTCTCTGTTAACAGCTTATTCTTCATGCCTCCTCGTCCTAGTACTTCGGCTGCATCTCCCATGTTACAATAATACATTGGTTTACTTTTGAGGACGTGATTCTGAACAGAGGGATAGGGAATGTTGCGGAATGACAACATTCAATGGGCTGTACCCCAGGTGATCGTCCTTGTGCCCAGAGGGGATGTCCCTCCCCATGAGGTCCTCCCGCATTAAACTACCCCTTGGGGGACTATTGGGTAGCAGCCGCACCTCTCTCGCCTCATGGGGAAAGGGCTCCCCCTTGGGGAGAAGTGATGACACCTTGTAAATCGTCATAATAGACAATTGTTGGAGATATGCAAAGGAATTGTTCAGATAAATGACAAAATGTGGATGCACGATCATACGAGAAGATGTTCAAGTCCGAGACCTAGAGGCACATGGACGACCTTGAAGATGGGCATGAAGTCTGCGACACAAAAGGAGCTTCAGTGAAGAATAAGAGAAGAAAGATTTAACCAGTGAGTCTGGGAACGAACAACCAGTTCCAGGCATATGCAGAGAAATCCAATGGGCTGGCCAAGGGTCACAAGCTCACACCTAACAATACCACAGAAGGCCAGAGCAATCCCAGGGGTAGATTTTGGGTCACAATATTCCGACAGCAAAGCGCGCCAGAGCAAGGCAGAGTCGTCAGGAAGACAGTCATGGGTCACAGAACAAAGCACAAAAGTTCCAGAACAAATCCAGTAACCACAAAATATAATCACTTGTTGAGGAGCGCTGGATGTTGCAGTCCTGGCATTGTAGTGCAGTCCGAAGTCAAATGACATGGTGACTGTAAAAAAGCACCTCCGTCTTGAATTTCCCTAGGAATAAATAGTAATACGATTCCATCCACAGACAGCTTGACTTCAGACATGAAGGTGCATTTAAAAAGCAATACAGAAGACTTAGATATTCAGGTTATATCTTTGTAAAACATGGCTTGCAAACATGGTCTAGGGAGCACTTTACAAAATATGCACCATGTCGATTTTCTTTTTTTTAGCATCTGATACTTCAGATATCTGAAGTGTTAACACAGAGGTGGGCGGAGGATAGATTGTGCATTCCTAACAAAGTGGTTCCTTGCAAAAGTAAAAAGCAGTACCTAAATAACTTTGATCAGGAAACTTCATATGGGAGACAATAGTCTCTGAATATAAGAAATGGAATGTATACTTCAGTACAACAAATTGACTTTGTTATCCAAACTCTCTACCCCACACACTCAGAGGCGGAAGTTGCAAAGCCATACCACTAGTTTGTTTGCTTTTTACAGAGTGGACCTTTAGTTCAAGAGCTCAAAAAAGTGTCCTGTACGCGTTGGTCTTTCTCCCTACCCAAATACAGAATCAGCTCAGCCTGGACAATTAAGCACTGCCAATGTCACAAGTTACGGCCAGGCACAGACCCACACATACAGTGCCCGTGCCTCTGCAACCTGAACACCTTAACAACCTTGCAATTAGATTACATTTATCAGCAACAGAGCATTTCATATCCATGATGGAACATTTCCAACTGAAAGACATTGCAAAGCACCAGTTACCTTGTATATATGTGATAGTTAACGTGAGCAAAACATATCACCCTTTTAAAGATGTGCTTATATCCATGATCGCTACTAGCTTGACATGCAACAAATAAAATAGTTTTTATGTCATGTGAGGAATCTGATGCCATCCTCATTTCTTTCCCCAATATATCCTCCTCCCAGGTGGCCAGGGAAAGGCCGTCACTTTCGGATATTGACCCTGGGGGTGGATACGTGAGGGAGGATCACCTGGGTGGAGGAGGCACCTTTGGGTGAGACACAGTATTCCCCATTTCCCTTTTGTAAGGGGTCAAATGTCCGCCAGGCATTTGTAGGGTATAACCAATCCCTTTCCTATTTTTCCAGGAAAACCTTCCCCAATGCACACCAATCAGGTACTGAGATGAGGAAGAGACAACTTAGAACCATATATCCAGAACCATACATCCTCTCTTTATTAACTCACACAAACACCACTCTGGTACTAGGACGAGGAAGAGGGATGCTGAGTACCCAGACCGCTATGTAGTAGAAGAACATTGCCTGCACCTGAGGTCAAAGGGGCGGTATAAATGGCCCGCTTAGGTGATACTAGGGAGCTTGCCTGTGGAACATTTGAAGGTGAAGCCAAAGAGACGCGTGCCCGAAGCACCAAGGAGCTGCAGTCATTGCAGCCGAAGCGGATTGTGGTGCGAGCATTTGGAAGGTCTCTGGTGGCAGGACTGGGCTGCCTACCTCCTGGAGTCAGAGGGACTCCTTCTCCATTAGGCGGACGAGATCCTGGGAAAGAGGCACGCCGAGCGGGGAGCAGCGACAGCCACAGAGCGCCTGCTGACGCAGAGAACAGCACCTGGAGCCAGCATACCCTGTGAGTCAAAGGCCGAATGACTCAGGTACGCTGCTGTGCGAAATGTGTGGTTGCTGAAGGTCAAATCGCTCGCGAGTGAGGGACCCTTTTGGGCAATCGGAATGTCGGACCAGTTTAAAATACAGATGATTGTTAACTACGATAATCCAAAGGCTGAAAGAATTGCATGAAAGACTTTTGTGAATACCAAACTTTAAATTAAATGAAACTTACAAGGCCAAGGAAGGGCGCGGGAAACGAACTTTGAAATTGTGAATACGCCCGTGAAGAGGGTGCAAATTCTCAGCAGGAGAGTAAACTGGAAATTTGATGTTGCTTTGGCCAATGTGACTGATTGGAATGAAATTAAGGAAATTAAATGTGTTTTTAATAGTTGGTGAAGTTCCCTAATAAAAAGAAACGTTGAATTGTTTAAAATGAAGAGAACAAGCATTGGCAAGTGCCATAGGAATAAGATGAACTTCGGATTCTGAAAGAATAAGCAGTGGCAAAAGCTGTGAGAGTATTTCATAATCTAACAAATTAATAGTGGCAAAACCAATATTGAGAAAGCTGCAAGAGAATAAGTCCAATACCACTGTGAAGCTAAAGCAGTAGCAGTGTAACTGTGCTGCGAAGAAGAAGTAAGGTGTGTTGGTTGCGTGACCTGTAATGGGTAGGCCATGTGGTCTGACAACTGCGCCTAGTCCGAATACTAAAGGAAAAAGCCATTTAACTTATCTATATGTTTGTGATTGAATGTCAAGAAAGACTTGTGTTCTGAACTCAAGGAACTGAACTCTGTGATATTGGTGAAATTGGTGAAAGGCCCCAAAGCCTGAGAAGGTAGGAAATATCCCAAGGAATTGGGTTGTTTTGGAACATTGAGAGACTTGAAAGCTTGGGGAAGGGAACCCCTCTTTTTGGCAAAGTGAACTATCCTGAATCCTGGGGAAGGGAAACACCCTTTTCCAATCAAGAGATGCAAGAAGCTTTGAACTTTTATTTGAGCACTTCTCATTTTGATGCGGACATCCCTACAAATTATGTACAAATAGATGTGAGGGCAAGTATAGGTTTTGGACACAGACCGACATCTGTTTATCATTAGTTTCAATTATGACACAGACTATAATTAGTTTCAGTTAAGTAGGGAAATCCCACCTTAGGATAGGTCAAGTTGCATTTTCCCAACCCTCTTTTTATTTTAAATACATGTGTGTGACCCAAGCTTATGATGCCTTCGCAGTCACTGGTCAAATGTTGTCAACATCATGAATAACAATGAGCTAGAAGTTTGTGAGAAAGAATCTTTATATCTGACTGAGTTTATTACACAGCTTCTTTTATTTCATGTCTTAAATCACTGAAAGTACAGATGGGTTGACATGCATTTTTCAGGCTTGCAGTATCATGCATTCTGGGACTTATAACATTAAGGATGTGAACATTCAAGCTACTGTGACATAGCTTTGGCTTAACATGTTGCTATAATGATTTACATGTTATGTGGCTCTACTATACAATGTGTGTAATTTTTTAAAAATTTGTTTATTGATTTTTAATCAAAAGGAAACAAATTATTACATTACAAAATTATTCAACAAGAACATAAACGGCATGAAGTAACTGCAAAGCAACACCTTAAAAGATAAAGGAAAAACAAACGGGGGCTAGCCCGGTGGGGAGAAAAGAAGACATCAAACATACACATCGTTAAGACAGCCTCAAACAACATATATACTAAGTTGATTGATTCGGAAAAACTCTCCCCTTCTATTGGAGAGAAGTGTCAAACTATGCCGCCAATCATTCACAGGAAGTCACAGATCACTCTTCCACAACCTAAGAATGTGATTTTTAGCCATCAAGAGACCTCTGTACACCCAAATGAACTTACCAGCAAGCAAATTAATAGTGGGAGGGAACAGACCCAGGACACAGATCAGCGATGTACAGGGGAGAGACCCAACACCAGGTCCACACGCTGAAGGATTTCATCCCAGACCGGTCAAACCTTCAGGCATTGCCAAAATACGTGTATGGTAGTAGAGCCCCTGCAGTTCCTGAAAGTGTTGTCTTGGGATAGTGTGCATGGCCACATACTCCATGGGGACCAATATATGTAATGGGTAATCCTCTGTTGTGTATAACGAACATCTAAATCAATCTTATACCTAGATGGACCTGCACATACCCGGTTCCATTCCATGTTAGACATTTTATAGCCAAGGTCCGAGTACCAATTATTCCTACCATTTTGAGAAGCTAGGCAGGATTCAAAGGGGGCAAGAAGCTTGTAAATCAATGAGGCAGAGTGTGGCATGCTTCCAGACAATTGCAAGATCATGAGTGACCTATCCAAGCTAGCATTAGACGGAGAGAATAACACGTCAAAGACATTACTTAGCAACCAGATAATGGTGATTCTCAGCTCGTCTCAGCTCATACTTAAAATACAAGACCATTATTAACTTGCAAAAGCTTCCAAATGCCAGCCTTTTGCCATGTGACCCAGGAAAGAGTACAATTATCAACTTGTACAGCCGGGTTCTTCCAGAGACAAGAGTCCCTACAAAGCAAATATTTATCCCCCGAATCTCATTACTCTTTTTCCAAACACACATAACATGCCTAATAGACGGAGTCAATCCAACTGGAAGCCTTTTTTCCAAATAAAGCAGACAATCAACTGGAGTCGGGGGGGTTGACTCTTTCTTGATGAGGACCCAGTTTAGACACGTCAACATTTCCTTATGGATGCCAGTAGTGCAGTGTATGTAGCGTAAAGGCAGCGTGATAGTGTCTCACTCTGGTATAACCAAAGCCCCCCATATGCACCGGTTTTTGAAGAATATCGATCGGGATCTTTGACCTGCCTCCCTCAGCCAACAGAAACCTGTTGTAAAGACATATTTCTGCAACTAGTTTACCTGAAAGAGGAACGGGGAGCATGCTAAACACATATAGCAGCTTCAGAAGCAGTGACATCTTGATCGCACTAATCTTACCCAGAGCGCCAAATTCAGCCTTTCCCACTTTCAACACAGACCATCTATTTCTGCAAGTTTAAGCCTAATATTGTGCACGAGATGTGCATCAGTATCTCTGGAAATCTGACTACCCAGATACTTAAAACCACTGCCAGCCCACACATCACACTCCTGCATCAAACAAGACTCTGTGGCACAAAGACGAAATTGGAAAGATTAAAGTCTTAGAGAAATTAACCTTATAATCCGAAATGCTGCCAAACAAATGCAAAGAAGACATGAATGCCCAAAAGATCATGCCCGGGTCTGAGATCATCACCAGAAGGTCATCAGCATAGAGGAGCACATTCGAGGTAAAGTTTCCAACTGAAATGCCCTTTATGTCTGGATGCGTCCTAAGTGCAATAGCTAATAGTTCTTTGAATAAAATCAAACAGTAAAGGCGATGGAGGGCACCCTTGATGCGCGCCCCTATGAAGATCAAAGAACTCAGACGTATAGAAATCCGCAGATACTGTCGCTCTGGCACCATTATACAAAGATCTAAAGAGCTGCATAAATTGCAGGCCGCAGTTTACCTTAAGCAGTAAATGACGGAGGAATAACCAATTCACTACCAAATTCATTCTCAGCATCAATGCTTACAGCCACATAAGTATCCACACAGTGCTTCCTAAAATGAATCATTCTTTTTTTAAATGTATTATTATACACATAGCCAACGTTGGCTTTGTATAAACAGACAATTGACAATCGCATCACATTCATCAATACAAAAGATTATAGACTATTGGCACAGCAATTCATTTGGCTAAAAACTGTACAAACACATTCTTCACTAAAACTAATTTAATTATTCAGTCAATATTTTTAAAATCTTCATGCTCTCTACGTAAAATGTCATCAAGTGATATATATCAGGTTAGCATCATTTCCTCCCATCAATTTACTCCACAGTATTGTCTGAGAGTCCACGTTTAACATATTAGAGTAGGACCACATGGTACATGTTCTCAAAGCTGCTAAACTCTTGCAGACACACAGTATATGCTTAGTGGATTCGATTGTATTCTCACTGCATAGACGACAGTTCATCTTGTTGTGCAGTATTCGCATTCTTGCGCCCACTATTTCTAGAACTTTAGAGTGGTTAAATTTACATAGCAAGTAATTGCATATAATAGCACTGTGGGGATAGATGTCTATGTATGTACACCTGGCAGTTTGATCCATCCAATATGCTATAAAGGGACCACTGTTAGTATGCAATACGAGTTCAACCATAATCATTTCTTGATACAGATCTTTTATATTTGTCTTAGTGTGTTGTTTTAAAATCTGAGACCCGCAAGCTTTTTTTTCTTATGTTAACATTTATCCACCTCTTATGTTTTACATGTAGTTGATCAAGTGTTCCAATTTTTGTGTAGTTTTCAATGCCACTAGAAGCTCGTATAAATTCACTCATTGTACCATTGTCGAGCCACTGCAGTCTCTCATACACCATCAGCAGTTTATGATCTACTACTCCAGTTACTTTTAAAATGTCAAACTTTTAGGAGGAATTCAATTGACAGTGACTTCGGCATTCTGCACAACAATCTCAGAATCTTGGCCTCAGGTTTAGCAAGTTCAACTCTAAAATTGTGCCCCCATAGGTTTACTCCATATAGCAGGCAAGGAACTATTTTGGAGGAATATAGCAATAGGTTGGTTTTAATGGAGATGGCATTTTGTTTGCCTATAACGTGGCTTATGGAGAGAGCGATTTTCATGCAATATTTCTTATTCACTATCCATTGCTGGGCCCATCTCAAAGTATTTATAACATTCTACACATTCTAGCTCTTTTTCAATGAGTTTCCATCTTAGACATGCTGAGGTTTTACTCTTGGATTTACCCAAGAATGCTACTATGTTTGTTTTCTCAACGTTGATCCGAAGACCATTGCTGACGGCATATTCTCCCAGTGCGTCCAATAAGGCTTGAAGGCCTTTGGGGGTATAGTCAAGCAGGAAAAGGTTGTTGGCATACCCTAGCCAACTATAGCTTAATGAACCAAATTTTACTAGATGAGCTGCCACTAGACTCAAGGTCGCAACCAAGTCAGCCGGGTATAAATTGAACAGAGTTGCCACCAGTATGCAGCCCTGTTTTACACCACGCACTGTGGGAAATGGTTCAGTTACTTGTCCCATGCAGTTAGTTCGCACTCAGACATTAGTATGAGTGTACAAAGCTGAATCACGTGCAACGGACCATGAGGAATATTCCATTTTGCCAGTTGTTCCACAGTTTATTCATGACCGTGCCGACGGCGGCACTAAAATCGATAAATGCCGCATATAATGGCAATTGTCGTCTTTCCCATGCGTATTCTATAGTGGAAGTCAGATATATCAGGTTGTGACTGGTACTAGATTTAGTTCTAAAGCCAGTTTGATTAATGGGTAGGATCTGATGTAAATGTAGCCACTGATTTAGTTCATTTAAAAGCATGAGTGCAAACATTTTGGCAGGAATGTCTAGCATCGCCAGCATGCAATAATTTGATGGTAACTTCCAACAACCTTTTTTATATACTGGGAGAATCGTGCTCTCCTTCCATGTGTCGGGTATTATGCCACTGTCGCCTATTTTATTAAACAAGGGGTGAAGAGCTTTGGACCAACTACATGGAGATAACTTGAGCAAAGCATTACAGTTGCCATCTGGGCCTATTGCATGAGATGACAGTAGTTTAGCAATCATGTGGGAGATCTTGTCAATTAATGCCGCGCAGGTCCATCTAGCTTTGTCAGTTATATGCTGTTCGTCACACGGGGTTGTGGCCTCCAGAGTGTTCATTATATGCGAACACCAACTCTCTTCCAGTACACTATTTATTGGTAGATTTGTTTTTGCTGCCCCTCTTAGAGCAGTCCAAATCCCTGTGTTATTATTTTTAGCATGAGAGGCCAATTCCAACCAGAGATCATATAGTTTATTGCTTTTACATTCATGCAGGAAGTTGCGAAACATTTTTTTATATCTTTAATAGTTTTTGGGATATTATTTTGTGGTTGTGTTGTTACCTTCATATTTTACAGTTTTAGCTATGGCTTGTCTCATCTCTCTTTTCGCTATTTGGATATTATGCCCATACCACTGTTGCTTGTTATAGGGACTATTACATCGTGGGATCTTACAGCTAGGACTTTTTTGGGTTGTAGCGCTGATCAATTTTATTACATTTTTAAAATCTGTTAAGATGGAAGTGTCTTTATTTTCAGCTGGCATCAGGCAATCTACAGAGAAACGGTGAAGGCCTTCCTCTGCTATAGCGCATGCACTCGCTACGTTTGTTGTATTCCAACTCATTATATTTTTCTGAATTAAGAAAGAGGTCAACATTCAGTAATGTTGTACATGCATTCACTCTCACGTCTAACATTACACAACGGTAGGTGATTGTCAGGCTCCAACCTTCAAGCGCAGGAGTGGCACGAACCAACCACCCCCTCCGCGGTCCGAGTGCCTGCAAGTCACAGCTTACACAGACCTCCGAGACCCCGGTGGGGAAAGAGGGTTAGGGAATCGATGGTTGGACAGGAACTGTTTTTTCAGGATAACCGGAACAAGGGTTAGGAGAGGGAAAGTGGACAGGACTGGGGGATGATAGGGTAAATACAAACTAACAATTAAACATGCATTCTAACCTTACAGATACATTACATGCCCACATTACAGACTGTCATCAATGAGGCAATTAGAGCAAAAGGACTTATCTCTGTTTTTGAGTGCTGGCCTCCTGCCTGCGCACTCTCAGGTCCGGTCTCCGGAGCAGATAAATGCTGCAAAGAGAGTTATGAGTTACTACCTTGTGAGTGTTTCTTCACACACACAACAGATGCATCAGTGGGTCAACGACATTCCTTCATGCACCCCCACGTTCTAACTCATATGCCCCCGTGAGTGAGTTTCACCCGAATATGCGGTTAAGCCGCACGTGGCCCCGCAATTCTGATCCACGTGTTATTATTCACACGAAGATTAAATAATAAACATGCCGCTAGCCGCATGTGGCGCAGTGCGACTTCTGTACAAGCCACGCCGCTGTGCTCCCAATAGCGGTTCCCTTAGCTAATGCACCGGCTAATTATGCATGCAAATAATATGCACTGCTCGTGGGATCGCTGCGCTTCGGTGCCAGTCTTGCGCGAGTCTCAGCTTGGGTTTTGCACGGGACTTATCTTTTGCAGAACAAGGGGACTGAGGAGTCTGGGCGATGCCCCCTTGCGTGTGCCCTGCTGCGCGTGAGAGAATCCTGACTGTACGCCCCTGATCGCGGCTTTGCTGCCCCAACGCGTCTTTCCCAGCTCTTGCTGTAGCTGCTCCCCTGCGCTTGCTGCACTTATCTCAGGCGTGTGAGGGGCCCGAGTGATGGCTGGCTGGGGCGTGGCCCCTCGCGTGTATCCCCTTCCTCGGAGCTGCAGTGAACACGTCCTCTTCGTTCGGGAGTTCGAGCACAAGCCCCGTGCTAACGTGCGCGCGCGCATGCGCGGATGTGCTCCACCCGACGTGGGTGGGGTTTTGTAGTTTCTGGCCCAGAGCCTGCTGGGAGTTGAAGTCTGTAGGCCTTTGTTCCTGCAGAGAGGGCACAGAAGCCTTCGATAAGGCAATATCCCTTTGCGCTGGAGTTTTTCTTGTTTGTCCACGTGTGGACCACGTCCACAACTCCCTCCAGACCCCCTTTTAAGTGATCCCAAGGCCTGCACCTTGACAGTGATCTTTGCGATGCAGGTTGGACATATCGTTGACAATAGCCATAGCTGCTTCACTGGCGAAGACATAATCGATTGTTGACACACTCTAATTCTTGTGAACGCTCTTAAGGAATCACCTTTACAGTTGCCATTAAGCATAGTAAAGTTAAACAGGGTAAACCACTCCAGCCATGTTTTCCCCTGCCTATCTGTCTTTAAGGTAGCCAAAGGGCAAACTGTGTGATCATACATTCTTGCGTTGAAGTCACCTAAGGCAAACACTGGTAAGTCTTTTTTTAGTAGTTAGAAGAATTTGGTTCACTATTTCAGTGTTATTTTTAGTAGCTACATAGTTAGGTGGCAGAGTCATAGATATTTATTAATAATATCTGTTCATTATTCTGTTTCACAGTATTCATTTTCACTGCTTGTATCATCAGAAAGGAACAGATTGGTGTTAGACTCCACGGATGGCGCACTGTTACTAATAGGCCACCTTGTGGTCGACCAACTGGCCCTTTAGTCGCTAGAACTTGCAACGTACTACGGCCATCTATCTCACACACTTCTGTTAACCATGTCTCTTGTAATGCCACTATTGTGAAAAAGTTAATATTGTCTAATAGCCCATCATCAGCTGTTAGATAGGCAAATCCTCTTGTATTCCAAGAACACATTAAGACAGTGTTATCACGATTTATCAGAAACATGAGCTTTAAATACAGTAGCTAGCCATTGCCAGTAAGCAGATTTGTCATGTTCCTGCTCAATCTGTAGTACCTTAGTGATGATATTAGGTGATTGATTAGAAGCTCTTGTACTTATTTGGGGTCTATTAAGCTGTGGACCATTTTGCCTAGATGTGGGTATACTAGAGGTAGTTGCTTTTAGTAGCGATTTGGAAGTGTCTATTGGGTACTTTATTTTCCTCATTTCTATTTCTTTACACCCATAACCTAGATTGAATAATTCAACCTCATTTTTATATGTTGGCCAAACTAAGGTTAGTTTTAAACCATATGTTGGAGGTAACATGGTTTTTATACTTCATTTGGTCAGGGATTAGAATGTCAGATGTAATTATTATTATTATTATTATTTTGTATTTAGGTTTTATAAAAAAAACCTTTATAAAAATAAGAACATCAAAAGGTAACTGCAATAAGAAAGAAGCAAAAGAGAGAGAAGAAAATAAAATAAAAAAGAACAAGACACCAAAAAGAGAAAGAAGAAAGAGAAAGAAGGAAAACCAGAGGTCCACCGGGAAACTGGATGACATAACAGCAGTCTTTTCAAAGTACTAAAGTTTTCTTTTATATTATGATGGAACTTATTTTCAATACTTGTAATATTGTTGCTGTTAACATGATCTCTTGACCAGCAATCATTCTGTCCCAAAAAAACTCTGATATGAGGCTCTCCTCCTAGGCCACAAATCACCTGAATAGCAACAATCTGGCTTCCCAGGTGCCTTCGCACTCCATTAGTAAGTGTCTTATTGTTTCTTTACTAGGAGATTCACATTGTTCACAGAGTTTTCTTGCCTGCCCCCCCTGGTTTCTTCTTACCAATATTTCCCCAACATGGGCAACATTTAGTCTAAGTCTCGAGAAGTTATTTCTCACTGTTTTGTCTGGGTATTTTTGTAGATATTGTGGAAGAGAGCCCATCTTTTATTCCACCTTTAGTAAAAGATGTGGAGGATTGAGGGATCTTACACTGGCAATTGTGTCTATACAGTCCCAGGATTCTAATGGTTTTTTCACTTTCAAGGGGTTTGACACCATGGTTCACTAGCTCAACTCGAGCTTGCTCAAGATTCATCTTATTTTCTTCTGCAAGCCGAGGAGTATCTGGGATCTTGAGTTTTTGAGTAATTACTCTACGTGGAATTATTGCATGCAAAATGTACAGTACTGTAGTGCTATTCAAAGGAGGGTGGCTGTCAATTCCTATCACCGATTTAATCTCCAATGCTTTAATCACTTCAGGCAAATTGACAACCTCTATACTAGTCACTTCTGCATTATTTAAGTGCTTGTTTTTGGAACCTGTAGTACCTTGCATTTCATTAGCTAGTTTTGGAATTTGTCTCAACGTTCACTGCATTGCCAGATTTACTAGCTGTTTTTTTTTACGCAGTTTGCTGCTATAGGCAGATGGTCATCAGTAGTATTTTCACTATGCGTAGTTGTTTCTACATCTTGATCAAGTCTATGACTTCCTAGTTTAACGCCATCATCAATTTTATTTAGCTGCGATTCCTCTACGAGTTCACGTAAGTAGTTACGAATATCATTACGGGACAGTAGTTCATTAGTTGGATGGGAAATGGCGGAGGCTTGTTCTTTGTGATTAGTGTTATCATAGTCCAGTAGGGGCTCTAATTTGCTATTACTGGACACTTGGTAAATCACATTATTGTCACTCGGTTCAGGGTTCAAGGTCTCTTGTGTAATTGCATGGTCGTTTATTATGTCATTATGAATGCAACCATTCAATTTTTTTTTTAAACTTGTATTTTTATTGTTTTCACAAAGCAATAACAAAATACCAACCATCCCTCAATCGTCCCACCTCCCCCCCCGCCCGCCCCCATTCCGGAAGAAGTGTCAATGTTCCATTGTTCTCGGGTTTATTTAAGAAGTGAAAATGTCCGTAATTTTTATATTTTGAGGGCACCATTGCACCATGAAGTCTGATTGCAAGTATTCAAGCGCTCCCCCCCATTCTTTCATGAAGGAGTCCTGTGTTCCCTGTAGGCTGTGCGTGATTTTTTCCATCGTCATTTGCGACCAGACCTTTTGTAGCCATGTGTAAATCAGTGGTGTGTCTTGTTTCTCCCAGTTCTGTGCTATTGTGGCCCAAGCGGCAATGACCAGGCCCATGAAACCTCTCTGTTGCGCCTTGGTGTATATTTCCTGATTTGTCGGTCTTGCAGTCCGCACAGCCATACCTTCTCCTCCACCAAATCCGCTTCTGGCAACATCTTTTTCATTTCTGATATCAGTTCTGTCCAGAACCCCTTGACCCTCTGGCAGTCCCACCAGATGTGCCTCCAAGAGCCTGGTTCATTGCAGCCCTTCCAGCATCTGTTTGGCGTATTTGAGTACATGCTGTTGAGCCTCTCCGGTGTGTAGTGCCATTGTGTGACAATTTTTATCCACATTTCCCTGGTCTGGGCCGCTCTCGTTAGTTTAGGTATATCAGCCCATAGCGCCTGCCATTGGTGGTTCGTTATTTCTTCCCCGAGAGATTTTTCCAATTTTTTCATGTATGCCCATTTTACACATTCTTCTGGTTTGTTTATGAAGTTGTGTATTGTGGAGATTAGCATCTTATCCCCTGAGTTGGTAAGGAGGAATTTCTCAAAACTGGTCAGTTCCCTGGTCGCAGCTTGGATCATCTCCGGCCCCATTAGCCAGTGTTTGAGCTGTTCGTATTTATACCTATCCGCACTCGTTAGGTTCCACAGTATCTTACATTCTGCGAACGATCTGAATTCTTTGTCTTAGAACATTTCCCCAATTTTCCTGCATCCCACATCTTCCCATTTTTTAAAGGCCCCGTGTTCTAGTCCTGGTGGGAACTGTGGGTTCCTGCATATCGGTGTGAAAGGGGCAGTAGTAGAAGTTATGTTCCCTTTCCGCATTTGCTCGTCCCAGGCGTTCAATGTGGTTTTCATGATTTCGCTGATTCTGAGGTTTGGGTGTCGGTGCTGCTTGGGTTTCCATAAGAGATCTTCTAGGGGGGTTCTTGCAAGCGCTCTATCCTGCGTCACCCATATCGATTTCTGGTTGTCCCCTAGCCATTCTTTTAGAACCCAGAGTTGCGCTGCTTGGTAATAGTTTCTGAAGTGTGGGAGTGCTAGTCCCCCCTCTTTGACATGGGTCGTAAGGACAGCTCTGGCTACCCTTGGGGGTTTCCTATTCCAAATGAATCGTGAGATTGTCTTTGCCAGCTGTTTGAAGAATTGCTTTGGGATCGTTATCGGTAGGGCATGGAAATAATATAACAGCTTGGGGAGTGCGTTCATTTTTACCGATTGGATCCTCCCCCACCAAGAGATATTTAATGGGCACCAGCGTTCCAGGTCTTTTTTAAGTCTTGATAGTAGAAGGGGGTAATTCTTTTTGTATAGAGCATCTACTTTTTGTGTGAGTGTTATGCCTAGGTATTTAATGCTATCTTCCGCTAATTTTAGACCCAGCGCACGCGCCCCCCTTTTCAATGGTTCTCTATTCCCCACAAGGTGTAGGCTCTCTGATTTATTCTTATTTATTTTCAGCCCCGAGATGTCCCCGAAGTTCTCCAACACCTGTATCGCTCGAGGGAGTGTGCTCGTTGGCTCCTCCAGCGCCAATAGCATATTGTTGCGTATGCTATCACCTTATGTTGTTTACCCGCCATCTCTATCCCCTTAATATGGGTTGATTCCCTTATTTTGATTAGGAGCGGCTCCAGGAAGATTGCATATAAGAGGGGGGAAGAGTGGGCAGCCCTGTTTCGTCCCCCTGGTGATCATTACCCTCTCCGTGACTACCCCGTTGATTGCTATTCTTATCGAGGGGGATGCATAGTTGGCCGTGACCATTTTTATATAGTTGTTCCCAAATCCCATGTATTCTAGGGTCTAAAAGAGTCTGTCGAATGCCTTTTCGGCGTCGAGTGATAGAAGTATTGCTGGGGTATGGAAGATGATTACCATTCGATTTTTTTTGATTGACCTTTAGACAAGTACATAAAAGCTTGTGAAGTTACTTATTATTTATTTGCCCTTTCTTTTGGCGTTTAGAGGAAGCATTGTTTTGGTGATGGTTTCTATTGATGGACTTAATGCGTCTATGTTTGAAGCAGCATCTTTATACACTTGTCTTGCACCAATTTGTTCTCCATTCTTTCGCATTTTTCGTTTAAACTACACAGTACATTTTCTATTTCGAACATCGTAACCGAGCATGTACTTGCCATGCTAATGTTGGAATCTAGGCTAATAGCATGATTCTCATGTGGCATGGCTAAGGACTGAGTTGGGGAGTCTACATTGGGTTTCACTGTTTCTAGTGGCACAAGTACTTCATTCTTACCACTTATGACTTGAGAATGTACTTCCAGTATATTCTGAAATGGCCCATAATATCAGTGTTAAGGTTGGTGACATGGTTTTCAACCCGTTTATCCACTAGATCTATAGTTATCACCTTTGAAGCCAGAGAACTAGTCATATTGATGGGTGATAGTAATGTTGGTGTACTCACTTGTGGGGGGCTCATTAATTTGAGCTTGTATGGTAATATTGCAATCATGATCTTGACTATATAGCTTTAATGGTTCATTCTGAATCGCATTCACATTAGCAGCAATAGGAAGGTTGAGAGTAATCTCAATATGTTTTTTAGCCAAGCAGGGTAATAGTACCTTAATTCCTGTGCAATCTCGTTACCTGCAGCTATTTTTTCCGTTTGGGAGATGAAATCACTTCAAAGTGTTCATTGGGGGTTACAATTAGATCGGGGTGTGATCAATCTCATGAGTCGACCTTTGGGAGGTAATTACACCAGTTTTTTTCGCTTGCTCATCCAATTTTTTTCCCACTCATTTCCTGTTTCATTTGTGCTACTCTACCCTTTTTTATTTATGAAACTGCTTTTGGTTATTGTTTTGGGGATACATGTTCGATTTCCTTGGCATGGGTAATGCAGCCTAGGGGGTGATGGCAATGGATCACTAGTGTGGCGGTCTATCTTATTAGATTTGTTTGATATTCTACATTGGTTGTCTACATAATGATCTACCTCCTTAACATTTTTGATTATTGCACTTAAGGAGGCAGAGAAGACAGATGTCAGGGAGTTCTGGTTGTGTTGTCAGTATTAGCAAAATATATCCCGGTGCTATTATTTATTAATTAAATAGCACTCGCCGCATGACTTTCGGGTTCATACAGATATATATAGGGTTTCCTGTTTTAGGGGTTCATTATTTTTTTATTCCGGGGGTGTTTTTTCATTGTTTTCACAAAGTTTCAGGATCTGTTTTTATCAGTGTTATCCTGTTTTCCCACATCAAAAAAATCGCAGATAGCTGTTTTTTACAGTGTAAACACACAAACATTCTTTTATTGTTTCACAGCCCGCATAAGTAGGGTAATTCCTCTTAGAGCAAGAGGTTATGAACACTTTCCGGATAACAAAGATGAATGTGTTAAACCAGTAATATCTAACATTTCTACAAGTCAAAATGATTGTAGTAAAATTATGCAATACTTTTTCAGGGACTCTTTACCCATCCTTGCCCTTTCTTTTCTTCCCAAGAAAACTTTGATTTGTGAAAACGACCTTTCCACATTGTACAGACTTCTAATTTTAGCAGATAAGGCATAGCATGATAAAAGGTTTTGCCGGGGAGCACTCACTTTGGTGGGGATAAGGATTATTTGGACTGTCAAAATAAACTCTGAGCAGATAATAACTGTTTATCAAGTGCTGCTCACTACAAAACGAGAAGGGAGTCTTATTAATCTACCCGCTGAGGCTTGCTGTTGGCCTGTTGTGGGAATATCAGGGGATCATATAGCAGAATTTTTCAAGGGCAACTCAGCAGGTTAGGTGATTGTTGCTGAGATGTTATATGGTTATACCTTTCTTTAAATCTTATGGTTTTTTCGTATTACTGCTGAAATATGTGCTGTAGAAAGTGTTGTTTTGACTGGAGATGAGCACGGCTCTCTCGCTTGACTCTGCGTGGGAACTTTTGTCCCCATATCGAAAATCAAAAGCTGGCACCCATGAATCTAATCACAGTAAGTGAACATATCTTAAAGTGAAATATACAAATGTAGTTCAATTGACATTCCCCTTAGAAGGAAGTGTGCAAGACAAAAGAGCATTGGACTTTTACAAAAAATGATGAATACCAGATAAATAACCTGAGAGAGGAAATGTTCCAATAAAAATGCTGGAAAAGTATAAAAGGTGCTCACCTTTTAAACCCAGCAATCTGTAGCGAAATATTCCCTGTAAAACAAAATCTCAATACAAGACAAGTGCTTGTGTTCTTGTGGGTAAGCGTCTGCACTGGGAACATGACAAACTGGCTAAAATCCCGGCAGCCAAATACTTGAGCAAGCGTGCCAACCTCAACCAAAGGGGTTACGTATGCCCTCAAATTACTCTGTCCACCCACATGTATCCCCTAAATGAGCCATCATTTATAAATTGCTCCTAATTTAAAAACTCTCCTTGAAGAAAGCAAGTTCTAAGCAGCAATTAAGGGGCCTGCATCCACTGATGGGCTGCTGGGTGCAGGTGCTCTAGAGAGCCACATGAGGTTGGGAGGTGACCGTGACACTGTGGCCTCATGCAAGCCTCGTACATGCAAGCCTCATACGGCTTTCCTTTTAAAGCTGACAGGCAGCAGACACTTTTCAGCTCTCCTCCAGACAGATACACATACACAGAGGGTCTCTGATCACAAACCGAGACACTGAAAAATCCATGTTAAACCATTTTTTGATCATGCAAATATTTGTCAGTGATCAAGGGCTATTTTGAGGAATTTTAGCCAATTTTAAGACTTGTATCAGCAACCATAAAAATGGCTGCAATTTGTCTACAATTCCTCAAAATAGCTCTTACCATATATGAATACATTTTTTTTTTTACAAAGAAAACAATGTAACATTGAATGTACAGTGTTTTTTTAATAAGGTCGGGACAGGAGGGGAAGCAAATAAGCATAAATGGAGGGAGTAGAGCCCTTTACCTATTGTCTGCCAAGCCCCTTCTCCAGCCACCCCTGCAACTCCAAACTTCATCCCATCCCTGCTCATACTATGGCAGCACTGGAAACGGGGAAACAGTGTTTTTCAGTTTAAACCTGGGGGCACTTTTTCCTCCAGTGGGTTGTTTTCTGGTGTTTATCGGATTTCTGAAATCCGGAAAGCATAGATATATATCTTACAGAGTGCCTTTTTTGGTGGGTTGGAGGCTATTGGGTTATGCCTGCGACACCGCACATAAAATGCTATACACTAGCACACTATAATAGGCTTGCATATTTATGTGCAATACTAGATCAAAACATTATTCTTGCCAGCGTGCAGTCACAATTGACTATTGAGCTTTTGGGCTATGCACACAGCACATTAAATGCTAAACACTCAACGCACTATGAAACACTAACAACTATGTGAGTACTAGATCGACACATTATTCTTGTAAGTGTGTAATAACGGTTATGGACAGTTCTAATCCGGGGTCTGTCAATGGGTATTACACAATCAAATACTCTAAATACCAATTACCAATTAGTCGCGATAGACAAGAGGGGCATGAGGGGCCAATGGATACACGATTAAAACACAATTTAAAGATTACTCCCAAATAGGAGTTTAACACAAATTGCATTTACATTTAATTTCTTATATTTCCATATGTGCAACGAATGCTCAAGTTGCTGCATTTATCTGTAATTAAGCAGTGAATAGGGTAACAATAACAGATGCTTAGGCTAATGGCAATATGATAACTGAGGTAACATCAGAAACTCCTCGATTTAAACGGGGAGATTATATCTGACTTTACTTTGACAGGTCGTTTCTTACTGTGTAAGCGGAACAATATGATCCACACGGACGACTCCAATGGGTGCGAATAAGCGGAGTTCGACAGGAGGGTTTGGCAGTCTGCGGCAGGCTGCATTGTGGAAAACACCACGTTTGCTGCTGAGGTCTGTTTTCACTCTTTCCTAATCTGAGGAGGAGCCAGTCCTTAAAACCTGCCACCGGCTGCGCAGCGGCCGCAGAGTTCGGCAGGAGAGTTTGGCAGTCTGCGGCAGTTCACGGCGGGAGATGGCGACGGGTCAAAACAGCGAAGAAGAACCTGGAAGGCGTATCCGCAGCCATCATCAGCGGATGGAGGAAAGCGGACTGGAACATCGCAGCCCTCTGAGACCAGGGCCTTTGTCAAAAAGAGGTAAGACCCTGACAAAGGATAACCCTGTGACGCAAGACTAACAAGGGCAGCGTCCGTCTTCCCCCCGCCTGAGCGCCAAGAGCAGATTGTGCATCCCAAAGCAAATGCTCACCTGCGCATCGCTGACTTGGACTCTATCGGCCAAGTGTGCACCCCAGAGGTGGTGTCAGAACCACTGCTGAAGAATCCTGCAGGAGTGAAGCTGGTCCTCTAAACCCCCAAAGCCCGCCTGCCCAACAATCCTGTAACAATAAAACTATTGGACAGGCAAACCCAAGGGGAAAGGGGAATTGGATTGAGAGAAAAGAGACAAGTCTGGAACTCTCTGGAACTCCTACTGCTGGCACTTCTGTCTGTCTTTGCAGGAAAGATCTGGTATTATTTTTCAGTAGTGTTCCTAAAATAAAAATGCAGTCTTAGAATACCTTTTTCTATTTCTCTACAATGACTAATCTTCTGATTACTAGATTCTATTACCTGTAGCCTAAGCTCGAACTGCTGTTAGGCTCTTTAATTTCTTAAGTGGTTATGTAGCAATATTGTAGGTAGTCGGCTGTAATTCGATTCTTGACAATGTAGTATCATTTATCTTTTCTTCTAACACCACCTCAAAAGTCCTTAAAAATAAACACCCAAAAGCTTATCACTACTACAATTCCAGTTTTTAAAATACTTTTGAACTTAACTTTTTAGGAATTAAATAATACCTTGTACTATATTGGACGAAGATGATGTTATTTTGTAACTGAGGTCAAAATCGGAAGAATTCTGCTTCATCTAAGGCTTCAAATATTTTTGAACATCCTCCGTGAAGAAACGCGCTCGTATTGAAGAAATAACGAATTCCAAGATGGCCGTGACACTTGAACAACGTTGTTAGGTCCTTTTTTCTAATCCCGCGCATCCAAATACACTCGGTACATGCTCGCGAGTAATACGGACCCGACTCGCGCACGTAAAAAAAAAAAAATGAAGTTAGTACTTTTTAATATTTAAACATTAGAAACACGGCGCATAGAACCGCGCGCCTTATTAGTGGTTACTAAATAACAAAATACACACTTACCATCTTATTAAAGTTAACCAGTCTTACACATTATTGTTCTAATTTCAGTAGAGAAACTTTAACAAAAATTGTCACTTGAATCACAATAAATTAATCTCTAAAGATCCAAGAGGTCACTTAGCTTTGTCCTTTACTGGATGACTGGATACAGCTGCTCAGCATCAAAGTCACTTGCAACTAGTTTCTGGTAACAGTTGCTCAGCTTCAGAGCCACTTGAAACTAGTTTCTTTCTTCTACTGCAGTCTTAATCAAACTTGAATACTATGTTAAATGTAAAGCTATAATACTGTAATCTACCACTTATTATGTGGAAATAAACCTTATTTATTGGAGCTAACTAATGACCTACTCTGGTAGAAACTTTAATGAAAGGCAGTTTAGAACTTTTTAGAACATTCCACAATGATAACACAATGATGCCCGCAGTAAACCTAACCAATCACTGCTGAGAAAGTGTTCCACCATCTTGGCTGGGGAGAATCTCATCTTTCTAACTGGAAAAAAGTAGTTACGGAAATATGAACAAATCTTTTAGTGACATTTTCTACCCTCACACCTGGGATGATTTAAATAATTCAATACTTTAACAAACCCCTCTTTCTAGCTTTTGAGAAATAATAGCTGTAACTTCTAAAAGGACCCTTGCAAATGTGAGGTACAAAATGTGAAAACCTGACAGTACCCCACCCCGTAATACACCTGCCCCAGGGCCTGGTTTAAAGGGTTTTAAATAATGAAACTTTTTGGTCAATTTAGGGGCATGAACATCCTTACTTTTAACCCAAGATCTCTCTTCAGGCCCGTACCCCTTCCAGTCTACTAAATATTGCAAATGACCCCAAACAATTTGAGAATCCAAAATTGCTTGAACCTCATATTCACTATCATTATCAGAAAATACTGGACCAGGTACGCCAAATAATCTAGTGTCACTTCTACATGGCTTCAACAATTTGACATGGAATGTAGGGTGTATTTTCATACTAGATGGTAATTTCAACTTTAAAGTAACTGGAGAAAATACCTTCTCAACTTCAAATGGTCCAATAAAACGAGGACTAAATTTGTTCTTTCCTTTCAAAGCTAAAGTCTTAGTGGATAACCATACCTTATCCCCTACCTGATAATTAGGAGCCTCTCTACGTTTCTTATCAGCAAATACCTTATAACTCAACTTGCTTACTTTTAAAGCTCGAACTGCCTTTTCTAAATTCTGTCCCATACTTCTCAATCTACACTCAACATCAGGAACTTCCACTTCATCTAAAACGACTCCTCCCAGAAAACGTGGATGAAATCCCTGATTTATGAAAAATGGAGACATTGAAGTTGAATCCTTGACTGTGTTATAACAGAATTCTGCCAACCACAATAATTCCACCCAACTGTGATCAGAACCCAAATAACAACGAATATACTTCTCTAACTCCTTGTTAACCCTTTCTGATTGTCCGTTTCCCTCTGGATGATAACTAGTAGTCAAGTTAATTTCAATTCCCAATTCCTTACAAAAAGCTTTCCAAAACCTTGAGACAAACTGTGCTCCTCGATCTGATATCACTTGACTTGGTAAACCATGAAGTTTCACTACATTCTGTAAAAAGGCTTGGGCCAAAGACGTTGCGGTGGCTGCACCTTTAATGGGAATGAAATGTCCTGCTTTGGAAAGAACATCTACCACCACTAAAATGGTCGAACATCCTTTGTCAGATGGTAATTCAACAATGTAATCCATTGATACTCTATGCCAAGGACGAGGCGGAATTGGCAAAGGTACTAATAAACCAGCAGTCTTTTGATGATCAGATTTTGCTTGAATACAAACTTCACAAGTTCTAACATAATTTTCAGTGTCTTCACGCATCTTTTCCCACCAAAATTCTCTTCGAAGAAGTTCCACAGTTTTCTTAACTCCTGGATGACCTGCCAAAGGTGAATCATGACAATTCTTCAATGCTTCTTCCTGTAGCTCCTCAGAAGGTAGATATAATTTTGTATCCACATAAGGCAAACCTTCCTTAATACTTCGCACCGGGTCTCCAGCTTCCCATTCTTCCAATTCTTCCTTAGACAGTAACTGAAGAATTTGTTCTTGAAAATCAACTTCCTTATGCACTTCACCCACAACAAAATTCTTCTCAGACAAAAGTGGTACTGGAGCACTATCATCAGCCTTTAAACTTCCTGGAAAGCATCGAGGTAGAGCATCAGCTTTTCCATTCAAACGTCCCAGCTTGAATGTAATTACAAAATCATATTCTGCAAAAAACAATGACCAACGAAGTTGTCTTGGTGTTAAAGTCTTGGCGGAATGAAGAAAAGTCAAATTTCTGTGATCAGTTAAAACAGTAACTCGATGACGTCCACCCAAAAGATAATGCCTCCATTCCTCGAAAGCTGACTTAATAGCCAAAAGTTTTTTGTCTGTAATTGTATAATTTTTCTCGGCTGATGTAAACCTTTTTGAAAAGAACACCACCGGATGAATCTGTCGAGTTCTTGAATGACGCTGGGATAAAACTGCTCCCATGGCACAGTCAGAAACATCAGCCTCCACGAAGAAAGGTTGATTCACATCAGGATGCAGCAAAATTGGACCTAAAATACATTTTTCTTTGAGAAATTTAAAAACGTCTTCAGCCTCTTCACTCCATACAAACCTTGTACTTTTTTTCAATAATTTAGTGATCGGAGAAACCACTTGAGAAAAATTTTGAATAAATCGACGAGAAAAATTTGCAAATCCAATAAAGCATTGAACATCTTTTGCAGAAGCTGGTTGTGGCCAATCTCTTACTGCTTTTACTTTACTCGAATCCATCTCAAGACCTTCTGGAGATAACACGAAGCCTAAAAATTCCACACGATTTGTGTGAAACTGACTTTTTTCCAGTTTTGCAAAAAGGTGGTTCTCACTTAATTTCACTAGAACCTTTTTTACATGCTCCAAATGTTGTTTTTCTTCTTTTGAAAAAATCAAGATGTCGTCAATGTAAACCCCTACAAATATATCTAAATATTCACGAAGGACCTGATTAATAAAAAATTGAAATGCCGCAGGAGCATTACACAGCCCAAATGGCATCACCTGGCACTCGAGGAGTCAATAGCGCGTTCTAAAAGCTGTTTTCCACTCGTCTCCTTCACGAACACGAACCAGGTGATAGGCCCCTCGAAGATCCAATTTTGTGAAAATCTTAGCTCCATGAATTCTATCCAACATTACTGATATTAAAGGTAATGGATAGCGTTTTTTGATAGTAATTTTATTCAGAGCGAATAAATCAATGCAAGTTCGGAGAGTTTTATCTTTCTTTGGAACAAAGAGCAGAGGTGAGGCAGCGGGTGATTGCGAATGTCGAATGAATCCTTTAGCTAAATTTTCTTCTAAATATTCTTTTAAGAACTCATCTGTAAGTGCATAAATTCTTCCGCATGGAATCGGTGCTCCAACTGCTAGATCAATTTGGCAATCGAATGGTCTATGAGGTGGTAATTCATTTGCTTCCTTCTTATCAAATACATCCTGAAAATCCTTATAACACTCTGGTAAAATTCCAGCTACTGCCCCCACTATATGCTTGTTAACAAACCCTGCTGCCAAACAGACTCCTATAGATTTAAAAACTCTCTCCTGACCTTCCTCAGTTAATCTTGTAAAACATTGTTCTTTACAAAAACTCGATTTAAACTCTAAAGTTCTTTTTCCCCAACCTATTATGGGATTATGTAAAGATAGCCAAGGCATACCCAAAATAATTAGTAACTGTGGTGCATCAATTAATTCAAACTCAATTTCTTCACTATGCTCTTCCCCAATCTTCATCTCTAATTTAGCTATCATTTGAGTTATCAACCCAGAGGTAAGTGGTGATCCATCTACAGCTCGCACTTGCTCAGGCATTCTCTTTTTAACTACAGGAATTCCCAACCTACCAGCCAAACCAATATCAAAAAAATGTCCTGTTGCCCCAGAATCAATAACACACGGTCCACCACATTTTGGCTTACCTTCCCAAGAAAAGGATACGTTTAATGTGATGTATGGAACTGCAGTCTGAACTGTGTTCGCCACTTGTTGACTTTTTCCAGAAAATGACTGAATTCGCTTTGGTGCACGTGGACATTTCCCTACAAAATGAGTGCAATCACTGCAATATAAACACAAATTTTCTTTCCTTCTTCTGTCCTTTTCTTCCTTAGTCAATGGTGATCTAATAGAACTAACTGTATCATTCCGCATAGAACCCTTAACCTCCTTAACTTGCTAAATTCTGGGACGATCATTCTTGAACCAAACTCTATTCTCAGAAAAATGTCTTCGCTTTTCTAATCTTCTCTCTCCCAACCTCATATCTAATTGCATCACTAAATTTATCAGATCCTCACTAGAGGTTGGTCTCTCTACTATATTTGATAAAGCATCTTTCAATTCATCTCGCAAACCTCTATAAAAAATGGAAGCTCTTTTTTCGTCTGGCCAAACACTTTCCAACACTAACCCCCTAAACTGTGTGATGTAAGAACTCAATTCACGATTTCCCTGGCGTAACTCTAAAGGTTCCCCTTCGAACATTCTTCTAAAAACCAACTTAAAATCCGACCCACTATGTAATTCTGCTGCTCTTCTCTCAACAAGAGACACTGACCAAGCTGCTGCTTCTCCAGTGAGATATGATATTAGAAATGCTACCCTAGAAGTTTCTGTGGGAAATGCCGCTGGCCTGCACAAATAATGTAATTTACATTGCATTATGAATGATTTGAATTTTCTGAAATCCCCTCCAAACCTTTCTGGGGGAGCTAAAGGTGTCGATACTATAGTACCTCCCGAAATAATATTAACTTCTCTTTCTTTCTGTGTAACTATCTTGGGTGCTTTTACTTCAACTTCTTCAGGATACAAAATGGGTGGTGCTTTTTCTAGTCCAAACCTCAAACCTGACGGTCCTGCAGAATCTCCCTTGTTGACTTGACTATTTAACTCCTCCATCTTAATTCCCAAGGACAAAGTCTCCTTTCTAGACTCCTTCAATTCTTCTTTAACTTCTAATAAAATCTTTTCTAAAGCTACTAAACTCAATCCTGACTCAGGATCCATCTTCACTCAGGCAGGATCAATTTCGTGGGCCTTTCATTCTGTCAGAACCACTGCTGAAGAATCCTGCAGGAGTGAAGCTGGTGCTCTAAACCCCCAGAGCCCGCCTGCCCAACAATCCTGTAACAATAAAACTATTGGACAGGCAAACCCAAGGGGAAAGGGGAATTGGATTGAGAGAAAAGAGACAAGTCTGGAACTCTCTGGAACTCCTACTGCTGGCACTTCTGTCTGTCTTCGCAGGAAAGATCTGGTATTATTTTTCAGTAGTGTTCCTAAAATAAAAATGCAGTCTTAAAATACCTTTTTCTATTTCTCTACAATGACCAATCTTCTGATTACTATATTCTATTACCTGTAGCCTAAGCTCGAATTGCCGTTAGGCTCTTTAATTTCTTAAGTGGTTATGTAGCAATATTGTAGGTAGTCGGCTGTAATTCGATTCTTGACAATGTAGTATCATTTATCTTTTCTTCTAACACCACCTCGAATGTCCTTAAAAATAAACACCCAAAATCTTATCACTACTACAATTCCAGTTTTTAAAATACTTTTGAACTTAACTTTTTAGGAATTAAATAATAGCCTGTACTATATTGGACGAAGATGACGTTATTTCGTAACTGAGGTCAAAATCGGAAGAATTCTGCTTCATCTAAGGCTTCAAATATTTTTGAACATCCTCCGTGAAGAAACGCGCTCGTATTGAAGAAATAACGAATTCCAAGACGGCCGCGACACTTGAACGACGTCGTTAGGTCCTTTTTTCTAATCGCGCACATCCAAATACACTCGGTACACGCTCGCGAGTAATACGGACCTGACTCGCGCTCGTAAAAAAAAAATGAAGTTAGTACTTTTTAATGTTTAAACATTAGAAACACGGCGCATAGAACCGCGCTCCTTATTAGTGGTTACTAAATAACAAAATACGCGCTTACCATCTTATTAAAGTTAACCAGTCTTACACATTATTGTTCTAACTTCAGTAGAGAAACTTTAACATAAATTGTCACTTGAATCCCAAAAATTAATCTCTAAAGATCCAAAGTTCACTTAGCTTTGTCCTTTACTGGATGACTGGATACAGCTGCTCAGCATCAAAGTCACTTGCAACTAGTTTCTGGTAACAGTTGCTCAGCTTCAGAGCCACTTGAAACTAGTTTCTTTCTTCTACTGCAGTCTTAATCAAACTTGAATACTATGTTAAATGTAAAGCTATAATACTGTAATCTACCACTTATTATGTGGAAATAAACCTTATTTATTGGAGCTAACTAATGACCTACTCTGGTAGAAACTTTAATGAAAGGCAGTTTAGAACTTTTTAGAACATTCCACAATGATAACACAATGATGCCCGCAGTAAACCTAACCAATAAATGCGAGAAAGAGTTCCACCATCTTGGCTTGGGAGAATCTCATCTTTCTAATTGGAAAAAAGTAGTTAAGGAAATATGAACAAATCTTTTAGTGAAATTTTCTACCCTCACACCTGGGATGATTTAAATAATTCAATACTTTAACAAACCCCTCTTTCTAGCTTTCCAGGAATAATAGCTGTAACTTCTAAAAGGACCCTTGCAAATGTGAGGTACAAAATGTGAAAACCTGACAGGTGGATCCTTGGCCGCATATGCCTGGAAGCGAGTTGGGACATGCAGAGATGGCGGGGGAGGAGGAAGCAAGGAGGCTTCCCAGACCGGGGGCCCGGGCACCAGGGGCACGTCAGTGACCCCGGATTTTCACTCTGGGACAAGGAGGAGGGACTGAGAGACGTGGCTGTCCCCGTCCCCCAGATGAAGGTGAATTACCCCGCTGAACTGGCATGTAAACCTGTGGCAGGGGGTTGCCTGTGACAACCAAACAATTGAAATCGTTATCCACCCAACCCCCGATGTTGAAAACCTTCAAAGCCCACCCGCCGTAAACAGCACGAATAATTATCAGGAGGCGGAGACTCTGGGGAAATCTCAAACTATATTGGACTCATTGATAAAGATAGTGTTTTGAGCGCTGAGGATGAACAGGACTAATCACAATTGATAGAAAATCCCCTAAACTCAACGAACAACGAGGAGCTATAAGATAATTCAAGGAAGCCAAAAAACAAACCTACCAATAAGAAGTATCAGAAAAAGCAGAAACTTAAGGATAAAAGAATAGCTCAATACACCCGTTGATCTTTACAAAGAAAAAAGGGAGTCGACGGGAACCAATGGAAACTGACATTAAAGGAAAACGGACATACATAAAGATCAACCCGATGAGTAAAGCAGGCATAACAGGTCAACCAACGGTCTCACACTTTTTCTTGAAAAAAACAACATAAAAAGAACCCAAACTTGGGTGAGCTCTCGGATGCGGAAATCCTGCAAGGGGCTGACATAGACCCTACGGTACAGCTTCCAGGGCTTGAAGTGTTCTCATGGTCTGGTCATCTATAGACCTCAAAAAGCAAAGTGCTGAACATGGCCCTATTAATCAGACAGAACTGAAGGTCCCCCAAGGAAAAGGATCATTTCAGTCTTCTGTGGAGGAAGCAAATGGCGTAGATAACACGCCGAAACAAACAGAGGACACCGCCCCCCAGATAGCGAGATTAAGGACGCCATTAAGAGCGGACCTAAAATTAGACAAGGAAAAGGGGAGCGAGCCTAAGCAGACAACTCAACCGGGGGATAGGGTCATAGCGGGCAAAAGCAGACCTACAATAGGACAACAGGGCAGGGAGCTGGAACCCCAACCACATGAAAACCGGGACGAAATAGAGGAACGTATAACCCAGGATAAAATACCCCCAAAAGAGCAGATACCCCAGGAAAAAAAGAACAACTTGAAATCCACGAGTCCAACGGGTGAGAAAACATCGACACCAGCAGCGACTAATAAGAACGAACCTGTAGACTACGAACCAAATGACTTTAGCGCCAAGGGTGCAAGGGATAAAGAAATTAAACAGACCCTTTTCAAATCACCCTTTTCAAATCACCTCCAAGAAGGCAAACTTCTAAAAGACCCATGGAATGCTCGCAAAAAGAAACACCCACAAAAAAAACAGACTTAATGGCGATAGTGTCTACTACAACAATCGCGCTGGCACCCTTCTCAAAA
Organism: Ambystoma mexicanum; assembly: GCF_040938575.1. Taxonomy (NCBI): domain Eukaryota; kingdom Metazoa; phylum Chordata; class Amphibia; order Caudata; family Ambystomatidae; genus Ambystoma; species Ambystoma mexicanum. Next base: position 1,090,980,902 of record NC_090929.1, read on the forward strand.
CTCTATGAGTCACTTAATGACACACTTAAGGACCATACCTCATTATTAGCTATGATGCACACTAACATGACTTTTCTGGAGGGCTTTATCACCGCTGCACCCAACTTAAGGGAGCTTTATAAATCCAGCCCCCTTCAAAAACCTGGTGAAGGACCGGAAAAAAAAGTACATCTAAGGGATCAAAACACTGAAACAAGTAAAGTAGAAACAAGGACCCAGAGCTCGCAAACAGTCCAGTGGAAAGGAGGCCAAAAAGACAAACCAAACGTATCTAATGGACCGCAGCTGGAAATAATCATCTAAAAAAGAAAGACCACAAAGGTTGGGCACCACCAGCCTCTAGTCGGTCTTTAGAACAATCCACTCAAGTTGTATACCAGGATCAAGCCCAACCCAAAAGGTTGGAGAAGAGAGAGAACCTTAACCAACATGTAACAAATCCGAAAACCATTAACGGATGTGTTGTCCTCGAAGTGAAGACGGCAATTGAGACAAGGTTTCGCCATAAAACACACGAATTACCCCGCCAGAAATCACAAAACTCTAAGGGTGACACGTACCCAGTGTTCTCACAGCTACAGGGTAAGAAAATCACTGAGAGAAGGCGGGTAATATTTGAAGAACCAGAACCTCAGGTAGAGGTACACACAGGAGTCGAAGAAGAGACAGAGGATAAAGCAGCACTTTCTGTGTTGGCCCAACAGGTACCCACTAACAACATTCCTCAAAATTACGGAATTGGACCGGAACCTGCTCGACCTTGCACACATCTACTGAGTAAGAGAAGTGTGATTATCGACTTAGAGGAAACAATCAACTTGTCGGACATATATCAATATTCTACAGAGGAGGTAGATCTTGAGACATATTGGACAGAAGAACACCACCAGCAACCACAAAAAATTTTGATTAAGAACAGTAAAGCTAGCACTAATGGACAATCGCCACCGTTTATGTCGTTAGCTGATAAAAGGAAAATAATTGATAACGATGAAAGGGACACCTGGGACCACAAGAAACCACAGGAAAAACGCTCCCCAAGAAAGTTAAGAAATAACCAAACATCGGACAGACATACAAGCACACAAGATGACGAAAAAAGAAGAACGTACTCGAGAGAGAGAGAAAAGACGAGAGATCAGTAAGGGGAAAACGAACACAAAACTCTAGAAGAAGCTCGAAACACTCACTGGGTTTCAGAAAGAGAAACATGAGTAACACTTATCAAGGACGATAGAGTCATTTACAAGGACAAAATAAAAAGTGCTAGAAATGTTTGTCTCGAAATCATAGGAAAGTCGGACGGGATAATTCTGAACAGGAAAAACGTAAAGACATTTTTTCAGTGTATACCGTCCCTAAGAACAATTAACTCAGCTGACATTATGATTGTGGAATTTGGAACAACAGGAACTCTGGATAGTGTTTACTTACATATCCCCTTGCCCGTTGTGATATCAATGATAGCACAAGCTGTCGAAAGCTTTCGGATATTGGGTTATGAGTTAACAAATTACAATGATGTCAAACGAAAGTGGGAGAAAATGCCACAAGAAAGATCTCAGACCCAAGACGTGGGTGAACTCACGGGGCAAGATCAAACAAAACCTAGTACAAGAGCTGCAGAAATAACCCGCAAAGGAAACGGAAGGCGCAAAGTCCCTGATCTGGAAAAATGTTCAGAACCAAACCCCAATAAGAAACCTTATCGGGTGGAGGAAGAGCAGGCGTGTGAAAAAAACGGACACAAAGTGGGGTCTGCATCGCCACAGAACGAAATAAGAGGAACTTTCAAAGACCCAACAGGGGTGGGTCGTTTTCCTAATGGCCCACTATCAAAAATAAAGATAACATTCAACCCGGAAGATTGTGAAAAAGAAGAACTATCGCACGCAAAGATGGAAAAAGAACGGAACCAAGTAAAAGGCGGCCAGAAATGGAGGTGAATCTCAAAGGCGCTCAATCAGAGCAACCGTAGTTAGCAAATCCAGAGAGAAGGACCCGAAGATACTTCATCAAAGGAAACCCGAGGGAAGGATTCCTCCCTGAAGTTTGCCTCTTGGAACACAAGAGGCTTTACACACCTGCTAAACCCAAGCGATGTATGCATAGGAGACTTTGATGTCCTCTGTCTCCAAGAGACATGGCTAAGAGATCAACCAACAATGGATGGCTACGAAACATACCTTTCCCCGGCAGCGAAAAGGCTCTCAGGTAGACCTTCATTGGGCCTCTTGATTATGCTGCGATCAAACAAAGAGCTATGAGTAACAAAAGTAATAGAATCATCACTATACTTCCAAGTGTTATAACTAAAATGGGAAGAGGAAAACCCAAAAAACATCAAAACCGAAGCTGGAAGACATGATAATAATTAACACCTATTGGAATCCCCTAGTCATAAGCGACAATCATTTCCTAAAACAAGCTAATAGTATCATGGACAAGATCATGTCTGAGTATCACCTATGCTAACTGATTATATGCAGAGATCGGAATTTAGAATACCCAAAAGGGAAACGGAGTAAGCCAATTTCCACTCTAAAGACTCCTGCGATAAAAAGACGAATGAAAAGGGCAAAATTAATGAAAGCAAGGGTCCTACAAAATCTTCACTTTCTGAGAGACGATGACACCAACATCGTTCTCAGCCACCCTTGATCACATCTTTGTTACTCGCGAATTTCTTGCGTATATTACCAACTTCCAGGTTACTCGCACCAAGAACAGTGGTCGTAATCTGCTTCAATTTGAGTGGAAATCCCACCACGAAATAAGAAAAACAATGGAAATGGAGATCGAAGAAACAAGCGGAAGAATACGATTAAAAGTGAAACCAGAAGATGTGAGTACGCTAACTAAAATATATACGGAAAGAATTAGCTACCAAAAAGACAAGATGGCCGATTATGTTTATAGATGTTTAAACATTGATCGTAAAGTCAACGTCCCAGTGAAAAATGCTCATGATCACACCCACACTTACGATAAAACCCTAGTTGAAGAAAGGAAAAAATTAAGAAAGGCACTGAGACAAGCAAATAAGACTCTTGATAAAAAGGATATAGAAGCAGCATTCGAGATAAAAAAAATCTTACAAGAACTGGCTGAGATCCCATAAAGCATATATGCTCCAGGCAGACGCAGAACACATGTTAAGAGTGATGAATGGGTGAAAATCGAGGGATTTTTGGTCACTGATCAAGACAACATCGAAGACTCCTTTGAATGTAATCCATAACAACGTAGGAGAAAATAAGTGGATGGATCATTTTACCAAGCTTTTCAAAAACCCAAATATAGGGACAATGGCCTCGGACAACAGGATGGAAACAAAATGGGACCTTCCTACTGATATAACATCAATCATAACGAAAATAAAAAGACTGAATACCTCCAGGGCGCCTGGGCCTGACGGCCTGACAAACGCCCACCTAAAAGAAGCTCCAGAGAACGGGGCAATATTTATCAGTAAAGTATTCAACACCATCATTGAAACAAAATCCATACCTAGAGCTTGGGAAAAAGCCACCGTAGTTCCGGTTTATAAAAAACACACCAAGACAAAACACAAAGAACTACAGGCCAATAGCGTTATTAGACGTTATTGGCAAAGTTTATGGAACAAATCTACTGGAGCTGTTTCAGAAATGGGCAACAGATAACGATCTAATGGACCTGTTCCAGTCGGGCTTTGTAAAGAACGCAGGTACTTTGGCCAACATATTTTTGATTAATATCTTAAAAAGCAGGACCAAGGAAGGAAAACCCGGCGTATACATGGCTTTCATTGACCTGATTCAAGCATTTGACCAGGTCAATAGGTAGCGTTTATGGGAGAAGCTGGAAGCCAAAGAATGTCCCAGAAACATACTGGAACAAATTCAAGTTCTCTACACGGAGACGTCCTTATCAATCCGCCTGAATCAACAGGGCACGCCATCAACCCCTATACAAACATTGAGAGGGGTTAAGCGGGGATGTCCCTTGGCTCCAACGCTATTCAATGCCTACCTATGGGACTTTAAAGATTCTGAGATTGCAGTGAGATCATACCCACCAAAAATGGGAGGGGAGGTGATATCTCGCCTGTTCTACGCAGACGATCTAATTTTATCAGATCAAACACTGATAGGGCTACAAAGACAATTAGACAACTTGAGCCAATACATTGGAAAGAACAACTTGGAAATCAACAAGATCAAATCCAAGACAATGACGCTGCAAAAAACCATCATACCCAAAATTCCATTTACATGGCATTTGGAGGGTGTAAAAATCCAAACTGTCTCAGAATTGTAATACTTGGGAGTTGTTATGAGTAACGATTTAACAGAAACAAACATGCACCTCCATCTCTGGGAAAAAATAAGGAACTTAACAACTCAAGCAAAAGCCATTGAAAGGAAATTATGTCGATTCTCACTCAACCCAATCATTCAATACTATAGAACAAAAGTGATCCCATCATTAACATACGGGGCTGAGGCCTTCTTCAACCTACCAGAAGAACTGTGGATGAAACTCGAAAGTTATTTCTGGAGACAGTTATTGAATCTCGTATCCTCAACACCAATGGCTCTAATAAGAAGGGAATTATGCACTGGATCCTTACAAGTCATCGTCGAGAGTAACAGACTGATGCTATACAGCAAAGTGATTATCCCTGAGCGTTCTAACATCTTTGGTATTATTCATAAAGACATTTTGACTCGGACTCTAAAACCTTAAAGGTCTGGTGTCAGAAAATAACATCAGCATTGGAGGAAATAAGATCCTTGGAAATGGAGCTAATGAATAACCCAACAAAAGTGATTACAAGACTGGAAACTTTAGATTGGATAAAGACACAAGACAAAGCGGGGTCATACAAACTTGCAGCACATTTAACATTGATAAGCAGAAAGCTAAACGACACAGGATTATATCTGAAGATTTTCCCAAACAGACAACACCGACAAACTCATGAGAGCACAGCTCAATGTTCTGACAACTAACGAAGTAAGGTCAATCAGAGGAATCACAACCACAACCGGATGTGGATTCTGTGAGAGACCGGATTTTAAGGAAACACTAAGACATCTCCTGCTGAATTGTAAGGGCCTTACGAAAGAAAGAAACATATGCTCCATCTGTTTGAGGATCTGAATTACTATGAAGAACAGGATTGGTGAAGCGCCTAATGGAGGGGAAAGGACAAGTGAAACAATTGCAGTAACACAATTTTTACAACACATCGACCTTGGAAAACCTTAATTCTGAAATAGGAATAATAAAAAAAAAAATAAGGAAAACAGAACTTGGTTTTGGAATCCAGAACAAAATTGTAAAAAAAGTGTGTGAGCATTTTTAAATCAATAAACAAACAAACAAAAAAAAAAAATAACACAAATGCGTGCCAGTGGCTAGATAGTGGACACAGCTACGCCTACTACCACTACTGTCACAAACACCAAATGCCGCGACACCACAGAACAGCAAAACAGTACTTCCTGTGCACTTCTGGGTGCGCACGGCCACTGTATTTGTAGGCGGTAGTGAGCACAGGGGGGCATAGCCAAAACCGTTATTAGTATGGGTAGAAAACCACTTCAGGGAGTCATAAAGGCAGTTCTCTATAGTATAGAGTCACTGGAATCGCATAAGAATCAACCACAATGAAGTTGAAACATAGTAAACACTCCACATGTTCTCTGCTCATCAGCAGCAACGGTGAAGGGCAAGTCAGCGTCACCAGCAAAACAACACTTCCTGTGTACTTCACATTCATAAGCTTCCTCGGATTGTCATAGCTATTCCTCCCACTCACCCAATGTCATTCCTGGGGACCTGCTTTTGCAGCAATTCTTCAAGTCTTCTATTCTACAACAACGATATTGGGCAAAAGAAACAACAATCAGAGTGATTTTTCCCCGGTTTAGAAATATCTGTAATCTGTGCTGAGCGTATGGTATCAGTAACAAATGAATTCTTAATCATCTCTGTAAATAATTGCGTTAAAAAAAAGGTAGCAAGAATATGGCCAAAAGTGCTGTAAGACTCAACCGGGAACCCACCCAGTCCCAGGCACTTCCCTGCCGTCATTGAATCCATAGCATTCACCACCTTATTAACGGATATATCCGCGTCAAGACCGAGTTTACCATCGAGATGAGGAACATCCACTGGACGCAGGTATTCGCAAACATCTGATTCAGCAATGTGACTATCATCCCTAAACAAAGAAACAGAAGAACGCTAAAAGCCCCACAAATCTCCACATTCTCTCTCATAGTAAAATCATCCTCATATACAATGAAAAGCATGTCTCCCTTTTTCTTTAAGCTCCAAACGGTTTACCAACAGTGTGCCAGATTTCTCACCTCATTCCCAGAAAGTCAGATTAGTGAAAAACAAAGCTTTCTTCGCCTGTGCACGTAGAGAATCCGCTTAGCATTTAGCATAGAGGTCATGTTAGTGGGTGAAGGGGAGCAATTGTATCCCTCCTCGGGCTACTCTGTAATCATCCTCAAGCCCAATTAGTTCTGCCTCTTCATTTCCTCTTGAAGACCAAAACGAATGACTTTCCCGCGTATTGTTGCCTTCAAAGCATCCCAAACAACAGTTTTCAACCAAGCCCCTGTTCTCTTCCAAAAATAACTTGATTTCACTCAACATGCTTGAGAAAATACAGATCTAGGAAAAGACTTGCATTCAATCTCCGCTGTTTCCTCCCTGTCAAGCCTCCCGCTCACTTATCCATGTCAAGCATGACACTAGCGTGGTCAGAGAACAAAACATTTCCTATACTCATGCTACACACATCCACACAACGCCCTCTGCTAACCAGAAAAAAGTCAATCTGTGATGAGGTCCTATGGGGAGCTGAAAGAAAAGTATGCTGTCTATCCCCTTGGTGTAAATCACAAGAATCATCACGTAGATGCCATGTCTCCATAAGAGTTACAAGACCTTTTCTAGCCTTAATCTCAGCATGCAAACTAACAGTGCCTGATTTATCCAATGTTGCATGTAAAGTTGAATTGTTTCCTGCTTAGGAAAGTGAGGACTTTCTTCCTTTTAACACGATTATTAATGCCTTTCACATCCTTCTCAAAATGTGTAAATTTGGCATACTACCAGCCTAAAACCAGATGTGACTACATTCAGATTGCATGCATTGATAAAATAATGTAGAAAAAGGCAAGCAACTTATGTAAGCTCATGTGAGAGTAAAGGAGCGTCCATTGCAAACCGCCCTGGTATAGGAGCATCAATACATAACTAGGGGAAGAAGGTAAAGAAAGGACAAGAGAGAAAAAGAAACAAACATAAAAATGAACATGAATTACTAGGTTACTCACTGTAGTGACCACCTTACTCCTAGTCCATAGACCCCTTTCCTCCATACCTGTGGGACATCTCTCCGTCCTGTGGGACGGGACCGGAGCACTTTGTAAAAAGCATCCACATTTTTCCAAAAATGTGTCCTTCCTCTCTTTCCTGCACGTGGCCCGGCACGCGGCCAAAACCCCGCCCACCTTGGCTCTGCCCCACGCATCGCCCCTCAGTCCTTTTCTTTGCCAGGTCAGAGACCCATTACCAATAACAGAGGAACCTTATTAGAGGGGACGGCGGGCGGGCGTATGGAGGAAAGGGGACTATGGACTAGGAGTAAGGTGGTCACTACGGTGAGTAACCTGGTAATACTCCTACCTCCCGTCCCCTTTCCTCCATACTTGTGGGAGATTCCCAAGCACTCCTTACAGGAACTACGGGTGGATGGAAATACCCCTTACTGAAAAAGGTTCTTCAGCACAGCCTGACCAAACTGAGCATCAGCTCTAGAACTCATATTGAGGCAGTAATGCTTACAGAAAGCAGATGGAGAGGCCAAAGTAGATGCCCTAGCGATGGACTCCCAGGGAACGTACTTCTGAAAAGCAACCGCAGCTGCCTTGCCCCGCACCAGGTGTGCATGAATACCTTTAGGAGGTTTCAGCTTTTGGATAGTGAAAGACTCTGTGATGCAGGCGGCAATCCACCTAGAAATAGTTGCCTTAGACGCCTGCTTGCCTTGAGGGTTGCCGAAAGTCACAAAAAGTTGAGAAGAACTTCTAAGCTCGGAAGTCCTACCCAGGTAGAACTTAAGAGCTCTTCAGACATCAAGACAGTGTAGAACCCTCTCCGCCTCAGAGGCGGGGTTCGGAAAAAAGACCGGTAGGGAGATCGATTGATTCAAATGGAATTCGGTCACTACCTTCAGCAGAAAAGCCGGATTAGTTCGAAGGACTACCTTGTCCTTGTGAAAGACCAAGAAAGGATGCTCCACCGACAATGCCTGGAGCTCACTCACTCTCCTTGCCGATGTGACGGCGACCAAAAGGGACACTTTTCAAGACAAGTACTTGAGGTCCACAGTAGCCATTGGGTCAAAGGGTTTATGGCACAGCGCCGTCAGGATAACATTCAGGTCCCATGGCGGGTGCGGATTACGAACTGGAGGGTAAACGCGTGTTAAACCAGCGAAATGCCTCTTTACCACTGGGTTAGTCAGAGAAAACGAACATTGATCCGTAGAAAGATAAGCGGAGATCGCTGAAAGGTAAGTCCTGCATGACAGAACATGAACCCCTGACTATGCTAGGGAGGAAACGAAGGACAACACCATGTCAACCGTGGCCCCCCTTGGATCCAATTTCTTCTCTAGACACCAATGACAGAACCTGAGCCATTTACTCTTGTACGGAGATCTCGTCGAGGGCTTTCTGGCTGCCTGGATAATACGCATGTTATCCGCAGACAAATTCAGATGTTCTAAAGACCTGAACTCAGGCGCCATGCCACCAAGCTGAGCCATTGTGGGGAGGGGTGCCACAGCTGCTGCTCCCCCTGGTGGAGAAGATCGGGAGTTACCGGTAACCTGATCAGCGGATAAACCGACAGGTGTTGGAGTTCTGAGAACCAAAACCTGGCCGGCCACCACGGGGCTATCAGTAGAAGAGAACAGTTCACCTAGTTCTTCAACTTCCAAATTGCCCAGTGAACTAGAGGCAGAGGCGGGAAGGCGTAAGCTCTCATGTTGTGCCATGGAATCTCTAGAGCATCCCCCAGAGAGGAGGCTCCCAGCCCCCCTCTGGAGGGATACAGAGGAAGCTTCTTGTTCGCTGCCGTCGCGAAGAGGTCCACCTGCGGTGTGCCCCAGCGCGAGAAAATCCCTGAGAGGACCTCCGCCTTCAACTCCCACTCGTAGCTGACCACTGTCCGCCGGCTGAGGGCATCCGCTGTGACATTCAGCTGGCCCGGGATGTGCACCGCAAGCAGCCAGACGCCATGAAGCATGGCCCACTCCTATATCTGGATGGACAGATCAACCAAAGGTGCCCACCCCGCAGGCAACAAAGAATTGTGCGGAAGGGGTATCCGAGCATTCCGGTCATAAACTGACCGATAAGGATGCGCACAAAGCTGAGAAACCAGCCCCACACCTGAGGCCGATGGCGCAGCTGTAGGGGTAGCGTTCAAAATGGCCACCGCGGTCGTGGCGGGAACGGGCGCCATTTTGTCATCACCTGAGGGGAACTGTGGCACGTGAGGAAGTGAGGCAGGGGTCCCCGTCGATGGATCAGGGGTCTTAACTTTAGCCTTAACATAAGGAACCTCGGCAGAGCCGGTACTATGAGGCCTGGAATGTTTCTGCGACATACCAACAGCCAAATTAGCCTTCTCAGGAAGGACCTTGGCGCTGCCGGTAAAAGAAGAATTTCCCTTCTTTGCCTCCTCAACAGATCTGGTGTCGCCGCAAGAGCAGGAACGGTGAGCAACAACCTTCACTGATAAGGCCTTGCAAGACCCTCAGAAATGTTGGTAGCTTTAGCCTCTGTACGAGGGACCTCGGACCCACGTCCGGTAACAGCCTTACTCGCGCGGGCCTCCAACATCCGTTCGGTAGCACCAAGCCCCAGCAAGGCCTCGGGGCGCACCCCGGCATAAGAGCCAGTCGTTCAAATACGTATACTCATGGATACCTTGGAGACGAAGTTAGGCCGCAATCACCAACATCATCTTCGTGAAGACACGCGGTGCCGAGCTGAGCCAAAAAGAAGCACTCGAAACTGGAAGTGCTCCTCTCCCAAAGAGAAGCGGAGATATCTCCTTTGTGGGTTCCAAATCAGGATATGCATGTACGCGTCCTGAAGATCCACTACGCTGAGCCAGTCGCCCATCTGCAAAGTGGAGCGTATCTGGCTGGGCGTGATCATCTTGAATTTCTCTTGGGGTAGAAAGAGGTTGAACTGGGAAAGGTCTAGGATGGTGCGCAGGCCAGCCTTGTTGGGTTTGGGCACCGTAAACAGCCGGGAGTAGAAGCCCTCCCCTCGCTCCCCAAAGGGAACGGGTTCCACAGCCCTGAGGTCCAGGGGTTTCTGAACCTCGGCGTTGAGGGAGGGCTGAAAAGGAGGGTTGAGGGGTGGGGTAGGGGGTAAAGGTAAGCGGAAGCCCGCCCGAGCGACTGCAAGACCCATCTGTCTTCTGTGATGGTCTGCCCCGCCTCCCAATGAGACGCAATGCACCCTCCCACCGGGGTCTCGTGCGAGCGCGGAAAACCCTCATTTGGCAGGTTTATCGGTGAGGTGCCACCTGAACCTGATGAGGAGGCTGAGGAGCGGGAGAAATACCGCGTACGCTGTTGTCTACAGCGGTTATTCCCCGCAGGAGTATCCACTCTGCGATTCTTGCGGTCGAGGAATCCCCTAAAGCCAGAGGAAGGTCGCCCTTGCGACAACGGCCTTTGAGCCTTGAAGGGAGGTTTAACCAGAACAGACAATGATTTAGCCGTCTGAGTGCTATCCTTGGTTTTGGTGAGCTCTACATCAGTAGAAGAATGAAAAAACTCCTTACCATCGAATGGAAGGTCCAATACTTTGTCTTGCGCTTCCTTTGAAAACTTAGTGGCATGCAACCACGCTTGCCTCGAGGTATCAACCCCGAGCATCATGCCCCGAGCCAAGGTGTCTACGTGATGAGCCGCAGCCTCCAGGAGATCCTGGGACAAGACCCTGGCATCGGAAAGGCCACCTCTGAAGTCTTCCACCTTCGCGACCGGAATGTGCTCCTCAAACTCCGACAGACCTTTCCACATCCGCATGTTAGCTCCTGCCAAAATCAATTCGGCATTGGCCTGCCTGAGCTGCAAGGCTGAATTGGCAAAGATCTTCCTCCCTAGGGAGTCCAGGAGCTTGTTCTCCTTTCCCAAGACCTGAGTAGCCGTCGCGGAAGAGGATGCTGCAGGTCTGAACTGCAACGTGGCCGCAGCCACCACTGTGGAGGAGGGAGGTGGACAAGACGACAAGGCCACTTCCTCCGAAGAGTGCAGCCTGTACCTCGCGTCAATCTTTTTATTGACAAAAAGTCCTGAGTGTGGCTTCTCCCAGACTCTTCGGACCTCGGCCAAAACATCCTTCTGCAGGAAAAGGCCGGTACGCTCCAAAGGAGACAGGGTGAACGCCCCAGAAAGCACGCCCTCCGGAGTCAGGGCAGAGTCTGAGGAGCTGTGGAGAGTGGAGCGGAAAGTCTGTTTGCTCTGTTCATCGTTCGCTGTGGGTGTGTCTGCCTACAAAGACTCATTCCCCCCGCGGAGCGGGCGCAGAGTCAGGGCAGAGTCTGAGGAGCTGTGGAGAGTGGAGCGGAAAGTCTGTTTGCTCTGTTCATCTTTCACTGTGGGTGTGTCTGCCTACAAAGACTCATTCCCCCCGCGGAGCGGGCGCGGAGTCAGGGCAGAGTCTGAGGAGTCAGAGGATCGGAGGATCGGAGGAGTGGAGGTGTGTAGCCCTCCTGGTCTGACACCCATTCTGCGGTCATAGCCTCAGCGCGAGAATGCGCGAAACCCGCGCTCAACGAAAACTCCAAGATCGACAGCAAGGACTGTTTCTGGCGATAGCCCTTGGGACCCTGCCGTGCACGCACCGTCTTATGACGTTCGAGGTGCGGCTTGTGCGGCAGCAGCCACACCACCATCACCATCAAGATTATGCTCATCTGCACGGGCAGCACCTATGCCAGAGGTGAGTGCTTCCCAGCATAAACACTGTGCTACACACAGTAATTGTAACTGTAACTGTATCGGCAACTGTATTGGCAATTGCGTTGAGACACTTCAACCCCCTGTCACCTGTATACATCCATCGTTGTCCGCTGCTTTGCCGAGTGTCGGGGAGGCCGGCTGGTCTTGTGGGCCTGCTGTGCGTGCCGACGTTGTTGGCTGCGGTGGCGGTGTCAACATGGACGGCGAATTCTCCGTTGCTGTTTTGGAGGTCCCCGCCCTCGCCGGATGCCTGGAGCCGTCTGGGGTCGGAGTGGTCGCCCCGTGTGATGCTGATTTTGCTGGGCGGGCGGAGGGGTCGATTCTGCCTGTCACAAAGGGCGCCGTCTTGCGGCAGCCCTGCTTGAGCAGAGCGCTCTGCGAACCTGGCGGGGTCTGCTCTTTGGATGCCGTGGCCATTTCGAGTGACTCGCAGTTGCATCCTGGGAATCCTCTTAAGCCTCCAGGAACTACTAGTCTTACTGCTAATGGACAGACAAACGCAATTCATGAGTCACCTCGATCTGGGTTCTATAGTGCCTTGGCCTCACCTGGAAACCCCAACATCTCTTCAGCACACAACAGCAAAGAGGCCTTTTAATTTGAGGAACCAGATGTACTTTTTAGTGAAGTTACGTGTGGGACCAAGGTGCCCGTGTGTCTTGTAGCACGACAAGTTGAAGATAGGGGTATTGATCTATGTCTGAATAATGTCTTGGGTGGCGCCTTGCCTCTTTTTACATCGAGCTCTGCCACTGCTAAACCCATAATAGGATCTGAGAGAAGAAACTCACTTGAGGTGGCTAACAAACTGCTACTTGACCTCACTCGTTTAAATAAAGAAAGAGCTGTTAAAAATATTACAAACGGTGACCTGGTTGTAAAGGATCCTGTAAAAAATCATTCTGGCTCTGGGGCGTGTTCCTCTACCACGCAACCCATATTGCTCACCTTGAGGTCAAGCTCATTGCATAAACGAAGGAGGATTGGGGGGAGCATATCCCCCAGTTTGAGCTGCTCGCAAAACAAGAAACTCAAAAGAAGCTCGACAGAGCCTAGCAATGCAATGGGTTCACCAGCTACAGTCTTAGCGCCAAGGCAAGCTACTGAAGATACCTCTTGTACAATGGATTCCTCATCTGATCAAACCTCAACGGATTCATCCATAATGGAACGGCCATACCCCAAGATCCGACGACCGGCACACCGTGGTAGGCGAATGCCACCACTTGACTCTATAAATCCAGAAGGTCCAAGAACTGTTCAGTGCACTAAGGACCTACAAGCAACTATAATTTCCTCTATGGCCATCTCCATCGCACCCTTCATCAAAATGTATGAGAATCTTAATGACAACATAAAAGAGCTTTCTACGGTGGTTACTGCCATGAATCACAAACTGGAGAGCATGGAAAACAAAAACCTCCATTGTAAGGAAGTTCTACAAGAGCTACACAAAAAAACAGATTGGGCGCTTGAAACATTATCAGATCACGCCAAAAATGCAAATCTAGACAAAAAACTTTTAGCTGAAGTAGCTAAAGAAGCGCTGAGTATCTTTCAACAACAAAAAAAAGAACACGGCTACCAGGGGGTAGTCTCCCCTCATGTTGTACTCCAGGCGAAACAGTCACGCGTCATGTCAGTTTCCTCATTTAGTACTGAAAGATGTACACTAACTAACCCACCTGAGAATGCTGCTAGCAACAACAAGACTACTGCTGCCAATATATTATGCGGGCCTGCCAATGTGCAAAAAGAGCCAATTTTAAGCAATAAGGGAACTCCAGAGTATATTGTGCCTCATATCGCCACTGCAAACTCGATAGATCTCACCTTGTCACCTGAGACAACGGAGAAACTTAGGAGACTGTCTATAAATCCGCATGTTGCTATCACCGCGGTAGATGAATGCCAGCTTAGTGCTCCGTTTGCAACTGTTCTAAATGAGAGCCAGGCGGTTACGAACCTGGCATTACAAAATCCCCAAGAGGCATCAACCTCTAAGCCGACTCCTAATCAAGATTCGTCTTGTTCCCAATTGCAATCGATGTCTCCACCTGCGAGGGTAAATCCCGTGTCTGCAATATACGACATCTTTAAGAAACCAATTGCTGCACAAAAGCCTCCCGCAGCCAACAAACAAACCACAGGTGGTTCACTTAAAAAATCTAAAAACCAACCCGCAAGGAAAGCGAGAAGAGGAATCGACGCTCGAAAATTTTTACGTAACATCAAAACAGTTAAAGTAACCGTCAATGGAGCCATCACTAAAGACACCACTATTGGAAAAAAGATGGTCGTAAACTCAACAAAATCTATGCCATTAGATCTCAAAGAGACATCAAATTGTGTCAGTGATGGTTCCGATGATTTACTGAATGTATCTGTGTATGACGAGGAAGAACTTACCGTCAGAGATAGGTCAGTGGCATCTTCGCAGGGTGGACTTAAATTAGGCTCTGCTGCACCTACCTACACTGATTCAGACGTGCCTGATATTACACCCCAGGAAGAAGTCAAGAGTCCTTGTACCTCATTTCTGAAGCTTAGTCAACATGTGCCTATTATTGAGAAAGCGTTTAAGGGAGTGTCTAGAATCTGCCAATTGATTAAACCACCATCGCTGCAGAACACAGATGATGTTCTGCAGAGTACCCGCTTTGTGACTTTGGACGACAAAAGACGGATGCTTGATGCCAAAATCCGTACAAAGGGCCCATTTCTAGGCCCGCAGGTCGGGACTGAATCATCTACCGTGGCCAAAGTGTTGCAAGCTTCTATATGTGCGACACAGGTTGCACCTGTCGGGGCTCATACAGCGAGCAATGCTGGGTTCAAACTGCCTATGCCTACAGATAAAAATAAAAATCAAACAGAGCGGGTGAACCGATCAACTAAACAACCTCAAAAACCAATGGCAAAGGAGAGAATACACCAACCAGCGATGCGGCAAGCACCTCATCGCCTAATACTGGAACGTATAGAATCTTCTGATGACCTGATACTAAACCGATTTAACGTGCTGCGGCTGTGTCAGCTGATTCCCAGCCTACGTGCGATAACTTCTGAAGACCTTAAAATTGTGGAATTTCCGAATGAAATGAAAACTGATGCTGTGATTTTACATTTGCATTCTAAGATCATAGCAGATGCACTATTGGACGCCGGTCCTGTATTGATGTCCCTAGGATTCGACATAACTAACGCCGAAGGAGGTGTTCTGCTTGTTGATTCCCAAGAGAAGTCCCGCAGTAGACCAATGAATAATGTGAATAAAAGATCTACTCAAGATCTGGAGAACAGCACCGAGAATCAACCAAAGGAAAGCCAAGTGCTTAGTCCTCCGAGAATATGGGACTCAGCAGCTTCTCCACATGGGTGTGATCTGATAAGAATTACAGTCAATGGAATGGTAAGCCCATCTACCACACGAGACAATGAGAGGAACCCTGCCATCATAACAAACAAATGCGATGATTGGTCCTGGTTGGCTAAAACCTTAAACACTGAACCGATGACATAATTCCAGGAACCGAGAAGCACTTACATATGTAATATAGGTTCTTGGAACACTAGAGGCTTTATGCATCTATTTGAAACAACATGGGCCTCAGAACTGGACATTCTGTGTTTACAAGAAACATGGCTCTCTCAAAGTCCGTTGTTGGAAGAATTCGAAATAGCTATTAATCCCGCTATAAAACAAACAAAGGGAAGGCTGATGGCTGGCCTCCTCTTGGCTGTGAGGAAAGGCGTTGGATTTCGGATCCTCAACTCATATAATCCTTCACCATTTATTCAGGTCTCCGCCGTTGGTGTCTATCAGAAAGAAATAAACAAGGAAGCTTGCCTGTATATTATCAACTTATACTGGAACCACAGACGCAATGAAGAGCGTACCTTTATCGACCTTGTAACAACCTTGATCGACGATTTACTCACAAAGGAGCCACCGCTAGACTTAATTGTATGTGGTGACCTAAACATTGTCTGTATTCCAGATATTGTACAAACTGATGAAAATAAGAAAGGCAACTGCAAACGCGAACAAGCTGCGGCTCAATGGTGTCTGGAACTAGATCTCAGAGGCTTGCACATGCTCAATGGACAAACGGTTGGTGATATTCCGGCCTGCCCTACGTGGAGAAGAGATGATCAAAAATCGGTCATTGATTACATATTTGTGACTGAAAACATCCACAAGAGAACAACGAAACTGGAAGTCATTTAAATGCAATACAGTGATCACGATATGGTAAAATTATCAATTCATCACCCTTGTTTGGGTGAGCAGATCTGTTGGCCGTTTGCGGTGTGCACTGGGACTGGTAGAATACGTCTAAATCTTTTGGATACAGAAGTAGCGGCTATCTCTAATGCCTTTCAACACACTGTTAAATCTCTGGAATATCAAAATCTTCTGTCTAACTTTGAGGAACATAAACGTAATCAAAAACACGTCGAGTTTCGCCCAAAGCATAAATTCGACGTTTCTATTCTGCAACGCAAAAGAGAGATGAGACAAGAACTAAGAAAACTTAAAGGTCCATACACCGACAACATGAAAGAGAGTAAAAGAGTGATCAAGGCCAAATACCGAAACTGGCTTAAATCACATGCAGCGATTATGCTTCAAAACGACTCAGAAGAGATGCTGCAAAAAATGGCTGGTAAAAACTCAGCAGCATACTGGAAACTGATAAATAACACTATGGACCCAGACAAGCCCTTCAAGCCATAGCAGTAACTGAAGCTGAGTGGTCGACTTTCTACACAGACCTTTTTTGCAGTGACAAACCCGTACCAACTTGGGTACCTACGACGTCAAATAAGTGGGACCTGGCGTTTGAGAGAAGTGACATCTTGGATATAATCAAGTATGTGCACGACTCTAGAGCGCCCGGCCCTGATGGCCTAACAAATTATACACTGAAAAAAACTCCAGCTTTATGGGCAGACTTTTGTGTTACTCTGTTTGACCGAGTCATCGCGAGCCGATCAACCCCAAAGTCTTGGAAAAGCGCTGTAGTGGTCCCAATCTTTAAAAAGGGAGACTGTCTAAATCCAAAAAACTACAGGCCCATAGCTCTTCTTGACGTGTTGGGGAAGATTTATGCCACCCTTTTGCAACAGAAACTGTTAAAATGGGCTAAAGATCATAACCATGTAGACCCCAGACAAGCAGGGTTTGTAAAGGGAGTTGGATGCGGCTTGAACCTATTGATATTGAACCTCATAAAGATGGAAGCAATCAGAACCAACACAAAGATCTATCTGGCTCTGATAGACTTGTCCCATGCGTTTGACAGCATAGACAGAGAGCTGTTATGGGAGAAACTCATTAGATGGAACTGCCCTCTAAGTCTAGTGGAAGCGATTCGTGAATTACACACGGATACCACTATCCAGATCCGCTTGGACACTAAAGGCACGTTATCTGCCCCTATCAGTACACAGAAGGGAGTGAAACAAGGCTGCCCTTTGGCAGCCAATATTTTCAACCTCTTTATATCTGACATAAATGAGGCATTTACTGGTGTAACAATGTTTCCTCCGAAACTACATGGCACGCCTATCAACTACTTGGTCTACGCTGACGATCTTATTCTAGTCGATCTGACTCCTATAGGCCTTCAGCGGAAACTAAATTGTCTCGACGACTATACCACAACTACCGGCCTTCGAATTAATAAACAAAAATGCGAAATTTTAATTTTGGAGAAACTGCAAGGCCGTAGCATTCTACGGAAAAAGAACAGATGGTGTCTTGGTAACGAACAACTTCAGACCGTAAAAAACTCTACATACTTGGGCATGAAGATCAGTGCCAGTAGAAACGATGCACCATGAGCAGAATTGGCAAAGAACAAATGCCGACAGATGGCTTGCCAAGCGATTCTAATTAACAAAAAATTTGGAAAGTTCTCCTTAAAACCAGTAATTGAATTTTCCCAACAAAAAGTGGTACCCGCCTTAATCTATGCCGGTGAAAACGCATTTGGTTGTTCAAGTGACCTGTGGAACTCACTCGAAAATACATTCTGGACGCGAGTTCTACAGCTTCCCAAAGGCACCTCGACGGTCTGTCACCGATATGAATTGGGCCTCATTTCGATAAATGCAAGAGTCACCTGGAACCTATTGAATCTCTTTAGGAAAACACTGAAAAAAGATCCAGCGATCCAATTTAAAATATTACACAGGCCGGACAATGCTAAAGAACATACGATTTTCTTTCAATGGAATCTCCTTTGTGAAACACTTTTAAAGGAGTTTGACATTTCTGTCACAATGTTATCTGAGAATCCCGAGTTGGCAAAAACTAAAATCTGGAGAGCTGACTGGATCAAAACTTGCGACTTAAGAGTTAATTCAACTCTAATGCAAGAGGTCCCAGGAGAAGCTAAAGCATATCATCAGAGGCACACTTATCTAACCTTTCTTCCAGATCATCATGCAAGATCTCTATATATGCACTTCAGGTTAAATATGCTAAAAACAAAGGAGCGTATGAGCAGTTGGGCGAAGTGCGCAGACATCGGCCTAAGGTGTAGTTTCTGTAACAAGTATAAGAAGACCTTAAAACATCTAACACTGTTCTGCCAATCTTTTCAACATCAAAGACAAATCCACTTTGGAGAGCTGATTAATGAGCATCAATGTATGACGGCTGATGACTGGTGGGCAGCTTTATTTGAGGGATCTAATAGAGCAGTTCTATTTGCACTAATACATTTTCTCCGTGTAGTAAAAGGACGCCTGGACGACCAAAAAGTAAATCTGGTGCAATTAAAGACTTGAACTCTCTGGTAGCTGTCATGATACTATCCCTTAATATGACACGATGGAAGTGCTAATAGAGTTGTTAAGATGAAATGGTGGAGGGAGGTATGGAGGGAGGGAAACAAAACAAAAAAAATTCACATGTGATGTATTTTTTGTTTTTGTGTTGTTTGCTTTGGTTATTTTTTAAAGGTTGAACAAACCAATAAAAAAAAAAGAAAAAAAAAAAAGCACGCCCTCCTGTGGAGCAGGTGCCTCGGGAACTGGAACATCTTGGAAATTCATCATGTCAATTACTCGGTCATGAAAAGCTCGAACAGAGCGGGGAAGGTCCTCATTGTCCTGCTCGCCTTGAGGGTCATCCGACAGGTCAGGATCCTGCTGAACCGTGTCAGGCACTGCCTTGTCCACTGGGGACAACGGTGGTAAAGGCGGAAGAGCAGGGGCAGGCACCATGGGCAAAGGAGGCGCCGGCGGAACCACCAGAGGAATGGGTGGAGCCGGGGGCGCTGGTGGATACATTTCCTTAGAAAGCCCTTTGAAATACTCCCTTATGGGGTCGGTGCGCATAAGCGCTTGA
This sequence comes from Ambystoma mexicanum, assembly GCF_040938575.1. Lineage (NCBI taxonomy): Eukaryota > Metazoa > Chordata > Amphibia > Caudata > Ambystomatidae > Ambystoma > Ambystoma mexicanum. Next base: position 1,091,000,326 of record NC_090929.1, read on the forward strand.
AATTTACCGAAAAAAGCGTCCTCAGGAGATTGCTTCGGAACCTGAGGAGGCCTCTCATGAGGTGGACAAACCCAGGGATGTATCGGAGAAGGGTGCCACCCCGGGCACTCCGCCGAAGTATCCACATAAATCAAAGGGGCCGCCCCTGCAGGCAACGAAACATTGTGCGGAAGAGGCATCCGGGCTTTCCAATCATAAACGGGCCGGTAAGGATACGCACAAGTGACCTTAGGTTCACCCAAAGGACCGAACCCTACACCAGTGGCCGATGGCGTAGTTGTAGGGGTAGTGCCTAAAATGGCCGCTGTGGTCGTGGCGGGAACGGCCGCCATTTTGTCTTCATCTGAGGGGAACTGCGGCACGTGAGGAGGTGAGGCAGGGGTCCCCGTCGATGGATCAGGGGTCTTAATTTTAGCCTTAACATAAGGAACCTCAGCAGAGCCGGTACTGTGAGGCCTGGAATGTTTCTGCGACATACCAACCGCCAACTGAGCCTTCGAAGGAAGGACCTCGGCACTGCCAGTAAAAGAAGAACCTTGCTTCTTTGCCCCCTCATCAGATCTGGTATCACCACAAGAGCGGGAACGGTGAGAAACCGCTTTCACCAACAGGGCCCTGCCCGGCCCCTCAGAACTGTTGGTAGCCTTATCCTCTGTACGAGGGACCTCAGGCGCAGGCGCGGTAATAGCCTTATCGGCACGAGCCTCGAACATCCGTTCGGTAAACACAAGCCCAGCCAAGGCCTCGGGGCGCACCCCGGTCTTGTTTTTGAGGGAAGCCGAAAGAGAGGCCTCAGAGCAACCTCTGGTACCCTGTGACTCAGCAGAACTGGGTCTACACACAGCCCCCATAGGAGGGGCCTCGGAAGTTACTCCGGTGTACACAGGCCCCTTACGGAGACCCTCGGAGAAAACTCTGGTAGAATTATTATGCCCGACAGGAACCTCAGGGCGAACCCCGGTGACAGAGCGATCAACGCCCCTCCCGGCTCAAGAGGAACCCGGAAAGGTATCCCCCGGCCGGGGTGCTCTGAAAAGTAAAGAACTTACCGGGCGTTTCTTCTTCTCGTCGATGAACGCCTGAAAATGAGATGGGGCAGTGCGTTGGAACACCTCCTCCCACCGTTCCAACCGACATTGAAGAGCCCGGACCGAAAGGGAGTCACAGTAAAAACAGGAGTCCCAACTGTGTTCCGGACCCAAACACTCTAAACAAAGAGGATGGGGATCCGCCCTCGCGAAGCGACGATGACACGAAGAACAGTCTGGAAAGTCTAATTTAAAAGACATAGGGCTTCATTCCGAGTATGGCGCTAAGGGATAGCGGCCACCGGTAACGAGACCGGTGGCGGTAATCCCTTACCGCCATACTCCGAGTTCCCTTTGTGCCCTCGCCCTTAACGCCTGCTTTGAGCAGGTGTTAAAGTCAAGGGCGCAAAGGGGCCTCCAAGCCAATAACTGTGACCGTAATGAACGGTCACCGTTATTTGCATCTTCCCCATTCCCATTGAGCCCTATGGGGGCTCATTTGGGAATGGGGAAGAGCCTTGGTGAATGGGGAATTACCGCCCCGCCAACCTTGGAATGGGGCGGTAATTCCGCCATCCACCAAGGCGCTGCCGGTCCGGGTACGGCGTCAACCAAGGCGTTAATAGCGCCATTGGTTAGCGTCGTACTCGGAATGAGGCCCATAGACAGACTAGAAGACGAACGCTAGCGAGAGCCAGAGAGGAGAACAGGGAAGAAAATCTTCCGAGGATGCAAGTGCGTCCGGCCCCGATCGAGCGGAGAAAAGGACTGAGGGGCAATGCGCGGGGCGGAGCCAAGGTGGGCGGGGTTACGGCCGCGTGCCGGGCCCCACGCAGGAAAGTGAGGAAGGACACATTTTTGGAAAAATTTGGATGCTTTTTACAAAGTGCTCCGGTCCCGTCCCACAGGACGGAGAGATGTCCCACAAGTATGGAGGAAAGGGGACGGGACGTAGGAGTATGAGAAAATCACACGCACACACCCAACCAGACAAACTGGCACAAGAAATAAGGATAGAAGAAGGGAGAGCAGCAGCAGCTACATGCCTCAACAGAATTGGCAGGAGAGTTACAAACGTTTCTTCAACTGACTGGTGAAAGGTAAAGGAATGGATGAACAGTAAACGACATAGAGGTCATTGCAGGATTTAACATCTACTACAGCAGGAGTCCCCAAACATTTTTGAGCAAAATTAGCATATCAAAAGAAATGGAGAGCAACATCCATTCTTCGACGGAATATTTTGGTGCTCAGTTGGTAGAAAAATGATAGCAACACACATTATAAATTAACAAATATAAGATTGCTAATAAACCATATTATTTTGTAATACTTAACAGCTATCTAGACCATGTGCAATTTTATTTATTTACTTGTAACGCACCAGCAGCACGCAAGCATCAGGCTGCACAGTTACACTCATTAGACAAACATATAGAACGGGACAGTCACAATGCTAAAGAGGCCAAGAAGACTAATTGGCGGTCATTTATTTAATGCTCTGTGGAAGACCCTTGTGTTCTCTTCATCTCCTAACTTGAATGGAAGAGCATTCCAAATGTTTACAGCACAGACTGGGAAGGATCTTCCTAGGGCATTGAAGCGTTTAAATCCAGGACAACTGACCAGCACCTGTTTGGAGGAGGGTAATGATCTGGTCTGGGTGTTGTAGGAGATTAAGGACTTTAGATAATAAGGTACAGAACCAAAGAGGCAGCAATGTACAAGAGTACCTGCTTTAAAATTGATGCGATCCCGCACCGGCAGCCAATGGAGAGCTCTCCTGTGATTGGAGATATGTTCTCTTCCTGGGACTTTCTTAATGATACGTACAGCATCATTCTGAATGACCTTGCATTTCTGCAAACAGGTGTTGATTTCCCCGATCAGTAGGGCATTGCAATAATTTAACCTCGACAATATCATTGCACTCGCAATTGTTCACAGTTCTTTTCAGTGAGGAAAGGACAGATGCTTTTTAGCAGGCAGAGGTAGTAATTGCAATTCCTGCTGATCTGATTGACAAATGCGTCGGCACTCAGTGAGGATTCAAAGATGGATTGTACAGTTCTTGATTTTAAAAGTTATATAATCAGGGCTCAGTTTGGATAACCAACTAAATACTGGTCATCCAAGATTCGATTAGACTATAGATAGCAAGAAGGTTGGAGGTGTCTCTGCTAATTGCCATGAGTAACTGCGTGTCATTCGCGTAGTTTGTAAAAAATACGCCTGAATCCTCAAGAAGCGTTTAGAGAGGTCTTATATATAGGTTCAATAACACTTGGGACATGCAGGATTCCTGGGGCACGCCAAACTGAATGGGGGCTGGAGATGAAAAAGTATTGCGCCAGTGAATTCTGGACACCCGGTTCGACAGGAAGGACTGGATCCATTTAATAACTTCCTTAGAGCAATTACCCAGGTGGTTGAGTGTGTTGAGGAGGTGATCGTGGTCAAGCAAGTCGAATGCCGCCAACAGATCGAGCAAAACTAGCAAACCAGCCCTTCCATTTTCTGTGGTACTCCGCATGTGTATGTTTGGAGGATGACTAAAGCGGTTTTCGTGCTGTGTGCTGGTCTGAAATCGGATTGCCCATTATGAAGGATGCCATTCCTCTCAACAAAAGCTTGAAACTGAGATGTTGATATTTTATCAAGTATTTTCAAGAAGAAGTTGCAATTCGGGATAGGTCTAAGATTATTAGGGTCTTTAGGGATTGGTGAAGTCATTTCATACCCCTATAGTAGGGCATACATTATCTCCTGTGGGCTTTTCGGCAACCTATGCAACTCTTTTTCCCTCTCCAATTTACCCTCAGGTTCAACACACTCTGCCGGACACACCTAGGATGTTATCTCTTCAGACACCCCCCCTCTAACACTCTCACTACTCCTCTCTCCTGGACTGACCACTTTCTTCTTTCTTCTTAAAGCAGAATCTGGAGTGCAAGGAGATTTAGGTGAGCAGGTCTTCGAGGCTGAAGAGCTGCAGCAAGTAGGATGAGACAACCAGAAAGTTGTAAGCATTACAGGTTGTCCCCAGCCTACCCCAGGCCCCTTTTTGAAATCATTAGAGGGTTCAGGTTACCTGTTATGGATTGTCAGTCCTCCATGGTCCACAGTATTGTGAAGCCACTTTCAGTTTCTGGAATGAAAGGGTGAGGACAGGGGAAAAGCAGTGCACCCAACCATGGTGTGGATGAATACTTTACTGTTCAGACGTGACTCCTTACATGAGGTAAAGCGAAAGTAAAGTCTGGAGAAAGATGTGCATTTGGTGGTAATTGGCTGTGGTAATTTATAGAAAACAAACAGTCAGTATGCAGAGTTCAAAGTCTGTAGAATGTCCCCATAGCATTAGGAGTTCAGGGTTTCTACTCGGGTAAACGAAAACCACAGGAGCACTTGACTGGCAGACGCTGTGTTCATAACGTTTCCCAATTACAATAACTAAATACCTATGCAATGACAGCAGCATCTGCTTCTGGTCGCTGCCAGCTTGAAAGCTCTGCGTGGGGAAGAGTGGTTTGCCATCTCGGTCTGCGATTAAATGTTTGAAAGAGGAGCACGTCTTGATGCTTGTAACTAAAAATAGAAAGTCATCATTGGAGTTCCGGGTCGAACGCCTCCTGGAATTATAATGCTGCCGTTAGTGAGAGGAGTGAGTGAAGTCCTAACACGGACCATATCTCTGTGTCCAGTGAAGCTGGCACAGCCTTCCAGGCAGGAGATAGCGGGCAGGGGTTTTAGGCACAATGGCAGGTTTGGAAAACCTCACAGATCTACAAGATCAGGGAATTATTTTTATGTATTTTGTTTTATTGGTTTTTCACATTTAAACCTTTAAAATATACCTTCCAGTTCCAGAATTTCACAACATAGTTCAAGGGTTGCCGGGTGATATTAGTGGTCCTCCATACCGCCTTGGTTGTTCCAGATCTTACCCACCTCCGTTCATGGATTTGATTTAAATTATAAAGCACAAATGAGGCGAAATTCAAGGCATCAATGGTTCGACCAATTTTATCAGCTGTCATTAGCCTTTCCCAAATCTCTGTAGTCTCACTGTGATCACAGAGTTGCATATTGTCGCCTATGTACCTTTCCCTCATCTCCCCAATCTTGGGGCAAACCAGGAGCATATGATAGATGGTTTCTACAGAGTCTAGTTCTTTACAGTATCTACAGGTAGCTTCATCTTGCGTTATTTGTTTCCTTTGTAGCTGCACCTCTTTGGACGGCAGAATGTTCAACCTACATCATAGGAGAAGATCTCTGAAGTATGGCAAAGGACATTTTTGAAAGTAAGATGGTATTACATTCAACGCCTTGCATTCCCATATGATATTACCACACTGTTTGTTGTCGCATTTCAATTCTAAGGTTAGATCCCAGTCCCTCTCTTTTATTCTTTCCTCGGCATTATCCGGATTAGATTTTAACATTTCAAGTTCGGTGTTATTTCGCTTCAAGTAGTTTTCACACTCAGATTTCCATTTCTTGAGGGTTTTGTCCGGTTGCATACCTGATTCTCCCAAGATCTCAAAAGGTGCTTAAACGGGATCTAGAATGCATTTCCAAAACAGGGAGCTAGTTTTCCACATAACTACTGAATTCATTGATTGAAGCCGTAGTTCATATCTGATTAAGTATGCCGGCAAGCAAGTTGATAGTTTCAGACTGTTCTTCCAGAAAAATACTTCACAGACTACCCAGGTCTTCCAAGAGAGGTTCGGGAAGGACTCTGCCGCATAGGTCATAACTGCGTGTACCTTTTGCCTATAAAAGGTAATTATGGGGATCATGGAGAAGGTACCATATCGTCGATGTCAAGCCCTCCCATGGTTTAAGCGTTTCTCCTTGATTAGTTGGTAGTGACCCAACTCATTGATGTTTTTATTGATCAATACTCCCAGATAGAGAGCTGAGTCGACTACTGCCAAACTCTAATTTTCAATTTTCCATTTGAAGGTCTCCTTCCTTCCTGAGAGTCCACGTGCTGATTTCATACCAGCACCATTGACTTTTTGATGTTAATTTTCATTCCATTGGAATCCAGGTAATGTTTAAACTCGACAATGCGTCTCTGGAGTACTATGGCGGTCTGGTCAATGAAGACCAGGTCATCTGCGTAGATGATCCATGGAATTGCTGCTGTTCCGATCTTAGGAGGGAAGGCTCTGACCATCATTTGAGATTCAACCAGATCAGCTAGATAGAGGGCAAACAGGAATGGCGCAAGTGCACACCCCTGTTTAATTCCCCTAAAAGGTAGGGCTCTTCCTTGTGAGTGTTCCATCTCTGGTTAGTAATACTTGGATCGTGGTGTTTGAGTATAAAGCTTTTAGAGCTTCTAACAGATCTTTGGGGCAGTTCCACTTCTCTAGTTTCTGACATAGTAGCTCCTGGCTAAACCCATCAAAGGCTTTTTAAAGATCGAAAAATGACAAATAGATGGTTGCTTTAGTCTCAAGGGCTTTCTGTTTTAGGAGATTCAATATGAACAAGTTCAAAGATGTCCCTACGCTGCTTACAAAAGCTGTTTGGCGCTTGTCTGAGATATCAGCTTTCTTTGCCCAGACTTTAAGAGCTCTTAATAGGAGCGATGAAAAGATCTTTCCTATTGAATCCAAGTACCGTGCAGAGTACCAGTCTGCACCAGAGGGAGAGGACGTGTTCTGCTGTGCTGCTGCTTTCTCCACGTGTTCCTTTAAGGAAAACAACCTCCACTGGCTTTAAAAACACTTCTACAGCGCGGAGCGTGCGCAGAGCACCGTGCAGAGTACCAGTCTGCACCAGTCCGCGCCGGACGCGAGCCTCGCCACCGACACCGTGCCTGCCAGTGAATCCTGCTACAGAGGTGAGAAAGACGACGACTTTTGCCGTCGGAAAAACTACTCGAACTGTGGTCTGTGTCCTGTGAACTGCGAGCGAATTTGTACTCGATCTACATAGATCTATAACTACCTCACCTCTGTCCTCCCACTTACCTACGAGCACCGCTCTCTGTTCCCCCTCGGTGCACAGCGCACGACTCGCCTACAAATGGAGGACGACTCCGATTCACGTATCCTTAGAAGTCACGTGAAAAAAAACTCTTTGCTCACTCTGCAACCTCCCACTCTGACAAACTCCTTCTTTACGCTCAAAACAAGGATTGCGTCTGAACCCATTCTGGACTGCCAATCTCCCACTACATCGGGAGACCACCGCTTCCTTCCCTCTGAGTCCACATCCGGCAGACCAAACCTCACACTGTCCCCATCTCGATATGAACACACCGGACGAAAAGACAACACACCCTGCCTCTCGCCCATGGAGCGAATTCCGGCTCCTCCGGAGATCGTGATGGAGCTTGATCTGCCTAACGCGCTCGACTCGGAGGTCGGGACACCCACAGTAATAGAGGTTCTCCCCGTCAATGCCTCCCGCCCTGTTACCGCTCCGGCGAGTGACCTAACCGACGAGAGGATCGGAGGATCCCTCGCGGCAGGTCTGAGGGCGGGGGCCAAGGCGGATGTCGACGACTTGATGCCCGCAGGGAAGCTGCATGGCCCACTCTGGGGTCACAGCGTAGAGTTGACTCAACTTCAACCTGTTTCTTCCACTACACTCTCATTTCAAGAGAATATAGAGGGCCAATCAGAAGCACATCCCAGTCTGGCGACCCAGATTTGCAACCCAAACCAGGAAATGTGTCCCAAACAAGGCCCTGCCAAGGCACTTCAGCAAAGCCCAAATGGATCTCCGCCGTCTCTTACTGTCCTGGTCTTGGTCCACAACTATCCGCAGGGAGGACTGTCGGAACAACCCGACACTGCCTCACCTCCATTGCCACTCTCCGCTGTCTCCATCCCCACAGGCTTACTTGCCAACTCTAACCTGTGTCTGCCCGCAGAACCAGCGAACCAGTCTCTGGATCTGGTACAAGTAGAGTCCGAGGGCAGACTCGGAATCCCACACCCACAGTGACACGTCTACATCTAACTCAGCCCAAAACGACAATGATCAACTAAATGCTGCACCTACTTTAATCTCCAAACCGACCTCGGTGATAAACAAGAAAAGACTGCAGTATTCTAAGAGAGGGAAGCCTAAACTCAAACTCCCCCTGTTCCAAGGATCCGGGGACAACTCTATTGTACAAAAAAGAAAGGCAGATCTGAAAACAAAAGAAACTAAATCAACCACAAGCTCGGCCCCACTAGTGCCTCTCAAAAAACGGGGTACTGGGAAAAGGCTGCTACCTGTTCCGCTCCTCTCCAACGCTCTGTTGAATTTCTTCAAAACACAAGGAAAGCGCAAACTATCCAACGATTCCGAGTTGTCGGACGCAGAAATTCTTGAGGCACTGGAAGAGACTCCTCCATCAGCCAAATGCAGAAAAACACAACTGACCAAATCCACAAACGTGCTGACCACAGAACACTTGCCTTGTTCAGCCACTGAGGAACCTAGCTCAAAGACAGTGCCCTGCAATCATCCAGAAGCTACGGTCAAAATAGCTGACACGCCAGCACAACATCTGCAAGTAACACGCACAGACCCTGCGCCCACCGCCCAACTAGACCTTCAGATTACGGCTCCCACGGAACAATCCCTACTTAAAGTGGGCAAGACAGGCGCACTGGTCATCACAAGACCAATCAACCACCCAGAAGCCCCAGGTCTGAAGCCAACAAACCCAGAGGTTTCTACAATTAGTAAAACAACCGAAACATCGCTAACAGAAGCACAAACGTACCAGCACGGAATGCTGGACATATTTGAACTACTTCAGCCCAAAGTATACCCTGTGCATAAAGGAATGAGCCCGCAACCTGGGTCCAAAGCTCACACATCGCCCGCCCGCACCTTCCTATCCAACGGATCTTCTACCACAATCAGCATCAAGACGCAGCCCCTGGAACTCTTCGCCAAGAATCGCTAACTTACCAGAGGCAGCCGCTACTACTCCAGGACGGCGGCACTCAGTCTCGAGCACTTTACCAACAGGCAGCAGAGATCTCTCCCCAAAAAAGGGTTGCACAACTGAATCTCAAAAACCTACACTAAAAGATTTGCCACATAATAAGAGAGACATGACCACGATAATGTCAGCCATAACAATTGCCATGGCGCCTTTCTGCAAACTCTACGAAGCCATAGGTGACGCTTCGAAAGACAACACTGCTACTCTGGCAATCATCCAATCCAAGCTGTCCTATCTGGAAGGCTTTATCACGGCCATTGACCGGAAATACGACATCTCAGAAAGGAAAAGAGACAGAATCGACCTCGACGCGGAACACGGCCCGGCCATCCAAAGCCCAAAACTCGTGTCACTGAGGCCGCAAGAATCAAAATCAACTCAGACTCTTAGACCAAAAGAGAACAACGACATTGCTTCTATTTTTCTCAGCAAAAACAAACCAGCTCCAACTCCGAACAGAGCATCCATGAAGATCGATGCCACGACCACCAACAACGTGGGCCTATTGCATAACCAGGAGCCGGGGAAAAAAGCTCTTAAACTTGCAGAGAAGGAGCAAGCAAACCCTCCAACGCGACACCTCCTCAACGCGAACCACCCATCGCTCACAAGGAATACTGCAACAACACACGATAACGCCGTCATAGAACCACTGCAAACGTCTGCCGCCGACACGATAGACCTAACTCACTCACCCAAAACTGCCAGGGAATTCTCAGACTCCAGCCCTCTAAGCAACCTCTTTCAGCATCCTGATCCAGAGACCCACACAGCCTCCGGGCACTTGGAGGACAATCCACAAAAGGAAGCAAGACGGCCCTCAACTCCCACGGAGAAGATAACAACCCATCTACCCTCAAGAACCCAAAAAAAAAAGGGATGGCCCTCCAAGCCAACAACCCAGGAAAGATGAAGCCCACCTCCTATCCACACAAATTCCTTCAGCGAACAAATGCTCCAAAACCAAAATAGCTGACTCTGCACAAGGAAACTCGTCCTCACACCATACGACACCACACAGAGCCACAGGAAATACTAAAGCCTACGTCAAAAATGTCAAAACCACTAGAATATTCAAAATTGAACAGTCCTCAAACAGAGGCAAATACATGGTTCTCAATCGCAGAACGGTGCTACAGATCATAGCATCCACATCTGAGCTAGTGAATTTGAAAACGGATGATTTCACACTAATTGAGCCCTACCATAGAGACAACAAGGCGAAAGCATATCTCCACATTAAATCAGACGCAATTTAACAGTTAACTCGGAAAGTCGAATCTGAACTAAAAGCAGCCGGATTTCTTCTATCTGAGATTAAAAGCTCAGCTCCATCACCTAGGAAAGGAATCCAGGAAGAGAACATAGTCAGCAAAAGCAAAGATAAGACAACCTCACCAGACCACCACCATACTCGAAAAGCGGAGTTAAGAGCCCATTTCCGGGTGGGTCCAGACAGGGAACCCGCCCGTCATGACGAAGACAGTAAAACACCCTGAAGAACTGACCCGATATCCTCCACGAGGAGACTAGGAGTGTCCGTCCGCCGAAATTACCCAACTGATGATTCGGAGGGCTTTTCACCTCGAGACTCTCGACACAGAAGTAGGCACAGCCCGCCCCAACAGTCTTTCACGAGACACCACGACCCGCAGAGAAGCGAGAGGAAACGAGAGCATTCCCCGCAACGAAGAAGACTCAACAGCTACAGAAATCGCAGGAAGCAATCACCATCTCAGAGTTCCGGAAACATCGGCCCACTTAAACAAAGATTCGTTGGCAGGCGGCCCATGGAACTGGCTAAAAGGAGCGTTAACCGCCATTCGAAGCAGATAGCAACTACCCACCGGAGCCAGTCCACCTTCCCTAACAAAGACGCTGTCACTGGCCTCGTGGAACACCAGAGGCCATGCCCACTTAACCAACAGCAATAGTGAGGACCTGGGCCGCTTTGACATCCTTTGTCTCCAAGAGACTTGGCTCCTAGAAAAACCATCCATGGACGGATTCGAGATCGAGACTTCCCCGGTGGTCAGGGGCCTACTAGGTCGCCCCTCAGCTGGCCTACTCATTGCTGTAAAAACAGGCCACAATCTAAAAATTGTCAAAACCATCGTGAGATCCTACGGGATACTGGCATCACTCATTGAATGGACCCACTTCACAGAATCACCAAAGCAACGGTCAGTGACCTCGCTGGCAATAGTCACGGTGTACTGGAACCCTCAAAGAACGCCGTCCATGGCCTTCTGTCAATCAATGGCTGAAACAATCGACAAAATCGTAATCGAGTGCAAACCCATCCACCTCTTAATATGCGGTGACCTGAACGCCAATTGCCGCCATCCAAAAGAAGTTCCGTCGCAATCGCCAGCTGCTGCGTCAACGGATTCAAGAGGACAGGCCTGGATGACACTGATGTCGGCAAGGAACATACATAACGCAGCATGGATCAAAGACTGGCTCCCGCAAATCCCAACGTGGGAAAGAGGTTCTTCAAAGGCTATGTTGGACTACATCTTCATTTCTGAACCGATGTGCCCAGAGATCGAAAACTTCAAGGTTTCCAAAACGCTCCAGAGCGATCACAACATGCTCAGCGTCGTCTGGTCTTCTGTTTCTCAAGAACCCAGCAACTACAAATCGTCGGTAGAGGTAAACCCCCAACAAACTCGTCTACGCTTGACAGTGGCCAGTGTCAGAGCCATGACCAAGCAATACGCTACAACCTGGGCCGATCCAACAACGGCTGAGTCACTGTTGAGACCCAACTACATTCCGCTTCTGACCAACCACAAGTCCATCCAGAAAAAGAGAAACAAACCTCCCACCACTTTCAACCACACCTACGACAAACTCATAGCGGATAACAAAAAGGCTCTGAGGAAATTGAAACGTACTGCAAAATCTGAAAATACCATATCGGCATGGGCACTTTGGGCAAAAGAAAACAAAACCTACAAAGCATGGATAAGATTGCGAAGAGCCACTATGTACCAAAACGACGCAGAAACCATGATGAGAACACTGGCGTCAAAAAAATCTGCCGACTTCTGGGCCCTGATCAACACCGTGCAAGGCAACACCCGAGCAAACATGATCAACTCGGTTCCGGCAGCCTCCTGGGTACACTTCTTCACAAAGCTCTTCGCTACTCCTGCTTTGAACATGACCCAAGAGCCAGAATTCAACAGGTCCCCCTGGGTTGATCTTTCCACGAAAGCCGACATCTACGAGGGGATTCAGAAGCTTAAATCATCCAGCGCTCCGGGACCTGACGGGCTCACGAACATTGACCTAAAAAAAAAACATCGATGAGTGGACAGAGTTTATCAGTCTTCTGTTTACACACTGTAGAATCAGCAGAATGATACCATCGTCGTGGTCAGAAGCCACCCTGATTCCGATCTTCAAAAAGGGAAGCAGAGAAGACCCGGCAAACTACAGGCATATAGCCCTACTTGACATCATGGGCAAACTGTTTGCCACTCTCCTCCTCGACCACTTTCGTCGATGGGCCAAATCCGCCCCATGCGAAGATCAATTCCAGATGGGTTTTAAGAAGAACGGCGGGACAGCAGTCAACATTCTCATCCTCAGCATTCTAAAGGCTAAGATAAAGCAGGGCGCTCCAACTGTCTACGCAACTTTTATAGACCTGTCACAGGCCTTCGACAGAACGCGCCTATGGAAAAAGCTTCAAGGATGGAGCTGCCCAGACGAAATCCTCCAACCGATCAAAGCTCTCCAGTCAAAGACATCCCTACGTGTCTGCTTGAACAACCAAGGCTCTCTCACCAAAGAAATTCCATCAGAAAGAGGAGTGAAACAAGGATGCCGCTGGCGCCGGCCCTCTTTGTTGCTTTCCTGGGAGACTTTCAAAAATCTGAAGTGACGGTCCGCAGCTTTCCTCCGAAGCTGGGCAACACCGTCCTGTCCCGTATTCTCTATGCGGATGACATGATCCTTCTAGACCAGACACAAATAGGCCTTCAACGGCAGCTAGATAACCTGGCAGAGTACATGGCCGTCAATAACCTTACAATAAACAACAGTAAGACAAAAATCATGATTCTGGCCAAGAAGCGCCAGCCGAAGAAATCAGCCCATTCATGGTCAGTGAATAATTGCAGCATTGAAGTCGTCCCACATTTCAAATACTCGGGAGTCTACATCGACGGGTCTCCAAAGGAGACAAAAATGCAACTGTATCTCTGGGAGAAAGTAAAAAACCTAACCTCGCAAATGAAGATGATTGACCGCAAATTCGGCAAATTCTCTTGGACACCCGTCATCAATTTCTACAAAGGCAAAGTAGTCCCTGCACTAACCTACAGCATGGACGCCACCATTAACATGCCTAGTTCAATATGGCCTAAGCTGGAAGGCTACATCTGGAAGACAACTTTGGGTCTTCCGAATTCCATCCCGATCGCAGCCATCAGAAGAGACCTGGGCCTACTCTCGCTGGGTGCAACGGTCAGTCTTGCCTCCATGGCTAGCTTCAGAAAGACCCTTACTCAAGACGGTCTCCCAATCTTTAATATCATCAACAAAGAACTGGAATCAACTAAATGCTCGGAGATCAAGAAGTGGATCGCCTGCCAAGCAAACAACCTGGAACAAGTGGCATGTTCTACAGAGGACCTGAAAACCAACCCACAAAGAGTGTCTCAAAAATTGAAAAATCAAGATTGGATCATCACAGCCGACCAAACCAGAGCGATCAAATTCTTAAAGCATCTGCCACCGACATTCAACCGGCTCAACTGCCCACTGGCCTACTGTGTAAAAATTCCAAACAGAAATCTTCGAACATACTTCCTAAGAGCTAGGCTTAACTTGCTCCACACCAGAGAAATCATGGCGATAAGAAATCTGGCCGCGGCAACCACATGCAGATTATGTCAATCCGAAGACGCAATCGAGACAATTCGCCATCTTCTGCTAAACTGCCACACTCTCAACGCAGAACGTGCAGCCTATTTAGAACAGTTATGGGTCAATTCAGTGTTGGTGGTGCCGTCTCATCTCGGGTGAAAAAACACGTTGGGCTGTAGCGGCATGCAAACTACTGGAAGTTGCCTTCACAAAAGTAAAGGCCATAGAATCTTCTCACTAGGCAGGCGAAAACACGGCCTCTCACTGAGACAGACAGCACCTCCTCTGGTGTAGCAAGGTCTGACCTTCGGACCCACAGTCACATTCAATACTTCTGGGCCTGACCAGTCCGGTCGACCCGTAAAGGACCCTAATTTCTTGCAACGGATTGTGCGAGCTGGCGTACTCACACGAAAGCAGAACCACACGTGGCTAGCCCGGATTCTGATCATCCTTGTAAAAATCATTGTCTCTTATGATTATTCACAAGTAAATAAAAAAAATAAAAAAAAAAATAAAGAAAATGGCCTATAATTTCCCGGCTCACCTCAGTCACCTTTCTTGTAGATAGGCACAATTATTGCTTCTTTCCACGAGGGAGGGATGGATCTAGTTTCCCTTATATGCTTGAAGAGGAGGTGTATATTATTTCCGTCCACTCCTCGTTATTTTGTTTTTGCATGAAGTTTGCAAATCAATCTGGGCCAGCGGCCCTAGATGAGCTAAGTTTCTTGAAACTTGTTGAGATGTCATCTCGATCAAAGTTCAAATCCCAGCCTTTAGTAGTGGGCAGGTCTTGGACCTTTGGCTCCCTGTAGTCGTTGGTCTTTTTAAACAGGTTCCTATGATGATTCACCCAGCAATCCTCAGAGACGTTATTTGTGGTTACAGCCGTTTGAAAATCAGCACCGTTATTGAGGATTTCCCACAAACTTCTGGAGTTGTTCGCCCGAACCGTGGCTAACATTTTTTCAGAATCAGCTTGTAATTGGTTTGCTTGCGATGTTCTAATCCAGTTCTTATAGGATTGTTTACATTTCCTTATACATTCCGCCTGGTCCTTATTAATCAATTTTTTTAGTCGCCAGAGTTCTCTTCTATATCGCTAAGTTCTTTAGAGTAGAAATGTTTCCTTGTCGCTCTGGATTTCTGCTGTTGCCCAGTTTGGATTTCAAATTCCTTCAATAGCCAGGTGTAGTCACCTGACTCTGGGTTCTCCAAAACATAGGAAGAATAGTTGTCTGCTAGTTGAGGGAGAATCTGAAGTTTTATTTTAAGTTTATTTCTTCCCCAACTAACTTCCATGGGTATGATTTTCCTCCCAGTATCCAACTTTCTTTCCCATTCCAATTTAATTTATAATAGTGAGTGGTCACTCACTGCTTGTTTCTTCACTACGAATGATATAATCAATTTCATTGTATTGGCTGCCACAAAACAATAGTCCAAGCAGGCGTTACTCTGTGTAGGTCACCCTTTGTCGAGCCATTTAACATTCTCATGTCTCTGATGTCCATTTCTTTTTTCCAGCGCTTCTCACATGCTTTTAGGGACTCCATCCTTTTTTCTTCTCCATTATTCTCTAATAGTTTAACATTCAAATCGCCACACAGGATTATCAGTTGATCTTTTTCCTCCAACATGGATTCATCAATAGCTTCCGTAATATCCTTAATATATTGTTCCGTTGGGCAGTTTATTTTCACTCCACCAGGTGTTTATGAGGAGCAAGTTCATAATCCGGTCCTCCATGTGTTTTTTGATTTTCACGACTTGTGCAAAGGTATTTGGCATGTTGCAGGCTATTACTTGTAAGTCACTGTTGATTTTAACCAAGGTTAGGAGGCCCGCACTAGGCCGGCCACTTTCTCCTTTCCTCGCCGGATTCATATATACTTCATATCCCTCACAAATCGGCTTAATCCTAAACCAAGTCTCCTGTAGACAAATGATCTCATATTGGCCCAAGAAGTTATACTCTCCTGTGTACAAGTGCTTGAAGCCTCTGGTGTTCCATGGGGCACACAGACATGGTCCCGGGATCACGTTCTTTCCAAAATTATTCATTAATTTTCCCCACCAATAAAGGTGTAAAACAGGGCTGTCCGTGACCCAATGTATAACTTTCAGACTTTGAACACATTACTTCTCTTAGGAAAGTTAATCCACCCTCTCTGAAGGGTACATCTTCTAGTGTGCTTCTTTATGTGGATTGCATACCTCTTTTGGACTAAACCCTGGCAGGGCTCCAAAGGTGCATGCTTTATGCAAATGACTATTTTGGGAACCACAGTTTGAAATTAAATGATAAAAACGAAAATGATGGTGATTGGGGAAAAAGGGCAAACCGTAGAGCTGGATCTTCAATGATGTAGAGTTCAGGAGGTATACTCATTTTTATTGAGACCACTCTGCTCGAAGAGTGGTGCTTGGGTCAATCATTTTAATAAGATTGCTGAAAGGGCATCATTAAGGATTAAAGGGATTTTAAGATTTGATTTCAAGTTTGGGGTGTTAAGATTGGACAAGTGCCTGGCGATATATAAAGCAAAGATCTGGTTCCTTGTTTTTTTATAGCAGCAAAATCGTGGGTTTCTTCTAAATAAGTTGCTGCACCAAGAGCAGGTCTCCTTCCAGGTACATCTGGAAGCACCTTATGAGCTGAATTGAGGGTGCTCAGTTTGAATGTGTTGCCCCATTTAAGATTTTCTGCTCATCATAATGTGAATGTCTGTGTAAGCGAGATTGTGGCCTCCCCTGGTAAAGACAAATACACATGTTTACAACAAGGCCGACTAGGCCCAGGCCTAGGATGGCAGATTACCAGAGGAGCAGCATTTTATTTTCAATTTACTGGTTGCCATTTTTTCTTTTAAATATAAAGGCAATTTTATTTCCCAGAGTCTGGCTGATCCACAATACCGTGAGCAATTTTGAGTTAGCAGTCATTCCACTCTGACAGCTAATGTTTTTGATGGCCAACCTTGCTATTTAGTAAACGCGTACCAAATGCAGCATGCTTTAGGTTATTTAGTGATTCAGTCATACAACTCTTACAATATAAAGCTCTTTGGTCATTCTTATCTTCCCAAAATACTCTTAAATATGCAAAACAGCCAAAACCTCTTTGGTTTTATTGGTGCCACTTCACATTATCTTTGGAGTTATTTCTAATCAATACACACAAACCGTGTTAAGCAATCACTTGTATATTCAAATACACAAGCATTTTTTTAAACCCTTGCAAAGAATTAGGGTTTTCCCTTCAGAAAAGTAAAGGTTAAAATGGATGCATCATTTTAAAATATTGAACGCATGCCTATGCTTAAATCAAGCACAGAGTTCCCACAGGTGGCCTGAAAATGATGTTCAGAAGCAAGCACTAATTTCCATACCTCGGTCTCATGTTTCAGAGGTCTGTGGACGCACAAAAGGTGCAAGCATGAAATAGATCCTCGAGCAGCGTGCTAAGCATGTGGAAAAAAAGTAACCAAGGCACAGGGGTGGAATGACACTGTATATGTATGACTGACATCACGTCCAGAGCCGAAGAACCGGTGCATCGTGGCAAAACGGATGAGTTGAAGTGCACTACGCCCCCTGTCGAAAACAATTCCGAGCAGCTGACTCTGGAATGGATATCTATCTGTTGAGCAATCGGCGGGAGAAAAGCAATCTGTTGAAGTTAAAATGCCAAAGAGTCAATCTGAATGCGCATGTGCATCAAGAAACCTTTTAAAGGATACCAAAAGCCATATAAGGGTGAGAACTAAAGCTCTGTAATAAAGGAACACACTGTTTCACAGCTGTAAAGGTGTCCCGTAAAGATATCCATTCAGCCATCTTTACAGAAGCTGCTCTGTGCTATCCCTGCTGGGTTTATCATCTGTCGTTGGGGACATTCTGCTGCACACCCAGTACTACCAGGAGAACCAACTGCAAAGTATGCCACACAATGCTTAGCTGTGATTTTTATAAATAATCTTTTCAATTAATATTTTAGATACAAGGTAGACTTTTACTGTGAAAGAGTATTTCGAATGACAGCAGGACATCTATATCTATACCCACAAACCTCAAAACGTTCCTATGTTTCGTACAGTCCAACAAACTCTACAGAGTAACAAACATTTTAAATTACCTTAAACGCAAACTGGCAAGACCCATAGCCTAAACCACACCCACATAGGTAATATTGTGCTGGAACATCTGATTCATTGCTCAATTTTACTCTTGATGCTTTGGGTATTTTGAACAATTGCACAAACAGCAATAATATAAACTGTATGTAACATTTAATTTGCTATAAAAGGTGCCTGCATTGTGCAGTTATGAGGAATGCTGTTGGTTCCCACACATGCATATCCAGAGTTGCCCTTATCCATTACCCCACCGTGAGAATGCACAGCTAAAGATTTCAAATAACTTCTCCAACTGTCTCTACTCTACTGGGGTGTTCATGCCAAGGCAGAGTTTACAAACTTCACTCGTGATTCTGCCATATTTTAATGGTGTTCCAGCCCATCGACTTCAGCACCTAACATGCCTTTTTACATTTTGCTTCCCGCTAACACCAGAGCTGTAACTATGAGAGGGGGATAGAGTTCTTTTTATTCAACATTTTTATAAGATGTGTCTGTACCCCTTGCATATATTTCATATGTAAACTTTACCATTTGACAAGACTGGATGTAGAAATGTAGTTATGTTGCATTAATATTACAGACCAGTCTATGAGCTTCTCAGTGTGACAGTAGGCAATATGTAAGAGAAACCAGATATTAGCATTGAAACCAAAATTCCTCGTTCGAACTATCTCTCACTTGTGTCCAGTAGGCAGCAGCTTATGTTCTTATTGCTTCCTCTAAAAGATGGTTTTCGGACCTAACCACAAGTAGACCGTTAGCCGTAATAATTACCTCTAGTTTGGACAACGTGGACATAGTTTGTTGAAGGGCCGGAATCTGGTGAAAGTGCAGTCTGGCAGAGGTTGAGAAAAGTTGGGGTGGGAGGGGGGTGCATGCACTTATCTGGACCTAGGGCAGCAGAAAGCTTAAATACACCACTGAATGTCAGGGGGAGGAGGAATATAACTAAATATGGCACATTAAATAAATTCAAATTAGTTCTTAAAGTAAGAGCTTGTCAAATGGGAAAGAGGCGGTTGATAAAATACATAAACTGCCCTCGTTCGCCTTATAGGCAGACTTAAATGCACATATATGATAGCAAGGAGAAATATGTGAAATAAAATCCCCAAAACGTAAGAGGCTGATGCTAATGGTACGTTTTAAATATATGCCCCCCCCTCAATAAACAAAGGTGTGCAGGGGGAGGTACGACATGTGCCTGCAGAATGGGAGTCTATGAAGATTTCTTTTTTTTCTCCTGTGTGAATTTTATTAAATAAACTGGTTAGAAATAAAGAGAAATCTGAAGGATCGGCTTCTCTTTTTCAAAAATTTAATGGCAAACGGTCAGACCTTTTGGAGCATTTGAAGACCACTTCATAGAGGTTGTGTTGGCAGTGTAAATAAGGTGTTTGGAGTATTCAATTGACTTATTAAAACGAATGAATAATAACTTTAATTGATTTGAATGCAAGGCAAATTATTTAAGCATTTGGCATGCATTTGCATTATCTGTCCATTATTCATGTGCCAATTATTCCACCAAGACACTGTGTAATAGTAAATGTAGGCAAAACTAAAAGTATTATTTCTGATCAATATAATGCATGGTGGCATCAAACAAAAACCTTGATTGTACAAAAACCAGCCTATGCAAATTATTTAATAAAGGGAGGTTGGGTAGGCATTCCACCCATTCTCCCTTTTGCTCTTACTATGTACAAAGGAACCCAAGATGATCATTTTCTATAGGACAAAAACATTGGCACATGGTTCAGTTATCTTGATCATTAATGTATTTGCCAGCTGGGCAAAGGCAGATGACAACTTGTTAGCATTCACACTGTAATGATTAAGGACATTTTCTGAAACATAATTTGCTTGGTGGCAAAAAACTCAAATCTTGCATCTCCAAAAATAAGCCAACGGTAACCGGAGCAGGCTCATTGGCCAACATTCTTTAACAGTTCAGGCCTCTGTTCTGGCTTTAATGGTACCAAAGTCTCTTCTCTTCAGTCTCTCTTTCTTGGCCTCCTCACCATGGGCCAGAGCTGCAGGCGAGTGTCATGATTCCTGCCCCTCATGTCCCCAGCCCTCCAAGATGTCGGGCTGGAGCCAGGCCACGATCACCTACATGGCCCTCAAGGGCCTCTCCATCCCTCCAAAGACCCACTTGGAATCAGACTTGGCGCTTGTGGCACCAGACTCACTCACTCCCATAGGATAACATTGGGGATTGGACTTGTAGTGCATTGATGGGGACAAGATGGATGCCCCCACATATTTCAGTTCCCAGAACTGCATGTGCAGTCTAGTCTTGGGTGTGGTTCAGCCCAGAGACACCTGGGAAACCCAGAGACTATTTAAGCCACACCCAGGCTGAGAAACATGCTTTGTGTTTTCTGCACCTGCAGCGCGACACTCACCGTGTTCGGATCGGTCTCCAGTAGGCCTGCATCTTTCTTCTGCGCTCAGCTCCTGCAAGAACCAGAACACTGTTAGGAACAGCCTTACCTTGCGGCGCTTCTGCTCATGTTTCATCGCTCCTTCTGTTCTGCGGGCATCTTCGGCAGTGTCATTCCCATCCCGGCACGCCGCTTCCTAAGAAAAAGGGAAAAGAACAGAAAAAAGGCATTAGTAAACATTCAGCAAATCTACCCTTTTTTTTAAAGACGGTACGAGCTTCAAACGCTTACCTGAATCCCAGCCGCTCTGGGGGAACTCTGTTTCCGGAACTTCTCAGAAATGCAAGCAATTAGAGCTAGGGGATCCTCTTTTTTAGGGGGCTGTGTGGCTGAGGACCCAATACGAACAAGTACATAAAGAAATGCCACCAAACAGCTACCCGCCTACACATGCACTAGGTGTGTCTAGTTGCAACAAGTGCTACCATTCATGTCAGTCACTGGATCAAGACAGAAACAATAGAGATAGACATTTTTAATCAATGAGCATAAAAACACTCGGAAAAATTTCTGTATAAAAGAGACGACAAAAATGCATTTTGTTTACACAAGATATCACATAAAACAACATTTTGTGAAAGTCATTATTTTCAATGGATCAAAACAACCACAGTTCCCATATTGTAACAATATTGTGAGGTTAGTAAGGGTGTGTGGCGGACAAATTTCTATTTTGAATGTCCCTAATTTGTAATAACTTGTCCTTGGCTCTGTCGACACAGAGAAATGTGTTTCTGGGAAACAGCAACAATTTTTAGAAAACACTCTGTAGCTGACTTAAACCGCTATTAGATGTGTGCTGGACCTGTCTTCAGGACGTGAAATGATGACACCACAAATTTGATATAAAAAAAAGGTTCATTAGTTGACCCTTCACATTATGGCAATCTAAAACCCAAAACAGAAAAAACGAATTGGTAACATAGTAAAAACCCGAAAGGGGGTAACATATCTCTATATGAGATGTGCACATGCAACTATTGGCACGGACCTTCTGATTACTTCATTGGCGTGTGTGGTGTCGAATAAGGTGGGCAAGTAGACCAGATTTTAATATTACAGTTGTGGAATCTCAAAGTCGTTGAAACTAAAAAGCAAATGTGAGATCGGCCTTACATACTCATATTTGCAAATTACTCCTGTTTTTACTTTTCGTTTTTTACAGAGCTTGGTGCACATTATGTGATAAATACACAATGATCTTAGTCTAGTGTTAAAAGAGAGCCCAATGTAGGCTCATACAATTCATGATTTTTTACAATGATGAATATTATCTTGCATACCATTGTTAAATATATCGCTTTTGTTTTTATTTTTGATGTCAGCCTATTAAGCTGCTTTTATTTCACATGCAAGGTAAAATGCAAAAGTGGCGCCTGTGTCGTCAACAGCAAGGCAAAGGCAAATGCCCTTGTAGAATGCGTGTTGCATTATACAAACACAACGATATTTATATTAATATCAAGGTGAAGCCCAGAGTGGAATCGGGAATAACATTTACGCATGCACTGTTGGGTGTTTTCATGAATGGCAGTGTCATTTATAGGACCTTTGTTTTTCGTTTTTACATTCGAGCCTGTTCGATGCATTTCTATCACGTCCAAGGCGAAAAGATTACAAACACAAAGTTACCTTCATCGATAATGGAGATGATACCTCTGTAGGCTTAGGTAACCGCCGTGTGCACGTGTTGTACCCAGCGTTTAAGAGAAACTTCCGTGAAATCAATATCTGGTAAAAATGCTTAGAGTAAATGACTCGAAGTGTTTACAATCCAGCGAGATCTCATTACGCAGTGTGCGTTATTGTGCTCACCTCTAATGTGTATCTGTACTGCTCCGTTTCTGAATGCCGCGTTGTTGGTGGCACAGCGATTTCTGATTGAGAATGCCCGGATGTAACTCCACGAGTCAAAACAGAAGGCTGGACTGTGACTCCAGGGGCAGATGATATAGTACAATTTAGGTGCCATCTTGAAATAAGAAATGGCAGAAGTTCTTCAAGAGAAACTGAATTAAAGACATTGCTTGGTTTTTACGAAAACCATAGTGATTGTCACTATTATTTTTAAATCATGTGCCTATTTAATGTGTTGATGTGTACACCTCAATCAAAAATGGTCGAGCGTTTTTGCCAGATGAGCAAATCAATTTAAATATTTCAAACGGAACAGTTATAATTAAGAAATGAATACAAATACTAGAAATGCGGTGGTAAATGGCGGATGCAAAAGAAACAAGTTTTATTTACCAGGGCAGATGCATATGTGCCCAACAAGTGAGTCAAAATCACATTTGATAAATCTATAGGGTATATGATGGATAATTGATGTAAAACAAAGAATCATTTGTGCAAAAACAGGCTCCACTCAATGCCGATGTTAAGGCCAGCCTGTACAGTGTTGAGATTATAAATCCATTTTTGCTCGAGTTGTCTCAACTTTCGGTCTCTATCCCCCCCCCCCCCACGGGGGTGAGCTGGCACTGTTTGAATTATGAACCACTCTAGGTCTTTGGCAGTGTGTTTAGCTTTAACGAAGTGAGCGACTAGTGGTTTATCAGGTACCAATTTTTTACGCAAGAGCGATGTTCACAGATCCTCTGCTAAATGGGTCTCTTGGTTTTACCAATATACATGAGCCCACATGGGCAGGTAATGGCGTAAATTGCCCACGATGTGTTACAATTCGTGAAGTTTTTTAAGTGCCAGATGTGACCGTTTAGAATAACGGATTTGATGTTTTTTGTCAAACCACACACTGAACAGTTCCCACATTTGAAATGGCCACTGACTGGTGGCAAGTGCCATAGTGTTGTTTGTTGCGGGATAGAAGATGTTTTTGGGACTTTTTACGTGTACTAATTTGTCACATAAATTAGGCATGCATCTGAAAGCAAACCGTGGTTTTTGAATGGAAAAATCTTCGGTTTGAATCAGAGGTCAGTGTTTCAGAATGCAGCGGCGTAATCGCTCCTAATTGGTAAGTAAGTGGATACACATGTTATTTTATCTTCCTGGACCCTTTCTTGTTTTTACAAGCAATTAGATCTGTTGGTATTCAGTGCCCTTCTCATTGATCGTCGGATAATGTGAGGTGGATATCCCCGTTCTTTCAATCTGTGAGACAGATTTTGGCTGTTGCTGTCAAACTCTTCTTTTGTTGAGCAATTACGTCAACTAATGAACCTTTTTTTATATCAAATTTGTGGTGTCATCATTTCACGTCCTGAAGACGGGTCCAGCACACATCTAATAGCGGTTTAAGTCAGCTACAGAGTGTTTTCTAGAAATTGTTGCTGTTTCCCAGAAACACATTTCTCTGTGTCGACAGAGCCAAGGACAAGTTATTACAAATTAGGGACATTCAAAATAGAAATTTGTCCGCCACACACCCTTACTAACCACACAATATTGTTACAATATGGGAACTGTGGTTGTTTTGGTCCATTTAAAATAATGACTTTCACAAAATGTTGTTTTATGTGATATCTTGTGTAAACAAAATGCATTTTGTTTTTATGCTCATTGATTAAAAATGTCTCTCTCTATTGTTTCTGTCTTGATCCAGTGACTGACATGAATGGTAGCACTTGTTGCAACTAGACACACCTAGTGCGTGTGTAGGCAGGTAGCTGTTTGGTGGCATTTCTTTATGTACTTGTCTGGAACTTCTCATCTATCTGCAAGAGGGAAAAGACACTCCAGGTTAGCGTGGAAACATCTAGAGGCGCCGCATACCACGCTTACTCAGCGCATTTCTTCTTCATAACCGGCATCCACGCTGAAAACGTCGCGGCACCTAAAAGACACAGAAAAAGAACTCTGTTCAATACAAATACGAAAGGGTCGCATCGCGCTCTCACTCACCTTCAGCGCTACTCATCTCAGCAGCACGTTGCCATCCCCGGACGCCAGCCATCATTTAAGGAAGGAAAGGAACAAAGTTAGAGAACTGTTCAAAAGACTCATTATACTTACCTGTCGGACTCTTGCCAGTGAAGTAACTAGGCAGTAACGAGCCTACATCAATCAACACGCCCCTGCGCTGAAAGCAGGACGGAGAGCACACTTTCCAAGAAAACAAGGCCCAGTCTCCAGTCGAGTAGGCTCCAGGGAAGGCTTTGAGGTCGTAAGAGGTCAGAACAGGCTGAGTGACGTCCCCATGGATACCAGGTGAGCCTTATAGCAAGCAACATTTTAGGGTGCTGCAAGCAACATGTTGCTCCCGAGCTACATGTTGGGGAATCACTGACTCAGACCATAAGCCTGTGAGGGAGATTTTGAACTATAAAGGGCTAAAGTCTCTTCCAGGATTAGAAAAAGGGGTTGACCCTACAAGAACTTGATATGATAACACACACCTGCTGGGAATCAGGAACAAAGCTGCAAACTGCCTAGACTGACCTCTTTAAAGAAGGGAGGCGGCAATATAAGGAAGACCAAGTACTCATGGTTGAGTAAGGGGTTGCATCCAAGGAGGAGTGGGATAGACCCATGCAAGAGGACGTATCACTGAGTAGAGTGAAAGTCGCAATGGATAAAGAGGGGTTTGATAAGAACTTATTTGAGAAATTGCAATATGAAACTCTTTGGAGATTCATAAATGCAATGTACACAGATCAAGGTTTGATCATTCCAAGATGATTCTACCTGCAGGTGTTTGTACAAGCATCATCTCATTGGCAGGAGGGTCACCAAGGCATCACTAAAACTAAGCAGCGAGTCCAACAACATTTCTGGTATCCTGTGTGACACATCCAGGTGGAAGGGATTGTTCCACATGCAAGAACAGTGAAAAGACATGTTGGTCTTACACCGATCCAACAACAGTCATAACCATTCCAAATGTCACATGGGAGCAGGTGAGTTTTGATGTAGCGGGTACCATTAAGAGGGGCGTCGTTCAAACACACTGCATGGGGTTTGTTAATATGAAAACCCTTTTCCCCTGGAAATTGCTATAATGGTTTGCTTCAGCAAGACTACCCCATTGCTTATAGCATCATTTCCCTGTTAAAGCAACTGCCTTCATGTCTGTGTACAAGGCCTAAAGGCTCAAGGTTTCGCCTTGGGGCCTACAGCACTCACAGAATCAGAAAATTATACTCTCAGCCTGCCTTTCTAAAAAACACACATAGCCAGCATCTGTTAAGCCTCATGCATCGCTCGCACGGGAAGTGGCCTTGCAAGTCAGCATGTGTTCACTGACCCTTGGGTATATTTATGAATAATGACTGTTAGCATTTGCACTCTTTTCGAAACATAAGCATAAACCTATCTATATTTGGACTTACTATTTTCTGAGAATGTGTGTGAAAGGGAAACCTTATCAAGCGCTTGTGCGGCACTCTGTAAAAGATATGCTCTGCCAATATTTAAACAGCCATATATGGAAATTGCTATCACTGCCGCGGCAGGATATGTGTAGCTTGCGAATTCCCCACTGTGTCAAATATGATGAATTGGTTTGTTTTTGCAATCGCGTATGTTAAAGGTTGAACGTGCATCCTGAAGGATGTTTTTGACTTGCTTAGATAAGATACATGAATAATGATCACTTACAATGTCCGGCCTTTGTAAATCTCACCGCAATGTCTAAAAAGCAGCCAAAAGTGCTTTGGCAGGAAAATGTATGAATAGAAAGGGGTTGGGCTTGAAGCCAGGCATAAGACTTAATGTATCTGTGTTGCTATAAAAGACATGCTCTTTGTGATATCCAGCAGCACACACTGGCAGCATCTCTATGATGTGTTATGTGTCGGCCCTTCCGCGGAAGCTTTTGTCTTGATTGCAATAAATGATTGCTAAACTCACTTAATAGTGTGTTTATTGATGGAGACCTCCGCCTTGTGAATTTTAGCATTTACAATTGGCGTCCCTGGGTGGGCGGTTTCTTGCAGACGCAGTCCATCGCTTTGATGCGTGCCTTCCATCGAGCTCCTGTCTCCGGCGACGACTAACTGGGCCCATATTTCATAGCACGATTGATGCAAAACAGCGCGGTCCTCATCTTGAGACAAGAGATCGGGAAGAAGGAGAGGCGACTGCTCTGCCAAGGCCCAGACGAACCAGACAGAGGGGAGGTCTCCCTGGTGCGGTGAGTGAATTGTATCTGCAGAGAATTGTATTGGTGGATGGTAAGCCACAATTGGTATCAGTTTTATGGTACGTATTATTTGATCTTTGGTAAAGGATATTATTAATAATGGGAAACTTATGTGACCGCGATAAGAATGAGGGACCTATGCATGCGCCTGCTGAAGGCACCCCGTGCTATACTATGCTAACTAACTATGGGTTGGGAGCTGTGCAGTTTTGTAAAAATTGGGAGGGATACACAAAGAAGTCAGTCCAGTTTAGATGGCCTCCTAAAGCGGGAACTTTTGATATTAAAACGATCGAACATTTGGAATTAGTATTACTACAGAAAAAGGTCCGCCCAGCTCAACATGACGCCATCCGTCAGTGGCGAACTGAGGCGATAAAACAGAAAATGTCTTTAGAAAAGAAAGATAGAAAGAAACAGAGACGAACGTTGCAGGAAAAGGCCTGCGAATTAGATAACAAGGAATTTGCACAACAAATGGAAGTAGAAGATCGAAAGGGATTAATAGAGTATGGTAAAGGAATGTATCCTCTACTCCCAACAATAGACTCGGGAACAAATAAAACTCTTCATAAACCTGACCCCGCAATTGAACAGGATATAGACAGATTGACAGAGAGTCTTCTTCGACTCACGATACCTACCCGATCCCCGTCCAAAAACCCGCCTCTAACACCCACAGCCCCCTTCCCAATCGCACCCACCCCAGATACAACCAAACCTCCTCCGTACCAACCAGATCCGCACACTCCCCTTGGCACTATGGACCCAAACACCATTGAAGAAAAGGAAGGTAGAAACCTTGATAGATATCCTGATTACACTCCTGAACAATTCGCCCGACTCGAAGCAATGGCCCTAGAATTATTTAATAATCCTGGGAAAGAAGTTTGCAAGAAATTAAATACATTCCAAAAAAAGGATTTTCGCCAAATAATGAAGATTCATTCTGACATATTTAATGGATGGACAAAGAACGAGGCAAAAATACCCTGGCCAAAAGGCCTATGGGACAATTACAAAGCCCTTGCTACTGAGCGGGATAGAGAGAGTATGTGGGAAAAGTACGACTTAATAATGGAACAAGTAGAAGGAATAAAAAGAGACCATTATGATGAGAAAAGGGGAGAAGAGTTAGAGGAAAAAAGAAGGGAGCAAGCCAAACGAGAAGCCGCTCATAGAGCCGAGGCATTAATAAACGGCATAATGAACGAAAAAGAGAAAGGAAAAGGGAAAGCCTGGATAGATACGATAGAAACACACGAACCTGCAATTCAACTCGCGTGTTTGGAAGGACTCATAAAAAGGGTGGGAACGGAATGTGGAAGAGAGGGGAATGGGAAAGTGTGTGCAGAAGCAAGGAGATGTGCAAGTGAACTAAAGACATATGATTTAAATTGGGAATTAGCAGACCCTCTTAGAACTTTAAGGTTATTGTCAGAATTTCTGGAAGTTCTCCTGCCACCAGATCCCTTTGCTGGGCCCTTAAGAGAGTGTGCACCCATAGTAACAGCAAACATAGACCCAACCAAGGAACCCACCATTACTAAAACCTATGTATACGTTCCCCTCACAAGAGGGGAACTCATAAGCATACGAAACAGTACCCCAGATCCTAGAACCAATGCAGCAGGGTTCTATAAAGAATTAAGAACGCTGTTCAAAATGTGCACTTTAACATTAAGGGACATTGATAACGTGATGTCCGCTGTCACACCAGCCGACATCTGGGACCCCTTCAGGGCACGAGATCACCTCGACCATCATATTATTTGGGCAACATTGCAAGGGCTGGACAAGGATCGCAAACCTACTGAACCAATCACAGAGGAGATGCAAACCTTGGGGTCTAGAATATTAAAGGCACTTAGTGAAGTCCTGCCGGAAGTTGACGTGAACGTAGAAAAATTGGATGCAGTCATACAAGGACAGACGGAACCAGTAGGTGATTATTTCCTGAGGTTCGAAAGTGCATTTAA
The DNA here is from genome assembly GCF_040938575.1 of Ambystoma mexicanum. NCBI lineage: Eukaryota > Metazoa > Chordata > Amphibia > Caudata > Ambystomatidae > Ambystoma > Ambystoma mexicanum. The sequence goes on from NC_090929.1 coordinate 1,091,028,890, forward strand.
AACACATAGTGGGCAGACTACCAGTGAATCAACAGGCCAAAGATATTTTGTTATGGGTTTTGTCAAAGGTCTGCGAAAAGGCATTAAGAAACCACTTAAGTTAGGCGAAAGTACCTGGCAGGCAAGCACCCCGTCCCAGATCCTAGAAATGGCTAAATATTACGAGCGGCAGGAGGAGGAAGAATTGGAAGGGAAGAAACAGGCAGACAGGAATTTAAAGAATAAGGTACTAATGCAACAATTGGTGCAACCACCCTACAATAAACCAAAGGGCCAGAAACCCCAGGTAAGGAACCCCACTGGTAACACTGCGCAATGGACACCCCCGCGAATAGACCAATGCTCATTTTGCAAGCAGACGGGACATTGGAAAAATGAATGTCCCATATTAATGGCACGGAATGGTCAACCGGCGGGTGGGAGAGGAAGGGGCCGAGGTGGACCCCCCGCGGGACCACCTCAAGGCCAAGGAAGGTTTGTAAACCCCGAAAATAATGTATTCTCAAACGGTGCAGCGCAGCGACAAATGGTTAGAGTGGATGGCAATGGGTTTGTGGAGGACGAACTGAGTGGAATGATGTTTTTTGATAACACAGCAGCAATGAGTTGAAACGCCCCTAGTGAATGCGAGGAGACGGTGTCTGTTCCTATAGACCAAAAGGGACCATATGTTAACTTACAGATAGGACAGCACCCCACCATTAAATGCTTGGTCGACACCGGAGCAGGTAACAGCTCGGTTGACGCCAAGGCCGTCCCCTCAGTTCCACTATCGGGTGAAAATAAGGTTTCGGTAGGGTTCGGTGGGGAACCCATATGTACTCCAGTGTCCCAGAGAATTGAAACATCTATATGCGGAGTGAAATTGACTAACAAATGGTTACTCACTAACAGGTGCCCCGAGAATCTCCTTGGGTTGGATCTTTTGAAAGCTTTAAATGCGACTATCTATTGTTCCCCAATAGGCGTTCATATGACCATATGTAAATCCAAAATTGGTGGGTGTTATTTGATTGAACCATTACCACCAGAGTTACAGGAACTGCCCGCAGAGCTTTGGGCTGCTGGTAGTAATGATGTAGGTGTTTTGGACATTCCCCCTGTTGTGATCAAGGTAAAACATGGAGTCCCTCTACCCCGGACCCCTCAGTACAGAATATCTCCAGAAGGCGAGGCAGCATTGATTAAGATTGTGCACGACCTAATGCAACTTGGGGTTGTCGAAGAGTGTGATGATAGCCCATGCAACTCTCCGTTGCTTCCCGTGCATAAGAAAGGAGATGAAGTGACTCCGTATCGTTTTATTATTGACCTTAGAAGAATAAACAAGGTAGTAGAGCCCAGGTATCCCGTTGTCCCCAGTGTAACGAGTATTCTCACCATGGTCCCTCCCACGGCCACTTACTTTAGTGTTGTGGATTTAAAGAATGCATTTTTCTCCATACCCATAGCTGAAGAATCCAGATACCTATTCTCCTTTGTGTTAGCACAACGACAGTACAGATTTTGTCGAGCACCCCAAGGTTACACAGAAAGCCCGGCTATCTTTAGCCAAGCGCTAAAACAACAATTGGATGAAATTCTGTTACCCCCTGGCGTAATGCTCATCCAATATGTGGATGACATCCTCATTTGTGGAGATACCGAATTGTGTTGCAAGGAAGGTACTTTGATTGTGTTACGGCATTTGGCATACCATGGTCACAAAGTGTCTCTTAAGAAAATGCAGTATGTACAGGCCAAGGTTGATTATTTGGGATACGTCCTCACTGCAGAGGGTCGATCATTGTCACCTGAAAGGGTACGGTTAATACAGGAAATGGCCTATCCTAGTACCTTTAAAGAATTGAGACGATTGTTAGGTATTACCTCATATTGCCGTCATTGGGTCCCAGAATTCTCCCTGATAGCTAAGCCCCTGTTACAATGTTTGAAAACAGAAAAGGATCAGGTACCCTTTACTTGCACACAAGAAATGAGAGAGGCCTGCGACGCTTTAAAAAGCGCTTTGTGCAGTGCCCCAGGGCTCGGGACACCCAATTACGGCAAGCCTTTTACTCTTTTTGTACATGAACAGCAAGGTTGTGCTCTATCTGTATTGACACAGGAACAAAGTGGAAGGCAAAGGCCTTGTGCTTATTTCTCTGGCACTTTGGATAGTGTGGCCGCAGCGCTTCCCCCATGCATGCGCTCAGTTGCTGCCGCAGCGTTAGCACTTAAGCAAAGTGCAGGTTTAGTGTTGGGAACCACTATCATTGTAAGAGTTCCCCATGCAGTAGATGTGTTGCTCAATAGAACTCAGACTCAGCATCTCACGGCAGCCCGGTTAACACAATATGAGTTGACATTGTTTGCACCAAATGTGACTATTATGAGATGCAATACTTTGAACCCAGCTTCCCTTCTGCCCCTGCCAAGTGGGGAGGGAGATCAAGACATGCATGATTGCCTTATACGCACTGACGAACAGACCCGAGGTAGGGTCGATCTGAGCGACCTTCCCCTAGAAGGAGGGGATGGGATTTTATTTTGTGATGGCTCCTGTTACAAACTGGAAAATGGCGAGACAGTAGCTGGGTACGCAGTAACAACTGAAAGAGAGATTGTCCATATGGAACGCATACCCGAGTTATCAGCGCAAGCTGCAGAATTAAGGGCATTGACAAAAGCTCTAGAACTAAGCAAAGATTTAGCTGTAACCATCTATACGGATTCAGCATATGCACATGGTGTGGCCTTTAATTTTGGCCTGCTGTGGAAAGAGCGAGGGTTTCTCACCTCGCATGGAACAAAAATAAAACATGGCAATTTGATAAATAAGTTATTAGCAGCATTGGCTGAACCCGCACAGGTGGCTATAGTAAAGTGCTCCGCCCATAAGAAGGTGGTAGATTTTGTGGGGCAGGGAAACGATTTAGCAGACCAGGTGGCTAAATATGCCGCGGAACACTGTCAACTGCCTCTTCCAGAGTGTAACATGTTGCAAAGGGATGTGGAAGGGAAGAGGGATGGTGGTGGACTAGAAAATGACCCTGAGGAGGTGGTTAAGGATATTCAAAAGGAAGCGGCAGATTGTGAAATCAAGACATGGACTAAGGACAGTAATAACGAACAAACCTCTAAGGGGGTGTGGTTGGACAGAATTAAAATGAGGTGGTTGCTCCCCGATAGTTATTTGCCTATGGTAGTAGACATGGCCCATGGAAATGCCCACGTCAATGCAAGTGCAATGGAGGATATCGTGAGCAAGGTATGGAAGAACCGGAAAATTGGATCCTATTGCAGGAGGTGGGCAGCACAATGTGCCATTTGCCTCCAGCACAATGTGGGCAAATCAGTAAAGGTACCAGCAGGTCATAGCAGACTTCCAACACAGCCCTTCGAGGTTGTGTATATGGACTTTATACAGATGGAACCAGTTGCCAAATTAAAATATTGTCTTGTGATGAGGTGTGGGTTCTCCGGTTGGACAGATGCTTACCCCCTGAGAGACAACACTGCCATTTCCACAGCCAAATGTATTCTGAAATATTGGGTGCCCCAGTACACGGTGCCCAGTCTTTTGTACTCTGACAATGGCGTACACTTTACTGGTCAAGTTGTGAAGTATGTCTGCACTGCCCTAGGTATCGATCAGAGATTCCATTCCGTCTACCATCCCAAAAGTGCAGGGATTATAGAACGATCGAATGCTGTGGTCAAAAACAAGCTGGCAAAAATCTGCGCATCCACAAACCTGAAGTGGCCAGATGCCCTTCCTTTAGCATTATTGAGCATGCGGACCACTCCAAAGGGAACACACAAACTGTCCCCTTTCGAAATTGTGATGGGCCGCCCTCCAAGCGCATGGTCCATCCCAAAGCCAAAGGTTATTGGTAATATTGAGCAGCCACTGTTGAGGGATTATTGTGCCGAACTCACACATAAACTGTCTATTATCCATCAACAGGTGAAAGAAGCAGCTCCATCGGCCCTAGAAGGAGAGGGCCACGCCATCAAACCAGGGGAGTACGTTTTGGTGAAGAGTTTTGACCGGACCAACTGTTTACAGGCCCGCTGGAAAGGGCCGTACTTGGTCCTATTGGCAACTCAGACCGCTGTGAAGGTTGCTGGTCACAAAACGTGGATCCATGCCAACCATCTTAAAAGGGCACCACCTCAGATAGACCACCCCCCGACCAAGAACACGGGTCACTTTGCAACCGAACCTACGGAGGAAACTCCAAGGTACAACCTACGCCCCAGGAAACAGCATTGATTGCCTGTGTTTGAACTCTGACACCTGGCTGAGAAAAGGACTTGGTAAAGGGTCGGAACAAGCAAGGACAATTGAACGTACAGACGAAGTGGCCTCAGCAGCCCCTCCTGGGTAAGGAAATAGCCTCACCGACACACAGATGAAACGGCCTCAGCTTCCCCTCAAGGGTAGGAAGTAGCCTCAACGAGACGTGTCAAGGAAGGTGCCAGAAGCGGTGACAGCAGAACGGGTTATACTGTGCAACCCTTGCGACTTAGCGCATAAACGGACGGCACCGTTAGGGTAATTGTTAGGGACCCTTTTGAACATCTCTGTGTAAATATATAATACGTGCGACATTTAACGGCCAAGTTCCGGAACTCAGCTATTGGGATTAGCCCTGTGCGAGGGAACAAAACAGGTTGTTACGATGAATAACGAGGATGCTGCACAGAGGCGTCCTCGGGTGAATAGGTATGCATGTACCCCAAAGGAAAAACTCATTTTATCCATCATCTGCATTTTTATAACAGTAGGCTTTGCGATATTTCTGTGGTACCTTGAGCACCATGACATTTATGCTGCCCGTAATTTGTTGCCTCCTACACCATCGCCCTCAACACCAGAATTAGTGACCATTACCCATATAGATCAAGAGTATCGGAAGAAGCATCCCAGAAATAGCATCCTCACATGGATGAATGAAACAAACCAGATACTGAATAAAACCAACTGTTACATATGTACGTATGTCCCCCACAGCCATGAAAGTGGGCCCGAGTGGTATGCAGCCCCTGCTACGAATGACACATGTGTGCCCATGCGAGAAGTTATCTTGAGTGCCTCGCGCAACTTTTCCGAGCAAGGAACTAGATACGTTATTAAGGAACATCAGGATCCAATATCGTTAGAGCCGAGTACAACCCGGTTTCTAGAGCAATCTACCTCGTGCCCAGAACGGGCCTATACCAGTACTATCCATACACTCGATCCACGTCCACGCCATCGTCAGAATAAGAAACCACACGAAACAATGCCCCAACCTATCCCTGTGCATAATATAGTTCAGAAGGCCCCCCTTTGCTATCAGCGGAATAAAACTTATAACGAAAGTATGTTTCCTGACCCAGTACGCGGTGGATTTGAGCCACCAGTAAGTGTCGAACGTAAAGGCATGTTTATGGGTCTTCACAACTGCAAAGTAACGATAGATGTGAATATTTTTACCTTCCCCTTAATGGCACCAGACGGGGCAATGTACATTTGCGGAGAAAATGCTTATTTTTGGTTGCCCCGTTATTGGAAAGGCAGATGTACTGTTGGGTATATAATGTTAGGCTTACATTATAAATCTTTGGGGGAAGTGAGCTCAAAACACGGGACTAGAAGAACGAAACTGAGTATAGGGGATTACGGGCGGAAAAAAAGAGGTGTTTTTGATAAAGAAGACACCACCTGGGACGAATTCTTTGATTTCCTAAAGGGTATGGTGATGCCCATGGGGATAATTATGAACTCCAGGAGCATTAGGCACTTGGCTAGATTAGTGGAAAAAGAACTAAATGTGACCGGTGACATACTGACTAACCTCACTAAAGAAGTACAGGCAGTTCGGATGGTCGCATTGCAAAATCGCCTGGTATTGGACACAATGCTGGCAGAGGTAGGAGGGGCTTGTAAAATAATTGGCACTTCCTGTTGCACATTCATACCTGATTATAGCACCGATATCTTTAAAGGGATCAATGAAATGCATAAAATGGCAGCTCAAATACATTCTGAATTCGGGCCTGGGGATGGGACATCGTGGTTCTGGGATCTATTACGGAGCTGGGGATGGAAGCTCCTCACCCCCCTTCTTATCATAGGTGGATTAATAGCTGCTTGCTGCTGTTGCATTCAGTGCTTTCCCTTATGTGTATCTGTCATAGGAGATTGTTGCAGGAAAATGATGGGGGCGCTGGTACCAAAACCTACTAATGCCATGATCACTAATGAAATAATAAGACTGGAAGAGGCAATAGAAGGATTACAAAAGATTGATATGACTGACAATGAAAATAAAGAGAGGGGAACACTTGAACTACGATGCATAATGTATACAGGACAATTAAATGAACAGAGCGCAGCAGTCGCGCTATGCCCAGTGGTGAACAAACAGCCACAACGAGGACCAGTTATAAACCTAAATGCATACTAGGATTGTTGAGATAGTCTTGCTGACGCAAAAGGGTCGTTTTGTTAATATGAAAACCCTTTTCCCCTGGAAATTGCTATAATGGTTTGCTTCAGCAAGACTACCCCATTGCTTATAGCATCATTTCCCTGTTAAAGCAACTGCCTTCATGTCTGTGTACAAGGCCTAAAGGCTCAAGGTTTCGCCTTGGGGCCTACAGCACTCACAGAATCAGAAAATTATACTCTCAGCCTGCCTTTCTAAAAAACACACATAGCCAGCATCTGTTAAGCCTCATGCATCGCTCGCACGGGAAGTGGCCTTGCAAGTCAGCATGTGTTCACTGACCCTTGGGTATATTTATGAATAATGACTGTTAGCATTTGCACTCTTTTCGAAACATAAGCATAAACCTATCTATATTTGGACTTACTATTTTCTGAGAATGTGTGTGAAAGGGAAACCTTATCAAGCGCTTGTGCGGCACTCTGTAAAAGATATGCTCTGCCAATATTTAAACAGCCATATATGGAAATTGCTATCACTGCCGCGGCAGGATATGTGTAGCTTGCGAATTCCCCACTGTGTCAAATATGATGAATTGGTTTGTTTTTGCAATCGCGTATGTTAAAGGTTGAACGTGCATCCTGAAGGATGTTTTTGACTTGCTTAGATAAGATACATGAATAATGATCACTTACAATGTCCGGCCTTTGTAAATCTCACCGCAATGTCTAAAAAGCAGCCAAAAGTGCTTTGGCAGGAAAATGTATGAATAGAAAGGGGTTGGGCTTGAAGCCAGGCATAAGACTTAATGTATCTGTGTTGCTATAAAAGACATGCTCTTTGTGATATCCAGCAGCACACACTGGCAGCATCTCTATGATGTGTTATGTGTCGGCCCTTCCGCGGAAGCTTTTGTCTTGATTGCAATAAATGATTGCTAAACTCACTTAATAGTGTGTTTATTGATGGAGACCTCCGCCTTGTGAATTTTAGCATTTACAGGTTGACAGACACGCATTCAAGATGGGTCAAGGTTGACCTCAACCATAACATGTGTATCAGAGATGTAATCAATCTCCTGCAGGAGGCTTGTAGACAAGAGTGCTATCCTGCTGTCCTCTTAATAATGACAATGGTGTCCATTGTGATCACTAGAAACTGAGAACTACTAATGCAGTTTACCATCTGCAAACTAACGGAAACATTGAGAAATGCAACTGTTTTATCAAACACAGCATACAAGGTGTACCTGTCTGCTGGCATTGAATGGAAATTAGTAAAAGGTGTCAGAAGCCCACGGTTTTACACCTCATGACATCACAGAGGTATCTCCTTTTGAACTAATAATGGAAAGGTAACCCAACACAAGAGTATCTATGTAGAACAAGTGGGTGCAATCACACAGATGCGTTAGAGGTAGAATTCAGTCAAGAAAAGTTAGAAACTAAGTAATATATGATAAAAGCAAAGCGGTAGACATGGAGAACGTGAGAGTAAAATGGTCAGAATCAAATTGCCTGACTCCAATAAGGGTGAGCCACAAATAAGGTCTACTCCCATAAGAGCCATTAGGGTCCTACACAGGGCAGGTATGGAACATAAATAATGTGTCAGAGTCCACATCACAAAAATGCGCATCAGTCAAGAAGCGAGTGGATAAGGAAAGACAAGACACCAACAGCCAGAAAAAGGAAGGCTTCAGTTATCCAGAAAGAAAAAGGTTATTCAGAACCAGTAGGAAGTGGGAACTGCAGAGACATTGCGGAAGTGTCTCTCTACCAGGGAAGAGCGTCATTGCAAATCTGCATAACTTAGAGTAGGGGTCTGCAACTTTTACATGCCTAGTTGTTTTGATGTACATTTCACATAATCCCTCACCATGGACTATGTTGAGTCAGTCTGACGGAGTTGTAGTCCAAAACATCTGGCGAGCCAAAGGTCACAGACCACTACCTTTAGAATACGTGGAATAGTCAAACCAAAACTTTCTCCCATCCTGCCCACTGTGAGTGGTCAGAAATTAGAGGCAGACAATACTTTCAACATTAGCCATTTTTGTTAAATTATAAAGGGGTTGGGATTAAGGCCCATCTGTCCCTATCCTAATAAGAGTGTCCCTGCCTGTGAAACAAACTAAAAGCAAGCTGACCTTGTGTCCAAAATATATCTGACCCTCACACTAACATACACAAGCAAAATATGTGCAAGGTAAATGTCTCTGGATTTGTGCACATTTGTGTTGAGTTGGAACAAAGGTATAATTCCAACAAAACATTCCTTGTGTCCAGGGGTCGATTCCCTTCCCCTGAACCATTTCAAAAGACTGTTTTGTTCAAACAAGGTTCTGTTAAAGTCAATGAAAATGTTCTTTTCCACACAATACTTTTCTCAAGTTGGCAAAACAAATGTATTTTCTATAGAACACTTCTCAGCATGGCAAAGCAAATGTCTTTTTAACTTCAATGACTGCTTCAAATGGTGTTTCTTTCAAACCAATGTTCAAAGTTATGCTTTCCTAGTATACTCTCCTGTCAGGGATTTCTCAATTGAATCTCTAAATATCATGGTGTACGCCCCTGCCAGGCATCTTTCAATGTATCTTTTCCTTTTCCCCACCTTATGAATTCCTGGGGTACTTCCCTGCCAGAAATTGCTCCGTTCTGGTACAGATACCATGGTATAAATTAGGTATCTCTTTTCAAAAAGGGCTCACTGACTAATGGGTACCTTTCACTGGGTCTCTGCAACAATGTTCACTTTCCTTTAAAGTATAACACAGTTGCACTTCTTCACTGCTTCTACACTGTTGACTCTGGGTATTACTTGTTCCAACTTCCCCCTTATTGATATCCTATATATGGGGGTTTGTTCTGTCCGTCAAATTCCTTCTCAAGTGCCTTTTGGATTTGGCAATGCTTGTTCCAAGTTTCCCCAAATTGACCTCTCATGTCAGTAAAATTGTAAAACATTTTCCCTTTTATTCCTTCTTTGGTGTCTCTTGGCTTATGGCAATGCAGGTTTCAAGTTTCCCCAAATTGACATCTCATATAAGGAGACTGGTAACCTTTTTGCCCTTGTCCTTCATTTATACTTGGTCGGCATTCAAAATGACTCCAAGTATTTATTAACTTGATAGCATGTTCGGAGGACCCCAACTCCCCTGGGTTGACTCACCGGTGTAACATCCAGCTGCGGCAAATAGTTTTCATTAGGCAGGCTTCCACAGCTAGGCAGAGTTTTTCTCAGTTCCCACATCGGCTATTCACTCCTTCACCGATTGAACCATTGCCACTCCACAAGACTGCATTACCTCCGGCCCCGAGGCAAATGGCTTCTTGCTTACAGCTGTCCCTCCAGGTTACCAGCTATAACTCAACCACAGTTGCTCCAGTACGCTATGCCTTCAGGCGGTTGCCTGGAAGCGGTGTCTTTTCTGCATGGCTCGCCTCTGTGAATCTGTCTCTGGGCTCACTTCCCTCTCTGCAGCTCTGCTCTCCTTCTCTACCTTGCAGGTGATTTTCACGTTTAAATATCCCGCGCAGTTGATTGTGAACCTGACAACTAGACTGCATGCTGCACTTGGTATCACGCTCATTCTATAGTGACTCTTTGTCTCAGTACCTGTGGAAATGGCAGTATCCATATGTCACTTGTTTACTGTGGGTTTTCATTTTACCAATGTATTGCATGACTTTCACGCTTCCCAAATGTATTTTCCACCTTGCGCTGGATAGGACTGTATATTTGGTGCACTGTTTATGCTCAATGTTTATTTCTGTAAAGTGCTTGCATGTTCCCTGATGTGTGCCATTGGGTTTAGTCCACGCGGCCCCCTGTACCTGTGGTATGTGGGGGGTGGGTTTGTGGAATGTCTCCAACCCTAAGAAAGGACTCCAAAGAAAACCAGTTAACCCAGTCGTTAAATCTGTTCCCCACCCAGCTATCAGAATTCCAGCGCTAACAATCTGGCCTGACCTTTTACCCACTTGTCCAACCCTGTAATTTCCATCTCCCCTTCTTGATACCTGCAAAACGAGTTCCACTTGTGTCCATCATGGGGGGGGTGGGCTTTGGAAAGCCCCTTGTCCCACACCAAACAATTAACCTCCCCTGGGGCCTCAACTTACCTGTCCCTGACCTTGGAATCACACAGAATACCTGAAAATGTGTGTCCAGCCCTGCATCCCATTTCCCTTAGAAACCAAACAAAACTTGTTCCTAAACAACCCAGTTGCCTGGTCTCTCCTTCCCTAGAGACCACGCACAAACGTATCCGGTGTGTGGAGAGAAGGCGTTTTGGTGTAACAAGCGGCAGATTCTAAAATCGATCAGCGATCCTGGTGCAGTCCCCTTTAGCAGCAGGAGGCGGGGACTGCGGTTTAAGACACCTGAGCAGACGCGAAGCACTTGCGCAAAGTGTTTTGCCAAGTGTTCCTTGTTCGGCTGGGTGACTGAAGGCATAGGAAATAACTTGCCGTTCCTGCATCCTCGAGGATCAACCAAGGTGGCTCAGATTTCCCTGGACGGTGAGTACTCATTCCAAACGGTGTGTGTACGCGACCGGTGTGAAAGGACTGGATCACATACCAACTGATCTGCATCCTGACGTCCAAATATGTGTGCAGGGCCTGGTAGCAGGTGAATGACTTATCGGGGCTCCAGCCGCAGTAGGAATTAATTTTTCTGCCTGGAAACACATCTATAAGGCGGAACTAAAGCCTTCAAAACATTACTGGATCTAAGGAGAAAACTTCTTGACAGCCGTTCTTTGGCAAGATATTTAGAGGGTGATCATCCCCCAGACTTCTGTGTAAATTGGTCTAAGCCTTTTGCTAGATGTGTTTAAGGCTGACTTAAGTTAGATTGAATTAAAAATGAGAACCCGCCAGCTCACGAAGTCCTCAGCAAAATCTATGGATAATCGCTTGGAAATGGCAAACTGAGAAATTAATACACCCATTTTGGCAGCATGTAATGGCTCTGATAGCCTTAATGAGCTTACAGAGGAATCCAAGGGGAACTGGCCGGGACCACGGAAAGAGCATGGCAGAGGAGATGATGGAGGTGTGGAATGGAAGGAAGTGAATGTGAGAATCGGATGGTGGAGGCGACATCGGTCAATGAGATCTTGACTGCAGACGTCCTTGACAAGGAGCTAGCCCAAAGCAGCACATTGTCATTAGCAATTGAGAACTCAAACAGGAATGATGGAGTCTGAGTCTCCGATAATAGTGACTCGGTCTGAGATTACTGGTCCTTCCACTCAGCTGAATACCCGTAAAAACTATGATATTGCAGTTCAATTATCACAGGACCTTATTGAGCTAACGGATAGAATTTCTACCCAAAAAAGAAGGAGCCTGGCCTCCATGCAGAATAGGCTCTCAGTTTTAAAGGCCAATATGTCCGAGAGGATTTGAATACAACGCACACACACTATGCAATGTGATTCTCAAATGTGAAGTCGGGAGGTGGGTGAGACAGCTGAAGTACCTGCTAGCGGTCATTTAGCTTTGCCATCGCTACCACCAGGCCAGAAGACCTGATGCTTTCTTCCACATGCTGGCCATAGAAAATCTTCAGATAACTACTTTGACTCCTCAGACAGGATGACTCGGCCTGGGGAAATTAGTGCGCCGTTGGACAAACTCATGAATGTCGATTTGACGGATTTAATGTTGGCCTATCTTCCAATCCGACCAACACCGTTTACCAAACTTTACAAGTCTATTAAGGACTCAATGCGAGATCAGGGAACTCTGATAGCGATGCTCCAGTCAAACCTTTGCACACTGGAAGGATTGGCAATGAAAGTTGAAGACCGACTAAGAGGCAGAAACATCTGCCCAATGGCAAAATCGCCTGTGCGAACTAGCAAGAAGGGCGTCAACTGACAGGTCTACATTGATGGAGGCCATCGTCGAAGACTAAGTGGATGCGCGTAACTTGGAAAAGTGAGTAGAGATCGGCTGGCCCAACTATGGCTACAGGAATCCTCCAACGTGATCCTATAGCGCTAGAGGTCGCAACTGGCTTGGTCCTAAATATGGATACTCATGGAAAGGAAGCAAATATGTTCTCTATTCTTTCAGGTAAAGACTCTGTGGGGAAGAAAGTTGGTAAGGAAATACAACCCAAGACCCCCCACACCCCACACTGTCAATAAGCCAATCCCCTAAACGATCAAGGAAGGAGCTGTTGCTGCCCTCTGGGGCCGTGAAAAAATTGAACGAGCCAGTAGTGGCATTGGAAGCGTATAAAGCCCTTCTGGATGAGAATAATGAAACAGTTCATACCTGCCTTAGTGACCTGGTAGAGATAATTGAACAGGACAGAGAGGATGAAGACTGGAACAATCTCTCCAACTCGGAATGGGATGAAACTGAAAGACTGGCTTTTCAAGTGGAAGCAGACCGACTGAAAAGGCCAAGGGTGGATATTAGAACTGTGGCTAAGAAATCAAACTCTACAGCGTGGGAAAAAACATTCCTCATTATGAAACAGAAGCGGGACATGTTGGGCCATCCGGAAAATTCCAGGCAGATCCCAAGTAAGCAACCCAAATCTGAAAAGAACTTGGTTAAGTTTAAAGATCTGAAAGTGGAAGTCTTCAACATGTCTCTGGAGCGAATTGTGAATGGCCCAAAGCCCCAAATTTTGAATCGGAGTATGTTATGAAACTTTGCCAATATATTCCAGGGCTTGGATTTGTGTTCTCAGGCGACCTTAGAGTGGTGGAATTTGTGTCAGAACAAAAGATGGACTTGGTGGTTCTCCACTTAGCATCAATGGAGAATAAAAACTCAATACTCTTGCAAAGTGAGAAGATGCTGCGACTTGGATATAAGAGATTTCCAAGTGATGGAACAACTTCCTTCAGCTGACTTCCAAAGTCAAAATACAATGGAGAGGTTTTGGGGGAAAGGAATAGGAGGAGCTGAAGCAAGAGATGCTGATAGGTCAAGGCGAGAGTTGGCCCGAGCATCTAAGTTTGTCAATATGTCTCCGTCTCCAAGGCTGGCTCAATTTCACCAGTGGACACCCCTGGGGAAAACAGTTGATTAAACTAAAATTCACAGTGGATAATAGTACCCGTGCTCTGAAATCTGGCCCAGACAGCAGGACTGAAAATTGGGACTGGCTGGCTGGTTCACTGGCCAGTAGTAGCAAGAAATAGACTGTCCCCAAGCATGAAGTCCCCATAGCTTGGATCGGTTCATGGAAGATGAGAGGGTTTAAATCACTGTTCACAGACAATTTGAAGGACCTGGGGAAATATGAGATCATATGCCTACAGGAGACATGGCTCAGGTCAATCCCCTCATGTGATGGGTACAAACCCTTTCTGAATCCGGCTGGAAATGGAGTTATGGGCAGACCTTTTTCGGGCCTCCTGACCCTGATAAAAGTAGATACAGGATTTACGGTGGTCAGCTATGAAACCACTAATCCCTATGCTCAAGTATTAAAACTCTCTAGGATAGTATCTGGAAAGCAAGAATACCTTTATTTAATTAATGTTTATTGGAGGGTCAATTCATGTAATGAAGTTAAATGTGTTCAATCCCAAACAAAAGTGGTGGACAAGGTCTTGTGTCAATGGGAGAATGCTAGCATGATTTTGTGTGGGGATCTAAACATACACTTGTTGGATGGGAATAAAGAACTCCCTCGAAAAGAAATAGAGTTAGAAGGAAGGGCTTTAGAGTGGTTTCTTGAGGTTGGCTCTAGGGATCAACATATGCTAAATTACAGACATTGGGGGATATCCCAGGAGATTGCACATGGGGCAAGGGGCAAAAGAGATTCTGCTTGTACTATTGTTTTGTTTCTGGTAATATTATTGATAGAGTGAGCAGAATGGAAATAGTGAAGCAGCCTTTAAGTGACCAAGACCTGGTAGCTATTGCGCTTGAGGACAGCGAAAAACCTAAAGAAGGAAAAAAATGAATCTGGTGGAAATAACTTGAGCCAGGAACAGGCTAAGGGTGGGAAAGAGGGAGAGCACTGTAATTTGCGGTCAATATGAGGTTGTAGTGGAACGGGATAGTGCTTGTATTGAATACAACTGGACCCTAAAAGATTTCAACCAACCAGGAAAGAGGTAAAAAAAAGCGGGGCAACTTCCCAAACATGCTTACGATCCGATGGTCAGCAGGGCTAAGAAAGAATTGTGTGTAGCCCAAAGGAAAATTAAAGTTGGAAAGGCCCATGAGGCCACTGAATTGATTCAGCTTTGTAAGCAGAAGTTTAGGAATTGACTACTAGAAGCCAACAATTGCAGATCGAGGCTGAGCAGATGCTAAAGGCGGTCTGTAATAAAACACAAGGGACCTCTGGAAATAGTTGAATAACGGGGAGGGGGACCTTTAGAACAGGCTTCATGCTGGGCTAACTGAGCGAGTCAAGTTGGCACACCCACTACTCCAGGTTGTTTGCTGATCCTGGAAACTTAATGTAAATAGAGGAAAGAGAGAGTTCCCAAAAGTCAGTGATTGAAATTGAAAGTTAAGACCGCGAGGCGAGAATAAAGGGGCTCTGCTCTTTAAGAGCTGTGGATTCTGATGGTATTTCGGTATGCAGTGATACAATTGTGGCAAAAATGTCGCCTGTACCCAAAATAAACAAACAAACAAATAAATAAATCAAAGCAAAAATGCAGTGGTTTGATCCAGTAAAGGTGTACCCCATGATAGCATTTAAGGGGAGTGGTTAAAGAAAATCCTGAGGAGTGGAGCCGATTGGCCATGCTGGTTTTTGATCAGATTCTGCACAAGAAACAGGTTCCGGACTATTGGCGAGAGGCAATAATTGTCCCCATTTACCAGAAGGGCGATCGTGCTGATCCTCGTAATTATCGGCCGATCACCCTCCTTGACTATGGGGAAACTCTTCGCCTCAGTCTTGTTACGTGATCTGACAGCGTGAGCTATTAAGGCAGGAAGGCTTGATCCCCATCAAATGGGATTTGTAAGGGGCGCTGGAACCTCCTTGAACCTCTTTGTAATTGGAGCCTTAAAAGAAGGAGTACTTAAATCGGGGACCTGTATCCATATGGCCTTTATGGACTTGAAACAGGCCTTTGATTGTGTTAATAGGGTAAAGCTGTGGATGAAATAAAAAAAACTGGAATTGTCCAGCGGACCTACTAGAGGCTATCTGCACGCTCTACTCAGACACATCAATGCAATTTAGACTTGAAGCCACAGGGATTCTATCCTAAAAGATCATGACTCGGGGCTTGAAGCAGGGCTGTGCCCTAGACCCGTTACTGTTTAGTTTGTACTTTTCAGACTTTAGTGAATCGCAGGCAGCAGTGAGGGCTTTCCCGCCTAAGGTCAATGGAACAGTAATTCCCTGGGTCCTCTATGCGGATGATTTAGTGTTTATGCATCTCACGCCAGTTGGCTTGCAGAGGCAAATTGTGAGATCTCTCAGTTCCTTAGAGAAAATGACATGAAAAGAAATGTTAGCAAATCAAAGATCCTCAGCATGTCGTCCCCTCGCAGGAGGCTGAGAAAGGACCATGCATTGGTGGGTTGAAAATGAGAGGCTTTAAGTGGTAGAAACTATGGTGTACCTGGGGGTGGTTATAAATAAAAACATTGATGATAGAGCTCATTATCTCTCACTCCGCACAAAGACTAAGTGGCTGGCCGCCCAGGGCTGGAGAATCCTTGGTAAATTCTCACTCTGCCTTATTGTCATTTTACTGACAAGAAGTGGTGCCCATATTACCTATGGTGCTGAAGGAATGTTGAACATGTTCTGAAAGTATGGACCCTACTATAGGGCCTGTTCTGGCAGAAGATTCTTAAGTTACCCAGTTCGCTGGCGATGTCTACGATTAGACACAAACTTAGACTGCTGTCCTTGGAGTTAATCGCCCTCTAGAAATCCATTGCGTTTTATAGAAAATACAAGTTGGCAGAAACCAGAACGCCCTTTGAAATGTTCACTTTAAATGGAAGGATCTCCAGATACATCTCATAGGAGATGGTGGGAGAACATTTAGGACATCCTTGTAGAGAGTAATGTGGAAATGGAGGAGTTCATTTTAAATCCCATGTGTCATGATCACTGCTTCCAAGGAGCCAGGACCAGCCCAACGTCCTTGGAAGCAGGCCCCTAAGCCTAGGAACCAGCCGGTCCCTACTGGGACCTTTTGGACCTTGTCCTGGCGCCGGTGGCACCAGGCTCATCAAAGCCATCGGTCCCGGCACTGGAAGCGCCGGGCTCATAATATGTATGAAGATGCTTGGGTGGACTTACCTGCAGCAGACCATGCTGCTTACTTACCAGCTACATAGGAATCCTCTGTAAGCCGGAACTATTTTCTTACCTGGGTGGGGCAAGCTCCACGCCCTGAATACAACACTGGAACAGGAACTCTTTTCTTACCTAGGCGGGGCCGTGGAGGAAGACGCCTCATCACTCCTAGGCTATTTAAACCACACCCGATTGATGAAGCGTGCTTCGCGTTATTCTGCATCTGCAGCAGAACGCTCACCAAGTCTGTTCCAGCTTTTCTTCTTCCGATCCTCTACCTGCAAGAACAATACTTACCATTCCAGTATCCAGTCTTCAGCAGCGCCTATAAAAGACAAGAAACAACAGGTTAGCATGACGACTTCACATGCAACGCATTCCTTACCTGGTCCATCGGCAGCGACCATTTCTTCACGCTGCACCTCCGCCTGTGGAGACAAAAGCAGAGTTATTACGTACCGGCAATCCGTGAATTCTGGATGTTTTCAACACTGCAACCCAGCATCTGAAAGACAAAAGAAGAGACATTAGACATGTATTTACTTACGCCCATCGCGCTCTCCACAATAGAGCGCCTGCAACTACTCCTGCGTTTTCCATCACCTCTTCAGCACGAACTCACAGCTGTGAAGGAAAGAGACAGTTAAAGCGCTTGCATCTACTCACGCATTTCCAAGCGCTTCTTTCCAAGGCTCTGGCTCCAGCTTTGGCTCTCTTCATTCCATCTTCTAACGCTAGAGCCCTGCAAAACAAATAGAACAAAGCATTATTCTGAGCCCTGTTCAATACTTACGTGTCCACGCACCTAAAGACTATATGGACTAAAAGGTGTCCGGAAACTCACCGCTCGTGCTGTTAACGGCGGTTACGATCCTCTGATGTTAAGAGGCCTACGTTTCACCCAGTGAAGGAACTGGCAACGGCACCCTGCACCAGACGCAGATGGAGAGCCCAGCATTCACCTATCTAAGGTTGGCCTGGGGGCTCTACGGAGAAGCTTAGACGAGAGAGAGAAAGAGAGAGAGAGAGAGAGAGAGAAGGACATTCAATTGCCCAGATCTTTAACCCCATATATTCTTTCATCTGCAGAAATCTCACCCTTTGAGTTCGACACACAGTGCGAAGAGGCTCAGCCCCAGAAGCCAATCGAGTCCTGCACATCACTTTCCGAGTCACAGACTCCTTCCTGCCTAGACCAGCGCCTCCGTGGGAATCAGGTGAGCGTTACAGAACGCGAAGCCCCACCACAAAACTCCTACCCAGGCGCAATGGAAACCTCGGACACAGACCAACTGGCCCGATTGCTTGGGGAACTAAGAGCAGAGGTACATGCAGCTCGTCAGGAAACAAACTCTTTGAGAAGAGAGCTGATAATATCCAAGGAGCGAACGGAGGACCTCGCTAGGCAATTACTACAAACGCAGGCAGGACAGACTCCTTTGCCCGCTCCAGGAGTAAGTTACCCTTCAGCATCCTCAAATCCAGTGCAAATCAATCTACCCAGTAATGTGCCTTTGGCTCCACCCGAACGCTTTTCTGGTGACCCAAAGAAATTTGCAGTGCTTATCAACCAGTGCCGCCTACACTTCTTATGCCGCCCAGTTGCCTTTCCAACAGACCAGACCAAGGTGGCTTTCGTGCTTTCTTATCTCAGTGGCAGTGCCGCAGATTGGTCGATCCCTTTGGTCACTCAGGATGATCCGGTCCTTCACGATTTTCAGGCCTTCCAGTCCAGCATGGAGAAACTGTTCGCAAGACATGCCCAGGGGCAGGCTTTGGACAATGAACTCCTTTCGTTACGACAGGGTAATCAAGACCTCTTGACTTATATTGCCTCATTCAATAGACTTATAGTGGAAACTCAATGGCCGGAGGATAAAAGAATAACGCTTTTCTACAGAGGCCTGCGTGGAGAGCTCAAGGATGTGTTAGCTCAAATTGTGAATCCTCCACAAGAATGTTCAGACTATATTGACTTAGTTGTCCGATTAGACCACCGATTACAGAACAGGAAGGCTGATCGTTCCAAATTTGATACCCGAGTATTTCCTAAACCACAGACCTCTACTAGGGGAGCCGTCACCGTGGAACCCATGCAACTAGGGGGCATGAAAGGACCTTTAACTCAAAAGGAGCGGGAAAGAAGAAGACAGCTGCAATTATGCCTCTATTGCGGAAACTCGGGGCACTTTCTTCGAGACTGCCCAGTGAAACCAGCTAAGAAGGCTGTAGGAGCCGCAGATACCTGTACCCAAAATTCTGAGCAGGGAAACGACCTAGCCCGACAAGTGTAGAGGTCCTCTTGCCGAGCGTTAAAATCTGTCCCGTGACCTCGCATTTCATGGTGCCTATGGTCCTCATTAGCCCAGAATGTCTGGATCGTTTGCATGAAATTGAAGCTTACATCGACAGCGGAGCAATCGGTAATTATGTGGACCGTGAAATGGTATCAAGGATGAACCTACCTCTTGCCCCTAAGGCAGTAAAAGACGCCATTACTACAGTTGATGGCTCGGAGATAGCCTCCGGACCAGTAACGCATGCCACCCAAGAAGTGACGTTAGTGAGCCAAGATGGACACCGGGAGAAAATCGTGTTCGATGTGATCAAGGCCCCTCAGTTCCAGATCATTCTGGGAATTCCTTGGTTAGAGAAGCACAATCCTCAGATCGATTGGCGAGCAAAGTCGGTTCAGTTTCCAGAATGTTTTACCACTTGTTATCCTCGGCCTGATGTTTTACTGGCAGCGATCTCTTCCGAGGTTCCCAAATTACCTCCCAAATACCAGGAATTCCAAGACGTCTTTCGGAAGGACCAAGCTAACACCCTGCCTCCTCATAGGTCCTACGACTGTCAAATAGACCTGATACCCGGAACAACTCCTACTTGTAGTAGGATTTATGCCCTCACCGAGCCAGAGAATCTTCACCTCAGACAATATCTGGACCAATACCTAGCTAACGGGTTTATCCGTCCTTCAAAATCTCCAGCTTCCTTGGCTTTGTTCTTCGTTCCGAAAAAGGAAGGAGACCTTAGGACTTGCATAGATTACCGCGCCCTGAATTAAATCACTGTTAAAAACAGATACCCGTTACCTTTGATCCCTGAACTCCTGGACCAAGTCAAAGACGCATGTATTTATACAAAGTTGGATCTCAGAGGAGCCTACCACTTGGTACGAATAAAAGAGGGCGATGAATGGAAGACGGCATTCCGCACCAAGTATGGGCTGTTCGAATATCAAGTGATGCCCTTTGGACTTTGTAACGCTCCTGCCGCTTTTCAGTATTTTATGAACGATGTCCTTAGAGAACTCATAGATGTGTGTGTTGTTGTCTGCATTGATGACATCCTCGTCTATTCATCATCTGAAGAGGAACACCAGAGACACGTCAAAGAGGTTCGAGAGATTGCGTCAACATAACCTTTTTGCTAAGCTCGAAAAATGCGTTTTCAACGCAACTGAAGTTGAGTTCCTGGGATTCATATTGTCACCTGACGGAGTCCATATGGATTCAAAGAAAGTCGATGCAATCATTAAGTGGCCATCACCAACCTCTGTAAAAGGAGTTCAAAGCACGTTAGGCTTCGCTAACTTTTACCGCAGATTCATTCCTGAATTCTCTCGGATAGTCCAGCCCATAACCGCTCTGTTAAAGAAGAACAAACGTTTTGAGTGGTCTACTGAAGCAGAACAAGCTTTTCAGGACTTAAAAGCTAAATTCATTTCTGCACCTGTTCTAAAACATCCTCGCCCAGAACTCCCCTACATCGTGGAAACGGATGCTTCTAGTCTTGCTATGGGGGCAGTTTTATCACAAAGAGATCCGGTCACACACCAATTACATCCTGTAGCCTTTTGGTCCCGCAAATTCTCGGCTCCCGAGATCAACTATTCAATTACAGACAAGGAACTTTTAGCCATCAGATCGGCCTTAAAAGCCTGGCGGCATTATCTTTTGGGAGCCAGACACACAGTCACCGTAATGACTGATCACCGCAATTTACAATATCTGAAGACAGCCAAAGCTCAGTCTTCCAGACAGCTTCGCTGGGCTCTGTTTCTGGCTGAGTTTGACTTTATAATTACTTATCGACCAGGCAGTAAAAACGGAAAAGCAGATGCTCTCTCCCGGATGGGAGTAGATGAACATTTGACCAATCCAGAACCAATACCCATAATCCCAGAACAAAGGATTTTGGGTTTGGTCAGCGCTCAATCCTTTGAAGACATCAAGACTACAGTCAAATCACTCCTAAATCCGGCCGAATTGCAGGACTGGCAATTAAAGGGAAAAGAATTCTCAGTGGATCAAGACCTACCATATTTCCGAGGACGATTGTACTTGCCCTGTGAGAAAATACAAAA
This sequence comes from Ambystoma mexicanum, assembly GCF_040938575.1. Lineage (NCBI taxonomy): Eukaryota > Metazoa > Chordata > Amphibia > Caudata > Ambystomatidae > Ambystoma > Ambystoma mexicanum. The sequence goes on from NC_090929.1 coordinate 1,091,049,947, forward strand.
ACAAGTAATCTCCTGTTATCACGACTCTCTAATGGAGGGTCACCCTGGCATTACCAAAACCATAGAAAAGATCAAAAGACATTTCTGGTGGCCATCATGGAAGAAGGATATTAGAGACTTTGTAATCTCCTGCGGTGTGTGTGCCCAGAATAAAAGTCAAAGGAGAAACCAGCCGGCCTATTACATCCATTAGACATCCCTCCCTGTCCATGGCATACCCTGTCTATGGATTTCATCACGGACTTACCTCCATGCTCAGGGTATAATACCATTTTAGTAGTCGTGGATCTATTCTCCAAGATGGCTCACTTCATTCCCCTGAAGGGCCTACCTTCAGCTTCAGTATTGGCCCGAGAATTCTTAGAAAACATCGTTCCGTTACACGGTTTTCCCTCGGTTTTGGTCTCCGATAGGGGAAGTCAATTCATCTCCCACTTTTGGCGAAGTTGCTGGCGTCTAGCCCAAATTGATGTAAGACTTTCAACCAGTCACCATCCCCAAACTGACGGACAAACCGAGAGGACAAATCAGACTTTAGAGCAATATCTACGTTGCATGCTCCAACAAACTGAAAACCCTTGGAAGGATATTCTTTGGATCGCTGAATATGCTTACAACAATTCGACTCATTCTGGAACCGGGAAGACTCCCTTCTTCCTATTATATGGACACCATCCTAGAACCTCTAACCTGGATCCTCCCCAAGAATTCGAAACACCTGCTGTGGATTACTTGCACTCAGCGATCACCCGTGCTTTTAAGGAAGCCACTGCCCATCTGCAAAGAGCTAAAGCTCAATTAAAAAAAGGAGCAGATCGACACCGTAAAGAGGCCCCTCACTACGCAGTAGGAGACCAGGTCTGGTTATCCACTAAGCACCTGCCTCTAAAAGGACCCCGCACCTTCATCCCAAGATACCTTGGACCCTATCTCATCTCTGCCATAGTTAATCCGGTGGCTGTCAAATTGGAATTACCTGCGCATATGAAAATACATCCAGTCTTTCATGTCTCCTTATTAAAACCAGTACAACCAGAAACCCGATTGACTAAACTCCCAGAACCTTTTTTGGTAGAAGGAGAACTTGAATTCGAAGTAAAGAACATCCTAGACTCCAAAATCGCCAAATCTAAATTATATTACCTGATTGATTGGAAAGGATACGGCCCCCAGGAAAGATCTTGGGAACCCTCAGAATATGTCCACGCACCTCGTCTGGTCAAGAAATTCCATCTGAATCACCCACACAAGCCAAAACCCCCGGAGAAGACACGCTTAGGAGGGGCCTTGAGGGGGGGGGGGGGGGGGGGGGGGGGCTGTCATGATCACTGCTTCCAAGGAGCCAGGACCAGCCCAGCGTCCTTGGAAGCAGGCCCCTAAGCCTAGGCACCAGCCGGTCCCTACTGGGACCTTTTGGACCTTGTCCTGGCGCCAGTGGCACCAGGCTCATCAAAGCCATCGGTCCCGGCACTGGAAGCGCCGGGCTCATAATATGTGTGAAGATGCTTGGGTGGACTTACCTGCAGCAGACCATGCTGCTTACTTACCAGCTACATAGGAATCCTCTGTAAGCCGGAACTATTTTCTTACCTGGGTGGGGCAAGCTCCACGCCCTGAGTACAACACTGGAACTCTTCTGGAACAGGAACTCTTTTCTTACCTAGGCGGGGCCGTGGAGGAAGACGCCTCATCACTCCTAGGCTATTTAACCCACACCCGATTGATGAAGCGTGCTTCGCGTTATTTTGCATCTGCAGCAGAACGCTCACCGAGTCTGTTCCAGCTTTTCTTCTTCCGATCCTGTACCTGCAAGAACAATACTTACCATTCCAGTATCCAGTCTTCAGCAGCGCCTGTAAAAGACAAGAAACAACAGGTTAGCACGACGACTTCACATGCAACGGATTCCTTACCTGGTCCATCGGCAGCGACCATTTCTTCACGCTGCACCTCCGCCTGTGGAGACAAAAGCAGAGTTATTACGTACCGGCAATCCGTGAATTCCGGATGTTTTCAACACTGCAACCCAGCATCTGAAAGACAAAAGAAGAGACATTAGACAGGTATTTACTTACGCCCATCGCGCTCTGCACAATAGAGCGCCTGCAACTACTCCTGCGTTTTCCATCACCTCTTCAGCACGAAATCACAGCTGTGAAGGAAAGAGACAGTTAAAGCGCTTGCATCTACTCACGCATTTCCAAGCGCTTCTTTCCAAGGCTCTGGCTCCAGCTTTGGCTCTCTTCATTCCATCTTCTAACGCTAGAGCCCTGCAAAACAAATAGAACAAAGCATTATTCTGAGCCCTGTTCAATACTTACGTGTCCACGCACCTAAAGACTATATGGACTAAAAGGTGTCCGGAAACTCACCGCTCGTGCTGTTAACGGCGGTTGCGATCCTCTGATGTTAAGAGGCCTACGTTTCACCCAGTGAAGGAACTGGCAACGGCACCCTGCACCAGACGCAGATGGAGAGCCCAGCATTCACCTATCTAAGGTGAGCACGTTGGCCTGGGGGCTCTACGGAGAAGCTTAGACGAGAGAGAGAGAGAGAGAGAGAGAGAGAAAAAGAGAGAGAGAGAAAAAAAAAAAGAGAGAGAGAGACACTCAATTGCCCAGATCTTTAACCCCATATATTCTTTCATCTGCAGAAATCTCACCCTTCGAGTTCGACACACAGTGCGAAGAGGCTCAGCCCCAGAAGCCAATCGAGTCCTGCACATCACTTTCCGAGTCACAGACTCCTTCCTGCCTAGACCAGCGCCTCCGTGGGAATCAGGTGAGCGTTACACCATGAAAATGTAAAAATAAAAAATTCAAGAACAACATTGGCCGGAATTTACTAAGCAAAGAAATTTAGATAGCTTAAGACCCTGCTTGGAAAGGGAAGAAAAGGGCTTGAATCAGCCCCCTTGATATCTATTAAAATATTCCTCTCCATATTATAGGGATCTGTTGCTTAGGTTCTGATTGAACAAATTTGCAACCAGGGAGGTGGAACTGGATAGGAAACAAATATCCAGAGAAGTTTTGTATTGTAGATAATGTGGGGAACTTGGGGGAAGTTGAAACCGTGTGCCATCTGGTGACCTCTTGTACAGCCCTTATAGTTCTGTGTTCAAATCTCTTGCAAGCCCACATGGTTTACAGGCTGACAACATTGGACCAACACTGGTGGGAATGGACATTGATGGGAGAAAGAACAAGCTTATGTTTGTATTTTTGGTGGTTCTACAATTCAAAGAATCTGTGATAAAGCCTGCTAAGGAGGTTGTCAGAAGGAAGGATTTGTGTGAAACGAGTGGGATGAGGAAAGCACCCTAGGGCTCAGATGTTTCTTGTTGGTTGATAAAAACCAGCCCTCCACATAAGGCGCGTACTAGGCCTTTTTACACATGAAAATCTTGTAAATACAACAACTTTATTATTTTCCTGTGTACATTTACAGAAGTTTAGAGCAGAGGGCAGTGCAAAGGTCAGGTTACTTGACACAAACCAGAAGTTCTCTTTTGATTTTTATCTACATGGATGTAAGTGCAAGCCATGGATAAACACCTTTGGAAAATAATGTATTTCTCTGAAGTCTTTCAAAAACGAAACTGCACACTGTGATGAAAGGAATGTTTTATTTCCATTCAGCTTCTGTGTGTAAAATGATGAGTATACACGGTCTAGTTTACATCCATTCAACCTTGCAGTCAATGGGGTGCATTACTATGAATGGTCAGTGGGGGCAGAGTCTTTGCTCAAGGGTGAGCGATTCATTACACCAATCACGTGTTCTAGCCTCTCAAATCTTCAAGCCTACAATTAAAACATCCAAAACCTGACTCTGCAGAAGTGCAAGCGCTGTTCAAAAACAAATAAAATGTACAATTGTAATTGAAACAGAAACAGCGAAACCTACCCCTGTGATAATCCAGATAGGTATTTAACTTCATGTAGCGCTTCATACGTGGGCCGTCCAACATCTAGGCACTGTGATTATTATACCTCAGTCTATACTCAGTTAACTGACCTCTGAAGGATGTTAGCCAATAAGATAGCTCAGCCGGTTGAGCACTCGTTGCTGTGATCTGTAGGTTGCAGATTCGAATCACAGCAAGGCCGACTCAGCCTTTCATCCTTTCAAGGTCGATAAAGGAGTACCGACTTCGGTTTGGTGATAATTGTGATAAATATGTTCTATGTACAACTCTTTGCCAAAACCACTATATAAATAACCATTAAACCATGAGATTAGATATAGAATTTAGCATGAATTCCTTGCCTCTCTGCACTGTTGTATCATAACATGGGCATACCATTAGGTAATAATAGCTCCAGGAAACTAGGACTTTCATTAAACATCACAAGACAATTTGTTACTCACCACCAAGTTGAACAGGCCGGGGCATTGCTCGACCTCCAGATAAGAGGGAGTTGCTCCGGAATAATGTTCAGCCCAAGCTGAAGTGATCTCTCCAAAAGGGAGACACCCAGAAGCAGGCCTCCTCAACTCGAGGATCTCTTTAATGCAATATACCCCTTTGTTGTACTCAGATAACTGACAGAGGAGTTCATTACCCAAAAGAGCGGGATACCCACACTGCTTCACCAAGGTTGAAAAGAAAAAAGGAACCGATTAGTACAACAGAAAAGAGTTCCCTTGTTCAATATTCCTATTAGTGGTCAGTATACCTGAAACACCCTGGACTGGATATTAATGACGGTGTGATAGAAAGCGATGGATAACCCTAATAGGAAGAAGGAAAGGATCTATTATTCTCAATACATTAGAGAGAGCAAAACCCGATATTCCCTGTACGGTGGCTTACCCTATATATGGACAGACACTGTGGAAATGAGGAAAAGGAAACAACGATAGTACAAAACAAAAAAAAAGGTAAGTTAGTATAGGGAGTCCCCTCGGGCGGCACGCAGAGTGCAACTAGAGTTGGGATGGTGCAATGAGCAGGATAGCGTTCAGAAATGCACAAGTAATGATCCAAACAAGCACCTTGATGAGCCCAAAAAGTCACTTTGGTTCTGTTCTGAGGGTCGGAGGTTTAAATGTTCCCAAACAGTCACTAAAGTAAGAAATGAGGGTTGGTTTCTCAGTTATACCACAGTCTTGAACTGCTCGATGAAATACAGAGGCAGGTAAGTGAGGGAAGTTCAAATATAGAACAGGAATACGAGCTCACCTGGTGTTCTCAGTACATCCGTAGCAGGAGCCAGACGGAATGGCGGGTGCAGAGAATGCAGGCCGGCAAGAGCCACTCGGGACAGCAGAATCAGAGTGCAGTAAGGTCCTCAGGGAGGTGGAGACTGGGGACGGACGCGCACTGTAGGAGTGATGCCGTCAGAAAGGTGAGGCTTAATTGAGACAGGCGTCGTAGTAGAACGTGGAGCAAAAGGAGCCCCTGGACGAACCGGGTTGGGTAAAAGGTCCAGTTCGAACAAAGCCGAGGGAGTAGACAAGGACAGGTCGCTAGGAATTCTGGGATCAAAAATTGTTCTGTAAGAAGACAACTTTCCGGCAGAGTAACGCTCAATTAGAAGCAGTGTTAGGATTGTGAGGAGCGTTTTTGTGGGCTTGGTGGGGGCGGGGCCTGCACGGACGCGCAACCGGCAGCCGATTCATCACGTGACCAGCGTGCGAAACTCATATTCTAGAGACGGGGATACGTCGTCTCCAGGGCAACTGCCAGCGTTGCAGGCAAGGAGATGCCAGCCTTCGAGTCATGTAGAAACGTGCAGACCTTGCGGGTAGAACCTGCGAGACCCCAGATGTAACACAATTCTGCTATGGAACCTCAAAACACACAATACAATTCATGCTTGCTTTACTATGTAATTGGCTAGATTTTTGTATTTTCAACAGTTAAATATATACAGGAGATCAAATGGCCAAACCTTAGAGAAATAATGAAAGGTGTATTCTGTCACAATGTAGAAAGCTTCCGTATAGTAATGATGTACATCCAGTTTTTGCATACATCGGCCGGATGTTAACTACATTTTACTCTCTTGCAAAGGAGAAAAGTAATTTTTACTCTCTTAAAAATCACATTTACCCAACAGGGAATAAAATACTCTCACCACAAAATCTTATCTGGAGCACTGATAAGAACCCCTATTCATTCCTTGCGATAAAACTGTGGGGGTCATTACAAGGTCGTCGGTCCGGAAACAACGGCGCCAGTAAGCTTGCCGGTACCGTTGTTTCCAGACCAGCAAACTGCGAGTTCAGGTGCCTTTCCGGCCCGCCAGGTCTGAATTGGCGGTCGGAAAGGCACCCGCTCGCAGACCTTGAAGGATGCACCGCCACTGTTGCACACAGTGCTGGTGCATCCGCCCTAACCATTCCCATTGAGTCCAATGGGACTCAAATGGGGAGTTTAATTTTTTCCAGCGCATGGCTGTAGGGAGAAAAAAATTACTCCGCCGGTAGCCGTGCCGTTTTTACCAGCACGCTACCACCAGGCTCATAATGAAGACCTATGTCTGTAATAAAAGGTGTTTAAAAAATTGAATTATGTCTGTAACATGGTGTTGTAAAAAATAATTTTATTTTAAAATGAAGGTGGAAATAGGGGAGGAATGTTGAAACCGTAAACAATATCTTTCTTATTTTTCTTCCTTGTACTCTCTGCTGTTATGTGGAAGGATGTGATTTAATGTAAATGGTTAAATTACTTATTGTTAAGTTGTAAGTTCAATCAATAAACATTTGGATTAAAAAAAAATGTATCCCTGGCAACCACATGTGTTCCTGGGTGTAGACCTGTGGTGAGAGAACAGCTTTCTTCTTTTTGGCTGCTGGCGGTGTGGTGTGCTGACTGTGTGGGTGGCACAGGCTTACAGGGGCCTTTGTCCTTCTAGCCGGTACCCTTCCCCCTGTATGGCCTTATCATTTGTTGGGAGGATTCGGGTCCTTCCGCACCCCAAGCGCTTTAGAGTCAGGCAAGACCTCTTAATCGCTATAATGGACTAGGGGAGGAGGGGCACTGGGATGGTTCTCTCATGCAGATATGATCACATACAGAGACATGGGCAGGCGTTGAAGAAGGACATGGGCAGGCACTGAAGGCAGTTATTCTTTAAATATAAAGCACAAGTAACTAATAGTTGCAAGGATTTGTAAGATCCTAGGCAGTGTAAAAATATTAAATGCTATAGCAGAGTCAAGCTCCTTCCCAGAAGGAATGTGGCTTGTGCTAAAAATGTACTACAGGCTCAACGGTGTTCGCCACTAAGGCTAGCACTGGCAGAGCACACAAATTAACTCACCAGCTGTCTACTGTCTGTCAAGGGCCCATGCAGGCTAAGAATAGGGATTTTACATGCTCTGCGTGACAAAATGCAGAATTATGAAAATATGGTTTAAAGGAGATTACAGGACCAGATAAAAACATGAGTACAATATGAAGAGTGAGTGGGAAATGTTTTATATATCAAATGTTCATATGTAGCCAAATAAATGAAAGCATGAGCTACAGTGTGGCAACATGTATAATAGCACATTCTGACAAAGCTGCTGACAAAGAAGAAAAGAAGGATTTCGGGCATCCCTAGTATGGAAGGATGGTTTGGGATAAAGCTATGGCCTGTATCCAGTGACGCCACTACAGCAAGACTGGAATATATAAACCCCTGCATGGCACCACTTTGGCTGGGAAAGGATGGAAGAGGGAAAGGAAAAGACTGTTCAGGGAGCAGAGTCCTTTGCTACCATCCTCATTTTTGTAAAATTAAACTGGTTATCCTTACAAGATAGACTATTGGCCTTATTTTCCTATTGGGGTGAGCGTAATTAAGGACACCCTTACAAGTGGTGACGTTCCCGACGTGATCTCAGTTTCCCCCTGTACTTTGCGAAGGCCCAGGCCTAGTAACCAGGAAGGAGTAACGCCCATCTACAGAGACTAGTCCCCCAAAAATAAAAAAACACGCGTTTCCTGAGTCGTTTTAGTAGGAGCCATTTTAAAAGTAATCCTCTCTGCTCACTGAAGCAGGCGTGGCTTCGGAAAGAAAGACAGGCGAGCATTGGGACGTCGTAACTGAGGAAAACTCAAGTGAACACGCAAATGAGTATATTCTTGTAAGAGAAAACAAGGGGACATGTATGTATGACAGTATGAATTGATGAAGTACAAGGTCAATAACAGATTGAATAGGACTTTTGGTGAGGTGTTAGAGTATAGATTGGATAGGATTTCAGGTGATGTGTTGAGGAATAGATGGTATAAGAGGTGGGTTATGTATTGAAATTGTCACGCATTTCTGTTTTTTTTTTTTTTACTTTTTATAATGGAAAAAGGGAGCATCAGCGTATAAAGACTCAGAAGTAAGGGATCCTCAGCCATAATAGGTTGAGAAGGTAGTACCATGCAGTATTCTTTCATGATGATAAAAGCAATGGCCTCCTCAGCATATAAAAAAAAAGCTGGGAAGGTGGTATTAAAAGGGTATAAGGAATATAAGTAGTGGCTCGGTATAATGAAAAGGCCTGGATTTTAGTCAATCGTTTTTTTGTATTTTCTCTTGCTGTCTTTTGTGGCAAAAAAGGAAGGAAGGCGGATGAGTCGCAGTGTGTGTGAAAACAAAGTGGAAAAGAATAAAGGGGCTTGGGAAAAAGTGAGTTCATCTGTATTTTTGTGTAACAAGCAGCAGCATAGCAGTAAGATCTAAGTGATGCATTAAGGACATGCACAACATTATGGCAGAAGAAACCCAAATAAAACACATGCATAGGTGTCATGATTCCTGCTCCTCATGTCCACAGCCCTCCAAGATGTCAGGCTGGAGCCAGCCAACGATCACCTACATGGTCCTGAAGGGTCTCTCTATCCCTCCAAAGACCCACTTGGAGTCAGACTTGGCGCTTGTGGCACCAGACTCACTCACTCCCATAGGATAACATTGGGGATTAGACTTGTAGTGCATTGATGGAGACAAGATGGATGCCCCCACATATTTTGGTTCCCAGAAATACATGTGCAGTCTAGTCTTTTGGGTGTGGTTCCGCCCAGAGACACCTGGGATACCCAGAGACTATTTAAGCCACGCCCAAGCTGAGAAAAATGCTTTGTGTTTTCTGCACCTGCAGCGTGACACTCACCGTGTTAGGATCGGTCTCCAGTAGGCCTGCATCTTTCTTCTGCGCTCAGCTCCTGCAAGAACAAGAACACAGTTAGGAACAGCCTTACCCTGCGGCGCTTCTGCCCATCATTCATCGCCTCTTCTGCTCTGCGGGCATCTTCGGTGGTGTCATTCCCATCCCGGCACGCCGCTTCCTAAGGAAAAGGGAAAAGAACAGAAAAAAGGCATTAGTAAGCATTCAGCAAATTTTCACTTATTTTTAAAGACAGTATGAGCTTCAAACGCTTACCTGAATCCCAGCCGCTTTGAGGGAACTCTGTCTCCGGAACTTCTCATCCATCTGCAAGAGGGAAAAGACACTCTAGGTTAGCGTGGAAACATCTAGAGGCGCTGCATACCGCGCACTCACTCACCTTCAGCACCACTCATCTCAACAGCACGTCGCCATCCCCGGATGCCGGCCATCATCTAAGGAAGGAAAGGAACAAAGTTAGAGAACTGTTCAAAAGACTCATTATACTTACCAGTCGGACTCTTGCCAGTGAAGTAAGTAGGCAGCAACGAGCCCGCATCAATCAACGCGCCCCTGCGCTGAAAGCAGGACGGAGAGCACACTTTCCAAGAAAACAAGGTGAGCTGTGGATCAAAGGGAAGGGTTGGACCCCGGGGAAGAAGGGGTTCAAGCACACAGAGACAATAGGGAGTTAAACTCTACCAAGCCTGTGTTTCAGGCCCAGTCTCCAGTCGAGTAGACTCCAGGGAAGGGTACGAGGTCGTAAAAGGTCAGAACAGGCTGAGTGACGTCCCTGTGGATACCAGGTGAGCGTGACAATAGGGCCCTGCCACTGTATTGTAATAGGACAGATAAATATCATGAACAATGGGCATTGGAAACAAAGGAAGGGGGCGGAATATCCTGCTCTTGCCCACAGCATGGCTCCCATGACAGAAACATGCTAGAAAAATGTTTCTCTTTTTAGCAGCAAAATATAAGGGGAAAGAATTACAAAAAAAGAAATGATTCTAGAACTCTGGCGATTATTCGAGGATATGAAAGATCAGGAAGATGAAAAATGGATACAATGTAAGGGGATATACCCTGTAGTGTCTAAACCTGCAGTAGAGCATACAAATCCAGTCTATAGGCCGCCAGTGGTAGAGAGTGTCAACAACAGGATTAGCAACTAGGGGTGGAGGGCCGACTCAAGAGCCTTTGCACCTCCACCTTCATATAAACCATACACAAGCGCTGACATGCCCATAGCATCAGTGTACTCAGTTGGGTCACAAGCAGATATAAACACTGAGTTAAGAGCATTGCTGGAAAGGTTAGTCAGGTTACAAGAACCTGAAGAAGTGCCACCAGAAATAAGGGTATCAGTGCAAAAAATAGGGGATTGGAAGTCAGGAAATGTTTTGGTTAGATGCAACCCTGGGACAAGTAGTAGAACAAGCAAGGGAAAATGAATGGGAAGATCAAGGTGGCAGCAATAATGAAGAGGCAGAGCAAAAAAGAGATCAAGGAGAGGAGGCAGCAAGAAACCCATCCCTGCCACAAGAGATAGTGAGAAGGGATAGACCAAGAAATAGACCAGATTTAATGATGGTAGTACAAGATTACTAAAAAAAGGGCTACAACATAAAATAGACATGCAGATGGCCTCTAATACATAAAGGAGTAGGGATAACGCAGTATGTGCTATGGCCTGAAATGGACAAAAAATATTCGATAGACCAAGAAATAGACCAGATTTAATGATGGTAGTACAAGATTAGAAGATTACTAAAAAAGGGCTAGAACATAAAATAGACATGCAGATGGCCTCTAATACATAAAGCAGTAGGGATAACGCAGTATGTGCTATGGCCTGAAATGGACAAAAACTATTTGATTAAAGCGCTCTCCCAGCTTACAGGCGGAGCCAGTAAATGGATCTGTGAATTTGAACAACAAACATCAGGGGGACCTTTAGTACTAGGAGACCTTAAGAGTTTACAGGTCGCCATAGTTGGAGACCAGGCTGGGGACATATGAGCAAGGGCTGGGTACCCTGGGGTAAGTCTTGCATCCCATTTTCTTTCCCTCAATACTGACAAGACTGAAGTGCTTTTCTTCCCTCCTAATACTCTCTCACCTTCCCCTCCTCCTTTCATCCACTTTCCCCCTTCCAATCTCCCCATCTCGACCCATTCCCGCAATCTTGGCCTCCACATTGACTCCCCTCTCTCCAACCTCTCGTGCCTGTCAGCACCACCTCTTCAACATCTGCAAGACCCACTCCTCCCTCACCTTTCACGCTTCTAAACTCCTCCCTTATTTTTCCCCCCGTCTCTTCTACTGCTCCTCCCTTCTCTTTGGACTCCCTGTCTCTCACCTGACTCCCCTAAAATCCATCTACCGCTCCTCTATCCGTACTCTATGTCTTCTTGGTAGTAGAGACTATTTCTTCCTCACTCCCTCAACTCAGCTGGCTCCCCTTCCTCTCACAATTGAAATTTCAATTCCTCTGCCTTGTTTACAAATCTCTCCATGACCTCGCCCCCCCCCATCTTTCCTCCCTCCTCCCATTTTACTCTCCCTCCCGCTCTCTCCACTCAGCTGATCTCTACCCTCTCCCTGTACCCCCAAGCCCCTTGTGTCTCCTCACGCTTCTGCTCCTTCCAACTCTTGGCCCCCCCTCCACTGAAACTCGCTACCTCTCTCTATCCGCTCCACCCCCACCTATTCATCTTTCCGCTCCTCCCTGAAAGCCCTTCTTCTTCACTCCTCCCTGCCCCCGACTCTCCTTCCCTACCTCTCTGCTTCCCTATCTCCCTCCTCCCCATGACCTTATATTAGATACTGTAATCTCCAAGGGCGTAGGTGGTCACCTGGGGGGCTCCCCCCCTTCACCTCCCTCCGCCCCCCTTCCTCCTACTGCCGCTGACCTCAAATCATACATTGACACCCCCTTCACCTATCTCCTCTCCCCTCCCCTCCTTTTGAGTAAATTGTTCTGCATACTGTACCACTGGTTTGTTTCATGTTTGTAAATTATGCTTCTTTCATTATTGTACCTGTTATTCTGTAAAGGGCTTTGCAATAAAGCGCTATATAAACTCAAACATAATGAATGTGATGGAGCAGCCGTTAAGGAAGTAAGGGCAAGGATATGGGATGACCTACAAAAGATTTACCCTAGATACACCTGACTTACATTTTTTAATGCAGTGCACTGTGGGTGATAATGAGGACCCATTTAGGTTTATTCTTAAGTTACAGGAAGTGTGGAGAGTTGAAACAGGAGGGCAATGGGACCACTCTGTGCCATTTTTCTATTTTATTGTAAAGAGGGCATTACCAAAAGAGGTCCAGAAGGCACTAGATAAAATTGTGGAAGTTGAAGCCAAAGGGTTGGTGGAGATACAAAGTCTAATAGTCAACCATTGTAAGAGAATCAAGGAGCGGGACAGGGAAACAGCCCAGAAGCGGCAGACAGACGAGGCAAAACTAGTGGAAAAGAAACTAAATAAGGTTGTCGTCCAAGCACCAGTGATGGCACCGGCTCAGGCGGAAAGGACAGGAGACACTCAAATTGTGAATACCATAACTGTGGCACTATGGGGCAAAGGAGGACAGGGACAATGGGGTGGCTGGAGAGCACCCCAACCCACAGTGGCAGTATGAAGGAACACCAAGGGGAAGAGGAGGATTTCGAGGAACAAGAGCAGGAGGCTTTGGAGGTGGGGGGGAAATAGGGCCCCGGGGAGGAGGATTGGGAACACCACAGTGCTGGTACTGCGGAAGATGGGGGCATTTTGCAAGGGAAAGCAGGAACAGGCCTGGGACGGAATTTAATTATGGACCATCACCTCTAGGGCAGGGATTCCAAGGGCCTCAAGGAATCACTTCCCTTATGGGGCTGACAGGCAAGGGCAACGTGGGCAACCACTGCAGCAGGGTGAAGGAAGGGGGGGGGCAGGCTTCCTGTTCCAAGGAGTTACAATGGTGGTGGGGGCAGCCCTTTTTCCTTCCTTGGGACAAATATATATTCTGATTAGGACAGCCCACAGAGCACTTGCGTGTCCAATCCTACCGACAACCACACACCCTGAAGAGGAGCCCTTGGTGGAGGCAAGCAATTTATATGTATGGTAGATTAAGGTGCAACTAAATCATGCATTATGGAGGGGAACTTTCATTATCAGGTAAAACTCTTGACATGCAGGGATTCTCTGGGGCTATTTCTACAGTTACATACACTGAGGAGCTAGATATAAAAGTGGTAGGGAAGGTTTTACGAGCCCCTTTATTATATTCAAAGAGTTCTATTAATTTGTTGGGTAGGGATCTGCTCAGTAAACTAAATGTAACTATATCATTTACAGATCGGGGTAGTGTGTTCCACTCCAGGGACCTGTGTAGCTCGAGCAATGGTAATAATCAATGCAATGGCAAGGGGGGCAGTATTCTGTGGGGTCTGTCCTAGACATATTTGTCTATGGGAAATTTTCCAACCCATGGTGCCCCCTGAGATGGTGGCAGGGACAATATGGTCATCAGATTAGGAAAGACTAGTAGTGTCAAACAAAAGAGTAGTCCTGATTGGAACAGATCAGGACGGGTGCGAGTGACGCACGTACTGTGTGTAGACCCGACCCGACAGTACAATTGAAGGAACGTGCGGCCATGTCTTTAATAGAATTTAAATTGCCTCTCAGGACAGTGCATATTAGCCAAATAGCTTGGAACTTGGGTGACCTAACTGATAGGGTGGCCAACTGTCCCATTGTTTTTGCGGGACCCAAATGACAGGTCAGATGCCGCAGTCTGCAAACCCCCTCAGCAGGACAGCAATAGTCATGCTTTTGTTTCAGGCTAATTGTGAGGGTCTGCAGGACACAGGACCTAATCTGGCAATTCCGCCTTTGCAGGGATCTTTCATGTGAAAGTTAGAGCTAGCTCCAGGCAGCAGAGTGACTCTCCCAGGGGCTTGGCACCTTGCTCCTTGTAAACAAGAGTATTACAATGGGAGCCATTAGACACTGTTGGGAGGGGGCAACTAGCAGGGACCTTTGTCCCTTGAGAAATGTGAATAGGGGTGAGAAGAGAGAAGGGTGCATAACAAATCATGAAATAATTACTTTGGCTTTAAAACCCATGGGGGATTTGTTAGGCTCACATTAATTTGCATTGTGCTATTGTGACCTTCCATGTAGGAAGGGAAGACTAAAACTAAAGCCACGCTTTCATTACTCAACATATTTCTACGACGATGTATAGTGCAAGATTACTTTATTAAAAAGGCTAGTTTATTATGGAATTCTGTTTTCTTGTAGGGCATTGCTATAAAGTATTATTTAATCACATGAAATGCAAAGCACAACCTTCATAAATATCTAAATCAACTAAACCAGGGTAGAGTTGTTCAAGTTGCTTAAAATTGTACACATCCTGGTTCACCGTTTAACCAAAGTATGCGATCATGGGGAAATAACGTCATCTTGCTCTGTCTTATCTACAGCCTCTGTAAGTGATTCCCTTTATAGCTTATGTTGATATATCGTGCTATGATTTAAAAAAGCCTGGACTATAGAGTTGCTTCATACATAAGGTTTGTGCAATTTAGGCAATTTACACCACAAATTGATTCGTCACTTGGCTTACTTACGGTAACTTATTCTAAAGTCACTCCCACAGTGCCTCCAAGCATCAAAGATTGAGGATGCTCCTTCAAATGTCACTTTCTTACTTACGTTGGTGTCGAGGCATATGCATATTAGGTTTGCATGTATTTCGCCCCAGAGCCTGAACAGAATAACAGGTGAGTGTCCTGCATGTGTAATGGTCCTAAAATTACGTTAATTTTTTCTTATTTGTATTTGTTAAAATGCCATCTGCCAGTAAAGTTACCAAAAAAGTTAATTGGGGGTGGGTGCAGATGATAATTTATGTAATCGCGCACGCTACAGGGCGCTTCGGACGCTACCGCGTCCTGCGAAACCCATTTTGTAGAGTTGGCCACCCTATGAACTGAACTCTACGTAAGACGTAGGGCTTCTTTGGGACGGAGAATCGAGGGGTAGGTCTACTCACACATCAATGCCACCACATGATTTGCTAGGTTACGTTTGGTGGATGACATGTTACGATCGTAAAAGTTATAGGACTGCAATTCTAAAGCAGGAAACGGACTATGATGTGTTGCTGCTCTGGGACAAGCTGCCTGTAATAGAGCCGGTAAAAGGTTATTTTGTATGCAGAGGTTACCTTTTAGTGACCGAGGGGTGTGCCTTAGCTGCGTCTATGCTGGGGCTCGCCATGCTCTATAACCCCCTCCCCCCTATGTCTTTCCTATTAACAGCAACAAACCGCGTGATGTACGATAGAGAGAAGTGGCTCGTGGCAGGCGGTTGATTACGCGTGAAGAGTTGCTAACCGTCAGGAGCCCCCAACGCGAGCTTTAGCTCCCCCTCATAGCCAACACTAAAAGGTAGTAAACCAAAATCCCGCCCACACTCCACGAAAGCCTTGTTTGTAGTGTTACCCTTAATTCCTCGCATGGGCAATGGATGGCCCGGTCAAACGCCCTTACCCCGCCCACGTCATCGCTTCCCACCTTTACTTTGGCGCAGACGTAACGCCTTCTTTTAACCCGTTCCTTTACAGATTTCTTGAGCATGCGCACTTATTGCGGATCGGCCCACTCGGCCAGTTTTCCTGTTTCGCACGTTCTGTTTCCCTCCACCCTAATGCGCGTGCGTAGTGGAGCGTGAGAGCTGAGCTGGGGGAAGGGGCGCCGTCTCGAGGTGGCTTGCGCGACTGTTGGCAGGAGATCGCGCGTTCGTGAGAAAGGGGGAAGCGGCGCTCGTGCACGTGTGAGAGAGAGGGAGCGCGAGCACCCGGCTGAGCAGACGACGACGACCCGAGAGTAGTGGAGCCCGGCGGCTACCTGAAAGCAAAGCAACCGCCGCTCGCGCGAACATCCTAAAACCGGCCGTGGGGGAATGCCGGCACTCAAAGCCCTCAGCTAACACCCTTCGCCTGTATGAGTCCGGAGACTCCCCCAGTATGGTGCGGGAAACCAGGCACCTCTGGGTGGGCAACCTGCCCGAGAGCGTGCGGGAGGAGAAGATCATCGAACACTTCAATCGGTGAGTAGGCTGAGCGGATCGGGATAGAGCAAAATGTGGAAAGAACTTGGCGCATTATGGGTATTGTGGAAAGGTGGCTCGGGAACTGAGATGTGCACTGTATTCCCTGCAGTGCTGAATCTCAGTTGTTTTCCTTGAGGGTTGAAATCAGTGGACATGCATTGAAGTGTGCCTTGTGCCCTTAAGACAGGAGCAAGACCTTGTCTTGATACCGGGACACAAAATGTGTCTGCTTCTCTCTCCACCCCTAACCAATGAAAGAGCAGAACTCTTCTCGGCATAACTGGTGGCTAATTGCTCGCCTTCTAGTGGTAGCACCCCCTCAATGCTTGTGTGATCTAAGTAGAGCCCTGAAAGGAGGTCATGGGATCTGAAACCCCTCCCCCGATATCTTCACCTGCCCCGGTTCTCTATCACTCTCTCCTCTGATCTGTAGTTGGTAAACGTGTATCTAGACTAGCCTGATCTGCAGACCCCCGCCCACTCCTCTCCCCAGGGGGCGGGGGAGGGCTGCCAGGCTGGGAACGATGGCTGTAAAATGGCGGCGGCTCCTGTGTGGGAAACAGTTGCGAGTGGGGGCGGGGAAGCGGGTCTCGCAGTCCCAGCAGTGTAACGGGTGGGGGAGGGGGCAATCGGTCCTATGAAAAGCGGTGGTAGTGAGGGACTGTTCTTGATAGCCGAACGAAAAGACGTGTGAGGGGTCGCATCAAATTCTATTTAGCTTTGCACCTTCTTGACCCTGAGAGCGATCGTTTGCTCCTCTCGGTGCCAGTTGGGATCTTGTATGGCTGTTGGCTCTTAACATGGTCCTTGCACCGTGGTTGTTGTTCCCTTCTCTTTCCACACAACTCCAAAGTTGCCATGTTACTGTTGCTTGGAGATGTGCAAAGCTCATGTTGGAACTGCGCATTTAACCTATCGCTACTTTCGTATTTGTTTTTATCACGGATTACTAGATGATTCTTGAAGCAATGATGTTCGATTGTGTCTTTCGTTCCACTTTTAAAGACTTTACTGGATTCAACACAACTCGTCTGTTTTATTTGTTGTGCTTGTCAGAATGCTTTGTTGGGGAGAAAACGTATTGCATGGCACAATTGCTTGCGCATGTTCACGTGTGAAGTGGCGAATTGTGGAGTTAGTGGGCATTTTCGTGGTGTATTGTTGCTTTGTTGGTGATTGGGTACCAGTTATGGTACATGTGTTGTAACCCTAGTTCAGAGTCCAAGTAGCATAGACCAGATTGATGTAGATTAGCTGATTGTGCCGAAATCAAATGCGGAAAATGACCACCCCTGCCCCCGGCGTGGGTATCTAACGGAGTAGGCTGAGCAAGCGCAAATGCATACTACATTCCACATTTATAAGCAGAAAAAAACGTGACAAAGATAGCATTCATTGTGGAGGCCAACGCAAAACAAAGGGTATTTTATTACTTGCATCCTTCTAAGAAAACTGCACTTCATTCGTTTTCGTCCCTCTTGCATATAAGACGGACGGGACGGCATGACCTTTAGTCTTTCTGATAGGTGCATGAACTTTGATCCATCGGTATGAGTTCACGTATTGCAATGCTCGTTTTATTTTCGATAAGTACAAACTCATTTGCGATATGATATGGCATTTATAACGCACCTATACACAAGTGATACGGGGCAAGTGAGGAGGAACAGAGGGGACAAGGGGAAGACGACGATTTTACAAGGCCAGGTGTCATTCAGATCTCGCAAGTGCATGGGAAGGGGGAAAGGGAAAAGTGAGAAGAGGATACGTATTGAGAGCATCAATTTAGCCACCTGTATCCCGTTTGCTCAATGATTGGTTTAGTAAATCACAAAACATACATGCCATGTTCATCATATCCGGAGCTGCGAAGTTGCCGTTTATATAATTGTTGATCTGGTCCTTCATATATTGATGGTACGTTGTGTAAATAGAAATGATGGTTAGGTTTATTGGAGGCCTGGCGTTCTTTTAGACAAAACGGGGATTCCCATTAATTATGCCGTCTATTTTGTAGCCTTTGAACCCGTCTTGGAGTCTTTATTTTGGAACTTAGACATTTGCTACAAGCACCTGGGTGGAATATTCTTGGTTAGAGACTTTGTTTTGCATTTTTGTTTTTCTTGGGTTTTTGTGATATTTCCGCCCCCAGGTTTCGTTTATCTGTGCAATATTTGTACTATATATACTTATATTTATTTATAAAGTGCGTAGCAGCCCTGTGGCGTCGTGGCGCTGTTACAAGAAGGTGACTTAGTTACATATGCAGATTACATACAGTTGGGGTATTGGATCAAATGGCATTTTTACAAGGTGTGCGTAGCTAACAGTTCAGACAAATAGTGTTTTGATAGCTTTACGGAAAACTAGGTGTATTGCTTATCATGGTTGAATTGACCTGGCTTCAAAATATGGGATTATTTATACGTGTCACGCAGTTTAAGGGGGGTTGAAAGACGATGCTACTGGTGTTATTAGTCATTGTTGTTTTTTTTTATTATTATTAAAGCTTTCAGTGTACAAAAATACAAGCTTTTGCTTATGTACAAATTTTCCCTCCTCCCCATGCACAAGCCAGACCTCTCCCAAGTCTTCTCTCTTTGTTCTTAAGTCGAGGTTTGGCTATTTGTTTTTAGTCCTCCTTGTTAATAATGGTCTTAATTCCCTTCCAATCTCTTTAGCATAGATTCTAGGAAAATACCGACCTTTAACGTTTTTTTACTTGGATCGTCATATAAAGCTGACCACCATAAATTGGGGTCCAGATCACATGATGGAGGCAATATTGGTAGTAATAATAATAATTAGTCATTGTTATTGTTTCAGGTGTTTTTTTGTGTGATGGTTGCTATCTAGGCGGAAGGCTAGTCAAGTTCTGTGTATTTTTGTTCTGTGAAATATTTTGCATGCAAGCATTATCTCGGGAGTGGGATCTGTAGGCAGCAAGCAATCCTCATACCCGAAAACACTGTGTAAGCTTTTCCTGTGCAGCTTTCACAATTTGGTATACAATTTCTTATCAGGGTGCGTTTCACACTCTGACCTATTTTGTTAGTAACTGAAAGCTCTTGTTTCCAGAAGTACCCAATACCTAATTTGTTTCCATTACAACAAACCCAGTGAGCTTGTAACATAAAGTCTGAAAGGCCACAAGTCCTGTGTGTGCTCTTGTCCACCCTCACTTGTTGGCTTATATCACAGCCATCTGCTTACCGCAAATGTTATCTGAATCAAGTTGATAGAGCAGCCATGGCCACATCGGCTATTCGCAACTAACGCACCTGATAGGGCACTGATCCTGTCCAACGATTCTCCGTCGTGTCGCCTCTTTTGCAATTCGTACAGTCCTTTCTATTGCTTTTTGATTTTGTTGTATTCAATAGATTGTTTTTGTTTTTACGCTTGTCTTGTCCGCGCCCACCTTTTTTTGTTAGCTCCGTTTACATCTCATAGCTTTGTGCCTCCATTATACTCTTCCTCACAGTAATTCTCATCCCCTATGCATCTGTTTAGTTGTTGCTTTCCAACCATTTGATGTTTGATTCCTTTCCTATTAACTGCTTTCATCTTTTGATGGGTCACGAAAGTTTGCAGCCAAGTGGATCACTTTGCAGCCTGCATGATCTTCATTTGTCTTTTAGGAGGGTGAAGGTTCAAATCGAGGACTAGGCTGACTGTTGACTGTCCTGTCATAGCAGATGGGGTTGTGGAAGAGGGTGTTATATAGGGCTCAAAGTAGACGGAGTAACGCATTAATAAAACACTTAATATTATTGTGCACAAAATCAATACATACATTCTTGGTGTTAAATGGGCCCGTTTTTACTTATTACACCATAGGCCTAAAAGGGTATAGGCTCATCTCCAGTTTATGGCATGGTTATTTATATTCATGGTTAACTCTACGTGGTTCTGTTTGTTTTGTGGAGTACATCCTGTCCTCAGATTTGCCTAGAAATAACGTGCTAGTTCACCCCTGGTTTAGAAGACCGTTCGTTGATTGACTTGTTCTTTAACATAAATTGTCATTACTGGGTTGTAAATGTAGGGCTGCAAACTTTTGTAGGAACGTTTCTTTAAGCATTGGTCTTCTAGTGCATATTGCGTTATGCTACATTTTGTCATTGCACATTTCTCCGGACATTGGCCGGGCATGAATGGTGGGGCTTCCTAAAAGTCGACCAGGCACAGAAAAATTCTTGGGTTGCATATGATTTTTAATGTCCTTGGCTGCCACCCTGTTTTAGGTGCGGTTTTAGTGCCCTTGTGAATGTTCCCTATTTATGGTACTGTTGAAGTCAATAAGTAACAGTGTGTACTTTTTTTTTTTTTTCTCGTTTTCCTTTCTAGAAAAAACTTGTTTTGGTTCTATTAACACTTTGAAGTAGCTTATTTTAATGCTTTGAAGAAAGGAAGGAATGTCATCCGTGATTTCTACGTGTTTTTAGTTCTTCCCCCTTTGGGGAGACCATACTTTGAGCAAAGTCCAATTGGAGAAGTACTTTGGTGTGTATTGTCCCATTGGTGTTTTTGCTGAGCTTGTGTGTTAAAATGCTGAATACGTTTCCGGCCGAACCTGCCATTGAGAAAGACTGTGGTTGTGTATGTTGGATCTGATGCCCATTGGGTATCATTTAAAACTATTAGTTAAACCAAATAAAATTAACATACATCATTTGATCAGTCCTTGTGTTTTTTTTTTTAATTGACCAGTTTAAATTGGGTACATTTGTAGTCTAGACTAGTCCAGTTGGCTGGCAGTCCAGATGTAGTGGGAATTGTTACATGGCATGAAGACTAACCAGAATTCCCTCCCGCTTACGGCTTAACTGCTGCACATTGCTCTGGATAGGTTAAAAAATGTAAAGTCGATCTCCGAGGCAGTATTTATCACTCCGCTTTTGAGGACACCGTTCTTTAAGTGCTTCAAAAGAGGACACGTTAATGTCACACTTATCTTAAATGCGGGTACGATTGTACTGCCATACATTTTGCATGTTTAGATGTGGTGGGAGTATTGGACAGTGTCAACTTTTAAGGTTGAACAAACTTTACCAAGTGGTACTGAAAATTGGGAGATCTTTCTGCAATGTTATGAAAAACATGAAGAGCCGTTCTTATAGATTTCCTTTGATAAATTGGGGGAAAATAAGTGTACTGGGTTAATTTGCGCACCGTGTTTTTGGCCCAAGCTAAAGCCCCCGGTTTAGCCAATAGTGGCAACTTTTTTTTTTTTTTAAATATGTATCAAATTCAAGGAAGGTGTTTTCACTTCTGGCCTCATTACCGCTCTATTGCAAAACCTCACCTGGACTCTACCGTCCCCAACAATTCTCACCCCATAGCAGACTTAAGACTTTCACCCAACAATTTAAACTTTATATTAAGAACAATCCTATACTTCATGGTATCCAATCGGTTTTCGCCCCAATCATGGTACAGAAACTGCCCTGGTCACTGTCTGGGACGACTTGCTGCATCACACAGACCATGGCCATTTATCTCTTGGTGTTATGTTGATTCACTCCTCTCCTTTCGATATGGTGGACCACTGTCTTACCGGCGTCCTAGGGATCAATGAAACGACGTTAGTTTGTTTTAGCCCTGATCGTTTTTAGAAGTGTTCAAGCGTGGTAGCAAATCTGAATAGTGCCAGAAGCTGATGGCTCCATAGACCTGTAAAATGCTCTAAATTCGTGCGAGATCGGTGTAAATTTAGGAGGTGTAAATTAAGTAAAAAAGTAAAAAGCGCTTGGCCATAAAGCATTTTGCTTTCTGTCAAAAATCTTTTTATGGCTGCATTTATTTAGGATTATGATGTGGATATTGAATGTGTTGTATGTAACCATTTTACAAGTGGCAATGTTTATTGTAAGAAATTTAGAAGGAAACGTACTGATTTGTATCTTTACTGTGATGTATAAATATTATGAAAGGTTTATAATAAGTCAAACACCTTTATAAATAAAAATCAACTTTACAATAGTTGAAGAGCTTCTTAACTGGACAAACACAAACTGCGAGACTGTTCTTTGTCTCATCCCCTGCACCATTAACATGCAGTGTCGCCCAGGGCTCATCCTTGTCACCTATCCTTTTTAATATTTCTATTCTCCCCTCTCATGTCCATCATTTCCAAGTTTAACATCCATTTCTACGCAGACAGCTTTCAGCTTTTCATTAAGGTTTCAGGTCCAGGTGATTCATTCAGTCAACAATCTTCAGTTGAACACTTTCAAAACGGAAGCTATGTTTCGTGCTCCCAACACCTTTTACAAAACCCACACAATGCCCGCTACCTCCTTCTTTGTTCGGCCTTCAAACCACTCTCACTACTAAGTGAACCATTTTTGTGCTTTTAGACCCTGCAATGTCGTCATCTACTCAAGTTAATGCCAGTGTCAGACAAACCTTTTTAGTATTTGACTGCTTTGACACCACCTTCCTCATCTGCCACAAAGTTACCATGCTCTTGTGGTTGGTGCGTTGGTCAATACAAGACCACACTATGCAAATGCCCTGTACTCTGGCCTTCCTAAATGCCTCGTACATAGTCTTCAGGTTGCCCAAAATGTGGCGTTTCGTCTAGTCTGTAAACTCCCTGCGAGACGCCTCCATTTCTCTGACTCCCGCTCAATCCTGCATTACATTCGAGATCCTTTGTTTGGTGTTCAAATGTGTGCATGGATTGGCTCCATCCTACCTTGTCCAGCAAAATGTACTCTACCAACCACTGTGTTCGCCTTGGTCCTCCCAACATCGTTTTACCTACTGTGCCGCCAGTCACCATTTCACCAGAGGCGACACTCTTTTCTGTTCTTGGTCCTAAGCTCTGGAATACTCTCCCTTTTGCACTGTTTAGTCTCTCAATACTTTTCGTAAACATTTAAAAACGTTCCTTTTTTCCTAGCTTGACTACTATAAGCTTTAGCATCAAGCAATTGCCTTAGACTCGCATGCGAACTCCACTTGTCGTTCCACCTGCGCCTGGATGCCTTTTAGTCTGCTGGTTGCACCATCTACTACATTGTAAATTCCAAAATAGAAATAATACAGTTGCCCTAAAAAATGAAGTTTATTCTTGGATATGCTGCCGCCCTTTAAGTATTGTTTGCTAGCTGATGCTTTTTTAAAAATATGCATGAGCAGTGCCTACCAAAGCTCTGTTGGGCAATGATAGCACAATTGTGGAAACTGAACAATGCAATACGAACTATTCAAATGCCAAAGACACAAGGTATGCCTGTTACAAACACACAACGGCTCGAACTGGGCGGGAGAATTTTAAAAATTGTGCAATTCCATATTTATGTTGATTCATGCCGGCTTGTAGTGCTGCAGGAGTAAATGGTAACATACGCACAGTAGAATAAACCTATATTTTGGAATTCAATCTGTACACCAGATTATGCATCTCTCTTAATCAATGAAACGCAAGTTTTGACATGCTGCCCACTAGTATTCCAATGGTCCAAACAAGAGTGACCACTCGTTTCTTTTGTTGTTTTTTTTTCCAATTATATTGTTAATGGTCTTCATATAAGGAAGGTGATGGCCAAGTCCGTTTGCCAAAAGAGCTGCTGCTTAGGGGAAGAGGGTCAGCCACAACCGTCCCAATATGACCCTAATATGTACACGTTGCACCAACAGTACATACCAGGCTTAACTCCCACACTATCTTGTCCCTTTACTCTAAATGTCCTATATTGGTCATTGAGCACCGGGAGCTACCGAGGCCTGACTAGCTGTTGAGCTTGGGACCCAAAGGAATTTGTTGTTGGCAGACCATCTGCTCCCGATCATCCTTACCACCCATAGAGGCCAGGGAAACTGGAGCGTCCTGGGCATGCGCATGACTGGAACCACAACCTGTTTTTAAGGCACAGCCAACCCAGAACAGGTAGGGATTTCAGGCGTGACTCCCATTGCTACAGCTCTGCGCTCCCTGTCTGGGCACATGACTAGCTGGCCCTGGCTTCACTTGATGCCTTCCTTTAATACCACTACTGAGCCCAAGAACCAGTTTACCCCTTTTATTGTAACACAGCTATAAAAATAGAAGTCTATCAGCCTAATTAGGCATACTAGGTTAAGAGGACCCGCTCCTGCGTGGTAGTTGTGTTGCATGACGCTGCAAAAAAAAAACACCCCCAGTTTTCAATCTAGATGTGTCGGTTCTACAGGAAACTTGCAAAATACAGCATTACCACAATGCACCATATCCCTCAAGGTTAATACTTAAATCGAACATACACAGTGGGTGAATTAAGGGACAACTTGGTGGATAGTCTTATTTTTCATCTCCCTTTTAAACTCTTTAGAAACTGCATAAGAGGATCTGACGGACAACTAACAGGATCAACTGGGTGCTCTAGTATGTTTTCCTTTACTATATATAACGCAGTCCCAATTAATAAAATGGCTTTAAAACTATTTATGCGATGTATGATATAGGTTAGCATTGAAATGTGCAGTACAAAAATGATGGTCGCGTGTAGGAAGGGGGGGGGGGTGTGGGCGAATGGGATCCTCATAGGGGTTAGGTATTTAAAAGGCTTTCAGAAACAGTCATATTTTAACAGAGAGCGAGGTGTTGGATTTTTTTGTGTGTGTGAAATCTCACAAACCGTGGCATATATTCAACCCACACGAAGCCAGCTATCGGCACACTATCATTATTTCTCGATCAGACGGGATTACAAATCTACACAATACCCGAAATAGCTGGCACATAGTCAAATGTTAGTGTTCCCTACTTTCAAATTAAAAATGTAGCACGAGCTTCATTTTTGAATAGACTGCAAAATCTGAACAATTTCAATACATTGGGCGGTTTATGTCATTAACGCCTATGTAATGTTAATGGCAATAAATGGAGTTTGATTTAAAAAAAAAAGTCTTCTAGAAACACTGCAATGCACACACTTTGAAAAGGAGTAATCAGTCGTCGAGTCT
Source organism: Ambystoma mexicanum (assembly GCF_040938575.1). Classification (NCBI taxonomy): domain Eukaryota; kingdom Metazoa; phylum Chordata; class Amphibia; order Caudata; family Ambystomatidae; genus Ambystoma; species Ambystoma mexicanum. The sequence goes on from NC_090929.1 coordinate 1,091,075,128, forward strand.
TAAAACATACGTCTCAGAATGCTCAGTCGACCGAGCTAGCTATTCACGCTAGCTGCCCTATATGAAAGTAGTACTTCTCTGGGGTGTAGCAAGGCTGTTTTGCAGTGCTGCGGCAGAATACATTATACGGCTAACAGACATTAAAAACAGCTTCAATGCAGAGCTCAGTTGAAACAAAATGGCGGCAGCTGCTGCAAACGCTTGTGTATAAATTCAGCTCCATCAGATCGCAGAACTACTGCTGCCTGAGAACTAATTCCAGTTCAAACATTGAGCAACCGCCTCCCTAAAATATGACCGGGCCAAAAGGAACGCTTGACACGAGGCGGGGTGGAATGTCGCAATGCAGACTAGAAGATCGGCTCTGCTTTCACGCTCCCCTCCATACACACACTCCAGCTTCCAGAGCACTATGATGTGGGTGGGGCAGAAAGACTCGTTTCTAGTCAGCACACACATACATCACTCCCGTCTTAATTCATGCACGGAAGGCAACATCCTATAAAAAGAGCAGCGGGCTCCCCAGACACCGCCCAGTTAAGCTACTACCGCCCACCCTCTTCCCCCACCCCCACGCACACACACCTTGGTGTGTCAAACCCGGTCTCGGGCGAACATTGCAGTGAGAAAGGTCTGAAGTGAAGGGTGGAGTGCAGATTTTGTGGCACAGCTAATGCATTCCTCTCGGACGAAAAGGCTGCACTGTCGCCCCAACAACGAAAGCAATACGAAAATGTAAACTGCACAAAAATCCATATCAAAGTCTACATCCAGAGCACGCACCAAAGTGGAACATAGATGTACGCATTTTGCTTACGTAAGGATGGGTGTGAATGACTGTTGGAAACATTGCTTCTAAAATTAACTGGATTAGAAATAAGCCTTTGCAACAGCTAAGTTTCCTTAGTATAGGTTTTCAGTTACGTTTTAAAGGAAGCTTTATACTGCACCAAATTACCACGTAGTCGTCTCATAGCACACAGGCTACACTGAACGTTGACATTGTGCCCCTTACCAGGAGATAGCCAAGAGGAGGAATACGAGAAGGATCTGAGGAGTGTAGAAAATGTAGGGGGTACATTTAAGTGAGTCTGTCGGAGCAGAGTTTATTTACTAGAACGAATTATAAATAAGCATACCTTAACATTTTTAAGAAACTTTAGTTTGGGCTCGAAGTGTTCAAGCAAACCCCTTGAAGAGTGGAGGCATTTCGTTGTCGGGAAAAATGTCTCTGCACAAAAAAATGCTAGAACAGCAATAGTGGCGCATCTCGACGAGCCTGCAGGCCATGAGTGTCCTAGCCAAAAATAGTCTGTAATAAGTGAACGGTGGTAGGTAGCACCCTACAGTGTGAAATGTTTTTACTAAGTAACGTTTATTTTATTCAGGGCAAAGATGGGTAGGGTGATGCCTGCAGTCTGTACCGTTTGTAACCTAGGAAAATACCAAGTCTGCTTTAAAATCCTATAGGCAGTGCACTCATTTGTAGCATTAAGGCAAGGAGAAAACCGCTGCGCAGTTATAGCAGTTTAAGCCACTGCGACCGAACTTGAGTCTGTTCCCTAAGGTCTAGCACTGGGGTGCCCTGTCAGCTGCAAATGGCCAGTTCTATTACCATTTACGTGCGGTCTTCAGTATGTTGTTCACATCGAATTTTCTAAAAAATGTATTGCTGATAACTTTTGACTTGCTGGACTGATTTAGTGGAAGTGCTCCCAAAAAAGCTTGTCCCCGGCCCCTTCAAAATGGGCACTTTAAATGTGGAAAGGGTTGGCCTTCTCCTATTCTTTTTCCTGCAGAGCAAATGTTTCCTTTAAACACCCATAGCGTGAAAACTGCTGGGCGGATTAGCACCAAATAAGAATAAAGTTGGGCCCAAAGCGTCACAGATGTGAGTTATTTTTTTTTGGGTGGGGATTACTGTACAATAGTCCAATAATGTTTAAAATATTCACAGAGAAGAGGGTGCCCTTGCTCCCAAAAAACGTTTAGATAGCTCCCATGGTGCATTGCATTAAGGATTTCGGGAAATTAAGAACCAGTTTTTTGCTCTATGCAAACGATTCCCGTAGTAATCCTGAGGGATGTCAAGAAAAAAACTGCTTAAAATGATAATTATATGGGAGTAAGGAGAAGATTCGTGTTTGGCTACTGGTGGGGATGGGGGAAAGGAGCACATGCGGGCAGCAGGTGATTTGGGGGAGGGCTGAGTCGGAAAGTTATTGCTTTATACTGCAGGAATGGCTTGAGATTCCTGTGGTAAAGAAAATGTCTTGCGAACCAGACAGCTAAACGAGGATATTGGGAGACGGTCGGAAAAAAACAATACATAAGGAAACGGGAGGGTGGCATCGGGGGGGGGGGGGGGGGGCAAGAAAAGGAGTGGGACACATGAGTGTCATCTGGGACGGGAAGCCCTAGACTTTGGAGGCTTTTCCCATAATCGCAGAAATCAGCAGACCGTGCGTTACTTTGGAAATCTCCATACTCTGCACTACCATGGCAATTGCCATGAATTATTTTCTTGGCAATGGGGGATACCATGTATTGTTGGTGCAAACAATTATCTCAGGAATAAAAGAAGGGGAAAATAGTAGAAGGGTTTCACTAAGTCTATGGACATCTGTGGCTTGGCAGTAGTCGTTCTAATCTGCAAAGAGATGGGATCTGATCTGCTAGTTGGAGGGGCTGGAAATTGGTGTTAAAATAATTGGTGAAAAATGTAAAGTAGATGCGGTTGAAGGCAGCCCTCCAGATAAGGTGCGGCATCGGCCTTTTTACGCATGAAAATCTTGTCAATACAACAGCTTTATTATTTTCCTGTGTACATTTACACACAAGTTTAGAGCAGAGGGAAGTGCAAAGGTCAGGTTACTTGGCACAAACCAGAAGCCTTCTTTTGAATTTTATCTACATGGATGTAAGCGCAAGCCATGGATAAACGCTTCTGAAAAAGAATGTATTTCTCTGAAGCCTTTAAAAAAATCTGCACAATGCGATAAAAGGATTGTAAAAATTGGATGGAAAACTAAGTTATAATTCAGAATTAAAATTTTGTAACAAACTATGCTTTTTTCCAGTGAAAGCAAACCAGTATTGCACAGTTGTATTTTTCAGAGTTCCTGTGCTGTGTGCATAATCATGCGGAGGCAGATCATTTTTACACTTATAATTTCATTTATACTCTAATTATAAAAACAGTGTGTAAAATGATGAGTATGCACGGTCTAGTTTACATCCATTCAACCTTGCAGTCAATGGGGTACATTACTGTGAATGGTCAGTGGGGGCAGAGTCTTTGCTCAAGGGTGAGTGATTCATTACACCAATCACATGTGTACTAGCCTCTCGAATCTTCAAGACTGCAATTAAAACATCCAAAACCTCTCCAGGAAGTGCAAGCGCTGTTCAAAAACAAGCAAATGAAAGTTACGTTGGTAATTGGAACAGAAACGGCAAAACCTGCCCCAGTGATAATCCAGATAGGTATTTAACTTCATGTAGTGCTTCAGACATGGTTCGGCCAACATCTCAGCACTGTGATTATTATACCTCAGTCTATACTCAGTTAACTGACCCCTCAAGGATGTTGGCCAATAAGATAGCTCAGCCGATTGAGCACTCGTTGCTGTGATCTGTAGGTTGCAGATTTGGATCCCGGCAAGGCAGACTCAGCCTTTCATCCTTTCAAGGTCGATAAAGGAGTACCGACTTCGGTTTGGTGATAATTGTGATAAATATGTTCTATGTACAACGCTTTGCCAAAAGCACCATATAAATAACCATTAAACATGAGATTAGATATAGAATTTAGCATGGAGTCCTTGCCTCTCTGCACTGTTGTATCATAACATGGGCATACCTTTAGGTAGTAATAGCTCCAGAAAACAAGGACTTTCATTAAACATCAAAAGACAATTTGTTAGTCACCACAAAGCTGAACAGGCCGGGGCGTTGCTCGACCTCCAACCCGCAGATGAGAGGAAGCTGCTCCGGAATAATGTTCAGCCTAAGCTAAAGTGATCTCCCCAAAAACCCAGAACCAGGCCTCCTCAACTTGAGGATTTCTTTAATGCAATATACCCCTCTGTTGTACTCCGATAACAGACAGAGGAGTGGAATACCCAACTGAGTGGGATACCCACACCGCTTCACCAAGGCAGAAAAGAAAAAAGGAACTCATTATTATAACAGAAAAGAGTTTCGTTGTTCAGTATTCTTATTAGTGGTGAGTATACCTGAAACACCCTGGACTGGATATTAATGAGTGTGGTATAGAAAGTGATGGATAACCCCAACACGAAGAAGGAAAGGATCTATTATTCTCAGTACACTAGAGAGAGCAAAACCCCTGATATTTCCTGTATGGTGGCTTACCCTATATATCGGGATGGTGCAATGAGCAGGATAGTTTCCAGAAATGCACAAGTAATGATCTAAACAAGCACTTTGATGACCCCAAAAAGTCACTTTGGTTCTGTTCTGAGAGTCGGTTCTATTGAGGAACGGTTCTTGGGTTTAAATGTTCCAAAACAGTCACTGGAGTAAGAAATGAGGGTTAGTTTCTCAGTTATACCGCAGTCTTGAACTGCTCGATGAAATACAGAGGCAGGTAAGCGAGGGAAGTTCAAATATAGAACAGGAATACGAGCTTACATAGTGGTGTTGGTACACCCGTAGCAAGAGCCAGATGGAATGATGGGTGCAGAGAATGCGGGCCGGCAAGAGCCACTCTGGATGGCAGATGCAGAGTGCAGTACGTTCCCCACGGAGGTGGAGACTGGGGACGGACGTACACTGTAGGAGTGATGCCATCGGAAAGGTGAGGCTCAATTGAGGCATGCGTTACAGTAGAACATTGAGCAAAAGGAGTTTGTGGACGATCCGGGTTGGGTAAAGGGTCCAGTTCGAACAAAGCTAGGGAGTAGACAAGGACAGGTCGCTAGGACGTCCGGGATCAAAAATGGTTCGGTAAGCAGACAACTTTCAGGCAGAGTAACGCTCAATTAGAAGCAGCGGTGGGAGTGAGAGGAGCGGTTTTGTGGGCTTGTTGGGGGTGCGGGGCCTGCGCGGACGCGCAACAGTCAGCCGATTCACGTGCGAAACTCGTATTCTGGAGACGGGGATACGTCTCCAGGACAACCGCCAGCGTTGCAGGCAAGGAGATGCCAGCCTTCCAGTCATGTAGAAACGTGCAGACCTTGCGGGTAGAACCCGCGAGACCCCCAGATGTAACACAATTCTGCTATCGAACCTCAAAAGACACAATACGATTCATGCTTGCTTTACTATGTAATTGGCTAGGTTTTTGTATTTTCAACATTTAAATATATACAGATCATCAAATGGCCAGACCTTCGAGAAATAATGAAAGGTGTATTCTGTTGCACCATAGAAAGCTGCCGCATAGTAATGATGTACATACCGTTTTTGCACACATCGGCTGGATGTCACAAACACTTTACTCTCTTGCAAAGGAGAAAAGTCATTTTGACTCTCTTAAAATCACATTTACCCTCAGTTTAAAACAGGGAGTAAAATACTCCCACCACAAAATCTTATCTGGAGCACTGGTTGTCGGTCATGGCCAGTGGACTCTTAAGGCTGCCGACTAAGGCCCTCTGTCATTTAAAATAATTGGGGCAACATGGACAGTGGGCACAGGCGGAGGCAGTGGCCACTGGGCATTGCCATTGGACTCTACTCTGGCCATGGAATGCCTGGTGGGATCTGGTTAAGTACTAGGCAGTAGGTATGGGCTGGTAAACCAGGGCCACTGGCCATGGCCTTCTGTTTAAATCATTGGTGCAACATGTACACTGGCCAACAAGCCCCTTGAAATTCAATGAAAGAGAGTTAAGGTGATCTGATTTATTGCAACAAAACCCTTGAAATCGAACGAGCGTGCGAAGTGATGACCATCTTTACTCTGCGCCCTCCCCAGATCCAAAGTTCATGCGACCTACATGATATGATATATATATGGTATTCACAATGGGATACAAAAGGAAAATGCTAGGTGGATAGAGTGACGCAGAGGTAACGTAATAATCCCTTCCCACACCAGCTGAATTTCAAGGGTTTTGTTTTGATTAATCAGGTCACCATAACGCTCTCTTACCTGAAGCCTTTTTCACTTGACCAAGACGAGGATTTGGGGAGTGGGGAGGGGCAACATTTCAAGTTACAAGCTGCTAGCCAATATAATCTCACTCGCCACTACAGTTCTATACATACAGATAGCAGATCATTTCTTACTCACCAACAGTCAAGTATCACAAGTGGTTGGCTAGTGGCGAGTGCAAATTGTGCACCCTGAGGTGGTCCATAAACCAATGTCCTAAGGCAACTGTACAGTTCATATACCCAGAAGATCTGGGTTTTTTTCTCCTGAATTCCATCAGTGTATTTACAACCGTGTTGGCCTATTGATAAATACAATTTAAATGGTTTTGCTTTCTTGGATGTACATGTCCGTTAAAGCGTTACCTAAGAGAATTTTTTGTTTAAATAAAACTTTTAAATCATCCCTGCAGTTTGCAGTGTTTATGGCAACTTTGAGGGATCTTTTTCGAATACGCAAGTGGCAGTCCAAAGAAATAAGGTTGCAGGGGCAAAATTCAATCTGATTGGCCAAATGTTATGCTCATCAGAGTTCACGTGTCGGGAAGTAGTGGTACTTTTGGGTATGCAGTGAATTTAACAAATTAAATTAATGAGAATGCTGTAATAACTAAAATGTTATAACGAAAAAATATCAATTTTTGTTAAAATGTATATGAGAGAGGGGTGGGTTTAAAAGCGTATGGAAACGAGGTTTGGGGGAATCCCCAAAATAAATAAAACATTTGATATTTTTCGTCCTAACATTTTTGTTATTACAATATTCTTTGTAATTTTTAAACTCGTATGTAACAGTACTTTTTTTTAACTTCAACATTAATTCTAATCCGTGTCATTTTCTTGTCAGACGACGGACGAGATGGGCCCACCCTGGTTAACAATCTTGAGACGCAGATGATGCTTTAAAATTTACATCACACCAGCATGTAAATTATCCCCAAAACATGTTGACTAATAAGCGCACATTTTTTTTTGGGGTGATGTGGATAAAAAATGTTTTTTAATTGGTCATGTTGTTTTATGTGTGACAAGATGTCTTTGGAGTGGATCCTCAACTGAGGATTCACATTATTGATCTGTTCCTATTGGTGAAATTTGATATTTTTCCTATCCTGCAGCCCTTCAGTGTTTATGATCGGGCCATTAGCTAGATCTGTTCTTGTCAATCCCTCTGATTTGCAAGGTTGTTCAAATGTAAATAAAGCTGGTTCAAGGCATTTATTTTACCAGCTATCTCTTGAACCTCCAATTAGACTACCCTCTGCAACGAATTTTAGTTCACGCTTTAAGCCAAGAGCAAAGTCTTTTATCAGTAGCCAAGCTGTCCGAATTCCACCCCACCCGGGGCATCTATTTTCACTCCACCTACCTTGATAAAAACCCACACGGTCGAAACACGTGTCGGATTACCACAGTTAGGACTGACTATGAGCCCTTATGAAACAATTGATAAATGAATAAAAATTCCACTTTAAACAGACTTTTTAAAGAAAGTGTGGCAAATCCACTTTTTTTGAAATATTGAACAAATCGCGAGGTATCCAGGATAAACCCCTGATCGTATATATTCAAATGATTTGGCCGAATTGGTATTTTGGTACAATAAATTAGTTTATTTTACTGCATTGAAGAGACTAAAGTAAGCTGAACGAAACTGACTGGACTTTGAATTCAAAATCTCAGAAATGTGCTCCACACATATAGTTGTATGTTTGAGATTCATAAAGCACGAACCAGCTGCGAAGCAAGGCACCGCTGTTCAAAGAAGAACAAAGCATATCATTTCTGCCCGTTGTAGTATCACACTTCGAATTTGGCAAATTTCAACAACTGGGTTTTATCCGTGTAGCACCATATTAGGCTTGTTTGATTTGCTCAATTTCTTTTGGAATTTTGTGTAATAGTAGTTATTTATATAACACCTTTTCCCATTAATATGGTCTCAACACACCTGTGGTGGGAACGCCACCGGGACCAAAGTCCAGAGTATGGTAACGTGCTCAGAAAAGGCTTTGAATGCGTGTGTGCATTTGGCTAAGATGAGGAATTGGATTGGCTAGCCTGGAATCCAGCAAGCAACCCAGGAGATCAGGCACGTAGAAGGGTGGTGAGGGGGGGGCGAGGGGTTTCAGATCCAACTGGACTGAATTTTTGTCGTAGGTCGTCGCTGTTTTCTGATGGCATGCAAATTGGGTGTTGAAGCTTAGTCTAGTGTAATGGAGGCAAACAGTATGTACCTAGCTAAACCAGATTTGTCGTAGGTGGTTGTTGTATTCTGATGCATGTGGATGCAGGGGTCAAAACTAACATTGAATAAGCAGGAGCTGAAAGCAACTCCTGGGGATCCATCAGTGACCAGGAGCTACCACTGGGGAACGTGGAGCTAGTAGATAATGTAACGCGTATCAAACTTCCACAAAAGATGCAAACATGTATAATTTTGTCCATTATTTAGGACTCCTTATGCTTTAAATGTCATATGATGTGTCCTAATGTCTGTATAGATTGTATTCACCTAGGTGTATTTGTTCGGTTTCAGTTGACCTGAGGAGCCAAAAATAGCCCCTGGTAGCTGTTGTCAAGCTATCCAGTCTCTTCTAGATGGCAAGCAAGATCTAAATAGCTCCATGCTCCCCTGAATTTTGAACCCAGTGGGTGGATAGACATGCCAGCGGCAGATGTCCACCAAAGTGGTGCGTTTATACGTACCTTGAGGCTCTGATGGAGGTTTGTTGTTGATGCCACTGTTCAGGTTGTCACTTTGAGAGAGTCCTCTGGGTGCACTAGCCGGGTTGCCATAATTGGTCTTCTAAGTGTCATAAACAAGCTATCGCAATGCATCTTCTAAGCATGATAGACCGGCTGCCCTACTGTCTTCTAGATGCAATAGCCAGGCTACCTGCTTCACTTTAATTGCAACTAGCTGGCAGTCCTCGTACATAAAGCAGAGTAGCCAGGCAAAAATCATGGGTCTTCTAGGCGTAAGGACAAAAGTGAGGAGGACAGGCACTCTTATACAATGAGAGGATGTCTTAAGGCTTAGAATGCATGTGAGCTTAGACCGCGATAACCATTTAGGATGGGCTGGCTGAGCTACAGTAAGCCTCATAAGAGGTCAGGCTTGCTGAAGGGTGCTGAGGAGGCAGTGAGTGTGTGTGATAGCAGTGTGTTTGTTTATACGTATATTTTACTTGTGGACATATCAGTAGTTCTAGTCTGTAGATGGATGGTGTGCTCTGTGTATTTAGTGCATTGCGAGTGGCCCTAGGCAGGGCCGCCGCAATTATGGCTTGCGTCTGCATAGGGGAGCATGAACAAGTTCAGGGCATTGCATTAGCTCTTACCAGAGCTTAAATGACTCGTAGACACGTCTGTAGTCTGTGGATGACTGATATGAGTTGTGTGATTAGTGGTCTGCAGTTGCCAGTGTGTGATGGCGGGTCTGCCGCTGCCTGTTGGTGTCGGATCATGTACCTGGTTGGAATTTTGCAATTATGGACTAGGAGGATGGACATTACCGGACTGATCTGTTATTCTACACCTTGTAGAGGGAGAGGTTTGGCTAAGTGCGTGGCTGTTGCAGGTTTAATAATGCTGTGTGGATGGAGATGAGGGAAGGACGTTTCAGATTGCCGCTGGAAGTAGCCATGTATTGAGGTCCTTTCTGAAGGAGAGGTAGTCTTCGTTGCGGCAGAAGTTTAGTGGAAGTGAGTTCCAAATGGAGGGGGCTTGGGTAGAGATGGCGGATCCTCCCATTCTGGTGTAGTTGTGAGGGGGGGTTTACAATGCGTGCCACACCTGATTTGGAGGTTTCTGGTTGGCTGATAGTGAGTCATTGTGTCCTGGAGGAACTCTGGACCAGTATTTTGAAGGGCGCGGTGTGTGAATTGCATGACTTTAAAGGTTGCCTGTCGACTGACTGGGAGCCAATTTCATACTCTAAGGGGGAATATATTATGTACTGCACTGTTCCCCCCCCCCCTACCCCCCGCACTTTCTGACTTTCCCCTTCCCATGCACTTGCATGTTCTGAATGACACCTGGCTTAGTAGGATCGTTGTCGGTCTTCCCTCTGTGCTCCCTCCTTCGCCTCATCGCGCCTTGAAACACTTGTGTATAGGCGGGTTATAAATGCCCTCTATATTATACATTATATGTTCTCTGGGTGAGGGGAGGAGTCTGGCTGCAGAGTTTTGGATTTGAGTTTCCTGGCTGCTGTGCTGGGACGTCCAGATAGAGGGAGATGGCATAGTCTGGGTGGGAAAGGATTATGGCAAGTATTGCAGAGAGACTCTTGTGTGGGTAGGAGAGATAAGGGAAGATTTGCCTTAGGATGCCTAAGTAGGAGTGGCAAGTTCTGCCTGCCCCCTCTCCTGACACACTTTTTTTTGTGTTTTTATTAAAATTCATATTTGTTTAGAGTCCTGTCATTCCGCAGTTGACGTCCAGTAATGTCCCCATCAGCCGGTTTTCTTTTCAAAATTAATCAAGTTCTCCCAACCAATAAAGTGGTTTACCGATAATCTGTTGTCTGCATTGTGTTGCTTCATGTACTACTGTTGGTGTGCAGAAAGAAGAGGCATCATCGGTGCATGCCACATAGAGGTTATTTTTTACTATTGTGTTCTCTGATCTGAACAAATAATTTATGGTAATTACTGGGCAGAAATAGGACTGGCGCTAAATATTTTTAGTACTCCTGTAGACGAGAACTACTTTTTACACACTTAATTAAATCCTAACTTCGAGAATAAAATTCACCCACCTCAAAATATGTCGTGGAGCCATAGTAGTCACTTAATTTGCCCAGATCGGGTGATATAAATTATGCAATATTTCAGCCTCAAGGTCTGCCTTGTGGAACACCTTTCATTATTCCACATGTACATTTGATGAAGTCCCTTCACTGTGAGTGGGTTCCAAGCACAATGTAATTTGAGGTTGTGAAGTATCTGCATAAAGTTTAATGTTTAAACGTGTGCCGGGAAGTGTTGAAATGTACACAAACTCTAGCTTAAAATGCACATGCACGGGTTTTAATAGAATTTTTTTTCCAATGGAACACTAATTTTTCACTTTTTCTTCCCGCAGATATGGACGTGTTGAAAGTGTCAAAATTCTGCCGAAACGGGGATCTGATGGTGGAGTGGCAGCTTTTGTGGATTTTGTGGACATCAAAAGCGCACAGAAGGCGCACGAAGCAGAGAACACAATGGGAGATAGAGACCTACGAACGGATTATAACGAACCAGGCACGATTCCGAGCGCAGCTCGAGGGTTGGATGATACAGTTTCCATAGCATCTCGTACTAGAGAGGTTTCTGGGTTCAGAGGAGGTGCTGGGGGGCCCACTTACGGCCCCCCAACATCACTTCATGCACGGGAAGGACGCTATGAGCGGAGACTTGATGGGTAAGTTCTAAGGTTTCTCTAGACAGGTATTTTGTATATGATATGGTGAAAAGCGAGGAAAAAACTAAATGTGGTCCCCACCTGGATTCATATGTTGGGGAGTTCTGTGTTTTGGGTGGAAATGGAACCCGTTCTTAACATCTATGGCTGGTCACTTGTGGATTTACTAAGGATGTTTCAAGCACCTGGTTTGGATGACTACTCCATGGTTATTCTTCATTCTAGTACAGAATTGTTCGTGTGGACATCATGGATGGTGGATGATTCCTGGAAGAAGTCAAAGCCATTTTTGGATATATTATTCTACCAAATGGAGCTACGTTGGTATAATGATCCGGTAAAGTATCCATGCAGTGTTCGTGCTTGAACCATTCCATGAAAGGACTTGATGTCTGCCCATCAACCTGTAGTTTGTGTCTACTGGAACTTCTTCCGGAATAAGACATTTGTGTTCACGTACTTCCGGCAACATCTTAGGGCTCTACAGACAACTGCTTTCCTTGGAATATGCAAACAAATGGAAGAGATGGGTGACGTTTTTTCAACATTTGGTGGTTCCAGATTGGATTGTCTTGTTTTTCATATCTTTGGATTTTTCTTCCTCGTGTATTGGAATGTTTGGCGTAGATGTGTTGCATCAGTGGGTGCCTTCTGGAGTGGTTTGTAGCTCTTGGACACCAAGCACTGCGGACTGTTGTCCTATATTAATGGGATTGGTTGCTGTCTTGTGTCCTATGATGAAGGGAGATGTGGAAAGGGGGTTCGCTGCTGCTCTAAACTTTCATTTTTCAGGATTTGGTGCTTAGAATTGACTGCTGGTGGCTTCAATCAAAATGGTCTTTATAAATGTGAAATGGGAGCCTATGGATTTTCTGTTTTGATCAGAAGGATGTGGATCTGTTCACTTTGGGTACACCTGCCCTATTTGGATAATGGTATGCATGAAATACTGTCCATGGATTGGATGCTTAGTGGCGTTCGCAAGAAGGCTGAGAGCTTTGAGACTTTTTTTTTGGGTGGTGGTTGCGATTTTTTCATCCAATGGAAATTTATTTTTATTTTTTGCTGACACTTTTTCTCCACTAAGAAGGTGGATTGCCAGAGTACAGGTGGCCAAAATTTGGGAAATGCGCTCACAATGATAGTTTTAATTGGGATTATAGGCCACATTGGCTCACTTGAAAAAGGTTGGTATGCCCTGACCGATCTATATTAGCTCCTAACCCAAGTCAGACCCTTTCTTTGCACTAACGTCAGTAGAACTTAGTACTCGTGTGTGTATATCTATATTTCAAATAAAATCGCCATAGCTGTTAGATGGAAGCGCTGCAGTTTGTGAGCTGTTGTGCCTGTCTTTTGTCCTGCATATTATGGGTATGGACATATTGGACTTATCAGCACGAGTTCTAAAATGTTAGAAATATAGCTAAGGATGTCTTCTTTGGGTTAGCATTCTTTTATTAATGTTTTGGATGGAATGATTCACTTTGAAAAATATATAAAATGTATTTTGTTTAAGAAAAAAAATGGTCCGGGCAAGTGGTGTAGCATTGCCTTAAGATTTCCATGACTGTTCGAACTACTAGTGTTGCAAGTCGCTTACTTAAAAACAAGAGCAACACACTTCGAGTAATGTTTATAATTCTTCACATTCTGCAGCTTGTTAGCTGCTTTTTATGCTTAAACACTTGGGGTTATAGAAGGGTTTCCTTGCTGGACAGTGAACGCGTGTGAATCCCTCTTGCATCCAATTCAGAGACTTGCAACTCAAATTTAGATTAGGTTGCAGACGACTTTTATATGGAGGGTGTGTCGGGAAACCACCAACCACCATTTTAAAATCTCCCCGACTGGTTAAGAGGAGCCAAAGTTGATTTCAGGAGCGAGTTTAAATTAGGGACTCAAACTGGGCCATAACATTTGACTGACGGACATAAAATGTGCTACCCCATCCCAATTTCTATATTTCGGTGTTTACGACTTCTACAAAAGGTTTCAGTAGTACCCCACATTTCAGTTAACTTTCGTTTTCCAATTAAGAAGGTGGTTCTGCCCTAGAAGCGAACTGACAAGCAAATGTTGATGTTTAAGCATTTGACATCTTGTCTTTCGACGGTTAAAAATAGTACCTTTTTTGTTTCAGAGCTAAAAGCGCGATTCATAATCTTTGCTCAACCTTAGTAGTGAACATCAAGTAAGCTTTTAACGTTTTCTCGTGCTTTTGTTAAATGATGGCGCGTAGTAACTGAAAACCTGATCTTTGTGTCCCACAGTGCAGATTTTTATATGAAGCATGGAATAGGTAATGTAGGCCTCTGCATTGTGGAATTAACTTTTCAGGGCACATTGTTCAATCTGTTCAAAGGAGCCGATGCCCACCCATTTTGGGCTGCTTGTGTTTTTAATGACTTTGTTGTCAAGCAAATTTAGTCCTGGCCATTGGTAAAATAGGGAGTTGTTCTTGGGCAGGCACTGCACAGTGAGACAGATTGTTGTAAGAAAACTCAAAACAACATTTTTCTAAATAGACTTTTTTCTCTCTGAAAATGTTCCTTGTAACAGTTTGTGATGTGGAAGCCACTCCGCAGCAGCCGATGGGAAGTACAGATGCCTTACTCTTCATTTCTTATAGGACTTCAAGATTGTCAGATGTGCTCTTTTCTATGCTCAACAAGTGAGAGGGAATTTTAGCAGCTAACTGCAAATCGCAGAAGGGGAGGACCATTTTAAATTACATATGTTTTTCTTACTGTGCCATGCCTCACTCTTTTGGGAAATGGTGAGTGTACGTCTGTGGCACACTTGACTGTGTTTTGTATAGCCTGTGTCAAACTTTGTTGTGTATACTATACAAAAGGAAAAACAGATTGGCATGTAAAGGAGTGGTGTTAAAGAAACAGTGTATATGTATGTCTTTTATTTAAAAAACCACAGTCCACATAAATGAAATGCTTAGAAATAACAAGTGTTTTAACTTGAATGTTTCTTAAACATTTTTTTTACCGCAATTGAACATTTGCGTATAGTGAAATTACGTTTTAAAGTTCAACCTGGGAAGCTCTGTTACTATCGCTAACCTCTACAAATCTAGTTTATAGCTGTGACTGGCGGTTTGTAGCTGCTGAATGCATAGCCTAATAGGAAAATTGATAATCTGTTGAATGTTCTGACTTAATCCTTTGCAAACCTTTTCTGATTTCATTGTACAATTTGTCCCAATCCCATTTCAGGGCTTCTGGAAACAGGGAGCGTGCCTATGAACATAGTGCCTATGGACACCATGAAAGGGGGACAGGAGGATTTGATCGGACAAGACATTACGATCAGGATTACTATAGCAGAGACCCTCGAGAGCGAACATTACAACATGGAATCTATTACACTTCAAGGAGTCGAAGTCCAACTCGGTTTGATGCTCATGATCCACGATATGAAACTCGAACCCGGGAGCAGTTTACGTTGCCCAGTGTGGTACACAGGGATATCTACAGGGATAATCTTACAAGGGAGGTACGAGGACGAAGGGCAGATCGGAATTACCAGCAAAGCAGGAGCCGCTCACCACATTCGTCCCAATCTAGGACCCAGTCCCCCCAAAGGTTAGCTGGGCAAACTAGACCTGTAAGATCTCCCAGTGGCAGTGGATCTAGGAGCAGATCCTCAAGTAGTGACTCGGTCAGCAGTAGTGGCAGTACCAGTAGTGACAGGTATGTTTATTTATACTAGACTATCCTATGTCCGATATATGTCTGAATAAAGTCTGTTCATACAAAATGTGAAAGTGTTGTGAAAAATGTCAACATAGTCCTGTATTTCTTGAATGTTTCCCTTTACTTTTATTGCAACTCATTTTGTGCCGCCAGTAAGAAATACCTGTGGTAGTCTCGTTTGTAACACCAACAAGGACCCAAGAAATGCTCTATCTTTGTTCTTTTGTTCATTAAGTTTAGTATGTGGTAACCCCCAACCGCCCCCTCGCCCCTCCATATAGGCCGCAGACCCTAATTCTGTTTAAGGGGATCTGCGGTTCTTGCTTTGCTAATCCATGCCTTTTTATTGTGCCATTAATTCTGTTCTCCAACGGGCTGTCATTGGATTTGCTGGCTCCTTCTTTTGCAAACAAGATTATCTGAAGGAATGGCGATGTTTGAAACTCCTTCAAAGGCATGCTGCAGGAGCAACCTCTAGATTTCAGTGTTATGACGTGTTCTTAATCAAACATTAGCAAAGCAATTCGAATTTCCGGTTTAGGTCTTGGTCCATTGCTAGCACGTTTTCATGTCAAAATGGGAGAAAACTATCTTTGATCAGATTTTTTTTAATTTAATACATATTGGCGTTTTAAAAGTCTAATAACGATTGCACGATAGTTAATGTTTAAAATCTGTAATCCTAACTTTAATTACTTGATCATCCTGAACTAAGAGTAGCCTTGCCACATAAAAATCTGTTTCATGCAAACTATAACGTTATTTCTTTCCCAAGTTCCAGGCAGGGAACTGCATTACTTGAAATTTATTTTCCCATGCATTATCTAGATTCCCATGCTTTATCTATCAATTGGTACAGAGAAAAGTTACCCGGGGATTTCCCACTGCGGTGATGTATATCTAAATATTTTTGGGTGTGGAGGAAGACACATTTTCAAACGATACAAATTGCTCATCTTCCCATACCATGCACTTTTTTCGTAGAAAGTGCAAATGTCACCAGTTAGGTTTCTTTGTCTTGTAGCTATATCTTTCAGTACTTTCCTATACACCAGAGGTTGGCTCAAGCTAGCACCAAAATGCATATTTGGATTTATTGGTTTTCAGAGGCGTCCTGCGGGAAATACACTAGACTGATTGGTGGGAGTTTGTCGAAAGAAAATGTATTCTTCTGCAATCAATAAAACTATACACATTTTGCACTCTGGCCATAGTTGGAAGATGCAGGCAGGAAGTTTCTTCAGTAGCGTTTTTCCCCCCACCTTTTTCCTGGGGGACGAATGATAACCTGACCCCTTCTACACCACGAAGAGGGAATGTGGTCTTGTTTCCATTGTGTGTTTGAAAACTAGATTGGTCCCAGTGTTGTGAGATTTAAGCAAAATCCCCAACTGGAAACAGAACGTAAAATGGAAGTACATGGTGTAAAAGTAAACTTGTTGTAATTAAGGAGGTATATGTTGGGCAATATGATCAGATTTTAAGAGTGCATGGCATTTGCCACTTCTGCAAGGCCTGGCTTTATTTTTCAGGGGAAGGACGCACAGTGCATCAAAAGTGTACTGAAATGGTTAGATTTGATTTCAAGTGCAGGGCGTTGCACCCTGGACCTGTTCTAGCCTGATCACTATATTTGCAAATGCAATCCTTGAGTTTTCAGAGATAACAAATTTGAAAAGTTTGTTCAGAGGTTTATTAATATAAAGTCAACCATCTTAAACTTCATAAAGTGGGCATGCCAGCTCCATATGAGTAGATGGGCTGGAATGATCAGTTATGTTGATGAATGCTTTTCTGATGTTTGTGAATCTGCCTATATCAGATGTTGTGCATATAGTCCGACATCTAGTGGTAATCAGATTGTTGCACCTTTATGACGTAGATCGAAAAGGGACTTGACATAGGCGTGACTGTAACACTATCCCTAATGTGGTATGCAGTTTACCCAAACTCCTTCATTCGTCGAGGTCCCACAGATTGTTTTTTTCTGCCTATCTAGTTGGTCGTACATAATGCAGAGCTTGTAAGAGTATATCGCAGTTTCCTAATTCTTCGGCAGTTCGCTTGCCTCAGACGACTACTCGGCAGCTGTTGGACGCTTGACCTTGTCTGCCAACGATCCATCCATTGACTGCTCAGCAATTGTTTTCCACTTGGCCTTGGCCCTCAGGCCCAGCCTTTTTGGTGGGAAGAGTGGGGCCCTGTTCGTACTATCTTGATGATTCATTTTCTTCACGCATTCTCGCTCCTTTCCTTTTGGTCTGGCTTCCACCGCTATGGAGAGGACGCCTGTCTTTGACATTTTGCCCATCTTGCAACAGCGAATTTCCCTGGAAAAACACCCATCACCGATGCATTCAGTGTCTCCCTCGTGATCACGACAAAACTAATTGTAAAGCTTGTAAGCTCTTTTGGCTCAAGACCCTGAAAGACAGGCGTACAAAATGGTAGGAGGCCTACGCTAAGAGGGGCCGAGAGTTGCTCTCACATGCTGGCGCCGGTCTGTCAGCAACCACAGCTTCGATTTGGAGGCTTTCGACCTTACTCTGGAGCCTTCGTGCTCCCCTGTGTCTGGCCCCGACAAGCATGCCACTGGCAGTGCCATGGCGAAGCCACATCCCGGCAATGAGACGCACCCGCACCACCCACTCCAAAGTACACAACCTCTTGCCTTCCCTCGGTGGAGCCGTCGAGGAAGGCTTCTGCGCCCACAACCCTGTCGAAGTCCTCGGCGGGGACTACCGAACTTCGTTGTTCAATGCCCTCTGCGCACAAGCCCCCACGGCCTACGTATGGTGGTAAATCCTCCTCTGTAACAGGCACGCCCACTAAATCTATGGCCTCCGACGTAGCGCCGAAAGAATAACCTAGACTGTCCACTCGCTGAACACTCACAAAGCTTTGGGAGAAGCTTTCCAAAGCTGTTTTGCATGTTTCAAACCCCAAGCAAGCCCCCCCCCCCTTTCGTCTGAGGACTAATCTTGGCCTCTACTTCTCTTTCTGAAACCCTGCACAAGGACCCAGTCCGTCAAGCACAGCCCCCCCCCCCCCACACACCCCCTTCTGATCCTTCAGACTCTTCTGAATGGATATGGGACAGGTTTGAGGCGTGTATGAATAAGCTGCCTGAGTTAATTAATTTCTCGGGCCAATTCGAAGATATTTTGAAAAGTCTTGGGGCTGTTGATCCCTGTCTTGTGCCTCTAAATCAGTGGGTTCCACTCCCCAGGTGCTCCAATTGTCATCCCTGGTTGAATCCTAGTAGTACCCTCTGGTGGATGTATTTGTTGATGACTTAGATGACCTAGCCAAGACCTTTTTTATGTCCAAGACAGGCCAAGTCAGCCAAGATCCTACTCATCGGGACCCCCATTGAAAGCCTGTAGATGACCAGGGCACGTGCCCTACCACTCCCCCTCATGACTCTGAAAAAAATTCTAGACGCTCCTCCTACTCCGACCAGGGACTCGCCCTCGACAACCAGATGATGATCAATAACTGTACTAGACACTGAAGGACACAAGGAAAAAAAAAAGGTTAAAGAGCACCCCTGGTTTTGAACACACATACCCACACTCTAAGGCTAACAACCTGTGAAACACTATGGCAATCTATTGCAAGGTGTGCTCAAAACAAACTATCATTAAATGTTACTACATCTCGCTAAAGGTACCTAATAGTAAATGAGAATTTAACCCTCATAAAAAATCACCAGGATTACTTAATGTCACATTTCTGTTCCATTACATATAGCGTCAAAAATATCTTAGTTGTAAAGCCATCAATCGTTAAGTGTACTGTGCTCTATAATGTGACCAGTGCATCCCACCAAAAATGATTGTGGTTGTACAAAATATGATGGAAAGAAAAATTAATATACAAATCACAAAGTATTTAATTTACACACACTATTTTCTTAAAAAATCCCATCTCTAAAAGTCCACAATTGTACATTTAATAATTGCAAGTTGTTGGCAAGTCTTAGTCTCGAGTGCATGTGAAGGCACGGTTATCTACTACCTCAATAACACTTAAGTAGAACATGCGAAATGCAACAAGTTCCTTCTATCGCATCATGTTTCCAGGGGAACACAATCTTCTAGTTGATGGGCTCAGCTGAGATTTCGACCTACCCGTAGAGCACAAGTGGCCTGGCAGCTGTGGATATCCCGTCTCGTGAGTATGTCCGTCCCCTTCCCACCCAGAAAACTGCCATGCCCGTACCACATGCTATTGCAAGACCAAGGGGAAACGCTTCACCTGTGCCCCAAACACTCAACTTGCCAGTTTGACTCCTGAAGTCGTGGAGTTTGGGCACCGACTCCAACACCAGGCATTGCCATTCCAATAAGTGGAAACACTTAATCTGGTGCAATGGTAAGAAAGTCAAACCCCTTAACTGCTCCCCCAAAGATATTGTCCTGTACCTAACGCACCTATTAGACTCAGGACTTGTTTTCAACTCCCTAAAGGTCCACCTGGCCGTGCTCTCTGCGTATACCTATCCCAGAGCAAGGTTTCATGGTGGAAGATTTTTGTCATTAAGGCTTTTATGGAAGGGGTTAAAAGACTTCAACCCCCTTTTTCCCACCCAGCTCCCAGATGGGACCTCAATGTTGAACTCACAAGATTAATGGGACCTCCTTTCGAATCAATGCACAAGGCTAGCCTTCAGGCCATCACCTAGAAGACTGCCTTCCGAGTGGCCATCACCTCGATAAGGGGAGTGAGTGAACTGCAGGCCCTCTCAGTTCAGGACTCATGTGTAACTATTTATAAAGAGAAGGTGGTTTTGTGCACTCACCCACGTTTTGTGCCTAAATTCAGCTCGTCCATGTGAACCAATCAATCGCACTTTCCACTTTTTTTCAAAACCCCACTAACTGGTCAGAAACGAGCCTCTATACACTAGTTGTGAGGAGAGCTGTAGTATACTACCTCGAAAAGACTAAGCCACCAAGACAATTCATTGTCACTCTGGCAGCTGGTAGAGACGGGTTGGACAGTTTAACTCTGATTCTCAGGTGGGGCAAGCAGTACTAAGACATCTCTTTGCTACTGTTCCTTCACACATCCCACCACCATAGCTTGGTATTGCTAGCTAGTCTATGCACAATATATCTAAGCAGATTCACAAACATCATAAGACGTACGTTACTCACCGGAATTGTTTTTCTGATGGTTGTATCTGCATAGATTCACATGCGCCCACCCCTCTTCCCATCTTAGAGTAGAAGGAACATGAATATCTTACTTTCTTCTGTACTCACTCATGCCTCTGTCAGGCAAAACAAAAACAGCCGATGGGACCTCGCCGCGTGATGGATTTTGGGGTACACTACACGTCACATTAAGGATAGGGTTACAGTCATGCCCATGTCAATGTCCCTTTTCTATCTTCGAAAAAAAGAGGCAATACTTTGCGATTACCACTTGATGTCAGACTATATGCACAGCATGTGAATTTAAGTAGATACAACCATCAGAAATATGATTATGGTGAGTAAGTTATGTAATTCGCTCGCAGATCAGGTAACCTCTGAATACATTGTCTGAAGTTATGAGTCTGTACAGCACCATGATTGGAGATGGTAAAACGTGCAGCAAGGGATTTTGTATTCTAATATTGAACACCATTCTGGGTTTAGTTGACTTAAACTGTGGAATTCTTTTTTAAAGGTTTCCAGACTTCCTGTCAAAACCGTTCCTGTTTGTGTGATTGCACTTTACTTTGTTTCTGTATTGTTCTAGATGGTCTGGACATTGTATCCTCTGCATATACTGAAACTCATGAAAGCATGCTCTGTGTTGAGGTATGCTTTTTTGCAATTATTTGTAATATACCTTCAGGATTTATTGGATTTATTTTTTTAAAGGAGATTGTTTACATTTGCAGAGTGCAAACTGTAACCCAAAGAAATGTTCAATGGCACTGCCTGTAGGCCCCTTAGTGTCTGGAATCTCAATATATAATTGTCCCTAATGCTTGATAAATATTCACATTTATTTAATGCAATGGGGGCTTTCCAGAAAGCAGTGTGTATTTGGCTACAGTAGATTGAGATCTTGTTTGTTGTTTAGCCCTGTGACTTTTTTAAAGTGTTTTTTTTTTTTTTGGTGTGGAATTTTGTAACCATATAAAAACTCCCCCTCTCCCCACCCAATGACAGCAGCTCTCCTTGCATTGTACTGGTTATCTTCCACATACATCCCTTTCCGATAACTCTCTACACCATGTCCAAAATGTCCAGATTTTGCAGGCACCATTGCTGCATAAAGTCACTTTGTCAGTGATCCAAGACCATACCTCAGTTCTGTTTAAATCGCACAGCTTCCCCCTGAATTAGATATGTGACCCACTCTAGCCACCATCTTCCTCCGTTTCCACCTTTTCGCCAGCACCAACAAGGCAGTCACTAGCATAATCATGAAGGCCTTCCTCTGGTTCTTGGAGGGCAACTGAATTTCGGGGTAAAAAAGCCCACACATTCCGACACGCGCTCCCAAGGTCACATCGAATGTAATAATCACCTGAATCTGTGAACCCAATGCCGCCCAAAAGGAGGCTATGTCTGGTCATCCCCACCACATATGGGCCCAGTCCCCCTTCCCCTGGCATTCGTGTAATGCCACTGCATCATAATCTTATACCAGGTTTCCCTGAGCTGTATAGAGTTAGTCAATTTGGGAATGTTTCGCCACAGGGTCTCCTAATGTTCTTTGGGGATATCCCCACCCAGCGTGTGCTCCCATTTATTTCATATATGCCCATTTTTTGTTTGAGTGTTTCGTACAGCAGCATGGACACCAAGAGTTTGGGTCCTGTGTGTGAGTGGTGATACATTTTTCAAAGGTTCTCAGCTTTCTGGATACAGCCTTCTTTGTATTGATGTCTGTTAACCAGTGTCTGAACTGGTAATACCTCATTCTGTCTTTCTGTGATCCTAATTTGACATTTGCACTCCTCAAGTGTCACCTCAGTCCCTTGCATCATATCCTGGGCATTCACACCCCCCCCCCCCACCTTCTGCCATCTCCCAAAAGCTACCTGCATCATCCCTGGGGCAAACTGCAGGTTCCCAAACATGGGCGTGAAGGGAGACCTATCTGAGGAGAGGGGGGAATAGCTCAGAGGCAATGCATTTATCTTGGAAACAAGACAACGCAGCGCAACACGGGTTTGAATCCTGATCCTGCGATTTGAAACCAATCTCTGGTATTAAGCGCGTTAGAAAAGAACACAAACAATTATAATTATCCTAGATGTCGCACACAAGCCCTATAATATAGGGCTTATTCACGTGCTTGTCCTGTCGATGTACCCACAAGATGTATTCCAGCGGCTTGCTCCTAGGGTTTGGACTCATTAAACCATTCCCTGACCACCCTCAGTTGAGCCGCCTCATAGTATCTAAGGAAGTTCTAGAGTCCTCTGCCTAGCCCTCTCTTTGGTGGCCATTAGTGTCTGCAGTGCTACTCTGGGGCGTTTGCTCTGACATACAAATGCAGTCCACCGCTTATTTAAAGCTACAAAGAACGCTTTCGGGACCCGAACATGCAGTGCCTGAAACAGCCGCCTCAGAAGCATGACCATTTTTATCATTGCTACTCACCCTAATCATGATATTGACAAGGAGTTCCACCTCTCTAGGTCGGCCTTGATCTGTCGCAATACCCCCAGATAATTCCGGTCATAGTTGACGCAATCGTAACCCCTAGATACCTCATCCCTCCATCTGCTAGTCTGAATGGGGGCATATAGCTGCTAGCTACCTACATGTTCTGGGGAGAGTGCAACGTCCCAGGATCTCCGAATTCTGCATATTGATTTTAAGCCCTCCTGCTTGTTCTGCCTGTCTTGGTTCTGTTAGAGAGGTGTAATTGGCATTTCAGGGTCCCTTAACTGTATTAGCATGTCTGTGAATGCAATAACTTTATGCTCCCCCCCCCCCCCCAAAATGGTATTCCTCTTATCTCTTGGTTGTGCCCGATTCTAGTAGGGGTTCTAAATATGCCAACAAAAGCGGGGTCAAAGGACACCCCCTGTCCCGGCCTGCGAAGAGTAGGTATTTTCCTGGATAGGTGGGAATTAATTGACAACCATATTGTGAGGCTGTTCTAGTTGGTTTTTATCATCTGTAAGAATTTAGCCCCATACGTTAAAGTGTGTAGAAAAGGAATGGCCACTCGACTTGGTCAAATGCTATTTCAGCATCTAAAGATATTTAATACAGAGGGGGACTGTTCCATCTCTTATTTCTCGACCAAATGACGACAAATCCTCCTAGTGTTGTCAAACGTCTGTCTTCCAATGACAAATCCTGATTGGTCTGCATCAACCAGTGAGGGGAGCAGCGGCGTCATCTGTTTTGCCAGGATACCTGTGTATTTTATTTGCATCTATATTAACGTAATGGGCCTATAGTACCCACACCGAAGGGGTCTGCGTCTGGCTTCTGGAACACCACCACCTTGGCCTCAGAGATGGTCTGTGTTATTTCACCAGGTCTACGTTATTTCGCCTGTGGATGTTATGGAGTTGAACAATGTAGTGAGTCTGGGGACTAGCCTCTTACGGAACATCTTATAACACTGCGCCGGGTAGCCATCTGGGCCTGGGACTTTGTTTATTGGGAGGGCTTTAATGGCTGCCTCGACTTCCTCTGCTTGAATGTCCGACTACAGTTCTGCGCCATTGGGGTCAGCTTGGGTAGGGGAATCGCATCAAAGTAGGCCTCAACTGCACTACGCTGTGGATTAGATGAGACCTATAGAGATTCCTAATAGTTTGCAAATACATCACTATAGATGGTTGTCTCCATTGCCACCTCACCCCCATCATTGGCAACATGCAGGATAGTTTGTGCCGCATTCCTGCTTTGTTGGCTTTAATATAGTGTATAATAAGGACATTTCCGTCCTACGTGTGCGCAGCAGTTCCAGTTGACCTAATATGCTTTAATGTTCTCTGTAATGCCCTTGTCCCATTTATCTGTCTGCATAACCTCCCGAACCTGGGTCTTTAATTCTTTTTCCGCCTCCCCCCATTGTTGCTCCATTTGCGCTCTCATGGCGATCAGTCCCTCGCAACCCCAACCGTAGAACAGCTTTGAACGCTCCGAGTCCCCCAGCCCTTTATCATGAATCCCTGAGTTGTCATTGTCCAAGAAATACTGGTCTGTTTCTCCCCTATAGACTCTGAGTGCCTCATCTTTCAATAACTCTACCGGGAACCTCCAGCCCAATAGTTTGTCGCTCCTCTCAGGCTTGTGCATCCAATGATAGCAGGGCGTGATACGAGAGTGAGATTGACTCCATCTCCCATCTACCCCCACATCACCCATTAAGTTTGTTGTGACCCACACTTAGTAATTCCTGGACTGCGATTAATGAACGTGGGAGAAGCATGTGTACACCCTCTCCTCGCGCCACACATCCCGCAGGGCCATACTTTCAAACCCTTTCCAAAATGCGCTGGATGACCCTGATGTTCTCCCTTAGCTCCTATCTACCCGCAGGTCCCACGGTAGGTTAAAATCCCATGCCAGTATGATGTCTCTCTGCGTACTGCTCTGGTTGGGATGCCACCATTCATAGAAAGCCATCGTGCCCTTCATGGAGGGGGGGGCGACAGGACATAGACCCCCACCATTTTATATTGCTGCCGAGCAATCATTTCCCAGAGAAACGGGTATCGTCCTTCGGGGTCGGTTTTAGTGTGCGTGATGTGCACTGTTGGAGAGAATCCCTACAGGCGATTAAAACCCCTGCCGTCCTGCCCGCCCCAGGGCATTTGCCTGATCTATCCGAGAAAACTCCTGCATCCTCACACTAGCTTTGTGCGTTTCTTGGTAGATGAGGATGTCTGCTTTTCCCCTCCTAACATGTGCCTCGAGTTTCTTGCGCTTGACCAGGGTGTTCATCCACGTAACATTATGTGAAGGAACCTTGAATGAAATCTCAATGCCTCCCTCACTCCAATGCCTTGTGTGCTACCGTGCCAGTACCCTTTATGCCTACTCCACTTATGCTATTACCCCCTTCCCTCACTACCCAACTTCCCCTCCCACCTACCCCTGTTCCCTCCAACACCCACAAACCATAACCTCCCAGACCAGAGTTACCCAAGATACCCTCGGGAAATGGCTCCAAGGCTTTGGCCCAAGAATTGCCTGAGGCAACTATATACGGGAAGTATCCTACAACCTCCCCTGGATTCCAAAATCCACGAGCAAGTCGCTTCTGCCCCCGGGACATAATACATTTTTCAACTCGACACCCTGGTCACGCTTAAAACTCTCCTAGACAAGCAGTGTTATCAAATGCGCCCTCCCCCTCCCTCTGCTCTTCTGCCCCTTGGTGGGGCAATCATCCCTGTGCTCTGCATCATGGAACTTGCTTGGCCATACTCGACTGTCCTTTTGGGCGTGGACCCCTGTTGCCTTTCCCGACAGCATGGTCCATTCCGAATGTCTGGTACCCAGCAAGGGTGCATGTCCAATGCGTCTCGTTGCCCCTTTGTTGTCGTCCTTCAGGTGCAGCAGGGCCTTCACCTCCTCACATGTTGTTATCCGATGCTGTTGACCATTCATTGCCAACAAAAGCTCAAAAGGAAATGTCCATTTATACTTGATCTGCCTCTCATTGAGGGCTTGCATCCCAGGTCCAATGCCCCTGCGCTTTTGGAGGGTCGTCGGCGCAAGGTCCTGGAAGAGTTGTACGTTAGACACGTTAACTGTGATATCCTGCAGCCGGGCCGTCCTCAGCACCTTCTCCTTCTGGATACAAGAGGACATGGCGACAAGGACTTTTCTGGGCCTCGCTCCTGGTTTGTCCCTCGTGGGTCCTACTCTATGGACCCTGTTGATCCCTATGCCCTGCGGGGGGGAAGGGGGGGGTGGGGTGTTCGGTTCTCCATAAGCAAGTGACCAAAGCACTGCTGAATTGTGTCTCGCAGGTCCTTCCTTAACACAGATGTTCGGCAGTCTTCACTTGTTATCCAGGTCTTCCACCTGGAGTTCCAGGTTTATGGGTCGTCCTCGCTACTTGCTCCAGGAGTTCACTGTTCTGCTTGACCACCTGCATCTCTGTTAAGGGCTGCTCAGGTGTGTCTACTCTGTCCCCTAGGCTCCTTCGGTCTTTTTGAGCTCGTCCTTCAATGATGCAAATTGATCCTAGAACGTTGTTTTTATCCTTCCCTCCAGCTCTGAGGCGATAGAGATGGTTCCAAAGCGACTCCGGGAATGCTGAGTCTAATCCAGATGCTTCTTAGTAAAAAAGAAGACCTGGGGCTGGAGACCCAATCTCGACCTACAGAATCTAAACAAGTACCTCTAA
The DNA here is from genome assembly GCF_040938575.1 of Ambystoma mexicanum. Classification (NCBI taxonomy): domain Eukaryota; kingdom Metazoa; phylum Chordata; class Amphibia; order Caudata; family Ambystomatidae; genus Ambystoma; species Ambystoma mexicanum. The sequence goes on from NC_090929.1 coordinate 1,091,101,710, forward strand.
GTTCCAAAATTTCAGGATGGTCATGTTGAGACACATGCTTGGCCAACTTGAGGAAGGGGACTTCCTGGAGTCGCTGGAGCTAGAGGACGCTTACTTCCACGTCCCCATTCATGAGAAATCGGAAGTTTCTGCGATTCGTTGTACAAGGACAGCACTACAAATTCAAGGCCCTCCCCTTCGGACTGAAGTCGGCGCCCAGGTACGGGCCATCAAGTTCGCTGCTCGGCATGATGTTGTGTAGCTACCTGATCAGACTCTGCAGGTTGCAGATGCAGCCCCTTCAGGAATTCCTGTACAACCGGTGGGTCCAGGTGTCTGGAAGTTTTGCAGACAGGATTCTGCTCAACGAGGAGTTCCAGCGAGCGATAAGGTGGTGGGGCATGCGCTCCAACATCGATGGAGGCACAGATTTCCAGAGTCCCCAATACCAAGAGATAGTCACCACAGACGCGTCCCAGGAGGGCTGGGGAGCCCACACCGGATGTCTCCACGCCAGAGGCCTGTGGCTGCCGCAGGAGAGGGATCTCCGCATCAATGTCCTGGAGTTGTGGACAGTGCTCTGGGCCCTCAAGTCGTTCCTTCTGTCCCTCAAGGGCAAGGTGCTGAGGGTCTTCATGGACAATACCACCACAATGTTCTACATCAGGAAGCAGGGGGGGCACTAGATCCGGAGCGCTCTGCAGAGAGGAGCAGGAATTGTCACTGCACCATCACCCACGGGATGGTCTGCATTCCTTTTCACCTGGTGGGAGTCTAACACCATTGCCGACTCTCTCAGCAGGGAACTATGCACTTGCCACGAGTGGGAGCTTCAAGAGGATCAAGTGTACCACCTCTTCCTCAGATGGGACGGACCCCAGAGCGACGGTGGCGAACTCCAAATACCAGAGATTCGTCAGCAGTTTCCACCAGCTGAGGAGCATAGGGGAAGCATTCTCCTTCCCGTGGGAAGGCCTGTTCCTCTATGCGTTCCCTCCGTTGCCGCTCCTGCTGCATCAGTCAAATCAAACAGTGCCGGTGCAGGATGATCCTCATTGCCCCGGCGTGGCCGAGGCAGGTTTGGTACCTGGGCCTTCTCAGCCTGTCGGCGTCCTCTCCAGTCAAGCTCACTAGGGAAGGAGGTGCAATCCTACAATACGACCCAGGATCGCTCAACCTGAAGGCTTGGCTCCTGCAGCCTTAGACTTCGAAGGGTTCGGGCTGCCGGCAGACTGCAGGGAGGTCCTTGCCAGAGCATCGCCGACTCTGAAGTGCTACGGGAACAAGTTGGAACGTGACGACGTGTGGATGCAGAAGATCAACTCTCTGAGGGTCACAGCCCCTCCAGATTCTTCCGTACTTGTTTTCTTTGGCCAAGGCGGGGCTGGCGCATGCCTCCATCGAGGTACATCTTGTGGCTACACCAAGTCTCCAGGACGGACTTCTCTTTGGTCCCACCGTCTAGTCCAAGAGTTCCTCAAAGGACTGTGCAGATGGTTCCCGCCGGTGAAGGCGCCCCGGGAACTCAATGTGGTACTGACTAGGCTCATGGGGGCGAGGCCCATTTCGAGCCTATGCATCAATCCCCAGTCGTTCCTTTTGTGGAAAATAGCTTTTCTCATGGCCATCGCCTCTGCCAGTAGGGTAAGGTAGGTGAGAATGAGGCCCTGTCCTGTAAAAAGCATTATCTGACTTTCCACAAGACGAGGACGGTGCTCCGGACGCACCCCTCCTTCATGCCAAAGGTTCCATCGAATTCCACCTCAACAAACCTTGAGTGTTGCCTGTTTTTTTTTTTTTCTGTCACCTTCGTCGCTGGCTGAAAGAACTTTGCACTTGCTGGATGTGGCGCCTGCAAAGAGTTTCCGGAAGACGTCTGACCTTTTCATGAACTTTGGTCCTGTGAACCATGGGAAAGCTTTGTCCAAGGCTTCCATTGCCAGGTGGCTCTCCGGCTTTATCACGCACTGTCATCGGTTGGCAAACTAACTGCTGCCCGGCCGTCAGAGGGCCCATTCCACCAAAGTGATCTCTGTGACAACAGCGTTCTTGTTTGGTGTGCCCCTGCTGGACATCTGCAGGGCTGATACGTGGAATACCCCTTCGAAGAGGGAGAAAAAGTCTGATGAGTTGAGGGATTCTTCCCGACCGAAGAAATCAAAAAGTTCCTGATCGAGGAGTCGATCGCACCATTCTTCATCTTTTTCCTCTAGGCCAAGAGGCACGACAGGTCACCCTCGACCTCCAGCGATTCCTTGACTGAGGTATATCGGGGTGTCCTACGAAATCCAAATCCCCTGGTAAGTGGGACGCTTAAAGTCGACGTTACATTGAGAAAGTTCTCGATCTGACGGAAAATCGAGAGTCGAGAACCTAGCCCATCTAAGCTTCCATCGAAGAAGCACAAGGCGTCGAAATCTTCGCTTTCGCCAACACCCATTGGTGTCAGCTGTCTACACCGAAATCTAGGTCATCGCCCATTAAACCGGCACCCGTTTCGAAGCAGTCATCGACCACTTCAACATTGTCGAAGCCATTAAGGTGCAAGACAAGGTTTACAAGCCTTTACCTAAAAGACTATTTTAGTCTGTGTCGGCTATATATGAGGAAGACCAACCGTCTGACAATACAACACCTTTTGGTCTACAGTTTGGCACCCCCAATGTGCCAGAGGAACTTTTTATCTTCCGACGCCAGGCTAAAAGATTTGTTTGAGTGACTGGAATACCTTGCCAGAGTTAGTTTGGCAGGCCTGACCCCATTGAGCATGCTGACTCATCATACAGAAAACCGATGGAGAAGGTTATTGAATTTATGGGATGGAGTAAGCATACTCCATCATTCGTGCAAGATGTTATGACTGACATCTTGGACCAAGGTCCTCAGACCCAATTTTACCTTTCCACATGGCACTACAGAAAAGTCTCCGCTAATTGGGAGACCCCGGAAACTGCGGCTGCAGTAAATAAAAGCTTTGCAAGGAAGTACTGACCTTCCAGCAGTGACCTAGAATATCTTACCAAGCATCCCACACCTGAAAGCTTGGTGGTTCAGGTGGCTACGTCTACCAGGCAGTCAGTTTACCCATCCATCCCTCCTGACAGGGATGACAAGAGAGTGGGTGCCTGTGCGCAAAAAGTTTTCACTGCGGGTATTATGGCTTTGAAATCCACTAATATGACTTGTACATTGTCCTAGATTTACCTTTTAACCTGTGAGACTGTTGGTTTGGTGGCTGGACACATCCTGGAAGGCAAAGAAAGAGAGAGCTTCTTGGCGGTCATAAAGGATGGTAAGGAGGCAATGAGTGAATGTCTCCAGTCATGTTTGGATACTGCAGACAGCATCAGCAGATCCATGGCTGCTAGCAAAGTATTATGCAGATTTGCATGGTTGAGGAAGTCAGGGTTTGCACCAGATGTGCAGGCAAGACTACTCCACATGCCCTTTGCTCGAGGTTGTTGGGCAGCCTGGAGGTTGAGAGTTTGGAGAAGCTGCAGACCTCAAAGGTGACGGCTAATCCATTAGCGAGCGCCACCATTAGACCACTTCAACAACCCTATTCGGGTTCATCTTCTTGGAGGGGCAAGTCCTTTCAATTCTACTCCTTAATCTGAAGAGGAAAAGGATAAGTCGGTTAAAGTGGTCAGAGAAGATTCCCTCGTGGTGGATGAGGGAGAAGTGCCAAGTCGGCACAATCACCGGCAACTTTTCCCTCAGCGCTGCTTCAGCTGCCTCTAAACCACTCTGAGCCCTTGACCCACAAGACCCTGGTGGGAGACACTTTCTCAGTAAGGAATGACGGATAATTTCTTCAGATGCTTGGGCATTGAAAACTGTGGCCCAAGGTTACTGCCTTGCTTTTCAAAAAAGGCCTCAGGATCATCCACCGGGAAACAACTCAAAATTCCAGAGCTGCTCCTTGTGCAGGAAATCTTGACCCTGCTAGAGAAAGGTGTAATCGAACATGTACCTGTACCGGAGAGGAACAAGGGTTGGTTCTTCATGTATTTTCTAATCCCCAAGAAGGACTGAGCACCATCTTGGACTTAAGAAACTTAAACAAGTTCCTCAGGAAGAACAAGTTTAAGATGGTTACCCTTTCTCAGGTCCTTCAGGCTCACCAACTCCAAGACGTGTTGGTATCATTGGACCTTCAGGATGCTTACTTTCGTGTGCCAATCCACCTCAAGCACAAAGTACCTGAGGTTCGCAGTTCTCATTTTCAGTTTTGAGTTCTGACCTCCACCTGAGGGTCTTCACCATGTTGACGGCGGTGTTGGCAGCGAGTCTCAGAAGAGGGGGGGGGTGGAATCACATCTACCCCTACCTGGCCGATTGGTTCATCGGGGTTCGTTCACCAGAGCAAGCCCGGAACATCTCAGTGTAACCTGCCACTCTCGCCACAGACTGGGCTTCTGCCTCAATTTCAAGAAGTCCCACATGATACCATCCCAAAGACTACAATTTATTGGAGCAGTCCTGGATACCTCCTCGGGGAAAGCCTCTCCACCCAAGGTGAGAGTTGAGCACATTCTCCAGATGGTTACCAAATTCCAGAGTGCCCAGCATCTTCTGGACTTCGATTTTCTGAGGTTGCTCGGTGTCATGGCATGCTGCATTTTCCTGGTGCCAGAGACTCGCCTGAGAATGAGATCCCTCCAATGGGCTCTTAGGACTTGGTGGTCCCAGTTCTCAGGCAAGATGCCAGACCACCTCCAAGTTCCGGGCACAGTTGCTCAGGGCCGTCTGTGATGGGTTTGCAAAGAAAATTTCAAGGGAGAATATTTTTGACAACCATGGCCTGAGATCACGTTAGTGACGGACGCCTCACTCACGGGTTGGGGAGCCCACACCAGCGATTTGACAATCGGCGGCTGTTGGTCTCCATCAGAGTCCAAACTACATATCAACCTTTTGGAGCTGTGGGCGATCAGATTAGTGCTGAAAGCCTTCCTGCTCTTTGTACGGGGAAAGAATGTCCTGATAATGACGGACAACACAGTGACCATGTAGTACCTCAAGAGACGAGGTGCAGGGTCTCTACCACTGCGAAGAGAGGCAATGCAGCTCTGGTACTGGGCAATTCAAGAAGGAATCTCTCTATCGGCAGTTCACCTAGCTGGAGAAGAGAACAGAGCGGCGGACGCTCTGAGCAGGCAGAGCACAGTCTCCCACAAGTGGGACCTAGCCCAGGAAGTCCAAGAGATCTTCACCCTTTGGGAACCCCTCAAGTGGATTCTGTTTGTGCCTGGGGCCAACCGGAAGTGCGAAGTGTTGCTCCAGGGTATTTACCCCAACAGGAGCTCTAGGAGACGCGTTCCTAGTGGACTGGGATTTTCCACTCCTGTAGGAGTTTCCTCCAGTCCCTGGCATTCCTCATGTGATCAGGAGGTTCAGGAAGTCTGGGAAATCCATGATCCTAATTGTTTCGGATTGGGCCAGGAAGACGTGGTAGCCAGACCTTCTGGACTTGTCCATCTGCCCTCCAATACGTCTTCCACAAAGAGGATCTTCTCTTGCAAGGGGAAGGTCATGTTCTCCATCCAGAGGTCAAGACACTTGCACGTCACCCATGGTTTCTGAAAGGCTCAGATACAAGGATTGGGACCTTCCGGATGACATCATGGAGATTTTGCTTTTGGCCAGATGGCCAGCAACTAAATCTTTGTACTGTTGCCGTTGGAACAAGTTCAACAACTGTTGCAGGGATTAGAATATAGATGTGTTTCTATGCGACCCACCTACACTGCTTTCCTTTCTGTTACATTTAGCAAATCTGGGGCTCCAGATTGGAACTATTAAGGGTTACCTAGCAGCACTTCCCATTTTCAAGTGCTCCTCAGAGGAGGATTCATATTTTAAGATCCCTCTGATTGTCCAATTCTTAAGGCCTTACTAATGTATACCCACCAGCTCCATTCAATGTACCTGTATCGGCCCTCAATCTTCTGTTGGTTTTAAACATTTCTTCCTTTAGCCCTTACACTCCTGTCCTTTAAGACTCTTGACATTGAATCCTGTTTTGTTTATTGCAATGACCTCAGCCTGCAGAGTAAGAGAGTTTGAGGCTTTTTTTTGCAAACCTCCTCATACAGTGTTTCATAAAGACTGCTATTCTCAAGGTTACACCCCTTTTTTATTTAATTTTTTTCTCCGACTTCCACTTGTCCGAAAAAATTAAGTTACCAACCTTTTATCCACCTCACCCAGGAAAGTAGGAGGAGAGGCTACATAGACTGGACCCAAAAAAGGGCTCTGTTTCTAGATTTCCAGAATCGTTAAATTTTGCCTAGATGACCAACAATTTTTTGGCGATACTGCTCCCAAATTAGGCCTTGCTGTTACTAAACAAACAATATCCAGATGGATCATCCTGGCTATTGGCGAATTCTACAGATAAGCGGGCAAGGACCTACCGGAAGGCCTAAGGGCACGTTCGACAAGGGGCATGGCAACCTCAGCTGCTCTTCAGAGGTGTCCCAATTTGTTCAGCGGCCACTTGGTCATCTATCCATACATTAATAAAACATTACTCTTTGGATTCATCTTCCAATCAGGGAGGACTTTTTGCAAAAGCCGTCCTCCATTCGTTCCATGATTAGATCTAAGTTTAATTGGTACTCCCTCCAAATTAATACTGCTTTGGGATCATAAAATGAGGAATACGTGGTAGGACACAATCCATTCCAAGAACAAGTTACTTACCCCTGGTAACATTCCTTCGATTGGATGTTCCTCTCAATTATACCATTGCAGTCGAAATGGGCCCCCCTTCACCATGTCCTTGCTGCTCATCTAGGGGCTGTTACAAATGGCAATCCTAAACATAAAACAAGCCCGTTGTTTCCAACAGGTACCCCCAGATACACTCCTGTGGGACTAATCCCTAAGAAAAGTCAGTACATTAAAGTCAGACAATTGTGACAACACTAGCATTGGTTCAAGAAGAGAACTTCCTTTTTTGTCGAATCAAAAATTAAGAGCGAAAAAATGTACTCCACTAAAGAAATTACATTTACTTAGTGTTTTAAGGTTGAAAATAAAGGGTCCTACTTGCAATTCCTTATATGCATGCAGGTAAAAGAAACCCTAAATGTTCAAGAGTCAAATATATAGACGAAATACGTGAATTAAACATTCCCATGACACCAAGCAGTTTAACTAGTGTTCAGTCCTAAAGATGTTATACGCGGACACTTAAAATTAGCCAGTGCGTGTCGGATCACATATCCATTTTTTAAAAAAAAACTTTTTAAAATTAAGTTTTCCAACATAAACAATTAGAAAAGAAACATCCCTCTTCCCTCGGGATATTCCACCTAATAGTGAATTACTTGTGTGTAACTCAGTATCTTATCTGAACATATCAGGAATTCTAATTTTGAGTGGGCACCATTGCTCCATATAGTCACTTTGTAGGTATTCCAGAGTGTCCGACCATTCCTCCCTGAATTTCTGATAATTCCCTTGCAAGTTGTAAGTGATGTGTTCCATTGTTATGTGGGACCATGCTCTACATATCCAATCTATTGCATTGGGCGGGGTTTTTTGCTTCCATTTTTGGGCTATCTCCAACCACGCCCAATCAGGAGTCCCATGAAGTTTTTCATCCACATTTCTTTGGTGTGTATCGCTCTCGTAAGTTTAGATATCAACCCTCACGTATATTCCCACCGACTCCTTGGGAATCATCCTTCTCAGAGTCTTTTCCCATCTCTTGATATATAACCAAGTGACCTTCTCCTCTGTGGAATTGATTAGCTTATATGTGTTCGATTTGTCCTGTCATTTGACATGATATATTGTCCGAATGGGGTCAGTTCTCTGGATGCGGCTTGTCGTATTTTCGGTGTGTCTAGCCAATGGTACAGTTGGTCGTATTTGTACCTGTCCTTCCCTTCCAGGAGTAGTAGGTCTGTACAGTCTTCAAAGGATCTTATTTGCCGGTCCTGATACATATCCCCAACCATACAACAGCCGCTTCCTCCCATTGTTGAACAGCCTTTTTCTCTAACCCCGGGGGGAATTCCGGATTTTTAAATAGCGGCATGAATGGGGCTGGGTCTTTTGTTAGGGTACCCTTAGTTGCTCCGTCCCATACCTCCAATGCTGCCTGCATGATTTCGCTTATGTGTAGGTTTGGGTGTCTGTGTCTTCACCGCCCATAGCATGTCTTGTTGGGGTAGTTGCCACTCCCGGATCTTGGGCAACCCACAATTTTGGGGAGTCATCCGGGATCCATTCCTTCAGAACCCATAGTTGAGCTGCTTCATAATATCTCCTAAAGTGGGGTAGTGCACCCCCCCCCCTGTCTTTTCGGGAGGCTGTTGGAACCGAGCTAGAGACCCTGGGGGTCTTTCTGGGGGTCTTTCCTTGCCAGATATATTCCATGACTGTTTTCATTAATGATTTAAAGAATGTCCTTGGAAGTCTTATTGGTAGGGCCTGAAATAGATATAGGAGTTTAGGTAGGATAGACATCTTGATGACCGTTATCCACCCCCACCATGATATCGATAATGGGGTCCATCTTACCATGTCCCTTTTGATTTGTTTCAGCAAGTTCGTGAAGTTTTGGGAGTATAATTGCTGTATTTTGTGTGTCAGGGTGATTCCCAGATATTTGGTCCCCGAGGTAGTGACCCTCAGTTGGAGGTCTTCTGCTACTGAAGGAATTCGGTTTATTTCACCCACTAGTATCAGGATTTCAGATTTTTGCCTATTTATCTTAAGGCCGGATATGGACCCATATTTATCAATCTCTTGCATTAAGGTGGGGAGAGAGTTTACGGGATCCCCCAATGTTATCAACATATCGTCTTCGTAAGATACTGTTTTATGGGTGATTCCTCCCATGTCTATGCCTTTTATAGTTTGATTGCCCCTTATTCGCGTCAGCAGTGGTTCCAAGAAGATTGCATATAGCAGGGGGGGGGATAGTGGGCATCCCTGTTTTGTCCCTCTCTCAATGGATATTTTGTGGGTCAAGGACCCATTCACCGATACCCTGATGTTAGGGGAATTATAATTGGCTTGCACCATTTTAATAAATTTTTCTCCTATGCCCATTTTCCTCAAAATACAGAATAGTAGGGACCATTCGACTCGGTCGAACGCTTTTTCTGCGTCCAGTGTTAGTATTGCCGCCGGCGTGCCCATTGCACCTATTTTTTTTCACAATGTGGAGGACCCTCCTGATATTATCATGTGTTTGTCGTCCTGGGACGAAACCTGACTGGTCCTGGTGGATCAATTTCGGGAGCACTTGGGACAGTCTGTAGGCCAAGATTTTAGTGTATATTTGGCATCGAAGTTTATCGGTGCTATAGGTCTGTAAGAAGCTGGTAATTCGGGGTCCTTCCCCCCTGTTTGTGTATCACCAGCATCTTGGCCTCATTCATCGTTGGGGTGATATTGTGTTTATCTTTGAAAGAGTTATATAACTCGGTCAAAGTCGGAGCTAGTATGTCCCTGTACTCTTTATAGAATAAAGCCGTATAGCCGTCTGGGCCTGGGGCCTTATTTCTGGGGAGAACTCTAATTGCCTTATTGACCTCTTCTATTGTTATGTCGGCCTCTAATGTGAGTTTCTCTGTGTCGGATAGCCTTATAAGATCCACCCCCTCCAGGTATGATTTTTGAAGATTCTCGTCCGGATGCTCTGAGGAGTACATGGTTCTGTAGAACTTTTCCAATATCTCCCCATTTCTGTAGTTTGAGTCTTTCTATTCCCCATATCATCGCAGAGAGCCATTATTGTCCTATCTTGTTGTTTCCCCTTCAATTGTCTGGCTAATAGTTTATCCGCTCTGTTAGCCTTATTGTAGTACCAGTGTTTTAGCCTCAGCAAGTGTCTTTCTGCTTTTTTTTGTATGGATCACTTCCAATTGGCCTTGGACATGTCTCAGGGCTTTTTGTAATTTTATAGTGGGGTTCAGCAATATTTCTGCACGTATGCTAGCGATTTTGGCCTCCAATTCCTTTTCCCAGTGGTGTGTAATCTTCTCTTTTTGGGCCTTTAGTACAATATTGTGTCCCCGGGTTACTGCCTTTAAGGCCTCCCATTGCGTTGCAATCGAGATGTCTGGGTGGTTGTTTGTGAGGTACTCAGTAATTTGTTCTCTGACAATATTCCCCATTACAGGATCTCTCAATATCTCCTCGGGAAGTCGCCATTCCCATAACCCGGACACCCGTGGGGCAAGTGCTATCTCGGCCCACAACGGGGCGTGGTCTGACAGTGATATGGAGCCGATGTCAGTGTTTTGTGTTTTGCCTAGAATTCCGGATGAGGCCCATAGGTAATCCATCCTAGTCATTGTATGGTGTACTTGTGAGTAGTATGTATATGCGGAGAGATTGGTATTTGTGTCTCCATATGTCTCCCAGTGCCAGGTTGGCCATTTTCTTTTTCAGAGCCTCCGTGGAAGGACACTGCCCCTGTTGTCTGGGATTTGATCTATCTAGTGTAGGGTCCCATGCTAGGTTCATGTCTCCTCCCAGTATTATTTCCGCTGCTGCAAAGCTCTCCAGCTTTTCGAGCATGTCTTTGAGGAATCCCTCCTGGCCTGTGTTGGGGGCGTAAACGGACGCCAGAGTTAGAGGATAGCCATCTATAACCGTGTTAGGCAGGAGAGATCTGCCCTGTTTGTCTGCCTCTATTTGGAGCACTTGTACCTTTAGGAAATCCCTGAATGCGATCAGAACCCCCGCCTTTTTTTCTTTTGAATTCGCCTGTATGATCTGATTATATAGCCGTACTTTTCCCCTGTACCTTTGTGTGTTTCCTGTAGCATGATAATATCATATCTGTCTTGTTTCAGGTAGTGTTCTACATTTTTTCTTTTGACGGGAGAGTTGAGGCCTCTGATGTTATATGTTAGGACTTTAGTACCCATCACGTTTCTAAATTAGAAGTCTCTGGTTGGTTCCTTTGGTATGTTCTGTGAGATTTATGGTGGTTCCCGGTCACCCTCCCCTCCATTCCTAGGCTAATGCCAACCTGCCTAGTTTCCCCCCCACCCCCAAACTGCCCTGGGATGAGCCCTGGCTCCTATGTTCGCTCTGGCGTTGCGCCATGTGCGCCATGCTCATCTGTCCCCAGGGATAAATTGTAGGGTATTCTAAGCCCCTCTGGATTCCAAAAGGTGCCCCGGAGGTCCTCCATCCCCCCTCCGCACCTTATGTTGTGGAAAACTCTCCTCCATCCGTATTGTTCTCTTCAAGTCCGCCTACGTGGGCGGGTCATATTTACGCCACCAGGCGCAGCTGGGGCTTCACCCCTTATTATCACTTCTCTTTTGGTTTTGGAGTGCGTCCCAATGTTTCTGGTCTCGTCCAATGCCAGTCCGCCCTTTTCTGGGTTCTTTTATCCCTCTTTGCCCCTTGTGGTTCTTCTCCTTGATCTTGTGTGCCCAGTGTTTGTTTCCCTTCCTCGCATGTAGTTATTCTCCTTTGTGTCCCTTCCCATGTGAATAGGAGCCCGAAGGGGAATGTCCATTTGTAAATAATCTGTTTTGACGTTAGGGTTTTCACCACTGGGCCCATTTCGCTGCGCTTTTGTAGGGTGGACTGTGCCAGATCTTGATATAGCTGCACCTCTTCCCCATTCATCCTAATGTGATCCATGTTCCTGGCTTTCCTTAATATCTGCTCTTTTAGGGGGTATGAGGAGAGGGCCGCCAAAACGTCTCTTGGCCTCGCACCTGGTTCTCCTGTCCTCCTTGGGCCTACTCTGTGGACTCTTATCGATCCCTACTTCTTCATCCTCTTTTGCGTCCAGGATCTCTTTAAAGACCTGCCGTACTGCCTCCTTCAGTTCCTTGTCCTCCACGGATTCTGCCATATTTTTTATTCTTACGTTTGATATACGTGGTCTGTTTTCAAGATCCTCCAGTGTATTTCCAAATAGTGGGTTCGAGTCAGGAGCTGTTCTTGGACTTCTGCGTATTGTTGTGCCTCCTCATTGAGGTTTTGAGTTATTTTTTCCAAGGTATCCGTTCTCTCTCCCAGGTTCGTGATCTCCGTCTGTATGCAAGTCCTTTTTCATGTTTTCGAATTGTGCCTGTGTCGTTGCTAGGAATTGCGCCTGAAACTCCCCAAACCACTATTTCATGTCTTCCCTAGTTGCAATTTCAGGGTCGAGCGAGTCCGTGGACTCTGTTGTGGGTGGGACATCTTGGGTATTTTTCCTAGTGGAAGTGGATGGGTTGGTGTGTTCGGGCCCCCACAGTTGCGTTAAGCTCTTTTCCCCTCTCTTCTGCTGTGGTTGTTGGTCCTGCTGGGCTGCCCTGCCCCTAGAAATTGACATAGGTGCTAGTTAGATCCTGATATCTTGTCGTTGCTGTTGCCCTTCAGCCCTTAGCAGCCTGCTTCTCTGGGAGTTCCCTTTGTGCTGTGTTGGGAATCAGAGAGCCCCTGGTGTGCCGTCGCCGGCTCTTGCGGGTCCTGCTGGGTGGGGTGGGGTCTCGCCCCTTGTCGTTGTTGGTCACTCCAGTTCCTTTGTTAAGGGGGGGTGCCTGTGGTCGTTCCTTCCTCCCTGGGTTAACGGGCCTGCACGCCGTGTAATTTCTCCACCGGCGTGTAGGTTTTAGGGAGTTTGCGTGGTGATTACTGTATTTCCGTTGCCCACCGCGGTGTTGCAGGTTGTGTCCCGCCTCCTGTTTTGTATGTGAGGGGAGGTCAGGGCTTCTGTGTGAGTGAAGTCCAGCGTATAGTGAGGGGAGGAGTCCTGGCTGTGCAGTCTTTCGCGCCTATCTGCTCTCCATTAACGATAGTTAGGTCCAGCCCCCACGGCTCCCCGCACCCTGTACCTGGTTGAGTGGCGGCTGCCTGCTTTTGGGGACTTCCTGCGAATGTTAGTCGCTGGATCACTGCCGGTGTAGCTTCCTCCGGTCCGCTCCTAGTGTTCTCTTTCCCATTTCTGTTCTGTCCACGGTCCCCACCCTCCGTCTTCTCTGGCCCAGCTACTGCAGGGATGGATCGCTGCTTCCACCTGGGGGTGGTGGTCTGCTGGCTTGGTCTCCCGGCTCCAATCCACACTCGCTGCTCCGGCTTGGGTGGGTCGCTCCTGGTGCTTCCACAGTGGCTGCCGAGAGTTTCGAGTTGGGAACTCCCCGGGCTCCGGTCCGTATTTAGGATGGGCGCTCCTGCGCTGAGATCCGTGGAGTCCCGGCTTCTGGAAGTCGCTAGCGACGGGGCACGTCTCTGTACCCGGGCAACACGGGTTTGCCCCCTCCTACTCCGTTGTGGGCGTGAGTCGCTCCCGGTGCTTCCTCCCACGTTCGGGTCTTCTTCTGTTAGGGGCGTGGCCCGTAGCTTCTTGTGTGGGATGGGGACCGTCTTCCAGAACTCCGCGGCTGCCGAGTCTTTCAGCCTGGTGACTCCCTGGGGCACTCCGGTTCGTATTTAGGAGTGGCGCTCCTGCGCTGAGGTCCGTGGAGTCCCGGCTTCTGGAGGCTTACTTGGGTTCACCCCCTTCTATCTTGGCCGTCTGCTGCAGTCGGTGCCCACTGCTAATCGCGGGGGTTGGTGGATGTTTTCCGCTTTTGTTGTGCTTTATTGCTGCGGCCTAATGTGGGGGACGGAGCAAGCCTCTCGCACGTCCGCTCCCCATAGCCGCCATCTTGGAATCCACATATCCATTTTTAAGGCTGTTACAGTGCTTTTTCTCTAGATGCATTCAAAGTCATCTGCAAATCCCAGGAGAATATGTACAGTATACTATTAATTATTTCTCCATAAAGGGTACCCAACTCCTAAATATTTGGCATGTCAATTTTTAATCTGATAGATTTCTCATCACTTGGGTGTAAACCTAAAATCAAGGGAAAAATGATGTCCACCCTCAAGTCTATTAGCTTGTATGTAAGCTTGTGACACCATCAAAAAGCTCCAAACGTACACTCGCCCACATCTGGATGTTATGTTGTGCGATAATATGGAAGGAAGTAGTACTGGACATTCACTCTGAATCACCTATTGAAAGTGAAAAAGAGCAGAGCAACCCTTCCCGCCCAAGCATGATACTGCAGGGCTACCTGTTCCCCACCCAATAATCAGAGGCTCAGTGCGATTAACGGATCCTGGGGCAACAGACCGGTAAAACCAGCCGGGTGCCCTATGTCAGTTTTATGTAGACGATTGCAGATTACACCCACGTATGGGTAAAGGGGAGAACGTGTTCTCACTCAGTGGCCATATTAGACTGGTTTTAGAGTCCAGAGTGTCGGATAACCCTTTCAAGAAGGTATCCGGCTATTTATACAGCTCTCTAAACTTACTGGACACATGTCTTCAGTGATATCTTGGACCTGTTCTAATTGGCATATATGCAGTAACCTAATGCTCTCTCAGATGATAACGTTTGCCAACCTAATGTCCGATACAACCATAAAATGGTTAGTCTGTCCGGTAATTAGTGAGTTGACCTAATGCTCTCTCAGATGATATCGTTTGCCAAACTAATGTCCGATACAACTATGAAATGGTTAGTCTGTCCGGTAATTAGTGAGTTGATCGCTTGGGCAATAATGCTGCGCTGGCAAGCGCCATTGTGTAAAGTCGCATGGGGAGCCCCTCCCATACTCTATACAGGCTACTGTATCGCATCCACCAAGTGTATTCTTGTTTAGCTTGCAAGTTAAGGCGTATGGAGGTACATATGGCTATCTGTCTCAAACCAAAAAGCAAGTAGCCATGTATCATTAGGGTTACTATTCACAGTGTAATGAGACCCCCGAAGCTGTCTATAACATCTCAGCAACCAGTATTTACAGTGTACCCAACTGGTCACCGTTCGCCGTGTGATGTATCCCATATATGTGTGCCAGTCGAAAGAATGGGCACTGGGCCTCCTGATGCTGTCTGCTCACAACATTTTAGTAATGGGTACCCAATGGGGCACAGTCCACAGTTTGGCACATCCCTCCGGGGTTAACAGTTTCTACAGTGATGAACGACCCCTCGCAGGCAAGCCTGCTCCCATTCTCAGTCGAATCACATTGTCAATGACACCGCTCAGAGGATTCTGCTCACAATCTCAAAAACACTCCTTTTGCCAAAACCATAATATATATATTTTCATTATCCAGTAGGATTCTTGTGTGGACAACCAGACCAGTGTCCCCATGATAAACGTTTTACAAATACATAAGGTATTTCCCTTTGTGGCGGTGTCCATACGGCTACCCACTTTAAGTAGCATGTCAAGTCCCATTCGCAATTCATGCCTCTTGGTGTCATTGAGTCTAATCAATATATCCATACTATTTCCTTCTGCATTATTCTTCTCATTCTGTCATTTCCCTTTCTTGGTACATTAACCCGTTCCAAAATTGTAAATTTCTTTTGTTATGTTGTGTCTCGCCTCTATAAAATGTATCGCCACTGGTTACCTAAGATTCTTTGTTCTTATCTTGAATTTGTGCTCTGTCCAACAGACCTTTGCCTTTCTAGTGGTCATCCCCACATAGAAAAATCCACAAGGGCATTTCATAGCATATATAACATTCGCACAGTCACATGTGCAAGAGTGTTTGAACAGAATGTTTCTCCCTGAATGTGGATGTATGATGCGTCACCCTTGATATCACAATGCTGCCAATTGCGACAGGCTGGTGCCTGCAAACTGAGTTATTCTTGTTGGGGTCTGGCAATTTAGCTCTCACTAGGGAATTTCCAAGTGCCCTGCTGTTTCTGTATGCGCAAATTGGAGGACTGGGGGAACCATCTTTTTAACACCAGATCTATATGCATCATGGGTCACTATTTTTTGATTATTTTCTTGTTTGTGTAGTGTAGTCTGAGTCTAGTAGGTAGTCACATAAACCATTAATTGATTTGTTTCCAGTGGTTTTGTCCTCCACGACTCCCCCTAGGATCTTTTCCACTCGCTCGGCTATATCTTTTATCAGCTCTCAATTATACTGCCTGTCTACGAAATTGTACTGCAAGTCCTTGGCTTGTTTCTTGTATTTGTCCATGTTGGAAATATTTCTTAGTTATCGTTGGAATTGGCATAATGGCACACTCTCCCGTGTGCGCCTGGGATGAACGCTGGTAGCTAACAGTAGGCTGTTGCGATCTGTTCTGTTCATTTGGGAAAAATTCTGGTGTTCAGGATAACCGACTAAGCCATTTCAACATCCAAAAAATGATTTCTAGATCTGCTATGTTGGGTCGTGAATTTAATGCATGGGTGCGTATTATCCATCATCTCAAACTAAGTGGCCAGCTCATTTACTGGCCCTGTCCTATATCTGATGTACATCGCCATATGCTGCAGCCACCTTGCTTAAGTACGTGTTCCGTCTCCAGGGACAGCATGAAGGTATTGGCTTAGCTTGGTGCCGTCGCCGCTCCCATGCTTGTATAGAAGTTGGACTCGAATTTAAAGAAGTTATTTTGAAGTACCGGTTTCTAGAGGGATAAAAGGAAAATCCTTTCGGTCTTGCAGGTCTCTGATGTCAACAAAAGCTATTCCATTCCCTCAAGTCCTGCTTCATGTACAATTTTGGTATATTTAGGATTAACATCCATTGTAAACGGGATATTACAACCATGGAGGAATTGAATGTCATTCAATTTATTGAGGAAATTGGTAGTATACTTAATGTACTTATGACTTTCCGGTATCAGTGGTTGTATTGCACTGTCAGATACTGTGCCAATGGTTCTAGCAGGCTGCCCATGGCAGCTATAATAGGACGCCCTGGTATGCTAGTTAGGCTTTTGTGAATCTTAGGTAAAAGACCGGCATCACAGGACTGGTTGTCTCAAACCTCCTTGTGTGTTCTGATATCACTTCTCTACTTAACGCTTCGTCTAAGACTTCCTTGCTCAGTGCTCTCGCTTTCTCAGTGGGATCTTAGAGAATCTCCTGATAGGTTTCCTCGTCCCTCATCTGTCTGTGTGCTTAATTCAGGTAGTCTGGTTTATTCATCAAAACCAGTGCTCCTTGCATGAACATCAACCCCTTCAGTATGTTCCGATGAATCAATTAGTGGGAACCTTTTTTCTTGTCTACAATAACACGCCCTTCTTGAAATACATAAGTAAAACATCTTTGCCCCTACATTCCCATGCTAGATACGTGTGCCTGCTCCCATTCGATATCTTGAGCAATCCTGTGAAACTCCTGGAAAATATTGTCTCTGTTGTGGTGGTGAATAGTAGTATATCTGATGTAGAAGGGAGATGTTTACATCTGGTATTGCAGGATGCAAGTTTAGTCTCGGGGCGAATCTATCTCCATTGCGTATCTGTTATTACAATATGGAGAGTGTTCTCCCATCATTGCTTTGCTTCTGAGAACGCACTCTACAACCCTCCCAATGATCATAGCATATGGACACCCTTGCCTTGAAAAATATCTCATCATGCAATATTTGTCACCCGCTGTTGATATGGGAGTGACTGGTGTTCTTCAATGTGTTACGCAAATTGTAAAACAAGTAGCGAGATTTGCTTCCAGCTGGCAAAGACAATGGACATAGTGGAAATTCTGCAAATAATGTCCTTCCAATGAAGCAAGTAGCCCAGGTACACATTGCCAGAAACACTCCTCGCACAACATAAACATACTCTTCACCTCCCTCCCCTCCCCCCACAGTATAGGTGATTCTGTCATTCAGGAAGGGACCAGAGAGACTTTTGTAGCCTTCTCAAGCTCCCCTTCGGGCCTCACCCCTCGATCTTTGCTCTGCCCGGTCAGGATGTGGGGCGCATGCAGCATCAGGCGGTTTGTTCCTGCCCTTTTATCCTTTGCACGTTTTTCTTTCTTGGGCCTCAGTCGGTTTTCCTCCCGCTTATGCCAGGACATAAAGGCTTAGTATCCTCTTTGTCTTGCGGACATCACTACGCGGCATCAGATACCCAATAACTTTGTTAGTGTCTTGGGTTAGTGCGCCATTGGGATGCTTTTTCCTATTGCCACGTTTCCGGTTTGTATGCGTTTGTCAACTTCATCACTGGGAGGTGGTTTGTTAATTCAGCATTTCAATTCTGTTTGACTAATGCAACAGCTTTACGGGCAGGGGGGGCTAACCAAAGACTCTGGGGAGACCTATCTGAGTTAGAAAAGATATTTGCAGTTGGAACACCTCGTTCAGTTTAAAGCTGGTCTAGCGGACCCTTTAGTGATCGCACAGGACTTGCTAGAAGCAGCGGCTTATCACTGGGACACTTTTCGGTGGGCGACACCATAGATGCAGACACCTGTAGATGGCCATGGCTTCATGCTACCAAATTCACTAAGGAGGCCCAGTATAAGGTCTTAAATCTCCTTTTAATGAGGTAGATCTTTTCCACCACCACTGATCTTTCAAAAAAGGATGCTAGCACCCTCACTGCTAAGTCTGTCGGTACTTGCAAAACGGCAGTATCTAAGCAGCTTGCTCCCACGAGGGTCGTACATCCCTTCTTGCTCATTCATGTTTTTAGGGGTTCCAGGACGGAGGCTAGGCATTTGGACAGACCGCCAAGTCTGTCAAGTAAAAAACAGCTGAAGTCTTTGACTTGTTTTTTTTCTCTCTCCCACTCAGCCACAACACCCAGAGCCGCCACTGCCAAGAAGTCCAATGAATGATGGGACGAGGCGTATTTCCCTTCACATCAAGTCCTGGTGGACCATCAGCACTGACCCTTGAGTGATCTCAGTGGCCATAAGAGGGTCAGTTTACCTTTCCCACCTGCTTAATGCAGGTTGGATCCCCTTCCTTGAATGAAGGGATCTTCACGTTACTAGACATCAGGGCCATTGAGGAAGTGCCATTTCCAGAAGGGTATTATTCCAGGTGCCCAAATCCAGGCAGGCCTGCACAACATTTTGGATGTTGCGGAGTTCGACCTGCATCTTCCCCTAGAAGAATTCACTACACCCCAAATCCAGTCTGTTCTTCAACATGGAATACTGGATCTGTGCAGTGGATCTGGAGGACGCTTATCACAGCATCCCAATTTGAACCCCTCACCACAGGTGCATTTGCTTTTGCATTGTGGGGGTATCTACTTCCAATATAGACTACTCCCCTTTGGCCTGAAATCTGAACTCAGGCCTTCCAGATGGTCCATGTACATCCTTACTTGGATGACTGGTTGGTGAGGGGCATATGAAGTAACTATTGGACCTGCTTTTCGATCTAGGTCCTGTCTGTCAACTGAAGGAAGTCAGAGGCTTATGCTTGGAGACTTGCCTCGCAGGGATTTTCCAACAGCAGAGACGAATCAGACATTTTGAAAGCATGCTCCTTCTTACTAAATGTTCTCACACTCTGTGCACAGTGTTTTCAGAGGTTACGTGGTCTCGTGGCTTTGTGCGTGCAGGCTGTTGTGCCTCACTCCAAACTAAAAATGTGCAGATCTCGGATGACTTTGAGAGCACTTTCAGGCATCCGATTCTTAGAACAACCTAATTGTGATACGAGGCAGAATCAGATTTGCTGGTCAACCCCATGGAATTTACTGTCTGGTATGCCTTTAACCCTTTAAGTGCCATTGGTTCCCCCCACCCCGTGCCAAGACCTTTTTTGGTGATTTCGGTATGTCGCCATTCTATGCCTTGTGACTTTTTTGTTACATGAGATATCTCCGCTAGGCGGTCGTAACGCCATCCAGGAATCCTAAGATGCTGCGGCGGGAAGGTGGGGGGGGTTTAGAAAAAATAACCAAAAAGGGCGAAAATGTTAAAAATGCCAATAAAATTATGTACAAAGAAGCCTATGGTCTTTTCCTTGCAAGAGCTAGGAACAAATGGTTTGCTGTGCTGAATTCCCCAATTTCCTGGCTTTCAAGAACGGGTTGAGTGGAAAAAAATATATATTTTGTTGTGGTTATCAACCGTTTTGTGAGAGGGAGGCGATATTTTATTTTTATTTTTTTGGGCCATTTTTGCCAATTGGACATGCATGGACTGAATGGAAGAAAAGGGTAGGAAAGCCGAATTGGAGGACAGAAAGGTATCCATTTCTGAAAAGTAGACAAAATTCCAAGTTTATGAAGGGGTGATTTGCGCCGGTCTGGCAACAGCTAGGTAGGGGAAAATGCCATAGTTTGGGGAAAAAGCGGGAAAATGACCGAAAATAAAGGTATGTGGTGGACATGGTTGGCTTGGTACGGCAATGGCTTCTATGAATTTTGAGAAAAACAATGCTCCGCTACATTCCCTCGACTCTTGCAGTTAGGAAAGCACCCATTTTTTGTCGTGTTTCACAAAACAAGCAATACCACAAGCCAAAACACTGAGCCATGGTACACAGGAGTTTTATGCTTATGGCCTGAACTGACGTACTTAGCATGTGTAAATCAGGAAAACCAATATGGTGAGGAATGGCAAGCCTACATTTTTTTGAAAGAGCACATGCAGACCTTTTCAAGGGTATGTGACTTGTGCAGGTTACAAAAGTGTATGGTGCCTAAAGCAGCGACTAAATGTAGGGCACATTTGCGAAATGAAAGGGTTGTGTGACAAAGGGCACCAGCAAATGGGTCGAAACGTTATGAAAACCACACAAACGCAACAAATGTCATACCATCCCGCTTTCCCACGGGTGTCAGGAAGAAAACGGTACCTCACATGTGTGGGTGCACCTACCTTTTCAGACAGCTGAATTTCACGATTTTTCTTGATCGGCACACCATACAGATATGGGCCTCGGGTGTCCAAAGCCACCAAGGAAAACGGAACCCCATGCATTTCCGAAAAGTGGACACCCGTGGAAATCTGCAGAGGTCTGACTTGCGCAAATTGGCCCAGAATGTATCACCCGGAAACCCCGGCAAAGTCCGAAATGTAGCGCAAAAAAATAAAATTCTGCACATTTCGCTCGGCTCACCCACCGAAACACGGCGCTAACAACACACGGCCTACTGTCCCGCGTTCCCACAGGTGTCTCGATGAAAACGATACCTCACATTATGGGTGCACTTACCTGGGCCCCAAGAGGAAAGCCTAAAACATTGGTAACCAAACTCTTTTCGCACAGCAGGATTTTGACTAATGTGCACACCATACAGATTTGGGCCTAGGGTGTCGAGGCCAGCAAGGAAAACTCGGAACACCATGCATTTCTGAAAAGAGGACACGCGTGGGAATGCACAGAGGTCTGACTTGCACGAAGCGGGCCAGAATTTATTACTCACAATCCCTGACAAAGTGTGAGATTTCGTGGGGGAAAAACACAATTTTCACTTTGTCAGGGATTCTGGGTAATATATTATGGCAGTTTCGCGCAAGTCAGACCTCTGTGTAGTCTCACAGGTGTCCTCTTTTCAGAAATGCATGGGGTTCCCTGTTTTTCTAGGTGGCTTGGACGCTCATGGCCCATATCTGTATGGTGTGCCCGTCTGAAAAAAACGTGAAATTCAGCTGTCGGAAAAGACTTGGGGTTAGGGGTCTTTTAGGCTTTCTCCTTGGCGCCCAGGTAGGTGCACCCACACATGTGAGGTACCGTTTTCATCGGGACACGTGTGGGAACGCGGGACGGTAGGCCATGTGTTGTTGGCGGCGTGTTTCGATGGGTGAGCCGAGTGAAATGTGCGGAAATTGGGGGGTTTTTTTTGCTACATTTCGGGGTTTGCCGGGGTTTCTGGGTAATACATTCTGGGCCGACTTGCGCAAGTCAGACCTCTGCGGATCCCACGGATGTCCTCTTTTCAGAAATGTATGGGGTTTCCTGTTTTTGTTGGTGGTTTGGACACCCTAGGACCAAATCTGTAGGTTGTCTCCTCAAACCCTTTGGGGGTTACAAGTGGTGTAGCCTTTTTCCTTTTGGGCCCCGGTAGGTGCACCCACACGTGAGGTACCGTTTTCGTCGGGACACCTGTGGGAATGCGGGAAGGTATGACCTCTGTTGTTGGCGGTGGGTTTCGGTGGGTGAGCAGAGTGAAATGTCTGAAAATTGTGTTTTTTACCCCCAAATTTGGACTTTGTCGGGGGTTCTGGGTAGTAGATTCTGGGCCGATTTGCGGAAGTCAGACCTGCCAATTCCCACGGGTGTTCTCTTATCAGAAATGCATGGGGTTCCCTGTTTTCCTTGCTGGCTTCGACACCCTAGGCCCAAATCTGTAGGTTGCCCACATGAACAATATGTGCTGTGCCGAAAAGCTCGGGGTTACCAGTGGGTTACCCTTTTCCTTGTGCGCCCCAGGTAGGTGCACCCACACATGTGCTGTACCGTTTTCATCGGGACATGTGTGGGGACGCGGGAAGGTAGGCCATGTGGTGTTGGCGGTGTGTTTCGGTGGCCAGAGCGAGAGAATTGTCTTTATTTCCAGCCTTTTTCAGAGACATTTCCCTCTGTCCACTCACCGAAACACGTCGCCAACAACAGATGTCATACCTTTCCGTGTTCCCACAGGTGTCCCGACGTAAACGGTACCTCACATGTGTGGGTGCACCTACCGGAGGGGCAAAGGGAAAAAGGTAACCCACTGGTAACCCCAAGCCTTTTGGCACAGCACATTTTGTTCTTGTGGGCAACCTACAGATTTGGGCCTAGGGTGTCGAAGCCAGCAAGGAAAGCCGGGAACCCCATGCATTTTTGAAAAGAAGACACCCGTGGGAATCCAAAGATGTGACTTGCGCAAATCTCCCCAGAATGTATTACCCACAAGCCCCGCCAAAGACCCACATGGGAGAAGAGTGCCCAAGGCCAGGGATATTACCGCCGACTTTGCTGGAGCTCTGGCTGGCCTGCATTACAGCTTCTCCCCACCAGGGAGTCCCGGCAGTGTGCCAATACCTCCCCAAAGGTAAAAGCTGTAATGCAGCCCAACCGCAACTCCAGGACGGTTGGAGGTGATGTACCCGTCCTTTGACATCCATGTACCATGTGGGTGTACTGTCCCCTAAGCACAGCGGCAGCTCCACGGAGCCCCGGCAGGATCCCCATTTCTCCCCAGAGGTGACACCTGTAACGTAGCACAGCCAGAGGTGGAGCCTGGGCTTGTAGACGGACAACCCACATGGGAGGGATCCGCTCCCAGGGAAACACCAATGTTCTGTTGGCATGGGGGGCAGTTTGTGGCCTGCCCCTGCAATTGTGTCCCAGCCCACCAAAATATCTGCCCCGACGGCCCATTCCCACCCACACCACCAACAATCCAGCTCCAGTCTCACCCACCCCACTGACGGTGGGTCCCAACTATAGAGTAATAAAAAACAGTACTAACATAACGTTGCAGCTGCTCGCGTAGAAAAAGCTGTAAGCAAAAAAAAAAACCTTACCTACGGTCACACCAGCAAAAACAAATCAATATTTTTCAAGCATGCATCCCCCCTCCAAGCAAGCCATCCCTTGTGGTCTACTGAAACTCACCCCCCCCCAGTGAAAACCCATTTGCCCCTTCCTATGGGCAGATATCTGCCCCCAGGGAGGGCTGCATGAGGTGACCCCCCACACTCCATTTGGGGTGGGGGGTGAAGCCCACCCCAAAATGTCAGACAGGCCCCCCCAATGGATGGGGAAGTAGGGTTTGGCCGCCCTGGGCGCAGATTGGCACAACAATGTGGCAAACAAAAACAAATTGAAAATGGCAGGCTGCACTTTAGGGGGGGCTGAGGGGCACCCTAAACTGCCAGGTAATGTTCTAATGTAATGGGGAGTGACAACCCCCCCCCCCCCCACACCAAATGCAGGCGGGGCATCTCATTCAGCCCTCGCTGGGGTTACATGCCCCTCACTAAGAGCGGAGGGCTGCATGACATGACCTCAAGTCCATTTTGGGTGGGGGTGGGGGGGTCAACCCCTTTCCATAAAAAAATTCCCTGATGGTCCAGTGGGTGGGGGGGGGCACTCCCCCAACACCAACCATATTATGTTTTTTTATTTATTTTTTTGCCCCCCACCCCTGGGGGCAGTTGGTCACCCATCTGCCCCCAGGGGTCTCCTTACATGTGGCCCCTCACTTTCAAAAGACATCCCTGGTGCCTAGTGGCATTGCTGCCCACGGATCGAGCGCCCTGCGCCCGATCCAGGAGCAGCAATGCTTACACAAATGGTGTTGTTGGAAAGGATAGAATCTCCCCTTTTCAACAATACCTGCCTTGATTTCCGGCTTGAAATACAGCCGGAGATCAAGGCAGAGCAAGGTGGAGACGCACCTTGTGTTTTCACTGCAGCAGCCGGAAATGGCTGCTACAGTGAAAATAATTTAACTTTCATGTCGGCGTGCATTACGCATGCCGACGTGAAAACTGAAGGTAATCCAGCCCCCTGGCAGTGAGGGGGGACCTCGCCCCCCCCCTCACATAGCCCGGGGGTTGGATTACAGTTTTGAGCAATACCTGCTTTGCAGGGATCGCTGAAAACAGAGTGCTAAAAAGGACGAGCTATCTCGTCCTTGGCACTACAGAGGTAATGTCAAGGACGAGATTGCTCGCCATTGGCACTTAAGGGGTTAATGGATCTCTCACAGCAGATCAGCATCACAACGGATTCTTCCTTCAGAGGTTGTGGAGTGACTTTGGGCCCCCTCCCTGTGTCAGATCTTTGGTCTTGGGATGATCCGAGTCAACGCATCCATTTTCTGGTCCTGAACGTGATATTTTTAGACGGGCCATCTTGCTGAATATCCGGAGGAAAACATTCTCACCTTGCTATGTCAATGTTCTTTATCAACAAACGGGGTGGCACAAAGTCGAGACAACTTATTTGTCTAGCGATTCAGATCTTGGAGTGGGCCAT
This sequence comes from Ambystoma mexicanum, assembly GCF_040938575.1. Lineage (NCBI taxonomy): Eukaryota > Metazoa > Chordata > Amphibia > Caudata > Ambystomatidae > Ambystoma > Ambystoma mexicanum. Next base: position 1,091,126,375 of record NC_090929.1, read on the forward strand.
CCAGCACAACATCTGGATTCTAGTGGTTTAACCACCAGTAGTGTCCAATACAAAGGTGGATTGCCTCAGTTGCCAGACTTTGGCCAGTCATGAATGGGAACTACAAGTTGAACAGGAAGTGCTGCTTTGCCCCCAGGGGAAGGCCAATGCTCCCTCTGGTTGGCTAATCCACAATTTCCTAAATGCAGAATCTTCTAAGTGCAGTGCATTGGCTAACCTTCACAATTCTTCTAGTTGCACTACATTGGTAAAGAGGCAGTAGTAGTAACGTAGGAGTGGTAGGGTTTTACCAGAGCTCAGTTATAGCTGTTCTCTGCCCTCGTGACACCTTACCTGGTTGGAGCTGTAGGATGACCCATTAGGCGTCCAGTGCAAACTGGGTAAGGGAGCTGCCCTTTGACTTGTGACCCTTAGCCTGCTGCCTGGCCAAGGCTTCCCTGGGAGGGCGTCCGAAGTGGACCACTTCTGGTCACATAATTGTAGCCCGGATCAAACGGCCAGCATAAGGGGGAGTTGTGGCACGATCTGACGAGAGCCCCGTGTCCCTACAGAGAAAAACATGATCAAATGGGAAACAATTAAGGAGAACCAAAACCCAGTCGAAAAGGCCTTACCCAGGAGGATTGTTGTGTCCTTGCAACCTCCAGCAGAAATGGGCGAATCAAAGCCCTGTGCATTCTAACAAAACTGCTTATGCCTGGGACTGCTTCTGGTCACATGAATTGTATCCTCGACCAATCTGCCAGCATCAGGTGGGGGGGGGGGGAAGAGGCTGCCCTATCCGATGAGTCTCATGTCCCCACAGAGACCAACCTTATGTTATGTTCTCTGGTCTTTACCGCACACTGCTGTCACTTGCGTGGTCTCTTGGCACACTGGCGGATCTACAATGGAAGGGACTGGGGGAGGGGTTTATTAGTGGGATGAGAGAGAAAAGCTCTTTGATATGCTGTTCGGAGCTTCAGTTCGGAGAGAGGGTCAACTGAGTGTTGGTGTGTTTTTGGTTGGTAGATGTTTTGTGTTCAGGTACGATTGTGCATGGGTGCTTTGTGTGTACTCGTGTTTCGTTTCAAGCTGAGTGTTGTGGGGGGTGGTGCAGTTTGTGGTGCTGTAGAAGTAGGACTGCGTTTTGTTTAGAGTTTAAGGGCGAGTCTGGAGAAAATAGTTTTGAATGGGGTTAGTTCACCGTTTCATCAAATTTGGTTAGTCTCATTGTTGTGACCACACTGCGGGTTGGCCAACTTGGATGTCCAGGTCATGTGTGCCGTTGGTTTCGGTGGGCCATTTGTGTTCTTTACTTGTGTGGTGGGTGAATTTGGAGCTCTATTTTCTTCAGCTTGCGTGTTAAGGAGCTAGGTTTTCAATAGTTTCCTGATTTTTAAGTGGTCATCTGTTGTACGTATTTCGTATGGCTACGCAGGAGAATGCTGAACCTCCTTTGTTTTTGAGGAATGTTTTGGTTCAAGGCGGATGATGTTGCTGGATCGAGGTGTTGGTTTGTAGATGGTGGTTTTCTCCTGTATGAATTCTGCACCTTGACTGTGGATTGCTCTGTGTGTTAACATTTAAGAAGGCCTTGCCCAGGAGGGTTGTTGCGCCCTTGCAACCTCGGCAGAAAATCTGGAGATTGATATTTATTTGCACTTTTACAGGTTTCAGCGCTTGTCAAATGAATGAGAAGTTTGAGCACACGTGATTTTAGATTTAGAGGTTAGTGAGAACATGATATGGCTCTTGATGTTAGTTACAGTGGTGTATAGTTTACAGATGGTTGTTTAAATACATTGGTTGCAGGAAGACAGTGTGAATGCCCCGAAGAAGGATCGTTAATGGATAAGAAATGCATTCAGAAAGCTTGGAAGAGAATGGGTATCTTCTAAATTTGTCATGGATTATACACTGTCTTGTGAAACCTATATTAACTTTGCACACCATATCTTTGATTTTTTTTAGGCGTTAGACACGATCGTCAATTTTGAATGCCATTAGTTTATGGAACTTTTATGGAGATGACGAATTAATTTTGAATGTTTTTATGTTCTAACGTTTCTTTGAATATTAAACAATTGAAAGATGTCTCTGACATTTTGTCCTTTTATAACATAAACAAGTTGTGAATTATCTCATCATTGTATGGCAGATTTTCCCATAGAGGTGTGCAATAGGGTTACTCATTCTTTTCATGGGTCTTTTGTATTGATTGTACTAGATCCTCGTGCCTAGGATCTCACCTGTATGCACCATAAGAATTCCTTAAAAGTAAGTATTCCGAAAAATGTCTTATTAAATGGCTGTGCCTATCGACCATTTGTTCTTTCTGACATTTTTATTACACCAGTTGCGCGCTCAGAGCTACAATTCATTAACTCTCCGCAGAATGCTTTGAGAAAACACTGGCAGGTTCTTCGATTGCAAACTTTGATGTTAAGGATTGATTGAAACGATCTTAAGTGTTCTCATAAGGAGGCGTTTTGGGCCAGGAGGCGCAGGAACTAGGTGGGTATGGCCATGGGCAGTCAGTGGGTGGGTAAATGGCCAACACCTGCAAGATTAGTGTCCCTCCTCGTATGCCATTTCTCTCCATCTGTACTGTAATGCAATAGTTTCGGCACAAGTGCCACCTAATAGCCCAAACTCAAAAGTGCAGCAGCAACCTCTATTTCAAGCTTGACATTGGATATGATTCTCTGGTAAGCAAGGTCACTGCGAAGCTTGACATGGCATGGCCATAATGTAATACATTTTGCTTTGGAAAAAAGATATAATGGACAAGTGGTCGCGATTTCAAAAGATGTAAGAAAAAGGGAGACAAAATGCCCAAATTACATGGGTATATTTTGCCACTTTTAAGATGGCTCTGAATGGAAAAATATGTTGAAAAAAATGTAGCTCTAAAACGATTAACTTGTATTAATGTTCCTCTGGCATGTGCTTGGTATGCATTTGGTATTCATAAGTGCTATGCTGTAGTTGTATTTTTAGGTTTCCTGTTGCATTATATTTGGTTATGTGCAGGGTTCTACATAATACAAAAGTGTTTGAGTTGGGATTGAAATAATTTTGTCGTGAGCACAAATTATTTTCATATTACCGATCGAGGTGGTATTTAGTCGACTAAAATATATACATTTTCAGGGATCGAAATTGGGTTTTGTTGAACAGAATCAAAAAGCAGCTCATCTGTATCTGGTATAGCCAGTTAGGCGGGAGCTACCTCTGGGGAACCAGGAGCTAGTTCTGACTGCACAGAAAATGTAACTTTGTGCAAAATGCAATTTTTTTTGTGGTCAATTTCGTTGTCCATTTCATGTTATCCAATATGCTATAAATGTCCCTTAAGTGTGCTTTATCCTTTATGTACATCCACAAGCATACATAGTTAATATCCCATAGCTAGGTTTGTATAGCACCACTTGCCCCAGGAGTCGAAGTGCTGTTGGTTTCAAGCTAACCAGGCTCCCATTGGCTATAACCAGGAGCTAAATGGCCCCAGCAATTTCGAACCCTACATTTTAACTCTAGAGCAGTTATACAGATTTTGGGAATCCATATTTCTTAGTACTGCATAATTCATGAAACCATACTACTTTGAACTGTGTAATCCATCTAAAGATTACAAATACAGTAATGCCTTAATGCTGCTCTTGAGATCATGCAGTATATGGAGTCGAGCATCCGATTTTGATATTGCTCTGCTGGAAAGACTAATCTGAACATAACCGTGATGATGCACAGATGGCAGCTCGGATCAGACCCCTATGAGCCTGCTTCCTATTTTTTGGTATCTTTACTATGTTTTTTTGTTTTGTTTAGAGGATTTACCTCTTTTTAGTGAGTTAAAGGGGGTGGTACACTGCTTATTTGTAGGGCTGGTTAAGTGCGTGCATTAGTAAGTTCCTGCTTTTTCTTAGTTGTATCAGCTCGTGGAGTGCTATAATAGCAGGTGATATTCCTACTTATTATTTTCGGGTAAACTAATGGTATACATCTGGAGAGATATGCAAGAGCAACTCTGTCCATGTGTTTGGAGAGTGTGTGGAGGGAGTCCACAACACACGTGAACGTAGACCATGTAATCCTCGCTGCTAGATGAGACAATTGGGAATCTTTGCACACTAATTCCAGGTATGCTGTCGGTGTTTCTTTGTCTGAAATGGCACTCTCGTGACTGTTCTACTATGTCTATTGGAGTCCTGATGATGCAGAACAGATCACCATCAGATACTCTGTAACTCACCTGTGTTTTGTATTTTTCGGGGGGCGCTTTGAAACAGTATTTTACTTGCTGTTTAAGCGCCTAACAAGCGAACAATAAATAAATCAACAATAAATACGTTTGGGGTGTGATGTATTCAAAAGTGAGTAGAGATGTTGCTCTGCTATATAAACTATGCTGATCAATGGTCTTGTGAAAAGTGATCAGTTTTACTAGACATGTTGTTTTTGATTTGACTGTAAACAAAGGAATACTGTCTGGGGTAAAACTTTCGAATTGTAAGTTATAGCCGGATGTAAAAGTAACTTGCTCCTTCTCCTTGCATGAATGCCAGTTATCCATATCCACATACACACAGCACACAGTTTCTTACTAGCCATCACTTGTGCAATATTTGAGGTCTACACTATGACAATGTTGGCTTGAATGGGGTTAAAATGTATTTCCACTGGCTGCTGAATGTGCCCATGGGGGAACTTGATGGGCATTGATTAGTTCTGCTGAGGAGTTTTACCCCTGCTGCGCTTGTCTACAGTGATTCTGTAAATTATGGGTATTTATTTTAGGGGGTTCTTCTGTTGCTCCCTATTGCACACGTTGTGCTGGTTTGTTTAGTTTTTGTTCTTCCATTCCTATTGCCCTTCTGTACCCTCCATTTGCCCCTTGAAGGTAGTGGAGTACAGATGGATCGGATCAAGTAGTATGTAAAGTCACTTTCTCTTTTGTGGCTAAGGAATGGTTAACCTTGCAAGTACTATACTCCTTGATGGCTAAGCCGCTGACATTGTACACTGGAATGTTAAGGACTTCGATAGCTCAACTAAAAGGAGCCTGCGGAAACTTAAGGCTGTCCATCTATTTACTGATCTCCTTTTTCGAAACAAAATTCAGCTTAATACAAAGTATTGTGCCGACATTTTCCAGCTGCAACTCTAGTAAGACTAACTACAGACTGGCAATGCCGTTTACAAACGGCCTGACGTGTGAAATGGGAACTGTATTCACTGATTAGGATGGTGGGGGGAACCCCCTTCTGTGGTTGCATACCTTAGATAAACAATTGGACGACATCTGAGATCTTTTCTGTCCGGGAACTGCTTTAGGGAACAGTTTAAAACTTTGACCTGAGTTATTCAATATTTGGGATGAAGATGAGAGCCATTCTAGCTGAGGTGATAGCACAATCGTCTTTAGCCATGTGGGTGTTAGGGTAAGCACAATGAGATGTTGCTCTTTCCCAAAAAGCACTGTATTTGAGTTGCACTGTTTCTGCATCGTTTTTTGTACAGGAAGGAACATTTTACAAGACTCTCAGTTCTTTTTTATTGGTGCAGATGAAATTTGATGTCCTTGCAGGTTTTATTTAGTGAAGTCAAAGATGGTTTGAGTTTTTAGAATGTTCGGAACTATGACTCAGCATTTACACTGTTTGCCATACACTATGGATTTGGGAAAGTACTGATCAAGAGCCAGACTGCTTAACTGTTGAGGAAGCTTGCATTAACTGTTTCCTTAAGGAGCCTACCTATCAATGGTAGGCTCCCATCTCTCATGGAATTCCGTAAAGCCATGAAAACTGCGCTTTTCACTTGATGTACGCCACCTCAAAATGTATTTATACATAGACTATGTACCCTAATGTATCAAGGTTCAATGTACAACGTGTAAATGCATTTTCCCAGCTGTGCCCACCCTGTAACTAAGCTCCACGCAGGTAACGGCTCCTCAATGCCCAAGGACTGTTTGTGCTATACAAATATAATAAATAAATAGATGGACCCCTCTACCTTATCTGCAGTGGTCTTTCTGTCAAAGCATGAGCTACTGTGCTCTACATGTGTCCTGTAGGGCCCTACTCTATGGTGCAGCATTATTAAGCTGGTGAAACAAGCAAAAGGCTCCATGGTGTTCATGAATCTGCAGGACGGCTTGGGTCAGTGGGTCAGTTTCCTTAATGTGAGCGAGGGCTACTATGAAAATCTTAGGTTGCTTGTGGTTTACAGTATAAGCTACGATCCCAAGAACTGCAAAGATATTTAATTTACGGTGTAATGTATCGGGGAGGCTGACTAGCCAAACGGTATCAGAAATAGCCACATTGGTGTCTTCAGTGAACACTTACAAACTGCTTCCGTGAGCCAGTGAGTGCAACAGACTGATAAGGAAAATCATTTTAATGTGCACATCACCAGGTCAACCTAAGAAGCTAGTTGCAAAGTGATTAGATCAAGCAAGGCTGATGTAAATAGAATATTTTGTGTGCACATACTCATCCCCATATAAGGACCCAAAACGTTCTGAAAAATGCTGTGCTGGAGAACGTCAGTCAGAGGGTTGTGTTCTGTTGGGAAACATTTTACTGTATATGCCTAGTGATTGGTTTAACAGTACACCAGCCACCCTTTGTAGCAATACTAAACCTTCTCTCGTTCAGCGGGAATGAAGATTGCCCATGCTTGCAGCTCGGGGTAGTCTTGATTTTATTGAAGACAGAGAGGCAAGCATTATGCTTTACTTGATTTAATACTGCAACTCGCAGCTTTATAAAATTTTGAACATTTAAAGTGAACATTTTTGTTTTAGTCTTTAGAGCCATAGGAAATAGGAAAATCTGATAGTTTAAAAAGTTCAAGGAAAAGTCAAACTGGAACCACTAGTCCCATGAACCTTTTGGTGTTTGGTAGTCCTGAAGCCCCTGTTCTCGACCTATCAGATGCCAGGTCCTAGTACAAAACACAATTAGCCCAGGTCCTTTACTCCTTCTTTTGGCAGTGAACTCTGCCCGAAATTGAACGTAACTCTCCTGCTCAATGGAAATTCATCCGATTGACGGAACTTTCAACTCTTCTTCCCTTTGCCTGGTCGTTCTGACGCACTAAGACACAGCCTGTGCTCCCGGCAACAAATCTCGTCTCTCCTCACATCTCGGTTCGTTTTCTGGTCGTCTCCTATGAGGAATGGAGGTGTCATCCTGAGGGTTGGGATACGCCAAAGAGACTATGAAGCCTTAACATGCACGTCCACAATGGCACTCTTTTGCTGTATCGGGTGGGATATAATACTCGCCTCTGTGTCTTTAATAGAATCAAGACTACCCTCTGCTGTAAGCATGGGCACTCTTCATTCTATGTCAAGACAGGAGGCGAGCATTATGCTTGTTCAAAGCTCGCCATCACACTATTAGTTATTTCTGATCCTGGTTTAAAAAAAAAAGGTCTTAAATGTTGCTTAATTTTTGTCTTTCAGTGACACCCCAGCTGAGAAGGCTCTAGACGCCATTGCTCCCCTGGCTGAATGTGTGCACAGATCTCTGCCCGCCCAATGCATAACCTCCCTAACCCATCTAGCTATTGTGGCTGTAGCCATGGCGTGGTATGGTTTCCTACGCGCTATGAGCACTCCTGCTGGCCTGATGTTGGCCGTTGCTAACTTATAATCATGTATGCTTTGTGCTACGCTTATCTTCTCTGGAAAGTAGGCATAGGAAATGATCTTAGTCACATTTTGTTCTTTTAGCTATGCTGAATGCCACGCATTCTGGGTAAATAACTTTCGGTCTATCTCCAATGCCTTAACATCTGGTACTCTCCTCCTACACGAGGCTAAACAGAGCAACTTTGCCCGTTTCCCCGACAATTGTGATTGGCAGAGATCGCCATTCGCCAGCCACCTAAGAAATAGTTGGAACACTTCCTTGATGTGCCAGAGAACTGCATATTTGGGTTCTGGTGGTGTCCTCAATTTTACTTCCTGGAGTAAAGGAACTACTGCAGGGTGCTCCCCAATCGGCATCCCTTCTATCCTAGTGTGCCCAGCTACTATGGCTGTTTTGTATACTCAGAGCGTCCTGTCGGCTAAGAAATTGAGAATGCGAACTACAGGGGCTGAAACTGAATGAATATTGCTTGAGACCATTTATGTGCAACTGCAGTTCTTCTGTTGCCAATCCCTCCCGCCCCCCCTGTCTCTATTTCTCCGCATCTGGGCCCCCCAGCCAGCTCTGCTTGCATCTATAATCATATCTGGAATATTGCAGAAAATTGCTTGGCCGTTCCAAGCCTCCATGTTCTGGAGCCACCAATGGAGCTCTGTTAGAGCTTCTTGATCTAGGGTCACTAGCTGATGGTAGCCTACGCCGCCCTGTAAGTGCCTGATCTTGAGCCTTTGCAAGGCTCTGTAATGGAGAGGTCTGGGAAAGATTGCTTGGATCGAAGCTGCTAATAGCCCGACTGTCCTGGCTATGTTGCAAAGAGAAATAGTTATCTTCGCAACTACTGCTCTGAGCTCTTTTTTTGAGGACTTTACCTTGTGAGTCGGGAGCTCGAGGACCGCTTTCTTGCCATCTATAATGAATCCTAGGAATTCCACTCTCTGCGCCAGCTGTAATTGAGACTTGTCTAGGTTGACGATGAAACCCAGAGAGCATTTTAGAGTGTAGATCCAAGGAACGTTTGCTTGGAGAGCTACTTTGCTCTGAGCTAGGGCGAGGATATCGTCTAGATAGATGATGATCCTTATCCCTTTCTCTCGTATTGCTGCTGCTACCGGCCTCATTATCTTGATGAACGCCCAGGGGGCGGACGCTAGACCGAAGGGGAGACGCGTGAAGCGCCAAGTATCTCTGTAGCATCGAAAGCAGAACAATCTCTCTGGTGTGCCGTCGCTATAGGAATAGTAAGATATGCGTCTGAGGTCCAATCACGCTAGCCAATCTCCTGTGCGCAGGAGATCTCGGAGGAGGTGAATACCCTCCATCTTGAAATGATTGTAAGTTAACCATTCGTTCAAAATGTTCAAGTTTATCACTGGCCTTATCTTCTCTTCCCTGTGTAACAAAAGCATATTGCTGAAGAAGCCCGGACCCCCTTATCGCGCTTTAAGGCGTTATTGTCTACTAGCCTGTTATCGCTTGAAGTACCAAACATCGTTAACGCTCGTCAATCGCGCAGATAAAGCGTTCTACCCTCCACTCTTTGTAACTGCATGCTTTGCATACTCCGCACCTGCTGCGCTTTGTCTATAAGGGCCTCCCCCTCTGTGACCTCTGGGGAATCGTGCTCTGGCGTGGAAGAACGTATCTTGCTGTCTTCCTTCACAGTATTGTGCTTGAGGGCCTTGGGGTCCAAGATATGTATTGAAACAACTCTGAACTTTTTCTAAGGCAGAGCAGGTCCCTACGAACTGAGCCATTTCTTTGGCAAAGGCTTCTCCGAAGAGTAGCCCTCTTGCTCCTTCTCCTGCTTCATAGGAAGCTAAATCGCTGAGCTTGCTTTCAATCTTCAAAAGCACAACCTCTCCTCCTTTTAACACGCAGTTAGCGTTGCCTATAAGGTATAAAGTGCGCTGTGCTCAGCTACCCAGAACTTGAGTATCTCCTGGGGCTGTGGTGTCTTTAGCTTTCTCTGATAAATCCATTATTATGGCTAACGGCCTGCTAGGTCCAGTAACTTGTCCTGGCACCCTTTCCAGGCGTGGTTGACGCCTTTCCTAATTTCTCTAGCTAACTTCGTCATGAAGGTTACCATCTTAGGTTCGAGGTGGGGGTGTCTGCCAGCTTCCCAGGCAACTTGGGGCGTGGGCATTCTGCTCTAATTCTGGAGCAAACTTCTCTGTCAAGGGGTTCCCTGATGTGCTGGGATATGTATGAGGCCACTCTGGGACGGCACACATTCCGATGATTTGTGATTCCTGATAGATTCTTTGTCGAACATGTCACCCATATTGTCGTCCTCCGGAATGGGGTCACTGTCTGGGAGTTCCTTAAATGCCTCGTCTTCCTCCTCCTCCCCTTCATCATCGGGCGAGTAGCCGCCATCTTCCTCACCTAAATTATTCACCCCTGGGGCAGAGGGTTGTGGGTGCTGCTCTGACGCCTTCATCAGGAAGGCCTGCAGTCTGCTGACTAGGTTGGTCACCTCTTGTGGAACAGGGTCTACCCCTTCTGTGTGGCTCGGTGGGGGTCAAAGAGGGCAGTGTCTTCCAAGCTTTTTCACACACTTTATTATCAACATCTGCTTGGGGGTGCTTGGCTGATGTCCCTTCGCCAGGGCTATCTTCCTGTCTTTTCCTGGAAACTTTCATTAGCCTTCTGCTTGGCTGGCATAGCTTCCAGCAAGTCCAAACGCTGTGCAATGGGTTGTACACCCTGGGATAGGGAGTCTTCAAGGACTTTTTTAATCTGAGGGACAACTGTTTCCCCTCCTGGAGGTTCCTCCACCCACTCCTACTCACCCCTTTTCTGGTGAACTACACGGGGAAAGTTGTGGTTCTTCATAATGAGCCATGGTAGTTTCAGTGGCTATCCAAGGCCAGCTTCTGGGCTATCCGCCTGTGTATTGGTTCTGAAAGAAGTAGCTGGAAACCTGCTTCTTTTGTTTGTTATTCCTTTTTTCCCCCCAAAATTATGCTGTGTCGACTACGTTTCGTAGCACTGTGGAACGTTGGCAGGCTAAGAATCGTTCGAAAACCCAGGAAAGGACGGGAGTGCTCTTTGCCTCCTGCTCCTCCTGGGTCCTAAAGTCCTCCTGCTTCACCAGCACTTCTACACGTTCCGGGAAGTAGCTACGTGTGAAACTGGAGCGGGGCCGGCAGCCTGACGAGAGCGCGTTCGCTCGCGGCTCCAGCCCAGACTCCCTGATAAAATTATATCGGGTAAGACCTTGCTCACACTGAGGAAGGCTGTATGCGCGCATGCTCATATGCACAGAGCGGTATGTTAACAGCTAATGAATACCGGCTAAACAGCTGTTTCACGTTCTAAATGTTGTACTAAATATATTTAATCCTTAATATCGTCTTCTCTCACTACGTGCTGGAAAACATACGCACTGGATTCTTATGTTAAATGGCTTATTTAAAGGAGTGCAGCAAAAAGAGAGGAAAGGACCTGGGCTAGAGGTCTTTTGGTACTAGGACCTGTCATCTGATATGTGGAGGACAGGGGCCTCAGAACTACCAAACGCCAGAGGTTCATGTGACTAGTGGTTCGACTTTGACTTTTCCTTCAACTTTTTAAACTACCGGATTTTCCTTTTTCCTATGGATCTAAACGTAAAACGAAAATGTTCAGTTTTAATGGTCATAATGTTAAGCTGTGAGTTGCAGTATTAAAGTAACATGTAATGCTCGCCTCCTGTCTTGACATAGAATCCATATGTCTTGCGGCGGTTGATCTGCAGGGCTCTTTGATGAGTGAAGAAAGCAATCTTGCAGATATGGACCACATACCTAAGCTATGGATCTGTGACCTGACAATTTTGACATCTAATTAAGACTGTCCTTGAAATGCCCAGGCAAAGTTTATATCTGCCAAGATGTGTGCTCAATGTTTGTTGAACTTTTTTTGTCTAGGTCATAATGGATATGCAATCCACTCCATGCCCATTACTCTGTCTGTCAAGCTGCCCATTGATTTTCTGTTGCTTTATACTTGCTCGTTTTTCATGTTTACCAAGAACGTTTTTGCTGGTCTTCTGGCCGTCTTGTGTGCCTGATGTTGGTATTGAATTGTGCAAAGGAATCCCGTTTCTTCAAGCTCAAAAGAAGTTTTGTTAGGCCCCTGCTTGATAACGTTGTTGTATGAAATGTTAGCATGTACTTGTTCTGCTCTGCCACATTTGAAAAACCTAGAGCCATTTAAAACTTTGCAGCTCATATTGCACAGGAGGGATTTCTATTATTTTGCAGTGCAATGTCCTATCTTAGAACAATGTCGATATTTGCGTTGAAATCTCTACTTTGGGTTGGACAGTTGGAGAGAGGAGGGAAGGGAGCACTCGCCATTACCCTCTGTCCTGTTCCTCGGCCACAGTCACAGTTTTCCTGGATAAGAATGAGTTTGTTGTGTTTAATGACAGCCAGCAACAGATTTATGTGGTGCCTTTTTTAGAGCCCACAGGCCTTGCTTCGACACAGCTCTTATGACCGAGCTGTCGAATTACAGGTTCATTTTTAATCCTTCTTTCTGAGAGGACATGCTACAGATTCCAAGCAGCTGGTGACATATGCAAACCTGACCCCGAAGGGGGAGGACATGGAGTTGGTAAATACATGCTCCACTGAGCTTTTTTTTTAAAAAACGAGATTTCCATTTTATGGTAAAATATACGTGTATGGAACGGGCGAGTTATAGTGTTTGCAATAACTTGCAGGCAATGATTTTTGATGACAAATGACACTACTGTTCATAGGATATCACAAAGAATCTGTCACTATCTTTTTTAGAGCTGTGATTCAGTGGCATGCTTACGTTGGTTTATCAAATTGTCAGTCCTAGATATAAAATAGATGCGGTATACTTTTAAGGATGCGCCAGACAGATTGTACGTTTACTCCTTTCTTGGATTTATTAAATGTTACATAGCCCTTATAGGTTAACACATGTTTCGGCTTCTGAGCCTTTCGGGCACAGTCTGACAAAAGAACCCCCACGGTTTCTACTACCAGAAATAAAACAGCGTGCTTGTGATCACATTTATCTGTTGCAAGGGTTTCCTGCATAAAGCACTTAGGGAGATTTTTGTATTGTCTGGAGATAAAATTCCAACATGGTAAAATATTTTAGTAGGAGATCATTATTTGTTCGGGGAAGAACATACTTTTATAGTGAAACAAAAGCTTCAAAAGGTGCACTCTCCATGAGCTATTGGCACGTGATGACAGTTGGCGAGTAGAGTAGTGGTGTGATATGCGCATGTGGTGGAAGCATGGGAACGAGTGGCATTTTATGCTTGGCTAGTGGCTTGCAACCTGAGATGCTTACACCTGAAATGTAGGGCACGGCTGAATTGTATTTGTGGTTTTCTGCTTTTTTGCTCAGAATATTATATTATGCATCATTGCCTGCTAAAGAGCTTTTGTTGAGTCGCTGCAATTATTCAAAGGGTTATGGCAGGGTGCAAAAAGTAAAGTTGTATGCTACTAGCCAGCCATTAAAGTCACTTGCCACCTCAATTCTATGCATGGGCACAGAACACAATTTCTTACTCGCCAAGAGTCAAATCTCACTAGCCGGTGGCGAGTGATTTGCACCCTTAGTTATGGTATGCAAGGTTTTTTATTATTTTTGTCCAGCTTCTATGATGGTTCTCCAGCGCCCTGTCTATTTCCCAAGAAACGCATGCATTATACTTGCTTCATCTGTATGACGATGTACTTTTTTGGCCCGTGAGCAACGGAAAATCTACTTCCTGTTGCAAAATATTTGTTGCTTTTGTTTTCACTTTCTTAAGGTGGATTGACTGAATTTTAAGTAACGAGTTTCCCCCATTTAGTTATAAAACGCATTAGTTCTAAAACGTGGACAACGATCCTCAAACGGATGCTGCACAGAAGTTGTTTTGGGAGTCTGGTTGCTTGGTAAATCAATTCTGTTTCATGCATTGCCGGTGTCTTCAGCTATCTATTTTACTGCCTTACGTCTCCATCTTCTTGCCATCTTCTTGCTGAACAGCTATCGTTTTAGGGCAAATCAAATGATTCGTATTGCCTGCACCTCGGCTGTAGTAATTTGCTGTGTCTCAACCTTTTCTTGTGTGCTTTTATAACATAACCATATTCTTTATCGGAAGGAAAACTGGGCTATAGGGTTAGATGTTGGTTCTTTCATTAAACAGCAGTGGTGTGGAATTGAACACGAACACACACCGCCATCCCAAACCCACACTTATCCAGTGGACAAGAAGTTACACAAATCAGTGTGTCCTGTAAAAATATAAAATATCCATTTGACATTCTGTGGCCTAACTTAATTAAATACTAGCAAAACGTACCCGCACTGCCCACGGGTTCTGTAGACTGACCTCATAACACTCCTCAATTGTTGAAAATCGATCTTGTAGGTTGCTGTGCACTCTCCTGGCAGGCAATCCTTTAACCACGCGGCTCCTCGAGAGAAAGGGCTGCGTGTTGTCTCAATACTCAGATACAGGGAGTGCTGGAGTGCCCAGCCTCTCCTTTTTGGTTGAGTAAAGAGTCATCATGCAGCAGAAAGCCCTTTAACCATGACACACTACTCAAACAAAAGGAAAGGCCGGGCACTCCAATCCTCGTCCTGCCTGAGTATTGTGATGAATCTTGCAGTCATCATGAAATCTCAGCCTAAAGTCTCCTCCCATGGGCCTGGGGAAAGGCAGCTGCTACGTGATCCTAACCCTGGGGGTGGTATTGGGAGGGAGGCTCACATGAGAGGAGCATACTGTCAAGGTAAAGTGGTGACTCCGTCAGGAGAGTTGCTTTGTTTGAGGTTTCCCTAGTGCCTAGATATCTAATGACTTGTTGTCACTATAGGGCTCCCTCTCCCAGACTTATCCAAGGTGTGAAGTATGAGGACCATTTTAATAAATATGAAAATGATATACATAAGGGTCAGGAAGTTAATATTACTACTTCTAGTAGTTATGATTCTACTTTCTGTTTAGATCGTAGATACAAGCGAAAACAATCACTTCCTTTAAAATACTCCCATACGTGTAAATCCTATGAATAGGCCAGATTGGATTAAGTAATTGGAAAACAAACAAAAACATTTTGGACTTCTGAGATGAAGAAGAGGGGTCCAGAGTTACTAAACTGTGATGAGTGGTCTAGTTGTTAAGACCCACATCTGAGCGGTACCTTTTTAACATTTAAAGCCCTTTCAGGTGCGGGCCAAGGAGGAGCAGCAGGGAGAAACGGAAGCTGGAGTTGCTGCTGTGCTGACAGTGGGACGTCGTGCAGAAAACATGGCAGAGTTTGGGTCTCCTGGTTTATGCAGAGGATGCAAAGGCAGTATTGAAGCCAGCTACCCGAAGGAGAGAGAAGCTCTGTGTCTGTCATGGTCATCGAGCCAAGAACGCAAACCTTAAAGGGCCACATACACAGGGGGCCCGGATGGACACAGTCCTGGTGCCTTTGGCGCCAGGCTCATAAATAACAGTAAGCAAGAACACTTATTTGGGACAGGAATGCGTTTATTTTGGACCTAACACTTCATTTCGGGTGCAAGGTGCATGTAACATGGGAACTTCCATCACTAAAGCAGCCCCACGTGTACTCTTGGGTGGGGCTGCTGCTATTGGGTTGCCTTGCACGTGCTGACTCCCTAGGAGTGGCAGGCAAGCCAGGCCTAGTGGGCGTGCCCACAATCGCAGCTATATAAGCTGCTCCGATCCCCGAGGCAGTCGATTCGCGTTATTCTGCACTTCAATGCAGCGTAACGCTCACCGCCTTCTGGGATTAAAACTTAGCTTTGGAAATCCTGCTTCATGCTTTCATAATTATCAGGGGAACCTGCTCTCTCACCTGTGCGTGTCTTCGTTGATTCTGACATTCTTCATTAAAACTTCCGGAACGCTGACATCTTCTTGGCAACTCAGCTCATCTTCAAACCTTCTGCAAGGCTGAAATCTTCATCTTGGTACCGCAGCACTACGTGCTTAGTCAGCGACAGCAGCCCCTGCAAGTAATAAGAAAGACAAGGTTAGACACCAACCTCGCGCTTGGCCTTAAACCATCACTCACCTGTTGTCGGACATTGCGGTTTCATCCATCTTCCTCATGGCCGCGTTCCACACCCCCACAGCTGCTTTTGTGCTGCATTTTGATCTATTGGGAAGAAAACGTAGAAAACGTTATTCAGGAATTAACGGCAATATGGAGAGCAATACTACCAAGACAGAAAACAAGACGAGGCAAAGAGAAAACCGAAAGGGAAAGGGACAAGAGGAGAAGCATAGTCGCAGCTGGACTTGACTATTACTTACCGGGGGTCAGTGAAGGAACTAGATCCCATTGACAAAAGCCCCTGCCAGAAGTAGCAGGAGGGAGAGTTTACCATCAATAATTAACAGGTGAGCCCTCTGGGCCGGTACATGCCCACAGAAACGCACCTTGGGTATAAGGGTTTGAGAGGTACACTAGTCACCGATCCGTGCACTCACTTTTTCTCATATCCACGCAGGAGCAGTGTCCCCAATTGGCGCTCTCACAGCTTATCTGCAGAGGGAAAGACCTGACAGGGGTGATCTAACTCCGGGGAGGGCTGCAACCGTGCCCCAACGCCTCTGCAGATACCAGGTGAGCGTAACAGTGTCCTGTGAACTGCTCCAGTTTTGGGTTTTCACCGTAGAGTACACAGAGCTGTGGAAGTTCCATTGACAGCCAGCGTGTGCAGCTGCAGACTGACTGGAGCTGTGAAACGCTGAGAAGGTACTGGCGAACAAAGCAGCAGTACAGGCGAGTCGGGAGGAGACACAATGGCATACTGGTTAGTTGGCCTGATGCAGGGGACCCCAGGGTTCTACGAAGGAGACCGCTAGGTAATAATAATTTTGAATTCCGAAACAAACTGGGCGCAACTCTCCTATTAAGAGATTTCAAATAGGGGAATATTGTAACCTGCGTTGCCCAAGCCAAAGAATGCTGTGCGACACCAAGGCAATTTGAACAGAACAACCCAGAAAAAGATACCCCGTGTGAGAAAGTTGTAAAACACATTCTCCAGCATGGGGTCTGGCATGGATTCACATGCTCATGAATATTCCCCGTCGTCAGGCTGGGAATCCTCGGTAAAGAAAAAACTCAGTATCAGTTTCGTTTCTGATCTGACTTTCGTAGTAGTAACCAATCACTGATTTCTGCGTCATACTGACCACAGCCAATGACTGCCCTCTCACTAAGCCCCGCCTCTGGCAGCCATCCTCAGATTTTTACCGCACGTTCAAGTGTTGGGCTCCTCGTGCTATTGCTCTCGAGCTTTAGTGTGTTTTTGCGCTTTTTTCATAGGAAAATGTTCTCTTTTTTCGGTCAAAGAGCCTCAAGCTCCACCGTTTCTATATCCGATCAACGGGGACCCGTGTCGGATTCTTCTACGCCCCTCAAGGGTGAAGATTTCGTCGAGCCACGCTTTGGAGGACTCCAGAACTTTCTCAGGCCCATCTCGGACATGGCCCAGGAGAAGGGAAGCTCGACGCCCGGGAAGCTGTTCAGGGTCTGCCCTGCATGCCAGCTTCAGAATGTCAAGGAGGACGAACACTCCCTATGCCTCTACTGCCTGCATGAGGACAAGACGCACGTGGAGAAGGACTGTGCGTTTTGCCGGAACATGTCGGAGCGGACCATAAAGGACCGCCATCTGCGTCTCGCCAACTGGCTGGAAGGGAAGAGCCAGTCAGGTGAGAAAAAGGAGTCTGAGCGGTCTTCTAAGACCTTTGAGGGCACCCCGGTGACGGGGGCCCAACAGAAGGCCAAGCACCGCGAGTCAGCGGGCACCGGGAGCACCGAACGGTCGGGCTTTTCGGTTGCCAGGCAGGGCGCAGCCTCCCCGGCGCCATCAACCACGAGCAAACGCTCTGGCTCGGGTAAGAGGAAGTCCGAGCACCTGGCGAAGCTTCTGGAGAGGCCCCGGTCGAGCTTGAAGGCCAATTCGGAGGGGGAGCGAGGCGGTGACCCCCCCCCCCCTAAGGAGAAGGCGGTGAGCGCCCCTAAGGTGGCGAAAGTCTCGATCCACCAGGCCAAGGCCTCTATCGAGACAGTCGCAGCGGCCCTGGCTCAGCCTGAGGAGGCTACACCAGTGGAGGCGACCTCGGTGCCCAGAGTCTCCCTGCCACCGTGGAGGGAGTCCTCTTTCAAGCCCATTGACAGGACCCCCGTGAAACCTCCGACGGAGAAGAAGGGGGGGCAGGAGGCCATCGTGGATTCGGCCTCAACCTCTGAAGAGGAGCTGATCGAAGTCTTAAGCCACGGCATTGGCATGGAGGGAGACCAGCCCGTCGGGAGGGACCCCGACGAGGGGGACGACGAGAACGTCGAGGGTACCGACGAGGTTCCTGTCCGCCCGTCGACACCCCCTCAACCAGTGCCGCAAGACAACTCGGCAGCCATTTTGTTGGCTATACAGTCCTTGTGCTCGGAGATAAGGACGAGATTGCCGTTACCACCGAGGGAGGAACCGCTCCCGACGGGGGACCCGGAGACGGGCCCTTCTGGGAGCCCTCCTCCTAAGAGAAGAAGGATTCATCCTCCACCTCATTTTCAACCATCGAGCCCGTCTCAGCCCTCCTCCCCGTCCACGACCCGGGGGATGACACGGACACAGAGACGGACACGCCCGCGACGGGTACAGACGAGGTTTACGGCGAGGATCCTCCGTCGTCACCTCCTCCCCGGGCTTCCCCGCCTGACGAGATTGGATCGTTTCATGCCATGATCGCCAGGGTATCCGAGATTTTCCAGCTCTGCCCAGAAGAGAAGAAGGAAGGCTTCCTTCATCAACGGTGCGAGACCAAGAGGAAGACGGTCCTCGCTGTACCTCTACTAGACGATATCTGGGATGAGGGTCTCTTCCCTCCTCAAGAACCCATCCACAACGCCTGCGAGAAGGGATCGGTACGGGAAGAGGTACCGGGTCCCGGACGCGGCCCCCTTGTGCCTTCGGGCACAGCCGACCCCGGACTCGGTCGTCTCCGCGGCGGCCAGGAAGAAAGCAGGGGGGGGGGGCCCATCGGCCTCCACGTCAACTTCCCCCCTGAACGGCGAGGGAAAGAAATTGGACACAAGGGGACGCAGAGTCATCTCATCGGCAGCGATGACGATTAAGGCTGCCAACGCCTTGGCTATCGTAGCACGCTACGACAGGGAGTTGTGGTACAGGATCGCCCCCCTGCTGGACTTCCTACCGGACGACAAGAGGGCTGAGGCCCTGGAGATCTTGCAGGAAGGGGAAGTGGTGTCGGACCACACTATTACGGTAGTGACGGACATCGCTGATACTGGCTTTCGCCAGTTGGGCAACGGCGTGTGCCTTAGACGGCGTGGATGGCTCAAGGCAACGGACTTCTGGCAGGATGTGCAGACCAGAGTTTTGGACATGCCGTTCGATGGGAACAACCTGTTTCGGAAAACAGTGGACGATTCCCTGCAAGCCATCAAGGCGGACATGGAGACGGCCCGGGCTTTTGGTGTTCTCAAGCAACGACGGCCGCCCTTTCGGAGCGCCAGAGGCAAGCAGGGTGCCTCCAAAGGTTCCGGCGGCGGATATTCCACCTACCGTCAAGCGGCCCGTTCGTCGTCACAAGAAGACTACAGGGGACGAGGCAAGTCGGGAGGACAAGGCGGCAAAGCCTTGTCGAAGCAGGACTGAACCGGCCGTGGGTTCGGGCCCCCACCGAAGCACCCCGGTGGGAGGCCGGCTGGCGAACTTCGTCGGCGTGTGGGAGTCCATCTCCACCGACCATTGGGTGCTGGACGCCCTGGCCCAGGGTCATGCGCTCGATTTCTAAAGAAGTGCCCGCGCGTCCCCCCGTGGCCAGGAAGGAACATCACGTCCCTCAACTTCTCTTGGAGGTAAAGGTGATGCTTAAGAAAGGCGCCATCGAGCTCGTCCCAAAGAGGCTTCGGGGCTCCGGAGTTTACTCAAGATACTTCCTCGTGAAGAAGACAGGAGGATGGCGTCCCATCCTGGACCTACGACGACTGAACAAATTCATCAAGGCGCAGAAGTTCCGGATGGTCACCCTCCAGCACGCCCTGGGTCAGCTGGAGGAGGGCGATTTCCTGTCGTCGTTGGACTTGGAGGATGCCTACTTCCATATCCCCATCCTAAAGGGACACCGAAAGTTTCTCAGATTCGTGGTCCAAGGGCGGCACTACCAGTTCAGAGCCCTTCCCTTCGGATTGAGGTCGGCACCCAGGGTGTTCACCAAGTGCCTCGCACCGGTGGCGGTGCGGCTGCGCCTGGAGGGGATCCACGTCTACCCCTACCTGGACGACTGGCTCATCCGAGCAAAGACAAGGGAGCTCGCCGCGGAACCGTCACGGACCTGGGATTCTCCATAAACTACGCCAAGTCCCACCTGGTGCCCGCGCAAGACGCACTGTTTCTGGGAGCGAAACTCGACACAGTGGCGCTTCTGGCCTCGCCGTCGGAGGAAAGAACGACGGCCATCTTGGGCAAGGTGCAGCGGATGCTGGTTGCGGATGCGGCCAAGGTGAGAGTCCATCAAATTCCTCCTCGGAATGATGTCTTCTTGCATTTATCTCATCCGCCTTTGCTGGCTTCGGATGCGCCCGTTGCAGGAGTTCCTGGACGCTCGCTGGGTCCAGACGACGGGCAGCTTTGAGGACAGGATCACACTCGACAAGAGTTTCTGGCGAGCGATCCGGTGGTGGGGCACGCGCGCGCATCTGACGGCGGGCATGGACTTCCAGACCCCGGGCCACTAGAAGACAGTGACCACGGATGCCTCAATGAAAGGGTGGGGAGCGCACACCGAAAATCTGCATGCGAGAGGCCTTTGGCTTCCGACGGAGAAATCCCTCCATATCAACGTCCTGGAACTCCGTGCAGTGTTTTGGGCCCTCAGGTCCTTCCTTCCGTCCCTCAAGGGCAAGGTGGTGAGGATCTTCACCGACAACACCACCACCATGTTCTACATCAGGAAGCAGGGCGGTACCAGATCCCCAGCCCTGTCCAAGGTTGCGCAGGATCTGTGGCATTGGGCCGTCGCCCAAGGGATGTTCCTGGTGCCGTTTCATCTGGCAGCAATAAAAAACACCATCGCCGACTCGCTCAGCAGAGAGCTGCGCTCGTGCCACGAGTGGTAACTACGACGGGACCTAGTGGACCGCCTCTTCCGACACTGGGGCACACCCCAGATCGATCTGCGCGACAGCGAGGAACTCCAAGTGCTGGAGGTTCGCCAGCAGATTTCCCCAGCTGAGGAGCATGGGCGATGCTTTCTCGTTCCCCTGGGAGGGCCTATTCCTGTATGCGTTCCCTCCTTTACCGTTGCTGATCCGGCTCATCAACCAGCTCAAGAGGTCACGGTGCAGGATGATACTAGTCGCACCCACGTGGCCGAGGCAGATATGGTTCTCGGACATTCTGGACTTGTCAGCGTCCCCGTCAATCAAGCTGCCAGTGGACGCGGATCTTCTCTCCAGGGAAGAAGGCGCCATCCTCCATCACGACCCGAAGTCGGTGAACTTGCAGGCCTGGCTCCTGCAGCGCTAGAGTTTGGAGGTTACGACATACCGGCCGAGTGCAGAGAGGTTCTTGCAAAGGCCAGGGCGTCCTCAACTCTTAAATGCTACGGACACAAATGGAAGAGGTTCTCTGTCTGGTGCCACGCGCAGAAGATTAACCCTCTACGGATTACGGCTCCGCAAGTACTGCCGTACCTACTGACGCTGGCCAAGGCTGGACTAGCGCACGCTTCCATCAAGATTCATCTTGCTGCGATCTCCCGATACACCAGAACCACGGGACGGACGTCTTTGTCGTCTCATCGTATGGCGAGAGAATTCATGAAGGGACTGTTCAGATCATTCCCGCCGGTGAAGGCACCGGCCCCGGCGTGGGAGCTCAACGTGATGCTGACCAAGCTCATGGGACCTCCGTTCGAGCCTCTGCACTCAGCTTCGTTGAAGTTCTTGTCGTGGAAAACGGCGTTCCTTGTGGCCATCACCTCCGCACGACGAGTGGGAGAGATCCAGGCCCTTTCCTGCAAGCCCCCGTGCTGGACTTTTCACGACACAAGGGTAGTGCTCAGGGCGCACCCCTCCTTCATGCCCATGGTGCCGTCGGACTTCCACCTCAACGAACCCTTGGTGTTGCCTGTTTTCTTCCCTTCGTCGCCGGCAGAGAGGACTTTGCACTCGCTGGATGTGGCTAGAGCGCTGAAGTTCTACGTGGACCGCACGAAGAGCTTTCGGAAGACGTCGCAACTTTTTGTGAACTTTGGACCGGTCAATCGGGGGAAGGCTCTCAAAGGCTTCCATTTCCAGATGGCTCTCCGGCTGTATCATGTACTGTCATCGGTTGGCAAACCGACCGCTGCCCGGCCGTCCGAGAGCCCATTCCACCAGAGCGATCGCAGCTACCACGGCGTTCCTATCTGGTGTGCCCCTGCTGGACATCTGCAGGGCTGCTACGTGGAGGTCGACGCACACCTTCACGAAATTCTACTGCGTCGACCGGGATTCCAGGGAGGAGTCCAGGGTCGGCCAAGCAGTGCTGCGCAACCTGTTCGCCTGAGGTGAGCCTGGTGAGGAGGTAAGAGACGCTTGATGTTGAGTTGTTGTATTGCTTAATGTTGAGCCTTTTGCCACCTCCCGTGGTTGTGCATGTGTACTGCTATGTATTCTCTTATTCATGAGCATGTGAATCCATGCCAGACCCCATGCTGGAGAAGGAACAAGTTACTTACCTGTAACTGTTGTTCTCCAGCATGGGTCTGGCATGGATTCACATGCGAACCCTCCCTCCTACCCCTCTGCGGCTCTTCACTTCGTCATACTGCCACTTCACGTGCTACCAAATCTGAGGATGGCTGCCAGAGGCGGGGCTTAGGGAGAGGGCAGTCATTGGATGTGGTCAGTATGACGCAGAAATCAATGATTGGTTACTACTACGAAAGTCAGATAGAAACGAAACTGATACTGAGTTTTTTCTTTACCGAAGATTCCCAGCCTGACTGGGAATATTCATGAGCATGTGAATCCATGCCAGACCCATGCTGGAGAACAACAGTTACAGGTAAGTAACTTGTTCCTTGCCAGCAGCCAAAAGGTAGTGTAGAGCGGAATCGGAGCCTGCAGGAGCAAAGGCCTCCTTGTAAAAGGGATCAAGAGGGAGAGAACTGGAACCTGCATTGCTCGGGGCAAACGGACCAATGTGAGAATCCTTGTCCTTTTGTGCAATATACATGTGGAAGAAGCTGTAAGCAAATTATGTGAAAAGACTAACCCGCAAAGCAGTTGTTGGCTCATCTATCCTCATTGAGGAATCAAGGTTGAAAAGTTTGGGACAAGCCTTACCACAGAGTAAAAGTTGTAGTAGTAGGAGTTTTATCCTGGCAGATCAGTAAACTAGGAAAGGGACAAATGGGAGTTAGTCTTGGCAGGCGAGTGTACTCAGATCATTTGAAGTACCGTGAATGTAGTAGAAGGTTATGGTGAAAAAGAAGTGTCCATTCCACTACCTTCTTTTGATGAACTGTTGTATAACATCCTGACTAAAGTGTATCTTTTGAATGAACCATCCTGACTGAGGTGTTACTTGTAAAGGAGAAATGTGATGTGAGAACGAGTGATTGGTCTTCAGTGAAAACAACAGTTTGACTTCTGAATTGATGTGTGAAGAGAAAGTCTTTTGGTTAGCCAAACAGGAGGTTGTGGAAGCTTTAACAATTGTCTTTAACTGTGAGCAAACCTTTTGGAACTAAGATTGTCACTTTGCCAAATGAAGGACATATTGAATGGAACTTGGTTAGTGAAGAGAACTTTCCTGACTGAGCTTTGGTTTGAAAAATCCTGAATTGATCCAGGGTAAGGGGATCCCATTCTCGTCGGAAGTATTCCCTTTTAGAACCTTTGTGCTTGAATTTGTTATTTTGTGCAGTTTAAACATCCAAATAATTCCTGTATAATTTTTGTTGTATGTATTAGTGTGAGGGACAGATACTTGTGGACGTTAGGTCATGTTCCTTTAGCTTCAGTTTGTTAGGTAGGGAAACCCTTGTTATGTCAGGGAAAGATAGGCGTTTGTCTCACCTGTTTAAAATGGCATCTTGTGAGAAATCTGTACCTATCTAACCGTCTCACATTTCCGACACCTCACAGTACAGATACGACCTGCAGCTGTCGGCCTGTTTAGCCGAAGGCTGCGCAGTTAAAGGGTTGTCTGCAGGTGTCAGTACCTCGGTTTGGGAAAAATGGCAAAACCTTTTCTTTTTTCTAACCCGAAGTGCTGACACCTGCAGGCATCCCTTTAACTGCGCAGCGCTTCGGCTAGACCGGCTGCCTGAGGTGTCGACGTAGCTGGTGGCTAGTCGGGGGTGAGCTCCCCCCAGCTCGGGAGCCCTTTTTGGAGACTGCCACAGCCCACTTAAGCCCTGCCTAGGTTCATCCTTCCTGGTTTGCTTACTGGTATTAAGCCACTTCTCCCAGTATAAAAACATTCCTTTGCATTGCCCTGAGATTTACATTTGTTGTTAGTCCAAAAACGGGCCTTTTACTAATGTGGCTGGTCAATATTGGAATCCATCCTAATGCATTTCAATTGGCAACTGCAGTTGGACCAGCCTTGAAACTTTAAAGGAGGTTGATTAATTTTGAAAAGATGTAGAACTCTGACATTCTATGCACTCTGGCAATACAATTCTCCAACCACATTGCCTCCAACCACATTGTCACCAACACGCAGTTGCTGAAATCCTGCAGAAAAGTCACCCACACACACTTGGTAGCAATGATTCCTCCCAAGTACAAAATAGTTCAAAACAAACATTTTGAAAATATGGAAAACCTATATAGAGTTTACCTACTGTCTACTTGCCCAATGGACGATATGTTAGTACTTGACAACAACGGGAGTGGGTGTATAGAAATTGCACACCCCTCATCTCCACACAGAAGTATCTCTGATTGTGATTTATTTATTTTTTTGGCCCGAGTTAGCTAAAATTCTATGTTTGAAATTCCGGCACGTGTAAACTTTTTGTGGGCCAAAATAGGGACTGCTGCGATAGTTTTTTAATGGCTTTACATGAGAATCTAAAGACGCCACTTGAGTTGATCTGTGTATGTATAGTTCAACCCAAGCGAACCTCTTTTGGATGTCAATTCATAAAACGTCTTCAGGAACAGATGCTCTGGATTGAGAATTTGTAGTCTCCAGTGTAGTTTTCTTCTTAATTGCTGCCATCTTTCTTGTAGTCTTTGTTCTACTTTTAAGAGCAAGAAATATTTTATCATAGAGCTTTAAAGTTATTTGGGAGGCTGACCAATGTTGAATTGGGCTGGCTTCTCGTCCGTTCTGCTAGTCTTTGTTGGTATATCTGAAAGTGATTCCTCCTCCTGATGAGCATATGTAAATGCAAGGGTTGTTTGTATTGTTCTTTGGCTATCTCCTCAACGATGTCTGCTGGTGGGATTTCAGTTCTTAACATTACTTTATTTCAAATGTTTAATTGGGACAGTTTAAACATCTGTCCTAAGAGCTTTGACATCTTTCATTAAATATGTTAATAAAATTCTATTTTCCGGTTCAATGGGAATGAAAGTCTCTAGACTGGAGAAGGCGCCTGTCATGTCCACATAGCCCTCAACATGTTTAGCCTGTTTTAGGCTTCGGTATGTTTATAGATGATTTTGAAATGAAATGCCCTTTAAGTAGCAGGTTGAAATATTAACTTTCTAAAGGATTTGGTCTCTTTGAGGATTCCCTCGCACACGATATGTGGGTAAAATGTCAAGCGTGTCTCCTTACACATTTGGTTATGGACGAAATGCACCAAATAGTGTTTCTAGGATCCTGTATTAAAATATTTTACTACTGCTATATTTGGTGTGGGACTTCGAAGAATCCAGCCCGTTATGGCTGCCCCCATGAAGTTGGCTTTTGTTCCCATCCCCTTTTCTCAGTTCTCTCCGGGAAGTCTTCCCTGCTGTCCTCCCTCATAGACAACCCCCAGCTTTCCCCCTAAACTACTGTGACCTGCTGCCCAATCTATCTTTCTCTCTCTCTGTTTCTCTCTGTCTCTCTCTGTCTCTCTCTGTCTCTCTCTCTGTCTCTCTCTCTGTCTCTCCACCCCTCCCCCCCTTCTTGATACGTCCTTTAGTGTGTCAGGCTTCTGGGGACTCTGTCTGTAGACCGTAAATGCTGTATTTAAAATTGCTTCAGTTGAGAGATGCCACAGTGGGCGCATGGCGGGCAGCTAACTGTTCTGCCCGGGCCCGTAAAGGGGTACTGAGCACACCCTTGCGATCTTCAAGGTGGATCGTCCCTGAAAGGGAAAGCCTGGGGCAACTCCGCTCGAAGTTTGGAGAGAAACTGTGGCAGGACATTTCAGATAGCCACGCCTAGATGGAGGGAGAAGCAGAGCGAGAGATGCGTACTGCGAAAGGCCCGGGCTGGTCCCTTATGAGGAGGGCCTTAACAGAGGTGCTCAGTGGCTGAGTGGTGAGCTTCGTCGGGGTCAATACTGGTGTAGCGGAGGACGCCCCCACCCCCGAGGAAGTGGAAGAGGGGTGGGGGGCGGCTGGAATAGCAGTGTGGTGCGGGAGGCTGCTGCAATTAAAGTGACCCAGAGGAGGAAGTGATGTGTCCCGCCCCGGGGACGCAGAGAATGCCGGAGCGGGTGCAGTGATCTGGTGGTCCTGCAGAGCACTACTGAGCTCCCGCGGGGAAGAAGGATGCGGCGCAAGGCAGGAAGGCCTGTCTGGGATGCCTGGAGTGCAGGAGAGCCCATCTGCGAGGTAGGACTGGTGGCTTTCCTGTAACGCCACACTGCACGTGATAAAGGGGCGGCGGGCAGGGGAAGAGGAGACTAGCGAGTGGAGTAGTGGGGCATTGGAGACCTCCCCCACCCGCCCCAGGGGGAGGCCATTTGTGTTCCCTGTGGAGCGGGTCAAGGGGAGTTAATCACCCTGCGGAGCTAGCAAGGCCCGCTTGAAAAAAAGCCTGGAGAAGGGTACTGGGGGCGGCCTGGCCATGTGCACCCAGGAAGGGGAGGTGACGCCTTGAAGTGGGACCAGTGTTGGGTGCAGGGGGCGAGGGCCCCCTCAGCTGGAAGAGGGGCACGTGCCTGCCTCACCACAACATTTTCTTGGTCTGCCACAGGAGTGTGCTGGTGAACAAGAAGGGTGGGGGAATGCCTGTGTGGCTGGAAGTGGGGGAGTGGAGAAGTTACAGCGACGACCCCCCCCCCAAGGGGGAGTCGGAGGCCCCTGGACACGGTGAAGGGTGGCTGGCGAAAAGAGAAAGGGTGGGGGGCCTGTCCTGACTTCCTTGGACCCTGCCCAATTGGAGTGGGAAGTGTGTGGGCCAGGGGCAGAGCTGTGCAGTACCGAGACCAAGCAACCATCCAAGGAAGAACAAGCCAGGCAATTGAAGGGGCTGTGGGGAGCACTCGGAGCCCAGAGATAAATAAGATGGAGATCTGCCCTGGAGAGATTTCTGTTCCAAGCCCCCCTACCCAGTGCAACCCCAACCATACCCACCCAGGCCGGAGAAATGGAGGACGACCCGGTGTCTACCAAGAAGGACTTTGCGGCACTGATGGGGGTAATGCGCTCAGCATTGGGTCTCAGGTTCGATAAAATGGACCAGAGAATGGACTCAATTGAGGGTTCAATGTCTGAAAAGCAATCAAATTTTGTTGATACATTGGAGACGCAAATTGATATGAGGCTCTCAGAACTGGAAAGGAGGGAGCCCGAAGTGAAGTTAAAAATGGATGACTCAGACTAGGGAACAAATGAACAATCTCAGTTTTTCCGGGTTCCCGGAAAGGGAAGGAGATACCGAGGGAGATATCAAGAGGTCAGTCATAGAAGTGTTGAGACTCCTGTTTGGCTCAGACGCGATTGATGAGCCCACGATCGACCGAGCACACAAAGCCGGGGGAGGCGCGGGGGGACCAAGAACAGTGCTGGCGAGGCTCCAGCACTTCCCTGAAAAGGTCAAGGTACTGGAGAGGGCGAGGAAAGTGGGAACAGTGGCCAATATAGCAATCTATCAAAATCTGTAATCCTTTACGTTGGCCAGGAGGAAGCAATGTGGTCCCTTGACGAAATGGCTCTGACACAGGAGTGAAGTACCGATGGGGCTTCCCCTTTCCAATATCTTTTGAGCATGAGGGCTGTTCGTACAGCCTAACGACTGAAGATGACATTCAAAGGGTGATGGCCGAACTTGGAGGGACTCCCGGCCCCCGCTGCGGGGCCCTGGCGAAGCGTCTGAAGGAGCATGCTACAGTGGCCAGTTGAAAGATAGACAAAAGATCCAGAGAACACAGAATTTTAAAATACTTAACACTCCTCTGGGAGGGAGGGGGAATCGATGACCACTGGGAATGGTAATGCTGGGGTCATTGTCATTGAGGAGATGTGTGGTGGGGTTCTTATGGGGTCGTTCCTGGCAGGGGCAGGATGATGGGGTGGGGGTGGTGGGTAAGGAGGTGTGGGGGGGAGCGGACGGGGGGGAGTGAGGAGATTGGAGGTATTTGGTGGTGGCGGGGCTTAGGGAAAAGTGCTTTGTGGAAGCTGGTCCCGGGTTTAGGGGGACCACTGGTGATTTGATCCCATCTAAGGTGACGAATCTGGGCAGGATTGGATGCCGAGGTTCAGACCGGGGAGTTAGGTTGGGTTCTTTATGCATAGTTCAAAGTGTATGGTTTTAGAGCTTGTTTAGTGTGCCATGTATCCGGAGGCTCGAGGGAAATGTCTGGGGGTTTGGGGTGGGTTGTGGGGTATGGTGCTCCGACAGTGGAGTAATGTCTGGATCGGGTGAAGTGAGTATTGGCTCCTTCAATGCGCAAGGCCTCAACTTGCCAAGTAAGAGATCGATAAGTGCTCTGTGAATTTAAGAGGGCACAACTAGGTTGGATGTGCCTTCTGGAAAAACACTGGTCGAGGGGCAAAGAGCCCTGACTGTGACCCACGGAAGTGGGCGACGTGATCATGGCTACTGATGTGGGCAAAAGGAGGGGGTGGCGGTTTTGATCTCAACCAGACTGGGATTTGTTGTGGAATCGGTTCTTGCCGATCTTAATGGGAGATGTGTGTTTGTCAAGGGTCTATGGAGCGGTACTTGACTTGCGTTGGGTTCTGTATGCGCCAAATATGTCTGTGTGACTTTTGGGCGGGGGTTAGGGACTGACTGATTTAGTTTGTGGACGGACAGTTGGTGGTTGGAGGGCATTTCAATATGGTGCTAGTCCCAGTGAGGGACCGTAAGAGAATGGGGGAGGGGCCGGCTGTGAGGTCAAGGGCTGGAGAATCGCAATGTTTTAAACAAGTGAATGGGGTTTTGGGCTTGGTTGACTCCCTCGAGCCCCACCCCAGATGGCGATGGGCTATACACCTTTTTTCGACGGTGCACGATTCAGTCTCACACATTGACTTAATTTTGGTGGTCACAACCTTGAAGCTGCAAGTTTTGGACTCTCAGGTCACCACAATCCCATAGTCTGATCATGACATGGTAAGGATCTCAGTTGGCATGGCACAGGGAGCAGGCACCGGTGGGAGCTGGAGGTGTAATGATTTTCTGCTAAAAGACAGAGGTGCAATATGAGCTGCTAGTGGGAATTAAGGAATATTTTGACTTCAATGATACCGGGGAGGATGGGGTTCAGTTTGTGTGGGAGGGCTTCAAGGCACCGATTCCGGGGGAGGGAGGGTGCTGATTAGGATGGGCTCCCAAAAGAAAAAGGAGGGAGTTCAGAAAGCATTCTATGTCAAAAGATAGCGCCAATACAGCCCGGGTGGGAGTCGGGGGGGAGGGTTGCAGGGAAAGTATGTTTCAGTCTGAAGCGAAGGAGCTCCGGCAGTATAAAAGACAGCCGAAGACCATCGTGACTCAGGATACTGAAACAGAAATACCAGGAGGGGGGACAAAGCGGACAAGCTTCTTGCATGGAGATTTAGGCTGGAAAGGAATTTGCAAAGTACTATAGCAACCTCTTTGCGTTGGAATGGAGGGGGGGAGGAGGCACAGATGGATTACTTTTTGCGGGCACTACCCCTTCCAGGGCTTTCCTAGGATGTAGTGGAGAATCTTGAGCGCCCTATAAGTGTTGAGGAAGTCTTACATGCCGTCAAGGGTATGAAGTCGGGGATGGCTCCTGGGAAGATGGTTTCACAATGAAGTTTTATAAGATATTTAGGTCACTGTCAGCCCATGTTTCGTGAATGTGTTCAATGCATGTCTGAATTGGGAGGATCGGCCTTCTACGATGTTGCTGGCATCGATATTGGCAATCCCAAAGGAGGGGAAAGATCCATCTCCCTCCTAAACCGTGAGTTAATGATTCTGGCGAGTCCTGGGAACGGGATTAGAGGGGGGACTGCCAAAACTGGGAGACCAGGTGGGCTTCATAAGAGGGAGATCGGGATCTGACGATATACAGAAGACCATACATTTGATTAATTGTGCTCAGGAGGGGGGGCTTGGATGCTTGGCATCTCTGGTTTCTGAGAATGCCTTCAACGGGATAGAATGGCCCTTCATGATGAAGGCCCTGAAGAGGATGGAGTTTGTGTCAATCTTCCTGTGATGGGTAGCAGAGCTTTACAATAAGCCCAGGGCCAGAGTCAGCGTCAATGGGTGTCCCCTTTGTCCATTACTATATCCCTTAGCGATGTAACCTCTAACGATTGCAATTCGTTCAAATGGGCAGACCAAGGGTGTAGTCGGTAGGGAGATAGAGTGCGAGCGCTCACTCTTTGCAGACAACATACTGTGATACCTTACTGACATTCAGCACTCTCTGCCGGCGCTCATGACGCAGATCTCAGAATATGGCAGTCTCTCCGGGGTTAAGATTAATGTAGGGAAATCATGCATTATACTGGTACTTAAGCATAGTCTCCTCGACTCCAAGAGGCGATACCAGGGCATGAGAATTGACGATAAGGGCATACAGTACCTGGGTATTCAGGTGACTAGGGATGTAGAGGAGATGCTGTCAGCTAATTTTGATCCCTTTCGTGCACGACTGACAGCTGATCTTAAAAGGTGGGACACTCTGATACTAACCTGGTATGGACGGATGAAATCTATAAAGAGGAATGTACTCCCATGATTGTTATATTTATTTGCAGCTATTCTGAGACAGCTCCCGGAGAGGTTCTTTCTAGCAGTAACGGGAGCATTCTGCAAATTTATCTGGAGAAATAAGACGCTCCGAGTGAAAATGGTGACTGACACTCAAAAGGGATAGGGGATGGAGGGGATTTGGGTTCCCTGATGTGCGAGTGTATTATAAGGCGACTCAGCTGAGGGGGTGATGTTTAAGCACATGAGGTACTACTGGGGGACTTATTGGACCTAATTTGAAGATTTGATGTTTGATCTGTTGAAGATGAGGGACTACTTTTGGTCCCCACTTCGGTCTATTCCGGAATGTCTTAGGTCCCACTCTATTTTTAGGGTGTGTTGGTCCATCTGGCGCGACACCAAAGGCAACCACACATTATTATCATGGCCCTCTCCGATTTTCTCAGTATGGGGCCCCCCATTTCTCTTCAGGTGTCAGGGGCTGGCTTTCTCACTGTTTAAGGATGCTGTTTTTCTGGACCTTGAAGCCATTTGGGGAGGGTCTCTGTTTCAGTGTTTGAATACCTCTGCATCAAGGGCATGTCGACTGATCCATGGTGGGGTGGATCTGTGGCAAGAGGGCTGACTACTGTTGAGAAGGTCGTTGACCTATCTACCACGAGAAGGGGTATCTTGTCTAGATTATATAAAGCCATGAACGAGACCTGCTTAGCGGGGAGGCAAATATTTCAGAGGTATTGGGTGCGGGAGGAGATCTCGGAGGCGCTCTGGGTGTGAATTTATAAAGTGACTTTCTAGGGCTGTTTGTTTACCTCCACGGTACAGCATAATTTCAAAATGTTGATGGGCTGGCATAGGGATCCTCTGACACTCTCCAGGATGTTTGCGGGAGCTTCTCCCGTGTGTCCCAGGAGATGTGGACAGTGGGGAGGTCTCTGGTCCACGTGTGGTGCCGCTGCGCTAGGGTGCAGGTGTCCTGGAAGGGTGTGCTGAGTTGGATGGAAGAAGTCACAGAAGTTTGGTTAGGCCTGGACCACTTGCAGGTGCTCCTGTGGGTCCCGGAAAAGGACAGGGAGGAATACAGGCTCCCAGGACGTGGGAAGCGATGCTGAGAGCGGGGCAATTGGCCATAGCTCAAGTGTTGGAAAAGTGAAACGCTTCCGTCAAAAGAAGTCTGGGAGGGGAAAGTACATAGCATGATGGTAAAGGAGAAGTTGACGGCTATAGTTCATGATGGGTTGAGTGAGTTTTATGTGGATTGGGGCGTGCTACTGCTGAAATGGGGGCTGCAAGGGGCGAACCCAGCAGGCCATACAGGCACATGAGTTATGGCGGTGTCGGGTGCGGGGGGGGCGGGCGTGGGAGGGGCTGGTATTTGGTGGGAGCCAATGCAAGATAGTAAAGACACGATAAGGGCAGAACCTCTGAGACATAGGTAAAAGGGTAACTACACCATTGGACAAGTTTTAGAGAGGGGGTTTGGGGAGGACCGGGGAGGGTGTAATTGGGTTTAATATGCAGGGGGTAGGGTGTTGTGGGCGTTATTGGTGGGGTTGTAGGGGGTAGGGAGAGGGGTGGGAAGTGGGTAAGGGTTCAAGAGTGGGGATTATGTGGTTTGAAATTTAAAAACCACATTATGCCTTGTTCACTTCAAAAAAATTCAATACAAACTAAAGTTTAAAAAGAAAATTGCTTTGGAATGACAAACCGATTATTCTGAAAATGTGAATATGAAGGGTTCAATGCTTGGGAGGTTTAAATTACCTGCAACAGTTCTTCTTTAGTGTTTAATATATTCACATTCTTAGTTCAGTAATTCAATCTCCAGGACGGGCACAACATTTGCAATGGCCACTAACCATGACAAATATGAAATGGTTTTCGTTTGTATGTATAGAATAGGCATCGAGTGACTTTTTTATGGATGGCTTGTAGCTTGCAAAAAACGTTTACCCCTTTCTCAAGGGTATGGTTTAGTAAAGAAACAATGGTAGTCTTGGTCTGTCATAAACGCATCAGCTCTTTGCTATCAAAGGCTGCACAATCACTGATCACTGGCGTCTTTTAATTCTTTTGTTGCACATAAAGGTCTCCACTTGCTGTTCATTAAACTGAATTCGATTTGATCTGTCTTTGTACCTTGAGATGGGACCATGTCTCTGGAAACCTTTTAATTTAAGCTGTCAATCATGCCAAATAAAAGCACAAAACCATCATTATCGATATGCTCAAAAGAAGAAACCTTTTCTTGACGGGTCTTATTGGGTTGTGCTATTTGGAATATCTAGCGCTTGCACCTTTTGTGGACACATCTATTCTGCATCCTCCATGCTGAAGTTGCTTTTGTGGTACTGTAAAATGACTGTATAGAGCAACTAAAAATGGCCAGTTGGTTCCAGAGGATTACTTTTTTTGCAAACGTGTTAAACCATGGTCATAGAGGCCAGGCAAGACCTGCAACACATTGGATATTCACTTGTACTCTTCCACCAGTCTGACTTATGACCCACAGCCAGGTGATGCAACTGACTTTGATAACTAGTCTTCTTCAGAACAATGAGTAAGAAGACTGATATATTAATGGGGGTGGTGGAGTTTCAGAATGTTACTAGGAGTGCAAATAAAGTGCAGCTCTACCAAGAGCTGTTGATGGCTGATCCTGGCTTTATTAAAGTAACTGTATTGGTTCTAAAACTTAGCTTGCAATTACTCCCTGGTTTGTCAGTGGTACAAGGACATTTAGTTAACATGCCTTTCAGTGGATGTACCTTTTTTAAGAACCAATCTATGATTGCTCTGGAAATTATCAAAATTGTGGTATGGTATTGCAAGGATTGCGGAAGAACTAAACCTTCAGTAGTGGCATGTGAAACCGAAGAGATTTGAGTAGATCATTTAACCCTACTTTCCTTTTAAATTCCACCTGTAGTCATGAAATGAGGCTTTCAGTCTTTGAATATCCAAGTGTAAGAAGCTGCAGTTCAAATTGCTTTGTTCCTCATCAACCGCATTGAACAGGTTACTTAGTTAATTGAATATAAATCTCCTTTTTGAATGGATTGTGTCCTCCCACCACGTATTCCTCATCTTTTGATATATGTATCTCGCCAGCTTCAGAAAAATTTTCTCGGCAGAGGGCGCTGTGCAGGATGTTGTGGCATTTATGTCCCTCGAGGGCAGCCTTGTGGTGTCGACGTCACCAGTAATATAAATAGTTTGTGCCGCGCCTGTTGGCTTCAGTTCTGTTTTTCCGATAGCTTTGCTTCGAGATAACGGCGTGTTTTTTTTTCCTCAAGAAAAAATGTATTCTTCTTCGACTCATTCTACCCCTAAGTCGGGCTTTAAAAAGTGTTATGACTGTGGGGCAAAAATGTCGATAACAGACCCTCACCGTGTCTGCCTTTGGTGTTTTGGTTCCGCCTATTGGACCGACGACTGCGGCTCCTGTCAGCCTATGACTGAAAAAGCTCTTTGGGAATGCAAAGGTAAATTGACGGTGGGGCGATAAGCTTTGAAGGACTCTTTGAAGAAATAGAAGTCTGGTGAGTTCAAAGACTACTCTGCATAAGCACTCGAAGAGGTCTCGATCGAGTAGTCGGTTGAGACATTCTTCGTCTTCTGCTTACAAGAAGAAGAGGCATCATAGGTCTCCCGCTTAGTCATCGGACACCTCCTCTGAGGTTATACGATGCCCGACTAGGTTGGATTCCCCCAGCAAGTGGAATGCTTTTATGGTGGAAATGTTGCAAATCTTTGAGAATGCGGCCCAGGTCCCCTCAAAAGAGCCTTGTGAGAGCCAGGCCCCGGTTGCTCCTTTTGGACGACACAGGAAGGTTAAAACCACTTCGGCTAAATCAAGTAGAAGGTTGGAAACTCTACTTTCTTGACCCAGCACTAAGGTGTCGAAGGTTTCGACCCGAGAGTAGAGTCCGATGCCGGCAAAGAAGCATAAGACGGCGAAACATTCTATGATATGCCATCGGCGCCGATGGCTTCGAAGTCAAGGAGACATTTACTCCTTTATCGAAGACCTCATCGACGCATTCGACGATATCCTCGATCCCGTCGAGGCAAACTGTGATTCAGGAGAAAAGTTACAAACCTGTACCGAAGACAGACTTTTTAAAGTCAATGGGCCTCATTACAAGTGCACCGGTCCGGAGTTAACACCGCCGTTAAAACCATACCGGCACTGTTTCCATGCCTGCCCAATAATGACCCGCGTCCCCGGAAATAGCACCGCCCCAAACCGCCACCGCAGAGTAAAGGTCCCCGGAAAATCCGCCTGCACGGAAACCGCCCCGTTACCGGCAATACGAAACACCGCAAGCATCACAACTAGCACGGACACGGAAACACCGCCAGAAAAATTGCGTTAAAACCGTGATCACGGAGGCGGTACCGCCGCAACCGCGAACAAGACGTTAAACAGTGCCTGCTGAACTGAATCAGGGCACAGGTGCACTGAATCAGCCCAGCTGGACCCAGCAGCACACTGGGAGCCTACAAAAGGGCCACACCCAGCCAAACACAACACAGAAACATGCAGGCAGCAGCTCTAGTAGCACTGGGACTGGGCCTACTCAACCAACAGGCAGCACTGCACATGATGGCAGCAATGGTGCAGAGGAGGAGGCGTAGGCGCCAACCAGCCAACCCTGCACCCATGGCCAACCCCATTGTCCATCCGGCACAACCCCGCAGGCAGCCAGCAATACCACGCATCAGGGCCTCACCCTGGAACCTTACCCCTGTACAGATCCACACACTATACCGGCTGGACCGTCCCACAATCCTGTACATCACTGCCATGATTGAGGACAACATCAGCAGCCACATAGACACCCCCAACTCCACCCCCCCCCTCCTGAAGGTAGTGTCTGTGCTGCATTTCCTTGGCACTGGCACCTATCAACACAAGGTCAGTGAGCTGCACGGCATATCACAACCCTGTTTTTCGAAAATCCTGGTCCAAGTACTGGATGCCCTGTTGCGCCATGTGTCCCAACACATAGCCCTACCCCGTACCCTCCCCGAGGTCATTGCCACCAAGTTGGCCTGCCATACCATAGCAGCCATGCCAAATTGCATTGGTGCAGTCGACTGCACCCACATCGAGCTGACAGTACCACGTGCAATTGAGATGGTCTTCCGCAATAGGAAACAGTACCACTCACTGAATGTACAGATGGTATATGATGCCATGCAACTGATTACACACTGCTGCGCAAGTTTCCCAGGCTTACCCCATGACTCAATGGTACTGCGCAATTCCACGCTGCCACAGTACATGGAACGCTATGCTGGTCAAAACACCTGGCTACTAGGTGAGTACAGCTGACAATGCTATGACCCTGTTGAAGTGGTGTGTGTGTCTCCAGGACAATGGGCAATGTGAGTGTGGCGCTGTGACCGAACATGCATCTCAGCACCTGCCATCAACCAAATAGATTGCGTATCGCAAACATCACGAAGTAAGACATGACAGGTCACCACTGTGTGCCCGTACACACCCTGCCACATGACACACACAGCCGATACTTCCACTGTCCCATACACCTTGTGCCACTACTAACACCCACCCACAAATGGGACACTGACCTCCCAATGCACATGATGCCTGTAAATGAGACGTCCTGCATTAACTACTTCTACACAATGGAGTGACTCTGCCATGTGTGCACAGCACTGCACTCTGCCATAATCACAATCAAATGTCACCCACAGGTCAGAGTACACGTACATGTGTAGGCCGATATCCAGTTGGCTGTATCCACTGTGATGGCCAATAATCACTTCCAACCACTGCATGGCACATATGCATGAATGAACGATGATACAAGATAGCACAGCATCAGGTGAAGACATGATGCCACAAACACTGACATTTCTCTCCATCCCATGTAGGTGATGCTGGATATGCACTCACGCCATGGCTGATGACCTGTACGGAGACCAAGGAACAGGCATGAAGAGGCGTACAATAGGGCACATATCCGCACACGTGGAATGATTGAGAGGACATTTGGACTGCTGAAGGCCCGGTTCTGCTGCTTGAGCAGATCTGGTGGGGCACTGCTGTACAGCCCAGTGAAAACGGGTAAAACCACAGTGGTATGTGCCATGCTGCACAATATCTGCCTGTGCAGGAACATCCCAATGCCACCAGATGGAGATGAAGAAGATGGAGACGGGGATGGGGATGGGGATGGGATGGCACCACCTCCCCCTGGGGGGGGGGCCACATGATGGCCAAAGAGCACAGGATGAACTGATTCGCATCTACTTCTTAGACACAGCACATTCACAGCAATGCATGCACATGATGATGACCATAAATGATTTATAGTACTGCAAATGAAATGATAATGTCCACACATGTATGTTTAGATTTAAAATGAAGATGTATTGAAGAATTAACAGGGAAGGAGGTGCAATGGTAATGGAAACTCTACACCCGTGCCCACCGACCGCCCAAACTTACCCACCCCACCCATGCCCCAATGTCCAAACACCCAAAACGATCTCCCCCACCACCCAAAAATACCCTCTCCTCACACCCTTCAAGTCCACATGTGTCCTGCAGTGCCCTGCACACATGCCATCACTTCCGTGTGCGCTTATGGGCTTGTGTATTCTTGCCCGAGAGCCCCGTTAGGCGACTCGAGCGCCTCCTTGGACTTTCAGTAGTGGAGCTAGATGGGGTGATGGTATTTGATGGCACCGAATCGGGTATGGATGGCATACGGGCAATATTTGCCTGTTGCCCAATCAACAGGCTCTCTATGATCCTGGAGGTGTAATCATTGCCTTCCCGCACATGGCGTGCCAGGGTGACAATAGTGCTGGCAAAGCGTCCTATTGACCTTGACAGTCGACGCACTGACGTGCTGTAGCACTCACTTTGCAGCTGAGATTCCTCAAGCTGCCTCTCCACCAGCTGTGAGGGTAGCCTGCTGCTCCTCCATCCGCTGCATGCGGGAATTGAGCTCTGCCATAGATGGGGTGGGTGACCGCAGGGGACTTCTGAATGATGTGGGGCTAAACTCCAGCTGGTGAAAGGATCCCAGGTCATCAAATGTGGCCATCTTCCACTGAGGGCCAGTATCAGGGTGCTCTGCCTGGGCACTGTTGTCGCTACAGGCCGCCTCAACTGCAGTGCAGCTGCCTTCTGTGTTGGTTCTGGTGTCCATGATGGGTTCCTGTGGCACCTGTGTTGGCTCAGGCAGCGTCGAGACGCTGGGGGTTTCGGTGGTGGTTGCCGGCACATTTGTTGCTGTTGTTACTGGGTGCAGTGATGCCGAACTGCTGGCAGCATCCTCTTGTGCAGGTGCGGTGGCTTGGACACGTGCCGGTGCAGTCTGGCTGGCGGGTTGTGCCGTGTCACTGTCACTTGATTCAGCTGTGGGTACAGAGGACATGTAATTAGTGTTGTGGTGGTGCCTGCTGGGTGCATCACATGCATCATACGGGGTGATCATTCAATAGTGTTAGTTTCATGCATCTGATTGTTGGGGGTATGCATTGATGTGATGTTGGTGGCCATACGGATCTTGATGGGTCCTTTGGCCCTGTCATGCACTGCCCGGGGGTGGAAGGGGGGGTTGTTAATGGGTCCTTTGGCCCTGTCATGCATGCCCGGGGGTGGAGGGGGTATTGTTAATGGGTACTTTGGCCCTGTCATGCACTGCCCGGGGGGGGAGGGGTGTTGTTAATGGGTCCTTTGGCCCTGTCATGCACTGCCTGGGGGGTGGGTTGTTAATGGGTCCTTTGGCCCTGTCATGCACTGCCCGGGGGGGGGGTGTTGTTAATGGGTCCTTTGGCCCTGTCATGCACTGCCCGGGGGAGGGGGGTGGTGTTAATGGGTCCTTTGGCCCTGTCATGCACTGCCCGGGGGGCGGGGGGGTTGTTAATGGGTCCTTTGGCCCTGTCATGCACTGCCCAGGGGTGGACGGGGGGGTTGTTAATGGGTCCTGCCATCAACTTATTCTCATATGGCATTCATGTTTGCGCACTTACCAGCATCTGCAGGTGGGCTCATCCCTGCCTCAGCCTCCCCGATCCAATGGATGCCCTCCAGGTGGAGGACACTGCTCCAACGCTCCTCCCATGCTTGCAGCCTCAGTGGGGAAGGGGGTCCTCCACCTGTCCCACTGCTGCGTTGGCGGTGTCTGGAGATCAGGTTCCGGACCCTCAGCCTTGAGGTCGTCCCACCGCTTGTGGCAGTCCTTGACGCTCCTCGTAGTCACGCCCACAGCAGTGCACTTGCGTGCTGCTGCAACCTTGCGGACACAGAAACTTTGTTTCCGCCGTCACGGAATCACCGTGGTCTGGACCTGGCAGGTTGTAATGAGGCCCAATGTCCTCTATTTTTGAGGAGCAAACTGCCTCAGAGGAGGATATTTTTCCATTGGGAGTCAGATTTGCCTCTAGAGAAGTACCTGAAGAATTAATTGACCCTGAGTCAAACATGAAATACCTTTCAGACCATGTAGATTCAGGGTACAGAAAGATCATGAACAGGGTTACTGAGTACATGGGCTGGAGTAGGGCCTCACCAACCTTCGTACAGGATGACATGACGGACATCCTTGACCAGGGTCCACAAAAAGACCCAGTTCTACCTTTTCTTAAGGCCCTTCAAAGGAAGTTGGTGGCTAACTGGGAAAACCCTGAATCTTGTTCAGCTGTCAATAGGAGCTTTGCCAGGAAATATAGGCCATCAATCAGTGACCCTGATTATCTCAGTAAACACCCTACGCCTGAGAGTTTGGTGGTCCAGGCTGCGACTTCCACTAGACAGTCAGCCAATCCCTCTATTCCCCCGGCTAGAGACGATAAATAAGTGGACGCTTGGGCTCGCAAGCTGTTTAGGGCCATAATGCCTGAGGTAAAGTCCACTAATGTCAACTGTACCCTAGACAGGTTTACCCATATCCTTTGGGACTGTGTTAAGATGGAGGCTGAACATATTTCAGAAGGCGAAGAAAGGGAAGGCTTTCTGAATATAGTTAAGGATGACAAGGAGGCAATGGGAGAGTGTCTCCAATCAGGATGGGATACTGCTGACTGCATTAGCAGATCCATGGCTGCAAGCATGGTACTACGCAGATTTGCGTGGTTGAGAAAGTCATGATTTGCACCAGATGTGCAGGCCAGGCTACTCAACATGCCTTTTGACGGCTCGAGGTTGTTCGGCAGCAAGGCGGATGAAAGTGGATCTGTTCGCGACCGAGGTCAATCGGAAGTGCGAATAGTATTGCTCAAGGGAATTTCCTCAGAGGAGCTCTGGGGGACGCGTTTGTGGTGGACTGGGAATTTCGACTCCTGTACACATTTCCTCCAGTCCCTGCGATTCCTCCAGTCCCTGCGATTCCTCACGTAATCAGGAGGTTGAGAGAGTTCAGGCAAACCATGATCCTAATTGCTCTGGATTGGGTCAGGAGGATGTGCTACCTGGACCTTCTGGAGACGTCCATCTGCCCTCCAATATGTCTTCCACAAAGAGAGGATCTTCTCTTGCTCGTGGCATGCAGCCCGATAAGATGGCCGCTGCCACAGACAAATTGGCTGCTCGTCCACCGCCGTTCCACTGTAACCTTGGAAGATATATTCACTCACATGTTGTTCTGATTTAAGCCTGTATCCAGCAAGTATTCTGCAACAGCGCCACAATGCCCCTGGGCCGCTGTTCGCTATACAAATTCAAATAAAAAAAAAGATACCGCCCCATGGTGCGGCACAGGTGGGAGAATAAGTTTCAAGGTGGGACTGGTCTTCACCAGATACGTGGCCTACTGCATATCCTTCAACATCGCAGGGCAGATGCCCCGCAGCCAACAAGGTAGAGTATGCCCTGACCTCAGCAACCTCGGGGCCGTACTCCTACGCCACGTAGCGCCCCACTGGTCGTTGAGGACAGATTCTTCGAGAAATTCCTCACGCTCATGAGACCCCCTCAGATGGGCACCATCCTTTGGAATGTGATGAGGGACATGCTGCCTTCTGTCCTGCCACTTGCGCCAATAGTCGTTCCTCCTATGGCTCAAGCGCCTCAGTCCCCCGCACAGCCTCTGCTGCCCGTGCCAGCCTTGTGGTTCTGGCTCCGTTACCTCCTGCACCCCAGGCGGTTCCATACCAGCCTCCGCAGTGGCCTCCGGCCCCGGTAGCTACACCTCAACCTGTGGCGCCCGGTACTCCTCCACCTGTCCCTGACCAATCTGACACCCTGGTGGACACCGACGAGGAGGAGGAGGACCCCGACACGCTGTCTTCAGCCAAGGCTTTCCATGATCGACTTGCAGGTCTGGCCGAATACTTGGGTCTTCCACAACCTGAAGAACAGGAGGTGGGGGTCCTGGCGGAGGTCCTCGCTCTACGCCCCACAGCTAGAACAGGGATTCTGATGCAGAAGGACGTTGTTGCCTCAGCCAAGAAAGGATGGCTTAAGCCCCATTCGCCGCAGCCCACCAATCGGCGTTTTGACGCCAAGTACAGGCAATTGGAGGGGGGATACATACTTGCTGTTGGCACACCCTCAACCGCACTCTTCTGTCATTGCCATGTCCTCCATCTATAAGCTTGTCTTCTTCAGTCCCCTTGTCTTTGGCCCTGCTAGACAAGGAAGATCTTGGCGGCGTATGGGAAGAAGGTCTACTCCAACGCCTCTCTGAACCTTCGTCAGTCTAATGCAGATGCCATGCTCACAGCCATTAACCAGAGGATTTGGCAGGAAATAGCTGACTTTCCGTCGGTACTTCCAGGATACTGTCAGGCGCACTTCAAGGTGGGGCTGGCAGAAGCAAAGTTGGTGGCTCTAGACGACATGGAGTCCACAGTGGTGCATATAAGGCACCTCAGGCCGCACTATCTGCAGTGCCATGGCCATGAGAAGGACGGCCTGGCTGCGAGCTACCAAATTCAACTTGGATGTCCAGGAGCGCATATTGGGCCTTCCGTTCGAGGGTAGTGACCCCTTTCACTCAACCACCGATGATGAGCTAAATAAGAACTGTTCCCAGGCTGCGAAATCCTTATCCATCCTCACGAAGTCCACGCCCAAGACTTACAGCCAGACGCACCAGTGTTCCGACAAGGGGTGGGTATTGGGCGGGTTCCGGGGCTTCCAGGAACAAAGGACCAGGCAGCCGGACCGGTCTCCACTCAGCACTGCCTCAAACACAAGG
Organism: Ambystoma mexicanum; assembly: GCF_040938575.1. Classification (NCBI taxonomy): domain Eukaryota; kingdom Metazoa; phylum Chordata; class Amphibia; order Caudata; family Ambystomatidae; genus Ambystoma; species Ambystoma mexicanum. Next base: position 1,091,168,319 of record NC_090929.1, read on the forward strand.
CAGGGAATAAGGGCTTTTTTTCAGTCCCCCCTTCTCCGCCCCAGCCTCAAGAGGGGAAAAAAGGCATGACACTCCCCTCCAGGTTCACTTGTCTCTAGCGGGGGGCAGGCTTGCCCTTCACCCACTTTATTGGTGCACAAGTTTTGTGGACCCCTGGATCCTTTCCCTAGTGTCCATGGGCTAAAGCCTACCGGTTCCTCCCTCTCCTCCCATAGATTGGGACAGCAACTCTTTTGGCGGAAATTTGATCGCTCGCAGAGAGCCAGGCTGTGGAAGACGTCCCAGCCTCCCTGTGGAGTATGGGCTTCTACTCCAGGTTTTTAACCATGCACAAGAACCACCAGGCTGACCTGAGAGTTGTGTTGGACTCTTCTACCCTGAACCTTTCCCTTCCTCATCAAAAGTTCAAGATGGTTACCCCAGCGCTTATTGTGAAGACACTGTGTAAGGGAGGCAGGATATTCTCCCAGGAACGGAAGTACGCATACCGATTTGGCAGCCTCATCGGTCCTTCCTGATGTACAGTAAATGGGCTTCCATTTCCACTACAAGGTTCTACCCTTTGGCCTCAGTTCAGCTCCCAGTGTCTTTACCAGGCTTATGAAGGCAGCAGCAGCCCTTCTCAAGGCCCAGGGTCACCATCTCTATCCATACCTAGACGACTGGCTCGTCAAGGCGAGATCCCCGGATACTGTCCGTCACACCTCCTCCGCCCTCATGAATACACTACACGATTTGGGATTCTCCAATCTCAAAAAGTCACAGCTGCAGCTGATGCAGAGTCTGCCTTTCCTGGGCCTCATCTGGGACACGAGCTCAGAGAAAATGTTTCCCCTCGGAGGACAAGATCACAGCGATCATGAGGGCCACAGGTAATTTTTCTCAGCAGGGCGGTGACAGCCGCATGGTGGTTCCGGCACCTCTAGAGTATCATGGCGGTCTGCCTACTGGCAGTGCCATACCCAAGGCTCAAAATCAGAAGATTACAGCTGCACTGCTTCATGAAGTCAGGAGCGGGGTTCCCAGGTGGAAACTCGTCCGCATTCCTCCTTTTCTCCCCCAGGACTTGATCTGGTGGAGCACGGACTGCAACCTGAGGAGAGGCAGACCCTTTCCGGCAATTGGCACCACAGCTTACCGTCACCACAGATTCTTCCTTTGAGGGCTGGTGGGGCTACCCTGGACAACCACAGTGCCGATGGAGTTTGGTCTCTTCAGGAACAGGAGGCCCATATCAATTGGCTAGAGCTGAAGGCGATCTGGCTTGCTCCAAAGCCTTCCTGCTGTTAATCAGTGACAAAATGATCCTCATTCAAATGAACAACTCCACCAGAATGTATCATATCAACAAGCATGGTGGTACCAGGTCTCCTCCCCTATGCAGTCTGGCAGTCAGCATTTGGGAGTGTGCTCTGGAGAACAACATTCACTTGAGGGCTATCCACCTCCCGGGGGAGTCCAACCTGGAGGCGGACAGGCTCAGCAGGCTGTATGTGGACAATTAACGAATGGCAATTAAACAATCGGGTCCTTCAGGGCATCTTCAACAGATGGGGGCATCCCCCGGTGGATCTCTTCGCCACCTGGTACAACAGGAAGTGCCCTCAGTTTGCGTCCTTGCAGGGATGGGGCCTAGGGTTTCTGGGCGATGCGTCACAGTAGAACAAGCATGCATGCATATGCGTTTCCTCGCCCTGACCTGGTACACAGGGTGATCTGCAAGAGAAGGGAGTCCTTACACCTCAGTATCATTCCGATAGCTCTGTGGGGGCCAGCGAGACCATTGTTCTCGGAGCTGCTCAGCCTGTCTCTGATTCACCTCCCACTGTGCCCAGCTCACCTACTATCGCAACAGGGGGAGGTTCATCCACCCCACCCCTCAGAAGTTAGCCCACACAGTGTGGTTCCTGAACAGATCACATTGAAGCATCTGTCGCAGACTAACCTAGACATCGTACAGGGGGCTAGGAGTGATGCTATTAGGAGCCAGTACAAAAGCAAGTGGTCTAGGTTTTGCCACTGGGCTCAGCCTGAGGTGGTCGATCCTCTTTCCTGCACATTGGACGACATCCCCTTCTCTGCACACCTAGCCCACTCGGTGGTGCAAATAGACACCTTCCACTCTTACCTACCAGCCATCGGAGCCTACCGGAACTCTGAGGAGGATGTTTTCTCTTCTCCCAACCCAGTGGTTTATACACTCGGTGAGCCTCACCAGGCTCTACCCGCCTATCAAGAAGCCCCACCCCGTGTGGGACCTCAACATAGTGTTGGGCACCTCAGCGCAAAAACCCTTTGAGCCAATGGCGTCCGCGGACATCAAGCTGGTCACCATAAAGACAGCCCTCCTGGTGGGTCTTACATTGGCACGCCGGGTCAGCGAGGTCCAAGCTATGGCTTTCGAGCCTTAAACTTCCTTTCACAGGGACAAGGTGGTCCTTAGAACGGATCCTGCATTCTTGCCTAAAGTAGTCTTTGTTCCACCTAAATGAGGAGATGGTATTAGCCACTTTGTTCTCGGCCCCCCAGGACGATGCTCAGAGGGTCCTGCACTGTCTAGATCAGAGGTCGCCAAACGGTCGATCACGGGCGATTAGTAGCTCGCCTGAGCCTCTTCAGTCGCCCGCGCAGGAGATACCGAAAAATTAACACTTAAGTTAATTTACTTAATGTTGTGTTTTGCGGCTATTTTCCGTGTTCAGGATCTGAACCCTGATCGTCCCAATTGTGGGTGGGGGGGAGCTTGGCTGCTGTGCCAAATGGAGCTGCTTGTAAATTCACTGACAGATGTCGGCATCACATTCTGCTTCTGCAGGCTGCCTGTAGTACCACAGTTGGCCTGGTGCGCCCCCACGACACTGTCTTGCTTAAGCAAGCTGTTCTTGTTTGCCAGAGATGTTGGAGGGGCTGCGGCAGGATCAGGATCATTGTGACCACGCATTGAAAATATCACAGTAGCACTGCCGCTCGCCTGGAAATGTTCAAAATAATTAAATTGTGTAATTTATTTAATGTGGCTTCATTCCAAACTCCACACTGTACATTTCCACTTTAAATCACTTCCATGACACAGGTACACCCACTTTTAGTACATTAAGCGATCCATAGACCCGCTGTACAGTAGAATCCTACCAGGGTAGCTCAGCAGCTGGACAGACAGGTGCTGAGATTTTATTTATTAAAAACTGCAGGTTGTTAATCGTATGACTTTTTGCAATGCCTTATAAAAAAAGTGCTATAAAATGTGTTTGGCCAGGACATGGGTTGGGCTGGTTGCTTGCTTATTCAGGGCAGAGGTGGGGATATTTCTGCCCCTGTAGTGAAAATCAAAAGTTGGCACCCATGAACCCACAGTTTAATTTCCTAAAAACTGCTGTCAGCACAACAGAAGCATTTATTTGTGATTTAACCAGTTTGACAAGCATATAACAGCTTTATAAATATAACCTGTGCTAAACACAGAGGGGCACACAAATAACAAAGTATATAGGTGGTGTGCACATACAAAAAACATTTCAAAGAAAACTCGTGAACGCAAGCAGCATTTTTCAATTTGGAAATTACTTTAGTTTTTTTTATGGAAGTGTGACATGCGCATTTGGAAATTAATAGTGTGCCTACCATGTAGAAAGGGTGCATAAAATGGAAAGGAAGGGGCACAAAAATTACAGGATATTTGTGTGTACAGGATATTTGTGTGGTAGTCCAACAAATATCTGTCTTTTTGAGACTGCTACTAATAAATAATAATGCAACAAAGAGGTTTTTGAAGTTCTTAATATAATGGTGAAGGCATATGTCATTCCATCTATTTATATAGGGGAAATAATTGGGCCAAAGAAAATTGGTAAAAATTCAGAGGTTTATAAACATCCCCACCCCTAGATCGCCTGTTAGTAGCTCTCCACTGTTGGCCTCCACTACAAGTAGCTCTAGCTAACGTAAAGGTTGGAGACCCCTGGTCTAGGTGTTGGGCTCGCTCTAAAATTCTCCCTGGACAGAACCAAGAGCTTCCGCAAATTTGAGGCTCTTTGTTACCTTTGGGGAGAGAGGGGGTTAAGGCCAGGATATTGGGGTTCTAAGGCCTTCATAGCAAGATGGATGGTAAAGAGGGTCACCTCTGCAGCCTTGGGCAAAATTCAGTTGTAATCGCCCATACAGTATGGAGGAAAGGAGATGGGACATAGGAGTAATTATAAGCTACTCACCGTAGTGACTAACATACTCCTAGTCCATAATCCCCTTTCCTGCATGCATCTCCCCCCCCCTAATAAAACTGGTGTAATTAGGCAATGGTAATACAGTCGACGCGTCAAAGGGGACTTGGGAGTGGCGCTAGTGGGCGGAGTCACGGGAGCATGCCCGCGCACCTCTAAATTTAAAGGCAAAGAAGATTTTTTTTTCTGGTGAAAAAGGTTCCGTCTGCCGTCCCTAGCGAGGGACACCCATACAGTATGGAGGAAAGGGGACTATGGACTAGTAAGTTTGTCACTACGGTGAGTAATTTATCATTTTCTCAATCATTTAGTCTAGGATTTCATCCCATTTTGAAAAGAGTTCTAGTCTATTTGAAGGTGTTGGGGAATGTTTGACTCTTGAGGAACCTCCCCAGTAGGGGGAGATAATAAAATATATCTCCATTCATGGTTGAGACCTCTGAAGTGTTCAAAAAGAGCCTCTTCAAGAATTGTTTAAATGCAACCTAAAGAACATGTATGTCTATGATTAGAGTGAGGAGTGCTTGTGTTCTGTGACCATGACATGGGTTCCTGTTAAATTTGCATTGTCTTTCTTTTACAAGAAAATATTATCATTGGAGACTGGTTACCTGTTTGGATGAAGGTACCATCGCCTCCGATTCAGCCTCTATCAGAAGCTCCACTGAATCAGGCCATTGAAAAGGCCACCTCTCCCACGAGGTAGAGATACACTGAGGAGCCTTTAAGGGTTAATAGGGTGAGTAGTGAACTATCCGTGCTCGTAAGGGAGCAAATAAGCTAATAAGCCCTCCCTGTCAGAAAAATCTCTCTTCAGTGCAGAAGGATCAGAGGTCCGCAGAGCCGTTGACTAAATTAGTCCATGAGGCTGTCCATGGGAATGTCACCACTGACTAATCCGTCTGTACCGTTTACGCTTGGGGCAGCGGTGACTAGCACATCCACATCCAGGAGCAAATAGAAACAGTAAGACATTGACGGCGAAACCGTCCACGACACCAGCGTCCGTTACCTAGTTATTAGAAACTGCTGTTATGAAATCAAACGAGTGAAGCACGGTTGACTACCATTTCCTCTCTCGGTACCGGAGGGGTGAAGCAGAACAATTCGCTCACAGTAGTGACTAACGTACTCTTATTCCCATTTCCTTCCTACTTATGGGACATTTTGTCCCTTGCAGCGAGAACAAATCACTTTTTTACAAGTTAGCCATGTTTTTGCCTAAAGACTTTTATTGAAAATAAAAGGTTTAGGAAACAGCCTCTCTGACCCTGCTCTTAGAGGAATTTCCCTGCCGAAACCAAAACTAAGGATTTCCCTGTGTCAAGATCAAAATCAAAACTGTCTTTGTGTGCCAAGTTCTTCTGACCCTCACACTAAAACTAACTACAGAGGTGAAATGTCTTTAACCTTTGAAACTCTTGCAAACACAGTCCTTTTTATCAGAAGAATTCTTGTTCGACAATGGGGTTCCACTGCCCTGGATTTATTCTGCACGCTACAACAGGTTCTCGTCTGTCTTGGCACACAATAGTATTGTCACAATCAAAGCTCCCTAGCTTTGTAATCCTTTGTCTGGACTTGGCTTTTCCTTATATGCTTAACACAGTTCTGATCTGTCTGTACTTGGACGTTCTTGTTCCCTACACACTTGCAATTGCCTGGTATACACTCCTGCCAGGGCTTCTTGTTCTTACACACTTGTAATTGCCTGGTATACTTTCCAGTCAGGTCTTCTTGCAATCACATGGGGTTTCTAACCATTTCCACAAGTGTACATTTACTTGCTTGGATAGTACATCCTCTTCAATATTTTGTTTTGGTGCTCTCATGTATTTACATTCCATGCATTCACATACTGATGAGGGTTTTAATTATCCTCCCCTTTTTACACTTAGTTTCTTTTGCTTTCTCTTTCTGTCTTTCCCTTGCTTCTAAGCAGCTCAACCCGCTCTGTCAGCATCTCCCCTCTTCCTGGCTGGTGAGCCACCCGACTCTGCCACGTTTGCTTCTGCTTTTCGTTCCTTCGAGCCTCGCGGAGAGGTGAAGCGTTGTCTCGCTAACAGCAGCCTCTTGCATCTTGTTTCCGTCCTATAAATATCCCAGGCACAGGTGTCTGAGGAAAGAAAACTAGAGTACTTGCTGGGCTTCTGATTTCTCCTGCTCTGCATTACTCTTAACTTCATCTTCGTCCCAGTACTTGAGGGATTCTGGGGCAAGAAGTCTCTTGTTGGTTGATTTCTAAAGCTTGAACAATCACTTTCAATAGTTTTAAATGATAAAGTATTTTCAGATGATTGAAAAATGGACCTGGAGAAGGCGGTCTTTTGATTTATACAAGATGTATCAAGGTCTGGGGTTTGGCTCATTTGATGTGGGGAAATATTTCCCTATTCTATAAAAGGAGGGCGGTGTAGAGGAATTAAAGGATTATCTTCAAGGTCAAAAGGGGATGCTAGGTCTCATCTAGTGAAGTCATGGCAACTCCCTTGAGGCTGTCTCCTCCCATGTGATCCTCCCTCATAGCTGCTCCCAGAGGTCACTACCGGGATCAGTGATGATTCCATTGGATTCATCAGAGGGCAGATGTGGCCTTAGGGCCTGCCTTCCTGAGTCTTGCCCTTTAGTCCTTTTCTGACCCCAAAGTCGATGATCTACTAACAACTAAAGCATATTTTAAGAGGTGTTGGCAGGGGGCATATGGAGGAAAGGGGACACTGGAGTAGGATATGTAAGTACAGTGAGTTTCTTACTGGTACGGCCTGTCGTCTTTCCTCCATACTCCCAAACACTGGATTATCGGGTGGAGGACCCTAATTCCGTATTACTTAAATTAGATGTGTGATGACTGCTTGCTCAAACTGGGCATCGGCTCTGGAATTTAAGTCAAGGCAGTAGTGTTTACAGAAGGCAGCCTGGAAAACCCAAGTAGCTTTTTTGCGATGACTTCCAGGGCACCTATTTCTGAAAGGCAACAAAGGCCGCTTTGGATCACTAGGTGCACATGAAGACACTTTAGTGGTGGGAGACCTTGTACAGAGTAGGCCTTAGTATTCGGTAAACTATCAACTTGGAAATTGTTGAAGATACTTGAAGACACTCTGATGTCATTTGTTCTGTCATGATGGAATTTAAGCACTTGCCTAACATTTAAGCTCTGGAGGGCTCTTTCTGCATCAGATGCTTCAGGAAAGAATACCGCTATGGACATTTCTTGGTTGATAAGATATTTCCTCAAAATCTTGGGTAAAAAGGATGGACAAATTTATCCTGGTGAAGTTTCTATGCACAAAAAGCCTGCAACTCACTCCTCCTTTTTGTAGATGTTATAGATATGAGCGGCAACCTTCCAGGATACAATTTAATGTCAGTAATGTTCCTGGGTTAAAAAAGGTTTGACATAGTGCTTGAAGCACCATGTTTAGGTCCTACTTAGCTTGAGGGGATTTAACGGAAGGGTAAATGTGGCAAAGACCGTCAAAGTGGCACAAATGCGATCGCAAGGATGCAGGAACCAGTTAACCCCAGTTGACAAAACCACCATATGGTTTTGTGGAGTGATTGCAGAAAAAGATAACAAGTCTGAAGCAGATCCCTCTTTCCTTTGTAACAAACACTCTAGCCAACACTATATTCCTGCTTTATCCTATGAAATTAATTTCCTGGGGAGACGGTCCTGAAATATTTCGGCCAATTGACGCAGGAGCCTAGGCAATAAAGCAGATGGAGTAAGATTTTGACGTGGAGATCAAGCAGTTGTGACAAAGGAACTTAAGGAGGCAAACATCCAAATATGGCTGTACATGAACTCCCTATTGTCTGAAGTAGGCTGCATCCGCCACCATCATTTTGGTCAAAACTTTTTGAGCCGACTTCAAACAAAAAGGGATAACTCTATACTGAAAATTATATTCTCAGATTGAGAAATGCAAACATTTTCGATGTTGGGGTCAGATTGGGAGATGGAGATACAAATCTTGCTGATCTACTGCACCGATCTCCCTGTTGAAGAGTAGATCGGATGTGTGCAGGGGAGATATTGAATTTCTTTTTAAAAGATGGTTGGAATCAGACTGGTGTAATATTGTGTGCAGGCAACCTGGTTGAGCTTGGGTACTATAAGAGGCGCAAATAAAATCCTTCGCCTGTCTGTGCTGGTGGAACACTATTGCTTTCATAGAGCTGTTTCTATACTTCTTTCAGTAGATCTGTGAATCTGTTTTGGGAAAGAGGGGGCAGAAAGGAGGAACTGGAAAGGGGGAAAGCCTTTGTGAGCAGCTGAAAGGTCCCTTGTATCTTGGGTTATTGTCCTCCATGATTCCAGGAAATGTGCTCCCCCTACACCATCTGGATTTCTATGGCACCCAGCCTGACCATCCTTTTCAAGTCTTGTTGTGGTAGAAGATGCCCCTCTTAAGGAGGAATGGGAGAAGACCTATGTAAGTGCATTTTCTGCTTTTTCATCATTGGATATTGGGGGAATTCTCTGGGTGAATTGATTAGCAGTCCTGAAAACCCTGTAATGCTACGAAGGATTGTGAACGAGTCAGAGGACTTCTCTGCTGTGGGCTTAGTCAGGACTGACGGATTTAGCTGTGGTAGTAATGAATTTCCTTTTTTTTTGTTTGTTTTTTTTTTTGTTTGTCAGTATAACTATGAAAAAGATTCTTCACCTGAAAGGGGAGATCTAGGACCTTATCCTGAATGTCCTTGGCGAACTTTGTAACGTGCATCCATACTTGATGACGGGTGTCCACCCACGATAGCAGATTCTAATACATCTTGCGCCACCATCCTCTCATTTGTTAGGCCACTTATAAATGTTTGTGCTTGTTGGGTGGAATGTATTTTTCAAATTCAGTCAGTCAATTTAGTTTGTTTTGGATTTGTGAAATCCATAAAACGTACAATAACAATGCACTTTAACACTTCAAATTACATAATTAAATCATAATACATGTTTACAGATCTCAAGGCGTAAAACTGATAGAAACATTAAAATCAATACCCAAAAACAAACTAACCCCTTGCGATACATACTATTACTTCAAAGCTGCTTCCAATAACCTTGATCTTCTTTTCTAGGCTCACTTTAAATAGCTTGCAAAATCATGCGCAGCCTGAACATCTGGAACAGACAATAGCAATAGAACAGCCAATCTCCAATGTCCCAGGGAGATTTCCCCTCCAGTAATTCAGCAAGTATCATTTTCATGTCTTTATATAAAAAAACCATAAAAAGGGACCGTTTCTACCTCGCCACAGAAAGAGATTACATCTACTGTATCACGGTTTCCTGTCCACTTGCAAGTAATGTTCTTAAGTCAATCGAACTGTAGTTGACAAGATCTGATTCTCCTCTATTATGTTCTCATAAATTGTACATGCTTTAGCACATTTGCAATAGTTTCAGGTGTCTCAAAGCTTCTAACGAGCCCCACTTTCTGCAAGGACTTCTTGATAATCTGCAACAATCTTATTTTGTGACTTCAGATGCTTCTCAGAAACGTGTTCTCTCTGTGGTCAATTCCCCATCATCTATAGACCAGAGCGTGTATCAAACAAAGGAAAGTAGGCCTTGGGGATAATCGGTGAGATAATTTATATCTCCCTCCAAATGCATAACATAAGATGATTTGGTGGAAGGAACACCCAAAAGGTGTGCAAGAAAATAGTTTTCAGTTATTGTTAGTATTTCCACATTCCCAGATCCCTGCATCTCACTCCCATAGGCACTTGTTTGAATTCCTTTGCTCATATAAATTGTCAACATATGTTCGACTGAGTGTTGCTGCATAGTTCTAGCAAATCTGAAAATGCCACCCATTATAGTACTCGTCTTTGGGCCTTGTTTTTCAATTGTGTCATTAATGTTAACTGCTCATTAAATCTTACCTGTAGGTAGTTGCCACATACCATTAACTGATTGCATACCATGGAGCGTGGGGGGTCAGAAATGAGAGGCAGACACTGTTGTAATGCTTTCAACATTAGTCATGTTAGTAAAATAAAACGGGTTTGGATAAAGGCCCATCCATCCCTATCCTAAATAGTTTCCCTACCTAAAAAAATAACACAAAAGCAAGCTGACCCTGTGTCCAAACATGTATCTGACCCTCACACTAAAACACACAATCAAAGGATGCAAGGAAAATGTGTCTGCTTTACATTCAGCAAAATGTATGCAAAAACCAAATATGTAAATCCAAAAAAAACAATCCTTGTATCCAGCGAGGATTCCCTTCCCCTGTGTTAGAATGTTGAAAGTCTTCTGTTCAAACACCTTCATGATTAATGGAAATGTCTCTAACACAGCACTTTCTTGAAGATGATGAGGAAGTGTCTTTTGCCATCCTTTCTAATACCATTTCTTGGAAAAGTCTTTTCTTTATAAACGCCTCTCAAAGGTGTTCTCCTGGTATATAATCTTCTGCCAGGAACCTTTTCACAATGTATTTTTCTTTTCATAAACTCTAGATTGATTACCTGATGGACTCCCCTGCCAGGAATCCCCTTCTGGTCTTTGCAGATCCCCTGGAGTACCCTCTTGCCAGATAGCTTTCCCCCCAAATGCTCACTGCCTGGTGCACTTCCTTCACCAGGTTTTCTTATAATGTTCTCTTTATCTTTCAGTCTTTATCTCTTTAAGTATAAAAGTTTTACCTGTTCACTGTTTATACTTTAATTGCTCCATGTATTGTTCCAACTAATCGAACTGCAGTAGAATCTGTGCTGCGAGAAAGTGTTCATCGCTCTGCAGACTCTCTTGCGGTTATCTCACCGACTTCTCCTTCACTCGCCAGTGGAATTGCTGCTCCCAAATGTGACTGCGTCCCAGACAGCCTCTCCGCTGTTAACTCCGCTGCGGTCCCCCGTCTGCACACGCTATGCTGGTCCCGGTTTCTCGCCTCTCCAGTAGGACGCAACTGCCACCTTCAGCATAGTCCGCTCACGTGTGTCTCCCTTTGGTTCTGCTTTCTGCTTCGCCTGCTCTGCATTTCTTCTCCTTCTCTTCCATTGAAAAAGGCACACCATTGTTAATCTCCCACACAGCTGATTGGCATTACAACTAGTCTGTACCTCTAGCTTGGTGTGTTTGCTTCTCCACATTAACCCCTTTCTTCCCAGTGCTGTAGCTTTTATGGGATTAGAATCAAACTATTGAATGTAAGTGTCCCCCAAAAACACACCCCCCCTTAGTGAGAGGCAATAAAGGACACCCCAGGAGGGGAATGAGACTAGGACCAAGTGCGGGTGAGATCAAAAGGGTTTTTATCTAAATCAATATAGTGCATGCAAAGGACTCTGCAAACTCCGAGCGCTCTGTCTGACAATAGCAAAGACAGTCATACTTTTTACAGAAAAATATGTCACGCCTAAACTAGCTATAGGGGGCACTTAGTCGTTGGGATTGGGTTGCATCATCTAGGACTATATACAATGTTGCTGTGCTGCTCCAGGATTGGCGCAGATCCATGTGGTGCCAGTGTGGGATGAACGGTCAGCTGGGCTCATCAGGGTGGAGGGCTGGGCCGGACACGACTTGTGGTGATGATTGGTGGCTAAGTTGTTACTTTGCCCTTGTGGCCACACATTCACATCCATTCATTATTCAGTTGTCTTGTAACTCTTGTAATACATTGACCTTAGATCAAGGAGGAGACGGGGACATTGATATGCAATAGGAAGTACCCTAATACATCTGCTGTAGTGACACCTTAGGTTCAAACATGTTAATCCCATGAGCCCATGTGCAGGGTCAGGGGCACAGGAGAGGTTACTCGATCGCCCTGTCCTGATGGGTGCGGTGAGGGATGGTATTACGATCTATTGGTACAGGGGTGGGTGCCCCCCCCCCCACTTCGAGGGCCATTAACTTGGGGTTAGCGGGGATACCAGTGGGCAGTGGGAGGCATGTGACCGGTGCCAAGGAGGCAGTGGGATTTAGGGCCAGGTAGCTCGTAATTCATAGTCAGGCTGTGGCGGCCTCTGACATGCGGGAGGTGGATGTTTGAAGCGGGTCCAGCGAGATTGGGAGGGGAGGCGAGGCTGTGCTTTTCGAACACCAGCTATCCCCAGCGGGCCTGGGCGGGAGGAGGGGGGAAGACAACCTTGCAGCTCTGGGTCTGTTTCCCTGCACAGGGCAGCGCACCGTACCTTTGGCAAGGGGCGGGTGACAACACTTGGGACTTCTGGGATTGCGCACATATATTTACATTAATAAGAATATAAGTTGGGGGATTCTATCATTTAACACAACATTTCACAGCAGTTGACATACTAAAATGAGGTAGCATTAGCTTGGTTGGTGTGCAAAGAGGGCAATATATATTATTCCACGATACAGTCTGGCTCCAGTGCCTTGGTGGGTCTACAAGCGTTTCAAAGGTTCATTATTACATTATGTACAGGAGCTGTCAGAAGCTATCATATAGCCACTCTTCTTCACAATAGCAGCAAACGTTAGTCAACGCGACATATATCACAAAATGATTACCACACAATACAAGGTGCCTCGGGGGTGAGCGGCGCCACCCAGTCCAGCTCTGGGGCTTGGCACATGGTCAGGGCATGCAGGGTTCGGCTGGTTTCAGTTATTTCCTAATGAGCCCGGTGACGGCTGGGGCAATGATGTACTGCGGAAGGTTAAACAATACAGTGTTTATTTTGTTGTTTGTTAGCGTCTCGTTGCTCGTGAGAACGAGCTCTCAGCGGATCTACCATGAGGTGGAGGCCGGGGGAAGTGCAGGCCTCTGCGAGTGCGGTCAAGCAGGGGTCAGCCTGCAGCTTTCTGTGTATTCAAGTTGTTCTGCCTGTGTTAGGTTTTAGCGCCTTTATCAAAATGGAGTTGTCTAATACAAAATGATGTCTATGCTATGCCATATATGTGGTTTTGCAGCCTCACGTGTCGATCCGCAGCTACCCCGCCTTCTGGGTCCTGGGGCGTGGAGGCTGCCGACAAGTTATGAGTCTTCACATGGGTAGGAGATGTAGGTGAGGGGGGTCCTACCGACCTGCCCTCCCCTACATTTCCCCCCTTTTGTTAGTTAAGTAACGAAATCTGTACTTCCCTCAACTGCTTGCGTTCCTTTTCATCTATGACTGCTTCTTCCCATGCCAGTGTCCCTTTTATTGGCATCCACGCTCTACAGACTCCCCGGAGGCCCCCCCCCCCCTAGCATATTCATCTGGGGTGCTGGTAATCTATATACATCCCCCATCTGCCTCGAGGTCTACCCATATCTCTGTGTACCATTCTAGTTCCGAGGGCTCTTTTATTGTAGGATATAATCTATCCACGATATCCCCATCATAGTATATGGGCACCATTCTAAACTTTGGCTCAGAGTTCTCACCAGTCTGCACATGTACCTCCTGTTGCATTTGTGTCACTCCCCTGGCGTTGGCCATTTTCCATTGGGGACTCTGCTTGCGCAGCAGCGAAGACCCAGCTGGCGCACACAAAAAATTAAGAGAAAAAACACGATGAGGGGCATCAGTATTTTGACGGCGATTCCCATCCAGGAAGGCACCCATGAAAAAAATGTTGTCGAACCAGGTGCTTCACTCCGCACTGCCTTCCTTCTTCATGCGTTCCCCCAGGTTGTGCACTGCAGTGATGACGTGCGATAGTGTCCCATTCTCTGCGTCTTCCGAAGGCACGAATGTGCAACAAGTGCTCCCGATTTTTCGGCAAACGCCTCCATCCATCGCCGTCAACAGGTCTAGGACATACCTGTTCTGCATTGTCATCAGTCTCAGAGCCCCGAGTTCCACCTTGATCACGTTGAACCCTTCTTCAGTGTCGTTGGCCAGTTGGATCAGCTCCCAGCGTGTTATTTGCAACCACTTTGTGTTCATTCGTGTCTGGATGCTCGGGACAAGGGAGGCAAAGAAAGTCTCGGCTGAGCTGAACAACCTGTGTCGGTTTGGGATTTGCGCCAGTAGTTCTGGAGAGGCCATGGATATATAGTTTGACGACCTTCGTTTCCTGGATACGACCCCTTGAATGTTGTCCTTCGACAGGGCATACAGCAGTGGCTCCTCAGTGGGTGGTGCATTCTCTGTGTTTCGAGCTGCTGGTATTCGTCCTTCAATGTGGCTCTCCAGGATTACCATTAGAGCAGAGTGCAGCGTCCCCAAAGGACATGTGCCCCTCCAAGATGGCGGGAGGTGCAGGTATGCCCGTTTGCCACACACCCAGTAAGTGTCCCTGATGGCTGCCATCCCTTTTCTCATGTCAGGAATCGGGAGTGTTTTGTTACAGTTCTTGTTTTTCCCCATGTCCGTCTTTCCTTCCCCTTGGAAGCATAGTTCAGAGTCTATTTCTTTTTGTAGTTTGAATGGCTTTTTGAGGGTGCTCACCCATGTTAGCTTGGAGATATGTTCTGCCCAGATCGGGGTGCAGGTTTTCTCGATCCAGTGCAATTTCTCTGCTGGCGAACCCTCACAGTGCCTCTGCTTTGCATGTTCTCACATCATCCTTCCATTTGTTTTCGGAGAACTATGTTCCTTTTATGATGAAAAAAGGTTCTTTCAAGCACACCACTCCTTTGGCTCTCGAGTAAGACGTTTTCTCATTCTGCATCATTTCGAAGGATACTGTGCGTGTCTGGAAGGTGTTCTTAATTCTGCACATTGGGCATCGACAAGAGGCAATTCTTGTGGCAGCAAGACCTTGGGTGTGCCTGAGGAATAGGGAATTAACGAGCACACATAACAACTCTCGTTGTTTGCCTTGCTGTGGAGCTCATGTCTGCATACCATTTTTTCGATTGCTGTGGGTGTCTGGGGTCTTCTATTGTGTCTAGACCCAGACCATAGTACTCATCATATTTCCTCCTCCCCGCCTCCCTCTTCCTCCTATTGCTTCTAAGGTAGCCCCTTGCTTCTCAGGCTATGTGTGATATTGGCCCCCTTTTCCACACACCCCCCTTTTCCCATTCATCATATAGAGACAGAAACTTCTGACATTTCTTCATTCTCTCCCTTTTCTCCTATAGGTACTGTAATGTCTGTTGTGGGAGTAGTTTCTCATGACGGCGGTGTGGCAGTAGTATCTAGCCATGACATGACAGAAGGGTTGCGGTCATTTAAACTGTACACATTATATTATGAGACATTTGGCAGTGTGGTTGGGTTTATACTCTAGCTGCTATGGATATTATTTGAGGGCTGTGCTTTGGGTGGGATTGTACAAGCTATAATCCATTCCATATTAAGTAATCACCCTCTTTGACCACCTTGGTTGCATTGTTCGTGTTGGTTTCGTTCCCCCCTCCCTCCTCATTCATCTCAACAGAGATGAATGTAATGAACCAGTACTTAATGAGACCAAACATCATTGTAAAGAATAAAACAGCACACACAGACAGGCCACATTCATACGAATATCTACACCACTTAAATACATTATTGACATTTCTAACTGCCCTAATACTATGGGCCTCATTACGACCCTGGCGGTAAGGGGTTAGCGCCATCGTTAGCTGCGCCGACCCCTTACCGCCAATCACGAGTTCCCTTTCCGCCATGGCGGATTTTACACCTGCTTCTAGTGGGTGTAAAAATCCATGGCGGTAAGGGAACTTGGTGTTAATTACGCCACCGTAATTTACGGTGGCGTAATTAACGCCTTCCCCACTCCCATTATGCCCTATGGGGCAAAAATGGGAATGGGGAAGGGTAAATGGGGATTGGGGATTTACCGCCCCGCCAAGGTCGGAATGGGGCGGTAAATCCCCTTACCGCCATGGTGTTAACGTAGTTAGCACCATGGCGGTAAAGTCACGGCCCTGGCGGTAACTTTCCGCCAGGGTCGTAATGAGGCCCTATTAGTTGTGGGCTGCCCGTTCATTGCCATGGTCACTCCTATATGTTAAAACATAAAAGCGCATTAAGCAAACTTAAACAGTTGACATTTTCATTTCGAGAGAGAGAGATTTACAATCCAACATTATTTGTATTTACATTTTTAGCTTTCACTTATCACCAGAACACTTTTTGTCATTTTTCATTTTTTCCATATTTTCAACCTTTTACTCAGTATCCATGTTTTATGTGCATTCATTTGCTTTCCTCTTTATTTTTCATTATCTGCTGTTGCCTGTGCTTCCTCTTCTCGTTCCTCTTGGACGCTATCATATGCTCTACGTACGTCTGTTAAATGTACCCAAAATATCTCAGGCCCTTCACTTTTACTGCTGTGGGCGTGCAATACACTACCTCGTATGGGCCATGAAATCTTGGGCCATTCCACCAACGTACAAAACTCCTGACGTAAACCATGTCCCTGGCTCTAGCTGACCTGTTGGGTGTTCCTTTTCTGTGTTTGATGTTTCCGCCTCTCCCTCGCCTGTGAATGGCGGTGCGAGCTGTCTCGCTATCATGCGGGTTGCTTTAGTAAGTTTTGTCAGATATTCATTGAATTCTTCTCCTAGTACAGTTGCGCTCCTGTGGGCGTCAGTGTCTGCGGAGGGGTGAGTTTGCTGTGTGCATTTGTCTTCCTGTCACAATCTCATGCGGTGACAGATGGTGGTCTTTGCTTGGCTGATTTCTCAGCTCGAACAAGGCCAAGGGGAGACAGTGTACCCAGTTCTTTTTGAGAGTGAAGCAAAGTTTTGAGAGTTGAGTCTCCCATTGAGCAGGCCGTTTATTTTTTCCACCACGCCGTTGCTTTGCGGGTGATAAATCAAACACAATTTGTGTTTTATGCCCAACATTGATGTAACTTCCTTAAAGAGATCATTAACAAAGTGCGTGCCATTGTCTGAGTGAATTACGTCACAAATTCCCCAGCGGGGGAATACCTCCCTCACCAAGAAGTTTGCAGCGCATTTTGCATCTGGACGTGCACATGGTCCTGCCTCAACCCACCTGGAAAAGGGGCAAACTACCACTATCCTGTACCTTGCTCCATTGCACCTTTCCCCTATATCTGCATAGTCTATATGCAGCTCCCTGAATGGGCCTATTGGTTTGGGTATCGTTAGAGTCATGCCTGAATTGTATATCTGGCACGTTGTAAATTCCATTGCCAATTTTGAAAGTTGTTCTTGCAACCCAGGGATGAACCAGTGTTCTTGTATTTCTGCAGCAATGTGTTTTGCATTTTGTGCTGGGAAATGCAACTGTTGGAATGCTATTTCTAATAATTTAGTTGGCATGACCACCTTTCCTGTGTTTTGTTGCCATAACAGATCAGTTGCTGACTGGCTGCATCCTCTTTTTTCCCACAGTTCCTTTTCTTCTTCTGTTGCCCCTTCTTGCAGCTCTAATATTTGTTACACAGGCATAGTGTTGTAACCACCCGGGAGGTCCTCCTCCTGTTTGCTTCCTCACTAAGTACTCACCTGTTCTTTCCTTTACCAAATAGGAGGCTTCCTTGGCGGCAGCGTCTGTTGCCGCGTTTGCCAAAGAAATGAAATCGGTGTTGGCAGTATGGGCCTGGCACTTCACTATTGCTACTGCAGTGGGATCTTTTAAGGCTTCTATGAGTTCTTTCAAGAGTTCTGCATGTTGCACGGTTGACCCATCAGCTCTGTTGAATCCCCTCCTCCCCCACCTAGCGAGTCCTCCATGTACTGTTGTGGTCATATACGTTGAATCTGTGTAAATCGTGACTGCGCACCCCTTTGCAGCATGCAGCGCTTCAATCAGTGCTATAAGTTCTGCCGCTTTTGCTGAAAAGTGGGCGGACAGGCGCTGTTGTATTAGCACTTCGTACTCGCTTTCTTCTAACCGCACGACAGCTACCCCCACATGTTTTTCTCCTCTTTCCGAATTTATGGAAGCTGACCCATCTATGAAAGATATTTCACCTTTAGCTAGTGCGCTTTCACACAGTCACCGCCCCACTCTCTTCTCCTTGATATGTTGCACAATCATGCGCTTGCATATCTTCCACAGTGCAAGGCTCTGAAATGAATCTAGCAGGGTTGACCACCTTACATCTCACTACGTGTATGTTGGCGCTGGATAATATTACCTCATACGCTGTGGCTCTCTGTGTAGTCAGTGTGCTTTTTGATTTTTCTAATATGGCGAACAAGGAATGCTTCACGTATAGTGTTACTGAACACCCCATTACTATGGTGGCGCTTTTCTCAATGGCGAACGCGGCGGCTGCGAGGGCCTGTTCGCAAGCAAAGTGTCTCTGCATTACTGCGTCTAGTGTCCCACTGTAGTATGCCAGAGGCTTGTGACCTAGTAATGTCTTTTGAGTTAGGACTGCTGTCGTGAGTGTTCCCTTGCAGTGCGAGAACAGGTAGAACTCGCGTTCATAGTCTGGGCTCAAAAGTACTGGTGCGCTTGAGATGAGTTCTTTGAGTGAGGTGAATGCATCACATAATTCTGAGTCCCACTGTATCTCTGTATTTTCCTTCTGCGCTTCTTTGAGTGCCTGAAGAAATGGCAGTGTGTATGCAGCATAGTCTAATATCCATGCACGGCAATAGCTGCACATGCCTAGGAGTTTTTGCATATCCTTCACTGTTTTTGGTCTTCCTACAGCTGAAATGGCAGCTACTCTGTCTGTCTGTCTTGCCGTCTTTTGAAATCAATTGCCCTAGGTACAGCACTTCACGTTGACAGTATTGCAACTTTTCCTTGTCAACCTTGTACCCCTTTTGGGCCAGCAATGTCAAGAGGGCAATGGAGTCTTTTCTACATTCTGCTTCGTTTTTACTGCAGATCAGCAGATCATCCACGTACTGAATTATCGTGCTGTCTGACGTCATGTTTCCAAGATCGCTGGGGCTTTCACAATAGCCTTGGGGTAGCCTGCAGTGCTCGTACCTCCTCACCCCCCTAGGGTGAATGCTGTCAGGTATCTGCACTCTTCTGCGAGTGGTATTGAAAAGAATGTATTCTTCACTTCAAATCCACCACTGTAAAGTGAGATGCATCTTTTGGGATACTGCATAGGATAGATGCAGGATTTGGGACCAAAGGGAACTCTTTCTGGATGATGTCATTAAGTGGGCGTAGGTCTTGGATCATCCTCCATGCCCCTCCTTTTGCTTTTTTAAAGGGGTAAATACATGTGTTACACGGTGAGTTTGAGGGTACTATTCTCCCCTGTGTCAATAGGGCATTCATTGTTTCCTTTATCCCTTCCTCTGCTTCCCGGAACAGGGGGTATTTTTTCACTCTGGGCAGTATGGCTCCAGGCTTGAGGTTAATTTTTACTGGAGTGAACCCGTGTAGTAGCCCTACATCATGTGGGCCTTCTGTCCACAATTTGCATGGCACCGATTGCATGTCATCATTGAAAAAGGATGGGGGGGGGGCTCCCACTACCGCCATTAACTGCACTGGCACTTGTCTCTGCTGTATCATTATTTGACAAGGGATGGCTGTTTCCATTATTATCTCCCCATCACTGTCGGAGTTTGTGAAAAGCTCCTCGTCTGTTAAATCTTGAAGTGCAATGTCGGCATTTATGCATAACACTGTACGCCACTCGCAGCTATGTTATGTCCATTGCAATCACAGCTATTCTTTTGGCCGAGATTTGTACTGCATGTATGTCCAGTGACATCACTGTCCCTGGCACTATCTCTGGGCGGGTTATTGGGCGAAAAGAAAGTTCTGCCGGTACCCTCCACTCCAGCTTTTTTAACTCTGGGACCACCCGGGCCAATGTTTTTAACCCATGGATGAACATATCTGGGTCTACTGGTATGCCGCAGATCTCTGGACATTTTGCTCGCGAATACATCACTAGCATTACACGCATGGGGCACATCCCTGGTGTTGAGCAAACAATTCCTCCCCTTCTTGTAAATGAAAGTCATGTTTAGCTTACTGAGGAGATCCCTCCCCAGTAGGTTGACAGGGGATTGTTCATAATACAATAGGGGTGCTCTTACTGTTTTTCCCCCCACTGTTGCATCCAAATCTTCTGTGTAAGGAACTTCGACCACCGCCCCAGAGAACCCCTGCGTCTCCAATTTACGATTAGATAGCGGAAACCGGCCTTCACATATACATGACTTCTCGGCTCCGGAATCAACCATAAAGATGAACTGTTTATTCCCTATCTCCGCCCCTATCAATGGTTCCTCAGTTGCATTGAAGGTCGTTGATAGTATTGGACATGCAAGTGCTCCCTGTGGGCTGTCCTATGCTGGGTGCCTTGTGTTTCCCCCTTGGCTGAAAACATTACCTGACACTACTGCTACTCCTCCAAAAGGTGCAGGTGCGCCATTTGGTGCTGTAGTGAAGGGGTTGTTTTGTGTGTAGGGAATATGTTCGCTACTTTGTGGGTGTTGAACATTGTGTGGACGCTCCCTGTATTGCTCTTGGCCTCCTTGATCTTGTTGTTCCCTTCCCCCGTCCCTGGGCAATCCGTATGGGCTCCCTGGGTGTGGGTGCCCATAGTACTGGTCATCTTGATACGCTGGGTTTGGTCAGCTTCTGCACTCACGTGAGAAATGTCCCCACCTCCCACAATTCCAACAGTTTCCTTGCCCCCCTCTGGGTCCTTGTCCCCCATTTCCGCCATTCCCTCCATACCCCTGAACTCCACCTCGGCGCCCTCTGTACCCACCTCTTCTGCTGCTGGGGTGCCACGCTTGCCACTGCTGCTCTCTGTAGTCGTCCACTGTCTTTGCTCGTTGTCTGCCCAATTTGAAGCCATCCTCCCCTGTATTGCTACCAGTCCCCCCCCCCCCCCTCCTCCGCGTCTCTATCATGGGGGAGTGCAGCTATAGCTGCAGCGACCTTCACTAGCTTCGTTTGTATTAGATTAGCTTCATCTGCCAATTTCTTTTGTACTACCTCCTTCTTTCTTTAATTCTTTTGCAATGGTGCACTATTATGCTTTGGATTTCTGGCCAGCCTTTCGCTTCAATCCCTGCTATTTTGTCAAGCGCTTTTTGAACTTCTTTTGGGAGCACCCTCTTTATTATGAAGTAAAATAAGGATGTCGATTGGTCAAATGGCGAACCCGTTTCTGCTCTCCACATCTCCTGTACCCGGAAAATATAATCCATAGCCTCTTCCCCATCATTCATCGTGCATTGCATTACTGACCTGTAAATCTGGCGTGTCTGGAAATGTGACCCTTAACGCGCCTCATACTTGTGCACATACTGTATTGAATGCAGCACCATCATGTCATGTCACTGTCCAGTGTTATTCCCAGGAAACCTGCTTTTGCCCACACCCTGTCTGCTTGGTCACCCACTGCTGATACGAGCAAACTCTTAACATCCCCTATAGCCAGAGGTACCCCTGCAGTATGCTCTCGAAGGCATATATCCACTTACTAACTCCTCCTGATAGCGGGGTAATGATTTTAGCAAATTTGCCTTGTCCATCTGTGCCCAGGGTATGTAATTTGGTCTTCCCGCCCCCCGGTGTATTAGTGGGAGTTGCAGGCGTCCCTTAATCCCTCTTCCAATACTCACCTTTGATTCTTTCTTTCCCACCAGGGCCATCCTCCCCATCCTATTTCCTAGTCTCCCTGTCCATTCTTGTTCCATTGCTCTTCACAGTGGTGTCTCACCGAACTCTAGTAAGTCTCCCCCTGCAGCCATTCCCAGTCTCCCCGCTTCTTGCTCATCTTCCTCCACATCACACCATAGCTCTTCTCTCCCATCAGCCGCCGCTGTTCCCTCCCCCTCTATACTTCCTCCGAGATCGAGTGCCCCCAACTCTGCTATGCGGGTGGGTTCTTCCTGTTTTCTGAATAGTATCTCCCCCTTCTTCCACCCCTCCTCAGTTGATCTATCTAGGGCGTGCGACCGGGACAATCGCTCTGATCTTGACGTGCCTGGCTCACCTTGTTCACATATGCTTTGTATTCTCGACAGCTCTTCTCTGGCTATCGAGAGTCGCTGTCTAAGTCTTCTGTTAGTTTACATATGTTCACTGACGCAGTACTTACCTGCCCACTTTTTCGGGGCAATCATATGGTGGTGGTGCTGTTGGCCGTGCTGTGGGGGACGGGGTACTGGTGGCAAAAAAGTGGGGTCACTATAACCTTCAGCAGGTGCCGGCTTATTCAAGAGATGGTATAATCGGGTTACTTCTACCAATCCCTCTTTCCCCCCATCCTCCCTACCACCTTCTGCTTTTGCTGACGGGGTGGCAGTGAGGGCGGGTTGATCGAGAGTGGTGTCTTGCTTCTTTGGGCGTATTTCTTCAAATAACCGCCACAAATCTAATTACTCCTACGTCACGTCCCCTTTCCTCCATACTTATGGGGCATCTCTCCGTGCTGTGGGACGGGACCGGAGCACTTTGTAAAAAGCATCCAAAATTTTTTCAAATGTGTGTCCCTCCTCTCTTTCCTGCGCGGGGCCCGGCACGCGGCCGTAACCCCGCCCACTTGGCTCTGCATCGCCCATCAGTCCTTTTCTCCGCACGATCGGGGCCGGGCGCACTTGCATCCCCTGAAGTTTTTCTTCTGTTTTTCCCTCTCTGGCTCTCGCTAGCGTTCGTTTACTAGTCTGTCTATGTCTTTCAAACTAGATTTTCCAGACTGGTAACCGTGGCTTCGCGAGGGCGGATCCCCATCCTCTTTGTTTAGAGTGTTTGGGTCCGGAACACCGTTGGGACTCCTGTTTTTACTGTGACTCCCTTTCGGTCCGGGCTCTTCGTCGGTTGGAGCGGTGGGAGGAGGTGTTCGGTCGGACTCCTCCTTCGCATTTTCAGGCGTTCATCGACGAGAAGAAAAAACGCCCGGTAAGTTTTTTGATTTTCAGAGCACCACGGCTGGGGGATACCTTCCCTGGTTCCTCTCGAGCCGGGAGGGGCGTTGATCGCTCTGTTACCGGGGTTCGCCCTGAGGTGCCCGTCAGGCCTAATAATTCTACCAGAGTTTTCTCCGAGGGTCTCCGTAAGGGGCCTGTGTTCACCGGAGTACACTCCGAGGCCCCTCCTGTGGGGGCTGTGTGTAGATCCAGTTCTACTGAGTCGTGGGGTACCAGAGCTTGCTCTGAGGCCGTTCTTTCGGCTTCCCTCAAAAACAAAACCGGGGTACGCCCCGAGGTCTTGGCTGGGCTTGAGGTTACCGAATGCATGTTCGAGGCCCGTGCCTTTTAAGGCTTCTACCGTGCCTAGGTCCGAGTTTCCTCGTACAGAGGCTAAGGCTACCAACAGTTCTGAGGGGCCAGGCATGGCCCTGTCGGCGACAGCACACCGTTCCCGCTCTTGTGGTGACACCAGATCTGTTGAGGGGGCAAAGAAGGTTTCTTCTTTTACCGGCAGTGCCGAGGCTCTTCCTTCGAAGGCTCAGTTGGCGGTTGGTATGTCGCAGAAACATTCCAGGCCTCATAGTACCGGCTCTGCCGAGGTTCCTTACGTTAAGGCTAAAATTAAGACTCCTGATCCATCGACTGGGACCCCTGCCTCACTTCCTCACGTACCGCAGTTCCCCTCAGATGCGGACAAAATGGCGCCTGTTCCCGCCACGACCACGGCGGTCATTTAAGGTACTACCCCTACAACTACGCCATCGGCCCCTGGTGTAGGGTTCGGTCCTTCGGGTGAACCTAAGGTCCCTTGTGCGCAACCTTACCGGCCAGTTTTTGATTGGAATGCCCGGATGCCTCTTCCGCACAATGTTTCGTTGCCCGTGGGGGCGGCTCCCTTGATTTATGTGGATATGTCGGCGGAGGAGCCGGTGTGGCACCCGTCCCTGTTGCGTCCCTGGTTTTGTCCACCTCATGAGAGGCCTCCTCAGGTTCCGAAACAATCTCCTGAGGACACCTTTTTCGGTAAATTTCAAGCGCTTATGTGCACTGACCCCATGAGGGAATATTTCAAGGGGCTTTTCAAAGAGGTGTCCACCCGCGCCTCCGGCTCCAACCGTTCCGTTGGTGGTTCCGCCGGCGCCTCCCTTGCCCATGGTGCCTCCCCCTGCGCTTCTGCCTGTGCCGCTATTGTCCCCAGTGGACAAGGCAGTGCCTGACTCGGCTCAGCAGGAGCCGGATCTGTCGGATGACCCTCAAGGCGATCAGGACAACAGGGACCTGCCCCACTCTACCAGAGCTTTCCATGACCGGGTACTGGACATGATGAGCTTCTTGGATGTTCCGGTGCCCGAGGCACCTGCTCCGCAGGAGGGCGTGCTTTCTGGGGCGTTCACCTTATCTCCTTTTGGAGTGTACCGGCCTGTTCTTGCAGAAGGATGTTCTGGCCGAGGTCCGAAGAGTTTGGGAAAAGCCCACTCAGTACTTTTTGTCAATAAAAAGATTGACGCGAGGTACAGGCTACATTCCTCGGAAGAAGTGGCCTTGTCGTCTTGTCCGCCTCCCTCCTCCAAAGTGGTGGCTGCGGCCAGGTTGCAATCTCCCGCTCCTCAGCCTCCTCATCAGCTTCAGGTGGCACCGCCACCGATAAACCTGCCAAATGAGGGTTTTCTGTGCTGCATTCTTCGGAAGAGGTGGCCCTGTCTTGTCCGCCTCCCTCCTCCACAGTGGTGGCTGTGGCCACTTTGCAGTCCAGGCCTGCAGCATCCTCTTCCACAACGGCTACTCAGGTTCTGGGAAAGGAGGACAAGCTCCTCGACTTTCTCGGGAGGAAAATCTTCGCCAACTCGGCCTTGCAGCTCAGGCAGGCCAACGGCGAATTGATATTGGCGGAAGCTAACATGCAGATGTGGAAAGGTCTGTCGGAGTTTGAGGAGCACATCCCGGTCGAGAAGCTGGAAGACTTCAAAGGAGGCCTTTCCGATGCCAGTGTCTTGGCTCAGAATCTCCTGGAGGCTGCGGCTCATCACGTAGACACCTCGGCTCGGGGCCTGATGCTTGTGGTTGATACCTCATGGCAGGCGTGGCTGCATGCCACTAAATTTTCTAAGGAAGTGCAAGACAAGGTGTTGGACCTTCCATTCGATGGTAAGGAGCTTTTTCATTCTTCTACTGATGTAGAGCTCACCAAAAGTAAGGATAGCACTCAGACGGCTAAATCATTGTCTGTTCTAGTTAAAGCTCCTTTCAAATCCCAGACCGCTGTCGCAAAGTCGACCTTCCTCTGGTTTTAGGGGCTTCCTCGACCGCAAATCTCGCAGAGTGGATACTCCTGCGGGGAATAACCGCCGTAGACAACAGCGTGCGTGGTTTTTCTCCCGCTCCTCAGCCTCATCAGGTTCAGGTGGCACTGCCACTGTTAAGCCTGCCAAATGAGGGTTTTCCGCACGAGACCCCGGTGGGAGGACGCATTGCGTCTCATTGGGAGGCGTGGCAGACCATCACAGAAGACAGATGGGTCTCGTCAGTCGCTCGAGTGGGCTTCCGCTTACCTTTACCCCCTACCCCAACCCTCAACCCTCCTTTTCAGCTGCCGGTCTCACCCTCCCTCAAGACCGAGGTTCAGAAACTTCTGGACCTCAGAGCTGTGATACCCGTTCCCCTTGGGGAGTAAGGGGAGGGCTTCTACCCCCGGCTTTTTACGGTGCCCAAACCTAACCAGGCTGGCCTGCGCACCATCCTAGACCTTTCCCAGTTCAATCTTTTCCTACCCCAAGAGAAATTCAAGATGATCACGCCTGGCCAGATGGGCGATTGGCTCAGCGTGGTGGATCTTCAGGATGCGTACATGCATATCCTAATTTGGAATCCACACAGGAGATACCTCCGCTTCTCTTTGGGAGAGGAGCACTTCCAGTGTCGGGTGCTTCCTTTTGGCTTCAGCTCGGCGCTGCGTGTCTTCACGAAGATGATGTCGGTGATTGCGGCCTATCTTCGTCTCCAGGGTATCCATGTGTATCCTTATTTGGACAACTGGCTCTTATGCAGCCCTTGTCCGTTGGCAGCAACAGGCAACCTCCAGTCTCTCCTTCAGCTCCTGTTCCATCTTGGGCTGTCGGTGAACTGGCAGAAATCCTCCATGACGGTCTCACAGGACCTGACCTTCCTGGGTTTTCGTTGGAACACGATCGACTGCAGAGTGTATCTTACCGGGGACAGAATGGCGGATCTGTTGGCCACGTGTCAGATGTTTGCACAGTTGGAGAGCATGTTGGCCTGGTGGTTCCAGAGGCTTCTGGGCCTCATGGCCTCGTGTGTACTGGCTCTTCCTCTTGCTCGTCTCAAAATGAGACGGACCCAGATGGCTCTTTGGAATTCATGGCATCAAGCAGTGGATCCGGATTCCATGCGGATGATGATTCCGGATTCCTTGAGAGTGGACCTGGATTGGTGGTCATCTCTCAGCAATCTGTCTGGGGGCGTGGGGTTTCAGGACCCGGTCCCCACAGCGACGATCACGACTGACTCCTCCCTCCTTGGGTGGGGTGCGACGTTAGATCTTCTTCAGGTCTCGGACCTCTGGTCGCCTCAGGACTAGCTCCTGCACATAAATCATTTGGAGCTTCTGGCGATCTTCCTAGTGCTCAGGGCGTTCAGACCGCTCATTGTCAACAAGGTGGTCCGCATAAGAACACAGACAATGTGGTATCAATGTATTACATAAATAAGCAAGGGGCAAAGTCTCTACCTCCCCGCCCCCCCTCCCCCCTCGTGGACCGGTCCATCCAGATTTGGGAGTGGGCCATGCTTCATGGTGTCTGGCTGCTTGCAGTGTACATCCCAGGCCAGCTGAATGTCACAGCAGATGCCCTCAGCCGGCGGACAGTGGTCAGCTACCGAGTGGGAGTTGAAGGCGGAGGTGCTATCATGGATTTTCTCGCGTTGGGGGACACCAGAGGGGGACCTCTTCGCCACGGCGGTGAACAAGAAACTTCCTCCGTATGCCTTCAGAGGGGGGCTGAGAGCCTCCTCTCTGGGGGATGCTCTCGAGATTCCATGGCACAACATGAGAGCATACGCCTTCCCGCCTCTGCCTCTAGTTCACCGTGCAATTTGGAAGTTGAAGAACTCTGTGAACTGTTCCCTTCTACTGATAACCCCGTGGTGGCCGGCCAGGTTTTGGTTCTCAGAACTTCAACACCTGTCGGTGTCTCCGCCGATCAGTTTACCAGTAACTCCCGATCTTCTTCACCAGGGGAAACAGATGTGGCACCCCTCCCCACAATCGCTCAGCTTGGCGGCATTGTGCCTGAGTTCAAGTCTTTAGAGCACCTGAGTTTGTCTGCGGATAACATGCGCATTATCCAGGCAGCCAGGAAACCCTCGACCAGATCTCAATACAGAAGTAAATGGCTCAGGTTCTGTCATTGGTGTTTGGAGAAGAAGTTGGATCCGAAGGTGGCCCTGATTGACACGGTGCTGTCCTTCGTGTCCTCCCTAGCAGAGTCAGGGGTTCATGTTCTGTCATGCAGGATTTATCTCTCAGCGGTTTCCGCTTACCTTTCTACAGACCTTTGTTCTTATTCTCTAACCCAGTGGTGAAGAGGCATTTTGCTGTCTTGACACGCCTCTACCCTCCGGTTCGTAATCCGCACCCGCCATGAGACCTAAATGTAGTCCTGACGGCGCTGTGCCACAAACCCTTTGAACCAATGGCTACGGAAGACCTCCAGTACTTGTCTTGGAAAGTGTCCTTTCTGGTTGCTGTTACGTCAGCAAGGAGAGTGAGTGAGCTCCAGGCATTGTCGGTGGAGCATCCTTTCTTGGTCTTTCACAAGGACAAGGTAGTCCTTGGGACAAACACGGCCTTCCTGACGAAGGTAGTGACCGAATTCCATCTGAATCAGTCGATCTCCCTTCCTGTCTTTTTTCCGAACCCTGCCTCAGAGGCGGAAAGAGTTCTACACTGTCTTGATGTCCGAAGAGCTCTTAAATTGTACCTGGACAGGACTTCCGAGCTTAGTTCTTCTCAACTTTTTGTGACCTTTGGTAACCCTCAGGGCAAGCCGGCGTCTAAGGCAACTATTTCCAGGTGGATTGCTGCCTGCATCATGGAGTATTTCACCGTCCAAGGGCTGAAACCTCCTAAAAGTATCCATGCACACCTGGTGCAGGGCAAGGCAGCCGCAGTTACTTTTCAGAAATATGTTCCCTGGGAGTCCATCGCTAGGGCAGCTACTTGGGCCTCCCCATCTGCTTTCTGTAAACATTACTGTCTCGACATGAGCTCTAGAGCTGGCGCTCAGTTTGATCAGGCTGTGCTGAAGAACCTGTTTCAGTAAAGGGTATTTCCATCCACCCGTAGTTCCTGTAAGGAGTGCTTGGGAATCTCCCACAAGTATGGAGGAAAGGGGACGGGACGTAGAAGTATTACCAGGTTACTCACCAGAGTGACCACCTTACTCCTAGTCCATAGTCCCCTTTCCTCCATACGCCCGCCCGCCGTCCCCTCTAATAAGGTTCCTCTGTTATTGCTAATGGGTCTTTGACCCGGCGATAGAAAAGGACTGATGGGCGATGCGCGGGGCAGAGCCAAAGTGGGCGGGATTAGTGCCGCGTGCCGGGCCCCACGCAGGAAACCGAGGAGGGACACATTTTTGAAAAAAATGTTGATGCTTTTTACAAAGTGCTCCGGTCCCGTCCCACAGGACGGGGTGATGTCCCACAAGTATGGAGGAAAGGGGACTATGCACTAGGAGTAAGGTGGTCACTACGGTGAGTAACCTGGTAAAAATATTCTGTTATCGAAAGTGTATTTTCCTTGCTGTCTGAAGGCTATCTATCATCAATTGCTATGTAGCCAGTTTCAAATATTATGTCTCATAAAATAAGGGCACCCCAAACAATTACTGGGTAATTCTGTCCTATTGGGTATTGATTATTCAACACAAAATGTTTTAAGTAACTTCAGTAACCCTGCCGACCCAGTCGCAGTTTTGTTATAAACATTTACAGCTTGTTGTTGCTCATGGTTATTTATCATTAAATATAGAATATTTGTATTGGATTCCCCTGACTTTGCTCGAATTCATAAAGCTCCTTCCAGGGGTTGATTAGCTATGGCTAATAGCTTTAGTGTTTGCTTTCCGCAGTTGAAGATAACTTTTGCAAACTCCTTCTAGGATCTTGCCCTCTTTGCTCAGACGTTGAGACAGGGGAGTGGAGGAAGATGCTTTTGAATAAAGTGAAGCAGCTGCTACTACTGTTAGAGGGCTGTGGACCTGGTTAATGGAATGTCCTCAGAGGAAGGCAATCTGTATTGTGAGTCCTTCTGATTTATACGCCTCCCAGAATGTGGCTTCTCCCAGTTTTATTTTCTTGCTTCTGAGAAGACATCCTTTTGCAGAATGCGTCGTAATTGCTTGCATCTCCAATACTCCCATCTCGAACTGGGGAGATTCTGCTCTAGGGATGTCCGGGTATGTCATAAGGTCAAGAGCACAATCGTGAAATGCGCAATGTGAAGATGAAGTTTAATCCTTTTGAGTATCAGTGTCTTATCAGTGGGTAGTTTTGGTGGATCTGCTGGCTGAGGGGGATCTGTGTGTGTGATTCAGGCTCCTTTGTATGTTGTGGGCATTCCTGCATAGCTAAAGGAAGCGAAGTGGGGTTGATCTGGGGGCATTGGTAGAGGTGATGGGAAACCTGAGATTGTGGAATGAGTTCTTTCATAAGATCTTTAAAATAGTATTTAATTGGCTCATAGTGCATCAACGTTTGCAATTTAGCTAGAAATGTCTCTTCCGAGGACCGTCATGGCTGTAGCTGAGAAATGGGGGATCGACCTGATAAACTGGCTTTGTCTCCATGATTCAATACACAGTGGTTTCTACAAAGAGCCTCCTAATTACTGTTCCATGTAGTTTTAATGGTATGGTATTGTTTATTTGTAAAGTGCCTATACAAAAGCAAGTGTTTCAAAGCGCTCATGGAGGGAGGGAAGAATGGGGGGTGGGGGGCAGTCATTCAGAGCCCTTGAATTTCTGAACGATACAAGTCTGCACAGGTGTAGAGTGGGTGCATGGAAGAGGTGCATATAATACAATTAACGGTGTAAATAATAGCAAATAAGTCTGACGACGATTTTGCAGTTTTTCAAAGTGCTTTGAGGCACCACAATGCAAGGAGTGGGAGACCAGGGAAAAACAGACTATCTTCAAGGCATGGTGCATTCAGATCGTGCAAGTGCGCAGACAGGTGCAGGAGAGGAGGTTGGGGGGGGACCAAGTGCTCCAAGTGCGAAGCTGTGGTAAGTGCTTAGAGATGCCACTCAAGGGTCATTGACCAAGTGCAGTTGCGATGAGGCAAGTGCGAGGGTGCCAGGGACCTGAGAGAGACTGAGATACACCAGACGGCCACTCAGAGAGAGATATAGATGGATATAGATGACAGTATTTAGGTAGGCAACGTTGCAGATAGGTCGGTTCCAGGCCCCAGAATTCCTTGTGGACAATGCAGAGGGTCTTGAACTTAATCCTTGCAGCCACAAGAGCCAGTTGAGGGATTTCAGCACCGGAGAGATGCAGTTCCTGGGCTTGAGGCCAAGCATAAGTCTTGCAGTTCTGTTCTGGATAAGTTTCAAAGGGTGCAGAGCAGAGGCAGGGAGATTGAGGAAGAGGCTGTTGCAGTAGTCCAGCCTTGAGAGAACCAGGGCTTTGGAGACAGTGAGCCACTGGGGGAGGTGAGAAAAGGAAGAGTACCTCTAAGGAGGTGTAGTTGGTAGTTGGTCATTTTAGAGATGTCTGAAATGTGAGTGGAGGAAGAGAGAGTGGAGTCAAAGATGACCCCCAAGGTTTCTTGCCTTACAGGTGGGTGCAGGGCCAAAGGAGGCCGGCCAGAGTGGGAGTAGGAAAGCGGGGAGTAGGTGTCCCAATGTGAACGATCTGAGTCTTACTGGCGTTGTGGCAGAGGTCGTTTGCAGCACACCATGACTGAATTGCGGACAGACAGTCTGATATGAACGAGGTAGAGGAGGTGGCTGAGGGTAGCATGAAGGAGAGTTGCATGTCATCCGCATAACACTGGAAGTTAGAGATGAAGATTGCAATCACATGTGCAAGGGCAGCCATGTAGACATTGAAGAACCAGGGGGATAGGTAAGAACCCTGGGGACCGCCACAGGTTGAAAGAGTGATAGTAGAGAGGATGCAAGTTCCACCTGTGATAGGTGGTCGGAAAGGAAGCAGGTTAACCATGCCAGAGCCTGACCTGTGATTCCCAGGGTGTCATGCAGACGTGCAATCAATATGTTGTGGTTTCCCGTGTCAAAGGCAGAGGAGAGGTCAAGAAGAATGAGAACAGAGGGAGTGTTAGTGTCAAGATTTGGGAGCATGTCTTCACGCGTGTTCAGAAGAGCAGTTTCCATGCCTCTGGATGCTCTAAAGCCACACTGATGGTCGTGGAAGCAACCAGCAGTTTCAGTGTGGACGGTGGGCTGAACGATAGCAAGCTTCTCCAGGAGTTTGCCCATGAAACGGGTGATGGAGATAGGGCAGTAGTTTGCCGGAACAGGGAGGTTGGTAGAGGGTTTCTAAGTAGAGGGTGCACAAAGGGAGTGCTTAAGAGAAGTTGGGAAAACTGGTGGCAAGAGATATTGCAGAGATCAGTCAAGCCTGGAGCGAGAGAGTCACTGTTGTCCTTAATGGTTTTGGAGGGGCACGGGTCCACTTGTTAGGATGAAGGCTTCATAGACCGGACTTGTCGGTATTACCCAAGTTGACAGGGGCTGATTTACCCGTGACCGAGTTGGCCGAATTATTTGCAGCCGTTTCGACCGCTAAAATATGTGGGGGATGGGTTGGGGGTAATATATTATATAGGGCGTTTGGGAGGCTGCAGGGGGTTTTCCCCCACATATATTTGCGTTCAAAACGTCCCCAAAAAATGTGGCCAAGGGCAATTGGAGTCGAACAATTTGTATACATCCGATTTGTCTGGCAGCCTCATTGGGTGTGATGGGAGTGAGAGAAGAGAGAAGTGTTGGAGGGGCTAAGATAGGCTCCAGAGGTGCTGGTGAATTAGGTTGTGTGTAGGAGATGGAGGAAAGGGATGTCTTGGGTTTTTGCTGTGAAGTGTGCAGCCTGGGCCTATCAAAGATCCTGGGTGGGGGTGATGGAAGAGGAGGCGGCTGCAGGATTGGGCAGTTCCTTACAAACTTTGAAAAGTGTGCCGTGTTTGATGCCGCTGAGATGCAGGCTTGAATAGACTCTTTTCTTGGTGTGGATGCAGAGTCGATATTGCCTTTGAAGGAGGTGGCAGGCCAGTTTGTCAGAGGGTCCGGCCGACGAATTTCATTTCCACTCAGCTGCCCTACACTTGCGTTTAAGGGCAGCCGGATCGGAGTCGTACCAAGATTTGCACTTTCAGTCAGACCCTCATGACAGGGGCAAGGGTATCAAGGGTGTTAGAAATGGAGAGATTGAAGTTAGCAAGGGCTTTGTCAGGGTGGGAATCAGCTGCAGGAGTATGAGGTGGAGAGTAGGTGGAGGCAAAGACAGCCGCAGTCACTCTCTTCATGGGTCTGGTGACTTTGAGACCGAGTGGCTGCGACCAGGTGTGCTGAGAGGAGAGCTTCAAGTGTGATGAGAGAAGAGAGTGGTCGTCCAAGAGAGCGGTGGAGAGAGGGATGTTGGTAGAGATAAAATCATTCAAAGTGTGGCCCGCTGTGTGCGTGGAGCCAGAGGGTAATATTGAGATTGAAAGGGAACTGCATAGGTAGTGGTAAGGTCCCGAGGAGTCGGGAGAGTCCAGATGGAAGTTGAGCTCAAGATCAATTCATT
Organism: Ambystoma mexicanum; assembly: GCF_040938575.1. Taxonomy (NCBI): domain Eukaryota; kingdom Metazoa; phylum Chordata; class Amphibia; order Caudata; family Ambystomatidae; genus Ambystoma; species Ambystoma mexicanum. Next base: position 1,091,201,076 of record NC_090929.1, read on the forward strand.
CTGGGAAGATCAGAGCTACTGCCCCTCCAGGGCCACTGCTCTCTTGGGCCTGGGCACAGAGAGGATCTTGTATCCTTCAGGGAGGAGTGTGTCGAAGCTCGTGACAGCTGTCCTTGAACCATGTCTGTGATGGCGAGCACATCAAGGAGGACCTCCCGGCGGGTGCCACTGTTAATTGGAGGAGAGGGGTTAGGCGGGAGAAAAGCAACCATGTGGAGAGTCCGCAAGTCGGGTGAGGGAACGACAGAGGATGTCTGTGAGAGTCTCTGTTGGAAGTTGTGACATAGGTGTCTGCAATAGCAAGCCCTGGGTTGTAGCCCAGTATGTCCACCTTAGGTTTCTTCTGGCCAGATTTAGTGAAAGGAGAGGGATAGGAAATACAGAAGCAGTTAGAGAAGGTGGGAGAGATAGATGGCAGCATAGCTAGCTGCAGTGGTGAGGAGGACACTTACCAGGCTGATGTACTGAGGCACAAGGGTGGGGGTGGGGAAACACACAGGGGGTGGGGAACTGTGGGTAGGGGGGAGGCACAGAGGAAAAGCTAGAGCGTGTATGACGTTAATGCAGGATGTACTCACAGCAAATACTATTTTTAAAAGTAGTAAAGTAACAGTTGTGCACCCAGAAAAAAGCGTTTATTTATAGAAATGGTAACAGCAAGTACATAGCCGTGTTTCATTTTGGCTAAAGCAGAATGAAACACAATGCAGACTGTGCACACAGCCAGGTTCGATATCTGGCGCAACAGAATTGAACACAGTGCAGCATGGTGCAAGGGTAATGGAAGCACCCAAATTCGAAAAAAGCAACACGCCACAAAAGTTTTTAATTGCAGCAACACTGAATGCAGATTAGCACAGGGAAACGGAAGCACTGATATGCTTTATGAAAGAAGTAGATGTAGTAAAAAGGAATGAGGTTAGTTAAGAAAATGGATTGAGAGTACAGCATTGGCAATGCCCCTGGAGAGTTAGTAATAGTAGAACAGCCAAACTGAGTCATTACTGTAGGGATCGTGGGAGGCCTTTGATCCAGAGACAGAAGACCAGTCCAGGAATTGGAACATACATAGATCAGAGTTTTCTATGGCACTGCAGGCCCTCCATGGCCCAGACAGGCTCCTTAGAAAGTGGTCCTTTGACGGGTACCGGCTTTTCACCTTCTGGCTCCTGATTGGTTTGAAATGGAGAAGGAAGGCCAATCAGAATGAGGCAGGAAGTGAATGGAAAAATGAAGCAGCATTTTAAAGGTGCTAAGAAGACAAAGGCACCACATGGCCCACTGGCCAAAAACACAGCCAAAGTATGAACTAGCACTCATTGTAGGGGTGCATAGCAGCAGAAAAGTGAAAGCCAGCAATGGCGAAATTAATTTTGGGCTCTCCACCATGCACGCAATAAATGCCCTAAATTGCAGTCCCAAACCCCTTCTCGGCTTACCTTCTCAGCTTTGATGTTGGAATTGACAGCTGTGCTGTAGAAATGATGAAATTCAGCTTCAGATGCAGCCAGCAGGAAGGAGCTGCACGTTTCAGGTAGAGTGGACACAATCATGGCAAATGGCAAAGGCTTAGGGGAACGGGAGCGAGAACTCGTGGATGGCAGTGACATCAGAGTATGTGTTGACCATTCCACTATAAGTGGAAAAGTATCTCTGCCCAAGGAATCACTTCGCAAAGACCGAGGCCTGGTATCGATTACTATTGGTGTCGAAGATGTGGAGGAAATGGCCATCACTACATTGCCCTTGGGGGCTGCTATATTGAGAGATGAGGTGGTGAAAAGCATCAGATTTTACCGGCAGACTTTTATTGGCTGTTGTCTTAGAGACCTAGAATTGTAGCCTCTGAAGAATCAAAGGACTTGCTGAATCCTTTTCTGAGGAAAAGGTTGAGCCCTTTTTACAAGACCTTCGCTGGTCTTTGGGCGAACCTCTGACCGGTTAGCCTTTGTGGGAATCCTCAGTGTAGCCTGTAACTTTTTTTGCCCCTTTTTGGGAATCCTTACAGGTTACTCTTGTGGACTTAGTCTCGGACAGGGGATCCTAGACTTTGCTGATCAGCCTTTTAGCCCCTTATAGGGGAACTTCTGTGGTGCCTGGTACATTAATCCCTTTATAAGGGACCTCAGAGTCCTCTCTGTTGTACAGTTTAGACCTCTTTTGAGGCTCTTTGTGATGAGCCCCGATAAGGCTAGATTCTACACAACCCTTTCCTGCTTCAGGCAACCCGAAAAGAGGTCACCTTTAGGGTGTCCTTTGCAAAGGTTACCCACCGGACGACTGCACTTTACCTCAATAAAGTGGAGAACTACATGGAAAGACTTACTCCAACCTTTTAGAACTTCTTTCAAGTGCTGGGAGTCGCAGTAAAAACACAAACTCCACCAATAGTCGGGCCCTAGGCACTCAGCAGAGATTGTGTGGCTCTGCCGCCACGTACTGACGCCCGCAGGGCACACATCACGTGATGAACTCTTTATGCTTTGGCATAGGGGGAGAGAAAAGGCTGACCACAGGAACCGGGCAGGAAGATAGTATAATTGATAGGACAAAAAGCAGGGAAAAAAGGGCCCACGGGTGCTACTGGATGTCTGATCCTGGCTACGCAGAGAAAAGGACTGAAGGGCGAGGTTGGGGATGGGGTATAGAAAGGCAGAGCGAAGACTGCATATACCCTGACAATCGGTTACAAATGTAAAAGGACAAAACGTTTTTATGATGGGATGCAGGAGTGCCTTGTCGGCCGCCTCAACAATGGCGCCAACAAGTAGATCGGCTGCGCCAGCAACCACTCCTTCGGAGGCATAGTAGCAAATAGCTGCCTGCACCAACAGCAATTATTTTTTTTTTTACATTGTTCCAACCATTGCCCTAAAAAGCAAAAATGAAGAATGCTTACAATACTGCCGTATGTTCTTCTCAATCTCACAGCATCTGTAGTCCTTCCCCTTCTGAGGACATTCTGGAACATGAAATGGACTCTGAGGGTCCAGAGGCTGTTTTCTGAGGAAGAAGAGCGGATTCGGAATGGAGAAGGCTCTCCCCACCCTTGACCCCCTGGTTATAATGCTTTGGAAATGACTGTTTCTATGCCCCTTTTCGTTTTTCAATGTAGTACATGACTTTTCAATTTCCCCACTGTATTCAATGTATTGCATGACTTCATTTTTCAAAGTATTGGCTGACCTATTTTTCCAAAATGTATTGTCCCCTGCATTGTGGGGGGTGGGTGGACCCAAGCCATAACCCCTCCAAGAACCAGTTCTACTGGTTGCTCAGTTGTAGCCTGTAACCCCTTTCAACTCTTCGTCCCACTTGCCCCCACCCTATAATATTTCTCTCTCCTTTGTCCTGGCATGAAGCCCCTCTGAGCCCTGCAAAACAAGTTCCACTTATGTCGCTCATGGGCGGGGGGCCTCTGGAAAGCCACTTCTCCCACGCCTTGTAACTATCCTGCCCTCTGCAAATCACCAAGCAGGCTCCTCACCTCTTGCACCCTTTCTGGGAACCACCTCCATTCACCAGTCGAGCAATTCATCTTTGTGGGGCCCCAACTGCCTATCTCTCTATAATTTCCAACTCCCCTGACCTGGGAATCGCATGGCAATACCTGAAAATGTGTGCACAGCTCTGCATTCCCATCTTCCTGTGAAACCACACAAAATGTGTCCTGGCAACAGCCAAATGACGCCTTGCCTTGCCTTGGGATGGGAGGGGAAGGGGAGGGGAGGGGAGGGGAGGTGAGGGGAGGGGAGGGGTTGCGGGGGCTGGCCCTAAAGAGGGTGGAGTGACAAAGCTCGTCCTGGCAACAGCCAAACCAACACCTGCCTGGGTGAGGGGCTGACCCTGGAGTGGATGTGGAACAGCAGCCTTCTATGAGCCTGTGGGGCGAGGACTGCGCGCTCTCCTCTTTTTGGTTGCTGGCAGTGGTGTGTTGATGGGGGTGGCAGGAGGCAGCAGAGCTCAGGAGGTCCCTTCCACATGTACCGTTGTCTTCCCTCTCCATCCTTTCGTCCTCAACTTTCTCTATATTTCCACTAGTAGGGGCCCTGGCCTGTCTGCCCTGGGTCCCCCCGTGTCTGTCTCTCCCTGTGTCTCTGTGTCTGGTCTCCTTCCCCCTGTGTCTCAGTCTTCCTCTCCCTCCCCCTGTGTCGCTCCCTGGTTCTCTGTGCCCCTCTTTCTCCCTCACCATCTCTACCAGCCGCCTACTCCTCCCTTTCTCCCTCTAGGCCCTGTTTCCCCCTTGCAGTCAAGGGAAATCCCCAGGCCCCCGGGTCCCATGCCAGTGGCTGTGCCTAGCTAGTCCAGTGTGTCCGATTTATCCTGTTGGCAACGAGCTTAATCCTCTTCCTGTAATACATCTGTTCCTGGTTTCTACAAAGACTTTGGTGCCTTCATTGTGTTCGCACTTTTCAGTGTAGCCTGCCTGTTATTACCAAAGGGTGTGGGGGGGGACCCAGCCCGTCTGCGTACACAACGCACTGCCACCTGTCTGTTGACTCCGTGGTCCAAAACGGTGGCCCTGGCTGTTCTCCCACGCAGCCTTCCCCATTTTGGCCTGCCTCCCACTTCCACAGTTTTCTGGCGCCTGTGCCTCGGTACCAGAGCCGGGTCTAGGTCCATGATCACTCAAATAGCACCTTAATGTCTGCACCTGCTGTGACTAAACTCACCCCTGTGCTGCGGCCTCTGTCCATTTCCCGCCTGTCCATTTTCCCCCTGTCCATTTTCCCTCTTTTAGAATCTACAGACCAGTCCCAGAGAAAAGGAGTTCCTGCCCTGAGAGCTGCCTGTTGTACCTGTGCCTTGCTGCCCGACCAAGTAGTAAGGTAAGAACTGAAGTATCAGTCACGCGCACTGACATTGCCAGCTTGTAGCTTGTGGGGAGGGCTCATAGTCTCTGAGGGGGTGGTAACACTGAGGGTAGGTCAGTGAATCCAGGTCCCACTCCCACAGTGGCAAGGGGCTGGCGCGTTGACACTGTTGAAGGAGAATCAGCACACCTACACAACATCACACAATTGTACTGGCAAATTGTAGGGTGTACCTTTCCAGATAATCTACCCAACTAGTCTATATCCTCCAGTTCTCAGCCCCTAATTTTATGCAGTGTTCAGTTTTAACCCTCAGAGTTCATCAGGTGAGGGGAGTCACCTACCTCGTAACAAACTCTTCTTCTAGGTCCATACTGGAAGGTGAATAAGAGTAGCTGTGCCTCATTGCTCCCCTTAGGGACCGTTCGACTACAGCCTCGTTTTACAGCATACTACATGTTGCTTAATTCAGTTTACTAATATGCCTGAATCTGGGTACAAACAGTGGTGAGGTGGCATCTTAGTAGTAAGTCCTTCTGTAGCTACCTTTGTGGAGTGTGCCTTGATGCCCTTAATTTTGCTTGTCTGGGCGGCTGAAGCCTCACCCCTCTAAAGCACAAAATTCAGTTTACTAGTACCAGAGCCACCTAGTGTGTACCAAACTAATCTCCTAGACACTCACTACAAGTGAACAAGGCTAGCAGAGGGCCCTACATCACTCACATGCCCATTTTTATTTTGTCCATATCCCGGTCGTGGGAGCTGTGTATTTCTTAAGGAGCACGAGAGTGGGTCTCTAGAGATTATCTTTGCTGGTACTCTTTAGTGCTGAGTGCCTCCCTGACCTCCCTAAATTAAAATAGTTTTCCAGGGATGCCAGGTAGCTGTACTTAATACTCCTTTTGGAAGTGGACCAGTAACTTGGCATTGCCGTGCCCCCTGTCCTGCAACATTTTATCATCCAACCCCTTCCCTAGTTGAGCACCTGAGAGTGTGCATCTGTGAGTGCGCTATAGTAACCCTGGATGACAGACTTGGATGGTGGGGACTCAGTGGTGCTGACTTAAGGCCGTAGCGATTTAATCTTTATCAAGACATCTTAGTTTGCTTACAACATATTTTTGTCTTGCAGGGAGTGAGCTTTTCCCCTGTGGCACTCATGGCTACAGTGCATGACCCAGACATTGGAAAATGGATGCCAGTATGGCATAAACCGACCAAGCGTCAGAACCTCTGGTCTGGCCCCTAGAAGGCTCCTTTGAGACTTGCCTAGCTGCAGTGTGTGAGGTTCTTAAAAGGGATAAAGGGAACTATGCAGTTAGGCGGTGGGTGTCCTACACGTTGTGGTCCCTGTAGAGTGCATCTGTGGCAAGGAAGAAGTGACTGGAACAACAAGTGACCCTAGAGAGGAAGCTAGAACAGCATAATCTAGAGAAAATGAAAAATTATTCCAGCTATGGGTGTGACCCCCGTCTATTCCCAGTGTTTCCCCAGTGACTCCTTCTGCTCCAGAGGATGTCCTAGATTTTTCTGTGCTTGCATCCCTACCCAGCTATTCTGCTTCCTTCCCAGTTCCTGCCCCTTGATTGTACACCCCTTCTGCATCAGCCCCTGTACTGTCATCCTATGGGGGACAATATGGGGCTTCTGGAGGATAGTACGAATTTAGTGGGGGAGGAAGAAGATTAATCATTCACCCCTCCCAGATGCCCTCTCAGAACTCGCAGTTCTGGGGCTATCAGAACACTCAGTACATGCCATAGCATGTCCCAAGCCAGTATCCACCCCATCCTGGATCCAATACCAGTTAGGTCACTACCTGCATCAGGACCAGTGCGCCTATTGTAAGGAATGGGGCCACTGGAAGTACAACTGCCAGCGGGTTCAGCATCCGAACAAGGCCATAGCCCCTGTCTGCTCAGAGTAAATCTGGCCTCCCTGCACCATGCCCGCCTGGTCCCTGGTTTCACCTTCCCGCACAGGTCCCAATGCTGGTTCTGGCTCAAAACCCCAGGTCTGATCCCAGAACAATGCCTCTCGTCTCCCAGCCAGTAATTCTGGCACTGTGTTGCAACCCTGGCCCCAGCAGCCAGGCCAGAGTCCCTTCCAGTTCCCTCAAGCTTGACAGAAACTGGTCCCAGACAATGTATCCCGGGCTTCCCAACTCCTTGCCCTAACCATCCTCTCCTCTTCCAGTAGCCCTTATATGACAGCACAGGTAGGTAACAAGCATGCCAGGATGCTGCTGGACACAGGAGACTTCAGCACACTGAGGCTTGGGGAGCTCCCAGATGCCCAGATGTCTGTCTGGACTGTCGCAGCTCTCGGAATAGAGGACATCCCATGTAAGGTGCCTGTATCCTCTGGTCCACTGCAGCACTCCACTTGACCCTGTTGCTGCCGCCCTAACCTCTTGTCTGTGCTTTGTTGGGAGTTCTGTCTCTCTGGTCCATTCTCTCCAGTTCTCCAGATCCTGTAGCAAAACTGACAACATTGCTACACACACACTGTAGGCTATACTTGGGACAAAATAGAGCACAAAGTTTGAGGAAGAGAAAGGAAGAATTGGGAGCTACAAGCTGGCAAAAGTGTGCGCACAGACATGTACATGAGGGCAAGGGGCAACGCACCTGGGCAACTTAGTCCTAAGAGGTAGGTCCAGCTGCTTGATCATGATGGCAACAGCAATGCCCCTGCCAGCTGCAGCTCCTCCCTCTGTAACCAGGTTGCTTTTGGCACTGACTTATGATTCATTTCTGGCCTATTTGAAACACCTTACTTCTGTCATGAGACGGACGTACCGCCAGGTCAGTAAGGCACAACCTGTGCCAGACCAGATTAAATTTGGTGCAGGAGAGAGAGCTAGGGCACTGCACCCAAGAGCATGGACTATTCCTCAAAATCTGCCCTCAACCCTTCTCAGTACCCTGCCAGCATGGGAACAGTATCGGATATTATCCTATGTCCCGCCCCCTTGTCTCCATACTTTTGGGACATTCCGTGTTGTGACGTGATAAGAGCACTTTTTGAAGCATAAAAAATTGTTTTGTTTTTTTCACACAGGGCCATCGCACGTGGCTGTAGCCCCGCCCAGCGCCCTACAGTCCTTTTCTCCGAGTGGTTGGGTGCACTGTCATCGTGGGGATTCTGTTTTTCCCCTCTTGTCCTTCAATCTTCCTGTTCCGGTTCTGCGGTAGTCTTTATCTGTCTATGCTGGAGCAAAAGGGTGTCCTGTTCATCTTGTGAACGTTGTTTCACAAGGGTGGATCCTCATTGGCTTTATTTGGAGTGCTTGGGCCCAGACCATCAGTGGGATTCCTGTTTTTACTGTGACTCTCTATCCGTCTGGGCACTTAGAGTAGGCTCATCAGGTGGGAGTATGTGTTTCATTGGTTACCTCTGACTCCTTCAGTTCATCGATGAGAAGATGAATCGTGCTGTAAATTCTTTCCTTTTTAGGGCATCCAGGCTGGGTGACTCCTTCCCGGCGTCATGCAGTCTCGGGAGGGCCTCAACGGCTCTACCCTTACCATGGTGGCAGGTGAGGTATCCTGAAGGGTATCTAATCTTATACCAGAGTTGTCTCCGAGGATCCCCTTCAAGGGACTAAGTGTACCGGGGTCACATCCGAGATGCCTAGTCCAGACGCTAAAAATACCGGAGTAGTTCCCGAGGTTCCCCACTCTGGCTAAACGTACTTGGGCGTACAGGGGCGAAAAGTACTGGGCTCATTCCCGAGGATCCCCAGAGAAGAGCTAAGAGGAATACCAGCAGGGCCGAGAGTCCCCTCTCGGGTTTCTGTCACCAGGCTCCTGCCTGAGGTTCCCCCTCAAAGGGGCTAAACTTCATACAGGCCCTGCTGAGGGAGCTGAGAAGTCGGCAAGTGTGCAAAATCTTCAAATACCGGCTCTGCCCAGGATCCCTTTCAGAGGGCCAAAGTCAATTCTAAGGCTCCTAAAAATCCTGTCACCACCATGGCCTCAGACAGGCCTATGAAGCGGGACCTTTCAGATAGTCACAAAATGTTGTCTCAGCCTGTATTGTCAGAGGCGTCTATTTTGCAGCCGGAGCTTGATAACGGATCCTTTTCGACCAGCATCGGACTGGGGTACGAGAATCCCTCTTCTGACTATGGCATTGACGCCAACATCTGCTCCTCTTCACAATGTTGATCCATTAATGGGAGGCCCATCTTGGCAGCCAATTTCAGTGTAATTGTTGAGATATGGGCCGTTGGATCGGCCACTTCACACGCTTCAGCCTAGGGTCGTCCACAGAAGAGGCTTTCTTTTGTCGTTTTCAAGTCCTCATGCACTCAGACCCAGTGAAGGCATACTTTAGAGATCTCTTCAAGGATTTGTGTCCGAAGCCTCTCGAACCACAACCCACTCCTCCGCAACAGCCTCAGAGTGCAGCAGAATTACCTCCTCCACCTCCTGAACAGCTGACTCCGGTTGTGCAGCCGAGCAGTTGTGTAGCCGCCAGAACCGAAAGTGTCTGAACCCCACGTGTTTCGGAACAGCCTTCAGTTCCGCCAAAAGGGATGAAGAGAAATTTAATGAAGACACCGAGGACCAACCCTTTTCTTTCAGGGCTTTTCATGACCGAGTGCTGGATTTAATGGTGCTACTAGACATTCCAGCTGCGATGTGCCTCCTGCTCCTCCATTCATCACACACATCAGCTTGGTGGTTTCAGAGGCTAGTGGGCTTAATGGCTTCATGCATTTTGGTCCTTCCCCAGGCAAGGTTGAGGCGTACGCAATTGATACTCAGCGGGGAGGGGAGTTCGGGATGTGGGGGGGCAGCTGGTCTCGGGCATCGGAACAGCTGTTTGTTTATTTTATTTATAGTGCGCGCCAGACCCTGGGGCATCAGGGTGGAAGACATAAGAATTTGACTGTGTGTATCTAGTCAAAGGAGGAGTGAAAATCTTCACGCTGCGCAGCAGCCTCACTACTGCCAGGTGCTCCCCTATGAGAGCTCTATTGGTTCGTAGCCTGCTGAAATAGCAGACCTGTAAACTCCCACTGTCTAAAATGCTTTGCCCCCCTTTGCAAGGGATGCCAAGAAATTCTGCACCTGAACTAGAGGGGCCGAAAAAGGATGAATACTGCGTTGGCTGCATCATAGGTGCCATCTTCCGCAAGCTGCATCGTTGCGCCAGAGGGTAGAGGGGGCCCAAGACTGTTTGATAAAGTTGTCAGCTGGTCCCGAAATGCCCGGCAGGCTCCATATGCCCCGATACCCTGCATGCCAGCAGAGGTAGCTCTCCCGACCTCGTCAGAGGATGCACGCCCCAGGATGGATCCGGTAGGAGATCTTGCCTGTAAAGAATCACTCGCCGGAAATCAGTGTTCCATCAGAACTGGAAACCATGCTCCTGGCCCGCATCATGAAGGGGGTGGGGGACACGTAGTCAACTGCGCCCGACCTTGACTGCAGAAAAGTGTCTGCTCCTTGCACTTCCGATCCTGCCTCTAACTGAAGAATTTGCCTAACTGTTCAACTTGGGCGCAAACAGATCTATGTCTAAGGGACCCATCCGGGCCAGTATCTGCGCAAAGATGCCGTTGTGCAGCATCCAGTCGCTGGAATCGTGCCAGTAGCAGTTGTTCCAATCTGCCACTACATTCTGCACTCCCGGAAGATACTCCGCAGTCCCTACGATCCTCCGGTCGAGGCAGTAATGCCAAAAGTCCTTTGTCAACTCCAACAGCATGTTTGACCTGGGTACCTCCCAGTCGATTGATGTAGCGCACCGCACAGATGTTGTCCATCCAGAGAAGAACACAACGCTCCACTCTGTCGCTTGTGACCGCCTTCACTGCAAAGGAGTCTGTGAGCAACTCTAAATTGATGTGCAGGTATTAACTCCTCTGAGGGGCTCAGAGGCTGTCCTTGGATGGGCAATCAAGTTCCTCTTCTACCAAAGAGGGTAAGGCATCAAGTGCCACCTCCATGAGTCTGTCCTCGGTACGATCCAGCACGGCTACCGGCACAGGTGCTGAGAGCTTCCAGCGTACTGGAGCTCGCTCCGAGGTCATGAGTCAGGGTGTCGCAACTATCTGCCGTCAGGCATAGGGCTCAGCGCCTACCAGAGTGATCTGAGGTCGATGCCTCTGCTTTGGGTGCAAAACCCAAGCTGTATCCGCCCTTGTCTGCGGCCTCTCTTGACTCTGGTCCTCTGCGCCCTCCCGCTCCCAGGACTTGGCTCAAGGTTTCAAAATGGCGCAGAGGTATGTGGCGGTGCCTGCCAGGCCGGCAGCCTTCTTGGATCCAGTTCAGGGTCCACCAGTGCTTTTGCCCATCGAATGGACTTTGAAGGATGATCACAGCCCCCTTCCCTCTGGAAGCGTCAGCGGAACCTACAGTGCAGGTTTCTGGTCTCCTCAGGAAAGCATCTACCTGTCATAGCCTTGCGGTTACAGGCGCATCTGCGCTTTGACCAGGAGTGGATTCCCAGCACCTCGGTGGGCTGGGCCCCTAGGGACCCAGCGGCTTGCGAGGACCGCTTCTTAGAGCATTTCCTCTTCCTCCTGCGCTCCCCTCAGATGAAGGGGCTCCTGTAGGGCATTGTGAAGGAAGTCATTCCGCACGTGTCAGTGCTCAGGCCCCTTCCTCTGGGTACTCCTCCCGTTCCTCCTTTGCTACTGGTTCCGGTTCCTCCACTGGTTCAGTCCTTGACAGTCATTCTGACCCCTCCACCTATACGACCAATGCCTCCCCATCAACAGCCATTGGACTTGTCTGTGGCTGCAGACCTTGGGGGTGACCTTGTCGGCACCTGTGTCCCAGGGCCCGTATTCCCTTATGTCTGTAAAAAAAGGGGGTGCAGCAATCACCACCTTCAGGGCCTGGCACAGTTCTTGGGGGGGGGGGGGGGGGGAAGGGGGTGGTCCCTCTGCCAGAGGAAGCCCCTGAGGAGTCGGGTGTGCTAGCAGACGTCTTGGGGAAACTCACCACAGTCCTGTCTGGCATCCCTCTCCAGAAGGATGTCCTGCAGGTGGCACGAAAGGTCTGGGAGAAGTCCAGGGCCAACTCCCAGATGAACAAGAAGTTGGACAGTGGGTTTGGGCTGATGGACGGGGAGCCAATCCTCCTGGCATCCCACCCGCAGCCTCGTTCTTCAGTGGTGGCTGCAGCCTCCTTGTATTATGAACCATAGTCTTCGTCCACGGGAGCCACCTCCAGTTGTCTGTCCAAGGAGGACAAAGTCCTTGAGCCTTTGGGAAAGAGTTGTTACTCCCTCTCAGGACTGCATCTGCAGCAAGCCAACGCAGATGCCCTCTTGGCTGTGGCTAACCGGAAGCTGTGGCAGGAGCTTGCAGAATTTCTGTCTGACCTCCCTTCTGACAAGCAAGCATCCTTTAATGCCGGTCTGGCTGATGCCCGGGACATTGCGCAGGACCTCATGGAGACTTCCGTCTCCCACATCGAAACAGCCAGCAGAGGGCAGTGCCTTGGTGTCAAGATGAGGACAGCATGGATGTATGCCACTAAGTTTTCATCTGACGCCCAGGAGCGGATCCTGGATCTGCCCTTCGAGGGTGTGGACCTTTTTTCTTTCATCAACCCATGACGAGTTGAAAAAATGAAAACCTGCACTCAAACCGCCATGTCCTTGGCCACCCTTAAAAAAACAAGGCCAGAAATCTTTCCCTCAGTCCCAAGGTAGGACAGAGTTCAAGCCCAGCACTTTCTCCGGTTTCAATGGGTTTCGGGACTGCGGTACACGGAGGCCTGAGAGGTCGCCCAGTGACAACAGGAGTAACCTGCAGAGGACATTGCGTGGGCTTTTCCACTTCACTCCCATCCTCTGACGCCAAGAAGCAGTGACGTCCAGGTTGGGGAACACAGCTCGCCTGTGGGGGGCTGTTTGGCTCTGTAGTCTCCACGGGCTTCAGTCTTCCTCTTCCTTTGCCTCTACTGTTCTCTCCTCTCAATCAGATTAGATCCCCAGCACTTCACAGAGAAGTCCTTTTTGATCTTGGAGATGCATGCGATTGAAACGGTTCCCCTTGTAGACCAGGGCTTTGGTTACTATTCTTCCTGGAGCTCGTAACCATATCACGGTCTTCACCAGTGCTGCTCTCCGTTCCTTCTTTATCGCTCTTATCTTGAGAGCCGGCCGCTCCAGTTTTGCTTTCATGGAGTACAGGATAAACCCTAGAAAGGCCATGCGTTGCCTGGGGACGAGTTTGGATTTCATTTGATTTATCAGATAACCCAGAGATGTCAGAAGCTGAGACGCTGACTGCGTCTGCGCTATGAGCGATTGCTTGTCGCTTTCTAGCACGAGGATATCGTCCAGATAAATAATCATCCGAATACCTCTCTCCCTCATGGCAGCTGCCAAAGGTCTCATAATCTTTGTGAAGGCCCAGGGTGCTGGGGCAAGACTGAACATGACACTTAAACTGCTCCATACGAAACTCTGGTACCTGCGTTACTCTTTGGCTACAGGGCAATCGAGTAAGCGTCCTTCAGGTCTAATCGCACTAGCCGATCTCCTGTCCGGAGAATGCCTCTGAGATTAGCTCCCTCCATCTTGAACAGGGCCCTCTTAAGCATTTTTGGGGCCCTGGGCATGGACATCTTTGGGGCCTCCTCCACCAAACCAAAGGAATGAAGTGATCAAAAATATCTGGTGGTCCTGGACGGGCTGACAATTCTGAAAGGTTTAGGGACTGGCAATTCTGAGAGGTTAGGCAATACAAGATTAAATGAGATGCCCAGGACAACACATAGCTTAAGGGGTGAACCTGGGATTTGAGCCAACTCTGCAATTTCTGCATATGAACACTTTCTTTTCCAGCACAATCTCATGTTATAAAACTGACTTGCAAAGTACACAAATCACACTTCAAAACTGGACAATTTTTAAAACCAAAATATTACAGAACAGGGTAACGCAAAATAGGAATGATTCTATCTTCATTCTCAGACATCCAGGGAAGTATGAGTACCAGCATACCAATCGATGTGATTTAACACATTTAATCTAGGTGTGTCTTTTGTACTTGTAAGCTTTTAAACACTTCCAAAACAATGGCTTGTGACTAATAGTGAATGCTCATCTTTGGAGGGGATTGTGTAGGTTTTAGAACGCCCCATCTGAACAAACCAATTTCTAGACCTTCACCATACGAATGACATGTTCGTTTTTATAGCAACCCCTATCTGGTGCAGACACATTGCTGATAATAGCACCTCCTTATGCTGCAAAACCAAGTACATATGCAGGTAGGTTTATAAACTTGAGACCTAGGAAAGGTTCAGGCAGCCTTGCTGAAATGTGCTCTTGTAATCTTTCATATGAACACTCATCTCTGAAATGAGTGCTTAACACACTGAGCTAACTTCTGAATCATTGTAACACTCAGTTTATCAATATGGATTTCAACTTTGGCTATTGCACATGATCAACATAATTCCCACACAAAGGAAAGAATGCTACAGAAGTTATGCCGTACGGAACACAAACTGTATATTCCACAGTGAACACAGAAAGCATTACATGATTAATTGATCAAGGTAGAATGTACTTGTCAAAACAGACAGGCAGTAGATTAAGCGCCTCAGCAGCACGCCATAAATCTCCTGGCGTGTGCTATTTAAGTCTGGTGAACAATGGAATCTTACTTTAGATCAGGCAGCCTTGTGGGGGCCCACTCCAAGGTGGGGGCCCTGGGCATGTGGCCCTTTTGCCCTCCCATAAAAGCGTCTCTGATCTTGAAGTGCATGTAAACCAGCCACCCGTTGAGCTCCCCGAGGTTGATGACTGGTCTCACTTTTTCCTTTCTGTGTACCACAAACATGCTGCTGATAAAAGCCCATGCCACACAGTCGCTGTACTCTATTTCACCCTTGCTGGCAAACTGATCCAGCTCTCTCTAGGAGTATGCATTTCTCCTTCCCCTGCACTTCTCGCCAGCGCCTGGTTTTCTGTGCCTGAGCTCCTTCACTGCTTGCATCACTGGAAAGTCCCTGCCATCTCCTACACATAAAGCAGTCCTCTCCCCCCCCCAGTGGGCAGTAGCTTAGCCCACTCCTCACCTGCTTGGGCTCCTTGGTTGCGGTAGTAGCCTCTACCTCTGCGTCCACGTGCCGTGAAGAAGGCTTCTTTTTGACTATTCCCAGTAATGCGAACTGGGGTTTTGAGGCCTGTTCTGGGAATGTAAGCGACCGGATGCACAACGTCTATTGCGGGCGGCCCCTCAAAAACTCTAGCACAGAAAATTCTTGAAGGTGGTTTGTGCTTTTTCCAGGGCGGTGTAGATGCCTGCAAACTTCCCCATTACTTTAGCGAATCTCTCGTCGAACAAGAGACCTTGTGTGGCTTCACCCGCTTGATGGGATGCTGCGTCCTCTAGCTTTGAATCACTTTTTAAAAGAAGGCCTCTTTCTCTCGGATGACTGGGAACAATTTGCATTCCCTAAAAGACACACAGCCCTCTGCACTCAATTCGCTTGCATCCTGGGGTTTACCAGCTCGCCAATGTCTCTGGCCCTTTCTGCCAGGTCCATGATCTTTGCAATTGGCCCTGCCAAATCCAAAACCTTTTCCTGACAGCCCACCCGGGCACAGTCGCTGCCTTTCCTTAGGTTCCTGGAGGCTCTGGATACAAAGGTAATAATTTTGGGATCGAGCTCTGGTGCCTCAGCCACTTTCCCTGACAAGTCATGCCTCAGTCACTCTGACCGCATATATAATCTCACTTCCTTTTCAATCTGCTTATGCAGTCCTTTGACGGCAGCCAGTCGTATCTGGAATGCACAATAGATTTGGCATCAAACATATCTGTCGGCTCCTCTTTGGGCACCTCCAGGTGCTTCTCTTTAGCTTTTTGCTTCCCACCTTTTGATGTCTGATAGGATCTGGAGTCTTGACAAGTCAGACTCTGCCAAAGAGCCATCGTTGTCCCCTATATTTTGCACCCCTGGGTGAAGGGGGGGTAAGAGGCTCTGCACGGTTGATCGGTTCATGAAAGTGCCTTTAAGCTTCTCAAATGCATGGACAGTCTCGAGGCTTTCCTTTTTCCTCCTTCACTGGACCTGGGGGAGTCGCAGAGGCCTTTCTCTTACGTGTCGGTTCTCTCCCCTTTTTAGCCTCCTCTCTGTGATGTTGGTTAGAGGATGTGCTGGGATCCACATCTGGACTCTTGTTCTTAAGGCCATCCCCAATCGAGCACTGAAGCGCTTCTAGTCTAACTTGAAGCAGACCCACCCCTAGTTGCCACTGCATCTACCAGGGAATTTCCTAACACTCTTGAGAGTCCGATCTGAATTTTCATCTGTGATTACCTGATTCTGGCTCCCTTCACTCCCGACATCTGACTCCATCTTGAGCCACCACACTATTTAAACAGTGCCTGTTCGCTTGAACAAGTTTCCCAATAATAGCTTTGGAATGACTGCCTCTCATCTGGAGATGCAATGTGAGGGCCTCTGAGTCTGGGCACAGTGCTAGAAGCACCTTTTCCTTGAATGTAAGTTGGACTGCTGTGCATAATGTCCTTTGCCTGCAGCTAACAGGCACAAACGAGTCCTACTCGTGTTCTAAATCCGTTCCATGGACTTCAGCAGCGCTCTGTTATAGCGGGCGCTTTGCAGCAGCTCCGTTGCTTATGGAGGCTGGCAGCAGCGCTCTTACGCTGCGCTGGAGTACATTCGCATTGTGTGGCTAAGTCTTCAACACAGCTGCGCGAGCCCAACCGCCTGGCGCAGTACCCCTCTGACGTGAGCGCGCTGCTGAGGACTAACTGGAAGTCCGTTTCACCCGGTTGCACCGCCTCTAGTGCTGGGAAATAAATATCACGGAACGCAGCCTGGGCCTTTAAAGTGAGCTTGATTTTCACGGCTCCGACTGCGCTCCTTTCCTCAATCAAACATTATGCGCAACTTCACTCCTGTGGAAAGAAACACATGTAACACTGCGGCACACCAAAATCTCTATACAGCATGGCAACAAACACAACATTCTACTAGAGCACTGCAATACGGACACTTGAAACTGTCTATGAGCATACATTTATAACGTTTGGCACACAATGTGCTGAAATATTAATAGGCTGCTGTTGTTGGAGCTAATGAAATTGGGTACTTGGCTTGTGAAGAGCCTAAAAGTAGGAAAGAACCTGGGCATAAAATTGACTAGTGTGGACCAGGGAGAGGAAATGGACTTGAGGACTACCAAGGACTTTGGTGTTGCTGGGATGTGTAGTTTGTTTGATTTTGTTGTGATATCTAATGTTTTGAATGAAAAAGAAGGAATATTTAAATCTGCTGTGAGGAGTAGAATAAAGGAAGTAGAAGCATAACACTCTCATCCAGTGTTGACATAGAATTAAAGGTATGTAGTGGAAGAGGAATAATGAATGTGAAATGTTTGTTTTTGGATGTTAATGGTTTTGGGGAAATGTTTATGAAATGTACCTTTTTGAGTATGCGCATATTTGTGATTATTGTAAGTTGGTTATTGATGTTAAATCGTTTGACAGCAAAAAAAGGCAAAAGAAGACCTGTTAAACTTAGTAATTGTGCTGCAGCATTGTTTAGTGGGTTCATTTGTATAGCTAATGAATACCTTAAAAAATAAAAACTTATGTTGGGAAAAATAGAACAATATCCTCTTCAGCTCCCCTACTAAGTTTAATTCTGGCCAAGTTCTGCGATTCCAGCCAGGTCATTCTAGTTTGCGTTGTTTTTTCCCCTGTTAAAAGGGCGCGATTAGTGTCTTCTGGTTTGTCCTTGTGTTGCATTTCTCGGGCGAAGTTGATGACAAAATAACATGAAATTCCCTTTGTTGAGCAAAATAACATATTGGCAAAAAACAATTCTGCTGCACACCTTTACCTCATCCTCCTAGAAGTCCTCTTTTAACTGGTGTGAAGAAAGGAGGTTGCACTCTAATTTGTGTTCCCAACAAATTAATGTCTCCATGCTTACATTTACCTCTGACAAGTAGACTATCACTGTTTCGTGTGTTTGCTGTGCTCCTTGGTCTCCGTTGTCTCCATTGTTTCCTCCCTCCCCCTACCTCCTAAACCTCCCACCCCACCCTGATTGGCTGCTTCCTCTCCTGGGCCAAGCTAGGTAGCCTAGCAGTGCACCGCACTCGCCATTTCCATGCTGGGCTAAGCGGGCGACTGCATGCTGGTACAAACATTATCTAGACCCTCTGTGGGTCTTTTTTCAAATTTGTTGTGCTGTGCCTTATTTCCCCCCCTCTGCGTGTGATCCCCCTGACCCCTCTCCCCTTCCGTAGTCTGTTGTTTCCTCCCTCCCACCCCACCCTGATTGGTACGCCCTCCCCCTCCTCATTACAGGCGCCACCAGGGCAGCCCCACGGCTAAGGGCCCCTAAGGCAAAGGGCGGCTCCCACTATAGCGGCTCCTATTGTGTCTGCAGGCATCAGTTGCCAGTCAGTCTTCCAGGATAGTCCCACAAGCTTCCCTGCCCCCTTTCAGCTTCAGACTCTTAAACTCTGTTGTGTTTTACCCCATGTTATAATATGCACTGTATCAGTATTTAAAAAATTGCATTGTTAAAACTAGGCCTTTAAATTCAGGATTTTCAAACTGAGGTGCGTTTTACTCCGTGTTATAATAGGCACTGTATCAGTATTTAAAAATTGCATTGTGAAAACTTGGCCTTTTTCTCCCCCCCATTCAGGATTCTCAAACTTAGGTGTGTCTTCTCTTCTGCCTTTAAAAATGTGCATTTTGTGAGCGCTTTAATCCTGAGTGTCGTCTTGTCCTATTGCTTAACTTATTTGCCTCTCGCTGTCTTGTCTGCCTACTCTAGTGTCCTTCGCTAGTGTCTCCCCTATCCCTTCCACCCCCCTTCTCTCACACTTAATCTGTGGTGCTCTCTCCCGCCTATCTTTTCTAACTGTTTCTCTATTGACTATCCTGCTCTCCTCACTAAATCTGGTAGGAAGAAGTTTAAAAAGGACATCCTGGTCTCCAACCCAGGCCGCCCTATCACTGACACCTACACCAGTGCCTCCTCCAAGGAAACTCTCACCAACATCCTCTTTGTCGTACCTTATCCAGACCTATGGACCCTTCATATGGTCTCTCTGCTCTCTCCTTTTTCCTCTTCTCCCATTAATGGTGGCACCCGTTGGGGCACCCTCCTGGCCTCCTTCCTTTCCTCTAAGGTAATCATTAACGTTTACTCATTGGGACCGTCTTGGTCCAAGGCCCTCGGGCCAACCTCTTTGATAGACTCTCCCCGCGCCTCATCAACCTCTTTTCTTCTCTGCTGTCCCCTCACTCCTTTCTGTGACTACCTCGCCTCCCCCCCCCATCTGCCTCCTCCTTGGCTACCTTGCCTTCCCCTTCCCGCTCTGCCCCCTCTTGGGCTCCTTCTTCACCTCTGCAGGGCGTACCTCTGATCTGTACCCCTCCCCGGATGGCAACCTTCTCCATATTGCCAATCTAAACTCTTGCTCTGCTGTCAAACACTCCTCTGATATCTGCCGCCTTCTGGAAGAACTTGACCTCGCTGTCCTCAGTCTCACCGAGACATGGTTCATGGCCAGCTCTGTCACTAGCTTTTGATACGCTCTTACCTGACGGCTATATGATCCTCTCCGCGCCCATGTCCAACCGCTCTGGTGGGGGTGCAGCCCTGATCTTCCCCGAGTGGATTCCTGCTTCTGTCAATCCTACGCAGGCCTACTCCTCTTTTGAATGCCTCGTCTGCAGGCTCTCTCTATCCCCTAGCCATTCCCTTACTGTGGCTATCTATCGGCCACCTGGTCAGATCTCCTTCCTCTGAGTGGGCGGACCTCTCCTCCTCACTCTTGGCCTCAACCACTCAACTCTTCCTTCTTGGAGACTTCAACATCCACCTGGATGCCTCCTGTCCTCCCTCAGGACTTTTTCGCGACCTCTGTGACTCTCACTCACTATTCTCCCCTCTGGCCCGACTCACTCTGGATGTTCTGATTTCCTCCGACCTTCCCCTCTCTATCCCTCTCTCCACTCTTCTCTCCTGGAGTGATCACTTTCTCCTCTCTGCTGAGGCTTTCGCCGCCACCTTCTCACCCCTCCCCCTTTGGCTGACTCTCACCCCGACAGTACTCTCCACGCTCCACTCTTCTATATCTAATACTCTTGATATCCTTGCCCCCGTCATGAGAATCCGCCTGAAGCCCAAAGCCAAGTGCAACTCCTGGTACGACTCAGACCTCGTCACCCTAAAACGCTGACAAACTGGCCTGCCACCTGCTCCAATCGTATCACTGAATCTGTTGGTTGTCTTCATGACCATCAGTCTGGCTTCAGAGTTGCCAGAAGCATGGAAACTGCTCTCCTGAACATAAATGAAGACCTGCTCTCCAACCTTGACTTGAACACCCCTTATGTCGTCCTCTTGCTTGATCTCTCTTCTTCCTTTGACACTGTCAACCATGCCATCCTGCTCAACCGTCTCCGTGATAACCTGGGCATCACTGGTCAGGCTCTGGCGTGGCTGACTTCTTTCCTCTCTGACTGCCCCTCCCAGGTCCAACTTGGGTCGTTCCTCTCTGCTATCTTTTTATCTACCTGTGGTGTCCCCCAGGGGTCGAACCTCTCTCTCTGGCTGTTCAACCAATACCTGGCACTCCTTGCCCACCGCATCGCCGCTCTCTGCCCCAACTTTCATTGCTATGCGGATGACATCCAGCTCATTTTCAGGCTACCCTCAGCCTCCTCCTCTCCTTCCCTCTGAATGTCTGCTATCCAGGAGTGGTGTGCCGCCAATGACCTCTGCCTTAATGCCAGTAAGACTGAGATTCTCCTCATTAGCACACCCGCTCTCTGGCCGGCATCTCTTAGCCCTCTTTCTGCTCCCACCTGCAAGGCTAAAAACCCCGGGGTCATCTTCGACTCCACACTCTCAATCTCTCCTCACATCTGACGTCTCTAAGAAATCACATTACTATTGTAACAGCCTCTTTCTAAATCTGCCTGCTTCTATTCTCTGCCCTCTGCAACTTATCCAGAACAGGACTGCAAGACTTGTCTTAGGCCTCAAGCCCAGGGATCTTGTCTCTCCAGGACTGAAATCTCTGCACTGGCTTCCAGTGGCTGCGAGGATGAAGTTCAAAACCCTCTGCATCGTCCACAAGGCCTTCTGGGGGCTGGGGCCCCAATACCCTCAACTCTCTTCCTAAATATCTTTCTTCTCAAGTTCTTCGCTCATCCGCCTCCAAATCCCCAAGGGTAAGTTGGTGGTAGAACTTTCTTCGGCTGGTGCCTCCCTCTGGAACAGCCTCCCTGCCTCCCTTAAACTTGAGGAGAACCATCTCCGGTTCCGAAAGCACCTCAAAAACCTTTCTTTTTGCTTCTGCTTTTTCTCCTCCTCCCCTCTGCTGACCTCCTTGCTGTAACCGGAACTGCACTGGCTACCTGGATACCCTCTGATCTCCGGCCCAGGTCCTTCCCCCGCCAGCGTCACATACCTGTACTGCCCGCCTGGCAACCCCTGCACTTGGGGACTGTTTCTGTATCCCTACAGTTCCCCCTACCAGCCTTTGACACCTTATTGTTAACATCTTTTCCCATGTGCTGCACTGTCCCTGCCCCCTTCCCACACACTTGCGCGATCTGAATGACACCTGGCCTAGTAGGATCGTTGTCCGTCCGTCCTCACTTTGTTCCCCTCCCTTCCCTCGTCGCGCCTTGGAACACTTGTGTATAGGCGCGTTTTAAATGCCATATCATATCATGTCCCTCATTGAGGCAATTGACCAGTCTCCAGGTGGAACACCCAACCTCTGCTCTGCATACAATGGGTTTCATGTTTTCCTGCATGGTCGGTTTGGTTGGTTGTAAACATCTGATCTGCACTCTACTCTACTCGTAATGGAGCACTTTTTGAATATTTCAGTTGTCTTTTCTATTCATTGCCCAAGTGGCTAGATCTAGGGGCAACTTCTTTTTTCATTTTACTGTTTGCTAAAGGTTCATTAAGGCTTGCTATCCAGAATTCGTTGGATCTTTCATGGTTGCATGCTTAAAATTCTCATTCTCCCATCCCCGTTGTCAATGCCATGCATTTACAATACCAATAAACGGGATCCAAAATTGCTTCATTATGTGTCATTGACTCTCTGAAAAGGTGTCTAGAGATGTACTTCTCCAGGGTGTGATCTTCAAAATTCCTAACTGCATACTGGAGCAATAGAGTCCTCATTTTACTCTGTTAGTGCTCTATGCTGGAAGATTGTGTTTTTCATACGTTTTCCCAGTGAAATTCTACATTTGTGGCCCGTGAGGTCCTGCATCTGCGGAAATCCATTTACAGTCAGCTCGGCAGGAGATATCTTTAGTGGCCCTTGCTTACCAGATTGACTTGCGAGTCTGGTCAGATTAGAGCTGACCCTCGAAAAGCCAACTAAGTCACTTTTCAAGGATTGTAGAAAATACCTTATTAAAAAGGATTTCCTCAAGGATTCACGCATGGAATGCATTTACTCTGTAAATCTTCAACATATACCAGAAGGCGAACCACTGATTTGCTGCAGGTGGGTCTTTTGCCATTTGTCTCTTGTTCCTTTTGTGGCCTTGCCAGAAGCGCTTCCTGGCCACAACCATCTTATTGTTTCATTTTATGTTCTTATTGCCGTTTTTTTTCCTCTGTAAGATGGGTGCCACTCGTTTCTGATAGACTGGATATATCATCTTGCATACTGCTAACCTCCTTATGTGTGTATCGCCTGCACAACAAAACAAATCACACCTTGGACCCCTCCATTCCTGTTTGGTATTCTTCTGGCCCGGAACCTTCCTTACTATGGGACCGGAGCCTCAGTTGTCCACTTAATCATTCTTTTCCTTGCTGTACCAGCATCAATCTTCCGTTTTACAGCTTAACCTTCCTGCCAGTCCCCAAGTTATATATTTTCATCCAATGCCCCTGTCACCCCCAAGCTCTTCCCTCTCTTAGTGTGCTTTGCCCCAGCTTACAACCTTCTGTCAGACTGCATGTATGACAGTTTCTAATTTAAGGACATGGCTGAGTGACTTGTCTGGCTGTTACTGCTGCCATTCCACCTTGAACGAATCTCTGTTAGTGGATTTAGATGGCTTCTCAGAGTTTTTAATGTTGGCCTTTTCCCATTCTCTATTTGGTGCTCTGAAGTCCTTTGCGCACAGCTCCTCTGTGCTCAGTCTCATCCTTTTTTATTAACACCTACACTAATAGAGTTGCACAAACTTTCCTCCTTGTATGTGGCGGTCCTAGGAGACTTCACTGTGTGGGTTGACCTCTATTCTATTGATGATTTAATTGCAGCCTTATGACCCACCCATTTCTCAAGAGTATACTCTTCATCTTCCCAATTTACTCTTGGACCCTCACGCTTTTACTGTCTGCCGCATCCTTCTGATCTGACCATCTGTGTTCACATTGTAATCCTCTCACCTGTTAAGTGCCCCTGTAGCACCTTTTCCTGTATTAAGCCCTCTGCTTTTGGAAGAAGACTTTCTGTGCACCTTTGCTAAGTCCCCCCTTATATGCCTAATCAAAAGTGTTCTTTTGGCGGATTCACAATTCCTCTAAATATAGTCACAGCTTTTGCCAATGCATTTCGGTGCCTAGCACCATCTTCAGGGCTTAGCTGTCTTGCACAATCGTGAACGCTTCATGAGTATACACACATCAGTAGTGTGTCCCTTCTCGCTGCTCTGTTTCGAATGCCTCGTAAACCGAGTCGCGGCTGCGCGTATCCCCCAGACAGGGATGATGAAAAGATTGATACATGGTCCAGAAAGATTTTTATGTCAGGGAGCATGGCTTTAAAATCCACAAATGTAACTTGCACCCTTGCAAGATTTACATATACCCTGTGGGACTGCATGTCAGCGGCAGCTGAACACATCCCGGAAGGTGAGGAACGCGAGGGGTTCCTATCCATAGTAAGGGAAGGAAAGGAGGCTTCGGGGGAATGCCTTCAATCCGGTTTGGACATAGCTGACGGTATCAGTAGGGCCATTGCATCTAGTATGGTACTATGCAGGGTTGTGTGGCTAAGAAAGTCAGGTTTTGCACCGGATGTGCAATCCAGACTTCTTAATATGCCATTTGATGGCTCGAGGTTGTTTGGCAGCAAGGCGGATGAAAGTTTGGAGAAGCTGCAGACCTCAAAAGTGGCGGCATAATCACTCACTGCCGCTATACGACAACCTCAACAACGCCCCTACACCGGCTCATCTTCCTGGAGGGGTCGTCCATTTCGTTTTTATTCCTCATTCGGGAAAGGAAGGGGACAGGCCAGTCAGAGAGGGCAAAGGACATTTCCTTGGGGGCAAGGAAAAGGTGCTAGATTTGCCCCAGCAGCGGCAACTTTTCCATCAGCCACTGCTGCAGCAAAACCACTCTGAGGTTTTGTCCCACAAGACCCCAGTGGGAGGCAGGATCTCACAGCATCTGGAAGAATGGCGGTGCATTACTTCAGATGCTTGGGCACTGGAAACAGTATCCCAAGGTTACTGCCTTCCTTTTCAAAAGAAACCTCAATCACCCGCCGGGATACAACTGTCAAATATCCAGACGACGTCATGGGAATCTTGCTTTCGGCCAGAAGGCCAGCAACTAAATCTCTGTACCGGTGTCATTGGAAACAGTTCAGTAACTGGTGCAGAGATAAGAATGTGGACCCATTTCAGTGTAATATTCCCACAATATTATCTTTTATCTTATACTTGGCTAATCTGGGGCTCCAGGTTGGCACTATAAAAGGTTATTTAGCAGCGCTATCCATTTTTAAGCGCTCTTCAGAGGAAGAATCTTACTTTAAGATACCTTTTTGATAACTCAATTCTTAAAAGGTCTAAATGTGTTTCCGCCGATAACTTCAAGTACCTGTATTTTATGTTATGTGTTTGTTTATAACGCGCCGATAGCCCGCAGGCATCAGGGCGCGGGAGTGTCTGGGGTAATTCAGTGCGCCTAATATGTGCTGTAGAGGGCGGTCTTTGGAAAGATAATGAGGTTATCATTGGAAGAAACTCTGGTAGTTCTCTTTTAGTCGTAGAGTTGGTGGTAATTTGTTCCAGCATTTTGCTGCCTTCACTGGGAAAGATTTCCCCCCGCCCTTGCACACGTTTAGCTCTAGGAATATTCAGATAAGCCTTATCCTCTGATCTAAGGTGTCTTTGAGGCAGGTACAAAGAAAATTGCTTCTTAAAATATCTCGGGGCTTCTCCATACAGACATCTGTGAACTTTGGTCATCACCTTAATGTGTACTCTTTTCCACTCTTAGCCAGTGAAGAGATCTTCTCCCCATAGTCACATGCTCCTTTTTTTTTATTCTCTTGGTAGCTCGAACTGTCATTTCCCATGACCTGACACTTTTGTATATCCCTCTTCGTGGCTCCTATCAGTAAGGCGTTACCGTAGTCAAGGTGTGACAAAATGACCGCTCTTGCTATAGTTGCTGCATTCGCTTCATTAATAAATGGCCTTATGGCTCTCATGAGACGCATATAGTAGGCATGTTTTTTTTGCAGGTAGTTAACCCGGGCCTCGGATCCTACTGATGCTTCCACAACCATCCCTAGGGTTTTTACGTGGGGCACCACTGGGATTTTAGCCTGTTTGATAGTAAAGGTCTGGCATTCTGTCCCTAACATGGATCTGGCCTGTTGTGTCCCAAAAAGACACATCAATGACGTTGCATCCAAATGTCAATAATGCGATAAACCTCAGATATTTTCATGCTGTTGATGCTGTATTGTCCCTTGAGATCAAAAATGAACTGCGTGTCATCGGCGTAGTTAGTAAAGAACACGCCGATTTATTCCAGGAGCTCTCATAGACTTCCCATATATAAATTAAATAGCAGTGGTGACAGGCTAGCACCCTGGGGGACACACCAAACAAGATGGGGCGGCCTCAGAGAATGTCACCTCAGTGGATCTTAGCACTCCTGTCTTTCAAAAATGATGCTAACCACTCCAACGCCTTAGGCGTGCAACCAATTGTTTTAGCCAGTGCTTCCTGCAGGAATTGATCTACCAAGTCGAAAGCCTTGGGACTTAAACTTAGTACTAGAGTTCCTCACATGCATTCTGTTTGAGCCTTTACATTCTTGTCAGTTAATGCTTCTTACTTTAAAAAAATATTGCGAATGGATTGTGTCCTCCCACGTATTCCTCATCGCCCGTTGGCTTCAGTTCTGTTTTTCCGATTGCTTCGCTCTCGAATGGCGCGCTTCGAAATTTTCTTCTGGAAATGTAGTCTTCTTAAACACCTTCAACTCTCAAGACAGGGTTTAAAAAGTGTATCGACTGCGGATCGAAGATGTAGATCAGATCCTCACCGTGTTTGTCTCTGGTGCCTTGGTTCAAGTCATCGAACTGGCGATTGTGGCTCCTGTCCGTCAATGACGGAGAAGGCCCTTCGTGAGAGGAAAGGTAAACTGGCATTGGGGAGGGAAGCTTCTAAAGCCTCTAAGCATTCGTCTAAAATACTTAAAAAATCGAGCGATTCGAAAGAATCGGATCGTCATAGACACTCTGAGATCCTGATCTCGTAGATGATCTAGGCGCTCTTCATCTTCCTCTTCTAAGAGTGAAAAGGAGACCTACATCTCCGTCATCTTCTGATTCATCGACCGAATTGGTACGATGCCCGACTAAGTCGGATTCCCCTAGAAAATGGGAAGAATTTCGAAGGAACATGATGGAGGTCTTTGAGAATGTGGCCTCGACCCCCCTCAAAGAAACCTCAGAAGAGCTTGACCCGTGTCGCTCCATCAGACGACATAGGGAAGTTAGGAACTACTGCGGTAAAACCCAGTAGTATGGACAAAACTCAAAAAACTTGAGTCGACGCCAAGTCGTCGAATTCTCATCGAGAGTGTAGACACCACATAAAAAACAGAAGTCGTCAAACATCCACGACTTCGCCGATGCCGGCAGGTTCTACATCGAAGCCAAAAACGTCACTTAGATGCCTGTGTCGAAGACTTCATTGGTGTCCTCGAAGATTCCTTCGATACCATCGAAGGTTACATTGATTCCTTCGATAAAACCTCATGAACAAGGCAGGAGATTTACTCCTTTACCAAAATCCGACTTTTTTAAGTCTGTCTTCAATTTTAGAAGAAAGTGGCTCTGAAGGAGAGTATGTTTCTCCTTTTGGAGTACAATATGGTACTAGCGAGGTCCCAGAAGAACCTATCGATCCTGAATCGAAAATTGGAGACCTGTGTGACACCCTTCACTCTGCTAGTGGCATTGATACATCACCTGAGCTAGAGTTTGCAAAACCTGACCCTGCAGAACATGCAGATTCGGGTTTCAGGAGTTTAATGAATCGAGTGGTGGAATACATGGGTTGGGGTAGAGCCTCACTCACCTTTGAACAGGACAATGACAGACGTAATTGTTCGGTCCCCCAGAAGGATCCAGTTCTCCCCTTCCATAGGGCACTTCAGAGAACAGTGGAAAAGAACAGGGAAGTCCTGATAATATTGCTGCTGTAAACAGTAATTTTCCTAAAAAATATAGACCGTCTAGTTCTGATCCTGAATATTTAAACAGACATCCCACTCCAGAAAGTCTGGTTATTCAAGCTGCAACTACCTCAAGACAGACTGCATATCCTACTATCCCCCCGGATAGAGAGGATAAGGAGGTGGATGCTTTGGCCCGTAAAGTTTTTACTTCAGGTAGCATGGCTCTTAACCAATGTCACCTGTACCCTGGCCAGGTTCACCTTTACCCTGTCGGAATGCAATTCGGCAGGCGGCTGATCATATTCCGAAGGCGAGGAAAGGGAAGGCTTCCTGAATATTGTCAAAGACGGAAAGGAGGCAATGAGGGGAATGTCTCCATTTGGACTGGTTACTGCTGCTAGTATCAGCAGATCCATGGCTGCAAGCACTGTGCTACACAGATTTGCGTGGTTGAGGAAGTCTGGTTTTTCACCAGATGTGCAGGCTAGACTTCTCAACATGCCTTTTGATGGCTTGAGACTGTTTGGTAGTAAGGCTGATGAAAGCCTAGAAAAACTACAGACCTCAAAAGCGGCAGCTAAATCTCTTAGCGCCTCCATGCGACAGCCTCAGAAACCCTATTCGGGCTCATCTTCCTGGAGGGGTCGTCCTTTTCGGTACTACTCCTCTTTTGGTAGAGGAAGAGGACCGGATTTTCAAAGAGGCAAGAGAAATGTCACTCGTGGTGGACGAGGGAAGACTGCAAAGCCAACCTCAGGAACGGCATCTTTGCCCTCAGCCGCTCCTGCAGCCGCCTCCAAATCACTCTGAGATCTTGTTACACAAAGCCGTATTGTGAGGCAGGATCTCTCAGCATCTGAAGGAATGGCGGGGCATTACCTCAGATGCTTGGGCACTGGAAACAGTAGCTCAATGTTACTGTCTCCCCTTCCTAAAAAGGCCTCGGAACCATCCACCAGGAACCAACTCTGTCAAAATTCCAGATCTGCTCCTCTTGCAGGAGATTTTAACCCTGCTAGAGAAAGGTGCAATAGAGCATGTACCTGTAGCGGAGAGGAACAAGGGTTGGTATTCCCCATATTTCCTCATACCAAAGGACGGACAGAGGATTGAGACCCATCTTGGACTTCAGAAGCTTGAACAAGTTCCTCAGGAAGGACAAGTTCAAGATGGTCACACTTTCTCAGATCCTTCAGGCTCTCCAACTCCAAAACTGGTTGGTATCATTGGACCTTCAGGATGATTACTTTCATGTCCCAATCCATCTCAAGCACAGAAAGGTACCTGAGGTTTTTTGATTGGCAATTCTCACCATCAGTTTTGAGTTCTGCTATTCGGGTTGACCTCCGCCCGAGGGTTTTCACCAAATTGATGACGGTGGTGGCAGAGAGTCTCAGGATAGGGGAGATTCACGTCTACCCCTACCTGCATGATTGGTTGATCAAAGCACGTTCTGCCGAACAAGCTCAGGAACATCTTCCGATCACCTGTCACTTCCTTCACAAACTGGGCTTCTCCCTCAACTTCAAGAAGTCCCACATGATACCATCCCAAAAGTTTATCGGAGCAATTTTGGATACGTCCTCGGGAAAAGCCTCGCCTCCCGAGGTGACAGCTCGCCACATTTTGCAGATGGTAACAGTTCCAAAATGCCCGGCATCTGCCGGCCTTCGATTTTTCTGAGGTTGCTTGGCCTCATGGCATCCTGCATTTTTCTGGTGCCAGAGGCTCGATTGAGAATGAGATCCCTTCAATGGGCCCTCAGAACTCAGTGGTCCCAGTTCTCGGGGAGTATGTTGGATCTCTTGTAAGTCCCGAGCGCAGTTGCTCAGGATCTTCTATGGTGGGCTTGCAACGACAACATCCTCAAGGGAGAAACTTTTTGGCAACCATGGCCGTCCTGATGACGGACAACGGTGGCCATGTACTACCTCAACAAGAAAGGAGGCGTAGGGTCACTACCACTGTGCAGAGAGGCAATGCAGCTCTGGTTCTGGGCAATACGAGAAGGAATCTCTTGATCGGCAGTTCAGCTAGCCGGAGAGCAGAACACGGTGGCAGATGCTCTGAGCAGGCAGAGCATGGTCTCACGAGTGAGAGCTAGCTCAGGAAGTCCTTCTGGAGATCTTCACCCTTTGGGGAACCCCTCAAGTGGATCTGTTCGCAACCACAGTAAACCGGAAGTGCGAACAGTACTGCTCTAGGGAATTTCCTTCGAGAGGAGCTCTGGGAGACGCGTTCGTGGTGGAGTGGAAGTTTCCCATTTCTGTACGCGTTTCCTCCATTCCCCGTGATTCCTCAAGTAATCAGGAGGTTGAGAAAGTTGTGGAAAACCATGATCCTAATTGCCCCGGATTGGGCCAGGAGGACGTCATACTCCGACCTTCTGGACATGTCCATCTGCCCTCCAATAAGTCTTCCGCAAAGAGAGGATCTTCTCTCGCAAGAGGAAGGTCGGGTTCTCCATCCAGAGCTCAAGACACTCAACCTTCACGCATGGTTTCTGAGAGGTTGAGATGCAAGGATTGGGATCTTCCGGATGTCGTAATGGAAGTCTTCCTTTCGGCCAGAAGGCCGGCAACAAAATCCTTGTACCGGTGTCATTTTAACAAGTTCAGTAACTTGTGCAGAGATAAGGATGTGGACCCTTTTCAATGTGGCACTCCAATGGTGCTTTCTTTCCTATTGCATCTTGCCCATCTGGGGCTCCAGATCGGAACAATTAAAGGATATCTGGCTGCGCTATCCATTTTTAAGCGCTCCTCAGAAGAGGCTTCTTATTTCAAAATTCCATTGATAATTCAATTCCTGAAAGGGTTTACTAATGTATACGCTCCAGTTCCTTTTCATGTCCCAACTTGGGATTTAAATCTAGTACTTAAGTTTCTAACTTGTATACCTTTTGAGCTTCTGCACTCTTGTCCATTGAGTCTTCTAACATTAAAAACTGTCTTTCTTGTGGCCTTAACATCAGCCCGCAGGTTAGTGAACTACAGGCTTTCTCATGTAAACCGCCATGTACTACTTTTTACAACGACAAGGTAGTTCTTAAAGTTAAACTTTCCTTTTTGCCAAAAGTAGTTTCTGACTTCCATTCATCACAAAAAATCATATCACCAACATTCTATCCTCCTCCTCATTTGGGCAAAGAAGAGGAGAGGCTGCATAGACTGGACCCCGAAAGGGCTCTCAGTTTTTACATTTCAAGAATATCATAATTCAAGTATACTTTGTAGGGTATACAGGTCATAAATTGGGATTATCGGTAACAAAACAAACCATATCCCGCTGGATCTTTCTGGCTATAATTGAATTGTACAGATTGGCGGGAAAGGACCCCTCAGATGGGCTTCGAGCCCATTCCACTAGGGGGGATGGCTACTTCTGCGGCTCTGAATAGGGGAGTCCCTGCAGTAGATATTTGTTCAGCTACAACATGGGCATCGATGCATACTTTCATCAAGCATTATTGCTTAGATGCTTCCTCCTCCAATGAGGGTTTACTTGCCAAGGCGGTACTTCATTCCGTCGATGAAAACAGTAACTAGTACTCCAAAAATTGCCACTGCTATGGGAGTCTATCATAAGATGAACACGTCTGAGGACACAATCTATTCGAAGAACAAGTTATTTCCCAACTGTAATGCTCTTTCGACTGGATGTTCCTTCCACGTATTCCTCATCGCCCCTCCCAATCCTTCCCCGCAGTACAGTTTGCGTTTCTTACTCTTCGCGAGAGGAAAGTCTATCGGTCATGAGGCAGCCCAGGTGTTCCTCCAATATTTCCTCGAAAAAACAGAACTGAAGCCAACGGGCACGGCACAAGCTATTTATACTGATGGTGACGTCGACGTGGTATGGAGCCCGTCGAGGGACGTCGACGCCAAGACCTCGTGCACAGCGCCGTCTGTCGGAATTTTTTTTCCAAAGCAGCGAAACTGGATGGTTAACTATTTATAAGATGAGGAATATGTGGGAGGAACATCCAGTCGAAAGAACGTTACAGTTGGTAAGTAACTTGTTCTTCTTGTGGCAATTACATTAGCCCGCAGGGTAAGTGAGTTGCAGGCATGTTCTAGCGGGCCTTCTCACACCATCTTTTATAAAGATAGTGGTCCTTAGGGTAAAACACTCTTTCGAGGGGATTATGTCCTCCAACGTATTCCATATCTTTGACGGTAATCACCACAGCTGTGCTGCTTCGGAAAATCTTCAGCTCCTGCGTCGATGACGTCGATACGCCGCCCTCGAGGATCTCCTCCGACGGCCGACGTCACTGGATGTTATAAGTAGGATGCACAACGCCGGTAGCCTCGGTTCTGTTTTTTCCACGAACGTGTTCGCTCCGGGAACCTCGGCGCGCCTCGGCTCTTTGGACTTCTGTTGCCTTCCCGGTTCATCAAACCTGTTTGTGAAATATTTCTTCGTGAAGATGTTTACCTCGTCTTCCACACCGCGTCCGGGCTTTAAGAAGTGCGGGGACTGTGGGACCAAGATGTCGGTCACGGACTCGCACGACGCCTGCTTCTGGTGCCTCGGGGAGGCCCATGACACGGATGACTGTGTCAACTGCCAGTCGCTCACGTCGAAAGCCTTGCGGGAGCGCAAGAAGTTATCGGTAGGTAAGGTGTCCAAGCCCCGGAAGTCGAGGTCTGTGGGGCTTTCAACGGACGACTCGAGGGGCGACTCTGCGTCGTCGGAAGTCGAGTGGGTCTCAGTCCCGAAGTCGGTCTCGCCACTCCTCTGCCTCTTCGAGGCACTCCCGGAAACGCCATCATTGGTCGCCTTCCCTGTCCTCATCCGAGGACTCTGCCCGTCGGCGGGTCGCTTACCCCACCAAGCATGCGACACTGGAGGAATGGGCTTCCTTCGGGAGGAAAATGTTGGCGATTCTCGAATCGCAGGGCACTGGTCCGTCCGCGCCTCTGAGTGGGCTCGGTCGTGATCAGCCGAGGGACGCCGCTCACACGCCTTCGGGCTCGGGTGGTTGTCACGATTCGCGGGAAAGGTCCCGCTCGGACAAGGGGAATCGTTCTCGGCATGCCCGGTCCAGGTCCCGGTCCTCGACGCGCTAGAGACCGCGTGAACCTGTGAAGTCTTCGAGGAAGACATCGACGCCTGTGGTGCCGAGGTCATCGACGGACTCTCTCGAGGCTCCGCTCCGAGGAAGTTGTCGACGCCGTCAGCGCCCAGGATGTCGAGGGACACGCTCGGGGCTCCGCCTTGGAGGCCTGTCCGCGTCTGTCATCGACACAGATTCTCTCGGCACCGATTCACTCGATGCCTTTCGGGGCTGTGTCGACGGGGGTACCCCGTGGCTCGGGGAACCACCTAGAAAGGCTCTGGCCAAGGTCAATCATGGCTTTGGTTCCAGTTCTGTATCTTCTTACCGCCATCTGGAATTCATTTCGGAGGTGGATGAGGGCTCTGATGATGGCATGGTGCCTGACACGGTGCCTGACACGATTCTCTCGGGCCATAGCCAGTTTGAGGACCTGAGGCAGTCCCTGCATGATGCTAGTGGGCTGGACCCCAGTTTTGTAGGCCTGAGCCTGGCACTCATGCTGATTCTTCATACTCGTGCCTTATGTCACGGGTCACCGAGTACTTAGGATGGTCTGCTCCCCCAGGGGAGTTTGTTTAGGATGACCTTACGGATATCCTCGACATTGGTCCACCAACTGACTCGGTACTGTCATTTCATATGGCTCTACAGAGGAGGGTGGCGGCGGCTTAGACTGCTCCGGAGAGTCTCCCGGCAGTGAGCAAGTCTTTGCTGTGAAAATACCACCCAGCCAGTAGTGACCCCTGCTACTTGTCCAAGCACCCTACTCCGGAGAGTTTGGTGGTGCAGGCGGCTACGGCCCCGGCAATGCAGGCGTCATACCCTACCATCCCTCCTGATAGGGACGACAAGCGTTTTGACGGCTGGGCGAAGAAAGTGTTTTCTGCAGGGGGTATGGCGCTTCAGGCGGCCAACTCCATTTGTGCCTTGTCTCGTTTCACGCACACTCTGTGGAACTGTGTTTCCTTGGCGGCTGAACATATTCCCGAAGGGGATGAACGGGATGGTTTCCTTGCCATGATTCAGGATGGCAAAGATGCTATGTGTGAGGCCGTTCAGTCGGGTTTGGACATGGCAGATTGTGTCAGCCGGTCCATGGCGGCGAGCACCGTGATACAGGTTTGCATGGTTGATGTAGTCGGGGTTTGCTCCT
Organism: Ambystoma mexicanum; assembly: GCF_040938575.1. Classification (NCBI taxonomy): domain Eukaryota; kingdom Metazoa; phylum Chordata; class Amphibia; order Caudata; family Ambystomatidae; genus Ambystoma; species Ambystoma mexicanum. The sequence goes on from NC_090929.1 coordinate 1,091,234,571, forward strand.
GATGTGCAGGCCCGGCTCCTTAACATGCCCTTTGACGGGCAACATCTTTTTGGCAGCAAGGCTGACGAGAGCCTTGAGAGGTTGCAGACCTCAAAAGCTGCAGCGAAGTCGTTGGGCGCTTAGGGGTGTCACGGTATTCGTTTTATGACGGTACGATAACCTTGCCAAATGACGGTATATCATGGTTATCGCGGTATAGCAGGTGGAGTTAACTAATCTTAACAAATATTTTCTAAAAGGTCATACATTGACAGATGTATCATCACAAACAAAACCAGGCACCCAGGGCCAGAATTGGGCTTTTCAACATACTTTCCACTGAAATGCCTTGCTTCCACCAAACACAAACACACGTGTGGAGAGGAGTGGAGGCCTGCTGCAACTGGCAAACCAAACTGAATAGCTTTTCTTAAGTGGTCATTTAGGCTTTGTGCTCCCCCACTGGCTACTGGTGAAGATGAACATGTTGCCATCTTGATAACCTGCATGCCACAGATCAATGGAGGGTGATGGTAGTATACGCTTGTGCGCATTCTCTCTCTCTCCCTCTCTCCCTCTCTCCCCCTTTCCCCCTCTCTCCCCCTCTCTCCCCCTCTCTCCCCCTCTCTCTCTCCCTCTCTCTCCCTCTCTCTCCCTCTCTCTCCCTCTCTCTCCCTCTCTCTCCCTCTCTCTCCCTCTCTCTCCCTCTCTCTCCCTCTCTCTCCCTCTCTCTCCCTCTCTCTCCCTATCTCCCTCTCTCTCCCTCTCTCTCCCTCTCTCTCCCTCTCTCCTTCTCTCTCTCCCTCTCTCCCTCTCTCTCCCTCTCTCCTTCTCTCTCTCCCTCTCTCCCTCTCTCTCCCTCTCTCCTTCTCTCTCTCCTTCTCTCTCTCCCTCTCTCTCTCCCTCTCTCTCTCCCTCTCTCTCTCCCTCTCTCTCTCCCTCTCTCTCTCCCTCTCTCTCTCCCTCTCTCTCTCCCTCTCTCTCTCCCTCTCTCTCTCCCTCTCTCTCTCCCTCTCTCTCCCTCTCACTTTAGTTTACTTGCAGGCCAAAAGGTGTTCAGTAATCACTGACATGTTACCCTTTGGTATGGCAGCAGGGAATACCCACAGAGATGAGTGAATTTTGCAGTGTGACTTATTATATGTAAATTCAATGATAGAACCAGCGAAATCCCCCATTGCCATATGTTTAGAGAACATTATCCATTATAAATTTATAAACCCCCAAAGCCGCCACCCCAAAGTAAACCCTTTTCCTTCTTGGCACTGTATCTATTCTTCCTATTGCTAACATATTGATTTTGTGTAAGGCACGTGTGGTTTATGGAATGGCATTAAAAACTGCTCTAACAAACTACTTAGCAGACGGCACATCCAACAGTGCAAAACCAAGACTGCGCAGCAATTGCTTACTGCAGCCTTTCCAAATAAGGTTGAAAAGCACACTTAATGGTATAAACAACGTGACGGTTATTATTGTTCAATTAAGTGGTTTACGGTATCTTTAACGGTATACCGTCATACCCCTATGGGCGCTGCAGTTCGACAACCTCCGCCTTTTCGTCCAAGGGGCAGCAATGGAGGGGAGGTGCCTTTTCGTTATTACTCATCTTTTGGTAAAGCGAGAGGAGCCGACGGTCAAAGCGGCCACCGTAGGAGTGCCAGAGGTGGAAAACAAGGTACTCGAGGTGCCAAGGCCGCTCGGGCTGTTGCATCTTTGCCCTCAGGCAACGCTGCAGCCTTTTCAGCTCAGTCATGAGGCCATGTCCCATGGTTCGCTGGTTGGGGGAAGGCTGGTGCAGCATCTTGCAGTTTGGTGCGCCATTACTTCAGATGTGTGGGTTCTGGAGATCATAACCCACGGCTACTGTCTTCCTTTCCGGCAGAGGCCTCAAGACAATCCACTGGGGAATCTCTCTTTGAAGTGTCCGGATCTGCTCCTTGCGCAGGAAATTCAATCACTGCTGGAGAAAGGCTCCATAGAATTGGTGCCTGTAGCGGAGAGGAACAAGGGATGGTATTCCCCTTATTCTTTGATTTCCAAGAAAGACGGGGGATTGAGAACAATCATGGACTTGCGCGGTTTGAACAAACTCCTCGGGAATGACAAGTTCAAGATGGTTACTCTTTCTCAAGTCCTCCAGGCCCTTCAACTTCAGGACTGGTTGGTGTCCCTCGACCTCAAGGACACTTATTTTCATGTGCCGATCCATCCGAAGCACAAGAAGTACCTGAGGTTTGCGGTTGGCGACTCACACTTTCAGTTTCGGGTCCTGCCGTTCGGATTGACCTCCGCCCCGAGGGTCTTCACCAAGCTATGGTAGTGGTGGCAGCGCACCTCAGGAAAGGGGGGATTCATGTCGACCCCTACCTGGATGATTGGTTGATCAGGGCGCGCTCTCCCGAACAAGTCCTGGATCATCTGTCAGTCACCTGCCACTCCCTCCACAAGCTGGGCTTCTCGCTCAACTTGAAGTCCCATTTGACACCTACTCAGAGGCTCCAGTACATCGGAGCGGTGCTCGACACGTCCCTGGGGCTGTGTTTTCCTCCCCAGGTGAGGGCTCATCACATTCTGCAGATGGTGCACAAGTTTCAACTTGCCCAGACTCTCCCAGCGTTCGAGTTCTTGAGACTGCTCGGCCCCATGGCATCCTGCATTCTTCTAGTGCCAGAGGCCAGGTTCCGGATGAGATCTTTGCAATGGGCACTCAAGCTCCAGTGGTCTGTCCTCCGGCAGGATGTCGGACCCTGTTCAGGTGCCGTCTTCGGTCGTCCAGGACCTTCTGTGGTGGGGCGACGAAGGCAATCTGATGAGGGGGGCTCTATTTTGGCTGCCCTGGCAGGAGGTGACGATCGTGATGGACGCCTCCATCACGGGATGTGGAGCTCATGCAAACGAGTTGAGTCAGCGGTCGTTGGTCTCTGTCGGAGTCCAGACTCCATACTCCATATCAATCTGTTGGAGCTGAGGGCCGTCAGGCTAGCCCTGAATGCTTTTCTGCCGACTGTGCGAGGAAAGCATGTCCTGTTCCTGACGGGCAACACGGTGGCCATGCACTACCTCAACAAAAAGTGGGGGAGGGCAGGGTCACTTCCTCTGTGCAGGGAGGCGATGCAGCTCTGGTTCTGGGCAATCCAGCAGGAAGTTTCAATCTCAGAACTTCATCTGGCAGGAGACGAAAACGAGACGGCGGACGCTCGGAGCAGGCAGAGCGCGATCTCTCATGAGTCTGAGTTGGCTCAGGAGATTCTCCTGGAGATCTTCGCCCTTTGTGGGACCCCTCAAGTGGATCTCTTTGCCTCCAGTGTCAACTGGAAGTGCGAGAGGTTCTGCTTGCGGAAATTTCCTCCAAACGGAGGCTTAGGAGACGCGATCGTGGTGGAGTGGTCATTCCCACTGCTGTACGCGTTTCCTCCAGTCCTCGTCCTCCCACAAGTACTGCGAAGGTTACGGAATTTCGGTTACCGGGTGATCCTCATTGCTCCGGCGTGGGCCCGGAGTACGTGGTACCCAGACCTTCTCGACTTGTCCATCTGCCCTCCACGTCGTCTTCCCTACCGAGACGATTTGCTCTCACGGGAGGGCAGTCAGGTTCTCCATCCAGAGGTCAGGTCCCTCAACCTTCACGCTTAGCTTCTGAAAGGTTGAGGTATAAGGATTGGGACCTCCCTGAAGACGTGATGGAGGTGTTGCTATCGGCCAGAAGGCACGCAACAAAGTCCCTGTACCGGTGCCATTGGAGGAAGTTCTGCGACTGGTGCAGGGTTAAGAATGTGGATCCTTTTGTATGTGAAATTCCCATGGTTCTGTCTTTTTTGCTTTCTTTGGCCCACAGGGGCCTTCAAGTGGGTACCATTAAAGGTTACCTGGCGGCGCTGTCCATATTTAAGCGCTCGTCTGAAGAGTGTTCCTATTTTAAAATTCCTTTAATTTCTCAGTTTCTGAAAGTGCTCACTAATGTGTTCCCTCCGTCACCTTTCCAGATGCCGGTTGGATTTGAACCTTGTTCTCAGGTTTCTGATGGGTGCTCCGTTTGAGCCTTTGCATTAATGCCCTTTGAGACTGTTAACTCTGAAAACTGTATTTTTAGTTACGGTCACTTCCGCTCGCAGAGTGAGAGTTACAGGCACTTTCAGTTAAGCCATCCTTCACTGTGTTTCATAAGGACAGGGTTGTCCTTAGAGTTTGTCCTTCTTTTCTTCCGAAGGTGGTGTCGGAATTTCATTTAGGCCAGAAGGTTGTTGTTCCGGCATTTTATCCTCCTCCACATCCTGGTAAGGAAGGGGAGAGGCTCCATAGGCTTGATCCTAGGAGAGCGTTAAGCTTTTATATTTCACGCATGTCCCGGGTAGGGTGGACGATTAGCTCTTTATTGGTTACGCTGGAAAGAGTTTGGGACAGGCTGTGACGAAACACTTTGTCTCGCTGGATTATTTTGGCTATCTGAGTGTTACCGCTTGGCGGGTAAGAACCCACCAGTCGGCTTACGGGCCCATTCTACCAGGAGTATGGCTGCCTCTACTGTCCTGCAGAGGGGTGTTCCTATTCGTAACATCTGTGATGCAGACACCTGGGCTTCGGTACATACTTTTGTACGTCACTATTCCCTCGATTCCATCCGGGGGCAGGCTCTGGCCTTTGGCAAGGCTGTCCTTTATTCCGCAATTTGATTAGGCATGCTAAATTTCTGTTTTCCTAAATCTTTTTCCCACCTCCTTGCTTTGGTTCTGCTTTGGGAGTCTGTCATAGATATGGAATACGTCAGAGGACCCAATCCCCTCGAAGAACAAGTTACTCTCTTACCTGGTAAAGTTCTTTCGATGGGATGGTCCGGCGACGTATTCCATAAGGGGTGTCCCTGTGCAAAATATTTGCGCAGCAGCCACATGGTCATCCATGCAGACCTTTATATCAATACATGACTAAAGTTTCTGTACTCCCTCCTCCAATACAAAACTGCTTTGGGAGTCTGTATAAGATGAGGAATACGTGTGAGGACACAATCCATTAGAATAACAAGTTACTTACCAACTGTAACGTTCTTTCGATTGGATGTTCCTCCCACGTATTCCTCATCGACCATCCCAGCCTACACCTCAGTACAGTTTGTGGTTTAGACTCTAAATTCTTTTAAGGCTTGGGTCAAAAGAGGCACACCTTTAACTGCAATCCATTGGCTACAATATATGAAAAAACAGAACTGAGGACAACTGGCGCGCTCGAGACATTTATACAGCGGATGACGTTAGCGCTCGATGGATGCCGCCGAGCGACATCGACGCTGCAGCCCCGAGTGGAGCGCCCTCTCGTGGAGGGAAAACACATTTCCGAAGCAGCAAAGCTAAAGGTAAGGATATATCTAAGAGGAGGAATACGTGCGAGGAACATCCAATCGAAAGAACGTTATAGTTGGCAAGTAACTTGTTCATCTGTTTTGTGAGGTGAAGGGAGGCTACATCATGAATGCTTTTTAACACCAAACAACGTTTTGATTTCCATTTGTTGCTTTACTGGCAACTAACGTGAAGCCCTACACACCTGCGAGGAACATTTGAGCATATGAAAAAATCAGCATAACTGCTACACTTTGTACTGACTGAAGACTGCCCATCTGTTGCCCATGGATGCCGGCTACTGTATTAACATAATCTTGTTTGGTGTTGACAAGTGTCAGACTACCACAGAGAGCTAGGCATGTGCAACATACGGTAGGACAGGCCATAAAAGGAAAAGTCTGTAATCGGCAGCTTTTGGCTATTTAACAAACTTGGGCCTCGTAACCTAGATTTGATTGACACACACAGCCAAGGTTCTTGGCGTCGAGGCAAAGCTTGTGGGGAGTGCAAAAAGGGGAAGTGGCAAAGGAGATTGAAGTAGGTCACTAAATATATATTTAGGGCCAAATAATTTTCAGTGGATTATGTTGCAATCTGTTAAATATTGTTTAAATTCACTCATGCAGTCCAAAATATTTTGTAAACTCTCAGTGGCGTTTGTTAACACGTAACTAAACCCGTGTGACGTCCGCATAAGACTGGTAATGTAGGTCAAAATTGTAAAACATTACGTTTCAACGGTCAAATATAGATATTAAAAAGCAGCAGCAGCGTCAAAGGTCCCTGTGGAACACTGCGCCTGACATGGAGCAAATGAGAAAGAGCACTCCAAAAATTGACTTGTTGGGCACAGTCTCGAAGGAATGAACGAAAACTAGCCTGGCGCTTGCTGTGAAACACCTGCTACTTTGGAAAGCCTGTACAGTAAAATATCATGGTCCACTGTATCAAATGGTCCACAAAGATCCAGCAATGTGCACGCTATGTCAACAGATTTCAAACTATTGTCCCAAATAGTCAACGGAGCAGTTTCGATCCATGTGCAGGATGACCTGTTTGGAAAAGGTCTGGTAGGTGTTCCTCAGCATTATTCTGTAGAGTAGTATTAACCGCCCTTTTCAAGAATTCTTGTGTGCCATTACAGACCTGCAATTGGTTGACAATTTGGCAGAAGTTCAGGATCAAGGGGCACTTTTTTAACAAGGTGGATAACGTTGAGGATTTGAGACATCCAGCGACCACCCCATGATAATTAGAGATGTTGACATATAGACTTTTACAAAGTGAACTAGGGCAGCAGCATGTCTACATGCCAGTGAGGCTGGTATACAAAAAAGCACTTAGTGGGTTTTAAGGCTTTTAGAAGAGATACATTCTTAGGAGACTGGAGAAAAGCCAAAGAGAAGCTTATTAAACTTGGAGAGAGCATAAGCTGATTGGATGGCAAGTCCTGAATGTCTTTGTCCAAGTCATGCTGGATAGTTTGGATTTTATCTATGAAAAAGTTGTTAAAATCATTGGCAAGTTTGATTATAGGTACTACGGACATGGCTGCAGACTGAAATGACAGACATTTTTAATAACATTAAAAAGCTCTTTAGGTTTGGTAGTAGATTTTGTCAGGAAAATGTTTTTTTAAAATAGTTATTGATGGCAGATTTGACAATCTAGAGGGGAGTCCCTATGTTTCCTCTAGATGTTTGCAGAAGTATGATATTCCCTCTGCAGGTTAAGAGCAGGAGTGTACCAGGGATACACAAAAGCCATACTTTCCACATGCATCCATTGTTGATACTGCTCCCAACACTTAGAACTTCTCTTACAAGTAGTGTCATTTTTTAAAAGCTGTGGTTTCTTTCGCAACTGCTAACTCCTCTGCTATCCTCCCCATACTCCTGAGAGAACCTTTCATTTTCTTCATTGAAAAATGCACCACTTTGCACCAACCTATTCTGTTATTGGGTATTTGTATAGCGCCCTTTTACCATTGGTGTGATTCCAAAGCACTGTGGGTTGAACACCTTCCGGGACTGTAGTCCAGGTAAGTGGAGTAGAAAGTGCTTGGATGCACTTGTTATGTGTGCAGCCAGGGCAGATTAAGTGGTGGTAGCTGCATCTTTCTAGTGCTAGTTGTGGTGCGATGTGTGAATGTGTGCAGCAAGGCCAATTGGACTTGGGTAGCTGCATTCTGGCAGCGATGGAGTTTGTGAATGGTATTGTGTGTGCAGCTAGGCCGACATAATTGAGGGGTATAGCTGCTTTCTATTGTTTGGCACTGGCGGCCCATTACCCAGGCAGAGGGCTGTCCAACGGACCAGGTTGGAACATTCACCACACACATTCCAACACTCGGGCATAAACATTCCACATGAGATCACAACATTCCTTCTGCACAGGCAAGCCATACACAAAAGGTGGTGCAGAGGATAGAGTTGGCATATTGTTGGGTTTGAATGTCTGTGTGGATTTGAGGGGGACACTGTTCCTGATGAGCTTCCAGTGCCTGTCGAGGGGATGGTACCTTTGGGTTCGGGGCTATTAGTCAAAGGTCCACCTTTTGTCTTGAATGGGTTTGCAATTTCTTATTGGCATGTGTCTGTTGGATGATGACAGCCAGATCTGGCCCAAATCATATAGTTTCAATATAGGTGCTAGAGAGGCCCTTGGTCAGTAGTTCTGCTGAATACATTCCCATATATGTAGGATTAGGAAAGATAGACATGCCCCTTGGTATGTAGTTCTGCTCAATGGTTCCAGATGACTAAGATTATTAAGGATTGGCATCTCCTGGACTGATAGCTTGGTGCATATCTGGAGTGGGCAGTGATCAAGCTCAGTCATTGCTTTCGTACATATGTGCTATTAGTGCTTGGGTTATGAGTCTAGCACAGTTGATCCAGTTATTTGGAGATATCTCTTGGCTTCAGCGCGTAGTGTATACCTGGTGGAGGAAGGCATGATTAAACTCAGTCATGGTTTAGGTACATAAGTGCTACTAAGATTCAGGTTTCAAGTCTGGGGAAATGGCTCCAGATAGTTGGAGGTGGGTATCTCCTGGCCTGAGAGTCTATTGAAGGACACACCAATCCACTGCGTGGGCGTGGTGGTAAGTAGAGTGGTCAGGGAGGTCCCTTATGTGTTTTAGGGGAAGAGCCAGGTTTTGAGTGTCTTCCGGAAAGCCCTGTAATCTTGTCTGTGTCTAATGCAGCAAGGCCATGAGTTCCACAAAGTTGGCGCCAGGGTTGATTGAGTAGGCAGACCCTCCGATGCTGGCCGAATTGGAAGCAGGGACCACTAGGAGGAGGGCTGTTCTTGACTTTTGGGTACGAGTTAGGTGGTAAGGCGTAATCTTTTGTTGTGGGTATTTGGGGCCTGCTTTGTGCACTGCTCGGTGAGTAATGCACAGGATTTTTAAAGTGGCCTTGTGTCCAATTGGGATCCAATGTATGGGTGCGGAGAGCAGGTGAGTTGTGGTCCCTTCTTTCCAGTGCGAGAAGCAGTCTGGAATTTTATTTGGTAGGCCGGTGCAACCACGTATAGGGAGTTAACATAGTCCAGGCTAGACATGACAATGGACATAATTGCAGTCGGTAGGTGAGGTAAGGGAAGTTGCGCTTCAGTAGCCTACGGTGAAAATGACAGGATTTGGATTCATTGTTGATTTGGTGAGACAGAGTTGGGTCTGAGTCCATTATGCAGTCGAGATTTTTGACAGTGGTGCTGGTCGGGTGGGGTAGGGCCGAGTGAGGGTGGCCAAGGAGTCGGTTGGGGTTATAGAGCAGTTTTGCCACATACCATAATCTGTTATCCCTGGTTTCAGAAGGAGATGTTCCTCCAGCTGTCCATGTCAGTGAGAAATGCTGATGGGTCCGGACGAGGGTTGGAGGTCGTATTAGGAATTCTCCGGATAATGTGTCATCTGCATAGTTATAGCAGGTGAGGTTGTGTGAGCAGATGATCCTCGGCAGAGGGGGTCATGTAAAGATTAAAGAGAAGAGGTGAGCAGTAGGTGCCTTGGGGTACTCCAGTGTTCACTGGGCGTGCGGGGGAGAGGAGAGGAGAGGGGAGGGGAAGGGTGATTTGCTTTCAGATAGGTAAACCCACCCATCTTAAACAGTTGCTGCCTCTCTGAGAGAAAAGAGGCAAACCATTTACTGGCTTGGCCCTAGATGTTTACAAATTTCCCGGATAGCATCAATATAATACAGGTAAACCTAAATACCCCAAAAGTTTCACCTACTCCAGGGTGAACCTCTCTCCACTGTCTGGGATATATATCCCCACAAAAGGAGGTAGGAGAAAGCAAAAATACCACAATTACTAAGGTGACCCTTAACTTATCCCAACTACTCTTGGTCCTGAAAAAATGGACTCTGTAGTCGCTCACTAAAAATGCGAGTATAATTGGAAAAATAAAAATGTGAAAATGTTCAAAACACCACAATTCAGATACAATATCCGGACAACACTCACACATCAACATGAGATTTCCATAATACTAAACTGTAAACATAACATCAAGACACAAACTGACATAATCTGGTTATTGTCTATGGGAAAAACCCAACATGTTTCTGTCCTGAACGCCACTTCGGTGGGACATTATTCAGGGGCCTTGTATTCAGCTCTGAATGCTCCGAAGATGGGCTTCAAAAAGTGCCTAAAATGTGGCGCCAAAATGTCCATCGCTGACCTGCATATGATATGTATCTGCTGCCTCAGCATCCAGCATGTAAGCACCGACTGTCGATCCTGTCAGTCGATGACAGGTAAGGCCTTGAAAGAGTGCCACGCTAAACTGTTGGTGGGTAGGATTGTCCCTAAATACCAGTCTATTCCATCTGGGTCATCCCACGAGTTGAGGCATTCCTCTCACAAAAAACAATCAAAAAAACAGTCCCACTCGAGGAGCAAGCACTCCTCGTCATTGAAAAAATCGAAGAGAAGGCATAGATCACCTTATTCTTCCTCATTTTCCTCAGAAACGAGCGTAGTCTGCCTGACTATATCTTCCTCCAAAGAGAAGTGGGAACTCTTTAGGAAGATGATGTGCAAAATCTGAGGATCAGGCCCGTCCTCCTGGAAGCATAAGAAAAGTGGCCAAGCTATGGGTTGCATGAAGCCAAAGCAAAACCCTGCTCGCTCTCAAGACCGGTCATGAGCCTAAGACTACTCGAATCTTTGAGTACTTGATGAGACGAGAAATTGTCGAAGAAACCGTCAAGTTGAGGGTCAAGTCTCTCGAAGCACAAGCCCCAAAGTCAAGCCGTCGACACCATTGATGCTGATACATAAAACATTCACGTCGATTGTACTTTCTTCTAAGCCTTTATCACAAAAAAGCCAGCAAAAGTGTTTTAAACCTTTACCTAAAAAGGATTTCTTTAGATCCTTAACATCTATATATGAGGGCTACAAAACCTCAGATGATGCCCCTCCATGTGGTCTCCAATTGGATACTCCCAAAAAAATACTAACATACCTGAAGTTTTCATTTCAGAAGAGACAAGGGTTAGGGAACCACATGACACCCTACCAACAGCTAGTGGGGTAGACACCGCCCTAGAACTAGATTTTGGGAAACCCGACACAGCTGATCATGCAGATGCCTCTTACAGAAGCCTAATGTCCAGAGTATTGGAATTCCTGGGATGGAGTAGACCAGCTCCTGCTTTTGAACAAGACAACCTGACTGACATATTGAACAACGGTCCTCAATATGACCCCATATTACCATTCCATGTGGCACTGCAAAAAAAGGGTGCAGCAAACTGGGACGCTCCAGAGTCCAGCTGGGCAGTAAACACAAATCTGACAACAAAATTACAGGCCATCCAGTAGCCACCCTGGTTACCTGTCAATACATCCAACTTTGGAAAGCCTAGTAGTACAAGCAGCTAAATCTGCCTCCAAGCAAGCTGCAAACCCAACCATACCCCCTGATGGGGATGAAATGCACATTGATTCTTGGGCAAAGAAAGTATTTTCTGCTAGCAGCATGGCTTTAAAGTCTTCTAATTCCACATGTGCCCTGGCAAAGTTTACATTCACCCTGTGGGACTAGATAGCGATGGCGGCTGTTCACATCCCTGAGGGTGCCCCCTGCCAAAAAGACTCATCTTGAGCCACACCCTAGCACCTCTCCTCTAGGCACTGCGGCCTCGACATACCAAGACCCCTCTTAGGACTTTGATTATGACAACCCCTCAGCAGACCCAGGGAACTTTATGGTGAAGACCAAGACCAGTTTTATGACGACGATGACAGCATTCATGTGAACCAGTCGCCAGACAACCAGAACCAGCCGTAAGCAGATTCACCTGTTGGCAATCAACTTCAGTACAGTGGACTGCTACTAAAGGCGGCACAGCATTTTAATAACACTCAGGAGGCACAGGTCGACGAGAACTTTGTGGAAGATATTCTGGGGACAAGAGGTCTGCCACCCTGTTAATCTCGCTCCTGTAGTCTGTCCTAAGACGCATCCAGCCATCCCTACTGGCGCCTAGTCTCACAAGGGCGGTCAACCCCAGAATAGAGAAACTATTCATGCCCACACCCACTGTATACTAGGGGTCAGATTAAACCAGATTCCTTAGCAGAAGACCAGGAATGCAAAAAGATACATACTTTAGGGAGAAAAGGTTGCCTCCTCTGCACATACCAGACCAGAAACGCTAACAGTACGCTGTTAAATGGGATGACCTGGAACGCCGAATTGAAGCCTTCCTAGAACCACTAAAGGCTCAATTACTGAAGACCATCTCAGAAGGCAAGCAGATATCAAACTGCATCCTAAAGAATAACCTTGATACAGCAGATCATCGTAGAGGGAACGCTCATCAAGCACCACGCCTGGCTCAGACAGTCGGGGCTAAGCTAGAAACTCGGGCAACCCTCTTAAACATGCCAGTTGAGCCAAATGTGTTATTCGGGAAGGCCGTAGAAGACAAAGAGTGCCAAGGAGGAATACAACCCTCTTAAATTCTTGACAAACCCTATTCCGAACACCCCCGCCCCCAAACTCTAGGAGATTTCGGTATCGGGATGCTCAATGTTACTCAGGCTACACTCGGGGCGGAGACAGTCGTTGTCTTGGGGCCAGTCGCAAGGCCAAGGTTCCTCTTCCAATTTTCAAAGAGGAAATAAAAGGGGCAGAGGAAGGGGCAGAACCTCACCTGGGAGTGGCTCGACCCCTCCCAAACAATGATGCACTGTTTCAGGTCCTCTCAAATGCTAATCCAGTAGGAGGCTGAATTTCACACTTGACCCACGCATGGGATGGGATAACGTCAGACAAGTGGGTGTTGTCCACCGTGGCAGGTGGGCATTTTATCGAGTTGCTACAAAAACCACCCTACCACCCGCCAAGACAGGAAAAGGACTACAGAAGAGCAAAGCATACTGCTTGAAGTAAAGGCGCTGTTGCAAAAGGACACCATAGAGATTGTCCCAGCAAACCATGTAAGCAAGGGTATTTATTGAACGTACTTCCTTGTTCCAAGGTTAGACCTCAGCATTGATATTTTATTTGTATTGCGCTCATACACACGTGTTTCAGATCACGACTAGGCATGGTAGGAGAACAAGGGAGAACAAAAACAACGATCTTACTAGGCCCAGTGACATCGGCACCATGCGCCCAGTACTAGATCTGCGCCCTACAAACGAATGTCAAACCCCAAAAGTTTTGCATGACCATGCTTCAATAGGTGATTCCACTTGTAAAACGGTGAGACTGCATGGTTACATTGGATATGAAAGATGCATACTTTCATATTGTTACCTGTGTTTCAGAATAGCGGGAGTACCCTACCAGTTCAAAGTACTCCCATTCGGCATCGCCTCAGCACCAAGAGTATTAACAAAGGTGTTTGCAGTAGTGGCAGTACACCTGCGCAGAAAGTCTATCCCAGTATACCCTTAACTGGACGACTGGCTAATCAACTGGGAATCTCTTCTGATTTACAAATTAAATATGCAAAGAACAATAAACCTCTTCAATCTGGGTTTCTCCATCAATGAGAAAAAATCAAGCCTAGTCCCAAACCGAATAAAACATTTCTAGGGGCTATTCTAAAGACAAAAGAGGAGCTTGCTTTCCCCTCAAACGAGCGAGCCTCACTACAAGGTTGGTCACCCGATAACTGTACACAAAGCAATGGGCTTGCTCGGGATGATGGTCTCATGCATTCACTTGGATCCACACGCAGGCCTGCGCATGCGTCCAGTGCAGGAATGGCGGTGGTCTTAGGCAAGCGAATAGTGGGACGATCTAGTGGTTGTTTTGCTAACCCTTGTGAAGGCACTTCACTTGTGGTCCAAGGACAACCTGTCAAAGGGGAAACCTTTTCGCGCTCCACCAGCACAATGGATCCCAACGACAGACTCCTCATTAGCCGGATGGGGCGCCCACTTCCTCCACCCCACGGCCATTGGGCACCCGCTACTGCCCAAAGACATATCCACTTCCTAGAACTCTTGGCAGTCCTCAAAGCTCTTCAGGCCTTTCGGCAACATCTCAAGGGTCAAACATGGCAGGTCATCACAGACAGCACCACGTTCTATCTGAACAAGGAAGGAGGCACACTCAGTCTGTCCAAGCTATCCCAAAAAATATGGAAGTAGGCACTCGTGCGGAATATGTTCAAGGTAACTCCATTCTCTGACAGACACTCTAAGCAGACGCCCTTTACCAGAAGAACACGAGTGGCAACTCGACAGATATCCTAGACAGAATATTACAATGCCCAGACTTTGCATCCATGTTTTCCAAGCCAGGGTCCAAGGGGAAACGCCCTGTGGATTAACTGATCAGGGAAATTTGCTTATCGCCCCCTCCCCCCACTACCCCCACCAACACTCCTGAGCAAGATAGAGCACAAGATGAACCCGAAACAAGTAACTCTGATCCTGGTTGCTCCTATGTGGGCGAGATAGACTTGGTTTCCACACCTGTTCAAACTGGCGATGTGCAGCCCAATCAAGCTCCAGTGCGCATACAACATGTTGACACAACACAAAGGGGCATCCCTCCAACCGGGCCCACAATCTATGAACTTGGCAGCCTGGCTCCTGAAGTCCTAGTTTGGCCACTTTAATCTTCCACAAAGGTGTATGATTATCCTTAAAGAGGCATGAAAACCTCTTCCACTTTTAGTAAGAGGAAGAGATTTGTGATATGGTGCAGATCACAAACACTAAACCCAACAGAATGTTCTCCAGATAACATTCTACACTACATGCTTTACCCACTAGACTCTGGCCTAGTATTTCATTCTATAAAAGTGCATCTTGCGGCCCTGTCAGCTTACACCACTTCACAGAACAAGGTGTCCTGGTGGAAAGTCCCTGTATGCATTCATGGAAGGGGTGAAGAGGCTATATCCCCCAATGGCCAACCTTCCTCCGGGTTGGGATCTCAAGGTTTGTGCTCTCCAAGCTCATGGGTCCACCCTTTGAGCCCATGCACAAAGCCAGCCTAAAACATCTTACAAGACTGCATTCCTAGTAGCTATCGCCTCCATAAAACGAGTCCGTGAGCTACATGCTTTGTCCCTACAAGACCCCTTTTTCATTCTACACAAGGACAAGGTTGTCCTATGAACACATTCTAGGTTCTCACCTAAGTTCATTTCAAAGTTCCATGTAAATCAATCCATAGAACTTCCTACCTTCTTTCAAAATCCATCATATTCGACAGAAAGAAGCCTCCACACACTTCATGTACGGAGGCCGGTTTTGTACTACGCGAACAAACCGAAACCTCTAAGGAAAACGGACCAACTCTTTGTTTTCATAGCGCCTGTTGGAGAGGGCGATCACATTTCAAATACCGCCATCTCCAGATTCATTGTCAAGTGCATACAGCTCTGCTTTTCCCTATCCAAGAAGGTCTTACCTTTCACCCAGAGGGCAACTCTACCAGAGGTACAGGAGCTACCTTAGCTTTCATTGCAAACGTCCCTCTAGACTCCATCTGCAAAGCTGCTACATGGAGTTCCATCCATACATTCACACTGCATTATTGCAACACTCTAAAGCAGAGTCACAGGTGGGACAAGCGATCCAAAAACATATTTGCTGCTGTACATTCTAACATCCCACCTCCTTCTCCAGATACTGCTTGCTAATCTATGCAGAGCATGTGATCTAAGCAGATCCAGACAGGATACGTAACTCGCTGTAATTGTATTTTTTGTGCTTTTATCTACTTAGATTCACATGCGCCCACCCTTCCTCCCCTTCTGGAGTAGAAGGCGCATAGATGTTTTCTTTGTTATCACTGTCTCTGCTTTATCATAGCTGTACTCACACTACACTTCATGCAACCTCATATCAGAAACAATCAAACTGCAGGACATCGACACGTGAAGGACCATGGGTACAGTACACATCACATTAGGGATCTAAACACGCCCTGTCCGTCCGTTTACGAGTTTCGAAAACAAATCTTGTAATGCTCTGCGACTTCCACTAGATGTCGGACTATGCAGAGCATGTGAATCTAAGCAGATGCAAGCATCAGAAATACGATTACGGTGATTAATGTATCCCATACAGTCATTGTTGGTCAATGCAAAGTGTACAATTCCCCACTCCCCCGTAATACCTGCAAGGGAAGTAATTAAAAATTGCACTAAGCAGTGCTCCAGATAAGATTTTGAAGTGGGAGTATTTTACGTCCTATTTCTTTAAAGTTGAGAGTAAACCGATTTTATTCAGGAGTAAAAAATGGTCCATTACCTAATGAGAGTATTTTCTGAGCAAGTGAAACATGTTTTTATAGTAAAACAAACATTTTTGTAGTAACTATCTACTCCTAAGACTCGTCCCCTTTCCTCCATACTTGTGGGGACATTCCGTCCATCAGGACGGGACCCGAAGCACTTTTTAAAGCATCAAAAAGTTTTGTTTTTTATTTTACGCGGGACCACCGCATGTGATAGTAGTCCCGCCTACCTGAGCATCGCCCCAGACACCGACCTTGCGTCCTTTTCTACCCACGTTCGGGGTCGGACGCACTTGCATCTGAGGGAATATTTTTCTTTTTGTTCATTTGTCCTTCATTTTCCTGCT
The DNA here is from genome assembly GCF_040938575.1 of Ambystoma mexicanum. Lineage (NCBI taxonomy): Eukaryota > Metazoa > Chordata > Amphibia > Caudata > Ambystomatidae > Ambystoma > Ambystoma mexicanum. The sequence continues at coordinate 1,091,250,968 of NC_090929.1, forward strand.
CCCGTTCCACAGTCCTCTTTTTTTTTTTCCATCTATACCGGAGCGTCTGGGATTCATGTCCTGTTCTTCATGCGAATGTCGTTTCGCGTGGGCGGATCCCCACTCTCTGTCTGGAGTACTTGGGGCCTGGAACACCGGTGGGACTCGTGCTTCTATTGCAAATCCCTCTCAGTCAGTGCACTGCAGCGTCAGCTTGTCAGGTGGGAGGTGGTGTTCGGGCAGATTCCTCCTCCACATTTACAGCAGTTCATTGAAGAAAAAAAGGAAACAGTTGGTAAGTTTGTTCTTTTTCAGAGCATCCCGGCTAGGGCACTCCTTCCGGGGTCTTCGGGGTCCGGGAGGGACTCAAGTGGCTCTGTAACCAGGGATCTCTCTGAGGTGTCCCGAAATGGAACAAAACGGCACTCTGAAATTTACTCTGAGGTTCCCTGCAAAGGGACTACAGGACCAGATCTTCATCTGCGGTCCCCTTCTCTGGTCTAAATTTAAGCCCAGTACTTCTGGGGTTTTGTCACCGGGGTCATTACCAGGGTTTGCACATCTGGAACTAAGTGCAACGAGACACGTCTCGAGGTTCCTGTTGAAGTGAATAAAAGTACCGGGGTTACCCCTGAGGTTCCCCATCTTGGGGCTATATCTCAGACCAGCAAGATTGGGGGGCCCCCTTCGAGGGCTCCGGCTCCAGGAGGTGACTTTAAGTCTTCCCACAATCGGGCCTGTGGTCTAACCGATCATGCTGAGGGGGCAAAGAAGCCGGTTTAAACACCTTAAGTCTGTGTACCGGCTCGGCCGAGATACTCTCACTTGGGGCTAATTCATTAGCAGTCTCTAAGGGGTTGCAGAAACTCTAGGCCTGCTAGCACCGGCTCTGCCGAGGTTCCTTGTCACAAGGCTAAAATGGAACATAAGACCCCTGACTCCCCTGTGGTGACCAAGGGCTCACTTACACCTGTGACGCAGTTTGCCTCAGGCATTAACAAAATGGAGGTCCAACCCCTGCGGTCCACGATGGCCATTTTGACTACCTCTCTTATACCATAGTTCACCCTGGCTGGTGCTGAGGGGCCTGATTTTGGGTCCGAGCAGACTTTTCCACGTTTTGTGGCTAATAAAAACCTGTTACGCCCTCCAATGGATTGCCGTGCTCGGACTCCGCTGCTGCATACAGTCTCGCTCCTGCCTACATCCGCGCCTTTGATTTACATGGATCCAGTTGTTGGGGGACCATCCCATCCTCTTTGCGATCCTGGGGGTATGCCCCTTCCGAGTGGCCTCTGTATACTCCAGCGCCTAGACCTTCATCTGTGGATGCGTTTTAGGGCAGGTTTCAGACGCTTATGCATTCTGATCCCATGAAGGTGTACTTCAAGGATTTAAGGAAATTTATCCTAAGCCGCCTGAACCAGCCCCCGCTCTGGCAATCCCTATGCAGGTCCCAGTAGTGCCGTTCCTCCACCACTTCCTGTGGGGCCGCCTCCTCTCCCTCTACTTTCCCCTGTGGAAAAGACTGCTGTTACGCAGTCAACCGTGCATTCGGGGCCTGATGAGCCACGTGCAGCGGATCAGACTTGTGCCCCTTCCTCATTGGATGAGGACAAGGCAGCGATGACCCACCCCTCTCTATTAGAGCCTGTCACGACCGGGTTGTGGCTATGATGGCATTGCTAGACATCCCAATACTCAAGCCCCCGGCTCCACAAGATGGGGTACTTTCTGGAGCCTTCACTCTGTCGACACAGGAGCACACTGGCCTGTTCCTTCAGAAGGACATCCTGGCTGAGGCCCGTAAGGTCTGGGATAAACCTCATTGCGGACAACACCTAAACAAGAAAATTGACGCTCGCTACGATCGTCGGAGGACATATACTTGTCTGCATGTCCACTCCCCTCATCGGCGGTAGCAGCAGCTATGCTCCAGTCGAAGCCGACCTCTACATCCTCCACTGCAGCATCTCAGATCTTTTCCAAAGAGAACCAGCTGCTTGACGCCACTGGGATTTTCTTTTCTTCCAATTTGGCTCTTCAGCTGCTTCAGGCTTAACCGAGCTTATCTTGAAAGCTGCTGATGTCAAACTGTGGAAGGAGCTCGCCTAGATGCAGTAATGTATTTAACACACACATCACAATACATTACAATAAGAAGCACACAAAAAATCACAAACATAGAATCAGCAAAATACAAAAGGAAAGGTTAGTGGCTGCCCATAAAAATCTGGAAAATACATCAAATTGAAGGAATCCCTAAGATCCCGTATCACTCGTAGGATATTTTTTCCAATTGGGAAAAGCTTCAAGGGGAGAGTGTAGTCGCAGCCCCAGTTGTTATAGCTTGACAGACATAAAGCACACAAGGGGAGAGAGATCTCGCAGCACCTCACTTAAGGCTATTGGTAGGCCTCCCACTCCTCAACAATCTCGAGCACAGAAGCTAAGCGCGGTGGACATACTTGGCTATGGAATACACCACCTTCCAGTCCACCGAGCGAATGATAATTTGCCTTGCCTCACCAGTAGTTCTTATATACATCAGTAACATGAGTGGTTGTAGATGTCTTTGTCCGCAACTGCAATATAACCGGGCATATTAATGTAAAATGCACCAGGGATTTGACAGCTTAATTACAGAGCGGACAAACCCCAGAATTAAGGTGAACTCAAGATCGAATATAGCTTGCAATGGGCAAAAAGCCAAGTGTAAACCGTACGAAGAGATATCGTTCATAGGGGGGTAGATCCTATCATAGACATTACAATTACCCAGCATGTTGATGTAGCAAATGTCTGTCCCATTCGTTAGTGCAACTGCCAAGGGCTCCAACTTTTCTTTAGAAGCAGCCATGGCCACTGATTTCAGAGCATGTTTTGTAGATGCACAACACTCCCATGCCGAAAACTACATTTGGCTAGCATTCAAACCTCAACAACATGGATTTAACATGCCGCACCCCCCCCACCCCCCCTAGTTTCCAGCCCCATTTAATTACAGGATGCCCACAACCGGAGCCAGTTTAGAGCAGGTTTTAAGGATATTTGATCGGCCACAGGCCAGGCTTGCAAGTCCAAAAGAAGCAAAGAGGCAGGGGCATTCTTTGGTAACAGCAATACGTTCTTAAAAAAAACATATTCTCAGTCGTAGACGGCCCCTTGGTGACACATACTCCCAAACCTCTGCACCATACATTGCGGCTGGAAGAGATGGGCTCCTGAACAGTTCTATAGCCAGAGAAATCGCCCCACTTCCCCTACTCCAAAAGGAGGAGGAGATTCCACCCCCATATTTAGATAAGGTGACCCTAGCTTTAACTACTTGGTCTGTCCAGCTTGATACCTTGTTAAACCTTATCCTTAGATGATCAATTTGTTTAACCTGTTCTAGAACTTGGCCATTAACCAAAACCCTCAATTTATCAGACTTAGTAAATTGTGATTTAAATACCATTGTCTTTGAGACATCAACTGCCAGACCAAGGGTATCGCAGTTCTTCATAAGTATATCCAATGATGCTGCAAGACCCTTTGGGGTGGTAGCGAGGATTGGTGCATCATCGGCAAAGAATAAGTATGGCTATCGCGTTGAGCCATATCTAGGGGGCGGTCTGTTGCACCTAGTTCTAATGCATCAACAATTTCTTGGATAAATAAAAGAAAAGGGGGCGTCAGGACGCAGCCTTGGCAAACCGCTCTTTTAACAGTAAATACATTTGTATGTTCACCTCCCAACCCATACCTTACTGTTGCAGTGGAAATTGCATAGAGAAGCTTAATAGCATCCAATAGGGGCTGGTGGACATTCCTCTTCTCAAAAACCTGCCAATAAGTTTGCCCCTTGAAACCAAATCAAATGCCATCTTTAAATCAATAAAGATGACATACAGCTTCATTCTAAGGAGTCTGGTATGTTTCTCTGTGAGCAGCAACATTAGAGATGACTTCTGTCTCATCTGCCCACTTTTTAAGTTTAGTTTGCAGAACCTTTCCAAATGTCTTGCCCGCGCTGTCCAAAAGGGAGATTGGGCAGACGCTATTTATTTTTTTAGATTGGGACAAGTGTAGCCTCAAACCTGGTTGGGGGTGCGGGGGTCCCAAATCGAACCTAATGGCTGCATTAAAGATTCACGTCAATATCCGGATCCAAATTTCCAGCTCATCACGGAAAAAGTAAATTGGGATTAGTTTGGGCCCCGGGGCCTTACCCAATCTCTGGGAGAGTTATGCTTCCCCAACCTCAGACTCTAGGATAACCAACAACCCCTCTGGCCGATCAAACACTGGGACCAACCCTCGTGGGACTGCCGCCCCCTCCATCCCCATCTGAGTATATTTCAGTAAAATGGGCCTCCCATTCATTCCCCGAAATAACACAATCCAGGTCCTGTCCACCGCTGAGCTCTATAGGGGATACCAATTTTCAAATGTATTACTCTTGATAGGTTCAAAGACTTTAAGGGCGGGTTATCCGATGCAAGGGTTCTGGCGCAGGTTCTTCTTGAGGTTGCGCCCCATCATGTAGATACTTCCGCTTGAGGCCTTATGGTCGGAGTAGACATCTCCCGCCAAACATAGCTGCATGCAACAAAGTTTCCGAAGGACGTTCAGGACAAGGTGCTTGGTTTCCCCTTCGAGGGTAAAGCACTGTTCCACTCCTCCACGGATGAGGAACTCACAAAGACCAAGGCAAGCACTGAAACTGCCAAGTCATTGTCCTTGCGAAAACCCCAGCAAAGGCAACTTATTTTCCGAGGTCTCAAACACACCTGAAAATGAGGCGCACTCAGCTTGCTCTCCGGAGCTGCTGGTTCCAGGCTATGGATCCGGATTCCAAGATGATTTCAGTTCCATCCTGCATGATGGCAGATCTTCTATGGTGGTACTCCGCCAGCAACCTTTCTAGGAGCCCTGCCCACAAGAAACAGTTACTACAGACTCCTCCCTTCTGGGGTGAGGAGTGACACTGCGTCACCTCGAGGTGTACGATTTGTGGATGCCTCAGGACAGGCGGTCCAATGTCGATTACCTGGAGCTCCTGGCAGTTTATCTGTTGCTCAAGGTTTTTCAACCCTAGATCACAAACAGTGTGGTTTGAATTTGCACAGACAATTCCGTAGCGATGTTCTACATCAACAAACTGGGGAGCACCAAGTCTCGCCTCCTGGGCTATCCAAAACAATGTCTAGCTTCAAGCTGTGCACATTACGGGTCACATCAATGTGGCTGCAGACACCCTCAGCCGCCAATCTGCAGCAGGTTACGAGTGTGAGATGAACACCGATGTTCTCACCAAGATCTTCCAGCAATGGGGTACTCCAGCGGTGGACTTCAGTGCGACATCACTGAACAGGAAACATCCTCTTTATGCTTCCCGGGACGGGCTCGGAGTGTCTTCCTTGGGGGCGGACATCCTCGAGATCCTGTGGGACAACATAAACGCTTACGCTTTCCCTCCTATGCAACTGATTCATGGGTCACTATGGAAAATCAGGAGTGCATCGAACTGCACTCTCCTCTTCATAGCTCCTTGGTGGCCAGCCAGGTTCTGGTTTTCGGAACTGCAGCACATGTCTGTCCTTTCCGATCAGGTTGCTGCAGATTCAGACCTTCACCAGAGCAATCACCAGTTGTGGCACCCCTCCCCACAATCGTTCTGCTGGGCGGCCTGGTGCCTGAGTCTGCGTCCTCAGAGTCCCGGCACCAATGAAAGAAAAGCCACCCAGTGGTCGCTTTTGTTTACTACAGCTGGCTGGCTTTTCCTTCATTAGCGCCGCAAAGCAAGCACAGGCGGGAATCCATTTCACAAAATGGATGCCCCCATGTGCTTCCTTTTTAAAATTTTGAGCTTAATTTTCTAAAAATTTTACATAGGGACTTAAAAACTTTTTTTTAAAAAGTGGCATTGGTTATTATATATATATTTCTGAGGCTTGTGGAATCTGCTTAGATCACATGCTGTGCATAGGCCGACATCTAGTGGAAGCTGCGGAGTATTACAGTTTGTTTTTCGAAAGTCGAAAATGGGCGTCGACACAGGCGTGCCAGTAATACTATCCCTAGTGTGACGTCCACTGTACCCAAGATCCCTCACGCGTGTAGGATCCTCAGATTGTTTTTTTCCGCCATACTGGTCGGAAGCATCTTGCGGAGTTCCCTGGCCTTAGCCATACTTTTGCTGTTATTATAATTTTAATTCTTATTCATTCCCTTCCCCACCCCAACGTCGACCCTCAACCTCGACGACGGCTGGAGAAGTCATCGACCGTCGACTGCTGCACGACGGATCTGGGCCTCGGTAGGCCGCTGGCCTCGGCCCTTACAAGTAGGGAGAGTGGGGGGTGGTACATACTCTTCACTCTTGATATATAGTTACATTTATATATATTCCTACACTTAGCAGCCCGCTGCCTTAAGGTGCGTATGGAGGGTACCCCTTTTCAATTCTGCCCCAAGTGCAATCGCAAATACCCTTGGGTCGACAGGCACGCCACGTGCAATCTCTGCTTGCCGAGGGATCACCCCGAAGCGAACTGCAGAGCGTGTAGTAGGTTTAAACCTAAGACACTTAAGGACCGTTCGACAAAGCGTTGGGCCCACCACGCCAGGCAGGAGGCCATGGCAGCGGAGGGCGCCTTCAGCGATGGCAGCGACGCCGTACTTTCGGACGGCGAGGGCATTACGGCGTCGAAAGACAGCCGACGAGCGCAGGTCCCCGACCTCGGAAGGTCGTCCGGCAAGGCGGCTATGGGGAAGACCCCCGGCGACGCAAGCGCTACACACCTAACACACACTAAACACACTAAGACCAACCGGACCTCGACGACGTCGACTTCCCGGAAAGAGGCACAAAAAGAACGGTCCGACTCGGTGTCCTCTGGGCGCTCTCGATCGAGATCGCCTCACGACGCAAGGCAATCATCCACTCTTGCCAAGAGTGCCTCGCTACACACACTAACGGAAGTTCGATCGTCGGGAGACGAAGACGACTTCCACCCCCAGGCCGCGCTCCAAGATACCGAGACCGCGGTTAACATCAGTGAGGCCCCACGCCCGAAGCACACAGATACCTCTCCAGACCCTCGACGCCAGGCGTCGAAAGTCTCTGGGGCCCCCAAGGGACAGGGAAAACATTTTTCCACGCACGGAGAAGGGGGGAAACAGCGGAAAGCACAGCCTTCCACCCCTGTAAAGCCTAAGCAGACAAGCAAACTCAAGTCTACCCTTGAAAATAAATCACCTGCTAAAGTAATACCCTGTTCCAGGGTATGGTCCAGTGAAGACATAGACAGGGTTATGTCTAGGATGTCTTCCTTGGCTGATTTTTATGATAAGAACCCAGAACACTTTCTTTCATATAACCCTCAAGGGGCCACACCCTCAGGCTCCTCCGATCCTATCCCGCTAAGTAAAGAGCCCCGGGTCGAAAGACCTGAACCCTTCAAGGTTCAGCCTTACTCCACTCCATATTCTACTCCACTCCCCAGTTATCAGGGACAAGTTTTCCCTGAAGAGGACCAGGAGTTTGCATTTATGGAAGAACAAACCGGGACAGATTACTATGCAGAGGATGAGGACCTGGAGGAGGGAGAAGATGAGCAGGAAATTTACAGAGTAGATTCCCCAGTACAAAGCGAAGCCCCAGTTACTGACTCTCCAGTTGATAACCAGCCCCTCCTTAACGAGGTTCTCGCTCGAGCAGCGGAACACTTCCACATCGACACCCACGGTGTACAGGAGGAAAGGGACTTCGCGGAGGAGTTTGTAGGAGAGAGAAGACCGGTCGCTCAGACCATCCCTATCCTCAAATCCATCCAACGAAGAATAGATCCTTCCCTGGTGAATCCTAACCTCACCAGAGCTGTCAACCCCAGAATTGAAAAGATTTTCCGGGCAGCCCAGTCTGACCCTCTGTATATAAAGGGACATCTTAAACCAGATTCCCTAGTGGTGACCAACACTAGAAAGAGGGCTGGCACGCCCTTATCTTCATCAGAAGCTCCTCCCGACAAGGAGAGCAAAAAAACTTTACGGGTTTGGCAGAAAGGTAGCCTCAACGTCCGCCTACCAAGCAAGGATTGCGAATTCCACCACCCTGTTGGCTAGTTACAATTGCCATCAATGGGAAGAAGTCGCGGCGCTCATTGCCTCTGCTCCAGAACCGTTAAAGGGCCAGCTGGCTCGGATCTCGGCAGAGGGGAGAGCCGTGTCTGGTTGCATTTTAAAAGCAACTTTCGACGCCGCTGACAACGCAGGGAGATTGATAGCAGAAGGTACTGTTATCAAGAGACATGCGTGGTTACGGCAGTCGGGATTCAAGACAGAAACCCAGGCTTCTTTAATAGACAAGCCAGTGGAACCCGACCTATTGTTTGGGAAAGCGGTCGAAGACGCACTTAAAAATGCCAAAGATGAATATGAGACTCTCAAATCCCTTGGCCAGCTTACCAACAAACCCCCTAACCAGAGGGGGAACAATAATTTTCGTCGCCCACGCGGCCAAAATTCACAAAGAGGCAACTATGCCCAGGGACAAGGTACACAATGGAATAACAACCAGCAGTCTACCCAGAGTTACGGCAGGGGTAACAAGAGAGGTCGTGGAAGAGGCAGAGGCAGCCCCAACAAGGGCGGGGGCACGCCTCCACCAAAACAGTGACGCTCAGTTCAGGGTCCCTTGCCACGCAACCCCAGTAGGGGGACGCATTTCCACCTTCACCCAGGCTTGGGAAGGGATCACCTCAGACAGATGGGTGCTGTCAACAGTATCCGCAGGATATTGTATAGAACTACTGCAGCGTCCCCGGAATCATCCTCCACGACAAAGAGTGCACTCCCTAGAGCATCAAAGGATCCTTCTCGAGGAGATCGCCATTCTGCTAGAAAAGGACGCGATAGAACTCGTCCCAGGACACCAGGTAAACAAGGGTATCTATTCAACTTACTTCCTTGTGCCAAAGAAAGATTTGACAATGCGCCCAGTATTGGACTTACGGCCTGCCAACAAATATGTCAAGCCCCAAAAATTCCGTATGACCACGCTACAAGAGGTAATCCCCCTCCTAAAAAAGGGGGATTACATGGCAACCTTGGATATGAAAGATGCTTATTTTCATATTTCCATGCTCCCAGCGCACAAAAAGTACTTGCGCTTCAAGGTGGACAGTCGCCACTACCAATTCAAGGTACTGCCCTTCGGGATAGCTTCAGCACCAAGGGTATTCACCAAGGTACTGGCGGTGGCGGCTGCACACCTACGCAGGGAAGCAATCCCGGTGTACCCTTATCTGGACGACTGGCTCATAACGGGGGAAACCCCAGGAATTTGCAGGTCAAACATTCAGAGGACTATCGACCTCCTCCACGAATTAGGCTTCTCCATCAACGAGAAAAAGTCAAGTCTGGTGCCAAGCACCTCAAAACAGTTTCTAGGAGCTATCCTAGATACTCAGAAAGGATTGACCTTCCCTTCGGAAGAGAGAATTCGGAATATACTTCTGCAAATTCCGCATTATCAGTCAGGTCAACAGATAACAGTACGCAAAGCTATGCGGTTACTGGGCATGATGGCGTCATGCATTTACCTGGTCCCCCACGCGCGTCTGCGCATGCGTCCCATGCAGGAATGGTTGGCGAAACAGTGGTCTCAGGCAAGTGGTCATTGGGACGATCTAGTGGTCGTTTCGCCAACACTCGTACAGAGCCTACACTGGTGGACAAGAGAGAATCTCGCAAAGGGGAAACCCTTTTACGATCCCGAAGTACAAGCCGTGGTGACTACAGATGCATGCCTGACTGGGTGGGGAGCTCACCATCTCCACCACACAGCTCAGGGTCTCTGGTCTCACTCAGTAGCCAAGAACCACATCAATCTGCTAGAGCTTCTGGCAGTATTCCGAGCGCTAAGGGCGTTCGAGCCCCATCTACTGAACTTGTCGGTGCAGATCAGGACGGACAGCACGACAGCCATGTTCTATCTGAACAAGCAAGGGGGGACTCGTTCGCCAAATCTGTCCAAGCTTGCCCAGAAAATATGGATATGGGCACTCAGACGGAACATCTTCCTGTCATCGCAACATGTTCCAGGGGAGCTCAATTCCCTAGCGGATGCTCTAAGCAGAAACTCCCTCCCAGAAGAACACGAATGGGTCCTTCACAGAGACGTAGTAGAAGATCTCTTCTCTCAGTGGGGTTTCCCCACTATAGACCTATTCGCCACAAGCGAAAACAAACAATGCCCAGGATTTGCATCCAGGTTCCCCCAGCCGGACTCCCAAGGGAATGCCCTGTGGATGAACTGGTCAGGGATGTTTGCGTACGCTTTTCCACCAACTCCTCTCATCAGGAAGGTGGTGTACAAGATGAACAAGGAATCTATGACGCTCATCCTAGTTGCTCCCATGTGGGCGAGACAACCATGGTTTCCACACCTACGCAGGATGGCGGTGTGCGAACCCATCAGACTCCCAGCCTGGTACAACCTACTGTCCCAGCAACAGGGTCAAACAGTGCATCAGGAACCCAACTCTATGAACCTAGCAGCATGGCTCCTGAAGTCATAGAGTTTGGACATCTCAAATTACCACAGAGGTGTATGGACATTCTAAAGGAGTCCAGGAAACCAAATACAAGGCACTGTAACTTTGATAAGTGGAAAAGATTCGTTATCTGGTGCCAGAATAAACAAATCAACCCGGTTGATTGCACTCCTTCCAACGTTGTGACATACATGCTCCACCTGCTGGATGCAGGGTTGGTTTTTAACTCGCTGAAAGTACACCTGGCAGCCCTCTCGGCTTACACCACATCCCATAACAAGGTCTCGTGGTGGAAAGTACCAGTGGTTAAAGCCTTCATGGAAGGAGTAAAGAGACTTCACCCTCCTATTTCGAACCCACCGCCAGGATGGGACCTCAACGTGGTGCTAGCTAAGCTCATGGGACCCCCATTCGAACCCATGCATAAAAGTAGTCTCAAACACCTGACTTATAAAACGGCCTTCTTAGTAGCCATTACCTCCATAAGAAGGGTCAGTGAAATTCAGGCTCTGTCAGTGCAGGATCCTTTCTTTACTATCCACAAGGACAAACTGGTTTTACGCACACACCCTAGGTTCTCACCTAAATTCATATCCAAGTTCCATGTAAACCAGTCCATCGAGCTTCCGGCTTTCTTCCAGAACCCGCAAAGCTCGGCTGAGGTGAAACTACACACCCTAGATGTGCGTAGGGCGGTCCTATACTATGTAAATAAAACCAGACCGCTAAGGAAAACAGATCAACTGTTTGTCTCCGTAGCTACAGGCAGAGAGGGGGATCGCGTCTCTAAGGGCGCTATCTCGAAGTGGATTATCAACTGTATACAGCTGTGTTACTCTCTTTCTGACAAGACTCTGCCTTTTACGCCAAGGGCCCACTCTACTAGAGGCATTGGTGCCACTCTGGCTTTCATTGCAAATGTTCCCCTCGACACCATTTGCAAAGCGGCTACTTGGAGCTCTATTCACACTTTTACTCAGCATTACTGCATTGACACTCATTCCAAGACAGATACACAAGTGGGACAAGCGGTTCTAAGACACCTGTTTGCTCATGACCCTTCTCACATCCCACCTCCTTCTTCTGGTACTGCTCGCTAATCTATGCACAGCATGTGATCTAAGCAGATTCCACAAGCCTCAGAAGGGATACATTACTCACCGTAATCGTATTTCTGATGCTTGTATCTGCTTAGATTCACATGCGACCCACCCTTCCTCCCCTCCGAGAGAAGGCGCATGATTGCTTGTAGTCTTACCTTTTCTGTCTATCTGCTTGGATTATCTGTACTCACGCTACTCCTCATGCTTCCTCATGTCAGAAAAAATACAATCTGAGGATCCTACACGCGTGAGGGATCTTGGGTACAGTGGACGTCACACTAGGGATAGTATTACTGGCACGCCTGTGTCGACGCCCATTTTCGACTTTCGAAAAACAAACTGTAATACTCCGCAGCTTCCACTAGATGTCGGCCTATGCACAGCATGTGAATCTAAGCAGATACAAGCATCAGAAATACGATTACGGTGAGTAATGTATCCCATATATATGTTTTTTTTTTTTAATTATTGCCCATCTTTTTTTGCAATAACATTTTTTGGCCGAACCATTCCTTTAAGTGCGGTGCTAAAGATTCTAGTTCGCAGGAACCTTTGAATGTGAACAAAGCGCACCCTGGAAGACTACTCAAACCCCTAATTTCTCCTTTTTAGTTTGGGCTCTTATAATACGAAACTGTTGTATTGGAGTACAGATGGGGAGAAATGGCATACAACTAGGGACACCAAGCTTGTAGGTGGTGTTTGGTTATTTTCCCACCTACTCCTCCAGATAGGATTTTGGAATGTATGTCTTTTACTCCCAATTTTTAGAATTGGAGAGTGAATACAATTTCAAGAGTTTCCTCCTTTCGCAAGAGAGTAAAAAGTGTCTGACAACTATCCAATTTGTGCTTAAAATTCAAACTTTATGCAAAAACATTAGTACCAAAACAGCTGTATTTCAAAGTGTTTCTAAATAATGTATTGCAGCTGTGGAAAACATTTTCCCCACACAAGAACCTTGTAGATGCATACTACCCAGCTTCATTTTCATGATATTTGGACACCAACTCTGTTAAGAGCTACTACAGATGCCAGCTAGTTAAATCGGGGGATTCATAAATCAAGTACCTCACACTACCAGCATCACTTCTCTGCCTCTCGGGCCTACTGTTGCTGCCTGGCACTACCTGCTTGACAGCCACTCCATGTTGTTGCTCAGTTTCTCCTTCCCTTTGCTGCTGTCTCCCCTGTCTCTCACTTTGATGCTATGCCTCTCACCCTTAAGTGTTGCTATGCCACGTTTTGTGGTCTTTTTGTCACTCTGCCTCTCCCATCTCTGCATTCTGCTGCTGTTTCCCTCCTATATCTCGCTGTATCGGTTGATATAACTCCTCTTCCTCTCTCGTGTCTTTACTCTGGCTATATCTTCTTTTTTTTCATTTTCTCAGCTGTGGTTGCTACTCCTTTTCTGCCTCGCACTGTCTCTTATGTTATTGTCCTGTCCTTCTCTAGTCTGTCTTTTCTATTTCGGCTCTCCCCACCTGCTGCTGATCTGTTTTTTATTTTAGTGTCTTTAAACTTCTGCCACTAATGTAACCCATTACCGATTTTCCAGCAAACACCAGCAAACTTTAAGTTAGTGGAATTCGATAACCAAACCATTCTATCTGCCATTGATGACGTGGCACTACTAAGCTTGCGCAAAGCCAAATAAAGGGCACATCTTAATGCCTGATATATCCCTGACCTCAAATCACTGCGCAATGCCAAGAGAGTTGCAGAGTCCAAGTGGAAAAATGCGCCCACCAAACTGAACAAAGATATCTACACCAGTTTGTCCAAAAGTTATAAAAAGGCATTGTACTAATCAAAATCTCCATCTACAATGACCGAACCTCCAAAGCAAACTCTGGCACCAAAGAATTATTCCTATTCTTTGCGAGCTTGAGTCTCCAGTACCTCCCCAAGAGGTTTGACATAAAGACCCTGCCTGGTGCACAAGCATTCAAAAAGCCCTCCTAGACAAAATAGCCTTGCTCCAATCAAAATTCCAACAAATAAAACTGAACCTAGCCTTCAGTCAACCAGCACAGAGCCCCATATTCTCCACACAAAAAGCGCGGCCTTACTTCGACTTTACCCCAGTCTCGGCAACCGAGGGGACATATGCGCAGCCACACTCTCTATCGAACTTGCACCTTTCATCACAACACTAATGAATGCTTCCTTCAAATCTAACACCGTCCCCACCAGCCTAAAAGACGCTTGGGTTCTCTCACTGCTGAAGAAACCCACCCTGGACCCCAGCAGCCCCACTAACTACCGCCCTATAACGAAAGTGCCATTCTTCCTTAAAATTCTTGACGAAGCAGCCTACTTGCAAATCCGAAAACACCTAAACCCATAACCTCATCGGTCTCCGCCAATCAGGTTTCTGACCAGGACATGGCACCGAAACAGCCTTGCTTGATCTTAATATTCAAATGGATGAATTTAAAGACCACGGCAACCTAGCACTCCTCCTCCTACTTGATTTATCAGCGGCCTTCGACCTTGTCGACCATAATATACTTTGCAATCACCTCGCCGCTGCAGCCCAATTCTCATCTGATGCCATACTATGGATACAATCCTTCCTGTCCAATAGAACCATGAGGGTTTTCTTACCCACAGCATCAGCTCCACCTGCCCCAGTCTCATATGGTGTTCCGCAAGGCTCTTGTGTCTCACCTGCGCTATAAAACCCCTTTTCGATTTCCCAGACTATCTGTGTGTCACTTACACTAACTATGCAGATCCAAATCCTCATACCCCTTACAGGCTCTTAATACACCGACACAAGATCTCTAAATCAAATCTAACAAGTTATCCAGGCTTGGATGGCCCAGCACGGCCTATGTCTCAATGATGAGAATACAGTGCTTCTCATCATCAGCCCACAACACAGAATAGACTATCCTTGATGCCACCTACAGGTCATTTATGATTGATGGAAATTCCATCCCTGTATCCAAAGAGGTAAAAACTTTGGGCATTTATCTTGACTCGGCCCTTGCACTTAAGAGACAAGTTAACGCAACACCCACTTCGGCTGCCTACATTGCTAACCTCATCACGGTTTGCAGACCGTTCTCGTCTCCAGCCAGCTGCACAACCCTTTCCAGGGCTCTAATACTATCCCGACTGGATTATTGTAATGCCCTTTATATCGGAACCGACCGAAGCAACATCAAGAAACTACAGCTGATCCAGAATAATGTACTTAGAGCAGCGCTGATCATCCCCTGGAAAGACCACATTAGCTAGACTAGATGCGCCGCACACTGGCTACCAGTACAGGACTGCATCCTTTTCAAAACCCTCTCCTTGACACGCATATGTATCTCGCAAACTGCCCCAAATACCTATCCCAACAAGTTCTAACTGTATAAATCTAATAGACCCATGTGCAGCACCTACACACACACACCTCCTCACCATCCATAAATACAAACTACAGAAAGCTGGTGGTAAGTTTCCCAGTGCTAGCTGCTGAACACTGGAACTCCCTACCCCCATCACTAAGATCAGAAGCCTAATTTTGGTCATTTCGCGAACACCTCAAAATCTGACTATTCTCCCTAGAATAGACCACTCTACCAAACCATACTTCAGATTTGTTGTCCAATATGTCCATGTACCTCCAATTTTTAACCTTCACTAGCGCCTTTGCCTATCTTACTATATGCAATTCTAAAACCTGTAACTAACATGCCTGTATTTCAACTTAAATATACTTATTCAACTATATGTATGCTCATAACTGCTAACTATCATGTATGTAACCTTCAAGATCCCAGCGCCCAGATGCCTCAGGGTTGGGTGCGCTCTACAAATGGCAAAATAAACGTCTTTTGCTTTGCTTCTATGCCTCACTTATATTGTTTGTCCTATCATTAACTGTTTCCCTTCTCACTTTCTTTGTTGCCCTATCATGTAGCTCATTGATCTCTGCAGCTTTACCATTGGGTGCTCCTTTTTTAGATGGGTCTGTTCTGTGCCGTCACAGGTATAGCAGCCCTGTTGATTTGTGTGTTCTGAGCCATTACAAGTAGAGCATACCGGATGAAATGTGTGTTCTGAATCACTGAACATTTAGTAGTCCTTTTGATAAATCGAAAGTATGTCAACTCTGTTACTGTTGAATGTTACTAGCATCTTAAACGCATATCTCTGATGCAAATTCATTAACTCGCCTATCAACAGGATTTGAACTAACAGGGTACACCATCTCTGCAACAGGGTTATTGATCCACTGAGCTGCCTTTCCCCAACAGGCTGACGCTGAAAGGGGCATTGGGTTAGGGTACTGGCAGTTCCATGTGAGGCTTGCCTGACATATATGGCTTGTTAAAAGCTCTATGCCTGTTTGGGCTATCCTTCCTTGGTCAGGAGATTTATAATGAGGCTTTGAAACGTGCCCGTTTTTGCAGTGGGACTCAGTAATCGGACATGGCAGAGCAGATGTTTTGAAAAGCGCAAGATCGAGTAGAAGGGATTGAAGTATATGACAGCAAGCAATCTTTTCACGCTGTTGGAAGTTGGTGGGAAAAGCTCCGACATTGTTCTTGCTCAGTACTTTAGCTCGCTGCAGAAAATCCCAACACATGTTTGTGCTTTCTTAACAGCAGGTCTGTTAAGATATTCCGGTACTGTCCCAAAACGTAGCAGTTCTGCTAATAAATGTGGGCATGATGCGATCAGCCCTGCTGTGACTATTAGGCATTATAAAATGCGAATAGCAGCTTCGATGATGAATTGGGCTACTTTGCCTGAATATATAGCATTCCTGTTGAGGTACTGGTACAATCTGTGCCACTGAAAATATATACAGCACTGCTTCTACCTGTATCCATTATACCTGCTTGTGGTGGGTGGCCAGAAAGGGAGTTGAAGTTCAGACCACACGTCTAGCTATTTGTTGCTCTCTAAGAAAACAAACCATGTATAGTGCCCTTTCATGCACGCTTAAGACAAAAAAACACATCTTCATATAGAACAGCAAAAAAGCTTTTGCTTCTCACAAAAGCCAAACAACTGCTTGCTGGGTGGCTAATATCAAGAACCCCAGGCCATTAAATGCAATTGATGTGCTTCTGTGATGAAAACAACTAAGTGTGAAATGCCCATGCTGTTGCAACTGCTTTGCCTCTATTAAAGCGGATTAAGACCAAGGAAAATTAATCAGAAATGCAGCCCTTGTTTAAGACCATTTTCATTTTACATCATACTACCTGTGTCCTAAAGCAAAGTGAAAAGCATGTTCATGATTCAAGATGATTTAACCTATGAAATGCACATAAAACACATTTCTTTTTACATTGCTCAGAAAATATTATCTTGATAGAATCATTAACAGAGAAGAGTGTTTAAAAACATTAAACAGACCAGGACTCGTCCCAGTTGCTTCTTTCAAGGAACTATGTGGCTTGCCAAAGTAAAGAGTAGATTTGCAAGCTGCCAAGGGCCAAGCTGTTACCAGTAAGCGCCATGATTTATGGGGGTGCTGCCATAAATAGCCTGTGTAAGCAGTACGCAAGGAAGAATTAAAAGGGCCGCATTGACAAGATTTCTGTGCGTAAAAACGCACCTGATCTGGAGGGCTGTTGCCATCCTTTGACTGCCCACGGCCATGCTAAGACCCATGTCCATATACACCTAGTTCCTGTTAAAACACCACCTCATGGGAACTCTGTGTGCTCACTTTAATCAAGCCTCAACATCAATCTTTGCACTTGAGGTGCCTGTCTGTTATTTTTCAAAGCAATCTTCTAAGAGTTAATGACTTAAATGAAGCTCGGAACACTCTGCTGGCGTAATAAAATATCTTAACCAGGTCTGCTTCAGCCACTTGGTTAGTGTCCTTCACTGAAGTCCTGCCAATCACAACCATTGGCAAAGCCAACCGTTTTGGCTTGCGTATAAGTATGGGCATTTTGAAGACCTTGTTATTAGATGCCCAGGTACATAAACCATTTTGCACCTGATGTCATCGATTGCTACCACCACTACAGCAGTGTCTTTCCCATGCCTATCAAAAGCCCAAACTGTTGGCATTACCAATGCTTGTTTTATATGTAGGCATCAAATTATCTCTGCACACCCGCCCTATCCTAGGTGCTGTGGCCAGTGTTTTTGCAATTTGGACAAAACATTTGTCATTTTTTGTTGGTGGAGCCAGAATTTGCGGGTGCCTTTGACAGGAAGCAGCAACACCACTGGGTTAAAGGACTTCATATCTCATACGCTATTTGTGCAAGTGGAAGGCCAGCAGAGATGATGGCAAAGTTGTCAGGGTTGGGCCACTGACTTGAGTTACAAAAAGAGGGAGCACATGGCCTGACGTGCACACTAGTTTCTTTGTGCCCAAAACAAACCTACTCTTCTCCCCTTTTGTCATGGTGCCGCCACTCTTGTGTTGAGCCATCGGATGTATGCTACCTTTCATTGGCTGGCATGACGTTTGGTTAATGTTTTTACTTGGTGGGAGCATAATCATTGAACCAGAAAGACCCAGGCAAGGTCTGGTACTTTTAAAAGTAGCAAGAGAGTCGTTGAACTGACCATCTTGAAGTCCTTCAGCTGAAATTCTGTCATCTGTATTTGAAACTAGTAGTAGTAGTACCCTCAGCTATGTAGGAGTGGGCACCATGTACTGTCTTGCCACCGAGTGACCTATCCGTCAGACAGAGAAAAAAAGTTTGTGCTGCATGTTAATAATAAAGAGTAAATGGGCAAGACAGAGTTTGAATGGCAGCCTTAACAGCATTGAGGAAGCCATGACATTTCAATCACGTATGGAAAGGGAAGGGGGGGGGATGTCCGAGGTTTGAGGAAGAGCTGTTGGAAGCTACGCTAAGAACAGGGAAAAGGGGATGATTGGTGAAGAGGTAGACCTCAGTTTCCTAGTGTAGACTAGGGAATTGATGTGCTGAGCCTGGGGGGGTTGGGAGGGTGAGAGTATAGGAGTAGTATGCTGGGTACGTTTCATGTACCCCTCTTTGTGCTCTTTACCCGTTTCACACTGCGTTATACCTTATACTAATGCTTATGGTTTGAGAGAACTTACTCTGCTGGGGAAGTTACTTGGCTTGAATATTAGAATCTGTGTACTAACATTTTTTAGCCAGTTACTCCAGCGGTAAAGCTCTGATTGTCCACGCTGCCAATGGGAATCTCTGCTGCTCCAATAAAAGTAGGAGTTCAATCCACACCCGGAAAGAAAGCTACTATCCATATTGTATGGTCTGAATCCCTGGAGGTTGTCCTTGTGTGTGGAAGCAGGTTGATTCATTGTAATGTTTTAATGTGAACTTGTACAACTGATGGCGAAGGATGAAAGGGTAGAGTGGACAGTCATTGAGAGGGTTGAAGTGTTTCATTTAGTTTATTCGATATGGAAATCAAACATGTTGTGACATTGTGTGCTAAATACTTTTTCCATTGAATAATTTTGCTTTTGTGTCAAATAACATTCTGAAATTTTAAGCACCGTTTTCTAAACTTGCAGCAGTGATTCCAGTAGTAGCTCCAGTGATGAGTCTCCAGCCCGTTCCGTGCAGTCTACAGCTGTTCCTGCGCCTCCACCCCTGCCACTGCCCCCTCTGGATAAAGATGAGCCCCGCAAAAGTTTTGGTGTGAAAGTTCAGAATCTTCCAGTGCGCTCCACAGGTAAACTCGTACTTAAATATTCCTTGCAAAGTCTCTTAATGTCCCTTTTGTGTAACACAGCGGCTATCCCCTTCACTTTAAATTGAATTTAGTAATGCATGTCAAATGAATTGTTCGCTGCCTACCCTGTCAGTAATAAAGGTAAGGCTACTGTTATTTAACCTGGCTTCTTTTGCACGGGATCGTCGACAGATTCAGAGGATTGAGTCGGGCCTGCTGTCTTGTAAATAATTGGCTAAGTCATTCTAAATAAAATCATTGAGTTGAACCATGAGAGAGTTTGTATTTTTTTATTTTCGGATTAAAGTATTCCTCGAGGTGCACCCTCCAACAGCACTTTGCATCCAGGCTGAAATCTTCAATACTCCTACGTCCCCTCCCCTTTCCTCCATACTTATGGGATATCTCTCCGTCCTGTGGGACGGGACCGGAACACTTTGTAAAAAGCATCCACGTTTTTTTCAAAAATGTGTCCCTCCTCTCTTTCCTGCGCGGGGCCCGGCACGCGGCTGTAACCCCGCCCACCTTGGCTCCGCATCGCCCATCAGTCCTTTTCTCTGCATGATCGGGGCCGGACGCACTTGCATCCTCGGAAGATTTTCTTCCCGTTTTTCCCTCTTTGGCTCTCGCTAGCGTTTGTTTACTAGTTTGTATATGTCTTTTAAACTAGATTTTCCAGACTGTTCATCGTGTCACTGTCGCTTCGCGAGGGCGGATCCCCATCCTCTCTGTTTAGAGTCCGGAACACCGTTGGAACTCCTGTTTTTACTGTGACTCCCTTTCGATCCGGGCTCTTCAGCGTCGGTTGGAGCGGTGGGAGGTGGTGTTCGGACGGACGACTCCTCCGCATTTACAGGCGTTCATCGACGAGAAGAAAAAACGTCCAGTAAGTTCTTTGATTTTCAGAGCACCCCGGGGGATACCTTCTCGGGTTCCTCTCGAGCCGGGAGGGGCGTTGATCGCTCTGTTACCGGGGTTCGCCCTGAGGTGCCTGTCGGGCCTAATAATTCTACCAGAGTTTTCTCCGAGGGTCTAAGTAAGGGGCCTGTGATCACCGGAGTACACTCCGAGGCCCCTCCTGTGGGGGCTGTGTGTAGACCCAGTTCCACTGAGTCGTGGGGTACCGGAGCTTGCTCTGAGGCCGTTTTTTCAGCTTCCCACAAAAACCGGGGTACGCCCCGAGGTCTTGGCTGGGCTTGAGGTTACCGAACGCATGTTCGAGGCCCGTGCCGATAGGGCTTCTACTGGGCCTAGGTCCGAGGTCCCTCGTACAGAGGCTAAGGCTACCAACAGTTCTGAGGGGCCGGCAAGGCCCTGTCGGTGACAGCGCACCGTTCCCGCTCTTGTGGTGACACCAAATCTGTTGAGGGGGCAAAGAAGAAAGTTTCTTCTTTTACCGGCAGTGCCGAGGCTCTTCCTTCAAAAGCTCAGTTGGCGGTTGGTATGTCACAGAAACATTCCAGGCCTCATAGTACCGGCTCTGCCGAGGTTCCTTACGTTAAGGCTAAAATTAAGACCCCTGATCCATCGACGGGGACCCCTGCCTCACTTCCTCACGTGCCGCAGTTCCCCTCAGATGAGGACAAAATGGCGCCCGTTCCGGCCACGACCACCGCAGCCATTTTAGGTACTACCCCTACAACTAAGCCATTGGCCCCTGGTGTAGGGTTCGGTCCTTCGGGTGAACCTAAGGTCCCTTGTGCGGGTGCCTCCTCCTGCGCTTCCGCCTGTGCCACCATTGTCCCCAGTGGACAAGGCAGTGCCTGACTCGGCTCAGCAGGAGCCGGACCTGTCAGATGACCCTCTAGGCGATCAGGACAACGAGGTCCTGCCCCGCTCTACTAGAGCTTTCCATGACCGGGTACTGGACATGAGCTTCTTGGATGTTCTGGTGCCCGAGGCACCTGCTCCGCAGGAGGGTGTGCTTTCTGGGGCGTTCACCTTGTCTCCTTTGAAGCGTACCGACCTGTTCTTGCAGAAGGACGTTCTAGCCGAGGTCCGAAGAGTTTGGGAAAAGCCACATTCGGGACTTTTTGTAAATAAAAAGATTGATGCGAGGTACAGGCTACATTCCCGGAAGAAGTGGCCTTGTCGTCTTGTCTGCCTCCCTCCTCCACAGTGGTGGCTGCGCCCACGCTGCAATACAGACCTGCAGCTTCCTCCTCCTCCGCGACGGCGACTCAGGTCTTGGGAAAGGAGGACAAGCTCCTGGACTTCCTAGGGAGGAAAATCTTTGCCAATTCGGCCTTGCAGCTCAGGCAGGCCAATGCAGAATTGATTTTGGCGGGAGCGAACATGGGGATGTGGAGAGGTCTGTCAGAGTTTGAGGAGCACATTCCGGTCGAGAAGCTGGAGGATTTCAGAGGAGGCCTTTCCGATGCCAGGGTCTTGGCCCAGGATCTCCTGGAGGCTGCGGCTCGCCACGTAGACACCTCGGCTCGGGGTCTGATGCTAGGGGTTGATCCCTCGCGGCAAGCATGGCTACATGCCACTAAGTTCTCGATGGAGGTGCAAGACAACCTTCTGGACCTTCCATTTGATGGTTAGGAGATGTTTCACTCTTCTACTGATGTAGAGCTCACCAAAACCAAAGACAGCACCCAGACGGCCAAATCATTGTCTGTTCTGGTTAAACCTCCCTTCAAGACTCAAAGGCTGTTGTCGCAAGGTCGACCTTCCTCTGGTTTTAGGGGCTTACTCGACCGCAAAAATCGCAGAGTGGATACTCCTGCGGGGAATAACCACGTAGACAACAGCGTACGCGGTATTTCTCCCGCTCCTCAGCCTCCTCATCAGGTTCAGGTGGCACCGCCACTGATAAACCTGCCAAATAAGGGTTTTCCGCGCTCGCACAAGACCCCGGTGGGAGGACGCATTGCGTCTCATTTGGAGGCGTGGCAGACCATCACAGAAGACAGATGGGTCTTGTCAGTCACTTGAGCGGGCTTCCGCTTACCTTTACCCCCTACCCCACCCCTCAACCCTCCTTTTCAGCTGTCAGGCTCACCCTCCCTCAAAGCCGAGGTTCAGAAACTTCTGCTCCCCAGAGCCGTGGAACCCCGTTCCCCCTTGGGGAGCGAGAGGAGGGCTTCTACTCCCGGATGTTTACGGTGTCCAAACCCAACCAGGCTGGTATGCGCACCATCCTAGACCTTTCCCAGTTCAATCTTTTCCTACCCCAAGAGAAATTCAAGATGATCACGCCCAGCCAGATACGCTCCTCTTTGCAGACGGGCGATTGGCTCAGCGTTGTGGATCTTCAGGACGCGTACATGCATATCCTGATTTGGAACCCACAAAGGAGATATCTCTGCTTCTCTTTGGGAGAGGAGCACTTCCAATTTCAAGTGCTTCCTTTTGGCCTCAGCTCGGCGCCGCGTGTCTTCACGAAGATGATGTTGGTGATTACTGCCTAACTTCGTCTCCAGGGTATCCATGAGTATCTGTATTTGGACGACTGGCTCTTATGCCGGGGTGCGCCCCGAGGCCTTGGTGGGGCTTGGTGCTACCGAACGTTTGTTCGAGGCCCGCGCGAGTAAAGCTGTTACCGGACCTGGGTGTGAGGTCCCTCGTACAGGGGCTAAAGCTACCAACGTTTCTGAGGGCCTGGCAAGGCCTTATCGGTGAAGGTTGTTTCTCACCGTTCCTGCTCTTGCGGCGACACCAGATCTGTTGAGGGGGCAAAGACGGGAAATTCTTCTTTACCGGCAGCGCCGAGGTCCTTCTTGAGAACGCTAATTTGGCGGTTGGTATGTCGCAGAAACATTGCAGGCCTCATAGTACCGGCTCTGCCGAGGTTCCTTATGTTAAGGCTAAAGTTAAGACCCCTGATCCATCGACGGGGACCCTTGCCTCATTTCCTCACGTGCCACAGTTCCCCATAGGTGATGACAAAATGGCGCCCGTTCCCGCCACGACCGCGGCGGCCATTTTGAACGCTACCCTGACAGCTTCGACATTGGCCTCAGGTGTAGGGCTGGTTTCTCGGCCTTGTGCGCATCCTTATCGGTCAGTTTATGACCGGAATGCTCGGATACCCCTTCCGTACAATGTTTTGTTGCCTGCGGGGGGGGGGCACCTTTGGTTGATCTGTCCATCCAGATATAGGAGTGGGCCATGCTTCATTTCGTCTAGCTGCTTGCGGTGCACATCCCGGGCCAGCTGAATGTCACAGCGGATGCCCTCAGCCGGCAGACAGTGGTCAGCTACGAGTGGGAGTTCAAGGCGGAGGTCCTCTCATGGACTTTCTTGAGTTGGGGCACACTGGAGGTGGACCTCTTCGCTATGGTGGTAAACAAGAAGCTTCCTCAGTATGCCTCCAGAGGGGGGCTGAGAGCCTCCTCTCTGGGGGATGCTCTCGAGATTCCATGGCACAACATGAGAGCTTACGCCTTCCGTCCTCTTCCCTTAGTTCATCGAGCAATTGGGAAGGGGAAGAACTCTGTGAACTGTTCCCTTCTGCTCATGGCCCCGTGGTGGCCGGCCAGTTTTTTGGTTCTCAGAACTTCAACACCTGTCGGTGTTTCCGCTGATCAGGTTACCAGTAACCCCAGATCT
The DNA here is from genome assembly GCF_040938575.1 of Ambystoma mexicanum. NCBI lineage: Eukaryota > Metazoa > Chordata > Amphibia > Caudata > Ambystomatidae > Ambystoma > Ambystoma mexicanum. Next base: position 1,091,274,804 of record NC_090929.1, read on the forward strand.
TCTTCATCAAGGGGAACAGCAGATGTGGCACGCCTCCCCACAATCGCTCAGCTTGGCGGCATGGTGCCTGATTTTAAGTCTTAGAGCATTTTAACTTGTCTACGGATAACATGCGTATTATCCAGGCAGCCAGGGAACCCTCGACCAGATCCCAATACAGGAGTAAATGGCTCAGGTTCTGTTGTTCGTGTTTGGAAAAGCAGTTGGATCCAAGGGTGGCTGCGATGGACACGGTGCTGTCCTTCGTGTCCTCCCTAGCAGTCGGGTGTTTACGTTCTGTCATGCAGAACTTACTTTTCAGCGGTTTCCGCTTCTCTTGCTATAGACCAATGCTCTTATTCTCTGTGTAACCCAGTGGTTAAGAGGCATTTTACAGGCTTGACATGCCTCTACCCTCCGGTTCGTAGTCTGCACCTGCCTGGGGTCCTAAATGTAGTCCTGACGGCGCTGTGCCATAAACCCTTTGACCCAATGGCTACGGCTGACCTCAAGTACGTGTCCTGGAAAGTGTCTTTTCTGGTAGCCGTTACGTCAGCGAGGAGAGTGAGTTTGCTCCAGGCATTGTCGGTGGAGCACCCTTTCTTGATCTTTCACAAGGACAAGGTAGTCCTTCGGACGAACCCAGCTTTCCTACCAAGGGTAGTGACCGAATTCCATCTGAATCAGTTGATTTCCCTTCCGGTCTTTTTTCCGAACCCTGCCTCGGAGGCGGAAAGGATTCTACACTGCCTGGATGTCCGAAGAGCTCTTAGTTTCTACCTGGACAGGACTTCCGAGCTTCGGAGCTCTTCCCAACTGCTTGTGACCATTGGTAAGCCGCAGGGCAGGCCGGCGTCTAAGGCATCTATTTCCAGATGGATTACCGCCTGTATCACGGAATCTTTCACCATCGAAAAGCTGAAACCTCCTAAAGGTATCCATGCACACCAGGTGCGAGGCAAGGCAGCTGCGGTTGCTTTTCTGAAGTATGTTCCCTGGGAGTCCATCGCTAAAGCGGCTACTTGGGGCTCATCTGCTTTCTGTAAGCATTACTGCCTCGATATGAGCTCTAGAGCAGTTCGGCCAGGCTGTGCTGAAGAACCTGTCTCAGTAAGGGGTATTTCCATTCACCCATAGTTCCTGTAAGGAGTGCTTGGGAATCTCCCATAAGTATGGAGGAAAGAGGACGGGACGTAGGCGTATTACCAGGTTACTCACCGTAGTGACCACCTTACTCCTAGTCCATAGTCTCCTTTCCTCCATACGCCCGCCGTCCCGTCTAATAAGGTTCCTCTGTTATTGCTAATGGGTCTTTGACCCTGCGATAGAAAAGGACTGATGGGCGATGCGTGGGGCGGAGCCAAGGTGGGCGGGGTTACGGCCGTGTGCCGGGCCCCGCGCAGGAAAGAGAGGAGGGACACATTTTTTAAACAAATGTGGATGCTTTTTACAAAGTGCTCCGGTCCCGTCCCACTGGATGGAGAGATGTCCCATAAGTATGGAGGAAAGGGGACTATGGACTAGGAGGAAGGTGGTCACTACGGTGAGTAACCTGGTAATTTTCTCATCTTCGTGAAGGACCTAAATATATCTGGTGTTTTCCACACTTCTTAAAACCTTAAGCTGTCCTTTTACCGCAATGGTTTCTTTTTTAACACCTGCTTTCTTTCAAACTTTTGCTTGGGGCTTTGCAACAATTTCCTTGAGGCATAACTGACGGGCAGTCTAGCTATGCAGAAAAACAGGGTGTCCATACTCCTGAAGAAGGTGGAAACGTTTTTGCCTGTCTGAATGACAATTCCACGCTCAGTCACTGGCCCTCAAAGAACACCAGCTAGGTGTCTTTGCTTACCTACGCTAGGAGTCACATAACACGCAATAGAGGTTCCAAGCCTCAAAGCCTGTCGTCCTAGAAAAGTGGCACGCATTAACATAGTCATCCTGGGCTCGTTTGTTGTCGGGTAAGGTTGGTGGGGTGTGCAGCTTTCTCGCTGATGGTCAAATTAAGTGCTCTCTTTGCCCATTAGACTGTGACTATATTTGTAGCAGGCGCAGGTTCATTTCAGAAGTAGCAATTGGATTAGATAAGACAAAAAATTGTGCACTCTTTGAATGGCAAGGAACACATAATGAGCATTCACGGCAATGATGTGTATGTTGAGCCTTGCACAGGAGCACAATTAATAGGAGGATATTGGTTTACTGGTAGGGCTTGGATGGGACGTCCTTTCCCTTCCATTCAAGGCCTACATGGCCAGATTTGGCACCACTTGTGGACCACTGTCCACATCGATGTATCTCTTCAGATAGTGAATAAACCCTTTTCGCTTTGAAACACACATCCCGGGACTACTTTGACATTGTTCTCTTAGCCATGGTGGCCCTGCACCAAAGGAGTAATACGAATGAAGGAAATTGGAGTTTATTGCTGCCCGCTTGGTTCTCTGCATGCAGTAATCAGTCATCAAAAGGTTTTAATCGCAAGACTGTCCTATGCTTTGCCATGTGGTAGAGCCAGCGGCACTCCATGTGGGCCACTAACTCCACTGATGATTTTATAATAATCAGTTGCAGGAGCAGTGCAGACTTGGTATTCTAGTTGTTCCCTAAGCAGTATAAAACATAATCTGAAATCTTTGTTTCTCCTACGTCCTGTCCCCTTTCCTCCATACTTGTGGGACATTCTGTCATTCGAGACAGGACTGGATCACTTTTGTCAAAAAGCATAAAAATTGAAGATTGTTGCCCTGCTCTTTTCGCGGGGTACCACACCCGGGGGCCCTCCTGAGCTCTGCATCGCCCTTCAGTCCCTTTCTCCGTGCAGTCGAGGCTGGATGCACTTGCATCACCGGGGACATATTTGTGTTCCCGTTGTCCTTCTTTCCTGCTCTGGTTCTGCAGTCGCTTAGTCCTCTGTCTATGCCGGAGTGTCTGGAATTTGCGTCCTGTTCTTCATGCGAACGTCGCTTTCCTAGGGCGGATCCCCAGTCTCTCTGCTTGGAGTGTCTTGGCCAGGATCATCGTTGGGATTTGTGTTTCTACTGCGACTCTCTCTCCGGGTACGCCAGCGTCATTTTCTTCGGTGGGAGGAAGTCTTTCAGAGCGTTCCTCCACCTCATTTTCAGCTTTTCATCGACAAAAAGAAAAGACGCCCGGTAAGTATCTTACGTTTTAAGGCGCCCCGGCCTGGGGATTCCGTCCCAGGGTATTCCAGGTCTGGGAGGGGCTGAGGCTCTGAGGTGCCTCGCAGGCCTAACGGGCATACCAGAGTTTTCTCCGAGGGCTCCCACGACGGACCTGCCAAAACCGGACCAGGCTCTGAGGTTCACCTGTCGGGTTCTAAACCTCAACCCAGTTCGTCTGTGGCTTTGGATATTGGGGTTCCCTCCGAGGTCTCAGTTTCTGGAGCTTTGCGCACAGACACCGGGGTACGCCCTGAGGCCTCCTTTTTTGGAGCTTTCTGTACCGAGCCACGGCTTGAGGCCCCTCTCGAGGGAGCTACACGTACCCGGAGGAAACCCAAGGTTCCTCTTTTTGAGGCTAAGGTCTGTACCGACAAAACCAAGGGACCTGCTCTGAAGGTCTTGTCTGTGAGGTGGATTCCTTAGCATTCCCGCGCTTGGAGATGCAATGATACCGTTTCTGTCGAGGGGGTTGGGGGGGGGGCGGTGGTTACTAAACTGTAACTCCTCTGTTTCTGGCTCTGCCGAGGTTCCTCCTCTGGAGGCTAATTTTGGGGCCACCTCCAAGATGACCAGTAAACATCGAGACCCCCCCCGCCCCCAGTACCAGCTCTGCCGAGGATCCTTGTGTGGAAGCTAAGATGTTATTTAAGCCCCCTGACCAGCCTGAAATGGTTGCCTCATCTACATGTGACGCAGTTCTCTTCAGGCATCGATAAAATGGTGGGCCAACCCTCATGGTTCACGGCGGCCATTTTGGATGCTTCCCTTACACCTATGCTCTCGACGTCAGGTGCTGGGAACCTTCTTTTTGGTGCTGACAAAAATCTGTTCCGCCCTTCTTATGACTGGCGCGCTCGGATGCCGCTGCCTCATACTGTCTTGTTTCTTCCTGCTTCTGCTCCACTGGTCTATGTGGACACGGTTGGTGGTGGGCCTTCTTGTCAACCATCTTCATTACGTTTGTGGGGGTATACCCGATATGAGCAGCCTCTGCCCGCCCAAGCACCTAAAAATTCATCAGAGGATGCATTTTTCTGGAAATTTCAGAGGCTCATGCACTCTGACCCCATGAAAGAGTATTTTAAAGGTCTTTTCAAGGCAATCTACCCTGAACCTCCTGTTGCACCTTCCACCCTGGCGATTCAGACAGCTCCTGCGGTGGTGTCACCTCTTCCTCTTGGCCTGCCTCCAGCTCTTCCTCCCCTACCTCTGCTGTCTCCCATAGAGAAGACACCGGCAGAGCGGGATAGCACTTTAAAACCTGAGACAGTCCCGCCGTCTGCTTCCGATTCGCCAGATGACCCTCAAGCAGATCAGGATATCGATGAACAGCCCCGCTCTGTCAGAGCATTCCATGACCGGGTCCTGGATATGATGGCCCTGCTTAACATTCCAGTACCTGAGGCCCCCGCTCCACAGGAGGGGGGTGCTTTCGGGAGCGTTCACCCTGTCACTACAAGAGCGCACCAGCCTGTTCCTCCAAAAGGACGTTTTGGCTGAGGCCTGTAAGGTCTGGGATAAGCCCCACACTGGGCTACACATCAAAAAGCGAATTGACGCACGTTACATGCTCCACACCTCTGAGGAGATAGCCTTTGTGTTTTGTCTGCTCCCTTCGTTGACGGTGGTAGCTGCGGCCATGCTTCAATCCAAGCCAGCCTCTGTAACCTAGATGGCTGCGGCTCCGATTCTCTCCAAGAAAGACCAGATTCTGGACTCCTTGGGCAAGAAAGTCTTTGACAACTCAGCACTTCAACTTCGTCAAGCAAATACTGAGCTCCTCCTGGCAGCAGCTAATCTGAGGCTGTGGAAGGAGTTGGCTGATTTCCAGGAGTGTATTCTTGCGGGTTGGCTAAATGACTATAAAGCCGGTTTGTCGGACGCCAGGTTGTTGTCACAAGATCTGCTGGAAGCTGCGGCACACCATGTAGATAGCTCAGCTCGAGGCCTTATGGTGGGAATTGACATCTCCCGCCAGACATGGCTCCATGCAACAAAGTTTTCAAAGGAGGTGCAAGAGTTCTAGACCTTCCCTTCGAAGGCAAGGAATTGTTTTATTCTTCTACGAATGAGGAACTTAAAAAGACCAAGGCGCGAGCACCCAAACTGCCAAATCTTTGTCGGTCCTGGCTAAGGTCCCAGCTAGGGCCCCTTATACACAGAGGTCAGGGTCTCAGTCTCGATACTTCTCTAGCTTCAGAGGGTTTCAAGACCGCTGTACGCGCAGAACTGGAGCTCCGGTTGGCTGCATCCGTCGAAAGCAACAACGTGGATGGTTTTTCTCTCAGCCATCAGCCTCCTCTCCTGGGACAGGTACTCTCCCTGCCGACAAATCTGCAAAATTATATTTTTTTTGTTGGTCGCATGAGACTCCAGTGGGAGGACGAATCTCGCCTCATCTGGAGTCATGGCAGACCATCACCGAAGACCGGTGGGTTTTGTCCCTCGCTCGGGCGGGTTTTCGCTTTCCCCTTTCCCCTATCTAACCTTTCAACCCTCCCTCAGAGCTGAGGTTCAGAAACTGCTCGACCTCAGGTCGGTGGAACCTGTTCCTCTTGGGGGAGCAAGGGGAGTGCTTCTACTCTCGTCTGTTCAGTGCCCAAACCCAGCCAGGCTGGCCTGTGCTCTATACTCTATCTTTCCCAGTTCAATCTTTCTCTTCCCCAACAGAAATTCAAGATAATCACACCCTGCCAAATAAAGTCCTCTCTTGGGAAGGGCGACTGGCTCAATGTATAGGACCTTCAGGACGCATAAATCCACATCCTGATAGGGAGACCACATTGAAAATATCTGCGGTTCTCCCTGGGAGGGAGCATTTCTATTTGTGTGTACTCCCGTTTGGTCTCAGCTCGGCGCTGCGTGTCTTTACGAAGATGTCGGTCATCGCAGCTTTCATTCGGGTACAGGGTGTTCATATATATATCCTTTTTTGGACGACTGGCTCCTGCGCAGCCCTTGTCGACTGACGGCTTCGAGCAGTCTCTACTCTCTCCTCCAGTTCCTGTTCCATCTTGTGCTGTCTGAACTGGCGGAAATCTTCCATGAACTCTCAAGACCTAATTTTCCTGGGTTTCCGTGGGAACACGGTCGACTCCAGGGTGTACTCGACGGCAGACTGGATTGGGGATCTATTCGCCATATGTCGGTTCTTCATCTAGTCAAAGCACATGACTGCTTGGTTGTTCCAGAGACCCCTGGGCCTCGTGGCTTCGTGCGCACTTGCTCTTCCCCTTGCTAGTCTCAAAATGAGGCATTCCCAGCTAGCACTTCAGAGCTCTTGGTGTCTGGTTTTGGACTCGGATTTCAAGTTGATCCCAGTTCCATCCTGCATGATGACGGATCTCCTATGGTGGTCTTCGAACAACAATCTGACAGTGGGGGGGTCTCCTTTCAGGAGCCCTGCCCACAAGTGACGATTACCACGGACTCCTCCCTTCTGGGGTGGATGCTGTATCATCGCCAGGTTTTTTCGGTCTATGGACACTGCAGGATAGGCAGTTTCATATAAATTATTTGGAACTCCTGGCTGTATTTCTGGCGCTGAAAGCTTTTCAACCGTCCATCACGAACAGGTGTTCTGCATCCGCACTGACAACTCTGTGGATGTTTTATATCAACAAGCAGGGTGACACCAAATCACCACCCCTTGTGGACCTTGCCATTCAGATTTGGGAATGGGCCCTCCAGCACGGCATTTGGCTACTGGCGCTACACATTCCAGGTCAATTCAATGTGACTAGAGACTCACTCAGCCGACAAACAGCGGCCCGTTATGAGTGGGAGCTGAACATGGAGGTCCTCTCCACCATCTTTCGCCAATGGGGCACTCCAGAAGTGGATTGCTTTGCGAATTCTGCAAACAGAAAACTTCCTCTTTATGCATCCATGAACGGCCTCTGGGACGCTCTTGAAATTCTGTGGCACAACATGAAGGCGTATGCCTTCCCACCTCTACCTCTGATTAATCAGTCACTTTGCAAGCTCAGGAATTCATCGAATTGCACTTTCCTTTTCATAGCTCCTTGGTGGCCAGCCAGATTTGGGTTCTCAGATCTTCAGCATCTGTCGATTTTTCCTCCGATCAGACTGCTGTTGATTCCCAACCTGCTTCACCAGTGCGATCAGCTGATGTGGCACCCCTCCCTACAATCTTTCGGCTTGGCGGACTAGTGCCTGAATTCAAATCCTTAGCGCAGTTTAACTTGTCTGACAATATGCGCATTATCCAAGCGGCCAGGAAACCCTCTACAAGATCTGGTGTTTAGCTAAGCAGCTGGTCCCCAGACATTCAATGATTATATTTTAAACTTTGTTTATTAATGGCCATGTCATCAACACTCAGCAGCATTGATAAAATGCAAATAGCAAAACGTGTTTACAGTAATCCGATAAAATCAAGTCATAAACACTTAAAGGAATGGTTCGGTCAAAATTTTTTATTGCCCCTACGGGTCGGCCATGTGTTTTTAAGCCTAAGTCGCTCGATTTTAGAAAAATTTCCTATGGACCTTACCCAAGTTTTCGTTCATTAAACGCACGCGAAAACTGGCATCAGGGAGCTGCCATTTTGTGATAATCCTATCACTTGCCGCATCTCCCTGGCTGACCTGCTTTTGCGGCACTAAATCATATCCCCCGCCCCTGAGCCTGACATTATCAAAACATTAATATTCCCCGCCTCTCTCCGTGACGTTTCTGTGCTGCGTAGGCAAACGCACCCATTCATATTCTACGCGACTTCACACAGAACCAGGAAACCAACACAGATCAACTCACAACACAGCGCGCCACAATTCGGAATATGAAACTGTACTTTAAAATCAAACAGCAACATGGTACATTTGGTAAAGTACATTTATTTGACATTAAATGTTTATAGAATATTCAGCAATTGCCATATGAACTCGGAATGCCATTTATTTTCTTTTATCTCTAGCCGCAAAAACTGTTCCGTTTTATTGTGAGTCGCGCGCTGTTCCTTTATGGTACACAGGGTGTTGGTTTTTGTTAAAAGAAGCACTTTGGTCGCACGGTGAACCGCAAGGCTGTTCCATCAAGTAGGCACTAGGCCAGCGTAAAGGTTGATATGTTGCTTCTAGCCGCTACTACCGCGTAAGGGCATATGAGCCCTTGGTGATCGTTCCATAAAATGGTCAATTTCGGTGCTGGACTGCCCCTGGGCAGGACAAAGACTGATATGCAAATGGATATTTCCCATCTGTGAAAGGCACAGTGAGTAAAAGCAGTGGCTGCGAACTCTCAAGTGGTTAATAACCACTGAACAGGTTATCAGGCCTTGTTCTGTCGAGAGAGGGGCGCCCGCTACCTTTGTAAACTAAATGTAGTGCAGTTGTTTACAAGAAGCTGCAGTTGGCGGTTGAAGCCGTCTGCCGGGGTCTGGAATAGGTGGCAGTGGCAATATGGTAGGATGTACCTGTTTAGAAAACATAAAAATTGAAATTAGTCTCACCAGCCGATCTTTATTACTATTATTCATTTTATTTGTTACGGGCGAGCTGAAACTATTTGCTTTCAAGGATAGTGCAATGGAGTCTGTTCGGCTCTAAAATCAATGCGAAAAGTAATAAAATAAATCGAGGTTAGCACATAATGAGAAACGACTGTCTACATGCGTGTGGAATGTGGACCTGCATGCCCATGTGCACGCTACAAGGACGATCCCACAAATGTTTTCCTAGCTCTCCATTCATTCATTTATTCATGCATCCATTCATTAATTCTTCATTCCGGTATAAAAGCATCTAAAGAGTTACTTACATTATATTTGCAATTTCCATTGTGTCTCTGCGTAATGCAGTCCGTAAATCCCACTGTGCTCTTGACAACTATTTTTCGTATACTGAACTAACATGAAACTCGGTCTAGTTTCAGAATTTTCTGCCTTATCGTCTTACGTTACTGCACCCCCCTAATCCCCCTTTCAAATGAAGTTCGTTCGGCATGGTCTCTGTGTCTCAAGGTAAAAAACAATAGAACCTTATACTGCCAGTGCGAGTTGTGGGCCTCTTCAGGCCGCCAGCTGAAAATCAAAGCCGCTGACCTTCACTAGAAATGAGCATACATTCTTTATTTGCAACATCCCGTAGTAAAGCCATCTGAGAACTTGAAGTTTCGAATCCATCAATGTACTGCTCCTCAATGTGCAAATGCGAACTGGCTTCTCTCCCATCTGCAACGGCTCGCTTGGCGCGTTCTATGGACCACAATTTTGTCCTCGCTGTCTGCGAGCTTTGCAGCCCCAAAGAACCATAACTATTGAGACTTTTAATTTTTTGGGGACGTTCAGGGAAAGTATAAAGTACCCGAGGAGTTAAGTGGAAAGTGGGATTTATTGTTTGTTTGTTTTTATTATTTGCAATACGCAAGCCTCCCCTCGGTTAACAGTGCGCAGCATTTACATGAGATTGCGAAAATTAGTTACATCAACAAAAATATATACATACACATATAGACACGGTCAGCAATATGAGGTGAATGGAGAGAGAATTCAAAGATGACACCCAGGTTGTTCGCCCCGCCCCTCCCGGATGGTGAAGGTAGGGGTTAGGGTTAGCATACTTTGTATGTACACTGTACAGTAACATTTATTTACAAAAATACAATTGTATTACAATTACTTAAACCGGGATTTGTACTTCACAACCAGCTCTGCTTTGGGTGGATATGGCAGTGGCAATGTTGGGTGGCAATGGATCAGTGCTCTGCACAGAAAAGTTCAAAATTCCATATCTGTGCTTCTCTAATACAGCAACAATAAGGCTTTTGACAAAGTCGAACTCCATTTCCTCATAGACTGATTTGATCACCCATTGCTTACTTCTTTTTGAAAAGGCCTTAGTGTAGCGAGACATCCTTACATTACCTGTAGTCCTAGATTGTACGGCCGAGATGCTCGTTATGGGCCAAGACAGCAAGTAGAGTCCCATGTCTCATGCCCTGTATGCTGAAATGCAAGCGCTTTGGCCTGTACTTTAGGCACATATTGTGGAACACCTCCAAACCTCCTGTGTGACAGAATTCTGTCAGTCCCCTCAAATCCCTTGATAGTTTTATCAAAAACAATCTTCTCAATGGCTTTGTGTGTCGGTGAAGATGGATTCAACCACTTCTTCCGTGCCTCCACTGGGGATAAAGGGCCATGTTCACATTGGTGGAAATGTAGGTTTTCTGACCAGCGGTGCACGTTGGTACAGTGGTGCATCAGTGACCGCCATTTTTCAAGTAGTATTTTCACTGACCCTTCACAAGTTTTGGAGCTCCACCCTTGATTGCAGATATTCCACTGATTTTATAAATCCTAGTTTCTCCATGGCCACTGAGGATGTACATTGTGTTACCTGCACGACCACCGAACTCACAATTTTCTTACTATCCATGTCCTGAAAGTGGTAGGTGCATTACTTGGCAGAAAATCCAGGGCTGTCGCACTGTCCATCGCCGGCTAGCCTGAATCGTTTGCCTTCAAATGTACTTGCTAGAGACAATTGTTAAATTTTCCAAGCATCACTAATGGCCGGAAACATATAATCACGTTGGTATTTGTAGTACTGCGTTTTTTAAATGAAATTGAGTCCCACAAACTGAAAGACAGACTCTAACTTTCTAAAACTAGAGCCACTAAAAAGTAATGCAGCTGCACACAGTAGATTGCCTGCTGGCAGTTTCCCCAGCATCGGTTGTGCAGACCATGAAAACGTATGTTGTAATGTACAGGCAGCATGTATTGTGATGTTACTGCCTTGTTGACGAGTCACATGAATCAATGGCTTACCACATACTTTCCCTCTGATGGAATGCCCACATTTCAGCATACTTATAATATCGTTCAAACAACTGTCGAATACTATGTATTTGCCCTCTTTCATTAGACTGTCACCCGGTGTCACACTTGTTTCGGACTGCTTCGTTGAGGACATTTCACCACAACTGAAAGAAATATCGCCGATATCCGGTTCTGATGCGTCGGTGAATGCTGCTGCTGGTTCATTCTCTTTCATTTCAACATCTGTTACTTCAACATTGATGGGAGAACACAACATTGTCGACAGCTTTTTTGGCGGCAATTTTTTGGCGGGTGTAGATTGTGTGAATTGATCTCTGGCTACTTCTGAGCTATCCTCAATAAATTCAGTATCGTCTTCTTGTGGTGGTGCAGTCGCAATGTAGCAATGGTCCATTACAACTTTACTGGATTCTCCGGACACATTCATTTCATGTTCTGGCCATTGGATATGAGCATCTCTAGTCTCAACACGCGGCGTCTGAATTAATAGTTCCTCCATAGTGTAAATGGTCTGGCAAGCAACATCTCTCATTCACTTCACTGTCTGTGTATGTATAGTACGTAGACCCACGGGAAACTACAGGACAGATTGGAAAACTGATGTTCAGTTTAAACACAAGATAAAGTATAGTACAATTGACTGGAAAAAAACATAAAATAGTCCCCAGCACAAAATGTTTTCTAAAGTTATGAACTGTTTGTAACTAACCTTATTTTTGTTTCTTTTCTTTGCAACTTTTTTGACTCGACCTTCAACATCTGCACGCTGTTGCTCCGATATGTATCCACATGTCTCCCCTTCCTCTTGCGCTGCAACGACTATATTTTCTGTATCCGCATAGACAGCACGAAATGAGGCTCCATCGACTCCCTGAAACATAGTATTTTCATTACTGTGTATCAAAATATTGTTAGCATAAAACACACTTGAGGACGAACACACATGTACATCTCAATAGCCAAACACGATTTAAACATTCTGTGGAACAATCAAACGACAAGTATTCGAGCTCTGACCTAGTTCGATGGAGCTGTCAGTATCCATACCTCTGACTCTGCATGGACTGCCACGAATGATTGTATTGAAGAGGAGGCATCAGCAACTCCCTGAAACACAGTACTTGCGTTAATAGGGAAGAAAGTATAGCAAGTGGAATCACGTTATATGATCACGCTCGATGGAGCTCAGTATCCATACCTTGTGCTGCTGAAGAATATCTAGGGCTGTTGTCAATGTGGTGCGGACTTCCGAAAGCTGTTGCGCCGATTCGTATCCGCATGGTCCCGCTTCCCCTGGAATTACTTGAATGTCAGGCTTCGCATCAAGTGCGTGGGTTGACGATTCAACAAATGCCTGAAACATAGTATTTGCATTAGTAAGCATTACAATATTGAAAACCTAACACTCGCTTGGGGTCGACCGCACAGGTACATATCAATGGCTAACCACGAATGACACATGTAGAACAATCAAAGGACAAGTGTTCAAGTCCTGATGATCACGGTCAATTGAGCTGTCAGTATCCAGACCTCGTGCTGCTGAAGAACATCTAGGGCTGTTGTCAATGTGGTGGACGCTTCAGCATCTCCCTGAAAGACAGTACTTGCATTAGTATGGATAACACTAATTATAACTGAAAACAAACACCAGGGGACGACAACTAAGGTGTATATCAATTGGAAAGCACTAACCAAACAAGTGGTAAATTAATCACACGATACATAAAAACTATTACTTGACATGCATAAAACAGGTCTGTAGCGGAATAGCCAACTATGATTACCTGATACGCGCTAGAAGTGGTTCATAACTGCGAGCACGTCACGGAAGTAGAATGTTCTTGCTTCAGATTCAAGGGATAGTCAAGAAGTGGTAAAGGTAAATTATTGTTTGATAATGAAATGCCAATGTTTAAAATTGCCATGTAAGGAGACAGAATACTTGAGTAATGCGCAATATAGCACAGTTCCCTGTGCCCATATATAGATTTTGTTTGTGGGATATGAAATCTAAAAATATATTGATAAATGCCATTATTCAAAAAGCTATACACTCATATCAATGTCGAAAGTATTACAAATTGGAAACAACACCTAAAATATCAATGAATCCATTCGGCTACCTACACACTACCGCAAGGCCTAAAGCTAAAAATGGACACTTGACTCACCAGTGGCGGAATGTGGACGAATAGAGTGGGAATAGCGTTTGCGAGCAATTTTTGTGTCGATCGCTGTTTATTCTTCTTTGTTACCCAAGATGTGGTGTACATGTTAGAGGGAAAGTGCCGGCTGCAGATGCGGTATCGCTCACCCCTCTTGTCCTCAAAGACTTGTTGGACTCTACTTTCCAGCTCATCCAGTGGATATCCACAATCTCTGACCCATTCTCTTATTCGATCAACAGTTTTCGGGAATACAATGCATTGTAGGCGCTTCAGATTTAGCATGGGTCTTCGAAGGGCAACTGCTAATCAGGCAGGCATTGTTGAAAATTCTGAAAAGTAAATATCAAGATTATTATAAAACCTTGATGAATAAAAATGTCATAAAAAAGTAAATGAACCGTACTATGCTCAATGCAAGGTTTGTTTAGATCTCAGTGCTTCTCAGGTAGAAGGTTCAGGAGTTGACTTGCAAAGCACAAAGATGTTCTCACGAGACATATCAAGTGGTTTATAAAGTATTAGAAACAGGGGTGTTTTTGTGAATGAATGACGTGTGTATATCGTGGCATTATGTGGTTTGCAGGGGGCAGCCTGCCTCGGGGGAGGCCTGCCTGGAGACACGGGGTCTGAGGAGGCCATGTGTGCGATGGCCCCTGGGCGTGGGATACCTTTTGAAGTGTACATGCTGTTTGGCACCTTGGCCGTTTGCGCCCGTGACAGCCCCCCATGCCAGCGCTCATCCCCGGGTGCGAACCGCCTTTGATAGAGGGGGGTGGGATGGATGGGCCTGGGGCGTGCAGATAAGGCACAGGAAGACTGCTGAATGGAGACACACTTATGTGGATTGCATGGGGGCGCCCTGCCTCAGGGGAGGCCTGCCTGGAGACAAGGGGCTTTGAGGAGGCCATGTGAGCGATGGCCCCTGGGCACGGGATACCTTTTGAAGTGTACATTCTGTTTGGCACCTTGGCCGTTTGCGCCCGTGACAGCCCCCCATGCCAGCGCTCATCCCCGGGTGCGAACCGCCTTTAATAGAGGGGGGTTGGATGGATGGGGGTGGGATGCAGGCAAGTGTGTGGGAGCGAGGGGCCATCGGGCCCCTCTCATCCTTTACTTCTCAGTAGAAACTCGTACCAAGTGCCTCCAGTAGTGGGTTCGCCCCTTGCCCTTATGTGATGTTCACTTTGGATGACATTCGCGTAGATGGGAACACTGAGCAGGACACGGGGCATCCATTTTTGTACCCCCTTTCCACTCCATCTTGGTGACCAGGCCTCACTGCGATAGTACAGCGTGCAGAGCACATGGCCCACACCCTCGTAACACATCACTCTTCCTCTGAGATCATGGTCCTGCATGTGAACCAGCCTGAACTAAGCACATAGCTCGTTCATCTCCACAAACGTGTCCTTGCCCACGCACCCTCGCCAGTGGAAACTTACTGCCATTCTGACCCTGTCCGTGCAAGGTATTCTCTTCACGTGCTAGACCACCGACCACGCCATGATGCCCACGTAGCAAATCCCCAACTAACATTAGACCCCTACTGCAGTATATCGTTGCCTATCAAATGCCACATACCGGAGATTCTTGTGAGCACAGACCCACACTTCAAACAGTGTATTGTAGTGGTCAAGACCCTTGACCTAAGGCCTGTATAATCCAATGTTAATTGATAGTATAGATATATGTGTGACTTTTATAGAGACATAACCGACTGAAAGACTTTGAACAAGTGTTTAGTGCATGCATTATTGATAATATATCATGTTAGCTTAGTGTCCACCCTGCTTCACAGTGACCTGACCTTCACCCATTCCAAGCACAGATGTCTGACGTCCATCCTTGAATGGAGACACACTTGATTCATTTAAAAAATCGAAACAACTGTTGTTAAAATATGTGGTGTTTTATTTTGTATCTTATTTTGATGACACAAAAATACAAGACTTTAAACATTGTACAGCTCAGGTTGCAGCGCAGCGAGAGAAAAACCCCTGTACTGACCGCTATCACTCGGGAACGTTTCTCTTATGGCACGAACGGCACAGGCGGATATCACTCTTCGAACGCGGTGTCCAAGCCTCCCGTGAAGCCACCATGTAAAGGAACGATAGGCCACCAGCCTGTACCACCTGTGAAAAGGAATGAAACAAACTGTTTTTAAATGACCAAGATAAGTTAATAAACGTTTGTCAATGAAAATTCTTGTAACTAATGGCATTCTGCTCGGGCAAATGCTATCTAGACACTGCACACTATTGAACGACTTTCATTCGTTACAATGATATGTATATGTAATTTTGGATGTAGTAGAAGACCATGAAATAGGAGTGGCATGACAAGCAGAGTATACTTACTCGTTACTCGGATTACGAGGACCAACAGTTGCGCGAAGTTCGTGCATAAGCACCATCATTATCTTCAACACGGACTGTGTGAGGCAGGCTACCCTGAAGTCTGGCAGCTCAGTGATGCATTGCGGTCGTGGCTCGCCTTCCGAAATGTAGGCCACGCATCCTGAGTTTTCACAGCAGCAGTTCTCGTCCTCGGTTGGCATTAGCTCGCACCGATTGCATGTGCACCAGGTGGAAACATCGTTCATGCGACTAGGTCCAGGCTCTTCAGCTGTTGAATCGTCCTCCCAACTGCTGTCCGAAGACCCATCGTTTTCACGTGTTTCCCTTTCCAGTAGTTCCTCCTCGGTATACTTGGTCTTGTACATATAGGGCATTATTGTAGCCATTGTGTGTTAAACAAACTGCAATAATTTATTGCAGTGGTACTGGTATCTGTTCACACGGGCAACAAGCAACGAAGGTAGCTGACCAGAGCACAGAAACTAGTCACAGAATACTCTGCTGCTGTGTGTTGTGAAACGTGCTGTTTATACTTATTGAGGAAAGAGGCGTCCTGCCATTTCCATGGCGACACGTCATTAGCTGAAGCGCAGCGAATGTTGACACGAGACGTGCTTTGGCATTGTGAAATGTGTGGCACGCGTCTGCTGCTGATAGGCTCAGGGGCGGGGGATATGATTTAGTTCCGCAAAAGCAGGTCAGCCAGGGCGATGGGGCACCTGATAGGATTATCACAAAATGGCAGCGCCCTGATGCCTGTTTTTGCGTGCGTTTAATGGACGAAAACTCGGGTAAGGTCCATAGGAAATTTTTCTAAAATCGAGCGACTTGGGTTTAAAAACACATGGCCGACCCGTAGGGGCAATAACATTTTTTGACCGAACCATTCCTTTAAGGCGTTGTCAGAGAAGCAGTTTCATTGTTGGATACCATGTCACATCCTGTTACATCCTGAAAGGGCCCAGATGTCTTTAGGGCGATTAGTCCTGGGCAGTGTCATTACATGCTGTTTCTCGCATTCGTTAACAAATGTCAATTTTTTGAGGAATTGTTCCACACGTGGTGCATGAGGGCTTTTCCAGTTCTGTAATATACATCTTTCGCAATCATGCAAGACACATTAAACAATATCTTTGTTATTTCTGCCACTTTCCCGATGTCCCCAAACAAATATTTCTGGGGGTTCAGGGGGACGGACGGGTAAGAGCTGCTGGAATCAGTTATCTCCTCTATGATCTCGGCCAACTCCCTCCAGAACCCTGCAATGAGTGGACAGGCCCAGTACATATGATACGAATCTGCATTTTGCTCTCCACATTTCTGACAATCCCCAGTACAGTTTCCAGAGAACTTGGCCATCTTGACGGGTGTGTAATGCAATTTAAGAATTTTGAACTGGATCAAGCGGATGCCAGCATTCAATGACACAACCTTGGTCAGCTGACATTATTTGTGCCATTTCTCCGCCTCTGTCGTCATCCCCATGTCAGCTTCACAGGTTGCGTTATTTGTATTTGAGGACCTGGAGTGTGCTTGTATCATAGCATACAGCGTGGATATGCCTGAGATCACTGTTCTAATTCATTCATGAGACTGCCGCTCATCAGGGAATGCCGGCCACCTTGCGTTGAACGCTGCTCTCATGCAATGGTACTGGAGTATTCTGAGTTGACCTCCCCCCGGTTGTGTCAGTAAATTCTTTTACGTATTTCCCATTTGGATACATGTCCCGCATTTTTATCTCCCTATTGGGATCCCATGTCTTCTGTAAATCACAATCGAATGAGGGTGAGATTCCGGGGAAATTCTATTTTTTTTTATTGTTACAGTTGATAAATCAACTTTTCAATATAAAATATACATACAAAAAAATAAAAATCACCCTTAACATAAAATACTAGTTTTCACAATTTTCTAAGTATTTACATTAAACAACTTAATTGCTTTTCTTTTCCTCAACCCCAAAAACAAAGAACAAAAGGAGATCTAATCAACAGAACACCCCAAAATCAGATTTCCTAGTATTTCAAGGCAAAACGTACTAAAAACCAAATCGGTTTACCTATGATAATGATAGGACATGAACTAAAACACTTCAAAATAACACAATAACAGTTGCAATTACTTCATAATAATATGAAACGGTATCAGGTAATATTATCCCCACCAAAAATATCGCCGTACATATGGTCGTCGGGAACAGCCATGGGCAATATTTTTGGTGGGGATAATTTATGGGATAAATAGGTGGGGGGTTTGCGGGGGTGTCCCCCGCTCCCTTTAAAATTATATGGGGGTTGCGGGGGTGTCCCCCACAAGTTCCATGATGTAATATCGCCGCAAAAATATGGCAAAATATTTGTATGGCGATATTTTTGCGGGGATATTATCACATGGAACTTATGAAACTTGATCTTAGATTATAATAATTGTGTTTGAGCAGGTTAATGGTAATCTGTTAATTTCAAGGCCAATAAAAAGTTGACTACTACAATTCTTACTTTAGTCAAGCTGGTGTTATATACATACCACCAAAATGATTCAGATGTAAGCAGTGCATATGCATCAAAATGTGGTCTAAAGAACACAGTTCTTTTATCAATCAAATGCGGGCAGATGACTATTAAATGATGTAATGTTTCACTTGCTTTCGAATCTCTGCAAAATCTTCAAAAATTCATCTTCACAGGGATTAACTTCCGTTTTTAGCCAGAACTTCCTTGGTATGCCAAACATTGAATCTAAATTTTAAAAACATATATACATCTGTATTTTGCACCTGGGAATTTTAGTAAATATGATTCTGTTCTTAGGCTTTTTTATCACTATATCATTATCTTATAAATGTTGGCATGTTTGGTGTTTACACATTGATTATATGTGTGACACCAATCCCATAACAGAATTTTCCTTTTGGCCTTAATTGGATTATTTATCAACAATGGTATTTTGGTATTTTGGAGAAATTCTTGGACACTCTGCCTGCATAAGGCAATGGAGTAATGATCTGTTATTTTTATATATAGATAATATGTGCAGAATTTAATTCACGTCTGACTTTGTTATACATTTGCGGTACATGCAGCACAGCTTCCACATATATATATTGCATAAAGCGAAGTTAGACCCAGTTCATATCGCACCAGACATATTGAAACAGATTTAGGTAATTTCAACAGTGGTTTCCAAAAAGAACCCTCCAGTACTGACCAAAACAACTCCTCCTTCCAAGCCCTTGTCTCTACACTGTATATCACTGTAGGTACAGCTTTCTGACAGTAATATATAATTATAGGTTTCATAGAGAACATTCCATATTTATAGTTTAATAACGAGGCCTGAGCAGCAGCTGTTCTCTTTTTTTTGATCTAATTTCATTATAATATGGAATATCAGACTCAGATGTATTCACATTCAGGCCTAAATATTTATATTCCCCAACACCTTCAAGGCGCTGAGTCTGGAGAAACCAGGAAAGATGAGCTGTCTTTTTCTTATGCTTTATTTCAAACTTCATGCTTTTTGATTTTATTAAATGTATACTCAATTCATTCTCTCGCACATATGCTCCCAATACATCCAACAAACCTTGTAAGCCCCTGGCTGTTTTAGCCAACAATACTAAGTCATCAGCATAAAACAGCCAGGGGATTACAATTGAAGCCAATCGAGGCGAATCAGACACCACACTCCTGAATTCAACCGCTAGATCCGCCATGTAGAAATTGAAAAGCGAGGAAGCCATTCGGCAGCCCTGCTTCAGACCTATAAAGTTATAGATACAGCAAGTCAAGGTACCATCTAATGATATTCTGACCTGTTTCGAGGTGTTTGTATGAAACTCTTGAATCCAGAATTGCAAAAAATCGAACCAACACTGAGAGAAGAGAAAAATCCCTCTACTTAACTCCTTACCTCGCAGACAACTGGTCACCACAGCAAAGCAGCCCAACGCTAGAAGCAGCAACACCAAACAAGCAGAAGATGATGAACAACAAAAAAACAACGAACACACCGATGCGATAACACCCTATATCACCAAAGCAGGAGGAACATCAAATTGACAAACGCAACTCCAGGAAGACGAGCCCGATGAAAACAAAAACCCAAGACAGAACCTTGAGGAACTCTTTGAAGTCGCAGACACCCCAAAACCCACCGCCCAACAAGTGATCGACCAGGAAGGAAACCTCAACACTGATCAGGAGACTAACTCAGCAAGAAAGTCCAAACCAAACACCACCTCCAAACTCCACTGCAATCTAATAAATGCAAGATCCATGTCCAAGCACTCAACAGAGATCTTCAACCTACTCGATGACAATGGCATTGACATCCTTTTCATCACAGAAACATGGCTGGACGACAACTAAAAAATCACACTACAAAGCTGCATGCCAGCCAACTTCAAATGCCTTCAAATAAACAGGAAAAACTAAAGAGGAGGCATCACAATAGCATTCAAAGAACACCTGAAGTTAAAAACGTACAAACCACTCAACATCCTCAACTGCGAAACCATGGTAATACACTTAACAACGAGCCCAAAAACCAACATCACATTCGTCTTGGTGTACAGACCACCGACATATGATGCAACCTTCGTCGACAACTTCATAGAAGCCATCACCAACTTAGCCGTCAACCACGAACACCTAATCATCCCGGGGGACTTCAACATCTGGTTTGAAGAGAGTCACGCCAACTCCCATAACTCATTCACTGAACAACTCCACCATGAAACTACGACAACTAGTAGAAGGGGCAACACACTCGGCAGGGCACACCCTCGACACAATTTTTGCAAATGAAAAACTCATCACCACGGCACCTCCAATACAAATACTATGGAGCAACCAACTCATAATCCCATTCATGATCACCATGCCAACCCAAGTATGCATCCAACCTCTTAATCTCGCAACCACCACCAAAAGAACTGGAAACGCGTCAAAGAAAGCAACCTATTCGAACAACTGGAATTAACCAAACCCTCAACTACAAAACTAGAGCTAGCTGACCTAGACGGGAAAGCGGAAATAGTACACAAATGGATTGCAGACACAATAAATAAGATTGCCCCAGAAAAACCATTTATCCCATCAACAAAAAGAACAATGGCAAAATGGTTCACACCACTATTAAACACCATGAAAAAGGAAAACAAAAAGATGGAACTGGAATGGAGGAAAGAATACAACTCAGACAAAAAAACAGTTCCAAAAACAAATCCTTGCATACAAGAAGGAAATTCAAAAGGCGAAGAGAATGCATTATGATGACGGAATCACCAATGCCACCAACACACAAAAAGAATTTTTTAACATCATTAAAGAGATGAGAAACCCACCAGGCTGCGATAACACCCCAACCCCCTCAGAGAAACTTTGCAACGACCTAGCAGACCATTTTAAGAAAAAAATCAATGACATCCGACAAACCATACAAAAGAGACCAACCAACCGCAACATACAACCAAACGAACCTAGCACAGAACCACAGCACAAACTCAAAAACGTTCCTGAAATATCAGTAGAGGCATTCGCATTGCTGGTAAAACGCAGCAAGAAAGCTGGGTCACCCATGGATCCCTGTCCCCCGGACATCTACAAATCGATCCTCGCACAAGGAACCACAGAACAATACTACAGAGACCTTCTAAATCAATCACTAGCAACAGTAACTGTGCCGAGGACCTTCAAATCAGCCTATATCAAGCCACTTCTAGAAAACACAAGTGGCGACGTAGAAGACCTCCAACTACCGGCCAATCTCAAACATTCCCTACCCGGCGAAACTTCTGGAAACCTACGTATAGAAACTTACCCAAGAGCACGTAGAAAAACGCCACTTGCTAGACCAAGCTCAAATCGGTTTCAGACAAGCAAGAGGAACGGAAACAGCACTACTTTCCATCTGGGACGACCTTAAAACTAATGCAGACTCAAACACAACCTCAGCCCTTATTCTACTCGACCTCTCCGCAGCCTTTTACAGTTAGCCATGACACCCTGACCAAAAGACCAGAAGATATGGGCATAACAGAAACAACACTATTCTGGACTCAATCATTTCTAGCAGACAGAACAGAAACCGTATGGATTAAACCCTTCAAATCCACTCCACGAGGTAACGACAGTGGAGTACCACAAGGATCCTCACTATCACCACTATATTTCAACATCTACCAGACTCCGGTCATCAGAATCTTCAAAAAATACATTACTTGCTACAGCTACGCCGATGACACTCAAATCATCTACAAAATCAAAGACAACGAAGCAGATCACTCCACTCTAATCGACTGTCTGAAGGAAGTCTTCAACTAGATGAATGCCAACAACCTGAAAATCAACCCAGGAAAGGCCAAAATCATGATCTTATCCAAAGACCAAGGGAATGAAACCACCATCCCATGGCCAACGGAAATGGGAACGACACCAACACCATCTAAGGTAGTAAAGAATCTGGGAACTCTGATGGACAACACCCTAACCTTAGAACCACAAATGAACGCAACAGTGAAGAAATGTTTCTTCCTCCTCCACACGGCAAGAAGAATAATACCTTTACTCTCCTTCACGCACAAAACATTCACCATCGTCGCCCACATGTCAATCGGCTATGCAAACAGCTTCTACCTCGGAATACCAGAAGAGCTCTGATATCCAGATGATTCCAATAAATATTTACGCAAGCAATGACTTTGTTGCTATACATGATTTTAACTACTTGAATATGTTTGGAGAGTACCAGGGGATTAGTTTCCAACCACTACCAGTCTTGACTGCTTCCAATAATCCTGCATTAGGTCTACCTCAACCGTGACTAGTTGCGGCTATTAATTCAGTTTAGTGATTTTCCCAAACCGGAGCAGAATCCAGGCACACTTCTTGCAATAATAAGGAATCATATTGCCATAAGAGTGCCCTTGAAGTACTGAAATGTGAATTTCCTCTCGTGTTGCAAGATGCAAAATTGACAACTTGTTTTACTGGAGTCCTGCTTAGCTATCATCTCCAACATTGCACTGGCAGCTGGATAAATTGCAGAGCAAGGTCATTCTGTGTGCATAGTAGAATATGAGACTGATACCGGAGTTTGCCTCCATGGTTTGTTACCAGGCATTCCAAGCAATGTCGATTCACTTGGTTCAATTCCTTGAGTTTTTTCAGCCAAATTAAGTAACATAAACCCAATCTTGTAAATTTCCAGTTTTGCCTGCCATATCGCATCCTTCACAACATTGGACGTCATCCAAATCTTAACCACAGTTCTATCATATTCATGAATAAATTCAATCTGGGCTAGATCAGATGACTTTATTCCTTGCAATCGTGGAGTTTTTCCTAGAATGTTCTAGACAGATCTATTTAGATTGTATAAACCAAATTCCCCTCCCCTGCATTTTTAAACTTACATGCGTTAAATCATTACAATTACCATGATGACCATTCATTCTCTTTCATTTCACTTTGTCTACCAATAAAGGTTCTCTTTTTATCAGAGTTGTTGTTGGGCGGCCTCTGATCTATTTGCCTACCTACATACTCTCTATTCGTATCCAAATTAATATGAGGCGGCCTCAAAACCCTTGAATCATAAGAGTTCCACATCGGTGGCTCATTCATTCTGCCCTAATTTAACCGATTTGGATTTTTCCTCTTTCCTTCGTTGAGGTCACTGCAGGCCGTACCATAAACAGCCACGGAGATTTTTCAATTTCTTCTCTGCGATCTTCCAGTGTCATATATGTGCCTTGATTTGAAGATTCTATTTGCTCGAATCCAACATATTTTTCTACTTCAGATGACCCAGCCGCACCTTTTTTTTATTTCCTTAATTTCCCCTTCCTTTTTTCCTATTTCTTGCACCAGATTGTCAAGAGGGGCATATTTCAAATCGATTTGCGGAGTCTGGGGAATTTCCTTTTCTGCCTGTATTGGTTGCGATATATTCCCCTTTACTTTTGCTAAAGCAGCATATTTTCTCACAATAGCAGCACTTTTGTCCTGTACTGGTTTATCAGGTAGAGTAAGTAGTTTTATAAATTGTCTGGAGTTCTTACTTTTTTTGTAATTTTGATATTTTCTGATTCTTTGCCTTCTTTGAGTTAGTGGTTTAGACTGATTTACATCTTTTTTGCTTTGTTGCTGAGGTCCCTGAACAGCAAAAATATTATGAACAGGATTAGATACCACCATAGACTTCTGTTCAGAATCATTTTCCTTAGACACCTCCTCCACCTGTTGATTATTTAATTCTGATATTTCCTCCCCCTTTTCTTGTTGCATGGCGCAGCCATTCATTTGGACTTTGACATCCTTTTGTTTTTAGTTTCATAGCAGCAAGGTTCATTTCCCATGTTTGTTCTTCTTTAGCTGCTTGTAAGGCCGCTAACACAAGGGCTTCTATTTGGACTTGTAAGATTCCATTTTGCTTGTTACCAGAGTCTATTAAGGGCAAATCTGGAACCTCTCGCTGTACAGTTACCGCTCTTGATTCTAATAATTCTCTTAATAGGAAGTTCTGATCAGTAAGTTGCGAGTCAAGAGACTCATAGAGCTTCGCCAGCGCGAATAGGGCAGTGTTCATTGCCTGCGGTGTATTTTCAGCGCCTAGTACATCTTGCACAAGGTTTTCATTTAATTCCGCCGCTTTAGACCTACATTGTCGCGGAGTGGGTTGAGTAAAGGTTAATTGAAAGAAAAGAGGACTCGTGCTGCGAGTCAGTAAACATAACTGGAGCCTGGGACAATTGCTCTTTCTTCTGAGTCACTTGTTAGTAAACCCTGACTATTCATATGCTGCGGCATGATTACATCATCTAATCGCATTTCTCTCTGCTCATTCTTTTGCTCATCATTCGAATCAAGGACAACATTGTTTATTTTACATTCTTGATGACGACCCATTGTTGCTGCATGTATTTGCACAGCAGTCACTGTTAGTGAAAACCGGAACAGTATCCGTCTGTACCGGCAGAACAAACTCCCCCAATAAATCCTTTTGAGAAAAAGCCATCAGGAAATCTGAGGGTGAGCATAAATCAATAGGTTGAACCCGCCCCCTCACCTCCTCTGTGTTAGTCGCGCCTTGAAACACTTGTGTATAGGCGCGTTACAAATGCCATATCATATATCATTTCCATCAAGCTCTATAATATTAGTTTAAGCTTGGGCATTGGTACCAATGAAGGGGACCACACTGTTGAAAGTTATCGACAGACATTCAGGATAGAATTTTTGAATTTTTGAATGTCTGTCATGATTGAAGTCATTCTCGAGCGTGGGGCAGCCCTGCGCTGGAGATTTGGGACATGAGTTCCTCGCTTGGGTGTGACCAATGTTGAATCAAAATCATCTACCCTGCTGCCAATGGGCGGCATGCCTGTACATAAGGTATACATTTTGCTCAACCCCCCCAAAACCTTTTGGAAAGACCGACAAGGGGACCACAATACGTGACAATCACTTTAGAAATATCAACCTCCACTCACCAGCTCTAACAAGCCATAACAGCCCTTTCAATGCCCTTCCACGAATGCGTGTGCGCAGCTGTTCATGAAGGGACTGCCAGGTGATTGGAGGAGGAGCAGCCAGTAAGTCACTAGGAAAAAAACAGAATGTTGTTTAAAAACACACTTCACAATATAGTCTGTTTAAGCTCGTATTGCTGAAAATTGTGATCCAAGTACTGTGTCAGCGTCCAAAGCAATATCCACGCTGTAAACAGCACAGTAGTCCCACAATCACAGGAGATCCGCAGCCGTAACAGTTCTTTCAATGCCCTTTCATGAATGCGTGCACGCGAATGCGCAGCCGTTAATGAAGGGACTGCCAGGTGATTGGAGGAGGATCCAGTAAGTCCCATGTCAGTGTCCAAAGCAATATCCACGGTGTAAACAGCACAATAGTTCCACAATCACAGGAGATCTGCAGCCGTAACAGCCCTTTCAATGCCCTTCCACGAATGCGCGCCGGAAATTCCATTGAGGCTTCCGTGTCATATGGTGTCTCTACTTGTAGTTTTATGTAAATCAAGGACCAAGCGTGGACAGTCCTGCTGGCCGGGTCAAATTTGGATGTGTCTCTGTGTCGCGTGTTAAATACGATGGAATGGAGTTCGGTTGGTGATGCTGAATATCGCTCTATCGGGATGTGTGGTGCATTATCCAATGGGTCATACCAGTGTCTAGCAAACTGGGCTTGCAGCACCAGGTAATAAAGTTCAAAGTCCGGTGCCACAATAACCCCGTATTGTAAGGTTCAACCAGTTTTTCCCATTTTATCCTTGCCGCTCCCCCGTTCTACACAAACGAGGTGGCCGTGGTCTGGAGTTTTATCGAACGCACTGCATGGCCAGATTGGGATATTTCCAAAGAGATAGGGAGTTTTCAGACATGCTACGATTGGCACTGTCCTGTTGTTCATATCTCATCTGGCAGCTTCGGGCATTCATGTCTTGTCTTGTAGGACTTACTTGTCGGCTATTGCCGCCTACCTGTCCACTGACAGTTGTTCCTTTTCTTTGACGAATCCAGTCATTAAAAGGCATTTTGCAGGTCTATGACATCTTTTTCCACCGGTACGTAATCCTCATCCAAAATGGGATTTGAATGTGGTCCTCACCGCCTTATGCCTCAAACCATTTGAACCTATGGCTACGGTTGATCTCAAATAACTTTCATGGAAAGTAACATTTTTTTAAAGTAACTTTTTTATTGGCATTTCCATAAACAAGAAAAACAAAAAATCGAACCCAAACCAAACCCCTCCCCCCTCCCAACCCATTGGTTCGCGAGTAGTCCGAAACTGTAGCTGATTTCTGGGTGAACGCGTTCTGCAATAAGCTCAATGATGGGTTATGGGTAGGTGCCGCAGACAACAGTGTTTTGCCGCCTCATAGGTCGCCTTCGCCAGGTGGCTCTACTATGCCCAGAACCCTCATGGCCCGAGGGCGCCATACCACCCTTGCACCGTCCTTCAGATATTTAAGGAGAGAAGACCAGTCTGATGCAAATCTTGAATAATCCCCTTGAATTGAGTACGTGTGCCACTCGAGAGCTAACAAATTCCACATCTTTGCCACCCCATTCATGGTCCTGTGGGGGATCTCTTGCTTTCCATTTGCGGACCAGAACTAGTGCAGCCGCCATCATTATTGCTTATAGCCTTGGACATGGTTGAGTTCAGTATGTCCGCCCCCCAAGCCTATCAGCACCAAACCCTTGTTTCCTCTGTAGTTGAGTCCCAGAACTTGGTTGACTGTCTCTAGAATCCCTGCACAATGTTTCTCAAGTTTAGGACATTCCCACCATATGTGCTCCCATGTGCCCACTGCTCCACATTCCCTCCAGCAGAGTTGGGAAGTCTACTGGGTATATTCTATGAAGCTTCGAGGGGGGGGGGGATCATGTGCCAGTGGTTCACCAGTTTCAGCCAGATCTCCCTTATTTGGAGGGATCTTGTTAACTTGGGAATCTGTTTCCACAACCAGGCCCAGTCTTTCTCCTCAATTGAGCTCCCGGTGGCTAGCTCCCATTTCTTCATGTAGGGTCGTATTGGGGGTCCTCTCCCGCTTTAATGTGCTTTATA
The DNA here is from genome assembly GCF_040938575.1 of Ambystoma mexicanum. Lineage (NCBI taxonomy): Eukaryota > Metazoa > Chordata > Amphibia > Caudata > Ambystomatidae > Ambystoma > Ambystoma mexicanum. The sequence goes on from NC_090929.1 coordinate 1,091,301,900, forward strand.
TATTGCAGTAATCAAGTGTTTGTCCCCCGGGTCCCTGGAAGATAACTTTCAATGGGGGTTAGCTGCCGATTTTCTGCTTATATTAGGGTGGGATGGTGAAGCCAGCGCCTGAGTTGAAAGTATCAAAACCTTTCTCTTTCACCTAACGTAAAGTCTGCTTTACATTGTTCCTACGGCTTCACCTGACCCTCTCCAAACATATCCTGTACCATCCTGCATCCCCCCCTGATGCCATGCTTCAATTGCAGTTGTGTTCTGCCCCAGCGTGAACTGTGGCTTTCCGAACAGTGGGGTGTAGGGCGAAGGGTAAGTTGTTAGACGGGCCTCCTGCACCGCTTCATCCCACGTTAGGGGCCACCAGCTCTAGGATTGCGCTGCTATACATCTGGATCGGCCTGTGTGGTTTGGGCTTCTACAGGACTCCTAGGTCCTCCCCCCGCCCCCCCCCCCACCGCCCTATCCATGGCCCTCCATGTTTTCGCCCGATCGTCTTTTTGCCAATCACGGAGTACTTTCAGTTGGGCTGCTCTGTAGTACTCTCTGAAATATGGTTGACACATGCCGCCCCGATCTGTAGTGGCCCTCATGAGCCTAGCTGCTAGTCTCGGAGATTTGTTGGCCCACACAAACCTGTTGGTCGTTTTATTCAGGGCCCTAAAAAAAAGCTGCCGGGATATGTACCGGTAGGGCCGCAAAACAGTACAACAGTTTTGGAAGCACAAGCATTTTTAGCACATCAATACGTCCTAACCATGATACCGCTAAGGGTCCTTAGTCTATCATCTTATTCTTAAGCTTCTCAAGCAGGGGCGGGTAGTTGGTGTGATACAGGTGTTTGACTGATGTGGCCAAGTTTATTCCGAAGTAGGTGATAGTGTTTCACCCATCTGTAGGGGGGAGGAGTCCTTCAGGGCAGAGACCTCTGTCGATGGAATAGTAAGGTTAAGAATTTCTGTCTTGGCTGGGTTGATTTTCAGACCTGCCATTCTGCCAAATTGGGTGAGCTCACTTTCTACCGCTGGTATAGTAGTGTTCGGCTGGTTCAGGGATAGTATCGTATCATATGCGAACGCTGCAATCTTATGATTTTCCCCCGCAAATGGCAGTCCCATTCTATCCAGGTTAGATCTAACCGCATCCAGGAAGGGTTCCAAATGAAGCGCATACAGGATTGGAGACAGTGGGCACCCTTGCTTAGTCCCCCTCTCAACTGTCACTGGATCCGTTAATTGGGCGTTTACCGCTTGTCGGAGAATTGGGTTACGATAGTTGGCCTTGACCCTATCAATGAATTTAGGCCCCAAGTCCATTCTGCGCATAGTTGCAAAGAGGAATCCCCACTCCACCCGATTGAAAGCCGCCTCCGCGTCAATCGCCATGATGAGAGCAGGGATGTCCCTTTTGAGGGCCTTCTCTATCAGATGGACCAGCCTCCTGACATTATCGCTGGTCTGCCTACCCCACAAAGCCTGATTGGTCTGGGTGAGCCACTTTAGGCATTATCTGATCAAGTCTTGTTGCTAGGATCTTGGCGTGTATCTTAGAATCTACATTTAACAAGGCAATGGGGGGGGGCTAGGAAGCGCACTCAGTGGGGTTCTTGCCCTTTTTGTGGATCAGGACGACCTTCTCCATTGATCTTGTGGCGGTGTTGTCCCGCCCCATTTGGTTGAAGAGAGCGGTTAGGATCGGGATCAAAGTCTCCTTATGAGTTTTATAGAATTCTGCTACATAGCCATCCGGGCCCCGGTGATTTACTGTTCGGTAGGGATCTGATTGCGGCCCTAACCTCGTCCTCTGTGACTTTCTAACCTTTCGTTCTCCTCACCGGATATGCGGGGTAGATTGACTTTGTCTAAGTACTTTAATTGGCGCGTCTGTGACTGGTTGTCGGAAGCAATACAGGGTGGAGTAGAATCAGGTGAATTCCCTTTTGATATCCACATTCTTGGAGCTAATACCTCCTCCCTCACCTTGATTTTCAGGATTGTTTTATCATTCTGTTCCCTTCTAAGCATTCTCGCCAACAGACGATCCACCTTATTGGCTTTAATATAGAAGTTTTGCTTGAGGTATAATGGGTTACGCGCCGCAACTCTGGTCTGGATTAGGTCTAACTGGCCACGGACTGTCCTGTACGCACTCTTGGTGGCCGAGATCTGATTTATTCCCATCTTAGCCATTATCCTTTTACGTTCCTCTTCTAGTCGTGCCTCCTCTAGGGTTAATATGCAATCTCTTCTGACTTTAATTGCTATTATTGTGCCTCTCAGGGTAGCTTTAAAGGCGTCCCACCTAACCTGGAGGGTTGTGTCCTCTACAGTGTTATTCACAAAGAAGATTTCTATTTCCTGCTCCACCTCCCGGACAAGTAGGTGGTTTTGAAAAGGCGCGTCAGGTAGTGACATTTCATCAGGCCCGGCGGTCTCCCCTTCGCTTTCAAGGTTATGTTGAAGTGGGCGTGATCAGACAGTATAGTAGTGCCGATGGAGATATCTAGGGCCTTTCCCAGGAGGATGGGTGAAAGCCAGATGTAATCAATTCTTGAATGTGAGCGATGGGCATGCGAGCCGAAGGTGTACCCCTCTGTCTCTCCCTGTATCCCCCTCCACGCGTCGACTAGGGATAGATTACTCATTTTGGCCTTCAATTCATGTGTTGGTCTCCCCTGTGGGGCTGCCCCACCCACGCTCCTATCTTTGGCCGGGCCCCATGTGATATTGAAATCACCGGTAAGAATGATAGGGAATTTGGCAAACCTCTCCAGCTTTTCTATAGCAGTGTGAATAAAGGAGTCTTGTGTAGTGTTTGGGGCATAAAGTGTCGCGACTGTAGTACAGGCCTATACCAAAGGTTGGGTTACCTATTGCCAAGAAGACCAGGCTGGTGTAGTCTCCCACAGGCTTACTACATACAATCATGCCTAACAGTTGGAAAGGGTGTTTTAGACCTTCAATTTCACCCATTTTTATGTGCAAAGTTGCCACCTTTATGGAGGCCTGCACGGAGCACAGGGAAGTGCAGCTTCAATCTCCGGCAGCTGTATGGAAGGCGAAGTTCACTTTTACCTTAGTTTTACTTCATTAAAATTTTCACTGTAACCCGAAACTATTGAACTGGAATACAATTAGGAGAGAGATGACTTGTGAGGAGGGACGCACCTCTTGAGGGTGTTTTGTTATTTACCAGCCCACTGACTGCCCATGGCCATGCAAATTCCTATGGCCAATCCCACACGATATGTGCCCCTCCCAAAACACATCCTCATGTGATCTCCCTTAGCTAGCTTTATCAAGCAGTAACATCCCCCATTAGCCTTCCAAGGTTATTTCTAAGCATTGTTAATGGCTTAATTACAGTTGTAAATGGCTTCTGATGTAATAAAAAAGCATCAACTAAGTGTGCCTTCAGCCACTTGATTTGGATCTGTTCCATGCACTGATCTCCTAAAACAAGCAATCACAAAGCCTACAGTTTTGGGTTGAGGTATTAGAAAGTCATTTGCCAGCTAATTCCATCATATGCCTAGGTCAAGTCTTCAGCTGCTGCCATCTTATCGCAAGGCGCCACCATTATATCAGTGCCTATCCCATACTTGCACAAAAGCCCAAACTGTCGGCTCTGCCAGTGCTAGTTTATTACAAGAAATGTATAGTCTAGCCACAAAGCAACAAGAGACATTGTAGATGATAAATCCCCATCTGTCACAGTCTTACCCTCCCCCCATCTCCCACCATCCTACGCCCTCCTTTTCGGATGCAGAGTACCACTAGTCCCCCCACCCCTCTTTCCACCACTGTTCTGAATATAGCACTTTTAATACAAATAAACAACTTTCTTGGCACAGGATGCAACGCTGACTCTACATGAACTTGCCTCCTCACTTGCAAACTGTTTTTATTCAAAAGGGCGCGGTTTTGCATTATAATGATAGCTTTGTATGGAATTTAAAGGCATTGTGACGTGCATCAGGAGTGACGGTGCTGACAGGCGGGTGCAGGTCAGAAGCACCCGAGTCTTAGTGATGATCTTCAGTGGGTTTGGGGATATGCTATGAAATGAAGAGAACCTGAGGTCTGATCCCTTGAAGTGCTTTGTGGAAACCTTTGTTACATAAATACTTTCATTGTTAGACCTGTATTCATATGCATACATTTTTAGGCAATTGAAATAGTGATGTGGAATTAGTACTTGCATGCCCGGAGAGTAATTGGAAGGGTAGGGGGGGGGACAGGTGACAGCTCATTCTCACAGTAGTACTCAAGTGGGTGTTTTCAGACATAAAGGGGACAGTTAACTGCTTGTAGCATTGAAGCTGCATGAGAATAGTCTCATTAAAATGCATAAAGAGGTTAGATGCCCCTACACGTTTGCCACTGACTCTTAAGTTCCCAACATTTGAAGGGTTAGCCGCCACCTAAATTTAATGAACCAAGAAAAGTTAGTACTGCTACTGACCATGTGTGTTCACATATGTGATCAATGAATGAAACAATTGTATCCTAGTGATGGGAATCCTGGTATTGGTGGTACTAATGGGAAAAACCTCTAAATTTCTACTCCATGGAAATGTCCAGAAAGAAGATAAGGGTTAGACAAAGAAGATCACATACAATCATGATGGTGAATAAACGTGGTTTGTATTCAAATGAAAAACATTCAAACATGAACAGAAAAACATTTATAAATAATTAGTATGTGAAAAACTCAAATAATCTAAAAAGGAATCAAGGAAATCACAGTTTTGCTTCAGTACATCAATCAGTGCAAAGTCCTTGATCATGTAACAAAGGCTATGCTTTAGTGCAAAGGTGGGTGTAGGGTGCCACCCGTGCACTGTGTTCAATAAGGCATCTAATTATTCAGATGATATTACAGGTGCCAACGTGGCAGGGGGACCGTAGTCAGATTTCTTGGTATCACAAATAAGCCTGGCACTAATTAGTTCATAGACCCCAGAACATCCTTATTGATGCAAATGAACCCCCTTGCGTGTGGTGCACCTTTCGGCGGAGAAAGTATCCAACTCCAAATTCATCAGCTGGACCAGTATTATTCTAAATGAACCGCCTTCATCAGGGCAAAATAGGAGGCCCCTGTAGTAAAAAATCAAAATACAAGAAAAGAGTAATAAGTAGAATATTCTTGTGTGTCAATACCTTAGTTCTTTCTGGACATGACTGGGTTTGGTAGTACCCACAACTAAATTGAGTAAAAAAGAACCGTGTGTGGTTCTGTTGAAAACATTAAAAAAGGGATACCGGGCACAGAATATGCAATAACAAGGAAATCAACACACAGTGATAGTTTTTAAGCGGTGGTGGGAAGAATATGCCTGACTCACCACTGGAACCTTGTCATGAATCTCGCTTGTGGGGCAGGCTCCCAGGCCAGGTAGAACCGGATAATCAGCACTGCTGTGTCACTAAATGTGAAAAGGCTGGAGCCTGTCTCTGGACTTGAGTAGCCAGATGAACGGCTTGCTTTAAAAATGGAGGCAAACAAGGGGGAGTCAAAGCTGGGTAAGCTCACACTGTATGTGTGAAAAGTCACAGTTGGATGAGAGGTGAACTTAACTGGGAACCGTAAACTATGTGGGGTCCCCATAAATGTTGGCACTTGAGCATAGTGCCATATATAGCGGCCTGCTAAAATGCCGGAAAATGAAAAAATTAAGTCTCTAGACATTAGGGTTCCCAAATGTACCTGGGCTGAAGGATGGATGGCTCCTGGGAAACGGATGCCGATCGTGTAGTGCGCCGGAATGGAGCCAAGTTGTGAGGATGGCCGGAGCGTGGCTCTACCAACTGAGCGAGTGAATCCCGTGTATCCTAATGCGGGAAACAAAAAGATATTGTGAATGGGACACGTAAATCCCCTGTTAGTGCAGCTCCAAAAAATGAGCGGATGCCTAAAGTGGGGCTAGCTAATCGAAACACTGCGTTACCTGGGATTAATTCCAAGGGGCACTGTCTGCGCAGTGCTGCCAGAGCGGATAAGTGTGTCCGTGCAGCGTACGTCCGCTATACTGTAGTGAGTGTCTGGTGGTCAGCGTCGGCTGTAACCCAGACAAGTCTCGCTGTGGGGGGTGTGTGGGTTGACTGACCAGTGAGTTAAGTTACATCGCGTGAGTGGGGGCGGAGTTCTCCAAACGTGCAGGCCTTGCAAGTTTATTCGGAAAGCAAAAACTGAAAAAACGGAGTTGGTGGGTGAACTTGAAATATGAGTAGTTCCGGTGCATTATTCGGCTACGGCCTGAAAAGGACGGTGCCGTAGGCACGATGCCGGAGCAATGGGGTTCCATTTCTGAAATGGAGCCCCCGTGGGTAAGTGTGAATGACCCGATGGGAGTATGCAGTCAGGATGGCAGCGCCATCACGCGGGAGTTCCCAGTGTGGAAATGGAGCTGGAGGGTGTGCGGCTCCGGACCAATCGTGGTGGACTAAATCTCATCCCGATTGGGAGTCAGAGCCAGAAGTAAGGGAAGAGAGAAATGATCTGCATGTAACTGGATGTGTGTGCAGAGCCACAACCCAGTGTTGTGGCACAAGATACTTGTTAGATTCCGGTCAATACTGGTTGTCATGTAGTGTTCTAGAAGTGGGGGACGTATCTTCCCACTCCAAATTAAGTGGAGGTCCAAAAAGAGAGATGCACCGTAAGGAAGGCAGAACCAGCCTCATGGATCTGTGGTGGTGGCTGACGTGCTCACACACAGATGAATGGCTTCTAATAGTGAACGTGTGTCTAGAATACCTGGCTCTCACTAAGGTGGAAAGATCTGCTGTTCATTGAGGCCCTGTTGCACCGAATCCAATCTATGGATCCATCTGCATTCAAGGTTCAGCAGACGTCCTTGAATGTTAGGACCATCCCGTACTCTTTAAAGAACCCACCAGCTGATGTCTTGTGTGGTATGTTTCTTATCCGAATAGTGTTGTACGAGGGGGGATGTGAGGTTTTTGCACCTGATCGATCCTTGATCGGTGTTCCGAGATTGTTATACCTACACTCCGCATAGTTTGCCCGACATATCAGAGTTTGCAAGGGCATTCTATGCAGTACACCACTTGCTTGGTCTTGCAGTTGGAGATGTCGTTAAGACACCATGTTTTTTGTCCTACTTGAAATTGTTGAATTTTGGGCGTAAACTGGCAGACCGAGCACGACCCGCAGGGGTGGTGCCCTTTAAGTGGTCTAAGATTCCATAAATTGCTTTGTTGCGTTTTCTTGGTGTACATCGAGTGCACCAGATGTTCTTTAATGTTCCGTGCCCTTTTGTACGCGAATCTTGGTTTACGTTGGTCAGGAAGACACAGTCCTGCAATAGACCAGTATTTGTGAATGATTTTCTTAATTTGGAAAGCATGTTGGCCGTGTGTCACCACACAAGTGATTTGGTCCTGGGGTTCTTCTCGAGCTTTAGGAGTGAGGAGTGAGTCCCGACATGTAAAGCGTGCCCTCTCCAAAGAACGGGACACCAATTTCCGGGGATACCCTCTTTCTTGTAACCTCCTGTTGAGTAGGTCAGCATCATGGTAAAAGTCCTCTAGGGACGTACAGTTTCTGCGCAAGCGCAGAAATTGGCCATAGGGTAAATTCTCCTTAATATACTTAGGATGATTACTCTGAAAATGGAGTAAGGTGTTGCGATCCGTCGGTTTGCGGAACGTGTTGCAAGTTAATTTACCCTGGGTATGTCCAATGGATAAGTCCAAAAAGTGGATCATGGTGTTACTGTGTTCCATAGTGAACTGAATATCTGTACTGCATGTGTTCAGCCAGACAAAGAAGTTCTGTAGTGTGTCTTCTGTGCCTTCCCATAGACAGATATCATCAATATTTAAGCCTAGTTGCACCCCTGGATGTGTGCACTTGCATTTTGTTAGGCAGAGAAGTGAGGGAAGCATTTCCAGAAATTTGCTGTTAGTTTCACTGTTTTTGTGCTGGAAAATGTACATGAACAAACGCAGTAAAACTTTAAAACTGCTGCTTTCAAGAATCGCCTCTCTGCATATTGCTCTTTAAAATATACTATTTGATAGTTGGTCGCCACACTAGACCATGGGGCGGGGTACAACAGGGGGCCGGAGCCTCCGTTTTTACCCCACCTATGTTCTGAAGAGCCCCCTCGGACCCCCACTTAGCCTCGGCCCGAAATGTAGGTTTTGTTGCGCCCCTGGTGAGCATTGGCAAGGACCCGAAAGCATATGGTTTTGCAAATGTCTGTTTTTTTTTGTTTTAAAGTGTCATAATTTAGCTACAAAAAATAGCGATATACCTTTGGTGACTGGGGTATAGTATGTGACCACGGCCATGACCCGGCAATCTGGCCACTGGCCGTGACCAGCAGGGACAGGCAATGGGGTAAAGTCTGGATGGGTTTGAATGGGAAATGAAATTCTCCTTGCAGCTACAGTGTGAAGTACTAAATGGGACTGCAGCAAACATGCGCAAGGAGCACGAGTAAGGACCTGAAATCATGCTTTTGCAATCTGTCCTGGGTTTTACTTTTTCCAACGGGTCAAATAGTACAAAAAATGGTTATATAACTTTGGTGCTTGGGCAAGTCGGCCTGACCCTCGGCAAAGACAAATGCTTACTCTGATTTCCTTATTCGGGCATGCACGCGGCATGGACGAAGCCCATGCCCCATGAATTGTGGAGACTGGCCATGACTGCAAGTCATGAGCACTGGCCAATGGTCACAATATGAGGGTTTAGTGGACCCTGAACTGGGATGCGCAGGATAGGTGCAGTGGATAACGGGGTTGGTTTGGTGGGGCTGGGGTCTTATGCGAGCTTCATGCGCCAAGTAATTCAACCATGACTTGCATGCGCTGCTAACGACACACATCAATATGCACTGCTAGAAATGTTTGTTAAAAGAGCTTTATAGTTTTCATATGTTAAAAGCAGAATTATAAATAACTTCTATGCATTGATGTTACATCATGAAACATTTTCACTAATAAATACCAGTTAGAATTCACTGAAAAAACGTTGTTACAGGGACGTTATGGTTACAAGTAAAATCGAAAACACCAAGAAATTACCAGATGGTAATATATGCAACCATAACTTGTGCCGCCACCATGCACTGCATGGGTGTCTCCGCATAGGCTCCATTGTGTCTGGGCAAGCAGAAAGTGGGGGATGAGTTATTCACTCCCCTCATCTTTGTTTTCCAGAGTGCCTGAATGGAGCCAGTTCCCACTGGGGTGGGGGGGGGGGGGGTGGCTGTCCTGATTGGACAGCCACCCGCCCCTATCTGTAAAATGCTGAGACAGTTTGCAGAGCAGTGTGTGGGGAACACCAAATAAATGGTGAGGTTCCTGAGGTGAAAGGCAAGTCGACCTCTGGAACAGAATAACTGAAGCTGAAAACATCCAGGGATGCCTGCAGACCCTTCCAATCACTGAAGCGTCCACTGTTCCTGACCCAGTTTCCTAATGGACAGACCAGCTCTGAAGAGAACGACTTCTTCCCTTTGGCTGGTGGGACCACCCAGCCCTGAGACGAACTGCAAATTGAGCCATCTCCTGAGATGCTGGGCTTTTCCAGAGCTGCAAACTACTAATACAAGGAGACCTCAGACTCATCTGCAGTACAACATTTTTGCAAGGCCGAATCCGTCCACAACTTTGGTGAGCTACAGTTGGACCTCCAGCGGCACAATCCCACTCTTCGAAGTCCCCTCAACAGAGTGCAGTACTCCAGAAGATTGACCGGGCGAATTCCGTCCTTTTTTTGTGCTGAGAAAAAGACACCAAAACCGCAGACCGACCAAGGAGAACGAAGAAAGCCGTGCCAAGGGTCCTCTCTCGAGGCTGCTGCCGAGACATCCCCATTCAGAGTCATTCTTTTCCTCACCAGACCCAGGAATCAAGAGACTGGATCTATCACTTCTGCACAGAGGAAAATCCAGCTACGTTTACTTCTAACCGAAGGTACTGTGGGTTGAAAGGTATAACTTACCTTGAATTGAAGAGCCGCTCCAGTGTGACTGGAGTGAGTAAAGAGGTGTGCAGGGTGTCCAACCTACCTCTGACCCAAGTCTGCCAGCTTGTGTCACTTTAGGGAGTCCTTTTACAGGATCCCCCTAACTTGAGTTAAATTCTTAAAGTATCTTATCCTAGAGACTAAGTATCAACTTTGCTATTCTGCTACTTTGTAAATCTTTGGCTCCACTCCTACACTGACTTTTTCTGATTGTAAGGGATTGGACTTTGAAAGCGTTAAAAGCTTTGAAAAGTGTTTCTAGAACATTACACTCTGCTGCTCTGTGTAAGCAAACTTTTTCTTTCCTAGTAAAGATTATTTAGGTTTGCTAACTAAATACAATTATCGTATATCTGTGAAGTAACGCAAGTGCTGCAAGCTACTATTGAAGTAATCACCTTTGAAAAGTATTAAGAATTCAAGTATTTATCTACCTACCCCATCCCTTGTCTTTATGCGCCTTGAAACACCTATTCGCGGTATAGGCGCATTATTACTTGTACGGCCCGTCCCTTTTACTCCATCCTTGTGGGGCATCCCCCAACATGGGGATGGTACCGGAAACTTTGGCAGCGGAAAAATGAGCTTCCCCTTTAAATTTAGTATAGGGGTGCGGCCTCTGGCGTGGGAATACCCCGCCGAGGCCCTGCCATCAGGTACCTCACCTTAGTCCCTTCTTCCGCAGGGACGGTGTCGGACCTGGCAGCTAGCGCAAATACCTTTTTTTTTTTTTTTTTTTTTTTTTAATTTTTTTTAATTTTTTTAAAATTTTTTTTAAGCTTTCTGCTTGCTCCCCTTTTGTTTTTTCAATTCTTATTCACTTCCCTTCTGTGCCTCACATCCCCGGCACATGTCGGCCGCCGGAGGATTCACGAGGTGTACCTTTTGCAGCTGCTTGTTCCCGGCCTCTGACCCCCATGCATTCTGTGTTGAATGTTTGGGGCCCGACTGGATAGGCTAGATGAATTCAAGTCCAGTTTGTAGGACGCCAGGGTGTTGGCACAAGATCTGCTGGAAGCTGCGGCTCACCATGTAGATACCGCAGCTCGAGGCCTTATGGTGGGAATTGACACCTCCCTCCAGGCATGGCTCCATGCGACTGATGTTTTCAAAGGAGGTGCAAGATAAAGCTCTAGACCTTCCCTTAGACGGCAAGAACTGTTTCATTCTTCTACGGATGACGAACTTAAAAAGACCAAGGCGAGCACACAAACGCCAAGGCTTTGTCGGTCCTGGCAAAGGTCCCAGCAAGGCCCCTTATACACAGAGGTCAGGGTCTCGGTCTCGATCCTTCTCTGGCTTCAGGGGGTTTGAGGACCGCCAGGCACGCAGAACTGAACCTTCGGTTGGTGGCACCCATCAAACAACGTGGTTGGTTTTTCTCTCGGCCATCAGCCTCCTCTCCAGGGGCAAGTAGTCTCCCTGCCGACAAATTTGCTAAATTATATATATTGTTGGTCACACGAGACTCCGGTGGCAGGACAAATCTCGTCTTATCTGAAGGTGTGGCAGACCATCTCGAAAGACCAGTGGGTTTTGTCCATCGCTCGGGCTGGCTTTCGCTTGACCCTCACCCCTACCCCACCCTTCAATACTCTCTTCCAACAGGTCGGGACACACTCCCTTGGAGCCGAGGTTCAGAAGCTTGTAGACATCGGGGCAGGAGCAAGTGGAGGGCTTCTACTCTCGTCTGTTCACGGTGCTCATACCCAACCAGGCTAGCCCGCACACCATTCTCGACCTTTCCCAGTTTAACCTTTCTCTTACTCAAGAGAAATTGAAGATGATCACGCCCTGCCAAATAAAGTCCTCTCTTCAGAAGGGCGACTGGTTCAGTGTAGTGGACCTTCGGGATGCGTATATGCACATTCTGATCTAGAGGCTGCATCGAAAATGTCTGCGGTTCTCCCAGGGAGGGGAGCATTGACATTTCTGTGTGCTCTCGTTTGGTCTCCGCTCAGCGGCGCATGTCTTTACGAAGATGTCGGTCCTCGCAGCTTTCCTTCAGCTACAGAGTGTTCATGTATATCTGTATTTGGACGACTGGCTTTGACGCAGCCCTTATCCTCTGACGGCTTTGTGCAATCTCCAGTCTCCTCCAGCTCCTGTTCCATCTTGGGCTGTCGGTCAACTGGTGGAAGTCTTCCATGATGGTTTCTCAAGACCTTATTTTCCTGGCTTTCCTTTGCAACACGGTCGACTCCAGGGTTTATTTGACGGCAGACAGGATTGCGGATCTATTCGCCACATGTCAGTTCTTCATCCAGTCAGAGCACATGACGGTTTGGTGGTTCCAGAGACTTCTGGGCCTCGTGGCTTCGTGCGTTCTTGCTCTTCCTCTTGCGCGTCTCAAAATGAGGCGTACTCCGCTGGCTCTTCGGAGCTCTTGGTATCAGGCTTTGGACTCTGATTCCAAGATGATCCCAGTTCCATCCTGCATGATGACGGACCTTCTATGGTGGTCTTCGACCAGCAATCTGACAGTCGGGGCCTCCTTTCAGGCGCCCTGCCCACAAGTGACGATTACCACATACTCCTTTCTTCTAGGGTGGGACGCGACGCTGGATCTCCAGGTTTTCAATCTATGGACGCTGCAGGACAGGAAGTTTCATATAAATTATTTGGAACTCCTGGCTGTTTTTCTGGCGCTGAAAGCTTTCCAACCGTCCATCACCAACACGGTGGTCCAATTCTGCACGGACAACTGTGTCCATGTTTTATATCAACAAGCAAGGTGACACCAAATCACCACATCTTGTGCACCTTGTCATTCAGATTTGGGAATGGGCCAACCAGCACAGCATTTGGCTACTGGCGGTACACATTCCGGATCAATTCAATGTGACTGCAGACTCACTCAGCTGGCAAACAGCAGCCAGCTACGAGTGGGAACTGAACACGAAGGTCCTCTTTGCCATCTTTCAGCAGTGAGGCACTCCGGAAGTGGACCTGTTTGCGAGCTCTACAAACAAGAAATTTCCTCTTCATGCATACAGGGATGGTGTCTGGGCCTCCTCCCTACGGGGCGCAATCTAAATTCTGTGGCACAACATGAAGGCCTGTGCCTTCCTGCCTCTTCCTCTGATTCATTGGTCGCTTTTCAAGTTCAGGAATACGTCAAATTGCACTCTCCTGTTCATAGCTCCTTGGTGGCCAGCCAGATTCTGGTTCTCGGAACTTCAGCATCTGAGTGGCGTTGATTCCTGACCTGCTTCACCAATGCGATCAGCAGATGTGGCACCCTTCATCACAATCATTCAGCTTGGCAGGCTGTTGCCTGAATTCAAAACCTTAGCGCAGTTTAACTTGTCTGAGGACAACATGCGCATTATTAAAGCGGCCAGGAAACCTCCTACGAGGTCTCAGTACAGGAGCAAGTTGCTCCGGTTTTGCCACTGGTGTTTAGCTAAGCAGCTCGACCCCAGGCATGCTACGATTGACGCTGTTCTTTTGTTCATATCTCACCTAGCAGCTTTGGGCATTCATGCCGTCTTGTAGGACTACTTGTCGGTTATTGCCGCCTACGTGTCCACTGACAGCTGTTCCTTTTCTTTGACTAACCCAGTCATGAAAAGGCATTTCGCAGGTCTATTACATTTTTTTCCACCTATACGCAATCCTCATCCAAAATGGGATTTAAATGTGGTCGTCAACGCCTATTGCCATAGACCATTTGAACCCATGGCTACAGAGGATCTAAAGTATCTTTCATGGAAGGTTGAATTTCTGATTGCAGTGACTTCGGCAAGGCGAGTCAGCGAGCTTCAGGCTTTGTCTAAGGAACATCTGTTCCTCACCTTCCATAAGGACAAGGTTGTGCTCCGCACTTATCCTTCACTACTTCCTAAAGTAGTGACTGATTTTCATTTGAACCAATCGATCTCACTACCTGTCTTTTTTCCGAATCCGGCCTTGGTGGCCAAGAGAGTATTGCACAATTTCTCCAGCATGGGGTCTGGCATGGATTCACATGCTCATTCCCCGTCGTCAGGATGGGAATCCTCGGTAAAGAAAAATCAGTATCAGTATCAGTTTCGTTTCTGATCTGTCTTTCGTAGTAGTAACCAATCACTGATCTCTGCGTCATACTGACCACAGCCAATGACTGCCCTCTCCCTAAGCCCCGCCTCTGGCAGCCATCTTCAGATTTTTACCGCACGTTAGAGTGTTGGGAGTCCTGGTGCTTAGCTCTCGAGCTTTTACTGCGTTTTTCGCGCTTTTTCAGGTGAATTTTCACATTTTTTTAGTTAATCGAGCCTCAAGCTCCACCGTTTCTACTCCCGTTAACGGCTACCCGTTGCCGGATTTTCCTACGCCCCTCAAGGGTGAAGATTTCGTCGAATCAACTTCTTGGAGGGTTCCAGAAGATTTGCGGCCTACTTCGAGATGGCCCAGGACGCGAGTTCGTCACCCGGACCCAAGCTGTTTCGCAGCTGCCCTTGATACAGGCTGCAGAATGTGTTTAAGGAGGACGAACATTTGCGATGCCTCTACTGTCTTCATGGGGACAAGACTCATGTAGAGAAGGACTGCCAGTTCTGCAAGAACTTGTCGGAGCGGACCATGAGGGACCGTCGATCCCGTCTCGCCAGCTGGTTGCAGAAGGGCTCAACGGGTGAGAAGAAGAAAGGGTCCGAGCGGGCTTCTAAATCCTGTGCGGGTGCCCCAGCGACGGGGGCCCAACACCAGGCCAAGCGCCGCGAGTCCGCTGGCTCCGGGAGCGCCGAAAGGTCGGGCTCTTCGGTTGCCAGGCAGGGCGTGCCTTCCCCGGCACCGTCAACCACGAGCCAGCGCTCCGGTTCGGGGAAGAGGAAGTCCGAGACCCCGGGTAAGCTTTGGGAGAAGCCCGTCCGATCTCGGAAGAGGGGGAGCGAGGCGTCGCCCCTCCCCCTAAGGAGAAGGCCCGGGACGCACCTAAGGTGGTGAAGGCCCCTACCCAGCAGGCAAAGGCCTCTATTGAGGCGATCGTGGCAACTCTGGCCAAGCCGGCAGAGACCCCGCCAGCAGAGACTGCCTCCGGGAGTAGAGTTTCCCTGCCGCCAAGGAGGGAATCCTCTTTTCAGCCCATCGTCATGGCCACCATGATGGAAGAAGCGAGGGGGGGCACGGTAGCCTCCTCGAGCTCGGAGTCAGCCTCGGAGGAGGAACTGACCGAGGCCGTGAGGAATCTCAAAGTCCAATTCGAGAAGGTTCGATCCCGTAAGGAAGATCCTCGGGAGATCACCGAGGAAGACGACGATGGAGAGGAAGAGCAGCCTTCCCTTCCGGCGCAGCCGGAACCTAGGCCTCAGGATAGCTCGGCAGCCATTTTGTCTGCGATCCAGTCTTTATGCTCTGAGAAGGACGAGATTACCACGGCCCAGGCCGGAGGACCCGCAACCTGGCCCGTCGGGAAGTCCTCAGAACAAACGACAGAGGACCCAATCCTCTCCTCCACTCGCCCCCGTAAGGCCTACAGTTCCTTCCTCATCCTCCCACGAGTCGGGAGATGACGGTGCGATGGGCTCGACGACGGGTTCTGAGGGCGACGACGACGGAACGGGTCTCCCGTCGCACAGGCCTCGCCGCCCGACGAGATTGGCTCATTCCACGCCATGATCGCCAGGGCGTCCAAATTGTTCCAGCTCTGCCCGGAGGAGCAGAAAAAGGAAGGTTTCCTCTATCAGCGCCGGGAGGCCAAGAGGAACACTGTCATCGCGGTGCCTCTAATCGATGACATCTGGGAGGAGGGCCTGTCGGTTCTCAAGAACCCCTCCACGGCACCAGCCAAACGGGACCGGTACAAGAAGTAGTACCGGGTCCCCGAAACCGCTCCCCTGTGCCTCAGGGCCCAGCCAACGCCAGACTCGGTCGTCTCGGCGGTGGCGAAGAAGAAAGCGGCGGGGTCAGGAGCCTCAACGTCAAATTCCCCGCTGGACGGCGAGGGAAAGAAGTTGGACGCCATGGGGCGGCGGGTCATTTCGTCTGCGGCGACGACGATCAAAGCGGCCAACGCCCTGGGGATCGTGGCCCGTTACGAAAGAGAGCTCTGGTTTAAGATGGCCCCCTTATTGGACTTCCTATCGGACGACAAGAGGTCCGAGGCCCTGGAAATACTTCAAGAAGGCGAGGTAGCCTCGGACCATCGGACCACGCCATAATGGTGGCAACCGATATTGCCGATACCGGGTTCCGCCAGCTGGGCAACGGTGTTTGCCTACGACGACGGGGTTGGCTCCGGGCGACCGACTTCCGTCAGGACGTCCAGACCAGGGTGTTTGGACATGCCGTTCGACGGCAGCAACTTGTTCGGGAAGGCGGTGGACGAATCCCTCCAAGCCATAAAGACTGACACGGAGATGGCCCGCGCCCTAGGAGCCCTTCAGCAACGACGGCCCTTTCGTAGCTCCGGAGGCAGACAGGGTGCCTCCAAGGGATCCAGCAGTGGCTCGTCATCCTACCGCCAGGCGGCACGCTCCTCGTCTCAGGAGGCCTACAGGGGTCGCGGCAAGCAGGGAGCGCCTCGCTGCCGTCTGCAAGGTGGCCAGGGCGGCAAGGCCACCACCTCCAAGCAGGACTGAACCGGACGTGTCCTCGGGCCCCCACCGAAGCACCCCGGTGGGAGGCCGGCTGACGAAGTTAGTCGGCATGTGGAAGTCCATCTCCACCGACCGTTGGGTGCTGCATACCCTGGCAAGAGGACACTCTATCGAATTCCTGAAGAAGTGCCCTCATGTTCCACCTGTGGCCAGGAAGGAAAATCACGTCCCGCAACTGCTGTTGGAAGTACGGGCGATGCTCAGGAAAGGCGCCATCGAGCTTGTCCCGAAGAGGCTCCGGGGTGTACTCAAGGTACTTCCTCGTCAGGAAGAAGACGGGCAGCTGGCGCCCCATCCTGGACCTTCGTCGTTTGAACAAATACATCAGGTCACAAAAGTTCAGGATGGTCACCCTCCAGCACGTGCTGGGACAGCTGGAGGAAGGTGACTTTCTATCGCCGTTGGACCTGGAGGATGCCTACTTCCACGTTCCCATCCTCAAAAGTCACCAAAAGTTCCTCAGGTTCGTCGTCCAGGGACGCCACTACCAATTCAGAGCACTGCCGTTCGGATTGAAGTCGGCCCCCAGGGTCTTTACCAAGTGCCTAGCACCAGTGGCGGCGCGGCTGCGCCTGCAGGGGATTCACGTCTACCCCTACCTGGACGACTGGCTCATGCGCTCAAGGACGAGGGAACTCGCCGTCGAACACACTGCGAGGACCATCCAACTACTCACAGACCTGGGATTCGCCATAAATTACCCAAAGACCCACCTGGTGCCGTCGCAGGTGGCCCTGTTTCTGGGAGCGAAGCTCGATACAGTGAGGCGCCTGGCGGCACCGTCGGAAGAACGGACGAAGACCATTCTAGACAAAGTGCAGCGTCTGCTAGCCACGGACGTGGCCAGGGTGAGGTCCATCAAGTCCCTCCGGGGGATGATGTCCTCTTGCATCTATCTGGTGCGCCTCTGCAGACTACGGATGCGCCCTCTTCAAGAATTCCTCGACGCCCGTTGGATGCAGGCGACGGGCACCTTCGAAGACAGGGTCCCCCTCAACGAGGTGTTCCGGCGGGCGATTCTGTGGTGGGGCGTTCGAGCGCACCTCACGGCGGGGCAAGGACTTTCGGACGCCGGCGTACCAGGAGACGGTAACGACGGACGCCTCCCTGGAAGGCTGGGGCGCCCACACCGGAGATCTCCACGCAAGAAGCCTCTGGCTCCCGGAGGAGAGGCTACTGCACATCAACGTCCTGGAACTCCAAGCCGTGTTCTGGGCTCTCAAATCGTTCCTCCCTTCGCTCAAGGGCAAGGTGGTGCGGATCTTCACGGACAACACCACGACAATGTTTTACATACGGAAGCAGGGAGGCACCATATCCCCAGCCCTATCCAAGGAGGCACAGGATCTGTGGCACTGGGCGGTCGCCCAGGGGATGTTCCTGGTTCCCTTCCACCTGGCAGGAGAAAGAAACACCATCGCCGACTCGCTCAGCAGGGAGCTGCGCGCGTGTCACGAGTGGGAACTGCGCCATGATCAGGTGGATCAACTCTTCCGACGATGGGGCAAACCTCAAATCGACCTGTTCGCAACAGCGACGAACTCGAAGTGCAAGAGGTTCGCCAGCAGGTTTCCCCAGCCGAGAAGCATGGACGATGCGTTCTCGTTCCCCTGGGATGGCCTATACCTCTATGCGTTCCCTCCGTTGCCGTTGCTGCTTCGACTCATCAACCAGCTCAAGAGGTCCCGGTGCAGGATGATCCTCGTCGCATCGGCGTGGCCGAGGCAGATCTGGTTCCCGGACCTTCTGGACTTGTCAACGTCCCCTCCCATCAAGTTGTCGGCGGACGCGGACCTTTTCTCCAGAGAAGGAGGCGCCATCTTCCACCACGACCCGGCGTCGCTGAACCTGCAGGCTTGGCTCCTGCAGCGCTAGAGTTTGGAGGCTACGATATACCGGCCGATTGCAGAGAGGTTCTTGCAAAGGCCAGGGCGTCCTCGACTCTCAAATGCTACGGTCATAAGTGGAAGAGGTCCTCTATCTGGTGCCGAGCACAGAAGATCAACCCCCTACGGATTACAGCCCCTCAAGTGCTGCTGTACCTGCAATCGCTGGCAAAGGCTGGGCTAGCCCATGCCTCCATTAAGATTCATCTGGCGGCGATCTCCAGATATACCAGAACCACAGGACGGACGTCCCTGTGGTCCCATCGTCTGGTAAAAGAGTTTATGAAAGGACTGTTCCGGTCGTTCCCGCCGGTGAAGGCCCCGGCCCCAGCGTGGGAACTTAACGTGGTGCTGACCAGGCTCATGGGGCCCCCATTCGAGCCGATGCACTCCGCACCGATGAAGTTTGTGTCGTGGAAAACTGCATTCCTGGTGGCCATTACCTCCACACGACGAGTGGGAGAGATCCAGGCCCTATCCTGCAAAGCACCGTACTTGACTTTCCATGCCTCGACGGTGGTGCTTAGGACGCACCCCTCCTTTATGCCCAAGGTGCCGTCGGACTTCCATCTTAACAAGCCCCTGGTGTTACCTGTTTTCTTTCGTCGCCGGCCGAGAGGACTTTGCACTCGCTGGATGTGGCTAGAGCGCTGAAGTTCTACGTGGCCTGCACGAAGAGTTTTCGGAGGACATCACAGCTATTCATGAACTTTGGACCTGTGAATCAAGGGCAGGCTCTCTCGAAGTCTTCTATTTCCAGATGGCTCTCCGGCTGCATCATGCACTGCCACCGGTTGGCTAACCGACCGCTGCCAGGCCGTCCGAGAGCCCATTCGACCAGAGCGATCGCTGCTACTACGGCGTTCTTATCTGGTGTGCCCCTGCTGGACATCTGAAGGGCTGCTACGTGGAGGTCGACGCACACCTTCACGAGATTCTACTGCGTCGATCGGGATTCCAAGAAGGAGTCCAGGGTCGGCCAAGCAGTGCTGCGCAACCTGTTCGCTTAAGGTGAGCCTGGTGAGGAGGTAAGAGATGGTTAATGTTGAGTTTTTTGTATTGCTTAATGTTGAGCCTTTTGCCACCTCCCGTGGTTGTGCATGTGTGTACTGCTATGTATTCTTATATTCATGAGCATGTGAATCCATGCCAGAACCCATGCTGGAGAAGGAACAAGTTACTTACCTGTAACTGTTGTTACCCCTCTGCGGCTCGTCACTTGGTCATACTGCCACTTGACGTGCTACCAAATCTGAAGATGGCTGCCAGAGGCGGGGCTTAGGGAGAGGGCAGTCATTGGCTGCGGTCAGTATGACGCAGAGATCAGTGATTGGTTACTACTACGAAAGACAGATCAGAAACGAAACTGATACTGATTTTTCTTTACCGAGGATTCTCAGCCTGACGACGGGGAATGAGTATGTGAATCCATGCCAGACCCATGCTGGAGAACAACAGTTAAAGGTAATTAACTTGTTCCTCAGATGTCAGACGAGCCCTGAAGGTCTATCTGGACAGAACGACTGAACTCTGGAGCTCCTCGCAGCTTTTTGTTACGTTCGGAGACTCGAAAGGGAAACCTGCTTCAAAGGCTACTATCTCCCGATGGATTGCCTCCTGTATCGCAGAAACATATACCATTCAGGGACTCCAACCTCCGAAGGGCATTCATGCCCATCTTATAAGTGGCAAAGCGGCGGCTGTTGCCTTCCAAAAATAGGTTCCCTGGGAAACCATTGCCAAGGCGGCTACGTGGGCTTCCCCATCAGCTTTTTGTAAGCATTACTGCTTGGACCTGAGCTCCAGGGCCGATGCTCAATTTGGCCAGGCTGTTCTTAAAAACCTTTTTCAGTAAGGAGTTTCCTTCCACCCGTATTACCTGTGAGGAGTGCTTGAGAATCTCCCACAAGTATGGAGGAAAGGGGACGGAAGGTAGGGAGTACGATGAAGTTACTCACCGTAGTGACTACCTTACTCCTAGTCCATAGTCCCATTTCCTCCATACACTCGCCCGCCGTCCCCTCTAATAAGTATCCTCTATTATTGCTTAAATGATCGCAGACCTGGCTATAGAAAATGACTGAAGGGCGATGCATGGGGCAGAGCTCAGGAGGGCGGGGTTACGGCCGCATGCTGTACCCCGTGTAAAAAGAGAAGGACAACATTTTAATTTTGATGCTTTTGACAAAAGTGCTCCGGTCCCGTCCCGAAGTATGTAATGTCCCACAAGTATGGAGGAAAGGGGACTATGGATTTAGGAGTAAGGTAGTCACTACGGTGAGTAACTTCGTTATTCGCAGGACACCAGCTCCAGACGTGATGCAGAGTTTGATCAGGCGGTTCTGAAGAACCTTTTTGCTTCATCCTAGATGTGAGGCAAGTTGTCACAGCTCCACCCTATGTTCTTGTTCAGTGGAATCGCCCACAAGTATGGAGGAAAGTGGACAGGACGTATGAGTAATTAGTTACCCACTGTGGTGACTAGAGCACTTATAGTCCCCTTTCCTCCATGCGTCCCTTCCACCTTCCCCTTCTAGTATGCCAATGGCTTATAGGTAATATGACTAGCTAGATATCTCAGTGCCTGATGTGTTCAAAGAGGACTGGGGTGAGGCGCTGGAGGGTGGGGCCGAGGGGCGTTCCCAAGGCCGCAAGCTATGCTAAAGTTAAAGCGGAAGCTCTTTTTATCATTTCCAAAGGTTCTGCTACCCTATCATGTTGGGGGTGGGGTGGAACGCACAACAAGGATGGAAGAAAGGAGACTAGGAGTTCTCAGTGACTACAGTGAGTAACATTAATAAATACCCTATTAATAATAACCCATGTATATTTTTAGTGTAACATTTAAAGTGCAAGTGTTACTATGTACTATTGCACTTACTGGGTTCAGTGCACTTCTACAGCTCACATCTTCCCACTATAAAGAAGCCTGGCTGCTTTGCCATTCTACCAAGATTCTTTGGATAGTACAGACTTGTACTAAGAGATGGGGACCTGTATGCCAAGGGATAGTTTTATGAATTCTTTCCTCAAGTGGACTCCCATAGCAAGCAACATCTGTATTTGAACTGAATAGATCCACATTCAGTTGTTGGCTAAATGATTGCAAACCAAATTATCAATGTATTCAACATAATATCTAATAGAATGTTAATCTAGTAAATCAGATTATTAACAGTAACAATTGGCTTTTAATCAGTTATGCATATTATTTAATTGTGGAAAATTTGACATGCCTTCGCGCATTTTCCACATCGCAGATGGACAGAGTTCCAGGTATTTACTGAGTGTTGGCCCTGCTGCTCCTGTGCCTCTGCTGTGCTCCTGCTACCCGATTTGGGTCTGCTTTCTGTGGCTGCTGTTTGAAGGAGCAGCTTCCGCCTTACACTCGCCTCTCCCGATGCTGAGCGTTGGCTGAAGGAACTGCGCCCGCCAGCTAGCTGTCTACAAAGGACATGGAGCAAAGCCTGACTTCTACTGCAACGCGATTAGATGAATTCCTGTATGTCCGTGCCCGGATCACCAGCTAGTTGATTCCTGTGAGAAATGGACTCACTATCGGGTACTTGCCACAAGGTTTGTCTTGAACTTGTTGACAAGTGTGAACTGTAATCATCCCATTTACACAACACCTCAGCGCTCTCCTGTGCCTTCAACGACAATAATACCGAAACTTTCAGCATGGTATAGGAAAGAAAATGTGCTCAGCACTGTGTACGGAAAACACACAAACTAATATGCTGCGCTCAGAGTTCCTGAGCACCGATGATGATGGGCTATGTGATCGGGAATGCACACTAACAGCTGATAATACCGCCCAAGAACTGAACTTGGCTACTGCTTTACCCCCACAACTAAAAATGCTAGCCACATAGAAGATTTAGCTATCATGGCCACTGGTCATGGGCCTGTTACTTCACATCCTCCAGGGTCCCAATGGACCCAGTCTTGGCGCCTTTGGCACCAAGCTCATTATAAAGTGTGCTTTGCACACAGACTGTTGAAAGAACATGGATCTGGACAGGGTGGGGACCTAGCAATGCATGGAAGGCACGTGCAGAAGGCAGGAGGAGTGGCAAGGTGGGGCCTCAGGGCGGGGCCTAAGGGGAGTGGCTGGGGCCAGGCTATATAAACCAGCCTCACCGGCGTGCTGGCGCTTCGCATTAGTCTGCTAGAGCAGCGTAATGCTTACCCCGTTCAGAAGACCTTACCTGTTTCAGCACGTGTATCCTCAGACTCCGGAACCCTCCAGCATCTTACCTTGAGTCAGCCACGCCATTGCTGGAAGCACTGCCACCGCTTCGCTTCTGCAACTACGAGCGCCTCTTACTTGATTCAGCCACGCCATCGCTTCACTTCGACAGCTACGCGCGCTTCTTACCTGGATCTGCAGCCCCTTGAGGGTGCCGTCCGGCCTCCTTACCAGTCCCGAACGTCTATCAACACAGGATCTTCTTCCAACGCCCCATCATCGAGGATCTTCATCTCCGATCGCCTGCAGGAGTTCGGAAACTCCCCATCAAGCACCGATCAGCTGCACCTGCAAAGGGAAAGGAAACACAAGGTTAGCAGTTGCATATACTTTCTTTAATCGGCAAGCTTCAGGTAGAGGCCACTTACCTCTGGTAGCTCCACCGGAGTAGACTTCGTCATCGCACGTTCGTGGGTCATCTTCATACATGGGAGAAAGAAAGGACAATATAGGGTTACGGACAATAATCATGGAGGAAGATTAACGCAATCAATACGAACAATAATCATAGTTACAAAACTTACCTTCAAGACGGAATGGTCGCAGCCAGTCTGGACCTTCACGCCAAGGGCCAGTGACGAAACTGGGTCCATCTGCAGTGCCCCTGCTGGAAGAAAGCAGGACGGAGAGCTCATCTTTCAATCAAAACAGGTGACCCTGCATGGGCAAACTCTTGCTCACAACCTTCTGGCACGAAAGGGTCTAGGGGAATCCCGACGTCACCACGCCATTTTCACCGTCTCTCAGGAGCAGAACCAGTATCCTGAGTCCTCGATAATGCAGTGGCTGGGGGAGAGAGCTGATCTATGGGAGCCAAGTCCAGGAAGGATTCCAACCGCGCCCCAACGCCCCCGCGGAGACCAGGTGAACGTAACAGTAGCTTTAAAGACGAGTACTGCTCATAAACCCCAAATCATTCAACATCTTAAAGAAGCAAATATGTTGCAGACCCGATGAATCTAAGATGGCACTTTAAACAAACTGGTGCACTACATTGCTAACTAAGTGAGACCTATTAGGCGAGCAACAGAAAAAGGATGCCTGGAGAGAAATTAATCTGGTGACATCGAGTTGGAGTTCCCTCTGTAAGAAACCAGAGGGTGTCTTGCATACTGATCCCCAGGGATTTGTCACCCTTTTGGCCAGGACACTGCCATTGATGTTGTATCCAGTTGCTGGGGGTAGACCAGTGGGGTAGGATCACCTGGATGAGGGGTCCTTGGGAAGTAGGGTAGGGGCACCCAATGGCCAGACGTGGTAACCCCTTGCCTTTCAAACCGCTTCCCCCTCCGACTGGACTACATTTGTTGACTTTTCAATACCCCTTTCACATTTCATGTTAACACTGAGACGAGGAAGAGAAGGATCAGGAGGATAAAGATTATTGATAGAAAACCTAGTCGGACACAGAAAACAGACTGCTTTTTAACAGCAGACTGTACCAGTGATGAGGCCAGGAAAAGTCAGGTCTCCTTTTACAACTATGCACACCTGAATCTGATTACCTCTCCCAGGAAGTATAAAAGGTGGAAAACAGACACTTTGAGTGAGTCAGGGATGCTGGAAGGTGCCGGAGAACAACCTAGTGAGCTGCAGAGAACCTGGGAGATCTGGAGAAGAAAACCACCCAAACACTGGCCTTGTTGCCTGAGAGGAGACTGCAGTGTGGAGAGAGTTGAACCACCAGCAAGCAAGAACAGTGGCAGCTGAGGATTGCCTGGTGGTACCCGCAGCATAACTCTGCCCCCGGGGGCAGACAGGCGATCCCAGATCTGAGGGGCAGGAGGTGAGACCCTAACCTCATTTGAACCTCCTCATTTTGACTCCCACAGCTCCCAAAATCATGGACTGCCGTTTTGGGGATCAGTGAAGTGGGAGCAACATTTTCATAATGCATTCCGGGACAGGAAGTCCAAAAACGTACCTTTTGAAAATCAGAGGTTTTGAAAAGAGACTTGAGCCCGCCAGAAGGAAGTCTTCTATATGAACTTTGCCTTTGACAAAACTTGAAGAGGGGGTCTGAGCCAGACTGGGGGAGATCCATATAAAGTGCAGAGGGGTCTGAACCCGACTGAGCAAGACCCCGAGAGGCGGAGCGAAGCTGACGAAACCTGCGTGGGGCATTCAAGATACCTGCCGTCCTCCCGCACTAGAACAAGAGTGGGGGAGGTGAAGCAGATGCTATGGTGCCGTCGTTGACTCCCGAGACCAGAAACTCCAACAGTTGAGCACAGGTGGTGAGTCAGAGTAAACACGACGGAAAAAACAAACTGTGCTTGGCCCAAGGCTTCAGGTGGCAACCTTGCTGAACAAAGAACTTGTGTAAGATGTACCTGTGAACATTGTGACAAAGTGTGAACCCGGCTGAGGGATGTGCACAATGGATAGTTGGTGAAAATAACATTCAGACTGTTGAATGTTTCTTGAGTGAAAGGCCGTAGTGAACCCGATTCAGGGAGGCTAACTTTCCAAGAATGATCAGAGCCCAGATGAGGGGGATCCAAGGGGCGAAGAGCAATCGCCCAACGGGAAAGGATCACCAAAGGAACTTTATTAACAAAAAATAGTAAGTTATGGTACAGCAGGCCTTCTAAGGCAAGAGACTTTTGCAGGAAAGAGACTTGACACCGGAAGGTCCCGGCATTGTTGAACGGAATTGTACCCTCGTGCAGGCGAGGCCCAGGAGTGTGCTGTGCTCAAAGGTCCTGCCTTGTCCCATGCTAAAAACATGGGTAAGGGAGACCCCAGCCATACCATCCTGATTTATCATTTGGTGAACTTTTCTTGAGAACATTGTCCCACGTTATTTTGTAACTTAGTTGTGTTGATTGGCAATTGTTTTTATTTTAGTATAGGCCCTTTTCTTATTTGACAAGATGCCACGAGGACTGCCTTATTATTTGATGGTCGTATCTTGCTCCCATTTTAGATTTAGGTATATAATAGGTGTTTTTCTCACCCATTTTACAGTTTAATAAACACCTGTGAACTGTGATCACTTGTCTGTCTTTACTGTTGCTACCATGAATTTCTTAACCTTTCAGATGCAGAACTACTGGAAAGCAGCAAAGATCTGCTAGTGCGATGGAAATTACAATCTGCTCTTGAAATGGGAGCGTGATACCACGAAGTGCGAGAAACTTCAACCTGCACTGAACCGGTGGTGGATTGCTGCACCCGTCAGATCGAGGATAGACCACCTTTGGCCATGCTAGAAGCCCCTAAAGTCTGTACGTACGTATCCTTAGATCGGCTCCATACACCCAGTGTCCCTCAATCCTAGCAACATGGTTTTGAGGGCCAGGCCCCTCAAATGAACTCCATATTGGCGGCTCGTTTAACAAAATACATTGCCGATCTTGCATTGCGCCTAGAAGCAGCTCGTCGGAACGGAAAGTGCCTATGCTTCGACCCTGCTGGGACTGCAGATACGGTCAATCCTCTGCCAAATAGAAAACTAAATACATTGCATCCGTAATGACCTCTGAATCATTGACCGAGAAAGAGACTAGATCTCCCCAGATCTCACTACCCGCGTGCCACTGTTCCGCAATTGATTGCCATGGCCGTGGATACACAGATTAAAGTGCTCTTTCCCAACAACAAACTAGTACATGCGACCAATCTGAAGATGAATCATGAGCTGAACCAACTTGAGCTTTACGGGCTGAGACGGCACCCAGGAAAGCTTCCACCCGGAAATACCCTGCAATGAGACCCATTGACTCTCTGGACAACTGAAAGGAGACACCACAGAACAATCCGTTTGCCCAATTCCAAATTTGAGTGACAATTATGAAGACCAGACAACTTAAATTGCCTTAATGCACTCAAAACTATTTCACAGAGACCTTTATCAAATCAACTTGTGAAAAGATCAAAGGACAAAGAACTGGAAGGTGCGGTCTTGTAGTCTATAGTCGAGCTAGCCAAAGATGCTAGATCAGACCAAAGAAACTTTCTAGAAGGCATGCATGATATAGCACTGCACAGAAGAAAGGAAGAAACCCCACCAATCTCAGACTCCGATGGAGTACTGTTTAAATATTTCATCTTTAACGGTAGATCCTCGTTGAGATAGCCAAGGAGCATGTAGCTCGCCAAGGCCTCCGACCCAGCTCAATGTAGACCTTGCAAATGCTTTGCCACTGTTACCCAAGGACAATCCACATGTATTTGTCACTGCACAAATACACCAGCCAGCCTCCCTGAATGTTGCTCAACTATCACAGGAAAACTTGAGTCCGATGCCACAAGCATACCAGAAGAAGAGCCCCAACCAACGAGTAATGTCTCTAATTACTCAATATTCAGCTCAAAGCCCCAAGAAAAGATCACAAATGCTTTGAAAGCATTGAAAACCACCCAGGCAAAGAAAACAAAAAACATGCCCACACCACGAAACTCAAAGAAAACTAAGTACTCTGAGCTTTGTAAGTAACTAAAGACGCTGCCAGTCGGAGCAGCGATAGCATTACCATCCATCTTTAGCAGCAAACGAAATGGTAATCAATTCAGTGATGATTTTGTCCAAGCTGTGAGATCGATCCCGCAACAAGTGGTTGCTCCAACTGAATTCTTACCACTGGACGAGCGACAGCTTTCAACATACAAGGAGGATTCTGAGTAAATCTCAACAGATGAAGATCTCTGCGAAGACCCAAAGAACCGGTGACCTGACAGGGCCAATAGCACCCCCATTATAATCTCTCCCTGTCGCACCTAGAAGAGAGACGAGCTAAAACATCTGCGTCGGCAACTGACCCCTCGCGGCAACCACATAGCCTCCCCCAAACTTGCTAGTTCGCAAATAAGGAAACCTAGATTCTGTCCAGTAATACTAGAGTGCTGAGATCGAATCACTTGATTTTAAACTGTTCCAATATCATGTGCCTACTCCCATCGTATACCAAGGTGGTACACTCGAACGACATAAAATTTGTAGATTTTTTTGAATGAGGATGAAAATAACAGATTTCGCCTACATATGGCTTCAGCTTCACTCTCTGCTTTGCTTATAGACACACAGGACGAACTTCGACCTCTAGGCTTTGACATAATTGAATCTGAATCTCTTCAATGCCCACTCTCCAACAGAACCTCACCAACGTCCAGACACTGCTGGTAGTCAATCTACAAACACTAGTCTGTTGAACGACCATAGTCTTCAGACCAGACTAGTCGACTTGGTAGAGAGAAGCTCAAGTCTAGCGACTTGGATCTTTTAAGATCACTACTAAATGATTCAATACCATGCCAGAACCATCTCAGAAGGATCCTGCTGAGCACATTGCAATGGATAAAGGACTATCCTGGGACTTGCTTGCAAGAGCTTTGACTTCCTGTAAACGTGATTAAAGCCAGACGAAGGAAGACCTGTGGATGCCAGAAATTGGATCCTGGAATACCTGTGGCTTTAGTCACCTCTCTAAACGCCCACCTCCTTCGATGACCAACCGTGGGATCGTATGCCTACAGGAAACTTGGCTTCTCAAAGCCCACTTCTTGGACGGCTTCGCAACGTACCACAACAAAGGCTCATCTCGTAGACCCTCTTCTGGCCTGCTGACTCTCATTAAAAAAAAAAGTTTAAAATTGGAGGTTACCCATGAAATCCTGCCAAATCCATAATTCAGATCTTAATGATCAATCTCAACGAGAAGCTTCCAAATAATGCCTCTAACCATCTGGTACATGTATTGGAATCCTGCCTGCGCAGATTCACCTTGCTTCGTCGATACCGTGATGGCTTGGATTGATGAAATCTATGCAATTCTAAATGAGCCACTGTTGATAATCTGTGGCGACCTGAATATTGACTGCCTGATATTGCGACAGAGGAATGCGAAGACTGACCCTTCCAGGACCAAAATGAAGACTTCCATACCAGCAATGGTACGATGAAACAGATATTCGACATATTCATATGCTGAACGGGAATGTGCAGGGAGATCTTCTAGGTGCTAAGACTTGGCACAATGTAGTTATGTTAGGGGGAATTCTCAGAAATGTGCTAATTCCCTTCTGTCTTGGAGACCCCCGACTCTTTTGCTGGACTTTTAATTTCTAACCTGGAGAGAGGGAGACCTTTTTCCTCACTCTTGTGTATTCTTGTGTGATTTGGACTCTGTTTCATTTCGACTTTGGAGTCTGACAAACTCCATACGCATCTTCTTTGCATTGTGGCACACATCACCTTCAGTGCAGTGCCACAGGGAAGTCTCTTAGATTTCCCAAAGGTTTAAATACCTTGTCTTGGTGAAACTGTTTCAAAGAGCAGTGAATTGAAATTGACTTTACTTATATTTTGTAACTTTCTTGACTCGGCGCACCCTATCTCACCATAGGGTGCTGGAGAGGTTACTTAGTATCCCCTTTGTCTAGTTTCTCATGGAACATTTTTTTCTTATGTTCGTTAATCTGCTTAGAATCACATGCTGTGCATATGTTCCGACATCCAGTGGTAGCTGCAGAGTATTCCATCTTGCCTTCTGAGAATCGAAAGGGGATGTCGACATGGGCGTGCCTGCAACACTATCCCTACGTGACATGTACTGTACCCAAGATCCCTCACGCGTCGAGGTCCCTCAGATTGTTTTTTCCCATCCAGCATACTGGTCGCCTTGATACAGAGCTTGTCCAAGGCTTTGCTTACTGTCCCATCGACCTTTGGTTGAATAATTATATAAAATATCCAGATCACCCTATCCGTCCCTTATTTCGACGGCTGTTGCCGACCTCCGCCGAGGACCTTCAAGAACTTGATGGACAGTGGTCCAGTCGACGCTGCCGACCACTTAGCCAGGCCTTCTGCCGGCCTATACAGTAGGATGAGTGGGGTGGGGGTGGACATTTCTATACAAATTGAGAATGCCTTTCCCTTTCCTTCCTCTTTCCTTTTCGGTCTTCGTCACTCTACCCATCCTCAGCTATGGAGAGGACTCCAGTTAAGTTTTGCCCTAATTATAGGAGCAAATTCCCTTGGTAAGATAGGCACAGACGGTGTAACCAGTGCTTGCCCCTCGATCACAAGGAAGAAGGATGCGCGGCTTGTAAGCTTCTCCGTCCTAAGACATTAAAGGAGCGTAGAGTCAAGCGGTGGGCGGCCTGCGGTATGGCGAAGGCCGAATTGTCTCCCGCTGCCGCAGCCACCGAATGTAACGACGGCGAGAGTGACGATCATACCTCCGAACCAGAGGTTGTTGACCTTACGATGGAACGCTCGCGTTCCGCATCGTCTGTCCCCGGCTCCGCTAGGCACGCTTAGGCACTGCTATGGGGAAGTCGCACCCCGGCGACAAAGTCGAACATCTACACAGCACAAAGCACACAACCCTAAGTCAATCTTCGGCCAGGTTGAAGAAGACTTCAGTGCCAACGGGTACACCGGAAGCTACGGCAGCACCTGCCGACCGTCTGGATCGGCAGCCCTCCCCGCAGCCGCAAATGCACCTATCGACCGGGCCATCGAAAACAAAGGGCGTTAACCCTAATATACCAGGTTCTGTCGGGGCGCATCGCAAGAAGGCGCCCGACGACAATAGGGTTCCGGTTCCGCCAAAGAAGGCGGTTGCAGAAGATAAGGCCCCGGCACTGCCGAAAAAAGGCAGCCGATTAGGACAAGGCACCGGCGAATAGGACCCCCTTGCAATCGCAGGCTGAAGCTAAGCACCTCCCGACCACGGAGGACGTCGCCAACAGCTTAGCTAGGATTGTTGCTGTCGATTCTCAGATGCGGCAACCCGGGGATGTGCCGAGGCCCACGGAAAGGCCCAAGGATCCGCTGAGGTCTAAGGATGGCCTAAGCGGGGTACCGGAACCCACCCATAATTCAAAGACGTCTCACCTCTGTCGGTACCTCAGGAGGAGTTCTTTGAGGGCGAAGAAGGGCTATTCTCGACGATGAGACGAAAATCTCGATGCTTTTCGATGGATGAACACGATCAGGACCTTTTTCGACCTCTAGACCATTCTAGGTCCTCGGTTTGGACTAGAGAAAAGTTTGAGAACTGTATGGAAAGGTTGGACAGGTTTGTTTCCCGTTCAAAACAACCTACACCAAGGAGGCCAAGGGATGAGAGCCCTGTGGACCCCAAACCTAAATTTCCAAGACTTTTTGACCCCTCTTTAGAAGAGGATATATACAATTACGACCTAATTGAGGATGATATTCCTGCTGACACTCGGGATGAGTAATTAATCAACCCTGAGGACATGCATGATCCCATAGAGGGCTGGGAAGAGAACCCAGATGTGGGTGACCCTCAACCATGGCAGTCCCTGGATCATCAAGACCTTGATGCCCTGTCTCTGGACTCTCCCCAGTCCACTCCCACTAGGCAACAACCCTCGCCAGTGGATGACCAGTTGACTTTTAACGTAATGTTGCGTAAAGCAGCTGATCACTTTAAAATTGCTACAGATAAAGCGGTCCCCGAAGTGGACTTCGTGGAGGACATAGTTAAGGAGAAACCGTCGGCCAGCCAGGCTATTCCTCGCTTCAATTCAATCAAAAAACGCCTGGCGCCCTCCTGATCAACACCTGCTCTCACAAGAGGTGTCAACCCACGAATAGAAAAACTCTTTCGCCCTTCTCCATCAGACCCTCTGTATATCAGAGGTAATTCCACCCCAGACTTTCTGGTCGTGACTACTATACAAAACCGGGCAAGTGTCCCTTTGTCAACAGGCAAGGCACCCCTTGATAAGGAAGGTAAACGACTTTACGCCCTTGGGAAAAGGATCACGGTCGCAGCAGCGTTCTCAACGCGCACTGCCAACGACAATACCTTGCTGGCCAGCTACGCTGATACCCAGTGGGCCTTACTACAGGAAGGTATGCAGGAGGTTCCCGAACCCTTACGTACTAGTCTCCTCACCACTCTCACTGAGGGCAAACAGGTGAACCAGAGCATTCTTAAGAATAATTTGGATTCTCCAGAAACGGGTGGCCGATCCCTTGCTCAGGACACACTCCCGAAGAGACATGCATGGCTAGAGAACTCTGGATTCAAGCCAGAGACGCAAGCGTCACTGATAAACCCGTGGAAGAATCCAATCTGTTTGGGAAGGCGGTCGATGAGGCCCTCGAGACAGCAAAAGAGGAGCATGACACCTTAAAAACACTCGACCGGATTACACAAAGACCCTCTACAAGAAAAGGATCTGGGTGCAAACGGCTTTTTCGTGGCCAACATTTCCCTCAACAATACTCATCGGGAAACAATTGGAATTCTACACAGGGAAATAGCGGATAAACCAACCCGAATCCACAAAGGGGTCAGCGCCGTGGCAAAGGAAGAGGCCGGAACTCTACCCTCAGAGGCTCCCCGGCCTCTGGTTCGAAATGACCCAAAGATTCGGGTCCCCTGCTATGCCTCCCCAGTCGGGGGCCGTCTAACCTAGTTTCTTCACGCATGGGAGGGAATAAATACAGACCAGTGGGTGCTAAAGACTTTGGCCCACGGGTACTGTATAGAGTTCAACCGGTCCCCAACATTCAGACCTCCACAAGCAAGACTGACATCAGACCATCGTCGCATTCTTCTGCAGGAAGTCGAGACACTACAGGAAAAATGAGCCATAGAAATTGTACCTCTGTCGCAGGTAAAAGAAGGTATTTATTCAGTGTACTTCCTTGTACCCAAAAAGGATCTAACCATGCGCCCTGTTTTAGATCTGCGCCCTGCGAACACATTTGTAAAGCCACAAAAGTTCTGCATGGTCACACTGCAGGAAGTAATTACACTGCTATCACAGGGAGATTACATAGCAACACTGGACATGAAAGATGCATACTTTCATAGTTCAATGTTTCCAGCGCATAGAAAATATCAGATTTATGATAAAAGACCAGCAATATCAGTTCAAAGTACTACTCTTCGGCATAGCATCTGCACCAAGGGTATTTACAAAAGTACTAGTGGTGGCAGCAGCACATCTGCGCAGGCAATCCATCCCGGTCTATCCTTACCTCGACGACTGGCTCATAACAGAGGACTGTCTGTCAAATACCCAAAAGACGTTGGATCTTTTATTCAGTCTGGGATTCTCCATCAACGAGAAAAAAATCCAGCCTAGATCCCAGTCAGGTCAAACAGTTCCTAGGGGTTCTAATTTGAACAAATCACAGCCTTGTCTCCCCTCCGCCCCCTCCAATGAGAGCGTCCAAAACATGTGCAGATCCCTCGGCATGAAGCCACTCAAGAGGTGACTACGCAAGGCTATGCGACTACTAGGAATGATGGCGCCAGTGGTGTCAGGCCAGCGGACAGTGGAACGATCTAGTGGTCGTCTCCCAGGCCCTCGTTCTCTTGCTGCAGTGGTGGTCGAGGGGCAACCTCTTGAAAGGGAAATTCTTTACTACCCCCATAGTGGAAGCCACTCTAACCACAGACGCGTCTCTTACAGGGTTGGGATCTCACTGTGCTTCAACAGACAGCGCACGGAGGTTGCTCGTCAGACATACCATCCAACCACATAAACCTGTTGGAGCTATTGGCAGTGTTGAAAGAACTGAAGGCTTTCCAGACACAACTGCAGGGGAAGACGATCCTCATCAGTGAGAGCCCCATGGCCATGTACTATCTGAACGAACAAGGGGGCATTCATTCTCCAGGGCTGTCCAAACTGTCCCAGAACATTTGGAAGTGGACTCTCAAACGCAACATGTACCTGTTATCACAACATGTTCCAGGGGAACTCGATCTTCTGGCAGACGTACTCAGCAGAGACTTTCCGTTGCCCAGAAAGTACAAATGATGATTACACAGAGACATTGTTTCCAATGTTTTC
Organism: Ambystoma mexicanum; assembly: GCF_040938575.1. NCBI lineage: Eukaryota > Metazoa > Chordata > Amphibia > Caudata > Ambystomatidae > Ambystoma > Ambystoma mexicanum. Next base: position 1,091,335,412 of record NC_090929.1, read on the forward strand.
GCAGAATGGGGCTTCCGAGAGATGGATCTGTTCGCAACTCTGGAACGCTCAATGCCAAGATTACGCCTCCAGGTACCCCCAGAACCGTTCCAAGGGGAACGAACTCTGGATAACATGGTCAGGGAAATTTGTCTACGCTTCTCCCCCGCCCCCGACTTCCCTTCTCAACACGATTGTGCACAGGATGCACCAGGAACCAGTCACGATGATACTGGTGGCCCCCATGTGGGCCCGCCAACCCTGGTTCGCTCATCTGATGGAGATGTCCCTATCTCCTCCAGTCAAACTGCCTTGCCCGTACAACTTGTTGTCACAAGACTGAGGGGAGATGCTTCACCCATGCCCGCAGACATTGAACTTAGCGGCCTGGCTCCTGAAGTCATAGTTTGGACACCTGCAACTCCCTCAGAGATGTATGGACATTCTCCGGGAAGCAAGAAAACCGAACACCAGATACTGCTATTCCATTAGATGGAAACGGTTTGTCATCTGGTGCAACTCAAAGAGCATTAACCCAATGAACTGCTCTTCCACACACATTGTTTTATACCGAACTCATTTACTTGACTCAGGCCTGGACTTCAACTCCATAAAGGTGCACCTAGCTGCACTTTCAGCCTACATGACATCACAACAGAAAGTGTCATGGTGGAAGATACCAGTTATTAAAGCTTTTATGGAGGGAGTGAAGAGAATTCATCCTCCCATTTCTATCCCAGCTCCCGGATGGGGCCTAACCGTGGTGTTGACTAGGCTTATGGGTGCTCCTTTGGAGCCCATGCAGAAGGCAAGTCTTAAAGACCTCACCGTTTAGACTGCTTTTTTGATAGCCTATACCTCCATCAGGAGGGTAAGTGAACTACAGGTGCTCCCGATCCTAGATCCCTTTGTAAAAGTTCACAAAGATAAGGTGGTTCTGCGCTCTCACCCTAGATTTGCGCCTAAATTCATTTCCAAGTTCCATGTGAACCAGTCAATAGAACTACCAACGTTCTTTCAGAATCCTTCAGACCTGGGAGAAAGAACCCTGCACACACTGAATGTACGCAGAGCTGTCATGTTCTACATGGAAAGAACTCGACCACTTGGAAAGACTAATCAGTTTTTCGTTTCGGTGGCAGCAGGGAGAGGAGGAGACGCGGTCTCCAAAGCCACCATCTCTAGGTGGATTGTTAAATGCATCACACTCTGCTACACTCTTGCTAAGAGAGAGCTGCCCTTTAAGCCTAGAGCACATTCCACTCGAGGCACTGGGGAGTCTATAGCATTCATTGCAAATGTTCCCCTTGAATCTATTTGCAAAGCGGCAACCTGGAGTTCTGTACACACCTTTACAAAACACTATTGCCTAGACTCTCATTCTAGGTCTGATTCTCGGGTGGGACAGGCAGTACTAATACATCTTTTCACCACTGTTCTTCTCACAACCCACCTCCAACTCCGGGTGCTGCTCGCTAGTCTATGCACAGCATGCGATTCTAAGCAGATTAACAAACATCAGAAGACCTGCATTACTTACAACCATCAGAAATGCTTTTAAGGTATCTGCTTAGATTCGCATGCACCCAGCCTTCCTCCCCGCTCGGATGGAAGGAACATAGACTTCCTACTACTTTCTCTTTTCTGTACTCACTCGATAGTCATAAGGCTCCCTCGCGACAGAAAAAAAATATGAGGGACGTCGACGTGTGAGGGATCTTGGGTACACTAAATGTCACGTAGGGATAGTGCTACAGGAACGCCCTTGTCGACGTCTCCTTTCGATTCTCGAAAGACTAGATGCAATACTCTGCGGTTACCACTGGATGTCGACCATATGCACAGCATGTGAATCTAAGCAGATACAACCATCAGAAATGCTTTGACAGTAAGTAATGCATGCCATTTTACCCTTTCTACAATTAATGACTTGTGGCAGTGGTTTACTTTTTACTACCATTGCGTTTTTACCGCTGGCTACGTTTGGATGCCTATATTATCAAAATGGCCCCGGTCATTTTTCGCCATTTCTTGCTGAAAAGGTCCTTCTTGAGATTTACTCTGCGCACCAAACCAGGTTTGGTCCCTTAATTTGTTTTGTCTTTGGCAGGATTCACAAGTGAAGCTCCCGCCTCTGGCTCCAGTATGTCTGGCAGGGGCAGGAAGTGAGGGAGGTGCCCGAAACTCCCTGTGCTTAATCCCCTTGGTTAGAGCAATCCACCCAAAGGTGATTGGCCGGCTGGTTTTCCGGCAAGGACAGCCACCCTGCTGTGTGATTGACAAAAAGGCACAGCTTTTGGCTTGGAAGGCAAAGTCCACCACTGGACGAAGGAATCCGAAGAAGAACCTGGAAGAGACGCCTGCTACAACTCCTGGACCGTTGGTTTGCCCGGTGAAGCCCTGCTGCTTTGCTGAAGCTCCGAACTCGTTTCGACTAGAGAAGCCCTGCAAGGAGCACTTCTCCCCTTGAGTTGGTGGGACCAGTCCACTCCAAAGTGAACTCTTGGACATCCTCTCAAAGCTGGCTGTACTTCCACTGCTGCTGGGACTGAAGTGCCACAGAGAGGTACACCAAACCGAGTGGATCGCTTTTATGTTGGACCCGAGCGGCACAAAGATCCCCCGGACTTCCCTGAAGCATGACTGACCAAGCCTGAGCCACCGCAACAGATTGCTGGACCCCAGATGCGAGGAAAGTCTGAAGTGGTATCCGAGAACCGCGCTGTTGCTATTTGCTGTCAGACGCGAGGGGCTGAAACCGCGAAGTGCCTCTGAATTGATGTTTGCCCATTGCTGCCGCTGACCACCTCATTGCAGTGCAGGAGTACCCAGACGTCCTCCCTCTTGTCCCCACGACTGAGGCCCAGGAACAGAAGCCAGCTGGAACCATTTCTTCTAACCAAAGTGGGAACCCCATCCTGCCTTATCTTTACCCAGTGCTGGGTCTATTTAATTAGAATTTTTGATTTTTTTAACTGGTGCTTCTCACAGCACCTCGGCCAAATGGCAGCTCTGCCTGGCCTTGTCTGCTGCTTCCACTGGCTCCCACCTCTCATTGGCTGCCCTGGCTGTTATTAGCCAATGAGAGCAACTGGGAGGCGTCAGCCGACCCATCACCCAAGACCCACACCAAAGGCCCTGTCTACTCTGTCCATTTCCAGGACGCACCAGGGCAGGTAACCCGCTGCTATACTGTACTTGCCCATTGCTTCTTTTCTCCTACATCTGTGTGTGCTGCTGCCCTGCAACATGGGGTAGGCACCATGCTTATGCTCTCTGAATTGTCTCTTGCATCTGTGTCATTGCTGCCCTGTAACATGGGGTAGGCACCATGTTTATGCTGCAATGGAATAATCGCCACTTATCTCTCTCTTGCTCTTGGCTTATGATGCATGACCTTGCACTTTACACAATGTTGTAATGCACCTTTAAGCTTCCTATTCTGTAACCGAAGCACTGTAACCAATCTCTAATGCTTAAGCGCCTAGATAACTCTGGGTTTGCTATACAAATAAATAAACAAAGGTAGTGTAAAGTCTAAGCACTTACCTCTTGTTGTGTAGCCTTACTTGCTCTCAATTGAGACTTGTCTTGGTTGCCATTGCAGATTTGCTGACAGCTTTGCCTCTCAAGCCTTACAGCTTGTGGCCCTTCAAGTGAACTTTATTTCTACAAACTTATCTAAAAACATTGTGCAGGACATTTACTTACCTGCAAAGAAGGTCTTCAGCTCCCCTAGACTTTGCTCAACTAACATTGGCTGGCCTGCCTCCCCGAGAGACTTTTCTATTTGACTTTGTGCTTTTGCCTTTCCACCAGGAAAGGGTTAATTTACTTTGCATCGGAGGGTTTTAAAAGTACTTGCCAGTTTATGAATGCTTTGTTAACCTTTGTTTTATTCCCCTATCCAACCCTTTTCACCCAAACTCAGTATTGCTCTAAGTGTACGAGTTATAAATCAATGGCCACAGTGTCCTAGCTATTTAGGTCACCTGAGGGTGTAGGAAGTGTCTGTGTGCCATCCCCAATGGGTATCATCTGATTTAGAGAAACTAAGTGTTTTTTGAAGTGTACTATAATTGTTACATATCTTGTTCCCTTCTGAAGAAGGCTTATATAACTGACTGTTAAATTAATAATTGTTTAATTAAGAAACATTGAGTGTGTTTATTTGAATAACTGTCACTGTGAAACTCTGTGTTACAGCTCTGCTGCTCACATTAACCCCTTTTGAGATAAGCCTTGCTGCTCAGCCATCCTACCAACCTGTGTAGTACAGACTTACCAAAGGTTGGGGTTCCTTTTGCCAGGAGGTCAAGGTTGCTGTAGTCTTCCAAAGGATATGGCACACAATCTTGCCCAACACTGGTGGCAGGCGGTGAGGATCTATTGTAGAGTTGTTACATTGAGTGTTTGCTTCACTTTTGGTAAACTAAAAACCCTCACAAGGCTAAGCTCCACTAGAATAGCAATTGTAACATACCTAGTATGGATACCTTCGAGCATGAAGCCCTGCTCATTTTAACAGTAGAACTGAAAGAAATGTGTAAAATCAGGAATCTCCATGTTAAAGGAAAGAAAAGTTAATTGATTACAAGGTTGTTAGATCATCAAAGGTTGGATAGTAGGCCTGGAACTCTTACTACTCCAGAAAATGTGTACATTTATCATGAGGATGATCATTCAGAGTCTAACTCTGTCTTAGAGTCAGAGGAGGGAGACGAGACCCCTCAGCAAGCCCTTTTGCCTCAACCTTTATCCACTGGGACCCCACAAGGCCCACCACCGAGTCCAGAATGTGTCTCTTGAAAAATGAGACTTGAATTGGAATTTAAAAGTTTGCAAGCTCAAGCTGAAGCCAAACATCAGGATATCAAACTCAGGGAATTGGAAATGCAACATGCTCTTGAAATGAAGAAATTATCTCTTGAAACTGTTTCCCTCCCTGAGTCCTATAGGTCTTCCAGTCCCAAGAGTCCTCGCCTACCTAAAGAAGCAGTGCGTATGTATGATGTGAAACTTGATATTTTGGATTGGTTGGGTGCCTTTGAATACAATCGTGTGATTCAGAGTCTCACAGGGGAATCGGTTGATTCCTTGGCTTTTGCCTAGGCTCCCCCAGGTTGCAACTGATGCTGTAATGGAGTTAGGGGAGCTTGAAAGATTGCAGTATGAGAATGTGAAACTGGCTTTGATAGACAGATTTGGGAAAACCCCTTCCCAGTAGAGGTTTAGGACCCGTAAAATGACTGATGGTACCCCTTGGGCTACCTGGTGTATGAATGTTTGAAAAACTAAGATCGACGGGTTAAGAGTTGCAGAGTAACTCCCTTTGATGGAATGAGAAATCTGTTTTTGTTGGAATCTATTTTTGATGCCTGGTCTCCTGAGCTGAGACAGAGATTGATTCCAAGAAGTTGGCAAAGGCTGCCGACTTGTGGGTTGCCAACAGGGCTACACACAAAAAGGATGAGGGGAAGCAGCACAAGAACAATGACAAAGAGAATTCTAAATCCAACCACCCAAAAGAGGGCCACAAACATAAGAAGTGAATGCCAATTTACGAATCAGGTCAGTCTAGTGAAGCCTCTGGTGGTAAACCAGAGGGAGGTCAACAGAAGCCCCCATTGTAGAACACATTTGGTAAATGTTATGCTTGTGGGTCAAACTGACCATGTCAAAGGGTATCCCAGATGTGAGGGTAAACCTTCAGGGGTCCACATTGCCTCCTTAGCCTTCATCCCTGAGGCAGAGGTTCATATGGCAAGAGGAAACTCATCTATTGGCTGAAGACCCCATTGGAGTCACAGCCAGTATACTATCGAATTCACAGAAGAACCGAATCGTGCAGTAATTCACGCAAAGCGTTGGCTCTGAAAAACAGAACTGAAGCCAACGGGCGCTGTGTGCGCTACTTATGCTGAGGACGTTGACAGCCGATGATGAGACGGCACATAGCGTCCCCTTTCGAAAAAAAAAATTCGAAGCAGCTGCAGATATATTATCATAAGATGAGGAATACGTGGGAGGAACATCCAATCAAGGATCGTTACCAGGGTTAAGTAACTTTTTCTTCTCTTTAGCAAATTGCAATCATCGGACTGTCCGCCCCAATTCATAATCCTACTGGCAAACCAAGCTGCATCGCAGACTGGTCATTGAATATGTGTCTGGAAAGATGTAGTGCAATTTTGGTCAAATTTGGGTTTATCGGTTGACACCCTATGCCGAAACCCCTTGCATGTAAAAATAATACTTTGGGCTGATGATTGGAGAGACACACCCTTTTCAGAAAATCTATCTCTGTTGCCTAAGGTGACACCATTCTACCCTTAAGAGGTTCCCAAGTGCAAGACACAGAGATTTGTTCCTCAGATTCCGATTGAGATCTTGCAGGACTTTGTACTTTTACAACCGTCTGCTCAAGAAACTCTGAGTTAATGCCGAAGCATGGTGGGAGGCATTTGAATTGTGGGGGAAATGCTGGGTTGACCTGTGCTCTGGTAAAATTCTTAGATTATCTTTTTTTTAAAATGTAAAGAACTGTAATTTAAAGATCAATTGGAAGGCTTGCAACATGTGAGGATCATGATTTTGATTGGCAAAAGTTTGTAAATCACTGAACGCCTAAATAATTTTTTTAATACATTTTTTTACACCAGAACACTAGATGTATGTGACACTAAAAGTAATATTTGTGATCATTGGTATGCATGGTGGCATTCGATACAAACTTTGACTGCACAAAGATCAGCATATGTGTGAGAATGATTTAATAAAGGGAAGATTGCATGCTCAACACTTATTTGTCTGGCACACTTTCCAGCTGTACAAAGGAACAGAAAACAATTTTCACCAAACAGAAACATGGTCGCATAGTTAATTTATTTTTGTAGTTAATGCATGTGCCAGCAGGACGTAGGATTGTTGGGTAGATATTTCATATTTATGCCAAATCCCCTCTTCCTTTGTCTGTTATCCTGAATAATAGAAGGTTTGTTCACTCATTCCTTTTTGCTGTAACCATGGGACCCCCCTGTGTTTTATGGAGTCCTGCTTTCCTCCATACTTAAAGGTATCTGTAATTTACTTTTGCAGCACACAACTTTTGTGCAGTGTTGCTGGGAGCCCTTTGGGCTTTCCTTTTTTGTATTGTTACATGTTCCTTGTTAAAACGACCCTTCCCAAGGATACTTTTTCATAATTCTTGCTTTTTATTTTGTGAAATCGGCACACACCACCTTTTATATGTAGTGCTGAGGGTAGTTACATAGTATCCCCTTTCTCACTGCTCCTCTAACATTTCTGATACAGGGACAGGCATACCTGAATGGCTGGTAACAGTGGACGATTTCTACCTTATTTTGTGCATTTTCCCTAAAATGGCTGTGTTCGCAGCTGCGCTAGTGCACAGAAGGGTCACTATTGACCCAAAATGGTTGCCCCCTTTTTTTTCGCTATTTCTTTTGTGCTTCTCCTTTCTTGGTCCTTCTTACCAACCTTGGTGGGGAAGGTCCTTGCTTGACTTTGGTCTTTGGCAGGAATCCTTTGGGAAGCCCGGCAAGGCCTGAGAGTCACTGGGAAGACATGAAACGAGGGAGGAGCCTGAAACTCTGCAGACCTTTGTCTTCTGGAATGCCCGCCTGGATCCAGTTCCAACTGGGAGGCTGACTATCCTGAAAGGGCAGCCACCACCCAAAGTTTGAATGATGCATGACTGTTGATTGGCTGGATTCCTGGATAAAAGGTTAGGATCCTGAGACAAGACAAGTTTACCACTGGAACAGAAGAACTGAAGAAGACAAGAGACGTCTGCAGCCTCTTCCAGCAACCGGAAAAGCCTACTGGAGTACTGCTGCTGTTCTGATCCTGTTCTAAAATGGACAGGGAAGCTTTGAAGAGGATAACTTCCTCCCTTGGACTGGTGGGCATAATTAGTTCTTAGACGGCCTTCATTTCAAGCCATCCTACGATGTGCTGAAACCACCAATACCCTTGCACCTGTAGCCTGATTGCAGTGCATAGTCTTTCCGTGAACGAACTCTCCTGAAACTTTGATGGGCTTCTTCCTGACCTTCACTGGAAAGATCCCCCTCCAAAGTCTGTTCTTCAGAGTGCAGGACTGAGCAAGCGAGGTAAATCGTTCTGACGAGAACCGTTCTCCATTGGAGTCTGTGAAAAGGCACCAAAACTGCAGACCAATGTTGGAACATGGAGAATACTTTGCTGGGAGTCCTTTCTCTCGACTCTGCTGCAACATTCCTTCCAGTGTCCCCCCTTTCGTCACCACAACCAAGGAACAGGAGACTGGATCCACCGCTGCAGCCCCATGAAAGAATCCAGCTGCATCTTCTTAATCACTCGTCAGGTACTGTGGGACCCGTGGTAGTACATACCTTGAGTCATTCTGTTGCTGCTTTGTTGCTGGAGTGCTGATTCCGGTGTTTGGGTGTTCGCCCCCTTACCGTTCACCCAGGCCTGATGTTTTGTGTGCCAATAGGGAGCCTTTCCCAAGGTCCCTGAAAATGTTTTGACCAACAAAAGCCCTTTACTTGTAATTGATGAATCCTCTGCATCTGTGCCGTCTCTGCATTACCAATCCGACTTTGAAGAACTCGTGCCTAGGTTGGAAAGGACAGCTAATGCCTGAAGGCCTCTGAAAAGAAATGCAAGTCTTTTAAAGTACTGACCTGATATTGTTGGTGTTGCTTAACCTTTTTATTCCAAAAACACATTTTCTGAGGTCTTGTAATAAGTGATTTTACTTACCTTTTTTTATTTTATAGCTGATTAAATCAACTTTTCAAATTTATAACACATATTACGCTTATTACACTTTTCAGTTGTACTCAAGATTACATAATAAAATTACAAATGGACAAGAATTAGTAAGATCAAATAAGAAGACTTAATTTACACAGAAAATCAGAGTGTATAAAAACCTTTGAAATAGTTAGAGACGAAATCACGGTTATTTCTTATAAAATTTCATATGGCAAAACAACTTCAAGGAAGTGCACTAGAGCTTTTATCACTGTGAATTACGTGCTAGAAAATAAAATTCTCCATATCTGATTTTCATGCATTTCCTGTTTCAAATTTAACAAGTTGGTAACAAATGTGGCTCGTTGTTCATTCAGATTGACACAAGTTACAACCAAATGCTGTAGAGTTTCCCTTACATACGGGGATTCACAGAAACGACAGAAGTTCATATTGTTTGGAATGCAGTTACGCCTAACTAAAACTTCTCTGGTAAAATATAAATTTAGTCCAGGAGGATTCTAGCTTGTGAAATCAAATTCGACAGTTTAGACTGAAGGCTCACATAAATGTTATCCGTGACCGTGTTCTGTATCACAAGCCCCAAATATTTATATTCCGACTACTGCCATACATTCCTTTTGTATGAACCAAGTAGAGTTTTTAAATTTCATTTTCCTTGTGGCCTACAAACCATAATTTGGGATTTATCCAAATTGACTTTGAGATGATTTTTTCCGACATAAATGGAAAGGGCTGAAAGTAAGTTCTGAAGACCCTTGGGAGTTTGTGATATAAGAACTAAGTCGTCAGCGTACAGCAGCCAGGCTATACACCGACCTCCCAACTCAGGGGCATCAGAAATAACTTGAAGAAACATTTTGCCCATGTCAAAAATGAATAGATTAAAATATTGAGGCTAAAATACAGGCTTGCTTAAGACCCAAGTAAGTAGGGAAAGATGCGGACAAGAGACCCTCTAGCGATAGCCTCACACGCATAGAGGTTTCTGTGTGTAGGTGAATCACTAGTGCCAAAAGCGATGATGGACAGCCAAGGAGTCTTAACTTTTGAAATAATAAATTCCGATTTATGGAATCAAACGCGGTCCTAAAATCGATAAATGCAAAATATAAAGATTGCTTCCGGAGAGCGTACTGAGCCTTAAGCATGTTGATTGTGATATTAGGAAGGGTGCCAAGGCCACTCAAAAATCCGGATTGAAAAGGATCTCTCTTTAAACAATTTTTTGTCCGCTTGTTCAAATCCCTTAGAATTAAACGACAGAAGATCTTTCTGGGCACGTCTAGCAGGGAGATGGGCCTGTAACTAGCCGGATTGGCCCGTTCACCCTTCTTGTAAATGGGGATAACGATGGATTGTTTCCAGGAGGCCGGTATATTTTGGGTTAACAAAACATTCTTAAAGATGAGATATAATATGTTAGCCCAAATGTCTGGAAATTGTTTCATTTGTATATTTGACAGTCCATCTGGACCAGGTGCTCCAGACTGGCTAGCTTGATTGATGAATAATAAAATGTCATCTTTATCAAAAGTGAGGTGGAAATTAAGTTGGAGGTCAGGCTTATCTATGCTGGTGTTTTCTAAAGGGGCAGCATACAGGTTGGAGTAATAATTAACGAACGTTTCTTCGTTCACATCGTTAGTTTGAACAGCCACCTGATGGCCTGCAGTCGCCTGGTTTATGATTTTCCACGATTCAGCAGAGTTTTTATTAGCTAGAAGTTTTAGCATATTGCTACCATCAGATTGATATAATTTGGCCTGCTTCCCTCTTAACCAATTCCTGTATCTTGTTTCAATAAGAGTCAGGACCATAACTTGTTTATCACAGGGGAGCTTATAAGCCTCCCTCTTTTCTGCCCAACCTGATATTTCTTGGTTCTAATTTCATGATTGAAAATATGCAGATGAGGTGTTCGTTTTTGTTTGAGTGAGAGATGTTGGTTGAAAAAGCTGCATTAATTCGTGATAGACTACCTCGGAACCCTGTTTCCAAGCCCCTTTACACTTTAGCTGGGCGTCATAACATGACCTAAATGCTTCTAATGCTGACTCCGACCAGATTAATCTATTTCTAGTCGTATTTATTGCATAGGAGCCCATAAGATAACCTGGCTCCCCTTGAGTCATGTCTGGTTTAAGGCGCCATGTCGCATTGAGCATGTTATGATCACTCACTTCCATATCAATTACTTGGAAGGTTGTTACACCATCATATTTGCATTGACATAAATATAGTCAATAATTCCTTTGCTAGAGCCTCGGTGCCATGTTGTCTTAGGAGGGAAGTCTCCAGAAAAGGAACCATTTAATATGGACAAGCCTCTGGACTTTATAAAGCTTGTCCATTTAATGAGGCGTGTTGTTTCAGATTTACGATTTGGTCCCAAGCAATGCAAATTTAAGTCCCCGGCTAGAAGAATCGATTCCGAATTGCCATCCAACATAACAAGATCTACAGCTTTGTTCACAGATACCAGAAACCTGTCATCAGTAATGCCTACGGGATTCCAATACATGTTAACTTACCTTTTGAACTGTGTTCAATTAACTGTATAACTCTTAAATTATGGTTTACTCACCTATAGTATAGCATTGGTTTTCTATTGTTTATTAGTTTGAAATAATACTAACCTGAATATAACTTTACCATGTACATATAAAATAAATAACTATTTTACTATAACCACAAGTATGTATGTTTCTTTGGGCCTATGTTATTTACTGAGTTCAGTGTATTTGTATTAATTTGTCATTAATATAGCACCTTACTTACCTACAGCTCAAATCTCACTCCTGAGCAACCAGGCTTCTCTCTACAATACAACAACCTTCAGTAGTTGAGGCTCTGTATTCCAAGGGATAGTTTAAAGTCTTAACACAGTTAGACTTTAGATAAACTGTCCTAACAAGTATCTGAAAATGTGTATTAACAAGGACACCACCTGGCCTAGCAGTTTGGTCTGGGCTGCTCCCATTGGTGGCAGTACCCGAGTGATTTGCATATGGCTCGACTCCTTTTACAGTGGCACAGACGGTCTTAAAAAAACCGGTGGTGTGGAAGGTTTCCCAGAGCAGTGGCAGTGGTTCAGATTAATTCAAAACCTTCCACGCATCAATTTATTTGGTTGAGTATATCTGTCACATAATTATCATGGTGACAACAAATGTGAGTCTTGAGTGTACAAAATAAGCCAATTGGACCTTTCTTGATTGTGAACAGTGGATTTAGGTCACATTTTACTATTATGCTTTTTTTTGTTTCGCCAATCCTCCTTACACACTGCCAGAATTCAACAGGGTAAGCCACAGTTGATTGCAACAGTTTCTGCAAAGATTGTGTATATGTTAAATCTAATTGTTTTTGCCAGTACCTTTTAAGTTCGACTTTCCATAGTTCACAAGAACAACCACCCACCCTTGCTTGTTTTTGTCATCTAGATACAAGCCTTAAGGATGGACTCTTTCATGAATTTAAGAAGTATGGAAAGGTTACTTCTGTACAGATACATGGAGTGTCGGAGGAGCGATATGGACTGGTCTTCTTCCGGCAACTGGAAGACCAAGAGAAAGCACTTATATCATCGAAAGGAAAGCTCTTTTTTGGAATGCAGATTGAAGTAACAGCATGGATGGGCCAAGGTAAGGGCCAGGAATTTTCAAGGGGGTCTTGTTAATAGTTTTCCCATTGCTACTATTGAAATGTAATTTATTGAAAATCCAGACTCTTTATTATTTCACCCAACAAATATTTTGGGAGTATTAGCCGTGCTGAAGTGCCTTCATTTGGTGGCTTGTAGAAACCGATCATCTGGCTGTCTCAATTTTCCCAGCTCAGGTTCTTATGCATTCAATCAGATGATCTATGCTGATAAAAGGTTAATTTAGGCATGGGTTGACAAGTGGTATGGTGGAGATAAGGGGCTGGTAGGAATGTTTAAGGGGTGTCTCAGATCTCTCTTCTATGCTTACCACCACCATTTAATCGATTAACTAGATGTTAGGAGTGAATCAGTGGGAAGCTGTTACACACCATTCAACCTCCATCATACCTCTACAACCTGTTCTCAACTGTCATTCATGGTCAAACACTACCCTATAGGCTTACTGCAGTTGAAGTGGGGATCCCAATTAACAAGATGATCGGGATTCATTGGTTTCCTAATGCCAGTGATTCAGATTTGGCCTTTTATTAGCACCCGCCTCCTTTCGTCTGGGACGTTTTGTGGTCAGCATTTTCTTGCATTGCTTCCTGTAGTGTTGTATGCTTTTCATCGCTTTATTTTACTTCTGGTCTTGTAGGGGAATGAGTCTTGTACATTTATTTTCAAGAACATATGCACCCTAATTTCCTCTGGAAATGTGTTCGATGTATTAAAAAAATAAAAATCAATTGATGTGGCGTTTATCCAGAAATTATATTTTGTGTTCAAGGCAAATTATTTGCTCCATTAGCATTCCATGTATAACATGGCCCATATGATACTCTTAACTGAAATCAAATGGTATGCTAAAATTACAGAAAACCATGCATTTGAAACATGTAATTTGTCAATGAATTGATAAACCATTTATTTTGTATTTTTAATGTTCAGAGGAATAACTTTCATTTTGTGTGAGAAGTTGTTGTATTTTCTGCTGGCTCATTGACAACAATCTGTTTATTTGGAAATTGGGCACAAGCTTCAGCCTTTGGATTTATGTCAGCTATTTTGGACAGCATTGTATACACTTATATAATCATTCTTTATTGGTTTGTGATTGCCAGTGTGTTCTGTTATGTGGTTTCGAGTGTTGCTGTGTTGGGGAGATCCTGGTATTACAACTGATTCTTGGGTGATACCTTTCTCAAAATAGGTTCTCTCGGGAGGGTATTTTAGAATACATCTGTATGAAGCAAGGTTCTAAATAATTCATAAGAGAAAGATCATTATTTTTTTAACCAAGGAATTAACTTTGGTGTTGATAATGCTGAGAAGTAAAGGGACATGAGAAGCAATTGGCTGAGGTTTCTGCTATCTTGCTTATAACTGCTGTCCCCCACGTGCTCCATCTACTGCTTCTTCGGAGGTCCTCTATTGGCATCTGTTAGAAGGGATTTTCAGATTAAGCAGTGGTGTGTGGTTCAGGTTGGCCAACCAAATCAAGGTTATCCACACTTGGTATAACCAAACTGTGTAATATTGACTTAGCAATACATCTGGAACTTAGAAGAGCAGGGATTTGGTATGTAGGTACAATTAAAACACACTGCCAAGTATTGAGAGGTCCACACAGTTCTATAAAAATAGAATACTAGGCCAAAACGCATACAGGTAAAAGTCAAGTAGCCCCAAAAGGGGCAAAGGGCTACATAATATTTTACAATTTGTTATAGCGCCAGTGCAAAGCAATAACGCAACTGTTTTAAGTAAATTGGTGAAAGTAAAATGTTAAAGCAAATAAAAACATTATGCATTCTAACTATAAGGCACTTACCTTTAAAATGTTTAGATCCTTCCATAGCGAGCCAAGTTAAGTTCCACTGGGCTTAGGACGTCTCCCTGTAGCAAGACCTGGCTCAAGCCAACAAATTCTTTTTTTCAATTCTAAAGCACATCTTTCAAAATCAGTTACTGAATTCCCGCTCACTGAGGTGGTTCCCAAGAGAGAATTCTCAACCCTCCTCCACCATACCCGTAGTCAGGTAAGGACTCTTGCATAGGAATGGACTATGCACCAAATTAATCTGTATGGGGGCAGGGGATGCACCAAAAGTGGCGAATACTCTGCTCCTGAACCCTGAGTCACAAAATTTGGTAGGCCTTGCAAAATCTACTTGACCATTCGCATAGATGAGTAGTGATTGTTAAAGGTATTTCTACCATGCACCGTCGCCAACGGAATTGGTCCCCAGGCGCTCGGGCAGATCTGCAAACAAGAAGGTGGGGTAGGATTAGTCGGGTGAAGAGGGAGTAGGAAAGTGAGAAAGGGGATATCCTGTTGGAGGTTTGAGTTCGGTTTTCACTGTGTGCTGAGCTTGGGTGTGAATATTGTATTGATGCAAGTCCTCGTGCTGTTGGTGCAATTTATGTGTTTGAGTTTGATGCAGTGTGCTGAAGTGTGTGGTTTGCTTTGCGAGAAAGTGGTTGTGTCGATTTTTGTGCGAGCTAAGTATGCAGAAATTTCAGCCTTTGGGTTAGTGGGTTATCGGTCTTAGTCCTTATAATTCTTGTTCTATGTATCCGGTTGTCCTATGGTGTAGGCATATTCTTTTTCTTTCCCTGTCCGTCTAATTGTTAGGAGTGATGGCATGGCAAGTTCCCAGCTGTTATTTTTGACCTTTGTGTCCCAGGTTGGGTCGTGCATTGTCCCCCACTCTGGTCTTGGTGCTGTACTTTTACAATCACTGGCATGCTTCCCATCTATTTCCTGTCAGTGGTCCATTGCTGCCTGTGTTTACTTTGTAGGCCAAGGTGTTATTGATGTTTTCATCCTTACCCTTCCATCACAATCTCTCCTTGATCTTTCTTTGGTATGATTCTAGCTCATCTATCCTTCAGTTGGTAAATTCATATGCCTTAGATTGTTCTTCCTGATCTTCTGTTGATGGGTGATAGCTTGGGGAAATATGGAAGATCGGTTTCCTCTCAACATTGTTTCAGCTATGCATCTGCTCCCATATGCATTCTTTCTAGTTATGGGGTGAAGAGCCAAGATGTGAGGAGTTTTCTGAATAGGAGGTGATCTCTTGTGCTAAGTATGTTCATTGGTAGCTCGTTCCAGGTTTTTGGGGCGAGTTGAGAAAGAGGATCCTCCAAATTTTCTTTTGTTGTATGGTTTTGGTTCCAAACCGATGTCGCTGCTGGATCTGATCGGGCTTGCTGGGCGATGTACATTTATTTTTTCTCTTAGCAACTCCACGCCTTGATTGTGGATCGCTCTGTGCGTCATGCACATTGATTTGAACTTGATTCGCTGTTTTATTGGTAGCCAGTGTAGCGTTTTCAGCGCTGTGTGATGTTCTCTTCGAGGTAGTTTGCAGTCTGGCTGCCACATTTTGTATGTGTAGGAGTATTTTTAGAAGTCTTTCTGGCAGTCGTTCTGGCATTCCCAGATATGGGCTATTGGTGTAGTCTACTTTGGACACAAAAAGAGAGGTGACGTGAGTGTTTTGTTGATGAATGACGTGAATGGTAGGATCCTTTTATACCGCTCGCAGGAGAAAGAAGCATTCCTCGATTAGAGCATTTACTTGTGGCTTTAGAATAAGTTTGTTGTCCATCCGGATTCCATCAGGTTTCACAGGTGGCCAAAACTGAGGGGGTACAAGAAGGTATCACCACTAGCCAACCCCACTAATAACTCATCCCTCTGCTTGCACCTCTCAAACGCTAAACTAAATGTAACCATACCTCTATAGTACATCACTACACCGCAACAACTAAACAAACCATACACAGCCTCGCACAACAGCACATGACAACTACCGACCGAAAATTCACACCTATGCCCTGTGAACAATGTAAACCGAACTAAAGCTGCCAACAGCACATCACAGCTCTTCCACTTTTTTCCCGCTCAGTCCCACTACCCCCACCTCCACCCCCCCTCACACACATTTTAGCCTCTTGCTTTTCCGATCCGCCAGAGCGCCAGGGGTCCACTCAGGTGGTGATATTGCATGGTATAAATATCCTTTAACATAACATATCCCCTCCCAGAAACGCCACCACCCACAAGAATAAGTAGCTCCCAGAGTATTTTTTTCAATTTCCAGCACTGCTTGCAACAACATATGAAGTACCATTTGCTTGATACCTGAAGCCCACCCCCGCAAAATCCCTGCCGAAGATTCTGCATGTGCGCTGAGTTGTTGTGCCTAGAAACACTTGCGTACAGGCGCGTTATAAATGCTGTATCATATCATTGGGAAGGGATGCCCTGTCGTGCAGACTTGATTTTGCTGGCATTAGAACATGGGCTCCAGGCAGACCCTCTTCTCGGTGGAGAGCAGCTATTCCAGGCAAATTGGGTCCTCGGCCACTAACTAGTTGAAGAGCTTTCAAGTGCCAGGCTGCTATGTGTGGCAGTCTGGTGTAGTGGATGGAGCGGTCTCCATGATGCTCCGGGTACACTACCGAAGTCCATAGACTGCAATACACAATTTTAGGTTGGGGCCTGACTGTCGGAGGTGGAAAATCATGAACATGGTCTTCCCTAGTGGTGGTTGAAGTTGGTGCAGAGGTCCCTACACGACTGGCCTTGACAATGCTTATTCCCAAAGTAGAAGTTCTTCGGCTCTCCTCAATAATTCTTTTTTTGTCCTCTTTCTCTGGAATGTTAGTTCCATTTGACAAGCTAAAGAATGGTTGCAGCCCCTCTTCATGTTCGAAAAACCTAGCCTGAGGCAGTCGGAGTCCACCAATGGGAAAGATCTGTAGCATTCAGACAGGTAGTGGCTATCCAGTCATGGACAGCCATCTTCCTCATATCTGCTCAGCAACACACTTCACCTGACTAAAGTGGATTGTGATCGGGCTGTTGTCTTTAAGCTCTCCCGCCCCTTCCAAATAGTTCCACACACACAGCCAGTCCTACAGATAAGGGGTGTATCGGCCACTTATACTCCCTAAAAATAGCAAATACTCCCAAAAAATAAAAATACAGCGTAAAAATACTCCCAACAAAAATGGGAAATGGACACATTAGAGAATGCCCTCGTTCTGCCATTATGTTTGGACCAGTAGTACACTGAATGCCACAGAAAGAAGCTCTACTATTATGACTGCCTGGTCTGAGGAGAAACAAGTGTTCCTTTTTAATGAGCCTGTATAACTTGGTGCAAAGAAATATTTTCTTTTACAGGTAAAACATATTTTTACTCTTATTAAATACTCCCACTGGGAATGGAACTTACTTTTTTTACTATGTAAAAAATCGTTTTACTCCCAACTTTAAAAAATAGAGAGCAAAACACTTTTTAGGACGGATAATAAGCAAGATGGCACATAAAACAGCACTTCAACCACATGGATATGAAAGATGCATACTTTCATATTTCAATGTTGCCAGCACACAGAAAATATCTAAGGATCATTATAGAGGACAAGCGCTATCAATTCGAAGTCCTCCCCTTCGGCATTACCTTGGCGCCAAAGGTGTTTACAAAGGTCCTGGCAGTAGCGGCTGCACACCTGCTCAGACTATCCGTCCCGGTTTACCCTTACCTCGAAGACTGGCTCATAACAGGGGACTCTTACGAAACATGCATATTGAATACTCAGAAGACCATAGATGACCTGTTCAGTCTGGGATTCTTCATCAACAAGACAAAATCCAGCTTAGACCCCAGTCAAGTCGAGCAATTTCTAGGGGCTCTAATTCAAACAAAATACTGCCTCATCTTCCCCTCCAACAAGAGAGTTCAGAACATGCTTTCTCAGATCCCTCAATATGTAGCCAGTCGGGAAGTGACGGTACGCAACGCCATTTGCTTGCTAGGTATGATGGCGTCATGCATGCGTACCATACAAGAGTGGCTTAACAGCCAGTGGTCCCAGGCCAGCGAACAATGGGAATATCTGGTAGTTGTCTCGCCAGCCCTCGTTCTCTCTCTGCATTGGTGGTCGAGGGAAAACCTCTTGAAGGGGAAAACATTCACCACCCCAGCAGTAGAAGCCCCTCTCACGACACTCATCTCTCACAGGGTGGGGGAACTCACCTGCTTCAGCAGACCGCGCATGGAGTGTGGTCCCCACAAGTAGCATCCAACCATATAAATCTGTTAGAGCTGCTAGTGGTATTCAAAGCACTGAAGGCCTTTCAGACACCGCTACAGGGGAAGACCATCCTGGTACTGACAGGCAGCACCACAGCCATGTATTCCCTAAACAAACAGGAGGGAACTATCCAAGCTGTTCCAGAACATTTGGATGTGGGCTCTCAAACACAAGATTTTCCTACTGTCCCAACACGTTCCAGGAGAACTCAATCTTCTAGCGGACATGCTCAGCAGAGATTTCCCACTTCTTGTAGAATACGACTGGCATCTGCACGAAGACATTGTCTCCAACGTCTTCACAGAATGGGGCTTCCCAGAGATCGACCTGTTGGCAACTCAGGAGAATGCCCAATGCCAAGACTACGCCTCCAGGTACCCCCAGAACTGCTCCAAGGGAATGGACTCTGGATAACATGGTCAGGGAAATTTGTCTACGCTTCCCTACCCCCAACCTCAGACTCCCTTACTCAACAAGATGGTGCACAAGATGCACCAAGAACCAGTTTGCCATGAACCACCGTGCTCGCCTCTTTTGGACTTCGTGGTCCATGATGCGCCGCAGTGTCTACTCCGCGGTCCTACCAACATGACCGAAGCGCGTCTCGCCATTCCTCTTACTACATTCAGCTTCCTAGAAAAAGACCACGCCTACGTGGCGCCGCGCGTCTCAACGCTACTGCTTGGTGTAGCTAGACGTGCGTTCCGAAGTTCGCTTCGCTCTCCCAGTTATTCCTTTTTCCTCCTCCCTTCCTGGTATCCAATTCACCCTACCCTTGCCCCAAATTTGTGGACTATTCCTGGAATTTACCTGCTCCTTCGGGTCCTTCGTCTGCTTCCTGGTTCCTCGCTCGGAAGCGGTACTGTTCCGTCAGAAGGCTGCAACTTCACGCTGGACTCCGAAGACCCGCGCCCAGGCTTGTACAAGTCCCGGACAGTAAGGAAGAAAGAACCTACCTCCAAGAGTGTCGCAAGAAAGGAAAGACAGGTGAGAAGGGGTGAAACTTGTGACAGATTAAGACGCCTAAAACCTAAAACAAAGACAGAAATGGAAGCCGCTGTACAGGACCTTATGCGAGGCATGCAAGAATTAACCACTGAAGTTCATAATCTAAAGGCGGATAATGCTGCATTAAAGCAGCTGGTTTTGTCCAGGGATTTTTCTGAAAAGGAAAGCGTTCTGTTAAGCGGAGTAGTTGACAAATTCGATGGGTCATCCAAAACTCTGCGGGCCTTCCTAGATTCCTGTTTGGTACACTGCACCTTCAAACCATACTATTTTTCCACTCCACAAGCTAAGGTTGGCTTCATGCTATCTCATCTCACGGGCAATGCCTTATCCTGGGCCACCCCTTTAGTCAATGCTGGCGATGCCCTCCTGGATGATTACGATGGGTTTGTAGAAGCTCTTAAGGCCATGTTTCATCGTCCTGAGCTCGTATACAGTGCGCAGGAACGACTATTTAAATTCCAACAAGGGAACCAGGAGATGCTCACGTATGTCACACGTTTCAAGCAGCTAGTCAAAGAAGCTGATTGGTCCCCAGAAGCTAGCTTTACCCTCTTTCGAAGAGGTTTAAACGAAGAGATAAAGGATGAACAAGCCAGAATAGCTCGCCTCAGCTCCTTTCAAGCCCTCCTGGATCTCTCCCTACAGATCGACTTCAGGATCCAGGAAAGGAAGGCAGAGAAGAAGAAATCAAGATCGACATCCCCTAAATCAGTCGCGAACTATCCTGGTGCTAGAGAAGCAACAAACACTCAAGCCTCTGAACCTGAGCCAATGCAATTAGGAGCCTTCCGAGGACCTATTTCCCCCCAGGAAACGATGCGCAGAATCAACACCGGGCGATGTATGTATTGCGCCTCAGACAAACATCTTGAGAGAATGTCCTTTAGCGCCACCTTAGCGCTCGGGAAACACCAGCTCCCGATCCTAGGCGGACCACAGCTTCGGGAGAAGGACCATTGCTCCTAGTCTATTCCCTCCTTGAGATCTCCTGGACAGAATACTCTTTTGGTCCTACAGACAACCCTATCCTTTTCCAAGAATGAATCTTACCCCATCCTTGCTTTAGTGGACTGTGGCTCCATGGACATCTTCATAGACCAGGATTGAGTTGTTGAACATCACATACCCCGGGAATCTAAAGAAATCATTCAACCTGTCGAAGCCATTGATGGCAGACCCTTGTCTTCTGGACCCATAACCCATCAAACAAAGGATCTACTGTTGTCCATAAATAATCATCAGGAAATCCTCAAATTTGACATTATAAAATCGGCTCACTATCCTTTGGTTTTGGGTATGCCGTGGTTACAAAAGCTCAATCCCTACATCAATTGGGCAGCAGGGTCCTTGTTTCTCAGTTCAGAACATTGTATGTCTCAATGTTTATCCCTTACCACCTTGTCGCATCCTTCAGAAGATTTCCAGGGATCTCAGCAATCCTCAGTAATTGTCTCCATCATCCAGATTCCCCGAATTTATCAATCCTACTCGGATGCATTTTCAACTGCCATTGTTCAATCACTTCCACCTGACAGACCTGAGGATTGTGCTATTGATACTGAGCCTTCAGCGGTAATTCCTTTTGAAAGAATGTTCTTTTTGTCTGAACCGGAAAAGAGGGCCCCCGAGAATATTTGGACACTAATCTAAAAAATGGAACGATTCGACCACCCAAGTCCCCAGCTGGTGCTTCGCTCTTCTTTGTTCCAAAAAAAGACTCCAAGGCACTTAGACCCTGTCTAGATTACCGTGGCCTCAACCAGTGCACACACTCCCACTTATCTCCGATATCTTGGAGGCTGTGAGGGGAGCTGTCATCTTCACTAAGCTTGATCTCAGGGGCGCCTATCATCTCATTCGTAGAAAAGGAAAGCAATGAGTGGAAAACAGCATTCAGAGCTCCCTTTGGTCACTGAGTACCTGGTAATGCCCTTTGGTCTTGCTAATGCTCCCGTCGCGTTTCAGCGTTTCATGGATTGGGTTTTTTTCTGATATGTTGTTCCTTTTTGTCATAGTGTACCTAGACGACATATTGATTTATTCGAAGACTCCTGGAAAACATCAAGAACATGTGAATGCAGTTCTACAGCGTTTACGTGAACATAAGCTCCTAGCCAAGCCTGAAAAATGCCTATTCCATGTATCAATTGTTCATTACCTTTGGTTTGTTCTTAGCTCCAAGGGCATTGGAATGGATACTTCCAAGGTCGATTCCATCCTGTCTTGGCCTGTTCCTACTACTGTGAAACACATCCAATCCTTCCTGGGACTTGCTAACTTTTGCAGGAAATTCATACCCACATTTTCTGACATTGTACACCCTTTTGTAACACTTCTGAAGAAAGCCACTCCATTTCAGTGGACCTCAGCTCAGGAGTCGGCGTTTCAACAATTAAAATCGGAATTCACTTGGGCTCCCATCCTAGCCCAACCGGATACAGACCGACTCTTCCTAGTTGAGACTGATGCATCGGATTACGCCATCGTAGCAGTCTTGAAACAGGAACTTGACCACAAGAAGGAACATCCCATAGCCTATCTATCCGGTACTCTAACTCCCAGTGAAACTCACTATTCCGTCCTGGAAAAGGAGTTGCTAGCCATCCGACAAGCCTTCACTGACTGGCATCCACTCCTTCTGGGAGCCAAACACCCAGTACAAGTTCGGACCATCGGAATTTGCAAATCCTACAGTCCCTGGAGTGCAGAAACAGCCCACAGGCCTGTTGGGCTTTTTTTTTTGTTGCTCAATACCTGTTCCAAATACTTCATCTTCCTGCAACACATAATGTCATTGCTGACGCCCTGTCCAGACGTCCTGACTATGAGCCTCTCAAGGCATGCTCCTTTTCCCAAGATGTTTCCAAACACATTGGTCGTGGCCCAAGCTGACTCCCTGCTGGAAAAGATCCGAGCTGCAATACCATCGTCTGAGTTCTGGAAGGATTACATTGGAAAGAACCAGTGGTCTTTGGACACAAAGGATGGTTACCTCTTCAAAGAGAACAAGCTGGCTGTGCCCACGGACAACTTGAGAACCAAGATTATCCATCTTTGTCATGACCCTTTTCCATTCCGGACATCGAGGCCTCACTTCCACCTTTCATCATATTCAGAGACAATTCTGGTGGCCACGGATGAAAGATGTAAGAAAGTATGTTCAATCCTGTGTAGTCTGTAACCAGAATAAACATAACAGAAGACCAGCAGGTCTCTTACACCAACCAGCGATGCCAACACGGCCTTGGGAAATCATCGCCACAGACTTCATCCTAGAGATAACTCTAGGATGAAGTCTGTGGCGATGATTTCCCAAGGCAGTGAAGTATACCCGACCATAATGTTTACAATTGATCTGTTCTCTCACATGGCTCATTTTACACCTCTGCTCAAGCTACCATCATCGTCAGATCTGGCTGGAATCTTCCTAGAACACATATTCAGACTTCATGGCCTGCCTTCCAAAATCATCTCAGACGGAGGGCCTCAATACATATCCCAATTTTGGAAACACCTATGTCAAATATTGGGAATTCAGCGTACATTATCATCCGGTTATCACCCGCAAACCAACGGCGCTACGGAACGAGTCAGACTTTAGAGCAGTATCTTCGTTGTTTTTCTACCAAACTCCAGGATGATTGGTTGCTTCTGATTCCTGTGGCCGAGTTTGCTTACAACAACTCGGACCACTCAGCCATCAAGACCTGTCCCTTCTACTGTAGTCAGGGGTTTTATCCTTCAGTGATACCATCTACACTACCTCATCCAACTCCAGTCCCTACAGTCAACTCCTGGATCGAAACCTTTATCAATATCCGCAAAGACGCTAAGGAACGATTGGAAAAGGCCAGGAAAGATGTCAAACGTTACGCAGACACCAAAAGGAGACCAAATCCTCCTTATACAGTTGGAGACAAGGTCTGGCTGTCCTCAAAGCTTCTTCCACGGCATCTACGGCCAAACAAATTGGCTCCTAAGTATTATGGACCCTTTTCTATAAAAGAAATCAATCCAGTAGCCTACCGACTCCAGCTACCAAATTCCTGGAAAAGGATTCATCCAGTCTTCCACACTTCTTTGTTGAAACCGTTTATACATTCCACCTGAACTTCTCCTAGACCCCCTCCAGTACTCGTCAATAAACAACTTGAGTTCGAGGTCTCCAGGATATGCGATTCCAGATACAGACGCGGCCAACTCCAGTACCTGGTTGAATGGAAGGGGTACCCTCCCAGTGAGCGTACCTGGGAACTGGTCTCAAACATGAATGCCCCTCGCCTGCTAAGAATATATCATCGGATCCACCCAGGCAAACCCGGAGGTGCCGGGCTTAGGAGGAGGCATGCTGTCATGAACCACCGTGCTCGCCCCTTTTGGACTTTTTGGTCCATGATGCGCCGCGTTGTCTACTCCGCGGTCCTACCAACATGACCGACGCTTCTGAAGCGCGCCTCGCCATTCCTCTTACTACGTTCAGCTTCCTAGAAAAAGGCAACGCCTACGCGACGCCGCGCGTCTCAACACTACTGCTTGGTGTAGCTAGACGTGCGTTTCCGAAGTTCGCTTCGCTCTCCGTTATTCCTTTTACTCCTCCCTTACTGGTATCCAATTCACGATACCCTTGCCCCAAATTCGTGGACTATTCCTGGAATTTACCCTTTCCTTCGTGTCCTACGTCTGCTTCCTGGTTCCTCGCTCGGAAGCGGTACTCTTCCGTCGGAATGCTGCAACTTCACGCTGGACTCCGAAGACCCGCGCCCAGGCTTGTGCAAGTCCCGGACAGTAAGGAAGAAAGAACCTACCTCCAAGAGCGTCACAAGAAAGGAAAGACAGGTGAGATTGGGTGAAACTTGTGATACAGTTACCATGATTCTGGTGGCCCCCATGTGAGCCTGCCAACCCTGGTTCGCTCATCTAATGGAAATGTCCTTCTCCTCCCAACCACCTGTGAGACTAACCTGCACGTACAACATGTTTTCTCAGGACAGAGGGGAGACACTACACTCATGCCTGCAAACTCTGAACTTAGCAGCCTGGCTCCTGAGGTCATAGTTTGAATACCTTCAACGCCCTCAGAGATGCATGGACATACTCAGGGAGGCTAGAAAACCGAACACTCGTTATTGCTATTCCAGTAAGTGGAAATGCTTTGTCATCTGGTGTAAAACCAAGGGCACCCATCCCATTGACTGCTCGTCTACCCACATTGTGTTGTACCTAACTCATTTGTTAGACTCTGGTTTTTAATTCCCTAACGTTTCATCTGACTGCTCTATCAGCCTACACTAAGCCACAATAGAAAGTGCTGTGGTGGAAAATACCTGTTATTAAGGCTTTTATGGTAGGGGTTAAGAGAAATCACCACCACCCCATTTCTAACCCTGCTCCCGGATGGGATCTAAATGTGGTTTTGACCAGACTCATGGGGTCTCCCTTACAAGACGACCTTCCTAGTGGCTATCACTACTATTAGAAGGGTTAGCGTACTACAGGCCCTTTCAGTTCTTTTGTTACAGTCCACAGGGATAAGGTGGTTCTGCGCACTCATCCCAGATTTGATACTAAATTCATTTCGAAGTTCCATGTGAATCAATCGAACTACCCGCTTTCTTCCAGAATCCCACTAGAATAGCCGAAAGACAGACGGACGGACGCACGCACGCACGACGTTTCAGTGGCAGCTGGTATAGAAGGGGATCCCATCTCTAAATCTGCTATCTCAAGGTGGATTGTCAAATCAATCACACTGTTATACTCTTGCTAAGAGAGGACTGCCCTTCAATCCTAGCGCACACTCTACTCTGGGCACTGTGGCTTCCATAGCATTCATTGCAAATGTTCCCCTTGAGTCCATTTGCCAAGCAGCAACCTGGAGTTCTGTACACACCTTTGCAAAACACCATTGCCTAGACACTCATTCTAGATCTGATTCTTAGGTGGGACAAGCAGTATTAAGACCTCTTTTCACTACTGTTCCTTCTCACAACCCACCTCCAACTCTGGGGACTGCTCGCTAGTCTATGAACAGCATGTGGTTCTAAGCAGATTAACAAGCATCAGAAGACATGCATTACTCACTGTAATAGCATTTCTGATGATTGTATCTGCTGAGATTCACATGCGCCCAGCCTGCCTCCCCGCTTGGGTGGAAGGAACATAGACGTCTTACTACTTTCTCTTTTTATGTACTCACTCACAATAGCCTTGGGCTCCCTCACGGCAGAAAAATACAATTGGAAGGACCTCGACGTGTGAGGGATTTTGGGTACACTATATGTCACGATAGGGATAGTGTTACAGGCACGATTATGCCGACGTTCTCTTTCGGTCCCCGAAAGACAAGATGCAATACCCAGCGGTTACCACTGGATGTCGGACCACATGCACAGCATATGAATCTAAGCAGATACAATCATCAGAAATGCTAACTGGTGAGTAATGCATGTCTTATCAAGGGAGAGCTAAAAAGAGACCAGTCAAACAAACACCTTCTCCAAGAGGTAATCCTCCTAAGAATGAGCAATCACTAGATGAGAAGTTCAACTGATTAATTATGGTATTTGGGAGGGATATTCAATTGTTGAGTAATACGTTGAAGGTATCCCACTTCATTTTAGTTATTACTAGAACATCCAAGAGGTTTCACTTTACAATGCAAAGCATTAAAAAAAATTCTGGTTTCCTCTTTCCCAGATTACAAAAGCAGGTAAACGCCACTGTATTGCTCCTCATGGCTCCTTTTTAAAATTGGGCGTACCAAATTTCTTTTTTTGACAATGGCATCCAATAAGTCGATTAAAATGCAATAACATACTAGCATTTGCCTTACTCTACTACCACAAAGTTGACTTTAGGGTTGCCTCTGCGAGTTATTATAGAAACTTCAGTCGAAACTTTCTTACTAACGCTCGTTTTCCATAAATTATTTCCAACATATATTTTTAATTTCTTTCGGTCAGGTGCGTCTGGGACAGTAGTTGGATTACAAGGGGTGTCATACTCCCATTGTCTTCACATCCTGTGTGTAAAGGGGAGGATGGGCTAATGTACGGGATCCTAGTGACCCTGCTATGCATGGTTCAGTTTTTAGGCATGTGGATAATTTGTGTTGGCAGTTATTCGATTATTGTATGTCAATGAGATTTCTAACACAAGTGTGTTAGAGGAAAGGGGACATTGCAAAGAAGAGTTCCTATTTATTGGACTTCCACTTCGTCCCAGTGTCTTGCATCACAGTGTTGGGAAGTTTTTTTCTAATGTCCACCCAGAGGACCTTATAAGACTCTACTTGGCCATACAGAGCTCCAACTTAAAAGTATACGTCTGTACCACTCAAGGTTGAAGTAGTGTAGCAGAGAAGCTTACACACTTAGTTATGTAAACATAATGGCTTATTTTATATATACATATACACACTGGTAAAGCAGGGTTTGAAATTGAAGGGCGCTGGGAGCTATTTACCTTCTGCTTGTAGACTAGAAGGGCCTGGTTAACTTGACACTAGGAGCTACTTTTAGGTCTCCGGGCCAACTGATGCTGAACAAAGATAACTGTGTATTTAACTCTGCATTTGGGATTGTCTCTGAATAAACATTAGGACACATATATCGACACTTAAAAGGGCAATAAATAAGGTCAAAGTGATACGTTGGCATATTATGTGGGAGTCAATTTAGCAGAAGGCTTTGGCTCCTAGTTCCCCAGTGGTAGCCCCTGGTTAAACTGACATACCTAGGAACTGCTTTTAGTTCCTGCTTATGCAACCCTAATTTCAAACCATGTAAAGAGAATTCTTTAGAAAGAATAAACGCAATAGAAAACCAATACAATACTTCAGGTAAGTAAACCACTGTGTAAAAGACTTATGGAATGTCAGTATGGAAGCCAAGGTAAGTAAAAACCACTTTGTAGTACACTTAGTACTTACCTTTGAATTGTCTCTACTATTAAGTAAGAACAAACCTAACCATTACTTTTCCGAATGGCCTTAAGCAATTCAAAGGCGAGTAATAATTTTGTAATACTTTTTAGAATTACTGTAGGTAATTCATAGGTAAGCAAGAATCGTTTCAAAGAGCCTAGACTGCAGGAGTCTTTCCCTATCTAGTTCTGTGTCTGTTTAAGGGCCAGATTGGAGGTCATTAAGACGGGCACAATCTGTAGAAAAGTCCAGAGTTTCTGTGGAAATCTTCAGTAGCAGTTCAATGCAGTTCATGTGGGTAAAAGGGTTCAGGGACTCCTCTGAAGGCTCCCTGCATGCGTTGCAGCAATTAGGCATGGGTGAACGTGGATGGGCAAACTCCCAACCACACAAATTTATCCCCTTGGACCCACAGCAGCAACAGAATGACTCTAGGTAAGTGTTACCTAGAGTCCCACAGTACCTTAGGGGTGATAAAGACAGTGAAGCTGTATGCCTTTACGATGTAGCAACTGTAGACCCGGTTTCCTGTTCCTTGGTCATGGTAACGAAAAGAGGGACTCTGGATAGGATTTCACAGCTGCAGCAGTCGAGAGGGGACTCGCAGCAAAGGATTCTTCGTGCTCCAAAGGAGAGATGCGGTTTTGGCACCTTTTCACAGACACCGTTGAAGAATGGTTCTCGTCCGATCTATTCTCCTCGCTTGCTCGGCCCTGCAGTCGGGTGAGGGGATTTTTGAGGAGTGAAATCCTGCTTCGAATGGATTGTGTCCTCCCACGTATTCCTCATCTTGTGATAATTCGTTATCGCCGGCTTCGCTGCTTCGGAAAACATTTTTTCGACAGAGGGCGCTGTGCTCGAGGTCGTGGCGTCGATTGTCCCTCAACGGGCTCTGTTCCATGTCGACGTCACTGTTGGTATAAGTAGCTCAAGCCGCGCCCGTTGGCTTCAGTTCCGTTTTTCCGATTGCTTTGCACTCGTGAATGGCGCGCTTCGAGATTTTCTGTCAGAAAATGTCTTCATAATCAACCGCTTCTACACCCAAAACTGGGTTCAAGAAGTGTATCGACTGCGGGTCGCAGAGGTCTATCACCGATATTCACCATATCTGTCTTTGGTGTCTGGGTTCGGATCATCGACCGGCGACTGTGGCTCCTGTCAGTCGATGACGGAGAAGGCCCTCCGTGAGAAGAAAAGTAAGTTAGCGGTGAGGCGGGAGGCTTCAAAGGCCACTTCGGAGGCCTCGTCTAAAAAGCATAAGAAATCATCCGATTCAAAGGAATCAGAAAGTCATAAAAAACATTCGAAGAGATCCCGATCTCGTAGTAGATTGAGACGATCTTCTTCGTCTTCTAAAAAACTAGAAAGGAGACCTAGATATCAATCGTCACCATCCGATAGATCGACTGAATTGGTTCGATGTCCACCAAGATCGGATTCCCCTACAAAATGGGAAAATGTTAGAAGAAAAATGATGCAGGTCTTTGAGAATGCGGCCTCAACCCCCTCAAAGAAAACTCAGAAAAGCCAGACCCCGGTCGCTCCACGGGACGACACAGGGAAGTCGGGAACTACGGCGGTAAAACCCAGTAGTACCCATAAAACTCGAGTCGAGAAATCATCAAGAGTTCCTCGAGAATCGAGTGTTTCTCCGACCCCTCATAAAAAGCAGAAGTCGAGTGCAACTTCGTCAACGCCATCAGCGCGGACAACTTCGCCAACAAAGCCTATACTATCTTTGACACCCTTAACTTCGTTGAGGAAGAAAGAAGGTTTACACCTTTACCAAAGTCAGATTTTTTTTTTTTAGATACATGTCCTCAATTTTTGAAGTATCTCGCTCGGAGGATGAAGATGTCACTCCTTTTGGAGTAAAATATGGCACTAGACAAGTTCCAGAGGAACTCCTAAACCCTGAAACTAAAATGAGACGTATGCGAAACTCTACATTCTGCTAGTGGTGTTGACACATCACTTGAATTGGAGTTTGTTGTACCTGATCCTGCAGAACATGCAGACTCAGGGTACAGGAATTTGATGAGCAGGGTGATAGAATATATGGGTTGGAGAAGAGCCTCACCTACTTTTGAGCAAGATGATATGACGGACATAATAGTCAGAGGACCCCAGAAAGATCCAGTTCTCCCTTTCCATAGGGCGCTTCAAATGACAGTTAAAAGGAACTGGGAAAAACCTGTTAACATTCCTGCAGTAGACGGCAAACTTCCAAAGAAGTACAGAACTTCTGCTTTTGATCTAGAATATCTAAATAGACCCCTACTCCAGAAAGTCTGGTTATTCTGGCTGCTACTACTTCGAGACAGACAGCATACCCAACCATACCTCCGGATAGGGAGGATAAGAAGGTTGATGCTTGGGCATGTAAAGTTTTTACTTCAGGTAGCATGGCCTTGAAATCAACCAATGTCACCTGTACCCTGGCCAGGTTCACACATACCCTGTGGGAATGCATTTTGGCGATGGCTGAACATATTCCGGAAGGCGAGGAAAGGGAAGGCTTCCTGAATATAGTCAGAGACGGGAAGGAGGCAATGGGGGAATGTCTCCAGTCTGGACTGGATACTGCTGATAGTATTAGCAGATCCATGGCATCAAGCACAGTGCTACGCAGATTTGCGTGGTTGAGAAAGTCGGGGTTTGCACCAGATGTGCAGACCAGACTTCTGAGCATGCCCTTTGATGGCTCGAGGCTGTTTGATAGTAAGGCTGATAAGAGCCTAGAAAAACTACATACCTCAAAAGCGGCAGCTAAATCCCTTAGTGCCTCCATGCGACAGCCTTAGAAACCCTATTCGGGCTATTTTCCTGGAGGGGTCGTCCTTTTCGATACTACGCTTCTGTTGGTAGAGGAAGAGGACATGCTTTTCAAAGCGGCAAAAGGAATGTCACTCGTGGTGGACGAGGAAAGACTACAAAGCCATCTTCAGGAACGGCATCTATGCCCTCAGCTGCTCCTGCAGCCGCCTCCAAATCACTCTGAGGTCTTATCATACAAAACACCAGTGGGAGGCAGAATCTCTCAGCATCTGAAAGAATGGCGGGGCATTACTTCAGATGCTTGGGCACTGGAAACAGTAGCTCAAGGTTACTGCCTTCCCTTCCTAAAAAGACCTCACGATCATCCACTGGGAGCCAGCTCTACCAAAATTCCAGACACGTTCCTTTTGCAGGAAATTCTAATCCTGCTAGAGAAAGGTGCAATAGAACATGTACCTGTAGCGGAGAGGAACAAAGGTTGGTACTCCCCTTATTTTATCAACCCAAAGAAGGACGGAGGACTGAGACACATCTTGGATTTAAGAAAATTGAACAAGTTCCCCAGGAAGGACAAGTTGTGTCTCAGTCCTCAGTAGATGGTAACAAAATTCCAGAAATCCCAGTATCTGCCGGCCTTCGATTTTCTGAGGTTGCTCGGCCTCATGGTATCCTGCATTTTTCTGGTGCCAGAGGCCACACTGAGAATGAGATCCCTCCAATGGGCCCTCAGAACTCAGTGGTCCCAATTCTCAGGGAATATGTTAGATCTTCTGCAAGTCCCGAGCGCAGTTGCTCAGGATCTATTATGGTGGGCTTGCAACGACCACATCCTCAAGGGAGAATCTTTTTGGCAACCATGGCCGAAGATAACAGTAGTAACGGATGCCTCACTCACGGGGTGGGGAGCTCCCACCAGCGATCTGACAATCAGCGGACGTTGGTCTCCATCGGAGTCCAAACTACACATGAACCTGTTGTAGCTGAGGGCAATCAGACTAGCGCTGAAGGCCTTCCTGCCCTCTGTACAGGGAAAGAATGTCCTGCTAATGACATACAACACGGTGGCCATGTACTACCTCAACAAAAGAGGAGGCGCAGGATCCTACCTCTGTGCAGAGAGGCGATGCAGCTCTGGTTCTGGGCAGTACGAGAAGGAATCTCTCTATTGGCAGTTCACCTAGCCGGAGAGCAGAACACGGCGGCAGACGCTCTGAGCAGGCAGAGCACAGTCTCCCACGAGTGGGAGTTAGCTCAGGAAGTCCTTCTGGAGATCTTCACCCTTTGGGGAACCCCTCAAGTAGATCTGTTCCCAACCACAGTAAACCGGAAGTGCGATCAGTATTACTTGAGGGAATTTCCCCCGAGAGGAGCTCTAGGAGACACGTTCGTGGTGGATTGGGATTTTCCCCTGCTGTACGCGTTTCCTCCAGTCCCCCTGATTCCTCAAGTAATTGGGAGGTTGAGAATGTTCAGGAAAACCATGATCCTAATTCTCCCGGACTGGGCCAGGAGGAAGTGGTACCCGGACCTTCTGGACATGTCCATCTGCCCTGCAGTACGTCTTCCACAAAGAGGATCTTCTCTAGCAAGAGGAAGGTTGGGTTCTCCATCCAGAGGTCAAAACACTCAACCTACATGCATGGTTTCTGAGAGGTTGAGATACATGGATTGGGATCTTCCGGATGACGTAATGGAGATTTTGCTTTCGGCCAGAAGGCAAGCAATAAAATCTTTGTACCATTGTAGTTGGAACAAGTTCAGTAACTGGTGCAAAGATAGGGATGTGGAACCTTTTCAATGTGGCACCCCAGTGGTGCTTTCTTTCCTGCTACATCTAGCCAATCTGGGGCGTCAGATCGGGACAATCAAAGGATATCTTGCTGCACTGTCCATTTTTAAGCGCTCCTCGGAAGAGGTTTCTTACTTCAAAATTCCATTAATCATACAGTTTCTGAAAGGACTTACCAATGTATATCCACCAATACTGTTTCATGTTCCAACTTGGGATTTAAACTTAGTTCTTAAATTCCTAACTTGCATACCATTTGAGCCTCTGCACTCCTGTCCATTAAGGCTTCTAACACTAAAAACTGTCCTTGTGGCATTATCAGCCTGCAGGGTTAGTGAACTACAGGCTCTCTCGTGTAAACCTCCATATGCCATCTTTTATAAGGATAAGGTAGTTGTTAAGGTTAAACCATCTTTTTTACCAAAAGTAGTTTCCGACTTCCATTTGTCACAGAAAATTATTTTACCAACATTCTATCCTCCTCATTTGGGAAAAGAGGAGGATAGA
Source organism: Ambystoma mexicanum (assembly GCF_040938575.1). Classification (NCBI taxonomy): domain Eukaryota; kingdom Metazoa; phylum Chordata; class Amphibia; order Caudata; family Ambystomatidae; genus Ambystoma; species Ambystoma mexicanum. The sequence continues at coordinate 1,091,367,950 of NC_090929.1, forward strand.
TTACATAGGCTGGACCCCAAGAGGGCCCTCAGCTTTTCCATTTCAAGAATGACAAAATTACGTCAAGATGAACAACTCTTTGTGGGTTACACAGGTCGAAAATTGGGGTTAGCGGTGACAAAACAAACTATATCCTGCTCGATCATTCTGGCTATATTGGAATGCTACAGATTAGCAGGAAAAGACCCACCGGATGGGCTACGTGCTCACTCCATAGGGGAATGGCTACTTCTGCGGCTTTGAAGAGGGGAGTCCCTGCAAAAGACATTTGCTTGGCTGCAACATGATCATCAATGCATACCTTTATCAAGCATTACTGCTTAGATGCCTCCTCCTCCAATGAGGGGTTATTTGCCACAGCGGTACTTCACTCCGTCCATGAAAACAAAGACTAGTACTCCCACCTCCAAATTGATCACTGCTATGAGAGTCTATCACAAGGTGAGGAATACGTGGGAGGAAACAATCCATTCGAAGAACAAGTTACTTACCAACTGTAACGTTTTTTCGACTGGATGTTCCTCCCATGTATTCCTCATCGACCCTCCCAGCCTATCCGTAGTACAGTTTACGTTTTCTTACAATTTCCTCTCATGATGGGCCTATCGGTCACAGAGTACGCCTGGATATTCCACAAGTATTTCCTCGGAAAAAAAGAACTGAAGCCAATGGGTGCGGCTCGAGCTACTTATACCAACAGTGACGTCGACATGGAACGGAGCCCGTCGAGGGACAATCGAGGCCACGACCTCAAGCACAGCGCCCTCTGGTAATTTTTTTTTTTTTCCCGAAGCAGCGAAGCTGGCGATGACTAATTATCACAAGATTAGGAATACGTGGGAGGAACATCTAGTCGAAAGAATGTTACAGTTGGTAAGTAACTAACTTGTTCTTCTAGAGGTCCAGCAGGAGTCCAACAAAAACTCAGGAGGATTCGTTCTTCAGAAGAAAATGTGCTGCAGGATGTTTGTAGGTCCCAGGTTATTGGCAGGGTTTGCAGCCCAGGAAGATAGCAGCACGTCGTGGGATGGCTTAAAATTGCAGGTCATATTGGGACTGATTATTCCCACCAGTCCATGGGAGAAAGTCGTCCTCTTCGGAGCTTCCCTGTCGATTCAAAGCTTCACCTGTTCTGCAGGCGTCTCTGGTAGTCTTAATCTTCAGTTCTTCTGTTCCAGTGGTTGACTTGTCTTCAGCTTTAGGATCCAGGCCATTTATCCAGGAACCCAACCAATCGGCGCTCATTCTACTTTGAAACTTTGGGGGTGGCTGCCCTTGACTGCAGTGGAGACACAAGGGAACATTATGACAGACTTTAGAGCCTTCAGGCAATTAGGAATCTAGGGGTAGTCGTGGCTACTGAAATCACAACTATTTATTTATGTATGTATTTATAACGCGCCGAAGCTCGCAAGCATCAGGGCGCGACAAGAACACGAAAAAAAAGAGGTCACAGGACTACATAAAAAGAAAAGAGGAGGACTCAAGGGAGTCCAAGCTGAATAGTTAACGAATTACCGAAAAAGTAACGTTTTCAGCTGCTTCCTAAATAGGGAGTAACTGCTTTCCAGTCTGAGGTTATCTGGAAGCTCGTTCCAGAGTGCAATGGCTTTGGTGGGAAAAGCTCTCCCGAGTCCAGTAGCTTTGGCTCTGGTATGGCTAACTTTAAGTAGCCCTTTTTTGGCTGATCTTAGGCAACGGCTTGGTTCATACCAGTGAAATTCCTTTTTAAGGTATGATGGGGCTGTACCAAATAGACAGCGGTGGACAAGTGTCAGCGATTTTAATTGAATACGCTCCTCTATGGCGAGCCAGTGGAGGCCTATTCGGTCGTGGGTGATGTGCTCCCGCTTGGATTTCCCGGTGATAGATCTAACGGCGTTGTTCTGGATTATCTGGCATTGTTTGATGCAGGAGTTACTTGAACCAAGCATCAACGCATTCCGATAATCCAGTCGGGACAGAATCATGGCTCTAGCAATGGTGGCGCTATTTTTGGCGTTGAGATATGGCCTAATGCGGCGTAATAATCTCTGGTAGTATTGGCAGTTCTTTTTAAGGTATGAGACCTGTGCATCGGCTCTTAGTGAGGATTGCAGGTATATGCAAGTGTTTTCACTTTACTTGAGACCGCAATGTTGGAGTCCTTGATATAGAATGACGAATAAACTGGGCCTAGATTGGATAAGGCTTTTGTAGATCCAAATGTCATAAGTTCTGTTTTTGAACCATTCAGACACATCCAGTGGGCCTTCATCCAGCTTTCTATGGTATTATAGATAGCTGACAGCCTGTTGTTCTCTGCAGAAAACTCCATGCAGAAAATTACAAAAGAACTTTGGAACAGTGGAGCTCAGTCGATATGTCGATACACCTACTGATATCACAGGCTTGTGGTGCCACCAGTAAAGTTCTGGCCATGGGTTAGAATCCTGATGATTAAATTGACATGAGTAGGCAAGCAGCCTAGAATCACATAATTTTTAACTAAACCAATACGAAATGGGGGGCTGGAGGGGACCTTGGATTTTGCGGATATGCATATTCCCCAACGTCGCCATCGAAATACACTCCGCCATCATCTCTAAACTACAATACATGCCTCCGCCCCTTAGCCATCCAAACCCCGACCCCTGTCCAAACCCCCTCCCGAAACAAACATTCACATATTCCTCTCCAATCTCACACCAGGAGATCCTCTCATTCCTAGCACAAAGTCGCCCATCAGACTCCCCTGAGGTCCCCTGCCCACCCAACCTCCTCAAAAAAAATCCTATCATCAACCTGTGCAGGCAGTATCGCAAGCTCAATCCTTAACTACTTCCTAACATCAGGAACTTTCCCGGAAGCCTTCAAAACCTCCAACATCAAACCCCTCGTCAATAAACCTACACTTGTCCCACTCCTCCCCAAAACTACCAGCCCATCTCCATCACCCGTTTCATGGCTAAACTCGTGGCCGCACAGCATACAAGCAGTTCAGCCTTTTCCCGGAAGCCAACAACCTCTTGGATCCTCCCCAATCTGGTTTCAGATCGCTCCAGGGAACAGAGTCCCACCCTACTGTCTGTCTGGGACGGCCTAAAACGAACAGCGTTTGCAGAAGGCTGCACTACACTCCTCCTTGACCTCTCTGCTGCCTGCGATGCCATCAACCACACCCTCCTCCTAGACAGGCTACACTGATTAGGAATCAGACACCGCCCTCTCTTGGATATCCTCTTTCATCTCTAATCGCTTACAAATCATGCTCCTCCACCCTTTCACCTCTACCTCACGACCAGTAGCAAAAGGGGTCCCACAAGGAGCATCCCAATCTGCCCTCCTCTTCAACATCTATCGGAACCCACTCCCCGCACTCCTCCGCTCCCACAGTCTCAGCTGCTACAACTATGCAGACAACACCCAGATCCTCCTTAAAATCTCCAAATCGCCAGGCTCTGACCATCCAAATCCTTCATCCTGCCTTTCTGATATTGACTACTGCATGACGACCAACCACCTTGTCCTCAATCCTAGGAACCTCCACCACAGTGAAAACCTCAGATGCACACTGGATGCTGATTTATCCCTCTCCCAACACATCACCTCCCGTATCCCGAACCTGTTTCTTCCATCTACGCATCCTAAGACGTTTCTTCGCATACCTTACCTATCCTCAGTTTCTCTGCCATCATCTCCATCATCCTCTCCCGCTAAAACTATGCAAACTACCTTTACCTGAGTGCACCAGCATTTCACCTAAGGACACTGCAAAGAATCAAAACGCTCTGGCCTGCCTGCTCATTAACCTGCCTCCCAGAGACCACATCAGCCCTACACATGGAGCATTCCATTGGCTCCCTATTGGCCTATGCACTACCTTTTTAAAGCAATGTACATCACTCGCAATCACCCCTCAAGGGCCCTCTGATCTGGCACAGCATCTCTCTTGGTTGTCCCACATACAACAGATCCACCTTCTCCGTCTAAGCACCAATCTGGAACGCTCTACCTCTGCACATTCGTAATATTGACAACTGTTAGGCAAGATTGTATGCAGTACCCTTTAGGTGCACTACAACAACCCTGACCACCTGGCAATAGGAACTCAAACTTTGGTATAAGTCTGTACTACACAGGTTGGTAGTGGGTTGAGCAGCCAGGTTTATCTCAAGAGGGGTCAATGTGAGTTGTAGGGGAGTTACACAGATATTCACAGTGACAAGTATTCAAATAAACACTTAGACACAAGGTTTCTTGATTGAACAATTATTAATTTAACAGTTGGAGTAAGCCTTCTTCAGAAGGAGCAATATGATATGATAGGCATTTATAACGCGCCTATACACAAGTGTTTCAATGCGCGACGAGGCAGGGGGGGGGGGGACAAGGGAGGACCAACAGCGATCCTACTAGGCCAGGTGTCATTCAGATCGCGCAAGTGCATGGGAATGGGGGAAAAGGAAAAGTGCACAGGGGGGAAGGGAGAGGGGAAAGTGCAGTACATGGGAAAGTGGAATAAATAAGATAAAATAAGACAAACAGCCAGTTAGTGGCATGTGCAAGGAAGTGCAGACATAAGTTCTGGTAGGGGGACTGAAAGGGATACAGAAAAACAGTCCCCAAGTGCAGGGGGTGCAGGTGGGCAATTGATGGGGCCTGGGCCAGAGATCAGAAAAGGGTGGCCAGGTAACCAGTGCAATTTCAGTCAGGAATTCCGCAAGGGCGAGGAGGAGAGAAAGCAGAAGCAAAGAGGAAGGTTTTGAGATGTTTCCGGAACTGGAGAAGGTTCTCCTTGAGTTTCAGGGAGGTAGGAAGACTGTTCCAGAGAGAGGCCCCTGCCGAAGAGAATGATCTGCCACCAACTTGTTGCTTGGCGAAGCGACTGACCCTGAGGGAGTTGGAGGCAGATGAGCAAAGAGCTCGAGAAGGAAGATATTTAGGAAGAGAGAGTTGAAGGTATTGTTTCCCCAGACCTCAGAAGGCCTTGGTTACAATGCAGAGGGTTCTGAACTTAATCATTGCAGCCACTGGGAGCCAGTGCAGAGATTTCAGTCCTGGAGAGATACGATCCCTGGGCTTGAGGCCAAGGACAAGTCTCGCAGTCCTGTTCTGGATAAGTTGCAGAGGGCGGAGAGTGGAGGCAGGCAGATTAAGATAGAGGCTGTTACAGTAGTCCAGTTTAGAGAGGACCTGGGCTCTGGAGACTGAGCTTCTGGGGGAAGGAGAGGAAAGGAACAATACCTCTAAGGAGGTGTAGCTGGTAGTGTGACTTCTTAGAGACGTCAGAGATGTGAGTGGAGAAGGAGAGTGCAGAGTCGAAGATGACCCTGAGGTTTTTAGCCTTGCAGGTGGGAGCAGGAGGAGGGCCAAGAGAGGCTGGCCAGAGAGCTGCAGGGAAGGAGGGAGTGGGTGTGCCGATGAGTAGAATCTCAGTCTTACTGCCATTAAGGCAGAGGTCGTTGGCGGCACACCATTTCTGGATGGCAGACAGTCAGTCAGAGAAGAGGGAAGAAGAGGAGGAGAAGGCCGAGGGTAGCCTGAAAATGAGCTGGGTATCATCCGCATAGTACTGAAAGTTGAGACAGAGAGCGGCGATGCGGTGGGGAAGGAGTGCCAGGTATTGGTTGAACAGCCAGGGAGAGAGGTTAGATCCCTGGGGGACACCACAGGTAGAGAAAAAGATGTCGGAGAGGAAGGACCCAAGTTGGACCTGGGAGGGTCGGCATATAATGGTAACGCACAAATACACTCCATAATACACCCTCTTAATATTTATAAATCAGTAAGTACCCTTTTGGGATGGCACACTGACACTTCTTACAACCTCAGGTGACTTTAGTAACTAGGTGTGGGTATTAAAATACCACTGTTTGCATTTAGAACCAGACTTGTATGTCAAAGAAAAAGGTTAATAGAACAACACAAGATCTCAAACATTCTGACGCAGGCAAGTACCTTTGGTAACCCCAATGCAAAGAAAATTTTAACCCCTTCCTGGAAGGAAGACTAAACACAATGTCGGAGGGAAGAAGTCATTCAAGGAGCGAGGCTAGGCCAAAGTCAATTGCGCAAAAGTCTAGGTGAGCTGAAGCATTTCTTGCAGGTAGGTAAAAGGCTTGCACAATGTTTTCGAAGTCTCTGTAGAAAAGAAGAAATCAAAGCAGGGCCACAAGCTGATTAGGCTTGTGAGGTAAAGAAGCTGTTAGCAACTCTACAGAAGCAACTAAAACAAGTCTCAACTGAGAACAAGTGAGATTACACAATAAGAGGTAAGCTCTCTTAGACTTTACGGTACCTTTTGGTTAGAAGAAAAAGGGCTTTGGCTGGCTTCTGTTCCTGCGCAGCTCTGCAGATCCTGTGTTCCTGGGCCTCAGTCGTGTGGACAAGAGGGAGGACGTCTGGAGGACTCCTGCACTGCAACGGGACGGTCGGCGACAGCAAAGGACCAACTTCTATTCAGTGGCACTTTGCGGTTTCAGCTCCTCGCGTCTAAGCAAATATCAACACTGCAGACTCTTGGCTGTCGAGATGTGCTTCCCTTGCATCTGGGGTCCAGCACTCTGTTGAGGTGGCTCAGGCTTGGTCAGTGCTTCTTCCCGGGAGTCCGGAGGATCTTCTTGGAACACTTGGCCAACTTAAAAGCAACGCACACGATCTGGTGATCCTCTCCCTGGCTATTCTGCTCCAGCAGCAACTGCATGGAATTTCAACCAGCTCAGAGAGGATGTCCAGGTGGCTTACTTTGGAGTTGATTGGTCCCACCAACTCAAGGGGAGAAGTTGTCCTTGCAGGGCTTCTCTAATCAAGGTGAATTCAGAGCTTCAGCACAGCAGCAGGGCTGCACCGGGCAAACCAACGGTCCAGGAGTTGCAGCAGGCGTCTCTTCCAAGTTGTTGTCCAGTGGTCGACTCTGCCTTCCAAGCCAAGAAGCCCTGCCTTTTATGCAGGTTTCTCCCATTCATTCCAGCCTAGCTGTCAGTCACCCAGCAGGGTGGCTGTCCTTGCCAGCCAGCCAGCCAGCCAGTCACCTAGGAGTGCATTCCTGTCTCCTAGGAGACCAAGCGCCTGGAGTTTCGGGCACCTCCCTCTCTTCCTGCCCCCGCCAGACACCCTGGAGCCGTGAATCCCGCCAAAGGCAAAACTAACAAAGGGACCAAACCTGGTTTGACGCGCAGAGTAAATCTCACGAAGGACCTTTCCACAAAGATATTGCAAAAAAAAGACTGAGCCATTTTGACAAAAATGGCACCCTTGGGTGCTTTACTGCAGCTGCGAACGCAGCCCACAGTAAAAGCACACCACAGTAGTTAAAAGTAAACCACTGCCACCAGCCATTCATCAAGGAAAGGGTAACATACAATTGTTACACAAGAAGCTAGGCAAAGGGATACCCCTCCACCACCCTATTGTAAGATAGTGTGTGCTGAGTCTAGAAAGTTAGAAGTGTAAGTAAATCCCATTTCACTTCACGCCTCTTGGAAACAGTAGTTTATCCAAGAGAAGGTATTTAAACCTTGTGGAAATCCGAAAGACTTCCCTGTGCCACTGCACTGAAGGTGCTGTGTGACGCAATGTAAGATGCCTATGGAGTTTGTCAGACTCCACAACCAAAAGAAACAGTGTTCAAATCACATACAAATACTTATATTAGAGAGTGGGAAAAAGGGTCTCACTCTCTCCAGGTTAAAAATTCAAGTCCTCAAAATCCAGCAAATAAATTTGCTGGGGGTCTCTAAGGTAGAGAGTAATTAGCACATTTTTTGAGAATTTTCCCTAACAACCACTTGTCATTCGTAAAGGCTCTCAAACCTGGCTCTTGCCTTTCTCCTCTTGAAATACTTTTGAATTCTATTCTGTCAAAAGGAGCACAGAACACTGACCCAAACACAACAGCACTCCTATCCATCAATACCCCATGCCATGGCAAATTCTTGACCTCAACCCCCCCAGCTCCCTACCCCTCTGGACCCTTTTCGGTTCAGGGAGACGATGACTAGCGAGACCAGCCAATCATTAAACCAAAAGAAAAGTGACATCAAAGATGAACTCCATCCAAGCTTGCAGTATGTATACCTTGTACCACGTCTGGGGATACAGACCGCAGGCACAGCCATGCATCCATGCACCCTCAAATGCAGCTATGGCTATGCTATTCCGGTCTAGCAGCTCACATAGCCATCCACACTGAAACCCCTGACATACCTCAACACCTCTACAATTAGTATACCGCGACAACCTATGAAAAATTCCGGTGTAGTTGGGCACACCACTAGCGCTCTATCCTAAACCGCTAACGGCACCCGCCCATGTACCTGATCTCCGGGCTGCTTACTGGAGCCCAGTCAGCCCACCTAAGTCGTAAGCTGGCAAAATGCACACATGCATCTTTAATTTAACTCTTAGAACTTCCCACACATGGACTGCGGTCACCGGGGGCGTTCCAACCACAAAGCGCTTTGAGGCCAATCAAATTGGTAAAAGGCGCTATATAAATGACAAATACAATACGAATACAATCTATCAGCGCAAATACAGTTTGTGTGGGGGTGGGCTCTCAGCAGAACTACCCCATGTGGGGATAGAGTGCCACAACCTACCCTGAGCAGCTATGTGTGGTGCTTTTGGGCAATCGCCAGAATCCCTGCAACGAAAAACAGCCAGTGGATACCTCATGTATGGCATAGGATAAGATAGCAAAGAACATAAGGGAGGAGCGCCTGTATTCCCTTAACTGCTCCACATATGGAGTAGGTGGGGTAAAGGTATCACACAAGTAGATTTTTGGTATACACTTTGAGGGTCTGGGCATCCTCACTCTGCAAGATTGGTTTCAAAACTGTAGGTTCTTAAACTTGGAGCAGTTGAAGGGGAGGGGAACGTGCAATGCGGTCACTATGGTCCTATATTACAGGTTTAAGCATGAAATACAGCCATACTGGCGCGGCTTAACAGCAGAAACTATACCCACGAAAATAGCGCAGTTTATCACAAAGTCCTAGATACACTAAGTTGGTGTCTCCCATATACAGGATGATTAAAGTGCAGAGGGTGGATACGGAAGATGGGGCAAGGGAGAGGTGGGGTGGATCTTTAGGGGTGGTAATAACGGATCGACGTTGGGTGGCGGCATGCATGCATGCATGCAGGCGAGAAGGATATCCATGGACAATGGTTATAGATTGACCCATGTTAAATATCTGCACCTAATGTATTGCACCCCACTGCAACGACACATGTATTATCCCATTAAATCCACTGAATGTGGGAGGTGCCAACAGCAGTTAGACTGCTTCTTGCACATGGTGCAGCAATGTGGAGACGTGAACAATCTATGGCGGCAGATGGTGGAGGCCATGAAGAGGATGGTGGTTGGGCTTATTCCATATAGACCATTGGCCTTGTTGTGGCAGTCTTTGAAGGGGTAGTTATAAACAGGCTGTTGGGCATGGCTTCTCTGGTTGTTCGTCTATTGAGAGTCTAGGTATGGAGTAATGGTCCCTTTGTATAAATATTGGTTGAGAAGTATGGCAAACTCTGAGCAGTCAGAAATGCGGTATGCAGTATTGCTGCCTAGTAGTAGCCATATGGCGTAACATGACACTTTAGAGGTTGTGCAAAGTCAAGTGGTGCGAGGGTTAGGATGAAGGGCAGGATGTTGAACGGGGAACCGAGGGGAATTCTCCAGGATTTACCAACTATGGGGGGGATGTTGGGACTCTGGAAGAGGGCCTTTGGTGGAATGTTTCTATCCTGTATATCAGACATGTTGGCAAACATGTGACACTGTTCATTCAATGTTATGTAATGATGTAGTTCAGGCATAAAGCAAAAAATAGTGATAAAGTAAAAACAAAAAGAAAACACTTCAAACTTGATTTCTAAACCGTGTCCTGTGCACTTGGAGAATCTGCACAAGTCCTTCCCCCTCAAAAAGACGATCCTCAAAAACTTCTCACTTGTAACACATTCTACCTCTGGCAGAAACCTCTGTGCAGTATATTTTAATCTACATACTGTTAGGCATTCCCTTTTTGTATGCTGAGAATCTTTTCTTCACCCTCCTATCTTAATAGTATTACTGTGACTGCTCTGCCCCCGATTACCCCTTGGAGTCAGGCTTCAGGTGTGGACTGTTCTTTCTGAACCTTAACCATAGGGTCTACAAAAATACTAACAAAACCAGGCAGCTGCTCCTTATGTCCAGCAGTTCTGCAACTCTTCAGCACATTGCATCACCAGTGGCTCCACAGCATTCCTTCATGCTTGAAGGCTCTGTCACTTCCAGGGTCACTGCTGCATGACCACAACCCCACGCAGGCCTTTCATAGATTTTGAAATAGCAGAAGCTACCCAAACTGCGCTCTTCCTAAAACTGATTGCTATGCTACCACTAAGGTACCTTTCTGAAGGGGAAATCCTATCTGACTGTTGAGAAGGATTGTCAACATCATGCCTGGGTTGGTTCTGGGTGGCCAACCTATTATGGTGAACAGGAAAGAGACTGCAGTCTAGCCAAACCCAATCAAGGTAGGTAGGGTGATAAGGCTTATACTCTTGAGGTGTGTGAGAGTTGTCTCTGACTACATTGAGACACACAGAGCTCTCCAATAATTCCAGTTAGTGAAGTACTCAAATATACACTGATTTAATGGACCTTTATAATAGACATGTAGCAATGAAAATGGAGCCTGTACACTTTACCATAAGGTCAGCATATGTAAGATCTTAATTTACTTTGTGCAGTAAAGTGAATGAAGTGGTAGAAAAACTGTTAATTCAACACCAGTAAACCCAGGTAAGTAATACATTACAAAAATAAAGACAAGCCTATGAGCAATTCTAAATTCAAAAATGTGATCCCCCCCAACTTAGTAAGTCCAGTTCTGAGATAGAATGTGGCCTAGTGCCCTAAAATAACACGTTCCACACGATATACTGTTCAGTCCAGTCCCACCATACCAGAGAAGGCCTGTTGGGAACAGGGGGAGGTCTTTGACTAGACCACCACTGACCTGAGTCGGGCAAGTGTGAGGTCAGGCCACAACATTATGCCCATGTAACCCTGTGCAGTAGAGGGGGTAGGTTCGAAACTGGTATGTTCACTTAACCTCTCCCTTACTCTGATATTCCTGATAACCACTTGCCGAAGTTCAGTAATCTGTTGGGGCCACATACTTCTATGCTTGGGGCGGTCCAAGGGTTGCAGTTGCATTGTTAGTTTTCAGATGCAGAATTGAGTTTCGGTCGATCAAGGCACCTGTACTCCGGTTCCAGACACTGATAAACGAGGCTGAAACACATGTATGGGGTTGCTGATGGTACTCTTGTTCAGAAGGGAATTGCCATAGCATTTTGGTGCTGGACTGCCCAATTGGGCGGGACAAAGACTGATATGGATATTTTCCATCTGTGAAAGGTACAGTGTAGCTAAAGTGTGGCTGCCAACTCTCGAGTGGGTACCTGCCCAAAGAACAGGTCAATGGGCTGTGTTCGTTCTCGCAGAGGGGCTACTATGAACTATTTTTGTTATCTAGAAACATGTTGCTCCGCCCTTCCTTTCTTCCATGGAGTAACGGGTAAAAAATCCTGACCCTAACTCTTGCCTGACCTTTGTTGTGGAACCTGGCGCAGACTAGTGTTTTGGGATTGAGTGGAGTACTGATATGAACTTTTCTCCAACTTTGACCAGGGTAGTTGAATACATGGGTTGGGGTAATACTTCACCCATTTTTGAACAAGATGACATGACGGATATTATCGTCAAGGGACCTCAGAAGGATCCTGTTCTCCCTTTTCACAGGGCCCTTCAAAGGACTGTGGAGAAAAACTGGGAGAAACCAGAAACCATTGTTGCTGCAGACAGCACTTTTCCAAGAAAATACAGACCAGCTGGATCAGATCCAGAATATTTGAATAAACATCCGACTCCAGAGAGTTTAGTCATTCAAGCAGCATCCACTTCGAAACAAACTGCTTATCCAACTATCCCTCCAGATAGAGAGGATAAAAAAATTGACGCCTGGGCACGTAAAGTTTTCACGTCAGGCAGTATGGCACTTAAGTCTGCAAATGTCACCTGTACCCTAGCCAGGTTTACCCATACCCCGTGGGACTGTATTTCGGCGGCGGCTGATCATATTCCGGAAGGCGAGGAAAGGCAAGGCTTCCTGAATATAGTCAAAGACGGGAAGGAGGCAATGGGCAAATCCTCCAGTCTGGACTGGATACTGCTGATAGTATCAGCAGATCCATGACTGCAAGCGTTGTGCTACGCAGATTTGCGTGGTTGAGGAAGTCGGATTTGCACCGGATGTGCAAGCTAGACGACTCAACATACCCTTTGATGGCTCGAGGCTCTTTGGCAGAAAGGCTGATGAAAGCCTTGAAAAACTTCAGATCTCGAAAGCAGCAGCTAAATCACTTAGCGCCTCTTTGCGCCAGCCTCTAAAACCCTATTCCGGCTCATCTTCCTGGAGGGGTCGTTCTTTTCGATACTACTCCTCTTTTGGTAGAGGAAGAGGACAGGCCTCTCAAAGGGGCAAAAGGAAATTCCCTCGTGGAACACGGGGAAGAGGTGCAAAATCAGCCTCAGGAGCGGCATCTGTACCCTCAGCCACTCCTGCAGCCGCCTCCAAATCCCTCTGAGACCTTGTTACACAAAACACCAGTGGGAGGCAGGATCTCTCAACATCTTAAGGAATGGCGGAGCATTACCTCAGATGCTTGGGCACTGGAAACAGTAGCCCAAGGTTACTGTCTCCCCTTTCTAAAATGGCCTCAGAATCATCCACCGGGAGCCAATTCCGTCAAAATTCCTGATCCGCTCCTGTTGCAGGAAATTTTAACGCTGCTAGAGAAAGGTGCCATAGAACAGGTACCTGTAGCGGAGAGGAACAGGGGTTGGTGGTACTCATATTTTCTCATCTCAAAAAAGGACAGAGGACTGAGACCCATCTTGGACTTGAGAAATAGTTCCTCAGGAAGGACAAGTTCAAGATGGTGACTCTTTCTCAGATCCTTCAGGCTCTCCAACTCCAAGATTGGTTGGTATCATTGGACCTTCAGGATGCTTACTTTCATGTGCCAATCCATCCAAAGCACAGAAAGTACCTGAGGTTCGCGATTGGCAATTCTCATTATCAGTTTCGAGTTCTGCCATTCGGGTTGACCTCAGCCCCGAGGGTTTTCACCAAACTGTTGTCGGTTGTGGCAGCAAGTCTCAGGAAAGGAGGTATTCACATATATCCCTACCTGGACGACTGGTTGATCAGAGCAAGTTCTCCAGAACAAGCTCAGGAACATCTTTCGATCACCTGCCACTTCCTCCACAAACTGGGCTTCTCCCTCAATTTCAAGAAGTCCCACATGATATCATCCCAGAAACTACAGTTTATCGGAGCAGTCTTGGACACTTCATCGGGAAAAGCCTCGCCTCCCGAAGTGAGAGCTCTCCACATCCAGCAGATTGTAACAAAATTCCAGAATGCCCAACGTCTACCGGCCTTCGATTTTCTCAGGTTGCTCGGCCTCATGGCATCCTGCATTTTTCTTGTACCAGAGGCTAGATTGAGAATGAGATCCCTTCAATGGGCACTCAGAACTCAGTGGTCCCAGTTCTCAGAGAATATGTCGGATCTTCTGCAAGTCCTGAGCGCAGTTGCTCAGGATCTTCTATGGTGGGCTTGCAACGACAACATTCTCAAGGGAGAGTCTTTTTGGCAACCATGGCCAGAGATAACGGTAGTGATGGATGCCTCACTCACGAAGTGGGGAGCACACACCAACGATCTGACAATCAGCGGTCGTTGGTCTCCATCGCAGTCCAAACTACACATCAACCTATTAGATCTGAGGGCAATCAGACTAGCTCTGAATGCCTTTCTGCCCTCTGTACAGGGAAAGAATGTTCTGATAATGACGGACAACACAGTGGCCATGTACTATCTCAACAAGAGAGGAGGAGTAGGGTCACTGCCACTGTGCAGAGAGACAATGCAGCTCTGGTTCTGGGCAATAAGAGAAGGAATCTCTCTGTCGGCAATTCACCTAGCCGGAGAGAAGAACACGGCGGCAGACGCTCGGAGCAGGCAGAGCACGGTCTCTCACGAGTGGGAGCTGGTTTAGGAAGTCCTTCTGGAGATCTTCGCCCTTTGGGGAACCCCTCAAGTGGATCAGTTTGCACCGCGATCAACCAGAAGTGCGATCAGTACTGCTCAAGGGAATTTCCTCAAAGAGGAGCTCTGGGAGACGCATTCGTAGTGGAGTGGAAGTTTCCACTGCTGTACGCGTTTCCCCCAGTCCCTGTGATTCCTCAAGTAATCAGGAGGTTGAGAAAGTTCAGGAAAACCATGATCCTAATTGCCCCGGATTGGGCCAGGAGGACGTGGTACACGGACCTTCTAGACATGTCCATCTGCCCTCCAATACGTGTTCCGCAAAGAGAGGATCTTCTCTCGCAAGAGGAAGGTCGGATTCTCCATCCAGAGGTCAAAACACTCAACATTCACGCATGGTTTCTGAGAGGTTGAGATACAAGGATTGGGATCTTCTGGATGACGTAATGGAAATCTTGCTTTCGGCCAGAAGACCAGCAACAAAGTTTTTGTACCGATGTCGCTGGAATAGGTTTACTAACTGGTGCAAAGACAAGGATGTGGACCCTTTTCAGTGTGGCACCCCAATGGTGCTTTCCTTTCTGCTACATCTAGCTAATCTGGGGCTCCAGATGGGAACAATAAAAGGATACCTTGCTGCGCTATCCATTTTCAAGCGCTCCTTCGGAAGAGGTTTCATATTTCAAAATACCGTTAATAGTTCAATTCTTAAAGGGGCTCACTAATGTGTACCCTCCAGTCCCTTGTCATGTACCAGCCTGGGACTTAAATTTAGTATTAAAATTTTTGACTTGCATACCTTTTGAGCCTCTGCACTCATGTCCATTAAGGCTTTTGACTCTAAAAACTGTCCTACTTGTGGCCCTATCATCAGCCCGCAGGGTTAGCGAACTTCAGGCTCTCTCATGCAAACCACCATATACTATTTTTTATAAAGATAAGGTAGTCCTTAAAGTTAAACCTTCATTTTTGCCAAAAGTAGTCTCGGACTTCCATTTGTAACAAAAAATAGTACTTCCTACGTTTTATCCTCCTCCTCCTCCTCATCTGGGCAAAGAAGAGGAGAGATTACACAGATTAGATCCCAAGAGGGCTCTTGGTTTTTACATATCTAGGATGGCTAAATTGAGACAAGATGACCAACTGTTTGTGGGTTACACTGGTCAAAAAATTAGGCTTATCTGTAACGAAACAGACCATTTCCCGCTGGATCATATTAACTATAGTTGAATGCTATAGATTAGCGGGAAAAGAACCACCAGATGGGCTTCGTGCCCATTCTACAAGGGGAATGGCTACTTCTGCGGCTGTAAAGAGGGGAGTCCCGGCAGCAGACATTTGCGCAGCTGCAACCTGGAAAACAATACATACCTTTATTAAACATTATTGTCTGGACACTGCCTCCTCTAACGAGGGTTTATTTGCAAAGGCAGTTCTGCATTCTGTCCACGAAAACTGAAATGGTACTCCCACCTCCAAAAATTGATACTGCTATGGGAGCCTATCACAAGATGAGGAATACGTGGGAGGAGACAATCCATTCGAAGAACAAGTTACTTACCAACTGTAACGTTCTTTCGACTGGATGTTCCTCCCACATATTCCTCATCGACCTTCCCATCCAACCCCACAG
Organism: Ambystoma mexicanum; assembly: GCF_040938575.1. Classification (NCBI taxonomy): domain Eukaryota; kingdom Metazoa; phylum Chordata; class Amphibia; order Caudata; family Ambystomatidae; genus Ambystoma; species Ambystoma mexicanum. The sequence continues at coordinate 1,091,383,682 of NC_090929.1, forward strand.
TACAGTTTACGTGTTCTTACACTTTCCTCTCACGAAGAATGTATCGGTCATGGGACACGCTGGGTGTTCCTATATATATTATCGAAAAAACAGAACTGAAGCAACGGGCGCGGCTCGAGCTACTTACACCATCGGTGATGTAGACAGAGTACGGAGTACGTCGAGGGACAATCGACGCCACGGCCTCGACCACAGCGCCCTCTGCCGAGAATTATTTTTTACCAGAGCAGCAAAGCTGGAGATAACGATTATCACAAGATGAGGAATATGTGGGAGGAACATCCAGTCGAAAGAACGTTACAGTTGGTAAGTAACTTGTTCTACTGTTAGTGGAGCTGTTCTGTGATTATTCTGAAGAGTAATATCTATTTCTATGCATCTGAATACTTGCTGTGTTTCACTGTTCATTGATCAAATACTATGCTATCTCTCCTAGGGCTGAATGTATATATCCTTTTTTTAAGGTTTTTGTGTGACAATATTTACCTAGATTTAGTATCTGCTAAGCGAGCAATTAAAGGCCTAATTGTATTGTTTATTTATAAAGCGCCTATACACAGGCACATGTATGAAAGCGCTCAAGGAGGGTGGGAACACGGGGGGAAAATGTCGCTCAGAGCCCTTGAATTTCTGAAGCGATAACGGTCTGCACAGGCAGATTAGGTGAATATGGTACAGTTAAGATGCAACAAATATGCCTGACAGGGATTCTGCAGTTTTTTTCAAGTGCACATTAAGGGTGAGACAAGGAAGGACATAACGATCTACAGGCAGAGCTGTGGTGCAAGTGCAGGCAGGATGAGGGAGGGGCAGGGGACCAAGTGCATCCAGTCAATCGAGACTGGGAAAGTGCGTAGAGAGAGAGAAGCTCTGGGAATTTATTGCAAGTGCAGTGAGTGGGTGGCGTGCAGGGCCCTGAGGCAAGTGCAGAAAGGACTCGCAGGGGTGCCTGGGACCTGTTATAATCTGGGGTACCCCAGGCGTGCAGTCAGTGAGCTTTATGGGAAGAAGGGAGAGGGGGAAGAGCAGAAAGTTAGGTTAGTAGGGTGAGGGAGAAGGAAGAGGAGAAGGGGAAAGTCTTGAGGAGTTTCCGGAACTTAAGAATATCAGGCTCAAGATGGAAGGTGGCGGGGGAAGCGGTTCCAGATGGAGGCACCTGCTGAGGAAAGGGCTCTCCCTGTAAATCTCTGCTTGGAGAACCTGCTCTCTCGCAGAAAGTTGGAGGTAGATGAGCGGATGGCTCGGCAGGCACACTATTTAGGAAGGCAACGTTGGAGGTAAGTAAGTCCCAGGTCCCAGAAAGCCTTGACCATGCAGAGGGTCTTGACTTTGATCCTTGCAGCCACGGGAGTCAGTGGAGGGATTTCAGTGCCAGAGAGATGCGGTCCCTGGGCTTGAGACCAAGGATAGGTCTTGCGGTTCTGTTCTGGATGAGTTGCAGAGGGCGCAGGGCAGATGCAGGGAGCTTGAGGAAGAGGCTGTTGCAGTAGTCCAGCCTAAAGAGAACCAGGGCTCTGAAGACAGTGAGCCATTGACGCAAAGTGAGAAAAGGTAGGGTGCCTCTGAGGAGGTGTAGTTGATAGTTCGACTTTTTTGAGATGTCAGAAATGTGTGAGGCGTAGGATAGAGTGGAGTCGAAGATGATTCCCAAGGTTTTTGGCCTCACAGGTGAGGTGGGTGCAGCGCTAAGGCAGGCTGGCCAGAGTGAGGGGGTGGGGGAGTAGGAGCAGGGGTCTCAATATGAACAATCTCAGTTTTGCTGGCATTGAGACAGAGGTTGTTTGCAGTGCACCATGCCTGAATAGCAGAAAGACAGTCTGGTATGAGTAAGGAGTAGGTGGCACGTGAGGGTAACATAGTTGTGTGTCCTCTACGTAGCACTGGAAAGTAGAGGTGAAAGTGGCAATCACACGTGTCAGGGTGGCCATTTAGATGTTTAAAAACCAGGGGGATAGGGTAGAACCCTGGGGAATGCCGCAGGTTGAGAGGGCGATAGAGAGAAAGGCACCAAGTTCGACCTGGGATGGGCGGTTGGCGAGAAAAGAGGTTAACCAGGCCGGAGCCTGACCTGTGATTCCCAGGGTCTCACGAAGCTGTGCAATCAGGATGTGGTTAACCGTGTCAAATGAGAAGGAGGGATCAAGGAAAATGAGGACAGAGGGGGGATGTTGGTGTCAAGAGTTGAGTGCAGGTCTTCACGGGTGTTCAGAAGAGCAGTTTCCATGCCTCTCGATGCTCTAAAGCCAGATTGATGGTCGTGGAAAGAACTGATCGGGAAAGGAGTAATACAGATTGGGCGGTAGTTTGAAGGAATGGAGGGGTCAGCAGAGGGGTTCTTTGACAGAGGGTGCCCAGCGGAGTGCTCGAGAGCAGTCGGGAAAACTCCATTGGAAAAGGAGAGGTTGCAAAGGCCAGCCAAGGCTGGTGCGAGGGAGTCAATGTTGTCCTTGATGGTTTTGGAAGGGCAAGGGTCCACTTGCTTGCATGAGGCCTTCATTGTATTTTTATTCTTGCCTGTTTATTTTATTTATATAGCGCTCCAGACCCAGAGGTAAAAGGGTGCTTTTAGAACAGGTTAAAACAAAAACCAATATAAATATGTTATGCAGTTATACATTTGTGCAGTATGTACATTATATACAGTTTGCCTTGTTATAGTTAGATTAACAGCAGTGTCGTCGGGCATAGGAGACGGAGAATGGTAAGGTTCGTTTTTCTCTAGTAACCAACCAATGACTTGTTTCCTGAATGGATTAAATGATTCAATTGATTTAATGTTCAATGGGTAAGGTATTCAAATGTTGAGAGGCCAGGACCGTGAAGCTGGAGCCTCTGGATTTTTTTAAGGTAAATCTGGGCACTGTGAGGCGTAGCGTATTGGATGATCTAGTAACTCTGGTGGCTGGTTTCAAGGTGAATTTATTAGTGAGATAGGGTGGGGCCGACTGGTTTAAGGCTTTGTAGGTGAGGCATATGGTTTTTAGGTCAATCTTCTGTTGTAGAGAGCCATTTACAGGATATTTTGGAGATGTGCTCTCGCCTAGGGATTTTTAGTGCAGCTCGTAACACGTTATTTTGGAGAACCTGTAGTTTGTTGATTACAGATTGGTTGTTGCATAGGTAAAGGCTATTGCAGTAGTCCAGTTTGGACTGTATGAGAGCCCTAGCTAGCGTCAGACAGCTATTGGTGGATAAGAAGGGCCTACAGGCTCTGATCAATTTCCCAGTGTAGGCAGTGGCTGAGGCAGTCATATTAACTTGTTTAGAGAGGTTAGTGTTGGCGTTGAGGTTGAAGACAAGGGTTTTCACATTTTTAACAATGGGAATTGTGTTACCGTCGATTATATTGTTGTAGTTAGGGCTAAGTTTTTGCAGGTTGTTAGGTGAACCGACAAGGAGAAGCTTAGTCTTCTTATCATTCAGGCAGAGGCCGTGTGGCCATCCATGCCTGAATGATGGAGAAGAATTCATTAATCCTAATGCTGTCAGCACTGTAGCTACCTGAGATGGTGAGGAGTATCTGGGTGTCATCTACGTAGTTAGTGTAGATGGTCCAATTTGTTAGAGGCTTTGTAAAAATGTTTTACAGAGTAGGGGAAACAGAAGAGCCTTGTGGGATACCACAGGTAATGGGGATAGGGTCTGCTGCTGCCGTTGATGAAAAAACCCTCATGGTTCTGTTGGACAAGGATTGTATCCACATGACAGCAGAGGAGGAGAAGTGCGCTGCGGATGAGAGGTGGTTGCAGAGTATTTTATGGTCGACCAGGTCGAAGGCTGCCGAGAGGTCTAGAAGGAGTAGGATGGCGGCATTACCTTTATCTTTATTCTCCAGCATGGGGTCTGGCATGGATTCACATGCTCATAAATATTCCCCGTCGTCAGGCTGGGAATCCGGTAAAGAAAAAATCAGTATCAGTTTCGTTTCTGATCTGTCTTTCGTAGTAGTAGCCAATCACTGATCTCTGCGTCATACTGACCACAGCCAATGACTGGCCCTCTACCTAAGCCCCAACCTCTGGCAGCCATCTTCAGATTTTTACTGCACGTTCAAGTGTTGGGAGTCCTCGTGTTTAGCTCTCGAGCTTTTACTGCGTGTTTCGCGCTTTTTCAGGTGAATTTTCACATTTTTTCGGTTAATCGAGCCTCAAGCTCCACCGTTTCTACTACCCTCAAGGGTGAAGATTTCGTTGAATCAACTTCTTGGAGGATTCCAGAAGATTTGCGGCCTACTTCGAGATGGCCCAGGGTGCGAGTTTGTCGCCCGGACCCAAGCTGTTTCGCAGCTGCCCTGGATTCGGGCTGCAGAATGTGTTTAAGGAAGACGAACATTTGAGATGCCTCTACTGTCTTCATGTAGAGAAGGACTGCCAGTTCTTTAAGAACTTGTCGGAGCGGACCATGAGGGACCGTCGATCCCGTCTCGCCAGCTGGTTGCAGAAGGGCTCAACGGGTGAGAAGAAGAAAGGGTCCGAGCGGGCTTCTAAGTCCTGTGCGGGCGCCCCGGCGACGAGGGCCCAACACCAGGCCAAGCACTGCGAGTCTGCTGGCTCCGGGAGCGCCGAAAGGTAGGGCTCTTCGGTCTCCAGGCAGGGCGCACCTTCCACGGCACCATCAACCACGAGCCAGCGCTCCGGTTCGGGGAAGAGGAAGTCCGAGACCCCGGGTAAGCTTCGGGAGAAGCCCCGTCTGATCTCGGAAGAGGGGGGAGTGAGGTGTCGCCCCTCCCCCGAAGGAGAAGGCCCGGGACGCACCTAAGGTGGTGAAGGCCCCTTCCCAGCAGGCAAAGGCCTCTATCGAGGCGATCGCGGCGACTCTGGCCAAGCCGGCAGAGACCCCGCCAGCGCAGACTGCCTCCGGGAGTCGAGTTTCCCTGCCGCCAAGGAGGGAATCCTCTTTTCAGCCCATCGTCGTGGCCGCCATGATGGAAGAAGCGAGGGGGGGCACGGTAGCCTCCTCGAGCTCAGAGTCCGCCTCGGAGGAGGAACTGACCGAGGCCGTGAGGAACCTCGAAGTCCAATTCGAGAAGGTTCGATCCCGTAAGGAAGATCCTCGGGAGATAACCGAGGAAGACGACGATGGCGAGGAAGAGCAGCCTTCCCTTCTGGCGCTGCCGGAACCTAGGCCTCAGGATGGCTCGGCGGCCATTTTGTCTGCGATCCAGTCCTTATGCTCTGAGATAAGGACGAGATTCCCACGGCCCAGGCCGGAGGACCCGCAACCTGGCCCGTAGGGAAGTCCTCAGAACAAACGACGGAGGACCCAATCCTCTCCTCCGCTCGCCCCGTAAGGCCTACAGTTCCCTCCTCATCCTCCCACGAGTCGGGAGATGGCGGTACGTTGGGCTCAACGACAGGTTCTGAGGGCGACGACGACGACGACGGAATGGGTCTCCCGTCGCACGGGCCTCGCCACCCGACGAGATTGGCTCATTCCACGCCATGATCGCCAGGGCGTCCAAATTGTTCCAGCTCTGCCCGGAGGAGCAGAAAAAGGAAGGTTTCCTCTATCGGCGGCGGGAGGCCAAGAGGAAGACTGTCATCGCGGTGCCTCTAATCGATGTCATCTGGGAGGAGGGCCTGTCGGTTCTCAAAAACCCCTCCACGGCACCAGCCAAACGGGATCGGTACGAGAAGAAGTACCGGGTCCCCGAAACCGCTCCCCTGTGCCTCAGGGCCCAGCCAACGCCAGACTCGGTCATCTCGGCAGCGGCGAAGAAGAAAGCGGCGGGGTCAGGAGCATCGACGAATTCCCCGCCGGACGGCGAGGTCAAAGAAGTTGGACGCCATGGGGCGGCGGGTCATTTCGTCGGCGGCGACTACGATCAAAGCGGCCAAAGCCCTGGCGATCGTGGCCCATTACGACAGGGAGCTCTGGTTTAAGGTGGCCCCCATATTGGACTTCCTGCCGGACGACAAGAGGTCCGAGGCCCTGGAAATACTGCAAGATAGCAAGGTGGCGTCGGACCACGCCATAATGGTGGCAACCGATATTGCCGATACCGGGTTCCGCCAGCTGGGCAACGGTGTTTGCCTACGACGACAGGGTTGGCTCCGGGCGACCGACTTCCGTCAGGACGTCCAGACCAGGGTATTGGACATGCCGTTCGACGGCAGCAACTTGTTCGGGAAGGCGGTGGACGAATCCCTCCAAACCATAAAAACGGACATGGCCCGCGCCCTAGGAGCCCTTGAGCAACGACGGCCCTTTCGGCGCTCCGGAGGCAGACAGGGTGCCTCCAAGGGATGTAGCGGTGGCTTGTCGTCCTACCGCCAGGCGGCACGCTCCTCGTCTCAGGAGGCCTACAGGGGTCACGGCAAGCAGGGAGCGCCTCATCGGCAAGGTGGCCAGGGCGGCAAGGCCACCACCTCCAAGCAGGACTGAACCGGCCGTGATCTCGGGCCCCCACCGAAGCACCCTGGTAGGAGGTCGGCTGACGAATTTCGTCGGTGTGTGGATGTCCATCTCCACCGACCGTTGGGTGCTGGATACCCTGGCAAGAGGAGACACTATCGAATTCCTGAAGAAGTGCCCTCACGTTCCACCTGTGGCCAGGAAGGAAAATCACGTCCCGCAACTGCTGTTGGAAGTATGGGCGATGCTCAGGAAAGGCGCCATTCAGCTTGTCCCGAAGAGGCTCTGGGGTGTACTCAAGGTACTTCCTCGTCAGGAAGAAGACTGGCGGCTGGCGCCCCATCCTGGACCTTCGTCGTTTGAACAAATACATCAGATCACAGAAGTTCAGGATGGTCACCCTCCAGCACGTACTGGGACAGCTGGAGGAAGGCGACTTTCTATCGTCGTTGGACCTGGAGGATGCATACTTCCACGTTCCCATCCTCAAAAGTCACCAAAAGTTCCTCAGGTTCGTCGTCCAGGGACGCCACTACCAATTCAGAGCACTGCCGTTCGGATTGAAGTCGGCCCCCAGGGTCTTTACCAAGTGCCTAGAACCAGTGGCGGCGCGGCTGCGCCTGCAGGGGATTCACGTCTACCCCTACCTGGCCGACTGGCTCATCCGCTCAAGGACGAGGGAACTCGCCGTCGAACACACTGCGAGGACCGTCCAGCTACTCACAGACCTGGGATTCGCCATAAACTACCCAAAGTCCCACCTGGTGCCGTCGCAGGTGGCCCTGTTTCTGGGAGCGAAGCTCGATACAGTGAGGCGCCTGGCGGCCCCGTCGGAAGAAAGGACGAAGACCATTCTAGGCAAAGTGCAGCGCCTGCTAGCCACGGACGTGGCCAGGATGAGGTCCATCAAGTCCCTCCTGGGGATGATGTCCTCTTGCATCTACCTGGTGCGCCTCTGCAGACTATGGATGCGCCCTCTTCAAGAATTTCTCGACGCCCGTTGGATGCAGGCGACGGGCACCTTCGAAGACTGGGTCCCCCTCAAAAAGGTGTTCCGGCGGGCGATTCAGTGGTGGGGCGTTCGAGCGCACCTCACGGCGGGCAAGGACTTTCGGACGCCGGCGTACCAGGAGACGGTGACGACGGACGCCTCCCTGGAAGGTTGGGGCGCCCACACCGGAGATCTCCACGCAAGAGGCCTCTGGCTCCCGGAGGAGAGACTCCTGCACATCAACGTCCTGGAACTCCGAGCCGTGTTCTGGGCTCTCAAATCGTTCCTCCCGTCGCTCAAGGGCAAGGTGGTGCGGATCTTGACGGACAACACCACGACTATGTTTTAAATACGGAAGCAGGGAGGCACCAGATCCCCAGCCCTATCCAAGGAGACACAGGATCTGTGGCACTGGGCGGTCGCCCAGGGGATGTTCCTGGTTCCCTTCCACCTGGCAGGAGAAAGCAACAACATCGCCAACTCGCTCAGCAGGGAGCTGCGTGCGTGTCACGTGTGGGAACTGCGCCAGGATCAGGTGGATCAACTCTTCGACGATGGGGCAAACCCCAAATCGGCCTGTTCGCAACCGCGACAAACTCGAAGTGCAAGAGGTTCGCCAGCAGGTTTCCCCAGCCGAGAAGCATGGGCGATGCGTTCTCGTTCCCCTGGGACGGCCTATACATGTATGCGTTCCCTCCGTTGCCGTTGCTGCTTCGACTCATCATCCAGCTTAAGCGGTCCCGGTGCAGGATGATCCTCGTCGCACCGGCGTGGCCGAGGCAGATCTGGTCCCCGGACCTTCTGGACTTGTCAACGTCCCCTCCCATCAAGCTGTCGGCGGACGCGGACCTTCTCTCCAGAGAAGGAGGCGCCATCTTCCACCACGACCCGGCGTCGCTGAACCTGCAGGCTTGGCTCCGATTGCAGAGAGGTTCTTTCAAAGGCCAGGGCGTCCTCAACTCTCAAATGCTACGGTCATAAGTGGAAGAGGTTCTCTATCTGGTGCCGAGCACAGAAGATCAACCCCCTACGGATTACGGCCCCTCAAGTGCTGCCGTACCTGCTATCGCTGGCAAAGGCTGGGCTAGCCCATGCCTTCATTAAGATTCATCTGGTGGCGATCTCCAGATATACCAGAACCACAGGACGGACGTCCCTGTGGTCCCATCGACTGGTAAAAGAGTTTATGAAAGGACTGTTCCGGTCGTTCCCGCCGGTGAAGGCCCCGGCGTGGGAACTTAACGTGGTGCTGACCAGGCTCATGGGCCCCCCGTTCGAGCTGATGCACTCCGCACCGATGAAGTTTGTGTCGTGGAAGACTGCATTCCTGGTGGCCATTACCTCCGCACGACGAGTGGGAGAGATCCAGGCCCTATCCTGCAAAGCACCGTACTTGACTTTCCATGCCTCGAGGGTGGTGCTTAGGACGCACCCCTCCTTTATGCCCAAGGTGCCGTCGGACTTCCATCTTAACGAGCCCTTGGTGTTACCTGTTTTCTTCCCTTCTCCTTCGTCGCCGGCCGAGAGGACTTTGCACTCGCTGGATGTGGCTAGAGCGCTGAAGTTCTACGTGGACCGCACGAAGAGTTTCCGGAGGACATCACAGCTGTTCGTGAACTTCGGACCTGTGATTCAAGGGAAGGCTCTCTCGAAGTCTTCTATTTTCAGATGGCTCTCCGGCTGCATCATGCACTGCCACCGGTTGGCTAACCGACCGCTGCCAGGCCGTCCGAGAGCCCATTCGACCAGAGCGATCGCTGCTGCTACGGCGTTCTTTTCTGGTGTGCCCGCTGGACATCTGCAGGGCTGCTACGTGGAGGTCGACGCACACCTTCACGAGATTCTACTGCGCCGATCGGGATTCCAGGGAGGAGTCCAGGGTTGGCCAAGCAGTGCTACACAACCTGTTCTCTTAAGGTGAGCCTGGTGAGGAGGTAAGAGATGGTTAATGTTGAGTTTTTTGTATTGCTTAATGTTGAGCCTTTTGCCACCCTCCGTGGTTGTGCATGTGTGTACTGCTATTTATTTTTATATTCATGAGCATGTGAATCCATGCCAGACCCCATGCTGGAGAAGGAACAAGTTACTTACCTGTAACTGTTGTTCTCCAGCATGGGTCTGGCATGGATTCGCATGCGAACCCTCCCGCCTACCCCTCTGCGGCTCTTCACTTGGTCATACTGCCTCTTCACGTGCTACCAAATCTGAAGATGGCTGCCAGAGGCGGGGCTTAGGTAGAGGGCAGTCATTGGCTGTGGTCAGTATGACGCAGAGATCAGTGATTGGTTACTACTACAAAAGACAGATCAGAAACGAAACTGATACTGGTTTTTTCTTTACCGAGGATTCCCAGCCTGACGACGGGGAATATTCATGAGCATGTGAATCCATGCCAGACCCATGCTGGAGAACAACAGTTACAGGTAAGTAACTTGTTCCATATCATCAATCTGACTTTTGAGGTCAACAAGGGCAGTGTCTGTTCCATGTTGTGGTCGAAAGCCAGATTGATGTATTCCTAACAGTTGGTTGGTCTCTAGATAAACCTGGATTTGCAGGTAGGCAACTCTATCAATGATTTTTAGCATAAAAGGAACCGTGGCGATGGGTCTGTAATTGGTGGGAATGGCCGGGTCTAGGGATTTTTTTTTTTAGAAGTGGGAGAACCCGTGATTGTTTCAGGTTGCTGGGTACTGAGTTAGTAGAGAAGGATAGATTTATTAGTTTAGAATTGAAGGGGGATGGATCTCTAGCTGCATCTTTAATGACCTGGGCAACTGTCCCCTTTGCAATAGGGGGGTTTTAGGGAAGTTATAATTTTTTGGACTTCTGGTATGGTTACCTTTTTGAACGTGAAGCCAGTGTTAGTTTGTAGGAAGTGGAATGCTTGGGCTGGTGGGATTACTACTAGAGAGTTGTTGTCGTTTGTTCTCAATTTTGGTTTGGAGCCCTGTGATTTTGTTGGCGAGGGTGTTTTGGATGCTAGTGCACCAGGGTTTGTCTTTCACGCAAGTGTCCGTCGGAGGGTTGGGATTTTCTAGTTCTTTTAAAATAGTGAAAGGTTCTTTAGCGCAGGAGCCTGCCTGGGTTATTCTGGCATTGTAGGCTTCCTTCTTAATACAGATTATCTCTTTTTTGTAAAGGGAAGAAGCAATCGTGAGATTGGTTTTATTTTCAGCCGATGGAGAGTTTTCCAGAGAGTTTCCATCTTGGCTTTCTTTTTTCTCAATATTTTGAGTTCAGATGTGGACCAAGAGTGCAGGTGAGCTCTAGGTTTGCCTTTTTGCAACTTTAGTGGGGCGATAGTGTCAATGGCGTTGGTTATGGGGTCATTGTAAGTGTTGACCAGTAGGTTGAGGTCAGCAGTGGCTGGGAGCGTATTTAGAGTAGGGGGGACTAAGGGTATAAGGGTTTCTGCAGTAATGTTGCGCTTATTTCTGGTCAGGCAGGCTGGTGCGAGGGTGCACTGTTTGGGATTGGAGTAGTTGGTATTAATATCAAGTGGTATGAGGTAGTGGTCAGTCCATGCAAGAGCTTGGGGTGCTTTGCAGGTGTAATTGCAGTTAAGGGCGGCAACCCACTCCATGATTCTACCCTTCTGATGGGTAGGTAGAGAGCTAAGTTGGGTGAAGTCGTGCTCGGCTAGGGCATTAGCTAGGAATGATGCTGGGGTGTCGTTAGGATCATTGTATCCCAAGTTAAAATCACTAAGAATAATAGTTTGTGCTGAGGGTTTAGAGTTCTTGGCTATTAGAGTGGTGATGTCTTCCTCAAAGGTTCCAGGTGGACATGGGGGTCTGTATATTAAGTGAAAGGTAATCATACTCTTGGGGGTGGTTTGAAGTTTGATAGTGAGGTACTCGCATGATTTAAGTGGAGAGGAGGTGACTGATCTGACTGAGGTTTAGTGAGGATTTAAATATGATGGCTACACCTCCTCCGCGAGCGTTAGGTCTGTCCGCTCTGAGGATGGAATATTTGTCGGCAATAGTTAGGGTTATATAGGGTCCTGCTGCCTCATGAAGCCAAGTTTCTGTTATGCCAAGGAAGTCGAGATCTTCTGAAAGGATGTCAGCGACTTCTGTGGGATGAGCAACAAGGGATCTGACATTGAGTAGAGCTCCTTTTAAAGGGGGGGGGGCTTAGATTTATTTGTGGCAGTGTCCTTGTTGTTAGCCTTAGTTTTAGGAGTTGCAGGTGGCTTACTGGATGTGACGGAGTCTAGTGCCTAGTCTACTAATACGGGTAGTGACATTAGGGTTGATTGAGAGAGGGTAGCTAGGCAGTATGAAATTACTGATGTTGCTCTGTGTGGGCTAATTTTAGCACTAGACCTCGTTCACAACCCTCCTGTGACTAAGTCTTGCCGCTTTGCTAGTTCACCTTGATCGAGTTTGGCTAATCTGTGTTTTCCCTGCTCACCACAATACTAAAGATTCTCCAGCATGGGGTCTGGCATGGATTCACATGCTCATGAATATTCCCCGTCGTCAGGCTGGGAATCCTCGGTAAAGAAAAAACCAGTATCAGTTTCGTTTCTGATCTGTCTTTCGTAGTAATAACCAATCACTGGTCTCTGCGTCATACTGACCACAGCCAATGACTGCCCTCTACCTAAGCACCGCCTCTGGCAGCCATCTTCAGATTTTTACCGCATGTTCATGTGTTGGGATCCTCGTTCTATTGCTCTCGAGCGTTAGTGCTATTTTTTCACGTTTTTTCTCAAAACTTCATTTTTTCGGTCAAAAGAGCCTCAAGCTCCACCGACTCTCCATCCGATCAACGGGGATCCGTGTCGGATTCGTCTGCGCCCCTCAAGGGTGAAGATTACGTCGAGCTACGCTTTTGGAGGACTCCAGAAGTTTCTCAGGCCCGGACATGGCCCAGGAGAAGGGAAGCTCGACGCCCGGAAAGCTGTTCAGGATCTGCCCTGGATGCCAGCTCCAGAACGTCTTTTTAAGGAGGACGAACACTCCTTTTGTCTCTACTGCTTACATGAGGACCAGACGCACGTGGAGAAGGACTGTGCGTTTTGCGGCAACATGTCGGAGCGGACCATGAAGGACCGCCATCAACGTCTCGCCAACTGGCTGGAACGGAAGAGCCCGTCCGGCGAGAAGAAGAGGAAGAAATCCGAGCGGTCTTCTAAGACCTTTGAGGACGCCCCGGCGACGGGGGTCCAACATAAGGCCAAGCACCGCGAGTCCGCTGGCACCGGGAGCGCCGAACGGTCGGGCTCTACGGGCGCCAGGCTGGGCGCACCCTCCCCGGCACCATCAACCACGAGCCAATGCTCTGGGTCGGGTAAGAGGAAGGCCGAGCACCCGGCGAGGCTCCTGGAAAGGCCCCGGTCGAGCTCGAAGGCGGAGGGGGAGCGAGGCAGTGTCCCCCCCCCCCTCAAGGATAAGGATAAGGCGGTGAGCGCACCTAAGGTGGTGAAGGCCTTAATCCATCCGGCCAAGCCCTCTATCGAAGCTGTCGCGGCGGCCCTGGCTCAGCCTGTGGAGGCTACACCAGTGGTGGCGACCTCGGGGCTCAGAGTCTCCCTGCCACCTCGGAGGGAGTCCTCTTTTGTGCCCATCGATAGGACCCCCGTGAAATCCCCCGTGGGGAAGAAAAAGGGGGGGGCAGGGCGTCGTTGTAGATTCGGCCTCAACCTCGCAGGAGGAGCTGGTCGAGGTCTTAAGCCACGGCCTCGGCGTGGAAGAAGACCGGCCCGTCGGGATGGATCCCGACGCAGGTGACGACGACATCGTCGAGGGTACCGACGGGGCCCCTGATCGCCCGTCGGATTCCCCTCTGCCAGCGCCGCGAGATAGCTCGGCGGCCATTTTGTTGGCTATACAGTCCTTATGCTCAGAGATAAGGACGAGACTACCGTTGCCGACGGAACCTCTCCCGTCGGGGGACCCAGAACCGGGACCTTCTGGGGTTCCCCCTACCAAGAAAAGAAGGATCCACCCTCCTCCTCCTTTTCAGCCGTCGCGCCCCTTCCAGCCCTCCTCCCCGTCCACCCGAGGGGATGATACGGGGACTGACACGGCAGCGACGGGTACGGACGACGAGGTATACGACGAGGATGTACCGTCGTCGCCTCCCACCAGGGCTTCTCCGCCCGACGAGATTGGATCGTTCCACTCCATGATCGCCAGGGCATCCGAGCTTTTCCAACTCTGCCCTGAGGAGAAGAAGGAGGAAGGTTTCCTTTATCAGCGGCGCGAGGCCAAGAGGAAGACGGTCCTCGCAGTGCCTCTATTGGACGACATTTGGGATGAGGGCCTCACCCTCCTCAAGAACCCTTCCACGACGCCAGCTAGAAGAGACCGGTACGAGAAAAAGTACCGGGTCCCGGACACGGCCCCCCTGTGCCTCCGGGCGCAGCCTACCCCGGACTCCGTCGTCTCCGCGGCGGCCAGGAAGAAAGCGGGGGGGGTGCGGCCTCCACATCGACTTCCCCACCGGACGGCGAGGGAAAGAAATTGGACGCTATGGGTCGCAGGGTCATCTCGTCTGCAGCGACGACGATTAAAGCTGCCAACGCCTTGGCTATCGTGGCCCGATACGACAGGGAGCTCTGGTACAAACTGGCTCCCCTGCTGGACTTCTTGCCGGACGACAAGAGGGCAGAGGCCCTGGAGATCCTGCAGGAAGGTGAGGTGGCTTCGGACCACGCCATTACCGTTGCGACGGACATCGCCGACACTGGATTCCGCCAGTTGGGCAACGGCGTTTGCCTTAGGCGGCGTGGATGGCTCAAGGCTACGGATTTCCGTCAAGACGTTCAGACCAGAGTCCTGGACATGCCCTTCGATGGGAACAACCTGTTTGGGAAAACAGTGGACGATTCCCTTCAGGCCATTAAAGGGGACACCGAGACGGCCCGGGCCCTTGGAGTTCTGCAACAACGACGGACGCCCTTTCGGAGCAGCAGAGGCAAGGGCGCCTCCAAAGGTTCCGGCGGCGGTTTCTCCTCCTACCGTCAAGCGGCACGCTCGTCGTCTCAGGAGGCCTACAGAGGACGAGGCAAGTCTGGCGGACCCCGCCGTCGTCGCCAAGGACAAGACGGCAAAGCCTCGTCGAAGCAGGATTGAACCGGCCGTGGGGTCGGGCCCCCACCGAAGCACCCCGGTGGGAGGCCGGCTGGCAAGCTTCGTCAGCGTGTGGGAGTCCATCTCCACCGACCGTTGGGTGCTGGACGCCTTGGCCCGGGGCCACGCGCTCGAGTTTCAAAGAAAGTGTCCGCGCGTCCCCCCCGTGGCCAGGAAAGAACTTCACGTCCCTCAACTTCTCCTGGAGGTAAAGGAGATGCTCAGGAAGGGCGCCATCGAACTCGTCCCAAAGAGGCTTCGGGGCTCCGGAGTTTACTCGAGATACTTCCTCGTGAAGAAGAAGACGGGGGGATGGCGCCCCATCCTGGACCTGCGACGTCTGAACAAGTTCATCAAGGCGCAAAAGTTCCGGATGGTCACCCTCCAGCACGTCCTGGGTCAGCTGGAGGAAGGAGACTTCCTGTCGTCGTTGGATTTGGAGGATGCCTACTTCCATATTCCCATCCTGAAGGGGCACCGAAAATTCCTCAGGTTTGTGGTCCAAGGGCGTCATTACCAGTTCAAAGCCCTCCCCTTCGGACTACGGTCGGCACCCAGGGTGTTCACCAAGTGCCTCGCACCGGTGGCGGCGCAGCTGCGCCGCGAAGGGATCCACGTCTACCCCTACCTGGACGACTGGCTCATCCGAGCCAAGACAAGGGAGCTCGCCGTGGTTCACACGGCAAGGACCGTCCAACTTCTCACGGACCTGGGATTCTCCGTGAACTACGCCAAATCCCACCTGGTACCCGCGCAAGACGCTCTGTTTCTGGGAGCGAGGCTCAACACAGTGTCCCTTCTGGCCTCCCCGTCGGAGGAGAGGACCAGGACCATCCTGGGCAAGGTGCAGCGGATGTTGGTGGCCGACGCGGCCAAGGTGAGGTCCATCAAGTCCCTCCTCGGAATGATGTCTTCCTGCATCTACCTCATTCCCATGTGCAGGCTCCGGATGCGCCCGTTGCAGGAGTTCCTGGACGCGCGCTGGATCCAAACGACGGGCAGCTTCGAGGAAAGAATCACACTCGACGAGAGTTTCCGACGAGCGATCCGGTGGTGGGGCACCCGCGCGCATCTGACGGCGGGCATGGACTTCCAGACCCCAGCCCACCAGGAGACAGTGACCACGGATGCCTCCCTGGAAGGGTGGGGAGCGCACACCGAAAATCTGCACGCAAGAGGCCTTTGGCTCCCGACGGAGAAATCCTTACATATCAACGTCCTGGAGCTCCGTGCAGTGTTTTGGGCCCTCAGGTCCTTCCTTCCGTCCCTCAAGGGCAAGGTGGTGAGGATCTTCACCGACAACACCACCACCATGTTTTACATCAGGAAACGGGGCGGAACCAGGTCCCCAGCACTGTCCAAGGAGGCGCAGGACCTGTGGCATTGGGCAGTCGCCCAAGGGATGTTTCTGGTGCCGTTTCATCTGGCAGGGATAAAAAACACCATCGCCGACTCACTCAGCAGGGAGCTGCGCTCGTGCCACGAGTGGGAACTACGGCAGGATCTAGTGGATCGCCTCTTCCGACGGTGGGGCACACCCCAGATCGACCTGTTCGCGACGGCGACGAACTCCAAGTGCCGGAGGTTCGCCAGCAGGTTTCCCCAGGCGAGGAGCATGGGCGATGCTTTCTCGTTCCCCTGGGAGGGCCTGTTCCTCTACGCGTTCCCTCCTTTGCCACTGCTAATCCGGCTCGTCAACCAGCTCAAGAGGTCACGGTGCAGGATGATCCTCGTCGCACCTGCGTGGCCGAGGCAGATATGGTTCCCGGCCTTCTGGACTTGTCAGCGTCCCCGCCAATCAAACTGCCGGTGGACGCGGATCTGCTCTCCAGGGAAGGAGGCGCTATCCTCCACCACGACCCGAAATCGCTGAACTTGCAGGCCTGGCTCCTGCAGCGCTAGAGTTTGGAGGATACGACATACCGGCCGACTGCAGAGAGGTTCTTGCAAAGGCCAGGGGGTCCTCGACTCTTAAATGCTACGGACACAAATGGAAGAGGTTCTCTGTCTGGTGCCACGCACAGAAGATTAACCCTCTACGGATTACGGCTCCCCAAGTACTGCCGTACCTGCTGACGCTGGCCAAAGCTGGACTGGCACACGCGTCCATCAAGATTCATCTTGCTGCGATCTCCCGATACACCAGAACCACGGGGCGGACGTCCTTGTGGTCTCATCGTCTGGTGAAAGAGTTCATGAAGGGACTGTTCAGATCGTTCCCGCCGGTGAAGGCTCCGGCCCCAGCGTGGGAGCTCAACGTGGTGCTGACCAAGCTCATGGGACCTCCGTTCGAGCCTCTGCACTCGGCCCCGTTGAAGTTTCTGTCGTGGAAAACAGCGTTTCTTGTGGCCATCACCTCCGCACGACGGGTGGGAGAGATCCAGGCCCTTTCCTGCAAGGCCCCGTACTTGACTTTTCACGACACAAGGGTAGTGCTCAGGACGCACCCCTCCTTCATGCCCAAGGTACCGTCGGACTTCCACCTCAACGAACCCTTGGTGTTGCCTGTATTCTTCCCGTCGCCTTCGTCGCCGGCTGAGAGAACTTTGCACTCGCTGGATGTGGCTAGAGCGCTGAAGTTCTACGTGGACCGCACGAAGTGTTTTCGGAAGACGTCACAACTCTTTGTGAACTTTGGACCTGTCAATCAGGGGAAGGCTCTCTCGAAGGCTTCCATTTCCAGATGGCTCTCCGGCTGTATCATGTACTGTCATCGGTTGGCAAACCGACCGCTGCCTGGCCGTCCGAGAGCCCATTCCACCAGAGCGATCGCAGCTACCACGGCGTTCCTTTCTGGTGTGCCCCTGCTGGACATATGCAGGGCTGCTACGTGGAGGTCGACGCACACCTTCACGAAGTTCTACTGCGTCGATCGGGATTCCAGGGAGGAGTCCAGGGTCGGCCAAGCAGTGCTGCGCAACCTGTTCGCCTGAGGTGAGCCTGGTGGGGAGGTAAGATGCTTAATGTTGAGTTTGATGCAATGCTTAATGTTGAGCCTTTGCCACCTCCCGTGGTTGTGCATGTGTGTACTGCTATGTATTCTTTATTCATGAGCATGTGAATCCATGCCAGACCCCATGCTGGAGAAGGAACAAGTTACTTACCTGTAACTGTTGTTCTCCAGCATGGGTCTGGCATGGATTCACATGCGAACCCTCCCGCCTACCCCTCTGCGGCTCTTCACTTGGTCATACTGCCACTTCACGTGCTTCCAAATCTGAAGATGGCTGCCAGAGGCGGTGCTTAGGTAGAGGGCAGTCATTGGCTGTGGTCAGTATGACGCAGAGACCAGTGATTGGTTATTACTACGAAAGACAGATCAGAAACGAAACTGATACTGGTTTTTTCTTTACCGAGGATTCCCAGCCTGACGACGGGGAATATTCATGAGCATGTGAATCCATGCCAGACCCATGCTGGAGAACAACAGTTACAGGTAAGTAACTTGTTCCTTGCCCACGCTAATAGCTCAGGAAAGTCTTCATTCTATTAAAGACAAGGAGGCGAGCATTATGCTCTTTCTTTCTTTAATACTGCCAATTCAGCATTTTAAAAGTTCAACTTTAACTTTGTTTTTTAGTTTTTCTTACATCAATTTAGAAAAACAAATGCAAAAGTTACAAGTTCCTTATCTGAACAAAATTTCACCAGAGCTTTGTGAACCACCACTCCCATGATCCTGAGGTCCTTTGTAGTCCTGACCTCCTCCCTCCCACCAATCCGGGCATAGGTCGGCGTATAAACTCTTTCGCGCCCAGGTCCATGCCTCTTTCTTTGCCATCAGAAACTAAACCCATGTAACTCTTCAACTGTCCATTCGTGCAATCAGAACTGTCTTGCTCCGTAGCTGGCGTATTCAAACGGTCCAACGGGGACCACTTGCTAGTACAAGAGCTGCTCATCGACCAACGAGCTCACAACGTCTTCTGGTCGTCTCCTACGAGAATAGAGACATTCACATGAGGGCGGCCATGCATCCAAATGTTAAACATATCACATTTAATCAATCTTTTCATTAATTCGGGTGGGATATAATGCTCGCCTCCTTGTCTTTAATAGAATGAAGACTTTCCTGAGCTATTAGCGTGGGCAATCTTTATTCTCTGACAAGACAGGAGGCTCGCATTATGCTTGTTCAAAGCTTGCTATCACTCTAGTCGATATATCAGATACTGGTTTGAAATAGAAGGTCTTAAAGGTAGACTCAGAGGACCAATCGGCTGACTTCATAATATCTTGCAATGACACTCCTGTTGCGAACGCTCTAGAAGCCATCGCCCCTCTAGCTGAATGCGCACCAAATAAGGATAAAGCTATTCCTGCCCATCACTTCTCTCACTCACCTCGCAATGGTCGCTGTAGCTACTGCATGATGGGGCTTTCTACGCGCTATAAGCAACTGTTACGCCGCATGGCCTAATCTGTGCGGATGCTGCTTCGTAATCTTTAATGTATTGTGCTACACATAGTTTTTTGTTCCCTGTAAAATACAGGTAGGAAATCACTCTGGAATCGGTTTTAGTCCTTTTAACAATAGTGAAAGCTACTCCTTCTGGATAAAATATTTTCCTATCAATCGCTAATGCTTTAACATCCGATACTCTCCGCAGGCAACAAGGCACAGAAGCATAGCTAACTTGCCTGATAATTGTGATCGGGACAAGGCGTCATTTTCAGGCCATCTCATGAATAACTGAAACATGTCCCTGACGTCCCAAGGAACCGCATATTTAGGTTCCGGTGGCCTTCACAATTTCATGCCCTTGAGGAGACTTATTACTGCGGGATGTTCTCCCGCTGGCTTACTGTCCACCCTGTTAAGGCCTGCTGAGATTGCTGATATGTACACTCCTATAGTTCTATAGGCACAGCCATCCTGAAACTTTGAAGCTAAGCAATTAAGGATGTGTACTAGAGGAGCTGAAATGGGATCCAGACTGTGTTCTGCACACCATCGTGCCCAACCGTTCCAAGCTGTGTTATAGCTCCTAACGGTGGAAGGCACCCAGGAATCTTGGGATACAGTGTGCAGCGAGTTCCGAAATTCCTGGCAAGTTCCATCTCTTCCTGAAATCCTGCATGCCATGAACTGTAAGGATCCCGCTTCTATCAACGGGTGGGTCCGACCGGTCGGATCGAGCAGGAGGTCCTGCATGTTCGGAACTATCCTTGGAACATCTGTAAAGTTCCATCGCTACTGGAAACCAGGCCTGTGCTCTCCAGCAAGGCAACACTATCACCAGTTCCACCTTGTTTCTGCGGACTAGAACTCTCGTGATCATCACCAATGGTGGAAAGGCGTAATGGAATGCTCGGTTCCATGGCTGCAGGAAGGCGTCTGTACCCGCTGCACCCGGGTCTATCCTCCAGCTATAGTACTGTGGAGTCTGCGAATTCAGCCTGGAGGCAAACAGATCTATCTCTAGGGGGTCCCCAGATCTCTTGTAGGCGCCTGAAAATCAGGGGGTGTAGCTTCGAATCGCTGGAGTCTACAAGATATCGAGAATTCCAGTCTGCTATACTGTTCTGAATCCCTGGAAGATATTCTGCGGTTACTGCAATGTTGTTCTGTAAGCAATGATGCCAGAAATCCTTCGCTAATTCCGCCAGCATCTTGGATCTCGTGCCTCCTAGCTTATTGATGTAGCGGATTGCTGAGATGTTGCCCATCTTGAGCAGTACGCAACATCTCACTCTGTCCTTTGTAAACGCTCGAACTGCGAAGGAGCCTGCTAGAAGCTCGAGGCAATTTATGTGAAGACTCAGCTCTTCCTCTGACCATTTCCCCCCCTGTCTGAACCTGTTTGCACCTGGCACCCCAGCCTGACCTGCTCGCATCTGATTCTATGATCTGATAGTGCAACGGACCCGGGATAATGGCTTGAATGGATGCTGCTAGCAGCCCCACTACCCTGGCCAGATTTCGAAGAGAAATAGATGGTTTTGCCAACACTGCTCTGAGCTCTTTCTTTATCGCTCTTTGTGGCTTGGGAGCTCTAAGATCGCTCTCACTGTATCTATGGTGAAGCCTAAAATGCCAGTCTCTGAACTGGCGCCAATTGCGATTTTTCTAAATTCACTAAGAATCCCAGAGAGAATAGGAAATTGAAAATCCACCATATATCTCTCATGAGAGTTTCCTTGTTGGATCCCATCACTAGGATATCGTCTAGGTAGATGATCATCCGTACTCCTCTCTCTCCAATAGCTGCGGCTACCGGCTTCATCACTTTCGTGAAGGCCCATGGGGCTGACGCTAGGCCGAATGGAAGACATGTGAAGCGCCAAATCTCCTCCCCCCATCGGAATCTCAGATATTTCCAAAATGCTGCTGTTATCGGAATCGTTGGATAAGCGTCCTTGAGGTCTAGACGCGCTAGCCAATCTCCTGAACGCAATAGGTCTTGATGGAGGTGAATACCCTCCATTTCTAAATGATTTTACTCTAACCATCTGTTCAGATCTTTCAGGTTTATGACTGGGTGAATCTTCTCCCCCCCTGTGAACTAAAAACATGTTGCTGAGAAATCCTTGATCTACCCTGCTCTCGCGCTCTATCGCTTTCTTGTTAGCTAAACTTATCAATTTGCTGTGCAAAAGCACTTGCTCCTCTTGAGCCATATGAATGGGAAAAGTCTCTGTCTTGTACGGGGTGTCTGTGAAATCTATTTGCAGCCCAGCTACCTCTTGTAAAACCCAAGCATCGCTTGATAAAGCTTGCCACTGCTTCAGAAAGAGGAGGGTTCTCCCTCCGATAGGAATATCTGGTGTACTTACCACCTGCTTCACTGGGCTGCCGGAAGGAGCCTCTACCTCTGCAACCTTTTGGATGTCTTCCTCTTGCTGGGAAGGTGGTGTCTTGTTGGCGCCCCTCCCATATTTGGCGCGTGGGCCTTAAGGCCTTCGCTGGTAATTGAAACGACCGGACGAGCGACCTCTAAAACGTCCGGTCCTGGCAAAAACACGCCCTGGGAAAAAATTCTCTTATTGAGCTCTGGGCTCCTTCGAGGGCCGTGTATGTGCCCACAAACTGGGACATCTCATTTGCAAAGGTTTCTCCAAAAAGAAGACCTTTTGGTGCCTTCACCGGCTTCGTATGTGGCTAGGTCGCTAAGTTTTTTTATCGATCTTCAAGAGAACGCCCCTTCTCCTCTCCGATGATAGTGCGCAGTTGGCGTTGCCTAGTAGAGACAGCGCTCTCTGGGCCCAGTTACCTAATGCTTGGACATCCACCAGGGTACCAGTGTCCTTCGCCTTTTCTACCAAATCCATAATCTTTGCAAGTGGTCCTGCTAAATCCAGGAGCTTGTCTTGGCAACCTCTCCAAGCACGATCAACACC
Source organism: Ambystoma mexicanum (assembly GCF_040938575.1). Lineage (NCBI taxonomy): Eukaryota > Metazoa > Chordata > Amphibia > Caudata > Ambystomatidae > Ambystoma > Ambystoma mexicanum. The sequence continues at coordinate 1,091,405,456 of NC_090929.1, forward strand.
TTTCCTAATATCTTGCGCGGATTTGGTAACGAAGGTGACCATCTTTGGGTCCAAGTCTGGTGTATTTGCTAACCTTCCCGGCAGCTCCGGTCTTGGGCATTCCTATCGCATACGGGGTCGGACCTCTGTCCACTGGTTTTCTGATGTGCTGTGACATGTACAATGCCACCCTGGGCAAGGGCACCCATTCAGATGATTTAGGGTGCCTAATAGCCTCCGGTTCGAACATATCTACGATGTTGTCTTCATCTTCGTGGGCACTTTGTTCAATGGGTTCAGTTATATCTTCCTCCTCGCCACCTTCATCATCGGGGGCATAGCCTTCCTCGTAATCCCTTGAATTGTCCACCCCTAGGGCAGGGGTTCTATCATGGCACTCCACCATTTTAGCTAGAAAAGCTTCCTTTAATCTGGCGACAGGGTCGCTCTGACTTTGGGGAACAGCGTTGTCCCTTTCATCTGTGCCTGCAGGGGTCAAAGAGTCCAGGCTCTCTCGGGCTTTCTTACACCCCTTTTTATCAACCCTTTTATGAGGGTGTCTAGCTGACGTTCCCTCCCCAGGGCTATCTACCCGTCTTTTTCTGGCAGCTAATTGTTCTCGTTGTTCAGCCATGCTTGCTTCTAGCATCTCCAACCTTTGACCCAAAGGCTGCAGCCCTTGAGACCGCTTGTGTGAGAGAATCACCTCGTACTCTCTTAAAGCTGATAGACAAATCGTCCTCTTGCCATGTGTGATCTTCTTCCCACTCCTGCTCACTCCATTCAGGTGTGGTGGAATGGGAGTCTCCTGGGCACGATGAGTGAGCCATAGCAATCAACGTGTTAGCAGGGCTAACTTCTTGGGAGTCAGCTTTTTAATCCGGCTCTTAATTAGAGTTAGTCTTATCACTTTCTGAGCTTTCTAGCTTCGTTTCTGCGTGGAATCACAAACGTCCACTGCAGACAATCTTGTCTAAAATTCTGCCTCTTTTTTTTTTTTTTTGAGGCAAATATGCAGAATTCAATCCCCATGACTCTCCAATGCGTTCCGTTATACTCCGTGACGAAAACGAACGTTGGAGAGCCGAGGGGATGATGGGAAGGCTTGAGGGGAAGGCTGTGATCCGCTGGGTCCTAAAACCCTTGCGCGCAGCGGCGCGAGCTGACTGCGGGCCTATGTGCGTAGACGGTCTTCGCGTCGCAGGGCCTTAGTGCCTGTAGGTTCGGCGGCGCGGCTGCCTCTACGTGTACACGGGGAGCGGAGTGGCTGCCTGAGACGAGCGGCTTTGCTCGCGGCTCCACTCCGCCTCCCCATCGCGTCGAGAAACAAAGACACAGTTCAAAGAGATACGCGCGCTCCTATCCTGACAGAAAATACGCGTGCACTAACCTTTAACTAAAACACGGCAAACATCAATGGTCTGAACTACATAACATACGGTTAATATCTAATGTAATTACCAGTACACTGTATTAGCGTTCTGAAACTAACGCAATAGTATTGTAAGAAAAAGGCAAACACTTATCTGACTGTGGCAGCAAAAAGAAAGAGGAATGGATCTGGGCGCGAAAGAGTTTATACCCCGACCTATGCCCGGATTGGTGGAAGGGAGGAGGTCAGAACTACAAAGGACCTCAGGATCATGGGAGTGGTGGTACACAAAGTTCTGGTGAAATTTTGTTCAGATAAGGAACTTGTAACTTTTGCATTTGTTTTTCTAAGGTGATGTAAGAAAAACTAAAAAACAAAGTTAAAGTTGAACTTTTAAAATGCTGAATTGGCAGTATTAAAGAAAGAAAAAGCATAATGTGAGCCTCCTGTCTTGTCATAGAATGTGTCCTCCCAAAATTCTCACACTAGGGCTGAATTTGGAAATCCATCCCAACACACTACTAGCCATTTGAAGACTTTTATTGGGACTTGTGATTTTAAGGGCACTGGGCCTATGTTTTACTAGCCAGGGAATTACCTTTTAAGGTTATGACCTCATTTATAAAGTTTCTTATGTTTGCTTCTTTGTTCTGAACCTTTTAGTTCACAAAGTAATGATTACTTACCTGGTTCTATTACTTTGTTTTCTTGCTTTGCTACACTAGCAGTATCTTGAAATCTATCTCTAACTCTATTTCAAGGTGAAGTGTACGTGCGCTTTTCATAGCACACCAAGGGGAATGTGTTTATATAGTGGATGTTTGTTAGGGAGAATTCTCATTTCTGTGCTAATTTCCTTCAACCTTAGAGACCTCCAGCTCTTTTGCTGGACTTAAGGACTTTCAATTGTAATTCTGGAGTGAGTGAGATTTTTTTCTCACCCGTGTATTTTTGATCTGGGAACGGTCTAACCTAGACTTCATTGGGAGATTGGAACGTATTCACATGCTCGGAGTACCCGTTGACCTTTTTCCTTCCCTAACCTTTTTCTTTTGCACAACCTCAGTATTGCATCAAGTGTAAAAAGTTATATATCCATGTCCACAGTGTCCTAGTAGTTGAAGTCACCTCTGGGTGTAGGAAGTGTGTGTGTGACATCCCAAAGGGGTATATGCTTATCTTAAATCTGAGGAAGTATTATGTAATGTATTTTTTTTGTTGCACATTGTCCTTTCTAAAGAAGGCGGTTTAAAACTGACCGTTAACTAAATAGAACATTATTTCACTAGAAAACCTTGAGTACAAGTGTAATTTGGATACTTGTAATTGTGAATCTGTGTTGCATCTCTACAGCTCATGTTTACCTGTCTTGAGATAGTCTGGCTGCTCAGTCACTCTACCAACTTGTGTAGCACAGACCTATACAAAAAGGTGGGCTACCTATTACCAAGAGGACAGGGCTGGAGTAGTCTCCCAAAGGGTTACTACATACAATCTTGCCTAACACTGTTTTAGTGGGTTTTTAATTTATAAGTTTGTTTCAAGTCCGAAATAAATAACTGAATTTTTATTGATTCTCCCGATCTTCTATTATTAAGAGTGCTCTGTGTGTGCTTAACTGAACCCTTCACCACTCAAATCCTCCTATGTCTAAGCCTAGCTGCTCATCCACACCCCCCAGATAGTTTGGATACACATCAGTGTTTATCCCGGTTCATAAGAATAAGTTGACCTTTCAGAATCCGTCCAAGAGCGGATTCTGAAAATCCATCTTTCTGGTATATTGTTTTTTGCCAGATGGCTTTACCTGGTTTTTTAGCCTGGTTTCCAGATCTTTCTCATTGTGAATAGACTTACTCCTACATCCCGTCCCCTTTCCTCCAACTTGTGGGACATTCGGTCCTTCGGGACGGGACCGGAGCACTTTTGTCAAAAAGCATCAAAAATTAAAATGTTATCTTTCTTTTGTTTTTATGCTCGGTACTGCACGTGGCGGTAACCCCGCCCTCTTGAGCTCTGCCATGCGCATCGCCCTTCAGTCCTTTTCTACGCGTGGTTGGGGCTGGACGCACTAGCATCACTGGGAATTTTTATTCCCTTTGTCCTTCCTGCTCGGTTCCTCGGTCATCTATTCCTCCCTCTATGCCGGAGTGTCTGGGATTCGTGTCCCATTCTTCACGCGAACAGAGTTTTTGCGATGGCGAATCCCCACTTTCTTTGAGTGTCTAGGCCCGGAGCATCGCTGAGATTCTTGCTTATACTGCGACTCTCTCTTCGTCCGGGGCCTCCAACGTCGCTTCTTTGTTGGGAGGAAGTGTTTCAGCGCATTCCTCCACCTCATTTCCAGTTTTCGTAAGAAATGCCCGGTAAGCTCTTTTACTTTTCAGGGTGCCCCGGCCAGGGGACTCCTTCCCGGGGTCTTCTAGGTCCGGGAGGGGCACGTGTTGCTCTGTCACCAAGGGTTCCCCTGAGGTGCCCCAGGGTCCTAATAGGCGTACCGGAGTGTTCTCGGAAGATTTCCGCGGCGGACCTGCCAGTACCGGACATTGTTCCGAAGTTCACCATTTGGGTGCTAAGGTTAAGCCCAGCTCGTGTGTGGCTCTGGATACCAGGATTCCCCGAGATCTCCTCTTCTGGAGCTTTCTGTACTGAGTCATGGCCTGAGGCCCCTCTTGAGGGAGCTTTTCATACCGGGTTAAAACCTGAGGTTCCTCTTGTTGAGGCTAAATGCTGCACCGACAGATCCGAGAGACCCTCTTTTAAGGTCTTGTCGGTGAGGTTTATTCTTCAACCGTCCCATGTTCAGGGTCGTGGTGGTACTGGGTCTGTCGAGGGGGCAAAGAGGGCGGTCACGGACCATTTGTCCTCTACTACCGGCTCTGCCGAAGTTCCTCTATCGGAGGCTAAGTTTGGGCCTGGTTCTAAGATATCCAGTGAACATCCGAGTCCACCCAGTACCGGCTCTGCCAAGGATCCTTGTGAGGCTAAAGTGTTAAGTCACCCTGACTCTCCTGAGGAGACGATTGCCTCATCTCCACATGTGATAGTTCTCTCCCAGGTATGGACAAAATGTCGGCCGAACCGCCGGCCATTTTGGATACCTCCCTTACTCCAACGTTCACAATGTCTGGTGCTAGGTGTATTCCTTTTGGTCTCAGCAGCCTTTTCCACGCCACGCGGACAATAAAAACCCATTATGCCCTTCTTTCGACTGGCGTGCGCAGGCTCTGCTGCCTGATACTGTCTCGCCCCCTTCTGCTTCCCTGGACCCGGCCGGTGGTGGACCCTCCTGTCAACCATCATCTCTGCTTTTGCGGGGGTATGCCCCTTACGAGCGACCTCTTCCTTTTCCAACGTCTAAGCCCTCGGCTGAGGATGAGTTATTTTGGGAATTTTCAGATGCTCAGGCATTCGCTCCCTATGAGGACTTATTTCAAGTGTCTGTTAAGGGAAATGTACCCTGAGCCTCCTGTTCCGGCACCGGCTGTTCTGATTCAGATTCCGGTGGTGCCACTCCATCCGGCGCTTCATTCTGTACCTCCTCCATGTCTTTCTCCTCTGCCCCGTTGTCTCTAATAGAGAAGACACCTGTGGACTGGGACAATACTTTAAAACCTGGAGGGATCGGCGTAGGGGACCAGTCTTCTGTTCTCGCTTCGTTGAATGAGCTTCAAGCGGATCAGGACAGCGATGAGCAGCCCCGCTCGGTGAGAGCATTCCATGACCAGGAGGGCCTTGTGTAGCTCTGTTGCCAGGGATTCCACTGAGGTGTCCGGGGGCCTAATAAGTGCACCGGAGTGTAGTGTTCTCTGAGGGTTCCTCCATGGGACCTACCGAAAACCGTACATCGGTCCGTGGTTCACCATTTGGGTGCTAAGGTTCAGCCCAGTTCGTCTGTGGCTCTGAATACCGGGTTTCACCCTGAGGTCTCCATTTCTGGAGCTTTCCACACTGATACCGGTGTACGCTCTGAGGTCTCCGTTTATGTAGCTTTTCAGACCGGGCTATGGCTCGACGCCCCTCTTGAGGGAGCTATTCGTCCCGGGTTAAAACCTGAGGTTTCTCTTCTTGTGGCTAAATCCAGTACCAATAGTGTCGATGGATCCTCTGAGGGTCCTGTCAGTAGGGTATGCTCTTCAACCGTCCCACGCTCAGGGTCGTGGTGTTACCGGTTCTGTCGAGGGGGCAAAGAAAGGTGGTCAAGCACCACAGGCATTCCAGTACCGACTCTGCTGAGGTTCCTCCACTGGAGGCTAATTCTGGGACAGTTCCTAAGATGTCCAGTTAACATCCTAGATCTGCCAGCACCGGCTTGGACGAGGATCTTTGTTACAAGGCTAAAGTATTACTTAAGTCCCCTGACTCCCCTGAGGAGACAGTTGCATCACTTTCTCCAATGACAGTTCTCCTCAGGTGTTTGGCGGCACAACATTATTGGGCCACGGCTGCCATTTTGGATACCTCCTTTACACCAACGTTCACGATGTCTGGTGCTGGGAGCTTTTCTTTTGCCGCTGAGCAGCCTGTCCATGGTATGTGGATGACAAAAATCTGTTTATGGGTCCTGGCGAAAGCTTCAGCTAAGGCCCCTTATACACAGTGGTCAGGGTCCCAGACTCGGTCCTTCTCTGGATTTCGGGAGTTTCCGGGTTGCCGTGCACGCTGGTCTGAAGCTCCGGTTGGTGGCCCCGCCAAAAGCGACAGCGGCAAGGTGGTCAGTTTGTCTCTCGGCCATCAGCCTCCTCTACAGGGACAAGTAGTCTCCCTGCTGACAAATTATCCAAATGATATTTTTTGGCAGTCGCACGAGACTCCGGTGGGAGGACGAATCTCGTCTCATCTTGAGGCTTGGCAGACCATCACCGAAGATCGATGGGTTTGTCCATCGCTTTGGTGGACTTTCGCTTGCCCTTCCCCTCTACCCCACCCTCTTCCTTTCCAGCAGATCAGGATGCCCTTCCCCAGAGCCGAGGTATAGGAACTTCTAGACCTCAGAAGGGTGCTGTTCCCCTCAGGGAGTAAGAGGGGGGGGGTCTATTACACCTGTCTGTTTCACAGTGCCCAAACCTAACCAGGCTGGCCTGCGCACTATCCTGAATCTTTCTCAGTTCAATCTATCCCCATAAGAAATTCGAGATGATCACGCCCTGCCAAATAGCCCTGTCCTCGGTAGGGTGATTGGCTCAGTGTGGTCGACCACCAGGATTCGTACATGCACATTCTGATTTGGACCCCCCCCTCCCCATGGGAAATATCTGCGGTCCTTCCGAGGGAGCAAAACACTTTCAGATTTCAGTACTCTTTTTGGTCTCCGCTCAGCGAGATGCGCCGGAGACTCCTCTGAGGGCCCCACAGCGGGTCTGCCAAAACCGGATCTTCTTCCGAGGTTCCCAGTTTGGGGCTAAAGTTGAGCCCATTTTTGCTGTGGCTCTGGTACCAGGGTTCGCCCTGAGGCTTTTGCATCTGGAGCTAACTGTACTGAGTCTTGGCTCCAGGCCCCTCTCAAGGTGCCTATATGGACCAGGGTGAAACCTGAGGTTCCCCTTCTTGGGGCTACATCGGACCCCAACAGAATTGAGGGCCCTCATCAAGGGTCTTGGCTGTAAGGTATATCCCTCAGCCTTCGCACGCGCACGTCTGTGGTGATACCAGTTCTGTTGAGGAGGGCAAAAGAAGGTGGTCATGCACCATAGGCCTTCCATTACCGGCTCTGCTGAGGATCCTCCACTAGAGGCTAATTCTGGGGCAGTTTCTAACCTGTTGAATAAACACCCTAGATCTGCCAGTACTGGCTCTGCCGAGGTTCCTTGTTTCAAGGCGAAGAAGGCACGCAAGGCACCGGACTCCCCTGAGGAGACTATTGCCTCACTTGCTCCTGTGGCACAGTTCACCCCAGGTGTTGTATTTTGTAGTTCGTGTTTGCATGGACAATTCGGTGGCGATGTTTTACATCAACAAGCAGGGTGGCACCAAGTCTCCTCTCCTTGTAGATCTTGCCATACAAATTTGGACTGGGCCATCCAGCACATGGTTTGGCTGCAGGCTGTGCACATCCTGGATCACCTCAATGTGGCCGCAGATGCACTCAGTCGCATCTGTTACGAGTGGGAGATGAATAGCAATGTCCTCCAACATTTTCCATCAATGGGACACCCCAAAGGTGGACCTCTTTGCAACTTCTTTAAACATGAAACTGCCTCTTTATGCGTCCAGTGACTGGCTTAGAGCATCCTCCCTGGGAGACACCCTCGAGATCCTGTGCGACCATGTAAGATTATGCTTTCTCTTCATTGCCTCTTATCCATCGGTCGCTCTGTAAGCTCAGGAGCACATCAAACTGCAATCTCCTGTTCAAGGCTTCTCGGTGGCCAGTCAGATTCTGGTTTTTGGAGCTACAGCATCCGTCGGTACCTCCCGATCAGATTGCTGCAGATTCCCGACCTGCTTCACCAGAGCATTCGCCAAATGTGGCACCCCTCCCCCACAATCGTTCAGCTTCAGATCGTTAACACATTTCGCTCTGTCCAAGGACAATGTGCGTATTAGCTAAGCAGCCGGGAAGCCCTCTACGAGAGCTTAGTACAGGAGCAAATGACTCCGTTTTGCCATTGGTGTTTAGCTAAACGGCTCAATCCCAGGCAAGCTTTGGTTGACACTGTTCTATCTTGTTCATCTGGCCGTTTCTGGCATTCCTAAGGTCAAGATTGGACCCAGAAAACTGCTTTTAACATGGTATGGCTGTGTGCACGAAAAAGCAAATGAGGTGCAAGTGTTTCAGAAATATAATTTTAAAAAGTTTGAAAAACCTTTGGGCACATGTTTTTACACCATGGTAAAAGGTATGTAGCGGATGCATTTCTGTATAAAATATCTATTTTTACAGAATTTTTTAACCTTTATTGAGGTTGGTTTTACAATGCAAGGTTTTTGATGCCCTATGTTCCCATGCCAATGCTTTGAGTCCTAAAGAGCCCCACGCTCTGTCGCCTGGTGGAAAGCATCATGATCGGTTTTGCCACAGCAGATATGAATGGAAATAAAATACTGTGGAATTTTGTGGCCTGCCCTTGCGTTACATGGGTGAGACGTTTCATGACGACCATCTGCTGCAACACATGAATTTGTTCAGCTAGTCCCATTTGCCCAGCCTCTGACAATGCCCCACTTTCCAGAAAGAGAAATGTATGCATCTGTGGGACAATCGCACTACCCGGGAAATCTGAAGGACTGGTGGACGAACCCACCGCCAACAACATGTAATGGTTTGTTTGGCTTTTATATTTCACCATTTCTTCTATGGCAGATCAGATCTCGAGCTTCATCATTATTTGTAAGCATTTATTTTCTTTTGCTGCATGCCTTCTACATAACCTTGTTTGTCCACAAGGTGGTTTAGGTGTTGAAATTCTACTTTTAAATAGAAGTGTTGCCTGCCCAACAATTTGCACGCATTGAAGTCCTTACTGAACCTTGAGGCAAGCTTGAACCTATATTGATCTTAAATTGGCGTTTTACCTTTCCTTTCTAATGCGACTTATTTAATTATTTTTAACATTTCAAAAAATGTTTTATGTAAAGACCTGTGCTTTTCACCTTGGTGGTTAAAATTGCAATGCTGCTCATTTCAGGAGGGTAAGAGTTGCGATCAATTGCTTGGCAAGATAGGGTCTAGAAATAATTGCTCACTTGACTTAATCCACCAGAGCAGTAGATTTTGATAAGGGTTTTCTTTTCTAACTCCATAGAAACTGAAAGTGAGAATGAATTTCGACCTTTGGATGACAGGATTGATGAATTTCACCCCAAAGCAACAAGAACGCTCTTCATTGGTAACCTGGAGAAAACTACAACTTATCATGACCTGCGACTGCTCTTTCAACGTTTTGGAGAGATTGTGGTATGTGATACTTCTGCCTTCTATTAGATTTACATTAATATACTTGCACAAATATACTGCTGGACCAAATTAATTTCCTGATTCTTTGGTGGACCCTTTACAGGCCAGAGAATATAGGCAAGCCCCTAATGCATACGACTGGGTTAAGGCATATACGCACAAATCGTTTGCAAAATATTGAGTGATACCTTTATTTGGGGGCTTCTGTTTTGAAAAATAGAACTGTAATTTCCAACCTGTGAATAGTACTGCGTTTGAGGATTCATTTGTATTCATAGCTATAAAATGACAATCTATACATAGTAGGAGTTTATTACTCGATGCCTTTCATGACCGGCTGTACCGGTTGGTATTAGTTGGGCGTTTGCTACTGCCTGACATGAAAGCTATTATTACGAAAAGAGGGATCAAGGCTAACTAGCCATCAATTTGGGCTGCACTCCCGAAGAACCAAAAGTGATTTCCTTTGCATTTTGAAAAATGGCTTTCGAATGGATTGTGTCCTCCCACGTATTCCTCATCTTTGAACTCAGTTCTGTTTTTCCGTGTTTACTGCTTTTGTTGCGGTATGCCTCGTTACTCACAGGAATATCTTCGAATCTTCTTCTTCATCTCGAGTTCCGACAGGAAATGGCTTAGTCTTCAGCGTCGTAAACTCCTCGATCTGTCACAAAAAAATGCTGAAACTGCGGAGCAAAGATGTCTGTGACGGACCCTCACAGGATCTGCTTGTGGTTTCTCGGGTCGACTCATCCGTCTTCGGAGTGCGAGGACTTGCCTACCTATGACTGCCAAAGCCCTGAGAAAGCGTAGGGGGAAGCTCGCAGCAGGTAAGGCCCAACAATCCCCTTCTACTCCATCAATAAAAAACCTCAGACAAGTCTACGATATTGTCTCCTTATCGAAAGAAAATCCATACGTTTCCATTCACGAAGTGGTTCGCGCCATTCTTCGACTTCGAGACACGGAAAGAAACAGCACCATAGATCTCCATCTTCCATCTCTTCAAGTTCATTTGTTCGTTTGCCCCCACTAAATCCAGTTTACCGGCCCAGTGGGAGGAGTTTAGCCTCCGAATGTTACAGGTTTTCGAGAACGCTGCCTTTTCCCCATTGAATACACCTAAAGGCAATGCTCCGGTCGAAAGACCTCAAAGCACAAGAGCTGTGCGTCCTCGGACCCTGACGCCAAGTCTCCTCGAGAGCAATCTCATCCCTTGTGTCTAGAAAGTCACCTCGAAGACTAAACTGTCAATGGCATCTCGCTGATGGACTTGATTAAGACAGGACCGAAAAGTGCGTCATCGGCACCGATAACTGTGGAGAAGACACCTCGATGCCAAATGTGTCGAAACCATTGACAAAATTGTTGAAGCCATTGACGACCACGTCGCCAATTTTGGCACCTGTGACAACAGATATTCAACTGCGGTTGAGAAGACTTGTACTCCTTTACCACGTTCAAAATTCTTCAAATCATGGAACACCATCAGTACCTGAAGCACTGAGATCTGAGGACTCGCATATGAAGAATTTCAAGAATGCCTTCATGACGCAAGTGGAATAGACACCTCCGGAGGTTGAATTTGGAAGAGCAGACCCTGGTGACCACACTGAGGTAACATATAGGCAGCTTATGCCAAGGCTCATGGGATACATGCGGTGGTCTAGGCCTACATCTCTTTTTGAACAGGATGATCTTACGGGCATATTGGACAGAGGGCCACAGGAGGACCCAGTTGTCCCCTTTCTTCAAGCCTTACAAAGGCGAGTGGCTACTAACTGTGAGGCACCAGAGGTTATTCCAGCTGTAAATAAGAAACTGACGGCTAAGTATACACTTTCTAGTTCTGACCCTTTGTACCTCTCCAAGCACCCAACACCAGAAAGCCTGGTAGCTCAGGCAGCCACCTCCATGAGTAGGCAAAATGCCTATCTTACAATACCTCAGGCTAGAGACGAAAAAAGTCATGGCGCCATGGCCAAAAAGGTTTTTTTTTGGCCGACAGTATGGCCTTGAAGTCGGCCAATGCTACATGCTCGCTAACGAGGTTCACACACACCCTTTGGGATTGTATTTCTATGGCGGCTGACCATATCCCCGAAGTGGAGGCGCGAGACAGATTCCTTCATATTGTCAAGGATGGGAAAGACGCAATGTGCAAATCTCGCCAGACTGGTCTCGACTCTGTTAACAGTATCAGCAGAGCTATGGCGGCTAGTACATTGATGCACAGATTTGCCTGGTTTGCGAAAGTCAGGATTTGCCCCAGACGTACAATCCGGGTTCTCAACATGTCATTTGACGGCCCGCATATATTTGGGAACAAAGCTGATGAAAGTTTGGAGAAGCTGCAAACTTCCAAGGCGGCGGCCAAATCACTTGAAGCTGCAATGAGACAAACTACAAACCGCCCCACACCCACAGGTACACCCCAGAGGGGTAGGTCCTTTCATCATTACTCCACATTTGGAAGAGGCAAAGGATAGTCGGCTCAAAGAAGACAAAGACGATTCCTCCGCGGTGGGCGGCGAAGAAGTACTAAGACTGCAACAGCAGCGGCTACCTTACCTTCAGCCACTGCGTCAGCCTCTCCAAAACCTCTCGGATGTCTTCTTCCACAAGACTGCAGTAGGAGGCGGGGTGTCCCATCATCTGACAGAATAGCAGGCTATTACTTCAGATACTTGGGCATTGGAAGCAGTTGTCTAAGGTTACTGCCTACCTTTCCTGCAAAAACCTCAAATTCATCCACCCGGGAACAACTCTTTGAAGGTTCCAGACCCGCACCTTATGCAGGAAATTTTAACCCTCCTAGAGAAAGGCGCTATAGAACCAGTACCTGTAGCGGAGAGGAACAAGGGTTGGTACTCCCCATATTTTCTTATCCCCATGAGGGAGGGAGGATTGAGAGACTTGAACAAGTTCCTCAGGAAGGACAAGTTCAAGATGGTAACCCTTTTTCCGATCCTTCAGGCCCTCCAGCTTCAGGATTGGCTGGTATCATTGGACCTTCAGGATGGTTACTTTCATGTGCCGATCTATCACAAGCACAGACAGTACCTGAGGTTTGCCGTTCTCATTATCAGTTTTAGGTTCTGCCATTTGGGCTAACCTCTGCCCGAGGGTTAAGCTGATGGTGGTTGTGACAGCAAGTCTCAGGAGAGGGGGGTCGGTGGGGGTGGATTCACATCTACCCCTACCTGGACGATTGGCTGATCAGGACCAGTTCCTCAGAACTGGCCCTGGAACATCTCAGCTCCACCTGTCACTCCTTCACAGGCAGGGATTCTCCCTCAACTTCAAGAAGTCCCACATGATATAATCACAAAGACTCCAATTCATCGGAGCAGTCCTGGATGCATCCCTGGGAAAAGCTTCTCCACCAGAGGTGAGGGCTCAAGACATTCTGCAGATTGTGACCAAATTCCAGAATGCCCAACATATACCGGCCTTCGAATTTCTAAGGTTGCTCGGCCTCATGGCATCCTGCATTTTTCTGGTGCCAGAGGCTCGCCTGAGAATGAGATCTCTCCAGTGGGCTCTCAGCACCCAGTGGTCACAATTCTCAGGATGGGTGTCGGATCTCCTACAAATCCCACACAGAGTCTCACTGGATCTTCAGTGGTGGTCCTGTCAGGAGAACATTTTGAAAGGAGAACCTTTTAGGCAACCATAGCCAGAGAGAACAGTAGTGACGGACACCTCACTCACAGGCTGGGGAGCCATACCAACGATTTGACCATCAGCGGTCATTTGTCTCGATTGGACTCCAAACTACATATCAACCTTTTAGAGCTGAGGGCAATCAGACTAGCGCTGAAGGCCTTTCTGCCCTCTGTACGGGGGGGAGTTTCCCGATAATGACGGACAACACAATGGCCATGTACTACCTCAACAAGAGAGAAGGTGTAGTGTCACTACCAGTGTGCCCAGAGGCAATGCAGCTCCGATTCTGGGCAATACAGGAAGGAATCCTTGTCGGCAGTTCACCTAGCCGGAGAGAAAAACATGATGACGGACGCTCTAAGCAGGCACAGCAGTCCCCCACCAGTAGGAGCTAGCTCGGGAAGTCCTTCAAGATAGCTTCACCATTTGGGGAACCCCGCAAGTGGATCTGTTCGCGACTGGTGCCAACCGGAAGTGCGAGGTGTACTGCTCAAGGGAATGTCCCCCAAAAGGGTCTAGGAGACTCCTTTGTGGTGGACTGGGAATTTCGTACGCGTTTCCTCCAATCCTCGTCATTCCTCACGTGATCAGGAGGTTGAGAAAGTTCAGGGAATCCTTGATCCTAGTTGCCCCGGAGTGGGCCAGGGGGACGTGGTACGCGGACCTGCTGGACATGTCCATCTGCCCTCCGATAAAATCTTGCACAAAGAGAGGACCTTCTCTAGCGAGAGGAGGGTCGAGTTCTCCATCCAGATATCAGGACCTCCCAGACGACGTAATGGAGATTCCGCTTTCGGCCAGAAGGCCATCAACCAAATCTTTGTACCTCTGCCAATGGAATAAGTTCTTCAGCTGGTGTAGAGATAAGAATGTTGACCCTTTTTCATGTAATACACCAATGGTGTTTTCTTTTCTATTACACCTGGCAAATCTGGGGCTCCAGATTGGTACCATCAAAGGATATCTGGCAGTGCTTTCTATTTTTAAGCGCACTTCAGAGGAAGTCTCATATTTTAAGATTCCTCTAATAGTACAATTCTTAAAGGGACTGACTGTTTTCCCTCCAATCCCGTTTCAAGTCCCACTGTGGGATCTCACTTTGGTGTTGAACTTTTTGATGGGAGCTCCTTTCGAGCCTTAAAACTGTTGTCCCTTAAAACTTCTGACACTGAAAACCGCCTTTCTAGTGGCAATTGCATCAGCCGAAAGGGTGAGTGAGCTACAGGCTTTATCCTGCAAGCCTCCTCATACTGTCTTTTATGACAGAGTGGTACTGAGTGGTACAGAAGGTGAAGCCTACTTACTCTTGCGTCCTGTCCCCTTTCCTTCATACTGCATGCGTCCCTTGCGAGAGGCGGGAGATGGGACCTTTTTCACCAGACAAAATCTTCTTCCGCTTTAAATTTGGAGGCGTGGGGGCGCGCCCCTGGGAGCATGCACTCGCCTGACTGCCCACTGGCGCCAGCCCCCTTTGCCGCGTCGACGGGAATGGGCCGATTTCACCAGCACTCCTGGGTTTGGCTTCGGCCATGTAATACCACGCGCTCTTCCCCAGATATTCTTCTATCTTTGTCTTTTTCTTTTCATTAGGTATTTGGTCCTCTGGTGCTACGCGCCTCCCCGGCGCATGTCGACTTCAGCGGGCTTCAGCAGATGTGCGGCCTTCCTTTCTGTGGATCTTGCTTACGACCGCTCCCCCCATGTCCCTTTCCTCTGCTGCCTTGGCCCCGACTACGGCAAGAAGGGTTGTTCCGCGTGCGATGCATTGACTCCACGGGCACTGAAGAACAGGCTAGCTAGGTGGAGGGAGCTCTTCCAGAAGTCACCTCAGGAGGAACTGAAGGACTTTGTCAAACATCGCTCGAGGCCGAAGGAAAAGCCTCTCTTCACCATCGCACCCCGTAAAAGCAACTCCTTCCCAGGGAGGCGCCCGACCGGGAGGAACCGGTTGGGTTCTAGTACCAGCACACGTACAAAGGCTAGGCCAGCTACCGGCGTCGCGGCTGAGGGGGTCTCTGGAACCTTTCAGTGTCAGTGCTGAAGGACCGCAAGGTTCTTTTAACAGGGTTATTCCCGAGGGGCAATGCCCTATTACCAGCATCATGTCTGAGGGGCCGCCTTCACGCTGCACTACCGGCAGCTCTGCCGAGGGCAGTACGCCTTCCAGGTCACGGCCTGAGGTGCGGGATAGGCCTTTTGTTCCAATACCAAGCGTCTTGGACTGGGCTGGGTCCAGCGAGCCAGGCACCACGACTTTGGCACGCAGCTCGCCAAAATGGCTGCTGCACCAGACAAGAGGGCCGATCATCCGATACCCCCACTTGCTCAGCGCGTGAAGGAAAGAGTCACAAGGTGGGACTGGTGTCAACCAGGTCTGTGGCCTACAGTTTATCCATCAGTAGTGCAGCTCAGTTTTCCCCTGCACCCCAGGCAGGGTGTGCCCCAGCTTCCCTTGGCCACTCCGTCGACATCACCTGCCACGTCTACAGCCTCTGAAGACTGGTTCTTCGAAGGGTTCCTAGGGCTGATGCGAACTCGCCAGGTGGGGGCCATCCTCCGGGATGCCATCGGGGACATGCTCCCTCAAAACACCCCACTGAGACCCATAGTCATTCCTCCGATGGCACGGGCCCAGCCCCAGTCGGCTTCTCTGATTCCGGCTTCCCTGCCTCCCACAGTACAGGCAGTGCCACACCAGCCTCCGCAGCAGCCACCGGCTCTGGTCTCCACTCCAGCCACCGGCTCCGGTCTCCACTCCAGCCACCGGCTCCAGTCTCCACTCCGCAGCCCACAGTGCCCAGCACTCCTCAACCAGCGCCGGACCCCCTGAGCCTGGTGGACACGGACGAGGAGGAGGAACCCGACATGCCATTTTCAGCTGGGGCCTTCCACAAACGCCTCACAGGTTTGGTAGAATATTTGGGCCTTCCTCGGCCCGAGGTAGAGCAGCACGAGGAGGGGGGGGGTCTTAGAAGTCCTCTCCCTAAGACCCCCTACCAAAACGGGGATCCCGATGCAGAAAGAAGTAGTTGCCCAGGCCAACAAGTGGTGACTCAAGCCGCACTCGGCCCAGCCTTTCAGTCGGCGCCTCAATGCCAAGTACTGGCAGATGGAGGGGAACACACTCTCGCTTTCAGCGCATCCTCATTGGCACTCTACAGAGCCAATCGTGCTGCAAGGTGGGACTAGGAGAATCCAGGCTTGTAGCGTAGGACATGATGGAGTTCACCGTGGCCCACGTCGATACCTCTACCCTGGCCATCCGCAGTGGCCCGGACATGAGGACGGCGTGGCTACGGGCTACTAAGTTTAATCCTGATGTCCAGGAAACACATATTGGTCCTTCACTTCGAGGGCAGTGACCTCTTCCACTCCACCACCAATGAGGAATTGGATAAAAGGAGGAATAGCTTGCAAACCGCAAGGTCTTTATCTATTCTTACAAAGGCCACACCCAAGACCTCCCCCAGTGGCAGCAGCGCTCCGACAGGGTCGGGCGTTTGGCGAGTTCCGAGGCTTCCAAGGGATGAGGTCCAGACAACCTGAACGTTTGGTATCGGAGGAAATAACAAAGGGTGGGGCAAGGGGTTCTTCCAATCCCCGTTCTCTGCATCAGCCTCAGAGGGGGGGGGGGAAAGGGCATGACACGCCCCTTCGGGTCCACGTTTCTCTGGTGGGGGGCAAGCTTGCCTTTCACGTGCAATTTTGGCGCCAGAATTGTTCCGACCCCTGGATCCTCTGTAGTCTCCACGGGGTACCGTCTACCGGTACCTTCTTCTCCTCCCTTCTCCCTTCCTCTCCCACAGGTTGGGACAGCAACTCTGCTGGCGGAGACCCGGTTGCTCGTCGAGAGCCAGGCTTTGGAAGAAGTCCCAACCTCTCAGCGAGGCTTGGGCTTTTATGCCAGGATGTTTGCCATACAGAAGAAGAACCAGGCTGGGCTGAGAGTTGTTGGACTTTTCCACCCTCAATCTCTCCCTCCCTCTGCAAAAATTCAAGGTGGTTACGCCAGCTCTTATTGCGACTCCCGTCCTCCCACACTAGAAACCTGTGGTTAGCCGCAGGATTGTTCTACTGACCGCTCGCCGCCTCGGTCTTTCTGCTGCTTGCGCTCCGCTGTAACAGGCGTCCATCCCACAGCGCTGTCGGCGTGATTGCTCCCATGGCGCCATCATTTCCTAGCTTCTTCCGCACTAGTAATGCTGCGACATCCCATAATGGGAGGCGTTGGTAGCCACAGCATATGCATACCACAGCTACTGAAATATCCCCCTGGCCCAGGCCATCAATCACAATGCAGCACTCCGCAGCCTTGGTAATGTGTGCTAAGGCCACAGCATGCAACACTATCCGCCAGCACCACTGCCACTCCAATAGTGGCGCTCTGACATTTATTTTCCTGCTCCACCCAGTCTAGAAACTCATACCAACGTGTCATTGCCTGTATCCACTGCTTCCACAATCCATGCTGCACCTGTTCGTTTCCCTCACTAAAATGCCTGTTACTGTGCCCTCTGTCAATTCCAATAATGCTGCGTTTGTTAGAGGCCCATACCAATCTGCCTGCTGTTGTGCCCATTTCTACCATTCATGCTGCATCTGTGTTAGTCTAATTCCAATTTGCCTGTTACTGTGCCGACTGCTACCACCACTCCTAAGAACTCCCCCTCGCTCCCTCTCAGTTGTGCACTTATCAATGCCTGCTCACTCCCTGCCCACGCCCCTTGATATTCACGACCTCATTACGAGCCACAGCCTGGACTTCATAATCATCAGTGAAACATGGCTTCACGAAGCCTCAGGACCAGCCCTTTCACTGGCGCTCCATTGTGGCTGCACCATTTTTAGGCAAGATCTCCCCCTCCAGAAAAGAGGAAGGGTAGCCCTTAAAGTAAAGGAGTCCATTTCCATCAGAAAAGTGCCAGGAGGAGACCTAGGTTCTAACAGCGACTACTTGCTCCTCAAAATTAACCCTTCCTCGCACTGTACAATCACCCTGCACTTAGTGTATCGGCCGCCGGGACCAGCTGCGAACTTCCAAGACACCCTCCTACATGCAATATCCAACAACCTAAAGAAATCTTCCAAAGTCCTTCTGTTGGGGGACTTAAACCTAGGCTTCTTATGACCCATCAGACGCCCAAGCCATATCCTTCAACAAATCGTTAACATCCCTAGGATTCCAACAAGCGGTGAAAGTTCCCACCCACATCAAAGGTTGCACCCTATACTGGGTCGCACACCATAATTGCACCCCGACTATCACTGCCATTTCTCCAATTCCATGGTCGGACCACCATGCCATTTGATTCACAATGAACATCGAAAAAGTGCCACCCCGTTCAGTTAAACCACTCCCTCCAGCACTATGCAGGAGTTCCCGGCAGCTCACCAAGGAACAGCTCATTCCCTATCTTAAATCGCTGGCCCTCAATGCACTATTCTCAAAAGACCCAAATACCCTTGCCGCCACAGCCAACACCATCATCGCCCAAGCGGTGGAAGCCATTGCCCCGCTTACCCTCAAGAAAGCCAAGCGGAACAATCTTACGAACACCTGGTTCTCAGCAGATCTCCTCGAGATGTGCGCTAGAAAGAGAATCTCACTCTGCCTGTATAGGCAAACCCTGTGACTCCACTAAAGCAGCATTTAAAAGTATTGCCAAAGAATACAAAGCTGCTCTCATCAAAGCCACAAGTAACTCCTTCAACACGAGAATCTCGAACGCAAAATCAGGCTCCAAAGAAAGCTTTGCTATTTTCAGGGAGTTGGAATCACATGCGCCTGATCCGCCTTCCATCCCAAAAATGGAGAATGGTGTAATTCTATCCAATCTGCCATGATAGACAAACTCGACCTCCTTCAAAGCAAAATCATTGCCCATCAACTGGCCCTAAACCAACAAATTGCTGACCTCCACTATGAGACCACCCTCCTTTTCCTTCAAGGAAATTGATGAAAAAGAAGTAATTGCTCTCCTCAATTCAATAAAACCATCTAACTGTAATGGGGACGCATGTCCGGCACAAATCATCGAAGAGTGTGCATCCACCCTAGCCCCGTCCCTGACAGCTTTCATCAATGCCTCCTTCACATCTAGACTTGTCCCTGCATGTCTCAAAGAAGCCTGGGTATGCCTGCTATTGAAGAAACCCGCACTGGACCAGACTGTTCCAGGGAACTACAGGCCCATTACTACAGTTCCCTTTTTATTAAAACTTTTAGACAAAGCAGCCTACCAGCAGGTCCATATCTTCCTGGCAGCAAATCACCTCTTTGGCCTAGGCTTCAGTCCAGGCCATGGAACAGAAACTGCTCTCCTAGACCTTAAAAATCAAATTGATGATCTCGGGGATGCAGGCAAACTAGCTCTCCTCCTACTACTCGACCTATGCGCTGCGTTTGATCTTGTGGATCACAGCACCCTTTGCCACCTCCTGTCCTCCACTGCCAACTTCTCCAATGCCACAGCCTGGATTGCATCCTTCCTCCAGGGCAGAATCACGAAAGTTTTCTTGGACCAAGCATGCGCCAACCCAGATACTATCAACTGCAGTGTCCCACAGGGCTCCTGCATTTCTCCGACCCTTTATAACCTTTTCATGAAGCCACTATTTAAATACCTGGATGAGCTAGGCATAACATACACCAACTATGCGGATGGCACGCAGGTGATCATCCCCCTCACAGGCGAATAGGATGTTGACAATGAGAAGCTAAACTCCATCTACGCCAAAATTCAAACCTGGATGGCAGAAAACTGGTTGTGCCTCAATGGTGAAAAAATGAGCTGCTACTCACTGGGTCCCTAGCTACCTTTTAAAAAAAAAAAACTTGACAAACAAGTCCTTTACCATTGACAGTACTCCTATTCTCGTGTTGCAGGCAGTCAAAACCTTTTGGGTTTTCCTAGACTCTAATCTTACCATGAGCAGACAAGTAAACGCAATTGCATCTGCCTCGGCTTACCATTCACAACTGATCAACGCAGCCAGGTCCTTCTTGTCCAAACAGAACTGCCTCACCATAGCTAGGTTGATAATTGGCTCCCGGTTAGACTACTGCAATGCCCTCCTAGTAGGCACTGCTGCAAAAAACCTCAACCATACAGAACAATGCCCTCCGGGCTGCCACCAGTATCTCAAAGAAGGAACATATCTCTGAAGACTAGCCCATTGGCTCCCCATTAAGGAACGCATCACCTTCAAAACCCTCGCCAACACACACAAATGTCTCAACACTGCACCCCGGTATCTTTTCCAGAGATTTGCAAAAGCTCACTTGGACAGACCTACAAGATCCACCTATTCCAACATGGTCATTGTTCCTAAAACCCTGAGGTCCCGTGCAGGAGGTTGTAGCTTCCCTTTCATCGCCGCATCACAATGGAACTCCCTACCAACTCACCTAAGGTGCATTGACTCACACACAGCCTTCAGGAAAGCCATTAAAACAAGGTTGTTTTGCCCACCTATACAGAAGCCACATCCGGTGTGGGACCTTAATGTGGTGTTGGGTACCATGGCACACAAACCTTTTGAGCCTATGGCGTCCGCGGACATCAGGCTTGTTACCATAAAAGCAGCTCTGCTCGTGGGCCTCACCTCAGCTCGCAGTGTCAGCGAGATTCAGGCTCTGGTGACATCAGAACCCTACACCACTTTTCACAGGGTCGTCTTGCGGATGCACCCTGCTTTCCTACCCAAGATTACCTCCTCCCATCTCAACGAGGGAATAGTCTACTGGTTTCTTCGCCGACCCGAAGGAGGCGCCTCAGAGGGTCTGGCACCGTCTGGACTTCAGACGCGTGCTGAAGTATTACCTGGACAGAACCAAGGACTTGCGCAGGTCAGACGCCTTGCTTGTCACTTGCGGTGGGTCAAGGCCTGGTTGGCAGGCCTCTATAGCAAGGTGGATGGTCATGGCCATCACGGAGGCCTATGTGGGGCAGCACAAACCAGTGCCAGCCATCTTACATGCCCATGCGGACAGAGCCCAGGCCACGGACATAGAGTTCTAACGGCATGTGCCATGGCAGGTCATCAGCAGGGCGGCTATTTGAGCATCCCCTTTGGCTTTCTGTAAACACTACTGTTTCGACGCCACCTCAAAGTCAGACTGGGCATTAGGGCAGGCGGTTCCATGTAACTTGTTTTCTTAAGGGGGGCTCCTCTGCACCCCGGGGCTACATTCAGTTGTAATCATCCATACAGTATGGACAAAAGGGTACGGGACATAAGAGTAATTAAGTTACTCACCGTATTGACTACCGTACTTGGTCCATAGTCCCCTTTCCTCCATACGTCCCACTATCCTCTCCCCCCCTAATAATACTGGTGTCATTTGGCAATGCTGATCATAGTTGATGCGTCAGTGGGGCGTGGCGCTGGTGGGCGGAGTCAGGCGAGTGCATGCTCCCAGGGCCGCACCCCTGCGCACCTCTAAATTTGAAGGGGAGGAATACTTTTTCTGGTGAAAAAGGTTCCGTCTCCTGTCCCGCGCAAGGGACGCTCATACAGTATGGAGGAAAGGGGACTATGGACTAAGAGTACGTTAGTCACTACGATGAGTAACTATTTTCTCCCCAAAATTGTCTGAGTTTCATATTACTCAGAGGATAACATTACCATCTCTTTATCCTCCTCCACATCCTGGGAAGGAAGAAGAAAGACTTAACAGGCTTGACCCTAGATGTGTACGAGCTTTTACATCTCCAGATTGGCAAAACTACGGCAGGATGGTCAGTTCTTTGTGGGCTATTCAGGTCATAAACTAGGACTAGCCATTACCAAGCAAACTATATCCAGATGGATAATACGAACTATATCGGAATGCTACAAGCTGGCAGGTAAAGATCCTCCAGAACACCTAAGTGCTCATTCGACCAGGGGCATTGCAACTTCGTCTGCCTTGCAGGGGGGAGTTCCGATAACAGATACATGTGCAGCTGCCACATGGTCGTCTGTGCACACCTTTACTAAACATTACAGTTTACTCTTCTTCAGCCAAGATTCTGCTTTTGGGAAAGCGGTGTTGCATTCAGTGCATACACAGCCATAAATTCTCAAGCCATACTAATTTCTACTCCCACCTCCAAATTACGTAATCTGCTTTGGGAGTTTATCAAAGATAAGGAATACGTGGGAGGACACAATCCATTCGAAGAACAAGTTACTTACCCCTGGTAACGTTCTTTCGACTGGATGTTCCTCCCACGTATTCCTTATCGCCCCTCTCAACCTACCCGCAGTAGAATTGTGCATGCTGTTGCAGCCTATGCTCTCTCAGGGGGAGTAACCGTCGAACACATGGTAATGCTCCATTCTTAAAAACAGAACTGAGGCCAAGTGGGGCTGTGTGTGCTACATATACCTGCAGTAACAGCGACGTCGAGACAGAGGCCTCTGAGGGACAGCGACTTAACAGTTGTTGACGCACACCGCTGCTGATTTTTTAAAAAATGTTTTATTGGAAATATCAAAGATAAGGGATACGTGGGAGGAACATCCAGTCGAAAAAAACATTACCGGGGGTAAGTAACTTGTTCTTCTTTTCAATGATAGTCAATTATTAAATTGATTCCTCCAGTAGAACTTTTTGCAGTAAACTATATTTATTTAGTTAATTCGTGCAGAAGCATAGTGTACCAATGCATTTTGGACTATACACAGTCCTTCGTCAGGGTATGACTCAATGATCTGATCATCACAACATTGACCAGTCAAATCAGCCATAATGTGTGAACCCCATTTGTCAGGCAAAGCTATATAATACCCTGATTAAACAGTTGGGAAATTCCAGAAAAATGAATCACCAAAATATGAATGTCACCAAAAATGAATACTTTTGTTGAGGGGGAATACATGGGTCAATCATGTTTCAAAAGAAACGTGTCACCAATGTGAGAATATATTGGGCAAGAATTTAAGCCAACAATTGTCAAAGATTCATATGTCCTACATCAGTACCATAATAACGACATATGGGGGAGAACATTGGAATCCAATCCCACAAGGTCCCAAACATTCTAAACCCAAAATGTATGGAGAAAGTAGAGCAGCCCAAGTATAAATCTTATGTAAATCATGATTCACGAAAGTTCAATCATAATGGTCAGGTAAAAGCAAATTAGAAACCTACATTTCCAAAAACAATTGGGGAATAAATCATATTAAAATCATAAGTCATTCACATTGGCCCACAAAACAAGAGAACAAAATTAATGAAATATAGAGATGAGAAAAAAAATTCAAAAACGGTTTCCATTGCAAAATGTCCAGACAATCCGTGCATTTATTTACTTGGCATGCATAGTGGTCAATAATACAGTGGCTAATAGACTGAGAGGCAATTAATTACTGGTCAAGATATATACTTCTATTCAGGGTGCTCTTACACTGTATGTAATGTGCCCTGTTCATGTTGGACATTACATTTGAAGGAGCTGGTATACATCTGCTTTGGAGCGTTTCCCAATGTAAAGACAATTTGTTTGCAGAAGTGATTTCTATCTATTATAACACCAATGATCTATAATCTGTGTTGTGCTGGTGCACCAAACGTGTCTCTGATAGTGAAGTGGATAAAATATGAAATCATTCTGACCTGCATAGCCTATTGGCCATTAAGTATAATGGCTTTGTATTTCCATCAAGGATCGCAGTGACCTGTAGGCAACGGGCTACATCAGTAAACCAATAATAAAGTAATGCGCAATTAATCATTTTGGTGGATCTGAGATCAATTACCTGTACAATAATGTTCTGCAAGATCTGTTCTGGTCCTGCTCTTTTGCGATGTACCGCTTGTGAGGTGATTAGTTTGATAGGCGTGGATAGTGATCAGACAATCATCAGTTACCTGTGTGTCCACTGGGCCTCGTTCATATAAACTAGGTCTGACATGTTGGTGTGGAGTTTGAGTGCTTATTGACGGCATAGATAGCACGTTCTCATGTGTGTTTGGTTCCGTCATATCAAGAATCATACATATTCCTACGTCCTGTCCCCTTTCCTACATCCTTTTTGTTTCTTTATTTTGTTTGTTTATATAGCGCCACAGGCATCAGGGCGCAGTTAACGTACACACAGACAATAAACTAGGGCCAGACAGGACATCGGGACGGGATCGGAGCACTTTTGAAACATCAAAAATAATGTCCTTTTTTATTTGTATGCGGGGCCACCACATGTGACCGTAGCCCTGCTTTCCTGAGCGCTGCCCCGCGCATCACCCTTCAGTCCTTTTCTCTGCGCGGTGGGGGTCAGACGACTTGCATCGTAGGGAAATTTCTTTTTTTGCTCCCTTGTCCTTCATCTTCCTGCTCCGGTTCCATGGTTTTCGTTCCTCCGTCTATACCGTAGCGTCTGGGATTCGTGTTCTGTTCGAACGTCGTTTCGTGAGGGCGGATCCCCATTCTCTCTGTCTGGAGTGCTTGGGCCCGGAACATCGGTGGGACTCTTGCTTCTACTGCGACTCCCTCTCCTTCCGAGCACCCCATCGTAGGCTTGTCACGTGGGAGGAGGTGTTACAACAGCTTCCTACTCCACATTTACAGCAGTTAATCCATGGAAAAAAGGAAGCGTCTAATAATTCCTTCCTTTTTAGGGCACCCCGGTCAGGGACTCCTTGCCAGGGTCTTCTGGTTCCGTGATGGGCGTAAGTGGCTCTGGTACCAGGGTTCTCCCTGAGGTGCCCTGAAAGGGATCTAACCTGGATTCTGAAGTTTGCTCCGAGGCCCCCTGTCAAGGGGCTGTCTGGACAGGATATTCATCAGAGGTTGTCCATCTGGGGGTTAAGGCTAAGCCCATCGTTTCTGGGGCTGTTTTGACTGGGTTTATTCCCAAGGTTTCCAAGTCTAGAACTAAACGTACGAAGCCCAGTCGCGAAGTTTCCTGTACAGTGACTTAAGGTACCAGGGTTATCCCAGAGGATCCCCAAATATGGACTATAATTAAAACTGGCAAGATCAAGGTGCCTCTGCAGGGGCTCTGGCTTCGGGGTGTGACCCTAAGCATTCCCACAAACAATCTTGTGGTGAACCGATCCTGCTGTGGGGGCAAAGGAGGGCAAAGGCCCTAAGTCTTCAAGCGCCAAGGTTCCCTCACCGAGGTCTTATTCTTCCGCAGAATCCAAGCGGGTTCAAAAGCGCTTTAGATCTGCTAGTACCGGCTCTGCCGATGTTCCCGGTCTTGAGGCTAAAATGGATAAAAAAAAGCCCCTGAAACCCTTGTGGTGTCAATGGCCTCACTGAAACCTGTGACGCAGATCACCTCAGGCAGTGACAAAATGGCGGTTCAACCCACGCGCTCAGTGGCAGCCATTTTGACCAGCTCTTTCACACCAACATTCTAAATGGCTGGTGCAGAGGGGCCTATATTTGGGGCCGAGCAGCATTTTCAATGGAATGTGGACAATGGGAATCCTTTCCGCCCTACAATGGGTTGACGTGCTTGGATTCCACTGCCACAGTCTCTCTTCCTCCTGCGTCTGCTCCCTTAGTTTATGTGGATCCAGTTGGTGGGGAGCCATGCTGGCAACCTTCCGCTTTACAGAGCTGCTTCTGCCCACTCCTCTGCCTAGACCTTCGTCTGAGGATGTGTTCTTTGATAAATTCCAGGCCCTTATGCACTCTGACCTGATGAAGGCATACTTTAAGGATCTATTCAAAGAAATGTATACTAACCCTCTCGAGCTGCAGCCTGCTTCTACTAGCCTTCAGCAGGTTTTTTTGTAGTTCCGCCCCCTTTTCTTCCAGTGGTGCCCCCCTCCTCCACTTTCACCAGTGCTTAAGACAACAGCTGCGCAGACAAGTACGCCCACATTGTCTGAGGTACCACGTGCTGCCAATCAGTTTTCTTTTCCCGCCACAACTGACGAGGACCAAGCGGACCAGGATAGCGAATACCTGCCCCACTCTGTCAGAGCCTTTGATACCAGGTTGTGGATATGATGGCATTGCTGGCTATTCCAATACCCAAGCCTCCGGCTCCACAAGAAGGTGTACTTTCAGGAGCCTTAACTCTTACGACACCGGAGCGCACTGGCCTTTTTCTTCAAAATTATGTTCTTGCTGAAGCCTTCAAGGTCTTAGAAAAACTTCACTCCGGGCTTGCTACAAGCTTGTTTGTTTTGTTTATTATGCGCACCAAACCCAGAGGTAACAGGGCGCAGCAATAAGAAGGTACAAGGCTTACAAAGTTTCAAAGTAGTTCACAATATAACAAAACTGTACAGGTAAAATTACTTACAAGGCAAAATATAGGTATAAATGTTCAGATAATATAAAATTCAATTATATACAGATCAGTTCCAACTATAATTTACAATGATGGGCAACGTCAGCATGGTGTAGGCAATTGTGACAATCTAACTAGCCTTCAGTCAAGTTGAGATAAGTGATATATCTCTTTCTGAAGTGTGGATAAGGTTGGTCTACTCTCAGCTTGTGGGGCAGGGAGTTCGAGTTTGGCAACCTTCACAGGAAAACTGTTAACACCAATCTTGGTAAGTCTAAATCTCGGTACCATAAGGCAATTCGTATTACTAACTCTTGTTGGCCTATTGGATATTCTTATCAGTTTGTCTGCTAAGTAACTAGGGGCAGCATTGTTTAAATCTTTGTGTCAAGGAGGCCATTTTTAGCTGTATTTTATTATGGGTGGAAAGCCACTTGTGTTGACGTCTAGTTGAGGCCATGTGTACTTTTGTTCATGCCTAGGGCGGCTCTTAGAGCGTTATTTTGCAGAATTTGTAATCTCTGGATAATGGCTTTGTTAGCGCCACTTTAAAGAGCATTACAGCAGTCTAAACTAGAGAGAATTAATGCTCTAGCCAGGATAATGCAACTGTCATTTGAAAGGAGTGGCTTACCAGCTCTGAAAAGCTTGCACGTGTAGGCTGTGGTAGAGGCCAGAGATTCCCCTTGTTTATCGAAGGACGTAGTTGAGTCAAGGTAAAAGCCAAGGGTTTTTACCTCCTTAGATAGATACTCTAATAATATTTCCATCACTGGTAAATGACGAGTATTCATGACCTATTTTATTGATGTTAGAGGGAGTACCTAGAATTATTAACTCTCCTCATTCAGGCATAGACTGTGGGTGGCCATCCATGCCTGGATGATGAGATAGACCCTATTCACCAGCACCAGGTCCTTAACATGATCCCCAGAAAGTGGGAGGAGAATCTGTGTATCTCTGCATAGTTAGTGTAGGTGATACCCAGAAGGTCCAGATCATCGAACAAAGGTTTGGTGAATATATTGTATAGAGCAGGAGAAATGCATGAGCCCTGAAGTACACCACATAGGATCGGGGTGGGGTCCGCCACTGCCGATGGGGAGAACACACTCATGTTTCTATCACTCAGGAATGATTCTATCCATTTGATAGCCTCTGTGGAAAAGTGGGCTGCTGAGTCCAGGTGCCTGCAAAGGACCTTATGATCCACCAGGTCAAATGCAGCTGAGAGAGATCAAGTAATGGGAGCAATGCTGTCTTCCCTTTATCTCTCAGCTCATCAATCTGTGTTTTCAAATCAATCAAGGCAGTTTCTGTCCCACGTAAAGGGTGGAAGCCAGATTGTCTGACCCCTAAGAGCTTATGCGCCTCAAGGTATTTTTGAATCTGAGTGTATGCGACTTTGTCAAGTATTTTAAGTAGAAATGGTACCGTCGTGATGGGGCGGTAGTTGGTGGCAATGAGTGGATCTAAAGTTTGCTTCTTTATATCCACTCTAGCGGCACTCGTCAGAAGACATATCCTTGACTGCATGTACACTCCCCTTGTCAGCGGTGTTGGCAGCAGCTACATTCCAGTCTAAGCCATCCTCAACATCCTCTGGTCCTCTCCAAAGAGGACAAACTTCTTCACGCCATTAGGAAAAAAGGCTTCTCCAATTCCGGTCTTCAGCTGCGCCAGGCGAATACCGACGTCATCCTTGCAGCGGCAAATCTCAAACTGTGGAAGGAGCTTTCCAAATTTCAAGAATGTATCCCTCGGGACAGGCTTTAAGATTTTTAGGAGGGCCTATCCGATGCCAGAGTTCTGGCTCAGGACCTGCTGGAGGCCGCGGCCCATCATGTAGACCCGTCTGCTCGTGGTCTTATGGTGGGAGCAGACATGGGAATTCTCAGTGATCCAATAACCACACTCAAGCTCTGCGCACAGTAAAAACAACTGAAGCTGCCAACAGGACATCACAGCTCTCTCTCCTACTCTTACTGCACCCTAACGCCACCCCCACCCCCCCTTTTGGGCCACTCCCCCTGCTCTTTCAGATCCACCAGAGCCCCTGGGGACCACCCAAGGAGGGAGGGAATAAGGGGGGAAAAAACTGTCCTTCAGAGCCTTTGATTTTCTGAATGATACAAATCTGCCAGGCAAAGTAAGTGCATAAAATACAATTAACAGTGTAGATAACAGCTAAGGGTCGGACGCCGATGCTGCAGTTTTTCCAGAGGATAGGTGGGTGAGGCCAAGTGCTCCCAGTCATTCAGAAACTGGGGTAAGTGCAGAGAGATGCCACTTTCATGGGTCATTGATCAAGTGCGTAGCGATGAGGCAAGTGTGGTAGGACTGGCGAGGGAGCCAGGGGCCTGTGAGACTCGGCGGGAAACCATGCAGCCAGTCAGCATGCTGTGTGGAAAACGGAGGGAGA
Source organism: Ambystoma mexicanum (assembly GCF_040938575.1). NCBI lineage: Eukaryota > Metazoa > Chordata > Amphibia > Caudata > Ambystomatidae > Ambystoma > Ambystoma mexicanum. The sequence goes on from NC_090929.1 coordinate 1,091,434,034, forward strand.
GCGAGATATAGCAGAGAGAGAGGTTAGCAGGGTAGGGTAGAGCGAAGGAAGAGGAGAAAAGGAATGTCTTAAAGAGTTTCCGGAACTTACGGAAAACAGGCTCAAGACGGAGGGCTGCAGGGATGTTGTTCCAGAGGGAGGCCCCAGCTGAGGATAAAGATCTCCCTCCAAATATTTATTTGGAGAACCGGCTCACTCGCAGAAGGTTGTAGGTAGATGAGCGGAGGGCTCGGGAAGGACAGGATTTAGGTAGGCATCATTGGAGATGGGTAGAACCCAGGCCCCAGAAAGCCTTGTGGACAATGCAGATGTTCTTGAACGTGATCCTTGCAGCCACAGGGCACTAGTGGAGAGATTTCAGCCCCGGAGAGATGCAGTCCCTGGTCTTGAGGCCAAGGATATGTCTTGCGGTTCTGTTCTGGATGAGTTGCAGTGGGCGCAAAGCGGTCAGAAAGAGGCTGTAGAAGTAGTCCAACAAATACCTTTATCATTAACATGATCACGCCCAGCCAGATAAGGTCCTCTCTCCGAAAGGTCGATTGGTTGAGTGTGGTAGATCTTCAGGACGCGTACATGCACATCCTGATCTGGGGCCCACAGTATCGAGTAATGTTGTTTGTACTCAGTTCGGCACTGCGTGTCTTCACTAAGATGATGGCGGTTATCGACCAAAGACTAGGTTACCTCCCAACACGTAGTGAACCTCAAACATCAAGAAGGATGTGCTAGTGACGACTTTTTGAACCCAGTTTTTACAGTTAACTAGGCCTGGACTGGCCCACCGGGACACCCAGAGTTTCCCCGGTAGGCCTCGAGCACACATGGCCTCTTTGCTTGGGGAAAGTATACATACAATTTATGGGCCTGCCTGCGCAGGTTGCCCATGACCTCTTTACTTTTGCATGTTAACTGATAACAGGAAAGGAGTAATCTCGGGTCACGGCCCTGACCTGGGAGAGGGTGAAGTTACAAAATGAATAAATCATGCTCTCCGGAGAGGTTCTGGCGCCACTTCAGGCAGACGCACTGCAGAGAGCTCTCCTCTCATCAAGATGTCTCATGGACGCTCATGCTGCGTGTGGCACGTTGGTGTGTCTCTGGGCAGGGATTCCCAGAGTGAGCCTGGCTGCAGCACCTCGCAGAGAGTCTGGCTTCTGGGCCAGTGGAGGAGGTGAAACTCCTTTTTTCCAAATTCAAAGGAAAAGTAGCTATTGTGACCATCAGCGAGTGAAGCAAATGACTTTAAAAGACAAGAATGTTGCTAGTCTTGGGACATTCTGCCACTATAATGGGCGCCACGTTCCCTATCATCCTGCAAGGATACGAAACAGTTCTGGGGCAATAGCAGGCAGAGCGCATACGGCCAGTCTACGGGCCCCCTCCCTCCCTCCCTCCCTCCCTCCTTCTTTCCTTCCTTTTCCATGCTTCCATTTTTCCTAAATCAATTCCCTCTCCCTCTCCCTCCCCCTCTCTCTCGCCCCCTCTCAGTGTACCCTGTAGGCCAGTCCCGCCCACTCATGATGGCCAGATATAAATACCCGGCCTGCACACACCGCCCTCACTGTCTTACTTTCCAGGAGCAACTCTTAACACACGTGCCCTCATCCATCCCCAATCGTGACCCCAATAATACTCTTCTCAAGTGGTGAGTGTCACCCGTAGCCGCCCGCACACCACTCTTAACTCACCACTCATTCCAAGAGCCTCCTTTAACCACCGATGCCCACCTCTATCCCCAATCCTCGCCCAAAAAGATGGCCTGCAGACTCAATTCATATCCGAATGGCCCCCTTAAGTAGCAACCCGCACCTATACCGCCGAGTACCTTCCGCGCCGTATCACTTACCTCCCCACGGAAACAACCTTGTGGTTTAACGCCCCCTGCAGCCAAAGGCCTTACCCCAGTACCCCCTCAAGCGGGCGAATCCTGCCGCTACCCCCCACCCCATCAATCGCCCCCAGAGAAAGCTTTCCCCCCTCACCAACAAACGCCAGGGGAACCCCTATACCTCAAACACAGTATTAACTATCGGAGGACTGGCAGTCCCAGGGAGTACCGCGTGGACACTTGCTATCCACTACGCACACTCCACATACATGAAGTTTTGTGCACACGCATATGCTCACTTGCTGTTTCGTGTCCAGACACTAGCAGTTCTGTGCGCACACATGCGCAGCTCTACGGACACACACACGCACTGGAAATTGTAAAAGGATACGCAGTGTCACACACTCACTTGTACGCACAATCAGTTGCTGTTTCACACACATCACATGGACAGTTGTATGCTCATGCAAGCTTCCACGTCAGGTTTGAGCATTTATACTTTGGGAGTCAGTGCCCACTAGCAGTGGTGGACTGGCCTACAGGGAACTCGAGACTTTCCAGAATGTCTTACAAATCTTCCAGTCTATGATAATATGGGGCCACTTTGAAAAACATTTCCAGGGCCACTATTGGTTCCCAGTCCAGCCCGGAGTTAACTCATTATTGTTACGATATTACGTGGTGGTTGCGCTATAAAACATTTAAAGTATTTGAATGCGATGTACATAGAGGTCAACCCCAGAAGCATTCACTGTTTAATAACTGTTTTACATTTATATATGTTTCTCCAGCATGGGGTCTGGCATGGATTCACATGCTCATGAATATTCCCCATTGTCAGGCTGGGAATCCTCGGTAAAGAAAAATCGGTATCAGTTTCGTTTCTGATCTGTCTTTCATAGTAGTAACCAATCACTGATCTCTGTGTCATACTGACCACAGCCAATGACTGCCATCTCCCTAAGCCCCGCCTCTGGCAGCCATCTTCAGATTTTTACTGCACGTTCATGTGTTGGGATACTCGTGCTATTGCTCTCGAGCTGTAGTGCGTTTTCGTGCTTTTTCATAGGAAAATTCTCTTTTTTCGGTCAAAAGAGCTTCAAGCTCCACCGTTTCTTTATCCGATCAACGGGGACTCGTGTCGGATTCCTCTACGCCCCTCAAGGGTGAAGATTACGTCGAGCCACGCTTTTGGAGGACTCCAGAAGTTTCTCAGGCCCATCTCGGACATGGCCCAGGAGAAGGGAAGCTCGACGCCCGGAAAGCTTTTCAGCGTCTGCCCTGGATGCCAGCTTCAGAATGTCTTTGAGGACGAACACTCCCTTTGCCTCTACTGCCTGCATGAGGACAAGACGCACGTGGAGAAGGACTGTGCGTTTTGCGGCAATATGTCGGAGCGGACCATGAAGGACCGCCATCTGCGTCTCGCCAACTGGCTGGAAGGTAAGAGCCCGTCAGGCAAGAAGAAGTCCGAGCGGTCTTATAAGACCTTTGAGGGCGCCCCGGCGACGGGGGCCCAACAGAAGGCCAAGCACTGCGAGTCCGCTGGCACCGGGAGTGCCGAACAGTCGGGGAGGATGCTCTACGGCATCCTCTCCGGCACCATCGGCCAACGCTCTGGCTCGGGTAAGAGGAAGGCCGAGCACCCGGCGAAGCTCCTGGAGAGACCCCAGTCGAGCTCGAAGGCCCCATCGGAGGGGGAACGAGGCGGTGACCCCCCCCCCCCAAGGAGAAGGCGGTGAGCGCACCTAAGATGGTGAAAGCCTTGATCCACCCTGCCAAGGCCTCTAGCGAGACAGTTGCGGCGGCCCTGGCTCAGCCTGTGGAAGCTACACCAGTGGAGGCGACTTCGGGGCTCAGAGTCTCCCTGCCACCGCGGAGGAAGTCCTCTTTCAAGCCCATCGACACGACCCCTGTGAAACCTCCGACGGAGAAGAAAAAGGGGGGGGGGGGCAGGAGGTCGTCGTGGATTCGGCCTCAACCTCTGAAGAGGAGCTGATCGAAGTCTTAAGCCACGACATTGGCGTGGAAGAAGACCAGCCCGTTGGGAGGGATCACGACGTAGGAGACGACGAGAACGTCGAGGGTGCCGACGAGGCTCTTGACCGCCCGTCGGAATCCCCTCAACCAGTGCCGCAAGACAACTCGGCGGCCATTTTGTTGGCTATACAGTCCTTCTGCTCGGAGATAAGGACGAGATTGCCGTTACCACCAACGGAGGAACCGCTCCCGACGGGGGACCCGGAGCCAAGCCCTTCTGGGAGCCCTCCTCCTAAGAGAAGAAGGATTCATCCTCCACCTCCTTTTCAACCATCGCGCCCTGCTCAGCCCTCCTCCACGACCCGTGGGGATGATACGGGGAAGGACACGGCCGCTACGGGTACAGACGACTAGGTTTACGACGAGGATCTTCCGCCGTCACCTCCTCCCCGGGCTTCCCCGCCCAGCGAGATTGGATCGTTTCATGCCATGATCGCCAGGGCATCCGAGCTTTTCCAGCTCTGCCCGGAAGAGAAGAAGGAAGGTTTCCTTTATCAACGGCGCGAGACCAAAGAGGAAGATGGTCCTCGCTGTACCTCTACTGGACGATATCTGGGATGAGGGTCTCGCCCTCCTCAAGAACCCATCCACAACGCCTGCGAGAAGGGATCGGTACGAGAAGAAGTACCGGGTCCCTGACGCGGCCCCCTTGTGCCTTCGGGCACAGCCGACCCCGGACTCGGTCGTCTCTGCGGCAGCCAGGAAGAAAGCGGGGGGGGCTTTGGCCTCTACGTCAACCTCCCCACCGGACGGCGAGGGAAAGAAATTGGACACGATGGGACGTAGAGTCATCTCATCGGCAACGATGACGATTAAGGCTGCCAACGCCTTAGCCATCGTAGCCCGCTACGACAGGGAGTTGTGGTACAAGATCGCCCCCCTGCTGGACGTCCTACCGGATGACAAGAGGGCGAAGGCCCTAGAGATCTTGCAGGAAGGAGAAGTGGCGTCGGACCACGCCATTACGAAAGCGACGGACATCGCTGACACTGGTTTTTGCCAGTTGGGCAACGGCGTGTGCCTTAGACGGCGTGGATGGCTCAAGGCAACGGACTTCCGGCAGGACGTGCAGACCAGAGTTTTGGACATGCCATTCGACGGGAGCAACCTGTTTGGGAAAACAGTGGGCGATTCCCTACAAGCCATCAAGACGGAGACGGCCTGGGCTCTTGGTGTTCTCCAGCAACGACGGCCGCCCTTTCGGAGCGCCGGAGGCAAGCAGGGTGCCTCCAAAGGTTCCAGCGGCAGATATTCCACCTACCCTCAAGCGGCCCGTTCGTCGTCACATGAGGCCTACAGGGGATGAGGCAAGTCGGGCGGACCCCGCCGTTGTCGCGAGGGTGGACAAGGCGGCAAAGCCTTGTTGATGCAGGACTGAACCGGCCGTGGGGTCGGGCCCCCACCGAAGCATCCCGGTGGAAGGCTTGCTGGCGAACTTCGTCAGCTTGTGGGAGTCCATCTCCACCGACCGTTGGGTGCTGAACGCCCTGGCCCAGGGTCACGCGCTCGAGTTTCTAAAGAACTTCCCGTGCGTCCTCCCCGTGGCCAGGAAGGAACATCACGTCCCTCAACTTCTCTTGGAGGTAAAGGTGATGCTCAAGAAAGGCGCCATTAAGCTCGTCCCAAAATGGCTTCGGGGCTCCGGAGTTTACTCAAGATACTTCCTCGTGAAGAAGACAGGAGGATGGGGTCCCATCCTGGACCTACGACGACTGAACAAATTCATCAAGGCACAGAAGTTCCGGGTGGTCACTCTCCAGCACGTCCTGGGTCAGCTGGAGGAGGGCGATTTCCTGTCGTCGTTGGATTTGGAGGATGCCTACTTCCATATCCCCATCCTAAAGGGACACCGAAAGTTTCTCAGATTCGTGGTCCAAGGGCGTCACTACCAGTTCAGAGCCCTTCCCTTCGGATTGAGGGCGGCACCCAGGGTGTTCACCAAGTGCCTCGCACCGGTGGCGGCGCGGCTGCGCCTGGAGGGGATCCACGTCTACCCCTACCTGGACGACTGGCTCATCCGAGCAAAGGCAAAGGAGCTCGCCGCGGAGCACACAGCGAGGACCGTCCAACTACTCACGGACCTGGGATTCTCCATAAGCTACGCCAAGTCCCACCTGGTGCCTGCGCAAGACGCACTGTTTCTGGGAGCGAAACTCGACACAGTGGCGCTTCTGGCCTCTCCATCGGAGGAAAGGACGAGGTCCATCTTGGGCAAGGTGCAGCGGATGCTGGTTGCGGACGCGGCCAGGGTGAGGTCCATCAAATCCCTCCTCGGAATGATGTCTTCTTGCATTTATCCCATCCACCTGTGCAGGCTTCGGATGCGCCCATTACAGGAGTTCCTGGATGCTCGCTGGATCCAGACGACGGGCAACTTCGAGGACAGGATCACACTCGACGAGAGCTTCAGACGAGCGATCCGGTGGTGGGGCACCCGCGTGCATCTGACGGTGGCCATGGACTTCCAGACCCCGGGCCACCAGAAGACAGTGACCACGGATGCCTCCCTGGAAGGGTGGGGAGCGCACACCGAAAATCTGCACGAGAGGGGCCTTTGGCTGCCGACGGAGAAGTCCCTCCATATTAACGTCCTGGAACTCTGTGCAGTGTTTTGGGCCCTCAGGTCCTTTCTTCCGTCCCTCAAGGGCAAGGTGGTGAGGATCTTTACCGACAACACCACCACCATGTTCTACATCAGGAAGCAGGGCGGTACCAGATCCCCAGCCCTGTCCAAGGAGGCGCAGGATCTGAGGCATTGGGCCGTCGCCCAAGGGATATTTCTGGTGCCGTTTCATCTGGCAGGAATAAAAAACACCATCGCCGACTCGCTCAGCAGAGAGCTGCACTCGTGCCACGAGTGGGAACTACGACAGGATCTAGTGGACCGCCTCTTCCGACGGTGGGGCACACCCCAGATCGATCTGTTCGCGACGGCGACGAACTCCAAGTGCCGGAGGTTCGCCAGCAGGTTTCCCTAGCCGAGGAGCACGGGCGATGCTTTCTTGTTCCCCTGGGAGGGCCTGTTCCTATATGCGTTCCCTCCATTGCCGTTGCTGATCCGGCTCATCAACCAGCTCAAGAGGTCACAGTGCAGGATGATCCTCGTCTCACCTGCGTGGCCGAGGCAGAGATGGTTCCCGGACCTTCTGGACTTGTCAGCGTCCCTGTCAATCAAGCTGTCAGTGGACGCGGATCTTCTCTCCAGGGAAGGAGGCGCCATCCTCCATCACGACCCAAAGTCGCTGAACTTGCAGGCCTGGCTCCTGCAGCGTTAGAGTTTGGAGGTTACGACATACTGGCCGACTGCAGAGAGGTTCTTGCAAAGGCCAGGGCGTCCTCGACTCTTAAATGCTACGGACACAAATGGAAGAGGTTCTCTGTCTGGTGCCAGGCACAGGAGATTAACCCTCTGCGGATTACGGCTCCTCAAGTACTGCCGTACCTGCTGACGCTGGCCAAGGCTGGACTGGCGCATGCTTCCATCAAGATTCATCTTGCTGCGATCGCCCGATACACCAGAACCACGGGACGGACGCATTTGTGGTCCCATCGTCTGGTGAAAGAATTCATGAAGGGACTGTTCAGATCGTTCCTGCCGGTGAAGGCTCCGGCCCCGGCGTGGGAGCTCAACGTGGTGCTGACCAAGCTCATGGGACCTCCGTTCGAGCCTCTGCACTCAACTCCGTTGAAGTTCTTGTCGTGGAAAACAGCGTTTCTTGTGGCCATCACCTCCGCACGACGGGTGGGAGAGATCCAGGCCCTTTCCTGCAAGCCCCCGTACTTGACTTTTCACGACAGAAGGGTAGTGCTCAGGACGCACTCCTCCTTCATTCCCAAGGTGCCGTCGGACTTCCACCTCAACGAACCCTTAGTGTTGCCTGTTTTCTTCCCGTAGCATTCGTCCCCGGCTGAAAGGACTTTGCACTCGCTGGATGTGGCTAGAGCGCTGAAGTTCTACGTGGACCGCACGAAGAGTTTTTGGAAGACGTCACAACTTTTTGTGAACTTTGGACCTGTCAATCAGGGGCTCTCTCGAAGGCTTCCATTTACAGATGGCTCTCTGGCTGTATCATGTGCTGTCATCGGTTGGCAAACCGACCGCTGCCTGGCCGTCCGAGAGCCCATTCCACCAGAGCGATCTCAGCTACCACGGCGTTCCTATCTGGTGTGCCCTTGCTGGACATCTGCAGGGCTGCTACGTGGAGGTCGACGCATACCTTCACGAAATTCTACTGCGTCGACCGGGATTCCAGGGAGGTGTCCAGGGTCGGCCAAGCAGTGCTGCGCAACCTGTTCGCTTAAGGTGAGCCTGGTGAGGAGGTAAGAATTGCTTAATGTTGGATGTAATGCTTAATGTTGAGCCTTTGCCACCTCCCGTGGTTGTGCATGTGTTACTGCTATGTATTCTATTATTCATGAGCATGTGAATCCATGCCAGACCCCATGCTGCAGAAGGAACAAGTTACTTACCTGTAACTGTTGTTCTCCAGCATGGGTCTGGCATGGATTCACATGCGAACCCTCCCGCCTACCCCTCTGCGGCTCTTCACGTGCTACCAAATCTGAAGATGGCTGCCAGAGGCGGGGCTTAGGGAGATGGCAGTCATTGGTTGTGGTCAGTATGACGCAGAGATCAGTGATTGGTTACTACTACGAAAGACAGATCAGAAACGAAACTGATACTGATTTTTCTTTACCGAGGATTCCCAGCCTGACGACGGGGAATATTCATGAGCATGTGAATCCATGCCAGACCCATGCTGGAGAACAACAGTTACAGGTAAGTAACTTGTGCCATATTGTCATTTTAATGTTCTTTTACAAGTGATTTGAACATACTTGTGTTTTGTTCTTTTGCTTTTTCTTTTCTTGCTAATACGTCTGCCAAATGACATGCAGGCCTTGTCAAAAAACTAAAAAAATACTATGCAGAATTGAATCCGCATCCCTTTGATTTTTGCTAAATAAATAAGCTAAAACTCACTCTACATGTGTTTTTTGCTCCCTTCTCAATTGATAAAAGTGAGCTAAATCATACAGCTCCACTGTTACTAAGCATGTTAAATGTTGAAATCTTTGCAGAAAATGTGTATGTAAAGTAACAAACTTGTGTGGTAGGACGCCACTCTCCTGTTCCGATGGCGGTTATCACAGCATTCCTCAGACTGTAGGAAATTCATGTCCATCCATATTTGGACGATTGACTTCTGCAGGGTCCTTGTCCACGGGCTGCAACAGCCAAACTTCAGTTGGTACTCCTGTTCCGACTGGGGCTGTTGGTGATCTGGTGGAAATAGTCTGATGGTTGCTCACAATCTGATTTTTCTGGGGTTCCGTTGGGATACTGTCAGTTCCACATTGCTCATAGCAGAGGACAGAAGTGCAGATTTATTGGCATGTGCCGTTCCTCTCACATGCCGGCCTGGTGGTTCCAGAGACTCCTGGGCCTGATGGCTTCATGCGTGTTAGCCCTACCTCTTGCAAGACTGAAAATGAGGCGCACACAGCTAGCACTTTGAGGCTGCTGGTCCCAAGCTGTGCACCTGGACTCCGTAAGGATTCCGATACCATCATCCATGACGGCTGATCTTCAATGGTGGTCAACCGCCAGCAACCTTTCAGTGGGAACCTCCTTCCAGGAGCCCTGCCCAAAGATTAGTTACAACAGACTCCTTCCTCCCAGGGTGGAGAGCGACGCTGGGGCACCTCGAGGTGTACGATCTGTGGATGTCCCAGGATAGAATCTCTCGTATCAACTACGTAGAACTGCTGGCAATCTTTCTGGCATTGAAAGCTTTCCAGCCTTCCATCATCGACAGAGTGGTGCAAATTCACACAGATAATCTACATCAACAAGCACGAGGGCACCAGGACTGCATCCCTGGTGGATCTAGCTATCCATATTTGGAATTGGGCAGTCCAACACAATGTCTGGCTACAGGCCATGCACATTCCTGGTCAGATCAATGTTGCAGCACATTCACTGATCCGCCAGTCTGCAGCGAAATACGAATGGGAAATGAACAGTTATGTTCTTACCAAACTCTTGTAGCAATGGGGCTCTCCAACAGTGGACCTCTTTGCAACTGGAACAAACAGGAAACTACCACTCTATGCCTCCAGAGGCGGTCTTGGAGCATCTTCCTTGGAGGATGTCCTTATGATTCCTTGGGACAACGTGAAGGCTTAGGCCTTCCCGCCTTTGCTGTTGATTCATCAGTCGCTCTGGAAACTCAGGAGTGCCTCGAACTGCACCCTCCTCTTCATAGCTCCTTGGTGACCAGCCAGGTTCTGGTTTTCAGAGCTGCAGCACTTATTGATATGCGACCCGATCAGGTTCCTGCAGATTCCTGACCTTCACCAGGGCAATCGCCAGGTGTGGCACCCCTCCCCACAATGCTTCAGCTTGGCGGCCTGGTACCAGAGTTCAGGTCATTAGCGCAGTTGGCTCAGTACAAAAGTAAATGGCTTTGTTTTTGTCATTGGTGTCTAGCTAAACAGCTTGATCCTCAACAGATATCTATTGACTGTATCTTGTCTTTTATATTGGACCTTGCGGCCTCTGGCATTCACGTCTTATTGTGCAGAAGATATCTATCAGCCATTGCAGCTTATCTGTTTACAGACAGCTGCTCTTTTTCACTGGCAAACCCAGAAACCAAGAGGTACTTTGCAGGTGGTCTTCACCTCTTTCCGTCGGTCAGGCCTCCTCATTTGAAATGGCATATGAGCGTGGTGCTCACCTCTTTGTGTGACAAGCCATTTGAACCTATGGCCACTACCAAGCTCAGGTTCCTTTCTTGGAAAGTGGCCTTCTTGATTGCGTTAACATCTGCAAGAAGTATAAGTGAGCTTCAAGCTCTGTCGAACATCTGTTCCTAAGGATAAGGTTGGCCTTCATCCGCCAAAGGACCTTCATGCACATTTGGTCAGTGGCAAAGTGGCTGATGTTGCCATCCAGAAATATGTCCCTTGGGAGTCCATAGCCAAGGCAGCTACGTGGGCTTCTGATTCCGCTTTTTGCAGACACTTTCTTGACCTGAGCACCAGAAATATGTCCCTTGGGAGTCCATAGCCAAGGCAGCTACGTGGGCTTCTGATTCCGCTTTTTGCAGACACTTTCTTGACCTGAGCACCAGAAATATGTCCCTTGGGAGTCCATAGCCAAGGCAGCTACGTGGGCTTCTGATTCCGCTTTTTGCAGACACTTTCTTGACCTGAGCACCCAGGCTGATGCCATTTTGGCAAGGCAGTTCTTAAGAACATGTTCCAGTAAGTGAAGTTTCAATCCTCCTGTTTCTTTGGTCAGTGCTTGGGGAGATTTCCCAAAAGTATGGAGGAAAGGGGATGGGACGTAGGAGTTAAGCATCTATCTGAGAATATGATTAAACTGCCTGCCTACCAGAAGCTCACTAAAGCTATTTGAAATTAACACTGAAGATTCCACCTGTAGGTTTTGCCAAAAAAGAGGTCCGAAGAAGACACTAAAACATAATCTTCAGCTGTACAGCACTTACAACTAAAAGCACTAGCCATCTGGGTAACATCATACGGTCCAAACCCTCATACTTGCTGTTAGACTGGTGGGAAACAGTTGGCATGGGGTAGGATTTTAGGCAATAGGACCGGTAGCAAAATTCATGATGTAGACCTTAGTTATAGGTGAATGGAACAAACTCGATGAACCAGAAAGAAGACCTGGAAGATGAAAAGTACTTGGAAGGCTTGGTGTCTTCGCTCCCACCACGTATTCAATGCTTGGAAGAGGGAAAATCATTCACTTTGTTTTTTCTTTTAAATGACTTGAAGGATTTCAACTGACTCGAGATGCAAAGAAAGTAGGGATGATGGGTGAAATTAGATGTGTGTAAATAGATAAAGGTTTGTAATGATACATGTATCTAAAAAAAGTTACTCACTTTGACTACCTTACTCCTAGTCCATAGTCCACGTCCCCTCTACTAAGTATCCTCTATTTCGAAGGGATTGTGTCCTCCGAAGTATTCCTTATCTTTGATAATTCCTCTCCAGCTTGCTGGCCTCAGAAATTTTTTCTCTGTAGCGGGCGCTGCGCGTCGACGTCCGCCGAGTCGATGTTCCTCGACAGCCACCGTATCGGCGCCGACGTCACCATGCTCATAAATAGCTACGCGCGGCATCCGTTGCTCAGTTCTGTTTTTCCGCGCTTCGTGGGGCCTCGGAATATCGTTGCTCAGTCAGATAAACCTTCTACATTGACTCGAATATTCCAACTCGTTCTTGATGGCTTCTTCATCAGAACCGGCAACGCCGCGATCCGGCTTCAAGAAATGTCGAGACTGCGGTAAAAAAATGTCGATAACGGATTCACACAGGATCTGCTTGTGGTGCTTGGGAGCCGAGCACCATTGTTCGGAGTGTGAGGACTGCATGTCCATGACGGCGAAAGCCTTGAAGGAGCGCAAGGGGAAGCTAGAGAGAGGCAAGTCAGTCAAAACCTCCTCGAAAGTTGCTTCAGCTGAGTCGAGGCATTCGTCTCCTCGCCGTCTAAAGCATTCCCATTCTAGATCTCGAAGTAGCTCCCACCAATCGTTGAGATCGAGACAATCAAAGAGACGTCGAAGATCCCCTTCCTCGTCATCTTCTGTTTCCCCAGAAAGGGTCTCCTGCCCCACAAAACACAGCTCTCAGGCTGAGTGGGAGGAATTCAGGAAGAAAATGCTAAGCGTCTTCGAGAAAGCGGCCTCGACCCCCTCGAGGTGAAAAACCCAAAAAATCTAAACGCCGCGAGTCGCTGCACCCGGCGAAAGATTCCACCCGAGAGCGCCACAGGCCATCGGGTAAGAAGGCACCGTCTTCGACGCTGTTGTCGAAGGGTTCTTCGACGCATCGGTCGATCGACTCGACCCCATCGTCGACGCCGATGAAAGAGAAAACCACGGCTACTTCACAGCCAACGGTGATACCAAGAGCCTCTGACACGACGCTGAGACGGTCGTCGACATCCTCGAGTAGGATCCCGATTCTCTTGAGTTCTTCGAGGCCTCTTCCAGTTTTCTCGACACCGTTCTCGGCGCCTTCGAAGCCTGTCACATCAGCGTCGACATCGACTTTTTCTCGCCCAATAATGACAAGTTTGCCTCCTTCTGCCTTAGAAATGGGTTTTACACCATTTCCGAGGTCAGAGTACCCCGGATTATCTTCAGTCTACGAAGAAGGGGAGGATTCTGACCAGGAAACCTTCGGGTTGCAGAGGACCACACTACCTGTTTCAGAGGATTTCACCTCTGAGGAAAGAAGGTTGAAAGACCTACAGGAGTCATTACATGAGGCAAGTGGGCTGGACACTTGCCCAGAAGTGGAATTTGTTAAACCAGACCCAGAGGAACATGTCGAAACACTCTATAGAACCCTGATGGCAAGGATTATTGAATTTATGGGTTGGTCTGCACCTTCGCCTGTTTTTCAACAGGATGACCTGACAGACATATTAGACAAAGGTCCACAGGAGGATCCTGTGGTCCCCTTCCATGCAGCCTTACAAAGAAAGATTTCATCTAATTGTGAAACTTCTGAAGTTATCCCTGCATTCAATAAAAGATTGTCAGCCAAGTATAGGGTAGCTGCGGCTGACCCTGAATACTAATCAAAACACCCCAGATAGCCTGGTGGTTCAAGCGGAAACTTCATAAAGCAGCAGGTCTGCTTACCCTACTGTCCCACAGGATAGAGATGACAAGAGGTATGATTCTATGGCAAAAAAAGTATTTTCTGCTTGTATTATGGCGTTGAAGGCCATCAACGCCACCTGTACGCTCGCCAGGTTCAGTCACACACTGTGGGAGTGTGCTTCATCAGCGGCTGACTGCATACCCAAAGGAGAGGAAAGGGAAGCCTTCCTTAACATTATTAAAGATGGCAACGATGCCATGTGAGAGTCACTTCAAACTGGCATCGATTCTGCTGACAGTATCAGCCGGGCCATGGCGGCAATTGCGACAGTCCGCAGGCATGCGTGGTTGCGAAAGTCTGGCTTTGCTCCAGATGTACAAGCCAGACTTTTGAATATGCCCTTTGACGGCTCTTCTTTATTCGGTAAAAAGGCTGATGACAGTCTGGAAAAGTTGCAGACATCTAAAGCAGCGGCAAAATCGTTAGGAGCTGCAATCCACCAAACTCCTTTTCGCCCCTCAGGAACCTCTGGAAGAGGAAAGTCCTTTCGCTATTATTCTGTATTCGGGAAAGGCAGAGGACAGCCGGCTCAAAGAGGCCAAAGGAGATCCACCCGAAGTGGACAGGTCAAAAGTACTAAAGCCGCAGCAGGTGCCTCTTTCCCCTCAGCATCTGCATCAGCCGCCCCCAAACCACTCTGAGGTCTTTCCACACAAAACACCTGTAGGGGGCAGGTTAACTCACCATCTGACGGAATGGCAGGCTGTAACGTCAGATGCTTGGGCATTGGAGACAGTTGCCCAGGGTTACTGCCTACGCTTTCTACACATCCCTCCGAGTCATCCACCGGGGCACAGCTCTCTAAAAGTCCCAGATACGCTCCTCTTGCAGGAAATTATAGACCTGCTAGAGAAAGGTGCCATAGAACGGTACCTGTAGCGGACAGGAACAAGGGCTGGTACTCCCCCCTACTTTCTCATACCAAAGAAGGACGGCGGACTGAGACCCATCCTGGACTTACGAGAATTGAACAAGTTCCTCAGGAAGGACAAGTTCAAGATGGTAACTCTCTCTCAGATCCTTCAGGCCCTCCAGCTACAGGACTGGCTGGTATCTCTGGACCCTCAGGATGCTTATTTCCATGTGCCAATCCATCTCAAACACAGGAAATACCTGAGGTTTGCAATTGGCGACTCTCATTATCAATTTCGAGTTCTGCCATTTGGGCTGACCTCCGCCCCGAGGGTCTTCACCAAGCTAATGTCGGTAGTGGCTGTGAGTCTAAGGAGGGAAGGGATCCACGTCTACCCCTACCTGGACGATTGGCTGATCAGAGCTGTATCTTCGGAACAAGCTCAGATCCAGCTAGATTATGTCTGCCACTTCCTTCACAAACTGGGCTTCTCCCTCAATTTAAAGAAGTCACAGATGATACCATCACTGAGACTCCAGTTCATTGGAGCGGTCCTGGACACTTCCCTGGGAAAGGCCTTGTCACCACAGGTGAGGGCTCAACATATTCTGCAGATGGTCAACAAGTTCCAAAATGCCCAACGTCTCCCAGCCTTTGACTTTTTGAGGTTGCTACTAGGCCTCATGGCATCCAGTATCTTCCTTGTGCCAGAGGCTCGTCTGAGAATGAGATCTCTACAGTGGGCACTGAGAACTCAGTGGTCGCAATTCTCAGGGAGAATGACATGACAGATCTCCTTCGGATTCCGGACAAGGTAGCCCACGACCTTCAATAGTGGGCCTATCCAGAGAACATCTTGAAAGGAGAACTGTTTTGGCAACCATGGCCGGAGATAACAGTAGTCACAGATGCCTCACTCACGGTGTGGGGAGCCCATGCCAACGACTTGACCATCAGCGGTCGTTGGTCTCCATCGGAATCCAGACTACATATCAACCTATAAGAGCTGAGAGCGATCAGACTAGCGCTGAAAGCTTTCGTGCCATCAGTACAGGGGAGAAATGTCCTGATAATGACGGACAACACGGTGGCCATGCACTACCTCAACAAAAGAGGAGGCGTAGGGTCACTGCCACTCTGCAGAGAGGCAATGCAGCTCTGGTTTTGGGCAATTCAGGAAGGAATCTCTCTATCGGCAGTCCACCTAGCCGGAGAGAAGAACTTGACGGCGGACGCTCTGAGCAGGCAGAGCACAATCTCCCACGAGTGGGAGCTAGCTCAGGAAGTCCTTCAAGAGATCTTCGCCCTTTGGGGAACCCCTCAGGTGGATCTGTTCGCCACAAGCACCAACAGGAAGTGTGATCTGTTCTGTTCAAGGGAATTTCCCCCCGAGAGGAGCTCTAGGAGACGCGTTCGTAGTGGACTGGGAGTTCCCACTCCTTTACGCGTTTCTACCAGTCCCTGTTCCTCAAATGATCAGGAGGTTGAGAAGATTCTGGAAAACCATGATCCTAATTTCCCCGGACTGGGCCAGGAAAACGTGGTACCCGGACCTTCTAGATATGTCCATCTGCCCTCCAATCCGTCTTTCACTCAAAGAGAATCTTCTCTCGCAGAAGGGAGGTCAGGTTCTCCATCCAGATATCAGAACCCCCAACCTTCACGCTTGGCTTCTGAAAGGGTGAGGTACAAGAATTGGGACCTCCCTGATGACGTCATGGAGGTGTTGCTTTCGGCCAGAAGGCCAGCAACAAAGTCTTTATACAGCTGCCGTTGGAACACATTTTGCAGCTGGTGTAGAGAAGGGAATATCGACCCTTTTTCATGTGGTACACCAACGGTGTTATCGTTTCTACTCTACTTGGCAAACTCAGGCCTTCAAGTTGACACTGTAAAAGGCTATCTCGCAGCGCTTTCAATCTTCAAGCGCACTGCAGAGGAACCCTCGTATTTCAAACTACCTCTAGTAATACAATTTCTCAAGGGATTAACTAATGTTTATCCTCCAAGACCATTCCAAGTTCCCTTATGGGACTTACATTTTGTCTTAAACTTCCTAATGGGTACTCCATTCGAACCACTCCACTCTTGTTCGCTGAGATTTCTCATGCTTAAAACTGTCCTATTGGTAGCACTAACATCTGCTAGGAGGGTGATCGAGCTACAAGCTCTCTTGTAAAACCCCCATACAATTTTCCATAAGGACAAAGTTGTCCTCCAGGTGAAGCCTAATTTCCTCCCAAAGGTGGTTTCTGAATTTCATATTACTCAGAAAATAACCTTACCTTCGTTCTACCCTCCTCCCCATCCGGGGAAAGAGGAAGAAAAGCTACATAGGCTGGACCCAAGGCGAGCCCTGAGCTTTTACATCAGCAGACTGGCTAGGATTAGGCAAGCAGACCAACTGTTTGTAGGATACTCAGGTCACAAGTTGGGACTACCCATAACAAAACAGACCATTTCCAGGTGGATTATTTTGGCCATTTTGGAATGTTACAAACTGGCAGGAAAAGAGCCACCCCAAAATCTTAGGGCTCATTTAACCAGGGGTATCGCAGCCTCTTCGGCCCTCCTAAGAGGGGTACCAGTCCGAGACATATGTGCGGCTGACACATGGTCGTCCGCACATACGTTCACAAAATTTTACAACCTGGATTCCTCCGCTAGTCAAGAGACCAGATTTGGAAAAGCTGTATTACATGCGGTTCATTCCTAAAAGGGATACATGACATTATTACTCCCACCTCCAATTACATGCCACTGCTATGGGAGTCTATCAAAGATAAGGAATACGTCGGAGGACGCAATCCCTTCGAAGAAAGTTACTTCTTACCTTGTAACGTTCTTTCGATGGGATGTTCCTCTGTATTCCTTATCGCCCCTCCCATCCATCCCTGCAGTAATACTTCCCTTGTGGTTGCATCTTACGCTCCTTCAAGGTCTATAACCAATTCAGGCATGACTTATCTTATGCTACAAAACGGAACTGAGCAACGGACGCCGCGTGTGGCTATTTATGGGCATGGTGACGTCGGCGCCGATATGGTGGATGTCGAGGGACATCGACTCGGCGGACGTCGACATGCAGCGCCCTCTACAGAGAAAAACTTTCCGAAGCCAGCAAGCTGGAGACGAATTATCAAAGATAAAGAATACGTCGGAGGAACATCCCATCGAAAGAACGTTACAAGGTAAGAAGTAACTTGTTTTTTGCTAATGGTCCTTCGACTTTGGCAATAGAAAAGGACTGAAGTGTGATCCGCGGAGCATAGCTCAGGAAGGCGGGACTACGGTTACGTGCGGTGGTCCTGCGTAAAAATAAAATGACGTTATTTTTTGAATGCTTCAAAAGTCCTTGGGTCCCATCTCGATGGATGGAATGTCTCAAAAGTATGGAGTAAAAGGGGGCTATGGACTAGGAGTATGGAAGTCACTACAGTAAGCAACTTTGTTAGTACTACCCGAGCTGCATCTTAATGACCAGATTTTTAAACTTCAATTCACCAGCACTAATGCTGTATTTACAATATATGAAGTTGGTCTGTATGTACGTAACAGTCGTCAGTGATGCGATATCTTCTGTTACTGTTCGAACCTTTACATATATAGCTGCATCTTAATGACTAATTTTTAAATTTCCATCAGCCAGTGTGTACGCTGTGATTCCAATACATTATGCACGTTACAGTGATGCGATAAAATTGCAGTTGTTGCTCGAGCCTATGCATAGATCTGTATCTTGATGACTGGAACTTGTATACTCCAATCAGTATATGAAGTTTATCTGTATGTGTTTGTACTAGTCGGCAATGGGGCGATAATTACTGCTGCTCCCTGAATGTGTGGCGATCCTGATACAGGGATTTACCTCAATGCTTGTGTGCAACTATCCAAAGTTAATACACATCACATGTGAATAAACTGTTCGGCACTGATCTAGTCAGAAGAATGTTACCTTAGAACTTCATATTAAAAAGTGGTGATGAGGCAATAACCTCTATCCTGGTAATGTGCATGACTGGTTCTCGTCTGTACAGACCTAATTAGGCTTGCTAGAAGGTCACATTCCATACGTTCATACTTACTACAAGTAAATCACTGTTCCACAAGTAGAATAAACAAAACAATACAATATTAATCAAACTTTCAAATGGATTGTGTCCTCCCACATATTCCTCATCTTAGATATTCGTATCTTCCAGCTTGCTGCTTTGCAAATTTTTCACTAAGGGCACTGTGCTCGAGGCCGAGGTGTTGAATGTACCTCGAGGGCCACCATCAACGTCATCCATAGTATAATTGGCTTGAGCCGCGCCCATTAGCTTCAGTTCCATTTTCCGATAGCTCGCTTCGTGACACGAAAACGGCACCTCAGTTCTTCTAGTCATTATGTCTTCATAGTCGAACCCTTCCACGCCCAAAACTGGCTTAAAAAAATGTTAGTAATGCGAGAAGAAAATGTCGGTCACCGACCCCGATCGAAATTGTCTGCTGTTTGAGCCCTGACCATCGGTTCGATGTGTGCGGTTCCTGTCAGGCAATGGCCAACAAGGCTCTGAAGGAACATAGAGGTAAACTGGCGGCGGGGGAGGAATCCTCAGTCGTCTTTAAGAAAACTTAAGGGATCGAGGGAATCGGATGGGAAGTCTCGACATAGGTCGAGGAAATCGAGAAGTCGCTCGAGGAAATCCTCCTCGGCTTTGTCAAAAAAATCTAAGAGGCTACACTGATCCTCCTCCTCCTCATCGGCAGACACCAGAACCATCCCCTACGCTTCCAAACAGGATTCCCCCGCAACATTTATTTCGAGAATGTGGCTCAGACCCCCTCGAGAAAACGGTGTGGAGACCATGCCCCTAGTCACTCCAAAAGTGACAGAGGGAGGTCAAACACCAGATGCGTTAAATCAGACGATAAATCGATGAGGGTGTCATCGGAGGATATTTCCCAAACACCTAGTAAAAAATCAGACCTACAGGTGCATAAATCGGAGGTAACATCGGGCAAGATGGCGTCAGGAACCCACCCACCATCGAAGTCCATGTCGTAGGTTATTTCGACGCATCCTTCGAAGGTGCTCTCAAAACCGACATAGAGGATGACGTTGACACCTCCCTCGACGGCATCAAAGCCAGCGTCGATGACCTCAACGCCTTTGCCATTGTCGAGGCCAACGTTAATTCTGGCCCCAAAATCAACACCTTTTTCGAAGCAGAGATCGATGCTGGTCGAGAAAATGTACCAGCCACAGCCTAGACAGGATTTTTTCAGATCATTGTCTTCCATTTTTGAGGAACACTCCTTTGAAGTGGATGTTACTCCGGCTGGAGTAAAATTTGGGACTAGGAATGTCCTGGAAGAATTTGTAGACCCTAATTCTAAAATAGTTGATTTATATGAATGCCTTCAAACAGCCAGTGGCCTGGATACTTCCCCCGAGGTAGATTTTGATAGACCCAACCCTGTAGACCATACAGATGCGCGGTACAGAAACTTAATGAAGAGTTGTTGAATTTATGGGATGGAATGCAAATTCTGACCGAGTTGACATGACGGACATCATCAATGAAGGCCCTAAGAAGGCATTACAAAAAAGGGTCATGGCCACATGGGAAACCCCAGATTCTGGCCACGCTATAAATAAAAAATGTGTAGAGTAATATAGGCCTTCCTCAATACCTATCAAAATATCCCTCACCTGAGAGCTTAATGGTGCAGGAGGCCACATCTATGAGAGTCGGCCTACCCTTCAATTCCCCCTGATGGGGATGACAAAAGGATTGATGCCTTTGCCCGGAAAGCTTTTTCTTCGGGCAGTGTGGCCTTAAAATCCACAAATGTTAGATTCTTCCATAATTGTTGATTGTGGTTTGATGAGTCCGAGAAGTTCATTTAGGTTGGAGTTTTTATTGGTTTTTGATTGTTCTCCAGTTTCTTTTCATGGTGATCAGTGGTTTGTCTTGTTGCTTGTTTATTGGAGTGGTCATTGTTATTATGAATGATATGATGAGGTGGTCACTCCAGAGTATTTGGATTGGGGGTGCCGTGGTAATGAGTTCTTTATTGGTGAAGATTGCGTCAAGTGTATGCTCTGCCGAGTGGGTTGTTCCTAGTTGACTAGTTGTAGATGCATTACTGCTAGTTGGGCAGTTAAAGATTATTGTATGGTTGTGGTTTCTTCATCGAACCAGATGTTGAAATCTCCGAGGATGATCAGATGATTATGCTGGATGGCTAGGATGGTGATTGCTTCCATGAAGGCTTCTACGAAGGCTTCTACGAAGGTTGCATCGTAGGTTGGTGGTCTGTATATCAGTATGAATTTCAGCTTTGTTTTGGGTTTTACTGATAAGCATAGTATTAAGGATTGGCATTTGTCGATGTTTAATGGGTCTTCCAGTTTGATAGCCAGGTGTTCCTTGTGAATGATTGCCAGTCCCCCTTCTCTTTTGGTTTTTCTTTTTACTTGGAGGCATTTGAAGTTTTCAGGCAGGCAGTAGTTGAGGGTGATCTTGTAGTTGTCGTCTTGCCATGTTTTAGTTACAAATAGGATGTCGATCCCTCCGTCCGATAGGTCGTATATTTCGGTTGAGTGTTTGGACATTGACCTTGCGTTGATTAAATTACAGTGGATTTTTTTGGTGTGGTTTAGTTTAGCAGTTGTACCTTGTTTTGGTTTGTAGTTTTTCAGTCGTCTTGCTTCTGTATTGGTGTTGATTGGATGAACAATTGGATGAAGAACAGCAATGGCTGCTTCTTCGTTGAAGCGGTCCACTAGATTGATAGCATGGCTGTTCAGTCGTGGTGTTTCTCCGGCGATGCCGATTGGTTGAAGATCAGCAATGGCTTCTTCTTCATTGAATCGGTCTGTTAGGTTAAAAGTTGGGTTGTTGGTTACCAGGGCTTCGTCGTCTTGTCTGGTATGTTGTGGGTATCGATGGTGCCCTAATGTTCTAGTGATGTATGGGGTAAGGGGGTTGGAGTCATCCCACTCTCTTATTGGGTGCTCCCTTCTTTTATCCAGGTGTTTGGGAGGCAGGGGGTTCTTTGCATGTCTCGATTTCAGTGTTGTTGCTGTATCGAAGCTCTGTGCTTGTTGCGAATTGTGGTGTAAGATAGAAGTATTTTTCTCTTATGTAGTTTGTTCTTTTGGTAACAGTGTTAGGAGTGGCGTTTCCTGCATTTGAGGCCGCTTCTACTGGGGGCAGTTGGTTTTGTGTATCCGTTTCCGTTGTTTCATGATCTTGCTCTTTCTCAGCGTCCATTTCTGCGTCTGGGCATTTTGATTCTTGGTGCAGAGGTAAAAGGGCAAGTGGTCCTCTATGATGTATTGTGCTGGGACGGCATTGAAGTTTCCTCTAATCTTGATATGCTTGGATGCTCTTGGGTTCTGTCTGTCTGTCCTTCCTGTCGATGGGTCGGGTGCGTTTCCTACAGGTGCACTGTCCGGGGCTTTTGGAGGAGTGTACGCTGCAGCTGCCACTAGATGTCGGCCTATGCATATCATGTGAATCTAAGCAGATACAAGCATCAGAAATACGATTATGCTGAGTATTGTATCGTATATATATATTTCTGAGGCTTGTGGAATCTGCTTAGATCACATGCTGTGCATAGGCCGACATCTAGTGAAAGCTGCAGAGTATTACAGATGTTTTCGAAACTCAAAAAGGGACGTTGAATAGGGTGTGCCAGTAATACTATCCCTATGTGACGTCCCCTGTACCCATGATCCCTCACGCATGTAGGTCCCTCAGATTGTTTTTTTCCGGCATACTAGTCGGGAAAGGTGTGCAGAGTTCTTTCTGCGTACAGCCTTATGTATATTTCAATTGCTGTTAGATCTCTTCCATTATTCACCGAAGAACGATGCCGGTGACGATCGGAGAGACTTCCGTCGAAGACTGCTGCGACGGACCCCAGGCCATGGAAGGCCGCCTCGGCCCAGTCAGTAGGGGAAGGATATATATATATATATATATATATATATATATATATATATATATATATATATATATATATATATATATATATATATATATATATATATATATATATATATATATATGCACACACACATACACACACACATAGTATTTCTGATGCTTGTATCATATATATTCCCCTTTTCCTACATGTATTCGCCCTACTGCCATACCATGACCTTATGGAGAGTACTCTGTTTAAATTCTGCTCCAGATGTAACAAAAAGTTCCCCTGGGTGGATAAACATACTGTTTGTAATTTGTCTCTCCCTGGGGACCACTTTGAGGCATCTTGTCGTGCCTGCCGACTGTTTAAGCTAAGCGCTGGGCCCACTACGCCAGGCAGCACGAAGCCATGGACATAGAGGGAACATTCAGCGATGGTAGCAACGCCGCTGAATCGGACGGCGACAGGGTGGCTTTAGCTACCCAGGCGCCGACCCGTAGGACTGGGGACCACACCCGGCGTCAAGAGCGCAACACGTACATCCACCACCAAGCACACTAGCCCCAGCCGAGACTCGACACGCATGTCGAACGATCGGCAACGGTCCACACCTAGAGAGCGCTCCACCAATTCCTTGTCCTCTGGGCGTTTCCGATCGCGGTTGCCTCACGACAAGGCCCACCCGTCCTTGGACAGAAAAGGTGTCTTCAATCAAACCGCCACCGAGACCCGGTAGTCCGATGACGCCACCGTGTCTCGACCCACTACCGAAACTGGACGCTCTGCGTCGAACCCTACACCCGAAATTGCCGCTCCTCATCGGATCATGCCTCCCAAGAGTCAACTCGATGCGTCGGACCAAGCGGAAGGCCCCAAAAAGTCTAGTAAGACCACTTCTAGCCATGGGGGACTGGGTAAACGCCTCAAAATAACGATACCCACAATCTTAAAGAGAAGCAGAGGGTAGACAAGGCTGCTAAAGAATCAAAAGAACCTCAGTCAGCCCCCAAGACCAAAGTTACACCTCCCACAGATGAGGACATGGGCCTTACACCTCATTCTGTTATTATACCAAGCTCCAAAGAATGGAATCTCTCAGGATATAGACAGAGTAATGAAAAGGATTACCTTAACTATTTTCAGAGTTATACTAACACCCCTCCCACATGGCCGCCTTCTGGTTCCAGGACCACTCCTGTGTCTCCTCAACCCCCTCCTAAGAGGGCTTGCTCCGATACTCCCTTTCAGGACTTAGTCATAGACCCCTTTGTAGTGGAGCCTTCTGACCCAAATTCCTACCATGAAGAACCTAACATTCAAATCGAGGAGGAACAGGCTGCAGACACTTACTATGACAGGGATGATGAGGTCCAGGAGGCTAAAGCTTACACCGTAGACTCCCCAATTCCTAAGGACCCTCCTGTTAATGATTCTCCAGTCGATAACCAGCCTTTCCTTAATGAGGTGTTGGCTAAGGCTGCTGAACACTTCCAGATAGATACACAGGAAGTTCAAGAGGACAGGGATTTCGCAGAGCAAATCCTGGGAGACGAAAGGGCAGTAACTCACTACTGCCATTACTAAAATCAGTTCAGCGCAGAATTCTGCCTTCTTTGCGGACACCTAACCTCACACGCGCAGTAAATCCACGTGTTGAGAAGTTATTTTGCGCTGCTCCCTCTGACCCTTTATATATCACGAGACAACTAAAACCAGATTCCCTGGTCGTTACCACCACTAGAAAGAGAGCGGGATCCCCACTTGTTTCCTCCGAGGCTCCTCCGGATAAAGAAAGCAAAAGAATAAATGCTCTAGGGAAAAAAGTCACTTCATATGTGGTTTATCAGGCTAGGATAGCCAACAGTGCCACCCTTTTAGCAAGTTACAATTGCCTTAAGTGGGAGGAAGTATCTGTTTTCCTTTCCTCCGCACCTGAACCTTTAAAGACCCAGTTAGCGCAAGTGGCAGCTGATGGGAGGGCAGAGTCCAGTTGCCTCCTGAAAACTAACTTTGGCACGGCTGATAATGCCGGTAGAATAATCGCTGAAGGTACGTTAATTAAGAATCACGCATGGTTAAGACGGTCAGGATTCAAGCCTGAAACTCAGGCGACACTGATAGAAATGCCGGTGGAGCCTAATGTATTATTCTGCAAAGCTGTCGAAGATGCACTCACTCAAGACAGCGAAAGATGAGTATGACACCTTAAAATCCCTTGGTCAACTCGCCAACAAACCCTCTGGTCAAAGGGGAAACATTAATTTTTGCTGCTTTCGAGGCCAAAATTTTCAGAGGGTCAAACTACAGCCAAAACCAGGGCTCATCGTGGGGGAATTACCAGTCGCAATCTTCCCAGGGCTACCCAAGAGGGCCGCGCAGAGGTCGTGGGCGTGGAAGAGGCAGCCCCGCTAGAGGTGGTATGCCACCTGCCAAACAGTGACGTTCCGCTTCAGGTGCACTCCCATGCATCCCCAGTAGGGGGCACGTTACCAACTTCACCCACGCATGGCAGGGGGATCACCTCGGACAGATGGGTGCTGTCCATAGTGTCCGGAGGCTACTACATCGAGTTACTAGAGCACCCTCACGACCATCCTCCACGACAGAAAGTACACTCGCAGGAACATCAGAAAATCCTCCTCGAAGAGATCGCAAATCTATCAAAGGATGCCATAGAGGTCATCCCGGCAAATCGGGTACGGCGGTATTTATTCAACCTACTTCCCTGTGCCAAAGAAAGATCTCACAAGGCACCCAGCAAACAAGTATGTCAAGCCACAAAAGTTCTGCATGACTACACTACAAGATGTAATCTCCCTTTTTTAGTAGGGGGATTACGTGGCAACACTGGATATGAAAGATGCCCATTTTCATAATTTAATGTTCACAGCGCACAGGAGATTCTTGCGTTTCAAGATAGCAAACCAGCACTACCAATTCAAGGTGTTGCCCTTCGGAATAGCCTCGGCTCCAAGGGTATTCACCAAGGTACTGGCAGTGGTGGCAGCACACCTGCGCAGGGAGGCAATCCCTTACTTGGACGACTGGCTCATTACAGCGGAGCCCCCCCTAATTTGCAGACACAAAACATCCAAAGAACCATCAACCTCCTCTTTCAATTGGGCTTCTCCATCGAGAAAAAGTCAACCCTTGTGCTAAACACCTCCAAATGGTTCCTAGGAGCTGTCCTAAATACTCAAGGGGTTGGCCTTTCCGTCAGAGGAAAGAATTTGAAATGTGTTGCTGCAAATTCCTCAATATCAAGCCGCTCTCCAAATAAGGGTGCTCAAAGCAATGCGTTTGCTAGGCATGATGGCGTCTTGCATTTGCTTGGTTCCCCACGCGCGCCTGTACATGCGACCCATGCAGGAGTGGTTGGCGACACAGTGGTCTCAGGCGAGTAGTCAGTGGGACGATCTAGTGGTCGTTTCGCCAACACTAGTACAGAATCTTCACCGGTGGACGACAGAGAATCTAACTAAAGGAAAACCCTTCTACGACCCATAGTCTCAGGCCGTGTTTACAACAGACTCCTCCTTAACAGGATGAGGTGCTCACTACCTTCACCACACAGCTCAGGGTCTGTGGTCTCCCAAGGTTGCTCAGAACCACATCAATCTGCTGGAACTTCTAGCGGTATTCGGAGCGTTTCGGGCATTCAAACCCCTCATCAATCCAGTCAGTGCAGGTCCTTACAGACAGCACAACTGCCATGTTTTACATAAACAAACAGGGGGGCACTCGTTCTCAAAATCTGTCCAGGCTTGCCTAACAAATTTGGAAATGGGCACTCAATCGGAAGATTTACGGGAACTCAACTCGCTATCGGACTCTCTGAGCAGAGAGCCCCTTCCAGTGGCAACTACACAAAGACGTCGTAGAACACCTCTTCTCAGTGGGGTTTCCCCACAATAGACCTATTTGCCACAGAAAACAGTCAATGCCCAGGCTTCGTGTCCATGTTCACCCAGCCAGGCTCCAAGGGGAACGCCCTATGGATCGAACTGGTCAGGGATATTTGCCTACACTTTTCCACCAACCCCTCTAATGAGGAAGGTGGCGAACAAGATGCACAAGGAACCAATGATGCTTATCCTAGTTGCTCCTATGTGGGCAAGACAACCGGGGTATCAACATCTGCACAAACTGGCGATGTGCGATCCCATCAAACTCCTGTGCCGGTACAACCTACTCACCCAGCACGAGGGACTAACAATGCACCTGCAGCCGCACTCAATGAACTTGGCAGCATGGCTCCTGAGGTCATAGAGTTCGTTCGTACATCTCAACCTGCCACAGAGATGCCTGGCTAGCTTGAAAGAATCAAGAAATCCAAACACTAGGCACTGTTACTTTGACAAATGGAGAACATTTGTAATCTGGTGCCAGACTCAACAAATCAACCCTATAGAATGTACTCAATCACACATTCTAACTTATATGCTCCATTTGCTAGATGCAGGGTTAGTATTTAAGTCCCTAAAGGTCCACCTGCCGGCTTGGTCAGCCTACACAACCTCTCACAATAAGGTCTTGTGGTGGAAAGTACCAGTCATCAAAGCATTTATGGAAGGGGTAAAGAGACTCCACCCTCCAATTTCTAACCTGCCGCCAGGGTGGGACCTCAATGTGGTACTCGCTAAGCTCATAGGCGCCCCTTTCGAGCCTATGCACAAGTCTAGTCTCAAACATCTGACTTATAAGACTGCCTTCTTAGTGACTATCACTTCCATAAGAAGGGTCAGTGAAATTCAAGCTTTGTCAGTGCGGTCCTTTCTTGGTTTTACACAAAGACAAGCTGGTTTTTACGTACTCACCCTAGGTTCTCACCTAAATTAATCTCCAAATTTCATGTAAACCAATCTATTGAGCTGCCAGCTTTCGTCCAAGAGCCCAAAAGCTCAGCTGAGGTAAAACTCCACACACTAGATGTGAGGAGAGCGGTCCTCTACTACGTAGACAAGACCAGACCGCTAAGGAAAACAGATCAATTGTTTGTCTCCATAGCGCCAGATAGAGGAAGTGACCGCATTTCTAAGAATGCCATCTCTAGGTGGATAGTCAGATTTATCCAACTGTGCTATTCATTATCAGATAAAACACTGCCTTTTACGCCCAGGGCTCATTCCACAAGAGGTACAGGAGGCACTCTGGCCTTCATTGCAAATGTCCCCTTATACAGTATTTGCAAAGCAGCTACATGGAGCTCTGTACATACCTTCACTCAGCACTACTGCATTGACACGCATTCCAAGACAGATGCAGAAGTGCGACAAGCGGTTCTAAGACATTTATTCTCTCATGAACCTTCTCACATCCCACCGCCGCCTTCTTCCACTGCTCCCTAATCTATGCACAGCATGTGATCTAAGCAGATTCCACAAGTCTCAGAAGGGATACATTACTCACCGTAATCGTATTTCTGATGCTTGTATCTGCTTAGATTCACATGCGCCCGCCCTTCCTCCCCTCTGAGAGAAGGTGCATAAACTTGTGAACTTGTCTATCGTATCTGCTTGGATACTTCTGTACTCAAGCTACTCCTCATGCTACCTCATGTCAGAAAAATAGAAAAATCCAATCTGAGGGACATACACACGTGAGGGATCATGGATACAGGGTACGCCACACTAGAGATAGTATTATTGGCATGCCCTTTTCGACATCCCTTTTCGAGTTTTGAAAAAAAACAACTGATACTCTGAAGCTTCCTCTAGATGTCGGCCTATGCACACAGCATGTGAATCTAAGCAGATAAAAGCATCAGACATACGATTACAGTGAGTAATGTATCATATATTTAATTTTTTTTTTTGATCTTTTGGTTTAGGCTAAAAATGCTTTCTTTTTTATTCGAGAACATCACTACATACCTGTTCCAACATGGCTGTGTCGCAAGGTTTTTTGCTTGTTCCTTGGCCATATTGTCCTGTTACCTTATTCCTGCCATGCCAGGACGTTCCTTTTATGGTCATGCACTGCCTGGGAAAATCATGCCTTTTGCGGGCTAGTGCAGGGCCAGGGGTATGTGTTCCAAGTAAGTGAGTCGGTCCCAATCACAAACTGGTTTATGTCTAGAGAGTATCTGAGATTCACCATCAGTGGTCCCGATCGGATCACTGCTGGGGTGTGTGTGAGAGGGGGGCAAAGCTTCCATTGTGGGCTGAGTTTCTGTCTCACCTGCGTTTCTGGATAAGAAGAGTCCCGCAGCCATGCCCCCAAGATCCTGCGAGGAGCCAAGTATCCTGCCCAGCTGTGAAGACTTAGAAAGACCTGCGGATCTGTCCTAAGAAGGCCTGGCAACCAACATTTGCTGCAGTCCCGGTGGAGCTCTGTCTGACTGGTGGTCTTTAGAAGTCCTTTGGTGGAGCTTCGACCCTTTGAGCGGCGGGGCCACCCATTCCTGAGGTCTGCTCGGTGCCCTGCCATCTGAAGGCTTCAGAGGTGTCCCTGGACCATCTTGTGGGCTGACCAACACCAGATTTGGGCTACTGCAGCTTTGTCGTTCCGTGTTTCAACTTTGGGGGCCCTTTGCTTCTTTTACAAGAGTACCTCCAATGAAAGTTCGGCATTCCAGCCTCAATGGGTCCTGAGTTAGGAGGCAAACTGACCGTGACAGCTGGGTCCATGTTAGGCAAGATTGTATGTAGTACCCTGTGGGAGACTGTCTTGTTGTCTTGGCAATAGTTAACTCAACCCTTTGGTATAAGCATGTACTACACAAGTTGGTAGAGTGATTGAGCAGCCAGGCTTATCTCAAGAGGGGTCAATGTGAGCTGTAGGGTTATAACATAGAGATTCACAGTGACGAGTATCCAAATAAACACTTACACTCAAGGTTTATTGAGTAAACAATTATTTTTTAATTTAAGTCAGTCGAATAAGCCTTCTTTAGAAGGGAGCAAATCTATGTGACACAAAAATGTACTTCAAAATACAGTTTCTTTAAATCAGTAGATACCCATTTGGGATGGCACACACACTTCCTACACCCTGAGGTGACTTAAATAACTAGGACACTGATATCAGTGGCACATTTAGAGCAATACTGAGTTTGGTGTCAAAAGGAAAAGCGGATGGAATAAAACAATGGTTAACAAATATTCTTAAGCAGGTAAGTACTTTTGAACCCACCAATACAAAGTAAATGAACCCTTTCCCAGCTGCACAAGTTACAGAATGTGTGACCTTTGTTGAGGTATATTTAAAGCACAAAGTCGGAGGATAGTGTCTTTCAGAGAGCCAGGACAGTCAATTTCAATTGAGCAAAAGTCTAGCACTTCTGTAAGGTAAGTAAAAAGTCTTGCAAAATGTGTTTTAGAAGTTTTTGTAGAAAATGAAATCACTGTAGGGCTACAAGCTGGGAGCTTTGTTGGAGGGCGGGGGGCAAAGCTGCAAGCAACTCTACAAAAGCAACCAAGGCAAGTCTCAGCTGAGAGCTAGCAAGTCTACACAACAAGAGGTAAGTACCCCTTATTTTGCGGTACCTTAGGTCTGAGGAAATTGGTTCCAGCTGGCTTCTGTTAAAGTAGTAGGTCTGCAGATCCTATTGTTACTGGGCCACAGTCGTGGGGACAAGAGGGAGGACGTCTGGGGATTCCTCCACTACGAATTGAAGGTCGGCGGAAACAATGGGCAAACTTCAAATCAGCAACACTTCGCGGTTTCAGCTTCTCGCAAATAGCACCACCACGGTTCTCGGATACCTTATGGACTTTCCCCGCATCTGAGGTCCAGCACTCTGTTGAGGTGGCTCAGGCTTGGTCAGTCCTGCTTCATGGTAGTCCAGAGGATCTTCCTGGAGCTCTGGTCCGACTTAAAGACGACGCACTCGATTCTGGTGTTCCTCTCCCTGGCAATCGGTTCCTGCAGCAGCAATGGAAGTACAGCCAGCTCTGAGAGGATTTCCCGATAAGTTTGTCTTGGGGTTGATTGGTCCCACCAACCCAACGGGAGAAGTTGTCCTTTGCAGGGCTTCTCTACTATAGGCGAATTCGGAGCTTCAGCACTGCAGCAGGGCTTCACCGGGCAAACCAATGGTCCAGGAGTTGCAGCAGGCGTCTCTTCCAAGGTCGTCTTCGGATTACTTCGTCCAGTGGTCGAATCTACCTTTCAAGCAAAATACCTCACTTTTATGCAGGTTTCTCCCATTCATTCGCAGCCTAGTTGGTAATCACACAGCAAGGTGGCGATTTGGCAAGATTGTGTGCAGTATCCGTGACCTCCTAGCAATATGAACCCAACCTTTGGTATAAGTCTGTAATACACAGGTTGGTAGTGTGACTGAGCAGCCAGGCTCATCTTAAGAGGGGTTAACGTGAGCAGTAGGGTTGTAACAGAGTTTCACAGTGACAGTTATTCAAATAAACACTTAAATTCAAGGTTTCTTGATTAAACAATTATTAATTTAACAGTCAGTTATATAAGACTTCAGAAGGGAGCAAAACATGTAACAATTATAATACACTTCAAAACACACTTACTTTCTCTAAATAAGATGATACCCATTGGGGATGGCACACAGACACGTCCTACACCGGCAGGTGACTTAAATAGCTAGGAAACTGGACATTGACTTATCACTGGTACATTTAGAGCAATACTGAGTTTGGTGCAAAGGTTGGATTGAGGAATAAAACAAAGGTCAATAAATAATTCATAAACAGGTAAGTACTTTTTAAACCTTCCAATGTCAATAAATTGAACCCTTTCCTGGGGGAAAGGTAAAGGCACATAGTCAGAGGTAAGAAGAGTCTCTCAAGGAGCCAGGACAGCCAATGTTAGTTGAGCAAAGTCTAGGGGAGCTGAAGATCTTCCTTGTATGTAAGTAAAATACTCTTACGTCCCGTCCCCTTTCCTCCATACTGCATGGGCGTCCCTTCCTAGGGACGGGAGACTGAACTTTTTTCACCAGAAAAAAACCTCCCCCATAAATTTAGAGGCACACCGGGGCACGGCCCTGGGAGCATGCGCTACCCTGACTCTTCCGCCACACATCATTCCCCTTTTCCGCGTCGATGGGAACGGGCTGAATTCACCAGCACTCCTGGGGTTGGCTTTGGCCATGTAATTCCATGCGCGGATACCTCTTCTGTCTTTTTTGTCTTTCATCATTCAGGTACTTGGTCCTCGGGCGTTACGCTCCTCCCCGGCGCATGTCGACTTCTACAGGGTTTAGTAGGTGTCCATCCTGCGATGGGCTCTTTCCAACTAAATACCCCCACGCCCTCTGCCTACATTGCATTGGCTCAGACCACGGCTGGCAAGCTTGTACCGCGTGCAACGCGCTCTCCTCGAGGTCTCTGAAGAACAGACTAGCCAGGTGGAAGGAGCTCTTCAAAAGATTGCCTTCAAAGGACCTAAAAGACTTTGTCTATCATCGATCCAAGACCAAGGTAGGGCCGCTCTTTTCCAGCGCACCCTGCAAGGGAGACTTCTTCTCAAGGTGTGCCTGGGTGGGAGGGACCGCTCGGATCCTCATACCAGCGCGATTAGAGGCTACATCAGCTACCAGCCTACAGGCCGAGGGGGTCAGTGGATCCTCCCGGTGACGGTGCTGAGGGACTGGAAGGTTCTTTTACCGGGTCTTCACCCGAGGGGTCCATGCCCTATTACTGCCAATATGTCCGAGGGGGCGCCTATACGCACTTCTACCGGCAGATCTGCCGAGGGCGAAACGCCTACCAGGCCTCGGCCTGAGGAACAGGGTAGGCCCCGTGATCCACACTCGAGTCCTGGACGGGGCAGGGCCAAGTGACCTGAGCAACACGACGCAGGCACGTGGAATGCAGCTCGACAAAATGGGTGCTGTAACAGACATTCCTGACATACCTCACCAAGGCAGGGAGCAGGTGGAGGAACGCGTGTGAAGGTGGAACACGGTATCAACCAGGTATGTGGCCTACAGCCTACCCTTCCTTTGCACAAGGCAGGGTTCCCCTGCATCCGTATGGGCAGGGTGCGCAACGGCTCCAACAGCCACCCGCTACCCTGTCAATATCGCCTACCACTCCGGCCTGTGAGGGCAGATTTTTTAAAGATTCTTCGGTCTCTTGTAATCTCCTCGGATGGGGTCATCCTCATGGACACCATCAGGGACATGCTCCCTGCCAATGGCTCCAGCGCCGCAGGACCCAGTAGAGGCGCCCGTGTGCAGCCTCTGCCGCCCACTCCGGTCCCCCAACCGATCGTGCAGGTGGTTCTGTGCCAGCCTCCACTGCAGCCTCAGGCTCCGGTCTCCATGCCCTAGCCTTCGGCCCCCAGCATCCTTCCACCGGTGCCAGACCAACCGGACCCTCGGACACGGATGAGAACGAGGACCCCGACACACCGCCGTCAGCTAAGGCTTTCCACAACACGTCCTGCTGCCACTCACCCAGCAGGGTGGCTGTCCTTGCCGGACAGTCAGCCAGTCAATCACCTCGGAGTGCATTTGAGTCTCCTAGGTCTGCCTTTCTCCAAAGAAATGGCAAAAAAGAACGGGACCTATTTTAACAAAGGTAGCTCAGACGCCATCTTCAAAAACAAAGCTCCCGCGATTCAACGTTACCGGAGCAGCAAACAGTTCACGGTCTAGGTAAATCATGGTAGCTCATTGTAAAACCACTGCCGCCAGCCATTCCGAGAGGAAAGGGTTAACGTTTGACTGTTAACTGAGTACCTAGACATAGGGGATACTAAGAGATATGACATGATATGGCATTTCTAAAGCGCCTAAGACGCAACCAAGACAAGTCTCAATTGAGACCAAGTAAGGCTACACAACAAGAGGTAAGTCCTCAAATTTACAGTACCTTGTGTTGGAAAAAATGGTTCCATCTTGCTTCTGTTCCTGTACAGCTCTGCAGATCCTGGTGTTCCTGGCCCTCGGTCGTTGGGACAGGAGGGAGGACGTCTGGGGACTCCTGCAATGGGCGAACGTCAATTCAGCGGCACTTGGCGGTTTCAGCTCTTCGCCTCTGACAGCAAATGGCAACACTGCGGTTCTCAGATACCACTTCAGACTTTCCGTGCATCTGGGGTCCAGCACTTTGTTGAGGTGGCTCAGTCTTGGTCAGTCCTGCTTCAGGGAAGTCCGGAGGATCTGTTGAGGTGGCTCAGTCTTGGTCAGTCCTGCTTCAGGGAAGTCCGGAGGATCTTCCTGGTGCTCGGGTCCGACTTAAAAGCAATCCACTCGGTTTGGTGTTTCTCTCCCTGGCACTTTGGTTCCAGCAGCAGCAGCAGTGGAAGTACAGCCAGCTCCGAGAGGATGTCCAAATGAGTTCACATTGGGGTTGATTGGTCCCACCAACCCAAGGGAAGATGTCGTCCTAGCGGGGCTTCTCCAGTCGAAACTAATTTGGCGCTTCATCACAGCAGCAGGACTTCACCGGGCCAACAACAGTCCAGGAGTTGCAACCGACATCGCTTCCAAGTTCTTCAGATTCCTTCGTCCAGTGGTCGACTGACTTCCAAGCCAAAAAGCCTCACCTTTTATGCAGGTTTCTCACATTCATTCCAGTCTAGCTGTCAATCACACAGCAGGGTAGATGGCCTCCGAGGACAGACAGCCGGCCAATCACCTTTCGGTGCATTCCTGTAACCAAGGGGATTAAGCACAGGGAGTTTTGGGCACCTACCTCACTTCCTGCCAGACACGCTGAGTAAATTTCAAGGACCTTTCCAACAAGAAATTACAAAAAAACGACCGGGGCCATTTAGACAACATGGGCACCCATGGGTGCTATACTGCAGCTGCAATTACAGCCTGCGGTAGAAACACACAATGGTAGGAAAAAGTAAACCACTGCCACCAGCCATTAATTGTAGAAAGGGTAACATAAAACTGTTATGAGAAACTAGTCAAAGGAGATACTAAGTAACCCCTCCAATACCCTATGATA
Source organism: Ambystoma mexicanum (assembly GCF_040938575.1). NCBI lineage: Eukaryota > Metazoa > Chordata > Amphibia > Caudata > Ambystomatidae > Ambystoma > Ambystoma mexicanum. Next base: position 1,091,468,280 of record NC_090929.1, read on the forward strand.
AGATAGTGTGTGCTCGGTCTAGAAAGTTACAAAATGTAAGTAAAGTCAATTTCACTTCACTGCTCTTGGAAACAGTAGTTTCACCAAGAGAAGGTATTTAAACCATTAGGAAATCTAAGACTTCCCTGTGCCACTGCACTGAAGGTGCTGTCACAATGTAAAAATGATCCCTATGGAGTTTCAGACTCCAAAGTCAAAAGAGAAACGGAGAATAAATCATGTTAAAATTATGAGAGATAAAGTCCTAAAGTCCAGCAAAAAGAGCTCAGGGTCTCCAAGGTAGAAGGGGGAATTATCACATTTCTGAGAATTCCCCCTAACAACTGGCAATGAACAGTGCCCTACTGTGGATCAAATCCTTCCTAACCAACAGAACGGAGACCATATGGATGAAACATTTCAAATCCAACCCAAGAGAATCCACATGGGTCATCCTTCTCCCCGTTATTCAACATCTACCTATGTCAACTAATCAAGATCATCGAAAGACACAGCCTCACTTGCTACAACTACGCTGACGATACACAAATAGTCTTCAAAATACAAGACCCTCAAGAAGAAAACACAACATTAGAGAACTGTCTTTGTGATGTATTCAACTGGATGCACTCAAACTACCTCAAACTCATCCCAGGCAAAACAGAAATGATGATCATCACAAAAAACTGAGGGGACAACCACTACATCCCTTGGCCAAGGGAACTCTGTACAACCCCAGCCCCATGGTCTACTGTAAAAAACCTGGGTGTCCTGATGGACAACAAACAAACTCTAGTGCAAGAAGTAAACGCTCTACTCAAGAAATGCTTCTTTCTCCTGTGAGTGTTAAAAGGGTTCCTGCCATTCCTGTCATTCGCCAACAAAACACCATCATCGCTCTCGTCATGTCCAGAGTAGATTACACCAATAGCCTATATCTGGGTATGCCTGAACGACTTTAAAAAAAAAAAAAAAAACTACAATGCATACAAAATGCGGCGGTCAGATTGCTCCTCAAAGTACCCCGAAGAAAACACATCACACCACTACTAAAACACTACATTGGCTACCAATAAAACAGAGAATCGCATTCAAATCCATGTGCCTCACGCACAGAGCAATCCACAACCAAGGCGCAGAGTTCCTGAGAGACAAATTAAGCCAGCATCATCCAACAAGGACGCTCAAATCAAGCAACGCATCCGCCTGGAACCGAAACCCTACAACAAAACAAAAGCCAGGTTGGAGGATCTTCTTTCTCTCACTTTGCACCAAACTTGCAACGATTTATCAAAGAACATACATAACAAAATAACCCAGCTACTATTCAGAAAACTCTTCAAATCCTGGCTCTTCACTGCATAACTAGAACGCTTACAGGGGCATATACATAGCTGAAATCGTGATGAGTAAAGTAACCGATCACAGATCTGACTAAGCAATCAACTAAAAACAGAATCTACGGAAGACATTCTACGACATTCCAAACCTACCAGCTGAGAGATAGCTATAACAGGATGACACTAAAGGCTGAATACATAGCTAGACCAGGACGGAAGGACAAGGACGATTTATCAATAGCACCCTAGCCCCGCAATTACACCCAAGCACTAACAGACCACCGTCAAAATAGATAGTGAGGGAATAGGGGACTGCCAATCTACAGCACCAATACCAGAAGGGGGAGCCATACATACCCCGTCCCATTACACAAAGTTCAAATACAACACAGCCGGGAACGCGCCGTGCTATCACTCGCAATAGTTGGATGGACAAGAAAAGAAAGTGGCAAATAAGCCTACGTACAGGAATCCTATTTAAATAGAACAAGATCTTCAAGGACTAGGATATACAAACCCAACCTCAAATCTCTGTATACCGAATTCACCCGAAAATCCAAATTTAGGATTTGCCCCCTTCATCTGCATTAACCATCTCAAGGGTTGGTGGGCTGTTTGAATCACAGAAGTAGATCCATACAAGTATGGTCTAAACTTCCTCAAAGACAACACAATTGCAAAACATTCTCTTTCAATTGTTGCCCACCTTGTTTCACGGTCCTTCAGTTTCTACTGATGTAGCAGATGGGGTGTATCCTGCCTTTCTCATGCAGCTGACTCAGAACTGCACCTATTCCTGTATTTGAAGCATCATTTTGTACAATAAAGGATTGGTTGTAGTCAGGAGCTCTCAAGACCTGGAGCTTGACAATTCTTAAGTCCTTCGAAGGCCTTGATGCACTCCTTATTCCACCTGCCCTTTTCGGGGAATTTGGGTGAGATCATCACATTCAAGGGAGAAGCTATGGTCCCATAGTTCTCAATGAAGTTCCTATAGTTTCCTGTGAGACCTAGAAAGGCTCTCATTTGGGTTTGAGTAGTAGGGGGTGGCCCAGTCTTGTACAGCTTGTACCTTGCTAGGCAATGGCCTCATTTCACCTCCTCCTACCTCATTTCCAAGGTAGACCACTTTACTCTTGACACGTGCTTGTGTTTATTGGTTAGATGGGCCTGCTCAAGAGCCAGCCTACAATACATATCCTAGGTGGTCAAGATGCTCTTCCCAAGTAGGGCTGAACACTGCAATGTCATCCAAATATGCCATGCAGAAGTCCTTTGGAATGTAGCAGGTGCATTTTCCAATCCAAAAGGCATAACTTTAAACTGGTAGAGGCCTCCTGGGGTGGAAAATGCCCTTTTCTCCTTGACATCGTCTGTCAGAGCTATTTGCCAATAGCCTGATGTTAGGTCAAATGTACTGAGGAGCTTGGCTGAACCAAGTTTATCCACCAGCTCATCTGTCCTAGGTAAAGGATGGGCATCAGTTGTCGTGACTGCATTAAGAGCTCTATAGTCCACACAGACTCTATAGTCCACACATAATCTCAACTCCTTGAATCCTGCCCTTGACACTGGCACAACTGGACTAGCCCATGGACTTGTAGATGGCTCAATTACCCTAAGATCAAGCATCTTCTTGACTTCTTCCTTTATGTGGGTTCTTACATGGGCTGACATTCTGTAACCCCTGCTTTTGACAGGGAGACAGTCAGCAGTGAGTATATCATGCTGGCACCAAGGGGTCAAGCCTGGTGTCAGTGAAAACTGAGACAGAGATTTAACAGAACTTTGCACTCCTCCTGTGGTTGCAGAGTCAGATCAGAAGAGAGATTTACTCCTATTTGTCCATGGAAACGCTGTCCCCTGAGAAGGACAGATAGAGGTTCACTCTCCTCGTCTTGATCAGATGCTAGGAGCAAAGCTCCCAGTTCTGGTCTGGGCACATATTTTAGGCGATTAGTGTGAAAGACCCTAGAGGCCTCCTTGGGATTGCCCAAGTCCACTAAGTAATTGACCTCTCCAAGTTTGCAGCAGGGCTTCACCGGGCAAACCAACACTCAAGAAGTTGCAACAGGCATCTTTCAATAATTCTTTGAATTCCTTTGGCCAGTGGTCGACTCTGCCTTCAAGCAAAAGATCTTGCCTTCTCCCATTCTTTCGCAGTCTAGCTGTCAATCACACAGCAAGGTGGCTGTCCTCCGAGGACAGCCAGCCATTCACCTTTGGGTGCATTCCTGTTACCAAGGGGATTAAGCACAGGGAGTTCCGGGGACCTCATCACTTCCTGCCCTGCCAGACATGCTGGAGCCAGAGGTGGGCTTCAGAAGTGAACCCCGCCAAAGACAAAATGAACAAAGGGACCAAACCTGGTTTGGCACGCACAGTAAATCTCAAGAAGGACTTCAACAAGAAATGGCAAAAAAAGATGGGTGCTTTACTGCAGCTGCAATTGCAGCCCGAGGTAGAAACACACAATGGTAGGAAAAACTAAACTACTGCCACCAGCCATTAATTGTAGAAAGGGTAACTGCTATGGAGAATTCTCAGAAATGTGCCAATTCCTCTCTACCTTAGAGACCCCTAGCACATTTGCTGGACTCTGGGACTTTTTAATTTTTATCCTGGAGAGAGCGAGACCTTTTCCCCACACTCATGCATTTTTGTTTAACTTGAACTTTGTTTCTTTTGGGTTTGGAGTCTGACTAACTCCATAGGCATCATCTTTTCCTGAAGTCCATCAAAAAGACTGGGGGTCTCTTTTAAAAATAAACTTGTTTTTATTAAATTTAAGTTACATACCAAACACAACAGCGTCCCAGTATTCAGGACGTAACCCACCCGACACCACCCCCCCCGCCCCCCGCCCCAACTCACCCACCTTCCCCATCCGAGCCCCACATATATACCATAATAGCGCGTCAGCATGTCCAAGTCACAGCAAAAATTCCAACAAACACAAAAAGGAACATATAGTTCATTGTTACAATACAGACGGTGGCTACTAGACCATTTCACACCAGAGTGGGGGGGGGCAATTCAATTGCCAGGCACCTTCAAAGCATTGTAAGACTGGTTTCCGGAGCACCCTGGGAAGGCCTGAAGGCCCCCCAATACTCCCTGGGTCTGCCACCGGGCGAAGTGACTGATTGTACTGTGACTCTCTATGTTCACATAACGACATGGAGTTCACATAGTGGTGTAGGGTAAGAGCCACAGCCGCTCCCCAGGCACGGGCCACTAATGACCTCACGACCACAGAAGCCATGCTCACCAATCGTTTATCGCTGTTAGATCGAAGATCCACCAATGCCAGCAGCCAAGTTTCAGGAGTGAATGGGATCGGATCTTCAATCATCTTTCCCATAGCGTCTGCAACGGCCCTCCAAAAGGGTTGAATAAGAGGACAAAGCCAAGCCACAAGGAAGAAGTCATCCATGGACTGCATCTTTTACAGTTCGAAGACCTAAGTGGGAATATTTTGTGCAAAGACAAGGGAGAGTGATACAGCTGATATAGAAACTTATAATGAATCAGGCGATATCTGCAATTAATGGAGATTAATTTCGACTGACCCAGAACACCCCATTGTGTCTCTGTTAGAGATTGTGTTAAGCAGCCTTCCCAGTTAGTCCTATTTTGGGATGATGAGGGGAACACTAGCAATCTAGCCATACCATACAGAGATGAAACTGCCCTTCTAGAGGACGCATAGTTTGTAACGTACTCCAAAATTGGGGAGACGACTGGCGCCAAGGGGAAATCCGGCCATCTCGTCAACACCTCGCGAAGACGAAAGTACAACCGCATAGTGAGCGGAGACCAGTCGCCCCGGGACTTAAGTTCCTCCCAAGTTACGAATACCATGCGGTGCAACATCCCCCAACGTGGAGATCCCGAAGGCCTGGAAATGTTGAATAAATATATGTTCGAATGTGAGGAGGATCCCACGGACCCTGCAGCGGGGAATACCACGGACCCAGACCCGCCCACTTTGACAATTGATCCCAGGCCCTCAACGTGATCTCGAGGGGTTGGACCTCCGCCTTTACATGACACTCGCGGACAGCCCAAAGAAAGCCCCGTAAGTCGTTGGTCTGTGCGATGGCCCTCTCGAGGTGGGAGTGAGGACAACCATCCGAGGGAGACCACCACCAAGTCGAGTATTGGATCTGACCGATAAGATAATAAAGGAAGAGATTAGTTGTAGTTGTAGGGCTCTGATGTAGTTTTCCTCGCATAATTTAGTAGGAGAGGTGGACACTTTTATGCCTAGGTAACGAATTCCCCATGGACACATGCAAAGGATACACCGACATCCTGTGTGGAGACCCCAGGAGTGATCGGAAGAACTTCGGATTTAGACCAGTTTATTTGTAGGCCATAAATGGCCCCGAAAGCAGCTATCTCCCCCATCACCGGTGGTAAATTAAGGCGAGGGTATTTTACGTATAACAGCATGGCATCCGCATAGAGGGAGACAATGGATACATGAGAACGGATAGTCACACCACGATGGGAGTGGAACTCTATCAAGGCAGAGGCCACCGGCTCGATAGTCAGAGCGAACAAGAGAGGGGTGAAGGGACAGACCTTCCTAGTCCCCCGGGTAGGGTAAATAGGAGAGGACTGAACTCCGTTCTTGTATACCAGAGCGCGAGGGGCTCAATGCAGCATCTTGGTCCAGTGAAGAAACGCGTTACCCACGCCCGAACGCCGAAGGACTTCGAACAGAAAAGGCCACTCCACCGAATCAAACGCCTTCTCTGCGTCCAAAGCCACTGTGGCGATAGGGACGTCCAGGTTCAAGTTATGAATTAATGTAAACAGCCTACGCAAGACTGGGGGTCTCTAAGGTAGAAGGGAATTGGCACATTTCTGAGAATTCTCCCTAGGTCCCCTCATGTCGCCGTGCATTTGTGATGTTTGTTGCAACTGGCTTTTCCACATCTGGTCAAGTGCCTAGAGGAGTGCTGCATCGGTGTGGTCTGCATTCATTCACTGTAACACGTTGCACCTGCTCCTGAACCTGGCCGGATCTTCTTCGTCTTGCCCCACCCCCTCCCTCCCCCATGCTGCTCCTAGGCTCCTTGGACCGGAATGAACAATGGGAAAACCTGACCAACGACCTGCCGAGTTTGAGTGAAAACTTAGTACGGGGGCGGATTGCAGGGAACGGGGTGAGCTACGCAATACTTGCCTGCACCCCTTTTTCCACCAGTAAGTTTTTAATACTTTTGAAAAGTTTAAAGTTTTTGCATTTGTTTGGCTTTGCCAAAACCTGTTGCCAAAAGCCCTCCTCAAACCTGAAACACTTATTCACTAGAATACGTTCTCTTCTGACTTTTGGAGCTGATTTCCCATCCGCAAGACCCTCCCCCAAAACTTTTCCCAGCTCTCAAAATGTCTGGAAACTTGGGAAACGTTTCAGGCGCAAGGCCCCAGTCAGTTTAGAGTTGGACTTACTAAAGTTAGGGTTGTATTCTTGTGGACTGGCATTGCAAATAACCACTGCCTTCCATTTCTATATTGTTGGTGGCGGCATTGTGATTTTATTGCACTGGCTTCTGGGGCTGTATATATGTATTTTGTTAGTGTTGTGCGATGGCATTGCTTGCCTACAGTCATTGTTGTAGTGTTTGTTTGGAAATACATTTAGTATTTAACTTTCAAATGGATTGTGTCCTCCCACTTATTCCTTAGCTTTAATATTTCTCAATATCCAGCTTGCTGCCTCAGAAAAATGTTTTCAGTAGAGGGCGCTGTGCGTCGATACCTCGTCGAGTTAATGTCCCTCGGAGGCCTCCGTCTTGACGTCATCACAGCTATAAGTAGCTTGCCAGCACCCGTTGCTCAGTTCAGGTTTTTCGGGCTTCACAGCTTCGGTAACGTAATGCTTGGTGCTACTTCGATTTTCTGAGAAAATTTGAATTCGAGGGGATTGGGTCCTCCGACGTATTCCATATCTATGACAGGTAATGTCCACAGCTGTGCTGCTTTGGAAGATTTTCTGCGTTGATGCGCCGTCCCCGAGGACCTCCTCCGACGGCACCTGATGTGATAAGTAGGACGCACAACGCCCGTAGCCTCAGTTCCGTTTTTTCCGCGAACGTGTTCGCTTCGTGAATCTCGGTACGCCTCGACTCTTTGGAGTTTGTTGTATTCTTCTCAGTTCTTTGAACCTGTTCGGTTTTTGTGAAAACCTGTTTGTGACGATGTCTACCTCGTCTTCAACCCCACGTCCGGGCTTCAAGAAATGCAGGGACTGTGGGTCCAAGATGTTGGTCACGGACTCGCACGACTCCTGCCTCTGGTGCCTCGGGGAGGCCCACGATACGGACGACTGTGTCGACTGCCAATCGCTCACGGCCAAGGCCTTGCGGGAGCGCAAGAAGAAGTTGTCGATAGGTCGGGTGTCTAAGCCCCGGAAGTTGAGGTCTACGGGGCTTTCGACGGATGACTCGAGAGGCGACTCTCTGTGTCATCGTCAGAAGTCCAGTGGGTCTCCTTCCAGGAGTCGGTCTCGCCACTCCTCTGCCTCTTTGAGGCATTCCCGGAAGCGCCGGCATCGGTCGCCTTCCCTGTCCTCTTCCGAGGACTCCGCCCGTCGGCGGGTCGCTTATCCCACCATGCAAGCGACACCGGAGGAATGGGCTTCCTTCGGGAAGCAGATGTTAGCGATTCTTGAATCACAGGGCACCGGTCCGTCCGCACCTCCGAGTGGGGTCGGTCGGCACTGGTCGAGAGACACCGCTCTTATGCCTTCGGGCTCGGGTGGTCGGCACGGCTCGCTGGAGAGGTCCCGCTCAGTCAAGGGTAGCCTTTCTCGCCATGCCCGTTCCAGGTACCGGTCCTCGACGTGTTCGAGACCGCGTGATCCTGTGCCGTCTTCGAGGAAGACGTTGACGCCTGTGGCGCCGAGGTCATCAACGATCTCTCTCGAGGCTCGGCCTCCGATGGGGTCGTCAACGCTGTCGGCGCCTAGGTCGTCGAGAGACCCGCTCGGAGCTCCGGCTTCGAGGCCTGTCGACGCCGTCGTTGCTGGCGGCGCTGCAGCTGACGTTGACGCCGATTCTCTCGACACCGATCCGTTCGGCGCCCTCAACGCCTTTCGAAGCGGTGGTGTCAGAGGGGCCCCGTGGCACAGGGTTAGCCCCTAGAAAGGCTCTGGCTAAGGTCAGGCATAGCTTTGGTCCCCAGGTGTCTTCCTCTCACCGCCTGGAGTACATTTCAGAGGGTGATGAAGGCTTGGTTCCAGTTATGGTGCCAGATGAGCTTCTCTTGGGCCATAGCCAATTTGATGAACTGAGGCAGTCACTGCATGATGCAAGTGGACTGGACACCTCTCCGGAATTGGAGTTTTGTAGGCCGGAGGCTGGCACTCATGCTGATTCTTCGTACCGGCGCCTTATGTCTCGGGTCACCGAGTACTTGGGATGGTCGGCTCCCCCAGGGGAGTTCGTTCAGGATGATCTCACGGACATCCTTGATCTTGGTCCTCCCACTGACCCGGTACTGCCGTTTCATATGGCACTGCAGAGAAGGGTGGCGGCGGCTTGGACTGCTCCGGAGAGTCTCCCGGCAGTGGGCAAGTCTTTGTCGCGAAAATACCGTCCAGCCAGTAGCGACCCCTGCTACTTGTCCAGGCACCCCACTCCGGAGAGTTTGGTGGTACAGGCGGCTACGGCCCCGGCAAAGCAGGCGTTGTATCCTACCATCCCTCCGGATAGGGACGACAAACGTTTTGACGGCTGGGCGAAGAAAGTGTTTTCTTCAGGGGGTATGGCGCTTCAGACGGCCAACTCCGCATGTGCCTTGTCTCGTTTCACACACACTCTGTAGAACTGTGTTGCATTAGTGGCTGAACATATTTCCGAAGGGGACGAACGGGATGGTTTCCTTGCTATGGTTCAGGATGGCAAGGATGCCATGTGTGAGGCCGTTCAGTCGGGTTTGGACATGGCTCCTCAACATGCCCTTTGACGGTGAACATCTTTTTGGCAGCAAGGCTGACAAGAGCCTTGAGAGGTTGCAGACCTCCAAAGCTGCAGCGAAGTCGTTGGTCGCTGCAGTTCGACAACCTCTGCCTTTTCGTCCTAGGGGACAACAATGGAGGGGAGGTTCCTTTCGCTATTACTCGTTCTTCAGTAAAGCAAGAGGAACTGTTAGTCAAAGAGGCCACCGTAAGAGTGCCAGAGGTGGAAAACAGGGTACTCAAGGTGCCAAGGCCGCTCGGGCAGTTGCCTCTTTGCCCTCAGGCAACGCCACAGCCGCTACCACTCAGTCATAAGGCCAGGTCTCATGGTTCGCCGGTTGGAGGATGGCTGGCGCAGCATATTGTAGAGTGGCGTGCCATTACTTCAGATGTGTGGGTTCTGGAGATCATAACCCATGGCTACTGTCTTCCTTTTCGGCAGAGGCCTCACGACAATCCACCTGGGAACCTCTCTTTGAAGAGTCCGTAGCCGCTCCTTGCGCAGGAAATTCAAGCCCTGCTGGAGAAAGGTGCCATAGAACTGGTGCCTGTAGCGGAGGGGAACAAGGGATGGTATTCCCCTTATTTTTTTATTTCGAAGAAAGACTGGGGATTGAGAAACATCATGGACTTGCGCGGTTTGAACAAACTCCTCAGGAAGGACAAGTTCAAGATGGTTACTCTCTCTCTCAAGTCCTCCAGGCCCTTCAACTTCAGGACTGGTTGGTGTCTCTCGACCTCAAGGACGCTTACTTCCATGTGCCGATCCATCCCAAGCACAAGAAGTACCTGAGGTTCGCGGTTGGCGACTCGCACTTTCAGTTTCGGGTCCTGCCGTTCGGATTGACCTCCGCCCCGAGGGTTTTCACCAAGCTCATGGTGGTGGTGGCAGCACATCTCAGGAAAGGGGGGGGGGAATTCACGTCTACTCCTACCTGGACGATTGGTTGATCAGGGGGAGCTCTCCCCGTCAAGTCCTGGATCATCTATCCGTCACCTGCCACTCCCTTCACAAGCTGGGCTTCTCCCTCAATTTAAAGAAGTCCCATTTGACGCCAACACAGCGGCTCCAGTACATCGGAGCAGTGCTCGACAAATCCCTGGGGCTGCGTTTTCATCCCCAGGTGAGGGCTCTTCACATTCAGTGCACAAGTTTCAACTTGCCCAGACTCTCCCAGCGTCCGAGTTCTTGAGACTGCTCGGCCTCATAGCATCCTGCATTCTTCTGGTGCCAGAGGCCAGGTTGCGGATGAGATCTTTGCAATGGGCACTCAAGCTCCAGTGGTCTCAGTCCTCCGGCAGGATGTCGGACCCTGTTCCGGTGCCGCCCTCGGTCGCCCAGGACCTTTTGTGGTGGGCTGTCGAAGGCATTCTGATGAAGGGGGCCCCATTTTGGCTGCCCTGGCCGAGGTGACGATCGTGACGGACACATCCCTCACGGGATGGGGAGCTCATGCCAATGAGTTGACAGTCAGCGGTCGTTGGTCTCTGTCGGAGTCCAGACTCCATATCAATCTGTTGGAGCTGATGGCCGTCAGGCTAGCCCTGGAGGCTTTTCTGCCGACTGTGCGAGGAAAGAGTGTCCTGATTCTAACGGACAACACGGTGGCCATGCACTACCTCAACAAAAAGGGGGGAGCAGGGTCACTTCCTCTGTGCAGGGAGGCGATGCAGCTCGAGTTCTGGGCCATCCAGCAGGAAGTTTTGATCTCGGCTGTTCATCTGGCCGGAGACGACAACGAGACGGCGGATGCTCTGAGCAGGCAGAGCACGATCTCTCATGAGTGGGAGCTGGCTCAGGAGATTCTCCTGGAGATCTTTGCCCTTTGGGGACCCCTCAAGTGGATCTCTTCGCCTCCAGTGTCAACCGGAAGTGCGAAAGGTTCTGCTCGCGGGAATTTCCTCCAAAAGGAGCCTTAGGAGACGCGTTTGTGGTGGAGTGGTCATTCCCACTGCTGTACTCGTTTCCTCCAGTCCCCGTCATCCCGCAAGTACTGCGGCGGTTACGGAGGTTCGGTTCCCGGATGATCCTCAGTGCTCTGGCGGGGGCCCGGAGAACGTGGTACCCGGACCTTCTCGACTTGCCCATCTGCCCTCCACGTCGTCTTCCCTACCGAGACGATCTGCTCTCACGGGAGAGGGGTCAGGTTCTCCATCCAGAGGTCAGATCCCTCAACCTTCACGCTTGGCTTCTGAAAGGTTGAGGTATAAGGATTGGGACCTCCCGGAAGACGTGATGGAGGTGTTGCTCTCGGCCAGGCGGCTGGCAACAAAGTCTCTGTACCGTTGCCGTTGGCGGAAGTTCTGCAACTTGTGCAGAGTTAAGAATGTGGATCCTTTTGAGTGTGACATTCCCATGGTTCTGTCTTTTTTGCCTTCCTTGGCCCACAGGGGCTTGCAAGTGGGGACCATTAAAGGTTACCTGGCGGCGCTGTCCATATTTAAGCGCTCGTCTGAAGAATGTTCCTATTTTAAGATTCCTTTAATTTCTCAGTTTTTGAAAGGGCTCACTAATGTGTTCCCTCTGTCACCTTTTCTGGTGCCCGGTTGGGATTTGAACCTTGTTCTTAAGTTTCTTATGGGTGCTCTGTTTGAGCCTTTGCATTCTTGCCCTTTGAGAATGTTAACTCTGAAAACTGTGTTTTTGGTTGCGGTTACTTCCGCTCGCAGAGTGAGTGAGTTACAGGCACTTTCAGTTAAGCCACCCTTCACTGTGTTTCATAAGGACAGGGTTGTCCTTGGAGTTCGTCCTTCCTTTCTTCTGAAGGTGGATTCGGAATTTCATTTGAGCCAGAAGGTGGTTGTTCCGGCTTTCTATCCTCCTCCACATCCTGGTATGGAAGAGGAGAGGCTCCATAGTCTTGATCCTAGGAGAGCGTTGAGCTTTTATATTTCCTGCATGTCCCGGGTCAGAGTGGACGATCAACTTTTCATTGGTTACGCTGGAAAGCGTTTGGGACAAGCTGTGACGAAACAGACTATTTTATTTATCTCCGAGTTTTAGCGCTTGGCAGGTAAGGACCCTCCGGCTGGCTTGCGGGCCCATTCTACCAGGGGTGTGGCTGCGTCTACTGCCCTGCAGAGGGGTGTTCCTATTTGTCACATCTGTGATGCAGCCACCTGGGCTTCGGTACATACTTTTGTACGTCACTACTCCCTCGATTCCATCCGAGGGCAGGATCTGGCCTTTGGCAAGGCAGTCCTTTATTCATCAATATAATTGGGCATGCTAAATTTGGGTTCTAAATTCTTTTTCCACCTCCTTGCTTGGTACTGCTTTGGGAGTTTGTCATAGATATGGAATACGTAGGAGGACCCAATCCCCTTGAAGAACAAGTTACTCTCTTACCTGGTAATGTTCTTTCGATGGGATGGTCCAACGACGTATTCCATATCGCTCCCTCCCTACATTCTCCGCTGCAGAATTTCTTATGCAATTGCAGCTTGCGTTCCGCAAGGCCTGGTGTGTCTGACTGGCAGAAAACTGGTGTCACACGTTCTTGGGGAAAAAACTACAACTGAGGCTACGGGCGTCGTGCGTCCTACTTATCACATCGGGTGACGTCGGCCGTCGGAGGAGGTCCTCGGGGACGGCGCATCGACGTCATTGACGCAGGACGCAGATGCCGAAAAAAAATTCTGAAGCAGCACAGCCGTGGGACATTACCTTTCATAGATATGTAATACGTCGTCGGACCATCCCATCGAAAGAACGTTACCAGGTAAGAGAGTAACTTGTTCTTTTCGATGAGATGGCTTCTTCATCGGCCCGTCTGCTCCTCGGTCCGGATTTAAAAAGTGCCGGGAATGCAGTGCTAAAATGTCAGTGACGGACCCGCACAGGATCTGCCTGTGTTGACTAGGGTCAGAACATCCGTGTTTGGAGTGTGACTAATGCATGTCGCTGACGGCCAAGGACTTGAGAGCGCCCAGAGGGAAGTTGGAGAGAGGTAAGCCTCAAAAATCTATTACCCCTCCCCTAAAACGTCTGACGAGTCGAGGCATTCGCCTCCTCGTGATAAAAAACCTAAACGCTCGCGTTCACAAAGTGGGTCGCATCATTCCTCGTCTTCGAGGCATGGCAAAAAGACGCGCCAAAGGTTGCCATCCACTTCCTCATCCAGTTCACCTGAACGGGTCGTTTGTCCCTCAAAACATAGTACCCCGGCTCAATGGGAGAGTTAGTATGATGAAGGTGTTCGAGAACGCGGCCTTGCCCCTCTCGACAATACCTGGAGGCGATACTGCAGGCAAAATACCTGGGAAGCACAGGAGCCGTGAGTCTTGAAGCTCCTCGAGAGCGATCTCATCTCTCGAGTCGAGAGAAAGCCTCCATGAAACACAAAAAAATTGTAATCGATGCTGAAAGAAACCCATACGGCAAGCCCGAAAAGTGCGTCTTCGACGCCCTCAGTGCCAAAATCGAAGGAGAAGCCATCAGCGCCATGAGTGTCGACCTCCTCTACGCCGTATATCCCAATTTCTCCGACACCATTGTTGAAGCCATCAACGACTTCGTGGAAACCTTTCAAGCTATAGACAGTTTTGTCAAAGCCGTCAACCTCAACGATTTTGACACGGTCAGCTTGCATTATGACGTCTATAGCGCCGCCTTCTTTTGAGAAGATCTGTACACCACAACCTCGCTCAGAGTATTTTAAAACTTTCTTCAATTTATGAAGCTGCAGAAGAGTCATCTGAGGAGGAAAGACCATTTGGTCTGGAATATGTGACACCTTCTGGAACTAATATCGGAGGAGCCTCGTATGAAAAACCTGCAGGACTGTCTTCATGAGGCAAGTGGTATTGACACTTCCCCTGAATTTGATTTTGGTAAGCAGATCCAGGAGATCATGCTAAGGGCATGTATAGACAACTCATGACAAGAGTAATGGAATACATGGGATGGTCCAGACCCACACCTGTTTTCGGACAGGACGATTTAACGGACATATTGGATAAAGGCCCACAGGAAGACCCAATTGTCCCATTTCATAGGGCTCTGCAGTTGAGGGTAACTTCCAACTGGGAAACACCTGAGGTGGTCCCGGCAGTGAATAAGAGGCTAACAGCCAAATACAGAGCTTCAACTTCTGATCCTCTATACCTTTCAAAACATCCAACACCAGAAAACCTGGTAGTACAAGCAGCTACTTCTTCTGGTAGACAAAATGCCTATCCTACGATTCCACAAGATAGGGATGATAGAAGATTTGATGCCATGGCCAAGAAGGTTTTCTAGGCCGGTAGTATGGCGTTAAAATCTGCTAATGCTACGTGCATGCTGTCGAGATTTACCCACACCCTTTGGGACTGTATTTCTAAGGCGGCTGCCCACCTCCCCGAAGCGGAGAAACGAGATGGATTATTTAACAATTTCAGAATGTTAGACTGGCTTGTATAGTCCCCCCAGAACATCTAAGGGCTCACTCGACCAGGGGTGTCGGAACTTCGTCTGCTTTGCAGAGGGGAGTTCCAATAAAGGATATTTGCGCAGCTGCCACATGGTCGTCTGCACACGCCTTTACGAAATACTACAGTCTGGCTTCCTCCACTAGCCAAGATTCTGTTTTTGAAAAAGCTGTACTGCACTCTGTGCCTACTTGATCCCTTTAGTTTTACTACCTCCTTCAAATTATGTAACTGCTCTGGGAGTTTATCAAAGATGAGGAATACATACGTGGGAGGACACAATCCATTCAAAGAGCAAGTTACTTAACCATGGTAAAGTTCTTTCGACTGGATGTTCCTCCCACTTATTCCTTATCGCCCCTCCCATCCTACACCGCAGTAAAACTTCCCTTGTGGTTACAGTCTGCGCTCTCTCAAGGTGAGTATCTGTCTAACTCAAGACAGTGCTTTGCTCCTCAAAACGGAACTGAGCAACGGGCGCTGTGCAAGCTTCTTATACCTGTGATGACATGCATGTCAAGACGGAGGCCTCTGAGGGATATCGACTGGACCAGGCATTGACACACAGCACCCTCTACTGAAAAAAAAAATCAGAGGCAGCAAGCTGGATATTGGGAAATATCAAAGATAAGGAATATGTGGGAGGAACATCCAGTCGAAAGAATGTTGCCATTGGTAAGTAACTTGTTCATCTGGATGAGTGTTGATTACATGCTTTGTGGACTCAATGTGGACACTTTACCAGGCTCATCCTTCCTGAGACTTACCCTTGACCACTCTACATGCTACCTTGATTGGTTTGGCTACAGCTCCCAGAGTTTTCCCTGTACACTAACTAGGTTGGCCTTGCATGCCCACCATGCCAGAGTGTAGAAATCCGGTCTAACACCCTCCAAAGTCATAGCAAGTGTTTCATTTTTTTTTTTTTCTAGAAGGTGCTTTCCTTACTCCAGCTTGACTACCTCATACAATAAACTGGACTTTGCACCTGCTGCATTTCTATCTTGTCTCCATCCACTATCGGAAAGGGCTGCTTATAACCTAGTTATTTCCAGGGCCCTGAAATGCTAAACCTATTCAGTGGGGGAGTGCAGGGGTGGGACTCCTGCATCTTCAATGCTATATAAAATAGCACCGGCCGGATCCCGCTCCCCCTCAAAACAAGTTCTTAGGCTCATTTGGTATGAGCTGAAGCAGTCCTGTGGCATTTCAGCGGCATATGCAACAGGAAGACTTTTTGTAGGGCTGACACACGCATGCATTCTGCAGACCTAACTAGATTTTACATTACTACTACACAATGCTCCGGTGTTGCCCCCTTGGGGACGAAATGCCATGCGTGAAGGATAGGAGTCTATAACTTAAGAATACTGAAATTCCTATGGTGAGTAACAAACCTTTTCTTGATATTCAACTCGGCGATATTGCAATATACAGGTGAGGAGAGCCCTTTGACATGCATTTGATATAGCATCCTAATGCGACAGCTGGCTTGCATGTATAACTTAACTTTGCAAATCTATTGAGGTGTTTTGTAGCTCTGCCTCTGTCATCTTGCTGATTATCACTGATTGCCTTCCTTTTAGGATATTGACATCAAGAAAGTGAATGGAGTACCAAACTATGCATTCTTGCAGTACTGCGATATTAAAAGCGTCTGTAAGGCCATTAAGAAGATGGATGGGGAGGTACTTGGGAGTAACAGGCTCAAGGTACTAATATCAGGAATTTCTTAACTCTGTTAATTTTCTTTACATTTTCTTTTCATTTCTTTCATGATGCAACAGCACCACTTCTGTAGTTTCCTAGTAGCAGTCTGTGTGTTTGACATTCGAGTTTTAAAGCATCTCTTCACAGTCCAATCGCTTTTAATTTAAAATTGAATGGCTTGAAACGAGGCAATTGACTAGCCAAATTCTATTCAATGGAACTTTTTTTGCGCAAGCATTTATTTTCAGACCCTAACCAATGTAATCAATTTAAAGTCTCATCAAAAAGCTTGCTTTTCTGTTAGAGAATACTTTTTCTATAAAGCAGGCACAATTGTTTGGTGGTGTGATGATCACACCTCTTAGTGTAGGCAATTGCACTGTATTTTAAGTGATTGCATTGACGTGAATAATTGAAGGTTTTTCTCAATTGAACATTTAACCTTCTTACCACTTCAGACTTTTATCTTGTTGTCTGAAGAAATTCTGAAAAGGTAAGCTGATTATTTCTTTGAAATAGGCAGCAAAAAGTAAATAAGCAAAACCTTGTTTCCATTGTGGAGCCCACACATTTTAGATTTGTTTTTTCAAATTTACTGTGTGACTTAAGTTTGGAGATGCTTTCAAATCGAAATGCTGACAAAAGTCCATGGGATAACCTTGTATGGCCCTGCTCTTTGGTATGCAAAAATGTGAAATATTTGTTTTATTAAAAACTCAAAGGCAAATCTTTCAAAAAATCTGGCCAATACGTGTTACCAACCCCCATCTGTGATGCCTATATATTTTCTTGTTTTGGGAACATTAAATTTCTCTTTTAATGAAGCAGTACAGGAGAGAAGTGGAGTAAAGTCGAGATTAGGGTTACAATCCCTACTCTTCCAAAAAGAAATTTTTCTGGGATCTGTAATGTTATAAAGTTAAAGGGGCCTCAAATTTAATAAATGCAATTTATTGCTAGTCATTCTGTCTACTGATCACCATCTCTCCTTTTATGGTTTTCCAGCTGGGGTTTGGGAAGAGCATGCCTACAAACTGTGTGTGGTTAGACGGCCTTTCTTCCAATGTCTCCGAACAGTATTTAACTCGGCATTTCTGCCGGTATGGACCTGTGGTAAAGGTAGGTGGGAGGTTGTGGGTGCGTGAGTGTTCTTTAAGCTGTTACTTTTTTTCTTCTTACATTCTTTCCTTTCCTCCCTTTTTCTTTCATTAGAAGTGTGGCCTGATCAGGTTAATTGTGCATTTGTCTGTCAACTTCATTGTATATAGATTAAAAAATAAAAGTAATCAACCTGATGGTGGCAAATATTCTTTAAGATATGCCTTTTGTTCAGCTATTGTCTGCGGAGTGCAGTTCAGTTTATAACCAGTTTTGCCATCTTTGAATCTCGATCACTGAGGCCATGCCTTTAGTGTGTCACATAGTGTGAACATATAGTGGATCACAGTAAAGGACATAGTACAGAATGCACCATGGTAGGGCATTTTGTGTAAGAATAGTGTTCCATATTACTCACATTTATGGTACTATTAGACCGAAGTGTGTAGTACTGTTTTTGTATCATTAAGAGAAGCATAAGCTGTCTTACCAGTAACAATAGTTTGCATTTTTACCTTGCGCCCTTTGATTAGATAATCCTTTTGTAGCCCATATTAAAAAGAGCCTTTAACGTTATCCCTTCATTCAAAACACAGCAAAGTCTCATCCCCCACATGACTTAAAAAAATAAACAAATATCAGAATCGTAGGATTTGTAATAACTGTCATTAAATCATACATTACTTTATAGCCAGTGCCCATCTTAACTAGAGGCACCATTTATTAAAGTTGCCAAAAAAACAATCCTTTTATTTTTTATAGATAGAAATTCAATACAAATGAAAATACAATCATCACCTTTACCCACTCCCCAGTAGATCACTCTAGATAAGACTCTTATTTGTTTGTTTGTTTTTTTTTTTGTTTTTTTTTTGACAGGTGGCGTATGATCGCTTAAAGGGCATGGCCATGGTTTTCTACAATGAAATTGAATATGCACAAGCAGCTGTTAAAGAGATCAAGGGGAGGACGATTGGTGGGAAAATAAATAAGGTGTGCATAACCACCTTTAAAACCAAAATTAGCTTCTTATCCAACCCCTATAAGGTCCCTCTAAACTTATCACATAAAATAACAAGTTCAAAGTTAAGGTTCTTCCCCTATAGTTTGTAGTTTAATATATTTTGCAAAACCTTGTGTCTACGCTTCCCTGGGGTTGATGTCCTTATAAACATCTGTTGTTACTGGTAAGCAGTTACATCACTACAGCAAAATAATCAATAGTTTGGTTGTTAGCTTCTGAAAGATGCCACTAGCTTTATGATCTTCTGTGCTTCTTGTATCCAAAGCAGAACATGCATCTGTCTGACCATCATTCATTATTTGATGTACCCTCTTCTTGATTGTTAATAAAAAATAAAGTACTATCCTGCTAAGAATACATTTGAGATAGGGGAGGGTCTGTCGGTCAGTGTAAACATCTTTTTAAACGCACACTGATTTAAAAAAAAAACATTTTGGGTTTGATATGAAATGGATCCTTTTAACAGAAACACTTCCAATTTCCATGCATCTTGATTGGAAACATTGCGTGTTGGTTATTATAGACAAATGTAAAGTGTGCAATGTATAGCATCCACAATCAGCATCTCAAAAATAACACGTAAAGTATCTTCCCAAACTGCTGTTTTGTAAAATATTATGGGGCATGTCCATTGAGCATTGTTTGGCATGGGTTATTTTCAAAACTAAATTCCACTTTTCTTTACCACCCCTCTTTTAATTGTATGTGAATAGAGCAGTATGTGGTCTAAGTATCTAACAAATATGAGACTAATGAATTTCGGTAAGAAGGTTACATTGGGCAGCCCTTGCTTTGCAAGTAGCACTCATTATGCAGCTCTATTTCTTTAAAAGGGCATTTACTGGGCAGTCTTAGTCAACCATCTATCTAAAATATCCTTGCATAGATGTGTGAGGTTGCTTCTGTGTTGTGAGAAAATATCTTCATTTTGTAGCAATTCCCCTTAAATGAATCACAGCCTCCATGTTGCTTATAATATACCAGTATAACCCCAGCCTCTTCAGTGATAAATCTTTTTACAATCGTTGTCCAATGGGTGGTCATTTGTTATTCCAAAAATGTGTTTTCCATTTCATTTTTGTTTTGCGTTTTAGGTTGACTTTGCAAACCGAGAGAGTCAGCTGGCATTTTACCGATCCATGGATGCTTCAGGGCAGGACATAAGAGACTTCTATGAAGTTTTAGCAGAAAGAAGGTATGCCATCCCAGCTTTGAAAATGAAGTACTTTCTTTTCTCCTGTACTATTTTCTTTCTAATTGTGCCTTTGTGGTGCAGCATTTGACGGATGCCCTTACCCCTGTGGCCTGGACCCCACAGTATTGACATGTGCTAAATAACTGGAAATATTGCATGTTGCCTGGAACATTACAATGCATATACACATTTTAAACTGTTTAGTGTGTGCTTGGATGTGGTATTGCACTTGATGGTTGTGTGAAGTTGTTATTCTCCAGCAGGGGTCTGGCATGCTCATGAATATTTCCTGTCAGGCCGGTAATCCTCGGTAAAAGAAAAAAGTTTCACTTTAACTTAAAAACTGTATTTCAAATGGATTGTGTCCTCCCACGCATTCCTTATCGTGTGATAATTCGTTATCGCCAGCTTCGCTGCTTCGGATAATTTTTCCGGCAGAGGGCGCTCTGCTCGAGGTTGTGGCGTCGTTTGTCCCTCGACGGGGTCCGTTCTGTGTCAACGTCACTGTTGGTATAAGTAGCTCTAGCCGTTGGCTTCAGTTCCGTTTTTCCGATTGCTTTGCTCTCGTGAACGGCACGCTTCGAGATTTTCTGTCAGAAAATGTCATCTTCATCAACCGCTTGTACCTTCAAAACTGGGTTTAAGAAGTGTATCGACTGCGGGTCGAAGATGTCTATCACAGATCCTCACCGTATCTGTCTTTGATGTCTGGGTTTGGATCATCGAACCGGCGACTGTGGTTCCTGTCCGTCGATGACGGAGAAGGCCCTCCGTGAGAGGAAAAGTAAGTTAGCGGTGGGGCGGGAGGCGTCAAAGGCCACTTCGAAGGCCTTGTCTAAAAAGCATAAGAAATCGTCTGATTTAAAGGAATCGGAACGTCATAAAAAACATTTGAAGAGATCCCGATCTCGTAGTAGATGAGACGATCTTCGTCTTCGAAAAAGGAGACATAGATCTCCATCGTCATCATCCAATACATCGACTGAATTGGTTCGATGTCCAACAAGATCGGATTCCCCTATAAAATGGGAACATTTTTGAAGAAAAGGATGCAGGTCTTTGAGAATGCGGCCTAGACCCCCTCGAAGAAACCTCAGAAAAGCCAGACCCCGGTAGCTCCACGGGACGACACAGAGAAGTCGGGAACTACGGCGGTAAAACCCAGTAGTACCCCTAAAACTCGAGTCGACAAATCGTCAAGAGATCCTCGAATCGAGTGTTTCTCCGATCCCTCATAAAAAGCAGAAGTTGTCGAAGTTGAGTGCAATTTCGTTGACGCCATCGGTGCCGACAGCTTCGACAACAAAGCCTATACTATCTTCGACGCCCTTATCGAAGACTTCGTCGAGTGTGTCGAAGGTTCCTTCGACCCCTTTGAAGAAAACAACTATTCCTTCGACAAAAAATCAGGAGGAAGAGAGAAGGTTTACATCTTTACCCAAGTCAGATGTTTTAGGTCCATGTCTTACATTTTTTAAGAATCTGGCTCGGAGGGTGAAGATGTCACTCCTTTTGGAGTAATCTATGGCACTAGACAAGTTCCAGGGGAACTCATAAACCCTGAAACTAAAATGAGACCTATGCGAAACTCTACATTCTGCTAGTGGTGTTGACACATCACCTGCAGAACATGCAGACTCAGGGTACAGGAATTTGATGAGCAGGGTGATAGAATATATGGATTGGGGAAGAGCCTCACCTACTTTTGAGCAAGATGATATGACGGACATAATAGTCAGAGGACCCCAGAAAGATCCAGTTCTCCCTTTCCATAGGGCGCTTGAAAGGACAGTTGAAAGGAACTGGGAAAAACCTGATAACATTGCTGCAGTAGACCGCAATCTTCCAAAGAAGTACAGAACTTCTACTTCTGATCCAGAATATCTAAATAGACACCCTACTCCAGAAAGTCTGATTATTCAGGCTGCTACTACTTTGAGACAGACAGCATACCCAACCATACCTCTGGATAGGGAGGATAAGAAGGTTGATGCTTGGGCTTGTAAAGTTTTTACTTCAGGTAGCATGGGCTTGAAATCAACCAATGTCATGTACCCTGGCCAGGTTCACACATACCCTGTGGGAATGCATTTCGGCGGCGGCTGAACATATTCTGAAAGGAAAGGGAAGGCTTCCTGAATATATTCAAAGACGGGAAGGAGGCAATGGGGGAATGTCTCCAGTCTGGACTGGATATTGCTGATAGTATTAGCAGATCCATGGCATCAAGCACAGTGCTATGCAGATTTGCGTGGTTGAGAAAGTCGGATTTTGCACCAGATGTGTAGACCAGACTTCTCAACATGCCTTTGACTGAAGGCTGTTTGGTAGTAAGGCTGATGAGAGCCTAGAAAAACTACAAACCTCAAAAGTGGCAGCTAAATCCCTTAGTGCCTCCATGCGACAGCCTCAGAAACCCTATTCGGGCTCATTTTCCTGGAGGGGTCGCCCTTTTCGATATTACTCTTCTGTTGGTAGAGGAAGAGGACGGGCTTTTCAAAGCGGCAAAAGGAATGTCACTCGTGGTGGACGAGGAAAGACTACAAAGCTATCTTCAGGAACGGCATCTATGCCCTCAGCCGCTCCTGCAGCCGCCTCCAAATCACTCTGATGTCTTATCATACAAAACAGCAGTGGGAGGCAGAATCTCTCAGCATCTGAAAGAATGGCGGGGCATTGCTTCAGATGCTTGGGCACTGGGAACAGTAGCTCAAGGTTACTGGCTTCCCTTCCTAAAAAGACCTCGCGATCATCCACGGGGAGCCAGCTCTACCAAAATTCCAGACCCGCTGCTTTTGCAGGAAATTTTAACCCTGCTAGAAAAAGGTGCAATAGAACATGCACCTGTAGCGGAGAGGAACAAAGGTTGGTACTCCCCTTATTTTCTCATCCCAAAGAAGGATGGAGGAATGAGACCCATCTTGGACTTAAGAAAATTGAACAAGTTCCTCAGGAAGGACAAGTTCAAGATGGTAACCCTTTCTCAGATCCTTCAGGCTCTCCAACTCCAAGACTGGTTGGTATCATTGGACCTTCAGGATGCTTATTTTCATGTGCCAATCCATCACAAGCAGAGAAAATAGGTTCGCAGTTGGCGGTTCTCATTATCAGTTTCAAGTTCTGCCTTTTGGGCTGACCTCCGCTCCGAGGATTTTCACCAAGCTGATGGCGGTAGTGGCAGCGAGTCTCGGGTGAGGGGGGGGGGGGGGGATTCAAGTCTACCCCTACCTGGACGACTGGTTGATCAGAGCACGTTCTCCAGAACAAGCTAAGGAACATCTGTCGATCACCTGCCACTTCTTCCACAACCTGGGCTTCTCCTCAATTTCAAGAAGTCCCGCATGATATCATCCCAACAACTCCAGTTTATTGGAGCAGTCTTGGACACTTCCTCGGGCAAAGCCTTGCCGCCCGAGGTAAGAGCTCTCCACATCCAGCAGATGGTAATAAAATTCCAGAAAGCCCAGTATCTGCCGGCCTTCGATTTTCTGAGGTTGCTCGGCCTCATGGTATCCTGCATTTTTCTGGTGCCAGAGGCCAGACTGAGAATGAGATCCCTCCAATGGGCCCTCAGAACTCAGTGGTCCCAATTCTCGGGGAATATGTCAGATCTTCTGCAAGTCCCGAGCACAGTTGCTCAGGATCTATTATGGTGGGCTTGCGACAACATCATCATCAAGGGAAAATCTTTTTGGCAACCATGGCCGGAGATAACAGTAGTAACGGATGCCTCACTCACAGGGTGGGGAGCTCACACCAGCGATCTGACAAACAGCGGACGTTAGTCTCCATCGGAGTCCAAACTACACATCAACTTATTGGAGCTGAGGGAAATCAGACTAGCGCTGAAGGCCTTCCTGCCCTCTGTACAGGGAAAGAGTGTCCTGATAATGACAGACAACACGGTAGCCATGTATACCTCAACAAAAGAGGCGGCGTAGGATCACTACCTCTTTGCAGAGAGGTGATGCAGCTCTGGTTCTGGGCAATACGAGAAGGAATCTCTTTATCGGCAGTTCACCTAGCCGGAGAGCAGAACACGGCGGCAGACGCTCTGAGCAGGCAGAGCAGTCTCCCACGAGTGGGAGTTAGCTCAGGAAGTCCTTCTGGAGATCTTCGCCATTTGGGGAACCCCTCAATAGATCAGTTCGCAAACTCGGTAAACCGGAAGTGCGATCAGTATTACTTGAGGGAATTTCCCCCGAGAGGAGCTCTAGGAGACGCGTTCATGGTGGATTGGGATTTTCCCCTGCTGTGCGCGTTTCCTCCAGTCCCCGTGATTCCTCAAGTAATCAGGAGGTTGAGAATGTTCAGGAAAACCATGATCCTAATTGCCCCGGACTGGGCCAGGACGACGTGGTACCCGGACCTTCTGGACATGTCCATCTGCCCTCCAGTACGTCTTCCACAAAGAGAGGATCTTCTCTCGCAAGAAGGAGGTCGGGTTCTCCATCCAGAGGTCAAAACACTCAACCTACATGCATGGTTTCTGAAAGGTTGAGATACAAGGATTGGGATCTTCCGGATGATGTAATGGACATCTTGCTTTCGGCCAGAAGGCCAGCAACAAAATCCTTGTACCTGTGTAGTTGGAACAAGTTCAGTAACTGGTGCAAAGATAGGGATGTGGACCCTTTTCAATGTGGCACCCCAGTGGTGCTTTGTTTCCTGTTACATCTGGGGCTCCAGATCGGGACAATCAAAGGATATCTTGCTGCACTGTCCATTTTTAAGCGCCCCTCCGAAGAGGTTTCTTACATTAAAATTCCAGTAATCATACAGTTCTTGAAAGGACTTACCAATGTATATCCACCAATACCGTTTCATGTTCCAACTTGGGAGTTAAACTTGGTTCTTAAATTCCTAACTTGTATACCATTTGAACCTCTGCACTCCTGTCCAACGAGGCTTTTAACACTAAAAACTGTCCTTCTTGTGGCATTAACATCAGCCCGCAGGGTTAGTGAACTACAGGCTCTCTCATGTAAACCTCCATATACCATTGTTTACAAGGATAAGGTAGTTCTTAAGGTTAAACCATCTTTCTTACCGAAAGTAGTTCCCGACTTCCATTTGTCACAGAAAATCATTTTACCAACATTCTATCCTCCTCCTCCTCATTTGGGAAAAGAAGAGGAGAGATTACATAGGCTGGACCCCAAGAGGGCCCCCAGCTTTTACATTTAAAGAATGACAAAATTATGTCAAGATGACCAACTCTTTGTGGGTTACACAGGTCGAAAATTGGGGTTAGCAGTGACAAAACGAACTATATCCCGCTGGATCATTCTGGCTAGATTGGAATGCTACAGATAAGCCGGAAAAGACCCACCGGATGGGTTACGTGCTCACTCCACTAGGGGAATGGCTACTTCTGCGGCTTTGAAGGGGGGAGTCCCTGCAAAAGACATTTGCTCGGCTGCAACCTGGGCATCAATGCATACCTTTATCGGGCATTACTGCTTAGATGCTTCCTCCTCCAATGAGGGGTAATTTGCCAGAGCAGTACTTCACTCCGTCCATGAAAACAAAGACTAGTACCCCCACCTCCAAATTGATCACTGCTATGGGAGTCTATCACAAGACGAGGAATACGTGGGAGGACACAGTCCATTCGAAGAACAAGTTACTTACCAACTGCAACGTTCTTTCGACTGGATGTTCCTCCCACGTACTCCTCATCGACCCTCCCAGCCTACCCCGCAGTACAGTTTACGCTTTCTTACAATTTCCTCTCACGATGGGTCTATCGGTCACAGCATACGCCTGGATATTCCACGAGTATTTCCTCGAAAAAACAGAACTGAAGCCAACGGGCGTGGCTTGAGATACTTATACCAACAGTGACGTCGACACGGATTGGACCCTGTCGAGGGACAATCAACGCCACGACCTCGAGCACAGCGGCCGCTGCCGACATATTTTTTTTTCCAAAGCAGCAAAGCTGGCGATAACAAACTATCACAAGATGAGGAATACGTGGGAGAAACATCCAGTCGAAAGAACGTTACAGTTGGTAAGTAACTTGTTGTTCTCCTCTAAACCAATCGCTGAGCTCTGGGTCATATTGTCCCAGCCAACGACGGCCCTCTCCCTAAGCCCCTACTCTGAAAGCCATCTTTGATTTTTACTGCACGTTCAAGTGTTGGGAGTCCTTGAGTTTTGCTCTGTGAGCTGTTCTACGTTTTTGGTGCTTTTTTGAGAAAAAGTCCTATTTTTTGTTAAACCGAGCCTTTGTGTTCTTTCTCTACTTCGGCAAAAAAGTGGGGATCCGTTTGTCAGTGAATTTCACACCCCTCAAGGACAAGGATCGTCTAGTGCACGTCAAAAGTTCCAGTAGGTCATCAGGCCTATTGCACACGCTGGACCATGTCGGAAGAGAAGAAAGAGGGAAGCTCCCTTTTCAAGCTCTGTTCCAACTGCAGACCGTGTTTGTAGAGGACAAACCCCTTAAGCGCTTCTACTGCGAATGCGAGATCTGCCTTGGGTTCAGCAAAAGAACCATGAAAGATAGTCACAGTAGACTGGCGGTGTGGCTGAGCTCCAAGGCCTCTGCCCCGTGCCCCAACCAGAGGATGCCTCACCCATGACCGGCCAGTCCGAGGAACAGCTTTCTAAGTCCTTTGAGGACGCTCCATTCGTGGGGGCCCAAGCCAAATCCAAGCACCGTTAGCCTGTCTCAGCTGGGGTCACCGCGCAAGCGGGTCCTGCAATGGGCAGCTCTCGTTAAACCTCACCATCTGCCTCCATCTCCAGCCATCAATTCAGCTCCTCCTCAAAGGGGAAATCGCCCAACCCGGCTAAACTGCGGGAGAAGCCGAGCAGCCTATGGTTCAAGCGATTGATTTGCCTAAAAAAGGCCCAGGCGGCACAGGAGTTGTCATCAACGATAGTTGGTATTGACAACCCTCTCGAAGGCTGACCCGGTCAAGGTAGCCCTGGCTGCGCACAGAGTGTCACTGCCCCGAGGCTGTGGAGAGGACACCGGAAAAGAAGATGCCGGAATCCGACCCCTCAGGATATAAAGGGGGGTGGGGCGTGAGAGGAGTCTTCAGGTCGAGTGGTACTCAAAGGAACTGATGTTTCGTCATCGGACAAGGAAGACCAGGAGTCCATATACACTATCCATGAGGACGTGGGATGAGACGACAAACGCTGGTGGCGCGTGGCCTAGTAAGCATGCCGACCCGGCTCCAAGAGAAGTAAGGCTGGACATACTCTCGACCTTGCAAACGTTGGTGTCAGAAATTCAGAGGAGGATGCCCCCGACACAGGTGTCCCCGGATCAACCTTCGGTGGAAAAGCAGTAGAGCCACCCAACACCTCCCCATCAACCTCTGCAACTAAATGTAGGCCAAGTTCGTCTGAGGCTTTGGAAATCTGGAGCTTTCTGTACCAAGCCACGGCTTGAGGCCCCTCACAAGGGAGCTATACATACCAGGACGAGGTTACTCTACTTGAGGTTTAAGGTCTGTACCGACAAAACCAAGAGACCTGCTCCTACGGTCTTGTCTGTAAGGGTCATTCCTCAGTTTTCCCACACTCATTGCGGTGATACCGGTTCTGTTGAGGGGCAAAGAGGGCGGTCATGCACTGTAACTCCTTTTACCGGCTCTGCCGAGGTTCTCCCTTGGAGGCTAATGTTGGGGCCACCTCTCGGATGTCAAACATCCGAGACGCCCCAGTACCGGCTCGGCCGAGGATCCTTGTGTCAAGGCTAAATTGTTACTTAAGTCCCCTGACCAAACTGTGGAGACAATTGCCTCAGCTATACATGTGACAGTTCTTTTCAGGCATCGACAAAATGGCGGCCCACCCCTCATGGTTCGCGGCGGCCATTTTGCATCCATCCCTTCCACCTACGTTCTAGACGGCAGGTGCTGGGAATCTTAGTTTTGGGGCTGAGCAGCCTGTTACACCTTTGGTGGAATGTAAAAATAAGTTCCGGCCTATTTATGACTGGCGTGCTCGGTTGCCGCAGCCACATACTGTCTTGCTTCCTCCTACTTCTGATCTACATGGACCCGATCGGTGGTGGGTCTTCCTGGCAACCATCCTCATTGCATTTGTGGGGGTACGAACTTTTTGGGAGGCCTCTGCCTACCCCAGCGCTTAAGCCTTCCTCCGAGGATGTGCTTTTTCAGGAAATTTCAGAGGCTTTTGCATTCTGACCCTACGAAGGAGTACTTTAAGGGTATTTTCAAGGAAATATACCATGACCCTCCAGCACCACCTTCCACTCAGTGGCTCCAGCGGCTCTGACGATTGTACCTCCTCTCCCGATCGTTCCGCCTTCAGCTCTTCTTCCCCTACCCCTGTTGTCTCCTGTAGAGAAGACACTGGTGGAGCGGGATAGCACTTTAAAACCTGTGGTGGCCCAGCCGTCTGCCACCGATCCGTAGGATGACCCCTCAGGCAGATCAGGATAGAGATGAGCAGCCCTGCTCTGTCGGAGCATTCCATGACCGGGTTCTGGATAATTTGGCCCTCCTCAACATTCCAGTACCTGAAGCCGCTGCTCCGCAGGAAGGGGTACTTTCGGGAGCGTTCACTTTGTCACCACAAGAGCGCACCGGCCTGTTCCTCCAGAAGGACATTTTGGCTGAAGCCCGTAAGGTCTGGGATAAACCCTACCCGGGCTGGATATTAATAAGAGACTCGACGCCCGTTACAGGCTTCACGCCTCTGAGGAGATAGCTTTGCCGTCTTGCCCGCTCCCTTCCTCAACAGTGGTAGCTGCTGCCACGCTTCAATTCAAGCCGGCCTCTGCGACCTCTACAGCTGCGGCTCAGATTCTCTCCAGGGAAGACAAAATTCTGGACTCCTTGGGAAAGAAAGTCTTTGCTAACTCAGCACTGCAACTTCACCAAGCAAATACCGAGCTGATCCTTGCGGCATCTAATATGAAGCTGCGGAGGGAGTTGGCTGATTTTCCAGGAGTGCATTCCTTTGGATAGGCTAGATGCCTTCAAGGCTGGTTTGTCGAACGCTAGGGTGTTGGCACAGGATATCCTGGAGGCTGCGGCACACCATGTGGATACTTCAACTCATGGCAATTGTGGGAATTGACACCTCCCGCCAGGTGTGGCTCCATGCTACAAAGTTTTCGAAGGAGGTGCAAGATAAAATTCTGGACCTTCCCTTCGATGGAAAGTTGTTGTTTCATTCTTCTACGGATGACAAACTCACTAAAACCAAGGGAAGTACCCTATCCGCCAAATCCTTGTCGGTCCTGGCAAAGGTTCAAGCTAAGGCCCCTTATACCCAGAGGTCGGAGTCTCAGTCTCAATCCTTTTCTGGCTTCAGGGGGTTTCAGGACTGCAGGGTGCGCAGAACTGACCCTCCTTTTGGTGGCACCCGTCGAAAACGTTGTCTGTTTTTCTCGGCCTTTAGCCTCCTCTACAGGAGCAGGTTGTCTGCCGGCCGACAAATCTGCGAAATTATATTTTTTGTCGGTTACACGAGACAGGTGGGAGGACAAATATCGTCTTATCTGGAGGCGTGGCAGACCATCACTGACGATCGGTGGGTTTTGTCCATCGCTCAGGTGGGTTTTTGCTTGCCCCTCCCCCACCCTTCAATCCTCCCTTCCAACAGATCGGGACATCCTCCCTCAGAGCCGAGGTTCAGAAGCTTCTAGACCTCAGGGCGGTGGAACCTGTTCCCCTCGGTGAGCAAGGGGGGGGGGCTTCTACTCTAGACTGTTTAGGTTAACCAAACCAGGCAGGCCTGCGCACCATCCTCGACCTTTCCCAGTTTAATCTTTCTCTTTCCCAAGAGAAATTTAAGATGATCACACCCTCCCAAATAAAGTCCTCTCTTCGGAAGGGCGACTGGCTCAGTGTTGTGGACCCTGAGGACGCGTATATGCACATCCTGATATGTGGGGCCGCATCAAAGGTATCTGCAGTTCTCCCTGGGAGGGGAGCATTTCTAGTTCTGGGTGCTTCCTTTTGGTCTCAGCTCGGCGCTGCATGTCTTTATGAAGATGTCAGTCATCGCAGTTTACCTTCAGCTACAGGGCGTTCATGTATATCCGTATTTGGATGATTGGCTCCTACGCAACCCTTTTCGACAGACGGCATTGAGCAATCTCCAGTCTCTCCTTCAGCTCTTGTTCCACCTCAGGCTTTCAGTGAACTAGCGGAAATCTTCCATGATGGTCTCCCAAGACCAGATCTTCCTGGGTTTTCGTTGGAACACTATCGTCTCCAGGGTGTATTTGACGGAGGACAGGATTTCAGATCTATTCGCTATGTGTCGGCTCTTCATCCAGTCAGAGCACATGACGGCTTGGTGGTTCCAGAGACTTCTGGGCCTCGTGGCTTTGTGCGTACTTGCTCTTCCTCTTGCGTGTCTCAAAATGAGGCGTACCCAGCCGGCTCTTCGGAGCTCTTGTCTCAGGCTTCGGACTCGCTTTCCAAGATGATCCCAGTTCTTTCCTGCATGATGGCGGACCTTCTATGGTGGTCCTCGAGCAGCAATCTCATGGTGGGGGCCTCTTTTGAGGAGCCCTGCCCACAGGTGACGATTACCACGGACTCCTTCCTCCTATGGTGGAGAGCCACTCTGGATAATCTCCAGGTTTTCGATCTATGGACACCGCAGGACAGGCAGTTTCACATATATTATTTGGAACTCCTGGCTGTTTTTCTGGTGTTGAAAGAATTCCAACCATCATCACAAACCGGGTGGTCCGCGTCCGCACGGACAACTCGGTATCCATGTTTTACATCAACAAACAGCGTGGTACCAAGTCACCACCCCTTGTGGACCTTGCCATTCAGATGTGGGAATGGACCATCCAGCATGACATTTCGCTGCTGGTGGTGCACATTCCGGGGCAACTCAATGTGACGGCAGACAGCAGCCATCTACGAGTTGGAACTGAATTTGGAAGTGCTCCAACATCTTTCGCCAATGGGGCACTCCAGAAGTGGACCTTTTTGTGGCTGGCACAAATGGAAAACTTCTTTATGCATCCAGGAACGGTCTCGGGGCCTCTTCTCTAGGGAATGCTCTCGAGATCCCGTGGCACAACATGAAGGCATATGCCTTCCCGCCTCTTCCTCTGATCCATCGGTCACTCTGCAAGCTCAGGAATGCTTTGAATTGCACTCTCCTGTTCATAGCTCCTTGGTGGCCAGACAGATTCTGGTTTTCAGAACTTCAGCATCTTCCAATTTTGTCCTCCGATCAAACTGCAGCTGATTTCCAACTTGCTTCACCAGTGCAATCGGCAGATGTGGCACTCCTCCCCACAATCATTCAACTTGGCGGCCTGGTGCCTGAATTCAAATCCCTAGCACAGATTAACCTGTCTGAAGACAATATGCGGAAGCATCATCCTCCACATATACTTGTAAACTTACCACCTGCAGGCCATTCATTTCTGCGCCTAACTGCATCACACTGGCCAGAACTTTAGTTCTGTCCAAATTAGATTATTGTAACGCCCTCTATTTAGCTACCAGCCACAAAAATATTAACAAGTTAAAAGTACTACAAAATAACGCCATCAGGGCAGCCCTCAACATCCCTAAGAAGTCAGATATATCAGAGACTAGACGCAATCTGCACTGGCTCCCGGTAGAGCATAGAATATCTCTCAAAATTCTTGCCTTAATGCACAGAGCCAGAGCCAACCTCGCACCAGCCTACCTTACCAACCTACGCACCCCACATACATCTTCAAGACCACTTAGAGCAGCTCAAGCAAACACCATGTCCAAACCAAGATTCAAACTCCACAACTCGGGAGGAGCTAGCTTCCCAGTACAGGCTTCTAAGCTATGGAACACTCTCCCTGCTCCCCTCAGATCAGAACATACCTTCCACTTATTCAAGAATAACACTAAGCACTGGCTTCAGAATTTGGATACATTATCAGCTTAATCTCCCGGATCTTAGTCTTAATATCTGTCCCACTGTTCTTACTGTAAATACCATACTTTATTATTTATCTGTATTGAACTGTATCACCCTTTGTTTATGCCTGCAACTGCAATATGTATGTATCTGTAACACTATTCTGTATGTAACTGTAACGTTCTGTAACCTGACCTAAACTGACGCGCCCGTTGCCCCAGGGCCTAGCTGCGCTTTATCAATAAAATAAATACAAATACAAATGTGCATTATCCAAGCGGCCAGGAAGCCTTCTACGAGGGTGGTCAGTCAAAATCTCAAACAAAATCTCGAATACAAAAAGGCCGAAAAATAAAATATCGAGAAAAAAAATATCGAATTTTTTATTTATTTATTTATATATGTTTTTGGGGTCAGGTAAGTAAAAAAAAGGGGTAAAATAAAAAAAAATGAAAAAAAGGGGGTTGGGGGGGGAACCCCCCATTTTGAAAAAAAACACATTGAAAAAAAAATTCGATATTTTATTTTTCGGCCTTTTGTATTCGAGATTTTGGTTTTCGAGATTTTTAAATTCGGTATTATCACTATGAACCTTCTACGAGGTCTCAGTATAGGAGCAAGTGGCTCTGGTTTTGTCACTGGTGTTTAGCTAAACAATTGGACCCCAGACATGCTACGATTGACAGTATACTTTTTTTCATTTCTCATCTGGTTGCTTCGGGCATCCCTGTCCTATCCTGTAGGACGTACTTGTTGGCTGTTGCCGCCTACCTATCCACTGATGCCTCTTCCTTTTCTTTGATGAATTCAGTAATTAAAAGGCATTTCGCAGGTTTATTACATCTTTTTCCACCTGTTCGCAATCCTCACCCAAAGTGGGATTTAAATGTGGTTTTGACCGCCTTATGCCATAAGCCATTTGAGCCTATGGTTACGGCGGATCTGAAGTACCTTTCTTGGAAGGTTGCCTTTTTGATTGCAGGCACTTCGGCAAGGCGTGTAAGCGAGATTCAAACCTTGTCCGTGGAACATCCGTTCCTTACCTTGCGCACTCATCTTTCCTTCTTCCCTTCCTAAAGTGGTGACAGATTTTTGTTTGAATCAGTCTATATCATTACCTGTTTTTTTTTTTTCCCGAACCCGGCCTCCGATGCCGAGAGAGTATTACAGAATATAGATGTCAGACGAGCTCTAAAGTTCTATCTGGACAGAACTGAGCTCAGGGGCTCCTCCCAACTCTTTATGTTCGGGGACCCGAAATGGAAACCCGCTTCAAAAGCTACTCTCTCCGATGGATTGCCTCCTTTATCTGAAGCCTATACCATTCATTTCCTTCAACCTCTGAAGGGCATTCATGCCCATCTTGTACGTGACAAAGCGGCTGCTGTTGCCTTCCAAAAGTATGATCCCTGGGAGACCATTGCCAAGGCGGCTACGTGGGCCTCCCCTTCAGTTTTTTGTAAGCATGACTCCTTGGACATGAGCTCCAGGGCCAATGCTCAATTCGGTCAGTCTGTTGTTTAAAACCTTTTTCAGTAATGAGTTTCCATCCACCCGTATTCCTGTGAGGAGTACTTTGGAATCTACCACAAGTATGGAGGAAAGGGGACGGGACGTAGGAGTATGAGAAAGTTACTCTCCGTAGTGACTACCTTACTCCTAGTCCATAGTCCCCTTTCCTCCATACGCCCGCCGTCCCCTCTAATAAGTATCCTCTATTATTTCTTAATTGGTCACTGACCTGGTGATAGAAAAGGAATGAAGGGCGATGCGCGGGCGGAGCTCAGGAAGGCCGGGCTATGGCCGTGTGCGGTACCCCGCGTAAAAAGAGGACAACAAACATTTTCAATTTTTCATGCTTTTTGGGGGAAAAGTGCTCCGGTCCCATCCCAAAGGACGGAATGTTCCACAAATATGGAGGAACGGGGACTATGGACTTAGGTGTAAAGTAGTCACTACGGTGAGTAACTTTATTTTTTACCTGGAGAGAGTGAGACCCTTTTTTCCCCACTCTCCCATGTATTTCTGCTATGACTTGAGCACTATTTCTTTTGGTTGTGGAGTCTGACAAACTCCATAGGCATCATCTTTTACATTGTACCACACAGCACCTTCGGTGCAATGGCACAGGGCAGTCTTGATTTTCCAAAGGTTGAAATACCTTCTCTTGGATAAACTACTGTTTCCAAGAGCAGTGAAGTGAAATTAACTTTACTTAATTCTAACTTTCTAGACCCGGCACACACTATCTTACAATAGAATGCTGGAGGGGTTACTTGGTATCCCCTTTGTCTAGTTTCTCATGTAAAAATGTTTGTTACCCTTTCCTCGATGAATGGCTGGTGGCAGTGGTTTACTTTTAATTACCGTGGTGTGCTTTTACCCCGAAATGCGTTTGCAGCTGCAGTAAAGCACACAAGGGTGCCATTTTTGTCAAAATGTCTCTGGTCTTCTTTTTTTTACCATTTCTTTGTGGAAAGGTCTTTCTTTAGATGTACTCTGCGCGCCAAACCAGGTTTGGTCCCTTTGTTTCTTTTTGGCTTTGGTGAGATTCACGAGTGAAGCCCACCTCTGGCTCCAGTATGTCTGGGAGGGGCAGGAAGTGAGGGAGGTGCCCGAAACTCCATGTGCCTAATCCCCTTGGTTACAGGAATGCATCCAAAGGTGATTGGCCGGCTGGCTGTCCATCAAGGACAGCCACCCTGCTGTGTGATTGACAGCTAGACTGGAATGAATGGGAGAAACCTGCATAAAAGGTAAGGCTTTTTGGCTTGGAAGGCAGAGTCGACCACTGGACGAAGGAACCCGGAGAAGAACTTGGAAGAGACACCTGCTGCAACTCCTGAACTGTTGGTTTGCCCGGTGAAGCCCTGCTGCTGTGCTGAAGCTCTGAATTAGTCTAGACTAGAGAAGCCCTGCAAGGACGACGTTTCTCCTTGAGTTGGTGGGACCAATCACCTCCAAAGTAAGCCACCTGGACATCCTCTCAAAGCTGGTTGAATTTCCGCTGTAGTTGCTGCTGGAACCGAAAAGCCAGGGAGAGGAACACCAGATTGTGTGTGTTGCTTTTAAGTTGGCCTAGAGCTCCAGGAAGATCCTCCGGACTCCCAGGAAGCAGGACATGCCGAGCCTGAGCCACCTCAACAGAGCGCTGGATCCCAGATGCAAGGAAAGCCCATCTCATCAGCCAATAGTCCGCGGTGGTGCTATTTGCTGAGACACAAGGAGCTGAAACCACGGAGTGCCACTGAATAGAAGTTTTTTTCCTTTTCTGTCGCCGACCGTCCCGTTGCAGGAGTCCTCCAGACGTCCTCCCTCCTGTCCCCACAACAGAGCCCCAGGAACACAGGATCTGCAGAGTTGCACAGGAACAGAAGCCAACTGGAACCATTTCTTCTAACCAAAGGTACTGTACAGTTTTAAGAGCGTACCTCTTGTTGTGTAACCTCACATGTTCTCAGTGGAGACTTTTCTTGGTTGCATCTGTAGAGTTGCTAACAGCTTCCTTACCTCACCAGCCTAATCAGCTTGTGGCCATACTCTAATTTCTTCTTTTCTACAAAGACTTCTAAATTATTGTGCAAGACTTTTACCTACCTGCAAGAATTACTTCAGCTCACATATACTTTTGTCCAATTGACTTTGGCCTGGCCTGGCTCCCTGAATAACTCTTCTTCCATCTGACTGTGTGTTTTGTCTTCCTTCCAGGAAGCGGTTTACTTGCTTTGCATTGGGGTTACCAAAAGTACCTCCCTGCTTCAGAATATTTGTGAGATCTCTATTCTAATAATCTTTTTCTTTGAAATACTCCCAAGTATTGCCCTAAATGCAACAGTGATACATTAATGTCCACAGTGTCCTAGCTACTTAAGTCACCTGAGGGTGTAGGAAGTGTCTGTGTGCCATCCCAAATGGGTACTTACTGATTTAGAGAAACTAAGAGTGTGTATTTTGGAGTGTATTTGTGTGTTACTATTATATTGCCCCTTCTGAAGAAGATTTACTCAAACTGACAAATTAATAATTGTCTAATCAAGAAACCTTGTGTGTAAGAGTTTATTTGAATACTTATCACTGTGAATCTCTGTGTAACTCCCCTATTGCTCACATTGACCACTCTTGAGATAAGCCTGGCTGCTCAACACGCTACCAACCTGTGTAGTACAGGCTTCTACCAAAGGTTGGGTTCCTATTGCCAGGAGGTCAGGGTTGTTGTAGTGCACCCAAAGGGTACTACATACAATCTTGGCTAACACCGGCGTACTGCAGGGAGGTCCTTGCCAAGGACTCTCGTTGTCGACTCAAGTGCTACTGGCACAAGTGGAAGCGTTTTGCTACGTGGTGCCGGTCGCAGAAGATTAACCCTCTGAGCGTGACGGCCCCGCAGATTCTTCCATACTTGTTGTCCTTGGCCAATGCAGGGCTGGCGAACGCCTCTAGCAAGGTGCATCTGGCGACTATCTCCCACTACACCAGGTCTCCAGGACGATCTTCTCTTTGGTCACACTGTCTCGTCAAGGAGTTCCTCAAAGAACTGTTTTGATCTTCCCACCAGTGAAGGCTCCTGCCCCGGCGTGGGAACTCAACGTGGTGCTGACTAGGCTCATGGGGCCCCCTTCGAGCCTTTGCATCAGGCCCTCTCAAGTTCCTCTCATGGAAAACTGCTTTCCTCTTGGGCATCACCTCTGCCAGGAGGGTGGGTGAGATCCAGGCCCTATCCTGCAAACAGCTTATCTGACTTTTCACAACACAAGGCTGGTGCTTCGGACGCACCCCTCCTTCATGCCAAGGTTCTGTCTGAATTCCACAGCAACAAGCCTCTGGTGTTGCCTGTGTTCTTTCCGAAACCTTCGCCTGAAAGGACTTTGCACTCGCTGGATGTGGCTTGTGCTCTGAAGTTCTATGTGGCACCCACAAATAGTTTTCAGAAGACATCTCAACTGTTCCTGAACTTAGGTCCTGTGAACCATGTGAAGGCCTTGTCCAAGGCTTCCATCTCCAGGTGGCTCTCCCGCTGTATCACGAACTGTCATCAGTTGGCATTCAGAGCCCATTCCACCAGAGTGATTGCTGCGACAACAGCATTCCAGTCTGGTGTGCCCCTACTGGACATCTGCAGGGCTGCTACATCGAGGTCCACTCACACCTTCACAAGATTCTACTGTGTCAACAGGGATTCCAGAGAAGAGTCCAGGGTCGGCCAGGCAGTTCTACGCAACCTGTTCGCTTGGTGAGCCTGCTCAGGGGGTAAGAGTAATTGCTTTTGTTGAGCCTTGCCACCTCCCGTGGTTGTGTAATGTTGTACTGCTATGTATTCTTTATTCACGAGCATGTGACTCCGTGCCAGATCCCATGCTGGAGAAGGAACAAGTTACTTACCTGTAACTATTGTTCTCCAGCATGGGTCTGGCATGGATTCACATACAAACCCTCCGTCCGTACTCTCTGCGGCTGTTCTTGGTCATACTGCCACTTTACGTGCTTACCAAAACTGAAGATGGCTGCCATAGGAGGGGCTTAGGCAGAGGGCAGTCATTGGCCGAGTACTGTATGACCCGGAGCTCAGTGATTTGTTTAGAGGAGAAATACAGTTTGTATGTGAAAGTGAAACTGTTTTTTCTTTAACCAAGGATTCCCGGCCTGATGACAGGGAATATTCATGAGCATGTGAATCCATGCCAGACCCATGCTGGAGAACAATAGTTACAGGTAAGTAACTTGTTCTGTTTTCACTATTAACAAGCTTTTTAATTCCAGAGTATGTTTGTGTGTATGGTCAGTCATTGGGCAGCAAGTGCATTTTTTAACAGTGTGTGTGTGTTTTTTTTTTTTTTTTTTTTGGTGGTTTTTTTTTTGGTGGTTTTTTTTCTTCTTTTTTTTTGATAAACGGCACACACACCAATTCCACTTAGCCCTTCCACCTTAGTCCACTTTTCTTCAGCCTGTGGAGTGGACTAGAGCAGCCTGAAAATGGCGTAAGACTATAAAGAAACCTATGAGCAATCCCTGGGGGTGTTGCAATATTGGCGCATTCACCTGAAGTTGGTTGCACTCTATCCTTTGTCTTTTCGTCGACTTCGTACGATGGGCAATGTTAGGGGAGTTTTTCCTAAAGTCTATCTTGGGGGTAAGATTCTATTAAAACGATCCCTTGGTATACAGGTCCCCATCTTGTAGTATAAGTGCGTACTACCCAAAGGATGGGTAGAATGACAGAGTAGCCAGGCTTATCTTATGAGGAGGATGTAAGCTGTAGGTAAGTACAATGAACTCGGTAAATACATTTGCCCAAAGAAACTCTTAAGACACTGAAAGCTATAATAATTAATAATTTGGCATTTATATAGCGCTACGAACCCTCAGGTATCTGAGCGCTGCTTATTATTACCCACGGTGTGTGGTGCTCATTTATCGACCTCGGAAGGATGAAAGGCTGAGTTTGGCCCCGCCGGGATTCAAACCTGTGTGAGCAGGCTCTGCACGGATGTCAAAGCGAGCGCTCTACTCGCTGTGCCACTTGACCGGCACAGTGGCATAAAATACAATATATATTTATTTTATATAGACGAGGGAAGGTCGGTAAACACTGGATTAGACTAATCAACATGCATAGGAAATATCAACAATGCTTTTCATAGGTGACTGCTTCAATAGTTACTTGTGCTTACAATTGTTACAGAAAATGACAGTAATTACAGTTCTACTGTTTAAATAATAGTTGCCACACCCGCATTTGTTACAGAGAAGTCAGTTCCATTAATTTACAAAGTCTCACAGACAAAGTCTGTATGAAGGAAATGGAGTGATATTCAACACTAAATGGCATTGATTCACTTCTTGTCAACGCTTTTCAAGGCTCTTTAGCAGTCTAATCCCTAACTAGTCAAGAGTTCATCAAAGTCAGTGTAGGATGGGAACAAAAGTATTATGCAGCAGCAGAAAAGGCAAAGTTCCTACTTTAGTTACTTAAATAAAATGCTTTAGTAGGATAACACAATTAAGGACCCTGCAAAGAAATCCCTAAAAAGCGCATAAACTGTTAAGCATGGGCAAAAGGTATTGTTGGACACACAAACACCTGGAATCACACTCTAGTCACAATGGAGCGACCTATTTGGCTTGTGTTAAGTTCTTCCTTGAGCACCACAGTACCTTACGGTGGTTGAAGAAAATGCAGCTGGATTCTTTCTTGTGCAGCAGCGACTGACCTGGTCTCCCGATTCCTCGGTCTGGTGACAAAAGGAAGGACTCTGCATTGGATGTCACAGCAGCAGTTGGGAGAAAGGACCCTCTGCAAGGATTTCTTCTTTCTCCCACATCGGTCTGCGGTACAGGCACCTATTTATCAGCTCCAAAAGTAAACAGTTACCACCCGGTCGATCTTCCTCGATTCTGCAGTCCTGCACTCTGGTGAGAGGACTTGGATGAATTGGATCGTGCATCCGGTGGTTCAACTTGAGCTCACCAAAGTGCTAGGAGAATTTGTTCATGCAGATACATTGCAAATGGTTCGGAGATCCCCTGATATTCGTGGTTTGCAGCCCTGCAAGGTCACAGCACCTCAGGCGATGGCTCAATCTGCAGTTCGTCTCAGGGCTGGTTGTTCCCACCCGCTAAAGGGAAGGAGTTGTCCTCTTCAGACTGCCTCTCCCGATAAGAAAACGGGGTCATTAAAGCAGTGGTTGCTTCACAGTTACTGGAAGGGTCTGCAGGTGTCTCTGGTTTTTCTTCAGCTTTGGATCTTCTGTTCCAGTGGTCAAATTGCCTTCTGCCCCAGGAACCTCACCTTTTTATTCGGATTTCCCATTCACTCCTCTGAAAACTCTCCCTGCAGTTTACAGAAAGGGGCGTGTTGCTGTCCAGTCAGGACAGCCATCCCCCAGTGGGAACTGGTTCTTTTCAGACGCCCTGGCAGACAAAGAACTGGAATTTCAGGCCCCTCCCGTGCTTCCTGCCTTAAGACACACTGGAGTCTAGGCAGGGACGCAAAAGGTTCCTGCCAAAGGCAAAAGTCACATTCAGACTTCCCCCTCCCAGAATGGTAGAAGAAGGGCTAATAAACGCCACCACACAAGAAATGGCAAAAAAATTATAAGTTACTCAATCCCCTTTCCTCCATACTGCATGGGCGTCCCTTCCTAGGGACGGGAGTCGGAACCTTTTTCACTAGAAAAAACCTTCTTCCCCTTTAAATGTAGGGGCGCGCGGGGGTGCGGCCCTGGGAGCATGCGCTACCCTGACTCCACCCACCGGCGCCACACCTCAGTCTCCTTTTGAAGCGTCGACAATATTCAACATTGTCGGGTCAGCGCAGAGTTCGTGCCGGAGTGACGATAGCCGACCAAACCCCCAAAAGCCTGCCAGCCCAACAATCTCTTGAATGACAACTGTCAAGCTGGTAAACCCAAGGGGAAAGGGGAAGTGGAGAAAATAACAAACGCAGAATCTTCTACTGCCCTCGCCTTCTGCTCATTCATAGGTAAGACTCTTCAGTAGATGACCAAGAAGTAAATCACAAACCTATTACTTCCTCTAGAATACTGTTTCTTTCTCTATACTGGTACCCAACTTTACCCAACTATCCTTCAATAGCTGCAGCCTAATGTTTATTGCTTTTAGGCTTCTGAATGGTTAATTGACTGTTGCTCAGTGAACCTTTCTCTAGATATGTTCCAGCAGCTGCTTGCTATTGATTGTTCTCTTGCTGCTGCTTCTTGCTTGCGCTGTAGTCCGTACTGCTATCAGTAAACAGTTCTTATTTATTTGATGCCCTTGATATGCTGCTTCTGTTAACTCTGAAAATTCTTCTTACATATAAAAAGAAAACATAACGCGACCTCTCGCCGCAACTTTTAAAATGTCACTTACTTCTGAACTGGTCAGAAACCTGGCATCGCTCACAGCCGTGAACCGGGTTCCTGGAGCATTTGTAAAGAAAACCGTTTTGCTGACCAAAAGGCTCAACCGTATGAGAGCTCCCATCTTATTCTTACTCAGTGGTGCTGTAAACACAAACGAGACGTGCACGCCACGTCTTCAGTTCCTTTACTCGAACGCGCTCTGTCTGAAAATTCCTCGCGCACAACTGGAACAACGAAAAAATTATACGTAACTCTAAGGCAATGTTACTGTTACTTCCTAATCACCGATTAGTTAACTTTCACGGCTACGATCAGCCGCACGCCAAGATTAGTATGTTACTTGCGCATTCAACCGCTGCTGTTAGTTTCAGCACACTGCTCGCAACTCCGTACACCGTGCCAAAAATACATGCATTGAATTCGCTTTACTTCTTTCACTTCGCACTAAGTTTTTTCCCTAAACATCCGTCACTTTAAACATTGAAGCACTTGACTGCCTTCTACTCTGCTATTGATCTCTTCAAAACAAAATCGTAGTGCACTTAGCTTTGGTCTTCTCTTCTGAATCTGCAGATCAGAACTCGCTTCCTTTCCCAGGATCTGCTTCAGATGATTTCTGCACCTCGGAATCTTTAATATCCTCTGGAAAGGTTTTCTAAGCATACTCTCAAATAAAATGATACTGGGACTTCTTTGGAGGGTTTTAACACTTTCATTACTGGAGCTATAATGGCTGTGACCTGCTCTGGTGAAAACTAAAATGAAAGGCAGTTTAGAATCCAACTAAGAATTCCAAGCTTCCGCACAGACAGCCCTAGCCAATAAATGCTGTGGAACTGAGCCTCCATCTTGGCTGCAGGAAACAAAGGCTTCCTGAGAAAACAACATTAAGGAAAATAACTTCTCTCAGCCCAGTTCAACCACCCAGAATCGGCCTATACCTTAGACAGACCAGACCTCCCCTTCTACACCTCCAGAACGAATGCTTGAAACCCATACTCTAGCATTGACTCCTGACCGTATAGTGAAGATAGTGAGGAATCCTGACACATTGCCTAATTAGGGGGGAGGATGGTGGGACGTATGGAGGAAAGGGGACTGTACGTTAGTCACTACGGTGGATAACTTATAATTACTCTTAACGTCCTGTCTACTTTCATCCATACTGCATGGGCGATTACAACTGAATGTAGCCCCAGGGTGGAGAGAGGATACCC
Organism: Ambystoma mexicanum; assembly: GCF_040938575.1. Lineage (NCBI taxonomy): Eukaryota > Metazoa > Chordata > Amphibia > Caudata > Ambystomatidae > Ambystoma > Ambystoma mexicanum. The sequence goes on from NC_090929.1 coordinate 1,091,509,956, forward strand.
TCCTTAAAACAGATTCCTTAGGACTGCCTTGTCCGAAAGCCACGTCTGACTTGGAGCCGGCGTCCAAACAGTAATGCTTGCAGAAGGCCGAAGGGGTGGCCCAGGTGGCCTCCCAGCTGATGACCTGCCAAGGAAGCTGTGGTTCAAATGCTGTGGCCTTGGCCCTGACTGCGTGGGCGTGCATGTTAGCTGGAGGTGGTTTATGATGCCTCCTTGTTGGCCGAAACCATCCAGCGTGCAATAGATGCCATGGATGCTTGATACACGGTCCTTGACCCTGCAAAGGTGACACAGTGCTTCCGACTTGCAGATGCCCTTGGTCCTGTCTAGATAGAATTTCAGAGTCCGCCTGACATCGAGACAGTGCAAAACCCTCTGAGGCTCGTCCTTAGGGTCAGCAAAAAGCGTAGGTAAGACTATTTCTTAGTTTGTGGCTGCCATAGGTAGGAACGCGGGTTGTGTCTGCATGACCACCTTATCCTTGGGAAAGGTAGTATAAGGCTCTGAGACCCCCAGAGCCTGAATCTCGCTGACTCTGCAAGAAACTTTGGATGACTACTTCAGGACCTCCAGAGGCAAAGTTCGCTCACCAGAGTGTAAGACTGAGCAAGCGAGGTAAATCATTCGGGCGAGAACTGTTCCCCATTGGAGTCTGTAAAAAAAGGCACAAATACTACAGACCGACATTGGAGCATGAAGAATCCCTTGCTGGGAGTCCTTCCCCTCGACTGTTGCTGCAACTTCCATTCCAGAGTCCCTCGTTTCGTCACCACGACCAAGGGACAGGAGACCGGGTCCACCGGTGCTGCACCTTGAAAGAATCCAGCTGCATTTCTTTCATCGCTCCTCAGGTACTGTGGGAATCATGCTAGTACTTACCTTGAGTCATTCTTTCGCTTTCTTGTTGCTGGAGTGCTGATTCTGGTGTTTGGCTATCGCCCATACAGTTTGCCCAGGCCTAACACTTGTGTGAACATAAGGGAGTCTTTCCCAAGGTCTCTGAAACATTGTTTACCAACAAAAGCCCTTTACATTACTTGTAATGTAAGAACCCTTTGGTACCTTGCGTTTTCTGAACCTATGCCTTATCTGCTTTACCTCCAATCTGACTTTGAAGGACACATACCTAGATAGGGATGGACTGCTAAAGCTGTAAGGCCTCTGAAAAGTAATCCACATCTTTTAAAGTACTGACCTGCTATTGTTTGTGTTGCTTAACCTTTTATTTTGCCTACAACAGAACATTTACTGAGTTACTATAACAAGTGATTTTACTTACTTTGACCTGTATTCGATTAGCTGTATAATTAACTTCTGATGCTTGTTAATCTGCTTAGAATCACATGCTGTGCATATGGTCCGACATCCAGTGGTAACCGCGGAGTATTGCATCTTGTGTTTCGGGGGACCGCAAGGGGACATCGGCATAGGCGTGTCTGAAACACTATCCCTATCGTGAAGTGTGTAGTACCCAAAATCCCTCACGCGCCGAGGTCCCTCAGATTGTTTTTTTCTGCCCAGATAACTGGTCGCCCTATATCGGAGCTCTTCATGAGACATTGTTTATCTTACCGAATTGTCGGTTTAATCCCCGTTAAGTCACTTCGTCTATCAAGAACATCTTCGGCGAAGACTAGGGGGAACAGTCTACGGCTGTGGATTCCGGCACCTAAGATTTGGCGTTCGGACCTCCACGTGGTCGGCCCTTCTGGCCGGCCTACACAGTAGGGAGAGTGGGCTCGGGGTTTGCCATACTGCTATGATGTCTTTCCTCTTTTCCACTTCTTTCCTTTTTGGTCTGGTCACCCTTCCCTTCTGCTATGGAAAGGTCTCCATTTAGATTTTGCCCTCTGTGAAGGGTCAGATATCCGTGGAAAGACGAGCACACTTCGTGTACGCTTGTCTCCCCCTAAAGCACTAAAGCAGTGTTCGGCATATAACTCCTAAACCTAATCCCTTAAGGAGCACCGGTTAAACGGTGGGCCGCGTACGGTATGTCACGCGTGGAGCCTCCCTCCCCTGCTGCGACACCAGCCGAGAGTGACGGGGGTACATCGGATGACCAAACGTCCAACGCGACGTTGTAGACCTTGAGGCGGACGTTTCTAGAGCCGCCACGCCCGTCCCCGACCCTTCCAAGCTCGACTCAGGTCTTGCTACAGGGACCACACCCGGTGACAGGGGCGTACAATCGCACTGCACAAAACACACAACCCAAGCGCCCTCCTCAGCGAAGAAGGCGCAAGGGCCATCGGATCGACCTGATCCGAAGCCTTCCCCGCATCCGCAGCAGCGCATGACTGGGCTTAATAAATATAACAAAGGCGCTACTCCCCAAACTACACACGCCGAAGTTTCTGAACAAGAAACTTCGAGTTTCAAGGTTTCCAAGGCCCGTGCAGGCCCGAAAACTACGAGTAGGCCTCTACCCGAGAAACCATCATCGGAGGCATTGTCCCCCGAAGATTCGGTAACTATCAGTAAGAGCATCAATAGGATTGTTACGGCGGTGGGCCTAGTACCGGTTTCACCCACAGTTATGGGCCAATCCGCCGAAAGGTTTTCCACGGTTTTGGAAAACGATCTTGAGGACTCTTACGTAGAGAGCCAGGTACCCCTCTCAAGCACCCTGAGGAGATCCTCTGAACGCCTTAGGGCGGAGGACCCGGTTCCTGCTCAGCTTGTTCCATTTGGGTCATCCAAATGGACCACAGAGCAATTTGAGGGGTATATGGATCGGCTGGAGCAGGTTTTCGGGGCTTCTGATCAACCTCTGCCGAAAAAAGCTTGGGTAGACCCTAACCCTCACACACGAGTTGCCCAACACCGAGATGTTCAACACTATGTTAATTATCAAGAAGATGTCCAGAAGGACACGTATAGAGACATCTATACAGAAGAAGAGGAGACTTCTTTTCTGGACAATTATGGGGAAGATCAAGGCGCAACGGACAACTGGGAGGACACCCAGCAGGACGATCACAATTCTGATATCGTTTGCCTCGACTCTTCCCCATGCACACCGGTTCGGCAAGCTCCCCCGGTGGATGATCAAATAGCTTTCCACAACACGTTGAAAAAAGCAGTGGAATTCTTTCAAATTGCCACGCTTGAGGCATTGCCTGAACAGGATTTCGCGGAAAACATTATTAATGACAAGCCTCCGGCAAGCCAGTCTATCCCTCTCATGAGCTCTGTAAAGAGACGGCTGGCCTCTTCTTTACTCACACCCGCTCAGACTAGGGCCGTGAACCCAAGGGTCGAAAAACTCTTCCGGCCCTCCCCCACCGACCCGCTTTATATCAAAGGACACGCAATCCCAGATTGGTGGTGACCAACACTCGCAAGAGAGCAGGGGTTCCCCTTGCCACGGGAGAGTCACCCCCAGACAAGGAGTCCAAAAGGTTGTATGCGTTAGGCAAACGGATTACGTCGGCGGCTGCTTATACCGTCTGAATTGCCAATAACACAACGTTACTGGCAAGCTACGTCGACGCCCAATTGAACCTAATCCAGGAAGGCCTCCAGGAGGTTCCGGAACCAACCAGAGCCAAGCTTCTCGCCATTGTCTCGGAGGGCAAACTTGCCAATCAAAATGTTGTAAAGAATACCCTGGACTCTGCAGAGACAGCAGACGGGTCTCTCGCACAGGGTACTCTCCTAAAGAGACACGCGTGGCTGCACACGTCGGGTTTCAGGCCTGAGACCCAGGCATCCATCATCAATAAACCCATAGAAGAGGCCAACCTCTTCGGGAAGGCGGTAGACGATGCGTTGGAGACAGCCAAGAAGGAGCATGAGACTATTAAGTCGCTGCACCAGATTTCCCAAAAACCCTCTTCACAGAGGGGCAGCAATTCTCGGCGGTCCTTTCGAGGACAAGCCCGCGCCGCTCAGAATAATTTCGGCACGGGCAACTTCAACGCAAGTCAACCGGCTGCAAACCCCACTTACTACCCCCAGAGGGGTCAGAAGCGCAGAAAGAATAGAGGCAGAGGCTCCAATTCCAGAGGTGCATCAACCTCGGGTCAGAAATGACCACCAAATTCAGGTCTCCTCCCATGTCTCCCCGATCGGGGGGCGATTAACATCTTTCGTCAAGGCATGGGAGGGGATAACTTCAGACCAGTGGGTATTAAAGATGGTCGCCCACGGTTACTGTGTGGAATTCGCCCGACCTCCACAGTTCAGACCGCTGAAACATCGACACCTTTAACCGGAACATCTGCAGATCCTGGTCCAAGAGGTGGAGGCGCTGCTGGGAAAGGACGCCATAGAAGCCGTCCTGATTCTTCAGGTAAACAAGGGTATCTATTCAATATACTTCCTTGTACCCAAAAAGGATCTCACCATGCATCCTGTTCTAGACCTGCTCCCAGCGAACAAGTTCATAAAGCCGCAGAAGTTTCGCATGGTAACACTGCAAGAGGTGATCCCATTGCTAAAACAAGGGGATTTCATGACAACATTGGATATGAAAGATGCATACTTTCATATTTCAATGCTGCCAGCGCACAGAAAATTCCTAAGGTTTGCGATTCAGGACAAACATTACCAGTTCAAGGTACTCCCCTTCGGCATAGCCTTGGCGCCAAGGGTGTTTACCAAGGTCCTGGCAGTGGCAGCAGCACACCTGCGCAGACTTTCAGTTCCAGTTTACCCTTACCTCGACGATTGGTTTATCACGGGGGACTCGTTCGACGTTTGTTTTTCGAACACCCAAAAGACAGTAGACCTACTGTTCAGCTTGGGATTATCTATCAACGAAAAGAAATCCAGCTTAGTCCCCAGCCAAGTAAAACAGTTCCTGGGGGCTCTAATTTGTACGGAAGACTGTCTAGTCTTCCCTTCCAGCGAGAGGGTTCAGAACATGCTCTCTCAAGTTCCTCAGTATGTAGCTAGTCGGGAGGTGACGGTACGCTAAGCTATGCGTTTGCTAGGGATGATGGCGTCATGCATATACTTGGTCCCCCACGCGCGGCTGCGCATGCGTCCCATGCAAGAGTGGCTCAACAGCCAGTGGTGTCAGGCCAGCGGACAATGGGAAGATCTGTTAGTTGTCTCGCCAGCCCTCGTTCTCTCTCTGCAGTGGTGGTCGCGGGAGAACCTCTTGAAGGGGAAAACCTTCACCACCCCTGCAGTGGAAGCCACTCTCACGACAGACTCATCTCTCACAGGGTGGGGGGGCTCACCCGCTTCAACAGACAGCGCAAGGAGTGTGGTCCCCTTAGGTAGCGTCCAACCATATAAACCTACTGGAGCTACTGGCAGTGTTCAAAGCATTGAAAGCCTTTCAGGAGCAACTGCAAGGGAAGACAGTGCTGGTCCTAACTGACAGCTGAACAGCAATGTAGTACCTGAACAAGCAGGGGGGCACTCACTCTTCAGAGCTATCCAAGCTGTCCCAAAACATCTGGATATGGGCTCTCAAACACAAGATGTTTCTGATATCTCAACATGTTCAAGGGGAACTCAATCTTCTGGCAGACGTACTCCGCAGAGATTTTCCTCTGCCAGAAGAATACAAATGGCATTTGCACGAAGACATTGTATTAGACGTCTTCGCAGAATGGGGGTTTCCAGAGGTCGACCTGTTCGCTACTCAGGAGAACGCCCAATGTCCAGATTACGCCTCCAGGTACCCCCAGAACCGATCCAAGGGGAACGGTCTCTGGATAACTTGGTCAGGGAAATTTGTTTATGCTCACCCCCCTCTCCCCGTCTCCCCTTCTGAACAAGATAATGCACTAGATGCACCAGGAACCAATCACCATGATTCTGGTGGCTCCCATGTGGGCCCGCCAACCCTGGTTCGCGCACCTGATGGAAATGTCCCTCTCCCCACCAGTCAAGCTGCCCTGCCCGTACAACATGTTGTCTCAGGACAGGGGCGAGACTCTGCACCCATGCCCACAAACTCTGAACTTCGCAGCCTGGCTCCTGAAGTCATAGAGTTTGGACATCTGCAACTCCCTCAAAGATGCATGGACACACTGAGGGAGGCAAGAAAGCCTAATACACATTATTGCTATGCCAGCAAATGGAAACGTTTTGTCATTTGGTGCAGTTTCAAAGGCGTCAATCCCACCGATTGCTCGCCTTCACACATTGTGTTGAAGACTAACCCTGAGTCAATTCCTTAAAGGTTCACCATGTCACAGCAAAAGGTGTTGTGGTGGAAAATACCTGTGATTAAAGCCTTTATGCAAACCCTCCAGCTTATAGCGATTTTGCGATCCCGCAAAATGCTGCGAAAATGGCCGTTTTGCGCAAAATGCCGCAAAACAGCCGTTTTATGCAAAAACAACATCTTTAAAAAAAATCTAATTTTTTTTTACATTTTTTTAAAGTGATCTGCAAAAATTACTGTTTTTAAATAATACTCAGTGCCAGGTTCGCCCCTTTTTGTTTACACAACAAATGTAATGCGCTAACACATCGCATCACTTGCGCCCCAAAAAAGTGCAGCCCAATCCACAAGGGACATGAATGGCACATTTTATATGCGCGCCCATTCAGATGGCCTTTTTCACCTCCTTGATCAAATAAAGTGGCGTTTCTGTCAATTTAAAAGCGCATCCCTCATTTCCAAGCAAGATGCATTTTTTTTTTAATGCCCCATTATTTGAGGAACTGGGTCAAAATCTACATTTAAAAAAAAATAAAAAAAATTATTACACTATGCGAGAGAGGGAGAGTGATGGGTGAGATGTGAAGTTATAGGCAAGAAAGCAGAGGGAGAGCAGTGGGTCAGAGGAGGAAGTGCTGCACAAGAGAGCAGAGGAAGCAGTGATGCGGTGGGCCAGGAATCTGAGAACGAGCAGCGGTACAGAAAGTAGGGGGAGAGTGTGGTCAGTGAGCCAGAAAGCAGAGAGGAAGCGGTTGGCCAGAAAGAGGCAGTGAGCTGCAGATTGGGAAAAAGGATGAGGGAAGAGTGCGATAGAGTGGGTGAAAGGATGCAAGATGCAGAAGCAGCACAAAAGAATAAAGGACTGTATATTGCGGGAGGAATTGTAGAGTGTAAGGTGTAAGGTGTGAGTATGATTTGGAGTGTGGCAGGGGCTGGGCAGTGCAAATTGTGACTTGACAGTGTGACATAGCACGTGAGTATTTGTATGACCGAGTGAGAGGTTAAGGAATGTAAGTTGTGATGGAGAGTTGGTGAGATGTGTGTTGGTGAGAGGTGTGTGGGTGTTTGGGGGATTGGAGAACATAGAAAGGGAATATTTTCAGCATTACAATTGATAATGATCAATTTAGTTAATACTATTAAATGGGCATGAACACTAAACCAGAAATGTAGCCACATCAAACACTGTTCTGCCAAGCCAGAGACATCTGGGACTCTTCCTATTAAATTAATACAAAAGATACATAATAATGATACCCTGGCTCTCTTGTAGCCTTGCACTCTGCCTAATTCTCTGCCACTCTGCCTATTTCCTGCATGTGGCAATCTTACACCCTCCAGTTAATACAAAATGTCTTGCAAAAATGCTGCAATAAATAAAGGTTTGTGCCACAAAATTTGCCATTTCATGCTGCAAAATTTGCCATTTCATGCCACAAAATCCTGGAAGGTCTGTTTATGGAAGGGGTTAAAATAATGTATCCCCCCATCACTCACCCAGCCCCTGGGTGGGATTTAAATGTCGTTTTAACTAGGCTCATGGGACCCCCGTTTGATCCTATGCATAAAGCTAGTCTGAAAGACCTGACTTACAAGACAGCCTTTCTAGTAGCTATCCCTTCTATCAGAATAGTTAGCGAACTACAGGCCCTCTCGGTCTTGGACCCCTTTGTTACAGTCCACAAAGATAAAGTAATTAATTCTGTGCACTCATCCCAGATTTGCGCCAAAATTTATTGTAAAGTTCCATGTGAACCAGTCAATCGAACTACCCACATTCTTCCAGAGACCTACTAACATGGCCGAAAGAAGCCTTCACACACTAGATGTGCACAGGGCAGTCATGTTCTACATGGATAGAACTAAACCACTGAGGAAAACTAAACAATTCTTTGTTTCACTGGCAGCTGGTAGAGAAGGGGACCCTGTCTCTAAATCAGCAATATCAAGGTGGATTGTCAAATACATCACACTATGTTACACTCTTGCAAAGAGAGAACTGCCCTTCAAGCCTAGAGCACATTCTACTTGAGGCACTGTGGCATCCATAGCATTCATTGCAAATGTTCCCCTAGAGTCCATTTGCAAAGCGGCAACCTGGAGTTCTGTACACACCTTTACAAAACACTATTGCCTAGACACTCATTCTAGGTCTGATTCTCAGGTGGGACAAGCAGTACTAAGACCTCTTTTTTCTACTGTTCCTTCACAACCCACCACCAACTTCGGGTACTGCTCCCTAGTCTATGCACAGCATGTGATTCTAAGCAGATTAACAAGCATCAGAAGACATGCATTACTTACCGTAAAAGCATTTCTGATGATTGTATCTGCTTAGATTCACATGCGCCCTCCCTGCCTCCCCGCTCGGGGTGGAAGGAACATAGACTTCTTACTACTTTCTCTCTTCATGTACTCACTCACTATAGCCTTGGGCTCCCTCATGGCAGAAAAAATACAATCGGAGGGACCTCAGCGCGTGAGGGATTTTGGGTACTACACATGTCACGATAGGGATAGTGTTTCAGACACGCCTATGCCAACGTCCCCTTTCGGTCCCCCGAAAGACAAGATGCAATACTCTGCGGTTACCACTGGATGTCGGACCATATGCACAGCATGTGAATCTATGCAGATACAATCATCAGAAATGCTTTTACGGTAAGTAATGCATGTCTTATGGTTTACTCACCTGAAGTATTGCATTGGTTTTCTATTGTTTTAGTTTGATATAGTACTTGCTTACTGAAATATAACTTTACCTTGCCTATATAAAATAATTATTTTACTATAACTACAAGTCTATAAGTGTTTCTTTGGGCCTATGTATTTACTGAGTTCATTGTACTTGCCTGGGTAGAATTTCCATCTTGAGTGATATTCGCCTCACCTGGTGAGTCCCACTGCACTTTTTGCTGGACTATTGTGTTTTTCTAACCCTTATGAGTGAGTGTGAATCTTTTTCCTTAATCAGCCATTCTTATTTTGTACTCTAGGCACCCCTTCTTTTTGGGTTAATTTTGATGGAGTCCCTTTCCTCCATCCTTTTCCACGGCATCTGTAATTTCCTATTGTAGCAGACAGCACCTTCAGGAAGTGTTACTGGAAGCTCATTGAGCTGCCTTCTTTAAATATATTTCTGAGGCTTGTGGAATCTGCTTAGATCACATGCTGTGCATAGGCCGACATCGAGTGGAAGCTGCGGAGTATTACAGTTTGTTTTTCGAAAGTCGAAAATGGGGCGTCGACACAGGCGTGCCAGTAATACTATCCCTAGTGTGACGTCCACTGTACCCAAGATCCCTCACGCGTGTAGGCCGCTGGCCTCGGCCCTTACAAGTAGGGAGAGTGGGGGGTGGTACATACTCTTCACTCTTGATATATAGTTACATTTTATATATTCCTACACTTAGCAGCCCGCTGCCTTAAGGTGCGTATGGAGGGTACCCCTTTTCAATTCTGCCCCAAGTGCAATCGCAAATACCCTTGGGTCGACAGGCACGCCACGTGCAATCTCTGCTTGCCGAGGGATCACCCCGAAGCGAACTGCAGAGCGTGTAGTAGGTTTAAACCTAAGACACTTAAGGACCGTTCGACAAAGCGTTGGGCCCACCACGCCAGGCAGGAGGCCATGGCAGCGGAGGGCGCCTTCAGCGATGGCAGCGACGCCGTACTTTCGGACGGCGAGGGCATTACGGCGTCAAAAGACAGCCGACGAGCGCAGGTCCCCGAACTCGGAAGGTCGTCCGGCAGGGCGGCTATGGGGAAGACCCCCGGCGACGCAAGCGCTACACACCTAACACACACTAAACACACTAAGACCAACCGGACCTCGACGACGTCGACTTCCCGGAAAGAGGCACAAAAAGAACGGTCCGACTCGGTGTCCTCTGGGCGCTCTCGATCGAGATCGCCTCACGACGCAAGGCAATCATCCACTCTTGCCAAGAGTGCCTCGCTACACACATTAACGGAAGTTCGATCGTCGGGAGACGAAGACGACTTCCACCCCCAGGCCGCGCTCCAAGATACCGAGACCGCGGTTAACACCAGTGAGGCCCCACGCCCGAAGCACACAGATACCTCTCCAGACCCTCGGCGCCAGGCGTCGAAAGTCTCTGGGGCCTCCAAGGGACAGGGAAAACATTTTTCCACGCACGGGGAGGGGGGGAAACAGCGGAAAGCACAGCCTTCCACCCCTGTAAAGCCATCCTCTCACCCTAGGCAGACAAGCAAACACAAGTCTACCCTTGAAAAGGCCCATAAATCTTCACCTGCTAAAGTAATACCCTGTTCCAGGGAATGGTCCAGTGAAGACATAGACAGGGTTATGTCTAGGATGTCTTCCTTGGCTGATTTTTATGATAAGAACCCAGAACACTTTCTTTCATATAACCCTCAAGGGGCCACACCCTCAGGCTCCTCCAATCCTATCCCGCTAAGTAAAAAGCCCCGGTTCGAAAGACCTGAACCCTTCGAGGTTCAACCTTACTCCACTCCATATTCTACTCCACTCCCAGTTACCAGGGACAAGTTTTCCCTGAAGAGGACCAGGAGTTTAACATTATGGAAGAACAAACCGGGACAGATTACTATGCAGAGGATGAGGACCTGGAGGAGGGAGAATATGAGCAGGAAATTTACAGAGTAGATTCCCCAGTACAAAGCGAAGCCCCAGTTACTGACTCTCCAGTTGATAACCAGCCCCTCCTTAACGAGGTTCTCGCTCGAGCAGCGGAACACTTCCACATCGACACCCACGGGGTACAGGAGGAAAGGGACTTCGCGGAGGAGTTTGTAGGAGAGAGAAGACCGGTCGCTCAGACCATCCCTATCCTCAAATCCATCCAACGAAGAATAGATCCTTCCCTGGTGAATCCGAACCTCACCAGAGCTGTCAACCCCAGAATTGAAAAGATTTTCCGGGCAGCCCAGTCTGACCCTCTGTATATAAGGGGACATCTTAAACCAGATTCCCTAGTGGTTACCAACACTAGAAAAAGGGCTGGCACGCCCTTATCTTCATCAGAAGCTCCTCCCGACAAGGAGAGCAAAAAACTTTACGGGTTTGGCAGGAAGGTAGCCTCAACGTCCGCCTACCAAGCAAGGATTGCGAATTCCACCACCCTGTTGGCTAGTTACAATTGCCATCAATGGGAAGAAGTCGCGGCGCTCATTGCCTCTGCTCCAGAACCGTTAAAGGGCCAGCTGGCTCGGATCTCGGCAGAGGGGAGAGCCGTGTCTGGTTGCATTTTAAAAGCAACTTTCGACGCCGCTGACAACGCAGGGAGATTGATAGCAGAAGGTACTGTTATCAAGAGACATGCGTGGTTACGGCAGTCGGGATTCAAGACAGAAACCCAGGCTTCTTTAATAGACAAGCCAGTGGAACCCGACCTATTGTTTGGGAAAGCGGTCGAAGACGCACTTAAAAATGCCAAAGATGAATATGAGACTCTCAAATCCCTTGGCCAGCTTACCAACAAACCCCCTAACCAGAGGGGGAACAGTAATTTTCGTCGCCCACGCGGCCAAAATTCACAAAGAGGCAACTATGCCCAGGGACAGGGTACACAATGGAATAACAACCAGCAGTCTACCCAGAGTTACGGCAGGGGTAACAAGAGAGGTCGTGGAAGAGGCAGAGGCAGCCCCAACAAGGGAGGTGGCACGCCTCCACCAAAACAGTGACGCTCAGTTCAGGGTCCCTTGCCACGCAACCCCAGTAGGGGGACGCATTTCCACCTTCACCCAGGCTTGGGAAGGGATCACCTCAGACAGATGGGTGCTGTCAACAGTATCCGCAGGATATTGTATAGAACTACTGCAGCGTCCCCGGAACCATCCTCCACGACAAAGAGTGCACTCCCTAGAGCATCAAAGAATCCTTCTCGAGGAGATCGCCATTCTGCTAGAAAAGGACGCGATAGAACTCGTCCCAGGACACCAGGTAAACAAGGGTATCTATTCAACTTACTTCCTTGTGCCAAAGAAAGATTTGACAATGCGCCCAGTATTGGACTTACGGCCTGCCAACAAGTATGTCAAGCCCCAAAAATTCCGTATGACCACGCTACAAGAGGTAATCCCCCTCCTAAAAAAGGGGGATTACATGGCAACCTTGGATATGAAAGATGCTTATTTTCATATTTCCATGCTCCCAGCGCACAGGAAGTACTTGCGCTTCAAGGTGGACAGCCGCCACTACCAATTCAAGGTACTGCCCTTCGGGATAGCCTCAGCACCAAGGGTATTCACCAAGGTACTGGCGGTGGCGGCTGCACACCTACGCAGGGAAGCAATCCCGGTGTACCCTTATCTGGACGACTGGCTCATAACGGGGGAAACCCCAGGAATTTGCAGGTCAAACATTCAGAGGACTATCGACCTCCTCCACGAATTAGGCTTCTCCATCAACGAGAAAAAGTCAAGTCTGGTGCCAAGCACCTCAAAACAGTTTCTAGGAGCTATCCTAGATACTCAGAAAGGATTGACCTTCCCTTCGGAAGAGAGAATTCGGAATATACTTCTGCAAATTCCGTATTATCAGTCAGGTCAACAGATAACAGTACGCAAAGCTATGCGGTTACTGGGCATGATGGCGTCATGCATTTACCTGGTCCCCCACGCGCGTCTGGGCATGCGTCCCATGCAGGAATGGTTGGCGAAACAGTGGTCTCAGGCAAGTGGTCTTTGGGACGATCTAGTGGTCGTTTCGCCAACACTCGTACAAAGCCTACACTGGTGGACAAGAGAGAATCTCGCAAAGGGGAAACCCTTTTACGATCCCGAAGTACAAGCCGTGGTGACTACAGATGCATGCCTTACTGGGTGGGGAGCTCACCATCTCCACCACACAGCTCAGGGTCTCTGGTCTCACTCAGTAGCCAAGAACCACATCAATCTGCTAGAGCTTCTGGCAGTATTCCGAGCGCTAAAGGCGTTCGAGCCCCATCTACTGAACTTGTCGGTGCAGGTCAGGACGGACAGTACGACAGCCATGTTCTATCTGAACAAGCAAGGGGGGACTCGTTCGCCAAATCTGTCCAAGCTTGCCCAGAAAATATGGATATGGGCACTCAAACGGAACATCTTCCTGTCATCGCAACATGTTCCAGGGGAGCTCAATTCCCTAGCAGATACTCTAAGCAGAGACTCCCTCCCAGAAGAACACGAATGGGTCCTTCACAGAGACGTAGTAGAAGATCTCTTCTCTCAGTGGGGTTTCCCCACTATAGACCTATTCGCCACAAGCGAAAACAAACAATGCCCAGGATTTGCATCCAGGTTCCCCCAGCCAGACTCCCAAGGGAATGCCCTGTGGATGAACTGGTCAGGGATGTTTGCGTACGCTTTTCCACCAACTCCTCTCATCAGGAAGGTGGTGTACAAGATGAACAAGGAATCGATGACGCTCATCCTAGTTGCTCCCATGTGGGCGAGACAACCATGGTTTCCACACCTATGCAGGATGGCGGTGTGCGAACCCATCAGACTCCCAGCCTGGTACAACCTACTGTCCCAGCAACAGGGTCAAACAGTGCATCAGAAACCCAACTCTATGAACCTAGCAGCATGGCTCCTGAAGTCATAGAGTTTGGACATCTCAAATTACCACAGAGGTGTATGGACATTCTAAAGGAGTCCAGGAAACCAAATACAAGGCACTGTTACTTTGATAAGTGGAAAAGATTCGTTATCTGGTGCCAGAATAAACAAATCAACCCGGTTGATTGCACTCCTTCCAACGTTGTAACATACATGCTCCACCTGCTGGATGCAGGGTTGGTTTTTAACTCGCTGAAAGTACACCTGGCAGCCCTCTCGGCTTACACCACATCCCATAACAAGGTCTCGTGGTGGAAAGTACCAGTGGTTAAAGCCTTCATGGAAGGAGTAAAGAGACTTCACCCTCCTATTTCGAACCCACCGCCAGGATGGGACCTCAACGTGGTGCTAGCTAAGCTCATGGGACCCCCATTCGAACCCATGCATAAAAGTAGTCTCAAACACCTGACTTATAAAACGGCCTTCTTAGTAGCCATTACCTCCATAAGAAGGGTCAGTGAAATTCAGGCTCTGTCAGTGCAGGATCCTTTCTTTACTATCCACAAGGACAAACTGGTTTTACGCACACACCCTAGATTCTCACCTAAAGTCATATCCAAATTCCATGTAAACCAGTCCATCGAGCTTCCGGCTTTCTTCCAAAACCCGCAAAGCTCGGCTGAGGTGAAACTACACACCCTAGATGTGCGTAGGGCGGTCCTATACTATGTAAATAAAACCAGACCGCTAAGGAAAACAGATCAACTGTTTGTCTCCGTAGCTACAGGCAGAGAGGGGGATCGCGTCTCTAAGGGCGCTATCTCGAAGTGGATTATCAACTGTATACAGCTGTTACTCTCTTTCTGAAAAGACTCTGCCTTTTACGCCAAGGGCCCACTCTACTAGAGGCATTGGTGCCACTCTGGCTTTCATTGCAAATGTTCCCCTCGACACCATTTGCAAAGCGGCTACTTGGAGCTCTATTCACACTTTTACTCAGCATTACTGCATTGACACTCATTCCAAGACAGATACACAAGTGGGACAAGCGGTTCTAAGACATCTGTTTGCTCATGACCCTTCTCACATCCCACCTCCTTCTTCTGGTACTGCTCGCTAATCTATGCACAGCATGTGATCTAAGCAGATTCCACAAGCCTCAGAAGGGATACATTACTCACCGTAATCGTATTTCTGATGCTTGTATCTGCTTAGATTCACATGCGACCCACCCTTCCTCCCCTCCGAGAGAAGGCGCATGATTGCTTGTAGTCTTACCTTTCTGTCTATCTGCTTGGATTATCTGTACTCACGCTACTCCTCATGCTTCCTCATGTCAGAAAAAATACAATCTGAGGATCCTACACGCGTGAGGGATCTTGGGTACAGTGGACGTCACACTAGGGATAGTATTACTGGCACGCCTGTGTCGACGCCCCATTTTCGACTTTCGAAAAACAAACTGTAATACTCCGCAGCTTCCACTAGATGTCGGCCTATGCACAGCATGTGAATCTAAGCAGATACAAGCATCAGAAATACGATTACGGTGAGTAATGTATCCCTTATATTCCTTCTGAGAGCTGTTTCCAAGGATAGGGGGGTATTTGTTTATCCTACCTAGACTACTTTAGTAAACACAGACATCCCTCCCCCCCCCCCCCTCAATCTTACCCATCTTATGTTGAGACCTGAGGGGACATTGTGTCCCTTTCCCTTCTGTAACTTTTTGGTTACAGTGACTGTTAGGCAGGAATGGATGTAGGAACTCTGTGGGAGACTACACAACCCTTGTCCTCTTGGTATTGGGTAATCCACCTTTGGTATAGACCTGAACTACACAAGTTGGTAGTGTAACTGCAAAGCCAGGCTCATCGCAAATGTAAATGTGAGCTGTAGCAATGGAATCCACCAATACAAGTAGCCAAGTAACACTTACACTCAAGGTTTGTAGTTAAAATAATTATTTATTTAGTGGTCGTTTTTAAAAAAGCATCCTTTAAATGGGGCAATATAATAAACTTCAAATACTTTTCCAGAATCGCCCCAAAGCTAGCAGATACTCTTTATAAACACTCCCAACACCCTGAGGTGACTTCACTAACTAGGACAGTAATTGGTTTTATATATCACTAGTACACTTTGTAGATTCTGAGGTTGGCAGAAACAAAATGTTAGAGGAAGGAAACAGGTGAAACAGGTTCTCAGAGCATGTGAGCACTTTAAATCTTCCAATGAAGTCTAGATAAAAACCTGTCCCAGCAAGATTAGTTTAAAACCAATGCATCACCTATGAGGGACAGTAAGAATCAAAGTCAAATGGAATAGAATGCGGGGAAGCCAGCACAGCCAAAGTCAATTGGAGCAAAGTCTATGGAGCTGAGGCACTTAATTAGTAAAAGTCTTGCACAAAGTTAGAGAGTTTGTTAAAGAAAAATCACTGTAGGCTTACAAGCTGTTACACTTGTGTAAGTTAGAGCTGAGATCGACTCTAGAAAACCAGCTACTGCAAGTTTCAACTGAGGAGCAAGCTTCAGACAATGAGGTAAGTACCCCAAAGTCAGAACAGTACCTTTTGGTTAGAGTGGTCCATGTTAGGCAAAGTTTGAATGCAGTACCCTGTGGGACCACTACAGAGAACTATGACTACAGGTGTAAGCAAAACCAACATTTGGTACAAGTCTGTACCACACCGTTTTGGTAGCGTGTTGAGCAGCCAGGCTTATCTCAAGAGGGAATGTGAGCTGTAATGATGTTACACAGAGGTCTACAATCACAGGTGTTCAAATAAACTCTTACACTCAAGGTTTCTTTGATAAATACTTATTAATTTATCTGTCGGTTATAAAACATTCAATAGGAGACAATTGTATATCACACAAAAATACACTTCAGTACTATTTCAGAAATACTTTTCAAGAGGAGTAAAAGGCAAAGATTATTCGAACATGATGAAAGCTTACAGTTGTTCTTAGACAGAGCAAATATTTAGAGTTCAGCAGAAGAGTCCAGTCTGTTCAATAGGCTAGGCCAAAGTCAATAGGCTAAAGTCTTGCATAGGATACAGCAGGTCTGGTAGTTAAACGGAAATGTCTGTGCAAAAGTTCTTAGGAATAGTTTGTAGCAAGAAGAATCCTATGTTGGGTCACAAGCTGATTAGGCCTGTGAGTTGGGAAAGTTCCAAGCACTTTCACAGTGAGAGGTAAGTACTCTGTCTGGTTTTACAGTACCTTACAAATGAAGAAAAAGAGGCAGCTGATGACTTCTGTTCCTGTCTGTTCCTGCAGATCTCGCTGTTCCTGGGCCTCAGTCCTGGGGACAAGAGGGAGGATGTCAGGGGACTCCTGCACTGCACTTGAACAGTCAAAAAGCTTGGCAAACTTCAATTCCGATAGCTGTAGTGAAGCACACAAACTGGTGTCCCTCTCCTTTGTTATTTGGTTTCCTGCAGCAGTCTGGGGAAAATACAACCAGCTCCGGTATCCAGGTGGCTTACTGTCGAGTTGATTGGTCCCACCAACTCAAAGGGAGAAGTCGTCCTTGCAGGGGCTTCTCTGTCGATGTGAACTTGCCGATTCGGACCTGCAGCAGGGCTTCACTGGGCAAACCAACGGTCCGGGAGTTGTAGCAGCCATCCTCTTCAAGCTTGTCTTCTGTTCTTTCGTTCCAGTGGTCGAATCTGCCTTTCAAGCCAAGAGACTTGACCTTTATCCAGTTTCCTCCCATTCATTCCAGCCTAGCTGTCACTCGCCCAGCAGGATGGCTTGCGGACAGTCAGCCAGCCAATTACCACAGAGTGCATTTGGGTCTCCTAGGAGACTAAGCACAGGGAGTTTCAGGGACTTCACTCACTTCCTGCCCACTCCAGACACTTGGGCGCCAGAGGTGGTCTTCAGTCCTGAAGCCCGCCAAAGGCGAAGGAACAAAGGGACCAAACCTGGTTTATCGCGGAGAGACAAACTCTAGAAGGACCTTTCCAAAATGAAATGGCGAAAAAAGAAGAACGGGACCGGTTTAAACAAAGGGGACTCAGACGCCATCTTGAAAAACATGGCTCCTGCGATTTGATGCTACCGGAGCTACAGATAGTTTGCAGTCCATGAAAAATCATGGTAGTTCTTTGTAAAGCCACTGCTACCAGCCGTTCTGAGAGGAAAGGGTAGCATTTGACTGCTACATGAGTATCTAGGCACGGGATACTAAGTAACCCCTCCAGCAATCTTTTGTAAGATAGGGTGTGCTGGGTCTAGGAATTTAAAAAGGCTAGTAAAGTCAATTTCTCTTTACTTACTCTTGGAAACAGTAGTTCATCCCAGAGAAGGTATTTAAACCTTGGGAATGTCTAAAAATGTATAACCAAAGAAAACAAGAGTAAAACACACATCAAAATACTTGAGGGTAGGGAAAAAAGGCTCACACTCATGAGGTAAAAAAATCAAGTCCTCAAAATCTTTCAAAGTTGCTGGGTGTCTCGAAGGTGAAGGGAATTGGCAAATGTTTGAGACTTCTCCCTAACAGTCCAGCTGGCTCCTGCCTGGTTGCAGTGATGCAGATCCTTTGTTCCTGGGCTTCAGTCGTGGGGACAAGAGGGAGCACGTCTGGGGACTCCAAGAGCAGCAATTCGATGGTCGGCTGCAGCTACGGCTCTTTTCGGATCAGCAGTACTTTGCGGTTTTAGTGCTCGGTAAACCGCGCCACTCCAGATCTTGGATACCAGTTGGGCTTCCTTCACTCAAGTCCTGCACTCTGGTGAGGTGACTCGAGCTCTGGTCGTCCTGCTTTTGGAGGGTCCTGGGCATACTCATGGAGCTTCTGGCTGGATCACAGACGTTGCACTTGACTACAGATTTCTCGACCCCTGGAACTCGGTTCCTGCATCAGCAAAGAAATACAGCCAGTGGGGGAGTTTGTCTCGGGTGTTAGTTGGTCCCACTAACCCAAGGGAAGAAGTCGTACCTTCCGGAGCTTCTCTTGTTGAACAGAAAGTGACTTTCAGCACAGCAGCAGGGCTTCACCGGGCAGTTCAACGACCCAGGAGGATGCAGCAAGCTTTGTTCATTGTTTCATCGTCTGGTTGTTCTTCCCAGTGGTCGACTCTGCCTCTAGTCCCAAAACCCTCGTCTTTTAATCTTGGTTCTCCCATTCATGCACAGCCTAGCTGTCACTCAAACAGCATGGTGGCTGTCCAAAAAGGACGGACAGCCAGCCAATCAGGATTGGGTGCCTTCAGGCATTACTAAAGACAAAAGGACAGGGAGTTTCTGGGAATCTCCCTCACTTCCTGTCCTTTCAGACACACTGGAGCACAGAAATGAGAATTCTTCCTAACAACTGTTAGGTAAGATTTTCATTTCAGTGATATATCTTCCTGACCTGTGCCAACCCCAGGACTTGTTGCTGGACTTTATCAGTGTCATTGTTTCCCTTATTCCTAGGTGAGTGGAAATCTTTTTCTCCTCTCGCCTCGTCTTATACTCTTTTTATGAGTGACCTTTTTATGTCCCTCCATATTGTGTGGTTGGAGTTATACTTTCCTATAAACTTTGAGCTTAGGCTGGGTTGCCCCCTTAAGATACCCTTATTTTTCTTATTACCTCTTGGTTGAACTACTGTTCCCAAGAAGTAAAGTGAGATTCTCGTACTTTACATTGATTTTAGTGAGCCAGCACACCCCATCTTATGTGGAGTGCTGGTGGGATACAATATCTCCCCTTTATTACCTTGTAAAATTTGTGTTCAAATTTCAAGTTTACTTGAATGGCAGGTGGCAGTGAAACTATTTTTGACTTTGTCATTATTACTCGCAGGGTGTCAACTCATCCTCAGTAATGTACAGGTGGATCACCATTCTGCTAGAATGGTGGGCTACTTTTTTTGCCATTTCTTGTTTGCTTGTTGTTTCCTAGGTCGTAGTCTGCCATTCTAGGCAGCAATGACCTCTGTCAAAGTTTGGTCTTCGGCGGGATTCCTTTGCATTCCCCGCAAAGGCTCTGTAGCCCTTTGTTTTTTACCTTGCCTGAAAGGAACCAGTTCCCACTGGGAGGGGGGGGGGCTGGTTATCCTGATTGCACAGGCAGACCACCCCTTTCTGTAAACGGCATGGAGAGTTTGCATAAGTTATGTTGTAGTTCTTGATAAAGACTCTGATTCTGGAAGCTGCTGACAAGTTGACAACTGTGGCCAATTCCAAAGAGGAAGATGACGAAAACACATCTGTGGCGTTTTATAACGACCGGAGAGCCTGCTGTGTAACCAGAGCCTAACGTATCTCTTCCTTGCAATCGACCTGTGAGTCTTGAAAACGCTCCGACCCAGACCAGAGGTGGGTGAGGCCCACTAGTCTCAAGCAGTCCCTCAACGATGTACTTTGACCTTCCTGGGCTGCAAGCCGCCGATCATGGTGGGTGGAGGGGGTGCCTTCGAGCCTGAGAGCAGTGAAAGGTCGTCCAAATATTGCTGACATTTTGGTGGACTACTGCTGGACCTCCAGAGACACTATTCAAATCCCTGAAGTCCCCTCACCGGAGTGCAGGTCCGAGAGAGTGATGAGAATCCAACCAGAGACATTAGTCCTTCATCTGCCTCCTGAAAAAAGGTGCCAAATCCACAGAGCCGTGAGAAACCGGGAATAATCATTTGCTGGCAGCCTCCTCTGGTGACTGCTGCTGCAAGTTTCCAGCCAGTGTCCATTTTTCCAGTCTCCAGACCAACAATCCAGGGACTGGGTCATGTGCTTCTGCATTCTGTATGCTTTCCCCCAGAAGCTCTTCTTTATTCCTAAGGTACTGTGTTGGCTTGGGTAATACTTACCTTAAGCCTTGTGTGGTTGGGAGTTTTTTTGCCCATACCATTCGCCCAGGCCTAATGCTGGAACACATATAGGGAGCATTCTGTGAAGTCCCTGAACACTTCTAACTAACTCTGAAGCTAATACTTGCTTGTTGAAAATATCCACTGGAACTCTGACTTTCCTGCATCTGAACCCTATCCTGACCTCCCTACAGCTGGCTCCTGGACCACTAGGGTCCCTCTTCTGCCTCCTGAGAAAACTCATTCCATAGATATGGAAGGACTAAAACAGATAAGGCGTCTGTCTTGAAAACTATAACAAGTTTTAAAAGTACTTGTAAAATTAGTTAGTGTTTAAACTATCTCTGAAATAGAATAAGCTAAAAGTGTTAGTTATTTTTTAAGTTGCTGATTGCTCCTTTAAAAAGTATATACATTTCTTTACTTACTTTGAATAGTGTCCCACTCTTCTTAAAAGTTGGTACTGTTTTATTATTCTTAACTGAATGAGTGTAAAGGCTTACCAATAGGTTTACCTACCTTTTAATAATGGATTGTAATTCTTAAAGTGTACCATTGTGTTTTGCTTTCCCTGATCTGCTTAGTGTAGTTCTAAAACAGGCTTGGAGTTAATCATTGTCTTGTAGTTTCGTGTAGCCCCTCTGAATATAGATACTTACTTACCTTGAACTGCTTATTGCTTTTCTTAAGTCTGCTATAATTCTTATTTAACTTGGAATTAAAAAGTATCATTGGTCCAACTATCTCTTCGTGTATTCTAATAGTGTAAACGTTATGTACTGGGTTATACTGACTGAATAGCTGCTACTCTTCTAAACCTGTAAACACTGGGTTGTGTTTTCTCTGAATGGCTCTAGGGCACTTCTTAAATAGTTTCACTTTGTATACATATCATTGAGCAACTTTAGGCATCCAGGTAATCTACAAGTTGGGTTCCTCCCTCTGAACTGCTAAAAAGTAACATTGGTGTGTGAAGTTACACATGTTGCAACAGTGTTGGTCTAATTAAGTGTTTTTGTAACTGAATAACACTGTTTCTGATGTTTGTTAATCTGCTTAGAATCACATGCTGTGCATAGGTCCGACATCCAGTGGTCACTGCGGAGTATTGCATTTTGTTTTTCGTAGTCGAAAAGGGGACGTCGACAAGGCGTGTCTGTAAAACTATCCCTATAGTGACGTGCGTTGTACCCACAATCCCTCACGCGTCGAGGTCCCTCAGATTGTTTTTTTCCGCCCAGCTTATGGTCCCCTTACGCAGAGCTCCTAGAGAGACATTGCTAAACAATTACTACGGACCTCGGTCCTTAATATATACTTAATGTTAAAGATCCCTCCCCTCGACGTTAGCTGTGAAGCTGTTTCTCCGCCGAGCAAGTTTTCGACGGAGGAGAAGAGACGGAGGAGATCCTTCGGCGCTGCCGAACACGTGGCCAGGCCTCGCCGGCCAACATACAGTAGGGAGAGTGGGGGTTTCGAACTTTTATCTTCTCGTCGAGAATGTCTTTCTTTCTCCCCTATCTTTCCCTTGGGGTTGTTATCACCAGTTTTTATTGCCTCAGCTATGGAGAGGACACCTTTTAAGTTTTGTCCACGCTGTAGGGGCAAATACACTTGGAAGGACAAACACAAGCTCTGTAATCGTTGCTTGCCCCTCAATCATAAAGAGGACAGCTGCGCGGCCTGTAAGCTCTTGAAACCAAGAACTCTTAAAGAACGTAAAGTTAAGAGGTGGGCGGACTACGCTATGTCGAAGTTAGTTTCCTCACCCGCCGCCGCTGTTACAGAAAGTGACGAGGAGGGTGATAACTCGACGTCCGTTACGGAAGTCATTAACCCCCAGAAGGAGCGCTCGCGCTCCTCGACGTCCGTCCCCGGCGGGCTCGGCTCACGCCCTGCTTATGGGGATGAACACCCCGGCGACAAGGACGCACACAGACCCCATAGGCCTAAGCACACAACCCACGGCTCTTCTTCGTCGAGGACGAAGGATCCACCAGCGCCGAAGGGGACGCAGGGCACTCCGGCGTCGACCTCAGACCGCAAGGGTCTCAAGCCCCACCCGCAAACGCAGCCGCGACCAGCGATTGGGCTTTCATCGAACACGGGCGCTACCTCAAAAACATCCGACGTAACGCTCCATAGAGCGGCCGTCGAAAAAACAACGCGCAACGCAGGCAACGCCGACTCCAGAACCCTCCACTGACGAACTCGTCGTCGAGAGTCTGGCGAGAATTGTTGCCGAGGACAAACATAAGCGGGCGACGAAACAGACGTCGAATACCGCACCCAAGGAAATAGAAACGCCGAAAAAGCACAAGAGTAGCCAGGAACTGCCCCATCCATCTAAAGGCACTTCTGAACTACCGGAGGGCTTTTCTGAGGGCGACGGAAACCTTTCGTCGATGTTGTGGGAGCGTTCGAAGCGTTTTGAAGGTGAAAACACTGATTTCCCCCCTCTAGACTATTCAGGGGTCCCCCATGAGACCCTGGAAAGACTCCATTCTTGTATGGAAAAGATGGAGAGGTTTTTGGGTAGCCAAGACCCACCCACACCCAAAAGACCAAGAGAATGGACCCAGGATGACCCTAGGGTCAAGATTCCTAGGCTGTTTCCCCCTTCTACGGATGCATATGACCTCACTGAAGAGGAGCAATACCTCCAGGAAGATGAGGAGTGTTTAGGTGGAGAGGAAGAACTTGTGGAGGAGAGGTTTGAGGAAGACCCTTACACTAGCACAGGAGCTTTTGAAGAAGATACAGCTACCTCACAGCCCTGGCACTCCCCATCAGTGCAGCCGTGGCAATCCCCATCAGTGCACTCAGACCCTGATGTCTTTCACCCTTCTCCTCCCAAGGACTCACCTATTGGGAAAGCCTCCCCCATAGATGACCAGCCTTCACTTAATGCACTATTGCGCAAGGCAGCAGCGCATTTTGAAATAGACACAGGGGAGACTCTTCCGGACATAGACTTTGTAGAAAAAGTTATTAAAGAAAAAGCCCCGGTCAGTCAGTCCATTCCGCTCCTGGCCTCTATAAGGAGAAGAATAACTCCTTCCCTTTCCAATCCGGCCTTAGTCAGAGGGGTCAACCCTCGGATAGAAAAGCTCTTCAGCCCTTCGTCTTCTGACCCTTTGTACATCAGGGGACATTCTATTCCGGACTCTCTGGTAGTTACTAACACAAGAAAGAGAGCGGGGGTACCACTATCTACTAGTGAGGCACCACCTGACAAAGAGGGCAAGAAGCTCTATGCACTTGGGAAGAGAATCACGACCTCCGCCGCCTTCTCAACCAGGATTGCGAATAACAATTCCCTACTAGCTAGCTACGCAGATGCACAGTGGAGCAAGCTGCGCAGCGAAGCAGAGGACGCACCAGAACCCCTGCGTTCACGCCTGTTGGCTACTATATCAGAGGGAACTCTTGTAAACCAGGGCATCGTAAAGAACTCCTTAGATGCCGCAGAGACAGCTGGCCGTTCCCTGGTTCAGGGAATACTTCTCAAATGCCATGTCTGGCTGCGCAATTCGGGATTTAAGCCAGAAACCCAGGCTTCCCTAATAAATAAGCCCATAGAGCAAACACATCTGTTTGGGAAAGCAGTTGATGAGGCCCTAGAACATGCGAAGAAGGAGTTTGATACCATCAAGACTCTTGACCAAATTTCTAGGCCTCCTAACAGACGCAGCTATGGCAATAGACGCTCCTTTCGTGGCCAACGCCAGCAACAAAGCCAACAACAGTTTTACTCTGCTACCAACTGGCCCTCTAACCAAAGCACCCAGTTCAGTCAAAGAGGCCAACGTCGTGGCAAAGGAAGAGGGCGAGGCTCCAGTCCAAAAGGCCCCACGCCCAATACCAACAAATGACCCAAAGATTCGGGTCCCCTCCCATGCATCACCGGTCGGGGGCCGGCTAACATCGTTCCTTTCAGCATGGGAGGGAATAACGTCAGACCGCTGGGTATTATCCACCATAGCCCACGGATACTGCATCGAATTCAACGGTTCCCCGAAATACAGACCCCCACGGAACCGGCGCATGACACCGGAACACCTCACTATTCTTCTTCAAGAAGTAGAAGAGCTACTGAAAAAAGAAGCTATAGAGACTGTCCCCCTATCTCAGGTAACAGAAGGTATTTATTCAGTGGACTTCCTTGTACCCAAAAAGGACTTAACCATGCGCCCTGTATTAGATCTGCGCCCAGCGAACAAGTTTGTCAAACCCCAAAAGTTTCGTATGGTGACCTTGCAGGAAGTAATCCCACTGTTATCACAGGGGGATTACATGACAACACTAGACATGAAAGATGCATACTTTCATATTTTAATGTTGCCAGCGCACAGAAAATACCTCAGGTTCAAGATAGAGAACAAACACTACCAGTTCAGAGTACTACCCTTCGGGATAGCATCTGCACCAAGGGTATTCACGAAAGTACTGGCAGTGGCAGCGGCCCACCTGCGCAGATTATCCATCCCGGTTTACCCGTACCTCGACGACTGGCTCATAACAGGGGATTCTTACGAAACATGCTTCTCCAATACCCAAAGGACCGTAGACCTTTTGTCCCAACTGGGCTTCTCCATCAACGAAAAGAAGTCCAGCTTAGACCCCAGCCAAATCAAACAATTCCTAGGGGCTCTAATTCGAACAAAGGACGGCCTTGTCTTCCCCTCCAACGAGAGGGTCCAAAACATGCTGTTTCAGATCCCCCATTATGTGGCAGGTCGAGAGGTGACGGTACGCAAGGTAATGCGCTTGCTAGGGATGATGGCGTCATGTATTTATTTGGTACCTCACGTGCGCCTGCGCATGCGCCCAATGCAAGAGTGGCTCTACAGCCAGTGGTGTCAGGCCAGTGGACAATGGGACGATCTAGTGGTGGTCTCGCAGGCCTTGGTTCTCTCGCTACGATGGTGGACAAAGGAAAACCTGTTATTAGGGAAAACTTTTGCCACACCCGCAGTGGAAGCCACTCTAACCACAGACGCATCCCTTACAGAATGGGGGGCTCACCTATCCCATCAAACTGCTCACGGAGTGTGGACTCCGAGCTTAGCATCCAAGCATATAAACCTGCTGGAACTATTAGCAGTGTTCAAAGCACTGAAAGCCTTTCAGGAACACTTACAAGGAAAGACAGTGATGGTCCTCACAGACAGCACCACAGCCATGCACTATCTCAACAAGCAAGGGGGCACTCACTCTCCAGGACTGTCCAAGCTGTCCCAGAATATATGGAAGTGGGCTCTCAAACACAACATGTTCCTACTATCACAACATGTACCAGGGGAACTCAATCTGCTAGCAGACAAACTCAGCAGAGACTTCCCCCTACCCAAAGAGTACGAATGGCAATTGCGCGAAAACATCGTCTTAGACGTCTTCACGCAATGGGGTTTCCCGGAAATAGACCTGTTCGCAACCCTGGACAACTCACAATGCCAAAGTTACGCCTCCAGGTACCCCCAGAACCAGTCCAAGGGGAACGGTCTGTTGATTCAATGGTCAGGGAAATTTGTTTACACCTTTCCCCCGACTCCCCTCCTCAACAAAGTGGTACACAAGATGCACCAAGAGCAGGTTACCATGATACTAGTAGCCCCAATGTGGGCCCGGCAGCCATGGTTCGCTCACTTGATGGAGATGTCCCTATCTCCCCCTATGAAACTTCCCTGCCCGTACAACATGCTGTCACAAGACAAGGGCAGGACACTGCATCCATGCCCTCAGACCATGAACTTAGCAGCCTGGCTCCTGAGATCATAGAATTTGGACATTTACATCTCCCTCAGAGATGTATGGACATCCTCAGGGAAGCCAGAAAACCTAATACTCGCCACTGCTATTCTAGCAAGTGGAAAAGATTTGTCATCTGGTGTAGAAGTAAGAACATCAACCCGGTTGAATGCTCTGCCACTAACATTATTCTGTACTTGACCCATTTACTGGATTCTCAGGTCTAGTGTTTAATTCCATTAAAGTCCACCTAGCGTCACTTTCTGCATACACCACTTCCCAACTTAAAGTGTCGTGGTGGAAGATACCAGTTATCAAGGCCTTCATGGAAGGGGTAAAGAGAATGCACCCCCCGATAGCTAACCCAACTCCCGGATGGGACTTAAACGTGGTACTTTCTAGACTCATGGGCACTCCTTTCGAACCCATGCACAAAGCAACTCTTAAATACCTCACTCTTAAGACTGCGTTCCTAATAGCTATCACCTCCATTAGGAGAGTAAGTGAACTACAGGCTCTTTCTGTACTAGACCCCTTTGTATCAGTTCACAAGGATAAGGTGGTTCTTCGCACACACCCAAGGTTTGCACCAAAATTCATCTCGAAATTTCATGTAAACCAATCTATAGAACTACCAACGTTCTTTCAAAACCCTTCCAGCTTGGGAGAAAAAAGTCTGCATACACTAGATATACGCAGAGCTGTCATGTTCTACATGGAAAGAACCAGATCACTGAGGAAAACTAATCAGTTCTTTGTCTCGGTGGCAGCAGGAAGAGAAGGAGATGCAGTCTCTAAGTCCACTATATCTAGATGGATTGTACAATGCATCACTCTGTTACACTCTTGCTAAGAGAGAACTACCCTTCAAGCCAAGAGCACATTCCACTCGAGGCACTGGGGCTTCCATAGCATTCATTGCAAATGTTCCCCTTGAGTCCATCTGCAAAGCGGCTACCTGGAGTTCTGTGCACACCTTTACAAAACACTACTGTCTAGATGCACACTCTAGATCTGACTCCCAGGTGGGACAGGCAGTATTAAGACATCTTTTCTCTACTGTTCCTTCTCATAACCCACCGCCAACTCCGGGTACTGCTCGCTAGTCTATGCACAGCATGTGATTCTAAGCAGATTAACAAACATCAGAAGACCATGCATTACTTACCGTAAAAGCATTTCTGATGGTTGTATCTGCTTAGATTCACATGCGCCCGCCCTTCCTCCCCGTTCGGATGGAAGGAACATAGACATCCTCTAATATATTTCTCTCTTTTCTGTACTCACTCACGTCTAGAAGGCTCCCTCAGGGCAGAAAAATACAAACAGAGGGACCTCGACGCGTGAGGGATTGTGGGTACAACGCACGTCACTATAGGGATAGTGTTACAGACACGCCTTGTCGACGTCCCCTTTTCGACTACGAAAAACAAAATGCAATACTCCGCAGTGACCACTGGATGTCGGACCTATGCACAGCATGTGAATCTAAGCAGATACAACCATCAGAAATGCTTTTACGGTAAGTAATGCATTGTCATATTGTGATAAATAGGGTCTGCTGCCCTTGAATTACTTATGGTATTCTAAAAGTCTTAACGCTTGTGGCTTTACTCTCCAAGAATAGCATAGTGCCATTCTGAACGTTTTAGGTTCGACTCAATTTAACTGTTTATTGGAATCTAAATAAAGTTATATTGTGGTTTGTATACCATGAGTATTGAGTTGATTTTTATAATCGTGTTCATATGATATGTTATAGCACTTCCCCAAGATTGATCTGGGCCTACTTGCATTTAAAGAAAACAATTATTTTTACGGTACATTGCGTTTCAGTTTTTCTTTTAACCATATGTATGCTACAATTTCTTTGTACCGAGCTACAGCCCTCTGTCCCTCCTAAAGATAAGCCTAGCTGATCTGTCTACGTTACCAAATGTTCTCGGTTGGTACAGCCTCCTACTAAGTGGAGTTTTTGTACTGTCTCAGATATGGTTTTATGAAGCCAGTAGTTCAGCTTTAGAAAAACTGCTCTAACAGTATCCGTTCCCTCTGAGTGGCTGGTGGCAGTAGATCGTTTGCCTAACAATTTTGTGAAACTTAAAACGCATGCTGCATTTGCAGCTGCAGTAAGGCTCACATGGGGCACCATTGATCCAAAATGGCTCCTGTCGTCTTTTTTTCCATCTCACAATGGTTTGTTCTTTCTTGCTCCTTCTGCTGTGCTGGCTGGGGGAGGTCCTTTTGTGTCTTTGGTCTTCAGCGGGATCCCTTTGTGAAGCCCGCCCGACGGCACCAGTGTGTCTGGGAGGACTCCAAAACTCCTCAGGTCTTTGTCCTCCAGTGTGCCTGCTTCAATTCAATTGTAACTGGGTGGAATGCGGGGAGGGGGAGTGCTGGCTGTCCTTAAAGGACAGCCCTCATGCATGTTGAATGGCTGGGTTGCTGCATACAACGTTGAGGGTCTTGATGCTGAAGCCAGTCTTGACCACTGGAGGATTCATTACGATTAGGACGACAACATCTGCAGCGCCAGAGCCTGCCAGTAACGATTCATACGTGTGGGAGTTTGCCCATACACATTTGCCCAAGCCTAACACATGTGCGTCTACAGGGAGCCTTCTACAAAGTCCCTGAACACCTTTTCCTAACAAACTGTACTTACTTGCTACAAGTCTTCTGGAACTCTTAATATTCTGCAGTTTGTGCCTTATCTATTTTGCCCCCCAATCTGACCGAGACTGCCATACCTAGAAGGCGGGAGGACTTCTCAAGCCTGAGGCCTCTGTGAATTTAAATGCAAATTTTCCCTGCTTTGTGTTAGTCTTGATTCATTTATTCTTCCTTGAACCAGTGTTTCCAATTATTATTTGCCAAGTGCTTTACTTACGTTGCTTTCAAAATGTTTCCAAGTGTTTAACAAGTGAATTTACTTACCAGGATTATCAGTTTGATTGTTGGTTGATGAATACTTTTGCTAACCTAAGGAAACTTTCACTTGCCTGCATTCCAACGTAAGGTTTACCATTGAATTGAGTTACTCCTGCAAAAGTCTTACTATATGTATGTAGATATGTTTCTCTTACTTACCTGAATTGAACACTGCTCTTAACCGTGCCTAGAATGTTTAATACACTTGTAGTTGTAGTTATATATAAATATTATGTAAGTGTGTGCCCAAAGGTCTTTGTAATCTACCACAGCCCTTCCCTCACCTAAGATAACCCTGGCTACTCAGCCATAGCTGATCTTCACTTTTTTTCCTTTCAAATCTGAAATTGCCGTGAGGGGCATTTAACTTCGCAGAAGACCTGAAGTGGACAACCCGGTTGGTGCTTAATATGATTGAAGCTGTCTAGCTAGCATTCGTCCCAGGGAGGCCCTTCTCCATTAACAGCAGCAGCATGGTTAAGGTTTTTGTAGTTATGGGAATGTACTCATAAAGGTTCTAGCCCCAAAACTAGAAAGTATCCATGCACTGAAGCTGTTGAGCTCCAGCAGATTGCCGGTGAAATGCTGCACCACGACTCTTAAGAGCTCTGAGTCAGCATACTTAGATTGCGTGGTACCATCAATACAAGGGGGAGGCATTCCCTTGCAGGTCTTCCCAGTCGAGAAGCAGCTCTTTGATGATATTTGCTTTGCCAATGCTGATCATAGCAGCAGTTTTTCATTGTTCTTCTAATGGTCCACCTACACAGGATCCTTGCCTATAGTGTGGGGACAGACTGCTCCAAGACCCAGTACCAGCCAGTTCAGGCAAAGCACTGATCCATAGAGGAGCCTACAAAAGTGCATGACCAAATATGGAGTGTAGGACCTGAAAGAGCAGGAAAGCAACCTAAAAAGATGGCACGAAGAACAAGAGCCATTTTGAGTATATGATACTCAAAAAGTTGAAAAATGGTAATTGCTGTAAAATCAGTTTCACAATAATTTAAGTTAAAAAGGTAACATGTTCACTGTCACTAGCCTGTTAAGCTATTCTGCAGCTCCCCAATGGAACCCACCTATTTGGCGCTCATCCTCACTGTTGTAAGTAAAACTAAGCTGCTGAGATCACGCCCGGTAAGTGCATATGCTTAACCTTATTTACTTTAGAAATTGTGTCAACAGGTGCTGATACTTAGCAACTTGAAACAGAATGATCTGTTTTAGCTTATATAAATTTTTATGTCCAGGATGCGGGAAATGCTAGTATAGTGCTAGTGTTTGGGGCTTGCGTTAAGGCCGCATAGAATCGGGCTGTCTGGTAAACTACTTTTTTGCTTCGATTGTCCCTGTATATTTAGCAACACACAATTTTAAAACAAATGTAAAAATGCTACTTGTGTAACAATTTAGAAAAGTTAATTGAAATGGCTATTCCTTGAATCTGAGTCAAGGGCTAAACAATGTTACAACTGTGTATAACCATTCTCCAGCTTGAAATGCTTTCAAACCATTTGTATGAGATCTTACTGTGTATTTTGTGCTCTTTTACAGAGGAGAAGAACCTCGCAGAGGTTCTTATCATGAGTATACTGCTGCAGAACGCACTTATTTTGATACTGTACGAGCCGCTGGCACATACCCTGAGGAAACTCGGCGAGAATTCCCAGCACGCACTAGAGAACTATATGCAGATTGGGATCCATACCAAACTGAATACTATGACCCTAGATATTATGACGATCCGAGGGAATTGCGTGATTATAGAGACCCCTATGAACAAGATATTAGGGAGTACAGTTACAGACAAAGAGAGCGCGAAAGAGAGCGGGAGCGGTTTGAATCTGATAGAGACCATGATAGAAGGCCATTGGAGCGCAGCCAGAGTCCAACTCACTCAAGGCGGCCGAAGAGCCCCGTTACATCACCTTCACAATCCGAGACAAGACTTCAAAGTGACCCTGAGCGCAGGATCTATAGCCGTTCTTCAGATCGTAGTGAAAGTTGCAGCTCTCTATCCCCACCACGATTTGATAAACCTGACAAAGTCCGAACAGAACGTTTTATTAAGAATGAAAAAATTGAAAAAGAACTGCGTCCTTTTGATCTTGACCGAACAGAAAAAGAGAAAAGAGTTATCAAGAAGGAGAAACAAGAAAAATTGGAAAAAGACAAAATGGAAAAGGTTAAACGCAAGACTAAAATCAATTCCCCAAGTTCTCAGTCATCTGAAACAGATCAGGAAAATGAGCAAGAGCCTAGTCCTGATAAAAAAGGTCTTGGCAAGCAGCCACTAAAAGAGAAAATTGACAAAGAAGGGTCGTCAAAAAATCGTCTGGATTTAATACCCTGTGTGGTACTAACTAGGGTTAAAGAGAAAGAAGGAAAAGTTGATTCACCTACTCTTGAAAAATTGAGAGGGAAATATGACAGTGATTCTGTGAGGTCCCCACCGCTGGAACAAAAAATTCAGCTTGCTAGAATTGAACCAAATAAAACAGACCAAAGTAAAACAGAACCTGTCAGGACTAAAATATCTAAAGAAAAGGTTCTTTCCAGCCATGTTGAAGTGGTTGACAAGGAAGGGAAGGTGAAAGCCAAGAAACAGCTAAAAACAGAACAAACCATTGAGGTGGCTAATCCAGTTGACCTCGAAAAACTCGAAGCACGGAAAAGGCGATTTGCAGATGCAAATCTGAAACCCGATCGTCAGAAACTTGATTTTAAGAGAAGCAACCAAGATGAAGATGATGCACGTCTGCTTTCAAAAAAGCAGTCTGATGGACCAGGTGCCTCACGAGAAATTACAATCTTAAGAGAGGTAGACTTGGACAGAAAGCCTGTGAGAAAAGAGCATCCCAGGAGGGAAGTGAAACACATTAAATCTGAAAGACTAATTACTGTTACAAGCCCAAAAGATGGCCAAGAGTCTGCAAGTATTTCTGTGGGTATTGCTTTGCGTCCCAGCTCAGAGTTGCAAGCTCGTTTAGGTGAACCAGTTGATGTTTCGGAGATGCAGGATGTTGTGAAAAAGATAAATCTAACAAAATCAAATCAACGGCAGCTACAGATGACAGATGATCAAGGGACTGAAAGAGAGAGGCTTAAAGAGGAGGGCAAAAAAAAATATTGTCGCTTGTTGGAGGAAATGTCTGAACATAAACTTGGCCAAGAGAAACCTCACCCTTTGGAAATGGAGGAGAAACTTGGCATAGACATTGATCACACGCAAAGTTATCGTAAGCAAATGGAGCTAAGTCGACGACTTAAGCAACAAATGGAAATTGAGATGGCAAAGTCAGAGAAGTTTGGTAGTCCCAGAAAGGAAGTGGATGATTTTGATAAGCGTAGCCTTGTACATGAGGTTGGAAAACCACCACAGGATGTCACAGATGACTCCCCTCCAAGTAAGAAACGTAAAACTGATTATTTAGAATTTGATAATCTGACTAAAAGAGAGAGGAACTACAGGAGCTCTCGTCAGATGAGCAAAGATTCTGAAAGGACTGCTTGTTGTCCAAGCCTCAGACATTTTCCTTTTCATGAAGAGGGTGACACTTCAGATTTCCCAAGGTTATTGCCAATAAAAGATACCAAAGAGTCTCCTAAATTAGATGAAAAAAGTGTGTCCTGTTCTATGATTAGGGATAATGTTCTAAAATGTACCTCGTATGAACTTGGCAAAAAAGACCAATTGGTTGATGTAGCTAAAGTTAAATTGTCTTTAACTTGTGAAGATGATTCAAATAGATGGGACGGTCAAGTGAAACAAGAGTCTTGCAGAGCAGATGCTCCTTTCCAGAGATGTGCCATCAAAAATCAACGATCACGCTCCCTACATGATCTGGAACCCGGGGAGGTTCCTACAGATTCTGATGAAGATAGTGATAATAAGCTTAATTCACCGAAAGTGTCATCTCTTTTCGATAGTTCCAGGTTTTCATTTTTACTCCGTGAAGGAGAGGAAAAGCTGCGTGAAAGAGAGGAAAAACTATCAAGTTCATCTGAGAGAAACAAATTTTACTCCTTTGCTCTGGACAAAACTATCACCCCTGATACAAAGGCATTACTTGAGAGAGCTAAATCTCTTTCTTCATCTAGAGAAGAAAATTGGTCTTTTCTTGATTGGGACTCACGATTTGCAAACTTTAGAAACAACAAAGACAAAGAAAAGGTAGACTCTGCTCCTAGACCTATACCGCCTTGGTATATGAAAAAGAAAAAAGTTCGTACGGACTCCGAAGGAAAACCAGATGACAAAAAAGAGGATCATAAAGAGGATGAGCAGGAGAGGACAGAGTTGTTTGCCTCTAGATTTTTGCATAGTTCCATATTTGAGCAAGACTCCAAACGCCTGCAACATTTAGAAAGGAAAGATGAAGAACCTGATATCCATCCTAGTAGGCATTATGGCAAACAGGTTTCCAGTGATGGTGCAAATATTGTTTCTGAGTTTGTGCAAGAGCCTGTGGTTTTGTTCCATAGTAGGTTCATTGAGCTTACAAGAATACAGCAGAAAGAAAAAGAGAAGGAGCAGAGAACAAAATCACATGAAAAGCCAGAAGAGAACATGGTTCAGCCTAAGACCCCTGAATCCATTCCAGATTCAAAAGAGCAAGAAATAAAGACTCCAGTGTCATTGGGGCCATCCCCTTTGATTCGTCTACCACAAGAGCCTGCAGCCGCAGTTCTCGAGAAGTTGACAAATGAAAAAAATCCTGAAGCTCCATCAACAAAAGACAAACTTTCTGAGCTTGCTCCATCAACAAAAGACAAACTTTCTGAGCTTGCTCCATCAACAAAAGACAAACTTTCTGAGCTTGCTCCATCAACAAAAGACAAACATTCTGAGCTTGCTCCATCAACAAAAGACAAACTTTCTGAACTTGCTCCATCAACAAAAGACAAACTTTCTGAACTTGCTCCATCAACAAAAGACAAACTTTCTGAACTTGCTCCATCAACAAAAGACAAACTTTCTGAACTTGCTCTATCAGCAAAAGACAAACTTTCTGAACTTGCTCCATCAGCAAAAGACAAACTTTCTGAACTTGCTCCATCAGCAAAAGATAAACCTTCTGAGCTTGCTCCATCCGCAAAAGATAAACCTTCTGAGCTTGCTCCATCCACAAAAGATAAACCTTCTG
The DNA here is from genome assembly GCF_040938575.1 of Ambystoma mexicanum. NCBI lineage: Eukaryota > Metazoa > Chordata > Amphibia > Caudata > Ambystomatidae > Ambystoma > Ambystoma mexicanum. The sequence continues at coordinate 1,091,544,273 of NC_090929.1, forward strand.
AGCTTGCTCCATCCACAAAAGACAAACCTTCTGAGATTGCTACATCAGCAAAAGACCTACTTGAACCCACATCAGAAACCCCAGTGGCAAAAGATCAGCTCCTAGAGATTACACCCAAGCAAGAGGTTTCGGATTCTACTGATGCTCAGGAGGACTCAACTCCTGTGCCTGAAATCGCTCTTTCTATTTCCAATACACCACCAGAGCAGTCTGAATCTCCACCAGTTGAAGAAGAAAGTAAAAGCACTATCCAAATGCCTCATTTAAGTGAAGACCTTATACCTCCAGAGCACCCTTCATACCTGGATGCTAAGCCTCCTACGCCAGGGACTTCGTTTGCAGAAGACAATAGTGTTGAGATGGAGCCTGCAAGTGCACCTTGCATTACACCACCGTTAAAATCCATAGCAAACACTGAGGAGCCGAGTGAGTTGAAGGAAGAAAATACATTGTGTGAAAATTTGGATTCAAATACAAGTCCAAAGGTTGAGGTGGCTCCAGAGGCTCAACCTCCAGTTTCAGACCATGACATGGAGGTTGAACCCCTGGTTCCTGTAAGAGAGAAAAAGTCTTACAAAGGCAAGCGCTCAAAGAATCCTGTACAACCAGCTACTGCTACTGTCGTAGAGAAACCTGCTACAAGAAAAAGTGAAAGAATTGACCGTGAAAAACGTAACCGGTCAACCTCTCCTCGAGGTGACCCTCAAAAGCTTCTGGAGCTAAAGGTAGAGACTGAGAAAGCTCCAAGAAATGCCTCAAAATCTCCCAGTTCTGTGCCAGATCCAGAAATCATAGAGCCTGCTGTCCGATCTAGACGAAGAAAAGTGAAATCTATTTATGCTACCAAAGTAGTTGACTCCCCACCTTTGGTCAAAGAAACCATTGAAACACCTAGGCCCACCAGAAAGAGAGTTGAGAAAGAGCCTCCAGAAACAGTTAGCATTCCCACCCCACCACGGAGAGGAAGACCCCCAAAAGCACGTCGGAAGATTGGCGAAGAGATATCCCCTGTGAAAGCAGAACTAGTTAAACAGGATTTGGGGGATACACTACCAAAGGAAACGACTGAAGCCCCAAAACCTGCAGAGGGGTGGAGATCACCAAGATCTCAGAAAATGGTTCACAGTCAACAAAAGAAGGGGAAAAATGAACAGAAAATATCACCAAATGTTTCACTGGACTCTATTGTAGATGCTAATGAACAAGCTGTTCAAGAACCTTTTACCAAAGAATGTTTGGAGACATCTGAAAAAGATATAGATGATACTGAACCAAAACATTTAAAAAAGCCAGATGATGTTGACACTGCTCCCTTGGAAGGTACTTCGATGGAGGTTTTAGAACAAAAACTTGTTACAGAGAAAGCAGGAAAGGCCAAAGGTGGAAGATGTAGAAATATTAAAACTTCTGTTGATCAAACCAACGTACGGATTAGAAATGTGGAAATACGGCTTAATGTGGATGAGGTGAAAGGTGCCTTAAGATCAGGCGAAGGGGAGTCTGAGCAAATTGTAGTGTCACCTCTTAAAGTCAAAAGTCCTTTAAAGGAGGACATGCCCCCTTCATTCAGTAAAATGGATACTGAGACACCTTTTCCAGTGTCGCCTGATAAGGAAATTGGAATGGAGCCACAACCTTCTCCTGAAGCGGTGCAACTGGCAAAGCAGATTGAGCTGGAACAGGCTGTAGAAAACATTGAAAAAATCACTGAGAATCCATTAATTACTGCTTACAAAGAGCCAGTTACAGATGTTTCTTATAAGGAGCCAGAAGCGGAAGTGTCTGAGGTTCGTCCAGAAGAGGAAGGAGACAAACCTGCTCACCAGGCTAGTGAAACTGAGCTGCTAACTGCAATTGGATCTATAATCTGTGATGTTTCTGCAGAAGCTGAAAGCTTCCCTGCACCTCCCACCTATCCACCTGATGCTGAAACTGAACTGCCTGTAGTTCCAGCAGTGGTGTCATCACTGCAAGAAGAAATGGAGCCTGGGACTGACCACTCTGTGAATATCATAAACTCAGAAGCACCTGATAAAGAGAGCTCTGTTTCTGTATCTAACTCTTTGTCAAAAGAAACTGTAGAGAGCAAGGAAGCGGAAGTTAACCTCAGCGAGTCTCCCAATAATACAAAGGAAGCAGAACCCTTGCAAGATTCAGATATTCCGCGTAAAGAAAAAGGTCGCCCCAAGGCAAGCCGCCCCAGGCGTACAAGAAGCAACAATAAGAAAGCTGAATCAGTTCATAATGTTGTTGACCCACGCATAATTAAAGGGCGATTCCCTATCAAGAAGGAAATTAAGTTACTGAGTGAAGTAATGTTGAAAGATGAAAATGACATTGCTATTAACCTTCCAGAAGTCACTGAGCAGTCTCCCTCAAAATCAGGTCTGATTACATCTACCGAGGACATTTCTCAAGACATACCTAATGAGAACAAAACCCCCACTGAACCTACTGCTCCTGTAGATCCTCCACAGCAGTCTGGAACAGAAAATGAAGTAACACAGTCCTGTTTGAAGAAGAAAACACATTTGGAAAGTTCACCAATAACACCCCCCTCTGCACCAACCATAAGTGTTCCAGCACTTCCTTCCGCATCAGCTGCCAAATTACCAAGTGCTCCTGCTGTGGGAATAGTCCATCATTCTAGTTCTGTCATGGTAACGGATTGGATGTCTAGGCACGATGAGACTCGTGCTATTTCCACTCCCCCACCAGCTATGCCTCCTGACACCAAAGCCTCAGATATTGATAATAACTCAAGTACTTTGCGAAAGATTTTGTTGGAGTATGTTTCACCAAATAGCAACACAACTACCATGGTCACCACTTCGATCTCTGATCCAGTCAGTACATCCCGTTTGGAAGAGAAGCTGACTAATATTCCAGTGGATATGATGGAAAAATCTGAAGAGAAACCTGCAATTGCACCAATTTCCCACAGCACAACAAATACTCAAATCTCTTCATCCGCAGACAACGCTGTTTTTACTGAAAGGGAGAAGGTTGCTGCAATCATTACTCCAAAAATGACGTCTGTTATCAGCAGAATGCATTCCAGTTTGGACTTGGATGACACTCCAAGGATAAGCTTGGTGAAACAATCTCCTCAAGCACACTCTCCTCTTCCTACAATGCCTTCACCAAAGTACAAGCAAAGGCCAACTGGAAATGATAGAACCTGCATGAAACCAGCCATGTCAGTAATTGAAGATCGATCAGCTGAGGCTGGATCAAGTCCTGGTTTGCGAGTCAGCACATCTGAGGGGTTTGTAATTTTGAGCTATTCTGGACAAAAGACAGAGGGCCCACAGAGAATTAGTGCAAAAATTAGTCAAATCCCTCCAGCAAGTGCAGTTGATATCGAGTTCCAACAGTCTGTTTCCAAATCTCAAATAAAACAAGAATCTGTTGCTGCATCACAGCTACCTAAGGGTTCTCAGACCCCTACAGACTACATTCCAAGCCATTCTTCACTTATGCCCTCTTCTCAAACGTACAGTTCTTCTCCTGTAATCTCCTCTATTAAACAAGAACGCTCCTCTTTGGAAAAAACGGATGCTCTGCACGTGTCTGGTTCCAACCCTCCTTCTCAGTCTGGTGCTGTTAAACTCCTTTCACAAGTTGTAAATACGGCACCAGTGCTGATACATAACCAGATGGTGCACGCTCAAACTGTAGCCACAAGTAAGAAGATACCGGATTCATCTGCTGCCCTGAAGGTGGATGCTAAGGTTCTGCAGCCAACTAATTTGAGTCCAGGTTTAAGCCCACATCATTCTTCCTTCTCTGGCAAAATACATACAGAAACCAACCATATAAATTCTGGTAACAGCACACCAACTGATAGGACTCTTCCTCATCTAGGGGTTGTTAAACAGGAACCACATTCCCCACGTACCACTGGACATTCATCTCCATTTACTAGGACTTGTCATCCTAGTGTTACCTCATCTTCTCCATTGACAAGTAATGCCTCTGTCATGCTGGCACAGGGAATCCCTGTGCCACAGTACATATCTGGTATGCATCCAGAGCAGACTGTTATTATGCCACCGCACAGCCATCTTTCTCAAAGTGATATTCGAATGAGTACGCCTCCACTGCCTGGCATGACTTTTGGTATACGCCCCGATGCACTCCACTCACCCAGGGCTGCTGTCCAACCTCAAATTGATGTTCGACCTCAGCAGTCCAGCACCCCGCAGCCAGCTCCCATCAGAGAGATGGTCCTACCTTCTTTGACTTCGCAGCATGTCCCAGATGATGAGGTGCACTACAGACATGGTGTTTGCAGGGGATCAGCATCTGTGCAATCTGAGGTGCTAGTGATGCAGCCAGAGTACCGCATTTCTTCTTCTGGGATGCGCTTGGATCCGTATAGTGTGCCACGGGATGTGAGGTTAATGATGCACTCTCACATGGCGGCTGTGGGGGATCATCACTCTGACACGCGGCAATCCAGAACACCTGATGGGTCAGTGAAAACACCTCCAGCTAGCAAAACTCCGCAGCCTGGCAAGGACATGGTCAAGCCTCCAGAAGTAAAGATGGCCCATTCCCCCCATAGTGAATCAAGATTGCTCAATGTTCCTTCAAGTAATCAGTTGCCAGGACTGTCCTTACCGCAGGCTGTTGTGGTACCACATGGTGTACCCCTTATACACCCTGGAGGAAGTTCTTTCCATGAATACCTGCCCGTGTACAGTGACATAAGAAACTATCATTCGGCTGCTCAACTGGCCCACGCGCAGTTTCCTGGCTCATCGCCAATTGGCCTCCCTTCTCGCAGCATGACCCCCTCACAGGTAAGGCACAGTCAGCTTTTCTAGATTTATACTGATTTTTGATAAATGTAATGTAGAAACCTACTTACATATGTATGGTTCTGAAGCTAGACCTTCTTTATCCTTCGTTCATAATTGCTATTCTATAAATGCATGTGATTAAAATGTATCCTTCCCTTTGGGTTTTATGCAGTATGAACCTAGCTAGGAAGCAACGGAGCACTGCACATGTCGTTGAGGGTAACTCATGAGGTATGTGAGGGTTCAGTATGTGGCACCGGATTCTCTGGTAATGCGAGTGGGGTGCACAAATACAAGGACCCTAGTTGGCGCACAGGTATTAACTGTTGAGTAAGGTCTTTAATTCCTTCCTGAACTGCAAAATCGTTGATTGGAAGGAAGATTTTTCTGGAATCCATAATAGTCCCCTTCGAGTGGCCATTTCATATAAGCCTCTTCAACTCTGAAATATTAAGGCTCCGGTCCTCAAAGGTGTTTTACTTTTTTCTGTCATCAGAAGAGCATGTCAGGGACATTGGATTGTTACTTCATGCCTTCCAGGTTTCAGTAGTCTTGGGTTGTTCATGGGCCCTCACACAAGAACTTGTGTAAGACCAACCTGGATTTTATGTACTTTTTCCCAGCAAATTAACTCCTCACCATTACGCAGGTGTGATTAGGCATTCTCGTTTCACTCTTAAGACAAGTGGATGGCACGAAGGTACTCTTAGTCTGACATTGCTCGCAATGCAGATCTACACAGTTTATTTCCTGAACAATATGCTCTGTGCACAACCGCCATTTCTAAAATCAGTCAAGTGTTTAGAAAATAACAAGGCACGTTTAAAGTCAGCTCAGAATTGTACCCGTGAGTAAAATGTTTGATTATTTTAGAGTGCAAGCAAACTAGCCATTCAAAAATGTAAATACAAGTAAAAAATCAAGACTTGCATCTAAAAAAACAAATCAGAAAGCGCTCTCAAAAGTATTCAGTACAATTTCACATGTATGTAAAATTAAGAACTTTCAATTAGTTTACTTATTCTTTAATGGGACAAAATTAATAGGGAGCTCAAATGTATACTGAAAAGTAAGGTAAGTGTTACCAGTGTTCCGGGGAAGCTGTTGGAGTGGCAAGCTTCAGTCTAGCTACAATGGAGAACTCCACAAGAGTATTTTATTTGCGTGCATACAGGGGAACATGCACTTTGTTACAAAGGAGCATACAAAAGGTACTATAGTAGGTGTTGGGCAATATTGTGTATATGACCATTTGGGAGACTACAGCAACCTTGACCTCCTGGCAATAGGAACCCAACCTTTGGTATCAGTCTGTACTACACAGGGTGGTAGTGTGGCTGAGCAGCCAGGCTTATCTCAAGAGGGGTCAATGTGAGCAGTAGGGTTTTTAGAGAGTCACAGTGACAAGTATTCAAACAAACTTTTACACGCAAGGTTTCTTGAGTAAACAATTATTCATTTATTTAACCATCCGTTCAATAAGCCTTCTTCAGAAGTTAGCAATATAAAAGCAATACGCAAATACACTTCACCATACACACTCTTAGTTTCTCTAAATCAGCAAGTACCCATTTGGGATGGCACAAAGATGGTACCTACACCCTGAGGTGACTTAAATGACTAGGACACTGTGGACATTAATATATCACTGGTACATTTAGAGAAATACTGTTTGGTGTCAAAGAAAAGGGTTTGGAAATAAAACAAAGGTTGCACAAATATTCTGAAGCAGGTAAATTGTTAGGGCAGTTTTTCTGAAGTGCTACCAACTTCATCAAAGCCATTCAACTGAGGCAGTGAAAGACTACACTCTTAGTATAAGGTTGTACCACCTGAGTACATGGTAGCATAGACGAGCAGCCAGGCTCATCGTAGGAGGGAGAGAAGGCTGTAGAATCAGTACAAATGAAATTGTAATACAAATGGTCCAAAGAAACACTGAAACACTAGGTAATGTAAAAATAAAGGATTCATTTAAATACAGGTAGGCCCAGATAAATCTAGGGGTAAATAAGTACTAAAACATTATATGAAATCACCATTATAAAAACACAACACTATACTTGAAGGTACACAGACCACAGTATAAACCTTATTTGGAATACCTAACAGTAGTCATAGGGAAGTCAAAACCTTTTCATACACATTCAGTATAGGCCACACCTATTCTTGGGGAGTAAAAAAACAATGGTTATTTTCACAATTGCATTCAGTTATGCAAGGGCTGTAGACCCTACCAGTTGAACAGTCACTCAGTACAAATCACATAATCAGTCAACTGGACAATATACTTTTGTGTATAGTGGAACACTTATTCCAGGTACAGAAAAAAACCTAGAACGACTTTTGTGATAACACACAGTTATACTAGGAGAGTAAAACCTAAGGATGTAATATTCAATTACAGGTGCTTTTGAGATCAGTGAAACACAGATTGAGATAAGCAGTAACTCTTGTAACTTTTTTTGGGGTGGCACACAGCTAACTCAAGGTAAGTAAAACCCATATACTTTTTATATCCCACAAGGAGTCCAGGTTAGCACTTTCCCAACTATACAAGGGACTGGTATAGGACTTGTAAGGGACAGTTAGAGCCACAGACTCTGGTTTAGATAGCACAGGGAAAGTAAACCCTAATGTTACACTTTACTGAATGACTCAGTTATTCTAGGCAGGCAACAACCTAATAGACCTATTCTGGACAGGCTAACAGCAAGTCAGGGGAAGCAAGACCAAGTTGGGGGACACTCAGTCAATTATCCTAATGGGACTAATCTGGTGCTACCAACAGTTGGAGGGCACTCATACAATTACCCTGCAGAAATAATCTAGTGAAACCAACAAATTACTTTTGGGAAGAGGCACAACCTAATCACAGGTGAGTAATATACCTTCACATCTTCTTTCTATTACAATGGCAAAACAGTTTCTAAGGAAGGAAAGATTTTAACCATACTTTTAAGAATAGTGCATCACACATCCAAGATAAGAACCTGTAACTGTTCACTTTTAGATTTACGGTTACCAGCCAACTCTTTACAAGTAAGTAACTTGTAAACACTTACTTTCTTTTCTAGGCAAAAGGCCCAATTCCTTAAAAGTATTTCCCTTATTCTTGGAGCATGAGGGTTCAATGGCAGAAGGAGGGTCACTGGGATTTAGTGTCCAACTGGCAGTGTCAGGATAGGTTCTTAAGTAGCAAACGTCAGAGTTCCTTAGCAAGACTGGGCAAACAGGTGAGTACTTTAGAGTTAGAAGAGGGTCAAGGGGCTTCACAGAAGACACCCTAGCAGGATTCTAGCAGTGGTACTGGGTGCACTGGATGAGAGGCCTCCCCATCACAGAAAACACCCTACAGCTACACAGCAATCCTAAGAGACTTAAGTACATACCCAAGCCAACACAGTACCTCAACATTGAAGATTTTGCAGCAGTGGGACTTCACAGTCTGCAGCCAAATACCTAGTCAGTGGATTCCTTGTCCTGGTGACTGAAAACAAGACCTCAGAAGGAACTTTGCAGCAGGGGTTGATGAAGAAGTCTCTAGGCAAGGTGTTCCTCATGGCTGAATGCTGTTCTGCGGATTTGGCACCTTTTCAAGGAGCACAGAAGAAGACAGAAAATCAAAGTTGAATTTGCTTCGTTACAAAGGTCCAGCACTCTGTTGAGGGGACGTTTCGGACTCTATTCGTGTCTCTGGAGATCCACCAGCATGCCCACAAAGTTTCAGCGAGATGCGGAATTCAGATGATCGTGCACCGCACAGTGGCTCGAGGTTCCAGGATATTGGGCTATTGCAGCAACGAAAGTTCACAGCAACGCGTGGGCATGGCTCAAAATGCAGGTCTTCTTGAGTCTAGTGCGTCTCCCCAGGCTCTGAGTCAGGGTCGTCGTTTTTGGAGTCCCCAGGTCGATTGGAATTAAGGGCTACAGCAGGCTCAGGTTACGCAGCAGGCTCCCAGGTCGCTGGAAATAGTCTCTGCTTCTTTTCTTTAATCATACTCTTTGGTTTCAGTTCCAGTGGTCGACTTTTCTTCAGCTTCCAGGTTTGCAGTATTTAACAGGAACTACATCCATCACAATCTCTGCATTCTCTCCCTGCGTTTTACAAGAAGGGGCAGTCTGGTTGTCCAATCAGGACAGCCAGCCTCCCACTGGGATTTGTCCCCATTCAGGCAAGGAGGAAGACACAGGGCTGTGGAGTTTTGGACTCCTCCCTCGCTTTCTGCCCTCACAGACAGACTGGAGCCTGGACAGGGAGTCCAGGGGACTCCAGACGAAGATAAAAATCACACGAAAGAATTCCCCGCCCTGAATGTCAGGGGAAGGAACAAGAAACACTAAAATGGCATAAAAAGAAGACGGGCCATTTTGGGGAAAATGAGCACCATTAGATGCCTTTATTGCAGCTGTGCACACAGCCTGCGGTAAAGGTGCACCAAATTAATACAAGGTATCACTGACACCAGCCATTGGAGGTAAGCTTGTCCCTGTAACAGAATTGTGAGTTTTAAAGTGAAGGTGAAGGGGGATACATTGTATATCCCCAGCACTCCACGTAAGGTGGGGTGTGCTGGCTTCACAGAATAAAATGTAAAAGGGATCGAAAGATGCTTTCTAATTTTGGGAACTGTAGTTCTCTCAAGGTTAGGGAAAGAAAGTTAAAATGGGAGCCCTTAAGACAACCCAGCAACAGGCGCTTATTGCGGCCAATAAGTTGTAAAAGAGGATAACTTTTTTAAAAGACACTATGGAGAGTCAAAGAAATGACATCCATAAAAAAAGAGTAAGATTCTGGGAGTGTGGAAAAGGGTTCCCACTCATAGAAGTATTTAGGAATAATATCCCACTAGTAAAGCAACAAGTTCTGGGGTTGACCCAGGTCAGGAAGATTTAAAAGTTCTGTGAAAATATTACCTAACATAAGTACTTTTAACCCCCAACACAAAATAAATTAACCCTTTCTTGGTGGAAAGATAAAGCACAAAGTCAGAGGTAAGAAGAGTCTTTCAGGGAGCCAGGCCAGCCAATGTGAATTGAGAAAAAGTCTAGGTGAACTGAAACATTTCTTGCAGGTAAGTAAAAGTCTTGCACAATGTTTTAGAAGCCTTTGCAGAAAAATAGAATCACTGTAGGGCCACAAGCTGGGAGGCTTGTGAGGGGCAAAGCTGCAAGCAACTCTGCAAAAGCAACCAAGACCGGTCTCAACTAAGAACAAGCAAGGCTACACAACAAGAGGTAAGTCCCCTTAGTTTTACAGCACCTTTGGTTAGAAGAAATGGTTCCAACTGGTTCTTTTCCTGTGTGGCTCTGCAGAACCTTTTGTTCTGGAGACTCGTTAGTCGAGACGAATTTGGAGCTTCAGCACAGCAGCATGGTTTCACCGGGCAAACAAACGGTCCAGGAGTTATAGCTGGCGTCTTTTCCAAGTTCTTCTTCGGATTCTTTCGTCCAGTGGTCGACTCTGCCTTCCAAGCCAAAAAGCCTTGCCTTTTTATGCAGGTTTCTCCCATTCATTCAAGTCTAGCTGTCAATCTCACAGCAGGATGGCTGCCCTTGCCGGACAGCCAGCCGGCCAATTACCTTTGGGTGCATTCCTGTAACCACAAGCACAGGGAGTATTGGGCACCTCCCTCCCTCCCTCACTTCCTGCCCCTGCCAGACATACTGGAGCCAGAGGCGGGCTTCACTCGTGAATCCTGCCAAAGACAAGACTAACAAAGGGACGAAACCTGGTTTGGCGCGCAGAGTAAATCTTTTCCAGCAAGAAATGGTGAAAAAAGAACGGGCCATTTTGACAAAATGGGCACCCATGGGTGCTTTACTGTAGCTGCGAATGCAGCCAGCGATTAAAACTCCCAATGGTAGTTAAAAGTAAACCACTGCCACCAGCCATTAATTGTAGAAAGGGTAACATAAGAATGTTACATGAAAAACTAGACAACGGGGATGCTAAGTAACCACTCCAGCAGCCTATTGTAAGATGCTGTGTGCTGGGTCTAGAAAGTAGCAATTGTAAGTAAAATCAATTTAACTTTACTGCTCTTGGAAACAGTAGTTTATCCAAGAGAAGGTAGAAATCTGAAAGACTTCCCCGTGTCACAGCACTGAAGTGCTGTGTCACAATATAAAAAGATGATGCCTATGGAATTTGTCAGACTCCAAAAACCATAAGAAACAGTTTCAAATCACAGGTTGAAAATTAAAGTCCTAGAGTCCAGCAAAAGTGCTAGGGGTCTCTAAAGTAGAGAGGAATTGGCACATTTCTGAGAATTCTCCCTAACAGCAGCCCTCCAGCCAATCACCGTTGGGTGCAATCCTGTAACCAAAGAGACTAAGCACAGGGAGTTTCGGGCACCTCCCTCACTTCCTGCCCCCGCCAGACATGCTGGAGCCAAAGGCAGGCTTCATTCGTGAATCCTGTCAAAGACAAAACGAGCAAAGGGACCAAACCTGGTTTGGCGCGCAGAGTAAATCTCAAGCTCAAGAAGGACCTTTCCAACAAGAAATGGCAAAAAAAACTGGGCCATTTTAACAAAATGGGCACACATGGGTGTGTTACTGCAGCTGCAATTGCAGCCACATTTCTGAGAATTCTCCCTAACAGTAGATAATGGCAGGCAGTGAACCTCCTATAATGGGGAGAGTTTGAGTGACATGTTCTTAGGACAGGTAAGTGTCAGCACACTAAGCATGAGCTCTCACCTCCAAATAGTAAGTGCTAGTGTGGTAAAGAATCTGGTTAGCGGTGAGGGAAGGTGTATGTTAGGCAACAATTAATAAAGTAACCCTGTGGGAGACTACAGAACCCTTGTACTCTTGGTATTAGGTAGCCCATCTTTTGGTATAGGCCTGAACTACACAAGTTGGTAGTGTGACTGAGCAGCCAGGCTCATCTCAACTAGGGTAAATGTGAGCTGTAGCAGTGAAATCTACCAATACAAGTAGCCGAGTAACACTTACACTCAAGGTTTGTAGTTAAAATAATGTATTTCTCCAGTATTGGATTTTTCATGGATTCAGGTGCTGTGAATATTTCCTGTCGCCAGGCTGGGAAACCTTGGTAACTTTATAGCAGTTTTCCTATGGAAAACGTCGACACTTTGAGTGTCCTATCGACGTCATTATGGGTGCTTTAGGCTGTACCAATAGGACGTCCAGTATAAATAGCCCTGCCCTTGTGGCTTCCCTTCAGATTTCAACCTTCTCCAAACTGTTGGGATCACCTTGTTGTCTCTTGAGAATTGTTTTTGCTCTTTAGATTTTCTACGGCTTCATTGCTACAATGTGTTCTAGGCCCATCATGTTATGTGGGCCTGAAGAAATCATTGTTCCGGCCATGCGAGACCTGCGGCCTCAAGAACGTGTATCAAGGGGACGGTCATGTGGACTGTCTGCATTGCCTGTACCCCAATCACTCCAGGGAGAACTGCAAGATTTGCCAGGGGTTCTCCCAGAAGATGCTCAAAGACCGTAACCGGCGACACATTTGCTGGTTGAACGAAGGGGTCTATCTGGATCGGAGGTTGGTTCAGGCCGCAGTGGCAAGTCTTTCGCTTCTTCAGCGAAGAGGTCCCCTCCGCGCCAGAGGGCGCAATCGGCAGAGCCCGCGCCAAAGAAACCACGCCTGGGGCCTGACCCGGCTTCGGGTTTAGGAAAGGATGTTGAGTCTATGGGGTCTAGGGCGGTTCAGACGAGCACAGGGCCTGGAGGCTTTGCTCCAGGCACACAGGCACCACGGCCTGAGAAGTCGAAGGATTCCAGTGGCCAGCCGGAGAATTCTGGGCATCCATTGCGCGGGCCCTCAGACAAGAAGTCGTGGTCACAAGGACCAGCATCATTCGCCGTCGAGCAAAGAATCTTAGACGCCATTCCAGCTCTGCATCCAAGCGGTCCTCTTCGCCAGTGAAGCCCAGGCCACTGAGTGGGGCCTCGATTCCACGGAAGAGCTCGTCGACGACCGATGTGGTACCACTGATCCCTTCGTCCACCTTGCCGACCACGACCTCAGCTGCAGCCTGGTTGGCGACCACGACGGCCTGGTTGGCGACCACGACGTTGACATCTGTCTCGACAATGGCTGTTTCCGGGGAGGTGCCATGGCAATCAGTGACCGGCTGTGCGCCGTTGCTCCCAATGGAGATTCTACAGCAAGATCCCTCCATCTACTATTTGGCCTAGAGTCCGGAAGGGAGTCTCATCCGTTCCTGGGCCTACGGCCGGCGGTTCCATCCACGTTGGCCGGCCGGGGGCTGTTCCACCTCAGTATCCATTGCTGCCCGGCTCCCGGTGACCCAAAACGTGGTCGAACCCTTGGTGCGGGAGGTTCCAGCCATTCCTCGACTGAAGGATATGGTGGGTACCCCTCGCCAGGATCCACCATGAAAGTCTCCCCAGGTTCAGCCTCTGGTTCCATCTCCTAGGGGATGCTCCACTCCTCGTAGGGATTAGGAAGAAGGGGAGCTGGTGGATTCTGAACCTGATAGCGTCCCGCAAGACACGCTCTCGACAATGTGGTCCTCGCCCAGGTGGGCGGATACCTGAGATACGGACCCAGAGGCGGATCCCCCGAGCAGTCCGGTGCAGCCCTCGTTCCGAGGATGTCAGCACTTTCCATGCCATGACGGCCAAGGCTTTGCCATGAGTTTAGCTTCCCTCCTCCGGAGGAGAGAAAAGACTGCTTTTTATTCGATCATATGGAGGAAAGGCCGTCTTCTCTATCCCCATCCTGGACCACGTGTGGCAGGAAGGGCTTCGCATGATGCACCATCCTTTCGCAGAGCCTGCAGTCAAGGGGCGCTTGGAGAAAAAGGCTCCTGAGTCCACGCCGAAGTGCCTCATGTCACAGCCCATGCCGGAGTCGGTGGTCTCGGCGGCTGCCAGTAGGAAGACGCGTAGCCAGTATAAGTGTGCGACTGTCGCAGAAAATGAGGTCCGTAAACTGGATGTTTTTGGCAAGAAGGTGCTGACGGTGGGAGGATGTCGGTGAAGGCGGCCAACTTGTTGGCCATTATGGCACTCTACGATAGGGAAATGTGACAGTTTGGTGCCGCTGCTGGACCATCTGCCTGAGCAGCAGCGTAAGGTGGCGATGCTTCTGGTTCGTGAGGGTGAGGAAGTCCCCAATCATAGCATTAATATTGCAGTGGACCTGGCAGAGTGCAGGTTTAAACAGATAAATAATGGGGTTGACTTCCTCTGGCGGCAAGCATGGTTGCTCTGTACTGATTTCCGAACTGAAGTGCAGCTTAAAGTGGTGGACATGCCCTGCGAGGGGGAATAGCTGTTTGGGGAGAAAATTGACAAGGCTCTAAAGAATGTGAATGAGGATTCGGATATAGCGAGGTCCCTGGCCACGCTACAGGGTAGGCGTTTGTTTTGTCCCTTTTGATCATTTCGCGGAGCCTCTGTGAATGCCAGGTTTGTGGGATCACGCAACAAAGGCTACAGTCGCTCTGGCTATTCCTCTCAGGGGTTTCGTCGATCTTACCAGTCAGTTCAGCTGGACTATCAGTCAGCGGAAGAGCACCGCCGCCTCTTCTGGAGGCCGCCAGTCCAAGCCTCAACAATGACTTCCGAGTGGTGTTTAATTATGACGGACTGATGGGTGGTGGATGCAGTGCAATACGGCCACTCAGAGTTCCGGCGTCCATCACTCCCTATTCCACTGGTGGCAGTCTCGCAGCCGCATCTGCAGGTCTTAAGGCTGGAGGTGCGCCTGATGCTGGAGAAAGGGGCTATAGAAAAGGTCCCGAAGTTGGAAAGAGGACAAGGAACCTACTCCCGGTTTTTCGTCATCAAAAAAAGAAACAGAAAGTTATGCCCCATTCTGGACCTGAGGCCGCTAAACGAATATGGAAAACGCCAAAAGTTGAGAATGCTAACGTTGCAGGATGTTATTTGGGCAGTGCAGCCTGGGGAGTTCCTGGCGTCCTTGGATCTAAGAGATGCTTATTTCCACATCCCAATGCACCCCAAACATCGCAAGTTTCTACGGTTTGTGGTCGGCAACGAGTGTTGGGGAGAATTCTCAGAAATGTACTAATTCCTCGCTGCCTTAGACACCCTCAGCACCTTTGCTGGATTTTGGGGAGTTTAATCTTTTACCTGGAGAGAGTGCGACCCTTTTTCCCCACACTCATGTATTTTTGCTATGACTTGAGCACAGTTTGTTGGTTGTGGAGTCTGACAAACTCCATGTGCATCATCTTTTACAGTGTACCACAGAGCACCTTCAGTGCATTGGCACAGGGGAGTCTTTCAGATTTCGCAAAGGTTTAAATACCTTCTCTTGGATAAACTACTGTTTCCAAGAGCAGTGAAGTGAAATTGACTTTACTTACATTGTAACTTTCTAGACCCAGCACACACTAGCTTACAATAGAGTGCTAGACGGGTTACTTAGTATCCCCTTTGTCTAGTTTCTCATGTAACATTTTTGTTACCCTTTCCTCGATGAATGGCTGGTGGCAGTGGTTTACTTTTAACTACCGTGGTGTGCTTTTACCGTGGGCTGTGTTCGCAGCTGCAGTAAAGCACCCAAGGGTGCCCTTTTTGTCAACATGGCCCCAGTCGTCTTTTTTTTGCCATTTCTTTGTGGAAAGGTCCTTGAGATTTACTCTGCGAGCCAAACCAGGTTTGGTCCCTTTTTTCGTTTTGTCTTTGGCGGGATTCACAAGTGAAGCCCGCCTCTGGATCCAGTATGTCTGGCGGGGGCAGGAAATGAGGGAGGTGCCCAAAATTCCCTGTGCTTCATCCCCTTCGTCACAGGAATACATCCAAAGGTGATTGGCAGGCTAGCTGTCTGGCAAGGACAGCCACCCTGATGTTTGACTGGCAGCTGGGCTGGAATTAATGGGAGAAACCTGCATTAAAGGCAAGGCTTTTTGGCTTGGAAGAAAGAGTCGACCACTGGACGAAGGAATTCGAAGAAGAACTTGGAAGAGACGCCTGCTGCAACTCCTGGACCGTTGGTTTGCCCGGAGAAGACCTGCAAGGACGACTTCTTCCCTTGGGTTGGTGGGACCAATAAACTCCAAAGTAAGCCCGTCTGGACATCCTCTCGAGGCTGGTTGTATTTCCACTGCAGTTGCTGCTGGAACTGAAGTGCCAGAGAGAGGAACACCAAACGGTGTGCATCACTTTTAAGTCCGAACCGAGCTTGTGGAAGAGCCTCCGGACTCCCAGTAATCAGGACTGACCAAACCTAAGCCACCTCAACAGAGTGCTAGACCCCAGATGCGAGGAAAGTCCAGTGTTATCCGAGAGTACGCAGTGGTGCTATTTGCTGAGACGCAAGGAGCTGAAACCGCGAAGTGCCACTGAATAGAAGTTTGTCCTTTCTGCCGCTGACTGTCCCATTGCAGTGTAGAAGTCCTCCCTCTTGTCCCCACGACTGAGGCCCAGGAACAACAGAATCTACAGAGCTGCACGGGTACAGAAGCCAGCTGGAACCATTTCTTCTAACTGTAAAGTTTGAGAGGACTTGCCTCTCGTTGTTGTATCCTTACTTGATCTTAATTGGGACTTGTCTTGGTTGCCTCTGTAGAGTTACTTGCATCTTCTACCTCTCGCAAGCCTCCCAACTTGTGTACCTACATTGATTCTACTTTTTCTACAAAGACTTCTAAAACATTGTGCAAGACTTTTAATTAACTGCAAGAAGTGCTTCTGCTCACCTAGACTTTTGCCCAATTGACATTGGCTGGCCTGGCTCCCTGAATGACCATTCTCTCCTCTGCTTGTGTTTTACCTTCCGTCCAGGAAAGGGTTAATTTACTTTGCATTGAGGGGTTCAAACATACTTACCTGCTTCAGAGTATTTGTGTGATCTCTTGTTTTTTTCTGAAACCTCTTTACTTTGCCACTCATCTTAGTATTGCTCTAAATGTACCAGTGATATATTAATGTCCACGGTGTCCTAGCTATTTGTCACCTGAGGGTGTAGGAAGTGTCTGTGTGCCATCCCAAATGGGTACTTGCTGATTTAGAGAAACTAAGAGTGTATTTTGGAGTGTATTTCTGTGTTACTATTAAATTGCCCCTTCCGAAGAAGGCTTTTTCAAACTGACTGTTAAAATAAATTAATAATTCTTTAATCAAGAAACCTTGAGAATAAGTGTTTATTTGGATACTTGTCAATGCGAATCTCTGTGTAACTCCCCTACTCCTCACATTGACCCCTCTTGAGATAAGCCTGGCTGCTCAGCCACACTACCAACCTGAGTACTACCAACTTATACCAAATGTTGGGTTCCTATTACCAGGAGGTCAAGGTTGTTGTAGTGCACCTAAAGGGTACTTCGTCCAAATCTTGCTTAACACTTGTGGCAGACAGTGAGGATCTATTGTATTGTTGTTACACTAAGTATTTGCTTTGGTTTTGTTCAATTAAAAACCTTCACAAGGCTAATCTCCACTAGAACCACAATTGTAACATGCCAAATATGGATAACTTCAGTCAGGAAGCCCTGATCATTTTAACAGTCGATCAACTGAAAGAAATGTGTAAAATCGGGAATCTCCCTGTTAAAGGAAAGAAAAATGAATTGATTGCAAGATGGTTGAATCATCAAAGTCTGGGTAGTAGGCCTGTCACAGCTACTAACCCAGGAAATGTGGAAATTGATAATGAGGATGAGAATTCAGAGTCTCTCTAATGTCTTAGAAGAGTCAAATGGGGTGCGGGGGAGTCCCAGGATAGGAACCCCTCTATACCTCAACCTGCCCTTTTGCCTCAACCTTTATCCACTGGGACCCCGCAAGATCATCACTGAGTCCAGTATCTGGTCCTTTTGAATAAATGAGACTTAAATTTGAATTTAAAAGGTTACAAGCTCAAACTGAAGCCAAATATCAGGACATCAAACTCGGGGGAATTGGAAATGCAACATGGTTTTGAAAGGAAAAGATTGTCTCTTGAAAATGTTTGCATCCCAGAGTCCTCTAGGTCTTCCAGTCCAAAGAGGCATCACCTGCCCAAAGAAGCAATGAGTATGTGTGATGTGAAACTAGTTATTTTGGATTGTTGGGTACTTTTGAATACAATCATGGGATTCGGGGTCACCCAGGGAATCGGGTAATTCCTTGACTTTTGTCTAGGCTCCCCTAGGTTGCAACTGATGCTGTAATGGAAGTGGGAGAACTTGAAAGATTGGAGTATGAAAATGTGAATCTATCTTTGATAAATAGATTTGGGAAAACTCCGTTCCAGTACCATAAGAGGTTTAGGACCCTCAAAAAGACTGATGGTACCCCTAGGGCTACCTGGGTGTGTGAATGTTTGAAAAATGTAGGTTACAGAGTGAACTCCATTGGAGGAATGAGAAATCTATTTTTGTCTGCTCTCCTGAGCTGAGGCGGCACTTGGCTGACTCAAAAGAGAATGATCCCAAGAAGCTAGCAAATGCTGCTAACTTGTGGGTTGTCAACAGGGCCACTCACAATGATTCTGGGGCCACTCACAAAAAGGATGAGGGGAAGCAACACACGAAAGATGACAACGCAAATTTAAATACTCCCACCCAAAAGAGTGGCACAAACATAAGAAGGGTAAGCCACATGGGAAACCAAATCAGTCTAGTGAAACCTCTGGTGCTAATCCGGAGGGAGGTCAGCAGAAGCCCCCATTTGTCACAACATTTGGAAAATATTATGCTTGTGGGTCAGCTGACCATGTAAAAGGGGATCCCAGATGCAAGGGTAAACCTTTAGGGTCTACACTGCCTCCTTAGCCTTCATCCCTGAGGGAGATGTACATATGGCAAGTGGAAACTTTCATCTATTGGCTGAAGACCCCATTGGAGTCTCAGCCAGGGTTTTGGTGTCCCTGGGTGGGTCTGTGGGAACAACAAAATGTAGATGTATATAACTATGCCAAATAACACAAATGAATATTACAAGGACAGTGTACTTGTGAATGGTCAGGAGACCCCTGCCATTAGAGACACTAGGGCCAGTTTACAGTGGTGGATGAAACCTTTTTTAAACCTAAGGTTGTTGCTAAGGCACCCAAAGGCCCCACTAAGCTTACTGGAGGCCCTTTCCAGATGGTTCCAATCCTACCCGCTCTCATCCAGTGCAACAATGTGACTGTAAGAATACCTGTCAGAGTACAACATGAGGTGCCTGGGAGAGTCCTGTTGTATCAAGCACCCCAAGGCCTCCCAGTAAAAGGAAGCCGGTGCCTTAGCAAACAGTAAATGACTCTCAATGGGAAGTTACAGAAGTACCTCTAACTCCCAGTCCACAGGAAGAACATCCTTCTGATTCCAGGAAGAAAGAGACGAAGGGGAAACCCAAGGTCTCAGGAAAAAGTAAAGTATCACCCCTGTGCACAAAACAAGAACATCCCTGAGATGACGGTCCAAGGTCACGCCATTGACCCCTCCACCAGCTGAGGCTGAGTGGGAGGACCAACCAGAAGATGGTGCAACATCTACTGGTGACACTGAGCTCAAAGAAGCCCTTCCCCCTGTTGGGAGATCTGGATCCTAAAGACCATTCTGAGCTGCAGACTTTGCTTGCAGAAGTTGGCCCCTGTAGGGCAGACTTCAGCAGAGGTCAAAGAGTGTCCTACTCTTGAAGGACTTCGCCAACAGGTAGTTTCCCAACTGGATGGGCAAGAGCCAGGGAAGCGCATGCTGTACTGGGAGGATGGCCTTGTTTAACGTTAGCCTATAGTGTGTACCCCAGGGGACTACAGATGACTTGTAGTGCCTCAGGAGGTGAGACAACAGTTTCTACAGTTAGCCCATGAGATTCCTTTAGCTGGTCACTTAAGTTTTAAGAAGACCAAGGAAAGGATTTCTACTGGTCTAAAATGAGATCTGATGTAGATATATTCTATAGAAGCTGTCACGCTTGTCATACTTCTGGCAAGAGTGGAACCAAGAACGTGGAACCCTTGGTGCCTCTCCCAGCGGTGGGAGTTTTTGAGAGGGTAGGGATTGACATTGTTGGTCCCTTAGACCCTACCACATCTTCAGGCAGCAGATTTATATTGGTTGTGGTAGACCATACTACCAGGTATCCTGAGGCCATACCCATGAAGACTGTTACTGCTCAGGCAATGGCTAAGGCCGTCCTTGGTATTTCTACCAGAATTGGTTTTCCTAAGGAGGCCATCTCCGGCATGGGGACCAATTTGATTTCCCACTACATGTAGACCATGTGGAAAAACTGTGGAGTAACCTACCAGTTCTCAACAGGCTACCATCCCCAAAACAATGGGTTGGTGGAGAGGTTTAATATAACTCTGAAGAGCATGATAGGTGCTTTAGAAAAACCCCTTGGAAGAAAGTGGGACCTTCTACTGCCCTGCCTTCTCTTTGCTTATAAAGAAGTCTCTCAAGAAGAGGTTGACTTCGGCCCCTTTGAGCTTCTCTATGGTCATCCGGTTAGAGGTACTTTGGCCCTAATCAAGGAAGGGTTGGAGAGTGCTCCTTCCCACAAACCAGTGAGAGTCACTGTCTATGTATCCCCAAAGGAGAATGATGCACATGATGACGGAAGCTTCAAATAACTTGAAAGCAGGTCCGGTTCTGGTTAAACATTGTAATGACCAGAAGGCCAACATGGTTGAGCTTACTCAATACCATCTAGTTCTAGCACCTACAAGGCAGAGTGCCTTAGAGGGTAAATAGATTGGGCCCCTCAAGGTTGTGGGCAAACTTGAAGAGGTCAATTATTTGGTGGACTTGGGCAATACCAAGGAGGTCCCCAGGGTCTTTCACACTGTTAATGAGAATTCTCATAAATGTGCTAATTCCCTTCACCTTGGAGAGCCCCAGCAACTTTGCTGGATTTTGAGGACTCGATTTTTTTACCTGGAAAGTGTGAGCCTTTTTTCCCCACTCTCATGTATTTTGATGTGTTTTACTCTTGTGTTCTTTGATTATGGAGTTGTAAGATATTTCCATAGGCATCTTTTCATGTGTGTTACACAGAACCCTCAGTGCAGTGACACAGGGATGTCTTTTTAGACTTCCCAAAGGTTTAAATACCTTCTCTGGGATGAACTGTTTCCCAGAGTATGTAAGGTTAAATTGACTTTACAAGTCTTTTTTTTAAATACCCAGACCCAGCACACACTATCTTCCTATAGAGTGCAGGAGGGGTTACCTAGTATCCTCTGGACCTAGAAACTGATGTAGCAGTCAAATGCTAGCCTCTTCTATCGAAATGGCTGGTGGCAGTGGTTTTACAACAAACTACCATGATTTTTCCCGACCGCGAACACTGGTAGCTAAAAATCGCGCGAGCTATGTTTTTCAAGATGGTGCCTTAAGCCCCTTTGTTTAAACAGGTCCTGGTCCTCTTTTTTTCGCCATTTCTTTTTGGAAAGGTCCTTCTAGAGTTTGTCTCTGCATGCCAAACTAGGTCTGGTCCCTTTGTTTCCATGCCTTTGGCGGGCTTCCGGAGTGAAGACTGCCTCTGGCGTCTTAGTGTCTGGGGTGGGCAGGAAGTGAGGGATGTGCCCGAAACTCCCTGTGCTTATCCTCCTAGGAGACCCAAATGCACTCTGGCGTGATTGGTTGACTGGCTGACTGTCCGGCAAGGACAGCCTCCCTGCTGGGTGAGTGGCAGCTAGGCTGGAATGAAAGGGAGAAAACTGTTTAAAAGGCGAGTCTCTGGGACTGGAAAGCAGTCTACCACTGGAACGAAAGAACCGAAGACGAGCTGGAAGAGGACGGCTGCTGTAACTCCTGGACCGTTGGTTTGCCCACTGAAGCCCTGCTGCAGGTCTGAATTGCCAAGATCACTTCGACAGAGAAGCCCCTTCAAGGACGACTTCTTCCTTTGAGTTGGTGGGACCAATCAACTCTTAAGCCACCTGGATACCATTCTCGGAGCTGGTTAGGAATAACCAGGGGGAAGGATACCAGCTTGTGTGCTTGATGACAGCTACTCGAACTGACTCCATTTTGGTCTGTGTTTTCCGATGATCCGGTGCAGTGCAGGAGTCCCCGGACGTCCTCCCTCTTGTCCCCACGACTGGGGCTCAGGAACAGTGAGATCTGCAGGAACCAACGTCTTCTGCTGCATCTTGTTCTCCATATTAAGGTACTGTGCCAACCCGATTGAGATAACTTACCTCTCGTGGTGAAAGTTTGTGGAACTTTCCCAACTTGCAGGCCTAATCAGCTTGTGACCCAACATATGATTCTTTTTCGTACAAACTACTTCTGAACATTGTCAAAGACTTTACCGTTTACTTCAAGAACTGCTCTTTCCTATCCAAGACACTGGTCCATTGACTTTGGCTTAGGCCTATTGAACTGAATCAAGCCCTCTAGTGAACTGAAACTATTTGCACTGCCTAAGAAAGTATTTGTGATCTATCCTATTAACTTGTGCCTTTTTACTCCCATTCAAAGTAACTGAAATGCCATTTTTGCTCCTATTTCAGGGGAGCCCAATTTACTCAAACGTATTGGTTTGGTATTGAAGTATATATGTGTATAATAGTAAGTTGCCTCCTTCTAGTGAATGTCTTCTAAATGATTGTGTAATAAATTAAGTGTTTTACCAAGAAACCTTGAGTGTAAGTGTCTACTTGAACCACTGTGATTGTAAGACCTCTGTGTAACATCCTTGTACTGCTAACATCCCCTCTTGAGATAAGCCTGGCTGCTCAGCTCGCTACCACAAACTGTGTAGTACATACTTGTACCAAAGGTTGGTTTTTGCTTACACCTGTAGTCCTAATTGTATGTGGTGGTCCCAGAGGTTACTGTATTCAATTCTGCCTAACAAACACCAACCGTCTAAAGGCCTATGTGTCTAGACCAGAACTAGGAGCTTTCCTTCTAGCCTCTGATCAAGAGGAGGAGGAGTGTGACCTCCTCAGGGGACAACCTTTAGATGGAAAGATGTGAGTTAATCTCTCTTCTGATCTGACTCTGCAACAACAGGAGGGGTGCAAAAGTTGTGTTAAATCAGTTTGCCTCCCTGTTTTCACGGACACTAGGCTTGACCCCTTGGGGCCAGCATGATGTACTCACTGGTGACTGTCTCCCTGTTAAGAGCCGGGGGTTACAGAATGTGAGACCATGTAAGAACTTGCATAAAGGACGAGGACAAGAAGATGCCTGATCTTGGGGTAATAGAGCCATCTACAAGTCCATGGGCTACTCCAGATGTACTAGTGCCAAAGGCAGGATCCAAGGAGTTGAGATTCTGTGTGGACTATAGAGCTCTTAATGCAGTCACCATGACTGGTGCCCATCTTTTACCTAGGACAGATGAGCTGGTGGACAAACTTGGTGCAGCCAAGTTCCTCAGTACATTTGACCTAACCTCAGGCTATTGGCAAATAGCTCTGACGGACCATGCCAAGGGGAAAACTGCATGTTTACCCCAGGAGGCCTCTACCAGTTAAGGTTATGCCTTTTGGACTAAAGAGTGCACCTGCTACATTCCAAAGGATGGTAAATCATGTTCTGAATGGGATGGAGGACTTCTGCATGGCATACTTGGATGACATTGCAGTGTTCAGCCCTACTTGGAAAGAACATATTGACCACCTAGGATATGTATTGCAGGCTCTTAAGCAGGCCCGTCTGACCATAAAGGCAAGCAAATGTCAAATTGGTCAAGTGGTCTACCTTGGACATGAGGTAGGAGGAGGTAAAATGAGGCGATTGCCCAGCAAAATACAATCTGTACAAGACCCCACTACTCAAACCCAAGTGTAAGCCTTTCTAGGTCTCACCGGTTACTATAGGAACTTCATTGGGAACTATTGGACCATAGCTTCTCACTTGAATGTGATCTCACTCAAATTCCCTAAGAAGGTCAGGTGGAATGAGGAGTGCACTAATAAGAAAGCCCTTTGTCAGGCTCCAGTCTTCAGAGCTCCTGACTACAATCAATCCTTTATTGTACAAACTGATGCTTCCAGTACAGGTATAGGTGCAGTTCAGAGTCAGCTGGATGAGAGAGGGCAGGGAGCACCCGAACGGCTTCATCAGTTGGAAACTGAAGGAAACAAGGTGGGCAACCATAGAAAGTGAATGATTTGCCATTGTGTGGTCTTTGAAGAAGTTTAGACTATACTTGTATGATCTAGTTTTGTAATTCAAACAGACCACCAACCCTTGAGATGGTTAATGCAGATGATGGGGGAAATCCTAAATTGTTAAGATTGTCTATCAGCCTTCAGGGGTTTAATTTTACCATAAAACACAGGTCAGGGTGTAATCGCCAAAATGCTTATGGTTTCTCCACAAAGTATGACCGACTGGAGTAAGGCGATTCATCCAGGGGTGGATTAAATCCTCCTGTCCCTTAGTCTGGGGGGATGAGGGGGCGAGTGTTAGGGAGCATTCTCAGAAATATATTAATTCCGCTCTACCTTAGACGCCCCATCACTTTTGGTGGACTCTAGGACTTTTTAATTTTTAGCCTGGAGAGTCAGACCCTTTCCCCACTCTCGTAATTTTTCTGTGATTTAACACCATTTCTTCTTGGTTGTGGAGTCTGACAAACTCCATAGGCATCATCTTTTACATTGTGTCACACAGCACCTTCAGTCCAGTGGCACAGAGAAGTCTGTTAGATTTCCCCAAGGTTTAAATACCTTGTCTGGGATAAACTACTTTCTGATGTTTGTCAATCTGCTTAGAATCGCATGCTGTGCATAGTCCGACATCCAGTGGTAACCGTAGAGTATTGCATCTTGTCTTTCGAGAATCGAAAGGGGCCGTCGACATGGGCGTGCCTGTAACACTATCCCTACGTGACATGTAGTGTACCCAAGATCAGTCCCGCATCAAGGTCCCCCAGGTTGTTTTTTTCCACCCAGATAACTGGTCACCCTTATGCAGAGTTCGTAAAGAACATTGCTATTATCCAACGACCTTTGGTCGAATAATTCTATAAATATAGTTAAGATCACCCCTCCCTTGTCTCGACGGCTGTTCCAGTTTCCGTCGAAGACCTGTGAGATTCCGACCATGTGGCCGGGCCTTCCGCCAGCCTTCACAGTAGGGAGTGTGGGGTTGTGTGAACATTTCTTTTCAAACTGAAAATGCCTTTCTCCAGCATTGGATCTTTCATGGATTCACATGCTTAGAATATTCCCTGTCGTCAGACTGGGACCCTTCGGTACACATATATAGCCTTTTCCAATAGAAAAACTTCAGACACTTTTGTGTCCTATCTACGTCCTTTTAGGACCCGCCTACGCATGCTCCGTAGGCCGTCCCCGTATAAGAGGCCCGCCCCCGCGGTTCCCCTTCAGATTTCAACCGTCTCCAAAGTAGTGGGATCTCCTCGCGTTGTCTTACTATTTTGTACAAGGTTGCATTACTGGAATTTGAGTACAGAAAATGTCCTCCGTGTCAGGAAAAGCGCTGTTCTGCCCATGCGCGACGTGCGGCTTGAAAAAAGTTTACGAGGGGGATGGACATATGGATTGTATATTTTGCCTCCACCCTCATCATTCGGCGGATAACTGCGACATATGCAAAGGGTTTTCTCAAAAAACCCTCAGACCGCAGTCGACGACTGGTGGCATGGCTGAATGATGGAGCGGGGGCATACCCCCCTTCGGAGGTAGGCTCCACACAATCGGCGAAAACATCACGCCGCGCTACCTCGTCGTAACCACCGGCGAAGAAATCTCGACCGACGGAAAAAGAGTCGTCTGGAAGTCACTCATCTAGAGACTCCTCATCAAAGAAATCATCTTCATCAAAAAAGCATGAAAAGGAAAGGAAATCCTCCTCGGGCAATCATCATAGATCGACCACAAGTCGAGTAAAAGCAAGCCAAGTGTGGAAAAGGCGGGACCGCCAAAACCACCTGCTAACTC
The DNA here is from genome assembly GCF_040938575.1 of Ambystoma mexicanum. NCBI lineage: Eukaryota > Metazoa > Chordata > Amphibia > Caudata > Ambystomatidae > Ambystoma > Ambystoma mexicanum. The sequence goes on from NC_090929.1 coordinate 1,091,569,899, forward strand.
ACCGTCGTCGACGGCGGCCCAGTCATCGGCCTCCACCCTGCCACTTACGCAGGTGGCATCCACCGTCCCACCGACAACGACGTCGACTATGGCCTCGTCGACGGGGGTTCTACAGAAGGCCTGAAGTTTTTGATCCGATCCCCCCGGATACTTTACTACAAGAACAGGCTGTGTTGCTGTCCTCGGAGGACGAGAGGACCTAGTGCTACGAGTGGCTGACAAGTCGTCGACGAGGGGATCCGTTATACCGGTATCTGCCCCTCTTCTCAATCCTCAATCTGTTTTGTCGTTGGAAATTCTGTCCACGCTTCAGTCGTTGTTACAGTCGTTGGACCAGAGACTACCTCAGGCAAACCTGCCACAGTCACCCTGTCGACGAGCCGGGCCCGTCCCGTCAACCGACGCACCTACGCACGCCAATCTCAGCGCTGGCACAAGAGGAAGGTGAGCTGCCAGATTCGGAGTCTGACAGGGGAGCCATGTCGGATATCTCATCATCCCCCTCCAGGGATCCAACCTGGGAGTCAGAGGTGGAGTTGGAAACCCCTAGAAGCCCAGCTCACCCGTCCCCTCCGGACGACATTGCGTCATTCCATTCTATGATGGAGAAGGCATGCAAAGAATTTGGTTTGTCCCAGGAAGAACAGAAAAAGGACTGTTTTTTGTTCGACCACATGGGTAAGAGAAGGAGGTCTGTGTTCTCGATACCAATACTAGACCATGTATGGAAGGAGGGGTTGCAGACAAAGCGTCACCCGTTTTCAGAGCCGGCAGTGAAAGGACGCCTGGAAAAAAAGTTTAAGGCTCCAGAGTCTACCCCCAAGTGTTTATCCTCCCAACCAACGCCAGACTCTGTGGTGTCGGCGGCAGCGGCGAGGAAGGCGAAGGCCCAGCACAAGTGCACGACGACTCCTGAGAACGAAGCGAGACGCCAAGATGCCTTTGGCAAAAAAGTGCTATCCGTGGGAGCGACCACAGTAAAGGCCGCAAACTCTCTGGCAATTGTTGCCAGATACGATAGGGAGATGTGGCACAGGCTAGCTCCATTGCTTGATCATTTCCGGAAGAGCATAGGAAGGCAGCGATGTTACTCGTCCGAGAGGTGAGGAAGCCTCAAATCACGCAATAAACATCGCGGTGGACCTTGCTGAATCAGGCTTCAAGCAAGTCAATAATGGGGTCGTATTACGTCGACAGTCATGGCTTAAGTGTACCTACTTCAGGCCAGAAGTACAATACAAAGTTTTAGATATGCCCTTTGAGGGAGACCTTCTTTTCGGTGAGAAGGTGGACGAAGCCCTAAAGGGAATGAAAGAGGACTCGGACACGGCATGTTCATTGGGTGCCCTCCAGAGTGGCAGAAACTACAAGTCTTTTCGTCCCTTTAGAGGGGCTTTAGGTAATTCAAGATTCTCTGCATCTGGAGACAGATCCTTTGGCAGATCAGCTTACCCCTCCCAGGGATACAGACGTGCCTCCCAAACGGCAAACCGTTGCCGGAACTTCCAGACTTCCAGGAAAAGACCATCATATCCGTCGTCGTCGAGAGACAAGCAAAATAAAGATCAGCAGTGACATACAACACACCGTTCTGCGGGGAAGAGTTTCAGCATATGTCGACGAATGGGAACGAATAACGACGGATCAATGGGTGCAGGATACTATAAGAAACGGACACTCTACAATTCAAACACAGCCCTCCGCAAATTCCACCTGCGTTCACCGCTCATTCCCATCTGAAGATACTGCAGCAAGAGGTAACACTCATGTTAGCAAAGGGCGTGATAGAATTAGTTCCAACATCACAGAGAGGTCAAGGAGTCTACTCAAGATATTTCGTCGTAAAAAAGCCGAACGGCAAATGGCGTCCCATTTTAGACTTACGCGATCTCAACAAGTCTTTAAAGAGCCTAAAATTCAAGATGCTCACTCTGCAGGAAGTGATCCGCGCCGTTCAAGAGGGGGATTTTCTAGCGTCCCTGGATTTACAGGACGCGTATTTCCATATTCCAATCTGTCGGAAACACAGGAAATTCCTAAGATTTGTAATAGGGCGGACTCACTACCAATTCACGGTTCTTCCTTTTGGGCCCAAGACCTCCCCCAGAACGTTCACGAAATGCCTGGCTCCAGTAGCGGCCTGGCTAAGGAAGCAAGGCCACCATGTATACCCATACCTCGACGACTGGCTGGTAAGGGGATCCTCCCCAGCGTCGACCAACACAAGTTTACAAGCCACCATGCAGCTTCTACAACAGCTGGGATTCGCCATAAACTTCGAAAAATCCTCTCTGCAGCCATCGAGATCGCTGGTATTCCTGGGGGCACAGTTCGAGACCCAGTTAGGGCTAGTGAAACCTTCTCTCGACAGAACCTCAAGACTCAATCAACAAGCATGCCGACTACGGCGAAACACCAAGATCTCAGTGAGAAAATACGTTTCGGTCCTAAGGGCCATGGCATCCTGCATCCATCTGGTGGAAAACTGTCGCCTATTCATGAGGCCAGTCCAGGAATTCCTCGCGGACCGATGGGCGCAGGCTCAAGGATCGTGGTCAGACAAGATAACCATCGACGACGACAAGCGGCTTCGGACCCTTCAGTGGTGGCAGAGTTTCCACAATCTGAACGGCGTACCCCTACAGGAGCCGGAGTTTCAGCGAACCATAGTCACAGATGCGTCCCTAACCGGATGGGGAGCTCACATGGGTGCTCTCCAAACGCAAGGTCGCTGGTCTCCAACGGAGTCACTCCTACACATAAACGTGTTAGAGCTCAGAGCAGTACGGTGGGCCTTGAAGGCGTTCCTACCACACATCAAGGGCTCGCGAGTACGAATACTGACCGACAATACAACGGCCATGTTTTATCTGAGGAAACAAGGAGGGACGCAATCAAGAACTCTTTCCATAGAAGCCCAGAAAACATGGCATTGGGCATTAAAGCACGAAATTTCCATCGTGACTCATCACCTTCCAGGAGTGAGGAACTCCCAAGCAGACTCCCTCAGCAGAAGCATGGCCCAGATACACGAGTGGGAAATGGACACAGTTCACCTGATGAAAGTGTTCGAGAAATGGGGTCACCCCCCCTCTGGACGCCTTTGCGACCAAAGACAACGATAAATGCGAGCAATTCGCAAGCAGATGGCCTCAGGAGGGCTCCAGGGGGGAGACATTCTCCTTCCCATGGACGGACATGTTCCTCTATGCTTTTCCCCCGTTCCCCCTCATACGGAGGACAATACAGTGGATACGCAGATACAATTGCCGGGTAATTCTAGTGACACCATACTAGCCAAGGCAACCGTGGTTCTCCAACCTGCTTCACCTGTCGCTGGAACATCCCATAGGGTTTGCCAAAGCCCCGAACCTACTATCCCGGGAAAAAGGCACGGTGTGGCATCACGACCCGGACAGTCTCAACCTTACAGCCTGGCTCCTGACTTTTCGGAGTTCGGTGCTTTAGACGTTTCGGAAGATTGTCAAAAAATTCTGCAAGCGGCTAGAGCCCCTTCTACAAACAAATCCTACTCCTATAAGTGGCAGAGGTTCTGTGAATGGTGTAGGGGACAACAGGGCCTACAACCGTTGTCGGTGACGCTGGAACAAGTTCTACCTTACCTGCTCCTCTTTAGCGGAGAGGGGATTATCCTTCACATCGATAAAGGTGCACCTGGCGGCCATCTCGAGGTTCACAAGGAAAAGGCAGTCGTCTCCTCCTATTTAGCGACAGACTTTTAAAACACTTCATGAGGGGTTTATTTCGAGCTTTTCACCCGGAAAAACGTTTCCCCCTGACCTGGAGTCTCAACACAGTGTTGGCAGACTTAATGAAACCGCCTTTTGAGCCTATGGCCACGTCCGACATAAAATTCATTTCGTGGAAGTTGGCATTCTTGATTGCTATCACATCAGCTAGAAGAATCTTGGAACTGCAAGCGCTGGTCGTAGTCCCGCCATACCTAACATTCTTTAAGGACAAAGTAGTCCTGGCAACTAATCCTAACTAAACACTACACTGGCTCCCAGTAAAACAGCGTATCATCTTCAAAACAATGTGCATAACGCACAGGGCAATCAGCGGACAAGGAGCTGAATTCCTACAAAAAAAAATAACAATCTACAAGCCAACGAGACCACTCAGGTCAACCAACGAAATCCGACTGGAACAAAAACCTTACATCAAGAAGAAACTCGGAGGCACCGCTTTCTACCACCTAGCCGCGAAAACCTGGAACAACATCCCAAAATTAATAAGGAACACCAAAGACCACCTTAAATTCAGAAAATTACTAAAAACCTACCTCTTCAACACCGGAGAATAAAACCAAAACAACAATAAGACAAACGAATCATCAAAAAAGGACAGTGACAAACCGCTAGAACCGACAGAAGTACCCGGGGCACCAACAGGGCTGACGCTGGACACAGGGGTCCACCCGCGAGACACAGAGAAACGGATACAACTACTCCAGCCAACCCTTACCATCCCCCACCGCCCTTACAGCCACAACTAGGTCCCACGAGGCTGTGGAACAGACAATATACCACCAATCACCACACAACCGGGTGTATGGACACTAGCAGCGGCGCTAGTCATGTGGAGGGGGGGAGGAGCATGCAAGGTTATTAAGGGAGCGGGCGGAGGGGGCAGCTAGATCCTCAAACGGCCTCGAATGGAAAATCGGGCACATACCTCCTGAGGCTCAGGGTGTACAAGCATCCCGTCGGGTAAGATTACACGGTTCAGTCCAGGATAGAGATGACTAACGAATACCATTAACAATTTCCTTCTCTGCATACACCTCTCAAACTCCAAACCAAACACAACCACAAACCTCTAGCGCAGCAAACCGCACGAACTTCACTACACTGCAACAACAAAACAAAAAAAACACATAGACTCGCACATCAGCACACGACGACTACCGGCCGCATACACCCCAGGCCCAGCCGACGGAACCACCGGGCTGAGGCTGCCAACAGCACATCACTGCAATCTTGCACTTTTCCAGCCTCCACCCACTAACCCACCATCCCCCCCCTCTTTCAGAGCCGCCAGAGCGCCAGGGGACCACTCCGGTGGTGATAGTGCGCGGTACAAATGACCTTTAACATTAACATTAACTATGTTTGTCCCAAAAGTTCTGACAGTGTATCACAAACACTCGTCCATTGTTCTCCCTACTTTCTTCGCCACACCATCATCGGCAGCAGAAAAAGCTCTTCATACCCTGGACGTTAAGAGGGCTCTGAAATTTTACCTACATTGTACACAGGAATTCAGGTCTACTAGACAACTGTTCGTCGCGTATGGTCCATCGACGAGAGGAAAAGCAATCTCTAAACAAGGATTGGCTCGATGGGTCTCATCGACGATTGCGTTTTGTCACTCTAAGGCCGGAAGGCCACTGCAAGGACATCCTAGAGCCCATTCTACAAGATCGATGTCCTCCTCAACAGCTTTATGGGCAGGAATTCCGTTGACGGACATATGCCAAGCTGCGGCATGGTCAGTGCCCCACACGTTTACCCGCCACTACTGCCTTGCCAGGCAGCATGCGGACGAGGTGCAGATGGGAAGAGCTGTCCTGCGCCATCTGTTTCAGTAAGGTAAGCTCCACGCTGTGGAGAATCTGTTGTCTACCTTTTTAATGACAGTTTATTTTATGTGGGTAAGGTTATACGAGGTAACTTATTCCTACTGTACATATGCATTGTGTAGTATGTTGAGGGTATATTACTTTACATTCTCACCGCCGTCTCAAGTGTTACTGCTATACAATCTATTCTAAGCATGTGAATCCATGAAAGATCCAATGCTGGAGAAGGGAATAGTTTCTTATCTGTAACTCCATTTCTCCAGCATTGGTATCTTTCATGGATTCACATGCGCCCGCCAACCTCCCCGGAATGTAATGTATTTAATTGATAAATTTAACCCTTCCTACTTTGGAGGGGCCGAAATCTGAAGGGGAACCGCGGGGGCGGGCCTCTTATACGGGGACGGCCTACGGAGCATGCGTAGGCGCGTCCTAAAAGGACGTAGATAGGACCCAAAAGTGTCAGAAGTTTTCCTATTGGAAAAGGATATATATGTGTACCGAGGGGTCCCAGTCTGACGACGGGGAATATTCTAAGCATGTGAATCCATGAAAGATACCAATGCTGGAGAAATGGAGTTACAGGTAAGAAACTATTCCCTTCCCTTTCTTCCCTCTTTCCCAGTTGGTATTAGTCACTTTGTATAACCTCTGCTATGGAGAGGACTCCATTTAGATTTTTCCCTATTTGCAAGAGCAAACTCCCATGGAAGGATAAGCACAAACGGTGTAACCAGTGCTTGCCCCTCGATCACAAAGAGGAAAGGTGTGCGGCCTGTAAGCTCCTCTGCCCCAAGAGCGTAGAGTAAAACGGGCTACCTACGGTATGTCCAAGGCTGGGACTTCTCCCACTGCTGCTACCACCGAATGTGACGACGGCGAGAGTGACTATCAGACCTCCGAGCCGGAGGGTGTTGATCTTTCGACGGAACGCATCAACTGTCCACGGCCCCGATAAGCATGGCGTAAACTGTGCTATGGGGAAGGTCACACCCTGTTGACAAAGACGGACACGTGCACGTCACTAAACACACAACCCCTAGCCTTACTTCGACTATGTCGAAGAAGACTTCGTAGTCAACGGGTGCACCGGTTACTCCGGTGATACCCGCCGATCGCTGAGATCGGCAGCCCTCCCCGCAGCCGCATGCGCGCTTAGCGACTGGGCAATCCAAGACAAAGGACGCTACCCCAAAAACGCATAGTTCCGTCGACACACATCACAGGAAGGCGTACAGCGATGATAAACCGAGGACTCAAGACAAGGCCTTATCACTGCCGGAAAAGGTGGCTGATGTGGGTCAAGGCCCCGATTCTGACGAAACAGACTCCCTTACAATCGACAGATGTACCTACGCGCCTCCCGACTGGTGAAGACGTCGAGGTCAGCCTGGGAAGAATTGTGGCTGCCGATTCTCAAAAACAGCAATCTAGGGACTCTGAAAGTTTCTGAAAGGCCCAAAGATCCGCCCAGATCTAAAGATGGCGTTCAGACGTCGAGAGGACGACACAGGGATACCCCACCTTCATCGGTCCCGCCGGAGGACTTCTCTGAAGGAGAAGAAAGACTTCCATGTTAAGGCACAGATCTCTACGTTTTTTGACGGAATAAAGTGTTGGGACACTTTTTCGACAGAAGACTGAGACACACACCTTTCCACCCCTAGACCGTTCTAGATCGTCAGTCTGGACTAGAGAAAGGTTTAAGGACTGCATGGAAAGGCTGGACAAGTTTGTTTCACGTGCAGAACAACCTACACCAAGAAGGCCAAGGGAGGAAAGCCCTGCTATCCCTAGAGCTAATTTCCCAAGGCTTTTTGATCGCTCTTTAGAAGAGGACATGTATAATTATGACCTTACTGAAGAAGACATTCTACCAGTTAAGGTACAGGAGAATCCTTTCTATAATGAGGAGAAACATGAGCCCATTGGAGATGAACCCATTGAAGGCTGGGGGTGGGGGGGACTCAGATGTGGGTGACCCTCAACCATGGCAGTCCCCAGAGCCACAAGACCCAGACCCAGATATTCTGGCTTTGGACTCTCCTCAGAACACCCCTACAAGAAATCCCTCTCCAATTGATGATCAACTAACATTTAAAGTAATGCTACTTAAGGCAGTTGATTACTTTAAAATTGCCACTGAAGGGGCAACACCTGAAGCCGACTTTGTTGAGGATATACTCAGAGAAGCCGCCAACCAGCCAGGCCATCCCTCTCCTCAATTCGATTAAAAAACACCTGGCTCCATCCTTCACTACACCGGCTCTTACGAGAGGTGTAAACCCAAGAATTGAAACTTTCGCCCTTCTCCATCAGACCCTCTCTATATTAAAGGCCATTGCACCCCAGATTCTTTGGTCGTCACTACCACAAGAAAAAGTATTGCCAATAACACCACTCTATTGGCCAGTTACGCAGATGTGCAATGGGCTTTAATACAAGAAGGCCTACAAGAGGCTCCAGAACCTCTACGGACCCGTCTGCTTACCACAGTTTCTGAAGGTAGGCAAGTTAACCAAAGCATTTTAAAGAACACTTTGGATTCTGACGAGACGGCCAGTCGAGCCCTTGCTCAGGGTATTCGCCTCAAAAGACTGGCGTGGATTCGAAATTCAGGGTTTAAACCTGAGACTCGAGCGTCTTAAAAACAAACCTGTGGAGGAATCCAACTTGTTTGGAAAGGCAGTCGATGAGGCCTTAGAGACCGCGAAAAAAAAACATGAAACCCTAAAAAGTTTGGACTAAATTACTCAGAGACCTTCCACAAGGCGAGGATTTGGAAACAGAAGGTTTTTTCGTGGCCAACGCTCCACTCATCAAAAATACTCTTAAGGAAACAACTGGAACTCTCCACAAGGGACCAATACTTGCAATACCCCGTACCCCCAAAGGGGACAGCGCCGTGGTAAGGGAAGAGGCAGGAACCCTACCCCAGAGGTTCTCCTGCTTCAGGTTCTAAATGACTCGAAGATTCGTGTCCCCTCCCATGCCTCTCCGGTCGGGGCCTGCTGACATTACTGAAAGCATGGGAGGGAATAACTACGGATCAGTGGGTGCTAAAAACCATAGCCCACGGGTACTGTGTAGAATTCAACCGGTCCCTGACCTCCACGACAACGAAGACTAACACCAGAACATTTTTGCATATTTCTTCAAGAAGTCGAGATACTGGAATAAAAAGGAGCCATAGAGATCATACCTCTATCACATGTAAAAAAGAGTATTTATTCAGTGTACTTCCTTGCACCCAAAAAGGATTAACCATGCGTCCTGTTCTAGATCTGCGCCCAGCAGACAAATTTGTAAAACCACAAACATTTTGCATGATCAGCCTGCAGGAAGTAATTCCTCTGCTCACACAGGGGGATTACATGGCAACTCTGAATATGAAAGATGCATATGTTCATATTTTGATGTTGCCAGCGCACAGAAAGTACCTCAGGTTTATGATAGAGAACAAACATTATCAGTTGAAAGTACTACCCGTCAGCATAGCATCTGCACCAAGGGTATTTACAAAGTTACTAGCAGTAGCGGCAGCAAGCCGGTGCAGGCAATCCATTCCAGTATATCCTTACCTGGACGACTGCCTCATAACAGGGGACTCTTAAGAAACGTGTCTGCCAAATACCCAAAAGACTGTCGATCTTTTATTCAGTCTGGGATTCTCTATCAACGAGAATAAATCCCGCTTAGACCCCAGTAAAATCAAACAATTCCTAGGGGCTGTAATTCGAACAAAGGACGGCCTTGTCTTCCCGTCCAACGAGAGGGTTCAAAACATGTTGTTCAAATCCCTCACTATGTAGCCAGTCGAGAGGTAACAGTACACAAGGCTATGCGTCTGCTAGGAATGATGGTGTCGTGTATCTACTTAGTGCCTCACGCACGCATGCGCCCAATACAAGAGTGGCTAACCAACCAGTGGTGTCAGGCCAACGGACAGTGGGACGATTTAGTAGTGGTCTCGCCGGCCCTAGTTCTCTCTCTGCGGCGGTGGTCGAGGGAAAACCTCTTGAAGGGGAAATCTTTCACCGCCCCCGCAGTGGAAGCCACTCTAACAACAGACGCTTCCCTTACAGGGTGGGGAGCCCACCTGCTCCAGCAGACAGCAAGCTGAGTTTGGTCGCCAGACATAGCGTCCAACCACATAAACCTGCTGGCAGTGTTCAAAGCACTGAAAGCTTTCGAAACACAACTACAGGGGAAAGACTATCCTAATCCTCACAGACAGCACCACAGCCATGTACTACTATCTGAACAAACAGGTAGGCACTCATTCTCCAGGCTGTCCAAACTATCTAAAAAAAATTGGAAGTGGACTCTCAAACGCAACCTGTTCCTGTTTTCACATGTTCCAGGAGAACTCAATCTTCTGGCAGACATACTCAGCAGAGACTTAGCAGGGAGTACTAGTGGCAATTACATGGAGACATTGTCATCAACAGTTTCGCACAATGGGGTTTTGCAGACATCGATCTGTTCGCGACCCTGCAAAACGCCCAATGCCAAGATTACGCCTCCAGGTACCCCAGAACCGATCCAGGGGGAACGGACTCTGGATAACCTGGTCAAGGAAACCTAACACTAGATATTGCTATTCTAGTAAATGGAAACGGTTTGTCATCTGGTGTAACTCAGAGCATCAACCCAATTGACTGCTCTCCCACTCATTGTCCTATACCTAACTCACTTACTTGACTCAGGCCTAGTCTTCAACTCGATAAAGGTGCACCTAGCGGCGCTTTCAGCATATACAACATCACAACACAAGGTATCATGGTGGAAGATACCAGTGATTAAGGCTTTCATGGAAGGGGTAAAAAGAATTCACCCTCCCATTTCTAACCAGACTCCTAGATGGGACCTAAATGTGGTGTAACTAGGCTTATGGGAGGTCCTTTTCGAGCCCATGCACAAAGCAAGTCTTAAGAACCTCACCCTCAAGACTGCTTTTTTAATAGCAACCTCCTCCATTAGGAGGGTAAGTGAACTGCAGGCACTCTCTATTCTAGATCCCTTAGTAACCGTTCACAAAGACAAGGTTTTGCGCACTCGCCCTAGATTTGCGCCTAAATTAATTTCCAAGCTCCATGTGAACCAGTTAATAGAGCTACCTACGTTCTTTCAAAATCCCTCAAGCCTGGGGGAAAGAACCCTGCACACACTGGATGTACGCAGAGCTGTCATGTTCTATTTGGATAGAACTCGTCCACAAAGGAAGACTAATCAGTTGTTCGTGTCATTGGCCACAGGAAAAGGAGATGCAGTCTCCAAATCCACTATTTCTAGATAAATTGTCAATTGCATTACACTCTGCTACCACCTTGCGAAGAGAGAACTGCCCTTCAAGCCTAGAGCACATTCCACTCAAGGCACTGGGCCGTCCATAGCATTAATTGCAAATGTTCCCCTTGAGTGCATTTGCAAAGCGGCAACCTGGAGTTCTGTACACACCTTTACAAAACACTATTGCCTAAATACTCATTCTAGGTCTGATTCTCAGGTGGGACAGGCAGTGCGAAGACATCTTTTCACTACTGTTCCTTCTCACAACCCACCTCCAACTCCGGGTACTGCTCGCTAGTCTGTGCACAGCATTTGATTCTAAGCAGATTGACAAACATCAGGAGACATACATTACTTCCCGTAAAAGCATTTCTGATGTTTGGATCTGCTTAGATTCACATGCGCCCGCCCTTCCTCCCCGCTCGGATGGCAGGAACATAGACATCTTACTAATTTCTTTTTCCTGTACTCACGATAGTCATAAGGCTCTCTCGTGGCAGAAAAAATGCAATCTGAGGGACCTCGACGTGGGAGGGATCTTGGGTACACTACACGTCACGTAGGGATAGTGTTACAGGCACACCCATGTCAACATCCCCTTTAAATTCTCAGAAGACCAGATGCAATACTCTGCGGTTACCACTGGATGTCGGACTATGCACAGCATGTGAGTCTAAACAGATACAACCATACAAAATGCTTTTACGGTAAGTAATGCATGTCATTTCCCAGAGCAGTGAACTGAAATTGACTTTACTTACAATTGTAACTTTCTAGACCCAGCACACTTTCTTACAATAGGATGCTGAAGGGGTTACCTAGTATCCCCTTTGTCTAGCTTCTCATGTAACATTTTTATGTTACCTTTTCCTCAATTAATGGCTGGTGGCAGTGGTTTCGTTTTAACTACAGTGGTGTGCATTTACTGCAGGCTGCATTCGCAGCTGCAGTAAAGCACCCAAGGGTGCCATTTATGTCAAAATTGCCCCGGTCTTCTTTTGTCGCCATTTCTTTGTGGAAAGGTCCTTCTTGAGATTTACTCTGTGCGCCAAACCAGGTTTGGTCCCATTGTTCACTTTGTCTTTGGCGGGATTCACGAGTCAAGCCTGCTTCTGGCTCCAGGGTGTCTGGGGTAGGCAGGAAGTGAGGGAGGTGGCCAAAACTCCCTGTGCTTGGTCTCCTAGGAGATCCAAATGCACTCTGTAGTGAGTGGCCGGCTGACTGTCCGGCAAGGACAGCTCCCCTGCTGGGTGATTGACAGCTAGGCTGGAATGAATTGGAGAGAACTGAATAAAAGGCGAGGCTTTTGGCTTGGAAGGCAGAGTCGACCACTGAACGAAAGAACCGAAAAAGAACTTGAGGACACCTGCTACAACTCGTGGACCTTTGGTTTGCCCGATGAAGCCCTGCTGCTGTGCTGAAACTCCAAATTCGTATCGACTGAGAAGCCCCTGCAAGGACGACTTCTGCCCTTGAGTTGGTTGGACCAATCAACTCCAAAGTAAACCACCTCGACATCCTTATCGGAGCTGGTTGAATTTCCACAGAGTTGCTGCTGGAAACCGTATAGCCAGGGAGAGGAACACCAGATTGTGTTCGTTGCTTTTTAGCTGGCCTAGAGCTCCAGGAAGATCCTCCAGACTCCCAGGAAGCAGGACAGACCGAGCCCCCTCAACAGAGTGCAGGACCACAGAAGCATTCTAAAACATTGTGCAAAGACTTTCTACTTACCTACCAGAAGTGCCTCATCCTATATAAGACTTTTGCCCATTTACTTTGGCCTAGCCTGTTTTACAGAATGACACTGCTGTGGGGATCCAAAAGTATTTGCCTGCTTAAGAATATTTGTGATCTGTGTTCTGATAATCTTTTCCTTTTACCAACTTATAACAGTATTCTAAATGCAAACAGTAAGATATTAATGTCCCCAGCACCCTAGCTATTGAAGTCAACTGAGGGTGTAGGTTGTGTCTGTGGGCCATCCCAAAAGGGTCTTTACTGATTTAGAAACTAAGAGTGTATAGTATTGAAGTGTATTTGTGGGTTACTATTATATTGCTCCCTTCTGAAGAAGGCTTATTCTAACTGACTAATAATTGTTTATTCACGAAACCTTGAGTTTGAGTTTATTTGAATACTTGTCACTGTGAATCTCTGTGTAACTCCCCTACAGCTGCCATTGACCCCTCTTGAGATGAGCATGGCTGCTCAACACGCTACCAAATTTGTGTGGGGTGATGGGTCTGTTAGACAGAACTGGGCCAAGCTTAGTGAAAGATTTGAAAAGGGGTGGTGGATGCTGGCCGCCCCCGACTTTACACTTCACTACCATGCCGCGCAAGCCCTCTATGCTAAGTACTGGTTCGATGACGACGAATCATATGCCCATATCCAGGCTGAGAAATGTTCTGTAGCCCCTTTCGATATACAGTCCATGATATTTGTCAGGTATCGCGGAAACCTGAACGGAATAGATCAGTTATCTTGCACATCACGGGCATGGTGTTACGCTCACCTGGTATCTACAGGGACGCCACCCAGCCGGGATACCCGCTGGTATGCTTCTCAGCTTTGCCCTGATGTGGTCTGCAGGGAAGGTTCTGCCTGAAAATACAGGACTGTGTTCAAGACTGACCGACTGGGGTAAGTATCCTCCCTCCACCCCCGTATGAGTTCAGTCCCGCTGATGCCCTCTCCTCACCTTGTGGTAGAAATAGGCGTGCTCTCCGTCCTGCCTTCTTTACAGGGGCGCGTTGTCTTTCATGGGCGAGTGTGGTCCAGGTACTTCACTGACGCCTGCCCGTTTGATATTGTTCAGGTAGGTCTTATTGCTGTTCTTTAGTTTTGTTGCTATCCTGCATGCCTTTCTTGGTTTAAAATGTCTCTTTTTTTCTCCCTTAGGTATGCGTAGCTTCAGCGCGGCGAACTGGCTTGGTTGAGCCCCGCTGGTCAATGATGGCGCATTAAGAGCGCTATGATGCGGTAAGTAAGCGCTATGCGCAGCGCGGCAATGTCTGGTCTTTGCTAACCTGTGTTTTCCTCCCTTGTAGGTCGCAGTGTTCTTCAGCGCGAGTGGAATGTCCGGAGTGGTGCCAGCCGAGAGGCGACCAGCCAGGTAAGCCTTTTGAGCAGTTTGTCAGGTCGTTCTGTCCCGCAGGCGTGCAGATTCGAGAAAGCTGTTCTCAGTAGCTGCAAGTGTTTAAAGATGAAGACTGCAGGTAAGATGCTGCTGCTAATGAGGATCCTTTTGTCTCCTTGTAGGTTCTGCATCTCAGAGGTTCGAGGGAATAGTTGCGCACGGTGAGCTTCACGTTGCAAGCTGCAAAGTAACGCAAAGCGTGTTGTCTTGCTCGGGTGTGGTTTAAATAGCCCCAACAAAATAGTCCAGGTAAAATAGCCCCTAGGCTACCACACCCAAACACTAGACCGCATAGCTTGGTTCTTAGGAACCAAGCTATGTGGATGCCTCCAGGTTGGCTGACAATACAATAAAGTAGTTCCCAAGCACATTGTTTTTCATGGTGTATGAGCCTGGCGCCATAGGCGCCAGGACTGGCCCCGTGAGGGCTTTTGAAGTGGATGCCAGGCTCTAGAGGCCCGCGTCCTGACTCCACCTGGCCAATGGCTTTGCCAGAGGGGGTTTTGGGCAAGTGTCGTGACACATGGGCAGCACTCTTCCATAGGACAGGCTGCACGCACCCCGATGTGGCATCACCCGCACATCATGCCTTCACTAGACATAACCGTGCAAAGGAAGTGGGACCCGAACAAGCAGACGCTGGGGGGGGGGGAACCTGATTCTCAATGGGAAATTTATAACACTGGCGGAGGCTCTAGATAGATTCAGGCCAGGACTCATGGTAACCCTGCAATGCCATAGGCTGAAAGCTGCCCTAAGACATTTGTGGCCCTCCTTCCCCACAGAACCATCCCTGCACCCGTTCTTATCAGCTATTCTAGATCAGGACAGCTTCACAGGCAAAATCTCTCAATACTCCTACGTCCTGTCCCCTTTCCTCCATACTTTTGGGACATTCCGTCCTGTGGGATGGGACCAGACCACTTTTGTAAAAAAAAAAAAAAGCATCAAATTGAAAATGTGTCCTTTTTACGCGGGGTACCGCACGCGGCCATAACCCTGCCTTCCTTAACTCTGCATCGCCCTTCAGTCCTTTTCTCCGCGCGGTCGGGCTGGATGCACTAGCATCACTGGGAAGCTTTTTGCCTTCCCGTTGTCCTTCTCTCCTGCTCCGGTTCTGCGGTCGTGTAGTCCTCTGTCTATGCCGGAGCGTCTGGGCTTTGCCTCTTGTACCTCTTGCGAGTGTCGCTTCGCTAGGGCGGATCCCCATTCTCTCTGCTTGGAGTGTCTGGGACCGGATCACCATTGGGACTTGTGTTTCTTCTGCGACTCCCTTTCGGTCCGGGCACTTAATCTTCGTCGGTGGGAGGAGATCTTCCAGAAGGTTCCTCCGCTGCATTTCCAACTCTTCGACGGAAAAAAGAGAAGCCCAGTAAGTTCTTTACTTTTCAGGGCACCCCGGCCAGTGGACTCCTTCCCGGGGTCCTCCAGGTCCAGGAGGGGCTTAAAAAGCTCTGCTACCAGGGGTTTCCCTGAGGTGCCTCGCAGGCCTACTAGGCATACAGGCGATTTCTCAGAGGGTTTCCGCAAGGGGCCTACCTATACGAGATCACGATCCGAGGATCAGGTGCTAATAGCCAGCATAGTCTTGCTGAGGCTTTGGGTACCGGAGTTTGCTCCAAGGTCTCCTTGTCAGGAGCTTCCCACACAAACACTGCGGTGTGCCCTGAGGCCTCTGAGGCTTTCTGTACCGAACCACGGTTCGGGGCCCCTCTCGGAGGAGCTATTAAGACCAGACTCTATTCTGAGGTTCCTCTTAACAAGGCTTAGGTGTGTACCAACAGATCTGAGAGGCCTGTTAAGGTCTTATCTCTGAGGTGATTCCTCAACTTTCCCGCGCTCGCTGTGTTACCGGTTCTGTTGAGGGGGCACAGGGAGAGGTTGTCGACCGTAACTCCTCTGTTACCGGCATTACCGAGGTTCCTCCTTTGGAGGCTAATTTCAGGGACAGGACGTCCAGTAAACATCCGAGGCCCCATAGTACCGGCTCTGCCGAGGATCCTTGTGCCAAGGCAAACATTTCAGTCAAGTCCCCTGACCAGTCTGTGGAGTGAACTGCCTCATCTACACATTTGACGCAGTTCTCCTCAGATGTTAACAAAATGGCGGGCTTTCCTGCATGATCTACACCGGCCATTTTGGATTCTTCCCTCACACCCACGCTATCGTCGGCGGGTGCTTGAAATCTTCTTTTCGGTGGACAACCTTTTCCACGCGTCAGTGTGAATCCGTTCCACCCTTCCTATGACTGCCGTTCTCGGATACCACTACCACATTTGTTCTCGCTTCCTGTCAGCCTCTTCGTCAGAGGATGCCTTTTTCGGGATGTTTCAGAGACTTATGCACTCTGACCCCTTATGGGGTAGCTTTGTCACCAGGGTTTCTCCTGAGGTGCCCCAAGGGCCTAACAGCTGTACCAGAGATTCCTCTGAAGGTTCCGACGGACCTGCCAGTACTAGAGATTGTTCTAAGGTTCACCATCACGTTGCTAAAGTTTAAGCCCAGTTCGGCTGGGTGCTGGGGTACCAGGGTTCACCCTGAGGTCTCAGTTTCTGGAGCTTTCCCTGCTGTAACCAGGTTGAAACCTGAGGTTCCTCTTGTGGAGGCTAAAGTCTGTACCGAGTCCCGACTCGAGCACCCTTTTAAGGGAGCTTTAAGCACCAGGTTGAAGCATGAGGTTCCTCTTGTGGAGGCTAAAATCTAGATCGACAGATCTGAGAGGCCTTCACGGAGGGTCTTGTCAGTGAGGTATTGTCCTCTACCGTCCTACGCTTAGGGTCGTGGTGGTACCGGTTCTGTTGAGGGGGGGAAAGAGGGGGGGCTCACGGACCGCATTCCCTCTGGTACCGGCTTGTCTGAGGTTCATCTGTTGGAGGCTTATTTTGAAACTGGTTTGAGGATGTTGACTAAACATCCAAGACCTCCCAGTACCGGTTCTGCCGAGGATCCTTGTAAGGCTAAAGTGATATTTAAGTCCCCAGACTCTCCTGAGGCGGCATTTGCCTCAGCTACGCATGTGACACAGTTCTCTTCAGGCGCGACAAAATGGCATTCCAAACTGCGTGGCCTACGGTGGCCATTTTGGATACCTCCCTTGCACCTACGTTCATAACGTCTGGTGCTGGGAGCATTCCGTTCGGCAATAGTAACCGGTACTGCCCTTCTTTAACCGGCGTGCGTGAGCTCTGCTGCCTCAAAATGTCTTGTTCCCTTCTACTTTGCACCACTGATCTATGTGGGCTCGGCTGGTGGTGGACCCTCCTGGCAACCTTCCTCCTAGTGTTCGGGGGGTAGGTCCCTTACGGGTGGTTTCTTCCTCTTCGATACCTAAGCCCTCGGCTGAGGATACGTTTTTGGGAAGTTTCAGATGCTCATGCACTCTGACCCTTTGAGGATGTATTTTAAGGGTCTTTCACTCTTGTTCCGCCCCGGCTGCTCCGATTCGGTTTTTCTTTTAAAACCTGAGAGGGTAGGCGTTTCCAGGGATTCCCCTGAGGTGCCCCAAGGGCCTAATAGGCGTAACCGTGTTCTCTGAGGGTCCCTACGAGGACCTGCCAAAACCGGACGTGGTTCCGAGGTACACCATTTGGGTGCTAACGTTATATGATATAATATAATATGGCATTTAACGCGCCTATACACAACTGTTCAGCTCAGTTTGTCTGTGGCTCTGGATAGTGGGGTTAGCCCTGAGGTCTCCGTTTCTGATGCTTGTCGCACCGAGCCACGGCTCGAGGCCCCTTTTGAGGGAGCTATATGTCCCAGGTTAAAACCCATGGTTCCTCTAAATACAGTATCAACGGAGTTGAGGGATCCTCTTAGGGTCCTATCGGTAGGGTATATTCCTCAACCATCCCATGCTGGGGGTTGTGGTTGTACCGATTTCTGTTGAGGGAGCAAAGAAGGTGATCAGCAACAGGCCTTCCAGTACCGGTTCTGCCGAGGTTCCTCCATTGGATGCTACTTCTGGGTCAGTTCCTAGGATGTTCACTAAACATCCTAGTTCTGCTAGCAACTGCTCGGCCTAGGATCCTTGTTTCAAGGCTAAGTGTTTCTTAAGTCTCCTGACTCCCCTGAGAGGACAGTTGCCTCATTTTCTCTTTTGACGCAGTTCTCTTCAGGTGTTGACTAAATGGCGGCCCAACCTCCTTGGCCCACGGCAGCCTTTTTGGATACCTCCCTTATCCCAACTTTCATGACGACTGGTGCAGGGAGCGTTCCTTTTGGGGCTGAGAAGTTTTCCACGTTGTCGGGCCTGGCGACCGCTTCAGCTAAAGCCCCTTGTACACAGAGGTCAGGGTCCCAGACTCTGTCTTTCTCTGGGATCAGAAGGTTTTCAGGGTTGCCATGCGCGCCAATCTGAAACTCCGGTTGGTAGCCCCGCCTTATGCGGCAGCAGCAAGGTGATTGCTTTTTCTCTCAGCCATCAGCCTCCTATTTCCCTGCCGACAAATCGCCAAATTATATTTTTTGTCGGTCACACTACACTTGGGTGGGGGGACGAATCTCGTCTCATCTGGAGACGTGGCAAACCATTGCACCAGTTTGGTGGGGTTTGTTTATCGTTTATGCGGGTTTCGGTTGCCCTTTCCTCCGACCCCACCCTTCAAACCTCTATTCTGACAGATCGGGATGCTCTCCCTCAGAGCAGATGTCAGAAACTTCTATACCTCAGAGCGGGGGAACCTGTTCCCCTCATGGAGCAAGGGAGGGGCTAGTACTGCTGTCCTTTCACAGTGCTCAACAAGGCTGGCCTGCACACTATCTTCAATCGTTCCGAGAGAAATTCAAGTTGATCACGCCCTGCCAAATGAAGTCCTTTCTTCAGAAGCGCGATTGGCTCAGTGTGTTGGTCTTTCCGGATGCGTAAACGACATTCTGACTGGAGCCCACATATGAAATATCTGCGGTTGTCTGGGCCCGCATATGAAATATCTGCGGTTCTCTGTGGTCGCAGAAAACTTAAGTCTTGGGTACTCCTTTTGGTCTCGGCTCAGCGAGATGCACGGGAAACTCCTGATGGTCCCTGCAGCGGTCCCCCAATACCGAATTTTCTTCCAAGGTTCCCCATTTGGGGCTAAGGCTGACCCCAGTTCTGCTGTGGCTTTTGATACCAGGGTTCGCCCTGAGGCTTCTCCATCTGGAGCTAGCTTTACCGAGTCTTGGCTCGAGGCCCCTCTCGAGGTGGCTATAAGACCAGGGTTAAACCTGAGGTTCCCCTGCTTGGGGCTAAATCGTCACCAACAGAATTGAGTCCCTCATCGAGGGTCCTGGCTGTAAGATATAATCCCTAAGCCTTTTCACATGCCCGGCTGTGGTGTGGGGCAAAAGAAGGCGGTCAAGTACCACAGACCTTCCAATATCGGCTCTGTCGAGGATCCTCCACTAGAGGCTAATTCTGGGGAAGCCCCTGACGTATCAACTAAACACCCTTGATCTGCCGGTATCGGCTCTGCCAAGGTTCCTTGTTTCAAGGCTAGGATTGCACGCAAGGCCCCCGATTTCCCTGGGGAGACTATTGCTTCACTTGCTCCTGTGACGCAGTTTGCCCCTGGTCTGTCATTAAGGCAGCCCAACCTCTGCGGGCCATGGCATCCATTTTGAATACCTCCCTTAGGGCGAGGTTTTACATCAACAAGCAGGGCGTCGGACTCTCCTCTCCTTGTAGATTTTGTCATACAAATTTGGGCTGGGCCATCCAGTATATGGTTTGGCTCCGCACATCCCGGGTCACCTCAATGTGACTGCCAATTAATTCAGTCGCCAGTCGGCATCGGTTATGACTGAGATGAACAGCAATATCATCTCCAACTTTTTCAGCAATGGGGCATGCTAGAGGTAGTCCTCTTTGCAATTGTTGGGTCAGTATGAAAGCTTATGCTTTCCCCTCATTGCCTCCTATCTATTGGTAGCTCTGTAAGCCCAATGGACCGTTGCCAAAGCAGCTATGTGGGCTTTCCCACCAGCTTTTGTTAAGCATTACTGGTTAGACCTGGGCTGTAGAGCGGATGCTCAATTCAGCCAGGCTGTTCTTAAAACCTTTTTCAGTAAGGAGGTTCCATCCACCCGTATTTCCTGTAAGGAGTGCTTGGTAATCTCCCAAAAGTATGGAAGAAAGGGGACGGGACGTAGGAGTATAACAAAGTTACTCACCGTAGTGACTGCCTTACTCTTAGACCATAGTGCCCTTTCCTCCATACGCCCGCCCGCCGTCCCCTCTAATAAGTATCCTCTATTATTGCTTAAATGGTCTCAGACCTTGCGATAGAAAAGGACTGAAGGGCGCTGTGCGGGGCGGAGCTAAGGAGGGCGGGGTTATGGCCGCATGCTGTACACCACATAAAAAGAGAAGTACACATTTCAATTTGATGCTTTTTTACAAAAGTGCTCCGGTCCCGTCCCACAGGACGGAATGTCCCAAAAGTATGGAGGAAAGGGGACTATGGACTAGGAATAAGGTAGCCACTACAGTGAGTAACTTTGTTAATAGCGAAATGGGAGAGAGCGCTGGGTATAACAATCGATGATACAAATTGGACCAGGTGTTGCCAATACACTAAGACAACATCATTAAACGCTAACCCCAGGCTGGTCCAATACAAGATACTAAATCATCTTCACATCACGCCCGGGGGATTGACTAAATATGACTGCTCTACCCAACCCATATACCCCAAATGCAGCCTCCCTGTGGCTAATTCCTTTGATATGTATTGGGAATGCCCCCACAACGAGATACTTTTGGGATGAAGTGGCCTCCACACGGAGCACTGTCCTGGACATTCAGAGACCGGCCACCCCCCTTAAATACCTATCGGGGGATATAGGGAAGCTCAACCTCAAGAAGAGGAGATGATTTGCAGTGGCAACTGCGGTGGCCAAACGCAGTATTCTCAAGAACTGGAAATCCAAAGCAGCTCCAAAAACACATGTTTGGTTACGGGGCTTAATAGATGTTCAAGAATGTGAAGAAACATACTCGAGAAGCATAGCCCCTACATGTCGCCCTAAGGACATTTGTTCCCCCCTTAGACGTTATCTACAGGCATCCTCCTAGGAAGTCGATGGTTCGGTGCATATGGAGGCTTCATAACAGCTGCAATATCCCTTGTATGTTCTTATTGTATTGGGTCAATTTGTATTTGTGAGATGCTTTGTAAAATGTACATGTTGTTGTTGTGATGTATCTGTCATCAAACCAAAATAAAGTTTAAAAAAAATAAACTTGGTTGTACAAGCTTATACCAAAGGTTGGGTCCCAAAGTTCAGCAAAAGAGTTGGAGGTTTCTAAGGTGGGAGGAATTTAGCACTAAACTGAAAATTCTCCCAAACACCTATACCTGTAGTCAGAGTTGTTTGTAGTGTTCCTAGAGGGTACTGCATACAAAAGTTGCCTAACAAAGGACAGCCACCCTGATGTGTGATTGACAGCTAAGCTGGAATTAATGGGAGAAACATGCATAAAAGGCAAGACGTTTTGGCTTGGAAGGAGGAGTCGACCACTGGACTAAGGAATCCGAAGAACTTGGAAGAGACGCCTTCTGCAACTCCTGGACTGTTGGTTTGCCCAGTGAAGCCCTGCTGCTGTGCTGAATCTCCGAATTCGCCTCGACTAGAGAAGCCCATGAAGGACGACTTCTCCCATTGAGTTGGTGGGACCAATCCACTCCAAAGTTAACTCATTTGGACATCCTCTCAGAACTGGCTGTACTTCCGCTGCTGCTGGAACCGAAGTGCCAGGGAGAGGAACACCGTACGGAGTGCATCACTTTTAAGTCAGACCACCGCTTGTGGAAGATCCTCCGGACTCCCAGTAAGCAGGACTGACCAAGCCTGAGCCACCTCAATAGAGTGCTGGACCCCAGATGCGAGGAAAGTCCAGAGTGGTATCAGAGAGTCTGTGATGGTGCTATTTGCTGAGACGCGAGGAGCTGAAACCGCAAAGTGCCACTGAATAGAAGTTTTCTGCCGCTGACCGTCCAATTGCTGTATAGGAATCCCCAAGAAGTCCTCCCTCCTGTCCTCACTACTGAAGCCCAGGAACAACAGGATTTACAGAGCTCCACAGGAACACAAGCCAGTTGGAACCATTTCTTCTAACCAAAGGTACTGTAAAGTTTGAGAGGACTTGCGTCTTGTTGTTGTAGCCTTACTTGATCTCAGTTGAGACTTGTCTTGGTCGCCTCTGTAGAGTTGCTTGCATCTTCTACCTCTCACAAGCCTCCCAGCTTGTGACCCTACATTACTTTTTCTACAAAGACTTCTAAAACATTGTGCAAGACTTTTACTTCCATGCAAGAAGTGCTTCAGCTCACCTATACTTTTGCCCAATTGACATTGGCGGGCCTGGCTCCCTGAATGACTCTGCTTTCCTCTGCTTATGTCTTACCTTCCCTCCAGGAAAGAGTTAATTTACTTTGCATTGGGGGGTTCAAAAGTACTTGCCTGCTTCAGAATATTTGTGTGATCTCATGTTTTATTCTGAAATCTCTTTAATTTGACAATCATCTTAGTATTGCTCTAAATGTACCAGTGATACATTAATGTCCAATGTCCTAGCTATTTAAGTCACCTGAGGGTGTAGGAAGTGTCTGTGTGCCATCCCAAATGGGTACTTGCTGATTTAGAGAAACTACGTGCGTATTTTGGAGTGCATTTGTGTTACTATTTTATTGCCCCTTCTGACTAAGGTTTATTCAAACTGACTGTTAAATTAATAATTGTTTAATCAAGACACCTTGAGTATAAGTTTTTATTTGGATACTTGTCACTGAGAATCACTATGCAACTCCCCTACTGCTCACATTGATCCCTTGAGATAAGGCTGGCTGCTCAGCCACACTAACAACCTGTATAGTACAGACTTAAAGCAAAGGTTGGGTTCCTATTGCCAGGAGGTCAAGGTTGTTGTTGTGCAGCCAAAGGGTACTGCTCTAAATCTTGCCCAACACCATGCTTCAGCTCCAAAGAGAGACCGGCTCAAGAAAAAGTACCGGGTGCAGAAGTCTGCTCCCCAAGTGACTGCGGTCTAAAGCGTCACTGAACTCTGGTCTTGGCTGCCGCCAGGAAGAAGTCGTCAAGTTCTTTGTTGTCTTCATCTGTACCCCCAGACAACGAGGGGAAGAAATTGGATTCCATGGGTAGAAAGGTAATCTCCCCGGTGGCGACGACGGTGAAGGCGGTCAATGCCTTGGCGATCATGGCCAGATACGACTGGGAGCGCTGGTATAAAATGGCTCCCCTCCTGGATTTCCTCCCTGTTGTCAAGTGGGTAGTGGCTTTGGAGATCCTCTAGGAAGGCGAGGTGGCGTCGGTTCATGGTGGCACTGGACATTGCGGCCACAGGTTTCCACCAGGTGGGCAATAGGGTGTCTTCACCGTCGTGGCTGGCTCAAAGCCACCAACTTCAGGCAGGAGGTCCAGACAAGGGTCCTGGACATGCCGCAGTTCGACTGACTTACCTGTTCGGGCCGTCGATAAATCCCTCCAGGCCATCAAGACCGAGACGGAGACTGCCGGTGCTATGGGCACCCTGCAGCAGCACCGGCCGTCCGTTTTGTTCTTCAGGAGGGCAGCCCAGCAGGTCTTCAAGGCCTTCTGAGGTGGCCGTCGTCAAGGATCCCAAGGCGGCCCAGCGACCTCCAAGCAAGTTTGAGCCGGCCAAGACGTTGGGCCCCCACCCATGCACCGGTGGGAGGCCGGCTGGCGTACTTAGTCGGCGTTTGAGAGACCATCTCCACCAATCAATGGGTGCTGGGTGCTCTCGCCCACGGACACACCTTGGAATTTCAATGCAAGTGTCTGCGAATACCGCCGGTGGCCCGGCAGGAAAATCACATCCCTCAGCTGCTGCTGGAGGTTCGGGCCATGCTACGAAAAGGGCCGATTGAGTTGGTTCCACAGTGACTCCGCGGCACCGGGGTCTACTCAAGGTACTTTCTTGTAAGAAAGAAGACCGGTGGCTGGCGGCCCATTCTCGTCGTACGACATCTCAAAAAGTGCATAAAGTCCCAGAAGTTCAGGATGGTCACGCTGCAGTACATGCTCGGCCAGCTGGAGGAGGGGGACTTTGTTGTCGTTGGATCGAGAGAACGCGTACTTCCACGTCCCCAAACACAAAGGACACTGCAGGTATCTCCGCTTCGTCGTTCAAGGGAAGCATTACCAATTCAAGGCTCTTCACTTTTGGACTGAAGTCAGCCCCCAGAGTCTTCACCAAGTGCCTGGCTCCGGTGGCGGCCCATCTACCGCTGCAAGGGATCCACGTGTACCCTTACCTGGATGACTGGCTCATCCGGGCCAGATCAAAGGATATCGCCGTCGACCACACAGCGAAGACCGTCCGACTGCTGACTGAACTGGGGTTCTCGGTGAATTATGTAAAGTCTTGCTTGATTCCATCTCGACAGTGTCCTACCTGGCGTCACCATCGGAGGAGAGGATATCGGCTTTCTTGGGCAAGGTGCAATGGCTGTTAGCACTGAAGGTCGCCACAGCGAGGACCATCAAGCCTCTACTCTGCATGATGTCATCGTGCATATACCGGGTTTGGCTCTGCAGGCTGCGGATGCGCCCTGTGCAGAAATCCCTCGACGTCCGTTGGGTCCAGGTGTCTGGAGGCTACTAGGACAGGATCGCTCTCGACAAGGAGTTCCGTCGGGCGATAAGGTGGTGGGGCGCGTGCTCCAATATCGCTGGAGTCACGAATTTCCAGAACCCCCTGCCCGTTACCAAGAGACTGTCAAGACGGACGCTTTCCTGGAAGGATGGAGAGCCCACACCGGATGTCTTCACGCCCGAGGCCTGTGGCTGCCAGAGGAGAAGAGGCTTCACATCAATGTTCTGGTACTACGGGCAGTGTTTTGGGCCCTCAAGTCGTTTCTGCTGTCCCTCAAGGGCAAGGTGGTGAGGATCTTCATGGACAATACCACCACAATGTTTTACATCCAGAAACCGGGGGGGCACCAGATCCCCAGCGCTCTCCAAAGAGGCGCAGGACTTATGGCACTAGGCCATCGCCCAGGGGATGTTCCTCATTCCGTTTCACCTGGCAGGGGTAAAGAACAGTTGCTGACTCTCAGCAGGGATTTGCGCTCTTTCCATGAGTGGGAGCTTTGGCAGGATCAAGTGGACAACCTTTTCCTAAAATGGGAGAGTCCCCAGATCGATCTGTTTGCCCTGGCGACGAACACCAAGTGCTGGAGTTTCGCCAGCAGATTCCCCCAGCTGGGGAGCATGGGGGATGCATTCTCATTCCCTTGGGAAGGCCTTTTTCTGTATATGTTGCCGCTACTTTGAGTCATCAGTCAACTCGGACAGTATCAGTGCAGGATGATCCTCATTGCACCGGCGTGGCCGAGGCAGATCTGCTACCCGGACCTTCTCAGTAGGTCAGCGTCCCCTCCAGTCAAACTGCCAATGGTCACGGATCTCATCACCAGGGAAGGAGGCGCAATCCTGCATCACGATTCAGGATCGCTGAACCTGAAAGCCTGGCTCCTGCAGGATTAGAGTTTGGTGGCTACGATCTTCCAGCGGACTGCAGGGAGGTGCTGGTCAAGGCCAGGGCGTCTACTTTATAATGCTATGGGCACAAATGGAAGCTTTGTGACTTGGTGCCGGTCGCTGAAGATCAACGCTCTGAGGGTCATGGCTCGTCAAGTACTTCCGTATTTACTGTCATAGGCTAAATCAGGACTGGCTTACGCCTCCATCAAGGTACATCTGGAAGCTATCTCGTGCTACACCCGATCTCTGTGACAGCCTTCACTGTGGTCGCACTGTCTAGTTAAAGAGTTCATCAATGGACTGTTCTGCTAGTTCCCACAGGTGAAGGCTCCGGCCCCGGCGTGGGAACTCAATGTGGTGCTGGCTAGGCTCATGGGGGTGGGGGCCCATTCGAACCTATGTATTCAGCCCGCTCAAGTTTCTGTCGTGGAAGAAGTGTTCCTTGTGGCCATCACCTTGGCGAGACGAGTAGGTGAGATCCAGGCCCTGTCATGCAAGCGGCCCTACTTTCCAAGAGCGCAGGGTGGTGCTATGGACGCACCCCTCCTTCATGCTCAGTTCAGGCGGAATTTCCTCTGAACAAGCCCTTGGTTTTACCTTTGTTTTTCCCGACGCCTTTGTCGCCAGCTGAAAGGACGTTGCACCCGGCCTGAGCGCTGAAGTATTATGTGGCCCGCACAAAGAGTTTCCGGAAAACTTCAGCTTTTTGTGAACTTTGGTCCTGTGAAAATATGAGAAGGCTCTGTCCAGGGTTCCTTTTCCAGCTGGCTCTCCGGCTGCATCAGCCATTGTCATCGGTTGGCAAACTGACCGTTGCCTGGTCATCCGAGAGCCCACTCTACCAGAGCGATCGCTGCTACAACAGTGTTCCTGTCTGGTGTGCCCCTGCTGGACATTTGCAGAGCTGCTAGGTACTGCATCGACAGGGATTCCAGGGAGGAGTACAGAGTCGGCCAGGCTGTGCTGCGCTACCTGTTTGCTTGAAGGTGAAACTGGTGAGGAGGTAAGAGACTGCTTCTGTTGAGCCTTGCCACCTCCCGTGGTTGTGCATGTGTGTACTGCTTTTACTCTTACGTCCCGTCCCTCCCGCCTCCCCCTCCCCCTTACTGCATGGGCGTACCTTCCTAGGGACGGGAGACAAAACCTTCATCCACTTTAAATTTAGAGGAGCTGCCCTGGGAGCATGCACTACCCTGGAGCTGGCACCACACATCAGTCCCCTTTTCTGCGTTTGACTGGAACGGCCGATTTCACAAGCGCTCATGGGTTTGGCTTCGGCCATGTAATAACATGCGCTCTTCCCTGGATTCTTCTTCTGTCTTTTTGTCGTCTTTTTGTGATTCAGGTACTTGGTCCTCCGGCGTCACGCTCCTCCCTGTTAGGCAGAAACCTGTGCAGTTCCCTCTGGGAACACTGCAAAAGATTTAGGACTACAGGTGTTTGGCAGTAAACCCACTTGGTAGCAGTCTGTACCACACAGATTCACTTGGTAGCTGTGGCTGAGCAGTCAGTCTTCCCTCAAGAAGAGTTAGGCAGTATACAGAGTATTCACAATAGGTCAAAAGAACATAGTAGAACAAGTAAACACTGACCAGGGCTTGGTGTAAAAGAGATATAATTATTTAAAACCACATCTAGAAAAACACACAGGCACTAATAGTAAGCAATTCAAAAACACGGTCACTAAAAGATATACACTCCCTTACAAGAATATTAGACAAGTCTTAAGTAAAGCCCCACTTATTTTCAGACGGCGGTGAGCGCTTAACGTAAATGGCACTCTAATAATTTGTTTAAAAAAGGGAGAGAAAAGCAAAGAATAAATTGGAACAGATCCCAACACTTTTTCACAAACACAACAAGAGAGGAAGGCAAGTAACACCGTGAGTTTAGAGTCAGTAGGCCGGATCCACTTTAAGAGGATCAAACTAATTGTGTCCAAGGTCACACAGTTGCAGTGCACAAGAGTCTTGTAAAGGTTCAAAAAGGAGTTGGACCAAAGAAAGAGACCAGTTAGAGCGTCAAGGTGGCCAGCCCAGTCCAGAAGGTTAAGGGGTGGTTATTACCTTGTAGCAATCTTTATAAAGGGAGGCCTGGCTGACACGGTACCTTAAAGTGGTGAGAATACTCCAGCAGGGGCAGTTGTTCCTGGCAGCGGATGCAAGTCGGTGCTTCGTCCGGGGGAAGAGAGGCTCTCGTCGAGGAGGAAGACAGGAGTCCGTTGCACTGCCAGGGAAGAAACCAGCCGCTGAGTTTCTCAGGGAAAAGGAGCGGTCCTTTGATTCGCGGTCCAGTGGTAAGTGGCTATCTGGTTGCCGGGGTGCTTGGCACGGGCAATTCAACCACAAGCCGGTCTGGGGTGCGAAGAGAAGAAGGGAAACT
This sequence comes from Ambystoma mexicanum, assembly GCF_040938575.1. NCBI lineage: Eukaryota > Metazoa > Chordata > Amphibia > Caudata > Ambystomatidae > Ambystoma > Ambystoma mexicanum. The sequence continues at coordinate 1,091,597,825 of NC_090929.1, forward strand.
GGTTGTGCCCACCAGTCAGGGGAAGAAGCCTCTCCAGCCGGGAGATCTTCTCTGTCGTCGGGAAGTGGTGAGTCGGTTCCGCAGGGCTCCACCGGTGGTGTCGTCGTGGTAGGTCGGCTCAGCTTCTCCCGCGCCGGATTCTCAGGTCCTGTGACGACTTCTGAAGTTCCAGTCCCCAAAGCCCTGCTTTTATGCAGCACACCGCCATTCACTCAGCCTAGCTGTCAATCAAACATGCTAAGTGGTGAGCCAGCCGGCTCACCACTTGGGCCAATCACATAAGAGTGACTTGAGTTACCAAGGTAACTCAGTCCAGGGTGCCTAAACCACCTCCCACACCCCCTGTGGTACCCAGACAGAGTGGCACCACTTTTGGAGGCTTCTGTGGAGAAGCCCGCCAAAAAGTGGAACAAAGGGCTCGACTTGGGTTGGAGTCACAGAAGAGAACACCAACGCCATTTTAGAATCAAGTCCTGGCAAAAAATACCAACTGGCGAATTTATATTAAATAAATAAACCGGCGGTATGTTCGAGGCTATGAGAATTAAATAATTAAAGTTGGTAACCTCGAACAATGGGAAAATCCCATAGGGATAAATTCACGGCCGAATATAAAAAGTAGTATCCACTGCCACCAGCCAAAACTCGATCAGGGGGGGCGGAGACGTGCCCCCTCGACTAACAGACCCCGGGGCAACCGAATTGCCCCGACCAGTACGTCCACAATATGATGGTTTGTACTGGTTTCTGTTAATAATTTGGGACTAGTAAAGCCAATGGTGATTTTACATGCCCTGGGAGACAGTAGTCAGTCCCAGGGTATGGAGTCTATGGTGGGGTGTCGCTATGACACCCCTGTGTCACTGCACGGAGGGTGATGTGTAACACACATAGTAAAAACACATGAGACCCTATGGAGTAAAGGACCCCATAGCCCATAAAACACATTAACAGTCAAAGGAACACCATGAATCATGTCCAAGAGTGGGAGAAAGAGTCTCACTCTTGGCAGGAGAAAAAAAACAAACACCAGAAATCCAGCAAAGCTGCTGGGGGACTCACTAGGTTAGGAAATTCAGCCTAAAGAGAGAATTCTCCCCAACACTCCCCGGCGCATGTCGACTTCAGCGGGCTTCAGCCGCTGTCCAACCTCCGAGGGGATCTTCCCTACGTCTGACCCCCCACGCTTTTTGCCTCTGTTGCCTTAGCCCTGACCACAGCTGGGAAGGCTGTACCTCGTACGACTCACTGACTCCACGCGCACTGAAGAACATGCTAGCTAGGTGGAGGGAGCTCTTCAAAAGGTCGCCTCCAGAGCACTTGAAGAAATTTGTCAAACAGAGATCGATGCCAAAGGGAGGGCCGCTATTTTCCATCCCACCCCGTAAGGACGACTCCTCCCTGAGGAAACGCCCTAATGGGAGGAACCTCTCGGGTTCCGGTACCAGCACACGCACCAAGGCTAGTCCAGCTACCGGCTTCACGGCCGAGGGGGGCAGGGGTGTGGCATTAGATCCTTCCGGAATCCGTGCTGAGGGACCGCAAGGTTCTTTTACGGGGTGTACACCCGAGGGGCAACGCCCTAGTACCCAGGGTCGGATTGGTTTCTGGCCATGCCTGGGCTGGTTTGGAAGAAAAAAGTAAACATTTATTTTTTTTTCAATTTTTTTTTTCTTCTTCTCCAAAAAGCCTTCCATCCTTCGTAGGTCGATAAATGAGTACCAACACAGGTTGTGTGATATTGTATGCATATTTGTTCTATAAAAAAGGGCTTGAGCGTAAGTGCTATACAATAACATTATCATTTGGCCTTTGACGTCTGCTTGGATTCACAGTAATTTAGTGTACTTAGAAACAATGCTATTTGATGCCACTTCCTGTTATGTCAAGGGGTGAAAGGTCTTGTTTCATTGCTTCCCGGGATGTCACTTTGGGGTGGGGTCAAATGACATCACTTCTGGTGATGTCATCAGAGGTCAAGGGTTGTGAGGCGAGGAGTGGGCCACTTTTTTGAGGCGAGGGGTGAGACACTTTTTTTGGGGGTGACCGCGCCTATTTCTTGTCCCAGTCCGACCTGGCTAGTACTGGCTCAATGTCTGAGGGGGCGCCTGCACAAAGCACTACCGGTGACCATGCCGAGGGCAATACGCCTTCCAGGACTAGGCCTGATGTGGAGGGTTGGCCTCATGGTCCACCACCAAGAGTCTTGGATGAGGCCGGGCCCAGGAAGCCATGCGCCATGTCTTTGGCACGCAGCTCGACAAAATGGCCGCCATGCCAGACAACATGGCCACTCGTCCGATGCCACTCCTAGGAACAGAGCAGGCAGGTGAACGAGTTTCAAGGTGGGACTGGTGTCAACCAGGTACGTGGCCTACAGTTTATCCATCAGCAGGCCAGGTTTCCCCTGCAACCTAGACAGTGTGCACCGGCTCCACCAGCCCCTAGCCACTCCATCACCTGCCACCTCTTCTGCCTCCAATGACCAGTTCTTCGAAAGGTTCCTGGCGCTGATGCGAACCCCCACAGAATGGGGCCATCCTGCGGGATGCAGTCAAGGACTTGCTCCCTCCAATCACTCCACCGGCGCCCATAGTCATTCCTCCCATGGCTCCGGCACCACAGGCCCCAGCGCAGCCCCTGCTGCCCCTTCGATTCCGGCTCCTCTGCCTCCCACAGTACAGGCGGTTCCGCATCAGCCTCCGGCTCCGGTCTCCACATCGCAGCCCACGGCACCCAGCACTCCGCCACCCGCGCCGGATCAGCCGCGCACTCTAGTGGACACAGACGAGGAGGACAACCCTGACACGCCGTCGTCGGCAAAAGCCTTCCACGACCGGTTTGGCTGAATATCTGGGCCTTCCTCAATCTGAGGTCGAGCAGCCTGAGGTTGGGTTCTTAGCAGAAGTCCTCACCCTACGACCCCCTAACAAAACTGGTATCCTAATGCAGAAGGAAGTCGTTGCCATGGCCAAGAAGGGTTGGATCAAGCCACACTCGGCCCAACCTGTCAATCGGTGCCTCGATGCCAAGTATAGACAGATGGAGGGGGATCCATTCTTGCTGTCGGCGCACCCTCAACCACACTTTTCGATGATTGCTGCAGCATCACTCTACTCTAATCCTCAGTCGTACTTGGCCACCTCGTCCTTGCTCTGCTAGGCAAAGCGGAGAAGATCTTGGAGGCGTATGGGAAGAAGCTGTACTCCAACGCCTCGCTGCACCTGCGTCAATCCAACATAGATGCCATGCTGGCAGATAAAACCAGAGGCTTTTGCTGGAAATAGCGGACTTCCTTCTTGTGCAGAGCTAGGCACACGCTGCAAAGCGGGTCTAGGAGAAGCCAAGTTGGCAGCGCATGACATCATGGAGTCCACTGTAGCTCACATCGATGCCTCTTGCTGGGCCATCTGCATCGCCACAAACCTAAGCATGGCCTGCCTTGAGGCTAAATCTAACCCTGATGTCCAGGAACGTATATTGGACCATCCATTTGAGGGAAGCGACCTCTTTTACTCTACCACCGACGAGGAATTTGATAAAAAGATCAGCTCATAAACTGCAAAGTCTTTATCCTAAGGAAGGCCCCGCCCAAGGCGTACACCCAGTCGCATCAATGCTCCGAGTGTGGGTGGTCGTTCGGTGGTTTCCAGTGCTTCCAGGAACGGAGGTCGAGACAACCTGACTGCTCGCCTAGTCAGCACCGGCGCAAGCAACAAAAGGAGCTTGGGGGGCGCAAGTGCTTCTTCCAGTCCCCCCTCCTCAGCAACAGCCTCAGAAGGAAAGAAAGCATGACGCGTCCCTTCGGGTCCACGTGTCTCCAGTGGGGGGCAGACTTGCCTTCCATGTGCAATTTTGGCACCAGAACTTTGCCGCCCATAGAGCCTCTGTAGTGTCCTCTTGGTACTGCCGTAGATGTTGCAGGCCTACTACCCACACCTTGGTGATTCAACAACCTTGTAATCAACTCATTTTTCTTTCCTTTCAGAGTAGTATTCCTGACTTTACACATTTCTTTCAGTTTGATCTACTGTTAAAATGATCAGGGCTTCCTGACTAAAGTTATCCATATTTGGCATGTTACAATTGCTTTTCTGATGGTGCTTAGCCTTGTGGGTGTTTAGTTGAACAGAAGCAAAGCCAAATACTCGATGTAACAACTATACAATAGATCCCAACGCTGCCACCAGTGTTAGGCAAGATTGTATGTAATAAACCTGTGGGAGGCTACACCAGCCTGGTGGTCTTGGCAATAGGTAACCAAACCTTCTCCAGCATGGGGTCTGGCATGGATTCACATGCTCTTCAATATTCCCCGTCGTCAGGCTGGGAATCCTCGGTAAAGAAAAAATCAGTATCAGTTTTGTTTCTGATCTGTCTTTCTTAGTAGTAACCAATCACTGGTCTCTGGGTCATACTGCCCGCAGCTAATGACTGCCCTCTCTCTAAGCCCCGCCCCTGGCAGCCATCCTCAGATTTTTACTGCACGTTCAAGTGTTGGGAGTCCTCGTGCTATAGCCCTCGAGCTTTTACTGCGTGTTTGCGCTTTTTCAAAGAGATTTATCAAATTTTTCGGTTTAAACTAGCCTCAAGCTCCACCGTTTCTACTTCCGATCAACAGGGACCTGTTTCGGATTTATCTACGCCCCTCAAGGCCTACCTCGCAGACGAGAAGAACATGGCCCAGGAGAAGGGAAGCTCGACTCCCGGCAAACTGTTCAGGATCTGCCCTGGATGCAACCTACAAAATGTGTACAAGGAGGACGAGCATTCGAAATGCCTTTACTGCCTCCACGAGGACAAAACACACGTGGAGAAGGACTGCGTTTTGCAGGAACATGTCGGATCGGACTATGAGGGATCGTCGGACCCGTCTCCAACTGGCTGGAAGGCAAGAGCCCAGCAGGTGAGAAGAAGAAGAAGAAGTCTGAGCGGCCTTCTAAGTCCTGTGAGGGAGCCCGGTTGATGGGGGGCCCAACAGAAGGCAATGCACTGCGCGTCTGCGGGCACCGGGAGAGACGAACGGTCAGGCTCCTCGGCTGCCAGGCAAGGCGCATCCTTCACCGACGCCATCAACCGCGAGCCAACGCTCTGGCTCGGGGAAAAGAAAATCTCAGAACCCGGCTAAGCTTCTGGCGAGGCCCCAGTCGATCTCGAAGGATCAGGCCGAAGAGGAGCGAGGCAGTGACCCTCCCCATAAAGTGAAGGCCTCAAGCGCACCCAAGGTGGTGAAGGTCTTGATCCTGGCCAAGGCCTCGATTGAGGGAGTCGCTGCGGCACTGGCGAAGCCGGTGGAGGCTATCCCATTGGAAGCGATCTTGGGGCCCAGAGTTTCCCTGCCCCCGCGGATGGAATCCTCTTTTAAGCACGTCGAGAAGACCCCCGTGAAAACCCCGGTGGAAAGAGGGGGGGGGGGCGTAGCCGTGACAGATACGGACACAACCTCCGAGGAGGAACTGACTGAGAATTTGGAAGAGGCCAGGCCCCACGGGAGGGATCCCGACGAGGGGGGACGACGAGAGCGAGGGTGGCGACAACGAGGTTCCCGTGGAGGAGGAATAGTCACTCTCGGCATGCCCGTCGCAACCCGAGCCACAAGACAACTCGGCGGCCCTTTTAACGGCAATCCCAGCTCAACCAGGTCCGTCGGGAAGCCCTCCAAACAAGAGGAGAATTCATCCATCTCCCCTTCAGGCCTCACAGCCTTCTCAGTCTTTGTCGCCCCCCTCGCTCCCGAGGGATGACACGGGAACAGCCACGACTGATGACGATGGTGGCGACAACGGGACTGACCTCCCGTCTCCGATTCCTCGGGCGTCTCCACCCGACGAAATTGGCTCCTTCCACACCATGATTGCCAGGGCATCCGAGCTTTTTCAACTCGGCCCTGAAGAAAAGAAGTAAGGCTTCCTCTACCAACGGCGCAAGGCCAAGAGGAAGACTGTCCTCACGGTGCCGTTGCTGGATGACATCTGGGACGAGGGCCTTGCCCTTCTGAAGAACCCATCCACGACGCCTGCCAAAAGGGGGACTGGTACGAGAAGAAGTACCGGTTCCCCGACGGCACCCCTTTGTGCCTTAGGGCACAACCGACCCCGGATTTGGTCGTCTCGGCAGCGGCCAAGAAGAAAGCGGGGGGGCTCCACTTCAACTTCCCCACCGGACGGCGAGGGAAAGAAACTAGATGCCATGGGACGACGAGTCATCTCGTCGGCGGCGACGACGATTAAGGCGGCCAGCGCCCTACCGATTGGGAGTTGTGGTACAAGATCGCCCCCCTGTTGGACTTCTTCCCGCACGACAAGAGGACAGAGGCCCTGGCGATCCTACAGGAGGGTGAGGTGGCATCGGACATTGCCGACACCGCTTTCCGTCAGTTGGGCAACAGCGTTTGCCTTCGACGGCGGGGGTGGCTCAAGGCGACGGATTTCCGCCAAGACGTGCAAGCCAAGGTTTTGGACATGCCCTTTGACGGGAACAATCTGTTCGGAAAGACAGTGGATGAGTCGCTGCCGGCCATTAAGACCGACACGGAGACGGCTCGGGCCTTGGGAGTTCTGCAGCAACGCCGGTCGCCCTTTCCGAACTCTGGAGGCAAGCAAGGTGCCTCCAAAGGATATGGCGGTGGCTCCTCGACCTACCGTCAGGCGGCCCGCTCCTCGTCGCAAGAACCCTACAGGGGACGCTGCAAGTCAGGTGGATCTCGCTGTCGTCACCAGGGAGGCCAAGGCGGCAAGGCTGCCTCCAAGCAAGACTGAACCGGCCGTTGCGTCGGGCCCCCACCGAAGCACCCCCGGTGGGAGGTCGGCTGACGAGGTTCGTCAGCGTGTGGGAGTCCATCCCCACCGATCGTTGGGTGCTGGATGCCCTGGCCCACGGGCACACTCTGGAATTTCTAAGTGCCCCCGAATTCCTCCTGTGGCCAGGAAGGAAAACCCCGTCCCTCAACTGCTGTTAGAGGTAAGGATGATGCTCAAGAAAGGAGCCATCAAGCTCGTCCCAAAGAGGCTCCGGAGTATAATCAAGATACTTCCTCGTCAGAATGAAGACCGGAGGCTGGCGTCCCATCCTGGACTTGCGTCGGCTAAACAAATGCATCAAGGCACAGAAGTTCCGGATGGTCACCCTCCAGCACGTACTGGGCCAGCTGGAGGAAGGCGACTTCCTATCATCGTTGGATTTGGAGGATGCGTGCTTTCACATCCCCATCCTAAAAGGACACCGAAAGTTTCTCAGGTTCGTAGTCCAAGGGCAGCACTACCAGTTCAAGGCCCTCCCATTTGGATTGAAGTCGATGCCCAGGGTGTTCACCAAGTGCCTAGCACCAGTGGCGGCATAGAGATTCATAGTGACGGGTAGTCAACACTTATACTTAAGGTTTCTCAAGCCCCACATATCTCCTCAGGACCCTGCATCTTACCCCCCACTATCACTGATTAACACAGATGTGAAAATGTATGCCAAGGCAATGGCAAATCTTCTGATTCCGCACATGAACAAAGTTAATCTATACAGATCAAACAGGATTTATTCCTACCCGTTGGGCGCTGAATTTGCAAAGGTTCTTCGCAATTACGTCACATTTGGACCCAAACGATAAAGCAGCTGCGATTACTTTAGATGCCGAAAAAGCGTTTGACTCAGTATCCTGGAACTACATGTTCTCAATGCTGGGTAAACTGGTGTTTGGTCCGACATTTATGTGTTACATTTGTTTATGTAAGAGCCCGGCTGCAATGGTGAGGACCAATAACACACTATCATCCCCTTTGTATTGGGTAGGGGCACCCCTTAAGGCTGCCCTACAAACACGTGTGCAGGGGTATCCGTATTAGGGGGCCCCCTCCACAAACTTCTTTCACTATACGCAGATGATACAATGCTGTATGTCAGATGTACGGAGACTCATCCACCCCTGATAATGCAAGAAGTAAATACATTATCCATGTTCTCTGGCTACAAAATTAACCAGACCAAGTCAGAGAAAATCCCACTGACACCAACCACAGGGCATTCGCAGGCTACATCCAAGTTTAGATGGTCACCCACATCAGCGCGATACCTAATTAATGCCCACTGACAGACAGACCCTATACACTAATAACTATGAACCATACTTTCAAATTCTTGAACACAAGCTTGGTGTATGTGTTAAGCATCCAATATCCATATACGGACAAGTGGCCTTGCTCAAAATGGTGGCGGTGCCCTACTTGCTATACCTCTACTGCCGTATTTCCATATGGCCTGGCAGAGACTTCTTTCAGAGACTACAGAAACTGGCCATTAACTTTGTATGGGGTGGGAGGTCGGTTAGGCTCAAATGGCCCAGGATGTGAGAGATATGAAACAGGCGGTTTAGCAGCCCCAGACTTCATATTATATTTTCATGCAACGCAAGCACACTTTGCAAAGTACTGGATGGACACCGCTGAAAAACATGCACACGTACAGGCCGAGAAGTTTACAGTAGCCCCAGCTAACATTCAAGCAATGCCTTTTGTAAAAAGTAAGGGGGAATATCAGGGATGTGGATCCAGTGAGCTCAACAGTACGAGCCTAGTCAGCACGATTCGTGATAGTGGGTTGCATGAACACCTATTGGCTGTTTACCCCACTGTGGCACTATCCTGATTTGGAACCCACATTTGATACGGCATTGCAGCGCAAATGGGACCCGGGCAAGGAAATGAGATTAGGGGATTTGTATCCGGAAGGCAGATTTGCGTCACTTGCAGATGTGCACACTAAAGTAGGGTTGGGCCTCATCACTACGCTGCAATACTACCGTATGAAAGCAGCCTGTAAAAGGAAATGGCCATTGTTTCCCGAGGCTCCCCCGATACATGAATTCTTATGTGCAATTATGTCGCAGGAGGGATTTATGGGTATAATATCTAGACTGTATAAGGCAGTACAAGAGTATGCCCCATCTGGGAAGACTGCCAACATACCAAATCCATCTCGATTAACTCTTTAAGTTAATTCACTTTAAAATGCTGAATCATTTACATATAACCCCAAACAAGATCTCCAAGTTTGACCCCACTCAACACAACAAGCAACCTGCCTCAAATGCAATGCCTACTCTGCGAATTCCATACATATGTATTGGGATTGTTGTTGTTCGACCCCCTCCCATCAAAACCTTCTGGGAGGAAGTGGCTAGAATTATAAGTGACATTACTGGGCTGAACATCCCGGCAATCCCACATAAATATCTGTTGGGTGATATAGGTAAGGCTTCAGTTAAGGGCCAAGAAAAATATATTGCAGGCCTGGAAATACAAAGCAGCCCCCACCCGAAAAGCATGGCTACAGGACCTACTATATGTTCAAGACACTGAGGAACAATATGTTAACAGTGTGACATCTACCTGCAGACCGAAAGACATTTGGGCTCCTGTACAATCTTACCTCGGGGACAATCAAGACATTGATGCCGGGAATTCCCCATGAATGTCCAAATGTATTGTTATACTTATAGTTTGTGTGGAAAAGATATCGATAATTTACTATGTGACTATATGGTTCACTCCTGAAGTGTTGTGTGAATGTGTTGCATCTGTCAGCAAAAAATAAAGGTTTTCAAAATAAAATCTATTTTAAAATAAGCCTTCTTTAGAAGGGAGCAATATGCAACACTTAAAATACACTTCAAAATACACTCCTTATGTTCAATAAAGTAAGTAAATACCCTTTTTGGAATGCACACAGATTTCCCCACACTCTGAGGTGACTTCAATAGTTAGGACAACATGGACATTAATATATCATTTTTCGCACTTGGTAATACTGAAAGTATGACAAAAAGGAAGCGTTTGGGGAAGGAAACAAAGGTTAACAAGTTTCTCAAACAGGTAAGCACTTTTCAATCCCCCAATGAAATATAGGTAAACCCTTTCCCAGCTATACAATTAAGGTATGTATGACTTTTTGGAGGGACAGATCAACACAAAGCCAGAGGGTAAGAAGAGTCTTCAGTGAGCTAGGACAGCCAATGTCAATTGAGCTTGAAGATTAGCACAAAAGTCTTGCATAATGTTAAAGAGAGTTTTGTTGTAAAATATTTCATTGTTGGGCCACAAGCTGGGAGACTTGTGATGGGCAAAGCTGCAAGCAACTCTGCAAAGGCAGCAAATGCAATTCTCCAGTGAGAGCAAGCAAGCTACACACAAGAGGTAGGTACTCCTAGTTTTACAGTACCTTGAGTCTGAAGGAAAGGTTCCAGCTGGCTTCTGTTCCAGTTGTAGTCATGCAGATCCTATTGTTCCTGGGCCTCAGTCGTGGAGACAAGAGGGAGGACGTCTGGGGACTCCTGCACTACAGTTTGAAGGTCGGCGTTGGCAATGGGCACAATTCAGATCGGCGGCACTTTGCGGTTTCAGCTACTTGCCAATAGCGCTAGGCGATTCTTGGATACCTTGTGGACTTTCCTTGCTTCTGGGGTCTGTTGACGTGGATCAGGCTTGGTTAGTCCTGCTTCGAGGGAGTCTGGAGGAACTTCCTGGAGCTCGGGTCCAGTTTAAAGGCGATGCACTAGATTCTGGTGTTCCTGTACCCTAGCACTCGGTTCCCGCAGTAGCAATGCAGTACAGCCAGCAGAGAGGTGTTCCAGTCTGGTTCCTCTTGGGGATGATTGGTCCCACCTTCCCAAGGGGAGAAGTCGTCCTTGCAGGACTTCTCTAGTCTATTAGAAATTCGGAGCTTCAGCAATTCAGCAGGGCTTCACTGGGCAAAACCAACGGTTCAGGAGGTTACAGCAAGCTGCTCCTTAGGTTTCTTCTTTGGTTCCTTCGTCCATTGGTCGACTCTCTTCCTTGCTAAAGACCTCACCTTTTATACAATTCGTTCCCCTTAATTTGCAGCCTAGCTGTCACTCACACAGCAGGGTGGCTGTCCACCAAGGACAGCCAGCCGGCCGGTCACCTTTAGGTGCATTCCTGTAGCCAAGGGGACCAAGCACAGGTGTTAGGCAAGATTGTATGCTGTACCCATAGGGTGCACTACAACAACCCTGACTTCCTGGCAGTAGTAACCCAACCTTTGGTATAAGTCTGTAATACACAGGTTGGTAGTGTGGACGAGTATCCAGGCTTATCTCAAGAGGGGTCAATGTGAGATGTAGGGGAGTTACACAGAGATTCACAGTGACAAGTATCCAAGCAAACACTTACACACAGGGTTTCGTGATAAACAATTATTGTTTACCAGTCAGTTAATGTAAGCTGTCTTCAGAAGGGAGCACTGTAAACACCCCACAAATATACTTCAAAATTACACAATCTTAGTTCAGAATCAGTAAATGCACATTTGGGATGGCATACAGCAGAAACCTACGCCCACAGGTGACTTCAATTGCTAGGGTGCTGTTGACATTAATGAATTACTGTTGGCATTCTGAATTAGTTCAGAGCAAGTAAAAAGGAAAAGATTATTAGAGCAAACAAGTTACCACAAATATTTCTTAAGCAGGCAAATACTTTCAGATCCCCCAATAAGTCATTCAGCTCTTGCAAGGCTATAGGCAAGAGTCTATATGGACTGGAGCACTTGAAGGTAAGTAGGAAAGTCTTTGCACAATGTTTCAGAAAGATGAATCAATATAGGGTAGTAGTAGAAGATGCAAGCAACTCTACAGCAAGAGGTAAATTCTCTTAGACTTTGTACCGTACCGTTTAAAAATGAAGAAAAGATGCAGCAGATGACTCCTGTTCCTGTGCAGCTCTCACTGTTCCTGGGCCTCTGTCGTGGGGACAAGTGGGAGGACCTCGGGGGACTCCTGCACTGGGACGGTCAAAACTTGCAACCAGCAAACTTCACTTTCAGTGGCTGTTCAGTGTTTCAGCTCCTCACGTCTACCGCAAATAGCAACACTGCGGTTCCTGGTTGTCGAGATGGACTTTCCTTGCTTCTGGGGTCCCACACTCTGTTGAGGGCGCTCAGGCTCGGTCAGTCCTGCTTCCTGGGAGTCTGGAGCATCTTCCTGGAGCTCTTGGCCAACTTAAAAGCAATGCACACAAACTGGTGTTCCTCTCCCTGGCTCTACAGTTTGCAGCAGCAACTCTGTGGAAATTCAACCCGCTCTGAGATGGATGTCCAGGTGGCTTACTTTGGAGTTGATTGGTCCCACCAACTCAAGGGGAGAAGTCGTCCTTGCAGGGGCTTCCCTGTCGATGTGAACTTGGCGTTTCGGCACTGCAGCAGGGCTTCACCGGGCAAACCAACGGTCCAGGAGTTGCAGCAGGCGTCCTCTACAAGTTCTTCGGTTCCTTCGTCCAGTGGTCGATTCTGCCTTCCAAGTGAAAAGACTTTTTTTATTTTTTTTTATTTTTTATTTTTAAAATACAGTTCTCTTCCTTTCATTCCAGACTAGCTGTCAATCACCCAGCAGCTTGGCTGTCCTTGCCGGACAGTCAGTCAGCCAGCCAATCATCATAGAGTGCATTTAGGTGTCCTAGGAGACTAAGCACAGGGAGTTTCGGGCACCACACTCCCTTCCTGACTACCCCAGATACCCTGGAGCCAGAGGCGGGCTTCACTTGTGAAGCCCACTAAAAGCAAAATGAACAAAGCGACCAAACCTGGTTTGTGGTGCAGAGTAAATCTCAAGAAGGACCTTTCTACAAAGAAATGGCGAAAAAAGACCGGGTCATTTTGACAAAAATTGCACCCTTGGTGCTTTACTGCAGCTGCGAACGCAGCCCGCGGTAACTGCACACCACGTTAGTAAAAACAAAACCACTGCCACCAGCCATTCAGTGAGGAAAGGGGTAACAAAAAAAGTTACATGAGGAGTTAGACTAAAGGGGATATTAGGTAACCCCTCCAGCACCATATTGTAAGATAGTGTTTGCTGGGTCTAGAAAGTTACAAATGTAAGTAAAGCCAATTTCACTTTACTGCTTTGGGAAACAGTAGTTTATCCCAGAGAAGGTATTTAAACCATGTGGAAATCTAAGAGACTTCCCAGTGTCACTGCACTAAAGGTGTTGTGTGACACAATGTAAAAGATGATGCCTATGGAGTTTGTCAGAGTTCACAACCAAAATAAACACTACAAAAATCACATTAAAATACATGAGAGAGTGAGAATAAGGGTCTCGCTCTCTCCAGGTTAAAAACAAATCATGACCTCAAAATCCTGCAAAGTTACTGGGGGTCTCTAAGGTAGAGGGAATTGACACATTTCTGAGAATTCTCCCTAACACTAGGGAGTTTCGGGAACCTCCCTCGCTTCCTGCCCTGCCAGACACGCTGGAGCCAGAAGCAGGCTTCACCAGTGAATCCCGGCAAAGACAAAACGAACAAAGGGACCAAACCTGGTTTGGCGCACAAAGTAAATCTCAAGAAGGACCTTTCCAACAAGAAATGGCAAAAAAAACTGGTGCCATTTTGACAAAATGGGCACCCATTGGTGCTATACTGTAGCTGCGAACGCAGCCCGTGGTAAAAACACACAATGATAGGAAAAAGTAAACCACTGCTACAAGCCATTAATTGTAGAAAGGGGAACATAAAAATGTTACATGAGAAGGTAGTTGAGGGGGATACTAAGTAACACCTCCAGCACTGTATGTAAGATAGTGTGTGCTGGGTCTAAAAAGAGATAAAGGTAAGTAAAGTCAATTTCACTTTACTACTCTTGGAAACAGTAGTTTATCCAAGCCAAGGTATTTAAACCTTATCAGAAATCTAAAGGATTTCTCTGTGACACTGCACTGAGGGTGCTGTGTGTCACAATGTAAAAAGATATGGAGTTTCAGGCTCCAAAACCAAAAGAAACACAGGGTTCAAATAAAAATACATGAGAGAGTGGGAAAAACATCTCAAATTTCTCCAGGATAAAAATCTAAAGTCCTAAAGTCCAGCAAAAGAACTGGGGGTCTCTAAGGTAGAAGGGAATTAGCACATTTCTGGGAATTCTCCCTAACGGGCAATAGGACCAGCTAGCTGAAATTCATCTCTTTAAGGGTAGCTGAGAGGGCAGAGGCCTTGTGGCCAGTGGGGTCTGTATAGCTTAGATTGAAGTCTCCTAGGAGTATGAATTTAGTATTGGGCTTGAGGAGCAAGGTAATGAAGAGGCGGATGTCGGTGTCTGGAGTACCAGTGTGGGAGGGTTGGCGATAGCAGTATGTTGATAGTGGTTTGGGGGTGGATTCAAGCTTGGCCAGTAGGAGTTAGTAGCCTGGGAGAGATTGAAGGGGGGAGGCTCTAATGGGGAGGGTGGATTTGTGGATGATAGCAATTCCTCCTCCAAAGTCGTCTTGACGGTCCATACGTAGAGTATCCAATGGGTATGGCGAGGGAAAGGAAGGGTCCTGTTGCTTCATGTAGCCAAGTTTCAGATACGGTTAATAGGTCCAGATTGTTTGCCTAAAGGAGGTCGTGGATAATCTGATGTTCGGGCGCAGATAAATCCAGCATTGATCAGTGTGCACGCAACGGAGTTGAGGGGTGGATGGCATAGGGGGGTGAAGGTGTGCTAGCGGAGAGGGGTGGGGTCAGGTGCAGTAGAGTATGATTTCCTGGAGATGGGGGAAGTTAGGGAGCCTAGAATAGTCTGTGTGTGCGGGCTAGGCCTAGGCAGGGTGTGCAAAGTTCCTGTGGGGTGAGGTTGGTCTCTGGTAGGGAGTGGGGGGATCTGAAGCCTGAGTAGCACCCTGAGGTAACTCTAATTACAAGGATGGTATTTGCATTTCTCCGGCATGGCGTCTGACATGGATTTGCATGCTCATGACTATTCCCCGTCAGGCCGGGAATCCTCTGTAAAAGAAAAAAAGTTTCACTCTCACTAACAGACCTCTCACTAACAGACTGTCTATCTCCTATAAACCAATCACTGACCTCTGGGTCATACTGCCCCCAGCCAATGACTGCCCTCCCCCTAAGCCTCTCCTCTGGTAGCCATCTCCAGATTTGGTAGCATGTAAAGTGGCAGTATGACCAAGAAGAGCTGCAGAGGGGCCGGAGGGAGGGTTCGCGTGTGAATTCATGCCAGACCAATGCTGGGAAGTTACAGGTAAGTAACTTGTTCCTTCTCCAGCATGGGGTCTGACATGGATTCACATGCTCATGAATAAAGAATGCATAGCAGTACATACATACACAACCATGGGAGGTAGCAAGGCTCAACAGAAGCAATTACCTCTGGAACAGCCTCACCTTCAAGCAAGCAGGTTGCGTAGCACTGCTTGGCCGTCCCTGGATGCCTCTCTGGAATCCCTGTCAACGTATTAGTTTTTTGAAGCTGTGTGTAGACCTCCACGTAACAGCCCTGCAGATGTCCAGCAGGGGCACACCAGACAGGAACGCTCACGTCGCAGCGCTCTGGTGGAATGGGCTGTGGGATAGCGGTCGGTTTGCCATCCGGTGGTTCACAGGACCAAAGTTCACGAAAAAGTTGAGATGTCTTCCGGAAACTCTTTGTGCATGCCACATAGAACTTCAGGGCACACGCCACATCCAGTGAGTGCAAAGTCCGTTCAGCCGGTGACAAAGGCAATGGAAAAAACACAGGCAACACCAAAGGCTCATTGTGGAATTCCGACGGATCCTTTGGCATGGAGGGCGTACGTCCGCATCCCCACCCTCGTCTCATGGAAAGTCAGATAAGGGCATTTGCAATACAGGGCCTGGAACTCACCTACCCTCGTGGCAGAGGTGATGGCCACAAGAAAAGCCACGAAAGGAACTTTAAAGGGGCTTGATGCATAGACTCCCCTATGAGCATCTTCAGTACCATGTTGAGTTCCCATGCCGGGGTGGGCACCTTCACCGGCGGGAACGATCTGAACGATCTGAAAAGTCCTTTGAGGAACTCCTTGACTAGACGGTGGGACCAACAGGAAGTCCGTCCTGGAGACCTGGTGGAGCAGGAGATAGCAGCCAGATGCACCTTGATGGAGGTGTGGCTCTGAGGGTTGATCTTCTGCATCCGGCACCACATAGAAAACGTTTCCACTTGTGTCTGTAGCACTTCAGAGTCGACGACGCTCTGGCCCTGGCAGGGACCTCCCTGCAGTGCGCCAGCAGCTCTTACCCTCCAAACTCTAAGGCTGCAGGAGCCAAGCCTTCATGTTCAGCGATCCTGGCTCGTGGTGCAGGATTGCGCCTACTTCCATGGTGAGCAGATCTGCGACCACTGGCAGCTTGACTGGACGTGACGACGATAGGCTAAGAAGGTCTGGGTACCAAATATGCCTTGGTCATGCCGGGGCAAAGAGGATCATCCAGCATCGGCACTGTTTGAGTTGATTGATGACTCGCAGCAGGAGAGGCAAAGGTGGGAACGAGTACAGGAAGAGGCCTTCCCACAGGAAGGAGAACGCGTCCCACATGCTTTCCAGCTGCCGAATCTCCGGAATTTGGAGTTCATCGTTGCAAACAGGTCGAACTGGGGTCTGTCCCACTTGAGGAAGAGGTTGTCCACTTGACTGTGCCGAAGCTCCCACTCGTGGCAAGAGTGCAGCTCCCTGCTGAGGGAGTTGGTGAGGGTGTTCTTGACTCCCGCCCGGTGAAAAGGAATGAGGAACATCCCCTTGGCGACAGCCCAGCGCCTCAGGTCCTGTGCCTCTCGAGTGTGCTGGGGATCTGTTTCCCCCCTGCTTCCTGATGTGGTGGAATCGTGGTGGTATTGATCCCTCTTCTCCGGTAGACACAGGCCTGGGCATGGAGACGTCCAGTGTGGGCTCCCCAGCTGTGGTGACTGTCTCTTGGTATGGGGGACTCTGGAAATCTGTGTCCCCAGTGATGTTGGAGCGTACGCCCCACCACCTTATCGCTTGTCGAGCACGATCCTGTTGTGAAGTTTCCGGACACCTGGATCCACCGAGCATCCAGGAATTCCTGAAGGGCGCACCGGCAACCTGCAGAGCCTGATCAGGTAGATTCACAACATCATGCTGAGCAGCGATTGGATGGTCCGTGCCCATGGCGATCTTCAGTGTCACCAGCTGTTGCACCTTCCCCAAAATGGCAGCTATTCTCCTCCGAAGGGGCTGCCAGGCAGGAGACTGTGTTGAGCCTGGACCCCAGGACAGCGCGTCATACGATGAAATCAAGCAGGACCTTGGATAGTTCACTGAGCTCCTGTCTGTGTGTTCGACCGCGATCTCCCTTGACTTGGCCCGGATGAGCCAGTCGTCGAGGTACAGGTACACATGTATCCCTTGCAGACGTAGATGAGACGCCAGGGTTCCGGGCACTTCGTAAACAAACTGGCTGCCGACTTCAGTCTGAAGGGGAGGGTCTTGAATTGGCACTGCTGTCCTTGTATGACAAAGCGTAGGAACTTCCGATGCTTCTCCTGAATTGGGACATAGAAGTAAGCTCCTCTAGATCTAGCAACGTCAAAGTCCCCTTCCTTCAGTTGGCCAAGCACGTGTTTCAACGTGACCATTAATTTTTGGGACTGAAGGAACTAGTTTAGATGCTGCAGGTCTAGAATGGGCCTCCAGTCCCCGGTCTTCCGCATCCTCTGAGTCGCTTTGGAACCAGCTCTATCGCCCCTTTTCTTAGCACAGCCCGTACTTCCTGCAGTAGCCGAGGGATGTGCTGATCCTGCCGGGCCACCAGTGGTATCCGTGGATGCTTCTGCTGGAACTCGAGTGTGTCCGTGGGCAAGAGCGTCCAGCGCCCATCGGTCGGTGGAGATCTTTTCCCACTCGCTGATGAAGCCAGCCAGCCTCCCACCGGGGTGCATGCTTGGGGGCCGGACATCATGGTTGGTTCAATCCTGATTCGGGGCTTGCGTGCTGCTGCCTTGGAACGACCCCTGTAGGCCTCCTGGGTCGTGGAACAGGAGGGTTGGTGGTACGATGATGATCCCGCACCAAAACCCTTCATTGATCTACTGAATTTGCCTCCTGAGGCACAAAAGGAAGGCCGATGCTGCTGCAGCGTGCCTAGCGTCCGGGCCGTCTCGGTCTTGCTAGCCTGCAACGACCCGTCGACAGCCTTCCCAAAGAGATTGTCTCCATCGAAAGGCATTTCAAGGACCCTTGTACTTTCTGCCGGGCGATGGGATGGTCTGATGCCACCTTGCCCTCCTAGAGAATTTCCAGTGCCTCGACACGTTGTCGGGGAGAAATACCAGCAGCAGGGCCATCTTGTACCACAGCTCCCTGTCATACCTGGCCAGGATCGCAAGAGTATTCGCTGCCTTGACCGTTGTCACCGCCGAGTAGATCACGTTTCTACCCATGGCGTCCAACTTCTTCCCCTCGCTGTCCGAGGGAACTGATGCCAAAGATGATGGATTTGAGAACTACGTCCTTGTGCAGCAGCAGAGACTATCGAATCTGCGGTGGGTTGGGGTGGTGGTTTGCCAACTTCTTCTCCAGCCTGTCTCTCTTCGCTGGTGCGGGATTCCCCATCAGCACCACTCATCCCAGATGTCGTCCAGGAGAGTCATTGCCAGAATGATCTTCGTCTCTCAGCGCTGGTAAAGGAAACCCCCCTTTGGTCTCCTCTGTTGTCAGCTGGAAAAGTTCAGGCGTGCGACTGTGGCGTGGAACGATCCCACGTCGTCTGGTGGAGAAGCTCTCGGCTGCACGGAGACGCTGCTGCCGTCGTCAGTCTGTCCATGTCTGTCGTCACCGTGTCCATCCTCGTATTCCTGGGGGGGGGTTATGTGAGGCGGTTAATGAGGAGGCGTGGGATGCAGTTTCCTCTTCCCCGGGGGGGGGGGGTGGTACCGCCGGTGCCAGGGGGCCGTCGGCCTCTTCCTCTGGATCTCCAAAACCAGCATGTGGAAAGTTGACAGGAAGTCCAGCGACTGTGTAGTACAGACTTATACCAAAGTTTGTGTTCCTATTGCCAGGAAGTCAGGGTTGTAGTGCACCCAAAGGGGTACTGCATACAATCTTGCCTAACAATGCACAGCCTAGGCTGCCAATCACACAGCAGCGTGGCTGGCTTTTCGGGACAGCCAGCCGGCCAATCGGGACTAGTTTTGTTCATGCGCTCCTAGAGGCAAAGGACAGGGGAGTTTCGGGACCCTCTCTCATCATGTCCTTCCTCACACACTGGAGCCAGGGGCGGGCTTAGGTGCTGAAACCCGCCAAAGGCAAAACACACAAAGGGCTGAAATCTGTCAACGCATACAGTAAAAGCCAAGAAGGACCTCACATACAGAAAATGGCGAAAAAAGAAGGCAGGCCATTTTAACGAAATGGGCACCCATGGGTGCCGTACTGCAGCTGAGGATGCAGGCTGCAGTAAAAAAGCACAATGGTAGGAAAAGTAAACCATTACCACCAGCCATTTAAAGTAGTGAGGGTAAAAAAACATTTTACACGAGAAAGTAGGATAAGGGGCTACTAAGTAACCCCCCCAAGCAAAGCATGGTTGTGTGCTGGACCTACAAAGAGAAAAGGTAAGTAAGATGCATTTCATCTTACTATTCTTGGGAACTATAGTTCACCCAAGAAAAGGTAGTTAAACCTTACGAGAAATATAAAGGATTTCTCAGTGGCACTGCACTGAAGGTGCTGTGTGTAACTATGCCAAAAGCAGATGCCTATGGAATTTGACTCCAAAAACTGTGGAAACATAAAATCCAAATAGGGGGAAAACACATGTGAGAAAAAGGTCCCGCTCACTCAGGCGTTAAAATTAAAAAAGTCCTAAGTCCAGAAAAAGAGCTGGGGGTCTCTAAGGTGGGAGGATTTTAGCACTGAAATGAACATTCTCTCTAATACCTACTTTAACAAATGGAATGGATTTGTCATTTGGTACAGATCATGCAATGTCAATCCAATTGACTGTTCCCCTTCAGATATAGTACACTATATGCGTTACCGTCTAGACTCTGGTCTTCAATTCCCTCAAAGTGCATTTAGCGACACTCTGCTTACATTACATCACAAAGCAGTGTGTCATGGCTGAAGGTTCCAGTAATGAAAGCTTTCATGGAAGGAGTTAAAGATTATACCATACAATTTCACATCCTCCTCCTGGGTGGGACCTAAACTTTGTGCTCACAAAACACATGGGTCACCTTTCATGGGTCACCTTTTGAACCAATGCACAAAGCTAGTCTTAGAAATCTAATTTATAAGACTGCTTTTCTTGTAGCAATCCTTAGCTGAGGCACGCCAGAATAAACCTTACTCCTCCAACTACTACAACAACGGAAGCATTTGCATCGTCTCACCCTGACAAGCGATCGCCCCATGAACAACAACATTCCTACCTGACAAATACACCAGGGTAGTCAGCAGCTTTTGCTGTGGCACCCCGCAATAAACCTCACTCGCCCTTGCCGTTCAGACTTTCGCACCAGTTAGACCACGAATGAGACCATGCCGTCCACACTGGACAAAGGTTGCTGCAGCCAAACAACATCGAAGCCTACGGGGGCACGTATACCTTATACCACATCTGTGGACACAGGCCGCAGGCACAGCCATACATCCATGCACTGTAGAATTTAGCTACGGCTATGCCCTTTCGCATAGCAGCGCACATTGCCGTCCACACTGAAACACCTATCGTACATCAACACCTCTGCCATGAGCATACAGCGACTACCAACAAAAAGAAGTTCGGTATAGCTGGCCACACTTCGATTCTTCAACAATAGCACTCTATTGCAAGCCACCAACAGCACCCATCCACGTGCCTGACCTTCTGGGCTGCTTAGTTGAGTCTAGCCAGCCACCTAAAGCCTAGACCGACGAAAATGCACACAAGCATATCCGAATCTAAAACTCTTAACCTCCAGCACATTGAGTACAGTCACCGAGGGTGTTCTAACCACAAAGCGCATTCGGGAAAGAGCGCTATATAAATTACCCAATACAATAGCAGCTGGTAGAGAAGGAGATCATGGGCCTCATTACATGGTGGGAGGTAACCATGGCGCAATTAGCGCCATGGCTTCCCCCTACCGCCTTCTGGGTTTGGGTAGGCGGTATGGGGACTTAACGGGTCATTCAGACCCTGGAGGACCCGGTAAATCCCCATGCCAATTACCATTCCCCATTCCGATTCCAGCCCCCATAGGACTCGATGGGAATGGGGAAGGAGCTAATAACGGTACCGTTATTAGCGCTGATGTCCCTCAGCTGGTCCCGTCCTTAATGTGTGGTCTGACCACACGTTAAGGACGGGACCCGGTGAGGGACCTCGTAGTAGGGCGGTAAGGGATTACCGGTGCCGGTAATCTTTTACCGCCTACCGTGTAATGAGGCCCCATGTCTCCAAGACTGCTACCTCAAATGGATTGGCCAATGCATTCATGTTTGCTACTCACTAGCTAACAAATCCTTGCTTTTCCCACCAAGAGCCCACTCTACTCGAAGGTACAGGGGCTACTCTGACTTTCATTGCAAATGTTCCATTAGATGCAATTTGCAAAGCACACATTTACACAACACTGCTGCTTAATTTCACATTCTACAGCAGATTCACAGGTTGGTCAAGTGGTATAAAGACACCTGTGCTGCTGTACCTTCAAACAACCCACCTTCTCTAGCTGCTACTCACTAATCAATGCATAGCATCGAATCTATGCATAGCATGTCATTCTAAGCAGATCCACAAACCTGAGCATGCATACATAATTTACCATAATTGTATTTCTAATGCTTGTATCTTCTTAGATTCACATGCGCCCATCCTTCTTTTCCTCCCCTTCTGGAGTTGAAGGTGCCATATGTCTTTCACCTTTCTCTTTCACGCTCCCTCATGTTGGAAACAAAACAATCTGATGGACCTCGATGTGTGCAGGACCATGGGTACAGTACACGTCACACAAGGGATAGTATTACAAACATGCCTAGTCAGTGTCCCTTTTCGAATTTCAAAAACAAGTCATGCAATACTCTGCGACTACCACTAGATGTCGGCCTTTGCATAGCATGTGAATCTAACTGCATGCAAGCATCAGAAAAATACGATTACGGTAAGTCATGTATGCCATATAGGGTCTATGCAAAATATTTCTTGCATCCCCTTTTTGCGATCAATGGAAAATGTCTTTTGCTGTTAGAACCACCCTATGTTTTGCATTTGGAACACTATACGGACGGTGGTGATGGGTCAGTGGCATGATGTAATAAGGTATCAATTTTGAAATGTTCTGGCAGAATCGTGTTCTTGGGGTGGGCAAATGATTTAAGATAACAAGCACAAACAGCTCAGCAGTTCAATGTTACAAGTGTTTTTTTTCTTTTCTTGAAACTGTCGGATTTGCCAATTCTTTAGCTCAATTGTCATTTTAGATTACTTTATAAAAATAGTTATAAACATAAGTTTTGCCTCTTTCCTATGCAGGGTCTGTCTGAAGGGGAACATGCACACACCACTCAGCCTGTACGTAGTAAAACACCTCAGGTAACACAGGAACTGAAAGGACCTCCGTCTGCAATAGGCGAACAGCCACATCAATCTGTCAACCGGCATGTAGGGCAGATGGAACAACACATACAGCACCTTCAACGAACCCAAGTGGACACTGGTCAGACATCTTACCCTTCACCCATCGCGATTTCCATCAAGCAGGAAATTCCATCCCCTCACCAAACACAAGCTGTGTCAAAACAACCTTTGTTTGTTGCAAACCCGTCTCTTTCCGTCGCCCCATCAGGCCTTTCTCGCTCGGAACCTCTTTCAGTTATCAAGCAAGAGCCAGTCCTTCATGCTGTTTCTCAGAGGCCGGTGGATATGGTGCAACTTCTAACGGTAAGCATGAAAACCTAGTTATTGACCTGCTTTAAACTTGTTAAACTTCATTTTAGAATCTGATCTGTGAGGAAAGTTAATTTTATTCAACTTATCAAGCATTTTGTGTTTACAAAAAGGTTAACTTAAAAATACTATGCATCTTCCAGCGCAAGGTGTTGGGGAGAATTTTCATTTCAGTGCGAATTCCCTTCAACCTTAGAGACCCCCAGCTCTTTTGCTGGACTTTAGGACTTTTCATTTAACCCTGGAGGGAGTGGAGTGAGACCTTTTCCCCACTGTCGTGTTTTGACCTGATTTGGATTGTTTTTCCACTGTTTTTGGAGTCTACCAAACTCCATGGGCATCTACGTTTTGTATGGTGACACACAGCACCTTCAATGCAGTGTCCCAGAGAAATCCTTTAGATTTCCCATAAGGTTCAAATACCTTTTCTTTGAACTACTGTTCCCAAGAATAGTAAGGTGAAATTGACTTTACTTACCTTTTCTCTTTGTAGGTGAAGCACACACCATTTTATGTGGCGTGCTGGGGGGGGGGGGGGGTTGCCTAGTCGGCCCTTTTCCTACATTCTCATGTAACATTTTTATGTTTCCTTCACTACTTTATATGGCGGGTGGCAGTGGTTTAATTTTCCTTCCATTGTACAATATATGCAATACATTCTACACCAAGTCTAGAAAGCATGGGACCCCACATTCTGGATAATCACAGGGCAGCGCCCTTTAACGGATGCCAAGACACATCATTCAAGGCAACAATCTTTGTGCTTAATGCTGAAAGGGGAATGTGTCCAGTGTACTTAAGCAACAAGATCATGAAGTAGACAAACCTTGGAGCAGCCATCCCTTTCCTGTCTACCAACTAAACAGTGGAACCATGTCACTCCAATTAGGAAGAAAGGCTTTCACAATTAAAGGACTTTCCCAACGTTCTATTGGTGGCTGAGATTGGCTTTGCACGCAAGCTGGTACTTTCTATCTGCTGACATCCCAGCTTAACCTTAGTCATCATTTGAGCATCTTAGAGCAAAATATGGCTTTGAAGGAAACCCAAGTTAATACATTTCTCCCTACTTAAGTGCAACTGGTTCACAAGAGAAATTGGCAAGTGACAGAACAAAATTGGGTGACCATTTCATCAGAATGGCCCTGGTCTTCTTTTTTCGCCATTTTAGGTTTGTGTGGTCTTTCTTGGGTTTTACTCTGTGCGTTGGGACAGGTTTGAGCCCTTTGTATGTCTTGCCTTTGGTGGGCTTAATTTTTCACTTTAATTTAATTTTTAACTTTTGGTTTCGCCCCTGGCTCCATTGTGTCTGGAAGGACAGGATGTTGGGGAGGGTCCCGAAACTCGCCTGTCCTTTGTCTCTAGGAATGCCTGAATGCAACCAGTCCTGATTGGCTGGTTGGCTGTCTTTTCAGGCCAGCCACTCTGCTGTGTGATTGACAGCCTAGGCTGTGCATGAATGTGAGAAACCTTCTTAAAAGGCGAGGTTCTTGGGACTACAGGCAGTCCACCACTGGAAGAAACATCCAAAGAAGAAACTGAATAGAAGCCTGCTGCAACCTCCTAGACCTTGAATTGCCCGGTGAAGCCCTGCTGCTGTGCTGACCTGTTTCACCTCGACAGAAAAGCTCTGGACAGAACGGCTTCTACCCTTGGGTTAGTGGGATCAACTAACCCTGAGGTGAACTCCACTTCGGCGCAGTCCCTGACTTGATCAGTGCTGCAGAAGCCCAATGCCAGGCGTCGAGTGTCCAAAACCGAGTGCAACGTCTGCTGCAGAACAAATCTGGACAAAAGCTCCAGGAGCCTCCTATGGACGCTCTAGAAACAGGAAATCCCGATCCAGAGTCCCCTCGCCAGATTGCAGGACCGAGGGAGCAAGGAAAGCCCAACCAGTGTCCACCGTTCTGCATCAGTGCTGTTTGCGAAGCGCTGAAACCACAAAGTCCTGCTGAAACAAAGAAAATCTGTAGCTGCCAATGACCTTCCTGAGTACTGGCGCACAAGCCCTCCAGACGTCCTCCCTCTTGTCCCCACGACTGAGGCTCAGGAATCTTGGTCTGCTTGGCTGTAGCAAGACGGAATCCAGCTGGAGCTCTTTGGACTTTTTCAGGTTTGTGGGTACTTGCCTTCTTGCCTTAAATTGTGCTGTTTCACTTGAGGATTGCACCTGCTTACTTTCTGAGTTGATTTCAGCTCCCTTTGCACAGGCCTAACAGCTTCTGTTCCTACAAGTGATTTTCTGAACTCTCTAACTTTGTGCAATACGTTTATCCAAGAAGTGCATCAGAACTATAGTGTCCAAGTGACTTTGGCTGTCCTTGCTCCCTAAAGGCACACTTCTAAATCCATTGACTTTGGTATTGCTTATACCCTTTGTTAGGCAGAATTGCATGCAGTACCCTCTGGGATCACCACATACAATTAGGACTACAGGTGTAAGCAAAACCAACCTTTGGTATAAGTCTGTACTACAGATTTTGGTAGTGAGCTGAGCAGCCAGACTTATCTGAAGAGGAAATGTGAGCAGTAAAAGGTTGTTACACAGAGGTCTTCCAATCACAGTGGTTCAAGTAGACACACTCGGTTTCTTGGTAAAACACTTATTAATTTATTACACAATCATTTAGTAAACATTCACTAGAAGGAGGCAACTTAATATTATACACAAACACACGTCAATACCAAACCAATAAGTTTCTAGGAAAGAGCAGTTCTTGCAGTAAACTGTAAAGTCTTTGCCAATGTTCTTAGAAGTAGTTTGTATGAAAAAGAATCACATGTTGGGTCAAAAACTGATTAGGCCTGCAAGTTGGGAAAGTTTCACGAAATTTCACTGCGAGAGGTAAGTTCTCTCAATCAGGTTGGCATAGTACCTTAGTATGAAGAAAAGATGCAGCTGAAGACGCTGGTTCCTGCCAGTTCCTGCAGATCTCGCTGTTCCTGAGCCTCAGTCGTGGGGACAAAGAGGGAGGACGTCGGGGGACTCCTGCACAGGGACTGGTCAAACAAGCTGGCAAAATGGAAGATCTTCGGTTTGAGTAGTTGTCGTCAAGAACACAAGCTTGTGTCCTTCCCCCGGGTAATCCTAACCAGCTCCTAGAATGGTATCCAGGTGTTTTATGAGTTGATTGGTCCCACCAACTCAAAGGAAGAAGTCGTCCTTGAAGGGGCTCTTCTGTCGAGATGAACTTGGCAATTCGGAACTGTAGCAGGACTTCACCGGGCAAACCAACGGTCCAGGAGTTGCAGCAGCCGTCCTCTTCCAGCTCGTCTTCGGTTCTTTCGTTCCAGTGGTCGACTTTGCTTTCCAGTCCAAGAGACTCGCCTTTTAAATAGTTTTCTCCCTTTCATTCCAGCCTAGCTGTCACTCACCCAGCAGGGTGGCTGTCCTTGCCGGACAGTCAGCCAGCCAATCACGCTAAAGTGCATTTGGGTCTCCTACTATTTGGGACTAAGCACAGGGAGTTTTGGGCACCTCCCTTACTTCCTGCCCACCCCAGACACTCAGACGCCAGAGGTGGTCTTCAGTCCTGAAGCCCGCCAAAGGTATAGAAACAAAGGGACCAAACCTGGTTTGGCACGCAGAGACGAACACTAGAAGGACCTTTCCAAAAAGAAATGGCGGAAAAAGACCAGGACCTGTTTAAACAAAGGGGCTTAAGGTGCCATCTTGAAAAACATGGCCCCCGTGATTTCTAGCTACCGGTGTTCGCGGTTGGGAAAAATCGTGGTAGTTCATTGTAAAACCACTGCCACCAGCCATTTAGATAGGAAAGGGTATCATTTGACTTCTGCATGAATTTCTAGACACAGGGGATACTAGGTAACCCCTCCAGCGCTCTATTGCAAGATAGTGTATGCTGGGTCTAGGAATTTTAAAAGACTACTAAAGTCAATTTAACCTTACATTCTCTGGGAAACAGTAGTTTATCCCAGAGAAGGTAATTGAACCTTTTGGAAGTCTAAAATACATTTCTGTGTCACTGCTCTGAGGGTGCTGTGTAACACACATGAAAAAATGATGCCTATGGAGTTATCTAAAACTTCATAATCAAAGAACACAAGAGTAAAAGACACATCAAAATACATGAAAGAGTGGGGAAAAAGTCTCTCACTCTTTCCAGGTAAACAAATCAAGTCCTCAAAAATCCAGCAAAGTTGCTATGGGTCTCTAAGGTGAAGGGACTTGGCACATTTATGAGAATTCTCCCTAACACCATCTTAGGTTGTAGCCTGTTGTATACTGTTACTGCTGGGGAAGTCATAACTAGATTATTGGAGGATTGTTGTGCTCACATTTTCTGAGAAACTATTCTAACCTTTTTACTTCCCTTAACCCTTTTCTGCAATTCAGAATCTACAAAGCCTATTGGTGTGATATATAAATGCAAATACTATTCTTGTAATTGAAGTCACCTCAGGGAATAGGCTGTGCATGAATGGGAGAAACCTGCTTAAAAGGTGAGGGCTTTGGGACTAGAGGCAGAGCCGACCACTGGGAAGAGCACCCAACGAATAAACCGTGAACAAAGCTTGCTGCATCGTCCTGGACCTTTGAGTTGCCCGGTGAAGCCCTGCTGCTATGCTGAAACTCATTTTTCTGATCGACAAGACAGGCTCCGGAAGGGAGAACTTCTTCCCTTGGTTAGTGGGACCAACTAACCCTGAGACGAATGCCACTGGATCACCTTACCTGACTGGCTGTACTACTTTGCTGCTGCAGGAACCGAGTGCCAAGGGTCGAGAAATCCGTAGTTGAGTGCAACGTCTGCGATCGGGCCAGAAGCTCCAGGAGTCTCCCTAGGACTCTCCAGAAGCAGGACAACCAGAGCTCGAGTCACCTCACTCGAGTGCAGGACTCGAGGAGTGAAAGAAGCCCAACCGGTAACTAAGATTCGCGGTGGTGCTGTTAACAGAGAGCTGAAACCGCGAAGTGCCTCTGATCCGAAAAGAGCCTGTAGCTGCCGCCGACCTCCAAATTGCTCTTGTCCCCACGACTGGGGCCCAGGAATCCAGGATCTGAAGAGCTGCAACCAGACAGAAGCCAGCTGGACCACACTTCTTCTAACCAAAAGTACTGCATTGACTTGGGGTACTTACCTCAGTGTCTGTTGCTTGCTTTTCTCAGTTGAGCCTTGCAGTAGCTACTTTGCTAGAGTTGATTTCAGCTCTAGTCCATTTGACTTTGATACTTACTGTCCCTCATAGGTGATACATTGATTCTTAAACTGATATTGCTGGGAAAGGTTTTTATCTAGACTTCATTGGAAGATTTAAAGTGCTCACTTGCTGTGGGAACCTGTTCAACCTTTTTCCTTCCTTTTACCTTTCCTTTCTACAAACCTCAGAATCTACAAAGTGTACTAGTGGTATATAAATGCCATTACTGTCCTAGTTAGTGAGGGGTGTAGGAAGTGTGTAACAAACATCTCTAAAGAGTATCTACTAGCTTTGTGTTGATTCTGGAAAAGTATTTTAAAGTATATTTGATTGTGACCTACATTGCCCTTTATAAAGAATGCTTATTTAAAAACTGATGTTAAATAACTATTTTTAACTAAAACCTTGAGTGTAAGTGTTACTTTGCTACTTATATTTGTGAATTTCATTGCTACAGCTCACATTTACCCCTCTTGTACAGGCCTATACCAAGAGTACAAATGTTCTGTAGTCTCCCACAGGATTTATTTATTTATTAAAATTTGTAAAGCGCTCAACAGCCTGAAGGCATTGTGGCTTAAGTGGTTACTACATCAATTCTTGCCTAACATGCACTACTTAAGATTCATTGCACAACACCTCTGCCAGTGGAATGCAGCTGTCCCCCAATATAAAGATTTGGTCTATCTGCACACTTTATCTCTCCTCCTCTCACCCTCCAGACTACCTCTCAGAACCTATCCACATGCCAGCTCGACATGGGTGGCTAGCAGAGACTTAGCCACGCCTACCTACCTACCTACCTACCTTAATTTTGGCTAAAATGCGTGCACACATTCTAAACTCCCATACCTGTACTTTGGTCCCCCAAGAGCGTTAAACCTACTGTGCATTGGGACCATATCAATGGTAAAGGCACTATATGAATGATTATGGTGAGACTCTCCAAGCCATCAAGGCCGACACACTCTGCAACAGTGATGCCAATCCTTGCACTCTAGTAAATCCTGCTTTCCCATAATTTCACAGGATTACATATCCTCTTATTGTCCACCAACATCACGCTCTGGCAACAACCAAGAGGGTTACAAATGTAGGCCACAGGCCTGTTGTGGAAACCAGCTTCGACGTAATTCATCCACCAGAAGCCACGTTCCAAAGCAAGCCTAATCAGATCAGGTTCTGGCTTCAAACCCTCCACCCCCCTGTCAGCAGCTTCGTCATCTAAGCACTCTTCAGAGAAGCAACAATGGTCCTCAATTACAGTTTCTACGCCATGGTTGTCCAACTCCAGGCCTCCCAGGCCAGAAACATTCCAGCTATAGTATCCCTGTCGACGGCCGAAGTCCTCTTGGACCATCATCCAGTTGACCATCTTGTCGCCGACCAAATCAACTGTCAACGATCAAATCCATTGCGCCTGTTCCTTTTACAACTAAATCATCGCCTACGTCTAAGTTCACTAAACAACTGCCTCTTTGTTAGCTCGACGAGGATCCTAGTATCCCCCGGGCCCAGCTGCGTCAAGTTTGGCACTCCGACCTGCTTCACCTGTCGGTTGCTCCTGCTCTCCTGCCTTCTCTTCAGAGATTGCGGGTCTGTCCCGCACCACGATCCAATGTCCCTCAACTCGACGGCCTGGCTCCTGCAGCCCAATAATTAGGAAACATGCCGCCACTACCTACAAACTGCAGAAACATCTTGGCCAGGGCAAGAACGCCATCGACATTGTCCTGCTACAGAAGCGCTTGAGGATGTGGTGCGCAACACCTGGAGCTGTTGCACTTTCAGGCTGCTGACATCTTGCCATGCCTCCTGTCTTTGGCAAATGTTGGTTTAGAACACTTCTATCAAGGTGCAATTAGCAGCCATTTCCTCAAAGGGCTGTTTCACCCTTTGGCCCTGTCCGAGCTCCTGCTCCAGCTTGGGAACTCAAGGGGGTCCTCTCAAAGCTAATGGGCTCTCCTTTCGAGCCTCCAAGCAGAGCGTCTTTGAAGTTTCTCTCCTCTAAGATGGCATTCCTAGTTGCTATTACTTCAGCCAGACAGGTGGGCAAACTGCAGGCCCTCTTCCGCAAGCCTTCCTACTCGACATTTCATCAGTCTAAGGTAGTCCGTCATACAAACCCTTCCCTCATGCCGAAGGTCCTTTCTGCATTCTGCCTTCATGAACCTTTGATTCTGGCAGTGTTCTTTAGCTCTCCTTCCTCTCTGGTAGAGGGATCTTTACGTTTCCTGGGTCTCGCCCGAGCCTTCAAATTCTATGCGACTCGCACTAAAGTGTTCTGAACGTCATCACAAATGTTTGTTTTCTTCGCACCTGTGGGCAAGGGCATTGCCCTTTCGGAGTCTTACATTGCAAAATGGCTGTCGGCGTGCATTTCCCACTCCCATAGTCTAGTCAACAGGCCCCTTCAAAGAAGACAAAGAGCACACACAACGAGGTCTGTGGCTTCTACTGCGGCGTTCCTATCCGGTGTTCCGCTGCTCAACATTGGAAGGGTAGCCACGTGGAGGTCTGTTTATACTTTAACAAAGTGCTACTGCGTTAATGGGTATTCCAGGGAGGAGTCCTGCGTCGGCCAGGCAGAGCGTTGCATCCTCTTCGCATGAGATTAGTGTTCCAGCGGTGAGTCGGTTGTGTACATGTACTGCTGTATAATCTTTTTCAAAGAGCATGTGAATCCATGAAAGATCCAATGTTGGGGAAGGAATAAGTTACTTACCTGTTAATCATGTTCTGCAGAATTGGTGTTTTTATGGATTCACATGCAACCCTCCCTCCTACCCCTCTCTGGCTGTTCTTGGCTCTTACAGCCACATTGTGCGCTGCCAAATCTGAAGTTTGCCTCTGGGGTGTCTAATTGGCTTTGGACAGTAGGACCCAAAATTACTAAAGTGACAAGCAGTTTAACAGAGGATGCCCAACCTGACAATGGGGAATATTCAAAGAGTGTGTGAATCCATGCAAGATACCAATGCTGGAGAAAAGGAGATGAAGGTACGTAACGTATTCCTTATCCATCATTCAACACAGTCATACTCTAGAGTCCATTGCTGTCCCTCCACCCGTCCCAAAGGCAGAAAAACACTTATCGTTGCTCCTACGTGGGGGTGTAATGCCTCCTTGCCAAGGGAACGATCAAGTGTGTCCCAGTTTATCTTCAAGAGTGTACTCCAGATAATTAGTAAACAAGAAATCGGAAGGTGGAGGCGCATACTCGACCGGTGCAATCTCTGGTCTCTGACCTTTTGCATGGAGACACTCCATGTTTTGGGGCAAGCTGCAAAAAGGTGATTTCTTATCCTCTCTAGACCTGGAGGACACCATGTTGAGTAAGATTCTAACCTTAGTGCTAAATCTATTTTACCAAAATGGCCCCGGTCTTAGTTGTTTTTGTTGCCATTTTTGCACTTCTTGGATCTTCCCCTCCCCCCTTTTTTTTATTTTTTTTTTAAATCTTCCGCAGGAGACCTCGGTCTAGCCTGCCCAGAATCAAGAGTGTCTGTGAAGGCAGGAAGCGAGTGAGGAGTGCAAATCTCTGCAGCCCTTTGTCTTCCAGCCTGTAAGAATCCAGTTCAAACTGGGAGGATGGCTGTCCTGAAAGGGCTGCCCATCACCCCCACCCACCCCCCCCCTAATTGTTGCATGGCTGTTTGATTGGTTGGGTTCCTGCATAAAAGTCTGATCCTATAAGCTGAAGAGGTAGTCGACCACTGGAACCGAAATCGAAGAGGAAGATGAAACAAAGGTCATTGCGATTTCCAGCAAAACGGAGAGCCTGCTGTGTAACCGAAGCCTGCTGTAACCCCTCCTTCCAATCAACCTGGGGATCCCGAAACGGACGCCGCCGAGCCTGGTGAGACCCACTCGTTCCAAGAAGACCTGCATTTTGAGCCATCCGACGTCATGCTGCGACCTTGCAGGGCTGCAATACCCTGGGACCTCGAGCCATTGTGCAGTGCATGGTCTTCCGAATCTTGCTGAAAGTTTGTGGACATCCGGTGGACCTCAAGAGACGTGCATGGAGTCCGAAAAGTCCCCTCATCAGAGTGCCAGACCTTGCAAATGACAAGAATCTGACTGGCGATATTCAGTCGTCTTCTGCCTCCTGAAAAGGGCGCCAAAACCACAGAGCCACAACAAGTCACGAAGAAACTCTTGCCTGGAGCCTTCCCCTTTGATCCCTGCTACAGAAACCCTTGCTGTGACCTGGCTTCTGTCTTCATAATAAAGGAATTCAATTACCAGGATCTGCAGCCACAAACCCGAAGTATTCTTGCTGGAACTCTCCCGTGCTAGGGTACTGTGCTGACTGGGGTATTTCTACTGGTCTTTGAAGAAGTTTAGATCATACTTGTATGGATCTACTTTTGTAATTCAAACAGACCACCAACCCTTGAGATGGTTAATACAGATGAAGGGGGGGAATCCTAAATTGTTAAGCTGGTCAGTCGGCCTCCAAGGGTTTGATTTCACCATAGAACACATGTCAGGGTGTAATCGCCAACATGCTGATGGTCTCTCCAGAATGGCTGGATTATGAGATTCATCCAGGAGTGAATGGGTAGACTCCTGGAAAAGCTGGCCATCTCTCAGCTTAAACTTCATTCCGTTTGTTTGCTCCCTGACCACCATGCTGGCTTCAGAGCGGCCAGAAGCACGGAAACTGCCCTCCTGAACATCCGTGGAGATCTGCTCTCAAACCTTGACTCAAATATTCCCTCTTTCCTCATCCTACTCGATCTCTCTTCAGCCTTCAACACTGTCAACCATACCATCCTGCTCAACCGTCTCTGTGATAACCTGGGTATCACCGACCAGGCTCTGGCCTGCCTGACCTCTTTCCTCTCCCAGGTCCAACTAGGGTCCTTCCTATCATCTATCTTCCTCTCTACCTGTGGTGTTCCCCAGGGGTCTAAACTCTCGCCCTGGCTTTTCAACAAATACCTGGCAACTCTTGGCCACTCCATTGCCATTTTCTGCTCAAACTTCCAGTGCTACGTTGATGACATTCAACTCATTTTCAGGCTGCCCCCAGCCACCTCCTCTCCCTCTCATCTCTGATTGCCTAATTGCCTTCAAGATTGGTGCGCCGCCAATGAAATTTGTCTCAATGCCAGCAAGACTGAGATCCTCCTCATCGGCACACCTTCACCATCCATTCCCCTCACTCAGGGTTATCTTTGACTCCACACTTTCCTTCTCTGCCAACATCTCTGATATCTCTAAAAAGTCAAACCTCCTACTGCACCTCCTCAGAGGTTCTCTACCTTTCCTCTCCTTCCCCCAGAAGCACACCGTCTCCCTAGCTCTGGTTCTCTCTAGGTTGGACTAAACAGCCCCTTTCTAAATCTACCTGCCTCTACACTCGGCGCTCTACAACTAATCCAGAACAGGACTGCAAGACTTGTCCTTGGCCTCAAGCCCTGGGATCGTATCTCTCCAGCTCTGAAATCTCTCCATTGGCTCCCAGTGAATGCAAGGATTAAATTCAAAACCCTCTGCATTGTCCACGAGGCTTTCTGGGGCCTGGGTCCAAAATACCTTCAGCTATCCCGCCGTAAATGCCTCCCCTCTCGAGCTCTTCGCTCCTCTACCTCTAAATCCCTCGGTCAGTCGTTTTTCAAAGAAATGAGCTGGGGGTAGATCTTTGTCTTCGGCTGGGACCTCCCTCTGGAACAGCCTCCCTGCCACTCTAAAACTTGAGCAGAACCATCTCCGGTTCCGGAAGCACCTCAAGACCTTCCTCTTTGCTACTGCCTTCACTCCCCCTCTCCTGTTGATCTGCTCTCTCTTGGCACTGTGCATCTGGTCACCCTCTGTCCCCTGTGCCCAGGTACCTGCTCACCCTGCCACCCACCTGCACTGCCTCCTGGCCACCCCTTGCACTGGGGGACTGTATCTATACCCATACAGCCCCCTACCCCCATTTTATTTTTTTCTGCACTTATCAAACTTACCCAGTCTGCTGCCATAAATACAGCACTTGCCACTTGCTGGCTGCACTACCACTGTTTATTGCCTCAATTATCTATTTATTTTTATTTATTATTTATTCTGTTCTCCTCTTCTCCGCACTTTCCACTCTTCCCACTTTCCATGCACTTTGTTCCCCTTTCCCTTGTACTTGCACGTTTTCAATGTCAATGGGCCTAGTAAGATCGTTGTGGTTTTCCCTTGTTTCCCCTCCCCTCCCTAGCCTTGTCACGCTCTGAAACACTTTAGTATGAGCGCGATACAAATAAAATATCATATCCTATATTAAATCATCCTGTCCCTTAGTCTGGGGGGGACGAGTGTTAAGGAGAATTCTCAGAAATTTGCTAATTCCCTTCTACCTTGGAGACCCCCAGCTCTTTTGCTGGACTTTAGGACCTTTGATTTTTATCCTGGAGAGTGAGAGACCTTTTTCCCACTCTCTCCTGTATTTTTCTTTGATTTGAACCCTGTGTTTCTTTTGGTTTTGGAGTCTGACAAACTCCATAGGCATCATCTTTTTGCATTGTGACACATGGCACCTTCAGTGCAATGGCACAGGGAAGTCTTTCAGATTGCCCAAAAGTTTAAATACCTTCTCTTGGTTAAACTACTGTTTCCAAGAGCAGTAAAGTGATATTGACTTTACTTACCGTTTGTAACTTTGTAGACCCAGTGCACACTATCTTCCATAGAGTTCTGGAGGGGTTACTTAGTATTCCCTTTGTCTACTTTCTCATGTAACATTTTTGTTACCCTTTCTACAATTAATGGCTGGTGGCAGTGGTTTACTTTTTCCTACCATTGTGTGTTTTTACAGAAGGCTGCAATTGCAGCTGCAGTATAGCACCTATGGGTGCCCTTTTTGTCAAAATGGCTCTAGTCTTCTTTTTTCACCATTTCTTGTTGTAAAGGTCCTTCCTCAGATTTACTCTGCACGCCAAACCAGGTTTGGTCCCTTTGTTCGTTTTGTCTTTGGCGGGGTTCATGGCTGAAGCCTGCCTCTGGCTCCAGCATGTCTGGCAGGGCAGGAAGCGAGGGAGGTGCCTGAAACACCCTTTGCTTAGTCTCCTTGGTTACAGGAATGCACCCAAAGGTGATTGGCTGGCTGGCTGTCATTGGTAGACAGCCACCCTGCTGTGTGAGTGACAAGTAGTCTGCGAATGAATGGGAGAAACCCGCATAAAAGGAGAGGTCTTTTAGACAGAAAGCAGAGTTGACCACTGGATGAAGGAATCCAAAGAAGAACTTGGAAGAGATGCTTGCTGCAACTCCTGGACCACTGGTTTGCCCAGTGAAGCCCTGCCGCAGTGCTGAAGCTCCGAAATCGCCTCGACTAGAGAAACCCTGCAAAGGACGACTTCTCCCTTGGGTTGGTGGGACCAATCGACTCCAAGACTAAACCATCTGGAAATCCTCTCGTTGCTTGCTGTACTTCCATTTCTGCTGCAGGAATCGAGAGCCAGGGAGAGGAACTCCAAAATAGAGTGCATCGTTTATAAGCCTGACCCGAGCTCCAGGAGATCCTCCGGACTCCCTCGAAGCAGGGCTGACCAAGCCTGTGCCACCTCAACCGAGTGCTGGACACCAGAAGCAAGGAAAGTCCAAGAACCGCGCTGGTGCTATTCGCGAGAAGCTGAAACCGTGAAGTGTTGCTAATCTGAAGTTTGCCCATTGCTGCTGCCGACCTTCGAATCGTACTGCAGGAATCCCCCAGACGCCCTGCTTGTCCCATGACTGAGGCCCAGGAACAACAGGATCTGCCATACTTCATCAGGAAAAGAAGCCAGCTGGAACTAATTTCTTCAGATCTGAGGTTCTGTGAAAAAGCAGTACTTACCTCTTGTTGTGTAGCTTGCTTTCTCTCAGTTTAGACTTGCATTTGCCGCCTTTTTGAGTTGTTTGCAGCTTTTCCCCTCACAAGCCTCCCAGCTTGTGGCCCAAAAGTGATTTCTTTTTCTACAAAGCGCTCTATAAAATTGCACAAGACCTTTTACTTCCCTTCAAGAAGTGCCTCAGCTCCCCTAGACTTTGCTCAATTGACATTGGCTGTCCTGGCTCCCCGAAGACTCTTCTAACCTCTGACTTTGTGTTTTGATTTGTCTCTCCAAAAGGTCATACATTCTTTACTTGTATAGCTAGGAAAGGGTTAATCTACATTGCATTTTGGGGTTTAAAACTGCTTACCTGTTTGAGAAACTTGTTAACCATTGTTTCCTCCCCTAACCTTTTCCTTTTGACACCAAACTCGGGTT
Organism: Ambystoma mexicanum; assembly: GCF_040938575.1. NCBI lineage: Eukaryota > Metazoa > Chordata > Amphibia > Caudata > Ambystomatidae > Ambystoma > Ambystoma mexicanum. The sequence continues at coordinate 1,091,633,917 of NC_090929.1, forward strand.
TGCTCTAAATGTATCAGTGATATCTGTGTCCAGTGTCCTAGTTATTGAAGTCACCTCAGTGTGTAGGAAGTGTCTGTGTGCCATCCCAAAAGGGTATCTGCTGATTTATTGAAACTGAGTGTGTATTTTTGAAGTATATTTGTTACCTATTTGCTCCCTTCTAAAGAAGGCTTATTCAACTGACTGATTAAATTAATACATTATTTAATCAAGAAACCTTGCGTGTAAGTGTTATTTGGATACTTGTCACCGTGAAACTCTGTTGAAACCCTGCAGCTCACATTGACCCCTCTTGAGATAAGCCTAACTGCTCAGTCACTCTGCCAATTGTGTATTACAGACTTATAGCAAAGGTTGGGTTAACTATTGTCAGGAGACCAGGCTGGTGCAATCCCCCACCGGGTACTGCATACAATCTTGCCTAACATCAAGCCTTTGTGATTTCTGTAAAGCTTTGGGGTGTTCCTGTGAATAGGCGTTCTTTGTCCAGTTCACCCAGGCCCCTGCTGGAATCCTCCTAGGGTGTCTTCTCCGACCCTGGACCCTCAGCTAACTTTGAAAGTAAAATACCTGTTTGAACAGTCTTCCTCTGGAACTCGGACTTTGCCTGCAACTGAGCCTTATCTCGCCCTGCCTACCGCTGGCTCCTAGACTACTAGTGTCCCTCTTCTGCCTCTTAGAGAACTCATGTCATAGAATTGGGAAGGGCTGCTTAATTACAAGGGTCTGCCTTGAAAAGTAAAACAAGTGTTGAAAAGTTTACTTACTTGTAAAATAGTTCGTTGTAACTTTAGCTCTTAGAGTGAACAGTTACAAACTTGTAAAAGTGTAAGCGAAAGTGTATGTAAGGTTATTTTACTTACCTTGGAAATGTCCTGCTATTCTGAAAGGTATAAAGACTTTCCTTATTAACTGTTTCGCCATTCTAACAGAAAGTAGTTATAGGGTTAATTTACTCACATGTGAATTGGGTCCCCCTTTCCCAAAGTTAATGCCGTTGGTTCCACTGTACTGTTCCTGTTAGGCTATAAATGACCAGGGCCATTTTGGTAAAATTAGCACCCATATTTGCCTTTACCGCAGCTAAAACTGTACCGAATTAGTTAAAAGGTTCACTGCCACCAGCCATTAAAGATAAGCTTGTCCCTGTAACGTAAATGTTATAGTTAAAATGAGAAAGGGGATACATTGCATCATGCCCCAGCACGCCACATAACGTGGGTGTGCTGGTTTCCCCTTCCAAAATATAAAGGGGATCCGACGATCCTTCCTACCCTTGGAAACTGTGGTTCTTAGAAGGTAGCCAGGGAAAGCTAAAGGGGAGCCCCAAGGGCAACCCAGCAACAATAGGCAGCATGTGCCGAAAGTCATCAAAGAGGATACATTTATAAAGACACTATGGAGAGTCTTAAAAATGACACCCATGAAGAGTAAAAGATTCTGTAAGTGTGCAAAAAGGTTCCCAGTCACTGAGGTATAGGGGGAAAAATTATCCACCAGTAAAGCAAAAATGTTCTGGGGTTGATGCAGGTCAGGAAGATGTATCATTGCTATGAAAATCTTGCCTAAGAGACCTTAGAAAAATGTACCTAACAGTGGGGGATTCTAATGAGGTTTTCTGGGGTTAAACATAAAGAGAAAAATGATAAGGTGATTACACTGAGCGCATCTGTGGAAGACCTGGAGAAGAATGTGATGAGACTGCCAGATGAAAGCAAAAGGAGAAGACTTATTAAATTGAAATACAAATTAAATAAACACCTAAGTGAGTTTGCAGAGCGATCACTATTTAAAACAAGGTGCAGTTACTATGAAAGTGGAAAGAAATGTAGCCGCTTACTGACACACCGTTTGAGAGTAGTTGCTTGAAGCAAGGCTACTTGTGTGATTGAGAAGAATGTGGGCCGTATTACATAAGACCCGCAGGAGATGAGCAATTAATTTAGAGACTTCTTTGAGAGGCTTTACAAGGAAACGCCTTTGGATGATTCTGTGTTAGTTGATTAATATTTGTGGAATCAATCTTTGGAATGTTTATTGAAGAAGGAACAGATAATATTAGAGGGAGAGCTAATGCTAGTTGAGATCAAGGGGACTGTGTATGCTCTGAATATGGGGAAGTGCCTGGGACCTGATGGGTTTCCTGCAGAAATGTATAGAGCTGGCTGAGGGTTTTACTTTGTTGAAATCTGCTTACACGTTTTGCAAAGACAAGGGTAGGCTTCCACCCTCACTTAGACATGCCACGATCTCGGTCCTTCTAAAGCCAGGGAAAGCTTTAGAGCCTGTAAGCTACAGAGATACATTCAGACTGTAAAATCCTTTCTAAGGTCCTGGCTAGAAGATTTGAGACAGAGTACATTGGGGATTTCTGTTCCAGGCGTTAGAAAGAAAGAATTGTGGATCTGAATATATGGGCTGGATGAGGTTGCTATATGTCCAACGGCAGAAATATTAACAAATGGCACCATTTCATCAACACTTAATTTACTTCGTGGGCTTTGAAGTTGTCCATTATCTGCTTTGCTCTTTGTCCTTTTTTGGAGCAATTGGCTGTTGCAATCTGGTCTGAGGAGAAGATAATTGGGATCAACTTCTATGGAGTAATTCAGAAACTATGGCTCTATGCAGATGATCTCCTTCTGGTATTACAGGACTTGACAGCGTTTACCCCAGCTTGGATGGATTTAATCGAGCAGTATGGCAGAGTTGCAAACTATAAAATTAATTGGTTGAAATAGGAGGTGCTGCCATGTTCACAATTCTGCAATAGTACAGATCTGAATGGCCTTTGTTTCAAATGGTGCTCCGCGTAAATGAAGTATCTGGGGATCTGGCTAACTGGAGATATGCAATACATGATGAATTTGAACCTGAGATTGGCAATGGAAAAGTTGTCAGCAGATCTGGAACGTTGGGGATCCCTCAAACTATCATTGGGGGGCAAAGAGAGTGCACTGAAAATGACAGCGCCGAGGATCACGTACGTCATGAACATGATCCCCCTTCCACCAAGTAAATCAGTAATGAAAAAGCTGGATAGTATGGTTCAGTTGTTTCTATGAGAGCACAAGCCACCAAGGTTGAAACTTTGGAAACTGCAACTTCAGAGTGAAAGAGGGAGTTTCGAGGGGGGGACAAAGTGTTCTGGACTGCTCTAGTTATCACCAGGTGTTCATGCCAGGGACTTTTTAACATTCTTGAGGGAGCCATTTCATTGGTTGATTGCTAAAGCAAGCGTGTCTGGTCACCACGGGCGAGGGGCGGGGCGAGAGGTCTGTATTCTAAGGTCTTGTTCGAAAGATATAACGATATCTTTAAGCATGGAACCGGGCCTGATGGGCCCCGCATCTTTGTAGCTGAACCCTTTCGATTTAACTCGACAAAAAAATTCTGTTTTGGTCAAATTGGTATCTGGAGGGAGTAAGAATGATTTGTAACCTTTTTGAAGGAGGATCTTGGCGCTTTTCGTGCTTTATAGGTCAAATATGGTCTTGAGGGTTGTACATATGGTGACTATTGTTCCCTCAGGGCATCTGGCCATTGAAGGAATTCAAGACCTCTGACCTACTGGACTCCATTGCACACATAGGAAGCCCAGAGCATATGGCCTCAGTGATGTACAAGCCCCTGGGTGGTGGTTCAGGGGGGAATACAAAACTCCAGGAAAAGGTGCCTTCAAGAAGATATGACAGTAACAAAATGGGAGTCCATTTGTAGAAATATTCCCCGGATGTCGATCAACATAGGAGAGAGGACTCGACGAGTGAAGTTGCTGAATAGGGTTTATTGGACAAAACGCATGTGCAAGCAAGGACTGAGTCGATCGGAAGCCTGCTGGGGATGTGGACGGTCAAGAGGAGCCCATGAGCATATGTTATGGGACTGTTATACGGTCAAATTATTTTGGAGTGATGTAACAAATGTGATAAAGTCCTGGGTGTGGACAAGAGAATGTGACTTTGGAACTCTGATTTTGGGTGCAGACCCTAATATGGAGGAACTCATTCTGGTGACTTGGATCTTGAGGGCTTCAATGGTTGCAAAAAGGATCATTCTATGAAATTGGAAATCTGCAATTTTCCCAACTAAGAATGCATGGTTGGAGGAAATGCAAGAGCACCACTCCTCTCTCCTGGAGTGATCACTTTCTCCTTTCCTCCCAGCTCACCCTCTCCAATCCTCAGGCCAAGCCAACTCCAGCACTGCCACCTACCTTCTCAGTTATCCGACCCATGAAGCGTGTGTCAGTTGAGGCTTTCGCTGCCACTTTCTCCCCTCCCCCTTTGGCTGGCTCACACCCTGACACAGCCCCCCGCTGTCGCCATCACTCCTTTCCTGGGCAAATTCCTGGAAAAGCTAGCCATCTTCCAGTTTAATCTTTACACTGAATCTGTTGGTTGTCTCCATGACCGTAAGTCTGGCTTCAGAGCTACCAGAAGCACGGAAACTGCTCTCCTGAACATCCGTGAAGACCTGCTCTCCAACCTCGATTCCAGCACCCCATGTGTCCTCATCTTACTTGATCTCTCTTCTGCCTTTTAACACAACCATGCCATCCTGCTCAACCGTCTCGGTGATAACCTTAGGTATCACCGATCAGGACCTGGCTTGGCTGACCTCTTTCCTCTCTGATCAACCCTACCAGGTCCAACTTGGGTCCTTCCTCTCCTCCATCTATATCTCTCCCTGGCAGTTCAACCAAACCTGGCACTTCTTGCCCACCACATTGCCACTCTCTGCCCCAACTTTCAGTGCTATGCGGATGACACTCAACTAACTTTTAGGCTCCCTTCCGCCATTTCTTCTCCTTCTCTCATCTCTGACTGTGCTATCCCGGAGTGGTGTGCCGCCAATGATCTCTGCCTTAATGCCAGTAAAACCAAGATTCTTCTCATCGACAGACCTCCTTTCCTGACGCACACTGGCTGGCCTCTCTTGGCCCTCTTCCTGCTCCCACCTGCGTGGCTAAACCCCTTGGTCATCTTCAACTCCACACTCTGCTTCTCTCCTCACATCTCTAAGAAGTCACACTACCAGCTTCACCGCCTCAGAGGTATTCTCCCTTTCCTCTCCTTCCCCCCAGAAACTCACGGTCTCCAGAGCTCTGGTTCTCTAGGCTGGACTACTGCAACAGCCTCTTTCTAAATCTGCCTGCTTCTACTCTGTCCTCTGCAACTCATCCAGAACTGGACTGCAAGACTTGTCCTTGGCCTCAAGCTCAGGGATCGTATCTCTCCAGCACTAAAATCTCTGCACTGGCTCCCTGTGGATGCGAGTTATTAAGTACAAGACCCTCTGCATTGTACACAAGGCCTTCTGGGGACCAAGGGGCCTCAATACCTTTAACTCTCTTGTTAGGCAAGATTGTATGCAGTACCCTTTGGGTGCACTACAACAACTCTGACCTCCTGGCAATAGGAACCCAACCTTTGGTAGAAGTCTGTACTACACAGGTTGGTAGTGTGTTGAGCAGCCAGGCTGATCTCAGGAGGGGTCAATGTGAGCTGTAGGAGTTACACAGAGGTTCACAGTGACAAGTATTCAAATAAACTTACACACAAAAGGTTTCTTGATTAAACCATTATTAATTTATGTAACAGTCAGTTTGAGTAAGCCTTCTTCAGAAGGGGGCAATATAATAGTAATGCAAAAATACTCTACAAAATACACACACTTAAATATTTTTTGCGATGGCACTACATCCTCGGGTGACTTTAGTAACTAGGACACTGTGGACATTAATATACCACTATTTGCATTAAGAACCAGATTGAAAGTATGTCAAAGAAAAGGGTTATTTGAACAAAACGAAGAGATCTCACAAATATTCTGAATCAAACCCCCAATCCGAGGTTAGTTAACACCTTCCTGGAAGGAAGACTAAACACAATGTCAGAGGGAAGAAGAGTCATTCGGGGAGCCAGGCTAGGCCAAAGTCAATTGAGCAAAAGTCTAGGTGAGCTGAAGCACTTCTTGCAGGTAGGTTAAAAAGTATTGCAGAATGTTTTAGAAGTCTTTGGAAAAAAGAAGAAATCAAAGCAGGACTACAAGCTGATTAGGCTTGTGAGGTAAAGAAGCTGTTAGCAACTCTACAAAAGCAACCAAAACAAGTCTCAACTGAGAACAAGTGAGGTTACACAACAAAGTTCTCTTATGTTAGAAGAAAAGGGCTTTGGCTGTCTTCTGTTCCTGTGCAGCTCTGCAGATCATGTGTGTTCCTGGGCCCCAGTTGTGGGGACAAGAGGGAGGCCGTCTGAAGGACTCCTGCACTGCAACAGGATTGTCTGCGACAGAAAATGACCTACTTCTATTCTTTGGCGCTTTGCGATTTCAGCTCCTTGCGTCTAAGCAAATAGCAACACTGCAGACTCTTGGCTGTCACAATGGGCTTTCCTTGCATCTGGGGTCCAGCACTCAGTTGAGGTGACTCCGGCTCGGTCAGTCCTGCTTCCTGGGAGTCCATAGGATCTATCTGGCGCTCGTGGCCAACTTAAAAGCAACCCACACAATCTGGTGTTCCTCTCCCTGGCTATTCGGTTCCAGCAGCAACTGCAGTGGAATTTCAACCAGCTCCGAGAGGATGTCCAGGTGGCTTACTTTGGAGTTGATTGGTCCCACCAACTCAAAGGGAGAAGTTGTCCTTGCAGGACTTCTCCAGTCGAGGTGAATTCGGAGCTCCAGCACAGCAGCGGGGCTTCACCGGGCAAACCAACAGTCCTCCTTCCAGTGGTTGACTCAGCCTTCCAAGCCAAAAAGCCTTGGCTTTTATGCAGGTTTCTCCCATTCATTCCAGCCTAGCTGTCAGTCACCCAGCAGGCCAATCACCTAGGAGTGCCTTCCTGTCTCCTAGGAGACTACGCACGGGGAGTTTCGGGCACCTCCCTCCCTCACTTCCTGCCACAGCCAGACACCCTGGAGCCAGAGGCGGGCTTCCCTTGTGAATCCTGCCACAGGCAAAACGAACAAAGGGACCAAACATGGTTTGGCACACAGAGTAAATCTCAAGAAGGACCTTTCCGCAAAGAAATGGTGAAAAAAGAAGACCGGGGCCATTTTGACAAAAATGGCACCATTAGGTGCTTTACTGCAGCTGCAGATGCAGCAAGCGGTAAAAGCACACTACGGTAGTTAAAAGTAAACCACTGCCACCAGCCATTCATCGAGGAAAGGGGAAAATTGTTACATGAGAAGCTAGACAAAGGGAATACTATGTAACCCCTCCAGCACCCTATTGTAACATAGTGTGTGCTGGGTCTAGAAAGTTACAAATGTAAGTAAATCCAATTTTACTTTACTGCTCTTGGAAACAGTAGTTTACCCAAGAGAAGGTATTTAAACCTTAGGGAAATCTGAAAGACTTCCCTGTGCTACTGCACTGAAGATGCTGTGTGACACAATGTAAAAGATGTTGCCTATGGAGTTTGTCAGAAACAGTGTTCAAATCACATTAAAATACATGAGAGAGTGGGGAAAAAGGGTCTCACGCGCTCCACGTTAAATATTCAAGTCCTCAAAATCCAGCAAAGTTGCTGGGGGTCTCTGAACTAGAGAGGAATTGGCACATTTCTGAGAATGCTCCCTAACATCTCTCTTGCGAAGTATCTTCCTTCTCGAGCTCTTCGCTCATCCGCCTCCCTTGGGATCAGTCGCTTCTCCAAGCAACGAGTTGGTGGTAGATCTTTCTTCGGCTGGGGCCTCCCTCTGGAACAGCCTCCCTTGCTCCCTGAAACTTGAGAGCCATCTCCAGTTCTGGAAGCCCCTCAAAACCTTCCTCTTTGCTTCTGCTTTCTCTTCCTCTCCCCTGCTGAACGCCTGGCTGAAACTGCACTGGTCACCTGGCTACCCTCTGATCGATCTCTGGCCAAGGTCCCCTCCCCCACCAGTTGCACACCTGCACTGCCTTCCTGGCATCTCCCGCACTTGTGGACTGTGTTCTGTATCCATACCGTCCCCTCCAAGCACTTATGTCTGCACCTACCATCAGCTGGCCGCACTTTACTTATTGCTTTATTATTGTATTTATTTTTGTCGATCCCATGTTCTGCACTGCCCTTTTACCCCCACACTTTTCCCCTTTCCCCTTTGCCTGCACTTGCGAGATCTCAATGTCACCCGGCCTAGTAAGATTGTTGTCTGTCTTACCTCTGTTCCCCCTCACATGCCTCGTCGCGCCTTGGAACACTTGTGTATAGGCGTGTTATAAATGCCCTATCATATATCATACTGGACATGCCGTTCTATCAAGCTAACCTTTTTGGGAAAGTTGTCGACAAATCTCTGCAGGCCATCAAGGTGGATACAGAGACGACCCGTGCCCTGGGCACGCTCCAGCAACACTGCTCTTCATTTCGCGCCTCCAGTGGAAAGTCAAACAGATCGACAAAGAGTTTCTCTTCGTACCACCAGCCATCTAGGTCCATGAATCAGGAGGCCTACAGAGCCTGTTGCAAGGCCTACAGTGGAGGTGGTCAGCGCAGCCGTGGCCCTCAAGGCAAGGTCCCAAAGCAGGACTGAATTATCCAGGATGTCTGGCCCCCACCCGTGCACCGTGGTGGGAGGCCTGATGACTGGATTTGGCAGCGAGTGGAAGATCTCCACCGACAGATGGGTGCTGGACGCTCTCGCCCACGGACATACCCTGGAGTTTCAGCACAAGTGTCTGCGGATCCCTCCGGTGGCACAGCAGCAGCAGCACATCCCCCAACTCTCAGAGGCGGTACGGGTCATGCTATGAAAAGTGATGACTGAGCTGGTTCCATGACAACTCTGTGGCTCCGAGTCTACTCCAGATACATTTTAGTAAAAAAGAAAACTGGGGGCTGGAGGCCCAGTGGACCTGCGACGTCTCAAGTACCTAAAGTCCCAAAAATTCAGGATGATCGCGTTGCAGCACATGCTTGGCCAACTGGAAGATGGAGAATTCCTGGCATAGCTGGACCTGGAGGATGCCTACTTCCACGTCCCCATTCACTAGAAGCACCGAAAGGTCCTACGCTTCGTGGTGCAGGGACAGGACTACCAGTTCAAGGCCCTCCCCTTCGGCCTCTAGTCAGCCCCCAGGGTGTTCACGAAGTGCCTGGCACTGGTGGCGGCACATCTGCGTCTATGGGGATATACCTGGATGACTGGCTCATCTGGTTTGCGAGAGTTGGCCGTCGGACACAGGGAGACGACGTCCAGCTGCTGACGGATCTGGGATTCGCCATCAATTATCTGAAGTCCTGCTTGACGACATCGCAGGACACACTGTTCCTAGGAGGCAAGACTCAATACAGTCTCCTGCCTAGCATTGCCCTCGGAGGAGAGGGTAGCAGGCATTCTGGGGAAAGTGCAACAACTATTATCACTGAAGACCGCCATGGTGCGGATCATCAAGTGGCTTCTCAGCATGATGTAGTCTTGCATCTACCTTATACGGTTATGCAGGTTATGGATGCGACCTCTTCAGAAGTTCCTGGATGCTCGCTGGGTTCAGGTGTCCGGAAATTTTGCGGACAAGATCCCGCTCAACAAGGAGTTCCGTCGGGCGATACAGTGGTGGGGTGTCCATGCCAACGTTGCCTGGGGCACAGAGTTTCAAGGCCCCCATACCAGGAGATGGTTGCCACAGGTGCTGTAACGCTCACCTGATTCCCACGGAGGCGTGGGTCTTGGCAGGAAGGTGTCTGTGACTCAAAGTGATGTGCAGGACTCAATTGGCTTCCGGGGTCGAACCTCTTCGCACTGTGTGTCGAACTCGAAGAGTGAGGTTTCTGCAGGTGAAAGAATATGGGGGTTAATGGCCTGGGTTGTTGAATCTCTCTCTCTCTCTCTCTCTCTCTCCCCAGCTTTTCTGTAGAACCCCCCCCCCCCACCCCCCAGGTCAACGTGCTCACCTTAGATAGGTGAATGCTGGGCTCTCCATCTGCGTCTGATGCAGGGTACCGTTGCCAGTTCCTTCACTGGTGAAACATTGGCCTCTTGAATTCAGAGGATGGTTACCGTCGTTATCTGCACGAGCAGTGAGTTTCTGGACACCTTTTGTCTTTATAGTCTTTAAATGCGTGGCACGTTAATATTGAAGACTCTGTATAATGCTTTTCCCTTATGTATTGCAGGACTCTTGGGATGGAAGATGGAGTGAAGCGCCTGGAAATTCGTAAGTATGGCAAGCGCTCTAACTGTCTTTCCTTGCAGCTTAGTTCGTATTAAAGAGATGCCGGAGTATTCGCAGGCGTTTTATTGCGACGAGCGTGATGGGCGTGAGTAAATACCTGCTTAATGTCTTTTTCTTTTGTCTTTCAGATGTTGGTTTGCAGCGCCGGAGTCAGAGGAATGCTAGTAAGTTTTAACTATACTTTGTCTTCTCAGGCGGCGATGCAGAATGAAGAAATCCGGAATTCACGGCGTGTCGGTAAGTATAACAATGCTTTTGTCTTTGCCGGCGAAGGTGCAGCGTGAAGACACGGCCGCTGCTGATGGATCAGGTGAGAAAGCACTGTGTGTAGAGTTTGTCTTGCTAACCTGTTGTTTCTTGTCTTTCGCAGGTGCTGATGTTGACTGGATACAGGAATGGTAAGTATTATTCTTGCAGGTTCAGGATCGAAAGAGGAAAGGCTGGAACAGACTTGGTGAGCGTTCTGCTGCAGATGCAGAATAACGCGAAGCACGTTTCATCTATCGGGTGTGGTTTAAATAGCCTTGGAGTGATGAGGCGTCTTCTTCCACGGCCCCGCCTAGGTAAGAAAAGAGTTCCAGTTTCCAGAAGAGTTCCAGTGCTGTATCCAGGGAGTGGAGCTGCCCCACCCAGGTAAGAAAGTAGTTCCTGTTCACAGAGGGCTTCTAAGTGGCTGGTAAGTAAGCAGCATGGTCTGCTGCAGGTAAGTCCACCCAAGCACTTTCACACCAATTATGAGCCCGGCGCTTCCAGTGCCGGGACCAATGGTTTTGATGAGCCTGGTGCCACCGGCGCCAGGACAGGGTCCAAAAGGTCCCAGTAGGGACCGGCTGGTGCCTAGGATTAGGATTAGGGGCCTGACTCCTTGGGAACAGTGATCATGACAGGTGCTTCCCTGGAAGGCTGGGGAGCCCACACCGGACGTCTGCACACTAGAGGCCTGTGGTAGCCAGACTAGAAGGATCTTCACATCAATATCCTGGAGCTGCGGGCAGTGTTCTGGGCCCTCAAGTCATTCCTTCCATTTCTGAACGGCAAAGTGATGAGGATCTTAATGGACAACACCACCACGATGTTCTACATCAGGGAGGCACTCGATCCCCAGTGGACTCCAAAGAGGCGCAGGACTTGTGGCACTGGGCCATCGGAAAAGACATCTTCCTCATCCCCTTTCACCTGGCAGGAGTCCAGAACACCATTGCTGACTCCCTCAGCAGGGAGTTGCGCTGCTGCCTTGATTGGGAACTTCGGCAGGACCAGGTGGATTGCATCTTCATCAAGTGGGGCAGGTCCCAGATCTATATGTTTGCGACGGTGGCGAACTCCAAATGGCAGATGTTTGACAGCAGATTTCACCAACCGGGGAGCATGGGGGACGCACTCTCCTTCCTGTGAGAAGGCCTATTTCTGTACATGTTCCCTCAGTTGACTCTCCTGCTGCAAGTATCAATCAACTGAAACAGTATCTATGCAAGATAATACTCATCGCCCTGGCGTGGCTGAGGCAGATTTGGTGCGCAGATCTGCTCACCAGAGGAGGAGGCGCAATCCTGAATCTCAACCCAGGATCGCTGAACCTGAGGGCTAAGCTCCTGCAGCCCTATAGTTTGTAGGATACAAGTAGCCAGCGGACTGCAGGGAGGTCCTTGCCAAGGCCACAGCGTTGTTGACTCGTAAGTGCTACAGTCACGAGTTGAAGCGTTTCCCTACGTGGTGCCGGTCACAGAAGATCACCTCTCTGAGGGTCACGGTCCCGCATATTCTTCCATACTTGTGTTTTTTTTTTTTTAATTGATTTATGGTTTACGAGTAGTAAACCTTTACAAAACACAATCATTTAAAAGGTTAAAAACAACATAAGACACAAAATTCTTACATGCCAATACATGCACAAAAGAATTTTTTAAAAAATACAACCAGGAAAAAAGAATCGCCGTTCTAGGTATAATTCACAGCCGCCTAAACCTAAAAGTGCTGTGTTGACCAATTTTGATTGAAATAGTTTTTTTTTTAAAATGCGGGGAGTTAGTTTTAAACATTCCGTCCAGACACTTGGTAACAACATTTTGGCATATAATGAACCATAACTTATTGCCAAGACACACAAAATGTTTCTAGCGGTCAATTTTACTCTAATTAAATTTCTGATTACAACTTCATTGTTGGCTGTTAGCATTTGAAACCTAATATATACATCATACCCATTAATTTTCCAGTTCTGGCATCTTTTTGTTGGTTACATCAATTAGCCCTCAGTCTACGCATAGGAATCGAACATTGGCCACTTTTAATGCTATTGATTGCCCATGGAGCATGTTCCACCAAATCTCCTCGATGTTGACACGAGCGGGGACAAAAACAAATTTTCTAACAGTGGATGTTTCAATGTTTCAATTATTAGAGGGCAATGACAAAAGCGACAAGGGATATGCTTTACTTTATTCCTAGTTCGAATTAGTAAAATTTCCCCTGTAGGAAGAACATTAAAACGGAACCTCAGTTAGACAATACATTAGGGTCAGGGAATTTGATGAGATAAGACTCTGGATTTCCCCAAGGCAATCGATCTGAAGGGTCAATGACCATTTTGAGGTAGACACTCCCCTTCTTAGCTTATTGCTCATTATGGCATAAAGACAGTTCATGTGCTAAAAACAAGTTTCTGTACAGAGCCAACCTTTTCCAGAGAGCCAAGCATTCACCTGACAGGACACCCAATTCAAAGCGAATGGCGTTTAAAGGCACTCCTTTCGGGAGATAGCAAATTACCTTATGCCATGTTTTAGATTCAAGCTTATAAAGGACTTGCGATGAAAAACAGGGTAGAATCTCAAAACCATAAATTAATTTAGGTGCCACTTTTAACTTATAGAACATAAGTGGAATAAAGGAGTATTTACAGTATTTTTGGGCCACTTTTTCATCTGGTAGATCAGCTTGCCAGTTTTGTCTAAAAAAAATAGTTCCAATACATATAATTTTTACTATCGCTAAACACGGGAAAACCCAGATATCGCATGGATCTAATTTTGATCAAATTGTAGTTATTCAGGGTCCATTTGAAATGAGGATTTTTTTCTGGTTAGTTAAGCAGATTGTAACCGATTTTCCTTTCATTTATAGTTAAACCGGTCTCCTTAAAATAAAGAGAGCGACAATCTTGCGCTGAAGACCAATGGGGGGGTGGCATCAATCAAAAGAAAATCGTCGGCGTAGGCACACCAGCTTATTTTATTGCCCTCTATGTTGGGAGCAATCAAAGAAGCTTTTTCTAAGGTCTCGACCACATCTGAAACGTATAAATTAAAAAGAGTAGGTGCAAATGAACATCCCTGTCTGAGCCCATTAAATGTATTTATAGGACGGAATAGATTGCCTTCCAAATTAAGGCATATCTGTATAACTGAACGCTCATGAAGGTGGAAAAGAATAGCTAAAAACCCCCGAGGCATCCCAAGAAAAAGCAATTTGGACCATAGTCTTATTCTGTTCACCTTTTCAAATGCGAGGGAAAGGTCAATAGAAGCCATAAAGCTAGGACTCGCTGATTTCTTGCAAGCTTTTTCCAGCAGCAAATAAAACAGGCCTCCAATCTTTGTTCCCATGCCCTTCCGAAAACCAAACTGTCGGTCAAATAAAATATTTTTATTCGGCCCATTCAACTATGTGTTTTTTAATACGAGGCCTTCAAAAAAATTTGAATCGGTGTCCATAATTGCTATTGGGCGATAGTTTGTAGGTAATCGCCTGTCCCCTTTTTGTAAATAGGAATTATATATGAGACCCTCCTAAGGCTGGAATAATACATGTAATCATAATATCAGAGAATAGAAAAAGTGGGCCTTAGCCCAAAGCTCAGTATTTGCCTTTAGGATGACATTTGCCAAACCTTTCGTACCCTCTGCCCTGGAGGAGCTAGAAGATTTAATCTGGTGTTCTTTGAGCGCAATGGACACGTTGCACTCCCAAGGGTGGTTTCTAGTGATTCAAAGATCCTCAGTAATTTCAAATTTGCCTGCGTATAGAGAAGGAAAATAATTGACCCAGGTGTCCTCCACACAGATCGATTGCATAGCCACCTGTGAAGTTTCCAATGAGTTTATTAAAGTCCAAAACTGACGACCAGTAATATCTCTCTCTTAGGGCAGTCATCGTGGCTTTGTTGTCTGATTGAAGCATGAAAGCCTTATGATTTTTTTAACCAATTTGTCTTTGCCTGTTTGATTACACATGTGTTTTGCTTTTGTTTCGTGGTCCATGTGGGATATTTGTATCCTTCTGATACAACGGTTGGACCAATTTTGTTTTGAGTCTCACCAGAGGGTCATAAACGTGGGGCATAGGAGACCGATACAAGATGGTGTTAAAATATTGGGTGGAGTAATTGATTATGGATTTTAAGTAATATGGGGAAAGAAAGTGACAGAAAACAAATAGTCTTTTAGATCCAGTATTAGTATGATGTTCATGCAGAAAGGTGGCATTTAATTTAGCTACATTTCCTTGGTGCTATTTAAATCGATTTCCTGAGCCAGATATTAACAGTCTCTCAATTTTCCCTGAAATAGTGGGATTAGGGAAACAAATCAGTTACTTCAAGTAATTGTGATCACTTAGTTCTGTAACACCACTGAGAATTTCAGGTGCCAAAGAGCATTAAGAGAGGAAAATATGGTCAATAATTGATTTGGATTGCTTGTTCGACCATGTAAACTCGTCTATAGAAGAGTTAAATGAAGTATTCACATGATATAGACCCCTACTTTCAAATAATTTCAGCCAAATCTGGCTGTGGATAGCTTTCCGAGAGGTCCCATAGAAAGCACCCTCAATCATTCGATTGCTTTTCATGCAATGATTTGAGATCGAAACCATGTTTTTATTCAAACCAAATCCAAGTTTAATTTCTGAATTCATATCTCCCGCAACTATAATGTGCAACCCTCTATATTTGAGCAATATGGTCATCATACAGGAATGTAGCATTTCTATAACTTCTGGCAGCACACAAACAGGATTCCAATATAAGGTAATCACTACAATGTGAAGAACAAAGTTACCAGAACGTATTTCCAAAACAAGTGCCAGTACTCCTGATGTTGCATCTACAGTCTTACCTATTTTCGTTCCTATTATGATTTTAACTGCTATATATAAGCCGTCCGAGGGTCTACCCCGAGATCCAATCCTTACTAACTGGTGTGTGCAGTTAAAGCCATCGAGCTGAAGGGGAGTTATCATCCAGGATTCTTGAATGCAGATCAACTCGTATTTCTGAAATTTAGCACGCAATGTTTTTGATGTCAAGAAATTGGAGAGTCCTCTAGAGTTCCATGAGAGGATATTTCAATAGTTGGATTCATAAGAAGTCCTTAAAAAGGACTTCTTCTCCATCATTCAGGCATGGATGGCCACACATGGCCTCTGCCTGAATGATGAGTAGACCGAGCTCCTCCTGGTCGGGTCCCCCAATAACCTACAGAAACTCAGCCCCAACTACTCCAAATTCATCATAGATGGCAACATCATTCCAGTTGTGAATAACGTGAAAACCTTAGGCTTCTACCTTGACACCAATACCAACCTCTCCAAACAAATTAATATGACCGCCTCAGCTACCGCCTACACGGGAAAACTAATCAGGGCTTGTAGACCTTTTCTATCTACAAATAGCTGCCTCATTCTGGCGAGGGCCCTCATACAATCGAAGCTTGATTATTGCAACAGCCTCTACCTTGGTGCCAACCAAGCTATAATCAAGAAACTTCAGACCCTCCAAAATAAGGCGCTGAGAGCAGCATTAAATATTCCCAGGAGAGAGCACATCTCCCACATAAGAATATCCTGTAAATGGTTATCTATTCAACAAAAAATCGACCTGAAAACCCTCTGTCTCACCTATAAAGCTCTAAATCACCTAGCTCCCCAGTACCTCACCAATAAACACTCCCTCAAGCCTAACACAAGATTCACCAGATCATCCAATACTCTCTGCCTCACCGTGCCCAGATTCTCCGCCAAAAGAGCGGGGGGCTCGAGCTTTACTGTCCTCGCCCCTCAACTCTGCAACACCCTGCCATTGAGTATTAAATTGACCAAATCCTTCCAATTGTTCAGAAGATTGGTCATTAGTTGGCTTCTGGAGAAGGCAATCCTCAGATAAACTAAGCTTAGTCCCAACTGCATATATGGTACATACCTCGAATAGAGAGACTAAGCTCAGTACCAACTGTATATATTGTACATACTTTGAAATGCTTCCTATTACCTGCCTGTACATACTATATTTGGCATCTTAACGCCACAATTGTATAACTGCTTATTTACTGTAACTATGTAACCTGTCCTTAAGCACCCATTTACCCCTGGGTCTGGTGCGCTATACTAAATAAAACAAACAAATAAGAAGGACTAAAGTTTTTGCTGAAGAGATTTGATTTGAGATATAGACTCTCTCAATTTCAGAGCAAGCCATCTCCAGTCTTGCAGTTCTTCACCCTGAATAGAGGGTAGACCGTTCACAAAATCCTGCGTTTTCTGTTTAATAGTTTTGGCTCTCGATACAGATTCCTCAGTCTCCCTTCCTTGGACCTGCCCATTGCTGAAGATATGTCGTACCCCATTAGGTTAAATTGTTCAGATTCTTGTAGAATGATGTCATATCTTTCGAGAATTGAGAACAATCCGAACGTGGTTGTATCTTGTGCGATGTATAAAATCCACAAGTTTAAGGTCAGCTGAGGAAATCGTTCGGAGCCCTGGAATTTCGTTCAATAAAGATAGAATATGGGAGCGATGAAGGGCCCCCCACATCGCATAAGTTATACAGGAGTATACTAGGTAGTTCAGGGAATACAATGCTACGCCAGTTGACATTGCGCCGATCACTATCATTAGTATGGATAGGCGATTGTGGGCTGTATTCTTTTGACCTCCCATCTGCCTGGTCATTGATTGTTTGCTCTTCAGACTAGGATTTATTTATCGGCAGATTAATGCTCAATTTAGCCTTTTCCTTATCTAACCGAACCGAAGACAATACCACAGTCTGGGTTTGAGTCAATTGACCCTCACTGTTCAATACTGAGGCTCAAGGGTTTTCATCCGCACATTGGGATATATATCCCAATTTATTTGAATGTGCTGATGTCATAGGAATGACAGTCACCGGGCCCGGCATTACCTGAGGGATGCTTTGCCTAGAGGTGGATTTCTCTACAATTTGATAAAATGTCGACAACTGTGATTGCTTAGTGTCTTTAGATTCACCTGATTGATTGGCATTGGATGAGTCAACTTTTTCATTGTTTGACATTTTTAATTTTTGTTTTTTTGTTTTGTTCACAATTTCTGTATTTCTAGGAGCTAGTTCAGAGGTAGCATCATGAAGGTGCAAGGCCACTCGACTTTCTTCGAGTTGGTTTAGGTCCGAGAGAGAAACTTCATTTAGCAATACATTATCATCTTTTTTATTTTTATTAAGGTGCCATTTGCCTTTTGATTCTTACGTAGCAACCTATTTTTTGCCTTTTGAGCCAGGATTTTGTTGCCTCGAGAGAGTATAACCTTCAGAGTTTGAATTAGGATGATATTTAGAGTCCAATATATATTTTGTTTATTTAATTGTGCAAACAATTTTTACAAAAAGCAGCTATTTCATGTTCTAGTTCTCGGGTTCATTTGTTTTGCTGTAAAATCCATTAGCGCTGACGTGAGTCTCGTCGATTCCTCTCTCATTCTTTAGTCTCTCAGATCCTAAAACTGCCAGTCGAGTGTATCCTTTTAACTCGAATCCCTTTTATCAGTCAGGTGATCACGTCAATTGTTTTAAAGAAGCCCACCACTGCGATAACTCAGGTCGTTTTTTCTCCACTTATCAAGCAGACCCACTATTCTTGTTCTTCATGAACGTGTAGATCTTTTAGCAGATGGCCTAGCCATTTCAATCTTTCCTTCGAGAGGCCTGTGCAAGTTAGAAGCAGATGGATGTCTTGTCTCAATTTGTTGTTGATCTTCAGAACAAAAGCCATTTATTTGTTTCCGCTTGCTGCCTGATCGCTAAGATTTCATTTGTGCTGATTAGGTTTAGGTGAATTCTCATAAAATGTGCTCTTAAAGCTTTGGGAGTTTCACGAGGTATGGTATGATCTAGTTTACTTATTTTGGGTTGCTTGGGAGGTCCTTTGTCAGGCTGCATTGTTCGGCTGTTTAGAGCGTCTCTATCCAATCCATTTCTAGTATCTTATTGACTTTCCCTGGATTGGACAGGAGTTCCTTCTCTGAACTTCTGATTTTTTCAAGTATGCTCTTGTTTTTTGATCTCCATTTTGTGAGCATTTGATTTTCGTCAGTCATCATTGCTCTATTGATTATCTTCAGAATTAGTTTTGCTGCTGTTTGAATGATCTTCCTGTATAGCATCAAACTATTTCAACAGTTGCTTTCATAGGTCATGTTTAATTCCCATCGAATCAACACCATGGGAGTTGACTGTGGCAGAGACAACACTTGTCGCCAAAAAAATCCCTTTAATTTGATCCATAGGGAGTCGGGAGGAGATGGCATTGCATCTGCTCCATATACTATACTCAGGATCACCTTTGATCTATAGAATTTCAAAATTGGCATTGAAGAGAATATCTGAACTTTCTGTTCATTATTTTTGTTTGAACTATTAGTGTTCTCATCTTTGCTCGTAAGTGGTCTTGCATAGGTGTTTCAACTCTGCTATTACTGAGTATAACTGCCAAGTATTTAAAGCTGGTAACATTTTCTAGCCTGTAACCCTCTGTGAACAGTTTGAGACTATTTTTTTGTGTGCATATTTCCCAAACGACATTACCTTCGAGTTTTTTTTCCATTCAATTCCAAGTAGTTATCTCTCAGGTAGACCTTAAAATTATCCATCTGTCTTTGTAGTCCGACGGGGGTTTGGTCTAGCAGTATTATATCATCTGCATAGAGAGTTCTTGGGATTTTTGTATTTCCCAGTGATGGCGGTAAAGCTCGGATTAACTCCTGTGACTCCTTATAGTCTGCAATAATGCTGCCGCTAGGGTACAACCTTGCTTCACTCTGCGCGCTGTGTCAATCTTATCTGATAGCAAGCCAGCTTTATTTAGCCTTACTCTCATTGAGATCTGTGAATACAGGGCTTGAATAGGTTGTAGAATTGCACTCTGGCATCTTCGATGAATCAATTTTTGCCACAAGATTTCTCTATTCACCCTGTCGAAGGCTTGTACCAAGTCTAGTCTACAAAGATTAGACCTATTTCTTTTTTGCCTTCAAGTGCTTTTGCCTTCAAAGCCCTTTTCAGGAGGATGTTTACTGAAGTTCCCAGTCCACGTACAAACCCCACCTGTATGGGGTCGTAATTATCAGAAGCCAGTGTCCAGTCTTGAAAGCCCTCCAGGGCTAAGGAACCAAAGATTTTGCCTATGGTATCCAATAGGGCAATTGGGCAATATTGTTTTGGGTCGTTCTTGTCTACCCTTTTAAAGATTGGGACTACGTTGGCGTTTTTCCATGTTGAGGGGATAGCTCTACAAGCTACACAATCCTGGAAAATGTCACTTATCAAAGAAGCTCATGCATCTGGGTGCTGTTTCAGTTTATAGTTTGTGAGCCCATCTGGGCCCAGGGCTCGAGTTATTTAATTTTCTGATCTTGTCTTCTGTGGTTTGCTTATCACAGGTGATGTTCCAGCGTACTTTAGTAGACAGCAATACCAACGGGCATGTGGTTCCCAAGGATTTGTATAAATCTTCAAAGGGCGTAACCCATGTTTGTTCAGCCACATTGTCGAGTGTTGTTGGTTCATTTCCTCCTGGCACAATCAAGGACAAGAAGGCCTGGCAGTTTTTGCTACTCAAGAGTGCGCAACATTGCTTCTGAATCTGCTTGATATAAAAAATAAAAAAAAATATGCTGCTGAATCAAGGCTTTGTAGCTTTTTTTCCTCCTTTTGCTTTAATTATTAATGCTGGATTTTTAGTTTTTTTTCACCATACGCTTGCATCGCCTTACCATTCGCTTTTTGGCTACTAGCAATTTGTTGTACACATGTAGCTACGGTTCCATGGTGTCAGAGTTCTGTTGTTTATTGACATTATGTACTTTAAGGAAAGGCTGGTACGGTAGGACCTCAGTGGCTCTTTTTTTGACACTTTTCCTTTGCTTGTCGATAGTCGGATGTCAAAGAGAATTTCGTTTTCTTTTAGTCTAAGGCGTGTGTTCCCATTACAAGGTTCCAGTGAGTTGCTAGGAGATTATGGTCACTATTTAAAGTTCTTGCAACTTCAAAATTTTTGATCTGATCTAGGAATTTCCTAGAGAGGCACGTGTGATCTATCATGAGACCCACTCCTTTCCCTTCCCATGTCGGAATTGATGGTGTTTGTTTGTTTTTTATTTTGTGAAGATTGTGCAAATCATAAGCGTCCATTGGCAGATTTCATTTTCTGCCCCTTACGTGTGAATGCACTTTCGACTAGAGGTATACTTCCTTTACCCCCTCTGTTGTGCACACTGCATTTAGGTCACCCGTGATTGTGTGAAAGTTTGCATTTGAATCTGGTGCAAGTTTCTGAAGGTGGTTTTGTCGGGGGGAAAGACTCGATTAGAGCTGAAGGTCCCAAATCTTTTATAATAGCTCCGTTCACCCTAGATTTCTTTTGTACAGGTTCCGACTTTTGTGGCTGCAAGTCTGGGGGCAGACATTCCTATTCAGTGCCCAATCTTCCGTTGATTTGGGTTGGTACCAATGGTTCTGTTTGGGTACCGGCTGAAGTGGCCGCTTTGGCGTTCTGTTCAGATGGGTCTCGTGCTGTTTGAGTAGCACTTGTTGCTATTAGTACTTTTGAATATAATTTTTTTTCTTGATTTTTCGCCTCAATGTAGCCCTCCAGGTGGGTTATTTTTGAGTGCATTGATGACATTATTGCTGTGTTGTCTTTGAGGGTTTCATTCATAGCCTCATATAATTTACAAAAAGGGGCCAGCGCAATTGTAACCGTTGACATGATTGTCAATAAGTCGACTTTTTTTTAGAACGGGTGTCTCGAGGGGCTGGAGTACAAATGTTGCTTAGCCGTCTCCTTGGTGGAGTCCTCTCCAGCGTCAGTCCATGCTTAAGAGTTCATTACAAATGTTTTTTTTTTTTTTTTTCAATTCTTGCAGGGGGTTAGTTTTCTGTAGATCCTCTTTTACAGACACATTTAGCGATACTGACCCATTTTTAGACCCCTTTGTTGTCATTGTCGTTTCAGACTCTTGTGTCTGGAGGCTACTATCGATACATAAGGTAGGTGTTGGATCTATAAGAGTCCGATATTGATGGAGATGGTCTTTCATTATTTATTGCCTCTTTTTCAAGAATATTAGTGAGGGATTATCTGGGGGGGAGGGGGTGGTCAGTTGATGTACTTTCATTGACTTGTTCCCACCTGTCTCCTTCCGATATAGTTTTAGGGGGCATTCTAGCAATTAAGTTGGAAAACCCACTTCCAATGCTGTTAATTTAAGCGAAAATCCTTCTATAGAGTTTAATATTGTGTCTAAATTAGCCTCAGTCCTGGTTTGGTCATTCCTTAAGAGTATATCAGCAAAGGAGCATTTTTGCATATTTTGTCACCCCCAGGTTAGAATAACCTGTAACCCTCGCGCTAGTCTGGGAGCCTTGACATCTCCACAAGGTGTTAGTCTGTGGGGACCCTTGTCCGACGGCGATGCTAGTAATGCTGGTCTGTTAGTAAAGCTGAATGCAAAAGTTTGCAAGATCCCAAAGTGTGTCGCAGAAGTTCACCACAGCCCAACAGCAAGCACTTGCAGGCACTTCCTTCGCCAAGGCGGGACTGGCGCACGCCTCTATCAAGGTGCATCTGGCGGGTATCTCCGGCTACACCAGGTTTCCAGGAAGATCTTCTCGAAGGACTGTTTCTATCTTTCCTGCCGGTGAAGGCTCCTGTCCCGGCGTGGGAACACAACGTGGTGCTGACGAGGCTCATGGGGGGGGCCCCCTTTGAGCCCATGCAACAGGCCCCTCTCAAGTTCTTCTTGTGTAAATCTGCTTTCCTTGTGGCCATCACCTCTGCTAGGCGGGTGGATGAGATACAAGCCCGATCCTGCAAACAGCCATATTCACGAATAGAGGGGGGTGCTGCGGACGCGCCCCTCCTTCATCCGGAAGGTTCTGTCAGAATGCCACCTCAACAAGCCTGTGGTGTTGCCTGTGTTTTTCCCAAAGCCTTCGTCACCTGCTGAAAAGGCCTTGCACTCGCTAGACATTGCTTGTGCTCTGAAGTTCTACATGGCATGTGCAAAGAGTTTTCGGAAGACTTCTCAACTGTTCACTTTGGTCCTGTTAACCGTGGGAAGGCCTGGTCCAAGGCTTCCATCTCAAGGTGGCTCTCCGGCTGCATCACGCACTGTCATTGGTTGGCGAATCGACCGCTGTCCGAGAGCCCACTCCACCAGAATGATCGCTGCAACATGCGTTTCTGTCTGGTGTGCCTCTGCTGGACATCTACAGGGCTGCTAGGTGGAGGTCCACGCACACCTTCACAAAGTTCTGTGTGGACAAGGAGTCCAGAGTTGGCCAAGCAGTGCTGCGCAACCTGTTCGCTTGAGGTGAGCCTGTTCCAGAGGTAAGAGTAATTGCTTCTGTTGAGCCTTGCCACCTCCCATGGTTGTGTAATGTTGTACTGCTATGTATTCTTTATACTCCTACGTCACGTCCCCTTTCCTCCATACTTTAAGTGCATTTCGTCCTGTGGGACGGGACCGGAGCACTTTTGTAAAAAAGCATCAAATTGAAAACTGTGTCCTTCTCTTTTTACACGGGGTTCCGCACGCGGCCGTAACCCCGCCCTCCTTAGCTCCGCCTTTCGTATCGCCCTTCAGTCCTTTTCGCGGCACAGTCGGGGGCTGGACGCACTTGCGTCACCGGAAGACCTTTTTCCTTTCCGTTGTCCTTCTCCTGCTCCGGTTCTGCAGTCACGTAGTCCTCCGTCTATGCCGGATCGTTTGGGATTTGCTACTTGTTCCTCTTGAGAACTTTGCTTCGCTAGGGCATTCTCTCTGCTTGGAGTGTCTGGGACCGGATCACTGGGGACTCGTGTTTCTTCTGTGACTCCCTTTCGGTCCGGGCACTTCATCGCTGTCTTCGTTGGTGGGAGGAGATCTTCCAGAAGGTTGCTCCATCGCATTTCCAACTCTTCATCGATGGAAAGAAGAGACTCCCAGTAAGTTCCTTACTTTTCAGGGCACCCAGGCCGGGGGACTGCTTCCTGGAGTCCTCCAGGTCCGGGATGGCCTACAGGTCCGGGATGGCCCTCAAAAGCTCTGCTACCAGGGTTTTCCCTGAGATGCTTCGCAGGTCTAATAGGTGTACCAGTGTTTTCTCCGAGGGTTTCCGCGAGGGGCCTGCCTATACTGGATCAAGATCCGATGTTCACCGATCAGGTGCTAATAGGCAGCATAGTCGTGCTGAGGCGTTGGGTACCGGAGTTCGCTCCGAGGGCTCCTTGTCAGGAGCTTCCCACACAGACACAGGGTGTGCCCTGAGGCTTTCAGTACCGAACCACGGTTCGAGGCCCCTCTTAAAAAGGCTAAGGTGTATACCAACAAAACTGAGAGGCCTGTTAAGACCTTGTTTGTGAGGTGGATTCTTCAACTTTCCCATGCTTGCGGAGTCACTGGTTCTGTTGAAGGGGCACAGGGAGAGGTCGTCGACTGTAACTCCTCTGTTACCGGCATTGCTGAGGTTCCTCCTCTGTAGGCTAATTCAAGGGACAGGATGTCCAGTAAACATCCAAGGCCCCATGGTACCGGCTCTGCCGAGGATCCTTGTGTCAAGGCTAAAATTTAAGTCCAGTCCCCTGACCAGTCTGTGGAGTCAACTGCCTCATCTACACGTGATGCAGTTCTCCTCAGATGTTCACAAAATGGCTGGCCTTCCCGCGTGGTCTACGGCGTGCATTTTGGATTCTTCCCTCACACACACACGCTATCGATGGCAGGTGCTGGGAATCTTCTTTTCGGTGGACAACCTTTTCCAAGCAACAGTATGAATCTGTTCTGCCCCTCCTATGACTGGCGTACTCGGATGCCACTACCGCATACGGTCTGCTTCCTGTCAGCCTCTTCGTCAGAGGATCATTTTTCGGGATGTTTCAGAATCTTACGCACTCTGACCCCATGAGGGAGTACTTTAAAAGCTTTTCTTGTAGCTCTGTCACCAGGGTTTCCCCTGAGGTGCCCTAAGGGCCTAACAGGCGCACCAGAGATTCCTCTGAGGGTTCCGACGGACCTGCCAGTACCGGACATTGTTCCGAAGTTCACCATCACGGTGCTAAAGTTAAGCCCAGTTTGACTGGGTGCTGGGATACCAGGGTTCACCCTGAGGTCTCCGTTTCTGGAGCTTTCCCCGCTGTAACCAGGTTGAAACCTGAGGTTCCTCTTGTGGAGGCTAAAGTCTTTACCGAGTCCCGACTCGAGGCCCCTTTTAAGGGAGCTTTACGTACCGGGTTGAAACCTGAGGTTCCTCTTGTGGAGGCCAAAATCTATATCGACAGATCTGAGAGGCCCTCTCAGAGGGACTTGAAGGTGAGGTATTGTCCTCAACCAACCCACGCTCGGGGTCGAGGTGATACCAGTTCTGTGGAGGGGGGGTCACGGACCACATTCCCTGTGGTACCGGCTTGTCCAAGGTTCCTCCGTTGGAGGCTAATTTTGAGAATGGTTCGAAGACGTCGACTAAGCAACCGAGACCACCCGGTACCAGCTCTGCCAAGGTTCTTTGTAAGGCTAAAGTGTTTCTTAAGTCCCCTGACCCCCCTGAGGGGACAGTTGCCTTATTTCTCCTATGACGCAGAGTTCTCTTCAGGTGTTGACTAATTGTCGGCCCAGCCTCCTTGGTCCACGGCAGCCATTTTGGATACCTACCTTACACCAACTTTAATGTCAACTGGTGCTGGGAGCTTTTCCTTTGGGGCCGAGCAGTTTTCCACGCTATGTGGACAACAGGGACCCGTTTGTTGGTCCTGGCGACAGCTTCCGCTAAGGCCCCTTGTACACGGAGGTTAGGGTCTCAGACTCTGTACTTCTCTGGGATCAGGGGATATCAGGGTCGCCGTGCATACCGATATGAAACTCCTGTTGGTAGCCCCGCCTCAAGCGGCAAGGTGGTTGGTTTTTCTCTCCGCCATCAGCCTCCTCTACAGGGACAGGAAATCTCCCTTCTGACAAATCATCAAATTATATTTTTTTTTTCGTCACACTACACTTAGGTGAGAGGACGAATCTCGTCTCATCTGGAGGCATGGCAAACCATCACACAAGTCTGGTGGGGTTTGTCCATCGTTTAGGCAGGTTTTTGCTTGCCCTTTCATCCTACCCCACCCTTCAAACCTCTTACGACAGATTGGGATGCTCTCCCTCCGAGCAGAGGTACAGAAACTTCTATACCTCAGAGCCGGGGAACCTGTTCCCCTCATGGAGCAAGGGAGGGGCTAGTACTGCTGTCCTTTCACAGTGCTCAACCAGGCTGGCCTGCGCACTCTCTTCGATCTTTCTGAGAGAAATTCAAGTTGAACATGCCCTGCCAAATAAAGTCCTTTCTTCGGAAGGGCGATTGGCTCAGTGTGTTGTCTTCCAGGATGCTTAAATTACATTCTGACTGGAGCCCGGATATGAAATATCTACGGTTCTCCGTGGGAGCAGAACACTTCAGATTCAGGTACTCTTTTTGGTCTCGGCTCAACGAGACACACCGGAAACTACTCTGAGGGGCCCTGCAGCGGTCTCCCAATACCAGATCATCTTCTAAGGTTCCTCATTTGGGGCTAACGCTGACCCCAGTTCAGCTGTGGCTTTGGATACCAGGGTTCGCCCTGAGACTTCTCCATCTGGAGCCAACTGTACAGAGTCTTGGCTGGAGGCCCCTCTCGAGGTCACTATAAGACCAGGGTTAAACCTGAGGTTCCCCCTACTTGGGGCTAAATTGGTCACCAACAGAATGGAGTCCCTCATCGAGGGTCCTGGCTGTAAGGTATATCCCTAAACCCTGTCGCGTGCGGCCGTGATAGTAACAATTCTGTTGAGGGGGTGAAGGAAGGCAGTGCCGTACCACGGATCTTCCTGTACCGGCTCTGCTGAGGATCCTCCACTATAGGCTAATTCAGGGGAAGCCCCTGACGTGTCTAGTTAAACACCCTAGATCTGCTAGTACCAGCTTTGCCGAGGTTCCTTGTTCAAGGCTAGAATGGCACTCAAGGCCCCTGATTCCCCTGGGGAGACTATTGCTTCACTTGCTCCTGTGACGCAGTTCGCCCCTGGTGTGTGATGATGGTGGCCCAACCTCTGCGGGCTACAGCGGCCTTTTTGAATACCTCTCTTAAAGTGAGGTTTTACATCAACAAGCAGGGCGACAGACTCTCCTCTCCTTGTGGATCTTGTCATGGAAATTTGGGCTGAGCCATCCAATATATTGTTTGCCTCCAGGCTCCACACATCCCGGGTCACCTCAATGTGACCGCAGATTAATTCAGGCACCAGTCGGCATCGGTTACGAGTGTGAGATGAACAGCAATATCATCTCCAACTTTTCCAGCAATGGGGCACGCCAGAGGTGGTCCTCTTTGCAGCTCGTGGGTCAACATGAAAGCTTATACTTTCCCCTCTTTGTGAAACATTATTGCTTAGACCTGAGCTCTAGGGATGATGCTCAGTTCGGGCAAGCTGTTCTCAAAACCTCTTTCAGTAAAGGAGTTCCATCCACCCATTTTTCTGTAAGGAGTGCTTGGTAGTCTCCCAATAGTATGGAGGAAAGGGGACAGGACGTAGGAGTATATGTTACTCACCGTAGTGACTACCTTAATCCTAGTCCATAGTGCCCTTTCCTCCATACGCCCGCCCGCATTCATAATTAGTATTCTCTATTATTGCTTAAATGGACCTGGCGATAGAAAAGGACTGAAGGGTGATGCGCAGGGCGGAGCTAAGGAGGGCGGGGGTTACAGCCGCGTGCGGTACCCCATGTAAAAAGAGAAGGACGACACGTTTTTCAATGTGATGCTTTTTTACAAAAGTGGTCCGGTCCCGTCACACAGGACGGAATGCCCCAAAGTATGGATGAAACGAGACTATGGAAAAGGAGTAAGGTAGTCACTACGGTGAGTAACTTTGTTATTCATGAGCATGTGAATCCATGCCAGACCTCATGCTCGAGAAGGAACACGTTACTTACCTGTAACTATTGTTCTCCAGCATGGGTCTGGAATGGATTCACATGTGAACCCTTCTTCCTACCCCTCTGAAGCTCTTCTTGGTCATACTGCCACTGTACATTCTTACCAAATCTGAAGATGGCTGCCAGAGGTAGGGCTTAGGGAGAGGACTGTCATTGGCTGGGGGCAGTATGACCCAGAGTACAGTGATTGGCTTAGAGGAGAAATACAGTTTGTAAGTGAAAGTGAAACTTCTGTTTTTTTTTTTTTATTTACTGAGGCTTCCCGGCCTGACGTCAGGGTGTATTCATGAGCATGTTAATTCAGGCCAGACCCATGCTGGAGAACAATAGTTACAGGTTAGTAACTTGTTCCATACGTTTTTATGGATTTCTAATGTATATGTTTATACTAAGACCAAACATTTTAATTTAAAATAAGCAAACTGATGTGGGTTGCATGGGAAAGGAGGACTTGGGTAGAAGTTCCTGTATGCGAAAATAAAGCTGAAGAGTCAAGAAAGACCAGCAGAGAGAGAGCAACAATTTGGAGAGCCTCGTCAAATGAGACATGGGAAAAATGTCTGCTTGGTAGGTGGAGTTGGCAGCAGAGCTTTTCTGTATTTCTGCTGCGTCATGTGCCTGCTGCCCATTCCCCACCAGGAGCTAATTTTAATCCTCAAGCCAACTCGTACCATTCCAACTTAGGTGCGTGTTTGGTAATGTGTATATTGGAGCATTAAGGCACATTTAGACATTTAATGCATAATGGATCATGGGGAGAAATGTATAGATAGGATCTAATGTGGAATTTCATGCCCAGTACCTAGGAGCTACTTGAAGCCCTGCTCTGCAAATCTTTATTTCGTGTCTACGTTACCCCCGCAGAAGTATGGGGATGTTTTAAATGCATGAATGTAAGTAATATCCCCTGCTGTAAGTTTCACTAAACCTAACATGGATAAAATCGTTGAATAGAAAATACATGTGCTTGACTTTTTTTGTATATGCTATGCACTGTACATTTACATTCAGTTTTTAGTTCATCAATATTGTAGGCCTTTGAGTTGATGTCCCTCTGTCTATTCATACTAAAGACTATATTTCAAAGAACTTAATTATTTTATAATAGTTTGGCACTGTCAGCATTTCTGTCATTGCACTTGCACAGTTAACTTTTATTTATTTCATTTTAGAAATATCCAATTGTTTGGCAGGGTCTTCTGGCCTTGAAGAATGATACAGCTGCTGTGCAGCTTCACTTTGTCTCTGGAAACAATGTCCTTGCGCACAGGTCTTTACCAGCTCCTGAGGGAGGTCCTCCATTGAGAATCGCCCAGCGGATGAGACTGGAGGTTTCACAGCTAGAAGGTGTAGCACGCAGAATGATGGTAACATTGTTTTTCATCTAGTTTGATTAACAACTACACTGTTACGCACACATTTTAATGGACCTTCTCTTTTTCAGGTGGAGAGTGACTACTGTCTTTTACTAGCATTACCATGCGGTCGTGATCAGGAAGATGTGGTGAATCAAACAGAGTCACTTAAAGCGGCTTTCATCACCTATCTACAAGCTAAGCAGGCAGCGGGCATTATAAATGTTCCGAATCCTGGTTCTAATCAGGTGTGTACATAGTGGTAATGTAGGTTGTGAAACTGTGATGGTGTCTATTATTAGGCTTCTTTGTGGATAATGTAAGTTCTAGCAATTAAGGGAAATCCCCCCTCCCCTGCTCCTATGTCACATTTCTTTTCCTCCCTATTTATGTGGGTCCCTAGGCAGATCCGACTAGAGCATTTTGCACAGTAAAAGATCCTAATTGGAGTGGCACAGCAGTGGTGCATGTTTGTAGGCAACCTGCCGCCCACACCCAAAGGGACACATTAATCAAATTGGAAGTATATTTTTTTCTAATCTTTTCCTTTTATGGATTACCAAGGCATGTCACGTGCCTCTTTTTAAGGCAGTTATTCTACACCGCTCAGAGGGACCGACAACCAATAACCTCAATGCAGCGCTGACACACCTGAAAGAAAAGGAAGCCAAACCTCTCTTAATGTAGGTAATGTGAACAGAACATCTAAAGGTCCTGCAAAAAGGGATACAGGTGCTCATCCTGAAGGGAGCAATACAAGAAGTACCAAAGAAACCGGTAAACACTGGAAATATAATACCCTGTTTATTTTATGGTACCCTAAAAGGATTAGACTGAGACCATTGCTAGATCTAAGACCTACAAACAAATATCTAAAACCACAAAGATTCAAGAGGACACACCTACTGGAGGACCTACCTCTGCTTGAAAAAAAAAAGGAAACTTCATGGCATTGGATATGAAAGATGCATACTTTTATATTTCAATGTTCCAAGGTCATTGAAAATACTTCTGCTAAACAAACCTTACCAATTCAAAGTCCTACCTTTTGGAATTGTATTGGCAACTTGTGTATTTAAGGTAGTCGCAGTGCACCTGCGCTGCAAAAAATCCCAATGTGTGCCTATATAGACGATTGGCTAATAACATGGAAGAATGCACAGGAGTGTACAGCACACAAATAGCACACCATAGATCTGCTACACAGTCTAGGGTTCTCAATAAACTGAGAAGTTCAGCCTCATACCAAGCAGGCTGAAAGTGTTTCTTGGGGCAGTCTTAACCAACCAAACTGCTACAGCCGATCTAAAGAGTACAGGCTTTACAAACACTCATTCCACAATTCTCAAGGCAGGTCAGATGCGAACTGTCCAACATTTTCTGGCTCCTAGGAGTTGGGTAAGAATGTCTTTGCAAGGATCAATCTTCCTGACCTGTGTCAACCCCAGAACTTTTTGCTTTTACTGGTGGATTATTTTTCCTTATACCTCTGAGTGGAAACCTTTTCCCGCCCTCTCTTTTTATGGGTGTCATTTTTAAGATTCTCCGTAGTGTCCCTTAAAGGTTATCCTCTTTTGGCAATAAGTGCCTTGTGTAGCTGAGTTGCCCTAGGGGCTCCCCTTTTAACCTTCTCTGGCTAACCTTGTGCAAACTACAGTTCCCAAGAGTAGAAAGTATCTCTGGATCCCTTTTACATTTTATTAGGGGAGACCATCACCGCCCCCCCACCCCCACCTTATGTGGAGTGCTGGGGAAATATTGATTTTACAAGGACAAACTTACCTTTGATGGCTGGTGGCAGTGAACCTTTTTTATTAATTCATTGCACCTTTACAGCGGGCTGTTTGCTAATTTTACCAAAATGGCCCGCCTTGTTTTATCGCCATTTTAGTTTTCCTTGTCCTTTCTTGTTCCTTCCCCTGACAACCAGGGTGTGAAATTCCTTTGTGTGCTTTTTATCTTCGGCGGGAGTCCCTGCCCAGGCTCCAAAGTATCTGTGAAGGTAGGAAGAGATGGAGTAGTCCAAAACTCTGCAGCCTTTGTCTTCCAGCATGACACTGAGATTCCAGTTCGAACTGGGGGCCTGGCTGTCTGCAAAGGATTGTCAACCCCCCAAGTTTGAATGTTGCAAGGTGTTAGGCAAAGTTTGTATGCAGTACCCTTTGGGAACACTATACACAACTATGACTACAGGTGTAAGCAAACCAACCTTTGGTATAAGTCTGTACTACACAGTTTTGGTAGCGTGTTGAGCAACCAGGCATATCTCAAGAGCGGAAATGTGAGCAGTAATGATGTTACACAGAGGTCTACAATCACAGGTGTTCAAATAAACAGCTACACTCAAGGGTTCTTTGATAAATTCTTTTTAATTTATTTATCCGTCAGTTATAAAACATTCATTAGAAGGAGGCAATTAAATAATAAAACACAAATGTACTTCAATACTGCTTCTGAATACTTTTCAAGAGGAGTAAAAGGCAACGGTTATTAGAACATAAAAGGTTACGATTATTCTTAGGCAGTGTAGATATTTTGAGTTCACCAGAAGAGTCAATTCAATAGGCTAGGCCAAAGTCAATGAGCTAAAGTCTTGGATAGGATAAAGCAGTTCTTGTAGTTAAACCGAAAAATCTTTGCACATGTTCTTAGGAGTAGTTTGTAAAAAGAATCATCATATGTTGGGTCACAAGATGATTAGGCCTGTGATTTGCCAAAGTTTCAAGCACTTTCGCATTGAGAGTTAAGTTCTCTCCATCTTGTTTTACAGTACCTTAAAATGAAGAAAAAGATGCAGCTGATGACTTCTGTTCCTGCAGATCTCGCTGTTCCTGGGCCTCAGTCGTGGGGACAAGAGGGAGGACGTCGGGGGGACTCCTGCACTGGGACTGGTCAAAGCTTGCAACTGGCAAACTTCAATTTCGGTGGCTTTCACATTTCAGCTACCGCACTGGTAAACGCTGTTCCTGGCTGTCAAGGTGGACTGTCATTGCTTCTGAGGTCCTGCATTCAGCTGAGGAGGGTCAGGCTCAGTCGGTCCGACGTTGTCGGAGTCCGGAAGATCTTCCAAGCGCTTTAGGCCAGCTTACAAGTAACGCACACAATCTGGTGTCCTTCTCCCTGGCTATACGGTTTCCTGCAGCACTCTGAGGAAATGCAACCAGCTTCGAGATTGGTGTTCAGGTGGCTTACTTGGGGAGTTGATTGGTCCTACCAACTCAAAGGGAGAAGTCGTCCTTACAGGGCTTCTCTGTCGATGTGAACTTGGCAATTCAGACCAGCAGCAGGGCTTCACCAGGCAAACCAACGGTCCAGGAGTTGCAGCAGCCGTCCTCTTCAAGTTCTTCTTCTGTTCCTTCATTCGAGTGGTCGACTCTGCCTTCCAAGCCAAGACACTAGCCTTGTATTCAGTTCTCTCCCATTCATTCCACCCTAGCTGCCACTCATCCAGCAGGTTGGCTGTCCTTGCCGGACAGTCAGCCAGCCAGCCAATCATCAGAGTGTATTTGGATCTCTTAGGAGACTAAGCACAGGGAGTTGTGGGCACCTCCCTCACTTCCTGCTCACCCCAGACACTCTGGAGCCAGAGGCAGTCCTCACTCCTGATGCCCACCAAAGGCGATTGAACAAAGAGACCAAACCTGGTTTGGCGCACAGAGAAACTCTAGAAGGACCTTTCCACAAAGAAATAGCGAAAAAAGAAGATCGGGACCTGTTTTAACAAAGGGGTCTCAGACGCCATCTTGAAAAACATGGCTCCCGCGATGTAACGTTACCGGAGCTACGAATAGTTTGCGGGCGGGTATAATCATAGTAGTTCGTTGTAAAGCCACTGCCACCAGCCGTTCTGAGAGGAAAGGGTAACATTGACCGTTACATGAGTATCTAGACACAGGGGATACTAAGTAACCCCTCCACCACTCTATTGTAAGACAGGTTGTGCTGGGTCTGGGAATTTAAAGACTAGTAAAGTCAATTTCACTTTACTTACTCTGGGAAACAGTAGTTTATCCCAGAGAAGGTATTTATACCTTGTGAAAGCCTGAAAGGCTTCCCTGTGCCACTGCGCTGAGGGTGCTGTGTGACACAAATGAAAAGATGATGCTTATGCAGTTGATTAGACTCCATAACCAAAGAAAACAAACACAGAAAACACATTGAATTAAAAAGTTCAAAGTCCCAAAGTTTAACTAAAGAGCTGGAGGGCTCTAAGGTGGGAGGAATTGGCACATTTATGATAATTCTCCCTAATACAGTGGGTCCCACTATCTTATAAGGGGTTCTTCTAAGGCACCTAGCATGCTCTTCATAGTTCTATTAAACCTCTCCCCCAACCCATTGGTCTGGGGATAGTAGGCTGTTGAGAACGTGTAGGTCACTCCACAGTTTTTCCACATGGCTTGCATGTAGTGGGACATAAAAATGGTCCACCTGTCTGAGATCACCTCCTTTGGAAAACCTACCCTGGTAAAAATACCACAGAGGGCCTTAGCCACTGCTTGAGCAGTAACCATTCTCATAGGTATAGCTTTAGGATGCCTTGTAGCATGGTCTACCACGACCAATATAAATCGATTGCCTGAAGATGTGGTAGGGTCTAGGGGACCAACAATGTCAATCCCTACCCTCTCAAAAGGAACTCCCACACTAGGAGGGGCACCAAATGTGCCACCTTCTTGGCTCCACACTTGCCAGATGTCTGACAAATGTGACAGCTTCTACAGAATTTATCTACATCAGACCCTATCTTCGGCCAGTAGAAATATAGATAAATCCTTTCCTTGCTCTTCTTAAAGCTTGAGTGACCAGCTAAAGGAATCTCATGGGCTAACTGTAGAAACTGGGGTATCCCCTCCTGAGGCTCTACAAGTCTTCTGTAGTCCCCTGGGGTAGACTCTATAGGCTCACTGTAAAGGAGGTCATCCTGCCAGTACAGCCTGTGCTTCCCTGGCTCTCGCCCATCCTGCTGGGAAGCTGCCTGTTGTAGAATTCTTTCAAAAGTAGGACACTCTTTGACCTCTGCTGAAGTCGGCCCTACAGGGGCCACGTTCTGCGAGCAAAATCTGCAGCTCAGGATGGTCTTTAGGATCCAGATCTCCAACAGGGCGAAGGGCTTCTTCCAGTTCTGTTTCACCAGCAGCTGGTTCACCATCCTCTGGTTGGCCCTCCCACTCAGCCTCCGCTGGTGGAGGGGTCACAGGTCTGACCTTGGACTGTCCTCTCTGGGGTGTCCTTGTTTTATGCATAGGGGTGATGCCTTTCTTTCTGAGACCTGGGGTTTCCCCTCTGTCTCTTTCCGTGTCCTGGAATTAGAAGGGTGTCCTTCCTGTGGACTGGGAGTTACAGATATTTCTGTAACTACCCACTGAGAGTCATCCAAAGTTGCTTCTCTGGCCAGTCTAGCCTGCTCCTTCTTTTTACTGGGAGGCCTCGGGGGTGCCTGATGTAACTCCAAGAGCTTTTAAGTCATTCCCCAACAGGACTCTCCCAGGAACTTCATTTTGTACACTGACAGGTATTCTTACAATCATAGTGTTGCACTGGATGAGAGCTGGTAGTATTGGAACCATCTGGACAGGGCCTCCAGCAAGCTTAGTGGGGCCTTTGGGTGTCTTAGCAACATCCTCAGGTTTGAAAAAGGTTTCATCCACCACTGTAATGCTGGCCCCGGTGTCTCTAATGGCAGGGGTTTCCTGACCATTCAAAAGTACACTGTCCTTGTAATAATCTTTTGTGTTATCTGGAATAGAGTTATACACATCTACATTCTGCTGTTTCCACAGACCCAGGGACACTAAAGAAACACTGGCTGAGACTCCAATGGGTTCTTCGGCCAATATATGAAAGTTTCCCATTGCCATAGGAACTTCTCCCTCAGGGATGAAGGCTAAGGAGGCAATGTGGACCCCTGAAGGTTTACCCTTGCATCTGGGTTCCCCTTTCACCTGGTCAGTTGACCCACAAGAATAACATTTACCCAATGTTTTCTGGAATATGGGCTTCTGCTGTCCTCCCTCAAGTTTGGCACCAGAGGTTTCACTAGACTGACCTGGTTTCCCAAATGTCTTACCCTTCTTATGTTTGCGGCCCTCTTTTGGGTGGTTTGATTTAGAATTCTCTGTCATCTTTCTTGTGCTGCTTCCCCTCATCCTTTTTGTGAGTGGCCCCAGAATCCTTGTTAGTGGCCCTGTTGGCAACCATTAAATCAGCAGCCTTTGTTAGCTTCTCGGGATCAATCTCTTTTGAGTCCGCCAAGTGCTGTCTCAGCTCAGGAGAGCAGGCATCAAAATTAGATTCCAACAAAAACAGATTTCTCATTCCTTCAAAGGTAGTTACTCTGTAACCCGTAACCCATCCATTTACATTTTTCAAACATTCACACACCCGGGTAGCCCAAGGGGTACCATCAGTCTTCTTGAGTGTCCTAAACCTCAAGGAGTTTTCCCAAATCTGGCTATCAAAGCCAGCTTCCCATTCTCCAATCTTTCAAGCTCCCGCCACCTCCATTACAGCATCAGTTGCAACCTGGGGGAGCCTAGACAAAAGCCAAGGAATCAACTGATACCCTGAATCACAGGATTGTATTCAAAAGCACCCAACAAATCCAAAATATCAGGTTTCACATCATACATACTCGCTGCTTCTTTGGGCAGGCAAGGCCTCTTAGGAGGGTAAGACCTGGAGGTCTCTGGGAGGTGAAGTTTCAGGAGACAATTTCTTCATTTCAAGAGCATATTGCATTTCCAATTCCCTGAGTTTGATGTCCTGATGTTTGGCTTCAGCTTGAGCTTGCAACCTTTTAAATTCCAATTAAGTCTCATTTTCTCAAGAGACACATATTCTG
Source organism: Ambystoma mexicanum (assembly GCF_040938575.1). Taxonomy (NCBI): domain Eukaryota; kingdom Metazoa; phylum Chordata; class Amphibia; order Caudata; family Ambystomatidae; genus Ambystoma; species Ambystoma mexicanum. The sequence goes on from NC_090929.1 coordinate 1,091,669,526, forward strand.
GACTCAGTGATGGACCTTGTTGGGGTCCCAGTGGATATAGGTTGAGGCAAAAGGGCCTGCTGAGGCAAAGAGGGGCTCCTATCCTGACATTAGAGTTAGACTCTGAATTATCATTCACATTATCAATTTCCACATTTTCTGGATTAGTAGGAGTTATAGGCCCACTATCCAACCTTTGGTGATCTAACATCCTTGTAATTCATTTTTCTTTCCTTTAACAGGGAGATTCCTAACTTTACACATTTCTTTCAGTTGATCTACTGTTAGAATTAGCAGGGCTTCCTGCTTGAAGTTATCCATACCAGGGATGTTTAAATTGTTGCTCTAGTGGAGCTTAGCGTTGTGAAGGTTTTTAGTTGAACAAAAGTAAAGCAAGCACTCAATGTAACAACTCTACAATAGATCCTGACTGCATGCCGCCAGTGTTAGGCAAGATTGGGTGCAGGATCCTTTGGAAGACTACAGCAACCTTGACGACCTGGCAATAGGAACCCAACCTTTGGTATAAGTCTGTACTACACAGGTTGGTAGTGCGGCTGAGCAGCCAGGCTTTTCTCAAGAGGGTTCAATGTGAACAGCAGGGTTGTAACAGAGTTTCACAGTGACAGTTATTCAAATAAACACTTGCACTCAAGGTTTCTTGATTAAATAATTATACATTTATTTAACAGTCAGTTCAATAAGCCGGCTTCAGAAGGGAGCAAAACATCTAACAATTTATAATACACTTCAAAACACACTCTTTCACTAAATGAGGTGATACCCATTGGGGATGGCACACAGACCTTTCCTACACCCTCAGGTGGCCTAAACTCGGACACTGTGGACATTGATTTATCACTGGTACATTTAGAGCAATACTGAGTTTGTGGTGCAAAAGATTAGATAGAGGAATAAAACAAAGGTTAACAAATCACAAACTGGTAAGTACTTTTTAAACCTTTCAATGCAAAGTAAATGAATCCTTTCCTGGAGGAAAGGCAACAGCACAAATTCAGAGGTAGGAGAGTATCAGGGAGCCAGGACAGTCAATGTTAGTTAAACAGAGTCCAAGGGAGCTGAAGATCTTCTTTGCAGGCAAGTAATCTTGCACAATGTTTTTAGAAAAGTTTGTAGAAATAAGGTTCACTTGAAGGGCCACAAGCTGGGAGGCTTCCGAGGGGCAAAGCTGCAAGCAACTCTGCAATGGCAACCAAGACAAAATACGGCTATCCAACAAGAGGTAAATCCTCTTAGGTTTACAGTACCTTTGGTTAGAAGAAATGGTTCCAGCTGGCATCTGTTCCTGTGTGGCTCTGCAGATCCTGTTGTTCCTCGGCCTCAGTCGTGGGTACAAGAGGGGGGGGGGGGGGGGCGTCTGGGGAATCCTGCAACACAATGGGAAGATTGGCGGCAGCAAAGGTCAAACTTCAATTTAGCGGCTCTTCGGTTTCAGCTCCTCGCGTCTATAGGAAATAGCAACACAGTGGTTCTCGGACACCGCTCTGGACTTTACACGCATCTGGGGTCCAGCACTCTGTTAAGGTGGCTCAGGCTTGGTCAGCCCTGCTTCAGGGAAGTCTGGAGGATCTTCCTGGCGCTCGGGTCCAACTTAAAAGTCATGCACTCGATCTGGAGTTCCTCTCACTGGCACTTCGGTTCCAGCAGCAGTGAAAGTACAGCCAGCTCCGAGAGGATGTCCAGACGAGTTCACTTTGGGGTTGATTGGTCCCACCAATCAAGGGGAGAAGTCGTCCTTGCAGGGCTTCTCTAGTCAAGGTGAATTTGGATCTTCAGCACAGCAGGAGGGCTTCACCGGGCAAACCAATGGTCCAGGAGTTGTAGCAGACCTCTCTTCCAAGTTCTTCTTCGGATTCCTTCGTCCAGTGGTCGACTGCCTTCCAAGCCAAAAAGCCTTGCCTTTTATGCAGGTTTCTCCCATTCATTCCATCCTAGATGGCAGTCACACAGCAGGGTGGCTGTCATCCAAGGTCAGCGAACCGGCTGATCACCCTTGGGTGCATTCCTGTAACCAAGGGGACTAAGCACAGGGAGTTTCTGGCACCCCCTCACTTCCTGCCCTGCCAGACATACTGGAGCCAGAGGCTGGCTTCACTCGTGAATCCCACCAAAGACAAAATGAACAAAGGGACCAAACCTGGCTTGGCGCGCAGAGTAAATCTCAAGAAGGACCTTTCCAAAAAGAAATGGTGAAGAAAAAAAAAAGACCGGGCCATTTTGACAAAATGGGCACCCTTCGGTGCTTTACTGCAGCTGCGAACGCAGCCTGCGGTAAAAACACACAATGATAGTAAAAAGTAAACTGCCACCAGCCATTAATTGTAGAAAGCCTAACATAAAAATGTTACATGATAAACTAGACAAAGGGGATACTAAGTAACCCCTCCAGCACCCTATTGTAAGATAGTGTGTGTTGGGTCTAGAAAGTTACAAAATGTAAGTAAAGTCAATTTCACTTCACTGCTCTTTGAAAGAGTAGTTTTACCAAGAGAAGGTATTTAAACCTTTGGGAAATCTAAGAGACTTCCCTGGTGATGCCTATGGAGTTTGTCAGACTACAAAGTCAAAAGAAACCGAGTCCAAATCACAGAAAAATACATGAGTGCGGGAAAAGGTCTCGCTCCCTCCAGGTTAGAAATTAAAAGTCCTAAAGTCCAGCAAAAGAGCTGGGGGTCTCTGAGGTAGAATGGAATTAACCCATTTCAGAGAATTCTCCCTAACAGCGCACAACAGCTTTTTTCAGACCCCCTCCTCAGCCTCAGAGGGAGAAAAGGCATGACCCGCCCATCCGGTTCCACGTGCCTATGGTGGGGGGCAGGCTTGCCCTTCACTTCCTTTGCTGGCGCACAAGGTTTGCGGACCCCTGGATCTCTCAGTAGTGTCCACGGGCTACCTCCTTCCCTGTTCTCCTCCACTCCCACAGATGGTGACAGCAACTGTGTTGGCAGAATTTCGCTCGCTCGTAGAGTCAGACAGTAGAAGTCCCAGCAGGGCATGGGCTTCTTTTCACGGATTTTCACCATACACAAGAAACACTAGGCAGGCATGAGAGTTGTGTTGGACCTTTCCACCTTGAACCTTCCCCTTCAAAAGTTCAAGATGGTTACCCCAGCGCGTATGGCAGAGACACTGTGCATTGGAGACTGAATGTGCTCCCTGAATCTGAAGGATGCGTACCTACACGTCCCGATCTGGCAGCCCCATCGGTCCTTTCTGTGGTTCTGGATCATGGGCTTTAATATCCAATGCAAGGTTCTACACTTTTACAAGACTGATGAATGCAGTGGCAGCCCTGCTCAAGGCCCAAGGTCACCCGTCCATCCATACCTAGATGACTAGCTCATCAGAGTAGGGTCTCCAGATGCAGTCCACAACACCTCCTCCGCCCTCATGAATACTCTACACTAGTTGGGATTTTCCATCAATCTCAAGAAGTCACAGCTGGATCCTACGCAGAATCTTACTTTCCTGGGCCTCATCTGGGTAACTAGCTGCAAGAGAGTCTTTCCCTCGGACAAGATCATAGCCATCAAAAGGGCCACCAGACATTTTCTCAGCAGAGCAGTGACCTCGGCATGATGGTACCAACACCTCCTGGGCATAACACCTCCTGGGCATCATAGCAGCGTGTATCCTGGCAGTGCCACACTCGAGTCTCAAAATGAGGTGCTTGCAGCTGCACTCCGTAGCCTCCTGGAGTTGCTAGAAGGGTTCACAAGCAGAGCTGGTCAGCATCCCACTCCATCTCCACCAGGTCCTAGTCTTGTGGAGCACAGACTACATCTTGCAGGTAGGCAGTCCCTTCCGACAACCAGCACCGCAGGTTACCATCACGACAGACTCATCCCTAGAGGGCTGGGGCGCTACCTTGGATAACCACAGTGTCCATGGGGTTTGGTCTCAGCAGGAGGCCCACATCAACTGGCTCGAGTTGATAGTCATCTGGCATGCTCTCCAAGCCTTCCTCCTGATCCATGGCAAGGCGATTCTCATTTAAACTGACAGCTCCACCAACATGTATTATATTAACAAGCAGGGTGGCACCAGATCGCCTGCACTCGAGCAGTCAACATTTGGGAGTGGGTTCTGGTAAACAACATGCACTTGGCAGCAATTCACCTTGCGGGGGGGGGGGGGTCCAACTTGGAGGTGGGCTAAGCAGGCTGGGTGCAGACAACACGAATGGCAGTTGAACCAACAGGTCCTTCAGGGGATCTTCGACAGACAGGGTCATCCTCAGTGGATCTCTTTGCCACCTGTTCCAACAGGAGGTGCCCCCAGTTCGCGTCCTGGCAGGGACAGGGCTGGGACTCTCTGGGCGATGCAGATACAGTGGTACAGCATAAACGCATATACCTTCCCTCTCCCACTCCCCTGGTGCACAGGGTAATCTGCAAGATAAGGGAGTCCCGGCACCGCTGTATCATTCTGATAGCTCCTTGATGGCCGGCAAAGCCATGGTTCTCTGAACTGCCCAGCCTGTCGCATCAGCCCCCGATCCACCTTCCGCTGGGTCCAGCTCACCTACTATCTCAGCAGGGAGGCACAGTCATCCACCCCGCCCCCCAGAAGTTAGCCCTAGCAGCGTGGTTCCTGAACAGGTCACACTAAAGCATCTGCCTCTGTCACAAGCTAACCTCAACATCATACAGGGTGCTAGAAGACAGTATATCAGCAAGTAGACTAGGACTTCGGGCTAGTCACCATTTAGATGGCCCTCTTGGTGGGTCTTGCGTCTGCACAGTGTCAGTGAAATACAGGCACTGGTGCCTTCTCGTTTCACCTGAATGAGGAGATTGTGCTATCTACTTTCTTTGCCGACCCCAAGGGCGAAGCTCAGAGGGTACTGCACTGCCTAGACGTTAGGGGAACTCTACAATTCTACCTAAACAGAACCAAGCGCTTCCGCAAATCAGAGGCTCTTTGTCACCTTCGGTGGGTCAAAGCCGGGCTATCAGGCTTCTAAGGCCTCCATAGCAAGATGGAGGGTTGCAGCCATCAAGGAGGCCTATGAGGGGCAGCACAAACCACTCCCGGGAAATATGCATGCCCACGTTATGAGCCAAGGCCACGGCGGTTGCCTTCCAGAGGGACGTTCCATGGCAGGTCATCAGCAAGGCAGCTACATGGGCTATGCCTTCGGCCTTCTGCAAGCACTACTGATTGGATGCCAGCTCCAGGTCTGACTCAGCATTTGGGCAGGCAGTATTAAGGAGCTTGTTTTCTTAGGCGGGTCACCTCTCCACCCTGGGGCTACATTCAGTTGTAATCGCCCATTTAGAATGGAGTAAAGGGGGCAGGACGTAGGAGTAATTCTAGGTTACTCACTGTGGTGACTAACATACTCCTAGCCCATAGTCCCCTTTCCTCCAGATGTCCCACCATTCTCCCCCTTAAGAAACGGGTATAATTAGGCAATGGTAATATTGTCGACGCATCAAAGGGGCCTGAGGAGTGGCGCCGGTGGGCAGTCAGGGTAGCGCATGCTTCCTAGGCTGCGAACCTCTAAATTTAACGGGGAATACAATTTTATTTTCTGATGAAAAAACTTTGTCTCCTGTCCCTGGCGAGGGATGGCCATACAGTAATGGAGGAAAGGGGACTATGGACTAGGAGTAAGTCACTACAGTGAGTAACTTATAATTTTCAGAATAGTGGAACACTTATTCCAGGACTAGCAAAAACCTACGACTCTGATTCAGGATAAGTTATTCCATCTACTTTCTGTTAGAATGGCGAGACAGTTTCTTACGATAGTAACATTTTGAGAAGACTTATTTAAGAAGGCACACAGCTTATTCCAGGTAAGTAAATCCTATATATACTTTTCAGAATGGCAGAACATATCTAAGCAAATTAACAAGGGGGTCCTGGGAGTCTCTCTGCCAGACATCAGTCCTGGTTACGAGAGCCTTACCCAGTTCTTTAGCTCACCATCATTCACAGAGGAGAAATATCCAAAACATATCAGTTTTTGTCCGGCCCTGGGGCAGTCGAGCACTGAAATGCTACGCAATTCTCCTCTGAACAAGAGTACCAACAGCAACACCAGACGCGTGTTTCGGTCTGGTTGGACCTCATCAGTAGGGTGGAGCTGTGCCTCTCTAAGAATAGTGAGCAAGGGGTCCACATCTGGATTCTCCTAGTAACTTAGGGTGAGACCCAAAGCTACTTAAATTATGCAAATTAACAAGGGGGGCACTGGGAGTCTCTGTGCCAGACATCAGTGAGCTAAATAATCTGGGTAAGGCTCTTGTAATCAGGACTAATATCTGCCAGAGGGACTCCCATGACCCCCTTGTTAATTTGCATAATGTATGTAACTTTGGGAACCCCTATGCTTTCCGGCCTGTCCTCTTTCCAGGGCCCTGCAGCAAGACCTAGCTCCAGCTCCCCAGCCCTTTCCTCCTCCTGTTGATTCAGGCTCCTCTGGGTGGGCTAGAGATTAATTTGAGGCATGTATGGACAAGATGGCTGAGTTTAATTTTACAGGCCAGTTTAATGATATTCTCAAACGCTCTAGGTCTGTTGATTTCTGTCCCTCAGAAGTCCCAGAGACTCCTTTCAACAGGTGCAGTTTGCATCCTTAGAACAACGCCCTCAGATGGATGTATTTCTGGACGACCAGGATGAGCCCTACATCTATGTCCCGGATGCTAGCAGCATTGCTCGGGACCCTGCCTCTCAAGACCCAGACCGGGACCCTGCTGATGGCACATGGCACTCTAGAACGCCCCTGGACCTGTGAATATTTGTTTGGATGCTACTCTTGTAGCTCAACCCGGGGACTTGTAACCCATCAGGGTTCAGATGCTTTTTAACTTTAAGGTGGTGGCTGATCATTTTAAAATCACCACCCAAAGAAGCTTACCCGACTCAGACATTGTGGAGAGCATTCTTAAAGAAAAGTTCTCGGTCAGCCAGGCTATACCCCTCCTCAACTCTGTGAAGAGACGCCTGGCTCACTCGTCCGGTCAACCCTTGAGTGGAGAAGATATTCCGCCCATGCCATCAGACCCTCTGTAAATCCGGGGCCATGCCGTCCCACATTCCCTAGTCGTCACCAAACCACGGAAGAGGGCAGGATTGCCATTATCCTTGTCAGTCTCCTCTAGACAAGGATTGTAGAACATTATATGCTCTCGGCAAGCGCGTCACCACCTCTGCTGCCTTCTGTACCCAGATTGCCAACAACACCACGCTCCTAGCGAGCTACAGTGATGGTCAATGGGGACTCGCTCAAGAAGGCCTCCAGCATGTCCCCGGAAACCACCGGCACCCAACATCTAGCAGTGGTTGCGGAAGGACGGCTTGTCACACAAAATATCCTCAACAATACCCTAGACTTTGCTGAGACAGCGGGGTGCATCCTTGCACAAGTGACTCTGCTAAAATGGCACGTCTGGCTGAAGAACTACGGCTTTAAGCCAGAAACCCATGCTTCCCTCATCAAACCGGTGGAGGATGCAGCACTTTTCGGTAAGGCGGCAATCTACACCTCCCCAAGAAGTTTTAATACCGGTCTGCCCTTTCACAAGCAGTCTTTCTCCCGCTCCCCACAAGGACAGTACTGTTCTGAAGGAACCCATTGGTCTTCCGGCCAGGGTACCTCCGGTGGTTTTCAGTCTCCACAACAGCCGGGATTTCGATGCGAGAAAAACCGAGGAAGGAACTCTGCCTCCAGAGACTTCCCAGCCTCAGCCACTAAATGGCTTGGAAGTGCGGTTCACCTCCCATGTTTCCCCGGTCGGGGGGACGTCTAACATCTTTTACCCACACATGGGAGGGGATCACTTCAGATCAGTGAGTACTCAAGACCCTCACCCACGGGTACTGCATCAAATTCCTCCCTCCATCCCGCTACCATCCACCTGTGGGCAGACTGTCATTGGAGCATCTGCGAATCCTGTTGGAAGAGGTCCAGTGCCTTCTTGAAAAGGGAGCCATCGCTTTCGTCCCTCATCTCCAGGTAACCAAGGGTAATTATACAATATACTTCCTTGTATCAAAAAAAGATCTACCATGTGCCCTGTTTTAGATCTGCGCCCTGCAAACAAATAAGTCAAACCTTAAAAGTTCCAGATGACAACTCTACAGGAAGTAATCCCACTGTTGGAACAGGGGATTACATGGCCACATTAGGCATGAAAGATGCATACTTTCATATTTCAATGGTGCCAGCACACAGAAAGTACCTCAGGTTCAAGATTGAGGACACTCACTATCATCAGTTCAAGGTTCTCCCCTTCAGCATTGCCTCAGCCCCAAAGGTGTTTCCAAAGGTTCTAGGGCTAGCTGCGGCTCACCTGCGCAGGTGATCCATCCCAGTGTATCCTTACCTCAACGAGTGGCTCATAACCAGAGACTCGTATGGACCATGCCTGCAGAATGCCCAGAGGACAGTTGATCTCCTCTTCAATCTAGGGTTCTCCATCGAGAAGAAATCAAGTCTGGTACCCAGCCAAGTCAAACAGTTTCTGGGGGCCCTAAGTTGGACAGAAGATGGCCTTCCCCTTCCAACAAGAGGGTTCAAAACATGTTCCAGATCCCTCACTATGTAGCCAGCCACTGAGTAAGCATGCATAAAGCCGTGCGGCTGGTAGGAATGATGGGGTCCTGTGTTTACCTAATTCCACATGCTCCCCTGTGCATGCTCCCCATGGAGGAGTGGCTCTCAAGCCAGTGGTGTCTGGCCATTGGGACAATCTAGTGGTTGTCTCGGCAGCCCTCGTTCAGTCTCTGCAGTGGTGGTTAAAGGAAAACCTTTTAAAGGTGAAATCCTTCACCGCCCCCGCAGTAGAAGCCACTCTCACCACAGAGGCATACCTGTCAGTGTAGGGAGCACACCTCCAACAGACCGCACACAGCATGTGGCCTCTAACCGTAGCGTCCACAATTCAATCTGTTGGAGATTATTGCTTTGTTCAAAGCTCCAAGAGCCTTCCGAATACAACCAGTGAAAGACAGTTATTGTCCTTACAGACAGCACCACAGCTCATGTAATATCTGAACAAACGAGGAGGCACTCACGCTCCAGGGCTGTCCAAACTGTCTCTGAACATTTGGATATGGGCACTCTGGCACAGGTTCCTACTATCACAACAATATCCAGGGGAACACAATCTTCCGGCAGACGTGCTCAGCAGAGACTTGCATCTGCCTGTAGAGCATGAGTGGCGTTTGCAAGAACACATGTACTCAACATCTTTGCAGAATGGGGTTTTCCAGACATCGACCTGTATGCAAATCTGGAGAATGCCCCCCACCGCCACACCTCCACCCAGATTCCCCTCCTTAACAGGATAGTGCACAAGATGCACCAGTCACGTTGATCCTGGTGGCACCAATGTGGGCCAGAAAGCCATGGTTCTCCCATCTCATGGGGTTGTCAGTCCCTCCACCCAGGAAACTGCCCTGCCCATCCATACACTGGTCGTTTGGGAGAGCATTCTTATACTACCTTGAAAATGCTAAACCTCTAAGAAAGACGAGCCAATGTTTTGTCTGTGGCAGCTGGTAGAGAATGAGATAGTCTCTTAATCAGCTATTTCGAAATGGGTTGTTAAATGCATCACACTGTTACTCTCTGGCCAAGAGAGACTTGCCCTTTACATCTAGAGCTCACTATTGGGGACAGAGAGGCTACCATAGTATTCATTGCAAATGTTCCTCTGGGCTCTATTTGCAAAGCACCTACCACGAGTTCTGTTCACACCTTCACTCAACATAACTGCTGAGACACACACTCCAAGTCTGACTCTCAGGTGGGACAAGCAGTGCTTAGACATCTTGGCTACTGTTGCTTCACACATCTCGCCACCATCTCCTGATACTGCTTGCTAGTCTATGCACAGCATGGGATTCGAATCATAAGACGTGCATCACTCACCGTAATCGTATTTCGGGTAATTGTCTGCTTTGATCCACATGCGCCCACCGTTTCGAAGGGATTGTGTCCTCCGACGTATTCCATATCTTTGATATAATCCATTCTGGCTTGCTGGCCCCGGGAATTGTTTCCAGTAGAGGGCGCTGTGCGGCGACGTCCCTCGAGTCTGTGTTCCTCAACAGCCTCCATATCGGCGCCAACGTCATCATGAGTACAAATAGTCTTGCGCAGCGTCTGTTGCTCAGTTCCGTTTTCTGCACTTCGTGAGCCTCAGAAACAACGCTTGGTTCCATTCTTCATAAAAATCTTAATATTATTATTTCTTCCAAAATCTAAATTTATAACAATGGCTTCTTCATCCGAACCATCGACTCCACAGTCCGGTTTTAAAAAATGTTGCGACTCTGGAAAGAAAATGTCTGTTTGTGGTGCCTGGGATCGGAGCATTACTGTTCGGAGTGTGAGGACTGAATGTCCATGACGGCGAAAGCCTTGATGGAGCGTAAGGGTAAGTTAGAAAGAGGTAAGGCTTTTAAAACTTCTACCCCTTCAAAAGTTTCTTCGGCTGAGTCGAGACATTTGCCTCCTCGTCGTCAAAAGAAACATTCCAGATTGAGATCTCGAAGCAGTTCCCATCCTTCTTCGAGATCGAGACATTCTAAGAAGAGGCGCCATAGATCTCCCTCTTCTTCTTCCTCTAGTTCCCTGGAAAGGGTCACCTGCCCCATGAAACACAGCTCTCTGGCTAAGTGGGAGGAATTCCGTAAAAAAATAAAAATGCTTAGCGTTTTCGAGAAAGCGGCCTCGACCCCCTCGGAGACATCTAAAGGTGATACCCTTGTTAGGCAGAAACCTGTGCAGTTCCCTTTGGGAACACTGCAAAAGATTTAGGACTACAGGTGTTAGCAGTAAACCCACTTGGTAGCAGTATGTACCACCCAGATTTACCTTTTAGCTGTGGCCGAGCAGTCGGACTTCTCTCAAGAAGAGTTAGGCAGTATGCAAAGTATACACAATAGGCACTCAGATACAACAATACAAGCAAACACTGACCAGAGCTTTGGTATCAAAGTATATAATTATTTATTTAAAAACACACTGTTTGAAACACTCCAGCACTCTTATCGTAAAACACTTTAAACACAGTTACTATTATAATATATACAACCCTTATTCCTTATCAGATAAGTCTTAGTTAACACCACTTATTTCCATACAGAGGTGAGCGCTTAACTATAGACGGCACGCCAATAAGTTCATGAAGAAGGGAGGGAAAAAGACAGAATATGGGAAGGTACACCACTCTAAGCTTTTGGAACACTATTAGCAAAGCAGAAGAGCAAAAGTCACTTGTGAGCCAAAGTCCATAGGCTGGGCCCACTCTTAGAGAGAGCAGAGCACAAATGCGCCCAAGATCCACAATTCACTATTCCACAAGACAGAGATGATAAAAGATTTAACGGCATGTCAAAGTCTTTTCGGCATCTAGTATGGCGCTTAAATCTATCAACGCCACTTGCACGCTAGCAGGATTCAGCCATGCACTTTGGGAGTGTGCTTCATCTGCGGCTGACTCTCTCCCGGACGGGGAAGAACGGGAAGCATTCTTAAACATCATCAGGGATGGAAAGGATGCAATGTGCAATCCCTTCAAACAGGCATTGACTCTAACAGCATCAGCAGGGCTATGGCGGCGAGTGCCACAATCCGCAGATTTGCGTGGTTGCGGAAGTCTGGGTTTGCTCCAGATGTGCAAGCCAGACTTCTGAATATGCCCTTTGACGGCTCTTCTCTATTTGGAAGGAAGGCTGCGACAGCCTGGAGAAATTGCAAACATCCAAAGCAGCAGCGAAATCCCTTGGGGCTGCAATCCGGCAAACTCCAAATCGCCCCACAGGTACATCCTGGAAGGGTAAGTCCTTTCGCTTTTACTCTGCATTTGGAAAAGGCAGAGGACAGCCTGCTCAAAGGGGCGAGAGACGATTCACCCGTGGTGGACAGGTCAAAGGTACAAAATCCACACCAGCAGGTGCTACTTTACACTCAACATCTGCATCAGCCGCTTCTAAACCCCTCTTAGGTCTCCCCTCACTAGACACCAGTTGGGGGCAGGTTAACTCAACATCTGGCAGAATGGCAAGCTATTACGTCAGATGGTTGGGCATTGGAGACAGTTGCCCAAGGTTACTGCCTGCCTTTCCTACAAACTCCTCAGTCATCCACCAGGGAACAACTCTTTGAAGTTTCCAGACCCGCTCCTTATGCAGGAGATTTCCAGACCTGCTGGAGAAAGGTGCCATAGAACCGGTACCTGTAGCGGAGAGGAACAAGAGTTGTTAGTCCCCCTACTTTCTAGTACCAAAGTAGGACAGAGGATTGAGACCCATCTTGGACTTGCGAGAATTGAACAAATACCTCAGGAAAGTCAAGTTCAAGGTGGTAACCCTTTCTCAGATCCTTCCTTCAGGCCCTCCATCTTCAGGACTGGTTGGTATCTCTAGACCTTCAGGATGCTTATTTCCATGTGCCAAGCCATCTCAAACACAGGAAATACCTGAGGTTCGCAATTGGCACCTCATCAATTATGAGTTCTGCCATTTGGGCTGACCTCCGCCCCGAGGGTCTTTACCAAGCTAATGGTGGTTGTGGCAGCAAGTCTAAGGAGGGAAGGGATTCACGTCTAACCCTACCTGGACGACTGGGTGATCAGAGCCGTATCCCCGGTACAAGCTCAGATCTAGATTATGTTTGCCACTTCTTTCACAAGCTGGGCTTCTCCCTCAACTTAAATAAGTCACAGATGATGCCATCACAGAGACTCCAGTTCATTGGAGCAGTCCTGGACACATCCCTGTGAAAAGCCTCGCCACCAGAGGTGAGGGCTCAAGACATTCTACAGATGGTCACCAGATTTCAAAATGCCCAACGTCTTCCAGCCTTTTGACTTTTTGAGGTTTCTCGGCCTCATGGCATCCTGAATCTTCCTAGTGCCATAGGCTTGCCTGAGAATGAGATCCCTCCAGTGGGCACTAAGGACCCAGTGGTCACAATTCTCAGGGAGAATGTCAGATCTCCTACTAATTCTGGACAGAGTAGCTCGAGACTTTCATTGGTGGGCCTGTCGGGAGAACATCTCATAAGGAGAACAGTTTTGGCAACCATGGCCGGAGATAACCGTAGTCACGGATGCTTCACTCACGGGGTGGGGAGCCCATTCCAACGACTTGACCATCAGCGGTCGTTGGTCTCCATCGGAGTCCAGACTACACATCAACCTATTGGAGCTGAGAGTGATCAGACTAGCGCTGAAAGCTTTCCTGCCATCAGTACAGGGAAAAAATGTCCTGATAATGACGGACAACACAGTGGCCATGTACTACCTCAACAAAAGAGGAGGCGTAGGGTCACTGCCACTGTGCAGAGAGGCAATGCAGCTCTGGTTTTGGGCAATTCAAGAAGGAATCTCTATCGGCAGTTCACCTAGAACTTGACGGCGCAGACACTCTAAGCAGGAAGAACAGTCTCCCGCGAGTGGGAACTAGCTCAGGAAGTCCTTCTATTGATCTTCGCCCTTTGGGGAACCCCTCAAGTGAATCTGTTTGCCACCAGTATCAACAGGAAGTGATATCAGTATTTCTCAAGGGAATTTCCCCCGAGAGGAGCTGCAGGGGACGCGTTCGTAGTGGACTGGGAGTATCCACTTCTGTACGCATTTCCTCCAGTCCCCGTCATTCCTCAAACGATCAGGAGGTTGAGAGGATTCCAGAAACCCAGGATCCTAATTGCCCCTGATTGGGCCAGGAGAACGTGGTACCCGGATCTTCTAGACATGTCCATCTGCCCTCCGATTGGTCTTCCGCAAAGAGAGGATCTTCTCTTGCAGAAGGGAGGTCAGGTTCTCCATCTGGATATCAGAACCCTCAACCTTCACGCCTGCTTTCTGAAAGGTTGAGATACAAGGATTGGGATCTCCCGGATGACATCATGGAGGTGTTGCTTTCAGCCAGAAGGCCAGCAACAAAGAATTTATACCGTTGGCGTTGGAACACATTTTGCAGCTAGTGTAGTGAAAAGAATATTGAACCCTTTTCATGTAATACACCGATGGTGTTATCTTTCTTGCTTTACTTGGCAAATTCAGGTCTTCAAGTTGGTACGATCAAGGGCTATCTCGCAGCGCTGTCAATCTTTAAGCGTACTGCTGAGAAGCCTTCATATTTCAAATTACCCTAAGTAATTCAATTTCTGAAAGGATTAACTAATGTTTATCCTCCAACACCTTTTCAAGTTCCATTGTGGGACCTAAACAGAGTCTTGAAATTTCTAATGGGTACTCCATTCGAACCCCTTCATTCCTGTTCATTAAGGTTTCTCACTCTTAAAACAGTTTTTCCAGTGGTTTTAACTTCTGCCAGAAGAGTGAGCGAATTACAAGCTTTATCTTGCAAACCTCCTCATACAATCTTTCATAAAGATAAGGTTGTTTTACAAGTGAAGCCCAATTTTCTCCCAAAGGTGGTCTCAGAATTCCACATTACTCAGAAAATAACTTTACCCTCGTTCTATCCTCCTCCCCATCCAGGGAAAGGGGAGAAATTACACAGACTTGATCCAAGGCGTGCCTTAAGCTTTTACATTAGCAGACTTGCAAGAATCAGACAAGCAGACCAATTGTTTGTGGGATATGCAGGGCACACATTAGGTTTGTCAATTACAAAACAAACCATTTCAAGATGGATTATTTTAACTATTATAGAATGCTATAAATTGGCAGAAAAAGAGCCCCCTCAACATCTTAGGGCTCATTCAACCAGGGGTATCGCAGCCTTTTCAGCTCTCCAAAGAGGAGTTCCAATTAAGGACATATGTGCGGCTGCCACATGGTCGTCTGCACACACTTTTACCAAATTTTACAGCATTGATTCCTCCTCTAGCCAGGAGACAAGATTTGGAAAAGCTGTGTTGCATTCTGTGCATCTTTAAAGGGAAACATTTCATTTTACTCCCGCCTCCTCTGTATACAACTGCTATGGGAGTCTATCAAAGATGAGGAATACGTTGGAGGACACAATCCCTTTGAAGAACATGTTACTTACCAAACTGGTAACGTTCTTTCGATGGGATGTTCCTCCAACGTATTCCTTAACGCCCCTCCCATCCTTCCCCGCAGTAAAAATGTTCCCTTGTAGTTGCAGCTTACGCTCCTTCAAGGTTATTGACCAATTCATGCAAAGCAAAAATAAACTTCATACCGGAACTGAGCAATGGATGCTGCGCAAGACTATTTGTACTCATGATGACGTCGGTGCCGATACAGAGGCTGTTGAGAGACGTTGACGCGCAGCGCCCTCTCCTGGAAAAAAATTCCAAGGCCAGCAAGCTGGAATGGATTATATCAAAGATGAGGAATACTTCGGAGGAACATCCCATCGAAAAAAAACGTTACCAGTTTGGTAAGTAATTTTGTTCTTCTCCCCTCTTGGAGTAGAAGGAACATTGACATCTTACACCACCTTCTGTACTCATTCATGGTTTTGTAAGGCTCCCTCCCGGCAGAACAAAAACAACCGGTGGGATCTTGTCGCGTGAAGGATTTTGGGTACACTGTCACTTTAGGGACAGTGTTAGTCACTCCCATGTCGATGTCCCTTTCCGATCTTTGAAAAAAAGATGCAATACTCTGTGATTACCACTAGATGCCGGACTATATGCACAGCATGTGAATCAAAGTAGATAGTCATCAGAAATACGATTACGGTCAGTAATGTATGTTATCTGTTCTCCAGCATGGGGTCTGGCATGGATTCACATGATCAAGAATATTCCCTGTCGTCAGGCTGGGAATCCTTGGTAAAAGAACAAACAGTTTCACCGAAAATTGTATTTTCCTCTAATCCTAGTCATATGGGTCATACTGCCCCCATCCAATGGCATTCCTCTCCCTAAGCCCCTCCTCTAGCAGCCATCTTGAGATTTGACCGCACGCTTCAGTGTTGGGAGTTCTCGAGTTTGTTCACAGAGCTATTTGTACTTTTTTTTTGTTTTTCGGCAGAAAAAGTAACATTTTTGTTTCAGAGAAGCCTGTGTACTCTTTTCTTCATCTGCCGACAGCGGCGACCCGTTGTCGATGAAGTTCTGCACCCCCCAAGGGCAAAGATCCATCGAAGATTCTACAAGGCCATCTTGAGCCTACTTCGTGCCCTCCGACCATGATGGAGAAGGAGGGAAGGTCCCTCTTCAGGCCCTGCACCAAACTTGGGCTACCGAATATGTTTGTGGAAGGCAAGCACCTGCGAGGCCTCTACTGCCTGTACCCGGACCACAAGGAAGTAGTAGACTGCGAGATATGCCTCATTTCTCCAAGAGAAAATGACAAAGGACAGGCATAGTAGGCAGGCAGCATGCCTTAACACTAACAAGCCCTCAGACCCGTGCTCCGAGGAGGGTCATGCCTCGTCCAGGACTGGCCGGTCTGAGGAGCTGTCTTCTAAGTCCTTTGAGGGTGCCTCATCCGCGGGGGCCCAAGATAAGGCCAAGAGCCGCAAGTCCGAGTCCACCGGGTGTTAGGCAAAGTTTTAAAACAGCACCCTCTGGGAACACTACAAACAACTATGACTACAGGTATAGGCAACCCAACCTTTGGTATAAGCTTGTACTACACAGTTTTGGTAGCGTGTTGAGCTGCCAGGCTTATCTCAAGAGGGGAAATGTGAGCTGTAGGGAAGTTACACAAAGATTCACAGTTACAGGTATTCAAATAAACTTACACTCAAGGTTTCTTGCATAAAAAATTATTAATTTGTCAGTTATAAAACCTTCTTTAGAAGGGAGCATTATACTAGTAACATACAAATACACTTCAATACTGTACACTCTGAGTTTCTGAATCAGACAAGACCCTTTTGGGATGGCCCACAGACACAACCTACACACACAGGTGACTTCAGTAACAAGGGTGCAGGGACATTAATATCTTATTGTTGGCATTCAGAACACTCTTAAAAAGTTGGTAAAAGGCAAAGGTTATTAGAACACAAGAAACTACAAATATTCTTAAGCAGGGCAAATACTTTCAGATAGCACTTAAGTCATTCAATTCAAATGGCTAGGCAAGAGTCTGTATAGGATGCAGTACTTCAGGTAAGTAAATCGAGAAGTCTTTGCACAAGTTCTTAGGATTCTGGTAAAAAAAAAAGAATCATATGTAGGGCCACAAGCTGATTAGACTTGTGAGTTGCAGAAGACAAGCACTTCCACAGTAAGAGGTAAGTTTTCTTAGACTTGTTTTACAGTTCCTTGGGAAAGAAGAAAAGATGCAGCTGATGACTTCTGTTCCTGTGCAGCTCTGCAGATCTCACTGTTCCTGGGCCTCAGTCGTGGGGACAAGAGAAAAGACGTCGGGGGACTCCTGCTCTGTATTGGTACTGTCAAAACTGGCAACCGGCAAACTTTACTTTCAGTGGCTGTTTCGCGTTTCAGCTCCTTCCGGTACAGCAAATAGCAATAAGTGCGGTTCCTGGCTGTCAAGGTGGACTGTCTTTACTTCTGGGTTCCCACACTCTGGTGAGGGGGCTCAGGCTTGGTCAGTCCTGCTCCGTGGGAGTCCTGAGGATCTTACAAAAGCTTTTAGGCCAGCTTAATAGTAATGCACACAATCTGATGTCCCTCTCCCTGGCTATGCGGTTACTGCAGCAACTCTGAGGAAATTCAACCAGCTCCGAGACGGGTGTCCAGGTGGCTTATTTTGGAGTAGATTGGTCCCACCGACTCAAAGGGAGAAGTCGTCCTTGCAGGAGCTTCTCTGTCGATGCAAATTTGGGAAGTAGTCACTGCAGCAGGGCTTCACCGGGCAAACCAACGGTCCAGGAATTTCAGCAGGTGTCCTCTTCAAGCTCTTCTTCGGTTCCTTCGCCAAGTGGTCGACTCTGCCTTCCAAGCCAAAAGACTTGCCTTTTATTTAGTTCTCTCCCACTCATTCCACTCACCCAGCAGGGTGGCTGTCGTTGCCGGACAGTCAGCCAGCCAATCTCCACAGAGTGCATTTGGGTCTCCTAGGAGACTAAGCACCTCCCTCACTTCTTGCCTACCCCAGACACTCTGGAGCCAGAGGCGGGTTTCTCTCAAACACAGCCAAAGGCAAAATGAACAAAGAGACCAAACGCCAAACCTGGTTTGGCGCGCAGAGAGACTCTCTAGAAGGACCTTTCGACAAAGACCTGATAAAAAAAGAAGACTGGGCACCATTTTAGCAAAGATGGCTGTATGCCATTTTGAAAAAGATGGCTCCCGCGGTTACTTTAGCAGAGCTGTGAACGGTCTCGGGAAATGCAAACCAAGGTAGTTCAAAACGAAACCACTGCCACCAGCCAGTCAATTGAGGAAAGGGTAACATTAAAAATGGTACATGAGCATTTAGACAAAGGGGATACTAAGTAGCCCCTCCAGCACTCTATTGTAAGAGTTGGTTAGACTCCATAAACAAAAAGAAACCGTGTATAAAATCACATTAAAATACATGAGTGTACGGGGAAAAGGGTCTCGCTCTCTCCAGGTTAAAAAAAAAAAAATCAAGTCCTCAAAATCCAGCAAAGTTGCTGTGGGTCTCTAAGGTGGATGGAATTGGCACATTTTTGGGAATTCTCCATAAGTTTGTTTGCCATGGAAGCGGGTCCCAGAGTGGATAGGGCATGATCAGCATCACCTTCCACCTCCATTGCCAGCATACCTTCAAGCTGCTCTTCAAAGTGGAAGTCATCTACCCCGGCTAAACCATGGGAGAAATCAGCAGCGGCGGACAGAGAAGGCTCTGCAGGCTCAACTGGCACAGGTAAAGACCTTGTTGGCGACTCAGTCGACGACTACTAGCACGGCAGCTACGGGCACTGATCCTATGACGGTAACTCCCACAGCTTGGTGTTCCTGCCTCAAGGGCGCGACACCAACCACAGTGGCGACGATCAGGAGTCCTTGCATACGGTCCACAAGGACGTTGAAGAGGACGCTGACTACAGCGCAGGGCCTAGTTTTCCTTTTCTGCCTTCTCAGTCGACTGACATTTCCTTCGATTTTCTGTCAATTCTACACACCTTGGTGTCAGATTCAGATGAGAATTCCTGCGTCGCCGGTACCTGTGGTCGCCCTGGTCCCTGATCAGCCTCCAGCGAAGAAGAGGAAGCATCATCTGACGCCCCCATATTAACCTCCTCCACAACGCCGGGCCCCTTCTCCCCCAGCAGACACGGGAACGGATATGGCCACGATGACGGGTGATGAAGACGTTTTCGCAGCGGGCGGTGAATCGCCAAATTTCAATGCTCCAAATAGGGTGTCCCCACCGGATTAGGTAGGGTCGCTCCACTCCATTATCGCGAGGGCCTCCGAGCTATTCCGACCGTCCGGCTATTGACGGATCTTGGATTCTCTGTCAACTATCTGAAGTCCTGCTTAACACCATCGCAGAACACACTGTTCCTAGGCGCCAGACTCAATACAGTGTTTTACCTGACTTCACCCTCAGAGGCGAGTCTAGCAGTCCTTCAAGAAAAGATGCAATGGGTGTCGGCAACGTGTGGGCCATCAGGTCGTTACTGGGCATGATGTTGTCCTGCGTCTACCTTGTCCGTCTCTGCAGGTTGCAGATGCAACCTCTACAGGAATTCCTGGACGCAGGCTGGATACAGGTGTCCAGAAGCTTCACGGACAAGATCCTTCTCAACGAAGAGTTCCAACGGGTGATAGAGGGGTTGGGGCATCCACTCCCAAAATTGTCCCAGGCACAGAATTTCAAACCCCCCCCCCCCCCCCCCCATAACAGGAGACAGTCACCACAGATGCCTCCCTGGAAGGTTGGGAAGCACACACAGGACATCTGCACGCCAGAGGCCTGTGGCTGCTGGAGGCTGCACACCAGAGGCCTGTGGCTGCCGGAGGAGAAGGATCTGCATATCAACATCCGAGTGCTTCCTACCGTCTCTGAAAGGCAAGGTGGTGAGGACCTTCACGGGCAACACTGCAGTACCCTTTGGGACCACTACACACAACTAGGACTACAGGTGTAAGCAAAACCAACCTTTGGTATAAGTCTGTACTACACAGTTTTGTGGTAGCGTTGCTGAGCAGCCAGGTTTATCTCAAGAGGGAATGTGAGCTGTAAGGATGTTACACAGAGGTCTAAAATTACAAGTATTCAAATGGACTCTTATACTCGAGGTTTCTTGGTAAAACACTTATTAATTTATTTCAGTCAGAAGAAATTCACAAGAAGGAGACAATCTATATGACACAAATATACTTCAGTACTTCACAATATCAGGTTCTGAGGCATTTAAACTACTTTGGAGGAGGAGCAAAATGGCATTCAGAGCAATTGAAGTAGGAGCAAAAAGGCATACGTTAATAAAACAAATATTACATTTACTCTTAAACAGTGCAAATAGTTCGAGTTCACCAGAGGAGTTGATTCAATGCAATAGGTTAGGCCAAAGTCAATGGGCTAAAGTCTTGTATAGGATAAAGCAGTTCTGGAATTTAAACGAAAATGCCAAAGTTTTCAGAAGTAGTTCGTAAAAGAAAGATTCAGATGTTGGGTCACAAGCTGACTAGGCCTGCAAGTTGCCAAAGTGTCAAGCACTTTCGCAGTGAGAGGTAAAATCTCTCGGTCGGGTTTTCACAGTTCTCCAGCATGGGGTCTGGCATGAATTCCCATGCTCATGAATATTCCCCGTCGTCAGGCTGGGAATCATCGGTAAAGAAAAAATCAGTATTGGTTTCGTTTCTGATCTGTCTTTCTTAGTAGTAACCAATCACTGGTCTCTGGGTCATACTGCCCCGAGCCAATGACTGCCCTCCCCCTACGCCCCTCCCCTGGCAGCCATCCTCAGATTTTTACCGGACGTTCAAGTGTTGGGAGTCCTCGTGCTATAGCTCTCGAGCTTTTATTGCGTTTTGCGATTTTACAAAGAGTTGAATCAAATTTTTTCGGTCAATCGAGCTTCAAGCTCCACCGTTTCTACTTCCAATCAACGGGGACCCGTTTCGGAATTTTCTACGTCCCTCAATGGCGAAGTTTTCGTCGAGTACGTTTCTTGGAGGATTCCAGAAGACCTTGAGACCTACCCCCGTGTACATGGCCCAGGACAAAGGAAGCTCGACACCCGGATCCAAGCTGTTCAGGAACTGCCCTGGATGCGGATTGCAGAATGTGTTCAAGGAGGACGAGCATTCTAGATGCCTCTACTGCCTTCACAAAGACAAAACGCATGTGGAGAAGGACTGTGCGTTTTGCAAGAATATGTCGGAGCGGACCATGAGGGATCGGCGGATCCACCTCACCAACTGGCTGGAAGGGAAGAGCCCAGCGGTAGGTGAGAAGAAGAGGTCCGAGCGGTCTTCTAAGTCCTCTGGCGACGGGGGCCCAACAGAAGGCTAAGCACTGCTGCGGGCACCGGGAGCGCTGAACAGTCGGGCTCCTCGGCTGCCAGGCAGGGCGCACTTTCACCGATGCCATCAACCACGAGCCAACACTCTGGCTCGGGGATGAGAAAGTCGCAGATCCCGGGTAAGCTTCTGGAGAAGCCCCGGTCGATCCCGACAGAAGCAGCCGAGGGGGAGCGAGGCGGTGACCCTCCCCCCAAGGTGAAGGCCTCAAGCGCGCCATGTCGTGAAGGCCCCGATTGACCCGGCTATGGCCTCTATCGAAGGAGTCGTGGCGGCCTTGGCGAAGCCTGTGGAGGCTACCCCAGTGGAGACGATCTCGGGGCCCAGAGATTCCCTGCCACCACGGAGGAAATCCTCTTTTCAGCCCATCGATAAAACCCCTGTGAAGACCTCGGTGGAAAAAGAGGGGGGGGGGTGGCCTACACGTATACAGCCTCTGAGGAGGAGCTAGTTGAAGTCGTGCAAGGCTTCAACAAGAGGTTTGAGGAGGTCCGGTCCCACAGGAGGAATCCCAGGGAGGCGGACGAAGAGAGCGACGGTGGTGCCGACGAGGCTCCCGTGGAGGAGGAGCAACCATCGCACCCGTCGCAGCCAGTGCCCGACAACTCGGTGGCCATTTTGATGGCAATCCAAACCTTATGCATGGAGATAAGGACAAGGTTGCCTCTACCCCCAATGGACGACCCAGCAGAACCAGGCCAGTCGGGAAGTCCTCCAAACAAGCGGAGGAGAGTTCACCCCACCCTTACGGCCCGCTCAGCCTTCATCTCCTTCCCCTGATCCTAGGGATGACACGGGTACAGATACGGCCACGACGGGGACGGATGACGACGGGATGGGCCTTCCATCACCACCCCGTCAGGCTTGCCCGCCCGACGAAATTGTCTCCTTCCATGCCATGATTTCCAGGGCATCCAAGCTTTTCCAGCTCTGCCCCGAAGAACAGAAGAAGGAAGGCTTCCTCTATCAACGGTGCGAGGCCAAGAGGAAGACTGTCCTCGCGGTGCCGTTGCTTGACGACATCTGGGACGAGGGATTTGCTCTCCTGAAGAACCCGTCCACAACGCCTGCCAAAAGTGATCGGTACGAGAAATAGTACCGGGTCCCCGATTCCGCCCCTTTGCGCCTTAGGGCGCAGCCGACCCCGGATTCGGTCATCTCGGCGGCGGCCAAAAAGAAAGCGGCGGGGGCGACGGCTTCAACCTCCCCACCTGACGGCGAGGGAAAGAGACTGGACGCCATGGGACGACGAGTCATCTTGTCTGCGGCGACGACAATTAAGGCGGCCAACGCCCTAGCGATTGTGGCCCGCTACGACAGGGAGTTGTGGTACAAGATCGCCCCCCTGATGAACTTCCTACTGGATGACAGGAGGGCGGAGGCCCTGGGGATCCTACAGAAAGGTGAGGTGGCGTCGGACCACGCCATAACAGTGGCCACGGACATCGCGGACACCGGGTTCCGCCAGTTGGGCAACAGTGTTTGCTTTTGACGGCAGGGATGGCTCAAGGCAACAGATTTCCGCCAGGACGTGCAAACCAGAGTTCTGGACATGCCCTTCGACGGGAACACCCTGTTTGGAAAGACAGTAGATGAGTCACTTCAGGCCATCAAGACCGACACGGAGACGGCTCGGGCCTTGGGAATTTTGCAGCAACGACGGCCGCCCTTTCGGAACTCCGGAGGCAAGCAAGGTGCCTCCAAAGGATTCAGCTGTGGCTCCGCGACGTACCGCCAGGCAGCCCGTTCCTCGTCACAAGAGGCCTACAGAGGGCACGGCAAGTCTAGAGGACCACGTCGCCAAGGAGGCCAGGGCGTCGGACCCCCACCTGAGCACCCCGGTGGGAGGCTGGCGAAGTTTCTCAGCGTGCGGGAGTCCATCTCCACCGACCGTGGGTGCTGGATACCCTGGCCCACGGGCACACTCAATTTTCTAAAGTGCCCCCGAATTCCTCTCGTGGCCAGGAAGGAAAATCACATCCCACAACTGCTGTTAGAAATAAGGGCGATGCTCAACAAAGGGGCCATCGAGCTTGTCCCGAATAGGCTCCGGGGCTGCGGAGTATACTCAAGATACTTCCTCGTCAGAAAGAAGACAGGCGGTTGGCGTCCCATCCTGGACCTGCGTCGGTTAAACAAATACATCAAGGCCCAGAAGCTTCGGATGGTCGCCCTCCAGCACCTGCTGGGACAGCTAGAGGCAGGCGACTTCCTATCGTCGCTGGACCTGGAGGATGCGTACTTCCACATCCCCATTCTAGAAGAACACTGAAAGTTTCTCATAATTGTAGTCCAAGGACGGCACTACCAATTCAAGGCCCTGCCATTCGGATTGAGGTCACCAAGTGCCTAGCGCCAGTGGTGGCGCGGCTGCGCCTGCAAGTGATCCACGTTTACCCCTACCTGGATGATTGGCTCATCCGAGCAAGGACAAGGGAGCTCGCCGTTGAGCACACAGCGAAGACCGTCCAACTGCTCACGCACCTGGGATTCTCCATCAACTTCCCCAAATCCCACCTGGTTCTGTCACAAGTCGCACTGTTTCTGGGAGCCAAGCTCGAAACAGTGGCACGATTGGCTTCCCCGTCGGAGGAAAGGACAAAGGCCATCCTGGGCAAGGTGCAGCGCCTGCTGGCCACGTCCTCTACAGGAGTTCCTTGATGCAAGCAGCGGGCAGCTTCGAAGACCAGATCCCACTCAACGAGGTCTTCCGCCAAGCTATTCGGTGGTGGGGCACCCGTGCGCATCTCGCGGCGGGCACGGTCTTTCAGACCCCAGCACACCAGGAGACGGTGACGACAGATGCCTCCCTGGAGGGTTGGGGAGCGCACACCGGAGATCTTCACGCGAGAGGCCTTTGGCTCCCAGAGGAGAGGTCACTCCACATCAACATCCTGGAGCTCCGAGCAGTGTTCTGGGCTCTCAGGTCATTTCTCCCGTCCCTCAAGGGCAAGGTGGTAAGTATCTTCACCGACAACAATGCCACAATGTTCTACATCCCGAAGCAGAGAGGAACCAGGTCCCCGGCCCAGGATCTGTGGCATTGGGCCGTTGCCCAGGGGATGTTTCTGGTGCCCTTCCATTTAGCAGGGATAAAGAACACCATTGCCGACTCGCTGAGCAGGGAGCTGCGCTCATGCCACGAGTGGGAACTGCGTCCGGACCAAGGGGGATCGGCTTTTCCGACGATGGGGCAAACCCCAGATCGACCTGTTCGCGACAGCGGCGAACTCCAATGCCAGAGGTTCGCCAGCAGGTTTACCCAGCCGAGGAGCATGGGCGTTGCTTTCTCGTTCCCCTGGGACGGCCTGTTCCTGTATGTGTTCCCTCCATTGCCGTTGCTACTGCGACTGGTCAACCAACTCAAGAGGTCCCAGTGCAGGATGATCCTCGTCTAACCGGCGTGGCCGAGACAGATCTGGTTCCCGGACCTTCTGGACTTGGCAGCGTCCCCCCCCCAGTCAAACTATCGACGGACGCAGATCTTCTCTCCACAGAAGGAGGGGCCCTCCTCCATCACGACCCAGGGTCGCTGAACTTGCAAGCCTGGCTCCTGCAGCACTAGAGTTTGGAGGGTACAATATCACGGCGGACTGCAAGGAGGTGCTTGCAAAGGCCAGGGCGTCCTCAACTCTCAAGTGCTATGGACACAAATGGAAGAGGTTCTCTGTCTGGTGCCGTGCACAGAAGATTAACCCTCTGCGAATTACGGCCCCTCAAGTGCTGCCGTAACTGCTGTCGCTGGCCAAGGCGGGGCTGGCTCATGCCTCCATCAAAATACATCTGGCGGCGATCTCTCGCTACACCAGAACTACGGGACGATCATCTCTGTGGTCTCATCGCCTGGTGAAGGAGTTTATGAAGGGACTGTTCCGTTCATTCCCATCGGTGAAGGCTCCGGCCCCGGCGTGGGAGCTCAACGTGATGCTGACCAGGCTCAAGGGGACGCCTTTCCAGCCTCTGCATTCGGCACCGTTGAAGTTCCTGTCGTGGAAAACAGCATTTCTTGTGGCCATCATCTCCGCACGACGAGTGGGAGAGATCTAGGCCCCATCCTGCAAGCCTCAATACTTGACTTTTCACGAGACGAGGGTGGTGCTGAGGACGCACCCCTCATTCATGTCCAAGGTGCTGTCAGACTTCCATCTTAACGAGCCGTTGGTGTTACCAGTTTTCTTCCCGTCGCCTTTGTCGCCGGCTGAGAGGACTTTGCACTCGCTGGATGTAGCTAGAGCGCTGAAGTTCTACTTGAACCGCACAAAGAGTTTTCGGAAGACATCACAACTGTTTGTGAACTTTGGACCTGTGAACAAAGGGAAGGCCCTCTCGAAGGCTTCCATTTCCAGATGGCTCTCCGGCTGCATCATGCACTGTCACCGGTTGGCAAACCGGCCGTCCGAGAGCCCATTCAACCAGAGCGATCGCTGCTACCACGGCGTTCTTGTCTGGTGTGCCCCTGCTGGACATCTGCAGGGCTGCTACGTGGAGGTCGACGCACACTTTCAAGAGATTCTACTGCGTCGACCGGGATTCCAGGGAGGAGTCCAGGGTCGGCCAAGCAGTGCTGCGCAACCTGTTCGCCTGAAGGTGGGCCTGGTGAGGAGGTAAGAGTTTCTTAAAGTTGAGTTTATGTAATACTTAATGTTGAGCCTTGCCACCTCCCGTGGTTGTGCATGTGTGTACTGCTATGTATTCTTATATTCATGAGCATGTGAATCCATGCCAGACCCCATGCTGGAGAAGGAACAAGTTACTTACCTGTAACTGTTCTCCAGCATGGGTCTGGCATGGATTCACATTCGAACCCTCCCTCCTACCCTTCTGCGGCTCTTCACTTGGTCATACTGCCACTTTACATGCTACCAAATATGAGGATGGCTGCCAGGGGAGGGGGGTTAGCGAGAGGGCAGTATGACCCAGAGACCAGTGATTGGTTACTACTAAGAAAGACAGATCAGAAACAAAACTGATACTGATTTTATCTCTACCGAGGATTCCCAGCCTGACGACGGGGTATATTCATGAGCATGTGAATCCATGCCAGACCCATGCTGTGAGAACAACAGTTACCGGTAAGTAACTTGTTCCTACCTTACAATGAAGAAAACGGTGCAGCTGAAACGTCTGTTCCTGGCAGTTCCTGCAGATCTCGCTGTTCCTGAGCCCCAGTCGTGGGGACGTCTGGGGACTCCTAAACTGCACTTGGACTGGTAAAAAAACTGGCAAAGGCAAATCTTCAATTCCGGTAGCTGTAGTCAAGCACACAGCAACTGGTGTCCTTCTCCCTGGCTATTCAGTTTCCTGCAGCACTCTGAGGAAAATAAAACCAGCTCCGAGAATGGTATCCGGGTGGCTTACGAGTTGATTGGTCCCACCAACTCAAAGGGAGAAGCCGTCCTTGAAGGGCTTCTCGATCGATGAACTTGGCGATTCGGACCTGCAGCAGGGCTCCACCGGGCAAACCAACGGTCCAGGATTTGCAGCAGCCGTCCTCTTCCAGCTCATCTTCGGTTCTTTTGTTCCAGTGGTCGACTCTGCCTTCCAAGCCAAGAGACTCACCTTTTAAACAGTTTTCTCCCATTCATTCCAGCCTAGCTGCCACCCACCCAACAAGGTGGCTGTCCTTGCCGGACAGTCAGCCAGCCAATCACGCCAGAGTGCATTTGGGTCTCCTAGGAGATTAAGCACAGGGAGTTTCGGGCACCTCCCTCACTTCCTCCCCACCCCAGACACTCGGGCGCCAGAGGCGGTCTTCAGTCCTGAAGCCCGCCAAAGGCATAGGATCAAAGGGACTAAAGCATTTGGCGCGCAGAGACAAACTCTAGAAGGACCTTTCCAAAAATAAATGGAGAAAAAAGAATACCGAGACCCGTTTAAAGAAAGGAGGCTCAGACGCCATCTTGGGAAACATGGCTCCCGCGATTTAACGCTACCGGTGTTCGCGGTCGGGAAAAATCATGGTAGTTTGTTGTAAAACCACTGCCACCAGCCATTTCGAGAGGAAAGGTTAGCATTTGACTGCTACATGAGTTTCTAGACACAGGGGATACTAGGTAACCCCTCCAGCAGTCTATTGTAAGATAGGGTAGTGCTGGGTCTAGGAATTTGAAAAGACTAGTAAAGTCAATTTCACTTTACTTTCTCTGGGAAACCGCAGTTTATCCCAGAGAAGGTATTTAAACCTTGGGACAGCCTAAAAGGCTTCCCTGTGTAACTGCACCGAGGGTGCTGTGTGACACACATGAAAAGATGCCTATGGAGTTGTCTAAAACTCCATAACTAAAGAAAACGCACACAGAAAACAAATAATTAAAAAGTTCAAAGTCTCAAAGTTTAGCAAAAGAGCTGGAGGGCTCTAAGGTGGGAGGAATTGGCATTTTGAGAATTCTCCCTAACAGACCCCCAGAACTTTCTGCTGGAATTGTGGATTATTTTTCCCTGGTCCCCAGTGAGTGGGGGAACCTTTTTCCACACTCACCCTTTCTTTTACTCTTTCTATGGGGCCCTTCACATGTTTAAGAAAGGGAGAAATGTTGATGTATAATGGGGCCGTGTTGGGGCAGAGGAGTTTGAAAGCTAAATGGTTTAAAGGTGTCTCAAGGATTCAGCTTTATGGACTAAAGTACTACTTAAAGACTTTTGTGTATGCAATGTCATGCATACATTACTGCTTAAATGCAGATAGAGTAAGTTCTAGACCAGGACAAAACATTGTCAATACAATCTTGTTCGTTTTGGTGCATAAGTGATACTTAGTAATCTGAGCAATGCTCGCGACTGCTGTTTTCATGGGTGCTTTGTTTTATATAATGTTACTTTGTCATTGCATTGCTGGTATTCATAACAGCTCTTCCTTTGCCACATAGGGCAACTGTTGTGTTGATGGCGCCCAAGGGCTCATGTGCTTGCGAATAGCCAGTTTGCACAGTGGTTTTCTGGTGTGGTTCCAGAATGCAAGGAATGTTTTTGAAATATTGATGCATGTAGTTACGTTTTTGCCTTTAAACCATTAAGTACATTGTTCAGTTTGTATACTTATATGCCCTTTAATGTATGTTGGCTATTTTGCTCTGTGGATTTATATGAAAATTGATTCAACTGTTTCTTTTTTTTACTAGCCTGCCTATGTGTTGCAAATTTTCCCACCTTGTGAATTCTCTGAAAGTCACCTGTCCCGACTGGCCCCAGACTTACTTGCCAGCATTTCTAATATATCGCCTCATCTTATGATTGTGATTGCATCGGTGTGAGCAAATTGGACACAACTGTCGAAGGGCCCTGCAGCAAAACTATTTGCAAAGAAAGCTTAACAGAGACAAAATGCTGCCAGACTATACCAGCCTACTTCCGTTGTGGCACTGACAAAGTTTCTGGCTGGGTGTAGTGCTAGTGGTGCTGCTACCCTGTATGTTTACATATTCCATTTTTGCTAGTCGACGATGGATGCACTCACCGGGCGGACTTGTATAGGAGTTTCTACATCCTACTATTGCGACATTACAGGACGTTGACTTGTGTGCGTGTATATCCGTTTTTTTTTTTTTTGTTTAAAAAAAAGAAAGAACCTGAACTGCCTTTGCACTAAATTAGTGACTTGGATCTTTGTACAGATTTCTTTGTTTTTTAAAGGAAAAAATGCAGTGACGTTCATGGATGTCCTGAGTTGGAATTCTTTTTTGTGGTTTTTATTTTTGAGGATTAAAGAGCTGGATCCTTGTGGACTCTTGCTGATATCCAGTGATTAAACCCATGGGTCAAGAATCATTTCACATTACTTCTCTCTGGTTCTGGGTGTGACACTCTCCTCGGTTTTCGCTATCCGGGCACACACTGCTGAAGGTGTCTCTTCCTTTGGGATGTAAAGTTTACAGTGAAAAAAACAATGAGGAAAGGGGAGCCTAGTTTCCTTTCCCATTGGGAATATGCAGAACTGTGTGCGTGCGTGTATATATAAATATAATATATATATATATATAAATATATATAATACTCTCTTCGAAGAGATCAGACCCCTACAACATGTTTTTTTTTTTTTATCTGTGCCAAAAATGTGTTTTCAGAGAAGAGGCTTATTTTCATACTCAGACTTTGTATTGTCCTTCATTTGTAAATGTGTTTCCTCAAGACATTGCCCCCTTCCTCTCTTCACCCCCATTAATTTTCAAAAAGTGTAAGGTGTTATACACTTTTACACAAATCGTTTTAACTTCTTTCCTCTCTCACTTGTCAACACCTTAATTTATACCCTGTTCCAACAATCCCCTTGTGCTATTTTTTTCTCTTTTGTTTTGTCCATTGAATTGCAACCTTTACATTACAAAATGCAAAGCTATTTGGGGTGAAGAGGACGTGAAGGCTGAATGTGCTACCCTCATTGACTCCCATGTGGGAAAGGAGGATTCATTGAGGCTGTTTTGTAGGACATTGTGGACACTATCAATCCAGAATCTAGCTGTGGCATCACTCTCCAGCAGTACCTGCTCCCCTTTTGTATATAGTTTTTTTAATTAATTTGTTGGGTTTTTCTTTTTAAGGGAGGGTGTGTCGTGAATCTTGTACAAAAAAGAATTTATCAGAATTTGAACTTGAAACCATGTTTCCGTTTTTATGGTGTAAATATTTGTACAGTTCCAAAGTTCCAATTTAATGGTTCTTTCATGGGTAATGTTGAAGGCACTTATAATTTTGATACACAGAATAAACTATGATAAAACAACTGTTGGCTTGAAGTTCATTATTTTAGTTGTACCAGTTTTTATCCATTATAGAGATTTCTCAAAGTTCTCCCAGAGCAAAGATCTGTACAAACCCAATGTCTCTGGCGGGTTATAGGCAAAGCAAGGTAAGAAATATTTGCATGCTTTTGATGCAGGAGAATTCACAGCCCCCAGCTAAGGAGTTTTGGCAACCCACCAAAGAGTTCCAGTCCATTGTTTGAGAGCCTGAAGACTGGAGAGCGTTGGCTACAGGATGTGACTCCCAGGCACATTCTTAATGCAATCGGAGTCCAGGTGGGCACGTGCTCCTTTGCTGTGGTGTTCTGGAGACCTAAGACTGGATTGCGATCAAAGGGCAGGTGGCTGCAATGGAAATGACAGATTGAGTACACATGTAGGTTTCATGTTTGGGATTGGGCCTGGGTAGCGGCTGCTTTGGGTCTCTAGTTCAAGGAAGTATGTTTCCATGGGCTCCATGATGAAGCGGCGACCTGTGTGCATGACCCATGATGAGGAAGGCATCACATCCGCGACAGTCGATGCAGGCGAGAAGGAACCAGTAAGGTATTTCCCTGCAGCGCCTGTAGGTGTTTCACTGCTCAGTACAGTTTGTTTTTCTGGGGCCACCTCCATCTGCCTTCCATCAGTGTTAGGCCTCCATCCACCCCCTTGCAATGCTTGCTTCCCTCACAATCCACTCCTCCCATCTCCCACCCTGCTCCCAATAGACCCTCTGAACGGTCACAAGATCCAAGCACTGGGGTGCTTTTAATCCATTTTCCCTGTGAGCGGCATGCATTTCCATGCAGCGCTTTGCCTGGTTAAGTGTTCCACTGTGTCACTGCTCAGCACCGTTTGTTTTTACGAAGGCTGCCTTGTGTCGGTCCTCCATCCACCCCCTTGCCAGGCTTGCTTCCCTCCCTGTCCACTCCTCCTCCCATCCGCCTGCCCTCAAGCTCCCAATAGGCCCTCTGAATGGCCCTTGTGACCAGAACGACACTTCAGACGCTCAGGGCAGCCGGCTAAGGGGCCACAAGGCAAAGGGCAGCTCCCTACTAAGTTGCTCCACTCTCTTTGCCTGGGACACCTGACACAGAAAACCTACAGTGACTTATAAGGTAAGTGTGATGTGGGTGGGGAGTATAGCCATTGCTGTACTCCTGAAAAACCCCACCACTCTTATTTACCTAATATCTTATACCTACTTGCATCTAGCCTAATTGTGTAACTGGTTTTTTTGTTGCACTGCCAAAGCTCCTTCCCACATAGTATGTGTTTGAATCTAGGTGCATTACAATGCCCCACTCCGCTCAGATCAGAGCTGTTCCTTGGCACTCCAAAAGCCTAACCAATGACACGCTCCTCCATGACTCTGCCCGCCCACCCTTTCTGCAATCCAGTGCTCTATATCACCCTCTCCTTCTCACACACCCCCTTTCCTTACCAGCCAATTGTCCCCCACACCTCCCAGAAAAGAACGGTACGCTAACGCTCTACGGCCCAGAACACGATCCCCAGTCCACCGCCCACCTGCCTCCCGCCTCCCCTCAACAACCAAACTGGCCGCCTCTTACCAACTGCATCCCCCACGTCCGCTAAAACCTATTCCCCCCGCTTCCCCACACATCCAGGAACAGAATGGCACGCTGGTGTTTTGCTGTCCAGAACATCAGCACCAGCTACCACCCGCCAGCCCCTGCTTTCATAAAACCTCACCTCCCTCTCACTCCCAAACATCCCTACCCCCATCGTCCCCTTTCAAGTCTCCAACCCTCTTCCACTAACACCAAATCCCAGTAGCCCATCTTGTGCTTTACTTCCCTAAGCGCAGCCCGGGCCTCCCTGGCTAACGCAACTTACTCAACATCTCCCCCACTCTCACACCCCTAGACCCCCAAACTACCCCCTAAAAGCAAGAGCTACTTCCATCCGAGGACTTCACACATGCAGTACTCTCCTGCTCCACCCAGGATCCCACCTTACACCACCTATGTACTCCTCCCTCCCGGGTCTCTTCACCTCCCCACTAAAGCCCCCTGCCCCTAACGGCAGCCCACATAGCCCGCCCTCCCCCGAGGAAACACCAACGTGCCACCAACCACTTCCTGCCCACAGCACCACAACTGATGACCACTTTGATCTCCTTCTAGCCTCCCTCCCAGTCAACCCCATCCACCACCACCGCACCAACCTGCCCTGCCATCCCTTATCAGACCCCACACCAGCTTTCCTGCATACATATCAATGCCATATCTGTCTCAAAAAATAAATACAACATTTTCAACCTTATTTCCAATGAAAATCCTGATATCCTATTCATCACTGAAACATGGTTCACCGGCTATGGCCCCATTGCACATGAACCTTTCCCCCCCGGGCTGCTGCCTGATTGTACAAAATAGGCCCAGCAGAGCATGGGGACTAGCCATCCTCCACAAACACCTCGGTCATATCCACTGAGACTCTACCCTTTGACTCTGATTGCGAATCATTACTAGTAAATATCTTCCTCCTGCCCACAGCTTCCTACTCGTATATAGGCCTCCAGTAAGGGAGCTCCTCTCAACCAGAGGTCGCCCCAGCTGTGCTCCTCCAAGTACCTCCAGTTCCTGGGGATCAGGTGGGATACCATGGCACAGAGGGTCTTCCCTACCCCAGAACAGCTGAAGTCTCTCTACAAGGTGGTCTGCCATTTTCTGCACAATTCGCCAACTTTAGCATGGTGGTTTCAGCACTTGCTGGGTCTCGTGGCCTCTTGTGTCCTAACAATCCAACATGCCAGACTCAAAATGATACTCTGCTTCATTTGGCATCTGCCTGGGGCCAGGAAACGGGTTCACAATCAGACAGACCTTTCATTCCCCCTGCGCTGTCAGTGGGTGCCCCGTTCGCTCCTCCAGAGCCCTCACTAGTGGTGACCGCAGACTCGTTCCTCCAGGGCTGGTGAGGTGACCGTGGACTCTCATTCCATTCATGGCTCGTTGTCCAGGGAAGAGGCCAGCTTCCACATCAATTAGCTGGAGCTCAGGGCCTTTCTCCCTCTGATTGGGGCAGGGCAGTCTTAGTCGGAACTGACAATTCAACAATGTTTTATCTGAACATGCAAGGGGGTGGAAGGGACCAGGTCGAGAGCATTCTCTATGGAGGCAGTCTCAATCTGGGAGAGGGCAATCTTGGGGGCTGGGGGGGGGGAAGAGGGGCAGCAGGAGGGGGCGAGGGTCTGGATCAAAGCAGTACATCTCCCGGACGAAAGGAATGCAGAAACGGACAGATTGAGCAGGTTGGGCTCCAATGCTTACGAATGGCAGTTTTATTTATTCATTATTTACAAGGTACTTATACAACAGGACAGTGTTTCGAAGCACCAAAAGGCGTAAGTTCTAAATGAATCCCCAGAAGGGAGGATTGCCAGAGGTTAATGTTAAAGGATATTTGTTAAATGTTAAGGGTATTTGTACCACGCACCATCACCAACGGAATTGGTCCCCAGGCTTTCTGGCGGATCTGTAAGCGATAAGGTGGGATGGGTTAGTAAGGTGAAGAGGGAGTAGGATAGTGAGAGGAGTGGTGTTCTGTTGGCAGCTTCAACTCGGTATACACTGGGTGCCGAGCTTTGGTGCGGGTATCGGATCGATGTCAGTCCGCGTGTGCTGTTTCGGCTTATGTGTTGTTGCAGTGTTGTGAAGTGCGTGCGGCTTATGGGAGAGATGGTTGTGTGAGTTTTTTTAGTGAGATAAGTATGCAGAGTTTGAGCTTATATTGGTTAGTGGGTTACCTGGCCTTTAACATGCTAACATTCACAGCTCTGTCCGAGTGCGGCACCTGTCGGCCCCCACAATCCCATCCAGATGCGGCGCAGGCCAATGTCCAGAGCTCCATCCAGGTGTGGTCACGCCAACACCCACAGTCCTATCCAGATGAGGCGCAGGCCAGTGTCTAGAAATCTGTCCAGGTGTGGGCATGCCAACACACACACACACACTTCCATCTGGATGCTACGCAGGCTGGTGTTCACAATTCTAAGTGTGGCCTATGCTAGCCTTCAGGTTTCGCATAGGTGCGGGCATGCCAACATTCAAAGTCCCATCCAGATGTGACACAGGCCAGCATTCACAACTCCATCTAAGCGTGGGCATGCTGACATTCAGGGTTCACCCACGTGTGGGCTTGCTAACATTCAAGGTCCTATCAAGATGTGACCCACACCAATATTCACAACTCTATCCAAATGTGGACATGCCAACATTCACAATTCTATACCAGTGCGGGCATGCTGACAATCAAAGTCTAGATGTGATGCAGGGCAATACCCGCAACTCCATCCAAGTTTGGCAATGCCGATGTTCACAATTCTATCTAGATGCGTCTGCTGGTCTGGATATGGTTCGTCTGGGCCTAGGTATGTGATCAGTCTCTGGAGCCTTCCTTTTGTGGCAATTTTCCATGATATCTTATGCTCTGTCGAGTGGTTGGTTCTTTGGTTTGAGTGTTTGTCCAATTTGAGAGTGGCCGAGGTTGGAGTTTTCATCATTGTTTTAATGTCTGGGCATTGTAGTGCGTCTCTGTTGTGGTTATGCTGTGAAGAGCCATGATTTGAGGAGTTTCCTGAATGCTAGGTGGTTTGTTGTATTCCGTATATTCTTAGGTAGGTCATTCCAGGTTTTGGGTGCCTGGTGAGAGAAAGAGGATCCTCCAAGTTTTTTCTGTTGTAGGGTTTTGGTTCCAGGCATATGTCGGTGCTTGATCTTAGTGTTCTTGTCGGTTGATGTAGGCGTAGTTTGTCGCTTAGGAATTCTGCGCCTTGTTTGTGTATTGCTCTGTGCGTGATGCACATGGACTTGAACTTTATTTGCTGTTTTAGTGGTAGCCAGTGTAGCATTTATAGCACAGGTGTGATGTGTTCTCTTCTGGGTAGCTTGAGGAGGAGTCTGGCTGCTGCATTTTGTATGCGTTGCAGTTTCTTTAGAAGTCGTCCGGGCATGCCCAGGTATAGGCTATTGGCATAGTCTACTCTGGACATGATCAGAGCGATGATGGTAAGTGTTTTGTTGGCGAACGACAGGAACAGTAGGATCCTTTTTGCTGCTCGCAGGAGGAAGAAACATTTCTTGATTACAGAGTTTACTTGTGGCTCCAGAGTGAGGTTATTATCCATCAGGACCCCTAGGTTTTTTACAGTTGATGATGGTTCTGGTGTGGTGCCGAGCTCTCTTGGCCAGGGGATGTAGTTGATGTCTCCTCCCTTTTTTGAAACAATCATTATCTCTGTTTTGCCTGGGTTGATTTTGAGATGGTTGGGGTTCATCCAGTTGAATATGTCACACAGGCAATTCTCTAGTGTGGTGTTTTCTTCTCGGGTGTCTTGTATGTTGAAGATTATTTGAGTATCGTCGGCGTAGTTGTAGCATGTGAGGCTGTGTTTTTTGATGAGTTTGATTAATAGGTACATGTAGATGTTGAATAGAAGCGGGGAGAAGGATGATCCTTGTGGTACTCTGCACATGGAGTCTCTGGGTTTGGATTTAAAAGGTTTCATCCATACTGTTTCTGTTCTGTTCTGTTAGGAAGGATTTGATCCATAGTAGGGCAGTGTCTGTTATCCCTAGTCGTCCTAATCTCGTTATGAGGATGGCGTGGTTGACAGCGTCGAAAGCTGTAGACAGATCAAGGAGAATCAGGGCGGTACTGTTGTCCGAGTCTGCGTTTGTTTTTAGGTCGTCCCATATTGAGAGGAGAGCTGATTCTGTTCCTCTCATAGGTCTGAAACCAAATTGTGCCTGGTCTGGTAGGCAGTGCTCTGCTAGGAATTCTTGGGTTATTTGGTAGACTACGTTTCTAGCAGTTTGGCTATGTAGGGTATGTTGGAGATGGGTCTGTAGTTGGATAAATCCTCTACGTTTCCTGTTGTGTCTTTGAGTAGCAGCTTGATGTAAGCCGATTTGAGGGCCTGCGGTACTTTACCTGTTGAGATTGAGAGGTTGAGGAGGTTCCTGTGGTATTCCATGGGGGTTACTTGTTTGAGAATTGTTTTGTATATGTCCGGGGGGCAAGGGTCTTCAGGAGAGCCCGATTTGTTGCTTTGGTTTACCAGTTTGACGAAAACCTCAACTGATATTTCTGGGAAGTTTTGTAGCTTGTTTGCGCGTTCCTCGTCTGTGTCGGTAGCGTTTGAGCTGTGATCGCTAAGCCTGTTTTGTATGGCATGTTGGATGGGAGGTTATTTTGTTTTTGAAGTGGTCTCCGAGGTCCTCGCAAAGTTTAATCGATGGAATTGGCGTGTTGTTGCAGCCCAGTGGGTTTTTTTTATTTCGTTTGATTATGAATAGTTCTTTTTGAGTGTTTGGTGCTCTGAAGATTCGGTTGTCGTAATGTTTCCTTTTTATATGAGCAGATCTGTTGTATGAATTTCAATTTGTTTGCAGTGGTGTTGTTGGCCCTCCATTCAGATTCTAGTTTTCGTTTTTTTTCTTTTCATGGCGTTGAGTAATGGGGTGAACCATTTTGCTATAGTTTTCTTGTGTGATGGGGTGAAGGGCTTTTCTTTGGCGATGTCGTCTAGGGTTGTTGCGATCCAGGTATGAAGTAGGTCAACTTTTTTGTCTAGGTCTGCTTCTTCCATGGTTGATGCTTGTGGTTTGCGGAGTTTTAGGAGCTCGGTTAGGTTGGAGTTTTTTATGGTTCTCCAATTTCTTTTCATCATGATGGGTTGTTTTTCTTGTTGCTTTTTTGTTGGAGCGGCCGTTGTGATTATAAATGGAATTATGAGGTGGCCGCTCCAAAGTATTTGAATTGGGGTTGCTGTGGTGATGAGATACTTGTTGGCGAAGATTGCGTCAAGTGTATGCCCTGCTGAGTGGGTTGCTCCTTTGACTAGTTGTTGTATGTTCATGGCTGCTAGTTGGGCGTTTAAGGATTTTTGTGTGGTTGTGGTTTCTTCGTCGAACCATATGTTGAAATCTCCGAGAATGATCATATGATTGTACTTGATGGCTAGGGTGCTGATTGCTTCCGTGAAAGCATCAATGAAAGTTGCATCGTAGGTTGGTGGCCTGTATATCGGCATGAATTTCAGGTTTGTTTTGGGGTTTACTGAAAGTCGTAGTATTAAGGATTCGCATTTATCGATGTTTAGTGGATCTTCCATTTTGATGGCCAGTCGTTGCTTGTGGATGATCGCTAGTCCCCCCCCTACCTCCCCCCTTGGATTTTCTGTTTGTTTGGATGCATTTGAAGTGTTCAGGCAGGCAGTTGTTGAGGGTGATCTTGTAGTTGTCGTCTACCCATGTTTCTGTTACAAATAGGATGTCTATGCCTCCTTCTGACAGGAGGTCGTATATTTCAGTTGAGTGTTTGGACATTGACCTTGCGTTTATTAGGTTACAGTGGATTCTCTGGGTGAGATTTTGTTTTGAGGTTATTTGTTGTTCAAGTTTGTAATTGTCTGTTAGTGGAGTTTCCGCATTGATGTCGGTAGGATGAAGAACGGCGACGGCTGCTTCTTCATTGAAGCGGTCCAGTAAGTTGATAAAAGGGCTGATTAGTTTTGGTGTTTCTGCTGTTATGCTACTCTGATGAAGATCAGCGGTGGTTTCTTCATTGAGTCTGATTGTTGGGTGGGAGGTGGCATTGCTGGTTGTCGCTGCTTTGCCGTATTGTGCGGGATGTAGTGGAAATCGATGTTGCCCCTCTGTTCTTGTGATGTAAGGGCTAAAGGGGTTGGAGCCCTCCCACTCTCTTGTTGAGTGCTCCCAACTTTTTTCCGCGTGTTTCAGAAAATTCTTTGCATGTTTCGAGGTCTCCGTGTTGGGGTGTCGGTGTACCGTGATTGTTGCGAGGTAAGGTGTGAGGTATAAGGATTTTTCTCTTTTTGATTTTGTTCAGGTTGTGGCTGTTTTAGGCGTATTTCCTTCCAATGGGGCTGTTTCTTGTGGTTTCTGTCAGTGTTGTGTGTTCGCGTCTCTTGTTGCATGATCTTGCTCTCTTTCTCGGCGTCCTTTTCTGGGTCGGGCCATTTTCCAGTTTAAGTGCAGGCGTAGTAAGGTAGTTGGTCCTCTATGCTGTGTTGTGCAGTCGCAGTGACCTCGGTTTTTCCTTCTCTGGATACGCTGGGGTGTTCTCTGGCTCAGTGTTGCTTTTCTGTCTGTGGGTAGGGTGTTAATGGTCTCCTGGAATGGGACTTCATCGAGTTAGGTAGTGGTGGGTTTCCGAGGTTAATAGAGTGCTGAACTAAGGGCAGTTAGATTATTTGAGAGATCTGTATAGTGGGAGAGAGTCCTATCAGTGCAATCTAAACATCACCCAGTGCAGTTTGGCGACAAAGCCCCTGCTAAATTTGAGAGACCTGTACAGTGGGAGAGACGCCCACCAGCGCAACCTAAACACCACACAATGCAGTTTGGAGACGGAGCCCTTGCTAAACTTGAGAGACCCGCACAGTGGGAGAGAGGCCCATCAGTGCAGTCTAAACATCATACAATGCAATCCGGAGACAGGGCCCCTGCTAAATTTGAGAGACCTGTATAGTGGGAGATAGGCCTATCAGTGCAATCTAAACATCATACAATGCAATCCGGAGACAGGGCCCCTGCTAAATTTGAGAGACCTGTATAGTGGGAGATAGGCCTATCAGTGCAATCTAAACATCATACAATGCAGTTTGGGGACAGAGCCCCAGCTAAATTTGAGAGACCTGTATAGTGGGAGAGAGGCCTATCAGTGCAATCTAAGCATCATACAATGCAATTTGGGGACAGGGCCCCTGTTAAATGTGAGAGACCTGTATAGTGGGAGAGAGGCCTATCAGTGCAATCTAAACATCATACAATGCAGTTTGGGGACGGAGTCTCTGCTAACTTTGAGAGACCTGTATAGTGGGAGAGAGGCCTATCAGTGCAATCTAAACATCATACATTGCAATCAGCTTCTTTAATTTGGGTTTGGTAAGTGGCTCGGAATCTGGGGTAGAGTAGTTGCTCTAATCCTGACCCAGGCCACTCCTACCTTACTGGTCCTTGTAGCTGATGGTTGATGGCCGGCCACTGCTTCCCCTGCAGACACCGGCTCACTCTTCTTGGATCCGCCTCTGTTGGAGCCGCCCTTGGCCTTAGGGCCCTTAGCCGCAGGGCTGCACGGGCAGAAGGGCTGCCCTGGGGGGGACCAGTGATCATGGCTGAGAGGACCAATGAGAGCGGTGCTGGGCGGGTCGGGAGGAAGCAGAGATGCACTCGGGGAGGGATGCATGCACGGGGGACAAGGAGGAGCTTTTACCAACGACTATGTGGCCCAAAATGGAGGAAGGGGGCACACCACTCACCTGCCTGGGTTGGTGAAAAGCGGTGAGTGCCTGACGGACGCGTCGCTAGCTCCCAAACAGGGAAGGAGATGTGAACCAATCACGAGCGGTGGGCGGGTTGGGAGGCGGGAGGAAGCAGAGACACACTCTCAGATGGATGCGTGCACGGGGGCCAAAGGGGAGCTTTTACCAACGACTATGTGGCCCAAAATGGAGGTTGGGGGCACACCACTCACCTGCCTGGGTTGGTGAAAGGCGGTCTTTGTACCACGCACTATCACCACCGGAGTGGTCCCCTGGCAGCTATAAAAAAGGGAGGGTGGCGAGGGGGGGGGTGAGTTAGTGGGAATGAGCTGGAAAAGTGCAAGTGAGCAGTGATGTGCTGTTGGCAGCCTCAGCCCGGTGGGTCCGAAATTGTAAGTGGATTGGTTAATTGGCATTGCTGTCCTTGCAATTATGTCTATCATACTATTCCATTTGCGTGTGGCACTTGCTAGTCTTCAATATCCTATCTAGATGTGATCACGATTCCATTTAAGAGTGGCACTTGGTAACATTCACAGTTCCATTTAAGCGTGGTGCATGCTAACATACATAATGCTATCTAGATGCAATGCAGTCCAAAGTTAAGCATTACGTGTGGCACATGCTAACATTCACAATCCTACCTAGTTGTGACGCAGGCTAGGGTTGAGAATTACATCCAACTGTGCCAGATGCTAACATTCACAATCCTATCTAGATGCGACGTAGGCTAGAGTTGAGAATTACATCTAAGTGTAGTACATGCTAACATTCACAATCTTATCTAGATGCAACGTTTGTATGAAGAATGCTTGTTACAGTTGGTAGCATGGTGCTGAGCTTTGAGCTTCAACAAGCAGAATATAAACAAGTGACACTTAAACGTCAAAACTGCCTTTCAGAAATTAACTTCATATTAAAAATGGAAACAAAACTACCCACGGAATCTCAATCAAAGTGCTTTCTAGGAAAAGCAAAAGGCCAAAGGAAAACATTTTTTTCCTGAAAACTAGGTCACCTAGTGACCCATTAAAAAAAATTGTGGGTTGATGTAAATCAGGGCGCCAACCGAACTGGATGGACTGAGTGTAATCTAATGGCCGTTAGTAAGTACATGGTGAGTGAAAGAAGGGAGTTGGCCATCTTACATACTGGCTCCATGTCAGACTTATCGACGGGGATTAAAAGCTTGACTGCAGTGTTTCTGCCCATTACAGGGTCCCCTCCTCAAATACATATTAAGAGCATGAGGACACTTAATCCAGCCGTCAGGGCAGCTAAGTGGCAATTGAGGCCACAGGTAAAAATATTCAGAAAGGCAGGATACCCCCACAGAACTAGAAACTAGTGGAT
This sequence comes from Ambystoma mexicanum, assembly GCF_040938575.1. Taxonomy (NCBI): domain Eukaryota; kingdom Metazoa; phylum Chordata; class Amphibia; order Caudata; family Ambystomatidae; genus Ambystoma; species Ambystoma mexicanum. The sequence continues at coordinate 1,091,710,237 of NC_090929.1, forward strand.
TAAGAAGGGGAACAATAGCTGTAATAAATGGATGAGGTGCCATCAATTTAATATATTGAACGCCTCAGGGCAGAATATGTATTCTATACTTAGGCAGAGGGCTACTCGTAAGTTTTGGTTACATTTGAATAAGTGAAGGAATACAAAATCTAATCTCATGACTAACCCCATCGATCAGGTGGGCTGGAAGAGACCCATTACCCTTAAATTAGGCGGTGTAGTGGCATGGCAGGTGAAAACCCACATAGCACCCTTTTCTGGACTACAGGTTGAGCTAGCACATATACGAGAGAGAGTTCACAAATGAAAATCATTGCGTGCCCCTGGACCGGATGGTCTAGCGAATGTAGTAATAACGAAACAACCGGAATTTTGGACGACCCCGCTGAAACATCTGTATGACAAGATCACGGAAACTGAATGTATGGGAGAATGCAACAGGTAAGTGCATGGGCAGAGACACCAGAGCCAAAGCGGGAGGTCTACGCCCCGGCTGAGGGGATGGTTTGCTCAGGAGAGAGGGAAGGAGGAGAAGAGAAAGGCATTGCGTTGTTTACCGAACTTGAGAGGGTCTGGTTCAAGACAGAGAGAGGTACACTGTTCCAGAGGAGGGAGCCAGCCGAGGAGAGGGATCTGCCTCCAGCTCTCGGCTTGGAAAAGCGTTTGACCAGCAGAGAGTTGGAGCCTGGGCGATCAAAGGGATCTGGAGGGAGAGTATTTAGTGAGAGAGAATTGCAGGTAGTGTGGTCCCAGGTCCCAGACAGCCTTTTGGCTGATGCAAAGGCTCTTGAATTTGATCATTACAGCAACTGGGAGCTATTGGAGAGATTTTAGGGCTGAGAGTTATGGTCCCTGGGCTTGAGGCCAAGGATTAGTCTTGCAATCCTATTCGGAATTAGTTGAAGAGGGCAGAGGGAATAAAGAGGCTGTTGCATAAGTAGACATTGAGCTTCTGGGGGAAGGTGCTAAAGCGAGCATTCCTCTAAGGAGGTGAAGTTGAAAGTGGGCCTTCTTCGCAAGGTCCAGGATCTGAGAAGTGAAGGAGACCGAGGAGTCGAAGATGACCTCAAGGTTTCTAGCTTCAGTGGAAGGAGGAGATCCCAAAGAGGGCGGCCAGAGTGCAGGAGGGAAACGAGGAACAGGTGACCCGATAGGAAGAATCTGTCTTACTAGCAGTAAAACGGAGAAGATCTTTGGACGAACACCAGGACTGAATAGGAGAAGGCAGTCGGGTATGCTAGAGGAGGAAGAGGGGAGCTTGAAGAAGTTGTCATCTGTGGTAACACTGGAAATTAGGAGATATCGGGTAAGCAAGATATCTGATGAGCAAGAGGTGCAAGGTAGATGTTGAAAAGCCAAGGCAAGAGGATAGAGCTCTGGGGAAACACCATATAGAGCAGTGGTCTTCAAACTTTTTTGGCTCGGGCCCCCCCTGAGCCAAGTTTGGGCAGGCCGGGCCCCCCTAAAAGTGCCGGATGGACAGTATGTAGAAATCGCTATGAACTTTTTGCGTACCGTCACCGCACCCTACTCCCAATACAGACCCTGGGCTCTCCCCCACCATACTCCCACCACTTTCCCAGTGCTGCCGCCCATCCTGCTCCAACCAGAGTCCCACAACACAAGCATACACACATCCATACACATTTAAAAAAAAAAAAATCGCTGTGAACTTACCTTCTGCAGGGGCCTGCGCATGGTTGCTAAAATGCCCCGCTCCAGGTTGCTCTGCCCATATGTGCGAGGAGGCGCAGGAGCACCCCCTCGCACATACATACATGCAGTGCCCCAGCCAGCATTTCCAATGAGCTATGCAAGGCTGGCGAAGCAAAACACCCCCAACGTTGCATGGCTCAGTGATCATGTGTGGCTGGGGAAATTAACTGTCAAAGGCAAACAGTGTTTCCCTTTGACAGTTCAGCCAGCCCAGGAGCACTCACTCAGCTGGAAAAAGCAGCTGAGGGAGTGCTCAGTGTTTCACTGGGCTGGCTCCTCGGTTCCTCCATAATGGGTGAGGTGGCCAGTGGGTGGACGCCCCCTCACCCATTATGGATCAGTCGGCAGGCTTGGGCTGGCCTATAGGGCAACAGGGCGATGACTGTACCAAAAATGCAAAATGCTAGTGTACGCCAATCAAAATGGGCCACTTCTTTGGCCAATGTGGGCCAGTTTGAGGAGTTGCTTCACTATGAAGCTAGTAGTTTTGACCATTGTTGTTGAATAAATATTCTTTAAATATCACAATTTGTTTACATTTGAATGAAAAACAACCCCTTGGGTACTATTCAGTCTCTGACTAAAGGACTGAATATCCATTTGCAACTGCTGCCCATGTTTTCATTGGTGCCTAAGACCGTTTTATGGTCCAGTCTGACTATGTGAGCTGCCCCCTCCCATTTCCTCCAATCTAAAAAAAAAAAAAAAATTTGTTTTTTTTTTTTACATTTCATGCTGGGCTCTGGCGCCCCCCCCCCCCCCCCCCCAGGAGGCGGCCGCGCCCCCCTGGGGGGGCGCGCCCCACAGTTTGAAGACCTCTGATATATAGAGAGAGAGAGAGAGAGAGAGGTGGTGGTGGTGGAGGAGGAGGAGGAGAAGTGGTCCAAGAGCACCTCGGAAGGGCAGTCAGAAAGGAGGAAGGTCAACCAGTCCAGTGCCCGGTCTGAGATATCGCATGTATCTTGGAGCCACTTTGAGGATAAAAATGGGCAAAGGCGGAGAATGAGTACAGCAGAAGAGTTGAGAGTCTAGATTTGCAAGCACTTCTTCAAGGGAGTGCAGGAGAGCAGTTTTTGAGCCTCTGGATGCTCGGAATCCAGATTGATGGTCATGTAAACAACCAACGAGCACATTGTGCTGGGTCAGTTGGGGAAAGACCAGCTTCTCCAGGAGTTTCCCAAGGAAGTGTGTAGTAGAGATAGGGCTGTAGTTGGCCAGACACGAGGGGGTCGACTGAAGGATTTTGTCGGAGGGGTGCACAAGGGAGTGCTTGAGAGCAGAAGGGAAGGAGCCAGATGCTAAGGAGTGGTTTCAGAAGTCTGCAATTGCCGCAGCAAGGGAGGCGATGTTGTCCTTAATGGTTCTGAAAGAACAGGGAGAAACATGTTTGTATGAGACCTTCATAGACCAGACTACTCTAGAGATCTCATCTGTTGTGATAGTTGAGAAGGAGGAGAGAGTGGGTGGTGGTGAAAGAGCAGCCAAGAGGGCCAGGGGAAGAATGGAGGAAGAGGGAGGTTGGAATGTCCTTGGTTTTAGAGGTGAAATGGGTGGCCAGTGCAGTACTGTTACATCCGGACGCCGTTCTTGGTCGGTCCGGGGCACTTTGAGAAGAGTGTGTTGCATGGCAACCACTCAGCGATGCACTACACTGGCCAACCATTCAATCGCCGCCAACCATAAGGATCGAACTCTTGCCAATCACAAGACGCCCGCCATGCAGCGGTAACGTTCACGCTCTCCCATGGGAGGAGCATGTACATTTTGAAACAATTACGGGATTCACAGCCAGCTCCTCGCATTGCAACTTTGTTGCCCTCAATGCTAGTTACTGTATTAGTGCTTTGCTTCTGTGTCTCGCCTTGAGCCTCTGTTCTCTTCACTCTGCCTCCTGCAAGAGCCTGCTATGCTCCAGCTCTCCTCCTATACTCCCCGCAGCCCCCTTTCTTCTTGTCTCCTGTCATGGAGGGCAGTTTTCACTCTCGCTACCGGAGTGGACAGACATCAAGTACTTCATCTTTGCTTATCTGACTATCTTTGCAGTCCTCTCCTATACCAGTTCACGTTTCTACAAAGACTTCTCATCTCCGGACAAAGTTTTTTCCCCTTCACGGTTTTTTTTCCTTAGGGACTGGCCTTTCTGGCAGCCAGTCCATCCTTTTTGTACCATAGGGAGTCCTGGCAGCCAGGAAGGACCGACCCTACTTGCACGATAGCAAGAGCAAGACTTCCAGCAAGCCACAGGTGAGCATTACACCTAAAAAGTACACAGGGCCTGAGAAGAAAGAGGTGAGGTGGAGACTGCAGATGGATTGGCTAGTTACTTGGCGATTTTGAATAGTTCAGCCATGTTGTTTCAGGCTCCAGAGATAGCCTAGACGTGAGCCCTCCTCTTGGAGCGGATAGATAGACGGTATTGCTTTTGGAGTAGGCGGTAGGCCAGTTTGTCAGCAAATGAGCCAGAGCTCTGCCACTTGCGTTAGGCAACTCTGCACTTAAGTTTCAGAGCAGCTAGGTCGGGGTCGTACCAACTGTTAGGCTTGGAGGCATGTTTCAGGCAGATCCTCATGACGGGGGCAAGAATGTCGAGTGTGTTGGGGATAGCAAGATGAAATTTGGCAAGGTCAGAATTGGTGGGAGAGTCAAGGGGAGGCAAACGCAGCAGCTGACACACGCTTCATCGGAAGGTTGACCGCGAAGGAGGCTGGCAATGCTGGTGGAGGCTTGGTCACGGGGCAGAGAGGTCCCAGATGAGGAGAGAGTGATCGGACCAAGAGAGCAGCAGGGATGCAAACCTGGTGAGAGGTTTGGAGAGCAGCAGGGATGAAGGCACTGAGTGTGTCGAGTCGATGGGGTTGGAGGGGAGAATGGTGTCGGAGAGAGAGGTTCAGGGATCACGGAAGAGAGAAGAGGCAGAAACAGTGCAGTCAAGGTGGATGTTGAAGCTTCCAAGGAGGAGGAGTTTAGAGGTGTAGAGGTCAGAAGAGAGGAGGTAAAGTCGGCCCATTCCGAAAGGAAGACTGAAACGAACCAAGGGGCCTGTAGATAGTGGCATGGGTGAGAGTCGAAGATGCACCGAGCTTGCCGATGACTTTCAAAGGAGGAGTAGGGCTAGGTGGGTATGAGAGGGCTAGGGAACCACTTAGGGAAGATCAGATTCGACAACAGCACTGTGAATCCTATTTTCCACAGGTGCGGCAGCCCGCACGTCAACCTTTTCACATCGCAGGTCAATTACAAGTGCCCCCTGGTTGTGTCAAGGGCGGTGCAAGTGTCAGTCTAGAAATACGGATACCTCTACTTTGAGACCGTAAACGCATTTTGGTGGCCGTGGACCAACCGTCACATGGACGATACGACAGAATATAGGTTTTCGAGTTTGCCAAAGAACGGCCATTTTTATGTAACCAGAATCGCCATTTTGTTTTCTAACCATTGCTCATTGCTTTCTGTTCCTATTGCTTCGCAGTGTATTTTCCGCTTACATTGCTCGACTGTGGAACATTGTTGTCTGTATGTGAAAAGGACAAGGCCACAGGGCCGTGATGATAACAAGAATTTGCTGAAACACAAACATAGGCAGCGCCAGGAAGAATGCCCGGCTCCCTCCTTAATGTAGCCTTGAAGCAGAGCTGCAGGGCATTTAATCATTCCACAGCTGCCAGCCAGTCTCGTTATACGGTAAAATATGTTAGAATAATACCGCTAAAGGCTTGAATTATGCTTTTCTAACGGCCCCCCTTTGCTGAGCCCGCTAAGAGCATGTCGGCTCCCAGGACGCGAATAGCACCTGATAGATAGCAAGGTCCGGAATGCAACTCCCCCCCCCCGTATGTAGTTTGCTTCCAAGAACAGAAGCGCTGTGTTCTATTCAATAACCGAAAGATGCCTACGCACTCACAAATTGCAAATTGTTACTAGAATAGATGTTTGAAGGTGTCATAGTGGTCGGAGATGTCCATCATCACACCAAGTTCAAAGAAACCCAATAAAGAGGGGTGTTAAACATGTCGTAGCTGATTGTTTGCTATGCATTTTGTATATATGTAACTGATGTACGTAATTCACTCTCTTGCGTCCCTCGAGGTCTAGAGATGCACGTCGCGGGGCGTGAGACCGAGTTGGCCAACTGTGACTTTTGCTTTGCAATAAAACCCTAGCTTTGGGAATACAACCTCGTGTCTGGCATCTCTATCGTGTGTGGTGACCCGCCTTGTTTCCATAGACGTCAGGGTCCCCTAGGGGCCCCTTTCACAGGGTCCCGGCACTCTTGGGGGATGCGTTATTTTTGCCCCAGAGGATCCTCTGCAAGCTCAGGTCTTCTGTGGGCTGCAGGCTTCTCCTAATAGCCATCGGGCCTTGGTTTTCGGGCCTCCTCCAGCTCAAGTCGATGGGTCCAGCCCCGCTGCTGACCCCCAATTGGGGGTTCCTTGCGCAGCAGGGGGGGGGCAGCAGTACAGCACTCAGACCCGGGTAAGCGTTCCCACGCAGCCTGGCTCCTGACCAGCAGAAGCTTACGCCAGCACAATTGTCGGCTGATTATTGGAACATAATACAGGAGGGCTAGGAAGCTCTTGATACAAGAGCAAGTGGACCAGATTCTGTCATTGGGCGCAAGTGAAGGGGTAGACGCCACCTCACTTGCTCTGTGGACAATGTCCCCTTTTTCAGCCCACTTGGACCATTCTGGAGTCCAGGTTGACAACTGTTGCACCTATTTGGCAGCAATCTCTGCTGCAAATTCGGTGGTCAAGGCGCACCTCACAGCCTTGTCACATCTGTTTCCACCCATGCATAGGCCTCATCCAACCTGGGACCTGTATATGGTTCAGTTGGTGCTTCAGTGCAAACCATTTGAGTCTTTGACTTCAGAAGATCTCAAGTGGGTAATGGTAAAAACTGTCCTGTTGGTGGCGCTCATGACTGCATATAGGATTAGTGAGCTGCAGGCCCTTTTGGCATGCAAGCCATTTACTGTTTTTCAGGTCGTTAGAATGCACCCCAGGTTTTTGCTGAAGGTGGTTTCACTCTTTCATCTCAATCAGATCTGCCTACCAGTCTTCTTTCCTAATCCACAGTCAGACGCAGAGTCGTAGCACTCATTGGATCTGCGGAGGGTGCTCAAGTGCTACCTCCCGTTCGACCTCTCCCAGACAAAGCAGCTCAGAAGGACAGAGGCTTTGTTTGTCACGCTACTCGAGCTTCCATTTTGTGGATGGTTCTGGCCATTTCAAAGGCTTACACAGCCATAAGCAAAAAGGTACCACCAGGTATCCATGCGGGGAGGGCCAAAGCCACGGCTTTGGCTATGCAAAGGCACGCCTCGTGGAAGGCTATTAGCAAGGCAGCTACTTGGGCCACACCCTCAGCAGGCACTACTCCGTGTACATCCGCTCCAGGAGAGGGGCAGTTTTTTCTGACATGCAGTTCTCAGGAATAATTTTTCCTCCTGTTAAGCTCTCATTCACCACCCAGTTTTATTTTGTTTCGGTGGAATCACCCACAAGGATGGAGGGAAGGGGACGGGGACTTATGAGTAATAAAAATGACTGGAGTACTCAAGTCCCTTTCCTCCATACATCCCACCCACCGTCCCCCGCTAGTATGCCAGGGGCCAACATTGTCAGGACAGCCAGGTTTACAAGCGCCTGCTCTGTCAAAAGGGGACTTGGGTGAGGTGCTGGAGGGCAGGGCCTAATGGGCATTCCTATGCCCAGGGTTGCACCCCCACGCGCTATTCTACATTTAAAGGGGACACTCATATTTTTTGCTGCCAAACAGTTCTGGCACCGTCCCTGTGCCGGGGGATGCCCGTAAGGATTGAGGAAAGGGGGCTTGGGACAATCAGTACTTTAGTCACTACAGTAACTATTGTATTGTAGTTGGCATTTATATAGTGCCTTTTGCCATTATTATAGTCTAAGCCCTCTGGTTGTGGGATGGCCTCAATGGACCAAAGTCCAGAGTGTTGGAGATCAGAGTGGGATTGGAATGCGTGTATGTATTTGGCCACGGTAAGGCTTAGCCGGGCTGGTCAGGCTTCGGTATAAGCAACCTACGAAGATCAAGCATGTGGATGTGTGCTGAGAGGAGGGGGCATCAGGAGATAGCATGAGTGCTGGAGACTGGCTATGTGTCCAGCGTGATTGAATTCGACATAGGTCTTCTCTGTTTTCTGATGTCGGGTGTCCAGGCACAGTGTCCCGGTAGCCTGAATTTTGTCATAGGTTGTAGCTGCATTCTGCTGTGAGTGGATGGATAGCCGTGTCTGCAGCAGATGTCCACTGAAGTGGTGCATTTATACGTTACAAGAGCACCAATGGAACTTAACTTTGATGTCGCTATGATCAGATGGTTCATAAAATCAAGGGGACTATTAAAGCCTGCTGTTTGACCTGCTCTCAGACAGGCAATCAGGAGACAAAGCTTGCAGGGCATGAAAGCTAAGCTTGGGAGCAGCGCTTTGGTCCTCCCTCCAAGGCACGGACGGCTAAGGATTGCAGTAGGAACGGTGAACCGCCATCCCTTCGATGGAAACTTACGTTCCCGAGACACAAAACTCAAACTGGCTCACTTTGCCGATTATTGGTTACGGCAATCGGTCAATGGAGATAGGATATGGCATTTATATTGAGCCTGTACAAAAGTGTTTCTAGACGCAACAAGACAAGGAGGACAAAACACCAATCTTATAAGGCCTTGTGCCATTGAGATCGCGCAAGCGTGGGGAGGGGAGTTGGGGAAGTGCTGGTAATCGGAGGGTGCAGCCAGCAGGTGGCTCATAAGTGCAAAGAGAGGTGTCTGTAGGGTTTGAGATACAGAACACAAGTGCTGGGGGGGGGGGGAGCAAAAGACAGTACAAGGTGCAATTGGACAGGCAAGGACCTTGGCCCAAATTCAGAGGTTGGCCAGGTGACCAGTGCGTGGAACAGACGTGTCATCAGCAGGGGAGAGGAAGAGCGGAAGCGAAGAGGACGGTCTTGTGTTGCCTCCAGAACGGAAGATGGTTCTGCTCAAGTTTGAGAGAGGCAGGGAGGCTGTTCTAGAGGTAGGCCCCAGCTGAAGAAAGAGATCTTCCCCCAACTCTCTGCTTGGAAAAGCGGCTGACACTCTGAGTTGGAGGTGGATGAGCAAAGTGCTCGAGAAGGGAGATACTTAGGCAAAGAGTTGGAGGTAGTGTAGATGCAGGCCCCAGAAAGCCTTGTGGACAATGCAGAGGGTCTTGAACTTGATCCTTGCCGCCCCTGGGAGCCAATGAAGAGATTTCAGAGCTGGAGAAATACAGAGAGTTCTGTTCTGGATAAATTGTAGATGAGGGAGAGTAGAGGCAGGAAGATTTAGAAAGCGGGTGTTTCAGTAGTCCAGCTTTCAGAGGACCAGAGCTCTGGAGACAGAGGTATTCTTCCCTCCCACCCCAGAAACTCACTGAGGAGGTGCAGCTGATACTGTGACTTCTTAGAGGTGTCATAAATGTGAGGAGAGGAGAGGGTGGGGTCGAATATTACCCCAATGTTCTTGGCCTCACAGGTAGGAGAAGGAAGAGGGCCCAGAGTGGGCGTCCAGAGAGAGAGAGGGAAAGGAGGGAGCTTGCGTTCCGATGAGGAAGATCTTGGTCTTAGTGGCATTGAGGCAGAGATCATTAGCGACACACCACTCCTGAATTGCAGACCGTCAGGAATGCGAGAAGGAGTAGAGCTGGCCGAAGGGCGCTTGAAGGAGAACTGGGTGTCCGCATAGCACTGAAAGTTGGAGCCGAGAGCAGGGTGGGCGAGAGGAGCCAGGTATTGGTTGATCAGCCAGGGAGAGAGCTTATACCCCTGGGGAACACCACAGGTAGAGAGAGATAGAAGAGAGGAAGGACCCCAGTTGTACCAGAGAGGGTCGGTCAGTGAGAAAGGAAGTCAGCCAAGCCAGTGACTGATCAGTGATACCCAAGTTATCACAGAGGCGCTTGGGCAGGATGGCATGGTTGACCGTGTTGAAAGCAGAAGAAGGATCAAAGAGAATGAGGACAGAGGGAAGGTTAGAGTCTAGGTTGGAGAGCAGGTCTTCACGGATGTTTAGAAGAGCAGTTTCCGTGCTTCTGGCTGCACTGAAGCCAGACTGATGGTCATGGAGACAACCAACAGATGCAGTGTGAAGGTTAAACCAGGATATGGCCAGCTTTTCCAAGAGATTGCCCAAGAAAGCAGTGAAAGAGATCAGGGGATAATTGGCCGGAGAGGAACGATCGACAGAGGGCTTCTTAAGGAGGGGGTGCACAAGGGAATACTTCAGGGGGAGGGTAAAGTTCCAGTGTCAAGAGTGATTGCAGAAATTGGCCAAGGCTGGAGCAAGAGTATCAATGTGCTCCTTGATGGTTTTGGAGGAACAGGGAAGAACGTGTTTTGACAAGACTTTCATAGATCGGCCTTGTCTAGAAACATTGTCTGGTGTGAACAAGGGAAAAGAAGATAAGGTAGGAGGAGAGGAGGCCACAGACAGGCCAGACGTGGAGGAGGAAGAGCAGGTGGACAGGAGGCCCTGACTTTTAGTAATTAAATGAGGCCAAGGCTGTGTGTAGGGCCTGGGAAGGAACAGGAGAGGTAGGTACTGCAGCAGGGTTGGCCAGCTCCTTGCAGATTTTGAAGAGTTTGGCTGAGTTGTTAGATGCCGCAGAGACACGAACTTGGAGTCTGTACTACCTTTGGAAGCAGGTGACAGGCCAGTTTGTCAGACTGCTTCTGTACCCTTCCACTCAGCCAACCTGCACTTGCGGTTCAGGTTGACGAGGTCCGAGTCGTACCAAGAGTTGCACTTGGATGTAGGCTTCAAGTGGATCCTCATGACGGGGGCAAGTACATCAAGAGTTTCAGAGATAGAAAGATGGAGGGCAGAGAGGGCTGTGTCAGGATGTGAATCAGCCAAAGGTGCAGAAGGAGGAGAGATGGCAGTCAAAGCCTCAACTGACGCAAGCTTCATGGGTCGAATGACCGAGAAGGTAGGTGACAGTGTTGGGATCGGCTTGGCCTGGGGGGCATAGAGAGATGGGAGGAAAGGTGAAAGTGTTTGCTCCAGGAGAGAGAGGAATGGTGAGAGGGTGGGGTGTGGGGAGATCAGAACGTCCAGGGTGTGCCCTGCAGAGTGGGTTGGGCCAGAGGGAAGAATAGAGAGACAGAGGGAGTCGCAGAGGTTGCAGAAGGACAAGAAGCATCCAGGTGGATGTTAAGGTCTCCGAAGAGAAGTTGAGAGGTAGAGGCGAGGAGGGAGTTCCGCTCACTCAGAGAGGAAGTTAACTACCTGCCCGGGTGGCTGGTAGATAGTGGCCACAGTGAGAGAAAGGTTAGGAGCGAAAGAGAGAGCCTGTAAACCAGGCATTCAAAGGAGTAGTCGTCCTGCATAGGAATGATAGAAGCAGGGATCCACTCTGGGAAGATCAAGGCTACACCCCCAGCTGGACGGTTGGTTCTGGGCGCGGAGAGGATTTGTAGCCATCAGGAAGAAGAGTGTCAAAACGTGTGACAGAGCTGGCCGCGAACCACGTCTTGGTCAGACAGAGGACATCCAGATCGAGGTCTACCAAGAGATGGCAGATGTCAGAGGAGTGTTTGACAGCTGAGTGAGAGTGGCAATGTGGAGCAGATTGCCACCATTGAAAGACAGAGAGGTACAGGTCAGAGGTGCGCCCTGTGGAAGTGTTGGAGGCACCAGAGGATGGGCAAGGTAGCCAAGGAAGAGGAGGTGGGTGGCAGAAGGAAGGGGCAACAGGGTTGCTGGAGAAGCAGCAGGGGCAACTGTAGAGGTGGCAGAGGACGAGTGAGGCAGAGGAGCCAAAGAGGAGAGAGAAGGGACAGCTGGAGAAGAAAGAAAGTTGATAAGGCGCAGGAAGCACCTATTAAAAAGGAGGTTGGCCTTGAACCAAGACAGTGCCATTTAGGTAAACATTAATGATGGTCTTGGAGGAGTGGAAGGGGCCCAAGAGGGCCTCCCATCAGGTGCCACCATTAATGGGTGAGGAGGAGAAAGAACAGACCATATGGAGGGTCCATAGGCGCTGAGAGGTAATGACAAAGAGGATGTTGGTAAGGGTCTACTTGGAGATATCACTGGTGTAGGTATCGGCGAAGGGGAGGCCTGGATTGGAGATAGGATATGCCTCTTGAACTTCTTCCTGCCAGACTTGGTGAGAAGGATAGGATAGTCGATAGAAAAACAGAAGATAGGAGTGAAAGAGAGCACCATAGAGGGTACAGAGGGCAGAGTGGGGGGAAATGGAGAGTGGAGGCGTGAGAGGTGGGCTAAGGGGCAGGCAGGAAGGGGGGGAGGGAGAAACACTAGGATGAGGGGAGGACACAGAAGGAGGAGGGCACAGAGCGGACAGAACAATGACTGAAATCCGATACAAAATATAGATATGCAAACAAGTACAAAACTCAGTTAGAAAAAAGAACAAACGGGGATCCTGAAAGAAGGAATAAACAGCAAGGGATGTAGGCAACAAAAAGTCTAAAAACAACCAGGAGAAACAAAATTGCCAGGACAGAGCAATCGACCAGGGAACCTAGAAAAGAATGAACAGCAAAGCACAGATGCAGACAGTATGGTGTAAGCAAGCAACCATGGATGGTAAACTACCCAAGGCAGGACAACTACCAAGGGAACCTAGAGGGAAAGAAAACTGCAAACCATGGAGAACTAAATCAGAGTAAATGGGTCAGGTGAAGGGAGTAAGGAGGGGGAAGGAAGGGCTCGCAGGGGAAGCAGAGGGCGTGTGCAGCAGGTGGAGAAAAAAGGAAATGCACACAGCAAGGGAGGCGAGGTGTGCACGCGATCGAGTACTGCGAGGGAACACACGCAATAAGGGAATGTGTGAGAGCGCACATGGCCAAGGACGCGCGGAGCCCATGCAATCAAAGAGTTTGCGGGAATGCACGCGGCGGCCTAGGATGTGAGGAGTGCACGCGATCAGGGAATGCGCAAGAATGCACTTGGCCAAGGGCCCGTGGTGCGTATGCAATCAAGGAATGCGTGGGAACGCACACAGCCTAGGAAGCGAGGAGCGCATGTGATCAAGGAAAGCGAGTGGACACATGTGGCCCAGTAAGCTAGGATTGCACGCGATCAAGGAATGCGCGGGAACCACACGGCCAAGGTCCTAGAATGCATGGGAGCGCATGTGGCCCCAGTACAGGGCCTAAGATGAGGAGGAACAAGCTTGGCCTAGTGTTAGAGTGACTGCACGCAATCAGGGATTGTCAGGATGCGAGGGGGTGTGGGGGGGTAAGTACAGGTCATGGAGGAAACCGTGCAATGGTGAGAAGGGGGCACCAGGTCAGGGGGTTACGTGGAGTAAAGCAAGCTGAACTCTCCCGCAACTTCTTACCTGGCAGCCGCAGACAGGGTAAATCGTCCGCACTCACTGCACCGCATCTCCTTCTCCACCAAAAAGGGTCGGATTGGCCCATCTTCCACTCTGCCCGTGGCCGGGCCGAAATAATGTGTACTCCCTGGGGGCCAATTTCTGCCCAATCCTGGGCCGGTTTGAAGAAAAAAATGTCATTGTGGGAATTTTTTTTTTTTTTAAAAACAAACAAAAACCACCCGCAATGGCATAATTCATCACAGCAAGGTAACATATGTTACCTTGCTTTGATGATTGATTTGCATGCATGATGTGTGCATCATAAATTACGATGCATGCATTATTCACATGCTGCTGCAGCATGCGGCCAACTTTGCACCAGACCTGCAGATGAACTTAACTGGTCTGTTGTTAAATCTCAGTTACCAGTTTAATGGTATCCACTACAGAATAATTGCTCATTTTACTATAGCTGATATGATAGCTCAGTTGGTTGAGCACTCGCTGCTGCGATGTGTGTATTATCTGCAGGTTCGAATCCCATCAAGGTCATCTCAGCCTTTCATCATTCTGAAGTCGATAAATGAGTACCGACACAGGTTGGGTGATATTGTGTGCATATTTGTTCTATAAAAAAGAACTTAAGCGTAAGTGCTATACAATAACATATCATTTGGCCTTGGACGTCTGCTTGCATTCAGTCATTTGACAATATGGATCTTAACACACCGATATTAATGATACATATGGTGATCCATTCTTGTATGAAATGTATATCACAATAGTGAAATCATAACCATATTTTTCGTAGTGTACTTAGGAACAATGCTATTTGATGCCACTTCCTGTTTTATCACGGGGTGAAAGGTTGTGTTTCATCGCTTCCGGGCATGTCACTTTCGGGTGGAGATCGAGGGGTGGGCCACTTTTTTGAGCCGATGGGTGGGCCACTTTTTGTTGGGTGTCCCAGTCCAACCCTGCCGACAAACACCTGCGTCGCTAAACACTGCAGCCTTGTCTAGCAAGGGCTTTGCCGCAGAGGGGCCGTGCCTAGTTTCTTATAGGTGCGGATGTGTGGACATGGCAAGCGTGCTACGTTTTGTTGAGCAGTGTCTCCTGCACACCTGCATCGGTCAACACTGCAGCCTTGTCCGGCGAAGGCTTTGCCACAGAGAATCTGTGCCTCAGTTCTTATAGGCATGGACGTAGCAAGAGTGCTACATTTCATCAGGCAGTGTCTCGTGCGCACCTACATCACGCAAACACTGCAGCCTTTTCCTGTGAGGGCTTTACAGCAGAGGGTCCGTGCCCTGGTTCTTATAGGCCCGTCCAGCATACTGCACTCTGTCCAATTCATGTTTTAAAAATGTTAAACTATATTTAGATGTTTTTTTAAATCACAAAAGGCTGTACCGTTGTAAAAGCCATTTCTTTTAGGATATCTTTTGACGGCCATTCTCCCAGGCAACCATATACTAGACTGATGCTGTGCCATGCCAGTACATATGTCGAGCTTATTCATTTCATGGTCCTCCCCCCGGATCAGCTAGTCTTACTCGCATGACACCAAAGTTACCAGACTACTCTAAATTGCCATCAGAGTGGTCACCCTGTACCATTTACCTGTTTTGTATTCTTCTCAGTAGGGTGAACTTCACAGATGTCATCTTGACCTTCCTCCAGTTCCTCAGCCTCACTAGCCATTTCTTCCTCGAGGGCCCATTGCGGTTAACGCTATTTTGTTCTCATCAAGTATAGTATCCCATTGTTCATACCAGTGCACTGGAACACAATGCTGCCCGTCAAGTTGGAGCACTTTATGGATTTCACATTATGGAGGAAAATGGGGAAGACCTTGGAATTGTCCTCCTGGCCCTCCCACTAACTTCACTGAGGGGATCCCCTTCGACTAAAGTCATCTTGGCTTTCGTTAATCCAAAGAACGGTCCGACAGGCTTAGAAAATGGTGGGTCAGATGTGTTTGAAAGACAAGTTCAAGGGATAATGAAGAAGTTGGGCCATGATACAATCAGTGTATTTGAGTATTTACACCCGAAGTGTCACCTAACTGACCCACTATGTTCTGAGAGCCTTGATAGGGACCTTACTGCCTTTGAAATGGCCCTGGATGATTCTACCTCACGCATAGGGATACTTTTGAAATTGTTTATGGTCCTGAACACTTGAGTGCTGGATGGCAGACAAAAACTTAAAAAGATATTGGGATTTACTTTACGGGGAGTCCCAGAACCCATTTGGACAAAAAAATATACAAGGTCACTTTCCATGGCAATCCCACCACCAATGTGATAGAACACAATTTAAAGGTACACCATGGATGGCATAGAGACCTGTTAAGGCTATCTAAAATGTATGTGGGCGTCTCCCCTCTGTGTGCAAGGGTTTGTGGACAAGTTGGGTCCTAGTCCCATGTGTGGTGGTCGTACCCGTTAAACTCCTAAAAAAAAAATACCTCGCTCGTCTCCCTCCTTCCTTCCTTCCTTCAAACTGCAGACCGATCTCCAACACCCGCTTCATTGCTAAACCCCCTGACTGCGGCTTGCAAGCAACTCGGGCTATTCACAGAAGC
Source organism: Ambystoma mexicanum (assembly GCF_040938575.1). Taxonomy (NCBI): domain Eukaryota; kingdom Metazoa; phylum Chordata; class Amphibia; order Caudata; family Ambystomatidae; genus Ambystoma; species Ambystoma mexicanum. Next base: position 1,091,725,884 of record NC_090929.1, read on the forward strand.
CAACGGGCTCGTCAACCCAGCCCAATCTGGCTTCAGACCCCTGCGAGGAACTGAATGTGCCACTGTAGATAAGCACTCACTGATCTGATGGTATTCCCTCCCATGCGTGGGTGAATTGACAAATGTGGCCTCCTGGAGAGGCATGGGAGGGAACCTGGACTGGAATGTCCTTGCTTGGAGTCTGAGGACCCTCTAGCTGTGGTGGCTCTGTGGTGGCTCTAAGGAATAAGTTACTTACGTGTAACTCCAGAATTGCATCTTTCATAGATTCACATGCTGTGAATATTCCCTCTCATCGGGCTGGGAATCCTCAGTAACATAGAGCAGTTTAAACTGAAAACGTTCAGTCACTTTAATATTAATAATTTTTGGGTCATACTGCGCAAAGCCAATAGGAACTCCTCCCTTAGCTCCTCCCCTGTCGGTCATCTTCAGATTTTGTACCGCACGTTAGTGTAGGGAGTCCTCAAAAAATCATCTCAAACTTTTCTACGATAAAAATTTAAATGTAACATCTTTTTCACGACAAATAGATATTTTTATGTGTCTACTCAATGACTGCCTTTGCAGCGACAGCACAGCTAGCATTGACCGTCCCGTCACTGGTATTCTTCGACAAAGCTTTGTCTGCGTAGTTGGGCCTACCTCATGAGGAATCCACAAGGAAAAGCCTGTTCAAGGCCAGTGCCTACTCTGGACTGAAGAATGTCTACGTAGAGGATCACCACAACTGCCTCGTTGGCCTTCATCCTCACTATATCATCCAGGACTGTGAAATTTGCCAGTCATTCTCCAACAAAACACTGAGGGATCGTCACCGCTGTCTCGTCGCTTGGCTCGAGAACGCCGGTGGCCTCTGACTTTGCTTCAGTACGGAGTTGTGCCTCGTTAGGCCGGGCCAGGCCCAACAAACCACCTCTAGCGCAAGGTCTAGGTTTCACAGAGTCCAGGCCTCCAAGAAGAGGCATAACGATTCCTCAGCCGACGAGCCCAGATCCTTGCACAAGGACAAGTCTTCAACAAAGGTCAGTGCCCAAGGGTATCAACTGGAGATGAGAGCCGAAGCTCCTTCCATCGCCCCAAGGATGTTACATCCACTAAGTCCACATCCAAATATGGTGGCCATTCTTCATCTTCGGAGTCTAAGACAAGCTCTTCATCTAAATCTGGGATGAAAATGTCATTGTTGACGACCAAGCCTCACTCTGGGTCGTCCCGAGGCTGTAGACACTGTCCATGACCCCGACTGGCTCACAGCGACGGTCAACGAAACAGTCTACTACCACGACTACCTCATCACAGCCGTCAACAAAGCTAAACAGTCATCGGCTACGACAACCACTCCAACGACCACGAGGATCTCGTCGACATCTACGTCCACAGCTGTGTCACACTCCTCGACGACAGTGTCGACTGGCAAAAATCACCACCACGCCTTGGTAACCACGGCCATCGTCACTGGCGTTTCAGACACCAGTACAGTATCTGCATTAACTGCCTGTCCATGAGCATCTTTCCCTAACCTTGTGGTGGCCTTGCTGCCGGGTGGCATCGCTGTGTCAGAGCCAGCTCTCTCCCAGTCAGAGACAGAGGAGGAGGAGGAAGCCATCATATCACTGTCGTCCTCTCCAGAGCACATAACATCGCCTCACAGAAGGCGGAGTGAGGCAAGCAGGATTAGGCTACCACCTTTACCCCCTCTGCATTCAGATCAAGCCATCACCCCTACAGAAAGAGACATGTCTCTGGACATTTTATCTACTCCTACCACTCTGGTGAAAACCCTGCAACGACGTCTGCCTGCACTGGCCCTGGTTACAGCATCGGTCAGACAACGTTGCATTGATAACCCTGCCCTTCCAGGGAGATGGACGACATCCCCCCCAAGAGGGATAAATGCCAAGGGGGTAAGCACCAGTCGGCGCCACAGAGTCTGATACTGGGATGGACAACGACCCAGACGGCAGGGCCTCCAAGCACACTACCCAGACTGGTGAATTTTAAGATTTCATTGCCGCTGATGGGGAGCCAGATGACGTTCCACTCAGGGACTCACCCCCTGATGAAGTAGGAGCCTTCCACGCTCTCATGTCCAGGGCGGCCACGATGTTTGGCCTTGTGCTGAAGGAACAGCGTAAAGACATGGCACGTCCTCAATTTATTATCATCGGACTCTCCATATACCACTACCACATCCATTCCACCACCATACCCCCACACTAAGAGCCAATATGCAACTCCCAACCATCGGTCCACCTTTCCACTACACGACCCATAGCACCGTGGGCCCACCTCACCCCCTGAATTCCACTTCACACCAGCGTCTTACAATCTCATACGTAGAAATTCCTTCTTAGGATGCCGCACTTCCCAATTCCTGGCTAATAAATCCAGCCGCAACTCCCAAACAACACCACATACCAACACAATCTCAAGAACCTAAGCACCACCCCTCATGACAAGCCTAAACGTCCTCAAGACACTCCACCACCCGCCACCATCAAACTCAACTGTGCCCTCATAAATGCCAGATCCCTTGTCACACACGCTCTCGAGATATCAGATTTCATCCTAGCCAACAACCTTGATTTACTGCCAATAACTGAAACCTGGTTACATCCAGAAGCAGGACCTGCACTTATGCTTACAGTCCCAAAAGATTACACCATCACCAAAGTGGATAGAACATCCAGCAGAGATGGAGGAATTGCCTTCATTTCCAAAACCCAGCTGTGCCTAAGAGAATTTGCATCTTTTCTGTTCTCATCTGGGGAACTTCTATCTGCAAAACTGCCACTCTCTGCCCAAAGTATACTTCTAATTCACCTGATCTATAGACCACAAGGCCCAACCTCCACATTTGAAGACATTTCCAACCTACTTTCCCACAACACCAAACCCACTTCAAAAATCCTACTGCTAGGAGACCTGAACGTAGGGTACAAAGACCCCCTAGATTCCCACACCGCCCTCTCATCTAACCCATAATCAATCCATCACACGCCCCTGAACTTTATCCAGAAGCTCTAGTTAACATGTCCAATAAAAACCTACAACTAGCGCTAGACCAAATCGCCCCTATCAAACCCAGAAAAGCCAAACAACCCAACCACCTAAACAACTGGTTCACACCTGAACTAAAAGCATTGAGGAAAGCAAAAAGATCTGCAGAATCTACCTGGCAAAAAAACCCATCACCCCACAACAAAGATCTCTTCAAGATAGCAGCCGCCACCTATAAAAAAGCTATTCTAAATACCAAAATTGGCACTTTTAACAGCAGAATACAAAATGCTGAATCCAATGTGAAAGAACTTTTCACCATCCTCAGAGTATTGTAAGCGCCCATAACCCCCAATCTACCTGTGTCAGACTCCACATGGTGCGCCAAAATTCAAAAGGCACTATTAGACAAAATAGCCCTACTTCAAACTAAAATAGAAGCCAAAAGACTCCTCCTAGCCACTAAAGGTACAAACAACACCAACAACTCTGATCTCTTCGAATTTGCACCAGTCACCATCTCTCAAGTTGAAGCAATAATTACCAGACTCAAACCATCAATATTTCAAGGGGACATCTGTCCCGCATCCTTCATTAAAGGAGTTAAAGACTTTGCCCCATTCACCACCACGCTCATAAAACACTTTATTCGTTTCATGCACTGTACCCAAGAATCTCAAAGAAGCCTGGGTCAAACCACTGACCCAAAAACCCACCCTAGATCCGAACATTCCTACTAATTACCGTCCCATCACCACCGCCCCATTCCTGCTAAAAATCCTTGATAAAGCAGCCTATATCCAAATCCAGAACCACCTCGAAACGCATAATCTTCTTGGCCTCCGCCAATCTGGTTTCAGACCTAGTAGACACGGCACAGAGACAGCCCTTGTAGATCTGAAAATCCAAATGGATGAGGCCAAAGATAAAGGCCATCCTTCCCTCCTCCTACTTCTTGACCTCTCAGCGGCCTTCGACCTGGTCGACCACAACATCCCAACTGCACATCTAACCACCTCTGCTTCCTTCTCACCAAATTCAGCTAAATGGATCCAATCCTTCCTGGCCGAAAGATCCATGAGGGTTTTCTCAGACAATGCTTCTGCAGACCCCTCACCTATCACGTGCAGAGTTCCCCAAGGTTCCTGCATCTCCCCCCCCCCCTATAACATCTTTACCAAGAGGTTATTTGACCACAGGCTCACATGAAAAAGACTCAGCCCTTCTCAATGAAATCTACAGCAAGATCCAAGACTAGATGGCTAAGCATGGGCTTTGTCTAAACGATGACAAAACGGAGCTCTTACTCATTGGCTCTAAACAGCGCCTCAATAAACTCGACCCAAAATACAACTCATTCAACATCGATGGAAATCTTTTAAGGTCTCCAATAATGCCAAAACACTGGGTGTCTACCTAGACTCCACCCTGACACTATCAAGACAGGTCAACGCCTCTGCCTCCGCCTCGGCCTACACCACTAAACTTCTAACAGCCTGCAGACCTTTTCTATCCACTCAATTTTGTATCATATTGGCAAGAGCCCTGATACTTTCCAAACTCGACTATTGCAACTCCCTATATCTAGGCACTAGCAAGCAAAATATCCACAAACTTCAAATTTTACAAAATAACTCCCTTAGGGCAGCCCTCAACATCCCACATACGGACCACATCTCCCACGCATGACCGACTGCCAACTGGCTCTCTATAAAAGACGGAATCACCTTCAGGACCTTCATGAGCACTCAGAAATGCCTCAACACTGCTCCAAAATACCTTGTCGCCAAATTCTGCACAAGGACATCCTCCAGAACCAGCTACGCGCGTTGCCTCAACATTCCCAAATACAGACTCCAGAAATCAGGCGGCACCAGTTTCCCAGTCTTAGCGGCAAAAACATGGAACTCTATGCCCCCATCACTGAGAGATGAACACTCCTTCCATGCCTTCCGCTTCAAAGTCAAAGCATGGCTTTTCTCCTCAATCCTTCTCACATAACCTTATACTCATTTCTTCAACCCTCAACTTTTATATACCTGTATATAGTTCAAATCCCAGCCTGCAACTTCAGTCTTCCGACTATTTAATGTTGTAAATGACTTTAACACTGCATCTCAATCCTGTCTGTAACCAGCATCACCAATCATACCTGTACACTTCTGTATACTGTATATTATGTAACTTTAAACTTCTGTATTTATGTAACTGTACATGTATGTAACCTCCACACAAGACCAAGCACCTAGCTACCCCCTGGGTTCAGCGCGCTATATAAGCAAATAAACAAACAAAACAAACAAGAAAGTGTACTGTCCCAGCGCAGAGAGCAAAGCAGGAAATCCATCATGTCTATCCCGCTGTTGGAAGACTTCTGGGACGATGGCCTATTCACCTTGGCACATCCTGCAACTACCCTTGCTAAAAAAGACTGGTTTGTCAAAAAATACAGATCCCCCAGAGAGAGCTGCCTCTGTACACAACCCACACCAGACTCTGTTGTCTCGGCTGCAGCCAGGAAAAGGTTGGCTAATACATTCTCATCTCGCTATGTCCCCCCAGACAAGGAAGCAAAACGGCTTGACACCTTTGGTAAGAAAGTTATCACCACTGCAGCCACAACTATCAGGGCGGCAATTGGAATGGCCATACTCGCAAGTTACGATCTCGAGCTGTGGTACAAGTTGGGTCCCTTGCTGAAGTTACTACCAGACGACAAGAGGCCTTCGACATCTTCCATGAAGGTGAGTTGGCTTCCGACCATGCCATTACGGTCTCTGTAGACATCCAAGGCACTGTTTTCGCCAGCTTTTCTACCAGACATCCAGTCCAGGGGCGTAGATATGCCCTTCGATGGATCTGCGCTCTTTGGAAAAATGTGGATGAGGCCCTGCAGTCCATAAAAAGCTCATTGGGTAGACTGCAGCAAAGGCGCCAGTCTTTTCATTCAGGAAAAGATTGCACCACATACTAGTCATCTTCTTACAAGACCCTGTATTCATCAGGGGACCAATTCAGGAAAAGATCCCAGTCTTACAGGGGTTCACAGCGACGCTGTGGCTCAGCCCAATCAAGGGGCCAGTCCGGCAAGCAGACATAACAAGCACAGGGTTAGGCCCTCTCACTTCAGCACCTCAGTGGGAGGACACCAGTCAAAGTTTGTCGACAAATGGACACTAATCACAACCGACCAATGGGTGCTAGCCCTCCTCCAGCAGGGGCACTTGCTAGAATTTGTGGACTATCCACTGGACATTCCTCCCAAGCACAAACTAGAAAGACTACAACACCTCTTGCTTCAGGAAGTGCACGCTCTGTAGCGGAAGTGTGCAGTGGGAGAAGGTTCTGAGAAATAAGCTGGGCACGTGAGTTTACTCCCGCTATTTCCTGGTAAGGAAAAAAGCACTGCACAACAAGTGGGGGGTGGGGGGTTGGAGACCCATTTTAGACCCAAGGGTGCGCAACAAGTTCCTAAAATTGCAAACATTCCATATGGTCACACGCTACAGCTGGTGTTGTCGCAGCTACAACAAATAGATGTTTTGGTGTACCTCGACCGTGCCTGCTTCCACAACCCTAGTCGCCTCACACTGGTGATACCTACCCTTCGTGCTGTCAGGAGTACATTATCAGTTCAATGCCCTTCCATTCGGCCTACGGTCTTGTCCGCAAGTGTTTACCAAGTGCCTTGCGCCTTTGGTGGGTCACCTGCGGTGGAGGGGTGTCAACATCTACCCGTATCTAGATGACTGGTTTTTGAGGGCCCCTCTTTTCAGCTGGCAGAAACCAACACCGCCATCATTATCCAGTGTCTACAGCAACTGGAATTTTCCATCAACTTCCCAAAGTCATGCCTGGTTCCATCGCAAGAGGCACTCTATCTCGAGCAGCACTTGACACCCAGACCTTCCACACCAGACCCTTGGACGAAAGGATGGCGGCTCTTTTACACAAAGTGCACTACCTCAACAGTGCCTGAGCGACGACAGTCCGCAACTACAAATCCCTGCTGGGGATGTTGTCACCATGCCTCCCGTCAGTTTCCAACTACCGATTACAGTGGAGTCTGGTTCAGGAATTCTTCTATGCCCGCTGGGTCCAGTCATCAGGGTCCTGGGACGACCAGATTGCCGTAACACCAGGTTTCAAGCGAAGCCTTTGCTGGTGGGCAGTAAGGGAACACCTGGTACAAGGCACCCCCTTCAGACTGCCAGACCAACAGGTGACCGCCACGACAGATGCTTCACTGGAGTGCTCAGGCGCCCACTGTCAAGACCAACACACCAGAGCCTTTGGTCGAAGGAGGAAAGGAGCCACCATATCAATCTGCTGGAGCTATGAGCAATTTTCTGGGCTCTGAAGTCTTTTCTTCCCTCCTGAAGGGGAAGGTGGTGCGCATTTACACCAACAACACAACATCTATGTTTTATGTCCGCAAGCAAGGAAGACCAAGGTCCCCACAGCTTTCCAAGGAGGCCCAAGCCCTGTGCCTTACAGCAAGGCATGTTTCTCATTCCCCTCCATCTACCAGGGATTTCGAACGCAATGGCGGACTCCCTTAGCGGGTAGTTGTGCTCCTGCCATGAGTGGGAACTGCACAACAACCAGCTACACCTATTTCGGATGTGGGGTGCTCCGGAGATCGAGCTCTTTGCCACCCACAACAGGCGCTGCAAAATATTGGCCAGCTGCTTTCCCCATCCGGAGAGCTTGGGGTACGCCTTTGCAATGCCATGGAAGGGGATGTGTCTTTATGCACCCCCCCACATTACTCTGGTGCCTCGAGTCCTAAACACCAGACTATCAGTGCAAACTGATATTAGTGGTCCCTGCATGGCCGAGACAGTTTTGGTACTCGGACGACCTTGCCCTCTCGCCTGCCCCACCGATTAAGCTGCTTACTCACCCATTGCTCCTGTCCAGGACTCAAGGAGCAGTACTGCACCACGGCCCGGCTCCTGTCTTCTTAGAGTTTGGGGCACTGTCCCTTCCGCAAGACTGCCAAACTATCCTGGTCAGGGCTAGAGCCCCGTCCACCTTTATTTAATGTATTTATATGCGCCACAGGCATCGGGGCACCTAAAATTAGGCAAAGATACCATGCAGGAAAACAGGACAACTGAGAACAAGAAGGGAGGGTCGAGCTGCAACCGATGGTTACTTAAAGAGTGAAGTTTTCAGGGCTCTGCAAAATGCTAGGTTTTTTTTCTGATCTTACAGCCATTGGTAGAGAATTCCATAGCCTGCCCGCTCTTACCTGGAAAGATCTCCCCAAGCCATTAGAGCGCCTGAAGTTTAAGCAGTTAATCTGACCCAGATTTTTCCTTCAGGTAAATTGGAGCTGTTCCAAAAAGGCCTTGATGTACAATAGTGCCAGATTTGAAGGCGACGCAATCTGTCACCGCCAGCCAGTGTAGTTTTCTATCGGCCGAGATATGTTCGCCTCTGGATTGATTCTTAACAATACGCACTGCATTATTCTGAATTGTCTGGCATCTTGCCAAGCAGGCGCTGACAGCCCCGAATAACAGCGCGTTGCCATAGTCAAGCTTCGAGAGAATGGTTGCTCTGGCTATGGTGGCACAGTTCTTTTCATTGACCAGTGGCCTCATGTGTCTCAGCATGTGGAGGTGGTACTGACAGTTCCTGCTGATTTGATTCACGTGGGCCTCTGCGTTCAATGAGGGTTTAGGCATAATGCCTTGGGTTTTCACCTTGCCCTGTACTGGGATTACACTGCTCTTGATGTTAAAGCTTTTATAGTCAACACTCAGCTTTGCGCAAGACTGCCAGGATTCGAAGATTAGTAGTTTGGTTTTACTGCCATTTAGACACATCAATTCTTGGTCATCCACACCTTGATGAGGATATAGGCGCCCGAGAGGTTGATGGAATCCTGAGCGCAGTCACAACTCTCCTGTAGAGCCAGCTGAGTATCATCGGCGTAATTCATAGAGATTACGCTGGTGTCTTCGAGCAGAGTGGTTGAAGGTATATATTAAAGCACCAGCGACAAGCTGATGTCCTGTAACACACCACATGTAATGGGGGCCAGCAGGGAAAAGGCATCGCCCCAATGGATTTTGGACCTTCGATTAGAAAGCAATGAGTGGATCCATTTAACCGCCCTCTTTGAGCAGTTACCTGCATATTAGAGTGACCATGGTAGTTGGTCATGATCCAGCAGGTCAAAGGCTGTGGACCGGTCAAGCAAGACCAGTACCCCAGCCTTCCCCTGATCCATGCTTTTCAGCATGTGGGTCTGCAAATCAATGAGAGCAGTCTCTGTGCTGTGCACTCGCATAAATCCTGACTGTGAAGGATGTTCTTAGCCTCAACAAAACGTTGGAGTTGCCCCGTGGCGCACTTATCGAGTAGTTCTAACAACAAATTGCAGTTAGTTATCGGTCTAAGATTGCTTCAATCTTTTAGGTCGAAACCAGGTTTTTCTAACGGGGGAGTGACCGTGGCAACCTTAATTCGGATATGAGATTATCTCTGAAAGAGGCGTTAACTATGCAAGTAAAGAATGGAATAAACCGCTCTTGATGTTCTAGAATAATCCTAGGGGGAAGGATATTTCAGCGCAAGAAGTGTTGCATGATGGATAGCAAAGCTCTCATGTCTGTGGTCGTGATTGGTGCAAAAATACATTTGTACGGATCGCAGATCTTGACGTGGTCAGTTGGAGGTCCTGGGGTCAATTGGGATCGGACTGGAGTTTCCCTAATTTTATCCCTGGCTATAATGGTTTTGGCTTCGAAAGCGTCTTGCACTTCCACACAATCCGCCTTCGGCTTCTCGAGTGATTTAAGAATCTTAAGAGTTGGGGGGGTGGCCAGCCGGCGAGCAATGCAGACGCGAGTCTTGGGTAGCTTCCGTGGCTGCCAGTGACATCCTGCAAAATATCCAGTTTTTGTGGCAAGAAACGAAATAAGAACTACATCTGCCGATAGAGTAATACATTAGGAATGTGCGGCTGAGAGATGATCCACGGGACCTGCTGAAATGAGCGATTTTCATGTGAAGAACAGCCGGTGGGAGTGAGCACCTCCACAAAATGGCATCCGGCGCTGCTCAGAGCGGTGGAGAGAATCTGCCTGTGACAAAGTGCCGGCAGTGACAACAGCATCAAGGCAGGAGTCCACTGTGGTGGTGGCAGACGTGGTGCACCGGTAAATTTCACACACCATGTCTGACTCAGCAGAGCTGAGCACACAACCTGCCTCTGCTCAGCTGTCGATCCTGAGTGGGCTTCTGCCGCAACCGCACAGAGAACGAAGACTGGAAGGAAGCAGAGCGATATGGCCACAAGGCGCGGCTGCAGACTACACTGACCACACGGCATGGAGGTCTGGTGACCATGGGAGAAAATCCGGAGCACTGAGAGCTTATCTATGAAAGGAGTCCCTGGCGGAACCCTCAAAGGGTTACCCCCGACTGTACAGAATCTCTTGTCGAGGATTACTTTGACTCTATATACATACTTTCTCTTCAGTGTGGCACGCAGCATAGAAACTGATCAGTTACCTATTCACATTACGGTTTAATGTATTTTCTTATGTGGCAGCAATAATCTTGATCAGCCGCTTCATTCATTAGGCGCATGCGCCACCGCCAGTGCAAAGCATACCGTCATTGCATATGCGCAGTACAGCTCATGCGCACAGCTCATAGCGTCCTATTGTGTGAGCTACCCTAGCAACAGTAGCCACTTTGACACCGCACAGGACGAAGGAGCAGCTCCGCCGCCATGGAGTCCATATGATCCCTCAGGTAAACCGCGTACCACGCGCACACTAGTAGCATACTTCTGTAACCAGAGGAGTCACATACTAGACCTGTGTATGAGGGGCTAGTTAGTACCTCTCTTCTTTCTGATACGATCTCGGCAATGTTACTAATACTATACATATAATTATGTTAACAGGACGCAACGCTTGGTCCAGACTGCCACTATTTACACAGCAACCAATATTCGGCTTAAAGACAAGATGCCCAATGTCTGAAGTAAGTCTCCACTGGAGGGATAATTATTTATCCTTCTCTTCGTACTAGACAAATTAACCTACACCACCTGCTGTTCTAATCTATAGTCAGCCATTGTTATACCCACAATTGAGAGGATGTTGAGTTTTTTCCTTGTGTATCTACAGGGACCTCATTGGGGACTGCGCCACTAAGAATTTATGCAGCACCCTAGAATCACTTACCATCATTAAGAGACGGTAAGCTCCCAATTTAAGGGCCTTTCTTAAGCAATGTTGATTATACATTCTTTTGTTTGAGCAATTATAATACTTACATAGTGGTATTATGTCTTTTATGAATAGGTTTGACCTGGATTTATTCACTTGTACAATGAACAAGAGACTGTGTCTTACATCAATTAAGATTGCCCACTAGGAATACCACCAAGGACTCCACACTACTGTAACAGTTTCAACATTTAAGTTCTGTTAAAACATCAGCAAGACTTTGGCTGTGGGTTTGTATGCCCCAGCCTCCACACTCCCCTGAAGAAGTTCCTATCATTAACTCTAAAGACTAGAGGAACGAAACATGTAGGATTTTCCACAGATACTAATACCAAGTATTTGAACAAGGATTAGAATTCCTCCTGTGCACTGTAGGGATATTTAGACCAAGGCACAATGTTGAGAGACATTGAATAAGCAAGAGTCTCAAATGTGACAAATTTTGTGTGGTTCTTTTGCCAAAACGGAAATTGAAAGTTGAATTTACTTGAAAAAATTGGTTATACTATATCTACATGTACACTTTGAGTTTGTTTTCGTATCCAGAAGAGAGATACGGTCCAATTGTATATTCTGCACTTTATTAGCTAGTTGGTGACGAATAAATAGCACTTTATGTAGAAGCATTAGTCACTTTGTTAGTTTTTTATAATTGTTAGGTTTTATGTATATGTTTTAAACTTTGTATACCATGTATTAAGTCATTTTTAACAGTCAATAATGAAGTTAGGTTGTATTTTCCAAGAACTTCGATGTGAAACTGGTTTTTGAATTGTCCTTTAGTGAGACCAATTCCTAAATATCCAGCAATTGGAATGTCAAACCACATTTAGGTACGGGAGCCTCTTTTTGTTCTTAGTTTTCCATAAAGATATGTCAGGTTTGTTCCCTTGAAACCTATAACTATACCCGATTTCCCTCTAGTTGTTTCTAAGAACCCTCAAAGGCGACATCCGAAGACACTGGTGCCGCCCCGGTTAGCAGTGTGCTGACAAGAATCTCTGTATCGTTGGGATGCTCCCATGCTACAAAACCAAGCAACGCCTGAAGAAGCGGGACCGGGGTCATCATCCCTGAACTTTATCAACGGTGAGTCCAAAGAGGCACCCAGCCCATGCACTTAGCTGCTGAGCTGTTGAACCTCATACAGCATAAGCAATGCTGATTAACGTAGTGAGATGTGGCACAAACAGACATCTTAGTGCTGTGCCGCAAATATTTAACGTGCTCCAGTGGCGGGGACCCCCGCTGGGTTCCACAACATTCAACCCCCCGTGGTCGGCCCCTGGGAAATAACCACCTGTAAGACACTGGGGGACGCACGTCCGCATGACGGTGAAATGCCCCCTGTTGTGGGACACCACTCAACCAGTGGCCGACGAAATAAGCTAAATGGTATCCGGCAAAACGCTGCACCTGGGAGACAATAGTCCTATACGATACTAGACCTCCCCCGGCAGACACCGAATTGGGCCACTTAGTTTGCATGACCGCAGCGGTACCACTTGGCAGAAAGCAGCGAAGTGCCCCACCCCCCTGTGACCAGAGCGGAGTGATAGCTACATCCCTCCCGTAGAGGCTAAGCGCTAAGCAGTCCAAGAGGACCACCACACCACACAGACGAGATAAACAAACCCATGCCTGTCGACCCTGTGGGCGGAGTAGGCACGGACACCCCAAACGGCGGCACAGCGACGAGGTGTGCTGAGGAATACAGAGTGACAGAGGGAACACCCGATAAAACCCCCAGACCTGGACTCAGAAATACGACTGTGAAACAAAACGGACGTGGATTCCGCATTGCAGATCGATAAGCAAACGCAGGGCCCGTATCACGTTGCCAGCTCTACCATTAAGGGAGATATACAGCTACCACGCAACAGCAAAACAAGAGAGTCCAAACACTGCCGGACGGTGACCGACTGACGGTTGTCACGTTGTGGGTACCAGTAAAAGCCTGGTTGCAGGACATACCATCGCATTGTAGGCCAATTAATCAGATGCGCCCCTACTGGAAAAGGCGTAGCTGACCCGCCCTCCTATCTCACTACCTGGGAACCTGCCACATACCACAGGCCCAACAAGAGCCCGGGCCCTGAACACTCAACTCCACCTGACTAACAGGTACAGCCCACGCCCAGCCCTACTGGATCACTGCTGGTAGGCATAACAGCGAATATAACCCTGCACAGCTTGAATTAGAGGGGCACATACACCAGCAGACTCAACTGTGAGCAGAAATACTGCAGGGAGGTAGACGCATGATCTAAAGGGTAACAAAGAGGGCCTGCCCGACCCTGGAACCGGCATAGTACCACACAAAAGGAACAAAATCCCAGCCCCAACTTGGTCAAAGTGCACATTGCAGACATGCCTCAGACAACATAGGCACCGGAACCCAAACAGTGTCCCCACTTGCACTCTTCCAGGACCCTGAGGGACTATAGTGGATCCCAATGTACTTGGTAAGCTACCTCTGACACAAATAACGCAACAACCAGGTGACATAAGTGACACTTCCTGCCTTGCACACGACACCCATGGTTAGTGAAAGGCAATCGGTATAATTACTCACCTCAGAGCATGTCCACAAAACCCATAAATCTGACCCACCCAAAGGAATTGCATCATCATGGTGAAGGATAAATGTAAAAAACCACCCACACAAAGTAAAATGGACCAATATGCAACTCCATTGGGTACCACCCCGGCCGATAAATCGCAAATGGAAGACACGACAGAACCAGAGGAAGCCATCTCTCTGAAAGATGTAATGAACGCCATTGCCAACTCGCGTACCTCCATGGAAATGAAAATGGATGGTATCAGCGCGGACGTATCTCTCCTGAGACATGACCTACAGAAACTGACCTCTCCCACAGGCGAAGCTGAAAACGTTGTTTCAGGAACAGAAGGTGGGCTCTACAACGTAGAACGACAAGTGTCAGCAGTTATGGCACGTCTGAAGAGGATGAAAGAAAGGGTGGATGAGGCTGAGGGCAGAGCACGCCACATTAATATCTGCATCTTGGGATTGCCTAAAATAAAAATCGGAGGGACCAAGTATGACACTGTTTCTGAAGCAATGACTTATGAATATGTTTGTGCCTAAAACATTCTCCAACTTCTTCTCGATTGAAGGAGCCCATCGTATGCCAACAGGGCGACCCACCCCTGGCGTGTACAGTAATCGCTGAACTACAGGGACCGCAATGCCCTATTACAGATGGCCCGTACTAAAAGGACAATAACATAACAGATCCCAGATTGCCTTTTTCCCCTGTTTACACCAGGGAAGTCCAGCGGGCCAGGCATTCCTTTGATCACCTCAAAAAGCACCTTCAGACCCTAAATGTCAAGTATGGCCTATTATTTCCAGCACAGCTTAAGATGTAACACAATGGACCTATTGGGATTCCAAGATGGCGGCCGTGCTGAGCAGACATACGTGAGCGGAGCTCCGTCTGCCAGCACAAGGCTGCAACATAAAGACGGACAATAAAGCCGTGCCGTGGCCCCAGGAGACAGCGGAACCTGGCGGACACCACCTGGACAAGTTAAGGCACAGGGAAAAAAGCAACGTCCATTCAACGGATCCTGCTCGCATAGCAGGCAGGAGCGAGAGCCAGTGACGACTGCCACGCCAGGACAGAGCATCAGGGGAAAGGAGGCTCCCAATCCCACAAGACGCGCTTCACTCACCAGAAGAGCGGAACACCCTCCCCCCACGTCTGACAATACGAAAAGCCGCCTCACCAGAAACGCGAACCAGCAAAGCGGCCAGAACCCACCACTGCAGGCAGTCCCCGGGGAAGCTCGTAACGCCAGGCTGATGCCCCCAGCAGCCGGAGAAAAAGGGACCGCCTTCTGGGCGCGGCGACAGAGGGCCTTGGAGCGCGTGAGTACCAGTGCAGTGTAGTCGGGGGCTACGAAGTGAAGTGAAGCGGAGCGGGAACTCTGAGGCAAGCTCTCTTCCCTGGCGCCCCACCAGCCTCAATAGGAGAGGCCAGCAGCAGACGGCAGCAGGGAAACAGGAGCGGCCCAGAAGACTCTGCCCCAGAGGCGACGCCGGGAAACGGAGAGAGTGAGGGGCTGCACAGAGCCCTGCACGAGCCCACGAGAGGACACAGCGAAGCACGGAAGGTGAGGAGAAGGCCGGGGGGATCCAATTCAAACAGTGCCAACACCACAGGAACACACGCAGAGAGCCGGGGGGGAGTGAGTCAGGCCCCCCTTTGCCCCCCACACAGCTTCACACAGCCCGCGAGACCGCGAGGAGGGCTATAGAGGCAGCAAAGGAAAGCCCACAGAGAGCAAACCCATCACAGCCAACTACACCTAAAGCCCCCAGTGGGCGGCCTGGGGGGCTCGGGGGGCAACTCCCTCCGCCACCCAAAAGAACACAAGGAGAATACCCGAAGAGAGGCCAGGACACTCTCTAAAAATTACTTCAAATCCCATATAGCCACAAACACGTGGGAAGATCCTCCATCCCCATGACAACACAGAGCCCGAGAAGTCAAGAATCCAAGACATGCTTCACCAAAGAGCCACTGGAAGGGGATTGAGAAACCCCCACCTACTACTAAAAAGCCTGAACACGTGGAAAAGAAAAGAGGCCAAGCGCCAGGGACCATAAACCCCGCCACCCCCCCAACAAAAAAAAACCCCAGAGACAGCCCACGGAGAACAATCTACACAGGAAGGGCACAACAATCACTCACGCCGGAAGGGAATACAAGAGACAGGAAGAATATCAGTAAATCACCAAGTGACCATAGTGCCACCTCGAGGAACTACCAAAGCACACAACCCAAGTCTTCATAGGAGAAGCACACATGTCCAAATCCAGGGGCCGGCAAGCACAAGCCACATTAAACAATTTGAAACCAGACCAGAACTTGGACCGCCTCTGGGACACGAACACGCCGACAAACCAGAAAAAAACACGCAAAACGAGAAAGGGGGTAGAGACTGTGGGGAGGAAGACAACACAGACATGACCACCAAAGAAGACATGAAGGAATGGTTCAAAGAATTCCAAGAACAATTCGACATCCATGCACACCCAATTCGAGACCATTAAGGGAGAAATGAAACAGGTGGTCCAGGAGCTGAAAATAGACATAGGGAACCTAGAGGAACGAACAGACATTTTAGAAAAGACGGTACAGAACTTAGATGAAGAGACACAGCAGTTTGCAGAGGTCCAGGAGAGATTAGCGAGACTCTCCCAAGATTTGGAATCCCAATGCGAGGATTTAGAAAATCGGTCACGTAGATCAAATATCCGGATCAAAAATATGGCAGAGACCGTGGAAGACAAGGACCTCAAACAAGCAGTCCATTAGGTGTTCCGAGATATTCTAGAAGAAGAGGACGAAACAGTAATCCAGATCGATGGGATCCACAGAGTAGGCACCCGCCGCAGCTGAGAACCAGGAGCCCGCCCCACAGATGTTCCGATAGCAATGGCACCATACCCTCAAAAAGAGCAGATCCTACGAAAAGCCCAGACGATGGATCATATCAGAATGAATGGCACAGAAATACGACTTTATCAAGACCTGGCACAATCCACCCTTCAAAAACGCAGGGAGATGTCACAAATAATAAAAGAGCTGATGACAAAACAAATACGTTACAAATGGACGTTCCCCTTCGGACTCTTATTCACGTGGGAAGGGAAGCAGCAAAGAATCACCACGAGCGAGGAAGGGGAATGGATTATGAACCTACAGGATAAGGTGAGCTCTCAGAGCAATGGCAGGGAACCACCTCAAAGGAAAAGGACTCCAAGAGGATGGTCTACAGCAAATACAAAATCGAGACGTGCCACAGAATCAACAAGACATAAATAAAGGCCACGACCATCAAACAGACAAAGAAAACGACCACCAGACTTCCATCAGAAACACAGCAATTGAAAGGCGACCACTGGCAACACGAAGCCACAGCGAGCTGGCTTCGCATAGGAATCCAAAGAGACGTTAGTGAGGTTTAGGACTCCTCACACCATAGTTACCCCTGAGATTGAGAGGGCATGGCGCGAAGGGCAACACGCCCAAGCGATCATAGGGCCCAGAGCCCTCCTCAGGGAAGTTACAAGGGAAAAGGAGGGGGGAGTTGGGGACCACAGCGGGGGGCGGGGGCGGCCAAAAGGAAAGGACAAGGAGCTAAAACAGCAGGAGGATGGGAAATCCATTGGCGTGCAGCAAAGAATCCACGGCAATCTACCAAAACGGTGCCAACAAAGCACAGAAGAACACACAACAGGATGGGGCTGAAAATTCTAACTCATAACATCAGAGGATTAAACGCCACAGTCAAAAGAAAAAAGGTCGAACACCAACTTCGACAGGGGAAATACAATATAGTAATGCTACAAGAAACACACATACAAAAAAAGGATAAGGGGAAAATCCGACTGAAAGGCTACAACAGGATAATACATGCAAACGACAGGGAAAAGAAAAAAAAGGGGGTGTTAATAGCCTTTGACGACTCTCTCAATGTCCAAATTCGAGAAACCCTAGACGACAAGCAAGGGAGATTCTTGGCAGCAGAAATTCAAATGGAGAACCGCCCACTGACTCTCACAACAGTGTACGCCCCCAACTCGGCCCAGGTCGGCTTCTTAAAAGAAACTCTACACAAGTTGGAAAATTTCTCACAAGAAGAGATGATATTGACTGGGGACTTCAACATGGCCTGGAAACCAGGAGAAGACCGATCGAACCCCAACCTCCCAATACAAGGTTCCCCAACACAATCACTAAAGAATACCATTGAGAAATTAGCACTAGTAGGCGTATGGCGGAAACTAAAAGGCCTGACACCGGGATACACATATGACTCCCATGTGCACAGTACCAGCTCCAGAATTGATTATATCTGGCCGTCGGTGAGCCTTATGGGAGAGATCCAGGAGGTAGAGACGGGCC
This sequence comes from Ambystoma mexicanum, assembly GCF_040938575.1. Taxonomy (NCBI): domain Eukaryota; kingdom Metazoa; phylum Chordata; class Amphibia; order Caudata; family Ambystomatidae; genus Ambystoma; species Ambystoma mexicanum. Next base: position 1,091,744,089 of record NC_090929.1, read on the forward strand.
CCATTTCAATCTCGGATCATGCCCCCATCTGGGTTTCGTTACCGACCATCCTCAAACAATCAGGCCTGTGGAGATGGACCCTCCCCAGAGAAGTCATACCGGACCCAGTGTTGAAGGAATCAATCAGAGGCCACATAGAAGAGTACTTTGAACAAAATAAGACCCCAGAAGTGGCCAAAGACACAATAAGGGAAGCCTTCAAGGCGGTCATGAGGGGCCACTTGATAGCTCTAAAGGCACAGAAAGACGGACAATCCCGAAAATGGGAAGAGGAGCTCAAAAACAACTTAGGGAAGATTAGAGAGGAAATGACAAATAAAGATACCCAGAAACTAAAGAGAGCCTATAGACTTAAACAGAATCGGCTGGAGGCAATCCGAACCAAGAGGGCGGAGAATCAACTACTCCACCTGAAACATTGGTATGCTATGAAAGCCAACAAAGCAGACAAACTACTGGCGAGGCAGCTGAAAGGGAAACAACAAAGGCAAACAGTACTGGCTCTGAGAGACAGCAATGACCAAGTGAGAACACAATCGAAGGCCATCAAAGAGATCTTTCGAGACTTCTACCAAGAACTATATACATCGGACAAACCAAAAGGGATAGTTTATTTGGTCTATCTAAAAGATATGAAACTACCAAACATTACACCAGAGGAGAAAACGGTACTCAATGCTCAGATAACGGTAGAGGAAGTGGCAAAGGCAATAAGAGTTCTGCCAAAAAATATAGCCCCGGGCTCGGACGGCTTCACAGCCACCTTTTGCAAAACATATGAGGGAGCTCTTACCCCGGTCCTCACAGAACTCTTTAACTCCTTTAAAGACTCAGCAAACATCACAAAATCAATGAACGAGGCAAAAATATTGGTCTTTCATAAGAAAGGGAGGAACCCAGAGTCACCAGGTGCATACCGACCCTTAGCACTAATAAACCTAGATGCCAAACTATATACCAAAATCCTGCCAATAGACTCACCCCCCTACTCCCCAAATTGATACACCAGGACCAATCAGGATTCATCCCTAACAGAACAACCTACGATAACATCAGAAGAATCACCCACCTGATCAAGAAAATAGGGATCACAAACACCCCAGCCGCCCTCCTGGCAATAGACGCGGAAAAAGCTTTTGACTCCGTGGAGTGGACCATGCTCTTCCGGACTCTAGAGAAATGTGACCTCGGAGAAACCTTCATCATCATGATAAGGGCCAACTACAACACACCATCAGCCAGAATCGCAGTGAACGGGGAACTCTCAGACACAATAAGAATCGAAAGGGGCACCAAACAGGGATGCCCCCTCTCCCCACTCCTTTTCGCCATCTTCCTGGAACCGCTGCTCACGAAAATAAGAGAAACACCTGAAATCAAAGGAATCACAATGGGGGGCACAACCCATAAAACTGCAGCCTATGCGGACGACATGCTGATGGCCCTAGCGGATCCAGTAGACACATTGCCCCCGCTGATACAATTAATAGAAGAATTTGGCCGGGTATCGGGCCTAAAGATAAACGGGCAAAAGTCAGAGCTAATGGTACTAGCCAGAGACAAACGGGAAATACAGAAACACGCAGGAGAGCTAAAACCCCGAGTGGCGGAAAAGGGGCTCAACTACCTGGGGGTCACTCTCACCAACACAATTAAAGATCTCTACGCAGGGAACTACCCGCGCATGTTAACCAAAGTGAGGAAAGACTTGGACAAATGGACACCCTCTTTCGACCTCGTGGTGGGGCAGAATAACAGTGATAAAAATGACAGTACTTCCTATATTATTATACCACTTCCAGGCATTACCAATCAGAATACCGCCCACGTTCTTCAAAGCTCTAGTCAAAATGATCAACAAATACATTTGGCAGAACATAACCCCGAGACTCTCCAACACAACGCTTGTGGCCCCAAAGTCAGAAGGAGGCATGGCACTCCCACACTTCCAGAAATACTATGAGGCGGCACAATTGTGGGTATTGAAAGAATGGATCCCCAACACATCACAGAAGTTATGGGTGGCACAAGACAGGGCAGTGGCACGGAAAAACCTACAGCACCTACTGTGGTCCAGCCCCGAAACATAGACACCCAAACCTCAGGATCAGAGAGATCACGAGTTCAGTCCTTGTCGTCTGGAATAGAGCAGCAAATAAAGAAACACTGACAATAAATCCGGCCCCTTTTATGCCGATGTTTGAGAACCCGGAATTCAAACCCGGCACTGAGAAAGACAGGTTCAAAAAATGGGTAGATTCTGAATGCACAAAAGTGGGGGACATGTACGAAGACCAACAAATAAGAACATTCATGGAATGCCGCTCACTCTTAGGCCTGACGGAAAAAGACAGATTCCAATATGAACAACTCCATCACTTGCTCTCTACACCAAAGATAAGACAAGCGGCAATGGGAGATCTAACCCCATTCGAATCATATATTATGTCACACAAAGGAGACAAAACATTTGTTTCAACACTGTACCAATATATAAATGTCCAAGCAGAAGTCACAAATTGGCAATATATGAAAATATGGGAAACAACACTGGGGAGAGAGATCACGAGAAGTCAATGGGACTACATCTGGCAAATCATCCCCAAATGAACACGGGCGATCCAGCAAAGGGAAGCTTGGACAAAAATAATTATCCAATGGCATTATACCCCAGAAAGACTACACCGAATGTACAACTAAAAAAAAAACGTATGCTGGCGAGGCTGCAATGAGGAGGGCACCTGGAGACATATCTGATGGAGCTTCCCGAAATTGCAAGGTTTCTGGTCGGAAATAAAAACCCAAATGCAAAAGATGTTTAAAGGGGCAGAATCGATAAAAGAAGAGGTGTGGATGGGCGGCTTTTGGGACCCCCGAGACAGAAAGATGGCGAAGACCCAGAAGAGGAATTTTATGGGTCTCCTGATTGCTGCCTGGCTAACAATAGCCCACAGATGGAAACAGAAATCACTGCCTGCTTCAATAGATTGGTTGCAGAGAGTCTGGAAACTCATTGCTTTGGAGCGCATAACGTACAACTTACAAGGGGCCCAACAAGACTTCCAAACAGACTGGGGGCCAGTGCTAGAATACCTTCAAATTGACTATATGCTGCAATGGTGCCCACATAGAATCAGAATCCTGGACATGTTCACATGAGAGAACAAGAACAAAGGACATACAAATAGCTGGTTAAGCACCTTTTGGCTGGTGGAGAGGGAGGGCGGGAGGGATGGAGGGGAACGGGACAAGGTTCAAGTCCCACAGTTTATTGTTGTGTTACGTACAAAATGCAATAAAAACAAGTTATAAAAAAAAAAGTTATAACACAATGGTACAACGGTAAACTTTACAGACCCCAAGGAAGCGTGGAGATGGGCGGAACAAAATATCGGAGGGGAATGGAGACCCCAACATGCAAACAGGAACAAGAGACCCAGAGGCCAAGAAGAACGGATTCCGCCCAGACAACTGCCAAACGCACAAGAGCCTGACCCACCACCGCCTATTGGCAACGATTAACCGACAAACTCACACGGAACAGCATAAGACTAGCGTTACCAAGACATGCACCTATGGGAGGACAAGCTCCTTCCCCGTAACAGAGAGCAATGTGATGTGAATGTCATGTGAAGCTAGAGCTGTGCGGCCCGGCATGCACCCCCTTCAAATTGGTAAACACCTACACTGCCAAATTGGCAGGTTGCAGTAATCTACTATAGTGTGTGTAACGTGGTTTGTTTGACTAGTGATAGTCGATCGTTTTGACTATCAGTAAAGTTTGGGCGACAGATGCTTCAAGTTGGGATGGAGTATAGGGATGGGGGAAGGGAAGTTTGTAAATGTATCTCATGTTTTAGAATCTACCTATCTGGTCTATCGAAGCAACCACCACTTTGTACTACGATACACATACACAAATTATCCTCCCAATGCTACCCTATGCACTGATATGAATTGACTACACAAAAGTGCAATGGCCAGACACTTTGATAAAACCCTGAAGCCCTTGACATGGAACGTCAACGGTTTAGGCACCGGAATTAAACGGTGCCTAGTTACACAACTTCTTAATAGACACTCCCGTGATATTGTCCTCCTCATGGAAACACATCTAGCAGGCACAACATGCACCCTATTCCAATGCACGAACTACCGCACAGCAGTGCATGCTGGCGTCTCCAGAGGCTCCAGGGGGGTCCTGATACTACTCCACAAAAAACTCCCCTTTCAACTGTCCAAGGTGTGATACAAGACACAGGAGGTAGATTTGTGTTACTACAAGGCTTGTTATGGGATGAAACCCTCACAATTCTGGCAATGTATGCCCCACCATCCTTTATCAATGCACTAACGCAAGACATCACACTGATAATCACAGCCCATACGTCTGATCTCTGGGTTGTGTGAGGGGATCTCAATGATGTGATGGATGTAACAATGGACCACACACACCTGCGTGTTAGAAACCCCAAAGTGAGCACCAAACTCGCCACCTTTACTTCAGCACTAGGGCTAGGGCTAGGGTGTGACCTTCACCTGACAGGCCGTGGATACTCCTATCATTCGGGAGTCCACGCCTCCCTTTCAAGACTAGACTATTTTTTCTTCCCAACGGTAGATGCACTTCGAGCAATCAATGCAACCTTCCTTCCCTGAGGCATATCCGACCACTTGCCCCTGATGATAGAGCTAAAAACAAATGGGCCACTCCCCCCATTTCCCCCTTCATGGCGCCTAAACAATTATTATCTTGGTTTCCCAGACCTTGTCGACCACATTCGGGAGGCAGTGACCACATACTTTGCAATGAATACCGAAACGGTAGATAATCCAGTGACACTGTGGGAATGCTTCCCACAAACCGGTCCTCCAGGGAGAGATCAATTCCTGGACATCAGCTCACAGGAAAACCCATCAACAAACAGTGGCAGCAATGGAGCTGGAAGCTCTGCAGCTAGAAGCGGAACACATTACTAAAGGTTTGCCCTACACACATACAGCCCTCTTGGTGGCCAAAGAACGCCTCCGTAATGTCACTTTGGAAATGCTAAACAAGCACATATGGAGATGCACAGAAGGCTGTATGAATCTGGAGACAAAGCTAGGAAGATTCTAGCCTGGCTAGAACACAGGGATACAGGGCACCGACAGGTCAGAGAAATCAGAGCAACGCAACCTGACCCATTACAATCTGATTGTGATATCACGGAGAGCTTTGCTGACTACTACGCAAACCTATACGGACCACCACCTGAACCCATTAACACTACTGTGCCTAATGACATCACACTGCCCTGTTTGAACTCCAGGCACATAATGCAGTTGGAAAACGATATTACAGAAGAAGAAATAATAACAGCCATGTCACTGCTTCAGTCGGGGAAAACTCTGGAACCCAATGGATTCCCAATTGATGCATGGAAGGAGTTGGGAGGAAGCGAAATGGCCCCACACTTGCTTGAAATATTTCTGCATTGTAAAGAGCAAGGGAGCTTACCGCCGGATCTCTGTAAAGCCAGTATAATAGTCATCCAAAAGCCGGGTAAACCCCAGAACTATGTAGCTCATACAGGCCGATCTCCCTCATTAATAGCAAAACCAAAATCTGGCGAAAGTTCTGTCAAACAGGCTGCAAAGGGTGATCTCCTCGCTGGTCCACCCGGACCAATGTGGGTTTATGCCACAAAGATCCACACGCATGAACATCCGCAGACTGCACTTGTTGCTGGAAAGGGCTACAGCTCTTCAGGAGCCTCTTGCATTGCTAGCTGTTGATTTTGAGAAGGCGTTCAATTCTATCTTCTGTGAGAGCCTTTGGGAAATTATGCAGCAAATGGGTTTTGGGGAATTCTTTATGGGATGGGTCCAACTTCTGCATGAATCCCCGATGGCAGAGGTCCGAGCCAATGGATGGACTTTGCGAGTCTTCCTGCTAGGGAAGGGGACGCGACAGGGCTGTCCTCTATCCCCACCACTGTTCGCACTAATCATGGAACCCCTAGCCATACTGATGTGCCAAAGAAATGAGTGGAGAGGTTTTCGCTGGCCTGAGGGTGAGTAGGATAAGGTCTCCTTATACGCAGGCGGCCTCTTAATATATTTGGGTGATCTGGTTGGCTCATGTCCGGTGGTGACGGATATACTTGAACGATATGGGTCCTTTAGTGGGCTCAGAGTGAACTGGAACAAGTCCATCCTTTTCCCGGTTAAAGCTGCGACACAAGCAATCCCCCCACATTGTCCATACTGTATTGAATTAGAACACTTCTGTTACCCGGGGATTCAAATCACGACAGAACTCTCGGAATATATAGCCAGAAACGTACACCTGATCACAGAAAAATGTACTGTGGATGCTCGGCACTGGGTACTGCTCCCACTGACCCTACTTAGGAGGGCCGCCCTCTTTAAAATGCTAACACTACCACACTTTATATACATCGTTCAGAACGCCCCGCTACGAATACCAGACGTGGAATTCCATAGGATTGACAGTACCCTTAGGACTCTGATATGGGGTGGTGGGCATCCACGAATTGCACGGCAGACACTAGAGAGGTCCATTTTGGAGGGTGGAAGTGGGCTACCACACCTGTAGTCCTACTATTGGACAAGTCAAATGGCAGTGATTAACGACAGCCTACCTGGGGGACAAACAGCTACCTTATATCCGAATGGAGATTGCCGCAATGCAAAGCATCACCCCATTGATGAGTCTTTATCAGACCCAGCCGAGATCCCTTCCCCGCACAATGACAGCCCAAATCACAACAGTATGGCGAGACGCTCACAAATATATAGGCTGGGATAAAAAGATGACCCTGGTGCAAACATTATGGGGAAATAGCAACCTTCCCGAACTGGGTTAACTATCGGTTTGGCCGGGGTGATCTCGAAAGGGATTTTGAAGATTGCTGATGTTGTTAGAGAAGGCAAACTGACCTCCTTTGAGGAGCTGACAGAAAAGATTGGACTCCCTATCACAGACCACCACCGTTACCTCCCACTCACGCATGCGCTACAGGCATATCTTCCCAAACTAACGAATAAGCCATATTGTACACCATTGGAAAGGAATGCAGTACTAGAACGCATACCCGCCAAAACTACCTCTGTAATGTACAATGTTATATCCTCCTTTGCTGCTCCTCTGTAATCTGAATCTCAAATGGGAGGTCGACATTGGCCCATACAATCAGAGGATTGGCTAACAGCACTGATGTATCCGCGGGAGACCGCTATTTCGGCCAGAATCCGGCTGATAGAATTGAAAATCTTACATAGAGTATACTACCCACGAGCTGCACTTTATAGGTGGAATCATGCAACCAGCCCCAATTACTTACGCTGTCTGCAGGAGGAAGGCACATTCTTTCATATCCTATGGGAATGTCCCCAGATTCAAGAATAATGGAGGAAGTGCTTTAATAAACTGACTTGTGTCTTGGGACACGTATCAATGGACCCTAAGATGTTGTTGCTGGGCATTGAGGAGGAAAGGAACATGGCACGCTTTGAGAAGTTATTCCTCGCCACGACCACGGGTCTTATTGAGCGTTTTATCGCTAAACTATGGAGGTCCAGTGTCGCCGCGCTCTACGAGCAATGAGTAGCAAATGTAAATATGTGTATGTCCATGGAATAGCGAATATACATGGCTAGGGGATGTCCTGAGAAAGCGATAAAGATCTGGCAGAAGTGGGAGGATGAAAGCTGGAATATTAGCTTGTGTCATATCTAGATAGAATTGTGGATACTAGCATGTACCACACTTAGCTGAAAGTCTGAACCTTAGCTTGCGTCAGACCTAGATAGAATTGTGAATAACCTGCGTTACATCTAGATAGAATTGTGAATATTAGCTTGTGTCACATCTAGATAGAATTGTTAATATTGCACACTAGATGACATTTTTTAACTTTGGCCTTCATCCCATCTAGATAGGATTGGGAATGTTAGCATGTGCCACACTTAGACGAAACTGTGAATGTTATCAATGAAACACTTAGATGGAATTTTGAACTTTGGCCTGCGTCGCACCTAGATAGGATTGTGAATGTTAGCATGTGCCACACTTAGACGAAACTGTGAATGTTATCAATGAAACACTTAGATGGAATTTTGTACTTTGGCCTGCGTCGCACCTAGATAGGATTGTGAATGTTAGCATGTGCCTCACATAGACAGAATTATGAAGATTACCAAGTGCAACACCTAAATGGATTTAGGAATGTAAGCATGTCTCACACTTGGATAGAGTTCTGAACATCAGCCTGAAATGCTTCTTGTTGGTATTGTCAGAGTTGGAGTTGGCAGGTGCCACACTTAGAGTTGTAAATGTTAGCATGTTAAATATCATATAACCAACTAAGCAAAAAAACCTCACCATTTCTGCTTACTTATCTCACTCAAAAAACTCACACAACCATCTCTCGCACAACAACCCGCACGCACTTCACAACACTGCAACAACACATAAGTCGCACCAACAGCACACAAGGACTGACATTGATCCGATATTTGCACCAAAGCTCCGCACCAGGTGTATACCGAGGTGAAGCTGCCAACAGAACACCACTCCTCTAACTATCCTACTCCCCTTCACCTTGCTATCCCATCCCACCTTCTCGTTTGCAGATCCGCCAGAGTGCCTGGGGACCAACTCCGTTGGTGTTGGTGCGCGGTACAAATACCTTTAACATAAGTTCTGATGTAACAATTGGAATAGGGCGAGGATATGTAAAGGGGGAAACATGCTACATGAAAAAGTGGATTTGTTTTGTTTATGTGATTGTACTTGTGTAAGGTATAACCAATGTTCTCAAAAACTAATAAAAATGTGTTATGAAAAAATAAGAATTTTAAAGAGTTTCCTGGTGGAGTTGGTGCTTTACTGATTTGGTCATTGTAGAAGTTTTTCTTAGCGTTCACAGGATGATTCACTTATGTTTTTCAGCCATTTTCCATTTGTTCTTATATTCAGCAGAGGGGCATTTTAACCACACGTCCTCCAGCTTCCGTTTTGTGATGTGTAAACCATTTTTGGTGTACAGGGTTGGCCCAGACTAGTATCGACAAAATTGGGGCTGTTCTATCCACGAATTTCCGAAAAGTGCAGGCAAATGCAGACACCAAAGATTCTCATGAGTCATTGTTGGTTGTCTGGGCCATGAGGCTGTGTTCACTGGTTGCAATGCCTGCAGGAAGAACCTTTTTAAAGTTCCTACTTAGGGCTCTTTGGTGGTTATTAGGGGTCTTAGGAATAGGCTGGATGTGAAAGTCAATGCGTTAATGGTCAGACCATATACAGGGCAGAGTATTATCGATAGTGGTCTCAAGGTTCAGGGTCACCTCCCAATCAAGTACATTATCATCAGTAGTGGGATCATTATTAAGAACTACATAGTTATGGTTGTTAAGTAGTCTTTCCAATTCCAAAGCTGCTTTGTCCGAGGGATTGCCGGTCCCCTAAGAAGAGGGTTGAACATTAGGTCCATTGAAGGCACTCAGCAGGTGAACTATCTCCTCGTGGAAGCCTGGCATCACCGACGGTGGCCAGTAGATCAGAATTAAGTTAATGCAACTCTGATTGGTAGGGGTCATTTTGATGTGGAGAATTTCACACTCGAGAGGAGCAGGAGGATTGAAAGAAGTTATACTTGTTCTTGGCGATAAATGCCACTCCTCCCCACATCTGCATTCCCTATTTCCACAGAAGATGGCGTATCCTTCTGGGACGGCCGTCTCAATCGTGGGTCCGCTAGAATCCAAAATCCAGGTTTCAATTGGGCGCATTATGTCGATTTCTCTATGTTGCTTGCGTGTTTGTTAAATAACCTCATATTTAGGAGGGTCATTTTAATTTCTTCATGGCTCTCTGACAAGGGGCTGGTATTATTATCGACTTCCTTGTGAGTGGCATATACTCCTTACTACTGTTGTCCTGATCCGACTGGTGAGGGTTGGGTTTGGTTGTACAAAAAGGACGGGGAGGCACCTGTTGGTTCACAGTCAGTTTGACCATCTCCTGAAATGGGGTTTTCACATTGACTGATTCCGAGGGGACCTTCAGAGCTGTCCTGTGGGAAGACAGATTTTGGGTGGGGTTTGTTTGGCACTTGCGCACAATTCGCCCCAGGCACCGGTTGTAAAGAAGTACTAGACGAGTCCATGGGGCCTGATGCGATTCCGAGCCCAATGGGTATGTTATTGGTGTCATCTAGTTTCGCCTGTACATACTTATTGACCATCGCCTTCCGGCGGGCAGATTGCATCTCCAGCAAGAGGTTGAACAGCTCCAGGTACACCATAGCCCGTTGCTCTGTATGACTGATTTAAGCAGAGAACAGCAGCACGTTTTATGTTCCTCTTCCCGGGGGACACAGGTGAGAGAAAGTGAAACTGTACCTGGGTCAAGGAAGGGAGAGTGAGGTGTCCAAGATTCAAGGTTCGTTGAGTACCGGAGAAGACCGGCTTGGTACTGGTGCAGCGGCGCACTTGGTATTCCAATATAAGCGCTTGGGTTGATGGGGAAACATTGTTTCACCGCTCTATAGCGTGTTTCTCAATTGTGTGGTTTAAACAGCAGTAATTGGATGGTTTTGGTTGGATATGCTTTCACACAAGATGTAAAAATGATGAAGGACACCCACACAATGCTTTTCTGATCTGGGTGGTACAAGCTTCAGGCAAAATAAGCATAGCAGACACAACGTAAGAAGATCAGTTCTAGCTGTCGCAGAGTACGGTAAGCTAAAGCGAGCACACGCACTATGTTCAAATCTAGATGGCACAGACTTCCATACGGTGAGCAAAACAGGCACACGTATTGCAATTCAATGCTAGGTGACCCGGACTGCGGGTTAACAGTTTCACAAATCAGGGCTCTAATCGAGGCGTCACGCAAATAACAATCACACGCTAGAGAGGCTCTATACCAAACTAAGTGCAATGTTATGATCCAGGCGAGCTAATTCCCTTGCAAATGCAGTAATAAAAGAAGCGAATGTTCTGACTCAGTGCTTATAGAATGTGTGGATGTCCCAGTCAGCGCAGCACTTATACCGGCTAAAACCGGCTTCGTACTGGTGCGCTGGAAACGTAATTTCCCTGTTCTATAGCTATTGAAATGCTACAAGAACAAGCTGAAATGTTTTCAAGTGTGGTGCAAAAGCCAGCCGAGGGGCTTTTGTCAGATCTACTATCCCTGGCCCAATCTGGGTTAACGCATTCCTCCATAAAAATGCACCTAGAAGCGATTTCTAGGTACAACCGTGCTGCGGGTGTGCCTTCCCTGTGGTCTCACCAGCTAGTGTGTTTTTTTTTGTTTTTTTTTTTTACCGGGGCTCTTGCGTTCTTTTCCACCGGTACAGCACCCGGCTCCAGCATGGCAGCTCTAGCTCCGACTCCCAAAACTCATTAGGCCACCCTTCGAGCCCATGCACCAATCATCTATTAAACACCTTTCCTGGAAAACTGCATAACTTCAGCCAGCCGAGTGAGGGAAAGCCAGGCGTTTTCTGTAAAACCACCCTATCTTAGTGTTTCATAAGGACAAGGCGGTTCGATGTACCAACCCAACATTTGTGGCTAAGGTGCCATCTGCTTTCCACCTAAACCAGCAGGTGGTTTTTCCTGTATTCTTTGGCACACCCATGTCTCCAGCAGAACAGACTGCACATGCTGGATGTGCTGCGCGCCCTCAAGTACTACGTGGCACGTACTTAATCTTTCTGCACAGCGGATCAGATGTTTCATTTGGACCTTCTAGTCCTGGGAAGGCGCTCTCGAAGTCCTCCATTGCAAAATGGATTGCTACCTGTATCTCGTTCTGCCATCAGCGAGCCGGCAGACTGCTTCCCGGCAGGCCCCGGGCTCATTCCACCAGAGCAGCGGCTGCAACCACAGCTTTTCTCTCCGGCATTCCCCTGCCTGACATCTGCCGTGCTGTCACGTGGAGATTAGTAAATACGTTCACCAGGTACTACTGTGTCAACAGACAATCTGCAGAATAATGTAGAGTCTGCCAATCGGTTCTGCAGAACCTTTTTGCGTGAGGTGGGTAAGTCTCCAGTGATACATTATTCTGGGAGCTTGCTTCCGGCTTCCGCCCATGGGTATTGTTGTAATACTGCTTTATAATCTATTCACAGCATGCAAATCTATCCAATGCTGGAGAAGGAATACATTACTTACCTGTAACTCCTGTTCTCCAACATTGGTATCTTTCATAGATTCACATGCAACCCTCCCACCTACCCCGCATTGGCTCATCTTTTGGCTCCTACTGCCATTCAAGTGGACTGCCAAATCTGATGATGGCTGACAGGGGAGGAGCTACAGGTGATGTTCCTATTGGCTGTGGGCAGTAGGTTATATTATGTGTTTGACTATAACGCGCCGATAGCCCGCAGGCATCAGGGCGCGGGAGTGTCTAGGTAATTCAGTGCGCATAATATTATATGCTGTAGAGGGCAGTCTGTGTAAAGATAATGAGAATATCATTGCATGAGGTGTGTTTTCAACGATTTCCTGAAACTCCGGTAGTTCTCTTCTAGTCGTAGAGTTAGTGGCAATTTGTTCTAGCATTTTGCTTTCTTCACTGGGAAAGATTTCCCCCACCCTTGCACACGTTTAGCTCTAGGAATATTCAGATAAGCCTTATCCTCTGATCTAAGGTGTCTCTGAGGCAGGTACAAAGAAAATTGCTTCTTAAAATATCTTGGGGCTTCTCCATACAGACATCTGTGAACTATTGTCATCGCCTTAAAGTGTACCCTCTCTTCCACTCTTAGCCAGTAAAGGGATCTTCTCCCCATAGTCACATGCTCCCTTTTTTTGATTCTCTTGGTAGCTCGAACTACGTCATTTTCCATGACCTGACACTTTTGTATATCCCTCTTCGTGGCTCCTATCAGTAAGGTGTCACCGTAGTCAAGGCGTGACAGAATGACCGCTCTTGCTATAGTTGCTGCATTCGCTTAATTAATAAATGGCCTTATTGCTCTCATGAGACGCATGTAGTAGGCATGGTTTTTCTGCAGGTAGTTAACCTGAGCCTCGGATCCTACTGATGCTTCCACAACCATCCCTAGGGTTTTTATGTGGGGCACCACTGGGATTTTAGCCTGTTTGATAGTAAAGGTCTGGTATTCTTTCCCTAACTTGGATCTGGCCTGTTGCGTCCCAAAAATCATCAGTTCGGTTTCGCATTATTAAGACACATCAAATGACGTTGCATCCAAATGTCAATAATGCGATAAACCTCTGATATTTTTGCGCTGTCGATGCTGTATTCTCCCTTGAGATCAAAAATGAGCTGCGTGTCATCGGCGTAGTTAGTAAAGAACACGCCGATTTGTTCCAGGAGCTCGCATTGACTTCTCATATATAAATTAAATGGCAGCAGTGACAGGCTAGCACCCTGGGGGACACCAAACAAGATAGGGGCAGCCTCAGAGAATGTGTCACCCAAGTGGATCTTAGTACTCCTGTCTTTCAAAAATGATGCTAACCACTCCAACGCCTTAGGCGTGCAACCAACTGTTTTATCCAGTGCTTCCTGCAGGAGTTGGTGATCTACCAAGTTGAATGCCGTGCTGAGATCCAACAGCATAAGGATACCAGTGCTGCCCTTGTCTATCAGGTCTAACGTAGGTCTGAAGATCGAGCATAGCTGATTATGTCCTGTGGCACAGTATGTCCCAAAAATGACTGTAATAGAGCATAAAAGTAACTGAATGTTTTCAGTTTAAGTTTAAACTGCTCTGTTACTGAGGATTCCCAGCCTGACAACTGGTAATATTCACAGTAGGTGAATCTATGAAAGATACCAATGCTGGAGAACAGGAGTTACAGGTAAGTAACTTATTCCTTGTGTCCATCTGGGACGATCTAAAAAGAACAGGTGAGACTGAAGGCTCTGCTGCCCTCATCCTGCTCTATCTGCCACATTTGGCACCATTGACCATGCAATTCTCATGGACAGGCTTCACTCAATAGGCATCCGAAACTCCTAAACTGGATCTAATCATTTCTCTCTAATCGATCGCAAATCATGCTCCTCGCGCCTTTCACCCTGCCCTGAGCCTCCCTTTCCTTCAATCTCTACCTCAGCCCGCTGCCGGCACTCATCTGCTGCCACAACCTCTCATGCTATAACGATGCAGATGACACCCAGATCATTTTCAAGATCCCCAAAACACCAACATCCTCCAGACCCAACTTCTCCTGCCTCTCTGCAATCGACCACTGAATGACAGCCAACCACCTTCGCCTCAACCCTGGAAAAACGGAAATACTACCATGCAGCAATACAGCCCTCATCCCCGCAACCAATACCATGGCCACACATCCTAGAAGCTCCACTGGCAGTATCCGGCTCTGTAAAAAATCTGGGATGCACAATGGACTCCGAGCTTTCCCTCCCCCAACACATCAATTCCATATCCAGAACATGCAACTTATACTTAAGCATCCAAAGGTGAATATTCCCTTACCAAACCTACCCTCATAGACTCTCTGCAATGTTTGCCATTATTCTCTCCCACTTAGCCTATGCCAACTTCCTCCATCTAGGCAATCCAGCACATCAGTTTAGGAAACTCCAATGGATACAAAACTCTGCGGCCAAACTCACCCTCCCTCTCACCCTCTCACCCAGGGAACATATTACCACCTGCCACACTTCACTGGCTCCCAATCAGCTGACATTCCACCTTTAAAGCCATGTGCATCACTCACTGAGCCCTCCGCTACACTGGACCAGAGTTCCTCCAGGACAAGACATTTCGCAACCATCTGACCAGATCTCTCCAATCAGACTTGGCACCCCTTCTCGTAATCCCCCCCCTTCCCACAACTCCACCAGAATGGGAGAATCCGTCCTTCTCTATCCAAGCCCCCCTCCATCTCGAATTCCCACTACACATTTGCCGCAATGAACACTAACTCTCCTTCAGAAAAGACCTAAAAACGTGGCTATTTTCAGTGGCCTCTTGAAATGTGCAGTCCATCACGACATCACTCTTCAAGCTACAGCCACATTCCTATCCAAACTAGTCACCATGCAAGGTGTAGTATAACCCGGATCGGCCAGGCCACCTCCATCCACTTAACGCAGACACTACAAAAACTCCTCAGGGACATGATTTGACACCCAAGACAGTGCTGGCTGTTATCCCAGCAGCCTGCCTCGCAAACTGGAAACCCCAGGTATCACTGGCCATTATCACAGCGGTCCACCTCGTAAACTGCCAACCACAGACCACTATCCACACAACACATTCAACTACTGACTACAGACTTTCAGGCTCTGTAGATCTGCGGAAGCTGCTGAACCCCGACAGACCCTCAAAGGCGTGGAACACTCAACTACCTTAACTACAGCTGAGCACTCCACACCCATGGAGGAAAGGGGAACTAGAGAAAATAACAAAGTAACAGAATCCTTCTGGACTCTGAGGATAATCTGCAGCAAAGGAGAGAAGCAAAGGTTATGACAATTATCACATTCACTGTACACCTTTAAGTTACTAAGAATTAAAATTAAACTGAAGTATCTGTTAATCCTCTGCAACTAGCCCAGAGGATGAAATGACTTCTATCTGCACTGTCTCAAGGAATATCTTACAAGTAAACTGCATTACTTGAGTAAAGTTAATTCCAAATGTGTAATGGACATCTCCATTCAAACTGAGTTTTTATAACATTTGCTTTGTGATGATAGCTTCATAGATAAATAATTGTTAACTGGTACTTGACTCCTTAGTTGTGCACAACTTTACTTTAAATGAGATCTCCTGTCTAATTCACCATTGAAAGTAGTTCTGTGCTTCCTCGTGGCCAGATGCTTTCTTTAAAATGTCTAACTGGACAATAAACAATCACCAGCTTTTGTACATTGTGCAGATTTGAACTGCTTCAAATGTAGTGTTCTTTGCTACTAACTTGGCAATTAGAGGAAAAATAAACTATTTGCATAAGAAACGCTCCTTCCATTTGCAAATTGGAAGAAAAATAAACAAAATCAATGTGGCCAACAACTGCAACTGAAAAATGAAAATTAGCAAAGCCGGTTGCTTAAAAGCGTTGCACGCGCACAAACAGCTGATGCCAGGCAGAGAGAACCTGTCACGCCCTTCTTCACTACGGCTGCCGGGGAGTGAAATAAACAATAGCTTTAGTGCGTAAGCTTCACGGCGGATGTTTGTAAATGAAGTAACGTTTCTAGAAAACGAAGCATTTACTTTCTGTGACCATTAGACTGTCAGATGCTACACGTTATGCGCGTGCGTGCGCCTTGGGATCCAACTGTAAAAGAAATATTGACAAAGTATTTTTCACTTGAAGTTCCGCACACCGATAAAAATCTATTCACAGTTTCTAATATTGAAAACCGATATAGTCTTAAAATGTTTACGTTTCACAGTCCTAACGCGCTTGTAGATGAATACAAAGGGCAGATAATGTCACTTATCTCCGAAAATGAACGGTCCACAGCATACAGTCTGTCTTGCTCTTCAGCTCCTCTTAATTTGTTTCTTCCTGACACTCTAAATCTTGGTTAGGCCCCTGGATATAGGCCCAATAGCTGGATCTTCACTACTCCTGACCAACTCAGCTGAAGATTGACAATGAAAAGCAGTTGAGAACTCCTTCCAACAGAACAAAAGGAGCTCTCAACCAATCAGATCACTGACCTGTTTCTCCATCTTGGCTTGGGCACTTGTCAATGCTCTAATTAACCAATTTAAGGCCCAAACTACATTATGATTTCATTCATAGATAACATTATCTAATCAATTTACAACCAACCACCATCCAAAGTATTAAACAACGTGACCAAAATATAGCAACCCTGACACGGACATGCAAGGCAGTTGCTA
The DNA here is from genome assembly GCF_040938575.1 of Ambystoma mexicanum. NCBI lineage: Eukaryota > Metazoa > Chordata > Amphibia > Caudata > Ambystomatidae > Ambystoma > Ambystoma mexicanum. The sequence continues at coordinate 1,091,760,978 of NC_090929.1, forward strand.
ATTTTGCTAATACTTTAGTTGCTGTGGGTATGACATACATCCGACTCAGATTGGGGCAGGGGAGTAGGAAATTTATTGCACTTAGATGGTTTCTGAGGGATAGGAAATATGTTAAACTTTGATGGATTGCTAGGGATAGAAAAGGCGTCACACTAAAATGGATTTTCTGAGGGAAGGAAATGTGATGCAAGTAGATGGAATGTTATAGGTGGGAACCTTCTCATCTTTAGGTGAATTTGGGGGTAGGAAATGTGTTATACTTAGATGGATTTCTGGGGCAGGAAAGGTATAACACTTCAATGGTTTTTGGTGACGGAGAGGAAAGGTGTTACACCTAGATGGATTGTATTGTACTTGTAATTTGTATAGCACCAATTTTGCCATTATTATAGTTTCAATGCACTGTTAGTGGGAACTCCCTTGGAGGACATCGACCATGATTATGATGGCTGTGCGCATTCAGCCAAAGAATTCTTGGCAGTGCTGTCCAGTGCTGGGGTAGAGAAGCAACCCATGCGCTCAGGCATGTGAATAGGTGCTGAGGCGATGGGGTGGCATCAGTGCTAGACACTTGCTATGTATTCAGCTTGCTCGAATTTGACATAGGTCTGCGCTGCATTCTGCTATCTGAGGTGCTGAGGCGTAGTCTGGTGCAGGTAGGCAGAGTTTATGTGAACAGCACGACTGAATTATTGTCGTAGTCCTTGCTGTATACTGATGTGTCTATAGCCATGCCTGCGGCCAGTGGAGTGTTTTATATATACCTTGTCGCCATTGATGGCGCTTTGTTGGTAGGGCACCTGCTCAGGTATCTGGCGTCTGTCGGTTCTTGCGGCTGGGATAAAAAAGGTTTGCAGCAGCGACAGACTATGCTCCAACTAATCGCCACAGAAGGCTCTGGGGCGGGGAGCGATATGGGAGGAGGTGCCTGGATGTGGCCAGTTGTGCGCCAATGGGGTGCCCGGGTGGCCCTTAGGGCAGATGTCTTCAAACTGTGGGGCGCTGCAACATCCCCGGGGGGTGCAAGAGCCCAGCATGAAATGTAGAAAAAGATGTGTTTTTTTTTTAAATGGGCACGGGCGGCTCGATGGTTGGACTGGAGGAAGTGCTCCTGGGCTGGCTGAACTGTCAAAGGGAAACAAAGTTTCCCTTTGACAGTTCAGTTCCCCAGCTGCACATGCTCGCTGAGCCATGCAAGGCTGGGGCCGTTTTGCTTCGCCAGCCTTGCATAGCTCATTGGAAATGCTAGCTGGGGCACTGCATGTCTGTATGTGCGAGGGGGAGTGCCTGCCCTCCTCGCACATACGGACAGAAGAGGATGTTTCAGCACGTGTGTGTGTGTGTGTGTGTGTGTATGTGTGTTGGTCTGTTGAGCGAATTTTGCAAGGGGGGATGGGGCGGAGGGTTGTACAACAAACGCATTTTAAAAATGCCTTTGTTGCACAATCCCTTTACCCACCTGCCAAAATCAGCCCTCCTGAGGTGCTGTGGAGCCCAGGGGACATGAATGGTATTTTATGACAGGATATCTGTCATAGATGTCCAGTCAAAAATACCATACTTTCCCCCTTGGCCCCCCACCGTCAATTGCATATTGTTTGGCTTTTTACCAATGTTAAAAAAAAATATGCTCCAAAAAGCATTGGTTTGGGCTTTCTCGCTGCGCTCGGTCAATATGGCATATCTGGTGAAAATATTTGTGCCTCTCCACTTAAAAATGCCACTAGCCACCACTGGCCCTGGACCTGTGCTGGGAGTAGGGTGGGGGAGCCCAGGGTCTGTACTGGGAGCAGGATGGGTGGGAGCCTTGGGATAGTGGTGGGAGCAGGGTTTGGAAAGCAAAGAGTATGTGGTGGGGTGGGTAGAGCATAGGGACTGGGCTAGGAGTGGGATGAGGGAGTCCAGAGACTGTGATGGAAGCAGGTGGGGGAGCCCAGGGACTATACTAGGAGTAGGGTGCGGTGACGGCACGCAATAGTTCATGGCCATTTGGACTTACTGTCCATTTGGCATTTTTGGGGGCCTGGCCTGCCCACATTTAGCTCGGGGGAAGGGGGCCAGGCCTAAAATGTTTGAAGACCAGACCACTGCCTTAGGGTGAAGTGTTGGCTGCGTGGGGGGAGACTGCTGAGAGAGAGGAGGGGATTGGGCGTGGAAAAAGGGGGGGGGGACTGGGTGTGGTATGTCCAGGGCGAGTATGGCCTGGCAGCGAGAGAAGGTAGCGTCACCAAGAATAGATTATGGTACTGCACTTGGCAATATTAACGAACAACCCTAAGAATTGACACTGGCACAGCAATGGACAAACCTATAGATGAACCATGGAACTACGGTGGTAACACCTGAATTTAACTGTTACACTGCGAGGGAGAACAAACACCTACATTTGAGATACTAGAGCACTGGCAGAAGGCGCCTTACTTGAGGCACAGCAGTAAACCGAGAAACACCTACATTTGAGACACTTGAGCAGAGATTTAACAGTAAATGGAGAAGTACCTAACTTTGAGATGCGTGAGCAGTAGGCAAAAATTCTTACATTTGAAATGCAAGAGTAAATGTAGGAACACCTATATTTGAGATTCAACAGTACAAGGAGAAACACCTAAATATGAGATGCACAAGCTGTGGGAGAAAATGCCTAACTTTGAGATATATGAGCAGTGGGAGAAAACATCTAAAGTTGAGATTCAACAGTATATGGAGGAACACCTAAATACTAGCTGACTAACAAGGGTGCTATGATATGTAGGATAATCATAGTGGTAGGGCTTTACTGGAATACAGTAATTGCTGTACTCCCCACCCAGACCCCACTTACCTGATCAGTCGCTGCTGGTTGAAGACGACCAGCTTCCCAGGCGAACACAGGCAAACATGAACTGGAGCTGCTTCTTCGGGAGCGGCCCTTTACCATGGGCCCTTAGCCGGTGCTTCCCGGGCAAAGGACTGCCCAGAGTGAAGGATTAAAGAAGGCTCTTTGGGCCCAATCAGAAAGCCTGTGGGCAGGGTTGGAGGTGGGCAGAGGGCAAAATCAGGAAGCAGGTGGAATGGGGTCCAAGGAGGGGGATTAGGAGTGCATAGGTGCTCTAAAATGGAAGATTTTACACAAAGTACCCCCCAAGCAGGGTCGGGCCAGGGCAAGGCGAGATACGCTTACCCCAAGTGAGAAATCTAGTCAAGTGGCTGCTGAATGTTCCAGAGTTGTTGGGGAATACAAAAAGTACAATTGTCGCTAGACATGCACTGAATCTCTTTGCATTTGTGTTATAGGTAGATATGATACAATACCTTCTGAAAGGATCAATTTCAAAAGTTTGATTTTTTCAAAACATATTTATTTATTAATTGTTTGGTGTATTAATGTTTTCTTTTATAAACATAATTCTCACAGTAATACAAAAATAGCAATCACTAACATTACATACGAAGTCTGAGTGCTAAGCAGATAGACCTCAAATCGAATTTAGTACAATTTCATTGTCTAAAAAAACACCACACCACACTGTGATCTCATATGAACGCATTCATCTCAAAAACGTCCAACCTCATTCAAAAAGACCCATTCATACATGTGCAAAAAATGGCAGTGATAACCGTTTAGTTGAAAACAACCACTGAGCCCATCCTTTGGACCCTTGATTTTAGACGTTGTTCGTCGCTCTCTAAAATACATCAGTTGTCTAATATACTATTGGCATATACTGTAATCATTCAAATATATTCAATATTACAAGGAAAAAACACATTCTTTTTCCTGAAAGGACTTTAAACTAGTGTCATGTCGACTCGAGTTTCGGGCCAGGCTTCAGGAAAATCTCCTGCCAAAGCCCACTTCAGGACAAAAAGACACACTTCTAATTTCATATCACAACGGTGTTGGTAGACATGATTTTTTCATTGAGTTCTTTGTTGTTTTTTTTCCCCTGTGTATTCCTTGTTCCAGCCAATGAAGGGATAGATGCATGCCATAGGAAAAAAGGGAAGAGAGAACATACATGTCTCTGTAAATCTCTTGGAACCAAAATGCATTGCTAATCCTGAACATCAATCCTAAACCAACAAATGACTTTATGAATGGTACAACATTTAACACTGCACCCCCCTACCATAAACGGTAATGTGTAATGGTGTCAGAGTCTGTATGTAATTGCTATTTCGTATTGGAATTTAAAAAAAAATATATAGTTTTTATGGGGCAAGGGGTAGGAAATGTCTCGGCTTCCGCTGTATTTGGGGTAAGAAGTATGTTACACTTAGATGGACTGCTGGGGGTAGAACATGTATTACACTTAGATGGTTTGTGCGGGACGGGAAATGTGTTGAATTTAGATGACTGTCGGGTGTAGGAAATGAGTCACACTTGGATGGATGGCTAGGGGCGGGAAATGGATCGCACCTAGATGGATTGTCGGGGTTAGGAAAAGTGTCACACTGGGATGGATTGCTAGGGGTGGGAAATTGTGTGGCAGTCAGATGGATTACTGGGGTGAGGGGATTGTATTGCACTTGGATGGATCTTGCGGGCTAAACGTTGCACTTGAAAGGTTTTTGGGGTAATGTGGAATGATATTTCACCTAAAAGACTGCACATGTAGGTCATCTTGTGTGTTGCACCTGGAGAAAACGGTATAACTTATAACATGCACTGCACTTGAATATCTGAAGACTAGCAAATGCTTGGCACTTAGAAGTGACTTGTAAAACAGCATGCAATGTTAGTCCACCTTTACGCTCAAGATCTATGCTTGTAACCTTCTTTTTGCACCTAAAGGTCCAAAGTCTGCATTGGTATCCTGGGATTGAAGTTAGTTAGCGTTTATAGAACTTAGAAGATGGTTAGGCTCCCAAGGTAGCCTGTCTATGATGCTTTCAGAATCCTAGATCCCATGGTAGCCTGCCTGTCACGCCTAGAAGGTGTACTAAGACAGCCTAGACTTGCGTGTAGCCTATCCATAGCACCTGGAAAAGTCTACCAGGGTAGCTGGCTTTGTGTCCCCACAGAAGACCCAATGACACTGCAGCATCAAAGATGAGCTCCATCTGATCTCCAGGTACATATAAACGCACGGCTTCAGTGGATCTGCTGCAGGCATGGCTACCCATCCCTACAAGTTAAAATGCAGCTACAACCTATGAAATGCAGTCTAGCTGGGCACTTAACGTTTTTAAGCCTACTCACTCCAGACTTGCCGCAACACCTCTGCCATTAGAATACTGCCACAACCTACATTAAAACGTTGGTTTAGCTGGATACATAATGAGTCTTTTGCACTTGCACACACTGTGATTCTACCCCTGCCCCCTTAGCACCCACCCACATGCCTGACCTCTTGGGATGCATATCGGAGCCCAGCAAGCCTATCCAATCCCTAATCTTGGCCATATGCACACACTCATTTAAAACTGCGAATTTCGTGTACTCTGGACTGTGGTCCCCGAGGGCATTCCCACCACAAGCGCATTGAGACTATTGTAATGGTGAAAGGTGCTATATAAAGGACTATTTCAATTACAAAGTAAGTGTTAAAGATGGATCTGAGCAGGATAAAGGATGAAGTCAGGCTGCAGAAGTAATCAAACTAGTCAAAATGGCTGCAGAGAGGGCATTAAGCCATCTAGGCGCAGCTGGGCCAAATCCTCTGCAATCTACAAAACATGCCCTTGTGCCAGGGCTCTGTTAGTGCGCACCTCATTCTCCCACTAGCTGTAGATCTGTGTAGTGCAAGCTCCTTCCGCACTAGACTGAAACATTACTTGTTCTCATTCATTACTTCTGCTTCAGTCCTCCCAATCTTGTCAATTTCTTGGGGAAGGCTGCTCCACAGGGGCCACGTGAACTGCAAATGTGCATGATCAGCTTATACCAGCAGTTGCTCAAAGAGCACTATCATGATCTGCTTTGTTGGCTTTGAATTTCAAAGAAAATACATGGCATCACTTGCAGAGCATTTAAACAGGCAGTTTGTTTTGGATGGCATCAGATAGTGCATTGAGTGGGTATTTGGGACCGACTATTGTTAGTGATATGTCCATTAAGAAGAGCAAGTACTGTGTGGTTAGATATGCCACGGTTGCTTAACAAGCAACCTGCTCTCAAACAATGACTTCAAGCAGGTGGCTTAATTTTCTTTTGTGGTCTGCAAGTCTCTCCACGGTGCAAAATAAAAGCCTCAATTCTACTGTATTTACTCAGTCTTTGTACAACAATTTCAGGAGCTTGTTAGTCTGCGTAAATGTGCATGCTTTGAATAGCCAGCCAGCTAATGGTTGGTTCACAATATTACTTGTTTTTACGAATTTCAACGAGGCATCGGTGTGGTTTCCCATCACACTATCCCCATTTTACGTGTGCGGGGACCCATGATCCTTCATGCATCGACTTCCACAATTAGTGTTTTTCAGCCAGTTGGTTAGACGTTAAGATGGATTTAAAAAATCGGCCCTGGGAGGCTGAATTTGGGAGGCCACCCTATGATGGTGAACAGGGAAGACAGTGAGAGGTTAGCCTTAGCCAATCAAAGTAAGGTAGCAGAGCAGCAAGGCTTGGTTACCGGAAGGATGTGAGTGGTCTAGAGCTAAAAGTCCACAAAGAGCAAAAGCAATAATCTTAGTTAGACAGGTAAGTATAATAATATACAATAGTTTTATGCCTTTAAAATACACACTGAGTAAGTAAAACCCTCAGTCAAATATTGCCACACCAACACTAATAAAACAGGTCTTTGCATTCACTCTTAGGGGATATAGATTTCCATTTGATTCAATGACCAGTGAAACACTGATAAGTACTCTGATGCATTAGACATAGAAAGAAAACTTTAGGATAATCATAGAACAGCTCCCTTAGTGCTTAGGAAGTCCAACCCTCATATGGTTTGGAGCATTGTGCCCAAAAGTCAGCAGTTCTAAAGTATGTGCTTCACAGGTAGGTTTATGAAGAAATTGCCGATGCCAGTGGTTATGATCAATAAGAGTCAAAAAGTTGATGTACAGGTAAGTAAACTCACTCAATCCCAGTCCTTAGGATACTCATAGGAAGTGATCCTTGACCATGCCTCCAATGACCACAGTCAGGAAAGAATGATTTAGGGATTAGAATGTATTCCTATGTAGGACTGGGTGGGGCGGGAGGAGAAACGGGTAGGGTATTACATGCCTGACTCAGATTGCTCCAGAGACAACTGCTGACTCAGATTGCTCTGGAATTCGTTCGGGACACACTCTTCTGTTCTTGATCCCGTCAAGAAAGGCCTAGGGGTCGTAGTTGAAGAGGTCACTTTCAGACATAGGATTTAATTTTGGTCTGTTGCACTACTTGGGAATCGGTTCCAGTGAGCTTCCATTGGAATAACCACATGAGGAAAGATGCAAACTTCTGCAGAGCAGGGCACCTCCTGAGATCGAAGGAGTGTTGCAATGGGAGTTACTACAGTCAGGCGACAACAGTTGATCTTCAATGGGTGAAAAAAGGTGCAGGACCAGCACCGCTTTCATTCATGCAAAGGGGCTGAAAATGCAGGACCAGGTGTCTTGTTACACAAATTGAAGATCATCCAAGTTCAAAGGATGCACTTGGAGCGGCTATGGCTGCAGCAAGATAGCCCAGGCGAGAGCTGGCCACTACACAGGGACAATCCAGAACGCGCGTATGATCGAGCAGGAGTCAAGAGTGCTTCTCCATCATTGGAACTTAAATGGAATCACATGCTCTTGAATATTCCCTATTGTCAGGTTGGGAATCCTCTGAAACATTGAAGCAGTTTACCTTTACATTTCTAAACTGCTTGACACTATAGTGCTCTATTAGTCACGTTGGGTCAAACTTCCCACAGCCATTTAGACCGGTTCCTTTAGCTCCAGCCCTGGTTGCCAGCTTCAGATTTTTTTACTCCACGTTAAGTGTTGGGAGTCCTCGAGAAATCACTCTTCCAGATATTCCCCAATTTTGTCTATTTTTTATTTATTTCCATCCTATCATCTGGTCTGGTGCTGCATCTCTTCTCCCCTACTGGTGTCAAGTTCTGCCCTATTCCACAGCCTCTGGGGTTGCTGTACTTCTGACTGAGGACTTGGATTTCTGTGGACTCATGACAGACACAGGTAAGAAAAGCCTGTTCAAAGCCTGCTCGACTTGTCACCATGAGAATGTGTACACCGAGGATCTTCATGAGCAATGTCTCTGTACCCGGACCACGACTTACACTGTGCCATCTGCAAGTCGTTCTCATCCAAAATTTGCATGGATCGCCACTGGAGGTTAATGGCTTGGTTGGATGAAGGTGCCGGGGCCTCTGACTCGGCCTCTGTACGCATTATGCCTCTGCCAGGCACAGCAACCCTCTAGAGGGAACTCCATCATGAAGAATCTTCCTGTGGGAAGAAATCAAAAAAGGGACATGGATCGTACACTTTGGTGGCCCCTTCCTCGACTATGTCATTGACATCTTTGCCTGCGGTCACCTTGTTGACTACTGCAGCACAGAGAACACCTTTGTCATCTAAGCACTCTTGGGAGAAGTGATCTCTCGTCCATGATTACAGTTTCTCCATCTATGCCATCCTCGTTGACTAACAACAACGGCCCATGTCCTTTTCAACCGGCGACGATCCGGTTGACTACCAAATCAACTACGTCGGTGATCAACTCCATTACGATGGTCCTGTCGTCGATGACAAATCATCGTCCACATTGGAATTGCACATCGCCTGCTGAAAGGCCCTTGGTTTCCTGTTTTTCAAAGGGAGTTGCTGTGGCCAGAGATGTCCCGTCAGCATTGTTTTACCTTCCCGGCAAACTCGTGCTCAGCCATTATTTTTCACTGACTCCATATGCACCCCCTACTGTCCCCTGTTCCACCATGGCCCCTCCTTAAAAACGAATACAGCAGGGTGCTTATTCAGACATGGATGCACAAGAAGGAAGTAGTCAACGATGAAGAGGATGATGTGCCTTCTGCTGACATGCCACCAGAGGCTCCACCAAAGAAAGGCCCCCTCTACCTAAACAAGACCCTACTCAATCTTTTCCAGTTGTACCTGTCCCAGAGGACATGCTCTCAGGTCCTCGGGCTCATGCACCCTCAGGCTCGAGGAACGCATCTATGGACATCTTGTCCACGTGCTTCCATGTAATAATGGCCCCTGACAAAAAAGTTGCTGTTTTTTTGCAGAGACATTATTACATTGAGCATACGGGGGACACCCCGCAATCCCTGTTTTTCTTTTTTTTTACATCCCTGCAACCCTTCCCTATACATAATTTCACCATAAATAATGTTGCCAATGGCTTTTCCCGGTGACATTATATATGGGGACATTATTACCTGATTCCGTCCACACTACAGACACTGTTTTCAGAGCTCCAGCATGAAGTTTCCAGCTCCACCGTTGCCTTCTCCAGCACAGCCCTGTGTTTTTCCTGCAAAAGGTTAGATTCCTCCGCCACCTTCTGGAGCCCATCCAGGGGCCCCACATTTGCCACCAGTTGCCCTCACAGATACAAATATACACCGACTATCCAACGGACCGTTCTCCACACACTCACTCTACAGAGTAGTTTGATGATCACGTGACGGTGAGCCAGCAGATCTACCTCCAAGAGATTCGCCTCCAGACGAGATTGGCTCCTTTCATGCTGTCATGTCATGAGCAGCAAAGTTATTTAATCCCCTACCGAGGAGCAGAAAAAGGAGGGATCCCTTTATCAAAGGTGGAATCTGCCAGAAGGTCGGCAGTAGCCATTTCAGTGCTAGACGATATTTGGGAACACGGTCTCCTAATGCCGAGGAATCTGTTCTCCGTGCCACCCAAGAAAGATTGTTTTGAGAAGAATTTAAAGTTCCTGGATTCAGCACCCAAATGCCTACACGCACAGCCCTGGCAGAACTCAGTTGTCTCTGCAGCCACCCATAAGGTCTCTGCTAATCCTTCATCCCCTTGTATGGTACCTCTGGACAGCGAGGGCAAACAACTGGATGCTTTTGGCAAGAAGGTAATCTCTACGGCCACAACGACCATCAAGGCAGGTAACTCGTTGGCAATTCTCTCCCTCTATGACTGAGGACTCTGGTTGAAGCTGGGGCCAATCCTGGATTTTCTTGCTGACAAGCTGGATGAAGCACACACTGTTGCATGAGGGAGAAACAGCATTGGATCATGCCATCTCTATTGCAGTAGACATTGTGGACATGGGATTCAAGATCGTTAACGGTGCAGTGTTAAGCTGTCATGGTTGGCTTCCGGCCACCAATTTCCACCCGGAAGTCCTGTCCAAGGTTCTCAATATGCCTTTTGATGGCATCTATCTTTTTGGAAAGGAGGTTGAAGAGACCCTGCAGACCACCGAGATGGCTTGTTAATTGGGTACTCTGCAACAGTCGCCAGTCCTTTAGCTCAGGTAAATCATGGTTTTCAAGGACTTGGAAGGATTATGGATCCTCCTACCATCCACAGATGTCCCAGTAGTAGGGTTAAAAGGGAATATCAGTCTTATTGAGGAAACCAGCGACGATGCATAGTGTCCTCCAGAAGTGAAGTGCTGAAGCAAGACTGAAGAGGTCCAGGCCCCCCACTTCAACACTGCAGTAGTGGGGGTGGGGCAGCATGCCAATCTTGTTGCACAGTGGAAATCCATCACCACTGACAAATGGGTGCTATCCAACATTCAGCAGGATCATAATATGGAGTTCACTGGGTTACTCCCCTCCCTTCTTCCGGTCCCAAAGGTGGAAAAACACCCATACCTGCTGATACAAGAGGTACAGTACCTCCTACAAAAAGGGTCAATCGAGGATGTACCAGCGCACCTGCTGGGCACCAGAGTAGGTTGGAGACCCATACTAGACCTCAGAAGACTCAACAAATTCCTCACGTCTCAAAGTGTCACATGGTGGCGCTGCAACATATTCTGGACCAGCTGAAAGAAGGGAATTTCCTCTCCTCTAGACCTAGAGGATCCGTAATTCCATATCCTCATTCATCGGCGGCACAGGCGTTTCCGCCAATTCAAGGTTGCAGGAAAACACCACCAATTTAAGGCCTTGCCCTTCAGGCCTGAAATCGGCACTAAGGGTGTTCACCAAATGCCTTGCTCCGGTAGCAGCCCACCTCCAGTGTTCAGGCATTCACGTTTACCCGTATCTGGATGACTGACTGGTGCGTGCCCCATCGCTTCCATTAGCGACGCAACACACCAGGTAAACAATCCTGTGCCTAACATCACTAAGGTTCTCTGTGAACTTTGCAAAGTCCTGCTTAAATCTTTCTCAGAACTCGCTGTTTTTGGGCTCATGCTTCAACACTCGTGCATGCATCACCAAGCCTTCAGAGGAGATGGTGAATACTATCCTAAACAGAGTTCAGCTTCTGTCAAGCCTACCGATTACGTCAGTCCTATCCCTGAAATCCCTCCTGGGAATGATGTCCGCATGCATCCCAATGATCCCACACTGCAGACTCAGAATTAGACCACTTTAGAAGTTCCTAGATGCCTGTTGGCAACATATCATGGCACTGGGTGGACAAGATTCATCTCACGCCCTCCTTTCGAAATGCCCTCCTATGGTGGTGGAGTCGTCTCAACCTTACTCCGGGAGCACCATTTTGCCTTTCGGCACATTATGTCACAGTGATCACAGAGGCCCCCTTGGAGGGGTGGGGAGCTCACACAGGAGAATTGTATGCCAGAGGCCTGTTGTAGCCCGAAGAGAAAGCCCTACACAATGTTCTGGAGCTGAGGGCAGTGTTCTGGGCACTGAAGTCCTTAAAGCCACAATTGCAGAAAACCGGGTGGTTTCGCGTTTTCACGGACACCACCCCCATGTACTATATTTGCAAGCAAGAGGCGGGACCCGCTCTCAAATTATGTCTGCAGAGGTACAGGCACTGTGGACGTGTGTGCTGGCGCTCATATTCCTAATTCCCTTCCATCTGCCAGGGATCCACAATACCATAGCAGATTCGCTCAGAGGGAACTCCGGTCCTGCCACTAATAGGAACTCCACCAAGGACAAGTTCTCATTCTGTCAAGAACCAAGAAGGAGAGAGTATCAACACTCTCCCCCGAACCACAGAAGCCAAATAGATTGACCCTCCCACCATGTTTGGCACGGGCGCCTGATGTTAGGAGTAACAGATACCCACGTGGCAGCCAATGGGAGGGGGTGGGGGGGAGTAAGAGGGATTAGGGGGGAGGTAGTGGATATGGAAAGGGAAGTAACAGAGACCAGAAAGAGCATGAGGGTAGCGTAATTGGATAGGTTTGGGGGAGTTTAGGAAAAACAAGACACACATGCATCAAACAATTCTGATTTACTCTCACCACTGGTCCTGTCTGTTTCCTGAACCTAAACCGTAACCGGGATGCTCCTACATAGGCCTACAACCCTCCTACTGTGACTGTGAAACACATAACGTGGAACAGAATGCAACAAGGAAAGCATATGTTGACACTGTAGCAAGCCGCATGGCACATACAAGGGCGTGTCCGTCTATGAAAATAGAAACAAATGGCCTGTTGGGCAAGCAAAAATAACATTCAAGGATCACCCATAAATGAAACCTTGTAGTCCCGGGACCCCCTTCTCATGGAATGACTTTCTAATAGCACACACTTTCCCACTAAGATGGACATTCCACTAATTTCCTCGGATTCGCAGCTGTCCCCATAAAACATAAACAATGCTTACTGCAAACAACGGCCGGGGTAGAGAGAGGTGGATAGTCAGGGCCGGGCTCGATCCGAGGCGTCCACCGGACGAGTACGATCAGGGGGGGGGGGAGGGGGAGGGGGAAGCCCTAGGTAGCCGCACTCGAAATAGTGTATCGGTGACGGTGAATTACGGATTGCCTGTAAGATAACTCCAAGACTTTATGCAAATAAAGCTGCTGAGGCATGTTAACTTTCTCACTGTCTCCCGAGCCCTGGTTCTCTCAAGGCTGGACTACTGTAACAGCCTCTATCTTAATCTGCCTGCCTCCACTCTCCGCCCTCTGCAACTTATCCAGAACAGAACTGCGAGACTTGTCCTTGGCCTCAAGCCCAGGGACCGTATCTCTCCAGGACTGAAATCTCTTCACTGGCTCCCAGTGGCTGCGAGGATTAAGTTCAAAACCCTCTGCATTGTCCACAAGGCCTTCTGGGGCCTGGGGCCTAAATACCTTCAACTCTCTCTTCCTAAATATCTTCCTTCACGAGCCCTTCGCTCATCCGTCTCCAACTCCCTCATGGTCAGCCGCTTCTCGAAGCAACGAGCTGGGGGTAGATCTCTCTCCGCAGCAGGGGCCTCCCTCTGGAACAGCCTTCCTGCCTCCCTGAAACTTGAGGAGAACCATCTCCGGTTCCGGAAGTACCTCAAAACCTTCCTCTTCGCTTCTGCCTTCTCTCTCCCTCTCCCCTGCTAAACCTGCTTACTCCCCACTGAGTTCTGCACTAAACCTGCATCTGGGCCACTCTCAGCGACCTCGGTCCAGGGCCCAGCCACTCTCCACTTGCACTGCCTCCCTGGCTCCCCCTGCACTGTGGGACTGTCACTGTATCCCTACAGCCCCCCTTCCCAGCACTTCTCAGCACTTGCTCTGCACTTACCTTGCACTTGCCACCAGCTGGCCCTTTTTATTTATTATTTTATTACGCTACTTACCTTGTACTGCACTTCCCCCCCACCTCCTCCCCCTGCACTTTCTCCTTTTCCCCTTACCTCTGCACTTGCGCGATCTGAATGACACCTGGCCTAGTAGGATCGTTTGTCTGTTCTTCCCCTTGTTTCCCTCCCTCCCTGCCTCGTCGCGCCTTGAAACACTTGTGTATAGGCGCGTTACAAATACCATATCATATCATTATAAACTGAAATGTCCAAAAAGGCCCTCAAGCCAGTAGAGTTTTCGGGCAGCCGCCTTTAATAATGCTTCATACACAGGTGCATTGCTAGCACGTACAGTTCACATATAAATACAACAGACAAATTCACATGCAGCTACTTAGCTGAATGTCCTTGTGCCCTGCGGGACTGCCCGGAATATATGAAGCAGAGAACTCTCCAGGCCGCCTCTTGTTCACTGCCGTGACCCAGCCCAAGTGAATTCCAGCATTCGTCCGGCATCCCTGCTCTAACCAGTCTTCTTCACTGACGCCCCCCCGAGCCGAACACTCAATAATCTGGACTTGAGCACGGGCAGCCGGGAGTAAAATAGTCCACAGTGAAACCTGACCCATTCTCTATTCCGAGATCATCCATAGATAGACCTGTTTGCCACGTCAATTAACAAGACATGCAGCAGGTTTGCAAGAATGTTTCCCCAAGGGGAGTGCCTGGGGGGGCCGCGTTCTCATTCCCATGGGGGATGTATTTGCGTTCCCAAGCTGCCCCTACAATCCCTCCAAGCCCTCTACTACCTCGATTTCTCAGTACACTCAAACCAATCCGCTGGACGATGATCCTGGTGGCGCCAGCCTGGCCTTGGCAAATTTGGTACTCTGACATGCTTCACCTGTTGGTGGCTCCCTGCAGGTTGCCTCCGCTCTTCAACCTTCTCTTCACAGACAGCGGGCTGCTCTGCACCACAACCCAGCGTCCCTCAACATGACTGCCTGGCTCTTGCAGCACTAGAATTCAGAAACATAATGCTACCTCAAGGCTGCAGAAATATCTTGGCCAGGGCAAGAGTGCTGCCTGCATTGTCCTACTACCGAAGCATTTGGATGCATTTTACAATATGGTGTGCAACTCAACACCTGGAACCATTGCATATTCAGGCTACAGGCGTCTTGCCATACCTCCTGCCTTTGGCAAATGCTGGTATAGCACTCATTTATCAAGGTGCATTTAGCAGCCATTTTGAGCTACATGCGTTGCTCAGGTACGCCTTCTCTTTGGTCACACAGGTTGGTGAAAGAATTCATCAAATTACCCTTTTGCATTTTTTCCCCCTGGCTGAGCCCCTACTCCAGCTTGGGAACACAACATGGTCCCCTCGAAGCTAATGAGCCCTCCTTTTCAGCATCTATACAGATCCTCCTTGAAATTTCTCTCCTGGAAAGATCGTATTCCTAGTTGCAGTTACTTCAGCCAGACGGGTGGGCGAACTGCAGGCCCTCTCCTGCAAGTCACCCTTTATTATCTTTTTGTTAATACGTTGTTTTCGTTATATAAACAAACCTTACACAATGCAGACATCTTAAAACATCATAAACAAAGATGAATATAATAATCCAATGCATCACATCAAAATCCTTAAGAACAATTAAAACAAATGAATCCGAATAAAATTTGTGCACAAATTCTATTCCCCATAAATAGTTTATATCACCTAAAAATATAATAAGAATCTTAGACTTAAGTCCAATATTACAACAGGTTCCCATCTTCCATTTGATCTTCACTAAGGACTAGCATTCTTAGTCATAAGTGCAGGAACCCCGAAACAGATCATGATAATTAACACTCACCAAGCTGTGCAAGATAATTTCAGAGCAAAGCACCTCAGTAGAGGTCACAAAGGGAGACAAATGAAACACTCTTATTGGTGAGTGCCTCACATTTCATCAATAGATGATAAAGAGTTTCATATTTGTCTTCATTGCACAGTCTACATGTATAATCACATAGATCGAGAAAGGGCCAATAAACTTGCAGGGTTTGGTAACACATCTGTATCGGATTCATCCATTACGAAATGAACGAGACGGGGCCTTCCAAATAGAAGGTAACGGTCTGTTCAAACATTGCCAGAATTCTGACCATTCTGCATGTTAGAATAAAACTCCCTGGTAGGCAGGCGGGGTTACTACGAGTTTGCGAATCTCGAACTCATTGAAGGCCTAACTTCTTCCCTTTCCAAAAGGAACGCAGGCCCAGACAGACAGCAAGTTCAAACTGCGGTTTATTACAGCCAAAACCAACCGGGATCAGAAAAAGGAAGAAGCTCCTGGATCGTCTCAGTGAACCCTGGCTCACAGGCTGGTTTTCAATCTAATCCACATCACAATGCCATCAACCCCCTAGGCCCCTCTCCAGCAAACATATTGCACATGTGGATTGGGTGCTGAGTGATAGTCCACCTATGGCAGACCCTATGGCTGTTTGTTTATTGGCTCTCTCATGGTCAGGTGGTTGGCCTGGTCCATCCCCAATAAATGCTACTTCTACAATGTCGCAGTGTGAGGGTCTCATGATTGGTTCTAACCCCTTGCTACCCACCCCTAGGTTCCTGTATTGTGATTGGTTAGAGCTGTCACCCCCAGGCGTGGGACCCAAGTCGGTTCTCAGCTCGAAGTGTACCTTTCCAAGGTAACAAGAGCAACTATGTGTCTGCATTGTATCATGTGTGCACCACCAACAGGCTATGAGAGTGCTCGTTCTCATCATGCAACACTCTGCTTTTTCTGTAACAACTTGCTGCAAGCCATTGTCTGGCTGCGTGAGACTGCTCCGCTTTCCCAGCTGCTATTTCCGGTTCATCATCGACTCGGTTGGTCACGTGTCCAGAGACTGAATTAGTCTGAATAAAGAGGATTTATTTGCATTTCTTGCATTAGGTGTTACTAGTATTACAGGGAATGGAATGTCACTCAAATCTGGTGGCCTTGGCAGCAAGCCTTATCCCACGTGGTTGCTCTTCTGGGCAGCCTTACTCTGCTTTGTTCAGCTTCAGCCGATGGTCTGCGGCCTGTTGTAAATTTCCTAAGTCATATCAGGCTTCTATGTTGCTACTCTATAATGTCCATAGGTTAGCTGTTCATAGTTCTGTCAGCTTCCTCAGGTGCTCCTGCAGCTCCATAGGGTTATTTACATCTAAGCATCTGCAAGCCTTTACAAAGGATTTATTGCTTCTTGCAGTTTTTGCATTGCTGCGTTCAAGCTAGTGACAAAATAATAAACGTGAAAACAGTATGTATGTGTTCTTCGTGTATTTGGGTGCGTGACCGTGTCACGATGTGCAAATGGCACATGTGCTTCATGTCTAATACTGCTATGTTATGGTATCTCGAACAACGTTATGCATGGCTTCTTGATGCTTTAGTCGAGACTGTCAATGGAGGTGTCTTTTCTCACGTCTCATGGCTTCTCATCCACTTTGGGCAATGTTTTCACTGCTCCTGGGCTATGGGTTGACTGAGTGGGTACCTCCCGATGTACTTGTCCATAATGGGGGCGCTGGGTCCCGGCCTGAAATGGTGCGGATGGTCATGGATCTTCCGGTTCTTCTTCCGACTCGGGTGTCTGTTGGGAGAGGAAGGAGGGCTAGGCCTCGACCTTCCCGCTTCACGGCAAGTAAGTAAATAAGGATAACTTTTACAGGTGTTTGCCAGATTAATTCCTATCTAAGGCCCTAAGCCGTTTCTTAATAGATAACTGATTCATATCGCCCATCCATTTTATTTCCTTCAAATAATGATTACATTCCAAGTAAAAAAAAAAAAACGGACAAAGCGGGCGTGGCTTAATGGCTGCGTGAGAGGACGTTCCTTGGAGGAGCTCCCGCAGATCCGTTATTGATTCTGGGGAAAAACGAGGGTTTTTGGTGGACATGCACGTCCACAGCACACCTGAAGGAGCATGAAGACTGGGGGCACGCAACAAGCGTTAAAACAGCCCGATTGACAGCAAGCCGGAAAAACCGGAGCTGTTACAAGAAACGAACTGCCCGCGACTGAGGAAAACTCAAGATGGCCGATTGTGAACAAAGGGCCATAAACGGGCCGCGACGCTGCAGTGGACCAGGCTGGCCAGCGCAGCGCAAATCACACCAATAACGGAGGTGAGAAGCATCCTGCTCGGGAGTAGCCAGGGGAACTTGTGAGAAGGAGGACCCCGCCTGACCAGTGAATAAGGCAGCGGCCAGTGACGTTGAAAGGAGCGACGGTGGATTTCGGCCCCGAACGTGCGGCAGACCGCGGTGAGGACACAACCGAAGCGTAAACGCCTGGTGCCCATCACGGCGACGCACAAACTTGTGGCCATAGAAAGTGCAGGAGATCCCGCAGCCCCCGTGCCCGGGGGTGGTGAGGATGGAGCGGGTGGCGCTGCATCGCTGCGACGGAGACTGCTGCACCGGAGCCTAATCGGGGCAGCAGCGAGCTGAGCCTGGGCCGCAGGTGCCTGGGGCCCGTTGCGCTGGAGCGCTTGAAGCCCTGAGGTGCCCAGTGGGGCCCTGCAACGGCTTTGCTAGTGAACATACAGAGACACTTTTGGCCAATGGTGTGGATGTGTGCGCAGGCCCCTACAGAGTGCGGATTATACGGCGCGGTGCTGTAAAAAGGGCTACAGCAGGACCGGGGACACCGAAGCAAACGGCCAGGAAAGGGGGACCCAGATTGCCGGGTGGACTGTGTCAGGGCTGGCACGGGACAGCCGCAGAGAGGTCTGAACGAGGCGGGTCCCGGGAGGTGCTCTAGCTGGCTGTGCAGCAATATGGTGCACTAGGGGGAACATAGAGCGGCCTGCGGTGGGGGCCTCTCTGAACGCGGGAGACTTTGTCGGATAGCCGGAGAGCATTGAAAGTTGTGCCCAGTTGAGCCCCACGGCAGCATACACCAGAAACAAGTAAAAACACACCTGTCCCTGAAGTGGGTGCATGAGCATGAGCCCCCCACACAGCGTGACATCCACGGCAGCTGAGTAGCTGCAGCTGGTAACATAGGTGGGAGAAAGGGGAATCAGGAGAGCTTGGGCCTGGAGAAAGGAGGAGGTGACACCGGGGTCGGAGACATTTACAGGGAGATGGGGACCCCACGCAACTAACCAGGTGAAGGAGAGAGACCAAGGAGCCGCCTGGACAGGGTCCCGGCACTGAAAGACACCATTACCTACGTAATGAGGCTGAACAACACAGCTCACTCCGGGACATATACAGTACTCAAAAGGGGCACAAAGAGAGTAGCTTGTGATGGTACTGGATCTTGAGCAGGTGCTAAAGACACCATTGCGGGTCAAACTGCCGGGTGCAGAAGTGAGTGGAACCGGCGAATGCACCTGACCTCCGGTGACTGGGAGAATCACGGCGTAAGCCCGTGGAATAACACTGAGCTAGACCTGATACGTGGGAGGACACAGCCCATTCCAGGAGTACAAAGGGCAGTCGGCACACAGCCCCAGTATGGCTGAGGTGGGCCCCACACGCCGGGAAACGCGGCGGAGGCTGGCGGAATAAGACTGAGTAGGTGCAGGCACGTGGGAGGACACGGCCCACTCCAGGAGCGCAGCAGGCAGTGGGCGTGTACTCCCAACACGGTAGGAGCGGGCCCCAGACACCAGGAATAGCCCGACGCCACGCAGACCCTCATGCGAGAGGTGGCTGGGCTGGCCCACACCTAGTTAGCACAGCACAATGTCCAACAAAGTTGTAAGACCGAAGAACAAGCAGCCCACGTGGTATGCATACGCCAAGACATCCCCAGGGGCAGAGGGGGCCAAGAACAAGGACAAAACTACCACTGTGATGGAGGAGGCTCCGGACACAATCCAGGAGGTGCTGGCTGCGATTGTGGACCTGAAAGTTGCCTGGGAGACCAAACTGGGCCTGGCTATGAATAAACTGAAAGTGGCACTGGACCTTAAGGTTGGAGCGGTCCAGGAAGATGTGAACTTACTAAAACAAGATGTGAGAACGCTTGCGGAGCGCGCCGGAAACCTGGAAAAAGAGATGGCCCCGAACACAGCGGAATGCGCCGCCCACAGATCGGAACTCCATGCCCTTGTGCAGCGAGTAGGCAACCTGGAAAACAGAGCGGAAGAAGCAGAAGGATGCGCCAGATGCAATAACATCTGCATCGTTGGATTGCCAGAAGGAATGGAAGGGCCTAACCCAACGGAATACGTGGAAACCATGTTACTACAGGAAATAACCGGAGGGGTACTGACCCAGGGGTTTTCTGTTGATAGGGTGCACAGGGCTTTGATGAGGAAGCCACCCCCGGGAACCTCCCCCCAGGCCATTGATCGCAAAGATTCTAAACTACTGGGATCGGGAAAGAATACTTGAATTCTTCCGGAAAGGGGGGATGATCGAAAGGGGCCTGCAAAAATAACTGCATATCCGGACTATACCTTGCAGGTACAACGCAGCAGAATGAACTTCGGAGCGGTGAAAAGAAGATTGAGGGAAACAGGTTATAGATATATGTTGCTTTACCCAGCCAAACTGAAGGTGCTCCACAGGAACATTACTTTGTTTTTTGAAACGCCGGAGGACGCCATGGAGTGGCTGGATATGCAGAGCCGCCCCCAAGAATCGGGGATCTAGACAGGAGCCGGAGAAGATAAGTAACATGCTGTTGTGGTACCCCAGGTGACATAGCGCGAGACACTGGGACTAGAATATAGTATTAAATAAGGCTCACAGGGACTGTGCTGCTGAGAATGTGCATGTTTGCAGGATTCGTTTGAACTGAATAATCCTACCTATACAAGAGGGAGCTCCCGAGAGACAACCCTTGAAACCCCATAGCATCACGCTTAGTTAGGTCACTATTAGCTTGGTGACGCCCCGCGGGGTCCTAGTCCTCGGTACCACGAGAAAGGACCAGACGCGGGTGGGCCTGAGATCCAGGGATGGTGCTGGGCATTTGTTGGGGTTGGGTAGGCAGGGGGAAGGGGAAGAGTTGTGTGCAGTGGGGTATGGGTGGGGAAGTTGTGGAGGTTGGGAGGGAATTGAGCTAGAAAACGAGCCATAGGGATCGACATGGGACGTGGTGGGGAGAAGGAGAACATCAAGTCAATGGAATCAGGTAACCTTAGAATCGTGACATGGAATGTGCGGGGCCTCAATAGTTACCTAAAACGTAATAAAATAATGATGTACCTAAAGAGGATAAGGATTGATATAGCTCTGCTACAGGAAACCCACCTCACCAAAGAGAAATTGGAGGTGGTAAGGACAAAATGGAAGGGTAGCGTCACGGGAGCTACATATTCGGCATATGCAATAGGGGTGGTCACATGGGTGGCACCACATGTGCCGTTCCAGCTGCTCCGATCGACGACAGACCCGCAAGGTAGAATGGTGGTGGTGGTGGCGGGACTCCTGGAAAACAGAGAAGTGAACCTCATAAACTTATATGCCCCTAACCATGACACTGCAGCCTATTTTAGATCTTTATATGGTAAAATGAGTCCCCTGTTGGGTGGCGTGATATTGTGGGGAGGAGATTTCAATTACACCCTGAACCCTGGGATAGACAGGTCAGACAGCAAGCTAGCAAAGCCTGCGCCAGCAGGTAGAGTGTTGGGGACCCTGTTGACAGACCTCAGACTGGAGTATGTGTGGAGACGGTTGCACCCAACGGACAGGCAATACTCGCATTACGCAGCACCACATGACCTGCATACCAGGCTGGATTATGTGTTCGCTGCCGCTGAGATAGCGGAAGAAATGGTGAGAGCAGAATATAAAGCCAAGGTACTTCCGGCCATTCGCCCTTGGTCTTGGAGTGGTGACACCGCCCCATCCCCCCCAGGGCGCAAATCCCGATATGGAGGCTCAGAGCTGAGGCCCTACAGGACCCGAGATTCCGAGAGGACCTGAGGGAGGCCATCGAAGAATATTTTGACATTAATACTGGCAGCATTTGATCCATGGGAACAGTATGGGAGGCATTGAAGGTGGTGGTGCGTGGGGTGGCCATATCAAAATCCAAGGGGCTCCAAGGGGGCATAGAACGAGAATTGCAGGAAACTGAAAGAGAGTTAGAGGACTTGATGCGAAGGGGAAGACCACCCGTGAGGACTACGCTAAAATAAGAGATTTACAAAGGGCCAGTAGCGAACTCTGGGACACACTATGTAAGCTAAATTATAAGAAATACACAGAGAGGCAACATGCAGGGGGCGACAAGCTGGGCAGACTACTGGCCTGGTTATACAAAAATGAGACACCCCGGCCGGTGATCAGAGAAGTCAGGGATGCGGAAGACCAGATCCGTAACACCCAGGAAGGAGTAAACGAGGAGTTCCTCACACATTATAAACGCTTGTATGAGGACGCAGGCGAAGATGTGGGTCATGAAATTCGGGATACAATAGAAGATATAGGGATGTCCACCTTAGACGACTTAGAACGAGCGGATCTGGAGGCCCCAATCACCTCAGACGAACTGGAGGTGGTGATCCAACACCTGCCCACGTGTAAAGCACCCGGGTCGAATGGGTTACCCAGCAAATTCTATAAAGCGTATAAGCAGGAGCTACTACAGCCACTGCTAGCCATGTTCAATGAGGCCTACGAACAAGGAGAGCTGCCGGAATCCCTCCGAGAGGCAGTGATCATCCCGCTCCTGAAACCGGGCAAGCCGAATGTGGACTGTGGGTCCTATAGGCCCTTATCGATGCTCAATCAAGATAGCAAAATACTCACGGCGGTGCATGCCAACAGGCTTAAGCAAGTAATTGGCAAATTGATACACCCGGACCAAACGGGCTATGTCCCCGGCAGAAACATTACAGACAACCATAGGAGGCTACACCATATTATTGATCAAACTGAGAAAGACCCGGGCGAGCTGGCCATTGTGTCGCTGGACGCAGTCAAAGCCTTCGACTCAGTGAGGTGGCCATGGTTGATGGCGACCCTGAAAGGGTATGGGATAGGGCCGGGGTATATTAGATGGGTCAAGATGCTATACAGCTCCCTTATTTTAAGGGTCAAAGCAGGCACTATAATTTCAGACAAGTGGCAACTCAGTAAGGGGACTAGACATGTCGCCCATGTTATACATTCTTGCGTTGGAGCCGTTGGCAATTTGCCTTAGGCAACAATACGGAGAGGTGGGGATACGAACGACAGGAAATACACACTTGATATCAATGTACGCAGATGACATACTCCTCTATCTGCTCTTCCCAGAAGAGAATCTGCAATATGTGCTGGAAGTGATGGACCGCTATGCCGTCCTCTCGGGCATATCGGTAAACCCCGGGAAGTCCAGCGTGTTCCCCTTGGGGAGATACAAAGGTATTCCACTGGAAAAACTGCCCATTCTGCAGATACCCTGGCAGACCGAGATGTTTAGATATCTCGGCATAAACATATATCACAAGATAGAGGTAGAGCACAACTCAACACAGAGAAAGCTGTTGAAGGTATAAAAAATAGCATGGTGTTTTGGTCCAGATTACCCCTTGCCATGATGGGAAGAGCAGCGCTGCTCAAAATGGTGGTTTTGACGCTTCTTTGTTGGACTTCATAGCCTGTGCAGGGGCTTCATATGGCACAATTCTAGGAACAGAGTGGCCCTGTGGAAACTACAAAACTCGTGTGATAAGGGGGGCATAAACCTGCCGAATTGTGAATTGTATTACTTGGCGGGACAGCTATTATATGTAGCCAGGTGTTTGTCCGCAGAGGACTCTGCAGAAGCCAGGCTTTTACAGGGTGACTCTTCCCGATACTTCCTAAAAGAGACAGTGTGGCTGCATAAAACAAAAGTGGCGGAGATGGGGAGACTGTTAGTGCTGGGCTGGGAGGTCTGGCGCAGGGCACGGAGAACTGTAGGGGACCCAGACCCGCTCTCTCAGCAGGTCCCGCTGGTGGTGTTATGTGGGGAAGACTCCCAACTGATCAAAGGGGTCCGCAGATATTGGGAACCGGTGGGCATGGCCACCCTCAGAGACATATGGCAGGAGGGGGAGGCATTGGAATTCCAGAGGTTGCGGGAGGAGACAGGGGTGCATAAGGACCAATATATCACTTACTCCAGGATTATGAAACAGGTGAGGTAAAGGTGGCCTGAAACAGTACTTTGAGAAGAACCCGAGGCCACCTTAGAAATGATGTACGATGTCTCGGAGGGCGGGCACGAAATATCTTGGATATATGAGCTCTTGAGTGCTAAGGCAGGGAAGGAGCTGCTCCAACTGAGGCTTGACTGGGAGGAGGAGGTGGGTGAACCCATGACAGAGGGACAATGCGATAGAGCCCAAAAGTACCATAAGAAGGTGTCCCGGAATGCGAGACTCCAGCAGATCCAGCTCTACGTCACCCACAGAGCTTACTTGACCCCCGGCAGAATAGCCAGGTTTGGTGGCTCGGCTATTTAGAAATGCCCCAGGTGCGGGGAGGAGGAGGCTAGACTGTTGCATATGTTCTGGGCTTGCCCAGAGGTGAAGAGATTCTGGGTAGAACCGAAGACGAAAATGGCCAATTGGAGGGTGGTGCTTGATGTGGGGTCTGCCTGGGCATGCATGCTTGGGAGTTTCCCTAGGCCACGTAATCTAAAACATATTAGCAAGATGAACGACCTGGTCTATATCTTGGCCAACCGCAGAATTGCAATGTGCTGGAAAGCGGCCCACCGGCCTAGAGTAGAGATGTGGAAGCAGAAACTGTGGCACGGTATGAAGCAGTCACTAGAGGGGGGGAGGAAGAGGTAGTCCCCCTGATAGCCTGGAGACAACTGGTGACCTCGATGGCAAACCCCCACCAGGTCAATCATGAAACGGAAGACCGGGATGAGTTGACGATAATTGAGACACCGGTAGATGCTCAGGTAGATGGCACGGATACGATGGCTCAAGTTTTTGGGGAGGGATGGGGGAGGACGGAAGAGAACATTAAATAATGTAATGACTTAACATTGATCCTGTACGTCCTAAAAGGTTGTAATGTTTGGAGCGCTGTTTGTTTAAAATATTAAAAATTGTTCAAAAACAAAAAACGGACAAATCCTGCTCTCTATGACTCCCCCGAGGCTTCCAAGAATATTAGTTTGAACACCATTTTGAAATTTGGTTGATAAGGGCAAGCTCATACAAACTCACACGCTTGGCAGTTTTGAGAACAATAAACCTCTTAAAAGGGTTAGGTTTTCCAATCAAGGAAACAAAATCCTGCCCAGTGCCTAGCAAGATAATTCTCTTCCTGGGTGCAGACCTCGACACCTCGGCGGATAGAGTAGCAGCTATTCTCCACTTTACTTCATGGTTCCTAAACAGAGCAGCAACCACAGTACGCTCTTTCAAATCTCTCCTGGGCATGATGTCCTATGTATATTCCTCATACCAAATTGCAGACTTCGCATGAGACCAATCCAGGAGGCCCTGGACCACCAATGGAAACAAGCACTCGGTTCATGGGAGGATACCGTCCAACTACCAGAGACATTACACAAGGCACTTCGATAGTGCAATACACCTCAAAACCTGTTACAGGGAATGCCATTTCAGGCACCAACATCTACCCTTATCCTCAGGACAGATGCATCTCTGTCGGGCTGGGAGGTTCACCTAGAGGACCTCCAAACCAAGGGCACATGGTCCGCTCAGGAATCTCAACTGCACATCAATGTCTTAGAGCTCAGGGCAATAGGGTAGGCGCTGAAAGCCTTCCTCCCGGTATTAGCCGGCCAGGTGGTGACCATCCAGACAGACAATACGACCTCCATGCATTACATGAGCAAACAAGGAGGCACCAAGTCCGAGATCTTGTCACAAGAAGCTCAACTGCTATGGGCATGGGCATTGCACCACAGAGTCCAAATCAAAGTGGAACATCTTCCGGGAGTGGACAACTTTCTAGCTGACAAACTAAGCAGAGAGTTCACGACATCTCACAAGTGGGAACTAGACTAAACAAATATTTGCTGAATGGGGTCATCCACAGATCGACCTGTTCGCCTCCAAAGCCAACAAGAAATGCCACAAATTCACCTCCAGGTACCCAGAACATCGGTGAATAGGAGATGCGTTCTCGGTGGATTGGACAGGGAAATTCCTTTATGCCTTTCCCCCCATCCCTCTCTTAGTGAGAGTGATACGCAGACTGAAGGAACAGAACTGTTCTATGATCCTGATAGCACCGGATTGGGCTCAGCAGATCTTGTACTCATTCCTACAACACCTCTCCCGTTGGCCCCTGATTCACCTCAAAGGAGCTTTTGACGCAAGGTCCTCCACCATGACCCAGCGAGCCTATCTCTCAAGGCCTGGTTCCTGAGCAGTGAAAACTAATGAATCTGGATCTCCCCACAGATTGCTGGGATATTATCAAGGCATCTAGGGCTCCTTCTGCTCGGATCACCTATACCTGGAAATTGACTTGTTTCTCCAGGTGGTGCGAAATAACTTCAGTGAACCCTCTCACAGCATCGGTCGAGCAAGTGCTACCTTACTTACTGTACTTGGCCAAAGCAGGATTATCTATATCCTCTATCAAGGTTCATCTATCAGCCATAGCGGTATATATAACAAACCCAGATAAACAGTCATTGCTTACACTACCAGCTGTTAAGATCTTCCTGAAAGGGCTGATGCATACTTTCCTACCTACGCCAACATCGGTACCATCCTGGAGCCTAAACACAGTACTGACAGCTCTAATGGAACCACCTTACAAGCCTATTCATAGATGTGACATGAAATTCTTGTCCTGGAAAACAGCTTTCTTCATATCCATCACATCTGCCAGGAAGATCAGTGAGTTACAAGCTTTATCATCAGAACCTTCTTTCACTTTGTTCCACAAAGACCAAGTCATTCTGAGGACCCATCCAAAATTCCTTCCCAAAGTTTTGTCGGAGATGACTCTCACGGAGCACATTGTCCTCCCAACTTTCTTCCAGAATCACACATCTGATGCAGTAAAATCTTTGCATTCACTAGATGTGGCGAGGGTTCTAAAGTTTTACATGCAGAAAACTAATGAGTTCCGCTCCTCCAACAGATTGTTCATTGCCTTCTCTGGCCGCACTAAAGGTCAACATATTTCAAAACAAAGTTTGGCACGTTGGGTTTCTCAGTGTATCACCCACTGTCATCAATCTAAAGGCGACCCTTCACCAGACCTCCTTCGGCGCACTCCACCAGAGGGAGGGCAGCTTCAGTGGCTTTTCATGCAGGGGTAGTATTGAAGGACATTTGCAGAGCCGCTACCTGGCATACTCTGCACAAGTTCCCCAAGCATTACTACCTGACAGAAGATAACAGCAAAGAATCTGCAGTTGGCCAGGCAGTGCTCCGCCACCTCTTTACATTAGGGAGGACCATCCTTCCTCCCGCCTTTCTCTGGATATGTAACCTGGGTGTTGCTGTGTGGCAAAGGCTTGCAGAAGTTTTTTTTTTGCATATCTATGTATATATGATGTGGGCACGTTTTAACTGCTTGGTATTCTATTCAAGCATGCCACCTCATTGGTCAGGGCCATAAAGGACCAAAGTGAGGTGGAGGGACTACACAAGTGAATGGCTCATAGACCATAATGGGTAATCTACAGTCATAGTTCTATGGAAATAATGTATATATTTTAAAAAATGTTATAATTATTTAAATCACAGAGGATTCCCGGTCTGACGACGGGAATATTCAAGCATGTGAATCTATGAAAGATACCAATGCTGAAGAAATACAGTTAAAGGTAAGTAACTAAGACTTTGTGCACAATGTGGGGAGTATGAATAGCACCAGGTGGTCTGGGAGGCATTCAAGGTGGTGGTAACAGGAGCGGCAATAGGGAAGGCAAGAGGCCTCAGGGGAGAGATTTTGGCTGAATTAGAAGGAATAGAAAGGGAGATTGAAAGAGCGGAAACATGAGCAGGCGAGATGGGATCAGAACTGGGCGATCTCACTACCAGAGGCTACACGCAGAAGGGGACAAGCTCAGCAGGCTCCTGGCTTGGCTGACCAGGCAGGAGGGCAGGCGAGAACTGATAAACATAATTAAAGACGAACAAGGAGAGGTGATTAGGACCCAGGAAGGCATTAACATAGTTTTCTCGAGATTCTATGAGAAACTACATTCCCGGGTCCAGGAGGCAGAGGAGGGAGATATAGCTGATTCTCTGGCGGAAATAGCACTCCCCCATCTATTGGAGAAACAGGCCCGGATGTTGGACGCGCCCCTCACAGTGGAAGAGCTGTCGGCGGTTATAGCCCAGGTCCCGACCAGAAAATCCCCGGGGCCCGATGGTATACCAGGCGCATTCTACAAGAAATACAATGATACCTTGGCCCAGAGGCTGCTAGAAACACTGGAGGAGGCATACGAGAGAGGGAGGTTCCCGAGTAGCATGTCGGAGTCAGTAATAGTACCGATACTAAAACCAGGGAAATCACCTCTGGAGTGTGGGTCCTACAGACCAATCTCCTTGATAAACCAGAATTCCAAGATCCTGACAGCAGCTCTGGCCAACCGGCTCAAAAGGGTTATACCCACACTGGTGCACCCAGACCAAACGGGGTATGTACCGGCAAAGAATACAAGGTGGAATCTCCGCAGACTCCACTACGTTATAGACAACACGAACCAGGAAAAAGAGGAAAGTGCAGTGGCATCATTAGATGCCTAAAAGCATTCGACTCAGTGAACTGGGATTGGCTTATGGGAGTGCTGTCCCACTTTGGGATAGGTGAAGGGTACCTGCTTTGGATCAAGCTTTTGTACAGGGATCCAAGGGCGAGGGTGAAGACGGGCAGACATGTTTCAGAGGAGTGTAGCATAGCATGGGGTACGAAGCAGGGATGCCCAATGTCCTTGATGTTGTATATCCTGGCCCTGGAACCGTTTGCAGCCTTCCTAAGGGCGGAGTATAAGGACACGGGAATAGTGATAGATGGGGAGGTACACCAAATATCTATCTATGCAGACGATATGCTGCTTTATGTTCAGAACCCACAAACACACTTGGCGGACCTACTTGAAGCCCTGGGAGCATTTCGCAGGCTATCAGGAATTACTATCAACAAAGGGAAGTCCTCGTTGTTCCCCTTGGCGGGTCTGCGAGGCACCGGACCGGTTACCGGATTTAGGCCTCACATAGACCCCACATACTTTTAGATATCTAGGAGTGGATATATACTACAACTCTAAAGAGACACATAAGGGTAATACACAGGTGGCCCTGGACAAAATAGGGAAGGCCATGCAGTTTTTGAGGACGCTACCCCTGGGGATGATAGGGAGGGCGGCCTTGTTTAAGATGACAGCCCTACCCCGCCTTCTGTATTACTTTACTAATATTCCTTACAACATTCCTGGGACTTTTTTTAAACAGTTACAAGCCATGGCAAGAGAGTTTCTGTGGGACTGAGGGAGAAACAGGGTAGCACTGACCACACTACAAAGAGACTACGAATGGGGGGGAATCAGGCTCCCGGACTTCGAGCGGTATTACTTGGCAGCTTAACTCCAGTTCATGGTGCAGTGGCTGGGCAAGGACATATCCACAGACTCAATATTATTTCGATCGTCATTGCAGCGATATTACCTGAGAGAGCTTCTGTGGATGCATGCGGCCTCAGCTAGAACCCTCCCCAATACGGTCAAGTTGGGCCGAGCCCTATTGAAAAGGGCATGGAAAATCCAAGACATAAGGGACCCCTGCTACAGGCAAATTCCTCTCGCAGGACTGGTGGATGACCGCATAGCAAACCTGGCAACATTCAGGACACAGTGGGAGGATAAGGGGGTAGCCCCAATAGGAGATCTGTAGCAAAATGGGCATTGGGTAGAATTCCAGACCATGGTAGAAGAACAGGGCATACACAAAGGCCAATTCATACTCTATAATAATAATATGGTCCAGAGGATAAGGAAAAGATGGGAGACCCTACAGGAGGATGAACACAGGAGAAGCACTGGACTCATTGTACAATGTTTCTGATGGGGGACACACAGTGTCCAGGCTCTACGAACAACTAGTAGGAGCCAACAACAGGAGAGACTTACGAGCACGAGCGAAACGGGAAGAAGAACTCCTGAAACCCTTCACAGACAAGGAATGGTACAGGGCCCTCAGGTATCCAAAAAGTGTCTAGGAATGCAAGGTTCAGACATATGCAGCTCTATCTCATACACAGAGCATATGTGACGCTGAAAAGGATGACTAGTATGGTGAGCAAACAGGCCCGGAGCTGCCTGCGCTGTGTGGAGGAGCTGGCAGATATGGTGCATATGTTCTGGTCATGCCCGAGAATAACAAACTGTTGGGACACTATCAAGGAAAAAGCGCTGAAAGGAGGCATCCAGATGCAGGCGTGGTTGCCAGCCTCCTATCTGCTGGGCCTGTTCCCGAGAGGAGATAAGCAGAGAACACACTTGGCAAAAATGAAAGACCTGATGACAATACTTGCAAAACGCTGCATAGCAATGGCGTGGAGTACAAGCACGGGACCCTCGATGGACAACGGAGTATTATTCTAGACCGGATGTGCATCAGGTGATGTCAACCCCACACCCTTCATCTGAGGATGACAACACCCAGATATCCTCGGTTTAGAACGACTGACCCAGAACTAAAAAGCCACACGGTCCCAGGAGGATAGACTGAAATCAAAGACTGACTGCAATTGTTGAAAATGTGTTATAGTGTGCTAGAAGGGGGGCAGGAATACCTGAACAAATGTACGACCAATGTAAGGAGACAAGAGCGGGAGAGGATCTAAGGGAAGGTGAACTGTAGGCAGATTGGGTTATTAGTCTGGGCGGTGGGTTGGTAGGATGCTGGTTGTTTATGCTGATTGCAATCTGTAAATAAAGGTAGTCTTGCTTTGTCCATTTCTGATATGACTCCTGAGTCCTTTTGTCTGATTTATTTATGTTCAAAGATGGTGCCAGCGACTCATACCTGTCTTGCAACCCTGCAAACCACCGGACTCCAAGGACCTCCATCCAGACACCCCACAAGCGCTCAACAAGAAAATGTAGGAGACCTACTTGAAAATCTCCATAGGGGCCTTCTGGGAGGTGGTGATCGTGGCTGGTGAGGGTGCATGCAAAGCCACATGGGAAATCCAACGTCCCACTTGGGCCCATTGAATGGACAGCCCCATACGGGATGCATGTAGGCTATATGCTGAAACTGAATGTAGATTCTTGGCAGGGAGCATTGTTAGTGTTTGCATGTGTTATAACTGATTATTCTGTGTTATCCATTTTTTATCCAGAGATTAACATAAAAGATCAAGGTTAGGAAACTGGTGGATGAGTGCATGGTGAGAGCCCTTATCCCTATTCAGTTAATGATCTGTTTTCCCCTCTCTGAACCACAAAGGAGTGGAGTCTAATAACGAGTACAGCAGGGGCGCCTGGGTAACATGGCAAGTGAGGAGTTAAAGAAAGGATAAACTGGAACTATCAAATACTCACAAACTGAGGAAAAGGGGCAACATGGACCTGCCCACTGAGGGACTGCACACATGTAATGTCCCACAAGTCAGGGAAGGGCGTTCTTAGTGCCCTGATCAAACAAGGTGTTTCATACGGACTACTTTGCCTCAACTATAACACCTGCCCCTGGGTCGCATCGCTTCAACTGGAAGGCACCCAACATTGGACTGCGCTGACCCAGGGGATGTTGCAGGGGATCACCCTCTGGTCCCAAGCACAGAGGACTGGGCTCTGAAGGCGAGTGAAAACTTGTGAAGGGAGCACGAAAAAAGGGGGCACGGTCTCCATACAAAACAAGGCATCTGTACCAGAATTCTTTAGTCAGAAACCTACAAAGGAACCAAATGGGGGTAGCTACTATCCTGAAGCAATCCAAAATGTATTTGGCCACACAGCTGGAGCCATATATGACTGATAGGCTTGTGCAATCTGGAAGAAGCTGATGCCAGCTTCAAAATCCAGAGGGGCCCAATGAAGCCTAAAGGGGTACAAGCCCAAGTCGAATTTCAGATTGAGAGGTGCTGGAAAAATAGGCAACTGGAGAAAGCCCTATCGCCAACGACAACTCAGGAGAAAGCAGAAATCGAAAACGCAGGACCCTCAGTGGACATGGCTTCAGACAGGGAGGAACTGCTGACATGCCTGAAGGGAATGGAATCAAGAATGATGAACACATTCCAGAATCAACTTGGCCAAATGAAGGATGAACTGAAGCTGGCATTACAAGACATCAAGAAAGAAATGAATGATCTTGGGGAGAGAGTAAATATGGTGGAAAATGGTCTCTCTAGTGTGGCAGAAGACACCAAACAGAATAGCGTTCTGTTGGAACAGCTGGCCAGAGCCACAACCAACCTGGAAATACAGGCTGAGGATTTAGAAAATAGATTCCGTAGATCAAACATCAGAATCAAAGGCCTGACCGAAACAGTCCTTGATGCGGACCTTCGCTCCACGTTACAACAATGCTTCAGTAGTCTCATGAAGGATACCCCTCCGGAAGAGATTCGCTTTGACAGAATTCATCGAATTGGCCCTCGTAGAAACGAACCGGGACAGAAGCCTAGAGATGTTCTGGTCGCCTGCACCTCCTTTGCTCAGAAGGAACAAATTCTGAAAAGTGTCAGATCACAAACAGAACATACAATTATTGGCAGCCCGGGTGCAGCTCTACCAAGACCTGGCCCTCTTTACCCTACATAAGAGAAGGCTGATGAGACCGGTGACTAAAGAACTGATGGCCAGGCACACGAGATATCAATGGGCATATCCCTTTGGCCTGATCTTTGCGTGGGGGAGGAAAATCCCACCGAATCACCACATGCGAAGAGGGAATGTCAATATGGAATATGGAAGAGACTACAGAGCAGCTGGAAATGGCCACACAACAGTCCCCCCGAAAAGTCCCAAATAATCAATGGGAATGGTCGTTGCAGAAGCCGGCGGGAAAGCCCCGCGGGGGTTCCCTGGTGCCCCCCTCCCCCTGCCCAAGCACAGTCTAAATGACAGGAATTGATGGAACTGACAGTGGCTGAATTATATCTCTTGGAATGGCGCGAAGATGAACAAGAGTAAAGCTGCGTAAAATATTCACACAAGCGAGGATGGAGAACGACGGAGAGGCAATTTTGGATCTCGATGCTGGACGAACCAAGGTCCAGGCGAAGGAGAAGGCTTGGAAGGAGGAAAGCCCGCAAACCTGATCAAGAATCTGGGACAGGCTGGCGGGACTCTGCCCGAAAAGGGAGGGGGAGAAGGGAAGGGGAGAGGGCAGGGGACGGGGGAGAGTGGATAAGGGGGGGCTCTGTGGAGAGGGGGTTATGTTAGAGGGGATAAAAACTCATTTTGGCTTCGAATCCGAAACTGGACTAGGAAGACTGGTGATCTAATAACCCAAAGCGAAAACCTAGGGGATGTGAAGAATATCCAGGAGCGACAAACCCGACAAGTCACAACCAATGAATGAAATGGTAATACTATCCCTCAATGTGCAGGGATTAAACTCTCCAGCAAAGCACAGAGCTTTCGTGGGGAGATTGGAACAGTTTAGGGTATCAGTGGCGATCCTACAGGAAACACATCTCCTTCCGATTAACCAAAAAAGGATGTCCCACAGACTATTCCCACAACAATATTTTGCCTCAGCGGTAAAGAAAACAAAGGGAGTGGCAATTTTACTGAACAGGGAACTGGGGTTCCAGAAAGACCACATGCTTACAGACCCGGAAGGCAGGTTTATAGCTCTTAAGGGGCGGATTAAGGAATGGAAGTATACAATTATAGCATTATATCTGACTAATGACAATAGGATTAATAAATACAGGGGATGCTAGGAAAATTTGGTGGCTGGTGTGAAGGGCTAACGATAAATGGAGGGGATTTCAACTGTGTGATGGACCCCTTACTAGATAAAACTTTACCACCCTCAATGGCAGATGGGAAGAATAGGCAGGTGTTAGGCAAACTTTTCCGGGAACTAGATGTGATTGAGACCTGGAGGTTCTTCCACGAAGGGGACAAGGAGTACACGCACTTCTCAGCAGTTCACCAGGGATACTCTAGGATTGATATGATCCTAGTATTAGCCACTCTGATTCCACAAGTAACGAAAGTCGATATAGGAGTACAATATCTGACAGACCATGCGCCAGTAATAATTCACATGGATATGGGGGAGGTTAAAATTCAGAAGGAAAAGCACTGGACCTTAATGAACTGATTCTGAGAGACATAGCCCTTAGAGCCCATATAGAGGAGTCGATCCTCAATTATTTTTAGGAAAATGACAGGGAGGAGACAGACATTGGAATGGTATGGGATGCGGGAAAGGCCTTCATAAGGGGGGAATTCATATCTCAGGCAGCACTATACAAGAGGGAATGGGCAATAATAACACAAAGGTTAGAAAACGAACTGAGGGAGGCGGAAACCCAACACAAAAATAAACAGACACAAAAATCGCTCAGAGCTCTCAAAAAAATTAGAAAACAACTGGAGGTCCATACAGCAGATAGAGTGGCTCAGTCCCTCTTACGTACTAGACAGTCTTACTATGTCCATGGGGGAAAGGCAAACAAATTCTTAGTCGCCAAGCTACAAAAACAAAAGACCTGCAATTATATAACTCAACTGAGGGGGGAACAGGGAGAACTCTGATGCAAGGAAAATTGCAGAAAATGACAAATTATCACACAAAGCTATTAAAGCAAGAGGAACTTAGCCCACAAGCCCAGGAACGGTATCTGGCTGAGACAGTCCTCCCCCAATTTACTGCAGAAGAAAATCAAATACTGGGGTCAGAGATAACGGCACAGGAAATCAGCGATGCCATCTCGTCCCTACCATCAAATAAAACCCCAGGCCCAGATGGTCTTGGAGGAGGATTTTATAAAACCTTTCGTGCACAGCTCTTGGCCCCACTTGTGAAACTGTTTAACCTAATCAGGGTAAAAGGAATAGTCACCCCGGACATGGGTAGATCCCTAACCTCACTAATTCCGAAACCTGGGAAGGACCCCTTAGAATGTTTTAACTATTGTCACATTGCATTACTGAACTCAGATGCAAAGATTTATGCTAAAATTGTAGCAACAAGATTGGGGAAGGTCCTCCCACGAATCATACATCCGGACCAAACCGGTTTTATAACAGGCAGAAACACCCAAGATAACATACGTCGGGCTGTTAACATCATTTAACTAGGCACACGAATGGCCCACATCTGAGAAGATTAGGATAGAAAGAGCCCCCTTTCCCCACTAATATTTGCTATGGCAATGGAACCATTTGCAGTACAAATCAGACAAGATGGCAATATTGGTGGGGTTAGATGTGGCGACATCCTACATACTACTATAGACCTTATGCTATTCATGTCCAATACTAGGGATACTTTCCAAAGGTAATGCAAAAGCTACGGGAATTTGCGGGGGTATCTGGGTTTCACATAAACTATGAGAAAACCAAAGCACTGAATATAACTGAAGTCCAGGGAAAGATGGCAGAGGTAGATAGATTATTCCCATTATCCTGGGAAAAAGATTCCCTGGAGTATTTGGGGGCCCGACTAACCCGAAAAGTTAATGAGCTATATGAAGTAAATATAAAGACATTATGGAAGCAACTGCAGGATGACCTCCGGTGCTGGGACAAGTAGGAATTGTCTTGGTTTGCCCGAATAACGGCAGTGAAAATGAATGACTCTCCTACCCCGTATGCTATACACTGTTAGCTCCCTTCCAATAAGGATCCCTCCACAGACCTCGAAAGCCTTGCAAATAACCATTTCGGCCTTTGTATGGAAAGGTAAGAAGCCCAGGGTACAACGAAAGCTCATGACACGCCCCCGCTACTGGGAGGCCTAGGATTGCCGGACATACAGAGATACATTCGGGCTGCACACATAGCACCTATGCTACACTGGGAGGCCCAAAATCCACACCTGGGTTGGACACAGATAGAACAGGAGGCTACCAGGATCCCACTAAAAATCTTGCGCCCCCTTCCACTGCAACATCGACAAGTAAGGGGCAAATTATTAGAGGCTACCAAAGTGGTGCACAATAGCTGGGACGATGAGCTGAGAAGAAGGAACATTCCTCGAGGCCTGAGCCCACATTCCCCAATAGCCTATAATCCAGAGTTCACCACGGGTCTTCAGTCCAAGTTTTGGGAGGGTTGGGCAGCGCCTGAATCTCTGGTTCTCTCGGACATGTATCAAGATGGGGAACTACTCTCCTTTGAAGAGTGCAAACAGAATTTCACGTGGGAGAGAGCCAGAGATACAGATATACCCAAATAAGACATTGGATCACTCACCCAACAGTCAGAAGGGCGGCCAATAGACCCCTAACAAGCCTCGAGTTATCCATACAGGAGGGTGTAACAAGAAGGGGAATTTCGAGGCTCTATAAATTACTGGATATGGCCCTCCCAGAAGACACATTGCAGTACAAGACGAGTTGGGAAAAAGCCATAGGGCCACCATCCCGGTGGAAGAATGGGTAGGGATATGGGAGAGAGCTCATAAAAGCTCTAGATGTACAGCAATGAAAGAATCAGCATATAAGATATGCTACCTCTGGTACCTGCCTCCCTCCAGACTGCATAAAATGAACTCTAGATATTCACCGCTCTGCTGGAGAAAGTGTGGGGAGATAGGAGACTTCATCCACATGTGGTGGACTTGCCTAAGGTGCAGATATTTTGAAAGGAAGTTCTGGGGCATGTCAAAGAGATGACGGGAACTGCGCTCCCAGAAGATCCGAAGGTCGTCCTATTGGGGGCGATAGCTGAAAATCGACATGCGGTAAAGGGCCACAAAGCCACACTAATTGCGCACCTGCTATGGGCTGCAAGACTGACCGTAGCCCAAGAGTGGAAAACCGAACAAGGTCCAATAATAGCGTGGTGTTGGATTAAAACCAGCGTACAAGCCCTCAGTAACAAGGAGAGGGACGATATACGGAATTGATGTGCATACATTTGAAGCTTGACTCAGACTTGTGCCAGTGACACCGGGCCTGGAAAATCTCACAGGCACATATACCATGGACACCGGGAGACCTCATTCCCTAATGTAAGGGAAGAACCACAACGATTTGTGGAGGAATTGCAGACAATAATGCAGTGTTACAACCCATTGCAGGCAGATATGTATCAACTTATGAGACTAGTGCTGCCACCAGAGGAAAGACCACAATGAACGGGCAGGTTTAGCCAGCAATCAATCCAGGCACAGGGGACGCTCTCATGCAGGCAAGGCATAGGATAGCGATGATGGTCGAGGAGGTATGTGTTAGGAAAACTGATTGGGCAAAAAAAATTGAATTGTAAACAAAACAAAGGTGAATCAACCGTCCACTTTTTTGACACGCTGAAGGTAGTGTTCACTCAGCACTCAGTTATTACAAAACCGGAAGATACAGCACAGGAGGCTATGAGTTAGTGGCGGTGGCGAGTCATTGCATTACTTACCAAGATCAGAGAAAGGAGACATTTGATAATAAACATATGACATTACATATTCAGAGTCTACAGGGATAGCAGCAGAGAACAGAAACTTTCCGGGGAATCAAGCCTAAAGAAGAGGCCGGCCTAGAGGCAGATGTAAATTCGCCAGCAGCCATATCACAGAGACAACACAGGCAGTTTGACCAGCAACAGGCATGGAGAAGACAGGGCTATCGGGGTATGGGGAATTGGAATAACCAGCAGGGTCCTAGAGCTGGGGCACTGAACCCTTTTATTTGTAACTATTGTAAGCAGGAGGTCCATTGTAAAAATGAATATCCTTTCAGACCACAAGTAAGGTAACAGATCCTGGGGGAACTGGCCAGGTGACCCACAAATGCAACCACAGGGGCGACAGGTCCAGGGGCCAACTGCGCCCATGGGTCAGATGTCCCAGTTCCCACCTTTTTTATCTCGGAGACACAAGGACAAGAAGTACCTCAAATTGGGTATTGACAATCGGAAGGGGAAGGGACTCTTGAAGCACTGATGTTATCAATTGACCAGGAGGGTCAATATGTACAGTGTCTGGTTCAGTACCATGCCTGGTAGATATGGGGGCAAACCGATCCACTTTACGAATGAATAATATTTCATTCGTAAAGTGGTAACAGCAGTAGAACTATCAAATACCACTGTCATAATCCAGGTGACGCAACCACTCTGTCACATTGGGTCCTGTTACTGATCAACACACTTTTCTTTTAAGTCCTACTTCTACAGTGAATTTGCTAGTGAGAGATCTGCTGTGCAAAATGAGACACACTAAATGCTGCAGTCCAGATGGTTCCATGTCTTAAAATCGCGGCAGAAATAGCTGTGTATACAAAATATCGTGGCAAAACTGCTGCCACAATCATGTAAAGGATGCGGGGGACACCCGCGCAACCCCTGAACCCATTATACCATTTAAGGGAAGTGGGGGACACCCCCGCTCCTTTAAATGGTATAATGGGGTACACCTTTACCTGGTCAAACCACAGCATTTTTGCTGCAATTTATTTTACCAGCGACATTTTGTAATGCTCACCTGATTCCCACGGAGGCGCGGGTCTTGGCAGGAAGCTGTCTGTGACTCGAAAAGTGATGTGCAGGACTCGATTGGCTTCTGGGGTCGAACCTCTTCGCACTGTGTGTCGGACTCGAAGAGTGAGGTTTCTGCAGGTGAAAGAATATGGGGGTTAATGGTCTGGGTTGTTGAATGTCCCTCTCTCTCTCTCTCTCTCTCTCTCTCTTCCCAGCTTTTTCGTAGAGCCCCTAGGTCAACGTGCTCACCTTATATAGGTGAATGCTGGGCTCTCCATCTGCGTCTGGTGCAGGGCGCCGTTGCCAGTTCCTTCACTGGTGAAACACAGGCCTCTTGAATTCAGAGGATGGTTACCGTCGTTATCTGCACGAGCGGTGAGTTTCTGGACACCTTTTGTCTTTATAGTCTTTACATGCGTGGCACGTTTATATGCAGACTCTGTATAATGCTTTTCCCTTATGTATTGCAGGGCTCTTGAGATGAAAGATGAAGTGAAGCGCCTGGAAGTTCGTAAGTATGGCAAGCGCTCTAACTGTCTCTTTCCTTGCAGCTTAGTTCGTGTTAAAGAGACGCCGGAGTATTCGCAGGCGTTTTATTGCGACGAGCGTGATGGACGTAAGTAAATACCTGCTTAATGTCTTTTCTTTTGCCTTTCAGATGTTGGGTTGCAGCGCCGGAGTCCGCGGAATGCCAATAAGTTGTTAACGATACTTTGTCTTCACAGGCGGCGATGCAGAACGAAGAAATCCGGAATTCACAGCGTGCTGGTAAGTATGGCAATGCTTTTGTTTTTGCAGGTGGAGATGCGGCGTGAAGAAACGGCCGCAGCCGATGGATCAGGTAAGTAAGCACTGCGTGTAAAGTTCGCCTTGCTAACCTGTTGTTATCTGTTCTTTGCAGGTGCTAATGATGTCTGGATACTGAAATGGTAAGTAGGATTCTTGCAGGTCCAGGATCGGAAGAAGAAAGGCCGGAGGGAGCGTTCTGCTGCAGATGCAGAATAACGCGAAGCACGCTTCATCTATCGGGTGTGGTTTAAATAGCCTTGGAGTGATGAGGCGTCTTCTTCCACAGCCCCGCCTAGGTAAGAAAAGAGTTCCAGTTTCCAGAAGAGTTCCAGTGCTGTATCCAGGGAGTGGAGCTGCCCCACCCAGGTAAGAAAGTAGTTCCTGTTCTCAGATGGCTTCTAAGTGGCTGGTAAGTAAGCAGCATGGTCTGCTGCAGGTAAGTCCACCCAAGCATCTTCACACCTATTATGAGCCCGGCGCTTCCAGTGCCGGGACCAATGGTTTTGATGAGCCTGGTGCCACCGGCGCCAAGACAAGGTCCAAAAGGTCCCAGTGGGGACCGGCTGGTGCTTAGGATTAGGGTTAGGGGCCTGCTTCCAAGGACGTTGGGCTGGTCCTGGCTCCTTGGAAGCAGTGATCATGACAGTACCCCCCCTCAAGGCCCCTCCTAAGCGTGTCTTCTCCGGGGGTTTTGGCTTGTCGGGGTGATTCAGATGGAATTTCTTGACCAGACGAGGTGCGTGGACATATTCTGAAGGTTCCCAAGACCTTTCCTGGGGGCCGTAACCTTTCCAATCAACCAGATAATATAACTTAGATTTGGAGATCTTGGCGTCTAGGATGTTCTTAACTTCGAATTCAATTTCTCCATCTACTAAAACCGGTTCTGGGAATTCAGTCAATCGGGTTTCTGGTTGTACTGGTTTTAATAAGGAGACATGGAATACTGGGTGTATTTTCATATGCGTAGGTAACTCCAATTTGACAGCCACCGGATTAATTATGGCAGATATGAGATAGGGTCCAAGGTATCTCGGGATGAAGGTGCGGGGTCCCTTTAGAGGCAGGTGCTTAGTGGATAGCCAGACCTGATCTCCTACAGCGTAGTGAGGAGCCTCTTTACGGTGTCGATCTGCTCCTCTTTTGAATTGAGCTTTAGCTCTTTGCAGATGGGCCGAGGCTTCCTTAAAAGCACGGGTGATCTCCGAGTGCAAATGATCCACAGCAGGTGCTTCGAATTCTTGGGGAGGATCCAGGTTAGAGGTTCTAGGATGGTGTCCGTATAGTAGGAAGAAGGGAGTCTTCCCTGTTCCAGAATGAATCGAATTATTGTAAGCGTATTCAGCGATCCAAAGAATATCCTTCCAGGGGTTTTCAGTTTGTTGGAGCATGCAACGTAGATATTGCTCTAGAGTTTGATTTGTCCTTTCGGTTTGTCCGTCAGTTTGGGGATGGTGACTAGTTGAAAGTCTTACATCAATTTGGGCTAGACGACAGCAACTGCGCCAGAAGTGAGAGATGAATTGACTTCCCCTATCGGAGACTAAAACCGAGGGAAAACCGTGTAGCCGAACGATGTTTTCTAAGAATTCTCGGGCCAATACTGAGGCTGATGGTAGACCCTTCAGGGGAATGAAGTGAGCCATCTTGGAGAATAGATCCACGACTACTAAAATGGTAGTATACCCCGAGCATGGAGGTAAGTCCGTGATGAAATCCATGGACAGGGTATGCCATGGACAGGGAGGGATGTCTAGTGGCGGTAATAGGCCGGCTGGTTTCTCCTTCTGACTTTTATTCTGGGCACACACACCACAGGAGATTACAAAGTCTCTAATATCCTTTTTCCATGACGGCCACCAGAAATGTCTTTTAATCTTTTCCATGGTTTTGGTAATGCCAGGGTGACCCTCCATTAGAGAGTCGTGATAACAGGAGATTACTTGTTTTTGTATTTTCTCACAGGGTAAATGCAGTCGTCCTCGGAAATATGGTAGGTCTTGATCCACTGAGAATTCTTTCCCCTTTAATTGCCAATCTTGCAAATCGCCCGGAGTTAGGAGTGATTTAACCATAGTCTTGATGTCTTCAAAAGATTGAGCGCTGACCAAACCCAAAATTCTTTGTTCTGGGATTATGGGTATTGGTTCTGGATTGGTCAAATGTTCATCTACTCCCATCCGGG
This sequence comes from Ambystoma mexicanum, assembly GCF_040938575.1. Taxonomy (NCBI): domain Eukaryota; kingdom Metazoa; phylum Chordata; class Amphibia; order Caudata; family Ambystomatidae; genus Ambystoma; species Ambystoma mexicanum. The sequence goes on from NC_090929.1 coordinate 1,091,802,086, forward strand.
AGAGAGCATCTGCTTTTCCGTTCTTACTGCCTGGTCGATAAGTAATTATAAAGTCAAATTCTGCTAGAAACAGAGCCCAGCGAAGCTGTCTGGAAGACTGAGCTTTGGCTGTCTTTAGATATTGTAAATTGCGGTGATCAGTCATTACGGTGACTGTGTGTCTGGCTCCTAGAAGATAATGCCGCCAGGCTTTAAAGGCCGATCTGATGGCCAAAAGTTCCTTGTCTGTAATTGAATAGTTGATCTCGGGAGGCGAAAACTTGCGGGACCAAAAGGCAACAGGATGTAGTTGGTGTGTGACCGGATCTCTTTGTGATAAAACTGCCCCCATAGCAAGACTAGAAGCATCCGTTTCCACGATGTAGGGGAGGTCTGGGCGAGGATGTTTTAAAACAGGTGCAGAAATGAATTTAGCTTTTAAGTCCTGAAAAGCTTGTTCTGCTTCAGAAGACCACTCAAAACGTTTGTTCTTTTTCAACAGAGCGGTGATGGGCTGGACTATCCGAGAAAATTCAGGAATGAATCTGCGGTAAAAGTTAGCGAACCCTAACATGCTTTGAACTCCTTTTACAGAGGTTGGTGATGGCCACTTGATGATTGCATCAACTTTCTTTGAATCCATAATGACTCCGTTAGTGACAATATGAATCCCAGGAACTCGACTTCCGTTACGTTGAAAACGCATTTCTCAAGCTTAGCAAAAAGATTATGTTGACGCAATCTCTCGAGAACCTTTTTAACGTGTCTCTGATGTTCCTCTTAAGATGATGAATAGACGAGGATGTCATCAATGTAGACAACAACACACACGTCTATGAGTTCTCTAAGGACATCGTTCATAAAATACTGGAAAGCAGCAGGCGTATTACACAGTCCAAAGGGCATCACTTGATATTCGAATAGCCCGTACTTGGTGCGGAAGGCCGTTTTCCATTCATCGCCCTCTTTTATCCGTACCAAGTGGTAGGCTCCTCTGAGATCCAACTTTGTGTATATACATGCATCTTTGACTTGATCCAGGAGTTCAGGGATCAAAGGTAACGGGTATCTGTTTTTAACGGTGATCTGATTCAGGGCGCGATAATCTATGCAAGTCCTAAGGTCTCCTTCCTTTTTCGGAACGAAGAACAAAGCCGATGAAGCTGGAGATTTTGAAGGACGGATAAACCCGTTAGCTAGGTATTGGTCTAGGTATTGTCTGAGGTGAAGGTTCTCTGGCTCGGTGAGGGCATAAATCCTGCTGCAAGGAGGAGTTGTTCCAGGTATCAGATCTATTTGACAGTCGTAAGACCTATGAGGAGGGAGGGTGTTGGCTTGATCCTTCCGGAAGACGTCTTGGAATTCCTGGTATTCGGTAGGTAATTTGGGAACCTCCTCAGAAGAGATTGCCGCCAGTGGAACATCAGGCCGAGGATAACAAGTAACAAGTGGTAAAACACTCTGGAAACTGAACCGTCTTTGCTCGCCAATCGATCTGAGGATTGTGCTTCTCTAACCAAGGGATTCCCAGAATGATCTGGAACTGAGGGGCCTTGATTACATCGAACACGATTCTCTCCCGGTGTCCATCTTGACTGACTAGCGTCACTTCTTGGGTGGCATGCGTTACTGGTCCGGAGGCTATCTCCGTGCCATCCACAGTAGTGATGACGTCTTTCACTGCCTTAGGGACAAGGGGTAGATTCATCCTTGATACCATTTCACGGTCCACATAGTTACCGATTGCTCCGCTGTCAATGTAAGCTTCAATTGCATGCAAACGATCCGGACGTTCAGGACTAATGAGGACCATGGGTATCACGAAATGCGAGGTCACGGGACAGATCTTAACGCTCGGCAAGAGGACCTCTACTCTTGTCGGGCGGAATCGTTTCCCTGCTCAGAATTCGTGGTACAGGTATCCGCGGCTCCTACAGTCTTCTTAGCTGGTTTCACTGGACAGTCCCGAAGAAAGTGTCCTGAGTTTCCGCAATAGAGGCATAATTGCAGCTGCCTTCTTCTTTCCCGCTCTTTCTGGGTTAAAGGTCCTTTCATGCCCCCTATTTGCATGGGTTCCACAGTGTCAGCTCCCTTATTCGAGGTCTGTGGTTTAGAAAACACTCGGGTATCAAATCTGGAACGATCTGCCTTTCTGTTCTGTAGTCTATGGTCCAATTGGACAACTAAGTCAATATAGTCAGAACATTCTTTCTCTCCACGCAGGCCTCTGTAGAAAAGCGTTATTCTCTTGTCCTCGGGCCATTGTGTTTCCACTATGAGTCTATTGAAGGAGGCTATATAAGTCAAGAGGTCTTGATTACTCTGTCGTAATGAGAGAAGTTCATTGTCCAAGGCCTGCCCTTGTGCATGTCTTGCGAACAGTTTCTCCATGCTGGACTGGAAGGCCTGGAAATCATGTAAAACCGCATCATCCTGGGTGACTAAAGGGATCGACCAATCTGCGGCGCTGCCACTGAGATAAGAAAGCACGAAAGCCACCTTGGTCTGGTCTGTTGGGAATGCAGCTGGTCGACATAAGAAGTGTAGGCGGCACTGATTGATGAACACTGCGAATTTCTTTGGATCACCAGAAAAGCGTTCGGGCGGAGCCAAAGGAACATTACCGGGCATGTATATTTTTCAGTCAACAACCGTAATCCACTTTTTCCTTCCTACACAGCGGCTTAGGCTATTTTTCGAACCTGAAAAAGCCTCCAAGCACACGGGAATATTTCACCCGTGCAAATAATTTTCCAGCTTCTCCACTGGACCGCATACCATTAACTAAGGTATGCTCATCACTCAGTTTTTGACCTACTATGTGAAATCATTCATACCAGTCAGGCATATTTACTGCCATCTTTCTCCTTGTAGATTATTTCCACGGACGCAAGATTCATTCACTTGTTCCTCTGAATTCAAGCATGTTCAACCGTTGACAGAACATAGGTAGGTTTCCTATAGCGCAGAACCTTTTCACACTGATTCCTCTGTGTGGTCACATCCTTCCTCTGATACACTCTCTCTCACCCCAATAGGCATTCACCAGTCCAAACAACGTCCTGATGAAAGTTCGGACCCTTCATCTGTGAACATTATTTACTCAGTGAAGGCTGAATACACCCCGAACCAGAAACACCTATAACAATGTGTCTACCACAATGACATACTACCAGTCTGACTGTAGTATTTGAAATCCACAACATTTTACTAACCCTCACCTACATAACTGTGATGCAATAACAGTTTTGTACTCATTACTATTATTATTTTTTCTTGCTTTTTGTTACAAGCCAAACCAGGCTTGCATGTGATCTTTCATTTTAAATTGTGTTTTCTTGTTGAGAACTCACCAATTCTATATGTATGTCTGAATAAATCTAACTATATTCCACTCCTATTTTTTGTGACCTTTAATAGCTAGCAACCATAATCTAGCTTTCTGCCTTTTGAAAACCTACCGTAGCAACATGGTTAAATAGGGGTAGCTGTTGACTGGCCAGTATATTATCCAATATACCCATGCCGGTTCTGGAGCACGTTTGTTGGCGAGACAGAAGTCTGTTTTGTGCAGCCCAACCATTTTTCTTGTTTAATAACAAAGTTGCAAATATTTTAGAACAGACATCTGTCATAGCCAACATACTGTAATGTGCTGGGTCCAATCACTGCCCCTTTTTATACACAGGTATAAATATAGCTTCTCGCCAGCTATCTGGTACTTTCCCTTCCTCCCATATTGATGTAAATAATCTAAGTAATACCTGGGCCCAGCTAGTTGGGTCATGTTTTATAACCGCATTTATTTATTGTTTGCTTGTTAGGCGCTTATACAGCAAGTAAATTATGTTTGAAAGCGCCCACAGGGAAACAGGGAGGACACATGGGGATGAGAAACATTAAAATACATAACAAATATTAAATACAGTGGGGAGAGGATGAACCTACTATGTCTTTTGAGTATACAAAATATGCAAGTTCAAAAGGGAGGGGTCAGTGGGGGTAGGAGCTTGGGTGCTTGTGGGTGAGCGACAGATGAAGTGCAAGGTATGGTAAGTGCAAGCCTCCAGGATGGAGGGTGTGCCGAGGCAAGTGCTGAGGATAGATAGAAGCTGGGGTTGATTTGGTGTGGGAGGTCAGGGCCCAGAGAATGCATAAGGGCCTTGGACACCAATCAAGCAACTTTGACATTAGCAGAGGAGGGGGGAAGAACGAGGTAAAGAGGAAAGTCTTTAAAAGCTTCTGGAATTTAAGACAGTCCTGCTCAAAACAAAGAGGGAGGGGGAGGCTGTTCCAAAGAAGGGAGCCAGCTGAGGAACGCGATCAACCTCCTGACCTATGTTTAGCGAACCGCTTTACACACAGAGTTGGTGCCAGAGGAGCGCAGGAGTCTAGAGGGGGAATATTTAGTAAGAGAGAGTTGCAGATAATGTTGTCTGGGGCCACAGACAGCCTTGTGGATGATACAGAGGGATTTGAATTTAATCCGTGAAGCAACCAGGAGCCAGTGAAGACTTTTTAGGACAGAAGAGATGCAGTCCCTTGGCTTGAGACCAAGGATAAATCTTGCTGCCCTATTCTGGATTAACTGGATGGGTCACACACTGGAAGAAGGTAGATTCAAAAGGAGGCTATTGCAATAGTCAAGCCTAGAGAGAACCAGGGCTCGGGTAACATTGAGCTTCTGGAGGAAGGTGAAAAAAGGTAGAATTCCTTTGAGAAGGAAGAGTTGAAAGTAGGACTTCTTGGCAATGTGTGTGAGGGAGGAAGGAGCGAGAGGAGTCGAAGATGACTCCAAGGTTTGTGGCTTCAGAAGAAGGAGCAGGGGGAGAGCCCATGGAGGAAGGCCAGAGTGAAGGGAAGAAGGCGGGAGCAGGGGTCCCAATTGGAAGGATCTCCATTTTGCTGGCTTGAGGCAGAGATCATTGGAAGTGCACCAGGCCTGGATGGCAGACAGGCAGTCAGGGATGATGGAAGGTGCAAGAGGGTCCGCAGGAAGTTGGAAAATAAGTTTTGTGTCATCTGCATAACGCTAGAAGTTGGAGGAGAAGGAGGATATGAGGAGTGCCAGCTGGGTCAGGTAGATGTTAAAGAGCCAAGGCGAGAGGATAGAGACTGGGGGGGCCACCACAGGTGTAGAAGAGGACAAGGTGCCCAGGATGACTTGGGAGGAGCAGTCAGTTAGGAAGGCGGTCAGCCAGTCCACTGCCCACTTGAGATACCAAGGGTGTCATGGAGCCTTTGTACGAGGATGGAGTGGTTGAACATGTCAAAGGTGTAGGAGATATCAAGAAGGATGAGGGCAGCTGGGGAGTTGGAATCCAGAGATGCGAGCAGTTCTTCATGGGTGTTCAGAAGAGCAGTTTCCGTGCCTCTGGATTCTTGGGATCCAGATTGATGATTGTGGAGACAAGTTCAGTGTGAGAGTTGGGGCAATGCCAACTTCTCCAGCAGTTTCCCCGCGAAGGGGTGATGGAAATAGGGCAGTCATTGTCTGGACAGGTAGGGTCTGCTGACATTGTTTTTAAATGGGGCACACAAGGGAGTGCTTAAGGGAGGAGGGGAAAGAACCTGTAGCAAAGGAGTGGTTGCAGAGATCAGTGAGTACAGGCGCAATAGAGCCAATGTTGTCCTTGATGGTTCTAGATGAGTAAGGGGAAACCTGTTTGGAAGAGACATTCATGGAGCGGACAACTCGGGTGACTTCTTCAGGTGTGACAAGGGCGAAGGACGAGAAGGAGGGTGAGTGGGCAAGGGGTGTGGGATGGGTTGTGAGGCTGAGTAACAAGGCTGTTCAGGATGTACTGAGTTTTGGTGGTGAAGTGAGTGGCCAGTGCATTGCAGAGGGCCTGGGAAGGAATGGGCAGGAGGAGACTGCGGATGGGCTGCCTAGTGCCCTGCAGATTTTGAGAAGTTCAGCCGTGTTGTTGGATGTGCCAGATACCTGTGCCTGAATGTGGGCCCTTTTCTTGGCATGGTTAGAGAGTCTGTATTGCCTTTGGAGCAGGCGGCAGGCTAGTTTGTCAAGGGTGAGCCTGAAGTTTGCCACCTGCATTCCGCCAATCTGCACTTTCGTTTCAGGCCTGCAAGTTCAGAGCCATACCAAGTGTTGCGATTAGAGGTGGTTTTCAGGTGGATTCTCATGGCTGAGGCAAGAATGTCAAGGGTGTTGGTGATGGAAAGGTGGAAGTTACTGAGAGCAGTGTCAGTGGTAGAGCCTGAGTTAGGAGGGTTAAAGGTGGAAGTGAAGGCAGCAGCTGACACTCGTTTCATCGGGCATATGTTCATGACCGAGGTTGGCAGGGCTTTTGGGGGTGCGGTCAGAGGGCCATAAGGACCCAGGTGGGAGGAAAGAAGAGAGGGGTCTGACCAAGAGAGTGGGGTGACTTGAGGCGATGAGAGAGGGAGGTCTAAGTGGATCAGGGCGTCCAGAGTGTGTCCAGCAGAGTGGGTTGGACCAGAAGGGAGAATGCAGAGGGATAGAGAGGTGCCGAAGTCAATGGAAAGAGTGGATACTGTGCCAGGGGAGTCCAATTAGATGTTAAAGTCCTCCAAGAGGAGCAGGTTGGAGGAGGTTGAAAGTAAGGAGTAACAGAAATCAGCCCATTTAGAGAGGAACAGAGGTAGCACCTGGAGGCTGGTAAATGGTAGCAATGGTCAGGGTGGAGGAGGGAGAGATTACCCACTTGCATACCAGGCTCAAAGAAAGAGTAGAGCTGGGTGGATAAGATGGAACAAGGAACTCACTCAGGAAAGATTAAAGCCATCCCATCTGAAATTCAAGAAACTACTTAAAACCTGTCTCTTTAACAAATTCGGATCCTACCGCTGACACACAGATTGACATAGGTTGGCCCCTGACCCAGCTTAATCCTATGCACCATCACTGACAGTCACTCCTATACCTATCACTAAGACTGAACCACTGTTCACTGAAAAACTGCTTTTTTACCCTACAACTACTAAGAATACAAGTATGCTTGTAACTCTAAGCTGCACCACTGGTCACTCATTCCACCTTGTAACGAGTATTTCTATGTAAGCTTTAAGACTGTTATGCCTGTAAATATGTTATATGCAACTACTAAGATGCTAAGTATACTTGTAAAAATATGCCGTGATACCCCAGGGTTTGGACGTACAACCAAATACAATAAATAGAACCCCACCATCAGCACAGTGAGGTCGCGGCTTGGAAATTATCTTGAGGACGTCAGGTAGGATAGAGTCAAAAGCAGTGACTGAGTTGGCATTGAACCATGTCTCAGTAAGAGTGAGAATGTCAAGGTCAGTGTCTTCAAGAAGGAGGCAGTTGTCAGCAGAGCGTTTGTTGGCTGAGCGGGCGTTAAGAGTCAGCAAATGGAGACGGTCTCTGCCTTTGAAGGTTTTCTGAGGTGGAATACAGGGGCATGGTAGTCCAGTCCGGTTGGGGGGGGCGGGGACAGAGAGAGTGGTGTGGGGAGAGGCAGGAGAAGGAAGAAAGTTAATGAGGGATGGCAGGATCTGGTCAAAGAGAAGGAAGTTGGCTTAAGGACCGTGAACCAGGATAGTGCCAGTGTGGTTAACATTAATGATGGAGCGTGATGAGAAGAAGCCCGCCAAGAGGACTTCCCACTTGGTGCTACCATTAATGGGTGAGGAGCTGAAAGGGGAGAGAGTAGAGATGAGATGAGAAGTCCATAGGTCTCGAGAGGGGGCAGACAAGAAGATATCCATGAACTTCTCTCTATAAGATGCACTGACATAGGTGTCTGCGATTGGAAGGCTGGGATTTGCACCCAGTATGTCTTTTTTGTGCTTTTTGCATCCAGACCTCATGAGAGAGGGAGGATAGGTAATAGGGTAGCAGTTAGAGAAGATTGGAGAGATGGTGAGTGCCATTTAAAGGCAGAGGATAGATGAGAGAAGGAAAAGTAGGTGAGAGGGGCTGCACTCCAGAGTCCTGGCCCTTACTCCAAGGTGGCCTAGTAGTTAAGGAGGGCACAAATACAAATGCAGAGCAATAGGTGGGGTGCAGGATTATTTATAAAAAGGATCAGAATGTAGTGCACAAAATGAGTGCAAGATATATAGCACAATCACAATGCAGTGCACAAAATGCATGCAAGATCACCCCCCCAGATACAATTTGAAAAGGATCGCAAAAGAATGCGGTGCACACAGGGATGCGAAAAGGAAGAATCATATTGAATGAATTTACCGTTGTAGAACACAGAGTGCAGTGAAGAAAATATATGGTCAAGTGAGAAAAGGCAGAATAGGATTGGCACCGTTACGGTTCAAAGAGATAGGTGAAGGAGGCAATAGGACAGTTTAGCCATCACACACATTTGAGCAGAAGGGGGGCAAGGGGTGCTGTGGACCAGGTTCAAGCACAGGAGGCTGCAGCATTGTTTGTGGAGAGGCACTAAGGTAGGTCTGACAGGCAGTCCGTGCCTGGTGCCCGTGAAGGTTTCAATCTAGTGATTACCATTTGTGATGTCATCTTTGAGGTCATGGGTGTTAATCGTTGCAGTGCACAGTGGTAGCGTGAGTTATGGTTGCGTACCTTACCATAACTGGCAAATTTCTGGGGGTTTTCGGTTTTACCTGTAACCATAACGTCACTGTAGCAAGGTTTTTCTATTGAATTTCATAGGTTTTTTTAGTAGTGCAACTTAACCATAACGTCCCTTTAACAACGTTTTTGGTTAGTGAATTGCATAGGTTTTTAGTAGGGCGCTTTAACCATAATGTTGTTTTATCATCGTTTTTTCAGGAAAGGTGATAGGGTTTTAGTAGCGCAACTGAACCATAGCGTCCCTTTAATAATGTTTCTTTCAATGAATTCCATGTGTTTAACAGGATACGCTTAGTTTGTATAGATGGCATGTAGAGCATACTGAAGCCGGTGGCTCTATACTAATAGCCACAGTCGTTGGGAACACTGCGTCTGTTTGCAGACATCGGGGGGAGTTCAAGGTGCCAAGAAAGGGAGGGTTGGTCATAAAAAAGTGGTAACATGCAGCAAAGACAAAAAACATATAGAAACAGCAGCAAGTGTGTGAATGGGAAGGGAAAATGCAGTATCTGTACAAAGTCTGTACTTTTGCAACAAAGAGCGCAAAGGCACAGGGTACGAAGCATAAAGGAAAGCACCAACAGGAGAAGTGACGCTTGCCTTCATCAATGTTACCGCACACCTGATTCACAATCCAACAAAAGACGAAGAGGCAGAGGTAGAGACGTCCACTACCGGGAGCAGAACGTCACTGCAACGTGGTGAGTACACAAAAGTTTGTTGTAATTGCACAGGTCCGGCAAAATCCCCAGTATATGTATCTGTTTCTGGTCCCCCTTCCCTTTCCGAATAGTGACTATGAATGTGTGCTAATAAAGATTGATATGTTAATGTGTACTGATTGTCTATGTGCCTTTTCCTTTGTTTTAAGAAGGCCATTGCAAGTGAGGAAAATGGAGTTACCTATGCACGTAAACATTCCACCTACTATATCATGCGCACACCAAGCTTATGTAGAAATGTTCAATGCATGTGCGCCGTACATTTTAGTAGTCCGGGGATGGCAAGCCAGATCCGTGCACATCGAAAGAGGACAATTTTCTGCAATGTATGGAGTGTCACAGTGAGAGTGCACCCTTAAAGAGATCCTGCACTCTTCCTTCTGCATGTAGGTATTGTAGGGAAAGAGTTAGGCCCATTTTGCGGTGGCACATGCTCAACAACAGTCCTATAAAAGGGCACACCCAGCAAGTGCGCTGCAATCCCTGTTTGGCTTTCCAGAGAACAGCAGCTGTGCACATTGCTTTGTGCAGAAATTGCTTTCTCACCAATTGTGTGCCTGAAAAGTTCCTCTCCAAGTAAGGGCCACCAGAGCTTCTGCTACTACCTCTAACTCAGGAGCACCCACACCCTCACCACCAACACCTCCTTCTGAAGGTCCTGAGCAAGGGAACAGGCGTCATAATGTGGAGGGACATCGAAAAGGAAAGGAGAATAAAGTAGAAGGAATCCCCATTGCCTGCAGCCAGCGTGAGTCGTGGGTGTGCAAACTATTTAAGACCATTGGAGATGTGCCAAAATCTCGTACAAACCAGGTACAATGCACTGAGTACAACCAGTTGCGGAAAACCTGGCTTGTACAGCTACGGCACCACCTCCATGCGGCAGCACCTGAAAGCGAAGCACCAGGCAGCTGTTTGGATGGTTGTCCCCTTCCAAGCTGGCAGTAGGTTATTTTCCTTTTACAGCATCCTACGCATCTGCTCCTGCCATCACTAGGGACACTCCAGTGGGCCACTGCATCCTGCAAGCAGCCTTGGAGGACATAAGCACTGCAACAGACCCGTACCTTTCAAAGGTAACTGTATTGTGCATATACTGCGACGCAGTACTGTGGAGGGGGAACATTTTCTACGTGCTTTTGAGGCTTCGGTCCGGGAGCATGACAAAGAGTTACCCCTACCCAAGTGAGGTGCACCCCACATCATCTACTGTCCACGTACGATTTCCTATCCCTGTGGTTGGTACCCTTTGCCAAATCTCCCTTCCATTGATGGCTTTTGTGGCGTGTCTTATAACAACAGGAAAAATGCTACACAACCAGAAGGGGGGCGGGGGGACAAAAAGGCTCTTTTCAGAGCCACCTTGAAGTGTTGAAAAATAGAAGTTGAAAGAAAGCATGTAGGTAGTGGCCCAGCCTATGAGCGCAGCGTACATAGATGGCAACAATGGACGGCATGACTCCGTCAAAAGCATTGTACACATTTGCAAAATGAAGTGGTGGTTCTGAAAACCTTTTTGTGCTGTTTGTGTTTGCAACTTTGGAAGTGGTGAACAACCACAGGGAAAATGCTTGCTAGACATGCAGGAACCGCTGCACTGCATTTTGGATATTACGCAGAAACAGCTTGTTGCCAGCATCAATTAGATGAACTCCATTTGAACTAAATATGTTGCTACTACGAAACTTAATGTTTTCATTGTGGAAGGAGAACATGCAAAAAAGCGCAAACAGCCTTGTTCAAATTGTGCTGCACTTTCTCCATTTGTGGCCCACATGAGGAAGAACGCAGCCACATCTGTCTCTGTGCAATGTGAGAAAAAATGTGTGACTTTGGAAACATTTCCATGAGTTGCCGAAATGTCTCCTTCATTGCAAACTGCACTGAAATGCCGCTAACATGCCCTAAACTGTTCCCTCCACAATGAACAATAATAATGTATGGATGAGCGAGCGTCACCAAACGGGCACAAAGAGGACCCACATGGAGTCACTTCATGTCATGATCCCTGCTTCCAAGGGGTCAGGACTTGCCTCACATCCTTGGAAGCAGGCCCATAACCTTGATCCTGGGTACCAGCCAGTCCCTATCGGGACCTTTTGGACCTTGTCCTGGCGCCAGTGGCACCAGGCTCATAATGCTTAAGAGTGCTTGGGTGGACCTACCTGCAGCAGACCATGCTGCTTACTTACCAGCTCGATGGACTTCTGATCCTTCTCTGCCTGGAACTACTTTTCCTGTCTGGGTGGGGCAGGAGCCACTCCCTGGAATCAGAACACAGGAACTCTTTTCTTACCTGGGCGAGGCTGTGGAAGAAGACGCCTAAGCACTACAGAAGGCTATTTAAACCACACCCGATTGATGAAATGTGCTTCGCGTTATTCTGCATCTGCAGCAGGACGCTCACCGTGTCAGCTCCAGTCTTCCTGAGACTCTTCAGCTCCAGTTCCTGTGAAAACGAATTCCTTACCTGCTAGAGATCCGATCCTCAGCTGCACCTGCCAAGACAAAACAACAGGTTAGCAGAATTCAATTCGAGAGCAGCGCTCTTACTTACCAAATACGGCAGCATCTTCCAAAGCCTTCCGCCGCTTTCTTCGGCTCCCCATCGACATCTGCAAAGAAAAGGACTTGATTAAGCATTGCATTCTTGAATTGCTTACCTGCGCTCCGCACGTTCTGAACTTCAAGAAGCGCTGCATGCCGGCATCTGCAAAACAAAGTGAGACATTTTAAGGCGCATTCTAAACCAACCATAAACTTTCTACTTAGGCGCTCGCACGTTCGCCGGCATCCATCTAGCAACGCTCTCTGCATCCACGATCTGCAAGGACAAAAGAGACATTAAGGCGTGCTTTTGAAACAAAACTCAGTCATTTTACTTACGTGCACCGCGCTTCATCCTCTTCGTACATACGCGCTTGCACAATCCCGGGCACTTATTCATCAGCGTCCATTGCACCTAAACCTGCAGGACAAAGAGAGACATTAGAAAGGGTGACAGCAACCGGTCATCTTTCCTACTCACCTGCTCGCCGCATCATTCCTCTACAATTTCAATCTTGACACCCTGAGACTGAGCAAGGGACTAAATTAAGGGTGCTCCAATAACTATCAAGAAACCGCTCGTGTGGTAAACGGCGGTATCTTCCAGCATCAACCTCTGCAATCAAGAGGATTGTCAGTGAACCAGTGAAGTAACTGGTACTTGCGCCCCTGAAAAGACGCAGGATGGAGAGCCCGGCCTTAATATATCTAAGGTGAGCAAGCCACGCCCTTGGTTCGAATAAGAGGACTGAGGAAGGAGAAGTTCAGTCAATCCAGTTCCTAAATCCTTGCTCTTCCGTCTGCAGACACCTCACTCTACACGTCCGGTACATCGTGAGAAGGGGACCAGCCCTAGGAGAAGGCCGAGATCTACGAGTCACACCAGAAGACACGGCGACAGCTCAGTCCAGCCCAGCGCCTCCGTGGAAATCAGGTGAGCGTTACAGAACGCGAAGCCCACCACAAATCCTCCAGCCAGGCGCAATGGAAACCTCAGATACTGACCAACTAACCCAGTTGCTAGGGGAATTAAGAGCAGAAGTACTAGCAGCGCGCCAGGAAACGAACGCCCTAAGGAGGGAGCTAATTGTGTCCAAAGAGCGCACAGATGATCTTGCTAGACAGTTGTTACAAACGCAGGTGGGGCAAACACCGCTGCCGACCCCAGGGGGGGTAATATCCCAGCGACCTCCACTAATCCTGTACAAATTAATCTACCTGGAAATGTGCCTTTGGCTCCACCCGAACGCTTCTCAGGCGATCCCAAAAGGTTTGCAGTGTTCATCAATCAATGTCATCTGCACTTCCTGTGTAGGCCAGCTGCATTTCCCACTGATCAGGCCAAAGTGGCCTTCGTACTTTCATATCTAAGTGGCAGTGCTGCAGACTGGTCAATTCCCCTGGTAACCCAGGATGACCCGATTCTTCGTAATTTTCAGGCCTTCCAGTCCAGTATGGAAAGACTATTTGCCAGACACTCTCAGGGACAGGCCTTAGATAATGAACTCCTCTCTTTACGACAAGGTAATCAGGATCTTCTGGCATATATTGCATCATTTAACAGACTTGTAGTTGAAGCCAGATGGCCCGAGGATAAAAGGATTACGCTGTTTTATAGGGGGTTGCGTGGAGAACTCAAAGATGTCCTGGCCCAAGTAGTAAATCCTCCGCAAGATTGTTCTGAATATATTGACCTGGTGGTTCAATTGGATCACAGGTTACAGAATAGGAAGGCTGATCGCTCCAGATTCGAAGCTCGGGTTTTTTCAAGACCACAGAGTTCCGCCAAAGGAGTCGATACCGTAGAACCCATGCAAATAGGAGTCATGAAAGGGCCATTAACACAAAAGGAACGAGAAAGAAGAAGACAGCTGCAATTGTGCCTCTATTGTGGGAATTCAGGACATTTTCTTTGTGAATGCCCGGTGAAACCTGCTAAGAAGACCGTGGGAGCTTCCGACAAAAGCATCGAAAAGCCAGAATCGGGAAACAACCTCGCCCGACAAGTGTAGAGGTCCGCTTGCCGAGCGTTAAAACCAGTTCTTTGCCCTCACATTTCATCGTGCCCATGGTCCTAATAAGCCCCGAGAAGCCAGATCGTTTGCATGCCATCAAGGCATACATTGACAGTGGAGCAATCGGAAATTATGTGGATCGCGAGATGGCATCCAGGATGAATCTACCTCTCTGTCCTAAAATGGTTAAAGACGTTATTACCACAGTGGATGGTACGGAAATAGCTTCCGGACCAGTTACCCATACCACCGAGGGAGTGACGTTAGTAAGCCAAAATGGACATCGTGAGGAGATCGTGTTCGATGTGATCAAGGCCCCTCAGTTTCAAATTATCCTGGGGATCCCTTGGTTAGAAAAACACAATCCTCAAATTGATTGGCGAGCAAAGACGATTCAGTTTCCGGAATGTGCCTCCACTTGTTATCTGAAGTCCGACATTAAGCTGGCAGCAATTACATCCGAGGGTCCCCAACTGCCTCCTGAATATCTAGAGTTCCAAGATGTCTTCCAGAAAGAACAAGCCAACTCCCTACCCCCGCACAGGTCATACGACTGTCAGATAGACCTGGTACCTGGGTCCACTCCTCCATGTAGTAGGATCTATGCTCTCACCGAACCAGAAAATCTTCACCTTAGGCAGTATTTGGACCAATACCTGGCCAATGGATTTATTCGTCCTTCTAAGTCTCCAGCCTCTTCAGCTCTGTTCTTCGTTCCGAAAAAGGAAGGGGATCTCAGAACATGTATCGATTATCGCGCCCTGAATCAGATTACAGTCAAGAACAGATATCCTTTGCCATTGATCCCTGAACTTCTAGACCAAGTCAAGAATGCTCGCATTTATACAAAGTTGGATCTCAGAGGAGCTTACCACTTGGTCCGAATAAAAGAGGGCGACGAATGGAAGACGGCCTTCCGCACCAAGTATGGATTATTTGAGTATCAAGTAATGCCCTTTGGACTATGTAACGCCCCGGCCGCCTTCCAGTACTTCATGAATGACGTCCTCAGAGAACTAATTGACGTGTGTACAGTTGTCTACATCGACGATATCCTTATATATTCGTCCTCTGAGGCCGATCACCGGAAACACGTCAGGGCAGTTCTTGAGAGGCTTCGCCAACATAAACTCTTTGCCAAGCTTGAGAAGTGCGTTTTCCATGTCACCGAGGTCGAATTTCTGGGATTCATTCTGTCACCAAATGGAGTCCACATGGATTCAAGAAAGGTAGACGCTATCATTAAGTGGCCATCACCAACGTCGGTGAAAGGAGTCCAAAGCATGTTGGGTTTCGCCAATTTCTACCGTAGATTCATTCCGGAATTCTCCCGAATAGTCCAGCCCATTACTGCCCTTCTAAGGAAAAACAAACGCTTTGTGTGGTCTACCGAGGCGGAGCAAGCCTTCCAAGAGTTAAAAGCCAAGTTTATCTCCGCACCTGTTTTGAGACATCCCCGCCCAGAGCTTCCTTACATCGTAGAAACCGACGCCTCCAGTCTTGCGATGGGTGCAGTCCTATCGCAAAGAGATCCAGAAAAAAACCAGTTACGCCCCGTGCCATTTTGGTCCCGCAAATTCTCGGCTCCTGAAATCAACTACACCATTACCGATAAGGAACTTCTGGCTATTAAGTCCGCCTTCAAGGCCTGGCGACACTATCTTCTGGGTGCCAGACACACAGTCACAGTGATTACAGACCATCGCAACTTACAATACCTAAAGACAGCTAAAGCTCAATCCTCCAGACAACTCCGCTGGGCACTATTTTTTGCCGAGTTTGACTTCGTCATTACCTACCGACCAGGCAACAAGAACGGTAAAGCTGATGCCCTTTCCCGGATGGGAGTGGAAGAGCACATGGTCAATCCTGAACCCGTACCTATCATTCCCGAACAAAGAATCCTAGGTCTAATCGGCACACAATCCATCAAAGAAGTTGAAGCCAAAGTTAAACAACTTATAATTCCAGCAGACATACAGAATTGGCTTCTTCAGGGAAAAGACTTCACGGTGAAGAACGACCTATTGTCCTTCCAAGAACGGTTATATCTACCCTGTGCTAGTTTACAGAATCAAGTCATCTCTTGTTATCACGACTCCCTAATGGAGGGACACCCCGGTATGGCCAAGACCTCGGAAAAGATCAAGCGTCACTTCTGGTGGCCGTCTTGGAGAAAGGATATCAGAGACTTTGTAATGTCCTGTGGAGTGTGCGCTCAAAATAAAAGTCAAAAGGAGAAACCAGCAGGCCTCTTACGCCCACTTGACATCCCACCTCGTCCCTGGCATACTCTCTCCATGGATTTCATGACCGACTTACCTTCATGTTCCGGATATAATACGATCTTAGTAATCGTGGACCTATTCTCCAAGATGGCGCACTTCATCCCACTGAAAGGTCTACCGTCAGCAGCAATCCTGGCCCGGGAGTTTCTCGAAAACATTGTTCGGTTGCACGGCTTTCCTTCAGTTTTAATCTCGGATAGAGGAAGTCAATTTGTCTCCCACTTTTGGCAGAGTTGCTGTCGGTTGGCTCAAATTGATGTAAGGCTTTCAACCAGTCACCACCCCCAAACCGACGGACAGACCGAGAGGACCAATCAAACTTTGGAACAGTACTTACGCTGCATGCTGCAACAAACAGAAAGAACTTGGAAGGACATCCTTTGGATAGCCGTGTACGCTTACAATAATTCAGTCCACTCTGGAACCGGAAAAACCCCGTTTTTCTTTTATATGGTAGCCATCTCGAACCTCTAATCTGGATCCACCTCAGGATCTAGGGACACCAGCATTAGACCACCTGCATTCTGCAATCACCCAAGCCTTTAAGGAAGCCACTTCTCATCTGCAAAGGGCTAAGGAACAATACAAGAAAGGAGCAGACCAACATCGGAAGGAGGCCCCTCAATATCAAGTAGGAGATCAAGTCTGGTTATTCACCAAACATTTGCCCCTAAAAGGACCGCGCACCTTCAACCCAAGATACCTGGGACCCTACTCAATCACTACCATAATAAACCCAGTGGCAGTCAAGTTGGACTTGCCCCCTCATATGAAAATGCACCCAGTCTTCCATGTCTCGCTACTAAAACCTGTGCAGCCAGAGACCCGATTGACTAGACTAAATCTCCAGAACCTATCCTAGTTGATGGAGAACTCGAGTTTGAAATCAAAAACATCTTAGATTCCAAAATCTCCAAATCAAGGCTATACTACCTGATTGACTGGAAAGTTTATGGCCCCCAGGAAAGGTCTTGGGAACCTGCAGAACATGTCCACGCACCTCGTTTAGTCAAGAAATTCCATCGAACATTTCCTAACAAACCAAGACCCCCGGAGAAGTCAAGCTTGGGAGGGGCCTTGAGAGGGGGTGCTGTCATGATCCCTGCTTCCAAGGGGTCAGGACTTGCCTCACATCCTTGGAAGCAGGCCCATAACCTTGACCCTGGGTACCAGCCAGTCCCTATCGGGACCTTTTGGACCTTGTCCTGGCGCCAGTGGCACCAGGCTCATAAAGATGACCGGTCCCGGCGCTGGAAGCGCCGGGCTCATAATGCTTAAGAGTGCTTGGGTGGACCTACCTGCAGCAGACCATGCTGCTTACTTACCAGCTCGATGGTCTTCTGATCCTTCTCTGCCTGGAACTACTTTTCCTGTCTGGGTGGGGCAGGAGCCACTCCCTGGAATCAGAACACAGGAACTCTTTTCTTACCTGGGCGAGGCTGTGGAAGAAGACGCCTAAGCACTACAGAAGGCTATTTAAACCACACCCGATTTATGAAACGTGCTTCGCGTTATTCTGCATCTGCAGCAGGACGCTCACCGTGTCAGCTCCAGTCTTCCTGAGATTCTTCAGCTCCAGTTCCTGTGAAAACGAATTCCTTACCTGCTAGAGATCCGATCCTCAGCTGCACCTGCCAAGACAAAACAACAGGTTAGCAGAATTCAATTCGAGAGCAGCGCTCTTACTTACCAAATACGGCGGCATCTTCCAAAGCCTTCCGCCGCTTTCTTCGGCTCCCCATTGACATCTGCAAAGAAAAGGACTTGATTAAGCATTGCATTCTTGAATTGCTTACCTGCGTGTTGCCTAGGGATCTAGGCCCAATGAAGGACGCACACACGGAGAGATAGGAGGAACTTCTTTATTCTTTTACAACCAAGCAGGAACTGGCGCTTGCTGCGCACGTGCCCCATAACCCCCTTGCCCAGTCAAAACTCCGCCTTTCCAACGGAGGGGGCTCATGAGCGTTAACCCCTTGAGCCCCGGGTAACACTACCCCCGGACAATATGTCCAAACATCAACTTGACACTCTGTGTCCAAACAATAACTCAGCACTCTTCAACAAGTCTCATCGGCTTCTTTATGAGTCGTCTCGGCCTCTCACCTCGAGTCCCAAGATCTGGCTCCTCTTCAGTCGCTCCACTCTGGCCCATGTCCCCGGGATCTCCTTCCGGGGGAAACCACTCATCATCCCTCTGCATCCTTGGTTCTGGTGAGAGTGCCCTCTGAGGTCCTTCTGTGTTTTCTCTTCTTGCGTATTGCCTGAACTGCTGACAGTTTCTGGTGACGGTCCTATTCTGGTCTTCAGCCGTCACCATCGTACCTTTCACTGCAACAATCCTCATGGGGCTTGGAGCAAACCGCGGGTCTGTCTTTCTATTTATCGGCTGTTGCACCAGAACTTCATCTCCTACCTGGAACTCCGGCGGCATCGCTCCTCTCCGTGCATCGGTACGGAGCCTCGCGTTTTCCTTTGCCGCCGCGTCTCTCTGGAGCAGATCATGGTCGGCCGGCTCTGCCTGCGCCGTACTTCTCGGGATGCGGGTTCGCACCTCATATCGGAACATGAGCTCGGCGGGCGTCTTATTTGTGACCTCATGAGGAGTGTTCCTGTAGTCTCTTAACAGGCGGTATAGCGCTTGGTGTGTATCGACTGCGTCAAGCCGTGCCCTCTGTATAGTCTTCTTGATCGACGCCATGAAGCGCTCCACCATTCCATTTGCCTGGGGGTGGCGCGGTGTGATCTTCATGTGCCTGAACCCCAGGTGCTCTGCCAGTGTCCCAAACTCGTGTCCACAGAATGGTGGTCCGTTGTCGGACTTGACCCACTTGGGGATCCCCCACTCGCTAAAGACCTCTTCTATCGTCGCCGCCACTTGAGTGAACGCCGTGGAATTGACCACCTTGGCAATCGGGAACCTTGAGTGCTCATCTATCTGAACTTCAAGAAGCGCTGCATGCCGGCATCTGCAAAACAAAGGGAGACATTTTAAGGCGCATTCTAAACCAACCATAAACTTTCTACTTACACGCTCGCACGTTCGCCGGCATCCATCTAGCAACGCTCTCTGCATCCACGATCTGCAAGGACAAAAGAGACATTAAGGCGTGCTTTTGAAACAAACAGCAGTCATTTTACTTACGTGCACCGCGCTTCATCCTCTTTGTACATACGCGCTTGCACGATCCTGGGCACTTATTCATCAGCGTCCATTGCACCTAAACCTGCAGGACAAAGAGAGACATTAGAAAGGGTGACAGCAACCGGTCATCTTTCCTACTCACCTGATCGCCGCATCATTCCTCTACAATTTCAATCTTGACACCCTGAGACTGAGCAAGGGACTAAATTAAGGGTGCTCCAATAACTATCAAGAAACCGCTTGTGCAGTAAACGGCGGTATCTTCCAGCATCAACCTCTGCAATCAAGAGGATTGTTAGTGAATCAGTGAAGTAACTGGTACTTGCGCCCCTGCAAAGACGCAGGATGGAGAGCCCGGCCTTAATATATCTAAGGTGAGCAAGCCACACCCTTGGTTCGAATAAGAGGACTGAGGAAGGAGAAGTTCAGTCAATCCAGTTCCTAAATCCTTGTTCTTCCGTCTGCAGACCCCTCACTCTACACGTCCGGTACATCGTGAGAAGGGGACCAGCCCTAGGAGAAGGCCGAGATCTACGAGTCACACCAGAAGACACGGTGACAGCTCAGTCCAGCCCAGCGCCTCCGTGGAAATCAGGTGAGCGTTACACTTCATCCCATGTATTCCATACCAGTGCACAGCGACATTATGGAAACCAAGGTGTGCTGTCAGTGCACAGCGTTCTGTGTAAACTTGTACCCAATGTATCCAAAAGTTGCCCAAAAGCCATATAGTACACCTACTGAACGGCACACCTTTCCTTCTAGCCATTGCCACTCCTATTGGCAAGCAGACGTTCTAGCACAATCTGTTGCTACTCACCACACCCAGGAAATCATATTGACCAATCCCAACACCTGCACAGTCCCATTTCTATTGCAGCCACCCTGAAAAGACCCAGATGTAGCATGTGCGCTCCTCCAAATAGCACGGCTTTCACAAACATATTGTCATGATGCCTACCCCTAGACATCTGGACCAAGCCCATCAGCCTCAGGAGCAGGCATCAAGACATTTATTAAAACCTCAGCAGACCCGGCTAGGGGCTGTCTGGGTTCAGTCCTGGCGCCTTAGGCGCCAGGCTCATAGTAGAAATCAGTCCTGGCACATAAGGCGCCAGGCTCATAGTCATTACTTACCTCAGGCAGACCATTCTGCAAATGACTCCAATCCAACGTGGAGCCTGGTAGGGACAATTTTACTACAAGGTCTATTTTTTACTCGGGTGTGGTTCTAGGGACTTCTTACCTGGGACTTCTTTTGAAGCTATTTAAACCACGCCCGACCAGCAACACATGCTTCGCGTTATTCTGCATCCAGCAGCGTAACGCTCACCGTGCCTGCAAGTCAGCATCCAGACCTCTGCCACGCCCGTCCTGAATCCGGAGCTCCTAGAGAAGAAGGAAAGCAGAAGGCAAGGTTAGAAAACAAACTTTATTCCAGTTTCTCACCTGATTCCGGAACCATCACATCTCAGCACCTGGAAAGGACATTCTTTCTACATGCGTCGCATCGCCAGCTGCAGCGCCGCGCCATACTCACCAGTCCTCACAGCACCTTACGATCCGGCGCCGCCTCCATCATTTCTTCGCCGGGACAAAAGAAATAACCAGTTGAGCCGAGAGAGCCAACAAATACAATCTCTTTTACCACCATAGACTTACCTGATTTACCACCAGAGGCATTATTCTTTAACTCTCCACTTCTTCAAACGCCGCTCTGATAACAGAGAGAAAACAACATGTTAAATACATGAATTATTTACCGGACAGCATCGGGTAATACAGACTCTTACCTGAATGCCATCTACCGCCACGAGGCCATCTTTTCTCGAACTCCACTGCAAGATAAGAAAGGAATGGGACAAGATTGAACATCGGACATATTGAACTCTATGAACTCTATACTTACTGGTCTTCGCCAAGAACCTCAGAGTCAACTCTCGTCCGGAACTCCCCCAACGCCTTCTAACCAGTGAAGCAACTGGTATATACGTGCCCCTGCAATCCACGCAGGATAAGAGCTCATCTTTCAAGAATATAAGGTGACAGTACTGGAAGGGGATTTCGGAGGTGATTAGTGGGGAGAGCAGGGAGGTGCCATCACTAGAATCCACAGGTGGCTAAATTCCTCTCTCCACTTGCAGGAGAATCCTTCTATGGGTCAAGCAGATGAGATTAGGAGGGCCAGTCCAGTCTGTCATCTCTGCACTACTCATCACATTGGTGGAGGCCGTAGCAGTCCGGGTCCGACCGACGCCCCTGTGGGAGCCAGGTGAGCATAACAGAACGCAAAGCCTCTCTACAAACACCAACCCGGGTGCCATGGAAACCTCAGAAACTGACCAACTAGCCCAATTGTTAGGGGAACGTAGGGCTGAAGTGCACTCCGCGCGCCAAGAAACTAATGTCCTCAGGAGGGAACTGATCATGTCAAAGGAGCGCACTGATGATCTTGCTAGACAAATGCTACAAAACCAAGCTGGGCAAACACCACTACCTGGACTCGGGGGGAATCCAACTCCTGTTTCATCGAGCAATCCTGTGCAAGTGGTTCTACCAGGGAGCATTCCTTTAGCTCCACCCGAACGTTTTGCTGGGGACCCGAAAAGGTTTGCTGTGTTCATGAACCAATGCCGCTTGCACTTTTTTTGCAGACCTGTGGCTTTCCCAAACGATCAAGCTAAAGTAGCCTTTGTACTATCATACCTTAGTGGTAGCGCAGCGGATTGCTCAATTCCACTAGTCAACCAGGATGACCCTCTTCTTCGGGATTTTCAGGGTTTTCAATTGAGCATGGAAAAACTATTCACCAGACATTCATAAGGACAGGCCCTGGATAATGAACTTTTATCCCTACGACAAGGTAATCAGGATCTGCTAACCTATATCGCAACCTTCAATAGGTTAGTGGTGGAAACTGGGTGGCCAGAAAAAAAACGTGTCACATTATTTCATCGTGGACTTCGGGGTGAACTCAAAGATGTTTTGGCCCAAGTTGTGAACCCACCTCAGGATTGCGCAGAATATATAGACTTAGTGGTCCAGTTAGACCACCGACTTCAGAATAGAAAGGCTGATCGAGTTAAGTCCGAGAATCGGGTATTGGTTAAACCTCATGTTAACCCCAAAGGAACTGATACATCAGAACCTATGCAGATCGGAGGGGTTAAGGGACCCCTAACTCAAAAGGAAAGAGAAAGGAGACGGCAGATAGAATTGTGTCTGTACTGTGGGGCCTCAGGACATTTTCTACGGGATTTCCCTATAAAACCATCCAAGAAAGCAATGGGAGTGGCTGTTAAAAATCAAACAGAGCCTGACTTGGAAAACGACCATGCCCGACAAGCGTTGAGGTCCGCTTGCCGAGCTTGAAGAAGGACACTCAGACCTCGCACCTAATCATACCAATGGTTCTTATTGACCCAAGGCAGCTATCACATATACACGCAGTAAGGGCATACATCGATAGCGGGGCCGTAGGAAACTATATGGACCACAAATCGGCTTTCTAGGATTGCAAAAAGACCACTTTGGATGTCATCACCACAGTCGATGGAACTGAAATTGCTTCTGGGCCTGTCACTCATTCCACTACAGAGATGACATTGCTGGGTCAAGATGGGCATTGAGAGACTATTGTGTTTGATTTAATCAAAGCCCTGCAGTTCCAAATAATACTGTGGATACCTTGTTGGAAACACATAATCTTGTATTGATTGGCGAGAGAAGAGAATAACCTTCCGGATTGTGCGCACACCTGTTAGCTGGAAAAAACCTTGAACAAAGGCCTGGCCACAGTCACTAATCCAGTCGTGCAGTTTCCTCAGGAATACCTAGAATTCCAGGACGTTTTCCAAAAAAGAACAGGCAAACACCTTACCGCCTCACAGATCATACGATTGTCAAATTGACCTCATACCCGGTGCGCAACCTCCATGCAGTAGGATCTACGCGCTTACCGAATCTAAAAACCTACACCTACGACAATACTTGGATCAATACCTTGCTAACGGCTTCATTCATCCATCCAAGTCCCCTGCATCCTCAGCTTTATTCTTCGTACCTAAAAAGGAAGGTGACCTCAGAACGTGTATAGACTACCGCGCATTAAATCAGATTACGGTGAAGAACCGATACCCATTACCTCTGATCCCCGAATTACTAGACCAAGTAAAGGATGCTTGCATCTACACTAAATTAGATCTCCGAGGGGCATATCATCTGGTACATGTAAAAAAGGGGGACGAATGGAAAACTGCCTTTCGTACCAAGTATGGATTATTCGAATATCAGGTGATGCCCTTCGGGTTGTGCAATGCACCAGCAGCCTTCCAGTATTTTATGAACGATGTCCTTCGTGAACTCATTGACGTCTGTGTGTCGTATACATCGACGACATTCTAGTATACTCCTCCTCGGAATCAGACCATGTTAAGCACGTTCGTGCAGTCCTCGAGAAACTACGTTATATGCAAAATTGGAAAAATGTGTTTTTCATGCTACAGAAGTTGAATTCCTTGGATTTATCCTGACTCCAAAAGGAGTCCGAATGGACTCTCGAAAGGTGGATGCAATTCTCAAATGGCCATCACCCAGTTCAGTTAAAGGGGTACTAAGCATGCTTGAATTTGCTCATTTCTATCGCAGATTTATTCCTGACTTCTCACATGTCGTACACCCCATCACAGCACTTTTGCGAAAAAAACAAACGCTTCTTGTGGACCGAGGAGGCTGAAAAGGCCTTCCAAGAGCTGAAATTGAAATTTACGTCGGCACCTGTCTTGAAGCACCCAAGCCCCGAGCTTCCATATGTAGTCGAAACCGATGCATCCAGTTTAGCCATGGGAGCAGTCCTGTGCCAGAACGATCCAGAAACCGGTCAACTTCATCCAGTAGCATTTTGGTCCAAGAAGTTTTCAGCCCCCGAGTTAAACTATGCGGTTACCGATAAAGAATTGTTAGCCATCAAATCCGCCTTCAAGGCTTGGCGGCATTATGTTCTTGGTGCAAGGCACACCATTACTGTAATCACCGATCATAGGAACCTGCAGTATTTAAAGACAGCCAAGGTCCAATCATCACTTCAACTTCGATGGGCATTATTCCTGGCCGAATTCGATTTCGTGATCACTTATCGACCAAGATGCAAGAATGGTAAGGCAGATGCCTTGTCCCGAATAGGGATGGGAGAAGCATATTCAAACCCAGAGCCGGTGCCTATAATTCCAGAACAAAGAATTCTTGGTATAACTACTCAACAGACTCTAGAAGATATTCATTTAAAAATCCAAGAACTTTTCAATTCAGCAGCCCTGCAAGATTGGGTGAAAAAGGGCCATGATTATTCAGTCATCAATGACTTACCTTACTATCAAGGGCGTCTATTTCTACCACTCAAGGAACTACAAGAACTAGTCATCTCCAATTACCATGATGCTCTGATGGAAGGACACCCAGGTATTGCAAAGACTGAAGCTAAAATTAAAAGACAATTCTGGTGGCCCACCTGACGAAAAGACGTAAAATCATTTGTGCTGTCTTGTGGTATCTGCGCCCAAAACAAAAGTCAAAAGAAAAAACCAGCCGGTCTTTTACAACCTTTAGATATTCCACCCGCACCCTGGCACACCTTGTCATTAGACTTTATTACAGATCTACCTCCGTCTAATGGGTTTAACACCATTCTGGTTATTGTTGATCTTTTTTCCAAGTTGGCCCACTTCATTCCTTTAAAGGGATTACCTTCCGATTCAATTTTGGCCAAAGAATTTCTTGAAAACATTGTTCGAATACATGGATTTCCTTCTGTGTTGGCCTCTGACCGAGGTAGTCAATTCATTTCACAATTTTGGAAGAAATGTTGCCAATTGGCGCAAATCGACGTGAGGTTATCAACCAGTCACCATCCCCAGACCGATGGTCAAACTGAGAGGACCAACCAGACTCTTGAACAATACCTACGTTGCATGCTACACCAGACCGAAAACAATTGGAAGGGAATTTTATGGATTGCTGAATACGCATACAATAACTCAGTACATTCAGGAACCAGACAAAGCCCCTTTTATACCATGTATGGACATCATCCTCGAACCTCAGAACTCGATTCACCCCAGCACTTAGAAATGCCGGCAGTGACCCATCTGCACTCTACTATTACACAGGCCTTTAAGGAGGCAACTGAACATTTGAAACAAGCAAAAGAGAAATACATGAAAAATGCTGATCAACACAGAAGTGACACTCCCCAATACCAGATTGGAGATCAAGTTTGGCTGGCTACGAAACACATACCTCTAAAAGGAACTCGAACTTTTAATCCTAGATATTTGGGACCTTACACCATTAAGGCCATTATCAACCCGGTAGCCGTCAAATTAGAACTACCCTCTAATATGCGGATCCATCCTGTCTTTCATGTTTCACTTCCGAAACCATTTCAACCCGGAACAAGATTAACCAAACCACCTGACCCCATCCTGATAGATGGAGAACCTGAATTCGAGGTAAAAAATATCCTGGACTCTAAGATGGTTAAATCAAAACTCTTTTATTTAATCGATTGGAAAGGTTAAGGACCACAAGAAAGGTCATGGGAGCCCAGTGACCACGTGCATGCACCTCGGTTGGTGAAAAGATTCCATCGGAACTTCCCAGACAAACCAGGGCCCAGGGGAAGAACAACTTAAGGAGGGGCCTTGGGGGGAGTGCTGTCATGATGCCTACCCCTAGGCATCTGGACCAAGACCATCAGCCTCGGGAGCAGGCATCAAGACATTTATTAAAACCTCAGCTGCCCTGGCTAGGGGCTATCTGGGTTCAGTCCTGGCGCCTTAGGCACCAGACTCATAGTAGAAATCAGTCCTGGCGCCTAAGGCGCCAGGCTCATAGTCATTACTTACGTCAGGCAGACCATGCTGCAAATGACTCCAATCCAACGTGAAGCCTGGTAGGGACTATTTTACTACAAGGACTATTTTTTACTCGGGTGTGGTTCTAGGGACTTCTTACCTGGGACTACTTTTGAAGCTATTTAAACCACGCCTGACCAGCAACACACGCTTCGCGTTATTCTGATTCCAGCAGCGTAACGCTCACCGTGCCTGCAAGTCAGCATCCAGACCTCTGCCACGCCCGTCCTGAATCCGGAGCTCCTAGAGAAGAAGGAAAGAAGAAGGCAAGGTTAGAAAACGAACTTAATTCCAGTTTCTCACCTGATTCCGGAACCATCATGTCTCAGCACCTGGAAAGGACATTCTTTCTACACGTGTCGCATCGCCAGCTGCAGCGCCGCGCCATACTCACCAGTCCTCACAGCACCTTACGATCCGGCGCTTCCTCCATCATTTCTTCGCCGGGCTCCGGCATCTGGGGACAAAAGAAATAACCAGGTGAGCCGAGAGAGCCAACAAATACAATCTCTCTTACCACCATAGACTTACCTGATTTACCACCAGAGGCATTATTCTTTAACTCTCCACTTCTTCAAACGCCGCCTCTGAAAACGGAGAGAAAACAACACGTTAAATACATGCATTATTTACCGGACACCATCGGGTAATACAGACTCTTACCTGAATGCCATCTACCGCCACAAGACCATCTTTTCTCGAACTCCACTGCAAGATAAGAAAGGAATGGGACAAGAGTGAACATCGGACATATTGAACTCTATGAACTCTATACTTACTGGTCTTCGCCAAGAACCTCAGAGTCAACTCTCGTCCGGAACTCCCCCAACGCCTTCTAACCAGTGAAGCAACTGGTATCTACGCGCCCCTGCAATCCACGCAGGATGGAGAGCTCATCTTTCAAGAATATAAGGTGAGAGTACTGGAAGGGGATTTCGGAGGTGATTAGTGGGGAGAGCAGGGAGGTGCCATCACTAGAATCCACGGGTGGCTAAATTCCTCTCTCCACTTGCAGGTGAATCCTTCTACGGGTCAAGCAGACGAGATTAGGAGGGCCAGTCCAGTCTGTCATCTCTGCACTACGCATCACGTTGGTGGAGGCAGCAGCGGTCTGGGTCCGACCGACGCCCCTATGGGAGCCAGGTGAGCGTAACAAACACATATTGCCCTGTGTGGGGGGCTGCTAAAACACATTTTAAGCATCAGAAAATGGGCGTCTTGGTGGAAGTTGTGAAAAGTGTTTTCTAATTTTGCTAAAGCGAAGTGTAAAGAAACACCTTTATGTGTGCTCTTTGTTAGGGATTGCTCTCTGCTTTTCCTCCTTACATTTCTACACCAGTGTCTGCAGCGTACACTGTACATAGTGCAACAAATGACTAATTTCAATAGGGGGAAAAAAATATCAACGCCACTGAAAAACATCCCACTAGAAGCACTAAGGTTCTCATGGGCGCAGAAGAACATCCTAGCATGGGACAGAAAAGCATACATACACCTGAATCGATAATCCGTAGTCCCATTTCCATGACAAGCACATTAAGAAGGACAGCATGTAGCATGTGTGCTTTCTCCAACTACGGCGAGGGCTGCACCCCAGTAAAGCAGGGCCAGTCCTTCTTCCCTTTCAGGTACTCTTTTACCAGCACTCCTTGATTGGCTACTGTTAAACGACTACATTTGCATCCATCAATTACATCCAAGAATTGTGCATGTAATGCTATCACATCTATTGAACAGTCCATACCAACCGTTAAACACGCAGAGGTCAAATGACCTGTAAATCAAAAGCACCTGCACAGGAAAGTACTGTGAAACGATCTACGAGTTCTGCACCCACATACAAATCGGTATCGCTACCCATCACCATGCCTAGTAGGTATTACTATTTTTTGTACAGTACAGTGGCAACTGTGTTATTAGTTCGTAGCAACAGGGTAACTAGCAGTGAATCTCCATAATGTACTAAAAATTTGTACTGTTATTTCCCCCATCACCTACCATTAAAAGGCTCCTACACTGGTAGGTGGTGACAATCTTACCATTTGCACGTAACAGCCATTGGTATATGGAAACGGTTACTCTGTTATTTTGTTCCGTCAATTTTACAATGCTTTCCCCCATTAACGTACCTCCTATCAAATTTGTAAAAATCGCACACAAAATGATCAAGCAGCCTTTCCCACCAAACTAAGCCAACAGTTCTTGCCGCACGTCATAGATAACAACAGTAGTTAAACAATACCAAAAGGTATGTGTGCCTTTACAACAGTAACATTCATAAATGTGCATAAGGAAATTAAAGCCCAGAAGCAATGCCTGCACTCATGTAACAAGCATACATATGCAGAGAAGTACATGGGAATGCACACACAAAAACTTTCTGCTTTGCACTCTGTGCATCTTTCCGCACCTTTTTGTCATCCTTCCACAATGCAGAGTACTGCATTTTGAAAGTAAATAGGCCTACACTAATACACACACGTGTTTCATAACAAGTCATACAATACACTCCCAAATAACCCACTTACTTCCTTAACAAACATACTTATGATCCCAAGTGCCCATTCATATCGTAAGCCTTACATTTATACACACACACACTTCCTCTTCCTGCCAAGACATCCCCCTATAGTTTTGAAAAATGTATTGCACAAATGTAAGCACTATGCCATTAGCCATTTTGTTACCATCTTCTTATACAGGTGCAGTACCCACCTCTCTCCGGAAAGCCACTGGAGTGTGCACTTCAAAATACAGCCTGCAATAAACCTACTCTCAGCAAGCAACAGAGTAAGTAGAATACCATCACACTGTTGTATGTCTTGCATATAGATGTGCGGCCATCCACCAGTATGTACTTTATTGTTACTGATGACACCTCTACACTTCGCCACCATTAGACTAATTCCCACATAGTAAGATACTGTCCCTAACCGAATGTTAGAGACCACTGCACAGTGACACACTTCCAGTTAAATGCCTACCCTCCTATTGACCCACTCATGCACATTGCACACATATACATTTGAAATTTTGCACACCCTCACTTCCCTTTCTTCACCAACTGCTACTACGCAATGCCTACGAAACTGCAAATCTGTAGAAAGCAACGCAGAAAGAGAGCCACGCAACCTAAAAACACAGAAAGTAGCCATCCACAGCAAGCTGAACGTGAACAGAAAGTTGAAGGAGAAGAGGTAATTCAGTCATTAAGGAAAACTGATGCATCTACCAGAAAAGACAGTGTAGTTGATCTGTCAAAATGTGAGAATGAAAAGAAAACCACTAAGTACAGTAAAGCGCAAACTACTGCTAAGAGAGCACGTACAAATGGTACTGTAACCACAAGCAAGCATTAAAAAAAAGTAATTTTACAAAAAACGTTCCACCACAGAGTCCTTCAGAACCTTATAAATAGAGGGCAGAAATCACGCTCAACCCTTAAAACCTACCGCAGAAAAGTTATCCTAGAAGCTCTTGTAGACAGTGCAATGAGCATGAAACGGAAATTGTTTATAGTAATTTTGAACAGAATGAAACCACTAACAAGATTAATTGGTAAATTGCAAACACTACTTCGAAAGAAACGCAATGTCTGCATAGATACCTTTGGCCACATCTGTACAGGTGAGTGGAGTCACACCACCAACACAGAGCCATACTTCAATGAAGAATTATATAAACAAGAACAAAGAAGCCAAATTGCCTTACATAGGAGTGGACGAGAGTATGAAAAGATACACAATACTATAATGGAAGAGGAAACACTGCTTTCAGAAATATCCCCATCAAACATATATATCACTCTCCATTCCACCAAAGCAACACACCTCACCTACAAATGGCCTTGCACATCAATGTGTAACATTCGCCAATGCTTAATCAAATCTTTGCAGCAATTCCTCAATCAGTATGTCAAAGGCAACGACAAAATAAAAATAAAAATACTACAAACTATGGACTCCTGTCCAGTGCACAACTACACTGGAATATGAGGACATTTCTTAGCCTGTATTTCTGGACCTGCTTGCAAAAGCACCTTCCACCATATCAAAATGTTAGCAACCCATCATTCAACAGTCAGAAATCGAGTTTACAAACTGTACTATGCAAAAAGTCCAGCTTTAGCACTCCAACATTTAAATGATATTCTCCTACACGGTACAGCCAAACAAGTGATCGATGAAATAGAAGACATCCAAAGGAAATATTGTGGAACTGAAGAGTACTTACAAACTCCAGCATTTTCAGACAACAGTACTGACAACAGTGCAGCTATCAACTTTCTATATCACACATACAGAAAAGAAATACAGAAGTTCAAAAGCACATCTGCTGAAATGCTAAACCTAGTATGTGTGTGTTGTCGTAGAACTTTTTACCGCAAGAGCAGCAAAACTATAGATATGATGCAGAAAATAGAAGGCAATGAGGAATCCCAATGGTTTCCATTAGCTCTGTAACTTCTTTCTGAAAACACAGGACATTACGAACACCTCAATACTGTGCACATTCTGCACTGCAAAACTTGACAATAACCAAAGGCCTTCACAGGCAATTAGTAATAATTTGGAACTATTTCCATTGCCAAACGCACTGCAGCAGCTTAATTTGTATGAGAGCATTATAATCCAAACAGTGCACCCATTTCAAGCAATAAAACGACTTCAACCGAAAACTGTAAAATTGCCTCCCACCGAATTACTCAGAGGCATTTGTGGTCAAATAGTTTATTTACTATTAGACTTCAAAGAAAATGTAGACACTCTACGAGTGCAAAGGCCAATACAAGAATCTGTGATTATCATGGTAAATGGTGTACCTAAAAAAAGACAAAAAAATTGGCAGCAACTAGTGGACTTAACCAAAGTTAAGGAAGCATTGCAATACCTTAAAGGAAACAATGAACACTACAAGGAAATAAACGTTCAAGAAAACCTGAGAGAAACAACCAAAATAATTCAGGACTCCTCAACAACTGGCCAATTTGAATGTCTAGATGCTTGTGCAGCCTCCAATATTTTAGACCACGATACAATTCACCCAATGCACTCCAAAGACACCATAGACGATGCACTAGAAACATATCAAATGGGACAAACCAAACGAGCGCCAATCAGTATATGGGAAAAAAGTGTGGAAGCACAAGCCTTTCCTCTACTCTTCCCAACTGGAAAAGGTGGAAGATATGATGAAAGATGTACACAAATAACAGCATTAGAATACTGCTGTTTATGAATGTATTCTGAAGACCCTAGATTTAGTCAGAACGTGGGGTACATATTCCACATGCTCTTTGAAAGTGAGCTGGCAATGCTATGTTATGGAGTTGCCCACACATTAAAAACAGGTTCCCGTTTTCAAAACATGTCTGCTACACAACTACAGTCAAGTATTGCAAATCTCTTGGCAAACATGCGTGGTACGAAAGAGTACTGGTTCCGACGGCATGAAGATGTACGGTGTATGCTACGCAACTTTGGGCCACCCACATGGTTTGTCACTTTAAGTTGTGCAGAGTATGCATGGGAAGACTTGCACACTTTCCTATGCATAGCAAACAAAAACAAAATGGGTGTAGACATGAAAACACCAGGAGTGGTTTGTTTTCTCCAGTAAATGTTTCACGCTACTTTCATCATAGTTTCCTTGCCATGCTGCACTTCATTTGCAATAAAGCACTTCCTCCCCTCGGAGAAGTGGAACACTTCTTTTGGAGAAAAGAATACTAAGCCAGAGGAACACCACAAATCCACATGCTTTTGTAGATCAAAAATGCTCCTAGATTTGGTGAGGAGAGTGATGAAACTGTTTTGCAGTTCATTCCCAAATATGTCACTTGCGAAATCCCTTCGGAAAGTACACATAGTGACCTACGAGCACAAATTTTGCAATTCCAAAAAAACAAGTGTGGCAAGTAATGTCAACGCAAATATAAGAACAGAGGCAAATACTACACCAAATGCTGCTTTGGTTTCCCAAGACCAGTTTCAACAACAGGCCAAGTAAATGGCTTCATGTCTTCGGTTCGACACAGTGTGAAAGGAAAATCTCCTAAGAACACATACTGCATAAAAAGGAGCAAATCATCAATGTACATCAATGATTACAATGCAATTATTGCCCTCCTATGGAATGCCAATGTTGATGTACAGTACATTGCAGATAATTCCACTGCAGTTGCACAATATATCACTGCCTACTTAACCAAAGCAGAGAAAACCGAGCTCAAAGACCTCTGGGATGACATATCCTCTGACAAAACACTAGCACAGAAATTGTACAGCTTTGACATTAAAATGCTGTCCCATAGAGGATATGGCAGCTACAAAGCCGCTGACCGTTTAACCAAAACTGCCTTATATGGGAAATCTGACAACATAGTGTGGCTAAGCCTTGGGCCTGCTGCATCCAGAAAAAGAGTACTTAAATCGTACGAAAATATACAAACAATAGCCAAAAGCGATCCCAACAGCCAGAACATTTTGAAGAACAACTTATTGGACATATAGAGGGTCATTACAACCTGGGCGTAAAGGGATACCGGGCACTGGTAATGACACCGGTGCCAGTAATCACTTTGTGCCCTATTCCGAGGTCCCTTTGCAGGTCCCTCCTTTAATGCCTGGTTTTACCAGGTGTTATGGACGGGACCCGCAAAGGGATACCGGGGTCAATAATGGTACCACAATTTGCGGTACCGTTATTGCCGCCTACCCCCTTCCCATTGAGCCCTATGGGGGCTCAAATGGGAATGGGGAATGGCTCTGGTGAATGGGGAATTACCAGTTCTGCCAACCTCGGACTGGACCGGTAATTACTCCCTTCACCAGACCAGAGTCGGACCAATTTTGGAGGCAACCATGGCGCTAATAGCGCCATGGCTGCCTCCAAACTCGGAATGAGGCCCATACTACCCGAACAGGAGTATTACTTTAGAAGCCTTGTGCCTGTACCAGATAGCCCAAAACTTTGCATACAAAAACAACATTCAAACAAATGAGGAAAAAGGCAGACACAGAGTGGAAAGTTGTGAAGGCAGCCTGGTAAAATTACCAAAAGCAGCCTAATTAATCATATTAAGTTGTCATTAAAAACTCCTCAACACAAAGAACTGTATTACATGGTTCTACTGCAACTTTTCAAACCATGGAGAAAAGAAGATTTATTAGCCACCTACACCTCCTATGAAGATGCTTTCAATGCCAGTGAAAGTACAAATAAAGATGAAAACTTTACACAGTACAAAACCATATTGGACAATGAACGCCAACAAGAAGAAGAACTTCAAGCACAACTAAATGTAGACACTTCTGAGAGCAGTGAACATTCTGAAACAGGCAACCAAGAACCACTTGGACAGCCACTCATAGCAAATAAGGCATAATTAGCCATGACGGAAGTAACCACCACTATGCTTCAGTACAGCTGTGCAGAAGAGTTGGCAGTAGTGAAATCCCAACTGAACAATGAACAGCGTACCATTTTTGTCGAAGTAAGTGAAACCATTGAACATGGTATACAGCATGAAAGTAAAACTTGCACCTGTGACAAATACAAACCTGTACTTCTGTATGCAAGTGGTCAAGTTGGGTCAGGTAAAACATTCTTAATAAAAATGATCAGTAAATACCTCCAACAATTAACGAACAACAACCTTTCTGCTGTTGTAACTGCCCCTACAGGTTTGGCGGCCTACAAAATAGGTGGAGTTACTCTACACCGATTGCTACTCCTTCCAGTAGAACACCAAAACAAATTAGAGTACTATAAACTTTTAGCAGAATCTGCTATGGAGCTACGCAGAGTTTTGAAACAAATACATGCTCCTAATAGATGAGGTGAGCAAGGTCTCCAGCCTAATATTGGCTTTGATGCACCTCAGATTGTAAGAGGTCCTCAAAACAGACTACAAAGAACTCTTTGGAGGAAAAAATGTGATTGTTTTTGGAGATCTTCATCAATTAACACCAGTCAAAGGTGAACTTAACTTCAAAACCTTAGGACACAGAGTGCCGTAAAAGTCTTGGAAGCATTGGGAATGTAAATCTCTGGCAACATTTCCAATACAGAGAACTAACTCAAAACATGCATTAGTCTCCATACCTCACCTACGCCAACATTTAAAAAAAACATACGGATTGGTGTGCTATCAAAGGAGGCGCAGTCTACCCTCAATACTAGATGCATCCGTGAGCTGTACGGGCTTAACACATGTGCTACTGATATGGAATAATTAGCTCAGAAAAATGTCAGCTGTATGTCCTTAATGCCAACTCTAGCAAGCTGTGCACGATTTAATGCAACAATGCTGCAAAAACAACCACTAGTGGAAATTCATGCCACAGAGAAACTGAACTGTGTCAACAAACCATAGCAGACTACAAACCTTAGAGAACTCTATCTCCAACACAGCTGGTTTGGAGAAAATGTTAACATTATGTATCAACTGTAGAGTTATGCTAAAGTGTAACATTGACGTAGAGCAAGGTTTAGTTAATGGAGCACTTGGTACAGTTGTTGGCTTCCAGACATACTCGTGGGACAACAGCATTCAGTTTGTAAATATCAAGTTTGACAAACTTTCAGAAGTCAAAAATATAGGAAACACAACAGCGCAATTCCTTCTTTTCAAAGACATGTATGTACGCAGAGAACAGTTTTCCCTATCTCTAGCTTATGCAGTAACTATTCATAAATTGCAAGGTCTAACCTTAGATCAAGCATTGATTGATATTGGCAGCACAGTCTTTAAAGAAGGCATGAGTTACGTAGCACTGTCAAGGCTACGTACACTGGAAGGACTGTATCTAGTGAATTTTGATGCAACTGCAGTCAGTGCAGACATTCCTTGCATCATAGAGTACAATAGACTATGTGCACTGTACACACCCCATCTGAAAATGTACCCTATTCTTCAGAAACCGAAAGGTTTGAAAAGAAGGCTCATTCAAACAGAAGTTGTAAATGATTTGGCAACACAGTACCATCAAAGAAATTGAAAGCAACTCATACTACATCAACTACCAAAAGCACATACAAAAGGAGTCAAAAAGACAAACCATACCCAACTCCACCCCCAAAAAAATGCCTCTGCAAAGAAACCATGTAACCTTCCATCAAAGTGCTCATACACTTAAGTACCAGGCCCATTCAAATTTTCCAATACAACAGGTGTTAATTGCTATGAAAATGTAACAATTAATATTCTATTCCAAATTCCAGCAATAGTGGAAAACATTTATTTAAATGGCGCAGACCAGTTGTGCTTGCAAATGCTCGTCCTTCACAGATATGCAGTAAGTAATGCTGACACCATTTACAGTGTCTCAGGAATAAGGCAATAATTGGGCTACAGTGCTGGAATGGTGAAATTCACTTTAAACCGACAAGAAGATCCACAGGAATTTCTAATGTACTTACTATAAATACTGGAAAGGAAAAACATACTCATGAATGAAATCTTTCACATTTCCTACATGTGGAAACATACATGCACTCTGTGCAACCATGTCATTCAGGAACAAGTCCCTAACAAATGCTTTTTGTATATATCAATACCTAATTGTGACTCCATTCCATTTCAGCAACTGGTGCAAAATGCAAACCATAGCATGTTGTGTACGTCGTGCAATTCTGATAATTGTTCAACGCTACATATACACTCACATAGTCAATATGTAATATTAATGCTGATAAGATACAATGCCAGTGGAACCAAGAACAACTGCAAACTTACTGCCTTCACACACGGACAGGTATCACTTGTCAAGAAAACCTTCAAAACAGTAGTCATACTCTACCACACAGGCGACTCAACCAACGGAGGCCACTATACTGCATACATTAGAAAGCAATGGTCATGGTGGGAATGCAGTGATACTTCCATCAGTCCAAAGCAGAGATTACCTGTAAATCTTGCAAATGCCTACTTAATATTCTTGAAGCCAAAATGTACACATTGATGTACAAACCTCCTATACCTTACTCCCAAGCACCAACCAGTACGTTCGTAAGTTTACAAAACATTTTTTTCCTTCCACACTGTCTACTTAAAGCAATTTAGCATACTGCAAACATTGACAAAATGCACTAAAGTGTGGGTTGGACATTTTATCCCCAATGAACCATATGAATACACTCACACAAACAATATGTGTACACAAATCACAGTAGCAGTATTTTTCACAGGATACGTGGAAGGAAAAGTACTCAGTATGACGGTTCAAAACTATCCTCAGCAACCTCTGAAACCACCACATATGCAAATAATTCACCAGCTCTCCAAGAATAGCCATACAACTCCAAGACATATGGACCTATCATCACGTAACTCCATAATGGTACCCTACCACTTCAGAATGTACACAGATGTCCAAGTAGCAACAGGAATGCACAACCTTCTAAATGTGCCCTTTAAGAATGAGTCACTGTAAACAGTTAGAATACGCCACCTGGTATCTTACTGCAACCAGAATACGACAATGTTATTTGCAGCATTAAAACAAGCCAACTGAGCCTTCAACAACTACTGTGCTACAAACATATTCTGAAAACACTTCCAAAGTATGAGCAGTTACAGTACGCCAACAGGTATGTAACTACAGCAGCAGCAACCAAACGCATAAAGAAACAGGAAGCAGGTAAACATTTACAAAATACCAACTGCTATACAACGCCACCCATCCTACCAACATGTATAGGCCAGAAATCGTAAACCATTACATTTCCTCCTATTCAAGAGAACACCTTTAAAAAGTGTTGTAGCCACACCAAACATGACTATCATTCATTGTGCACCATAGCAACAAAGACATTTTGAGTTTTCTTTTTTTAATCCAGCATGGATTTTTTTCCCCACAGACCCAATCATTATGCAAAGAAACACAGGAACTGCGCTTATTGCACAGTACACTGGGTCAAAGCATGGTACTTAGGAAGTACAAGTTATGAGGGTCCACAAAGTAAAGAAATGTATGCTATGTAGTGCACTGCAAACTAACACAATACCTGCTCCAACATGTTCTGTTCTCTTTTTTCTCACAGATAATGCAGCAACCAGTACCACAACATTTCACACTCTATGCACAAAACACAGTACTATCCCTCCTCAATCCAAACAGTAAGTCTGCAATGATTGCTATTATACTTCTCTACAATGTCCACAGTACAATGTGTGCACGTATTTCTGCTATACACATAGCAATGCCACCATTTGCAATGCACACCTATATTACACTACGCAGCTTGTGCCTATGCCCTACACGCTTCACTACACCCTGTACAGTGTAGGGCCTCCAGTCATGCACTCAACATTGTAAACCCTACCCACAATTGCTGCTGCACTGTACAACTATGCATACAAACATCTATCCACATACCACTAACCCCATACATAACACAGCCACCTACCCCTTAGCCACTGCAGTTGACATTGGCTGCCATTTCTTCCACACAATAGATAACCTGTTTCCTACATACACTGTTCACCTAAGCCTACAATAAGTGGACACGCTGAATGCACAACACTACAGTAACCTACCCGACAATCTGCACAATCACACCATAGAACTTGATGAATGCATCCATACATCTTACGTAACTGTTGTAACTGCTGCAACATTTGGCTCCGTGCTTTCCATTGGCACCGTGTAGGCCATTAGGTCATTTTCATTGTTATGTACACCATTTCAAAAAAAGGTATCCAACACATATTTCATTTCAGAGCATGGGTCATAGCTCGGCAGCCATATTACAACCACTGTGTTACTGCTTAAGTTTTCAAACTTCTGTTTCCCTTTCTTATTATATAAAGGAAACACCATTTGAACACCATAACCCCCTTACAATGTTTGACGAACATTCACACTAACTCCTTTTCTTTGCTGAACGGCAGCCCCAAACAGGTTCATGCTGCACGACACCAAACTGCATACTATGAGCCATCCACCCACGTATTCTGAGGAAGCAAACACACAGGGCCTCATTACAAGTCAGGCGTTAAGGGGTTAACGGCGCCGTAAACGGCGCCGACCCTTAACGCCTGATTACAAGGTCCCGTAGCGCCATGGTGATTTTAACGCCTGCTATTTGAAGGCGTTAAAATCCATGGCGCTAAGGGACCATGGTGCTAATTACGCCACCGTAATTTACGGTGGCGTAATTAGCGCCTTGCCCACTCCCATTATGCCCTATGGGGCAATAATGGGAATGGGGAAGGGTAAAATGGGAAATGGGGATTTACCGCCCCACTCACCTTGGAATGGGGCGGTAAATCCACCAACCACCATGGCGTAAACGTAGTTTACACCATGGTGGTAAAGGTCCAACCCAGGCGGTAACTTACCGCCTGGGTCGTAATGAGGCCCACAGTCTGCCATCGTCCATCGTTGCCTCGTAGCACGCTGACCATATAACTGGTCCTTAGGCACTGTAAAAGCACATTTTATGTATGTTACCATCTGTGCATTCACTGCACCAAGTGTACAGCACCATCATCTCTACTTGTACGTCGTACTACCTTCACTGTAATAACACTACCAACATTTGTAAATGCATGTTACAATCGAAACACGTTGCCGGCTGATTCCTTTTTTTTTCTTCCAGCATCATCTCCCGAAAGCGAAACCTAACATACCCCTCCTTGAACAGGACACACGCTCATTGTAAAACAGCCTTGAGGGGGAAGCATGTTTAGCTCCAAGGTCAGACATTGTATGGAAGTATAGCAAAAAAGGATAAATAACTTACACTGCAGTTGCTCTGCTCATGTGCCCCAAAGGTAGTCTGCAACAATCCCATACACCGTGCACTGCAATTTCTCGCCCACCCAATACAAGCATGGAATTTGCCAAAGTTATGTAAGTACACCTTTACATCACATGTGTATTACGCATAAATATATTAAGCTGCTGTTCTGTATGCATATTTATAAATTTACTCTACCGCACACTTTCTCTCTATACATTGTACAGAGCTTTGTGACGGCAGTAAGGATGCGCCATTACAGTGTCATGTCGCCACCATTCCCTGTAAATTGCAACTGTGATTGTACTTCCTTTTGCTGGCATTCTTCCCCACCCCCTGCAAATGCAGACATAAAGGGCAAGATGAAAAGGGAACGCAAGTCGTGCACTAATACAACACACCTTCTGCTCACTCGTGCAGTGGTACAGTCCCTGTGTTTCCCTTTCTATGCCCTTTCACACAATTACTAGATCCACAAACCCTCAGTATACTGAACGTTATAACGGCCACAGGTGCACGCAGTGGTCAGCCGACACACAACCATCGACAGCTCACTCATTGACGCACTTCTTAGCAAAGAAGCTCCTCCATTCTCCAGCAATCCGAGGTGACCCCCATGAGGGTTCTTGTTTTATTACTCTCTTTGCAGACACACAGACAAGTTCTGCTCTGAGTCGAATAACACTTGCAGCCACTGTCATGTTATGTAAAAAGGAAACACATCAAAAGAGCGTCTGGTGGCAACGTTTCCAAGACATTTTGCTTGTGTGGGGCAGTACAATTAAAGTATCACCTACAAAACAGAGAGCAAGGCAGTGGGTTAACATATGCCGCTACTCACCAACACACAGTAGTACATGGTCCATGAGGCAGCCAGCTTATTACGACATCCTTCCCGCAAACTCTTGTCCTGTATGCTGCCACTAATACTGGCTACTTACATCTACTCTTATTACACTTTCTTCTCAGATATCTTGCACCTTACTGCGCGTGCCACACCTTCCACATTCCAATAGATGGGTGGTGGACCAAGCAAAGGAAGATTATCATAAGCAATTTATTTTCCACCGTTATTATCTGGGCCGACAGATATGGGCTGGAATGTCCATTTGCGGTTCCGGCAATACGAATCAACCTGCAAACCTTTATGCTGTAAGGCATCCCACAGGCACCAGCTGTTACCTTGTCTACCTTTCAAAGAAAATGTGTTGTTCCACACGGTCCACCAAGCATCACTAAGTACTCCTTTTCTCACTTTGCTAGACGAGAACAGAAGTACAGAAGTGCACAGACGGCATTGGTCACTGGATTTTGTTTGCAAAATAAATCAAAAACTTGCAGCAATTCATTGTGGTGTTACTAAACTATGGGAATGTTCTGGAACCGTATCCTCTGTGTGTGCATGTCTGCATTTGTTTATGTTTTCCCTTTCCGGAGCTAGGTGATCACATGACAGAGAGCGCTACGCTTGGCACGCACATAAAGAAAATACCTGGAGTGCACACCGTGAGGAACGACTGTCCACAAGTAAAGTCACTGACGCCAGTGACTGCTGCAATGGTGTATGCCGCACACACATATAGGTAATGGAAGCGATGCACACATTACAATTGCACACAGTAGAAGCGCCAACTGTGTTCGGTAACCATTTCAACAAGTATGCAAAACAAAGCTAACAGTCAGATGGCCTGCCGTCCTGTATATGTCTGGACTTAACAGCGTTGATGATGTCGGCTGCAAATGTATGTGGGTTGGTCTGTACATTATCCATACTTTACATGTGTAATGCTTATTAACTCGTGTCATGTCGCAATATCTTCCTTCACTCTCAAAGCACAGGGTATTATGAGAGGCACAACATACAAAACATAAATAGTGGAATCTCAGTCCGTGATTGGCAACAAGGCCAGTGATGTACACTATCCTCAAGTGCAGGCAGAGTCAGAGGAGGCGAACTAGGCGTTACTCTGGAGTGTGTCTTCTGTGGTTGCTACTGGGCGTGACCTGCTACATAACCTCATCTCCCCCTGCGGAGCGGGCATGGAGTCAGGCAGAGTCAGAGGAGTCAGAGGAAGTCTGTGCAAGTCCTGCACTCTCCTCTACTCCACTCCTCTACTCCTACTACTCTACAGAACCAGCGCAACCGACACTGTCGGCTCAAAGATTGTGACGAAAACTGTCTGTTCATCATGGAGCCTGGAAAAACACATGCTGAGTGCTGCTTGCATTCGGCCATGGAACGTTCTCTCGTGGAAGAGTCTCCAGCAACACTAGAGCAAGTGAGTGCTCGTGACACGAGGGGCTTTGGGGTCATTGGAGACATTGGAATCACTGGAGACATTGAGGGGCGATTGGCTAACTTAACGGCCTCCTTCTCCTCCTCCACTGTTGATTCCCCATACCCCTACCCCTACCGTCGATGATGTGGCGGTGCCGTCCTTATGCCATACAATTGTCGATGTGGAAATGCGACGGAGGACTGTTTTTGAGCAATCTGCGTTGCCTGACGGCCTTATATCGGTATTGTGACCATGAAGTCATGGCCAAGATCGGTCGCCATTAGGCAATGGATGTCTACCTACAGTATTGCCCTCAGTCCTGTGCGGAGGTCATGGAAGCGCTTCACAACAGTCTCCTTTACTCCCACATATAATTCCTCAACTACGGGCGCTATCCTGGGAGTCTTATAAATCACTGTCACGTGGCGCCCCTGTTAAAAGTCAAACTGCTAGTCTTTTCTCGCAAGTGCCGACATTGGAACAGGAGCAGCCAGTTATGGGGTCACTCGACATGTCCCCCTGCCTTGTTTAACACAAGTGACACTATAATGGCTGCCGGTAAACAAAGGCGGTCTAAATATTTTACTGCTACAGTGTCCTCGGCCACTTGTGGAAGAGTTTTCTCATTAAGCAAAATAGATGTGGACAGACTTTTGACACAGTGGACGTAGCGGAATTGAGCACCTCGAGTTTTACACAGCAAAAAAACAAAACTGGTGCACAAATTGACGACTTTTCAAAAAACAGACGGAATTCTTTGGATATTGTAAATAAACTACTGCTTGATCTAACACGCATCAACAAAGACAGATCGTTGAAATTTAAAGAACCTGAACTGCTGGATACCGCGAACTACGACTCACTTGACCAATATACAGAATACTTTGTAATACAAAGAACTTTTCAGCCACTTGTAACAAAAATGGCGGGAGCAGCCAACGTAGAAGGAAAGAGATGAGTAGCTCACCTGATATTGGATATTCCCAGAGGAAAAAGCCAAAATGGGGTACTCAGGTAACAAATCCTCTAGAGTCTACTTACTCTGTGTCAGGCAAGCAACTCAATGGGTCTATTGAGAGACGTGTGTCATCGTCTTCGGATTGTCTCTCTGTCGAGTCTTCCTTAATGGAGCGCCCATACCCAAGAATTAAGAAACTGAGAAATCATCAGCGTCAAAGGAGCAAACTATCAAGAGTCGTTAATGAAAATGTTTCAACAAAGAACGCTAATTGGATAAGGGACTTACAATCAACCATAATCTCATCTATGGCCCTAACAATTGCACCGTTTACTAAACTCTATGAACATCTCAACAAGTCAATTAAAGATCTTTCGACCTTGGTGGCTACTCTAAACACAAAGTTTTTTGATCTTGATACCAGCAGTAATTACCTTAAACAGACCCTCCAGCTTATAGCGATTTTGCGATCCCGCAAAATGCCGCGGAAACGGCCGTTTTGCGCAAAATGCTGCAAAAACGGCCGTTTTGTGCAAAAACAGCATATTTAAAAAAAAAATATTCTTTTTTTTACATTTTTTTTTTAGTAATCTGCAAAAATAACTGTTTTAAAAAAAAATCCTCAGGGTGCCAGGTTCTCAACTTTTTTTTACACAAGAAATGAAATCACTTGCGCCCCAAAAAAGTGCAGCCCAATCCACAAGGGAAACATGAATGGGCACATTTTATATGCGCGCCCATTCAGATGGCCTTTTTCACCTCCTTGAACAAATAAAGTGGCATTTCTGTCAATTTAAAAGCGCATCCCTCATTTCCAAGCAAGATGCACTTTTAAATGTGCAAAAATTGTAGGCAACCATACGCGCACGGGATATGGGGCTGCGACTGCATGACAGGGTCTTTCCTGACCTGAGTCGCTTGCATTTCTGTTCCTCAAACAGGATAAAAATGCATTTTTTGGGTCGCATTTTACAGCACCAGGCACTTGGAGTGCCTGTCCCTGTGAAAGGTGCTGGGAGCTTGCAGAACACTGTCGGGAGAGCGATTCTATTCAAAGTACTGCCCATTTTGATGACAAAAATCTATCGAATGTTACAATTTGACCAATTTCGTCGAGTACTATTCGATCGATTTTTATAAATAATGAACATGTATTGCAGGGATGTCACCCGCTCCCCATGTTCAGTATTTCTGGTCTAGGGTGGTTGCAGAAGTGTTTTCCCCTTTTTCCTGAAAATTGAAGGCAGGGACAGAAAAAAAAGGAAATAACGAAAAAGGGACCCTGCGGAGTCAGATCTGACCCGCTTTAGAGGGAAGGATCTGGCACCGCAGGGTTGCAGGGGAAGCGGCAGCGTCCAAGCAGTTAAGTAGGGGATGGGGGGGGCCGTGGTGAAAGGTACATTTTGGGTTTTTTGGCTGAAGTGCAAATCAATTTGCAGCAAAATTTACTACGGTCAATTCTGCCGCAAATAATTACACTTCGGTCAAACAACCCAGAACACCATTCAAGACAGCTTGCCAGCGCACAA
This sequence comes from Ambystoma mexicanum, assembly GCF_040938575.1. Classification (NCBI taxonomy): domain Eukaryota; kingdom Metazoa; phylum Chordata; class Amphibia; order Caudata; family Ambystomatidae; genus Ambystoma; species Ambystoma mexicanum. The sequence continues at coordinate 1,091,845,766 of NC_090929.1, forward strand.
TTTGCGCTACAGCTCAAGCCTGTGGAAATGCACCGGTCACCTTTGAGAATAAGGTGACCTGCTCATTTCCAAAAATGGGTTGTCTAAAAATAGCATATCCCCCGTTCTTTTTTTAAATGCCCCATTATTTGAGGAACGGGTCAAAATCTACATTTTAAAAAAATAAAAAAATGGTTACACTATGAGAGAGAGGGAGGGTGATGGGTGAGATGTGAAGTGATAGGCAAGAAAGCAGAGGGAGAGCAGTGGGTCAGAGGAGGAAGCACTGCACAAGAGAGCAGAGGAAGCAGTGATGCAGTGGGCCAGAAATCTGAGAGCGAACAGAGGTAGAGGGAGCGTGTGGTCAGTGAGCCAGAAAGCAGAGAGGAAGCGGTTGGCCAGAAAGAGGCAGTGAGCTGCAGATTGGGAAAAAGGATGAGGGAAGAGTGCGATAGAATGGGAGAAAAGATGCAAGATGCAGAAGCAGCACAAAAGAATGAAGGATTGTATATTGCGAGAGGAATTGTAGAGTGTAAGGTGTGAGTTGGGAGTATGATTTGGAGTGTGGCAGGGGCTTGGCAGTGCAAATTGTGACTTGACAGTGTGACATAGCACGTGAGTATTTGTATGACAGAGTGAGAAGTTAAGGAATGTAAGTTGTGATGGAGAGTTGGTGAGATGTGTGTTGGTGAGAGAGGTGTGTGGGTGTTTGGGGGATTGGAGAACACAGAAGGGGAATATTTTCAGCATTACAATTGATTAATTTAGTTAATACTATTAAATAGGCATGAACATTAAACCAGAAATGTAGCCAAATCAAACACTGTTCTGCCAAGCCAGAGACATCTGGGACTCTTCCTATTAAATTAATACAAAAGATACACAATAATGATACCCTGGCTCTCTTACAGCCTTGCACTCTGCCTATTTCCTGCAATGTGGCAATCTTACATCCCCCAGTTAATACAAAACGTCCCGCAAAAATGCCGCAATAAATAAAGGTTTGTGCTGCAAAATTTGCCATTTCATGCCGCAAAATCCTGGAAGGTCTGCTTAAAGAAGCTCGAATTATGCTGAATAACAAAATTGAGTCAACTGTACATGTAATCACTGAACAAACAAAAAACAATAACGCTGAAAAGAAGTTACTGGCAGAGGTGGCAAAAGAGGCTTTGGGCCTCTTTATGAATAAAAAACTGGGACCAACTCTTGTAACATATGATATGATATGATATGGCATTTGTAACGCGCCTATACACAAGTGTTTCAAGGCGCGATCTTGAAACATCTTCGATGAATGTTGGATGTCAACACGACTGTCTACTTGGAGATCAACAAGACAGTACTAAGGAACAAACAGTAGTCTCCAATTTGGAATCAAGTAAGCTGAAAAATTCTGCTCTGAAACATACCCTGACCCACTGCCTAGAACCTACAAAGGAGGCACCCGTAGCAGTGCCGCCTAATGAAGACCGCCTTGAACCTCAACCCAACATGAATATCAACGAGGACTTCATCCTTTTTGAAGCTAACTCGCCACTTGTAAAAGATGGTCCCATGAGAAACAATGAGGTACCCATCGCCGCTGCTACCTTTGCAGAGGTCCTATTCTTCCGATAATGTAGAAACTCTGAATCCACAAACCACTTCGACCTCAACCTCCACCTCTTCCAGTTCAAACAAGAGCCTTATCATTGACTCTAGCTCGTCCAGCATGAACTCCACAGATGGAAACAATCGACCGGAACTGTTTGACATTTTCAAAGATGTTCCGAAGAAACCCAACACGGAAACGCTAAAGTCATCACTAAGTGCTGGCCCAACGAAAAAAACTAAAAATCAACTATAAAAAAAATGAGACGAGGAAACAACTCAAGAAGATTCCTACGCAATTTAAAAACAGTTAATTTAACTGTTAATACCAACAACTTTCAGGAAAAAAACATCAATTCAAAAAAAAGTAAAGAGGGCGACAGGGAGCCTGTAAGTGGCCCTGCTGTGGTACAGAATAATACGAATGAGAAATCAATTGACTTGACAAACATGTCTACCTACGAAGATGACGACATTGAAGCCCCGATGGCGTCAGGTGTGTCAAAAGACGAAGTGCCACCTCTCCGTCCTGGTGATACTCTAATTAAGTCGGCTGTATTTGAGACAACAAAGGCACAGGAAGTTCGAGAGCCTGTGAAGTGCCTAAAAACATGTACACAAAATCAACTATTGTATATCGGCTCAAGCACCAAAGAGAGTCCTACCACTCCATTTTTAACTCTGGATGATAAAAGAAAAAAGTTGTATAATGATGCTCCTGCTGAGGCACATGTAAAGTTGGCAGTATCTGAAAATTTAAGTGAGCAAGAAACCCACAACGTCCGGAAGTGCCAAAAAGCAGGCACCCAAACTCTTTTCTTACTCTGGAGGAAAAACGAAAGAAGTTGGCCGTACTAAGCAAAACTTCTCTTCCGGCTCATAAACCACTGAGTCAATCGTTTGGCCTGCAGCACCATCTGAAAGACGACCGTAAACTTGAATGTGGGCGTCAGGGGCCCTTAAACAGTCAGCAACCTGTGTACAAAAGGGCGAGCACCCAATTGTCGGCTATGAACAATACCAAACCAAAGAGTACTCTTAAGAAGAACATTGTTGCTTATAAATTGACTTTGGAGCATGTTGACGATTCTGCTGACCTAATTTTAAATCGTCAGAACGTGCTGCGACTCTTTTATCTTGTCCCAAGCCTGAGGGCAATCACTTCAGACAATCTGAAAACTGTGGAATTTTTTAATGAAACTAGAAATGATAAAGTGATCCTGCATGTTCAATCAATAATCATACGTGATATCCTGTTAGAGACTGGTTTCACCCTAAGTTACTAGGGGAATCCAGACGTGGACCCCTTGCTCACTATTCTTAGAGAGGCACAGCTCCACCCTGCCGATGAGGGCCAACCAGACCGAAACACGTGTCTGGGGTTGCTGTTGGTACTCTTGTTCAGAGGAGAATTGCCTAGCATTTCGGTGCTGGACTGCCCCAGGGCAGGACAAAGACTGATATGTTTCGGATATTTCTTCTCTGTGAAAGATAGTGAGCTAAAGACTCTGGGTAAGTCTCTCGTAACCAGGACTAATGTCTGGCAGAGGGACTCCCAGGACCCCCCCCTTGTTAATATTTGCATAGCAAAGCACAGCCAGAAAGCTCACACGCACAGACGTCAGTTCCTCTTGGTTCTGCACGTATCAACAAATGAGCACAATTTCTATCCTACCCCTCTCTCCCTCCGTCACTAACCAACCCTACCCACTTTTGTTACAGAGCCACATGAGCACCTGGAGCAAATGGCAGCGATGCATGGCCATCCGGCGAACTGACCAGCTCAAACCCGGGGCATTGCATCGGAGCGCCACCATCCCGAGTTGACATACGAGACTTGGGGAATGGCTAGCTTGTGGTCCTGGACCCCCTCCCGCCAGATTTCCTAGTACTAGCTCCTCTGAGTCACGATTTAGGAAAGTGCAACACGTCGCAAGCATTTGCCGTCCCGGCATCACCCTGCTGTGGCGATGCTCGTTGTAGTAAGCCTTGCCTGGTTGCCCCCCTGTGCCCTGAGACGTGCTGCACTGGAACGGTCCTCTTGTCTTTATCGTGAGCTGAGAAAAGGCTACTGTCCCGCCACGGATGATCGTCCTGTCCCGCAGCCGCTGAGAGCTGGAGTGACGTGCAACTGCAGGGGTTGAACCTACAAGCGACCGGGACTAGACTGGCAAGGTTTGGTCCAGACTGAGTCGAGGGTCGGTGAGCATCACTTACCGGTGGCCCCCTGGCACAGTCATTGTTCTTTATGCACTAGAATCCCTATAAAGATACTCACCTTAGCTGGGCTAGCCTTTGCTCCCTAGCTATTCCCGAAACTCAAAAGTCACTCTGCCTGCAAGGGTAGACCCTTCTCGAATAGTGGGACACTGTTCTTCATCACCTCAAGCCCCTTCCTGAACTGCTACAGCTCCCTGAGAAGACCTGCTTTCGCTGTTTACGCACAACCGTGTGTTTTTAACGCACTACTGTACTTTTGAGCACAAGGCTGCCCACTTCTTAGGCCTAGACTGCTCAAGTTAGGGATCGATTCTGAAGAACTGCCTAATGCTGTATTTATGTTAACCCACCCTTCTGTTACAGGTTGTGGCTGTGTTTTCCCCTTTACCACATTAGGAGAAACATAACTGTATATATGATAAATAGCGTAAGGCATCTGTGGTAACTGTTTTATATTACTGTGGTTTATTTGTGTTTAATTAGAATGCCTATAATAAATGTATATGTATTTTTGATTTACACTTGTCTAAGAGTATTCTGTGTAGTCTTACTGTGTGCTCATTGTGGGCTTCCGATCACTCTCACCCCTCCTGACACTTAGTCTTGACCGCCTGCCAAGCTACCGTGATTGGTCTGGCTTGTCCAGAAGGTTCCCCTGTTCCACTAAACTAGGGTGGCCTCCTAAACATTTGCCGACCAAGACAGAGTTTAGAAATCCATCTTAACAGGGGGCATGGCCCCCCACAGAAGGCATCTCAGTCAGGCATTATGATAAGCTCTGGAAGCCCTTATCTAAATTAGTGTCAGTCTTGCTTCATTGAAACTTCAAGCACTCCATCACAACGGAACATAGCTGTAGCCCGCCTGGGGCACAGCCCACCCACCTCCATAGATCTGCAATAAAAACTGCTCGACTTCACCCACCTAAACACACATCACCACCAACAAAATACAGTCGAGTCCCACGAAGAAACCTTGTCCAGTTGTTCACATAATCAGTGTCCTGACTCTCCTATACCCCGGACAATCTGTTATGGTAACCTTCCTCTCATTTGATATCTATGGGCTGATATTAGGGACCTAGCTACTCCCTACCTACATTCATGAAGGCACAAAATGCACACACATTTTATAAATCGTTCCTGCACATCTCGGACTATGGTCCTCCGAGGGGCGTACATCCGCACAGCGCTTCGAGGCCATACCAATGGCAGTTTGCGCTATACAAATGCAATATAAAAGAACATAACATGTGACCCTAGCCCCAACAGCCAGTGCAGAAGTACAGAAAGACAGTACGGCGCACCTATTGGTGCCGGCGTGTCAGCACATAGTGAATTCACCTCCCATTGGATGCTGGCTTTTTCCATAGAGATGCCACGAACGAGAGACGCAGAACCAGATACATTTGAGGTGGGATTTAACCCTATGACATTCGAATAGCACAGACGTAATGTAAACAAGCATTGGACATCAGAAATACGACTTGCCCTGATTTGAAAAAGACACAGTGGTGTTGAAACACGTGTTATCACAAAGGGCCTTTTTGAATAATAAAAAATAAAAAACTTTGTCAAATCACTATTACGGATGAGTGCTTTATAACTTATGGAAACAAACTGAAATTACAGTGTCAAACAATTCACTATGGCGCAGTAACAAGTGTGTGAGAAACTGAGTAAAAATAACAATTTAATTATAGTTTACTCCATGGAAATTTGACTTTTACAATTCAAGTACTGGCCATTGATGAACGGAATCAGAAAGATTGCATGGAATGCGACAGTCAACCTAAAAACTTGAACTATGGCGTGTAGTAAATATTGTGTTCTTCCACTGATTGTGTGCGCAAAAAGTTTGAATGTTTTGTTGGATCTATTCTACTTTTTTTCAGTTGAATTAAGAAATATAACGACTTGTTAAATTCCCCGAATGAGTATTTATTGAAAAGTGTATGTTGTTTTCTTCTTTTTGCAAAGAGAGATTTAACTTTTACTGCGTGTATGTGTGTGTGTGTGTGTGTGTGTGTGTGTGCATCTGTGTTGATCTTCTGGGTTTTGCGTTAGGTTACGTAATGACGTTGTGGCTGAGTTGTGCACCAGCGTCATGAGAAGAGGTGGAGCATATCGGTTTGACATGTCAACTTGAGGGGCGGGTGATTTGATATACTGCCATGAGGGCACTTGAACGTAAGACGATGGATCAACTGATACTTTATTTGTCAATTTATAGGTACACACAACTCATGGGCGTTTAGGCGCTAGCTAAAGGAGTAGAGCATATATGCAAGGTGTAAGTTACAGGATAAAACACATATATGTACAAGGTGGTGGAAGAGTCATTCCCAGGTAATGTCATTAATTGAACAGGTGGGTCTTTAGCTGTTTCTGGAACAGTCAGTAAGAGGGTTCAGCTCTCAGGGCTGGGGGGTGCGAGTTCCAAAGTGTGGCTGCGGTGACAGGAAAGTTGGAGCCTCCAGCTTTGGTGTGCTTGAACCTGGGAATAGCCAGGCAATTGGAGTAGGCGGTATGTGCTGGTCTGGTGGTGATTGGATGGGAAATCCTCTGGGAAGGTAGCTAGGGGCAGTATCAGAGAGGCAACGGTGTGAGATGGTGAGTATTTTGAACATTATTCTTTCTTTGGCAGGTAACCAGTGTGCATTTCTTCTTGCTGCTGAGAAGTGGTCATATTTGTTGAGGCAGAGGGTATTGTTTTAAAAGATTTGCAACTTATTTATGTTTTTCTTGGAGGTGCCCCCTGAGGAACGCAATACAGTAGTCTAGCTTGACGCTGATAAGTGTATGAGCGACGGAGAGGCAGTTGTCTGTGTAGAAGGGTCTGCTGGCATTAATGAGTTTTGTGGCGTATACTGTTGAGGAGGCAATTGCATCGATGTGGCGTGTCATATTCAGGGGGCATCAAAATAGACGCTGAGTGTTTTGACAGCAGGCGAGATGAGTGTGATATGATCGTACGTGGTGAATGAGCTATAGGACGGGCTCAGTCTGGCAAGGTGGGCGGGCTTGCCTAGAAGTAGAAGTTCTCAGCCTTTGGCAATCCGGCTTACGCCTCAGACAGAGCACCAAAACTGCCTTGCTGGCCCTCAAGAACCTGCTTAATGACTCCAGAGACGATCGAAACCGCTTGCTATTTATGCTGCTGGAGCCATCAGCTGTATTCAACCTTGTTGACCACTCCACACTATGTCACCACCTTGCAACCTCCACCGCCTTCTCCTCAGATACCACTAAATAGGTTTCATCGTTATTTGCAGACTGACTTTTAGTCTTCACCACCAACCACTCCTCTACCCCCAAGGCCTCCACATGCAAAGTCCCTCAGGGCTCCTGCGTCTCTCCTAATTTTTACAATCTACACCAATCCCCTCTCCGACCACCTCGACTCACTCCACATCAAGTATATGAACTATGCCGATGATACACAGATTCTCATTCCTCTCACCGGCAACCACCTCCTGAACTCAATGAACGTCAATGCCAGTAGTTCTGTCACAAAGCCCAGACAATCCCCAAAGGATGCATAAGGGAGAGCCCAGGGACTCAGATGGATCTACAACCAATATATAGGCTGAATGGGCTTACAAAGACCCCAGGAGATCAGAATCGGAAAAAGCAAAGAGTTGAGAGACTTGGAAAGCAGCCCTAAAATCCCCCAAAATAGGAATTCTGTCCTAACAGCTGCAATTCAGAGCCGTCCTCTGTTGATGTGGCATGATCTTTTCTTGGGACGAATTCAGCTAATTCACACCTAAAGGACCTTTAGGCAATGCACAGTGCTTGGAAATATTTGATTCTTTTGACTGGTAGCCAGTGGAGTGATGTTAAAAATGGTGTGATGTGTTCCCTCCCGTCAAGTTTGAGAAACAGTCTTGCTACCATGTTTGGATGCATTGAAGTTTCTCATTAAAGTGATCTAGAATGCCCAGATATATGCTGTTGGCAGTCAGTTCTTGACAAAACAGTATTATGACAGCAAGGGGCCTGTGTGGAAAGGTGAGAAAGCCCATTATTCACCCGGTGGCGCAACATTTCTTTCCTGCTACATTAGTTTCATTCCAGGATTCCAGGGTTAGTCTAATATACAATAAAATTGATGACAACCTATGAAGTTTCTGGCCATGTACCTAACCCTTAGCCACCTGTGATGTTGCATTGGCTGAAGAGATAATGTTATTAGTCTTGTCTCAGGTTTTGGTTGCTAATTGTCATCTATGTGTTAACACAAACATGTTGAGTGGTCACATGTCTAAAATGCTTAACTGTGTCCTGTCTTTCTTTAGAGCATCTTGAATAGACCCCAAGATTGCATTTCTTCCAGAGTATGGTTGGAAGAATTCTCTGGAGGTTCCATTTCTAGGGCCAGGATATATCCAACTACTCCTTTTACAGGGGTTTTTGTTTGAGGTCCTGACTCTTCAATTGGTAGCATTGCCAGAACAGTCAAGGCAACCCTCCAAAAGATATGGTCTGTTTTAAACATACAGTAAACACCCAATTACCACACACTGGTGTTCCATCATTCGAGAAGTAATGGAATGGATCTACCAATGGGTCCTCCCATGGGGGCATAATCTTAGGGAGGATTGGATATTATGGAACGGGCGCTAGATGACGTAAGGCATGAAGGGCTATTTTGCCGCCCAACAGGTGGTGATGCTGTTGGCCTCTGGACACACTTTGGTACTTGTGGCCCACTGTTACCCTCGACTATTTGAAGGTGCTGTCTCCTTTGGAACTCAGTTAGGGTTGGATTACGCCATCCATATCCCCATGAGGCTCAGGGGCTGGATGCTAAGGAGGGCTGTCGTCTTTGGGGACCACTGAGGGACCCTCTATGTCTGAAAACTCCTCTTCTATGATGATATCCAGCAGCTCCGCCATCACCTTAATAGGAAATAGATTGTCATGTTGATCTCCGTTGACAATAGCGTCAACAGGGTGTGCTGTCTCCTTTGTCGTGGACGAGCCATGCTCTGTTGAAGATGATTTTCAGTGCTTTAAATGAGGGTGTCAGCGAAGAGTGTCTGCTCAAGTTTTTGTCCGTCAATGGCTTACTGTTTCTTGGACGGTGTGCCTGTTGTTGAGGAGGACCTTGCCAGTGACCGTTCTGTTGATGACCGGTGCATGGACAATTGCCTCCCCCGTCGTTGACGATGGTTTGGCTGGTCGGTCTGTAGATTGTCAAGGGGTCATATAAGAGGAGTGCCCTTCAGTTGTTCTTGGCTGCTTTTCTTCGTTGGATCTGTCCCTCTGGTCAGGATCTGCCTTGTATTGGTAGGAGGTGGAACTGCCCTTTCCCCTGAAGAAGCTCTCATTTTTAGCTGAAATGCTTCTCATGGGTCCTGTGCAACACAGGCTGGGGCTGTCTTGATAGACTCACCACTGAGAAGCCCCACCTACTTTCCTCAAGATGTAGCAGACGTCTCCTGTGCCTATCAATGGAGTGTCTTCTGTGAAAAGATTTGGCATGTGTCACCTGCCTTATGTGGATGCAGACAATAAATACATTCCAGATGAGGGTCTCTAGGAAAGGTTTTGTCCTTCAACATCTTTGACAGTCCTTGAAAAGGGACTTCTTGATTTTAAAGACTCTTCCCTACCTTTTTCAGCAATGACCACAAGAAGCAGGAACAAATTGGAACACTGAGTGTTTTCTCACTCCTGCTGGTCCAAAACCAGCTGTAAATAATAGGAAATTAAGTGGTAGGCCAGGATCCTGCAGAAACCTGTGAAATAGTATGCGTTCTGTCAGATTTCTAATTTCTTCTTCAGAAAAATTCTCAGAGAGCTCAGTAGGATTCCCTAGTCACTAGACTGTGGTAAAGAGTCTGAAGATGGCTGCGTGGGGTGGAGCCAAGGTCCTAGCCATCTCATTGGTTGGGGAATAAAAGAACCAAAATTAGGTGTATGGGCTAAAAATAAAAGGCTCTAGTAGCAATTGTGTTGCTGTGTTTGTGACATTAAATATACAGGGGGATTCCCAGTCTGAAGACGGGGAATAATTCAGGCATGTGAATGTATGAACGAGCCAATGCTGGAGAATCACATTTAACCCCAAGCCCCAATCTTAAGTTGATGGGTCAATAGGAATCAACATGTAAATAATAAAACTCTGGTGGTAAGGAAGGTACTCTTTCTATTTCACCTTCCCCCAGTGGCTCACTGTCTCCAGAGCCCTGGTTCTCTCAAGGCTGGACTACTGCAACAGCCTCTTTTTCAACCTCCCTGCCTCTGCTTTGCGCCCTTTGCAACTAATCCAGAACAGAACCGCAAGACTTATCCTTGACCTCAAGCCCAGGAACCACATCTCTGCGGAGCTGAAATTCCTCCAGTGGCTCCCCATGGCTGCGAGGATCAAGTTCAAGATCCTTTGCATTGTCCACAGGGCGTTCTGGGGTCTGCGATCTACCTATCTGCAACGATGCCTACTTAAATACTGTCCTTCCCGAGCCCTCCACTCATCTACCTCCAACCTTCTGCGAGTGAGCCAGTTCTCCAAGCAGAGATTTGGAGGGAGATCTCTGTCCTCTGCAGGGGCCGCCCTCTGGGATAGCCTCCCTGCCGCCCTCTGTCTTGAGCCTGATCTCCTTAAGTTCCAGAAACTCCTTAAGACATTCCTTTTCTCCTCTTCCTTCTTTCTCTCTCTACCCTGCTAACCTCTCTCTCCGCTCTATCCCTCTCCCCACTCCTTTTCCAACAGCTTGCAGACTTGCCGCCTAGTGTACCTCAGAGACTCACAGGTCCCTGGCACCCTCGCCAGTCCTCTCGCACTTGCCTCCGGGCCTGCACTCTTGCCTCTTCACTACTGCACTTTGTCAATGACCCAAGAGAGTGGCATCTCTCAGCACTTACACTGGTTTCTGACTGACTGGGTGCACTTGACTCCCCCTTCCCCCTGCACTTGTTCTCCCCCCATCCTCCACCCTCTCCTGTACCATCTGTGCACTCGCACAATCTGAACGTCCATGCCTTTGAAGATCATCTATTTTCCCTGTCTCCCCTCCTTGCATGGTGGTGCCTAAATGCACTTAGAAAAACTGCAGAATTGTCGCAAGACCTATTTGCTGTTATCTATACTGTTAACTGTACTATATGCAATTACTCTGCCTGTGCAGACTTGTATCGGTCAGAAATTCAAGGGCTCTGAATGACTGTTGTGTTTTCCCCTTGTGACATCCCTCCTTGAGCGCTTTGAAACACTTGCCTTTTGAATAGTAGCTCTACAAATAAACATTACCATACCATGAGAGAGACCATAAGACGCAGTCCAATCAAAAAGATTCACTTACCACTCTCCAGGTCTGGAGACTGCAGAGGTGATTAGCGATGTCGCCAGAAGGGAAAGCTGCAGTTTGGTCCTGAATTAGCTAGCTCAGCACAAGAGGCCCACAGACATGGGAGAGCAAACTATCCCCAGAGGTGAATAAAAGGACCCCTTAACAGGTGTTCCCAATCAAGAAAAGAAGACTGAGTCATTTCAGTGAAGGATCGAGTTCTTGGAGCAGCAGCAGGGACAGATGTTGTTGACAGCCAGATGGGCAAGGTCAGACAAAAGACCCTGACCTCTGAGAAGCAGACCAGTGATCCCAGTTGAGGGCAGAGGGGACCCTCTGAAAGTATTCATAAAAAAGAAGAGACGCTCTTATTTGAGTGTGAATATCCAGCAAGAGTGGCCCTAATCAGGAGTCTACATCACAAACAAATGGTCACTAGTGGCAACAGCCACATCCAGATATCAGAGGGATGCAGTGTTCGGTTTCTGAGGTCAAGCAGAAAAGGCAATCCCTGAGGGGTGCAGTCATGAAAACACCTCATGAAGAACAAGACCAGCTGTCATTGCTGGATCAAGTGAAAGTAGCAGCTGACATCGTTCGTTCTGGTCAGTAGAGAGGCAGATATTCACAGTCTGAATTTCAAGAGTCCAAAGGATTCTGGAGCAGAGCTCTTGTTGTCATCTTCAGGACAGACATCTCTCTGGATGCTTCCAGATCAAATTCCAATAGTGGACAAATTGCTTGGTGCACAGAGTGCACTTTAATGACAAACTGGAAGGTACATGATAACCCTAACCACCAATCTTGCACATATACATAATTGAAAAATGTGCTGCCAATCAATCTGTGCTGGCCAACACTGTAACTTTCCAGACATTCCCCTGGGCAAACTCAGGGAACATGGATTCTGGAAGAATCCCAAACATACAACCCCCTGCAGGTATTCCCAGGTAACCACACTCATGGAGGGCATGTTGGAAAGATGATTCAAAATGGTGATTCCTGCTCTCCGCCCTATCACATTTAAGGGCAGCAAATCAATTGCTTGGATACTGAATTACACAAAACCTGAGGCCCCGTTTGTGTCTCTAGTAAGAAAAGACTTCCTGAAAGCCACAATGAGTATTTGATCTATGTGTTATTTATATAGCGCCTCACACACAAAGGCCCCTGAGAGCTATTACTTACTTGGTCAGCAACGTTAGTAAAGTACACTGCCACAACCACAACCTGAAAAACCGGGCCAGGGTATTGCCCCAGGAACACTAAGGAGGCAACTTGTCAATGGTTCCCAAAGGGCCCCAAACAGAAGAGTTGCATCCCCAGAGACATCTGGATAGAATTCACTGGTGAAAAGAAATAGTCTGGGTATCATATAAAACAAGAATAAAGTTGAGGGTATGTTAGGGAGAATTCTAATTCGATGGCGAATTTCCCTTACCTATAGAGTCCCCCAGCAGCTTTGCTGGATTTGAAGGGTTTGTTTCTTTTTACCTGCTAAGAGTGAGGCTATTTTTCCCACTCTTAGGCATTTTTTCTATGTGTGTTCTAGGCTATTTTTGTGTTTAATGCCTATGGGATTTTCTCTCCCCCATACAAACCATCTTTATTCACATGTGTTACACAGCACCCTCAGTGCAGTGACACAGGGGTGTCGTAGCGACCCCCAAACATAGACTCCATACCCTGGGACTGACTACTGTCCCCCAGGGCATGTAAAGTCCCCATTGACTTTACTAGTCAAATCCTATGAACTAAACCAGTAAAACCCATCTTACTATGGAGGTACTGGAAGGGGTTAATAGTTTTTCCCCTATGTTCATTTTCGAGAGTGTACCCTACAGTACCCCTCTCAAAAGTTTCTGGCTGGTGGCAGTGGTTACTACCATAATTATTCGACCGCAAATATTTCCCTATGGGATTTTCCCATTGTTCGAGGCTACCACTTTGTCTGGGTTACCAGTCATTTGGTCGAAAACCAAATGGTCGAATGACCATTTGATCGATGTAAAATGGTCGAAAAAAAAAGGTCGAATTTATTTATTTTTTATTTTTTTATTTTAGGGAGGTTCCCCCCCCAACCCCCCTTTTTCTTTATTAAAAAATATTTTTTAAGCAACCAAACTAAAAAAATATATATAAATAAATTCGACTTTTTTTTTTCCGACCATTTTGATTCGATCAAATGGTCATTCGACCATTTATTTTCGACCAAATGACCGGACACCTTTTTGACAGCCTCTAACATACCGCCGGTGCATTTTAATATTAACTTTGCTCCAGTAGGTTTTATTTGCCAGAACTTTAATATAACTTCTTTCTCGTGTCCTTTTCTACAATCCTAACCCAGGTCGGGGATCCTTTGTTCGTCCGTTTGGCGGGGCGCCACTGAGTCTGGGGTGGGTCCATTGTGTGGGAGGGGGAGTAGGACTCCTGGACAGGGTTGCCTCAGCAACCCATGTCGCACTCTATCCTGATAGGCTGGAGTGTCTCCCGCCAAGGTGACCACTCCATTGTGTGAGTGACAGCTAGGCTGTATGAATGGGAATCTTTTTGCATAAAAGCAGGGTCCTGAGGACTGGAAGAGCAAGACGCCACCACTGGAACTAAGAAGCCGAAGAGGAGAGAAGCCAAAGACATCTGCAACGACTGAACCACCGGTGAAGCCCTGCTGCATCGTCTCACCACTTTTCTCCACACGACGAGAGAAGATCTTCACCTGCAAGAGCCTTCTTCCCTTGAGCTTGTGGGGCCAACCAGTTTGCCAATTGCCTTCCCAGACCTGCCTTGGTCGAATCTCCCGTACCCTGTTCTCGTAGGCCGGATAGCCAGGCACCAGTCCACACGGGCCGCGATTTAAAGGAGCGTACCTTTTGTTCGTCGGGCAGCACCGCGGCTGGTTTCATCCCTGGGTAGTGCAGTAACTTGAACCTTCCTCCATGACGGAAGCATCTCTTCCTCTGCTGGATCACCCAAACTGCAGGAACTACCAGGAACAACTGCCACCGCAGGAGCCACTTCTTCATACTAAGATACATTATTCCACCAGGCCACCGTTTCTTCGTGGTACTGCTAAAGGTGTTTTAAATCCTTTCTCTACCTGTTGGGTTGGCCGCCCCTCTCTCTTAACATTGTCTGTTCAACCTTTTGCAACCACCTTTTCAACTATCGTTAACCAAAGACTTGACTGCAGCTACAAGAACATTTTGCTCCTGGGCTCTTGCTCCTGTACCACTAACTCTGGCACAGGCCTACTGACTCTGGTCACATTTGTTAGATTTGCCTTCTCGAGATTGATTCTCCATTTGAACTGTGTGGCGCACCCATTTCTTATAACCATTCTTTCTTCCCACTGCATAATCATTATGAAATGCCATTTTGCTCAGTTTTCATGCTAAGTATTGCTTATACTGATGCACTGTCTTGCTGAACTGGTCCACAACTGATGGGAAGCGTTGTTAGGCTGTATAAGAACATATTTCTGATTAACTTGTGCTTTCTCTCCCTTGTGAGGAATTCTTAGAGGATCCCCTTGTGTGTAGTTTTCACTGTGCCGTTTTGCTCAGTTTTCACACTGGTTTACTTGGTCTACAATTCATATAGGGAATGTGTATATTTTTCATTGACTTAATTTAACTTGCTTGATACTTGTGATATATCTGTTTTATTAGAAGTGCATAAAATAAATATATCTACTTTTTAACTACAAAGCTTTGGTCAGTGTTTCCTTGTTCCATAGTCTAATGGGCCTAATGTGTAAACCCTGAATACGGCTCATCTCCCTCTTGAGATAAGTCTGAATGCTTAGCCACAGCTACCAACTAAATCTTTGTGGTACGGACTGATACCAAAGGGGATTTATTGCTCGCACTGGTAGTCCTAATCTGGTGTAGTTCTACCTAAGGGAACTGCACTGGATTCTGCCTAACAGGGTATACCAAACGAAGGCAGAAAAAAAGAGGTGGTGCCTCCTGACATGTACCATACTCTGGGCCGCCACCATTATTTCCGGACCGCCTGATCCCGACTCCTGCAGGCGGGAGGTGATGTTCCCGCCAGGTTTGACCTGGCGGGTTTAACACTGCCCGCCTGCAGGCGGACGAGGAAACACCGGCAGCATTATGAGATGCTGCTGGTGTTTCCATGATCCCCATTCCCATTGAGTCCCATAGGACTCAATGGGAATGGGGATTTACACCATTCCGCCTCCGTGATTCCCGGAAAACCGGGGTTGTAATGCCCTGGTAATTCCGGAAATCACGGAGGCGGAATGGTAATACGAGTCCGGCGGTAACCAGGCGGTTTTACCGCCTCGGTTACCGCCGGACTCGTAATGAGGCCCTCTGTCATCATTTTCTAAGAAGGCAATATTTGATAGTTTGTCTCACCCACTCGTTTTATGAGGTTCGCCCTTCCACTTATGGGCAAATAGGCTAATCTTCCTACTTGGTCAGAATTGGAGGGCACTGTCATGTTTCAATCACTGCATTAGGGAGGCGATCTCTTCGGGATTTTCTCCCATACTTCTACCCCTGCCTCTTTTTGACCAGTATTGACCTTCTTGGTATTGTTATTGCTGCCACATATTCGTGGGTGGGGAGGACTGTTGGTATATAGCGGTTGATTGGCACCTAAAAAAAGTATTCTGACAGAGGGGGTGCTACCTTACCTTTTTATGTTCACCTCACCTGAAATTGCCACCCCTACACTGACCCTGCTTGTAATATCTTTTGGGAGCTCTCCAAGACATTGGCTCTTGTAGGCCAAATAAGTGGTTCCAGTCAAAAAGCAAATTAATATTAGTCTGAAGTCTCAGTGCTGGATCCAGCTACTCTGAGCCAAGACTACCTCTTGACCAACAAGCTGCGGGCCCAGCCTCCCTGCAACTCTGAAAACTGCTCTTAAAATGTTAGATGCCATGCATACTTTTTGAACGTTGGCTTGCACGTTCAACCTTGCTTCCTCAGGCAAGTTTTTTTATGAATAGGGGCAAATAATTCCATGTATTAGCAATGTGTATGCTGCATGCCGCAGTTGTGGGCCATTTGCAACAGTTGTTTGAATGCATTTGATTTTCTTGTGTGTTGGGGCCTCAGATGTGGATGATGCAGGGCCACCTGCAGAAGTTCTCAGACAAGGAAGCAGTCCAGGAAAGTCAGCAAGCTCATATCTTAGGTCCTTGGCTGAAAGCTCCATAAATGTAGGCACTGTGACAAATGACCTCCTAAATCTCAATCTTATAACGGAATATAAAACATGATGTGTACTCTTCACTGTTTGATTAGAGAATAAAGGCAAGGTACCGCCTTATGCTCCGCCCTCGACGAGGGATATATGGGCAAAATTATGGCTAACTTTGATTAAACTTTAAATTTAATGGCCTGCTTCAGTCTTGATAGACAACTGTATGGTCTATGAATGATCAATAGCTAAAATAATTCTGTATTTATGAATTGTATGTTAATAATTAAAAACACTTTTATTATAAATGTCCAGTTTGTATGTGTGTTTGTTTTATTTATATAGCGCTCCACCCCAAAGGTAATACCACCCACCCTCTCTCCCACTACAGACTCCCACACGTCATCAGAACAGCTGCAACATTACCAGTACCATCTCACTCAAACACACTCTTATTAATGCACTTTCCTTCCCTGCTCACACACTTGACATTCAAAACCTCATCTCTTGCAATGACCTCGACCTACCTGCCCATCACTGAAACCTGACTACACCAAGCCACAGGTCCTGCCCCCCGTATTGCATTACCAACCAACTACGCCATACGTCGCAGTGATAGATCCACTGGTAAACAGGGAGAAGTTGCCATCATCTACAAGGATTCCATCCCTGCCAACACCCTACCCAACTATGGCCTTCCCTCCACCAAACTGTCCATATCACCCATCTCCACCTTCTCTACCCCCATCGCAACCTTCAAAGATGATCTCTCCCAACTAGTCACCTTGACTCCCAAACCTACATCCAAAGTCCTGTTGCTTATGCCATTTCTTTTGCAAATACCCTCCACAATTTTGGGGTTTCACAGCATGTCCCCACCCCTTTCCATATGAAAGGTCACACCCTAGATTGTCTGGTAGACTTCAACTGCAATACTCTGCTCCACGTCAATATGCCCTGCGCCTGGTCAGACCACCACATTATCACGTTTACTATCCCCACCTGAGACTATCCTACCCATGCCCCCACCTTGCTTCCTTCTGCCCTGTCATGTTGCATGAGCAACCTCACCAAGGATCGCCTTCTCCCCGCACTGGCTTAAACAACCCTGCTGCCTCCTGTCTCACCTGACCCCTTCGCTTTGGTCAACACCTACGTCGACCTGATCCTCCATTCTGTAGACACCATTGTGCCCCTCAAACTATGTACATCCAAGCCTACTACCCATAGGAATTCATGATTCTACTCATAGGAATTCATGATTCACCCCTGAGCTCGCTGTCATTTGCGCCTAGAAAGGAGCCAACGAAACTGAATGGCGACTAAGCCCCTCTACCATTATGAAAATCCTCTTCTCCAAACTATCCAATGATTACAAACTTGCAATATATGCAGCTAAAGCCTTCAGCTCCAATGCCAACTCCAACTTGAGCGCGATGTTTTCTATCCTACGAGAACTTGAGACCCCATCCACCCTCCCTCCACCATCACCATTAATGACTCTTGGTGCATCGAAATCTAAAACGCCTGATCTGGAAAAATTGTGTCTCTCCAAATTAAGATCCTTGCAAAACAATCCACCATAAACAAAAAACTCAATGTTTCCCATCTACCTAACAACCCGCCGACTTTTCTGCCTTTCAACTTCCACCCTATTACTCTAACAGATGTAGCCAAAATAATAAAAGGTCTCAAACTGTTTCATTGCAAACACGAGACCTGCCCCGCCCCACTCATTAAAGACACTAAAGTTTGTGGTGATGCTCTACTGCCCCTCATCACCACCATCATCAACACCTCTTTCGAATCAAGCATAGTGCCCACCAAACTTAAAGAAGCCTGCTTCTCCTCATCCTGAAAAAACAATAAGTAGACCCTGCGACTCGTACCAACTACCGCCCAATCACCACAGTTCCATGCCCTCTAAAAATCCTTGACAGAGCTGCATATCTCAAGATCCAAACCTTCATTGAACACCACCATATCCTCAGCCTCCGTCAGTCCAGCTTTAGTCCTTGTCACAGCATAGAATTGGCCCTTCTTGACCTTGCCAATCAAATCAACAATTTATGTGACTCTTGTAAACTTGCCCTCCTACCCTGCCTTTGACAAGGTCAATCACCAGACTCTCTGCCACCACCTCATCTCTGCCGCCAATTTCTCCACCCAAGCTATAAACTGGATAGCACCTTTCCTAGCAGACAGATGGCAATTCTACTGCCGCCCCTACTCCTGTCTCTTGTGGAGTTCCACAAGGCTCATGCGTCTCAACCCACCCTCTATAACATCTACACTAAAACCCTCTTTGATCTTCTTGACTCTGGGCATTTCATGCACTAATTATGCCCAGATTCTCATCCCCGTCTCAGGCAATTACTTGAATGACAGTTCCACCCTTAACTCCATCTACGAAAGTATCCAAACCTGGATGGCGAACCACAGCCTCTGCCTGAATGAAGGAAAAACTGAGCTCTTTATCATTGGCACTCGTACTTCCCTCACCAGCCTTGACCCAGCCTACCAATCCTTCCTCATTGACGAGCACTCCCATCCTGGTCTCCCCATCAGTAAAAACACTAGGTGTGCACCTCTCCTGCTTATACTACATGACTCTACGCCTGCAAACCCTTCCTCTCCATCAATAATCATCTTGCAATTGCACATGCCGTCATTGGCGACAAATTGGATTACTGCAATGCCCTTTTTGTGGGCATCACTGAAAATAACCTCAACAAACTACAAGTGACCCAAAATAATGCCCTCTGCCCCGCAGTTGACCACCTCAAACGGGAAAAAATCACAACCAGTAGGAGGAAGACCCTCTGGCTTCCAGTCCAGGACTGTATCCACTTCAAGACCCTAACTATTACTCATCAATGCCTTTCCAACTCAGCACCGCCCTACCTTTCGCAAAGACTCTCCCTCCCCACTCATGCAAGACCCACTCACTCCTACAACAGCCTCAAGCTCTCCTTGCACAGATTCAAATGAACAAGAGTAGGGGGCTCCTGCTTTCCTGTCAAAGCTGCCCAGTTCTGGAACTCACAACCGTCGGCACTCAAAGCAGAACCATCCTACAAGCCCTTCAGATAGAACCTTAAGACCTTGCTATTTAACTAACTTGCCTCATCTACTTCGACCATTCCATCTTGATGTATGTCCTACTGTCATGTACTGCTTTGTCGCTACTGTTCACTAATGTTACCAGCGCCCAGATGCCTGCGGGCTTGTGTGCGCTTTACAAATAAAAAATAAATGAAATAAATTATATGTTATGTTATGTTATACATTGGTATGGTCTGAAGGCACTGGTAGGTTGAACGCCTTTGGGAAACGAAGTTCAGATCAGTAGAGAGAGGCAAAAGGTGCATGTGAGCACCGGGTATGTGTGCAGCTTGTGCGATATCCGTGCAGTAGCTGCTTCTTAGCGGTAGGTGTGGTGATTGAGAGATCAGGAGAATGTGTTAGTTCAGGCAGGTTTTATCCAGAACGGCTGCGGCTGCGTTAGGCCTGAGGAGAACGCCTGGCTGGGGGGTGTGAGACCAGCAGTGTCAACTTAGAATGATGTGGAGTGAGCGGCGGATGTTGCTATGAGAACAGTTATACAGAATGGTGTCATAGTATCTCTGCGTTCTAGTTAAGTGGTGATGTAAAGGAGAGAGTAAGCGTGGTGGTGTGATATGATGAGTTATATGCTCTTTCAAACGTTCTTTGCATTCTAAACCATACTATATATGTCACACAATTCTATGCGTTCCAGTCCGTACCGTGGACACCTATCCATTCTATGCACCCCAGTCTGGTCTAATACACTCTGGTTCGCCCTGCGCGGTCTAGTCTGCTCCGTGCATGCGCTCATGTCTGCCACACGACTGTCCACTTGTCCGCCCCACGCATGCACTGTTGACTGCGCCAGGCATGCACTCTTGACTGCTTCATGCTCTACGCATTCATTAGTTCAACATACTCATCCATTCTATGCACTCATCAGTACTGGATGCAACAGTGCTCATTCGTTCTACGTACTCGTCGGCTCTACGTGACACATCAGTTCACTTTGGGCACTCGTTCGCTCCAGGTACTCATCCGTTTTATGACCTCACGCGTGCTATGCGTTTACCTGTTTTACGCACTTACCCCCCCTCTACGCACTCACCCCCTCTACGCATTCACCCCTCTACGCACTCACCCCCTCTATGCACTCACACCCTCTACAGACTCATCCTCTCTATGCATTCATCCACTTCACGCACTTAACCGTTCCACGCACTCATCCTCTCTACACTCATCCGTTTTAATCACTCGTGATTTTCACGCATACAGCAGTAATATCTTGTTCTATATATTCATCTCTACACTCACCTGTCATATACCTTCATTTACTCTGAATATACATCCACTTCATATATTCATCTGCTCCATACGCCCATCCGCCCCATACGCCCATCCGCCCCATGCACCCATCCGCCCCATGCACCCATCCGCCCCATGCACCCATGCGTTCCATTCCACGGTCCGCTCCATGCACTCATCCGCTCCATGCACTCATCCGCTCCATGCACTCATCCGCTCCATGCACCCATGCGCTCCATTCACCCATGCGCTCCATGCACTCATGCGTTCCATTCCACCGTCCGTTCCAAACACTTGACCGCTCCATACACTCATCCGCTCCATACACTCATCGCTCTCTATACACTGATCCAATCCCTACACTCATCTACTCCCTACACTCATCCACTGCATACACTCATCCACTTCCTACACTCATCCGGTCCATACCCTCACCCGCTTCCTACACTCATTCACACCATACATTCGCCACTCTCTGCACTTCCGCATTCATCAGCTACCCAGACTCGTTTGCTCTACTTACTCATCGTCTCCACATATTCATCTGTTGTACACACTCATCCTGTTTTCGCTCATCCGTTCTGCACATTCATCCGGTTTGCGCATTCTTGTGTTCTACTCGCTTCTCTGAAATGTACGCACTCATCCGCGTTACGCACTCACCCCCTCTGCGCACACCCCCCCTCTGCGCACACCCCCCTCTGCGCACACACCCCCTCTGCGCACACACACCCTCCAAAGCACTCATCTGCTCCATGAACTCATCCCCTCTCCGCACTCATCCGCTTTAAGCACTTGTGCTTTTCACGCATCCAACAGCAATATCCTATTCTATATATTCAATCTCACACATTCGTCTGTTGTATACCTTCATCAGCTCTGCGCACCTGTGCGCTCCATACACCTCTGCGCTCCATACACCCCTCCGCTCCATACACCCGTGCGCTCCATGCACCCCTCCGCTCCATACACCCCTCCGCTCCATACTCTCGTCCGCTCCATACTCTCGTCCGCTCCATACACTCGTCCGCTCCATACACTTGTCCGCTCCATACACTCGTCCGCTCTGCACTTCTAAGTTCATCCGCTATCCACTCAATCATGCACTTTACTAGCCTCTCCTGCGGAAACCTGCAGAATATGACCTGGAGCTGTCACATGCTCTACAAACTCATCTGTTCCACATACTCATCTGTTCTACAAACTCATTCAGTTTACACTCATCTATTCTTCACACTCATCTATATTACACACTCATCCGTGTTACACGCTTGTCCCCTCTACATACCCGTCCACTCTACACAATCATCTTTTCAACATGTTCATCCATTCTATACACTCATCCGGTTTACTTATTCTTTTGATTTCCACACTCATTCGCTATATAGCTGTCTGTTCTTCCACTCATGCATTCATCGACTCAGTGCATTCATCTGTTCTACCGGCTTCATCAATTCTAACTATATCATCCAAGCCATTCACTTCGTTTACACCTCATGCAATTTGTCCATTTTGGCAGTTTAACTTTCTTTACTGTTTCCGTATGATTTACTCTTATTAACTCTCATACTGCTTTCATCTACTTTATTCGTTTAATTCTGTTCGTCCTTCTAGTTTAAAGTAGGAGTTATTAGCTGTCAATTTCTCGCATCAGTAGTTTATTGGATTGGTGTCATTGAGTTGTTGTTAGTCTGTTTTGGGATAGTTTGATGCGGGTTGGTTTTACGGGAAAAGCCAGGTTTTCAGCAGTTTGCGGAAAGACGTTAAATCCTCAAGCGGATGTGGGGTGGGAGTGAATTCCATAGCGTGGGGGCCCAGGCTGAGAATTATGCTCTGCCTAGCCTGACTGAGTTTGTCTTTGGTATGACTAGGAGGCTGGCTGAACTCGATCTTAGGGTGCATGGTGGGTGATAGGGTTTTAGTTTGTCTTGAAGATATTCAGGTCCGGTTTTATCCAGTGCTCGATGGGAGATGCATAAGGTTTTGAAAGTCACCCTTCGGGCTACTGGAAGCCGGTGCAGCGTCTTAAGGGCTGGGAAGACGTGGTCTCTTGGGCCAAGCGCAAGTAGTAATTTGGCTGCTGCGTTTTGTGTCCTTTGGAGTTTATTCAGTTGGTACGCGTGGATTCCAAGGTATAGGGGGTTTGCGTAGTCCAGTCTTGATATAACGATTGATTGGACGGCAGAGAGTCTTTTGGGAAAGGAGAGATATGGAAAGATGCGTCTAAGGGTTTTAAGGTGGTAGTGGCCGGAATTTGAGATGTTGTTGACTTGGCGCGAGAGATTAGGTTAGAGTCAAGGGTGCACCCAAGATTTTTCACTGATTTGGAGGCGGTCGGAGAGTTGCCCATGGCGGATGGCCATGGTAGTGGGTGCGGAAGAAGTTCGGAGTTGCCACATACCATGATTTCCGTTTTGGAGGGGTTTAACAGGAGGTGGCTTTGGGTCATCCAGAGTTCTATGTCAAGGAGGCAGGAGGCCAGGTCAGGTCGGAGATTGAGTTTTTAGTTCATGTGTTTTAGAATTAGCTGAGTGTCGTCGGCGTAGTTGTAGCACAGGATGTTGTGTGAACGGATTAACAGTGGGAGGGTGGTCAGGTAGAGGTTGAACAGGAGGGCATGCTCCTTGTGGGACTCCCGTGTCGACTGGTTGGGCTTGAGAGGTATAGGTGGAGAGTATTGTTATTTGGTACCTATCTTTGAGGAATGAAGCAATCCATTTAAGAGCGGTTGCACAAATTCTTAGGGAATGGAGGCGGTCTAGGTGGATTGAGTGATTGATTGTGTCAAAGGCGGCAGATAGGTTGAGAAGAATTAGCGCGGCGCATCCCGTGGTATCTGCCGTCATTTAAAGGTCATCCCAGATTGAGGTTAGGGTGGTTTCAGTTCTGTGACGGGCTCTGAAACCTGATTGGGTGGGGTCTAGGAGATTGTTGGCTTCGACAAAGGCATTTAGTTGGGAGTAGGCGGTTCGGTCAATGTGTTTGGCAAGGAACCTGGTGTTTGAGATGGGGCGATAGTTTTTGAGCCGAGAGGGTCGAGCAAGGGTTTTTTAATTAGAGGTTTGACGTGAACCGTTTTGAATGAGTCGGGAAAGATACCAGAGGAAAGGGAGGCATTTATGATGGATCTTGCGTGTTCTCCTGCGCAGGTGGATGCAAAAATTTCTTTAAGGGTTGTGGCTGGGCAAGGGTCGAGCGGCGATCCAGATGGTTTGCGGGCAGATAGAAGTTTGAGGAATTGCTCTGGTGATATTGGGCTAAAGGATTCAAACGTTGGTTGTGTGGAGGTCGCAGCTGGTGGGCTGGCCGTTACGGGCAGGGAATTGCCTGGTGGATGTAAGAGAGCCAGTTTGGTGGTTAGGGTTTTTGTTCTTTCGAGAGCCGTGGTGTAAAAGTGGAGGGAGAGTGAGTCGCACAGTGATTGTGAGGGGGTCGGGACGGTCGTGGTGCAGGCCCGGATTGGTGAATTCGGAGATGATTTTGTGGAGTTCTTTGCTTAGGTTTTTGCAGTTTAGAATTTGTGAGTTGTAGTGGGAGGAAGCCAGGCCTTACTCAGAGTGAAACTTTCTCCCGGAAAAAGTGCAGGAAGGGTGGCTTACAGCATAAGGCCTGCAGTTCACCAACCCACCTAGCGGATGTAATAGCCACCAAGAAGGCGATTTTCAAAGAGAGAAGCTTTAAGGGACAAGAGTGCATAGGCTCAAAAGGGAGCCGCCATCAGAAATGTCAGTACTAGATGAAGGGCCCAATCCGGGACAACAAAGTGAGTTTGCGGAAAGGTTTGTACAAGGCCTTTCAGGAATTGTGCCCTTACTGGGATCGTAAAATATGATTGACCAGGGGATCTTAACACAGACAAGGCCGCCAAATATCCTTGGACTGCGGTGACCTGAAGGCCTGCATAGGCCAGTGACAGAAGGAACTCCATTACTGTAGTGGTGTGGCAGGAAATGGGGTCAATCTCGCGTTCCCTGCACCACGCCACAAATTTTCTCCATCTGCATGCAAATCAAGATCTTGTAGATTGTCTCTGTACATCCAGCAACACCTCAAGTGCTTCCTCAGAGAGGTCCCAGTCATCATATATCAACCTCTCAAGAGCCACGCATGTAGGTTGAGGGATTCCAGGGTCGTATGGAGTATCTGACCTTCCGACTGGGTTAGGAGATCTGGACACAGAGGCAACAGATGAGGTTGACAGATCCAACAGGTCGTAGTACCATGTTCTGCTGGCCTAGTCTGGGGCGATCAAGATCATGGTCGCTCAAAACCTCTTCAACCTCTAGAGAACCCATCGAATTATGGGAATCGGATTAAGGCGTAAAGGAGAGCGAAGGTCCAATCCACCAGAAACTCTTACTCCAGTGCCCCGCTCACTGGGAATTCCCTCAAGCAAACTGTAATTTCCTGTTGGACTCCATTGCGAACAGATCTACTGCTGGCGTACCCCAGAGACCGAAGACTTCCTCTAGGACTTCCTGGCACACTTACCACTCGTCCAAGACCATGCTCTGTCTGCTCAGAGCATCAGCCAAGTTGCTCTCTGTGCCCGCCAGATATACTGCTGAGACAGAGACCCTGTTCTCCAGCAAACAGAACCAAAATATTTTCCAATCTTTTTAGGAGTGTGCAGTAGGACCACAGCCATCCCATAGGACTAGGGGTTTCCCAACAGCACTTTAAGATGAGTAGCAGCACCCTTGAGATGGATGGGGATACAGATTAATACTCCCGCATCACATCAATAATGACACTCAATAGTTTGGCAAATGGAGTCCGTTTAATGACAAGTACAAAAAACAGGGAGTTTATGAATATCAGCAATCGCTAGATCTTCCTTCTCGCTTCACTCCAATTAATTTCAGAAAAAACACATAATTTATACCAAAAACTCATCATCACTGACGTGTCATGCTTAAAACTTAGCATGCAACGTGATTGGTTATAGGAAGGTAACTTTAATATAGGCACTATATCTGTATATGGTAATGGGGAGTGGGGATTGGATAAACACTGCCAGGTGGGGCATCTAAGCCCTTCCTTCAAAATGACTAATGTAGACATCATTAAAAGTACAACGTCTCATTGGTTCTACTAACTATAGGACCCTAGATTACACGGTCCACTATGATTGGGTTGGCATCAACCCCACTCATACTTTTCCACTTGCTTAGCAGCGTGCAGAATAGCCGGCCAGGAGCAGGTAGTTTGTCTGCTACCTCCAGCTTCCCTCCAATGATTGCTACAATCAATCATCACCTCAGTGGTCATGTGTCAATTATTTCTTTGTGGTTGGCCTCGAGTCTGCTTCTTGGTCTGGAAAAGTTAAGGTGTCTGGGCATGGCACAGGTCCATGCGCAGGTGTGAAAGTTTCATCCCTTCTTGCTCGTCTGGTCATGTGATTTAGACACTGTGAAATCGTCTTATTCTTCATGCAATTTTGTGTATTTGATTTAATTCTGCCAGCCATTTGCCATCTGTGGCTTATCTTGACCTTTCTGAACAGATACTCTGTTCTTCTTTTCATTAATTGTATCCACTGTGGGTCTCTTTCAGCCGATACGACCTTGGCTTCTTGGCATGATTTACCTTCGTCTGAGTTTCTCTCCGTCTTTAATTCTTGATTTGTTCGCTGTGAAGCTCTCCTCTTGAGACCTTTAGTAACCTTTGGTTGATTCTGCTCTTGTGTATAGTGAAAGTATACTTATATAAAGTATTCCTTTTGAGGTAGATATGTATAGGTGGGGCTTGCCGCACTCTATCATACTACTAAGCATAAGCAAAAATCATGATTTCTTGCTTCTTGCGGTTCCTTGCATATGTACACATTTAAACTAACTGAATATCTTAATCGCTCATGTGGCATTCTTCCTGCCATCTTGACATTAATTATTTCACTTTAGGCTCAGGATGTCACTTATCCATGGTGTTTCGTCTCTTTTCATCATTCACAGGTCGTCATATCTTCTATATGTGAGTCAGTCCGGGTTCTTGTGACATCACCATTCGTCTTCCTTCAGTATCATTTTAGCTTCTTCAGTGATTGCATTCTGACAATCATCATTCTGTCTCGTGTGTCGATATGGTTTCCTCAATAGGTACCTTACTGTCCAGGTTTTCTTAGATGTCGCTACTTCAACAGGTGCTGTTATTCTGATAGGTACTGGACAGAGCCCAACTTTGGCTCTCTGCTGGTTTATTTGCTCATCATACGTCACATATGTCGGCGTGAACGTTCATGGTACTTCAAAATGGGCAGTTGGAGTGTGAATTGAGCTTGGCACCTCCTCTACACTCCCCCCTCTGGGCGGTTCATTGACCACTTTCACGTCTTCTTTGGTATCAACCTTTATTTCATCCTTTGGATCCACTTTTACTTCATCCTCTGAATCCACACGTAGAGGTTTGAAGAAATATATCTTTGGGTTCCATATCTTTATGACTCCCTTCAAGCTTCCTGCTGTTCTTACGTGCTCATCTTTGTTCCACGTCATTAGTTGACGTTGTCCACTTGTACTAGAATAGATCCATTTTCCCACATCATTTCTATGTTTCCTTGGATATCTACACTTAGTTCCTTCTGGTGCATAAATACTGGCTTTCACAAAGTCTCTTATTTCTTCATCAGTCAGGTCTTTGGGTTTCCATCCTGGTTCGACATCAATCATGATCTTCATCCCTATTGCCTTTTTCACAGTTTTCTGGCACTGAGAGATTATTATCTCGATAACACAGAATCCAAGCAATATAATCACTAGCAGGGCTCCTAGGAATTTGAATGCATCTGCCATCCATTGTGGATCCCATGAAAATAGTGATCCAAACCAACTGTCATTGTCCACTTCGTCAGTTTCATCAATCATCTGATTCTGTAGTTTCATCAGCATACCTATGGCCTCTGTCAAAGTTCAATTTTCGTCATCGTGAGATGGTATAAATGTGCAATATGATTCTCTGATTTTTGCCCAAACACCTCCATCCATAGCTGTGATTATGTCAAGGATATATCTGTTCTGGAGAGTCATTAGTCGAATCGCCCTTAACTCTTCCTTGATTGCATTGAATCCTTTCATTGTCGTGTTGATGGTCTGCAGTAACTCCCATCTGGTTATCTGCAACCATTTAGTATTTGCTCCAACCTGAACTCTTGGCATAAGAATTGTCATGAACACTGATGAGGTCAAGCTGAACAGCCTGTGTTCATACGGGATTGCATGAAAAGCTTCTTCTGATTTGGTAGAAAAGTAATTCTCTCTCTTCATTCGGCTCATCAGTTCCACAGCTCTCTTTTTCCTCAGGTGAGCGTCTGCTTTCGGGAAACTGTCAATATTCAGATCACTTTTTGGAATCACCACTGCTGGAACATGGACATTCACCAGTGTGCATATATCTCCCCAGTTCTCCGGCAGCCTGATATATGCTTTGGATCCACATGCCCAATAATGATCCATGAACACTGCAGTACCATGTACCATTCCTCGAGCGTCAAAAACTCATCCACAGTTCTGATTCTCTCCCATTTTCCTTGTGCCATTATTTCTGAAGCAGAATTTTGGACTCTACAATGGCACTATCTGTAAAGGTCTTCCTCTGTCCTCGACCCATGTCAATAGTTTTGCAAGTCTTGGCCATAATGGCTTGCATCCAATTCGTACAATGTCAATGGTGGGCTGGTAACAACCAATGAGCATCCACGCTGTGCAGATCACTACTCCTTTTCCCCATCCGTCTGGTGAAAGCACTCTTCCCCAGATTTGCATTTGGCCTCTGTTCTTCCAACTCCAAACTTCTTCTAGAGTTTTTCCTTGAACGTTCAGTTTTTGGTTTGTCTCTCTTCTGATCTCTGCTCCTTTAACTCCAGGCTTCTCATATCTGATCACAATGTTCTTTGTTTTTCCATTGTTTCTTGTCTTTATGTCTTGGACATAATCGTCTTCATTTGGATCCGTTGCTTCAGTTGCCCATTTCAATGAAGCATCACTTCCCATGAACTGGCCTCTGGTCTTGCACATTGCTGTGTGTGATAGACAGTGCGCCGTCTGCACATCTATTTCAAAAGCTACAAAGATCTTTGACTTCCCCATGCTGTAAGGTAGGAGTGCACAAACAAAGCATTCTTCCTCGGAATTTCGTCTTCCAACTTCTTTCATCTGTTGGTACCAGATGTTATTTCCCCAAGTGTGCGGTGCTGTCAAGGTAGTCATTTAGTTTGTTATTATCTTCTTGTGTGTTTCTCTTTTATTCTTAAGGTTTTCATGTAGTTTGCTATCATTACATCTTTAATTGCATCCATATAGCCTCTTCTTGCTGGAAGATTCTCAGGCATCTCTGTCCATGGTCCAGGCATCTTCATCTGTACCATTTGAGTAGAAGAAAGTCTGTCAATTTTTTCCTTGTCCTCTTGCCTTTTCCTGGCTCTGGTTTTGAACGGCCATATTGATTCTGCTACCATCTCTGCACGTGATAGTTTTGTAGTACTTGTACTTGTTCTCTTCATTGGATCAGGCGTGCTTGTCAATGCTGTCTCTGTTTGTTTGTTCCCCAACTCCTTTTGTCTTTTTAAAAGTTCAGCTTTCTCCATTTGTCTTTTCATTTCTCTTCTGGTGGGACTTCTCATCGTTGATTGTCCAACCTTCTCCGATTCTTTGGATTGTGGTTCTGCAGTTATTGACACTAGACCTGGTATATGTGCACTCATCGTTTTCGTGTGCGTGTCTTTCATTATTTTTTTCTCATGTTTACTCTGCCGACCCTGTCTCCGGCCTTTCAACTTGCTGGTTACCAAATGTGTGTGTCATTGTTAATCACATCCATTTCAAGTTCACTCACTCCTCTGTCAGACATTCTAGGGACTGAAATGATTATGTAAGGTCTGGGTGCCTTCGTGGGTGTCATGCGTACATTATTAGGTGGGTGCACTGGAATCGGAACGCTTTGTGCACCAAAACAAAATGCAGTTTGAATCGTCCGTGACAGTAAAACAATGATGAATACAATGCATAGGTACATTATTCCTCTATCGGTTAACCTACAACACTTAGTTCCGGGACAATGTGTGCGTCTCTCCTCCTGAGGGATGACAACATTACTACTTTGGTTGCCCATCTCAATCATTTAAGGAAAGAAAACTAACTCTTTAATACATTCTAGGTAATATTATCTCTGGATTCTGCTGTCGCTGCTCGTAGGTTGTAGGTACTGGAATGATTGCCCTTCTTTGCCTGAATAATAGATGGTCTCTTGTCTCTGGAAAACAGTTCTCTTTTCTGTATACGAAAATGTCAAAATAAGGTAATGAGTTCAGCAAGTCTCTAGTTTGTGTATTCAAAATAAACAAGCTCCCAGTCAATGCCTCTTATCTGTTTCACTCCAGAAGACGTGTGTTTTTGTCAGTATAAACAAGAGTGAAGCCTTTGGCAACACCTTCTCGCTCTGTCCCTCGGTGGAAAGCTTACAATCTTCTTCGGAAATTCTGATGATGATTAGAAAGTTCGACCTGCATCTCAATGCCATGCAGGAGCATGCTCATCTGTGTAGAGTTTGCTGGGTCTCTGATGAAAGTGAGGACGTCAACACCGGCAGGCCTCCGCACAAGCTCTGGAAAGTCCTCAATCAGGCGGAAAAATACATTGCTTGCTAGTCTGCTATCTCTGGTGACAGGGACATTTGTCTTGTCTTCCCTGTAAAAAGGACCTGCCTGGCAATCACAATGAGCAGCTTCTGTGATTTCGGTGAGCTTGAAGAGCAACCTGAATTATGATTCCGTTCAGGATTATACTCAAACGTTCTGTGTTTGCTGGATCTCCAAGAAATGTCAAGACATCAGTGTGTCTACCAACAACATCTGAACAATCTTCAATTAAGCGAAAGAATAGCACGCTGACAAGCCTATTCGCTGCTTCTTCTGCTGGCGACATTTGTCTTGTCCTCGCTGTATTCCTGAAGCAAAAGGAACTGCTTGGCAATCACAATGAGCAGCCTCCTTATTGTCTTTTCGTTTTCAGGATCTTGAAGGAATTCAGTGATGCTAGTGAGTCTTGCCACTAACGACGGGTACGATCACAATACTAACTCGAAATATGTTAAAACGTCCTTAGTGATGTCACTGCTGTGGGATACCATAAGTGAGTCCAAATAAGGCTCCTGTATGAAGAGAGTCTGGATATTGTATTTTCTTCCAATTAGTGTGTCCTCGATCAAAATTTGGCATATCCTTTACTCATCAAAGCTTCAGTGTGCCTCAGTCCAAAGTTAAAAGTCAACAGACTCTGTTGTGTCTTATACGTGCGATTTTCCTCTTCACCCTACAACTAGGATCCACAGAGTGTCCGTGTTTATGTCCTTATCCCCTTATTTTGCTCACAGGAAATGTCCAAATTGAAGCCACAACTTTGCACAAAAGTTCTTTGACTTTGCTTTGTTGGTCATGCGTCCTTCTTCCTCGTCATGGATCTCATCTGGCAAATACCTCCCTCACCAGAAATTCGGCTGCACAGGTAGAGTCTGGGTGTGTACATGGACCTCCTTCTATCCATCCAGAGAATGGACACACCACAATGATTAGATACCTGTATCTGTTACATATTTGAATCATATCGACATAATAGACATTAAAGTGCTGAAAAGGTCCATTGGGCCTTGGGATGACTCCTCTAATTACTTGTAGTGTATGCCCAGCCATGAACCGTTGGCAGATTATGCAGTTCACCATAAAAAATGCAACGTGCTCTGCTAAGTTCAGTATAAACCAGTCTTCAGCAATCGTCTCTGCTAGATTCTCTTTTATCATGTGCGCTGGATAATGCAACTGTTCCAATGCTTTTTTCAATAGGGCTATAGGCATCACCGGTTTATGTCGTTACAAAGATTTTTTTCTTCCTGTGCTGCCTCCCCTTGGAGTTCCATTAACTGGGTTTGCCCCATGTTACTATAACCTTCAGGTTCGCTTCGTGCAACAATCATTCTCTCATGCACATCAGTTATTTCCACATTCATTATTATTTCGTCCTTGGTCGCCACACGCTTGGCTTCCGTGTCTGCTGCTTGATTTCCGAGTGAGATCAAATCTGTCCCTTTCGTGTGGGCGGCGCATTTCAAGATCACTATGCCCACTGGGAGTTGCAATGCCTTAATGAGCCTATCCAATAAGGCTGCATGCTGCACTGGGGTGCCATCCGCTCGGAGGTAACCCCTCCTTTTCCAACGTGCTAGGCCTGCGTGCACTGTTTATGTCACATAGGCGGAGTCACTGTACACTGTCACTTCCTGATCTGCGTGATTCTCGATAGCGAGGATCAACGGCAATAATTCTGCAGCTTGTGCTGAATAATGAGATGGGTATCGTGCACTAATGAGTACTCGAAATTCTCCATTTGCTGTGTGCTTCATCACAGCGGTGCCTGTACACCTTTGCTCGTCATTTTGATCGATTCTCGAAGAAGCGTCATCGAAGACAATTTCTCCTTCTGCCAATGCGTTTTCTTTCACTCTGGGAATCTCATCATAGAATTCTTCATAGTTCACGCAGTCATGGATTGGCTCTCCGTCAGTGACTGGCTCTGCTATAAACATAGCTGGGTTCACTATCTTACATTGAATTATCTTAATCGATGGATTTGATATGATCGCTTCATAAGCAGAAGCTCTCTGAGATGTCCTCTAGGATGGCAAATAATGTGCGCTCGACGAACAACGTCATTGAGCATCCCATCACAATGCTTGTAGCCTTCTTTATGGTGAACGCTGCAGCAGCTAAACTTTGTTCCCAAGGGAAGGGACCCCTCATCACTGGGTCCAAATTCTCACGGTAGTATGCCAGGGGCTTGTACCCCAACATGGTCCTCTGTGAGAATACTGCTGTCATAACACTGCCATTCGTGTGTGAAAACAGGTATAATTCCTCTGCATAATTGGGAATTCCTAGAAGTGGATCCATGCAAATGGCCTTTTTGAGTTCAACAAACACTTCTTCCATGTTTTCGGTCCATTCAATTTTCTCTTTCGTCAACTGTGCTTTCTTTAGAGCTTGTAACAAGGGCTTGGTATAGGAGCTGTAGTCAAAGACCCATGCCCTGACATAATTGCATAATCCTAGAAAACTCTGCATCTGTTTTATCGTGTGTGGCTTGGCTGTGTTTAATATGGCCTCAGCCCTTTCAGGGCTAACACTTTTCCCCTCATGTGAGATTAGCTGGCCTATGTACAGCACTTCTTGCTGCCAATATTGTAACTTCTCTTTGTCAACTTTTTATCCTTTCTCAGCCAATTTAGTTAATAGCTGAATAGAAACGTGTCTGCACGTTTCCTCTGTCGTGCTGCAAATTAAGATCTCATCCACATATTGCAAGACAACACTTTCTAATGCGACATTGCTTAAGTCCATCTGTTGAAAATCGAAGGAGACTCACAGTAGCCCTGAGGTAACCTTGTGCTTTTCAGACACATTTGAATGACGTCAAATCATGTGAGTCTTTGTGCAATGTGATTGAGAAAAATGCATTTTTCAAGTCAATCACCGTGAAATATTTTGCCTCAACAGGTATATTACATAGCATTGTGGACGGGTTAGGGACTAGAGGGAACTCGGCCTCTACAATATCATTTATTGGCCTTAGGTCCTGTATTAAACACCAAGACCCTTCCTTTGATGTTTGATGGGGCACACTGCGGTATTGCATGACGATTCTGACATCACTAAAATTCCCTGCTCCATCATAGCAGAAATTGTCTTGAAAATCCCTTCATCTGCTTCCCTAGACATGGGATACTGTCGTGCTTTTGGTAACATTGCTCCTGGCTTCAATTTAATCTTTACTTCTCCGACTCCTTTAAACAAGCCTACGTCATAAGGGCCTGTAGTCCCCACTTAGACAGGTACTTCTGCCATATCGTCATCAAAATATTCAGGACGTTTTTGGGCCAGCATCATTCTCTGAGGCACCTCTCTTTTGATCATTTTCACCCAATAAACAAGATTAACATCAACTGGTGTTTAGTCTATACCTGCTCTTCAAACAGATCGTCATCATTGACGTCAGTCAATCTGTATCCTTCCTCAATGGCGATTACTGCGCACCATTGTCTGCCTTTGTTATCACAACCATCGATCAAAGTCACTTTTCCTCGTATTATAGCTGTGTGTACTGTCAAGGGAAACACTCATCCCTTTTCCACATGCATAGGTATTCTTGGCCTGAATAGAAACTCATCGGTGGTTCTCATGGCTTTGTCTTCTGCAAGACCTGGTAGCCCCGCCATTAGTATGCGTAATCCATATACGAATATTTCTGGTTCCAATGGAACAGCTCTCATAGCCGATTGTCCTGCGTATGCTCTAATCACTTCGTATAAGTTCTAATAATGCATTCCTGGAGTTGAACATACTATGCAATTCACCGCAAACGAGATTGTCATGTTTAACTTTGTCATTAGGTCTCATCCCAATATATTTACTCCGGTCTGCCGCGAATACAGTAGTGACACGTTCATGTCACATTCTCCTATACAAACTGGAAGTTTGTTTGTAAAAGGAACACGACTTGTTGCTCATGTGAAGCCCTGAGTATTTATGGCATCTCCCGAACAAGGAAAACTTGCCTTCACGTATACACGAGTGTGTTGCACCTGGGTCAACTAAGAAGAAATATTCTTTATCCCCTATAACGACATCTACCCTTGGTTCCTCGTGAGGGTTTGGTGTCACTGATAGGATAGAACACATCAGGTTTCCCAGTGCGCTGTCCTAATCCATATATAACTTTGTCCCATGCTGAGTGAATGGACTTCCTCCATCACCAGTGTTATTTCTCATTCCAGAATTCAGTATCTGTCCTGTACGTGTCTGTGATAGTTGTATCAGCGACTGTTGGGACTGTCCTTGTGGAAAACTTGTCATATTCTGAGGTTGCAAGCTTTGCTGTGCTCCTGGCTCTTGCGGCTGCACTGTGTGATTTTGTGCAACTCCATTTCCACCCTGCTGTATAAATACAGGTGGATTCACCATCTCTACTCTTGTTACTTGGTCGTTTTGCACCATACCTTGACTTCTGCATGTGTGTGCTAGATGCCCTGTCATCCCACACGTCTAACATATTGACGGTGGTCTGATTATTTGCCCATTTGACATATCCTGGTTGCCATTTTGCATGTTTTGGAAACCTCCCTGATTACCCTGGAAACCTCCCTGATTACTCTGGAAACCTCTTCCTCGAAAGCCTCTCCCTCTCGGGTAAAACCCGTTATTGCCTTGATCAACCTGCCTTTGGTTGTTGGCCTGCTGTATGTTCGATCCGTCTGTGCTAGTTATCATCGCCCCTTCAATGGCATATGTTGACAATTTTTTCTGCACTCATTTTGCATCTTCAGCTTTTCGTGCAGCCTCTTTCTTGCGATTTTTCTCTTGTAGCAGCATGCAATCGTGAGCTATGGTCAACTGTATTTCAGACCATGGTTTGGCCTCAATTCCTACCAATTTCTTGAGCTGCTTCTGTACCTGATCTGGCAGCCCATGGCATAATATATGGTAAAACACAGGTATGGATTTCCCCCAAGATTCGCGAGTTTCCAGCACCCATGCGTCTTGGAAATTCTGAATGTAAAGCAAAGGGTCCTCTGACTCCTTCATTTTCTGAATCGTTATACCTCCCATGTCTGAAGTGTCCGGGTATAGCAATTGTAATGCTTTCCATACCGTAGCTCTGCAATTGTTAAACAGAGCTTCATCATGCGCAGTATTAACTGTAGTCACGCCAGGGTAACCTGCACGTGTCCAAACATTGTCAGCTCTATCACCAAGTATGTTTAAGATTACGATTAAAAGACCCTTAATATCCCCTATAACTAACGTGTTCCTGTTATGCTCACCTGGCTCCCACAGAGGCGTCGATCTGACCTGGACAGCTGCGGTCTTCACCAATGTGACGCGTAGGGCCGAGATGACGGACTGGACTGGCCCACCTAGCTTCATTTGCTTGGCCCGTAGGAATATTCTTCTGCAAATGGAGAAAGGGGATTAACCACCCGTGGAGTTGAGCGTAAATCCCCCCACCCCTGCTGTTCTCCCCACAGATCACCTTTGATGTTCCCTCTTATAGTCTCACCTGATGGTTTGAAAAGATGAGCTCTCCATCCTGCATTGAGCGCAGGGGCGCGTTGATAACCAGTTGCTTCACTGGCTCGAAGGAATTGGTGAGTTCCAGAACAATATTGACTCCGAAAAGTATGTAGTTCGTAAGAGTTGACATGTCTGACTTTCACTCTTGTCCGATTCCTTGCATTTTGCAGCTTGACCCCAGCGAAGAGTTCCTCATGGTAGCTGACGAAGTTCAGGTAAGGATTTGGCTTATCCTATACAGTTCAATAAAATAAGGCCAGAATGTAACCTGTTGCTTGCTCCCTTATTCAGATGTGGAGAGAAAACATGAAGATCGGGGAATAATGCCTCCGGCGGTAAAATTAGGTAAGTCTATTGTGGTGAGAAGAGTTCCCCTTGTTTGTCCCTTTTTCTCACCTTGTTGTCCTTTTGTTCACCTTAGGGGCCGGGGTACGGCGAGGATTCAATGGAGACTGCGCCGACCCGTGAAGAGGAATAGTACCCCCGGCGGTAATCAGGTAAGTCTATAGGGGTAGTTACTATTGCCTCTGTTTATTCCCTTGGCTCACCTTTGCTGTTCTTGTGTTCCCCTTAGGTGCCAGAGTGCGGCAGGAACGTGCAGAAGGATGCGGTGGATCGAGAGGATGCTGCGAAGGCCGGTGAGTTCAGCGCGGCGCTGCAGCAGGCGAGGCGGCGCACGTAAAATGCTTCTTTCTTCCAGCTCAAAGCCGCGGTGGATCCGAAATTCAGCTAAGGATCAAAGGTTTTGTTCTTATTCTAACCTCTTCTCCTTCTGTTCTTTCCTTTTTCTAGGAGCTGCAGACTCGAGGCGGGCGTGGCAGAAGACTGGATGCAGGCTTGCAGACACGGTGAGCGTTACGCTGCTGGATGCAGAATAACGCGAAGCATGTGCTGCTCTTCAGGTGTGGTTTAAATAGCCTCCAAAGTAGTCCCAGGTAAGTATTCCTCCCCAGCCCCACCCGAATAAAAAATAGTCCCTTCCAAGCCTCATTTGGCTTGGAGCTCTACAGCATGGTCTGCATCAGGTAAGTTCTACTCTATGAGCCTGGCACCTATGGCGCCAGGACTGACTCTTTTTTTCGAAACATCACAAGGTAGTTAACACATATCAACAGTTTACAGTTGTATTCATAAATTGAAGCTGTAAGTGGTATATTTAAAGTCATATTTTAATTCAATAATTTGTAGAAAAATACATTTTGAGTTAAGAAATGATGGGACGACCCCATTCATTTGGTACAGTAAAACATTCACACAATGTCTAAAAAGAGACTTTGCACGAGCGTCCTTCGATCGCGATCGAGACAGCGCCGGGCAGAGGACCCAGGAAAAGGAAGGACGCTAGTGCAAAGATTAACTAAAACAGATTCAATAGAGGATCTCATCTACACAGACCTTAAATTGAACTGTCCGCATTCAGAAATTCAGAAAACAAAAAGAATATGGACACACCTGCCCTAAGCCACATATGAGCCGAAGATCCCCTGATAACTAATACAGGCTCCTGCCCCTACTACAGATTTCGACTCATGAGAACATTCCGTTCCCACCCGCTTAACATAAGATAAACGAATAGACGCGGCTTGAACATTCGAAGCCCCTATCTATAAAGAACGACTTTTGAAGTTCCAATATCTCATTCTATGAGGTCATAATATAACTCAACTTCGAGTTATCAACAGACCTAGGAGATCGAAAACCTGCTTAATTCAGGATCCCTCCCTCCTCAAGAGCCACTCGCTTCCGACAAGACTAGTTGCAGAAGGCAGGTGTGTAGGTATTCTTTTTGTTTTCTGAATGCGGACAGTTCAATTTAAGTTCTGTGTAGATGAGATCCTCTATTGAATCTGTTTTAGTTAATCTTTGCACTAGCGTCCTTCCTTTCCCTGGGTCCTCTGCCCGGCGCTGTCTCGATCGCGATCGTAGGACGCTAGTGCAAAGATTAACTAAAACAGATTCAATAGAGGATCACATCTACACAGACCTTAAATTGAACTGTCCGCATTCAGAAAACAAAAAGAATACGGACACACCTGCCCTAAGCCACAAATGAGCCGAAGATCAACTGATAACTAATACAGGCTCCTGCCCCTACTACAGATTTCGACTCATGAGAACATTCCGTTCCCACCCGCTTAACATAAGATAAACAAATAGACGCGGCTTGAACATTCGAAGCCCCTATCTATAAAGAACGACTTTTGAAGTTCCAATAACTCATTCTATGAGGTCGTAATATAGCTCAACTTTGAGTTATCAACAGACCTAGGAGATCGAAAACCTGCTTAATTCAGGATCCCTCCCTCCTCAAGAGCCACTCGCTTCCGACAAGACTAGTGGCAGAAGGCAGATCCAAACCCGCAATGCAATACCAGTAATAGGAATTGATATCTGATGATAAATGTATTAAATACACCTCCTACTGATGTTTGTTTTTACTGTAAGGAATGATTTAGATACAGTGACACTACTCCTGAAGAAAGTTCCCAGAATCACCAGAGAACTGAAACATGTCGAGTTCTATCTAACCATCTAGTGTAACAACTACTAGCTTGACGAAATAACCGCCCCATAATAGGGCTTAAGGATCATTGCAAGTGTAAAAAATTTTTTCTGCATAGATCAATATATCCATTCAAAGCTACTAGATATTTGATATCAAAATATACAAATCAACGTGTCATGACTAAACAGCCTTTCTCTCTTTTTAGACATTGTGTGAATGTTTTATTGTACCAAATGAATGGGGTCGTCCCATCATTTCTTAACTCAAAATGTATTTTTTCTACAAATTATTGAATTAAAATATGACTTTAAATATACCACTTACAGCTTCGATTTAATGAATACAACTGTAAACTGTTGATATGTGTTAACTACCTTCTGATGTTTCAAAATATTGACCCACCCCCAATAAAAGGTAGAACGATTACTTAGATAGTTCTATTGGGTTTCCCTAAAGACGTGTATTGGCCAGGACTGACTCTCCATATGATCCTGGTGCCATAGGCGCCAGGACAGCACCCAAACAGCCCCTAGCAGGGGTTTTTGGGCTTGCTCAAAATAACTTGATGCCTGTTTCCAGGGTTGCTGGACCTGGTCTGGTTCCCCGGGGATAGGCATCATGACAGTTCCCTCCCGTCAGTTTTTTTCTAGCTCATGTATCCATTTTCTG
This sequence comes from Ambystoma mexicanum, assembly GCF_040938575.1. Classification (NCBI taxonomy): domain Eukaryota; kingdom Metazoa; phylum Chordata; class Amphibia; order Caudata; family Ambystomatidae; genus Ambystoma; species Ambystoma mexicanum. Next base: position 1,091,884,673 of record NC_090929.1, read on the forward strand.
GCTCCCGAGGTTAACATTGGAAGCTTATTTTTCAAATGACCTCTATCCATGTGTAGCCAAGGTATATACTGTGGCCTCGTTCCTCCTTTTTTGAGCAACAGGAATTGTAACACATGGCACTCCTTTTCTCCTCTCATCATTTTCCTATCCACTGCAGGGGTAATATTCCTGCATCACCGTCTACCTGGCAATGTCCTTAGTTTGCTCACATAGGGTGGTGGAGACACCCCCATCTGACCGTATGTTATGCTCAGCTGGTCTCTGCGGAGGTGTTGGGGCACGGTCGCAGCCCTCCCGGTGGCCAGAGTAGAGGCCGTCGGCACCCATTTTAGAGGAATGAAATGGAATGAAATGGGCCATCTTAGAGAATAGATCCACGTTGTTGTGCACGGGGGAAGATCAGTAATAAAATCCATAGACAGCGAATGCCAAGGCGCCAGGGCACCATCAAAGGACGTAGAAGGCCTGCAGGACTTTGTTTTTGAGACTTATGCTGACCACAAACACCACAGGTCGTGATGAACGGGGCAATATCTTTTCGCCAAGTGGGCCACCAGTAATTTTTCTTTATTTTAGCTTGGTTTTAGCCATTCCTGGATGTCCTTCTATTAAAGAGTCATGGTAGTTTGCTATAATTTGGTTTGGCAGGTCTTTATCTGGAACGTACAGTCTCCCTTGAAAGTGCGGTAGATTGTTCATGATAGTGTATTGGTCTCCTCTTGACAGCCATTCCTGCTGTTCTGATTGGTTCATCAAGTGTTGAAGGTCAATTTTTAGGTCGTCCAAAGTGGCAGTTGCTGCAATCGTGTTCAGAATTCGTTCTTCAGGAATGATTGCCACGGGGTCTGGTGTGGTGAATGCGTTTCGTCTTCGCTCATTCGTGATAGGGCATCCATTTTTCCATTGCGTATTCCGGGTGTGTAGGTAGTGACAAAAGTCATATTCCGCAAAAAAGAGAGCCCAACGAAGTTGATGTGATGATTGTGCTTTTGCAGTTTTCAGATATTGTAGGTAACGATGGTCCGTAAGGATGGTGACTGTTTGCCTGGCTCCAAGAAGGTAATCCCTCCATGCCTTGAATGGCGCTTTTATTGCTAACAGTTCTTTATCTGTGATCCCATAGTTCAATTCGGGAGTGGAGAACTTATGAGACCAGAATGCCACGGGATGTAATTGTCCTGTTTCGGGATCTCGCTGAGACAAAACCGCTCCCATTGCTACGTTGGAAGCATCGGTTTTGACGACGTACTGCAATTCGGGTCAGGGATGCCGTAAAATGGGTGCTGATGTGAATGCTCGTTTTAGGGTCTGGAAGGCTTCTTCTGCTTCTGTGGTCCACTGAAATCGTTTGTTCTTTTGCAGCAGGGATGTGATGGGGTGAAAAATCTGGGAGAATCCTGGGATGAACCGACGATAAAAATTGGCAAATCCGAGCACACTTTGTACACCTTTGGTGGAAGTTGGTGAGGGCCATTGGAGGATGGTATGTACCTTGTGCGTGTCCATGTGTACCCCTCGCGGTGTGAGTATAAGCCTGAGGAATTCTACCTACGTCACGTGAAAAAAGCATTTCTCCAACTTGTCGTGCAGCCGATGTTGACGAAGTCTTTCAAAAAAAGCTCGGACATGTCTGCCATGATCCTCCTTGGTGGTTGAGTAAATGAGGATGTCGTCACTATAGATCAGTGCGCACATGTCCAATATTTCACTGAGCACATCGTTCATAAAATATTGGAACGCTGTGGGGGCATTACATAGCCCAAAGGGCATTACCTGATATTCGTAAAGGCCATATTTTGTGCGAAAGGCTGTCTTCCACTCATCCCCTTTTTTGACTCTTACCAGATGGTAGGCCCCTCGTAAATCCAATTTGATATAAATGTGTGTGTTTTTTACTTGATCCAGAAGTTCTGGAATGAGTGGAAACGGGTACAGGTTTTTTACCGTGATCTGATTGAGGGCTCTGTAGTCAATGCAAGTTCTCATGTCTCCCTCCTTTTTAGGCACCAAACATAAGGCTGAGGAAGCAGGGGATTTTGATGGGCGAATGAAGCCGTTGGCTAAATACTGATCCAAGTATGTTTTTAAATGTTGGTTTTCTTGCTCTGTTAGGGCATAAATCTGACTGCAAGGAATCTGGGCTTCGGTTATAAGATCAATTTGGCAGTTGTACATTCTGTGCAGGGATCAGGTATTCGCTTGCTTCTTTTGAAATACATCTTGGTAATCCAGGTATTGAGGGGGTAAAGAACTGGTGAGATCTAATACAATTCCTTTCTTTGAATTTGGTTTAGCGTGATCTTTCACTAAGCATTCTTTGTTGAAACAGGTGTTAGCACAGTCTGGGAGAAGAGTCAGAACTCTTTTACACCAGTCGATCTTGGGATTATGGGTTTCCAGCCAAGGCATCCCTAATATCATTTGGAACTGGGGAGTGCCAATGAGATCGAAGGTGATGTCCTCTTGGTGACCTCCCTGACACAGAAGTGTAACTTTTTCAGTATAATGCGTCACTGGGCCAGATGAAAACTGAGATCCATCAACCACTGTGACATTTTCCGATCTCTGCTTCTGTCGGAGAGGAAGACCTATCCGGATAGCCAAATCTTGGTCAATATAATTCCCCAGAGCTCCACTGTCAATATATGCTTCTAAAGCATGCATTTACGATGGGTGTTTGTGGTCTACCAAGAACCCCGGGATGACTTGGTGTGTATTGGTTCCTTTTCACCTCTCGACAAGTGGACCCCTACGCTTGCAGGGCGTTGGAGTTTCCCAAGTCCAGTTCTTCTTCTTCACTCTTGTCAGTTGCTCTGACTGTTCTCCTGGGTGGTTTTACAGGACATTCTCAGGGAGAAAGTGTCCTGCTTTGCCACAATACAAGCAGAGCTGTTGCTGTCTTCTTTTTTCTCTTTCCGCCTTGGTGAGAGGGCTCCGCAAGCCCCCGATCTGCATTGGTTCCGACCGTACATGCGTCTTGGCCTGATTCTCACGGGGTTGCACATAGACCAACCGCCCATCAGCTCTGGCTCTATCCATTTTCTGATTCTGCAATCTATGATTGAGTTGAACTGTTAAGTCAATATATTCAGAACACCCCTCCGGGGGATTTACTACTTGGGCTAGAACGTCCTTAAGCTCCCCTCGTAATCCACGGTGAAAGAGCGTAGTTATTTTTCCCTCTGGCCTATTTGTTTGGACTATAAAACGGTTGAAGGAGGCAATGTAGGTTAGCAAATCTTGGTTACCCTGCCGGAGTGACAATAATTTGTTGTCCAGAGCCTGACCTTGGGCATGCCGTGCAAATAGTTTCTACAGTTCGCGCTGAAAACCCCCAAAGTCCCAAAGCAAGGGATCATCTTGAGTTACCAAGGGTATAGACCAGTCCGCCGCACTTCCTCCCAAATATGAAAGTACAAATACCACCCTAGATTGATCGTTGGGGAAGGCCCCTGGTCTGTACAGGAAATTAAGGCGGCATTGATTCATGAATACAGTGTACTTATTTGGATCACCAGCGAAGCGTTTGGGCAGAGCTAAGGGAACGCCCCTGGAAGAACCACCTGTACGGGCGTTGGTGTTGACTGTGGTGGCGGAATAGGGTGGGCCAGCCCCGGTAATGGGGCTTGGCCAGCCTGTGCTTAGAGCATCTGCCTTGCTAAATCGTCCGTGCGTTCTCGATTCACAATGAGGACCCTCCTTAAGGGATTGGTTTCCTGTCTTGAGGCATGAACTTCAGCCCATAACTCTACCAGTAACTGGGCCAACTGGGCAGTTTCTGAAGTTTCTATAACGCCCAGGGAGAGATTTGTAGGAGGCTTTGCGTTCTGTTACCCTCACCTGGTCTCTGCTGAGGCGTTGGTGCACGGTCGCAGCCCTCCCAGGGATGAAACTCCTCTTGTCTGTACCTCCGTCTGCATCTGTGTGGGGGACTGCAGTGATGAGCAGTGCGATTCCTGCATGTATAATAGGGGGGTCGTATGAGTATGCAGCCTGTGGTCTCTGACCCCTTCTGCAGACCTCTTCTCCATGGATGTGGCTACCCTGGGATTGCACTACTCTTGAGGCTCACCTGCTGAATGATGATGATGAGCTCTTTGTCCTGGTGCTTCTGCCAGGGGCACTTGTTGAAGGGAACCGATTTCCTTCACTGGTCCCTTGTCGTGGAAGTCCAGGCCAGCTGCGACTAGTCCACTTCTCTTGTAGGTAAGTGTTTCCCTTGTTTCCACTTGCCCGCTTGTCTTCTGACTGTTGTAATTGTATTTGTAGTCTTTAGTTCTTTGTCCTTTGTATGTGATGGTCCGACAGCTGGTAAGTAGCCTTTAATGATGCCTTAGGGTGCGCGTTGGGTTTTAAATGCAGCATGACCCTGGGTTGGGTGTTTTTGGGAGTTCTAACCTTGTCTTGTCTTCTTTTCTTGTATCAGGACTTTGGCTTCGTGGGACAGAGAGCGCAGGTGCTGCAGCGTCAATTCGGGATCTGCCAAGAAGAGGGAGCGTTGCCGTGAGATGCAAGGCAGGGTGTCATGCACCAGCCCTGGAGAATAGCTAGTCGATGGAAATACTACTAAGATGGCGGTCGGTTCCGTTCTATCTGTGGCGGCCTGCTCCATTCTATCGGTCTAGTCATTTTCCAACATGGCCGACATAGTCTATAACCAGCGGCCCATAGCAACGCTCTGCGCGTTGTATCGTTCCCGTTACGTGCCTAGCAAGTCGTTCTCGGCGCCTTGCTTATCAGTAGTGCCTTGCGTTCAAATCCTTTACTTACCTACCTATTCTTTCCCTACACGGGAGGTGATTTCAGGTTTTCAGGTAAGGTGATTAGGGTCTTACAGATTGACTATCGTCTGCAAGAAAGACGAGCAGAGAAGAGAAGAGGAAGAGGATCAGCGCCACGCTACAGCCCGCCTTCAGGAAAGAGGGAAAGACCTATGTCGGAAGAACCTATGCAAATAGGGGCAACCAGGGGACCGCTAACCAAGACTGAAAGAAGAAGAAGACAGGAGCTCAATCTTTGTATGTATTGTGGTTCATCTAATCACATGCTTAAGGATTGTACAGTGATCCCCTCTAAGAGACAGGGAAACGCCAGACCCCAGGGTTTTGCAAGGGAAGCCATGGGGACCACCATACAAACCCTTGCAACCTCACAAGACCCATTAAAGAAGGAATAGAGGACAACCGTCTGATGGTATTCCAGCTGTCCGTTTCCTACAGTCTGAGGCAGAACCTATCGGTTTTGACAATGCTTGACTGCGGAGCAGCAGGAAACTTCATAGACGCAACTTGGGCTCAGGAAAATCAAATTCCACTAAGGAAGAAGGACAGACCAATACCGGTCGAGGGAGTGGATGGTCGTCCACTCTCATCAGGACTCATTACCATGGAAACAGAACCTATAACAGTAAGAATGGATCATCATGTCGAAACCCTCACATTCGATGCTATCAGAGCCGCTCATTTTCCGTTGATATTAGGTATTTCATGGTTAAGAAGACACAATCCCAAGATTGAATGGACTAACAACAAGTTAAGCTTCGACTCAGAATACTGCCGGGAACACTGCATGAATACTATGGAATTCCAGAAGGAGATACATTCCGGTCTCCCTACTACTCAATGCAATCTCTCAATATCCTCAATACCTAGGCAGTACATGACTTTCGCTAGAGTGTTTGAAGATATCAATCCCAGACTCCTCCCACCTCACCGCCACGAGGACTGTAGTATAGATCTAAAGGAAGATACCTCCTTACCCTTCGGCCGAATGTATCCACTATCCTTATCTGAAAAGGAAGCATTGAAGGAGTACCTCAACTCCAACTTAATGAATGGGCTTATTCGATCATCAAGGTCCTCAGGAGGGGCATCTTTATTCTTCATATCAAAGAAGGACTCCAAAGAATTACACCCCTGTATTGATTACCGGGGCTTGAACAGCATTACCATCCGAGACAGATACCCAATGCCGCTTATCAGAGACATACTGGAAGCCGTCAGAGATTCAAAGATATTCACCAAGCACGACCTCCGTGGTGCATATCATCTGTTAAGAATAAAGAAAGGAGACGAGTGGAAGACCGCTTTCAGGACACCGCTGGGGTTCTTTGAGTACTGTGTTATGCCATTCGGACTGGTAAACGCCCCAGCGGTATTTCAGAGATTCGTAGACAAGATCTTTGCCGACATGCTATACATATCGGTAGTCATATACCTTGATGACATTCTGATCTTCTCTCCATCCTTGGAGGATCATCGGCTACATGTGAGCGAAGTACTTCGTAGGTTAATGGAAAATCAACTTTTCGCCAAGCCCGAGAAGTGTCTCTTTGAGACCACAGAAGTACCCTACCTGGGATTTATATTATCAGAGAAAGGTATCCGCATGGACCCCAAGAAGGTGTTGGCCATAGACAGATGGCCAGAGCCCTCGTCTGTCAAGGAGATTCAACGTTTCCTAGGTCTGGCGAACTTTTACCGTCGGTTTATACCCAACTTCTCTGATCTGGTATTGCCCATCACAACACTTCTCAAAAAGGGTATAGTATTCCAGTGGGGTTCGGCGGCTCAAGCAGCTTTCAAAACACTAAAGGGACTATTCGTCGCTGCCCCGGTTTTGGTTCAGCCCGAGCAGGATAAACCATTTATCTTGGAGACCCATGCCTCGGGAGGTGCGTTAGGGGCAGTCTTGTTACAGGAATGAAGCAAGGGAGAAGAACACCCTATCGCCTATTACTCTCGCACCCTAACCGGAAGCGAAAGAAACTACTCAGTTCTGGAAAGAGAGTTATTAGCAATGCGGGCCGCCTGTCAGGAATGGAGACATCTGTTACAGGGAGCCTCTCACCAATTTGTGATTCGTACTGACCATAGGAACCTCAAGGTTCTCCAACAGATGGAATGCCGGAATTCCAGACATGCCCGTTGGGCCTATTATTTTTCAAGCTTTGATTTCCGGATCACCCACATACCAGGATCCCAAAATAGTGTGGCAGACGCGTTATCACGAAGCTGGTTGGAGGAAGATCTATCGGAGGTTAAGAAGGAGAAGATTCTGTGTGAGAACCACTTTCGTACAATTGCTAACCTATTCCTTGAGAAGGTTCAAGGTGAACTCAAGGATTATGCTCAGGAAGAGAAACAGTCATACCAATTGCAGGAACGCGAAGGGTTGTGGTTTCATCATTCCGCCTTGTTCTTACCCACCTCCGATCTTCGCAGACAGGCCATCAGCTTTTGTCACGATCTGCCCTTGGCTGGACATAAGGGGGAGAAGGCAACATTAGAGTTGGCGTCCAGGAGTTTCTGGTGGCCGTCGATGCGAAGAGACATCATCTCTTATGTATCGACGTGTCCCATCTGTGCCATCAATAAGACCCCTCGCCACAGACCACTCGGACTCCTACATCAAGCTAAAACACCCACACGCCCCTGGGAGGACCTCTCATTGGACTTCATAGTAGAACTTCCGGTTTCCCAGGAGAAGAGGGTGATCCTAGTCACGATTGATTCTTTCACCAAGTTAGCTCATTTCGTAGCTCTCGTAGGAGTTCCTTCAGCCTCAGAGACCGCTACAGTCTTCCTTCGCGAGATCGTAAGGTTACACGGTCTACCACGGTCCATCATTTCGGACAGAGGAACGCAATTTACTTCTAAATTTTGGAACGCGCTATGTAACCAGTTGGCTATACAGAAGGCGTTATCCTCGGGATATCATCCCCAGTCCAATGGACAGACCGAAAGACTGAACGCTAGTTTAGAACAATACCTTCGCTGTTTCTGTAACAGGGAACAGGACGACTGGGCTGCTCTGTTACCAATGGCAGAGTTCGCTTATAACAACACTTTTCATACGGCGATTAAGATAAGTCCTTTCAAGTGTACCTATGGTTATGACCCACATCATCTAGGAACCTTATCTTTCAGCAGCCAGACCACAACTCCCGCCTTGGAGAGGATGCTGATGGATCTCAAGCGTACTCACAAGGAAGCCCTACAAACCTTGAAGGAAAGCCGCAAGAGATATAAGACCTATGCGGACACCAAACGTAATCCGGTTCCTCTTTGGAAGACAGGAGATCTGGTTTGGTTATCTACGCGATATCTACCTCGCTGGGCTCATAAGGGGAAATTCTCAGCACGATACATAGGTCCCTACCCAATCATGGCCCAGATCAATCCGGTAGCTTTCAAACTGAAATTACCTCACTCTCTGCAGAGAGTACATCCGGTCTTTCACTCCTCTCTACTCAAGACTCATCAAAGAGATCTGTACAAGAGACCTCTGAGAAGGACGGTGTTCACTCCGCCCGAAGAACCTGAGGAATATGAGGTGGCCAGAATTGTAGATTCCCGCTACAGGGGAGCAACCCTTCAATATTTGGTCCATTGGAAGGGATTTCCTGTGGCCGAAAGATCTTGGGAACCAAGATCCCATATGCACGCTCCCAAACTTGTACAGCGATTCCATAGGTTGTACCCAGAAAAACCTGGAGGAGGCGGGTATCGAAGGGGGCATACTGTCATGCACCAGCCCTGGAGAATAGCTAGTCGATGGAAATACTACTAAGATGGCGGTCGGTTCCGTTCTATCTGTGGCGGCCTGCTCCATTCTATCGGTCTAGTCATTTTCCAACATGGCCGACATAGTCTATAACCAGCGGCCCATAGCAACGCTCTGCGCGTTGTATCGTTCCCGTTACGTGCCTAGCAAGTCGTTCTCGGCGCCTTGCTTATCAGTAGTGCCTTGCGTTCAAATCCTTTACTTACCTACCTATTCTTTCCCTACACGGGAGGTGATTTCAGGTTTTCAGGTAAGGTGATTAGGGTCTTATCTTCTGTCCTTTCTTGCACAACGCACTCTACCCAGCGTTTTCCATGTAAGTATTTTTTCTGTATTTTTCACTCAGCTGGCGCTTCAGCGTTAGTATTTCGCTGTGGGCATTTTCGACTGATCTTACTATTCTGTTCTTTTCTTACCTCTTTATTTCCTCCTTTCTTCTGTGGTTCCGTTCGTAACGCTTTCTTAGCGTTTCGGCGAACCGAGACCTCCTTCCAATCAACAACTCAGCCGATATAATCATCGAGCAAGGAGCGGACATTCATACTACATGTCCGGAGCTCTGCGGCTATAAGAATCAAGATCTCCATGTAATAGCCGGACATCAGTGTTCCACGGACACCTGAATACTGATCGGGGTTTTTTGCCAGGAGGCTTTTTCCCCATTCTTAAGGGCGTGCTCCTCAGGTATCCCCTTGGTCTGTTATCAGCCAGATCACGGAGGCTGCCGAGGGAGCGCGTCCATACCTTCGACAAAAGAAAAAGGAGAAGAACCCCGCCGAAGGAGAAAAGGTTAAGAAGAAGAAGGCTGGAATAAAGACGGAAGAGGTCCAGGAGAAGACAGGTGAGGAGGAGTTGGGGAAGACAGAGTCGAATCGTGACACAGGGTCCAGGTAAGGATGCTGTTGTTGCAGGATCACAAATTAAGTAGCTGATCCAGGCGGCAGTGAGCGTCACGTTGCACAGAGGTGCAAAATAACGCGAAGCATTTGCTTGAGGGATCGGTGGGTTTATATAGTCTTGTTCCCAGCCACGCCCAGTAGCTCTGGCCTGCCTGCTGCCACACCCTGCCACACCCGATGAGTCAGCACCTGAAGACCAGGCCTAGGGAACCACGCCGATGAGTCAGCACATGGGGATGTTTTCTGGAATAAAGGCTTTCAGCACCTGGAAAGTTTGTGTAAAATAAAAGCACTCCTGCACTGAAATAAAGTGTGCACTGAAGTAAAATAAAAGCACTCCTGCACTGAAATAAAGTGTTCCTGCTCACATCTCTATATGAGCCTGGCGCCAAAAGCGCCAGGACTGAGTCCAGCTAGGGCCCCTGTGTTTATGAGTCCCAAAGGGACATAAGTGAGTCAAGTGACCCATTGCCCCGGCCACTAGATGGTGTGGTTTTTGTGTTCTGCGGCCCGTGGCCATGACACCGTAAAATATTCCTTCATGTCGGTCTGATTGAGTGGCTAACTCTGATGCCTTAGGTGCAGACCCACTAGAATCTGACCATCTTATTCCTTTTCCTACAGAGAAGCGTTTTTTGTGTTCTCTCTCATCTTCCTTTTCCTCATAGTCCTATCTTTCTGCATCTGATATTGTCTGTGCCCAACTTGTGCAACTCCTCTCATCTTCCTCATTCCCGTTTAGCGTCAATCTATCTAGGGACAGCTCTCTATTTCTGCTACTTCCGGAGGCATTCTCAGTGTCGTACAACTGAGTGCTCTCCAGACGCTCGTCATCTCTTTTTCCTTGGGGTACTTGTTCTAGCCCCATTTCATTATATATTCTACCGATCGTCTCTCCGATACTTATGGTGATGAAGTCATCTTCTATATTTGCCCTAGACGTGCCTGGTACTGAGTTGTACTCAAGAAAGAATTCTTCTATGTCTTCCCAGTCTACTACTGGATCTGTTTTTTTAACTTCCCTTTCCAAATATTCAAGATCTCGTGCTCTTTCTCTTGGTTTGCGTTCTGTGTCGTCATCGAACTCTCTGCGCTTCCTCGCTTCCTCTCTGACCCTATCTTCTTCCTGTTTCTTTGCATTTCTACATTCATTTGCCCTTTGTATTTCCTCATCCCTTCATTTCTTTATTCTCCTTTCCTGTATTTTTTGTTCTTCTTCTATTCTCCTTTGTTCCTGTCTGTCCTAATCATTAGCTGCTCTTGGCTTATGATCACGTTTCCTTTCTTGCTCTTCGCGATACAACTGCTCTCGTTTCTGTCCATCCTATTTCCTAATTCTTTCATCTCTCCATCCTTTTTCCTTCTCTTTGCTTTTTGAATCGTCTGACTCTCCCTTTTGTCTCACATCCTCAATGCCTTTATCATAAAGTTTCAATGGAATTTGACCTCCCATCCATTCGTTCTGTGTGAATGCCATCTCATCAGTTCTGTCTTCATATCCTTTCCATCTCTTGCCTTCTCTATCTGTATCTAGAGATGTACTTGTTTGTGTTCAGTCTCCTTTTTCTTTCTCGCACCTCTCCTTTTCCCTCGGGACTTTGGAGGTGATATCTCTAACTCTATCCTTCTCTGGGTTTTCGTCACTACTTTGCGTAGGTGACTCACATGCCGGGTTGTTATATCCCGTGGCTGCTTTAAGTTCCCTCAACGGGTATAATCCTTCGTCTTTACTGGCTTCACTTTTTGTTTCAGACGGGGCGGGTGGCGCAGAAGGCGTTTCACCCCCCCTCTGTGCATATGTTAAGTATCCAATCTAACGGTGGCTCCTCCTCCTTTTCCTCTTGGTACACCTTCAAGCGCTCTAAACTAGCGATGCGTTTGTCAAACTTTTTGCCAAATATGCTGTCATGTGTTGCAGGACCGTTTTAGATAGCGATCTGCCCTGGGGCCATGTCATAAACATTTTGTGGGCGGTTCCTTTAACCCATTCTGCACTGTACTTTTTCAGTTTAGGTGCATGTTTTGGCAACTGTTTGCACAAGTGTACTAACGGTGTAATGTCTTCCATGCTTAAATTTGTTTATCTTCTCCTCATATAACACTTTGTTATGTTTTACGTTTCTCAACTAAAATCAACAATATGAGCGAGCGCCATTCATCGCAATCTCCAATCCCGTTTTTTCACAAACATTTTCTTTTTACCTATTCAAACAACAACCATCAATTCATGTCATACAACATCCTGGCTATACAATCGCACAATTTTCATGCTATTTCCTCCAAAAATGTTCTTACCTCGTGACGTCAGAGAAAAAGAAAAACACAAGACAGACACAACAGACTCCAGCCGGCTACATACATCTCATGCCCCTATCATTATTCCGACATGGAATGTAAGCCCATTTGTTTCAAAAACGTCTTTTTTAATCGTTTTGGTCTCCTATAGCGTCCTATTTTTTCAGGACTTTAAATGCAGGCTTCTTCTAACGCTATATTAAAGCATAGGTATCTGGTTGTATCCTCTAGCTCGGGTATCCTCCTAGAGTCAATATTTCTTTCCCCTTATATATACGTGATACTCTTACTCTGACGTTATTTTTGTCCCTCCTCCCTCCGTTACCTTCCCTTACTTGTTCTAATGCATGCACTTTTTGCCAAAGGATTTAGTCTTTTTCACTCACCGTTTGCATTTTTTCTTCTCTAGATGCTCTATGTTGTGTGTTGGTCTAGTGTTCAACTTTACGTGAGCGTCATGACTTTGTCATGAAGGCGCCAGTGGCCAGTTTGATCTCGGAATCTTTTTAGCTCAGGCAGCCCGCCGTCGGGCCCCGTGGTGTGCGACTGGAACACACCTGTTTGTGTGCGGTGCTAAATGTTTAATATTTTAGTAGCTAGTAAGGGGTTCTCGGACTGGAATGCACCCAAGTGTTTGCTGTGATGATGTTAGGGGCACCGTGGGTGCGCGGACAAGTATGCACCATGTGCTACCCACCATAGAGTTTCTGTTTGCAGTGGGGTTTGGTTTTTGTTTGTTTATAATACAGGAGGGATGTTGTGTGTTGGTCTAGTGATCAACTTTACGTGAGCATCATGACCGTGTCATGATGCTCTTCTAATAAAAGGGGCTCTGCTGGCACGCGGGCGGCATTGCAGCAGAGCCCCAGGAAGCGGCAACTCATGTCTGCGTACCTTCATTGGGGAGGGCCTTGCCACGTGTTCGTGGCCTATGCAGCCACTTTGGCCTGGGTGATCCAACAGCGGCTCTGAGCTGGGTGCCCCCAGCTAGATTTATTGGAGCCAGTGATCCGGCTCGAGTAGGGTGATCCCTGCCTCATCGTACGCTGCGTGATCGCAGCTCCCTGGTCCAGTGTCAGGGGCCCCGACACCATCTGCGGCCCGCCCCAGTGACTGGAGGCAGGCCCACTACACTCGGGATCACCGCCTTCGTTACCACCTCTCCTTGCTGTTCGTCCGATCAGCTGCCCGTAGAAGTGGGAAGGAGCTTGTGGGGGAAAGCACAGGTTCCTTCAGACCTTAACCTGCAGGGTTTTTACTTAGACTATCCACTATCTATGGGGAGCCTCTCGGTCTACTTAGCCGGATGGCAAAGGACTTGTGATATTGCCGAGGACCTAGAGTTACTTATGCCGATGGCCACTGGGTGTCTTATCTAATCGATAATCGATAACTATCAATCACTGCTACCAAGTGTGCAGTAGGACCCCAGCCGGCCCATGGGACTGGGGGTTTTCGAACAGCACTTTAAGATGAGTAGCAGCACCCTTGAGATGGAAGGGGATACAGATTAATACTCTTGCATCAAATCAATAATGACAACTCGATAGTTTGGCAAAGGGAGTCTGTTTAATGACAAGAACTGGGGAGTTTATGAATATCAGCAATCCCTCGATCTTCCTTTTCGCTTCAACTACAATTAATTTCAGAAAAAACACATCATTTATACCAAAAACTTGTCATCACTGACGTGTAACGCTTAAAACTTAGCATGCTACTTGATTGGTTCTAGGAAGGTAACTTTAATATAGGCACTATACATGTGTATGGTAGCGGGGAGTGGGGATTGGATAAACACTGTCAGGTGGTGCATCTAAACCCTTCCTTCAAAATGGATACTGTAGACGTCATTAAAAGTACAATGTCTCATTGGTTCTACTAACTATAGGACCCTAGATCACACGGTCCACTATGATTGGGTTGGCATCAACCCCACTCATACTTTTCCACTTGCTTCGCAGCGTGCAGAATAGCCGGTCAGGTGCAGGGAGTTCGTCTGCTACGCCCAGCTTCCCTCCAATTATTGCTACAATCAATCATTACCTCAGTGGTCATGTGTCAAGTATTTCTTTGTGGTTGGCCTTGAGTCTGCTTCTTAGTCTGAAAAAGTTAAGGCATCTATACATGGTACAGGCCCATGCGTAGGTGTGAAAGTTTCATCCCTTCTTGCTCGTCTGGTCACGTGATTTCGACACTGTGAAATCATCTTATTCTTCATGCAATTTTGTGTATTTGATTTAATTCTGCCAGCCATCTGCCATCTGTGGCTTATCTTGACCTTTCTGAACAGGATACTCTGTTCTTCTTTTCATTAGTTGTATCCACTGTGGGTCTATTTCAGCCGATACGACCTTGGCTTCTTGGTATGATTTGCCTTCGTCTGAGTTTCTCTCCGTCTTTAATTCTTGATTTGTTCGCTGCAAAGCTCTCCTATTGAGACCTTTAATAACCTTTGGTTGATTCTGCTCTTGTGCACAGTGGAAGTATACTTATATAAAGTGCTCCTTTTGAGGTAGATCTGTATGTAAGAATTGTCGTGAGCACTGGGGACGCCGCCCAGGGGTCAGAGATTCACCCAATTTCTTGGACTGATCACAAGCTGGTGACAATGGACCTGGGCTGGTTGGGAATAAATCCTAAGGGCGCAAGGTGGCGGTGCAATGCATCCTTGATTGAAGACCCAGTGTTCCAGGAGGTATTGCAAACAGAGATCCGGGGGAGGTAGCGAAGAGAATTGTCTGGGAAGCAATGAAGGTGACCTAGCGTGGAATATTGATTATAGAGGGAGCAGACCATTATTGAACGGGGATTGCGGGAGGAGATTCTCAAACTGGAGAAACAGGCACAGTCAGCAGTTGAGGGAAATGAAGGAGACCTTGCAGATGCGAGGGGTAAGAGGGAAGAGCTGAGACTAGTTGAGGAAGGGACAATTATTCAGAATTTGCAATTCCTCAAGCAAAAATTCTATGAGAAGGGGGACAAGGTGGACGCACTGCTGGTGGCCAGGCTACATTTTCAACGGGTGGAGAGGTGGGTCTGCGAAGTCATCAGGAAAGATAAGGTGCCGGTGCCATCGCCAGAACTGGTACTAGAGACCTTTGCCTCCTTTTACGAGACTCTGTATAAGTCAGAGTCCACGCAGGAGGAAGGGAGAATTGACACATACCTGGCAGATATCCAATTGCCCACACTATCCAGAGCGGAGTCCACAAAACTGGAGGCCCCCATAACGGGAGGAGATCAGGCGGGCAGTGGCGCGGGTGCCCGAGGGCAAGGCGCCAGGTGAAGATGGGTTTTCGGTAGGTTTTTACAAATCATTCCTTGAAGTTCTCCTGCCCTTGGTGACAGCGCTCTTCAATGATATACTTGAAATGGGGGTTGCCCCCGACTCGTTCTCACAAGCTCTCCTTACGGTAATACCCAAGGAGGGGAGAGATGCCAAGTCCTGTGGGTCTTATTGGCCCATCTCCCTCCTTAATATCGATGCCAAAATATATGCTAGGGTTCTCACGGCCAGGCTGGAAGAACACATACCTTGATTGATACACCCAGACCAGGTGGGTTTCATCAAAGGCTGACAGGGGGCGGACACGATGAGGAAATCCCTGCACTTACTACATGGGACAGTTGGGGGAACAGGGTACCCTGCATTTCTCTCAGTGGACGCCGAAAAGGTATTTGACAGAGTAGAGTGGGATTTCTTGAAAGCGGTCCTGGTTAAATGTGACATGGGAGACAGGTTCCTACGGGGATAAGGGCAGTGTTTCCATCACCCAGGGCATGTGTCGCGGTCAACGGTGGGTAATCGCGTTGGTTCAGCCTGGGGAGAGAAACTAGACAGGTGTGTCCCCTTTCACAGACCCACTTCACGCTTTCCCTAGAACCGTTAGTGCAGGGGATCAGAGGGGAATCCAGAGTAGAGTTGAGGGACGCTGCGTGGGAGGTAGTGGGGGGGCGGTCCAGAAGTATAAGGTAGCATTATATGCGGATGACATGTTATTACATGTGGTGAAGCCCCTGGGCTCACTACCTATGGCGATCCAACTGATCGAACAATATGGCACCATATCCGGATTCAAGATTAATCGGTCTAAGTTGGTCCTCTTCCCCTTAGACAAGACTGGAGACCGGAATGTAGCGAGATTCGTACCCCAGAGAGTGCAGGTCAGTCTGGGGACCTTGAGGTACCTGGGGATTAAAATACATAGGGACCTTGGAGAGATTTTTGAGGTTCATTTTGCCCACTTATGGAAACTAAAAAAAGACATGGAGAAATGGAGCAAGCTCACAGTCTCTTGGCTGGGACGCCTTAACGCCTTCAAAATGGTTCTCCTCCCAAAGATTCTTTACCTGTTCCAGATGCTAGAAAAAGGTTGATTATTGATGCACACCTCAAATTAAATGGCAATGAAACATACATTTAAGAGATGCTGTAGATTAATTTTAGGTGCAGGGGAGGAACTGAGGCCATGGCACAAGACCCCTACAAACAAGAGACAATTGGAATGAGGATTCAACAAGGGAACCCTCCCATCCCCTGCACACTTTAGGATGTTTGGACTAAGTCCACTACTGTTTTCTCATATTAATACAAAAACATATAAACCAAAGAGTTCAGTTGTGTGTTTTTATAGCAAAGGTTTATATCTAAAGTGTCAAATACACAATATTTCAAAAGGAGAAACATTTACAAATTCAAGAAGCAGAGCAGTGCAATAGTAGGTCACAATAAATTTGAAACAATGGTGGAATCCAATTCATGTGGCGACGCGTTTCGAGGATACTTTCCTCTTCTTCATATGGCCAAAATTGAATTCTTCATACAAAAGGAAAGAAACAAAGGGGAGAACGTTTGTACAAGTTTTTTATACCTTGAGGTAATTCATGAAACACATGCTGTACATTTCAGTCTCATCTGTGAGCCAGAACAGATTACATTGTCAGAGAAATTGTAATTAACTAGTACCACAAGGGCACATTCATTCCCAGTTAAATTCAGGGTGAGGGGAGGAGAAGAGGTTCAGAGAGACGTTTCTAGTCCAGTGCAAGAGAAGTCGTTGTTAAAAAGTGTTTAGAAAGAATGTAGGTAGGTAAAGAAGCCATATAAGACAAGATATAAGAGATTTTAATTACCAGTAAGCAAAGTGTTCGAGGGCATCGGGTGCAGATAGAGATCCTTGGTGGTGAATGGCAATGTGTAGATCCTCCACGGGATATATAGTTTGCTGTAGTCAAGAGGAAGACACAGCTGCAAAAAAGATTGAGGAGCAAGTGAGTAGAAATCAAACTATGATGAAAGGTAAGTTCAACCCTAGGCACTAGACGAAATGTAGTACCTGTGGAGTGTGCGAGAGGAGTAGCAAGTGCTGGAGAAAATATTCGAACGGCGTGGAAGCCTGATATATTCGGGGTTCATTCACGTTAAACACTGTGTAACTTCTGTTCAACGTTCATCAAGAGTCAGCAAAGCACTCTAGAGAATACGATATAAGTGTAAGCTTGAGAGGAATACTAAAACAACATATATTGATACAATACTATCCACAACTAAAGTGTTAGCTGATGAAAAAACTACCTTGTGGTATAGGCTTAGCAGTTATGGTGCGCAAGCTGTCAGGCACAGCGTGCTGGCAATGCGCTTTCTTCAGTGGGCGGTTTGTAAGGATAGGAACTCAGGCAAAACAAATACAGTGCACATGTGCACTACGAGTCTCAATGCGCAGATGATGATCTGTGAAAAAGTGTAACGGAGAATAAACCCGGATCGAGGTTAAGAAAGTACTTAAACTAGAAATCTCAATGGGGTAGACAATGCCTGGTAACGTGCGCTTACCTGCACAATAGGAGACCAATCGCAAAGACAGCTGCCGCCGGTCATCGCGTCCTAGCAGCTATGGGAACGGCGCGCAATGTGGAAGAAAAAGGTTGGCGAATGTGAAGATAGAGAAGGAACTAAAGCAGTCACCTAAAGGATCGGCCATCTTAGAATGGAGTAAGAAGTCATTGGGTGAGCCTGCCGTGGTAAACCACCATGTGCCCTTGTGGTACTAGATTAATAACAATTTCTCTGACAATGTAGTCTGTTCTGGCTCACAGATGAGACTGAAATGTACAGCATGAGTTTCATGAATTACCTCAAGGTATAAAAAACGTGTACAAACGTTCTCCCCTTTGTTTCTTTCCTTTTGTATGAAGAATTCAATTTTGGCCATATGAAGAAGAGGAAAGTATCCTCGAAACGCGTCGCCACATGAATTGGATTCCACCATTGTTTCAAAATTATTGTGACATACTATTGCACTGCTCTGCTTCTTGAATTTGTAAATGTTTCTCCTTTTGAAATATTGTGTATTTGAAACTTTAGATATAAACTTTTGCTATAAAAACACACAACTGAATTCTTTGGTTTATATGTTTTTGGTATTAATATGAGAAAACAGTAGTGGACTTAGTCCAAACATCCTAAAGTGTGCAGGGGACGGGAGGGTTCCCTTGTTGAATCCTCATTCCAAGTGTCTCCTGTTCCAGATGCTACCCATCCAAATCCCAGACTCGTTATTTAGGGATGCTTAGGGGCACCATGCTGAAATTCCTATGTAGTGGAAAAAAGCTAGGATCCCCACAGGGACCATCGGCCTCCCTAAGGAGCAAGGAGGGGTGGGCCTACCAGACCTTAAACTTTACTATAAGGCCGCTCAATTTAGAGTCCTGATACCCCACCTAAGAGCACAGCAAGATCTCCAATGGGTCGCCTTAGACAATACATACATGCATCCGGCGACTGTCGGGGAATGGCTATGGGTCCTGAAAAATAAGATACCATGCAGGATTCGGGAACACCCGATTCTGGGAACAATCTGGCATGTTTGGAAGAGGGGTATGGAAATGGGAGGGGTCACGACATGGCCATCACCATTGGGTCATTTATCGGTACCGAGAGTGAGAGACGCCATAGAAAATCCTGGGAGATTTCAGTCCTGGTTCAAGGCGGGATTAGAGAGGATCGTACAGCTCTGGATGGAGGGGAGATTCATTCCCATTCAAGAACTCAAAGAGGCTTTTAGCATTGGCAGACCCCCGGTCTTTCTCTATCTCCAACTTAAGGGGGTACTGATGAAGGAGGGCTGGAGGGAACACATCCAGAGGGACCTCACCCCTTTTGAGATGCTCCTAGACACCTGGACAGAGGGTTAGGAGCTGATCTCGGCCATGTACAGAGCCCTAGTGGAAGCAGGCAAGGGGTCTACGATAAACTAAGGGAAAGATGGGAGAGAGACATAGGGGGATTGAACCAACCTCTCTGGGATAAACTCTTCAGGGGTGCCTACTGTACATCAATATCCTGTCAATATAAACTCCATACAATAAGGCTCCTACACAAGTGGCAGTACGACCCGGTTAAACTCTCCAGGATGTACCAGAATGTCAGTCCCTTTGTTTGGCGTGAATGTGATACAAGGGCAGATTACTGACACGTGGTGGGGGTGCCCTAGGGTCCAGGTGTTCTTGGATGAAATTTGGGATGGATGGACCAAGGAGGTCAATGGCATCCCCAGAGTGAAGGCTCCTTTGTTGGTCTTGTTCAGACTAGAAGAGGTAGAGGGGGAGTGCTTTAGACTCTCCCCGATGGTGGCAGGCCTACTACTAGTAGCCAGGGCATGTCTGATGACCTGATGGAAAAATGTGCACACCCCAAGCAAAAAGGAAATGGATCATTGTGGCTAAAAATATGTATGCGATGGAACACATAACAGCGGGTCTCCACATGGTTGGGGGATCCCTGGAACTGGAATGGGCTGAGTTTGTAAATAAATATGTGTCACCCCAGGTAGTCTGGGTTGATACAGCGCCGGAGAATTGGACTGAAAGTGCCGGGATCACCATAGCAAAAATACCACGCTCAAGGGTGAACGCAAATGATTATAAGGGATAAAGGGACCACCCGAAAGGGCCCAGAGTCTCATGGGACTCCAATTCAAGCGGACACTGCAGCGTGTTGCGTAGTACGCAACGTTTATGAGCATGCACGAGCTTCGTTCTGGCTCGCGCATACGTGTTTCAATAAACGAGGTCACGAGATGGCAGTTGCCGCTGGGACCCCACACCAGCAAGACGTGTCCTGCTTATACTTACCTGGCATGTGTGTGTATGCGTGTGGGGCGGCCTGGGGCACATCCGCCCAGTAACACTGGCGATGAGGCGGTACCGTGTGTGTGTGAGTGCGACATCTTTTCAGCAACGATCGAAGTTGGAGAAAGTGTTTTGTCACGCTATTTGGCTACGGACCCGACGCAGAGAGCCTGCGGCCATCTTAAATTCAATGATCACAATGGTTGCGGCCTGAAAGGGTGCTTGTGCGGCATCTGTGATTTGTTAGAAAACAATTTTTGGACACTTCATGGCTTTTAGAGGTCTAATGGCCATGGACACTGCTCTATAAAGGTGCAAGAAGCACCCCAAGCGTGCTGGCTGGCACACAAGCTTCCCAGCCTGGCCAAATCATCACACAGTGCTGCTGGACTCCAGTCATCTCACCCAGAAGAAAGAAGGTCAGTGGGAACACATCGTGCTGGAAGAATCCTTCTATCTGTAAGGCTGATAATACAACTGAGTCTTCACACAGATCACTGTGATGGGTGAGCAGGAAGAGGGGGATGGTGCACCTGTACCAATACCACGGAGGCAACAAGGTACTTTGGCTCCCATGCCAGAATTCGATACATCAGGCCCACCCTCTAAACTTGGACCCAGATGGCTGTTGTGGGTGAAAAATCTTGAATTGTTTTTCAGAGCCACTGGAGAGACAGATGATGATGTAAAAGTGGCAACTCTAGTGTACTCAGCAGGCACAGAAGTACACAGGATTTTTGACTCCCTAAACCTTCAGGTGATCACTTACGATGCTGTCAAACAGGCCCTCCAAAACCATTTCCTCCCCATGGCGAATGTGGACTTTGACAGATTCGTTATGTATGCGGAGAAGCAACAGGGCGATGAGTCCCTAAACCAGTTCTGTGCAAGGCTGAGCCACCTGGCGAGCACCTGCAGGTGGGTGAATGAAGAAGAGATGGTGCATAACCAGATAATACAAGGATGCAGCTCAGGGAAGCTGCAGAGACAAGTCCTTCGAGAGCCAGGCCTGACACTCACGCAGATCCTAGACACAGGGCGTGCATATGAACTGGCTGAGAAGCGGGGCGCTATGATAGACGTGGCGGTGCGCCCAGGAAGGAGTGAGGATGCTTTTGCTGTTGGTCGGCCTGCACCGGGGAAGTCTAGCTGGTGCCAGAAACGTGCTGAAGGACCTCCAACACCCGTGAGCCCACAGTCCTGCCAGTACTGTAGGTATGCTCTGCCTCACACTGGGGAATGTCCAGTGAAAACGAGGGTTTGTGACAGGTGCAGCACGCCCGACATTATGCAAGGGTGTGTAGAGCCGCGGTTCCGGTGACCAAGTCAAGGGGGCCAGCAAGAGTGAGTGAGTGCAACCCCAGAAGATTTAGGAATGTGTCAGCTGTCGAACAGAGAGTGCAGGAACTGGACATTGCTGAGGAAGAAGAAGACGAGGAGGAGGTCTTTTTCATCTCAAACATTGCCACAGGGGCCAAAAAGAGAAGGCAACCAACTTCACAGTGTACATTGGAGATGTGCCGACACCTCTTTTGATCGACACAGGGGCGTCGGTCTGTGTCCTGGCCACAGAACACTATGAGGCTCTTCCAGGCCCTACTAAATTGGAACCGTCCAAGGCCAGAATATATACTTTTGGAGGGGATACACCGCTGCCAATCCATGGAGTCTTCGTGGCACCTGTCTCACATGGGCAGAATACAATCAAGGCAAGATTATTTCTAACCAACGTAAGCCCGCACTCCCTATTAAGCTGCACAGAAGGATACCGTTCCACCTAAGGGCGCAGGTAGAGAAGGAACTCCAATCACTGATCGATATGGATGTCATTCAAAGGGTAGAGGGCCCGACGCCGTGGGTGTCCCCAATCTTAGTGGCACCCAAGCCCAAACAGCCTAGAGCAGTCCGCATCTGCGTAGACATGTGGCTGCCAAGGTTCCAAGACTATCTCATGGACCCGGTGTCCTAGCACACCGAGAACTGTTTGCGTTAACTCATGTTGGGTTACTGTTATGGTTAATGTTTAATTGTGTTTTCTTGTTTGGAGAAAAAGAGGGATGTTGCATAGTACGCAATGGTTATGAGCATGCACAAGCCTCGTTCCGGCTCGCGCATGAGTGTTTCAATAAACGAGGTCCCGAGATGGCAGTTGCCGCTGGGACCCCATACCAGCAACACATGTCCTGCGTATACTTACCTGACGTGTGTGTATGCGTGTGGGGCAGCCTGGGGCACATCCGCCCAGTAACACCGCGGTATGACATGCCAGCAGACTAGACGGGAAAGAGCCATAGTTGGGGGTTTGGGGAGGTAGGAGTGAGCAGTGGAAGGAGGAACGGGAGCAGGGCTAATGTTCAAGGTTCCATTGGTTGTGTTTTGTTGACAGAAGCCTGAAGATGGATTCAGACTCCCTAATAGTGTTAGTGCCTTTGTAACATTCATCCAGTTATTTCTATGGCCTCAAAGGAGGCAGTTTGGTTCAACCACTTTTGAAAAAATGTTAATAAAGTCTAATTGGAAGAAAAAAAAAATGAGCTTGGGTGATCAGCCAACTGTTACATTTTCTATGGCTCAATGCAAGATAATGCTGGAATGAATCCACGCTGCTGGAGACCTTGAGCGTTCTGTTGGCATTAACCTGCAGTTCTTTAGACTTGCGCTGTTCTTTAATTGCGAGGCTAAAGAAGCGCTTGTAGTAACTTTTTGGTACAATGGTACAATGGGCAATAACATACAGGGTGGGCGGGGGGATTGCTGGTGCGTTCAGCTGAGTTGTCTGCTAATAAAATATAGCCAAGGAATGTTGTGCTAATCCTCCCATTAATAATAAAAATGGGTTAAAGTCGCATTGGCATTGGACCATATGCGAAGCCAGTGAAGGATTGGGTCAAAACACCAAGGGCCTCATCACGAGTTGTACTGTAGCCCTTAAATGCGGTGGTAACGGTATTACCGCTGCATTTAAGGGCTGGCCCTATTACGAGTTGGGCGCTAAATGGGCCGTTTTACCTCCAGCCTTTCTCTGGAGGTGAAAATCCCCTGATTCGGCTGTATTATCTCGCATAATTAGCGCTGAAAATGCCCCATTGAATCCAATGGACCCAAAGGGGAATGGGAATTTACTGTTAACACCCAACCCGTGATCCGGCGGTAATACCGCCGGACCGGTCGGTGCTAGGGCTATTACAGTCAGGCTGTATTACAGCCGGGATACAGCCCAACTCGTCATGAGGCCCTTATCCTCCAGAAAGCCAACACCCAGTTCAGTGTGAACTGCAAAACTGGGGGCTGGCCTTGGAAAACAAAGTAGCCTTTTAAAAAATGTGTTTTCTAAGGTCTACAAATTGGAGACTGATTCGCATAACTCCACACTGACGTCCAATGAGTTGAATGTGCCATGAGTAAATAAAGGTTTAAAGCCTGGTCAGCGGTGCCAACCCCAGGTCCAAACTACAGCTGTATATCCAAAAGGATGGATTTATCAGAGCTCCAGGCTTCAAGACGCTCCAACAGTACTCTCCCAAATATTCTAAAAGATGTATCAAGCAATGTGATTGGCCTATATAAAAATGGGCTTGCTTGGTCTCCTTTTTAAAGATGGGGAAAATAATAGCAAGCTTCAATGAAGGAGGAAATCGACCAAAGGCCAAAATAGCATTATAAAAGATCGTTCACAATGGGGTCCAAAGATCGATAAGATCTTGATACAGATCAGCTGGAGTTGCGTCCAGCCCTGGCGCATGACTGTGCGCTTGATTATCAATTGCGGTGGTGACCTTCAGCATGAAATCCAGGAGCGGGGCGTGTTCTATACTATCTGTAGGGCCTTGATATAGGTTGGAAAAATGAACAACCCAAACCTTGGGGTCCACCTGGGACCCCAATGCCTTTCTAGTTCTTTTGTATGGTTGTCCATCTGCCACACATTTTCCAGATTTTTTAGAACCATTAGATGAAGCAGCATCTAATAGATCACCCCATGCTTGATCTTAAAGCTCTGATTTCCGCACATCCAGGACTGCATGATAATTAGCTGCAGCCTGAATGATGTCACTTTTGGACCTGGCAGTGGATTTCAGAGCATCAAGGAGTAACCCCTTGGCCTCTACACGTGCTTCATCAAACCAGCTTTTATAAGTATACTTTTTCTTCCTAAAGGTATTCTGAAAACACTCGGAAGAAGCCCCCATTAGTTTGACAAAACTAAGGGCAATATCAGAAGCATTAAGACTACTCTCCAGGGTGGCAAAAATCAACGACTGTTTCTCAACCAACACTTTATGATGTAGATTTGCCTCTTCAATCCTAGCCTAAAAGTGGGGTTGACATCAGCCATATCTAAGTGGCCTTTAATGACCCCCACTTGCACACCAAATAGCCCTCAGAGCCTTTAACAGACAGGAAGGTGGTCACTGCAGGGATCCCCAATCACTTCAAACCCTTGAATCAAATCCCAATGCCTAGGTGAAAGACACAAATAATCGATGGTAGAGGATCATTGGTGGTTTCTAAAAGTCGGGAGACCAGTGATATCAGGAGAAACTCATCTATTTTTAGTACACACAGCCCACTCAATGACCCATGGAGTTAATTGAAGCCCCTTAGTACAGATCCGGAGATCCTGCAATCAGGGTTGTGAGATTTTCAAAAGAGAGTCCTCCAACTCATCAACTAAAGCTGCGAGGACAATATTACACATTAAAATCGCGCCCAACAAAAACCCTGTGGTGGGGTTTAGCTTATATATAACTTGTTCCTCCATAGATGTTTTTAAGCTGGACAATCGATTCAAGTCTTTTTTTGCAGGCTATTGTAAATACGTTAAATTACGAAAGGGTCACCATAGCCATACAGATTGTAACCACCTCTTTAGGCGTCTCTTAAAAATATACCTGTTTTAATTTAGCCTGGCCTGCCTACTTGTCTGAGTCAGTGCCAAGATACCCTTGGATGTATCTGCACTTTACAGGTGAGAGTTAAATAACATAACATTTGCAGGTAATTCAATTTAGTGTCACAAACCTCCACCCCACAATCCAGAGAGTCCCTTCAATAAATAGCTACATCCCCAAAACATCTTCCTCCAATGTTCTTACTTGCTGTAATGGCATATGACACATAGCCATCTAGAAATGGTGTCTCCAAAGCCCACGTTTCCTGGAGAGGGATCACATTATATTATATACTCAGGATGTCAAGATTTTAAAATGTTGCCTTAGACCCAGCTACATTCCACGAGGGGAGGAGGGTTAGGAATGGGCTTTGTATCTTAGTTCCCTCTTCTCCCCGATCTTTTTCAGAACCACCCAAGTCCAAACCTGGAGAGAAGCTGAAGGATCATCGAGTCTATCAATCTTCTCTATAGGGGCTAATATTTCAAAATGATTGGAAACAGAACTACTGCTTTCTGGACCTAGTTAATGCCCCCCCTCCAACTCGAGACCCGCCTCAAAAATGCACCTGTACAATTCTCTGCAGCCCCCTTAAAATGAAAGGGGGCAAATACCCAACCTAGAATAACTCAGGGTAGGGGGAAAAAGAAGGCAAATAGTACTAGTTTACTATACAGTAGTCAGCCTTCCGGTTTAAGGCCTCTGGACAAATTAGAATTAATCAGGTAGTTATGTAGAGGATAGTTGGCAAATGTGATTATAATACAGTCATCTTTTACCGCCTTTCTGGTCTGGCAGCCCCACCTGACCCTTCTCACCATCAAAATGTCTTGGAGATTGGGACCAATCAGGTTCGTATTTATCCAATGATTGGTTTTACCCATAAAATAAACAGTAGATTCCACACACTCTTTAGGGAGAGCGGGGACATCTAAAATTACCCCTACAAGGGGAGCATGCTGCAGGTGGAAAAATTAAAAACCTCTGCATCCGTCCATCTTACTAGAGAGGGATGAGAATCCAAATATCTGGGCCCTTACAAAACATTTGCTTCCCTTTGCGGACAGATGACAGCCTCTCCACAAACTGGCTGTTTAACGCGATTGCTCTGGGTTTCCCTATGGATGTAATATATAAGATGCAAGAGCGCCAACCAGGTATGCATTCATCAAGGCTCATGGACCATGTGCATGGGGGCATGCTCGACTGACTAGAGGGGCTGCCAGAGTCCGACTCCCACCCCCACAAAACACACAATGAGGCAACCTCTAAAGTTCCAATGTTGTCCAATAATGTCCAATCAATGAAAGACACAAAAAGGAGGGAAGGGTGGGCACCACTAATTAATAGAACATTAATAAAAGAATATAAAGAAATTAGTCCAAAATTAATCGGAGCGTACTAACAAAGCCTTGGCCCAAGGATGTGAAGAATCCAAACAAGGAGGGACTAGGAAACATTCACTAGTTCCTAGTACGCTCACGCTGTGCCCTTACAAAAGTTGCAACTGTTTATCGAATGTTCAAATATATAGAAATTATAGTCCATAATTCTTAATGTAAAAGTATCCCAATCACTTTAATTTCATGGAAGGCAGTGTGCATCCAAATATGTGCGTCCAAAGAATAATTGCCAATGCATTTTGGAACTCAATCCGTCTTTAGGGCTGGACACTGGCTGTGGAAAAGCCTTTAAGTGTCTGGGAATGTACAGTCATCGTAGTGACTATCTGGTGTGATTCATCTCTACCTGTTGCTGCCTGGAAACTGAAAAGGAGCGTTTGGTAAAGAGAGGCCTTATGTTGCTTTCATTATCAATTGAAACACGCATTTAAAGTTCTTATGATGTTTCCTAGTTCCTCTTTGTTTGGTTTCAATCCATGAAAGATTCCCCAGAACAGTAACGTGTTCCTTCTCCAGCATTGGACCTTTCATGGATTCACATGCTTCTTAACACCTGGAAGACAGTACAGCTCTACAGAAGCCATTAAACTCAACTCTGGAACACTCACCATATATGTAACGGAGTACCGCTTGGCTGACACAGGACTCCTCCTTGGAATCCCTTTTGAGGCAGTAGAACCTTTTGAATGTATGGCCAGACGTCCATGTGGCAGCCCTGCAGATGTCAAGCAAGGGAACACCAGACAGGAAGGCAGATGTAGACGCCATGAGGGTGTTCTTGGTCTTTCTGGCAGGAGCCTCTTGGCTAGCTGATAGCAGTGTGAAAAGCATCCTGACATCCATCAGGAAATGGAAGAGTTTGCCAGGGCTTTGCCCTTGCCCACAGGTCCGAGCGCCACAAAAAGCCAAGATGATTGGTGGAAATCTGTCATGCGGGATGCACAAAATGTGTGACATCAAGTGAGTGCAAGGCCCGCTTAAATGGAGAAAGAGAGCCGAAGAACACAGGCAGCAGCAGTGGCTCATTTAGGTGAAACGCTGAGGGAACCTTTGGCATGAAAGAAGGTTTAGTTCGGAGAACCACCTTGGACTGGTGAAAAGTTAGATTTGGAGGTTTGCAGGATAATGCATGCAACTCTCACACTCATCTGGCTGAAGTGATGGTGACCAAAAAAACAGTCCTGTAGGAGAGGAATTTCAGAGGCGTCCGATGGAGCA
This sequence comes from Ambystoma mexicanum, assembly GCF_040938575.1. NCBI lineage: Eukaryota > Metazoa > Chordata > Amphibia > Caudata > Ambystomatidae > Ambystoma > Ambystoma mexicanum. Next base: position 1,091,912,075 of record NC_090929.1, read on the forward strand.
GTTCAAACGCATGGCCCAGGAGCTTAGAGAGGACAAAATTTAGTTCCCACGCTGGAGCTGGCGCTTGCACAGGAACAGTCCTTCAAGAAATTCTTTAACGAGTGCTTGACCACAGAGAGGGTTGGTCTATGGCGTATGTGTAGCATGAAATGGCCACCAGATTCATTTTCATGGAGAGGTTTGCCAGGCCTTTCTTTGCTGGAGAAAAGAGATATGGCAAGACCTGATGAGACCGGACTTCTAGCACGTTGAGCCGCTGGGTAGCACACCAGACTTTGAAACGCTTCCAATTGTGTTTGTAACATGACAACGTTGAGGATGCTCTAGCCCTGGCGAGAATTTGTTTGCACTCAGAAAGCAGCAGTATATGTCCAAATTCTAGGGCTGCAGGAGCCAAGCTGTCAGATTGAGGGACCATGGGTTGTGATGCAGTACTGACCTGCCACCTCTGGAGAGCAGTTTCTCAAGAGGAGATATCTTGATGCCTGGGGCTACCGGCAGGTGTAGGTCAACCACCAAATTTGGCACGGTCATGCTGGGGCAATCAAGATCATTTTGCAGTAGTTCTGTTTGAGTGTATTTAGAACACGGAGCATTAGTAGAATCGGAGGGAACGCATAGAGGACCAGACCTTCGCATGGGAACAAGAACCTGCCCCTAGTGTTACGCTCACCTGGTATCCACAGGGGCGCCACACGATACTGGATGGAAGGTCAAGCGCTATTCCGGACCCCTCTCTGCTTGGTTATGTGCCAAACATTGGGTGGCGCCTATAACAGGAGAATGGAGGGTTAAGATACTGGTCCCGTTATGGGTGGACTCCCACCTCCCTCTGATCCAAATCCCCTCCCTTGGAGTTATTCCTCAGCTTAGGTTTTTGTGCGTTGAACTCTCCGTCCTGCGTCTCTGTGCAGGGGCGCGTGGCTGGTGCGGGTGATCCAGAGGGATGCAAGAGGACATCACCCCTGATGGTGCAAATTGATGATACTGTCAAGCTGGATAGTGGTTGGACCTTGTGCAGAATGTATTTGACCCTCTGCTCCAAAGGAGTGGCAAAACATGCAAGGGAATTGAGCCGTGTACCAAGGAACAGGGTGCTGATGAGGCTTTATGCAGGATTTGGGAAATATGATGGAGAATCCCAGAGATGTTAGACACTGGATGTCTCCTCAGTGTGTTGCACAGCTAGCGACAGGGATGGAGCTCTCACTAGCCAGTCGTCCAGATAAGGATAGAAGTAGATGCCTGCATGAAGGTGGGCTGCCACTGGCGCAAAGCATTTGATGAAGACCCATGGTGTTGATTTTAGGCCGAAGGGTAAACCCTTGAATTGATGGTGCTTGCCTTGCACTATGAACCGGAGGAAACATCTGTCACTGATTGATGTGCATGTGGAAGTATACATCCTCTAAGTCCAGAGAGGAGAGGAAGTCTCCTTGTTCCAGCTGGTCTAGAATGTTTTGCAGCGTGACCATGTGAAACTTTTGGGATTTGAGAAACATGTTGAGCTTCCCGATGTCTAGTATCTTTATTCATGTTATGTTAAAGGATATTTAACACTGTCACCAGTGGAGTGGTCCCCTGGCGCTCTGGCAGATCTGAAATGAAAGAGGGTAGGTTAAGTTAGTAGGACTGAATGGGAGAAAGAGCAAGAGAGCTGTGATGTGCTGTTGGCAGCTTCAGTTCGGTTTACACGTTCGCTGAGCTTATGCGTGTCTTTCGGTTGGTAGCCTTCAGGTGCTGTTGTGCCAGGCTATGTGTGGTTTGTTTTGTTGTTGTAGTGTAGTGTAGTGATTTGCGTGCAGTTTGTTGAGTTTTAGAGGTATGGTTGTGTTATGTTCAGAGTTTGAGAGGTGCACACAGAGGGGTGAGTTTTATTTTATTAGTAGGGTTGGTTAGTGGCATCACATTCTAGATGTGACGCATGCTGATATCCACAATTCCATCTAGAAGTGACTCATGGATGTTCTTCAAAGTTATGTCTAGGTGTGACACAGGCTAATCTTCACAGTTCAGTGTAGATGGGACACAGGCTAATCTTAACAATTCTGTCTGCATGGGACGCAAGCTAATATTTACAATTCTCGCTGGACGTGAAGCAAGCTAATATTCACAATTCTCTATGGATGTGACACAAGCTAATATTCACTATAATCTCTGGATGTGACGCAAGGTAATATTCACAATTCTACCCCATCCATAACTGCCCAAAATGAAAATTGTGGCTAACTAACCCAATCAGATTGATGCAACGTATGGTAACCTTATACATTGAAACATCTGAAACTGGAGTGAATGCAGTGTGTGCTCTGAAAGGCTGTGTGTTGCCCCCAATACACACCCACTGTTTTGAGTGTCTAGTTTTGGGTGGATGACCCGAATGCCTGTGAGCCTGATTGGGTGCTGCATGATAAACCCTTGTGTGTGATTGACTGACTGAGCCTAGGTTAGCCTGAGTGAATGGAGGGCGAGGGGTTGTGTATAACAATAGACCCCTCACCTCTGTGTCAGAATCTTGAAGTGTTTCTGGGGGTTTGTATCCTGAATCCAGCTGGAGGAAAAAGTCTGCGGCTGAAACTCTTCACCAAATACAAAGGCTGCTGTGTGAATTCAAGGGCTGATCAAATAGGGCCTTCCCCTAGCTATGAGGGGACATCTTGCAATTGCTGTTCTTCATGCAAAGTGTCCTAGAAGCCAGTTCTGAGTGCCTGTCATCCTGCAGAGGTATCTCCTGGAGACCAGAAGAAGAGTGACCGGACGTCTTGTGCCCAAGAAGTCCACCAGCGTCGTCCAGGGCCAGGGGGCTGTCTGTGACCGCTGGAAAGCCAGACTTCAGTTTATTGCCCAGAAGAGGGGGTACCCTGTCATAGTGCTGCTCGACGCCCGCAGCTTGCCAACTTCCAAACAACGAGGAAATCCTCAAGTGGTACTGCAGACATGGCATCTGCCCACTTTTCTATGGCCGACGAAGTACAGTGTCGCCTCTTGCAGAAGTTCCCGCCGGTGAGTTTCCTGCCATTCCAAACCAGATAACGAGTCCAGACTTGGTGGTGGGCTGCAGAGAAGTCCAGTGCGCAAGGCCACATTGCCAGAAGTCATCCTGTTAAACGTGTTGCGGCTGCAGCACCGAAGAATCGAACAGCGGCTAACTGCGAAATACCGAAACTCGACACCTACTTCTGTCACTGCACCCGTCGCCAGCGAAGGTAATCCAAAACCAAAGGACTCATCCTCACCTTCCAAGCCTTGTCGAAGTACACAGTGAGTTTCATCTTAGTGGGACAGCCAGCATAGCAACCCGACAAAGGAGACCACCACGACAGATCTTCACTGCTACCTTTCCAACACTGCTTGGGTTCCCTTCTCCTGCTCGACAAGGACCCAGGGACGACCTCTTCAGGAGGAGGTCTATCCTCGAGGGGCATCATTGAGTAGAGCAGAGAGACTCCACCACTTCACCTTTCAGGCACCCACGGTACTGTGACGAGTAGAGGGGATTCCTCCTTTAGGGTGCATCTGGGGGGTCTCAGATTCACCTTGGGCCCGGCTCGCTTGTTACTTCCCAGGCACTTTGGAGTAGTGGGATCTGTAGAAACAAAAGCAAACAACTAATGAACAAATAAGGACTGGGCATTTAACATAAAAGCCAAGTATAACTTGCCTTTAATTTCATGTTGCTCAGGTTGGGAGGGGGGATCGCTACACAGAATTGCATTTTTACTCTGAAAAATATTCTGCCAGTGTTCTAAAGTATTACCCACCTTTCTACATGTATGTATGTGGATTAAACAGTGTTAAGTAATTTTAATGCTTTTCAATAACTGACCAGTTGGTGCATTATTGCTGAACTAAGAATAACAGTGGTACCACATAGAACTGTGTTTTTTGTTTTAGCTATTTGAGTAGAATTTCATGGGTCTTATTTATTTGTATATATAACCACCTAATTTTTAAATCCTTGAATAAAAGAACTGCGTTAGCACATAACAGTGTGTAGACATTGCTTTGTGGAGCCTTGGGGAGTCACTGTACCCAAGAACCAGCCTGCATCACCTCCCTCGAGTCTCTGCCTTGGTTGCTCGTCCATTGCTACCATTTGAGAACCTTGGCTGAGGTGCCTCTGTGCCTCTATCCCAACCATATAGTGGGTAGGACCACAGACAACCCCCTCCAGTCTTTTCACCGGCAGCAACCATCGGCCTTGAGGAAAGCTCACATTTGCGTTATGCTCTGCGGCTTTCACATGTTTTAAACATTATCTTTCCATGAACGGGAGATTAGTCAACATTCCTTCATAATGTCATGTCCTAAAATGGTGCACCCTAAAGGTGCATAACTAACTTATTTTTCAACGCTTTATACCCTTTCTCTGCCAATGCTTTTAATAGTACTTTTGTATCTTCTTAACATGCCTCATCTGATGGAGAGACAATTAACAAATCATCAACATATTGTATGAGCACATATTTTCCTGGCATTTTTATGTCATCTAGATCTTTTATTTAACTGTTGTGAGAAGAGGGTTGTGGATGGTGTATACCTTTGGGGCAAACTGGTCCATGTATACTGGACACCCTATGCGAAAACACAATCAATACTGTCTGGCATTATGTATGGGAACTGAAAAGAAAGTGGAGCATAGATCAACCACTGTGAAATGTGTGGTGTCTGGTTGGATACACGACAATATGGTCGCTGGGTTTGGTACCACAGGGAAGGAAGGTATCACCAGGGTATTGATAGCACGTAGGTACTGTATGAAATGATATACCTCCTTCCCGGGTTTCTTCATAGGTAAAATTGGAGTATTACACATACTGCTGGTCAGAATGATTATTCCCTGGCAATTCCATTCTCTGCCTCAGGTTTCAAGGGACACTGGGCTGTAAGGGGCAACTGTTTAAAAGGATCTAATGTTATCTTTACTGGGTGGTCCACAAACACCCTGGTATTGAAACAATTAATGTTAATGTTAAAGGATATTTATACTGCACACTATCACCACCAGAGTGGTCCCCTGGCGCTCTGGCAGATCTGAAAAGGAAAGGGGGTGAGTTAGTGGGGACGAGCGGTAAAAGTGCAAGAGAGCAGTGATGTGCTGTTGGCAGCTTCAGTTTGGTTAACACCGTTCGCTGAGCTTGGGGGTGCTTTCCGGTCAGTAGCCTTTGTGTGCTGTTGTGCAAAGCTATGTGTGGTTTGTTTTATTGTTGCGGTGTAGTGAAGTTTGTGCAGTTCGTTGTGCTTTAGGCTTGTGGTTGTGTTTGGTTAGAATTTGAGAGGTTTATGCAGAGGGTTGAAATTGTTAGTGCGTTGGTTATTGGCCTCGCTATCTAGAAGTAATATGTGCTAAATTTCCATGTTCTTTCTAGATGAGGTGCGTAAATATATCTGTATTTCTATTTAGATCCGGCACTGGCCAACATTCACAATCCGGTCCATAAATGACGCATGCCAATATTCACAATTGTATCCAAATGTGGGACTGGCCAACCTTCAAATCCCATCTAGATGTGAAGTGATCCAGCATTCACAATTCTATCTAAATGTGGCATTGGTAATAGTCCCAATGCAATCTATATGTGGTAACTGGCTGACATTCACAATCTTGTCTAGTTGCGATGCAGGCCAGTGTTCACAATGTGCACAATTCTATCTAAGTGTAGCATTCGCTAACATTCGCAATTCTATCCAAGTGTTGTAGTTACTAACATTTGTAATTCTATCTAAGTGTGGTATTCGCTAACATTCACAATTCAATCTAGATGCGACGCAGGCTAATGTTCACAATTCTATCTAAATGTGGTACTTGCTATCATTCACAATTCTGTTTGGGTCCGGAGCAGGCTAATGTTCACAGTTCTATCTAATCTTGGCACTTACTAACATTTACAATCGTATCTAGATGTGACGCAGGCTAATGTTCACAATTCTATCTAAGTGTGGCACTTGCTAACATTCACGATTCTATCTAGATGCAATGTAGGCTAATGGTCAGAATTCTATATAAGTGTAGTGCTTGCTATCATTCACAGTTCTGTTTGGGTCTGGTACGGGCCAATGTTCACAATGCTATCTGAATGTGGCACATGCTAATATTCACAGTTCTGAGTGTGGCACTTGCTAACATTCATGATTCTATCTAAGTTTGGCACATGATAGCATTTACAATTCTATTTAGATGCAACGCAGGCCCATGCTCACAATTATAACTAAATGTGGTAATTGCTAATATTCAAAATTCTGTCTAAGCGTGGCATTCGCTAACATTCAGAATTCAATCTAGATGCAACGCAGGCTAATGTTCACCATTCTATCTAGAAGGTGCAAGCCAACAGTCACAGTACTATCCTAGAGGGCACAAGCTATCAATCACAGTACTATCCTAGGGGGCACAAGCTATCAATCACAGTACTATCCTAGAGGGCACAAGCTAACAATCACAGTACTATCCTAGAGGGCAAAGCTATAAATCACAGTTCTGTAATAGAGGGCACAAGCTAACAATTACAGGGCACAAGCTAACTATCATAGTACTATCCTAGAGAGCACAAGCTATCAATCACGGTACTATCATATAGGGCACAAGCTATCAATCACAGTACTATCATAGAGGGCACAGGCTATCAATGACAGTACTATCCTAGGGGGCACAAGCTCTCAAAGTACTATCGTAGAGGGCACAAGCTAATTATCAAAGAACTGTCCTAGAGGGCACAAGCTATCAATCACAGTACTACCCTAGAGGGCACAAGCTAACAATTACTGTACTATCCTAGAGGCCACAAGCTATCAATCACAGTACTATCCTAGAGGGCGCAAGCTAACAATCACAGGGCACAAGCTGACAATCCCAGGACTATCCTAGAGGGCACACGCTATCAATGACAATACTATCCTAGAGGGCACAAACTAACAAATACAGTACTATACTAGCGGGCACACGCTATCAGTCACAGTACTATCCTAGAGGGCACAAGCTAACAATCACAGGGCACAAGCTATAAATCACAGTACTATCGTAAAGGTCACAAGCTAACAATCACAGTACTATCCTAGAGGGCGCAAGCTAACAATCACAGGGCACAAGCTAACAATCCCAGGACTATCCTAGAGGGCACACGCTATCAATGACAATACTATCCTAGAGGGCACAAGCTAACAATCACAGTACTATCCTAGAGGGCACAATCTATCAGTCACAGTACTATCCTAGAGGGCACAAGCTAACAATCACAGGGCACAAGCTAACACTCACAGGACTATCCTAGAGAACACAAGCTATCAATCACAGTACTATCCTAGAGGGTACAAGCTATCAATCACAGTACTATCCTAGAGGGCACACACCATCAGTCACAGTACTATCCTAGAGGGCACAATCTATCAGCCACAGTACTATCCTAGAAGGCACAAGCTAACAATCACAGGGCACAAGCTAACACTCACAAGACTATCCTAGAGGACACAAGCTATCAATTACAGTACTATCTTAGAGGATACAAGCTAACAAATACAGTACTATCCTAGAGGGCACACGCCATCAATCACAGTACTATCCTAGAGGGCACAAGCTAACAATCACAGGGCACAAGATAACAATGATACTACTATCCTAAAGAGCACAAGCTATCAATCACAGTACTATCATATAGGGCACAGGCTATCAATCACAGTGCTATCTTAGGGGGCACAAACTATCAAAGTACTATCGTAGAGGGCACAAGCTAATTATCACAGGACTGTCCTAGAGGGCACAAGCTATCAATCACAGTACTATCCTAGAGGACACAAGCTAACAATGACAGTACTATCCTAGAGGGCACAAGCTATCAATCACAGTACTATCCTAGAGGGCACAAACTAACAATTACAGTACTATCCTAGAGGGCACACGCTATCAGTCAAAGTACTATACTAGAGGGCACACGCTATCAGTCACAGTACTATCCTAGAGGGCACACGCTAACAATCACAGGGCACAAACTATAAATCACAGTACTATCGTAAAGGGCACAAGCTAACAATCACAGTACTATCCTAGAGGGTGCAAGCTATCAATCACAGTACGTTCCTAGAGGGCACAAGCTAACAATCACAGGGCACAAGCTAACAATCACAGGACTATACTAGAGGGCACACGCTATCAATGACAATACTATCCTAGAGGGCACAAGCTAACAATCACAGAACTATCCTAGAGGGCACAATCTATCAGTCACAGTACTATCCTAGAGGGCACAAGTTAACAATCACAGGGCACAAGCTAACACTCACAAGCCTATCCTAGAGGACACAAGCTATCAATCACAGTACTATCCTAGAGGGCACATGCCATCAATCACAGTACTATCCTAGAGGGCACAAGCGAACAATCACAGGGCACAAGCTAACAATCACAAGACTATCCTAGAGGGCACAAGCTATCAATCACAGTACTATCCTAGAGGGCACAAGCTATCAATCACAGTACTATCCTAGAGGGCACAAGCCATCAATCACAGTACTATCTTAGAGGGCACAAGCTAACACTCACAAGACTATCCTAGAGGACACAAGCTATCAATTACAGTACTTTCTTAGAGGATACAAGCTAACAATCACAGTACTATCCTAGAGGACACACGCCATCAATCACAGTACTATCCTAGAGGGCACAAGCTAACAATCACAGGGCACAAGATAACAATCATAGTACTATCCTAAAGAGCACAAGCTATCAATCACAGTACTATCATATAGGGCACAAGCTATCAATCACAGTACTATCCTAGAGGGCACACGCCATCAATCACAGTACTATCCTAGAGGGCACAAGCTAACAATCACAGGGCACAAGATAACAATCATACTACTATCCTAAAGAGCACAAGCTATCAATCACAGTACTTTCATATAGGGCACAGGCTATCAATCACAGTGCTATCTTAGGGGGCACAAGCTATCAAAGTACTATCGTAGAGGGCACAAGCTAATTATGACAGGACTGTCCTAGAGGGCACAAGCTATCAATCACAGTACTATCCTAGAGGACACAAGCTAACAATGACAGTACTATCCTAGAGGGCACAAGCTATCAATCACAGTACTATCCTAGAGGGCACAAACTAACAATTACAGTACTATCCTAGAGGGCACACGCTATCAGTCAAAGTACTATACTAGAGGGCACACGCTATCAGTCACAGTACTATCCTAGAGGACACAAGCTAACAATCACAGGGCACAAACTATAAATCACAGTACTATCGTAAAGGGCACACGCTAACAATCACAGTACTATCCTAGAGGGTGCAAGCTATCAATCACAGTAGGTTCCTAGAGGGCACAAGCTAACAATCACAGGGCACAAGCTAACAATCACAGGACTATACTAGAGGGCACACGCTAACAATCACAGAACTATCCTAGAGGGCACAATCTATCAGTCACAGTACTATCCTAGAGGGCACAAGCTAACAATCACAGGGCACAAGCTAACACTCACAAGACTATCCTAGAGGACACAAGCTATCAATCACAGTACTATCCTAGAGGGTACAAGCTATCAATCACAGTACTATCCTAGAGGGCACACGCCATCAATCACAGTACTATCCTAGAGGGCATAAGCGAACAATCACAGGGCACAAGCTAACAATCACAAGACTATACTAGAGGGCACAAGCTATCAATCACAGTACTATCCTAGAGGGCACAAGCTATCAATCACAGTAGTATCCTAGAGGGCACAAGCCATCAATCACAGTACTATCTTAGAGGGCACAAGCTAACAATCACAGGGCACAAGCTAACAATCCCAGGACTATCCTAGAGGGCACAACCTATCAATCACAGTACTATCGTAAAGGGTAAAAGCTAACAATCACAGTACTATTTTAGAGGGCACAAGCCATCAATCACAGTACTATCCTAGAGGGCACAAGCTAAGAATCACAGGGCACAAGCTAACAATCACAGTACTGTCACAATTTAAGTAGGTTTGTTGTGTGGCAGGGCTTCCAGAGTAGAGTGATTGCTCTACTCCCCACCCTGACCACCACTACCTTCTTTGTTGATGCTGGTTGACGGCTTGCTACTGGCTTCCCCTGCTGACACCTTCAGACACACCTTGGAGCCGCCAATGCAGGAGCCGCCCTTTGCCTCAGGGCCCTTAGCCGCAGGGGCTGCTGGGCACAGGGCTGCCCAGGTCGATTCCAGGATAAGGAGGATTTGGCCAATAGGGGACGGGGGGAGGTTGCGGGATGCGGGACATTAAGTTAAGAAGCTGGAACGCGGCTAACGGCCTGCAAGGGTCCCGCTGCACAAGGCAGCGTCATGATGGTACAGGGGGCGGCAGGGGAACCACACACACACTGCACTCACCTGCTTGCCAGCTGGAATAGGCACAGGGAGCTGGTGTACTCTCAATAACACAGAGGATTTGGCCAATAGAGGGTCGTGGGAGGCAGGACATTAAGTTAAGAAGCTGGCACACAGCTAATGACCGCGAGGTTCCCGCTGCACAAGGCAGCACCATGATGGTACAGGGCGTCAGGGGGACCATACACACTGCGCTCACCTGCTTGCCAGCTGGAATAGGCACAGGGAGCCGGTGTACTTTCAATAACACAGAGGATTTGGCCAATAGGATATGCTGCTTCTGCAAACCTTTTGCTTCTGCAAGAGGAAAGAAATGTGAGGCAGACAACTTTGTGAAGGTTTTCCAAAAGATGCCATTTTATTAACTCAAAGGGTTGGATAAACGCCTCACTATCTCTACCCTGATGCAGATTTTGCAGATTTTGCAGATTTCCCAAGCTCAAACAATGAAACTGTTGAAAGCTGTATGTATGTCTCAAGATTTTCACACGTTACTGTAAGGGTGACCATTCTGGCAAAGGGAAAGAGCTCCATACCAAGTGTACATTGCATGCTCAGAAGAAATGAACGTTTGCATTACAAGCATAGACAAGTTTGACATTATCATATTCCCAAAATGCAGTTTGTTTTTATGCAAAGCAGCCAGCATCCTCTATTCATAGCATGCACATCATTGCACACTTACTTCTGCACACCCTATTCCTGCCCACACCACTGACACTCCAGCCCCAGTCCGTCCCGCCCACACCACTGGCAATCCACCCCCTTTATAATCTATAATTAGGAAAGAAGCTTGTTTTGTTCTACTTACATAATACAGCGAAAGCTTCAGCTGCAAACTCTGACAACCACTACACTAATGTTCCTCTACCTTTGTCACTCCTCCTCCTGTGTTTTCCCTTAGTGAGGCCATTGAAGGTGCCCATTCCCGGACACAATATCCAAAAATCAGAATAATTGACCCACCGCAGCAGGGAATGAGACCAGGAGATAGATTGCAAGTCAAACAAAGTTTATATGAGATCGCTCTGCCAACAGATACATGGGCTGCACATTAAAAAGGCATCAAGCGTCATGAGTGACATCACATTATGTTATGTTATGTTATGTTATGTTACTGTCATTTCTTAAGCGCACGATCACAGGTGGTATCTTGGCGCTGGAGAGAGACGGGCATATATCCACCCCTAGGGCAGCTGCTAAGGTTGAAATAGAGCTCACATACTAGAACAAGAATGTCTTGATTGCTTTAATAAAAGCTAAATGACTTGAGAGCTCATTTATTGAGAGGGGAATTTCATTCCACAGTCTAGCTCCAGCTATAGAGAAAGCCCTACCACCGATCCACATACGATGGTAGGAGGGTACAATAAGCAGGTTAGCAGAGGCTGAGCGCAGTTGACGAGTGGGATAGTAGCGGGTGAATTTAGTTTGCAAGAACTCAGCACCAAGACCATGTATGGCACGATGGACTATGCATAGTGCTTTGAAGTTGCTACGCTGATTGACAGGCAGCCAGTGCAGTGAGCGTATTACTGAAGATATGTGTGCTTGTGTGGGGATCAAGTTGCCACCCGCGCCTCCATATTCTGGAGGTGTTGGAGTCACTGACCAGTGGAGGGTGCAGAGGAGCGGGAATCAGCAGGAGACGCCTCTTTGAGACCTTCAACTGAAAATTCCCAGCCTGGCATACAGCAGCAACCTTTGTTGGCCATCGATAGAGAAGCTGAAAGAATAACGCCCACGTTTTTCATCTTACTCACAGGAGAAGGAAGGACCCCTCAGGGAGGAGGGCCAGAAAGAGGATACCCAGAGTGAAGGATCGGGTGGACACCAAACCACCAGTGCCTCCCTCTTTTCTTGGTTCAATTTGAGCCAGTTGAGGTTCATCCATGCTCCCACGGCCATCAGGCATCCCCGTAGGCGCGACGACATCTCAGCCTGATCGAGAGCCCTGAGCCCCATTACAAATGCACAATTCCGCAATGCAATTGGGTCGAGTCGTCGGTGCCGTATAGATCCACGAGTGTCGAACACAGGGGATTGGTGGGTGCTTAGGCGTCACTCTCGAAGGTGGGTCAGCTGGGTGCATCTTTGTGAGGTGAAGGTCAGGCCAGCAAAATGACACTTTCCCTGACTAACTGATCTTGCAATAACAGCATTTGAGAGCATGAGACAAATGACACTCATAAAGTCAAGTAGGAATTTAGGTGCTTCCCAGAGTTCATAGACAAGTTATAGGCAGGCATTGTACGCTCTGCACCCCGGTACCCATAATCTTAGAATTCCTGACCCAAGTGCCCACCTTGGAGGTTTTGATCTACCTATTGCCTCATGATACGAATAGACAAGTGTTAGGATTAGAAAGAATATATGAGTGTCTGGGGTCAGGACTCTCGGGAGGGCGGTGTCTTCGTTTGGCCACTACAGGGGGTCAGATGTGTATCTGTATCAAAGAGCAGAGCGGCATGGGCCTGGTAGTTTACAGCTTAGCAGGCTGGGGGTCAAAAGGGACACAAGCAGGTTAGTGGAGATGGATGGGCTATCAGGCTGGGACCTGTTCTGGTCTCAACACAGTGCAGTGAACTCATCTGTTCTGGGACAGCACTAACGGTTGCAACAATTAATAGCTGAACTTCCGTGAGAACAGGGTTTGTGCAAAGCTGGCAGGAGGCAGTGAGGTGGGGACCTGGGCTGGTGGTGTGAAGTGAGGGCAGAGGGAGGGACAGGTTTTTAGAGATCATTTTCAGGCCTAGTAAAAGATGGCGGTTGGTGGATTACCTAAAATGGAGCCTTCGCACGTTAATAAGGTCTAGTTACATACTTTCCGTGTTAATAATTAGTAGGTGATTAACACAGACTGTAGTTGGGTGGGAGGGGGGATGTCTCCCCTCTTCAGCACAAGTGTGTTACGCTTACCTTGTCTCTGCGGAGGCGTTGGGTCACGGTTGTAGCCCTCCCAGGGGGTGAAATGCATCCTGGAGCTGTGCTTGCCCTCGGAACCGGTGACTGCGGTAGATGCTTCTCAGGGTCACGCACCTGCATGAATACAAATGGGGCGTTGAGTGATGCGAGCTGCGATCTTGTGCCCTTCTGTCCCTCCCAGGAGTGTACTCCTTATAGATGCAATGTCCCGGAAGGCTCACCTGATTAGTAATGTCTGTGGGCACTCCATCCTGCTACTGCTGGCAGGGGCACTTAATTGCCAAGGACTGAGTTCCTTCACTGATCCTTTGCGGGCAGTAGTCCAGTCCAGCTGCGACTACCCAGTTCTTCTGATAAGTAGTGTTCTTGCTCTTGTCTGTCTTCCTTTGCCTGTTGGTTTTCAGCCTTTCCTTGTTTGTCTTTTGTATTGTTTGTCTCCCGTTACCGTTCGTTTCGTTCCTCAACACGTGTCCGTTCTGTGTGTTATTGTCTGTTCCTTCTTTAATCTTGTTCTTTGCTCTTTCCCCGTGTAGGTGGCAGAAGCGGGGCCCTGGAGCTGCTGAGCAAGACTGCTGTAACTGGAGCAGTGAAGAACTGGATCTGCGGTTGCAGGTAATGGGTATGTTGTATTATAGAGTTGCGCGCGTGCTCTTGAATGTGGTGCAGCTTTCCAGTTGTTGAGATGCGCTAACCTTGTCTTCTTCTTTGCAGCGACCAGTCTCGTGGAAGAAGACTGCTGTGTAGAGATGACAGAGCGGGATCGTCGGATTCCAGTGTGAGTATTCCTCTGCAGGTTCATGCGTCGGTAACCATCACGTTGCTTTTGAGTGCAAGATGACGCAAAGCGCTGGCTCTGAGGATGAAGCAGCTTATATAGCTGGGCTCCCCTGGCCACGCCCATTAGCCTGGTCTGTCTGCCACACCCAGTCACTGGCACGTGAAGTTGGGCCAAAAAGGCCACACCCAGCAGCTTGCAAGTAAAGGAGGCCTGGAAATAAAGTGGTCCAATGGAATTGATGCAACCCAATGTTAATTCCTTACATGAGCCTGGCGCCAGAGGCGCCAGGACAGAGTCCAGCCGGGCCCCCTGTGTCTGTGTGTTCCAAAGGGACATAAATGGGTCATTCCTCGGCATGGTTCCATGGCACCCACTATCTGGGGTATTTGTGCATGTGATCCGGGGTGTGTGGTCGTGACAAAGTGAGATCCATGTTGCGAGAGTGGTGAGAGGGGCAGGATAGCCCACCTCTCTCCCAAAGCTCCCCCCTTTCGTTACTCCTAAAGTAATGAATATCCTCCTTCAGCATGTCTACATTCCTCTGTCCTTTTTATAGCTTCATCCCATGCGGGTGTACCCTTTATTGGCATCCATGCACGGCACACACTTCTTAGACTTTCCCCACGCCGTGCATATTCCTCAGGAGTACACATCATATATGTGCACCCACCATCCACTCCCAGGTCAGCCCACACTTCCTTGTGGTTTTCTAAATCTTGGGGCTGTTTGATGGTTGTGTGCCATTAGGTCCTATATCCCCTGTATTGTAAATGGCCACCATGCGATATTTGGGTTAATCGCTTTCACCTGTCTGAACTTGGGCTTCCCTAGTATTGTGAGGCATTTTCCTGTTTCTATTTGGATTGCCCACAGTCACCATCATCATCACACTATTAGGAATTGCTTCTGCACAGCATCGTACTCCCAGTTGGCACACACAGACGATCAGCAGGAGGAAGACAATAACAGGGATCAGTAACTTCATTGCAGTCCCCAGCCATGATGGTACCCAGTCGAATGCCGCACTAAACCAGTCACTAGCTTCAACACCACCTTCTTCTTTCATCCACACTCCGATTTCATGCACTGCTGATATTACATGCGAGAGTGTTCCATTTTCAGCATCTGAAGAAGGCAAATACTGCCTTCCATAGCCGTGAGCAGGTCGAGCACATAACGATGCTGCATTGTCATCAGTGTAAGTGCTCTTAGTTCTACTTTTATTACATTGAGTCCTTCTTCTGTGTCGTTGGCTTACTGGATCAGCTCCCAGCGTACAATTTGAAGCCACTTGGCGTTTGCTCGTGCCTGGATGCTGGGGATAAGTGATGCAAAGCATTTCTCTGCTGAATTGAATAGTTTGTACTGATCAGATATTTGCGCCAAGAGGTTTGAAGAGTCTTTCGAGAGGTAATTGGATGCTCCCTTTCGGCGGGACACTTGGTCTTGTAGTTTGTCTCTGATAGCACGTCATAGATGGGGGGATCTTCACTTGCTGGTTTGGGTTCCAGTTGCAGTGGATTCGGCACCCCTCCCCCTTGATATGGTCCTCCGTAATCATCAGCAGTGCAGAGTGCAGCATTGCCAGAGCACAGTGGCCCCTCCATGATGACGGGAGGTGCAAGTATGCCTGTTTGCCACACACCCAGTAGTGGTCCATCAATGCAGCTGTTCCTGTTCGCATGACAGGTATTACAAGAGTTCTATTGCAGCGTGTAGTTGGAGCCCATGGGTACTCTTCCCAACCCCTGGAAACACAGTTCATATTTTTCTTCATGCCAGTTCTTAATTGGTTTTTCGAGAGCTGTGACCCATGTTAGTTTCATGATGTGTTGAGATCACACATGGGAGCATGTGTCCTCCATCCATTTCAGTCTTTTGTCCAATAAGCCACGTAGCGCTTCTGCCTTGCACATTACTGTTGCATCTTGCCATTTGTTTTCTGTGAACATTGTCCCTTTAATGGCAAAGAATGGCTCTTTAAAGCATGTTGTACCTTGAGGTTTCTTCTTGCACAGTTTTTCGTCAGGAGGAAGCAGTTGTAAGTTTACCGTGTGTGCCTGCAAGGTGCTCCTTATCCTACATAGTGCGAGATAAACGAGACACTAGGCTTCCACTAAGGGGGATTCTTGTGGCACTAAAACCTTAGGTGTCCCTGACGCATGAGGTATCAGTGAACACACATAGCAGCTACCGTTTGTGGCCTGTCTCCCTGTGGTGCTCATATCAGAGTGCCACTTGTTAGACTAGTCTGGATGACGAAGATCTTCCACCTCATCCAATCCCAACCCGTGGTATGCATCGTGTTTTCTTCTGCCTGCGTATTAACTTATTTTTACCATTAATTAATTACCTTTTGTACCCTTTACCATCGACACTGGGAGTTTCGTGTGCCCTGAAAGCATATGAGCGATAAATGGGGAAGAGACCCACATCAGATGTTACATTTGTATCATTATTAAGCTGCCAGTATTGAGTGTTCAAAAGTACTTCTGACATGGCAGTAGGAGACAGAGTATATACACTATTTACATTTGAGGTAGGATATCTGGTTGTGTATGGGTCACTTGATGGTGTTGCAAACATTGCTGGAGTGGAAAAAGAGTGGTCATATACATAAATTACATTTTCGCTTCCATTCATTGCAAATGGGCCAAGCTGTGATGATACCTTTGTACGATTCTTGTGTGGTGTAGTAATGTTTAAAAAGGTATTATAGTCCCATATTAGTTTCACACCATCCCACATTAGTCTGCTCCCTTCTTCTATTAGCCCCCCCTTCTTTTATGTCCCCAGCAATAAAATAAATGCTCCAGTACAACCCCAAACACAATAATATTGTAGAAAATACAATGGCCATAAAATAAAGGCCACATTGATACAAATATGCCCTAGTGGGACTTATACTATTCCTACTTCTATATAACTCAATTCTATCTGTAACCAATTAGCTATTTTACACCATTGTTGCAGCTACAGAGTGGGATATAAGGGGTTAAACATATTTCCAGTTCATCAGCATTGTCAAACATTTAAAATTACATGTGCAATTTTGAGAGCGAGAGAGAGAACATTATAAGCAATACATTATTTTTAAAGACATATGTTTCTCTGAACCACTATATTGCTGTTGCTCAATTATCTCTTACGCCACTATGCAGTTCTATCCTGTATTTATTAAGGAGTTGCTACCTCTCGTTCATCTTGCTGGAGGGTTCGGGTACTACACTGTCATGTGATTTTCTAACATCTGACAGGTGGATTCAGTATTTCAGGCCCTTCACCTTCACTGCCGAAGGTGTGCAGTATATAACCTCATAAGGGCCATGAAATCTTGGACTGAACCATCTGCGTACAAAGCTGTGGACATATACTAGTTCCCCAGGCATTAAAGAACTTGAGGGGCTATCCGCTGAGGGTGTTGAAGTATCTGTTTCATTTTCTCTAGTGAATGGTGGGACTGTTTTTTTTTAAATCACTCACACTGCCCTTGTAAACTGTGTGAAGTATTTCTTGAATTCTTCTCCTAGCACTGTGGCACTTATGTGGGCATCGGACATTCTTCTTACCGGGGACAGGGGCGTTTTCATTCATCGCCCAGTTACTATTTCATGGGGGGGACAAATGATGGTCGTTACTGGGTTGAGTACGTAGTGGAAAAAAAGCCAGTGGGAGGCAATAAACCCAATTCTTTTTGAGAGTGTGGAACCGTTTGGACAACCTACTTTTGAGCAGGGCATTGATTTTTTCTACTACTCCGTTTGCATGGAGGTGATAAATAGAACACATTTTATGCTTTATTCCCAATAATGCGTCACTTCTTTGAAGAGGTAATTCACAAAATGTGTCCCATTGTCAGAGCGTATGACCTCGCATATGCCCCAATGTGGGAATATTTCTCTTACTAGAAACTTAGCTGCATATTTCGCATCTGGGTGGGCACAAGGTCCAGCCTCTACCCAGTGAGAAAAGGGACAAACAACTACAGTTAAGTACCTAGCCTTAATGCACCTTTCTCCCATGTCGGCATCATCAATGTGCAGTTCATGGAAAGGTCTGATAGGGCGGGGCAATGTTCCCCACAATGTTCTGACAGTTATTCCATAAATTAATGTTTGGCATGTTATGCATTCAATTGTCAATTTATTAATGTGTTCCTGGAGGTTCAGGATGAACCAATTCTCCTGGATATCTGCCACAATGTGTTGTTTTCATGTGTGAGGTGGAAAGTAACTGTGAAAATGCTATTTGCAACAATTCTACAGGCATCACTACTTTCCCTGTTGTGTCTTGTCTCCATAGGAGGTCTGTGGGTGATTGTGTGCAGCCCCTTTTCACCCATTGTTCTTGTTCTGACTGGGGTGCTTTTCTCTGGAGCTCTATTATTAGCCCTCTGGGGATGGAGTTGTAGCCATTGTCTTTGGGCTCATTCGCTTGTTATTTTATCACACATTCTGTATTTAAGTCTATCTGAAAGTGCGCTGCTTGCTTTGCGGCAGCATCCGCTGCCGCATTTCCTAGTGATATTTCGTCTTTGTCATTGGTATGGGCTTGGCACTTTTCCAGGGCTACTATTGAAGATTCTGCAAGTGCCTCTATCAATTCATTTAATAATCCTGCATGTTGCACAGGTGACCAATCTTCTCTCCTGAACCCTCTTCTACTCCATCTATAGAGTCCAGCATGTACTGTGGTGGCTACATATGCTGAACCTGTGTATATGGCCACTGCACACCCCTTGGCTGCATGGGGTACTTCTATTAACGCTACCAATTCTGCTGCTTGAGCAGAATAATGCATTGGCAATCTCTTCTGTATCAGCACCTCGTATTCCCCTTCCTCCAATCTCACTACTGCCGCAAAAACATGCTTTTTACCAGTTACTGGACAAACAGACGCTGATCCATCTGCAAAATATATTTCTCCTTCACTCAAGGGAATCTCACTATCTCACTTGCTTTGGGAATGTTGTCTCCTTTTCCCTCATAGGTGGCACAGTCATGTGTTTCCATATTTTCCAATGTACATGGCTCTGTGAGGAATGTGGCTGGGTTTACTCAACAGAATTGAGAGCGCCAAATCCAAAACAAAAGAGCTTTTAAATATCCTCAGGGAACTCAAATCCCCCCCTACACTGGCAGAAACCTGCGTGAAAGATGCAGACTGGTGTGAGAGGATTCAAAAAGCCGTAGCAGACAAAATCACCATGTTACAATCCAAAATCGAACAGAAAAAACTTAGCCTATCCAAAAAACAAACCATCCACCGTCCACCACTCCCAAAACACCCACTTGCCCCCCCTTCTCCTTCTCACCAGTATCCACTAAAGAAGTAGAAAGCATCATTAAGGGCCTCAAACCCTCCAGATGCCAAGGGGACTCATGCTCAGCTCCCATCATCCAGGAAGGCGCCAACATTCTGGCCCCCTTCATAACAGCCCTTATCAACGCATCCTTCAAATCAAGCTCAGTGCCTAGCAGCCTCAAGGAGGCCTGGGTCATGCCACTACTAAAAAAACCTAATCTAGACCCCAATAACCCAACCAACTACAGGCCAATCACCACTGTTCCCTATATCCTAAAGATCTTAGACAGAGTGGCCTACCTGCAAATACAGAAGCACCTGGAAGACAACAACCTCCTGGGTCTCAGAAACTCCGGCTTCAGGCCAAGGCACGGAACAGAGTCAGCCCTACTGGACCTAAAATTCCAGATGGACGAGGCAAAGGACATGGGTAATCTAGCCATTCTCTTACTGCTAGATCTATCGGCAGCCTTCGACCTCGTCGACCATCAGATCCTCACGGAACATCTGATGATCTCAGCGGCCTTCTCTAACCAGGTGACTGCCTGGATCCAGTCCTTCCTAGCCAACCGAACCACCTGGGTCTTCTCCCCGGTGGCCTCAGCACTCCCTGTCCCCATCACCTGCGGCGTCCCTCAAGGCTTGTGCGTCTCGCCGATCCTATACAATATCTTCACTAAGCTATTGTTTGACCGCCTAGATAACCTAGGTGTCACATAAACAAACTATGCTGACGATACCCAGGTTCTCATCACCCTATCAGGGTGCTACGATGACTACTCCACCAGAATCAACAACCTATATTTGGAGATCCAAGCCTGGATGGCAGAGCACAGTCTATGCCTCAACAATGAGAAAACTGAGCTCCTTCTTGTCAGTTCCCAACCACGGCTAAACAAACTAGACCCCCGTTACGCGTCCATCAACATAGACGGTAACCTAATCACAGTAGCCAAAGAAATTAAAACCCTTGGGGTTTATCTAGACTCTACTCTCTCACTCAAAAGACAGGTGAATGCCACAGCCTCATCCACAGCTTATACAAATAAACTTATCAACGCCTGCAAACCTTTCCTATCTCCTTCCAGCTGCATTACACTAGCCAGAGCTTTAGTGCTCTCAAAAATTGACTACTGCAATACCCTCTTTCTCTGCACGTCAGAACGCAACCTGAACAAACTACAGGTGCTTCAAAATAATGCCCTCAGAGCCGCCCTCAGTATCCCATGACATGCCCACATCTCCAGCATCAGGCAAGATGCTCACTGGCTCCCTGTACGAGACAGAATCACTCTCAGATCCCTCGTCATCGTCCATAAATGCCGCTCCAATGACGCACCCAAATACTTGGCAGACAAGTTCCACAATCACGCATCAACTAGACCAACTAGGACGCCATACTCACATTGCCTTTCTGGTCCCAAATTCTCCCTAAAAAAAGCAGGTGGCGCCAGTTTCCCGGTCCTAGCTGCCAATCTATGGAACGCTATGCCACTAAACCTTAGAGCAGAACCCTCCTTTTGGACTTTTAGAGCCAAAACAAAAACATGGCTTTCCAACAAAAATTCTGCTAAATGTACTTCTTCTCTGCATGTCCTTGTCGACCATCTTATAACCCGGTCTACTACACTTATTGTTGTCATTTCACAGTCTGTATTGTATATTTTTGCCATGTTGTAACTGTCTCTAAGTCTCCGGCGCCCGGTTACCCCAGGGTTCGGCGCGCGGTACAAATAAAGAAACTAAACTAAACTAAACTGTTTTACAACGTATCACATGAACGTTTGGGCTTGAAATGATGACCTCATAGATAGTGGCCCTTTGTGTGGTGAGTGTGGAGTTCGATCGCTCAAATATGGCAAACAGAGAGTGTTCAACAAACAATGTTAAAGAGCATCCCAAAACAATTGTTGAGCTTTTTTCAATCATAGAAGCAGCTGCAGCAAGAGCCTGTTAGCACGTGAAATGGCCTTGCATCACTGAATGGAGATATAATAAGCTAGTGGTTTATGGCCCAATTATGTTTTTTGTGTCAATACTGCGGTCATCAGTGTTCCATTTGAATGTAAGAACAAGAACAATTCTCATTAATAATCATGTGTGGCGAGGACGGGTGCTGTGCATATCAGTTCTTTTAATGTTGTGAAAGCAGTATGCATTCCAGGGGTCCATGTTATGGCTCTGTTTTCTTTCTGTGCTTCTATTAAAGCTTGCAGTAGGGGTTGTGTGTATGCAGCATGGTCTAGGATCCATGACCTGCAATAATTACATATGGCCACAAACTTTTGCATGTCCTTCACTGTGTGGGGTCTGGCTGTTGCCTGTAGTGTCGACACTCTGCCAGGAATTATTCTCTTACCATCTTTGGATATTACTTGGACCAGATACAACACCTCTGCGAAACAGTATTGAAGATCATTCTTATCTACTTTGTACCCCTTGTGGGCCAGTAACATTTACAAGGTTACTGAGTCTTTTCTGCATATTTCCTCCCCTCCACTGTACACTAGGAGGTCATCAACGTATTGAATGATGATGCTTTGAACAGCAATATTGCCGAGATCTTTGTGCAATATTCTGTTAAAATGCTTGGGCTTTCACAGTACCCCTGGGGCAATCAGCAATGCTTGTATCTTTCCCCTCCTAGAGCAAATGCTGTCAGGCATTGAGAGTTGGGCCGAGGGGCACAGAGAAAAAAGCGTTTTTCAAGTCCACCACAGTGAAGTGAGTGGCCTGTTTTGGAATACTGCACAAGATGGATGCTGGGTTCAGGACAAGAGGGAACTCTTTTTGGACAATATCATTAGGTGGGCAGAGGTCCTGCACCATCCTCCATCAGTCCCCTTTCGCTTTCTTAATCGGATAAATTGCGGTATTGCTTGTGGAATTTGAGGGTACAATGATGCCCTGTTTCAACAGTGCGTATAGTGTCTTTAGGCCTTCCTCTGCTTCTTTTGATAGGGGTTACTGTCTTACTCTAGGCAACACAGCTCCTGGTTTTATCTTTATTTTTATTGGGGTCACTTCCTTCAATAACCCTACATCATGGGGGTTCATAGTCCACAAATTGGGTGGCACTAATTGTAAGTCTTTGCCACAGAAAGACGGTGGTGCACTGACAATGGCCATGAGGGGGTTTGTCACTCGTCTGTTTTGTACCATTATGTTGCAAGGCATACTTACTGCCAAAATTATTTTGCCATCAGTGTCATTGTCAGTGAACCGCTCTTCATCAGTTAATTCATGCAGTGCTATGTTTGGGTCAATACACAATATTGTCCTCCACTCGCAGCCATGAATGTCCAGTCCAATTGCCACAATACATTTTGCAGAAACCTGAACACCCTGCAGATCAAGAGACAAAATGGTGCTGGGCACTATCTCAGGGGTCGCTACTGGGCGAAAAACAAAATCAGAGGGCACTCTCCAATCCTTGCGTGTAATCTCTGGCGCCACACTTGCTAGCACCTGTATACCATAAACAAACATGTATGTGTTGGTTGGTACCCCTCGGACAACTATCTCATTTGCTATTGTTTGTATAAGAAGCATTGCTCACATGGCGCACATACCCGGGGTGGCACATTCCACCCCCCAGTCTGTAAATGCGATGGTCATGTTTAGTCTGCTTAGTAGGTCTCGTCCCGGTAAATTCACAGGTGAGTCCTCATGATGTAGTAGGGGTGCTCGTACTGTTCTTCCTCCTATTTTGACATCTAGCTCTTCTGTGTAAGGAACCGTGACTACAGCCACAGAAAATCCCTGCATCTCGAGATTCTTGCCAGATAATGGAAATTCACCTTCACATAAACATGATTTCTCTGCCCTGGAGTCCACCATAAAAATGAACTGTTTGTTTCCCATCTCTGCCCCCACCAGTGGTTCCTCGTCTGGATGTAAGGTAGTGGATAGGGCTGGACACGCAAGGGCTCTCTGTGGGCTGTCCTAATCTGGGTGGTGTTCGTTCCTGGGCAAGAGAAAACATTTTCACTTAGCACACACGTTCTTTGATAAGGTGCTGGAGCACCTTTAGCTGTGGTGGCAAATGGGTATGCATGTGTGTGTGGGATGCGATTGTGCTGCATTGAACATTTTTATGTGCAGTGTACCCCGGTGTGGGCCTATTGTCGGCTGCCCATCCTGTGTGAAGGGGCCCATGGGGAGTCCATACGGGCTACCTGGGTATGGGCACCAATACTATTGTTCGCTGCTGTACCACTGTGTGTTCTGGTAATTGGCCACAGGCCGGATACAACATTCTCTGGCAAAGGGTCCACCCCTCCCACACAACCAACATGGTCCAGGTCCACCCCCCTTGGTCCTTTGTCCTCCGTATTCACATCCACCCCCGTGGTCCTCGATACCCACCTCTTCCTCTTGCTGGTCTTCCCTGCCATTGAGGTCCTGTGTACAATCCTCTCCACCCCATTGCTCTTGACCGTTGTCCACCCATGTAGCTGCCATCCTGGCCTGTAGCACTAGCGGCCCCTCCCCTTCATCTGCCTGCCGCGACATTCACTAACTTACTCTGTACAAGCTTTGCATCGTCAGCTAATCTCCTCTGAGCTATTTCTTATTCCCTTTCTTTGATCCTCCTGCAGTGGTGTACTATAATGCTTTGTATTTCTGGCTACCCCTTGGCTTCTATCACAGCAATTTTATCAAGGGCCTTCTGTACCTACTTTGGGAGGCCTCGCTTGATGATAAAATAGAAAAGGGATGTAGACTGGTTCCAGGCCGTACCTGTCTTCGCCCACCACAGCTCCGACACGCGAAGAATGTACTGCGCAGCATCTTCCTTGTCCCCCATGGAACATTTTATTACCGAGTGTAAATCTGGGGATGTCAGGAAAGGTCCTCCGCAGTGCATCCCATACTCGTGTCCGCACATGGTTAAAGGACGCCCCGGCATGTATGTCATTCCCCATAGTCACTCCCGGGAACGCCGCCTTCACCCACACTGAGTCTGCCTGATCTGCCACTGCAGATATTAAAAGGTTCTTTATGTCCCCAATTGCTAATGGCACTCCCGGAGTATTTTTTTCAAATGCATATATCCATTTTCTCACAGCAGTGGGACTGCTTTGAGGAGATTGCTCTTGTCCATCAGTGCCCAAGGTATATAATGAGGTTGTCCCGCTCCCTTGTGGATGAGGGGCATCTGCAACTTTGATCTCACCTTCCCCTTACCTACCTTCAGTACTTTATTTTTTGCCAATGCCATTCTTCCTAACCTGTTTCGGGGCCTTCCCTCCCATCCTTCCTCTGTTGCTATTATTTGTGGGGTAGTGCATTGTATTGGCTGTACCCCTCCTACTGCCCCTTCATCGGCCTCATCAAAATCACGCCAACATTCTTCATCCCTTTCTGAAGCGACTGAATCATATCCCACACTTTCCGCCTCGCCTTCTCATTCCACTCGTACAGCTTTTATTGGGGCACCGTCTATTCTGAAAAGGAAAGGAAAGCGAGACTTATTGGCATGGGTGTTAATGGTGACTGCATAGTGTTCGTAATCGGGCCAGTTCTGCCTGGGTAGATGTTAATACTACTTCTAGATCTCGAGTGGTGGGCCCGGTGGGAGCTGTAGTAGTGCTTGATAGTGCTTGATGGGACGTATGGAGGAGGTGGTGCAGTGACCGCAGTCAAAGGCGCAGTGGCCCCTGGTACATAAACCGGGACCGCGTACCCTTCTGCAGGTCTTGTAAGAAATGGGTATATTTTCTTGGGTTATGCCCTTTCTTTCCCCTTATCTCCACCTTCATCGTTTGGCAATACTTTGTGCTCCATTTCCTTTTCCTGTTTATTTGTAGGGGGTGTTTCCTCGAACATCCTCTACAAATCTAACACCTCTTGTCTATGTTGAAGCTGTTTCCTTTTGTATTTTGCCATTAAATAGGTCGCTACATGGCCCAAAGTCCTTTTATCAAAAGACACTCCTTCTGGTCAAATATGAGGTTACCCCTCCCCATTTATTTCAGCTACCCACTGGCCATGGTATTTTTTTTAATCGATCACTATACAAGGGGACATGCTTGCAAATATGTGTAAGTGGTGTATCTAGAGCCATATTTATCAAAAGGGCTTTTTCCCCTCTCCCATATTTTCTTTGTGCTGTAACACTTCAACCTGTAATGTATAACTCTTACTGTTCAATTATTTACTTTTCAAAACATTACTTATGCATTCTCATGTTATTTACATAAAAGGTAGACTAGTAAACATTTCCACAAGACAAACCAATAATCACATTGACAACATCAAACAAAGAACATGAAACACTCGAAAATAAACCCATATGCCGTTAGTCCTCCTTTTAGGCAACCTTGACTTTTCCTTCCCCACACTGAACACTCACATCACCCCCACCCCTTCTGGGCCTCCCTACACAAGAGTTATAGAACAGTATAGATACTAAATACTACTAATTTCCAAGCCTACTAAAAATACGAGGCTCCTTCTTTATTCCATTTCCTCACTTATTTCCAGCACTGGTCGGGACAGTGCTACGCGGCGCCGCCTTCCACCCCCTTTCGGAGCTAGGTTCCCATATCTTCTCTTATTTTCTCACTGTACTCCTCTATATAAAAACCTAATGGCCATGAAAAAGAAAAAGCGATTTGTTTTCAACAATCACTCCACTCAGTCACACTAAACCCAATTCTTGAGTGTTCCCCTTAATTGATCTGCTCCACCCCTTCCCTTTTCCCTCATTTACTTCCCCTTGCAATCAATACTCACATGCCCGTGGTATTCCGAGAGCCTCCATTCGTGGTCTTTCCACAAGTGGGGGCGTCCCCACCATGGCCCTGTCCGGCTCCAGGGAGCAGTTGGGTATTCGCAAAGCCGGGACCCACAAAACTTGTCTCGCTGCGCATGTGTTTTTGTTTGAATCTGGAAGCCCTGGATCTCGCCGTAGTACAGGGATATCAAAGAATATCACGTTGGACGGTCACCAAATGAAGGTGCCCATTCCCGACACAATATACAAAAATCAGAATAATGGGCACACTCCAGTAGGGAATGAGCCCAGGAGATAGATTGCAAGTAGAACAAAGTTTATATGAGAAAAATTGTGCACACAGAGAACTCTGCTGCCCGGAGAGCGCTCTGCCAATAGATACACTGGCAGCATATTAAAAAGGCACCAAGCGTCATGAGCGACATCACATTACAAATGCACAATTGTGCAACGCAATTGGGTCGAGTCATTGGTGCTGTATAGATCCATAAGTGTTGACCAGAGGGGATTGGTGGGTGCTTAGGTGTCACTCCCACAGCACGTGGGTCAGCTGGGCTCATCTTTGCGAGGTGAAGGTCAAGCCAGCAAAATGACACTTTCCCTGACTAACTGATCTTGCAATAACAGCATTTGAGAGCATGAGACAAATGACACCCATAAAGTCAAGTAGGAATGTGGGCGCTTCTCAGAGTTCATAGACAAACTATAGGCAGGGATTGGACCCTCTGCACCCCGGTACCCACAAACCTAGAATCCCCGACCCAGGTGCCCACCTTGGATGTTTTGATCTACCCAATGCCTCATGATACGAATAGACAAGTGTTACGATTTGAAAGAATATATCAGTGTCCGGGGTCAGGGCTCTCGAGAGGTGTCTTCGTTTGGCCACTAAAGTAGGCCTAGTAGTTTACAGTTTAGCAGGGTGGGGGTCAAAAGGGACACAAGCAGGTTAGTGGAGATGAATGGGCTCTCAGGCGGGGGCTTGTTCTGGTCTCACATAGTGTGGTGAGGTCATCTGTTCTGGGACAGCACAAAAGGTTGCAACAATGAATAGCTGAACGTCCGTGAGAACAGGGCTTGTGTGAAGCTGGCAGTGGGGTGGGGGCCTGGGCTGGTAGTGTGAAGCAAGGGGCAGCGGGAGAGACAGGTTTTTAGAGATCATTTTCAGGCCTAGTAAAAGATGGCGTTTGGTGTATTACCTAAAATGGAGCCTTTGCAAGTTAATAAAGTCTAATTACATACTTTCCGTGTTAGTAATTAGTAGGTGATTAACACAGACTGTAGTTGGGGGTATAGGGGCTGTCCCCCCTTCAGCACAAGCGAGATTTGTGTCGCGGGAGTGGTGAGAGAGGCTGGATAGTCCACCTCTCTCCCAACACCATCATAGTCACTGCATTATCTGCGGGCACGCTGAGAAACACCCCATCTGGAGGGTATCAGGTAATAAAATCGCTGTAAAAATGTGTCATGATCACTGCTTCCAAGGAGCCAGGACCAGCCCAACGTCCTTGGAAGCAGGCCCCTAACCCTAATCATAAGCACCAGCCGGTCCCCACTGGGACCTTTTGGACCTTGTCCTGGCGCCGGTGGCACCAGGCTCATCAAAACCATTGGTCCTGGCACTGGAAGCGCCGGGCTCAT
This sequence comes from Ambystoma mexicanum, assembly GCF_040938575.1. Taxonomy (NCBI): domain Eukaryota; kingdom Metazoa; phylum Chordata; class Amphibia; order Caudata; family Ambystomatidae; genus Ambystoma; species Ambystoma mexicanum. Next base: position 1,091,939,824 of record NC_090929.1, read on the forward strand.
AATAGGTGTGAAGATGCTTGGGTGGACTTACCTGCAGTAGACCATGCTGCTTACTTACCAGCCACTTAGAAGCCATCTGAGAACAGGAACTACTTTCTTACCTGGGTGGGGCAGCTCCACTCCCTGGATACAGCACTGGAACTCTTCTGGAAACTGGAACTCTTTTCTTACCTAGGCAGGGCCGTGGAAGAAGACGCCTCATCAATCCAAGGCTATTTAAACCACACCCGATAGATGAAGCGTGCTTCGCGTTATTCTGCATCTGCAGCAGAACGCTCACCGAGTCTGCTCCGGCCTTTCTTCTTCCGATCCTGGACCTGCAAGAATCCTACTTACCATTTCAGTATCCAGACATCATCAGCACCTGCAAAGAACAGATAACAACAGGTTAGCAAGGCGAACTTTACACGCAGTGCTTACTTACCTGATCCATCGGCTGCGGCCGTTTCTTCACGCCGCATCTCCACCTGCAAAAACAAAAGCATTGCCATACTTACCAGCACGCTGTGAATTCCGGATTTCTTCGTTCTGCATCGCCGCCTGTGAAGACAAAGTATCGTTAACAACTTATTGGCATTCCGCGGACTCCGGCGCTGCAACCCAACATCTGAAAGGCAAAAGAAAAGACATTAAGCAGGTATTTACTTACGTCCATCACGCTCGTCGCAATAAAACGCCTGCGAATACTCCGGCGTCTCTTTAACACGAACTAAGCTGCAAGGAAAGAGACAGTTAGAGCGCTTGCCATACTTACGAACTTCCAGGCGCTTCACTTCATCTTTCATCTCAAGAGCCCTGCAATACATAAGGGAAAAGCATTATACAGAGTCTGCATATAAACGTGCCACGCATGTAAAGACTATAAAGACAAAAGGTGTCCAGAAACTCACCGCTCGTGCAGATAACGACGTTAACCATCCTCTGAGGCCTGTGTTTCACCAGTGAAGGAACTGGCAACGGCACCCTGCACCAGACGCAGATGGAGAGCCGAGCATTCACCTATATAAGGTAAGCACGTTGACCTAGGGGCTCTACGAAAAAGCTGGGAAGAGAGAGAGAGAGAGAGGGACATTCAACAACCCAGACCATTAACCCCCATATTCTTTCACCTGCAGAAACCTCACTCTTCGAGTCCGACACACAGTGCGAAGAGGTTCGACCCCAGAAGCCAATCGAGTCCTGCACATCACTTTTCGAGTCACAGACAGCTTCCTGCCAAGACCCGCGCCTCCGTGGGAATCAGGTGAGCGTTACAGAACGCGAAGCCCACCACAAAACTCCTACCCAGGCGCAATGGAAACCTCAGACACTGATCAACTAGCCCAGTTGCTCAGGGAATTAAGAGCAGAAGTACATGCAGCTCGTTAGGAAACGAACTCTCTAAGAAGAGAACTGATCATTTCCAAGGAGCGAACAGAGGACCTTGCTAGGCAGTTGTTACAAACGCAGGCAGGACAGACACCTTTGCCTGTTCCAGGAGGAAGTTATCCTTCTGCATCATCTTCAAATCCAGTGCAAATCAATCTGGATCACCAGAAAAGCGTTCGGGCGGATGACTATTTAGTTTTTAAGTGAGATAAATTGGATCCAAATGGTCTGATGTTACTTATTGAGCTGAGTGCGGAGTTAATTTATGTGGCAGTGAACTAATGGGTGCCTGTGTGGGCTATGAAGCATGGATAGGTATTCAAATACGTGACTCCCGTGACTATTGAGGTTAAAATAGCCTTGCACCCGTTTTTAAAAAAAGTGTATCACGCAGTGTAATGGTGAAAAAACCACAGTAGACAGTAAAGCGTGATTGAATTTCACATCTGTAGTGTCTGTTGTAGGTTTTACGTTTTATAAGATTGAGGGACTGTAGTATAGCGTGGCGGTGGATTGGGCTAGAGCCTGCCAAAACTTTAAGTAATTGGAAGCAGGTGAAATTTCCCACGGTGCGGCTATATTAGTGAAGAACAATAGAGTTCTTGATTAACACAACGTGTTGCCGGATCAGAGCAGAACTGTGGTGATCGCTAGTTTCTTACCTGAAAAAAGGTGGAGAGACGGTAGAATGGACGTCTGCCCGATGAGCCAGGAAGCCAAGTGTTTAGTTTTGGAGAGGCGGGTAGCGTACATACACTGTGTGGCTGGTAGGCGCATACGTAGTGGCAGGATAGCTTGGGACACTATGCTAGAGGGAAAAGCGCATGCGTAGTAGAATAGTATACGCGTATGCGCAATGGAGCTTGAGTAGGGACACTGATACGGATCAGTGTAGTAAACGGGTGCAAGCCGTGATGGGAGCATGGTTCTCTTAATGTATTGATGCTGATATGTCTCTGATTGTCATGAACACTGTTATTTTAGTAGAACACAAGATGCATACATAATTGTTACAACCGAATTTTAGTTAGACACATTTCGAGAGACTAGTACATATCGTATACATCATGCTTAGATCCAATCAAGCTAGTGGAAGACAAACACAACTTTGTTTGAGGTATATAATTAAAGCAAAGGATTGAAAAAAGAAAAGTCACATGCTCTTACAGAATTCAGAGACTATATTTGAGGCATTCAATTTGGTTTGAAAGAGAGGGATCGTAGGTGCCTAAAAGCAAGGACCGGGGTACTTTGCCTATTGTTGACGTACTTTGAAAACTAACCAAGTCTGGTAAAAGACTTATTTGGGGGGGGGCATACATTGTGGTTCATGTGGCATACAGTATGGTTACGGACCATTGGGTAGGTGTTTGTTAGAATGGTGTGAGAAAGCACAATACCAAATGACATTGTTACAAGACATGTATTGATTCATAATAAATGAAGGGCTGAGAAAGGAATTTATTTGAAGAATAGATTCCATTTTATTGCTATATTAATGCCCTGTTTCACAGAATCAAGACGGAAGATCCATTTGTGCTCCAGTTTACAAAGTGAGAGATCTCTATCGCCACCTCTAAATGGGTACTTGGCTATTTCTAGAACAAACCAGAAGATGTCATTGTGGGTGTGGTGGTTCTCTTGGAAGTGTGCCACCGTTGGTTTGTCTGGAACAGCATTTTTGATGCATGAGCGATGTTCACATATGTACTGTCTCACTTCCCTCTTGCATTTGCCGATGTATAGCAGGTTGCAAGGGCATTGAATTGCGTATACTGTACATTTGCTTTTACAGTTGGTGAAAGATTCGAAATTCCAATTCTTTCCATTGAGATCAATGGATTTCATGTTTTTTGTCAAACAGCAGACTGAGCATGAACCGCATTTAAAATGTCCTTTGACAGGGGGTAGATTCCACAGGGTGGTTTGTTTGTTTGGCCTGGTGGGTTCAGTATAAGTGTTGACCAGCCGATCTTTGAGATTTCTACTCCATTTAAATGCGAAACGGGATTTGATAGGCTTAAATGTCAGTTTGAAGGATGTTCCAATGTTTAAGTATGGTCTTCCAGACTATCAGGCTTAGATTCGTCTTCAATAACAAGCCGGAAAAAGCCCCCCCCCCCGGATCAACTGGACTGAGACCACCTTCGACCTTCACACCACTATCCCACATGGTCTGCCCAGAGATTCTAGCTTTTGAAAACCACAGCCTCCTAGAAACCAACAAATTCTTCGAGAAAAACATCAGATATCCAGACAACCTCAAGAAAAACGAATGCACAGCCCTAAAAAACCTTGAAAATAATCTCGACTTTTTGATAAAACCTGCCGACAAAGGAGGAGGTATCGTTCTGTGGTCTAAGACTTTATACTACACAGAAGTCCAAAAACATCTCACTAACACTAAATTCTATCGCCAGATACCGATCGATCCCACCACCAGACTCCTTAATGAAATAGAAAGCCTAATGTGCCATGCACTCCAAGAAGGCTGGATCGATGTCGACGAAAAACTATTCCTGATAAACCGTCATCCAATACTACCTGCATTTTACCTACTACCTAAGATCCACAAAGACGCTGACAATCCACCAGGCCGTCCAATAGTAGCAGGAATAGGATCTGTCCTAGAACCACTATCCATTTACATTGACTACTTTCTACGGCCATTCATTAATCAAATGAGGTCCTACGTGCAAGATATTACATCGACCATCAAAAAACTTGACACGCTGGCTACCAATGAAGAAGAATTCCTAGTGACCCTTGACGTGGAGTCGCTATACACGAGCATCACTCAACGCGAATGCATCGAAGTCTTAGCCACATACCTCGATAAAAGAACCAACATGGAACCACCTACGACTTTCATACTAGAATGCATTCGCATCGCACTTACTGAAAACTACTTTATTTTTGAAACATCTTTTTACCAACAATGCCATGCGACATCAATGGGAGCAACTTTCGCACCAGACATAGCCAACCTCTTCATGGATTTTTTTTAAGGCAACTTCATCTACGACGTCAACAACCCTTTCAAAGAACAAATAGGCTTCTGGATCAGGTATATCGACAACAACTTCATGACTTGGAAAGGAAATGAAACAGAACTAAAACGTTTTTTCACATGGCTCAACAATCAAGATCCCTGCATCAAGTTCACGATCCAGTCAGATAAACATTCCATTCCATTTCTAGACCTCACTGTCTACAAAACTACCACCAATACTTTAGCAACAACCCTCTACAGGAAACCAACTGCCAAAAACACACTTCTGGAATTTAACAGTTTCCACCCGCCTAGTCTGAAAGAAAACCTCCCATTTGGCCAATTTATGTGCCTAAAGCGTAACTGTACAAAACAAGAAGATTTTGACACAACCAGCAGAGACCTTACCACAAGACTTAAAGAAAGAGGCTACCCCAGCCACATGATCCGTCGAGCTAGAAAACAAGCAAAAAACCGCAGCAGAGAATCATGACTCGAGCCTACCCCACGAGAACTTTGTAAGGAAAAAATTACCTGTGTTACTACCTTTTCACCACTCATTAATCAAATAAAAAAGACCATACTTAAACATTGGAACATCCTTCAAACTGATTCATTTAAGCCTACCAAACCCCGTTTCGCATTTAAACGGAGTAGAAATCTCAAAGATCGGCTGAACCCACCAGGCCAAACGAACAAACCACCCTGTGATCTCAACGGAAAGAATTGGAATTTTGAATCTTTCACCAACTGTAAAAGCAAATGGACAGTATACGCAATTCAATGCCCTTGCAACCTGCTATACATCGGCAAATGCAAGAGGGAAGTGAGACAGCGCATATGTGAACATCGCTCATGCATCAAAAATGCTGTTCCAGACAAACCAATGGTGGCACACTTCCAAGAGAAACACCACACCCCCAATGACATCTTCTGGTTTGTTCTAGAAATAGCCAGGTACCCATTTAGAGGTGACGATAGAGATCTCTCACTTCGTAAAATGGAGCAAAAATGGATCTTCCGTCTTGATTCTGTGAAACAGGGCCTTAATATAGCAATCAAATTGAATCTATTCTTCAAATAAATTCCCTTCTCAGCCCTTCATTTATTATGAATCAATACATGTCTTGTAACAATGTCATTTGGTATTGTGCTTTCTCACAACATTCTAACAAACACCTACCCAATGGTCTGTAACCATACTGTATGCCACATGAACCACAATGTATGCCCCCCCCAAATAAGTCTTTTACCAGACTTGGTTAGTTTTCAAAGTACGTCAACAATAGGCAAAGTACCCCGGTCCTTGCTTTTAGGCACCTACGATCCCTCTCTTTCAAACCAAATTAAATGCCTCAATTATAGTCTCTGAATTCAGTAAGAACATGTGACTTTTCCTTTTTCAATCCTTTGCTTTAATTATATACCTCAAGCAAAGTTGTGTTTGTCTTCCACCAGTTTGATTGGATCTAAGCATGATGTATACCATATGTACTAGTCTCTCGAAATGTGTCTAACTAGAATTTGGTTGTAACAATTATGTATGCATCTTGTGTTCTACTAAAATAACAGTGTTCATGACAATCAGAGACACATCAGCATCAATAAATTAAGAGAACCATGCTCCCATCACAGCTTGCGCCCGTTTTCTACACCGATCCGTATCAGTGTCCCTACTCAAGCTCCATCGCGCATACGTGTATACTATTCTACTACGCATGCGCTTTTCTCTCTAGCATAGTGTCCCAAGCTATCCTGCCACTACGTATGCGCCTACCAGCCACACAGTGTATGTACGCTACGCGCCTCTCCAAAACTAAACACTTGGCTTCCTGGCTCGTCGGGCAGACGTCCATTCTACCGTCTCTCCACCTTTTTTCAGGTAAGAAACTAGCGATCACCACAGTTCTGCTCTGATCCGGCAACACGTTGTGTTAATCAAGAACTCTATTGTTCTTCACTAATATAGCCGCACCGTGGGAAATTTCCCCTGCTTCCAATTACTTAAAGTTTTGGCAGGCTCTAGCCCAATCCACCGCCACGCTATATTACAGTCCCTCAATCGGATAAAACGTAAAACCTACAACAGACACTACTCATGTGAAATTCAATCACGCTTTACTGTCTATTGTGGTTTTTTCACCATTACACTGCGTGATACACTTTTTTTAAAAACGGGTGCAACGCTATTTTAACCTCAATAGTCACGGGAGTCACGTATTTGAAAACCTATCGATGCTTCATAGCCCACACAGGCACCCATTAGTTCACTGCCACATAAATTAACTCCGCACTCAGCTCAATAAGTAACATCAGACCCTTTGGATCCAATTTTTCTCACTTAAAAACTAAATAGTCATTCTTTACATGCAAGTATTCGATGTATATTTTTCAGTCACCAAACGTAATCCACGTTTTCCTTCCTACACAGCGGCTTAGGCTATTTTTCTAACCTGAAAAAGCCTCCAACGACACAGGAATATTTCACCCATGCAAATAATTTTCCATCTTCTCCACTGGACCGCATACCATTAACTAAGGTATGCTCATCACTCAGTTTTTTGACCTACTACTATGTGAATCATTCATACCAGTCAGGCATATTTACTGCCATCTTTCTCCTTGTAGATTATTTCCACGGACGCAAGATTCATTCACTTGTTCCTCTGAATTCAATGCATGGTCAACCGTTGACAGAACATAGGTAGGTTTCCTATAGCGCAGAACCTTTTCACACTGATTCCTCTGTGTGGTCACATCCTTCCTCTGATACACTCTCTCTCACCCCAATAGGCGTTCACCAGTCCAAACAACGTCCTGATGAAAGTTCGGACCCTTCATCTGCGAACATTATTTACACAGTGAAGGCTGAATACACCCCGAACCAGAAACACCTATAACAATGTGTCTACCACAATGACATACTCCCAGTCTGACTGTAGTATTTGAAAGCCACAACATGTTACTAACCCTCACCTACCTAACTGTGATGCAATAACAGTTTTGTACTCATTACTATTATTATTTTTTCTTGCTCTTTGTTACAAGCCAAACCAGGCTTGCATATGATCTTTCATTTTAAATTGTGTTTTCCTGTTGAGAACTCACCAATTCTATATGTATGTCTGAATAAATCTAACTATATTCCACTCCTATTTTTTGTGACCTTTAATAGCTAGCAACCATAATCTAGCTTTCTGCCTTTTGAAAACCTACCATAGCAACACGGTTAAATAGGGGTAGCTGTTGACTCTCTCTCTGTTCTTTGTTGTAAACGCCTTCTTGAGTCAAGCCCCCCCTCTAACAAAAAAGAAGGACCCCAGCCCCACTTTTTCTTTAATATACTGGCCATACACTAATATCGTGAACCAGAGCTAGAAAGGGGAAAAAGTTATATCTGTGTTATGTGGATTACTCGGCCGTGTTCAACAAAGTTGATAGACCTAGGTTATGGTCGAAATTAAGGAACCGGGGAATTTGCTCATGTATATTGCACTTTGTTAAGGCAGTCCACTTGGACATGGAGGGGAGCCTAACAAAAGCCATCAAGACCAACATCGGCCATAGGCAGGACTGATCTTAGCACCAGCATTAATCTATACTTGGCAGATATGGACAAAGCCTTCAATGAGATCCATGGCTGTCGCCACATGGTTGGGAATGAAGAGATAAGATGGCTTACATATGCGGATGACACCATGGTCTTGGACAATACTCCCATTGGAGTCCAGTGCTCAATTAAAGCGCAGCATGTTTATGCTACAGAAAACAATATGGAGATCAATCTAAATAAGACAAAGGTGATGGTAATAGGAGTACCTCCGAATAGTATACCAATGTTCTGTTGGGAAATTAATGGAACACCACTTGAGGTTGTTTGCCCCGGAATGACCATTTTGGAAAACCCCGCAAAAAACAGTATGAAGAAAAATTGACTGGAAAGGTGATTAGTAAATGGAACATAACTAAACATTTTCTTGCCAGTAGGGGCGGCCATTCAATAAAAAGTTACTTACAAATATGTAGGACAAATATAATACCAAGTATTTTATACGGGTTGGAGGTGCTCACTGAATAAAACATTCAATAGTTCAACAGACTAGAGGTTGATATTGAGATTACCTAGGTCGGTACCTATTGAGACCATTAGGTGTGAACTAGTTTTCACATCTCTAAAAGTACTCTGGTAAGTACAACAATGCACATTATATCAAATTTAAGACTAAGAATTTGATAGAAGATTCCATGATGTGCCTGATAGAATGAGACAACTTAATTAAGAAAAGTAACCCACTAATGGAAAATATTACTACATCACCTGAAAAGCTATTAGAGACCCTTTGTCTGTTAACTGCATTCGAGGACCCTGAATTGCTAAATAACTTATATACAAAGTTAAAAATTAAAGCTAGAGACTGGGACTCATCATTGAATGTGGATGCATTGAGCTTAAAAAACAATATAGATACTATGCTACTCAGAGATTTAATATAGGATGAGCATGCGATTATCTTCTGAAATATTGTAGTTAGGACCTTTGCGTTTTAAAATATATCGAAGATTCAACATATTACCTTGTCATGAATATACTAGTGCCTGGGTTGGTATAGCCATAGAAGAAAGGAAATGTAGATTTTGTTAATCTTATCTAGAGACATCCAGGCATATATTGATAAACGGTTATACAAAACTGGTAAGAGAATTAACATCTGTCTCCCAAGATCAATTGTGGGCTACGATATACTCTGGCTTACAAAAATTGGGTACTCCCTATTTTTTGTTATCGGGGGTCAATCTTGAACAGAAAAGGGAGAGTCTTTGAACAATATCCATGAACTTCAAGATAGACTACCCCTCTCTTTGTCTCCAAGTAGGCAGCAGGACAGCGACACATATATCTACTTTCTTATTTTGTAGATAGACGGAATCGCCAGAGGATTTTTTTATCTCACAGTATCTGTAATTTTATTAAGAATTATTTTTTTTAAAACACAAAATATATGATCAGTGATATCATGAATACATAAATTATACATACAGTGGAATTACAGAGACAGTAAAATTTACACAATCAATACAAAATTCATCCACAAAAAATGGTGTTAACAAAATTCCCAAAAAAGGTTCACACAACAATTAGAAAGAAAAGAAAATTAGGTTACCTAAGTGACATAGAAATATTCCCCTCTCTATTTGTTTAAAGCTTGGTGGGAATGTGGTAAGTATGTTCTACTTGGCAACTCTCTTAACTACACTCTGTGCTTTTTACTTGAATCAATGTCACATACAGTTTATATGAAAACCGATATTATGGTATTCCAACACAGATCGGGAAGACAAGCTGTTGATGCTTCCCTATAAGTCGACATATGTTTTGGCCTTTATAGACCGTACTGCACTATCTCTAATGCTGTTGGTGCAATGATTATTGAGGCCATCTTCAGGACACAAAGTTATTCTTTCGAGAACTTAATTCCTCCCCCAATGATTATATCTTCAGTTTTGATCTGCAATACAAACATTTCAAAAAACACTGTCAATACACTGATACACGTCTCCACAAAATTAAAAACAGCTTATTATTCCAGAGATAATGTCTTGGGTCTCAACAAAGAGGCCACTGCATGCACTGACCTGTTGCCCAAAATGTCAAATTGGGGACTTGAGCTTCAGCGGCTGGCAGCTTATTACTTAAAGTCAGACACTTCAGGGGCATGTGGCTGCCTGTCGAACAACAAGTTGTTTTTGTTTTACTTATTCATTAGGGAAATATTTTCTTTATTTAAATACTTTCTGCAACTTTTTATTCTGTTTCTCATCTTAGCGTGGGATACACCTTCACACGACTTTGATGAGTATTTATTTTTTCAAAATGCAGGTTTTCGCAAAACGGCTATTTCCTTTTCAGACGTATTATTTTCTCAAGGATAGATTGATATGGTCCAGTCTATGAAAATAACAGTAAATAAAAAAATATATATTATAGAACTTCGATGTGAACACTAATTCTGATCACATAAGGAAGGTATACATAAGTCGATGTGTGTGGTACAGATTGATGAAAGATTGGGATCCGTACGTGGTGGAAATCACGACTCATATCAATAAACGGGATGAGAATAAGGGGAAGATGTATAAATATAGACTACAATTTTATGACATTTGTCCTCCCTTTTTTCATAGACTGGACCATATCAATCTATCCTTGAGAAAATAATACGACTGAAAAGGAAACAGCCGTTTTGCGAAAACCTGCATTTTGAAAAAATCAATACTAAGGTTGGGTGAAGGTGTATCCCACGCTAAGGCGAGAAATAGAATAAAAAGTTGCAGAAAGTATTTAAATAAAGAAAATATTTCTCTAATAAATAGGTAAAACAAAAACAACTTGCTGTTTGACAGGTAACCGCAGGCCCATGAAGCGGCTGACTTTAAGTAATAAGCCGCCAGCCGCTGAAGCTCAAGTCCCCAATTTGGCATTTTGGGCAACAGGTCAGTGCACACAGTGGCCTCTTTGTTGAGACCCAAGACATTATCTCTGGAATAATAAGCCATTTTTAATTTTGTTGAGACGTGCATCAGTGTGGTGACAGTGTTTTTTTTTTTAAATGATTGTATTGTACATCAAAACTGAAGATATAATCATTGGGGGAAGAATTAAGTTCTCGAAAAATAACTGTGTGTCCTGAAGATGGCCTCAATAATCATCGCACCAACAGCATTAGAGATAATGCAGTACGGTCTATAAAGGCCAAAACATATGTCGACTTATAGGGAAGCATCAACAGCTTGTCTTCCGATCTCTGTTGGAATACCATAATATCGGTTTCCATATAAACTGTATGTGACATTGATTCAAGAAAAAAGCACAACGTGTAGTTAAGAGAGTTGCCAAGTAGCACAAACTTACCATATTCCCACAAATCTTTAAAGAAACAAAGAGGGGAATATTTATATGTCACGTAGGTACCCTCATTTTCTTTTCTTTCTAATTTTTGTGTGAACCTTTTTTGGAAATTTTGTTAAAACACCATTTTTTTGTGGATGAATTTTGTATTGATTGTGTAAATTTTACTGTCTGTGAAAATCCACTGTATGTGTAATGTATGTATTGATATGATTGATCATATATTTTATGTGTTTTAAAAAAATAAATGTCTTAATAAAATTACAGATACTGTGAGATAAAAAATCCTCTCGAGATTCTGTCTATCTACAAAATAAGAAACTAGATATACATGTTGCTGTCCTGCTGCCTACTTGGAGACAAAGAGAGGGGTAGTCTATCTTGAGGTTCATGTATATTGTTCTATGATATACTCTGCCAGACCTTTGGTCATAAGTGGGGCAGCCTATTATATTTGGAAGAGAGTGGTTTTAGCATCATAAGTGTTTTTACGTTTCCCTTGTAGTTTGGTACTGATGTCTACTGATAGTATTAACTTAAAATATTTAGCTCATCAAACCTGTTTTACGACAAATTGAATGGAATTTGAAATAACGTGAATGAAACTATGAATATGTGACTAACATTGCTATTCTTAATAGTTATCCACATGGAACAAGGATATGTTTTTAATGTTTTTCCATTATTTCCGATTGTCTTTTTAAACATTTTAAATGTTTGTATGTATGTATGCATTAATGAAATAATGGATAAAGTGAATGTAATGTTTTTACCATATTTGTTAAAAGGAATATCTCTGAAGACAGGAGTGGGGTTTCATATTTCTTTATTTAGATCTTTAGGCACAACAGTGCAGGTAATGAATGACAGGAACTCACAGCATAAAGTTGAGTAGGAGATATTGAAGGGCCCACCGGCTCCACCACCCAGGCTGAATAATAGTGACTGCCTGGTATGGAACTCAAGACTTTAAATGCATACTTAAACTTTCCACTCACTGGGGAGGCATTCTCTTTTTGACATCACAGTTATCACAGATTATATTTTCTCGAAGGCAATTACAGGACATAACAGTATTATATTGAATTGGAAATTGCGATTGTGGAAAAGGTTTTTTGATAATGATAATGCATGTAAATACAAAAATATAAAGAATTACAATTTTAAAAAATAAGATAACACTCAAATGAAATGAATGCTGCATTTTAATGATAAAAATATGTTGTAATGATTTACCATAAATATTACAGCCACAAAATGTTTTTCATTTATGTATATAAGTTTAAAAAATAAGTTTTAAGGAGGGGACGCTGTTGCGCACATCGAGCATGGATGCCTGAAGGGAGAGCTCCGGCTCAAAAGCAATCCTTATACTAAATAAATACTTCCAGCACTGTTCCAGACACACCGAAAACCAATAATTTAGTGGAGGATGGCTAAAGGCACATTCCCTGAAGAAACGGCGTAGATCCTTGGCAGGATCGTTGAGATGTTACATCTGAAAATCCTGGCGGCCGGGAGGCTTCTGCGCGGCTGCCTGACGGTTCCGTGAAAAACACCAGCGAGAAGCCGTGCTGGGGGGAGGGAGGCTGCATTGCGCCTCCAGCTCCCTGGGGCCGGAAAAGGACGCCGAGTGGACACCTCGCCCCGCGCGGCACTACAGCACTGGCCGGCACATCTCGGGACCTGCGGCTGGAGACAGGAGAAGGAGAGAGATGAAGGGAATTAGACCTGAGGCCGTGTGTTGCTCCCGCTGGGTGCGTAGCTCGGGGCGCTGCAGCCGCCGGGGGATCCTGCCCCCACGCCCGCGTCTCCACGTGGCGATAATTCGCGGCCCCACAGCGAGGAGCAGACAAGAGCTAAAGATACGTGGGAGGGGAGGACACTGCCCCCCCGTACCAAGTAAGTGGGGCAAGGTCCGGGGGGAGCTCCTGTCAGCGCCTGGCACCCGGGGAAACGCGCCATCCAGCTCACGGCCCACGCTGAATGGGGGAGACACAATCAGATGACCCCCGCGGGCAGAATCTCAGCTGCACCAGCAGCGCTGCTGAACGCCCTGACAAGGAAATAATTTAAACATACTCTGGGATAAGCCTGGGGGGTTCTGGTCGCCGAAGGAGAGACAGAGTCCCCGGGGAAACGCGCCATCCAGCTCACGGCCCACGATAGGACCTGCTGAAGGGGGAGGCCCACACTATCAAGTAAAACTGAGATCCCAGGAGGCGAAGCAAGTTGAACCCTGATAGACTCTGGCGGAATTAGCAGTAGAATCCATATAAGGCCTCAAAATACGGAACAACGGCCCGCAAATTTAGTACATCCTCCATATAACGGACACAATTAGACGGCCCCCGCAGGCGGACTCCCACCTACACCAGCAGCGCTGCTGAACACCTTAATAAGGAAATAATTTAAACTGACTCGGGGATAAGCCTGGGGGGGTTCTGGTCGCCAAAGGAGAGACAGAGTCCCCGGGAAACGCGCCATCCAGCTCACAGCCCACGATAGGACCTGCTGTAGTGGGAGGCCCACACTATCAAGTAAAACTGAGATCCCAGGAGGCGAAGCAAGTTGAACCCCGATAGATTCTGGCAGAATTAGCAGTAGAATCAATATAAGGGCTCAAAACACGGAACAACAGCCCGCAAAGTTAGCACATCCTCCGTATAACGGACACAATCAGACGGCCCCTACAGGCGGAATCCAAGCTACATCAACAGCGCTGCTGAACACCTTAACAAGGCAGTAATTCAAACAGACTGGGGGATAAGCCTGGGTGGGGGGGTTCTGGTCGCTAAAGGAGAGGCAGACTCACTCCCTGGGCACGTGCAAAATATCCTGAGTGAGAAACGGGCGCAAAGGGGAACACTCCCCCATCTTTTCCTGTACAACAACGCTTTTGGTGGTGATACGTGGGAGAACACAGTCCATCCTTAACCGTAAGACACAACACATGGGCCGCTACGAGAAGAAGGGCACAGGAGGGAAAAAGACCGGCCCAATGGACACTTTCGCCAGCTCGCAACTACACGGGATGGCCAGGGGGATGTCACAGGCACCTGATAGACAGGAGGGAGATCCATTGGACAGGCTGGCAACACTGGTGCAGAATGGATTCATGGCCGTAAACGTGAAATTGGACGATATATTGGCGACAATCGGATCCCTGAAAGCACGAGTGGAGAAAGAAAGTGCGCGTACCACGGAAGCACGAACGAGGATACGATCTTGCAACATAGCCGCGACATAGCCCAACTCAAAATGGAACTGCATAAAACTCAAAATAAGTGTGAAGACCTTGAATCAAGATCTGGGAGGAACAACATCCGGATTGTCGGGGTTTCGGAAACTTTTGGCAAGGGTCCCATGGAGAGACAAGTGGAAAATTTGTTGAAGGATATCCTAGGAGCCGACTCCTTTTCGGAGCACTTTCTAATTGAAAGAGCCCACCGCAACCTAGCACCAGCACCACCCCCGAAGCCAGGGGCTCCCCCCGCACCATAATCGCACAAATCCTCAATTACAGGGACAGAGATACCATACTTCGACTATCCAGGGAGAAAGGAACTCTATATCACGAGCAAAATAGAATCCACATATACCCGGACTTCTCAACTAATATACAAACACAAAGAAGGTCCTATGAAATGGTTAAAAAACAGCTACGCTTGCGCAATGTACCCTATGCTCTCATCTTCCCAGCGAAAATGAGAATACAGCACGGGGGAAGAGCTCTCTTCTTCGAGAACCCCTCAGAACCTATGGCTTATATGGAAGCTTCCATCCCATTACCTCCGGGAATCGTGCGATTGACCAAAATGCGAGACCACAGCCGAGAGATGAGAGGCGAGACCCTACAGATTGACCAAATCACGCCACCCACCGTCACGAGAATATACACGAGAAAGATACAGTTGCATGGACGGCTTGAACAATGACTCATGATCACTCGAGCCGTGAGCCTCCGTGGGGGGCTAGCCAGATGGCTACAACAGGCGACCCTCAGGAAATCTCCGCCAGTTCAAGGGAATGGAAATTAAAGGGCAGCATCGTCAAGTTGGGGGAGATGATGTGGGTGGGGCGCCAAAACGTTACAAGATGTTGAGCTCCGTTGAGCTATGTGGGAATGGGGGGATGCATTGAGGTTCTGGGACCCAGTTGGAGAGGTTCTACAAGTTAAAAATTGTGGTTGCATCGCTGCACATGACACACTCCCAAAAGACAGTAGAACGAGAGACATGGTGAAGGTATACAGATATGGCACACACTAATGTGATGGCTCAAGGGCTGAAGCATAAACTTCTGACATGGAATGTCCGTGGACTGAACAATCGAGCTACGTTGAGCAAGGTGGGAGCCTATGTCACCAGGCACCACCCCCAGGTGATCATGTTGCAAGAAACACATGCACGCCAGAAAGTCAATGTTGAGTTAATGAGAGGATGGGGGCAACATAGATATTACACTAAATACTCTTCGCAGGCAAGAGGAGTACTCACCCTGATCCATCCCTCTGTTTGCTTTCGATTTGAAAAAAGTAAAATAGACCCTCAGGGTCGCTATGTCATAGTATGGGATAGTATTGCTGGGGAAGAATTAATATTGGTTAACGCATATGGTCCAAATTTGGACGACCCTGATTTCTATACTAATGTGGTGCATGAGATAGGCTTCTCTGGGGGCGAGCAGATATTGTGGGGAGGAGATTTCAACATCATCTTGGACGCCACTCTAGAGCGCTCCACTTCTAAACACAGAAATCCCACAAGAACATCCGTCATCCTACATCACATCCTAGCCCAGCTGACAATGGTGGACCCCTGGAGAGTACTACATCCACATAAAAGACAATACTCATTTTACTCCTCAGTACACGACACTGAGGGCCTCATTACACGGTAGGTGGTAAGGGTTTACCGGTACCGGTAAACCCTTACCACCTTACTATGAGGTCCCTTTGCGGGACCCGACCTTAAAATTGGGACCCGCAAAGGGACCTTGGTGCTAATTACGGTACCGCAATTTTCGGTACCGTAATTAGCTCCTTCCCCATTCCCATTGAGCCCTTTGGGGCAAAAATGGGAATGGGGAAGGGCCATGGAGAAAGGGGGAATTACCGCCCGCCAACCTTGGAATGGGGTGCTAATTCCCCTTTCCTCCATGGTGGTACCGGTATGGTACCGGCGGCAACCATGGTGCTAATAGCACCATGGTTTACCGCATTCCGTGTAATGAGGCCCTGAATCTTGTATACATTATTGGCTGGTGTCCGCATCTCTCATGAACCAAATCGAGAATAGTGAAATACTTCCTAGTACACTGTCGGATCACTCCCCCATCCTTTTAGATATAACATTAGATAATATAAAACCCCCGGTCAGGAGATGGAGAATGCCACCTAACATCCTAAAGGACCCAGCAGTAGCGGACGCGCTGCATACAGAGGTAGAATACTTCCTTGAAACCAACAAGGATTCAGTCGATAGATATGCAACCCTATGGGAGACCTTTAAGGTATGGGTGAGGGGGATCTTGATCTCTAAATCCATGGGTCTGTTGAGGTCCGTCAGGCTGGAACTGGCGAAAGTGGAGAAGCGCTTGGGAGAACTAGAAGCGCGATATACAGACACGCATGAAGAAAACACCCTGGCAGACATGAACAGAAACCTACAAGAATTTAATAAATTAGCTACCAGGGAACTATTGTATATGACAACTCCAATCAGAGCACGACGTTATGGTGAACGGAACAGGGCAGGTCGCACCCTGGCTAACCTGTTAAAGGCCGAGAGGCATCATACACCGATCTCCAGCATAATAGCGGGTGATGGCACAGTAACCACAAGTGAGGAGGACATAAATAGAGAATTCACCCACTTCTATTCAGAACTATATGCTAATCACGACCTGAAATCAGCCACTGACACCAGAGATTACCTAGACAGGATCACACTCCCGGCACTGCCTGTGGAGCATAGATTACTGCTGGACCAGCCCCTAACAATTGACGAGATAACAGAAGCAATAAAATCATTAGCCAACGGAAAGGCACCCGGCTCAGACGGACTGGGAGTCGAATTATACAAGGAGCTCAGAGAAGAGCTGGCCCCGGTACTACTCTCTGTGTGGGAGGAGGCCATGGAGTTCGGAACACTTCCAACATCCATGGGAGAGGCTATAATAACGGTGCTCCTGAAGCCAAGGCGTCCGCCGAATGAGATGTCCTCTTACGGGCCCTTATCCTTAATAAACTGTGATGCAAAAATATTTGCTAAAATCTTGGCCATGAGACTCCTACCCAACATGCCCATGCTGGTACACCCGGACCAGTGCGGTTTTATTTCCACCAGGTCAACGGCACTGAATCTCCTTAGGCTGTTCGGTGTCATGGCTCAGATCAAGCCCGAAGTCCAGGCAGTAGCCGTATCCTTGGACACTGAAAAGGCGTTTGATTCGGTGTCATAGATGTACCTGTTTATGGTACTTGAGAAATTTGGACTAGGCCCATACTTTCTTAAATGCGTAAGGCTATTATATACTAACCTTAGAGCCAGGGTACTGACCAACCGCAACTTGTCTGAGTGGTTTGGGCTGGGAAGGGGTACGAGACAGGGTTGCCCGTTCTCCCCCATACTGTTTTACCTTACGATGGAACCGGTCGCAGCAGCT
Organism: Ambystoma mexicanum; assembly: GCF_040938575.1. Classification (NCBI taxonomy): domain Eukaryota; kingdom Metazoa; phylum Chordata; class Amphibia; order Caudata; family Ambystomatidae; genus Ambystoma; species Ambystoma mexicanum. The sequence goes on from NC_090929.1 coordinate 1,091,957,760, forward strand.
ATTAGGGAACATGAAGGACAGAGGGGTATAAATATGGCTGGCCTAACCCAGTCGATATCATTGTAAGCAGATGACACCCTGTTGTATATTCGAGAGCCGGATGTACACCTAGGGCCAGCAATGGAAACTATACATGAGTTTGCAGAATACTCAGGCTATAGAACCAACTGCTCCAAGTCCGAAGTCTTCCCCCTAACCCCTGCCACTAGGTGCCCGAACAACATGCAAGGTCTACAATGGTCTCCCATTAAAATAAGATACCTGGGTATTATTGTGTCGGGGGACAAAGCATCTCTATACTCGGACAACCACGCCTCACTGTTAAACACGATTTCCACCAAACTCTGCCTATGGGCTAAAGTCCCCATCTCGCTTATCGGCCGGGTTGTTATATTGAAAATGGCCATCTTACCAAAGCTATTATATATATTCACTAATATTCCGATATGGCCTGGTAAACAGTTCTTTGATGCTCTTAGGTCCATGGCTGTAGAGTTTGTTTGGTGCAGAGGGGGGGCCAGAATGAAATGGGGGAAAATGGTGGAACCCTATAATAAGGGTGGCATTACAGCTCCGGATTTTGAATTATATTGCTTAGTAGCGCAGGCCCAGTTTGTCAGACACTGGTACGATGATCAGGACACCTCACCACACATCTGTTTAGAGAAGCATGCAGCACACCCAACCAACGTAAGATCTGTCATCTTTAAAGGTAAACACACGGATGAAAGCCCATTTGATCCAGTCAGCACAACAGTACATGCATGGTCCAAGATCTAATGTAGGCTCGGACTGGAAACACCCTATTATTCGGAGGCTCTGTTCTGAAGCTTCCCGGTATAGCACCCACATACGATCCAGATATACAGAAGACATGGGACCCGGAGGGAGAATTTAAATTTGGAGACATTTTCCCCAACGGTAGATTTATAACATTGGAAGAGTTCAAAACAGGGATGGGGAGAGACCAATTGAAGATACTACAATATCACAGAATGAGAATGGCCTTTAAGGCTAGATGGCCGTTGTTCCCGGACGAGCCCCCACCACACAGATGCCTCGTGGCTCTGTCCACCCGCTCGGGAACCAGTGTCTCAGGACTTTACACGGCTATACAGGCCAACACCCCGACGGTAAACACGATAAAGGCCTCCTGGGAGGCAGACCTGGGTATCACCATAACAGACAAATCCTGGGCGAGATACTGTGAACTGACCAAGAGGGTATCCATGAACGCAGGCCTCCGGTTGATCCAATTTAAGGTTCTGAACAAGTTACATTACAACCCAACATTCCTACTAACTACAGGCCCATCACCACGGTTCCCTTCCTACTAAAAATATTAGACAAGGTAGCATACACCCAAATCCAGAACTTCCTTGAGATGAACCATCTCCTCGGCACCCGCCAATCCGGTTTCCGTCCGCAACACGGCACAGAGACTGCCCTTATCGACCTAAAAGCCCAAATAGATTCACTCAGAGACGAGGGAAAATTAGCTCTCCTCCTCCTTCTAGACCTCTCAGCCGCCTTTGATCTGGTGGACCATAAAGTCCTATGTAATCACTTGGACTCGGCTGCCCACTTCTCAGAGGAGGCTATAGTCTGGATTCAATCATTTCTTAGTGACAGGACTATGAGGGTGTTCTCCCCTGCAGCGGCAGCAGACCCTATCCCAATCACTTGCGGAGTGCCCCAGGGATCTTGCGTCTCGCCGACACTCTATAACATCTTCACCAAGCCACTCTTTGACGATCTTGATAATCTGGGTATCACCTACACTAACTATGCGGATGATACTCAGATTCTCTTACCACTTACTGGGGATTACGTCGAAGACCTGGCTCTGGTGAATAGAGTCTACAGCATCGTTCAGGCATGGATGGCCAACCATGGCCTATGCTTGAACGATGACAAAACAGAGCTCATCATCCTGGGCACGGCAGCCCGTATCTCCAAACTTAACCAAAACTACTCCGCCTTCATCATCGATGGCAACACTATCAAGGTCGCCAGAGAAGTAAAAACCCTAGGTTTTTACCTTGATGCGACACTATCTTTCACCAAACAGGTGAACTCACTGTCATCATCCACTGCCTATACATGCAAGTTAATACGAGCTGGGAAACCATTCCTTTCAGAGGACAGTTGTCTTATTCTAGCTAGAGCCCTCATTTTATCGAAATTAGATTATTGCAACGCCCTCTACATAGGGACTACCAAACATATCATCCACAGAATCCAAGTGCTCCAAAACAATGCACTTAGAGCGGCCCTAAGTATCCCCAGAAGTGCACACATTTCAGAAATAAGACGAAGACACAAATGGCTTTCCACCCAAGAAAAAATTAACCTTAAATCTGCGTCCCTCATCCACAAATGCCTAAACAACAAAGCTCCCCGATACCTCTCAGAACACTTCAACAGGAAAATTCCAACGAGACTCACAAGGACAGCCAGCCCCAACTGCCTCCTAGTGCCCAGATTCAAACTAGCCACCATTGGAGGTTCCAGCTTCCCAGTTAAGGCAGCACAGTTATGGAACTCCCTACCCCTTGCACTCAAATCTGACCAAACCTTCAATAACTTCAGAAAGAACACCATAAAATGGCTTATTGAGAATGCGACATAGCATATGTCACTTTATACGTAACGTCTTCTTATAATGTTTGTACTAACCTGCTTTTACTGTTTGATCGTCATAGATTTGACTGTTTAGCTACACCTATCTGCACTTGCACTTGCCCTACCCTGCAGACCCGAAATGTCCACTATGCCTGTAACCTGTAACGTTAACTAATCTATAACCTGTAAACGTTAACTAAGCTGTAAACCTCCTTGTTCTCTTGCGCCCTGCTACCCTAGGGTCTGGTGCGCACAATAAATAAATAAACAAACAAACAAATAAACAAACCCCCTAAAAATTTCGAAATTTACACAAAATTCCCCCGGTAGATGCCAGAAGTGTGGAGCTGAGCAGGCCGACTCGTTTCACATGTATTGGAGCTGCCCACATATAGGTGGGTTCTGGGGGGAGGTAGCGAGAATCCTGGAAGAGGTCACACAGGTCCTGGCAGACCTCACGCCTCAAAAATACCTATTCCGGAATATAGGAAAGAGATCTGAGGTGACCAGAAGGCTCTTCAATATTGCATGCGCAGTGGCCAAGAAGTGTATTCTGCAGAAGTGGAAGAGTGCACAAGCACCACATGTCAATCACTTCCTCAAAGAACTAATGTATGTTAATGCGAGGAGCAGTATGTAATGTCACTCCCAAATACAAGTAAACCAAATGACATTTGGGCTCTGTTCAGGGTGTATCTATGTGCGCTGGGCTCGGCCAGTAACAGCCCCACAGGACCCAGAAACGCGTCAGATCTGTAGATATCGTATATTATGTTATGAACTCGAACTGACCATCTCTGTTGTAGATGTGTATGGAATGTCGTGTTGTTGCAGCGTTGTGTACGGCAATCAATAAATAAAGTTTAAAAAAATAAATAAGATTTAAGACAAAATAAATCAAAACATTCATAAAAATAGACATTTAATAAAACACTCACGTTTATTTAAAGAAATACTTGCATTGAATGGACATTTTAAAAACAAAATCAAAATATATAGGTACTGCTGAACTTTTTAAAAACATACTTTTTGCATGATTACAGTTTTTGAGGGAAACAAAATGTGTATAGGAAGAATATTTAAAGACCACACCACTTCATTTGAATCTTAAGTCAACTTTCCAACAATTTCAACTTTTGGAGAATGAACCACATTAGCAATTTTCTATGGCATTGACTGACCCTTGGAAACAACATAATTTGTTCTCGGTCTGTGCATTTGCATGCACAGCACAGTCAAAGTCAAATTCCATCTATATTTATAAAAGTGAAAATGTGTGGGTTTGTGGTTTAGCACACCGTGCCATCAATCTGCACCACATTGTGCATAGTTACCTGTTAGGTCCCTCTGGACATCACTGGCTACATGACATGTGGACACCCCACTCCTTTCTCCGGATTTCAGCACACGTCAAAATTAGTTTGTGGCTTGGCAAAGCGTTTTTCCTTATACAATTCCACATTGTTTCACCAATCTGCACCACATTTTGCATAGTTACCTGTAAGGACCATCTTGACAATGACTGGCTACATGACATTTGGACACCCACCCCTTTCCCCAGAATCTAGCACTTTCACACATGAGACGGTTGCCTGAAATTTGCGAAACATCAATGTGGTTGTAGAAGGACCGGTTCCCAACCCTAGAATGCACGGTTTCTGGGACATTTACACATTTACACAGCAACGCACCACAAAGAACTGCACCATGCCAGGGTGAGGCAACAGGTGGGGAGAGCACAGGTAGGTTCCAGTTGGCAACAGCACACCAACTCTTGCCTCCATGTGGATGAAGCTAGCACAATAGGCCTGGCACCTTATCAAAGGACATATGTTAATTGCAGGGACAGGGTTTTAAAAGGGGAGTATAGAGACACCATCTGGGGTGGCCATGTGGCCAATAGTCACAATGCGAAAGACCGCTTTCAGTTGTATGTGGTATTTGGCACCTTGTGCGTTCCCATCCACCCACCCCCCATTGCCTGCGCATGGTCTCAAGTGAGAAGTTCCATTGATAAGGGTGGGGGTGCATAAGGATGAAGTGAGTGGAAGAGCCCTGGGCCTCGTGAGTTATCACAGAGATATCCTGATTGCAGGGACAGGGTCTTTAACGGGGAGTATGGAGACACCACGTATGGGGTGGCCATGTGGCCAATGGTCCCCATATGAAAGACAACTGAGTTGTACATGCTATTCGGCACCTTGTGCATTCCCATCTACCCAACCCCATTTGCAGCCCATTACCCCAAGTGAGAACTGCCATTGATATGGGAGAGGGATGGATGTGGATGAAGCTAGCGCAATAGGCCTGGCACCCTGTCAAAGGACACAAAGATATGTTGATTGCAGGGCCAGGGTTTTCAAAGGCGAGCATGGATGTTCGAATGGATTTCTAAACTCTGCTCTGGTGAAAAGATGTTTAGGAGGCCACCCGTGTTAGTGAAACAGGTAACACTTCTGTGAAGTTAGCCAGGACAATAAAAGGTAGCTTGGAGAGCAGTCAAGGATAAGTCTCTGGAGTAGTGGTGTTGATTTGAGGTCTTGGATGAGCACACTCAGTAGGGACGACAATTACCACCCGTAGACAATAGTATAGAAAAAATGCACAATCTATTAGGCGCAGAACAAACATAAGCGAAAACACAGTAATATCACTACTTAAACACACACTGTGTAAAATATATGTACAATCACTTTTGGGTCAATGTAGTAAAGTGCAGACTCCTGCCAAAACCTGTAAGGAGGGAAAGCAAACACACTTTATCACATGGCAAACTCCAGAGATGGGTATTCCTAACTTTAGAAGTCCAGCCCTATGAAGATTGGAGCCTTGTGTTCAATGTCAGGTGTGTGCGTAAAAGCACTTGGTTGTGCGTAAAGACACAAAGTAAAGTATTCAACGGTGTGGAAATGTTAGAAGAGGATGGCCCTCATTACGATACCAGCGCTAAACCATGGCACTGTTAGCACCATGGTTGGTGCCGGTATTGTAACGTGTCCGCCATGGTGAAATGGGGAAATACCGCCCCATTCCAAGGTTGGCGGGGCAGTATTTCCCCATTTCCCCATGGCCCTTCCACATTCCCATTTTTGCCCCATATGGCATAAAGGGAATGGCAAAGGCGCTAAGTACGGTACCGCAAATTGCGGTAACATACTTACCGCGAAGGTCCTTTTGCGGGTCCCTACTTTAACAGCTGGTGTAGACCCGCCATTAAGGTCGGGTCCCGCAAAGGGACCTCGTAATTAGGCGCTAATGGGTTAACGGCGCACAGCCTTTTACAGCGACGTTAACCCATTAGCGCCAGGGTCGTAATGAGGCCCGATATCTGGAGTGTGGAAATGCAGTTCCGAGAGGCAGGGGAGGATCTGCTGCTGAGAACAAAGTTATCAAATTTGGGTCTCTTTCTGAAAGTCAAATTTGGATGTGTTTTTGAAAGTCAAATTTGGTTGTGTTTTTCATTTACTTTTGGCCCACAATTGTAAACTGCTAGTCCAGTGACTGTTCCTTTACCGCTGTACTTGCATATTTCTCTTACTGCCTTCTCTCTCTACCTGCACATGGCGTTATTTGTTTCTCCTGTGTACTCCAACTGATTCTCAATCAACTATCCTTCATTTCTAAGTCTGGAAAGGAGAAATGTAAAAAGGATATCTTGGCCTAGAACCCAGGTATCCCCATTGCTGATACCTATTCCAGCGCCTCTGTCAGACAAACTCTTACTGACATCCTCTTTGTCGTTCCTTCACCAGATCTCCTGACCCCTCATATGATCTCTGTGTTCTGTCCATTTCCTCTTCTCCCATTAATGGTGACACCCGCTTGGAAGTCCTCATGGATTCCTTTGACTTCTCCAGAACCATCATTAATGTCAACCTAAATGGCACGGTTATGGTGCAAGGCCCATAGGCCAATCTCCTCCTCTTTGATAGGCAGTTCCTTCGCCTCATCAACTTCCTCTCATCTCCAGCTGTCCCTTACTCTTCTCCCTTGGCTACCTACCCCTGTTTTCCTTCCTCCTCTGCCCCATCTCAAGCTCCCTCCACACCTCTGCAAGGCATACCTGTTACGCTCACCTGGCTCCCACAGGGGCGTCGGTCGGACCCGGACTGCTGCGGCCTCCACCCAAGTGATGCGTAGTGCAGCGATGACTGACTGGATCTGCCCTCCTAATCTTGTCTGCTTGGCTCGTAGAATTATTCTCCTACAAGTGGAGAGATGGGTTTAGCCACTTGTGGATTCACGTGATAGCACCCCCACTGTCCTCCCCACTAATCACCTCTGAAGCGCCCTCTCAGCAATCTCACCTTATATTCTTGAAGGATGAGCCCTCCATCCTGCGAAGCATGCAGGGGCGCGTTGATGACCAGTTACTTCACTGGCTTGAAGATATTGGAAGAGTTGTAGACGAATCCTGAATCCAAAAGATCCTGGCGAAGAGCCGTAAGTATATAGTTTGTAAGATTTCAAAATGTCTGGAATTCACTCCTGTCCAATTCCTCTTTTATCTTGCAGCTTTGACCCAATAAGAAGATTGACAGCTGAAAGCGCTCCGGTAAAAGTCTGTGTTACCCAACACTGTCCGGTGAATAATGCCAAGGGTTAAACTTGCTGCTTTCTCCTTATCTTACAGGTGCGGCATAAGAAGATGTGGCGTGCTGATGAAATATACCTACGGCGGTAAAATCAGGTAAGCATATAGCGGCTAAAGAGATTGTCTCTGTCTGTTCTCTCTGCTCACCTTGTTGTTTCTTGTCCCCCTTAGGTGCCGGGATTCGGTGATGTAAAGATAGAGACAGCGCCGGATCGAAGAGATGCTGCGTGGAACGGTGAGTTTGGCGCACCGCTGCTGCTGTCGATGCGACGCGTTTAAAACAAAGTCTTTCCTCTGGTTTGAAGATGCGATGAATCCGGAATCAGGTAAGAAATCAGGTAATACTCTTGTTCTAATTTTTGCTTCTTTCCTTCTTTCTAGGTGCTCCAGGTTCGAGGCGGGCGTGGCAGAAGGCTGGATGCTGCTGCTGGCACGGTGAGCGTTACGCTGCTGGATGCAGAATAACGTGAAGCATGTGCTGCTCTTCGAGCGTGGTTTAAATAGCCTCCAAAGTAGTCCCATGTAGGTATTCCTCCCCGACCACACCCGAGTAACAAAATAGTCCCCAAGGTAAAGTAGTCCCTTCCAGGCCTCACACGGGCTTGGATCTTCTTGCAGCATGGTCTGCATCAGGTAAGTGTGCACTATGAGCCTGGCGCCTATGGCGCCAGGACTGATGTCCCATAGGCGCCAGGACCGAACCCAGACAGCCCTTAGCAGGGGTTGCTGGGTTTTCTCAAGGCGACATGATGCCTGCTCCCGGGTCTGATGGACGTAGTCTGGATGCCCGGGGGTATGCATCATGACAGCACCTCTTATTTGTACCCCTTCCCGGAAGGTCTTTAAGGATGGGAACCTTCTTCACCTTGCCACTCTCAACTCTTGCTCTGCTGTCAAACACTCCTCTGACATCTGCCACCTCCTTGAAGAACTTGACCTTGATGTCCTCGGTTTTACTGAGACATGGTTCACGGCCAGCTCTGTCACAAGCTTTGACACTCTCCTACCTGATGGCTACAAGATCCTCGCCGCCCTTAGATCCACCCGGCCAAGAGGGGGTGTAGCCCTGATCTTCCCTGAGTGGATTCCTGCCTCTATCATCCCCACTCAGACTTACTCCCCTTTCGAATGCCTTCTCTGCAGGCTCTCTCTCCTAGCCACTCTCTTACTGTTGCAACTCTCTACTGGCCCCCTGGTCAAATCACCTCTTTTCTCTCTGAGTGGGCTGACCTATCCTCCTCCCTCCTGGCCTCAACCACTCAACTCCTCCACCTTGGTGACCTCAACATCCATGTTTATTCCCCCTGTTCTTCATCTGCGCTCTTTCACGACCTCTGCGATTCGCTCTCCCGCTCTATCCTCTCCTCCGGACCGACTTACCCTGCTGGTCACACACTTGATGTCTTGATCTCCTCCGGCCTCCCCCTCTCTATTCCCCTTACCACTCCTCTCTTCTGGAGTGATCACTGCCTCCTCTCCTCCCATCTTTCCATCTCCTCCCCTCAAGCCAAGCCTACCCCATGATTGCCACCCACATTCTCGGTCATCCGGCCCATGAAGCATGTGTCAGTTGAGGCTTTTGCTGCCACTTTCTCCCCCCTGCACTCCTTCAACCCCTGGCTGACTCACACCCTGACACAACCCTGTCCTTGCTTTACTCCTCTATTTCTGCTACTCTTGATGCTCTTGCCCCTGTCATGAGGATCCATTTGAAGTCCAAAGCCAAGTGCAATTCTTGGTATGTCTCTGACCTAGCTACACTCAAACGTAAGTGTAGGGTGGCTGAGAGGAAATGGAGGGCTTCTTGCTCATCTTCTGACAAACTGGCCTGCCGCCTGCTCCAAAGGCAATACCGAGACTCTGTCCGCACCAAGAAGAGAGTCCACATTCAAGCCTGTGTCTCTGCGGCATCTAACAACTCGGCTTAAATATGTAAGGAGCTTGGCAACCCCGCTGCAGTCTCCACCCCTCCTCTCGCCTCCCAGGTGTTATGTTATAATGCCAATGAAGATCCACACAGTTCATATGGTTAATGCAGGTTTATTCAATAAGGCAGTCCCCCACAGCCAACCTTATCCAACGACTGTCTTCTTCCTGTGTGGTTCCGATCCTACGGTCCAGAACCACACAGAAAGAACACTCTTAATTGGAACTATCTACAAGGAAATAAAATTCTACATTATAACATCTCCTCCTCCACATTGTTTATTTGTGGCAGTAGAACTATGTACAAACAGGTAAAGATAACACTTAACTTTTCACTATGAGCAAACGATACATGCTGAGGTTCCTCGAAAAGTTTGAAGATGGCATGGCGTGATAGTTGGGTCGTTTAAGAATATATATATTTAATTTCAATAATTAATAAAATCTTTTTTTCTATTGTGTACAATTCTTCTGGGTCTCATAGGAGATGCATTGTTTTCACAGACTCCTCCAGGTGTCCTCTGATTAGTATATTTCCCCACCGATTCAACATCCCTTGCAGACATAGTGTTCTCATTTATGTCTCTTGGCAGAATGTATCTATCCTTCCATGTTCCTTGAGGAGAGTACTCACTAGTACTGTCTTTAAATCAGTCTTTTTCTCTTGCTAATATGACATTGTTACATGACCACTTGTCATCTTCTAAAATCACTGACTTCTTTGAACATTTAACCACTTTCTGTGGGGAACGAAATTTGGTCTCTCCTTTCACAACTCTCTTGGGTTCCTTTACTCTGATCCAGTCTCCACTTTCAATTTTACTTTCTTTTACATGCTTCTGCCTGTCATAGTATTTTTTATATTCCTCTTGTTTCCTCTTTACCCTTCTTACAATATCTTCCATATCAATATTTTTACTGCTCTTTAGGGTCAACCAAGCAGTTCTAAGTCTATTGGTTGCAATTCTTCCTCTCATCAGAGTAAAAGGTTCCACTTCAGTCACTGAATGTGGAGTGACTTTGCATGTATTCAGCGCCTCTTTGAGTGTTTCTTTCCACGGCAAACTATTGACAATGGCCAATTGGATAACATCTTTTATAAAGCGAATCATTCTCTCCATGAGACCGTTACTCCTGGGGTGATATAAAGCTGTCGTGTTGTGTTTGATGGCTCGTTCATTCAGAAAACATTGAACTTCTTGCAACATAAATTGGGCACCATTGCCCGATATCAATTCCTGTGGTTCACCTTCCCTACTAAATATTTCTTCCAAAAATGTCTTTACCTTCATAGCAGAAACAGATTTTTCAATAATTCCATACTCAACCCATTTGGATGTATAGTCGACCAATACAATGAAATAAATCTTTTGTGGTTCCAATATCTCATAAGGGCCAGCAATGTCGATAGCCAATTTTGTCCAGACTGAATCTGGTACAGGTATTGGTTGTAGTGGTGTGATCCTGGTAATCTTTCCCTTGTCACTCACTGCGCATGCAGAACATTCTTTGACCATTGCTTCCAAATCACCCCACATGTTGGGCCACCAATATGCCTCTCTCACTCTTCTCTTTGTTAAGCTTCTCCCTACATGCCCCTCATGTGCAATTTCCATAATCGTCTCTCTCAAGGTTACAGGTGGGACAATGCGATCTCCCCGGTAGATGCATACATCATCACATGATATTTCATTTTTTATCTTCTCCCAAGATCCAATATCTCCAATAACCTCTTTCCAACCACTTTCCACCGCTCTCCTCAATTGTCCTTGTTCTAAATCCAGCTTTGTAGCTTCAATCCATTCTTCTTTACAGAAACTGGGATGTATTTGTGCTATGACACAATCAGTATTCTGATCCACCATCATCTCATCATTTCCACTCGGGTCTTCTTCCTCAGAGGAGCATGGCAAGCGGGAGAAACAATCTGCTACAATATTCGTTCTTCCCGGGGTATACTTTATGATCACATTATATTGCATGATAACCAAGATCCACCTTCTAATACGCGGGGATGTCAAATGCGGGTTCTTTGGATTTAAAACATGTATGAGTGGCTTGTGATCTGTTTTGAGTATGATGGGAATTCCCCATATAAGCCCTTTGAAATGCTCTAAAATCCATTTGACAGCTAGGGCTTCCTTCTCGATAGTTAAATAGTTCCTTTCCGCTCCTTTCAAGGTCCTGGAAGTGAAAGCAATTGGGACTACAAATCCATTTTGCACTTGTTCTAAAACACCTCCCAACCCCATGTTTTTGCACTGCAATGAAGCATTTTAAGGGTGGGTGCTTTGTTAATTAACATTTTGATTGTCTCTAGTTCTTTTTTGCATCCTTCAGACCACTCAAATTTTGTACCCTTATTCATCAAACCTCTCATATGACTTGTTCTATCAGCATAATGGTCTACAAATTTTGAATAATATTTCGTGAGGCCCAACAATCTCCGAAGTTGATCTTTGTTGGTGGGATCAGGAAGCGTGAGAATGGTGTTCAAGAGAGTTTCTTTAGGTTTAATCCCTTCTGCATTGATGCAATGTCCTAGGTATGTCACCTCTCTTTTTTTATTTTGCATTTTTCAATCTTAAGGGTAAGGCCTTTTTGCTGTATAACTTCCAACACCCCCAGTAGCTTGGCGTCATGATCCTCTTCAGACATGGCGGACACCAATATGTCATCTTGAAAATAGTGTACACCTCGTAGACCATCGAAAAGATGTTGCATCAGTCTCTGAAAGACGGCGGCTGCCGCCGCTAAACCAAACTGCATTATTTTATATCTAAACTCACCCAAGGGCGTAATAAATGATGTAAGATGTCTGGACTCTTCTTCTAATACTACTTGATGGTATGCAGAGGATAAGACCAAAGTAGTGACAAATTTTGCAGGTTCCATGGTAGAGAGCATTTCCCCAATGTTTGGTAGGGGATGGCGATCTACCCAAATGTTATTTAGATCTCTGAGATCAACGCACATTCTTATTGACCCTTCCAGCTTTCTTACAATCACGATTGGGGAAAGCCATTCCGAACTCTCTATTGGTTCAATGATGTCCTGTGAACACATTTTCTCTAATTCCTTTTGTAGTGCCTCTCGTGTGCCAATCGGAATGGTCCTTATTTTGTGCAGTACTGGCTTTGCCCCTCTCTTAAGTATTATACAATGTTTGAAACCTTTGAGGACATCAATGTTATCATTGAAGACTTTGGGAAAGCTTTTGGCTAAGTTTACAGCAGAATCACAACTGTTGTCCATTATACTCAGGATGGGTACATTTTCTCCTGGATGTATCTTGATTTTCAACGATGCCTGTTCCCACCAACCAACTATTGAAAATCCGTCCTGGGCTACATATAACCTACAATAGGTTTTTCTCCCCTCAAAGTCTAAATGTACCCAGGTATAGCCCACTATATTGTTTGGTGTCTTACCATAACCAGTCGCTCTAACTCTAGTCATATGTAAATCTTCCATCCTCTTCTTTAGTGTATTAAGATACGTCCCCATATCCACCATAGTATATGGAGACCCGGTATCAACCATGACTTGTAGAGTAATGCCATCTCTAGCCATAGGCACCCATGGACCAACAGCACCTTCCATTGATGTGAGGGCCAAAATGTGTACTTCTTCCTCAAACTCGCTCGTGATTGCCACCAAACCACCTGAACCACTAGCCTCTTCAATAGCCCTTATGCCGGTTGAAGTACCTCTTCCAAACTGAGTGTTGTTCCTTGTTGCGTTGTAGCGTGCATTAAATCTGCCTCTTCCTCTGGCATTGCAGCAGACCTTGCCAAAATGGCCTAATTGCCCACATTTGTAACATTCAGCCAACGATGCTGGACAATCTTTTTCTGGATTTGCATGTCTGTACCACCCACATTTATAGCATCTGTTTTGTGATCTGTGGAACGTTTCTCTGTTCTGTCTGGAGTTCATGCCAAAATCTGATTTAACAATTCTTTTCACCATAGCAACCAAAGCCTGTTTGTCTTTGCCAAACCATCCATCATTCACGTCTTGAATCGACTTAATGTCAACACAGTCCTGCTTACTTTGGACTTCCCTCATACATTTTTCTCCCAGTTCAATCTATCTGGCTATCTCTAGTGCTTATTCTAACGTCGGATTCTTTGCTTGCCATAGCCGTTGTTGGATCCGGGAATCAGCTACATGTAGAACAAGCTGGTCTCTTAAGTACTCGTCTGTCACACCTGTGAATTCACATGTAGATATGAGACCTCTTAATGCTGCAACATAGGTATCTACAGACTCATTCTTGTTCTACCTCCTGGAAAATAATCTATATCGTTCAAGAACTATGCTTGTTTTGTTTCCAAAATGCTTGCTTAACTTTGATAATGCAGTCTCATATTTCCTGGCACTACCAGTGGAATCTCCAGATCCTTCTTCTGTATCATTGAGATCAGGTAAAGTTCTAAATATCCTCAGTGCTTCTGCCCCCACACAATTGAGCAAAGTAGCCTCCTTCAAATCATCATTGTACTTGGCCCCTCCAATTGCTCTCAAATAGACTTGGAAGTTATCTAACCACTGTTCCCATGAGCAGACAGGACTCCCAGGTTGTGTCAAGAATTTCACCGGGGCTACACTGTTTTGCATGGTGAAATATATGGTATCGGGTGAAAGCTGTCACACTATAATGTCCCCCTCAATACTCTTTCCCTTTACATCAGGTTGCTGCTGTGCTAGGATGTGTGATTTCTTTTATAACACAGTTATTGCTGCTGTGCTAGGATGTGTTTCACAAAACAGTTAATATTTCTCACATATCCATTTGTTCTGGAACTTCTCTGCACAAGTTTGTTTCCTTTCACATTGGAATGTTTAAAGTCTCAGGAAAATGGTATGCTGCGCCTTTAAATGTTCATCCAGTTGGTGTTTTGATTTTACGAACTGCGTTATGTCACTTTTCCTTTTCGTTTACTTAAGTCTTCAATTGCGATTCACAATGCTTTTTGTTGGCCTTTGCAGCGTTGTTGCAAATGGCTTTGTACTTTATGAGAGGGCGGACGTGTTATTCATCTGCGTGAATAGGCACATACAGAAATGTCACTGTTCAACATTCAATCGACGCGTACACTCGTCATGTTGTTTTCGTTACGCGTAGTTCGTAACATAGATGTTAATATGTAGCTATGGTAACTCACATCCAACCAAGATGGCAGCACCCAATGCACGTCTTTGGGTGCTTTACTCCACACAAACTCTGCAGTATTATTATGTTATAGTCACCAACGTGCCCACGTACCGGGTGCTTTACACAGAGATTTCTGTCGTTAATCTCCCATGCTTGCGCAGCATTTATATGATGCGAGTTTGCTAGGCGTCGTATCACGGTGAATCTTTTCACATCGTTTATGCAGTAAGATTCAATATTAAAGCATCATCTAAACAGCTAGCCTTGCTCCTTTCTTACTTCAATGAGTTCCAGCTGTCCTCATATGGTTTCTTTAAATCTTTCGAACCGAGCCTGCACCAGCACACATCCGGGGACTTTCTTTCTCCACGGACAGCTCCTCGTCGCCACTTGTTATGTTATAATGCCAATGAAGATCCACACAGTTCATATGGTTAATGCAGGTTTATTTAATAAGGAAGTCACCCACAGCCAACCTTCTTCCTGTGTGGTTCCGATCCTATGTTCCAGAACCACACAGAAAGAACACTCTTAATTGGAACTATCTACAAGGAAATAACATTCTACATTATAACACCAGGCTCTTTGCAATGCCCTTGCCTCTCACTTTATCTCTAAAACCCAGGACATCTTGTCCATCCTCTGCTCTGCTCGCCCTTGCCCCTCCTTCTCTGCTTACTGACCCTTCTTCAGCTACCCCCCTCCCTCTTTCTCCTCCTTTCCTCTTTTATTCCCTGATGAGGTCGCTAGACAAGTCCGATCTATGAAAGCCTCATCAAAACAGGTCCATCCCTTTTCCTCTAAAACCATTACGGACCATATCGATACCCTCGCTCCGGCCCTTGTCAATTTCTGCAACCTTTCCTTTGCCTCTTGATCTTTCCCTCCCCTCTGAAGCCCTCCCTTGTGCACTGTCTCCTCAAGAAACCCACAGCTGATCCTTCTTGTCTGGCTAACTATTACACAATTTCCATGACACCCTTTCTGGGCAAACTCCTGGAAAAGCTGTCAATCTCTCAGCTTAGCCTTCATTCCGATTCTGTTGGCTCTCTCCATGACCATCAATCTGGCTTCAGAGCTGCCAAAAGAACGGAAACTGCTCTGCTGAACATCCATGAAGACCTGCTCTACAACCTTGACTCTAATATTCCCTCTGTCCTCATCCTACTTGATCTCTCCTCTGCTTTTGACACGGTCAACCGTACCACCCTGCTCAACTGTCTTCGTGACAACCTGGGCATCACTGATCAGGCTCTGGCCTGGCTGACCTCTTTCCTCTTTGATCGACCCTCCCAGGTACAACTTGGGTTCTTCCTATCTTCAATCTCCCTCTCTCCCTGTGGTGTTCCCCAGGGGTCTAATCTCTCGCCCTGGCTTTTCAACCAATACCTGACAACTCTCGCCTACTGCATTTCCATTTTCTGCTCAAATTTCCAGTACTATGCTGATGACACGCAACTCATTTTCAAGTTTCCTTCAGCCACCTCCTCTCCTTCCCTCATCTCTGATTGCTTAATCGCCATTCAAAATGGTGTGCCTAATCATCTTTGTGTAAATGCCAACAAGACCGAGATCCTCCTCATTGGTACACCTTCACCATCCGTTCCCCTCACTCTCTTGCCGGCCTCCCTTGGCCCAATGCCTACCCCCACCTGCGAGGCCAAGAACCTCAGGGTCATCTTTGACTCTACACTGTCCTTCTCCTCACACATCTCTGATGTTTCTAAAAAATCGAACTTCCTAGTGCACCTCCTCAGAGGTACTCTGCCTTTCCTCTCCTTCCCTCAGAGACTCACTGTCTCCCAATCTCTGGTTCTCCAGATTAGACTACTGTAACAGCCTATTTCTAAATCTACCTGCCTCCGCTCTCTGCCCTTTACAACTAATCCAGAACAGGACTGCGAGACTGGTCCTTGGCCTCAAGACCTGGGATCGTATCTCTGCAGCTCTGAAATCCCTCCATTGGCTCCCAGTGGATGCAAGGATTAAATTAAAAACCCTCTGCATTGTCCACAAGGCTTTCTGGGGCCTGGGTCCGAAATACCTTCAACTATCCCTCTGTAAATACCTCCCCTCTCGAGCCCTTCGCTCCTCTACTTCTAACTCCCCCAGGGTCAATCGTTTTTCAAAGAAACGTGCCGGGGGTAGATCTCCGTCTTCGGCTTTGTTCTCCCTTAGGAACAGCCTCCCTGCCACCTTGAAACTTGAGGAGAACCATCTCCGGTTCCGGAAGCACCTCAAGACCTTCCTCTTCGGCTCTGCTGTTTCCCCTCTTCTCCCCTGCTGATCTGTTCTCTCTCTCGGCACCGTGCACCTGGCCACCCTCTGTCTTTCGGGCCCAGGTACCTGCTCACCTTACCACCCTCCTGCACTGCCTCTGGACCACCACTTGCACTGGGGTCTGTATCTGTACCCATACAGGCCCACACCCACTTTTCCTCTGCACTATCAGATATATCCTATCTGACTAACCTAGCACTTGCCACTTTCTGGATGCACTACCACTGTTTATCGCTTTTATTTATTTTACTTATTAATATTTATTCTGTTCTCTAGTCTGTTCCGCGCATTCCACTTCTCCCTCCTTCCATGCACTTTCCCCTTTTTCCCTTTCTCATGCACTTGCACGCTCTTAATGTCACTGGGCCTAGTAAGATCATTGTTTTTGTTCTCCCTTGTTCCCCTCCCTTTGCCTGGTCATGCTCTGAAACACTTGTGTATGAGCGCAATATAAATAAAATATCATTTCATCATTTCATTTATTCCCAACTTTCGGACGGCTTTAGGAAGCGGAGGCCACCCAAACAAGGCTACAACTTTGTGTGTAAAAAGGGGATGGATGAACTAGGGGCTACTGGTAAATGATATGATTACACAATGCCCTTAGCTCACTCCGGGTCCAAACTTGGCAGGTCTGGAGAGGGTCACCTGGAGTACGAAATCCCACCCTTGGTTAAGCTTCAAAGTGCACAGGTGCTGCGGGAGCATATGCAGGTCCGCTTTACAACTTGAGCTGGATCTCTCATCTCGATTGCAGTACAAAGAAAGCACTGATGCAGCTGGTCTCTGGATACTTGAAGAAAGGTGGTAAAGTCACTGTCGCACAGTGACGCAGGGGACCCAAGTCTTGCGTTCTGACACATGCTTCACTCTTGCAACCCAAAAGCATCTGGGACAATGAAATTTGGCAAGAAGGTGCGAGTGCGAACTAGGATTCCCCCAAAGCTTGAGACAAAACTTGATGAAACAACGTTCCAGCAGGTTAGCCAAGGTACAAGCTAGTCAGTCCACTGGAGGGCCCGGGGTCACTTCTGAGAAGGCTTGTTTGCAGAGCAACAAGGAGGCGTTGAGAGTGATTGGTCGCACCACTCCAAGGAGTTGACGCACCTTTGCAGGCCTTCGGAGACCAAGCACAAAGCAGGGCTCTACCAGGACAACAGCGGGCTCAGGGTGCAAACCTTCTTCTGTGTGATTCTGGCTAGTCCTTGGAGCTACTTCTCTCCTCTGGATACTTGGCTCAGAGTATAGGTCGATTCGGACCTATGGGTGATCTCTAGATCTGCATTCAGGACCCCTCCTCATATCCACAAGTCCAGTGAGTGCTTGCACCCAGCTGGCCAATGAGGAGATCTGCCCCACTCATACACGCCAGCAGTGGTCCAATTAAGGACCACTGCGGCTCTCAAGCCCCATGCACAGCAGTCATCCTGGCACCAGTAGTGTGGATTTGGACCAGACAGTCCCAGCCTGCTTTCTGCGTTCCTACACACATGACATGCATTAGCCTGCAAAAGTGCTGGCTTTCGCAGGTGAATGTATGCCCAAATAAGGACTCCCCGGGTTAAAAAGATCAGGAGGAAGGCCAACGGACAAAATGGCCAAAGGAGAAGACAAAAGACCTAGTGGCCCGGCCATGACAGACACTAGCCACAGTCATGAGCCAAACGCAGTAAGTGCGGTATGGCTCAGTAAAAGTTCATAAAAATACATGAAAAAGCACCTGCTGCCCCCATACTACTCCTAGACACATTGTCCAGTTACCAAAAAATCCTTAGTGGATGTCTAGGGCCCAGAAACGGAAGGACCCCATTGCACAGTACTGTAAGGTACTTTGCGCAATGAAATACTGTTGCCAACAGTGGCAAAAAAGTGTAAGAGAAACAAAGTTTCTCAGTACTGACAGTCTGAAGGACATGTCAGTTTCCCCATAACAATGAGCGAAAGCCCAGTGGAATGCAGCTGAAGGCTGTGCTCCACTGGCAAAAGTCAGGACAGGAGGCTAAAACAAAACCAAAAAGGTTGGGGGTCCACAAATATAGAGGTAAAACAGCAGTAAGTGACATTTCACCCAACAATGGAGAACACTGGGTCTTAGGTAGACAATTGTTGATAGACGCAAGAACGCTGAGTTGCACATTCACTTACACTCAGTTGA
Source organism: Ambystoma mexicanum (assembly GCF_040938575.1). NCBI lineage: Eukaryota > Metazoa > Chordata > Amphibia > Caudata > Ambystomatidae > Ambystoma > Ambystoma mexicanum. The sequence goes on from NC_090929.1 coordinate 1,091,976,501, forward strand.
ACTAGCTGGCTCAAAAACACACAAAAAGGAATTGAACATATAATAATGCATTGATAAGGGAGAAGTGTGTTGATAGATTATGATCGAGTGAGAATGATATTGAAAATGTATTCATGGCAGTAACAACAATCTTTGTTGATCCTGATAGTATAGCACACTATTTGTATTAGTATACTTGGTAGTGTTGGGGATGGACTTGAACAATCACTTTCATTCACTTGTCATCATATTGCTTTTATTTCCTATGACTGTCAAAGTTTGATCATTGTTAACATTTAATAAGAGTTGTCTATTCCTAAATAGGCAAAACTAGCAAACTAGCAATGCTACTACTTCTCGACCTCTCAGCCGCATTCGATCTGGTCAACCATCAGATCCTGTGCGAGCACCTCCATTCAGCTGCCAACTTCTCTTCCTCGGCTGCGGCTTGGATCAAATCTTTCCTGAGCAACAGATCCATGAGAGTCTTTGCCCCATCCGCAGCCGTGGACCCTTCCCCGATTCACTGCGGCGTTCCTCAGGGATCTTGTGTGTCACCTACACTTTATAACATTTTCACGAAACCACTCTTTGATGTGCTTGACTATCTGGGTGTCTCCTATACTAACTATGCGGACGACACCCAGATACTCATCCCCATCACTGGTGATTATCTAGGTGACACCAAGGCCCTTAACGACGTCTACTTGGTCATCCAAGCCTGGATGGCCCAACATCAGTTGTGCTTGAATGATGACAAGACGGAGCTCCTGATCTTGGGCACTGCACAACGCCTGAGCAGACTAGAGCCATCCTATCAGTCATTCAACATAGATGGTAATATCATTCGTGTCTCAAAAGACACCAAAACGTTAGGTTTCTACCTTGATGCCACACTCTCATTAACCCGACAAACTAATGCTGTCAGATCTGCGTCTGCATACACATGCAAACTTATCGCAGCTTGCAGACCATTCCTCACTACGTCTAACAGTGTTACGCTAGCGAGAACCCTTATTATGGCTAAAATTGATTACTGCAGTGCTCTCTATCTTGGCACCAGCCAAGAGAACCTGAACAGACTTCAAACGACACAAAACAACGCCATTCGTGCCGCTTTAAACATTCCCCGACACCACCACATCACAGAAACCAGAAGTAAGTTAAATTGGCTACCTGTCAAACAAAGAATTTCACTCAAAACACTCGCCCTTACGCACAAATGCCTAGCCAACAAAGCCCCGATCTACCTTGGTAGTCGACTGTCGCGCCACTCTACCTCCCGACCTCTAAGAACAGCCCAATCCCACTGTCTAGCGATCCCCAGATTTAAATTGCAAAAAGCAGGGGGCTCAAGTTTCCCCGTCTTAGCTTCCAAGTTATGGAACTCCCTCCCTGTTTCAATTAGAGCGGAAGACTCTTTCAATACCTTCAAAGCCAATACTAGATCTTGGCTTTCAACCAGCTTTAAGGCCGGCTTCGCGCTTCTTCCTGACCTACCCTGACTTGCCGACCGCTATTATCACCTATCGGCACTGAAACTACTGTACATATGTATATAAGATCCTCTTGTAAATGTATATAATGATTCTATGTTATACCTGCACCCATGTGTAAATGTTTAATGATTCTCTGTTATGCCTGCATATCTGTAACCTTGTACAAATTGCGCCCTGATGCCTCCGGGCCTGTTGGTTTGCGCGTTATAAATAAATAAATACAAATACAAATACAAATAGAATCGAATGAAATCTAAAGTACCTGAAGCCAAGAAATAACGTGAAGAAATAATAAGAATAAGAAATGCAATCACCCTTATAATGCAAGTGCTTAGTAGTTTGTATTTTGACTATATGGTTTGTGCCTTTGTTGTTGTTAAAAGAAAACTTGAAATTCACAAGGAAAACTAAAAACTGGAAAAGAAACACAGTAAATTGAAATAATTAGAAAATAAACCGTGCAAAATTATTAGATAAATATATTTTTATTGCTAGTAAAATATTGTAATAAAATGCAAAAAGGTTGATGGTTTACACTAACTACAAATTATAATCTAGTTGCGGTACGGTCTGTAAAAATCCTTTCTATTGTCCGGAGGAAGTAGGAAAATATTCACAGATGGCTCAAACCACACAAGCAGGTATGACTTGTTAAATGCAGAATCCCAGTCTTCCATGAAGCCATCATATAAACGTTCGATAAAAGGGACCTATATAGAGATTTTTTTTGCGATATCAGACAAACAAATGACGACTCAAGAGAGATGGGTCAATCTACTAAGAGGACAAGATAAATGTCTAATCATCACAGTAATCAAATTTTGGACAGCGATCATCGAAGACAGCAAATTGAAAGACTGAAATGTACTGATATAGTGACACTTTTTAGAAACATGAAATAAGTGTAAATGAAAAGTTTGTAAAATCAAACAAAACATTTTTAAATAAAAAAATATTTTTTTAAAAAAAATTCGATAGGCCACAAGCCGTACCATCTGTGTAAAAGATAGAGAAATAGTTTTGTTGAATTAATCCAATAATTGATTCGATGTTATTTGTACTGTCTTGTAAAATACAAGGCATTGATATGAACTCAAAAACATACTTTGTGAGTAAAGTAATCACACTCCAATACTTTGGATGTAAGGGTAATATAACCTATACGCCCTTTGAAAAATAAAAGAAAGCAAGATGATTTTTAATAGCTTGAAAGTAACAAAAATATTATTGTTGACTCACAAAATGGAAGATTGAATAGTTTGGCAGGAACAAAGAACAATACGTTTTCCAATATAGCAAAATATATATTGTGAGTGAACCCATGAGATCACAAAGTACTAGGAGAACATCACAAAGGGCTATTGTGAAAGGTTGTCACAAATAAAACATAACGACACAATACTTACTCATTACTAGGAGTACGAGGGCGAATAGTTGCTATAGGTTTGTGCATCTGCACCATCTGCATTCTCAACACAGATCTTATAAGACAGGCTGCCCTGAAGTCATGCAGCTGTGGTGGAGGCTCTTCCTCAGCTATGTAGGCCAAGCACCCAGAGATTTCTCTGTAACAACAGTTCTCCACCAAAGTTGGCATTACCTCACATCGATGGTAAGTACACCAATTGGAAACGTCTTTCATGTGACGAGAATCAGGATCCTGGGAGCGATTGCCACAAGTTTCACTCGATTCACCTTTCTTTCCAGCTACATTCTCTCTCAACCATTTCCGCCTCAGCATACTCTGACTCGTAAAGGTATGGATAAATGGATGCCATAATTACTGAGGATTGAAGAAGTAAAATATAAATGGTGGGAGAAAAATACAAAATTAGTAATTTGGATAAAGTAATGAATTGAGGCTTTATTTTAAAATGCCATGTAAAAGAAAATGAGAAGAAGAACCAGATATGTTACAAAAACCCATAAAGCAAATATTAAAGGAATAAGCCCAAAGTTGGAAAGTTCTCATTGGCAGGTGGAAAAAAGAACTGATGTAAATATACAATCAAATATAGTTTAGTGAAGACATTTGTCAATTTGGTAATAATTATTGAAAGCGCTTACAGAGTAAATTCATTTTAGCTAGTGTACCCTTTTCAGTTTCATTCGTCATAGTTGTTAGGTATCTGATGTAGGGAAGGCATGGTATCACAAGTATTCACACTGACACAATGGATACAATTTGTAAAACCTTTATTGAAAGTTTTGGGGTTGGAAAAACTCCTATTTTGCCCTATAAATAAGATGGGAGAAGTCTCGACCATCAAACGATAAACAAAACAGTCCTAGTGAAGTCTGTCAAATCAAAATGGCATATGCCAACGAAAACCTAATGCCTGCCCTATGTCTTGTACAAAAAAGTAAAAAGGAGAAATTGTTAGGGAGAATTCTCATTCTATGGCTAATTTCCCTCACCCAGTGAGTCCCCCAGCAGCTTTGCTGGATTTCTGGAGTTTACTTTCACCACTTAGTAAGAGTATGAGCCTTTTTCCCCACTCTTACAGGTGTTTTGCCATGTGTATTGCTACTGTTTGTGTGATCGTGGGCTCTGGAGGACACCACTCCATGAACACCACTTTTTATGTGTCTTACACAGCACCCTCAGTGCATTGACACGGGGTTGTCTTTGAGACTTCCCACTGACTCCATTTTTCTGGGGCTGCGTACTGTCCCCCAGAAAACGGGTAAAGTTGCCATTTACTTTACATAGTCATCTAAAACTACAGGCCCAGTACACCCCATTTTACATGGAGTTCTGGAAAGGGCTAACTCCTATCCCTTTTTGTCTGTGCCTCTCTGAGCTTTGTTTTTCTCTTTTAACATTTAGACTTGGCTGGTGGCAGTGGTATCTACCCTAACTTTTCTACCGCAATTATACTATATAAACGTGGTACTGTTCCAGGCTATTATATTAGCCTCGAACATAAACCCGCTTGACCAAATACTTTTGGCTCAGGTCGGGTTTATTCTCCATTTCTTTTTGTTAAAGTCCTTCTTGTGTTTTACTTTGTACGGCAAACCAGGTTTGCCTTCTTTGTTCACTGTCTTTTGGCGGGTTTCTCTCCCGAAGCCCTCCTTTTTGCGTCTAGGTGTCTAGGTGGGCTGAATGTGAGGGAGGGGTGTAGTCACCCCCTGCACAGGGTATCCTTGGAAACCCAAGTCGCACTTTGTCATGATTGGCTAAGGTGGTTGTCCAGGCCGGACAACTCCCCTGCTGGGTGATTGACAGCCAGGCTGTGTGAATGGGGGATTTTTGCATAAAAGGCAGGACTCTTGGGCTGGAAGTCAGAGTCGCCACTGGAACTGCAAGGAACCAACGAGAAGCGGAGAAGAAGATGACTGCTACAACTACTGAGTCCCGGTGGAGCCCTGCTGCAGTCCTGAGCTATCTACCGTTCAACGACAAGAGAAGATCCACTCCGGAGTCTTCTTCCCTTGAGCCTGGTGGGATAAACAAGCTCACCTTCCACAGGCAGAGGATCCTCTTCTTGGTCGAAATCGCTGCACACAGCTGTTGTGGTCCATCTGAAGAGCCTCTCCTGTTTTTAAAGGAGAGCACCTTTTATTCACCGTTGCTTTTGCTGCTGCTGGCTTCATCCCTGGGTAGTGCAGATCGCTTCAGACGTCGTCCTTCTTGTCCCCACGACTGAAGCCACAGGAACCGTGAGTCTGCAGGAACTACCAGGAACAACTGCCGTAGCACCAGCTCTTCTTCACTTGTATAAGGTATTGTGTCCGACCTCGAGGAACTGGGGTGAACCCCTGTCTCCTCACCAAACGCTTGTCCTTATCTTCCTTTCCTTCTTATAACTTTTGCTTCCTCTTTTGACAATATCCTAGTACTCCGGGCAATCTCGAATCATGAACTGTACTAACCGTGTGATGCTCAACAACAGGAACCCTGGTCCACTTGACACTGGCGCGGGCCTATTGACTTTTATTCACTTGTAGGAAAGTGCCCTCTGATTCTATCTGCCTTGACAAAAGTATTGCCTATGATTTTTATCCCCAACTCTCTTGTGTTGATTCATGTGCTAGGTGTGTTTTAACTCCGGTGACGTTTCTTTCCGTGGGTACGTGTATCTTTAGTAAGACCAAACTGTCATTCCTGTCAAAAAGTGATCGCATCTGTCTCCCCGGTAACGTCTTTGTTTCCCAACACTGGTCTGTCAAAACCAATGGTACTTACCTTGAATTGTGGTGCACAGAGTGAATTGGCTGTGCGTAGTGTATTTTTCATGTGATTTTAAACCAATAGAAGTGAAGTGTTTTACGAACAGATGGTCTAGAAATAAATGTACTTTTACTTTTCAACCAAAAACCTTGAGTCAGTGTTTGCTTGAGTCACAGTAATTGTAGTCCTTTGTATAATCTCTACTTATGCTCATTTGCTCTTGAGATAAGTCTGGCTGCTCCGCTACTGCTACCACTTTAACAGTGTAGTACAGGCTTGTACCAAAGGTGAACTTGTATTGCCACTTGTAGTCTGAATTGTATGTAGTGGTCCCTGAGGGCACTGCACGAGATTCTGCCTAACACTGGTGTACAGCGGTGGGATTTTTAAGTATAGTGATTACACTTAGAGTGCTGCTATTACTTTGGGTCAACTAACCACAAGGCTAAACAGCACTTATTCTGTTAACCGATAAATCATGTCAAATACGGAAAACTACAGTGAAGAGAGTCTCTTAAACTATACTGCTGAGGTTCTGAGAACCATATGTAGAGAGAGGAGCCTCTCTGGTAAAGGAAAGAAATCTGAACTGGTTGCTAAGTTATTGGGAAAACAAAAGTCTGGAGAGTGGGTCAGAGGGGTCTTCCACTCCAGCAAATGTGGATAATGATGTTTCTGATTCTGAGAGTGTTGGATTAGAAGAAGTAGATGAGTCCTTGTTAGGAAACCCTACAACTCCCTTGCCTGCTCAGAAAGCACAACCTCTGTCCACAGGGACCCCCACAGGTCCTACACTCACCCCTGAGTTTATTGCACTAGAGAAAATGAGACTTAAATTAGAAGTGAAACGTATTGATGCACAAACTGCCATGAAACATCAAGAGTTAAGGCTCAGAGAAATGGAGATGGCTCACGCTCTAGAAATGAAAAAAATTGTCTTTGGAAAATGCTTCTCTCACAGAGTCTTCTAGGTCTTCCAGCCCTAAGAGACCCTGTATGCCAAAGGAAATGATTGGTATGAATGAGACTAAACTTGGTGTTTTGAATTGGTTATCAACTGATTCCCTGAGATACCCTGAATCCCATGATTGTATTCAAACATTGGCAATGTTTGAATACAATCATGGGATTCAGGGTATCTCAGGGAATCAGTTAATTCCTTGGCTTTTCTCTAGGCTTCCCCCTGTTGCAAGTGATGCTGTAATAGAGTTGGGGGAGGAGGATAAGCAGGATTATGAGTGTGTGAAGCTAACTGTGATAGCTAGATTTGGGAAGACCCCTTCCTAGTACCTTAAGAGTTTTAGGACCCTCAAAAAGCATGATGGTACCCCTTGGGCTACCTGGGTGTGTGAATGTTTGAAGAACTTAGATGGTTGGGTTAAGGGTTACAAAGTGAACACTTATGAAGGTTTGAGGAATCTTGTGATGTTGGAGTCAATCTATGATGCCTGCTCTCCTGAGCTTAGACAGCACTTGGCTGATTCAAAGGAGATAAATCCTAAGAAGTTAGCTAAGGCTGCTGACTTGTGGGTTGCCAACAGGGCTACTCACAAGGATTCTGGGGCAACTCAGAAGAAGGATGAAGGAAAGCAGCCAAAGAAATACACCAAAGAGACTTCAAATAATTCCAATCCAAAAGAGGGCCCCAAAAATAACCAGGGTAAGCCACAAGGGAATCCGAATCAGGCTAGTGTACCATCTGATCCCAAACCAGATGGTGTTCAGAACAAACCCCCATACATTAATGCATTTGGAAAATGGTTTTCTTGTGGTCAACTGACCATGTGAAAGGGGATCCCAGATGGAAGGGTAAAACCTTCAGGTGTCCACAATATCACCTTAGCCTTCTCCCAGGTGGATGAAGTACCTATAGCCAGCGGAAACTTTCAGTTACTAGCTGATGAGCCCATGAGAGTCTCAGCTAGTGTTTCTTTAGTGTCCTTTGGTCTTTGAGAACAACAGAACTTAGATGTCTATAACTGAATCCCAGATAATACTAAAGAGTATTATAAAGATAGTGGTCTTGTGGATGGTCAGGAGACCCCTGCCATCAGAGATACTGGAGCCAGCATAACTGTGGTTGATGAATGTTTTCTCAAGGTGGAGGATGTTGCTAAGGCACCCAAACACCTAACCAAGTTAGCTGGGGGCCCTGTGCAAATGGTTCCCCAGTTACCAGCTCTTATCCAGTGCAATGTCATGACTGTCAGAATACCTGTAAGTGTGCAAAATAATGTACCTTGGAGAGTCCTGTTGGGTAATGACCTTAAAACTCTTGGAGTTGTGTCTAGTACCCCCAGGCCTCCCAGCCAAAGGAAGCAGGAGCTCACAAAGTCTGCTAGGGAGAGAACCTTGAGAGGCTCTCCTTGGGACTTGATAGAAGAAACTATCACCCCAAGTCCACAGGACTTACTTACTGCCATTGCATGAAAGAAAGAGACGAAGGGGAAACCCAAGTCTGCCAGCAAGAAACCAGCAAACACCCCTGTGCTCAGAAGGACATCTCCAAGACTGTCCAAAGTCACATCTGTGACTCCTACACCAGCTGAGGCTGAGTGTGAGGTTCAACCCTGTATGGTTCAACTAGATACTGAGGAATCAGATCTGGAAGAAGATTTTACTCTGGTTGGAGATCTTGACCCTGTTGAACATCCTGAGCTGCAGTCTTTACTGGCAGAAGGTGGACCCAACAGGGCAGACTTCAGCCGAGGACAAAGAGAGTGTCCTACTTTTGAAGGTCTTCACCTACAGGCAGCTTCTCAGCTCAATGGGACCGTGCTGGGAAAGTATAGGTTGCACTGGAAAGATGGCCTCTTCTACAGTGAACCGACAGTCAACCCCTGGAGACTGCAAAAGAATTGTAGTACCTCTAGTGAACCCGACTCCATTTCCTACAGTTAGCCCAGAGATACCTTTGGCTAGTCACTTACATTTTAAGAAGACCAAGGAAAGGCTCTCTCTCTACTTCTACTGCCTAAGATGGGTTCAGAAGTAGACACATTCTGTAGGAGCTGTCACACTTGCCAAACCTCTGGCAAGAGTGGAGCCAAGAATGTGGCACCCTTGGTGCCTCTCCCAGTGGTGGGAGTTCCTTTTGAGAGGGTAGGGATTGACATTGTTGGTCCCCTTGATCCTCCACCATCTTCAGGTAACAGGTTTATCCTGGTTGTAGTAGACCATGCTACTAGGTATCCTGAAGCAATACCTATGAGGACTGTTACAGCTCAGGCTGTGGCTAAGGCCCTATTTGGTATTTTTACCAGAGTAGGTTTCCCTTAGGAGGTGATATCTGACACGGGATCCAATTTTATGTACCACTATATGCAAGCCATGTGGAAAACCTGCGGAGTCACCTACAAGTTCTCTACTGCCTACCATCCCCAAACCAATGGATTGATAGAGAGGTTTAACAGAACTATGAAGAGCAGGATAGGTGCTTTAGAAGAACCCCTTAAAAGAAAGTGGGACCTTCTACTGCCATGCCTTCTCTTTCCATATAGAGAAGTCCCTCAGGAGGGACTAGGTTACGGTCCCTTTGAACTTCTCTATGGCCATCGAGTCAGAGGTCCATTGGCCCTGATTAAGGAGGGGTTGGAGAGTGCTCCTTCCCCCAAGCCAGTCAGAGTGACTGACTATGTGATAGGTCTCCGAAGGAGAATGTCACACATGATGGCAGAAGCAAGTGATAACTTGAAAGCTGGTCAAGCTCTGGTCAAGCATTGGCATGACCAGAAGGCTAACATGGTTGAGTTTACTCAAGACCACCTTGTTCTTGTTATGGTACCTACAAGGCAGAAGGCTTTACAGGACAAATGGATAGGACGCTTCAAAGTTGTGGGTAAACATGGAGAGGTGAACTATCTGATGGACTTAGGCAATCCTAAGGAGGCTCCTAGAGTCTTTCAGACCAACCGTTTAAAGGCTTATGTCTCTAGACCTGACATGGGAGCATTGCTCCTAGCTTCAGCTCAGGAGGAGGAGGAGAGTGAACCTCTGCCTGACCTCCTCAGAGGCTTACCTTTAGATGAGCAGGTGGAATGAGTTCATCTCTCTTCCAGTCTAACATCTGACCAGCAGGAAGAGTGCAAATTACTGTTAAATCAGTTTGCCTCCCTGTTCTCACCTTCACCAGGCTTGACCCCTTGGGGCCAGCATGATATCCTCACTGGTGACTGTGTGCCTGTGAAAAGCAGGGGGTACAGAATGTCAGACAATATAAGAACCCATATAGGGAATGAGGTGAACAAGATGCTTGATCTCGGGGTTATAGAACCCTCTACTAGTCCCTGGTCTAGCACAGTTGTGCTTGTACCAAAGGCAGAATCCAAGGAGTTGAGATTCTGCATGGACTATAGAGCTCTAAATGCAGTCACTAAAAGGGATGCACATCCTATACCTAGGACAAATGAGCTGGTGGACAAACTTGGTGCAGCCAAGTACCTCAGCACATTTGACCTAACGTCAGGCTATTGGCAAAAAGCTCTGACAGACCATGCCAAGGAGAAAACTGCATTCTCTACCCCAGCAGGCCTCTACCAATTTAAGGTAATGTCTTTTGGACTAAGGAATGCACCTGCTACATTTCAGAGGATGGTTAATCAAGTTCTGAATGGGATTGAGGACTTCTGCATGGCATACTTGGATGACGTTGCAGTCTTCAGCCCTGCATGGAAAGAACATATTGATCACCTAGGATATGTTTTGCAGGCTCTCCAAAAGGCCCATCTGACCATAAAAGCAAGTAAATATCAAATTGGTCAGAGCACAGTGGTCTACCTTGGACATGAGGTAGGAGGAGGTGAAATAAGGCCATTGCCTAGCAAAGTATAAGCTGTACAAAACTGGGCCACCCCTACTACTCAAACCCAAGTGAGAGCCTACCTGGGTCTCACTGGGTACTACAGGCACTTCATAGAGAACTATGGGGCCACAGCTTCTCCCTTGAATGTCATCTCCTCTCCGAAATTTCCTAAAAAGGTCAGGTGGAATGAGGAGTGCAATCACGCCTTTGAAGGCCTGAAGAAATCCCTTTGTCAAGCTGCAGTCCTAAGAGCTTCTGACTACCACCGACCCTTCATTGTACAAACTGATGCTTCTAATGTAGGTATAGGTGCAGTCCTTAGTCAGCTGGATGAGAAAGGTTGGGAACACCCCATATTTTTCATCAGCAGGAAGTTAAAGGATCCTGAGACAAGGTGGGCAACAATAGAACGTGAATTTTGTGCTATTGTGTGATCACTGAAGAGGTTTAGACCATACTTGTATGTACCTACCTTCATTATTCAGACTGACCACCAATCCTTGAGATGGCTGATGCAAATGAAAGGGGAAAACCCCAAACTACTCAGATGGCCAATCTGCCTGCAAGGGTTTGATTTTTCCATTGAGCACAGAGCAGGAAGTCACCACCAAAATGCTGATGGTCTCTCTAGGATGTTTATAACCGACTAGAGGTATGAGATCCATCCAGGAATGGATTAAATCCTCCTGTCCCTTAGTATGGGGGGGAGGGGCGAGTGTTAGGGAGAATTCTCATTCTATGGCTAATTTCCCTCACCTAGTGAGTCCCCCAGCAGCTTTGCTGGATTTCTGGAGTTTACTTTTTCCACTTAGTAAGAGTATAAGCCTTTTTCCCACTCTTACAGGTGTTTTGCCATGTGTATTTCTACTGTTTGTGTGATAGTGGGCTCTGGAGGACACCACTCCATGAACACCACTTTTATGTGTGTTACACAGCACCCTCAGTGCAGTGACACAGGGTTGTCTTTGAGACTTCCCACTGACTCCATTTTTCTGGGGCTGACTACTGTCCCCCAGAAAACAGGTAAAGTTGCCATTTACTTTACATAGTCATTTAAAACTACAGACCCAGTACACCCCATATTACATGGAGTACTGGACAGGGTTAACTCCTATCCCTTTTTGTCTGTGCCTCTCTGAGCTTTGTTTTTCTCTTTTAACATTTAGACTTGGTTGGTGGCAGTGGTATCTACCCTAACTTTTCTACCACGATTATACTATATAAATGTGGTACTGTTCCAGGCTATTATATTAGCCTCGAACATAAAACCGCTTGACCAAATACTCTTTCTTTTGGCTCCGTTTGGGTTTATTCGCCATTTCTTTTTGTTAAAGTCCTTCTTGTGTTTTACTTTGCGCGGCAAACCAGGTTTGCCTTCTGTGTTCACCGTCTTTTGGCGGGCTTCTCTCCAGAAGCACTCCTTTTGGCGTCTGGGTGTCTAGGTGGGCTGAATGTGAGGGAGGGGTGTAGTCACCCCCTGCACAGGGTATCCTTGGAAACCCAAGTCGCACTTTGTCATGGGCCTGACAACTCTCCTGCTGGGTGATTGACAGCCAGGCTGTGTGAATGGGGGATTTTTGCATAAAAGGCAGGACTCTTGGGCTGGAAGTCAGAGTTTCCACTGGAATTGCAAGGAACCGAAGAGAAGCGGAGAATGAGATGACTGATGCAACTACCGAGTCCCGGTGGAGCCCTGCTGCAGTCCTGAGCTATCTACCGTTCAACGACAAGAGAGGATCCAGTCCTGAGTCTTCTTCCCTTGAGCCTGGTGGGATCAACCAGCTCACCTTCCACAGGCAGAGGATCCTCTTCTTGTTCGAAATCGCTGCACACAGCTGTTGTGGTCCGGATAGCCACCTGAAGAGCCTCTCCTGTTTTTAAAGGAGCGCACCTTTTATTCACCGTTGCTTTTGCTGCTGCTGGCTTCATCCCTGGGTAGTGCAGATCACTCCAGACATCCTCCTTCTTGTCCCCACGACTGAAGCCACAGGAACCGTGAGTCTGCAGGAACTACCAGGAACAACTGCTGTAGCGCCAGCTCTTCTTCACTTGAATAAGGTACTGTGTCTTCTCACCTCCTGAACCCCTGTCTCCTCACCAAAGGCTTGTCCTTATCTTCCTTCCCTCTTATAACTTTTGCTTCCTCTTTTGACAATATCCAAGTACTCCTGGCAATCTCGAATCATGAACTGTACTAACCGTGTTATCCTTGACAACAGGAACCCTGGTCGACTTGACACTGGCGCAGGCCTATTAACTTTTATTCACTTGTAGGAAAGTGCCCTCTGATTCTATCTGCCTTGACAAAAGTATTGCCTATGATTTTTATCCCCAACTCTCTTGTGTTGATTCATGTGCTGTGTGTTTTAACTCCGGTGACATTTCTTTCCGTGGGTACGCGTATCTTTAGTAAGACTGAACTGTCATTACTATCAAAAAGTGATTGCATCTGTCTCCCCGGTAACGTCTTTGTTTCCAAACACCAGTCTGTGAAAACCAATGGTACTTACCTTGAATTGTGGTGCACAGAGTGAATTGGCTGTGCGCAGTGTATTTTTCATGTGATTTTAAACTAATAGAAGTGAAGTGTTTTACGAACAGATGGTCTAGAAATAAATGTACTTTTACTTTTCAACCAAAAACCTTGAGTCAGTGTTTGCATGAGTCACAGTAATTGTAGTCCTTTGTGTAATCTCTACTACTGCTCATTTGCTCTTGAGATAGGTCTGGCTGTTCCGCTACTGCTACCACTTTAACAGTATAGTACAGGCTTGTACCAAAGGTGAACTTGTATTGCCACTTGTAGTCTTAATTGTGTGTAGTGGTCCCTAAGGGCACTGCACACGGTTCTGCCTAACAGAAATGTATGCAAAGGGAAAAATCAATGTTCAAATGATAATGTAGCTGAACCAGATACCCTCCCCACATGTCATACTCACGTACTAGGGATCAGGCACCGGAATAGCATGCAAGGAACTCCAGCTAAATTTGCCTGGATACGTTCAGAACCCAAGAAGGGTCTCCTCAAAAGAGCGCAACCTTTCTTTTGAGAGACTGTGCTACACGTAATATAAACAAGTACCACAGTGGGTCAAATGAAAGAGCAAGGTACATCAGTACACGCCAGGCTCAGGAAGGAAGAGAGAGAGAGATATCAGATAAGGAAGTATTGCAGAAAAAGAAATACTTATGGGTAAAACCCAGAACCCAGCTGCGTACAGAATGTGCTTTTACTCAGGAGCCTGAAGGAAACGTAGATACCAGCACTGGAAATAGTGTTAGAGGAGGTTAGTGGGTTAATAGGCTCTATCCCGAATGGCTCGATGGCACACTAGAGTCCAATGAAAAAATGTTTATTCCAAGAGCAACGCTGCATAGCTTCAAAGTCAACATTGCTTGATGATCCCCTAAAATCCAGTGCGGAAGGTGGAATTGGTATTCTAGGCGTAGTTCACAGTTCAGGTAAGGCTGAGAAAAGCAGGTTGAAAGAAAAGTGAGGTCAGAATGAGTTGGTCTCGAAGTAGCAGCAAGGAATAGCCAGAAGAGTGATGTAGAAGCTCTGTTTTCAGAACGCGGACCTTCGCCGTAGAGCAATATGGGAGCAGGCAATAGCAAACCGTGAGCATTCCGAGGTCGTAGAAGAGGAAATAATCAAGCAGCCAACAGGGGAAAGACAAGGCAATCTGAGAGTGTACCGAGGTCATAGAACAGAAGTATCAAAGCGGCCAACAGGGGAAAGACCAGACAATCCGAGGGTCAGTAACAAGAGGTTCATAGGAAATGCAACAGAACGAAGTAGCGCGTAACAACTTCAATCAGAAGCACAGCGGAAGGGAAGCACACAATAGAAATAAGTTATGTGTGGTCACGTGATGCTGGCGTCCTACATTGTTGCCCAGGCGATGAGACGTTAGGCAGCCTGCATATGGGCAGATTACGTTGTGATAAGCGCCAGGGCAACCGCCATGTAAGCAGCCGTGAAGGACGCTTAACAAGCATCCGATTGCCAGAGAAATGAAGCAGTTTGCGACCTCTGACAGTATCCTCCTCCAAGCGCCGCCCCCCTCCCTGGGAGGCATGAAAATAAGCTACCAGCCGAGGAGCATGGATGCTCTCTACAGGTTCCCAGGTTGTCTCTTCAGGACCGTAACCCTTCCAATCCACCAGATAATATTGTCTGCCCCTCTGCAGTTTGGTGGCGAGAATCGCACGTACCTTGTACATCAATCGGGGCTGAATGAACTGGTAATCAGGTAGCAGGGGGACATGGTTTCAGGAGAAACACATGAAACACTGGATGGATCTGCCAATGAGCTGGCAAGTCCAAACGAACAGCAACTGGATTAAGAACATGAAGAATGGAGTAGGGACCAACTTATCATGGGAAGAGTTTCTGTTTCCTTGGTATGCGCAAATTCTTTGTGGCCAACCATACCCTAGAGCCAAGCTGGTCAGGGGGAGCCGGGAGGCGATGAAAATCAGCAGACTTCTTGATTCTGTTCTGGTTCTGTTCTGGTTGTGTGCTGGGACTGTACCAGATGGACCCGGACATTTTCGTGAACCACTGTTAAGTCAGTATGCATTCGCTGACAGCTGGATTTTGACACGGTAGAGATGAATCGAAGGGAATTGATCTGGGATGTTGACCATAGAGAGCAAAGATGGGGTATGAGCCAATGGAAGAATGGATTGAGTTATTGTAGGCAAACACGGCCGTAGACAATACTGAGAGCCAATCAGTTTGGTATTGTAAACATAGGCAGCAGAGGTATTGTTCAAGAGTCCCATTCAACCTGTCTGCCCATCCGTGTGGGGGGGGGTAAACCCTTGAGTACCTGTCTTCAATACCAAAGGATGAGGTTAATGCCTTCCAGAAGTGCAAGGTAAATTGGGAACCCCTGTCTGAAACGATAATAGAGGGCAGACCGAAGAAATGAAAGAGGTTCTTAAGATACAAATCAGCCAACATAGGAGCAGAAGGAAGACCAATGCATGGGACAAATATCGCCAGCTTGGTAAAGTAATCTACAATTACCTGAATAGTATGGAAGGATGAAACAGGTGGTAGCTCAATAATAAAATCTATCGATATCATATGCCATGGTATATGCGATATAGGAAGAGGACGTAGAAGTCCTATGGGTTTACCCATTTGTCCTTTACACTGAGCACACACCGAGCAGGTCTTTACGTACTCTGTAGCACCCTGTTACATGTTGGGACACCAACACGATCTTTGCAAAAAGTCCAGGGTTGTTTGCCTACCAGGATGTACAGCAAGAAGTGAATCATGACACCACTGGAGGGCAGACAGCCGGTCTCTCCGTTAGGCATGTATATTTGCTGCTAAATATGGGGAATATCATGAGTTATGGTGATATCCAAGTATTCCAATAGGTCAGGGTTTAGTCTAACCCATTCTTGTAACTTTTCTTTGAGCGTGATTTGAGGGGTACAAGCGCAGATCACCTGCTGTGGTAACAGGACAGTGGTATCAACTGTGCATGAGGGTCTGGTTTCGCCCAAAAGCGATAAGGCATCAGCTTTAGGGTGTAACACAGCTGGTCTATGGGTATATGGGTGATGGTAAAATCAAACATCGAAAAGAAATTATGTCAACGAGCCTATCTTGTGTTGAGACATTTCAGGGATTTTAGAGCCAGCAGGTTATGGTGGTCGGTATACACTGTGACGGGGTGAAAGGCGCCCATTAGATGGTGTCTCCATTTCGAAAAGTTGTCTATAATAGCCAAAAGTTCAGGATCTGTGACAGAGTAGTTTCTCTCAGCAGGGGTGAGTTTATGGGAGAAGTAGGCCACATGGTGTGTTTGACCCATACTTGGACAACGTTGGGACAGGACAGCCCCCAAAGTCACACTAGATGCATTGGCTTCCACTAAGAAGGTTTGCTGAGAGTCGGGGTGCTGTAGGACTGGTGAGGTGGCAAAAGCTAGTTTGAGGGCATCAAACGCTATTAGGCGTCACTATGGCAGAGAAAGCATGAATAAAGCGCCTGTAGAAATTAGCAAAGCCAATAAAAGACTAATGCTTTGATTGAGGAAGGAAACAGCCAGTCCAGAACAGTCCTCGCCTTAGAGGAATTCATCTGCACCCACTTATCAGTTATTTCATAGCCTAGGAATTCAACCCTGTGAGTGTGGAACACACATTTCTCTGCTTTGGCGTAAAGATGGTTCTCTCGTAACCTTTGGAGAACTGAAGAAACATAATTCACATGTGAAACATAGGAGTCAGAATAAATCAAAATGTCATCCAGGTAGACAACCATGTATTAATCCAACATGTCACTGAAGATATCATTCACGAAATGTTGAAAGGTTGCTGGAGCGTCACAAAGCCGGAACAGCATTACCCTTTACTCGTACAACCCACATTGTGTCTTGAATGTGGTTATCCATTTGCCCCCCTTGCGGATATGCACTAAATTGTAGGAACCCCTTAAATCCAATTTAGTGATAATAGCAGAGGAACCCAGCTGATCTAACAGCAGTGAGATGAGCGGCAGAGGATACTTTTTTTTTTTTTTTTTTTACAGTCACTGCCTTTCAGTCTATACAAGGCCTTACGTCCCCTTCTTTCTTTGGTACAAAAAACAAGGGCGCGGAGGCTGGGGATTTAGAGTGCCGTATAAAGCCAGAAACAAGAGCCTTGTCCAGATACTCTTTCAGGATATGGTCCTGCTTCACTGTAAGTGAATAAACACGAGCCGTGGGAATCTTGGACCCCAGAAGTAGATCGATAGGGCAATCACAGCTACAATGCGGGGGTAGCTGCTTGGCCCGTCCCTTGTCGAAGACGACAGAATATTTGTAGTATTCCTTGGGAGCCATATAGCATGACCAAAGAAAACAGCCCCAACGCTTGAAACAGAATCAAGTATGGCGATACTAGGGATTCTAGGGGGATCATTCAAAGGATCAAAACAGTTGGTGTTACAATAGTCGGACATGAATGTAACCTCCTGTGTTAGCCAGTCGATATGGGGGTTGTGGGTCTTCAGACATGGTTTACCCAATATCAACTTGTATTGTGGGGCTGATATCAAATTGAACGAGATTGAGTACAAGTGTCTGGAGGAAGTGGACATGGGAATGGGTGGTGTCTGCTCCGTAACCAGACCCAAGAGTAATGCAGTACCATCAACTGTATTCACAATTTAGGGTTGAGCCTTGGGTGCAAGGGGGTGTCTATCCTATCTGACGGGAATATCTTATGTCCATATAGTTACCCATAGCTCCTGCATCCACAACAGCTTGGACCTGTAGGAGAGTATGAGTTGATAACTGAAGAGAAACTGAAACACAGATCAAGGTGCAATGATTAGTGGCATAGGAGTCCAGTATTTCATCACTCGACTGCAGGACTCCTTCTACGGTCGAGCTTTGGCGTTTGCCTGTTTCCTTATGGGTTTTACAGGGCAGTCCCCGAGGAAGTGATCAGGGGAGGCACAGTACATACATAAATAATTTTTACACCGGTGTTACCTTTCGGTGCTGGACAGCGGTCCCCTGAGATCCCCTATCTGCATAGTTTCCACCCCATTAGCTGAAGATTTAGGTACATCGTTCTAGGACTTCCAGGTCTTCTTTTCACCCTGCCTTTCAGATTTGCAGGCATCGATTTGGAGGACCAGGTCAAGTAACTCTGGAAATCCCACAGGAACTACAGGAACTGTAGCAAGGGCATTCTTTAATTCTTCGGACAGACCTTTATAGAAGACCGCCGCTTTCTTTTCCTCAGGCCAGCCAGTTTCAGTGGCTAATTGATTAAACTTGATGAGGTACGCCAGAAGCGTTAAAGAACCCTGATTTAAAATCAGGAACTCGAGGTCAGTAGCCTGGGTTTGTACCGGGTATCGAACACCTGATTCATTGAGGTGATGAGAGCATCGCAGTCATACAGAAGATGGCTGTTAGACTCCAGTAACGGATTGGCCCAGGCAGAAGCAGTACCCCCGAGATAGAAAAGGACGAAAGCCGCCTTGGTGATTGAATCGGGAAAAGAAGCAGGACGCCACAGGAAATGTAGCTTGTACTGATTGATAAAAGTGCGGTACATCCTAGGGTTGCATTGAAAACGTTCAGGTGGTGCCAATGGGAACTGTGTGGACATCAGTACAGGAACAGGGTTCTGCGCAGGAATGGGATAGGGAGGTGCCGAAGCGGCAGAAGCTCCTGCATAGTTGGTGCCATGGGGAGATTCTCATACAAGGTATCTATCCTGTGATGAAGTGCTGAATGGGCCATAGGCCTATCAGTCCTAAGGTCGGCCACCAACTGTAACAAGTTGGCCAACGTGTCGGCGCTTTCCATGGCTTCTGTGTCTGGCGTACTCACATACTAGGGATCAGGCACCGGAATATCGTGGAAGGAACTCCAACCAAATACTCCAGGACACGTTCAGAACCCAGTAAGGGTCTTCCTCAACAGAGGGCAACTTTTCTTTCGAGAGACCACGCTACATGTAATATAAACGAGTACCACAGTGGCTCGAATGAAAGAGCAAGGTACATCAGTACACGCCAGGCTAAGGAAGGAAGAGAGAGAGATATCAGATAAGGAAGTATTGCGTAAAAATAGATACTTATGGATAAATGAAAACACTAACCTTGCATGAACACAAACATAACCCAGGCATGTACAGAATGTGCTTTTACTCGGGAGCCTGAAGGAAATGTAGATAACAGCACTGAAAATAGTGTTAGAGGAGGTTAGTGGGTTAATAGGACCTATCCCGAACGGCACGAGGCGCACTAGAATCCAATGAAAATGTTGCTATTCCAAGAGCAACACTGCATAGCGTCCAAGTCAACACCCCTTGATGATCCCCCAACAATCCAGTGCGGAAGGTAGAATTGGTATTCTAGGCGTAGTTCACAGTTCAGGTAAGGTTGAGAAGAACAAGTTACTTATCTTACCTGGTAACATTCTTTCGATGGGATGTTCCTCCGGCGTATTCCACATCTTTGACACTAATTACCACATCTCTGCTGTGGTAATTACTGTCAAAGATGTGGAATAAGTCAGAGGACACAATCCCCTCGAAAAGCAGGTTGAAGGAAAAGTGAGGTCAGAATGAGTTGTTCAGGTAGTAGCAGCAAGGGATAGCCAGAGGAGTGATGTAGAAGCTCTGTTTTCAGAACATGGAGCTTCTCGGTAAAGCAATATTGCAGCAGGCAGTAGCAAACCTTGAGTGTTCCGAGGTCGTAGAAGAGGAAGTATCAAAGTGGCCAACAGGGGAAAGACAAGGCAATCTGTAAAAAATCTGAGGATCAGTAACAAGAGGTTCATAGGAAATGCAACAGAACGAAGTAAAGCGGCAATACTTCAATCAGAAGCGCAGCGGAAAAGAAGAGCGCAACAGAAATATGTTAGGTGCGGTCACGTAATGCCGGCGTCCTACGTGGTTTCCCAGGCGACGAGACGCTAGGCAGCTATGTAAGCAGCCGTGAGGGACACTTAACAAGCATTCGATTGCCAGAGAAATTAAGCAGTTTGCAGCCTGTGACATCACGTTAGGCCTCACAGGGTAAGGTGATCCTTGTAGGCAGGATGACATACTCTGACTAGGTTTACAACACAGTACACAGATCAAAAACAAGGATCGAGGCCCGCTTGGCCTTCCACGTTAAAGTCTCTTTCTCTGACTTCAAAATGAACCAAAATGTTCACAATGGTTCTCCTCTGCCGGGCTCAGACCTCTCACGATAAAGTTCAACACAAAGTTGCAAGGGGGCTCCCTTCCCCAAGCTTAGTATACTTCGGGTCTCCCTCAATCAGGTTCGGACCGCTTTCAGATGTCAAAGTCTTTCAAATGTGCATGATTGTCTTAGAGACCACTGCAGGACCCCTTCGACTCAACGTTTACCATTTCACTTTCACCCTTGCTGTTTATTCACCTTTTAGCTTCAAACAATGTAAATTTCACAAATACTTTCGAATGGGTTACTTCCTTTCACTGGACAACTCCATTGCTCAGTATCATTGATCTTGCAGCTGTATTTTACTTTAAAGTTCATTCACAGGTCTGCCTTTCTTCGTGTCTCATCCATACGCGTGCAGCCTTTACTTGGGATATGATGTTGCTACTTCATTCACTTTAACACACAACGGTCTCTCATGTAGCTTGTCAACTCAACGGCCATGTGCGCTTCTTTCTTGTTTTGCAGTTACCAATTTTTGAGTCAAGGTCAGTACCACCAGCTTGGCCTCGACTCCCCAACTCACCCGGGAGGATCGCTGGTATTCTTGAAACACAATGCAATCTTCACTTGTGGGATCTGGAACTTCTCCATGTGTCTTTTGCGGTTTGCCGGTGGCAACGACCTCCAGTAGGGAAGCAATGGGGTTTTTGGCCCGCTGCGCTTGTCCCTTGCTCTGCTCCAGTAGGTGTGCCTTCTTCCCGGAGGTTCTGCTCGTTCTCGTGTTCCACCTTGCTCAGAGTGTGTCTTTAGGTGTTGCTTTTTATTCATGTGAGGATAGCTACCTGGTATCAGGTGTATGCACTTAGGCTACTGCCTGACTTTGCCTGACCCGATTAACGCGACATGTCCAGTACGATGTGAGAGAGTTAGTCTGGTTACTCTCAGTCACCCTCTTCCTCGGCCCAGTGTTTGTGTAAAAAGGGGGTGGGGGGGAGTTGGGACTTGGGTAAATCCTAAAAAATAGTATGGGGTAGATTAACAAAAGAGGGGGGAATACCATGTCTCACCATCGGCTATCTCACCCGACTCTCCAAAGACCCCTCACCCAGGTGATCCTCCCACACTGGTGCACCCCCAGGAACTGGATCCAAAAGCAGTGGCCATGTCCTGGCCACCTGGACGACAAGTCCCCGAGGACTAGTGGGTGAGACACCCTTTAGTTTCTCCCACTGAACAGAGCAAAAATAAGTCATGGAGGCTTGTAAAGAAATAGGCGGACACTAAGGCAGCAGAAACTCCAATGTTGTCTAATTAGAAAGGGTTTGTTGATACTTATCGAGGTAAAGCGTCTTGAAATTTCCATGGAGACATGTAAAATTGTGCACAGAGGACCTTTGAATGAGACTTGCACTGGTGTAGTGACAAGGGGCGAAGCGTCTAATGATGTGAGCTTGAGGGCAGGGTGATACGATTTACTGCCGCAAGGGCACTTGAATTTAGGGCGATAGATCAACAGATAAGATTATCACAAGATGGTGGTTTCCGACCCATGAGTTTTGCATGTGTAAATGTCAGAAAATCGAAGGTAAGATGCATTGGGAAAGAAATTCTAATCGATCAATATATGCACAAAAAAGGAAATGCCCTATCCAGTGGGCCAAAAAAATTGCTGAGAGAACTTCCTTTTTAATTTCCCCTGGACATTTTCCCATGTACTCCTCTGGGGCCCAGGGAGTTTAAAACCAAGAACTAGATTTCTAGCACTTGCCTGTGATTTTATGTGTACTTTTTTAAAAATTCTTTTTATTGGTTTTCAAACAGGTTCATACAACCTTCCAACGTAACTAATTGAGGGGAAAAAACCCCTCTCAATCAGACAAATGCGAAACATGTCAAAGTGGGTCCCCGATCCTCCCCTGTACACACCCCCCCATGATACCAAGGAACGGGTGTCTCAAGATGCTCGAAAATCAAACTATGCACCCAAAGAAAAGCTTCAGTCTGAAAGGGTGTAACCTTGTCTTCCATGCCCCTGCAGGGAATGCGGCTTTCATTGCTCCGGTTGTTAAGTGTTTAGGCCGGGCTGGACTTTTTACCTAAGTCCATCTCCCCTCCCCGGAACATGTGAAACTGCATCCATTCTGTTTCCACTGCGGTGCTACCTCCGTGCAGCGCCGCAGAGGTCTTCTCCATGAGATATACGTCATTGGGTGTAGCCGACCATTCGTGCACCTTTGGGAGATGTCCCCTTTTCCAATGTCTGGCCCTACGGGCCTGTGCCGCCAGCAGGAGGAAATAGACCAGAGGTGAGGGGCGCACCCCACCTATCTTCGTGCCTCTCCAACCCAAACAATATTAACAAGGGGTCCAAATTGTGCATATCACCTCACACCTCCCGCGTCCCGAATCCAGCGCAGAACCTCCGACCAAAACACCTGGACTCTGGGGCAATCCCACCACATATGCCAGAAGTTCGCTCTGGACCCACACCCGTGTCAGCAGTGGGGATTCACTGTTGGAAACATTTTGGAGAGACAAACTGGATCGTACTTCCACCGGTGTAGGAGTTTTATGGCATGTAGCTTGTACTGACATGAGATAGAGGTCTTAAAGGCATGCTTACACATCTGTTGCCACAGCACATCTCCCATCTCCATTCCCAGGTCGCTCTCCCACCGTGATCTGAGTCCCCTGATGGCCCCCTACTTAGGTTCCAGCAAAGCTCAGTATAAGCGTGATATCAGGCCTTTCATGTCTCTGTACCCGTCAAGGACCATCTCCACCGGCGTTAGTTCCCTCTGGATACGCTCTTTCTATTTGTAGGACCTAGATATTCCCTTCAGCCTGAGGTACAAGGGAACCGATAACCCTCCTAGCCCCAGGGCTGCCTCGAAATTTTGTATGCTTATGAACTCCTACTTCTGGACCAAGTGGCGTACCTTCTCCAGTCCCGCCTCAAACCAAGTCTGGTAGCGGTCAACTTCTGGTATGTCGTCCCTGATTGGTGATGCCCAAATGTGACTCATCAGTGATGGCCATGTGGTAATATCCTCCCCCTTCTTCCTATGGTCAAGACCTCCCAGTACACCCCATGTATCGGGTGTTCCCTAATATTTTTTTATTTAATGTTTTATTGGTTAAACAACATTTCAACCTTTAACATATAACTCGCGAATGATGTCATTCTCTTTCTGATATCTCACAGTGAAACTCATCCCGGAAATGTTCTTCATTGTCCTCCATTAATCACTGTGAGAATCAGCTCTACAAATTTGAGGGCATCCAAAGTTGTGCCGATTCCATCGGCCGTCAATATTCTTTCCTAACAGTCCTCTTCCGTCGTCGTATTTAATTTGGCCACCCACTCTCCAAAAGAACAAGTTACTTTCTTACCTGGTAACGTTCTTTCGATGGGATGGTCCGACGACGTATATCTATGACAGGTAATGTCCACAGCTGTGCTGCTTCAGAAAATCTTTGGCGTCTGCGTCCTGCGTCGATGACATAGATGCGCCGTCCCCGAGGACCTCCTCCGACGGCCGACGTCACCCAATGTGATAAGTAGGACGCACGACACCCATAGCCTCAGTTATAGTTTTTTCCCAGAACGTGTGCCACCAGTTTTCTGCCAGTCAGACACACAAGGCCTTGCGGAACGCAAGCTGCAATCGCAAAAGAAATTCTGCAGCGGGGAAGGCAGGGAGGGAGCGATATGGAATACGTCGTCGGACCATCCCATCGAAAGAACGTTACCAGGTAAGAAAGTAACTTGTTCTTCGAGGGGATTGGGTCCTCCGACGTATTCCATATCTATGACAAACTCCCAAAGCAGTACCAAGCAAGGAGGTGGGAAAGAATTTAGAATACAAATTTAGTATGCCCAATCAAATTGCGGAATAGAGAACTGCCTTGCCAAAGGCCAGATCTGGCCCTCTGATGGAATCGAGGGAGTATTGACGTACAAAAGTATGTACTGAAGCCCAGGTGGCTGCATCACAGATGTGACGAATAGGAACTCCCCTCTGCAGGGCAGTAGACACAGCCACTCCCGTGGTAGAATGGGCCCGCAAGCCAGCCGGAGGGTCCTTACCCGCCAGGCGGTAACACTCGGAGATAGCTAAAATAATCCAACGAGACAAAGTCTGTTTCGTCACAGCTTGTCCCAAACGCTTTCCAGCGTAACCAATGAAAAGTTGATTGTCCACTCTGACCCGGGACATGCGCGAAATATAAAAGCTCAGCGCTCTCCTAGGATCAAGCCTATGGAGCCTCTCCTCTTCCTTACCAGGATGTGGAGGAGGATAGAACGCCGGACGAACAACCTTCTGGCTCAAATGAAATTCCGAAACAACCTTCGGAAGAAAAGAAGGACGAACTCTAAGAACAACCCTGTCCTTCTGAAACACAGTGAAGGGTGGCTTAACTGAAAGTGCCTGTAACTCACTCACTCTGCGAGCGGAAGTAACCGCAACCAAAAACACAGTTTTCAGAGTCAACAGCCTCAAAGGGCAAGAATGTAAAGGCTCAAACGGAGCACCCATAAGAAACTTAAGAACAAGGTTCAGATCCCAACCGGGCACCAGAAAAGGTGACGGAGGGAACACATTAGTGAGCCCTTTCAGAAACTGCGAAATTAAAGGAATTTTAAAATAGGAACACTCTTCAGACGAGCGCTTAAATATGGACAGCGCCGCCAGATAACCTTTAATGGTCCCCACTTGCAAGCCCCTGTGGGCCAAAGAAAGCAAAAAAGACAGAACAATGGGAATGTCACATTCAAAAGGATCCACATTCTGAACCCTGCACCAGTCGCATAACTTTCTCCAACGGCAACGGTACAGAGACTTAGTTGCCGGCCGCCTGGCCGAGAGCAACACCTCCATCACATCTTCAGGGAGGTCCCAATCCATATACCTCAACCTTTCAGAAGCCAAGCGTGAAGATTGAGGGATCTGACCTCTGGATGGAGAACCTGACCCCCCCCTCCCGTGAGAGCAGATCGTCTCGGTAGGGAAGACGACGTGGAGGGCAGATGGACAAGTCTAGAAGGTCCGGGTACCACGTCCTCCGGGCCCACGTCGGAGCAATGAGGATCATCTGGGAACCGAACCTCCGTGACCTCTGTAGCACTTGCGGGCTGACGGGGACTGGAGGAAACGTGTACAGCAGTGGGAATGGCCACTCCACCACGAACGCATCTCCTAAGGCTCCTTTTGGAGGAAATTCCCACAAGCAAAACCTTTCGCACTTCCGGTTGACACTGGAGGCAAAGAGATCCACTTGAGGGGTCCCCCAAAGGGCGAAGATCTCCAGGAGAATCTCCTGAGCCAGCTCCCACTCGTGAGAGATCGTACTCTGCCTGCTCAGAGCGTCCGCCGTCTTGTTGTCGTCTCCGGCCAGATGAACCGCCGAGATCGAAACTTCCTGCTGAATGGCCCAGAACTCGAGCTGCATCGCCTCCCTGCACAGCGGAAGTGACCCTGCCCCCCCCTTTTTGTTGAGATAGTGCATGGCCACCATGTTGTCCGTTAGAATCAGGACACTCTTTCTGCGCACAGTCGGCAGAAAAGCCTTCAGGGCTAGCCTGACGGCCCTCAGCTCCAACAGATTGATATGGAGTCTGGACTCCGACGGAGACCAACGACCGCTGACTGTCAACTCGCTGGCATGAGTTCCCCATCCCGTGAGGGAAGCGTCCGTCACGATCGTCACCTCCGACCAGTGCAGCCAAAATGGGGCACCCTTCATCAGATTGCCCTCGACGGCCCACCACAGAAGGTCCCGGGATACCGAGTGCGGCACCTGAACAGGGTCCGACAGCCTGCCGGAGGACTGAGACCACTGGAGCTTGGGTGCCACAGGCGTCAACGTCTTCTTCGAAGACGGCACAAGATCACACGGTCTCGAGCGCATCAATGTCATGACCACTGCTTCCAAGGAGTCAGGACCAACCCAACACCCTTGGAAGCAGGCTCATAACATATACCATCGGCGCCAGCCAGTCCCAATGGGGACCTTTTGGACCCTGTCCTGGCACCGGTGGTGCCAGGCTCATGAAATGGACCAGTCCCGGCACAGGAAGCGCCGGGCTCATAACAAGTGTGAAAGTGCTTGGGTGGACCTACCTGCAGCAGACCATGCTGCTTACTTACCAGCAGAATGATGTTTCATTCTCTTCTGGCAGGGACTACTTTTTCTTCTGGGTGGGGCAGGCACCACTCCCTGGATCGTTGATGCTGGAGCCCTTCTGGAAGCAGGAACTCTTTTTTCCTGGGCGAGGCTGTGGAAGGAGACACCTAAGCACTCCTGTGGGCTATTTAAACCACACCCGATTGGTGCAACGTGCTTCCCGTTATTCTGCATCTGCAGCAGGACGCTCACCGTGTCAGCTCCAGGGAATCTTCAGCTCCGGATCCTGTGAATAAGAAAATTACCTGCTGGAACCAATCTGCAGTCTTCAGCAACTCCTGCAAAAACAAAAGGCACAGGTTAGGCAAAAGCAAGGTTGGCGCTTCAACTTACCCGATCCATCGGCAGCATCCAAGGCGTTTTTTCTGCATTTCTCGTCCGGCATCGGGCCTGCAAAGACAAAGAACATTGGTTACTAACGCTTAGTTGCAAAACGACTTACCTGCGTTACGCTCGCCCCAACGCTGCTCGCGCCGCATTCCATCACCTGTAAAGACAAAAAGAGACATTAAGGTGCATTCTACAGCCCTAGAGCAGCCTTTCTTCTTACGTGCCATCCTATTCTCCATCTTCTTGCTTCGTTCATTGCCACGAACCGGGAGGGCATCTTCTTTGGCACCGGCAGCAACTGAAAAGGAAAAAGACATAGACATTAAAAGAGAGCAATCTAAAAAGAACTTTAATACTTACAAGTCACGCTCGTGCAGCAAACGGCGGCATCGCTCTCAAATCACCCTCTGCAATCAAGAGGCTGAACTCGAATCCAGTGAAGTAACTGGACCCAGCGCCCCTGCACAAGACGCAGGATGGAGAGCCCGGCATTCACCTATTTAAGGTGAGCGCGACTACAACCCAGTACCACGGGGAGAGAGGGAGAGAGGGGCTTGGAACTTCTCCCAACCTTCCAGCCACTAATACCTAGATTTTCTACTTGCAGACACCTCACCCTTCGGGTCAAATTTTCAGTGAAGAAGGGGCCTAATCCGGGAGCCAAACGAATCCTACGCCTAACCTGAAGACGGTTTCACCGCCCAGTCAAGACCCGCGCCTCCGAGGGAATCAGGTGAGCGTTACAGAACGCGAAGCCTTACCACATAATTCCCGCCCAGGCGCAATGGAAACTTCAGACACAGACCAATTGGCCCAGTTACTTGGGGAGTTGAGGGCAGAAGTACACGCAGCACGCCAGGAAACGAATGCCTTAAGGAGGGAGTCAGTGGTCTCTAAGGAACGAACAGAGGACTTGGCTAGACAATTGCTGCAAGCCCAAGCGGGACAAACTCCTCTGCCTACTCCTAGTGGGAGTCATGCTCCAACGACTTCTACCAATCCGGTGCACATTAACCTACCAGGAAATGTACCTTTGGCTCCGCCCGAGCGCTTTTCAGGTGATCCGAAAAGATTTGCTGTGTTCATCAATCAGTGTCGCTTGCATTTTTTATGCAGACCCGCCGCTTTCCCAACGGACCAGGCTAAGGTGGCCTTCGTGCTCTCATATCTTAGTGGCAGCGCCGCAGATTGGTCTATTCCTTTAGTGACTCGAGATGACCCTGTTCTTCATAACTTCCAGGATTTCCAAGCTAGTATGGAAAAATTGTTTGCAAGACACTCGCAGGGACAGGCCCTGGACAATGAACTTCTTTCACTACGAC
Source organism: Ambystoma mexicanum (assembly GCF_040938575.1). Lineage (NCBI taxonomy): Eukaryota > Metazoa > Chordata > Amphibia > Caudata > Ambystomatidae > Ambystoma > Ambystoma mexicanum. The sequence goes on from NC_090929.1 coordinate 1,092,004,462, forward strand.
AGGGCAATCAAGATCTTCTGGCCTACATTGCATCGTTCAACAGATTAGTGGTTGAAACCGGATGGCCTGAGGACAAGAGAATCACCCTTTTCTACAGAGGACTGCGTGGAGAACTTAAAGACGTTCTGGCTCAGGTGGTGAACCCTCCACAAGACTGTTCCGAATACATTGACCTGGTGGTTCAATTGGATCATAGAATACAGAATCGGAAGGCCGATCGTTCCAGATTTGAAACTCGAGTTTTTTCTAGACCACAGAGTTCAGCTAAAGGAAATGATACCGTGGAACCCATGCAGATTGGGGTTGTGAAAGGACCTCTAACCCAAAAGGAAAGGGAAAGAAGAAGACAATTGCAATTGTGCCTTTATTGCGGAAACTCGGGACACTTCCTTCGAGATTGCCCAGTGAAACCAAGGAAGAAGATAGTAGGAGCTTCTGATAAAGGTGCCGAAGGTTCTGAGTCGGAAAACGACCTTGCCCGACAAGTGTAGAGGTCTGCTTGCCGAGCGTTAAAACCAGTTCTTTGACCTCGCATTTCATCATGCCCATGGTCCTCGTGAGTCCAGAACAACCTAATCGTATGCATGCCCTTAAAGCATACATTGATAGTGGCGCAATCGGCAATTACGTGGACTGTGAATTGGCCGCCAGGATGAATCTATCTCTTTGTCCTAAAACGGTGAAAGACGTCATCACCACCGTGGATGGTACGGAAATAGCTTCCGGACCAGTAACACACACCACCATGGAAGTGACATTGATAAGCCAAGATGGACATCAAGAGAAGATCGTGTTTGACGTGATCAAGGCTCCGCAGTTTCAAGTTATCCTGGGAATCCCTTGGTTGGAGAAGCACAATCCTCAAATTGATTGGCGAGCAAAGACAATCCGGTTTCCAGAATGCGCTCCTACCTGTTATCCTCAGCCCCTTACTAAGCTGGCAGCAACTACTTTTGAGAACTCTCAACTGCCTCCAGAATACCGGGAATTTCAGGATGTCTTTCAGAAAGATCAAGCTAATTCTCTGCCTCCTCACAGATCCTACGACTGCCAGATAGACTTGGTTCCGGGATCCACTCCTCCGTGCAGTCGAATTTATGCCCTCACAGAACCTGAAAATCTTCACCTGAGGCAGTATTTGGACCAGTACCTGGCTAATGGATTTATCCGTCCTTCGAAGTCCCCAGCCTCCTCAGCTCTGTTCTTCGTTCCAAAAAAAGAGGGAGACCTAAGAACATGTATAGATTATCGTGCCCTAAACCAGATTACGATTAAGAACAGGTATCCGTTACCATTGATCCCTGAACTTCTTGACCAAGTTAAAATGCCTGTATCTACACAAAGCTGGACCTCAGAGGAGCTTACCATTTGGTGCGAATAAAAGAGGGCGATGAATGGAAGACGGCCTTTCGTACTAAATATGGACTGTTCGAGTATCAAGTAATGCCCTTTGGATTATGCAACGCACCGGCTGCCTTTCAGTATTTTATGAATGACGTCCTCAGAGAGCTCATTGACGTGTGTGTAGTTGTCTATATAGATGACATTCTGGTCTACTCGTCCTCTGAGGCGGAACATCGAAAACATGTCACAGCAGTACTGGAGAGGCTCCGTAAACACAGACTTTTTGCAAAGCTGGAGAAATGCGTTTTTCATGTCACTGAGGTCGAATTTTTAGGATTTATTTTGTCACCTAATGGAGTCCACATGGACTCAAGGAAAGTGGACGCTATCATTAAGTGGCCCTCACCAACGTCTGTGAAAGGTGTTTAAAGCATGTTGGGCTTCGCCAACTTTTATCGTAGGTTCATTCCAGATTTCTCTCGAGTAGTCCAACCCATTACAGCCCTCCTTAGAAAAAATAAACTTTTTGAGTGGTCGACAGAGGCTGAACAAGCTTTTCAAGAACTAAAAACAAAATTCACCTCGGCTCCGGTTTTAAAACATCCTCGTCCGGAACTCCCCTATATCGTTGAGACCGATGCTTCCAGTCTCGCAATGGGAGCAGTGCTTTCGCAAAGGGACCCAGAGACAAACCAGTTACACCCAGTGGCATTTTGGTCCCGCAAATTTTCGGCTCCCGAAATCAACTATACCATTACAGATAAGGAACTTTTGGCTATTAAGTCCGCCTTTAAAGCCTGGCGGCATTATCTCCTGGGAGCCCGACACACAGTCACCGTCATTACGGATCATCGTAATTTACAGTACCTTAAATCAGCCAAAGCTCAATCCTCTAGACAACTTCGCTGGGCACTATTTTTCGCCGAATTCGACTTTGTGATAACCTACCGACCTGGCAACAAGAATGGTAAAGCTGATGCCCTCTCCCGAATTGGAGTAGATGAACTCACGACCAATCCTGAACCTGTGCCCATAATTCCGGAACAGAGAATCCTGGGTTTGGTTAATGCACAATCCATTGAAGACATTGAAGTTACAGTTAAAAAACTTCTGACTCCAGCAGAGGTGCAAGACTGGCAACTCAAGGGAAAAGACTTCACTACGGATAAGAACTTACTATACTTTCGAGGAAGGTTATATCTACCTTGTACCGATTTACAAAAACAGGTGATCTCATGTTACCATGACTCCTTAATGGAAGGACATCCAGGTATTGCCAAAACGTCAGAAAAGATAAAAAGGCATTTTTGGTGGCCGTCTTGGAGAAAGGACATTAAGGATTTCATAAATTCCTGTGGTGTGTGCGCCCAAAGCAAAAGCCAGAAGGAGAAACCAGCAGGCCTCTGACAACCCCTAGACATTCCTCCACACCCGTGGCATACTCTCTCCATGGACTTCATCACGGATTTACCACCATGCTCCGGATTTAATACAATTTTAGTAATTGTGGACCTATTCTCGAAAATGGCTCATTTTATCCCATTGAAAGGGTTACCCACAGCTTCAATTCTGGCCCGAGAGTTCCTCGAAAACATCGTTCGGTTGCACGGCTTTCCTTCAGTTTTAATCTCAGACAGAGGAAGTCAATTTATTTCCCACTTCTGGCAGAGTTGTTGTCGCCTAGCCCAAATTGATGTAAGGCTTTCAACCAGCCATCATCCCCAGACCGACGGGCAGACCGAGAGGACCAACCAAACCCTGGAACAATATTTGCGCTGCATGTTACAACAATCGGAGAGTACTTGGAAAGACATTCTCTGGATTGCAGAGTAGGCTTATAATAATTCAGTCCATGCTGGAACCGGAAAGACTCCTTTTTTTCTTTTATATGGAAGCCACCCCCGCACCTCAAATCTTGATCCACCTCAGACTCTTGGGACCCCAGCTGTAGATCATCTGCATTCTACAATCACTCAAGCCTTTAAAGAGGCCACGTCTCACCTTAAGCGAGCCAAGGAACAATACAAGAAGTGTGCAGACCTATGTCGAAAGGAGGCCCCTCAATATCTTGTGGGAGATCAAGTCTGGCTATCAACCAAACATTTACCTCTCAAAGGACCACGTACTTTCAATCCACGATACCTGGGACCTTACCCAATCACTGCCATAATAAATCCAGTGGCTGTTAAATTGGGTCTACCTGCCCATATGAAAATACATCCAGTTTTCCACGTTTCTCTACTGAAGCCCATGCAACCTGGAACCCGTTTGACGAAATCTCCAGACCCTATTCTTGTGGACGGAGAACTGGAATTCGAAATACAAGACATCCTAGACTCCAAGATTTACAAATCAAAACTATACTATCTGATTGACTGGAAAGGTTATGGCCCTCAGGAAAGATCTTGGGAACCGTCGGAACATGTTCATGCACCCCATCTGGTTAAGAAGTTTCATCGAACTTTTCCTGATAAACCGAAACCCCCGGGGAAGACGAATTTGGGAGGGGCCTTGAGGGGGGGTGCTGTCATGACCACTGCTTCCAAGGAGTCAGGACCAACCCAACACCCTTGGAAGCAGAGTCATAACATATACCATCGGCGCCAGCCAGTCCCAATGGGGACCTTTTGGACCCTGTCCTGGCACCGGTGGTGCCAGGCTCATAAAATGGACCAGTCCCGGCACAGGAAGTGCCGGGCTCATAACAAGTGTGAAAGTGCTTGGGTGGACCTACCTGCAGCAGACCATGCTGCTTACTTACCAGCAGAATGATGTTTCATTCTCTTCTGGCAGGGACTACTTTTTCTTCTGGGTGGGGCAGGCACCACTCCCTGGATCGTTGATGCTGGAACCCTTCTGGAAGCAGGAACTCTTTTTTCCTGGGCGAGGCTGTGGAAGGAGACACCTAAGCACTCCTGTGGGCTATTTAAACCACACCCGATTGGTGCAACGTGCTTCGCGTGATTCTGCATCTGCAGCAGGACGCTCACCGTGTCAGCTCCAGGGAATCTTCAGCTCCGGATCCTGTGAATAAGAAAATTACCTGCTGGAACCAATCTGCAGTCTTCAGCAACTCCTGCAAAAACAAAAGGCACAGGTTAGGCAAAAGCAAGGTTGGCGCTTCAACTTACCCGATCCATCGGCAGCATCCAAGGCGTTTTTTCTGCATTTCTCGTCCGGCATCGGGCCTGCAAAGACAAAGAACATTGGTTACTAACGCTTAGTTGCAAAACGACTTACCTGCGTTACGCTCGCCCCAACGCTGCTCGCGCCGCATTCCATCACCTGTAAAGACAAAAAGAGACATTAAGGTGCATTCTACAGCCCTAGAGCAGCCTTTCTTCTTACGTGCCATCCTATTCTCCATCTTCTTGCTTCGTTCATTGCCACGAACCGGGAGGGCATCTTCTTTGGCACCGGCAGCAACTGAAAAGGAAAAAGACATAGACATTAAAAGAGAGCAATCTAAAAAGAACTTTAATACTTACAAGTCACGCTCGTGCAGCAAACGGCGGCATCGCTCTCAAATCACCCTCTGCAATCAAGAGGCTGAACTCGAATCCAGTGAAGTAACTGGACCCAGCGCCCCTGCACAAGACGCAGGATGGAGAGCCGGCATTCACCTATTTAAGGTGAGCGCGACTACAACCCAGTACCACGGGGAGAGAGGGAGAGAGGGGCTTGGAACTTCTCCCAACCTTCCAGCCACTAATACCTAGATTTTCTACTTGCAGACACCTCACCCTTTGGGTCAAATTTTCAGTGAAGAAGGGGCCTAATCCGGGAGCCAAACGAATCCTACGCCTAACGCTGAAGACGGTTTCACCGCCCAGTCAAGACCCGCGCCTCCGAGGGAATCAGGTGAGCGTTACAACCAAGGACCGGGACCTGGCACGGGCATGGCGAGAGCGGCTACCCTTGTCCGAGCAGGACCTCTCCCGCAAGCCGTGCCGACCACCCGAGCCTGAAGGCATACGAGCGGTGTCTCTCGACCGGTGCCGACCGACCCCACTCGGAGGCGCGGACGGACCGGTGCCCTGCGATTCAAGAATCGCTAGCATCTGCTTCCCGAAGGAAGCCCATTCCTCCGGTGTCGCTTGCATGGAGGGATAAGCGACCCGCCGACGGGCGGAGTCCTCGGAAGAGGACGGGGAAGGCGACCTATGCCGGCGCTTCCGGGAATGCCTCGAAGAGGCGGAGGAGTGGCGAGACCGACTCCTGGAAGGAGACCCACTGGACTTCCGACGATGACGCGGAGAGTCGCCCCTCGGGTCATCCGTCGAAAGCCCCGCAGACCTCGACTTCCAGGGCTTAGACACCCGGCCTACCGACAGCTTCTTCTTGCGTTCCCGCAGGGCCTTTGCCGTGAGCGACTGCAGTCGACACAGTCGTCCGTATCGTGGGCCTCCCCGAGGCACCAGAGGCAGGCATCATGCGAGTCCATGACCGACATCTTGGACCCACAGTCCATGTAGTTCTTGAAGCCCGGACGCAGGGTTGAAGATGAGAAAGACATCGCCACAAGCAGGTCTTCACAACAAACCGAACAGGTTCAACGAACCGAGATAGAAAACAGCAAACTCCAAAGAGTTGAGGCGTACCGAGATTCACGAAGCGAACACGTTCGCGGAAAAAACAGAACTGAGGCTATGGGCGTCGTGCGTCCTACTTATCACATCGGGTGACGTCGGCCGTCGGAGGAGGTCCTCGGGGATGGTGCATCGACGTCATTGACGCAGACGCCAAAGATTTTCCCAAGCAGCACAGCTGTGGACATTACCTGTCATAGATATTGAATACGTCAGAGGACCCAATCCCCTCGAATATTGCTTTCTTTGTGTTATCAGTTTCGGGCATGATAACATCCAATGTTTTACCGATTCTAGAGTTTCCGGATTGTCACAAAACCGACATCTAGCATCGTGGGCTGCAATTTGTTTTCTTAAATATTGCACCTCCCTAGTTGGCAAGATGTTTAACCTACATCTCATCAAGAGATCCCTGTAGCGAGATGAGGGAAACCTTCGCAAGTAGGGAGGGGGATCGTTCAATGCCTTTCGTTCGCATATGATGTTATGGCAATTTTTGTTCTGCCTTCCGTTTCCTCCCAATCTTTTTCACGAAAAATGTTCTTTACTTTATCCGGATTTTCTTTTAACGTGTCCATTCTGATGTTGAAATACTCTAGTATTTCCTAGCAATTATCTTTCCAGGCCTGGAAGTTAATATCTACCTTTCTTACATATTTATTTGCCAGAACTTCAAAGGGGATAGGCGGTTTGTCTAGAATACATTTCCGGTATAAGGAAATAGTCTTCCACAGCACTACCGATACCAGAGATTTCAGCCTCAGTTCGTGTCTTATCGTTGAGACTGATAGGCAGTTAGGAAGCCTAAGGACCTTTCTCCAGAAAAGAGCCTCAAACACCCCCCCAAGTTTTCCAATGGAGGTTTAATAGAACTCGGCACCATAAGTCAGGATCGCCACAACCTTTTGTTTATAGAATAAAATTTGTGGCATCGTTGAAAAAGTTCCATATCTCCGGTGGAGGGCTCGGCCTTGATTTGATAGTTTGATCAGTCTCTCTCTAATGAAACTATGTTGTGCCTGTTCATTAAGGTTTTTATTGATTCGGACTCCCAGGTAGACAATTGAGTCTACTATTTCTAAGGGCTGGTTATCTACTGACCAAGTAAATACATTTTGTTTTTTATTTCCTTGGATCCTCGAGCCGACTGCATTATCAAGATCATAGATTTTTTTATATTGATCTTCATATTGCTTAGATAGGTCTTAAATTCAGCAATACGTCTTTGGAGACCTATAGGTGTTTGGTCCATGAATACATCATCGTCAGCGTATAGGATCCAGGACAGGTCCTCAATACGCCTGTTAGTGTTCCCTAATGCATCTCGGGAGCCGATTCCTAGGGACCCAGAGCTATTCTCCTATCGTCGCAGGGAGTAGGTGCTGATTCTCCAGAAAGACCCACTGTTTATCTGGATCTGTCCTCAGGTGCGGGACCATGGCTCTGAGTTGTGCTGCCCTGTGGTATGTCATTAAGTCGGGTGTTAGGCAGAATTCTGTGCAGTGCCCTTAGAGACCACTACACACGATTAAGACTACAAGTGGTAATACAAGTTCACCTTTGGTACAAGCCTGTACTACTATGTTAAAGTGGTAGCAGTAGCGGAGCAGCCAGGCTTATCTCAAGAGTATATGAGCAGTAGCAGAGATTACACAAAGGGACCACAATTACTGTGACTCAAGCAAACACTGACTCAAAGTTTCAGGTAAAAAAATATATAAGTACATTTATTTTTAAACCATCTGTTATAAAACACAACACTTCTATAAATTCAAAATCACATGTAAAATACACTACACACAACCAATTCACTTGGTACAGTATAACTCAAGGTAAGTACCCTATGTTTTAACGGACCGGTGATGTGTAACAAAAGACGTTACCGGGAATACATATGCAATCACTTTTTGACAGTAATGACAGTTCGGTCTTACTAAAGATACGCGTATCCGAGGCAAGAAATGTTACCGGGGCAAAAACACTCTAAGCACCTGAGTTAACCAGAGAGAGTTGGGGGCAAAAATCATAGGCAATACTTTTGTCATGGCAGACAGAATCAGAGAACACGCATTGACAGAAATACAAGAGTCAATAGGCCGGAGCCAGTGTCAAGTGGAACAGGGTTCCTGTTGTCGAGGATCACACAGTCGGACAGTTCAAGATTCAACGTTGCCAGGAGTACTTCAATATCGTCAACAGAGGAAGCAAAAGTTATAAGAAGGAGGGAAGATTAGGACAAGCCTTGGAAGAGGAGAAAAGGGATTCACCCTAGTTCCTCAAAGCAGGACACAGTACTTAATTTAAGTGAGAAGCTGGTGCCACGGCAGTTGTTCCTGGTAGTTTCCTGCAGACCCACGGTTCCTGGTTCTTCGGTCGTGGAGATGAGAAGGAGGACGTCTGGAGGGGTCTGCACCACACAGGGATGAAGCCAGCAACAGCGACAGTGAATAAAAGGTGCGCTCCTTTAAAACAGGAGAGGCTCTTCAGGTGGCTATCTGGACCACTACAGCAGTGTGCAGCGATTTCGACCACAAAGAGGATCCTTTGGCTGTGGAAGATGAGCTGGTTGACCCCACCAGGCTCAAGGGAAGAAGACTCTGGACTGGATCTTCTCTGGTCGTCGAAGCATAGATAGTTTAGAACTGCAGCAGGGCTTCACCGGGACGGGGTAGTTGCAGCAGCCATCTTCTTCTCCGCTTCTCTTCGGTTCCTTGTAGTTCCAGTGGCGACTCCGACTTCCAGCCCAAGAGTCCTGCCTTTTATGCGAAAATCCCCCATTCACACAGCCTGGCTGTCAATCACGCAGCAGGGAGGTTGTCCAGCCCGGACAACCACCTCAGCCAATCATGGCAAAGTGCGACTTGGGTTTCCTAGGATACCCTGTGCAGGGAGCGACTACACCGCTCCCTCACATTCAGCCCACCTAGACACCCAGGCGCCTAGAGGAGGGCTTCTTGGCAGAAGCCCACCAAAAGACAGTGAACAAAGGAGGCAAACCTGTTTTGCCGCACAAAGTAAAACACAAGAAGGACTTTAACAAAACGAAATGGCGACTAAACCCGACCGGAGCCAAAAGAAAGAGTATTTGGTCAAGCGGGTTTATGTTCGAGGCTAATATAATAGCCTAAAACAGTACCACGTTTATATAGTATAAACGCGGTAGAAAAGTTAGGGTAGAGACCACTGCCACCAGCCAAGTCTACATGTTAAAAGAGCAAAACAAGGCTCTAGGAGGTACAGATAAAAAGGGCTAAGGAGTAACCCTTTCCAATACTCCATGTAAGATGGGGTGTACTGGATCTGTGGTTATTTTGACTATGTAAAGTTAATGGCAACTTTACCCTTTTGTGGCGGACAGTAGTCAGCCCCAGAAATGGAGTTGGTGGGAAGTCTCAAAGACAACCCTGTGTCACTGCACAGAAGGTGCTGTTTAACACACAAAAGAGTGGGGCTACTGAAGTGGTGTGCTCCAGAGTCCACAATCACAAAAACAGATGAGATACACATGGCAAAACACGGGTAAGAGTGGGGGAAAAGCTCACACTCTTACCAAGTGGAAAGAATAAACTCCAGAAATCCAGCAAAGTTGCTGGGGGACTCACTAGGTAAGGGAAATTAGCCATTGAATGAGAATTCTCCCTAACATCTGGCAAACCCACTCCCCCCCTATCCATAGGCAGAATGATTATCTCGTAACCCACCCTGGGTTTCCGCCCCTGCCAGATGAAACGTGTGATGCATCGCCTTGCCTCCTTTAAGTGCTCCATGGGTGCACTAGTCGGAAACATCTGGAAGAGGTAGAGGACCTGCAGGAGGAGATTCCTTTTTATTGCGTTGAGCCTCCCATCCACGACAACTGCCCCCTCCCCCAGGCCTCCATTTCGGAAAAAAGTTTCTCATACAGGCGTGGGTAATTGGCATGGCCCAGGTCTCAGTCTGAGCGGACTATTTTGAACCCCAGGTATCTTAGCCCTTCTTAGCCCTTCCAATTGGACCTGAAGCCCCAGGGGTTCAAGCTCCTCCATGTTCCTGGCCTTGTCTGAGGAGACTGGAAAAATCACTGATTTGCTGTGTTCACCTTAAACCCTGAGTACTTCCCGAACTCTTCGATCACCTCCAAGGCTGCCGGTATGGACTGAGCGAGATGCGTCAAATGGAGCAGTACATCGTCTGCATAGAGTCCGAGCGTGAATACTCTATCCCCCACTGTGATCCCCTCCACCTGTGGGGTGCCCTGCAGGTATTCGGCTAGTATTTCCATGGTCAGGGAGAAAAGCAGGGGCGAGAGAGGGCATCCCTGCCTCATGCCCCTCTGTAAGGGGAAAGCTCGGGTCAGGCGGGCATTGACCGTGACCCAGGCAGAGGGGCACTCGTATAGGGCTTGGCTGCCCCGTTGGAGCCCCTTGCCAAAGCCACATTTCTGGAGTGCCCCCATAACCCCCCAAGAAGCCCCAATCCACCCGGTCAAAGGCCTTCTCTGTGTCTATGGCCACCAGGACCGGGTTTCCCTCTCCTCCCACCGCTGCTAGGATAAGGTGGAGTGTCTTGTGCAACGTATCTTCCCCTTGCCTGCCTTGGATAAACCCCACTTGGTCGGCGTGAATAGGTCTGGGCATAAGGCCCTCCATCCTCGTGGCCAGGATCATTGTGAACAGTTTTGCATCCACATTAAGGAGCAAGATAGGCCTATATGATTTACAATCCATGCGGTCTTTGTCTGTCTTTGGGATGACTGTGATCAGTGCCCTCCCAAATGATGGGGTAGACTTTCCTGTGGCCATAATATCAGTGAATAAGGCGGCTAGATGTCGTGCTAGGGGGCCGGCGAAGGCTTTATAAAACCCTGCCATGTATCCCTTTTCCCCAGGCACCTTACCCAGTTTCAGCAAAGATATCGTGCTCAACACCTCCTCCAGGGTGATCGGCTTGTCGAGTTCGAGGCTCCCCGTGGGCTTCAGTCTCGGTAGATGCACCCCATCGAGGTACGCCCCTATCTCTCCTTCATCTGGGATTCCTCTCTGGCATACAGATTTTCATAGAAATCTGCAAAATCCCCTGCTACAGCTCCAGCCCCCTTCTCTGTGGATCCCCACCACCCACCTCTCTGCCCTTTGGCCTCTGACCCTTGCAGCCAGCATGGCATCTGCTTTGTCTCCCTCTCATAGTATCTCTGTTTCAGGTATTGCAGGCTAGCTATCAACCTTCCCATCTCTAGGTCTTTCAACTCCTGGCGCTTACCCATGGCCATCCTGATGTCTTCCTCTCTCTTCGTATCCTCCGTTCCCTCTACCCGTTCCAGGAGGCGAGTTTCCCTGGCTCTTCTCCCTTTTCTGGGCCCTTCATTCTACCGAGTAGAACCTCTCATGCGGTCTGTGTTGGGCTCTTTCCTCCTTCTAATCCTCTTGTTCCTCCTCCCATGTGAGCCGGGGACCCCTATGGTTCTGGGGTCGCCTTTGCGACCGGCTCGGGGCCCTCCCCCGAGGAGGTCCCCACACGGCCGAGCCGATGAAGGGGGGACGGGCCTTGGTTCATGTGTGCGGGGCTTGGGGCTGCTCTGTTTCGGCCCCTGGTGATCTCCACCCTCCGGCGACCTGTATCCGGACTAATGGTCATCCATCATCCAGTGGTGTTGTGTACGCCTCTCTAATGGTAAGGTCTCCCCTTCTCCAGTCGAGGCTCCCTACACCAAAGGCTCCCTCCGTTTGAGGTCCAGGTGCTCCTGAGGTGCCTCCTCCATTCGGGGCCTAGATCCTCCAGCCCAGGGGCTGTCCTCCCACCCCTCTGGGACTCCTCACCTTGTCCCGTCGTTTGGGCGCCAACTGGTGGGGGGCCTGCAAGGGTTCCGGTGTGGAGTGGGCAGTGGGCTGCGCTCCCACTGCAGGCCGCCTAGGTTGTTGCGTTGTGCTGCATGTTATCTTGTGGGCCATGGGTGGGGCAGCCCAGCCTTGTATCTCCTCTGCGGTGCCTCCGCAGAGGGCTCTGTATCACTGGCTCTGCCAACGTTCTCTTCTGTCTGGGGCCACCCCGACGCGCCTCCAGCTCCTCTTGCCTTTGTGGCCCAGGTGTTGCGGGAAGGACCCCTCCACCAGTGGAAGAGCCTGTAAGGTTGCAGTCGGACCTGGATGGTCTCCGGTGTGGGGGGTCCAGGCCATCCCACGCTGGGCGCAAGGTCTGAATTGCTCCTGGTTTGCTGGGTTTCTTGGCCTGTTTCGTGCCCCCAGGAAATGTTGCAAGTCTGGACCATGGTGGGGAACTGTTTCCTGCTCCGTATGTGTCCGAGGGGCCCGAAACACTGTCCGGGTTACACCGTCTCCACCGGGGGAGGAAAATGCTCTAAAGGCCCAACGGCTTGGAGCGGAGCACGATCCTCACGCGTCCATCTAGGTACACGCCCCTTAGCGGTCTCCCTATGAGTACTTTTAAAGTCATGCTCTCCACTTCTTTCAGTGTGGGTATATTTTTACACTGTAGCTAACTTGTCTAACTGTATACACTGTTTTTCGCAGAAGTGAATTGCAATGGTAGCTGCCTTTGGCGGTGTTCTGAATTTTTTTCAACCCTCTAGCACTGTCTGAGATTGTGGTTTGTATTATTCAAACACTATCTATGGGTCAGAATTATTATGGATTGTTGGTGGTGGTCTTCAGGGCCTTTATGACTATTATTTCTAGGCGGCACAATGTCTGGTTCCTATTTCTTTCCATCCCTTGTCTCTATGTGTTGTGTGTTCTTACCACCAGCTATAACCCTAGAAAATATTTCAGGGGTGAGTTCTGCCTTTCGGACATTGAACTCTTGTAGAGGCACTTGAGATTTTTTAACTTTGTTGTTTAGAAAGTCTGGTTTCCTATTTCTCTCCTAAGCCTTTGTCAGTAATCTTGTGTGCCTATCTGTGATAGTGGACCTACATTAAAGTATAAAGCTGAGGCGAGTCGTCAGACATTTACTCTTTTATACATACATTGTATACTTTAAAATTGAGCATTATTTCACTTAAGTCTATATGTGTAACATAATAAATGTATATATTTTCATTTTTCTGTGTGATGTCTGTTTCTTTGTACAGGTGTGTGGATTAATTGTACATTTGTGGCAGCCTCCTGAGAGTTAAGAAATGCTCTACCACGTTTTCCTACATTTAAGAGCCATCTGGCCCAGGCTTAGTGTTTGTACAGCCCTCAACAGCGGGTTGTACAAATACTGCATTAACACCACCAAAGACGTGCTCCTAAAAGCCCTGCACACTGGAAAGAGCCATACTTAAGACGACTTGCAAATAACTGCCAGTCTGTGCAAGGTGCACACAAATTCCACAGTGAAATGACTGGATCACTTGGGTTTCACAATCAATGTGGGGGAAGTCGAGCATGGTGCTGACACAATCTAAGACTTTCCTGGGGGCAGCACTCATTTTTCCAAGTGCATTGGCAATTTGGAGAGGATAGAGGCTTTTCCCACAATTGTTCCCTTTTTCCAGACGTCAGTGTTTGACAGGTGGCTATGAGGCTATTGGATATGACAACATTGCACATTCATTTAGTTTTTTTTTTTTTTGTAAACATTTTATTAGTTTCATAACAACCAAACAGTGCACCTGAACATGGTGCATAAACTACTCAAACCCCAACACCCCGCTTTTTCTTCCCCTCCCCCTCTTCAGAGTCAACATAAGAAGGCCATCACGGTCCGTTAGTCCACAATTATCTCTTCTTCTCCATAATCCAGGGAGCTATCCGTGTCCAATTCTTCGGGTCCCAGGCCCTTCAGAGATGCAATGAAATGTTGCCATGCCATCAGTGATTCTGTTTCCTCTTCACCCCCTCTGCATGCTGCCTCTCTCCAGACAACCGTTTCCGCCTCAGCCCACTGCAAAAGGTCCCTCCACCAGGTCTCTACATTTGGTCTAGTCCGAGTTTGCCATCCCAAGGCTATCCTTATTTTAGCTAGAATATAAGCTAGGTCCTTGAGTTTGCCCACATGCTTGAGTTTGCGCGGTCTAGGGAAGCCCCTACCATGCATTCCCACAAGGAATCTACCACCAGTTTGATCCCCTTGGAAGCCAGTCGATTCGCTATTTCCCTTCAATATCTCCCAATTTCGGGGCAAGACCAGAACATGTGTACCATCCCAGCAATTTCTGCCCCACATTTCGGACATCGCTGTGTAGTAGCATTTGTGAAGTTAGCAATTCTCTTGGGGGTCATATAAACTCTATGAGTAATATACAATTGAATCTGTTCTAATAGGGCATTCCTCGACACTTTTTTATGGTACCTCTGCGCCTTTTCCCATAGCCCATCACTTATTGTTTCCCCGCTTTCCTCTTCCCAGTCCTGCCTTGTCTGAACCACCTCTTTCCTCACTTTAGACATCAGTATTTCGTAGATTTTGGAGACCTCATGACCCGCATCTGATACCGTTTGGAACATTTATGTGGCCTCGTCTGGCTGTTGGGTTAGTTCTATTTCTGACCACGTCTTGTTCAGTATTGCCATCAACCGCACATACATGATGTACTGCCCGCTGTGTAGGCCTGTGTTCTCGCTTAAGCTGTCAAACTCTATTCTACCATCTCCTTGCCATACATCCCCTACTGTTGTCTCCCCCACTGGCTCCCAGTATTCCCTTATGGCGCGTCTTAGTTGATCATCCATCCCCTTCAATGTCACCAAAGGGACCTGCGGGGAGCATGGTGTCTGGCTTCCCAGCATCACACAGGTCCTCTGCCAGATCCTCCTACCCAAGGTGAGTAACGCCGCTACTCCACTTTTCGTGGGCTCAGTTACCCACATCCATTCATTTAAGAAATATGGTGTACATTCCGCCCTCAATAGTGTGGAGTCCGAAGTGCTATCTTCGGGGAACCATCTGGCTACATATTGTAACTGGCTCGCTAGATAATGCACCTCAAAATTGGGTAGTTTAATACCCGCTCGGTCATGTGGGTTTTGTAACTTCCATAGGGCAACTTGATTTCTGGTATTATGCCAAATGACCCTCTACACATGCTGTGGAGTTTATTAAAAAAATTGTTTAGATATCAGGTACGGGACAGTTGCAAAGTTATGTAGAAGCCTGGGCAATACTATAATTTTCAGTAGTGCCGTTCTTCCCATCATGGTCAGGGGCAACCTTGTCCAGAATGTCATACTGTGTTGAATCCCTTCTATTACTTGCTCTGTGTTATGTTCATCTCCAACCTTGTAATACACATTTATCCCCAGGTATCTAAAGGTGTCTACTGCCCATTCATTCTGTAGCACTGGTAACCTACCTTGAGGCACCCCTACATAACTCCCTAGTGGGAATATCAGGGACTTCTGTGGGTTTACCGTTATGCCCGATATTAGTGCATATCGATTTAATATCTCTAGTATATATTGTAGGTTTTCTTCGGGGTACCTAAGATACAGCCGCATGTCATCCGCGTACAGTGATATCAGGTGCTGTCCACCCTTCGTTGTGATGCCTTTCTCCCCGTATTGGTATCTGAGGTATGCCGCAAGGGGCTCCAGTGCCAAGATAAACAACATCGGCGACCAAGGGCAGCCTGTCTAGCCGCTGAGGGACATATCCTGTCTGGTCATGGTGTATTAAGGCACTTATCAATGGTTTCAGTCTGTTTGCCATCACCGCTGTCAACATTAACATTGACAACTGTCTGCAGGATCCCCAATCGGTGCCTATTTTGCTTGGCTTGAGATGTGGAACTATGACCGCTTCCCTTAGAGTCTCCGGCAGCCTACCTTGTTTGAGCGCCTTATTTAGCATAGCTAAGAATGGCGGAAGCAGGTCTTCCATATATTTCTTGTAAAATTCACTTGGGAGGCCATCGGCACCGGCGCTTTATTAGTTGGTAGGTTACGGATTACATATTCCAGTTCCTCCAATTCAAGTGGCGCCTCAAGCTGTTCCCTCTCGGCTATCTCTAGTCTGGGTAGGACGATGTCCTCCAGCACTTAGTTTATGTTATTTCTTCTACTTCCTTAAATGCTTCCCAGAGCGTGCCAGCTGACTCGACACTCCCAAAATTTAGTTCAAAGTATTCCTGTATTGCTTTTCTTAGGTCTTCTCTGAACATGGTATCCCTCAGTGCCTCAGTAGGAAGTTTCCGCGTCGGGATCCTTGGCCTGGGCGGCGAGATCTGCCATGTGACCATTAGTGGCGTATGGTCTGATAATACTGCTGCTTTGTACTCTGCCTCTTTAATCTCTTCTACAATAGAACTGGACACCAGTATGTAGTCTAACCTGGTATATAAATCATGTGGGGCTGCATAATGTGAATACCCCCTACATGTGGGGTGGAGCTTCCTCCATATTTCAGTGAGCTGGAATTCACGTATGAGTGTGGTCAGGGCCCTTGCAGCCGGGCTGGGCTTAGGTATTTTTTCGTCTGACCTATCCATTTTGGGGTATAGTGTACAATTAAGGTCTCCTCCCATTATGACCGCTCCTTCCATATATGGGGTAACTGTGGCATACAGATTCCTAAAAAAGGGTGCAGTATCATTATTTAGGGCATAGATATTAATCAAGTTGACCACTTTATTGCCCACTATGCCTTTTACCAGTACCATCCTCCCATCCTCTCTTACTTCCTGCTGTAACAGTTTGAACGGGACGTGGGGCGCAATCCATATAAGAACCTCCCTAGCGTACGCTGAATATGTGGCCCCAATGATGGTCCCTTTCCACTTCCTCAACTCTAGTTTCTCTTTAGTTAAGTGGGTTTCCTGTAACATTGCTATATCTATTTTTTGCCGGCGTAAATACATCATAACTTTGTTGCGCTTAATATAGGTGTTTAACCCGCGTACATTCCAGGTTACAATTCTAAGGTCCCCCATTTCAGCTATTTCCTGCTATTTCCTACTCCGCCCACCCGCCTTCCCCACCTTTTCCTGTCTAGAGTTAGTTGTGTTTGTGGGCCTTCTGTGTTGAACTCCTGTGTCATCTCCATCACTCCCTCCCCCACTTTCTACCCCCAAACCAAAACACCCCTCTAACTACCCCAACTCCCCCTTCTTATACCCTCCCTGCCCTCCCCAACTGGTGCCCAGCTTCATCCCTGGATCTCGGGCAATCCCACATCTAGTCCTACCAAAAGAACCCAGTGGAGGTCCACCCTAGTTATGTCCCGGCAATCTAACATCAGGGGGTAAGAACTCGCTGTCTCCATTGCTCCTGCCTTAATGGCAAAGTGCTACTCCTATCTTTTTGGCACACACTTACCGGTTACTATGTCAGTCCAATATTCGGGCTACTCCCTGGTATCACCCATTGTTCATAGTTTCTACTTTCTATCCCTACCCAGAGGGCCCCACCAGGCCTCCCCCCCTCCGTATGGCTGAGTCATCTTTTTATCCACAAAAATCAGCCTCGGTCCCCTTTTTCCCCCCCATGCAGCCACTTCACTTCTTGTCCGTTCTGATCTCGACCTCCTACGTCCGCAGGACAGCCCTGTGCATCCAGCCAATTCACTGCTTCCTCCGGTGACTCGAAGAAGAACGCTTTCCCTTTGTGCAAAATCTTCAGTTTTGCCGGGTACAGCAGCATGTATTTAAAGCCAGATTCACGCAGCTGCTTCTTGACCGCCACATAATGTAGTTGCTGCCTTTGAACCTGCATGGTATAGTCCGGGTATGCTGTGACAGTCGCTGATGCTCCACTTATCGTTCCGCCCTTGCGGAAGTATTCAAGGTTCTTCTCCCTGTCTTTGTAGTTTAGAATCTTGGCTATGATTGCTCGGGGTGGGGGGAGCTCCTGGTTGGGGCCTTCTAAGCAGGGCCCTGTGCGCTCTCTCCACCGTAAACCCTTGTGTGAGCACCCCTGCTCCGATCTCCTGTGTCAGCATGTTCTCCACGTAGTTTGTGGGGTTCGTACCTTCCTCCCCTTCCAGCAGGCCTACCACTCGTATGTTGTTGCAACGTGCCCGCTCTTCTGCTTCTTCAGCTCGGCTTTCTAGGTTATGCACCTGTTGTTGCAATATGTGCACAGCATTAGCTGTGTTGGTCTCCACGTTAGTTTGTACTTTCTTTTCCAGGCCACTTGTGTGTTCCGCTAACTTCCTGACATCTTGTCTTAAAAGGTTCACATCCACACTGACCTCATCAATTTTGGTTTTGAGTGCAGTTTTCAGCTCCGCCATGGCCGTGTCTATTTTACTTCCCCATGCGGCTTTCAGTTCCGCTCACATTCATTTAGTTCACATGCATGACTACACAATAGCCTCATGCAGCAGTGTCTCAGTGCGCAGTTGCTAAAGAGGACTGGAATGTTGTAAGAGGCACTTTCAAACAGACAGTAATTTGGTGGAACATGGTGACAACCATTTGCACACCTCAAGCTGCAAGTGACCATAATGACTGATTTGTCACCGACTGGGTGGTCAGCGCATCTCTGATCATTTAAAGTACAGGGCATTTAGACTTGGACGGAAGAAACATTGCACAGAATGACCCAATGGCTTCACCCCATGGACACATTTCATGTATTGCATATGTACCTAACAAACATAAATGTGAATGTTATATGCATGTCATGTCATGTACCGCTTGACAGGTACATGTTTACCAAATGTGCAGTATGATGAAGTCCCCTGCCTGGCTCTGCAAAGAGTTGGGAGAGTGGCATTGGGGGCTGGGTTTCTCTGCGAGTCAGTGGATCCCCAGGGCACTCCACCTCTGTGCTGGTAATGTGGCAGGAATCATTCGCTTGTGCAATACCATAACCCATCCCAAACTTGAGCCTGTCAATAACAGGCACCAACCCCTGAACAGGTCACTCACTGTAGTGCCACCAGACTCCTTCGCAATGACAGGCCAACTAATAACAGTCCCAAACCCAAAACAGGACCCCATGAAAGTTAGTGTCATAATTACACACCAACGGAGGCCATTCAGAACCGGGCCTTACGCAATGGCAAAAACCAGGAAACGCCTTCTCTTGTCATCAGAAGCTGCTGATCAAGATACCCCATCCCGAACCTAGGGGGCCACAATCCCACCTTTCGTGAGGCTTGCACGCTGAACCACGTCCGTGGACACAGACGTTTGTGAGCACAGAAAACGTTATGTGGAGAATGAGACTAGAGGCAAAACATTTCTTTCCCTCTTTACTGACACAGGAGTCCACAAAAGGCCGGTCCCAAAAATGGAGGCCTTCCTTGGTTCCACAGACACACATCTGAATTCCAGAATGCCCACCAGGCTTTAAACAGACGTAGGCCTGAGCCCTCAGTCTCACTGTTACCAGCAGGAAGCTGAGGCCCACAGCTAATCCCGACCCTTGAATACTTGGCAATCAGAGCTGCAAATCCTAAACCAGAGTAACTCCCAGGCAGAGAAGGAATCTACTTACATAAGTCAGACAAGAGTTCAGTGGTGTGGGTTGGAGGAGCAGGAAGCTCATTCAGTGCAGGCAGGAAGGAGGAAAAAGACCAAGAGAGGTGGTAGCAGAGGGGCGAACAGGAGGACATGGAGAGAGCTGAAGGAGTGGAGAGAACATCTGGAGCAGAACAGAAAGAACTAGTAACAAAGGAAGTAGAAAGGAGGAAGGAGGTTGTAAGGGGGTAGGAAATGAAGATAGGGGTGGGAAGGAGATATAGCATGGGGTGGATTTTTAATTCCTCCTCCCTCCATTCCTCTTCTGTTAACATCTGGATTGGATATGAGGAAAGTGACAACAACAGATGCAGAAAAGGAAAGAGGGGAATATCATGAGAGGAGATTTTGCCAACAAGAGTGAAAGAAAAGGAGGAGGCAACATGCAGGGCAAAGGAGGTGATTAGAGCAGGGGTTAAAAGGAAGGCGGCAGCGGCAACATTAAAGTGAGAAGGTTTGGAAAAGAGGATCATGTGGAGGGGACAGGAATCCTGGGTATAGGTGAGATCACTAGAGTCTGGGAGTGATTGGGACAGAACCTATTATATAATGGGAGAGGAGGTGGTGGGGAGGACACAAAGGAGACATAGGAACCAGAGGGTCTATGAGGCAGATCATGCCCTAGCCAGACAGGACAGGCAGCTTCCAGCAGACCAGGTAATTTCCTACATGGGTGCAGACACTGGCAGGAGGGATGAGTAATTGAGGGAGCGTACGGTCAGTACAATGATCAGACAAGTATAGTCTCTAAGATTTGGTCACCCTGTTCGAGGGATCCTTGGCCAGCTCTTGCTGCCACCTATGAACTATGAACCAGCCACTCAGTAACCTTATGAACTTCACTAGTCCATTGATCCAGGACCCTAGAAAGCCCGCATCCAGAACCAACCAAACAAGAAGGTTTGGGGTCCTTGTGAGCACACACACCACCTGATCCTAGGGAAGGAATGCAACCTCCCAAGAGTTCTCACGACTGGGACTTTATGTTATGTTAAATGTTCTTATAAAGCACACGTACGCCCTAGGGCATCTTGGCGCTGAGCAGAGGCGGATGACCCAAAACAGATCAAGGAAAACCTCAGAAGAGAAGGGTCTTCAGAGCCAATGAGGTCCATCCCACACATTGCGCTCGAAAGGCATTCTACTGGACAGGACCATCCTGACTGTTTTCTTGTACTTATTACCTTTTATTTTCAATGTAAAGTTCACCAGAAACCTTTTTAGTTAATCAGTTGGACATGGTATTCAATAATTCTGTAAACAAACATCCTGATCTTGCCATCCTTCTTGGCCCCTACTGTCACATGTGACATCTTACAATGTGCATGCAATCTATTCCACAGCCCCCTACTGCTGGCAGTTGCTCAAGGAATAGATGGCGAGTGCTTACATGCCACCTACTCTACTTATGGTGCAGTGTCACATTTTAGATGGCCAAGTATAATATGATCAGGGTGTGATACTATAAGCAATGTTTTTATGGGAGACACAGCGCTCACCTAAGTTTAATCTATGTATCTTTGTTTTTCAATGTTGATATACAATATATTTATGATATCTGTTAACCAGCAGCATCAATTAGCTGGAGGCTGTTACACTACAAACAACCTGTAAGCGGTACACAGAAAAGAATACTGGGATGCAGATGCGCACTCGGTTAAAGGTTACATGAAACCATGAATTTAATTCATTCATTTCATCTGTACAATTTCCAGCACTACACTCATAGGTGATATTATTTGAATCAAAAAGTACCTTGCACTAAGCAAGACATTTTTATATACAATTTCCAACATTACATTCAAGGAAATATTGTTTAAATTAGCAGAAATAAATGAGACACAAAATAGTCTTAGTACCTTGGGTACCAATGTTGGCATCGAAAAAGGTATATACTCTGCAAAAACAGAACCAAAACACTTTATGCACCAAAACACTTTGTGCCAACATTCACTCATTGGTGCACGTGCCAATGTTTTGCCCACTTCTGGCTAGGCATTCATGATCCTTTGTCTACCAAAAATATAAACTGTACATAAAAAATGCAAAATACATCCAACCTTTATCCACAATCCTCCTGTGTGTGGTTAATCAATCTATTTGTTGTTACAGTCTGTTCTCCCTGAGGTGTCCTTCTAATTTATTTATTTTAAAATGTTTTTATTGGCATTTATAGTACACATTCAGTACGTTTTGTATTTGTCAAACAACATGTATTAGTGTGGACATATAACCAATACATTAACATTAAAAAAAAAACAGTCTTCACCGCAGTGTGCTCGCTTGTCCCACCTTGTAGGTAGGACTGGCCCTGTGATGGTGCTGGGTATCTATTGAGTCAGGTGCTTGGGGGTTGATCGCCTTATCACTGAGTGTCTATTTCCAAATGGACGCCTTCTCTACTGTGAGTGAATTCCAGTTTCTCACAGGGGTCTGTCGTCGGATGGATGAAACATGTCCCATGTTAGGGATGTCCATGCCTCGTAGGCCGAGCTTGAGTCGTCTCCTGCTTTGGCTACCCCATTCCCCCATGTTCTGGTTTCCACCTCCGACCAGTGTTCCAGCTCTTTATGCCACTTGGCGTATTGCGGGCCCGTTGCTGTTTTCCATGCCATCGCTATGGCCCTTTTGGCCAGCACGCAGGACATGTGCATGAATTTAACGATATGTCTGATTTTGCTTATTCGTGGGTAGGCCCCCAGTAGGCATTCTTTTGGCGTCCATTCATATCGGGCTATTCCCGCTTTTTTGCAGGCTTGTTCAATTTGGGTCCAGAAGAGCTGTATCTTTAGGCAGCCCCAGAAGATGTGTGCCATTCCAGCCTCTTCAGAGCTGCACCAGGGGCACAATGGGATCGTAGTTTTGTTGAATTTGGCTATTTTGTTCGGGGTCATGTATGTTCTGTGTAGGACATTTAGTTGGATTAGCCTGAATCTTGCTTTTCTCAACACTTCTCTGGGATATAGCAGGATTCTCTCCCATTCCTTTTCGGTTATGCGTATTCTCAAGTCTTCTTCCCATGACTTCTTTAGGGTGTCGCTTTTGGGGCTGGGCCTGTCTGTGAGTTGGGTGTATAGCTTGGAAATCGGTTTCCAACCATCTCCCAGGTTGTGCATTAGTGTTAGGGTGGGGTCTGCTTCTGGTTCTTCCGGCCACGCTCTCCATTTCACTTTTGCCACCTCCCTGATCTTTCGGTACCATAGGAATTGGCCTTTGGGTACCCCCTCATTTGCCCCCATAGATTCAAATTCCCTGAAGATGCCCTCCTCGTATACATCCCCCAAGTGTAGATGCCGTACCCTTCCCATAGTCTTATTGACGCCAATTCTGCCTTATTGGTACAGGCATAGCGGCAATCAGTGTTTCTGGGGAATACGGACACCTGTCCCAAACTCTCTGTATAGTCAAAGGTGTCCCCCCTGAGCATTCCCGCTGTACCCAGAGGATTTATTTCCTGCACGCCGGTGCTATCATCTGCCCCAGTAGCTCGGTTTCCGAGGTGGACTCGTCTGCCAGCCACTTGGCTACAAAGCTAAGCTGAGCTGCTAGGTAGTACCTCTCTAGATCTGGTAGTTGGACCCCGCCCGCCCTGTATGGTAGCGTCAGCGTACTTAAGGAGAGTCTATGTCTGGTTTTTCTCCATACCAGCTCCCTCAACAGCTTTTCCAGCAACCGAAAAAAGGAGGCCGGTACATAATAATGAACGTTGTGGAAAAAGTATAAGAACCGTGGTAACACTATCATTTTGGTGATTGCCACCCAGCTCATCATTGACAGTGGTAGTTTGGACCAACACTTTATGGACTTCTTGAGCCCCTGCACCGCAAGTAAGGTGTTTCCCCTGTGCATCTGTTTGGGTGTGTGCCAAATATTAATCCCTAGGTATCTCTGAACGAGTGCGGTTCCCACCGGATCCCTACTTCTGGGAGGTCTGTCCCCTTGGTCTCGGCGAGCCCCGCTAGTGGGAATATACATGATTTCTCTGGGTTAAAGGAGATCCCTGATACTTGTGCGAAGTTCTTTAATACCTCCAGGATAGTAGGTATGTTGAGTTGTGGGTCCCTTAGGTATAGTAGCATGTTGTCCGCGTATAGCAAGATCACTTGGTATTTTCCCCCTATCTTGATGCCTGCATCGAAAAATTGTTTCCTGATTAATATTGCCAGTGGCTCCAGCCCTAGGATATAGAGCATTGGTGACAGTGGGCAGCCTTGCCTGGTGCCTCTTTGTATGTCCCATGGTGCAGACAATGTTCTCCCAGTCTTTACCCTGGCCACCGGTGCCTTATATAGGATTTTAATCCATTTGATGAAGTAGTCGCCCAGCCCAAATTGTATCAGGACAGCAAGGAGCCATTCCCAGTATATGGAGTCAAACGCTTTTATCACATTGAGGGAAACTACTGCTTATGAATCCTGTGAACCTGTTTGTTCTACGACGTGCTGCAGCCCACGCAAGTTTGTCGCCGTGTTTCGACCTGGTACGAACCCATTTTGGTCCCCGTGTACTAGGGTCCCTATAACTCTTGATAATCTGTTGGCCAATATGGTAGTCAAAATGTTTGTCATAGTTGAGCATGGCTAGTGGCCTGTAGGAGCCGCACTCAGCCATTGGTTTTCCGAGTTTAGGTATCGGGATCACCAGTGTCTCCCTCATACTTTTCGGTAGCCTCGCACATTCTGTACTGTTGCGCATTATAAGTGAATAAAAAAAAACCCTGGTTCATAGGCTTCCTTAAAGACTTTGTGTAGGGCCGGTGCTAATTCAGTGTCGTATGCCTTATAGAACTCTGGCTCCCTGGGGTTTTGCAGGTAGTCAGTGATTTGATCGCCTCACTTATGTCCTCAATTGTCAGTTCCCGTTTAATGTATCCTGCTGGGCTTCATCGAGCGTGGGAAGACCTATCTCTTCTAGTGTGTCTAGTATATCGCTTTGGGGTACGACTGACTCGTGGCGGTATAGTTGGGAGTAGAAGCTTTTTAATGCGTCATTGATTGCTGATTGTGTGGTTAGCACCTTGCCTGTCGGGTCCGTAATTTCAACAATAGGCTGCTTTGGGTTCTCTTTTTTTGCGCAGCCACGACAGCAGTCTACCTAGCTTATCCCCTTCTGAGTGTGCCGTAGTGGTTCTGGCAATGTAGTCGAATTTAGCTAGTCTGGCCCAGGCGTCATGGCAGTCCTTTCTGGCTGCTGACATTTCTTCCTAAACCTCCTTAGTCTTGTGGGCCGCAGCCTCCATCTGTCTGATCTTCTCCTCGCCTGCCTCCAGTTCCTCTCTTGGTGTTTTCCTGATTCCGCCAGCACTTGCTATTACCTCCCCTCTCAACACCACTTTCAGGGCCTCCCAGATTGTGTCCCACTTACTCACACTCCCCACCTTATTGTACATGTATTCCTTTATTTTACTCCGGAGTCCCTCTCTAAATGCACTGTCAATGCTTCCGTTGGCATTCGCCACATCGGTATGGGTGGTCTGGGCCCCCTCACTCTCCATTCCATAAGGAGCGGGCAATGGTCAGATATGGTCCTATCTAGGTAGGATGCCGATTCCACCTGGGGTAGGTGTGCCCTGTCTATTAGTAGGTAGTCAATTCGGGTGTATAGCTCATGTGGGGATGAGTAATAAGAGATTTCCTTACCTCTCGGATGTAGCTCTCTCCACACTTCCGACAGACCCAGGTCCTGTATGACTTTATCCAATGTGGAGAGGATCGGGTTGGCCAGCTGTGTTGGAGGAGTGGATCTGTCGAGGATGTGGTCTCGCACGCAGTTAAAGTCGCCTCGCCAGATGAAGAAGCAGTCCCTGTAGGAAGCCAGTTTCGCGCCCAGTTGGATTAGGTATGCTGAGGTTCCGCAGTTTGGGAGGTATGTGTTGACTATGCAGATTTTGCGTTGCTCATTGCTTCCCCGGAGTATCAAGTGTCTGCCCTCAGGGTCTGTCTCTTTTGACAAAAGTTTGTAGGGTACACTGTCAATTATCCATGTATATACTCTGTGAGCATATTTGGAGTACAAGGCTCCGAAGCCTTGACCTCCCCACCACTCCGTTACCTTTGAGTTGACGTCTGCAGTAAGGTGCGTTTCTTGTAGTAGTGCTATGGAGACTCGCTTCCTCCTCAGGAAGGATTTGATCCTGTTTCTGCGCATATAGGTGCCCATCCCCCTGACGTTCCATGTTAGTATCTTTATATCAGCTGCCATTATTGTTCAGCAATGCCCAGTTCAGTTTATGCTGTGCCCACTGTCCCCATGTTAGTTGCAGTGAAGACTTTAGAACTTTTAAAACAAGAACAAAGAAAGCTTAACCAACTGCACCCAGCAGTTGTGCAATGCAGGCAATGCACAGGTGCCTCCGCTCCTTTTCGGCCCTTCCGGGACATATTGAGCGGGTGTAGAGCTTCAGCAACATACTGACGCCAGTCCATTCGCGGGGAGTGCCTTTGGGCTCGGGTTAGACAGCCTGTCTGTTTCCCGTCCTTTAGGCTAACTATGGCTTGGTCTTTGTCGTTGGTGTGTCCTTGAGTGGTCCTTCTTTCTGGCTCCAGTGTGTGGATTATAGTGCGTCTTCTTCGCCTCCCACCATGTTGTTATGCTCTAGCCACATGTTGGCAGCTTCCGGCGACTCCAGGAAGATTGCCCTACCCTTGTGTAGTATTTTGAGCCTTAAGGGGTATATCAGCATATATTTAAGGTTTAATTGTTGCAGTCTAGCTTTAATTAGGATGGAGTTCCTTGCCTTTTGTACTGCCGGTGTGTAATCTGGATATATGGCAATCCTAGCATTGTCTCTCCTAATCTCGCCCCCTTCGCGTGAGTAACACAGAATTATCTCCCTGTCCTGAAAGTTCAGGATTCGAGCTGTCATCGGGCGTGGGTGCGATCCAGGTGATGGTTTCTTCTGCAAAGACCTGTGGGCTCTCTCGACAGCAAACCCCTGTGAAAGACGACCGGCTCCTATTTCCTGTTGCAGGAGGGCTTCTATAAAACTGGTTGGGCATTCCCTCAGGAATTCCGGGTAGGTGAACATTGTTGCGCCTCAATCGCCCTTCAGTGTCCTCTGCTCTTTCCTCTAGGATCTTGTTGCGCCTTTCAAGTTCTTGCACTCTGCTCTGTATATCTTTTAGGGTTTCAGTTGTCTTCTGTTGTGCAGACTACGTGGTAGTCACTCGGTCTGTGAGATTGCGCATTAATTGCATGTCGGTTTTCAACTCCTCTATTTTAGTGTCTATGAAAGAGCGTAGCCTGGCGATGGCTTCCAGTATCTGCTTGTCTTTTTTGTTTTCGTCTGATGTTAGTGGCTCAGAGCAGGTCCCTTTGCATTCCTGGCCCGTTTCTTTATGTTTGGCTGCATTGAATGACTCCATGATGGTGGTCTTGTTCTTTCCTTTGGTAGTCAGCATGGCTATCAATGGTGGGCTACGGTCTTGCTGATCCGCAGGCTAGGGTCGCTCATTGCACTGCCCGGGATTCATCTAGGGCAACCACCCACACCCGTAACTTTTCGCTGGTGACTATTGTTGCATGTCTTTGCTATTCACAGAAGATAGACCGGAGTTGGTTGTTGGGTGCTGGCAGTTTTCGGTGTAGGTGGTATCCCGCAGACGTGGGTTGCCTCCACTGTGAGCTGTGTAGCCAGGGCCTATGTTGCGTCTCTGTGGCGGTGGTGTTTCACTTCTCGCTGTCGCTTTCCGTGGGCCTGCTACATCAGGGAGCCCCAGGTTGCTTCGTGGTGCTATGTTTCTCAGTGGGTCAGGCTTGTGCTTGGTCGTTGGGCCACCGTGGATGATAGGTGGGTTGGCCTGTCTCAGGTTGCTTCTGCCTCTCACCGTGCTATATATGCGTTGTTTTCGGGCACAGTGCGCACTTATGTAGTTCGCAGCCCTCAGCGTGAGGGGCCGCTTCGGGCACTGTGCTAGGGTCGTCCGCCCTCCTGGGTGGAAGCGTGTTGATCTGTTCAGTTCGTGCGTGGCCAAACTAGTGGCGTGCTAGATGCCACTTGCTGATCAGAAGGCCGTATAAAGCAGCATTTCTTCAGTTTCCACGTTGCCCTCAGGAGGCCCGGTGAGTGCTACCTTTAAGCTCAATGCACCTTCAGCAGTACAATGTACGCCCCGTGCCCATCACCTATATATTTCCTTGCTTGCCGCTGTGGCATAGTTTCGCTCCTTGGGTCCTATCTTCCAGACTCTGCACCGGCCCTCACCTTCGTAGCGTTCTCTCCAGTTGCCTCCGAGTGCGGGAAGCGGTGAGCACCACAGCCGCGCCAGGTCAGAGTGCCATCCTCCCCAGCCAGCACCGCCTATTTGCAGGGTTCTTTAGGAGTGTCTATTCCTTGTTGTCGTATTCAGTGTTGTTTTAGGTCCGCAGCTTTCAGGGTGCCATCCTCGGTGGTCCAGTCGCACCGTTAGTGTGTGGGCTGCTAGGCCTCTGTCCTCACAGTTTCTGCCTCTCTTGTGGCGTCCCCGCAGGTCCTGGCCGCGGCACATTTCCTCGAGCAGGCCCCGCAGGGATAAGCCAGCAGTATGTCCTTTTTAGTGTGGTCCGCGTGAGCTTTGGGCGATCCTTGCTTCTGGGCCGCCGGATGAGTTGTCCGCCTCATGGCCCGCCCTTAGGGTTTTGTAGCACCCTCAGTCCTCCGTCACTGCTCTCCCGAACAGCCCTCTGCTGCTCGTACACTGCCCGGTCCACTTGATTGTTGATGTCAGGCCGTGGGACTCCAGCGGGGATAGGGAGCCGCAATGCTTATTTGTACAGAGGGTCTGTGTGCACAACCCTCGCTTTCCTTTCTCGGCTCCCAGGCGGCTTCTCCACACAGCGTTCGGCCCCTCCTCCCTCTCGCAGTCAGAGCGCTGCAGCGACCCATCTTGGTCATCTGGGGGCCCGATTTCAGAGGTTCCGTTCGTGGGCTTTCGGTCTCCGATTCAGAGCAGATTTTTTCCGGTGATGTGCAGGATCAGTTGATCTCGCTGGGTATTCGTTTTAAAAGGCTTTGTTCGGTCGTAGCAATATGTTCGAAGGATCAGGACGGGAGCTCAGACAAGGCACGTCTTCACTCCATAAGCGCAGGCCACGCCCCTCTATCCCCTGGTGTGACCTTCTAAACTACATCCTTCTGTCTCAACCAAGCCTCCTGCAGATAACTTCAACAAACCTGCTCCTTCCGTCTTAACCTCCTTCAGATAACTTATTTCCCGCTCTCAAACCTTCCCTAGATTCCTTCCTCGCTCCACAACTTTCGTCAAATCTCTGCCGACCGTTCTTACTTCAAACACCCACGCTGCCTGACTGGGTCTCTGGGTTTATATATCACTGTAACCCCACCCCTTAAACTGGAATTTTTGTGAGGTCTGCACCTAGATGATAAATGAGAAAGGGACTGTGATTGACTTCCTGCAATCAGTTCACCTCTGCTTGACTTGGGCTACTGAGGCCAGGCCAAGATTTTTAAAGGATAGCAAGCAATTTTCAGTTCTACCTTCCTGGTGTAGGTGCTGGGGTTCTATGTGATATTTCCGCACATAGAAGACTGAAAAAAAAGACTGATTTTCATTGGTTGTTTCTGTGCAGAAACATGTAATTACATGACCCTCAACTTTACCACCCCCCACAAATAATATCCCCCTTGCATGCCCGCACCTATCCCACACTGGTGAGAGATTTTGTAAATCATATAGTTTCAGCCCTCTGAGGCTCCCTTCCCTGCCAAAACCCTCTCGTCCAGCCCCCCCACCCCAGACACACTAACAGGCAGATAAACACTCACACTTAAATTTATCTGGTCCCTGCCACCCTGCCGAAACATTACTCACACACACACATCACTCCCAGAAACATTTACAAAACTCTTAGCTCTGGCACCCGCGTCTCCCCTCTTCCGGCCCGGCCGTGCCTGTCAGCTGCTGCACGCATGGGCTGACCGTTCGATTTAGAAAGACCGCTCAGAGTGGTCTCGGAGCGTTCTTTGTAAATCAGTCTTTTAAGAAATCGATTATTATTAAATCGATTTCTTCTCCTAGTACCAGGTGCTGGTGGTCCACGGAATCCTGGATCTTGAGTTCATGGTTTGCACCGTTGCTTAAAGGTGAGCGTAGAAAAAGTACTGCATGTCATGTATCAAAATGTAGTGTGCCTCTCATGTCTAAGCAGCCCCCATTATCAGTATTTTAGAAATATTATTTATAAGCTGCATGTTTTCCTTGTTCTCAGAACTTAATCCCTTAAAGGGATAGTGTCAACCATTGTAAAAGCGCCTTGAAAGTGCAAAATGCTTACGTTGGAAGACAGAGGAAACACTACCATCTCTTTTTCATTTTCAGCTTCCTTATTCCAGATTTAGTGTCTCTTAAAGAGACAGTGTCCTCAAATGGTTTAATGAGGTGGTCCCCTTTCTTTCGGAGAGCTAGGTGGGTGTTACCAGGGGATCTTCTCCATACCACTACTTGGCACTTCATCCACTAGCTTGCGGAGGCACCTAAAACGCTTGGTCGCACATGCTTATCCTAATGACGCTCCTCCTAATACTGAAGGGAAGGAGAATGTCTCTACAAGCAGTAACTCTGACAAAGGATACTTGCACATCTTCACAGCACATGGAGGACCGTCAGGCATTCTCTTAATTTAGGTACTCATTATTCAATTTACTATATTGCATATGTACCAAGTACAAAATCAACACAATGATCCTATAAAACAGTTCATATTAATTGTTTGCTATAGATTTCCGCACATCATGCAAGACAGATCATCTTCTACCTTCGGATTCCGCTCACATTCACCTATTACAAAGTCCATTTACTACCTGCTGTATGGGGTGGTTCCACTCTGGAGGGTCGGCAACCGCCTTTTTGTTCGCTGTACTTTACCAGAGGTGAAATACCCAATTGCACATCTGGCTGGTCCCATCCACAAGGGCAGCCCATCACCCGAATCCCAGGCAGTTCCCCTCTAAACAAGAGCACCACCAGCAACGTGTTTCTGCCGTATTGGGCAAAATAAGCGGGATGGGCCCCTGTTGCGGTCTCTATGTATAATTGGCCCACATCAGGATATCCATTATCAAATTAATTTGCAGTGTCAACATTTGCAAAGATGTGAGAGCCCCACCAGTGAGAATAAGTGCAGACACTCAGGGGGGTCTACAACAGCTCACAGTACCTTTCACACAGGAGATATGCAAATATTAATTTGCAGCTCTTCTCTGTGAAAGGTACAGTAAATATCCATTAGGATATCAGTCCAGACCCACGCACAAGGGCAGTCCAGCTCCAAATTGGCAGATCATTCTTCAGCTAAACAAGAATACCACCCTATAGACTTTCTGTATTTTGTTCCATTTCTTCTTTCCATCTACTCACTCGCTTTATCCCTTTTCAACGCAGACAATGGTCTGAAAACCCATGGCAGTGGCACAATAGACCACAATAGACCACTTTCTAGACAAGCTGTGACGCTTTGAGACTACTACAGTACCGATTTGGCACAGTATAAAAACTTTAGCATAAAATCCCCTCCCCGCTCCCTTGTGTCTCTGCTTCCCTCACTGTCCTTCTCCTTATTGCTTTCAAAGCACTTTGTTGCATCCAGTATCTAGGTCAGAGCTTAATAAATACCCTAATAATTATAGTAAATTAACATTTCTACAACTGAAGCTCCAGTTATGGCCTCTAAGACACACCTGAGTGGGTTTGGGCTTTTTTTCCAGGGCTGTAGGGCTCCCATGCTGAGCTAGCCCATCCAAAACAGAAATGCGACCTTCCTTGTTGGTGATGTCATTGCTCACCTCTGCAAGCTCCTGTCCTGGGGTTTGGCGAGAGCAACTCTTGAGCAGGACTGCCTCTGGTGATTCCCCATATCTCGCTTGGGGTCTTCTTTGGGTCAGGCTTGCTTCCAGGGCCCAGTGTGTAACCCTTTAATGACCTATGTAAGATAACATTTGTTTGATTGCTCCTATGGGCTCATTGATTTACCATTGAGGCTTATGGGATAATTGGGATCCTTAACATGGCGTGCCTTCCGAAAAGTTTAGTTTGACTTTTGTTAATATTCTATGGTCCTGCTAGACCACTTTTTATCCAAATTCTAAAAAGTTATTTTACTGCGTAAATGCATGTACATTTTGCAGTTAATTCCTATGCACAACTTTCTTGTACAGTGATCTATCTGGTTGTAACAACGGGATCCCAATGAGGGATGGCCCTGCTAAGCTGCCCGCTACTCTGTGCAGCAATAAA
Organism: Ambystoma mexicanum; assembly: GCF_040938575.1. Lineage (NCBI taxonomy): Eukaryota > Metazoa > Chordata > Amphibia > Caudata > Ambystomatidae > Ambystoma > Ambystoma mexicanum. Next base: position 1,092,036,009 of record NC_090929.1, read on the forward strand.
TAGACGGAGCCAGAGCGCTCATGTGCAACATCTTTATTCCTTCACACTACAGCACGTACTGACTTGCCCTTCCCTCCCATGTCATTTCCCTCCCCGCCTCCTGCCCCTCCCCCATGCCCTAGAACATAATTCTCAACGTGACCCCCCCCCCAAAAAATTATACAATTGGCCAATAGGGGTCTCACCCAAACTTAACATGAGGTCAATTAGCCCATTTCTTCAATGAGGGGTCGAGGCTTGTTCCTCACTCTTTGTGGTCTCGAGTTTGCCGCTCCCACGGAACATCTTTCCTCTGATCCCCCTCTGTCCTCCAGACCAGAAGCGTCCGAGCCTTCTCGATCTCCTTGATCAGGGTCGTCTGAGGCACATTCATCCGATATCTCGACTCTTCCACTTAACCTCCTGATGCTGATTAGGGCAAACCTCTTGAAGTGCGAGGAGTTTTGAGTGGTGGGTCCATGGTCCCTTTGAACCGTAATCATGGAACCCTTTTTCTCCATGATGATCAATGGTTCATCTATGAACGCAGATGTGGGTTTGTGAGTCTGTGGTTGTTTCACTGTTACTACTTCCCCCACCTGCAGCTGGGCTCTCTGTCTTTCATTCAGACGTCTGTGTATTCTTTCATTCGATGTTTAGCCGCTCTATCTTGTTCCCTCCATTCGGCATCATTCGGCTGCTCACCTTCTTAAGGGCTAGCCTGCAGTAGTCTGGTACGCACGTCTCTCCCAAACATTATTTGTGCAGGACATTTCCCTGTGGAGCTGTGTGGCGTACTCCTGTAGTCTCTCAGCAATTGGTGGAGCACTTGTTCATATGGTTGGCCCGTGAGCCAGGCCATTTGCAGCGCCTGTTTGAGGTTGGCCATGAACCGTTCGATCATGCCATTCTCCGACGGCCAGTGTGACATGATTGTCTGGTGATGGAATCCCATGTATTTGCTGAACCATGATGCCAGAATTACCATTTTGTGACCCTTCAACAACATGTTGTCCTCAGAGAGCCAACTCCTCCTTCACTTGCAGGAGCAGGTCTACTTCCTTCCGTATGTCCTCTGACTCAAGCCGACCCCTTTCTTTGGCTCTCCTCCACTTGCCCGATCTGAGCCCTTCGCATATTATCTGGCATGCTGTGTCTGCTTCCATTTCCTGGGCAAGGTGAGCTGGTTCAATGCCCTTGGGTATGGGCTGCTGGATTAGATATCAGAGATAGCAGTCTGCTACCAATGGTTCAGGGACGCTGCCACTTCTCAGGTGCTGGGACAGGAAGTCAGCTGTGTTCTCTTCTTTGCCCGGCCAGTGTACAATCTCAAATGAGTAGTCCTGTAATCTGAGCCCCCACCTAGCGATGTGGCGCAGCATTTTGGCCTGGGGGTTTCCATAAAAGAATAATAGAGCCTGATGGTTGGTCACTACTTGTGGTTGCCACAGAGAAAAAGATGAAGTGTTCACACGCCCACACCACTGCAAGACTTTCCCTCTTGGCTTGCAAGTAGGCCTGTTCCGTGGCCTAGAGGCTGTGGCTGGCCTTGGCAAATGTATGTGTCTGACGGGGATCCACTGGGTCAATTTGGGCCAGGATGGCACCCAGCCCAACTGGGCTTGCGTTCACTGTCAGTTCTGTTTTGCGGATGGCGTCGTAGTAAAACATGTTCTCAGCTCAAGCTACTCTCTCTCGAATCATTGAGAATGCTTGTTGGAACTCTTCCGACCAGTTGAAGGCTGCATTTTGTTTAGTAAGTGCCTGACCATGGCAAAGTGTTTAATGTACCGTGTGCAGTAACTGGTGAGGCCCAGTAACTACCTCATTTCAGAGACGTTGGCCGGTGGTGGTGTCTCATTGAGTGCAGTGACCTTGTCTGGGTCCGGGGTTATGCCATTTTCTGAGAATATGTGGCCGAAGAAATTTTACGTGCCTTTCCTGAATTCGCACTTCTCTTGGTTGAGGGTGAGATTGGCCGCCTCCAGTGCCATGCACACCCTGGCCAAAGTCTCGTCATGCTTCCCTGCATCAGTCCCGAACACTAGAATGTCATTGCTGTATGTAACGGTCAGAACCGTGCCCAGGAACCGCCAACATCTCTTAGAATAACAGAGGAGAAAGGGATTCCCAGCGGCCAGAGCAACACGAAGCACACCTGCTTGGGGAGTGGTGGGGCCAGGACGGTACTCCGTATACAAGCACAGACACAGAACAAAATGAAGGGAGAACCACAGACCCACCCACAGTGGGGCCCTGCAAGCGAGGAATGGTGGCCGAAAGTGAGGAGCATATGTAGACCGAACCCAGAGTGGAAGGTCTGCCACGAGACAGCTGTAAGAGGGTCGGAACACCACAGTGCTACAATTTAGCAGAAACACGGGCGTTCGATGGACATTCAGACCCGCGAGACGGCTGTGCGAGGGTCGGAACGCCGCGGTTCTGCAACTTAGCAGAGACGCGGGCATTCGACTGTCTCTGGCAGCATGAGGAACAGAGCCGCGGAACCGTGTTCAAAGAAACGCTGTATTACTGCCGGGAAGCAGTTCCGCTCACAAGCGGGGAACACGGTGTTAGGCAGGTACAACCTGGAGTGGCTGAAAACCCCATCCAAAGACCCATAAACACACAATTCACTTACCTGTGCAATGGGGGCCCGAACAGGGCGGTGGACATAGTAGGAGCCGGGGAGGGATGCGGTACGCCATGCTTCAAGAGGAAAAGGGGCAGGGCTGGGAGAGTTTTTATAACGTGGAGAAGGAAGTAGATCCTGATTGGCCTGTTAATCTCTGCATATATAAAGCCACGGATATGAGGAGGAAGGGTGTTCACTCTTGGTTTTGTTGCAGAACGAACCAGACAGGAAGTGCAGAAAGCTGGTGGGCGTATGAGGACTAGGAAAAGAAGAATTGCCCGAGGTCCTTACTACATTCCCTGCAAGGAACCAGAAAAAGAACACTGCATAAGCAAATAAGGAGAGGAGAAGGAATATCTGCAGTAAAGAACTTTGCCTTCAATATTTTTTTATTTATTTTCCTTCAACCCGCTGTAAGTCTGAATAAGGAGTTACTTACCTGTAACTGTTGTTCTCCAGCATGGGTCTGGTATGGATTCACATACTCATGAATATTTCCCATCGTCAGGCTGGGAATCCTCGGTAAAGAAAAAAATCAGTATCAGTTTCGTTTATGATCTGTCTTTCCTAGTAGTAACCAATCACTGATCTCTGGGTCATACTGCCCCCCGCCAATGACTGCCCTCTCCCTAAGCCCCGCCTCTGGCAGCCATCCTCAGATTTGGTAGCACGTAAAGTGGCAGTATGACCAAGTGAAGAGCCGCAGAGGGGTAGGCGGGAGGGTTTGCATGTGAATCCATGCCAGACACATGCTGGAGAACAACAGTTACAGGTAAGTACTTCAGCACTCTAGCTACATCCAGCGAGTGCAAAGTCCTCTCGGCCGGCATCGAAGGCGACGGGAAGAAAACTGGTAACACCAAGGGCTCGTTGAGGTGGAAGTCCGACGGCACCTTGGGCATGAAGGAGGGGTGCGCCCTCAGTACCACCCTCGTGTCGTGAAAAGTCAAGTATGGAGGCTTGCAAGATAGGGCCTGGATCTCTCCCACTCGTCGTGCGGAGGTGATGGCCACGAGGAACGCTGTCTTCCACGACAGGAACTTCAAAGGCGCCGAATGCATAGGCTCGAATGGGGCCCCCATGAGCCTAGTCAGCACCACATTAAGCTCCCACGCTGGGGCTGGAGACTTCACCGGCGGGAACGATCGGAATAGTCCCTTCATAGATTCCTTCACCAGGCGATGAGACCACAAGGACGCCCGTCCCGTAGTCCTGGTATATCGGGAGATGGCAGCCAGATGTATTTTGATGGAGGCGTGAGCCAGTCTAGCTTTGGCCAGCGACAGTAGGTACGGCAGTACTCGAGGGGCCGTAATCCACAGAGGGTTAATCTTCTGTGTACGGCACCAGACAGAGAACCTCTTCCACTTATGTCCGTAGCACTTGAGAGTTGTGGACGCCTTGGCTTTTGCAAGAACCTTTCTGCATTCAGCCGGGATATCGTACCCTCCAAACTCTAGTGCTGCAGGAGCCAGGCCTGCAAGTTCAGCGACTCCGGGTCGCGATGAAGAATGGCGCCTCCTTCTCTAGAGAGAAGATCCGCGTCCACCAGCAGCTTGACTGGTGGGGACGTTGACAAGTCCAGAAGGTCCGGGAACCAGATCTGCCTCGGCCACGCCGGTGCAACGAGGATCATTCTGCACCTGGACTTCTTGAGCTGGTTGATGAGACGGAGCAGCAACGGCAACGGAGGGAACGCGTATAGAAACAGGCCGTCCCAAGGGAACGAGAAAGCATCGCCCATGCTCCTCGGCTGCGGGAACCTGCTGGCGAACCTCTGGCACTTAGAGTTCATCGCCGTCGCAAAAAGGTCGATCTGGGGTTTGCCCCATCGTCGAAAGAGCCGATCCACCTGGTCCTGACGCAGTTCCCACTCGTGGCACGAGCGCATCTCCCTGCTGAGTGAGTCGGCGATGGTGTTTTTTATTCCTGCCAAGTGGAAGGGAACCAGAAACATCCCCTGGGCGACGGCCCAGTGCCACAGATCCTGGGCCTCCTTGGATAATGCTGGGGATCTGGTGCCTCCCTGATTCCGTATGTAGAACATTGTGGTGGTGTTGTCGGTGAAGATCCTCACCACTTTGTCCTTGAGGGCCGGAAGGAACGACTTGAGCTCCCAGAACACTGCTCGAAGCTCCAGAATGTTGATGTGGCGAGACCTCTCCTCCGGGAGCCAAAGGCCTCTTGCGTGGAGATCTCCGGTGTGGGCCCCCCAACCCTCCAGGGAGGCGTCAGTCATCACCGTCTCTTGAAACGCCGGGGTCTGAAAGTCCGTGCCTGCCGTGAGGTACGCACGGGTACCCCACCATAGGATCGCCCGACGGAACTCCTCGTCGAGAGGGATCCTGTCTTCGAAGCAGCCTGTCGCCTGAAACCAGCGGGCGTCGAGGAACTCCTGTAGCGAACGCATCCGAAGTCTGCAAAGGGGTACAAGGTAGATGCATGAGGACATCACCCCAAGGAGGGACTTGATGGACCTCACCCTGGCCACGTCCGTGGCTAGCAGGTGTTGCACCTTGCCCAAAATGGCCTTCGTCCTCTCCTCCGACGGGGAGGCCAATTGCCCCACCGTATCGAGCTTCGCTCCCAGAAACAGTGCTACTTGCGACGGAACCAGGTGGGATTTGAGGTAGTTGATGGCGAATCCCAGTTCCGTGAGCAGCCGGACGGTCCTCACTGTGTGTTCGACGGCGAGTTCTCTTGTCCTTGGCCGGATTAGCCAGACATCCAGGTAGGGGTAGACGTGGATCCCCTGCAGGCGCAGCCGCGCCGCTACTGGTGCCAGGCACTTGGTGAATACCTTGGGTGCCGACTTTAATCCGAACAACAGGGCTCTGAATTGGTAGTGGCGTCCCTGAACCACGAACCTGAGAAACTTTGTGTCCTCCAGGTCCAACGACAATAGGAAGTCGCCCTCCTCCAGCTGTCCCAGCACGTGCTGGAGGGTGACCATTCTGAATTTCTGTGCCTTGATGTACTTGTTTAACCGACGCAGGTCCAGGATGGGGCGCCAACCGCCTGTCTTCTTTTTGACGAGGAAGTACCTCGAGTACACTCCGGAGCCCCAGAGCCTCCTGGGGACGAGCTCGATGGCACCTTTCTTAAGCATCGCCCTTACCTCCAACAGCAGTTAAGGGACGTGATTCTCCTTCCTGGCCACGGGATGAATGCGAGGACACTTATTTTGGAATTCCAGCGAGTGCCCATTGACCAGGGTGTCCAGCACCCAATGGTTGGTGGAGATGGACTCCCACACGCAGACGAACTTCGTCAGCCGGCCTCCCGCTGGGGTGCTTCGGTGGGGGCCTGACGCTACGGCCGGTTCAGTCCTGCTTGGAGGAGGCCTTGCCACCTTGGCCTCCTTGACGACGACGGCGGGATCCTCCTTGCTGCGACCTCTGTAGGCCTCCTGGGACGAGAAGCGGGCCGCCTGGCGGTATTTAGAAGAGCCACCGCTGGATCCCTTGGAGGCACCCTGTCTGCCTCCGGAGCTCGGAAAGGGCCGTCGTCATTGAAGCACCCCTAAGGCCCGGGGCGTCTCCGAGTCGGTCTTGATGGCTCATCCACCGTCTTCCCAAAAAGGTTGTTGCCGTCGAAGGGCATATCCAACACTCTGGTCTGAACGTCCCGGCGGAAGTCCGTTGCCTTGAGCCACCCTTGTCGTCGTAGGAAAACCCTGTTGCCCATCTGGCGAAACCCGGTATCGGCAATGTCCGTTGCCACTGTTATGGCATGATCCGATGCCACCTCACCTTCCTGAAGAATCTTTAGGGCCTCCGCTCTCTTGTCATCCGGCAGGAAGTCCAGCAGGGGAGCTAACTTGAACCAAAGCTCCCTGTCGTAATGGGCTACGATCGCTAAGGCATTGGCCGCCTTAATCGTTGTCGCCGCCGACGAAAAGACCCGTCGTCTCATGGAGTCCAACTTCTTGCCCCCGCTGTCCGGCGGGGAAGTGGAAGTTGATGCTGCCGCACCCGCTGCCTTCTTCTTGGCCGCTGCCTAGACGACTGAGTCCGGCGTAGGCTGGGCCCTGAGGCACAAGAGGGCGGCGTCAGGGACCCGGTACTTCTTCTCGTACCTGTCCCTCTTGGCGGGCATCGTAGAAGGGTTCTTGAGGACAGCCAGCCCTTCGTCCCAGATGTCGTCGAGCAACGGCACTGCCAGGACCGTCTTTCTCTTGGCCTCCCGTCGTTGATAAAGAAAGCCTTCCTTCTTCTGTTCCTCTGGGCAGAGTTGGAAGAGCTCGGACGCCCTGGCTATCATGGCGTGAAAGGAGCCAATTTCATCAGGCGGTGAGGCCCGAGGGGGAGGCGATGAAGGAATGTCCGTTGTTTCATCGCCACCGTCGTTGTCCGTCCCCGTCCCCATATCCGTCGCCGTATCCTCCCGAGGGTCAGGCGAGGGGGATGAGGGGTCCACAGGCCTTGTGGGCACGAAGGGCGGAGCAGGATGGACTCTCCTCCGCTTGTTCGGGGGCTTCCCGACAGTCCTGGCTTAGGATCCTCCGTCGGGGTCCGTGGTAACCTCGTCCTTATCTCAGTGCATAAGGATTGGATTGCCAACAAAATGGCTGCTGAGCTATCCTGAGGCTCTGGCAATGGCTGCCACGGGAGGGACGGTTGCTCCACCGGGCCTTCGTCTACGTCGCCATCCTCGCCATCTTCAATCTCCTCAGCAGGCTCCTTCCCCTGGGATCGAACTTTCTCAAATCTCTCGTTGAGGCCCTTCACGGTTTCCACCAGATCCTCCTCAGAGGCTGATTCCGAGTCTGTAATGGCCACCGGCCCCCCCTCTTTTCCCGCCGGGGTCTTCACGGGGGTCTTAACTATGGGCTGGAAAGAGGATTCCCTCCGCGGTGGCCGGGATACTCTGGGCCCAGAAGCCGTCTCCACTAGCGTAGACTTGGCCGGCTTCGCCAGGGCTGCAGCGACCACTTCGATAGAGGCCTTTGCCGGCTGGATCAAAGCCCTCACCACCTTAGGTGCATCCTGGGCCTTTGCCTTGGGGGGAGGGTCAGCGCCTCGCTCCCCCTCGGGTCCCTTCGAGATCGACCGGGGCCGCTCCAGCAGCTTACCCGGGTTCTCGGACTTCCTCTTCCCCAAACCAGAGCGCTGGCTCATGGTTGAACGTGCCGGGGAAGTCGCGCCCTGCCTGGCGGCCGAAGAGCCCGACCTTTCGGCGCTCCCGGTGCCCGCGGACTCGCGGTGCTTGGCCTTCTGTTGGGCCCCCGTCGCTGGGGTGCCCTCACAGGACTTAGAAGCCCGCTCAGACTTTTTCTTCGCCTTCTCAACTGCTGTGCCCTTCTCCAGCCAGGCGGCGAGGCGGGAACGACGATCTTGCTTGGTCCGTTCCGAAAGGTTCTTGCAGAACGCACAGTCCTTCTCCACGTGCGTCTTGTCCTCATGAAGGCAGAAGTGACATTGCGAATGCTCGTCCTCCTTGAAAACATTTTCTAATCCGCATCCAGGGCAGCACCTGAACAGCTTGGATCCGGGCGTCGAGCTTCCCTTGTCCTGGGCCATGTCCGTTGAGGTAGGCCGCAGATCTTCCGGAATCCTCCAAGAAGCGTAAACTTGACGAAAACTTCACCCTGGAGGGGCGTAGAAGAATTCCGAAATGGGTCCCCATTATCGGAAGTAGAAACGGCGGAGCTTGAGGCTCGATTAACCGGAAAAATGAGAAAATCTCCTGCAAAACGCGCGAAAACACAGAAAAAAATTAGAGAGCTAAAGCACGAGGACTCCCAACACTTGAACGTGCGGTAAAAATCTGAGGATGGCTGCCAGAGGCGGGGCTTAGGGAGAGCGCAGTCATTGGCTGGGGGCAGTATGACCCAGAGATCTGTGATTGGTTACTACTAAGAAAGACAGATCAGAAACGAAACTGATACTGATTTTTTTCTTTACCGAGGATTCCCAGCCTGACGACGGGGAATATTCATGAGCATGTGAATCCATGCCGGACCGAATGCTGGAGAAAGACCATTTTTCTTTCTTCAACAGCCACCTGACTGTCTCATTGTCACACTGTAGTTCATACAGTTTGGAATGTGTTTAATCACATTATGGATTTCCGTTTGAAAGATCTCTGTAGTGGAGGAGACAATGAAGCTCAAACATTTGTACCTGTAGAGCCCCAGGTGCGTAGCAAAAGTTGTGATGTTCCAGCTTTCGCTCTCAGTACCAGCTGGTGGTAACCTTTTTGCAAATCCAGTTTGGAGAAAACATTGGGACCATTTAATAAACGTATCATGTCTGTGATATGTGGCGCCATGTGTCTTGTCCTCATAATGGCATGGTTGGTCTCCTCATGTCTACGCACAGACGGATGGTGTCTGAACCGGAACGATGCGTGAGACCCATGTGGTGGGGCCTGTTGGCAGTTCTATTATGTCCTGTTCTATCAGCGTATGTAGTTCATCCTCTACTTTCTGTTGGATGTTCACCGGTATGCCCCTGTAGTGCTGCGCCACCGGACAGACATATTCGTCAATGTGCAGCTTGATCTGTCTGTTGCACAGTTTTCCTATTACTTTAAATGGGTTTGGGTATAGTTCCTTAATCATGTGCACCGGATCAATATATTTGTGCACCATTAGTTTTATAGCACATGTATTAGGCCCATGTCAACTGCTGTTCTTAAGCCGATTATACAGCTGCTTTCACTCTGTCGCAAGCACGTGCATGAGTACTTTCTTTGATTGCCCCTTGTAGCTGCATGTTCCTTCAAATTGTCTTAGGCACTTAAGGGGAGATGTTGCTCCATATGGGTATATGTCGACTGTTGTTGGTCTCAGTCTTGGGGCCTGTGGAAAATCTTTGTATATCTGTTCACTTATTACATTTACGGTAGCACCCGTGTCTATTAAGAATTCCATAGGCCGTTCATTTAGCCCCATCAGCAATGTCGGACTGTGCTCTGTCGCAGTCGAGTTGCCCAACGTGTAGACGTAGCCCTTCTTTCGCTGTTCATTCTCTGATGAGCTCAAATCAGTGTCAGAAGGGTACTGTTCCACTATATAGCGCATGTGGTATCTGGATCTGGCTCGGGTCGTGTGACGTATCTCCTTCTCTCCCTTCTGTCTGTCCTGTGCTTGTCAACTCCAGATTCTTATTCCTTTGGTTCAGGGTCTTTGCTGCGGTTGAGGTATCGCTCCCGATGCTTGTGGTGCTGGGAGGAGGGCTCTTGGTCTGTATCGGGGAGCGGACTCCCTCCCTCTGTTCCACCCTCTCTCTCGCCAGTCGACATACAGACTTGAAATGTTCTTCCTCGCCGCATGCAGAGCATCTCTGACCTATTGCCGGACAGGTTCCCTCGTGCAGGTATTCATACCCACACTGGTAGCAAAAGGGCTCTTCCTGCCTTCTATCTTATTGTAGCTGGTGTATGGATTCTGCAGGTGTTGTGGTGTTGAAACTCTCGACCTTCATGTCCACTTCCAGTTCTGCCCTTGCAAGTGTCAGAATTTCATCAAGGGCGTGGGCCTTCTGGAGCAGTTTGCATCTGAATGCCTGGGATTTGCAGCATGCAATAATTTGGTAACGCAATGCCTCCGTGTTGGAATAATTTGCAAAGTCAGAGTGCTTCATTTTAATCCTCAAACGTATGACGTAGGCATACATGGTCTCGCCCTTTGCCCGTTTTGTCCTATGGAATAGGTGGCGTTCATAGTCCACGCTGGCGTGTGGGGTGAAGTACGCTGATAGTGCACCTTTTTGGGCCTGAATTGAATCAATGGAAGCTGGAGGCATTTCATCAATGATATCCTGTGTCGCATGTCCCACTGCCAGTTTAAGCAGGCACTTTTGCCTTTCCTTGTCAACAGGCCCTGTGGCCCCCATGTACAGGTCAAAATCCATAACCATTTGGCCCACCTCGCCCCATGTTACTGGTATCTGTCACGTCAAAAGCCCTTGGCAATTGCACTGCCAGCAAATCTGGTAGCCTATACGGGGTTGTGACTTTGACCCCGTGCTTGTATGTCCTGATTTGCAGCCTGAGGGGCCTCCTGGTCAGACATTGTCCCTTGGTGAGTGCTGGCGCTTTAAGTGTGCTGTGGGGTAGCCCAATCTTCCACACGGCCACCTGACGAGGCACAAGCACCGTGATTAATTCCAGTTACTGTTTAAGGGCTTCAGGGGAAGAGGTGTGCCTGCTGATGGCCGCCACAAGGCACAAGCACCATCCTACACCTTTCCTCCCTCTCGCCCCACTCACCGTCCTGTAATATGCACACACCGCCACAGCCAGGTCCTCCTTGACCACTGCTCCTTTCCTGTTCCTGAGCGGGGCACCGTCTTCACTGCCGCAGCCTGGGCGGATATCTGCTTGGCAATTAATGCAGGTGGCTTATCAATGGTATTTAGGCATGTTTTTAACAAAACTTAGGATGCATGAATCGGGTGGTCTAAAATGTATCAATTTAGAGACTAAGTGAAGTATCCATATAGTGACAAAAGTAGGTTGACCCAAGATGCTGTTTTAGCTCCACTAAGTGAACGATGGGCATCATGGTGTCATGATCCAGAGCTCTCGCTGGTCGCTATGCAATGCTGGCAACACTTGCCGTGTACTTCTGCCGGGCATGGACTGCGGTATTCCAAGATTGTGGTTGTTGATGTTGTTAGCGGCCTAGTTTTTGCCTCTCACCGTGAGACAGCTGACTTGTGCACCCGGAAGCTGGCGGATAGGTCATCGCATAAAGGCTGCAAAGATCCAGAGAACGACACGTCAATACAACTTTAGTAAGCGGCTTGTTGCAAGTACTCGCATCCAGCTCGCTTGTTACTTGTGTGAATGCACTATGACTGTTCCTTAATGACACTGTCTTCTGTCCGCTTATGTACTTTACTGTAGTGCTTCTTACCTTCACAACCATCCAACCTTCTTTGTTTGTCCCTGACTCAATTTCGTTTGCATCTGGAGATTCGAACCGCACTGATACCCGGAGAAATACTAACAGATCCCATAGTAACAGAAGCTGCCGAGTCCTTTTCTGCCGAAGAGCCATGCTGATCCAGATCAGGGTTTTCCTGCAACCATTTGAATCTGTGGACAATAGTCCTGTCATTGTTCAATGGGTTGCAGGGGGATTTCCCCTTTTCTCCAGTTGGCCCATAATCTACAATGAGGTTAGTAAATTCAGTGCATGCTATCACACATGGGGCAGCAACATTTCTCATGGTCATTGCAGGTTACTACAACAAATAAGCTGAGTGAGGGAAGTGTGCAAAGTGACTACAAGGTATGGTATTGTTTATTTGTAAAGTGCCTATACACAAGGCAAGTGTTTCAAAGCACTCAAGGAGGGAGGGAACAAGGGGAAAAAACAACTGTCATTCTGAGCCCTTGAATTTCTGAACGATACAAGTCTGCAGTGGCAGAGTTGGTGATGGAACAAGTGTATATAATACAATTAACAGTGTAGATAACAGCAAATAGGTCTGACGACAATTCTGCAGTTTTTCAAAGTGCATTGAGGTGCCACCATGCAAGTAGGGGAGACAAGGGAAAAACAGATAGACTATCTTCAAGGCATGGTGCATTCAGATTGTGCAAGTGCACAGACAGGTGCAAATATATGTTGAAAGGGGATGGTAGTTAAACGTGTTCAAGGAGAGTGTGGGAACTAAAGGCGATTAGATTTCTTTGTATAGGTGTGACCAATCCTGTTTTGGGGGGGGGGGGGGACTTTGTAATAAAATATGTGGGAGTGCTTTAACTGTTGCAATAATGTATAAAATGTGTAAGCTTGTGTGGTTATAGGACTCTGTTTAGTTGGACTCCACAACGTCATCTAGCCCCCCCCCCCGGCCGTTTGTACAATAAACTTGCTTTACGACAAATGTGCACTTGTTTCTTAAGAGGTGGCCTACTTTGAGTTACGGAGATCGGAGGTCCATCCACACATTGTTTCGGGCAGGAAACAAATTCAAGATGGCTACCCTGCCCCATGTAGCCTCGGTTCCAGCAAACCCAACCCATGCTCAGGACTAGGAAGGAAGCAGCAACAGCCAATCACAAACAAGCCCACCCTTCCTCATGCAGCTGCATCCGGTTACCCTGTGGGCCTGCCCAGGAGATGGTCTAAAGGACTAGAAATTCCTCTCTAAGGCTCAGTCAACAGGGAAGGATGATGGACGACACATTGACAGAGTAGCAGTTTGGAGGTTGATGGAAGACACTGAAGGAGTAGAGTGTGGCAAGCTGATACAATCTTAGAGGTTGAGAAGGCAGGGTATAAGGAAGGGTTGACAATTAGGGGAGAAGGGAGTTTGTTGCATTGGGGGTTGTATTAGAGGCATAGTTGGGAAGGAGGCAGTTGGGTTACATCTTGCATGGGGCAGAGGAAAGGAAGAAATTGGTTGTCAGAGGAGGGGGTTGGTTTGGTTTACCTAAAAATAAGCAGGTAGTGTTGCGAAGGAGGCCATTGGAAAAAGGGCAAAAGTGGTTGAACAGGATAATGAGGTTGGAGACAAATTGACAAAAGGTGGTGCCATCAGGGAGGAGCTAGAAATATTACTGAAAGAGGTGGTTTGAGCAAAGGAGGGGGCCAGGGGTAGATAAGAAGAAGTGGAGGCATTGGCAGATGATGGAGAATAATTAATAGTTACTCACCATAGTGACTAACGTACTCCTAGTCCATAGTCCCCTTTCCTCCATATTGCATATGCATCCCTCGCTAGGGACGTGAGATGGAACCTTTTTCACCAGAAAAACCTTCTTCCCCTTTAAATTTAGAGACGCAGAGCCCAGGGAGCATGCGCTCCCCTGACTCTGCCCGCCGGCGCCAATCCTCAGTCCCCATTCACGCATCGACAATATTAACATTGCCTAATGACACCAGTATTATTAGGGGGAGGATGGTGGACGTATGGAGGAAAGGGGACTATGGACTAGGAGTGCGTTAGTCACTAGAGTGAGTAACTATTAATTACTCCTACGTTCGTCCCCTTTCCTTCATACTAAATGGGCGATTACAATTGAATGAAGCCCCAAGGTGGAGTTCCTAAGAACCCCCTGTCTGAAAACCGCGTCTGACTTGGAGCCGGCGTCCAAACAGAAGTGCTTACAGAAAGCCAAAGGGGTGGCCCAGGTGGCCGCCCTGCTGATGACCTACCACAGCACCTGTCTCTGGAACGCGACCGCGGTAACCTAGGCTCTGATAGCGTGGGCATGCATGTTCGCCGGAAGCGGTCTGTGCTGCCCCTCATAGGCCTCTTTGATGGCAGCAAACATCCATCTTGCTATAAAGGCCTTGGATGCCTGATAACCAGGCCCTGACCCGCCGAAGGTGACAAAGCGTCCTACTTGCAGAAGCTCTTGGTCCTGTCTAGATAGAGTTTCAGAGCACGTCCGACATCCAGACAGTGCAAGACCCTTTGAGCATCGTCCTTAGGATCTGCAAAGAAGGTAGGTAACACCATCTCCTCATTTAGATGGAAAGAAGAGACTACTTTAGGTAAGAACGCGGGGTGCGTTCTCAGGACCACCTAACCTGTGAAACGTAGTGTAATGTTCTAACGCCACCAGTCGAAAAAAGATAAGTGGGCACCACAAGGTAATTACAATTAAAGCACGGTAAAAATAGGCAAAATAGACTTAAATCAGTCAAAAATATTTTACAGGAGCTGGCTGTGAAGAGTCTGGAGACACCCTGACTCCAAAATAATGTGAAGCAAAAGACTAGGTTTGGCCAACTTAGTCACGCTGCCGCTCTCCGTTTCACCCAACATGGGTCATGCGATTCATGAAAAATTCTTCCAATGATTAACTATGCTCAAAAGAGCAACTTATGTCCAACTTCACAATAATACTCAAAGAAGACCCGAGTTTTGATGGGTTGAATAATAATTTATCAACAAAAAAAGTAATGTAAACCAGACACTAATACAATCTTAGTGAGGATGCGGCTAACACATCTCGTGGTAAGTATCGACTTAATGCGCCAATGCATTTCAGAGTTACAAACTCCTTCTTCAGTGCAAGTCTATATAATTGTAATTAAAATAACACCACAGAATCATAGATTGCAAAACATAAGGAGAATTGTAAAACAATCAAAAACAGACAAAAATAAAAGCACATACCAAAGTGTGGGGATGTTCAAATGGCGTTGAAGTACATAATGGGAAAAAAGAGAAAAGAAAAGGGGCAGTGAATTACACAGAAATGTATGAGGATGGTGCATTAGAAAACGTGGACATAATGTACCTCTAAAGTGATGTGTAGCCAGAAGGTTAAAGGGAGCTATTACAATAGCTGGCGTGTGCCGTGGAGCGTGGTGCCAGAGGAACGAGTACCTGATTGAATAAAAAACAGAAGACAATAGACAGAAGCAAGTATCTGCGGAAGAGCGTGTGGTATTACAAGGCTGAAGCCAAACTGGGGAGCGCTGGTGAAATCGGCCCATTCCCGCCGATGCGGAAAAGGGGACTGAGGCCCCGCGCGCCTCTAAATTTAAAGGGGAAGAAGGTTTTTTTGGTGAAAAAGTTCCGTTTCCCGTCCCTAGCGAGGGACGCCCATGCAGTATGGAGGAAAGGGGGCGGGACGTAGGAGTATGGTAAGGAGGTAGAAATTAATATAAGAAGCAAGAGTCAAAGAGAAAGTCAGGAGATTGGTGGAAGGAATTGCTAGAATTCAAAAGGAGGTGGGGAAAAACTGCAAAAGGGGATTGGCGGTGTACATCAGCGGAGGGAAGGAGCAGAGCATATGGAAGGAGGTGGGCTATCATTAGCAGGATTCTTAGGTGAGAACCAAGGAGGGCAAAAGTCTACTAAACGAGCTAAAGAGGAACCAGAGAAGGGGAGGGTCCTAGCAAGGTCAATGCATGATCTTGTGGAATGGCAGTGATGAGGACAGGGGCAATATAGAAGGGGCTTCCAAGTGGAGCCTGCTAACTAGCCCCCTAAACTCTGCGACCCAGAGACCTCAACCCCCAAAAGTGATGACCTTATCAGATTCAGTCAGTGAAGCCCAACAGCACCACAGAGGTAACACATTGAGAGGAGGACTGTTAACACCTTGGGCTACCCTGGAACCAAGTGGTCTCCTACATCTTGGTGTTGCATGCGGAAAACTCACTTCCCATCTTTCGCAGGAAACTGAAAACCTCGTTCCTTGCAAAATAACTAGCAAACTCTCAGGAAGCCATGTAAATATACTGCCTTGCTATTGTATATATTTCCTCTGTAATTTATGTACTGCTTGTAACTACGGTTTCCTTTGCAACTAAGATGTCTGTAACAAGCGCCACGATGCTTCTGGGCTGATGTGCGCTCAACAAATTTGAATAAATAAATAAATAAATAAATTTGGGACCTCCCCAACTAAGCATGCAACTAGGAACTGCAGAGTGAGGCCGTAAGGAGAACCCACGGAAGTCTGGTATTTGAAACCCAACAGAGCAGTTTTTATGCTAAGACATTTTGTGAAACTTTCAAAGTGGGTCAGTCTTGTCTGATAGTTTCCAGTGGCCATTCCGACTGTCTCCATTCCTTGTGACACCACCTATTGCCAAGGTCTCGATGTGAAAAGTCAGTAGTAGCTATTGACAGCTGCCTACTGCTGCACTGGCCTTTTACTGACAAACTAATAACTGAGATCTCATATCTGTATTATAGATGTACTCCACTCCAATAGTTAAGGCAGGTGCGGGTTCTTCAAACTAATTTTGTTCCAATCTACCCAGCACTGCCGTGATACTGCTAAGATTATATAGCACTGAGTACACACATACTGCTAGAGTCCTACAGCACTAGCTATGCACTAGTGCAGGAAGGTCACACTGCTGGGGTCCTGTAGCCCTCCACATGGTGCTGGGCCCGCTACAGGAAGGTCATACTGCTTAACCCCCACAGCATTGACAGTGCACATACAGAGTAACCTCACACAGCTGGGTGCTATAACACTCACGTGACCCTGCTAGAGTAATTAAAATTACTTGAACCCTACACACATCTGGCAACATACTCCTGGGGTCCTGTAACTTCCTATATCATTGATAGTTTTATTCTGAATGACACCGTGGTCCTGCAGAGAGGCCAGACTGCTGAGGTAGCTCACACTGCTGATGTCTTGTAGTCTAATAGAGCACTGCTGGTGGAAGTATATACCACTAGAGACATCAGTAACTGGATACTACAATAGCCTTACAGACTAAGGGAAAGGTCGTGATCACAGGATAATGACTCACACCCAAGTTATGGCCCAAGGTGAAGTCGAAGGCCATACGTTGGGGCGGGTCATTATCCTGCGATAACGACCTCTCCAGAGGTCTATAGGGCTGGTAGCACATGGTGGTAATAGAAATACATATTTTGTAGTTTTCGTGGTGAGGTTTAAGAGTGAATGAAGTAAATAGACCAACTGAGTTAGTAAATTAAATGTGGTTTTATTTTGTAGTATTTAAATACCAGGTTTTCTTCATAAGTTAAGCATTTTAATTGAAATTTAGTTGGACTGAAACAGGTTTAACATGAGCATGCATTAGGTGTCATGTAAAAGTAGAGAGCTTCTCTATAAGAAAGTGAAAACCTTTTCCAATGTTTTATCTTTCACTTTTGAGTTAAAATAGCATGGTCCAGCAAAAAAAAAGGTACTCCCAGAGAGGCATTGTCTTGTTGAAACAGAACTGTGCCTGTAAATTGCATTGTTGCTTGCTTATCTGCATCTGAAGACAGAATGTTCAGCATGCAGTCAATACCAGTAGTTATTGGCTGTGTTCTAAACATTCCGATTGGCTGAGGGGAGGTCAATAACGATTTCCATGTGCTAATAGAAAATCAATCTACTGGGACCCTACTACAAAAATAGTTAACAAGCACTGAATCTTCATCTGGAGGAAACACACTCTAGTTGACAAGATTACTATAGTGCTGTTGGAGCAAGCTATCACTGCTCCAATGGCTTATACCTGACCAGTGGGTTATACCTGACAGGGCTTTGTAAGAATTAGCTCAAAAAGCTACACACTTAGTGGGCACAGCTGGGACTAACACTGACGGCACATGACTGTCGAAATGTCCACACTGCTATATTTCTTGCACATTGACGTTGTACATCAGGAGGAGGATCACACTGCTTGAGTAGTAGCAGAGACACTGGAAGACACACGCATAGTTAGTGTCCTATAGCAATGGGAGGGCGCATCTGTTGTCTTGTAGAAAAAGTAGAACAATTCTGGTGCAAGCTTATGCTGTTGTTTTTCTGTACACCTCTAAAGAAAGATACAACTCCTTTGGTTGTAGACAAAGTATTGCTGAAGGCGTGACACAGAGTCCTACAATATGGACATGGCACTACAGAAGTAGCAAAGCACTGGTAGGGCACTGTTGGAGGAAGCTCACATAGTCTGGGTCCTATATAATTAGTAGGCCACAGCTGGGGTTCTATAGATTTGACAGTATATCTTTAGGTATGCCCGCACTGGTAGACGATGCACTTATCGATAAAGCTCACACTGTTGGAGTCAAATAGCATTGACAAGGCACTAGTGGAAAAGGCGCTCAACAATCCCCTACCACTCTCCAAATATTGCAGTATAATATATTTCAACTTCCTGAAAGGAGAGAACCATGACTCACACCTGAAGTTCGTTTGAGTGAGGTAAGAGACCAGTCAGCTTGTGAAATGCATTATATAAATGGTCAATATTACATACAGAAGAACACAGTGTAATACATTGTGCATGAGTGAGTCTTTGTGTGTAGTGCACACTCATAAGAATCAGGCGATGCCATTATTAGCAGCTAAGGAAAAGAAGTCCCAGTGGTGAAAAGTGATTTGCCTAGGATCACAGTTTGGTCAAGTCGGGAGGCTGGGATTTGAGTCCAGGTTTTCTAGTTCTACATCTCCCCATCACATTTTTAGTTTAAAGGAATGATCACCCCCCCATACTTTTTCCTCTATGAATCACCAGTCACCCGCTATACAGCTCAGTGATTTGTTATAAGTGTGTTTTGTGTAGAGCATCACTTCGTTTTAATGAACTTATCACTGCGACCCACCCGTGTTCACCACTGCTATCTTGTGGTAACGTAAAGTCTGATGTGTTTGTGTTAAATGTGAATGCTCAGATGTCACAAACCAGAGCAAAAACCCCTGCTGCAAAACAAAATCTTTACCAACACTGCTGATGACTGCAGTACCAGATATATAGGGCCTCATTACGGGTCCGGCGGTAACCGTGCCGGTGATACTGGCAGGCTGCTGCCAGATCCGTAATGATTTACTGGCGCCTGACTTCCCGGTAACACCGGGGGATTACAATCCCGGTGGTCCAGGAAGTCAGGCACCGGTAAATTGTAATTCCCCATTCCCATAGAGTCATAGGACGTCCGTGACGGTCCGTCTACTGTCGCTGCTGTGTTCGGCAGGGTCAGACCTGCCGGGCACAGCGACTCCGGCAGGCAGACCGGTGATATACTGGCCCGGAAACAACAGTACCAGTAAACTTGACATCACTGTCGTTTCCGGACCGGCATAGTTGTAATGGGGCCCCTAGTCTCAAATGCATTTACGCAATCATGTGTTGCCAAGGAAATGCGGAGGGCACGGTCACCTCCAATACATATCAACAGAGCCTTTCTGGGTTTTCGCTTTATTATCCACTTGTGTCTGTCGTTTGTCCTTTAACTAATGTTTAGCTTTGCCAAATAACTTTTTACATCTTTGTGAAACTTCAACATACTCTAACATCTACTACCTTAATCGAAGAATGTGTTTTAGATTATTAATTTTGCCAATACAGCATATTATTTCTTTCCAGAGGAATTGATTTACGCATTTTCAGCTGTTGCATCTGCATTATTTTAATATCTCCATGCTAATCTGGGTTTATTTTTACATTTGTCATCCACCGTGGTTTAACCTTGTATTGTGTAACCATGTGTTACGCATTTCCTGCAGATAGTCCTCTCAAATTGTTAGTTCAACAAACCATTTACCATTGTTACATTTATAATACGTTTTCCAAATACATGTTTTAACTATAATTCTAAAGCTCATAAATGTTTTATCTATACTTTTTCCAATAGGTATCTTGTGTGTGTTGTCAACACCATTACATCTTATCTACCAATCGCATTTCAAATTTGCAATGGAATGGGCGGACTTCAGGGATTCATGCTCAAACCCAGATGAAGAAATTAAAGCAAGACAAAGTCCAGAACTACTGGATCAAGGCAGTGAAAATTAAGATGCTATTCCCGATTCAGAACACAGTCTAATAGAAGATGTCTCTCTCCCACTTGGTGTCAATACCAATGCTGTGAACTTTAGCTGAAAACACTTGTTGCCAGGAGAATTCCACATGTGTGGCCTATCTATCCAAGGAAGACCCCTCTTCCCCCTACACAGTTAATTCCGCTGCAAAGTGAATTTAAGGCAGCAACGCTTGCCCACTCGGATCTACGAATGCTGATAGCCTTGGAGCCATGAACTTTGGCGTACAGCTTTTTCTGTGTGTCCCAACGAATGAGGGAGTACAGTATTACATTTTTGCAAATATTTGCCAAAGATTGCGGTACATCTGTAATATGAATGTATCTGTATTGGTTCTATGTGTTTTTACCAATGATCCCCCCCATGATATGTATTTTATGGATTCATATTGCTGCGAAAAATGTGGGGGGAGACCACCCACCACCCCCCTCATCCCACCAACCCTCGTACTCCCCACCTGCTACCCATCCTCTATCCATACCATATTGCCTTACCCAAACATTACCCCTGACATTTTATTGGTACAAATTTGGTAGAAATATTGTGGTAACTAAATATGGTTGAAAAATATGTGGATAAAAAGACTGGATACCTCTGTGTTTAGTATGTTGTGAAGAATCCTGCAGATCTTTCACTAAAACTCTGCCTAAAGTCTCCTCCCAGGTGCCAGGTGGGCAGGGGAAGGGAGACACTTACTGATCCCAACTCTGGGGGTGGTGTACTGCGGGAGGATCACCTGGGTGGAGACCGGGCCCGGGGTTGCAAGGAGAATCTGTGGGATGAGACACGGTATGCTTCCTCTGAAAGGGATACTCCTACCCCTATGCCAGAAGAGGTTATGGCTTATTGTCATTTTAATATCTCTCAACCTCCTGGTAAAACAGATGGTAAATCATGAGGTTATAACTCCACAACATTTACCAGAAGAACAAATCTTGTGCATCCCTAAAAATAAATGCCCTCCTCAATACCAAATGTACACTACACGAAATAGCGGAAATGTCACCTTCTCTACACTTTCTTTCTGCAAGTCTACAGCCCCTTTGTTAAAATGACGAAGGCAATTAAATCTACCCTTTTTTTAAAAACAATTTTTATTCGTTATTTGAACATAAACATAGGCATATTACACATTGTTAAATATCGCACCATTCACATATTATGTATTAATAACTCCCATGCCCTCCCCCCAACTCTCCCGTGAACTGACACACACCACACATTTTCCTTTTTTTATTCCTCGCCTCCACTGTGCATATTTGTGGTAATGCCCTGTGCAGGGAGCTCCATCCTATCTTGTGTCTCACTTTCAGAGGTTGATAAACCAGCTATAAGCAATCCCCATGCCCAGATTCCGTTCCCATCCTCTGCTAGCCGCTTCTTGCCATACAGTGGTCTCAGCATTGGCCCATTTAAGCAAGTCCCTCCACCACTCGTTTGCTACCGGTCTTGTTGTGGCCTTCCAGCTAGTCACTATTCTCCGTTTGGCTAGAATATATGCTAAGTCTTTAAGTTTATTTACGTGCAGAGCCTTCTTGGGCCTCGGGAACCCTCCTCATAAAGAAGCCTTAGGGGACTCTACATCTAGAGTAACATCCACCCTTGCAAGCAGCTGTGCCACCTCCCTCCAAAACCTGCCAATCTGCGCACACGCCGAAAACATATGCACAAGATCCGCATCTATCTCCCCACATTTCGGGCATGTTTGACTTCCTGTTCTGTTAAATCTGGCTATCTTGCCCAGGGTCAGATATGCTCTATCCGTTATATACAACTGGATTTGCTGTAGTCGCATGTTCCTTAATACCTTTTTGTGATATAGTTTCACTCTCTTCCACCCCTCGTCTGACAATGGTTACCCTAGGTCCTATCCCCACTGCTGTCTAATCTGATCTATGCCTCCGCCCACTCTAGAGATTAGTAGCTTGTATATCCGGGATACCTTGTGTCCTACCTCTGACACGTCATAAAAAGTTCTGTGACTTCATCAGGCTGCAGGGGCGCATCGGTGTCCGGCCATCTCTGCTTTATGTCTATCACCAGTCTGGCGTACGTAATGTGCTGCCGTTTGTGAAGACAGGCGTTTCCTGCCAGCTCCTCGAATCCCTGGGTCAGCCCCTCTTTAAGTACATCCCCTATTGTGGCCATCCCCACTGGTTCCCACCTCAGTTGCACATTCCTCCTGAACTGTTCATCCTTTCCACCAAACCCTGCCAGTGGTATCTGCAGGGAATATATTGCTGCCCCACCTAGCAGTGGTCTTATTCTGTGCTAAATCTTACACCCTAGGCTCAGTAGTAAGCTGTTGCTGGTTCTAAGTGAGTCGTGTAGCCATATGACTTCCTTCAAGAAGAACAGTGCGCTTGCTGCTGCAGCTTCATTTCTGATGTATCCGCATCTGACAGCCATTTGGCTACAAATTGTAACTGACTGGCTACAAAGTATATTTCAAAATTGGGCAACTTAATACTCCCTCCAACCCCCGCTCGTATGAATTCTGGAGTTTCCACAATGCCACTCTATTTCTAGAGTTATGCCATATGAAGCTCCTGCATATGCTATGTAATTTATTGAAGAATCTTCTCGGGATTGCAAAAGGGACAATGGCAAAGTAATGTAAGAATCTGGGCAGCACCACCATCTTCAGCAGTGCGGCCCTTCCCATCATTGACAGTGGCAGTTTCACCCAGAAGGACATGCTCTTCTCTATCCTGTCCACTGCTATAACCCTGTTTTGTTCATGCTCTACATTAAATCTACCCTTAACACTATATCAGGTGAACTACATGTCCCAGAATGCCATGTGGACTGCGACAAAGAAGAGGGTTGAAGAGGCATGTAGAAGTGAAGGACAGGCAAGTAGGCCTAATAGCCTTTGACAGGGTCAGGCAATTAACAGTAAGGGCCTGCACCTGAAGTCGATTAACCCGCATAAGAGGCTGCTGCAGGAGGGTGAAGAAAACAGGAGCTGGAAGGCTGGCAGTAGTAGCAAAAAAGCACGAGGCTGGCAGTTCATGAGGAAGTGTGATCACTTAAGGGATGCTGGGAGAAGAGGAAGGCAGATTTTACCTGCCAAGTTCTGAGGGGGCCCTGCGTTCACAAACCCTGCCTTGCCGTGGCTGCACTGAGACGTGCTGAGATTGAAAGTCTTACCAGGTGCGCCTAGTGGTTGTAATTGCAGAGCCGTTATTGTGCTGCAACCCAATACCTGTGTAAAGAAGCAAGCTGAGGGACAGGGGAGTGAAGGAGACTCCCCATTGGTAAGGCCAGACCAGAGCCATCCATGCTGCAGAGGGGTGTGGGTCCCAAGTGTGCCTAAAGTGGTGGTAGAGGAAAAGGAAGTTCGGAAGTGGAATCTTCCTTAAAAGAGTGGTCGCATGTATCAAAATCTGTTTCTCTTTTGAAGATTGAACCTTGTAACATCAAGAACAAGTATTCTGTAAATGCAGAAGTTATTAGACTGATGAGAAGAACAAGCATTACCCAAGCCAGTAGGCAAACCCTTTCTATAGTGAAACCAGCACTGTTGAAATATATCCACCTGAATTTGGAGGTTGTAAAAGTGGTTAAATGTCCAGCATCCACCGATACAAGAGTGGCATTGTTATCCAACGCTGAAAGTTTGGCAATACAGCTTCAGGGTAGCTATTTGAACCAAGAAGGTGAGAATGAAGTTGGGGAAGGGAGCTGGGTGCTTGTAAGAAGATTAAGTCAACAATCTGTAATGCTGAGACTGTTGAAGGCAGGTTATACTGGTGGCAGTAAGAAGAGGCAAAGAGGCTGACCTTTTCTAACAGCATAGGAAAGAAGAGTGCCTTGCCTACCTGTGCAGGCCGAAGAGTATTGTCTTTAAATGCATAGGGCACGCTCTATTTGCACGTGTGGTCTGTCGAAGTGCGGCAATAGCCGAGGAACTGCACCTGAGCCGCCCAGAAATATCTCTCCAAATCTGGGAGAGATAAGCCCCCTCTGGATACTGGAAGTATCAGTGTTGAATGAGCCACTCTGGCCTGTTTGCCCTCACATAGTAATTCAAGGACTAGACTTTTAATCCTCTTCAAAAAGGATTGAGGTATTAAAATGGGGATGTTGGAAAATAGATATAGTAGTTTCGGGAGGATCACCATTTTAACTAGCGAGGCTCTTCCCCACAGGGTCAGCGGGAGTGACTTCCATCGGTTCACTTTCTCCTGCAGTGTTTTTGCTACTGCCTCATAGTTATCCCGGAATATGTCATGGTAATTTAGTGACATCAATATCCCCCAATAGCGTACTCGTAAGGTCACCCATGCAAAGTGGTAGTCATCTGCGAATGCCCTACTGGCTGAAGTCAGCGGGAATATGATCGATTTAGTGTGATTGATTTTTAAGCCAGATATTGCCCCAAATGTAATTACTTCCCTCATGACTGGGTTCAGATTTTCAATGGGGTCGTGTATAAATACCGCTACATAGTCTGCATAAAGGGTTATGATCAGCCTGTGTGGACCGATGTTGAGCCCTCTGTGGAGTTGCTGGGATCGGAGGTTCGACGCCAGAGGTTCCATTATCAATGCGAATATTAGCGCCGAGAGCGGGCACCCCTGTCTGGTGCCGCTTTGTAGTTTGATAGGGGAAGACCTCACTGACCCTACGATAATAGTAGCTTGGGGGGTGGTGTATAATAAGGAGATTAGTTTGATGAATCGGGCACCTAGGCCCATCTGGGTGAGCACTGCGAATAGGAAGGGCCATTCTACCAAATTGAAGGCCTTTTTGGCGTCGAGCAGGACTGCGACGGCCTGGTGAGTGGGGTCAAGAGCCTCGATAATTCCAAACAGCCTTCTGATGCCGAATGTCATGTTGCGTCCAGACACAAATCCTGCCTGATCCGCGAGTACGAGACCGGGCATCAGCGGCAGTAACCTATTTGTAAGTATTTTCGCCAGTATCTTATTATCGAGTTTGAGTAAAGATATGGGTCTATATGATGCACATTCTTCGGGAGGTTTACCAGTTTTGTGTAATAGGATTATATTGGCCTCACAAGTAGATTGTGGGAGGGACCCTGTTTCTAATGCCTCATCGTACACTTCTGCAAGAAGGGGAGCCAGGGTACCTGCAAAGGCCTTGTAAAATTCTCCTGTTAGGCCATCGGGCACCGGGGCTTTGGTGCTTGGAAGGGTTTTGATGGCTTCATCTCCTCCGACGTGATGGGTTCGTTGAGGGGTTCACGCAGCTGACTCTAACCAGTAGAGTTCAGTGTCTTCGAGGTACCTGCGTAGGGCGTCAGTGTTCGAGTTGTATTTTGAGGTGGACAGGTCTTGGTAAAAAGTTTTGAATACGTCTACAATTTCCTCATCGGTGTGCACGATCTTGCCTTGTTTAGAGCGAATCCTTTTGACCGTTGTCGGTTTCTTGTCTGCGTTTAACAGTTTTGCAAGGAGGGCTCCTGGTTTTTGGCCTTCGCCGTATTGACGGACCTGTCTTTTACGGCCCAGTAATTTTAGTTCATGTTCTGCCATGGCTCTGAACTTCTGCAGCTCCTCTTTCAGTGCTGCTTGGGAGCGCAGATCTTTTGTGGTGGTGGAGCACTTGAGTTCGTAGGTGCTTTAAACGTTCCTCATTTGTGGTTAGTTCCCGTCGGATCAGTTTGAGGATGCCGTTCTCCTTAGCCAAGCAGACACCTCTTATGAAACACTTTAGCGTTTTCCAAATTGTGCTCATCGCAGATACTGTGCCCAGGTATTTTTTCTCAAAATGCAGAGATTTCGTCACGTAGTTCAGATGCAAACAGTTGGTCTTGCAGGGATCCTGGCTTGAAGCGCTAGCGCATCAAGTGAGATTTGGTGACGGACGGAATGCAGATGAGGGTTACCGGAGAGTGATCGGAGGAAGTATTAGGTAGAATTTGACAGGGCCCCTAGTGGAGAGGACCTCTTGCGGATATGAACAGATAGTCTATTCTAGAGCTAGTGTTGTGCACTGCCGAGTGGAAAGTGTAGTGGCGCCGCTCTCAATTACTGTGTCTCCACGCATCTATTAGATTGTAGGCTCTGCATATTTACTGTACCTGAAGGCTGGCTTTGGATATTGGCAGTGTCGTATTCCGCGACCTATTTTTCGCAGGGTCTAGGGCAGTGTTCAAATTGCCCCCCCACACAATCGTGGCAGAGTCTTGTACTGAAAGGTGTGTGAGCACCCAGTCGAAGTTGTTTGCCCCGTCTACATTGGGGCCGTAGGAGTTGACAAAAATGATTTCTTTGCCTGCTATAATTCCTCTTACCAAAAGTGATCTGCCTTCGGAATCTTTCTCGGTGTTTATCAACAGAAAGCCAGTCCTCTGACTAATTAGGATCGTAGTACGAGGAGAAGTACCTATGACAGCCCCAGTTTCAGGCCCAGTGGTGTTCTTTTCCAGGGAGCAGATGCGTTTCTTGAATCATGGCCACATCTACCTCATGTCTCTTCAAGTATTGTAGGATCTTCCTTGTTTTAGGAGGGAGGTTGCCCCCTCTAATGTTCCATGTGGTGACTTTGAATTGTATGTTTAACTTGCTTAAGCTGATACTGTTGGATCTGCCCTGTGCGGTCGCAGGGTGTGGTGGACGGTGCCTACGGCTGACTGCTGGTGGTCTCCTTAACATTCGGAGGAGGGGGTACGGCACTGCATGGTGACTTGGAGGATCGGCGGGGGGCGCAGATTCGGAAGCACATTTCCCTCCCCATTCTCCTACTTCCTTACACGGGCAACCCCCAACTCGCCTGTTTGTTCACTTGATCGGGGAGCGGACCGCAACGTTGCGCGTCCGTCACCCGATTTCCCACCCATTAACAATTAACTCTTGAAATAACTTTGCTGGGCAAGGGGTACTAGGGGCTTCCCAATCTGCACAATCCCCGAGTGCTTAACTCCTGTGATAGTTTCGGTAAGGTTGCTGTGCTTTGTAAGTGGATTTCACGACGTTGACATTATTTGGTTATGGTGGGTTCCTGTGAATTCTTTCTCTATGTGCTCGAGCCTGGCTGGGATTCAGCCCAGGACATCCTGCTCGGTCTAGGAATGCGTTTGTTTCCTCCAGCGTCTGGAAGAAATGGATTTTTCCACCATGTTGTACTCTGAGCCTTGCTGGAAAGAGCATTGAGTAGGCGATTTGGTTGTGTTTGAGCCTCTGCCTGATGGTAGTGAAGGATCTCCTCTGTGTCTAGACCGCTGGGGAGAAGTCTGGATAAAAGTGTATTCTGTCTCCGTCATGGTGTAGTTCTCCTTTTTCCCTAGCCAATCGGAGAATGGTGTCACGGTCTCTATAATTAAGCAATTTTGCAATTATTGGCCTGGGAGGAGCACCCAGAATGGGTTTAGAGGATGGGATTCTGTGTGCTTTTCCCACGATAAACAAGTGAGAGAGGGCTTCACGGCACAGCGCTTCAACGAAGTCTTCCATTTTCAATTGTCACTGGTGTTCCCTCACTCCGACAATTCTAATGTTATTTCTTCTGGAGTGACCCTCCAAATCTTCGCACCTGGCATTGGCTGCTTTCATTTGGGTCTCAAGTTGGGACACTTTGGCCACTAGGGTCGCTGTGCCGTCGTCCAAATTGGACACACGTTGTTCTACCTCGTTTAAGCGTTCAGTATGGGTGTCCATACGATGTTGTAGGAGATCGACTTCGAGGAGGGTCCATCCATCTTATTGTTTAGACTTCCTATGCCTGCTTTCACAGGAGTCCCTTGATGTCAGTAGAGCAGGTTCCTTTTAGTATGAGCTGCCTGACGGGGGCTCTAGTTCCTCCTGCAGCCTGGGAGTTTTGGGGGCTGCACCTGTCTCGAAGGTCAGCTTCCTCTGCGATCTGTCTGTTTTTCCCATTGGACTTGCACTGGTGGGGGTGTCTCCGCATTGAATTTGGTGCCCGTAGGCGGTTATCAGGCCCCAGCAGTCCCCCAGAGAGGCGGCGCAGTACGCGCAGTGCAGTGATAGTTGGTGGGAGAGGTGTAACACATAGGAGCCACAATGATGGATGTGGCGTTTAGCTTTGGTTCAGTTTGCTGTTATGACTTTCCTGAAGGGGCTCCGGAACCCAATGGAAGGTGGGGGGGGGTGAACGCCGTTTGAAAGGCGGTATTGTGCAAAGTCCACTTCCTTGAGAAGTAAGGATGGGCCCAGAAGGCTGTGGAGGCTCTTCTACCCCGCCTTGTTGAGGAATGGAGATCTGAGATTCTGTGTCTTCTACCAGATGGAATGTTCTAGTGTCAGAATGGCTGGCCTACAGGGTCACAGGGCCAGTTTTAGGAGGCAGTCTGAGCGTATGTGAGGGGACTCCAGCAGGTACATATGAGAACTGAGCCCCTGATCCCCCAATGCACACCGTACCTGAGATGAGAGGCAGGCTGTGGGACTCCCGCCTCGAGTCTCCGCCAGTCTTCCTGGAGTTTCTGATGTTATGCTGCTGCTCGGGGGGAGGGCGCTGCCCGAGGCCTCCGGAACCCGCCTCCGGGCCCAGACACCCCTGCTCTGCGCGGCAAGGAAGAGGCGCCGCGTCGGGTCCAGTGGTGAAGGGGGGGAGCCGGGAGAAGGTGCGCGCCTGCACCCTGTCAGTCGCACTTCCCTCTCTCGGCAATCAGGATCAAGCCCCCGACTCTCGCAGCCCTCTGGCGAGTGTCGCTGCCTCCCGGCGTTCGCGACAGTCATGATTGCAGGGACTGCACTGCGGATCTGTCACTGTGTGGGGGGCTTCTTGCACCGGCCCCCGGCTGCGGCTCGCCGACGCTCGTCTTGGCCCTGCCTCCCTGGAGCGGGATGGGGGCAGGCTGCTTTCTTCCGCCTGGTCTCCGCTCGGCTCTGAGGCCGCCTCCTGCTACCCAGCGACCCGCTGGGCCCTCTCGAACGCCTCGGGCGCCATGCTCAACCACCTGCGTGTGAGGTCGCCGAATCGCCGATTTCACCCCAAATTACACAGGACAGTGGGGTAGCGTGTAGACAGCAGGGAACATATAACGTCAGGGCGGCAGAATACCGAGTGTTAGGCAGAATCCTGTGAATTTCCCTTAGGGAGCACTACAGAAGATTAGGACTACAGGTGAGAGCAATAAATCCCCTTTGGTATCAGTCTGTACCACAAAGATTTAGTTGGTAGCTGTAGCTGAGCAGTCAGACTTATCTCAAGAGGGAGATGAGCAGTATTCAGGGTTTACACAATAGGCCTTCAGTACTATGGAACAAGGAAACACTGACCAAAGCTTTGTAGTAAAAGAATATATATTTATTTTATACACTTCTAGTTAAACACATCTATCACAGTTCTTAAAGCAAGTTAAATTCGGTCAAAGAAAGTATACACAATTCCCTAGATAAATTGTAGACAAGTTTGAGCAAGAGAGAAAACTGAGCAAAACGGCAGTGTAAACCAAACACAAATGGCACTCTAGCTATTTCTCACAAAGAAGGGAAAGCACAAGTTATACAGAAATATCTTCTTACACACCCTAGCAATACTTTCCATATGTTTTTGAACCAGATTAAGCAAGGCAGTGCATCAGTATAGAAAATACCTAAATGAAAACTGAGCAAAATGCCATTTCACAAGGTTTAAAAGTGGGAAGGAAAGGGTGGTTATAAGAAGTAGGTGCACCAACACATTTCTAGTTGAGAAGCAATCTAGAGAATGCAGTTCTAACAAATTTAGCCAGAGTCAGTAGGCCTGTGCCAGAGTCAGTGGTACAGGGCAAGGGCCCAGTAGCAAAATGTTCGTGTAGCTGCAGTCAAGTCTTTGGTTAACGAATTTGAAAAAGTGGATGCAGAAGATGAAAGACGATGTTAAAAGAGAGGGGTGGCCAACCCAACAGGTAGGTAAAGGATTTAAAACACCTTTAGCACTACCGCGCAGAAAGGGCGGCCTGGCAAAACAATGTACCTTATAAATGAAGAAGTGGCTCCCGCGGTTGTTCCTGGTAGTTCCTGCAGTTCGGGGATCCATCAGAGGAAGAGAGGCTCTCGCTGTGGAGGAAGGTTCGAGTTACTGCACTACCCAGGGATGAAACCAGCGGCGGTGCTGCCCGACGAATAAAAGGTACGCTCCTTTAAATCGCGGTCCGGGTGGACTGGTGCCTGGCTCTCCGGTTTCCGAGTACGGTGTACTGGCGAAGGCAGGTCCGGGAATGCGATTGGCAAACTGGTTGGCCCCACCAGCTCAAGGGAAGAAGGCTCTTGCAGATGAAGATCTTTTCTCGTCGTGTGGGGGAAGTGGTGAGACGCTGCAGCAGGGCTTCACCGGGGGTTCAATTGTTGCAGATGTCTTTGGCTTCTCTCCTCTTCGGCTTCTTAGTTCCAGTGGCGACGACTTGCTCTTCCAGTCCTCAGGACCCTGCTTTTATGCAAAAAGATCCCCATTCATACAGCCTAGCTGTCACTGACACTGTGGAGTGGTCATCTTGGCGGGAGACCCTCCAGCCTATCAGGATAGAGTGCGACATGGGTTGCTGAGGCAACCCTGTCCAGGGGTCCTACTCCCCCTCCCACACAATGGACCCACCCCAGACTCAGTGGCGCCGAAAGGAGGGCTTCTCGGCAGAAGCCTGCCAAAAGGGCGAACAAAGGATCCCCGACCTAGATTAGGACTTTAGAGAAAGACACGAGAAAGAAGTTATATTAAAATTCTGGCAAATAAAACCTACCGGAGTAAAGTTAATATTAAAATACACCGGCGGTATGTTAGAGGCTGTCAGAAAATGTGGTAGCCTCGAACAATGGGAAAATCCCATAGGAAAATATTTGCGGTTGAATATTTACGGTAGTAACCACTGCCACCAGCCAGAAACCTTTGAGAGAGGGACTGTACGATACCCTCTCAAAATGAACATAAGGGAAAAACTATTAACCCTTCCCAGTACTTCCATAGTAAGATGGGTTGTACTGGTTTAGTTCATTAAATTGATTAGTAAATTCAATGGGGACTTTACATGCCCTGGGCCACGAGGAAAGCGGTCTTCCAGGACAGAAACTTAAGCCTGGTGCATCAGCTCGAATGGGGCCCCCACCATGAGCCTAGTCAGCACCACATTGAGTTCCCACGCCAGGGCAGGAGCCTTCACCGGCGGAAACGAACAGAACATTCCTCTGATGAATTCCTTCACTAGACGGTGAGACCAAAGAGAAGAGCGTCCCAGAGATCTGGTGTAGCGGGAGATAGCCGCCAGATGCATCTTGATGGAGGCATGCGCCAGCTCCGACTTAGCCAACGTCAACAAGTACGGAAGGACTTGGGGGAGGGGGGCTGGACCCTCAGAGGGTTAATCTTCTGCGACCAGCACCAGGTCGCAAAATGCTTCCATTTGTGTCTTTAACACTTCAACATTGATAACGTTCTGGCCTTGGCGAGGAATTCCCTGCAGTCCGCAGGCACAGCCACCGAACTCTAATGCTGCAGGAGCCAGGCCTTCAGGTTCAGTGATCCCAGGTCGTGGTGCAGGATTGCGCCTCCTTCCCTGGCGGGCAGATCTGCGACACTGATGGCTTGACTGGAGGGGACGCTGACATGCTGAGAAGGTCCAGGTACCAGAATTGCCTTGGCCATGCTCGCACGACAAGGATCATCCTGCACTGGCACCTTCTGAGTTGACTGATGACTGTAGTAGCAGAAGGGGAATCCTGCTGGCGAAACTCCGGTACTTGGCATTCGTCGCCGTTGCAAACAGTTCGATCTGGGGATTGCCCCACTTGCTGAAGAGAAAGTCCACTTGATCCTGCTGAAGCTCCCACTTGTGGCAAGAGCGCAGTTCCCTGCTGAGGGAGTCGGCAACAGTGTTCTTTACTCCTGCCAGGCGAAATGGAATGAGGAATATCCCCTGGGCAACAGCCCAGTGTCACAACTCCTGCGCTTCTTTGGCGAGCGCCGGGGACCTGGTGCCCTCTGCTTCCGGATGTAAAACATAGTGGTGGCATTGTCCGTGAAGACCCTCACCACTTTTCCTTTGAGAGACGGAAGGAACAATTTGAGGGCCCAAAACACTGCTCTTAGTTCCAGGACGTTGATGTGAAGTGCCTTCTCCTCCGGCAACCACAGTTCTCTGGCGTGGAGATGTTCAGTGTGTGCTCCTCATCCCTCCAGGGAGGCATCCATCGTTACCATCTCCTGGTATGGAGGGCTCTGGAAATCTGCACCCTCAGCGACGTTGGAGGGTACGCCCCACCACCTTACCGCTCGACGGAACTCCTTGTCGAGCATGATCCTGTCTTTGAACTCTCCAGACACTTGGATCCAACAAGTGCCCAGGAACTCCTGGAGTGGTCACATCCGCAACCTGCAGATCCTGACCAGGTAGATGCATGATGACATCATGCTGAGCAGCGACTTGATGGTCCTGACCGTGGTGATCTTCAGTGCTAACAGCCGTTGCCCTTTGCCCAAAATGGACGCTATCTTTTCCTCCGATGGAGCTGCTAGACAGGACACTGTGTTGAGCCTGGACCCCAGGAACAGCGCATTCTGTGATGGAGTCAAGCAGGACTTTGCATAATTCACAGAGAACGCCAGTTCTGTCAACAGCCGGACGGTCTTCTCTGTGTGATCGACGGCGAAGTCCCTCGACCTGGCCTGGATGAGCCAGTCATCGAGGTAAGGGTACACATGAATTCCTTGAAGCCGTAGATGGGCCGCCACTGGCGCTAGGCACTTTGTGAAGACTCTGGGGGCTGACTTCAGTCCGAAGGGAAGAGGCTTGAATTGGTAGTGCTTCCCTTGAATGACGAATCGCATGAACTTGCGATGCTTCACGTGAAAGGGGATGTGGAAGTACGCGTCCTCTAGATACAACAACAACAAATTCTCCCTCTTCCAGTTGGTCGAGTACGTGTCGTAACGTGACCATCCCGATTGTCTGGGACTTCATGTACTTGTTGAGTCGTCGTAGGCCGAGAATGGGCCTCCATCCTCCGGTCTTCTTTCTTACCAGAAAGTATCTTGAGTAAACTCCGGAGCACCGGAGTTGCTGAGGAACCAGCTTTATTGCCCCTTTTCTTAACATGTCCCGGACCTCCAGCAGCACCTCAGGGATGTGTTGTTCCTGCCGGGTGATCGGTGGTATTCGCAGACACTTTAGTTGAAACTCCAGAGTGTGTCCGTGGGCAAGAGCACCCAGCACCCATCGATCGTTGGAGATGCTTTCCCACACACTGATGAAGTTTGTCAGCTGGCCTCCCACTGGGGTGCAGGGGTGGGGACCCGACAGCCTGGCCGGTTCAGTCCTGCTTCGCGGCTGGCATGCCACCCTGGGAGCCTTGACAACGGCAGCGGCCACCTCCAAAGGCCTTGCAGCAACCCATGTGGGCTTCCTGGGTCGTGGAGCGGGATGGTTGGAGGCAAGAGGACGATCCACTGCTGAAACTCCTCGATGACCTCCCAGACTTTCCTCTTGAGGGACGAAAGTACGGAGCTGCTGCAGCGTGCCCAGGGCACGGGCTGTCTCCGTGTCCGTCTTAATGGCTTGATGCGACTCGTTCACTGCCCTGCCGAACAGGTTGTTCCAGTCGAACGGCAGGTCTAGGACCCTCGTCTAGACCTCTTGCCTGAAGTTTGTGGCCATCAGCCAGCCCTGATGACGGAGGCAAACACTGTTCCCCATCTGGCAGAACCCCGTGTCTGCAATGTCCAGGACCATGGTGATGGCGTGGTCCGACACCACCTCACCCTCCTGGAGGCTCTCCATTGCATCAACCCGCTTGTCCTCGGGGAGGAAGTCCAAGATCGGAGCCATCTTGTACCAAAGTTCCTGGTGGTACCTGGCCAGGACCGCTAGGGCGTTGGCCGCCTTGACAGTCATTGCCAACGAGTTGATGACTTTCCGTCCCATGGCGTCCAACTTCTTCCCCTCGTTGCTCGGGGAAACCGACGTCGATGAGTTGGATGATTTCTTCCTCGTCGCAGCTGAGACCACAGAATCCGGCGAAGGTTGCAACCTCAAACATTTGGGTGCATACTCCGGCACCCGATACTTCTTCTCCAACTGGTCCCTCTTAGCCGGGGTCGAGGAGGGGTTCTTCAGTAGCACCAGCCCTTCATCCCAGACGGCATCCAGGAGTGGGATCGACAGGATGGTCTTCCTCTTCGCCTCACAGCGTTGGTATAGGAAACCCTCCTTTTTCTTCTCCTCCGGGGTGAGCTGAAAAAGTTCTGATACATGGGAAATCATGGAATGGAAAGATCCCACTTTGTCCGGCGGAGATGCCCTTGGCGGCGGAGAGAGTCCACCATCGTCGGTGTCTGTCATTGCAGTGTCCGTCCCAGTGCCCCTGGGTGGTGAAGGCAGTGGCGGTTGGATCGGAGGCATAGGGTGCCGCCTCCTCTTATTCGGTGGTGGCCATGGTGACAACGGGGACTCCACTGGTGGAACTGCTGGTGGTGCCATTGGCATCCTCTTCTGAAACTCTGACAAGAGTGTGGAGAGTCGACAATGTCTTGCGACAGATCTCTGGGGGGTACCTGGAGGACAGGAGATCTGGGCCCAGCGCCTGTGTCATCATTGCTCCCTGCTAGATCATCGCCGCATCCCGCGGGCGACTCCTCGCGTTCTCCTCGTCATCGTCACCCATCTCCTCCGGATGGTGGGGTCGGAAGCAACGTCCTCCTCATTGGACGATGAAATATCTGCGAGGCATGGAATCCAGGATGATTGACTCTCTTCAGACCCAACTGACCTCTATCAGAGAAGACCTGTGGACCTCCTTGCAGGAGGTAAGGAAGGAGATTACAGAGTTCGGGGAGAGAGTAGACACCACAGAGGCAGGCATCTCAGAGGTCACGGAAGACATGAAACAAAATAGTATCCTCCTAGAACAACTCACTAGAGCTACGCATTACTTGGAGAAGATCTAATATTAGGGTCAAAGGTCTGGGAGAATCAATAGAGGATTCGGACCTCCGCGTGATGATGCAACACTGCTTCAGCAGCCTCCTCCCGGGTACACAGCCGGAAGAAGTACTCATTGATAGAGTGCACGGAGTCGGCCGAAGGAAAGGCGACCCGGGAGAGGGGCCAAGGGATGTTTTACTGGCGATGACTTCCTTCACAATGAAAGAAGAGATTTTACGGGCAGCAAGAAAGCAGCATTTACTACCGGTGGATGAGAAGTGATTGGCCCATAAGGCCTTTCCTAAACAATACTTCGCCTCGGGGGGTGGGGGGGGAAGAAAACCAAAGGGGTGGCCATCCTACTGGGTGCGAATGTCCCATTTAAAAAACAGGCCGTGTGCAGAGGGTAGATATTTGCTGCTCAAGGGCACGCTAGACGACCAGATATATACCTTAATAGCGATTTATGCCCCAAACGAAAAACAAGAATCATTCTTGGGTGAAATTTTACGCTATTTTGCGGGGGCCAAATTGTGATAGGGGCAGACTTTAACTGCGTGATGGACCCGGCCTTAGACAAGACACTTCCATCCACCCATGCAGACAGCAGGAATAGGCAGGCCTTGGGAAGGCTCTTCTGGGATCTGGGGCGTGATAGAAACTTGGAGATTCTTTCACAAACAGGAGAAGGAATTTACACACTATTCAGCAGCCCACAGGGGGTATTCGAGGATTGACATGATCTTAATTTCAGCCATGCTAATGCCCCAAATAAACAAGGTGCAAATAGAGCCTACGTATCTCTCTGATCACGCCCCAGGCCTAATACAGATGGTGCGAGAGAAGCATACTACTGCACCCCGTATTCAGTGGAGACTAAATGAAATAATACTGAAAGACATTGCACTCAGGGCGCACATAGAAAACATACCTAATAATTACTTCCGGGAAAATTATAACGGGACTACAGAGGTGAATTTATATCACGAACAGTGGCACACATGCGTGAGAGGGAGCTCATAAGGAAGAAATTGGAGGCAGAAATTCAGGAGGCAGAAACCCAACTTAAGGCCAAACACACTTTAAAGGCACTGAGAGCCCTCTGTAAAATCAAGGCCCAATTAGAATCCCATGTGGCAGACTGCACGGCACAAGCCTTACTTGGCACCAAACAGTCATACTGCATCCACGGGGGAAAAGCCAATAGGTTCCTGGCTGCTAAGCTGAAGAAGCAAAGCGTCCGTAATCACATAGTGCGACTTAAAAATCACAGGGGTGAAATGCGTGTGCTACAGAAAGATAAATTGGAGATAATGGAAAAGTTTCATCAGGACCTCCTAAAGAAGGAGGACCTCCCTCTACAATCGCAAATTAAATCTATGTCGAGAGTCGCCCTCCCACAATTTTCTTGAAATACTGAGAGGCACACGGCAGGGTTTCCCATTGTCACCCCTTATCTTTGCGACAGCAATGGAGCCAATCGCGGAAATCCTTAGGCAGGACGCAGAGGTGACGGGGGTAGTCGGGTGGAAGGGGAGTCGGGGAGGGAGGTGGGGGACACATCACATAAAATAGCACTATATGCTGATGATATCCTTCTGTTCCTTAGGGATAGTAGAAGATCACTCCCCAAGGCCCTAGGTGCACTACATGCCTTCGCTGAGGTTTCCAGCTTTGCGATACATTTTACTAAATCCAAGGCGCTGAACGTCTCAGAAGATGCCAGAGTGGTTGAAACGCTGAGTACCCTGTACCCTCTAGTCTGGGAGCCGACACAATAGAATATCTGGGTATCCAACTAACAACAACCTACAAGACCCTATACAGCGCAAACATAACCCCTCTATGGTAACAAACTGAAGGAAGATCTTCAAGCATGGGACACACAGGACCCATCATGGTTTGCCCGCATCGCTGCGGTTAAGATGACACTGCTGCCCTGTCTCCTATATGTGGCGAGCTCCCTCCCGGTGAAGATTCCGCCCGGAATGTCTAGGTCCTTACAGGTTGAGATAGTGAATTTTATATGGCATTGGAAAAAACCCAGGTTGCAAAAAAGTATTTTAACCAGATCACCACTGCTGGGAGGCTTGGGCATGCCTGAGGTTGGGAGATGCATATTAGCGGCCCATGTGGCACCTATGTTGAAGTTGATAGAGGAAATAAGCTACAGGGTTGGGTGGGCATTGAACAAAGTGCAACTGGCATCCCCTTGAGCACATTACATGCACTACGCCAGCGGGGCAGATAGGCCAAGGGTCAGCTCCTAGAGGCCATCCGAGTGGCACTGAGAGGCTGGGACAAAGCGCTCAGGAGGTGGCAGATCACCCCGGGACGGGGTCTGTTTAACCTGATGGCGCACAACCAAGACTTCTCCCCTGGGAAAGAAAATAGATTCTGGGCGAACTGGGGACAACCACAGACCCTCCACTTGAAAGATTTCTACTGCGCAGGTAACCCCCTCTCGTTTGAGGAATGTAAGAAGGCATTCGGAGTCAGTGAGAAGAACAAGTTACTTCTTACCTTGTAACGTTCTTTCGACGGGATGTTCCTCCGACGTATTCCTCATCTTAGATATCTCCTTCCAGCTCTGCTGGCCTCGGAAACTTTTTTCTCTAGAGGGCGCTGCGCGTCGACGTCCTCTGAGTCGATGTCCCTCGACAGCCGCCGTATCGACGCCGACTTCATCCTGGCTATAAAGGCCGCGCGCAGCGCCCGTTGCTCAGTTCTGTTTTGTAGCCCACAATAATGCTTTCTGGACTAAACTATTCACCCTGAAGGAGCGTAAGCTGCAACAACAAGGGAAGTAGAACTGCGGGGATGGATGGGAGGTTCGATGAGGAATACGTCGGAGGAACATCCCGTCGAAAGAACGTTACAAGGTAAGAAGTAGCTTGTTTTTCGAAGGGATTGTGTCCTCCGACGTATTCCTCATCTTAGATAGGCTCCCATAGCAGTATTCTATTATTGGAGGAGGGAGTACTGACTTCATGCTGTCTTCTATTGATGAATAGAATGCAGTACAGCCTTCCAAACCTAGTCGCTTGACTGGAGGAGGAATCCAAGTTGTAAAATCGTGTAAAGGTATGGACAAACGACCATGTAGCGGCCGCACAGATGTCTTTAACCGGCACACGTCTTTTGAGGGCCGATGAAGCTGCAATACCTCTGGTCGAATGAGCCCTAGG
Source organism: Ambystoma mexicanum (assembly GCF_040938575.1). Classification (NCBI taxonomy): domain Eukaryota; kingdom Metazoa; phylum Chordata; class Amphibia; order Caudata; family Ambystomatidae; genus Ambystoma; species Ambystoma mexicanum. The sequence goes on from NC_090929.1 coordinate 1,092,073,858, forward strand.
GTTCTGAGGGGGCTCTTTTCCTGCCAGTTTATAACATTCCAGAATGGCTAGAATGATCCATCTGGAAATGGTCTGCTTAGTTATTGGTAACCCCAGCTTGTGACCTGTGTAACCTACAAACAGCTGGTCTGCCTGTCTTATCCTGGCTAGTCTACTGATGTAAAAACTTAAAGCCCTTCTAGGGTCTAGCCTGTGTAACCTCTCTTCCTCTTTCCCCGGGTGAGGAGGAGGATAGAAAGATGGTAGGGTAATCTTCTGAGTGATATGGAATTCAGAAACCACCTTTGGGAGGAAATTAGGCTTCACTTGCAGGACAACTTTGTCTTTGTGAAAAATAGTGTGAGGGGGTTTACAAGAAAGAGCTTGTAATTCGCTCACCCTTCTAGCAGATGTAAGTGCTATTAATAAAACAGTTTTAAGGGTAAGGAATCTTAACGAACAAGAATGGAGTGGTTCGAAAGGTGTGCCCATCAGGAAAGTTAGGACTAAGTTTAAATCTTATAGGAGAACTTGGAATGGTCTTGGGGGATAAACATTGGTTAACCCCTTTAGAAATTGTATTACCAAGGGTAACTTGAAATAGGATGGTTCTTCCGCAGTGCGCTTAAAGATGGATAGCGCTGCGAGATAGCCCTTAATGGTGCCAACTTGAAGGCCTGAATTTGCCAAATATAGTAGGAAGGACAAAACCATTGGTGTACCACATGAAAAAGGGTCGATATTCTGTTCTCTACACCAGCTGCAAAATCTGTTCCAACGGCAGCGGTATAAAGACTTTGTTGCTGGCCTCCTTGCCGAAAGCAACACCTCCATAACATCATCAGGGAGGTCCCAATCCTTGTACCTCAGCCTTTCAGAAGCCAAGCGTGAAGGTTGAGGGTTTTGATGTCTGGATGGAGAACCTGACCTCCCTTCTGTGAGAGTAGGTTCTCTCTGAGTGGAAGTTGAATTGGAGGGCAGATGGACAAGTCTAGAAGGTCTGGGTACCACGTTCTCCTGGCCCAAACCGGGGCAATTAGGATCATGGTTCTCCGGAATCTTCTCAACCTCCTGATCATTTGAGGAATGACAGGGACCGGTGGGAACACGTACAGAAGCGGAAACTCCCAGTCCACTATTAACGCGTCTCCCAGAGCTCCTCTCGGGGGAATTCCCTTGAGCAGAACAGATCGCACTTCCTGTTGAGGCTGGTGGCGCACAGATCTACCTGAGGGGTTCCCCAAAGGGCGAAGATCTCTTGAAGGACTTCCTGAGCTAGCTCCCACTCGTGGGAGGCAGTGCTCTGCCTGCTCAGAGCGTCCGCTGTCAAGTTCTTCTCTCCGGCTAGGTGAACTGCCGATAGAGAGATTCCTTCTTGGATTGCCCAAAACCAGAGCTGCATCGCCTCTCTGCACAGGGGTAGTGATCCTACGCCTCCTCTTTTGTTGAGGTAATGCATGGCCACCGTGTTGTCCGTCATTATCAGGACGTTTTTCCCTTGTACAGCTGGCAGGAACGCCTTCAGCGCAAGTCTGATGGCTCTCAGCTCTAACAGGTTGATCTGTAGTCTGGACTCCGATGGAGACCAACGACCGCTGATGGTCAAGTCGTTGGCGTGGGCTCCCCACCCCGTGAGTGAGGCATCCGTGACTACTGTTATCTCCGGCCAGGGTTGCCAAAACTGTTCTCCTTTCAGAATGTTCTCCCGACAGGCCCACCACTGAAGGTCTCGAGCCACCCTGTCGGGAACCCGAAGAAGATCTGTCATTCTCCCTGAGAATTGTGACCACTGAGTCCTCAGTGCCCACTGGAGGGATCTCATTCTCAGGCGAGCCTCTGGCACTAGGAAAATGCAGGATGCCATGAGGCCTAGCAACCTCAAAAAGTCAAAGGCTGGGAGACGTTGGGCATGTTGGAACTTGGTAACCATCTGTAGAATATCTTGAGCCCTCACCTCTGGTGGCGAGGCTTTTCCCAGGGAAGTATCCAGGATCGCTCCTATGAACTGGAGTCTCTGCAATGGTATCATTTGTGACTTCTTTAAATTGAGGGAGAAGCCCAGTCTGTGAAGGGAGTGGCACACATGATCTAGCTGAATCTGAGCTTGTTCTGAAGAAACAGCCCTGATCAACCAATCGTCCAGGTAGGGGTAGACGTGAATCCCTTCCCTCCTTAGACTTGCCGCCACTACCGACATTAACTTGGTGAAGACCCTCGGGGCGGAGGTCAGCCCAAATGGCAGCACTCGAAATTAATAGTGAGAGTTGCTAATTGCGAACCTCAGGTATTTCCTGTGTTTGAGATGGATAGGCACATGGAAATGTGCCTATCCATGAAGGTCCAGAGATACCAACCAGTCCTGGAACTGAAGGGCCTGGAGGATCTGAGAAAGAGTGACCATCTTGTATTTGTCTTTCCTGAGGAATTTGTTCAATTCTCGCAAGTCCAAGATGGGTCTCAGTCCTCCGTCTTTCTTTGGAATGAGAAAGTAAGGGGAGTACCAGCCCTTGTTCCTCTCCGCTACAGGTACCGGTTCTATGGCACCTTTCTCTAGCAAGTCCAAAATTTCCTGCAAGAGGAGCGGATCTGGAGCTTTCTGAGAGCTGATCCCCGGTGGATGACTCTGAGGTATACGTAGGAAAGGTAGGCAGTAACCTTGGGCAACTGTCTCCAATGCCCAAGCATCTGACGTGATAGCCTGCCATACCGCCAGATGTTGAGTCAACCTACCTCCTACAGGAGTCTTGTGAGGGAAGTCCTCAGAGTGGTTTTGGGGCGGCTGATGCAGATGCCGATGGTAAAGAGGCACCTGCTGTTGCTGCGGCTTTTGAATATCTACCCTGTCCACCTCGGGTAGTTCTTCTTTGTCCCCTTTGAGCCGGTCGTCCTCTACCTCTTCCGAATGCGGAGTAGAAGCGAAAGGACTTTCCCCTCGCAGAGGTTCCTGTGGGACGAAAAGGTGTCTGACGGATTGCAGCGCCTAGGGATTTTGCTGCTGCTTTTGAAGTTTGCAGTTTCTCTAAACTGTCATCCGCCTTTTTCTCGAACAAAGAAGAGCAATCGAATGGCATGTTCAAGAGCCTGGCTTACACATCTGGGGCAAAACCAGACTTTCTCAACCAAGCGAATCTCCTGGTTGTTGTACTTGCCGCCATTGCTCTGCTGATACTGTCAGCCGAATCAATGCCCGTCTGGAGGGATTCGCACATAGCGTCTTTACCATCCTGTATAATATTCAGGAACGCATCCCTTTCTTCTCCCTCCGGGATGCAGTCAGCCGCTGTAGAAGCATACTCCCAAAGTGTATGGCTGAATCTAGCAAGGGTGCAAGTAGCATTAACAGATTTTAACGCCATGCTACATGCCGAAAAAACTTTCTTTGCCATAGCATCATATTTTTTATCGTCCCTGTCCTGTGGGACGGTAGGATAAGCCGTCTTGACATCGGTAGAGGATGCTGCCTGTACCACCAGACTTTCTGGGGATGGGTGTTTAGACAAAAACTCTGGGTCTGTAGAGGATACCCTGTACTTTGTAGACAGTTTTTTATTTACTGCTGGTACGACATCTGGGGTTTCCCAGTTCGTCATAATCTTCCTCTGAAGAGCTTTATGAAAAGGCACCACAGGATCCTCCTGTGGGCCTTTGTCAAGAATATCCGTGAGGTCATCTTGTTGGAAAGATTGTGAAGATGCAGACCACCCCATAAACTCTGTGATCCTGCCCATTAAGGCACTATAGGGGGTTTCAGCATGTTCCCCCGGGTCTGGCCTAGCAAACTCCACCTCAGGGGAGGTGTCTAACCCACTTCCCTCATGTAAGGAATCATGAAGATCCTTTAACCTGCGTTCTTCAGAGGAAAATTCCTCTCTAATTGGGGTTACAGGTCCCTGCAACTCAAATGTGTCTTCCTGTTCAGACAATTCACCCTCTTCCAATATTGAGGACATAGTTCTCAATTGTTCTGAACTCATAAAGGGTGTAAACCCCATTTCCAAAGCAGAGGGTGCCGAACTTGTCATAATTGGCCTCGAAAACGTCGATGTCGTCGACGCCGAAGGTTTCGAGCGTGGCGTCGAAAACAAAGGCGGAGGCCTCGAAGACCTCGACAGAATTGGGATTCTACTCGACGATCTCGAAGCCATCGACGTCGAGGACTTGGAGATAGTCACTGGGTGTGTCGTAACCGTGACTTTTCTTGGCGTCGACACCGGTGTCGAAGCTGGCGTCGAGTCGACAGACTCGTGTGTCGAAAGTCCCTTCGACAACAGCGTCGAAGACATCGACCTCGACGGAACCTTCGTCGACGGAACCTTCGAGGAAGGTTTGGAGGTCATAGTCCTACTCGAGGGTTCGTGACGCGCTCGAGAGGTTTCCTTCGCCGGGTACTGCGACTCACGGCGTTTTTGACCTTCGGGTCTTTCGACCAGAGCATCGCTCTCGGCAGTCTTCGAGGGGGTCGAGGCTGCTTTCTCGAAGACGCTCATCATATTTTTGCAGAATTCCTCCCATTCAGCCCGGGAACTATGTTTCGTGGGGCACGGGATTCTTTTTGGCGAAACAGAGGAAGAGGAAGACGGAGAAGGGGATCTTCGACGTCTCCTCTTCAAGTGCTTCGATCTCGAGGAGTGATGAGACCCACTCCGAGATCTGGAGTGCGAATGGTGACGAGGAGACGAATGTCTCGACTTCGTCGACGAAGAAGAAGCTTTAGAAGTCTTACCTTTCTCCAGCTTCCCCCTACGCTCCTTCAGGGCCTTAGCTGTCATGGACATACAGTCCTTGCACTCCGAACAATGGTGTTCGGCTCCCAAACACCACAGACAAACTCTGTGAGAGTCAGTCAGCGACATCTTTTTCCCACAATCTCGGCATTTTTTGAAGCCGGATCGAGGAGTTGTCGGTTCCGACGAAGAAGCCATCGAGTACGGATCGAATAACTCGAGGTAAAATAGGTTTAACCGGACAAAACTGAGCAACGGTATTCCGAGGCACTGAGTAAGCGCGGAAAAACGGAACTGAGCAACGGGCGCTGCGCGCGGCCTTTATAGCCAGGATGACGTTGGCATCGATACGGCGGCTGTCGAGGGACATCGACTCGGAGGACGTCGACGCGCAGCGCCCTCTAGAGAAAAAATTTTCCTAGGCCATGAGAGCTGGAAGGAGATATCTAAGATGAGGAATACGTCGGAGGACACAATCCCTTCGAAATAGCGCACGTACATACGTATTAGACACTTTGTATCTCAGAAGGAAGTGAAGAGGGCGGCCACCAGAAACCCGGTGGGTCTGGAACTGACTCTGCAGGAGAGAGAAACAGCAAGAGCGCTCTCCAAAATATACAGACTATTGGACAATGCGCAAATGGAGGACCCTCTAGCATACAAGGGTAATTGGGAGCGGGACATTGGCACATCCATTACAGAGGAAGGATGGGGGCAAATATGGAAGAGAGCGCAGAAAACATCGGTGTGTACGACAGTTAAAGAAACCGCCTACAAACTATGCTACAGGTGGTACATGTCGCCCTATAGGTTACATAAAATGAACTCCTCCTATCCCCCTAACTGTTGGAGGGAATGCGGACACAGAGGGGACCTGTACCACATGTGGTGGGAATGCCCCAAAGCAAAAATATACTGGAAGGCGGTCCTAGGGCACATAAAAGCAATAATGGGGCGTCAACTCCCACACAATCCAAAAGTGATTCTTTTAGGTGCGGTGGCAGAAGGGGTCGGTCTACCTGGCATCCGGAAAGACAGCTGTCCTCATCACACAACTACTAATGGCGGCAAGACTGACCCTAGCCCAAAGTTGGAAAAATAAGGATGGCCCCATAATTGCATGCTGGTGGGTTAAGATATGGAACATACTGGTGATGGAGAACGTGGGAGCATTAAAAGAAGGGAAATGCCAGATATTTCTGGCAATACGGGACCCCTATATAGAGTTTGTGAAGGACAGAGAAGCCCAACACTTCAGACCAAGACTACTCAGGGCACTCCTGAACTAAAATGCAGGGCCAAGAGAGCGGACAGCGAGGCGGTGCCGTAACATGCAGCTAGGCACAGCGATACCCGGCAAGCACTATAAAGGGGGTAAATGCAGAACTGGACCACGTTCTTTGGGGGATGGGGAGGGTTGGGAAGGGGGGGGATTAAAGTTGAGGGGACGAGTTCTTATTTTGTAAACAAGACTTACCATGAAGATAATGTGTAGTCATGTATCACCCCTATGAAAATGAAAAATAAAGTTGAGAAAAAAAAAGCTGTCTACCATAAAAGCGTGGAAAAACACAAAGCTCGAAGAGCAAAGGGTGAGGACTCCCAACACTTGAATGTCCCTGTGGGGAGCCCAAAAGCCCCAAATGGGAAAGCAGCTTTAGGCAGAAACACAACACAGTTGTGTTTGAAAATGCTGCAGTCTTTCTTTCCAAGTTTCTCAGGCTCCTCCGAGCCAGAGGAGCCTGAGGAACTTGGAAAGAAAAACTGCAGAGTTTTCAAACACAATAACGTTGTATTTGTGTGCGGTAGCTCCTCCAGCCCGGAAAACTGCAGCTGCAGCTTTTCTGCCTGTAGTCTCCGGTCTGCGTCCTCCGAGTCCCGGCATCAATGAAAGAAAAGCCACCCAGTGGTAGCTTTTGTTTACTACAGCTGGATGGCTTTTGCTTCATTTGTGCTGCAAAAGCAAGCACAGGCGGGCATCCATTTCACAAAATGGATGACCCCATGTGATTCCTTTTTAAAATTTCGAGCTTCATTTTCTCAAAATTTTAAATAGGGACTTAAAAAAAAAAAAGTGGCAATCGATTTTTTTTATTATTGGCCATCTTTTTTAGCAATAAAAATTTTTGGGCGAACCATTCCTTTAAGCTCTGCCAAGGTAGAAGCTCAAAATACACAAAAACAGAGAATCCATGGGTGTAAGATGTTATTTGTCCCCCAACTTGGGCAAACATGGGCGGGGACCACTACCAGAGTCATTGCTTGGCAGTGGAGACTGCTCCTCTATGGGTTTGGCCTGTACTCCGGCCTCTGTATTGACGTTGTGCCCTAATGTAAACTATTTGTTGTCTCTCCTGGCTGGGAAACCATGTGCTGTTTCCAGAGGAATAAGCCTATTGGCTTATATACAGAGTGTATGGTTGTAAACGGAAAATGCACGGAATAGCACAGGAGACCTTCTGCTGGTAAGATTTGCCTGTGATTTGCTCCAGACTTAACTGTTTCATGGTCTTGCTTTTTTTTTTTAGGGCCTTTTCTACTGCCGTTCTAAAGAGCCTGGTTTCCTCGAATGGCATGCCTAACAGGTTTGCCTTTGTGTCAGGTTTGAAACCAGGGCTCTCTAGCTATATATCTTTTTTTTACTAACATTTTATTGAATTTTCCAATAAAAGAGACATTACCAGTTCCAATTAGTACAGACAAATGAATTACCTTGCAATCATCTCATGTTCTCACCCCCACTGCTTCACCCTCCCTGGCTGTTTCCCTCTCCTATCTGACGTGTGTCCCCCCGTTCCTCATAATTCCCTCCCCTGTGAATTCCTCTTGTCCTACCCATTTCCCCCACTGTCTGTTAACCAGCCCTCTCCTTAGTCACATCTCCCCTAAATCTGACTGTGCTGGTCTGCGCAGCCTCCGATTCTGTACACCAGCTGGTCCCATCTTTTTATAGCGTCCATACCTGTCCACCATGGATGGGGCCTCTATTCCGATCCATCTTTCCACTATTCCTCTTAAGGCCAGTATACAGTCTATGTTTGCAAATATCTTAGTGTACCTACCCAACTCCAATTCTGACTATATTCGCAGCAGTGCTCCTCAGGTGGTTAAAGTCATTGCCCTTTCCGTGCCCCTTCCACCTCTTTCTGCACGTTTCCCCGGTAATCTATTAACATTGAGCAGTGCCAGGGCAATTGATAGACCGTGCCTCCCCCTGCTTTGCTTTTAGGGCATTTATCGTCCTCTCCCCGCCCCATCTGCCACAGTCTCTCCCAAGAATAGTAGACTCTGTTAAAGTATTTGAATTGCATCAATAGTAGTCTGGCTGCTATCTCTACCTCCCCTAGGGTGCTGCAGTGCGTCCATCCACTCCTCTTGCTCAATGTCCCCCACAACTCTACCATCGCAGCTTCAATTCCTCCAACGTTCTTGATGAGTGGAATGCCAGGGCTCTATAGAGGACATAAACCTGCTTAGCCTTAATCCCCCCATTTAACACATTTTGTTCCAATGGGGAAGCCTGCGAGATATTGTTCAGGCTCCTAATGTGTGTCGCTAGGGCAAGCCTCAGTTTTAGGTATCTGTTAAGCTCTCTTATATTCAACCAACCTTTGTCCAGCAGCTCCTAGAAGGTCCTCATGTACAAGGTCTGCCCCCCCCGTCTCCCACCGTAGTGATTTCCTTTAGTGTCCATACCTCCCCCATCTAAGATGTTGTACCCCCTCGATTAGTTTATTCTCCCATATCTTGGCAGCCTAGGTGAGCCATTTGTCCCATCCCAAGTATCTGAGATAATAATTCCATGCAATCCCCACCGCCTTTGAAACCCCTGGTACTTTCAGTCCTTGAGCCTCTCCCATCCGTTCCTACCCAACCCAGCCAATTCTGTGTCTATCAGTGCCCCCTGCCCTTTCGATAAACCCATTCATTGACTATGCCAATTGTGACGCCCAGTAGTAGCAGCTATGGTTCGGATTACCCAATCCACCTTGCCATTGAGAAGAACAAGTTACTTTCTTACCTGGTAACGTTCTTTCGATGGGATGGTCCGACGACGTATTCCATATCTATGACAGGTAATGTCCACAGCTGTTCTGCTTCGGAATATCTTTGGCGTCTGCGTCCTGCGTCGATGACGTCGATGCACCGTCCCCGAGGACCTCCTCCGACGTCACCCGATGTGATAAGTAGGACGCACAACGCCCATAGCCTCAGTTATAGTTTTTTCCCAGAACGTGTGCCACCAGTTTTCTGCCAGTCAGTCACACAAGGCCTTGCGGAACGCAAGCTGCAATCGCAAAAGAAATTCTGCAGTGGGGAAGGCAGGGAGGGAGCGATATGGAATAAGTCGTCGGACCATCCCATAGAAAGAACGTTACCAGGTAAGAAAGTAACTTGTTCTTCGAGGGGATTGGGTCCTCTGAAGTATTCCATATCTATGACAGACTCTCAAAGCAGTACCAAGCAAGGAGGTGGGACAGAATTTAGAATACAAATTTAGCATGCCCAATCAAATTGCGGAATAGAGAACTGCCTTGCCAAAGGCCAGATCTTGCCCTCTGATGGAATCGAGGGAATAGTGACGTACAAAAGTATGTACTGAAGCCCAGGTGGCTGCATCACAGATGTGACGAATAGGAACTCCCCTCTGCAGGGCAGTAGACGCAGCCACTCCTCTGGTAGAATGGGCCCGCAAGCCAGCCGGAGGGTCCTTACCCGCCAAGCGGTAATACTCGGAGATAGCTAAAATAATCCAACAAGACAAAGTCTGTTTAGTCACAGCTTGTCCCAAACGCTTTCCAGCGTAACCAATGAAAAGTTGATCGTCCACTCTGACCCGGGACATGTGCAAGATATAAAAGCTCAACGCTCTCCTAGGATCAAGCCTATGGAGCCTCTCCTCTTCCTTACCAGGATGTGGAGGAGGATAGTACGCCGGAAGAACAACCTTCTGGCTCAAATGAAATTCCAAAACCACCTTCGGAAGAAAAGAAGGACGAACTCTAAGGACAACCCTGTCCTTGTGAAACACAGAGAAGGGTGGCTTAACTGAAAGTGCCTGTAACTCACTCACTCTGTGAGCGGAAGTAACCGCAACTAAAAACACAGTTTTCAGAGTTAACAGCCTCAAAGGGCAAGAATGTAAAGGCTCAAACGGAGCACCCATAAGAAACTGAAGAACAAGGTTCAAATCCCAACCTGGCACCAAAAAAGGTGACGGAGGGAACACATTAGTGAGCCCTTTCAAAAACTGCGAAATTAAAGGAATCTTAAAATAGGAACACTCTTCAGACAAGCGCTTAAATATGGACAGCGCCGCCAGGTAACCTTTAATGGTCCCCACTTGCAAGCCCCTGTGTGCCAAAGAAAGCAAAAAAGACAAAACCATGGGAATGTCGCATTCAAAAGGATCCACATTCTGAACTCTGCACCAGTCGCAGAACTTTCTCCAACGGCAACGGTACAGAGACTTTGTTGCCGGCCGCCTGGCCGAGAGCAACACCTCCATCACGTCTTCAGGGAGTTCCCAATCCTTATACCTCAACCTTTCAGAAGCCAAGCGTGAAGATTGAGGGATGTGACCTCTGGATGGAGAACCTGACCCCCCTCCCGTGAGAGCAGATCATCTCGGTAGGGAAGACGACGTGGAGGGCAGATTGACAAGTCTAGAAGGTCCGGGTACCACGTCCTCCGGGCCCACGCCGGAGCAATGAGGATCATCCGGGAACCGAACCTCCGTAACCTCCGCAACACTTGTGGGATGACAGGGACTGGAGGAAACGCGTACAGCAGTGGGAATGATGACCACTGCACCACAAATGCATCTCCTAAGGCTCCTTTTGGAGGAAATTCCCACGAGCAAAACCTTTCGCACTTTCGGTTGACACTGGAGGCGAAGAGATCCACTTGAGGGGCCCCCCAAAGGGCGAAGATCTCCAGGAGAATCTCCTGAGCCAGCTCCCACTCGTGAGAGATCGTGCTCTGCCTGCTCAGAGCGTCCACCGTCTCGTCGTCGTCTCCGGCCAGATGAACTGCCGAGATCGAAACTTCCTGCTGGATGGCCTAGAACTCGAGCTGCATCGCCCCCCTGCACAGCGGAAGTGACCCTGCCCCCCCCCTCTTTGTTGAGGTAGTGCATGACCACCGTGTTGTCCGTCAGAATCAGGACACTCTTCCCGCGCACAGTCGGCAGAAAAGCCTTCAGGGCAAGCCTGATGGCCCTCAGCTCCAACAGATTGATATGGAGTCTGGACTCCGACGGAGACCAACGACCGCCGACTGTCAGCTTGTTGGCATGAGCTCCCCATCCCGTGAGGGATGCGTCCGTCACAATCATCACCTCCGGCCAGGGCAGCCGAAATGGGGCACCCTTCATCAGATTGCCCTCGACGGCCCACCACAGAAGGTCCCGGGCTACCGAGGGCGGCACCTGAACAGGGTCTGACAGCCTGCCGGAGGACTGAGACCACTGGAGCTTGAGTGCCCACTGCAAAGATCTCATCCGCAGACAAGCCTCTCGCACCAGAAGAATGCAGGATGCCATGAGGCCGAGCAGTCAAGAACTCGACCGCTGGGAGAGTCTGGGCAAACTGAAACTTGTGCACCATCTGCTGAATGTGAAGAGCCCTCACCTGAGGAGGAAAACACTGCCCCAGGGACGTGTCGAGCACTGCTCCTATGTACTGGAGCCGCTGCGTTGGTGTCAAATGGGACTTCTTTAAATTGAGGGAGAAGCCCAGCCTGTGAAGGGAGTGGCAGGTGACGGACAGATGATCCAGGACTTGCTCGGGAGAGCTCCCCCTGATAAACCAATCGTCTAGGTAGGGGTAGACGTGAATCCCCCCTTTCCTGAGATGCGCTGCCACCACCACCATGAGCTTGGTGAAAACCCTCGGGGCGGAGGTCAATCCGAAAGGCAGGATCCGAAACTGAAAGTGCAAGTCGCCAACCGCGAACCTCAGGTACTTCTTGTGCTTGGGATGGATCGGCACATGGAAGTAAGCATCCTTGAGGTCGAGAGACACCAACCAGTCCTGAAGTTGAAGGGCCTGGAGGACTTGAGAAAGAGTCAACTTCTTGAACTTGTCCTTCCAGAGGAGTTTGTTCAAAACGCGCAAGTCCATGATGGGTCTCAATCCCCAGTCTTTCTTTGAAATAAAAAAATAAGGGGAATACCATCCCTTGTTCCTCTCCGCTACAGGCACCAGTTCTATGGCGCCTTTCTCCAGCAGGGCTTGAATTTCCTGCGCAAGGAGCGGATCTGGACTCTTCAAAGAGAGGTTCCCTGATGGATTGTCGTGAGGCCTCTGCCGAAAAGGAAGACAGTAGCCGTGGGTTTTGATCTCCAGAACCCACACATCCGAAATAATGGCTTGCCACTCTACAAGATGCTGCGCCAGCCTTCCCCCAACCGGCAAACCATGGGACCTGGCCTCATGACTGAGTGGTAGCGGCTGCGGCGTTGCCTGAGGGTAAAGAGGCAACTGCCCGAGCGGCCTTAGCACCTAGAGTACCTTTATTTCCACCTCTGGCACTCTTACGATGGCCTCTTTGACTGCTAGCTCCTCTCGCTTTACTGAAGGACGAGTAATAGCGAAAGGAACCTCCCCTCCATTGCTGTCCCCTAGGACGAAAAGGCGGAGGTTGGCGAACTGCAGCGCCCAACGACTTTGCTGCAGCTTTGGAGGTCTGCAACCTCTCAAGGCTCTCGTCAGCCTTGCTGCCAAAAAGGTGTTCACCGTCAAAGGGCATGTTGAGGAGCCGGGACTGCACATCAGGAGCGAACCTAGACTTCCTCAACCACGCAAACCTGCGCATTACGGTGCTCGCCGCCATGGACCGGCTGACACAATCCGCCAAGTCCAAACCAGACTGAACGGCCTCACACATGGCATCCTTGCCATCCTGAACCATAGCAAGGAAACCATCCCGTTCGTCCCCTTTGGGAATATGATCAGCCGCTAATGCAACACAGTTCCACAGAGTGTGTGTGAAACGAGACAAGGCACATATGGAGTTGGCCGCCTGAAGCGCCATACCCCCAGAAGAAAACACTTTCTTCGCCCAGCCGTCAAAACGTTTGTTGTCCCTATACGGAGGGATGGTAGGATACGACGCCTGCTTTGCCGGGGCCATAGCCGCCTGCACCACCAAACTCTCCGGGGTGGGGTGCCTAGACAAGTAGCAGGGGTCGCTACTGGCTGGACGGTATTTTCGCGACAAAGACTTGCCCACTGCCGGGAGACTCTCCGGAGCAGTCCAAGCCGCCGCCACCCTTCTCTGCAAAGCCATATGAAAAGGCAAAACCGGGTCAGTGGGTGGACCGAGATCAAGGATGTCCGTGAGATCATCCTGAACGAACTCCCCTGGGGGAGCTGACCAACCCAAGTACTCAGTAACCCGAGACATAAGGCGCCGATATGACGAATCGGCATGAGTGCCAGGCTCCGGCCGACAAAATTCCACCTCCGGAGAGGTGTCCAGTCCACTGGCATCATGCAGTGACTGCCTCAGGTCATCAATCTGACTATGGCCCGAGATAAGGTCATCCGGAACCGTAACCGGAACCAGGCCGCCATCAGAGCCTTCATCACCCTCTGAAATGTACTCCAGGCGGGGAGAGGAAGACCTCTGCGGACCAAAGCAGTGCCGGACCTTAGCCATAGTCTTTTTAGGGGCAAACCCCGTGCCACGGGGCCCCTCCGTCACCACCGCCTCGAACGGCGTTGAGGGTGCCGAGCGAGTCGGCGCCAGCGTAGACAGAAAAGGCGTTGAGGGCGCCGAGCGAGTCGGCGTCGACAGAAAAGGCGTTGAGCGAATCGGCGTCGACGTCCGCTGCAACGCCTTCAGCATCTGCGGCGTCGACACAGTCCTCGAAGCCGGAGCTCCGAGCGTGTCTCGACAACCTGGGCACCGACGGCGTCAACGACCCCCTCGAAGACGGAACCTCGAGAGAAATCGCCGACGAGCTCGGTGCCACAGGCGTCAACGTCTTCTTCGAAGACGGCACAGGATCACGCGGTCTCGAGCGCGTCGAGGACCGGGACCTGGAACGGGCATGGCGAGAACGGCTACCCTTGTCTGAGCGGGACCTCTCCCACGAGCCGTGCCGACCACCCGAGCCCGAAGGCGTACGGGCGGTGTCTCTCGACCGGTGCCCTGCGATTCCAGAATCACTAGCATCTGTTTCCCGAAGGAAGCCCATTCCTCCGGTGTCGCTTGCATGGAGGAATAAGCGACCCGCCGACGGGCGGAGTCCTCGGAAGAGGACAGGGAAGGTGACCTATGCCGGCGCTTCCTGGAATGCCTAGGAGAGGCGGAGGAGTGGCGAGACCGACTCCTGGAAGGAGACCCACCGGACTTCCGACGACGACGCAGAGAGTCACCCCTCGAGTCATCGGTCGAAAGCCCCGCAGACCTCGACTTCCGGGGCTTAGACACCCGACCTACCGAAAGTTTCTTCTTGCGTTCTCGCAAGGCCTTCGCAGTGAGCGACTGGCAGTCGACACAGTCATCCGTATCGTGGGCCTCCCCAAGGCACCAGAGGCAGGCGTTGTGCGAGTCCATGACCGACATCTTGGACCCACAGTCGCCGCAGTTCTTGAAGCCCAGACGCGGGGTAGAAGATGAGAAAGACATCGCCACGAACAGGTCTTCACACCAACCGAACAGGTTCAACGAACCGAGAAAGAAAACAGCAACTCCAACGAGTCGAGGCGTACCGAGATTCACGAAGCGAACACGTTTGCGGAAAAAACGGAACTGAGGCTATGGGCGTCGTGCGTCCTACTTATCACATCGGGTGACGTCGGCCGTCGGGGACGGCGCATCAACGTCATCGACGCAGAACGCAGACACCAAAGATTTTCCGAAGCAGCACAGCTGTGGACATTACCTGTCATAGATATGGAATACGTCGGAGGACCCAATCCCCTCGAAATGTATGTTTCTAGTTTGGCTCTGGGTCTTGCTTGCCCCCAAGAATTCCCTGAACATCTGATCTATCCTGTCAAACTACTATCCCACTTGTATTGCCCTCAGAGTGTGCTGGACTATATAGGAGTCGGGGAGGGAGACCATTTTGTACACTGCAAATCTTCCAATCAGTGAGATAGGGTCATCTGTCATGGGGATTAACCTATTCTGCCCTGCAGGGTAGGAGCAACATGTGAGATACCATTTCATGTCAGAGTCCCCCTCATAATAGTAAGCCAACATTAGCCTGACAAGGCTGAGTAGAATGTAGCACCTTGAAGAATGAGAAAGCATTATGATACATGCTTAAAGGGCAGTCTATACTGCAACATTATAATATTTAGACTAGTATCCTAGTGCTAAGAACTAGCAGAAGTATACTCAACGTGCCTTATGCTTCTAGAGGCTTGTATTAGCCTTGTATTGCAAAGTAGCCACATAGCAAGAAGTGTATTTTTTATATGTTCTTTCATTCATTGATTTATGTAACCATTTCTTATAGCAAAGCGCTTTGCATGTTAAACAGCTTATTCATTCCTATGTGCATGCATGCCAACATGCTTACATATGGAGTTTTGAGCAGGTCAGTGTATGACCCCTTCCCGCCCCCCCATATGTTTACATACTGTACTGGTAGGCCGTGTTATCAAATCCACTTTATTCTCCATATTAAGGGAATAAACAGCAGTATGCCTAAGAGCCAGGACGAAATCATGTATGACGTTGAGTCCTTCAGTTAGGCCCTACATAGATAGTTTGACAACTTGCTAAGGACTGATAATTTAGCAACTTGCTACGAGCTGATAAGTTAGCAACTTGCTAAAGAGGAGTGTAAGCAAGGCATGGTATCAAGAATAAGCAGACACAAGTGATCACACTTCAAGGGTGTGTATTAAACTGTATAGGGAGGTTGGAAACACGCCTAATCTAAACCTAAATCTAAGATTGGAGCAAGCTACGACCATCAAATAATAAGGTAGTCCTAGTGGCGTCTTGTCAAATATAAAGGCATATACTAAAAAAAAAATTAAACTATTGCCAATCCTTACAACTAAATACAAAAAGAGTGTGTGATAGGGTTTCACTAGAAAGAAAGAAGTGTTCACAAATGATAAGTCAGGATGCAGTAGCCGGGGGTCTCCCTTCCCCACGTTTTGAGCACGGGACAAGGCTCTGGAGCACAGCACACGCTCCAGCTTTGCCAGCACAAGACTACAGTTCCGTCCTCAAGTATCAGGACCTCTGGTGGTCAAGTCTCTTTTCAACAAAAAGTCTCTTGCCACTGAGGACCTGATGCTTTCAAAATAATAAACAAAAAGTTCCTTTCCGCTTGGATGTTGGGAAATGGATTTTCACCCCCATCTTCCGGGCTCAGATCCACAAAAATGTCCTAGTGATATTAGGGCCTGCGGTGGTTATGTGTCTTGCTTTCGAGGGCCTGTCGCGTTTAAAATAATAAACAAAAGTTTCTTTCTGCTTGCACTTGGGGTGATGATTCTTCACCACTGGGTCCCCCTCTTCCAGGTGCAGACCCCTCTTTCCAACAATTTTATCCGTTACGTTCACATGTCAGTGGGTGATGGCTTCTTCACCCCCTCTGGATCCCCCTCTTCTCGAATGTTAGCCTCCCTCTGTCGGGTTCACTACAGCTTTTCTCAGATCAATTTCCCTTCGGTGATGGTTCTTCACTCCTGGGTTCCCATCTTCCGGGCTCAGACCCCTCTCGACTGCTTGCCTCGGTTTGGGCGATGCATATTCACCCCTGGGTCGCCCCTCTTCCAGAATCAGACCCCTCTTGAATGTCAGCTTCCCTCTGTCTGGTTCACTATGGCTTGTATTCAAAGATCTGAATGTCTTTTTAAACAGTTCATTGTGGACATCCCTCTGTCGGGTTCACTCTTTGTCAACACAATGTCCATTGAGGCATCAGACTTCACCCCTTTATATCGGCATCCCTCCGTCGGGTTCAGTCTTGCCAATCACACAGTTCACCCTCTTTTCTTACTATACAGAATTCATGTCCCTTAGCTTTCCAATTACGTGCCGGTCAAAGACTTTCGACTGAACAGGGAATTTTGCTAGACAACTGTCGGACCACTTGGACCTCCTTTCTCACGGCTTTCCTAAGGCCTTCTGGTATCAGTAGTTTCATCAAAACGGGGAGTCAACCAGAATCTCACAAATGAGCTCCCACGTGGTGCCGGACCTTTCTGCAACTGGTTTGCCCTTAAGATGTTAACAGTACTTTGTTACTTCTTTTAACTTGTCTTTTGCCACTTTCATTCAACACAGTTCGGTTTCTTATCGGTTCTCCCCTCGACTCACTGGCTGTGATGAACCACTTAGCTTTCCTTGCATCTGGGGTCAAGGATGACACCACGGTAGCAAGCGTCTCCTTCTGTCCTGATTATCAGCATAGGCGTGCTCTGTGTAACGTTGACATTTGCTGCAACAAACAGTGGCTATTGTTCGCGGTCTTATCATTCCTTCCACGGAGGCTTTGCGGGTCTGTGTAGGAAAGGGCAAGGCCGCTTCTCTCCTTGTTACCCCTTCGGTTCTCGCCGCCTTTCTCCTCTTCTTGAACTGCCGCCCTGGGATAGCTCTCTCGTCGTGTGGTCTTCCTTGCTTCTCTTGTGCTCCACCTTTTATTCATGTGGGGAAGAGAAAGGGCCATCAGGTGTGTGCGATTCTGGTCAATTGCCCGACTGCCTGACCCTCGTGTCAGGACATGTCAGGTAAACAGCTCTAGGGTTAGCCATGTGGTTTCCCACGGTGTGAGAAAGTGTTTGTGTCGGGAAAGGGGGATTGTCATGGGGAATTATATTCTTCATCCTAGGGGGGTTGGTAAATTCAGAATGGTGATATTGGTAGGGTGTGTGAGACAAACAGGAATGACCAGGATTATTATCATGAAATAAACAGGGGCGATTGTGGGAACGGTAGTGTTCGGTCTGAGCAGATTGGGAGCGCAGGAAATGATCAGAGGGACGGGAAGGAGAATGACTGGGAGTATTCATGTAGGACACTGAGCAGATTGGGAGCGCAGGAAATGATCAGAGGGACGGGAAGGAGAATGACTGGGAGTATTCATGTAGGACACAGGAAAATAGGTATTCTGGGAGATGTAGTTTCTGAATGCAAAGGGGTTTGGGATCCTAGAATATTTGCTATATACATAGGGGCTGTTGGATTTGGACAAGAGAGATGTGATGAGAGGAAGGGTGGCAGATGTGGTACAGCCTACAAAAGCCTCAAGGACTCTGTCCTCCTCACCTTCTTTGTATAAAACTGCGTATCACCTGGGGTAGTTCCCCAAGCATCACCCAGGGCTGCCCTACTCAGGTGATCCTCCCTCGCTCGTCCACCCCCAGGGTTGGGATCCGAGAGCGCCTGGCCTCCTGAATAAGGGATTCTCGAGGTTTACCTGGAAGAATACCCTCAGGTTTATCATAAGAGGTACTTCACAAATTATTTACCTACATCACACAAATGGGGGCAGGAACTTTCTAGTTACACAGGTTTAGAATCAGTAGAAGAGGTACTGTTCACCAAATAACAGCATTCTGATGGTAAGGGGATTTCCAAGCTATAGGCCCTATATTTACCGTGACAGCACCTATACAGGGGCTGGCATGCTGTGACAGGATGTCAGCATAACACTGCCAGAGGGTGCAGGGGGGGGGGGTTAAGCTTTAAGCAGCACCTTTGAGTATTGCAACGAGGTCTGCTTGACTGAATAATGTGCACAAATCCAGGTCTTTTTTGTTTTGATTGATGCAGTGAATGTGTGCTTTGCATTGTATATGATGACGACATATTTAATGGTCTTGATTGCCTTATTGATTGAAGATTTGGTTTTGTTTGGAAACAGTAGAGTAGGTTTTGAATGCCTTCATATAGTATTGCTCTAAATGACCCAAATTGAACAGTGTATTTTGACTTTGATTTTCAGAAAGGATATGACAGAAAGGATATGGCTAAGGCTAGTTAGGGCTTTTGTGTCTTTGTCAATGAAAAGAAGAAGTATGGTTAGGTTGGACAGGGCTTTATGTAGATTGATTTGATTACAGAATATGACTTGTTACACACCAAACCAAACAAATGTGTTTGAATTCTATGTAAAAATAGTGAGACAATTGGAGGGTAATTTAAAGATGTTGGAACAATATGTTTATTGAGCTAGAAAGAAATGAGGATTTCTGTATGTAAATAAATGCTTCTTTTATACAACGTTGGTCATGCCGAACTCTGAGATATGTTGGTAGAGTTAAATGCTAACAACCTTGTTTTGTGATGTATTATGCCTCTCTCCATTATGACTTTCGGTTGTGTCGAACCTCTCTATCCCTCCATATGTGCATTAGGAGCAAGGAACCTTCGAGGAAGATCTACATAACTTAATTTCTAACAATGCGAAAACCACTTCACAACTACTGCTACTAGGGGACCTTAATCTAGGGTTCAACGACCCAGCAGACATACATGCCTCTACCTTAGCCAATACGATCTCATCACTCGGACTCTCACAAAAAGTTAACCTACCCACCCATCTGAAGGGTAGAACCCTAGACTGGGTTGCTGATGCCAATTGCTCAGCGGTCATCTCCGCCACCACACCACTTCCTTGGACCGACCATTCGCTGGTCTCATTTAACCTATTGACCTCTAGATCACCTACCACAACTGTGTCACTGGCACCACCCTGCCTCACTAGAAATAAGAAAAATATCTCAATAGAAAAAATCATCCCAGCTATTCTTCCAACCCTAAACGCATTGCCAGACAATCTAGATCCCAACACACTAGTTCACGAATACAATAAAATCATGTTAACTACCATGGATAAAATTGCCCCACTCAAACTTCGCTCCAGTAAGCCTAAAACCCATTTAAACAAATGGTACACACCCGAACTCAAAGTCCTCCGTCTAAAAAAGCGCAAATGTGAAGCTGATTGGAAATTATGCCCCTCCAGTGAAAAGAAAGCCATCCTGGACACGTTTTCTCGTCAATACAAAGCTGAAATTTGCTTAGCTAAACGGAATTCCTATAACATCCGCATTGCCAACTCCAACTCAAGTATGAAGGAGCTCTTCTCCATACTAAAGGAACTTGAGTCACCCATAGCCACACCCAACACCTGTACCAAGAACCAGACCTGGTGCACAGACATCCAACAAGCACTAGCAAATAAAATAAACACCCTACAAAATAAAATTCATCTAAAAAAAGATTCCCTAAACCTCTCTAACCCTCCCACTTCTCCGCCCAAAGTCTCACCAAGTATACACACTAACTCATTCACCTTCTCTAAAACCACCACCCTTGAGGTTGAGAAAATCATCCTCTCACTTAAACCATCAAACTGTAAAGGCGATATCTGCCCTGCACACATAATAAAGGGCGCAGCCAGAGACCTGTCACCCTTTATCTCCAAACTTATAAACGCCTCCTTCTCCTCAGGCAGTATCCCCTCCAACTTAAAACAATCTTGGGTACTCCCCCTCCTCAAAAAACAGACGCTCGATCCCCTCATCCCCACCAACTACCGACCCATCACAACTGTACCCTTCCTACTGAAAATTCTGGACAAAGTTGCCTATGTCCAGATTCAAAAATACCTAGAACTACATAAACTACTAGGCGCCAGACAATCAGGCTTCCGCCCACTACACGGCACGGAAACAGCCCTCATCGATCTGAAAACCCAAATTGATGACCTGAGGGACAAGGGCAAGACAGCACTCCTCCTCTTACTCGACCTCTCCGCGGCTTTCGACCTCGTCGACCATAAGGTCCTCTGCAGACACCTTGACTCAGCTGCTCATTTCTCCCCAGAAGCTATCAAATGGATTGAATCCTTTCTGAGTGAGAGAACTATGAGAGTCTTCTCCCCTTCAGCAGCAGCAGACCCCTCTCCTATCACTTGCGGAGTCTCGCAGGGCTCTTGCGTCTCCCCCACCCTATATAACATCTTCACCAAACCCCTGTTCGACGATCTGGACCATCTGGGTGTCACCTACACTAACTATGCTGATGACACTCAGATTCTCCTCCCACTTTCAGGGGATCACAGTAAGGACAGTGAGTTGGTGAATAGGGTATATCTCATCATTCAGGCATGGATGGCATCTCATGGTCTATGCTTGAACGATGACAAGACAGAGCTCATCATCTTAGGTACCCCTGCTAATATCAATAAACTAGGCCTTGAATATGCTGACTTCAACATAGATGGTAATCTCATCAGAGTATCCAGGGAAGTAAAAACCCTTGGCTTTTATCTGGATGCCACTATGTCATTCACTAAACAGGTTAACTCACTAGCATCTACCACTGCGTACACTTGCAAATTAATAAGGGCAGGTAGACCTTTCCTATCCAATGACAGCTGCCTGATCCTGGCAAGAGCACTCATACTATCTAGGCTTGATTATTGTAATGCCCTCTATAGCGGTGCCAACAAAGCCATTATCCACAGGCTCCAAATCCTACAAAACAATGCCTTGAGAGCTGCCCTCTGCATTAATAAGAGAGATCATATCTCAACCACTAGACGCCAACAGAAATGGCTCTCTACAGACAACAAAATCAAACTAAAGTTGGCCTCCCTAACCCATAAAGCCCTCAACAATGCCGCCCCCAGTTATCTGATGGACAAGGTAAAGAGAAAGTCCTCCATCCGACTAACAAGAACTATCAATTCCAACCGTCTGATAATCCCCAGATTCAAACTCTCCACCATTGGTGGGAACAGCTTCCCGGTGAAAGCTGCCACGCTCTGGAACTCTCTGCCTCACAACCTAAGAGCTGACCAACCATACTCGCACTTTAGAAGACACCTCATCAGTCACCTTAACTCCAATAACTCTTGTATTTAGCTGCACTCTCCTACACCTATGTATAGATAGCGATACTCTTGTTCGTATTTCTGCCCTCGCCTCTAACAGCCCCGCACACTTCTGTACACTTACCTCCTGTATAGATATTGACTTTTAATGTTTGAAGACTTGTATACCTCTTATTCCTTATTAATTCTGTAATCCTGAATATTCCTTTAGGCTTACCCGCCTCTAACAGCCCTGTACATATCTGTATATTTACCCCTGCATAGATATTGACTCTGTATATATGAAGATTTGTATATTTTCTATTCCTGTAATTCTGATTATTTTTATGACTACCTCAAAGTGTATATTTCTGCAACATTGTAAGCTTCGAATTATCTTTTGCCTGCGCCCTGTTGCCCCTGGGTAAGGTGCGCTATACAAATAAATAAACAAACAACAAACAAACAAACAACAAGAACTGTTATGGACGTGTTGCAGAACCAGTGAGTACGTTATCAGGTCTAAGGGTTGTATATTGTGAGAGCAGTGAAAGTGATTTAGGAAAGGAACAGCATTTTGAAGACTCTGAACCCTAATTCTAAATCATTGCAACAAAAGCATAATATTGGGTACTGAAAGACATGAGAGGAGACGTCCTTTGGGTTCCATTGAAGAGGCTGATAGCTTCCCTGTCACATAGAAGAGCGCTAGAACTTACTCTTAGCTAAGCTGGGAGCGCGGGGGTAGCCCCCACCTTAAGGTCAGAGCTGGGTGATCTCAAGGGATAACACGACAAGACTCATCTATTGTTTCATATCCCGCTCAAGTTTCTGTATTGCTGGCACCAGATTGAGGTTCCCGAAATGTTACTCATCCTTTTGGATAATCAACCCCAAATATTGAAATCCTTTTTCCTCTGTCCTCAGAGGCGGGCTAACTCTCCTGTCCCCCTTCCACTCAGTTTTTTATTGATTTATCCCAGTTTATCCGCCACCTAGAGTACTGCCCAAGCTCCTTTAAAATCTCCATGGCCCTTGGTAAGGATCTTCCAGGGTTCGTCAGATACAATAATAGGTCGTTGGCGTATAGTGATACTCGTTCCTCCTTACCCTCCTTAACCCTGCGTCTCTCCTGAAACACTTCGCCAATGGCTCCAGCACTAGAGCAAGTAACATTGGGACACCGGGCAGCCCTGTCTCGTGTCTAGTTCTAGGGTAATTTCTTCCAATAGTACATTGTTGTTGATCTTCACTCGGGCCACCAGGCTGTTGCTGTCTGCTCTCTGGACAGGTCTGGATGGTCCTCCTGCACCCCTTACTGCTGCAATGGTGCTGGTGCATCTACCGTGTTTTACCTCTGTTGATTCTGATACCAAGGTGACTCCCCACATCTCCATGGGTTAGTGCTCTCCATCTACAACTGCCTCCTACCCCTCTGACTGTCTCAACCACAGTTAGTCTCACCTGGACTCCCGCTCTCACTACCTACAGCACTGCCTGTAACTATGTTCACCTAGTTTGCTTAGTTTTGATCTAACGTTTGCCCTGTGTCTGTAACTATGTTCATCTAGTTTGCTTAATTTTAATCTTGCATTTTCCCTGTGGCTGTAACTGTGTTCACCTAGTTTGCTTAATTTTAAATCTAGCGTTTGCCCTGTGGCTGTAACTTTATTCATCTAGTTTGCTTAATTTTAATCTAGCATTTGCCCTGTGGCTGTAACTGTGTTCACCTAGTTGAAAATGTTTATGTTATGTCTGGCCCAGTGACTGCATTGTGCTACCTTGTCCTGCTTTTCTGTCCTGTTCCACCTCTTCTGCTTGCCACCCTCTGCGCTCACCCCCTGCTTTCCCACCTCCCACTGCCCGTTTTCCACCCCTCTCACTTCCTACCCACCTCCCCTTCTCTACTCTTCTTCCTCCTCATCACCTATGGCGCTCTCCGTTTGACCTATCTTCTCCAACTGTTTCTCCATTGACTATCCTACCCTTCTCACTACGTCTGGCAGGAAGAAGTTAAAAAAGGATATCTTGGTCTCTAACCCTGGTCTCCCTATCGCTGACACCTACACCAACACCAACACTTCCTCCAGACAGATCCTCACCGACATCCTCTTTGTCGTTCCTTCGCCAGATCTATGGAATGGACTCATTATATGGTCTCTGTGCTTTCTCCTTTCTCTTCCTCTCTCATTAATGGTGGCACCTGATGGGAGGCCCTCCTGGCCTCCTTCCACTCTTCTAAGGTCATCATTAATGTTTACCTGAATGGCACCGTCTTGGTCCAAGGCCTCCAGGCCTACCTCCTCCTCTTTGATAGACACTTCCCACGCCTCATCAACTTCCTTTCTCTCCACTGCTGTGCCTTCTCTCCCTCATCCTGGTTTCCTTGCCTCCCACCTTTGCCTGCTCACTGGCTACCCTGCCCTCTACTCCCCCCTTTTCTGCCCCCCCCACCCCATCAGACTCCTTCTACATCTCTGCAGGGCGTACCTCCGATTTTTACCCCTCCCCGGAAGTCTTTCAAAGTTGGCAACTTTCTCCATCTTGCCACTCTCAACTCTCGCTCGGCTGTCAAACACTCCTCTGACATCTGCCTTGAAGAACTCGACCGCAATGTCCTCGGTGTCACTGAGACATGGTTCACGGCCAGTTCCGTCATGTGCTTTGACACCCTCCACCCCAATGGCTACAAGATTCTCTCCGCGCCCAGATCCAACTTTCCCTTGATCTTCCCGGAGTGGATTCCTGACTCTGTGATCCCTATGCAGTCCTACTCCTCCTTTGAATGCCTCGTCTGCTGGCCCTCTCTCTCTCCCCTGGTCGCTCTCGCACCACTGCTACTGCATCGGCCCCCGGGTCTGACTACCTCTTTCCTCTCAGAGTGGGCCGACCTCTGCTCCTCCCTCCTGGCCTCAACCACTCAACTCTTCCTCCTTGGAGACCGCAACATCCACCTTGATGCTTCCTGTCCCTCCTCTGAACTCTTTAGTGACCTCTGCGACTGTCTCTCGCTTTCTATTCTTCCCTCTGGCACCTACTCATTCTGCAGGGCACACTCTGGATGTTCTCATCTCCTCTGCTCCTGCCACCCCTCTCTAACCCTCTCACCACTCTTCTCTTCTGGAGCGATCACTTTCTCCTCTCCTCCCATCTCTCCACCCCCCCAGACCAAACCAGCTCCAGCACTGCCACCTACCTTCTCAGTCATCAAGCCCATGAAGTGTGTGTCAGTTGAGGCTTTTGCTACCACTTTCTCTCCCCCCGTCCTCCTCTGGTTGACTCACATCCTGACACCGCCCTTTCCAATCTCTACTCTGCTATCTCTGATACTCTCGATGTTCTTGCCGGTCATGAGGATCCGCTTGAAACCCAAAGCCAAGTGCAACTATTGGTACACCTCTGACCGCATTACCCTTAAACGCAAGTGTAGGGTGTCTGGGAGGAAATGGTGGGTTTCTTGTGCACCCTCTGACAAACTGGCCTGCCGCCTGATCCAAAGGCAATTCCGGCTCTCTGTTTGCACCAAGAACCCACATCCAAGCATGCGTCTCTGCGCCATATAACAATTCGGCCGAACTCTGAAATCTGCAAGGAGCTGGCCAATCCTGCTGCAGTCTCTACCTCTCCTGTCCCCTCCCAGGCCCTCTGCCCAGCCCTGGCTTCACATTTCATCTCTAAAACCCAGGACTTCCTGTCCCCCCTCTCGTCCTCTCCTCCAGCTTCACTCTCTGCTACCTCTGGCCCACATGCAGCCTCTCCATCTTTCTCTTCTTTTCCTCTGTTCTCCCCTGATGAGATTTCTAGACAAGTGCAAACTAAGAAAGTCTCGTCAAAACAGGTTCTTCCCTGTTCGTCCAAAACAATCAAGGACCATATTGACACCCTCACTCTTGCCCTGGCTGACATCTGCAACCACTCCTTCACCATCGGAGCCTTCCCCTCCCTTCTGACACATTTTCTTGTGCACGAAACCCATAGCCAACCCTTAATGCCCGGCTAACTATCGCCCAATCTCTATCACTCCTTTCCTGGGCAAACTCCAGGAAAGGCTGGCCATCTCCCAGCTTAATCTTCACTCCAATTCTGTTGGTTGTCTCCATGATCATCGCTCTGGTTTCAGAGCTGCCAGAAGCACGGAAACAGCTCTCCTGAATATCCGTGAAGACCTGCTCTCCAACCTTGATTCTAATCTCCCCTCTGTCCTCATCCTACTCGATCTCTCTTCTGCCTTTGACATGGTCAACCATGCCATCCTGCTCAACCGCCTCTGTGATAACCTGGGTATCACTGATCAGGCACATGTCTGGCTGACCTCCTTTCTCTCCAACCAACCCTCCCAACTCCAACTTGGGTCCTTCCTTTCCTCTAACTCACTAACAAGTTGTGGTGTTCCCCAGTGGTCTAACCTCTCTCCCTGGCTTTTTGACCAATACCTGGCACCCCTCGCTCATCGTATTGCCGCTCTCTGTTCCAACTTTCAGTGCTATGCGGATAACACGCAGCTCGTTTTCAGGCTCCCCTCTGCCACCTCCTCTCCCTCTCTCATCTCGGTCCGAAATCCAGGAGAGGTGTGCCACCAACGACCTCTGCCTTAATGCCAGTAACACAAAGATCCTCCTCATCGGCACTCCTGCACCTTACTTTCCTGTCACTCTCTGGGTGGCCTTTTTTGGCCATCCCCCATGTTCCCACCTTTGTGGCTAAGAACCGCAGGGTCATCTTCGATTCCACACTTTCCTTTTCTCCACACACGTCTCTAAGAAGTTAACTACCAACTGCACCTCCTATTCCTCCTTTCCTCTTCTTCCCCCAGAAGCTCACTGTCTCTAGACTGGACTATTGCAATAGCCTCTTTCTAAATCTGCCTGCTACCACCCTCCGCAACTCATCCAGAACAGGACTGCAAGACTTGTCCTTGGCCTCAAGCCCAGGGATAGCATCTCTACAACCCTGAAATCTCTTCATTGGCTCCCAGTGGCTGCAAGGACCAAGTTCAAATACCCTTTGCATTCTCCACAAGGCCTTCTGGGGCCTGGATCCGCAATACATTCAACTCTCTCTTCGGAAATACCTTCCCACTCAAGCTCTTCGCTCCCCCAGCTCCCTCAGGGTCAGTCACTTCTCCAAGCAACGAGTGGGTGGTAGATCTTTCTCTTGGGCTGGGTCCTCCCTCTGGAACAGCCTCCCTGCCTCTCTGAAACTTGAGGAGAACCGTCTTCGGTTCCGGAAGCACCTCAAGACCTTCTTCTTTGCTTCTACCTTCTCTCTTCCTCTCCCCTGCTGATTTCTGTCTGTTTCTGTGCTGGCCATCTGGCTACCCTCCGATTCGGGCCCAGATCCCTGCTCACCCAGCTGCACACCGGCACTGCCTCCTGGCATCCCTTGCACTTGGGTCTGTATCGGCAACCCTGCAGTCCTCTTACCTGCGCTTACTTATATCCGTTGTCTGCGCTTGACTCATGCACTTGCCACCAGCTGGCCGCACTACCTGTTGTTTTTTATCACAGTTTCGGCACTTTCCACCCCTCCCCAGCCCCTTGCACTTCCCCATTCCCTCTCCCCTGCACTTGCGTGTTCTCAATGTCACTAGTAAGATCGCTGTTTCTGTCCTCCCTTGTACCCCTTCCTTTGCCTTGTCACACCCTGAAACACTTGTGTATGGGCGCGATACAAATAAAATATCATAGTATCTGCACCCATTTGATATAACCTTCCCTAAATCCCATTCCCCCCAGCAGCGTGAAAATGTACCCCCGTTTCAATCTAATTAATTGCTTTCTGGGCGTCCAGTGACTACTGTTTGCCTTTTGCCAAACCCAGCACCAAATTCAGGCATCTAATGTTCATTACAATGGACCTAGCTGTGTATGCCTCTTGATGACTGTGGCCCCTTCAACTAGTCCCCAGCCATTCTGCATAAGCTATGGACGTTTCAATTAGTGTGTTTGCAGATTGTTTCCCTTCTTGCATAATTGCATTCATGGCAGATCTTGGTGGTTCTGGAAACTCTTTAAGGAGGATGTCCATTTCATGCCCCCTGAGCCCTACTGCACTGTGCCATTAATGCTGTTTTATTGGTGATGTGTACGTCGTAAGCTGCAAGCTGCTACTGTCCTCCCTAGGACATTTTGCTCTTTTTCTCTGGTGGGTAATCATTGTTGGACAAAGGAGTCCCACTTTTCTTCCTAGCTGTAGTTACTAGTATGGAATCAGGTGCTAGTTGTCATCTGATGTATGATAGGTCTATGGGCGCAGGCTTGTACTTTTTTCTATACATGGTTTACTGCCTTGGTGAGTACTTGGTTGATTAATGATGGACTCCCCCTCTTTTTAATAGATTTGAGGAGCGGAATTCTCTGGGTGATGAATTTACCTGTATGTCCTCTATGAAATCCAACCTTACCAATCTGCTCCTCCAATTAGCGCCTAGTTCCCGAACCTTCCCATCCACCCCCACCCTTATCCAACCATTGTTGTTTCCACTCTCACCTGCTCCACTCGCCTTAACCAGCCATCACCTCTCAAGACCATTCCTCTCACCCACCCCACCATCCAAAGCCTACATCCAAAGCCTACACCAGTCCCAAATTGCATCATTTTCTGTCCTCCTTAGCTACCCATCTGTCACTATGTGACCCACTCACAGCCCAGCTTCTCTCCTACTTCTGCCCTTTGCCAGTCGCTGTTGAACTTAAATGACCCATGTAAACCAATCCCACAGAGTTACAGACCTTAGTCAATTAACAAACGTTCAACTAATTTCTGCACCTAATATTAGGCCCCTCCAAAACCACCCAACCATAGGAGATGCCCATTGTAGCATTTAACGCCATAAGCCATCCCTGATTTGTGATGTAAATAAATCTCTGCTTTTTTTGTCTCCCTTGTCTTGTTTATGCCTTTATGATCCAAGCACCCAGTTGCTGAAATGAATATCGGTCTGCAAAGAACATATCACTTGCAGTAATACATTGTTGTACAATACTAAATGTGTCAACTTCCTTTGTGCGTGAGCACATTGTTTGCCTTTACTTGGATGAAACTGGACAATGGCCTTGCTATTGTCAGCCACCACTGACATACAGAAAATGCAATGCCACTTTGGCTTAGCAAGGTCACATTACCCGCCTGTGTACACATCCAGAACTCACAACCGACAGTCATAGACCACCCTGTAACCATGAATATTGCTCTCTGTAGCATTAAAGTGCCGGCTGTAAGAAGGCATTTCCCACACCTGACGTTTAAGGGTCAGAAGATAAAGCCACACGTAGGCTGCAGAGGTTCTTTGCACAGGTCTTACTCTTCTGGGGTGAACATGGTAGAGCATTCAAGGCAATAGAGGAGGGTGATAATGCACAGTGTTACACATACAACACACAATAAGGGATTGTCCACAAAATAAATTTGTAAAAATATGTTCTTTATACAGAGCTGTGCAGGAGAGAACATGCAGTCTGTAAAGGGGGCAACTTTTCAGGATTGGAGTTCTAGGGTAGTGACTACTGCAGAAGTCACCAAGTTGTCAGGAATGCGTTTTTGAGTCCAAACGAAAAGTTATAGGTAGGGATTTTAGAACTGAGGTGAAACACAATGTTATCCAACCGAGTGAAGTCAAAACGAAAGTGCTGCAAGTGTAGACAAAAAAGTTGTCAACGTTTTTCAGGAGTCAGTACAAGTGACAGTTTTGTACAGCTTAAGCTCAATGACTTTCTAGGGGCCACGGAGTTATGTGCTAAATGCAAGTCACAAGCCTTATGGTTATGGAGAAAATGAGCTGTGAAAGCCACAGTAAAGCAACCAAGATGCAGGGAATGCATGTGGAAACTGCAGATGAAGGAGAATGACTTGCTCCCTGGACATGTTTGCTGGCATGCTGATAGCTGGATCTGTTGTTTGGGAACAGTGCAGCTACTTTGGTAGCCAGAACACAATGTCAATGGTTAAAGCGGAGCAGTTGGTGTTCCAGTGGAACAACAAAGCTACGTCTCGGTCTTGGGCAGCCAAAGTTGCAGATCTAACCAACTGCCAGACCTGCAGGACATTCAGGGTTTCAGAGATGAGGTGAGCATGTAGGGACCAACAAGGGCTATCCAATGGAACCAGGAATTCTGAAGTTAAGTGACCCATCAGTGCCTGCTGACTCAAGGGACAGGAGCTCTAGGCTGGCGCCTTGTGGTAGTGTGAAAAGAAACCCAGATTATGCAGAGCCTAGCAAAGCATTGCCCCCAGATTGCTGAGTAAGAGCAGATGTTCCAGCAAAGCCATTGTTGTGTTTGGGTATAATCTTTAAGGTGCTTTAGGAGGAACCCCCTTCTTTATAGTACTGCAGAAGCTGGCTGTGCATCCAGATCAAATATAATCAAACATTTTGCAACTACGCATCGGGGGCAGTCATCACATTCAAACAATTCTGGGCAAAACAGAGGATATTTGAATTAACCGTTAACTTCAGACACCCATTCATTCAGTCTGGCAGATCCCGTCATGGCTACTCTGACCTCCTAATCTGGAGTACCAGAAAGTGGAAAAGAGTGCGTACCACATAAAGCATGAGTGTGTGCCTTATATAGTGCACACTCATGTCCATGCTTAAACACAGTCTTGCAGTTTAGCCTTACTGGACTTTGGAAACAAGATTGTCATTTTAATGGCGATATGCCGGGAACAAGCATTTTGTCCCTGAAAAATTAAATGGCTGCTGAAAAGGGCAGCCAAGTAGAATTACCAGTCATTGAATTACAGGATCCAAGAAGGGTGACCTGCTCGGTGAAATTGATTACATTGTGTCGTTGGGGTACCCGGACGTGGGAGTCTTAGGACTCCAGGGACACAACACAGAATTACTTCACCAACGTGGCCATGAATAGAGCCTCAGTGCGGAACAAGGAGGTTGGGGACCCATGTGGGCAAGCAAAATAATCAGGGGGCTCATACAGTCGAAGTATTATGACTTTCTACCCATGTTATGCATCGATCGTACAATGTCACTATGGAGGGCGCTAAAGAGCCCGTCCAGGAATGGCAGACTCACTGTGAGCTCCTAGTGTCGGTTCATCAATATCCTGAAAAGTTGCTGTTGAAGAGGCAGCACGTCGTGGTTTATGTGCATTTTCGGGGGCCCGGGAAGTGATCAGGCAAGGCTGTGATGTCCAGCGCGGCTGAGGCCCTGGAGTGAAGCTGCGGCAATGGTGCCGAGGCCTTCCCGGGGGTGCCTGGGTCCTGGGCCAGCTTCGTGTGGTGCTGCAGCACCAGTTGGCTAAGTGCTGTGTCTGCCCGCCGCGAGCCTTCCGGCAGCGTTTGTGGCTGCAGTAAGGAGTGAAGAGGATCCTGACCTGGCCTGCATGGGTGGCTGCACTGGGAGTCTGCCATATATTCTGAAGTCCCCTGGCTGGCGTGGCAGGCCTCTTGAAGCCCATGGCGCTGCGTTGCAGCAGAGCACTGGAGGCCTGACCTGTTAGTGGGGTAGAAAGTACCCCACTGTGCAGCTTACAAAATACCTGCAGCGGGTGGGTCCTGGAGTGGCCCGCTGAGGGGGGCAGTGAGTGTGGTGACTGCCCTGGAGAGGTGGTGCATCAGGGACTACCAGTGACCCTGACGGGGGTCACTTTTGGCAGGAGGACTTGCTGGGATGCCAAGACTGCTGCTTACATCCCGTCGGAGTGGAGCCTGACTGGTGTTTGCAGTGGGGTGACTGGATCCCTAGGGCCCTGGACAGTGTAGCAGAGTCGGCCGAGCTGGTTGGACTAGTGCCCCCCCCCTGCCGGGAGTGCAGGGAGTGGGCGGGCTGGCTGGTTTCCCTTGATGGGAAAGGTCAGGTGGAGTGCAGTGCTGGACAGTGAGGCGCCATGAGGCCTGGAGAGGTGCACAATCCTGCGCTATTTTAGAGGCTGGTGCACAAGTTTGTTTTTTCCTCTCTCGACCTGTCGGTTGCGAGTGGCAGGGATCTGTAGGACTTCACCATGGGGAAGTCGGACAAGCTCCAGAGGAAGCTCACATTTGAGCGGGGCGCTACCCCTTGGGTCCAGTCCCAGGTTGGGGAATCGGAGCCTGCAGGGTTGGCTCTTGGAGGGTCCACCCCAGTGCCAGAGGTGGATATTAGGGAGATACGCCTGGACCTAAAGGCGGGCATCAGTGGGTTGGACTCGCTCTCCTCCAAGATGGACATGCTGCAACATCGGCTGGACAAGATCTTCTGGATGAGGTGGAGCACAGGGTGTCCGGCCTGGAGTATGGATCAGTGTCACTTACGGCTAGGGTGTGAGCCCTGGAGACGCAGCTTAAAACAGTGTCCGTTAAGAATGAGGACTTGGCGGGTCAGGCCCACAGGAATAATATCAGGCTGGTCGGGATCATGAAGCGCCAGGGACAGACCAGGATGGAGGAGTTTGTCGAAGCCCTTTGCAGAGACGTTTTTGGTGCTCCAGAGCTTTCCCCCCTGTTTGTGATTGAGAGAGCTCACTGTATCCTGGCGGCGCAACCTGTACCCGGGGCGGCCCCACAGCCCATCATAGCATGCCTCTTGAATTACAGGGACCGGGACACAATCTTCAGTTTGGCCAGGCAAAAGGAGGAACTACAATATGACGGTGACAAACTCCAGGTTTTCTTGGACTTATCGGCGGCAGTGCAGGCATCGAGGAGGTCCTTCACGGGAGTTGAGCGCTAACTCAGAGACAGCAACAGCCAATATTCCATGTTGTTACTGGCGAAGCTACGTATTCAAAACGAGGGGTAAATACAGTTCGCCCAGTCACCTGAGTCAGCAAGCTCCTTCCTGGATGAGATTGGCAGGTTGCATCGTCCTAACCATGCCTGACCCCGGAATGGGGCCAGAAATCAGGGTCAGGAGAGCCAGGAGGACCCCTGAAGCTGGGCCACGGGTGTGCAGGGGCAAGGGGTGAGCAGACTGGTCGTTTAACAACTGATGGTGGGAGACCGCCATATTTATCTGGAAGCTTGGGTCCCCTCTGCATTGTGGTATGACTACCCCTGGGTGGCTGAGTCGACACCTGTCTGGATGGGTACCAGCGCCCTGAGCGCAGCATTGTTCCTGGTTTATGGTTGGGTGTATGGGGATGAGATTTTCAGGTGAGTTGCCCATGGGGTTAAGGGGGTGGTTGGGACAGGTGGGGTGGCGAGGGATATAGTTGGGGAGGGTTTTTGTCATGGTGTTTGTCTGGAGTTGCACAGTGATCCACCGGTCAGCAACGATCAGCGAAAGCTGCGCGTTTGGCTTGGGGAGGACAAGGCTCTGCCCGTCTGGTGTGGATGTATGGGAATGGCCCTTGGGGTAGGCACCTGGAACACCAGTACGGCGCCCCTCAAAGGTTCAGAAGGTAGCACAGTATCTCCATAGGCACCGGGTGGAGGTGGCCTTTATTCCAGAGACCCATTTTACCCCTCCTCAGAACATAGGTGGGGCTTGCATTGAGGGTGCCACAGAGTTCTCCATCAAACTCTTCCTATGTGTGGGGGGGGTGGCTATCCGGATAGGTAGAGGGAGGTGGCCCTGGGCTCATGTCCAGATGCAGGACATATAACCTCCTGGACGCCTGGAGAAGGCGGCACAGGGACGGGTGTGACTACACCATTCACTCCTGTGTTAACGGGTTTAGCTCCAGGCTTGACTATCTGTTGCTGTCCCGCGATGGGGGGGGGGGGGGGTTGCGTGAGACGATCAGTCAGATGTTTCCCTGGACCTTGTCAGACCATTCACTGTTAGTCCTAGACTGCCTATTGGGTGGGGGATACAAGGGAGTCTAATCTTGGCGCTTTAAATCTGCCGTGCTGCAAGATGCAGGGTTATGCTGGGAACTGCAGGACGAGATTGCAGCTTATTTGAACACGAGGGCTCCTTCTCACAGGGAGTGCTCTGGACTTGCTTCAAGTGTTTTATCCATGGGGTATGTATGGCTAAAATAAACAGGATCCTTTTACTGACCCGGGGGCATCTCGAGGCAAGCGTGGTGTGCCTAAAGGGGCTGGAAGGCGAATATGTGACCACGGTGGACCCCAAGGTCTTGGCCGAGCTCCGATGGGAGCTAGATGGGTTTAGGGCAAATGCAGATTGAGAGATGCAGTTTCTTGGCTGGGGCCCATCAGGTGCGTAAGTATGGGAACAGGGCCGAAGCCTGGGGCCTTGTTGGCTCGGCTGCTGGCGCCCAATAAAAGACCATGACAGGTAGAATGCATCAGGGACCACCAGGGGAGTGCCCTCTGTGCAGAGGAAGATATTGCAGCCGAAGTACGTGCAGGGCCAGATATTCGCAAAACTCAGGAGAGCCTGCAGCGGTACCTTGAGGAGGTGGAGTTGTACTTGGTGGAACCTCAACTCTGTGAGGCTCTTAAGCGAGGAGGTCATTGCCGTGATTAGGGATCTACCAGGGGCTAGGTCCCTGGGGCTGGACGGCCTGTTGCAGGAGTTTTACAAGGCATATGCCCCCGTCTCGTTACGATTGTATGCAGAGCCACTCACCTCGGGGGACGCTTCCCCCCTCGTTACGGGAGGCAAACATTATTCTTTTACACAAGAAGAGGAAGCCTTGTGAGGACTGCGCATTCTACCGCCCAATTTCCTTAATAAACGTAGATAAGATCTTTGCCAAAGTGCTGATCAATTGGCTGCTTCCACTGATGCCCGGCCTTGTGCGGGTGGATCAGGCGGGATTTGTTCCTGTGAGGAACACCTTGTACCGGTTGCGCCGCCTTTTGGGGGTTTTGGCAGTGCTACAGCCGGAAACGAAAGCTGGCGCAGTTTTTTTGGATGCTGAAAAGGCATTAGACTGTCGAAGGGCCTTACTCGTTTGCTATCCTCTAGAAACTCTGGCTTGGCGCTCGCTTCATAGCTCTGGTATCTCTTCTATATGTCAACCCGACGGCCAGGGTTGTGGTGGGGCGCACAAGGTCTGAAAGCATTGATATGGGGAGGGGAATGTGGCAGGGATGCCTGCTATCCCCACTCCTCTTCGCTCCAACGATGGAGCCACTGGCAGTGACTCAGAGAGAGGCACATCCAAAGAGGGCTGCAACTGGGGGAGCATAGGTTAATTATCTCCCTGTACGCATACGACGTGGCCCTCTTCCTCAGCGATCCAGTGTGCAACCTGACCCCAATGATGCAGGAGGTGATCATGTTTGGGGAGTTCTCTGGGTTGAGGGTCAACCATAGGAAGTCAGTGGTTTTCCATCTGACGGATGGGACAGAGGCATTTGAGGAGAAGTTTGGCCTCAAATGGGAATCCTCGGGCCTCCGGTACCTGGGGTGGAGGTATCGTGCAGCCGCGAGGAGCTGTTCCAGGAAAACTGTGGCAGGATGGTAGGGTCTCTCCAGGATGCAGTGGCGAGGTGGAGAACGCATCCACTTACACTGCTGGGCCGAATTGTGATCGTAAAAATGATTGTGCTTTCCAAGCTCTTATATTTGTTCCTTAATGTCCCATTGTTTCTCTGCAGGTTTTTTTTTGTCTTGTGGCTTCGGGGGGTCATTCTCGACTTACTCTGGGAGGGGAAGGAGACAAGGGTGGCATATCCCACACTCAAAACCATTTGAGAGAAGGGGACTGCCCTGCCGGATCTGGAACATTAATTTTGGGCAGCACAGGTGCATTTCCTAGTGCACTGGTACGCCACCCACTTCGTGTGGCCCCATGCGCAAGTGGAGAGAGCACTTGCCGCCCCTGATCTGTTGCCCTCAGTGGTTCTTGGAGTTTAGGGGGTGTTTCCTGGCTCCCTAAACATTGTTAAGATCACTTGCGCAATTTGGAGGAAGATTGCAGCTAAGGTGGGTGTCAGCACCCTGTATTCACCCCTTCTTCCAGCCCAACACGTGGCAGAGCTAGCCATAACGGGAGAAAGCACTTACTTCCGGTGGGTGGAAAAGTTGGGTATTGTCACCTTTGGGGACTTCTTCATTGATGGGGTGTTCCTTTCTTTGCAGGAGGCTAAAGACAGGTGGGCAGGTACTGCTTTGGACATCTTTTTATGCTTCCAGGTACGGCATGCGTTCAAGGCACTGTTCCCCTCATTTCCTCGTACACCGCCTAAGTGGGCACTTTTGCAAAGGGTGAATAAGTCACGGGGCGAGGGCTGCCTGGTATTGCGAATATATAGCAGTCTCATGGCAGACATTCCGTGGGAGGGGGAGGTACCGAGACAGAGGTGGGAAGGGATCTTGGCAGGGGCATTTCAGATGAGGATTGGGTCAAACCCAGAAACGGTCCCTGGATTCCAAATTTAAACTAATACACTTCAGCTTCCTACACCAGGTCTACCGTACTCTGGCCAGGCTTCACAGACACTTTCCTTCTATGCCAGACTCATGCCCCAGATGCAGGATTGGCCCGGCAGGGTTTTTTTTCATTTGTCTTGGGAGTGCACAGAGGTTTCCCGTTTCCAGATGAATGTCTTGGCAAATGTCTTGTTGATTATTGGGGAATAATTGGGGCAAGATCCCATGGCGGCACTCCTGGGATGCACCAGGTCCCTGCCACGGGCGAGTAGACGCTTGGCGGGCTTGCTCTTGGTGGCGGCTCACAGAAGGGTGGCCATGGCATGGGGGAAGGGCCATCAGCCTAGTGTGTGTGCACGGATGGCAGCAAGATGTGGCATACTGCGCCGACATGGAGACAGCATTTATTCGGACTTTGCTGCTACATGCCTGAGGTGTGGGCACCATATGTACAGTATGTGATCACAGCGGCCAAATAAGTTTAATGTGTAGGGCCGAAACCGATTTATCTATCATGTGCATTGCCGATATAATTTGTGTCATGCTCAAGGTGGGTCGAGGGCTGGGTCGGATTCCGTGTTTTTTTTGGTTGTTGTTGCAAAATGAAAAATAAAGTATTACAAAAATAATAATAATCACAATGCCTTTGTTACCCAAGCACACAATTGCTGAAATACAGATCAGTCTGCAATATATAGTTTGAAATGACAATTGTTAAGCTTGGATCCGAGCTAGAGGGAGACTCGCAGTAGAAAAAGCAGACAAGCGGTGAGAGTGATAAAAAGCTTGTGTAATTACACAACGGGATGCAGTTGCAAAGTCTGTTAGTTCTTCAAGGAACGTTACAAAACCTTTCTTTCCACTCTATTAGCTCTGTCTTCAGATTGCTGTACTCTTTTCTGCCAGACTCAAATTAAATAAGCACATGAAGTGCGAACTTGCCAACCTCAGCTAGGCTGAATGTAGCAAATGGCCCCGACATGTCCGTATTAAAGAGCCCAGTGTGCTTCAGGACTCGCATGAATTCCAATATTTAATCTAACTCTTATCCTAACCCAGAGAAATTAGGCTTCATTAAATCTGAAATTAATTTGTAACCTAAAACTGAAAAGCCCATGCCAAATGTCCCATGATGCAGGTAGCCGAGCGCCAAAATGCATAGGTAGAACCTACCTGTATAAAGTAGCCATGTTACCTTTCCTCTGAAACTCTTTGGGGAAAAAGGCCCAAGGCATCACCCAGCCCCAAAGTCAGTGCCATATGCTGCAATATCTTTAAATAGAAAATATTCAGATTTATTTGATCGACTGATCATCAAACCTAGAAGTGATTCCTCACAATGCACCAGGCGAGTGCACTTTTTTTACATAATTTAGGCAGTCTGTGTTGCTTTGTTTTAAATAAATGGTTCATAAAGCTGCTAAGGCTTTGAAGGAACGTCTGAGCTCCACAGAAGTGCATTGTGCGTCTGGTGTGGAGCACTGGGGAGGAGATTTCCGTATTCTTAGTAGTCGAGACAACTTGAAGAATGCCACTCCTGTTTGATTCAAAAGTTTCCTTCTGGCTCGGTCATCAGCTCGAGGGGATGTGACATTCGATGATCTGAGACTCCTCAGAGATCACAGTGCTTGGCTGTTCTTGAGATACATCCCGGGCTCGGAACAGCAGCTCCCCGGACTGGATGACCTGCTCTGCCTGCCAGGTGGTGGAGGAGCCGTACTGCTGGTAAAAGTCTGTGTCTGCTTGAAACATAACCAGTGCCTGTGCTGTGTGAATTCGCACATGCTGTGCCAGGCTATTGGCATCCAGAAACTTCTCCCCACAAGAGTCACAGGCATACAGGATCTGGGTGTTTGGATCTGTAATGAAAAAGAGAAAAATAACAATTGCTTTAGAATGCCCATCATCACATCAGAAGCCCCTGTATTTTCAATTAATCACCTGAAAAGTAGAACAGATGGATATATAGTTACTCAAAGATGCAGCATTAAAATCCAGTTAATTAGGAGAAATTCCATCTTCAGATGCAGAAACATACCCCAGACTGTATAAACCACTCTGGCATATCCAATACAGTTAATCAGAACATATGTTCCCCTAGACTGCCTCATTCTTTAGCAATGAATGTCCTATCTGGGTCATACCCGATGTGTCCACTTACTCATACCTTGTCAAACACGCGTAGATAGTTAATGTTCTTATAAATATGTTTCTCAAACTGTATGAACCTATCCACAAACTATCTATCCTGCCACTTGGTCACTATGGGTGTCTCTGGCGTGCCTCTACAGAGCTACTATTTCCCTTTTCAATCATACATAATGCGAGTGCTACCAATTTAGGATTGAGTTCTATGGTTCACCCCACAACTAAGTGACTTTCAGTACCACGCCCCAGTACTGTTGTATGACAGGGCACTGAGGACTGCAGTATGTGAGAGAAGATTCCTCCAGTCTAATTACAAAGTGAACAGCTGTGAAATCTTCCCAATATAAGTTCACCCTGATAGATGCTGCTGAAACCACTAATGTATAACCCATTTTGTCAAGTGCTGTCCACAGAAGAGACCATTAGACTGAGAGAATATATATATTATTTGGCAACGCCATTAACAATACAATACAATGAAATAATACAACATTGAAATTATATTTTAAAAATCACGATAGCCAATGTGTAAAACAAGATACAAAAATGTACAAAATGTCCATGTAACATTAGAGCAGTCTACTAATCTTTAAAAATGCTGCTTTCACAAATTCGCATATATCCCTTAAAACATTTATAATGCTAGCACATGAAATAAACATTATTGTCTCTGTAGTTCCAATTCATAAAATTATCCTTTGACCATGCTTGCTGAATAGCGATCACATTTGTGCAAATCAGCATAAAACGGAGCAGGCTTTCAGTATCTCCTTAACCGCAGAGACACAGCTTAGTTTTTGCAAACCAACTCATGCGGGCCCTCAGAGGCAATACATCCAGTTGCACCATTAAAATGATCCTGCGGTGTTCAGGAGACCGTATTTGCATAAGCACATTATTCGCAAGCAGTGCCTGTCGAGCAGCAATTAGATGTTCCAATGGCTGTAGCTTTGCACTATAGCGAAGCATTCTAGAATGGTTAAGATGGCAAGCCTGTTCTTTTAAAATCGACAGATGTGCTGCCCCACTGGACAATTGTCTATAGTCCAGATCACATTGGTTACTTAAATGTATGCCTTTTTTTTATCCAGGGGTATTTTACCTGACGAAACAAAGGCAACATTTCCCCTAATACATTTTTCATGTTCGGGTTTACTGAGATTCCACTGAAGATTTTTTCTGCATAGTCCACTCTTAACGCTTTCCCGGGAGTGCTAGGACCGAACACAGAAACCTTGTGAAGGAAGCTGTATTGAATGTGATCTAAAGCCTTAAGCTCCAAGTGCCACCACATTGCACAGCCATATAGAACTGCAGCATTCATCTTAGACTGAAGGATCTCAGCGCATTTATCCAACACGTGTCCTCCATATTTATAGTAGAAACGGGCCAAACCCACTAATCTCATTTTGTGGCTTGTTTGCTGCCAACCTCGCATGAGTGCACCAAGTAGTTCTAGGACAAACTCTACCGTCACATTGCTGACTGTCTACACATGGTTACATTTTTTAGGACCAAATGTAACAATTTGGATTTAGATAAGATTCAAGGGCAGACCATTGATTTCAAAGCAGCCTGCAGCATAACTCAAGCTAAGACCTAGCCCTTTTGGTGTGAGGTCCAATAGAGCTGCATAGTCCGTGTACAAAAGAGCAGGATAGCTGCATCCATTTATTATTAGTGGAAACAATAAGGCCTGATGGGAAATAGGATACAAATCTGATAAAAGATTATAAAAAGCAGGGGAGCCAAGGGCCAGCCTTGCCTCACACCCATTTAGTATTAAAATTAATTTGTTCGCCAGTGCTGCTGCTGCGTACAAATGCCGATGTTTTGGAGTTGCAGCATATAATTATCTTGGCACTCCAAGCTTGTACAATTTATTCCAAACGGTAGATCAATCAAGTGAGTCAAAGGCCTTTCCCAGGTCCAAAAAGGCGGCAAATACCTTACTCCTCCGGATTCCCAAATATTTCTCGAATATTATGTTTAAAACAAAGCAATGATCGATTGTTCCGTAACCACTCCTGAACCCGGCCTGCTAGCATATTATTTGACCTTGGCCAATCCGCCAGTCTTCGCGCGAGGCAATTTACAAAAAGCTTATCAGCCGTATCCAGAAGGGATATTGAGCGATAACAGTGGGGGTCGTTATGTGAGCTTTTTTTTTTTAAAAAAAACTGTCGGGGAGAATTCTCTGTAAAGGCTACTTTCCCAAACCTAGTGAGGTCCCCCAGCAGCTTTGCTGGATTTTTGGGGTTTATATTTTTCTCCTGCTAAGAGTGAGACTCTTTTACTCACTCTCTGAGACATGATTTTTGGTGTTACTTTGTCTTTCCATGTGTTTTATGGGCTATGGGGACTTTTACTCCATGGGGTCTCATGTGTTTTTGATGTGGGTTACACAGCACCCTCCGTGCCGTAACCCAGGGGTGTCTTGGCGACCCCCAAACAAACTCCATACCCCGGGACTGACTACTGTCTCCCAGGGCATGTAAAGTCACCATTGGCTTTACTAGTCCCAAATTATGAACAGAAACCAAGTAGTACAAACCATCATATTGTGGACGTACTGGTTGGGGCAATTCGATTGCCCCGGGGTCTGTTGTTCGAGGGGGCACGTCTCCGTCCCCCCTGATCGAGTTTTGGCTGGTGGCAGTGGATACTACTTTTTATATTCAACCGCGAATATATCTCTATAGGATTTTCCCATTGTTCGAGGCTACCAACTTTAATTATTTAATTCTTATAGCCTCGAACATACCGC
Source organism: Ambystoma mexicanum (assembly GCF_040938575.1). NCBI lineage: Eukaryota > Metazoa > Chordata > Amphibia > Caudata > Ambystomatidae > Ambystoma > Ambystoma mexicanum. The sequence continues at coordinate 1,092,114,510 of NC_090929.1, forward strand.
CGGTTTATTTAATATTAATTCACCGGTTGGTATTTTTTTGCCAGAACTCGATTCTAAAATGGCGTTTGTGTTCTCTTCTGTGACTCCAACCCAAGTCGAGCCCTTTGTTCCACTTTTTGGCGGGCTTCTCCACAGAAGCCTCCAAAAGTGGTGCCACTCTGTCTGGGTACCACAGGGGATGTGGGAGGGGGTTTAGGCACCCTGGACCGAGTTGCCTTGGCAACTCAAGTCGCACTCTTGTGTGATTGGCCCAAGTGGTGAGCCGGCCGGCTCACCACTTAGCATGTTTGATTGACAGCTAGGCTGAATGAATGGGGGTTTGCTGCATAAAAGCAGGGCTTTGGGGACTGAACTTCAGAAGTCGCCACAGGACCCAAGAATCCGAGGAGGGAGAAGCTAAGCTGAGCCGACCTGCAACGACGACACCACCGGTGGAGCCCTGCTGAACAGTCTCACCACTTTTCCCGACGACGGAGGAGATCTCCAGTCCGGAGAGTCTTCTTCGTTTGACTGGTGGGGATAACCAGTTTTGCCTTCTTTTCACCTTCCTGGAGCATCTCGTGGCCGCCTTGCCTGTGCCAAGCACCCCGGCAACCAGAATACCACGGCTTACCACTACCACAAAGAGAAGGGTTGTACCTTTTAACCGAAAGAACTCCGCGGCTGGTTTCTAACCTGGCAGTGCAACGACCTTCATCTTTCCTCCACGGCGAGACCTCCTCTTCCTCTGGACGAAACCCCGACTTGCACCCGCTGCCAGGAACAACTGCCCCCGCTGGAGCTTCCTTCACACTTAAGGTACTGTGTCCCGCCTGGCTTCCCTTGCGACAGATCGTTCGGGGTGACAGTAAAGCCTCGACTTTCTAACCTGGGCTGGCCTGGGACAACCTAGCTAACTTTTCCTGACTTTAATTTCATTCTTTGTGTGCGATCTATCTACAAGACTCTTTGGGCATAACCCCGCTGTGTGAACCTGGACCCCTCCTGCTTGCTCTCTCCGAGAGCTGGGCCTTGCAATTGACTTCCTTGCTCTCCAGTAGAACTCTGCCGATCCTGCCTTACTGTGGTTCTTTTAAAAGTATTGAAATTTGTGTGCTTCCATAACTCTGCCTCTTTCCCTCCTTTCTTATGTTAAGCTCTCACTTCTGTCTGAAAATAAGTGGTGTTTCTCACTAAGACTTGTCTAATAAGTAATTAGGGTTGTATATATATATATAACAGTGACTGTGTGCTGAATTTACTTTTCTCTTTATGCTAGTGTAATTTACAAGTGTGTCTTTAAATAAATAATTATATACTTTTACACCAAAGCTCTGGTCAGTGTTTGCTTCTGCTACTGTATCTCTGTACCTATTGTGTATACTCTATATACTGCCTAACTCTTCTTGAGGGATGTCTGACTGCTCAGCCACAGCTACCAAGTGAATCTGTGTGGTACAGACTGCTACCAAGTGGATTTACTGCCAAACACTTGTAGTCTTAAATCTTTTGCAGTGGTCCCTAAGGGAACTGCACAGGTTTCTGCCTAACATAAACACAGGGATAATTACACCCTTGGCCCAAGATACTGGAAACGACGGCGTAAGGGCAATCTCATTAAAACACTCCATAGAATAGGAGCCCACCAATCAAACTGCCTAATATCGTTGGGTTAGGGGGCTTTACCCTCTTTCAGTGCATTAATTGCCTTCCGCACCTCCTCTAAATTAAACACAACTGTGCCAGAAAAAAATCGATTCTTCCATATAGATTGTGGCACAACTGCAGAGGATTTAAACATAATCTGTTTATAATGCAAGGTCCAGGACTTTGGAGAAATCTGCTCGCCATCATTTCCTTCGTTTTGACTGAAGTCATGGGCCGCATTGGCCCAAAACCGCTTGATTTTATTCTCCTTAACCATTCTGTCTAATCGATCCCACTGGGATTCAATATAGGCTGGTTTCTTACTTTTTAACATTTTTATAACTGGATTTTAGCTCCCACAATTTCCCCATCAAACTTTTTTCCTTTTTGCCCTTACGCATCAAACCATGGTGATCTTGGCGAGATTCCATTTGCCTTTGGGAAATCTTCCCTGCCCACCATTTACTCCAGAGCTATTCTGGTCAATGTTACAGATGGCATTATTACCCCTTTTGGCACATTAATGACAGAGTTTGTTGTAACCCTGGCCTTCCACACAAGCATAATAGGGTTATGATCACTTTCATGGCTTATACATACTTGGAAATCATTAACATAAGAGTATGAAAAACAGTCAACTAGGCAGCAGTCCAACAGTGACTCTCTGGAGCCCAAAAGTCCTATTTGGGGGATTATCCCCTGAGCTTCTACAGTTAAGCTCTGCTACAGAGATTTGTTTCATGAATAGATCCAACATGTGCCCTCGCAAATCACCCTTTAATAAACATTCATCATCAAGGTGGAAAGAGGAGTGCGCCAGGGTTGCACCCGTATTTTTCAATCTCTACCTGCCGGATATGGGTGACTTTTTGAGTTCATCGGCTGTGGCCAGTCAAGTGATTGATGGTGGTAGAATTCACTGGCTGGCCTATGCCGATGACGTCGTCCTGTTGGATAAAACTGCGGTAGGGCTCCAGCATCTTTTGGACAAGCTGAATGAGTATGCAACGGAGAACAGACTCAATAAACCCCACTAAGTCCAGAATACTTGCTTTCAGGCACCCACAAAAAAGGGTGGTCTATTCTCAGTGGAAACTGGCGGACCAGGTAATCCCAAGAGTAGATGAAGTGGTTTATCTGGGTTAGTATATGGGGTATAACGTGTATGCTTTGCCTTCCAAGTGCAAACTGGAGTGTGATTTAAGGAGTAAAATCATGCTATTGGTACCTCAGCTGATAAAGATCCTGATGAAGTATTGCACATTTTCCATCCTTCCTGTAATCAGGTTCTATACTGTGAAAGTTGTCCCAGTGCTCCTTTACGGCTTAGAGGCCAAGCCACTTCTATGGAATCTGGACTGGCAATTAATGGAGAGACTTGTGTGGAAGAAAGACCCATGTAAGCCATTGTGCCTGCCCATTTCTAGTCTGAGATTCGAGCTGGGCTTAAGATCGCTGAAGGCACATGTAGTTTGGAAATTATGCTCTTTGCTCCGGTTGATCATTACCTCCCAGGATTGAACATTGTATGCAGACAGATGTAATTTAGAAAGCAAAATATCAAAGATGTTGTCATCTCTAGAAGAAATGGTGGGGTGTGCACTTGCCAATGAGAATACTAATATTGAGATCTTGATCCAGAACCCTTTGAAGGCTAAGAAGGCACTGGAGGAAATGGACTGGATTGAAACAATTGACAGTATGCGTGCTATCTCTCCCGTTAACTCATTCCAGAAGGTTGATGTTGGTATTATACCGAGATATTTGCTAAAGTTCTCAGATTGGAAATTTAGACAGAACTTTCTGAGAATGCATTTGAATATTGTTCCTACGGGGGAAGTTTTGTCCAAAAGGGGGATGGGAGATCTCGCATTGTGTAGTGTTTGTAAAGTTCCATCCAATCAATCATTACACCATCTACTAATGGAGTGTGAAGGTACCTGGGCAGTGAGGTCATTAGTGTTTGCCCCATTTGGAGTTAACAATGCCAGGTTTTTGCCCAACATGTTCTAGGATAGAGCGATTTCTGGCCATGATAGTGCATTGACAATAGCATTGGTCCAGGTCCTGAAAAGATCTAATATCATCCAGTGATTTATTACAACTGTGCAGCTGTTTATTATAAAGGTTATTACTTCTTTTTTGATTTTATTTGTTTATGCAGCTGTGTCTTGTGTTCCTTTAGGCCATCTTGGTCATTCTACTGAGGGCGTGTTGTTAATGGGTGAGACCATCCAGCTAGACTCATCTTTGTGCAATTCACGGAGTCATTTTTATTATTTTTATTGTTTTAAAATGAGTAAGAGTAAAACTTTTTTGGTAAATTTTAGGTTTTCATGGCTAAGGAGTCTTAATTATTGTGAGGGACACGAGTCATGTAAACTTATTTGAGTATTCTTTTTATTGCATCTTTCTTTTTTATCTTGCCTTTTTCATACTTTGGGTATCGATTGTATTGTGTTTTGTAAAGGTTTACAACCATATACAAAAAGAAAAATAAACATTCGCTGCGCTCTGGGATGCCGCACTATACTTCTAGCTCTTTGCACCCAGAGAAGGCTTATTTACATTGATCCAGCTGAGATTAAAATCTCCATAACGGTAAGCATCCCAGTAGAAGATGCAGACACCAACTTTATCAACCATTTGCTGCAAAGAAATTTGTGACATTCTCTTTAGGCTGCAAATATATATTAACAACTGTAAGTTGCGTACCTGGTTCGACCGGGAAAAAGTTACAATTCCCTGGTTCATAACATTTACAACCACTTTTGAGAGCAAACAGCGAGACTTGCACACCAAGGTTGCATTGCCTTTAGTTGGGTGCCCTGAGCCACGCTGTAAAGCTACAGAAGACATAACCCAAAGATCTGGGAAACTTACATATAGACAGCTATGCTCTTTCAGCCAGGTCTCTTGGAGATGAATCACATCAAAGCCTTCTAACCATAGTTCCCACACAGGATCCCCCATCTTACTGAGAACCTCTGCCATATTCCAATTAACCAAACTCAGCATACCATTTTTCACTTTCGGTCCCCCCACCCCTCAACAATATCACTATGTTCGTTGTGGTGAGAATCTGCAGACAGACTGTGCCATTTTCTTTCAGGAATCTCCGTCCTCAGTCTAAAGACCACTTTCCGGGGGAACAAGTGGCATATGGACATATACCCTCCCTAAAACATGTTTCGATAGACTGATGTCACCCACACACTTCGCACTGAATGTTAGCTCAAGCTCCAATCTGGATACATCTATGAGGCATTGTTTATATCAGTACCCTTTTTCTTCCCCAAAACTCTGCCTCAGTGCCTCTCTGGGTCAGAGCATCTCAGTATCCATTGATATTATCGAATAAATAGAATAAATATCAACAATAACCAAAACAGCGAAAAAAAACGCTGATTTAAAAAATTAATATATATATATATGTATGTGGTGGTGTAGGGTATTAAAACGGGTGGGGAGGGGTTTGGAGTGGCCAGACAAGATACGACTGGGAAGAGGTGATGAGGAAATATCACTACCCCCTAGAATTTTTACTAGGGCTTTACCCAATGCTCTTCTGTATGAATTTATATTTCTGTGAGCTAAGCCCTTAAAGCAGCATATCAGATGTTGCTCCCGCCAGCCTTCTAGAGGATCTGTGACTTTTAATTCTTTTTTCGTTATGTCTACTGCATTAACAGGCCTGACTCACGGCATCCTACGATATTTCAGCTTGGTCTAACCCCCAAATACTGGGTATATACTCAGGGTATCTTTAGTAGGTAGACACACATTTTCTTTACAAGGATTTGGTGAATCGCTGATAGCCGGTACACACCCGACACATCTGGCCTCTGCATCAGCAGTAGCAGTAGCACAGGAAGACACGTTACGAAAGGCATCCATACTTCCACCCTGCTGCAAGGTCACCCGTGCCTCAAAATTCCCAGAGGCAACTACAACATTTCATGTTACAGATCTAACATCTTTTGGCTTATGAGCAGTCGGCCCACTGCAGCGGTTTGCTAAATTGGTAGAACAGAAGAGGGGACCACTGTACGATAGGGCCCGTCTGCACCAGAAATACCAACTAAGCTGCCCTGCTCCAAAGGCCTGTGGGGGTCCTACTTTCGGCACAAGCAGCTACAGTTTTACCTGTTAGAGCTGCAACAGGCACACCAGAGACCCCACAGGAGTTCACAATCGGAGAATATTGATCACCAGAAATAATTTGGACCAAAATAGAGGACAGGGGGCTCATAATATTCAAGCATTTATCCAATCTTTCTGCATCCGTTGCCCTGCTATCATGAAAAGACCACATTATAGACTTAATTTCCAGTAGGTATTCAGATGATTAAGATGGTTCACCAGACAGAGATTGTTCTCCAACTTGTGAGAAACTAGAGTGTCTCAACCACTGGTGCCCGGGGATTGATCTCTCTCAGTTGGCCAGGGAACAGCCATCGCCTATGGATCCAGACCCTGCGGTGGACCAGTGCTGGAGGATCACGTGGGTGAGGGGTCTTTGGGGAGTGGAGGTGAGGCAGCCAATGGTGAAACACGCTATTCCCCCCCATTTTGTTTATCCAACTCATTCTATGTTTTAGGATGCTCAGAGGTACCAACTCCCCCTCCCCTTTATACACAAACACTGGGCAGAGGAAGAGGGTGACTGAGAATAATAACATTAACTTTCACACATCGTACTGGACATGTCCTGCTAATCGGGTCAGGCAAAGTCAGGCACTTGCCTCTAAGTGCATACACCTGATATCAATTCGCTCTCCTCCCACGAATAAAAGGCAGAACCCAAAGACACACACTGAGGAAGGTGGAACACGAGTACGAGCAAGGTTTCCGGGCCAAAGGCAACCCTACTGGAGCAAAGCGACGGACCAAAGGATGAGAGCAGGAGGTCGAGAACCCCAAGAATTCCTTACTGGAGGTTGTTTCATCCGACAGGCCGTGAGGGACATGTGGAGAAGACAGATCCCACAAATGAAGATTGTATTGTGTTTCAAGGAAGCCAGCGACCCTCCCAGTGTAACAGCAGAGTTGGGGAGGCGAGGCCAAGCGTGTGGTACTAACCTTGACTTGTGAACTAGGAATCCCAAAAGCAAGAAAGATGCACACAGCCGGTGAGTTGACAAGCAACCTGAAAGAGCTGTGTGTGCTAAAGTTTCAAGTAGCAACATTTTATCACAAATGAAGGCTGCACGCGTGTGAATGAGACGCGAGGAAAGGCAGACCTATCAATTAACTTTGAAGTAAAATAGAGCTGCGAAACCGGCAATACTAAATAATGGAGTGGTCCGACGAAAGGAAGTAACCCACTCGAAAGTCTCTGTGAAAAGTACATTGTTTAAAGCGATAAAGCAAATGAATAGTAAAAGGGAAATAAAGAAGTTTAACTCCTGTGATACTTTTTTATGATCAGAGAGAGTGGGCAACACCAAGTTATGGTACTCACTCGAATAGTGGAGGTCCTAGATGTATAATCATTAGACCGGCTCAGCATTATTCGGGTTGGGCGCCAGGTGGCTAGAGGGCAGTGGAACGCAATGTCAAGCCAAAGTGAGCCCCTGCATAGGAAGAGACATAAAATGAAAATGCCTATTACTCACCCTAGTCGGCTCACATGGGGAGAGTGGCGGTAAATACAGAATATCACTTGCTTAGGGCGTCTATTAATGGACCCGGTGATAGCGGCTCTTGCAGGCGTAAGTCTCTGGGGATCTGTAGTTCTGGCGCTGCATGATTAAATAGCTGTAAGAAAGCAGGGGAGAGTCCACCACAACATCCTCAAATGCCACATCCTCCGATGGAAAGCCTTCCGCTGGCAAACGGATTTGCTTAAGTGGGAGAGTTCACCACCCATTAGTGACCAGGAGGCCCTGTGGCTACGCAGTACCCAGTTAATCATTGACTGCGACTTATTATCAGCCACTTCCAGGGTGCCCGGTCATAGTTTTTTCCTGCGCTTTGCGTAGGCTTCTTCTTTTGCCTCTGCTGCACACCCATGTTTATTTATCTTGTTATCTTATTATCAAACCAGGGCTGGCCAACCTACTGATGGTCCAAGGTAGGGCGGCTTATTAGCGGTGACTAGGCTGTGGCTACGGCCAGTTGATTTATGCACAATCCGCTCCAGAAAAAAAATTCTCCAAATCAAATAGTAGGAATGTAGAGGCACACTCATCTGGTTGTGGAAGATGTAGCACAGTGGCTAATACCCGTCCCTACCAACTGCACAACCAATTGCAGGCACAGCCACCAAGTCATTATCGAATGCCAAGGCAAGCATAAGGATCTCATTGGGAGATGTACTCTTCTGCGGGCGCTGGCCCGTACAGCACCCCCCCCCCCACCCGCAGCTAGTGAAACACAGCCCTGCGCATCTCAAAGGGCATTTCTAATGTGCTAAATAATTTTTAGAATATGTAAATCTTTAGTGGGCTCATTGATTTGTTGGTGAAATTCTATAGTGCACAGTGCTTTCTAACCCTCTCCCCTGCTATCCTCTGACACCCCTACCCCTTTTTCTTTGTCCTCTTTCTCTGGCTCTCCTATCTATTCTAAATGCTTGTCCATCACCCCTGACCCCCTTTTCTCTCGAAGTCTGGAAGTAAGACATTTATAAAAGGTACTCCTGAGCACCAACCCTGGTCTGCTGATTTCAGACACTTACATCAATGCTTCCTCCAGACAGACTATCACTGGCATTCTCTTTGCTGTTCCTTCTTCTGACATATGGACTCCACTCATATGGTTTCTGTCCACTCTCCTTTTTCTTCCTCACCCATTACTGGTGGCATCAGATGGGAAGTGCTCTTGGTTCACTTTGGATCTTCCAGGTGCACCATTAATTTGTATCACAATGGCACTACCATGGCCCAGGGCTCTCAGCCAAACCTCCTTGACAGACGTCTTCAACTTCTCGCCCTCTCCTACCAACCCTCCATCCGCCCCAGTGGTGGCACCCCAGCCCTGTGATCCCCCCCTCGAAAAACATTTAAAAGGGGCAACCAGCTTTACTTGGCTACCCTCAATTCTCGCTCTGCTATCAAACAATCCTCTGACATCTGTCTCCTCCTTGAAGACCTCGACATCCTTTCTCTCACCGAGACGTGGTTCAAGGCCAGCTCCGTCACTGTTTTTGACACTCTTCTCCCAGAGGAGTACAAGTTCCGGTCCCAGAACCTCAGCGCCTGGTGGTGGAGTGGCACTGATCTTCCCTAAGTGGATTCCTGCCACCATCATCACCACTCAAACCTACTCATCCTTTGAAAGCCTTGTCTGTAGGCCATCTGTCTCGCCTACTTTCTCTCTTACTCTCACGATCATCTACAGGCCCCCCAGAACCACCTTCCTCTTGCTCTCAGAATTGGCGGACCACTCTGCCTCTCTTCTTGCCTCCTCCACCCAACATATCTTCCTCAGGGATTTTAACATCCATCTCCAGATTTGGCTACAGTACTCTTTCGCAACCTCTGCAACTCTCTTTCCCTCACTGCCCTTCCCTCTGACCCAACCCGCTCTGCCGAGCACACCTTGGATGCTCTCATCTGAACAGACATCCCACTCTCCAATCCTCCAACTACCCCTCTCTCCTGGTCTGACCACTCTCTCCTCTCTTCCCACCTTGACCTCCCCTGTACCCTTATGATGTCTCTGCCCGCACTGCCAGTCTCCTCCTCCATCACTCGACTGATGAAGCGTGTGAGTCGCTGCATTTGCCTCTTCCTTCATCCCTTCTTCGTCCCAGTCCTTTGACTCCTTCTGACTGTTCTAGCTAACCTCCGTCTTACCATCTATAACACCCTGGACATCCCTGTCCCCGTCCTGAGGATTCGCATGAAGCCTGCCTCCATATGCAACTCTTGGTATGACTCCCAACTTGGCAGCTTTGAAACACATGTGCAAAGCTGCTGAGGGGAGGTGGTAGGCATCTAGCTCATCCTCTGACAAACTGGCCTGCCGCCTACTCCAAAGGCAACATCATCTCGCCATCTGCTCCAAGAAGAGGGCTCATGCCCAAGCCCGCACTGGAGCCACCAATAACGCGGCTGAACTTTTAAAAATCTGCAAGAAACTTGCCAATCCTACTGCACTCACCTCCTCTCCCCCTCCCTCCCAGGCCCTTTCCACGGAGCTGCCGCCCACTTCTCCAAAACTCTGGACATCCTGTCCTCTCTGTCATCTGCTCCCCTCACAACCCCTATTGCCTCCCTTGGACCCTCTGCCGCTGCCTATACTCTCCTCCTTCTCTCCCATTGCACCAGACGAGATCTCTAGAGTTGTCCGTTCTAGGAAAGTCTCATCTAAACAGGTGCTCCCCTGCTCTCCCAGAACCATCAAGGACAACATTGCCTCTCTCGCCCCAGCCGACCTCTGAAACCATTTCTCTGCCACTGGCTCCTTCCCACAATCCCTTAAGCCCCCTCTTGAGCACCCTCCCCTAAAAAAAGGAGTCTGCTGACCCTTCTTGCCTGGCTAACTATCGCCCTATCTCCATCACCCTTTTTTTGGGGAACCCCATAGAGAAGCTGGTCATCCCCCAATTGACCCTCCACACCGAAAAATTGATGGCTGCCTCCATAACCACTAGGCCGGTTTCAGGGCACCCAGAGGCACAGAAACTGCTCTCATGAACACCCGTGAAGAGCTGCTCTCAAACACTCCCTCTGTTCTGAGCCTCCTCGATCTTTCATCTGCCTTTGATGGACTCAGTCAACCACTCCATCCTCATAAATCGCCTCCATGATACTGAAGGCATCACAGACCGTCGCTGGCGTGGCTGACCTCCTTCCTTTAACCCCCCCCCCTGCACCCCCAAGTGCAAATGGGTACTTTTCTTTCCTCCACCCACTATTCACCTGTAGGGTCCCTCAGGGCTCTATCCTATTGCCATGGCTTTTCAGCATCTACCTAGCCCCTCTGGCCCACTTGATATCCACCTTCTCCCCTTATTTCCAGTGTTGTGCAGACGACATACAGCTCTCCTTTAAGCTGCCATCCTCTACCTTCCTCTCATACCTGACCGCTTAACTGCTATTCAGGCATGGTGCTCTGCCAATGATCTCTGACTGCCAGTAAGACAGAGATCCTTCTCATTGGAGCGCCTGCTCCTTGTCCCCCCACACTCTCTGGCCACCCTCCTTGGCCCCCCCCTCCCCTCACCTACCTGTGAGGCAAAAAACCTTGGGATCATCGTTGACTTCTCTCTCTATCTCCACACATCACAGACATTGCCAAGAAATCTAATTTTCAGCTCCACCTCCTCAGAGGCATTCTACCTTTCCTCCCCTTCCCCTAGAAGCTCAACATCTCCAGAGTTCTGGTTCTCTCTTGACAGGACTACTGCAACAGCCTCTTTCTCAATATGCCCCTTTCCTCCCTTTGCCCCGTTTAACTAATCCAGAATAGGACTGCAAGACTTATCCTTGGCCTCAAACCCAGGGGCCACATTTCTCCGGCCCTAAACTCTCGCCACTGGCTCCCAGTGACCACAAGGATCAAATTCAAGACCTTTTGCATCATTCACAAGGCTGTCTGGGGCCTGGGACGAGAGCTGGCCTTAGGACCCGGGGCACCCTGTCATTGGACCCCTGCCACGCCATCTCAGGGGAGTCTTTCAAGGTCTCCCCCGAGCTGGTGTGGTGGGAGAAGGCGCAGCAGGCGCCCAGTTGAAATGAAATGGCCCCCTCAGATCACATTTAATAACAATAAGGCGCCTGCCGTGCCTATTGAAAAATGTGGCACTCTCACCACGGATGCCTCATGACTTGGGGCGCGGCCTCCATGCACCCCTCAGGCTTCACCCAGATCTTCTTAAGACTTCCCTTTTCTCCTCTTCCTTTCCTCTCCCCCTCGCCTGCTAACGTCCCTCTGCCCCTGGGACTGGGGCCTGGTCCCTTCAGAGTCATACAGAGGGCAGACCACCCACCTACCAGTCCCCCCAGCATCCCTTGCCAGCACCATTCCTCTGAGCAGCCCCAACCTGGTCCATCCTGTCCATCGCACTCATCCTTCCCTCCCCCTCTCTTTCCCCTGGCACTTGCCATATTGCCCCCAGCACTTTCTCACTGCCTCCCTTTGAGCACCCCACTCCTGCACTTCTCCCTCTCCCCCTGCACTTACCATCTTGTCTTGCACAGTAGGATTGTCACAAGGCCAATATAACCGTTCTTGTTCTTCTATTGTTTTCTCTTCCTATGTCCCCCTCCCCCCAATTTGTCTTGTGGTGCCTGGAAACACTTTCGTCTAGGTGCCATACAAATGTCCAATAAAAAAGTAAATAATCACTTGCGGAAGGACCCCTGTTATGATGCATGTTTCTGTTCTGTCCTCCCACTGACCTTCTGTATGAATGGTAGCATGGTGTGCGATCTGACAGCTCAGGGGAATGTTGCTAGGTGACCGTGTGTGAGGGTTACAGGAATGACAGTTGGGGGCCTGAGCTGGGATGCTTGTGGATGGCCGGTGGGTGAGCCCCTGATCCCTCTGTCTTGTCTACTGTATATACTACTAGAGTAACAGGTTATTGTACATAGGTATATATGTCAAAGCGTACCTGGCAACTCCTTAGTCTACAGCTGGTCTGTAACCCACCACCCCAGAGAACCCGCCACCAATTTACAACAACCTCGCTGTCACTGCGCTAACCGGGTCACTGTAGGCAATAGCAGGCACTCTGCGTGGTGCTCAGAGAAGCGGAGGAGAGCAATAAAGCAGCAGTATATTGCAGTAATAGAGTAAGGATAAGGTTAGGATCAAAATTAGGGTTAGTACTACCAGCCAGCACTACCTGCCAAGGCGGCTACCTGCCTTACCCTGCAGGGGGCTCACAACACAATGAGACAAGAGGGTTGTTTACCAACTCAATTTAGCAATCCCTCTATAGCTGGGGTGCACAACATACAGCCTGCGTGCCATATGCGGCCCGCTCTATTGGGCTTTGCAGCCTCCTGTGGGAAGGACTTTCATAATGAAATGCGGCCACTTGGAGCAAAGGAAAGCAAAGCAGGCTGCACATCATTACAAAAGTCTTTCTAGTGCTGGCATAGGCGTCCCTAGAGGGTGGTAACTGCCCCCCCTCACCCATTGGCTGCTTCGCCCCCCTAATTGATGGCCTGCATCCCCCTCCGGAAAATAACTTTCAAGCAGCCTTAAGGGTGCTCCTTTGCCCAGCCGTCATTCAAGCGTTAGCAGGTCCTATTTGCACAGCCTGTGCTCTTTCTTCTGGCCTGAAAAGGACACCACGGGAAGCAATGGGCCATGATATCATTGGGGGTGGGGGCCATCACTGATAAAAGTAGGCTACCTACATGGTGGGCACACTATTGTTTTCCAAATGTGCAGCTTACACTGGTCTAGGAAAAAAAAACAAGACATTTCCAAACTGAAACATGCATCTTGAACTTGCATTCATTTGTTTTCTTTGAAATGTGTTTATTTTTTTGTCTGACTGCCACACACATACCCTGTGAAATTTGTGTCCCTTCCTTTGTGTTTTTTCACACTATATACACTATTATATTTCTAAAGCCGTTATATGCGTGTCAAACTGCTTAATAACAAATACATGCTGCTATTGCACTAACAGCAGTTATAAGGAAATTAAACTATGGGTCCATGGGTGCAAACTTTTGATTTTCACTATCTGGGTAGAAAATCCCCCACCCTCGCCCTGAATATAAGGAAGCTGCCAGCCCAACACATCCCCTGGCCGAACACATTTTATAGCACTTGTTTTTATAAGGAATTGCAAAATGCATAAGATTTGCAGCCAGTTTTAAAATAGATAACATTTTAGCAACAGTCACTCAAGCTGGGGAGCTACCCTGGTAGCCTTCTACTGTAGGCAGTGTATATGAGTCCATTAATGTGTTCAAAATCACTGTATTACCAACAGTGCAGTTCGTGTACATGACTTCAAAGTCAACAGTATTTCATCTCCAGCCATTCTGACCTTGTGCATACGTTATTTGACGGTGTGCAGTCGCAGCGTCTCCATAATGGGCAAAGTTGTGCCGACCCATGGGCACTCTCGTCCACAATTGAGGAGCCAGCCCATTATTATTATTATTATAAACACTGAGCACTCACTCAGCTGCTTTATGCGGCTGAGGGATCGCTCTTCGGCTGGCTTGAAATATCACAGGGAAGGGAATAGTTTCTTACCTGTAACTCCATTTCTCCAGCATTGGTATCTTTCATGGATTCACATGCTTTGAATATTCCCCGTCGTCAGGCTGGGAATCCCCGGTACATTATATAGACCCTTTCCCGTAGGAAAACTTTTTCGACGCTTATGCGTCCTATCCACCTCGTTTTGTATCATGCGTGCCCGTGCCGTCAGGACGTCATGATATAAATACAGGCCCCGCCCCCGCGCTCCCTCAGATTTCGGCCCCCAAAGTAGTGGGGGAACCGGTTTGCATGATCAGGGGAGGCAGGTGGGCGCATGTGAATCCATGAAAGATACCAATGCTGGAGAAATGGAGTTACAGGTAAGAAACTATTCCCTTCTCCAGCATTGGATCTTTCATGGATTCACATGCTTTGAATAGATTACATAGCAGTACTACCCCCAAGAGGAGGTGTGCATGCAAACCCCTATACATTCTTCGCAAAAGGCCGTTCCCTAAGATTATGTATACATCAGTAATAGTTTACATAGGGAAAAAAAACGGACCACATACAGTCATAAATTCCACAGGATGCCACCCCGCAGCCGGGGCTTACCTTACTGGAATAGGTGTCGAAGCACCGCCTGTCCCATCCGGGTGTCTTCGGCATGTTGCTGCGACAGGCAGTAATGGCGGGTAAAGGTGTGTGTAGTCGCCCAGGTAGCCGCCATGCAGATGTCCCCTAGAGGGACTCCGGCCCACAGTGCCGTCGACGATGCCGCTGCTCTAGTTGAATGAGCTCTTGGCCGTCGTAGAAGAGGCTTCCCTGCCTTGGAATGGCAGTACGAGATGGTAGATGACACCCATCTTGAAAGTCCTTGCTTTGAAATGGCTTTTCCTCTAGCACCCAACCCATAGGCCACAAACAGCTGTCTCGTTTCTCTGAACGGTTGCGTACGATGAAGATAAAACTTGAGAGCCCTTTTTACATCCAATGTGTGTAGCATGCGCTCCGCTCCCGAGCATGGCTCCGGAAAAAACGTAGGCAACACGATAGAAGAGTGTTTATGAAACACCGAAGGAGCTTTTGGTATGAACTGTGGGTTAGTGGCTAGGACTACCTTGGTCTTGAAAAATCGTAAGTATGGTGGGTCCACCATTAGAGCCTGAACTTCTGAGATACGTCGGGCTGAAGTGATGGCCACCAGGAAGGCCAATTTCCACGACAGAAACTTCAGAGACGATGATGACATTGGCTCAAACGGAGGTTTCATAAGAGACGTTAAGATCAGATTGAGGCTCCACTCCGGTGGAAATTTCTTCTCTGGAGGGAAACTCCGAAAGAGGCCTTTAAGGAAGTGCTTAATCAGGCGGTCGCTGAACAATGGTGCCGAGTGCCGTCGACGAGTAAACCTGGAAATGGCTGCTAGGTGTACTTTTATTGACGACACCGACAGGCCCATTTGAGCTAATAACAGCAAGTATGGAAGGAGCTGTTCCGGCCTAATCGATTGCGGGGCCAAACCTGGTTGATCCTCACACCATTGACAGAACCTTTTCCATTTGTACGCGTATGAGGCGTTTGTGGAAGGTGCTCTTGCCGCTTGCAGGATACGTCGACAGTCCTCCGGAATCGTTAGCCGACCAAATTCGGCGAAGTCAGGAGCCAGGCCGTCAACTTGAGGCTGTCCGGGTCGTGATGCCAAACGACACCCTCCTGTCGAGACAGAAGGTCGGGGGTCTTCTGGAATCTCATCGGTTCCGCCGCCGCTAAGTGTAGTAGGTCTGAAAACCACACTTGTCTGGCCCAGTATGGGGCCACCAGAATTACCCGACATGGGTACCTGAGGATCCATTGCAACGTCCTCCTGACAAGGGGAAAAGGAGGAAATGCGTACAGGAATTTGTTCGTCCATGGGAATGAGAACGCATCCCCCAGTGAGCCTTGCTGAGGCCATCTGCTTGCGTACTGATGGCATTTCTTGTTGTTCTTCGTTGCAAACAGGTCTATGGAAGGGTGTCCCCATTCCTTGAATACTTGTTGAAGTTGTTGGTCGTTCAGCACCCATTCGTGAACTTCGTTCATTTCTCTGCTGAGGGCATCGGCTTCCACGTTTTTCACTCCTGGTAGGTGAAATGCTAAGATTTGTATGTTGTGTTGAAGGGCCCAATGCCAGATTTTCTGTGCCTCTGTCGATAGGGACCTGGAACGTGTCCCTCCTTGTTTCCTCAAGTAGAACATCGTAGTGGTGTTGTCCGTCATGACACGCACCACCGAGTCCCTCAGTTGCGGAAGAAAAGACTTCAGAGCCCATCGCACTGCTCTCAGTTCTAGCAGGTTGATATGCAGGGAGGACTCCTGCAAAGACCACTGGCCTTGTACCTGTAACATATCCAGATGAGCTCCCCATCCGCTCAGCGATGCATCCGTCACCACCGTCTTTTGGAACTCTGGTTCCAGTAGAGGCATCCCTCTCGTTAGGTGAGTAGACACTTTCCACCAGCCGAGTGCTTGAACTAGTTGTTCGTCGACGACCAGTCTGTCGGACCAGCGACCTCTGCTCTGTGCCCAACGGTCCGCTAGAAATTCCTGGCAAGGCCTCATAAACAGACGGCAGTTGTTTATTAACGGAATGCAGGACGACATGGTCCCTAGCAGGGACATGTACTTGCGCACAGAGACTCTGGTACCGCCGCTCCATTCCGACGCCTTGTTTTGAAGTTTCTGAATTCTTTCGCTGGATGGTTTCACCAGGCTTGTGTGCGTATGAAACTCCGCTCCTAGAAAGACCAAGGTCCTCGAAGGCTCTACTGAGGACTTGTTGAAGTTTATTGCGAAGCCCAGTTCCTGTAAGATGGACATTGTGGCTCGTAGACTGTCTCGTGTTTGTTCCTTGGATGACCCTCTGATTAGCCAGTCGTCTAGATATGGATAGACATGATGACCATCCTTCCTTAAATGGGCCGCTATAGGGGCCAAGCACTTGGTGAACGTCCTGGGGGAGGACTTGAGCCCGAACGGGAGGACCTTGAACTGAAAATGCTTTCTCCCGACGACGAATCTTAAATATCTCCTGTGTCGTGGGCGTATTGGGATGTGAAAATAAGCATCCTGAAGGTCTAGTGAAGAGAGATAGTCCATGGGTTGCACCGATCTGATAACCTCTTGGAGTTTTAGCATTTTGAATTTTTGGCTCTTTAGCCACTTGTTGAGTACCCTCAGGTCGAGAATGGGCCTCCATTTGCCGTTTGGCTTTTTGACGACAAAGAACCTGGAATAAACTCCTTGGCCTTCCTGTGCCACAGGAACTCTCTCTACCGCCCCTTTTCGCAACATAAGCTCCGCCTCTTGTCGTAGGATTTGGAGGTGGGGCTGTGTCGAGAATAAAGGAGGAAGACGCGGAGGCTTGTCTTTGAATTGCAGCGCATGACCCATGCGAATCGTGTCTAGGACCCATCGATCTTTGGTGATGCATTTCCATCGGTCGAAGTGATGAGAGACTCGACCCCCCAGGACGTTCCGAAGGCCGTCATTGGTTGCTGGTTTGCTTGTTCTTCGTTGACGACGGACCTGAGCCTCGCCGCCTGGAGGCTTGATAGTCCCTGCTTCCACGTGCCGACTGGGACGCTCGTCTGAACCCTTGTGAAGAGTACGAGGGCCTGTTAAATCCACGGTCCCTCGAGGCTCCAAAGCGGGAGTTTCCAGAAGCACCTCTGAAAGGGCGAAAAGAGCGAAAATTTCTACCCGTTTGAAGGGCGCCGAGGGACCTAGCAGTATCCGTGTCTTCTTTCATCCCTTTCAGCGCTTCATCAACCTTTTCGCCAAACAGGTGCTCCCCTTCGCATGGCATGTCCAGGACTTTGTACTGTACTTCAGGACGGAAAGTAGTACATTTGAGCCACGCTTGTCGACGAAGCACTACTCCATGGTTGATTTGTTTGAAACCAGACTCTGCTAGGTCCACTGCGATATTAATAGCGTGGTTCGAGGCCTCCTCGCCGTCCCGCACCAGTAACATAGCTGCTTTTCGGTGTTCGTCTGGCAGGTGTTCTAGGATAGGGGCTAATTTGTGCCACATTTCCCTATCATATCGTGACACGATCGCTAAGGAATTGGCTGCTCTTACTGTCGTCGCTCCGACCGAGAGCACCTTCTTTCCAAATGCGTCCTGCCTCCTAGCCTCGCTTTCCGGTGGCGTTGAACATTTTTGCTGGACCCTGGCCTTCCTAGCTGCTGCCGCCGACACCACCGAGTCAGACAAAGGCTGTGATGTTAGACATTTTGGAGTGGACTCCGGAGCTTTAAACTTTTTCTCGATCCGTCCCTTTATGGCTGGTTCCGAGAACGGATGGCGCATCGTTTTGAGACCTTCTTGCCACACGTGGTCAAGGATTGGGATGGCAAATACCGATTTTCTCCTTTGACCCATATGGTCAAAAAGGAAACAGTCTTTCCTCTGCTCCTCAGGAATCAAGCCGAATTCGGAACACGCTTTCCCCATCATTGCATGGAAGGCTCCCACATCATCAGGGGGAGATGGCTGTGTCTGGCTCCTCGTAGACTCCAATTCTACATCCGAATTCCATGTCGGGTCCCTCGACGGTGACAGGGAGATGTCTGACCCAGAGTCATCATGTATAGAGTCGGACTCCGACAACTCACCCTCCTCCTGAGCTCGAGGACGATCTTTTACCGCCTGGGGAGCCGATGGGTGATTCGTCGACGAGCGAGCCGTACAAGTTTGCTCGTCGACGGAAGGTACAGACAGAAGTGACGATGACGTCCCAGGTTGAGGGAACTGGGTATCCAGCCGCTGTAGTAGCTTCTGAAGAGTATTAAGCACATCCAGAGACAAAACTGTCTGGGGGTTCAGCAACGTGGATGATATAGGTACCATACCCCCGCTCGCACTCGTCGCCGTCGTCGTCGACGTGGAAGGCCGTAAGCCTAAATCCAATGGCTGCAGAACCATGTCACCTTCCCCTTCCGCCGAGCAGGCCGTGTCTGGCTGCAGTAAGACCTCAGGGGGGATCGGGTCATAGACCTCAGGCAGCCAAGCCATAGACTGAGTTTCCGTCGACGAAGGAATCCCAACCGCTGCTGCTTGAACGGTAATAGGCATCGTCAATGACACCGAGGTCGACGAGGAAGTCGTCGTCGTCGAGCCTTTAGACTTCGTTGTCGATTTTGATGCCGACTTCCCGGCTGAAGCTTCTCGACTCACGGAAGACCTGGGACGGTCCCCTGAGGAGGATTTAGACAGCGCCAGCCTCTCCGTCTTAGATGATGAGGAGGAGGAGGGCTTTTTATGAGATGAGGAGGATCCAGCATGTTTCCCCTTATGCTTGTCCTCAGGGCGAATTTCTGCTGGCCGCACCTTCTTCGATGGAGGCTCCGACTTGCTCCTGGAGGCCGTGGAGCCAACTTCCGAAGCCGGGTAGGCACCCGCTCCGTCATTAAGCCAGTCGACCAGCCTTCTTTTACGGTCCTTAAGGGTTTTTTGGGAGAAACCCTGGCATATCTCACATGTATCCGCCGTGTGGTGCGGGTGGAGACAGTAGATACAGTCCATGTGGCCGTCTCCTTCATAAACCTTTTTGAGGCCACAGGTTGCACATGGGCGAAATAACGCCTTTCCAGACATAATTCTCCAGATTTGAACTTCGCTTACGCGAAACAGACAAAAAAACAATCTAGTTATCACTAGTAGTAACACGAAGATCCCACTGCTTTGAAAGACGGTTGAAATCTGAGGGAGCGCGGGGGCGGGGCCTGTATTTATATCATGACGTCCTGACGGCACGGGCACGCATGATACAAAACGAGGTGGATAGGACGCATAAGCGTCGAAAAAGTTTTCCTACGGGAAAGGGTCTATATAATGTACCGGGGATTCCCAGCCTGACGACGGGGAATATTCAAAGCATGTGAATCCATGAAAGATCCAATGCTGGAGAAACACAGTTTTCCTTTGACAGTTCTGTTGCTCAGCCTCACATATCCAATGAGCCATGCAAAACCGGGGATGCTTTAAGTGGGGTAAGAAACTGAGGAGGGGGGGGGGCCTCATTTGAGGGCGTGGCCTAAGACATGATGGGCGTGGGCTAATTAGTGGGCGGGGCCTACCGCCTACAGACTTCAGTGACAGATCCTACTGCTTTTTACAGTGGTGGCATGGAATTTTTGTGACTCTAAGGCAAGCTTCAGGACAAAGCATGCAACACATTAGTCTGTCTATACAGTGGACTGGTAGGTGATTACTTTAATTGGACTCAGACCAATCCACTAAACTGACCGCTACTTGACTCTGACCAGCACTCTTGCCGGGACAACTCTTAAGTGAACCACCAGTAAAAACAAGTGGCAGAGTGTAACACCATCACACAGCATCTGCTGACAATTTGGTGTTAAGTTACCATTCACAATTATTCAATTTTTACATTTCAACATCTTTCCATGTTGTGCTGTTTGCATATTTTGTATTTCCCTGTGATGTCATTGTTATGGGAATTATTTTTTTTAAAACTTGAAAAATCGTACACATCTTTTTGGTCACAGAATTTTCGCAAGTATGCGATCCTTCTCGCATGCGAGGGAACAAACAGTGGAAAGTTTGGAACAAAGAAAATAAATGCTCGCACGCATTTTCTTTCATTTATTTTCCTTGTTCCAAACATTCTGCTGCACATGCTGCTCGCAGGTGTCCGCACTTCGGTTTAGAAAAAAAAGAACAGGCAATGCCCTTTCTTTTCTTCTAATCTGAAGTGCTGGCACCTGCAGGCAGCTCGTGTAACCGTGCAGCCGCTATACGGGCTGCCTCAGGTGTCAGCATGGCTGGGGCTAGTCCCAAATGCGACCTGTATATGCTCGCATCTAATATAATAGTCGGCACAAGGCACGAACAAAGTGATTCTTGCCAGTTCCTGCTCTGCTCGTCCGCCAACACATCACAGCTCCACAATTACTTTTAGTCAGGCAAGCTGAAGGAAATGGGGTATTGATAATACGCTTTGGAAAAGATAGTTTACCGACAACTCTCAGGGGAATATCACACAGCCATTAAATCTGCAAACTTCAAAGATTGAACCAGCCTTGAATCAGTCTAAAGAACTGTTTCCTGTGGTTAAGTCTTTCTCCTCCTTGGAGCGTGTCTCACCACATATAGTGCCTACTAAAGTTCTGTGTGACTCACTCTCCGACCACTTCATTTCTAAAATTATTTATATCTGTGAGACCATTGGTAAGAATGTACATCGTTCCATTCACGTGAAGTCTGCTCCTTCTGTTACTCCCTCTGCTTTTCATTGGTCTGAGTTTCCGGAATTTTCTGATGAGGACATATCTAGCGCAGTTGCACTGCCATTATCCAGTGGATTACCAAGGCAGTTAACTGTTCTTGTCAATCAGGTGACATCCCGGTGGAACCAAAACAGGCTACTATGATTCCACATTTGAAAAAACCCTCTTTGGATGCAGCAGTGCTATCTAATTATCAGCCCATCGCTCTTCTTCCTTTTTCTATGAAGCTCCTGGAGTCTTTGGTGTCCCCTCTTCTCTCCTTGTTTCTTGAATCTTCTTGCTTTCTGAATCCTTTTCAGGCGGGGGAGGGGTACGAAGAGTGTACTAGTCTCAGTATTGGATAATCTGGCCATGATGGTGGACAGTGTGGGACTCAATATTGCTAGATCTCTCTGCTGCATTTGATATGGTAGACCACTCCATTCTACAGTCCCGCTTGGCCGCAGCTGGTCTCTCCATCCCCATCCTGGTTCTCTTTTTTGTCTGACAGAAGTCAATATCTTTCACTTCCCCTTTTTCGCTCTTCCTCTCATTTGCTTTCATGTGGTGTCCCTCAGGGCTTGGCCTTGTTCCCTATGTTGTTTAACATCTATGTCCAGCCTCTTGTCTGCCTGATACTCTTGCACGTCTTCTGGTGCTATGCATGCGCTGATTAATTAGATTCCAGCCAGCCTGCGGTGTTGTCACGTTTACCTGCGTGTCTGCGGGCCGTGAAGGGGTGGATGGACAACAACTGACTGAAACTCAGTGTGGACAAGACCGAGATTCTGTAGGTGGGTTCTCCTCCTGATCCTTCACTCTGGGTTTCTTCTGTCTGGTTTTTCGGAATTGGGTATCCTGCCAATCCCGGTGGTAGTTGTTTGGGGGGGGTGACCTTTTCGGCTACCCTCTCCATGGCCTCTCAGGTTGGGACAACTTGTAAAGCTGGCCACATCCTTCCTCAAGATACTTCATATGGTGTTGCCTCCTTTGCTGTGTCCCTGGGTGGTTTCGGCCATGGTTATGAGTCGCATTGATTATTGCAATGCCCTCTTCCTGGTTCAACCGTCCGGTCTTCGTCATCGGCTACAGCGCTTACAGAATTTAGCCGCTCGAGTTGCTACCTCCACCCCTTATGGTGCCCACCTCAGCCCGTTGCTCCGTGCCCTTCACTGGCTCCCGGTGGCTGAGAGGATTAAGTTTAAGGCATTGTGCTTAGTCCACCGAACCTAATATCAAGGGGGTGTGTATTTGTAGACATTTCAGCCCTAGATTCCTCTACGTGCATTACGGTCTGCTGCCTCCCATCTTTTTGGAGTTCCTAGATTCCGTCTGACTAGAATGGGTGGCCGGGCCTTCTCTGTTGCAGTCGGTAAACTGTGGAACGGCCTCCCTCCCGCTTTCAGAGGTGTTGAGAATCACCTTCACTTCTGCCGTCTTCTTAAGACACTACTCTTAGTGCTGAGCTGTTCTCCTGACTGTGTTTTTCGCCTTCGCGCCAAGATGCCTTAGGGCAAACATGTGCATTACAATTCTGTTAACATAACATACCCAAAACACTTTAGTCCTGGTGTCTATCTGTAATTATATAGGATTCCTTCTGCACTCTAGATTTAACTAGAGAATTGCCAAAATACTCTTGGGGTTAATCAGGAAGATAACTCCCCTGCCAGATGCATGACAGTTATTTGTGCTCCAGCCATTTGATCTGTTTGTTCAAACTTTTTTCACCAGTTGGTTAAAAAAAAAATGCTTGTTCTTTAGCCAAAAGCTTTTTCCTTTTGTCGTTATTGGGATCATTCCCTATCTTAAGCTGGAGGAATACTGTTCACTTTAGCTCTTCTGCTGTGTGTATACATTCAATGAAGTGAGCCACAAGAGGTGCTGTTTGTACGCGATTTCTAATGTAGCTCTTGTGTTCTGTCATCCGTGACTATTTTGCTTTCGGTTTTACCTATGCAGAGTTTGTTTCACGGGCACCAGATCCCATATATAACCATTTTTGAGTTACAGTTAGTGAAGTACATCTGTCTCCATGGTTTTCGTAAAACAATGTCTATCTTTGTACTCCTGAAGGTCCGAAGACAGCAAGTGCACCTCCCACAGGGAGGATGCCCACTTTGTGGCATGCCCTGTGTTTCAGTCAACTTCTTCCGTTTTACAAGCCTCACGCTGATATCATTCTGTGTAATTTGGTCCTTTAGATTCTTACTCCTCTTGAAGGGTATTATCGTTTTTTCAATAGAGCATTTGCCTTTCTCCAAGATCTTCCAATTCTTGTTTACAATCTTTTTTATTTGATTTGACAAATTGCTAAAAGTATTTACGAACACAAATTTCTCATCTTTTTTATTTGACCGTGTCTCTGTGTACTCCAATAGGGATTCTCGATTATTGTTACTCGCTCTCTTCATTGCTTTTGTCGTTAACTCTTTTGGATAACCTCTACTCCGTAACTTCCTGCTCAAATTGTCTGCTTCCTTTTTGTAGTCCTGCCGAAATGTGCTATTTCTTCTAAGTCATAGGAACTGGCCCAGGGCTATATTATCCCTTACATGACGTGGGTGGAAGCTATTGTAATGCAACAGTGCATTCTGATCTGGTTTCATAAACAGCACTTTGTTGCCTTAGTATGCCGTAATAGTGATGTCCAACAAGTGAAGCGAGGTCTTATTCACATTAAACGTACATTTTAGGTACCCATCTTGTGTATTAATCCAATTGCAAAACTTTCTGGCCTCCACTTCATTTCCTCTCCAAATTACCAGGATATCATTGATGAAGTGGAGCCACAGGCGCACCCTATCTTTGAAAGGGTTATCGTCTCCATAGATCCTTTTTTCTTCAAAAGGTTCCATGTATAGATTTGCTACACTAGGTGCTTGCCCCCATCTGCGTCCCATGGAGCTGGTGGAAAAATGCCTTGTTGAAGTAAAAGTAATTTTCGGTCATGCCATTTCTGCTCACCAGAGGACAAAGGAAGCCGGACTATTTGTCTCACTTTGGTTCGAGAGCAGACGTTCTTCTAACATGCCAATTGAAACTCCTAGTGGGATGCTTGTATACAGTGCTACTGCATCTAATCCTAGCAGAAGTTCTTGTTCAGGATTGAAACACACCCCTTCTATTTCCTAAATTATCTGGGTAGTGTCCTGGAAATACAAGGTCATCCCTTTGACCATAGGTTGGAGAAAGAAGTCTACAAACCTTGATAGTGGTTCCAATACAAAGTTCACTCCAGATTCAATTGGGCGTCCCGGAGGTGCCACGAGTTATTTATGTATCCTAGGGAGCGTGTAAAATTGGGGAATCTTAGGTTTCTCCATAATCAGAAAATCTGCCTTTTTCTTAGAGACCTAACCCCTTTGTAATGCTTTTTCAATTGTTTGTGTTATTATTTGTTGGAGTCTTGCAGTTGGATCCTCGTTCAGTCTCTCATAGCATAAAGCATCTGACAGTGGTCTTTCACATTCTTTGACATATGCGATCCTACACAATTGCAATTCTTTTGTCCGCTTTGCGAATCACAATTTCATCATTGTTTAATAAAGCCTTAATAGCCGCATGTTCTGCATTGCTCATGTTATTGAAGACTGATGTCCTTATGTTAGGTTCTTACAGTGCTTTTAGCACTCTACTTTCAAACACCCGTGCTTCTGCACTTTGTGATTGTAATGTTAAACAGAAAGTAGATTGTTATGGAGACCTATGTCAGTGGCATCAGTTTCAGGTTCCTTCCCTTCGAAAAAATGATCTCAAATGTACTTTCCTCATGAAACAAAAAAAAAATCCTGCTGAAAAGTAAGTTTGGTATGTAAATTGGTGGTCACAAATCCCATGCCTCTCTCTAAAACCTTTTGTTCCTCAGCAGTTAGACCACCAATTTACAACAACCCTGCGGTCACTGCGCTAACTGTGTCACTGTAGGCCATAGCAGGCACTCGGCAGGGCACTCAGGGAGGCAATACAGCAGTAGTATACAACAGTAATAGGGCAAAGCTAAGGTTAGGCTGTGCTTTAAGTAGTATTAGAAATTGAGGGGGGCTCTCGTTAGGGGGTGTGGCCTAAGTAGTGGTGTGCTTAGGCCACACCCCCTATCGAGAGCCCCCCCCCCCAGTGCTCCAGATAAGATTTTGAGGTGGGAGTATTTTACTCCCTGTTTTTAAACTTTGAGAGTAAATGTGATTTTAAGAGAGTAAAAATGACTTTTCTCTTTTGCAAGAGAGTAAAATGTATGTGACATCCAGCGACACATGCACAAACTGTATGGAAATCCTTAGCGTACCGCAGTTTTCTGCATTGTGACAGAATACACCTTTTATTATTTCTCTAAGGTCTGGCCATTTGATCTCTCCTGTTTATATTTAAATGTTGAAATCACAAAAACCTAGCCTGCTTCAGAGAAATACATTCTGTTTCTGAGGTGGCTTGCAATTACATCCATGTAGATAAAAATCAAAAGAAGCCTTCTGGTGTTTCTATCAAGTAACCTGACCTTTGCACTGCCCTCTGCTCTAAACCTGTGTGTAAATGTACGCAGGAAAATAAAAAAGCTGTCGTATTTGCAAGATTTTCATGCGTAAAAAGGCCTAATACGCACCTTATCTGGAGGCCTGCCCCCCCACTCGCCTAATGGGTTGGGGGCTGCTCAAAGAAGCGGAGCCGGGGCGCACTGTCATTACCTTTGATGCGCTCAGCTCCTCCTTTTAAACAAAAGGAGGGGCTGGGTGCACCAAAAGTGTGACACCAGTGTGCCCCAGCTCACACCCAGCAGGCAGCCTTTTCATTCAAGGAGCTAGGTGGTGCAATGCTTTACCACGGGCTCCTTGAATGAAAGTGCTGCCTGCTACTGATGGCTCTGTACTGTACTGCCCAGCTCTCCTTTTGTTTCCAAGTAAATAGCCATCAACCAGCGTGAGGAGCCCACGGGTTTCATGGTGGGTGATGGACATTTACTCAGAAACAAATAGGAGGGCTGACTGCCCAGCCCTCCTTCTGTTTCAGAGTACAGAGCCATCAGGCAGCCCCCACTGCACGATTGCACATGCTGCTCGCAGGTGTCCGCACTTCGGTTTAGAAAATAGAGAACAGGCAATGCCCTTTCTTTTCTTCTAATCTGAAGTGCTGGCACCTGCAGGCAGCTCGTGTAACCGTGCAGCCGCTATACGGGCTGCCTCAGGTGTCAGCATGGCTGGGGCTAGTCCCGGGTGGGCCCTGGCCCGGGAGCCTTTTTTAGAGACTGCCGGGGCTTGGCCCCGGCCCATTTAAAGCACTGAGGTTAGGATCAAAATTAGGGTTAGCACTACCAGCCAGCACTACCTGCCTTGCCCAGCCAAGCCCGTCTTACCTTGCAGGGGGGCCCACTTTCCTCATCCTGTGTACCAGACCCACACCTCGGACGTACTATATAATATAATGGACAGTGTTCTCTTGTATGTGTCCCAAAGCTGCAGTGTCACATAGTCTTCCCATTTTGACCCTTTGGATTGCAGAACTTAAAACCACTCATTTGAATGTGCAAGGGCTTTCATGACCAAAAGGCTATTATTTGTTAAGGCCTTTCCAAGGAACCATGGTCTCTGCATATATAATACAAATGGGCCTGTGAGTGCTATATTTCTTCACCATCATGTTTTTGTCTGTTCACCAGAGTCCCTGGGAGCCATGTGCAGTCGTTCTGGGCCCCCAAATGACCACATTTCTTTTTTTAAATGTTTAAAGGAAGCTTTCCTTTTGGAGGTCTCGGTCTGGCCATAAAACCTGAATACGCTTTCTTCTGGTGCGGTCCCAAAGACACTCCAGCTGGTTGGTTGCTGCTTCCTCCTCACCAATGACATAGTAGTAACACATATTTACCTTTCAACGATAATAGGAAGATACCTATTGTGATTGTCCTGGTCAATTCCAAGTACAAACTTCCTTGAACTTCTGGCAGTGCTTAACGGTACTCGAGACAATTACTCACACGTGAAACTACAGTGCGTCTTTGTTCCCCAGTTGATTGTGGGGTTTTAGAAGTGCTAACCTGTATTTTTAATAGATTATTGTGATTTTATATCAATTGCTTAATAAAGAACTACAAATCACTCTCTTTAAGCATTGCTAAGCAGACAGAATTGTGCCTTTGCCAATAAACTTAAAGTAGCTCACGACAAAATTAAACAAGAGCTGAATAACGATCCTGTTGCAGAGACAGGTCCCCCGCTATCAATACTTCAGGTAGAAAAAACTAAATTCTCTCTCAAGCACGTGACTAATAGAGAGATTGACACGATCTTAGCTTCAATGCACCCAGACACGTCCTGTCGGGAGAATATCATTCCCGCCAAACTGGTGCTGGAAAATAAAAATATCTTTACTCCGTTCCTCACTAGACAGGTGAACTACTCTTTCGAACACAACTCTGTTCCAGAATCAATTAAAGTTGTTTTTATCACCCCCTTGGTAAAGAAAGCTGGATTACACCTGTAAGGGAGGCATGGTATCACAAGTGTGACACTAACACAAAGGTACAATTTGTAAAACCTTTATTGAAGTTTCAATGGGTTTGGAGAAGCTCCTACTCTGCCCTATAGCTAAGATGGGAGTAGTCTCGACCATCAGATAATAAGTAAAACAGTCCTAGTTGAGTCCGTCATATCAAAATGGCCTATACTAACAAAACTGAATGCCTGCCCTATATCTTGTACAAAAAGTGGTGTGAAAAGGAGAATATGTATGCAAAGGAAAGTCAGCCACATTTATTCCTTATATTTGAACACTGAGTCAGCTCTCTTCCCAACGTGGACAGCACAGAGTAAGGTGGTCCCTGTAGGCAAGGTCACACGCTCAGGCTCCTAACACAAAAGCAGTTCAAAACGTGGTTCAAGGCCCGCCTGGCCTTCCACATTGAAGTCTTGCTTTCCAAAATACAGTTCAGAAAAAAAGGTTCACGTTGGTCCTTCTCTGTCGGGCTCAGACCTCTTAAAGCACAAGTTCACATCGATCTGCCTCAATCGGGCTCGGACCTTTCCCAGCACAAGTTCACATCGCTCCCCCTCAATTGTGCTTGGACCTTTCAAAACAAACAGTTCCAAAGAAAAACACTTGCAGGGGTTAATTTCCCCAAGTTTAATTCACCTCCTTTAGGGGTCCCTTTACACCTTCGGTCTCCCTCTGTCAGGCTCTGACCGTGTCCTGATGTCGAAGACTTTCGAAAGTGCGTGGCATTTCAGCATTCAACTCACACTCCTTTGTTATTTACCCCAGTGCTTTCTGGTCTGGGTAGTTCTCTGCATTACGTACCAAAGTTCAACATTCACGGTTTACTTTCCCCTTTTCTCTGGGTCAATTTCGCTGGCGTCCTTCAAACACAATGCAGCCTTCTTGTTTGGGATTCCGCTTTCTCCACGTATCTCTTGCGGCCTTTTGGAGGCAGTGACCTCCAACTCCTGGGTTTCTTTACCCGTGGCTCTCGTCCCTCGGTCCATTGCTCTGCTCCAGCAGGTTCGCCTTTGTCCTGAAAATTCTGCTCGTACTCATGTTCCACCTTGCTCAGAGTGTCTCTCTATGTTCTGCCTTTTATCTGTGTGAGGAGAGCTAATTGGTATCAGATGTATGCACTTAGTGCCTGACTTTGCCGGACCCAATTTGCGGGACACGTCCAATGCAATGTGTAGGAGTTAGCATTCTTACTCTGAGCCGCCCTGTTCCTCTATCCAGTGTTTGTGTGGAAAAGGGGGCGAGGGGTGAGGTGGAACATCAAAGAATTCTATCAAATAGGAGGGATCATGGGTACAGGAAAGGGAGGAATACTGCGTCTCACCATGGGCTATCTCAGCCCCACTGCCTGAAGACACCTCTCACCTAGGAGATCCACCCGCACTGGTCTTCCCCCAGGGTCTGTATCCAAAGGCGATGGCTGTGCCCTGGCCAGCTGAGAGATCGATCCCCGAGACTAGCAGGTGATAAACCCTACGGTTTCTCACAGACCCTAACGACGCGAAAAATCTAAGACCCATGACCAATTCTAACTTCCTTTTGAAAGTGTTGGATAAAGTAACTAACTAACTGCAGGCTTCCCTTGAATCATCTGCTATTTTTCACAGTAAACAATCAGGGTTTAGAGCTGATCATATTACTGAGACGGCATTACTTGATCTACAGACCAATATGCTAGAGTTCGTTGACCAGGGGAAAATTGGGCTTCTATTTCTCTTTGATCTGTCCGCAGTCTTTGACCTGCTTGATCACGATCGCTTGCTTTATATTCTGAAAGATCTCGGGGACTGTTCCCCTCAGAACCACCAGTTCGATTCAATCATCCTTAGCTCACAGAAAATCTTAGGTGTGCCGGGAAAGTACCTCCCCTAATCCACTCCCATCCTCTGTGGTGTTCCACAAGGGGCCTTTGTGTCAACAATGCTGTTCAATCTGTACATCTGACCCCTCTGTAGTCTTTTAGAAGCTTCTTTACTAATTATGCAGATGACACCCAACTGATCTTGGGATTCATGACACAAACTCTGTAAACTTGGAACTCTATTTACAGCACCATCGAATGCTGGATGACGGAAAATTGGCTCTGTTTAAACGGAGCCAAAACTGAACTATTGTTGTTCAGATGCTCACAGGCTAGAGCCAAACTTGGTACGGAGTACACTTGCTTTACCATCAGGGATTGTACCATCCCTGTGGCCGGAAAAGTTAAGACTCTTGGCATCTTTCTTGACTGTGCACCTAGTGCTGAGACACAAGCAAGTTACATCTCTAGAAATTGTCACTACCACTTGAGACTTTTGAAGAACATTAAACCTTTTATCTCAGAGTCCAACTATCGCGGGAGCAATCATTCTTTCTTGCCTCGATTATTGTAACGCTTTGCTTATTGGGGCGAGTAAGAAATGTCTGCACCAACTCCAGACCCTCCAAAATGATGTAGTTCGCATTAAGGGTATACCACGGCGAGACCACATCTCAACCGCCAGGCAATCCCTACACTGTCTCCCCATCCTTGACCAAATCCATTTTAAGACGGCCACTCGAGTGCATAAATGCCTTTAAGGCAAAGCTCTGGCCTATTTTAAGTCTTGTATTGCACCACATGAGACTAAACGTATCCTACGCTCAAACACCGGACCTATTAACACCCATAAGGACAGAAGGGCCCAGGGCTTGAGGAAAGCTTTTCCTATGTTAGCTGTACAGTTTTGGAACTCTCTGCTAAGTACCCTATGCCTGGACACCAACATGAAAACCTTTCTTTTTAGGTAACACCTCTGCCCCCTCCTGATGTGAGGACTCAATTGCATCATATTAGATATGGCTCTAGAAGCTTAAGCAGAATTGTGCAACCTGAACAGGTTAAACAAACAATTTCTTAGATTATCTATCTTCTGGAGATATATCCTTTTATGTTTGACGGAACATAATGCCAACTCTGATGTGCCATCCTGTCTTGATATGCTTTCTACTGTATTTTCATGTAATGTTTACTCATCTAGTCAAATTGGCCCCCGCAAGCAACTAAAACATCCTTCTCTTCCCGATTGCCATGCTCTGTTTAATGAGTCACCCATCCCATGTTGTACTGTTTATGCTCTGAGTATTGTGCGCAACTACTGTTAAACTGTGCTACTCCTTAGGTAGTGCTGCACCCCCCGGCCACAGGAATACCCTGCATAAGCCTGCTGATGGTGCAGTTAGAAGCCATTGCCTTCCCATGGTGCCCAACATCTGTAAAAAATGCGCAGTGATTACAACTCGCCAATATTATCAACCTCCCCCCCCTCCCCGTCTATTCCTACCTACACTACATTGGGTTGGTACTGGCCCTCCCCAACCAATCCCACTGGCACCGGCCAGGAATTCTTCATTACAACAAAAGTCCTAGGATCAACACAAGAGGACCACGCCACTCACCCCATACCAGGCCAACAGGCGGCCCTCGTGTAGGGTCACACCTGACGGCTCCCACCACACCGATGGTCCCGCTCCCACCGTCCATCCTAACACACATAGGACACAACAACTGCTACCTGCCCAATTAGATCCCTGACTGGGCAAGCTCCGTCAACTCTGCTCCAGAACAGGCACCACTGACCATACCAACACGTCAAACTCCACACTTGTCAACCGTCAACAGAGACTGGGTCCCAGCCCACTCAGTCCCCTGCCTAGGCAAACCCTGTCAACATAGACTTCGCTCCAGAACAGCCTCCAATACTACAACTCTCTACCCTTCAGCCAGATGACCCATACCCTCCCCACTTCTCCTCCCACCAAGACTCAGCAGTCACCAAATATTAGTCCCATGAGCTCCCCTACTACCATGCAACCAGTAAACTCTCTTAAACGTGCTCTAGTCTATGTGAGATCATTAGGTACCCACGCAGTGGAAATCCTTTACCTCATTGTCGAGCTGCAGCTAGACATTTTAGCCACTACAGAGTCCTGGCTACATGATGCCTCTGGACCTCTTCTTTCCCTGGCCATCCCACCTAACTATACTATCTATAGGTCTGACCGCATAGATGCACTAGGAGGGGGAGTAACCCTCATATCCAATTCCTCACTAAAAATCAGGACATGCCATCTGCCCCCACTCTGCGGTACGAAAGACTCCTCCTGAAGCTGACAACAGACCCCCAAACGACTATTAATATCCTTCTACTATACAGACAACACAACGGTCCCAGCTGCCCTGATCTCGATATTCCTCTCTTAATCACACCTCTCATGAAACCAGCTACTGAATGTATCCAGCGGTCGAAGTGCACGAAAAGAAGTAGTGGAACTATGTTCCCTGCTGGCCTGTCCCCGTTCCCCACAAACCCCATCGCCACACCACCTCCGACGTGCACTACAAGCCCCTAAACAAAGGTGCATTCTATTTAAGGTAATGTTCAGTGCAGTGCACTAAGTGAAAGTTTCAACTTCTTCCTACACTTTTATTTTAAAACGAAACCATTCCAGAATGGTTTCTTTTTAAAATAAAAATATAGGAACAGTAAAACTTAATTGAAAAAGGTAGAGGAGCACCGCACTCCCAACCGTTGCCACCCACTTCAACCACTGAATGTATCATACTAGGAGACATTAACTTTGGTTTTAACGATATCTCTACCCCAATGCCACCGCATTATCAGCTACCCTTAGTGATATATGTTTCACCCAACTCATTTCCTCCCCGACCCACTCCAAAGGACGCATCCTGGATTGCATTCTTAAGGCCAATGTTCACATCAAGATTGATACCATGGAACCGGTACTCTGGTCAGACCACTACATTATCCACTTCACCATTTCCATTATGAAGCTCCACAAAATCGCGCCAATGCCAGTCAGCCCCATCCTGGTCTGTAACACTTTTAAGCTGAAGCATGAGGATCTACAACCATCCCTCCTCACTGCTCTGAGATCTTACCTACCGCCAGCCATTCAGCCCATGACTTGGCTACCCAATATCATACATGCCTGCTCCAGGCCCTGGACCTACATGCACCTCTCAAATCCAAAATTCCAAAATCCCATACAACCAATAATTTCTGGTTCTCTGAGGAGCTGGCCCACTTACGCAGAGAAAAAAGATCCCTCTAACACCTTTGCAAGAAAAAGCCCACACCCAATTAGTGTCAGGCCCTCCACACGTTGTCCTTCAAATACAAGAAAGCAGTCCTCACTGTAAAGGCTGGAGGGGGTATCTGTACTTCTGCCCTCTATATGGCAAAGTAGAGGCACGGAGCACCCCAGCCAAGGTTCTCTATGTGGTAGCGTATAGACAAGCAACCAAGGCTTACTCAGGAGGTGATGCAGGCTGGTTCTTAAATACAGTGAGTCCCCAAGCCCCCACAAAGGAATGTCCACACGCTATGTTATGTGCTAACACAGTTCTTTATATAATAATAAGGTTCAGAGATATATATATAAATCAATAACACACTTTGTACTCTGGGGATTCTAATATGGTAAATATATACAATGTCTATGTGGTACCACACTTAGCTATAGATTCCTTTAAAATGCATCAACTGCTGACAGTTATTATGTAGCATCCAAATCATGCAGCAAGGTGTATCGACATAGATCATAGGAAGGAAAGTAGGTTAGGTTAAACAATGTCAGAATGCTTTCTTTAGCTACTAAGAAACAATTCTGAGTGAGGATCCCCCTAAGCTGCAATAAAGTATTAACAAGCCAAGTCCATAAAATGTTTGTGTGAAAATCAAGTCTTTGTCATTTTTGTATTTTAGATCCATCAACAATATCACTAACTTGTACAACATATATGAGTTACGTTTACCCTCCCTCCCCCCGCCCACTTTCCCTACCCCCCTGTATGCAGTTCAACTAGACTCCTATGTTACTTCCCCACAACCAGGAATTTCCTACTTATGCACACATTTTTACTCCCATGGTAAGCTATCAACCATATTTATTGAAGAAGGGCAGCCATATCCCTTCTATGTCTGTCCTCGTCTCGTCTATGAGATGTGTCAGCTATTCCATGTCGTAGATGGACCTTGCTTTTTGGACCATTCCTGCTCTGTGGGAACACTCCCACTCTTCTATTGTTGAGCTATGCAGCATCTCGCTGCCACCAACAGGGTGTGAACCATGTGACCCTCCTCCACCTCCTCTGCCCCCTTCTCGCACACCCTAAACATCAGTAAACTAAGTTCCAGGTGTCCATCTATCCCGTCTAGTCCCTTTAACCACCCAAGCACCCCTTTCCAAAATGTCTGGATAAGTGAGCATTTCCACCACATATGACAGCAGTCCGCCTTCGCCCTCCCACAGCACCAGCAGTGAGCATCAACCCCTGGGTACGTTTTCGCTAGTGTTGCTGGCAGATAGTGCCATCTATGCAGTAGTTTGAATGCCTTCTGCACATTTTACCCCACAGTTGGTCGGTTAGGTCAATACCCAGGTCTTCCTCCCATTTCCCCCGTGCTCGCAATATATTTAGGAGTTGGCCGCTCCTCAGTTCTCTGTGCAGCCTGGATATCCTTCCTTTGGTATTGGTTTCTTATAACAGTACTTTTACGGAGGGGGTAAGTTCTCGGGATAGATTATCTCCCCATGTAGGTTTCGTCAGGACCCCCTTTAACTATAAATACTTGAAGGGCGACAGCCCCTTAATTTCTAGCCAACCCTCCAGTCTGGTTAAGGACATAAATTCCCCCTCTCCCACAACTGTCCCGCCCTGGAGAGCCCCTCCTCGTACCACCATTGGAACCGGAGAGGGTCTGTGATGAGATTTTGTATAGGTGGTGCCGAGATACAGGTAAAGGGCCAAGTTGACAACCATCGGGTGGCACTTCGCTCGCTCCAGACTGACCAGAACACTTCTAGGATGAGATGTGTCAATACTTGCTTAGGGATTTCACTTTGTAAAACCCACATTCACTCACCCAGTGTTAGAGGCCGTAGAATGGCACTGTCCATATGGACCCACTGCTTCTTTGTGGTGGGGTCTAGGTGGTCAATCATAATCCACAGCTGGGCCGCTCTGTAGTATGCTCAGAGATCCAGCAATCCCACTCCACCGTCATCTTTTGCCAACAAGGGGGTTCGCTTGTCCATACATTTTTAATCAGTCTTGTTTCCTGGTCAAAAGGTTCAACCACCCCAATGTACCTGAGATAGAAGAGTTTCTTCAACGGTTTGTCCACGGATCCCTCGAGGGTGGACTCCCTTTATAGGAGGAGCCACAAGGTGTTGAGATTCCTCGAAAAAAAGTGGAACATGGGCGTGGAGACAGCAGCTTTGATCGTCACGGTGCTCTTCAACGATCGTTCAAGGAAGTCCTGGGAAGATGAGGCATGCGGTCCACCTCGATGCAAAGTATTTAGTGCTGCAAAGAAGACTCTGTGATTATGTGGGCCCGGCAGCGGGTGTCAAGAGTTGTTTCGGCCATCCTCTGGCCCGTCGGTGCTGCAGCCGCAGCACATACCTCAGAATAGCTTTGGCGATTGGGACTCGACCACAGGCTGGGCATCGGATCTTCACCACGTCAGTGTCCTCGGACGTCTGTCGGCTTTGGGTGGCGGGGAACCCAGCGGCAGACTTTGCTCCGTAGCCGGCGACCTTGACATTCTCCGACGGGACAAAGTGGTCAACGGTGATGGCAAAGGAGCCCTTTGTCAAATGTTCTTAAGCAAAGAAAGAGCTTTTGCGGCTCTGGTCGTCGAGCAGCACTTCGTCAAGCTGTCCGCGCTTCTGGGCAACACGACTTAACTGGCTTCCAGCGGAGTATGGAAATCCTCTGAACCCTGGTTGACGGCAATGGACTTCGATGGCCTTGATGTCCCGATGCTTTACTTCAAGATTCTTGGCGGACCCCTTCTACGGTCGACAGCCTTACAGGACTGGCTTCCAGTTTGCCTCAATGAACAGCAGTTTTGCACAATGGTGCCTCGTAGCTCGGGGAGAGGTCTCCTAGCTAGGTCCTCTCTTGGACCAGTCCTCGACAGCTTTTAGATTTCGTCGAAAGAAATGCAGCAGCAATTCTTCTTCTTCCACCTGGGCTTCAAGGATGAGCTGCAAGTTTCAACTTCAGCCTCTGAACAAATTGGTAAGTGAGAGGTCCCCACATACACATCTGTCCCTCATCCACTCTGCCAGAGCCAGGCTCAGTCAGCCAATCTCACAGAAGGGCATTCATACAGGCAGGCAGCCAATCAGGCTGACATGCATTCAGACTATTCACTTCCACCCAGACACCCATAACAAGGAATGCGGATTGGAGCAAGCACCCAGCCTTTCAGCACACTACACTGCATTCATGTTAGTTTCAGGCATGGATGTCTCATTCATTGTGTCACACACACAGAAACCAGACACCCATAACATAGAATACATATTGGTCACACACTTATTTTTTTTTATTGTTTTGGTTGGCTTTCAACAGTAAAAACACATAAAATATGTCAGACATTTTGACATATATATATTTAAAAAAAAAGGTTTAAATGAATATACATGTAAACATTCCACATGATGGTAAAATGCGATACAAGTTCGATCACATATTCTTGTATGCAATAGCAATCTATAGGGAGTGTAAAAAATAAACCTGTACTCGATACAGTACATAGAAATCTTTGTCACATTTGCGCACAAGATCATCATTAGAGTCAAAATCACATATCAGTCTAATCTTATTGAGTACAAAAAGCTCATGGTAACAAATATTAAAGAGTTGCGCTTTCTCTTTACCTTTTTACCGCCATGGGTCCCCCCCCCCAGTGCCAAGGCCTTTTTTGGTGATTTTGATATTTCGCCATTCAATGCCTTCTAACATTTTCTCCTTCATTAACCCCTTAAATGCCAAGGACGAGGTATCTCGTCCTTGGCAACTGGGAAGTAATCCCAAGGACGAGATACCTCGTCCTTGACACTTAAGGGGTTAAAGATACTAGTCCATAGCATATTATGGGAAACAAAGGAGAAGTTCTTATAGAGTCGTTCTAACTAAAATGTCCTGCTTTGTAGTAAAATCGGGCAATTCATGAGTAGATGTTTAAGCGTTTCAATTTCAGTTTGGTTTTTACAGAATCTACAGATCCTGAGAGATTTCGGCGCATTTGTTCTTCGACCAGTGATTTTGCAAGCTGGCCAGAGATTCAGTCTGAAATGTAAGCACATTGCTCTAATTTGTGGGCCTGGGAACATGAATAAGTATCTCTCCTGCCTGTTCAAAGCATTGGGTGGAAAATCATCAATTTTAAAGTTTGCATACTGCAAACACTGTGGTTGTGTTATGATCCAATCATAATACCATCATTTTATTTTGGCCTGCTCAGGGTCAGTTATCAATAGATTTAAGGTGATTACCGCTGCTGATAAAGTAGCTGAGATATGCTTTTTCCAAGGTATTATATTTTGACTACATCCAATTTAAAATATTTTGTCAA
Source organism: Ambystoma mexicanum (assembly GCF_040938575.1). Lineage (NCBI taxonomy): Eukaryota > Metazoa > Chordata > Amphibia > Caudata > Ambystomatidae > Ambystoma > Ambystoma mexicanum. The sequence continues at coordinate 1,092,151,436 of NC_090929.1, forward strand.
AATTGACAGCAGGGATCCTTCAGTGTCATTGGTTACACATTTTCTGTATCGATTAAGCATTTTCCATTTGCATATTGCGCCCATAAATAACAGGCCAAATTCATGGCACACTATACACATGGGTTGGCTGAGCGGGAGAGGCAATATTTATTTCCAGAATTGACTTTCTAATTTAGTCTAGAAAGTGAAGTCCTGGTGTGCTCTAGTCTCTGCTCCATACGTTATGGTTGGAATTATTTTTTGCTTATAGAACTTTATAACCGGCTGTAGGGAGAATTGTCCATGCCATTTGAGAATAATTCTTGCTTGAGTTGCTGCAGTGTTGATTTTTCTCTCTAAATCAAGCCTATATGGCAAGTCAGACGGGTGCTTGTTAGTGTTTAACCCTAAATAGCAATATTGGTTTGTTTCAATAGGTTGAATATACAGTCGCCACTTGTATTTATTCTTCCTAAGTGAGGTGTGCCACAGATCAGAATGTTTGTCTTGGCCAAGTTAATGGTCAGTTATTTTTGCTCTACATAGGATTCCAATGCCGCAAGTAAGTTCTGTAAACCTTTTGGTGTTTTTGAAACTAGGACTAAATCATCGGCATATAGAAGCCATGATAGCACCCGCTATCCAATGTGCCAATCTTCAGGAGGCGGGGAAGGGTCTGACAAAGAGGAGGCTAAAATACACACCTGTTTCAGGCCACGATTTGTTATAATTGGTTCAGACAAGTTTCCATCTATGGTCAGCCGTACTTGAATCTAAGTCTTTGTATGTAATTGCACAACTAAAGCTCGAATATATAAGGGGTGCAGTTGTCTTTTTGCAGGTTTTTAAACAAAACTTCTCCTGACACAGAGTCAAATGCTGCCTTGAAGTCAATAAAGGCCATATAGATCGGTTGTTTGGTCTGCATGCCCATAGTGCGAACAAATTAATGGCCGTACCCATGCCGGGAACAAACCCTGTCTTTTTTTGCCTCTTTAACCCGTGTTAATAGGTCCTTTAATAGTAGCCTCACAAATAATTTGCCAGGAATGTCCAAGAGGGCAATTGGACGATAGTTTTCTGGCTTTTCACGGTCACCCTTTTTAAAAATGGATACTATACCAGACTTTCTCCATGACTTTCTCCATGTCGGAGGAATTTGTCTTCGTTTGATGACCTTGGAGAAGATGATAAAGAGGATAGACGCCCATTCTCCAGGGTGAGATTTTAACATATGATCGGTTAGCCCATCAGGGCCTGGGGCCCGTGACGTGCTTAGTTAATAATGTCTTGCTTATCAAAGCTCATACGATCGATCAATGTCCATTCACCCCACTCTTGTTATGTTATGTTACTTTGCATTTATATAGTGCCTTATATACCATTGGTATGGTCTGATGGCGCTGGTAGGTTGAACGCCCTTGGGAACCGAGGTTCAAGTTAGTAGAGAGGGTAGAGGGAGTCAAAGGTGCGTATGAGCACCGGATATGTGTGCAGCTGGTGTGGCATCCGTGTAATAGCTGCTTCTTAGCGGTAGGTGTGGTGGTTGAGAGATCATGAGTATGTGTTCGTTCTGGCAGGATTCATCCAGACCGATTGTGGTTGCGTTAGGCCTGAGGAGAACACCTGGCTGGGGTTGTGTAACCAGCAGTGTTTATTTCGAGTGATGTGGAGTATGCGGCAGAGGTTGGTATGAGAACAGCTATACCGAATGGTGTCATAGTATCTCTGTGTTCTAGTTGAGTGGTGGTGTAAAGAAGAGAGTAAGCATGGTGATGTGATATGATGTGTTACATGCTCTTTCAAACGTTCCATGCACTCCAAACCATTCCATGTAAGTCGCGCAGTTCTATGCGCTCCAATCCGTTCAACGCACTCCAGTCCGCCCCACGCACTTCGATCTGTTCCATGCATTCGAATCTGTTCCATGTACTCCGATCAGTTCCGTGTATTTCTAAGTTGTCTTAAGCACTCCGTCCACATATTTCACCCGTTCCATCCACATACGTCACCCATTCCATCCACATGCTTCGCTCATTCCGTCCATATACTTCACCCATTCCATCCACATACTTTGCCCATTCCGTCCGCTCTACGCACTCATCTGCTCTACATGCTCTACGCACTCTTCCGCTCTGGGCACTCTTCCACTCTGGGCACCCATTACGCTCCACGCACTCATTCTTTCCACGCACTCATTTGCTATATGCACTGATCTGCTCTAAAAAGTCGTTCGCTCATAGGCATTCATCCGCTCTATACACTCATCCGCTCTGCACATTCATCTGCTCTATGCATTCTTGCAGTCTATACATTCCTCCGCACTTACACACTCATCCGCTCAGCGCACTCATCCGCTCAGCAAACTCATCTGTTCCACCTACTTCGTCCATTCTAACGATTTCATCCGCTTTGTTCATGTTCACTTCGTTCATTCATCATGCATTATCGATTCAGGCCGTGTCACTTGTCATATGCACTGGATCCGTTCCGTGCTTTCTATCTGTTTCATGCACTACACCCGTCTCATGTACTTGAATCGTCTATTCTGTACTTTCCATTTCTGCCATGCACTCATACAGTCGGTGTTATCTGTCTGTGTACTCATCAGGCTCTTTTATTCATCTTTCCATCGTCTTCTCTTTATTCATTTCACCCATTTTGTTCATTTTGTCTATTGCATTCGTGACATCCATTTCATCAATTTAAACCTCATTACTGTTTTCGTACGATTTATTTATTTCACTTCACTGCTTTGAGCTATTTTACTTGTTCTAATCTGTTTGTCCTTTTAGTTTATATTAGCGGTTAATTAGTTGTCAATTTCTTGCATGGATATTGATGTTGTATAGTTATTTGTTTTATTGTTATTCAAGATCTGGTAGTTTGTTGGGTTGGTGTCATTGAGATGCTGTTATTCAGTTTGGGTTAGTTTGCGTACGGGTTGTTTTTAGGGGAAGAGCCAAGTTTTCAGTAGTTTGCGGAAAGACATTAGATCTTCAGTTAGGCGGATGTGGGGTGGGAGTGCGTTCCACAGCGTGGGGGCTAAGGCTGAGAATGATGATCCGCCTAACCTGACTGAGTTTGTTTTAGGTACGACTAGGAGGCCGACTGCGCTTGATTTTAGAGTACACGGAGGGTGATAGGGTTTTAGCTTATCTTGAAGATATTGAGGTCCGGCCTTATGCAATGCTCTATGAGAAATGCATAAGGTTTTGAAAGTCACCCTTCGGGCCACTGGAAACCAGTGCAGAGTTTTAAGGGCGGGAGGGATGTGGTCTCTCGGGCTGAGCGCTAGTAGCAGTTTGGCTGTGGCATTTGGGCTCTTTGAAGTTTATTCAGTTGGTAAGCGTGGACTCCGAGGTAGAGGGGGTTAGCGTAGTCCAGTCTTGATCTAACAATTGATTGGACCGCAGAGAGTCTGTTGGGAAAGGAGAGATTTGGAAAGATGCGCCTAAGAGTTTTAAGGTGGTAGTGGCAAGACTGAGACGTTGTTGACTTGGCGCGAGAGTGTTAGGGCAGAATCAAGGGTGCATCCAAGGTTTTTTACTGAGTTAGAGGGAGTCGGTGAGTTGCCCATGGCAGATGGCCAGGGTAGTGGGTGCGAAGAAGTTCAGAGTTGCCACATACCATGATTTCCGTTTTGGAGGGGTTTAACAAGAGGTGGCTTTGGGTCATCCAGAGCTCTATGTCGAGGAGGCAGGAGGCGAGGTCAGGTCGGCAGTTAGGATTTGAGTTCAGGAGTTTTAGAATTAGTTGAGTGTCATTAGCATAGTTGTAACATAGGATGTTGTGTGAACGAATTATTGGTGGGAGGGTGATCAAGTAGAGATTGAACAGGAGGGCAGCTAGGCAAGCTCTTTGTAGAACTCCCGTGTTGACTGGTCGGGCTTTGGAGGACTAGGTGGAGAGTAGCGTTATTTGGTACCTATCTTTGAGGAATGAAGCTATCCATTTGAGAGCGGTTCCACGAATTCCTAGGGAGTGGAGGTGGTCAAGGAGGAGCGAGTGATTAATTGTGTCGAAAGCGGCGGATAGGTCCAGGAGGATTAATGCGGCGCATCCCGCAGAGTCTGCCGTGATTTTAAGGTCATCCCAGATTGAGGTTAAGGTGGTTTCAGTTCCGTGTCGGGCTCTGAAACCCGATTGCGCGGGGTCTAGGAGATTGTTGGCTTCGACAAAGGCATTTAGTTGGGAGTAGGTAGTTTGGTCAATGAGTTTGGCAAGGAACCTGGTGTTTGAGATGGGGCAGTAGTTTTTGGGCTCCAGAGGGTCGAGGGAAGGTTTTTTTATTAGAGGTTTGACATAAACCGGTTTGAATGCGTCAGGAAAAATACTAGAGGAAAGGGAGTCATTTATGATGGATCTTGTGTGTTCTCCTGCGCAGGTAGAAGCAAACATTTCTTTGAGGGTTGTGGTGGGGCAAGGGTCTAGCGGCGAGCCGGATGGTTTGCCGACAGAGAGAAGTTTGAGAAATTGGTCGGGTGATATTGGACTAAAGGAGTCGAATGTTGGTTGCGCAGTGGTCGCAGGCGGTGGGGTGGCCGGTATGGGGTGGGGGGTTCCTGGTGGATGTAAGAGAGCCAGTTTGGTGGTTAGCGCATTTGTTCGTTCGAGAGCCGTGGCGTAAAAGTGGAGAGAGAGTGAGTCGCACAGTGATTGTGAGGGGATCGGGACGGTGGTAGTGCATGCCGTTTTGTTGAATTCGGTGATGATTTTGTGAAGTTCTTTGCTGGGGTTTTTGCAGTTTAGGATTCGGGAGTTGTAGTGGCCTTTTTTTGCTTTCTGGATTTCGGCTTTGTACTGATGAAGGTGTCGGGCCAAGGTGGCTCTGCTCTCTTGGGTTTTGTCTTTCTGCCATTTGCGTTCTAAGTATTTATATAGTTGTTTAGTGGTCTTCAAATCAGTTGTGAACCATCTAGGGAACAGGCCACGGCAGGCTGATGGTTTGGAAGAGGGTGTGAGCCGCATTAGTGAGGTGTTGAGCCATGAGTCAAAGGCATCGGGGGTTAGTCGTTTATTGAGTTGGCAGGTAGGTGGAGGAGAATGGAGGAGTGCGTTGGCTAGGTCAGGAACGATTATTAGTTTTTTCCAGCATTTGCGTAGATTCGGAGGATCAGGTTCGAGTACGGGAAGCGGGTCGGGTGAGTGAATGGCGAAAGAAACAATGAAGTGATCGGACCAGATGATGGGGGGGGGGGGGGGTTAGATGTATCTGGTTGTGGAAGCTAAAGATGACGTCAAGAGTGTGTCCTTTATAGTGAGTCGGGCCGTTTATGTGAGGTTGGAGGTTAATCGCGTCTAGACCGTCAACTAGAGAGTGAGTCATAGGGTTGGTGGGGATGTCGAGCCATATGTTGAAATCTCCAAGAAGGATGAGGTTGGGATGGATTAGTTGAAGGGTGGCAATGGTGTCGCAGAGGTTGTTTGAGAATTGTCTATCGTAGCCAGGGGGTCTGTAGATTATTAGGAAGCTGTGTGAGAACGACGGGGAGAGGGATAGTTTAAGGAGGAGTGATTCTAAGGAAGGAATGGAAGGTTGGTTGTCGATGATTGAGGCGTGGGAGTGAGACTTGAAGACGAATGCTATTCCCCCTCCTCTAGAGGGACGGTTCAGTGGGATGAGGGAGTAGTCAAGAGGGGGGCGGGGGTGAAATCTTCCCAATTTTGAGCCAAGGGGATGGCATACACATTTTGAAAGTGTTGGATCCACCATTCCTGAGGGGCCAAGTTAATTTGATAGGGAACTTGGGTGTTTTGATATGCAGTGTTTATGATCTTCCAAATATCTGCACTATTCTTAGAAGCCAGTGCGGCGAACATGCGCTCATATTCTCTTTGATACATTATGGCACGATGAGCTTTATGCCAATTTTTATATCTCATCTTGAAGACTCGGGCTGCCTTCTGTATTTCATAGGCCGGGAAATGTGGCACAGGTCTGATGGGTTTGGTCGTAATTAGTTTTTCTTTTTTTCAGCCGCCTGATCAAATGTGCATTTATGCTTATGCAATGGCTTTTGATTAGTTCATAAGTGCATTTTAAACAGACATGGCGGCCAAATAATGACTGTCTGAAACGATTATTTCTGGATTGAGGCTTTGGGGGTCAGCTCGAAGCGATAGCTCAAAATCGAGCAATCGCCCCGCCGACCATCGAAATCTATTACGCCCATTCGCAAGCTCAAGCTGTGGCATGTATTGGTCTATGCAGGGAGAAGGAATTATCCAAAACAATTTCAGGGCTAACAGCTCATGATCGCTATGTACCTGGAGGAGGACCCAAAAATCCTCAATGTGAAACATGCAGTCGACAAAAACGTAATCGATTATGGCATTCTGACTCTCCCTCTTGCATGTGGGCTGTGGGTACTATCCCCCTTAAGGGCACCATTTAGCATTACAAATGATTTGTCACGAATCATGGAAAGCCACTTTTGAGTGGTTCCATCTGCTTCGGTAGACTGACTATTGAAGCAGTGAATGTATAAATCTGCTGCAAGGATGGTGCGTATAATTGACAAGTCTAAGGCAATGAGTTCAAGCATGGGTTCTAAATGCTGGAAAAAGGTAGAATTAAAAATGCCATCATGATTCCAATATATGCTCAAAATGAACAAGTTACTTTCTTACCTGGTAACGTTCTTTCGATGGGATGGTCCGACGACGTATTCCATATCTATGACATGTAATCACCACAGCTGTGCTGCTTCGGAAACTTTTCGGCGTCTGTGTCCTGCGTCGATGACGTCGCTGCGCCGTCGTCGAGGACCTCCTCAGACGTCCGACGTCATCCGATGTGATAAGTAGGACGCACGACGCCCATAGCCTCAGTTGTAGTTTTTTCCCCCAGAACGTGTGACATAAGTCAACTGCCAGTCAGACACACAGCCTTGCGGAACGTAAGCTGCAATCGCAAAAGAAATTCTGCAGCGGGGAAGGCAGAGCGGGAGCGATATGGAATACGTCGTCGGACCATCCCATCGAAAGAACGTTACCAGGTAAGAAAGTAACTTGTTCTTCGAGGGGATTGGGTCCTCCGACGTATTCCATATCTATGACAGACTCCCAAAGCAGTACCAAAGCAAGGAGGAGGGAAAGAATTTAGAATCAAAATTTAGAATAGCCAATCAAATAGCAGAGCAAAGGACCGCCTTGCCAAAGGCCAGATCCTGTGCTCGGATGGAATCGAGGGAATAGTGACGTACAAATGTATGTACTGAAGCCCAGGTGGCTGCATCACAGATGTTGCGAATAGGAACACCCCTCTGCAGGGCAGTAGACGCAGCCATACCCCTGGTAGAATGGGCCCGCAAGCCAGCCGGTGGGTCCTTACCCGCCAAGCGGTAGCACTCCGAGATGGCCAAAATAATCCAGCGAGACAAAGTCTGTTTCGTCACAGCTTGCCCCAAACGCTTTCCAGCGTAACCAATAAAGAGTTGATCATCCACTCTGACCCGGGACATGCGTGAAACATAAAAGCTTAAAGCTCTCCTAGGATGAAGCCTATGGAGTCTCTCCTCTTCCTTACCAGGATGCGGAGGAGGATAGAATGCCGGAAGAACAACCTTCTGGGCCAAATGAAATTCCGTCACTACCTTCGGAAGAAAAGAAGGACGAACTCTAAGGACAACCCTGTCCTTGTGAAATACAGTGAAGGGAGGCTTAACTGAAAGTGCCTGTAACTCACTCACTCTGCGAGCGGAAGTAACCGCAACTAAAAACACAGTTTTCAGAGTTAACAGCCTCAAAGGGCAAGAATGTAAAGGCTCAAACGGAGCACCCATAAGAAACTTAAGAACAAGGTTTAAATCCCAACCGGGCACCAGGAAAGGTGACGGAGGGAACACATTAGTGAGCCCTTTCAGGAACTGTGAAATCAAAGGGATTTTAAAGTAAGAACACTCTTCAGACGAGCGCTTAAAGATGGACAGCGCCGCCAGGTAACCCTTAACGGTACCCACTTGCAAGCCCCTGTGGGCCAAAGAAAGTAAAAAGGACAGAACCATGGGGATGTCACATGCAAAAGGATCCACATTCTGAACTCTGCACCAGTCGCAGAACTTACGCCAACGGCAACGGTACAGAGACTTTGTTGCTGGCCTTCGGGCCGAAAGTAACACCTCCATCACGTCCTCAGGGAGGTCCCAATCCTTATACCTCAACCTTTCAGAAGCCAAGCGTGAAGGTTGAGGGATCTGACCTCTGGATGGAGAACCTGACCCCCCTCCCGTGAGAGCAGATCGTCTCGGTAGGGAAGACGACGTGGAGGGCAGATGGATAAGTCGAGAAGGTCCGGGTACCATGTCCTCCGAGCCCACGCCGGGGCAATGAGGATCATCCGGGAACCGAACTTCCGTAACCTCCGCAGCACTTGCGGGATGACGGGGACTGGAGGAAACGCGTACAGCAGCGGGAAGGACCACTCCACCACGAACGCGTCTCCAAAGGCTCCTTTTGGAGTAAATTCCAGCGAGCAAAACCTTTCGCACTTCCGGTTGACACTGGAGGCGAAGAGATCCACTTGAGGGGTCCCCCAAAGGGCGAAGATCTCCAGGAGAATCTCCTGAGCCAACTCCCACTCGTGAGAGATCGCGCTCTGCCTGCTCAGAGAGTCCGCCGTCACGTTTTCGGCTCCGGCCAGATGAACTGCCGAGATCGAAACTTCCTGCTGGATGGCCCAGAACTCGAGCTGCATCGCCTCCCTGCACAGAGGAAGTGACCCTGCCCGCCCCTTTTTGTTGAGGTAGTGCATGGCCACTGTGTTGTCCGTCAGGATCAGGACATTCTTCCCTCGCACAGACGGCAGAAAAGCCTTCAGGGCTAGCCTGACGGCCCTCAGCTCCAACAGATTGATATGGAGTCTGGACTCCGACGGAGACCAACGACCGCTGACTGTCAGCCCGTTGGCATGAGCTCCCCATCCCGTGAGGGATGCATCCGTCACGATCGTCACCTCCGGCCAGGGAAGCCAAAATGGAGCCCCCCTCATCAAGTTGCCTTCGACGGCCCACCACAGAAGGTCCCGGGCGACCGAGGACGGCACCTGAATCGAGTCCGACATCCTGCCGGAGGACTGCGACCATTGCGTCTTGAGTGCCCACTGCAAAGATCTCATCCGTAGGCGAGCCTCTGGCACCAGAAGAATGCAGGATGCCATGAGGCCGAGCAACCTCAAGAACTCGAACGCTGGGAGCGTCTGGGCATGCTGAAACTTGTGCACCATCTGCTGAATGTGAAGAGCCCTCACCTGGGGAGGAAAAAACAGCCCCAGGGAAGTGTCGAGCACTGCTCCGATGTACTGGAGCCGCTGTGTTGGCGTCAAATGGGACTTCTTTAAATTGATGGAGAAACCCAGCCTGTGAAGGGAGCGACAGGTGACCGACAGATGATCCAGGACTTGCTCGGGAGAGCTCCCCCTGATCAACCAATCGTCCAGGTAGGGGTAGACGTGAATCCCCCCTTGCCTGAGATGCGCTGCCACCACCACCATGAGCTTGGTGAAAACCCTCGGGGCGGAGGTCAATCCGAACGGCAGGACCCGAAACTGAAAGTGCGAGTCGCCAACCGCGAACCTCAGGTACTTCTTGTGCTTGGGATGGATCGGCACATGGAAGTAAGCATCCTTGAGGTCGAGTGACACCAACCAGTCCTGAAGCTGAAGGGCCTGGAGGACTTGAGAGAGAGTAACCATCTTGAACTTGTCCGGGGCGTGGCTACGAGAGCCATGTAGGAGGACGCGTTCCAGCGGAGCTCCCGAGATCCTGAACAGATCCGGGCAAATCAGTACAGTACGACTGCTTATTGAATACCGACGAGAGGCATGCCAGCGTGTGAAGGTGCTACCGAAGTACTGTGAACTTTTGGAGGTCATAGTGGCTACGACGGCTGAGATCGGAGAAGAAAAGTCGAGAGACGCCGAGAACAGAGGGCGACTCAAAATGGCCGACATAGACCTGAGACGGGATTGAAAAGAGTTGCGGGAAGACCTAACCAGGTCAGCGTGCAGTGCGCCCACTCATCATTCGGTAGACCTGTACGTCCTCAGAACCATGTCCAGTAAGGCAGTGCGACCTAAGGCGAAACAGCCCACGCTGGATGACTTCACCAAAACGTCCCCGGGCTCGGACGCCACCAAGAATAAGGATGCACCGGCCGTGGGTGGCGCGACGACTTCGAGCTCTAACCAAGAAATCCTAGCAGCGATTGCGGACCTGAGAGCGGCCTGGGAGTCGAAATTAGAACAGGCTGTCTCTGAATTAAAAACGGCATTGGACCTCAAAGTTGGGGAGGTCCAGGAAGACGTCAATCTACTGAGACAAGACGTTAGGGTTCTGGCGGAGCGCACAGAGTCCCTAGAAAAAGAAGTTGGCCCGAATACGGCGGACTGTGCCACCCACAAGGCAAAACTGCACGCCCTAATCCAAAGGGTGGGCAACCTGGAAAGTAGAGCGGAGGAGGCTGAAGGACGGGCCCGTCGCAACAATATCCGCATTGTGGGCCTACCGGAGGGGACGGAGGGCCGTGACCCTACTGACTTCGTTGAGACCATGTTGCTGCAAGAGATATCCGGAGGGGCCTTATTCCAAGGCTTCGCAGTGGAGAGAGCACATAGAGCCCTAACGAGGAGGCCGCCTCCTGGAAACCCGCCCAGACCCATCATTGCCAAAATTCTTAACTATCGTGATCGGGAAAGAATATTAGAACATTTTCGAAAAGGAGGCACGATCAAGAGAGGAGCAGCAAACATCACGGCGTATCCGGACTACACCCTAGATGTGCAGCGGAGCCGCATGAACTTTGGGACTGTGAAACGGAGGCTGAGGGAGGCAGGTTACAAATATATGTTGCTTTACCCTGCAAAACTTAAGGTCATACAGGCGCATAAAACTTTATTTTTCGAGACCCCAGAGGACGCCATGGAGTGGCTCGACGCACAAGGGTGCCCTCAAGAATCGGCGGACCGGCCCCAGAAGGACTCGGAGGAGCTGCGGAAGACGTAAAATGGCGTCGCAAGATGGCGCAACTCATGGACCCTAAGACTTGATTATAGTCGGTTCGGAACCTTCGGCATGGAAGGTCAGTTGGTTGTACTGTTTGCCACAAACATTGAGATTATTACTGAACGGGAGCCCCATGGAGCGATACTCTCTCCCCACAATAGCTTAGGTTAGGTGGCCATTAGGGCGACCTCACCCTACTGGGCTCCGTGCACGGATCGGTGTTTGCGGAACCAGATGTGGGGGTGCCTAAGCTCTTTTGTTGAAGCTGGGCAACAGTTGGGGTGTGTGGTGTTGGGGGGAGGGTGGGAGAGGGAGGGGAAAGGGGGTTGGAGTTTGGTTGTGTGTGTGGTTTGTTTGGGAATGAGCTTATTCGCGGAGTGGCTGCAGTGGGACGCTTTCTGTGTCATGAGAACTGCTGGAGGTTCCCGTAAGTGGGGTGGGAAGACACATAGCTGCCATGGGTGACCTCAAGATTGCCACCTGGAACGTCCGAGGCCTCAATAATTATCTGAAAAGAAATAAAGTCATGTTGTATCTTAAACGACAGAAGATCGACATTGCCCTGCTACAAGAAACGCACCTGGCACAACATAAATTAGACCTTGTAAAGAAAAAATGGGGGGGTACAGTGGTGGGCTCCCCGTACTCGGCCTATGCCAGAGGGGTGCTGATCTGGGTGGCCCCGCATGTCCCACTTAGAATTGTACGAGAGGAGGTAGACACGGAGGGTAGGCTGGTAATACTGAGGGTACTGATTGAGAACAGAGGACTGAGTATTATTAATACATATGCCCCCAATCAGAATACTGCTGTATACTTCAGGACTCTATGTACACGCCTGGGCCCGTGCGCAGGGGAATCGATCATCTGGGGGGGGGGACTTTAACTGTGTTCTTGACCCCAAGATAGATAGGTCCGACAGGAAAGTAGACAGGCCCACCCCAGCGGCCAGGGCTCTACGGGTACTATTAGACGACTATGGACTAGAAGATGTCTGGAGATTGAAACACCCCACGGCCTTGCAGTACTCTCATTTTTCGGCCCCTCAACAGTTGCACACGAGACTAGATTACTTCTTTGCTACGCCAGAAGTGACGAAAACAACTACACAGGTTGAATACAGAGCGAGGGTCCTGTCGGACCATTCGCCCTTGGTGATGGCCTGGCAATACGGCCGCCCCAGAGGGCGGATTCCAACATGGCGCCTTCGGGCGGAGGCGCTCAGAGACCCGGTCTTCAGAGAAGATATTAGAGAGACGATTACAAGGTATTTTGAGGAGAACACGGGCAGTGTAGATTTGGCTGGTACACTTTGGGAGGCCTTCAAGGTGGTAGTGAGGGGCGACGCTATTTCTAAATCAAAGGGCCTTCAGGGGGGGGGTTTTAGCTGAGCTGGAGAAAGTGGAGAAAGAATTGGAGCGTGAATGTACCAGAGGGGGAGGGGACACAGACCTAGTACTCGAATTACAACAACGATGCTCAGAGCTTTGGGAGCGGCTTTGTGATCTCAATTACAGGAAATACGTGGAGAGGCAACATGCAGGAGGTGACAAAACTGGTCGCCTACTGGCATGGCTTTATAAGAGGGAAACCCCCAGGGCCCCGGTCATGATGATAGAAAGGGAAGACGGAGAAGAGGCTCACACTCAGGAAGAGGTTAACGCTGCTTTCTTAGATTATTATAAAGCGCTGTATGAGGACAAAGGGGAAGACAATCTGGATAAAATCAGAGACACACTGGAAGATATAGAACTGCCCAGGATTAGTGCAGAGGAAAGGGAGGAGTTAGATGGCCCCATTACGCTAGACGAACTGGAAGAGGTGGTGAAACGGCTGCCTACTTGCAAGACCCTGGGCACTGATGGACTCCCGAGTGAGTTCTACAAAACGTATAGCGCAGAGATACTCCCCCCTATGATGGAGATGTACAACGAATCATTCGAGGGAGGCCGATTGCCAGACACGCTCAGAGAAGCGCTGATCATACCACTGCCCAAGCCTAACAAGCCGAGACAACACTGTGGATCGTACAGACCGCTGTCGATGTTAAACCAAGACAGTAAGATCCTGACAGCGGTCTTGGCGGATAGGCTGCGCAAGGTCATCGGTAGGCTGATACACTCGGATCAGACAGGTTATGTCCCTGGCAGGAATATAACTCATAATCACAGGCGGCTCCACCGAGTGATAGAAGAAGGGAACAGAAGAGATGAGGAAATGGCAGTGATCTCCCTAGACGCAGTTAAGGCGTTTGATTCGGTGAGGTGGCCATGGCTGTTTGCGGTCCTGAGGGAATATGGGTTTGGGCCAGGCTATATCAGATGGGCGAGACTACTGTATAGCCAGCCTACGGCTAGGGTGCGCACGGGATCAGTGATATCCGATAAGTTGCACCTAAGTAGGGGTACTAGGCAGGGATGTCCTTGGTCCCCGATGTTATACATACTGGCCTTGGAACCCTTAGCGGTATACCTTAGACAGCAATATGACCTGGTGGGCATCGAGGTGGGAGGAAAGAGCCATTTGATATCCTTATATGCCGATGACTTGCTGCTGTACCTAAAGTATCCGGAAGAGAACCTCCAGTATGTTTTGGAGGTCATGCAGAAGTATGCCGAATTGTCCGGCATAGCGGTTAATCCAGACAAGTCGAGCATGTTCCCCCTAGGGTACTATTCGAGGGTCCCCACGGAACGCTTACCGGTATTGCCCGTGCCTTGGGCAGTCGAGTACTTCCGATACCTCGGAATAGACATATATCACACTGTGGGAAATGAACAGAAGCTCCAAAAAGTTGACTGCAGACAATCTACTCCCCCTTCTCAACACCCCATGCCTCGCCCCTCCTTTCCCTCAAGATCCTAACATCCTAGCAGACATACTCAAGGATACGCTCACCAATGCTATAAACTCCATCGCTCCTCTAGAAGAGAAAAAAGAAAAAAAATCCTTCCACTCAAACGCATGGTTCACAGAGGACCTCCAAGCTCTGCGTGACAAAAAGCGCCAAGCACTTAAAAACTGGCAGGCCAACCCATGCGACATCACCAAAGACTTACTCAAAGTCACTGCAAAAAAATACAAAACCGCCATCTTCAATGCCAAATCTGAATCATACAACCGTCGAATACTAGACTCAAAGTGCCACTCAAGAGAACTCTTCTCTATCTTTAAAGAGCTCACAGTGCCTCCCACTTCCTCTGACGAGATCATCAAGGATGAAGGCTGGTGCAACAGTATCCAAGCCGCCATGCTCAACAAAATAGACCTCTTACAAAACAAAATCCGCGACCACTACAATACCTTGCCAAAACAGAGTCGACACTTAGATTCCCAATCCCATAGCAAAACCACTAACATTCCCAAATTTGCCTTTAAAGAAGTTTCAGAACTAGAAGTCCTGGACATACTGAAACATCTGAAACCATCGACTTGCAAAGCCGATACATGCCCCCCTAAATTAATCAAGGACTGCGCTGAACCACTTGCCCCAATCATTACCGCATTCATTAATGCCTCATTCAAGTCCTGCTCTGTCCCAGACAGTCTTAAAGAAGCCTGGGTGCGCCCACTTCTAAAAAAGCCCACTCTCGACCCCACGATGCCTAACAATTACAGACCTATAACAACTGTCCCCTTCCTTCTCAAGATTCTAGATAAAGTGGCACACAGCCAAATCCAACTATACCTCGAATCTAACTCCATCCTAGGCACCAGACACTCAGGCTTCCGCAAAGGTCATGGAACAGAGACTGCTTTGCTGGACCTAAAAAACCAAATAACCAAGATATTGGACAAAGGTAAACCCGCCCTTTTACTTCTCCTCGACCTCTCTGCGGCATTCGACCTAGTGGACCACAAGACCCTCACCTCACACCTCTCCCACTCCGCACATTTCTCTGACCAAGCCACCTCCTGGATAACCTCATTTCTTGAAGGGAGGGCCATGAAAGTCTTTTCAAACATTTCGAGCGCAACACCATCCATAATACACTGCGGTGTCCCTCAAGGCTCCTGTACAGCACCTACGCTTTACAATCTATTCACTAAGCCCCTATTCGAGAAACTTGATGCACTTGGGATTGCCTACACCAACTACGCCGACGACACCCAAGTGCTCCTCCCTCTATCAGGCTCATACCACAAAGACGCCCTAGCTCTAAAACTCATATATGCCACCATTCAAGCCTGGATGGCCACTAACGGCCTATGTCTTAACGGGGATAAGACTGAAATCCTTATCCTCGGCCAAAAATCCACACTGGCCAGGCTAGACAGCTGCTATGCCAATTTCAACATCGACAACTGCACTATCCCAGTCCTATCCTCTGTGAAAACGCTAGGGGTCTACATTGATGCAACCCTGTCCATGGACAAACAAGTTAGTGCCATTGTCTCCGCATCTGCACTAAGCACTAAACTCATCAACGCCATTAAACCATTCCTTTCCAAAGAAAACTGCCTTTCAATAGCAAGAGCTACCATAGGCGCTAAACTTGACTATTGCAATGCACTTCTAGCCGGCACCTCTGAAAAAAACCTAAACAAACTCCAGGTCACCCAAAATAACGCTCTAAGAGCAGCACTAAACATCTCCAAAAGGGACCACATCTCACTGGCAAGGCAATCAGTTCACTGGCTCCCTGTCAAAGAACGCATCACCTTCAAGGTACTGACTACTACCCACAAATGTATCCACCACACTGCACCTTCATATCTCTCAGACACCATTCTCAGACAGACCTCATCCAGACCTACCAGACTCTGCTACACTAACCAACTCACTGTACCACGCATCCACAAGATTACAGCCGGGGGGCTGGGTTTCCCCTACATAGCACCAAAACTTTGGAATAATCTCCCCCACGCTCTAAGAGCAGAAGGCTCCCTCACAGCGTTTAGAAAAAAACTCAAAACCTCTCTCTTTAACTAAAATTCCTCTACCTACTGCCATTCAGGCACACACTGCTAACTATTGCTACTGCCCAAACTGTTTGCATGTATGCCTCTGTATGCTGTAACTAAGACGCGCTTTCCCTGTAACCAGCGCTATTCTGTAACCAGCGCCACGATGCCTCAGGGCTGATTCTGTGCGCTTAACAAATGCGAATAAATAAATAAATAAATAAATAAATAACATCTGCATAACACCGAGGTTGCTGTGGATAAAATCCGTGCGTCTATGCGATTTTGGGAAAAGCTGCCGCTAGCGATGATAGGGCGAGGGGCGTTGCTTAAAATGGTTGTCTTGCCTAGACTGCTGCATTTCTTCAACAACATACCATACTTAATAGCAAGGAAGTTCTTTACCAAACTCGACAGTATGTGCAGGGACTTCCTATGGCACGGCACTCGCAACCGAGTGGCGCTGTGGAAGCTACAAAACTTCTACGATAAAGGAGGGATTAAATTACCACATTTTGAGGCCTATTATGTAGCGAGCCAATTGCAATATGTTACACAGTGGCTCTCTGATGAGGAATCTCCCGAGTCCAGGTTGGTTGGGACAGATTGCACCCCGTTTTATTTGAAGGAGATCATCTGGGTCCCTAGACAAGACTTAAATCTTTGCCCTGGTATGCTGTTACTTGGGTGGAAAATGTGGCGTAGAGCATGCCGGCTACTGGAAAGCCCGGATCCGTGTTCGCCGCAGGTGCCACTGGTTGCCTTGACTGCGGGGGATGGTCAACTTAGAAAATTGATCAGAATGTACTGGGAACCGGTTGGGTTGGCCACGTTAGGAGATATATGGCAAGATGGGGCCATTAAGGATTTTACAGACTTAGAAGACGAAGCTGGGTTACATGGGGGCCAATATGTTACATACCTCAGGTTGGTACAGACTATCCGAAAATCTTGGCCTGAGACGGTGTTAGCGGAGGATCCGGACGCCCTGATTGATACAATATATGACATATCGGAGGGTGGACACGAGATCTCCAGATTGTACGAGGTGGTGATGTCCCGAGTGGGAAAGGACTTGACAGACTTGAGACTAGAATGGGAAATGGAAGTGGGGGTTCAGATGACTGATGGGTTGTGGGAACGGGCTCTGGGATATCATAAAAAAGTGTCCAGAAATGCTAGATTACAGCAAATCCAACTATATATCACACACAGAGCGTATTTGACCCCCAAGAGAATAGCTAAGTTTGCGAACTCGGGCAGGCAGGCATGCCCGAAGTGTAACGAGGAGAATGCGGACATGACGCATATGTTCTGGTCCTGCCCAGTAATTGAGGTCTTCTGGGGAGAAGTGTCACAGAAGTTGGCTGACAAAGGGGTCCCGATAAGCATTGACACGACCTGGGCTTGCCTTCTAGGGGGGTTCTCCAGACCAAAGAACACCAGACATCTGGGGAAACTGAGAGACCTAGCATATATACTCGCTAAGAGGAGGATAGCTATGAACTGGAAGCAATGCTACAAACCTAGGATAGAGATGTGGTGGAGGGATCTCCAAAAATGGGCGGAAGCCGAAACCATGGTCTGGCAAGAGGCATGCAGTAAATGCGGGGAGGAAGATGTGGGCAACCTAGTAGCCTGGAGGTCATTAGTCACTGGTCTGTTTGGGGTACGAGGAGAACCTACTGCCTCGGAGGAGGAAGCCACCCGGCCACACCAGGACGATACGGAACTACCCTGTGGATGAGCTCTTGGGGGGGAGGGGGGGAGTGTAGTGTTGTGTTTTGTTAAGTGTTTATTGGTTTATTGTATATAATGTCACAAGTTTGTTTATACTGTTTTCACTTAAAATAAAATAAAAATATATTTAAAAAAAAAAAAAAAAAAAAAACCATCTTGAACTTGTCCTTCCTGAGGAGTTTGTTCAAACCGCGCAAGTCCATGATGGGTCTCAATCCCCCGTCTTTCTTCGAAACCAAAAAATAAGGGGAATACCATCCCTTGTTCCTCTCCGCTACAGGCACCAGTTCTATGGTGGCCTTTCTCCAGCAGGGCTTGAATTTCCTGCGCAAGGAGCGGATCCGGACTCTGCAAAGAGAGGTTCCCCGGTGGATTGTCGCGAGGCCTGTGCCGAAAGGGAGGACAGTAGCCGTGGGTTATGATCTCCAGAACCCACACATCTGAAGTAATGGCTTGCCACTCTACAAGATGCTGCGCCAGCCGTCCCCCAACCGGCGAACCATGGGACATGGCCTCACGACTGAGTGGGAGCGGCTGCAGCGTTACCTGAGGGCAAAGAGGCAACTGCCCGAGCGGCCTTGGCACCACGGGTACCCTGTCGTCCACCTCTGGTACCCCTGCGTTGGCCTCTTTGACTGCCAGCTCCTCTCGCTTTACTGAAGGATGAGTAATAGCGAAAGGAACCACCCCTCCACTGCTGTCCCCTATGACGAAAAGGCGGAGGTTGGCGAACTGCAGCGCCCAACGACTTTGCTGCAGCTTTTGAGGTCTGCAACCTCTTAAGGCTCTCGTCAGCCTTGCTGCCAAAAAGGTGTTCACCGTCAAAGGGCATGTTGAGGAGCCGGGACTGCACATCAGGAGCAAACCCCGACTTCCGCAACCACGCAAACCTGCATATCACGGTGCTCGCCGCCATGGACCTACTGACGCATTCAGCTAAATCCAAACCCGACTGAACGGACTCACACATGGCATCCTTACCATCCTGGACCATAGCAAGGAAACGATCCCGTTCATCCCCTTCGGGAATATGTTCAGCCGCTAACGCAACACAGTTCCACAGAGTGTGCGTGAAACGCGACAAGGCACAAATGGAGTTGGCCGCCTGAAGCGCCATACCACCAGAAGAAAACACTTTCTTCGCCCAGCCATCAAAACGTTTGTCGTCCCTATCAGGAGGGATGGTAGGGTACGACGCCTGCTTCGCCGGGGCCGTGGCCGCCTGCACCACCAAACTCTCCGGAGTGGGGTGCCTGGTCAAGTAGCAGGGGTCGCCACTGGCTGGACGGTATTTTCGCGACAAGGATCTTCCCACCGCCGGGAGACTCTCCGGAGCAGTCCAAGCCGCCGCCACCCTTCTCTGTAAAGCCATATGGAACGGCCGAACCGGGTCAGTTGGGGGACCAACATCAAGGATGTCTGTCAGATTATCCTGCACAAATTCCCCTGGGGGAGCAGACCATCCCAAGTACTCAGAAAGCCTAGCCATAAGGCGCCGGTACGAGGAATCAGCATGAGAGCCAGGCTCAGGCTTACAAAACTCCACCTCCGGAGAGGTGTCCAGTCCACTGGCATCATGCAGTGACTGTCTCAACTCGTGAAACTGACTATGGCCCGAGACAATTTCATCCGGAACCTGACTAGGAACCAGGCCATCAGAATCCTCATCCGCCTCTGAAATATAGTCCAGGTGGCGAAAAGAAGGCACTCGAGAGTGCTTGCTCTTAACCAGAGCCTTCCTAGGGGGTCCACCCGTGCCCTGGGGTACCTCCGACACGAAAGGCGTCGAGCGAATCGGCGCCAGCGTCGAGAGACCCGGCATCGGCGCCGAGAGGATCGGCGTCGAGGAAATCGGCGTCGACGTCAGATGCAGCGCCTCTAGAATCGGCGGCGTCGACACAGCCCTCGAGGCCGGAGCCACGAGCGTGTCCCTCGACGACCTGAGCGTCGACGGCATCAACGACTTCCTCGGAGCCAGAGCCTCGAGAAAGCCTGTCGACGCCCTCGACGCCACAGACGTTGATGCCTTCTTCGAAGACCTCACAGGTGCACACGGTCTCGAACGCGTCGAGGACCGGGACCTGGAACGGGTACGTCGAGAACGAGTCCCCTTGTCTGAACGGGACCTCTCCCGTGACTCGTGCCGACCACTCTTGCGAGCGGTGTCTCTCGACCTCGACCGACCCCACTCGGGGGCGCGGACGCCTGAGTACCCTGCAACTCAAGAATCGCCAGCATCTTCTTCCCGAAGGAAGCCCATTCCTCCGGCGTCGCACAGCTGGAGGGGTAAGCGACGTGCTGGGCAGAGCCCTCCGAAGAGGACCTGGAAGACGGCCGGTGTCGGCGCTTCCGAGAATGCCTCGAAGAGGCTGAGGAGTGGCGAGACCGACTCCTAGAAGGAGACCCACGAGACTTCCGACGATGACACGGAGAGTCACCCCTCGAATCATCCGTCGAAAGCCCCGCAGACTTCGACTTCCGGGGCTTGGACACCCGACCTACCGACAACAACTTCTTACGTTCGCGTAAAGCTTTGGACGTGAGCGACTGGCAGTCGATACAGTCATCCGTGTCGTGGGCCTCCCCGAGGCACCAGAGGCAGGCGTCGTGCGAGTCCGTCACCGACATCTTGGACCCACACTCCCCGCACTTCTTGAAACCCGGACGCGGGGTCGAAGACGAAGTAGACATCTTCAGAAGGATTTTCACAAACGAACAGGTTTGAAGAACCGAGAAGAACAGAACTCCAAAGAGTCGAGGCGTTTAAACCGAGAAACACGAAGCAACACGTTCGCGGAAAAAACGGAACTGAGGCTATGGGCGTCGTGCGTCCTACTTATCACATCGGATGACGTCGGACGTCGGAGGAGGTCCTCGACGACGGCGCATAGACGTCATCGACGCAGACGCCGAAAAGTTTCCGAAGCAGCACAGCTGTGGTGATTACATGTCATAGATATGGAATACGTCGGAGGACCCAATCCCCTCGAATGCAAGGTTACCAGCTGGAACTTTGATTTTTACCAATTGCATATAGATATTAGGCATGGCCCATGGTTCTAGGGAAATATTCATGCCTGATTTGACTGCTACTAGTAGACCAGCCGAGCTGCGACCTCGATGAGAAATTTTGGCTGGAAGTAACAATAACATATATCCATGCCAGGTCAGACGTGTAAGTATACCAGGTCTCCTGAAGAAGTACAAAGTTATTTACGGGGTTGTGCTCTAGATGCAATATGAAACATCTCGTGTTCCAGCTGGCTAGTCTGCATGAAGTCATGCTTGAGGTGGCGGCTTATTATGCACAGGTCCCCTCCCCATCTTCAGCCTCATCGCCCTTAACTGTCTTTCGCCAGCCGACGCCTCGTCATTTCCCAGATAATGGAAATTCAACCAGCTCTGAGAAGGATGTCCAGGTGGCTTACTTTGGAGTTGATTGGTTCCACCAACTCAAGGGGAGAAGTCGTCCTTGCAGGGGCTTCTCTGTCGATACGAATTTGGAGTTTCAGCACAGCAGCAGGGCTTCACCAGGCAAATCAACGGTCCAGGAGTTGCAGCAGGCGTCCTCTTCAAGTTCTTCTTCGGTTCCTTCGTTCAGTGTTCGACTCTGCCTTCAAGCCAAAAGCCTCGCCTTTTATTCAGTTCTCTCCCATTCATTCCAGGCTAGCTGTCAGTCACCCAGCAGGGTGGCTGTCCTTGCCGGACAGTCAGCCGGCCAAACACTACAAAGTGCATTTGGTTCTCCTAGGAGACTAAGCACAGGGAATTTCGGGCACCTCCCTAATTTCCTGCCTACCCAAGACACCCTGGAGCCAGAGGCGGGCTTCATCGTGAATCCCACCAAAGGCAAAGTGAACAATGGGACCAAACCTGGTTTGGTGCACCGGGTAAACCTCAAGAAGGACCTTTCCACAAAGAAATGGCGAAAAAAGAAGACCAGGGCCATTTTGACAAAAATGGCACCTTTGGGTGCTTTACCGCAGCTGAGACCGCAGCTCGCGGTAAAGGCACACTATGGTAGTTAAAACGAAACCACTGCCACCAGCCATTCAGTGAGAAAAGGGTAACATAAGAAAATGTTACATGAGAAGCTAGACAAAGGGGATACTAGGTAACTCCTCCAGCACCCTATTGTAAGATGGTGTGTGCTGGGTCTAGAAAGTTACAAATGTAAGTGAAGCAAATTTCACTTTAATGCTCTGGGAAACAGTAGTTTATCCCAGAGAAGGTATTTAAACCTTTGGGAAATCTGAAAGACTTCACTGTGCCAATGCACTGAATGTGCTGTGTGACACAATGTAAAAGAGGATGCCTATGGAGTTTGTCAGACTCCACAACCAAAAGAAACAGAGTTCCAAATCACATTAAAATACATGGGAGAGTGGGAAAAAGAGTCTCACTCTCTCCAGGTTAAAACAACAAAGTCCTCAAAATCCAGCAAAGTTGCTGTGGGTCTCCAAGGTGGAGGGAATTAGCACATTTCTGAGAATTCTCCCTAACAGGAGTAATTTGTGAACAAATAATCTTTGTGGCTGGAAAGAGTTCCATTAGTTTTCTGAAAGTATCTTTCATGGCAAACTGCAAATACATTCTAGTTACATATCCTAAACTATTGCCTCCACAATGTACCATACTGATTTTTGAATGTTTCAAATACACCATATATTCACACATGGGTAACAAATGACTCAATTAAATTCTACAAACTCAATACCATAACACCTCCACTTCTTGTAATCCAAGATTCTCAGAGATGCCAAGCTGTTCTACATATATCTTCACCCAATTAATCCACAAATCTCCTAACATCCAAACGGTCTTCTTGTTCATATCCATGCTTGCAGCAATTCAAAAAAGAAATGAAGTACTTCCTACACTACCCTCCTATGCAGCTCACCTTCTCCTTCACAAACAGAAAGCCTGATTGGATGTTCCGCTGTATCCGAGAAGTCCACAGAGTATAATAAAAGGGCCTGGATGGAATGTGTGATACGTGTGCGAACAGTCACAGACATCAAACGCACAGGGCAGCCCTTTTACCTTTTTTACCTTTATCTCTCCAACACTCTCTCATTGGCTACTTTCGAACACACACACACAAATCCATCAATCGCATCCAAAAGGTCTACATGTAACCATGTCACTCAGTTCAACAGTACCTTTCAACACAGAGTGCATTTGTGCTCTGAATCAGAGCCTTCCCTATCATAAACTGCAGTCCAAACGTGTGAAGATTTCTATTTGCAGATTCAAAAAGATCTACTTCCCACAATCTACATCTAAGAAGACATACTGCAAGTATGCTTTCATTCTCAAAAGTAATTTTTTGTACCACATTTTTGTATATTATATAAATAACCATATCTATAAATATATGGTGTTTTTTAAACCACTATCAGATAGCAATTTACTTGCAACATATCGCACCTGCTCACATCAAGTGCCAGTTCATAGCACTATAGAAATGTTGTGCAAGTGTATTTTCATTGTTTCAACAAATTTAAAGGAATGGTTCGGTCAAAATTTGTTATTGCCCCTACGGGTCGGCCATGTGTTTTTAAGCCTAAGATTTTAGAAAAATTTCCTATGGACCTTACCCGAATTTTCGTCCATTAAACGCATGCGAAAACAGGCACCAGGGAGCTGCCATTTTGTGATAATCCTATCATTTCCCCCATCGCCCTGGCTGACCTGCTTTTGCGGCACTAAATCATATCCCCCGCCCCTGAGCCTGTCAGCAGACGCATACCGCCCATTTCACAACGCCAAAGCACGTCTCGTGTCAACATTCGCTGCGCTTCAGCTAATGACGTGTCGCCAAGGAAATGGCAAGACGCCTCTTTCCTCAATAAGTATAAACAGACCGTTTCACAACACACAGCAGCAGATTTTCGATTCCATTCCTCTCTCTGTGTTACTTTGAGTATTCTGTGACTCGTTTCTGTGCGCTGGTCAGCTACCTTCGTTGCTTGTAGCCATGTGGACAGATACCAGTACCACCGCTATCAATTATTTTAGTTTGTGCAACACACAATGGATACAATAATGCCCTACATGTACGAGCCCGAGTATACCGAGGAGGAACTACTGGAAAGGGAAATGCGCAAAAAACGATGGGGCTTCGGACAGCAGTTGGCAGGACGAATCAACGGATGAAGACACTGGACCTAGTCGCATGGACGGTGTTTCCACCTGGTGCACATGTAATCGGTGTGAGCTAATGCCGACCGAGGAGGAGAACTGCTGCTGCTGTGAAAACTCGGGATGCGTGGCCTACATTTCGGAAGGCGAGCCACGACCGCAATGCATCACTGAGCTGCCAGACTTCAGGGCAGCCTGCCTCACACGGTCCGTGTTGAGGATAAGGATGGTACTTATGCACGAACATCGCGCAACTGTTCGTCCTCGTAATCCGAGTAACGAGTAAGTATACTCTGCTTGTCATGCCACTCCCATTTCATGGTCTTCTACTATATCCAAAATTACATATACATATCATTGTGTCGCATGAAAGTCTTTCAATAGTGTGCAGTGTCTAGATAGCATTTGTCCGAGCAGAATGCCATTAGTTACAAGAATTGTCATTGACAACAAACGTTTATTAAACTTATCTTGGTCATTTAAAAACAGTTTGTTTCATTCCTTTTCAAAGGTGGTACAAGCTGGTGGCCTATCGTTCCTTTACATGGTGGCTTCACGGGAGGCTTGGACACCGCGTTCGAAGAGTGATGCCCGCCTGTGCCGTTCATGCCATAAGAGAAACGTTCCCGAGTGACAGCGGTCAGTACAGGGGATTTTCTCTCGCTGTGCTGCAACCTGAACTGTACAATGTTTAAAGTCTTGTATTTTTGTGTCATCAAAATTAGATACAAAATAAAACACCACATATATTTTAACAACGGTTGTTTCGATTTTTTAAATCAATCAAGTGTGTCTCCATTCAAGGATGGACGTCAGACACCTGTGCTCGGAATGGGTGAAGTTCAGGTCGCTGTGAAGCGGGGTGGTCACTATCTAAGCTAACATAATATATTATCAATAATGCATGCACTAAATAACACTTGTTCAAAGTCTTTCAGTCGGTTATGTCTCTATAAAAGTCACACATATATCAATACTATCAATTAACATTGGATTATACAGGCCTTAGGTCAAGGGTCTGGACCACTATAATACAGTGTTTGAAGTGTGGGTCTGTGCTCACAAGAATCTCCGATATGTGGCATTTGTTATTGATAGGCAACGATATACTGCAGTAGGGGTCTAATGTTAGTTGGGGATCTGCTAGGTGGCCATCATGGCGTGGTCAGTGGTCTGGCACATGGAGAATACCTTGCAGGGACACAGGGTCAGAATGGCAGTAACTTTCCACTGGCGAGGGTGCGTGGGCAAGGACACATTTGTGGAGATAAACGAGCCATGTGCTTGGTTCAGGCCGGTTCACATGCAGGAACGTGATCTCAGAGAGTGATGTGTTACATTTATTAGCTGTTGCAAATACCTCTGGAGTTTTCCAGTCAGAGTGGGAACGAGGCTGTGGGCCTTGTGCTCTGCGCGCTGTACTATTGCAATGAGGCCTGGTCACCAAAATGGAGTGGAAAGGGGGTACAAAAATGGATGCCCCGTGTCCTGCTCAGTGTTCCCATCTACGCGAATGTCATGCAAAGTTAACATCACATAAGGGCAAGGGAACGGGCGCAAACGGCCAAGGTGCCAAACAGCATATACACTTCAAAAGGTATCCCATGCCCAGGGGCCATCGCTCACATGGCCTCCTCAGACCCCATGTCTCCAGGCAGGCCTCCCCTGAGGCAGGCCGTCCCCCTGCAATAAACATAATACCACGACATACACACGTCATTCATTCACAAACACACCCCTGTTTCTAATACTTTATAAACCACTTGATATGTCTCATGAGAACATCTTTGTGCTTTGCAAGTCAACTCCTGAACCTTCTACCTGAGAAGCACTGAGATCTATGCTAATCTGCTCATCGCCGTGCTATCTGTGACCGCTTCGAGCAAACTCGTCAGTGTGGCCACCTGTGGCCATCTACCTGTTCTCCTGCAACATACTGCTCGGCCTGCTGAATCCAACTGTTTGTTGGTCAAGGTAAGGCCATGTATCCTAGTCATATTTCGGTCATTTTTACATTTCAATCTATTTGCTATTACAGTACCCAATAGAGCTATGGTCATTGGTCTCATTGCTATTGAGTTTCAATTGTTATGCTATTAATAGATCTATTTATTTTCATCTGTGTCAATTGTCATCGAATTGCATCCTTCGGGGGTCCAGTCTATAATGTAAGCATGGTTCCTTTTCGTGCAAGACAGAACATCCAAGGGACGAGTCACATGTTCAGAGTTTAGTCACATAATTTAAAACATTTCTGTAACTTATGCAAATTCTAAGCCGCACATGATGAACTGGTATGGTTCCGGCGACCAAAACAAACCTTGCATTGAGCATGGTATGGTTCATTTACTTTTTTATGACATTTTTATTCATCAAGGTTTTATAATAATCTTAATATTTAATTTTCAGAATTTTCAACAATGCCTGCCTGTTCGATTAGCGGTTGCCCTTCGAAGACCCATGCTAAATCTGAAGGCACTACAATGCATGTTTTCCCGAAAACTGTTGATCGAATAAGAGAATGGGTCAGATTTTGCGGATATCCACTGGATGAGCTGGAAAGTAGAGTCCAACAAGTCTTTGAGGACAAGAGGGGTGATCGATACCGCATCTGCAGCCGGCACTTTCCCTCGAACATGTACACCACATCTTGGGTAAGAAGAACAAACGGCGATCGACACGAAAATTGCTCTCAAACGCTATTCCCACTCTATTCATCCACAATCCACCACTGGTGAGTCAAGTGTATGTTTCTAGCTTTAGGCCTTGCTGTAGTGTGTAGGTAGCCGAATGGATTAATTGATATTTTAGGTGTTGTTTCCAATTTGTAATACTTTCGACATTGATATGAGTATATAGCTTTTTGAATAATGACATTTATCAATATATTATTTTTAGATTTCATAACCCACAAACAAAATCTATATATGGGCACAGGGAACTGTGCTATATTGCGCATTACTCAAGTATTCTGTCTCCTTACATGGCAATTTTAAATATTGGCATTTCATTATCAAACAATAATTTACCTTTACAACTTCTTGACTATCCCTTGAATCTGAAGCAAGAACATTCTACTTCCGTCACATGCTCGCAGTTATCAACCACTTCTAACGCGTATCAGGTAATCATACTTGGCTATTCCGCTACAGACTTATTTTATGCATGTCAAGTAATAGTTTGTATGTATCGTGTGATTATTTTACCAATTGTTTGGTTAGTGCTTTCCAATTGATATACACCTTAGTTGTCGTCCCCTGGTGTTTGTTTTCAGTTATAATTAGTGTTATCCATTCTAATGCAAGTACTGTCTTTCAGGGAGATGCTGAAGCGTTCACCACATTGACAACAGCCCTAGATGTTCTTCAGCAGCCCGAGGTATGGATACTGACAGCTCAACTGACCGTGATCATCAGGACTGGAACACTTGTCGTTTGATTGTTCTACACCATGTTTCATATGTGGTTAGCCGTTGATATGTACCTGTGCGGTCGACCCCAAGCGTGTGTTGTGTGTTTCAGGCAGTTGTTGAATCGTCAACCCACGCGCTTGATGCGGAGCCTGACATTCAAGTAATTCCGGTGGAAGCGGGACCATGCGGATACGAATCGGTGCAACAGCTTTCGGAAGTGCGCACCACATTGACAACAGCCCTAGATATTCTTCAGCAGCATGAGGTATGGATACTGACAGCTCCATCAAGCGTGCTCATATAACGCGATTCCATTTGCTATACTTTCTTCCCTATTAACGCAAGTACTGTGTTTCAGGGAGACGATGGAGCATCCACTACAATCACAAGATCCCATTTAGACGATGCAGATGTAAAGAAATTGAATAAATAACTTGATTAAATCTGATCATTTTTAAATATTCCTTGATTCTTTTAGACAATGCAACATTTGTGGTTATCTCTTTATATGTACCTGTGCCGTCGACCCCAAGTGTGTGTTATGTTTACGATATTGAAAACCATACTAACGCAAGTACTGTGTTTCAGGGACTGCTGATGTCCCCTCTTCAATACAATCATTCGTGGCAGTCCATGTAGAGCCAGAGGTATGGATACTGACATCTCCATCGAACTAGGTCATCAGAGCTCGAATACTTGTCGTTTGATTGTTCCACACAATGTTTAAATCGTGTTTGGCTATTGAGATGTACAT
Organism: Ambystoma mexicanum; assembly: GCF_040938575.1. NCBI lineage: Eukaryota > Metazoa > Chordata > Amphibia > Caudata > Ambystomatidae > Ambystoma > Ambystoma mexicanum. Next base: position 1,092,179,373 of record NC_090929.1, read on the forward strand.
GTGTGTTCGTCCTCGCGTGCGTTTTACGCTAACAATATTTTGATACACAGTAATGAAAATACTATGTTTCAGGGAGTCGATGGAGCCTCATTCCGTGCTGTCTATGTGGATACAGAAAATATAGTCGTTGCAGCACAAGAGGAAGGGGAGACATGCGGATACGTATCGGAGCAATAGCGTGCACATGTTGAAGGTCGAGTCAAAAAAGTTGCAAAGAAAAGAAACCAAAATAAGGTTAGTTACAAACAGTTTATAACTTTAGAAATTTTTTTGTGCTGGGGACTATTTTATGTTTTTTTCCAGTCAATTGTACTATACTTTATCTTGTGTTTAAACTGAACATCCCTTTTCCAATCTGTCCTCTAGTTACCCGTGGGTCTACGAACTATACATACACAGACAGTGAAGCGAATGAGAGATGTTGCTTGCCAGACCATTTACACTATGGAGGAACTATTACTTCAGACACGGCATGTTGAGACTCGGGATGCTCATGTCCAATGGCCAGAACCTGAAATGAATGTGTCCGGAGAATCCAGCAAAGTTTTATTGGACCATTGCTACAGTACGACCGCACCGCCGCAACAACATGATACTGGATGTATTGAAGATAGCTCTGAAGTAGTCGCAGATCAATTCATACAATCTACACCCGCCAAAATTTGCCACCAAAAAAGCTTTCGACATTGTTGTGTTCTCCCATCAATGTTGAGGTAGCAGATGTTGAAATGACAGAATGAACCAGCAGCAGCATTCACCGACGCATCAGAACTTGATAGCAGCGATATTTCTTTCAAATGTGGTGATATGTCCTCAACGTCACAGGCCGAAACAACTTTGACGCAGGATGAAAGTGGGCAAATACATAGCATTTGATAGTTGTTTGATGGATATTATAAGTATGCTGAAATGTGGGCATTCCGTCAGAGGGAAAGTATGTGGGAAGCCATTGATTCATGTGACTCGTCAAAAACAAGGCAGTAACGTCACAATACATGACGCCTGTAGATTACATCATACGTTCTCTTGGTCTGCACAACCGATGCTCGGGAAACTGCCAGCAGGCAATCTACCGTGTGCAGCTGCATCACTTTTTAGTGGCTCCAGTTTTAGAAAGTTAGAGTCTTTCTTTCAGTTTGTGGGACTCCATTTCATTTAAAAAACGCAGTACTACAAATACCAACATGATTATCTGTTTCCGGCCATTAGTGATGCTTGGAAAATTGAACAATTGTCTCTAGCAAGTACATTTGAAGGCAGACGATTCAGGCTAGCTGGTGATGGACAGTGCGACAGCTCTGGATTTTCTGCCAAGTACTGCACCTACCACTTTCAGGACATGGATAGTAAGAACATTGTCAGTTCGGTGGTCGTGGAGGTAACACAATGTACATCCTCAGTGGCCATGGAGAAACTAGGATTTATAAAATCAGTGGAATATCTACAATCGAGGGGAATGCACATCGACCTCATAGCCACGGACAGACACGTTTCAATTGCCAAGACAATGAGAGAGCAGTTCCCACATATTAAACATCAATTTGACGTATGGCATCTTGCTAAATCAATCAATAAGAAAATCTCGGCTGCAGGGAAAAAAAAAAGGTTTGGAAAGTATTTCAGAGTGGTCCCAGTCTATCAGCAACCATCTTTGGTGGAGCTCCAAAACTTGTGAAGGGTCAGTGGAAATACTACTTGAAAAATGGCGGTCACTGATGCACCACTGTACCAACGTGCACCGCTGGTCAGAAAACCTACATTTCCACCAATGTGAACATGGCCCTTTATCCCCAGTGGAGGCACGGAAGAAGAAGTGGTTGAATCCATCTTCATCGACACACAAAGCCATTGAGAAGATTGTTTTCGATAAAACTCCATCAAGAATTCTGTCACACAGGAGGTTTGGAGGTGTTCCACAATATGTGCGTAAAGTACAGGCCAAAGCGCTTGCATTTCAGCATACAGGGCATGAGACATAGGACTCTACTTGCCGTCTTGGCCCATAACGAGAATCTTGGCCGTGAACAATCTAGGACTACGGGTAATGTAAGGATGCCTCGCTACACTAAGGCCTTTTCAAAAAGAAGTAAGCAATGGGTGATCAAACTAGTCTATGAGGAAATGGAGTTTGACTTTGTCAAAAGCCTTATTGTTGCTATATTAGAGAAGCACAGATATGGAATTTTGAACGTTTCTGTGCAGAGCACTGATCCATTGCCACCCAACATTGCCACTGTGCCATGTCCACCCAAAGGAGAGCTGGTTGTGAAGTACAAATCCCGGTTTAAATAATTGTAATACGATTGTCTTTTTGTAAATAATTTTTATTGTACAGTGTGCATACAAAGTACGCTAACCCTAACCTCTACCTTCACCATCCTGGGTGCCGAACTACCTGGATATCATCTTTGAATTCTCTCTCTTTTCACCTCATATTGCTGACCTTGTCTATATGTGTATGTATATATTTTTGTTGATGTAACTAATTTTCGCAATCTCTTATAAATGCTGGGCACTTAACCGAGGGGAGGCTTGCGTATTGCAAATAATAAAACAAACAAACAATAAATCCCACTTTCAACTCAACTCCTCGGGTACTTTATACTTTCCCTGACCTTCCCCAAAAAATTAAAAGACTCAATAATTATGGTTCTTTGGGGCTTCAAAGCTCGCAGACAACGAGGACAAAATTGCGCCAAGCGAGCCGTTGCAGATGGGAGAGAAGCCAGTTCGCATTTGCACATTGAGGCGCACTACATAGATGGATTCGAAACTTCAAGTTCTCACAGATGGCTTTACTACGGGATGTTGCAAAGAAAGAATGTATGCTCATTTCTAGTGAAGGTCAGGGGCTTTGATTTTCAGCTCGCGCCCTGAAGAGGCCCACAACTCGCACTGGCAGTATAAGGTTCTATTGTTTTTTGACCTTGAGAGACAGGGATCATGCAGAAAGAACTTAATTTGAATGGGGGTTTGGGGATGCAATAACGTTTGAGACGATAAGGCAGAAAATTCTTAAACTAGACCGAGTTTCATGTTAGTTCAGTATACGAAAAATCGCTGTCAAGAGCACAGTGGGATTTACGGACTGCATTGCGCAGAGACACAATGGAAATTGCAAATATAATGTAAGTAACTCTTTAGACGCTTTTATACCGGAATGAAGAATTAATGAATGGATGCATGAATAAATGAATGAATGAAGAGCTTTGAAAAGGTTTGTGGGATCGTCCTTGTAGCGGGCACATGGGCATGCAGGTCCACATTCCACACGCATGTAGACAAAAAGTCGTTTCTCATTGTGTAACAACCTCGATTTATTTCGTTAGTTTTCGCATTGATTTTGGAGCCGAACATACTCCATTGCACTATTCTTGAAAGTAAATAGTTTCAGCTCGACCGTAATAAATAAAATGAATAATATTAATAAAGATCGGCTGGCGAGACTAATTATAAATTTTATGTTTTCAAAATAGGTATATCCTTCCCTTTTGCCCCTGCCACCAGTTTCAGACACCGGCAGATGGATTTTTTAACCGCCAGCTGCAGCTTAATGTAAACAACTGCACCATTCTGATGATCTTATGGGACGATCGCCAAGGGCCCATATGCCCTTACGCGGTACTAGCGGCTAGAAGCAACATATCAACTTTTATGCTGGCCTAGTGCCTACTTGATGGAACAGCCTTGCGGTTCAACGTGCGACAAAAGCGCTTCTTTGAACGAAAACCAACAGCCTGTGTACCATAAAGGAACAGCGCGTGACTCACGATAAGATTTTACGGATTTGCGGATAGAGATAAAAGAAAATAAATGACTTTCGGAGTTCATATGGCAATTGCAGAATATTCTATAAACATTTAATGTCAAATAAATGTACTTTACCAAATTTACCGTGTTGCTGTTTGATTTTAAAGTACAGTTTCATTTTCCGAATTGTGGCACGCTGTTTTGTGAGCTGATCTGTGTTGGTTTCCGGGTTCTGTGTGAAGTCGCGTAGGAGACGACTGGGCGCGTTTGTCTACGCAGCACAGTAACGTCACGGAGAGAGACGGGGAATATGAATGTTTTGATAATGTCAGGCTCAGGTGCGGGGGATATGATTTAGTGCCGCAAAAGCAGGTCAACCAGGGCGATGGGGGAAATGATAGGATTATCACAAAATGGCAGCTCCCTGGTGCCTGTTTTTGCGTGCGTTCAATGGACGAAAACTCGGGTAAGGTCCATAGGAAATTTTTCTAAAATCGAGCGACTTAGGCTTAAAAACACATGGCCGACCCGTAGGGGCAATAACATTTTTTTGACCGAACCATTCCTTTAAAAATGTTAGTGCTGCTTATGCACCAATCCATTGTGTGTCTTTTTCTAAAGTGCTGTTAAAAAAGAGGCATAGCTGAATGCAACAGTTTTACTTATGTATAAGGGTACAGTATTTTCCATGCACTGCTATCAGGTGCCATGTAGTGCCAATATTTTGCACCTAGCCTTACAAAGTGATAATAAATAATACTATACGAATGTTTAACAAGTGCATTTTCCTTGTTTGTCAAAAATATACAAATGTTTATGCTGGTAAACCACCAATGCATTACGCGTCTTTTAGTGAACTGCCATTTAAAAAAAGCATAGCTGAAGACAGTTTGCTTATGTACAAAGGTACAGGTCTTTCCTGGCACCACTATGAGATGCCATATAGTTGCAATATTTTACACCCTCAACAGGCAGTGCCACCTGATAATGCTATGAGACTCTTTGCCAAGTGCATTTTTATTCTTTGTTAAAAATTTGCAAATGTTTGCAATAGTTTCAGCTATAATGTCCATTAGCAGCACCAGCATTTTTACATTTTTTTTTTACAATTAAATACAGCACACTTCCCAAACACCCCCATAGAATGTTTAACTGGCACTTCATATGAGCACATGCAAACTGTTACAACCATATGGCATCTAATAGCACCACACTTAATGTGAGCAGGTGCACAATGTTCCAACTACATGGTCATCTCATACCACTGCCTAGAAAACACCATATCCTTACACAAGCCAACACCACCTCACTAAAAGACACACATCATTCTAACAATATTCACTTTCTAAAGGGAAACCTCTTTAGGGCACAAATGAAAACATTAATTCGCAAATAACTATTCGAAAATAAACACTAACATTTATCCCTATGTGTACTCTAATACAACAGTTTCAGCTTACAGATGTTTAAGCAAACCCAAACTACAATTCCATCTCTCAAAACAAAACCACCCCTTCCTATACGACTATAATGTATGGGAGCTTGTTCTGCCGCATCGGTAGGGTTTTGGAAGAAAGCTGGAAGTTCTATGGTCTGGATAACAGAACTTTGAAATACATTTAGGGGAAAAACGTGGATGTGTTCTTAGCACCACCTTGTCTTTATGGATGGTAACAATGGATCTTGAACTGAGTTCTTGTAGCTCACTGACCCTTCTGAAGGATGTAATGGCGACCAGAAAAGCAGTCTTGTAAGTGAGGTATTTAAGATGGATTTTATGCAATGGCTCAAAATGGGGATCCATTAGCTTTGTAAGTAAAACATTTAAATCCCAACCAGGAGTAGGCTTCAAAATAGGGGGTCTAATCTTTTAACCCCTTCCATGAATGCCTTAACTACTGGCACTTTCCACCACAAAACATTTGAGAGGTGGTGTATGCAGACAGTGCAGCTAAATGGACTTCAAGTGAGTGGAAAACTAACCCTGAATTCAAAAAGGTAAAGCAAATATAGAATAATGTGTGAAGGAGAGCAATTAATTGGACTGATGTCTCGATTTTCGTACCAGAAAAACCATTGTAGTAGCAATGTCTAGTATTGGGTTTGCGTGCCTCTTTAAGGATGTCCATATTTCTTTGTGGTTAATTGAGATGACCAATTTCTATGACTTCAGGAGCCATGCTGCCAAATCCAGCGTTTGGGGGCACAGGCGATGAACTGTTCCCTGGTGTTAGCACACAGTGTCATATGGGCATGGAAGTTTCATGGGTAAGCAGAGGGACATTGTGAACAGGTGTGAGAACCATGGCTGACGTGTTATGTTGATTTATACCGCTACCACCCAATGGCAGTCTCCAGGCTCACATTTGAGCCATCAGAAATTATTTTGACTAGTTCTTGGTGCATTTTGTGGATGATCTTCTTGAGAAGAGGGGGTGGGAGGATTAGCGTAAGCAAATCTCCCTGACCAATTCATCCATGGAGCATCCCCTTGGACCCTGTCTGGGGATATCTGGGCAGGTAGTCTGGCCGTTGTGCTGGCTTGCACATAGATCTATGTCTGGTTGTCCTGCATCTCAGAAGATGTCTTCTATACTGTCTTTGTGTAACTGCCATTCGTGTTCTGATGGAAGTTGTAATTCTCTGCTTAGGGGATCGGCTAGGTAGTTCTGTTCCCCTGGAACTTGTTGGGACAGAAGGAACATGTGTTTCAATGCCCAATTCCATATGTTCTGTGCTAGTTTGGACAGACTTGGAGAATGTGTTCCCCCCCTGCTTGTTTATGTAAAATATAGCTGTTGTGTTATATGTTTGGATTAGGACTGTCTTCCCCCGAAAGAAGGTGCTGAAAGGCTTCAAGTGTTTTGAACAATGTTAACAAATCTAGAAGGTTGCTGTGCTTCTTTGTTAGTGATTGTGACCATGAGCAATGTGATTGAGGGGATGTGCTCCCCAACCTGACAGCGATGAGTCTGTGGTAAGAGTGGCCTCTACTGCGGGGGTGGTGAATGATTTTCCTTGCAGAAGGTTAATCTTTGTCCACAACTGCAGGGAGTGAACTAGGTTTTGCGAAATTATCACTAGATCGTCCCAATGACCGCTTGCCTGCAACCATTGTTTCGCTAGCCACTCTTGCATTGGACACGTGTAGTCGGGTGTGAGGTACTATGCAAATGCAGGGGGCCATTATTTCTAGGAGGTGCTTGGCTTTCCGTACAGTTATCTAATGACCGGATACATAATGCAGAATCTGAAATAGTCAATGTTGTACCCTCTTGTTGGAGGGGTAAGACCAAGGCATCGCTTGTTTGAATTTTGAGCCCAAGAAACAGATTTGTTTCACTTGGAATGAGACTGGATTCAGAAGCCTAGATTGAAAAGCAGGTTAATTGTTTCTTGGGTATTTTGTTGACAATTTTGAGGTGTTCTTCCTGTTATTAGCCAGTTGTCGAGTTAAGGGTACACTGGAATCGACTGTCTGCGAAGGTGGGCAGCTGCCACTGCGAGGACTTTTGTGAATACCCTTGGGGCTGAAGATATGCCGAAGGGAAGCACCTTGAGCTGGTAATGAGTCGTGCTGACTTTGAACCTGAGATATTTTGTGTTAGCTGGCAACTTTGAAATATGAAAGTATGCATATTTCATATCCAATGTCACCATGTAATCCCTCTGTTTTAAGAGCAGAATTACTTCCTGAAGGGTAGTGTGAAGAATCAGCCTTGATTCTTCCCAAATCCCGGGTCAAAGACCCCTCTCTCACGTGGCCAGGACACAACAGATGCATCCTGACCCAGTCCCTGGGAGCGGTGATGTGGGGAAGAACTGCCTGGGGGAAGAATCCAACCAATGGAGGAAGGAGATTAAAAACTTGAATACCCCTAAAATATTCAGGAATTACTACAGGGCAGAAATTCAGAAGAACCCTAAGTTTTTCGGTTTCAACTACAAATGCCAGAAATCCTTAACTCCTGAGCAGAGGAAGAGGAAGGAGCCTGAGAGCGAGAAATGGTATTCCCCCATTCCCAATAATACCCCACAACTCTCCCTCAGCCTTCATTGGGTATTGTCAATCACAACCCATCTCACCCCCTCCCCATTTCCAACAAACACTGAGATGAGGAAGATGCAACTAAGATCAGGGAGGATTACCCATAGGAAAATCATTGGGAAGCAAGATCAAGCCTACTACTGCAACCTATCATTAGGCTGTCCCATAAATAGTGTCAGGCAAGGTCAGGCACTTTATCCAAACTGGGCACACCTGACTCCACTTGACTCTTCCCTACACTATAAAAGGTGGAGTTCTGCCAGAGGCAGTGAGCAAGCTGGGGATGCCATCTGTACCAGGGAAGCCAAGGAGAAGAGAAGGGCAGGAGCTGAAGGAGAACAGTGTGAGGGTACTCTGGGCCGGTGTATGGGAGTGGCTGCAGCGTGGCGAGGGAGCTGTGTCTCTAAGAAGCTGGAGTGAGGCTGCCTGCATCCTGCTGGTGGCGTATATTGGAGTGCTTGTTCCCCTGGGACCTGTCGGCTCCAAGTGTGTCTGAGAGGCAGATGGTGATACCCTGACCTCAACCCTGCGTGCGTATCCTGGAGGGACCACCTGTCAACACCATGCTGCCCGGTGAGTTTCATGAAAGTTAATAAGAGAAACTCGGGAGCTTGCGTGTGACAGCAGCGGAGTGGGAGGAAGGCACTGAAAGAAAGCGACACGGAGCGAAAAGCAAGTGACAGATGTGAAAAGGCATAAAGCAAGAAAGCAAGCAGAAAGTGTAAAGCGGCATGAAAGAAGGAAAGAAAGCCGAAAGCAAAAGAGAGAAAACAAGTGGTAAGTCAGAAAGAAAGCTTGAAGGAAAATGCACTAGGGCCGCTAAAATAAGAGGAAAGTGAACTGTAAAAAATATAAGAGAAGGAAGGGTGTGAGTGAACCGAAGCAGGAAAGAGGGTCCGCGAGTGACCCGACAGATTTGAAAAGTGAAAGTAAAACCGTTAGGAAGTGAAAAGAGGGTACAAGTGACCTGTAAGTGAAAGTGCGAGCAGCACAGGAAAGTGACAAGACGGTGCAAGAGTGCACAACCCAAAGGAACTGAGGGTGCCAGCAACTCAAAGGCAAGAGAAGTGTGCAAGAGGCACGGCAAGACAAAAAGAGGGTGCAAGTGTGCACGATAGAAAAGAAAGCGTGCAGGAGGCACAGTGACATGGAAAAGAACAGAGTGAAAGAGGCACAGAAGAGAAAAGGTGCCAGAAGAAAAGGACAAAGAGCAAGGAGAGGGGTTGCAGGTTAGAGTGGTAGCGCTTGGTAGGAGCAAAGAGCCCATCGTTCTGGAAAGTGTCTAATACTACCCCATGTAAGAACTGTACAGTGAAAGGTACATACGGACTAGGAGAATATTGTTTAATTAAAGACAGAAGGGGCCTAAGCTTAGGGAAGGGAACCCCGAGAGGCCTAACAAGAGTTGTGCAAAATACATTGTTGAACTGTGTAAAGAGGGGCCTACACTTAGTGAAGGGAACCCCTCAGAGGCCTGACCAGAACTGTGTATTTTTGTTGTTTGGAACTGGAAGAGTCTGAACTTGGGGAAGGGTACCCCAAGGGACCCAAGGATATTGTGAACTTTGTTGATTTGCTGCAAGAGCCCAGGGTGGAAGGTTCGAAGGGCTCCCCTTTTGAATTGAACTATCTTGCACTGGCAGAACTACACCCATTGCTAAGAACACCTGAAACCGGTTGTGGTTTACATTTCCTTTTCTTTGAACCGCTATTGTCTTTCAGAAAACTTCCCATCACATTTTGTCAGAGAGTGAGGGCAAGCATAGGTTTAGACACAGACGGATTTGGGTTTTGGACATTTATACACTGACGGTCCTTAGAAACCTCAGCTGAGGGAACAATCCCTTTAGAATAGGGCCAGTTAGGCATTCTACCAACCCAACAAAGTGTATAAATAAAGGTTTTCGAATTGTTGTCTTTGAGTCTGTGTCCCACTTGATACCATGTCTGTCTCACAATAGTCATTCAAAACATTTGTGGTTCGACATATGTGTTTGCTGGATGAAGGTCCAACAGAGGGCGCATAGTTCATTCCTTTTTGGGAACAAGGAAGTACGTTGAATAAATACCCTGGTTTACCTCGTGAGGAAGGACCAGTTCTGCTGCTCCTTTTGGAAGGGCTTGGATTTCTTCCTGAAAAATATGTTGATGTTCCTGAGTTTTTTGGAGGACGGCGATGTGGTTGTGACAGGAACTCTATGGAGTACCCTTTTGTTACAGTGGAAAGCACCAACTTGTATGATGTGATCCCCTCCCATGCGTGGACGTACGTGATCTTCGACCCCGTACTGGGTTAACATGGGAGGGTTCCTGAACTGGAGCTTCATTGTTTTTGGGCAGTGGTACCTTTAGAGGCTGCTGTCCGGGATTTATAGGTAGACTGAAAGGGGGTGGATTGCGCCTTTTTTTGGATACCACTGTGAAGACTTATTCTGCCCGAATGTAGATTGAGATGCCCCTTGGGTAACTTTGGCCTTAAAAAAAAAAAATAAAAAAAATAATGCATGTATTAAAAACACCCCTTTCTTCGAAATTTTCCCTAAAGATTTAAATGTTTCATGTTCTTTTTTGGCTGTTTCAAGGGCTCCATCTTCTGCCTTACTGAAAAGCACATTGTTGTCAATGGGCATATTTAACAGTGTTGCAGGCATGGCGTTTTAGTAAGGTTCCTTCTGCAACAATTCTGCCTATATTTTTAGCCACATCAAGGTTGCCTTTAATAATATTATTTGCAAACCGTTTACATACACAGAGTTTTGAGAATTTCTGAACAAATACGGTCTGGGATGGAATCTAGTTGAGTTTGGACTTTATCCCAAAAGGGATTTATTGTAGCTGGAAAGCAGGGTTGCGTTTGCAATCTGCACTTGGTATGCAGCTGACGTTGCTACTTTTTCCTAATGCAAAAAGCTTTTTGCTTTCTTTTCGGTGGGTGCTTCAGTAAAACCCAATGGTGTGCCTGCTCTTTTGCGGGTGGTAGTAACCACTAAGGAGTCAGGTTTTAGATGACCTTTAGTGTAAAAAGGGTCAGAAGGTGCTGGCTGAAAAGTTGTTTTTATCCTGGGGGGTTAACAGCCTGTGAGGGGTCAGCAATGAGAGGCGAACATAAAGCTGTAATGGTCTCAACATTAGCCATGTTTGACAAATCAACTACTGGGACACCAGTGGTCCAGGGGTGAATATCGGTTTCTAAAACCATCAATCAGCCTCATACCTCTAATACACCAGAAGGAATCCGAACAGATTGGAACAAGCAAATGATAAACCTTGTCCAATTTTGGTAATGTGGACGGAACTGCAGTCTTATCTCAAAGGTTGTGGATCATTGGTTAGTTGCAACACACTGAAAATACAATGATTACCCAATGATAAAGGGACTGCCTAGTCAAGGTTGTATCAAAAATATCGATTGTATATAAATATATATTATTTAGCACACAACAGATAGCTTTAACAAAACTACGAAATACAACCCCCCTGGTAAAGTAATGCAGAGGACGGACAGTTTCAAAGAAGGAAAAGGGATGCACGCTGGATACTGACAAGAGGGTAGTCGGTATGGCTAATAACCAAAACAGTTTAAGGTTTCTTGGCTTCAGCACCAAGGAATCAATGGGTTTTAATGTGTTTAGGGACCTTGTGGAAGGGACCAGGGGGACAGAACCACAATGTACCTTGTGCTGTAGGTGGTCTTGATGCTCGACAGGGTTGAGTCGGCTTCAGGACACTTTGCAGGCTTCACTGACAGAGTTCAAGACGGGAGTCAGCTGCAGGTATCAGGCGACAAGACGGTTAGGCGAGCAAAGCTGGACGAACGGCTCCAGGCTGGCCTACACAGCGGCTCGGGATCAGGAAACGTCTCTGTGCGGTTTGCGGTTCTGAAGCACTGGTCGAGATGTTTGGGATGCCTCTAAGCGACTGCGGCTTGACAATAGTCAGCGCTGCTATCGGTTGCAGCTTGAAGAACTCGACTGGCTCGAAAAAATGTCCTTTAAGGCGGACGTCGGTAGATGCTCATTGAGGCACTTCTCCCAGCTTCTTCAATGGGATTGTGAAGTCCTTTAAGGCGGACGGCCCAAAGCTGAGGAGTGTGTTGCAGGCAGCTGCCTTGTACTTTGTTTGTGGTTCAGAGGCCTTCTGGCACTGTCTACTTAGGAAGCCTGCTGCAGAGCCTAGCAGGGCATGCTGTACCGGTTCTGGAGCAGCTAGAGGGTCCTCTGGATTCAATATCTCCCTCTGTTCCCTGGGAGATGTTTAGGGGAGGGATCTTGTTTTCCTCTTTGGATGTCCTGGCCTACCTTCACTGGCGGAAGATGTAAGGCACACTGTACCTTCAGCCAGGGTCCAATGAGGAGTTCTTCTCGCTACTCCTTGCAAAGTCTTCAGATTACCTTCCAAAATAGGGCTCAGTCCTCTCTTAAAGCCAAATGGGCCACAGTGATTGGCGTAGGCTAGGCTTACCTTAATGAACCAATCCTGGTGTCCCTACCAACAATCTCCTGTATGCGTGAGGTCATAACCAGATTGCTTTGCAACAGGAAAGGTAATGGGTGAGAACTTGCGAGACTAAGTCCCACCCATCTTCCCGAGAAGCCAAGTCAAGCCCAGCATCCCCGGAAGCAGGCTCACGACCCTCATCCCCGGCTCCAGCAAACCCCTATTGGGGCCCTTTGGACCATGTCCTGGCGCCTCTGGCGCCAGGCTCATAAGGAACCTCAGTCCGCCAGGGGCGCCGGGCTCATAATTCTTGCAAAGGTGCTTGGGTGGACCTACCTGTAGCAGACCATGCTGCATACTCACCTTTGCAAATGCTGGCAGGATGAAGTCCCCAGCCTTCTGCTGGGAGGAACTATTCCCTGAACTGGGACTACTTTCTTACCGGGGTGGGGCTGGAGCCACTCCTTAGCTCTGGAACACAGGAACTCTTTTACCTGGGCGAGGCTGAGGAAGAAGACACCCAATCACTCCAACACTATTTAAACCACACCCGATTGGGAAAACGTGCTTCGCGTTATTCTGCATCTGCAGCAGGACGCTCACAGAGTCAGCTCCAGCATTCCAGTGACATCTCCAGCTTCAGCTCAGGAACCTGTGGAAGAAAGACACGAGCACTATACTTACCATCCAGGAATCCAGACACCGGCAGAACCTGCAAGCAAAAGAAACATAAGGTTAGCAAGTTGCAACACGTTCGCAGCCGCGCTCGCTTACCTGATCCATCTGTGCTTTCACGGATTCTTCGCGGCCTTCTCTTCAGCAGCCTAACGGCACCTATAAAGACAAAGAACATTGTTAAGTAGGAATCGGGTGAAGGCGGCCGCATTTACTTTTCTTACCTGCTTTTGTGCACGTATTACGATCTCCTCAACCGCAGAAGCCCGGCACCTGAAAACAAAAAAAGACATTATTTAAGTGCCATTAAAGACTGCAAGAAAGCCTAACACTTACGTGTTTCCCCACGTGCATCCGCGACTGGGAAAACGCCCGCAAGGTCCCGACACCTGCAAATAAGAAAAGAACATTGTTAAAAGTGCTATAATAAGGTCACAGATCATTATACTCACGTACTTCGCACATGCAACGGCAACGGACGAACAACACCCGCAACATCTCAAGACCTGAAAACAGAAAACGAGGGACATTATTGAGGTGCCATTGAAATTCCCATACCTACGTACAACCGCACGTGTCGCGCTCTCAGTGACCACGCCCTCAGCATCCAGGCACCTGAAAAAGACAATGCAAAGACTTCATTAAAGGTGCCCATCTCTTCAAGACTATAAACTCTTTATACCTACTGGCATCCGCTCGTGCAGTAACGGCGGCATCACCTTTTGGCATCTCAGCACCTGTGCCACTTCTAAGGCCACAAAAGACTTTGAGGACCTCCAGTGACGTAACTGGAACCCACGCACCCCTGCATAGGTCGCAGGATGGAGAGCCCAGCATTTATACGCCTAAGGTGAGAGCTCACCAGGACATTGGACTTTTGGAGAGTTGGCGATTAGTGAGGAGGAAGTCCAGCCAAACGGTCATTAACCCTTTTTTCTTCCGCCTGCAGAAACCTTACCCTGCAAGCCAGACGGTCAATAAGAGGAAGCCCAGTCCAGAGAGTCATCCGAGCTCTGCGCTTCTCAATTGAAGAGACTATAACAGTTCAGCCGGGACCAGCGCCTCCGTGGGAATCAGGTGAGCGCTATAACAGTTCAGCCGGGACCAGCGCCTCCGTGGGAATCAGGTGAGCGTTACATAAGGCGCTTATTCAGCAAGGTAATTGTATTTCAAAGCACCTACAAGGCAACAGAGAGGGAACATGGGATTGAAATAAAAACAACACTGAGGATAAAGACGGACCTACTAGGCCTTGTGAGCATTCGGAACGTGCAAGGGTAGAGGGAGAAGAGGGAGTGGGGGGTAAGTGCTAGGGGTGCCAGTGCTCGTGAGTGAGCAGCAGGTGTAATTGCTAGGAAGTGGTCTTCTGCCAATAAATAGGTAAGTGCAGGACAATAAGTAAGTGCAGGCACACACTAGCATAGGCCAGTGAGTGCAAAGGCAAGTGCTGGGAGAGGGCAGAAGCTGAAGGTGATTGGGTGTGGGAGGCCAGGGCTCGGAAGGACACAAGGGACCTGGTCACCAATTTCAGCAACTGTGGGATTAGCAGAGGAGGTGAAAAGAAAAGTCTTGAGGAGCTTCGGGAAAGTGATGAGATGCAGCTCAAAACGAAGAGGGACGGGGAGGCTGTTCCATAGGAGGGAGACAGCTGAGGCGAGAGATCGGCCACCAGCCCTCTGTTTAGCGAAGTGCTTAACACACAGAGTTGGTACCAGAGAAATGTAAAGATCTAGAGGGAGAGTATTTTGTAAGAGCAAGTTGTAGATAGTGTGATCCTCAGACACCCTTATGGATGATGCAGAGGGGTATCTGGACTTTTCATCGAAAATTAATTAATCAAATTCATTTCCATCAAATTTTATTCATTGAAAATACTTTCCATCGAAATGCATTTTCATTGAATAAAATTTGATGGATTTTAGGGTTAGGGCTAAGGTTATTGGAAGGGTTAGAAATAGGGTTACGGTTAGGGCAAGGGTTAGAAATAGGGTTAAGGTTAGGGCAAGGGTTAAAAATAGGGTTACGTTAGGGCAAGGGTTAGAAATAGGGTTACGGTTAGGGCAAGGGTTAGAAATAGGGTTACGGTTAGGGCAAGGGTTAGAAATAGGGTTAAGGTTAGGGCAAGGGTTAGAAATAGGGTTACGTTAGGGCAAGGGTTAGAAATAGAGTTACGGTTAGGGCAAGGGTTAGAACTAGAGTTACGGTTAGGGCAAGGGTTAGAAATAGGGTTACGGTTAGGGCAAGGGTTAGAAATAGGGTTAAGGTTAGGGCAAGGGTTAGAAATAGGGTTAAGGTTAAGGCAAGGGTTAGAAATAGGGTTAAGGTTAGGGCAAGGGTCAGAGTTAGAGTTGGGTTAAGGGGGTGTGGGGGTTGGGGAACCCCCCCAATGTACAATAAACATTAAAACGTTAGAAGGAGCTGGCCAGTGCCGAAATTTCAGCACTGGACAGCTCCATGTAACGTTTTACCATCGGAAATAAAAGCATTGAAATGCTATCTTTTACATTTAAAAGCACATATCCATTGACACTTGTCCATCCCTATATTTGATGGACAAGTTTTGATGAATATGTACTTTTATATGTAAAAGATAGCATTTCGATGCATTTCCATTCGATGGATTTTAATCGATGCATTTGTGTTTTGATGCATTTCATTTGATGTACTGACCATAAAGCATGCAGAGGGAATTGAAATTAATCCTTGCAGCAACCGGGATCCAGTGGAGAGGTTTTAGGGCAGGAGCGATGCAGTCCCTGTGCTTGAGGGCAAGAATAAGTCTTGCTGCCCTATTCTGGATTAGCTGGAGGGGTCGTAGAGAAGAGGAGGGTAGATTCAGGAAGAGGATATTGCAGTAGTCAAGTCTAGAGAGAACCAGAGTCCTGGAGACATTGAGCTTCTGGGGAAGTGAGAAAAGGGAGAATTCCTTTGAGAAGGAAGAGTTGAAAGTGGGACTTCTTGGCATGGTGCTGAATGTGAGGGAGGAAAGAGAGGAGTTGAAGATGACTCTGAGGTTTCTGGTTTCGGATGAAGGCGATGGGGAGAGCCCACAGAGGAAGGCCAGAGTGAGGGGAAGAAAGAAGGAGCAGGAGTCCCAATAGGAAGGATCTCAGTCTTGCTGGCATTGAGGCAGAGATCGTTGGAGGCGCACCAGGACTGAATTGCAAACAGACAGTCCGAAATGATGGAAGAAGTAAGGAGAGGGTCAGAGGGAAGTTTGAAGAAGAATTGTCTCATATCTGCATAGGACTGGAAGT
Organism: Ambystoma mexicanum; assembly: GCF_040938575.1. NCBI lineage: Eukaryota > Metazoa > Chordata > Amphibia > Caudata > Ambystomatidae > Ambystoma > Ambystoma mexicanum. The sequence goes on from NC_090929.1 coordinate 1,092,195,540, forward strand.
TAAAGGAAAAGGTGGAAATGAGGTATGCCAGTGGAGCAAGGTAGGTGTTAGAGAGCCAGGGGGAGAGATTGGACCCCTGGGTGACACCACAGGTAGAGACAGAGCTAGGGGAGGAGAAAGTGCCTAGAATTACCTGGGACGGACGGTCACTGAGGAAGGAGGTCAGCCAGTCCAGTGCCCGCTCCGAGATACCCAGAGTATCATGGAGCCGTTTTATGAGGATGGAGTGGTTGACTGTGTCAAAAGCAGAGGAGAGATCAAGTAGAATGAGGACATCAGAGTTGGAATCCAGAGATGTGAGCAATTCTTCACTGGTGTTCAGAAGAGCAGTTTCCGTGCCTCTGGATGCTCGGAATCCAGAAGGATGGTCATGGAGGCAGCCAACAAGTTGTGTGTGTGAGGTAAGTTGGGGGAAGGCCATCTTCTCCAGGAAGGGGGTGATGAATATGGGATGGTAGTTGGCTGGACAGGTGGGGTCTGCTGAAGGATTTTTCACGAGGGGTCAAACAAGGGAGTGCTTGAGAGAGGAGGGGAAAGTTTCAGTGGCAAAAGAGTGGTTGCAGAAATTAGCAAGAGCAGGGGCAAGAGAGCCAATATTGTGCTTAATGGTTCTGGAGGAGCAGGGGGAAATAGTCATGGAGCAGACACCTCTGGTGACATCAAGTGTGATGGGGAGAAGGAGGCGAGAAAGGCAGAAGCAGGGTGGGAGGCCATAGGAGGCAGGAGGGTAGTTGGGGGGGGGGTAAGAGACGCAAGGGTGCTCAGGATGTCATGAGTTTTTGTAGTAAAGTGGGTGGCCAATGCATTGCAGAGGGCTTGGGAGGGAAGGGGTGAGGAGGAGATGGCGGATGGGTTTGGTAAGAGTTCAGCCGTGTTGTTGGATGCACCAGAGACACATGCCTGGATGTAGGCCCTTTTCTTGGTGTGGAAGCAAAGCCGGTATTGTATTTGGAGCAGGCGACAGGCCAGTTTGTCAGAGGTTGAGCCAGAAGACTGCAACTTCCGTTCTGCAGCTCTGCACTTGCATTTCTGGTTTGCAAGTTCAGAGTCGTAGAAAGTGTTGCGCTTAGAGGCAGGTTTCAGGCAGATCCTCATGACTGGGGCAAGACTGTCCAGATTGTTAGTCATAGCCAGGCGTAGGTTGCTGAGAGCAGAGTGAGTGGTAGCATCTGCAGAGAGGGTAGAGGGGGGATGAAGGTGGCTGCAAAGACAGTGGTTGACACTTGTTTCATCGGACGGATGTTCATGAACGAGGTTGGCAGGGCTGGGGGAGGTGCAGTCAGAGGGCCGAGAGGACCCAAGTGAGAGGAGAGGTGAATGTGGTCTGACCATGAGAGAGGGATGATCAGTGGGGAGTGGAGTAAAAGGGCATCAAGAGTGTGTCCAGCCGAGTAGGCTGGCCCAGAAGGGAGAATGCAGAGGGAGAGCGAGGTGCAAAGGTCACGGAAAAGAGGATGAAGTGATAATGGATCAAAGAGTCTCTCTGGTTAATGATCTCTTTGTGGTTCCTGATTAAAACAGCACGTCTCTCTTGAAGCTGTGGCGAGACCAGACTCTCTGGCTCCTGCAAACCACATTCTCGTACCTTATGAATGGGATCCCCCCCTACCGGGGTGGACTACTGTAAACATGCAGTCCCAGACATGATGGCTCACTGTCAATGATACTGAGGGCAGGAGCTGGCTTCAGGTTGACAGAGTTACATATGAAAGGTTGTTGGGGTTTCCCGTTTCCTTTGTTAACCTCTGCAGCTAGGCCCCATTTGGACCGGTTTGAAGTACACTATTAATATGATAAATCGCTGCCACCAGCTGCCGGACCCAACAAAAGAGCAGGGCGGATCCATGAAGCCGCTGTTAGTTAATCAGGCTGGCCATGGCAGGGGGAAGGTTGATTCGCCCCCTTTCTGGAGATGACAGTGTACTCGAGGCTGTCGTATCCCAATTAAATATGACAAGACAGACTCTACCTGTAGGCTGTGTCCACCCAGAGCACACATGTCTAAGTGTTTGTCATGGTGTGAGCATAGGAGAATGGTGGATTACTCCCACACGTTTTCCTAAGGTTGGTCTACCATCATTCCATTTAATAAAAAATATCAAAAAAGCCCAGGCGAGTGCACACCCACCGTGCGTATGGTTGAATTCCTCACACCATGTTTATTAAAAGAAAAGGGGTTTGGATAAAGGCCCATCTTTCCCTATCCAAAAGAGAATGTCCCTGTCTATGAAACTAAAACTAAAGCAAATTGACCTCATGTCCAAAATACATCTGACCCTCACACTTACATATAAAATCAAAAGATACAAGGGAAATTTTCTTGTTTTCAATTCAACAAAAATGTGCAAAAACATGTATATCATTTCAACCAAACAAGTTGAGTCCAGGGTTTGTTCCCTTCCCCCGAATGGTTTAAAGACAAGTGTTTAGAATGTTCTGTTTCACCCAAGTTCTATTAAAAGTAATAAAAACTTCTCTTTCACTTAATATTCTCCTCAAGATGACAAAGCAAATGCCCTTCCTACAACACAGGTTGGAATGTACCGAAAGAAAGCCTTTTTATGATTTTCAGAATGCCCAAACAAATGTATTTTCCACATGCTGGTTGGAATTTGGCAAGAGCGAGTGTTTGCTAATTTTCAGGATGTTTTTCAGGATGGCAACGCAAATGTTCCATTTCAACAGAGATTTGATATGACAAAGTATCTCTTTAACACAAGATTGGATTTCCCGATACACTCACCTGTCAGGAATATCTCCCTTTTGTTCCTTGCAGAACCCCTGGTATACTTTCCTGCCAGGTATTTTTCCCCAGAAATGTTCACTACCTGATGTACATCTTATATCAGGTCTGTCTAATGTTCACTTTCTTTTTTAAAGATTAACTCAGTCATACCTCTTCACTGGTTGACTGCAGTTAAAAGCTGTTCCAACTTTCTCCACACTGACATCCCACATATGAAGTCTTGCTCAAGGTCTGTCAACTTCCTTCTTAATATAGATTGGCTTTTGGCAATGCTTGTTCCAGATTGCCCCAAATTGGTATCTCATAAGGAGAAATGATAAATTACTCACCGTAGTGACTAACGTACTCTTAGGCCATAGTCCCCTTTCCTCCATACTGCATGGGCGTCCCTCGAGAGGGACGGGAGACGGAATCTTTTTCACCAGAAAAATCTTCTTCCCCTCTAAATTTAGAGGCGCGCCCTGGGAGCATGCGCTGCCCTGACTCCGCCCTCTGGCGCCACACCTCAATCCCCAAAAGACACATGGACAATAGAATTGCCATTGCCTAATGGCACCAGATTATTAGGGTGGAGGATGGTAGGACGTATGGAGGAAAGGGGACTATGTATTAAGAGTACGTTAGTCACTACGGTGAGTATCTTATAATTACTCTTACGTCCCGTCCCCTTTCCACCATACTGCATGGGCGATTACAACTGAATGTAGCCCCAATGTGGAGAGTAGACCCTCCTTAAACAAACAGGTTCCGGAGAACCGCCTGTCCGAAAGCTGCATCTGATCTGGAGCCGGCATCCAAACAGTATTGCTTGCAGAAAGCCGATGGAGTGGCCCATGTGGCCTTCCTGCTTATGACCTGCCAGGGGACATGGCGCTGAAAGGTGATGGCCGCTGCCTTGGCCCAGACCGCGTGGGCATGCATGTTCGCCGGAAGGGGTCTATGCTGGCCCTCGTATACTTCCTTGATGGCCGAGACCATCCAGCGGGAAATGGAGGCTTTGGAGGCCTGATAGCCAGGCCTGGCGCCTCCGAAGGTGATGAATAGGGCACCTGACTTGCGGAAGACCTTGGTCCTGTCCAGGTATAACTTCAGGGCACGTCTGACATCCAGGCAGTGCAGAACTCTCTGAGGCTCGTCCTTCGGATCCGCAAAGAATGTGGGAAGGACAATCTCCTCATTTAAGCGAAAGGCTGATGGCACTTTAGGTAGAAATGCCGGATGGGTCCGCAGGACCACCCTATCCTTGTGAAAGGTGTGTACGTCTCTGAGGCGACTAGGGCCTGGGTCTCACTGACCCTGCGCGCCAAGGTGAGGCCGACTAACAGGGCCGTCTTGATGGGGACCAGCCTGATGTCCGCGGATGCCATAGGGTCAAATGGCTTGTGCGCGAGGGCGCCCAAGACTAGGTTCAAATCCCAAATGGGGTGTGGCGTTCCTGATGGGCGGGTAGAGTCTAGAGAGTCCGGCCAAATGTCCCCTGACGATCGGGTTGGAGGAGGAGAAGACCCCCCCCCCCTCCTCCGAATTCCTGTAGGCCCCAATGGCCGGGAGGTATGTGCGGCAGGTGTCCACCTGCACGCCAGAGTTGGCGAGGTGCGCTGAGAATAACAGCACGTCGTCCGGTGAAAAAGCAAGCAAGTCAATATCCATGGAGTGCACCCAGTGGCAGAAACAGGTCCATTTACTCCTATACTGGGATCTGGTAGCCTTGCTCCTAGCCCCTTGTATGATTTCCAGTTGAGGTGGCTGAGCGTCACCTGCTCAGGAACCATGCTGTGAGGGCCAGCTTCTGAGGGGAGGGGTGGACGACCCTGCCCCCCTGCTGTGTCAGAAGATGTGCTGGGCCCGTCGGGAGGTGGATTGGAGGGACCGCTGAGAGGCTGAGCAGCTCTGAGAACCATGGTCTGGCTGGCCACCACAGAGCTATCAGAATGAGGTTGAGCTGGTGAGACTCCTTGAACTTACAAAGCACTCTGTGAATCAGTGGAGTGGGCGGGAAGGCGTATGCTGACATGCCGTTCCACTGGATCCATAAGGCGTCGCCCAGAGAGCCTAGGCCCTTCCCCTGCCAGGAGGCAAACTTGGAGCACTTCTTGTTGTGCCTGGTGGCAAAGAGATCCATCTGGGGGAGGCCCCATCTGTGGAAAATCTCCTGTGCAACAAGGTCGTTCAGCTGCCACTCGTAGTTGTCCGCTCCCAACCTGCTGAGCCTGTCCGCTTCCAGGTTGGATTCCCCCGGAAGGTGCACTGCCGTGAGGAAAATCTCGTTCTCCAAGCCCATTCCCACATGTTGATCGCCAGTCTGCACAGGGAAGGGGACCTGGTCCCCCCCTTGCTTGTTGATGTAGTACATACTGGTCGAGTTGTCTGTCTGGATGAGGACAACGCTTCCCTTGAGACGCGGGAGGAGGGCTCTGAGCGCTAACCAGAAGGCGTTCCGTTCGAGCCAATTGATGTGGTATTCTTGTTCTTGACGGGTCCATGTACGGTGGACCGAGAGGTCCTCAGGGTGGCTCCCCAGCCCTCTGGGGAGGAGTCTGTGGTAACAGTCACCTGTGGGACAGGGGGCCAGGAGGGATTGCCCGTCCGCAGGTTGCCGTCCCTGGACCACCATGTGAGGTCCGGATGGAGAGAGAGAGAGAGATGGGGATCTTGATCATTTCAGCCTGAGAGCCCCTCTCTTCATTCCACGACGCTGCGAAGTGGAGCTGAATCTTCCTCATCTTGAGTCTTGTGTGGGGGACGGCCAACAGTACCGCTGCAAAAAGGCCCAGTAGATGCTGGTACCACCAAGCAGAAGTAGCGCTTCGGCTGAGAAAGTGGGATGTGGCCCACCTGATGGCTGCGATCTTGTCTTCCGAGGGGAAGACCCTCTTGGAGCGCGTGTCCCAGATGAGGCCCAGGAAGGTCAAAGACTGCGTGGGTTGCAGCTGCGACTTCTTGAGATTGAGCGAAAAGCACAGGTCGTGTAGCGTGTTCATCAGTGCATGGGAGGAGTGGTGAACTGCTGCTTGAGATGTAGCCCTGACGAACCAGTCGTCTAGGTAGGTGTATATATGGAGGCCTTGAGCCCAGAGCAGGGCTGCCACTGCATTCATGAGTCTGGTAAAGACCCTGGGGACTGAGTTGAGGCCAAAAGGGAGGACCTTGTACTAAAAATGGCAGCCATGATCCTGAACTAGAGGAAAGAACTATGGGGTTGCCAAATCGAGACGTGCAGATAGGCGTCCTTCATATCCGGGGAGCACATCCAGTCTCCCCTGCATAATGTCTCCGCAAAAAAAACTGGCGTCACCATCTTGAATCCCTGAAGAGGTAAGGAGAGGTTGAGCGTGGAAAGGTCCAGCCCAACTCTCAGACCAGCCTTGTTCTTTTTCTGAATAGCAAAGATCCTGGAGTAAAAGCCCGATCCTCGCTGGGAGGCTGGGACTTCCTCCACGGCCATGCTCAGGACGAGCGACCGACTTTCCGCCAAAAGAGTTGTTGTCCCAACTTGGAGGAAACGAGGGAGGAGAGGCAGGAATAGGTAGAAGGTACCCCCAGGAGACTACTGACAGGATCCAGGGGTCCGCAAAGTTCTGTCGCCAAAAGTGTGCGTGAAGAGCAAGCCTGCCCCCCAGTGGCGACAGGTCGACCCGTAGGGGTCTGTCATGACTTCTTACCTTTGGAGGCAGAGGCGGAGGAGGGGGACCGGAAAAAGCCCTTGTCCCCCCCACCCCCTTTTTGTTGCTTGTGCTGACTTGGGGACGGCGAGCGTTCCGGCTGCCTAGACCTCCGCTCCTGGAAGCCGCAGAAGCCTCCAGATGAGCGACCCTTATCCGAGCATTGCTGAGATTGGGAGTACGCTTTGGGCGTGGTCTTTGCAAGAATGGATAAAGACTTAGCCGTCTGAGAGCTATTCTCTTTTTGTCCAGCTCCTCGTCTGTGCTGGAGTGAAAGAGGTCACTGCCCTCGAAGGGCAGGCCTATAATACGTTCCTGGGCATCTGGTTTGAACTTGGTTGCCCGGAGCCAGGCCATCCTTCTCATGTCCGTGGCAATACAGATGGCACGTCCAGAGGTATCAATGTGTGCCAGAGTGGACTCCATGATATCCTGAGCCACGAGCTTGGCTTCGGCTAGCCCTGCCTTAAAACGTGATTGGCTGTGGGCAGGGAGTTCAGGGAGGAAGTCAGCAATTTCCCGCCATAATCTCTGGTTAGCGACTGCCAGCATGGCGTCTGCATTGGCCTGTCGCAGGTGCAAGGAAGCATTGGAATACAGCTTCTTACCTTATGCCTCCAAGGTTTTCACCTCCTTGCCTAACAGCGCCGTAGATGACGAAGATGAGGACTACTGAGGCTTGGAATACAGTGATGCCGCAGCGATCACCGAGGAATGTGGCTGAGGATGGGGGGGAGAGCAAGAGTGTATCCCCCTCCATCTGCCTGTACTTGGCGTCCAGGTGGTGGTTGACTGGCTGGACAGAGTGGGGTTTGAGCCAACCCTACTTGGCGAGGGACACCACGTCGGTCTGTAGTGGAATTCCGTTCTGGCAGAAGGGTGCCTCGTGAGGACTTCAGTGAGGACGCCCTCTACCGGCTGTTCTACCTGTGGCTGGGGGAAGCCCAGGTATTCCGCCAGGCCCGAGAGACGTTCGTGGAAGGCCCTGGCTGATTGTGTGTCAGGATCCTCCTCCTCATCAGTATCCAGAGGTGCTGGGGGATCCTGTGGAGGAGGAGGAGAAGGATGAGTATCCGGAGCCAGAGGCTGGAGCACTGGGACCACAGCCAGAGGAAGAGGAGGAGGCTGTATGGAACCGCCTGCGGAGTAGGCTGAGGAGCTGGCTGCGCCGCGGCCAGAGGCGTCACCGGGGGCGTCTGTGGTGCCGCTAGCATAGCGGGAAGGACTTCCCTGACTGCGTCCTTAATGATAGCCCCCATATCTGGAGACTTCATGAGACCGAGGAACCTCTCGAAGATTCGGTCCTCGCTGGCCGAAGGAGGAGGAGGGCACTGACGGGGTAGCTAGAGGCAGCTGAGGCCGCTGCCGACCCTGTACATACGGACGCAAGGGAAAACAGCCTTGCGCATAAGAAGGCTAGGCCGTAGCCACGTACCTGGTTGATGCCAGTCCCACCTCGATACTTGTTCTTTGCCGAAGTCCTGCAGAGGTGTCGAACCAGTGTCCTTTTCTGGCATGTCGCCCATTTTGTTGAGCTGCCTAACACATGGCTGCGACGTGTTGCTCGGCTCGCTGCGGCCGGCCTCTGCCAAGTCTCTTATGTGTGAAGCACGCGACTTGCCCCGCTCCTCAGGCACGTGCTTGGTAGGTATACCAACCTCGACCCGAGGGTCGTTAGAGCTGCGTTCAGGCGACCGCTCGGACATACTGCCGGTAACAGGGCGTAGCCCCTTGGCCATGATGCCGGTACAAGGGCAGAGCCCCTGGGGCCCAAGCCCAGTAACAGAGCCTATCGGCCCCTCAACCTTGGCACCGGGAGGATCTGAGGACCCCTCAGCCCGAAGGCCGGTAGCTGTGACAGCCTTGGTGCGTGTGTTGGTATAAGGACCTGACCGCGCAGGAGAGTCCCTGGGAAGGAGTCTCCCTTGCGAGCTGCAGATGAAAATATAGGCCCTACCTCAGGCCTGGATCGATGCTTCATGAAGCTCTTGAGATCCTCAGAAGGAGACCGCTGAAAGAGCTCCCTCCACCGGGCTAGTCTGTTCTTCAGAGCTTTTGAGGACAGCGAGCCGCACGCCGAACAGGCTTGCCAACCGTGGTCTGGGCCAAGGCAACGTAGGCAGAAGGCATGGGGGTCTGAATTTGGGAAGAGCCCGTTGCAGGATGGGCACCTGCTGAACCCTGTCGAAGTCAACATGCGCCAGGGAGGAGCTGTTGCGTCTTAGGGCCCAGTACCTATTGAAAAAAGAAAAGAAATCGAGGAAGAATCCACGTGTGGAATACATGGCCGAAGTCAAACCCAGGAGCGCTGGTGACTTTGGCCCGTTCCCGTCGCCGCAGAAAAGGGGACTGGGCTGTGGCGCCGGAGGGCAGAGTCTGGGCAGCACATGCTCCCAGGGCCACGCCCCGTGCGCCTCTAAATTTAGAGGGGAAGAAGATTTTCCTGGTGAAAAAGGTTCCGTATCCTATCCCTCGCGAGGAATGGGGGTAGAAGATTTTTCTGGTGAAAAAGGTTCCATCTCCCATCCCTCGCGAGGGACGCCCATGCAGTAAGGAGGAAAGGGGACAGGACGTAAGAGTATTGTACAGGTTTTGCCCATGTATTCCTTCTTTAACATATTATGGGCAATGCGGTTTCCAAGTTTCCACAAATTGACATCTCATAAGTAGTGTTGTTCCACTTTTGCCCTTGTGTTTCAAGTATACTTGGTCTATATTCAAAATATGTTCCTAAGTGTTCAATAACTTGTGGGCATGTCCCGGGGGGGGGCCCCAATTCCTCAAAGTCGACTCACCGGTTCAACGTGCAGCTGCGGCAGAAGGTTTTCTCTTTGGTAGGCTTTTTCCGGTCAGGTCTCTCTCAGCTCCCGTGTCCGCTTTTTACTGCTTTGCCGATGGAACAGTTTCCATTCCATAGGACTGCGTCCTCTCCAGTCCCGCAGTGAAGATTTCTCTTCTAGCGGTCCCTCCGGGGCTCCCGCTATGAGTTTACCAGAGTTCTTCTCCACCGACACCTAACACTTGCAGGCGGGTGCCTGCAACGTCTCTGCTTTCCAGCACGGTTCGTCTCTGTAATTCTGCCTCTGCGTCTGCTTACCTCACTGCGCTTGCTTCGACTTCTCCTTCACCTGTACCTGTAGGTGGTTTTTGAGTTTAAATGTCCCACGCAGCTGAATGAGTGATTGACAACTAGATCGCACGTTATACTTGGTATCACTGTTATTCCACAATAACTCCCTGCTCCTCCTCTTCGTTCTTCGTCCCAGAACTCAAGGCTTTATGTTTCAAGTTACATAGTGCAACACTTTTGTCTGCATAACAATCATCAAACATCAGATGCCAATTGTGTTTTAGAAGCGTTATGTATATGTGAATAATGAATAAAGCTCTGTTTGATTTGTTTAACAGGAGTAGGTTTTAAGTTCTTACAATTAAAGGGTTCTGAATAATGACAACATGCCATTCAAAACTCTGGAATCAGGGGGTCCTCTTCACAGAAAAGGGAAGAATACTGCATGTCTCCTGTTGGAGCCATCACCTCCCCCCTTGACAGCCATCTACCCCCATGTGATCAACCCTCAGAATACCACCCCCAGGGTCAGGATCATGTATTGGCTGCCTTTCTTGGGACACATGGGTGACACTTTAGGCTGGGGATTAGTGATGACTCCACAGGATTAACCACGACCCCTGGTAAGAGATGGCGTAATTAAAGAGGGCTGTATCCTTTTATTTATTGACTTAAGTAAAGGGATAAATTGACCTACAGCAACTTTTTCCTCAAGCATTTCGTCTGCGAAGTCTAAATCCTAGGGAACATCCTGTGCCTGAACTTTAAAGTGTTCTGCTGCCTTTTTAAGCAGATCATTGTATAAGATTTGATCATGCACAGGAGAAGCAGCTAGTGGCCGATCCCCATCTGGAGGTGATGGGATTAGGAATTGGTCGTCCTCATAAGAATCTTCATCCCAATATTAATTGTCCTTACAATCAGTATTAACCTAATCTACATCAATCACCTCTTCTTCTGTAAACTTATATCATGGAGCTGTAACAGGGCATCTACCTGTAATCTAGAGAATTTAGAGGGAGGCTCTCCTTGCTTTGTCCATAGTTTCTTGAAACCTCTCCTTTGTCCAAGAACCTGTTGTAGGTGTTTCTTTAAAGGGGAATATAACCTCTTCAGGGTTATGCTGTGGGCTATGAACTAAAGCTTGTGATAAAGGTGAAGAGGCCTCAGTGTAATGATTTTTGGTGATGTATGGACTTGCACCGAAATACTAGCTTGGGAATGCGTGCGTTACAAGAGTTGTTTGTCTTGTGCATTAGTTTTCGATGTATGCTCGGTGATGTGAGCACTACCGGAAACGGGCGTTGGTTTCAGTATACATTTAGTTGTGTGCGTTGTCGGAACTTGAGGCCCGTGTTTTATATGCGCAGAGGATTTTTCACTGCCCGTTTGTTTCGGAGGGCTGTCATGAAACGCACAAGATGTGGGCGCAGAGGACTGCTTTGAGGCTGGAGGAGCATTTGTTCTGCGTGGCCATGCTTTGATGAATTATGCCGACAGGCTTGGGGTATGTAACAATGCATTACTTACCGTAAAAGCATTTCTGATGGTTGTATCTGCTTAGATTCACATGCTGTGCATAGGTCCGACATCCAGTGGCCACTGCGGAGTATTGCATTTTGTTTTTCGTAGTCGAAAAAGGGGACGTCGACAAGGCGTGTCTGTAACACTATCCCTATAGTGACGTGCGTTGTACCCACAATCCCACACGCGTCGAGGTCCCTCTGTTTGTATTTTTCTGCCCTGAGGGAGCCTTCTAGACGTGAGTGAGTACAGAAAAGAGAGAAATACAGAAAAGGACGTCTATGTTCCTTCCATCCGAGCGGGGAGGAAGGGTGGGCGCATGTGAATCTAAGCAGATACAACCATCAGAAATGCTTTTACGGTAAGTAATGCATTGTCTTCTGATGTTTGTTAATCTGCTTAGAATCACATGCTGTGCATAGACTAGCGGGCAGTACCCGGAGTTGGCGGTGGGTTATGAGAAGGAACAGTAGAGAAAAGATGTCTTAATACTGCCTGTCCCACCTGGGAGTCAGATCTAGAGTGTGCATCTAGACAGTAGTGTTTTGTAAAGGTGTGCACAGAACTCCAGGTAGCCGCTTTGCAGATGGACTCAAGGGGAACATTTGCAATGAATGCTATGGAAGCCCCAGTGCCTCGAGTGGAATGTGCTCTTGGCTTGAAGGGTAGTTCTCTCTTAGCAAGAGTGTAACAGAGAGTGATGCATTGAACAATCCATCTAGATATAGTGGACTTTGAAACTGTATCTCCTTCTCTTCCTGCTGCCACAGAGACAAAGAACTGATTAGTCTTTCTCAGTGGTCTGGTTCTTTCCATGTAGAACATGACAGCTCTGCGTACATCTAGTGTATGCAGACTTTTTTCTCCCAAGCTGGAAGGGTTTTGAAAGAACGTTGGTAGTTCTATTGACTGGTTTACATGAAAATTCGAGATGAATTTTGGTGCAAACCTTGGGTGTGTGCGTAGAACCACCTTATCCTTGTGAACTGTTACGAAGGGGTCTAGTACAGAAAGAGCCTGTAGTTCACTTACTCTCCTAATGGAGGTGATAGCTATTAGGAAAGCAGTCTTAAGAGTGAGGTCTTTAAGAGTTGCCTTGTGCATGGGTTCGAAAGGAGGGCCCATGAGTCTAGAAAGTACCACATTTAAGTCCATCCGGGAGCTGGGTTAGCTATCGGAGGGTGTATTCTCTTTACCCCCTCCATGAAGGCCTTGATAACTGGTATCTTCCACCACGACACTTTAAGTTGGGAAGTGGTGTATGCAGAAAGTGCCGCTATGTGGACTTTAATGGAATTGAACACTAGACCTGAATCCAGTAAATGGGTCAAGTACAGAACAATGTTAGTGGGAGAGCAGTCAACCGGGTTGATGCTCTTACCTCTACACCAGATGACAAATCTTTTTCACTTGCTAGAATAGCAGTGGCGAGTATTAGGTTTTCTGGCTTCCCTGAGGATGTCCATACATCTCTGCGGAGTTGTAAATGTCCAAATTCTATGATCTCAGGAGCCAGGCTGCTAAATTCATGGTCTGAGGGCATGGATGCAGTGTCCTGCCCTTGTCCTGTGACAGCATGTTGTACGGGCAGGGAAGTTTCACTGGGGGAGATAGGGACATCTCCATCAAGTGAGCGAACCATGGCTGGCGGGCCCACATTGGGGCCACTAGTATCATGGTAACCTGCTCCTGGTGCATCTTGTGCACCACTTTGTTGAGAAGGGGAGTCGGGGGAAAGGCGTAAACAAATTTCCCTGACCATTGAATCGACAGACCGTTCCCCTTGGACTGGTTCTGGGGGTACCTGGAGGCGTAACTTTGGCATTGTGAGTTCTCCAGAGTTGCGAACAGGTCTATTTCCGGGAATCCCCATTGCGCGAAGACGTGTAAGACGATGTCTTCGTGCAATTGCCATTCGTACTCTTCGGGCAGGGGGAAGTCTCTGCTGAGTTTGTCTGCTAGCAGATTGAGTTCCATATATTCTGGGACAGCTTGGACAGTCCTGGAGAGTGAGTGTCCCCTTGCTTGTTGAGGTAGTACATGGCTGTGGTGCTGTCTGTGAGGACCATCACTGTCTTTCCTTGTAGGTGTTCCTGAAAGGCTTTCAGTGCTTTGTACACCGCTAGTAGTTCCAGCAGGTTTATATGCTTGGATGCTAAGCTCGGAGTCCACGATCCGTGAGCAGTCTGATGGGATAGGTGAGCCCCCCATCCTGTAAGGGATGCGTCTGTGGTTAGAGTGGCTTCCACTGCGGGTGTGGCAAAAGTTTTCCCTAATAACAGGTTTTCTTTTGTCCACCACCGTAGCGAGAGAACCAAGGCCTACGAGACCACCACTAGATCGTCCCATTGTCCGCTGGCCTGACACCACTGGCTGTAGAGCCACTCTTGCATTGGGCGCATGCGCAGGTGCGCGTGAGGTACCAAATAAATACATGACGCCATCATCCCTAGCAAGCGCATTGCTTTGCGTACCGTCACCTCTCGACCTGCCACATAATGGGGATATGAAACAGCATGTTTTGGACCCTCTCGTTGGAGGGGAAGACGAGGCCGTCCTTTGTTCGAATTAGAGCCCCTAGGAATTGTTTGATTTGGCTGGGGTCTAAGCTGGACTTCTTTTCGTTGATGGAGAAGCCCAGTTGGGACAAAAGGTCTACCGTCTTTTGGGTATTGGAGAAGCATGTTTCGCAAGAATCCCCTTTTATGAGCCAGTCGTCGAGGTAAGGGTATACCGGGATGGATAACCTGCGCAGATGGGCCGCTGCCACTGCCAGTACTTTCGTGAATACCCTTGGTGCAGATGCTATCCCGAATGGGCAGTACTCTGAACTGGTAGTGTTTGTTCTCTATCTTGAACCTGAGGTATTTTCTGTGCGCTGGCAACATTAAAATATGAAAGTATGCATCTTTCATGTCTAGTGTTGTCATGTAATCCCCTTGTGATAACAGTGGGATTACTTCCTGCAAGGTCACCATACGAAACTTTTGGGGTTTGACAAACTTGTTCGTTGGGTGCAGATCTAATACAGGGCGCATGGTTAAGTCCTTTTTGAGTACAAGGAAGTACACTGAATAAATACCTTCTGTTACCTGAGATAGGGGGACAGCCTCTATAGCTTCTTTTTTCAGTAGCTCTTCTACTTCTTGAAGAAGAATGGTGAGGTGTTCCGGTGGGGGTCTCTACCTTCGGGGAACCGGTGAATTCGATGCAGTATCCGTGGGCTATGGTGGATAATACCCAGCGGTCTGATGATATTCCCTCCCATGCTGAAAGGAACGATGTTAGCCGGCCCCCGGCCGGTGATGCATGGGAGGGGACCCGAATCTTCGGGTCATTTGTTGGTATTGGGTGTGGAACCTTTGGGGCTGGAGCCGCGACCTCTTCCTTTGCCACGGCGTTGGCCTCTTTGACTGAACTGGGTGTTGTTACCCTGGTTAGAGGGCCAGTTGGTAGCAGAGTAAAATTGCTGTTGGTTTTGCTGCTGGCGTTGGCCACGAAAGGAGCGTCTATTGCCATAGCCGCGTCTGTTAGGGGGCCTAGAAATTTGGTCAAGAGTCTTGATGGTATCAAACTCTTTCTTCGCATGTTCTAGGGCCTCATCAACTGCTTTCCCAAACAGATGTGTTTGTTCTATGGGCTTATTTATCAGGGAAGCCTGGGTTTCCGGCTTAAATCCCAAATTGCGCAGCCAGACATGGCGTTTGAGAAGTATTCCCTGAACCAGGGAACGGCCAGCCGTCTCTGCGGCATCTAAGGAGTTCTTTACGATGCCCTGGTTTACAAGAGTTCCCTCTGAGATTATAGCTAACAGGCGTGAAAGCAGGGGTTCTGGTGCGTCCTCTGCTTCGCTGCGCAGCTTGCTCCACTGTGCATCTGCGTAGCTAGCTAGTAGGGAATTGTTATTTGCAATCCTAGTTGAGAAGGCGGCGGAGGTCGTGATTCTCTTCCCAAGTGCATAGAGCTTCTTGCCCTCTTTGTCAGGTGGTGCCTCACTAGTGGATAGTGGTACCCCCGCTCTTTTTCTTGTATTAGTAACTACGAGGGAGTCCGGAATAGAATGTCCTCTGATGTACAAAGGGTCAGAGGACGAAGGGCTGAAGAGCTTTTCTATCCGAGGGTTGACCCCTCTGACTAAGGCAGGATTGGAAAGGGAAGGAGTTATTCTTCTCTTTATAGAAGCCAGGAGCGGAATAGACTAACAGGGGCTTTTTCTTTAATAACTTTCTCTACAAAGTCTATGTCAGGAAGAGTCTCCCCTGTGTCTATTTCAAAATGCGCTGCTGCCTTGTGCAATAGTGCATTAAGTGAAGGTTGGTCATCTATGGAAGAGGTGTTTCCAATAGGTGAATCCTTGGGAGGAGAAGGGTGAAAGACATCAGGGTCTGAGTGCACTGATGGGGATTGCCAAGGCTGCACTGATGGGGATTGCCAGGGCTGCGAGGTAGCTGTATCTTCTTCAAAAGCTTCTGCACTAGTGTAAGGATCTTCTTCAAACCCCTCTTCCTCATGTTCTTCCTCTCCACCCAAACACTCCTCATCTTCCTGGAGGTATTGCTCCTCTTCAGTGAGGTCATATACGTCTGTAGAAGGGGGAAACAGCCTAGGAATCTTGACCCTAGGGTCATCCTGGGGCCATTCTCTTGGTCTTTTGGGTGTGGGTGGGTTTTGGCTTCCCAAAAACCTTTCCATTTTCTCCATACAAGAATGGAGTCTTTCAAGGGTCTCATGGGGGACCCCTGAATAGTCTAGAGGGGGGAAATCAGTGTTTTCACCTTCAAAACGCTTAGAACGCTCCCACAACGTCTAAGAAAGGTTTCCGTCGCCCTCTGAAAAGCCCTCCGGTAGTTCAGAAGTGCCCTTAGATGAAGGGGGCAGTTCCTGGCTACTCTTGTGCTTTTTCGGCGTTTCCATAGCTTTTTGTGCAGTATTCGACGTTTGTTTCGTCGTCCGCTTACGTTTGTCTTCGGAAACAATTCTCGCCAGGCTCTCGACAACGAGTTTGTCAGTAGAGGGCTCTGGTGTCGACGTTGCCTGCGTTACGCGTTGTTCCTCGGCGGCCGCTCTATGGAGCGTTACGTCGGATGATTTTGAGGTAGCGTCCGTGTTTGATGAAAGCCCAGTCGCTGGTCGCGGCTGCGTTTGCGGGTGGGGCTTGAGACCCTTACGGTCTGAGGTAGACGCCGGAGTGCCCTGCGTCCCCTTCGGCGCTGATGGATCCTTCGTCTTCGACGAAGAAGAGCCGTGGGTTGTGTGCTTAGGCCTATGGGGTCTATGTGCATCGTTGTCGCCGGGGTGTTCATCCCCATAAGCAGGGCGTGAGCCGAGCCCATCGGGGCCGGGGACGGACGTCGAGGAGCGCGAGCGCTCCTTCTGGGGGTTAATGACTTCCGTAACTGACGTCGAGTTATCACCCTCCTCATCACTTTCTGTAACAGCGGCGGAGGGTGAGGAAACTGACTTCGACATAGCGTAGTCCGCCCACCTCTTAACTTTTCGTTCTTTAAGAGTTCTTGGTTTCAAGAGCTTACAGGCCGCGCAGCTGTCCTCCTTATGATCGAGGGGCAAGCAACGATTACAGAGCTTGTGTTTGTCCTTCCAAGTGTATTTGCCCCTACAGCGTGGGCAAAACTTAAAAGGTGTCCTCTCCATAGCTGAGGCAATAATAACCGGTGATAACAACCCCAAGGGAAAGAAAGGGGAGAAAGAAAGACATTCTCAAAGAAGATAAAAGTCCGAACCCCCACTCTCCCTACTGTATGTTGGCCGGCGAGGCCAGGCCACGTGTTCGGCAGCGCCGAATGATCTCCTCCGTCTCTTCCCCTCCGTCTAAAACTTGCTCGGCAGAGAAACAGCTTCACAGCTAACGTCGAGGGGAGGGATCTTTAACAATATAATAAGTATAATTAAGGACCGAGGTCCGTAGTAAGTATTTGCAATGTCTCTCTAGGAGCTCCGCGTAAGGCGACCAGAAGCTGGGCGGAAAAAAACAATCTGAGGGATCTCGACGCGTGAGGGATTGTGGGTACAACGCACGTCACTATAGGGATAGTGTTACAGACACGCCTTGTCGACGTCCCCTTTTTCGACTACGAAAAACAAAATGCAATACTCCGCAGTGACCACTGGATGTCGGACCTATGCACAGCATGTGATTCTAAGCAGATTAACAAACATCAGAAACATGTTTTCTATGTATGTGTGGGCCAGTGTCACTGGGCGTGGTCTCCATAGCGATGCTGACTGCATGCCTTTCGGAGGGGCTGGCACTTGGGAAGCTGAGGCTCCTGTTTCTTCTTCATCGTTACTTTGTGCGCTGAATTCCTCCTGCTTTGAATCTTGAGCATCTGTTGGTGCATCGATTGAAGCCTCAGCCTGCATGGCATTGGCTGTCCAATGTTTCATACGGTGGTCTTTAAGAGTCTTTGGGTGAAAAAAAAAACCATCAGACAGTGCAGCATTTTTTGCAGTGATCTCTATAAAGGCACTGATAACACACTTTAAGAGTGTCTTCCCAGGGATACCTTTTATGGCAGGAGGGCAGAATTTAAAACGAGTGTTCGCCATAATCAAAGAAGCCAGAAAATGTGTAAGAAATAAAGTAGGGAAGAGAAAATGTAGGCATTTTCTAAGGAATATGTGGAATCTAACAACCCCCTCTCTCCCCTACTGTGTAGGCCAAGGCATGAGGTAGGCCGAAGCCGCAACGGTTGTCGATGAGGAAGCACTAATCAAGGATCTTTAACCACATTATTTGTTGAACGCGATTACACATTTAAAGTAATAACGATATATGAAGGCTACAAGCCACAAGCTCTGCAACTTGCGACCATCCACTATAGCAGAAAAAAACAATCTGAGGGACTTTGGACCATGGAGAGTATGGACGTCACACTAGGGATACTATTACATACAAGCCCTGTCGATGTCCCTTTTTGACTTTTGAAAACAAGTCAAGCAAAACTCAGCACATACCACTAGATGGCAGCCTATGCAAAGCATGTCATTCTAAGCAAATCCACAAGCCTTGAAATTATTGTGCCATTGCATGGCATAGTCCCCCCCCCAGCCTGCCCTAGTTTTATTGATATATTTTAACCAATTATTTCCATAATATTGAACATATCTTCATCTGGTGCACAGATGAGTTTTATCGATTGCTCTACAAAAGGAACAGTTTTAACCAACAAAACTAAATTAAATTTAACATAAATCAGGGACATGTAGGTTGAAAGGAAGTTTTCAACCCCCCCCCCCATGATCATTCCCTTTCGATTATCCCTCACCCACATTTAGTTTAGCCTTTTGTTTTCCCCTTATCTATATGTTAAATCTCTGCCTAAATCACAATATTGAGAAGTTCTTCAATAAACTAGACTCATAAAAAGCATTGTTCTCTCACATGTTCGTGAAATGGAAGTCAAACTCTTACAAATGTTTAGAAACTTCCATCACCAGGGACCCCCAATAATGTAACCCGCCATTGGGCAGGGATCATGCCTTATCTAGTTTTCCAATATTGGACGAGCTTTAATCTAGCCCTCGCATGGCATAGTTAAGGTAAAGACCTCTATGGAGTTTCTGAAAATTGTCCACTGTAAATATTTGAAGTAGCCGCCTATGCATGCAAAATTTTACTTTGATGTCAGTTTTCTGGAGATGTAATTAATGTGCTAGAACTGTACAAAGAGGCATGAGTTTCACAATATGCATATTACACACTTTACAAAAAAAAACACACATCAAAACCAGGGCTGACTTTGATGTCAGTTTTCAGGATATGTAATGAATGGACATCTTTAATACGAACTGTTCAAATGGGCGAATGAGTTCCATATTTCATACATTATGCCACTAGACTTTAATGTCAATTTTCGGCTGTAATGAATGTGCACTAATTAATTTGCACAAACTACACAATGAGGTGTATGAGTTTTACGGTTCGAATATTATGCAATTTAAATCTCCTGAAAAGTCACATGATAGTCAGGGCTGACTGATGTCAGTTTACAGGCGATGTCCATTGCATATGAATAAAAACTGCAAAAGTCATATACCGTGCTTGTACATATTGAAAACGCACATCAAAGTTAGATTTGACTTTAATGTCAGATTGCATACATAAGGAAGCATGTAACCAACGACAGGAGCTCCTACGACTTGTGCTTCGGCAACACACCATCTTAAGACACATTCCTACATGTGCTCCTTACAACAAGCACATGCAACTACAGCACGTGCTGTTACGACACACCCACCAAAGACACACTCCTACAACATGGGCGCTCCTCCGACACGGGCATTCCTCCAACACGCAATCGTAAGTAAACGCAATCCTACGACACACATGCTCTTACAACACACACGTAAGAAACTTACTAAGTGCTGTTATCCCATTACGACAAATGTTTGCAATCAATGTACACCTTCTTTACAAAATGTTCAGGCACATGTACACTACTATACATATAAAAACAAATGCATACATGTAGTAAGTGTAAAGGATATGGCTTATATGCCGTACGCTAATATAGTCATACAGTAAACATTCATTTTATAAACACTCACCCGCTATAACACCATACTCCCCACAAAAAACACTGAAATTATACATGAAGCAAAGAGTCAGGGTTAACGTAACAAAAGGTAAAGCGTAGAAAGAGTGGGAATAACAATGTTAAAGTTAATCCAACAAGTAACGTGCAAAAAGTGAGAACAATGTTAAGGTACCAACACTCACTGTGTACGACTACAAATTCATCAATGAAACTAAGTATAAATCAATCACATATCACAAAAGAGTTAAGGTTAATCAAACTAAACGTAGACTGGTCACCAGGGGGCGCACGGATGTGGCTTGACTACGTCTGAGCTCCGTCACTCTGGGTCCCTAGGATGGATTGAGCCCCCATCTTCACAACCCCTCCCCCCACCCCCCAGACCCAAAACCGACGTGCTGCTGGCTGAATATCCCCCCCCCAGCTGACAGAAAACCCAAACGAAAACAGTCTCTGCAAACCCGAGAAACTTGTCGTTGAAAAAGACTATGTGCATCAGTTCCGCGGCCTTTTCCTAAAGACCTGCGCAGCAGTTAAAGGCGGATCCTGGGCCTGCGGAGCAAGGGAAGCCCGGATACACTTCGCTTCCTGTGCGGACGTCTTTATTTCCCCTGATGTTCTCCTGCACAAGTGAAATACAACGATCTGCGTTGTGACGGCTGCACCTGGGAAGAGGCACTGGACTGGAGCCCGAAAAATGCCCTCCATTTGGATACAGTAGGCACCCCCCCTCCACCCGGAGAGCGGCGCGTAGTGCAAGAACACACTGCGCACCTACTGAGCCTCCACCGAATATGTGGCAACGGTACAAAACTTCCGCCCCCTTCCCTCGCCGGGGGCCGAGGTGCGGGTGACCTTACTTGCGCAGGGCCTAGCGCAGCGTGTCTTCACCCTACATTCCCCGCCTGATCTGTGGCTTTCTATCCCGCAGACCGCGAGTCAGGGTTTCCCTCTCCCCCTTCCCCCGCTGGGGTCCGCGTGTGCCGAGGGCCATTCTACCTGCACGGGACCCTGCAGGTTTGCGGCCTGTGACCCCGGCCCAGAGGGGGGCAAGCGCCTAGGAGGCGTAGAAGAGCACTTAGACGGCCAAGACACGCTTCGGTATCTCCAGCCACAGCCAAACACATCGCAAATCCCAGAAGCCCCGTGTACCCATGCCGCGACGACGGCCATCCTATATAAAACACCTAAGCCGTCCACAACGGTAATACTTGCTGCTCCCTGAAACGTTCTCAACAGCACCTCTCCACAACTCACGAATCCGGACAGAGTAACAAGATAAGGATAGGTAACATTGAGGAAGAGAGTGTTTAGCCTCACTACCGCAATTTCCAATAGTCAAGGGACACGGCTTACACACAAGGGCCTATTCAGTGAGGAACAAGCGGTCACTGACTGAACTCCAACTCCTGAACCCCTCAAAACAGAAAAGCACCCTCAGGGCTCCTACAGGCCTGATACCCAATTAAAGGAATTCAGAGTGATCCTCCTACACCTGTGTAACACCCACACCCTGCATACGCCACCAACCGCACCAGGAACACCTCTACTAGCGTGCTATAAAAGAGCCACGACTGCTGACAACGTAGGGCAGAGGGTTGGGCCCCCGAATCAGGGGCGTGTGCCTCCTCTACCCTGGACCACATCTCCTTGTTTGACGCCACCAGTGATACCACCGAAACCTCGGAGAGCCCATGGACATAACAGGAAAACTAGCCCCATTCTCCTACGTCTTGATGCCCGCCAAGAATCTGGAGCCCAGCATGGCGAATAAAGACACTCCGGTGAGTGAATCAGCAGCTACCAAAGGGGATTTTGCCGTATTACTGGGCGAAATAAAAAATATGGGTGCCAGCATCGGCTCCAAAATAGACAAGATCACGCAACGCTTAGACACCATGGAGGAAAGGCTGGTAGGGGTTGAAAACAACCAAGCATCCATAGACACCCTAGAAGCACAGCTCGACCAACGGATGATGGAACTGGAACAACGTGAAGAGAACTTTAAACTCAAACTTGATGACTTGGAAAACCGGGAAAGACGGAACACCGTGAGAATTTTCGGCATCCCGGAACGAGAAGGGGAGAGGGAGAGCGATCTGAGGAATACTCAACACAATATCATTAAGGTCTTGGAGCTACTTAAGCGATTGATGAACCCAAGATGGAGAGGATACATAGAGCCGAGGCCCCCCAGGCGGACCAAGATCCGTTCTCGCCCGATTCCATCGCTTCCAGGACACAACTAGGATCCTTGAAAAGGCGAGGAGCAGCGATTCAATCACCCTAGGAGGAGCCCAGATCTCAATAAACCAAGACCTATCATCTATGACGTTGGCACTCCGACAGATGTGCAGACCCCTCACCAAACATCTGAAGGAAAAGAATATAAGATACAGGTGGGGATACCCATTCTCCCTCTCCTTCGAATACAACGGCAACAAAATCAAACTAAGCTCGGAAAGAGAATTCAAGGCATGTATCTCGGACGTCCTAGGACCCCACACAGAGGAACATGACGGGAAGATCCACAACGAGAAGATAGAGGATGGCATATACAGGGCCCCAGAAGGAAATTAGTTAAAGGCTTGAGGAAATTCCAGAGGTAACACCCCCCCGGGGAGAGAGAACTGCTGATCCAAAACTGCGGTAAAATGCCATTTATTCCATCATACATGTTAATGACCCGAATGGAGAAAGGAAATACAGGCTTAAAAGGGGTTTGGGGCATGGACACGAAGGGGGGCAGTTGAAATGAGGCTCAATTAAGACTAAGACGTTATAGTAAGCAAAGGGATGTGAAGTAACAGCCCCCAAAGGAGGTTCGATGCAAGACCTGTGTTTCAACCTGGGTTCGATCGGACGCCACCAATCTGGGAAGGGTGGGGGGAGTGTGGGCATACAAGAAGAGGGCAAAAGTTGTAGCAACATTGGCAACATATCAGAACATTCAAGACAAGGTGGGTTTTTATGAGCACTCTACTAGCTTGACACGGGTCACATACTTGCAACTAACAAGCCCTAACAATGGCAACTATTGAAGAGCACAAGGGTAAGGAGTCCCTTAGGATAGGAACACTTAATGTAAAAGGACTAAATTCACTGACCAAGAGATCATTGGTGGCGAGGGAATTTCGTAGATCCCAACTGGACATTCTTCTCCTACAAGAGACAAAGTTTGCCAAGGGGGAAGAACGATGTATAAATCGGGAAACGGGGAGGAATGGAATTTTGTGGCTCCAGGCCACTCAAGAAAGGAGGGGTTGGAATTCTGAACAAGAAGGGGATCAATTTAGAGGTAGACAAGACCTGGTCCGATGTAAGCGGGCGTGCCCTCTTGATAACTGGGAACATCGCTAAAGTAAAAGTAACAATTGCAGTGATATATTCCCCCAACATAGGACAGGCCAAGTTCCTAGAGAAGACGATACCCAAAATAATGATGGAAGCCTCTGGCCACATTGTTCTGGGAGGGGACTTTAACCAATGGGCAGACCCGACCAAAGACTGGGAACCAGGCAACCCCGAAACGAGAAACCAAACAAGGGGAGACCGCACTGAACTATTCGACATAATGGAGATGTACGACCTGAAAGATGTGTGGAGGATCAAACATCCTAATGAAAGGGGCTCTGCATTCTATTCCAATCTGCAAAAAAACTTCACACGAATCGATTACTTGTACCTTACCAAGGACCTCCTCGACACCACAACACAATCAGAAATCATTCTGATAACATGGTCAGACCACGATATGGTCCTGGTAGATATAGAATGGGTAAATTTACCTGTCCCGGGAGGGAAGTGGCGATGCAACAAGACCCTATGGAAAGATGCAGTCTTTAAAACTGAAATTAACGAATATTTCAAACTGAATAATAGAGGTGAGGTCTCCAAGCAAACAATATGGGAAGCTGGTAAGGCTACCTGGAGAGGCATCCTAATATGTGAGGGATCTACCAAGAAGAGAGAGCGAAAGATCATGGAACACAGACTTAGATCTGTAATATGTCAATTGGAAAGCGATATAAGGGGAAACCCAGAAATGGCCCAATATAACAAATACAGCACAGCGCAAAAGGGAGGAACTAAGACTATTGGAGCATGAACAAATTGTGCTTAAACTCCGACTCCTCAAACAGAAATTTTACGAAAAGGGGGACAAAGCTGATGCACTATTAGCAGCCAGACTCAGAGAGCAAAGAGCAGAGCGAAAAGTGAAAGAGATAATTGAAGAAAACCCCTCAACAGCTCAGACCCCCCCACACCATCCCAGAGAGTTTTGCTAACTTCGTCGAAACACTATACGCCTCCGAAGCGAGTCCTGGGCAAACAAATACAGACCACTATCTATCCTCAATAGATATGCCCAAAATATTGTATACGGAATCCAAACTTCTAGAATCCCCAATATCTGAATCTGAGGTCTGAGATGCAATTAAAAGATTAACTATGGATAAATCTCCCAGAGAAGATGGCTATACCGCTGGGTTTTACAAAACCTTCAGCACACATCTAACACCATTCTTGACAGAACTATTTAACGAGATACTAGAAACGGGAGAAGCCCCCGACTCCTTTACAAAGGCGCTAATAACAGTAATGCCAAAAGAAGGGAGAAACCCTAAATATTGAAGATCATACCGCCCCATCTCACTACTCAACCTCGACACCCAAATCTATATCAGGGTACTAGCTGCCCGGCTGGAGGTACTGATGCCTCACCTCATACACAATGATCAAGTCGGATTTATATTGGGTATGCAAGGGGCTGATACGATGCGCAAAACACTCCACCTTGTCCACTCATCACAAGCACTCCCGGGTGACCCCCGCCCTTTTGTCGATAGACGCAGAAAAGGCTTTTGACAGGATAGAGTGGGAATTCTTGAGGGCGGTCCTGCGCAAGGTGGGAATAGGGCCGAGATTCAGCAAGGGCATATAGGCTGTATACACACCCGGAAGGCATCAATATTCGTCATTGGAGAATACTCCAGATGGTTCGAAATGGGATGCGGAACTAGACACAGATGTCCCCTCTCCGCAATTCTCTTTGCGCTCTCCCTGGAACCCCTAGCCCAAAACATGCAAAGATAGCGCTCTATGCAGATGATATACTCTTACATGTAACCAACCCCTCTGCATCTGTCCCCCATGCTCTCCGCTTATTATAAGAATATGGTCAACTCTCTGGGTTCAAAGTGAACAAGGCTAAATCGATATTGTTTCTTCTACAAGGAACGAAAGAGGAAAATTAAACTAAATTTCTACCCCTAGGTCTTAAACTTGACCGTTCCACACTGAAATACCTGGGCATACAGATCACCAAATCCCTAACAGATCTATATGAAGCTAACTTTCCTTCCCTCCTCCAGAGTTTCGCAGCAGACCTAAAAAGGTGGAACAAGCTTTCGATCTTGTGGTTGGGACGGGTTAATGCCATTAAAATGGTATGCCTTCCCCGATTCCTGTACCCCTTCCAGATGTTACCCGTTGAGATACCAAATAGGTTCTTTCAGGAAGCTAAAAAATGTATAGTCAGGTTTCTCTGGCAAGGGAAGAAAGCGAGGATCGCGTATAACACCCTAACACTCCCCAAAGATAAAGGAGGAGTGGGTCTCCCTGACCTAAGAGCATACTATAAGGCATCCCAATTACGTATCATCATCCCACACTTGCGTGACCATAAACACCTCCAATGGATTCACATGGATAACCACTATTTCACACCAGCCACTGTATCAGAATGGCTATGGACCCCTCATAAAAGAGTTCAACGTAAAATCAGAGGCCACCCGATATTGAATACCATCTGGAACATATGGTGACCAGGCAAAGAGATGCGCAAGATCACCACCTGGCCATCCCCACTTAGCCATCTATGGTCCCCTGGCATAAACAATCACATACCCAACGTAGGAAGATACCAATCCTTGTACGAGGCAGGCCTTGAAAGGGTGGGGCAGTTGCAGAAAAAAGACACTTCCATCCCACTACCGGAACTAACTGAAGCGCTAGGTATAGGCCCATTATCCACCTTCCAATACATTCAGATAAAAGGTGTCCTAACAAAATCCGAATGGATGTGAAAAGAGACCTCACCCCATTCGAAAAACTCCTAGACTCCAAAAATGAAATTAAAGGTTTGATATCTGTAATGTACAAAGAACTCATTGAGGCTGGGGCACGGGTCCACGGAACAACTCAGAAGTAGATGGGAAAGAGATATAGGAGAAGAGATAAGCCCCGATCAGTGGCAAACAATGTGCAAAGCTGCATCTAAAACATCCATATCCAGTCAATACAAATTACATGCCATTAGACTCCTACACAGGTGGCAATACGACCCACTCAAGCTGTCCAGATTGTTCCAAACAATGAGCCCGAGATGCTGGAGGGATTGTGGTAAGATAGCCGACTATTGGCATATGTGGTGGAGCTGCCCATACATAAAGGTATTCTGGGAGGAGGCCCTGGGGTGGATTAAGGAAATAGATGGCATACAAAGAGACACCAATCCCCTTCGGATTCTGTTTGGCCTGGAAAAAGATGAAGACGATTGGATCAGATTGAAAGGACTGGCCCCACAGCTAGTACTAGCGGCCAGTGTGCTGCTAGTAACGAAATGTAAATCCAAGATAGTCCCAAGCAAATAAGAATGGATCAACTTGACAACCAGCATTTTCACAATGGAAATGATCACAGCCTCCCTACACAATAAAGCATCGCAATGCGAGATCTTATGGTCAGACTTCTGAAATAAACACCTCTTAGTGGCCACAGTCTCCCAATCTGAGTAAACCTCGGGGTCCAAATACAAGCCAGAAAACCCACAAACTAACATTAAAAGACAGTGCTGACCCATCAATCAAGAAAACCCCACAGCAGTAGACGTACAACCACTCATCTCACACACACCAAAATGGAAAGATGACTTTACAATGTCTGCCCAACCAGTGGGGGTGGGGGGTGGGTATGGGATGTGTTTTTGTTGAATGTTACAACTAAAGAACAGAAACAAATATAACGATGACCTAATGTATAAAAAGAAACCAAAACCTTGTTCTTCGGATGTAACCATAAGCTAACAGTTATGTATTAAAGAATGTGTATAACCTTTGTTTAAAATCAATAAAACCAAATAAATAAAAAATAAAAAAACGTAATATTATTTCTACTGTTTGTAGACTTTAAGGTAACATAATAAACTTGATCAATACATTAAAAATTATATTCAAATATCATGGTAACCTTAACTAACCCACAAACCTAAAAGCATATATGGATACACACAAGTAAATGTATAAAATGTGATAATATTAAAAGGTAGATTAAATGAACACCTTTAACTAAATGGTAAAACAAAGTATAACATGATTTTGTAATACAAAACTACTTTATTACAAACAAAATATAATATTCACAAGAATATTTACCCACAAAAAGTGCAATTACAAAGAATCGCATGGAAAATCTATATATAAAAAGTAAATAAACACAGATTTACAATAACATAATATACATAAACATTTCAATATCATACTTTAAATATAAAAATAATAAATAAAACTACATGCAATGATTGCAAATATATTTAGTAAACTAACATAACATACAAATAAAACATACACTAAACCATTAAGAAACTATTAAATACCATATACAGTAAAAACCTAGCAACATTTATTTCAACAAATAACACCAATATATGACATGCATTACTTACCGTAATAGCATTTCTGATGATTGCATCTGCTTCGATTCACATACTGTGCGTATAGTCCGACATCTAGTGGTAACCGCAGAGTACTGCATCTGGTCTTTCGAGGACCGAAAGGGGACGTCGGCATGGGCGAGCCTGTAACACTATCCCTAACGTGACGTGTAGTGTACCCAAAATACCTCACGCGTCGAGGTCCCTCCGATTGTAATTTTTCTGCCGTGAGGGAGCCTTATGACTATCGTGAGTACAGAAAAGAGAGAATAGTAGTAAGATGTCTATGTTCCTTCCATCCGAGCAGGGCGGAAGGGTGGGCACACGTGAATCCAAGCAGATACAATCATCAGAAATGCTATTATGGTAAGTAATGCATGTCTTCTGATGCTTGTTAATCTGCTTAGAATCTCATGCTGTGCATAGACTAGCGAGCAGTACCCAGAGTTGGTGGTTGGATGTGAGAAGGAACAATAGTGAAAAGATGTCTTAGTACTGCTTGTCCCACCTGAGAATCAGACCTAGAAAGAGTGTCTAGGCAATAGTGTCTTGTAAAGGTGTGTACAGCACTCCAGGTTGCCGCTTTGCAAATGGGACTCTAGGGGAACATTTTCAATGAATGTTATGGAAGCCCCAGTGCCTCGAGTAGTGTGTGCTCTAGGCTTGAAGGGCAGTTCTCTCCTATCAAGAGTGTAGCAGAGTGTGATGCAACTGACCATCCACTTTGAAATGGATCCCCTTCTCTACCAGCTGCCACTGAAACGTTAGTCTTCCTTAGTGGTTTAGTTCTTTCCAGATAATACATGACTGCCCTGCGCACGTCTAGTGTGTGTAGGCTTCTTTCCGCCACGTTAGTGGGGTTCTGGAAGAAAGTTGGCAGTTCTATGGACTAGTTCACATGGAACTTGGAAATAAATGTGGGCGAAAATCGAGGGTGAGTGCGCAGAACTACCTTATCTCTTTGAACGGTAACAAAAGGGTCTAGAACTGAAAGGGCCTGTAGTTCACCGACTCTCCTTATTGAAGTGATTGCCACTAGGAAAGTGGTCTTGTAGGTAAAAGCTTTGAGACTTGCTTTATGCATAGGCTCAAAAGGAGATACCATTTGTCTAGTCAATCCCACATTTAGGTCCCGTCTGGCAGCCGGGTTAGAAATGGGGGGATGAATCCTTTTAACCCCTTCCATGAAAGCCTTAAAAACTGTTATTTTCCACCACAACACCTTTTGTTGGGATGTAGTGTAGGCTGAGAGTGCAGCAAAGTGAACCTTCAGGGAATTAAAAACCACGATTGAGTCCAGTAAGTGAGTCAGGTACAACACAATATGGGTAGGTGAGCAGTCAATGGGATTGATGCTTCTGGAATTGCACCAGATGACAAAGCGCTTCCATTTCCTGGAGTAGCAATATCTTTTGTTAGGTTTTCTTGCCTCCCTAAATATCTGCATGCATCTCTGAGGAAGTTGGAAGTACCCGAACTCTATGACTGCAAGAGCCAGGCTGCTAAGTTTGCGGGCATGGGTGATGTGTTTCCCCTTTGTCCCGAGATAACATGTTGTATGGGTAAGGCAGTTTCATTGGAGGAGAGAGCGACATCTCCATCAGAGGAGAGAACCAGGATTGGTGGGCCCACTTCGGGGCCACCATAATCTTGGCATTGTGCGTTCTCCAGTGTTGCGAACAAGTGATCTCTAGTAAGCCCCATTCTGCAAAAAACATTGGAGACAAGGTCTTCGTGTAGTCGCCATTTGTACTCAAAGGGCAGCGAGAAGTCTCAGCTGAGCACGTCCACCAGAAGATGGAGTTCCCCTGGAACGTGTTGGGACAACAGGAACATCTTGTGTTTGAGAACCCATATCCAAATGTTCTGGGACAGTTTGGATAGCCCTGGAGAGTGAGTGCCCCCTTGCTTGTTCAGGTAGTACATGGCCGTGGTGCTGTCTGTGAGGATTAGGATTGTCTTCCCCTGTAACTGTGTCTGAAAGGTTTTCAGTGCTTTGCATATGGCTAACAGCTCCAACAGATTTATGTGGTTGGACGCTACCGCTGGGGACCAAATGCTGTGTGCTGAATGCTGAAGCAGGTGAGCCACCCCCCCACCCCACCCCGTGAGGGATGCGTCCATCGTGAGAGTGGCTTCTACTGCGGGGGTGGTAAAGGACTTCCCCTTCAAGAGGTTTTCTCTCAACCACCACTGCAGAGAGAGAGAACGTGGGCTGCCGAGACAACCACTAGATTGTCCCATTGTCCGTTGGCCTGACACCACTGGCTGTTGAGCCACTCTTGCATGGGAAGCATGCACAAACGTGCGTGAGGAACCAAATAAATGCAGGACACCATCATTCCTAACAGTCGCATGGCCTTGCGTACTGTCACCTCTCGACTGGCTACATACGGAGGGATCTGAAACAGCATGTTTTGAGCCCTCTAATTGGAGGGGAAGACAAGGCCGTCTTCTGTCCGAATGAGAGCTCCCAGAAACTGCTCGACTTGACTGGGGTCTAGGCTGGATTTCTTCTCGTTAATGGAGAATCCAAGACTGAATAAGTGGGTATCATCTTTTGAGTATTCGACAGGCATGTTCCGTAGGAGTCACCCGTTATGAGCCAGGCGGCGAGGTAAGGATAAACTGGAGGATTGCCTGCGCAGATGTGCTTCTGCAACTGCCTGTACCTTTGTAAATACCCTTGGTGCCGAGGCAATGCCGAAGGGAAGTACTTTGAACTGATAGTGTTTGTTCTCTATCATGAACCTTAGGTATTTTCTCTGTGCTAGCAACATTGAAATATGAAAGTATGCATCTTGATTGTCCAATGTTGCCATGTAATCCCCCCGAGTTAACAGAGGAATTACTTCTGGCAGTATGACCATACGAAACTTGAGGTTTGACAAATTTGTTTGCTGGGCGAAAGTCTAGGACAGGGCGCATGGTGAGATCCTTTTTGGGTACAAGGAAGTACACTGAATAAATACCCTTGTTTACCTGTAGAAGAGAGATGACTTTGATAGCGCCCTTTCCCTGCAGGATCGCAACCTCTTGCAGCAGGATCATCAGGTGTTCTGGTGTTAGGCATCATGATCTCGGAGGTCTGAATCGAGGTGGTCGGCTGAACTCGATGCAGTAACCGTGAGCAGCGGTCTTGAGCACCCACTGGTCTGTTGTAATCCCCTCCCATGCATGAGGAATGATGTTAAATGTCCCCCTGCTGGGAAGGTGTGGAGGGGACCTGGATCTGAAAGTCATTTTTGACTGGAGGCCGGGGAGCCTCTGGGGGTGGAATTATGACCCCTTCTTTCCCCATGGCGGCGTCCCCTAGGTGGATACGGGGTGGTGGAGGAAGATCCCTGAGGACCAACTGATTCCAGAACCATACTGGTTATGAGGGGAGCGAGAGTAGTACTGCCCACGAAATGAGCGATGAGAACCTCCCCCTCTCTGTTGAAAGGGCCTTTGAGTAATTTGGTTCAAAGTCTTCAGAGTCACATGTTCCTTTTTTGCCGTTTCCAGCGCCTCGTCAACAGCTTTGCCGAACAAGTTGGAGTCCTCCACCAGCTTGTTGATTAAGGATTCCTGGGTTTCGGGCTTGGAGCCGGAGTTCATCAACCAGGTGTGCAGTTTTAGTATGGTACTCTGGGCTAAAGTCCTTCCCGCTGTCTCAGCAGCGTCTAAAGTATTTTTAAGAATGTTGTGGTTCACCTGCTTGCCCTCCAATATAATCGTAAGCAGGCAAGCCCGCATGAGTTCAGGGACCTCTTGAAGGCCTTCATGCAGCAGTTTCCATTGAACATCTGAGTAGCTAGCCAACAGCGTAGTGCTGTTGGCTATGCGTGTGGAGTATGCTGCAGCAGTAGTAATCCTTTTTCCCAGTGCATCCAACTTCTTACATTCTTTATCAGGCAGTGCCTCGCCTGTGGACAAGGGGACACCTGCCCTCTTCCTCAATGTCGTAACCACCAGAGAATCCGGGGTGGCGTGCCCGCTAATGTAGAGGGGATCAGTAGGAGAAGGGCGAAAAAACTTTTCCACTCGTGGATTAACAGCCCTGGTCTGTGCGGGCGTTAACAACGAAGGAGCAAGGCGTCTTTATAGAATTCAGCAATGGGATAGTCTGACTGGCAGGAGGCTTCTCCTTCAAGATGTCTTCAACAAAATCTGAATCTGGCACTGTCTCCTGTGTGGCAATTTGGATCGCTTTAAACGCCATCTGGTCATCAACAGGTGATGCCTGATGGACTGGTGTGGAAGGGGGTTGGGGTAGGGAGGCCATGCATAAGGTGTCAGGGTCCAGGGTAGGGGTCGCCCAAGGTTGGTTACCAACCGGCTGTCAGTCTTCCCATCCCCGAGAAGGATCAGGAGTAGGATCACCAAAGAGATCATCATCCTGGAAGTATGGATCAATATGAACATCATCAGTAATGTTAAAAATATCCTCTTCATGAGGTGGATGAGAAGTCCTTTGGAACTTGGCCATAGGCGTATAAGGGCTGTCATCACAAGGCCTTTTAGGAGCAAACAAAGAAAATTCAACAAACTTTTCCAGCCTGTTCATGCACCCCTCAAACTTCTCTCTGGTCCATGATGAGGAACCAGAGGAGTATAGAGGAGGAAAGGGCTCTTCCTGATGATCTTCCTCCCTAGAATGCAGAGATTTCTCAACTAGAGTCTTAGATCAGTACAGAGGATTCTCAGAGTAATCTTTCCATCCCTCCTGGCGTTTCGACGTGTCTTTCAACGCGTCCCTAGCCTGGTCTTTCGGTTTCACAGCCAAAACAATCTTAGCAATACTATTGTTGATGTTCGGCGTTACAGGAGGTGTTTGGACTGTGTAGGCAGTTGCGCTGTACATTTTGAGGCAACCGGGGCCTTGTGCGGCGTTGGCGCCTTATTCTGAGGTGTCTTGACATCTGCGTGGCTTTTGGTGCTGGCGCCCATACTCTTGGACTGCCCGGACGCATGCCACAGGTGCGGGGGAAGGCTGCCGATCACGGGAATTGGCGGGTGCCGCTGAACTACCCGACGTACCCATTGGCGCCTTGGAACGCCTCGACTGAACCGTGGAAGCAGAACAGGGGTTGTGTACTTTGTGTGGGTATCGGGTGCGTACCTGTCGCCGGGATGTACATTCCCCATAGCATTGTGTCTATTGGGGCCGGACATGGCGGAGCGAGAACGCTCTGACGTACGGTCAATGGAGTCCGAAGTGGAGCCTTGGTCGTCGCTTATCTCCTCGTCATACTCGCCGGCGGGGCAGCTACTCTCAGCATGCGACATCGCGTAGACCACCCACCGCTTTACACAATGCTCATTAACAGTCTTAGGACGTAGAAGCTTACAGGGCGCACAGGACGCCTCGTTGTGATCGAGGGGAAGACCCTTATTGCACCGGCGGTGCTCGTCTTTCCATGGGAATTTTCTGTTACAGAGAGGGCAAAATCTAAATGGTGTCCTGTCCATAGCTCAGGAATTTAAAAGCGACGACAAAATCAAAAGGGACAAAGAGCGGGGAGAAGGAAAGACATTCTTGAAAGAATATAACACCCCCAAACCCCACTCTCCCTACTGTATAGGCTGGCCGAAGGCCCAGCCACGTGGTCGGCAGCGCCGACCGGAGCATCAGCTGTCAAAGTTCTGTTCTTAGCGGTCTTCGGCGGTGGTACAGGAATCAACCATCGAGAAGGGGATAATAGAAAAATGACTGAAGGTCCAGAAACATAACAATATCGCAATTTTGTAAGAGCTCCGCATAAGGCGAAGAGCTAGCTGGGAGGGGAAAAAACAATGTGAGGGACCTCGACACATGAGGGATTTTGGGTACACTACACTACACGTTAGGGATAGTGTTACAGGCACGCCTATGTCGCCGTCCCTTTCGATCCACGAAAGACAAGATGCAATACTCTGCGGTTACCACTAGATGTCGGACTATATGCACAGCATGTGATTCTAAGCAGATTAACAAGCATCAGAAACATTTATAATTTACATAGTAACATTTATAATATAAATAAAAGTGTTTCACTGCAGTGACTAGATTACTCATAGTCCTTAGTCCCCTTTCCTCCATCCTTGTGGGTGTCCTCAGGCATGGGCACCAGAAACTTTTGGTAGCGAAAAAAGGAAGCTTCCCATTTGCATTTAGCATAGCACGCAGGGGAATGGCCCTGGGCGTGGAACGCAGAAGCCTTGCCCTACGCCACCTCACTTCAGTCCCCTTTGAGACATAGGACGCTGGTAAACCTGGCTACGCAATTAAATTCGCTTTATGGCCTACTAGCGGGGGAAGCAGGGTGGGACGTATGGAGGAAAGGGGACTCAGGACTATCACTACGCTAGTCACTACGATGAATAACATTTGTTACTCATACATCCTGTACCCTCTCCTCCACCCTTGTGGGTGATTCCACTGAAATAAGAGAACCGGGCGGAGCACACCAAATAGACAATTTAGTTTGAAGCAAAGAGGTTCCAATGGACCATCTGCCCAAACTCTGCATCCTTCCTGGAACCAGTGTCCAGAGGGTAGTGTTTGCAGAAAGCGGATGGTGTGGCCCAAGTAGCCGCCTTACTGATTACCTCCCAGGAGGTGTGCCTCTGAAAAGCCACTGCGGTCGCCTTGGCCCCTACCGCGTGTGCATGGATCCCTATAGGCACTTTCTTTCCTGTCGCTGCATACGCCCCTGAAATGGCCAGGACCATCAAGCGGGCGATGCAGGCCATGGATGCCTGGGTTCCAAGACCAAGCTCCCAAACGTGATGAAAAGCACTTCTGACTTCCTGAAAGGCTTTGAACGAGAGCGATCGAATTTGAGCACCCACCGCAGATCCAAGGAATGGAGCACCCTTCTGAATCAGACTGCGGATTGGGAAAGAATGTTGGCAAGCATATTTCCTGATTTAGATGAAATGGTGAAGCCACTTAAGGCAGGAATTTCTGGATGAGTGCATGGAAGTACTATGACTGGCTGACACGACAACAGTGCCTGCAGCTCACAAATCCTCTGCGCCGAGGTGAGGGCCACCAGCAGAACCGCCTTGAGCATAACCCACTTAATGTTGGCTGAAACCATCGCTCAAAAGGCTTGCGCTGGAAGGTCGCCAGCACAACATTTAAATCCCAGATGGGATGGGACCTGTGCACAGCCCTTGAGGTGTGCTTTGACCACTGCGTTAGCCGGCGAGAAAGTTTTATCCTGTGCATTTTTGTAGGCACCCAATGGCTGCTAAATAAGTGCAGCAGGTATCCACTTGGACGACGGAGCGGGCAAGATGTGCAGGGAAAGATAAAACATTGTCTAGGCGCACATGAGTGGGTCCACGCCCATCTCCTGGTCCATTTAGCTTTGTATTGCGAGTGAGTGGAAGGTTTCCTAGCCCCCTGGATAGTGTCCAAATTGTTCGCTGAGAAGCTTTAGCTGATCAGGAGCCAGGCCGAGAGTGCCAGATTGCCCGGGTCTGGGTGCTCCACCGCCCTGTGTTGCTGTGTGAGGGAGCCCCTGCTGAGGACTGGCAGATGGGCCACGTCTTTGGGACTTGAGCTGTAGGAGGTCTGAGGCCCACGTCCTCGATGGCCAGTGGGGAGCAATCAGAATAATGGTGCAGCCTACCGAGTTCCGAAACTTGCTGAGGACTCACTGGAGGAGGGGAGGAGGAGGGAAGGCATAGCAGTTGCGGCCGTCCCAGCACAGCTGGAACGTGTCCCCAAAAGAGCTGTGACGCTGTCCCGCCCATCACACAAAGGCAGGGCATTTGGAATTATGCAGAGCTCTGAAAAGGTTGAGATCCAGAAAGCTCCACCTCTGAAAGAGAGGCAATAAGGAGTTGATGTGCAATTCCCACTTATACGTGTTGTAACCCAGCCAGCTCAACCTGTCCACATCTGCACTGCTTTCACCTGGAAGATTAACTGCCCTGATCCAAAACCCCTTGTGAGAGGGCCCATTCCCAGATAGAAATCGCCTCCCTGCAGAGTGACAGCGAACTGGCCAGCTCTGTTTGTTCAGGTAGAACATCGTGGTTGAACTGTTGGTCCTGACCATGACCGCCTTGCCCCTCACCAATGGCAGAAGGGCTTTGAGAGCCAGGCCCATTGCCCTGAGCTACAGGAGGAGGCCTGGGAGAAGAGTGTGCGGGATGAGCAGCCTGTCTGTCTGCAACCCAGTCTCCTGGTCCCATGAGGATGCCAAATACATTTGAAGACAGCCCATTGAGTCTGGCGTGCTGTACAGTCAGGACACAAGAGGCCATGAGATCCAGCAAGTGCTGCAACCTCAACGCTGAGGTTGAAGGGTTGGACAGGAAATGGTGAGCTGCCTTCTGTAGAGATCTGTCGACCGTGGGGAAGACCCGCTGGATCACTGTGTCCCACCTGACCACCAGAAACACAAGATCCTGCAAGGGGAGCAGCTGTGATGTCTTTTGGTTGAAGGAAAACTCCAGTTCGTATAGGACACCTGCCAACCTCTGGCAGGAGTGTAGCATCCCTTCAGGAGAGCTCGCCTTCACCAACCAGCCTTCCAAGTAAAGCTATAGGTGGTAGCCTATGGTCCACTCGGGTACTACAAAAACGCTGGAATAATATCTGTAGCCCCTGTCCAGAAGAGGCTCCACCACTTGCATGTTCCATAGGTGCAAGAGCTCTTTTAATAGGGCAGGAGACCCTATCGGCAGCACCGGTGGGGAAGGAAGGAGGGGAGGAAGGATGAGGAAAACTAAACCCTGTCGACATCACCGACAGAATCTAAGGATTCAAGAAAAAATTCCTCCAATTGATCAAACAGTGCCAGCTGCGCCCCCCACACAGCAGAGCTGTGGTCCCTGACCTGAACCTGATTGTTTTACTGTCAGAGGCAGGCGTGGAGCGGAGTCGTATGCCGCTATCTCCTGTGCTCGCCTGGTGAACTGTCCGGTTGGCGAGATATACGATCCCAAAACCTCTTGAACCCACGAAGGAGTGTTGTTTGGTATCCGACGTACTGTGACCCTGGAGGAAAAGCTTGGGTCCTGGTTTAGTAAGAATCGCCAAGGACTTTGCCGTCTGTGTAGACATTTTCTTTTTGGTTAACTCGTCATCCATGGATGAGTGGAAGAAGTCTGAACCCTCAAAAGGGAGGTCAAGGATTCTTGTCCTGCACATCGACAGAAAACCTGGTTCCATGCTTCCAGGTGGTTATTCTTATTTCTACGCCAAGACCCCTGCTGGTAGTATCAATATGGGCGATGGAGGACTCCAGGAGGACCTGCGCAATGGTGCACACCTCCTCCAAGCCTGCCTTAAATACGCCCTGACTATGGTGTGGCAAGCTTGGGAGGAAATCCCGTATTTGCTCCATAGCTTCTGATTCACGGCGAGGACAGAATCAGCGTTAGCCTGCTAGAGGTGAAGATCCGCATTGAGGTAGGTCAATTTCCTGAAGGACTCAAGAACCTAGTCCTCCTTGGACAAACAGCTGGAAGTCGTGCCTACCGCGGACGAACCCGAGAGCTTTGAGTACATGGACACGGCAGCCACTACAGAGGAGTGAGGCTGCGGGTGAGACGACAGCAGGACCTGCTCGCTCTGCAGGAGCCGAAGCAGCCATCAAGCCATTTGTGCAGCTGCGCATTGGCCCTCGGCTTCTCCCAGAGCCTCTTTACTAGAGCAAGGACGTCCTTTTGCAAAGGGATGCCTGAGTGGCATATTGCTAAACTGGGCAGGACCTCCACCAGGACTCCTCGCTCCTGTCAAGCTTATTCTGGCTGGGGCAGCAAATTCAGCTAGGCCCTGAAGGCGGTCATGAAAGGCCTTGACAGAGATCAATGCCTCATCCTCCTGTGCATCGTCATCCTCATCGCCATCCATTGAAGGGGGATGGGAGTCTGGGGTCAGCTGGAGTACCACCAGAGGGCGCCCCTGAGCCGGCCCAGTGGGAGCCTTTGGCATGGGCCAAGGAGGCATGGAGGTTAAGGGGGTGTAGCAGGCCCCGGAAGCTGTGATTGAGACGCCAGCAACTGAAGGACTAGACTAGAACCCCTGGTGGGAGAGGTGGGCCCTAGCGGCTGGCTGGGAGGCAGCATTTGAGGGAAGCACATCTTTAATCAGCTCCTTCAGGAAGCCTGCCATCTGCTGCGACTGCATAAGCAGCAGGAAGCGCTTGAAGTACCTATCCTTACACCCTGCAGGGTCAAAGCGTGAGGAAGAGGAGGGCGCCTGGCCTTCTGAAGCCCTGGGCCTTCTGTCCGGTTCGGCACACCTTGGCACCTGCGATGGGTACCCAAAGGGCTGGCTGGTATACACATACCCTTGTGGGGACCAGTTGCCAGAAGACTGGCCTGGAGCTGGGCCCTGCGGAATAAGGGCTGGATCTGCCCTGACCGGCCTACTCTGAAGTAGAGGGGGCCGCCGGAGGGCTGACGTCCATGTTTAAAACGGCAGCCAAACGTGCAGGCTCCGCCGCGTGCGTGACTGCCATTTTGTGGGTTGGAGTCGCACCTGCAGTAAGGCACGAAAGGCTGAGGTCCCATGTGGGTTCTGACATCACAAGGGCCCGATTACGATTTGACCCTGAAGCGTTAGCGCTGACCTTGAGAGGGCTCCGGTAAGCTGTAGGCCCTCAGTTTGTAGACTGGTAGACAACTTGTCCCGCACGGAAACAACCTTGCAGGAAGCTCTGGGGGCCCTTTGCCCTCAGCTTTGGTGCTGCACTGCGCCTCAGGCTTCTGCCTGGCACTGGAGCCTGAAGGCGGTAACAGTGCTAGAATGCCCCCTCAGTGGCCAACCCGCGAAGAGCCCCTGGGCACGGGGGCCGGTAGCTCTGAAGGCCTTGTGCCTACCACAAGTCCAAGGGTCTGGGTGACACCTCCCAGTCGGCTACCCGGGAAGGAGTCTCCAGGCTGGGGAGCCTTGGGGAACAAGTAACTTACCATCTCGTGGCAGGATGACTTCAAAATAAAGTCCTTGTGAAGTGTGGAAGATCTTCGTCCAGCGAGACAGCCTAATCTTCAGGGATCGTGGCATGAGGGAACTGCACACCGCGCATGCATCCCAGCGGAGTTCGGGCCCCATGCACTCTGGGCATAGTGCATGGGGGTCAGAGGCCGGGAACGAACGGTCGCACTATGCGCACCTTATGAATCCTCCTGTGACAGACATGCGCCGGGGAGACGAGGCACCGAAGGGAGGTGAAATAATGTGAAAAGAAAAAGCGGGGATGCGCGCGTGGCACTGAAATATGTTGCCAGGTCTGATGCCAGCCATGCAAAAAAAGAGAATGGAGGCGAGTTGTCGGAGGGTGGGCCTCCTGGGTAGCCCCACGCCCGGGTGCGCGACCCCACGCACTATACTAAACTTAAGGGGAAGCTCTCTTTTTTCGCAGCTAAAAGGTTCTGGTACCGTGCCCATGCCTAGGGACACCCTCAAGAATTGAGGAAAGGGGACGGGACGTACGCGTATAACCATTATACTATCCATAAAAAAGGCAAACAAAATATGTGTGCTAAAATAAATTTTGTAAATAAGACAAAAAGTAAATACTAAAAAAACAGCCCAAATGTAATACAGGTAAAACACAAATAAAAATACTAACATTTTTATTAAAGATAAATGTTTACACAACACATTACATCACTTTCACTTTAAATTTTTTATAGCAAAAACAAAATACCAAAAACAGGGTATATTAAGGTTACCATGATATTGTTTATTGTATTGTTGCCTTTTTTTAAATTATATAAATAGATGTATTTCTATAAGTAATTTTCTGTATTCACTACTTTGCAATTGTTCCCTCCCTCCCTGCCTCCTTCCCTCCCTCCCTCCCTCCCTCCCTCCCTCCCTCCCTCCCTCCCTCCCTCCCTCCATCCCCTCCGCCACCCCCCAAAGACACTAACTTTGTTGGTCTTACTAAACTCCTCACCAGGGGGCTTCAGGGATGACACCCGACATTATGTTGCATTCCCATTGTCTTTGCCATTAAGCCCTAGTAGTATTATCTTAGTCTAATCCATGGTTATGGTCAAGCCTCATTTATATTATTCTATTACTGCTCCTGAATGTTCATACATAGGCCCTATTTGGACACACACTCTGATCCAGTATTGCTCATGTATTCTTAAAGCTCCTCATCTTCGATACATCTGGGGAGGAGTAAGATTGGGCTCACACCACTGATCAACTACCACCATTTGTCTCCCCTGGACCACAGCTGGTTCCAGTTTCACACCATCAGTGCTCACTGGTCTAGTAGGCAAACATGCAATTCTTACCTGCTTCTTGAACCTGCTTCACAGCTTTTGTAATTTCTTCCTTAAGTGCTTCTGTTTCGTCAGCTGTGACATCTGCCGCCACAGGCACTACTACCATTAAGGAGAAAAATTATATAAAAATAAGTGGTTTCATTTAAAAAGCATTTTCACATGAACAAACAATAGGGACACCCCCAAAATGAGATCATTAATCTTCAGCGGACGTAAGCTTTGTTTTCTCTCCATAAAATCTAACCTAATGAGAGAGCACCATCCTGCTTTATTGTAACAGTGTGCAAACAAACACTAATAGTCCAGTACAAAGAGTACAGTGCAACAACCAAATTACTGCTGTGGGGAGAAGTGTTTCAATATGAATTTACTCCTTAGTAGACTGCACTGTATGGAACACTGTTGGGCCAGCAGTCCGGTTCTAGAGATATTTGCATCACACACTCCATTCACCCAGGTCCCACCCCATGGGCGTACCCACAACATAACAGTCCTTGGGAAGGCTCCAGCCAGTCTGGCCTGGACTCCCCCACACCGCCCCCCCAATACCATATGGTACTACCACCCAACAGCCAGTCAGGGGGAAGGGACAGAGTCAGGGCTTCCCGGGACTTCGGGAAAAGTAAGGTAACAGGCGAGGCCACATGGGCTAACTTGTTTCCTATTAAGAATCAACTGATTACAATGACAGGGCCTGGGAATCCCAAAATGAAGGATGCTCAGGGCACCTGTCAATTCAGCAAAGGGCTTCCACCAGCCCGTACCCTGCTCTGTGGGCCACACACAGGTGCCCAAAAACATACTCTATGAGTACAGGGTCGTACTCCCACCCATGGGTGCCATAAGGGTATCCCAAGGATCGGTTCACCAAACCAAAAAGAGGAAGAGCTGCACCGCCAGGAGTCCCACATGAACTCCTGCACGGAAAACACATCAGAACATATGTGATAAGGTAATAAAGGACAAGGATACGGAGGCCCTGTCCCTCCAATGCATTTCCAGCATCACAGCAAGTACTCTGAATATTAGTCAGACAGGCACAACAAAGAATCACTTACACATTTACTGTAGAACATTTAGGAATACTAGATAATACACTTCAAAGGGCACTTTCACTTTTGTGCTTGTTGGCGGTTACATTTGTAGCAACGTTACAAAGGGAAAAGACAAGGTTACCTTATTATCAGTAATTGAGGACTCATGCGGTTTTCAACAGGTCATATGGTAAAGCATTTATTTTGCAAACACATATAGAAAAGTCACTTAAAGGGAAGAAAATAAGTGTTTAGTGCAACATGAACACTAATTCTTCATTCACGGTTCTAGATACTGTTTCATTGCCTGGCAAGTCTGTAAAGTCCAGAAACGCAACCCTAGCTAAAGGCAGTTCGAAGAGGGCTTGAAGTCTTGACAAACAGCGAATAATGAAGGGTTCCTTCGGATTTCTTCCAGTGTCTAAAGTTATTGAAGCAGCAAGTTAGTAACTAACAAAGGAGAACTAAAAACGGACTTGTGAAGGGGACACAAGCAGCAGCTTAGGTCAGAGTTAAGAGGGGGTTGCCCTGGACACCACTACGTGCAATCCAACGCTCTGGAGCGACTTCTTGGAATCAGGTAAGCAATACCTCCCCCACCCCACCACTGACCCTTTGGTGTCAAGAAAGTGTTTGTGTTGACTCCTCTGCGATGTTACAACTCTGGACTCGACCTCTGGATTCCTTGGTCTAGTGACGAAAGGCAGGACAATGGATGGTGTCTCAGCAGCAGTCTTGAGGGAGGACCTGTAGCATGACTTCAGCAACTTTTCCGTTCACACTGCGGTTTTGGCGCCTTTTCAGCAGCACCAACAAAGGACAAGGATCGCCCGGTCAATCTTCTTCACTTCCTGCAGTCCCGCACTCTGGTGAGGGTGTCTGGGCGAGTTGGATTGGATCTCTGGAGTATCCTTGCGGGCTGAGCACAGATTTGGATGGATTCAGACTTTCCACAACAATGCACTGGAAATGGCCAGCAGGTCTCCTGGTATTGTGATTCTGCAGTTCTGGAAGCTTCTAGGTCCTCGGGAGATGGCTCGTTCCAAAGTTCATCTTGGGGCTGGTTGTTCCCACCAGCCAAAGGGAAGGAGTCCTCTTCGGATCTCCTCTGTCGCATAGAAAATGGGGTCAGGACAGCAGTGGTCGCTTCACTGTCATGCAAAGGGTCTGCAGGTGTCTCTGGTTATCAACTTCTTCGGTTACTTCTTTTTCCTGTGGCCGACTTGCTTTACTGTCCAGAAGCCTCACCTTTTATGCAGTTGCAGCACACACTCCTCTGCAATCTCACAGCATTTTACAGAAAGGGGCGTTTGGCTGACCAATCAGGACAGCCAGACCCCCCCCAGTGGGAGCTGGTCCAATTCAGGCAGACAAAGGACAGGGGGGTGGAACACTCCCCCCCCCTCCCCTTCCTGCCTAACAGGAATAATAAAGTGAAACCAGCAGCCTTACTTTTGGGAAGAGGGGTACCCAATTCACAGGTGGGTTAAGTTAACCTTCCATCTACTTTGTTACAATGGCAAGACCGTTTCCAAGTAAATTAAGACTTTGAGAATATTTAGTTAATAAGGCACACATCTTATTCAAGGTACGTAAATCCTATATATACTTTTCAGATTGGCAGAACATATTTAAGCTAAGTAAAAACGTTTTGTAACTATTCACACACAGTTTAAAGTTACCAACTAACTCCTTTACAAGTAAGTACACTTTTCAACACTTGTTCTACTTTTCAAGGCAGACCCTTTAAATTATCCAGCCTTTCCCAATTCTAGTACATGAGTTCTCTCAGAGGTAGAAGAGGGACCCTAGTAGGCAGGGTGAGATAGTGCTCAGTTGCAGGCAAAGTCAGAGCTCCTGAGGAAGATTGGGCAGACAAGTAAGTTTTGAAAGTTAGTTAGGGTCCAGGGACTTCAGAGAAGACACCCTAGGAGGATTCCAGCAGTGGGCATGGGTAAACTGGACGAGAGACCTCCCAATCAGAGTAGCACCTGAAGGATACACATGAATCACAAGAGACGGAAGGTAAGTAAATACCCCAAGCCAACACAGTACCTCAGCACAGAAAAAGTGTTGCAGCAGGAAGACTTCAGGATATGCAGCCAAAAAGCTGG
This sequence comes from Ambystoma mexicanum, assembly GCF_040938575.1. Taxonomy (NCBI): domain Eukaryota; kingdom Metazoa; phylum Chordata; class Amphibia; order Caudata; family Ambystomatidae; genus Ambystoma; species Ambystoma mexicanum. Next base: position 1,092,238,193 of record NC_090929.1, read on the forward strand.
TCGATGGATACCTTTATCAAGAAGACAGGAGTTTGGAAGGACTTTTGCAGCAGGGATCACCAAAGAAGCCTCTAGGCAAGAATTTCCTTGCGACTGGATGCAGTGGATTTGGCACTTTTTTCAGGAGCACAAAAGAAGACAGAATATCGCAGGTCGAATTCTCGTTGTTTGCAAGGTCCACTTTTTGGACTTGATTCACGTCTCTGGAGGTCCAGCAGGATGACCACAAAGTTTCAGCAGAATTCGGAATTAGTAAGACTGTGCAATGCACAATGGCTCGAGGTGCCAGGGTATTGGGGTATTGCAGCCCTCAAGGTCACAGCATGCCGTGGGATGGCTCACAATGCAAGTCTTCTTCAGTCTAGTGGGTCACACCATGCTCTGGGTCGGGGCGTCCGCTTCAGGATCCCCAGGTTGATTGGAAGGAAGGGCTACGGCAGGCTCCTGTTACACAGCAGGCTCTCGGTCGCTGGAAATCATCTCATCCTCGTTTCCTTCATCCTCCTCCTCCTCTTGGGTTTGGTTCCAGTGGTCGACTTATCAGCAGGTTCCGGGTTTGGAGTTTTTATCAGAAACTACAGCACAACCTTTGCATTCTCTCCCCGCATTTTACGGAAAGGGGCGTTCTGGCTGTCCAACCAGGACAGCCAACCCCCCACTGGGAGTTGTTCCCTTTCAGGCAAGGTGAAAGACGAAGGGTTGCAGAGTTTTGGACCCCTCCCTCGCTTCCTGCCTTTCCAGACACTCTGGAGCCTGGGTGCAGAATCCACAGGATTCCGGTCAAAGACAAAACAGCCACTGGAGGTTGTTCCCGCCTAGAATGGCAGGGGAAGACCTCAAACAGAAGCACAAACGAAATAGCAAAAAAAGAAGGAGCCCACCATTTTAGAAAAATGGTGGCACTTCTGTGCATTACCGAGGATGAATTAACAGCCTGCGAGTAATAAAGACTAAATGTCATAAAGGTAAAACCACTGCCAACAGTCAGTCATGTAAAACTTGCAATTGTAAAAATGTTACCAGTTAAATAAGAAAGGTGATACATCGTATCCTCAGCACTCCACATAAGGTGGGGTGTGCTGGCTCACTATATAAAATGTAAAGGGGGATGATCATTTCTCTTTACTACTTGGGAACTGTAGTTCACCCAAGTACATGTAAGAGAAATGAACAGGGGAGCCCATAGGGGAAACCCAGCCTATGCCCAAACGTTGTAGGAAACTAGAACGTCAACCATACACTATGGAGAGACAAACAGGTCACCCATAAAAAGAGTAAAATACTAAGAGGGGGAAAAAGATTCCCCTACACCTAGGGAGAAGGTAAAATAGTTACCTAGTCAAAGCAAAACGTTCTGGGGTCGACACAAGTCAGGAAGATTCATCATTGATATGAAAATCTTAACTAACACAGACTAACACCCTCTACAAGCACACTGACCCCACATTCCTTCCACAGACCGGGCTTTGCATTAGCAGAGATTAATCTGAACCTCACGTCATCTCCAGCAATGATTGCCTAACTCGAACCACACGATAAGACAATGTTCACCAACCTCCACATTCATACTATTAGTACACCCATTCCCATGCAATGAGCTAAGCAAAACATTCTTCTCCCTCTTTCTTCCCTGTCGCATTCTCCCGCTAAGTACCATTGATACTTGAAAACCCATAATGAGTATTATATATGTGTCCACAAAAATCCGATAATGTAAAATGAATACTATCGTATCAATATGCTGTGATAATGCCCACTTACCACTTCACATGATGTGCCTCATTTCACATGTTCACTGACATCTCAAATTAAAAAACACAGTTGAGCCAAATCATAGATTCTTTCATCCATATCCATAAATTGAATCAATCACGTCTGTTTTACAGTAAAAACATTTAACTCGCTTATAAAATACTCCCATTGGAAAGGTTTTACTCCCCAGAAAAATCATTTTACTCCCAACTTTAAAAAATAGGGAATAAAATACTCCCACTTCTAAACTAAATGTTATCTGGAGCACTGGCCTCCCTCATGGGACTGCTTCTTTCTTGCTATAACCTCCTACTGCCTTGGGCTGACCAGTGACCCTTGCTTCGCTCCTGTTGCTGCTTCGTCTTCTGCCTTCTGGGCCCTCTCTCCAGGTGCCATCCTTGTTGGTACTTTCTTTATCTGGACCATGGCTGGGTCATGGACTCCACTCCCCAACTGTCGCTAGGCAGGCCTTCACCTAATACGTCAGTTGATCTCACCTGTGCACTGTAAAGGCATCATGAAGTAAACGCAGACAACTGAAGTGAAGTTTGAGCTACAAACCTTTACTGAAAAATAGAAGGGTTGGAAAAAGGGCTAGCTTGCCCTTTGCTAAGGTGGGATTTCCCTACCTAAATAATACTAAGGATAGTCTGCGGCAGGAAGTCCAAAGTAAAAGTCCGTCTGTGTCCAAAGCCTATGCTTGCCCTCACATCTATCTTTATACAATGTGTAGGGATGTCAGCATCAACATGAAGTGTTCACATAAAAATTCAGAGCTTCTTCCAGATCTTGGTTTCTAACAGGTTTCCCTTCCCCATGGTTCAAAATAGCTCACAAAGAAAAGGGATTACCTTCTCCAAGCTTTCAGTCTTTTAAAAACACAATTGCTTGTGATACTTTCCAGCGCCTCTGGTTTGGGTACCTTTCACCAATTTCACAAAGTACAATCCCTTAATTTCAGTTCAAACCAAATTTCCTTCATATTCAATCACAAGCTTCTTTGCAGGTATTTTAAGTGGCTTTTCCATATGTAGGTGTTCTCGGGCTAGGTACAGTTGTCGGAGCACACGGCCCACCCATTATAGGTCCTGCAACCGACAAACCCGGCTTGCCTCTTCTTCCTTGTATGAACATTGCCACTGTTTCAGCTCTACAGTGGTACTTGGCTTATTCTCATTTCACATTCTTATGATCCTTTACCATTGCTTGGTTGGCCACTATTCACTTGCTGCACTTTCATATGTTTCTATGGCTCTTGCCAATTCTTGTTCTCGCAGATTACACAGTTCCTATATAACGTGCGTTTCCACAATATTGCTTTCTTTCAGATCAGTATTCAACTGTACTTGCTTTCTTTCAACCCGGTATTCAAAAAGTACTTGCTTTATTTGAATCAGTATTCAAAAGTGCTTGCTTTCTTGCTTTCATTCAAATCAATATTCAAAAGTGCTCGTTTTCCTTTGGCTCTGCATTCATTAAAGTTCTTACAAGTTTGACATGCTCGCCTGCCGCACCCATGTCTCACTTCTTAGGTTGAGTTACCGGTCGGTGCTTCCGGCACTCCAGCAATGCTTTTGGCCGCTCCCTCTCTCTCTCTCGTGCGGCACACCGCTCTGTCTCCACAGCGGCTCTCTGTGGCTTCGCTTCTGACACTGATGCGTTTTCTCGCAGCTTGGTCCTCACACCGGTTCCCTTTCCGTAGTTCGCTGCAGGCCTCCAGCTTCCTTCAGTCTTGCTTCCCGCTGCATCGAACCAGGGCTCTCGAGCACTCAGTCTGCCACACCGCCTTTCAGGAGAGGTCTGCGCCCCTCCAGCAATCCGTAGATCTGCTTCCACAGCTGGCTCCATTTTCACTGTTCTTGCTGCTTTTAAATCTTCCGCCAGGTTGATTGGTCCAAAAAGGACTAGACCACTCACTGCTGACTTGGGAGATCTGTATTGCTTTTGCTCGCCTCCTCTTCGTCCCTGTACTTAACTGGTGTATGAACGTGTGAGAGTCCATACTCTGGTTTGTCTTTTCCTCGTTGCAGTACCCAACTGGTGTTTATTGGGGAATGTTTTACTGGAGAAATAGGGAAGGAGTTGGCAATAGCCTATAAAGGTCTGGGGGATGTTGGACTAATTATGAAAGTGAAATGGTGGGTACTGTGTCTCACTCAAGGGTGTCTCACCTCCACTCCCCAATTCTTCTGCACCCAGGTAGGCCGATAGCGACAGCCTTTCCCAGGCCACCTGGGAGGATATCTGGAGAAAAGAAGTGAGGACACCCTCAGATTCCTCACAGCACTCCCTGTTCCTGGGCAGCATTCTCTGCAACCAGTGCCATGAGTACTTGTTCCTGGGTCCTGGTGTCCTATCCTTGTAGTTGACTTCATCTACAGGTGTCCACTGGGTTTGGGGGAAGAGGGGATTTGACTGTTCATCACTATGCCCCCCTCCACCCATGGGCTTTGTGCTCTGCTTGGCTGGAACTCTTCTTGGAGGTCATCTATGGTGTCTCTTGGGGCTGGCTTCCTATGCTTCTGCGCCTGTGGAGAAAAATTTGAAATTACCCGACTCCCTATAACCTAAGCAGACCTATGAGATTTGGCCCATTAGGTAAGATTTTCATAATGTGAACAATCTTTCTGACCTGCATCAACCCCAGAAAATGTTGCTTGGACTTGGAAATTATTTTTCCTTGTCCCTAGGTGAAGGGTAATCAGTTTCCCCTCTCCCCTAGTCTTTTACACTTTTTATGGGTGACCCTTTTATGTCTATCCATAGTGCATGATTGGAATTGGAGTTTCCTATAACTTTGGACTGACTGTAAATTACTATGGCAGCACACAACATTTTAAATGCAGTGGCTTCCTTTTAATTTCTCTTTAATGTACTCAGGTGAACTACTGTTGCCAAGGAGTAAAGGGGGATTTCCATCCCCTTTACGATTTATAGTGAACCAGCACACCCAACCTTATGTTGAGTGCCAGAGAGATACAATGTATCCCCTTGCTTACTTACCTGGTAACATTTTTGTTACAATTGCAATTTTACTTGAATGGTTGGTGGCAGTGAAACTACTTAGTCATTATTACTTGCAGGCTGTCAAATCAGCTTAATGCACAGGAGGGGCACCATTCTGCTAGAATGGTGGGCTCTTTCTTTTTTTGCCTTTTCGTGTTTGCTTGTTGTTACTTGGGTCTTCTTCTGCCAACCTAGGCAGGAAAGATCCTGGTTGAAGTTGTTTCTTTGGGGGGAAACCTTTGTATTCCCCGGAGAGGCTCCAGAGTGTCTGAGTAGGCAGGAAGCAAGAGAGGAGTCCAAAACTCTGCATCTCATTGTCTTTCTCCTTGTCTGAAAGGAACACGTTCCCACTGGGGGGCTGGCTGTCCTGATTTGACAGCCAGGCCATCCCTTTCTTTAAGCTGTAGGGAGTGTGTGCAGAAGTTGTGCTGTAATTCCTGATAAGTACGCCGATCCTGTAAGCTGCTGATAAATCTACCACTGGAAACAAATCCAAAGAGTAAAATGATGAAACAACGGCTGTAACAATTTCCAGTGACCGGAGAGCCTGCTGTGTAACCAGAGCCGGATGTAACCCTTCCAAGAGACCTGAGGGTCTTGAATGCGGGTGGGATCCACTTCTCTCAAGAAGACCTGCAAAACAAGCCATCCCTCGATGTGCTGTGACCTTGTTGGCAGCATAAAGCCAATACCAGGGGACCTTGAGCCTGAGTGCAGTGCACCATCATCCAAGGTCCGAATCCTGCTGAAACTTTGGGTGACTCCTGCTCAACCCCAGAGACATGATTCGAATCCCTAAACTCCCCTCACCAGAGTGCAGGACCGAGAAGGTGAAGAGAATCTGACCGGTGATATTCGTTCATCAGGTACTTGGAAAAGGGCACCAAATCCACAGAGCCGTGAGAAGCTGTAAAGAATCCTTTGTTGAAAGCCTCCACAGTCGATGACTGCCACTAGTTTCCTTCAGTCTCCAGACCAAGAACCCAAGGTCCGGATCCTGTGATGCATCCTGACGGCATCCACCCAGAAGCTCTACTTTTCTGCTGAGGTACTGTGTTGGCTTGGGTAATACCTTAGGTCTTGTGGGAATCCTGTGAGGCTGAGTGGGGGATTTGTGTGGTTGGGAGTTTGCCCATAACATCGCCTAGGCCTAATGCTGGAATGCATATAGGAAGACTTCTGTTAAGTCCCTAACCACTTTTCATCTAATTCTGAAGGGACTACTTACTTGTCTGAAGAGATATCCTCTTGAGCACTGACTTTCCTGCAACTGAACCTTATCCTGACCTCTCTACAGCTGGCTCCTAGACCACTATGGTCCCTCTTCTGCCTCTGAGAAAACTCATGCTATGGACTAGGGAAGGACTTCTCTCATGAAAACTATAACAAGTGCAAACGTACTTACTTGCTAAAGAAGTTAGTGTGGTAACTATCTCTGTAATACAAGAAGTTACAAAGTGTCATTAAGTTTATACTTAGCTTTGAGTTGCATACTGCTCCCCTCAAAACTTTGAATGGTGCCCCGATGTCCCTTCTGAAAAGTAATGTGTTGGTACTGTTTCATCATTTCTAAAGTGAATGAGTGTAAAAGCTTACCAATAGGGTTTATCTACCTTGAATAGCAGATGTCATTCTTAAAGTGTATCATTGAGAATGTGCATTCCCTGATCTGCTCCAGGGCATTTCTAAAACAGTCTTGGAGTTAATAGCGGTTTTGAGTTGCTTGTAGCCCCTATAAAAAGTATATGAGTCCTTACTTACCTGTGAATCGCTGAATGCCATTCTTGGGTTATGCTTTCCCTGAAATGCTATAGAGCATTTCTAAAATAGTCAAAGTTGGTACTTATTTCAGAAACTGTATTATACACTTCTGAAACGTATACTGGGTATAACTAGCTATTAGGCAGTGGATACTTATGTACCAATAGGTTGCTTACTTACCTTGGAGTACAGTGTGTCTTTCTTAAACTATAATGGGGGTTTGCTTTCCCTGAATTGCTGTAGTGCATTCTAAAATAGTTACTGAGTGTTCAAACTTATCATTGAGTAGCCTAAGGCCCCCTCCAGAAAGTATATGAGTTACTTAGCCATCTCTGAACCGAGTTCTACAAAGTAATATATGTTGCAAGATAGACTTGTAACAGGGTTGGTTTATTAAGTGATTCTTTAATTGAATAACACTATGATCTGACCAATAGGGTCTACTATCCTTGAATGATTTAATGTGATCTAAAAGTATCTAACCAGGTCTTGTTCTCCAAGAATAGCATATTACTATCCTGAATGTATAACCATTCGGTTTTACTCACCTTTACGTGCTTCCTGCTCCTCTAATTAAGATTATACCTTGGTTTGCATACCATAGGTATTGTGTTTATACCTGATGTGCATAGTACTTACTTCCCCAAGATTAATCTTGGCCTACTGTATTTTATTTTTAAAAAAAAGTTATTTATAAGAGGCAGTCGCGAAGGCACAGTAAAATAAGTTTTACACATTCAGGGCGATGGGAGTGTTTTCATCTTCAGATATCATATCACATACATATATTCTGAATGGAGTCCATATGTCCTTGGGACGATTCGTTCTAGGCAGCATCATAACATATTGTTCTTCGCATTCGTTCACATGCGCGAGTTCCCTGAGAAAGTGTTCAATGCGTGGAGCAAGCAGACTTTTCCAACTTTGCAATATACATTTTTTGGCAACCATACGGGACAAATTTAACAGTCTTCTCGTGACTTCTGCCGTTGCCAATGGCCCCAAATAGATATTTCTGAGGATTGAGGGGAGCCGGGATCTGTGTTATTTCCTCTAGAACCGTGGCTACCTCCTTCCACAACCCGGCGACCAGTGGGAAGGCCCAGTACATATGGAACGAGTCTGCTCGTGGATCCCCACACTTCTGGCCGTCCCCTGTGCAATCTTCAGCAAACATGGCCATCTTGGCTGGTGTGTAATGCAATTTATTAAGAATTTTAAATTGGATCAGCCGGAGGCCAGCGTTCAAAGATACAGACTTGGACAGTTGACAGTACCGGAGCCATTTCTCCTCTGTGATTGTTAACCCTGTCAAGTGGTTTTGATTGTATTTAGGGAAGGGGAGTGTGTTTGTATCATGGTATATCATTTGGAAATACTGGGTCCGGTCCCGGATGTCAGTACGCATACACTTGTGCGACCACAGCTCATCTGGGAATGATGGCCATCTGGTGCTAAACGCCGCTTTCATGCGATGATATTGAAGCATTTAAGCTGTCCTCCTCCCACCGTGTTAATAATGTCATCCGGGGTGACGTATTTGCCATTTGGGAACATATCCCACATTTTTATCTCCCTGTTTGGGTCCCACAATCTCTGAATGTCTACATCAAATGTGGGTGAAATATCCGGGAAGTTCCATTGTGGGGCCTCCGGGTCATATGGTGTCTCTATCTGTAACCTTTTATAGATCCTAAACCAGGCGTGGACAGTGGTACTGACCGGGACAAATTTGCATGGGTCCCTATGTCGCACGCCGAATATGATGGAACAAAGTTTGGTCGGGGATGCAGAGTGTCGCTCTATCAGGATATGTGGTGCAGTGTCCAGTAGATCGTACCAATGTTTCACGAATTGCGCCGGTGCCACCAAGTAGTACAGCTCGAAATCTGGCGCTGCGATCCCCCCAGTGTTGTAAGGCTCGACTAGCTTTTCCCACTTCACCCTGGCTGCTCCCCCACCCCATATGAATGATGTGACCATGGACCGGAGTCTATCAAAAAAGGCCCTGCCCGGTCAGATCGAGATGTTTACAAAGAGGTATAGGAGTTTAAGGAGGACCACCATCTTCAGGATTGCGATTCTTCCAAGCAATGAGATGGAAGCCTAACCCATAGCTGTAGCTTGATATTAAGTGAGTACAATAACTGGTCATAGTTATTGGTATATAGTGATAGTCTATCCTTGGATATAATAATACCCAGATATCAGATTTGTGTGGGTGACCATTTAAGTCCATGGGTGTTGGTTGGACAGCTAGTGGCGGGCGTTTGTGGAAATATTTCGGACTTTGAGTCATTGATCTTATAGCCAGAGTACTGGGCGAACTCGTGCATATCAGTCATTATGGGACCCAGATTATCTTCCGGTTCTCGGATGTATAGAAGTGTGTCATCCGCGTATAATGATATAGACTGAATTAGGCCTGCCATTCTAATGCCTCTTTGTCCATGATTTTGTCGCACAAAAGGCTGCTATTGGTTCAATTGTTAATGCAAACAATATGGGGGAGAACGGACTGCCCTGTCTGGTACCCCTTTCCCAATGGAAGGATTTTGGAAATGGTATGGTTAGTTAGGACCTTAGCTCCTGGTTCGGTGTACTGGACCCGAACACATCTGAGGAAATGGGGGTCCACCCCGAATTTATTGAGTACCGCAAACAGATATTCCAATGAGACAGTTGGCCTACTGTATTTAAAATAAACAATTCTTTTTACAATACCTAATGTATTAGTGTTTATTCAAACCATATGTATTCTATAGTTTTGTTGTACTGACCTATAGCAAACTCTCTCTCCTAAAATACGCATGGCTGCCCCGTCCATGCTACCCCCATCTCAGGTGGCAAAGACTGATACTAAGAGTTGGAGATTCTGTATTGCCTAAGTTGTATGGTTTGATGAAGCTCTTAGTTGGACTTCAGAAAATCTGTCCTAACAGGCCACGTTGCTTCCCATCACCAAACGTTTGTAAACGTCTTAAACCCTGCAAAGGGGCTTATTAACATACTTAACTGAGCTCAGAGTATTCCCTGGTGTGCCATAGGCTCTTCGAGCTTTTTACAACAAAGGTGGCAAATTCAGAATGCACCAGTGATTTAGTGTGGATTTAGTATAATAACTCACTGCCGTTCACTGTACAGAGAAAATCGAAGTGAAATAGTAATGACAAGAGGTTTCATTGTGTCTACCTGCTCCTATTCAGGTCTAGTACTGTAATTCCAACTTAAACTACTGTCTGTTGATCCATTGGGCATGTTTTCTGCATTGTTCTAATGCCCATCTTCCCTCCTTTTTTAGGACTTCTGTAGGCCAAGTACTTACTTATTAGGTTAAGACTCCTGCACTGTATGTACTGGTGTCAAGTGAATCCAATGCCTTCTACCATAACTCTTGTTTTCCTATATACTCTCGATGTTGTGGTATACAAAAATACAAATTCAACAGTGTTGAATCCATCACAGCAAAGTATGTCCTCCGGCCCCACTGAGACTGCAGTGGACCACTTCAGGATAAGCAAATACTAACTCGCCAAACACCTCATCAGAGCAAGACATTGGAGATCAAACATTTGGGGAATGTGGGGTCTATCTGCAATAGAGGTACTCTCCAAGTGAGGGTCAATGCCGGTCATTCTGACCCTCATTTGGAGAGTACCCCTATTGCAGATCGACTCCATGCCCCAAATACCATCTTGCTGCACAGAGGTTTTGGGAACAATTTATACAGCGTCTTTTGTTCAATATGTAGGTATGCTTTACCTAGAAATTTAGGTTTCTTGGGGTCTTGTACCAAATGCTACAAGTCAGCAAGCTGCGTGGGCACGCCTCCTAGAAAATGATCACTAAAGTTCTTGAGCAGCAGGGTTAATTTTCCTTTTACTGAACAGATGTACACAAAGAATCAATCCCTGAAAAGTAACGACCCATCAATTAAATTCCATTATCCCAAAATACATTATAAGACAATACACTCTACCACCAAATTCTTTACTGTGAATCATTCGAAAAGAAAAAACGATAACCCAATACATGCCTGAATAAGAAAAAAGGTTTAAATCAACACACTTTAAAACATATTAAAGAGAAAAGGATGTTAATACATTCAATAAAAATCGATTGCGGGCCGACATGGAATACCAACTATTGGCACCTCTTACTTTCTTTTTTTTTAACATTTGTTTATTGGCAGAAGGTTAAGACAGGTGCAGCACAGAATGAGCAGAGACAATCAAACAACATAGTAGCGTACATTACATCATAACCATTTCGGCCATCTCATGGTGAGGGGGATTACCAGCATTGAAAAGCATAAATAACGCGTTCCTCAAGGTAAATTGGGCAGGGCCGGTGGGGGGGGTGGAGCTCCATTCGACCTCGTCTCTATTTTTCAAGTAGGTGCAGAATTCTGACCACACATTTTTGGGGCGCGATGGTAAAGGTAAGGATCCAATGTACTCTTCTTCACACCTTTGTACCCAGGTGAGGGCTTTCAGCCACATCTGGAGGGTAGGGGGGTAGCGGCGCTTCCAACATTGTGATATGCATATTTTGGCGACAATAGCACTTGCATTTAGAAATTTTCCTTTCATTTTCCCCAACCCAGACTCCGAACAATAGGGCTAATGGGTCCAGGTCTACTGGTGACCCAATTATTTCTGAGAGCGCTTTTGCCACTTCCACCCAAAACGAATTTAGCGCAGCGCAGGACCAAAACATGTGTACATGATCTGCCTCACCTGATTTACATTTCAGGCATGTGTGAGTCGGGGTGCGTGTGAATTTCGCAACTCTATGTGGTGTGTAATAGAGCCTGTTGAGGAGTTTGTATTGTATGCAGCGGAATCTGGCGCTAATGGAAACTTTGAGCGTGTGTGCGCACATTTTGCTCCACAGTTCCTCATTGATTTCCATCTCCAGCTCCCTGGCCCATGCTTCCCGTGGTTTGAGGGATATATTTACTCCTTTTTCCAGCTGCATTTTATACAAAGAGGATATTATGCCCCTACTGCCTGCAGAGTTTGCTATGTATTGGAATTCAGGTGAGTCTGGGGGTTCATCTGGGTAGGAAGGCCACATTGCCCGTATCGCTGCTTGGAGCCTGTAATATTGCAGCATCTCGAGCACGGAGTTTGAGTGTGCGGGTCGCCATGTTTGAGGGGTGATAAATGTACCGTCGGGGAATAGATCGGTTAGGGCTCGATAGCCCAGGTTTTCCCAGGATCGTGAGAGGTGTTGGTCGTGTGTGGGGGAGAGTCCGGGAAATTGCCATATGGGGAGCCACTTATAGCATGGGTATTGTTCTTGCTTAGAATGCAGTATACTCTTCCACGCTCTAATCGTGGTGGCCACCGGGTCTGATGGAGCGTCTGATTGGAAAGTGCGGTGTAGTAGTAGGGTCATGATGTTGGTCCCATCCCCTGCCAGTTTCTCTAATTTTATGTGTGGAGGCGGGTTTAGATGTGTGTACCAGTGGGTGGCATGCTGGGCCTGCGCCGCGTTCCAGTACAATGATAGATCCGGGGCTGTGAAACCCCCTTTTTCATATGGTAAGGTCATCTGTTGCCATTTCTTGCGGACCGCCCCGGAGTGCCACAGAAATTGGGTGCACTCCAAGTGGAGCCGCTTGAAGTATTGCTTCCCGGGCCACACAGGCACATTGGCGAAGATGTATAGGAGCTTGGGGACCACTATCATTTTTATTAGAGAGAGTCTGCCCGCAAGGGAAAGTGGGAGATTGCGCCATTTGAGCATTTTGGACTCAATGAGCTTAGCCATTGTCTCGTAGTTGTCTGCCAGTAAGGAAGCTTTGGTTAGTGACACTTGCACCCCAAGGTATCTGATGCCACCCGGGGACCAGCGTAGGGGATATTCACACGCCGGTTGTTGAGTTGTTATAGTGAGAGGGAACATTTCCTATTACGAATAGTTGATGGTGAAACCGGAGTATGTGCCTATTTTAGTTATGTCCCGGATGATCGGGTCTAGATATGTGGAGGGGTTTCTGACGTATAGGAGTACATCATCCGCGTACAGTGAGATGATTTCCGGCGTGTCCTGTAACCGAATGCCCTTACTGGTGTCGTTCCCTTACGTGATCAGCTATAGGTTTAACGGCAAGCGCAAAAAGTATGGGGGAGAATGGGCATCCCTGACGTGTACCTCTATGTAGCGCGAAGGGAGAGGAGGGAATAGAGTTGACCAGCACCCTAGCCAGTGGTCCTGTGTATAGTAGTTTTATATAAGAAATCATATTTGGACCCACTCCCACTTTTCCCAGCACAGCCCATAAGTATTTCCATGAGACCATGTCAAATGCCTTTTGGGCGTCCAATGTTGCTGCCACCGCATCCGCATTCGGGTCAATTCTGGACAACACGTTGAAGAGGCGGCGGATGTTAAGTGCCGTAGAGCGACCGGGGACAAATCCACTTTGGCCAGCGTGGACCAGATGGGGCATAAATGGGAGTAACCTATTGGTGATTATCTGGGTGAAGATTTTCGTGTCGGTGTTGATGAGGGAGAGGAGCCTGCAAGATCCACATTCGTCCGGGGGTTTCCCTGGTTTGGGGAGGACTGTTATTACGGCTTCTCTTAAAGAGGGGGGGAGGATGTTTAAACTGAGTGATTCAGTCCAGACCCCGTACAGTACAGGTGCTAATATGGCAATATGCTCCTGATAGAACTCAGATGTGAGCCCGTCAGGGCCCGGAGCATTGTTTTTAGGTAGGTCAGAGATTACCTGGACTGGCACCTCTTACTTTCTATCATATCGGGAACCAGCTGTTTCCTGACACTGGCAAGGTATTGGGGAAAAACGAAGACCATGATGGGGGTCTTCTGTGAATAGGGCTAGATTATTAGCTTCCCCCAAACAGATCTTGCCTGTGCTCTGTATAAAAAGCAGCCCCAACCAGACTTGTGAGCCTTGATGTAAACGGGCAAAAAGAAAAATATGGAATAAGTTACTTACCTGTAACTCCGGTTCTCCAGCATTGGTATCTTTCATAGAGTCACATGCTGTGAATATTCACCTCGTCAGGCTAGGAATCCCCTGTAACGGAGCAGTTTAAACAAACTGCAACATTCTGTCACTTTTGTGCTCCATCGTGGTCATTTGGGGTTATAATGCTTACAGCCAATAGGAACACCTCCCTTAACTCCTCCCCCGTCAGCCATATTCAGATCTGGCAGCACACGTGAGTGGTAGTAAGAGCCAAAAGACGAGCCATGCGGGGTAGAAGGGAGGGTCGCATGTGAATCTATGAAAGATACCAATTCTGGAGAACCGGAGTTGCAGGTAAGTAACGTATTCCTTCTCCAGCAGTGGATCTTTCATATATTCACATGCTGTGTATATATTACAAAGCAGTAGTAAAACAATACCCATAACTTATCACTGAAGACTTACCCACCTTGCGCAAAAGGTTCAGCAGAAACGACTGGCCGGCTCTAGACTCTTCTGCGGAATCTGTTGACACAGTAGAACCTGGTGAACATATGCACCGATCTCCAGGTGGCTTCACGGCAGAGGTCAGGCAGCTGAATTTTTGATAGAAAAGCAGTGGTTGCCGGCACTGCTCTGTTAGAGTGAGCTTGGGGCCTGCTGGGAAGCAGCCTGCCGGCTTGCTGATGGCAGAATGAGATGCAGGCAGCAATCGATCTTGCAATAGAGGACTTTGAGAGCCTTCCCGGGCTCAGTAGGTCCAAATGAAACAGTTTATCTGTTTTATGGAATGGCTTAGTACGCGCCACATAGTGTTTGAGGGCGCGCCACATAGTGTTTGAGGGCGCGCCACATAGTGTTTGAGGGCGCGCCACATAGCGTTTGAGGGCGCGCATCACATCCAGCGTGTGCAGTCTTTGCTCTGCTGGAGTGTGCCAAAGAATACGGGCAAAACCGCATACTGATTTAGATTGAAAGCAGTTGGCACTTTCGGCATAAAGGTTGGGTTAGTACATAGAACAGCTCTGTCCTTGTGAAGCGTCAAATAGGGCGGTTTTGCAGAAAATGCCTGGATTTCACCCACTCGCCTGGCCGAAGAAATGGCCACCAAGATCGCTGTTTTCCAGGAAAGATGTTTAATAGATGCTTGATACATGGGCTCAAAAGGCAGCTTCTTAAGTCTTGAGAGTAGCACATTGAGCTCCCATGCTGGCGCTGGACGACAGACAGGTGGAAAAGACCGGAACAGCCCACGCAAAAACTCCTTCACCAGCCGGTAAGACCACAGGGATGGCAGTCATGCAGCACGGTTGTACCTTCTGGAGATCGCAGCTAGGTGCACCTTAATCGAAGAATGTGTTAAATCATATTGAGCCAGGGAAAACAGATAGGACAACAGATCCTCTGGCCGGATGGTCTCAGGTCGCAGCTACTGGTTTGTTTCCACTTACTCTTGTAGCATTTTAAGGTGGACAGAGCACTGGCCCATGCCAGGATCGACCTGGCAATCTTGTGTAAGAGACAGAGCCGCAAACTCTAAGAACACCGGAGCCAGGCAGTCAGATTGAGAGAGGCCAGATCGTGGTGCAGTAGACCTCCGATTCCTGGACAGGAGCGATTGGTGTGGGCGCAGCTTGATCAGTGTTGCTGATGAGAGGGCAAGGAGGTTGAGTACCTAAACTACCGCGGCCACGCAGGGCCCACTGATATCATTTTGCACTGATACAGTCTGATGTTGTGTAGGACTCGAGGCACCAGAGAAATCGGGGTAAATGCATACAGAAATGTCCATTCGCATGGAAACGCAAAGGCGTCCCTCAAGCTCCCTGGCTGGGGAAAGCGGCTGTCAAAGGTTTTGCAGCGACAGATGTCATAAATGGCAAAGAGACCGTACTCCGGAGTGCCCCACATTTGAAACAAGTCAGGCTGGTCGTTGTGCAGTTCCCACTTGTGGCAAGAGCGTAACTCCCTGCTGAGGGAGTCCGCCAGAGTGTTCTGAATCCCTGGTAGATGAAGGGGAATGATAAACATGCCCTGCTGTAGAGCCCAATGCCAAAGGGCTTGGGCCTCCCTGGAAAGCTGTGGGGACCATGTTCCTCCCTGCTTGCGGACATAAAACATGGACTTGTGTTGTCGGTGTAAATCTGTACAACCTTTCCCGTCAGGAGTGTTAGGCAGAAACCTGTGCAGTTCCCTTAGGGACCACTGCAAAAAGTTTAAGACTACAGGAGAAAGCAGTAAACCCAATTGGTAGCAGTCTGGACCACCCAGATTTACCTGGTAGCTGTGGCTGAGCAGTCAGACTTCTCCCAAGAAGAGTTAGGCAGTATATAGACTATACACAATAGGGCTAAAAATACAGTAGCACAAGCAAACACTGACCAGAGCATTGGTATAAAAGTATATAATTATTTATTTAAAAACACACTTGTAAAAATACACTGGCACTAATATGTCAACGAAGTTCAAACACAGTCACTATAAGTATATACACCTCCCTAGTTAATTATTAGACAAGTGTAGGTTTAAAACACCACTTATTTAGCAAGACAGAGGTGAGCGCATAACCGTAGATGGCACTCCAATAATGTATTTAAAAAGGGAGAGAAAAGGCAGAATAGGAAAACACACAGTACCAACACTTTTAAGAACCCACAGCAAGTCAAGAAGAACAAGTTACTTTCTTACCTGGTAACGTTCGATGGGATGGTCCGACGACGTATTCCATATCTATGACATGTAATCACCACAGCTGTGCTGCTTCGGAAACTTGCTCCGACGTCATCCGATGTGATAAGTAGGACGCACGACGCCCGTAGCCTCAGTTGTAGTTTTTTTCCCCCAGAACGTGTGACATTAGTCAACTGCCAGTCAGACACAAAGCCTTGCGGAACGTAAGCTGCAATCGCAAAAGAAATTCTGCAGCGGGGAAGGCAGGGCGGGAGCGATATGGAATACGTCGTCGGACCATCCCATCGAAAGAACGTTACCAGGTAAGAAAGTAACTTGTTCTTCGAGGGGATTGGGTCCTCCGACATATTCCAGATCTATGACAGACTCCCAAAGCAGTACCAGAGCAAGGAGGAGGGAAAGAATTTAGAATCAAAATTTAGAATAGCCAATCAAATAGCAGAGCAAAGGACCGCCTTGTCAAAGGCCAGATCCTGTCCTCAGATGGATTCGAGGGAATAGTGACGTACAAATGTATGTACTGAAGCCCAGGTGGCTGCATCACAGATGTTGCGATTAGGAACACCCCTCTGCAGGGCAGTAGATGCAGCCATACCCCTGGTAGAAGGGGCCCGCAAGCCAGCCGGTGGGTCCTTACCCGCCAAGCGGTAACACTCCGAGATGGCCAAAATAATCCAGCAAGACAAAGTCTGTTTCGTCACAGCTTGCCCCAAACGCCTTCCAGCGTAACCAATAAAGAGTTGATCGTCCACTCTGACCCGGGACATGCGTGAAACATAAAAGCTTAAAGCTCTCCTAGGATCAAGCCTTTGGAGCCTCTCCTCTTCCTTACCAGGATGCGGAGGAGGATAGAATGCCGGAACAACAACCTTCTGGGCCAAATGAAATTCCGTCACTACCTTCGGAAGAAAAGAAGGACGAACTCTAAGGACAACCCTGTTCTTGTGAAATACAGTGAAAGGTGGCTTAACTGAAAGTGCCTGTAACTCACTCTGCGAGTGGAAGTAACCGCAACTAAAAACAGTTTTCAGAGTTAACAGCCTCAAAGGGCAAGAATGTAAAGGCTCAAACGGAGCACCCATAAGAAACGTAAGAACAAGGTTTAAATCCCAACCGGGCACCAGGAAAGGTGACAGAGGGAACACATTAGGGAGTCCTTTCAGAAACTGTGAAATTAAAGGGATTTTAAAGTAAGAACACTCTTCAGATGAGCGCTTATCATCCCCAGGCGAGCCTCTGGCACCAGAAGAATGAAGGATGCCATGAAGCCGAGCAACCTCAAGAACTCGAATGCTTGGAGCCTCTGGGCATGCTGAAACTTGGGCACCATCTGCTGAATGTGAAGAGCCCTCACCACCTGGGGAGGAAAACACTGCCCCAGGGAAGTGTCGAGCACTGCTCCGATGAACTGGAGCCGCTGTGTTGGCGTCAAATGGGACTTCTTTAAATTGAGGGAGAAGCCCAGCCTGTGAAGGGAGTGGCAGGTGACGGACAGATTATCCAGGACTTGCTCGGGAGAGCTCCCCCTGATCAACCAATCGTCCAGGTAGGGGTAGACATGAATCCCCCCTTGCCTGAGATGCGCTGCCACCACCACCATGAGCTTGGTGAAAACCCTTGGGGCGGAGGTCAATCCCAACGGCAGGACCCGAAACTGAAAGTGCGAGTCGCCAACCGCAAACCTCAGGTACTTCTTGTGCTTGGGATGGATCGGCACATGGAAGTAAGCATCCTTGAGGTCGAGTGACACCAACCAGTCCTGAAGCTGAAGGGCCTGGAGGACTTGAGAGAGATTAACCATCTTGTACTTGTCCTTCCTGAGGAGTTTGTTCAAACCGCGCAAGTCCATGATGGGTCTCAATCCCCCGTCTTTCTTCGAAATAAAAAAATAAGGGGAATACCATCCCTTGTTCCTCTCCGCCACAGGCACCAGTTCTATGGCGCCTTTCTCCAGCAGGGCTTGAATTTCCTGCGCGAGGAGCGGATCCGGACTCTGCAAAGAGGTTCCCCGGTGGATTGTCGCGAGGCCTGTGCCGAAAAGGAAGACCGTAGCCGTGGGTTATGATCTCCAGAACCCACACATCTGAAGTAATGGCTTGCCACTCTACAAGATGCTGCGCCAGCCTTCCCCCAACCGGCGAACAATGGGACATGGCCTCATGACTGAGTGGGAGCGGCTGCGGCGTTAACTGAGGGCAAAGAGGCAACTGCCCTTGCGGCCTTGGCACCACGGGTACCCTGTCGTCCACCTCTGGTACCCCTGCGTTGGCCTCTTTGACTGCCAGCTCCTCTCGCTTTACTGAAGGACGAGTAATAGCGAAAGGAACCACCCCTCCACTGCTGTCCCCTAGGACGAAAAGGCGGAGGTTGGCGAACTGCAGCGCCCAACGACTTCGCTTCAGCTTTTGAGGTCTGCAACCTCTCAAGGCTCTCGTCAATCTTGCTGCCAAAAAGGTGTTCACCGTCAAAGGGCATGTTGAGGAGCCGGGACTGCACATCAGGAGCAAACCCCGACTTCCGCAGCCACGCAAACCTGCGTATCACGGTGCTCGCCGCCATGGACCTACTGACGCATTCAGCTAAGTCCAAACCCGACTGAACGGACTCACACATGGCATCCTTACCATCCTGGACCATAGCAAGGAAACCATCCTGTTCGTCCCCTTCGGGAATATGTTCAGCCGCTAACGCAACACAGTTCCACAGAGTGTGTGTGAAACGAGACATGGCACAAATGGAGTTGGCCGCCTGAAGCGCCATACCACCAGAAGAAAACACTTTCTCCGCCCAGCCATCAAAACGTTTGTCATCCCTATCAGGAGGGATGGTAGGGTACGATGCCTGCTTTGCCGGGGCCGTGGCCGCCTGCACCACCAAACTCTCCGGAGTGGGGTGCCTGGTCAAGTAGCAGGGGTCGCTACTGGCTGGACGGTATTTTCGCGACAAGATCTGCCCACCGCCGGGAGACTCTCCGGAGCAGTCCAAGCCGCCGCCACCCTTTTCTGTAAAGCCATATGGAACGGCAGTACCGGGTCAGTTGGGGACCCAACATCAAGGATGTCCGTTAGATCATCCTGCACAAACTCCCCTGGGGGAGCAGACCATCCCAAGTACTCAGAAACCCTAGCCATAAGGCGCCGGTACGAGGAATCGGCATGAGAGCCAGGCTCAGGCCTACAAAACTCCACCTCCGGAGAGGTGTCCAGTCCACTGGCATCATGCAGTGACTGCCTCAAATCGTCAAACTGACTATGGCCCAAGACAATTTCATCTGGAACCCGACTAGGAACCAGGCCATCAGAATCCTCATCCGCCTCTGAAATATATTCCAGCTGGCGAAAAGAAGGCACCCGAGAGTGCTTGCTCTTAACCAGAGCCTTCGCAGGGGGTTCCCCCGTGCCACGGGGTACCTCCGACACGTAAGGCGTCGATGGCGTCGAGCGAATCGGCGCCGGCGTCGAGAGAACAGGCATCGGCGCCGAGAGGATCGGCGTCGAGGAAATCGGCATCGTCAGATGCAGAGCCGCCAGCATCGGCGGCGTCAACACAGCCCTCGAAGCCGGAGCCCAGAGCGTGTCCTTCGACGACCTGAGCGTCGACGGCTTCGACGACTTCCTCGGAGCCGGAGCCTCGAGGACACCCTCGACGGATCGGAGGACGCCCTCGACGGATCAGACGTCGATGTCTTCCTCGAAGACCTCACAGGTGCACACGGTCTCGAACGCGTCGAGCACCGGGACCTGGAACGGGTATGTCGAGAACCAGTCTCCTTGTCCGAACGGGACCTCTCCTGTGACTCGTACCGACCACTCTTGCGAGCAGTGTCTCTCGACCTCTCACGACCGACCCCACTCGGGGGCGCGGACGGCTTAGTACCCTGCGACCCAAGAATCGCCAGCATTTTCTTCCCGAAGGAAGCCCATTCCTCCGGCGTCGCACGGCTAGTGGGGTAAGCGACGTGCCGGGCAGAGTCCTCCGAAGAGGACCTGGAAGACTGCTGGTGTCGGCGCTTCCGAGAATGCCTCGAAGAGGCTGAGGAGTGGCGAGACCTACTCCTAGAAGGAGACCCACGAGACTTCCGACGATGACGTGGAGAGTCACCCCTCGAATCATCCGTCGAAAGCCCCGCAGACCTCGACTTCCGGGGCTTGGACACCGGACCTACCGACAACTTCTTACGTTCGCGTAAGGCTTTGGACGTGAGCGACTGGGGGTCGATAGTCATCCGTGTCGTGGGCCTCCCCGAGGCACCAGAGGCAGGCGTAGTGTGAGTCAGTCACCGACATCTTGGACCCACACTCCCCGCACTTCTTGAAGCCCGGACGCGGGGTCGAAGACGAAGTAGAAGACATCTTCACACGAAGGATTTTCACAAAACAAATGGGTTCGAAGAACCGAGAAGAACAGAACTCCAAAGAGTCGAGGCGTTAACCGAGATTCACGAAGCAACACGTTCGCGGAAAAAATGGAACTGAGGCTATGGGCGTCGTGCGTCCTACTTATCACATCGGATGAGGTCCTCGACGACAGCGCATCGACGTCATCGACGCAGGACGCAGAAAAAAGTTTCCGAAGCAGCACAGCTGTGGTGATTACATGTCATAGATATGGAATACGTCGGAGGACCCAATCCCCTCGAAAGTCAGGGTCTACAGTAGAGCAAAAAGTTCATAGGCCAGGCCCACTCTTGGAGAGAGCAAGTCGGAATGTGCCCAAGATCACACAGTGGAAATGCACTCAATGTCTTTGCAGAAAAGTCAAAAGAGGTTGGATCAAGTCAGAAAGGTAATGTTAGCAGGTCGGAGGGCACCCCAGGATAGAGAGTCAAGGATTTACGGGACACCTTGGACAGTCTGTTGCAAGGGAGCCCAGGCGGGACACAGTACCTGAAATGGTGAGAAAGTTCCAGCGGGGGCAGTTGTTCCTGGCAGCGGGTGCAAGTCGGGGCTTCGTCCAGGGGAAGAGATGATCTCGACGTGGAGGAAAGCTGGAGGTCGTTGCACTGCCAGGGAAGAAACCAGCCGCAGAGTTTCCCGGTTAAAAGGTACTACCCTTTTATTCGTGGTAAGGGTGAAGCGTGGCTATCCGGCCGCCGGGGTGCTTGGCACGGGCGATTCGACCACGAGACGATCCAGGAAGGCGAAAAAGGCGAACTGGTTGGTCCCACCAGCTCAAAGGGAAGAAGACTCTCCTGGAAGAAGATCTCCTCTGTCGTCGGGAAAGTGGTGAGTTTCGTACAGCAGGGCTCCACCGGTGGTGTCGTTGTTGTAGATGGCTCAGCTTCTCCCCTCTTCGGATTCTTTAGGTCCTGTGGCGACTTTTGGAGTTCCAGTCCCTAAAGCCCTGTTTTTATGCAGCAAAACCCCCATTCAACAGCCTAGATGTCACTCAAACATGCTAAGTGGTGAGCCGGGCGGCTCACCACTGGGCCAATCACACAAGAGTGCGACTTGAGTTCCCAAGGCAACTCAGTCCAGGGTGCCTATTCCCCCTCCCACACATCCTGCTGACCCCAGACAGAGTGGCACCATTTGGAGGGCTTCTGTGGAGAAGCCCGCCAAAAAGTGGAACAAAGGGCTCGACTTGGGTTAGAGTTTCAGAGGCGAACACAACTGCCATTTTAAAACCGAGTCCTGGCAAAAAGACCCAACCGGGGAATAAATATTAAATAAATAACCCGGCGGTATCTTTAACATTGCACCAAAAAGTGGCGCGTTTAAAATGAATGGGAAAATCCCATAGGAAATATTCCGGTGGAATATTTTGCGTAGTATCCACTGCCACCAGCCAGAAACTCGACAAGGAGGGACTGGACAGTGCCCCCTTGGAAAACAGACCCAGGGGCAATCGAATTACCACTACCAGTACTTCCACAATATGATGGTTTGTACTGGTTCTGTTCACAATTTAACACTATTAAAGCCAATGGTGACTTTACATGCCCTGGGAGACAGTAGTCAGTCCCAGGGTATGGAGTCTATGTTTGGGGGTCACTATGACACCCCTGTGTTACTGCACGGAGGGTGCTGTGTAACACATACCAAAAACACATGAAGCCCTATGGAGTAAAAGACCCCATAACCCATAAAACACATTACATAGTCAAAGGACATTCTCAAATCATGCCTAAGAGTGGGAGAAAAAGAGTCTCACTCTTAGCAGGAGAAAAAAATAAACCCCAAAAATCCAGCAAAGCTGCTGGGGGACTCACTAGGTTTGGGAAATTAGCCTTAACAGAGAATTCTCCCTAACAAGGAGGGGGAAGGACTTCAGGGTCCAAAAGATTGCTCGTAGCTCCAGCAAGTTTATGTACTGGCTCTTTTCCTCCTCCGACCTCTGACAGTGGGCGCCCAAGCCCTCCAGTGAAGCATCTGTCGTGCCGGTCGCCTGATGGTCCGGCAACCTGAAGGGGGCGCCCTGCACCAGATGTTCCTTCACTGACCACCAGCGAAGGCTCCGTTTGAAAACCGGTGTTAGAGCAATGAGTCGTCCCAGGACCCGGAGGCTTGGATCCAGCAGCCAGCCAGGAATTCCTGCACCAACCTCATGTGTTGATGGCAGTTGGTGATCAATAGGATGCATGACAACATCCCCAGTAGGGATTTGTAGTTGCGGACTGGCGTTACCTGGGCACCTTTGAGAAAGTGCACCTCGTCTAGAAGAGCTGCCCCCTTTTCGTCCGAGGGTCTGGCGGTGCAGGTTTTGGTGTGGAGTCTTGCTCCAAGATAGAGTGCCTTCTGTGATGGAACCAGGCACAACATTGGGAAGTTGATGGAGAAACACAGTTGCTGTAGACACTGGATGGTGGTGGCGGTGTTGGTTTCTACCAGCGGATAGTTTCTGCCAGTGGATAGGAGTAGGCTCTTACCAACCAGTCGTCTAGATATGGGTAGACGTGAACGCCCCTCCGCCGCAGGGGCGCAAGGCATTTGGTAAACACTGACACAGCAGACCGCAGGCCAAATGGAAGGGCATTGAACTGATAAAGTACTCCTGCCACCAGGAAGCCTAGGTAGCATTGGTGTGAGGCGAATAGGGATGGGAAAGTAGGTGTCCTCGAAGTCGAGGGACGCCAAGAAATCTCATTGTTGTAGCTGGGACACCTGCTGCAGTGTGACCATGCGGAACATTTGCGCCTTGAGGAACTTGTTGAGCACCCTCAGATGTAATATGGGCCACCAACCCCCTGACTTGTTGTGCAGTGACTTTTTCCGTACCAGGAAGTAGCAGGAGTAGAGTCCTGTGCCCAGCTAGTCCATGGGAACCTTCTCCACTGCACCTTTTTTCTGAAGAGCTCGTACTTCTTGAAGAGATGTCGCAACTTTTCTGGTTTGTGCATGGGAGGAATGTCCGGTGGCTAGTCTATGAATTCCAGCGAGTGGCCCTGCTGCAAGAATGGCACCCATTCGTCGGTAGTGATGTGTGTCCATTCTTCGACGAACCTCGACAGCCGTACTCCCACTGGGGTGCTGAAGTGGGAGAACCTGGCCCTGGACTGGTCATGCCTCTTTGCCGAACTGGCCGCTAGAGTGGTAGGAGCCACAGTGTCACTGCAAACCCATGTAGGACTGGGACCTTTTTCTGTACTGGTCCCCTGATGAGTAAGGGGTCTTGTAAGAGGAGGAAGACTGGTGCGGGTATCCCACAAAGTCCTGCCATAGTACCCTTTTCCTGAACGAAAGGACTGGCGCCTTTTGTAGTGTGCCCAAGCAGGGAGCAGTTTCCGTGACTATTTTTATGGACCGTTAGGCCTTCTCCAACTTCTTCCCAAAAAGGGCAGATCCGTCAAAGGGCACATCCACGACCCTGGACTGGACATTGGGTAGAAAATCTGTGGCCTTGATTGAGCGAACCCTGCCTGTGTATGACAGTTCCATTCCCAAGCTGGTTAAAGCCATTACCGGCGATGTCCACAGAGACCGTAATGGCATGGTCTGATGCCAACTCGCTTCATGGAAGATGTCCAAGGCCTCCTGCTTCTCGTCTTACGGCAGGAATTCCAGCAGGGCACCCAACTTGTACCACAGCTTGCAATCGTAATGTGTGAGTATGGCCATTGCATTAGTCGCCCTGATAATCATGGCAGTGGTGGTGATGATGATGATCTTACCGAAGGCGTCAACGTGTTTGCCTTCCTTGTCTGGGGGTATAGAGCAGGATGGCGATGGGTTAGTTAACTCTTTCTGGCAGCCGCAGAGACAACAGAGTCTGGTGTGGGTTGAGTGCGGAGGCAGCACTCTCTGGGGCTGTGTCCTTGTTGTCAAACCAGTCTTTCTTAGCCAGGGCAGTCACGTGTTGCACTAAGGTGATCAGGCCATCCTCCCAGACGTCTTCCAACAGTGGGATAGACATGACAGATTTCCTGCGGTGCTCTCTGCGCTTGTACAGAACACTATCCTTTTGCTGCTCCTCCGGCGCAAGGCCGAACATAGTGGCCACCTTGCACATGAGCACGTGGAAGGCCCCTATTTCATCAGTAGAATGTCATCTGGCTCACCATCAGCTGTGATGGAAACATCAAATTCATCAGTGTGGGTTGAGTGTGTGTAGACCACATTGTTGGGGTCTGTGTCTGTCCCAGTATCCGAAAGTCTCTGCAGCACTGAATGGTGTTTACCATTCTGGGGGGACAAGTGATGTCCTCCATTTCCCTGGATGGCCCAGGGACATCTGTGCAAAGTCGCCTAATAGGCTCCGCAACCGGGGATGGTGCAGGCAGCCGTTGTTGCAAGGTTGCTACCAGAGTGGTTAAAGTAGATAGAATGTCCAGTGACATTTCCCTTTGTGAAGGCAGCGATGGCTTAAATATACTGATGTCTTGAGCTGAATGCAGAGGGGGTAACGGTGGCAGCCTGATCAGGCTTGCCTCACCCCGCGGTGAACTTCTGGGAGGCAATGTCCTGCGTGCCGGCGACGGTGACATGACCTCCTCCTCTGCTTCCTCCACATCCTCTGAACGGGAGAGACACGGCACTGACACAATAATGCCCGTCAGCAAGGCCACCCCAAGGTTAGTGAATGATGCTGTGGAAAGACTGTCAATGCAGACACTGTGCTGGTGTAGGTGTCGGACAATGGTATGGAAGAAACCACTTTTGGTCATCGACTAAGGAGAGAGTGTCGCTGACAAGGGTATCACAGCCCTGGACCTAGATGCCATGGACGAGATCCTCAATGACAGAGTTGTTTCGTCGATGATGAGGTAGTCGTGGCCGTTCATGGCTTAGTTGACGGTAGTGGCGAGGTAGTCGTGGGCGTCAATGGCTTCGTTGATGGGGTGACGACAGACGGCATCGTTGGCCTTGGGATAGACGACCTGGAAGGAGGCTTTGTCGTCGACAATGATGGCCCCGTCGCCGATTTCGACGACAAGCCATTTTTCGACATTGATGTTGAAGAGTGGCCACAAGATTTCGACGTGGATGTAGAAGACGTAGCCTTGCTGGGGCGATGGAAAGGGCCTTGGCTCTCTTCCCCTGCCATCACCCCTTGGGCACTGACCTTTGGTGAAGACCGTCCTTGTGCGAGGATCTGGGCTTGTCGCCAGAGGTGTCTTTATAACTCTTCTTGCTGGTGGCCTGGACGTCATGCGACCATGACCTCTTTCTACAGGTGGTTCGCTGGTCTGTCCTGCCCCGCCCTAACGAGGGATGACTCCGTACTGAAGCGTAGTCAAGAGGCCTCGCTGGCGTCCCCGAGCCACACAATGAGACGACAGTGACGATCCCCTTGTTGGAGAACAACTGGTAGATTTTGCAGTCCTGGATGACACGGTGAAGATGAAGGCAGCAGAGGCAGTTGTCGTGGTGATCCTCCATGTAGACATTCTTCAGTCCACAGCGGGCACAGGCCTTGAACAGGCTCCTCCTCATGGATTCCACCATGAGTTAGGCCCAACTGCGCAGACAAAACTTTGTCGAAGACTACCAGCGGCAGGAACTGTCTACAGATGCTAATGCCAGTCGTCGAGAAGATGTCGAAAAATAAACATTTTTCGTGGGAAAGATGTTAAAATCCAAATGTATTAGTAGAAATGTTGGAGATAATTTTTGAGGACTCCCTACACGAACCTGCGGTTAAGAATCTGAAGTTGGCCGACAGGGGAGGAGTTAAGGTAGGTGTTCCTAATGGCTGGAAGCAGTATGACCCAAAATGACTGATACAGCACAAAAGTGACTGAAAGTTTCAGTTTAAGTTTAAACTGCCCTATGTTACCGAGGATTCCCAGCCTGACTTAGGGGAATATTCACAGCATGTGGATCTATGAAAGATCCAATGCTGGAGAAATGGTAGTGTCCAGGGCCTCTCCACATTGGCAGAGACAGTAAGGTGTCTTCTTTCCCCCCTGCCATCTATCCCAGTCTGTGGTAGTTGGTCATGTGCAGTCTGGTGCAACGCTTCCTTTTTGAGGGAGGCACCATCAAATCCAATTAATTTGTGTACCCTACACAGTGCTTGCTTAAAAATGGGCCATGACATTTGATCTTCTGGCTGGATCTACAAACACTTGTGCTATCCCCACTGATTTCTGTACCTGACCCACATTTCCAAGAGTTCAGACTTTTCATTCTCCTTTGGAATGTTCAAAACTCTTGTAAGCCCTGGTTCCCGCAAGCTAGGTTTCCAATAGAAAGGCCAAGGGAGGTCAATGCCCTTTTCAACAGTTCAGCATGTGGGATAAGCCATAATATTGGCCAAAATGAAAAACATTAAATCATTAAGTCACTTTTAAAATGACCAACCCCAATTTCCCCATGGCGTGATGTCCAGCAATTTACAGAGAAACCTACTGTTAGGTACCCCCACCTTCTTGGTTCAACTGTAGTCCAAGAGTTGTGCTCCATGGGCACCTACCATGGCAATCTCCCTTTAATATACCTGGATGGCCTCTAATGGCCTTACCCCAAAAAGGTGTCTTAAGAACTGAACCCCTGCTGCAACCTGTCCAAGTCGACACTTACTTTATAAGCTTGACGGACCTTAGAGAGGGAGTAAGAAATTCAACCCCAAGTGTTAACAATCCATAATTTTCTAAGGTGGTAGCACAACAAAAAGGAGACTGCTTGGCTTTCTCCCCCTTCTTTCAACCAAAACCGTGCTCTTGAGAGAGTCAATTAATAGTTTCTAGGACTATCAGAACATTTCAAAAGCACCAAAATGAGTCTTCATGTCTCTGGCCATTCAAGACAGGAAAACCACATCTTCTGAAGAAATATGGAATGCTTAACTCCACCCAGGTTCAAAACTACTTCAGCCAATTGCACATAAACACAGACAAGTGGTAAAGGCAGAGAAATAGGCAATACAAATTTTACACTAAAATAGAACTTCAACATTTTAAGAAACATCCTAAAACTAACCCGTCAGTTGTGTGACGGCTGTAGCAGCCAAGGTTTCTGTTGCCAAAGTAACCATTTCATCAGATGAGACAGTTACAATGTTGACCTCTTCTTCTTCATCGTCGTCCTCTTCCTCCTCCTCCCCTCGATCTAGAATCTTCATTCCAGCCTTTCCCTGGTGTACTGTTTTCACATGAGAGCGGAGGTTGTCCACGCGGTTGAATCCGCGGCCACACTTGTCACACAGGAAGGGTTTCTCCCCTGCTTGAAACAACAAAATGAAACTCGTTACCTTTTCAAACACCAACATTGGAATGATACATACATTGCACAAGACTATTGTAGAGGGTTACTGCAAGCAGAAAAGCTTGTTAGTTTTACAGAGGCTGCCCGAGCGGAAATAACTTCCTTCAGGTAGTCGATTGAAGATTCGGACAACTAAGGGCCAGAACTACCAACAGTGAAAGCTTTAGCGATATCTGCTTATCTAGGTTAGTCAACTGCAGTTTTCTCATTTTACATTAAATGACAGTGAGCAGCCATTTGCACACTGTAAGCTTTGACTCTCTTCCATTCCATATCACACAACGGATCAGACAAAATCCCTGACAAGGGTAAAAAATGTCTTGAAGAACCGAATGAAGTCACAGCCACTAACATGCTTTAATAGTCAGCATACACCCAACAGGTTTCTGTCATGCATGTTTCAATGCTTAACATTCTTCAGGTGTGATAAATTACACATCTTTCCTCGTAATGATGCCGCCACTCCCCTATGGGTTATTCACTCAAGGAAACAAGGGTCCTCAAACAAGGGTCCTCAACGATGTTCTTGGACACTTCTTCAATGTGAATAAATCAATTTTCTGTTGCCAATCTAAGCAGCACTAGTGGATCGTCACACAACTGGCCACCAAAACCAAATGAACACAAAAATGAAAGCACTCCACAACCACTAAATTAACTAACTACTGAATACTCAATGAATTAATATTAATCTAAAAGCCACCTTCTATATAAACTATACCTGTAACTCCTAAATCAATCAGGAAGGCCCACAAGCAAGGATTGCTGAGACACATTGAATGTGTCCATTTCACAGGATCATGTACATTCTCAAGACTAAAACACCATCTCTAAAAAATAAAATAAGAGAAAGGAAGAAACAAAACCTCAATGTGGACAGCCATAGACCAGTAACCCACGGGGAGCAAACCATTGCTACGACAACTATGTGTTAAAACATTCCGAAAAACCACGGGGAAACACCAACAACTGTGATGTAAACAAGGCTTCTGTGAATAATTACCCCGAGAATAGCCCAATATGAAGTTCAGCACATGCACAGGAATAAAAGCAATGCTTATCAAGTAAGGAAAATTAACTTATTCAATTGACATATATCGGTAGCTCTACTCCACAAATGGCTCCAAACGTCCCAACTTTTTAATTCTTTTTCCTTTTCTCTTTTTCTCGACAACACACATGGACTTCCTAAGGAAATGCAACAGTATAGAACGCTATTCAAAAACAAAATATTTCTCTGGATGAAAGCCGTAACTTATATATAATCTGAGAACAGAAACTTCACAAACACGCGCTGTTTACTATGTGCCAATCTTTGCAATGTGTACACTGAACTCTGCCATTCCTTAAAGGAAAAGTGTGCTCAATCATGTGACAATATCCATGATGTCTCTTACCAGCCTGTCGCGTCAAACATCAAAACAACTAGACCTCACAATCACTCCAATTGAATCAATTGTGCCTATGTGCCTTACCTCTTAACCATAGTCAATTTAACACTTTAATTACTTTCACTACACAACTTGCAAAACCTTTACATAGTTAGGCATTTATTCAGATGTTCTCATTGTTATTATAAAACACTGAATAACAATAAGCCCATTAGTAAGTGAACAATTCAATCAGTTTTCAAAACCTGGGAAGATGCAATTGTGTAAAGTGCAAAGAGACCATATTATATGTGAAGATCAGAAATGGAAACGACATTCAAGTGGTTACCAGAAAAAACTTGTATGGCTAGTAGACCCCAGAACTGGAAAAGCACATATTCGATACCATTATTCCAACTATGCATGGTGACGCTCAATATTTTCATTAAGCCTGTGATGTGTCTTTTAGTAAAGAAAATGAGTTTCTGTTCTACCTGCAATCATTTATGAATCATTACAGTCTGGCTAGGACCCTTTACCTTCATCATTGTGACCCATCTGGGGTCTGTGCAGGTATATCCTTTAGTCATGAAACGTTTGACTAATGGAGCTGTTTTGATCTGATTTCTGAGCCAGCTCCTGTGTTCGATGATACATGACTTGCATTGCTGGTTGTTTTTCCCTATAAAGACCATTTTACAGGGCCATTTGATCATATATACTACATTTGCTGTATAACAATTAGTAAATTCCTGCAATTGCCATGCATTGGTCAACCCCAAGTTTACAGTTTGTGTGTTCATGGTTAGCTCACAAAAGGAACAGGATCCACATCGATTGTGCCCATTGATGGCATCTAGTCCCCATAAATCAGTAATGGTGTGTGGTTCTTGAGACCAAACTATATATCATTGTGTATTACCAAATTCCTAATATTGGTGCTTTTCTTATATGCAACCAGTGGTACCGGTGTGGTCTTATAGAAACACTTTCTCAAATTTTTGTTAATAGAAGACTTGATTCTGTATGACATGTTGGTAAAGGTGTTGACAAACAAAAGTCTCGAAGATGTAGGTTCCCTTTTTTGCATTTTCATCCAGTAAAGCATCCCGATTATTATTGTAAGCTTGTTTCATTGATTGCTTAACCAATTTTCTTGGATAGCGTCTGTTTTGTAATTTGTTACTCAAATGCACTGCTTCTCTTTTGAAGGATTGTCTAGTGCTGCTGTTCCTTCTGAGCCGTAGAAATTGCCAGAACGGCAGGTTGTTTTTAACATGCATAGCTTCGTAGTTCTGATATTGAAGGCATTCTTGTCTGAAGGTTTGTGGTAAGGACGAATCACTAAAGACCCATCTGAACTGTATATCGTAATGGTGAGAAAATTCACTTCGACCACACTTATGGAATGGCTGAATTTCAAGTATCTATTCAGAATATTGAGCCATTCAATGAACTCCAAAGCCAAGGCACTAGAACCTGTCCATAAAATTAGAATACCATCAATGTAGTGTAACCAAGTGCTAATGTTGTTACTGTAAGTATTGGTGTCATTATAGCATGGTACATGGTAATTTTTTCTGAAAATGATGACATATAGGTTTACATGGTTAGGAGCCATGGCTGCTGGAAAATTTATCTTTGGCAACGGCAGTCTCCACACACAACATGATAAAACTGTTGGAACCTGGATGTTTGTCAGTTCGACCCAACAACACCTCTTCCATCACTTCCAACATAGCTTGTTGGGGGATGCAGATGAGGGTGTATAGGGATTCCATGTCAAGACAAATTAATATCTGCCAGGTGGAATCGAAATCCTGCCCTTTCATCTTATTAAGGACACTTCTGGTATCCTGAACAAAAGAGTTTGTTAGGGACAGCTTTTCTGAAGTCCAACTAAGGGCTTCATAAAACCATATCTGAGGCAGTACAAAACTCCACTATTAGTATAAGGCTGTACCACCTGAGAACATTTGGTAGTGTAGTCAGTGTAGCCAGGCTTATCTTAGGAGGGAGAGAGGGTACAAAGACATTGTAGCATACATATGGCCTACAGAAACACTATGGGCCTCCTAAGTGTGCAGGTCCAGAAACAAAAGTACCGTTGTTTCCGGACCGGCACACTACACCTCTACGGGCAGCTGCTGCCCCTCCCGGCAGGTCAGACCTGCCTGACGGAACACACCCGCTCGCAGAGTTTTCACAGAAGTACCGGCACGGTTACCGCCAGACCCGTAATGAGGCCCTATGTATTGTAAAAATAAATGGTGTATTTAAAAACAAGTAGGCCACGATAAATCTTAGGAAGTTAGTACTATAACATATCATATACACACAATTATAAAATCCAACTCAATACTTATGGTATACAAACCAAAGTATAACCTTATATAGATTACAAAAAGCAGTCAAAGTGAATTAAACTTAAACATTCAGAATGGAATTAAGCTATTCTTCGGGGAGTAAAACCACAACAGTTAGACTTTTACAATACCATAAGCAATTCAAGGGCAGCAGACCCCCATTAGTCAGAATATGGCATGCATTACTTACCGTAAAAGCATTTCTGATGATTGTATCTGCTTAGATTCACATGCTGTGCATATGGTCCGACATCCAGTGGTAACCGCAGAGTATTGCATCTTGTCTTTCAGGGATCGAAAGGGGACGTCGGCATAGGCGTGTCTGAAACACTATCCCTATCGTGACGTGTGTAGTACCCAAAATCCCTCACGCGCCGAGGTCCCCCCGATTGTATTTTGTCTGCCATGAGGGAGCCCAAGGCTATAGTGAGTGAATTCATGAAGAGAGAAAGTAGTAAGAAGTCTATGTTCTTTCCACCCCGAGCGGGGAGGAAGGGAGGGGGCATGTGAATCTAAGCAGATACAATCATCAGAAATGCTTTTACGGTAAGTAATGCATGTCTTCTGATGCGTGTTAATCTGCTTAGAATCACATGCTGTGCATAGACTAGCAAGCAGGACCCGGAGTTAGAGGTGGGTTGTGAGCAGGAACAGTAGAAAAAAGATGGCTTAGTACTGCTTGTCCCACCTGAGAATCAGACCTAGAATGAGTGTCTACGCAATAGTGTTTTGTAAAGGTGTGTACAGAACTCCAGGTTGCCGCTTTGCAAATGGACTCCAGGGGAACATTTGCAATGAATGCTATGGATGCCCCAGTGCCTCGAGTAGAATGTGCTCTAGGCCTGAAGGGCAGTTCTCTCTTTGCAAGAGTGTAACATAGTGTGATGCATTTGACAATCCACCTTGATATTGCCGATTTAGAGACAGGATCCCCTTCTCTACCAGCTGCCACTGAAACAAAGAATTGTTTAGTTTTCCTCAGTGGTTTAGTTCTTTCCATGTAGAACATGACTGCCCTGCGCACACCTAGTGTGTGAAGGCTTCTTTCGGCCATGTTAGTAGGTCTCTGGAAGAACATGGGTAGTTCGATTGACTGGTTCACATGGAACTTTGAAATAAATTTCGGCGCACATCTGGGATGTGTGCGCAGAACAACCTTATCTTTGTGGACTGTAACAAAGGGGTCCAAAACCGAGAGGGCCTGTAGTTCGCTAACTCTTCTGATAGAAGTGATAGCTACTAAAAAGGCTGTCTTGTAAGTCAGGTCTTTCAGACTAGCTTTATGCATAGGCTCAAAAGGGGGTCCTATGAGCCTAGTTAAAACCACATGGGTGGGTGATGGGGGGATACATTCTTTTAACCCCTTCCATAAAGGCTTTAATCACAGGTATTTTCCACCATGACACCTTCTGCTGTGACGTGGTGTAGGCTGACAACGCCGCTAGGTGAACCTTTAAGGAATTGAAGACTAACCCAGAGACCAACAGATGAGTTAGATATAACACAATGTGTGAAGGCGAGCAATCGGTGGGATTGATGCCTTTGGAACTGCACCAGATGACAAAACGTTTCCATTTGCTGGCATAGCAATAACGTGTGTTAGGCTTTCTTGCCTCCCTCAGTATGTCCATGCATCTTTGAGAGAGTTGCAGATGTCCAAACTCTATGACCTCAGGAGCCAGGCTGCTAAGTTCAGAGTTTGTGGGCATGGGTGCAGAGTCTCCCCCCTGTCCTGAGACAACATGTTGTACGGGCAGGGCAGCTTGACTGGTGGGGTGAGGGACATTTCCATCAGATGCGCGAACCAAGGTTGGCGGGCCCACGTGGGAGCCACCAGAATCATGGTGACTGGTTCCTGGTGCATCTTGTGTACTATCTTGTTCAGAAGGGGAGTTGGGGGGAAAAAGCGTAGACAAATTTCCCCAACCAAGTTATCCAGAGACCGTTCCCCCTTGGATCGGTTCTGGGGGTACCTGGAGGTGTAATCTTGGCATTGGGCGTTCTCCTGAGTAGCCAACAGGTCGATCTCTGGAAACCCCCATTCTGCGAAGACGTTGGATACAATGTCTTCGTGCAGTCGCCATTCGTACTCTTCTGGCAGAAGAAAATCTCTGCTGAGTAAGTCTGCCAGAAGATTGAGTTCCCCTGGAACATGTTGGGATATCAGGAACATATTGTGTTTGAGAGCCCATATCCAGATGTTTTGGGACAGCTTAGATAGCCCTGGAGAGTGAGTGCCCCCCTGTTTGTTCAGGTAATACATTGCTGTTGTGCTGTCGGTTAGGACCAGCACTGTCTTCCCTTGCAGTTGTTCCTGAAAGGCTTTCAATGCTTTGAACACTGCTAGTAACTCCAGTAGGTTTACATGGTTGGACGCTACCTGAGGGGACCACACTCCATGCCCTTTCTGTTGAAGCAGGTGAGCCCCCCACCCCGTGAGAGATGAGTCTGTCGTGAGAGTGGCTTTCACTGCAGGGGTGGTGAAGATTTTCCCCTTCAAGAGGTTCTCCCTCGACCACCACTGCAGAGAGAGAACGAGGGCTGGCGAGACAACAGATCTTCCCATTGTCCACTGGCCTGACACCACTGGCTGTTGAGCCACTCTTGCATGGGACGCATGCGCAGCCTCGCGAGGGGAATCAAGTATATGCATGACGCCATCATCCCCTGCAAACGCATAGCTTTGTGTACCGTCACCTCTCGACTGGCTACATACTGAGGAACCTGAGAGAGCATGTTCTGAACCCTCTCGCTGGAAGGGAAGACTAGACCGTCTTCGGTACGAATAAGAGCCCCCAGGAACTGTTTTAGTTGGCTGGGACTAAGCTGGATTTCTTTTCGTTGATAGAAAATCCCAGGCTGAACAGTAGGTCTACTGTTTTTTGTGTGTTCGAAAAACAAACGTCGAACGAGTCCCCCGTGATGAGCCAATCGTCGAGGTAAGGGTAAACTGGAACTGAAAGTCTGCGCAGGTGTGCCGCTGCCACTGCCAGGACCTTGGTAAACACCCTTGGCGCCGAGGCTATGCCGAAGGGGAGTACCTTGAACTGGTAGTGTTTGTCCTGAATCACGAACCTTAGGAATTTTCTGTGTGCTGGCAGCATTGAAATATGAAAGTATGCATCTTTCATATCCAATGTTGTCATGAAGTCCCCCTGTTTTAGCAATGGGATCACCTCTTGCAGTGTTACCATGCAAAACTTCTGGGGCTTTATGAACTTGTTCGCTGGGCGCAGGTCTAGAACAGGACGCATGGTGAGATCCTTTTTGAGCACAAGGAAGTACACAGAATAGATACCCTTGTTTACCTGAAGAATTGGGACGGCTTCTATGGCGTCCTTTCCCAGCAGCGCTTCCTCCTCTTGGATCAGGATCTTCAGATGTTCCGGTGAAAGGTGTCAATGTTTCGGCGGTCTGAACTGTGGAGGTTGGGCGAATTCCACGTAGTAACCGTGGGCGACCGTCTTGAAGACCCACTGGTCTGAAGTTATCCCCTCCCATGCATTGAGGAAAGATGTTAATCGCCCCCCGACCGGGGAGACATGGGAGGGGACCTGGACTTGGTGGTCATTTCTGACCCGAAGTTGACGCTCCTCTGGAATTGGAGCCTCTGCCTCTATTCTTTCTGCGCTTCTGACCCCTCTGGGGGTAGTAAGTGGGGCTTGCAGCAGGTTGACTTGAGTTGAAGTTGCCCGTGCCGAAATTGTTTTGAGCGGCGAGCGCTTGTCCTCGAAAGGACCAATGAGAATTACTGCCCCTATGTGAAGAGGGTTTCTGGGAAATTTGGTGCAGTGACTTAATAGTCTTGTGCTTCTTCTTGGCTGTTTCCAACGCATCGTCTACCGCCTTCCCGGAAGAGGTTGGCCTCTTCGATGGGTTTGTTGATAATATATGCCTGGGTCTCAGGCCTGAAGCCCGACGTGCGCAGCCACGCGTGCCTCTTTAGGAGAGTACCCTGTGCGAGAGACCTGCCTGCTGTGTCCAGGGTATTCTTTACCACATTCTGATTGGCAAGTTTGCCCTCCGAGACAATGGCGAGAAGCTTGGCTCTGGTTAGTTCCGGAACCTCTTGAAGGCCTTCCTGGAGTAGGTTCCATTGGGCACCGACGTAGCTTGCCAGTAACGTCGTGTTATTGGCAATCCGGACGGTATAGGCCGCCGCCGACGTAACCCGTTTGCCTAAGGCATACAACCTTTTGGACTCCTTTTCCGGGGGTGACTCTCCTGTGGCAACGGGAACCCCTGCTCTCTTGCGAGTGTTGGTCACCACCAGCGAGTCTGGGATTGTGTGTCCTTTGATATAAAGCGGGTCGGTGGGGGAGGGTCGGAAAAGTTTTTCGACCCTTGGGTTCACAGCCCTAGTCTGAGCGGGTGTGAGAAGGAAGGGGCCAGCCGTCTCTTTACAGAGCTCAAGAGAGGGATAGACTGGTTTTCTGGAGGCTTTTCATTAATAATGTCCTCCGCGAAATCTTGTTCGGCAAGGCTTCAAGCGTGGCAATTTTAAAGAATTCCGCTGCTTTTTTCAACATGTTGTTGAAAGCCATTTGATCGTCCACCGGGGAAGCTTGTCGAATCGGGGTGGATGGGGGAGAGTCGAGGCAGACGATATCAGAGTTGTGATCGTCCTGCTGGGTGTCCTCCCAGTTGTCCGTTGCTCCTTGATCTTCCCCATAGTTGTCCAGAAAAGAAGACTCCTCTTCTTCTGTATAGATGTCTCTATACGTGTCCATCTGTACATCTTCTTGATAGTCAACTTGGTGTTGGACATCTAGGTGTTGGACTTCTTGTGTTTGAGGGTTAGGGTCTACCCGAGCTTTTTTCGGCAGAGGTTGATCAGAAGCCCTGAAAAACTGCTCCAGCCGATCCATACACCCCTCGAATTGCTCTGTGGTCCACTTGGATGACCCAAATGGACCTAGCCGAGTAGGAACCGTGTTCTCTGCCCTAAGGCGTTGAAAGAATCTCCTCAGGGTGCTTGAGAGGGGTACCTGGCTTTCTTCGTAAGAGTCTTCGGGATCGTCTTCCAAATCTGTGGAAAACTTTTCGGCAGATTGGCCCATAACTGTGGGCGGAACCGGAATTAGGCCCACTGACGTAGCAATCCTATTGATGCTCTTATGGATAGTCACCGAATCTTCGGGAGACAACGCCTCCGATGAGGTGTCGGCAGTGAAAATGTCTTCCGCGGCTCCAGAAGGGCCATCGGATGGCTTCTCGGGTAGAGGCCTGCTCGTAGTTTTCAGGCCTGTACGGGCCTTGGAAACCTTGGAACCCGTCGAAGTTTCTTGTTCTGAAACTTCGGCGCGTGTAGTTTGGGGAGTAGCGCCCTTGTTATGTTTGTTATGCCCAGTCGTCATGCGCTGCTGCGGATGCGGGGAAGGCTTCGGATCAGACCGATCCGTGGGCGCCGCCGGAAAGTTTCCGGCGGACCCGTTGGCGCTTTCGCCTTCTTCGATGATGTCGTAGAGGAGGGCACTTGGGTTGTGTGCTTTGTGCGGTGCGATTGTACGCCCCTATCACCGGGTGTGGTCCCTGTAGCAAAACTGGACTCGAGCCTGGAAGGGCCGGGGACGGGCGTGGTGGCCCTAGAATAGTCCGCCTCAAGGTCTATAACGTCCGCATTGGACATTTGGTCATCCGATGTACCCCCGTCACTTTCGGCCGGTGTCGCGGCAGGGGAGGGAGGCTCCACGCGTGACATTCCGTATGCGGCCCACCGCTTCAACCGGCGCTCCTTAAGGGTTTTAGGTTTAAGGAGTTTACACGCCGAACACCGCTTTTTGTCGTGCTCTAGGGGGGAGACAAGCGTTACACGACGTGTGCTCGTCTTTCCACGGATATCTGACCCTACACACAGGGCAGAATCTAAAAGGAGTCCTTTCCATAGCAGAAGTGAAGGCTGACCAGACCAAAAAGGAAAGCAGTGGAAAAGAGGACAGTATGGCAAACCCCGAGCCCACTCTCCCTACTGTGTAGGCCGGCCAGAAGGCCCGACCACGTGGAAGTCTGAACGCCGGATCTTAGGCGCCGGAACCCACAGCCGTAGACAATTCCCCCGTAGTCTTCGTCGAAAATGTTCTTGATGGGCAAAGTGACTTAACGGGGATTAAACCGACAATTCGGTAAGATAAACAATGTCTCATGAAAAGCTCTGCTATAGGGTGACCAGTTATCTGGGCGGAAAAAAACAATCTGAGGGACCTCGGCGCGTGAGGGATTTTGGGTACTACACACGTCACGATAGAGATAGTGTTTCAGACACGCCTATGCCGACGTCCCCTTTCGGTCCCCAAAAGACAAGATGCAATACTCTGCGGTTACCACTGGATATCGGACCATATGCACAGCATGTAATTCTAAGCAGATTAACAAGCATCAGAAACAGGGTTATTCAGCTCAGAATCACTTAATTAGATCAACACTTAAAAGTTTATCTTGCAACATATTTAACTTTCTTCTTTCAAGAATGGATAGTTACACACCAATGTTACTTTTTAGTTCACAGTTCAGAGGGAGTAACTTAACGTGTATATTACTGAGAGGCCTAAAGCTACTCAAGGATAAGGATCCACACAGTGAAACTATTTTAGAAGTGCCTTAGAGCACTTCAGGGAAAGCACAACCCAATAATACAGTTTAAGAAGAGCAGCGGCTATTCAAGGTCAGTATAACCTATTGGTGCATAACCTTTACACTATTTCTAATCCAGTAATAAATAGTTGGACCAATTATACTTTTCAGAAGTGTATTATACAATTCTAAGTTAATTAAGAACCCAAGCAGACTTAAGAAAGGCAATCAGCAGTTCAATGCAAGCAATGACCTATATATTTTTCAGATGGGCTACACGCAACTCCAAGACTAGTATTAACCCCAAGACTGTTTTAGAAATGCACTAAGCAGATCAGGTAAATCAAAATCCAATGGTACAATTTAAGAATGACAATCATTTATTCAAGGTAGATAAACCTATTGGCAAGCTTTTACACTCATTCAGTTAAGAATAATAAAACAGTACCAATATAATTACTTTTAAGAATAGTGGGACACTATTCAAAGTAAGTAAAGCAACATATATACTTTTTAATGGAGCAACCAGCAACTTAAAGGTAAGTAATAACTTTTGTAACACCTTTATTTCAGAGATACAGTTACAACACTAATTAATTTACAAGTAAGTACTTTTATATTTGTTATAGTTTTTAAGACAGAAGCCTTATCTTTTGTAGTCCTTCCCTAGTCTATAGCATGAGTATTCTCAGAGGCAACTCAGAGGCAGAAGTGGGACCCTAGTGGTCTAGGAGCCAGCTATAGGTAGGTCAGGATAGGGTTTAGATGTAGGAAAGTCAGAGTTCCATTGGATATCTTTGTCAACAAGTATTAGTTTTAGAGTTAAAGGTGTTCAGGGACTTCACAGAAGGCTCCCGATATGCGTTCGAGCATTAGGCCAGGGCAAATAGTATGGGCAAACTCCCAACCACACAAATCACCCACGCAGCCTCACATGATTCACACAAGGCTTAGGGTAAATGTTACCCAAGCCAACACAGTACCTTGGAAGAAAAGAAGAGCCTCTGGGTGGATGCCTTCAGGATGCAGCAGCACAGGACACGCTCCCTGGATTCTTGGTCTGGAGACTGAAGAAATGGACACTGGATGGCAACTTGCAGCAGCAGTCGCCAGAAGAGGCTTCCAGCAAAAGATTCTTCCCGGTTTCTCGCGGCTCTGTGGATTTGGTGCCTTTTTACAGGAACCAATTGAAGGACGAATATCGCTAGTCAGATTCTCTTCAATCTCTCGGTCCTGCACTCTGGTGAGGGGACTTCAGGGATTAGAATGATGTCTCTGGAGGTCCAGCAGGAGTCCACCAAAGTTTCAGCAGGATTCTGACTTCGGAAGACCATGAACTGCACTCAGGCTCGAGGTCCCCTGGTATTGGCGTTTTGCATCCCCGGCAGGTTTCAGCATATCGAGCAAAGGCTCGTTTTGTAGGTCTTCTTAAGACTAGTGGATCTCACCAGCCTCTGGGTAGGAGTCATTGCATTCGGGACCCCGAGGTCGATTGAAATGAAGGGTTGCATCAGGCTCCGGTCACACAGCAGGCTCTCCGGTCGCTGGAAATCGCTACAGACGTCTTTTCATCCTCTTCGGATTCAGCTCCAGTCGTTGACTTGTCAGCAGCTTTCAGAATCTGAGTTTTTATCAGGAACTACAGCACAACTTCTACAAACTCTCCCTGCAGTTTCCAGAAAGGGGCGGTCTTGGCTGTCCAACCAGGACAGCCAGCCCCCCGGGAACAAGTTCCTTTCAGGCAAGGGGAAAGACAAAGGGCTGCAAAGTTTGGACTCCTCCCTCGCTTCCTGCCTTCTAAGACACACTGGAGCCTCTGCAGGGAATACAAAGGATTCCTGCCGAAGACAAAACTTCAACCCAATGTCGTTCCCACCTAGAATGGCAGAAGACGACCTAGAAAACAACAAGCAAACAAGAAATGGCAAAAAAGGAGTCCCTCCTGTTCATTACTGAGGCTGATTTGACAGCATGCAACTAATAATTACTAAAAGTCATAAAGGTAGTTTCACTGCCACCAGCCATTCAAGTAAACTTGTAATTGTAACAAATGCAAACTCTTTCTGCCTTGACATACCCAGATTTAAACTAAATAAATCTGGAGGAAGCAGCTTTCCTGTGAAGGCTGCCCAGACATGAAATGCACTCCCACTTGCCTTAAGAAAAAATCAATCCTTCAGCTTCAGACGAAAAACCTTACATTGGTTGAGAGCCAACGACATAGGACTTCCGATGCACTTTACTAATAAATACCCATTATGGAATAGAGTTCTCTCTCCTACTCTGCCTCACTGTTGCCTGACTGTATCCATTATTGTTGTATGTATTCTCATGTATGTTCTTGTCACATACTGCATACATTGTACTTGCCCTCCTTCATTTTATACAGTGTACTACCTATTTCTTTAGATGAAACACCTGTACACCTATAGTTCTATCCTCTATACTATGTATTTCCAAACTTGCTAGATCTGTAACATGAAGTTGAAAGTAAACTTGTAACCTTTTGCGCCCAGTTACCTGAGGGTTTGGTGCGCCATATAAATAAAGAAACAAACAAAACAAACAAACGTGTTACCAGGTTATAAGAAAGAAGATACATTGCATCCCCCCCCGGCACTCCACAAAAGGTGGGGTGTGCTGGCTCACTAAAATCAATGTAAAGGGGATGAGAATCCCATTTTACTTCTTGGGAAGAACAAGTAACTTTCTTACCTGGTAACGTTCTTTCGATGGGATGTTCCTCCGACATATTCCACATCTATGACAGGTTATCACCACAGCTGTGCTGCTTCGGAAAATGTTCAGCGTCTGCGTCGATGCGTCAATATGCTGTCCTCGAGGGCCTCCGTCGAGCTGACGTCACCAGATGTTATAAGTAGGACGCACGACGCCCGTAGCCTCAGTTGTAGTTTTTTCCCAGAAGGTGTGGCACCAGTCTTCTGCCAGTATGACTACAGAAAGCCTTGCGGAAATGTAATCTGCAATCGCATAAGAAATTCTGTAGAGGGGCAGG
Source organism: Ambystoma mexicanum (assembly GCF_040938575.1). Lineage (NCBI taxonomy): Eukaryota > Metazoa > Chordata > Amphibia > Caudata > Ambystomatidae > Ambystoma > Ambystoma mexicanum. The sequence continues at coordinate 1,092,279,316 of NC_090929.1, forward strand.
CTGGGAGGGTGCGATGTGGAATACGTCGGAGGAACATCCCATCAAAAGAACGTTACCAGGTAAGAAAGTAACTTGTTCTTCGAGGGGATTATGTCCTCCGACGTATTCCACAGCTATGACAGACTCCCAAAGCAGTACCAATGTATGAAGGTGGGAAAAGAATTTAGAATTTTAGATTGCTCATTTAAATTGCAGAATAGAGGACCGCCTTGCCAAAGGCCAAATCCTGCCCATGGATAGAATCCAGGGAGTAGTGTTTTACAAAAGTATGGACAGAGGCCCATGTGGCTGCTTCACAGATGTTACGAATGGGAACACCCCTCTGCAGAGCAGTAGAGGCAGCCACGCCCTTAGTAGAATGGGCCCGTAAGCCTACCGGAGGGTCCTTACCCGCCAGATGGTAGCATTCAGAGATTGTCAAGATAATCCATCTGGACAAAGTCTGCTTAGTAACAGCTTGACCCAAACGCCTTCCAGTGTATCCTACAAAGAGCTGATCGTCCACTCTGACTAGGGACATGCGTGAGATGTAGAAACTTAAAGTTCTCCTAGAATCCAACCTATGGAGCCTCTCCTCTTCCTTACCAGGATGCGGAGGAGGATAGAACGCTGGAAGAATGACCTTCTGGCTCAAATGAAAGTCTGACACAACCTTCGGAAGAAAAGAAGGACGAACCCAGAGGACAACCCTGTCCTTATGGAACACTGTGAAAGGTGGCTTGGTGGATAGTGCCTGCAACTCACTCACTCTGCGAGCAGAAGTAATCGCAATCAAAAATACAGTTTTAAAGGTCAACAGTCTCAAAGGACAACAATGTAAGTGCTCAAACGGAGCTCCCATTAGGAATTTCAGAACTAAGTTCAAATCCCAACCGGGCACCTGGAAAGGCGACGGTGGGAACACATTTGTTAGCCCTTTCAGAAATGGAGAAATCAAAGTAATCTTAAAATAAGAACACACCTCAGACGAGCGCTTAAAGATTGACAGTGCAGCCAGGTAACCCTTAATGGTACCCACTTTCAGGCCCTTGTGGGCCAACGAAAGCAAAAAAGACAGAACCACAGGAATGGCACATGAAAAAGGATCCACATTCTTAACCCTGCACCAGTCGCAGAACTTTCTCCAATGGCAACGGTACAGGGACTTTGTTGCGGGCCTTCTGGCCGAAAGCAACACCTCCATCACGTCTTCAGGGAGGTCCCAATCCTTATACCTCAACCTTTCAGAAACCAAGCATGAAGGTTGAGAGACTTGACCTCTAGATGGAGAACTTGACCCCCTCTCCCCCCTCACTTGAGAGCAGATCATCTCGGTAGGGAAGACGGCGAGGAGGGCAGATGGACATGTCGAGAAGGTCCGGGTACCACACTCTCCTGGTCCATGCCGGAGGAATGAGGATCATTTGGGAACTGAACCTCCGTAACCTCCGCAGCACTTGCAGAATGACGGGGACTTGAGGAAACGCGTACAGCAGTGGGAAGGACCACTCCACTACGAACGCGTCCCCTAAGGCTCCTCTTGGAGGAAATTCCCGCAAGCAGAATCTTTCGCACTTCCGGTTGACACCGGTGGCAAATAGATCCTCTTATGGGGTCCCCCAAAGGGCGAAGATCTCCAGGAAAACCTCCTGAGCCAGCTCCCACTCATGAGAGACTGTGCTCTGCCTGCTCAGAGCGTCCGCCGCCTCGTTTTCGTCTCCGGCCAGATGAACTGTGAGATCGAAATGCCCTGCTTGATAGCCCAGAACCAGAGCTACATCGCCTATCTGCACAGAGGGAGAGACCCTGCCCCCCCACCCTTTTTGTTGAGGTAGTGCATGGCCAATGTATTGTCCGTCAGAATCAGGACATTCTTCCCCCGCAAGGGCGGCAGAAAAGCCTTCAGGGCTAGCCTGACGGCCTTCAGCTCCAAAAGATTGATATGGAGTCTGGACTCCGCCGGAGACCAACGACCACTGGCTGTCAACTCTTTGGCATGAGCTCCCCAACCCGTGATGGATGCGTTCGTCACGATCGTCACCTCCGGCCAGGGTAGCCAAAACAGATCCCACTTCATCAGATTGCCTTCGACAGCCCACCACAGAAGATCCTGGGCGATTGAGGGCGGCACCTGAACGGGATCCGACATCCTGCCGGAGGCTTGCGACCATTGCATCTTGAGAGCCCACTGCAGAGATCTCATCTGCAGCCTGGCCTCTGGCACTAGAAGAATGCAGGATGCCATGAGGCCGAGCAACCTTAAAAACTCGAACGCTGGGAGACTCTGGGCATGTTGAAACTTGTCCACCATCTGTAGAATGTGATGAGCCTGGGGAGGCGAACACTGCCCCAGAGATGTGTCGAGCACTGTTCCGATGTACTGGTGCGTTGGGTAGGTGTCAAGTGGGACTTCTTTAAGTTGAGGGAGAAGCCCAGCTTGTGAAGGGAGTGGCAGGTGACTGACAGATGATCCAGGACTTGCTCGGCAGAGCGTGCCCTGATCAACCAATCGTCTAGGTAGGGGTAGACGTGAGAAATGCTGCCACCACCACCATGAGCTTGGTGAAGACCCTCGGGGCGGAGGTCAATCCGAACGGCAGGACCCGAAACTGAAAATGCGAGTCGCCAACTGCGAACCTCAGGTACTTTTTGTGCTTGGGATGAATCGGCACATGAAAATAAGCATCCTTGAGGTCGAGAGACACCAACCAGTCCTGAAATTGAAGGGCCTGGAGGACTTGAGAGAGAGTAACCATCTTGAACTGGTCCTTCCTGAGGAGGATGTTCAAACCACGCAAGTCCATGATGGGTCTCAATCCCCCGCCTTTTTTTTGGGATCAAAAAATATGGGGAATACCATCCCTTGTTCCTCTCCGCTACAGGCACCAGTTCTATGGCGCCTTTCTCCAGCAGGGATTTGATCTCCTGCGCAAGGAGCGGATCAGGACTCTTCAAAGAGAGCTTCCCTGATGTATTGTCGCGAGGCCTCTGCCGGAAAGGAAGACCGTAGCCGTGGACTATGATCGCCAGAACCCACACATCTGAAGTAATGGCACGCCATTCTACAAGATGCTGCGCCAGCTTTCCCCTGCGGCAGTGCCTTAGGGCAAAGAGGCAACTGCCCGAGTGGCTTTGGCACCTCGAGAACCTTGTTTTCCACCTCTGGTACTTATACGTTGGCCCCTTTGACTGGCAGCTCCCCTCGATCTACCAAAGATCGAGTAGTATCGAAAGGAACCTCCCCTCCATTGCTGTCCCCTAGGACGAAAAGGCAGAGGTTGAGAACTGCAGCGCTCAATGACTTTGCTTGAGAGGTTGCAGACAACCTCTCAAGGCTCTCGTCAGCCTTGCTGCCAAAAAGATGGTCACCATCAAAGGGCATGTTGAGAAGCGGGGACTGTACATCAGAAGCAAACCCCGACTTCCGCAAACACGCAAACCTGCGCATCACGGTGCTCGCCGCTATGGACCGGCTGACACAGTCTGCCACGTCCGGACCCGACTGAACGGATTCACACATGGCATCCTTGCCATCCTGAACGAGGGCATGAAAACCATCCCGTTCCTCCCCTTCGGGAATATGTTCAGCCGCCAAAGATACACAATTCCACAGAGTGTGAGTGAATCTTGCCAAGGCACAAACGGAGTTGGCTGCCTTTAAAGCCATAGCCCCAGATGAAAACACTTTCTTCGCCCAACCGTTGAATCGCTTGTTATCCCTATCAGGAGGGATGGTAGGATACGACGCCTGCTTCGCTGGGGCCGTAGCCGCCTGCACCACCAAACTCTCCGGAGTGGGGTGCAAAGACAAGAAGCCAGGGTCACAACTGTCTGGATGGTATTTTTTCAGCAACATCTTATTCACTGCCGGGAGACTCTCCGGAGCAGTCCAAGCCGCCACCACCCTTCTTTGTAAGGCCATATGAAATGGCAGCACCGGGTCAGTGAGTGGACCTTGGTCCAAGATATCTGTCAGGTCATCCTGCAGAAAATCCACGGGTGGAGCAGACCACCCCAAATACTCCGTCACCCTCGACATGAGATGCCTGTATGAAGATTTGGCGTGAGTACCAGGCTCAGGCCTGCCAAATTCAACCTCCGGGGAGGTGTCCAGACCACTGGTGTCATGCAAAGATAGACGCAGGTCTTCCAACTGGCTATGACCAGACAACAGTTCATCAGGAACCTCCCGAGGAACCAAACCTTCCACATCTGACCCTTCATCCACCTCAGAGATATAATCCAGAGGCTGGAACAAATCCCTGGATGAGGGCACAGAAAAAGGCTCAAACACAGGCCTCACCGACTTACTCAGGGCCTTCCTCAGTGTATCCACCGATCTCCAGGGTACCTCCGATAAAGCCTCCTCAAAAGGCATCTAGGGCATCGACGGAATTGGCGTCGACGCCGAGCGTGGCGCCAATGGCTTCGACAACGGCTTCGAGGCCAGAGCCCTGAGCCTGTCTTTCGACGGCCTCGGCGCCGATGGCGTCGATAACTTCCACAGAGGCGGAGCCTCAAGAGAGTCCCTTGACAGAAATGGCGCTGATGGCGTCGATGTCTTCTTAGAAGACCTCACAGGCTCCAACGGTCTCGAGGGCGTTGAGGAGCGATCTATCTTGTCCGATCGGTACCTCGATGGCTCCCGATGAACGCGCCGACTGCCCGAGCCTGAAGGCGTGTGGGCGGTGGCCCTAGCGCATTCCCTGCCGGCTTCTCTCGAAGGTGCAGATGGAACGGAGCCCTGCGATTCGAAAATCGCCATCATCTCCTTACGAAATGCGTCCCATTCCGCAGCAGAGGAATGCTTGTTGGGACAAGCTACCCGCCGTCTGGCGGAGTCCTCGGAGGAGGACGGGGAAGGCGACCAGTGACAGCACTTCCGCGAGTGCCTAGATGAGCCAGAGAAATGGCGGGAATCACTCCGGGACCGAGACCCCCTGGACTTATGCTGACGAGGAGAGTCGCCCCTCGAATCGTTGGTCGAAAGCCCAGCGGATTTCGACTTTCGGGGTTTGGAAACCCTACCTACAGATAGATTCTTCCGCTCTCGCAAGGCCTTCGATTGTCAAAGACTGCCAATCGTCACAGTCATCGGTGGCGTGGTCCTCGCCGAGGCACCAGAGGCAGACTTCGTGCGGGTCCATAAGCGACATCTTGGAACCACAGTCCCGAGACTTCTTGAAGCCCAACCGCGGGGTAGAAGAAGATGAAGACATGATTTTTCACAAAAACCAAGCACGAAGAACCGATTCAATCAGGAGAAGAACCGAGGCGCGCCGAGATTCCGAAGCGAACAAGTTTGCGGAACAAACAGAACTTCCTTCCTAAACATGGAAGCGAAACAGCTTTGATTGATTTGAAAACTCAGATGGAGACTCTAAAGCACAGTGGGAAGTTAGCGCTACTCCTCCTCCTTGACCTGTCCGCGGCTTTTGACTTGGTTAACCACCAAATTCTTTGCCAACATCTCAAATCTGCAGCCCACTGTTAGGGAGAATTCTCTGTTTAGGCTGAATTTCCTAACCTAGCGAGTCCCCCAGCAGCTTTGCTGGATTTTTGGGGTTTATTTGTTTTCTCCTGCCAAGAGTGAGACTCTTGTACCCTCACTCTTGGGCATGCTTTGAGTGTTTCTCTTTGAACCTAGATGTGTTTAATGGGCTATGGGGTCTTTTACCTCATAGGGCTTCATGTGTTTTTGTGATGTGTGTTACACAGCACCCTCAGTGCAGTAACACAGGGGTGTCATAGTGACCCCCCCAGTATAGACTCCATACCCTGGGACTGACTACTGTCTCCCAGGGCATGTAAAGTCACCATTGACTTTACTAGTCTTAAATTCTGAACAGAACCAGTACAAACCATCATATTGTGGAGGTACTGGCTGGGGCAATTCAATTGCCCCGGGGTCTGTTAGTCGAGGGGGCACGTCTCCGTCCCCCCTGATCGAGTTTTGGCTGGTGGCAGTGGATACTACTTTTTATATTCAACCGCAAATATTTCTCTATGGGATTTTCCCATTGTTCGAGGCTACTATCTATTTAATTACGATAGCCTCGAACAGACCGCTGGTTTATTTAATTAATATTAATTCTCCAGTTGGTAATTTTTGCCAAAACTCGGTTCTAAAATGGCGTTTGTGTTCTCTTCTGTGACTCCAACCCAAGTCGAGCCCTTTGTTCCACTTTTTGCCGGGCTTCTCCACAGAAGCCCTCCAAAGTGGTGCCACTCTGTCTGGGGTACTTAGGAGGGGTGGAGGGGGATTTAGGCACCCTGGACTGAGTTGCCTAGGCAACTCAAGTCGCACTCCGTCCTGATTGGCCCAAGTTAGCATGTTTGAGTGACAGCTAGGCTGAGTGAATGGGGGTTTTCTGCATAAAAGCAGGGCTTTGGGGACTGGAACTTCAGAAGTCGCCACAGGACCTAAGAATCCGACGAGGGAGAAGCTGAGCCGACCTGCCACGACGACACCACCGGTGGAGCCCTGCTGGACCGTCTCACCACTTTTCCAAACGACAGAGGAGATCTCCCGCCGGAGAGTCTTCTTCCTTTGACTGGTGGGGATAACCAGTTTCACCGTCTTTTCGCCTTTCCGACGTTATCTCGTGGCCGCCTTGCCTGTGCCAAGCACCCCGGCAACTGGGATACCACTTTTTACCACGACCGCGTATCAAAGGGTACTACCTTTAACCGGAAAACTCTGCGGCTGGTTTCTTCCCTGGTAGTGCAACGACCTTCATCTTTCCTCCAAGTCGAGATCTTCTCTTCCCCTGGACGACGACGAGACTTGCACCCACTGCCAGGAACAACTGCTACCGCTGGAGGATCCTTCCCACTTAAGGTACCGTGTCCCGCCTGGCTTCCCTGGCCACCGACTGTACGGGGTAGATTTAGCCCCCGGCTTTCGAACCTGGGTTAGCCTGGGACACCCTGGCTAAACTTTTCTGAGCCTCTCTAAACTCTTTTCGAACTCTCTGCAAGACTTTCTAAGCCTAGTGTAACAGTGTGATCTTGGGTGCATTTGTGCTCTGCTCTCTCTAAGAGTGGGCCCAGCCTATGGACTTTGGCTCACAAGTGACTTTTGCTCTTCTGCCTTGCTAATAGTGTTCCTAAATCAGAGTGGTGTACCTTTCCATATTCTGTCTTTTTCCCCTCCCTTTTTCATAAACTTATTGGAGTGCCATCTATAGTTAAGCGCTCACCTCTGTATGAAAATAAGTGGTGTTTACTAAGACTTATCTGATAAGGAATGAGGGTTGTATATATTATAGTAGTAACTGTGTTTAGAGTGTTTTACAATAAGAGTGCTGGAGTGTTTCAAACAGTGTGTTCTTAAATAAATAATTATATACTTTGATACCAAAGCTCTGGTCAGTGTTTGTTTGTATTATTGTATCTGGTTGCCTATTGTGTATACTTTGCATACTGCCTAACTCTTATTGAGGGAAGTCTGACTGCCCAGCCACAGCTACCAGGTAAATCTGGGTGGTACAGACTGCTACCAAGTGGGTTTACTGCTAACACCTGTAGTCCTAAATCTTTTGCTGTGCTCCCTAAGGGAACTGCACAGGTTTCTGCCCAACACCCACTTCTCTGACTCTGCCAATGCCTGGATCCATTCCTTCCTAAGCAACAAGTCCATGCGGGTCTTCTTGCCTAGAGCATCGGCTGACGCTGCTCCCATCCACTGCGGCGTCCCCCAAGGCTCTTGTGTATCGCCTATGCCTTACAACGGATTTACCAAACCCCTTTTCAATGTGCTCGACTATCTGGGTGTCTCCTACACTAACTATGCGGATGACACCCAGATACTCATTCCCATCACCAGAGACTACACAGCTGATACCAAATCTTTAAATGATGTCTATCTGGTCATCCAGGCCTGGTGGCACAACATGAATTATGTCTAAACGACAACAAGATCGAGCTTCTATTACTAGGATCAACTCAACGTCTCAACAAATTGGACGAAGCCTTCAAATCTTTTACTATTGACGGTAATGACATCAAGGTCTCTAAAGACACTAAAACTCTAGGTGTTTACTTGGACACTGCTCTATCCCTGAACAGACAAACTAATGCAGTAAGGTCAGCATCAGCCTATACTTGCAAACTTATTACCACCTGCAGACCTTTTCTGCACCCCCAGAACTGTATCACCCTTACCAGAACACTCATTGTGTCTAAAATCGACTACTGTAGTGCCCTCTACTTGGGGACTAGCCAATCTAACATCAAACTGCAAACTATCCAGAATAATGCCATAAGGGCAGCCCTCAATATCCCCAGACGTTCTCATATCTCCAACGTCAGATCTTATCTACACTGGTTCCCGGTAAAACAAAGAATCGACTTGAAAACTCTAGCCTTGACACAAATGCCTGGACAACAAAGCCCCACCCTACCTCTCCTCTTGTCTTACACTACACACTTCCACACGACCCACCAGGTCAGCTCAAACTCACAGCCTCATCACGCCTAGGTTCAAACTCCAAAAAGCAGGTAGGGTGAGCTTCCCTGTCCTAGCTTCCAAACTTTGGAACTCACTGCCTGATCCCATCAGAACTGAGCCCTCGTTCCAAACCTTCAAGAACAATACCAAATCTTGTCTGTTCACGCAGAACGCTTGAAGCACCTTCACTTAGGCTTTGCTGACTTGTGATATACTGTAATTATGTTTATACCCCACAATGTACTTTTTTTTTTTTAAAAAAACTTTGTTTTATTGGCATTTTCATAATATAACAAAAGGCGCAAAACATTTTCACAAATTGTGCAAGTAACAGGCCCAAAGATCCCCCCCTCACCCACCCCTAATGCACCCACCCCCCCCCCAAAAAAAGGAAAAAAGGCAGAAAAACTTAGTCCCCTAGAAACATTTTGCTGGGGAGCCGCTATGAAAGCTCCGAAAGTCTGGAGATCCAGGAAGGGCGAGAGCGTTGACTACTTGAATGGCTGATGAGCTACCATCGTCCCCCGGGCCGTGGGCCCTGTCCACTCCTTGTCCCCCCCTTGAGGATCAATGCACATCCCAGCCCCAGGTCTGCTGTACCTCGTACCAGTTTGCTTGGAAAGAGCCCAAGTCATTGTTCATCATTGCCGTCAGTTTATCCATCAGGAACATGTTTTTTACCTTTTTTAGCCAGTCCTCCTTCGAAGGGGTCTCCAGGCTCTTTCATTTCTGTGCCAGTGCAACCCTTCCCGCCCTTCAACATTGTCTCCCACAATTTAGGGTATCGGGGTATGTCCGTGTCCTCCGTGGGGAGGCCCAGCAGCATTGTCAGGGGGTTCTGGGGGAGAAGCTCTTCTGAAACTTCGGCGATCCAGCCCCTCACCTTCTCCCAGTATGCCTGAGCTTTCGGGCAGTGCCACCACATGTGCCCTCTCGTACCGACCTGGTCACATCCCCTTGGGCAAGCGGGGGACACTCCCGTGTACATTTTAGCCAACTTCACTGGTTCTCTGTGCCACCCCTGTAGGATCTTAAAGTTGTGTTCCATGTCCGCCGTAAACAAGTTCCCATGGAAGGCTATTTTAAATATTCTCGACCAGGCCTCCTCCGAGATCTCATCCCCCGCTAAGTCATTCCAGAACATGCAAAACCCCCTTCTCTCCCCTAGGTTAACCATGTTCAGTAGCTTGTACATCCCTGATACCGCACCCTTCCTGGAGGTTGCCGAGTCCAGGAGCTTCTCGAAGGGGGTCAGCTGTCTTTTCAGGTTCTGGCCCCAGGCCTGGTCACATAGGATTCCATTCAGGCGGATGTATTCAAATATGGAGAGGGACCCCTGACTGAGGGCGTCCCTCAGTTCCTCATATGGCCGGAATTCTCCTTCCCTAAACATCTACCCCGCCCACTCCATTCCCAAGTCGGACCACGACTGGGCGTTGCGGAACCCCCTGCTTCCCAGTTTGAGGGGGTGACCCCAGATGGAGGACATCGGTGACGGCCACGATGTTAGGTGTGCCGTCTGGGGGCTTTCCCTTCAGATCGTCCAGAGGACTCCCAGGGTTGGGTGGGATTTGAGTCTGTTCGGAATAAACTTGCTAGGGGCCCACAGGAGGTCTCGAATCTTTAGTGGGTAAGCGTCCATGTCCTCCCGATATGACCAGTAAGTGCCCATCCCCTCTTTCATGTGTTCTAGGAGGACGCGCAGCTGGGCGGCCCGGAAATAGAGTTGAAAGTCTGGCAACCCAAACCCTCCCTCCTCCCTCGGTAAGGTCAAGACCCTATTGGCGGTTCTCGGGGTCTTGCCCTGCCATATGAACTCCCGCACCGCATTCTGAAGGACTCTGAAGGTCCGGTCAGGGACTACAGATGGGAGGGCGGTGAAAAGATATAGTAGTCGCGAGAGAATGTTCATTTTCACAGCCGTCATGCGGCCTTACCAAGACAGGATCATTGACCTCCACCTCCTTAAATCTGCAGTGATTCCTGACACAATGGGGTCGTAGTTAGCAGGGGCTAGATTGGTTAGAACCCGGGTGAGGAGGACTCCCAGGTATCAAATGGAGGCCTTCCCCACCGTTATTCCTTCCAGGCTGGCAAGAGCGTCCAAGCCCGGGTCCTGGGTTCTCATGGGGAGCAGGACTGATTTGGACGCATTGATCCTGAGACCAGAGAAACGCCCGAAGGCAGCCATCAGGGAGAGGAGCGGGGTTAGCGAAGATCTTGGGTCTACTAAATAAGCCAGTATATCATCTGCGAACAGGGAGAGCTTAAATTCCGCCTCCCCCCTCTTAATCCCCTTAATCTCTGAGTGAGCTCTGACTGCTATGGCTAGGGGTTCCATGGAGAGGACATAGATTAGAGGGGAGAGTGGGCATCCCTGTCTTGTCCCCCGCGACAGGTAGAAGGGCTCCGACAACCCGCCATTGACTTGGACCCTGGCCCTAGGGGCCCTGTATAAAGCCGCCACCCACTCCCTGATGTGTGGACCAAAGCCCATTTTCTGGAGGGTAAGTTCCATGAATCTCCACTCCACCCTGTCGAACGCCTTTTCCGAATCTAGGGACAGGACGCTCGCGTCCAAATCTGACCGCTGGGCATAGTGCAACAGGTCTATAGTCTTCCGGATGTTGTCTGAGCCCAGTCTCTCCCTAATAAATCCCACCTGGTCGCCGTGGACCAGCTTCGGCAAGACCCCCTCCAACCGTCCCCCAAGCACCTTGGCCAGAATCTTCACATCAACATTCAACAGGGAGATGGGTCGGTAGGAGGAGCATTCCCTAGGGTCCCTGCCGTCCTTGGGGAGCACCACAATAATTGCCTCCATCATGGAGTCCGGAAGGGACCCCCCCTCCAACACCGCGTTGAACACTTTCACCAAGTGGGGGGAAAGGGTCGAGCGGAACCTTTTGTAGAAGTAAACCGAGTAACCGTCCTCGCCCGGGGAAGTGCCCACCTTCATCCCTCTAATCGCGCGCTCTACCTCATCCTCGGTCACAGGGCCCTCCAACCCCTCCGCCATCTCCCTGGTCAGGGCCGGGATCTGGAGTGAATTCAGGAACCCCACCATCTCCACCTCCTCCCCATTACACTCGGACGAATATAGTTTCTCATAATATCGGCGGAAGGCTTCGCCAATGTGGGGCGTATCGTAGCCTACCTTTCCCACCTCGTTCTTAACCTCTTTCACTAATCGGCTTCTCTGCACCTCCCTCAGTTTCCAAGCCAGAATCCTATCCGCCCTGTCCCCTTTTTCATAGTACTTTTGTTTGACCAGTTGGAGACTCCTCTCCGTCTTGTGGAGAAGGAGATCCTTCAATTGGAGTCTATAGTCGTCCAGTGCGGTCACCTGATCGCGGTCTAGGGGAACTGTGGGGGGACCCCCAGGTTGGAGTAGGGCGATTTTCTCCCTGAGGTACCTTTCCTGGCCCTGCCTTAGCCTTTTTTTCTGGGCTCCCATTTTGATCAAGGTTCCCCGTAAGGTCGCCTTAAAGGCGTCCCAGAGGGTATGTGAACCCACCTCCCCGTTGTCATTAAGTTCAAAGAATTCCGTGATGGCCTCGAGGACCTCCTGGGCTAGGCCTTCGTCCTTTAACAGGGAGTCGTTGCACTTCCATCTCCCTCTGCGTTCGTATAGACCTCCCCTTGCTATAGTGATTCGGACCAAGTCGTGGTCAGACCAGGGGACGGGGTCTACCCTGTGGCCCGAGGCAAATGGGTGTAGGGTCTCGTCCACCAGGATGTAGTCTATCCTGGAGAATGACGTGTGGATGGCTGAGTAATATGTAAAAGAGAAGGCTTCTGTTCTGGGGACGGGGATCGTATCCAACAGGCCCAGTTCTAGGTTGACTTTCTGGAAGGTGCGCGCCATGATCTCGTCCGCAGCCCTGGAGGACGGCGGGCCTGCAGGTTTCCTGTCCAGGATGGGGTCCAGAACCATGTTGAAGTCCCCCCCCCACCACCACCGTGCCTTGGATGAAGTACTTGAGTTTGTCCCCCACCTCCTCCCAGAATTGGGCTTGGCCCTCGTTTGGGGCATAGATGGCAGCTAGGGTCAGTGGTGCCCCCTGCAGGGACCCCCGCACCAGCAGATAACGGCCCCCAGGGTCTTTCAGCATGGCTTCATTCTCAAAGCCCACATGTTTTGCCACTAGGATGGCGACCCCTCTCTTTTTGCACTTGTGGGATGCACTGTAAACCTCGCCAATTCCCCCTCCCCGCATTTTGGGCTCCTTCCCCCGTGGCCAGTGAGTCTCTTGAACGAAGAGAAAGTCCAGGTGTGCCCTTCTAAATTCCCTACAGAGCAGGGACCTCTTGGTGGGGGTATTTAAGCCACGGACATTAAGTGAGCCCACCCCCAGGGCGGGCAGCCCGTCAGCCATGGTCACTATGTTCCTCTCTCTCTCGGTCAACTCCTTCCCTGCGCTCCTCCCCGTATGCTCTGTTGTATCAACTCTGTATTCCCCTTTTCCCCCCGCCCCCTCCCCCCGGGTGGTCCTAAGATAAAACCCCAACTGCCCCCCTTCCCCGAACCGTAACTGAACTTCCCCAACTCCCGTGGTCCCCCCGACCCGGCGTCCAGCCAAGTAGTTCTGCCATCGCTGGCTTTTGGCCGAACCACCAGCCTGCCCACCTCGGCAAGGCAATCCGCATTAGAAGCTCATCTCCTTGAGCCCCCTAAGATCCCCCGCGTCTGTGACCCCTCTGCGAACCCCACCTACTTGCAGGTCGTAGAGACGTTGATAGTAGTGAGTCCTCTGAGTCTGCGTCCCTCCGACCAGGGCACACCAGGGTGCCCCCCGTGCTCAGTCCTCGGAGTCGTTACGTTCTCCGTCCTTTGATGGTGAGGGGGTGTTCATTTTCCTGAATTTCCTCGCGCCGGTGCGCTTTCTCCTCTCGCCGGACGGACCAGGGCCCCCGGGTTTCCCGTGCTCCGGCCCCGATGGGCCCCTCCGGGGGTTCGTGTCCACTGTATTTTCTTGTATGGCTACCCTTATGTCCTCTTCCGTGATCAGGGTCGATCTTTGGCCCATGTATTCGAAAGTCAGGGAAAAGGGGTAGCCCCATCTGTAGCGCACTCCCTTTTCCTTAAGCACCTGTGTGAGCGGGCGGCACATTCTACGCCTGGTCAGCCTGTAGGCGGAGAGATCTTGGTATATGGAGACTTGGGCGTTGTTGTAGGTGATTTCCCTAGCCTTTCTGGCCTCCTCCAACACCTTTGTCTTCTCCGAGTAGTAGTGGAACCGGACCAGAATCGACCGGGATGCCCCGGCCCTGCCCGCCGCCCTGCGCACCCTGTCGAAAGTTAGCTCGGTTGTCATTTCCTCCGCGAACAAGAGGATGATGATGTCTCGTACTGCTCGGGTGACGTCCCTCTCCGTTTCCCCCTCCATTTCGGGCACCCCAAAGATTCTGAGGTTGTTCCTCCTCTCCCTGTTTTCGAAATCATCCATCTGCCGGGTCCTTTCCTCGTCCCCCTTCTCCAGGGCCTCCAGCCTCATGCTATATTGTATGTCTTGGACTGCTGTGGAGGATTCGACCTGTAGCAGCCTGTCCTCAATCTTATCCACACTCTGGTCCATTTTTTCAAATTTCTGGGCAATGTCGGAGCGCATGTCCCTAATTTCCTGTAGGATCGAGGCGAAGCCCCTTTCCATTGCCGCCGAGGAGGGGGTGGCGTCCCCAGATTGGGCCATGGTCCCTTCGCGGGTTAAGCCTTTGTCACCTCTCACAACCTCCTGGAAGCGGTATCTCTGCAAGGCTTCCCTCCAGCTCATGTGGTTCTTTCCTGTGTCCTGTCGTCTGGATCCTTGCGGCCCCGGCGGGGGGCCCCCTGCTGGCCAGTCCTTCCTTACTTGGGTTGTGCACTCCACAGATGTCCCGAATGGGGTGACACGGTCCAGGGGGGCGGGCACACGCCCCACCTGTTCCCAGGCAGGGGCCTCACACCCATTTCAGGCGCCTTGTGGTCTTCTGGGGCCTCCTACGGTCTCCTTGAGGGGGGGAATGGTGGTTCGAGGGGTCCCGACCTTCCAGTCCAAGGGGGGAAAGGACGTTGTGGCTCGCGCCGTGAGTCCTGGGGGGGGCACACGCCCCACCAGCTGCTGGCGGGGGCCTCGCACCCTGGTCACCCCTGCTTCAGGCCGTGCTGTCTCTGGGGGGGGGGGGCAGGGCCCCCGGTCCACAGACCACACCCTCGGTCTGGCCGCTCACCTGTGGGGGGGGCGAGACCCAGGCGCACCGGGGCTCCCCCTGCTCTGCTGCACTGGGTTCCAGCGGGCCGCGAGCGCCCGCGATGATGACTCCCGGGGGGGGGGGCCACTCCTTTCTCACACTCCCGGGGGGGGGGGAGGACTACGAGTCCCCGGGGGCGCCGCTCCAAAGCTGCCCTGGACTCCGGCGGGCCGTGAACGCCTGCAATGTTGTCCCCGGGGGGGGGGGCGCCCCGCTCCTTCTCCCCACTCCCGGGGGGGCGGTCGCCGATTCCCCGGGGGCGCCGCTCCGGGCCCCCGGATGCCGCCTCCTCGCCGTGTGGGCTGCCCCGGCGCTCTGTGCTCTGTGTCGGGCTGCGGGGGGAGGGGTGGAGAGGACCGACCCGCGGCCGTGTCCCCGAACTCCGAGGGGGGGGGGCTGTTCACAGGGGGGGTGAGGGCCAGTCGGGCTGGGGTGCCGTGTGCACCGCCTCACTCGCGGTCCCGAGGCCGCTCCAATCCTGCTGCGTCACCCGCACCAGGCGCCGCGGGTTGCGAACTCCGGCTCCCCGGGGAGCTCGAGGTACGCTCTTTCTCTCGTCAGGGGGCCAGGGGGGGGCGCCGAGTCGGTCTCCAAGGTTGTACTTGGAGGGGGGTCTTGGGGGGGGGGGCTCAATCCCCTCGGATTCCTGGGCTTCGGCGGGAGCTGTGCACTCAGGCAGCCATTGCCTGTGCGCCCCCTGGTGGCCTGCCCACAATGTACTCTTAATGTAAGGTGTGCATACTGTATATATTGTAACCTGTATCTAAGAATATGCGCCCGGTTGCCCCTGGGCCTGGTTGCGCTTTACAAATAAAATAAACTTCAAACTGAGGCTACGGGCGTTGTGCGTCCTACTAACATCCGGTGACGTCGGCTCGACGGAGGCCCTCGAGGACAGCGTATCGACGTCATTGACGCAGAAACATTTTCTGAAGCAGCACAGCTGTGGTGATTACCTGTCATAGATGTGGAATACGTCGGAGGACACAATCCCCTCGAACAGTAGTTTACTCAAGTATATTAAAGAGAAATTAAAGGAAGCTGCTGCATTTAAAATGCTGTGTGCTGCCATAGTACTTTACAGTCAGTCCAAAGTTGTCACCCATAAAAAAAAAAGAGTAAAAGACTAGGTGAGGAGGAGGGGTGAGGAAATACCCACTTACCTAGGAATAAGGGAAAAATAATCACAAAATACAGCAAAAAGTCCTGGGGTTGACACAGGTCAGGATGATTTATCACTGAAATGAAAATCTTACCCAACAGAGTTCATTTTGGAAACTTGGAATTCCTGTCTATGACAACATGGTGCCTGCCCTAATTAATAACAGTGGCCCAGACCTTTGTGGTCACACTGCACAATCACTTGGCGTGCCACCTGTTGTCAATTTACTTAAGCACAATACGGTGCCACAGACCCTGACACCTGCACTAAAAACTGGGCTCTTGAACAATGTTAAGGCAGTTTTGGGGAAATAGACACTTTCATCGCATCACAACTCACCTAAACCAGTTTTGCAGATTTTTTTACTGCAAATATGTAGATGGTGGGTTGGGGTTAGGTCTGTAGAAAGGGATTGGGAAAATGGCTGTGGGGCCTGTATTTTCCCCTTAACCTGAGAAAACCCCAGCACTTTTGGAGGACTCTGTTTAGTTTTTTTGCTTTACCTTTACCACTCACTCATTCTCTTGTCCCAAGATGGGAACCCTGTTTTCCTGCTACTATATATATTTTTTTACTTTTAAAGGAGTCATGCTTTCCTACATGTATTCCACAACAGGCATCTGTAATAAATTGTTGCAGCACACTGCACGCTATGTGCAGTGTTGCTTAGAGGGTGCCTTGCGTTTCCCTTTCTTTTCTTTATTACTTTTTCCTTAGAACTACTGTTCTCAAGGATAGTAAAGTACTCTTAACAGCACACACCACCTTAAGTGGAGTGCTTAGAGGCGACACCAACTCCTTTCCCACTGCTCCTGTAACTTGTACAGTTACAGTGACAAACCTTATCCACTGCCACCAATAAACGGTGGCAGTAGATACCTTTTTACAATTTTTTGTGTTAGTTACTCGCAGGCTGTTTCTGCAGCTGCAGTACAGCACCCATGGGTGATCATTTTTCCAAAATAGCCCCAGTCTTCTTTTATACCCATTTTTACCGTTTGTGTGTTCCTTCTTGGACCTTCCTGAACCATTCTAGGTGGGGGTGGGTCCTCCAAGTTTTGCCTTTTGCGGGATCCCTTTTTGAAGCCTGCCTAGGCTCTAGTGTGTCTGCTGAGGCAGAAAGTACGGGAGGAGCTCGAAACTTCCATGGCTTTTGTTTTATGGTATGCCTGGCTGGAACCAGTTTGAATTAGGCAGCCACCCGCAGGTGATTAGGACTAAACGAATGGGTTCCTGCATAAAAGGCAAGGTTTTTGGAACAGACGGCTAAGTCGACCACTGGATCTGAAGCTCCGAAGAAGACAACCAGAGACACCTGCAGCACCTCCAGTAACTGCCAAAGCACAGCTGAAGTACCAAAGGTGTCCTGATCCAATTTTTTGCAACGACGGGGAAGCTCTGCCAAGGACGTGGGCTGGTGGGCATAACCAGCCTCAAGCACTCTTCAATTTAAGCTGTCCCCCGATGTCCTGCAAACTTGATGGGGTGCAGAATGCTAATACCCAGGGTACCTCGACCAGGAGACCGGGTTTGCAGCCGTGCATCCAGAAGGTGCCCAGCTGCATCAGCTTCTTCACTCTCAAGGTACTGCGGGACTTAAGGGAAACTAACCTGAAGCCATTTGTGTCGCTCCTTACTTTTGGAGCACTGTTTCTACTGTTTGGGTGTTCATTCATTTGCAGTCGCCCAGGAATAACAGCCTGTGCCCCTCCAGGAAGCTTCTCCTAAGCACCTGAACTTTTTCCAAGACCAACTAACTTGTTTTAAGAAGATTTGCATCAGAAGTGTTGCGTTCCAATTGACTTTGGCATTTCTTGTTTCCCTCCAAAACCTGAACTGAATACCTCCTTTCCTGTTAGGGAAAAGACTGCAGTTGCTACTAGCACTGCTTACCTGTGATTGTTGCTATTTGAATTCTTGGACGTACCTAAACTTGAATACTGCAGAGTTGATTAAAAATAAGTACTTTTACTGACCTTAACTGAAGGCACTCTGTGTGTGGATAAGAAAAGTATATAACAAATTACTAACTTTCTTTATTTCTTTACTATTCTAAATGAACGTTTAATGTTGCAAGTTGGGATCTACTCTATTGCTACGCAGCGCGAAATTGCAAATCCAAAAATCTCGAATTCGAAAATCCTGCTGCACAGTGATCACATAAATCACTTCACTCGGCATCCCACATCGTCCTACCACCACTTCCCCCCCACACTTTTTTTCGGCGACACACACAGAAGTGTGCCGCCGACTCTCCTGTACCGCTGCAGCGTCAGTTCCCTCCTACTAACATGGGATGGAGCTGGCGCCACAGGGTCCTTTTCTTCCATTATTTTCTTTATTGATCCCTGCTTCCAATTTCATGGAAGCAGGGGAGACCCCCGCAGCACCTGAAGCCCATAATGCCAGGGTTGCGGGGGCCACTCCAGCTCCCCATTTTCGGCATTATGGACTTTGACTTTTTGGACCAAGCCGAATGCGCAGTGAAAGCGCATTCGGCATTTGGGGGGGGGGCCTTTTCGGGCAATACCTGCTAGTTGATAGACTATTTCTTTGAGTTTATAACTACCTTGTGTATATATAAAATAAATCGATAATTTTGATATAACCGCAAGTGTGTAAGTGTTTCTTTGAGTCCCTATATGTTCTGATTTCCTTGTACTGATTTACAGCTCACATTTCTCCTCCCACGATAAGCCTGGCTGCTCTGCCACTCTACCAACTTTGGGTAGTACAGGCCTATATTAGAAGTTGGGGCTTGACACCAAGGTATAAGTCTTGTAGAGTCCAAAACCAATAGGACTGTAGAAAAACGTATCTAACAGTCTCATCCCATATTTTCTGTAAAAAGAAAATGCAGTGAAACATGGTTCGATAAGATGGGATGCGAGGAAATATACATCCAGTTTTTGAACCGCCCTCTGTTGAGGGGGCTACAACCACTAGTACTAAGGCAAGGGCTAGCACATCTGACAAGAAAGGGAAGCTAAGCCTCTCTTAAAGCAGTTAACATGGTCAGAACAATTTAGTTTAGCTCTTAGGTAGGTGTAGTAGGCTGAAGCAAAGGGACAATTTGGTCCATATGCATCTGCAGAAAATACACCACGCTGACATACTGAAAAATATATACTGTAATAAAGTCACTATCAGTTCAAATAAGTACTTGGGTAATAATACACAGTGTTAGAAGATATCCTAATCACAATATAAAAACAGTAATGCGTTTAAAAAGGACTCTCCTAACTGCAATGTCTGTATGTGGGACCACTATCATCAAGCACCCAACATGAGATTAGAGCGGGGTGGGGGAGAACCAGGTAACCATAAAGCCTGCAAGCCAGTCAGCCCCCTATGGAACTGCACAATTATGTACTTATGTATGACTTGCCAAGGGACATGGCGCTGGAATGCGATGGCCGTTGCCTTGGCCCTGACTGCATGGGCATGCATGTTGGCCAGGAGCGGCTTGCGCTGGCCCTCATACGCTTCTTTGATGGCAGAGACCATCCAGCGGTGTATGGAATCCTTGAAGGCCTGATAGCCTGGTCTTGAGCCTCCGAAAGTGACAAACAGGGCGTCCAATTTGCGGAAGCCCTTGGTCCTGTCCAAGTAGAATTTCAGGGCATGCCTGACATCCAGGCAGTGCAGCACTCTGCTTGCTTCGTCCTTGGGATCGTCAAAAAACATAGGAAGGACTATTTCCTCGTTCAAGTGGAAAGCAGACAACACTTTGACCAGAAATGCTGGGGGCGTCCGCAGGACTACTTTGTCCTTGTGAAAGGTAGTATATGTTTCCGATGAGACCAGGGCCTGGATTTCGCAGACTCTACAAGCTGAGCTGAGGTAAGGCCGACTAGTAAGGCTGTCTTGATGGTAACCAACCTGATGTCCGCGGATGCCATTGGCTCGAACGGTTTGTGCGTCAGGGCGCCCAAGACTATGTTGAGGTCCCACACAGGGTGCAGCCTCTTGACGGGCGTGTAGAGCCTTGCAAGACCCGTCAGATGTTTCTTGACGATAGGATTGGAGGAGGAGAAGATGCCTTCCTCCGAGTTCCTGTAAACTCGGATGGCTGCAAGGTATGTAAGGCAGGTGTCAACCTGCACGCTAGAGTGAGCGAGGTGCACCGAGAAGGAAAGCACGCCGTCCAAAGTGCATGCCAGGGGATAGATTTCTTTGGAGTCTGCCCAGTGGCAGAATCTGGTCCATTGGCTTTTGTACTGAGCCTTGCTCCTTGCGCCCTAATATGATTTCCAGATTAGCTTGCGAGAGGCTGAGGTGCTGCAGCGTTACCTGCTCAGGTACCACGCTGTGAGGGCTAGTTTCTGTGGCGGATGACTATGTCCCCCTGCTGTGCCAGAAGATGTGCTGGGCCCGTCGGGAGGTGAATCAGGGGCATCTCTGACAGGCTAAGCAGCTCCGAAAACCATGGCCTGGCCCGCCACCATGGAGCTATTAGAATGATGTTGAGTTGGCGAGACTCCTTGATTTTGCAAATGACTGTGAATCAGAGGTGTGGGTGGGAAGGCGTAGGCCTTCATGCCGTTCCACTGAATGCAAAATGCGTCGCCCAGAGAGCCGGGGCCCTGTCCCTGCCAAGAGGTGAACTGAGGGCACTTCTTGTTGTGCCGGGTGGCAAAGAGATCCACCTGGGGATGACCCCACCTGTTGAAGATCTCCTGAATAACAAGGTTGTTTAGCTGCCACTCGTAATTGTCTGCTGCCAGCCTGCTCAGCCTGTCCGCTTCCAGGTTGGATTCCCCCGAGAGGTGGATTGCCGTGAGATAGATATCAGGGCCCAATCCCACATGCTGATTGCCAGTCTGAGAGGAAGGGATCTGGTGCCTCCCTGCTTGTTGACATAGTACATGCTGGTCGAGTTGTCCGTCTGGATGAGGATAACCCTGCCCCTGAGAAGTGGTAGGAATGCCCTGAGCGCTAACCAATTGATGTGGTATTCCTGCTCCTGCCGAGTCCAGGTGCCGTGGACCGAGAGTTTGTCCAGGGTTGCTCCCCAGCCCTCGAGCGAGGAATCTGTGGTAACAGTGGCCTATGGAGTGGGTGGCCGGAAGGGCTTGCCCGTCCACAGGTTGCAGTCCCCGGACCACCATGTTAGGTCTGGGTGGAGGGATGGAGGAACGTTGATCATCTCGGATTGAGAGCCCCGCTCTTGGTTCCATGAGGGCTGCGAAGTGCAGCTGAATCCTCCTCATCCTAATAGGACCGCTGCAATTAGCCCCAGGAGAGGTGTCCTGTCAAAGGTTCGAATCCAAAAGCATTGAATACCATAGGGTCGAGTCAACAGGACCTAAAACAAAAAGGGTCTAATTTTCTTTTTTTTAAAAATATATATATTTTTTGGGGTTTCCGTATAGGAATAAAAAGTGCTTTTTACCACAAAAAGGGGGATAGGGGACCCCCCCCCAAAAAATAAAAAAATAAACAAAATTGACCCTTTTGTTTTCGGTCCTTTTGATTCAACCCTATTGTATTTCGATCCTTTTGATTCGATCCTTTGACCTATAACCCCCAGGAGATGTTGGTATCACCATGCCGAGGTCACGTCTCTGCCGAGGAAGAGGGTGGTGGCCCTCTTGATGGCTGAGATTTTGTCCTCTGGTGGAAATACCTTCTCGGAGCACGTGTCCCAGATGAGGCCCAAGAATGTCAGAGTCTGCGTGGGCTGCTGGTGTGACTTCATGAGATTGAGCGAGAAGCCCAGATCGTGCAGTGCGTTCATAAAGGCATGGGAAGAGTGGTGAAACACTTCTGGAGATATAGCCCTGACGAGCCAGTCGTCGAGGTATGGGTAGCTGTGGAGGCCCTGTGCTCCGAGGAGGGCTGCTACCGCATTCATGAGCCTGGTAAAGACCTAGTTGAGGCCAAAAGGAAGGACCTTGTATTGAAAATGGTAGCCCATGATCCTGACCCGTAGGAAAGGAAGGTGGGGCTGGCAAATCAGGACGTGTAGATACACGTCCTTCAGATCCAGGGAGCACATCCAGTCTCCCGTGCACAATGTCTCCGCTATAAAAGCTGGCGTAACCATCTCGAATTTTTGCAGGGGTAAGGAGAGGTTGAGGGTGGAAAGGTCCAGCACAACTCTCAGGCCCACCTGGTTCTTCTTCAGAATGGCGAAAATCCAGGAGTAAAAGCCTAAGCCTCGCTGGGAGTCTGGGACTTCCTCCACTACCTGGCTCCCTACGAGCGACTGGATCTCGGCCAAAAGAGTTGCTGTCCCAACCTGTGGGAGTGGAGGAGGGAGGAGAGGCTGGGATAGGGAGGTGGTACCCTGTGGATACTACGGAGAGGAGCCAGGGGTCCGAGAAATTCTGGTGCCAGAAATGTGCGTGGAGAGCAAACCTGCCCCCCACCCGAGACATGTGGTCCGAAGGGGCGTGTCATGCCTTCTTTCCCTCTGAGGCTGTTGCGGAGGAGGGGGACTGGAAAAAGCCCTTACTCACCCCCCCCCTTTGTTGCTTGCGGCGGTTCTGAGACGGCGAGCGGTCCGGCTGCCTGGATCTCCGTTCCTGGAAGCTGTGGAACCCTCCGTACGTATGTCGGAGCACTGCTGAGATTGCGTGTACGATTTGGGCGTGGTCTTTGTCAGGATGAATAAAGACTTGGCCGCTTGTGAGCTGTTTTTCTTTTTGTCCAGCTCTTCGTCCGTGGAGGAGTGGAAGAGGGCCTCCCACCCCCTTCAAACGGTAGATCTAATATGCGTTCCTAGATGTCCGAGTTGAATTTTGTTGCCCGGAGCCAGGCTGTCCTTCTCATGTCGGTGGTGATACAGATGGCACGGCCAGAGGTGTCAAAATGAGCCATTGTGTATTCCGTGAGGTCATGCGCAACCAGCGTGGCCTCGGCCAGCCCTGCCTTAAAGCGCGATTGGCTCTGAGTAGGGTGTTCCGGGAGGAAGTCCGCAATTTCCCGCCATAACCTCTGGTTGGCGGCAGCCAGCATGGCATCGCCGTTGGCCTGACGAAGATGCAAGGACGTGTTGGAATAGAGCTTCTTGCCTTACACCTCCAAGATCTTCTCCTCCTTGCCTAGCAGTGCCGCAGAGGAGGAGGCTGAGGACAACTGGGGCTTGGACTATAGTGATGCTGCAGCGATCACCGAGGAGTGTGGCTGAGGATGGGCTGAGAGCAAGAGTGTATCCCCCTCCATCTGCCTGTACTTGGCGTCCAGGCGTCGATTGACCGGCTGGGCCGAGTGGGGCTTGAGCCAACCCTTCTTGGCCAGGGACACTACAACGGTTTGCAATGGAATCCCCGTTTTGGCAGAGGGGCGTCGCGTGAGGACGTCAGCCAGGACACCCTCTGCCGGCTGCTCAACCTTGGGTTGGGGAAGGCCCAGATACTCAGCCAGCCCTGCAAGACGTTCGTGGAAGGCCCTGGCTGAGGATGGCGTATCCGGATCCTCCTCCTCATCCGTATCTTGTGGATCAGGAGGATCCTTTGGAGGGGGAGTAGTTGGCGGGAAAAGAGGCTGGGGTACAGGGACCGCAGCCAGAGGCTGAGGAGGCTGGTACGGAGCCGACTGAGGAGTCGGCTGAGGAGCCGGAGGCAGCGGCTGTGCCACGGCCTGGGGCGCCGGCGGAGGCGCTTGTGGTGCCGCTAGCATCGCGGGAAGGACTTCCCTGATGGTGTCCTTGATGATAACCCCCATTCGTGGTGACCTCATGAGGCCGAGGAACCTCTCAAAGAACCCCTCTTCACTGGCTGAAGAGGAGGCAGGGGGTGCTGATGGGGTAGCTGGGAGCTGCTGGAGCAGCTGCGTACCCTGCCCATATGGGCGCAGTGGGAAGCTGCCCTGTACAAAAGAGGGATAGGCTGTAGGCCACGTACCTGGTTGAGGCCAGTCCCACCTTGACACTCGTTCTTCGCCGAATTCCTGGAGTGGCGTTGGACAGGTGCCTCTGTCTGACGCGGCAGCCATTTTGTCGAGCTGCCTGCCACGTGCCTGCAGCGTGTTGCTCAGGCCGCTGGGCCCAGCCTCCTCCAAGTCTCTTGCGTGTGGATCACGAGACCTACCCTGCTCCTCGGGACTAGGCCCGGTAGGTGAGACACCCTCGACCCGGGGGTTGGTAGAGCTGCGTTTAGGCACCCCCTCTGACGTATTGCCGGTGCTAGCGCATAGTCCCTCGGCCATATTGCCGGTACAAGGGCGGAGCCCCTCGGATGACGATCCGGTACAAGAACCTTCCGGTGCCTCAACACTACCACTGGGAGGATCCAAGGATCCCTTGGCCAAAGGCCGGTAGCTGCAGCAGCCTCGGTGCTCGTGCTGGTATAAGGACCTGACCGGTCAATCCCGCGCGGGAGAGTCCCTGGGAAGGAGTATCCTTTGTGGGGTGCGATGGAGAATATCGGCCCTACCTTGGGCTTGGCTCGATGTTTCACAAAGTTCTTGAGGTCCTCTGGAGGCAACTTCTGGAAGAGCTCCCTCCACCTGGCTAGACTGTTCTTCAGCACTTTCGAGGACAGCGAGCCACACGCTGTACAAGCTTGCCAATCATGGTCTGGGCCAAGGCAACGTAGGCAGAGGGCGTGGTGGTCTGAAGTTGGGAAGAGTCTATTGCAGGATGGACACCTGCTGAACCCTGTGGAAGTCGACATGCGCTGG
Source organism: Ambystoma mexicanum (assembly GCF_040938575.1). Lineage (NCBI taxonomy): Eukaryota > Metazoa > Chordata > Amphibia > Caudata > Ambystomatidae > Ambystoma > Ambystoma mexicanum. The sequence continues at coordinate 1,092,303,768 of NC_090929.1, forward strand.
GGAGGGGCATGACGCCTGAGGACAGAGTACCTAAATGATAAAAAGGCAAAAAAGACAAAGAGAAGAAGTATCCGCGTGTGGAATTACATGGCCGAAGCCAAAACCAGGAGCGCTGGTGAATTCGGCCTGTTCCCGTCGACACGGAAAAGGGAACTGGGGTGTGGCGCCAGAAGGCAGAGTCAGGGTAGCGCATGCTCCCTGGTCCGCACCCCCGCATGCCTCTACATTTAAAGGGGAAGAAGGTTTTTTCTGGTGAAAAAGGTTCCATCTCCCATCCCTTGGAAGGGACGCCCATGCAGTATGGAGGAAAGGGGACGGGACGTAAGAGTACAATAGTTACAGCTAAGTAGCTTGTTCCTTCTCCAGCATGGGGTATGGCATGGATTCTCATGCTCATGAATAACTAATACATAGCAGTACAACATGAGACAACCACGGGAGGTGGCAAGGCTCAACAGAAGCAATTACTCTTGCCTCTGGAACAGACTCACCTCAAGCGAACAGGTTGCGTAGCACTGCTTGGCCGACTCTGGACTCCTCTATGGAATCCCCGTCGATGCAGTAAAACTTTGTGAAGGTGTGTGTGGACCTCCACGTAGCAGCCCTGCAGATGTCAGGGGCACAGACAGGAACGCCATCAACACAGCGATCGCTCTGGTGGAGTGGGCTCTCGGACAGCCGTCGGTTCACCAACCGATGACAGTGCGTGATGCTGCCTGAGAGCCAACTTGAGATGGAAGTCTTGGGCAAGGCCTTCCCATGGTTCACAGGACCAAAGTTCACAAGCAGTTGAGAAGTCTTCTGAAAACTCTTTGTGCATGTTACGTAGAACTTCAGGGCATGAGCAACATCCAGCGAGTGCAAAGCCCTTTCAGCCGGTGACGAAGGCTTTGGGAAAAACACAGATAACACCAAATTAGTTGAGGTGGAATTCCGATGGAACCTTCGGCATGAAAGAGGGGTGCGTCTGCAGCAGCACCCTCGACTTATGGAAAGTCAAATATGGCTGTTTGCAGGATAGGGCCTGGGTCTCACCCACCCTCCTGGCAGAGGTGATGGCCACAAGGAAAGCGGTTTTCCACGAAAGGAACTTGAGAGGGTCCTGATGAATAGGCTCAAAGGGGCCCCCTATGAGCCTTGTCAGCACCACCTTGAGTTCCCATGCCAGGATAGGGAAAGATCAAAACAGTCTTTTGAGGATCTCCTTGACGAGACGGTGAGAGGAAAGAAGATCTTCCTGGGGACCCGGTGTAGCGGGAGATCGCCACCAGATGCACCTTGAGAAAATGCGTGCGCCAGTTCGGCCTTGGCCAAGGATAACAAGTATGGAAGAATCTGCAGAGATCTGACCTTCAGAGGGTTGATCTTCTGCGACCGGCACCACGTAGCAAAACTTCCACTTGTGACCGTAGCACTTCAAAGTCGACCATGCTCGGCCTTGGCAAGGACCTCCCTGCAGTGCGCTGACAACTCGTATCTTCCAAACTCTAGGGCTGCAAGAGCCAAGCCCTCAGGTTCAGCGATCCTGGATCGTGATGCAGGATTGCGCCGCCTCCTCCGGTGAGAAGATCCAGGACTACCGGCAGTTTGACCGGAGGCAACGCTCACAGGCTGAGAAGGTCCAGGTAGCAAATCTGCCTCGGCCACGCCGAGGAGTATCATCCTGCATCAGCACTGTTTGAGTGTGTTGATGACTCGCAGAAGGAGAGGCAACGGCGGGAACGCATAAAGAAACTGGCCTTCCCACATGAATCGAGTGCGCCCCCTGCTTCCTGATGTAGAACATTGTGGTGGTGTTGTCTGTGAAGATCCTCACCACCTTGCCCTTCAGAGACAAAAGAAATGACTTGAGGGCCCAGAACACTGCCCGCAGCTCCAGGATATTGATGTGAAGATCCTTCTCCTATGTCAGCCACAGGCCTCTGGCATGGAGATATCCAGTGTGGGCTCCCCAGCCTTGAGGGCAAGCTTCCGTGGGGACAGTTGGGGTCGGGGCTTTGAAACACTGTGCCCGGGGCAACGATGGAGTGAACGCCCCATCACCTTATGGCCCGACGGAACACAACGAGCTGTATTTTGTCCGCGAAGCTTCCGAACACCTGTATCCAGCCAGCGTCCAGGAACTCCTGAAGAGGTTGCATTCGTAACCTGATGAGCTGGATAAGGTAGATGCAAGACAGCATCATGCAGAATATCGACTTGATGGTCCGCACCGTGGCGGTAGTGACAACAGCCGCTGCACTTTCCCCAGAATGGACGGTACTCTCTCCTCCGAGGGCGACGCTAGGCAGGAGACCATATTGAGTCTGCCTCCTAGGAACAGCGCATTCTGCGATGGTGTCAAGCAGGATTTCGGATAATTGATGTAGAATCCCAGATCCGTCAGCAGCCGGACGGTAGTCTCCGTGTGTCCGACGGCAAACTCTTGTGAACCGGCCCGGCTGAGCCAGTAGTGGAGGTACGGCTACACGTGTATCCCCATAGATGCAGATGGGCCGCCACCAGTGCCAGGCACTTTAACACCCTGGGGGCCGCCATCAGGCCGAAGGAGAGGGCCTTGAACTGGTAGTGCCGCCCATGCACTACAAAGCGTAGGAACCTTCGGTGTTCCTTGTGAATAGGGAGGTGGAAGTAGGCGCCCTACAGGTCCAGCAATGTCAATAAATCTCCTCCTTCCAGTTGGCTGAGCATATGCTGCAACGTGACCTTCCTGAATTTTTGGGACTTGAGGTACTTGTTGAGACGTTGCAGGTCTAGTATGGGCCTCCAGCCTCTGGTTTTCTTTTTGACTAAAAAGTATCTGAAATAGACTCCGGAGCCCCAGAATCGTCATGGAACCAGCTCCATCGCCCCTTTTCGTAGCATGGCCCGTACCTCCGTCAAGAGTTGAGGGATGTGATGCGCGGACACCTGTGCTGAAACTCCAGGGCATGTCTGTGGGACAAAGCGTCCAGCACCGATCTGTCGGTGATCATCTCCCACTCGCCAACAAATCCCGTCAGCCGGCCTCCCACCAGGGTGCATGGGTGGAGGCCTGACATTCTGGCCGGTTCAGGCCTGCTTCGGCACTGGCGTCCTGCCTTGAGGGCGATGGCGGCACTGACCACCTCTGGGAACAGCCTCTGTAGGACTTCTGGGTCGTGGACGGTACGATGAGGAGAAGCCTTTTGCTGATCTGCTCGACTTCCCTCTGGAGGAGTGAAAGGAAGAGCAGTGTTGCTGGAGCGTGCCCATAAAACGGGCCGTCTCTGTATCCACCTTGATGGCCTGTAGGCACTCGTTGACAACCTTCCCAAAAAGGTCATCCCCGAACGGCATGTCCAACACCCTCGCCTGGACCTCCTGCCGGAAATTAGTCGCCTTCAGCCAGCCTTGATGACGAAGGCAGACACCGTTGCCCATCTGCCGGAACGGTCAGCAATATCCAGCACCACTGTGATGGCATGGTACGAAGCCACCTTTCCCTCATGGACGAGGGCAATCGCCTCCATCCTCTTATCGTCGGGGAGGAACAGCAGAATCGGGCCCAGCTTGTACCACAGCTCCCTGTCGTACCTGGCCAGGATCGCCAGTGCGTTGGCTGCCTTGATGATGGACGCTGCAGTGTAAATAACCTTCTTCCCCTCACTTTCCGGGATGACTGAGGTAAATGAGGAAGGGTTTGCCGACCGTTTCCTCACGGCCGCCGAGACCACCGAATCTGGCGATGATTGCAACATTAGGCACTTGGGAGCGGAATCTGGCACCCGGTACTTCTTCTCCAGCCTATCCCATTTGGCTGGAGCCGTGCAGGGGTTCTTCAAGAGGGCCAGGCCCTCCTCCCACACATCGTCCAGAAGGGTTACCGCCATGATGGTCTTCCTTTTGGCCTTACGCCTCTGGTACAGGAAACCCTCCTTCTTGGTCTCCTCAGGCGTAAACTGGAAAAGTTCAGAGGAATTTAGCGACCATGGAATGGAACAACCCCACCTCATCCGGTGGGGACGCCCTCGGCTGCGGAGACCCACCTGCTGTGATGATATAGTCATCGTCAGTCGTTGCTGTGGCCGTATCCATATCCGTCCCAGTGTCCACGGGGGGAGAGGGTGCTCGACACGGATGTGGAGGCTGAAATGGGGGCATCTGATGACACTTCCTCTTCTTAGTCGGAGGCTGATCGGGGGCATGGAAAGCCGTAGGAACCGGGGCCTGCGGCATCCTCTTCTGGATCTCCGACACGCAAGTGTGTAGGGTCGACAGGATGTCCAGAGATCCATCTCTCGGCTGAGCTGGCAAGATCAGAGCACTAGACCCCACGATGCCGCCGCCGCCGCCCTCCTCCTCCTCCTCCTTGTTGTTTTCCTCCTCCTTGTCTTCCTCCACATCCTCGTGGACCGTGTGTAAGGACTCCGGTACTCATTGTCCGTGGATAAAACTTCCATGGCCTGAGACACGGCCTGGGGATGAACCAGGGCCTCCTCCCCACCCTTTTTTCCATCCTGAGAGACTGCATCTTCTTCTCCGGCGTGGTAACAGACTTCGCCAAAGTCACTGCGGCGGTTTCTCACTTTGGAGGCAGGGACACCTTCTGCATTGTGGGGGCTACCTTTACGGGTCAGCCCCTTGTGCCTTCGTGAGAGCTGCCACCAGCTCTATCGTCAACCAAGACCCCTCCTCAGCCGACTGTTCCTTATTGGGCAGTTTGGCCATCTTCTCCTCCGTCCCTGGCTTCTTGGACCTCTCCCGCAGTTTAGCCGGGCTGGGAAACTTCCTCTAGGAGGAGGAGCTCGATCGTTGGCTGGCAATGGAGGCGGATGGCAATGTCGAACGCGCCCAGCCTATCGCGGGACCCGCTTGCGCGGCGACCCCCGTGGACTGGACTTGCGGGGCTTGGCCTCGTTTTGGGCCCACAGGGTGGAGGCACACTCGAAGGACTTAGAAGCTTGCTCCTCGGACCGGCCGGTCCTGGGTGAGGCATGACCCTGCTCGGAGCGTGGGGCAGAGGGCTTGGCGTTCAGCAATCCTTCGTCTTCTTGGAGAAGCTGAGGCAAATCTCGCATTCTCCTTCCTTGTGGTCCAGATGAAGAAAGAGGCATTGGAGGTGATAGTCCTCCACAAACCCGTTCTGTAGCCCGCACCTGGTGCAGGGCCTGAAGAGGTCATATGGACAGCTCCCGGATTGTGGAGTGCAAATATTAACAGGATGGTTGTTGATAGCAAATGGCTAGGGTTTGAATCCGTTAAGTACACCAGACATAGGAGGTTCTCTATAGGAAAAGCAGTAGGTGTAAGATTTTATCAGTGATCAGGTAGTTGAGGAATGAGGACGTGGAGACTGAGGGGTGAGGGTGTAGTCACTTCCTGGCTCTTGGTGGTAGATTTCACAGAGATTAATGGTGCGCACCAGTGCCACGCAGGAGAGGTTCCACGAGTCAGCTTGTGTTAGGGAGAATGGTCAGAAATGTGCTAATTCCGCTCTACCTTAGAGAACCCCAGCAACTTTGCTAGATATTAGGACTTTCATTTTTAACCTGGAGAGAGAAAGACCCTTTTTTTTTACCACTCTCTCATGTATTTATAATGTGATTTGAACTCTGTTTCTTTTGGTTGTGGAGTCTGACAAACTCCATAGGCATCATCTTTTACATGTTGTCACACAGCACCTTCTGTGCAGTGACACAGGGAAGCCTTTCAGATTTCCTCAAGGTTTAAATACCTTCTCTTGGATAAACTACTGTTTCCAAGAGCAGTGAAGTGAAATGGACTTTACTTACATTGTAGTTTTCTAGACCCAGCACACACCATCTTAAAACGGGGTGCTGGAGGGGTTACTTAGTATCCCCCTTGTCTAGCTTCTCATGGAACATTTTTATGTTACCCTTTCCTCGACGAATGGCTGGTGGCAGTGGTTTACTTTTAACTACCGTGGTGTGCTTTTACCGCGGGCTGCGTTCGCAGCTGCAGTAAAGCACCCAAGGGTGCCATTTTTGTCAAAATGACCCGGTCTTCTTTTTTCGCCATTTCTTTGTGGAAAGGTCCTTCTTGAGGTTTACTCTGCGCGCCCAACCAGGTTTGGTCCCTTTGTTCACTTTGCCTTTCGCAGGATTCACGAGTGAAGCCTGCCTCTGGCTCCAGGGTGTCTGGCAGGGGCAGGAAGCGAGGGAGGTGCCCGAAACTCCCTGTGCTTAGTCTCCTAGGAGACAGAAATGCACTCTTGGGTGATTGGCTGGCTGACTGTTCGGCAAGGACAGCCATCCTGCTGGGTGACTGACAGCTAGGCTAGAATGAATAGGAGAAACCTGCATAAAAGGCGAGGCTTTTTGGCTTGGAAGGCATAGTCGACCACTGGATGAAGGAATCCAAAGAAGAACTTGAAGGCGCCTGCTGCAACTCCTGGACCGTTGGTTTGCCCGGTGAAGCCCTGCTGCTGTGTTGAAACTCCAAATTCGTTTTGACTAGAGAAGCCCTGTAAGGACGACTTCTCCCCTTGAGTTGGTGGGACCAATCAACTCCAAAGTAAGCCACCTGGACATCCTCTCTGAGCAGGTTGAAATTCCACTGCAGTTGCTGCTGGAACCGAATAGCCAGGGAGAGGAACACTAGATTGTGTGTGTTGCTTTTAAGTTAGCAAAGAGTACCAGGAAGATCCTCTAGACTCCCAGGAAGCAGGATTGACCGAGCCCGAGCCAACTCAACAGAGTGCTGGACCCCAGATGCAAGGAAACCCCATCTCAACAGCCAACAGTCCGCGGTGGTGCTATTTGCTTAGACGCGAGGAGCTGAAACCGCGAAGTGCCACTGAATAGAAGTTGGTCGAATTTTCTGTTGCTGATCATCCCATTGCAGTGCAGGAGTCCTCGAGACGTCCTTCCTCTTGTCCCCACGACTGAGGTCCAGGAACACGGGATCTGACGAGCTGCACAGGAACAGAAGCAAGCCAGAGCCCTTTTCTTCTAACCAAAGGCACTGTACAGTCTAAGAGAACTAACCTCTTGTCATGTAACCTCACTTGTTCTCCGATGAGACCTGTCTTGGTTGCTCTGCAGAGTTGCTAACAGCTTCTTTACTTCACAAGCCTAAACAGCTTGTGGCCCTACTTTGGTTTCTTCTTTTCTACAAAGACTTCTAAAACAGTGTGCAAGACTTTCTACCTACCTCCGAGAAGTGCTCCAGCTCACCTAGACTTTTGTCCAATTGACGTTGGCTTGGCCTGGCTCCCTGAATGACTCTTCTTCCCTCTGACATTGTGTTTGGTCTTCCTCCCAGGAACGGGGTAACTAACTTTGCATTGGGGGGTTTTCAAAAGTACTTACCTGCTTTCAGAATATTTGGGAGATCTCTTGTTTTGTCCCAATAACCTTTTTCTTTGACAAACTCTTAAAATGGATTCTAAATGCTAACAGTGATATTAATGTTCACAGTGTCCTAGTTACTAAAGTCACCTGAGGGTTTAGGAAGTGTCTGTGTGCCATCCCAAAAGGGTACTTACTGATTTAGAAATATTAAGAGTGTGTATTTTGGAGTGCATTTGTTTGTTACTATTATATTGCCCCTTCTGAAGAAGGCTTACTCAAACTGACTTAAATAAATTAATAATTGTTTAATCAAGAAACCTTGTGTGTAAGGGTTTATTTGAACACTTGTCACTGTGAATCTCTGCTTAACTCCCTTACAGCTCACATTGACCCCTCGTGTTATAAGCCTGGCTGCTCAATCACGCGACCAACCTGTGTAGTACAAGCTTATACCAATGGTTGGGTTCCTATTGCCAGGTGATCAGGGTTGTTGCATACCAAAGGGCATTGAATACAATCTTGCCTAACAGCTTGGTTCCCACATATGGTAGCCAAGAGATTCGAAAAATGCTTGGCGTGAATTAACTAAGTTTCTGGTGCACAATTTTTAGTTGGTTGATATTATATTCCTTATCTTTCAAAGTGGTTGGCTGAAAAGCAAAGTCTTGAACTGTTTCCTGAAAGTCAGGTGGTTCTCCTCCAGGCAGAGAGTTTTGTTAGACGCTCCTCTGCACATCAGAACACTGCTAGCACCTCCACAACACCTTCCCTGGGTTCCCACACTACTCCCTCCAGGTTTCGAGACTCACGTGATTTGGTTGCCCCAAAGGACCGAAAGCTCCGTACCGGGTACAAGGTACGTGCCCGGTTGCAGCCCTTCCTGCATTGGCAGTTGCCATGGAGAGCACACAGCAGAAGGGGCGGCAGAACGCTTCCGCATCGAACAGTCGTCCGCTCACGTGACTCAGAGCGGCATTTCCCACGTGACGATGGAAGGCGTCACGTGACCCGGAAGCGCCCAGTACATAACGCTTGATGCACAGAGGACTCACCGCTTCTCAGCTGTCTTTCGACTCTGTTTGGCGCTACGTCTGGACTTTGCTCTACTGGTTTACCTTGACTTTGGATCACTCCCCTGGACTCCCTCGGATTATCCTTTGTACCTTTGCCTGGAACTGTTGACTCATCGCTGAACCTCGGCCCGTCCCTCACCTGCCTTCGGATCATCCCTTTGAACTTTGTTTGCCTTCACTACGCCCTTGCCCTTTGAGGACTCACGCTACGCCTCCAGCCCTTGGCTCAGGCGGGCTGTCCTGTATCCACGTGTGACTCTGGTCCCCGTTGTTCTGGGGACTGCTTATCATCTGAGTCTCGAACCTCCTTCACTAGTCTCCCGGGTTTTCCAGCCACCGGATAGGTAAGATTATTCAGATCCTGTGATTCTTGTATTGTATTGTATTTGCCTGGTACTTAACCCCGTTCTTTCTGTAGCAGCATCGGTGTTCCTGAGGTTCCCTGGATCCGGGAAGCAACATCTCCCACCTGTGGCTCCAAAGGTCGCACAGCGGGGTTCTTTTGGTTCCCCTGTGCGTCACTTGGGGACGGAGGTATCAACGGTCTACACGACACTCAAGTCAGAACAAGTTTTGAGTAGGGTGTTCCACAGTTTACCTAATTACTAAGGATGTTGGCAAATAATGGAGCGATGCAGTAAATAGGCAGATGTGGAAGTCAGTTAATCTATCATGCAGATGTTATCAGCAAAGCACCATGAGAAAGATCCTAATGTGTTTTTGTTATACATACAAGTACACAGCATCAAATCTGGCTGTGTCCTAGGTGTTCATGTATTGATATTAAGTTAAACAGTTCTTATAGGCGCCTGTATAAATACAATCGAGTTGATATAGCTTTGTGCGAGGTAGCAGGCAAAACAGTGAGTCAACTATGTAGTAGTGAAGTATAGTTCAGTTATGTGCTAGATATGCATGTTTGTAGTGTAAAAGTGTGAGGCCAACTCAATCTTTCAAACTATCTCTGTGTGTATGCATGTACCAACAGAGTATATGTGACTGGTTTTCAGGCAATTACAAAGAGTGACATTTAGCTAGATTCGTTTTTTTTTTTATTTCCTCATGGTTGAAAAAATTAAACCTTTCACACATTATATTCAGTGTTAGGTATGCAGTGAGCAGTATGGTGAGAAGCACAATTGTGATAATTAACAATGATTAGCAGCTTATGTGTTATGTATATGTGTAGCAATATAATTAGCTGCACAGATGCAGTGGATGTTTAACACAGATTTAGTCTAGACAATTGCTAGCCGTGCAGTCTAACCACAATGAGTCAACATTTTTTTGCTAGAATTTCAGGCAAAAACAGTGTCAGTCTAGCTATGGGTTACGGAGTCAGAAGTGCAATTAGCTATACTAATTTAAATTGTTGTGTAGGCGATCACAATGATTCAATACAAACCAGTGCTAGGTGTTCAGGGGCATATATTACAAGGTAAACAATTAAGGTGTGCATAAACACAAACAATTGTGTCTAAAAAGGCTATGTGCCAGGTATACAGGCAATAACACAGCGAGTCAGATCCGTTTGTGCGCCAGATGTAGGCTGCAGTGTAATTAGCCATACATGTGTGGGTAGCATAATGATTTAATATAGCTGTGTGCTAAGGTGTTCAGGCATAGATAGCAGGATCCAAACAGATGTACTGGTACAGAGGCACACAGTCCTTCTCTGCTCTAAATGGTGATGACACAATGGACAGGACTGGTGCGCAAGGCAAGCAGGCTAACAGGAGGCTCCCTTTGCACTCACATTCTCCTGGCTGCGCAGTCAGTGGCTACCCAAAGAGCAGTGCTTAAGAAATGGAGAGTGGGACGGGGAAAGGAAATAGGTCAGAAACAAACGACTATACAACAAACACAGTGCACTGTAGGAGTAGTTCAGATAAAAAAAACAGGATGGAAATCACAGTAAAAGACATCCATTACTCACGCAACAATATTTCTGATGATTGTATCTGCTTAGATTCACATGCTGTGCATATAGTGCGACATCTAGAGGTAATCGCAGAGTATTGCATCTTTTTTTCAAAGATCAAAAGGGAGTTCGACATGGGCGTGACTAACACTATCCCTAACGTGATGTGTAGTGCACCCAAAATCCCTCACACGTCGAGGTCCCATCGGTTGTTTTTTTCTGCCGTGTGGGAGCCTTATAGTTTGCATGAGCGAGTACAGAAGAGAGAAGGTGTAAGAAGTCTATGTTCCTTCTACTCCAAGAAGGGAGGAAGGGTGGGCGCATGTGAATCTAAGCAGATACTATCATCAGAAATACAATTACGGTGAGTAATGTTTGTCTTCTAGTGTTTGTGGATCTGCTTAGAATCACATGATGTGCATATACTAGCAAGCAGTACCCAGAGATGGTGGTGGGATGTGTGAAGGAAAAGTAGCAAAGAGATGTCTTAGCACCTCTTGTCCCACCTGAGAATCAGACCTAGAGTGTATATAGGCAGTAGCGTTGTGTAAAAGTGTGCACAGAACTCCAGGTTGCTGCTTTGCAAATGGAATCTAGAAGAACATTTGCAATGAATGCTATGGTAGCCCCTGTGCCCGAGTCTAGTGAGCTCTAGGCGTGAAGGCTAGCTCTCTCTTGGCAAGAGTGTAACACAGTGTGATGCAGTTTACGATCCACTTGGAAATAGCAGACCTAGAGACAGGGTCCCCTTCTCTACCAGCTGCCACAAAGAACTGGTTTGTATTTCTTAGTGGCTTTGTCTTTTCCAGATAGTAAGTTACCGCTCTCCTCACATCTATTGTGTGGAGGCTGCTTTCTGCCAAGTTAGTGGGGTTTTGGAAGAAGGTGGGCAGTTCTATGGACTAGTTTACATGGACCTTTCAGATAAATTTGGGCGCAAAGCGTGGGTGTGTGCGCAAAATCACCTTGTCTTTGTGAATCGTGACGAAGGGGTCCTGAACTGAAAGGGCCTGCAGTTTACTAACTCTCCTTATAGAGGTGATGGTCACTAGGAAGGCAGTCTTGTAGGGGAGTACCTTAAGGCTAGCCTTGTGCAATGGTTCAAAGGGTGAACCCATTAGTCTGGTAAGGATCACGACCAGGTCCCATCCGGGAGCTGGGTTGGAGATAGGGGGATAAAGTCTCTTTACCCCCTCCATAAAGGCTTTAATCACAGGAATCCTCCACCACGAAACCTTGCTCTGGGACGTGGTGTACGGCAAAGGAGTGGCTAAATGGGCATTTAGAGAAATGAAAACCAGTCCTGAATCTAGCAGGTGAGGTAGGTAAAGGACAATGGGGGTCATTACGAGTTTGGAGGTAGCCATGCCGTTTTTAGCAGCATGGCTACCTCCAAACTCGGGACCAGGTCCCGCAAAAGGGGGCTTACCCGGCCATTCCGACCTTGGAGGGCCTGGTAATTCCCTTTCGCGGGACCCGGACTTGGTACTTCCCCATTCCAGCCCCCATAGGGCTCAAATGGGCATGGAGAGGATGCTAACAGGCCCGTTGATAACAAGTCTATATCTGGAGAGCCCCATTCTGCAAAGTCGTTGAGTAAAATGTCTTCTTGTAGCCGCCACTCGTTCTCTAAGGGTAGGGGGAAATCTCTGCCGAGTAGATCTGCCAGAAGATTGAGTTCCCCTGGAACATGTTGTGAGGGGAGGAACATATTGTGTTTGAGTGCCCAGATGTTCTCTGGATAGCCTTCAGGGCCTTGAACACTGCTAGCAGTTCCAACAGGTTGATGTGATTGGATGCTACTGCTGGAGACAACACGCGGTGCGCTGTCTGTTGCAGGAGGCGATTTCCACCCCACCCCAACAGAGATGTGTTTGTGGTGAGAGTGGCCTCCACTGCAGGGGTGGTGATGGTTTTTCCCCTCAAAAGGTTTTCCCTTGAACACCACTACAGAGAGTGAACGAGGGCTGTTGAGACAACCACTAGATCATTCCACTGGCCACTGGCACGACACCATTGGCTCGAGAGACACTTTTGCACGGGGCGCAAGCGCAGATGAGCGTGAGGAACAAGGAGGACGCAGGAAGCTGTCATCCCCAGCACCCACATGGCCTTGCGTACAGTCATCTGGTGACTGGCTACATAGTGAGGGATCTGGAACAGCATGTTTTGGACCCTCTCGTTGGAGGGGGAGACAAGACTGTCTTCTGTTCAAATAAGAGCCCCCAGAAACAGTTTGACTTGGCTGGGGGTTAGACTGGATTTGTTATCATTGATGGAGAATCCTAGGTTGAAGAGGAGATCTACCGGCTTCTGGGTATTTGTTTGGTATGTTCCGTACGAATCCCCTGTTGTGAGCCAGTCATCGAGGTAGGGATAGACTGGGATGGACTGCCTGCGTAGGAGAGCCGCCCCTATCGCCAGTACCTTTTGAACACCTTTGGGGCTGAAGCAATGCCAAAGGGGAGAACCTTGAACGGATAGTGGGTGTCCTAACATGAACGGGAGGTACTTTCTGTGCGCTGGCAACATTGAAATGTGAAAGTATGCATCTTTCATGCCCAACGTGGCCATGTAATCCTGGAGGACCAGGGGGCATCACCGAGACATACTGACCTTGGGGCGAGCGGGAGAAGGATTGGCCATTGGGGCCGCAGCACTTGTGAAAGGGCTTAGCCGAAATCTGGCTAAGTGACTTTAATGTCTAATGCTCCTGTTTTGCCGTTTCCAGAGCGTTGTCGACCGCCTTCCGGAATAGGTTGGATTCCTCCACATGCTTGTTAATTAAGGAGGCTTGTGTTTCGGGTTTTGAACCTGGAGTTTCTTTTTTTTTCAATATTTTTATTTGCATTTCATAACATTTGGAACATTCCACCCCTCCCGCCCCTTGTCCACCCTCCCCCTTGAGGAAACACTGCTCATCAACTGCGTCTCTCTCGCACATCTACTTCCACCTTTGCTGTCCGCTCTCCACCTAAGAGTCAGTTCAAGTCTAGCACCTGTATGTTCTGAGGGGACCATTGTTACACAAAGTCACTTTTTAGGAACTAACATTTCTCTTCCAACCTTCTGAAACTTATTAGCTACGCCTTCGAACTTGTATGTAATCCATTCAATCTCCATTATGTCCCAGATTTTAGGGTACCAGCTAATTATCGATGGAGGGGAGCACTGTTTCCAGTCTTTGGCGATTACTAACCATGCGGCTATTAGGGCCGTAGTCGGTGCTCTTTTCTGGGATTTAGAAATGATATGGAGCTCTGTTCTCAGCAGTCCTCCCATAATCTCTGCAGTCGTGAGGGTTAGCGCTCCAGGGACAAATTCCTGTAAGTTTTTCATGATCTCCTCCCAAAATCCTTTTATTCTAAGACAGTCCCACAAAATGTGTGCCCAGTCCCCCAATTCCCTTGCATCATCTCCAGCATTCTTCCGTTACGGATATAAACATCTTGTGCAATTTGCTGGGGGTGTAGTGCCACTGTACCATCATTTGATACCATGCCTCTCGAAGTTGGAGTCATTTAGTTAATTTCGGTATGTTCCTTCATAGCTCTACCCAGAGGTCTGGGGTTATTTCTCCACCCATTTGGCTCTCCCATGTCACCTGGTATGGCCACCGCGTTGGGGCTGGGCATTCATGGAGCAGTTTATATATGTCGGTCACCAGATCCTTGTCCCCCGTATGGGAAGTGATATATGTCTCAACTAGCGTCAGTGGTCTGATTGCAGCTTGATGAGGTTCTTTCTGACGCAGTCAATGCCTCAGTTGTGTATATTCTAATCTGTCCTCATACCCCAGCCCCACCTATTTTTTGCATTCTTCGAATGACATTACATCCCCTTCCCAAATCATAGCTCTGATCTTTACGCATCTCTTTTCCTTCCACCTTTTGAATGCTCCCTTTGTCACACCCGGGGTAAAATTGGGATTATCGAACATAAGGGTGAAGGGAGAGGGTATAGAGGACAAGTGCGCTTTCTTAATCCTCCTATCCCAGATATTGCATGTCGAGCATAGAACCCTACTGCGTCTAGCGGATGGAGGTCTCTCATTCACCCGCTACCATAGTAGATCAGACAAGGGCATCCCCGCCACCGCTCTATCCATACAGGCCCATATTTTGTCTGTGCTTCCCAAAAACCACTCCTTAAGCACTCTGAGCTGGGCCACTTCATAGAATTGATGTATATTAGGGAGCTCTAACAACCCCCCCCCCCCGTGCCTGGGAGACGTCAACATATTCAACATATCCATTGCTACCCATGGGCATTTATTTTTCCAGATGAATTTAGAGAGTAGCTTATTCAGTTATGTTAAAAAGACCTGCAGGATTGCCATTGAGAGGGTGTGAAACCTATAGAGAACCCTTGGGAGAGTCACCATCTTTACCATATTCATCCGACCCAGCTATGAGATGCGCATCGTGACCATTTTGCAAAGTCGGCTTGCGTTTGTGCATTTAAATCTGGAAAATTTGCTTTATAGAGTGTCCCTACTGCTCTCGTCAGTTTTATGGCCAAATATGCTATATGCCCCTTTGCTATTTGGAATGGAGAGCTGTTCCTAATCCGGCCTGCCAATTCTTTCGAGAGTCCCACCTGTAACATCTCTGATTTACCCATGTTCATTTTCCGACCGGACATCCATTCCTGTTCTTTGAGGCTGGCGTCTAGTACGGGTATTGACCGTTCCGGGTACACTACGATTACTAGCATGTCGTCGGCATACGCAGCTGTTTTATGTATTTCCGCCCCTGAATGGGACTCCACTAATGAGCTGGTTCTGTCTGATCGCCGCTAACAGCGGTTCTAGATAAATAGCGTATAGGTGTGGGGACAGGGGGCAACCGTGTCTCGTCCAGCGTTCTACTCTTATTGCTTCTGAAATGGGATTGTTCACTTCCAGATGGATCCATGGGATCCGTGCTGTAACTGGCCCTAACCACTTGTATATAATTGGACCCGAAGGCCATTAGGTCCCTCATCTGAAATAGATACAGCCACTCTACGCTGTCGACAGCTTTCTCAGCATCTAGTGAGACTAGGGTGGCCGGTATCTGTTTAATTTCCAGTTTTTCCAAAAGGTGGATCACCCTCCTGGAATTATCCCAGGTTTGTCTCCCTTTAAAGAACCCGTATTGATCTTGCCCAATAATCCCAGGGAGCACCTTTTTTATTCTATCCGCCAATATCCCGGTGAATATTTTCACATCCGCCTTCAGTAGTGTTATAGGTCTATAGGATACACAGCTAGTAGGGTCCTTGTTCGATTTCCTATATAGGATCACTTTTGCTTCCGTCATGGACCCCGTCACCCCACTCCCATCCCTAAATGTATTATACAATTTAGTCAGGAAGCATTTACCACTTTACAGAACACCTTATAAAAACTCCCTGTATAATCGTCTTGGCCTGGTGCTTTATTGTTTGGCATGTTTTTAATCACTCTTTCAACTTCCTCCTCCGTAAATTCCCTGTCCAACCCTTCTGTTTCTTCCACTGTAATGTTGGTCAGTGCTATCCCTTCTAAGAATGCCTGTATCTTTTGTATGTCTGGGTTGCCCGTTGAATACAACTCCTTATAGAATGTTGTGAAAGCCTGTGTGATCACTTGTTTCTGTAGTTATTTCGCCGTCTGTTCGACGTATTCCGGCCACATGCCTTTGACCTTTCTGTTTCAGGAGTCTGGCTAACATTTTATCTGCTTTATTGGCTGCTACATAATACCGCTGTTTAAGCCTTAGCAGTGCGCCCTTCGCATTTGCAGTGTTCAGTAATCGAAGCTGCCTCTGTGTTTCCTTGACTTTATTAAAATTCTCCCTACACTTCTGACCCACTAGAAGGTTATGTGCCTCTGTACGCGCTTCCTCCAAATCTTTCTCTAACCTATCCCTTTCTTTACGCCTTTGAGTGAGATAAGCTCCCCCCTCAGTACCGCCTTGAAGGCATCCCAGAACCTCCTAAGAGGGACATCACTAGTGGTTTTCAATTCAAAGTATTCTATTATTTTCCTCCTCATTGTTTCCCGAACCACAGGAGCTCTCACAAGGTCTCATGGGAACCTCAATGCCCACAGGGGATTACAGGGATTCAGTTCCCCTAATTGTATCACCATTGGTGTGTGATCTGACATGGAGATCGCGCCACGCTCTATGTCTATCAGTGTGCCTAATATTCTGGGGGTTCCCATGTTAAGTCTATTCTAGAATATGTGCGATGCACATGTGAAAAGCATGTGTACCCTGTCTCCAGCCCTTTCTTCGCCCACTCCACAGATCGTTAAGTGCCATGCCTTCCATTCTGCCCCGCAGCCTCGATGTTGGGAATGTGCCTTTCTGCGTGCTCTGAACACTCCTGTCTCTTACCGGGTCCCATGTCATATTAAAGTCTCTAGTTATTAGGATTTCTCCCTTTGTGAATTTCTCCAGTTTCTCCATTACCCGATTTAGAAAGGGATCTTGTCCTGTGATAGGGGCGTATATAGTGGCCATGGTAAACATTCTTTCCCCTATCTGAGCATGCACAAAGAAAGCTCCCATTCCGGTCTACAAGTGTATCAGTTATTTTTGCACCCAGCACGTTTTTGAATACCACCATCATCCCGCTGTATTATTGCTGGCGTTTGCCTGGTACAGTTGTGTGTAATTCTGTATCTTAAACTTATGCCTGTCCCCTTTACGAATATGCGTTTCCTGTAAAAGGAGAATATCTGCGTTATGCCTCTTTATCCGTTTTATTACCTTCTTCCATTTTACCGGGGTGTTCAGGCCTCGAACACTGTGAGAATAGATCAACAATGGAGTTACCATTGGTCTAGAACCTTATTCCTCCCCTGGTTTCTAGTGCCCTTGTGTGGGCTTCCCGCTGTTCCTATAATGTGTCCCCAAGATCGTGATTCCTCTTCAAACTCCCCCTCCCACTCTACTACTACTTCCCCAACCCCATGCCCTCCCCCTACCAGGTCTGGCTCGGTGTCCAAGGACACATCCCACTTCATGGGAACCGACTCATATTCGACCTGGTCCCAGGGGTTATTCTAACCTATACGATTCCAAGTGGTGCCTCCTCCTCTCCCGGCCGGGCCTCCTTTGCAGGATAGTCTCGTTGCAAGGTGTGGAAGCTCTGCTGTGTCCCCTTGCCCCTCTCCGAGGGCTGTTACCTTGTCTGTCCTTCATCTCTCTTGTGAGTCTCTGAAATTGCAGGAGGGTACCATTTCATTTCCTGGGTCTTGGTTCTTTCAGTTTCTTGTCCCCTTTCTTGTGTACCGTTGACCATTCCCACTGCTTCGCTCCGTGCCATCTTGTGTCAACTCCTTGCTCCTCCACTCCCACTGTCTCAGCTTCTAGACCTAGTATGGCCATTCCTTCCTCGCAGGATGTCACTCTTAGCTGTCTCCCTTCCAAGGGGAAAAGTAGCCCAAAAGGGGAAAGTCCACTTGTATGGGACTTTCTTTTCTTGCAATTTCTTTGTGACCTGGCCCATTGCTCTCCTCGTTTGCAGGGTAGATGTCGCCAGGTGCTAAAATAGGCTTACCTCAGAGCCATTAATTGTTATCAATTCTTGTCCCCTTGCAGCTGTAGAGGAGGTCCCAGATATGGCCTGCACTCCAGCCACCCACTTTGAAGTACCAGGAACGTACACACCGAGATATGTGACGTATGATGAGCAAATAAACCAGCAGAGAGCCGCACTTGGGCTCTGCCCAGTGCCCATCAGAAGAGCAATACCTATTGAGATGCCAATAACCAGACAACCATTGACAGTAAGATATCCATGGAGACAACCTTACCAGCAAATGACGCAAAATGAGGATTACTTACAAACTGTCCCAGAAGAAACCCAAACGGCCTTAATTGAAGGCGAATGGTGACAACACAAGGGCCCAGAC
Source organism: Ambystoma mexicanum (assembly GCF_040938575.1). Lineage (NCBI taxonomy): Eukaryota > Metazoa > Chordata > Amphibia > Caudata > Ambystomatidae > Ambystoma > Ambystoma mexicanum. The sequence continues at coordinate 1,092,321,924 of NC_090929.1, forward strand.
GAAATGTTACGAAAATGACGTAATGGACATATAAGAAGAGACGATGTTGAAATATAAAGAAACGTAACTATAAAGTGGGATGAAAATATGCAACTAGCTAACACCTGTACATATGTTTGAAATGCAAGAAGCTAAGAAAACAGTGTGGCTTGCTATGCTTAGTAAAGAATAGAGCGGCAAGCGCCAACTACATATATCTACCTCCATGAAGCACATTATATAAGTGCGAATCCACTTTATACAATAGAAGAATTAACCCAGGTTACTAAGGAACAAACAGGCCAGGATTTGTATGCCAGCACCAAGCCAGAAGAGAGGCCTGAATCGAAACTCAGCAAGAAGCAACTCGTGCCTGGGAAGTCGAGGTCAAACCAAGAGAGGGAGGCGGACAGTAACTTCGGAGAATCAAAACTTAGGAGCAGGGCAGCCTGCCACACGAAGGTTGAGATAAGGATGCCCATGCAGGTGGCGGGCCTAAAGGAGAATTAAATGCACAAATAGAAGAAAAAGAAGCCGATTCACGGTGTACTAACACGTGACCAGCCGAGCGCGAAGAGGTACAAACGTCTGATGTCACCCAAAAGTAGAAGATACCATAACTTTTCCTGACAAGAAGCTACAATTTCGAGGCCAACCTCAGCCAACTAATTGACACATAGACCTAAAGTATTGATTGATGGAAGGGAGGCAGGGTGAATCATGGGGCATACTGCATCTGGGTGACCATTCTGTATGCTGCTAATTAAAATGGAAATTTATGCTTAGGGTTGTAGCCAGCCCAATGACGTTTTGCATAAGTAATGTAGAGGGAAGGGCGTAGATGCCCACCCGTTAAGAGTTATCCAATCCTCACACTCCGTTACCATATACAGATAAAGCACCTATACTTAAGTTACCTTTTCCAACCAATAGAATTGTATGACAAACTTATGAGTGTTACAGGTCAATGATGACAAATTTTTACTTTAACTATTGCTGTTCGAATGAAGATTGTTGGGAGCTGAAGCGAGACGGGCGATCGTATCACTGTAGATTTCCATGTTTCCCCGTTTTTTGTACTTGTCATTAAATGACTTCCCTTTGCCAAACCATTGAGCTGTCCTTATCGATTGGTATTGGAGTAAAAGAATCCCGCACCCCATCCAGCTCAAGGTCCTCCACCTCGTCTTAAAGTACTCGAGGGTGAGCTCTGATCCTATGTGCCTGTCAGAGGTCACTCCCCCTCCCTGTACACTTGGTAGCAGAGGATGGTTCAAAACCATTGATTATTGATTAAAATAAGACACCTATTGACCGTCGACACAAAGTAACTCTAGGACTTCGGCAATATCACAAGTCCTTCGCCATTCAGCTGAGTAGACTGTGAAGCTTGCCGTGGACAATGGTAGTATAATTGTACCAAAACTGCAGTGGGGCCTGAAGGGACCCGTTTTAAAAAACCATAACCCTTCCCATTCCTAGGGGCAGCGAATCAGCGAAAATCTGAAGGAGGCGGTGATCCCGAGGGTCCAGAGAGGAACAATGCGAACGGTGAGTGAAACAAAAAATGTAGTGCTTTGGCAAAGTTCATAGGCTTTAGAACAAGTAAGGGAAAAGGTAACGGAGGGAGGTGGAAAAACAAAATAGTCAGAAGTAGAGAAGACTGTATATATAGAAGGGGATAATGACTTGAGAATAATTGAATAAACAGAGGTTACCGGGGTAGACACCCGGGAAAATAGAGGTTACTGGGGTAGACACCCGAGAAGAGAGAGGATTGCAGGGCGGGCACCTGAGAAGTGATAGGATTCGCCTTATTCCTCTGATTTAATATAGTGGTCAGAAGAAACGTGAACTCAGAGCCCCACATAATAGGGGACGACTAGACTACCCCCACGTTTAAAGACGTGAACAGAGTTCATTTAAACTCCATGTAGGGGTAATGATTAGAGGCAGAGATATTTGTGTCCAGCTGGTGTCTGTCTAGTCTGTTAATTATCTGTCGTACATGTTCTGTTGTGTGTCGCATGTAAGGAATTTTTGTTTGTTGTTTAGAACTGATTCGGATTTTACACGATTCAATAGTTGAGACGGAATCGCATATGAATTGGTGTTTTGGAGTAAATTGGTGATATAAAGGATTTTGGTGGGAAAAAATTGGATTGGAGCTTGTGGTGTTTGGTGCTCGCTCATATTGTTGGAGTGCTAAAGTTGCATGAAAGCATTTTAAAGTGTTGTAAAAGAGGAAAAGAGAACAGATTTAAGCATGGAAGACATTACTCCATTAGCACACTTATGTAAGCACCTGCCGAAACACGCACCCAAGCTTAAGAAATATAGCACCGAGCGGGTTAAGGGTACCGCCTACAAGATGTTTATGCCATGGCCACAAAATGGGTCTTTATCTAAAGCTGTCTTACAGCATATGACTACTTACTTGCATGCCACATATACAAGCAAGAAGCTAGAGAAACGCCTTGCTGTTCTAGAACTCTGGAAAATGTTCGAACAGTCAAAGGAGGAAATCCGCCTGCAGACTGGATATTAAATGTATGCACGGAGGGGGGTGAGACGCCTACTGCGCCACCTGCCCCGCCTGAGACAGAAACTGAGGGAAGTAAGCCTGAGGGACTCTACCCATTAAGAGAGCTTAAAGCAGCCACAGGGTATAGCAACCCCGCATTTGAGTCACCTACATACAGTAGTGACGAAAATCAAGGGAAGGATCAGGACAAGAATCTTACCTCCGCAGTCCCGAGGGACAAAGAGACGTGATGATGAAAGAAAGGATCAGGCACAGACAAGTGCATCTCTCGATAAGGAGAGAGAGGGAAAGAAATGGAAAGGAAGTGAAGACAGAACTGATGAGAGAGCATTTGCAAAAGACTAATGGATGGGTGGACAAATATTATTGAAACTTGATGGGAAAGGAAGTGATGATGTGAAACCTAAAAGAGAAGTTAGATGAGGCACAGAGAAAGCAGAAAGAGAAGGAGTTAAGGGACGAAAGGATAAGAAGGAAAGATAGGCTGAGGCAAGAACAGCTATATCGCAAAGAGCAAGAAAAGGAGCTCAATCGCAAACAGAGCTGCCTACGACCACGACAGACAGAAACAGCAAAGGTTAGAAGAGCAAAGGGTACGTGAAAAGAGGATAAGGAGACGAAGAGATGAGGAAATATGAAAGGCAGATGAACGTAGAAATGAAAAGAGAAGGAAAGAAGATAGGGTAAGAGAAGAGGCGAGGAAGCGCAAAGAATTTGATGATTATATTGAACGTAAGCATAGACAGAGGGCACGCGATCTCGAATATCTGGAGAGGGAAGTTAAAAAAAACGATCCAGTTGTAGACTGGGAAGATATTGAAGAATTCTTCCCGGCGTACGATTCAGTACCAGGTACGTCTAGAGCAAGTATTGAAGATGACTTCGACACCAGAAGCATTGGGGAAACGATCGATAAAATATATGATGAAATGGGGCTAGAGCAAATATCCCAAGGAGAGGGGCAGGACGAGCGCTTGGAAAGCACTCAGCTGTATGACACTGAGGAGCTCACTCGAAACAGTGGAAATACAGAGCTATCCCTGGATAGATTAGAAATAAACAAACAATGATGACACAAGGAGTTGCGTGAAATGGGAACAACCAATGTCCGACTCCGGAGAGGAGACGGAGCACGAGGCAAATGAAGAAGGGAGACAGCGCGAAAGACGGCTCCCAAGGGACAAAGGGGTACGATGGTCAGACACTAGCGAGTCTGCTCCAAGAGCGTCAGAGTCTGCCACGCAGCCTGACCGATATGAAGAAGCATCTAATGGTCAAAGGGGGGTGTCGTCGCCGCCCTATGTAGACAGATTGAGGACATTGCCAGACAGACGGCGATGAGGGAATATTACCCCTGCAATAAACAGGAGAACTATGAGAAAAGAGAAAGAGGGCTGCACACTCCAATTTCCGCTACTAGAGAAAGGGGGAGCAAGACCGCAATATTTTCCATGGCCACACATGGATCGAGAAAACCTGAAGAACAAGCTTCCAATGCTGACATTGGTAGCCGGAAAGTGGATACATGAGTTAGAAAAAATGATGGGGAAACACGCTAGCTATAGAGGACATTAAAGGTCTCCTGATCGCCATACTTGTTGAGAGAGCAGACGATGTGTGGACGCGGGCAGAATACCCTGGTGTAACCACAATTAACACCGCGCACGACGGAGCACCATTTAACAATTGCAGAGCAGCAGTATGGAAAGCGCTAAGAGTGCTTTACCCAGACACTTCTGATATGGGAGCTATTAAGGGAGCTATAATGACTTGAAAAATGAAGGAGTCAGAAGATCCGTTAATTTATATCCAGAATTTCCAAGACGCGTGGGTGCTGGAAACGCAGGATTCTTGGACGAAATCCATACCTGTGTTTTACCACATATTTTGCCAAGGGTTGCTAGAACCAGTACAAAAACAGCTTAAGAAATTGGTAGGAGTTGAGGCTAAACCTTGGGCTGAAATACAGTTAACTATCGCACATTACTGTAGATTGTTACTGTTACGCTCACCTGGTATCCACAGGGACGCCACCCAGCCGGGTTACTCGCTGGTGTGCTTCTCAGCTTCGCCCTCATGTGGTCTGCGGGGAAGGTTCTGCCTGAAAATATAGGAGGACTGTGTTCAAGACTGACCGACTGGGGTAAGTATCCTCCCTCCACCCCCGTATAATTTGAGTCCCTCTGGCGCCCTCTCCTCACCTTGTGGTAGAATTAGGCGTGCTCTCCGTCCTGCCTTCTTTGCAGGGCGTGTTGTCTTTCATGGGCGAGTGCAGTCCAGTTACTTCACTGACACCGGCCCATTTGATATTGTTCAGGTAGGTCCTATTGCTGTTCTTTAGTTTTGTTGCTATCCTGCATGCCTTTCTTTGTTTAAAATGCCTTTTTTCTCCCTTAGGTATGCAGAGCTTCACCACGCCTAACTGGCTTGGTTGAGCCCCGCTGGTAAATGATGGCGCATTCAGAGCGCTATGATGCGGTAAGTAAGCGCTATGCGCAGCGCTGCAAAGTCTTGCCTTTGCTAACCTGTGTTTTCCTTCCTTGTAGGCCGCAGTGTTCTTCAGCGCGAGTGGAATGTCCGGAGTGGTGCCAGCCGAGAGGCGACCAGCCAAGTAAGCCTTTTGAGCAGTTCGTAATTTGTAAATGTCTCTACTGCTTTCTTTAATGTTGCCTCTATCTTCCTCTTTCAGGTCGTTCTGTCCGGGAGGCGTGCAGATTCGAGGAAGCTGTTCTCAGTAGCTGCGAGTGTTTAAAGATGAAGACTGCATGCAAGATGCTGCTGCTAACGATGTTCCTTTTGTCTCCTTGCAGGTTCTGCTTCTCCGAGGTTCGAGGGAATAGCTGGACACGGTGAGCGTCACGTTGCAAGCTGCAAAGTAACGCAAAGCGTGTTGTCTTGCTCGGGTGTGGTTTAAATAGCCCCAAAAAAATAGTCCAGGTAAAGTAGTCCCTAGGCTACCACACCCAACCACTAGACTGCATAGCTTGGTTCTTAGGAACCAAGCTATGTGGATGCCTCCATGTTGGCTGACAATACAATAAAGTAGTTCCGAAGCACATTGTTTTTCATGGTGTATGAGTCTGGCGCCATAGGTGCCAGGACTGGCCCCATGAGGGCTTTTGAAGAGGATGCCAGGCTCTAGAGGCCCGAGTCCTGACTCCACCTGGCCAATGGGTTTGCCAGAGGGGGTTTTGGGCGAGTGTTGTGACAGTTACTGGTGCAAAAGAAATTATCAAAGTAAGCTCTTGAAGGAGCCATGCTAATTAACGCAGCTGAACAAAACATGCAACAGGTGGCTAATCCGCAGCATAACAACCAGGGTAAACTAGGATTTTACCCGAGGGGAAGAGGTTTCAGAGGATGAGGATGGCAGAGCAATCAGGGAAGTTTCCAAAGTAATCAAGGAGGCTTTCAAAACGTGCAAATGGGCAATCCAGATATGTAAAATGGACAAATAATCGGACCACCGCCAGTATGTTGGCTGTGTGGAATGACAGGGCATTTGGCGCGCACGTGCAGTAGTCAAGGCGTGTGGCAGAATAGCCAAGGAATGGGAGCAGGCACGGCACATCCACCTGCAGTTTCACAACAGAGCGTTGCACAGAATCACACGGTGCAGCAGCAAGCGCAAGTAGTGCAGCAAGGGGTGCAACCACAGAATATAGGGAATTTGCCACTAGGGCTATCCCAACAAGCACCACCGCAACCATTTCAGGTCATAAACTCCCTAAGGGGAAGCAACACTGGGAATGGGGAAAATCCGCAAGTGCACAGTGGGCCAAACTTCTATATAAACTAGGACAGCTCACTGGGAACCCTGATGTTCTCTATCCTATCAGTGACAGTAGACCCTCATAGGGAACCTAGGGTGAATGTCATTATAGGGGGTAAAGACTAGGCCTTCCTCGTTGACACGGTTGCAACACGCTCGTGCATACGAGAAGTCAAGTTTTCCTTGTCCGGTGAGGCCATAGATGCTCAGTTTTACAGGAGCTCACAGTCGAGTTCCCTTCACGGACGCACTCCCAGTCTCCGTAGGAGAGTGCGAAATGAATGTACCTTTGTTGTATTCCCGTCAGACCCCAGTAAACATCTTGGGTCGAGACTTAATGACAAAATGTAACATGACGATTTTGTTCACGGAGGAGGGCATAATATGCTCCACTCCGGGAATGCATTACTCAAATGTATGCAAAATGATTAGAGCATACTCAGGACACATAGCCATGAGAGCTATGCCATTAGAGCCAGAAATGTTCGCATATGGAATGCGTGTGCTTATGGCAGGATTGCCAGGCCTCGCAGGTAGAACTATGAGAACCCCTGATGAGTTTTTATTCAGACTAAGAATACCTATGCATGAAGAGGAGGGACAAGTATTTCCCTTGATGGTACATGCTGCAGCAGTACGAGGGGAAAGTAGCATTGGTTGAAGGTTACGATGATGAAGGCAGACAATGGTGCACGATTATCGCCATTGAAGAAGGGTATCGAGTGAATGATGTCACCGATGATGATCTGTTTGAAGAGCAACCAGACTCAGAAGAGACAAGGAAGTGAGTCTCGTATTTTAGGTAAAAATGATCAGGAGAGAAGTGCCTCAGAGAATGATGTTGGCGCTGAAGCGTCAAGAATATTTTGATGAGGATATAGCTAAAGTACCTGTCTCAGTATGGACTACAGGACCCTATGACGTAGGTCTCCTGAAGGGGGTGGGAGAAGTGAAAATGAAACAAACCAGGAGCAATTTTACCGAGAGCCCGACAATATCCCATGTCCAGAGAGGCGGATGAAGGGATTGCGAAGACAATTTCTGCCATGATGGACCAGGGCATCTCAGTGACGTCAGAGACACCATGTAACACATCGGTTTATCCTGTCAAAAAATCAAAGGGGGGGTCTTGGCAATTAAATCCAGGATTTACAAGCAATAAATGACATTGTTGAAGCCGAGTTCCCTTTAGTCCCTGATCCATCTACAAATCTATGTAATATACCTATTGAGGCAAAATATTTCACAGTGATTGACTTGAAAAATGCCTTTTTCTAAATCCTGTTGCACCGTGACTCACAAGATCTGACGTCATTCACGTTCAGACAAATGCGTCTGAAAAGCACGCGGTTGCCACAGGGGTACTGTGAGTCCCCGTCAATTTTCAATAGAGTCCTACAGATGGACCTAAGCAATATTGCATTAGAAAGTGTCATCTTGCAGTATGTGGATGACATTCTAATCTGCAGTACCACAGAAGAGCAGTGCAGACAAGATTCAGTCCAGCTATTGACTATACTGGCTGAACAAGATATAGGTTTGACAAGGAAAAGTTACATACTGTCAACAGGAAGTGCTGTACATAGGCCAACTAATCTCACATGAAGGCAAAAAAGTAATCCCAGAGAGGGCTGAAGCAATATTGAACACGGCTAAGCCACACAGGATAAAGCAAATGCAGAGCTTTCTAGGCCTGTGGAACTATTTTAGAGCATGGGTCTTCGATTACAGCTCGTATACTAAGCCTTTACTTCAAGGCCTAAAGAAGGCCCAGGTGACAAAGGAAAAGATTGAATGGTCCGAGACGATGGAAAAAGGGTTTGCTGAACTCAAGAGAGTGATTTGTACGGCTCCAGTTCTCGGAAATTCCTAATTATGCAGAGGAATTCTACATGTTTTCACACACAGATGGTAACGTTATGGCAGCAGTGCTCGCTCAAAAAGCCTTGTTGGGGTACAAGCCCTTAGCATATTACAGTGGGAACCTGGACCCAATAATGACAGGTCAATTCCCATGCGAACAAAGTTTAGCTGCTGCAGCGTTCGCCATAGAGAAAGCAACAACCATTGTAACGGGATGTTCCATGACGTTATACATCGAGCACTCATTATTTGCCATTTTAGAGAAACCAAAGGGCACATGGACATCTCAGAGAGCTTCTGCGTATGAAGTGATCATATCAAATCCATCAATCAAAATAGTCCGATGTAAAACAGTGAACCCAGCCACGTTCATAGCTGAGCCAGTCACTGAAGGAGAGCCGATAAATGACACTGCAAATTATGAAGAATTCTATGATGAAATCCCCAGGGTAAAAGAAAATGCCTTGGCAGGAGGAGAGATCATCTTTGTTGACGGGTCTTCGAGAATTAAACCAAGTGATGGACAAAGATACACAGGCGTTGTTGTAATGAAACACATAGCAAATGGAGAATTTCGAGTACTCGTCAGTGCACGAATACCATCTAATTATTCAGCACAGGCTGCAGAATTATTCGCGTTGATACTCGCCATTGAGAATCACGCAGACCAGGAAGTAACTGTGTATGACTCCGCCTATGTGACTTCAACAGTGCACGCAGGCCTAGCGCGCTGGAAAAGGAGGGGCTACCTCTGAGCAGACGGCACGCCAGTGCAGCACGCAGCCTTATTTGACTGGCTGATTAAGGCACTACAGCTCCCAGCGGGCATAGCGGTCGTGAAATGCGGCGCCCACCCGAAGGGGAAAGATTTTGTGTCGCATGGAAAATACGCAGCAGACACGGAAGCCAAACATATGGCCTCCAAAAGTGAAACGGTTGTGGAAGTGGCTTGCACCCATGAGAGAATGATGGTGGCACGAACCACACCTGAAGCCTATAGCAATTTGGGACAGACACAACTAATGGAGCTTCAAGGGGAGGCACTGCAGGACGAGAAGAACCTGTGGAAACGTCGGGGTGTTTTTAAACCCCTTTGACGGATTGTGGCGGCAAGACAGCACTGGTAAACCAGTATTGCCTGTAGCCCTACTAAAAATAGCATTGGAACAATTGCATTACCCGATGCACCCAACAAAAGAGAATCTAGCAGCAACGCTTGCGGAAGACTGGTTTGTACCAAATTTAGCAGAGCATGCTGCATTCTTCATGTTGAACTGCATTATCTGCCAGCAATTCACAGCTGGGCACAAATTAAAAGTAATGAGAGGAGTTATCCCCAGGCCAAATGGGCCCTTTCAGCATCTGCATGTCGATTACGTCGACATAATTCAAGTATGCAACAGGTACAGATACTTAATTGTCGTGGTGTGTCCATTCTCTAGATGGATAGAAGCAGGTCCATGTACACACCCAAACTCTACCTGTGTGGCCATATTTCTTGTGAGGGAAGTGTTCCCTAGGTGGGGTGTGTGTGAAGTAATGAGATCAGGTAATGGGGCTCATTTCGTAAATGCAGTCTTTGAGCAGATTAGCTTGTTGCTTGGTATAAAGCACAAGTTCTAGTCGGCGTATCATCCAGAAGGTACTGGGATTTGTGAGAGGCTCAACGCCTTGTTAAAGGAAAGGATAGCCAAGTGGAAGCTTACTCTAAAGAGGGGATGGTTACACTGCCTTCCATTGCCATTGTATGCTCTTCGGAACCAACCAGGCTCTGACCATCATCTTACGCTGCACGAGATAGTCACAGGAAGAAGAATGAGGACCCCCTTACCCTTCGAGACAGAGACTAGATGTGATGCCCAGTCAACCCGAGAGGTCGTTGGATCCGAAATGCAAAAGTACCTGAACTGCATGACATCCAGCCTTACTGTGATTTCAGACCAGCTGCAACGACGACGAAAAGGGTGCAACGCAGCCCAAAACAGAGGGAGACGCTACAACAGACCCAGTTCAAGGTCTACATGTTCCACTCGTCTTCCCTGGGGATACTGTGCTGGTGAAAAACCACACGAGGAAAAGGTGGGACGAGCCAAGATTCAATGGTCCTTTCATCGTGGAGGACTGCACTCCGTCAGCTGTGAAACTGCAGGGCAGGAGAGCATAGATTTTTCTCAATGACATTAAGCCCTATATCGGGGAAAGCCCTCTGCCTGCATCCCACCGCGACAAGACTACAGACAACGGGGAAGAACCTCAGCAAGTGCAGACGAGATCCAGGACGATGGAGAAGGAAGCATGCGCAGTAAAGCAAGACAAAGAACCCTTTTTGCAAATTGTGGCTTAAATTGGACATTTCCCCTAAGCAAAAAATGGGATAAGGACATACAAACGGACACTCTGTGCATCCTAGTTGCAGGGTGAAGAAGAAAATTGCGCATGTAAGCCACAGCACGTTTGTTGACACGAACTTTTGAACCAAGTCACACTTAAGCCTTGTTGAGGAAAAGACTAACAAACTTTAATCAAGGACTCTTACATTGAAAGCAAATACACTATCCTGAGTCATCCGGTAGCAAGACTTTGTTTGGCAGCACTTATGGCGTCCCCCAGTAGAGCCATCACAAAGGACGTGCTCACTTACTTCCACTTAGTGTTAATCTCATATCCGTCGCTGGTAGGAAGGCTCACCAGTGTCACAAACTTTCTACAAGATCCTCAGAACGAAAAGGTAGTCAGACACCTGCTTACTGTCATCGCGGAAGCCTTCATCGTACTCCCGGAGTACGGTGAGGAGGACACAAATGCTTCCACCACAGGTGATACTAGATAAACTCATCGATACACTTTTCTTTCACATAATTGAATAGTGCCCATCTATTGTCGGGAGAACAACAGACACTCTGACCTTTATTCGAGATCCAGCAAACACTGAACATTTGTTAATCTGTTAAACAAAATTAGCATATTGTTTGCAATCCATGCGTCTGGACAGTGCAAACATTGTTCACGTCAAGGAAAGAACTTATAATCCTGAACCCAGCAAGACAGGACGAATGACCCCATCACCGGGAGACAGATTTGCATACCACGTCTTCTTTCACCTCATTGAGAACTTTCCAAGGTTAGTGGGAAGACCAACCAAAGTTGACATACTTACAATTCTTGGAGATCCAGTGAAGAATGCACAGCTCAACATGCTCTTGAGTGACATCGTAGTGCAAATTAGAAATAATAATCCATCGACATTTTAGGAGATCCTGAAGAAACTTTCCGCCGAGGGACAGATTGAGGAAGGAGAATCAAAACCTTGGTTTGTTGAATTTGTTGACATTTTTCCCCATTTCTTCACATTGACCAGTGTCCAGCATATCTTCAGGACTGAGGCAGATTTGGGGGTGGGGGAGGGGGAGGTGGACTGGGAACTCACGTATTATGAACATGCACAGTAAAAGTGACGGATCAAAGTATTAGTTTAATCTATTTTTCCCTGGCCACCAGGGGGCGCACGGATGACTAACTTTCCCCGTGTGAGCTCCGTACTCGGGGGTCCATAAAGCGACTTGAGCCCCCGCATTATGCCCCCCCCAGAGCCCATAGCACAGAAACGTGCATCTGAAGACCCCCCCACCACACTGGAAGAAAGTCCGACGTAAACCGGCCAACGAATACCGGAGAAAACATCGACTGAAGTTTCTTGCGGGTAAACAAGAATGCGCAGGGAAAGGCAAAGCGCAAGCGGCCCAACGTGGAAGACCTGAAGGCAGGCCCCCAGGGCTTATCGTGGACTGAGGAGCTGCTCCGGGACCTGCCGCCTCCCATATCCACGGAGCTGAAGCCCTGCTGCGGCGGTGCGCGTGAGCCTGCAGCGACCCGCCCGAGGCCCCCTCCCTGTGAGCCTTCCCTCAGAAGAGCTGCTGGGATACGCACAGGTCCTCGCCTGTCACAGAGGTGGGGTGCGCACCCCTGGCAGCGCGGTACACGCCGCAAAGGCAGCCGCTGGGTCCGCGCTGCTTGGAGACGCTGGTGCTCGCGACCCGCCGAAATGGACACCACCTGCGGCGTATGATGACGCGTAGCAGGAGCCCCATTATACGCCGCCTGCTAGGAGCAAGCTGCATAAAGTGTGGCCAGGGCATGCAAAACCCAGGCCCTCGACACCTCTCTCCCCCCACTCTCCTGAGAAAAGCGAGACACAGAGCACCATCCACCTATACCACAGCCTACATCTGCTCGAGTGTTAACCCACACAGGGAGACTCCAAAGTGCCCTACAACACCGCTGGCCCCCATGAGGGTAAGGTGGGCCCACACCCCAGGCCCACAAACAGGTAAACAATACACAGGGGAAGGAAAAAAGACCCTCTCCCCATAGACTGGAAAGCCCAACAAGATTGCAAAAGCAACGCAACCCCACCGGTGTGGATCGCAAGTTATAACAAACCAGAGCACGAACGAAAGGCCCATCGCCATCTCAGCCCCTCGCTGCCGACAGATGCAAAGATCCTTCCGTGACGGGCGCAGCAAGAACCACCATGACGGAGGATCTCCCTTGGGAAGGTCCACGCTGGGAATAACCTCAGCGGTACTGTAGACCCCCCACGGAGACCCTTTATACCAGCCCAATACCACACCATAGACCGCACACCACCCCAACGGTCCGGAATTATCTTGGAGCCACCAAAACAAGCAGCGGCACAGAGGCCCAAAACAGGGGCGTGTGCCTCCTCTGACCCAAGGATCGTCTTATGAACGCAAAGAGCAAGCTAGCCAGGTATGCCTACGCTCCATCTCCCCAGGCCCTTGATTACAAAGTCACAATGTCTACAGACACCTCGGAAACGGGAGCAGCTGCCACCAAAGGCGACATCACCACCCTTTTGAACGAAATAAAGAGCATGGGAGCAAACCTAGGCGGTAAGATAGACAAGATCATCCAGAAATGGACAACATTGAGGAGATGCTGGAAGGTGTTGAGAATAATCAAGCCTCGATTGACACCCTTGCAATCCAAATGGATCTGCGGATATGAAATATCGAGAAGAGGGAAGAAGAGATACGCCTGAAGATGGACGATTTAGAAAACAGAGAAAGAAGAAACAACCTACGGTTTTTCGGAATACCGGAACAGGAAGGAGAAATGGAGGAGGACCTCAAAAAAACAATACATGACATCATCAAAATTATAACAGCAGACGAGATGAACCAAAAACTGAACAAATACACATAGCGCGAGGACAGCCTGGCGGCCCGAGATCGGTCCTCGCCGATTCCATCGATACATGGACAGAACCAGGATCGAGAAGGCTACAACCGGCGGACCCCTCACACTGGGAGGGGCCCAGATAACCATATTTCAGGACTTATCTTCGCTCACCTTAGCCTTGAAGCGCCTCTCCAGCCCCCTGACAAAATGGCTTAAAAAGCAAGGCACACGATATAGATGGGGGTATCCCTTCTCCCTCACCTTCGAACACGGAAGCAGAAGAACAAGTCACTTCTTACCTGGTAACGTTCTTTCGATGGGATGTTCCTCCGACGTATTCCTTATCTTTGATAATTCGTCTCCAGCTTGCTGGCCTCGGAAAAAAAATTCTCAGTAGAGGGCGCTGCGCATCGGAGTCCGTCGAGTTGGTGTCCCTCGACAGCCACCGTATTGGCGCCGACATCACCATGCCCATAAATAGCCACGCGCAGCGTCCGTTGCTCAGTTCCGTTTTGTAGCATAAGATAAGTCCTGCATGAATTGGTTATTGACCTTGAAGGAGCGTAAACTGCATCCACAAGGGAAGTATTACTGCGGGGATGGATGGGAGGGGCGATAAGGAATACGTCGGAGGAACATCCCATCGAAAGAACGTTACCAGCTAAGAAGTAACTTGTTCTTCGAAGGGATTGTGTCCTCCGACGTATTCCTTATCTTTGATAGACTCCCATAGCAGTGGTGTGTAATTGGAGGTGGGAGTAAAAACGCCAGGTTTCCCTTTAGGAATGAACAGAATGTAATACGGCTTTGCCAAACCTAGTCTCTTGACTAGAGGAGGAATCCAGGTTGTAAAATCTTGTGAAGGTATGTGCGGACGACCATGTGGCAGCCGCACATATGTCTCGAACCGGAACCCCTCTTTGGAGGGCCAAAGAGGCTGCGATACTCCTGGTTGAATGAGCCCTAAGATTTTGACGAGGCTCTTTCCCTGCTAGTTTGTAACATTCCAGAATGGCCAAAATAATCCATCTGGAAATGGTCTGTTTTGTTATCGGTAGTCCCAATTTGTGTCCTGATTAACCTACGAACAGTTGGTCTGCTTGCCTAATCCTAGCACGTCTGCTGATGTAAAAGCTTAAAGCCCGCCTTGGGTCCAGCCTATGTAGCCTTTCTTCCGCTTTCCCAGGATTGGGAGGAGGATAGAATGAAGGTAAGATCATTTTCTGAGTGATGTGGAATTCAGAAACCACCTTTGGGAGGAAATTAGGCTTCACCTGTAGGACAACTTTGTCTTTATGAAAAATTGTATGAGGGGTTTACAAGATAGAGCTTGTAATTCGCTCACCCTTTTAGCAGATGTTAGTGCCACTAATAAGAGTTTTAAGGGTGAGAAATCTTTGCGAACAAGAGTGGAGTGGTTCGAAAAGGAGTACCCATCAGGAAATTTAAGACTAAATTTAAGTCCCATAAGGGAACTTGGAATGGTCTTGGAGGATAGACATTAGTTAATCCCTTTAGAAGAACAAGTTACTTTCTTATCTGGTAATGTTCTTTCGATGGGATGGTCCGACGACGTATTCCATATCTATGACATGTAATCACCACAGCTGTGCTGCTTCGGAAACTTTTTTCGGCGTCTGCGTCCTGCGTCGATGACGTCGATGCGCCGTCGTCGAGGGCCTCCTCCGACGTCCGACGTCATCCGATGTGATAAGTAGGATGCACGACGCCCGTAGCCTCAGTTGTAGTTTTTTCCCCCAGAACGTGTGACACTAGTCAACTGCCAGTCAGACACAAAGCCTTGCGGAACGTAAGCTGCAATCGCAAAAGAAATTCTGCAGCGGGGAAGGCATGGCGGGAGCGATATGGAATACGTCGTCGGACCATCCCATCGAAAGAACGTTACCAGGTAAGAAAGTAACTTGTTCTTCGAGGGGATTGGGTCCTCCGACGTATTCCATATCTATGACAGACTCCCAAAGCAGTACCAGAGCAAGGAGGAGGGAAAGAATTTAGAATCAAAATTTAGAATAGCCAATCAAATAGCAGAGCAAAGGACCGCCTTGCCAAAGGCCAGATCCTGTGCTCGGATGGAATCGAGGGAATAGTGACGTACAAATGTATGTACTGGAGCCCAGGTGGCTGCATCACAGATGTTGCGAATAGGAACACCCCTCTGCAGGGCAGTTGTCATGATCTCTGCTTCCAAAAGGTCAGGGTTTTCCCAACTCCCTTGGAAGCAGATCCATAACCCAGGTTCCGAGTGCCAACCAGTCCCAATTGGGACCTTTTGGACCCAGTCCTGGCGCCAGTGGCACCAGGCTCATAAATATGCCCAGTCCCAGTGCTGGAAGCGCCGGGCTCATAATGCTTGGGTGGACTTACCTTCAGCAGACCATGCTGCTTACTTGCCTGCCAGTTGAGCCTCTGATCCTCTTCTGTTTGGAACTACTTTTCCTGTTGGGTGGGGCTGGAGCCACTCCCTAGATTCAGAACACTGGAACTCTTCTGGAAGGCAGGAACTCTTTTCTTACCAGGAACTCTTTTCTTACTTAGGCGTGGCTGTGGAAGGAGACACCTAAGCACTACAGGAGGCTATTTAAACCACACCCGGTGGATGAATCTTGCTTTGCGTTATTCTGCAACCTCTGCAGCAGAACGCTCATCGTGTCTTCTGCATCCGGTCCAGGGCCTAAGGAAAAAGGCTTACCATCCTGAATCCAGTCTTCAGCAACACCTATAAAGACAAGAAAGAACAGGTTAGCATTTCGGCATCTGAAAGGCAAAGGCTTACCTACTCTTCGTGCGCTCCGGAGGTCTTCACACTGCATTCCGGCATCTGAAAGACAAAACAAGGTGCGTTTAAAGACATTGGGGAACTTTAATACTCACGTGCCATACTCCTTTCCACATCTAATCCAGTGGGTATTCGGACACCCTGCAGCCACTCCGAACTCGTACCTGCAAAATAAAAAGACAGTTAGATCGCATAGTGAAGCAGGCAACAAGCGCTTACTTACGTGCTTCCAGGCGCTTCTATTCATCACACGGGCTCCATCTTCAACTCACTTCAGCCCGTCATCCGCCATCGCCGGAACCCTGCAAAACAAGAGACATCATTACTAAAGACTTTAAAGACATTTGAATGACTCGAAACTTACCGTTCGTGCAGTAAACGACGGACAGCAGTCCTCTGAAGTCAAGAGGCCTGCGCTACCTATCCAGTGAAGAAACTGGTTACAGCACCCTGCCCTGAGGCAGATGGAGAGCTCGGCATTCACTTACCTAAGGTGAGAGCGTTAACCTTTGGGGGTCTACAGGAGAGGAGAAGAGGAAAGAGATAGGGACACCCCAATAACCCCAGTTCATTAACCCCATATTTTCTATCTGCAGACATCTTACTCTACACGTCAGGCATACAGTGCACAGAGGTCCAGCCCAAAGAGCCAACCGGGTGCTACACATCACCTTTGAAGATACGGTAGTCGCCCAGTCAAGACCGGCGCCTCTGCGAGAATCAGGTGAGCGTTACAGCAGTAGACGCAGCCATACCCCTGGTAGAATGGGCCCGCAAGCCAGCCGGTGGGTCCTTACCCGCCAAGCAGTAGCACTCTGAGATGGCCAAAATAATCCAGCGAGACAAAGTCTGTTTCGTCACAGCTTGCCCCAAACGCTTTCCAGCGTAACCAATAAAGAGTTGATCGTCCACTGAGACCCGGGACATGCGTGAAACATAAAAGCTTAAAGCTCTCCTAGGATCAAGCCTATGGAGCCTCTCCTCTTCCTTACCAGGATGCGGAGGAGGATAGAATGCCGGAAGAACAACCTTCTGGGCCAAATGAAATTCCGTCACTACCTTCGGAAGAAAAGAAGGACAAACTCTAAGGACAACCCTGTCCTTGTGAAAAACAGTGAAGGGTGGCTTAACTGAAAGTGCCTGTAACTCACTCACTCTGCGAGCGGAAGTAACCGCAACTAAAAACACAGTTTTCAGAGTTAACAGCCTCAAAGGGCAAGAATGTAAAGGCTCAAACGAAGCACCCATAAGAAACTTAAGAACAAGGTTTAAATCCCAACCGGGCACCAGGAAAGGTGACGGAGGGAACACATTAGTGAGCCCTTTCAGAAACTGTGAAATTAAAGGGATTTTAAAGTAAGAACACTCTTCAGACGAGCGCTTAAAGATGGACAGCGCCGCCAGGTAACCTTTAATGGTACCCACTTGCAAGCCCCTGTGGGCCAAAGAAAGTAAAATGGACAGAACCATGGGGATTTCACATGCAAAAGGATCCACATTCTGAACTCTGCACCAGTCGCAGAACTTACGCCAACGGCAACGGTACAGAGACTTTGTTGCTGGTCTTCGGGCCGAAAGCAACACCTCCATCACGTCTTCAGGGAGGTCCCAATCCCTATACCTCAACCTTTCAGAAGCCAAGCGTGAAGGTTGAGGGATCTGACCTCTGGATGGAGAACCTGACCCCCCTCCCGTGAGAGCAGATCGTCTCGGTAGGGAAGATGACGCGGAGGGCAGATGGACAAGTCGAGAAGGTCCGGGTACCACGTCCTCCGAGCCCACGCCGGAGCAATGAGGATCATCTGGGAACCGAACTTCCGTAACCTCTGCAGCACTTGCGGGATGACGGGGACTGGAGGAAACGCGTACAGCAGCGGGAATGACCACTCCACCACAAACGCGTCTCCTAAGGCTTCTTTTGGAGGAAATTCCCGCAAGCAAAACCTTTCGCACTTCCGGTTGACACTGGAGGCGAAGAGATCCACTTGAGGGGTCCCCCACAGGGCGAAGATCTCCAGGAGAATCTCCTGAGCCAACTCCCACTCGTGAGAGATCGTGCTCTGCCTGCTCAGAGCGTCCGCCGTCACGTTTTCGTCTCCGGCCAGATGAACTGCCGAGATCGAAACTTCCTGCTGAATGGCCCAGAACTCGAGCTGCATCGCCTCCCTGCACAGAGGAAGTGACCCTGCCCCCCCCTTTTTATTGAGGTAGTGCATGGCCACTGTGTTGTCTGTCAGGATCAGGACACTTTTTCCTCGCACAGTCGGCAGAAAAGCCTTCAGGGCTAGCCTGACGGCCCTCAGCTCCAACAGATTGATATGGAGTCTGGACTCCGACGGAGACCAACGACCGCTGACTGTCAGCCCGTTGGCATGAGGGATGCATCCGTCACGATCGTCACCTCCGGCCAGGGAAGCCAAAATAGAGCCCCCCTTCATCAAGTTGCCTTCGACGGCCCACCACAGAAGGTCCTGGGCGACCGAGGGCGGCACCTGAACCGGGTCCGACATCCTGCCGGAGGACTGCGACCATTGCGTCTTGAGCGCCCACTGCAAAGATCTCATCCGCAGGCGAGCCTCTGGCACCAGAAGAATGCAGGATGCCATGAGGCCGAGCAACCTCAAGAACTCGAACGCTGGGAGCGTCTGGGCATGCTGAAACTTGTGCACCATCTGCTGAATGTGAAGAGCCCTCACCTGGGGAGGAAAACACTGCCCCAGGGAAGTGTGAGCACTGCTCCGATGTACTGGAGCCGCTGTGTTGGCGTCAAATGGGACTTCTTTAAATTGAGGGAGAAGCCCAGCCTGTGAAGGGAGTGGCAGGTGACGGACAGATGATCCAGGACTTGCTCGGGAGAGCTCCCCCTGATCAACCAATCGTCCAGGTAGGGGTAGACGTGAATGCCCCCTTGCCTGAGATGCGCTGCCACCACCACCATGAGCTTGGTGAAAACCCTCGGGCGGAGGTCAATCCGAACGGCAGGACCCGAAACTGAAAGTGTGAGTCGCCAACCGCAAACCTCAGGTACTTCTTGTGCTTGGGATGGATCGGCACATGGAAGTAAGCATCCTTGAGGTCGAGAGACACCAACCAGTCCTGAAGCTGAAGGGCCTGGAGGACTTGAGAGAGAGTAACCATCTTGAACTGGTCCTTCCTGAGGAGTTTGTTCAAACCGCGCAAGTCCATGATGGGTCTCAATCCCCCGTCTTTCTTCGAAATCAAAAAATAAGAGGAATACCATCCCTTGTTCCTCTCCGCTACAGGCACCAGTTCTATGGCGCCTTTCTCCAGCAGGGCTTGAATTTCCTGCGCAAGGAGTGGATCCGGACTCTGCAAAGAGAGGTTCCCCGGTGGATTGTCGCGAGGCCTGTGCCGAAAGGGAAGACAGTAGCCGTGGGTTATGATCTCCAGAACCCACACATCTGAAGTAATGGCTTGCCACTCTACAAGATGCTGCGCCAGCCTTCCCCCAACCCGCGAACCATGGGACATGGCCTCATGACTGAATGGGAGCGGCTGCGGCGTTACCTGAGGGCAAAGAGGCAACTGCCCGAGCGGCCTTGGCACCACGGCTACCCTGTCGTCCACCTCTGGTACCCCTGCGTTGGCCTCTTTGACTGCCAGCTCCTCTCGCTTTACTGAAGGACGAGTAATAGCGAAAGGAACCACCCCTCCACTGCTGTCCCCTAGGATGAAAAGGCGGAGGCTGGCGAACTGCAGCGCCCAACGACTTCGCTGCAGCTTTCGAGGTCTGCAACCTCTCAAGGCTCTCGTCAGCCTTGCTGCCAAAAAGGTGTTCACCGTCAAAGGGCATGTTGAGGAGCCGAGACTGCACATCAGGAGCAAACCCCGACTTCCGCAACCACGCAAACCTGCGTATC
The DNA here is from genome assembly GCF_040938575.1 of Ambystoma mexicanum. Lineage (NCBI taxonomy): Eukaryota > Metazoa > Chordata > Amphibia > Caudata > Ambystomatidae > Ambystoma > Ambystoma mexicanum. Next base: position 1,092,341,963 of record NC_090929.1, read on the forward strand.
ACGGTGCTCGCCGCCATGGACCTACTGACGCATTCAGCTAAGTCCAAACCCGACTGAACGGACTCACACATGGCATCCTTACCATCCTGGACCATAGCAAGGAAACAATCCCGTTCGTCCCCTTCGGGAATATGTTCAGCCGCTAACGCAACACAGTTCCACAGAGTGTGTGTGAAACGAGACAAGGCACAAATGGAGTTGGCCGCCTGAAGCGCCATACCACCAGAAGAAAACACTTTCTTCGCCCAGCCATCAAAACGTTTGTCATCCCTATCAGGAGGGATGGTAGGGTACGACGCCTGCTTTGCCGGGGCCGTGGCCGCCTGCACCACCAAACTCTCCGGAGTGGGGTGCCTGGTCAAGTAGCAGGGGTCGCTACTGGCTGGACGGTATTTTCGCGACAAGGATCTGCCTACCGCCGGGAGACTCTCCGGAGCAGTCCAAGCCACCGCCACCCTTCTCTGTAAAGCCATATGGAACGGCAGTACCGGATCAGTTGGGGGACCAACATCAAGGATGTCCGTTAGATCATCCTGCACAAACTCCCCTGGGGGAGCAGACCATCCCAAGTACTCAGAAACCCTAGCCATAAGGCGCCGGTACGAGGAATCGGCATGAGAGCCAGGCTCAGGCCTACAAAACTCCACCTCCGGAGGTGTGTCCAGTCCACTGGCATCATGCAGTGACTGTCTCAAATCGTCAAACTGACTATGGCCCGAGACAATTTCATCTGGAACCTGACTAGGAACCAGGCCATCAGAATCCTCATCCGCCTCTGAAATATAGTCTAGGTGGCGAAAAGAAGGCACCCGAGAGTGCTTGCTCTTAACCAGAGCCTTCCTAGGGGGTTCTCCCGTGCCACGGGGTACCTTCGACACGAAAGGCGTCGATGGCGGCGAGCGAATCGGCGCCGAGAGATCTGGCATCGGCACCGAGAGGATCGGCGTTGAGGAAATCGGCATCGACGTCAGATGCAGCGCCTCCAGCATCGGCGGCGTCGACACAGCCCTCGAGGCCGAAGCCCCGAGCGTGTCCCTCGACGACCTGAGCGTCGACGGCTTCGACGACTTCCTCGGAGCCGGAGCCTCGAGAAAGCCTGTCGACGCCCTCGACGCCTCAGACGTCGATGTCTTCCTCGAAGACCTCACAGGTGCACACGGTCTCGAACGCGTCGAGGACCGGGACCTGGAATGGGTACGGCGAGAACGAGTCTCCTTGTCCGAACGGGACCTCTCCCGTGACTCGTGCCGACCACTCTTGCGAGCGGCGTCTCTCGACCTCTCACGGCCAACCCCACTCGGGGGCGCGGACGGCTTAGTACCCTGCGACTCAAGAATCGCCAGCATTTTCTTCCCGAAGGAAGCCCATTCCTCCGGTGTCGCACGGCTGGTGGGGTAAGCGATGTGCCGGGCAGAGTCCTCTGAAGAGGACCTGGAAGACGACCGGTGTCGGCGCTTCCGAGAATGCCTCGAAGAGGCTGAGGAGTGGCGAGACCGACTCCTAGAATGAGACCCACGAGACTTCCGATGATGACGCGGAGAGTCACCCCTCGAATCATCCGTCGAAAGCCCCGCAGACTTCGACTTCCTGGGCTTTGACATCCGACCTACCGACAACTTCTTATTACGTTCGCGTAAGGCTTTGGATGTGAGCGACTGGCAGTCGATACAGTCATCCGTGTCGTGGGCCTCCCCGAGGCACCAGAGGCAGGCGTCGTGCGAGTCCGTCACCGACATCTTGGACCCACACTCCCCGCACTTCTTGAAACCCGGACGCGGGGTCGAAGACGAAGTAGAAGACATCTTCACATGAAGGATTTCCACAAAACGAACAGGTTCGAAGAACCGAGAAGAACAGAACTCTAAAGAGTCGAGGCGTGAACCGAGAATCACGAAGCAAAACGTTCGCGGAAAAAACGGAACTGAGGCTACGGGCGTCGTGCGTCCTACTTATCACATCGGATGACGTCGGAGGAGGCCCTCGACGACGGCGCATCGACGTCATCGACGCAGGACGCAGAAAAAAGTTTCCGAAGCAGCACAGCTGTGGTGATTACATGTCATAGATATGGAATACGTCGGAGGACCCAATCCCCTCGAAATTGTATTACTAGGGGTAATTTGAAATACGATGGCTCCTCTGCAGTGCACTTGAAGATCGATAGCGCTGCGAGATAGCCCTTGATAGTGCCAACTTGAAGGCCTGAATTTGCCAAATAGAGTAGAAAGGATAACACCATTGGTGTACCACATGAAAAGGGGTCGATATTCTCTTCTCTAGACCAGCTGCAAAATTTGTTCCAACGTCAGCGGTATAAAGACTTTGTTGCAGGCCTTCTGGAAGAAAGCAACACCTACATGACGTCATCAGGGAGGTCCCAATCCTTGTATCTCAACCTTCCAGAAGCCAAGCATGAAGGTTGAGGGTTCTGATGTCTGGATGGAGAACCTGACCTCCCTTCTGTGAGAGAAGATTCTCCTTGAGTGGAAGGCGAATTGGAGGGCAGATGGACATGTCCAGAAGGTCCAGGTACCACGTTCTCCTGGCCCAGTCTGGGGCAATTAGGATCATGGTCCTCTGTAATCTTCTCAACCTCCTGATCATTTGAGGAATGACAGGGACTGGTGGAAACGCGTACAGGAGTGGAAACTCTCAGTCCACTACGAACGCGTCCTCTCGGGGAGAAATTCCCTTGAACAAAACAGATCACACTTCCTGTTGGTACTGGTGGCGAACAGATCCACTGGAGGGGTTCCCCAAAGGGCGAAGATCTCCTGAAGGACTTCCCGAGCTAGTTCCCACTCGTGGGAGACTGTGCCCTGCCTGCTCAGAGCGTCCACCATCAAGTTCTTCTCTCCGGCTAGGTGAACTGCCGATAGAGAGATTCCTTCTTGAATTGCCCAAAACCAGAGCTGCATTGCCTCTCTGCACAGTGGCAGTGATCCTACGCCTCCTCTTTTGTTGAGGTAGTGCATGGCCACTGTGTTGTCCGTCATTATCAGGAAATTTTTCCCCTGTACAGATGGCAGAAAAGCCTTCAGCGCTAGTCTGATTGCTCTCAGCTCTAACAGGTTGATATGTTGTCTGGACTCCGATGAAGACCAACGACCGCTGATGGTCAAGTCGTTGGTATGGGCTCCCCACCCCGTGAGTGAGGCATCTGCGACTACTGTTATCTCCGGCCATGGTTGCCAAAACAGTTCTCCCTTCAAGATGTTTTCCTGGCAGGCCCACCACTGCAGGTCTCGACCACCTTGTCCGGGACCTGAAGGAGGTCTGTCATTCTCCCTGAGAATTGCGGCCACTGAGTTCTCAGTGCCCACTGAAGAGATCTCATTCTCAGGCGAGCCTCTGGCACAAGGAAGATGCAGGATGCCATGAGGCCTAGCAACCTCAAAAAGTCGAAGGCTGGGAGACGTTGGGCATTTTGAAACTTGGTGACCATCTGCAGAATATCTTGCGCCCTCACCTCTGGTGGCAAGGCTTTTCCCAGGGAAGTGTCCAGGACCGCTCCAATGAACTGGAGTCTCTGTGATGGTATCATCTGTGACTTCTTTAAATTGAGGGAGAAGCCCAGTTTGTGAAGGAAGTGGCAGACATAATCTAGCTGGATCTGAGCTTGTTCCGGAGTTACAGCTCTGATCAGCCAATCGTCCAGGTAGGGGTAGACGTGAATCCCTCCCCTCCTTAGACTTGCAGCCACTACCGACATTAACTTGAAGACCCTCGGGGCGGAGGTCAGCCCAAATGGCAGAACTCGAAATTGATAATGAGAGCCGCCAATTGCGAACCTCAGGTATTTCCTGTGTTTGAGATGGATTGGCACATGGAAATAAGCATCCTGGAGGTCCAGAGATACCAGCCAGTCCTGGAGCTGGAGAGCCTGAAGGATCTGAGAGAGAGTTAAAATCTTGAACTTGTCCTTCCTGAGGAACTTGTTCAATTCTCTTAAGTCCAAGATAGGTCTCAGTCCTCCGTCTTTCTTAGGAATGAGAAAGTAAGGGGAGTACCAGCCCTTGTTCCTCTCCGCTACAGGTACAGGTTCTATGGCACCTTTCTCTAGCAGGTCTACAATTTCCTGCAAGAGGAGCGGATCTGGAACTTTCAGAGAGCTGTTCCCCGGTGGATGACTCTGAGGGATGGGTAGAAAAGGCAGGCAGTAACCTTGGGCAACTGTCTCCAATGCCCAAGCATCTGACGTAATAGCCTGCCATTCCTTCAGATGTTGAGTTAACCTGCCCCTTACTGGGGTCTTGTGAGGAGAGTCCTAAGAGCGGTTTGGAGGCGGCTGATGCAGATGCCGAGGGTAAAGAGGCACCTGCTGCTGCTTTTGTATTTTTAACCTGCCCACCTCGGGTGAATCTTTTCTGACCCGTTTGAACCGGCTGTCCTCTGCCTCTTCTGACTGCGGAATAGAAGCGAAAGGACTTACCTCTCCAAGAGGTTCCCGAGGGGCGATATGGTGTCTGACAGATTGTAGCTCCCAGGGATTTTGCTGCTGCCTTTGATGTTTGTAGCTTTTCTAAACTGTCATCCGCCTTCTTACCAAATAAGAGCCGTCAAAAGGCATATTCAAGAGTCTGCTTTGCACATCTGGAGAAAAAACAGACTTTCGCAACCAAGCAAATCTCCGCGTTGTTGTACTTGCTGTCATGGCCCTGCTGATGATATCAGCAGAATCGATGCCAGTTTGAAGGGATTCGCACATCGCGTCTTTACCATCCTTAATGATGTTTAGAAACGCTTCCCTTTCTTCTCCCTCCGGGAGGCAGTCAGCCGCTGATGAAGCACGCTCCCAAAGTGTGTGGCTGAACCTTGCGAGCGTACAAGTAGCATTGATGGATTTCAACACCATGCTACATGCAGAAAAGACTTTTTTGGCCATAGAGTCATATCTCTTATCATCCCTGTCCTGTGGAACAGTAGGGTAAGCCAATTTACTGCCTGATGAAGTTGCTGCCTTAACAACCAGACTCTCTGGAGTTGGGTGTCTGGATAAATATTCAGGGTCAGCAGTAGACACCCTATATTTGGCTGATCATTTTTTGTTAACCGCCGGGATAACCTCTGGGGTTTCCCAGTTTGCCAATATTTTCCTTTGTAATGCCGCATGAAATGGCACCACAGGATCCTCCTGTGGACCTTTAACCTAAATGTCTGTGAGGTCGTCTTGCTGAAAAGCAGGTGAGGGTGTAGACCCCCCCAAAAACTCTATTATCCTTGCCATCAAGGTTCTTTAAGGGGTTTCAGCATGTTCCTCTGGGTCTGGTTTGGCAAATTCCACTTCTGGGGAAGTGTCCAACCCACTTGCTTCATGTAAGGATTCTTGGAGGTCTTTTAACCTACCTTCCTCAGAGGTAAATTCCTCTGGTACAAGAGTTGCAGATCCCTGCAACTCAAAAGGTCTTTCCTGATCCGAATTCTCCCCTTCTTCATAAATAGATAAGGCTCTGGAATGATCAGATCTTGGAAATGGTATAAATCCCATTTCCAGAGCAGAAGGGGCCAAATTCGTCATAATTGGCTGAGAAAACGTCGATGCGGACGTTAAAGGCTTCGAAGCCATCGAAAAAGGCGTCGAGAAAGTTGGTGGAGGCCTCGAGGAACTCGAGAGTATCGGCATTCTACTCGAGGTTGTCGACATTCTCGTGATGGAGGCTCTGGGTATGGCCACTGGCTGTGAGGTGGCCGTGGGTTTGTCCTTTCTCGGCATCGATGTCGGCGTCGAAGATGGCGTCGAATCGACTGACCTGTGCATCGAAGAAACCTTCGATAATTGCGTTGAAGACGCAGATCTATGCGTCGAAGGGAATTTCGACGATGGTGTCGAAGACGCGACCTTGCCTTTGCTCGAGGGTTCGTGGCGCTCTCGAGTAGCTTCTTTCGCCGGGTGCTGCGACTCGCGGCGTTTTGATTTTTCGGGTCTTTCACCCAGGGTAACACCCTCAGCAGTCTTCGAGGGGGTCGAGGCCGCTTTCTCGAAGACGCTAAGCATCTTTTTCCTGAATTCCTCCCGCTCAGCCTGAGAGCTATGTTTTGTGGGGCAGGAGACCCTTTTCGGGGAAACGGAAGACGACGACGAGGAAGGGGATCTTCGACATCTCTTTTTTGAATGCTAAGATCTCGAAGAGTGATGGGAACTGCTTCGAGACCTAGAATAAGAATGTCTTTTGTGATGACGAGGAGACGAATGTCTCGACTCTGCCGAGGAAACTTTCGAAGAAGTTTTAACTGCCTTACCTCTCTCGAGCTTCCCCTTACGCTCCTTCAAGGCTTTCGCCATCATGGACATGCAGACCTCGCACTCCGAACAATGGTGCTCAACTCCCAGGCACCCCAAACAGATCCTGTGAGGATCTGTCAACGACATTTTCTTTCCACAGTCTCGACATTTTTTGAAGCCGGACCGTGGAGTCGTCGGTTAGGATGAGGAAGCCATCGAGTACGAGTCGGTATTCTCGAGGAATAATTTAGCATATTTCACTGAAGAACTGAGCAACGATATTCCGAGGCACCACGAAGCGCGGAAAAACGGAACTGCGCAACGGACGCTGCGCGTGGCTATTTATGGGCATGGTGACGTCGACACGGTGGCTGTCGAGGGACACCAACTCGATGGACGCCGATGCGCAGCGCCCTCTACTGAGAAAAAATATTCTGAGGCCAGCAAGCTGGAGACGAATTATCAAAGATGAGGAATACGTCGGAGGACACAATCCCTTCTAAAGATACTTCTGCGATCTGAAGAAGAGATCAGAGACTGTATCTCAGACATCCTTGGAACAGGTCAGAGAGAGGGGGAACGAGAGGAAACTGAACAGAATGGAACGCAATGGCAGCTCCAGGGACCAAGAAGAAAAAGAGTGACGTGGTCACGAAAGTACAGACGTAGGCAACAACACGCCTGAGACCGGAAAATGAGAACTCATTACACGCACCAAGTCAAAATGGACAACTTAAGATCCCAATGCGAACATTTACAAAGAAACAGTGTCACATATGCCTTCCATATGGGAACAATCGACGAAGAGACCCCTCTTGAAGCAAGGCAGGGAACAGACTCCAGTTGAAGTACCTGAAAACTGCATGTAACGTTAAAAATTCTGATTATTATTCTTATTGTAAGTTTCCAGATGTTTGGGGGGAGGGGGGTGGAAAGGGGGCTCAAATGTACAAAATGGAGGTAATTACGAAACAGACCGTGAGATAACGGTCCCCACAGGTGGTCCGACATTGAACTCAACACCTCCATCTGGTCCAATCCGGACACCATCAAGCAAAGATGAAAGCCCCCACCCAGGCACCTAGACACGAAGAAAAGACACAGAGGGTAGGAGGCATCACATTGGTTGCCCCAAAGGGAAGGGAGGGGGAGGAGGGACGGTGAAAACACCAAAGTTCAAGACGGCCACAAACGCTTACCAGAACATTGCTACTACCTCGGCACCCGACGAAAAGGGAAGGGACCGGCAGAACATAACAAGCAAACACATACAGCATAGATAATGATGAAACGACAAGCGGCAGGCTAGGTACAATTAAAATTGGCACTCTAAATGTCAAGGGGCTCAACTCCCCCCACCAAAAGGTCACTAGTCTGTAGAGAATTTAAAAGAGCAAACATAGATATACTTTTTGTGCAGGAAACCAGATACACCAGAGGAGAAGAAAGGAGGGTCCTCTATGCTAAGATGGGCACTGAGCATTGGACCTCTGCACCAATCAAGAAAGCCGGATTTGGAATCCTGATTGAAAAACTGCTCCGATCTGAAATCATGAAAACATGTTCAGATATAAGTGGCAGAGCTCTCGTACTGGTTGGCAAACTACAAGGCACTATTATCACGCTCGCATCAGTATATGCCCCAACTCCGGGCAGTCGAGGTTCTTACAACATATAATCCCTAAAATCATGCTTGAAGTGGAAGGCGAAGTTATCATAGGAGGCAATCTCAATATGTGGATAGACCCAGCGATGGACAGACAAGCTGCAAATCCGACAGCCGCCACTACACCCGACGCGGGTCGCACTCAAGTAATAGAAATGATGGATGCCTATAAACTTAAAGACGCATGGCGTCATATGAATCCCCAACAAGCAAACTTCACATTTTACTCAACCCCACATGCCACATATACTAGAATTGATTACATCCACCTTACCCCGTATCTACTCGCGGCAATGGCAACATCCAAAATAACGCCCATAACGTGGTCAGACCACAACATGGTCACAGTCACCCTCAACTGACTGGCCCTTCAACATAGAAACTCAAAATGGCGTTGCAACACAACGCTCTGGAAAGATCCGATATTCCGAGATCAACTCAGGGAGGACATCAACCAGTACTTTTAGCAGAACAATACGGGCAAAGTTTCAATGAACACGGTATGGGAGGCAGGGAAAGCCACATGGAGGGGCATACTAATCAAGGAAGGAGCAGCAAAGAAAAGAGAACGTCAACTCAGAGAATAAGCTCAGAAGTGAAATAACAATTAGACTCCATCGTTCAGTCCGCCGGCTCGGATAGAACCCAAAAAATAGAGGAAGCTAACAACAACAGAGAGGAACTGAGTCGTCTCAAAGCAGATCAAATAGTGCGCAAGCTTCAATACCTAAAACAAAAACAATACGTGAAAGGAGACAAGGCAGACGCCCTGCTTGTCACTGGTTTCCCCCCTTCTAACCTGTCTATGTTGCCTGGTGTCCTCTTTAGGTGGAGTCTTCTTTCGTATGGTTCGGGACTTAAATTAGCCCGCTCGGCCGTCCTCGGCTTCCAGATTACGTTCAGCTTCGATGTCCAGGATCACGGGAAACTCCGGGATTATTGAAGAAGGAGTAGGGGGGCAAGCGGAAGCGACGCAGGGATTCTGGGAAGTTAGGAAAGAGGGAAGAAGTCGGGAGAAGGGAATCCAGGGGCCAGGGGATAGCAAGTAGCACTAGAGAAGGTTCGGAGCACACATCCGATCACAGCTAGTAGCAGCGTTGAGACGTGCGGGGGTGTGGCTTCTTTATAGAGGACGCTGCATACACCGTTAAGACTGGAGAGCAGCGTTCTGATCTTGCCATGTTGGTAGTATTATGGAGTGTAAGGCCCGACGTGTCAGGGACCAGGAGGCCCAGAAGGGGCGAGTTCGATCGTTCATGACAGCATGCCTCGAGGTAGCAGTTTCGAGGACAGCCAAACCTTATCCCCTATTGTGTAGGAGGGACTTGATCTTCGTTTGGAGTCTGCATACAGTTTGGTCTGGGTCCTGGCCTTTTCTAATTGTTCTTTGGCTTCTCTTTGAACATTAATGAGCTTTTCAATCCAGGAATCGACTGTTGGAACTGGTGTAGGATGAGGAAGGATAGAAGGTAGAACCGAAGGATGGAATCCTTGGCTACAGAAAAAAGGACTGGTCTTAATAGCAGAGTGGTCTGAATTATTATAGGCGAATTCAGCCACTGGTATTAAAAAGGGACCAATCGTCCTGGACCTTGGTAGCGAAGCAACGGAGGTATTGTTCCAATTTTTGGTTTACCCGCTCTGTGGCTCCGTTGGTTTGGGGATGATATCCTGAGGAAAGAGCGCGTTGGATTCCTAGTATTTGGCAAAGATGTTTCCAGAACTGAGAAATGTATTGGGGCCCTCTGTCTGATATGATCTTGGAAGGAAGTCCATGAAGTCGGAATATGTGTTCCAGGAAAATTCCAGCAAGTTCCGACGAGGATGGCAGTTTAAACAGAGGTGTAAAATGGGCCACATGGGTGAACAAATCAATGGTGACCACGATGGTTGTGTATCCCCTGGAAGGTGGTAATTCCACAATGAAGTCCGTTGCTATGAATTCCCAAGGCCTTGTTGGAAGTGGAGGTTGCTGCAATAGACCCGCTGGTCTCTTGTTGTCATGTTTGTTTTGATTACAGACAGAGCATGCCTGGATATACCTTTGTACATCAGCTTTCACTCCAGGCCACCAAAATTGCATTTGTATTAATCGGGAGGGTATTGGTTATACCATGATGCCCGGAGTAAAGAGTATCGTGACAGAGATTTATTATCCTTTGCTGTAGTTTTTGTGTTGGGATGACCAAAGCATTGTCTTTGAACAAGTATCCATTTTTGGTTTTCAGTTTCCACTGGTTCTTGTCCGAGATGTCTTTCCAGAGTTCCGAGGATTGAGTCTGAATGCAGTCTTCATCAAGGAGGCTGGTCGCCTGGGCTACAATTATTGTGTGGGGAAACATCTTGGGAAATGTTCGGTCATCAGGAGGTTCATAGTCAAGGCACCGAGACAAGGCGTCAGCAATTACGTTTTGTGTTCCCGGAACATGGTGAATCTGGAACTGGTATTGGGCAAAGAAGAATGCCCAACGGGCCTGACGGCTGCTCCTGCATTCCAGGGCCTGTAACACTTGGAGATTTCGATGGTCCGTCCGGACCTGGACAGGATGTTTAGCTCTTAGAAGTAAATGACGCCACTCGGTGAAGGCTTGACGGATGGCTAGAAGTTCCTTTTCAAAGACTGAGTAATGAGTTTCACTGGAGGTCAATGTCCGTGAAAGACAGGCAATAGGATGTTCTAGCCCGTCATTGAGTTCCTCTTTCAGAACTGCTCCGATGGCATAGTTAGAGGCATCTGTTTCCACTAGGAATGGTCGATTTATATCAGGTTGAACCAGGATGGGGGCTTGTGTAAATTCTGTTTTCAGGCGTTGGAAGGCCTTCTCCTGGGCTGGGGTCCAATGATAGGGAGTATCTTTCTTCAACAAGGAGATGATCGGTTGAACAATCTCAGAGAAAGATGGTATAAACTTCCGATAGAAATTGGCCAAGCCCAGGAAAGATTGGATCTGTTTTACAGAGGTCGAAGTTGGCCAGGATAGTATGGCCTTAACCTTGGATTGATCCATGCCTATGCCATCTGGGCTAAGGACGAATCCTAGATAGTGAACAGTGGAAACATGAAAAAGGCATTTCTCGGGTTTTGCTAGAAGCTTGTGTTCACGTAGCCGTTGTAACACTGATTTAACATGTTCTTCATGCTTGAGAGGATCCTTAGCGAATATCAAAATATCGTCCAAGTAGACGATGACGAAAAGAAATAGCATATCCGAAAACACCGGTCCATAAAGCGTTGGAAGATTGCCGGAGCATTAGAGAGTCCAAAGGGCATGACCAAGTATCCGTAATGACCATAGGGTGTTCTGAAGGCTGTCTTCCATTCGTCACCTTCTCTAATACGAATCAAGTGATAAGCACCCCTGAGATCCAATTTGGTGAATATTACGGCTCCTCTTAAAGCTTCCAGGATATCCGAAATCAAGGGTAATGGATAACGATCCTTAAGGGTGCACTGATTAAGACCTCGATAATCAAGACAAGGTCTGAGTTTCTTGGTGTCTTTTTTAGGAACAAAAAATAATGAGGCTCCAGCCGGAGACTTGGATGGGCGTATGGTGCCGTTTTTTAGGTTAGTATCTAGGTATTCACGAAGGGCCTTTTTCTTTGGTTCAGACAGGATAAACATCCTTCCAAAGGGAATCACAGCTGAAGGTTCGGTTTCAATAGCACAGTCCTCAGGCCTATGGGGTGGTAGGGCTTGGACAATAGCAGAAGAGAACACATCCGCGTATTCCTGGTAGGTTTTAGGAACCTGGATGATGTTGGAGACTATAAGAGGATCTCGCTGAGTTGTCGAATGTTCTTCTGATGTTGTCGGTGAAGGATCCTGGAACAGACAATGGGACATGAAAAATTCGGAACCTAGGAACAGGGAACCAGCTGTCCAATTGATGTATGGGTTGTGTTTTTGTAGCCAGGGCATTCCCAATACCATTGGGTAATGGGCAGATTTTATGATGTCAAACTTTATCCTTTCTCAGTGATCGTTTATAGCAATCGCAATTTCCTTAGTCTGAAGGGTTATGGGTCCAGAAGAAAGGGGTCTTCCATCAATTGCTTCTACACGTTGCAGGACGTTCCGGGATTTGTAAGGAATATGATGTTTAAGGACCCATTCCTGATCTATGAATATTCCCATGGCCCCACAGTCCACTAGTGCCAGAATGGGGTAGGATTCCTTCTTGGATGACGATAGAAAAGCCTGTAAGACTACCAGGGAGTTTTGTCCAGGAGAGTTCAAGGATGGTATAGATGTGGAGCCTGCATCTCTCTCCCGAAACTGAGCTCCATCTAGGATCGGGAGCTGGCGGTTTCCGAACGCCGTGGAGGGGCTAAGAGACATTCTCTGACTAAATACTTGTCCGAGGCACAGTACATGCATAAGCCAGTATAGATCCTTCTCAGCCTTTCTTGGGGGGATATGGGTCCACGGAAGGCCCCTAGCTGCATGGGTTCGGGTTCATTTGTAGGAACTGGAGAATCTTCGGATTTTGAAGAGCTCACAAGAGGATTTTTTTGGATGGTTGACTTGGTCTTCCTTTTCTCTGCCCTTCTTTCCTGGATGCGGAAATCAATCTGTAGAGCAAGATCCATAAGTGCCTGGTAAGAACTAGGACGTGCGACCCTGGCTAATTCATCCTTAACATCTTCATTTAACCCTCTTCGAAAGAGGGTGAAGCAAGCTTCAGAAGGCCAACCCGCTTCTTTAGCCAATTGCTTAAATCGAGTTACGTAGGTGAGCATGTCCTGAGAGCCTTGCTGGAAATCGAGTAAACGCTCTTGAGCACTAAAGACCTGTTCCGGGCGGTCAAACATAGTCTTAAGTGCTTGAATGAATCCATCATAATCATCCAAAAGGGAATCTCCGGTGTTAACTAATGGTGTGGCCCAGGCTAAGGCATTCCCGGAGAGGTGAGACATAATAAAGCCCACTTTAGCCCTGGGGGTGGAAAAATAATAAGGTTTAAAGGTAAAGTGAACCAAACAAGAATCCAGGAATCCTCGGAGGGTTTTTGCACTGCCGTCATATTCGTCAACAATGCCGCCCAATAGCACGCTGTCCTTTGAGGCAGAGTCACGTGAAAGAACCAATTGTTTCAGCGCGGCGTTCTCCGCTTTCAAGTTCTGTACTTCGGTCGATAGTTCTTGCATGCGACGCATAAGATCCTGGATGGCCGCCTCCATGTCTGTATCGACTTCGGTCACGTGGCGTCTCAATCTGTCATAGGTTTCCCCCCTTCTCACCTGTCTGTGTTGCCTGGTGTCCTCTTTAGGTGGAGTCTTCTTTCGTATGGTTCGGGACTTAAATAAGCCTGCTCGGCCATCCTCAGCTTCCAGATTACGTTCAGCTTCGATGTCCAGGATCACGGGAAACTCCGGGATTATTCAAGAAGGAGTAGGGGGGCAAGCGGAAGCGACGCAGGGATTCCGGGAAGTTAGGAAAGAGGGAAGCAGTTGGGAGAAGGGAATCCAGGGGCCAGGGTATAGCAAGTAGCAGTAGAGAAGGTTTGGAGCACACGTCCGATCACAGCTAGTAGCAGCGTTGAGACGCGCGGGGCCGCGGGGGTGTGGCTTCTTTATAGAGGACGCTGCGTAGAACATGAAGACTGGAGAGCAGCTTTCTGATCTTGCCACCATGTTGGTAGTATTATGGAATGTAAGGCCCGACATGTCAGGGACCAGGAGGCCCAGAAGGGGCGAGTTTGATGGTTCATGACACTGCTTGCCGCCAGACTTCGTGGGCAGCGGAAAGAGAGATGGGTGTCATCCATAGAGAGCGAACCCAATTTCGAAGTAGAATACCCCTCGTCCATTCAAGAAGCTTTCGCCAGCTTCTACGAAAAGCTATATACCTCAGACTCCATATCGCATGAACAATCAAAGAATACATCAACAAGATACCCCTCCCGTATTTGCCCCCAGACATAGCCCAAACTATTGACGCCCCCATCACCGGGGAGGAGATAGAAGAAGCAATCAAAAGACTTCCATTAGGGAAAGCCCCCAGGAACGATGGCTACACGGCCGGCTTCTATAAAAGCTTCTGCAACATCCTCCTCCCTTTCATGGTACAGCTCTTTAACAACATTCTCCAATCCGGTATTGCTCCCGACTCCTTCTCTGAGGCGCTAATTACAGTCATCCCCAAAGAAGGTAAAGACCCAAAACTATGCGCATCCTACTATCTCTCTTCTAAACATGGACGCCAAAATCTATGCGAGAGTTCTCACTGCACGATTGGAGTCGCACATGCCAGCTATAATTCACAATGATCAGGTGGGCTTCATTCTTTCAGACAGGGAGCGGACTCCACTCGCAAGACCCTCCATCTAATACACGAAGCCAGGAAAATGCCGAAAACAACTGTACTGTTCTCAATTGACGCGGAAAAAGCGTTCAACAGGGTTGAATGGCGCTTCCTTGAGGCCACGCTGCAGAAAATAGGTCTAGGTCCTGCTCTTAGAAGGGGAATTAAAGCTATCTATACATCACCACGGGCATCCGTCGCGGTGAACTCCCAGTACTCTCGCTGGTTCCCCCTGACCAGAGGAACGAGACAGGGCTGCCCCCTTTCCGCCATACTATTCGCACTATCACTGGAACCACTGGCACAGATAATCAGGATGAGTGACAGCGTCGAAGGACTAAGTGTGAACAGACATGAATACAAACTGGCCCTATACGCAGACGACATTCTGCTCCATTTGCAGAATCCAATGACCTCAGTCGCCCAGGCAATTCGTCTTATAGAAGAATACGGAGCGCTATCAGGATTCAAAATGAACAAAACCAAATCAATCCTCTTCCCACTCCATGAACCGTCACCGGCCCAACGAACGGAATTACAGTAACTGGGACTTATTATTGGTGGCCAGACATTAAGCTACCTTGGTATCAACTTGACCAGAGACGTCACAGATATCTACGAAGTCAACTTCCCCCAACTCCTCGATGCCCTAAATGCAGACCTCGCAAAGTGGCAACCTCTCACAATTTCCTGGATGGGACGTCTGAACGCGGTTTAGATGGTCAGTCTCCCGCGCTTCTTGTACCCCTTCCAAGTACTCCCGGTAACGGTACCAGAGCACTTCTTCAAACAAGTGAGAAGGGCAATAACTAGATTTCTATGGGCGGGGAAAAACCCAGAATACCGTACGCAACTCTAATACTACCCAAGGACTAAGGAGGTGTTGGCCTTCCAGACATTGAACGATACTATCAAGCAGCACAACTACGAATCCTCATCCCCCACCTCAGGGACAGGAAAGACCTGCAATGGGTCCAATTGGACAATGACAACCTAACCCCGGCGACCCTTGCAGAATGGATATGGGTCCCTCGGCCACAGCTCACAAGAAGACTGCGCAATCATCCAATATTGGGAACAATATGGAACATATGGAAAGAAGGGAAAGGAATGGTAGGGGTAACCACTTGGCCTTCCCCCCCCTGAGCCACCTCTGGGCCCCAGGGATCAGAGAGGAAATCCCGGAACACCCTAGATACCAAACCTGGTTCGACGCAGGACTCGAGAGAGTGAGCCAGTTATGGAGAAAAGGCAAGTTCATACCACTGAGCTAGAAGAAGCCCTCCAGATACGCCCCATACTGATATTCTTATACCTGCGATTGAAGGGAGTCATATCCAAGAAGGAATGGAAAGACAAGACGCAAAGAGACCTAACCCCCTTCAAAGCTATCCTGGACACATCCACCATAAACAAAGGACTAATAGCACGCATGTACAGTGCCCTTATCTGCACAGACCAAACCTCAAGCTTCAGTCTAAAAAGAAAATGGGAAAAAGATCTCAATGACCGACCGACATGGGACAAGATCTGCAGCACTCCATCCAGGATATCGATTGCTTCACAATACAAGCTACATGCAATAAAACTACTCCACAGATGGCAGTACGAACCACTCAGACTGTCGAAAATGTACCAAAACAGTCCTAAATGCTCGAGACAATGCGGAATGGAAGCAAATTACTGGCACACGTGGTGGGACTGCCCCAAAGTCCGAATATACTGGAATGAGGTTCTTGGGTGGAACAAACAGGTAGATGGCATCGAGAGGAACTCGGCCCCCCTCATAATGTTGTTTGGCCTAGAAGAAGAAGAAGAGCTCACCAGAGTTAAAGGGTTGGTCTCATCATTGCTGTTAGCAGCCAGAGCGAGTCTCGTCATTCGATGGACGTCCCCACACCTCCCAGGTAAAAAAGAATGGATCCAAATCACCAGTAATATCCACACAATGGAGAAAATCATGTCAGCCCTCCACAACAAGGCAGCGCGACATGAAGAAATATGGTGTGAATTTGTCAATCAGTTCATAGGAAATCATTGACCAAATGAGTAGACAAGTAAAGACCACGGAGAATAACGCCACCAAACGAGAATGGAATAAACGCAGACATGCATCCATGAAAACTAGCCCGCCGCTAAGCCTAAGTACGAACGAAGCACAAGCAAACAGAGTCCCACTCTATGCTAAGCATGAACTAAAACTTTAGCCGATGAGTTGGTAGTATCAGCATCGCCGTCGGGGGGAGGGAGGGAGTTAAATACTTAAGCCCGGAAGGGGTGTAAAGGACAAAAATACAAGATTGTACAACATTTTCTAATGCAAGTGTCAAACCAATGCGCCAAAAGTGAATTTAACTTGCATGCAACTGTTTGTACTTATATGATATAAAACCAATAAAACCTAAATTTAAAAAAAAATCTATTTTCCCCATAGTAGCAAAATAACTGTACACTGTATCAAGAGAATTACCTTCCACAAGAGGGGGGACACTTGTGAAGCACCAGACATTTTATGACACAAAACTGTTAAAGAACGATATTGAGCGGAGGAGATCAATAACACTGACATTGGGTAAATGATCAAGATGGGGGCCCAGAACAGTAACCTGGTCCTCCCACAAGCGGAGGGGCACTCTCGCTTCCCTGGAAGAAAATGCTGCCACCTTACATACCCAACTATGATGTAATTATGTATTATAGTTGTCATCATTTTCCTGTCATTAACAATCAGAACTGCATTTTTTATTGGTGCACGAAGCGTTCCAATTTCAGTGCACCCACCTGATGATGTACGCATGAAACCCACAAAAGCACCCAGACCATATATAGTTATTCCAGTCCTGAGAAAATCTGATGGTAAGGTAAATGAACTGGAAATAAATGTAATTAGCAGTGATACATACACACTTGAGGTAATGAATGAGCAAGAAAGCCGGAGAAAGGGTTGGCACGAGATGAATGAAAACATAGCACTGACAACTACACGCGCACACACACTCACTGAATGAACACGAACCAGGCCAAGTGTCAATGACTGCAGAACCTCAAACAAAAGCAACAGAGAAGACGAGACTGCCCACCGAAAAAGCTTTCACTTGAGATAGCGAGAAAAAACGAGACGAAGTAAGAGGAAAGCCAACAGAAGCAGTCCTGTCAGAAGCCCTAAAGAGAACAGAAGCGGCTGCAGAAAGACTCTCCGCAAGGACACAAATGTTAGTAGACATTCTATTTCCACACCTGACTAGAGCGGGAAAACTACAAGAGGAACTGAAGAACAAAGCAACAGACTGTACTATCCAGCACGCATAGTCCAACACGAGGGACAAGTACCAGGCCTACGAAACATCCATACACTCGGCCAGCAACAGGCACATAGAGGGCAGAAAAAGGATACAAGAAGAGAAGGAGAGAACTGCAAAACCTCCATCTACCCCATCGATGCAAGTAAAGAGACTTGCACCGTGGACCAGAATACCCGAGAATCCTTCAGCAAGAAAAAGCTATACAGACACATTTAGGGATGTAGTTATAGCAAACTACAGGAAGACACTAAGAATCAAGAGAAGCCCACATGACGATAACAATGAATTGAACGACTACCTGGACAGCACAGCACATCTAGGGAACAACATTTGGTACCAGCACATGAAAGAAGTTGGAAGACGAACTTCAGGAAGAAAATGCTTCGTATGTGCACTTCTACCGTACAGCATGGGAAAATCCAAGATCTTTGTGGCTGTAGAAATGGATGTCCCAACAGCACATTGTCACATGTAGCAATGTGCAACACCAGAGGCCAGTTCATGGGGAGGGATGCCTCATTGATATCGGCAACTGAAACAGATTACCCCGATGAAGATGATTATGTTCAGGACATTAAGACAAGAAATAGAGCACATACTAGGAATCACGTGATCAGATATGAAAAACCTGAAGTTAAAGGAGCAGGAATAAGATGGGAAATAAACCCGAAACTGAACGTCCAAGGGAAAACTCCAGAAGAGGCTCAGATTTGGAAGAACAGAGGCGAGATGCAGATTTAGGGAACACTGCTTTCACCAGACGGATGGGAAGAAGGAGTGGTGATCCGTCGAGCATGGATGATCCTTGGAGCCTGTAAGGAAGCAATAGACACTCAAGAGAGGTTGTGCAAACCTCTATGGCCAAAACTCACAAGATTACTGACATGGGTCGAAGGTGGAGGAGGACCCATGCAGATAGTGCCACTAGAAAGCCCGAAATTGTGCTTCAGGAACAATGGCACGAGGAAGATTGGAGAGAATCATAACTCTGGACACATTTTTGAAGCTCCAGGAATGGCTGACGGAACCACAGTAATTATGGATCATTATTGGGCGTGTGGATCCATACATCAGACTGCCGAAAAACTGGGGAGGCATATGCACAATAGTGAACGTCCACATTCCAGCACTAGTGATCCCGAAAAGTGACCTGAATATTGAGAGTTTCCCGAAAGCAGATGCTCACCTGAGGAAAAGGAGATCTGTGGAACTGGTAACCCGAATGAAGAGAGAGAATTACTTCTCTGTCAGATCAGAAGAAGCATTCCATGCAATCCCATATGAGCACAGGCTGTTCAGCCTCACCTCATCAGTGTTCACAACAATCATCATGCCAAGATTCCAGGTTGGAGCAAACACTAAATGGTTGCAAATAACCAGATGGGAGTTACTGCAGACCATCAACACCACCATAAAAGGATTCAATGCAATCAAAATAAAAAGACAAATACTGTATTATTTGAAAAGGCGCCTTTTTATTTGACATTCATATAGTTTATCACTGCAATATCTATCTTGCAGTTTGTTTATATGTCGTGAATTTCCTGTTGTAAAATATTACATCCACAAAACATTCACTGTTTTCCTTATGTATTCCACAGTTGGTTTGTGGATTGTTTTAAATTATGAAGTTTCACAAAGATATGGTAATTCTTCCTTTTTTAGTTGCTCTGAATTTTTTTTAGAGAATTCCACCAATGTCTATTAATTCTTCCTTTTTTAGTTTCACTTTTTCTTTTGTTTTGCTTCCTCTTTTCCTTATTCGGTTCCTCATCACGCGTTTCCCCGTCTATTGGTCTGATGGTTCTTCAGGAGGATCCTTTTGTGAAGTATTGTTTTGAGAATTCCTTGCTCTTTATCGGAATACAGTATTTATGTTACAAATGTCCACTTTGAGAATTCTTTGGTTTTAGTTTAGTTCTATACAAAGTCACTGAGATTCTTCCGTTTTAGATTTAAGATTCTTCCGTTTTAGGGAAGGGAAGGGAAGGGGACAGTAAGGAACGAGCCGGGCATCTTTTAATGGAATTTAATAAGGGAATGGCTTGGCTAACCAGAGCTTTTTCCTGGAGGATGTCCTCCATGAAGTCCGGGTCAGGGGTGGCTTCGTGCATAGCAATTTTAAAATGGTTGACTGCTCTTTTTAAGAGGGAGTTAAACAGCATTTGGTCATCAACTGGCGACGAATCGCTCCGCAGAGGAGTAGTGGGGGGATCCAGACAGATGACGACTGGGTCAGTGTTATGTGGCGGTGTGTGCCATGAGCCCATGTCATCCGACTGATCCCAGTCTGGGTCTTGATAGATGGGGTCTTGGTTATAAAGGTTAGGACCTCTGTAAACATCCTGACCCAGGTCCTCAGGCTCATCCCCAAAGATATCAACGTGGTGGTCCTGTGGTTCCTCCAAAGAGGGAAACTGGGCACCGGGAGAGGGGAGTTTCTGAGATTTAGAGGGGATGGGGCATGAGTCCACGTCCCTATGTCTCTTCTAGGTACTGTCATGCTGGTCTGAAAAGTTGATGAATTCAGGCATCTTAGCCATACACTCTTCAAACCTCTGCCTGGTCCATTTTGAGGAAGCTCAAGGGTCAGGGCGTGAACCCTTAATGTAAGGCCTTAGAAAGAGGCTCAGGGTCATTCGGCGTTCGAGCACCTGTCGACGGTAGTGGAAGTTTTAAAGGAAACCGCCCATTCCATAGCAAGCTTTATGCCCATTTGCATGCCGCGGTTGCGTAGAGGGCGCCAAACTGCGAGGTTCGGAAGGCACCACCCAAGCTTTCGACGGTCCTACAGGTGTTGAGGTTTTCTTAGACAAACCCGAAGAGGCCTTATGGGTTGTGTGCTTAGGTATATGGGTGCCCTTGTCGCCGGCGTGTGACTTCTGCATAGCAGTGCAGACGGCCTGCCTATCGGGGACGGGCATATGGGACAACTTTGTAAGGTGTTTCGGGCCTGTTTGGTTGTTGTGCATGATGGCTACAGATTACAAGCAGGAAAGCAGTCCCATTGCAGAAAAGCAGAACATCACTGTACAAATGAATTAAAATCAGGTTCTAAAAAAAATTAAGTCTTGGTCAGCTGCTCACTGAACCCCAAAGGGACAAAGGAAAAATATCCAGCAGCAGAGAAGTACCCCAGAGTCAACTCTGCAGAGTTCCAAGACAGGCTCAAAGTTCCATAGGAAGTAATGGGAGAAGTTAAAGGGCCATTCACTTTAGTGGAGGCATGTCTGTTTGACCACACAGATGTAGATTCTGCAGAGAGCAACCCCAGCGAAGGCTAAAGAAGATCCCAAGGAAGTGTTCCAGGAGATGGAATATCGCCCCAGAGGAAGAAGAAGCAGCAGAACAGGAGGACCCCGCCACCACCTAACATTATGTACATTTTGGAAAATTTAGTAAATACTGGCCTCCAAGGAACCTGTACCCACCTGAGGGGTCGGTCCCGCAAATAAACCCCCACCCCAAGGCCAAAAGGTAGTTTTGTTAGAGGTTTTGAAGGAAACGGCTCCAGCATCCCGAAACAACCCAGTGAGTAAATCAGTCTTTTCCACAGGTGCGGTTTTCAGGATTCAGTTCCCAGGGACTTGCACCCTGAGCCAGCAACAATCCAAGCGACACAGGAAAGGAATACAGGCTATTCACAGGACCTCCATCATCACATTTCCATCAGAGATTTCGGCAAAAGGACCCCAGGAAGATGTAGGAACCCACAAAGACAGCTCCCAGCAGTTCAATGAACAAAAGATTAAGGTTAGCCCTGCAGTAAATAGCCCCAGGGCGGAGATAACAGCTGTAGGTCCTCAGGGACGTCCCCAAGCTAATGGACTGGTGGAGTGATGACATCTCAGCACCCTTCTGGACACCAGTAGCAACCTACAGCGAAGTAGAATAACTTGGCAGTAAACGGCATGATGCGGCAGTAAACGTCCCATAAAATGGTTCCAGAGTGGAGGGCTCTAACAGGATGATGTTGAGAGTCAGCAGGAGTCTTCAAGAAGCCCAGAACTACCACCTGCTAGTTAAAGGAATTAAACAGCAAGAGAGCAAGGCAGGGGCAGAACAAGCCTGAACAGCCTTGCACGCAGGGGCTGACCAAAGCCCAGCAAATCAGTAAAAGGGGTTGGGGCAAAGATATCAGATGACCAACTATACTAGTTGGCCAGTAGGGTCGCCACTTAACCATAGCTACTCCCACAGTAAGTGAGAGGGGTAGTCCAGAGACCTACACTGGCCTAAACCAGCTAAGACCAATATGGAGGATGCCATTGTGAGATCACAAAGAGTGCAAGTGATCAGAACAGCCATTTTAGGCCTACTTCATGGTCACCCCGATCAAAGACAGCCCAGAAGCACAAAAAGCCCAAAAGCAGGATTACAAAATAAAATTGAAACATTGGTACCTCATTGGCTACCAAAAAGGTACAATGGACTACAAATGTGGTAAAATGGCTTAAACATTTGGTAAAGCCAAAACTAAAGTATCACTACCACCAACCGACTGCGTAAAACCTATACAGGGTGATATAATCATCCTAGGGCAAAAAAGGGGAGACTCAGAGACACCCCTGGTACTGGGCACCTTATTGGCAACCCAATAACATAAGTAAGATATAAAGGGACATAATGACAGGCGACCACCAAAAAGAAATCAAAGAACCAAAAAAGAGAAGTGTTAAAAAAAAGAAAGTGGCAAATGTTGAGCGGCCACACAGAAAAAATGCCACTGGAATGCCCAAAATAAGAATTCTGACTTAAACAAGCATCACCTTTCCACAGGGAAGGACACAAAAAGACAGAATGCCAGGACCACACATGTCAATCTACATGCTACTTTCCTCCGTCTACTTCAGCACAATTCTGAAAGAACAAGCTTAAAGTGCAAGTTCAAAACACATCCAACTCTTCCAAACAACTGTATACATCACCACTTTGAGAAATCTCAAATCAAGCCATCTTGCATCTAGACATCAGACTTTGGACTATCGGGCAACACCGGCTGAACAGCAAATGGGCTTTTGGACAAGGATACAACACTAAAAGGCAATAGCAATGGCAGCTGTGTGTTCTGCAAAACACTTCAAATGGACACAAACTATGGTACTCGGGAAGGAGAGGCTGAAGAGTGACTCACCAGTGTGAATGAT
This sequence comes from Ambystoma mexicanum, assembly GCF_040938575.1. Classification (NCBI taxonomy): domain Eukaryota; kingdom Metazoa; phylum Chordata; class Amphibia; order Caudata; family Ambystomatidae; genus Ambystoma; species Ambystoma mexicanum. The sequence continues at coordinate 1,092,364,608 of NC_090929.1, forward strand.
GACATGCTTGGAAAGGTCACCCACATTTACAAACGCTTTGTTGCAGACACTGCACTTGTGCGGCCGGATGTTGTCATGATGCCGGATGTGATTAGCCAGCTGACTCGACTGTACAAACCTGAATAGGCAGACCACAGAAAGAAAGCATGTTTAAAGCAATATGACCTTTACTCCGTATAGCACAACATTCCTGGTACTTACAATTGCTTTAGCCCTTTTATAACAAATGTGAATAGCACAAAATGTCCCGTGATAATCAACATGCGTTTACTTATTCATAAGGGAAGATTTAACTATCATTTATTTAAAAGAATTATTAACCAAGTCAAGAGATGTTAATTAACACTGCCTTAATAAACATAACCACATTTCACAGTGACATAACTCTGCTCCGTAGCACCTGCAGTACACAGGAAATATTTTGACTAATGTAAAATCAGGGACACCGAAGTTTGGAAGTATTTTGTGTGTGTGTAAATCTTAGTTCTCCATCATTGGCATATCTTTTATAATAAAAAACATGAATACATCGGTACAAAAGCTGGCTCCAAGGAACACATTTTAATGAAAGCAAGAGCTCTTTGAAACAAAGCACAATTATCTATTAAGACTCTGGTATTTAAATCAACCTAAACTTAACACAAATTATTGTTTGGAGTTCTTTTTATTCACTGAAAATAATACAGTCAATCTCATGTTAGATATGCGATCACAGCAATTTAAAAACATCCAGGGAGCCTGCAAAATTCACTGATTACCATATAAGTTGATATGGGATGGGGGGCATGGTGGGTTTACAAGCATAATGAAGATATCCGTGTTGGAGAACTAGGACAAGTAAGCAGATGTTCCTTCTACACTGCGGACCCTTCATTATTAATGAAACAAATGAATGCAACAGTAAATCAAATCCCCAAAAAACGAGGAATGCAGGACATGGCAGATTGTATAATAATATTTGCAACATACCACAAGAGAAGACACCTTCACACAAAATAGGAAAAGAAATCTGAGCTTGGAACAACTATGCCCTTCAATCAGTTTTATGATACATGGTTGACAATTGCTTTCTTGGGCTTGATGATGAATCTTGATCAGATAGGAGTATCTTCCAATATTTATTTCCAGACTTCATTTGATTTGCTGTTGTAAATGGTTGTCGGTATGATGTGTTCCTTTTGATCTTCGGAGCCTAATGCATTCATTCCGATTTTATTTCTCTCTACCTAATAAACAGGTCTTTCCTTGTCCTTCTGCTAGGGAGATTTTTTTTAAGCTCCATTTCCAGGGCGTAGATAGATCGCTCTACTCTGCGTACAGGGGTACAGTTCCTTACCAGGTAGTAGAAAAGCCTCACCAGTCAAGGCAACCCTTCAGAAGGAGTGAACTCATTTAAAGGTATATATACTTTTAATTATTACAAAATAACAGAATGACCACACCATATAGCCGTAAAAATGTATTATGTTTCTATAATAAAATTGTGCATAGGACTGATGGACAGAAATACAGAAAATTTACCCAAAGGCTCCTAAAATATTCGAATAATTCAACAAAGTCCATCTCAACTTCTTGTTAAGACACAACCAATTACCCCCACCCCCCACCAACCCACCAATCCGCACATAACACTGCCAACACTGCTCTCTTCTTGTGCCTGCCGCTGGTGTCCAAATTTCCAAGGAATGGCTAGGGGGATAACAAAGGTGGAGCGGGTGATGGGCTGCCCCCTTCTCCAGTGTATGGAAGAGGCTCCAGGATGCAGAGGAGTGACCTCCCACTCCCTCCGACAAAGACTGGAGGAGGCATGGAGGTGAGGATAAAGGTACCTCAAACAAGAAACGTCATGAAGATATCAGAACTGTGAAGAACCTGTCTTCGGAGGCTGAAGAGAGGGCAGGTGATATTGACTGAGTGGCTGTGGGCTGCTCGAGTAGGGGTACGCTCTGCCTGGGGTGCAGGGGAAACCTGGCCTTCGCTGCTGTTGGATAAGCTGTAGGCCATGTACCTGGTTGACACCAGTCCCACCTAGTGACTCGTTCTTCCACCCGCTCTGCTAGAGGAGGTATGGGACGAGCTGCCATCTTATCTGGCGTGGTGGCCATTTTGAAGATCTGCGTGCCATGTGCCAAAGTCGTGGTGCCTGGCTCACTGGACCCAGCCCCATCCAAGACGCTTGGTGTTGGAATATAAAGCCTATACTGCACCTCAGGCCGAGACCTGGAAGGCGTATTGCCCTCAGCTGAACTGCCGGTAGTGCTGCGTGAAGGCACTACCTCAGACATGATGCCAGTAGTAGGGCGTTGCCGCTCGGGAGTAACCCCGGTGAAAGAACCTTGCGGTCCCTCAGCACTGGCAACGGAAGGAACAGGAGACCCCTTGGCAGTAAGGCCGGTAGCTGGACTAGCCACGGTACGTGTGCTGGTGTGAGAACCAGACAAGTTCCTCCCAGCCGGGTGCTTCCTTGGAAAGGAGTCATCCTTACGGGGTGCAATGGTAAATAGAGGCCTTGCCTTTGGCCTCGAGTCATGTTTGACAAAGTCCTTTAGGTCCTCTGGAGGTTACTTCTGGAAGAGCTCCCTCCACCTAGCTAGCCTGTTCTTCAGTGCATGTGGAGTCGGCGCATTGCACGCAGAACAACCTTCCCAGCTGTGGTCGGTGCCAAGGCAGCAGAGGCAAAGTGCGTGGGGGTCAGACGTAGGGAAGAGACCCTCGAAGGCTGGACACCTACTGAAGCCCGCTGAACTCGACATGCGCCGGGGAGGAGCGTGGCGTCGGAGGACCAAGTACCTAATTGAAAAGAAAATGACAAAGATAGAAGAATATCCAGGGAAGAGCGCCCAGTATTACATGGCCGAACCCAAACCCAGGAGCGCTGGTGAATTTCGGCCGTTCCCGTCAACGCGGAAAAGGGGACTAAGAAGTGGCGCTGGTGGGAGAAGTCAGGTGAGCACATGCTCCAAGGGCCACGCCCCTGCCCGCCTCTAAATTTAAAGGGGAAGAAGATTTTTCTGGTGAAAAAGGTTCCTTCTCCCGTTCCTTGCGAGGGACGCCCAGAGAGTATGGAGGAAAGGGGACGGGACGTAAGAGTATAAATAATAAGTGAAATAAATAAAGGCGATAAGCAGTGGTATTGCAGCCAGCAAGTGGCAAGTGCTAGATTAGTCAGGTAGGGTACATCTGGTAAGTGCAGAAGAAGAGGGGGAACTGTATGGTTACAGATACAGACCCCAGTGCAAGGGGTGGCCCGGAGGCGGTGCAGGAGGGTGGAAAGGTGAGCAGGTACCTGGGCCCGAATGACAGAGGGTGGCCAGGTGCACGGTGCCAAGAGAGAAAACAGATCAGCAGGGGGGAAGAAGGGCAAAGGCAGAAGCGAAGAGGAAAGTCTTGAGGTGCTTCCGAAACCAGAGATGGTTTTCCTCAAGGTTCAAGGTGGCCGGGAGACTGTTCCAAAGGGAGGCCCCAGCCGAAGACAGATCTGCCCCCAGCTCGTTTCTTTGAAAAACGACTAACCATGAGGGAGTTAGAAGTAGAGGAGCGAAGGTTCCAGAGGGGAGATATTTACGGAGAAAAAGTTGAAGGTATTTTGGAATCTGTGGAATATGCCAGGCCGTGACCCTCAAAGCGGTAATCTTCTGAGACTGGCACCACGTAGTGAAATGCTTCCACTTGTGACCGTAGCACTTCAAAGTAGACCACGCCCTCCGCTTGTCGAAGACTTCTGTGCAGTCTGCAGGCAACTCATTTCCTCCAAACTCTATGGCTGCAGGAGCCAAGCCCTCAGGTTCAGCGATCCTGGGTTGTGGTGAAGGATTGCGCCTGCTTCTCTGGTGAGAAGATCCGGAACCACTGGCAGCTTGACCGGAGGCGACGCTGACAGGCTCTCAAGGTTCGGAGACTGAATCTGCATCGGCCATGCCGGGGCGATCAGTATCATCCTTCATTGCCACTGTATGAGTGGGCTGATGACTCGTAGCAGGAGAGGATCCAGAGGAAACTCTTACAGAAACATCCCTTCCCACGGGAAGGAGAACGCATCCCCCAGGCTCCTCGGTTAGTGGAATCAGCTGGGAAACTTCTGACATTTGGAGTTCACCGCTAAAGCAAATATATAGATCTGGGGTCTGCCCCACTTGGCGAAGATGCTGTCCACCTGGACCTGCGGAAGCTCCCACTCGTGACATGAGCAAAGGCAAATGAAGAAACATGTAGGAATGGAAGTGAAGCCTTGGCCAGAAATACAGTTGACTATTGTACATCATTGTCGATTGTTGCAGGAGAAGAATAGGAAAAAAGCTGAGGGCATAAAGCAAGAAGAAGCGATGTTAGTTCAGAATAAAGTATCAGTTTGCTATAGAAAAACAAGTTACTTACCAACTGTAACATTCTTTCGATTGGATGTTCCTCCCACGTATTCCTCATCTTAGATATATCCTTACCTTTAAGTTTCGCCTCGGCAAATTTTTCCTCTCTCCAGCAGAGGGGGCTCCACTCGAGGCCGCGGCGTCGATGTCCCTCGGCGGCATCCGTCGAGCACCGACGTCATCCACTGTATAAGAGCCTCGAGCGTGTCCGTTGGCTTCAGTTCTGTTTTTTCATATATTGTAGTCCATGGATTTTAATTAGATAATGGCATGCCTCTTTTGACCCAAGCCTTAAAAGAGTTTAGAGTGTAATTCACGTAAACTGTACTGTGGGGTTGGTTGGAAGGGTCGATGAGGAATACGTGGGAGGAACATCCAATCGAAAGAACGTTAGTTGGCAAGTAACTTGTTCTTCGAATGGATTGTGTCCTCCCACGTATTCCTCATCTTAGATAGACTCCCAAAGCAGTTTCGTATTGGAGGTGGGAATACAGTATCTTTTTAATCGTGTACAGAATGGAGTACAGATTTAGCAAATAGACCTCCTTGAGAAGAAGTCGAGTACAAAGCATAATGTTTTATAAAAGTGTGCATGGATGACCATGTCGCTGCTGCACAAATATCTTGTACCTGGACACCCCTTTTTAGTGCTGTTGAAGTTGCCATTCCCCTGGATGAATGAGCTCTCAGTCCATCAGGTGGTTCTTTCCCAGCCAATCTGTAACATTCTGTTATGGCTAATATTATCCATCTGGATAATGTTTGTTTGGTTACCGGAAGACCCAGTTTCCGTCCAGTGTACCCTATAAAAAGTTAATGACGCTGACAAATTTTTGCCAATCTTGAGATGTAAAAACTAAGAGCTCTTCTGGGATCTAGTCTATGCAGCCGCTCCTCTTCCTTGCTTGCATGAGGAGGAGGGTAAAAAGTAGGTAAAGTTATTTTCTATGACAGATGAAAATCCGAAACAATTTTTGGCAAAAAAGAAGGTTTGACCCTAAAATGGTGTGAGGAGGACCGCTCGAAAGCGCCTGCAACTCACTTACCCTGCGGGCTGATGTCAATGCTATAAGAAGTATTGTTTTCAAAGTAAGGAGCCTTAGTGGACAAGAATGTAAAGGCTCAAATGGAATACATGTGAGAGATTTTAGAACCAAGTTCAGATCCCACACTGGAACCTGGAAAGGTATTGGTGGAAATAGATTAAACCTTTTAAGAATTGAATTATTAAGGGCATCTTGAAGTAAGATTCCTCTTCTGAAGAGCGCTTAATGGTGGATAGCGCTGCTAAGTATCCCATTATCGTCCCAACCTGGAGCCCCAGATTAGCTAAATGTAATAGAAAAGATAATATTGTGGGGATATTACATTGAAATGGATCCATATTCTTTTCTCTGCACCAGTTACTGAACTTGTTATAATGACACCGATACAGAGACTTGGTTGCTGGCCTGGCCGAAAGCAAAATCTCCATCACGTCATCCGGAAGATCCCAATACTTGTATATCAGCCTTTCAGAAGCCATGCGTGAAGGTTGAGTGTGTTGACCTCCGGATGGAAAACATGATCTTCCTGTCGCGAGAGAAGATCCTCTCTTCTTGTAAGACGTATTGGAGGGCAGATGGACATGTCCAGAAGGTCCGGGTACCACGTTCTCCTAGCCCAATCCGGGGCAATTAGGATCATGGTTTTCCCGAACTTTCTCAAACTCCTGAATACTTGAGGGATCCCAGGGATTGTGGGTAACGCATACAGAAGTGGAAACTCCCATTCCACCACAAACGCATCCCCTAGAGCTCCTCTCGGGGGAAATTCCCTTGAGCAGTACAGTTCACACTTCCGGTTGGCACCGGTCGCGAACAGATCCACTTGAGGGGTTCCCCAAAGGGTGGAGATCTCTTGAATTACTTCCTGAGCTATATCCCATTCGTGAGAGACTATGCTCTGCCTGCTCAGAGCGCCCGCTCTTGTGTTTTGCTCTCTGGCTATATGAATTACCGATAGAGAGATCCCTTCTTGTATTGCCCAGAACCAGAGTTGCATCGCCTCTCTGCACAGCGGCAGTGACCCCCACTCCTCCTCTTTTGTTGAGGTAATACATGGCCACTGTGTTGTCCGTCATTATCAGAACATTCTTTCCCCGTACAGAGGGCAGGAAGGCCTTAAGCGCTAGTCTGATCGCCATCAACTCCAAATGATTGAGGTGTAGTTTGGACTCCGATGGAGACCAACGTCCGCTGATTGTCAGATCATTGGTATGGGCTCCCCACCCCGTGAGTGAGGCGTCCTTCACTACTGTTATCTCCGGCCATGGCTGCCAAAAAGATTCTCCTCTGAGGATATGATGTCTGCAAGCCCACCATTGTAGATCCTGAGCTACATTGGCTGGGACCTACAACAGATCTGACATTTCCCCTGAGAATTGGGACCATTGAGTTCTGAGAGCCCATTGAAGAGATCTCATTCTCAATCTGGCTCCTGGCACCAGAAAAATGCAGGATGCCATCAGACCGAGCAACCTGAGAAAGTCGAAGGCCGGAAGATACTGGGCATTCTGGAATTTTGTTACCATCTGCAGAATGTGGTGAGCTCTCTCTTCGAGAGGCGAGGCTTTGCCCGAGCAGATATCCAGGACTGCTCCTATAAACTGGAGTTTTTGTGATGGTATCATGTTTGACTTTTTTAAATTCAGAGAAAAACCTAGTTTGTGAAGGAAGTGACAAGTCTTGAACAGATGATCCAGGGCTTGTTCTGGAGAACGTGCTCTGATCATCCAATCATCCAGATAGGGGTAGACATGAATCCCCCCTCTCCTGAGACTCGCTGTCACCACCGCCATCAACTTGGTGAAAACTCTTGGGGCGGAGGTTAACCCGAAACTGAAAATGAGAATTGCCAATCGCAAACCTCAGGTACTTTCTGTGCTTGAGCTGGATTGGCACATGAAAGTAAGCATCCTGAAGGTCCAATGATACCAGCCAATCCTGGAGTTGGAGAGCCTGAAAGATCTGAGAAAGCGTGACCATCTTGAATTTGTCCTTCCTTAGGAACTTGTTCAAGTTTCTCAAGTCCAAGATGGGTCTCAGTCCTCTGTCTTTCTTTGGAATAAGGAAATATGGGGAATACCAACCCTTGTTCCTCCCCGCTACAGGTACATGTTCTATTGCACCTTTCTGTAGCAGGGTTAAAACTTCCTGCAACAGGAGCGGATCTGGATGTTTGGCAGAGTTGTATTCCGGGGGGTGATTCTGAGGTTTCTTTAGAAAAGGAAGGCAGTAACCTTGGGATACTGTTTCCAGTGCCCAAGCATCTGAAGTAATGCCCCGCCATTCTTCTAAATGCTGTGAAATCCTGCCTCCCACTGGGGTTTTGTGGGTCAAAATCTCAGAGTGGTTTTGCGGCAGCAGCAGCTGAAGGTATAGATGCCGTTGCTGGGGCAGATCTAGCACCTTTTCCTCGCCCCCGAGGACATTTTCTTTGACCTTTCCGATTGGCCTGCCCTCTTTCTTTTCGAAATTGAGGAATAATAGCGAAAAGGACGACCCCTCCAGGAAGATGCTGAGGTTGTATTATAGCGGCACAGAGATTTTGCCGCCGCTCTGGAGGTCTGTATCTTCTCCAAATTTTCATCTGCCTTGCTACCAAACAACCTCGAGCCATCAAAAGGCATATTAAGAAGCCTGGATTGCACATCAGGAGCAAACCCAGACTTTCTTAGCCACGCAAATCTATGTAGCACTGTGCTAGTTGCCATGGACCTGCTAATACTATCAGCAGTGTCCAAACCTGATTGAAGGCATTCTCCCAACGCCTCCTTTCCATCCCTTATAATAGCTAGAAAGCCATTGCGTTCTTCACCTTCCGGGATGTGTTCAGCTGCTGCTGACATGCAGTCCCACAGGGAATATGTGAACCTTGCTAAGGTGCAAGTTACATAAGTAGACTTCAAAGCCATACTGCCAGATGTAAAGATTTTCCTAGACCATGCATCCACCTTTTTATCGTCCCTACCTGGAGGGATTGTAGGGTATGCCGCATTCTTTGTGGAAGTGGCTACCTGTACTACCAAACTTTCTGGAGTTGGGCGTTTGCTCAGGTATTCCGGATCAGATCTGCAGGGTCTATATTTTGCCACAAACTTTTTATTTACTGCCGGTGTGGCTTCGGGACGTTCCCATGCAGAACTAACCCTTCTCTGTAAGGCAATATGAAAGGGTAGAATGGGGTCTTGTTAAGGAGTCCCAGATAATATATCCATCATGTCATCATCTTGACAGACTGGTGAACTCCTACCCCACCCCATAAATTCTGTAACCCTGCTCATGAGTCTTCTATAACCCATATCAACATGTTCTGATGGGTCTGGTTTGTCAAATTCGTACTCTGGAGAAGTGTCCAGGCCACTTGCTGTTTGCAAACATTCTTGCAGATCTTGACTTCTTGATTGAGGGTTAATTAACTCCTCTGGAACAGATCGTGTGCCAAATTTGACACCAGCAGAGGTGACTTCTTCCTCTTCCGATAAATCCCCTCATAGATGGATGACATGGTTCTGAAAAAATCATGCCGACTCAGGTTGAAAAACCTTTTCAGGTAATGCAGGTTTTTTTCCCTTATTAATGGCTTGGGCATCGACGAAAACGTCAATGGTGCCGATGTCTTAATCACATCCTTCGACGTTGTTGAGGGAACTTTCGACGACTTCGATGTAATCGTTGAGGGAGCCGTGGAAACTGTCGAAGGAGCTTTCGTGGTTATCGAGCGTGAACTTGACGTAGCTTCCTTCGAGGGAGTTGTCGACTCGAGGACCTTCGATGACGTCGAAGTCGACTTCGATGGCGTATGATCTTTCGACACCTTTTTGTTTCCCTCTACCTTCGATTTATGCACCGAAGGATCTTTTTTATGAGGTGATCGAGAAGAGTCTCTCGATGACGCTCTCAACGTCTTTTTATCAGCTTTCCTTGTTTTGGACCTTCCTCTGTCACTTTTCTTATGGACAGGAGCATGGTCTTCTTTAGCTTTTTTTGAGGGGGTCGGGGACGCGTTCTCAAAACTTTTAAGCATGGAAACTTGAAAAAGCTTTCCATTTACTCGGGGATTCATGCTTTGATGGACATGCTATAACCTCCTCCGAAGATGTCGAAGAGGATGAGGGAGATCGATGCCGTCTTTTCTTAGCCTTTTTAGATGACTAAGAAGAAGACTTTCTCGATCTACTCCTCAATTGATATTTTTTATGATACTTTTTCGAAGACCCGGCCGAGTCTTTCTTTTTTAAAGTGGACTTCGATAAACCCTCCTCCATCGCCAGTTTACCTCTACGCTCTTAAGGCTTTGTGGGTCATCGACTGGCACAAACAATCTTCAGTACGGTGGTCGGGACAGAGGCACCAAAGACAATTCTTGTGTGGATCCGTCAGGGACATCTTTCCACATTTTAGGCATTTTTTAAAGCCTGTCTTCGGTGTGGAAGGGTTCGAAGAGGACGACATAGCTTTTTCTCACAAAAGACTGAAGCGCTGTTTAACTCTATCCGAAGCGAAGCTAACAGAAAAACGGAACTGAAGCCAACGGGCGCGCTCGAGGCTCTTATACAGTGGATGATGTCGGTGCTCGACGGATGCCGCCGAGGGACATCGACGTTGCGGCATTGAGTGGAGCACCCTCTGCTGGAGAGAGGAAAAATGTTCCGAGGCGAAACCTAAAGGTAAGGATATATCTAAGATGAGGGATACGTGGGAGGACACAATCCATTCAAAGGAACAGTTTTGACCAGTGGTGAAAGTGTGGTAACAAAAGGAGTGCAGCCAGTACATTCAGGGAATGTAGGCTATCCTGCAGATCAAGATGGATATAGATTTTGGTCACAAGGCAGAGGGCACGCACCAAGATGGGATGAGGAGGATTTCAGAACTCCCAAGGAGGAGGCAGCGGGTTTAATGGAGGACAGCCACAGCAATGTTGGAATTGTGAGATGCAGCACCAACATGCAGGAGTAGAGCGGGCATGCAACAGAACTGGCAGGTTCCAAGAAGGGGGATGGGCTATTCTGCACAGTATAATACAGAATCACAGGAGTATTATGTCCAAGATCACGAACAGAATCAGATACATGTGCCGCAAATACAGCAGGCACAGCAAAGCCCAGAACAAGTACAGATGCCACACAGGTATCTATAACAAGAGCCTATACAAGCACAGCAAGTATTGACACAGCAAGCAGCTGCACCACAATGGAACACGCTTGCAGGGCCCCCACAAAAGTCCACAACTAGGATATTGAATGTTATTCCATTTTTCATGGTGTATCTGGCATTCAAATTCAGACTGCGTCCACCTAGTTGGCACTTCTTGTTGCCCCAGGAGGCAAAGAGGTCCACACGGGGGTGACCCCATTTGTGAAAGATCTCCTGCAACATTAGGTCGTTCAACTGCCACTTGTAGTTGTCTGCTCCCAGTCTGCTGAGCCTGTCTGCCTCCAGGTTGGATTCTTCCGGCAGGTAGACCGCCGTGAAGTAGATGTCTCCAGGGCCCATTCCCACATGCTGACTGGCAGCCTGCATAGTGGGGGAGAGAGGGGGGGGAAAAGAGCTCTGGTACCTCCCTGCTTGTTGACATAGAACATGCTGGTCGAGTTGTCGGTCTGAATGAGGACGACCTTGCCCTCGATGACCGGGAGGAAGGCCCCAAGCACCAGCCAGATGGCCTTCAATTCAAGCCAATTGATGTGGTACTCCTGTCGGGTCCCGGTGCCATGGACACAGTGGTCGTCCAGAGTGGCCCCCAACCCTCGAGAGAGGAGTCTGTTTGTGTAGGTTGTTGGAAAGGGTTGCCCGTCCTCAGGTTGAAGTCTCCGGACCATCATGTGAGGTCTGGGTGAAGCGACCGAGGAACGTTGATCATCTTTGACTGATTGCCCCGTTCCTGGTTCCAGGATGCTGCAAAGTGCAGCTGCATCCTCCTCATCTTGAGTCTCGTGTGGAGGACGGCCAAGAGGACTGCTGCCATGAGACCCAGTAGGTGTTGGTACCACCAGGCCGAGGTAACTTCTCTGCTGAGGATGTGCGCTATGGCTCTCTTGAGTGCCGTGATCTTGTCCTCCGAAGGAAACATTTTCTTGGAGCATTTGTCCCAAATGAGGCCCAAGAAGGTCAGTGTGTGTGGGCTGCAGCTGCGACTTCCTGAGGTTGAGTGAAAAAACCAGCTTGTGCAGTGTGTGCATAAGAGCGTGGGAAGTATGGTGCACTGCTTCCGGCGATGTAGCCCTGAGCTGCCAGTCATCTAGGTTCGGGTAAATGTGGTGGCCTTGCGACCTGAGGAGGACCGCCACTGTGTTAATCGGCCTGGTAAAGAGCCCGGGGGCCGAGTTGAGGCCGAAAGGAAGCATCTCGAATTGGGAATGGTAGCCCATGATCCTGAATCGCAGAAAGGAACGATGAGGCTGCCAGATTGGGACGTGTAGGCACGCGTCCTTCAGATCCAGGGAGCACATCCAGTCTCCTTTGCACAATGGCTCCGCTATCAAGGCTGGCGTAACCATCTTGAAATTTTGTAGAGGTAGGGAGAGGTTGAGGGTGGAAAGGTCCAGCACAATGCTCAGGCCCGCCTGGTTCTTTTTCTGAATGGCGAAAATCCTGGAGTAAAAGCCCATGCTTCGCTTGGAGGCTGGGACTGCCTGCACAGCCTGGCTCTCGACGAGCGACCGGATCTCTGCCAAAAGAGTTGCTGTCCCAACCTGTGGGAGTGGAGGGGAGGAGGGAGGAGAGGCTGGGATAGGGAGGCAGTACCCTGTGGAGACTACAGAGAGGATCCAGGGATCCGCAAAATTCTGGCACCAGAAATGTGCATGGAGAGCAAGCCTGTCCCTCCACTGGAGAAACGTGGACCCGTAGGGGTGTGTCATGCCTTCTTTCCCTCTGAGGCTGTTGCAGAGGAGGGAGACTGGAAAAATACCTTAACAACACCCTCCCGCCCCCCCTTTTGTGTTGTTTGCGCTGATGCTGGGACGGCAAACGGTCAGGCTGCCTGGACCTCTGCTCTTGGAAGCTGCGGAACCCTCCGTACGTACGCCCCTTCTCAGAGCGCTGATGTGACTGGGTGTAAAGTTTGGGCGTGGTCTTTGTAAGAATGGATAGACACTTGGCCGTTTGAGAGATGTTTTTGTTTTTATCCAGGTCCTCGTCCGTTGTGAAGTGGAAGAGGTCACCCCCTTCGAACGGAAGATCTATTGAATCGTGATTGGCTCTCCGGTGCAAGCTCTGGGAGGAAATCCGCAATTTCCTGCCAGAGCCTCTGGTTAACGGCTGCCAGCATGGCATCCGCGTTGGCTTGACGCAGGTGCAAGTACACGTTGGAATACAGCTTCTTCCCGTACGCCTCCAAGATCTTCTCCTCCTTGCCTAGCAGCGCTGCAGAGGAGGAGGCTGAGGACGACTGAGGCTTGGCGTACAGTGATGCTGCAGAGATCACTGAGGAGTGTGGATGAGGATGGGCCGATAGCAAAAGTGTATCCCCCTCCATCTGTCTGTACTTGGCGTCGAGGCATTTATTCACGGCTGGGTTGAGTGGGGCTTGAGCCAACCCTTCTTGGCCAAGGCCACTACGTCCTTCTACATCGGGATCCCCGTTCCGGCAACGGGACGTAGCGTGAGGACTTCTGCGAGGACCCCCTCTGCTAATTGCTCGACCTCGGGTTGAGGAAGGCCCAAGTACTCTGCCAGCCCTGCCAGACGTTCGTGGAAGTCCTTGGCTGAGGATGGTGTGTCGGGGTCCTCCTCCTCAACTGTGTCCACCTGTGGATCCGGTTGGTCCATCACCGGTGGGCGGGGTGGGTGTGCTAGGAGCGAGAGCTTAGGTGCAGCAAAGGCTCGTGCGGAACCGCCTGCACAATTGGTTGGGGGGCCGGAGCGGGCAGCTGAGGCTGAACAGGGACCGTAGGAGCCTGTACTGGGGCCTGAGGCACCAGCGGGACAATTGGAGGGAGCAAGTCCCTGATGGCGTCACTGAGGACTCCCCCCCCCCCCATCTGTGGAGATGTCATGAGCCCGAGGAACTTTTCAAATAACCTGTCCTCACAGGCTGGATTGGTGGTAGGTGATATTGACGGGGTAGCGGGCAGCTGCTGGAGCTGTTGCGTGCCCTGCCCATATAGACGCAGCGGGAACCTGCCTTGCATGAAGGAAGGATAAGCTGTAGGCCACATATCTGGTTGACACCAGTCCCACCTTGACACACGGTCCTCTGCCCGCCTTCCCTGGAGTGGCATCGGCCGGATGTTCGGATTTCCTGGCGCGGTTGCCATCTTGTCAAGCTGCCTTCCACGTGCCTGTGCCATGTTGCTCGGCTCACTGGGCCCCCCCCGTGCAGTACTCGTGTGGATCATGGGGCCTCCCCTGTTCCTCAGGCCTAGGCCCGGTAGGCGGTTTGTCCTCAGCAGATCTGCCAGTAGAACTGCGTAAAGGTGCCCCCTTGGACATGATGCCGGTACTAGGGCGTAGCCCCCCGGGTGAAGACCCGGTAAAAGGACCTTCTGGTCCCTCAGCACCGTCCCCGGGAGGATATACAGATCCCTCGGCCTGTCGGCCGGTAGCTGATACAGCCTCAGTACTTGTGCTGTTACGAGGAACTGGGCGGTCCCTCCTGCGCGGACGAGCCCTTCGGAAGGAGTCTCCCTTGCGGGGTGCACTCGAAAAGAGTGGCCCTACCTTGGGCTTGGATCGGTGATAGACAAAGTCCTTTAGGTCCTCCGAGTATCCGCGCGTGGAATTACATGGCCGAAGCCAAACCCAGGAGCGCTGGTGAATTCGGGCCGCTCCTGTCGATGTGGAAAAGGGGACTGCGGTGTTGCGCCAGAGGGCAGAGTCAGGGCAGCACATGCTCTCAGGGCCGCACCCCTGTGCGCCTCTAAATGTAAAGGGGAAGAAGGTTTTTTCTGGTGAAAAAGGTTCTGTCCCCCGTCCCTTGGAAGGGACGCCCCATGCAGTATGGAGGAAAGGAGACGGGACGCAAGAGTAATTGAGAATATCTAATGAATTTTTGTTCAGACCAGAAACACCTATGGACAATGAAGATGGACAGATCATTCCTCTAGAATTAGAATCAGCAGTAGTCTGAGAGGAAAGGGCGGTTGTCCATGGAACAGACCATGAGGGAAGATCATAAAACCCTCGGGAGGAGTGTAGTTGACCTTCTTAGGTGAACAGGTTTTGCAGTACCGCTTGGCCTAAGGCCGAATCAGAACGTGCAGTAACGTTCAGGCAGTAGTGTCTGCAAAAGGCTGACTGGCTGGACCATGTCGCCGCCTTGCTAATCACCTGCCATGGTACATGTCTTTGGAAGGTGACCGCTGTTGCCTTGGCCCTGACCCCAAGAGCGTGAATGTCCCTTGGAAACACCTTCCGCTGTACCATGTATGCTTCCTGAATGGCCAAGACCATCCACCTGGCTATAGAGGCCTTAGACACTTTTCCGACTGGTTTCGCTCCACCGAAGGTGACAAAGAAGGTTGTCCAACTTATGGAAATCCTTGGTCCTGTCCAAGTAGAATGTCAGTGCTCGCCTGATTTCAAGACAGTGCAGCACTTTCTCCACCTCATCCGTACTACCAGTGAAGAAAGTCGGGAGTACAATCTCCTTGTTGAAGTGGAATGAGGAGACCACCTTCAGGAGAAACGAAGACCGGAGGGGGGGGGGGGGGGGGGGGGGGTCTGTACTTTCACTCTCTATTTGGTAGAGGAGAGGCACAGAGGACCCCTGCCAAGATTCTTTATTATTGGTAAACGTGGTCGAGCAATCAAGGCCTAGCTTCTCAGGAGGTGATGCAGGCTGGTTCTTAAGTACAATGTAGTCCCCAAGCACCCACAAAGGAATGTCCACACACTGTATCGGTTAAAACACCGACTTTATATAATTAATATTCAAAGTGATGTACACTATCACGATAACTCACTTTGTACTCAGAAATCAACGATGGTAAATATATACAGTTCTAAAGTGGTACCACTAACGTTATCAGATCTCATTAAAGTGCATACGGTCAGAATGACACACAGATCAAAATAAAGAGGAAACCAGCAGTAGAGAGAGGAAGGAAAGAAAGATGGTTGAACAATTGGCAGAATACTGGTCACTACCGTTAAACATAGTTCTGTGTGTAGATCCCCCCCCACCTAGGACACCTGTAGAAGAAAGATACAAGCCCAGTCCATATATTATTCACACTAGACTTCCCAATAGTTCTGCAACCTCAAAGTACCTGGCGTTGTAGCGTTCCTCGTCGGGGAATTGACGGCCCTTCTTGAGTGTCCTCCCTTTCAGGCAGGAGTCACGAGTCGTTGTACGTCCGACGGAGAACAGGTAGAGCTACAACAGTGAAGTGGCCGCGTCGTTCCTAGCGGTGCCCGTTGACGGGGGAAGCGTAAACGACCTGCAAGGAAGAGGCTTGCTGGGCACCTCAGTGTCGATAGTTCTGGACCGCAAAGAGTTTGAAGAACTGTGGCCCAGCAAGGGCGTGGAGTCGTCGGCATCTCTGTGGTCTTTGGGTGGCGGGAAACCCACCGGTGGATGCTCCTCGTCGCATCGACGGTCAGGCCTTCTCCTGCAGGATAGAGCGGCAACGGTGCGAAAGAGCGTCCTTGGATCAAATGAAGCTCTTAGGCAAACAGGAGTATGGCGGCTCCGGTCGGCGACAGTGGCGGACAACAGTCCGAGCGCTTCCCCTTGGAGTTCCGCAGCAGTCCCCGTATCGGGTCGGCAGCCTGTCGAAGGTCTGTCTACCAGGGAGCTTAGGCAAAGATCAGCTGTGCACGATGGTCCCTCGTAGCTCAGGAAGAGGGCGCCTTACCAGGTCCTCTCTGGGTTAGTCCTTGGAGGCACAGCAGCTTTCAGATTGTGAAGGAGAGCAACAGCAATTCTTCTCGTCCAGCAGGGCTTCAAGGTCAAGCTTCAGTTACTCGTCATAGTGGACTTTAGCTTCTGAACACGATTCCTAGCAGTGAGAGGTCCCCAGATATACTGTTGATCTCCCATTTATTCTGCTGGGTCACACTCAAGTATCCAATCACGACTAAGGGCATTCAGGCAGGCAGCCAATCAGGCACACAGTGCATTCAGGCCATTCACTTCTCTCCAGACACTCACAACAAGTTATGTGTATTGGGACAAGTACTGAGCCATTCAACACTCCATACTGCATTCATACCGGTTTCGGGCAGGGCTGTCTCAGTCATTGTGTCAACCACCAGATACTAGACACCCACAACATAGAATGTGTATTCATCACACACTCCATTCACCCAGGTCCCACCCACAGGCGTACCCACAACATACGGTCGTTGAGAAGGCTCCAGCCAGTCTGGTCCGCACTTCCCCACACTACCATATATGGAACTTCCACCCAACAGCCAGTCAGGTGGAAGGGACAGAGGTAGGGCTTCCCGGGACTTCCGGAAGATCAAGGTAACTGGTGATGGAAGACAAGAGGCCATGGGGGCCATTTTGTCAGCAACTGCCATGGGCTGAAATGGTTTATGCGCCGAGTACTATGTTGAGATCCCAGACTGGGTGTGGGCGCCTGAAAAGCGGGAACAGCCTTGTCAAACACGCCAGATGTCTTTTCAAACCGGGTTGGAAGTAGAAAAAGAGACCATCAGAGTTTCTGTATGCGCCTTTTGCTGCCAGGTAGGCCCTGCATGTTTCTACATGGACCCCCGACCGAGAGAATGACAGCACCCGGTTTAGGATACCTGTGTCTCTGGCCCATTTGCTTCTGTATTGCCTGTGTGTAGCCTGGCTCCTGACCCCCTAGATGATTTCCATGCTGTCCTGAGACAAATGGAGGGGCTGGATAGTTATCTGCTCAGGCACCAGGCTGCTAGGGCTAGCCTCTCTGGAGAGTGGTGGGTCACCGCCCCCCACCCTTGCGGGATCAGGAGTGGGAAGGTCCCCAGAGAGAGGGGGACCGGAGGGCGAACCGCCATCTGGAGGAGGTCCGAGTACCAAGGCCTGGCCAGACATTAGTTTAGTTTAGTTTATTTGTAGAGCGCACCAAGCCCTGAGGCATCTGGGCGCTTAACTTACATGTTACATAATTGCGTACACTTATCTTACAATGTATAAAGTTGCATCCATACAGTTTAGTATCATACAGAGATGCAGTAATGGTACAGTAGTATTTCCCCAAACAGGATAATGTACATAGTTACATAGTAGTTGGTTGTATGCGCGACCATGAGTATCATGGTTGTCGTGCAAGTACGAGCAGTTCAGTTGTTCAATGGTATGCCATGTTACAGGGAACTGTTACTTTCTTGGTCGAGAAGCCACAACTTTGCCTTTTTCCTGAACAGGTGGTGAGAAGGTTCAGATCTTAATGCTATAGGGAGTGCATTCCACTTTTTGGCTGCCAATACCGGGAAGCTAATCCCTCCTGCTCTTTGTAGCTTGAACCTAGGGATATTGAGGCAATGTGTCTGATCGGTTCTGGTAGGACGTGCTGACATGTTGCGTGAGAGACTGTTAGTCAGATACTTGGGTGCCAGGTTAGCGAGAGGGACAGTGTTTTGAGTGTGATTCTTTGCTTGACGGATAGCCAGTTCAGACTGCGTCTGGTTTCACAAATGTGTTGTGATCTCGGGATGTTCAATTGCTAATTTGATGGAATTGTTTTGTATGACTTGCATCTTATTTAGGTTCTTTTGGGAGGTCGTTAGATCAAGCATGTGACAGTAGTCAAGTTTTGGCAAGACAAGGGCTCTGGCTATTGTGATGCAATTTGCTGTTGAGAAGAAAGGTCTGCAGGCAGTGAATACTTTACAGGTATATGCCAAGGAGGAGGCCCATTGCATTGGTTTGTCTTGTTAGCGAGAGACCAGAATCAATGTAAAAGCCTAGGGTTTTTACATCCTTAGATATTTTAATTATGTTCCCGTCAATGTTAAAAAGAAGACTTGTTCATCTAGTTTGTTGAGATTTGCTGGGGAGCTTAGGAGGAGCAACTCTGTCTTATCGTTAAAACAGTCCATGCTCAGCCATCCAGGCTTGTATGAAGTAGATTGTGGCGCTTTTAGAATCAGCTGCAGATGACGAGATTCCCAGAACTTGTGAATGACCCTGTGCAGCAGAGGGGTTGGAGGAAATGCGTAGGCCCACATTCCGTCCCACTGCATCTGCAATGTGTCCCGAATCGAGCCCTGTCCCCTGCCCCCCCCCAGGAGGCGAACTGCTGCCATGTTCGGTTGTGTTCCGTCACAAAAAGGTCTATGTGAGGATGCCCCCACATGTTGAAAATGCTCTGAAGGACATTCTTGTTGAGCTGCGACTGGTAATTGTCAGACCCCAGCTTGTTAAGCCTGTCCGCCTCGAGGTTCCATTCCCAGGCAGATAAAACGCTGAGATCTATATGCTGTGGTCTATGGCACCACTCCCACATACTGATAGCCAGCCTGCACAGCGGAGGGGACCTGGTACCGCCCTGTTGTTGAGGTAGTACATGCACGTGGAGTTGTCCGTTTGAATGCACACTGCACAGCCCCCGACTGTTCGCAAAAATGCCCTGACCGTTGGCAGAAACGCACTGAGCACGAGCCAAATGGCCAACATCTCCAACCAGTTGAGATGGTTCTGCTGGTCCTCCACCGACCAGCCTGTGCACCGCATGGCTGTCCAGGGTGGCTCCCCATCCGCTGAGGGAGAAGTCTGTCATAATCTTGTGCTCCAGCTTGGGTTGTTTGAATGGCCTGCACGCTCTGAGGTTGGAGTCCTTGCATCCACCACCCAAGATCGTGGTGCAGGCTTGCCGGTAAGGGCCCCGCCCTCCCGATTTCAGGAGTCTGTAAAGTGTAGTTCCAGTCACCTCAGTTTGAGCCTGGTGTAAGGCACAGCCAGGAGACATGTGGCCATTATGCGTACAGGTGCTGATATCACCATGCTGTGGGGACTGTCCTGCTGAGGAAATGCCCAACGGCCGCCTTGATAGCAGCCACCTTCTTGTCCCATAGGAGCCCCACCACCACCAGGGTTTGAGTGGGCTGTGACTGCAACTTTTGGAAGTTCATGGAGAACCCCAGGTCGTAGAGGGTGGTCATGAGCCTGTCTGCTGTATTCTTGACCTGACGGGGGGACTCCCCCCTCAACAACTAGTCGTCGAGGTACGGATAGACATGCAGGCCCTCCGATCTAAGCTGCGTTGTCACTGTGTTCATGAGCCTTGTGAAGACTCTTGTGCTGAGTTGAAGCCAAACGGCAGCACCTTGTATTGGAATTGCAAGGCCATAACCCGAATCCCGAGGAACAATGGGGCTGCCAAATAGGGATGTTTAGATCTGAACCCTTCAGATCCAGGGACCACGTCCAGTCTCCCCCACACAGTGACTCCGCTATCAGAGCTGGCGTAACCATTTTGAACTTCTGCAAGGGCAGGTACATATTTAAGAAGGATCGATCTAGGACCACTCGCAGGACTACCTGGTTCTTCTGAATAGCGAATATGCAGGAGTAAAAGCCCAATCCCCGATGAGGGATTGTGACCTGCTCTATCTCCGCTAGGAGTGATGGTGTCCCAATCTGAGGGAGGGGAGGAGAACAGGGAGGGGGGGGGGGCGTAATGGGAGACAGAAGCCTTGCGAACCAACACCACCCAAAGGTCCGAGAACATCGTCTGCCAGAACTGACTGTGGAGGGCCAATCTCCCTCCCACTGTAGTGCTGTGAATCTGACGCATCCCGTCATTGTTTCTTTGCTTCGCTTCTGAGGCTGGGAGGGGGACTGGAAAAACCCCTGTGCGAGGATTTTTGTTGCTTCCATCTGTGTTGACTGGGGGACCGGCCTGGTTGTCTGGACCTTCGGACGTGGAAGCATCGAAATCCGCTGAACGTTTGGGCTCCATCTGCCCAAGGTTGCCCCTGGCTGAAGATTTTGGCTGCCGGCTTGGTAAGAATAGCCAGTGACTTTGCTGTTTGGGAGCTGGTTTTCTTTCCATCAAGCTCTTCGTTCGTGGTTGAGTGAAAGAAATCGCCCCCCTCAAATTGCAGATCCAGAATTCGTTCCTGGACATTGGGTTGAACCTTGTGGCTTTGAGCCAGGACGTCCTTCTCATGTCCTTTGCTATGCATATAGCCTACTTGCAGTGTTAATATGAGCGACCGTGGCTTCCAAGAGGTCTTGTGCCACTATCTTGGCCTCTGCCAATCCTGCATTGAATGACGCCTGCTTGTCCGCCGGAAAGTCAGCGATTTCATGCCACAGTCTGAGTCGCTGCAGCAAGGATAGCATCAGCATTTGCCTGTCTGAGGTGAAGCCCTGTGTTGGAATAGACATTCTTGCTGTAGGCCTCAAGGACCTTTTCCTCCTTGCCCAGTAGCGCCAATGTGGATGTGATGGTCAAAGAAACCTTGGGCTTGGCATACACGGAGGCCGCCGTGGCGATGGACGACAGCGGCTGAGGGTGTAGTGCATCGCCCTCAACCTGCCTAAACTTAGCATCCAGCTTTTTGTTCACTGGCTGTGTGGAGTATGGTGTAGCCCAACACTTTTTAGCCAGAGCTTCGACATCCTCTGTAGAGGTATACCGGACCTTGAGTCTGTGCGGATGGAGAGAACCTCTGCTAGGACGCCAACCTGCCCGGGTACTCTGCCAGGCCGGCTATCCTGTCATAGAATGCTCTTGCCAATGAAGATGTGTCCTGTTCTTCCTCGTCCGTGTCTTGCTGGTCTCCCGCATCTCGAGGGCCTGTGGGGTCTTCCGGAGGTGGACTGACCGGAGCGGGAGGCAAGCCGGCACCCGCTGGGGAGGCAGGTGGGGCCGTAGGTTGCCTCCACTTGGAGCTTGGGGCTGTGCTGGCCACTGGGCTGGTACTGGTTGCTGAGGGAGCATACGAGGGATTATGTCCTGGATGATGCCCTTTAGAATGCTACCCCATTTGAGGAGACCGCATAAGCATCAGTAATTTGTCGAAGAACCGCTCCTCGAAGGCTGGCTGAGCACGCTCTTGCATTGGTGCCTGCGCAGGCAGAGCCATGCAACCCTGCTGTCTGCGCCCACTGAGCCTGTCATGTGAAAATGAGGCCTCCATGTAGCGCATGGGCTCAGACACAGTCGGGTAGGTTGTGGACCATGTGACCAGTGACAGAGGCCGGTGTCCAATCCACTATGTGCCTCGATTCCCGCGTTTGGTGCTCGCCCGACAGGCGCGCATCTGTTTTGGCTGCCATCTTGTCTGCCTGGGCCGCCATTTTGTCTGCCCCTGTAGGACGTGCCTCTGTGGATGACACAGGCCTGGACTCGGCCTGTTTGCTGGGACGCGCAGGCTCTGCACCTCAGGACCTTGTCTGGTAGGCTGGTGACCCTCGGCCATGGTGCTGTCAGCGCTGCATATAGGCACCCCCTCAGGCGTCCCAGTGTTTGAGCTGATTGGCTCCTTGGCTGTGGGACCGGGTAGATCCTTGGATTGCTCAGTTATTAGGTCTGTAGGTACAGGAGCCTTGTTACCCTTGTCTGCAAGCACCAACTGGCCCATCCCACCAGCTGATCTCCGTGGGAAGAAGTCACCCTTGCGGGGAGCTTTGGAGAACAATATACTCACCTTCTTGGTCTTCCTTCTAACATACTCCTTAATGTGGTCTGGAGGAGACCTGGCAAACAGTTCCCTCCACCGCACTAGCCGGTTCTTCGGGGACTGGGGAGTAAGAAAGTCACACGCCGAGCACCTCTCTCATCCGTGGTCTGCCCCAGGGCAACCGATGTAGAAGGCGCGTGGGTCTGAAGTAAGAAATGAACCGTCGTAAGACATGCACCTACTGAAGTCTGCTGTGGCCGTCAAGCGCCGGGGACGGGTGAGGCACCCGTGGACGGAGCATCTGCAAAAATAAGATTTATTTCAACAAAGAAACTAGGAGAAAAGGCGCGTGGAATTATAGGCCGCAAGGCTCAACCACAAGCGCTGGAGAATTTGGTCCGATCCAGTCGCTGCCGAAAAGAGGACTGAGGTGTGGTGCCGGTGGGCGGATTCAAGGGAGCGCATGCTCCTGGGGCCATGCCCCCATGTGCATCCAAATTTAAAGGTAAAGGCAATCTTTCTCTGGAGTAAAAGGTTGGGGTCCCATCCCTAGCAAGGGACACCCATACAGGAAAGGGGATGAGACGAAGGAGTAAGTCTTTGTGTAAGAGAAAAGTAGCAGAGTGTGTGAGCTGCGACTTGTTATGCTTGCCAGATTCCCTACTTTAAGCTTACAATAAAGTAATACTTTGCCATATTCATTGAGCCTGTCCGGTTATTTGCGTCCGTGGTAATTTATTATGGTAATTCCATTCTGCGCATGAGAAACACGCCAAGGTGCTAGTGCACATTTCAATGGAAGTTTTAATGGAAATGTGGAAGAAGACAAGACACGTCTTATTTTGGAAGCAATGTTTCCATTTTAAGACCAGATATGTCTGAATAGAAAAAACATGCTGTCCATTTTCAGAAGTATTTACAAACGCAGCTATATTCATTCTAGCAACATTGCAGCATTTGATTTTCTTTGATGGAACAAGGGTTGATGTAGGTGCAATAAGGAACAAGTTACTTATCTGCAACTTTTGTTCTCCAGCATGGGTCTTGCATGGATTCACATGCTCATGAATTCCCCACCAGGATGGGAATCTTCGTCAAATGAAAGCAGTTTAGCTTTAGGCTAAAAACTGCCTGTCTCCTCTATAGCCTATCAGTGTCACTTTGGGTCAAAACAATCCAGCCAATGGCACTCGGCTCCTAAGCTCTACCCCTGCTAGCCATCTTCAGATTTGATCACACATTTAAAGTGGCGGTATGAACCAAGAAGAGCCAAAGAGGGGAAGTAGGGAGGATTTGCATGTGAACAAGAGTTACAGGTAAGTAAGGTGTTCCTTCTCCAGCATGGTGTCTTGCATGGATTCACATGCTTAGGAATAGGATTACACAGCAGTACATATACACAACCACAGGAGGTGGCAAGGCTCACAGAAGCCAACACTTATACCTGGTACAGACTCTACCTCAAACAAATAGGTTGCACAGCACTGCTTGGCTGCCACAGGACTCCTCCCTGGAATCCCTCTGGACACAGTAGAATATTGTTTGTGAAAGTGTGGGTAGACCTCACATAACAGCTCTGCAAATGTCACGTAGGGGGACACCAGAGAAACACGGTCATCACTGCAATGGCTCTAGTGGAATGGACTCTCGGACGGCTGGGAAGCAGTCTGTTGGTGTTATGGAGATTTATCATTTGTATGCTTCATTCCCTCTCCTGGTGAGACTCCCAGCACTTTTTGCTGGACTTCTGGACCTTTTTCTTTCAATCCTGAATGAGTGGAGCCTTTTTCCTCTTATTCATTCTTGTGGGCTCTGTCTTTTGAAACTCTATTATTTGGATCCTACGTGTACTTTGGAGTCTGTCTGCACCATAGCTCATAAAGGCATCTGTGTTTTTACTACTGCTCCTAATGGGCATTGTTGCTGGGGACCCTTGGGGTCCTCCAATGGGATTATTCTTCTATATCCTCAAGTAATAACAGTTCTTAAGGATAGATGGATACTCCCAAAACTCTATAGTCTGAGAGATTGGCACACACCACCTTGAGTGGAGTGCCAAAGGGATACCTAGTATCCCCCTGCTTTTTGCTCCTGTGACAATCACCTAGTTATGGCTGGTGGCAGTCAATGTTTTCTACCAACTATTGTGTATTTTTTATGCTGCAGGCTAGGTCTATAGCCTCAGCAGTGCACAATAGGGGCACCCAAGTACCATCTTGGGGCCTCCCTTCTTTTTTCTCCATTACTAGTGTGGTTGTTCTTTGTTAGCCCTTTTACCATTCTGGTAGAGGGATGTCAGTGTGTGCGTTTTTCCTTTGGCGGGAACCATCTGGTATCCCTGCCTAGGCTCCAGAGTGTCTGAGCAGACAGGAAGCAGGGGAGGAGTTTTCCACCACCCTGCCCTTTGTCTGCAACAGTGCTTGAATCGGTCCAGCTCCCACAGGGGTATGGTTGTCCTTACTGGACAGCCAAATGCCCCTTTCTGTAAAATGCTGAGAGAGATTGCAGAGGAGTGTGTGCTAGAACTGTATAAAAATGAGGCTTCTGGAGTGTAAAGCAAGTCGACCACTGTAAGCTGAAGTAACAGAAGAAGACGACCATAGACGCCTGCAGACCCATTGCTACACTGTGAAGCGACCACTGCTGTTCTGACCCAGGCAGGTTTCTGTGCGACAGAGGAGCTCCGACGAGGACTCCTTCCCTTTGGCTAGTGGGAACAACTAGTCCCAAGACAAACTTTGAAACAAGCCATCTCCCGCGGTCCTAGGAGTTTCCAGAGCCACTGAACACCAATACCAGGAGACCTGCAGCTCATTTCGAGTGCATCGTTGTGGAAAGGCTGAATCCATCAAAATCTTTACTGAACCCGTAAAGAGACACTCCAGAGATCCGAACAAACTCGCCCAGACCCCCCTCACCAGAGAGTGGGACTGCAGGAAGCAAAGAAGATTGACTGGGCGATCCGTATCCTTGGCTGGTGCTGCAGAAAAAGCACCAAGCCTGCAGAGTGAACCAAGAAGTTGCTGAAAGTCGTGCTTCAGGTCCTCCCTCAAGACTGCTGCTAAGAGATCCAGTCTATTGTTCTGCCTTCAGTCATTGGACCAAGGATTCCAGAGGTCAGGTCCAGAGCTGCAACATCGCGGAGCATCCAGCACAAACATTTTCTTCTAACCTAAGGTACAATGGGGGGAAAAGGTATTGCTTACCTGATTCCAATTAGTCACTCCAGAGCGTTGCAGTGCAAGTAGAGGTGCCCAGGCAACCCCCTCTTACCTCAGACCCAACCTGCTGCATGTGTCCCCTTCTCAAGACCGTTTTAAGGTCTCCCTTGTTAATTGTTAACTTGTTGCTTCAATAACACTAGAAACTGTAAGAAATCCACAGGAACTCTTCGTAAATGTGCTGCTTGTCAAGTCTTCAAGCCCTCACCGCACTACTTTTTGCTAGGGTTGTGTTCTTGGACTTTAAGGACTTACAAGGGGAGGAAACCGTCTCTAGAACCTTGAACTAAGGTTATGTTACATTAACCAACCATTTTCCTCCCTTTAAGTGACATTACATGTGTTTGCAGAGTAAATTCATTACCGTATAAACCTCATGAGTGCGCAATAACTGATAATACGATAACATTGTTTTTTCCCTTTTTCTTTTCTGGTGTACATATAATAAATATATACTTTTGATGTAACTGCTTCTTTGCTGTGCCTGTCTAAGATTCAGTGTACTTACCTACAGCTCCCATTTTCCAGTCACATAAGCCTGACTGCTCGGCCAAACTACCAAGTTCCTGAGCTAGTACAGACTGATACTAAGAGTTGGGGATATACAAACAACTGGGATGGCTTACTAAAGTCTTACTGCCAGTACGACTTTAGGAAAACTCTCCTAACACTGGTGTTACAGCTTGTGGGATTTGTGTAGGTTGGATTACAACGATGTCTGGTTGTATTGCACACAAACAATCCATCCTCCAGGTCACTATACTATAAAGTACTAAAACTATGTCCACTATGGAAAAACAATATATAAGGCAGAAGCTCTTATGTCTCTTACTGTTGAAAAACTGAAAGAAATGCGTAAAGATAAATGTGTTAGTACAAAAAGGAAAAAAGCTGAGTTAATCCAAAACTTGTAGGATTACGAAACTTCAAGTAGGCCTGTAACCCCCTACTTCCAGAATAGAACTAGAAGATAATGATGGTCAAAGTTTAACTCTTAGGCCTCACATTCCAGATAATGAGCTAGAAGATGTGGATGAAAATGTAAATAATCCACTTGCCAATCCTCTGACCTCTCCCCTACCTGTATCTAACATGCCAGCTGAACTGTTTCTAGAGCTAGAAAAAAAGAAAACACAGCTTGAATTCAGGAAACTGGAAATGCAGTCTGAAATGAAAGACAAAGAAACGAGGAAGGAACTGCAACTCAGGGAAAGAGAGACGCAGAATGAACTAGAGATGAAAAAGTTGTCCCTTGATTCCACTTATGTTTCAGAGTCCGCTTTGCCAAGCCACTCCAGAAGCAGGAAGCCCCGTCTCCCCAAAGATTTGGCGAGTTTGTATGATTTGAAGACAAATATTCTTGATTGGCCGAGTACATTTGAATTTACATGCAAGTACAAGGTATTTGTGAAAGTGAGTTTGTTCCATGAGCAATCTCTAGGCTCCCCCAGAATGGCTGTGATGGAGTTGAATGATGTTGATAGACAAGATTACCAGTTGCTAAAAACTGATCTCATTGCCAAGTTTGGGAAGATCCCTTCCCAATACCTAAGAAGGTTTAGGGACCACAAGAAGAGAGATGGTAACTTGTGGGCCACTTGGGTGTGTGAAAGCCTGAAAAACGTAGATGGGTGTATTAAGGGCTATAAGGTTAGCTCTTATGAAGGCAAGAGGTGTCTCTTCATGCTGGAAAGTATTTTTGATGCCTGTTCCCTATAGCTGAGACAGCATCTTGCCTACTAAAGAACTGGACCCCAAGAAGCTAGTAGTGGCTGCAGACTTATGGGTGGCCAATAGGGCTACTCACAAGGATTCTGGGGCTCCTCATAGGAAAGAGGAAGGGAAAAAGCATGAGAAGGATCATTGTAAAAATCCCCCACCAAAAGAGAGGCACAAACATAACAAGGGTACATTCCCCCATAAACAACCTAATAGGGCTAGTGAAATCTCTAGGCCCAAACCAGAGGGAGGTTATCAGAAACCCCCATTCCAAAAGACCTTTGGGAAATGTGTGGTTTGTGGGTCTGGTGACCATGTGAAAGGAGATCCAATATGTAAGGTTAAACCTTCATGGATCCCCTCTGCCAGCTTAGCATTCACACAGATGTGGACATTCCCACGACAGGGGCTAGCTTTCACCTTCAAGCTGAAGAACCCAGTGTTGTTAAGGCTAGAGTTTCTTTAGTATCTCTGGGACTGTGGGAACAACAGAACATTGAGGTCTATAATTCCATTCCTGATAATACTAAAGAGTATAAAGACAGTGTACTTGTGAATGGTCAGGACACCCCTGCCATTAGTGACACTGGGGCCAGTATAACAGTCGTAGATGAAAGTTTCCTTCAACCTGAGGAAGTTGCTAAGGCTCCCAAAAGGCTTACCAGGTTAGCAGAAGGCCCAGTCCAAATGTGCCAAGTATTGGCAGCTATCATTAAGTGTAATGAGAGGACCATAAACATTCCTGTAAGTGTTCAACTAGAAGTCCCAGGAAGAGTACTGTTGGACAATGATTAGAAGGCCCTTCGGTGTAGTCTCAGGCACACCCAACCCCCCTCTAAGAAAAAAAGGGAGTTGACAAGGAAAGCCAGAGAAGCAACCTTAAAAGATCTTCCAACAGAGACCAAGGGGAAACCTAGAACCTCTAAAGGAAGGAAGGACCCCAAGCCCAAACCTTTCAAAAGAAAAATGCTCCTGTTGAAAACCTAGAGGTCACCCCTGTGACCACACCACCAGCTGAGGCTGAGTTGGTGCCAAAGGTATCTCCCGAAGAACCCTCCTCTGATGAGTCAGAGGAGGAGGAGATTCAACCCGATCTAGATCCAGGAGACCACCCTGAGCTACAGCTTTCACAAGGTGGACCCTCAAGGACAGACTTCAGTAAGGCACAAAGAGAGGATTCCCTCTCTAGTAGGTCTGCATCAGCAGGCAGCTTCCCAGAGTGAAGGGAAAGACCCTGTGAATCATAGTGTATACTGGGACGATGGGATCCTCTTTTTATTGAGCCTATGGAGTCTATTCCAGGAGACTGGTGGTACCCCAGGAATTTAGACCAAAATTCTTAGAGTTGGCACATAAAGACCACCTGGCTGGTCATTTAAGCTCTAAGACGACCAAGGAGAGGAACTCATGGTACTTTTACTGGCACAAGATGGGCGCAGAGATTGAACAATGCTGTAGGAGTTGTCACACTTGTCAGTGAGCTGGCAAGAGTGGAGCCAAGAATGTGGCACCCTCTGTGCCATTCCCCGTGGTGGGTGTCCCCTTTGAGAGGGTGGGGATTGACATTGTTGGTCCCCTACACCCTCCCAACATCTTGTCACGATTCCTGCCCCTGGCATATCAGGCTGGAGCCAGGTCACGGCCACCTAGTCGGCCCCTAAGGGCCTCTCCATCTCCCCAGACACCTACTTGGAGTCAGACTTGGCGCCTTTGGCACCAAGCTCACACACAGTCCTGAGATCCACTTAGTATTGGACTTGCAATGTATTATGGGGCAATGGATGCCCCCATGTAATTCAGTTCCTTGAACTGGATGAGCGGTCTAGTCTTTCGGGTGTGGCTCAGCACAGGGATACCTGGGATACCTACAGACTATTTAAACCACACCCGGCCTGAGAAACATGCTTTGCGCTTCTCTGCACCTGCAGCGTGACACTCACCGTGCTCGGATCTCCTGAAGAGGCCCACTTCTTTCTTCAACGCCAGCGCACCTGCAAGACTAAGAACTTTGTTGCCAATACTCACCTCGAAGAGCATCCAACTTCTGTCCAGCTCTTCCCAGCCTTGTGGATTCCTACGGCAGAGACAGCTCCATCTCGGCACGCCGCGCCCTACCAAAGGGAAGAAGAATAGAAGAAAAAATGTTAGTAAGCATTCTGCAATACTTAGCTCTCTGGAATTTGCAAATAGAGTTTAATCCTTACCTGAACTCCCGTCGATCGGACAATTTCTGCTCCGGAGCATCCCACCGATCTGAAAAAGGGGAAAAGACACATCAGGTTAGCGCAAAACATTTAAGAGGCGCCGCACATCGCGCTTTCTCACCGCAGCTCATCTCCTCAGCTTGCTTCCATGCTGGGTTACTGCGGCACCTAAAAGGACACGGAAAAGACGAACATTGGTTAGTGCTAAGGAAGCCAATAAGCATCCCCAGAGGATGATGAAGCCTTAGAATTAGATGGTAAGTTGGCTTTCAGGGTAGAACGATAGGCTCAGGTATGGTGCGACCGAGCGTTAGTTATTTGTGCGACTGCTAACCTGTTGTGTTCTTTTCTCTTGCCTGGTGACGTCGAGCAGAGGATGACTGTTCGGTGGCCAGTCCGCGGCTGCAGGATGGAGGGTTCCGCGAAGATCAAGAATGGAAGATAAGCTCCCACGTAGCTGGACGTCCGGAACAGGTGCGGAAGCGCTCCAACTCCGATGACTATGGGAATCAGGTAAGATGCGATGCGCTGCAGACTATGGAGTGCAGGAGACAGGTAAGGCGCGCCTTCAGCGATGGAGTAGCTGGAGTTTGGAAGATGCGCGACGAGGTGATGAGCAGGAAAACAGGGAAGGACGGCGATAAGCGGTACGCTGCACAAGGCAGACTAACTTGAAGCGCCAGTATGTGGGCGGGTTGGCCTTAAATAGGCTGGACCTGGCCCCTCCCTTTGGCCCCCCTTGTGGCTCCCCAATGATCCTCTATGGCCACGCCCGGCCCTGATGCACGCGCCTTAGGCACAAAGTGTGCAAAGGAACAAGCTACTTACCTGTAACTGTTGTTCTCCAGCATGGGTCTGGCATGGATTCACATGCTCATGAATATTCCCCGTCGTCAGGCTGGGAATCCTCGGTAAAGAAAAAATCAGTATCAGTTTCGTTTCTGATCTGTCTTTCTTAGTAGTAACCAATCACTGATCTCTGGGTCATACTGCACCCAGCCAATGATTGCCCTCTCCCTAAGCCCTGCCTCTGACAGCCATCCTCAGATTTGGTAGCACGCCAAGTGGCAGTATGACCAGGTGAAGAGCCGCAGAGGGGTAGGTGGGAGGGTTCGCATGTGAATCCATGCCAGACCCATGCTGGAGAACAACAGTTACAGGTAAGTAACTTGTTCCTTCCCCAGCATGGGGTCTGGCATGGATTCACATGCTCATGAATAAAAGAATACATAGCAGTATACACATGCACAACCACGGGAGGTGGCAACAGGCTCAACATTAAGCAATACAACAACTCAACATTAAGCATCTCTTATCTCCTCACCAGGCTCACCTTAAGCGAACAGGTTGTGCAGCACTGCTTGGCCGACCCTGGACTCTTCCCTGGAGTCCCGATCGACGCAGTAGAATCTTGTGAAGGTGTGTGTCGACCTCCACGTAGCAGCCCTGCAGATGTCCAGCAGGGGCACACCAGACAGGAACGCCGTGGTAGCAGCGATCACTCTGGTCGAATGGGCTCTCGGACGGCCGGACAGCGGTCGGTTTGCCAACCGGTGACAATGCATGATGCAGCCGGAGAGCCATCTGGAAATGGAAGTCTTTGAGAGAGCCTTCCCTTGATTCACAGATCCAAAGTTCACAAATAGTTGTGATGTCTTTCGAAAACTCTTTGTGCGGTCCACGTAGAACTTCAGCGCTCTAGCTACATCCAGCGAGTGCAAAGTCCTCTCGGCCAGCGTTGAAGGCGACGGGAAGAAAACTGGTAACACCAAGGGCTTGTTGAGGTGGAAGTCCGACGGCACCTTGGGCATGAAGGAGGGGTGCGTCCTCAGCACTACCCTTGTGTCATGAAAAGTCAAGTACGGAGGCTTGCAAGATAGGGCCTGAATCTCTCCCACTCGTCGTGCAGAGGTGATGGCCACGAGGAACCCTGTCTTCCATGACAGGAACTTCAAAGGCGCCGAATGTATAGGCTCGAATGGGGCTCCCATGAGCCTGGTCAGCACCACATTAAGCTCCCACGGCGGGGCAGGGGCCTTCACCGGTGGGAATGACCGGAATAGTCCCTTCATAAATTCCTTTACCAGGCGATGAGACCACAAGGACGCCCGTCCCGTAGTCCTGGTATATCGGGAGATGGCAGCCAGATGTATTTTTATGGAGGCGTGAGCCAGTCCAGCTTTGGCCAGCGACAGTAGGTACGGTAGCACTTGAGGGGCCGTAATCCGCAGAGGGTTCATCTTCTGTGCACGGCACCAGACAAAGAACCTCTTCCATTTATGACCCTAACACTTGAGAGTTGAGGACGCCCTGGCCTTTGCAAGAACCTCTCGGCAATCAGCCGGGATATCGTACCCTCCAAACTCTAGTGCTGCAGGAGCCAGGCCTGCAACTTTAGCGACTGTTGGTTTTGGTGTAGAATGGCACCTCCTTCTCTGGAGAGAAGATCCGTGTCCGCCGGCAGCCTGACTGGCGGGGACGTTGACAAGTCCAGAAGGTCCGGGAACCAGACCTGCCTCGGCCATGCCGGTGCGACGAGGATCATCCTGCACCTGGACTTCTTGAGCTGGCTGATGAGGCGGAGCAGCAACGGCAATGGAGGGAATGCGTATAGAAACAGGCCGTCCCAAGGGAACGAGAAAGCATCGCCCATGCTCCTCGGCTGTGGGAACCTGCTGGCGAACCTCTGGCACTTGGAGTTCGTCGCCTTCGCGAACAAGTCGATCTGGGGTTTGCCCCATCATTGGAAGAGTCGATCCACTTGATCCTGGTGCAGTTCACACTCGTGGCACGAGCGCAGCTCCCTGCTGAGTGAGTCGGTGATGGTGTTTTTTATTCCTGCCAGGTGGAAGGGAACCAGAAACATCCCCTAGGCGACGGCCCAGTACCACAGATCCTGGGCCTCCTTGGATAGGGCTGGGGATCTGCTGCCCCCCTGTTTCCGTATGTAGAACATCGTGGTGGTGTTGTCAGTGAAGATCCTCACCACTTTGTCCTTGAGGGACGGGAGGAACGACTTGAGCGCCCAGAACACTGCACGGAGCTCCAAGATGTTGATGTGAAGAGACCTCTCCTCCGGGAGCCAAAGGCCTCTTGCGTGGAGATCTCCGGTGTGGGCCCCCCAACCCTCCAGCGAGGCGTCCGTAGTCACCGTCTCCTGAAACGCCGGGGTTTGAAAGTCCGTGCCTGTCGTGAGGTGAGCCCGGGTGCCCCACCATAGGATCGCCCGACGGAACTCCTCGTCGAGGGGGACCCTGTCCTCGAAGCAGCCCCTCGCCTGAAACCAGCGGGCATCGAGGAACTCCTGTAGCGGACGCTTCCGAAGTCTGCAAAGGGGTACAAGGTAGATGCATGAGGACATCATCCCAAGAAGGGACTTGATGGACCTCACCCTGGCCACGTCCATGGCTAACAGGCGCCGTACCTTGCCCAGGATGGTCTTGGTCCTCTCTTCTGAAGGGGAAGCCAATTGCTCCACTGTATCAAGCTTCGCCCCCAAAAACAGTGCTACTTGCGATGGAACCAGGTGGGATTTGGGGTAGTTGATGGAGAACCCCAGCTCTGTGAGCAACCGGACGGTCCTCGCCATATGATCGACGGCGAGTTCCCTTGACCTTGCCCGGATTAGCCAGTCGTCCAGGTAGGCGTAGATGTGGATCCCTGCAGGCGCAGCCGCGCCGCCACTGGTGCCAGGCACTTGGTGAACACCCTGGGTGCCGACTTTAATCCGAACGGTAGGGCTCTGAATTGGTAGCGGCGTCCTTAAACCACGAACCTGAGGAACTTCCTGTGCCTTTTTAGAATGGGGTTGTGGAAGTAAGCATCCTCCAGGTCCAACGACGATAGGAAGTCGCCTTCCTCCAGCTGTCCCAGCACGTGCTGGAGGGTGACCATCCTGAATTTCTGCGCCTTGATGTATTTGTTTAACCAACGCAGGTCTACAATGGGGTGCCAACCGCCTGTCTTCTTTCTGACAAGGAAGTACCTTGAGTATACTCCGGAGCCCCGGAGCCTCCTGGGGACGAGCTTGATGGCACCTTTCTTGAGCATCGCCTTTACTTCCAACAGCAGTTGAGGGACGCGATTCTCCTTCCTGGCCATGGGAGGAATGCTAGGGCACTTCTTTAGGAATTCCAGCGAGTGCCCGTTGGCCAGGGTGTCCAACACCCAACGATCAGTGGAGATAGACTCCCACACCCTGACGAACTTCGTCAGCCGGCCTCCCACTGGGGTGCTTCGGTGGGGGACCAACAACCCGGCCGGGTCAGTCTTGCTTGGAAGCGGCCTTGCCACCTTGGCCTCCTTGGCGACGACGGTTGAAACCCCCTTGCGTGCCGCAACCTCTGTAGGCCTCCTGGGAAGAGGAGCGGGCCGCCTGGCGGCAGGTGGAGGAGCCACCGTTGGATCCTTTGGAGGCACCCTGTCTGCCTCCAGGGCTCCAAAAGGGCCGTCGCTGCTGAAGCACCCCAAGGGCCCAGGCCGTCTCTGAGTCGGTCTTGATGGCCTGTAGAGACTCACCCACCGCCTTACCAAAGAGGTTGTTGCCGTCGAACGGCATGTCCAACACTCTAGTCTGGACGTCCTGGTGAAAGTCTGTCGCCTTGAGCCATCCTCGTCGTCTGAGGCAAACTCTGTTGCCCAGTTGGCGAAATCCCGTATTGGCAATGTCAGTTGCCACCGTAATGACGTGATCCGACGCCACCTCGCCCTCCTGCAGAATTTCTAGGGCCTCTGCCCTTTTGTCATCAGGCAGGAAATCTAGCAGGGGAGCTATCTTGAACCAGAGCTCCCTGTCGTAGCGGGCCACGATCGCTAAGGCATTGGCCGCCTTAATCGTCGTCGCCGCCGACGAGATGACTCGTCGTCCCATAGAGTCCCAACTTCTTACCCTCGCTGTCCGGCGGGGAAGTGGAAGTTGAAGCCGCCGCGCCCGCTGCCTTCTTCTTAGCCGCTGCCGAGACGACCGAGTCCGGCGTGGGCTGGGCCCTGAGGCACAAGGGGGCAGCATCAGGGACTCGGTACTTCTTCTCATACCTGTCCCTCTTGGCGGGTGTCGTGGCAGGGTTCTTGAGGACAGCAAGCCTCTTGTCTCAGATGTCGAGTAAAGGCACCGCGAGGACCTTCTTCCTCTTAGCCTCTCGTCGTTTGGTACAGAAACCCCTCCTTTTTCTGTTCTTCAGGGCAGAGCTGGAAGAGCTTGGATGCCCTGGTTATCATGGCGTGGAAAGAGCCAACCTCGTCGGCTGGGGACGCCCGCAGGGGGTGGGGGTGGGGGGGTGACGACGGGATGTCTGCTGTGTCATCGCTGCCGTCATCGTCCGTATCCGTATCCTCTCCCGGCGAGGGGGATGAGGGGTCCACCGGTCTCGCAGGCACGAAGGGCGGAGCTAGGTGGACTCTCCTCCGCTTGTTCGGAGGGCTTCCCGACGGGCCTGGTTCTGGCTCCTCCGTCGGGGTGCGTGGTAATCTCGTCCTTATCTCGGTACATAAGGATTGGATTGCCAATAAAATGGCGGCCAAACTATCCTGGGGCTCGGGCAATGGCTGCGACGGACGGGATGGCCGCTCCACTGGGCCCTGTTCGTCGTCGTTATCTTCGATCACGTCAGTAGGGACCGTCCCCTTTGATCGAACCTTCTCTAACCTCTCGTTGAGGTTTATGAACCTCTCGTTGAGGCCTATGGACCTTTCGTTGAGGCCCTTCTCGGTCTCCACCAGTTCCTCCTCAGAGGCTGATTCTGAGTCTGTAACGGCCACCGCCCCCCCTCTTTTTCAGCTGGGGGCTTCACAGGGGTCTTAGCAATGGGCTGCAAATAGGATTCCTTCTGCGGCGGCAGGGATACTCTGGGCCCAGAGGCCGTTTCCATTGGCGTAGTCTCAGCCGGCTCCGCCAGGGTCGCAGCGACCACTTCGGTAGAGGCCTTAGCTGGGTGGATCAAGGCCCTAACCACCTTAGGTGCGTCCTGGGCCTTCGCCTTGGTGGGAGGGTCAACGCCTCGCTCCCCCTTCGAGATCGACCGGGTCTGCTCCAGCGGCCTACCCGGGTTCTCTGACTTCCTCTTCCCCGAACCAGAGCGATGGCTCGTGGTCGAACGTGCCGGGGAAGTAGCGCCCTGCTAGGCAACCGAAGAGCCCGACCTTTCGGCTCCCCCGGAGCCCGCGGACCCACGGTGCTTGGCCTTCTGTTGGGCCCCCGTCACCGGGGTGCCCTCAAAGGACTTAGAAGCCCGCTCAGACTTCTTCTTCGCCTTCTCACTTGCTGTGCCCTTCTCCAGCCAGGTGGCGAGGCGGGAACGACGATCTTGTTTGGTCCGTTCCGAAAGGTTCTTGTAGAACGCACAGTCCTTCTCCACGTGCGTCTTGTCCCCATGGAGGCAGTAGAGACATCGCAAATGCTCGTCTTCCTTGAAAACGTTATATAATCTGCATCCAGGGCAGTTGCTGAACAGCTTGGATCCAGGCGTCGAGCTCCCTTTGTCCTGGGCCATGTCCGTTGAGGTAGGCCGCAGATCTTCCGGAATCCTCCAAGAAGTGTAAACTCGACGAAAACCTCACCATTGAGGGGCGCAGAAGAATTCCGAAACGGGTCCCCGTTATCGGAAGAAGAAACGGTGGAGCTTGAGGCTTGAATAAACTGAAAAAATGAGACATTCTCCTGAAAAAACGTGAAAACGCAGTAAAAAAAACCCGAGAGCTAAACACGAGGACTCCCAACACTTGAGCGTGCAGCAAAAATCTGAGGATTGCTGCCAGAGGCGGGGCTTAGGGAGAGGGCAGTCATTGGTTGGGGCAGTATGACCCAGAGATCAGTGATTGGTTACTACTAAGAAAGACAGATCAGAAACAAAACTGATACTGATTTTTTCTTTACCGAGGATTCCCAGCCCGACGACGGGGAATATTCATGAGCATGCGAATCCATGCCAGACCCCATGCTGGAGAAGCACACTTTTTTATGAGCCTGGTGCCAGAGGCGCCAGGACTGGGTCCACTTGGACCCTGTAGGTAATAAAGACATGGGCCCTTGCCAAGTGGCCATGACACCTTGAGATGGGTCAGTAGAAGGGGTAAAACTCTCTACTAATCTGACAATGCAGCAACAGGAGGAGTGCAAAGCTTTGTTAACCCACTTTGCCCCTCTGTTTTCACTTACAGCAGGCTTCACACCCCTTGGGGCCAGTATGACATTCATTGACACTGGTGATAGTGTACCTGTTAAGAGCAGGGGCTACAGGATGTCAGATAATGTGAGGAATCACATAAAAGAAGAGGTCAATAAAAATGCTTGACCTTGGAGTGTTTGAACATTTAACAAGTCCATGGGCTAGCCCAGTTGTGTTATTACCAAAGGCAGGAACTAAAGGACTTTGATTCTGTGTGGACTACAGGGCTTTAAATGCAGTCACCAAGACTGATGCCCAGGACAGATGAGCTGGGCTCAGCTAAGTTCCTCAGTACTTTTGACCTGACAAGTGGTTATTGGCAGATTCCCATGACTGACCAGTCCAAGGAGAAGACCGCATTCTCAACTTCAGAAGGCTTGTACCAGCTTAAGGTCATGCCCTTTGGTTTAAAGAATGCACCTGTCACATTCCAGAGAATGGTTAACCATGTTCTGAATGGGTTAGAGAATTTCTGCATGGCCTACTTGGATGACATAGCAGTGTTCAGCCGTACCTGAGAAGGCCATCTTGACCACCTGGGACATGTGTTGCAGGCCCTTCGACAGGCCAATCTGACCATCAAAGCAAGTAAATGCCAAGTTGGTCAGAGTAAAGTGGTCTACCTTGGTCATGAGGTAGGAGGAGGGGAGATCAAGCTGTTAGGGTAATTTCTGGTGGTCGGCAGAGCCGTAACCGGGGTCCGCGGACCTCCAGCTCGTGGAAGGCCCTAACTCCTTCCGCGTCCCAAAGTAGTAGAGGGGCCACACAAAAGCAATTAGTTACTGCTGTTTATTAGAAGAAACAAGCAGGGACAAATACATGGAGCGTAGGTTCCAGGCAATTTATCATAGTCGGGCTCGCAGGCCTGTTTTGTACCCGAGTGACGTAACAGTTGCATCACCTACGAAAGCTCATCCCGAACCTATCGCCACTCCAGGTTGGTTCCCCGAGTGGTGGCTTCACTATAGGACCATATAGTGGAAAGGGTTATTGGTGGATCAGAGGTCAGGTGGTACGCTTGGTTCGTCCCTAGAAATTGTTACTTCGAAAATGATGCATGGAGAGAGTTAGTGATTGGTTGTGTGGTATTGTCGTTAGTGGTTAGCCCCCCGTGTCCTCATTGGTCCATCAGCGAGCCCCAAGCCTGGGACCATCGTCGTTCCCAGCCTGCGATGTAACTGGTGCTGGCAACAATGTAGGACTATGTGTCAGTGAAAGACAATGGACAGGTTCTGCTACTGCCATTAGAGCGCTCCTTTCCCATTGCCGGCGGTGTCTGAGTTGTTACGACTTTGTTGCAAGAGGGGTCCCAGATGAGGGACACCAGTGCTTCTTTAGTCTTCGGGAATTGGCATTGTATCAGGTCGGCCTGGTCACATGTTGAGAGACTGTGGCTTAGGCAGAATTACGGGGATTTAATTTGTATTTTGCTTCGGGTAGTCGCAGCAGTGGCAGGTGTCACCTTGGCTTGGAGAGCACGGAATGTGGCTGCGGTGGCTCCAGCCAGGGACTGTTCTGCATGCTCAGCACCTTGTAGCTCCTTATGAGCTGTTCTGAGGCCTACTTTGGCTTGGTTGTAGGTTGTGGCATAATGTCCATAGGGCAAGGGGCGCAGTGTGGTTCTGTGTACATCGGTCTATCTATAGGGTCTTATCCCCAGGGTTAGTAGCATGAAGCCTCTGCAAGCATCTACACAAACTCTTCTGGCGTCTTGCGTTTCTGCGATGCAGTTGCTGGCCTACGTGGATAATAACGATGCACGTCTGCGAGTGTGCGCGGTCCGCTAAGTCATAGCACTGAGTGTGTTCTTCGTATGGATTGTTTTGTGAATGATCCAGGTGCGCGGCAGCACATGTGGTTCTGTCTATCGCGGCTATGTCGTCATGTCATCTCGAACGATGGCAGCTTAGGTTGCAAAGCGTTTATTCGAGCTGGTCCATGCGATCCGTCCCAGTTCCGTCTTGGTTCCCGCCGAGTGTCTTGGGCGGTATGCAGCCTGGTTTCGCAGGTGGAGCATGGTCACGGTGTGCGTTGGCATCCGGGGCAGTGGGCAGAGGTGCAAACTCGTGTGGCCGGAGGTTCTTTGGCCGTGACGTCGTCTTCTAAAGTTTGGGCTTGGCTTGAGGGAAGGGACCCTCACATTTTTCCTCTTTGGGGTACCTCACCCTTGATGCCTGGCATACCGCATGTCTACAGTTTGCAAATGGCGACCCGTTGTGCAATGTGTTGCTGATTGTCACCCCAGGGAACCCTGCCCTCTTCCAAATGTCATCTGCATTGTCGCCCAACATTGAAATCAAGAGCCCCTTGACGTCACCAACCGCTAGCCTGTGCCCT
Source organism: Ambystoma mexicanum (assembly GCF_040938575.1). Classification (NCBI taxonomy): domain Eukaryota; kingdom Metazoa; phylum Chordata; class Amphibia; order Caudata; family Ambystomatidae; genus Ambystoma; species Ambystoma mexicanum. The sequence continues at coordinate 1,092,403,171 of NC_090929.1, forward strand.
GCTGTCAATTTTTCCATTTCGTATATCCATTTCCCCGTCCTTCCGCTCAAGGAGGGCAGCCTGCACTTACTGTTCTCCTTGTCTGCATGCTTCCAGGGTACATATTGTGGCCTTGCCCCACCCCTTTCCAATAAGGGCATCTGCGTGTATTCGGCCATTTCCTCCGGTGTGCGCTTATGCTGTGTTGTCTGTATGTCTTCTGTGTCGTCCTCCATATCGGACAATTCGTCAAAGAGGTCTAGGAGGTTGTGTGCATGAGGCGTGTCTCCTGTTCCTCTGTGTTCCCTGCGTTGGCATGAATGGCCCCTGTTGTGCGCTATCCCCGGCCCCTCCCTTTCGCGCCCTGGCAGATCTCTGAGCCTATTGACATATGGCTTGTGCGTGACGACTAGGTCTTTTTCCCACCAGCCAACTTCAAAACACTTAATGCCAGAAATAATGGTTCTTTGATTTTTACTGTTTTTGTATTATTTTGTTGGTTGCCCTTTGAAAAATTCAAGATCCTTCTTTTACATGTTGTACATTGAGGCTAACCACTAATTTTTACACAGCTCTGAAATTGCTCTGCACGTGTTTGTATATATTTATTTGTGAATACTTACCCACGTATTTGTTGATTATGTTTATGTTCTTTCCTATACTATTTGAATACAAGTGAAATACTGTAATTGCAATGTAAACAATGCGGAACTAAGTCTGCATCTCTTAACACTGGCTAAATAAAAAAGCTAAAGTGTTATCTATAAGAGTTTGTTTGCTCACCTTTTCTATATCTATATGAGAGTTAGCTAAGAAACACAGCTCTGCATATACTAAGCATGCCAATTAGTTAAATTTTTAACTAATCACCTTCACCCCGCCCTAGCCGCCGCTCCAATCTTCATTAAAAAAACACGATATCCTACGCAATACTCTATGGGTGACGTCACCAGCTGCACAACCTACTAAGTACACACAGTTTGAACATGTAATGTGTGCCACTTTCCCCATAAGAAAACCCCACAATCCCCACAGCTGTCTGTATGTGGTGTATCCATTAATCACCTTTCTCAATATAGTTAGTCTGCACCTGCTGCATCACCTCGCGTGTGATATGTTCCCTCACCAGGGGAGCTTAACCAGCCAACTATCTTCCGCAATCTGAGAGAGACTCTAGCTACCTCCTGCGGGAACCCGCCATCTATTCACCGAGCTAAAACACACAATTAATAGGAATCCTCATCTACTCATCGAACTACAACGCCGACTCATAGGAATACCACCCCCCCCACACATGTGTTCGCTATCCAGACCAATCAGCGTGGCACTCCGTCCAACACGTGGGGACTCATTACCCCATCCAATAGGCTCATCAGCACAAGAAGGGACTACCTCCGCTCTGCTCCCTACTACTACTCACGTGCCGGTCACCATCGATAGACCAAATTTTGTGACAATGTAAAACCACTCGCCACCCTATGTACAATTCCTCCCCCCACCCGCACAACACAATATTGCTCCTTGTGTGGTCCATACTCACATTAGGCTCACGTCTGCCGGTGCCGCTCGGCTGCGGGCACCCCTCCCAATCAGCTCACCACTTCCCCGCGTCTGGACACTCGGCAACCACGGGCGGGAACATTTTGAAGTCAGCTCCCGACGGCCAATCTCCGGTTGCGCAATCCGGTCGTCTCGCAGTTCCGCGATGGTCCTGCAGTCCTCCAAGGGGGCAAAGGCGGAGGGGGCCGCATTGCCGGGCCACCTCATCACAGACAATCTCGCTGGGGCCTCCAACGTGTTAGGGTAATTTCTGGTGGTCGGCAGAGCCATACCCGGGGTCCGCGGACCTCCAGCTCTCGGAAGGCCCTACAAGTGCAATTTGTTACTGCCGAGATGGCACCTAGGTCAGGAGGTCATTCAGATAGCCCAAAACGTAAAATACCTCGGCATGTTAATAAATTCAATCAATCAACGATGGTCCATGGATTACTGAAAACAAAAGGCAATGCAAGCAACTGGCAAGTCAAGCTGTCATGCATAAAAAATTTGGGAAATTCTCACTAAAACCAGTGCTAGCTTTTTACCAGCAAAAAGTAATCCCAGTTTTATTATATGGTGCTGAAAACGCTTTGGGCTGCAGCTACGACACATGGGCATCGCTGGAAGATTGTTTTTGGTCTAAGGTCCTGTCTTTCCCAAGAGGAATCTTGACATCATGTGTGAGATATGAACTGTCGCTGATTTCGCTACATGCTAGGGTATGCTGGGCTCTGGTGAGTTTGTTTCGGAAAACTTGCCAGCACGAGCATATACCACAATTTGACATCTTTTATGATCCGACGCCAACAAACAATAGCATGGTGTCATTATGGTCTAAAAGATGCGAAGAGATCCTGAGTGAATATGAAATTAGTCTGGATATGCTGCATAATGATCCAAACGCTGCCAAACTGAAAATCTGGCGCGCGGATTGGGAGCAAACTTGCGCACAACGAGCTACAACTAAAATGATGAAGGACGCGCCGCTCGAAATACGGCCTTTTAACACTCCCCAACGCTACATCAATTTGTTTCCAGATTCACAGGCTTGAAGAGTGTTCATGATGCTGCGTTTAAACGTATTTAAAACTAAAGATGGGTTGGCGTCATGGAAAACCAACAAAGTTTTAAACTTAAGCTGTAGACTATGCACTAAAGATGAGGAAACCCTCAAACATTTGGTGCTATTCTGCACGGCTCTTCGATCAGAAAGGACAATTCACCTGGGGCCTTGGGGCCTAAATTACCCCTCCGTTGTGCCGACGATTGGTGGGCCAATATGTTTCAAGGATTGGACATGAAATTGATATTACCATTGACTCGTTTTCTAATGTTAATTGAAAACCGCCTGAATGCGTTGTCAGTCGATGAGTAATGAGGACAGTGAATCGTCTGATCAAAAGAGAATTTGGGAGGGGTTTCCTAAGGGATTCCTAAAGGATGACGTTTTTCTTATGTGTTGTGTTCTGTTTTTGTTTATAACCATTTTAAAGGTTTGTAAGAAACCGATAAAATTAAAAAAAAAAAAAAAAAACTGCTGTTTATTAGAAGAAACAAGAAGGGACAAATACATGGAGCGTAGGTTCCAGGCAACTTCTCATCATAGTCGGGCTCGCAGGCCCGTTTTGTACCAGAGTAACGTAACAGTCTGCGTCACCTGCGTAAGCTCATCCCCGAACCTATCGCCACTCGGGTTGGTTACCTTAGTGGTAGGTTCAGTATAGGACCATATAGTGGAAAGGGTTATTGATGGATCAGAGGTCAGGTGGTACGCTTGGTTCTTCCCTAGAAATTGTTACTTTGAAAATGATAAATGGAGAGAATTAGTGATTGGTTGTGTGGTATTGTTGTCAGTGGTTAGCCCCCCCGTGTCTCGATTGGTCCATCAGCGAGCCCCCGAGCCTGGGACCATAGTCGTTCCCAGCCCACGATGTAACTGGTGCTGGCAACAATGTATGACAATGTGTCAGTGAAAGACAATGGACAGGTGTTGCTACTGCCATTAGAGCGCTCCCTTTCCCATCGCCACCTGTGTCTGAGTTGTTACAACTTTGTTGCAAGAGGCGTCCCAGGCGTGGGTCACCAGTTCTTCTTCAGTTTTTGGGAATTGGCATTGTATCAGGTCGGCTTGATCACGTGTTGGGAAACTGCGACTGAGGCAGAATTACGGGGATTTAATTTGTATTTTAATTCGGGTAGTCGCAGCAGTGGCAGGTGTCACCTTGGCTTGGAGCGTGCAGAATGTGGATTGCAACATCGCGACCTTGGCTGCGGTGGCTCCAGCCAGGGGCTGTTCTGCGTGCTCAGCACCTCGTAGCTCCGTATGAGCTGCTTCTGGCCTGTTGGCTCTGTGCTGTCTACTTCGGCTTGGTTGTAGGTTGTGGCATAATGTCCACAGGTCAAGGGGGTGTGGGGCGCAGTGTGGTTCCGTGTACATCGGTCTATCTATAGGGTCTTATCACCAGGGTTAGTAGCATGAAGCATCTGCAAGCATACACACAAACTCTTCTGGCGTCTTGCGTTTCTGCGATGCGGTTGCTGGCTTATGTGGAAAATAATAAAGATGCGGTCTGAGTGTGCGCGGACTGCTAAGTCATAGCACTGAGAGTGTTCTTCATGTGGATTGGTGTGTGAATGATCCAGGTGCGCGGCAGCACATGTGTTTCTGTCTATTGCGGCTATGTCATCATGTCATCTCCAACGATCGCAGCTTAGGTTGCGTTTAGTCGAGCTGGTCCATGCGATCGGTCCCAGCTCCGTCTTGGTTCCCGCTGCGTGTCTTGGGTGGGATGCGGCCTGGTTTCACAGGTGGAGCATCGTCACGGTGTGCGTTGGCATCCGGGGCAGAGGTGCAAACTCGTGTGGCCGTAGGTCCTTTGGCCATGACGTTGTCTTCCAAAGTTTGGGCGTGGCTTGAGGGAAGGGACCCTCCCATTTTGCCTCTTCAAAGCCCTTAACGAGCAAATTACAAGACAGGCCACTCCAACTACTCAACCACAAGCAAGAGCATTGCTAGGACTTAGTCGTTTTTACAGGAACTTCATTGAGAACTATGGGACCATAGCTTCTCCGATGAATACCATATCCTCTCCCAAGTACCCTAAAAAGGTCAAATGGAATGAGGACTGTGTAAAAGCCTCATAGGGGCTGAACAATGCCTTCTGTAGAGCTTCTGTGCTGAGAGCTCCAGATTACACTCAGGCCTTCCTAGTCCAAACCGATGCTTCCAACACACGGATAGGAGCTGTATTGAGCCAATTTGATACCAAAGGCAGGGAGCACCCCATCTGCTTTATTAGTAGAAAATTTAGAAATAGGGAAACAAGGTCGGCAACCATTGAATGTGAATGTTTTTCTATTGTTTGGGCCCTGAATAAATGTACCCCATACATCTATGAAACTACTTTCAAGATTCCAACTGACCAGCAACCCTTAAGGTGGCAGATGCAGACGAAAGGAGAAAACCCACAATTGCTCAGGTGGTCCATAAGTCTACAAAGCTTTGACTTCACTATTGAGCACAGGTCAGCCATCAAGAGAGCCATCCAGGAGAGGATTAGATCCTCCTGTCACCAGTCTGGGGGCGAGTGTTGGGTAGATTCATCATTTTTATGCTTCATGCCCTCACCTAGTGAGACAAACCCCAGCACATTTTGCTAGACTTCTGGACCTTTTCCTTTCATTCCTGAATGTGTGGAGCCTGTTTCCTCTCATTTATTCTTCTGGGATCTGTCTCTATTCTTTAAAGCCTACCTGTACTATGGAGTCTATCTGCTCCATAGCTCTTAAAGGCATCTGTGTTTTTACTACTGCAACACAAAACTCCTAAGGGGCAGTGTTGCTGGGGACCCCTAGGCTCCTCCTTTGAGATTCTTTTTCTATGTCCTTAAGTAACTACAATTCTAGTATCTCTCCCAAAAATCTATAGTCTGAGAGATTGCCACACACCACCTTCAGTGGAGTGCCAAAGGGACTAGTATCCCACCTCTCTCCGCTCCTGTGATTTTTTAGCCACATAGACATTTACCTAGTTATGGCTGGTGGCAGTGGATGTGTTCTACCAGCTATTGAGTATTTTTATGTATATGCCCATAGCCTCGGTAGTACACAATAGGGGTACCCAAGTACCAACTTGGGGCCTCCCTTCTTTTTTTGCCATTACTAGCATAGTTGTTCTTTGCAAGCCCTTCTTCTACCATTCTGGGAGGGGGCGGTCAGTGTGTGTGTTTTGCCTTTGGCGGGAACCCTCTGGTACTCCTGCCTAGGCTTCAGAGTGTATGGGCAGGCAGGAAGTGGAGGACGGGGGGCAAGGGGAGGGCTGAGTTTTCCAACCCCTGTCTTTTGTCTGCCAGAGTGCCTGAATAGGTCCAGCTCCCACAGTGGGTCTGGCTGTCCTCATTGGACAGCCAAACGCCCCTTTCTGTAAAATGCTGAGAGAGATTGCAGAGGAATGTGTGCTGGAACTATATAAAAGGTGAGGCTTCTGGAGTGGAAGCTGAAGTAAGCGAAGAAGAAGACAACCAGAGACGCCTGCAGACCCATTGCTACACCTTGAAGCGACCACTGCTGTTCTGACCCAGTTTTCTGTGCGACATAGGAGCTCCAACGATGACGGCTCCTTCCCTTTGGCTGGTGGGAACAACGAGTCCAAAGACGGACTTTGAAACAAGCCATCTCCCGAGGTCCTAGGAGTTTCCAGAGCTGCCGAATCCCAATACCAGGAGATCCTGCTGCTTATTTGGAGTGCATCGTTGTGGAAAGGCCGAATCCATCCAAATATTTGCTGAACCCGTATAGACACTCCAGAGATCCGATCCAACTCGCCCAGACCCCCTCACCAGAGTGTGGAACTGCAGAAGATTGAACATGCAATCTGTGTCATTGGTTGGTGCTGCAGAAAAGACACCAAGACCACCGAGTGATCCAAGAAGTTGCTGAAAGTTGTGCTAAAGGTCCTCCCTCGAGACTGCTGCTGAAAGATCCCATCCACTGTCCTGTCTTCAGTCATCAGACCAAGGAATCTGAGGTCGGGTCCAAAGCTGCAACATTGCGGAGCATCCAGCACGAACATTTTCTTCACATAAGGTACTGTGGGGGAAAAAGGTATTGCTTACCTGATTTCAAGAAGTCACTCCAGAGCGTTGGAGTGCAAGTAGAGCTGTCCAGGGCATCCCCCTCTTACCTCAGATCTAAGCCAATGCATGTGTCCCTTTCACGAGTCCGTTTTAAGGTCTCCCTTGTTAGTCGTTAACTTGCTGCTTCAATAAGACTAGAAACTGGAAGAAATCCACAGGAACTCTTCGTAAAACCCACTGCTTCAAGCCCTCTAAAAATTGCCTTTAGCTAGTTTTGTGTTCTTACACTTAAAGGATTTACAAGGCGAAGAAACCGTCTCTAGAACCTTGAACTAAGCAGATGTTACACTTACCATTTTCCTCCCTTTAAGTGACTTTACTATATGTGTTTGCAGAGTAAATGCATTACTGTATAAACCGTTGAAAACTGCATGAGTGCGTAATAACCGAAAATACATTAACATTGTCTTTTCCCTTTCTAATGTTGCTACAAATGTAACCGCGAACAAACACAAAAGTGAAAGTGCCCTTTGAAGTGTATTATCAGGTATTCCTAAGTGTTCTGGTATAAACGTCTGACGTATTTAAAGTGATTCTGGCGTAAATATATACTTTTGATATAACTTTAAGTGTAATTGCTTCTTTTCTGTGCCCGTCTAACTAAGATTCAGTGTACTTACCTACAGCTCACATCTTCCTCTTAAAATAAGCCTGATTGCTCTGCCACACTACCAAGGTCCTGAACTAGTACAGACGGATACTAAAAGTTGGGGATCTACAAACCCCTGGGATAGCTTACTAAAGTCTTACTGCCAGTAGGACTTTAGGAAAACTCACCCAACAGTTGGCTAGACAATGGCAATGCATGATACAGCCGGATAGCCACCTCGAGATGGAAGCCAGGGCCTTCCATGTCCCACAGGTCCAAAATTGATGAAAAGTTGAGAAGTTTTTCGAAAGTCCTTCCTGCGTTCAACGTAAAACTTCAGGGAACATGCAATGCCAGCGAATGCAACGCCCTTTCAGCGGGCAGAGAAAACTGGTAGAACCAAAGGCTCATTCAGATGTCCAATGGAACCTTCTGCATGAAGGATGGATGAGTTCACAGAACCACCATAGCGAGTGGAACACAAATACGGAGGCCTACAGGAGAGAGCATGTATCTCCCCCACCAGTCTGGCAGAGTTAATTGCGACCAAGAATGTGGCCTTTCATGACAGAAACTTCATAGAGGCCTGATGCATAAGTTCAAACGGAGGCCCCGTCCGCTTTGAAAGTACATATTCAGCTCCCACGCCGGGGAAGGAGCCTTCACCAGAGGAAGATTTCTGAAGGGGCAACTCCTTAAAGAGCCTGTGCACCCCTCTGCGGGAGACACGTCTTCTTCTCCTGAGCCATTTCACATAGTGTGGTTGACATTTTTTTTTTAAATTAAAAAAATGTTTAAGTTTACAGTAAACTTTTCATTTTGTCTTATCAAACTTATTGCATTTTAGTAATTCATTTCAATCAGTTCCCGTTTTTGATTCTTTCCATAATCATCTTCCAAAAATGAAAAATTATGTATATCATTTGTTTCTCAATCCCTGACAGTATCCAAGCCCATCTTTGGTAAGAGCTCATTGTCTTTTGTGTAGACTCAAAGTAAGATCAACATACACTTCTTTCTTTGACAAAGGCAGGGCATAACATCGTCAGATGATACAAACTTTCAGTTTCGTCTTGATTTTTGCATATCCGACAAAAGATTTTTGTTATCTTGCTGTTTAGTTCTTACTAGTCTTTCCCTAGTGGGTAATATGTTCAACCAAAATTCCATAAAAAACATTCTTATTTCTTTATCAGGGAATATTTACAGGTACGGTGGCAGTTCGTTGATAGCTCTGATTTCTGTTTTACTTGCCATATTATCTTTGTATCGGCTTATGAATTCATTAGTATTTATCCAATCTTGATACTTTAATCGTTTCTTGGCATGTTGGGGCCTCATTTGTAGCATTTCTTCTGTTATATCTTCGTTTCTTAAAGATATTAGTATTTGTTGTTTCCATTTTAAGAAGGCCCTAGCATTTATAGGATCAGTATTCGGTAGGAAGATTTCTAGCGCACAGGTTTTTCATCCGACAACTAGCACGCACATTGAGCTTCAGGCTTCTGTTGCTTTGCATCAATTCCTTCATCCTCCTGGTCTCAGTTCTAAGGTGGTTGTGGGAGTTGGAGTCCATTGATGTCACTTGATGCACAGTATTTGGAGAATCTCTCTCAATGATTCCATATAAAAGATCAGTCCTATATGAAGGAGAATTAGAAAAAAGGGTATGTTGGATTCTTTATTCTTCAGGTCATAGATGGGAGGTTTGCCTAATGGATATTAAGAAAAGGTTTCTTTATTTTCCCTAAAGGTGGGGACAAACACATGGCAATAGGCCATTAGGATATTGGGTATCAGGGGGTCTTCCACATGAACAAAGGGGACATAGTGTGTCTCACCCTTTGAAGGCAGGATATCTCCCCGGAGGCTGTCCACCCACACCACCCACCCCCACGTGATCCTCCCTCGTACAGCCAACTGCAGGGTCATGATCAGGTAGCGGCTGCTGTCCCTGGCCACATGGGATGAGGTCACTGCTGCGAAAACAGTGATGACTGAATCGGATTCATCACGTTCCCCTGGAGCTGAGGCTGAAAAGACCCGAGGACCCAGAGCTCTGCCCGTTTCCTCCGGGAATCAGAGTCCCCTAGCATGAGAATGTCCTGTGTGGGCCCCCAACCCTCTATTGAGGCGTCGGTCACGACTGTTGCCCGATACGCAGGGACCTGAAAAAAAGCACCCTCCGAGAGATGAGGGCCAACTGACCACCATTGCAGGGCTTGACGGAATGCCTGATTGAGAGCGATCTTGTCAGTCCATGTGCCCATGACTTGCTGCCATCTGACATAAAGAAATTCTTGAAGGGGTCTCATCTGCAGTCTGCAAAAAGGAACCAGATGGATGCAGGAGGACATCCTCCTGCATGAAGAGGGAGTCGGGATTCTGGGACCCCCCTACCAAATTCATGACAAGACGGAAGGCCAGAAAACATTGCAACCACCCATTTGATTTTTTACGGATCCTGAATGCACCAATGATCGACAAATACACTGAGAGGTACCCCCTTAGCCAGCCATACCGACCAGGCACAGTACAAATCTATCCATGTGTGGATGAAGAGCCGCAAACCATGGTCAGAGACCGCTATATGCACAGCCTGGACTAAGCACCAAGAAGCCATGCTGCTGACGTCATTAGAGACACCACAACGTAGCAGCGTTAGACATGAAGCACACGTGCAATCCGCACTCCGCAGCACTAACACACACTTGAATACATGAAGAACATGAGCATAAAGTTCTGTAGTTAGAGGCAAGATACATATACATACTGCCATTGCTTTTATTATTTTGCCATTAGCCAAACACAGTAACATGGAAGCCGCAATGCACAAGAGATCCTGAGCGAGCTTGCTGATGCTTAAAGCCAATAGTCATGTGGACATACAGGAGAGCATATGGAACCTGATCAAATTACGTATAGCCAACTCATAGAGAAGGTATAAACATGGACAATGTAGAAACCGCATTATAAGCTTAAGGGAAATTACAGCAGGCCTCAAATCATTGAGCAGGAGACAAGCTGAGCCGATTCAGGCTGCACATAAAGCAAGACTTGTCAGACAAGGCCCATAGCCAAGGACAAGAGATAGGAAGACAGTCGAGTCTCCAGACGACAAGGGAACCAGCTGCAGGAAAATGTGCAACAAGTGTTGCGACGAGCGGGAAATGGTCTCATAAGGAAAGGTGGTGCACACAAGTTACAATACAGACACATAATTGTTCACATCACCTTGAAAAGATACAGTGAGCCGAGAATCATTTCAGGTCCCAGGCCTGGGGACGTCAGCTCTAGCCAATCATAGTTTAGCACTCTAGAGAACCAATGGTAGGCCCACTATTCTGCAACAATGTAGTAAGTTAGATTTTGGAGAAGGGAGGACAGGCCAACAACCTGACATGTAAGAGCCAGTAGAATAACATGTATATGTGCCCACAAAGGTTATTATGCTCCAGACGGCCAATGCCAAAGAGCGATAGGTTTTTGGAGAACGGCCCAAGTAATGGAGTAGTGACGTGTTTTCAAGACAAAACTGGCCAGCGTTCCATTTACTGTGAGACATGCTGGAATTTTTCTGAGTTCTTGTATCGATCCCTATTGGTTTTGGCTGTAATAAACCACAGTTTGAATTTGCCGTTGACGGAGTCCTCCGTGCATACTGGGGGAGGGAGTTGGGCCCTACAAGTCCGCCGACTTCCAGCATTGCTCTGGCATGCCTGAGAGTCTGTCCCAACACTTTGGTAGCAGAGTTGACGGATCGCTGCCTAAGCCCGGCACAAGGTCGTCTCTCCTGCCGTGGAACCTGAGAGGCTGCAGGACCCTTGCATACTTCATGAAGAAGGAGGCGCGTACCTGTGGAAAGGTCGTCCGGAGCCAGCTTGGAAATTATCCTGCCCAAATTCAGCGAGGAGTCCAGGCAGACCAGGACGTGGAAGTGAGCCCCTTCTGGGGGATACAGCAGCCGATCAGCGCCAGCAGACCACTTGAGTCTAAGTATTGACCCAGTGGAAGGGCAACTGTGGGTGTGAGGTAGGGTATTGAATAGTCTGGAGTATTGTTTAGTATCGTCGAGTATTGTCAAAGTATTGCTTAGCAGTGTCAAAGTTAGTGGGACAGGAGCAGAGGTAGATGTCCCTATTTTTATGTCTAGGGATCATTCGAGTTTAGATGTAAACGGTTCTGGTGAATTACTTAGACTATTGACTCGAAGGCACGGATGACCGAAGTTATGCAAGTAGTGGGTTTCCTGTGGGTTGGGCATTTTAACTTGGGTCATAGATGATGGTATCCCCATAAGGGTTAGCAAGGGGAGCTTTCCTAGATTGCGGAAGGTGAGTCAACTGGTTAAGTCTCTTGGAGTGAGACGTTTTGCATGCAAGACGACGCAGCGGGTACAGTTTGATCACAAGAGCACTTTGGAATACTCTGCCTGGAGGCAGGAAGACAGCTGTGGGATTTGTGTGTGTTTTGGGAGTAACGAGATATAACAGTGTGTGCATGGTATTAGATTTGTCAGCACTACCTTGTTTAGCAATTGGTGACATCACCCATAGGTTTGCACATAGGACACGGAGAGCATGAGACAGTGAGGAGCCAGTACTAGAAAATTGGGATTGGCAGACGAGGCAAACTAGTGGCGGTGCGCGGAAGGCGCATGCGCAAGAATGTGGGTGTGCCTGAGGAGAGGCAATGACGGCGTGTTTGTAAAGGGGCGGTGCATGGAGCACGCCTGATAAGTTGTAGAGCCTGAGAGGCTTGTAGTAATCGGAAAAGTATTGTCATTACATAGTACCTTCCTCCCTGAACAGCAGACTGTTGACACCCTCAACTTGAGGTCAGGTAAAGGCACGAAAAAATGTATCATGGGAAGTGCAGGGGTGACACGCCCCTACAGCACCTGTGTAAGACACTCCCATCTTACAGGGAAAAGATATGCAAATATAGCATAGAATGGTCCAAAAGCACCAAGGGGAAGTTATGTAAACCATGGCGACCGTGCGGACGTTTCTCCAATGACGCGCAGCAATCGCTACTGACACACATACAGGGTGCATAAAAGGGGAAGAAGTAAGCAAAGCGCATGGCCATATTTGAATTTTGGCGCATGTTTCAGGAGGGTGAGGAGGATGCGAGACGTCAGTGGATGCTGAGACAGCAGGAGGGGAAGGAGCCAGGGGCTCACCCCTCCACTTCTCCCCTTGTCCCTTTGAGTGTAGCATCAGATAACACAGCTGACGAGCAAGGGATGTACCCGTTGCAGGAAATAAGAGCATTACAGGGATTGAGAGCAGCCGAGGGGTATTCAAACCCGACATATAAACCACAACCATACACAAAGGAGGAAGGGGACCGTAGTTTGTCATCATATTTCCTCATCAACCTGCCCCTTGAGCAGTGTCCGGGTACCCATACTAGAGCCGATAGATGTATGCGCAGGCATCGAGAGTGAGAGCAGACAGGTCAGATTGACTAGAAACATGTATGGGGAAGAGGGGTTTACGCAGATGCCCTGACTGGAGAGGGTAGGGGTGCAACCTTAGTATATACGTTAGCAGTGGGAGACGTAAAAGGACTACTAGTGGGCATCCTCTGGGAGGCTTCTGATGACGTATGGAAAAGGGTGGGGTTCCCTGGAGTGACAACCCAGAACACGGCACACAGAGCTGCACTATGGCAAGCATTAAGGACACAATACCCAGACACCTCAGACATTGGGGCAATTATGTCCCGGAAAATGAGGGAAGACGAAGACCCTTTACAGTACATCCAGGAGATGCAAGAGCTTTGGCGCCTTGAAACTCGAGACACTTGGGACAAAACAGTAGCAATATTCTATCACATATTAGTGCTGGGGCTGCCAAAGCACGTTCAGAAACGCCTAAAGAAGTTGGTAGGCATGGAAGCAAGAGGGTGGCCAGAAATACAGCTCACAATAGTTCACCATTGTAGGCTAAGGCAGGAGAAGCTCAAGAAAAAGGCGGAGGACAGGAAGATAGACGAAGCGAAACTAGTACAGAAAAAACAATCGAAGTACGCAATGGATGGGGTGGTACTAACCAGCCCCACCATACAGGGGACGCAACAGCAGCAGCCGCAGTAGTTCACACAGCCCATGGGGGAGGGTTCATGGGGCGGGGGAACACACAGCAAGGTTTTCGGAGCAGGGGAACAGCAACTAAAAGGATGCGGGTTCGGACCGCAGATGCATTCCAGCGCTCCAGGAGGGTTTTGGGGGTGGAAAGTGCAGTGGAAAGGTCAGCAGCAATAACCATGGCATGCACTACCGCCCTTTACGTGGAGCATGCCCTCTTTGCGATTCTGCAGAAGCCAAAGAGCACACTGACACACAAAGTGCATCTGGGTAAAAACTATTCAATGCATCGCTGAAGATATTGAGATGCAGGCTTGTCAACCCAGCAATTGTCTTAGCAGATGCTCTACAAGAAGGAGACTATACACATGACTGCGCAGAAAACATACAGGCATTCAGTGATGCTTGCAAGGGAGACGTGATGTACGGGAGTAGTTTCTTACCTGTAACTTAATTTCTCCGGCGTTGGTATCTTTCATGGATTCGCATGCTGTGAATATCCCCCCGCCGTCAAGCTGGGACACCCTGGTTACTTTGACTTAATAATTTTCCTATTGAAAAACTTTACACCTTGAGTGTCCCATCGACAGCGATGTGGGTGCTTTTGGTACCCACCAATGGGAAGTCAAGTGTATAGAACAGCCCCAGCAGCTTCCCCTCAGATTTTTAACCACTCCAGCTGGAGGATATCCCTCGTGAGAGGATGTTTGCCTGTAATGGGTAGGCTGGAGGGCACATGTGAATCCAGAGTTACAGGTAAGAGACTACTCCCTTCTCCAGCATTGGATCTTTCATGGATTCACGTGCTGTGAATAGATTTTGTAGCAGTATAAATGTTAGGAGGTCGAAACCAGGCAAACACAGATTAGGTACTTTAAAATGGTCTGCGTAAATGCAAGAAGAATACATACTCAAGTAGAGAAAGGAACCAACCCCGGAAGCTGCAGGGCTTACCTTACTGGAACAGCCGTTGAAGGACTGCCCATCCCATCTGCACATCTTCAGTGTGTTGCTGGTGTAAGCAGCAGTGCGTGGTAGAAATGTGGGGCACTGCTCATGTTGCTGCTTGGCAAATGTCTGATGGGTACCCCAGACCAGAGAGCCGCTGAGGCAACTGTGGCTCTAGTGGAGTACACTCTAGGGGCCGATTGTAACAGCCTGTTGACCTTAGAGTGGCAGAAGGAGATTGTGGATGAAACTAATCTTGAAATCCCTGTTTTGATATGGATTTTCCCTTGTTGGATGGACCAAAGGCAACAAACAGCTGCTTAGTCGATCTGAAAGGTTTTGTGCGATCCAAATAATATATTTCAATGACCTTTTGACATCCAGAGAGTGCAGGGCCTTCTCAGCTGGTGAAGCGGCATTTTGAAAGAATGTGGGTAGAGTTATGGTAGCAGTTATATGAAACTCTGAAGGTACTTTAGGGATGAAATGAGTATTCGTGGAAATAACCACTTTGTCTCTCTTCAACCGTAGATACGGAGGGTCGACTACCAAGGCTTGGAGCTCTGATACATGTTTAGAAGACGTAATGGCCACTAAAAAAGCCACCTTCCAAGTTATACATTTGATGTGGGTTGTCGACAAAGGTTCGAATGGAGGCTTCATAAGCCCTGACGGGACCATGTTCAGGCTCCATACAGGTGGAATCCTTTTCTTTGGCAGGAAGGTACGTAAAAGGCCTTTTAAGAAGTGTTTGATTAGCCTGTCACTGCAGAGAGGAGCAGATCTTTTCTGTGTAAACCTGGAGATTGCTGATAAGTGCACTTTGATGTAAGAGAACGCTAGACTCTCTGTAGCTAACTTTAGCAGCTAAGGAATGATCCGACAAGGTGTTAAAGCTAGTGGCTTCAGGTTAGGCTGCTGGGCACATCATGCACAGAATCTTTTCTATTTACAGCTATAGGAAATGTTGGTAGAAGGAGCTCTAGCTGCTGCTAGAATGCGCCAGCAGTCCTGAGGGATATTCAAATGACCGAATTTAGAGTGGTTAGGAGCCACGCTGTTATCTTGAGAGAGCCTGGGTCGTGATGAAAGATCATCCCTTTGTTCTGGGATAGAAGACTGGCATGAGATCCTAGATGAATTGGATTGGCCGCTGACAATTGAAGGAGATCCGAGAACCAGGTCAGCCTGGGCCAGTACGGGGCTACCAGGATTATTCTGCAACAACCCTTGTGTATCATCTGCATCGTTTTCCTGATGAGAGGAAACGGATGGAACGCGTACGCAAACATGCTGTTCCAAGGGAACGAAAATGCACCCCCATACCTCCCCCCACCCAAGCCCCCCAAGAGTCAGGATGCAGAATCCTGCTGGCAAATTTCTGGCACTGCTTGTTGTTGGGGCTGGGCGAATAGGTCTAGAGGAGGATGACCCCACCTTGAGAAAATGTTGGCTATCTGGATGCTGTGCAGTTGCCACTCGTGTGTCTGCGAGGAGTCCCTGCTGAGGGTGTCTGCTTGCTTGTGCTGAATCCCCGCCAGGTGGAAGATCTGAAGTAGAATGTTGTGCCGAAAGGCCCAATGCCAGATGGTCTGTGCTTCCTGGGACAAGGTGTTTCATTGCGTTCCACCTTGCTTTCGTAGATAAAACATTGTGGTCGTGTTGTCAGTGAGGACGCACACCACCAAATTCTCGATTAGAGGAAGAAAGGATTTTAGAGCCCAGTGCACTGCCTGTAATTCCAGTACATTGATGTGTAGGACGGCTTCCTCGGGGGACAATAGGCCTTTGACTTGGTGCTTGTCCTAATGAGTGCCCCATCCCGCCTGGGAGGCATCAGTTACAATGGTAAGATGGTAATTTGGCTCCATCAGTGGCATTCGTTTCCCGATGTTTCAGCGCTACGTCCACCATTTCAGTGTGTTTAACAGAGTCAGTGAGATGATTGCTTTGTCTGGCCAGGAACCCCGGATTTGGGACCATCTGGTAGCAAGAAACGTTTGCACTGGCCGCATGTGCAGCCGGCAGTGGGGAATAAGCGGAATGCAAAAGGACATGGTCCCAAGAAGAACCATTTATGCACGGACCGCGACTACCTTGTATGGTGTGAATGAGTTAGCAAGAGTTATCAATCTTTTGATTCTTTCTGCAGAAGGTTTGACCAGACTGTGGCCTGTAAGGAAGTGTGCACCCAGGAAAACCAAACTCCTTGATCGAACTGTACAGGATTTTGTATAGTTGATTGTAAAGCCCAATTGTTGGAGCAGCGTCTCTGTTTGGTTGAGAGAAGATAAGGCTTGTTGATACGTTGAACCTCGAACTAGCCGATCGTCCAAGTACGGGTAGACGTGGTGGTCCTGTTTCCGGAGGAAGGTAGCTACCGGTGCCAGGCACTTTGTGAATGTTCTAGGTGCTGATTTCAGGCCAAAAGGCAGTACCGGAAATTGATAATGGTTTTCGCCGACTATGAATCTGAGATCCTTTTGGTGCCTTGGCTGTATTGGCAAATGGAAGTATGCATCCTTGAGATCTAAGGCCGCAAGGAATTCCTGGGGTTGAACGGCTTTTATGACCTCCTGGAGTGTTACCATTTTGAATTTTTGATGTTCTTGTTTAGTCTTCGTAAATCCAGAATAGGGTGCCACTTCCAGTCTGGTTTTTTGACAATGAAGTACCTGGAGTATACTCCCTTTCCTCTTGCTGAGGGAGGAACTGTTTTGATTTCTCATTTTCTTAGCATTTGACGTATCTTGTGCTGTAAAACCTGATGAGTGAGATATCTTTGTAGGGGTTATCAGAATATGTGGGCGCCTGAACTCCAACAAGTGGCCCTACTGGACTGCATCTAGCACCCACCTGACGTTCGTTATTGTTTGCCTTTCGTCGAGGTAGAACACACATTTACCCCCACCTGACTGCCCCAGCCATTGCTGCGCCTTATTTTGCCTAACTCTCTGGGGGGTGGCAGATCCGCACTTTCACTGACCTTGGTATTCTCTGTTGCGCTGGGAGGATTGATAATTCTGCTAGTAGCCCTGAGAATAATATCCGGGCCTACCATAGTTCTTGTTGTCTCTGGAGGCTGAGAATCGTGCGTTGCCTGAGGCTCCTCGAAAGGAGCCATAGGACCTCCTGCTCTGAACGGCTGTGAGAGACCTAGCCGTGTCCGAGTCAGCCATGATGGCTTTAAGGGTCCTCATCAATTTTGTCCCCATACAGATTTTCCCCTTCACATGGCATATCAATGACCTTGTGTTGTACTTCTTGGTGAAAATCAGTGCAACGTAGCCATGCTTGGTGCCTAAGGACTACGCTATTGCCGATCTGCGTGAACCCTGTTTCAGCAAGGTCTACAGCGATGTTGATGCTGTGATTCGAGGCTTCCTCTCCTTCACGTACCAGCATCATGGCCTCTTTTCTCTGCTGTCCTGGCAAGTGTTCCAATAAAGGAGCCAGACGGTGCCACATCTCTCGATCATACCGAGCGACTATTGCCAAGGATTTGGCTGCTTTAACAGTTGTTGCCCCAATGGTGAGAACCTTCTTTACAAAAGGCATCGATTTTCTGTTTTGTTGTCTGGCGGAGTGGTACACTAATGCTGTGTTTGAGCCTTGCGGCTTTCTGACGCTGAGACCACCTACTCTGGAGCAGGTTGAGAAGTGAGGCATTTCGGGGGAGTATCGGGAGCCTTAAACTTCTTCTCCAACCTTCCTTTAACCGCTGGCTCCGTAAAAGGATGTTTCATAGTACAGAGGCCCTCCTGCCACACACGATCCAGAATGGAAAAGACTGCCTTCCTGCGTTTACCCATATGGTCGAAGAGGAAAGAATCTCTCTTCTCCTCATCCGGAATTAGAGCAAACTCCTGGCATGCCTTAGACATCATGTAGTGAAATGCCCCGATATCGTCCGGAGGCGAAGGTTGAGCCGTGCTACCCGGTGCATCTTGGTCAGGATCCGTGTCCCATGTGCTGGCTCTCAGTGGAGATGAGGTGGCGGTGGAACTTGTATCCCTCGGACCAGTGTCCTGGTCTGTGTTGATCAATTCCCCTTCTTCATGGTCTCTCCTATGTGGACTGAATGTACGTGGAGGTCTAGGAGGTGCTAGAATCCTAGGGTGTATGCCCTGGTCTGTACAGGGATAGGTTGGTTCTCCATAAGGTTGTATTGCTTGAGCTCGAGGAAGCGGAAGCCTGGTGTCAAGCTGACCTAACAGACGGCAGTGTTGTAAGGACCTGCAGGGACAGCAGGGATTGTGGGTTTATAAGGGGGTATTGTGTCTGCATACCGCCTATTCCTGCAGATGTTGGTGGCAGAGTAGGTGTTTGACGCTTTAGAGGTGTGTTTTCCTCTCTAGATGGTCCCTGGATAGGAGGATCAGAAGTTCCTTCTTCAGGATCGGATTCAAAGACACCTTGACATTCATATGGTGAAGGCTCAAAATCAGAGGTAATCTCATGCTGCAAAATGTCTTCTGGCATGATAACTGGGTACTCCATAGGAGAGATTCCCAGGGGAGCCTGGTCGTGCTGCATCGTGGTCCCAGTTGGGGTTTTTAAAATACCCTTAGGGGACAATATATTGCCTTCCGTCAGTAGTTCCGAAATCTCTGACTTGGTGGTCGACGGGCACATAGGCTTTTCAGCAGACTACTACTTTTTGGTCAAAGTGGTCGTCAGCGAGAGACGAGCCATAGACCCTGACGTAGATGCAGTCGTCGTGGTCGATGCCGTCGTCGATGGTGTTTTCATCGGAGTAGAATTCGACGACGATTTGGCCGTTGACAGGTGTCTCGATGACGACTTATGGCCGGAGGAGGATCTTTGAGATTGCGACGATGAGTAGTTTGTCACTCGTCGAGGTAGACTTTTTCAACGACGAGGTCGAGGAGGATGTCGTAGCTGATTTGGCTCTGTGTTCGTCCGTCGACAGAAGAGATTTCCTGGATGGGTCAGTGGATTTTGACAATGGGTGTGAGCCCTTCTCCCTCAGTTTGTCCGACGGTGACTTCGACAATGGACCCTTGGAAGAATGTTTGGACCCGGAATGGGACTTTTCACCACTATGTGGTTGTTTCTTTACAGGTAAAGAGTGTTTGGCTTTATCGTGCCCAGTGGATGATTTTGCCTCACCTGTCTTTTGTTTCTTTGTCACCGACTGCTCAGATGTTGACGGTGACCTCTTGTCAGAGGGAACGGAGGCTCTCCCACAACATGACGAGCCAACCTCAGACGCCGGATAGGCTCCTTCACTGAGCCAGCAAATTAGGTGTTGGTTCCTGTCCTTAAGGGTCTTTTGTGAGAAACCCTGGCAGATGTCACAGCCGTCAGCGGAATGGTTCGGGTATAGGCAGTAAAGACATTCTGTGTGCCTGTCCCACTGAAACGTTTTTTAGGCCACAGGTGTCACACGGCCTAAATAAGGACTTTTAGGTCCTGAAGTTTCCATGATTGGAACTGAAAACAAATGTATTTCGACGTTGGTTGTACCGGAAGATGAAATTTGAAGAAAAAGTAAATTTTTCAATGAAATTTAATTTTCTCTCAGGAGAGAAACCCGAGGAATCCCAACAGCTCGGTAGATGAAATCTGAGGTGAAGCTGCTGGGGTGGAGCTATAAACTCGGCGTCCCATTGGTGGGTACCAAGAGCACCCACAACAATGTTGATGGGACAATCAAGGACGTTTTTCCATAGGAAGATTACTAAGTCAAAGTAACTAGGGTTTCCCAGACTGACGACAGTGAACATTATAGCATGTTAATCCATGAAAGATCCAATGCTGGAGAAATTGAAGTGTCTTCAACTATTGACCAGACAGATGGGGTAAGGCATACAGGCACTGCAGTGGTGAGATTGAAGGAAGATGGGACGAGTGAGGTAGTGGCAAGTGCACGATTACCATCCCATTATTCAGCAAAAGCAGCAGAACTAGTGGCCCTAATACTTGCATTGGAGCACAGTAGAGACAAGGCAGTGACAGTATACTTGACTCAGCTTATGTGACATCAATGGTACACTCAGGACTGGCATGATGGACAAAGAGAGGGTCAGAAGGGCAGACCTGACACCAGTACAGCATGCACTTCTATTGGCAGACTGATCAAAGTAATTGATTACAGAGCACGGATAATCATAGTGAAGTGTCAAGCACACACTAGAGGGGAAGATCCTATCTCAAGGAGGAACAAAGCAGCAGACTGAGGCAAAATGCGCAGCATATTTTGGAGAGCTATTCGAGATGGAAGCAGCATCATATGCGTGGGAGGGTGTCAGGAACATGGTACTGAAGGAAGGATACAATGCACTGCCAGAAACCAGATAATGGAAATGCAGGGAAGTGCACCCTGGGAAGAGGAAGTGTTGTGGATTAAAAGGGGATGTACCATGTCCCCCACAGATTCCCTATGGCAGCAGAATAACACAGGGAAAGTGGTCATGCCACTAGAATTACTCAACATCGCACTGACCCAACTGTACCATCCAACACATACTGAGGAAGAGGTCATTGCTGCCTGCATTGGCGAAACATGGTTCTGTCCTAAGTTGGCGGAACACATGGCTGAATGTGTAAGCAATTGTCTGGTATGTAAACAGTTTACAGCAGGGCCTACATTAAGAGTTGTGAGAGGAGCCATAACTTGACCATTAAGGCCATTTCAGCATTTACATGTTGACTACGTTGACATAATCCAAATGTGTCAAGGGTACTGCTACATGATGGTGGTTGTGTGCCCATTTTCCAGGTGGATCGATGGCCGGACCCTGTTCACATGCCGAAGCTCTCAGGGCGGCCAAGATTTAGTCAGGGAAGTATTCCCAAGATGGGGCGTGTGTGAGGTCCTGTGGTCTGACAATGGCCCTCACTTCGCCAATGAGATGTTCCAGCACATCACCACGCTGCTGGTCATGCAACATAAACTTGCCTGTGCATACCATCTGCAAGAAAATGGGATGTGTGAACGTTTGAACGGTCTCCGAAGGAGGCCATAGCCAAAACACAGAGCACAAAGAAAAATTGGCTGCACTGCTTGCTTCTCACATTGTTCGCACCGCGCAATAAGCCTGGGTTCGACCACCATTTTTAACGCACCATGAGGTGGTGACAGGATGACGCAGGCACCTCCCATTAGAGCACTAAAAAACTGAGAATAGTGCAGCTGTGTTAGGGCAAGAGATGTACGAATACATTCCTTCCTTGATTGCTAGTGCCTCTTATCTCTCGCCAGATACAACTATTCCGTGGGGGTGGCCCAGAAGACAACAGAGAAAGCAACTGCGACAACGCACCACAAGACGCTGGACTTAAAAATCCAGTGAACGTAGGGGACATCGTGCTGCTAAGGAACTTTGTCAGATGCTGGAATGCACCCCGATTTACAGGTCCTCGCATTGTAGAAAAGGTGGCAGACCGTGCTGTTAAGCTAGAGGGGAAGTCGGTCTGGAACCACCTCTCAGACATCAAGCCCTACAAATCAGCAGCCTCACCTGGCAAGGAGTTCAACAGGGCCAACGTTCAGCTGCTAGAGGAGCTGCAAGCGGATTCTGAACTTACACTGCTGAGTGGAGGACACCCAATGGTTACTTGCTCACGGGCAGCAGAGTTAGGGACTAGACTGCTCATTAACTTAGAGTGAGGGTACACGGTCTGTTATTTTATTCTGTGCAAACCTGCAACGCGAAAGCCAATATAATTGTTGATAACTGTTCATGCTGCCCACCACCCAGATACTTTCTCAAACCAATTTGTCCATACTGTAAGAAGACCCAGTAGGTTCCGAGCACGATCCCCCCCGAGTAGATCATCTTGCCTTTATAGAATATTTTGCCGAAACATACCCACAGCTCGAACACAGCGATCCTCCTATCCTCGCCACACTGAGAGACCCATCATTTAGGGCAGTGTGGGAAGAAGTGTTCGTATTTGCAATAAATGATTATTTGGTCCACGGGGCTTAAAAGGTTATTTACAATACTAAAACAATAACGCATTTCTTCGCACATTTCAGGTGGGCAACTATATCTTCATGCTGCAAGGACTACCAGCACAGGCAAAAATGAGTGAAATAATAAAGAATATAGCTATCCTGTTTAGGATTATTCCTAGCGGTATTGTCGGGTATAGATTTTGGAAATCTCCTTTGTTGCTAGTGCTACCGCTGTATCCTCTACTAACAGTCCCCCAAACCAAGCCGGTGGAACGACCATGTCAGGTGGATGGGGGAGCACTGCTGATACGGTAAGGAGAGCTAAGCACAGTGTTTACACAGACATGAAAGGGGTAGACATTTATCTCACCTACACTGCTCAAGTGTCTAACAACATGTGGTCCAAAAACATGACAAAAGTAGGTAAGGAAACCACCGGTGAGAGCGGTTAGGTCTGCTCATTAATTCCCTATGCCAGGAGTGCCCCCAGAACGTTCATAGCAACTGAAATACCAGCGGCAAGAGCAGAATGCTTGATGTATCTCTCAATGGTGACAACTCGAAGGTTTATATTTTATTTATTTTAATTCTTGGTATACCGCCAAATCGCTCTCAGGCCTCACAGCGCACATAGAACAAAAAAGAACAGACAGAGACGAACAATCGGAAGTAGATGAAGATTGAAGTCAGTTCCAGGGGAAACGGTGACACTGAGATGGAACAAGTTACTTACCTGTAACTGTTGTTCTCCAGCATGGGGTCTGGCATGGATTCACATGCTCATGAATATTCCCCGTCGTCAGGCCGGGAATCCTCGGTAAAGAAAAAATCAGTATCAGTTTCGTTTCTGATCTGTCTTTCTTAGTAGTAACCAATCCCTGATCTCTGGGTCATACTGCCCCCAGCCAATGACTGCCCTCTACGTAAGCCCCTCCCCTGGCTGCCATCCTCAGATTTGGTAGCACGTAAAGTGGCAGTACGACCAAGTGAAGAGCCGCAGAGGGGAAGGAGGGAGGGTTCGCATGTGAATCCATGCCAGACCCATGCTGGAGAACAACAGTTACAGGTAAGTAACTTGTTCCTTCTCCAGCATGGGGTCTGGCATGGATTCACATGCTCATGAATATAAGAATACATAGCAGTACACACATGCACAACTACGGGAGGTGGCAACAGGCTCAACATTAAGCAATACAACAACTCAACATTAAGCATCTCTTACCTCCTCACCAGGCTCACCTTAAGCGAACAGGTTGCGCAACACTGCTTGGCTGACCCTGGACTCCTCCCTGGAGTCCCGATCGACGCAGTAGAATCTTGTGAAGGTGTGCGTCGACCTCCACGTAGCAGCCCTGCAGATGTCCAGCAGGGGTACACCAGACAGGAACGCTGTGGTAGCAGCGATTGCTCTGGTCGAATGGGCGCTCGGACGGCAGGGCAGCGGTCGGTTTGCCAACCGGTGACAGTGCATGATGCAGCCAGAGAGCCATCTGGAAATGGAAGCCTTTGAGAGAGCCTTCCCTTGATTCACAGGTCCAAAGTTCACAAACAGCTGTGATGTTTTCCGAAAACTCTTCGTGCAGACCACGTAGAACTTCAGCGCTCTAGCCACATCCAGCGAGTGCAAAGTCCTCTCGGCCAGAGACGAAGGCGACAGGAATAAAACTGGTAACACCACGGGCTCGTTGAGGTGGAAGTCCGATGGCACCTTGGGCATAAATGAGGGGTGCGTCCTCAGCACCACCCTTGTGTCGTGAAAAGTCAAGTATGGAGGCTTGCAAGATAGGGCCTGGATCTCTCCCACTCGTCGTGCGGAGGTTATGGCCATAAGGAATGCTATCTTCCACGACAGGAACTTCAACGGCGCCAAATGCATAGCCTGGAATGGGGCCCCTATGAGCCAGGTCAGCACCACTTTGAGCTCCCACGCTGGGGCAAGGGCCTTCACCGGCGGGAACGATCGGAATAGTCCCTTCATAAATTCCTTCACCAGGCGATGAGACCACAAGGACGCCTGTCTTGTAGTTCTGGTGTATCAGGAAATGGCAGCCAGATGTATCTTGATGGAGGCGTGAGCCAGTCCAGCTTTGGCCAGCGACAGTAGTTACGGCAATACTTGAGGGGCCGTAATCCATAGAGGGTTAATCTTCTGTGCATGGCACCAGACAGAGAACCTCTTCCACTTATGTTCATAGCATTTGCGAGTTGAGGACACCCTGGCTTTTGCAAGAACCTCTCTGCAGTCAGCCGGGATATTGTATCCTCCAAACTCTAGTACTGCAGTAGCCAAGCCTGCAAGTTCAGCGACTCCGGGTCGTGATGGAGAATGGCGCCTCCTTCTCCGGAGAGAAGATCCGCGTCCGTCGCCAGCTTGATAGGTGGGGACGCTGACAAGTCCAGAAGGTCCGGGAACCAGATCTGTCTCGGCCACGCCAGTGCGACAAGGATCATCCTGCACCTGGACCTCTTGAGCTGGTTGATGAGACGGAGCAGCAACGGCAACGAAGGGAATGCGTACAGGAACAGGCCGTCCCAAGGGAACAAGAAAGCATCGCCCATGCTCCTCGGTTGTGCGAACCTGCCGGCGAACCTCTGGCGCTTGGAGTTCCTCGGCAAAAGGTCGATCTGGGGTTTGCCCCACCTTTGAAAGAGCTGATCCACCTGGTCTTGGCCTAGTTCCCACTCGTGGCACAAGCGCAGCTCCCTGCTGAGTGAGTCGGCAATGGTGTTTTTTATTCCTGCCAGGTGGAAGGGAACCAGAAACATCCCCTGGGCGACGGCCCAGTGCCACAGATCCTGGGCCTCCTTGGATAGGGCTGGGGATCTGGTGCCTCCCTGCTTCCAGATGTAGAACATTGTGGTGGTGTTGTCGGTGAAGATCCTCACCACTTTGTCCTTGAGGGACGGAAGGAACGATTTGAGCGCCCAGAACACAGCTCGTAGCTCCAGGATGTTGATGTGAAGAGACCTCTCCTCTGGGAGCCAGAGGTCTCTTGCGTGAAGATCTCCGGTGTGGGCCCCCCATCCCTCCAGGGAGGCGTCCGTTGTTACCGTGTCCTGATACGCCGGGGCCTGCCGCGAGGTGTGCCCGGGCACCCCACCATAGAATCGCACGACGGAACTCCTCGTCGAGCGGGATCCTGTCTTCGAATCTGCCCGCCGCTTGAATCCACAACTCTTGTAGCGGACGCATCCGAAGTCTGCAAAGGGGGACAAGGTAGATACATGAGGACATCATCCCGAGGAGGGACTTGATGGACCTCACTCTGGCCACATCCGTGGCTAACAGGCGCTGCACCTTGCCCAAAATGGCCTTCGTCCTTTCTTCCGATGGAGATGCCAGTCGCTTCACTGTATGGAGCTTCTCTCCCAGAAACAGTGCCACCTGCGACGGGACCAGATGGGATTTGGGGTAGTTGATGGCGAATCCCAGCTCCGTGAGCAGGCGGACGGTCCTCGCTGTGTGTTCGACGGCGAGTTCTCTTGACCTTGTACGGATTAGCCAGTCGTCCAGGTAGGGGTAGACGTGGATCCCTTGCAGGCGCAGCCGCGCCGCCATAGGTGCGAGGCACTTGGTGAATACCCTGGGTGCAGACTTTAATCCGAACGGCAGGGCTCTGAACTGGTAGTCACGCCCCTGGACTACGAATCTGAGGAACTTTGTGTCCTTTTAAAATGGGGATGTGGAAGTAAGCATCCTCCAGGTCCAGTGACGATAGGAAGGCGCCCTCCTCCAGCTGTCCCAGCACGTGCTGGAGGGTGACCATCCTGAATTTCTGTGCCTTGATGTACCTGTTCAACCGACGCAGGTCCAGGATGGGGCGCCAACCGCCTGTCTTCTTTCTGACGAGGAAGTATCTTGAGTATACTCCGGAGCCTCTTGGGGACGAGCTCGATGGCACCCTTCTTGAGCATCACCCTTACCTCCAACAGCAGTTGAGGGATGTGAAGCGAGTGTCCGCGTGCCAGGGTGTCCAGCACCCAACGGCCGGTGGAGATGGACTCCCACACGCTGACGAACTTCGCCAGCCGGCCTCCCACCGGGGTGCTTCGGTGGGGGCCCGACGATACGGCCGGTTCAGTCCTGCTTGGAAGAGGCCTTGCCGCCTTGGCCTCCTTGCCGATGGCGGCGAGACCCTCCTTGCTTACTGCGGCCTCTGTAGGCCTCCTGGGACGAGGAGCGGGCCGCCTGGCGGTAAGAAGAAGAGCCACGCTGGATCCCTTGGAGACTCCCTGTCTGCCTCCAGAGTTCCGAAAGGGCCGCCATTGCTGAAGGACTCCTAGGGCACGGGCTGTTTCTGTGTCTGTCTTGATGGCCTGGAGGGACTCATCCACCGTCTTTCCAAACAGGTTGTTGCCGTCGAACGGCATGTCCAACACTCTGGTCTGGACGTCCTGGCGAAAGTCCGTCACCTTGAGCCATCCTCGTCGTCGGAGGCAAACCCTGTTGCCCAGTTGGCAAAATCCGGTATCGGCAATGTCCGTTGCCACAGTTATGGCGTGATCCGACGCCACCTCTCCTTCCTGCAGAATCTGTAGGGCCTCCGCCCTCTTGTCGTCCGGTAGGAAGTCTAGCAGAGGAGCTATCTTGAACCAAAGCTCCCTGTCGTAACGGGCCACAATCGCTAAGGCATTGGCCGCCTTAATCGTCGTCGCCGCCGACGAGATGACTCCAACTTCTTGCCCTCGCTGTCTGGCGAGGAAGTGGAAATTGAAGCCGCCGCACCCGCTGCTTTCTTCTTGGCCGCTGCCGAGACGACAGAGTCCGGTGTGGGCTAGGCCCTGAGGCACAAGTGGGCGGCATCGGGGACCCGGTACTTCTTCTCGTACCTGTCCCTCTTGGCGGGTGTCGTGGAAGGGTTCTTGAGGATAGCCAGCCCCTCGTCCCAGATGTCGTCGAGCAACGGCACCTCGAGGACCGTCTTTCTCTTGGCCGCTCGTCGTTGGTAAAGAAAACCTTCCTTTTTCTGTTCCTCAGGGCAGAGCTGGAAGAGCTCGGATGCCCTGGCTATCATGGCGTGAAAATAGCCTATTTCGTCGGGCGGAGAGGCCCGAGGGGGGGGGGTGATGACGGGATGTCCGTTATGTCATCGCCGTCGTCGTCCGTATCTGTCGCTGTATCCTCCTGAGGGTCCGACGAGGGGGATGAGGGGTCCACAGGCCTCGTGGGCACGAAGGGCGGAGCGGGTGGTCTCTCCTCCGCTTGTTCGGAGGGCTTCCCGACTGGCCTGGTTCTGGATCCTCTGTCGGGGTCCGTGGTAACCTCGTCCTTATCTCAGAACATAAGGATTGGATCACCAACAAAATGGCCGCCGAGCTATCCTGGGGCTCGGGTAATGGCTGCGACGGATGGGATGGCTGCTCCACTGGGCCCTCGTCGTCGCTATCTTCGATCATATCAGCGGGAACCTTCCTCTGGGATCGAACCTTCTCGAACCTCTCGTTGAGGCCTTTCACGGCTTCCACCGGATCCTCCTTGGAGGCTGAATCCGAGTCCGTAATGGCCACCGGCCCCCCCTCTTTTTCCGCCGGGGTCTTCACGGGGGTCTTAACGATGGTCTGGAAAGAGGATTCCTGCCGTGGAGGCAGGGAAACTCTGGGCCCCGAGGCTGCCTCCACTGGCGTAGCCTCTGCCGGCTTCGCCAGGGCCACTGTGACAACCTCGATAGAGGCCTTTGCCAGGTGGATCAAGGCCCTCACCACCTTATGTGTGTCCTGGGCCTTCGATTTGGGGGGAGGGTCATCACCTCGCTCCCCCTCGGCTCCCTTTGTGATCGACCGGGGCCTATCCAGAAGCTTACCCGGGTTCTCGGACTTCCTCTTCCCCGAACCAGAGCGCTGGCTCGTGGTTCATTGTGCCGGGGAAGTCGCGCCCTGCCTGGCAGCCGAGGAGCCCGACCTTTCGGCGCTCCCGGTGCCCGCGGTGCTTGGCCTTCTGTTGGGCCCCCGTCACTGGGGCGCCCTCACAGGACTTAGAAGACCGCTCAGACTTTTTCTTCGCCTTCTCACCTGCTGTGCCATTCTCCAGCCAGGCGGCGAGGCGGGAACGACAATCTTGCTTGGTCCGTTCCGACAGGTTCTTGCAGAACGCACAGTCCTTCTCCACGTGCATCTTGTCCTCATGAAGGCAGTAGAGACATCTCGAATGCTCTTCTTCCTTGAAAACATTTTGCAATCCGCATCCTGGGCAGCTCCTGAACAGCTTGGATCTGGGCGTCGAGCTTCCCTTGTCCTGGGCCATGTCCGTTGAGGTAGGCCACAGATCTTCTGGGATCCTCCAAGAAGCGTAACTCGTCGAAAACTTGACCCTTGAGGGGTGTAGAAGAATTCCGAAACGGGTCCGCGTTATCGGAAGTAGAAACGGTGGAGCTTGAGGCTCGATTAACTGAAAAAATTTGACAAATCTCCTGAAAAAGCGTGAAAACGCAGTAAAAGCTTGAGAGCTAAAACACGAGGACTCCCAACACTTGAACGTGTGGTAAAAGTCTGAGGATGGCTGCCAGGGGAGGGGCTTAGGTAGAGGGCAGTTATTGGCTGGGGGCAGTATGACCCAGAGATCAGTGATTGGTTACTACTAAGAAAGACAGATCAGAAACGAAACTGATACTGATTTTTTCTTTACCAAGGATTCCCAGCCTGACGACGGGGAATATTCATGAGCATGTGAATCCATGCCAGACCCCATGCTGGAGAAGGATGTTAGTATATGAGATAAAGAGTTGCAGGGCATTCTGGTGATTCAAATTTGTCTAAGAAATAGCCAAAAAGAATATTACTGATTAGTATCTATTGATTGTAACTACTTGGAGGCATCTTGTGACATTATACTGGAAGAATTGTCGGAAATACTCTTGTCCTGGTTTGAAAGAGAACATTTCAGGGAGGTTATCATTGAGGGCGATTTCAATGTTGACTGTGCTGGGAATTATGGAAAACTATGCACGGTTGAGGACAAGGGCACACAAGTGCAAGAATCTCGATGCCACAAAAAAACAGCACGGGGACGCAGCTGGGCAAAGTGTCTCAACGAATAGAATGTGTTTATTGAACATGATAACAATTATCTAGTCGAGGATATGCTAAATACTAGGCATTGTAATAACTTCCAGGATAGATTTCATTGTAACTATTGAACATATTTGGCAACACTTGGTTCAGTTTATTAGGGAACACCAAGGGATCACCAGCAAATGATTGCGCAACTTAGACGAACTGGACTATCTAAGGGTCGTAATGACCTCATGGTCTCCCCGTGGTAAGAACTGTTCAATTTGGTCTCCCTTAATAATAAGTACATTTATTTAAGTATTTGTAATGCCATGGAGCAGCAGGACATTAGAATGGGTGTAGGTATTTGTACGCCACAGGTTTTTCCAATCGTCATAAAGCATCAACTAATTTACAAAAAATCTGTAACTAATTTGGGGAAGACCAGGAACTGACATTTTAATAAAGAGATCCAGATCTTCAAACAATCACTGTGGAGGACCATAAGAGAAGTAAAGTTGAGTTCCTTAATGGAGCAAAGAAAATAGGAAGCCATCAAGAACAAAACAAAAACATAAAAATCAAGTAAAATCTATGCGTTTGCACTAGCTTGAAAGAGATTATATTCACTAGTATCTCCTCAAAACCTGATGTCAACTATTGCAAACTAGTGAACAGTGCAGATCATTTTCAATCATTGTCACAGTCTAATCCTATTTTGGAAGTTACATGGTCGACTCATTTTAGGGAATTGTATGCCTCCCCTAAGGAAAATGTTGCAGACATACCCGCTCTGAATGTATCAAACTGTTTTTTTTAATCTGCCAAGAAGATGTAGAACTACTTCGACAATGTAGTAACTCTATGGCCCCAGGGCCGAACAGGCTTTGCTATCTGGTCTTTAAAGAGCATTTAAATTTGTGGGCAAAATTATTGTACAATTTGTTTAACGCTATCATTACTCTAAAGAAGATGCCAGAGTCTTGGAGACTGGTGCACGTAATACTGATCTTTACAAAGGGCAATAGGACGGACCGATGAATGATAGGCCTATTGCCCCATGTAGATGCTGATTCAAAGATTTTCCCCTCTCTAATGAGTTGACGAAATGGGCAACAGAGTATGGTGTGATGCTGTGTAACGAGGTGGACTTAGAGCAGGAATTGGCACAACCCTAGCTGGTGTTGTGATGGGACTCCATACAAAAACAAACTTGGGAAAATCCCTCTGTTTGCATTTACATCACAACAATTGACTGGTCTTTGGCATTCGACAGTGCCTGTTGTCAGCTAAGTTGCAACGTATGCGTTTTCCAAACAATCTTTTATGTATATTAATTCATCTACACTCGGATTCAGCATTGAAAGTACGATTTAATTTAGGGGATTGGGAGGACTTTACAGGTAAAATTCCAACTGCTGGTGGCTTGCGTCAGGGGTGTATTTTAGCACCCTTACCATTTAACATTTATATGGCAGACTTAAGGCTGGTTTTTGAAGGTGTATCCTTTATAACTCCGCAAATGTTTCTCGGGCACAGAACCTTGTAGATATCATATGCTGACAATATTATTCTGATGGATTGTGCATATATCGGACTTCAAAGATTGATGAAGGCTTTCCAGGACTATGCCACAAAAACAAAACTGCTGAAAATGAATGCCAGCAAAACAAAAACATTGATCTTCTTCTCTTTAAGCCGCAAAAAGAAATTGCAGATCTGGTGGATTAATGGTAGCAACATTGAAGTAGTGGATGAGTTTAAATACCTAGGTTTTCAAATCCTTGCTCATCCTAGTAAAATGGCACTTATTAATCACCGGAAAGAGAAGGCAAAAACCTTGGTGTGCAAATGCAACATTTTAATAATAGATTTGGGATATTCTTGTTGTGGCCGGTACAAAAAAAAAAAAAAAAAAGAAGGTACGAAGCCAAAGTAGTACCGGCAATATTAAATGGTTTAGTGATTCATCACACCTTTTTTAATTACGACTTTACTCTGGAGGAAGGTATTTTTTTGGAAGGCTGTACTCTCCTTACCCAACTCTCAACAATAGTAGCGATCCGTCTGGAACGGGGCCTATTTTATTATAATATATATCGCCATGCACATATTGTAATTTCATTTATTTTAACTTTGATAATTATGTGAATTGTATTTATTTTTCTGTATTGCTAATGGAGAAATTTGAATTAAATCAATTCATTCATAATATATTGTGGAAATGTATTTTAATGCTTGTGCAAAGTTTCTTTATGTAAACTAAAACACAATAAATACATAAAGTGCCCACGGGAATAAAAGCAAACAGTAGAAAAAGTGCACTGCCACCAGCCAGTGGTGGACACGTGCCAGTAACCACAAAGTTAAGATATAAGGACAACAAGCATCCCTATAGCACTTCACTACAAAGTAAAGTGTGCAGTGCAAAACAAACAGATAATTTCAAAAAGGAGAACAGAGTTCTACTGCACTGATGGCTATAGAGATTGATCTGTCCCCCCAAAACAGATGCTAAGCAAGGATATGAAGTAAAAAGGCTTCATTTGCCTAGTCAGAATAGGTATAAAACAGCGGCAAAAAGGTGGTGAGTTCCATACAGGTCCATGAAGAGAAAACAGCAAAGATAACATTTCCTAACAATGGGGTTTAGAACCCTGCAGGCTAGGGTGCCTAAAAGTAACCTTGTCACTTGTTCTCCTAACAGGAAGCCCTTCATGGCATATATGTAACACTACTGGCGCGTGGCAGCTCTTTGGATTATTTTAGAAGGATGCATGCTGACGCCATTTTGTGTTTAGGGAACAAAGCCAGTGAGACCCCCACAGCAAGGTTGTGTTATAAGCTTGGAAACAAATGTGTACGATATATGGTCATGGCCTTCTCGAGACCCCAAAGTGGGAGCTCAGAGTAGCCAGGACCAGAATTGCAGTACATAAATTAAGTAAGTGTGCATTTTTACAACATGTCTCCCTTTTATAGCCTTGACGCACTTCTACATCTATGCCCTGGGAACCTTGATCTGGATTCTTCTTATTTAACCCGAAACGTAGGCTCCAGGAAAATCTTTTCAACAACTCCTCGTGGTAATCAAGTCATGTACTAGCAAACTTCCAGCAAATAAGTAATATTCGTAAGGTGCTGTCTTTTTTTTTAAATTAAATCCACCGAAAATAATGGAAATCAAAAAACAAAAATAAAATTAAAAATAAAACCAGATGTTTTCCCATGTGAAGAAAACATAAAACATCACTTTTACACCAAGAGAGAGATTGGCAGCACTGTTGCAGCTTACAAAAATGACATGGAACCATAGAAAACTTGGTGCTCGAGTAAAATAAACTATGTTGCCATATACTCTTTCTTTGGTGCCGATCCTCTTCTTTAATGTAGGCACTAATCGCCAAAGAAAAGGGACAGAAAGATGGTAGAAATGGTGTGCAGAAAAATCAGGTTATCCTAGTTCTTACCTCTTGCCGCATCGTTCACACACATATGGCTTCTCTCCTGTGTGCTGTCGTACATGAGCAATCAGTGAGCTGGCCTGAGTAAAGGCTTTCCCACAGATCAGACACTGGCAGGGTTTTTCACCTGTTAAAGTAAAAAAAATGATACAAGCTCAAGCACAGCTCTTGTTTAGCAGCCCGGAAAAGCAAAATAAATAATGTTGAAATGAACAAGCAGCATAGGTAAAGACTTCTCTGCCCAAGTATACAAGGTTGGCCAGTGCATGGAGCATTAGCCATCATGGGATATTAGAAATCATATACACATGTCTATTTCTTTGCAGGAGTGTTATTACAGAAAACATTTTGAAAGGAGTAACATCTCTTTACAATAAACTGATTTCAATAGACTCTTTAACTTTAAAAAATATTTTTTTTTTACATTAAACCAGGACATAAAGAGACTGCAAACAATGAAATGAGTTTTTTATTGTATGTGAATAAAAAATGAAAACTAAATTGGTTTACAACAAGGAAAGAAGAGCATATTGTTAGTGAGGAGGTCCATGAAGCCTCTCATCAGAGGTTCATAAAACCAAACCTACTGTGTAAAAACAGGGTTTCCACAACGCTTGTCCAAAAGCCTCCTTACTGGTAAAGTGACAGAGCATTCTGGCATCACTCTTAGGAGCAGAGTGGACTCGTATAAAAGTTCAGTTCGGCCTTGTGATAAAATCCAATGCCTAGTTCTGGGGACGTTCAAGGTGGTGACTCAAGGAACTGAGGACTGGGTGCCCCCCATCCGAGCCACTGGATGGTGGGCATAGGGGTGGTATGGGCAGTAGCCTCCTGTTACCCAACCTTGGTTTCTGTTACACAGTAAAGGAAAATGTCAGCACCCCACCACAGGCCAGAGTTGGAGATCTGCATTGTCCCCACCCCACCAGCCATGTAGGGAAGGTCAGCACCGAAAGCCCTTGCCAAATCCCTTGTCAGACCTTCCAAAGCAATTACACCCCCCAACTGAGAGTCTAAAGCTCACCCTGAGCTGACCCAAAGCGTCAATATAGATATGGACACCATTACCCTTAAAGCCAAATGTCTTCTCTTCGCTCAATCTCAATGATAGTAGCAAGTGTTTTTACACAGTTGCAACCTCATCAGACACATGAAAGGAGTAATTTCTCAATGTTCAATGCACTTGCAGTGAACTCTGTGTTAACACAGATACAATATTTCTATTTCACGGACTCCTGAACACACAGCTGAGCGCAAGGAAAATGTTCAAAGCAATGTTCACGGGCAAGCAATTTACATGCCAGAGATATGTTTCTAATTCACTGCACATCCTTTTAAAAATAGAAATGAAATGCCCATAAAGCGGTTTGTTTCCAACCTTTAAGAAACACGTAAAAAAACTGAAGACCTCTGCTAAGTATAGGTAGCATTAGGGAGTGTCAGAGAAAGAGAACAACCTTTGAAGATGGATGGACAGTCCAGTATAGGCTTAGTCCAGCCCCTTGATCCCAAAGCTGCACTCCGGGACCACAACCAATCCCAGCCGCACGCAATTACAAACCACAAGTGCACCCCCCCCACTGCAAGATCCACCCGGGTGAGGATGCAACACATTATAAAAGCACCCAGCCCCACCGCAGCTTCTCAGTGTGGGTATTTGGAGAAGATTGTGGTGAGCGGAGGAACAGTGTTGGAATGCGATCAGAGGACTGATTAGGCAGTGCTGAGGTGGGGAGAAGACAGTAGTAATAGTGGTCGAGGAAGAAAGTAGAAGTTGGAGACAGTGAAAGCAGGACTCAAGTCGAGGGTACACACGGGGGACGGAGTCCACCCACTTTTTTCAGAGGGTGGACTGCGTCCCCCCCCCCAAGCTAAAATGAGAAACATTGAATGTCCTCTTTGAATTTATGTATCAAAGGCGACCACAGGGATTGAACCACAGTCGTCAGGTTTGTAGGCAGGACACTTCACCACTGAATGATATAACCTAATGAAAAATAACAGACAACTAAAGATGAAATGTCCCATTTCGGCACTGCAAGTCCCAGGGAAAACATTTGTATTGGTTCTTGGAGTTTAAAACATGCACACCTTTTAACGTTTTCAAAAACACTATTAGTAGAAAATATCCTCTCTTGGTTTTGTGGGGGTGTTGACTTTATGAAAGGCAAATGCTTTTCGGCCTGTGCAATTTGGGTGGTCATGCAAAGCCAATTTGATGAAATGTGCATATTTCACCTTGATATGCTATTTTCTAGCGACCTCACATCCCATTGCATTTGTTGGCGAGTCCCCCCACTTTCATTTTTAGGACTTGACCCCCGAGTGAAAGGAACAACATCAGATGGCAAGGAGGAGGGCAAGCCTCAAGCCAGAAAGGGCAGAAAGCTATGAGGGGACCGGAACAAGGCCAGAGCCAGGGGCAAAAGAGGAGTAGTCAGAGTGGTGGTGAAGGGGCCCCAAGACTTGAGGAATTAAAATACTCTAGAGATAAAGGAAGGGCAGTGACGAGGACTAGCGGCAAAGCCCCTTAGGCTCTCATCCCGAAACAGGCACTATGCCTACACCAACAGCAGGAGGACAACAAAACTGCATTTCACTTACGAGAAACGAGGCAAGAAGAACAAGTGAAGGATCCCCTGGGACGTCCATATCAGCACTGGGAGGTGATACATTGTCACCCCGTATGAGAAAATGACTTTTTGGTTTACCTTTCACCTCATTTGTGGGGACATATATGAATGCAAGTTTGCAAACAATCCTTATTGAGCCCAGTCTTGTGTGCATCCTGCGTCACCCTCCTGGACAGCCGACTCAAGTACACAACAAAATACACTACACAAAATATAATGAAAATGTATGACAAATATATACAATTCAACTAGCTTTCTTTCGAAAAAATTGTCATAAAAGCCTACATAGCTAAAATCAACACATAAAATGACATGATACAAAATTGAAAATAAAACCAGTCAGTTAACAAGGGATCTCCGGTAATATTTTAAAGCGTAAACACCATGCCCATCTGAGAAATGTATAGGTAGCAAACACATCAGGTGTATCGGTTGAATTTAAACATGTCTTTAAAGCCTCCTCTGTGGTTCTACAACCACGATTGCGAAAAAGAGGTCTGAAAAAACGCTTCCCATCGAAACTAGGCATAACAATAAAAACAAATTTTAAATCCTCTGTGGCACTGTTACAGAGGACACATCTGCGATCCAGCGTTCTACCAGCTATGTTTGAGTCAGGCTATCGGTAAAATACCTAGGCAGAATTGTATATACAGTCCTCTTTCGTGTTTTGGGGTCAAATAGTCAAAGTACTCCTCACATCCTGCCTTAGTTTTAATACTATTATATCATGCTAAAGGCGCAGAGCCAAGAGTTTTCTCGAGAACATCCTGCTGTGCTTTTGCAAGGGCTGCTTCTTTAACAATGCCCTTAGATTGCCAGGCGATTCCAATAGGGTTGCTCCAATATGAGCAAAGATCCAATTCCCTCAAACAATTTCGAACGTGCACCGCTCACCCAGTGAAGTACCCCCTTGTTGTGCCAAAACATCCTTTAACGCATCTCTATATTTAACAAGATTATCATTTCACCAAAGATGCACCCAGTAAAAAACTGGGGGTGCGATCCCCTGCATGCCAGTCTCAAACTGCTTTGGCACTGTCGCGATGCTAGCAGGCAACCCCAGAAAACATTTCAGAAATGTATTTTCTACCGCTGACCATGAATGAATGTTCGCCTGCCCCCACAGCTCCGCTCCGTACATGGCTGCCTGTCTATGTAAAAATACCCAGCTGCTTGTGGGTGCCTGCTGGTGTCAAAGACAACAACACTGCACAACAGCAGGACCGGCATTCTTTCACCCGACAGCATCGGCGCATCCGTCTGGACAGCCAGCAGATCTTGGATGACACCATTAATGAATGTACAAAACAACTTGGGGGCCAAAACACACCGTTGGCGGAGTCCCTTTTTGACATTGAGGCTAACAGTGGTCCTGCCATTCACTCCTCACCAAACCACAGCTGTTTTATTAGTGTACAGGCTCTGTATTGCACGTAATAAGGCAGGAGGGAACCAAAGGCCAAAAGGACCTCACAGCGGAGATGTCAAAAGCAGTTCTCAGGTTCACAAAGACAGCATACACTTCAACCTTTCCAAGTACTGCGTATTTATCAATGATCAACCACAACCAAAGGCTCTGATCTATGGTGCTCAACCCTTCACAAAACCCTGCTTGCCAATGTTCAATGATCGAATTACTTGTAGCCCAAGCCTGCAGGTGAAACAGTAAGGCACTAGCAAAGATCTTACGCCCACCCCCCCTCTGCATCTAGCAGCGAAATAGGCCAATAATTCGAGGGCTGGTCCTTCAAACCTTTCTTGTGAATCAGCACTAGTTCTGCGCTGGTACAAGACCTGGGTACCATATTTTGATTCAAGCATGCATTCAAAAGTTTTGTTAAATATGGGATCCATACCACTTGCTCGGACAAATACAAATCCACTGGGACCCTGTCAGGGCCCTGAGCATTTCCCAGCTTTTGGCAATCAGTGCTTTTTTTTACCTCTTCACCTGATACCACCAGCGGGGCAGCGCCCCCACTGACAGTTCTTAATGTCGAACACTCTGCTGCAATCACAGTGTTATCACTACCATAAAGACTACTGTAGTAGTCCACCCGAGTTTGCCCCGCTATACATCCCAGAAGCCCTTCGAGTCACCCCAACCAATTGCATTAAGCATGGTAGTACACTTGTCCTCGTGCCATACCCCCTTCTTTGCCCTCAAAAGCCTATGGTATGCACCTCTAGCCAGTTTTAATCCTGGAGTCTTGGGCAGTGCTGTGGGTCTGGCCTCATTAATTCATCTTCCATTTGCCTGCCTACACTCTTTATCGTACCATGGCATTGAGGACTCAGTTACTGCACAAATTACTTTCAAGGGTTAAACATTATGCTCTCCTGCAGGGATACTAATACAGGCACATCAGTGGGATCCAGCAGAGCTACCTTATCCAGATCCGGAAGGATATCCCTACAGGCCATAGGCAGGGTGTTCTCGCCATTAAGCTTGCCCCACCTAATATTACAAATAGCATGCCCACGTACCTCTACCATAACTGCACCATCCTCTGGGTCCCCCGATAGGCCTGCCGTAGACCCCACATCTGAGCACTAGTTTCCAAAACCAAAGGGTGGTGATCACTTTCAATTCTTTTATGGACTTGGAAGTTCTTCACTAAGTTCCATATACCTGTAATCGTCTTTTTGATGTATCTGTTTAGAATCACATGCTTTGCATAGGCAGACATCTAGTGGTTGGTACACAGTATTGCATGACATGTTTTTTAAATCGAAACGGGACGTTGCATCTATAACACTATCCCTACTGTGATGTGCACTGTACCCATGGTCCTTCACGAGAAAAGATCTTCAAATTGATTTTTTTTCCTGACATGAGGATGCATGAAGTTTGTATTGGATTGCAGGAAAGAGAAGCAGGTGTAAGTTGTCCATGTACCTTCTACTCTCAGTGAGGGGAGGAAGGGTGGGCGCATGTGAATAAGCAAATACAAGCATCAGAAAGATGATTACAGGCATGTAATATTTGTTTTCGGAGGCTTGTGGATCTGTGCTTGGGAGTTTTACTAACGTTTTTAAAAAAAACATTTTATTTATTTATAAACACAACCAAACAATACAAACCAAACAAACAGTACATATTCCAACAGTTTCATTATACTTCTTAACTTCTAGTCACTACTTCCCTCATCCCACCCCCCCTGTACGAGTCTACTGCTTTAAACATTCTGCTTCTGCAACCTGTGGTACGGTCTCTTCTACAAGTTCCGCCGGGTCATCTATTGACCCAAACAGCTCGGCTATCAGTGATTTCCAGGCCATCAGGGACTCAGTCTCTTTCTCTCCCCCCCGTGCTACTCGCTTCTTGCCATACCATGGTTTCCGCTTCCGCCCATTTTTGCAAATCTCTCCACTACACCTCCACATCTGGCATGTGGCACGTCTTCCATCCCATGGCAATTCTTTTTGCAAGCACATAAGCCAGTTCCCTCAGTTTACCTACATGCTTGAGCTTCTGTGACCTTGGGAACCCCCCCAGCAGACAGGTCCACACTGTATCCACTACAATCTTGACCCCCTTTTTTTCCAGTCTCCCTTTCACTTCCCTCCAAAAGCGTTCTATGACCGGGCATGACCAGAACATGTGCACCATGCCCGAGTTCTCCTCATCACACTTGGGGCATGCTTGCCGTCCCGCATTTCCAAACCTCGATATCCTCCAAGGCATCATATATGCCCTATGCGTTATGTACAGTTGAATCTGTTTCAGTCTCGCATTTCTAGACACCTTCTTATGATACCCCTGCACCCGTTCCCACATCCTGTCCTCCATCGGGGCTCCTACTTCCGTTTCCCAATCTAGTCTCAACTGCGTGACCTTCCCCACTTTAAACATCAGCATTTCATATAGTCTAGAGATCTCATGGCTCCCCTCGGCAATGTTGTATATCATATCTATGGTGGTGTCTGATTCCTCTTCCAGCACAGTTTCAGGCCATGTTCTCTTAATTCTCTGTACCATTCTATGATATGTAATGTCCTGGCCCTCGTGCAACCCAGTTTCTTCTCGCAGCCCCTCAAAAGTAATGCTAGAGCCCTCCCGCCAAATGTCACCCATTGTTGCCACCCCAGCCGGTTCCCAGTGGTTCCTAAGTATGCTACGTAGCTGCACATCTGTCCCCGTTAATGCAACCAATGGTATCTGCGGAGAGCATGGGGATGGGTTCTCCATCTGGCATGCCCTGCGCCACATCTTCCACCCCAGTAGCATCATATTAGGGCGCCCCATCATTTACGCCCTGGGTACCCACATCATCTCTTTCAAATAAAATGGTGCACAATCACGCCCAAACAGCCTAAGTTCCGAGGTCTCCTCGTCAGAGAGCCATTTTGTGACATACTGTAGCTGGCTTGCCACCCAGTACACCTAATAGTTGGGCAGTTTTATCCCTCCTTTGTCGTGGAAGTTCTATAGCTTCCATAACGCCACTCTGTTTCGTGTGCCATGCCACAAAAAGTCCCTACACATGCTATCCAGTTTGGTGAAGAACTTCCTGGGAATCAGGAAAGGTATGTTCCCAAAATAGTGTAGGAGCCTTGGCAGGACCACCATCTTTAGCATTGCTCCCCGCCCCATCATTGCCAAGGGTAGTTTTGCCCAAAATTGCATGCACTTAATGTTTTTAATGGATACTCCTGTGTTGCACCTATGCTCCTCTTCCACAGTGTGGTATATATTTATCCCCAGATAGCGAAATGTGCTAACCGCCCATGGTACTTGCAATACAGGTAATCGCTCCAATGGAATCCCCATGTACCCTCTAATGGGAACATACTGGACTTCTGGGGGATCACTGCTATTCCGGACAACACAGCGTATCTCTCCATCACTTCTAGAATGTACTGGAGATTTTCTTCTGGGAATCGCAGGTACAGTAGCATGTCATCTGGGTACAGGGAAATCAGGTGCCGCTCCCCTTTCACCTCAATGCCTATAGTGTCATATTGTTGCCTCAGGTATATTGCCAGGGGTTTCAGGGCCAGTATGTAGAGCATCAGAGACCATGGACATCCTTGTCTGGTACCCCTGCTGAGCTGCCACCTTCCCAATATCACAGATCCTGTCTTCACTCTAGCCAGTGGTTCGCTATATAATATTTTCGCCCACCTTACATATCTAGGCCCTAGCCCGTAGCACTCCATGGCCGCAAGCAGCCATGGCCATTTAACTGAATCGAAGGCCTTAATTGCGTCCAAAGACACAATTGCCATTTCGTCATCATTCCCGCTGCCACACTCAATAATTCTTTGGAGTCGCCTATGGCTATTGGTAATATTCCTATAGCCCGTTTGATCCGGGTGTATTAATTTACCAATAACCTTCTTCAGTCTATTTGCTAAAACAGCAGTCAATATCTTGCTGTCTTGATTTAGCATCGATAAGGGTCTATAGGAGCCGCAGCTGTGCCCAGGTTTATTAGGTTTGGGGAGCGGTATTATGATCGCCTCTCTTAGCGACTCTGGTAAGCTTCCTGTCTCAAACGCTTCGTTTAACATCCCTAAGAGTGGGGGGAGGACCTCTTCCATGTATGCCTTGTAAAACTCACTTGGGAGTCCATCTGTCCCCGGGGCTTTACTAGTAGGCAACTGCCTCACCACCTCTCCTAATTCTTCTAAGGTAATCGGGGCATCTAGCTCCTCTCTCTCTTCCTCGCTTATCTTGGGCAACCCTATATCCTCAAGCATTTCTCCCATCATAGCGCGGCTACTCCCCGCATCGTCCCCATATAATACCTTATAATAATCCACAAACGCCTGGTTAACTCCCTCCTGGGTGTCTTCAACGCTACCATCTTCTCTCTCTATAGTCCCGATTATAACTCTGGGGTTCTCCCTTTTATATAACCACGCCAAAAGTCTCCCCGGTTTATCACCTCCCGCATGCTGTGTCTCTATGTATTTTTTATAATTGAGGTTACACAGTCTATCCCAGTATTCTGCACATTTTTGCTGTAGCATGAGTGTCAAGTCTAGGTTCTCTGCTCTATCTTCTCCACCCCTTAAAGCCTCTTCAAGTTCCTCCTCTGCCTTCTGTAGTTCAGCTAAAATCCCACCTTGTAGTCCCTTAGATTTAGCTATGGCTACCCCCCTCATCACGACTTTAAAAGCCTTGCATAGTGTTCCTGCTGAGTCCACACTCCCAGTGTTTGTTTCAAAATAATTTACAATCTCCTCCCTCAAGTCCTCCCTAAAAAAGGGGTCTCTCAACGCTTCCGCTCGTAGCCGCCATGCCGGGATCCTCGCTCTCGGGGGGAGGGTATTGCCATTCGAGAATGAGGGGCGAGTGGTCCGAAAGGACCCTGGCTTTATACTCTATTTGTGTAATCTCCGCTACCATTTCAGGTGATGTGAAGATATAATCCAGCCTCGTGGATAACTGCTGCGGGGCAGAATAATGTGAGTACTGCCTTTCCTGGGGGTGTCTCGCTCTCCACACATCCTCCAAACCAAAATCACTCAGCAATATCTGTAACGCTTTGGCTGCCGGGGCCGGTCTGTCCATCTTCCCATCCGATCTGTCTACCCTCGGGTTCAGTAAACAGTTGAAGTCCCCTCCCCAGATCACCGCGCTTCCTACACATGCGCTCAGATTAGTACACAATGTTCTAATGTACGCCGCTGTGTTCTGGTTTGGGGCGTACGTATTGACTATGCTCATCTCCCTATTTTCCACCAGTCCCCCCAGTACAACCATCCTCCCGTCTGCCTCAGCCACCACTTGCAATCGCTGAAAAGGGACATGTGGCGCCACCCAAATAAGCACTCCCCTCGCATAAGCGGAGTACGATGAGCCCACCAGCACTCCCTTCCATTTCCCAGCAATCGTGTCCATTCTCTCCCGTGTCCATTCTCTCCCGTGCAAGGTGTGTTTCCTGCAGCAATGCATTATCTATTTTTTGCCTGCGCAGGTACAACATAACTTTGTTCCGCTTTAAATAACTGTTGAGCCCCCGTACGTTCCATGTAACTATTTTAAGGTCACCCATGGCCTATGCAAGTTCCATTCCTCCTCCCACAGGTGCAGTCTAACTCTGGATTCCAATCCAATCTGCATAGGCTTGTTTCTCGTTTTAAACTCCCCATAACCAAAAACACCCCAAACTTCCCATTCCCCTCTCCCCCCTCCCGCCTCCCATCCTTTCCCCAACATCACTCCCCTCAACTGTTGCCCAGCTCCAGCTTTCACCCTGCCGCTCCTATTTCACTTCAGATTAACTACACATTGCTACACAATTTCAGTATTGGTACGCGCTACTATATTCCAGTCCTTCAAGTTCGTTACAGTCGGCGGTATCCTATCAAAATATCAGCCACACTTAGCCACACCCGTTAATCTCAATCTTCATCCAGGCACCCCTAGGGTGCCCATTCTATGCCTTAACAGTGTGCATACAATATCCCAGTCACTTATGTTCCTCTTGGGCCTCCTCCTTGTCTCGTTCCGGGCAACCCTGCATATCCAGCCATGTCATTGCATCTTCTGGAGTATCAAAAAAATACATTTTGCTCTTGTGGACCACCTTCAATTTCGCAGGGTACAGAAGCATATATTTTAATCCCAGCCGCGTGTAACCTTTTAATTGCCA
Source organism: Ambystoma mexicanum (assembly GCF_040938575.1). Lineage (NCBI taxonomy): Eukaryota > Metazoa > Chordata > Amphibia > Caudata > Ambystomatidae > Ambystoma > Ambystoma mexicanum. The sequence continues at coordinate 1,092,446,076 of NC_090929.1, forward strand.
CGTAGTTGTACCGTTGCCTCTGGGCCAACATTGTGTAGTCCGGATACGCCGTGATGGTACTTGAAGCCCTCTCGATTGTTCCACCTTTTCGGAAGTACTCCAGTATCTTCTCACAATCTTTATAGTTCAATATTTTGGCGATTATCGCACGGGGAGGGCCCCCTGGCCACGGCTTTCTCATGAGGGCTCTGTGTGCACGCTCCACTGCAAATCCCTGCAAGAGTTTTTCAGCCCCTATTCCTTGTAAGAGTAGGTTCTCGACGTAGTCTGTCGGGTCCTGTCCTTCCGCACCCTCCAGCAAGCCTACCACGCGGATATTGTTCCTTCTCGCTCTCCCTTCCGCTTCCTCCGCCCGAGACTCCAGGTTGGCTACCTGTTTGAGTACGTGGATCACCTTTGCGTTGTTGGTGCTGGTGTCCGTGTTGGTTTTCACTGCACTTTCCAGGCTGCTCGTCCGTTCTGCCAGCCCCCTGACATCTTGCCTCTCCAGGGTTACTTCTATGCCTACTGCGTCTATTTTAGCCTCCAGGGAAGTACGCAGGTCTGACATCGCTATCCCCCATGAGTCTTTCAGCTCTGTGATGGCCGCTAATATCTGATGGTTTTCAGTCGCTGCGGTGCCCTCCGCTGCTGCTATAGAGCTTTTGGGCATTATGGCCGCGGGAGATTGCTGTGTTTTGGCAAAAATATCCATTGTAGCTTGCTTATTCTTGTTTTTGCTCACAACCCCTCGTGTCGCCATCCTGTGGCCTCCGTTACGCGCCCGAGGTTGCCGGAACTCAGGTGTGGCAGTCCTGCTTCTCTGTATCGATTCAGCACCGCTGTGCCTTCCCAACCGTGGGGCGATTACCCCGGAGGAGCCCCTGTGTTAGCTTATGTCTGCTGAGCTCTTACTCAGAGTGGGTTGTGCCCTCCCACGTTTTAAAGTGTCTCACCGTCTCCTAGAGACCATGCTTTCCATTTATGTGACAACCAAACTGCCAGGCCCCAGGTAGTCTGCGCATAATTGTCTGTGTCTCCATCCACTTGAGCTCTCCCTCCACATCATGCTTCTATGTGGCGGCATCCACCGTTCACCCCCTGGCATCTCAGGGGACAACTACATCTTGTGACCCGCCATTGTATCAACAGTTCCCTGTATTATGCTGTTCCCTTTTGCCAGGAGCACAATAGCCCTTCAACAGAGCCAGTTTAGTGTTTGTCCCGTGTGTGTTCCAGTGGGCGTTGCTGCCGGGTGTCCTTTTCCACCGTCATGGGCCGTTGTAGTGCTCTTTATGCGGCCGCCGTGCACCATTCGCCGTCTCTTACAGCGGGCTACCGCTAATTGAACAGTGCCGGGCGGGCACTTCATGCGTCCATCATAGCGCGGCCCCTCCGCTCCAGTGCCGCTGCGCAGGGTTCGCTCTGCTTTGTTCTGCTTGGGCGCGCACCTCGCTCCAATGCTGTGTCTCGGTGCCCCCAGTCCAATTCCGCCCGGGATTGCGCTGCTCGGGCTCCCGGCGCGTGCAACCAGGGACTGCACAGCGCTGCGTGCCAGCCCTCGCCTCGCACACCCCCACTGTCTCGGGGCACTTATCCTCCGGCTCGGCCCGCCTTCAGTATGGTCCGCGTTGCGGGCCGAAGTGGCACTGTGTAAACACACGGCTTACCGCCGCGGGGGTTCCGCTACGCCTCCGCTCGCCTTCTTTACTCTTTCCCCACGGCTGCCAGCTTCATACTGCTGCTCCGGGTGCTCCAGTTTCGTTTCCTTTGTTGTCGGCCATTTTGAGAAACAATGTATCCAGCAGCAGCCAACTCCGGCGAGCGATTCCTCTTGAGTTCAACACACGATCCGCTCGATCTCTGCACAATGTGCAGAGCACACGTTCCCATGCATATGCGGTCAGTCCTGGACCCAGTAGAGCGTTTTTATAGGTAGTTTTCTCGGATCATTAGTCAGATCCCTCGGAGCTGCTCAGGAAGCATGTCCTACTCCATGGCTGCCCAAGCCACGCCCCCTTACTAAAGTTCACCCAAGGTTGGACTATAAACGACTCCTTTTAGTGCATAGGGCTCCAACTCTTAGTATAAGCCCGAACTACCCAAAAGGTTTGGTAGCTGTGGTTGTGCAGCCAGGCTTATTTTAGGAGAGAGAAGGGCTGTAGTAGAGTACAAAGACCTTTGAGCACAAATATGGAAAAGAAGACACTTACACGCTTGCAGTTATACATAAATATTAAATAAACCTACTAGATAGTGTTCAGTTTACTTTGCAATTAAAGTAAGTAAGAGAAACTTGTATGCATATATACAGTAAGGCTATTGCAGTTGTAACTTGTAGTGATTTGTCTTCTTCTTGCATCCTGGTAGAATCAATAGAATGTGGGCTTGACTTACACAGAAGGTTACCAGGTAGAATGTTGTGGTATGACTGGGGTTCTGAGAGAGTCAGTTGAGATGTGAGCCCAGAGAGAGAGGATGCCGGTGCTTGTCATTGTAACCTGGAAGTTACCATCTTGTATATATGACTCAAGGAACTGGATGTAATATGCTGGGACTTTATAAAAGAGTCACTTATTACTAAAAAGATGTCAGAGTCATATTATCTGAACCCAGATCTTTACATAACTCAATTCAATGGTAAACTTTAAGTTGGAATGCAGTTAAATTAAATAGTTTCTTTAGGTTAGCAAAGGTATTCATTAACCAACAATCAAACTGATAATACTGATACGTGAACTAACTTGTTACAGACTTTTAGAATAGTTGGAAGCAACTCAAGCCAAGTAAGCACTTGGCAAATAATACTTTTAGATCACGGGTTCAAGTTAGAATGAATGAATCAAGACTAACACAGAGCAGGTAATTATAAGTTACTCGCCGTAGTGACCAACATACTCCTAGTTCATAGTCCCCTTTCCTCCATACTGTATGGACGTCCCTCGCTAGTGACGGAACCTTTTTTATCAGAAAAAAATCTTCTTTCCCTTTAAATTTAGAGGCACTAGGGGACCGTGGCCCTAGGAGCATGCGCTCCCACTCCTCAGTCCCATTTGACACGTCGACAATATTACCATTGCCTAATGACACCAGTTTTATTAAGGGGGAGGATGGGACGGACGTATGGAGGATAGGGTACTATGGACTAGGAATACGTTAGTCACTACGGTGAGTAACAATTACTCCTACGTCCCGTCCCCTTTCCTCCATACTGTATGGGCGATTACAACTCAATGTAGCCCCAGGGTGGAGAGGTGACCCTCCTAAGAAAACAAGTTCCTTAAAACTGTCTTACCAAATGCCGCGTCGGACCTGGAGCTGGCATCCAAGCAGTAGTGTTTGCAGAAGGCGTAGCCCATGCAGCTGCCTTACTGATGACCTGCCATGGAACGTACCTCTAGAACGCCACATCAGTGGCCTTGGCTCCGATAGCGTGGGCATGCATATTTGCCGGGAGTGGGGTGTGCTGCCCCCATAAGCCTCCTTGATGGCTGCAACCATCCATCTTGCTATGGAGGCCTTGGAAGCTTGATAGCCTGGCTTTGCCCACCAAAGAGTGCTTCCCATTTGCAGAAGCTCTTGGTTCTGTCGAGGTAGAATTTTAGCGCACGCCTGACATCCTGACAGTGCAGTACCCTCTGTGCTTCGCCCTTGGGGTCCGCGAAGAAAGTAGGTAGCACTATTCTCCTCATTGAGGTGAAAATAGGAGACCACCTTAGATAAGAATGCAGGATGAGTTCTAAGGACTTGTCTTGATGAAAGGTAGTATAGGGCTCTGAAGCCACCAGTGCCAGGATTTCACCGACCATGCGTGCAGACACAAGACCCACCAAGAGGGCTGTTTTAAAGTGACCAGCCTGATGTCCGCAGATGCCATTGGCTCAATCGGTTTTTGCGCCAAAGCGCCCAACACAACATTGAGGTCCCACAACAGGTGTGCCTTCTTGATAGGTGGATAGAGCCTGGTGAGACCTGTTCAGGAACAACGCTGCAAGGGTTAACCTCTGTGGGGTGGGGCGGATGACCGTGCCTCCATGCAGTGAGAGTAGTTGAGCTGGACCCAACGGAAGGTGCACCGAGGCCTGCTCCGAGAGGCTGAGAAGTACCGAGAACCATGGCCTTGCGGGCCACCACAGAGCTATCAGGATGATACGGAAGTGATGAGCCTCCCTGATCTTGCAGATTACCCTGTGGACCAGGGAAGTGGGAGGGACGGCATACACGTTCATGTTGTTCCACTCAATCTAAATCACGTCCTCCAGAGAGACCCAGCCCTGTCCCTCCCAGGACGCAAACTGGGGGCACCTCCTCTTAGACCAGGTGGCAAAGAGGTCTATCTGGGGATGATCCCATCTGTCGAATCCCCTGAAGGACCTGATCTTTCAACTTCCATTCGTAGTTGTCCGCACCCAGCCTGCTGAGTCTGTCCGCCTCCAGGTTGGACTACCGCGGGAGGTGAATAGCCCCTCAGGTGCATGTTGTTCCCCAGAGCCCACTCCCAAATGTTGACAGCCAAGGTGCATAGGGGGGAGACCTGGTGCCACCCTGCTTGTTGATGTAATACATGCTGGTGGACTTGTCTGTTTGGATGACGATCGGCTTGCCACTGATCATAGGCGGGAAGGCTTTGAGAGCAAGCCAGTTCGCCTTCAGCTCTAGTCAGTTGATATGGGACTCCAGTTCCTGAAGAGACCAGACTCCATGGACGCTGTGCCTGTTCAGGGTGGCTCCCCAGCCCTCCAAGGAAGAGTCTGGTGATGGTAAAATGCAGTTCTGGTTGCCTAAAGTGTCTACCTATCCTCAAGTTGCAGTCCGTGCTCGAACAGACAAGGTCCTGGTGGAGAAGGTGAGGAATGCTGACTAGTTCCGCTTGGGAACCCCGCTCCTGACTCCATCAGGCTGCGAAGTGCAGCTGCAATCGTCTCATTCTGAGCCTTGTGTATGGCACTGCCAGTAGACATGCCGCCATGATACCCAAGAGGGGCTGGTATCACTAGACCGAGGTCACCGTCTGCTGAGAAAATAACTTGTGTCCCTCTTGATGGCTGTGACCTTGTCCTTGAAGGGAAAGATTCTCTCAGAGCTCGTATCCCAGATGAGGCCTAGAAATGTTACATTCCGAGTAGTCTCCAGCTGTGACTTCTTGAGATTGATGGTAAATCCCAACTCGTGTAGTGTATTCATGAGGGCGGAGGAGGTGGGAAGACTGCATCCGGGAATCTCGCCCTGGCGAGCCAGTTGTCTAGGTATGTATAAACAAGATGCCTCTGGGCCCTGAGAAGGGCTGCCACTGCATTCATGAGGCTGGTAAAGACCTTGGGGACTGAATTGAGGCCAAAGGGTAGAACCTTGTATTGGAAATGGAAGCCCATGATCCTGAACCTCAGAAAGGACTGGTGAGGCTGCCAAATCGGGATGTGTAGGTACGCATCCTTCAGATCCAGGGAGCACATCCAGTCTCCGCTCCACAGAGTCTCCGCAATAAGCGCTGGGGTAACCATCTTGAACCTTTGAAGAGGGAGGGAACAGTTCAAGGTGGAAAGGTCCAACACAACTCTTAGGCCAGCCTGGTGGTTCTTGTGTATGGCGAAAATTCTGGAGTAGAAGACCATGCCCCGCTGGGAGGCAGGGACTTCCTGCTCTGCCCGACTCTCTTCGAGCGATCGAATCTCTGTCAACAAAGTTGTTGTCCCAATATGTGGGAGTGGAGGTGAGGGAGGAACCGGTAGGCGGTAGCCCGTGGAGACCACAGAGTATCCAGGGGTCCGCAAACCTTGTCAATAATGTGCTTGAAGGGCAGGCCTGCCTGCCCCACACCCCCTGCCCTTCCTCCCCACCAGAGACACGTGTATCCCTGAGGGGCGTGTCATGCCTTCTTTCCCACTGGGGCGGAGGAGGGGAGTCCCCCTTTCAGTCGAAAGAAGCCCTTATTCCCAGCCTTGGGCGGTTTACGCCAGTGGTGACTTTGAGACTGGTCCGGCTGTCTTGACCTCCATTCCTGGAAGCCCCGGAACCTGATGGGTCTGGCTGTACATCTTGGGCGTGGACTTTGTGAAGATAGATAAGGATTTTCCTATCTAGCTCATCAGTAGTGGAATGAAAAAGAATACCACCCTCGAATGGAAGGTCCAATATGCATTCCTGGACATCCGGGTTCACTTTGGTAGCCCGTAGGCAGACAGTCCTCGTCCTGAGGTGTCTATATGCGCAACAGTGGATTCCATGATGTCCTAAGCCACCATTTCCGCTTCTGCCAGCCCCGCCTAGAAATGTGCTTAACTGTGCACCGGAGGTTTCGGAAGGAAGTCGGCTATTTCCCACCCAAGCCTCGGATTAATGGCTGCGAGCATGGAATCCGCATTAGACTGACGAAGGTGCAGTGAGGCATTGGAATAGACCTTGCCATACGCCTCCACGATCTTCTACTCCTTGCCTAGAAGCGCCGAAGACGAGGTAGCCGAGGATGACTGAGGCTTGGAGTAGAGTTAGGCCGTGGCAATCACCGAAGAGTCCGGTTGACGGTGTGCCGACAGCAAGAGTGGATCCCCCTCCAATTGCCTGTACTTGGCGTCAAGGTGCCGGTTGGTAGGCTGTGCCAAATGGGGTTTAAGCCAGCCTTTTTTGGCCAAGGCGACAATGTCCTTCTGCATCGGGATCCCCGTTTTAGCCGCGGGGCCTAGAGTGAGGACCTCGGCCAGGACCTCTGCCTCCGGTTGTTCCACCTCGGGTTGTGGAAGCCCCAGGTATTCGGCCTGTGAGTCGTTCATGGAAGGCCTTGGCTGAAGATGGCACAGCAGGTGGAGCAGTGTTGGGCACCGAGGATTGAGGTGTGTAGACCGAAGTCGGAGGCTGCTGTGGAGGCTGATGTGGAACCACCTGAACTGTGGGAGGCAGGGAAGCTGGAATTGAAGGACCGGGCATGGACAGCGGAGACTGCGCAGGGGCCTGAGGCACCCGAGCCATAGGAGGAATGACTGGAGGCACTAGAGGCGGGACTGGAGGCAGCATGTCCATGATCACATCCCGAAGGATGGTTCCCATTTGGGGGGACCTCATAAGTGTGAGGAACTTTTCAAAGGGCCTGTCTTCACAGGCCGGTGGGGTGGCAGGCGAAGTAGACGTAGTAGCAGTAAGCTGCTGGGGCCTGTGCGTACTCTGCCCTGCTGGCTGCGCGGTATATCTGCCCTGCGACGTTGAAAATAAGCTGTAGGCCACGTACCTGGCGAAGACCAGTCCCACCTGGACACTCTTTCTCCTACCTGCTCCCCAAACGGGGGTGGTGTCGGACGAGCAGCCATTTTGTCGGGCTGCATGCCACATGCCTGCGTCGTGGTGCTTGCTGCGCTGGACCCGGCCTCCTCCTGAACTCTTGTCGGTGGAGCTGGAGGACTACCCAGCACCTCAGGCTGGGCCTGGTAGGCGTAGTGCCCTCGGCTGTGTCGCCGGTAGTGCAGTAGTAAAGGCGCCCCCTCAGACATTTGTCCAGTAGTAGGGCGTAGCCCCTCGGGTGGACACCCGGTAAAAGAACCTTGCGGTCCCTCCGCGACCTCACCGGCAGGATCTAGCGATGCCTCGGCCTGGTGGGCGGTAGCTGAAGCAGCCTTGGTAACAGTGCTGGTTTCAGAACCTGGACGGTCTCTCCCGCACGGTTCTTGGGAAGGAGTTGCCTTTGCAGGGTGCAGACGAAAGAAGTGCCCATACCTTGGGCCTTGACTTGTGTTTGACGAAGTTCTTCAAGTCCTCTGCAGGCGATTGTTCGCAGCGCTCTCCCCACCAAGCTAACCTGTTCTTCAGAGCACGCAGTGTAAGGGCGTCGCACGCAGTACAACCCTCCCAGCCGTGATCTGGGCCAAGGCAGCGCAGGCAAAGAGCGTGGGGGTCGGACGTAGGCTGGATACCTGCTGAAGCCTGCTGACATCGACATGCGTCGAGGAGGAGCGTGGCGCCAGAGGACTGAGTACCCGGAGAAGAGTGCGTGGAATTACAAGGCCGAAGTCAAACCCAGGAATGCTGGTGAAAGCAGTCCACTCCCGTCGACGCGGAAACGAGGACTGGTGCAGATGGGCAGAGTCAGGGCAGCGCATGCTCCCAGGGCCACGGCCCCACACACCTCTAATTTTAAAGGGGAAGATGTTTTTTGGTGAAAAAGGTTCAGTCTCCCGTCCCTAGCGATGGACGCCCACACAGTATGTAGCAAATGGGACGGGACGTAGGAGTCAGACTTGTATTTAAATTAACAGAGGCCTTAGGCTTTAGAAGTCCTTCCCTATCTAGTTATGAGAGTCTAAGAGTCAGATAGAAGGGCAAAACAGGTAAGGACAAGCTGTAGAATGTCAAGAGGTTCAGAAGAACACTTGTAACAAGTAAGTACAGTTCTTCATTGGGCAAAAGGGTTCAGGGACTTCGTAGAAGGCTCCCTGTAGGCGTACAAGCCCTAGGCCTGGGCAAATATGTATGGGCAAACTTCCAAACTTGCGAATTAGCACTCCAGCAACACAGGAGCAGCATAGCAACTCTCGGTAAGTTCTACCAAGAGTCTTCATAGTACCTTTAGCATGAAGAAGTGGTTGCAGCACAAAGCTGCTGCAATGGTGCAGTAGCAGCAGACCAGGTCACTGGATTATTGGTCAGGCAGACTGAAGAAGGGACAATGGGTGGATTGTCACAGCAGACCAGTGCACAGGCTTCAAACAAAGGATTCTTTGTGGTTCTGTGGTTTTGGCGCCCTTTTCAAAGCACCAGTGAAGAACGGTTACAGCCTGGTCGACTCAGCTTGGTCTCTCGGCCCAGCATTCGTATGAGGGGATTCAACGAGCAGAATCTTGCCTCTGGAGGTCCGGCAGCAGTCCACCAAAGTTTCAGGAGGATTTCTTTCTTCGGAAGGTGATGTACAGCACACTGGCCAGAGGTCCCAGGGTATCGGCGGTTTGCAGCCTGTGAAGGTCACAGCTTGTTGTGGGATGGATTGAAATGCAGCTTGTCTTTAGGCTGGTTGGTGCCACCAGTCTAAGGGAAGGGAGGAAGTCATCTGGATTGGAGCTTCTCTGTCATCTGGAAAAGAGGACTGGAGCAACAGCAGTGCCTGAGATGGCTCTGGCGGTCTCTGGAGGCAGCTGCAGACGTCCTTCTTTTTGGAAAGAATCTTCCAGTGGTCGACTCTGGCTTCTGCATCATGACCCTCGCCTTTTATGCAGGAACCCAGCCATTTAACATGCATGCTTCCATTCCAACTTGGGGTTGGGGCGTACCCTTAGCCACTATCCATCCAGCTATGTCTGCAGCATCAAGGGAGTTCTTGATTAAAACATTTGCTGTTTGTTTCCATCTGTCAGAGTTTTCAGTGACTGTAAAAGCTGAGTTACCTCACCTACTTGTTTCTTCTATCTGGTCCCACTGTGCCCGGTTATAACTCGCCATTAGAGTAGTGTTAGGAATAAGTTACTTACCTGTAACACTGGTTCTCAAGCGTTGGTATCTTTCATAGATTCCGCCATAGGTGTCTCAATATATGCAGGCCCTGGGGCTTTTTGCGCGGTACTAGTAGAAGTCGGGGTCTGTTTAGTATTTGAGACATGCGTTGAATGCGGAGCAACAGGCGCAGAGGTCTTCTTTAGCACCGGTAGGCCTGCTGCAGTGGTAGGCTTGGGCACCATGGATCCACGATTTCGCCAAACTGTAGCTGTGGGGAGCAATATGTTTTCTGTGTTTGTGGTGTCCCCCCCACCAAGCTTTTGTTCATGAGTGAGTGTGCTCCTGTCACCAGGGGATGTCTCCACAACACTGCAGGATACCTGCCCTTCAGAGCTAGGGATGAGCACATAGGAGTCTTCCGGCTCCCACATAACGTCCTCTGCATTACTACTGACGCTGTTGCAGTCCTGTTCAACATTAGATTCCTCTGCACCGGCGGGGTAGTCTGAAGAAACCTCTGCTTGCATGGTGTAGGCTGCCCAACATTTTCTGGTGGTCCCGATGGAGCCAATGGTTATACAGGTGTATCCATCCACGGAACGTACGGTTACAGGATGGTGTGAGAAACACAAGGGTATTCTCCCTCCTATTCCCCATGGATCCTCTGCTCAGGTGGCCAGGGAAAGGCCATCACGCTTGGATCCTGACCCTGGGGGTTGACAAGCAAGGGAAGATCACCTGGGTGGAGGGTCTTTGGGGACTGGGAGTGTGATGACCTTGGGAGAGACATGGTATCCCCCTTTTCCTACTAATGACCACCCCTTGCACCGCCTTCATGGGGTATTTTGAGTCAACTCCCCCGACTTCCTCCTATAGAACTCCTAAAAGAACTGGGGTGAAGAAGCAACCGAAAGTGATGAAGACTAGGTGCTTTTTCCACTCTGCTACTGGGACGCGGAAGAGGCCTGCTGAAAGCAGTAGAGATCTGGCATGTCCCCTTAATGCAGGCCAGGCAGGGCTAATTGTAAATTTGCACCTGAAGCATGTTAAAGGGCTGCAGGTGTATAAAAAGCCCAATCAGGAATGCCTGAGGGGAAAAGCAGTTGCGAGAGAAGGAGTGGCGGTGAAGAAGGAGAAGCAGCAGAGAGGCCGAGAGACACAGCAGGGAGTTGTATGTGTGGAGCACACTAGCGGTTCAGGAGAGAGCAGGCCAGGAGCTGGGGCTCTGTGGAACCGAAGGAGCCTCGACAGGGGAGACGTGCAGGGAGGCTGCCCCTTTTTCTGTCACTCAAGGTGCTTGTTCTTCTGGGGCACAAGCCGACCCAGACGCCTGAGGGGAAGGAGGTGGAGCCCTGAGGCGGAGACCAAAAGGCCGAAAGATCTGCACTGCGGGAACTTGCAACAAAGCAACCAGTGAGTTTCGATGAAAGCAGAAACCCGTTATGCGAGTGTTTGTTCTTAAGTGCAAGGTTATTTTGTATTGAAGTGGTCGCTTGAATAAAATGATACACGTTGTGGAAGGTCTCCGATCTGAATCTTTGCTAAACAGTGAACAATCGAACGTGTTAATCACTAAATGATAGAGAATACTTTGTAACAGAATGGTCACGTGTGCATGAAAGCACGGTATTGAAAGTCTCAGTGCTGGGTATGTATAAAAACAAACTACAAAGGCGTATTACAACGGAATGAACTAATATAGCAAAGTGATTTAAATGAAAACCTATCACCATTTTTGAAGGCCGAACTGAACACAAAGCTATTGTCATATTTTACATTGCACTTAAAGAAAACTCTTACATATAGAGATTATAAAGGAATGAAGCTTTACAAGTTAAATAAATCCATTGTGTGCCAAGATGAAAAGTGAATACAAGTAAAGTTCATGCATTTATTGAATCTACAAGTCAATCAAACTGTGAAACAAAGAATCCAACAAATATTGAACCTTAAAAGGAATAGAACTTTTACAAAGGAAGTGAACCCAGTGTGTATTTGACTCCAAAGCAAATGTAACTTTGGAGAGGAACTTTAACAAGTAAGCCAAAACTAACTGCACAAGACATTTTGTTGTACAAAGACTAACCATATGCAGAAGGGCACAGCACTTTAAAAACACTGGGAAACACAATTTCATTGGAACTGCATCTTGGGGAAGGGAACCCTGAGGTTTGAAATACTTATTGACTTGAGGCAGAGCCTCAAGATCGTTTTTGTTTTAAACTGTATTTTGGAACTTGGGGAAGGGAACCCCGAGTACTGGCTAAGTCCATACCATCCTGAATTTAAGGCAATCCTGAGACCTTTGTTAGAACTGGTTCATACTTGGGCAAGGGATCTGAAAGAAAGCTGTGAGCTGGATAGAGCTCCACTCTTGATGTTGAACACTGTTTGCTGGTTACTGACATCCCTACACTTTGTATGGATTAGTTGTGAGGGCAAGTATAGGTTTTGGAAACAGACAGATTCCCAAGTTGAATTATTGGAGTTTGACTTTTAGTTTTGGTTTGGTAGGGAAATACCTGCATAGTATAGGGCAAGAACGGCCTTTTTCCAGCCTGACGTTTAAGTTAATAACGTTTTATTATTAATTCATAATCTGTTGTCTGTGTCTTAATCCAAGATGCCTTCACACTGGGTAAAACTGAAATGGAGTTTTCTCCATGGTAAATGTTTAAAGACAGCCAGACAGGGAGTTAAAAGGCAAAGGTCAATGGAAACATTCTCTAAAAGTGAATCTAGTATGTGATTACCCCACTCTCCCTACTGTGTAGGCTGAAGCCTGATGAAAGGCCACCGAAGAAAGTCATTTGAGAAGTCGGTCCATCCGGACGGCTATCACTTTGTGATGCACTGCTGAATATGTCAAGCTCCTATGGAGATAGTTGAAGCAGTGGCAGATATGATCTATAGAATTTTAACAATACGTTAAATTAGCCACTATAGCTAGGAACTCTGCGCAATGCAATCAACACAGATGGTGGAAAAAAACAATCCGAGGACCTCAACGCGTGAAGGACTACAGGTGCAATGCACGTCACAGTAAGGATAGTATAACAGACAGGTCCTGTTGACATCACTTTTCAATTTAGAAAACAAGTCATGCAATACTCCGACCAACCATTAGATGTAGACTATGCAAAACATGTGATTCTAAGCAGAACCACAAGCCTTAAATGTGTATATATACTAGGACAAGGTCTGTCCCCAGACATTGACCAGAGGGAATGAGAACCCCTCTAAGCCGGGAATGGGAGGCTTATGAGGGAGAAATCTAGTGCTAGAGCGGACTGTGGCAGGAGAGGGCCCCAATTCCTGCCCCCTCCCAATATGCCAATTTGTATATCTGCAGTACCAAATGCCATCACTCCATGCTGGCAGTTTCCTCTTCTGACTGGAGAAACCTAATCAATCCCGAAGGCAAACACCCACTAGAATGAGAATCATTAGCGCCCCGTACAGTTTTTCAATGCTATGTAGGGGAAAGAAATCCTCTGAAGAAAGAGCCAGTTTGCACAGACACCAATGTATGCAAATACCATGTCATCAGCGCTGTTGGAAGGAGAACAACATCGACAGAAGCTGGAGCTCTTATGAGGCAGTCCTCTAAGCCGTGTACCGCACACCAGCCCGACGACGACTGAGGGGGGGGGGGGGGGGGGGGAAATGCAGCGCAGGCCCCTTAGAGCACCAGGGACTTGGAATAGAGCCGTGGTGGCTAAAACAGACTGAACTTACACGTCATGGGCTCCTCGGATCCACAACAGAGATTAACACTGTGCAGCATCGGCCACCAATCCAGCATCATGAGCGTCCATGCAGAGAAAAGTGGTGGGGCTTAAACTGCCACTTAAAACATTCTGTAATACAGATCCCTAATGGCGGGGAAGACAAGGCCAGATTGGCCAGGGCCAGAGAACCAATCAGGAAGTAGGGAGGGGGCTAAAAGAAGCTACCGGAAACAGGTGGTCCGTTCAAGTGAGGTCAGAGGTGGTGGAAGTGGCAGACCAAGAGACCAGCAGAAGGACGGACAGTGGAACAGGTGAGGAGGGCAGCTTTGACAGCCGCACCTCAGTCCCCTTTGACACGTCGGCTATATTTTGTGTCATGGGGAGCATGGTGAGACGTATGGAGGAAAAAGAATTATGGACTAGGAGCATGGTAGTCACTACAGTGACTAACTTATAATTACTCCTACGTCCCGTCACCTTTCCTCCATACTGTATGGGCGATTACCGCTGATTGAAGCCCTGGGCAGGAGAGATGTTGCAACTCCTAAGAAAACACGTTTTTTCAGAACCGCTTGACCAAATGCTGGGTCTGATCTGGCACTGGGGACCAAGCAATAGTGCTTGCAGAAGGCTGATGGGGAGGCCCAAGTGGCCACCCTATTGACGGTTTGCCATGGCACGTCTTTGGAATGCCATTGCAGTCGCCTTGGCTCTGACCACATGAGCGTGCATGTTAGCTGGCAACTTCATGCGCTGCCCTTTGTAGGCTTCCTTGATTGCCAAAACCATCCACCTGGCCATCAAGGCCTTGGAGGCCTGATTCCCTGGTTTTGACCCTCCGAAAGTGAAAGGTGAAATCTCAGCGCTCTCCTGATGTCGAGACAATGCAGCACCATTTCTGCTTCATCCATCGTGTCTGGGAAGAAGGTTTGAAGGACTATTTCTTTGTTGAGGTGAAATGATGACACAACCTTCGGGAGAAATGAGGGGTTTGTCCGTAGCACTACCTTGTCCTGATGGAAAGTGGTATATGGCTTTGATGGCACCAGGGCCTGAATTTCACTTGATCCTGCGCGTCGAGGTAAGGCCCACCAAGAGCGCTGTCTTAATAGTGACCAATCTGTCGTCTACGGATGCCAGTGGCTCAAACAGTTTATGGGCCAGAGCGTCCAGCAACACGTTGAGATCCCAGACCAGGTGTGGACGCTTGACAGGAAGGTACAACCTGGTTAGTCCTGCTAGATGCCTTTTGAGCACCGGGTTGGAGGTGGAGAAAACGTTCTCGCCATAGTTTTTGTATGCACCTATGGATGCCAGGTGTGTGCAGAATGTGTCAACCCGCACCCCAGTGTGTGCCAGATCTGCCTGGAAAGACAGCACATGGTCTAGAGTGCACCCTTACAGGTCTACGCCATTTCCCTTGGCCCAGTGGAAGAACCTGGTCCATTTGCTTCTGTATTGATTCCTGGTGGCAGCGATTCTTGCCTCTTGGATGATGTCCCATTTGCCACAGGACAACTTGAGGCGCTGTAGGGTTGTGTGTTCAAGGAACCAGGCTGCTAGCGCAAACTTCTCCGGGGGGGGGGGGTGGACTACCGTTTCCCCCCCAAACCCCACCTCCTTGCTGGAAGAATAGTGGATCCGGCCCCACTGGGTGGTTGATTCGAGAGTTGCAAAAGCGCTCAGAACCATGGTCTGGCAGGCCACTGTGGCGCTATTAAAATGAGACGTAGTCAATGCGCCGCCCTGACCTTGCAGATGACCCTGTGTATTAACTATGTTGGTGGGAATGCGTATGCCCACATGCCGTCCCACTGCAGCTGCAGAACATCCCCCCCAATTGAACCTTTGCCCCGTCGCATCCAGGACTCAAACTGGTGAGAGCTCCTGTTGAGCAGAGTGGCCAATAGGTCTATCTGGGGAAACCCCCACTTGTTTAAGATCTCCCCCAGGACCCTCTCGTTCAATTGCCATTCATAGTTGTCGACCCCCAGTCTACTGAGCATGTCCGCATCTAGGTTTGACTCCCCCGGAAGAAGGATCGCCAAGAGCCATATATTGTTGGCCAAGACCCATTCCCATATCTCGATGGTTAGTCTGCACAGGGGAGGACATCTGGTGCCTCCCTGTTTGTTGAGGTAGTAGATGCAGGTAGCACTGTCTGTCTGAATGTAAACTGGGCTGTTGATTATCGGGAGGAAAGCTTTCAGAGTTAGCCATATGGCCATCATTTCGAGCCAATTGATGATTTGTCTTGGTCCTCTCTCAACCATACACCGTGCACATTGTGGTTGTTCAGCGTGGCTCCCCATCCCCAGAGGGAGGAGTCTGTTTCAATGGTGAATGTCGACCTGGGCTGACTGAATGATTTGCCATCCATGAGATTGGGGTCTGTCCTCCACCATAGTAGATTCCTGGCTCCATGAGGCTGAGAAACGTAGCTGCAGCCTCCTCATTTTGAGTCTGCTATGGAGGAGGAGGCAAGCAGCTTAGCAAATGCTGGTACCACCATGTGGAAGTCACTGCCCTGCTGAGGAAATGCCCTGTAACCGCTTTGATCGCTGCCACCTGGTCCGCAAAGGGGAATATAATTTCCGCCTTCGTATCCCAGATGAGACACAAGAAGGTCAAGGACTGCGTAGGTGTCATGAAACACTGCCACTTAACTGCTCGGTCACAGCGGCCTCCAGCCCGGAGGCTCTGCTGTGCAGGGAGAACGCGGCAGCTTGTGTTCTCGGTGGCAGTTGCCATGGCTCCTGTGAGATGCGCTGCGGCAGGGGGTCACGTGCTCGGCACATCAAAGCACTTGTGCCTATTTACAGTCACGTCATCTGGTAAACCCGGAAATAGCACTATTTAAGGAACTTCCATTAATTTCTCCTTGCTTCTCAACTCTTATGGGCAGCTAACTTGATCCTGGTTAGATTTCTTGTTGTTTCACCACCTACTTCTACTTGGATTGTTCTGGCTACTTTTTGACCCTTGGCTTGTGTGTTGGATTGCTCCTGGATTACACCTCTGCTCCTGATGTTCTTGTGGTTTCGACCTAGCTTTTTCTCCTGGATTGTCTTTTGGATTTCCCCTGCTGCTTTTCTGGTGAACTGCATTTTTTGATCTGGTCTCTGCTTCTTGGACTGGCCTTGGATTACCCTTTACTCAGGTGAACTTGTTATTCTGAACTGCCTTCTTCCCTGTGGATTATTCTGGAATTTGGCGAACTGAGGGTGGGCTGTTTTTGTCCCCCCACGGATTGTGCGCCCATCTGGCTCACAACAGGAACCGTTCAGAGATTGTCACTGCACTCCTGGTTGGTGCGTTTCCACCCTTCAAAAGGTCATGTCATCAACGAATCAACAGAACTTGGGGTTCCCTGGTATCAGGTAAGATTAGATGAACAAGTTACTTCTTACCTGGTAACGTTCTTTCAATGGGATGTTCCTCCGACGTATTCCTTATCTTGATAGATTTACTTCCAGCTTGCTGGCCTCGGAAAAAATGTTCAGTAGAGGGCGCTGCGCGTCAACGTCCCTCTAGTTGGTGTCCCTCGACAGCCTCCGTATCGGCGCCAATGTCATCATGCGTATAAATAGACTCGCACAGCGTCCATTGCTCAGTTCCATTTTGAAGCTTAAGAGTAGCTGTGCATGAATTGGTTATTGACCTTGAAGGAGCGTAAGCTGCAACCACAAGGGAAGTTTTACTGAGGGGATGGATGGGAGGGGGCGATGAGGAATACGTCGGAGGAACATCCCATCGAAAGAACGTTACCAGGTAAGAAGTAACTTGTTCTTCGAAGGGATTGTCTCCTCCGACATATTCCTCATCTTGATAGACTCCCATAGCAGTGGTGTGTAAACGGCGGTGGGAGTAAAATTCTCATATTCCCCTTTAATAGTGAACTGAGTGTAACACAGCTTTGCCAAATATAGTCTCTTGGCTAGAGGAGGAATCCAGATTGTAGAAGTTTGTAAATGTATGTGCGGACGACCATGTGGCAGCCGCACATATGTCTCGAATCGGTGCCCCTCTTTGGAGGGCCGAAGAGGCTGCGATACCCCTGGTTGAATGAGCCCTAAGATTTTGAGGGGGCTCTTTCCTCACCAGTTTGTAACATTCTAGAATGGCTAAAATAATCCATCTGGAAATGGTCTGTTTTGTGATTGGCAATCCTAATTTGTTGTCACGCTCACCTGATTCCCACGGAGGCGCAGGTCTGGCTTCGAGTGCTGATGCTTCTTCAATGGTGAAGCGCAGGACTCTGAAGATGGACAGGAAGGGCCCTTTTACTCTGGCTTTTCTGGCTCGCAGGAATGTTCCCCTGTGCGTGAAAAGGGAGTATTACCTACTGACGGAATAATGCTCAAGCCTCCCACTCCCTTCCAACCCTCCACGATACCCTTCCACGATTCCCCGTGAAGTCTCACCTTAGGGTCTGGAAGGATGAGTTCTCCATCCTGCTTCTGATGCAGGGGCGCGTTGAAACCCAGTTACTTCACTGGATTGAGGTTTGATGGGAGTTCAAAATAAGCTTGACTCTTCAGGTGAGGCGCTGTAAGAGTTCTGTTGCAAGTTCAAAAGTTCAAGCTTAATATTAATGTTCATTGTCTTATTGCAGCAAGCACTAACACTTATGTCTTTTTCCCCTTAGGGGCCGGGGTTCGGAATGCCGGAGATATGGCGCCGACCCGAAGTGAAACGTGCAGTTCCAGTAAATGACAGGTAATTTCTGGATGAGCGTTCGGGTAATGTCTTTGCATTCGCTCATTCAATGTCTTTGTCTTTTTTCCCCATAGGGGCCGGGGTCCGGAATGCCAGGAAGCGGCAGGACCCGAAATGAAATGGGAATGACCCAACAGCTAAGTCTTAGAAGGAAACTGAGCTTTTCCTATTCCCTTCCTTCTCTCACCTTGTGTTCTTGTCTTTTTCTCTCTAGGCTCTGGGAAGTGGCTGCGGATCCGGATGATAGCTGCTGAAGATGGAGGTGCCCAGGAAAGGTGAGTGAAATGCAGCGCTGCAGTGATCGAAGCGAAATGCTTTTAAAAATGTCTTCCCTTTCAGGATCGTCGGTGTGATGTCTCCGTGATGCAGCTTTAGCAGGTAAGGTCTTCTTTCTCTCCAATTCTCTCTTATCTCCCTTTGCAGGTGACCCAGGATGCTGACAGGCGTGGCTGGAGTCCAGATGCAGGAGCAGACACGGTGAGCGTACAGCTGCGAGGAGCAGAACAACGCGAAGCGTGAGTTGCTGATCGGGCGTGGTTTAAATAGCTTTGGTAGAAGTTCCAGGTATGTATCCTTCCCCGACCACACCCAGGTGGAAAGTAGTCCCACAGGTAAAGTAGTTCCATTCAGGCCTCAAGAGGGCCTGGATGTAGCAGCAGGGTCTGCATCAGGTAAGTGCACATTAAAACTCTTGAACACATGTCTAGCTTTATGAGCCTGGCGCCTAAGGCGCCAGGACAGGGGTCCAACATGAGCCTGGCGCCTAAGGCGCCAGGACTGTGTCCAAAGGGCCCCAGCTTGGGCCCGCTGGCACTTCCCTGGGGGGAATGATGCCTGCCTCTGGGGTTGCTGGGTCGGACCTGGCTCCTTGGAGGTAGGCTTCATGACATTTGTGCCCTGTGTAACCTATGAACAGATGGTCTGCTTGCCTAATCCTAGCAAGTCTGCTGATATAAAAACTCAAGGCTCGCCTTGGATCCAGCCTATGTAGCCTCTCTTCCTCTTTCCCTGGATGGGGAGGAGGATAGAATGAGGGTAAGGTTATCTTCCGAGTGATGTGGATTTCAGAAACCACCTTTGGGAGGAAATTAGGCTTCACTTGCAGGACAACTTTGCCTTTGTGAAAAATTGTATGAGGGGGTTTCCAAGATAGGGCTTGTAATTCGCTCACCCTCTGTAACGCTCACCTGATTCCCACAGAGGCGCGGGTCTTGGCAGGAAGTTGTCTGTGACTCGAAAAGTGATGTGCAGGCCTCGATTGGCTTCTGGGGTCGAACCTCTTCGCACTGTGTGTCGGACTCGAAGAGTGAGGTTTCTGCAGGTGAAAGAATATGGGGGTTAATGGTCTGGGTTGTTGAATGTCCCTCTCTCTCTCTCTCTCTCTCTCTCTCTTCCCAGCTTTTTCGTAGAGCCCCCAGGTCAACCTGCTCACCTTATATAGGTGAATGCTGGGCTCTCCATCTGCGTCTGGTGCAGGGTGCTGTTGCCAGTTCCTTCACTGGTGAAACACAGGCCTCTTGAATTCAGAGGATGGTTACCGTCGTTATCTGCACGAGCGGTGAGTTTCTGGACACCTTTTGTCTTTATAGTCTTTACATGGTGGCACGTTTATATGCAGACTCTGTATAATGCTTTTCCCTTATGTATTGCAGGGCTCTTGAGATGAAAGATGAAGTGAAGCGCCTGGAAGTTCGTAAGTATGGCAAGCGCTCTAACTGTCTCTTTCCTTGCAGCTTAGTTCGTGTTAAAGAGACGCCGGAGTATTCGCAGGCGTTTTATTGCGACGAGCGTGATGGACGTAAGTAAATACCTGCTTAATGTCTTTTCTTTTGCCTTTCAGATGTTGGGTTGCAGCGCCGGAGTTCGCGGAATGCCAGTAAGTTGTTAACGATACTTTGTCTTCACAGGCGGCGATGCAGAACGAAGAAATGCGGAATTCACAGCGTGCTGGTAAGTATGGCAATGCTTTTGTTTTTGCAGGTGGAGATGCGGCGTGAAGAAACGGCCGCAGCCGATGGATCAGGTAAGTAAGCACTGCGTGTAAAGTTCGCCTTGCTAACCTGTTTCTGTTCTTTGCAGGTGCTGATGATGTCTGGATACTGAAATGGTAAGTAGGATTCTTGCAGGTCCAGGATCGGAAGAAGAAGGGCCGGAGCAGACTCGGTGAGCGTTCTGCTGCAGATGCAGAATAACGCGAAGCACGCTTCATCTATAGGGTGTGGATTAAATAGCCTTGGAGTGATGAGGCGTCTTCTTCCACGGCCCCGCCTAGGTAAGAAAAGAGTTCCAGTTTCCAGAAGAGTTCCAGTGCTGTATCCAGGGAGTGGAGCTGCCCCACCCAGGTAAGAAAGTAGTTACTGTTCTCAGATGGCTTCTAAGTGGCTGGTAAGTAAGCAGCATGGTCTGCTGCAGGTAAGTCCACCCAAGCATCTTCACACCTATTATGAGCCCGGCGCTTCCAGTGCCGGGACCAATGGTTTTGATGAGCCTGGTGCCACCGGCGCCAGGACAAGGTCCAAAAGGTCCCAGTGGGGACCGGCTGGTGCTTAGGATTAGGGTTAGGGGCCTGCTTCCAAGGACGTTGGGCTGGTCCTGGCTCCTTGGAAGCAGTGATCATGACACCCTCCTGGTGGATGTCAAAGCCACTAATAAGACAGTTTTAAGGGTGAGAAATCTTAACGAACAAGAGTGGAGTGGAGTGGTTCAAAAGGAGTACCCATCAGGAAATTTAAGACTACATTTAAGTCCCATAAGGGAACTTGGAACGGTCTCAGGGGATAGACATTAGTTAACCCCTTCAGAAATTGTATTACTAAGGGTAATATGAAATATGATGGCTCCTCTGCAGTGCGCTCGAAAATCGATAGCGCTGCGAGGTAGCCCTTGATCATACCAACTTGAAGACCTGAATTTGCCAAATAGAGCAAAAAGGATAACACCATTGGTGTATCGCATGAAAAGGGTTCAATATTCTTTTCTCTACACCAGCTGCAAAATTTGTTCCAATGGCAGCGGTATAAAGTCTTTGTTGCTGGCCTTCTGGCTGAAAGCAACACCTCCATGACGTCATCTGGGAGGTCCAAATCCTTGTATCTCAACCCTTCAGACACCAAGCGTGAAGGTTGAGGGCTCTGATGTCTGGATGGAGAACCTGACCTCCCTTCTGTGAGAGAAGATCCTCCCTGTGTGGAAAACGAATCGGAGGGCAGATGGACATGTCCAGAAGGTCCGGGTACCACGTTCTCAAGGCCCAGTCTGGGGCAATTAGGATCATAGTGTTCCGGAATCTTCTCAACCTCCTGATCATCTGAGGAATGACAGGTACTGGAGGAAACGCGTACAGAAGTGGAAACTCCCAGTCTACCACGAACGCGTCCCCTAGAGCTCCTCTCGGGGAAAATTCCCTTGAACAAAACTGATCGCACTTCCTGTTGATACTGGTGGCGAACAGATCCACTTGAGGGGTTCCCCAAAGGGCAAAGATCTCTTGAAGTACTTCCTGAGTTATCTCCCACTCGTGAGAGACTGTGCTCTGCCTGCTCAGAGCGTCTGCTGTCAAGTTCTTCTCTCCGGCTAAGTGAACTGCCGATAGAAAGATTCCATCTTAAATTGCCCAAAACCAGAACTGCATCGCCTCTCTGCACAGTGGCAGTGATCCTACGCCTCCTCTTTTGTTGAGGAAGTGCATAGCCACTGTATTGTCCGTCATTATTAGGACATTTTTCCCTTGTACAGATGGCAGAAAAGCCTTCAGTGCTAGTATGATAGCTCTCAGCTCCAACAGGTTGATGTGTAGTCTGGACTCCGATGGAGACCAATGACCGCTGATGGTCAAGTTGTTGACATGGGCTCCCCACCCCGTGAGTGAGGCATCCGTGACTACTGTTATCTGCGGCCATGGTTGCCAAAACAGTTCTCCTTTCAAAATGTTCTCCCGACAGGACCACCACTGAAGGTCTCGAACCACTTTGTCCGGAAACTGCAGGAGATCTGTAATTTTTCCTGAGAATTGCGACCACTGAGTTCTTAGTGCCCACTGGAGAGATCTCATTCTCAGGCGAAACTCTGGCACAAGGAAGATGCAGGATGCCATGAGGCCTAGCAACCTCAAAAAGTCGAAGGCTGGGAGACGTTGGGCATTTTGAAACTTGGTGACCATCTGCAGAATATCTTGAGCCCTCACCTCTGGTGGTGAGGCTTTCCCCAGGGAAGTGTCCATGACCGCTCCGATGAACTGGAGTCTCTGTGATGGTATCATCTGTGACTTCTTTAAATTGAGGGAGAAGCCCAGTTTGCGAAGGAAGTGGCAGACATAATCTAGTTGGATCTGAGCTTGTTCCGAAGATACTGCTCTGATCAACCAATCGTCTAGGTATGGGTAGACGTGGATCCCTTCCCTCAGACTTGCAGCCACTACCGACATTAGCTTGGTGAAGACCCTCGGGGCGGAGGTCAGCCCAAATGGCAGAACTTGAAATTGATAGTGAGAGTTGCCCATTGTGAACCTCAGGTATTTCCTGTGTTTGAGATGGATTGGCACATGGAAATAAGCATCCTGAAGGTCTAGTGATACCAGCCAGACCTGAAGCTGGAGGGCCTGAAGGATCTGAGAGAGTGTTACCATCTTGAACTTGTCCTTCCTGAGGAATTTGTTCAATTCTCGTAAGTCCAAGATGGGTCTCAGTCCTCCGTCCTTCTTCGGTATCAAGAAGTAGGGGGAATACCAACCCATGTTCCTCTCCACTACAGGTAACGGTTCTATGGCACCTTTCTCCAGCAGGTCTAGAATCTCCTGCAAAAGGAGCGGATCTGGAAACTTCAAAGAGTTGTTCCCCGGTGGATGAGACTGAGGAGTGCGTAGAAAAGGCAGGCAGTAACCTTGGGCAACTGTCTCCAATGCCCAAGCATCTGACGTAATAGCCTGCCATTCCGCCAGATGTTAAGTTAACCTGCCCCCCTACTGGTGTCTTGTGAGGAGAGTCCTCAGAGTGGTTTAGAGGTGGCTGATGAAGATGCCGAGGGTAAAGAGTCACCTGCTGCTGCTGTGGCTTTTGTACTTTTAACCCGTCCACCGTGGGTGAATTCCTTTTGACCTCTTTGAGCCGGCTGTCCTCTGCCTTTTCCGAATGCAGAATAAAAACAAAAGGACCTACCTCTCCAAGAGGTTCCTGAGGGGCGATAGGGAGTTTGACGGATTGCAGCTCCAAGGGATTTTGCTGCTGCCTTGGATGTTTGTAACTTCTCTAGGCTGTCATCAGCCTTCTTACCAAATAAAGAAGAGCCGTCAAAGAGCATATTCAAAAGTCTGGCCTGTACATCTGGAACAAAACCAGACTTTCGCAACCACGCAAATCTGCGGATTGTAGTACTTGCCGCCATGGCCCTGCTGATACTGTCAGCAGAATCAATGCCACTTTGAAGGGATTCACACATTGCGTCTTTACCATCTTTAATGATGTTCAGAAAAGCTTCCCTTTCTTCTCCTTCCAGGAGGCAGTCAGCCGCTGATGAAGCACACTTCCAAAGTGTATGGCTGAATCTTGCGAGCGTACAAGTAGCATTAATGGATTTAAGTGCCATGCTACACGCAGAAAAGACCTTTTTTGACATAGCGTCAAATTTCTCATCATCCCTGTCTTGTGGAACAGTAGGGTATGCAGATCTACTGTTCGATGAAGTTGCTGCTTGAACAACCAGACTCTCTGGAGTTGGATGTTTGGACAAATATTCAGGGTCAGAAGCAGATACAATATATTTGGCAGATAGTTTTTTGTGAACTGCCGGGATAACCTCAGGAGTTTCCCAGTTGGCCGATATTTTCCTCTGTAATGCAGTATGAAATGGAACCACAGGATCTTCCTGTGGGCCTTTAATTAAGATGTCTGTAAGATCCTCTTGTTGAAAAGCAGGTGAAGGTGTAGACCAACCCATGGATTCCTTTATTCTGGCCATTAAAGTTCTATAAGGGGTCTCAGCATGTTCCCCTGGGTCTGGTTTGGCAAATTCTACTTCTGGGGAAGTATCTAACCCACTTGCATCATGCAAGGACTCTTGAAGGTCCTTCAACCTATGTTCTTCAGAGATAAATTCCTCTGGTACAGGTGTTGTAGTTCTCTGCAACCCAAAAGGTCTTTCCTGATCAGAATCCTCCCCTTCTTCATAAATAGAGGCAAGGCTCTGAAACAATCTGACCTTCGAAAAGGCTTAAAACCCATTTCTAAAGCAGAAGGGGCCAAGCTTGTAGTAACCGGTTGAGAAAACTGTCGACGTTGTCGACGCGGAAGTCAAGGGCTTCGAAGAAACCGAAAAAGGCATTGAAAAGGTATGAAGAGACCTCAAAGAACTCGAGAGGATCGGAATCCTACTCAGAGTCATCAAGGTTATCGACGACATTCTCGAGGTCATGGTGAAAGCCCTCGGTATGACTACTGACTGCGAAGTAATGACAGCCGTAGGTTTATCCTTTATCGGTGTCGAGGACGGCATCGATTTGATCGATCTATGCGCGTCGATGGGCCCTTCGATAATGGCGTCGATGATGTAGATTTATGAGTCGAAGGGGCCTTTGACGATGGCGTCGATGACGCAGTCTTAATGCCTTTGGTCGAGGGTTTGTGACGCTCTCGGGCAGTTTCTTTCGCCGGGTGCAACGACTCGCAGCGTTTCGATTTTTCGGGTCTTTCACCCAGGGTATCACCTTTAGCCGTCTCCGAGGGGGTCGAGGCCACTTTCTCGAAGACGCCAAGCATCTTTTTACGGAATTCCTCCCACTTAGCTGGAGAGCTGTGTTTTGTGGGGCAGGTGAACCTTTCCGGGGAAACAGAAGAAGACAAAGAAGAGGCAGATCTTCAACGCCTCTTTTTCGAATGTTTGGATCTCGAAGAGTGATGGGAACTGCTTCGAGATCTCGAACGAGAATGTTTCCTGTGACGGCGAGGAGACGAATGTCTCTACTCTGCCGAGGAAACTTTCGCAGGAGTAGAAGTTTTAACAGTCTTACCTCTTTCGAGCTTCCCCTTATGCTCCTTCAAGGCTTTCGGCGTCATGGACATGCAGTCCTCACATTCTGAACAATGGTGCTCCGATCCCAGGCACCACAAACAGATCCTGTGAGGATCCGTCAATGACATTTTCTTTCCACAATCTCGACACTTTCTGAAGCCGGACCGTGGGGTCGACGGTTCAGATGAGGAAGCCATCGAAAAGAGTAAGATATACTCGAGGAATAAGTAAAATCTACTTGAATAACGAACTGAGTAACACGATTCCGAGGCCCACGAAGCGCGGAAAAACGGAACTGAGTAACGGACGCTGTGCGAGTCTATTTATACGCATGATGACGTCGGCTCCGATACGGAGGCTGTCGAGGGACACCAACTCGAGGAACGTCGATGCGCAGCGCCCTCTACTGAACATTTTTTCCGAGGCTAGCAAGCTGGAAGTAAATCTATCAAGATAAGGAATATGTCGGAGGACACAATCCCTTCGAATGTAGGTTTACTGAGGGGGAAATCCCTAACCATAATGTACTTATTGTTAACCCCTGTGTTTCCCTTGCAGCTACCGAGGGCCCGCCGCAGTGCATCCAGTCCCACCTGTGGTATCAACAACTGGCTAGGGAGTTACCCTTTACTCTCCCTGGCTGGTGCTTGGGAACAGAGGTATAAGTTCACCTGGGAAGACCATCAGAACAGTAGGCTGGAGCTGTGGCTTTTTGAGGTTGATGGAGAGCCTCAGTTCGTAGAGTGTATGCATGAGCCTGGCTGCTGTGCTCTCGACTGTCGCTGGCGATTCCGCTGGAACCAGCCAGTCCTCGAGGCATGGGTAGACATGGTGGCCCTCTGACCTGAGCAGTGCTGCCACAGCATTTACTAGTCTCATAACACCCTTGGGGCTAAATTGAGACCGAACGGGAGAATTTTGTATTGGAAGTGGAAACCCATGATCTGAAACCGCAGGAAGGAACTATTTATTTATTTGCATGTATAAAGCGCTCACACAGCCCAGGGGCATTGAGGCGCTGTTACAGGAATATGTCTTAGTTGCGTCACACAGGTGGGCGGTGGGTTACATTAGCCCGCATACATGCAGTATATACAATAATCAGTTGAATGGCTTTTACAGTCGCTCTTCATTGGTTAGATAAGCGGAAGTGGTTTTCTCATTAGAACGTGCAGGCATGGTTACATTGTTCAGACACTTATAGGGGGCTGCAGGGTTACATTTGAACTGCGGTCATACAGAGATCAATTTTAAATAAACAATGGGCCTTCCAAATTGGGACGTGTAGGTAAGCATCCTTCAGATCTAGGGAACACGTCCAGTTTCCCCCACACAGGGACTCCGCTATCAATGCTGGTGTCACCATCTTGAACTTTTGAAGGGGTAAGTAAACGTTTAAGGCTGACAGATCTAGCACAAATCGCAGGCCTGCCTGGTTCTTCTTCTGTATTGAGAAGATACAAGAGTAAAATCCCAATCCTTGTTGTGGGGGGGGGGAGGGGAAGCTACCTCTATTGCCTTACTCTCTACAATAGAGTGGACCTCTGCAAAGAAATGGTGTCCCAATCTGCAGGACTGGGGGTAGGGGACGAGGGAACTTGTGGTATAGGAAGGCGAAAGCCCTGGGATACCACAGAGTACCCACGAGTCCGTGTACTGTGTCCGCCAGGACTGAAAGTGAAGGCCAAGCATGCCCCCCACCGGTGAGCTGTGGATCCTGATAACCCTGTCACTGCTTCTATCCCTTTGAGGCAGGTGCCTGGGAGGGGGACTGGAAGACGCCCTTATGTGTAGTCTTCTGCTGTTTACGCCGGTGTTGGCTGGGAGACCTAGTGCGCTGTCTAGAGCGGCGGTCGCGGAAGCCCCTGAAACCACCCAAAGACCGACCTCTATCAGACCGCGATTGGCCTTGGCTAAAGCTCTTGGATGCTGGTTTTGCAAGTATAGCCAAAGATTTGGCTGTTTGGGAGCTGTTCTTCATATCCAACTCCTCGCCACTGGAAGAATGGAACAAGTTTCCTCCCTCAAATGGTAGGTCATGCACATCTCGATTAAATTTAGTAGCCTTGAGCCATGCAGTTTGCCTCATGTCCGTAGCCTCACATGACCCTGCTTGCTGTGTTGATGGGAGCCACAGCTGATTCCATTAGGTCTTGAGCCACTATTATTGCTCCTGAGTGTCCGGCCCAGAAGCAAGCCTGCCTGTGAATTGGGAGGTCCAGGAGGAAGTCAGCAATCTCCTTCTTTAGTTTCTGATTCACAACAGCTAGCTTGGCATCTGCATTTGCCTGTTGTAGGTGGAGTGACATAGGAGTATACTTACTTTCCACAGGCCTCAAGGACCTTCCCCTCCTTGCCTCAAAGGGCCAAAGTGGATGAGGAAGTGGACATCTGAGGTTTAGCATACATTGACGCTGCCGCAATGACTGATGAGTGCGGTTGTGGGTGCAAAGACAGGATGAGAGAATCACCTTCTGCCTGCCTGTATTTAGCATATAGGCGTTGGTTGGCTGTGTGGTATAGTGCTTTGCCTGGGTCTCTGCATCTTTTTGTAAAGGTATGCCTGATTTGGTGGCAGAGCGGATGTTAAGTACCTCTGCTAGTACACCCGTCTCTGGCTGCTCTTTTTATGGCTGCGGAATTCCTAAGTACTCTGCCACTCCGGCCAACCTTTCATGGAAAACCCTTATGGAAGAGGCAGTGTCTTGATCATCCTTGTCACCCGTGTCAACCGCTGTGTCTTGCAGGTCCGTGGAGTCTGCTGGCGGTATATTTGGCTGAGCCACAAGAGGCTGAGCCGGGCAGTTAGACTGAGCAGGGGGCTCCCCGGGCTACGGAGAAGCCACCATGTTACTTGGTACCGGATGCAGTACTGTAGCCTGGGGCTGTTCTGGAGCCGCTGCAGGGGGACAGGCGGAATCATGTCCTGAATGATTCCCCTGAGAATATTCCCCATTTGCTGGGATTTCATGAGTTTGAGGAACTTGTCTTCACACGCTGGTGAAGTGCATTCCTGCATTGGTACAGCCATGTCGGTCAGGACGTACTGCTGAGTTCTCCCTGTGCCATGCCTGTTCTGGGCATAGCCTGCGCCTGTGTAGCGCCCAAGACCCAATATGGTCTGGTAGGAGGTGCACCATGTAACCATAGGAGACCATTCCACCCTTGGTGTAAAATCCTGCCTTTGGTGCTCGCTGGAAAGGAGCGGCTCTGAACGAGCAGCCATTTTGTCTGGCTGCGCAGCCATTTTGTCTTGTACTATGCCATGTGCTGGATACATGTCTGTTACTGTACTGGCTATGGCCTTTGCCTGTTTGCTGGGGCTCGTAGGCTTGGATCTGCCCTGCACCTCAGGTATGGACCTGGGAGGATGTTCGCCCTCGGACATACTGGCGGTATTGCTATCTGTACTGCATATAGCTGCCCCCTCAGGCGTGCACGTAGTATTAGAGCAGAGCCCCAAGATGGATTCCCCAGTACAAGAGGCGCCTGGCACCTCAGTGCAGGGACCGGGAGGATCCGTGGACCCCTCAGCCGTGTGGCCGGTAGCTCGAGGAGCCTCGGTACCCTTGCTGGTAGTAGAGCCTGATAGGCCCCTCCCACTTGGTTGCTTCCCTGGGTAGTAGTCCCTTGCGGGGTGCTTTAGAGAACAGAATACTTACCTTAGATTTAGATTCGGAGGAGCCTGAGAAACTTGGAAAGAAAAACCGCAGCGTTTTCCAACACAACCGCGTGTGTTTCTGCCTGCTGTGGCTATCACTTTGGGTCTCCGGTGCTCCCAGGGGAGCACCGGAGACCCAAAGTGAAAGCCACAGCAGGCAGAAACACACGCGGTTATGTTTACATGCCGCGTAGTGTTTCTACCTGCAGCTGATTTCCCATTTGGGGCTCTCGGGCTCCCCACGGGGAGCCCGAGGGCCCCAAATGGAAAAGCAGATTCAGGCAGAAACAATGCGTTTTTTTCCGCAATGCCGCGTTGTTTCTGCCTGAATCTGCTTTTCCATTTGGGGCTCTCGATTCAGGCAGACACAACGCGGTTGTGTTGGAAAACGCTGCGGTTTTTCTTTCCAAGTTTCTCAGGCTCCTCCGAGCCGGAGGAGCCTGAGAAACTTGGAAAGAAAAACCGCAGCGTTTTCCAACACAATAACGTTGCATTTATGTTTGCGGTCGCTTCAAAAGCGACCGCAAACATAAATACAACATTTTTAAAGCTGCGGTTTTATTTCTAAGTTTTCCGGGCTCCTCCAGCCCGGAAAACTTAGAAAAAAAAACGCAGCTAGTGCTTATTTTTTGTAAAAAAAATAAATAGCACTTACTGAGATTCAGCTGCAGCTTTCCTGCTCTGGTCTCCGGTCCCCGTCCTCCGCCTACAGCACTAATGAAGGGAAAGCCACCCAGCGGTAGCCTTTGTTTACTACAGCTGGCTCGCTTTTGCTTCATTAGTGCCACAAAAGCAAAAGCCAGCACAGGAGGGCCTCCATTTCACAAAATGGCTGCGCCCCTGTGCTTGCTTTTTTTGAATTTTGAGCTTGAATAGCTCAAAATTTTACATAGGAAGTTTTAAAACGGAGAATGCTAGTATTTTTTTTTATGTGGCCTATCTATTTTTTAAATAAAATTTTTTACTAGACCATCCCTTTAAATTCTTTTTTTTCCTTAAAGACAAAATCTTTGTTGGGAAAACCAACTCTTTTATTGAAGACATTTTTCATCATAATCGCCCTGCAAATACTTCGGTCCACAATAATTGGGATGCATTTAAAGTTACTTTGCGGGGGGTTCATTATTCAATATGTAGCTTTCAAAAACTTCCATTAGAGATCTTGAGAAATCGTATTACACTAACGCGGATCTCAACGTAGCCAAAACCCATATGAATAAACGCATTGAGTTCAACAAGTTAGTCACTAATAAAGCGTCAAATTCTATACTACGCTCCAAATCCAAATTCCATAGCGGCTCTAAGAAAGCAGGGAAGATTTTAGCATCTTATCTTAAAAATAAGAAAGAAAAATTATGTATTACTTCTATCTTCTCTACAGATGGCACAAGGTTAACTAAGCAAAAGGATATTAAGAAGGCCTTTCTACTCTTGCCTCTACACTGAAGACACTTCTATAAAATAGGCAGATATCCATTCCTTCACGAATGGAATAAGAAAACCCCTGATAATCCTATTGACTTATCCCTAAATGAACCCATATCTCTAATGGACACTAAGCAGCCAATCAGACCTCAAACCAGATAAATCCCCTAGTCCCGATGGTTTCTCCATTGATTTCTTTAAGACTTTTACCGACTATCACTCCCAAACTCCTAGAATTATAAACTTATTTTACGGAGACTGGACAAAGTTTAGGCACTTTTGGAGAAGCTCTCTTCATGCTATTGCCTAAACCCGATAAGGACCCTCCTTTCGTAAAAAATTATAGACCCATTTCCCCCAATTAATTCAAACTCTAAAGTATTCACCAAAATTCTTGCCAAACGCCTAGAAATATTTCTTCCCAAACTCAATCCACATAGATCAGACTGGATTCATCAAAACTCGTTTTGCCTCCTCGACACTAGATTGCTCTTCCATGCCTTATCCCACTTCCAAACATCAAATGGCTCTTTGGCCCTTCTTCCATTAGATGCTGAGAATGAGTTTGACCGCATTTCCTGCACTTTCATGCTACAATCACTAAAATTGCATGGTTTTTCGATGCCTTTCATCGATCTTATTTAAATCCTATACTCTTCTCCATCTACCCAAATTCTTATCAGCTCACTCTCTCCCCCTTTCCAAATTCAAAGAGGCACTCGTCAAGGCTGCTCACTTTCACCATTGCTGTTCAATTTAGCGTTGGAACCCTTACTACAAAATATAAAGGAATAATGTTAATATTAAAGGTATACTGTTTAAAAATACAACAGTTCACATTTCAACATATGCAGATGAAACTACTTTATCTTTCTGACCCTGGATCCTCTATTCAGCATGTAATTTAACACTATTAATGATGTCTCTAAGGTATCCGGATATAAACTTAGCTTTTACAAGTCAGAAAAGATGACCCTTAATAATTCTTGTAACATATCCAATACTCCCTTGTTTGTTACGTCTTGGCAACCCTCATTCATAAAATACCCCGAACTTCATATTGCTACAGATATTCACATTACAATCTCCCTTAACACTAA
The DNA here is from genome assembly GCF_040938575.1 of Ambystoma mexicanum. Lineage (NCBI taxonomy): Eukaryota > Metazoa > Chordata > Amphibia > Caudata > Ambystomatidae > Ambystoma > Ambystoma mexicanum. The sequence goes on from NC_090929.1 coordinate 1,092,477,104, forward strand.
TCTTATGTTAGAGAACGTTTCAAAGATGGTTTCAGGTTGGTCTCCTCTTTTCATATCATGGTGGGGATGCTTAGACTCTATAAAAAATGATTAGCCCTACCATCTTTTATTTTCTATCTATGATACCAATAACCAGTCCAACCAGCTTTTTTAAAACACTTAACTCTATTATACCCTTAAAATTCCTTTGGGACCAAAAGACTCCCAGAATTGCCATTAACAAGCTCAGACTTTCTAAACCCGCTGGAGGAGTTAAATTGCCCAACCTTTTAACATACCATAAAGCTTTTATGCTAAAACAATTGGCAACATTCTATCACTATGAAAACCACCTCCATGATGCCCATAACTGGATTAACATTGAATCCAATATTAATCGCCCCACTTTCCCTCCCTCACTTACTTTTAGTGCCCTTATGCCCACCTTTACCTCTTACCCCGTCTCTTCACTAGGAATAAACATCCACCTATTTTTATTCCCAATCTGAAACAAAATATATTTTCTTTTGGTGTTGCACAAGCTTCCCCAATAACATCAACTTTAATATTTCCATTAGGTGGTACTCTTCATGCATCAAACTAATCCAGCATATTATCCACAATAATATTGACTTTTTTTGTACAACTATACCATAAATACAATGCTAAAAATGGATATCTACTTTCCCCGATCACTTACCAACACACTAATCAATTACCTTACCCACTCTAGCCCAAAAATCTCCTTCCCCCCTTTGACTTTCTTACTATTTAGACCCTCCGCTAAAGCTACCAAATTATATTCCTTTCTAAAGGATAATTACAATAGCAACTCGCCGAACTCCACTATCATTAGACAGTGGGAACTAGACTGGAACTTTCAACCCAATCCAGACTAATGGACTGCCATTTGGAAATTATATTACTCCTCTTCAGTCGCTGCCAAGCTTACACTGTTCTTCATCATGCACTGTGCGTACCTTACTCCCTCAAGAATAGCAAACATCTCTAACAATTCCTCCACTAATTTCTGGTCTTGCCATTCACCTAATGCATAGTTTGCTCATCTAATTTATGATTGTAAATATGCACATAAGTTTTGGCTTGAAGTATGGTCTTCTCTACAAAACATTTTTCTTTTTCAAGAACCACTTATCCCTCTAACCTCATGATTGGTACTATGTAAATCCCTACCTACAAATGATTGAATCCCCAAGTTTATTCAACCTGTTTATAAGCATTGCGTTCCATATTATCACCTCCAATTGGAAAGATAGTACCAAACTCTCATACACTGCCTTGTGGAATTACACTTGTTCTATTCATCGCATAGAAAAGTGCCATGCTGTCTCTACTTCATGTTTGCATAAATTTGATTTTAAAAAATTGAACATTTTTATTCAATATCTTAATCAGACTGTTTAAAACAATTTGCAGGTTGCAATGTTATTATATCTTGTTCATAATGTTCTTTGCCTCCCCCATCTCTCCTCTTGTCCTGTTTGTACGCCCAGTATGTCCACCTAACGGTTTAAACAATTCTATATTAATGGCGCTACTGATATTCAAATGTGTGAAATATCAGACTACTCTTAAAATTGTATGCAACTTACATGTTATATTCTCATTAATTACCATATCTAAAAAAAATCCAAAAAAAAAGACCAATTGACAAAGCAAACACTAAAAACAGCGCATCATCAAAATAACCTTAACAGCCCGGATAGACCAAGAGCAACACACTCACTTTGGGAATAGGACAATGCCCTGTGTTTGATACCTTGATCAAGTTGACTCATCCCTTTGACTGCCTGAAGTCGATAAACTGAGCACCACATTGTGGGTAATAATGAACATCAGATACTAAGCGCTCTAAATCTGGATTCCTGGCGATAGTATGCTTTGTAAACTATACTTATTAGCTACCATGGAAAAATGTAGTCTACCTAATGCAGAAACTGTGATTGCACTTCATTGTTCCATTTTGAAGTCTGTGAGACTATTCAGGGAAACGTTTTCAGATTAACCAAAATCAACAGGATTAATTATATAAGAGGGGAATGCTGCTGCAAAGGTTATATGAATATGCTAGGATACAAAGAATATGGTATTGGATAAGGCCAAGCATTTCATAAATGAGTGAGCACAAACAATCAGTAATACAACAAAAAAGTCACTTTATGCGTCAGCTGTTCGAGAGTAGATACCGCTCACGGCCTGAAATTGCCATTACGTTGCATACCTGTATGAATGCGAACATGTCGCTGTAGCGCCCCTGGGTCTGCAAACTGCCTCTGGCAGTGAACGCATATGTAGGGCTTCTCTCCGCTGTGGATTCGGAGGTGCCTCTTCAGGTTGCCTTGAAAGTACATGACATAGAATCAGTGGAGTAGGAGATGCAATTTCGCAGCAAAACTTCTCTATTCCATTCTTCAAACAAGCATTATGTATTGACACAAATAACACACTGTGCATTAAAAGGCGCCTGTGATAGTGCATATCAGCACAAGCAGGATAATAGTAGCAGCTTACAGTTATGGAATTTACTGATAACTGAATTAAGCGTCAACTTCCTCTTGATCCTGCTAGAAATTCTCCTGGATTGAACATGCATGAACTTAAATCACCCAGGCACAGGACTGAACAACTCTCCAAGGAACCTATGCAGACACCAGCCACGAATTTAAGGAGCATAATATGAATCCTCTCTTCTAAGGTGAATTAGTCACTCAGAGACTAAGGAACAAGTAGCTTTGAAATGGCTAGTATGTGTTGAAAGGCATTCAGAAATGCATGGCCGCTCAGAGTTTTCGGCTTACATGGAGATGGCTCATTCATGGCAGCATGGAGCTTTGGACCAGCAAGGTGGCTCAGGATAATGTCATGGTTTTGATATCCCAATCAGGTTGACTCAGCCCTCCACCTCTGTCCCACTCCAGTCGATAAACGCACTACCACATTGTGGGTAATAATGAACATCAGTAAGCGCTCCAAACGTAGATTCCTGAGAACATGCTTTATGAACCATCATTATTATAATTAAGTGCCATACAATGGAAAATAATGTAGTCCGACTCATGCGAAAACTCTGCTTTGGCATTTCTTCAACATAGTGAACAGTGATTGTACATCATCATTGCATTTGGAAGTCTGAGACTATCCAGGGCCACTTTTTCAGATTAACCAAATCAAAACTATTACTTATATAAAAGGGGCATGCTGCTGTATAGGTTTTATGAATATGCTAGGATGCAAAGGATTACGATTCAGCCGGTCCGGAAATAATGGTGGTGGTAAACCCGCCGCCACTGTTGTTTCCGGACCGGCTGATCTCGAGTTCTGCAGGCGGGAGGTGCCACTCCCGCCAGGTCTGACCTGGCGGGTTTAACACCACTCGCCTGCAGGCGGACGTGGAAACACCGGCACCATTACAGCATGGTGCTGGTGTTTCCACTTCCCCATTCCCATGGAGTCCTATAGGACAGAATTCCGCCTCCGGAATTACCGGGTCACCGGGGTTGTAATGCCCTGGTGATTCCGGGAATCACGGAGGCAGAATGGTAATAAGAGTCCGGCGGTAACCTGCCGATTTTTCTGGCTCGATTACCTCCGGACTCGTAATGAGGCCCCAGGTCTTTCATATGGCCAACGATTTCATAAATCAGTGTCTAGACCTTCCAATGAAGTAACAAATCATCAGCTATTTTTCAAAGCATTAATTGATGGCTCAGGGTATCAAGTGAGCCTGTAATATGTGGACCTGTTCTTGCGAAACAGGGTGCAAAGGTCCAGGATTGTGGTGTGGGGTCCTGGAGGGGTGGCCTTGGATTGTGCTAATGCCTTGGAGCCGAGAGTGTGCAAGTGTGGGGGGCGTTTGAGCCTGTTTATGCCCAGTGGATGATTTTCAGATTACAGTGGCAATTGAAAGAGAACGTCCGGTTTGTGAACTTCAACACAATTGTTTATTTCATTTATTAGGCTATTCCATCTGGGTAGATGCAATTCTATTGTGGTATGATCTGGTGTTAAAAGTGAGTACATCCTCCTCCTGGGACAGGGATCTGTTAAAGAAAGGATAGAGCAGAGACACAACTCTTGTTTCTGATGATGAAGGTCTGATCCACACTCATTTGTTTCTGATCCTCTGCATGCATGGAACTCAAGTCCAGTCCCCTTTAGATCCTGGTTTACTTCAGTCTTGAGCTTTTTTCTTTTGTGGAGTAGAACCTGTTCCCACAGGCATCGTGTTAACCGCTTGTTAGGAAAGATTTCTTTTTGCAACTTTCCCTCCATAGTTTCCTATGGAGCCCCATTCGTTTAGCTCTGTTTTTGATCCTGTATTGAGTTTTTGAAGGGAAGTTAAGCCTTAATCTTTGAGCCCTTATATTTTGCTTATTTTTTATGGGGAAACTGATCAATCCTTCAGACTCTCCGTACTGGGAAACTTTGATTCCCTTTCTGAATTCTTAAATTTTGACATTGCACAGAGCATCTTAAAATGCAGTACAATGGGGATACATTTGTATCACTGTAGCATTTTACACAGGATTTTTGGTTACTTTTATATTTGCGTAAAGGCAATCTGGTGGCAGTAGTTGTGCATTTTTACCGTTTTTGCATTATTTTTGGTGTGCACATTCGCGTTGGGCTACTAAACGTGGCAAGTGCACTAAAAATTGCTGTGCCACGAGATTTTCGCATGCTCTTTGGCCATGTTGTAGTTTGGCCTTCTTCCTAACCTGTCTGGGAAGTCCTTATTCTGTCGGGTATGCTGATCCTGGGTCAGCCTTGGGTCTGGAAGAAAGGAGAGAACGTACCTATCTTTGGGTAAATTGTTGTTGAACTTAGTTTGAAAGTAATCGTCACCACAAGCATCCTTTTAAAAGAGAACTCATACTTGTGAAAAACATTGTGTTGTGCCCTTTGACCTTTGGACACAACGCCCCATTTATCTTAGGGTTTGGACTTTTAAGTTGGGATATTGAACTTGTGAATGGCTGCCAGCATACTACTGCATCGGCATTACTTACCTGCATTGTTTTGTTCATGAAGTAAGTGAACATATTGGTGATTGGATATATTTGTATTATAGAGTAGGTTTAAATTACTTACCTGTAACTATTGTACTCAAGCACGGGTCTGGCATGGATTTACATGCTCATGAATGTTCCCCGTCGTCAGGCTGGGAATCCTCGGTAAAAGAAGTTTCCCTTTCACTTACAAACTGTATTTCTCCTTTAAATCAATCACTGTCTTCTGGGTCATGCTGCCCTCATCCAATGACAACCGTCTCCCTAAGCCCCTCCTCTGGCAGCCATCTTCAGATTTGGAAAGCATGCAAAGTGGCAGTATGAGCAAGAACAGCCGCAGAGGCGTCGGAGGGAGGATTTGCATGTGAATCCATGCCAGACGCATGCTGGAGAACAACAGTTACAGGTAAGTAACTTAAACCTTCTCCAGCATGGGGTTCTGGCATGGATTCACATGCTCATGAATAACAAATACATAGCTGTACAGCATTACACAACCACGGGAGGTGGCAAGGCTCAAAAGAAGCAATTAACTCTTACCTCTGGAACAGACTCACCTCAAGCTAACAGGTTGCATGGCACTCCTTGGCAGACTCTGGACTCCTCCCTGGAATCCCTGTCAACACAGTAGGACTTCGTGAAGGCGTACGTGGACGTTCACATAGCAGCCCTGCAGATGTCCAGCAGGGGCACAGCAGACGGGAACGCCGTGGTCGCAGCTATCGCTCTGGTGGAGTGGGCTCTCGGACAACAGGGCAGTGGTCGGTTCACCGACCGATGACAGAACGTGATGCAGCCGGAGAGCCACCTTGAAATGGAAGCCTTGGACAAGGCCTTCCGATGGTTCACAGGACCAAAGTTCACAAACAGTTGTGAAGTCTTCCGAAAACTCTTTGTGCGTGTCACGAAGAACTTCAAGGCACGAGCAATGTCCAGCGAGTGCAAGGCCCTTTCGCCAGTGACGAAGGCATTGGGGAAAAAAAACAGGTAACACCAAAGGCTCGTTGAAGTGGAATTCCGATGGAACCTTCGGCATGAAAGAGGGGTGCGTCCGCAGCACCACCCTCGATTCATGGAAAGTCAGGTATGGTTGTTTGCAGGATAAGGCCTGGATTTCAGCCATCCTCCTGGCAGAGGTGATGGCCACAAGGAAAGCAGTTTTCCACGAGAGGAAAGAGAGGTGTCTGATGCATAGGCTCGAGCGGGGGAGGGGGGGGGGGCATGAGCCTTGTCATAACCACATTGATTCCACACTGGGGCAGGAGCCTTCACTGGCGGGAAAGATCGAAAAGGTCCTTTGAGGAACTTCTTGATGAGTCGATGAGACCAAAGTGAAGACCTTCCTGGAGACCTGGTGCAGCGGGAGATAGCCGCTAGATGTACCTTGATAGAGGCGTGCACCAGTCGAGTCCTGGCCAAGGATAGCAAGTAGGGAAGGATCTGCGGGCCAAGACCCAAAGAAGGGTAATCTTCTTAGACTGGCACCAAGTAGCCGAACACTTCCACTTGTGACCGCAGCACTTCAAAGTCAACAACGCCCTGGCCTTGGCAAGGACCTCCCTGCAGTCCGTAGGTAACTCATATCCTCCAAACTCTACAGCTGCAGGAGCCAAGTCCTCAGGTTTAGCGATCCTAGGTCGTGATGAAGGATTGGGCCTCCTTCTCTAGTGAGAAGATCCGAAACCACTGGCAGCTTGACTGGAGGCAACGCGGACTGGCTGAGAAGGTCCGGGTACCAAATCTGCCTCTGCCATGCCAGGGGGATTAGTATCATCCTGCATTGGCAATGTCTGAGTGTGTTGATAACTCATAGCAGCAGAGGCAACAGAAGAAACGTGCACAGAAACATCCTTTCGCACAGGAATGAGAATGCATCCCCCAGGTTCCTCGGTTGGTGGAATGTGCTGGAAAACATCAGGCATTTGGAGTTTGCTGCCACCGCAAACAGATCGATCTGGGGTCTGCCCCACTTGGCGAAGATGCAGTCCACCTGGTCCTGCCGAAGTTCCCACATTCCCTGGTAAGGCAGTCTGCGATGGTGTTCTTGACTCCCGCTACGTAAAGAGGGATGAGGAACATCTCTTGTCTGACGGCACAGTGCCACAAGTCCTGCACTTCCGTGGAGAGCGCTGGGGATCGAGTGCCCCCCCGTTTCCTGATGAAGAACATGGTGGTGAAGATCCTCACCACCTTGCCTTTCAGAGACGGAAGGAGCGATTTGAGGACCAAGAACATTGCCCGTAGCTCCAGGATATTGATACGGAGAGCCTTCTCCTCCGGCAGCCAAAGGCCTCTGGCGTGCAGACATTCGGTGTGGGCTCCTCAGCCTTCCAGTGAAGCGTCCGTGGTGACCGTCTCCTGGTATGGAGGGTTTTGAAACCCCGTGCCGGGGCGATGTTGGAGCGGACGCCTTACCATCCTGAAGGCGGTAAGAGAGCTCAGCAGGTTGAGCGCTCACTGCTGCGATCTGAGTGTGATCTGCAGGTCGCAGGTTTGCATCCTGGCAAGGCCAACTCAGCCTTTCATCCTCCAGAGGTCGATAAATGAGTACCAATTTCGGTTGGGAGATTTGTATGTAAATATGTGCTCTGTAAAGCGCTTTAGATTAAGGGGCTATATAAATAACACATCATTATCCTATCGCCCGACGGAACTCCTTGTCAAGCGGGATCTTGTCTGCGAAACCTCCTGACACCTGTATCCAGCGAGCGTCCAGGAACCTCTGAAGAGGACGCATTTGCAACCTGCAGAGCCTGATGAGGTAGATGCAGGACATTATGCCGAGCAACGACTTGATAGCCCGCACCGTGGCTGCCTTCATCGACAACAGCCGCTGCACTTTCCCTTGAATGGCCGCTACCCTCTCTTCTGAGGGTGACGCCAGGCACAATCCTGTATTGAGTCTGACTACTAGGAACAGCGAATTCTGCAATGGTGTTAAGCAGGACTTTGGATAGTGATGGAGGAGAATACCAGATCTGTCAGTAGTTGGATGATCGCCTCTTGTGTCCGGCGGCCCACTCTCGCGAGCGGGCCCGGATGTGCCAGTCGTCGAGGTACGTGTATTCTCTGTAGACGTAGATGGACAGCCACTGGTGCCAGGCATTTTGTGAACACTGTGGGGGCCGACATCAATCCGAAAGCCAGAGCCTTGAACTGGTAGTGCTGACCCTGCACTACGAAATGTAGAAACCTCAGATGTTTCTTGTGAACGGGGATGTGGAAATAAGTGTCCTCCAGGTCCAGCGACGTCAAGAAGTCTCCTTCCTCCAGTTGGCCGAGCATGTGTTGCAACGCGACAATCCTGAACTTTTGGGACTTGAGACGTTGCAGGTCTAGGATGGGCCTCTAGCCCCCTGTCTTCTTTCTGACCACACAGTATCTGGAATAGACTCTGGAGCCCCAGAGCCGTTCGGGAACTAGCTCTATCGCTCCTTTTTGCAGCATGGCCCGTACCTCTTCCATGAGCTGAGGGATGTGCTGTTCCTGACGGGTAATCGGAGTAATCCGCGGACACCTGTGCTGAAACTCCATGTTGTGCCCCTGGGCGAGAGCGTCCAGCAACCAACTGTCGGTGGTGATCTTCTTCCACTTGCTGATGAACTTTGTGAGCCGGCCGCCCACCACGGTGTACCTGTGGAGGCCTTATGTTCCGGCCGGTTCAGGCCTGTTTCGAAGCCAGGATCCTGCCCTGCGGGCGACGGCAACGCAGTCCTCTGCTACCGTAGGCTTCCTGAGTCGTGGATCTTGAGGGCTGACTTCACAAAGAGGAGAAACCTTTGGCAGACCTGCTTGACTTTCCCTTGGAAGAGCGAAAAGAGCGATGCTGCTGCTGCACTCGCCCAGGGAATGGGCCCTCTCCGTATCTGCCTTGATGACCTGGACAGACTCGACGACCTTCCCAAACAAGTTCTCTCCATCAAAGGGCATGTCCAACACCTTCGCCTGGACGTCCTGCTGGAAATTCGTGGCCTTTATCCAGCCTTGTCGATGAAGGCAGACACCGCTCCCCATCTGCCGGAAACCCTGTGTCGGCGAGGTCCAACACCACTGTAATGGCGTGATTAGACACTACTACTCCTCCTGGAAAAGAGCGATTGCCTCCATCCTCTTATGGTCGGGGAGGAACTCCAGAATAGGCCCCAGCTTGTACCACAGCTCCCCGTCGTACCAGGCTAGGATCGCCAGTGCCTTGGACACGTTGATAGTGGATGTTGCAGTGTAAATCACCTTCCTTTCCATGGCATCCATCTTCTTCCCCTCACTGTCCGGAGGGACTGAAGACGACGAGGACGGGTTAGCCGACTGCTTCCCCGCTGATACCACGAATCCGGCGATGGTTGCCCCCTCAGGCACTTGGGTGTGCAGTCTGGCACCCAATACTTCTTCTCCAGCCTATCCCGTTTGGCTGGAGCCATGCAAGGGTTCTTCCCGAGGACCAGGCCCTCTTACCACACGTCGTCCGGAAGGTGCACCACCTTTATTGTCTTCCTCTTGGCCTTGCGCCTCTGGTACAAGAAACCCTCCTTCTTGGTTTATTCGGGCACAAGCTGAAATAGATCGGAGGCTCTGGAGATGATGGTGTGGAACGACTCAGCCCTCGCCCGGTTGGGACACCCTAGTTGGTGCATCCAAATGCAGAGAATCGCCATCCGCTGCAACGATATCCTCATTGTCGTCCGTAGCCATGGCCGTATCTGTCCCCATACCCGTGTCTGCTTGGGGAGAAACAGCCCAACGCTGATGTGGAGGCTAAAATGGGGGCATCGGATGACACTTCCTCTTCGTTGGAGGCTTAACAGGGGGCTCGGGGACCACTGGAACCGGGCCCGTGGGCATCCTCCTCTGGATCTCCGACACCAAGGTGTGAAGGGTCGACAGAATGTCCAGAGACGCATCCCTCGGCTGAGCTGGTGGGATCAGAAAACTAGGGCCTGCGCTGTTGTCGCTGTCATCCTCCTCCTCTTCCACGTCCTCGTGTGCAAGGACTCCTGGTCCTCGTCGTCTGTGGACGAGACCTCCATGGCTTGGGCCACATCCTGGAGGGCCAGGGATACCTTCTGTGCTGTGGGGGCAACCTTCACAGGGACAGCTCCCTTAGCAGTCGTGTCAGCAGCCGCCACCAACTCGATCGTCGACAAAGTCTTAGCCTGTGCTGATTGGGCCTGCTTGGGCTTTTCAGCATTCTTCTCCTCCGTCCGTGGCTTCTCTGACTTCTCCCGCAGTTTAGCAGGGTTAGATGATTTCCTTTTCGATGAGATCGACTGCTGGCTGGCAATGGAGGCAGAGAGTGATGTCGATCGCGCCCTGTCCACCCTGGGACCCGCTTCTGCAGTGAACCCAGTGCACTCAGAATTGCCCCCAAGGATGAGGCACCCTCAAAGGACTTAGAAGATTGCTCCTCAGATCGGCCGGTACTGTGCGAGGCATGACTTTGCTCGGAGCACGGGGCAGAGGCCCTAGTGTCAAGCCACGCCACCAGTCTACTGTGCCTGTCCCTCTTCGTTTTCTTGGAGAACCTGAGGCATATCTCGCACTCCACCTCCTTATGGTCTGGGTTCAGGCAATAGAGGCATTGCAGGTGAAACACATTCTGTAGCCCACACTTGGTGCAGGGCTTGAAGACAGACCTTCCCTCCTCCTCCTCCTCCTCCTCCTCCTCCTCCTCCTCCTCCTCCGTCATGGTCGGAGGTGCACGAAGTAGGCCCGGTGGCCATCTGGAATCTTTGACGATCTTCGCCCTTGAGGGGTGCTGAAATTCACAGACATCGGATCCCTGCTTTCGGCAGATGGAGAAGAGAGCACACATAGAACTTTTTTGCGTTGGAAACGGCTGCCAGAGGAGTGGTTTAGGGAGAGGGCTGTCATTGGATGGGGGGCAGTATGACCCAGAGGACAGTGATTGGTTTAAAGGAGAAATACAGTTTATAAGTGAAAGGGAAATTGTTTTTTTTACTTTTACAGATGATTCCCAGTTTAACAATGGGGAATATTCATAACCATGTGAATCCATGCCAGACCACATGCTGGAGGATTGTGTTTTATTATTACCTGCTCGTTTCATTTTTCAGTGTGTTCTGAAGGCCTAAAAAAATGACTGTCTATAACAGACTGTCTAAATTGAATTGCTGTGTGCGATCCAGTGTGGACTCATTGATAGCCTCTGACCCCACTCTCACTCTCATGAGACTAAGCCTTGACTGCTCTCCATTGTTTACCTTGTTTGGATTGTTTGCTAAATTCTGAGAGCTCCCAGTTCATCATAACTAGGGTGGCCTCCTAAAATCGGTCCGACAGGCCAGATTCTAGAAATCCATATTAACACTGCTCTGTATTGATACCAGAGAAGAAGACATGGCTATAGAGAAAGGCTGTCTGTTCTTTTAGTGAGAAGAACAAGAAGACCATTATGACAGACCACAGCAATAGCTCAAGAATGTCATCAGATATAGGAACTGTCATTTTCAGGTTAGAGTTTGAATGTGAATATACATAATCTCTAGAATTAAGCTTTGCGTTTAAAGCAGACTGCAACCACTTGCTACTGCATTTTCCAGTTTCTGTGGTAAGTTTGCATACGACAAAGTCTTATTGAGTTTGATGCAGGGTCAAGGAATGCCTTGAGTCTATGTCTGTTCAATGTTTCTACCACACCATTCCTTTTCTGATCTACCTACTGTCTTGTTCTATATCATTTTTAAATCTTCAAACATCATTTTGGACAATTATGCAGACTTTATAGCAAGTTTATGCAAGATGTTTGATCATCTGGCAGTGGAGTTTTTTGTTGAGGAAGCATTGTTTGATTTTCAAATGCGATCTACAGCGATCGTTTCTTTTATCGGTAGGCTTCAATAGCGGTCTGTATAAGACCAGGTACAATATAATGTATTATAAATTATTGCCCCATTTCACATGTGCATAGTCCGTAGGATATAAAACACCTCAATTTAGGTTCTGTTGAATAGTTGAGAATGGCAATCTATTTCATTCAATCCTCATCAGAAAAATGTGTGCGTATTAGGAAAACTGACCATAAGCCCTGGAAGTGGCTAATGAACACGAAAGGGAGAGAATCTGAAGTTGCTCAGGTGGTCCGTAAGCCTGCAAGGGTTTGACTTCAACATTGAGCACAGGCCAGGTGTCCAACATAGCAAAACTGATGGTTGTCCAGAATGTTCAGTCGACTTGAACATGAGACTCATCCAGGGGTGGATTAATTTCCCTGGTCCTTGGTCTGAAGGGGCGAGTGTTAGGAAAAATTTCCCTTAGGTACAATATTCCCTCCATTTATGGACCCCCCCCCCAAACTTTCTGCTTTTGTTTGGCTAAACTAACCTGACTTTTTCCAGTGGAGGACATCCTTCAGCTGCACTCCTCTGGGCTTTTGCTCATCGGGTATCGGGGAAACTGACATGTCCTTCAGGCTGTCAGCACTGGGAAACTATGTTTCCCTTAGTCTTTGACTATGGGGCCATTTCTTGGTAACGTTTTATCTATGTGCCAGGCACCTTACAGTACAGCGCACGTGTCCTTTTGTTTTAGGACCCTAGCCACCATCTAAGGAATTTTTGGTGATTGTACAAGTGTGCCCAGGGCTAACCGGTGGCAGCAGTAACTTTTTTTTTCTATTCGCATTTTCATTATAACAACATTATCAACCCCACCCCTTACACCCATCCCCCCCATTTTCCCAAACAGCTGCTCATCATCGTACATCATCCAAGCACCATTCCTCAGCATGCCGTATTCAGTCCTCCAAACAAGTCTAATAAACAGATTCTTTGCGGACACCAGTTCACTCGAGAGTCTTTGTGGAGGAAATCCAATACCAAATCCCCGTCCTCTTTGAACTTCCTCTGATCCCCTGAACCACATGTCACCCATTCCAAAGAGTCAGTTCCAAATCTTCATTATTCATTCTTGTTCCGTAGGGGCAGATGACGGTTTCCATTTTTGAGCAATGAGTGACAAAGCTGCTGGACTAAGGATCATGTATGCCTTTCTTTGGGATTTTGTTGATAAAAGACCCAGATCACCCAGACCGAAAATTGCTTCCCCAATTTCTCTATGTATTTGGGGCCCAAATATAACTCATCGGCGTATTAACTCCGTTCCAATATGGCTTCAGAATTGGGCAATCCCACCATGTGTCCCCATGTCCCGATAACTTTACATCGCCACCAACATTCCCCTGAAGTTTTTGGATAAAACCTATGCAATTTCTCAGGTGTCAGATGCCATTGCACCATTACCTTGACCCACACTTCATGGATTTGGAGAGCTCCTCCTGGGTTTTGGAATCCCCTTACATACCCCTCCTGTCATTGCTGTTCCGATATGGGGTCACCTAAAACCTTTTCCCATTGATTCTCACACCCCCACTTCAATTGAACTGGGACATCCCCAAGTAGCTTATATAATGCACCTATCATATGTCGGTCACATACATTGCAAATGGGCCAGGTCCCTCATTGCCAAGAGTTTATTTTCCATAGCAAATAGCCAGTGTCTCAGCTGTGTATACCTAAACCTTTCCTCTTCACGTAGGCAAAAAGACTGTTTGCATTGTTGAAATGTTTAATCTCTCGTCCCTCCACCTTGTAACAAATCTTTTGGCACCTGGCTTCCTCCAATCGCCTAAATGCTACCTGCTCCATTCTCAGTGGGAAATGTAGTGCTAACCATCTGCTGTACTACGGTATCCCTCACCTATCAAAGCCGTAATTTTACTGCTATACATATTAGCAGGCCTATCATGCTTATGACACTATAGTACTTCTTGTAGGGGCCTACCAACCACCGCTATATCTACCCGCAGCCACATTTTCTCTCGATTCCCCCAAACCATTCCCGGATTATCCGCAACTGAGCCGCTTGATAGTAAGTTCTAAAGTTTGGAAACCCCCATCCCTTCGCTCATTGTGGGTGCTGTTAGTACTTTGCAAGCTAACCTTGGTTTCTTTCTTTTCCATATAAAGGTCCCCACCATCTTATTGAGGGTCTTAAAGAATTTCTGAGGGACTGATAATGGTACGGTCTGAAAATAATAGAATATCCTTAAGTACCACCATTTTAATTACATTCATTCTACATGTCCAGGAAATTGTCGAAAATTACGGATCTCCAGCCACTTTTTGATTGAATCTAACAAAGGAGATACTTTGCTTGATACATGGATTCCAAGTAATTAGTTATCTTCACTCCCAAATAACGTAGGCCCCTAGCTGTCCTTTTGATACCGTTCCCCCTTGTAGCACCATCATTTCTGATTTATGGATTTTCATTTTCAGGCCTGCCACTTCACCAAATGTTGGCAACTCTTTTGTTAGGACTGGCAATGAGCCAGCTAAATCTGTCACCGTCAAGAGTAGATCGTTGGCAAACACCATCACTTTATGTTCCTCACCTCCAAACTGTAAGGCTCTAATATTCTTCTCTTCCCGGATCCTGGATGAAAATGGCTACAGATGAATCGTGTACAACACTGGGGATAACGGGCATCCCTGTTTAGTACCCCAAGATACTCTAATTCCCTGAGAGAGATATCTATTAATTGCCAATCGTAAAATTGGGGACTGAATTTGTTTTGACAGTTCAAAAAAAATCTCGTGCCAAACCACATAGCTTCCATGGTGTGAAACAAAAAAGACCACTCCACCCGGTAAAATGCTTTTTGTGCATTTAAATGTTAGTACTCCCACAAAAAGCCCTGCTTTATTTGCCTTCTCGATCAAATGACTCATGTCTTATATTATCAAATGTTTGCCTTCCCTTAAGAAAACCTGACTGATCCGGATGGCTACGTTTTGGTGCTAATTTTTCCAATCTTGATGTTAATAATTTTGTATATATTTTTGCATCGATAAGAGCTATAAGTCGGTACAACTCACATTGTGTTCCATCTTTATCAGGTTTAGGAAGTACCGCTATTTTTGCCTCTTCCAAAGTCTGTGTAATACATCCCGATCCAATGAAGGAGTTAAAGAGAGGACATTACCGTGATCAATGCATATTTATACGCTCTGTAAAATAATGCTGGAACACTGTCCAGTCCTGGGGCCTAATTAACTAGTAAAGACAACATAGCTGCCCATACTTCCTCAAGAGTGATTTCCCCTTCTAGCTCTTCTCTTTCTCCAACATCAATTTTATTTAACTGGCACTGCTTCAAATATGCCACCTGAGCTTCTCCACCTGGGGAGTCAGTAGTATATAAATGCAGAATAGTAGTCAGTGAATACCTGCAATATATCCTCCAAAGAGGAGCTAACTGTGCCCTGACACATATTAATACGAAGGATGGCCCTTGCTTACTCCTCCTTCCTTACCTGCTGTGCCAACATACGGTCAGCTTTAATATAATACTGTGGTTTTAAATATAATAAAGACCTCTCAGCATGCCTAGTCTGTAACAAATCTAGTTGTCCCTTGATAAGCCTAAATTCCTTCCTTAATGTTACTCCCCTGTTAGTTTCCATTCTACTCATAACCCACTTCAGTCGAAATTCTAAGTCCGTTTGTATGGAGGCCAGTTGTATTTCTTGTAGGGCTTTGTTTGCAATTAACTCACCCTTCATGGTCGCTTTAAACGTGTCCCACACCAACCTTTCCTGTATACCTCGAGTCCTATTCGTTTCAAAGTATTCCCCAATGATACCCTGTACCTCATTGCATATGACCGGGTCCCCCATCAAATGATTCAGGAATCTCCAGCACCACAGCCCAGTCCCCTTCCACTTCCTGTTGTAAATCTATTGTTAAGGGTGCATGATCCGATAGATTAATAGGACCTTGCTCCATTTTCCGTACTTGGCCAAACAAAGTGGATGATACCCAAATATAATTGATCCTCGAGAATGACCAATTAACATGGGAGTAAAACGTGTACCCTTTAATTCCCTGCTGAGCTTCTTTCCAGGAGTCTACTATAGCCAATTGGGTCATGCATGATTTTAAAACTTGTGGGGGCCTCCTATGAGACTAATATTCAGATGCATTCCCATCTACACCAGTGGATCCTACGCTATGTTAAAATCCCCTGTTAGTATAGTTTGTCCCTCTGCAAATTTTTCAGGTTTGATCAGTACTCCCTGTAAAAACCTATCCTGTCCCGTATTTGGTGTGTATAGAGTCGCTACCGTGTACCATATCCTCCCACGCTGAATACGGGCAAAAATACATCTCCCCTCTTTGGCCACCTCTTTCACGTTTATATGTAATCCAACCAATACTTTGATAGCTATGAGGACCCCTCCCGTCTTTCCCCTATTATTAGATTGTAATATATGTGGATGCCCCTTAATCCTTAGTTTATGATCATCACTCCTACTTATATAGGTCTTTTGCAGGGTCACTATATCTGGCTTTCCCAGTTTTAAGGATGTTTCTACCTTACATCTTTTAACAGGGGAATTAAGGCCCCTAATATGGTGTTTTGGTTCTTTCAATGGCAGCTACCCCCTCACGCACTCCTCCCTGTCCCATCTCCCACCCCCCCCCACCCTCCTATCTCTCCGGTCGGACTCAACCTATTTCCCCACCACCCATGCAACAAGCCATGGAGGTTGAGTCTCACTACACACCCAGAGAGGAATTGTGCGGGTCTACTAGGACCCTTACTCTCATCAATTCCAAGTGCTAGGAACACTTCCCACCTACCCTGTTGCCGTCTCCCCTTCAATCAACCTCCCTGTGGTATTGATTCAAATATTACCCAGGCTAATTCCAGTCCCACCCTCTCCCTCCAGGCCAGACCATAATGTACCTTTATGTCATCATGACTGAAAAGTTTGTCCATGGATATGCCTGGACCACTCAGGGTCCTTTTCTTTGACTGTATCCCTCGTGCTTTGCTCCATTCCCATATTTTAGTCTTTGCCGTCTCTCATGTAGGCCCAGAGTCTTGTTGGGCACCCCCTTCCTCTATTTTCAAGATCCTACAATCTTCTTTGCAGGAAGTGATGCGAGTTGGCATCCCTCCCAGGAGAACAACAATCTAAATCGAAATGTCCATCTATATCGAACTTGAGCCTGCAACAAAGCTTTAACCACTGTCCCCATCTCTTTTCATTTCATGAACGTAGATTGCGCCAGATCTTGATACAATTGTATTTCTACACCATTCACTTTGATGGGGCTTGCCTTTCTAGCAGCCTGTAAAATCACCTCCTTTTGTCCATATCTTTGAATAGCCTTTACTACATCACAGGGTCTGTCCCCCAGTTCCACTCACCTAGGTCCCTCTTTACGAATACGATCCAGGGGAACTTCTCCCGCCATGTACAACTCAAGGAGGTCTGCAAAGACCTGTTGCATAGTATATTGTAAGTCCTGATCCTCAATTCCTTTGAGAAGACCTTTAACCCTAATGTCAGATCTTCTTGAACGGTTTTCAAGGTCCTCTGTCTGGATCTCTAAGTTGATTAGTTAAAGCGTCAATATAGTCGTCGCCCCTAGAAACACTTGTGTACAGGTGCGGTATAAATGCCACATCATTTCAAAAAAGGTAGCAGGTGCTCCTCTCCAGAAAGAACACATATATCATACCTTCCGTGTGTCGTCAGCCAATTCTTGGATAGCATTTTCAGTGGCATTCACTCTCTCGCCCAAATCCTTGATGTCTCCTTTCACCTCCTGTAGGGATTGAGCTATCTCAGATCTAATCAGACCTAACTGTAACTGCAGGGTCTCTGTCATCTGTTCGCTGAACTCTTTGAAGCACTCTTGGAACACTTCTTTAGTTGCCGCTTGCCCAGATGTTCAGATTGGAGACCCTCGCGGGGGCACCTTCTCCTGAGAAGTCTGATCTTCAGCCACCATTGTATCCCCCTCCTTGCGCCAAAGCTTCTGAAGCGCTCCAACTTGTTGTTTCTTTGTCGGTTTGGGAGCGGGGGGGCCCTCTTTGGGTTCTTTAGACTCATTCCGAGACATTTGTAAACAGGGGCAATGGGTAACCTCCTTGTTCAGATATTTCCTAGTGCCACTTGATGCATTCTATGCAGAATGTCAATTATCTGCTAGTCCCAGTATATTCTGTGGGGCTGAGGCCACTACTCCTCAGTCTCTCAAACAGGGCACATAAGTGCCCCTCCCGCTGCACCTTAACCAAGTTTGGTTGATGATCAGTTCCTTTTACTGCTAGTTAGGGTACATGTTCTCCCATTCACCTCACCTTACAATCTGGCCTCCTTTTCAATAGCCACTTAAGTCTGTAGGCAAATCCTCCTTCCGCAAGATCCGTTGCAATTTCGCCACCTCCACTCCCACCTCCAATTGTATTCTTGTTGTAACATGTACCTCTCCTCTCCAACACTCACTATTACAGTCCTCCTCTCCTCAGGTCACCTCCACCTTCTGCACCCATTTCCTCCGGCATCTCCTCTTACCGATCGACCCAGGAATGCCACTCGTCCACTTCCCAGAGAGAACAAAGACAGCGCTACTACACGTTAGAGAGTACCTGCATAGCGGCCAAACAAAATGCTCTACGCTGCTTCAGGTTGGGGGAGGGGGGCGGGGGGAATCACTCATTCCTTTCGGGGCCTTCTCAGCTTGCTCAAAGCAAGCATGGCAATCGGCACTCTCTGGCCACGTTGATCGTTGCTGAATTGCTCAACAACAGGAGGAATCCTCCTCCATCCAGAGTTCCACTGGCGCACACACAATGCCCTCTGGGCCACAACGTTGATCATCTAACATCATGGGGAGGTCAGCAATGTAAATTCTTCAGTGTTGTAGGCACTATGTTTGCGTCCCAGTGGCTATCTTGGAATCCAGCAGTTTACTTTTAAAGTATTTTTACTTCTTTTTGATGGACCACATCGCCTTTACTGCGTTTGGCTCAAGACTGTGGACAGTGCCCCTCGAAGTTCTTTGGTCTGTCCTTTGACCTTTTTTGCCCCATTGCCTTCCCCCCAGGTCGAGTGACCCGGGTATTCCTTATTTGGGCATGCAGCCTCCTGCGTAAACCGCATCTTTTGCAGACTCCTGCATGTCATGTGTGCTAGTGCCCAGGAAGAGGGTTTGGGCTGTCTGGTCCCAATCCACAATACTAGTGCCAGTATTTCCGGTATGCCTGGTTGACTGGAACTACTGTGGGCCGTGATTGGCTCACACCTGGCGTGAATGGAAGAGAATAGATCTTCCATTATCTATCTCAGATTTGAGCGCAAAGCAAATCCTGGATAAGAGAAGAGGCTCTGCATCCATTCCGGGTCGATCAACTGAAGTTCACACTGAACTACAGAAGGAGCCAAGTATCCTGAAATGAAAGAGTAGACCTGTGGAACCGCCGGAGACGTGCTGGAAAGTTTTCCACCCTGACCCTGATGATGTGCCGTTGGACCCCTGCTTTTGTATCGATCACAGAAGGCCTGCAAGGGCGCTTCGAACCGTTGGAGTAGTGAGACCAACTACTCTCTGCACTTCCTGCTTACCCTCGAAAAGAGCCTCTTTGAAAGTGTTCCTGGGCCAACCAGTGAACTGACCAGTTTGAACCCAGGATATCATTTAGGAGCGCCGCCGTCCCGAGTTGACACTCAAGACTTTGGGAATCGCTAACCTCAGATGTGCATTATGTTCCGACGCTCAGTCTAATTGATATTCAAATTGTTGAATTTGTAAAAGAATCACAGACTGATTAGGTAATATTGCATTTAAATTAATTTCTGGTGAAATCTACTCTCCTCTATTGGATGCAACAGACGCTCTTCAGCCTTTGGGATGTGAACTAAAGGAATGCAATGGACAAAATCCCACATCTGCTGCTGGTAACAAACAAAAGGTTTTAAAGCAACTTTTTGAAGACTTGCATGTAGCTTTGCAAAAATCTGTAAATCAAATCAATATTGTATCCAATCCTTCTATTCTAGATACGCAAGAGTATATTCATGGCAGTGATTAAGGACAGGTTGGCATGTGTGGTTCATCTTTGCACTGTTCAATGACTGATTTTTATTTACTTATTGGACATTTGTATGGTGCATATACGGCAGAAAGTGTTTCCAGCCGACGTGTGAAAAAACTGTATGGAAATCATAACTATGCTGCAGCTTTCTACATTGTGACAAAATACACCTTTCATTATTTGTCTACGGTCTGGCCATTTGATCTCTCCTGTATATATGTAAATGTTGAAAACACAAAAACCTATCCAATTACATGGTAAAGCAAACATGAATTGTATTGTGTGTTTTGAGGTTCGATAGCAGAATTGTCCTTTGATGTTTAATGAAGAACTAATTGCCTGCAGCTATTACTACCTAATGGAATGCCAATGTTATGATACAACAGTGCAGGGAGGCAAGGACTCCATGCCAAATTCTATATCTAATCTTATGGTCAAATGGCTATTTAAATAGTGGTTTTGGCAAAGCGCTGTACATAGAACATACTTATCACAATTATCCCCAAATTGAAGCCGGTATTCCTTTATCAACCTTCGAAAGAAGGCCGAGTTGGCCTTGCCGGGATTCGAACCTGCAACCTACAGATCATGCACAGATAGCAGCAATGCATGCTCAGCCAGCAGAGCTACCTTATTGGCCGCCATCCTTCATAGGTTGGTTAACTGAGTATCGACTGAGGTATAATAATCACAGTGCCTAGATGTTGGATGAACCATGTATGAAGCGCTACATAAAGTTAAATACCTATCTGGATTATCACAGGGACAGGTTTTGCTAAGTATCTATTTCAATTAAAAATGTAACTCATTTGTTTGTTTTTGAACAGCGCTTGCACTTCCTGGATGTTTTAATTGTAGTCTTGAAGGTTTGAGAGGCTATAACACCTGTGATTGGTGTAATGACAATCACTCACACTTGAGCAAAGACTTTGCTGTCATGGACCATTTATAGTAATGTAACCAATTGACTGCAAGGTTGAATGGATGTAAACTAGACCGTGCATAGGCATCATTTTACACACTTTTTATAATTAGAGTGTACATTAAATTATCAGTGTAAAAATGATCTGCCTCTGCATGATTATGCACACAGCACAGGAACTCTGAAAAATACAATTGTGAAATACTGGTTTGCTTTCACTGGAAAATAATTCATAATTTGTTACAAAATGTCAATTGAAACTTAGTTTTCCATCTTATTAATAATACAATCCTAAAATGCTATGAAAATAAATATGCACAGTGCTTCTGTTTGCTCCATGAGCATCAACACAGCAGAAGCTGAATAGAAATAAACCATTCCTTTAGTTACAGTGTGCAGTTTCTTTTTTTGAAAGGGTTCAGAGAAATACATTCCGTTTCGGAAGCTTTTATCCATGGCTTGCAATTACATCCATGTAGATAAAAATGAAAAGAAGCGCTCTGGTTTGTGTCAAGTAACCTGACCTTTGCACTGCCCTGTGCTCTAAATGTGTGTGTACATGTACACAGGAAAATAATAAAGCTGTCGTATTTAAAAGATTTTCATGCGTTAAAAGGCCTAGTACACATCTTATCTGGAGGCCTGCTAATGTATGTACCTCATTGGTGCCCTTATGTCTCAGATGGTGGTGGTAGCAGGAAGGTGCCCATAAGTAGCCTTCCGTGAGTGACCTCACCCAGAAAATGCACCTATGATAGTAGCTGGTGGCAGTTTAACCTTATGCCCTTAAGCCTAAAATGGTTTCTCATTGTTAAGAGTCCAGTAACCTGGTGTTATGAAAGATTTTGTTTTTGCTACTTTCCCTACAAAGATTGTGAAGGTGGATTTTCAGAATTAACCCTAGGGGTTGATTCCGAGAGGCCATCCTATTATGGTAAATAGGAAAGGCACCGATATCTAACCAAAACAATTCAAGGTAGAGTAGCAGAGCAGTAAGTCTTAAACTCAGGAGGGTGTGCGAGTGGTCTAGGGCTACAATGGGACATATACAAAGCAAATGTTAGACTGAACCTGCACAAAAATATACAACTATCTATTAGGCCGGTAAAATGCACTAAGTAATTAAACCTCAACTTCTCTTGTTAAATCAATTTTATCTTTGTTTGACTGCTCTCTTTAATCTGTTTCTCTACTCAGATAGCTATCCCCCTAGTTTCAAAAGTGCTATTGTTCCTCTTCTCAAAACCTTTCCTTAATTCTGCTGATCCTTCTAATTTCCATCCTATTTCTCTCTTGCCTTATCTCTTAAAAATGCTAGAGCGTCTAGTCTACTTGCAATTTAGCTTGAATCTTTCTACTTATAATCTTACCCCTTCTCAATCGGGTTTTTCCCCGGCTTTCCTACCGAACTGCGCCTCTTTCATTTTCAAACTCTTCTCTCTATGCTCGCCATCTGAAACTCTCTTCTATTCTTATTCTTCTTCATTTTGGTGTCGCATTTGACATTGTGGATCACTCCCATTGCTATGTTTTTCAGACACTTCCCTTTATTGGTTTTAGTCTTACTTATCTGGGGGTTCGTTTACTGGCTCTTGGAAAGGTTCCTAGTCTCAGTGCTTTCCTCTCTCATGGGGTTCCCCAGGGCTCTGGTTCTTGGTCCTCTTCTTTTCTGCCTGCACACCGTTCTCCTCTTGCTTCTTTGATCATGGACTTCAGGCTTCATGTAAATCTATATGCTGACGACACGCAGATCTTTCTCCCTTCCCATTCTTTCACCGACTATATTCATTCCTGCCTTTCTTCTCATCTTTCTGCTGTTCGATCTTGGATGGCCATTAGGTTTCTCTGCCTCAATCTAAGAGACAGAAATTGTATATTTTCAGGCTTCTACATCTATTCCTTCTCCTTTAACTATCTCTTTTCCGCCTCTGCAGCTTTTGGTTAGTCCCCAAGGTCACAACCTTGGTGTTAATTATTATTCTTGCTTTTCTTTTCAACCCCAAATTCCATCTATTATTTATTTGTGCTGCTTTCATTTGTTCAATGTTGGGAAAATGTGGGCCCTACTAATCTTTTCTTCCACTAAAACTCTTCTTCAAACTATCGTGTTGTCTTGTCTTAGCTATTGCTGTTCCCTCTATGTCGGCTTGCCTAATTCTGCTCTTCTTCTGCTCCCTATTCTTCACTCTTATGTTGGAATTCTGTTTGGTCTTCCTTGGCCAGCCCGCATTTTGTCAGGATCCATGCCCGACCCCCCTCAGGTATAACAGCCCCCTGGCAGCAGTGGGGCTAAAGCCCTTCACATTGGCCCCAAGGGCCTTAAAACTCCATCAGAAACATACATGGAGTCAGTCCTGGCGCGTTTGGCGCCAAGCTCATTATCACGAATAAAGCCATACCAGTTTTGGACATTAATCCAAAATGGAGGCCTATTACACAGCTCAGTTCTTTAGAACTACTTGGCCTGCAACTACTTTACCTGGGCTATTTAAACCACACCCAAACAGCAGAACACGCTTCGCGTTATTCTGCACTCCTGCAGCCTAACGCTCACCGTGTCCAGCTTCTGCTCATCTGCTTCTGCGGTGGCACGATCCTGAAGCCCTAGATCCGGATTCCATCAATAACCTGGAAGAACAAGAACAGCATTAGCGAGCAAGAACACTTACCTGTGAAGTAACCGGTCTTTAATACATCATGTGCTTCGCTTACCTCGCCAATCTCCAGAGTTCGCCGCAACCTGCAAAGTTAAAGAAACAAGGACAGCATTAATAACAATTCTCACCTGTGCAAGCAGCGAGTCCTGGCAGCACCCTGTGTTTCTCTTACGTCGCCCATCTCCGGGTTTCACTGCAACCTGCATGGGAGAAGGAACAATGTCAGCATTAACAAACCACTTACCTGGGCAAGCAGCGCTTCGATCGCTCATCACTCGGGATCATCACTGCCACCTGTACAAAGAAGAGAACACAGGTTAGCAATTAACACCAATAAACAGCGCAGCGCTCCGCGCATCAATAACTCACTGTGGTCTTAGCCATCTGCGCGGCAACTCCGAGATTGCAACCATCCCTGTGAAAACAAAAGAGACATTGTTAGGGAACAGCGTAGTGGAGCAAGACGCCGAGAAGAGAGAAAACGGAGGGAAAGACAGACAGAATAAAGACGGAAAAGACATTATAACTCACCTGGAAGACAGCAAGCAGAGTCAGTCACAGCCGGTCTGGACCCGACATAAGAGCACACGGACCAGTGAATCAACTATGTCCATGGAACGCCCGCACCAACCACGCGCCCCTGCACAGAGACGCAGGACGGAGAGTTCAACGCACAAAAACCTAAGGTGAGCAATAACCCAAAGTGAGGTGATTTGGACCAGGGGGAGGTGGGAGTCCACCCATCACAGAACCGGTATCTTAACCCTCCATTCGCCTGTTATAGGCGCTACCCAACGTCTGGCACACAACCAAGCAGAGAGGGGTCCGGGATAGCGCTTAGACCTTCATCCAGCATTGTGTGACGCCCCCGTGGATACCAGGTGAGCGTAACACACAAT
This sequence comes from Ambystoma mexicanum, assembly GCF_040938575.1. Taxonomy (NCBI): domain Eukaryota; kingdom Metazoa; phylum Chordata; class Amphibia; order Caudata; family Ambystomatidae; genus Ambystoma; species Ambystoma mexicanum. Next base: position 1,092,501,499 of record NC_090929.1, read on the forward strand.
GAATGCTTTGTTGTAATTTGTCGATCTTTCCCATCTCCTTAGCATGCTGTCCAGGATGTTTATTTGCATGTATGAGATAACGAGTGCTCAGAGTATGGGATGTCCTGTTCTCCCGCTACTCCTACTAGCACACCGCTGGCTCCTCAGCCACCTCTCGCTTCCAACTCTGCCCACACTAGGGCCCCTCTTCCACTTCCGCTGGGTGCACCTCAAACCTGTACCCCTCCCCAGAAGTCCTTCAAATGTGGCAACCTGCTCCACGTCACTACTCTCAACGCTCGCTCTGCTGTCAAACACTCATCTGACATCTATCACCTCCTCGAAGAACTTGACCTGCAGGTCCTCGCTCTTACCGAGACATGGTTCACGGCCAGCTCTGTCATAGGTTTTGACACTCTCCTCCCTGATGGCTACAAGATCCTCTCTGAGCCCATCTTTCCTGAATGTCTCCCTGCTTCTGTCATTCCTACGCAGGCCTACTCCTCCTTTAAATGTCTCGTCTGCAGGCTCTTTATCTCTCCTGGCCTCTCTCTGACTGTGGCCACTATCTACAGGCCACCTGGCCAGGCTGCCCTCTTCCTCTCAGAGTGGGCCGACCTCTCCTCTTCTCTCCTTGCCTCTACCCCTTAACTTCTCCTCAGAGACCACAACATGTAGCTGGATGCTTCAAATCCCTCCTCTGTGCTTTTCCGCAACCTCTGTGACATGCTCTCTCTCTCTCTCTCTCTCTCCATTCTACCCTCTGGTCTGACACACTCTGCAGGTCATACTTTGGATGTTCTCATCTCCTCCAACATTCCCCTCTCTAACCCTCTCACCACTCCTCTCTCTTGGACTGACTTAGATTGATTGTTTATATGGCGCCTATACACAATGTGTTTCAAAGAGCTGTAGGGCAGGGAGGGAACAAGGGAGAATACAGTGACATTCTTATAAGTGCTTGATACATTAAGAATGTGAAATTAACTATCATACTCAGCCTGGTGACATTTCCGATAGTGCAAGAGCTTTTGACAATGATAAGGAGGGAGGGTGGTGGGAAGGAAATGAGACAGACAAGCAGCTACCTTACTAGGCCTGACGACAATTTATTTTGGGGGGGGAGGGGGGCAGAGAGTTCTTATACAGGGAGAAGGAGAAGAAGAAGAAAACAAGCAACTATCATACTAGGCCTAACAACATTTCAGATAGTGCTGGAGAGGGAGAAAAGACAAGTGGAGGGGGGGAGGGTGAGAGGGGAGACAAACAAGTTATCATCATACAGGTCAGGTGACATTTCTGATAGAGTATGTGCTAAGGATAAAGTGAAAGGGGGGAGAGAAGGGGACAGCAGAAGAGGGATTAAAATAAGCAGAAAACTAAGCAGAAACAGGGGGGCAAGACAGAATAAAAACTGTGAAAAAGAGTGGAGGTGCAAGTGGGGAGAGCTGTACAGTTGCAGTAGGCGCCATATAAACAATCAAAGTCAGTCCAAGAGAGAGGAGTGGTGTTGTTACAGTTGTACAGTCAGTAATAACACATAATGATGCAAGAGAACAGCAAATGCAAGTCAGGATTCAGGATGAAGATGGGCACAGCGTGATTCAGGGTCACCATGAGTACGAGATGCAGGGGAAGTCCAGCATGAGAATTGAGATGGGTGAAGCACCATGAGTCAAAGCATCCACAAAAGTCAAATCCAAATATTGGCAGGACAATGGTGATGGTAAAAACCAAAATGTATCAAGACAAACTCCAGCAGTGTGGTTTGATGTAGGGGTGTAGGAGAAGGGCTAGAGGGGGCGAGGGAGGCGGGATAGAAGGAATCAAGCAAAAGCAGGAAACATGTAGGCGAGAAGGGGGGTGGTGGGAAGACAGACATCACAGGCAACCAGAGGGAGGCGGGGGGGGCAAAGGAAGACACACGGACAACAAGGGCAACCAGAGGGGTGGAGGGGGGGGGGGGAGACACACTGACAAGGGCAACCAGAGGGGGCGGTGGGGGCAAAGAAAGACGCACAGACAAGGGCAATCAGAGGGGTTAGAGGGGCAAGGGAAGACGCACGTACCGAGGGGGCAACCAGAGGGGAGCCGGCAAGGCTGGGAGCAGACAGGGGAGCAGACAGGGGAGCAGACAGGGGCCTTAGGATCGGGCCTTGGGAGAAGGGCCGGCCAAGCCTGCCGGCATACAGATTGGCTGTAAATGATGGAGCTCCAGCCAATGAGGGCACAACACCAGGCGCTCCGGTGCTCGAGCTGCCATCTTGAAATGGCGGCTCACAGTTCAATCAGTACAGGAATAAAAATAATTTGCAGGCGAAACGCATGTCCAATGTTGTAGTTCGTTCATGTCCTCTGCCATTGATGAATTGCCACAATCATCAGGCAAAGTAGTGAGGGAATACACAGATGGAGGCGTCGACGTGCGCAAGCCTGCAGGGCCCAAGGATGGGGGGTTTACCTCTTTATTGCATGTTAATATGAGGGGCACCAGGGTTCACCCAATGTTAAGGGTTCGGGGCGCTGTGTCGGCTCGCAGCTGCTGCCTAGCTACTTTCCTCTAACCTCAAACTCTATCCTTCAGGCAAAGCCCACCCCAGCACTGTCACCTACCAACGCAGTCATTCGGCCCATGAAGCGTGTGTCAGTGGATGCCTTTACATCTACTTTCTCTGCTCCTCCTACTCCTGCGGCTGACTTACACTCTGACACACCCCTCTTTAGTCTGAATCTTTCTATCTCCAACACTCTGGACATCCTTGCCACTGTGATGAAAATACGGCTGAAGCCTACCTCCAAGTGCAACTCTTGGTAGGACTCTGACCTCGCCGCCCTGAAATGCAAGTGCAGCGTGGCTGAGAGGAAGTGGGGCGCTTCGGGCACATCCTCTTACAAACTGGCCTCCCGCCTGCTCCAAAGGCAATACAGACTCTGTCCTGTCCATGAAGAGAGCCCACATTCAAGCTTGCGTCTCTGCGGCTTCTAACAACATTGCCTGACTCTTTAAAATCTGCATGGAAATGGACAATTCTGCTGCATGTATCTTTCCCGTTCCCTCCTAGGCCCTCTGTACGGCTCTGACCATTCGGAAACTGCTCTCCTCAACACCCTTTAAGATCTGCTCTCTAACCTTGATTCCAGCATTCCTTCTATCCTCATACTCTTCAATCTCCCCTCTGCCTTTGACATGGTCAACCACGCCATCCTGATAAATCGACTTTGCGAGAACCTGGGCATCACGGATCAGGCCTTGGAGTGGTTGACCTCCTTCCTCTTGGAACGCCCCTCCCAGGTCCAACTTGGTTCCTTTCTCTTTTCCACCTATCTCTCCACCTGTGGCGTTCCCCAGGGCTCTAGCCTCTCGCCCTGGTCTTTCAACCTCTCCTTGGCCCCATTGGCCCACCTGATCTCTACCTTCTCTAACTTTCAGTGTTATGCGGATGACACTCTGCTCTCCTTCAGGCTCCCCTTGCCTCCTCTCCTCTCAGTCGTTCCTGACTCTCACTCCACTAAGTTGTGCACCTCCAACAATCTCTGCCTTAATCCCTTTCCATTGGGACTCATGCTCCCGCTTTCCCTCTCTCTCTGGCAGCCCTCCTTGGGCCCTCTTCCTTCACCTTCCTGTGAGGCAAAAAACATTGGTGTCATCTTCGACTCCACTCTCTCTTTCTCTCCTCTTCTCAGATGTCGCCAAGAAGTCCCACTATCAGCTGCACCTCCTCAAAGGTAATCTTCCATTCCTCACCTTCCCCCAGAAGCTCACTGTCTCCAGAGCCCTTGTTCTCTCTAGGCTGGACTACTGCAACAGCCTCTTTCTCAATCTGCCTTCCGCTACCCTCCGCAATGTGCAACTAATCCAGAACAGGACTGCAAGACTTATTCTTGGCTTCAAACCCAGCGACCGTATCCCTACAGCCCTGAAATCGCTCTACTGGCTCCCGGTGGGTGCAAGGATTAAGTTCAAGACCCTTTGCATTTTCCACAAGGTTTCTGGGGCCAGAGCCTGCACTACATCCAAGAATCTCTTGCTAAATACCTTTCTTCTCGAGCCCTTCGCTCAGCTACCTCCAACTCTCTAAGGGTCAGACGCTTCTCCAGGCAGAGAGTGGGGGTAGAGCTCTCTCCCCTACAAGTGCCTCCCTCTGGAATGGCCTCCCTGCCCCCCTCAAACTTGAGCCGGAACACCTGAAGTTTTAGAAGCAGCTCAAACATTTCCTCTTCTGTTCTGCTTTCTGTCTCCCCCGGCCTTCTGCTGACCTACCTGACTGACCTGCCTGTCACACTGCCTGGTTGCTTGGCTACCCTCAGAGTCTCACTGGGTATCAGGCTTTCTCTTGATCGGTCACCCCTGCACTGCCTCCAGGCTTTCCACGGACTTAGGAGCTGTAACTGTAACCTCTGCAGTCCCTTGCCTCCTTTGCACTTACCCAGAGTCGCACTGCCCTGTTCTGCACTTACTCAGAGCATTGCTGCCCTGTTTTCCTGTCCCTCTCCCTCTCCCTGGCACTTCTCGTTCTTGCATTTTCACAATCTGGATGACAAAAGGTCTAGTAAGATCGCTTGTCTTGTCCTCCTCGGTCTTCCCTCCCTTTTCTTGTCACGCCTAGAAACACTTGTGTACAGGCGAGTTATAAGACATGTATTACTTACAGTAAAAGCATTTCTGATTATTGTATCTGCTTAGATTCACATGCCGTGCATATAGTCCGACATACAGTGGTCACCGCAGAGTATTGCATCTTGTCTTTCGAGAATCGAAAGGGGACGTCGACACGGGCGTGCCTGTAACACTATCCCTAACTTGACGTGTCGTGTACCCAAAATCCCTCACTCGTCGAGGTCCCTCCAATTGTATTTTTTCTGCGTGAGGCAGCCTTAAGACTATCTTGAGTGAGTACAGAAAATAGAGAAGTAGTAAGACATCTATGTTCCTTCCATCCGAGCCGGGAGGAAGGGTGGGCGCATGTGAATCGAAGCAGATACAATCATCAGAAATGCTTTTCCGGTAAGTAATGCATGTCTTCTGATGCTTGTTAATCTACTTCGAATCACATGCTCTGCATAGACTAGCGCGCAGTACCCAGAGTTGGAGGTGGGATGTGAGAAGGAACAGCAATGAAAAAATGTCTTGGTACTGCCTGTCCCACCTGAGAATCGGACCTAGAATTAGGCAATAGTGTTTTGTAAAGGTGTGTACAGAACTCCAGGTTGCCGCTTTGCAAATGGACTCTAGGGGAACACTTGCAATGAATGCTATTGAAGCCCCAGTGCCTCGAATAGAAAGCGCTCTAGGCTTGAAGGGCAGTTCCCTCTTAGCAAGAGAGAAGCAGAGTGTGATGCATTTGACAATCCACCTAGAGATAGTAGATTTGGAGACCGGGTCTACTTCTCTACCTGCTGCCACTGAAAGGAAAAACTGATTTGTTTTTCTTAGTGGTTGAGTTCTTCCCATGTAAAACATGACTGCTCTGCGTACATCAAGTTTGTGCAGGCTTCTTTCTCCCATGTTTGAGGGGTTCTCAAAGAACGTTGGTAGTTCTATGGATTGGTTTACATGGAACTTTGTAATTAATTTAGGCGCAAACATAGGGTGAGTGCGCAGAACCATCTTATCTCTGAACTGCTAGAAAGGGGTCTAGGACTGAGACCGCTTGTTGTTCATTTACTATCCTAATGGAAGTAATAGCTATTATAAAGGCAGTCTTGTAGGTGAGATCTTGGAGACTTGCTTTAAGCATGGGCTCAAAAAGATACCCCATAAGTCTAGTCAACACCACGTTCAGGTCCCTTCCGGGTGCTGGATTAGAAATGGGAGGGTGAATTTTCTTTACTCCTTCCATGAAAGCCTTAATAACTGGTATATTCCACCACAACACCTTCTGTTGTGATGTAGTGTAGGCTGAAAGAGCAGCTAAGTGAACCTTTAGAGAGTTAAAGACCAGGCCTGAGTCAAGTAAATGAGTCAGGTACAAAACAATATGTGTAGGAGAGCAGTCAATCGGGTTGATGCTCTTAAGAGTTGCACCAGATGACAAAACGCTTCCACTTACTGGAATAGCAATATCGAGTGTTAGGTTTTCTTGCCTCCCCAAGTATGTCCATACATCTCTAAGGGAGTTGAAGGTGTCCAAACTATGACTTCAGGAGCCAGACAGCTAAATTCAATGTCTGCGGGCATGGGTGAAGTGTCTCCCCTTTGTCTTGCGACATGTTGTACGGGCAAGGCAGTTTCATCGGAGGAGATAAGAGACATCTCCACCAGATGAGCGAACCAGGGTTGGCGGGCCCACACGGGGGCCACCAATTTCTTTGTGACTGGTTTCTGGTGCATCTTGTTGAGAGGGGGAGTCGGGGGGGATAGGGGGAAAGCGTAAACAGATTTCCCTGACCATGTTATCCAGAGTCCGTTCCCCTTGGAACGGTTCAGCGGGTACCTGGAGGCGTAATCTTGGCATTGAGCGTTCTCCAGAGTTTGCGAACAAGTCAATCTCTGGAAAACCCCATTCTGCGAAAACGTTGGAGACAATGTCTTCGTTTAATCGTCATTCATACTCTATTGATGGTGGGAAATCTCTGCTGAGTATGTCTGCCAGAAGATTGAGTTCCCCTGGAATATGTTGAGACAGCAGAAGAACAAGTTACTTTCTTACCTGGTAACGTTCTTTCGATGGGATGTTCCTCCGAAGTATTCCACATCTATGACAGCAATCAGCACAGCTGTGCTGCTTCGGAATTTTTTTTCGGCATCAGAGTCCTACGTCGATACGCTGTCCCTCGAGGGCCTCCGTCGAGAGCAGACGTCACTGGATGTTATAAGTAGGATGCACGACGCATGTAGCCTCAGGTGTAGTTTTTTCCCAGAACGTGTGGCACCAATCTTCTGCCAGTATGACTACAGAAAGCCTAGCGGACACGTAAGCTGCATTCGCATAAGAAATTCTGTAGAGGGGCAGATTGGGAGGGTGCAATGTGGAATACGTCGTAGGAACACCCCATCGGAAGAACGTTACCAGGTAAGAAAGTAACTTGATCTTCGAAGGGATGGTGTCCTCTGTCGTATTCCACATCTATGACAGACTCCCAATGCAGTACCAACGTATGGAGGTGGAAAAAGAATTTAGAATTTTAGAATGCCCAATCAAATTGCAGAATAGAGGACCGCCTTGCCAAAGGCCAAATCCTGCCCATGGATAGAATCCAGGGAGTAGTGTTTTACAAAAGTATGGAAAGAGGCCCATGTGGCTGCTTCACAAATGTTACGAATGGGAACACCCCTCTGCAGAGCAGTCGAGGCAGCCACACCCCTAGTAGAATGGGCCCGTAAGCCTACCGGAGGGTCCTAACCCGCCAAGCGGTAACATTCAGAGATTGTCAAGATAATCCATCTGGCCAAGGTCTGCTTAGTAACAGCGTGACCCAAACGCCTTCCAGCGTATCCTACAAAGAGCTGATCGTCCACTCTGACCCGGGACATGCGTGAGATGTAGAAACTTAAAGCTCTGCTAGGATCCAACCTATGGAGCCTCTCCTCTTCCTTACCAGGATGCGGAGGAGGATAGAACGCCGGAAGAATTACCTTCTGGCTCAAATGAAATTCCGACACAACCTTCGGAAGAAAAGGACGACAAACCCTAAGGACAACCCTGTCCTTATGGAACACTGTGAAAGGTAGCTTGGCTGATAGTGCCTGCAACTCACTCACTCTGCGAGCGGAAGTAACCGCAACTAAAAATACAGTCTTAATTGAAAACAGTCTCAATGGACAAGAATGTAAGGGCTCAAACAGAGCTCCCATCAGGAACTTTAAAACTAAGTTCAAATCCCAATCGGGCACCTGGAAATGGGACGGTGGAAACACATTAGTCAGCCCTTTCAGAAACTGGGAAATTAAAGGAATCTTAAAATAAGAACACTCCTCAGACGAGCGCTTAAATATGGACAGCGCCGCCAGGTGTTAGGGAGAATTCTCAGTTTATGGCTAATTTCCCTTACCTATACAGTCCCCCAGCAGCTTTGCTGGATTTGAAGGGTTTCTTTCTTTTTACCTGCTAAGAGTGAGACTCTTTCCCACTCTTAGGCATTTTTGCTGTGTGTGTTCTAGGCTATTTTTGTGTTTAATGCCTATGGGATCTTTCTCAAACCCCATAGGAACCATCTTTATTCACATGTGTTACACAGCACCCTCCGTGCAGTGACACAGGGGTGTCGTAGCGACCCCCAAACATAGACTCCATACTCTGGGACTGACTACTGTCTCCCAGGGCATGTAAAGTCCCCATTGACTTTACAAGTCAAATCCTATGAACTAAACCAGTACAACCCATCTTACTATGGAGGTACTGGAAGGGGTTAATAGTTTTTCCCCTATGTTCATTTTCGGGAGGGTACCCTAAAGTCCCTCTCCCAAAAGTTTCTGGCTGGTGGCAGTGGTTACTACCATAAATATTCGACCGCAAATATTTCCCTATGGGATTTTCCCATTGTTCGAGGCTACCACTTTTTCTGACAGCCTCTAACATACCGCCGGTGCATTTTAATATTAACTTTGCTCCGGTAGGCTTTATTTGCCAGAACTTTAAGATAACTTCTTTCTCGTGTCTTTCTCTAAAGTCATAACCCAGGTCGGGGATCCTTTGTTCGTCCGTTTGGCGGGCTTCTACCGAGAAGCCCTCTTTTCGGCGCCACCGAGTCTGGGGTGGGCCCGTTGTGTGGGAGGGTGAATAGGACCCCTGTACAGGGTTGCCTCCGCAACCCATGTCGTACTCTATCCTGATAGGCTGGAGGGTCTCCCGCCAAGATGACCACTCCACTGTGTGAGTAACAGCTAGGCTGTATGAATGGGGATCTTTTTGCATAAAAGCAGGGTCCTGAGGACTGGAAGAGCAAGACGTCACCATTGGAACTAAGAAGCCGAAGAGGAGAGAAGCCAAAGAATCTGCAACGACTGAACCACCGGTGAAGCCCTGCTGCAGTGTCTCACCACTTTTCTCTACACAACGAGAGAAGATCTTCACCTGCAAGAGCCTTCTTCCCTTGAGCTGGTGGGGCCAACCAGTTTGCCAATCGCCTTCCCGGACCTTCATTGGTTGAATCTCCCCTACCCTGTACTCTGAGGCTGGATAGCCAGACACCAGTCCACCCGGACCGTGATTTAAAGGAGCGTACCTTTTATTCGTCGGGCAGCACCGCGGCTGGTTTCATCCCTGGGTAGTGCAGTAACTCGAACCTTCCTCCACAACGAGAGCATCTCTTCCTCTGCTGGATTACCCGAACTGCAGGAACTACCAGGAACAACCGCGACCGCAGGAGCCACTTCTTCATTTAAGGTACATTGTTCCGCCAGGCCGCCCTTTCTTCGCGGTAGTGCTAAAGGTGTTTTAAATCCTTTACCTACCTGTTGGGTTGGCCGCCCCCTCTCTCTTAACATAGTCTTTTCAACTTTTGCAACCACCATTTCAAATATCGTTAACCAGACTTGGCTGCAGCTACAAGAACATTTTGCTCATGGGCCCTTGCCCTGTACCACTAACTGTGGCCCAGGCCTACTGACTCTGGTCACATCTGTTAGATCTGCCTTCTCGAGATTGATTCTCCATTCGAACTGTGTGGTGCACCATTTCTTATAACCACCCTTTCTTCCCACTGCATAATCATTGTGAAATGCCATTTTGCTCAGTTTTCAAGTATTTCTTATATTGATGCACTGTCTTGCTGAACTGGTTCACAACTGATGGGAAGTGTTGCTAGGGTGTATAAGAATCTATTTCTGATTAACTTGTGATTTCCCTCCCTTGTGAGGAATTGTTAGAGGATCCCTTGTGTGTAGTTTTCAATGGGCCGTTTTGCTCAGTTTTCACTCTGGTTCACTTGGTCTACAATTCATATAGGGAGTGTGTATATTTTTCTGTGACTTAATTTAACTTGCTTGATACATGTAATACATGTGTTTGATTAGAAGTGTATAAAATAAATATATATCTACTTTTTAACTACAAAACTTTGGTCAGTGTTTCCTTGTGCCATAGTCTAATGGGCCTAATGTGTAAACCCTGAATACTGCTCATCTCCCTCTTGAGATAAGTCTGACTGCTCAGCCACTGCTACCAAATAAATCTTTGTGGTACAGACTGATACCAAAGGGGATTTATTGCACTCAACTGTGTTCCTAATCTGGTGTAGTGCTGCCTAAGGGAACTGCACTGGATTCTGCCTAACACCAGGTAACCCTTAATGGTACCCACTTGCAGGCCCTTGAGGGCTAACGAAAGCAAAAAGACAGAACGACAGGAATGGCACATGAAAAACGATCCACATTCTTTACCCTGTACCAGTCGCAGAACTTTCTCCAACGGCAAAGGTACAGGGACTTTGTTGCGGGCCTTCGAGCCGAAAGCAACACCTCCATCATGTCTTCAGGGAGGTCCTAATCCTTATACCTCAACCTTTCAGAAACCAAGCATGAAGGTTGAGAAACTTGACCTCTGGATGGAGAACCCAACCCCCCTCTCCCGTGAGAGCAGATCGTCTCAATAGAGAAGACGGCGTGGAGGGCAAATGGACATGTCGAGAAGGTCCGGGTACCACGCTCTCCTGGCCCATGCCGGAGCAAGGAGGATCATTCGGGAACCGAACCTCTGCAACACTTGCGGAATGACGGGGACTGGAGGAAACACGTACAGCAGTGAGAAGGACCACTCCACTACGAACGTGTCCCCTAAGACTCCTCTTGGAGGAAATTCATGCAAGCAGAATCTTTCGCACTTCCGGTTGACATTGGTGGCGAAGAGATCCACCTGTGGGGTCCCCAGAGGGCGAAGATCTCCAAGAGAACTTCCTGAGCCAGCTCCCACTCGTGAGAGACCGTGCTCTGCCTGCTCAGAGCGTCCGCCGCCTTGTTTTCGTCTCCGGCCAGATGAACTGCCGAGATCGAAATTCATGGCTAGATGGCCCAGAACCAGAGCTGCATCGCCTCTCTGCACAGTGGGAGGGACCCCCGCCCCCACCTTTTTGTTGAGGTAGTGCATGGCCACTGTATTGTCCATCAGAATCAGGACATTCTTCCCCTGTACAGATGGCAGAAAATCCTTCAGGGCTAGCCTGACGGCCCTCAGCTCCAACAAATTGATATGGAGTCTGGACTCCAACAGAGACCAACGACCACTGATTGTCAACTCGTTGGCATGAGCTCCCCATCCCGTGAGGGATGCTTCTGTCACGATCGTTAACTCCGGCTAGGGTAGCCAAAATAGAGCCTCCTTCATCAGATTGCCTTCGACGGCCCACCACAGAAGATCCTGGGCGACCGAGGGCGGCACCTGAATGGGATCCGACATCCTGCCGGAGGACTGTGACCACTGCATCTTGAGAGCCCATTGCAGAGATCTCATCCGCAACCTGGCCTCTGGCACCAGTAGAATGCAGGATGCCATGAGGCCGAGCAACCTCAAGAAGTCGAACGCCGGGAGACTCTGGGCATGTTGAAACTTGTGCACCATCTGCAGAATGTGATGAGCCCTCACCCGGGGTGGCGAACACAGCCCCAGGGGTGTGTCAAGCACTGCTCCGATGCACTGGAGCTGCTGGGTAGGTGTCAAGTGGGACTTCTTTAAGTTGAGGGAGAAGCCCAGCTTGTGAAGAGAGTGGAAGGTGACTGACAGATGATGCAGGACCTGCTTGGGAGAGCGCGCCCTGATCAACCAATTGTCCAGGTAGGGGTAGACGTGAATGCCCCCTTTCCTGAGATACGCTGCAACCACCACCATTAGCTTGGTGAAGACCCTTGGGCGGAAGTCAATCCGAACGGCAGGACCCGAAACTGAAAATGCGAGTCGCCAACTGCGAACCTCAGGTACTTCCTGTGCTTGGGATGAATTGGCACATCAAAGTAAGCATCCTTGAGGTCGAGAGACACCAAGCAGTCCTGAAGTTGAAGGGCCTGGAGGACTTGAGAGAGAGTAACCATCTTGAACTTGTCCTTCCTGAGAAGCTTGTTCAAACCACGCAAGTCCATGATGGGTCTCAATCCCCCGTCTTTTTTCGGGATAAAAAAATATGGGGAATACCATCCCTTGTCCGTCTCCGCTACAGGCACCAGTTCTATGGCGCCTTTCTCCAGCAAGGATTTGATTTCCTGCGCAAGGAGCGGATCTCGACTCTTCAAAGAGCTTCCCCGGTGGATTGTTGTGAGGCCTCTGCTGGAAAGGAAGACAGTAGCCGTGGGCTATGATTTCCAGAACCCACACATCTGAAGTAATAGCATGCCATTGTACAAGATGATGCGCCAGCCTTCCCACAACTGGCGAACCATGGGACATGGCCTCATGACTGAGCTGAGGCGGCTGCAGCAGTGCCTAAGGGCAAAGAGTAAACTGCCCGAGCGGCTTTGGCGCCTAGAGTACCTTGTTTTCCACCTCTGGTACTCCGACGTTGGCCCCCTTGACTGGCAGTTCCCCTCGATCTACCAAAGGAAGAGTAGTATCGAAAGGAACCTCCCCTCCATTACTGTCCCTTAGGAAGAAAAGGCGGAGGTTGACGAACTGCAGCGCTCAACGACTTTGCTGCAGCATTGGAGGTCTGCAACCTCTCAAGGCTCTCGTCAGCCTTGCTGCCAAAAAGATGGTCACCATCAAAGGGCATGTTGAGAAGCCGGGACTGTACATCAGGAGCAAACCCCGACTTCTGCAACCACGCAAACCTGCGCATCACGGTGCTCGCTGCCATGGACCGGCTGACACAGTCTGCCACGTCCAGAGCCGACTGAACGGATTCACACATGGCATCCTTGCCATCCTGAACGAGGGCAAGAAAACCATCCCGTTCCTCCCCTTCGGGAATATGTTCAGCCGCCAAAGAAACACAATTCCACAGAGTGTGAGTGAATGTTGCAAAGGCACAAACGGAGTTGGCTGCCTTTAAAGCCATACCTCCAGATGAAAACACTTTCTTCGCCCAACTGTCAAAGCGCTTGTCGTCCCTATCCGGAGGGATGGTAGGGTACGCAGCCTGCTTTGCTGGGGCCATAGCCGCCTGCACCACCAAACTCTCCGGAGTGGGGTGCAAAGACAAGTAGCCGGGGTCGCCACTGGCTGGACGGTATTTTATCTGTAGCAACTTATTCACTGCGGGAGACTCTCCGGAGCAGTCCAAGCCGCCACCACCCTTCTTTGTAAGGCCATATGAAATGGCAGCACCGGGTCAGTGGGTGGACCTTAGTGTCCAAAAATCTGTCAGGTCATCCTGCAGAAAATCCACAGGTGCAGCAGACCACCCCAAGTACTCCGTCACCTTCGACATGAGACGCCTGTACGATGACTGTGTCTGTACCAGGCTCAGGCTTGCCAAACTCAACCTCCGGAGATGTGTCCAGACCACTGGCGTCATGCAAGGATTGACGCAGGTCTTACATCTGGCTATGACCGGATAACAGGTCATCAGGAACCTCAGGAGGAACAAACCCCTCCACATCTGACCCTTCACTCACCTCTGAGATTTAATCCAAAGGCTGGAATAAATCCCTGGATGAGGGTACAGAAAAAGCTTCAAACACAGGCCTCACTGATTTACTCAGGACCTTCCTCTGGGTTTCCACCAGTCTCTGGGGCACCTCCAATAAAGCCTCCTCAAAAGGCACTGAGGGAGTCGACGGAATCGGCGTCCATCGGGCGAGGTGCCAAACGGCTTCGACAACGGCTTCGAGGCCAGAGCCCCGAGCGTGTCCTTCGATGGCCTTGGCGCCGAAGACTTCCTCAGAGGCGGAGCCTCGAGAGAGCCCCTCGACGGACATGGCGCTGATGGCATCGATGCCTTCTTAGAAGGCCTCACAGGCTCCAACGGTCTCGAGGGCGACAAGGACCGGGACCTGGAGCGGGCATGGCTAGAGCGTTCTACCTTGTCCGATAGGTACCTCGACGGCTCCCGATCATGCCGACCACCCAAGCCCAAAGGCGTGCGAGCGGTGGCCCTAGCGCGTTCTTGCTGGCTTCTCTCGAAGGCGCGGACGGAATGGAGTCCTGCGATTCGAAAATCACCATCTCCTTGCGAAATGTATCCCATTCCGCCGGAGATTAATGCTTGTTGGTGCAAGCTACCCGCCGTCTGGCAGAGTCCTCGGACGAGGACGGGGAAGGTGACCGGTGATGGAGCTTCCGAGAGTGCCTAGAAGAGGCAGAGGAATGGCGGGAACCAGACCGAGACCACCCCTGGACTTACACCGACGCGGAGAGTCGCCCCTTGAATCGTCGGTCGAAAGCCCAGCGGATTTCGATTTACGGGGTTTGGAAACCCTACCTACAGATAACTTCTTCCGCTCCCGCAAGGCCTTTGACGTCAAAGACTGGCATTCATCGCAGTCATCCGTAGCGTGGTCCTCGCCAAGGCACCACAGGCAGACGTTGTGCGGGTCTGTAAGCGACATCTTGGAACCGCAGTTGCGGCACTTCTTGAAGCCCGACCTCGGGGTAGAAGACGACTAAGACATGATTCTCACAATAAACCAAGAACGAAGAACCGATTCAACAGGAGAAGATCCGAGGCGCGCCGGGATTCTGAAGCAAACACGTTTGCGGAAAAAACGGAACTGAGGCTACGGGTGTCGTGCGTCCTACTTTTAACATCCGGTGACGTCGGCTGTCGACGGAGGCCCTTGAGTGACAGCGTATCGACGTAGGACGTAATTTTATTTCCGAAGCAGCACATCTGTGGTGATTACTGTCATAGATGTGGAATACGTCAGAGGACACAATCCCTTCGAAACATGTGTTTCAGAGCCCACTTCCAAATGTTCTAGGACAGTTTGGACAGCCCTGGAGAGTGAGTGCCCCCTTATTTGTTCAGATAGTACATGGCCATGGTGCTGTCTGAGGATCAGGACCGTCTTTCCCTGCAATTGAGTTTGAAAAGCTTTCAGCACTTTGAATACTGCTAACAGTTCCAACAGGTTTATGTGGTTGGATGCTATGTCTGACAACCAAACTCTGTGCGCTGTCTGTTGAAGCAGGCAAGCTCCCCACCCTTTGAGAGATGCGTCTGTAGTTAGAGTGACCTCCACTGCGGGGGTGGTGAAGAATTTCCCTTTCAAGAGGTTCTCCTTTGACTACCACCGTAGCGAGAGAACGAGCCTTGGACGCATGCTCAAGCGTGCGTGAGGAACCAAATAAATACATGACGCTATCATTCCTAACAATCGCATAGCCTTGCGTACCGTCACTTCTCGACTGGCTACATATTGAAGGATTTGAAACAGCATGTTTTGGACCCTCGCGTTGGAGGGGAAGACGAGGCCGTCCTTGTTCAAATTAGAGCGCCCAGGAACTGCCTGACCGGGGTCTAGGCTGGATTTCTTCTCGTTGATTGAGAATCCCAGACTGAATAAAAGATCTATTGTTCTTTGGGTATTTGACAGACAGGTTTCGTAAGAGTCCCCCGTTATGAGCCAGTCGTCGAGGTAAGGATAAACCGGGATGGATTGCCTGCACAGGTGTGCTGCTGCCACTGCTAGTACCTTTGTAAATACACTTGGTGCAGAAGCTATGCCGAAGGGTAGTACCTTGAATTGATAGTGTTTGTCTTGTATCATGAATCAGAGGTATTTTCTGTGTCGGGCAACATTAAAATATGAAAGTATGCATCTTTCATGTCCAGTGTTGCCATGTAATCCCCCTGTGAGAGCAGGGGAATTACTTCCTGCAGATCTAATACAGGGCGCATGGTGAGATCCTTTTTGGGTACAAGGAAGTACACTGAATAAATACCTTTGTTTATGTGAAAGAGGTACGACCGCTATAACTTCCTTTTCTTGTAGTGTCTCGACTTCCGAAGAAGGATACACAGATGGTCTGGCGTCAGTCATGCGTGTGGAGGTCTGAGCGTTGGGGACTGGCAGAACTCTATACAGTACCCGTGGGCCACCGTCTTCAACACCCACTGGTCTGTAGTTATCCCCTCCCATGCCTGAAGGAATTATGTTAGCCGGCCCCCGACTGGGGAGGCACGTGAGGGGACCCGGATCTTCGGGTCATTTTGAACCTATGGCTGGGGAGCCTCTGGGGGTAAAGTTCCGGCCCCTTCCTTTCCCACAACGCTGAGCCCTTTGGGGATACATGGTGGTATATCCGCTGGTTCCTTGTGGAGAGGACCAATTGTTTCCCGAGGTGTACTGGTTTTCAGGGAAGCGTTGGCCACGAAAAAGGCTCCTGGACCCTGTTCCTCATCTTGTGGAGGGCTTTTGTGTGATTTGATCTAGCGTCTTCAGGATGTCATGCTCCTTCTTTGCGGTCTTGAGAGCTTCGTCGACTGCTCTTCCAAATAGGTTGGATTCTTCCAAGGGTTTATTAATAAGTGACACTTGAGTTTATGGCTTGAAGCCAGAGTTTTTTAGCCAAGCGTGTCTCTTTAGGAGGGTGCCCTGAGCCAACGATCGACTCGCTGTCTCAGCGGAAACCAAAATGTTCTTGAGTATACTTTGGTTTACTTGTCTGCCCTCGGTTACCGTGGACAGAAGACAAGTCTGTAGCGGTTGGAACCTCCTGCAGGCCTTCCTGTAACATGGCCAGTAGCGTCCGCGTAGCTGGCTAACGAGGTAGTATTGTTAGCAATGCGCGTAGAAAAGGCAGCTGTAGCCGTCACCCTCTTTCCTAGGGCATAGAGTCTTTTACACTCTTTGTCAGGGGGTGCCTCCCCGGTTGACAGGGGAACCCCTGCCCTTTTCCTTGTAGTGGTCACCACCAGTGAGTCTGGGGTGGAGTGACCCCTTATATAAAAGGGGATCAGAGGGGGAAGGCCGAAATAGATTTTCAATCCTTGGATTAACTGCTCTTGTGAGGGCAGGTGTTGATAACGAGAGAGCCAGATGCTTTTTAATTGAGTTTAGAAGAGGAATAGCCTGGCTGGACAGCAGTTTCTCTTTAAGAATGTCCTCTACAAAGTCAGCCTCAGGAACAGCTTCATTGGTGACGATCTTGAAATGTTCAGCTGCTTTGCGTAACATGGCGTTAAACGTCATTTGATCGCCCACTGGAGAGGGTTGTATAGTGGGAGTGGTCTGTGGGGAATCAAAACACAGGGTATCAGGATCTGGTGAAGGATTTGGAGACTGCCAAGGCGGAGGGTCACCCATATCTGGGTTTTCCCCCACCCCTCTGAGGGATCAAGCATGTCCAAGACTCTTTGATCCCTCTTAGGAGGAGGATGTGTACACGTACGACCTCACTGAGGAGGAGGTTCCTGCAGACAATCAGGATAATGATCCTTTCATGAAAGGATCATTATCCTGATTGTCTGCAGGAACCTCCTCCTCAGTGAGGTCGTACGTGTACACATCCTCCTCCTAGGAGGGATCAAAGAGTCTTGGAAATTTAGCCACAGGGACCAAAAGGTCTTCATCCTGTGGTCTTTTGGGGGTGGATTGCTCCGAGAGGGCTACGAAGCTGTCAAGCCTCTCCATACAACTCTCACATTTTTCCCTAGTCCAAACAGAAGACCTAGAGGGGTCTAGATGTGGAAAGGGCTCCTGTATACGATCCTCTGACGCCAAACGTCGAGATTTTTGTCTCAACACCAAAGAAATACCCTCTTCGCCATCCGATAACTATTCCCGGGTGACCGACAGAGGTTGCGTGTCCCTGTGCTTCTCCTTAGGCTTGGCAGAGGGTTCCGGTATTTCTTTCAGCCTATCTTTTGATTTCGACGAATCCTTGGTCTTCCCCGTGGGTGTCGTCGAATCCTTTGACTGTCGCTTCTGAGCGTCCGCCGAAACAATTTTTGCAATGCTTTCGGTAACGTCATACGCAGTAGGGAGACGCGTAGCCTGGGCCTGCGGTTGTGTAGTTTTCGGCAGAACCGGGGCCTTGTCGTCGACAGACGCCTTCTTACGATGTGTCTCGACGGGTACTTGGAATATTGGGGGTAGTGCCCTTCAATTTAGAGTGCCCAGTCGCTAGGCTCATCTGCGGCTGCGGGGATGGCTGACGGTCGGCGGGCACGGCCGAAACTTCTGGTGTGCCCATTGGTTGTGTGTTTAGTGAGTTGAGAGTGTTTGTCTTTGTCGCCGGGGTGTACAGTCCCCATAGCAGCGCCTGAGCTGTGCCTGGCGGGGCTGGGGACAGACGACGCGGAGCGCTCTGCCGAAAGGTCAACAACCTCCGAGTCGGAGGCCTGCCTGTTGCTTATGCCATCGTCGCACTCGGCCGCTGCGGCAGTGCGAGAACTTGACTCGGCCTTCGACATCCTGTAGGCCACCCACCGCTTGACATGGCGCTCCTTAAATGTCTTTGGACGGAAGAGCTTGCAAACCGCAAATCTTTTTTGTCGTGATCAAGGGGAAAACAACGGTTACACCGTCGATGCTCATCTCTCCAAGGAAATTTGCCCTTGCAAATGGGGCAACACCTAAATGGAGTCCCCTCAATAGCTGAGGATAGGGAAAGGGAGGAAAGGGAAAGGCATTCTCAGATTTTACAGAAATGTCCATGCCGACCCCACTCTCCCTACTGTGTAGGCCGCCTGGAAGGCCCGGCCACGTGGTCGGCAACGCCGACTGGATCACCGTCCGTCGAAGGTCCGTGGAGGTTTCGGTGGGGATCCGGAACAGCAGTCGATGGGAAGGACAGTCCGGGTGATCTTAAATAATAATATAATATATTCGACCAAAGGTCGATGGAACAATTAACAATGTTTCTGGACGAGCTCCGCTTAAGGCGACCAGTATGCTGGGCGAAAAAAAACAATCTGAGGGTCCTCAACGCGTGAGGGATTTTGGGTACACTACACTTCACGTTATGGATAGTGTTACAGGCACGCCCATTTATTTATTTGAATTTGTAAAGAGCCCACTGCCCTCGGGCATCGTGGCACTGTTAAGAATGCTTGCTTAGTTACACAAGTTTAGTTAGAAGGCATACATGCATAGATGATAACTTCAGTCAATTACAGTAAGAGCATAACAGTGAATACATAGATTGGTGGGCAAGTATATGGTGCCAGCCACATCTTACATGGCAGCAGCTACATAAAGTTGCAAGGTCAGCTTCGGTGGGTAAGAGCATGGTGCCAGCCACATGTTGCATGGCGGCAGCTACAAACAGTTGCGGGGTCAAGAATAGTATGCATACATTAGTGCTACCTAAGGGTCAAATGGCGGCACCATCTCATGAATGTGTGGTCATGTTCGATGGGCAAGTGCGTGGTGACCGGCAGATACATAGGAGAGCAGCTACAGATAGGTGCGTGGTTGGTTTCATACATAGAATAGCATGGGGCCAGTCCCTTATTGGAGGGTGGCATGTGCATACTATTACATAGGTTTAAACCAACGGGCACTCGCCTAGAGCAAATCTCATGGAATGGCGGGCAACTACATACACTTACTGGGATGGGAGGAGAAGGGAGGAAGGAACGACTAAGGGGTAGGTGAAGGGGGTAGGGACAAACATGGGCAGCCAGGGGGGTGGAGAGTGTGGACATGAGGGGGGAAGGGGGGAAGAAATACAGGGGGCAGCAGGGGGAAGATTGAGACGTGCGGGGGCATTGGCAGGGGTGGGGGGCATTCACTCATGCTGTGAGAAGGGGGAGGGGGGCATTCACTCGTGCTGTGACCAGGGGGGAGGGGGCATTCATTCGTGCTGTGACCAGAGGGAGGGGGTAGGGGGCATTCACTCACGCTGTGATTAGGGGAGGGGTAGGGGGCATTCAATCGTGCAGTGACCAGGGGGAGGGGGTGGGGGCGTACACTCACATGGGCGACCAAGGGGAGGGAGTGGGGGGCATAGACTCACACTGGCGACCAAGGGGAGGAGGTAGGGGGCGTACACTCACACTGGCGACCAAGGGGAGGGTGTGGGGGGCATCAACTCACGCTGTGACCAGGGGGAGGGGGGCATCCAATCACACTGGCGACCAAGGGGAGGGGGTGACGGGCATTCACTCATGCTGTGACTAGGGGGAGGGGGTGGGGGCGTTAATTCGTGCTGTTAGCAGGGGAGGGGGTGGGGGGCATTCACTCACGCTGTGACCAGGGGGAGGAGGTGGGGGTATACACTCACACTGGCGACCAAGGGGAGGGATGATTCCCTCATGCACGCCGTCAGCATGTTGAGAGAATGTGGCGTTCAATATTGTTCATCTTGCTGGGTCATCCCACAACAGCCGATTCCGTCACACCAGATGATAATGTGTTGGGCCCACGTAGAAATTGCGGTTTTTGGGAGTTTCACTATGGGAAGTTCTGAATGAAACTTTTGTGGGGGCCACCCCGTAGGATTCCAATCAGCCACCACCCCCCTGTTGCAGTAGCAGCATGGTATCTGTGAACGCGCTTTTTAAATCCAATTGCAATGCAGAGTTCGTAGGTTTATGGTTTCAGTCCGTATGTGCGTACTCCATCCGCAGCGGGAGCATTGGAGGAGGCAGGTTATGAGCTGGGGTTTGTGGGGATGGGTACGAGCGGTGAGCTGTCGCACATGTCCTTCTGGGGGTACTTTGCCAGTACCAGTTGCTCCGTTGTTTCTGGTGCGGGATGATGATGATGGGTCCGGGAGGCGTGCCAAACAATCCATGGGGGTGCAGGAGGGGACACAAGCCGTGGAAACAGCGCTCTAGACTGCCCGGTAGGGCACTGAGCTTTCCCCTTGTCCCAGACTCACCCATCGTCTGGAAGTCGGATCGAGCTTGGCTGTGGTCCACTTCGCTGCACTCTGGTGTTTGTGCGGCGCTTCGCCCTAGGTAGAACCAATGGCGATTCGTAATACCAGGATGGCCTCAGGGCAGAGTTCTTCAAGGCAAGGCTCTCTTGTGGGGTGTTTATTGAGGTGGTACGATTGTGTCCATCGGGATCTTCCCCACTCGTTAGTGTATCCTCTGATCAGGATCCGTGCCGCACTTACTAATGAGCAGGGAGATCCTCACCGAACAGTTCTGGGGGAACGGACCACCACTCGGGCCGCGAGTCGGCAGCCGGCTCTGCAACGCCTCCGGTCCTATGCCGCTTCCCGCATAGATGGGCTGCAGGGTGCGGGACTCTTCACAGATGCTCCGTCAGAGCCCAGGCAGCGCCCACCGAGGACAGCGCGCCCAGTCTCCGTTTCATCGCTGACCAGGCCGCACACAGTTCGCAGCAGTTCGTCTCCGATTGCAGACGCCGACGATGGTTCTCCCCTTGTGCGTGTCCGATTTTAGTCAGGTTTTTTTCTCAGACGATGCCTCACCCTTTCACACAACTGGTGGTCGTTCAGGTGCTCTGATTATTCGAGCAAATGGGGGCACATTTGCGGTTTTGGGGTGCCAGGGGCGCAGAGAGGCTTTAGATTGCTCCCTTCATCCGCACCCCCTGGAGAATCGTCCCCTTTCGATTCTCGAAAGACAAGATGCAGTACTCTGCAGTGACCACTGATGTCGGACTCTATGCACAGCATGTGATTCTAAGCAGATTAATAAGCATCAGAAATTACTTATATCATATCCATACACCTCCCAGCACTGAGACCCCAAGTATTTGTTTTTTTTATTGTTGCCTTGTTAGGCGCTTATACAGGAAGCAAATACGGTTGCAAAGCGCCCACAGGGCAACAGGGAGGGGACAGAGGATGATAGACAATGAAATGACAAGAATGTTAAATATTTAAATACTACAATATAAGAAGAGACAATGTGGAGGGGACAACAAACCTACTATGCCTTCTGAGTGTTCAGAACGTGCAAGTGCAGATGGGAGTGGGGCATGGGATAGGTGCTTTGGTGCTCATTGAGAGCAGCTGGTGAAGTGCTATGAAGAAAGAAAGGTATGTGCAACCTCCAGTGGTGGAGGGTGAGTCGAGGCAAGTGCAGAGGATATACAGCAGCAGGGAAGATAAGATGTGGGAGGTCAGGGCCCTGCACACCAATCAAGCTACTGTGCGATTAGCAGGGGAGCAGGAGGGAAGGAGGGAAGGAAGGAAGGAAGAAAGAAAGGAAGGAAGGAAGGAAGGAAGGAAGGAATAAAGAGGATGGTCTTGAGGCTTTTGAACCAAGGGCCTTCACGCCGTACCCCTGTGCCGTTGATGGGCTGGTGAAGCCTGCAGAACTCATTTTATGCTTTTAGCACCGTCAAGCTTCGCGCCTTAAGGTACGAATAGCAATTGAGTAAAATACCCGGCTGTGGATTGCTTTTCTGACCTATTTTCATTACTGTTATGGCATTGTTTTAGCTGTATGAAGAAATATTTTTCATTTATGTGACACCTTGGCAATTGTTTTACAGCTTTGTAAACTTTGAAGCAAAATTAGGAGACGTTTTCAACTTCCTAAGTCGCAAAGTCTTTCCAGATGGGTTTACAGGCGCACAAAGGTTAAACCTGAGACGTTATGCATCCAATTTCTTTCCAAAAGGTGGGTATATTTGGATGTTTAATGTTTGACAATCACAATTCAGGGTGAGGTCCAATTTTGCGTACACATTTACTGGTGTGTGTTCTGAGCGGCTTATCGATAAACTCCTAATGAGTCCTTATGTGTTTAAGTTATTGGAAATGTTTGCTTTCATATGGACAGTCTTCGCTTTGGTCGCACAGTCAAATCAAGGAGATCATCATGGGACTGTTCCGATCGTTCCCGCCGGTGAAGGTGCTGCCCCGGCATGGGAACACAACGTGGTGCTGACTACGCTCACGGGGGCCCCTTTCAAGCCTATACATAAAGCTCCGCTCAAGTTCCTGTCTTGGAAGACAGGTTTCCTCGTGGCCATCACCTCTGCCAGGAGAGTAGGTGAGATCCAGGCTGTCCTGCAAGCAGCCTTATTTCACTTTCCATGAGACGAGGGTGGTGCTTTGGACGCACCCCTCCTTCATGCCCAAGTTTCCGTCTGAATTTCATCTCAACGAACCCTTGGTGTTGCCTGTGTTTTTCCAACTGCTTCGTCGCCGGCTTAAAAGACTTTGCACTCGCTGAATGTGGCTCGAGGGCTGAAGTTTTATTTGGCCTGCACGAAGAGTTTCCGGAAGACTTCTCAGCTTTTTGTTAACTTTGGTCCTGTGAACCATTGGAAGGCCTTGTCCAAGGCTTCCATCTCCAGGTGTCTTTCCGGCTGCATCACTCATTGTCACTGGTTGGCAAACCTACCGCTGGCTGGCCGTCCGAGAGCCCACTCCACCAGAGCGATCGCTGCAACAACGGCATTCCTTGGTCGGTTGTGGGGCGGGGGGACAGTTTGTTGTTAGGTAAGGTTGTCCTGACAAGAGCGGTGGTGTAGAAGTGTATGGAGAGGGAGTCGCAGAGTGACTGAGATGGGGTGGATTGGGTAGAGGTGCAAGTGGGTTTGATGAATTCAGATATGATTATGTGGAGTTCTTTGCTGCGGTTTCCACAGTTGAGAATTTGTTTGTTGCAATAGGCTTTTTTTGGCTTTTCAGATTTCAGCTTTCTAGTTCCTATGGTGCAAGGCAAACATGGATCTGATGAGATCAGTTTTTGATGCTCGCCATTTGCGTTCTAGAGAGTTTTGTTTTTTGGCGTTCCTCAGTTAGGGTGTGCACCATTTGGGGAATGGTTCATTGCGTGAGGAAGCAGGCGCGAGGGAGTGAGAGGAATTGGTGATTAATTGAGCCAAGAGTTGAAAGAGTCGGTGGTTAAGAATCCGACAGGGGTGGATGGGGCGTTGTAGGGGATCGAAGAGGTAGGGCTTCGGCAAGGTCAGGAAAGAGCTTCACTTTGTTCCAGCATTTGCGGTCATGGGGGGAGGCCATGTGGGTTTAGGTGGAGGGGTAGGGGTAAGGATGGAGAAGGGGATGACAAAGTGGTCGGTCCAGATGAGTGGTTTGGGGGGGGGGATAAATAAATCAAGTCATGGGAGCTGAAAATTGCATCAAGGGTGTTCCCCCCCCTTGAATGGGTAGGACAAGTCATATGAAGAGAGAGGTTGAGCGCATCAAGACTGTCGACCAGTGGATGGGTCATGAGGTTGGTGGGAATGTCCAACCACATATTGAAATTTCCAAGGGGAGTAAGAGAGGGGCGATTTACTTGAATAGTGGCTACAGAAACACAGAGGATGTTGGAGAAATGTCTGTCGTAACCAGGGGCTCTGTAGATGAGTAGGAAGCTGTGGGAGAAAGTCAGAGGTAGCGAGAGTTTAACTAGAAGGGATTCACATGAGGTAATGCATGTCCGAGATTCGACAAGTGAGATGGAGAAATGAGAGTTGAAGAGGACTGCCACTCCGTCTCCTCTGGAGGGTCTATTGTGTGGGATCAGCGAGAAGCCGGGGGCGGGCAGAGGCTTTATGTGCAACAGGGGCAAAGTCATTGGAGAACCAGGTTTCGGTGATAAAGACGAGGTCGGGCTTGTCAGGAGACAGGAGGCCGAAGATGCTGTGTCTGTTTTTCGCAACAGAGCAAGCATTAAAAAGGATGCAGCTCTTGGAATAAAAAATGGGCCCGGACAAGCCTGCGGGTTATATAGCTGGGGAAAGGACTCAATACTGGCGAATCCACAGCTGATTCGCGGTCAGATTTTGCAAACGCTACCTAAATGAGGCAACATAGGGTTACAAATGCTGAGGCACAGCTCCAGTTGCCCGGGAAGGACGGCACCAAGCTATCATGGGGTTACATTGGCACAATTCCTCACAGGCAGCTTTGTAGGGCAGCAGAAAATGACTTTTTACGTGCAGTCAGATTTTGCTTCCCCTGCCATCATATTTAGCTATTGCTACATAAATGGCGCAACATAGGGTTAAAATTACCAACATAGGGTTCATGCAGCACTGCCCCGTACAACTACGAAAAGCACACTGTCAAAAAACGCCATCGGAAGCATTTTCTGACAGGTAGTAAAATCTGACGTTACATGTACCGTCAGATTTTGCTAACGATTGCATTTTACACATGTGCAGTAAGCAGGGAAAGCATTTTCTGACGATAAGCATTTTCTGGCGTTACACCAGACCGGAGACACCTTCGGCGAGTAAGAATGTGGGACCCAAGTAAAGCCCGAAGCAGTAGAAGTTGTGCAACATGTGGAACAAGGATCACATAAGCCGGCAAGTTAAACCCGGCATTCCGAAGCTTTGCGCGAGCACTGCCGGCAACAGTATCCAGCTTAATAATTACTTGCGTATAAGCAGAAGCGAGCTGAAGTTGTTAAATCCTTAACAATGGGACAATTGAGAAATGTAGCACTCACCTATAATCGGGTATTCACCCTTTGACTCGCGTGAAAAACAAACGCTACAGAAATCCATTGTTGAACATTTAAACCTTGTAAAACTTAAGTGGTCACATGTGCCTAATTTCACTTTTCCAGAGAAGAGTGAACGTTGAAGCTGTATTCATGCGAACAACAATTGCTTATAAGAACTGTCAAGTATTTAAACTTTGTATCTGCAGTTGGAGAGAGAGCAAGCATTGCCCAAGCCAAATGTTTCCTCTATTAAGATTGAAAGAGGCCTTTTCCAAAGCCAGACAACTTTTGTAACCAATACTGTTAACCTAATAGAAGTTCAACCTTGCCTAAGATACAAGTGCGCAAGCATTACCTGAAGCCAAGAGAGTGGCACCAAGGCTTCTGGGTAATTATTTTGGCTAACTATTGGCAGAGATATGAACACAAAGTTGGGGAAGGGAAACTTCCAGTTTATACGTTTTATTTGAAGCGGACACAACCTATATTGCCAAAGACTGTCGGAGGAAGATGAAGTGAGTCATAAAGGTAAAGCTAAGTTCCTGCTGTTGGTTACTGGTGGACAAGAGAGGCAAAGAGGCTGCCCCTTTGGAAGAGGGATATTTAGAGGAAGAGTGCCTTGCCTAAGGTGCTTAAGTACCTGAAAGTAAATCTTGTTATAACCGGTTTGAAGTCACAAACACTGAAGTTGTGGTGTTATATCTAGTTGTAAGTAGATGCAAGACTTCAGTAGTACAAGGGAAGTGGAATACTATTAGACAAATGAGGGTGTCATCATGGTAAACTGTGGTAGAAGTGAAGTTATTGAGGTAGAGGCAGCAGCACTGGGAAAGTCATCCTGACAAAGAGATCTATTGTAAATTCTAAACTTGTAAAGAGAGACATTATAACTGTTAACCAAGAACTGTGTTGCACTTTAGTTTGCAGAAGCTGTATTTCCTTTGAAGGAATAAGTTACTTACCTGTAACTCTGGTTCTCCAGCATTGGTATCTTTCATAGATTCACATGCTGTGAATATTCCCAGTCGCCAGGCTGAGAATCCTCGAAAACAGAGCACTTAAACTGAAACTTTGTCACTTTTGTGCTCTAGAACAGTCATTTTGGGTCATACTGCCCACAGCCAAAAAGGAACATCTCCATCAACTCCTCTCCTGTCGGGCATCTTCAGATTTGGCAAGGTCACGTGAGTGGCAGTAAGCGCTAACAGATGAGCCATGCAGGGAAGGAGGGAGGGCCCCATGTGAGTCTATATAAGATACCAATGTTGGAGAAATTGAGTTACAGATAAGTAACTCATTCCTTCTCCAGCATTGGATTGTTCATAAATTCATATGCTGTGAATAGATTACAAAGCTGTATTAATAAACAATACATAAGGGCAGAGGCAAGCTCCTAGTACAACTTACCACTGGAAACTTACTAACCTCATGCAAAAAGGTTCCTCAGAACTGAATGGCCAACTCTAGATTCTTCAGCCAAATCTCTGTCGACACAGTAGAACTTGGTGAATGTATGCACCAATCGCCAGGTAGCTGCATGGCAGATGCCAGGCAGTAGGATGCCGGAAAGCAAGGCAGTGATAGCAGCCACCATTCTGGTGGAATGAGCAGAGGGTCTAACCGGAAGGGGCCTGCCAGCCTGTCGGTGGCAGAAGAAAAAGCAGGTAGCAATCACCCTTGAAATAAAAGACTTCAACAAAGCCTTCCCGGGTCCAGTAGGGTAAAAAAACAATTGATCAGTAGAACGGAATTACTTAGTATGTGCCACATAGTACTTGAGGGCGCGCACCACATTTGGCGTGTGCAATGCTCGTTCCGCTGGAGACGTCGCAGTGCCAAAAAACACTGGCAAATCCACTGGTCGATTCATATGGAAGGTCGGGTTAGTACCAAGGACATCCTTCTCCTTGTGGAATGTCAAATAAGGCAGTTTGCAAGAAAATGCCTGGATTTCACCCACCTGCCTGGCCGATGTTATGGCCACCAAGAAGGCAGTCTTCCAGGAAAGATGCTTGATGGATGCCTGGTGCATAGGCTCAAAAAGCATATCATGAACTTTGAGAGCAGCACATTCAGTTCCCACGCTGGAGCTGGGCAATGGATGGGTGGGAAAGACCTAAATAGCCCACGTAAGAATTCCTTCACTAGCCTGGGACCATAGGGATGGTATGCTTGCGTAACGGTTGTATCTGGAAATTGCAGCTAGGAGCACTTTGATAGAAAAATGTGTCAAGCCCGACCGAGCCAAGGATAACAAATAAGGTAAATTGTCTTGTGGCCGACGGCATAAGGCCGCAACGGCTGGCTTCTGCACCGCACCTGGGAGTGTTTCCACTTGCTTTTGTAGCTTTTCAAAGTGGACGGAGCACTCGCCGGGGCCAGGAATTAGCAGTCTTGTGGGGGGATATGGATATAAACTCTAAGAACACAGGAGCCAGGCCGTCCGGTTGAGTGAGGCTGGGTCGTGGTGTAGTACAGCCCCTTGCTTCCTGGACAGGAGGATGTGGTATGGTCTCCACTTTAGAAGAGCAGCTGATGCCAGGAGGTCGGAGTACCAAAACTGCCCCGGCCACGCAGGGGCCACTAATATCAGTTTGCACCGATATAGTCTGAAGGTGTGGAGGACCCAGGGCACCAGCGGGAACAGAGAAAATGCATACAGGAACTTGCTCCCCAACTCCCATGGAAATGCAAAGGCGTCCCCCAAGCTCTACGGGTGGAGGAATCGGCTGGCAAAACTCTTGCACCGACTGTTGGCATAGCTGGCAAAAAAGTTGATCTCCGGTGTGCCCCAAGTCTGGAACAACAGGTGAAGTTGATCCACGTGCAGTTCCCACTCGTGACAAGAGTGCAATTCCCTGCTGAGGAAGTACGCTAGGGTATTCTGAATCCACGGCAGATGGAGGAATGAGAAACATTTGGATTCGCAATACCCAGTGCCAGAGGCCCCGAGCATTGTTGGATAGTTGTGGGGACCTGGTTCCCCCTTGCTTGCGGACATAAAACATTTATATTGCATTGTCTGCGTAAACTCGTACCACCTTGCCTGCTACTTGTGGAGGAAGAACTTCAGGGCTCAGAAAATCACCCGCAACTCCAGCAGGTTCATGTGCATTTTCTTCTCTTTGGAACAGAGGCATCTTGTGTGTTGTTCCGGACAGTAGGCGCCCCAACCTTCCAGCGAGGTATCTGTCATGATGGTGGCCTGATTGTCTGGCAGCCTGAATGGGGCACCCTTCACCAGTAGTTCCCTCACTGACCACCAGTGAAGGCTACATTTGAAGGGTTGTGTAAGAATGATGCAATAATCCCAGGACCCCGACAACTGTATCCATCGGGTGTCCATGAATTCTTGCACCGCCCACATGTGCAGCCTGCATTCAGTGATCAAAGGGATGCACAATGACATAATCCCCAGCAATGACTTGTAATTGCATACTGTTGTCATCTGGGCACTGCTGAGGCAGTGTAACTTTGCCAGATGCACTGCCACCATCTCGCCCAACGGCCTGGTGATGCAGGTTTGAGTGTCGAGTTTCACACTGAGTTAGAGCGCCTGCCTTGATGGCACTAGGCGCGACTTTGGGAACTTTATGGGAATCCAAGTGGTTGCAGACAATGGATGGTGGACGCCATGCTGTCTTCCGCTAGTGGGTAGGAGGGGGCTCTCACCAACCATTCGTCTAAGTACAGGTATGCGTGGATGCCATTCCGCCGTTGGTGTGCCACAACTGGTGCAAGACACTTGGCAAACACCTGTGAAGCTGAGCGCAGGCTGAAGGGTAGGACCTTGAATTGATAGTGCACTCCTGTCACTACAAAGCATAGGAAGCATCGGTGTGAGCAGCGAATAGGGATGTGAAAATAAGCGTCCTCGAGGTTGAGGGACGCCACAAAATCTCCTTGTTGCAGCTGGGACAGGACCTGTTGCAGCGTCCCTGTTAGGGAGAATTCTCAGAAATTTGCTAATTCCTCTCTACCTTAGAGACCCCCACCAACTTTGCTGGATTTTGAGGACTTGATTTATTTACCTGGAGAGAGAGAGGCCCTTTTTCCCCACTCTCCGATGTATTTTAATGTGATTTTGAACTCGGTTTCTTTTGGTTATGGAGTCTGACAAACTCCATAAGCATCATCTTTTACATTGTGTCACACAGCACCTTCAGTGCAGTGGCCCAGGGAAGTCTTTTAAAGATTTCCCAAAGGTTTAAATACCTTCTCTTGGATAACCTACTGTTTTCAAGAGCAGTAAAGTGAAATTGACTTTACTTACATTTGTAACTTTCTATACCCAGCATACACTATCTTACAATGGGGTGCTGGAGGGGTTACTTAGTATCCCCTTTGTCTAGCTTATCATGTAACATTTTTATGTTATCCTTTCCTCGATGAATGGCTGGTGGCAGTGGTTTACTTTGAACTACTGTGGTGTGCATTTACTGCGGGCTGCGTTTGCAGCTGCAGTAAAGCACCCAAGGGTGCCATTTTTGTTAAAATGGCCCGGTCTTCTTTTTTTGTCATTTCTTTGTTTAAAGGTCCTTCTTGGGATTTACTCTGCGCGCCAAACCATGTTTGGCCCCTTTGTTTGCTTTGCCTTTGGCGGAATTCACGAGTGAAGCCCGCCTCTGGCTCCAGGGTGTCTGATGTGGGCAGGAAGTGAGGGAGGTGCCCCAAACTCCCTATGCTTAGTCTCCTAGGAGACCCAAATGCACCCTGGGGTGATTGACCAGCTGACTGTCCGGCAAGGACAGCCAACCCAGCTGTGTGACTGACAGCTAGGCTGGAATAAATGGGAGAAACGGCACAAAAGGCAAGGCTTTTTGGCTTGTAAGGCAGAGTTGACCACTGGACGAAGGAATCCGAAGAAGAACTTGAAGAGGACGCCTGCTGCAACTCCTGGACCGTTGGTTTGCCTGGTGAAGTCCTACTGCTGTCCTGAAACTCCAAATTCGTATCGACAGAGAAGCCCCTGAAAGGACGACTTCTCCCCTTGAGTTGGTGGCACCAATCAACTCCAAAGTAAGCCACCTGGACATCCTCTCGGAGCTGGTTGAATTTCCACAGAGTTGCTGCTGGAACCGAAACGCCAGGGAGAGGAACACTAGATTGTGTGCCTTGCTTTTAAGCTGGCCAATAGCTCCAGGAAGATCCTCCAGACTCCCAGGAAGCAGGACGGACCGAGCCTGAGCCAACTCAACAGAGTGCTGGACCCCAGATGCAAAGAAAGTCCATCTCGACAGCCAGGAACCGCTGTGGTGCTGTTTACAGGAGACGTGGGGTGCTGAATCACTGAAGTGCCACTTGTTTGAAGATTGCTGGTTGCGGTCAGTGACCGTCCCATTGCAGTGCAGGAGTCCCCAGAAGTCGTCCCTCTTGTCCCCACGACTGAGGCACAGGAACACCAGGAACTGCAGAGCTGCACAGGAACAGAAGTCATCTGCTACACGTTTCTTCAACCCAAAGGTACTGTACATTCTAAGAGAACTTACCTCTTATTGTGTAACTGCACTTGTTCTCTGTTGGTGAGACTGGCTGTGGTTGCTCTGTAGAATTGCTGGTAGTTTCTTTACTTCACAAGACTAAACAGCTTGTGGCCCTACTTTGAATTATTCTTTTCTGCAAAGACTTAAAAACATTGTGCAAGACTTTTACCTTTACCATAGTGTCCTATTTACTAAAGTCACCTGAGGGTGTAGGAAGTGTCTGTGTGCCATCCCAAAAGGGTATTTACTGTTTTAGAAATATTAAGAGTGCTTATTTTGGAGTGTATTTGTGTGTTACTATTATATTGCCCCCTTCTGAAGAAGGCTTACTCCGACTGTTAAATAAATTAATCCTTGTTTAATCAAGAAACCTTGTAAGAGTTTATTTGAATACTAGTCACTGTGAATCTCTGTGCAACTCCCCTACAGCACATTGACCCCTCTTGAGATAAGCCTGGCTGCTCAATCACACTACCCACCTTTGTAGTACAAGCTTATACCAAACTTTGGGTTCCTATTGCCAGGAGGTCAGGTTGTTGTAGTGCACCCCGAGGGTACTGCCTACAATCTTGCCTAACACTGGTGGTAGGCGGTGAGGGTATATTGTAGAGTTGTTACACTATGAATTTACTTTGCCTTTGTTCCAACTAAAAAAACATCACATCATTCTTGTTTTTCACCTGAATGGGGATGATATATTTGTATATTATTGCAATTGCTGCAATTAAGGCAGGGGAAGTAACCTGTCTTAGGTTTTGTCAATGTACTCAGAGTAGGTTTTGGAGGTTTCTCAGCTTTAACTAAGATGTCTCTCAAGTTATGTTCTCTCTTATAAGCCATTAGAATTGGATTAAAGAATAACTTCTTAGTTTAGGTGTACAAATTCAAAACGTTCCAATTCTTCCTAACAGTTCTTGTGATGTGTTAAAGACTTAACAAATCTATTGCTGATTGAATATATGTAAGCTGTCTTGATATTGTGTGAAATCGAGGCACAACTGGTTCTACCCAGTTAAATGGTGTGCCGAGGCCAATGGTTTCTCTAGGTTGAGATCCAGCTCACTGTTCTTTCATTTACAACTCTTGTTCCAAAGTTGTTTTGTTCCCCTGTACCAAAATACAAGTTCACTCATGTGAACCATCTACATTTTGTATAATCTTGTGTTATCTGTATAGATTAACCAAAACAGCAAGAACAAGACATCAACAAGGGCCACAGCCAAATACCCCGATGACATTGGACAAACAAACATAAAACAAACGTTATGCCTTGCTTAACCTCCCCCTGCCCCCTCTAACCAGCTCATGTCTTCATCGTGATCCACCTTACACTACTCATACAAACAACCATCGCACAGAGCAGTAAGCTGCCTACAAACGTTCTGCATTTATGGAGCAATGTTATGGTTCACCTCTCTAGCCCATCACACTCCCACACCACCAGTGGCTAACCATGTCCTTGTAGCGCTGGCTTCAACTAATTGATATGGAGTGCTCTCCTCTGGATGAAACAAATACCCAAAACGTCCCTCGCACTACCCACCAAGAACTACAACACTGCTCATGACTCTGGGACTTTGCTGTCATTCATGACTCAAGGGCTTCTGGCCTTCAAGCATCAACTCCACAGGACTCACATCTGCTTTCCTTTCTAGCTATCAAGCTATCACAATAACTCCCCTGTCCCCCTTTTCTTGGAGGGCTATGCACAGCAAGGCCACCACAATGGCAGATGAGCACTATACAAAATCAATTTACATTACATAAAAATATTCAACAAACAAAAACGGAATGAACACAAACTTCTTGGAATCCTGAAGAGGATTCCTACCCAGAAAAGAATGGAATTAATTTAAACACAGACTGAACTTTTTCTCACCCTTGAGGCGATCAAATGAGGAAAAGGCCAAGTCATGAAACTTAAAGAGAAGGCTCTTCCCCAACTGAGTCAATCAATGACTCCTTGTGTATAGATCACACTGCCAACAGAAAATATTCTGGGCTCCAATTGTTACATACCGGATGTGGTGAACTGCTTCCCACACTCCCTGCACTTCAAGGGGCCATCTGCAATGTGAATCTTCAAATGTGCTTTTAGGTTGCCTATCTGCAAGTGCATAGAAATACGAACAGATCAGATTGTTGAAAGTAGCTGTAGACAAAACAAATGTGCACATTAAAATTACCAAAGCTATTTCACAAAAGCATCCTTCATACTTTGCTTTCAATTATCATTACACACAACCCTTTACCATGCACAAGAGACCTTAACCCTTTCAGGTACAGGATATTCCAAGTACTCTGAACTCATCCACAACTGGTATTGAGTGCTCAACTAGATGGTGGTGGGTTACCCAATTGAACTGAGGGAAGACTTTAAACAGCACCCTGTTAAAAAACAGTATGATGTAGTACTGTTAGGGAGATGTATCCCCTCTCCTAGTGTAGAGCCCCCACCCCCGCAACCCTTTTTTCTGGACTTCTGGACCTTTTTATTTCTCTCCTGAATGAGGGGAGCCTGTTCCCCTTATTCATTCTTATTTGCTCTGACTTTTGGGAACTCTGTTCTTGTTTCACCTTATGCTATGGAGTCTTGCTTTCCTCCATATCTCTTAAAGGGATCTGTGTTACGTATTTGCAGTACACAGCACCTTATGTGCAGTGTTGCTGGGAACCCTTAGGTTCGCCTTTTGATATTCTATGAATATCCTTAAAAACAACTGTTTTTAAGGATAGAGGGGTACTTTGTATCCTTCCCAAAAACTTAATTTATGAGAGGTTAGCACACAGCACCTTGTGTGGAGTGCTAGGGGCATATCTAGTATCCCCCTTCTCTCTGCTCCTGTGACTTTGTAGTCACAGTGACAACCCTAAAGTTAGGGCAGGTGGCAGTGGATGTGTTCTACCAACTTTGGTGCTATTTTTTTACCGCAGACTGTTTTCACAGCCTCGGTTATGCACCAAAGGTTCACCTATGTTCTAACATGGTGGCTCCTTTTGCCATTTTATGCGTAGTGTCCTTTGTTAGCCCTTCTTCTACCATTCTGCGAGGGGGATGTCTGAATGTGCGTTTTGCCTTTGGTGGGAACTGTGAGAAACCCAAGGCGTTTCTCCCAGTTTATTCCCAGGGATCCTTGACTCAGGTGGCCAGAGGAGGGCCGTCGCTCTTGGATCCCAACGCTGGGGGAGGATGAGCGAGGGAGGGAGGGAGGATCACCTTGGCTGGGGGTCTTTGGGGACTGCGGGAGGAGCACCCTCGGGCGAGACGAGGTATCTCCCTTTTTGCAACATAACCCCACCTGACATTCCCTCATTCGAAATAGGATACTGTTGACAAAGTCCCATTATGCCCTAATACCTTTCGGTAAAAACACAAAAACCCATTTATCCACCATCATACACTAACCCCTTCACCCAGTAAAAACCCCACCGTTTTTTCCATAATCACTCGGAAAACTATAACTCCCACAAACCCTCCACACTGTCTTTCCCTGAGCCATGAAGATTACTCATAGGAACCAATGCACCATGACTTCCTATGGGCAGTCTCCATTTTGGCCTGCTAACGATGCCTCAACCACTGACACTAGATGTTAGTTGACACTCCCAAGGAGTATAAAAGGTGGAACACACTCTGAGCGAGCTGGGGAGGCGGAGAGGATTGTGCTGTCCAGAGGAGCCAAGGAGAAGCTGCAGAGACCCTAGGAAGGAACCCTGAGAAGGAGGACAGGTTGCCAAGTTACTGGGCCTGCGAGTGCAGGAGAGGCTGTAGAATGGCAAGAGAGCTGTGGATCCAGGCAACCAAAACCAGTGGCAGTTGGAGCCATCTGGCAGGACCCAAGCCAAGGCGCATCCCTTGGAATAACAATGAAGCCCAGGGCTTTGAGGGGCAGGTGGTGAGACCCTGACCTCATGGACATCTCATTAAGACCCAGAGCAACTCCCAAAATCGCCAGAGTGCCAAAAAGGGGAGATAGCGAAGTGGGAGCGAAAAATACTTTTGCATTCTGGGACTCGAAGTCTAGAGGCATTTCTTTTTGATAAAAAGAAAAAAAGGCAGTGCACGAGAAGGAGCGGCTCTTCTAGAGTGGTGGCAAGCCAGGCAGAGGAGAGCAACAAGCCAGAGGGCTAGGGCCAAGAATCTACAGGCCAGAGATCCCCTTTCCTAGAAATCGTTGCGTCTCAGGAGCCGCGAGGGCTACAAACGCCAACCCAACTGGAGAGAAAAAAAGAGCGTCTAAAGTGCTACAAGGTTGCAAGCCACCTCCCGGGTGAACGGCAGAGTTGGGGTGGCGTGGATGCAACAAGACTGATGGCCTTGATTTTTACATCAAAAGACACAAAGGCAAAGAGCCTCCTTGACATGACCAGTGAGTCGAGAGAGCACAATGAAAGTCCGGTCTGTGTCCGGTGTGTGTTGGAGCATTTGCAACAGAAGAAGTAGTGAATGTTACGCGCAAGATAATAAGACGCGAGAGAAAGAGAGCCCAATGTTGTGAACTGTAAATCAAAAATGCTAAGTATCAGTGTAGTCCGGCAGAGAACGTATGCCCAATCGAAAGTCTCTGAGAAACGCTGCAAGGCTGCAAGGCATCAGGAAAGCATGAGAGGTCAGAGCCAGACAGAGGGAGACCTGTGAATTAATGTGATTTGAAGCTTGGGGAAAGGAATCCCTACAAGTGTTGCTTTGAGAGGTCCGAGCCCGACAGAGGGAGACATTAATAGTTACTCACCGTAATGACTAACGTACTCTTAGTCCATAGTCCCCTTTCCTCCATACTGCAAGGGCGTCCCTTGCTAGAGACAGGAGATGGATCCTTTTGCACCAGAAAAAACCTTCTTCCCCTTTAAATTTAGAGGCGCTCGGGGGTGCGGCCCAGGGAGAATGTGCCCCCCCGACTTCGCCCACCGGCACCACTCCTCAGTTCCCATTGACGCGTCGACAATATTTAAAATTGCCTAATGACACCAGTATCATTAGTGGGGAGGATGGTGGGACGTATGGAGGAAAGGGGACTATGGACTAAGAGTATGTCAGTCACTACAGTGACTAACTTTTAATTACTCTTACGTCCCGTCCCCTTTCCTCCCTACTGCATGGGCGGTTACAACTGAATGTAGCCCAAGGGCGGAGAGGAGACTCTCTTTAAGAAAACAGATTCCTTAGAACCGCCTGTCTGAAAGACGCATTTGACTTAGACCCAGCATCCAAACAGTAGTGCTTACAGAAAGTCGAAGGGGTGGCCCAGGTGGCCGCCCTGCTGATGACCTGCCAAGGAACCTGCCATTGGAATGCAATGGCCGTGGCCTTGGCTCTGACAGCGTGGGTGTGCGCGTTAGCTGGCAGTGGCTTGTGCTGCCCCTCATAGGCCTCCTTGATGGCTGAGACCATCCACCGTGCTATAGAGGCCTTGGATGGCCGATAACCGGGCCTTGACCCCCCCGAAGGTTACAAACAGCGCGTCTGACTTCCAGAAGCCCTCGCTCCTGTCCAGATAGAATTTCAGAGCGTGTCTAACATCCAAACAGTGCAAGACCCTCTGAGCGTCGTCCTTAGGGTCAGCAAAAAACATAGGTAAGACTATTTCCTCATTTAGATTGAAAGCAGAGGGTACCTTAGGAAGGAACACGGGGTGCGTCTTCAGGACCACCTTATCCTTGTGAAAAGTCATATAGGGTTCTGAGGCCACCAGAGCCTGGATCTCGCTGACTCTGCAAGCAGAGGTGAGGCCCAGTAACAAAGTGGTCTTAATGGTGACCAGTGTGATGCCCGCGGAAGCCATTGGCTCAAAGGGCTTGTGTGCCAAATGCCTAGCACTAAATTGAGATCCCACACGGGGTGTGGTTTTATGATGAGCGGGTAGAGCCTGGAGAGGCCTGCCAAATGTCTTTTGACTATCAGGTTGGAGGAGGAGAAGACCTCCACCTCCGAATTTCTGTAGGCCCCTATGGCTGCCAAATAGGTGCGGCATGTGTCTACCTGCACCCCAGAGCGAGCAAGGTGTGCAAAGAAGGAGAGTACATCATCCAGCGTGCACATAAAGGTGGTCTATCTCCGTAGAGACCGCCCAGTAACAGAACCTAGTCCATTTACTCTTGTACTGGCTCCTGGTAGCCCTGCTCTTAGCGCCCTAAATGATTTCTAGGTTGGCCTGTGAGAGACTCAGCGTGACCTGCTCAGGAACCATGCTGCAAGGGCTAATTTATGAGGGGCGGGGTGGATGACCCTGCCCCCCCCTGCTGTGCCAGAAGGTGAGCTGGGTACATAGGAAGGTGAATGGGTGGCCTGTCCGAGAGGCTGAGAAGCTCTGAGAACCACGGTCTCAGCAGCCACCACAGAGCTATCAGGATGATGCAGAGTGTTAGGGAGAATTCTCTCTTTAGGCTGAATTTCCTAATCTAGTGAGTCCCCCAGCAGCTTTGCTGGATTTCTGGAATTTGTTTTTTCTCCTGCCAAGAGTGAGACTCTTTCTCCCACTCTTAGACATGATTTATGGTGTTCCTTTGACTGTTAATGTGTTTTATGGGCTATGGGGTCCTTTACTCCATAGGGTCTCATGTGTTTTTACTGTGTGTACACAACACCCCCCGTGCAGTGACACAGGGGTGTCATAGTGACACCCCACCATAGACTCCATACCCTGGGACTGACTACTGTCTCCCAGGGCATGTAAAGTCACCATTGGCTTTACTAGTCCCAAATTATGAACAGAAACCAGTACAAACCATCATATTGTGGATGTACTGGTCAGGGCAACTTGATTGCCCCGGGGTCTGTTAGTCGAGGGGGCACGTCTCCGTCCCCCCTGATCGAGTTTTGGCTGGTGGCAGTGGATACTACTTTTTATATTCGACTGCGAATTTTCCCATTGTTCGAGGCTACCAACTTTAATTATTTAATTATTTAATTCTCATAGCCTCGAACATACCGCCGGTTTATTTATTTAATATTAATTCGCCGGTTGGTATTTTTTGCCAGGACTCTATTCTAAAATGACGTTTGTGTTCTCTTCTGTGACTCCAACCCAAGTCGAGCCCTTTGTTCCACTTTTTGGCGGGCTTCTCCACAGAAGTCTCCAAAAGTGGTGCCACTCTGTCTGGGTACCACAGGGGGTGTGGGAGGGGGTTTAGGCACCCTGGACTGAGTTACCTTGGTAACTCAAGTCGCACACTTGTGTGATTGGCCCAAGTGGTGAGCCGGCCGGCTCACCACTTCGCATGTTTGATTGACAGCTAGTCTGAGTGAATGGGGGTGTGCTGCATAAAAGCAGGGCTTTGGGGACTGGAACTTCATAAGTAGCCACAGGACCTGAGAATCCGACGAGGGAGAAGCTGAGCCGACCTACCACGACGACATGACCGGTGGAGCCCTGCGGAACAGACTCACCACTTCCCGACGACAGAGAAGATCTCCCAGCTGTAGAGGCTTCTTCCCCTGACTGGTGGGCACAACCAGTTTACCTTCTTTTCCACGCATCCCAGGACGTCTTGTGGTCGAATTGCCTGTGCCAAGCACCCCGGCAACCAACCGGATAGCCACTTACCACTGGACCGCAAATAAAAGGACCACTCCTTTTACCTGAGAACTCCGCGGCTGTTTTCTTCCCTGGCAGTGCAACGGACTCCTGTCTTCCTCCCCGACGACATACTCTCTTCCCCCGGATGAAGCACCGACTTGCATCCGCTGCCAGGAACAACTGCCCCCGCTGGAGTATTCTCACCACTTTAAGGTACCGTGTCCGCCAGGCCTCCATTTCTAAAGATTGCTTAATAATCCCTTAACCTTCTGGACTGGGCTGGCCGCCTTGACCATCTAACTGGTCCCTTTCTTTGGTCCAACTCTTTCTGAACCTTTTCAAGACTTTTGTGCACTTCAACCGTGTGACCTTGGACACATTTCGTTCTGATCCTCTTAAAGTGGATCCGGCCTTCTGAACTCTAACTTCACGTTTTACTTTGCCTTCCTTTCTTGTTGTGTTCTTGTGAAAGTGTTGGGATCTGTTTCAAATTATACTCTGCTTTTCTCTCCCTTTTTAAAACGAATTATTAGAGTGCCATCTGCGTTAAGCGCTCACCGCTGTCTGAAAATAAGTGGGGCTTTACTTAAGACTTGTCTAATATTCTTTTAAGGGAGTGTATATCTTTTAGTGACCGTGTTTGTGAACTGCTTAACATTAGTGTCTGTGTGTTTTACTAGATGTGGTTTTAAATAAATAATTATATCTCTTTTACACCAAGCTCTGGTCAGTGTTTACTTGTTCTACTGTGTTCTTTTGACCTATTGTGAATACTCTGTATACTGCCTAACTCTTCTTGAGGGAAGTCTGACTGCTCAGCCACAGCTACCAAGTGAATCTGTGTGGTACAGACTGCTACCAAGTGGGTTTACTGGCAAACACCTGTAGTCTTAAATCTTTTGCAGTGGTCCCAGAGGGAACTGCACAGGTTTCTGCCTAACACAGAGGTGACAAGATTCCTTTATCTTGCAGATCACCCAGAGGTGTGGGAGGGAAGGCATACGCTGTCATGCTGTTCCATTGAATCTGGAATGCGTCGCCCAGGGAGCCGGGGCCCTGCCCCAACCAGGACGCGAACTGCTGGCGCAACCTGTTGTCCCAGGAGGCAAAAAGATCCACTTGAGGATGCCCCATCTGCTGAAGGGAGTCGCCCCTGCGGGGTGCACTGGAAAAGAGCGGCCCTTCCTTGGGCATTGACTTGTGTCTGACCAAAAGTCCTCAGGCCTAGCAGCTTGTGCTCCTTTAGGGTGCCCTTTGCAGGGTCCCTATAACTTGCGTTATCTACTAAAGCTTTTTATTTTAAGTGACTAAAGTGGAACTGCCTTTTTCTGCTGCTGCATACGAATTTTGCTCCCATCCTACACTGACTTTCATGAACTCTTTGACTAGTTAGGGATTGGACTGCTAAGGATTAGGACCCTTGAAAAGTGTTGCAGAGAAATATATTACTGCAAATAGTGTTGAATAACCCTCTTTTTCCTTCCTACAGACTTTGTCTGTGTGACTTTATAAATGAATGGAACTGTAATTTCTCTGTAACATGTGCAGGTGTGCTGCACTACTAGTTATACGGTAGAACTGTAATTATTGTCCCTTTCTGTAACAATTGTAAGCATGAGCGACTACTATTCATGCAGTTACCTTGTAAGAGTATTGTTGATATTTCCTATGTGTATTGGTTAGTCTAAAAGAGTATTTACTCAGATGCCTTGTGTATATAAAATACATGTCTATTTTATTCTAACTTTCAGCGTGTAAGAGTTTCTTTGGGCTATTGTATTGACTGGGTTCACTGTACTTAACTACAGCTCACATCCTCCTCATAAGATGAGCCTGGTTGCTCTGTCATTCTACCAATCCTTTGGGTAGTACAGACGTATACTAAGAGTTGGGGACCTGAACACCATGGGATAGTTTTATAGAGTCTTACCTCCAGATGGAGTTTAGGAAAACTCCCCTAACAAGAACGACCAGCCCAGGCATGCTTTTCACATCCAACTTAATGGCTGTCTGGCAGGAAAGGAAACCAGCACTGCACGGACAAAATGGATAACACGGATGGAGCCTTTTTATTAATCCGTGCTATTAAGATTGATTTCTAGAATCTGGCCTGGTGGGCAGATTTTAGGAGGCCGCCTTAGTGCCAATACCCAATCAAGGTAAACCTGGAGAGCAGTCTAGGCTATTCTGAGGAGAGAGTGAGTGGGGTCAGCGCACCACAATGATTCCACACAGTGAAGCACACAATAATTCAATTCAGACAGGCGAGTACAAAAACACTACACTTATTCTAGGCCCAAAGCACACACTAGGAAATTAAACAAGCAGGTGATAATATCACACAACACTCAATTATAAAACATATATACAGTCATGTTTAGATTCTTAGGAATGCATTCAATAACTTATTCAACACAAAGAAACTAAGCAGTGATGCAGTAGAATGGAACCAAGTCACAAGAAGTATGTCCTAACTTTATAAGTCCAATCCTTATGATGAGTGTGGCCTTGTGCCCAGAGTACCAAAGTGCCTTCTCAGAACAAATGGGCCAGATGCAGGAAGAGTTCTTGTGTTAGTTAAATCTTCCAGAGAGATATTCAGCAAAGTGGTAAGTAAAATGACGTTCTTATCTTTCGGGTGCAGCTACTTTTAGAAAGCGATGATCAAAAAAGTGATTGAATGGAATAACCAAAGTTTATTATAAGGTTTATTCTAAGGAGAACAGGCAGAGACTAATGCGTTAAAATTACCCCGACTCAGATTTTCCCAGATGACTAGATGGTCCGGCTGTGGGGTTGGGATGTTTGCTGGTGTTAGGTTTTCGCACCGAGAATGAAATTCGGAAAGAAGGCGACTTACACCACAAGTGGGCTACTACCTAAGTTCCAGCAGAAACCGAAGAACAGTGAAGAACAGTGACGGTTCTAGCGAGGTAGCCCACTGGAGAGCAGGTAAGTCCACCGGGTGGTCGAGGAACACTTCTGAAGAATCAGGACTGCTTGATCCTCGAGAATACTTTGAGACTGGTTGGTGTCACCAGTCCAAGGGTTGAAGCACCGCTCAGGGCATTCGCAAATCAGGTACTCCCAACAGGGCTTCACCGGGCAAAACTTAGGAAGGGATGCCGGGCCTCTTCGAGAGTCATCCACGGATCTTCAGTTGGCTCTTCAATTACACAGGATACTTGGCTCCAACGCTAATCAGAAGAAATGGCTACAGGAGTCTTCTTATCCGAAACCCTGGCCAAGGGCACCAGTGTTAAGGATCTGCAACATTCAAACAGCCCGCACTGGTACAACTAAGAACCACTGTGGGTTTCACTCATGCCCCACACCTAGACTTTCAGGCACCGGGACTTTCAGGCACCACGGATGTGGAGTGGGACCAGACAATTCCAACCCTTCCTGGGCCACGCACACACAAAGGCATCACTAGCTTGCAAAAGCAGCAACTTTCCCATGCGAGGGATTTCCTGACCTGAGAAGGCAGGAAGAAGGCCAAACAACAATATGGGCAAAGAACAAACAGAAATCTATGGCGTGGCCATTTTAAGGCACTAGCCACATTTAGTAGAGAGATGCGGTAAACGCGAATGCGCAAACTAGAAATAACGCAAACATTGTAAAAATGCAATTGCTGCCACCAGCTTGTCTTTAGGCACATATAAAAGTAACCAAAAATCCCAAGTGTAAAATACTAGGGTGATACAAAAGAACAAGTTACTTACCAACTGTAACGTTCTTTCGACTGGATGTTCCTCCCACGTATTCCTTATCTTTGATAAATCCACTTCCAGCTTGTTGGCCTCAGAAGAAATGTTCCCAATAGAGGGCGCTGCGTGTCGACGTCCCTCGAGTCGGTGTCCCTTCGAAGGCCTCCGTTTCGGCGCCGACGTCATTATAGGTATATATAATCTCGGGCAGCGTCCGTTGCTCAGTTCCTTTTGAGGTGCTGTTTGTGTTCAGTATGAGATGGTTAGTACCCTTGAAGGAGCGTAGGCTGCAACTACAAGGGAAGTTTTACTGCGGGGTAGGATGGGAGGGGCGATAAGGAATACGTGGGAGTAACATCCAGTCTAAAGAATGTTACAGTTGGTAAGTAACTTGTTGTTCGAATGGATTGTGTCCTCCCACGTATTCCTTATCTTTAATAGACTCCCAAAGCATTAATCAGTACTGGAGGCGGGAGTAACATTTTGTGACTTTTTAAGAATGCACAGAGTGCAATACAGCTTTCTCAAATTTAGTCTCCTGGCTAGTGGAGGAATCTAGACTGTAGAATTTGGTGAAAGTATGTGCGGACGACCATGTGGCAGCCGCACAGATGTCTATAGTATAGTCTTTAATAGTAACTCCTCCTTGGACAGCTGACGAGGCTGCGATACCCCTGGTTGAATGAGCCCTGGGGTGTTGAGGAGTATATTTTCCTGCCAATTTATAGCACTCTATGATAGTTAGTATTATCCATCTTGAGATGGTCTTTTTCGTGATAGGTAAACCTAGCAAGTCTGTTAATGTAAAAACTCAAGGCACGCCTTGGATCCAGCCTGTGCAATCTCTCTTACACTTTCCCTGGGTGAGGAGGAGGGTAAAATGAAGGCAAGGTTATTTTTTTGTGATATGAAATTTCAGAGATTTAGAGACAACCTTTGGGAGGAAATTCAGCTTCACTTGAAGAACTACTTTATCTTTGTGAAAGATGGTATGTGAAGGCTTACAAGATGAAGCTTGTAGTTCGCTCACTCTTCTGGCAGAAGCTAAAGCCACTAGAAAGACTGTTTTTAGATTGAGAAACCTTAATGGACAGGAATGAAGAGGTTCAAATGGAGTGCCCATTAGACATTTTAAGACTAGATTCAAATCCCACAGGGGAACCTGATAAGGAGTTTGGGGAAAAGACATTAGTCAACCCTTTCAGAAACTGAATGAGTAGAGGCAACTTGAAATATGAGGGTTCTTCAGCCGTGTGTTTAAAGATTGATAACGCAGCAAGGGAACCCTTGATTGTGCCAACTTGAAGTCCTGATTTTGCCAAATATAGCAGGAAAGATAACACCATCGGTGTGCTACATGAAAAAGAGTCAATATCCTTATCTCTACACCAACTGCAGAATTTGTTCCGACGGCAGCGGTATAAAGATTTAGTTGCTGGCCTTCTGGCCGAACGCAAAACCTCCATTACAACATCCGGGAGGTCCCAATCTTTATATCTCAACCTTTCAGAAACCAAGCGTGAAGGTTGAGAGTCCTGATATCCGGATGGAGAACCTGAGCTTCCTCTTGCAAGAGGAGATCTTCTCTTTGTGGAAGATGAATCGGAGGACAGATTGACATGTCTAGAAGATCCGGGTACCACGTTCTCCTGGCCCAATCCGGGGCGATTAGAATCATGGGTTTCCGGAATCTCCTGAGCCTCCTTATTGCGTGAGGAATGACGGGGACTGGAGGAAATGCGTACAGAAGTGGAAACTCCCAGTCCACCACAAACACATCTCCTAGAGCTCCTCCCGGGGGAAATTCCCTTGAGAAGTATCGTTCGCATTTCCTGTTGACACTTGTTGTGAACAGATCTACCTGAGGGGTTCCCCAAAGGGTGAAGATCTCTTGAAGGACTTCCTGAGCTAGTTCTCACTCGTGGGAGACTGTGGTCTGCCTGCTCAGAGCATCGGCCACTGCGTTCTTCTCTCCGGCTAAGTGAACTGCTGATAGAGAGATTCCTTCTTGAATTGCCCAGAACCAGAGATGCATTGCCTCTCTGCACAGTGGCAGTGACCCTACGCCTCCTCTTTTGTTGAGGTAGTGCATGGCCACTGTGTTGTCCATCATAATCAGAAAAATTTTCCCTGTACTGATGGCAGAAATGTTTTCAGTGCTAGTCTGATTGCGCTCAGCTCTAACAGGTCGATGTGTAGTCTGGACTCCGATGGAGACCAACGACCGCTGATGGTTAAGTCGTTGGTATGGGCTCCCCACCCCGTGAGTGAGGCGTCCGCGACTACTGTCATCTCCGGCCATGGTTGCCAAAACGGTTCTCCTTTCAAGATGTTCTCCCAACAGGCCCACCACTGAAGGTCTAGTGCTACTCTGTTCGGGATTTGTAGGAGATCTGAAATCCTTCCTGAGAATTTTGACCTCTGGGTCCTTAGCACCGACTGGAGAGATCTCATTCTCAGGCGAGCCTCTGGCACTAGAAAAATGCAGGATGCCATGAGGCCGAGCAACCTGAAAAAAAATAAAAATAAACAAAAATAAATAAAAATATTTTTAAAAAAAAATCGAAGGGTGGTAGACGCTGGGCATTTTGACATCTGTGACTTCTTTGAGTTGAGGGAGATGCCCAGCTTGTGGAGGAAGAGGTGAACATAATCTAGATGGATCTGAGCTTGTTCCTGGGACACTGTTCTGATCAACCAGTCATTCAGGTAGGGTTGGACATGAATCGCTCCCCTCCTTAGACTTGCTGCCACGACTGCCATTAACTTGGTGAAGACCCTCGGGCGGCGGTCAGCCCAAATG
Source organism: Ambystoma mexicanum (assembly GCF_040938575.1). Lineage (NCBI taxonomy): Eukaryota > Metazoa > Chordata > Amphibia > Caudata > Ambystomatidae > Ambystoma > Ambystoma mexicanum. The sequence goes on from NC_090929.1 coordinate 1,092,546,137, forward strand.
GCAGAACCCGAAATTAATAGTGAAAGCTGACAATGGCGAACCTCAGGTACTTGTGCATGAGATGGATAGGCACATGAAAGTAAGCATCCTGAAGGTCCAGAGATACCAACCAATCCTGAAACTGGAGGGCCTGAAGGATCTGAGAAAGGGTTACCAGCTTGAACGTGTCCCTCCTGAGGAATTTGTTCAATTCTGGTAAGTCCAAGATGGGTCTCAATCCTCCGTCCTTTTTTGGTATTAGGAAGTACAAACCCTGGTTTCTTTCTGCTATAGGTACCGGCTCTATGGCACCTTTCTCTAGCAAGTCTAAAATCTCCTACATAAGGAGCGTGTCTGGAAACTTCAAAGAGTTGCTCCCCGGTGGATGACTCTGAGGAGTGTGTAGGAAAGGCAGGCAGTAACCCTGGGCAATTGTTTCCAATGTCCAAGCATCTGACCTAATAGCCTGCCATTCTGTCAGATGTTGAGTTAACCTGCCTCCTACTGGTGTTTCGGGAGGAGAGACCTCAGAGGGGTTTTGGAACGGCTGACGCAGATGTTGAGGGTAAGGCAGCACCTGCGGATGCAGACTTGGTACCTTTGACCCGTCCACCGTGGGTAAATTGTCTCTGGCCCCTTTGAGCTGGCTGCCCTCTGCCTTTTCCGAATGTGCAGTAAAATCCAAAGGGCTTTCCCCTCCAGGCCGTACCTGAGGTGGTTTGGAGTTTTACCTAATTGCAGCCCCAAGGGATTTGCCTGCTGCTTTGGAGGTCTGCAATTTCTCCAAACTGTCATCAGCTTTCTTGCCAAATAGAGAGGTGCCGTCAAAGGGCATGTTTAGAAGTCTGGCTTGTACATCAGGAGCAAAACCAGACTTCCGCAACCACGCAAATCTGTGGATTGTGGAACTGGCCGCCATGGCTCTGCTGATGCTGTCAGCAGAGTCGAGACCTGTTTGGAGGGACTCGCACATTGGCCCTCATTACAATCCTGGCGTTAAGGGGTTAACGGCGCCGCAAAAGGTGGCAGCACCGTTAACCCCTTAACGCCCAATTACGAGGTCCCTTTGCGGGTTGGCGATTTTAACGCCTGCTTTTTGCAGGCGTTAAAATCCAACCCGCAAAGGGAACTTGGTGCTAAGTACGGTGCCGCAATTTGCGGCACCGTACTTAGCGCCTTCCCTATTCCCATTGAGCCCTCTGGGGCAAAAATGGGAATGGGGAAGGGGGAATTACCGCCCCGCCAACCTTGGAATGGGGCGGTAATTCCGCCATTCACCATGGCAGACCCCGGCATGGACCATGGTGATAATAGCACCACGGTTTAGCGCCAGGGCCGTAATGAGGCCCATTGCATCCTTCCCATCCTTGATGATATTCAAGAATGGGTCTCGTTCCTCCTCTTCTGGGAGATGGTCAGCCGTTGATGAAGCGCACTCCCAAAGGGTGTGGCTGAATCTCGCAAGCGTGCAAGTGGCGTTAACTGACTTAAGTGCCATGCTGCATGTCGAGAAGACCTTTTAAGGCATGGCGTCAAATTTCTTGTCGTCCCCATCTTGTGGCATTGTGGGGTACGCCAATTTACTGCTTCGCGAAGTCGCAGCCTGTACTACCAAGCTCTCTGGGGTCACATGCTTAGTTAAGTACACAGGATCTGAGGCCGACGTTCTGTACTTCGCAGAGAGCTTTTTGTTTACTGCAGGGGTAACCTCCGGTGTTTCCCAATTTGCAGTTATCTTTCTCTGTAATGCTGCATGAAAAGGAACTAAAGGGTCTTCTTGAGGTCCTTTATCTAAGATGTCTGTTAGGTCATCTTGTTGGAAAGAGGGTGCAGGTGCTGACCACCCCATAAACTCCATAATTCTCGCCATAAAATATCTGCAAGACATCTCTGCATGCTCCCCAGGTTCTGGTCTGCCGAAGTCAGCCTCTGGAGAGATATCCTGTAAAGACTCCTGAAGATCTTTTAATCTGACTTCCTCAGATATTAGCTGCTCTGGAATAGGAACGCTTGTAGTTTTTAAGCCAAACAGCCTTTCATTATCATAGTCTTCCCCTTCCTCATAAATAGAGGACAAAGCTCTGACGTAGTCAGAGTGTGCGTAAGGGGTAAAACCCATTTCAAGTGATGAGGGAGCCAAATTGGTCGACACTGCTTGAGATAGGGTTGTAGTTGTCGATGTAGACGTCATAGGTCTCGACAAACTTACAAACGCCGTCGATATACTACAGTAAGGCCTTGATGTCGTTGAGAGAATCGGAATTCTACTCAATGTCGTCGATGTGGCCTAAGCCCCTTTCAACGCCTCTGAAGGATCCTTCGACGCCCCGAGTGCCGATAGTGCGGTCGGGACATGAGGCTTCGATGGTCTCTCCATCGGGGTTGACAACGGCATCGATGACGTTGTCTTATGTGTCGAAGGTGCCTTCGACAACGGTGTCGATGACGTGGTCTTGTTCGAAGTGCCCTTGTCTCCTCTCGAGGGTTCATGACGCTGTCTAAGGTTTTTATATGCAGAGGTCGATGACTCATAGCGTTTCTCTTTTTCGGGTCTTTCACCCGGGGTATCACCTCCAGGCATCTCCAAGGGGGACAAGGCTGCTTTCTCGAAGATCCTTAGCATTTTTTTGCGAAATTCCTCCCACTTAGCTGGAGAGCTGTGTTTGGTGGGGCAGGTGACCCTTTCTGGTGTGTTGGAAGATGAAGGAAGGTGATCTACAACGCCTCTTATTAGTATGTCTCGATCTGGATGAGTGGTGAGAACCACTACGAAATCTCGAGTGGGAATGTTTTCTCCGATGGCGAGACAAATGTCTCGACTCGGCCGAGGACAATTTCAATGGGTTAGAGGATTTAACGGTCTTACCTTTTTCCAGCTTCCCCCTATGCTCCCTCAAGGCTTTTCCCGTCATGGACATACATTCCTCACACTCCGAATACTAGTGCTCTGAGCCCAGGCACCAAAGGCAGATCCTGTGACGATCGGTTAACGACATCTTTTTTCCACAATCCCGGCATTTTTTAAAACTGGATTGTAGCGTTGATGAAGCGGACGATGATGCCATCGTAGATTCGGAGAATTTTTCAATAAAACGAAGTTTAGGAAAGATTTACTGAGGGACCGAGCATTGCATCTCCGAGGCTTACGAAGCACGGAAAAACAGAACTGAGCAACGGACGCTGCGCGAGACTATATATACCTATGATGACGTCCTCTACTAGGGAAAAAATTTCCGAGGCCAGCAAGCTGAAAGTGGATTTATCAAAGCTGAGGAATATGTGGGCGGACACAATCCATTCGAAGTATCCTTACTGCATTGCATTGTAAGACGCTGTGTGCATGGTTAAAAAGTTACCAAAAAGGTAAAAGGTAAACAGACCACAAGGGAAACAGTTTTCCAGAACTGATGGACTGAAGGACTGATTCCCCATAACAAAATGTGCAAAAGGCCAGATTCACATCCCTGTAAAAAGTTAGGACAGGTTAAAAAACAAAAAGGCAAAAAGGTTTGGGGGTCCAAAGAATATGGAGGGAAAGTTTCCAAAAGAGAAGTCTTTACTAACATGCGCTGAATCTGCTTGCACAAGACTAGCATGAAAGGGAGTTCAGTATTTGGACTGCAAATGCTCACTGCAAAGGAGAAAATATACTACTGCACCTCTGTTGAAGTGCCTTGCTAATTCTTTATGTATCCTTTACTGGTTGACAAGACTTCTTCCTTGGTGGGGTATGATGTGAGGGCACTGACTGCTAAAGATGTGCCAGTAAGAAAACCTTTGGCCCCCTCAGGAAGGGTGCACAATATAAACCAGTATTGTCCAGTGTGACTACTGTCGCACTCCTGTATGTTTAAAAACATGTCTGGTTGGTAGCCAATATACCCGAGGTCAGGTCAGAATTTCCCACTAACCTTGAGAGTGCCCTAATCTTTATTCTAGTCTTTTGTGCGCTCCAAGATATTTCTATTAGTAGGGAGGCGTTTTCCAAAGGACAAAAGAGGACTGCAACTCTTTTTTTTTTTATACACTTTTGTCATTTTCATCATACAACAAACTGAGATCCAATCCAGATCGTACAAAACTGTAATCGTGGTACACCATCAGTTTATCAGTACAATAATCAGAGGAAGAATCTTAGCCGCCTGTACACTCGTCCCCTATGCCCTTCATCCTTACCCTAACCCTCACACCCCCAGGCTATACCTCCCTTCACATAGATAAACCCCCCACACATCTTGGTAGTACAACCTCCCTTCCCAACACCCCTGAATTGGGCCACCCACTAATCTAAGGCAGACGCAAAGCCGACTGTGCATCAAGCTTGTCCCAGACCCCATGCCCTTCGTCCCCCGATGAGCCCAACTGTGAAACCACATCCCTCTAAGCCTGCACCCACCTACGTATTGCCCTCCATCAATTGCCCATCTGAGGTCTGACCTCCACCTTCCAGGCCATGGCTATCACCCGTTTTGCAGGTATAAGCCCCAGCGCTACCACTCTGGAGATAGCCCTGCCCAGTCTCTCTTTCCGAAGAGGCCACAGTTCCAACATGCCATGTTGTACCGTGAGGTGAATCTGGGCTCCAGCCATATCAAGTATCTCTTTGCAGACCTATTCCCAGAACCCCTTCCCCCGGTCACATCTACAACACATTAAGAAACATCCCCATCGCCCACTGGTACCTCCAACAGGTTGGATCCGTTCCCAGAACCACTTTGGCCACCAAGAACAGTGGGACATAAGCCTGCCATACAATCTTATCAAGTGCATGAGAGCCCTGCTCCATTCTCACTCTGGAAGGTTTTTTTTTGTTGAATTTTCTGTTATTACATTTTTTCACATTTCCGTACAGGTTTGCATGTGTTACAATATCGTATGATAACACATTGCCATCTTATTATCTTCTCTGTACTTCTAATCTTAACTCTAAACTTTTCCCGCCCGCCTCCCACTCCCCCAACTATGCCAAATTGTTATAACTTGTAGCATTGTACCCAGCTGTGTTCATCTCTCATTCCATCTGTGCCCTACTTGAGTGTTAATATTACCTCTTATCCTGTTCTGTCATGAACAGGATTAGTGTTAGCTCTGACCATTACGTCGTCTTCGCAAGGTTCTTGCGTTTGCCCTCTTATCGCCTTCTTCCATACCTCCGTCTCGGCCATTATCCATTTTTGCAGTTCCTTCCACCACCTTACTACTGACGGGCCTTTGTTTGCTTTCCATCCCATTGCTATGCAGCTTTTTTTGTCAATATATATGCTAGGTCTCAATTTTCCAAGTGCTTTTCCATTCTTTCTCGTCGTACTTTGGTGATTGGACATCCAGATCGATGTTTGTTTATTTATTCATTTGTTACGAGCACCAGACTCGTGAGTAAAAGGGCACACCAATAAGGAAATGCACAGCTTACAGGGGTTACGAATATACATATGATACACAATATTTACATAATTACAAGATATACACAGTGTACAGAATAGAGGCAAAGACGGAATAGTCGATGTAGTTACAGAAATAAGCAGTAGACACTGTGCAAAGGAAATCTATGCCAAGAGTGAGCCCCTCGTGAAACACTTAGGCTCCCGGGTAGATACATTACACAAGGTCTTCAGAATTGACGCAGTAGAACACTATAGATGAACAGGTCTCTTTGGATGTGGGCTGGTCCCCCATGGGTAATGGGAGACTAAGGGTCAGTAGTGATGATATGTTTTATTACCTTTTTCCTGAAGTGTAGGTAAGGTTGGTCTACTCTAAGATCCTGAGGCAGTGAGTTCCAGACTTTAGCTGCCTTAACAGTAAAACTATTGCCCCGATAGTGGTGAGCTTATATTTAGGTATGGTCAGACAGTTAACATTCCAAGTTCTGGTAGGTCTGACAGAGGTTCTTCTCTGGAATTTATCTATAAGGTAGCAGGGGGCTACGTTATTAAGGGCTTTGTAGGTCAAGGAGAGTGTTTTCAGTTGTATTTTGTTAGATGTGGATAACAATTTATGTTGACGTCTCAAGGAGGAGATGTGAGTTTTCTTATTTATGCCTAGGGCCGCTCTTAGGGCATTATTCTGAAGTGTTTGGAGCTTATGGATGGTAGATTTATTGGCACCGCTGTATAGGGCATTACAATAGTCGATTCTGGAGAGTATTAGAGCTCTCTCCAGGATCAGGCAACTATTGTCAGAGAGGAACGGCTTACCAGCTCTGAGTAGGTTACAGGTGTAAGCCGTAGCAGAGGTGAGGGATTTGACCTGTTTATCAAAGGACAGTGTGGAGTCCAAGTAGAATCCAAGGGTTTTTACTTCCTTGGAGACTTTGATGGTGTTCTCGTCAATATTAAATGAGTAGAATTTTTGGCCTAGTTTTTTAATATTAGCCTGCGAACCCAGGATTATAAGTTCAGTCTTATCATCGTTCAAGCACAGGCCATGTGGGGCCATCCATGCTTGGATGATAAGGTAAACTTTGTTCACTAAGCCCTTGTCTGTCCTGTAATCCCCAGAAAGTGGGAGGAGAATCTGGGTATCATCTGCATAATTGGTGTAGGTGATACCCGGCTGGTCCAGCTTGTCGAACAATGGCTTAGTGAAGATATTATATAGGGTAGGCGAGACGCAGGACCCTTGGGGGACACCGCATAGGATAGGTATAGGGTCGGCGGCTGCTGAGGGGGAGAAGACTCTCATAGTTCTCTCCCTCAGGAAGGACTCAATCCATTTGATGGCACTTGTGGAGAAGTGGGCTGCAGAGTCGAGGTGCCGGCATAAGACCTTGTGATTGACCAGATCAAATGCGGCAGAGAGATCAAGCAGGAGCAAGAGTACTGTCTTACCTTTGCCTTTGACTCTCTGCTTGTCTATTTGGGACTTTAGGTCTATTAAGGCTGTCTCTGTTCCGTGTAGTGGACAGAAACCAGATTGTCTGTTGCCTAAAAGTTTGGGCAGTTCAAGGTATTTTGGAATTTGGATGTATGCAGCTTTATCCAATATTTTCAGTAGAAATGGGAACGTGGTAATGGGCCGGTAGTTGGTGGGAATAAGAGGATCTAGTGTCTGTTTCTTAAGGAGGGGTAACACCTAAGATTGTTTGAGGTTAGCAGGTATGGTGCCTTTGGCAAATGAGGCATTTATCAGTTTAGTAAATGAATGGGGAGAGGTCTGTGGCAGCATCTTTTATTAGTTGTGCTGGGCAAATATCACCTTTGCAGTTTGAGGGTTTCAGTGATAGGATAATTTTTTCTACCTCCAGGATGGATTTTAGAAAAATGGAGGTTAGTATTATGTGCCGATGGTGAAACATTGGGCAGGAGGGTGTTGGGCGAATACTGTAAGTTCAGTACATGTTGGATGTCTGTACACCAGGATTTGTCCTTGGTGCAGATATCGGGTGTAGCAATTGGGGACTCAAGTTCTTTGAGTATAGAAAAGAGTTCTTTCATACTCGGGTTGGAATTAGCAATCCGCTCGTCGTAAGAATTATGTTTTGCCTGGCAAATTTCCTTCTTGTATTGTGAGGAAAGTGATGTTAATTTAGCTTTATTCTCATTGGAAGGACAAAGTCTCCAGTTGGTTTCACTTTTATTCTTTAAGGTACGAAGGTCTTTAACCTATGGATAGTTTTTGTGCAATGTCCCTCCAGAATTGAGCTATGACTGGACAATCCCAAAACATGTGAAGCATTCCTGTGTTTTCCTCCCGGCATTTTGGGCAGCTTTGCTTACTTGCTCCTTTGAATCTTGCTATTTTCTTTAGTGTTAAATACGCTCTCTGTGTAATATACACGTGTGTTAAATATGCTCTCTATGTTATATACATTTGTATTAGTTGAAATCTAACATTACTGCAGACATTCTTGTGATAGTTTGCTGCCCTTTGCCATTCCTTGTCAGTAAAGGTCTTGCCCGGGGGGCGCTGTTGAGCAGCCAGCAAGATGGCTGCCTAGTCTAAACGCTCCGTGGCCCTACTGCAACTAATCCGCCTCAATCAGCGGTTTTATGAATTCCCTGGAGCTTGGAACTTGAGCACTTGCTCCTCAGCGCCTCTGCACTGTCCGGACCGGGTTTGGGACGAAACCGGAGCTTTCTCGCGGCTCCGCTGCCAGCTGGGGCCTCCTACACCGCGTGATCCCCTGGCGGCCCACCCCCCCCTCGCCCTCGGAGAACTGCTCTATTGCAGCTGCCGGCCACCCGGTTCCTTCAGCTGCCTGCGAGGGGCACGGCCGTCTGGAGCACCGCGGTCCCCCCTCCTCCGCCCTCCCGCCCCAGACTCTACTTCTACTATTCGGCGCTGCCGAGCGCTGTGGTCCTTCGCGCCCCTGCTATCCCCCGAGGGGGTCCGCCTGGCCTTCCTGACCTTCGGCGCGGCTTCCCGCGCCTGCCCGCTCCTGCTCCTGGGTGGCGAGGGTGGTGCCGGCCCCTCGGTGGGCCAAATCTCTCTGCAATATCGCAGGGACCGCCGGAGCGGTCCCCCGTAATCATAACATCCCACGGTTCCTGCCTGGCAGCCAGGCGCCGGCATCGCTGGTCCTGCGGACATCCTGCAATTCCTGCCCAGCGGCCCGCCGCCTGCACTGCTGGTCCTTGATTATCCCGCATTTCCTGCTTGGCGGACCACCTCTAATACGGCTATCCAGTGAACTTCCCGAATTTCCTGCCTGGCCGGCTGCTGCCATCATCGCTGGCCCCGTGGTGTGGCTGGGGCTGAGCTGCAGTGCTGGAGCCGTCCTGGACTCGGTTCCTCGCTACTGATTCGGGGCTAGGCCCGCTCCTGTTGGACCACCGCCCACAAATTGGCCTGCAAAGCTCTGAGGTGAGGAGATTGGGGGTGCGGGGCGCTGCAAGTTGCGCCTAATTCTCAGCCTTATCCCCGTGCTACGCCTGCCCCATTCCACGAGTGTCTCTGGCCCCCAATTGCACCAGGCTCCCCCGCAACCATTCTTTTTCCGCCGGTGTGGCTCTGGGCGCTGCACCCCTCTCCTCTCCCCAGACTATCCACTTATTTGCTGCGCCCTGGGCGCACCAGGTGCCTTGGACGGTGCCGCCCTTCATTACTGGTTCCTTCTGACTGGGGCCCTCCTGGCTCCGGGGCGGGAGCCGCAGGACACTGTCCCTTCCAGGTCGCACTGCTGCCTCGACGCCCAGCCTCCACCTTGGAGTGGACCCAGTGCCGTATAACACCTGCTGTGAGTGCTCCCCGCTCCTGTCCCCTGAGCAGCTGTTGCCTCATTGCTGATTGGTCCGTGGTCCCTTTATAATCCCCCTGGACCACATAGCTGCCTTTCTGCACTACACACCCTGTTATCCATGGCGTATACCCCAAACATGTCTGGCAAAGCATGCTGGGCCAACAAGGCTGGAGCAATGGACAAGTTTGCTAAATCACTTGCTAAACAAGACCAGAGTGGAACTGCCCTCCCTCAGGACGACCTAGATGCATCCTCATGCCCTCCGCAGCCAGACCTTACGACAATCATGGAGTCGATGGCCAAAAACTTTGCGGCATTCCATGAAAAATTGGACGACATAAATGCTAATGTGGCCTCACTGCGCACCAAATTGGATCACTATGGCACTAGGCTGGTGGAGGCCGAGACCAGGATTGGGACCACTGAGGATGAGGTACATGTGCTCCGGAATACGGTCTCTGACTTGGTGCAGGATATGAAGCACGTCAAGGCGAAGTGCGACGACTTAGAGTCCAGATCCCGCAGGAATAAAATCCGCATTGTTGGGGTTCCTGAGACAGCCCTCAAAGGCAAAATGGAACTTGCAGTCGAGACCCTTCTTAGAGACCTCCTGGGTGATCCTCAACTCTCCCTGTTTTTCACTATTGAGCGCGCCCACCGTTCACTGGCCCCGCGCCCCAAGCCGGGTGATTTCCCCAGACCAATTATTGCCAAGGTCCTCAGCTTCAGGGGCAGAGACCACATCCTTTGTCTGGCCCGTGAAAAAGGGGAACTGAAATTTGAGTCCCACACTATCCGCACCTTCCCCGACTTCTCGATCAGTGTTCAAATGGAGCGCAGACAGTTCAATGGTGTGAAGAAATTGCTCAGAGAAAGGAAAGTGGAATATGCCATGTTGTTCCCTGCAAGGCTGAAGCTCACCCACCACAACAAACTGTTTTTTCACAGTCCCAGAGGAGGCGGTGAAATTCATTGAGGCCTATATTCCGGTCTCTGGGCCAGCGGGTGACCCGGTGGATGAGGGTTGAACTGGCTTTCCCTGTACCCATTACTTGAATCCGTCTGGTATCGTTACCACTCTTGTCATGTGCATTCTTCTTGTAATCCCATGTATCCTTACCTTTGTGCATTCACTCATCGTTGTAACTCATTGTGCAGTTTCATGAAACGCAATGCTGGTCAATGTTGTGGGGTCTATGGTTCATTGCACTTAAGCTGTGATTCTCTATTCATATACCCACTACTCATCGTACTCTACTATGTTGTCTCTTTGGAAATTTTATTCAGCTACCGCTGCTAGTTATTCGGTGTACTCCCCCCGTCAATTATTTTAGTCGGGCTCACAGCAGCAGCTACCCCCACTGATGTTGCAAAGCCGAGTTTGGCTTGTTTGGTTCACTGGTTGCACCCCTGTTGGGTGTGGGGGCTCGGCCAGCCCCGTTGGGCGCGGCACGAAAGCCATGAGACTTTGGATGGGTTCTTGGACACTGCTGTGTTGGGGAAGGCAGTGAGGGAGGGGAGAGGTTCAGTTGGGGAATGTTTTAACAAAAATGGTGAGACAGTGGTGGCCTCTGGTATGACGTATCTGGCCACTGCATTAGTGGCCGGCACTTGTTCGACAAACTATAACACACAGTACTTTGATCCCCCCTAGAGCCCTACTGAATGGCCATTAGGCTAATGTCATGGAATATTAGAGGGCTCAGCAATTTCACAAAGTCATGTAGGATCACGGCTTATGTCCAGAGGCACAGGGTCAAAATACTTTTCTTACAGGAAACCCATGCCCTCGCACATCTCTCGGCCTCTCTTGCTCCGTCTCAGGCACAGTGTTCTCCTCACAGTCCAGAGGAGTCCTCACCCTAATTCACAAGTCCTTGGAGTTCTCCCTTCGCACCAGCCATATTGATGCCCGGGGTAGATATGTGATTCTCCATCCTTGACATCCTCCTAAGGTATGTGGGGGTTCCTATTGTCTGGGGGGGTGACATGAATCTAATCCTGGACTCCGACTTGGATAGATCGGGTGTTGCACCAAGAACGCTGTCCAGAGCCGCTCGCCGTCTCCAGGCGCATATGCTCACTGCCGGTCTGGTAGACGCCTGGAGAGAACTCCACCCAATGTCGAAACAGTTTACATTCTACTCCTCTGTCCATGACAGCCACTCCAGGATAGACCTCTTCCTTCTCTCCGCAGGGCTTATGGGCAAAACACTTACCACACAGATTCTGCAGCGCACGCTATCTGATCACGCCCCGATCACACTGGACATCTCTCTGCACCTGGACCCCCCTCCAGCTCTCCAACTGGCGGTTTAAGTCAGATGCACTACATGATATTATCTTCAAGGCTGACATCCTCGCAGATATTACCTCGTTTTTTGATAATAATAAACGTCATGACACAACAGATGGGGTGAGATGGGAGGCCTTTAAGGTTTACATTAGGGGCATGTGCATCTCCAGGGAGGCTGGAGTCCTGAAAGATATCAGAAATTCCCAGCGCCGCTCCAAGTCCAAACTTGGGGAATTAGAGCGTGACTATGCGACCAACCCCTCACCACCCAAGCTTGCACAGATAAGAACCGAACTGGACGCGTTTGAGTCCTTTGCCCACAGTGAGATTAGATACCTTGCCCAGCCCATTGCGGCCTGGAAGTATGGTGAAGGAGAGAGGCCGGGCCGTACCCTTGCCCGTCTCACCCGGGCCTAGGGTGGTAGAGCTCGAATTGACAGTATCATAGACAGTATCATAGACAACGACGGGGTTCGTCACTGGTCTGACAGGCCCATTCTCGAGACCTTCGCAGATTTCTATGCAACCCTCTACGCCCAGCAACCGGAGCACAGCCCGCAGGATCTGGACGATCTCCTAGACCGCATCCCAATGTCCCAATATATCTCTAGCCACCAAAGAACAATTAGATGTTCCCTTCACCCTTGACGAAATCACTGCTGTTATTTCGGCTCTCCCTAAGGGTAAAGCCCCCGGTCCGGATGGCCTGACCGCCGAGTTTTATCAGGAACGTGTGGCCCTCCTTGCTCCGCGCCTCCACGAGGTTTGGGAGGAGTCGCTGCGTCTTGCTGCCCTCCCCCGGTCCTTGCGCGAGGCAGTTATCACCGTGCTCCCCAAGCCGGGTAAGCCGCTGGATGAATGTGGGTCCTACAGACCTTTGTCACTCATTAACACCAATACCAAAATCTTCGCCAAAATCATTGCAAATAGGTTCCTCCCCATCATGAAATTCCTGATCCACCCAGACCAAAGTGGTTTTGTCCCGGCCCGCTCCACTGCCTTAAACATACGGCGACTATTTAACATCATCTCTAGAATAGACCCCCAAGCCAACGCTGTGGCCGTGACGCTGCATGCCCAAAAGGCGTTCGACATGGTGTCGTGGCAATATCTGTGGGCGGTGCTCGAGAAGATGGGGATTGGCCCATACATGTTGTCCTGCATCAAACTCCTATACACTAGCCCCGTGGCCAGGGTCCTAGTTAACTCTCACCTGTCGGCTCCCTTCTCCCTCCACAGGGGAACTCGACAGGGGTGCCCGTTTTCTCCCTTGCTATTTGCGATGGCCATCGAGCCCATGGCAGATAGTGTACGAAACAGCCACATGCGCAAAGGGATTCGTCTCCGAGATACCCCCGAAATTATATCACTGTACGCTGATGACGTGCTTCTATACATTGGAGACCCCTCAGCCCACCTTGACCCGATCATGCGTGAAATTATCAAAATTGGCACATTCTCGGGCTTCACCATAAATTACACTAAATCAGAAATCCTACCCCTCACGCCCGCAACTCCCCAACCTGCATGCAAATTCCCTTTCAAATGGGCACCGGGGGGCATCAAATACGTAGGGGTCCAGGTATCCCTCTCAAAATCCTCATTATTGACCGATCACTATGGGGCCGCTGCGCAATATGCCGGTGCCAGGATGGAAAGATGGCGTAACCTCCCCCTCTCACTATCAGGGAGACTGGCCCTAATAAAAATGATCATAGTTCCAAAACTCCTTTACATATTCGCTAACGTTCCACTCTGGCCCGGGAAACAGTACTTTGCAGACCTGCATGCGGGATGCGCCCGTTTTCTATGATATTCTGGGGCCGTGCGTAGAAAGTGGCAGCATATGACCCTTCCGTTTGAGAGGGGTGGCTTCAGTGCACCTGATCTCACCCAGTACTGGATAGCTGCTCAGGCCCAGCACGCCACATACTGGTAGCATCTTCAGGACCCCCCCCCCCCCGGCATGTTAAGCTTGAAATCCTGGCGACTGAGGGGGTGAATGTCATGTCATTGATCCTGTTCCACTCGTACCGCTCGGAGGCCCCTGCTGACCCAATGGCCTCCACTATAGGGGCGTGGCGGCAGATTCTGAAGCCTGGCTCTGGCTCCCCCCCCGTACTGCAAATGGCTCCCCCTCTGGTCTTTCCCTGGCCTCACCCCCACACAAGATAAGCTCCTCATGCGTCACTGGTCGGACTTGGGTTACAGATCACTGTCCGACCTGTTCCCCGACGGGACATTCATCACCCCAGATACGTGGAAGCCGGGGCACTCCAAGTCCTCTCTGGAGATGCTTCAATACTTTCGACTTAGGGCGGCGGTCCAAGACATGTGGCCTTCATATCCGGACGAACCCCCTGAGTCCCCCGAGGTCTGCTACATTTCCAATTCTGCTGGGGGTAGGGGCATTGTATCCTCCATTTATAAAATGTTGATGGCGTGAGCTGCAGACCCCCCCCACACTGCTAGGGATGCCTGGAGCAGGGAATTGGGATTAGACATCACGGATGGTATGTGGACCAAAATGTGCATGCATACACGCAAGGTTTCTCTTAATTCCAGAGTTAGATGTGTTCAATACAAGCTACTCAATCGCCTGTACTACACTCCCCATGCGATTGAGAAATTTGCCCGGGATCAATCCCACCCTTGTCAAAGATGCAGATCTAACGATGCGGACCACGCCCATATGTTCTGGTCCTGTGGGGCACTGGCCCCGTTCTGGAATGCAGTGCTTGAGACCCTCTCCGAAATAGTGGGGTTCTGTGTTGACCCCGAACCCCTGTCTCTTTTGTTTGGGCTCTGGGAGGGAGCTGAGGCAAAACGGGAGGCTACATTTCTGAATGTGGCGGCAGCTGTGGCCAAGAAGTGCATTCTGCAATGCTGGAAGCGCAGATCCCCCCCCTTCCCTAGAAATGTGGCTGAAAGCCCTCACCTGGACGCAATCTTGTAAAGAAGACTACATTAACATGTTGCCCAGTAATGCTCGTCCTAAATACATATGGACGGAGTTTTGTAGCTATCTGAACCGTAAAGTGGGCCTGGAGCTTTTGTCATCTCCCCCTTCTCCTGACCAAGGGTCGGATCGCACCACATGATGAATGCCTCTATTGTATCTGACCTATGCTAAGATTATATGTGATCCTCTGTAATGTTTGTGCTTTTCATCCATGCGTTAAATGTGAACAGTGTGTTCTGGTTTGATTGTAACTTGTGATATGCCGGCTACTACTTCTTGCCAATAAAGAAAAGTAAAAAAAAAAAAAGTAAAAGTCTTGCCCAGATCTGTTTCCGAAATGACCTTGGTTTGTAGTTTGCTCTTTGCGTGATTGTCTATTAAGTACATCATACAACCTTGATATAGCGTGTCCACCCTCTGATATATTTATCAATGTTTCTATTACATCGCATTCTAACGTCTCTCCTATTTCAGGCCACCTCCTCTTAATCATGTTCGCAATGGACTGATTAAGGAGGTATTGTCCTCCGTGTATGCCCGTTATGTCCTGTAATTCCTTAAAGCTTAACCATTTACCTTCTTTCCACAGATCTCTTGTTGTCATGACTCCACATGTCTCCGAATTAGTTCTTACATTGGTCCTCAGGCACCTATTGTCTGTCATCACTGCTGCTAGGGATATTTGTGGCCATATCAGATCTTTTTATCTAATGTTTTTACAGGTTCTGTGCCATATCTGTATACTCAATTTTCCTAAATGCGGG
Organism: Ambystoma mexicanum; assembly: GCF_040938575.1. NCBI lineage: Eukaryota > Metazoa > Chordata > Amphibia > Caudata > Ambystomatidae > Ambystoma > Ambystoma mexicanum. The sequence continues at coordinate 1,092,561,319 of NC_090929.1, forward strand.
TGTTCTTGTGGTACCGTTGGGGGCACCCACAGTACCTCTTAAGTGTAGGTGTTTTATTGCTGGTTGTAGGAGTATTGTGCCAGTTGTGGGTTTGTCTGCATCTGCCCTGCCAGGTAATATAGTTCAAAATTCAGGATTCTGAATCATCCTTTTTGGTATTGTCTTTGGAGGGTGCTCAGCGCAACTCTTTGTCTAACTCCTTGCCAGAGGAAATTTCTGCACTCTTTTTCGAGTTTGGTAAACAATATTTTAGAAATATTATATGGGATATTCCCGAAGCACTGTACGATTCTAGGTAGCGCAATAATTTTCAGTAGTGCTGCTCTCCCCATTACTGCCAACATTTCACCGACTGAACAAGCCCCTCTAGTGCTTTTATGGTATTAAATATGTGTTCTTGGCTTGGGGGTATGATATATATTCAGGCCTGGGTATCTAAAGGTGCCCGTTTTCCATGGAGTGCCAACTCTGGTAGGCTCCCGCTGTCCGCCGTGGCTAGTTTGGCTGGCGGGAATAGGCAGGATTTGTTCTTGTTGATCACATTTCCCACCAGCCCGCTGAAGTTATCAAGTACTTCCAATATGTGTTGGAGGTTGTCCTCTGGGTTTTGCAAGTACATCAGAGTATCGTCCGCATACATAGATATCAGATGCCACCCCCCATCTATCCTGATGCCTGCATCCTGGTATTCTTGTCTAAGGAAAGCTGCTATTGGTTACATTGCTATAATGAAGAGCATTTAGAGACAGTGGGCAGCCTTGTCGGGTTCCTTTCTGTAGTTGCGATCTTTCAGAGTAGACAGTCCCCGTTTTTACCCTAGCCATCGGTTTAGCTTAAACCAGTTTAATCCACTGCATATACTTTGGCCCATCTCCTAGTTTCACCATTGTTTGCGTATACCCAATCCCAATGGATTGAATCAAACGCCTTGGTTGCATCGAGTGCCGGGACTGTGCAATATTCGTCCCTATAACTTGTGCTGGTGATTACGCGATGCAATCTTTGTAGGTTCCCAGAGATGTTTCTACCTGGCACGTAGCCAGTTTGGTCAGGATGTATTAGTTCTGTTATTACCCTCCTCAACCTGTTCACCAGCATTGCTGTGAGCATTTTATTGTCCTAGTTCAATAGGGACAGCGGCCTGTAGGAGCCATATTCTGTTTCCTTATTAGGTTTTGGGAGGGGGTATTAGCACAGCTTCACGCATGCTACCCAGGATTGTGCCTTTTTTATATGCCTCCATGTATACTCTCAACAGGACCGGTTCAAGGCTGTCCGTGTACTCTTTATAGAATTTGGCCAGCAATCCGTCCATGCCTGGGGCTTTCCCAGAGGATAGCGTTCTGATTATGGCCAACACCTCTTCGGTCGTTATGGGTTCTTCCAACATCTGCACTTTCTCTGGATCTAGGTGCGGTAAGGTTAGGAGTTTGAGTGCCTCTTGTATTGCGCTACTACTCTTTTCTCCTGTATCTACATACAGCTCCTTATAATATTCATAAAATGTCGTGTTCACCTCCTTTTGTGTATTATATACTGTGCCTTCTTTGCCCTGGATGGTGTGTATCAGCGTTTTTTTCCTGTCGTTCTTGCATAACCATGCTAGGAGTTTGCCTGGCTTATCACCTTGCGCATGTGTTTTCTCCAAGTACTTTGCATAACTAAATTTGCCCAGCCTGTTCTATTCTTTCATGCACTCATCCCTTAATCTGATTTCTTCCCCCGTTTCTTCTCTCCCATGCTTTTCCTTTTCTCGACCTCCTCCAATTCTAGTTCTATTTTGTGTAATTCTGTAGTAATGACCTTACGTACTCCTCGTGCTTGAGCTATCATCTGTCTTCTGCTTACCACATTGAATGTTTCCCATACTATTCCTACTGACTTCACGCTTCCCTCATCAATCTTGAAAAATTCCTCTGTGTGTTGGCGTATATGCTCCCTGAATGCTGTGTCTATTAATGTTTAGCTCTGTGTTTGCCATTTGTGCGACTGGTGAACCCCAACCCCCCAGTCCCAACATTGGTTAAAGGGAGAAGCCCTGCTGTCGTTTATTAGGTCAACCACTGGATCCATGATTCCAAAGAATAAGAGCATGCAAAGAAGACTCTGAACACTACTGCCAAGCACAACCAACACTGATGATTCGGTCATGCCCATCTGCTTTTGCAGATACCACAGAAGTCCCTTGTGGGTGCTTCGACCCTTGCACTGGTGGGACCAACTAGTCCTGTGCCTCACACCAGAAGCCTGCTTTCAGAAGACATTGGAATTATCCAGGACCAAACTGTGGGCTGTCCATCCAAACACAAGGCCTCTCGGCTGCACTGGTTGCCATCCCGAGTGGAGCTTGGGACTCTGTAGGTCATTGACTTGTGGCCCAAGAACATGTCTCCATCTGTTGCTATTCTCAGCTGGACAAAAAGGGGCTTTTTTTTAGCTGAAGCTTTAGTCGTCATGATTCCCGCCTGTGTCCCTGGCTGGAATGTCTTCGTTGCCACCCTGCTGCTTCTGCTTTGTCTTGGATGTATCCTTATGTCATGGGATCTGCTATGGACGCTGTCCTGATGTGTCTAGTCTGTCTAGCTTCAAATCTGTCAGAGCCATCCCAAAACCAGAGATTAGAATTGCTGCATAACCATACGCATTCCTGGCATCTTCAGCCAAGGCACCTACGACCCATCTACTTCCATCAATGGGACCAACGGCAGAATTAAGTGTCCCCAGCAGCTCAGAGTACCATAGGGGTAATCACTCAGAAAATCAGAGTAAGGGACAGGGCAAGTACCTGTTTTAGTGTCCCCTCTCAGCCCCTCAAGAGTAACCTGGAGTGTGGTGGGATTGAGAATGTACTCCTAAAATTGTCATTCTACCATGATCTTCAAAGGTTCTTTAAAACTACATCTTTTACCAACCTATCGGCTTTGCCAAAGGTTGTGCAGGGGACCTATTGAGACGTCCAACACCCTCCCTTCAGGTACTTAACTGGATCTTTGACTAGACGAACCTACCTGACTGGAAAGTGTGATGAATTCTGAAGAGCCTAACAAAAACCCGAACTAAAGTCTCGACCCAGGTGGCCAAGGGAAGGCAGCCGCTACCTGATCCTGGGGGTGATATTAGCCAGGAGGATCACCTGGGGAGAGGGGGGGTCCCCAAGGAAACAGGAGGACTCTGTTGGGAGAGACACTGTATTAGTCTTCCTCAGATGAGGAAGTGTCAGTGATGCGGGAGTCCGTAATGGCTTGTTGTCAAAAGCGCTTTTCTTTCTTAAGGCTAATTATCTTGAAGATGGAGAAAACTGTTACAAGTCATGTGTTGGGAATACAATTTCCCTTCCAAAATCATGTCCATGTACAAAGGCAAAACTCTATGATCAACAGAAGGGTAAAAATGTATCTCTAAGTATTGACATCCTAGATTCTGAAAACTCCAAATATCCTCTAGCGCAAAACCATTAATTAGATCTTTATAACAACCCTTTAAAGAAGGTAATTAAGAATAAAGAGGAATTTTGTAAACCTATTCCCATTAATAAAAGTAAGTTGAACATTGGGGACTTCAAGTCCCACAATGCCCAAAGTACTGAGGCAAAGAAGAGGGATGCATAGGCACTGATCTGCAAGTTGCAGGTAAATAAAGCTAATGTCCCACAGCTGAGGGAGATTGGCACGCAGACAAGGCCCTCTCAGGTATAAGCCATAGACAGTAGCAGAGAGAGCAGTAGTGGGAGGTGGAGTCGTTTCTGTAACTCCACATTGCAGCTGAAACTAGAGAAGGGAGATGCCAGAGTCGCCGCAGTTAGCAGTACAGATGCCAACTCTGAGAGGGTCTCTTCCTGCAGAGACTTTGGTTGCAGAGATCGTGCAGCGGGAAGCGTTATTGATGAAAGCCTTCTACCTGAAGATCATTATTGCAGAGGTAGCGCAGCGGGAAGCGCAACGCTGAGAAGCTTTCCCCACAGTAAAACGGGCTCTGGTGGCAGGCGAGCACCAGAGAGCCTTTGGAGCAAGGATCGATCCTTGTCTGCCTGCCGCGAGTCTGAGTCGAGAGAAGCAGTTTGCCTTACTGTCCAGAGCAGAAGCAGCAAACCAACTGAAGGCAGCGGAGCGAGCAGACGCGAAAGCCAAACCCGGTGAGTTCACTAATAATCTGGGACCCGGGAGCGCTACGTAACCACCTGTTGGCCAAGCCTGAGAGTTTTGCATATCGAACAAATGAAAGAAAAGCAAAATGTCACAAATTCAAGTACTTTGCATGGCGAACTGATGCAAAGAAGAAAGATAATTATTTTAAACGCCAAGCTGATATTCAGTGGAGAAAGAGACAATGCAAAAACTTGGCGAACAGACCAACCAAGTGTTCTGGTGATTTTGAAGGTCAGAATAATTATCAACACAAGAGGGCATTATTGTTTGCAACCAATATAAGGAACAAGTTACTTACCACCTGAAACTATTGTTCTCCAGCATGGGTCTGGCATGGATTCACATGCTCATGAATATTCCCGTCAGGCTGGGAATCCTCTGTAAAAGAAAAAACAGTTTCACTTTCACTTACAAACTCTTTTTCTCCTTTAAATCAATCACTGTCCTCTGGGTCATACTGCCCCCATTCAATGACGGCCCTCTCCCTAAGCCCCTCCTCTGGCAGCCATCTTCAGATTTGGTAAGCACATAAACTGGCAGTATGACCAAGAGCCACAGAGAGGTTGGAGGAAGGGTTTGCATGTGAATCCATGCCAGACCCATTCTGGAGAACAATGTTGGAATTCTGATGGAACCTTAGGCATGAAAGCGGGGTGCATCCGCAGCACCACCCTCGATTCATGGAAAATCAGGTATGGCTGTTTGCAGGATAGGGTCTGGATCCCACCTACCCTCCTGGCCAAGGTGATGGCCACAAGGAAAGCCGTTTTCCACAAGAGTAAATTGATAAGGGTCTGATGCATAGGCTCGAAGGGGACCCCCCATGGGCCTCGTCAGGACCACATTGAGTTCCCACGCCGGGGCAGGAGCCTTCACCGGTGGGAAAGATCGAAAAAGTCCTTTGAGGAACTCCTTGACGAGTCAGTGAGACCACACTGAAGATCTTCCTTGTGACCCAGTGTAGCGGGAGATCGCGCCACATGCACCTTGATAGGAGCGTGTGCCAGGCCGGCCTTGGCTAAAGAAATCAGGTATGGAAGAATTTGCCGGGCCGTGACCCTCAGCGGGGTAATCTTCTGCGACTGGCACCATGTAGCAAAATGCTTCCACTTGTGACCGTAGCACTTCACAGTCGACGACGCCCTGGCCTTGGCGAGGAGCTTTCTGCAGTCCGCAGGCAACTCTTCTCCACCAGACTCTAGGGCTGCAGGAGCCAAGCACTCCAGTTCAGCAATCCTGGTTCGTGATACAGGATTGCACTTCCTTCTCTGGTGATTAGATCCAGAACTACTGGCAGCTTGAACGGGGGCAACGCTGATCCGGATACCAAATCTGCGTCGACCACGTCAAGGCGATGGCAATGATCATCACCTTGCACGGACACTGGAGTGTGTTGATGACTCGTAGCAGGAGAGGGGAATGGAGGAAACGCATACAGGAACAGTCCTTCCCATGAAAGGAGAATGTGTGCCCCATGCTCCTCATCTGGTGGAACCTGCTGGCTAACTGGTCTGGTGTGCGTTCCCCATGCTTCTAGGGAGGCGTCCGTGGTGACTTTCTTTCTGGTATGGTGGGTTCTGGAATCGAACACCCCACCATATTATCACCCGCCGGAATTCGTTGTTGAGCGAAATCTTGTCTGTGAAGCTTCCAGACACCTGTTTCTGCTGGGCATCCAGGAATTCCTGGAGGGGCCGCATCTGCAACCTGCAGAGCCGGACGAGGTAGATGCAGGACATCATGCCCAGCAACAATACTGTGGCTGTCCTAGTTTACGACAGCCGCTGCACCTTCCACAGATAGCTGCTATCCTCTCCTCCGAGGGAGACGCCAGGCAAGACACTGTATTGAGTCTAGCGCATAGGAACAGCACGTTCTGTGATGGCGTCAAACAGGACTTTGGATAGTTGATGGAGAATCTCAGATTCGTTAGGAGCCGGACAGTCGCCTCCGTGTGTCTTTGGACCAGCTCCTGCGAGTCGTCCAGGAATGGGTATACGTGTATGCCCTGTAGACGTAAAGGGGTTGCCACTGGTGCCAGGCACTTCGTGAACACTCTGTGGGCTGACTTTAAGCCGAAAGGTAGGGCCTTGAACTGGAAGTGCTGTCCCTGCACTACGAACAATAGACATTTTCCGGTGTTTCCTGTAAATGGGGATGTGGAAGTAGGCATCCTCCAGGTCCAGCAGCGTCAATAATTCTTCTTCCAGTTTGCCCATCCTGAATATTTGGGACTCGAGGTATTTGTTCAGACACCGTAGGTCTAGAATTGGCCGCCAGCCCCTCAGTCTTCTTTCTGACCAGAAAGTATCTGGAATAGACTCCAGAGCCCCTGAGTCGATGGGGAACTAGCTCTATCGCCCCTTTTCGCAGCATGGCCCGTACCTCTTCCAGGAGTTGAGGGATGTGTTGCTCCTGACGGGCCACCGGAGGGTTCCATAGACACCTGTGCTGAAACTCCAGAGTATGTCCTTAGGCGAGAGTGTCCAGCACCCATCTGTCAATGGTGATCTTTCTCCACTCCCTGACGAACCTCGTCAGCCGGCCTCCAACAGCGGTGCACGGGTGGGTGCCCGACGTCCTGGTCGGTTCAGGCTTGCTTCGGCACCGGCGTCCTGCCCTGTAGGACGGGTTGACGCTGTCGTCTGCTACCGTAATTCTGGGAACGGACTCTGTAGTCTTCCTGAGTCGTGGATCTGGAAGGCTGACGGTACATGAGGAGAAACTCTTAAATAGCACAAATTGCCATAACAAACCTGTGCCTCCGAAAGGAACAAAGGGCTTATCAAGGCCATTTCTTCAAATATTTTCAAGGTAAGGTAACTTTTCTTAGCTTCCAAAGACTTACTTTAGTTAACAATAAAGCATAATTTCATACACTTTAACTGAAAAACCAGTACTTAGCTACTCCAATTGAAGACAAATAACCAAATAAACAAAATATAAAAATTTAAACCTTTTTTTCTCTCTTTTCTGCCTCTCTCTTCCCCTCTATTTCCTCTATCTTACTGGGCAATACTTTATCAGCTTAACAGCTTCACAAGAACTTACCAGGCAAAATCTCTTGGAACTGGAATCTTTGAATGAATCACCACAATGTATTATCATTGACATTTATAAAGGGTGAGTTATTTATATTATTTACATGAGATCAAGGATGTACCCAATGTTAATGCAATTTTAGAACCAAAACAAGTAATGAAATAATTTAAAAGTAAAGATGTACGATTAATTTTGAACCTAATAGCTGTACAATTATGAAGTTTCTTCAACATTAATTTCACTTTTTCTTTTAGTTACTCTTTCTCTCCTGATGAACCATTCATAACTTGAATGGGGAAACACGTGTTAAGAGAACAATCTAAGAGAATATTACTGAATTGGATAAATCAGTATGATCCATTAATATTTTTTTTTAACTTTGTTGTGAAGTAACACCAGCGAATCACAAGCTCATTAACAATCTAAACAGTGTCAGCCTGTTATTCACATATTTTGACTCACCAGAAAACAATTTCTCTTTATGAACTCTAAGGTTGACGCATTAGAGAATTATTCCCACTCGTACTAAATCGAAACCCTTGGAAGACCTGCTCAACTTTCCTCTGGAGGAGCAAAAAGAAGAGCAGTGCTGCTGGAGGGTGCCCAGGGAATGGGCCGTCTCCGTATCTGCCTTGATGCCGGGGAGGACTCATCGTCGTCCTTCCCAAATGGGTTATCTCCGTCAAAGGGCATGTCAAGTACCTTCGCTTGGAACTCCTGGCGGAAATTTGTTGCCTTCCTCCAGCCTTGGCAAAGAAGGCAGACACTGTTCACCATTTGCCGGAACCCTGTGTCACTGACTTCCAACGCCACTGTGATGGTGTGATCAGACGCTACCTCCCCTTCCTGGAAGAGAGCGATTGACTCCAGCTTCTCATCGTCGGGGATGAACTGCAAAATCGGCCCCAGCTTGAACCACAGCTCCCTGTCGTACCTGGCTAGGATCGCCAGTGCGTTGGCTGCCTTGATGGTGGACGCTGCGGTGTAAATCTCCTTCCTTCCCATGGCGTCCATCCTCTTCCCCTCGCAGTCTGGAGGGACCTAAGACGAGGACAGGTTGGCCGACAGTTTCCTTTCGGCCACCGAAACCACTGAATCCGGCGATTGCTACGACCTCAGACACTTGGGTGCAGAGTCCGGTACCCGATACTTCTTTACCGGCCTGTCCCTCTTGACTGGAGCCGTGCAAGGGTTTTTCATGAGGGCCAGGCCCTCTTCCCAAATGTCGTTCAGAAGGGATACCGCCATGACCGTCTTTCTCTTGGGCTCGTGTCTCTGGTACAAGAAGCCATCCTTCGTTTCCTCGAGCCCTAGCTGGAATAGCTTTGAGGCACTTGAGATCATAGAGACACCTTATGTGGAGCATCGAGATGTGGGATTCGCTGTCCGCTGCAACGATATCCTCGTCATCCTCTGTCGTCGTGGCCACATCTGTCCCAGTACCCGTGTTTAGGTTAGCTGGGGGAGAAGGAACCAGACGTGGTGGCGGAGGATAGAACCGGGGCGTTGGATGGTGCTTCCTCTTCTTCGTTGAGGCACATCTGGGTCCTGGAGAACCACAGGTACCGGAGCTGGAGGCAGAGGCATCCTCAACTGGATCTCTGACACCAAGGTGTGTAGAGTTTATTTTATTTTATTACATTTGTTATACACCCAGACCCGGGGGGTATCACGGCGTAGTTACAGACATTGGGAGAATGCAATCTTAAATGTGAACACAGAGATACACAGGAACAAACAGTCAATTATATACATTACAGTCAGATATGTACAATTAGTTAGAGCGAGATAGTGCTTTAGGCTCAATTATTACCTGTTGAATAACCAGGTTTTCAAAGAACTTTTGAATTTTGGGAAAGATGTTTCATTCATAATATTGGCGGGTAGAGAGTTCCAACGTCTGGGAGCCAGGATTTTAAAGCTGCTACCCCCCCACTTTCTCTCTTTTCTATCTTGGGATTTCGAGGTATGCGTTCTTATTGGATCCGAGAAGTCTGGTCTGGGGTTTCATCATGACTGTGTTGTTGAGGTATTTGGGGGCTATGTTGGCCAGGCATTTATGTGTGATGCTCAAGGTTTTAAATAGGATTCTGGCTTGGATGGGGAGCCAGTGGTGGTCTCTTCTGGTGTTGGAGATGTGTTCAGATTTTCTGATGCCTAGGGTTGCTCTGAGGGCTTTGTTCTGCATAAGTTGAAGTTTGGCTAGATTGGATTTGGAGGTGCCAAGGAAGTGGATATTACAATAGTCTAGCATGGAGAGTATGAGAGCTCTGGCTAGTGTAACGGTTGTTGGCTGAGAGGAATTTGCGACTAAGGGAGATGAGTTTGGAAGTTTAAGATGTGGATGAGGCTAGTGTGTTTACTTGTTTTGACATAGTTAAGGTGACATCTAAGTAAACGCCAAGGGTCTTGACTTGTTTGAGTACGGGGATCATGGTGCCGTCAATGGTGAATGATTTAAAGACAGGCTCAAGGGCATCAATTTTGGTGGAGGAACCTAATATGAGGAGCTCTATTTTGTCGTTTAGACAGAGGCTGTTGTTTGCCATCCAGTTTTGTATGAGAGAGTAGATTTGGTTGACCATTAGTGAGTCTTGTTCGTAATTACCTGAGAGTGGGATGAGGATTTGGGTGTCATCAGCAAAGTTGGTATAGATGACACCCAAGGCATCCAAGGCTGCGAATAGCATCTTAGTATAGGCATTATACAGAGTGGGGGAGAGGCAAGAGCCTTGCGGAACACCTGCAGGGACTGGCACAGGGTCTGCTGATTCTTTGCCGATGGATACTCTGGAGGTCCTATCTGCCAAGAATGATTTGATCCAGTCAGTGGTGTTCTTAGCTAGGTTGAAGTTGTTAGCTAAAGTATTACAGAGTTTATCATGGCCGACCAGATCAAAGGCCGCTGAGAGGTCCAGAAGCATTAGTAGGCAGAGTTTACCTGCTTCTCTGATGGCATCCATTTGGATCTTCAGATCAAGGAGGGCTGTCTCTGTGCTATGGTTAGGGAGGAAACCTTACTGTCGGTCTCCTAACAGTTGGTAGTGTTCCCGATGGTTTTGTATTTGGGAGTAGGCTATTTTATGGATTATTTTTTGAGAGAAATGGGACAGTTGTAATAGGTCGGTAGTTAGTGGGTATCGATAGGTCCAAGGTTGTTTTTTTTTTAGAAGGGGTGTCACCCAAGCTTTCTTGATGCTAGTGAGGACTGTGTTAGTGAGGAAAGAGGCGTTGACGAATTCGGTGATGATCGGTGTAAGGGTGGGGGCGCAGAGTTTCACTAGGTGGGAGAAGAAATGGTCTTCTTTACAGTTGGAGGCTTTAAGTTTCGTTATGGTGTCTAGTACTTCTTTGTGAGAAATTGGTGTGAATTGAAATGGGGGGCCAAGAGTGGTGTTCGTTGGGGTCACTGGTATGGTGGGTGGAGTTTTATCTGCTAGGAGTGTTTCTTTACTATCGATTTTGTTTTGCAGCAGTAGGATTTTGGATGGAAGGGCATTTTGTATGTCAGTGCACCAGTCTTTACTCGTGTTGGTAGGTGCTGTAGTTTGACAGGGGTTTTCAAGCTCTCTAAGGATGGTGAACAGTTCTTTACTGTCTGAGGACGCACTGTTAATACGAAGGTTCAAGGCATTGGCATTTTGGGTGATTATTGCGGTTTTGTATTTTTTATTAGCTTCTGCAAAGGCTGATGCTGATTCTGGTGTGTCGTCTTTCTTGTGGAGGTGTTCGAATGATCTTTTTATGCGTCTTAGGGACACTAGTTCCTCATTAAACCAAAAGCAGGATCGTTTGTCAGGTCTACGGGTTTTGGTGGTGATGGGAGCAAGTAGATCAATGGTGTGGGTAAGGCTTTGTTGGTATTGTTCTGCTAGGTAGGCAGGGTTGTTGGTACCTTGTTTTGTGTTGGCTAGAGCTGCACTCAGGGTTGGAGTGAGGTTGTCAGATGAGAGCTTTTTAATATTTCTGGTTTCAAAAGTGTGTTTTATTTTTAGGAGTGATGTGGTCTATGCTAGCGTTGTCTATTGTGAAGTTAATTACGAAGTGATCTGACCATTTAACAGGGAGGATGGAGTCGATGGCGACTTGAGTTGAGCGTGAGGAGCCAGCCCAGGGTTCTTCCTCTGGAGTGGGTTGGTTTATCAGTTGTGCAAAGTTCATTTCTGACATGGCTGTATGGAAGGTTATTGCATCAGGATCTAGGGGATCATTGTATCCTAGGTTGAGGTCACCAAGAACTATGCATTTGGTTTTGGGCTTGATGAAGGGAGTTCGAAGTAGAGGGATGTCCAGATCGGGATGGGCGCTTTTGTTAGGTGATCTGTACACTACCAAGAAGTTGGTGGTGGTTTTGGGGTTAGATGTATACTTTACTAGTAGGAGTTTGTAACCCTGTATTTGTTCTAATGGGCAGTCTCTGATTTCCAAGGTGGTTCTGGCTATTATGGCGAATCCGCCTCCTTGAGTGTTTGCCCCATCTGTTCTGAGGATACTAAAGCCCGGGGGGATAGCAAGAGCTAATAGTGGGTCTGCAGCTGGGTGTAGCCAGGTTTCTGTGACAGAATATCCAAAGAAATGCCCCTTGGCTGATATGGCAGAACGGGAAAACTAGGCCCTGTGCCATCATCGCCAACCTCCTCTTCCAAGTCCTTGTGGATCGGGTGCAAGTACTCCTGGTCTTTGTTGTCCGTGGATGAGAACTCCGTGGCTTGGGCGACGGCCTGAAAGCTGTTTCGGGGCATCCTCACCTGCCCTCCCCCCCCTTGAGGGTCTTGATTCAGGGCCTGAACCGGTTCCCCCCTTCTGGCTTGCCAGCAGACTTTGCCAAAGTCACTGCGACGGTGTTGTGTCTTGGGGGTCGGGACACCAGAGCTGCGGGGGGCTACCTTTGCAGGGTCAGTGCCTTTAGCTGCAGCAGTCTCCAACTCCATCGTCAACGAGGTCTTAGCCTGAGCCGATGGGGCCTGCTTGGGCTGCTCGGCCTTCTCCTCCATCCGCGGCTTCTTGGATTTCTCAGGCAGTTTAGCCGGTGTAGATGACTTCCTCTCCGAGGAGGAGCTCGATTGCCAGCGGGCAATGGAGGCGGATGGTAATGTCAATCACGCGCTATCCACCTCGGGACCAGCTTCTCCGGTGACCCCGGTGGACTCAGACTTGCGGTTCTTGGGCCTCCACGGATGAGGCACCCTCATAGACTTAGAAGACCCCTCCTCGGACCATGGGTGAGGCATGACTCTGCTTGTCGCACGGGGCAAGGGCCTTGGCAGTGAGCAACGCCGCCAGTCTACTGTGCCTGTCCCTCATCTTCTTGGAGAAACCAAGGCAGATTTTGCACTCCATCTCCTGTCCAGGTGCAGGCAGTAGAGACATTGCAGGTGCTTGTCCTCCACAAACACGTTCCGTAGCCTGCACTTGGTGCAGGTCTATAAGAGGGACCTTCCCTCCTTCTCCTCCGTCATTGTCGGAGGGCGTGAATTAGGCCAGATGGCCTTCTAGAATCTTCCGACGATCTTCGCCCTCAAGGGTTGCTGATATTCACTGACAAGGGATCCCTGTTGTCGGCAGATGAAGAGCACACAGGGGCTGAACGGAATAGTATGTTTTTCCGTCGAAAACCACAAAAGTACAAATAATCAGAGAGCAAACTCGAGGACTCCCAACACTGAAGCGTGCAGTAAAAATCTGAAGATGGCTGCCAGAGGAGGGGCTTAAGGAGAGGACTGTCATTGGATGGGGGCAGTATGGCCCAGAGGACAGTAACTGGTTTAAAGGAGAAATACAGTTTGTAAGTGAAAGTGAATCTGCTTTTTCTTTTACCGAGGATTCCCAGCCTGACGACGAGGAATATTCAAAAGCATGTGAATCCATGCCAGACCCCATCCTGGAGAAAATAATTGTTGCCAAAGCCAAAAGAATACCATAACTGCCAAAACTGAGGTACTTGTCTTTCCTGCTAACACTATCTGGTCTCCTCTTCCTACCTCTTTTGTTTAGTTTCCTCCTTCCCATTTCTTCCACAGGTCGCAATCTGGGGCTCTATTTAGATACTGATCTATCCTTTTAAGAATCACATTTCTTTATCCTCACGTGCATGTTGCTATCATGTTCTTTCTTTACTTTTGATGCTACTAAACTCTTGATATCTTCCCTAATTATTTTCCGACTTTTCTACTGTTCTGCTGCTCTTTGGTTCTCCTCTTACCCATCTTGCTCCTCTGAAATCTGCTTTAAATGCTTTTATCAGTCTACTTTTTCTTTTTGCTCGTCATGATTCCATTTCTTTATCTCCCTCTACTCTTGCTGGCTCTCATTCCAGTCCTGACTTAAATTTAACGTTGTGTCTTGGCTACTAATCTCTTCATGGACTTGCACCGGATTATCTTTCTTATTTGGTTAATTTTATACCCCTTCTCCCGGTGTTCGTTCCTGCTCTCAATTTCTTCTTGTCGTCCCTCGTCCTCCATGTGCTCAGTCGCGTTTTCATTCATTCATTCATTCATTCATTCATTCATTCATTCATTCATTCAATCTCTTTGCTGGCTCCTTTGCATTGGAATGCTCTCCCTCTTTCTCTTTGCTCTATCCCCATCTATTCTTTATTTCATGACTCCTTGAAGTCTTACCTACTTCACTCTGGTTAACACTACAGACAGCTTTTGTTAATTCTCTCTTGTACTGTACTGCTTTCATGACCTCATGTACAGAACTTTGGCCTAAAGCGCTATATAAAACCCAAATAAAATACATAATAAAATACAAATAATCAATTCAGTTAAACAAACTATCCTTGCTAAAGCCAAGAGAAGGCCATTAAGAAGCCAGTTGTTGGTGGACACCTTGTCAGAGGGAGAGAGAAGCGATCGGGGTACTGACCTTAACAATCATTGCCTAAACCAAAGAAGAGCAGGCTTGTTTGTTTATTTGTAATGCACCAGACCCGAGGTTATCAGGGCGCAAGGACATGAATGTTTTCAGCTTGGTTGGTGTGAGTTGGAAAACAAGAGTGGCAGGAAGGCTGCCCTTCTGACAGAAGGTATTCAAGAGAAGAGGAGTATAACCTGCATTGTGTGTGGCAATCAAAAGTATGAAACAGCACCAATGTGTCTCAGGTTTTCCCAGAAGAAGTAGTCAAACTTGTTAATCAAATCATAAAACCTGAGTTGTGTGAAGAAAAACTAAACCACAGAAGTACTTCTAGAAGTAGTAGTAGTAGTAGAAGTAGTAGTTTTATTAGTCCTGGCAGTACAACAGGATAAGGGACCTTGTAGTATAGGCCTGGCCGGTGAGTGGACCAGGCAAAAGTCATTTAAGTTTAGTTAGTTTATTTTAGTTTTTTTATTTGTATAGCACAGACAAACCATAGGGTAACTGGGTGCTTTAGCCTTAAGGAGCAACATGGGTTACAGTAAGTTGCGCATACAATAGACAGCAGAAGATACAGTACAATCAATAGCATGAAGAACCAAGTTACAGAATGGTCTGTGATAAAAGGTCATAGTGCAATTGTAGGGGGACCAGGTTACATGTTGGTCCGTCGCAGGGGCGGTACACATTTGATGCAAGAATGCAAGGATGCAAGATTTAGCTAAGAGCAGTTAACAGTCTATTGCTGGGTTATGAGCAGTTCCTTCCCATTGGCTCTGAACGACCAGAACGAGGTGTCAGCTCTGATTATCATTGGTAACGCATTCCAGCATTTTGCTGCTAACACAGGGAAGCTTGTTCCCCCTGCCGTTTTCAGCTTGAACTTCGCAATGTTAAGTTGATGCAAGTATGGGGATCTAGTTTGTCTAGTAGAGTTTGGTCTAGTAAATTTTGTCTGAAATGTAACTTGGGGTTGTCATATAGAGGCATTTGTATGTGATGACAAGTGCTCGTAAATTAATTCTCTCACAGATAGGGAGCCAGTGAGACTCCTTTCTGAAGGTGGAGATGTGGGCCTTGCGGGGGGGACTAAGGGCACATCTGAGGGCGTTGTTTTGGAGTATCTGAAGTCTGTTGAGTTTGTGGTTAGTGGAGCCGAGGAAAAGTGTGTTATAGTGGTCCAAATTTGGACAACATGAGGGCCCTCACCAGTGTGAGACAACAGTTGGCGGATAAGAATGGTTTACAGGCATTAATAAGTTTATTAGTATAGGCCGTGGATGAGATGGTGGCGTTGACTTGTTTGAGTGAGAGCGTGGAGTCAAGATAAACAACCAGGGTTTTGACTTCTCTTAACGCTTTAATGATATTGCTATCAATGTTGAAGGATTGGTATCTAGTGTCGAGTTTGTTGAGACGAGCCTGGGAACAGACGATAAGTAGTTCCGTCTTGTCATCATTTAAGCAGAGGCTATGGGTAGCAATCCATGCTTGGATTTCTAGTTAGATTTCGTTTAGTTTTGCAACATTGTCCTCATAACTCCCTTGAGTGTGATGAGGACCTGGGTGTCGTCAGCATAGTTTGTATATGCGACACCCAGTTCATCAAGGCGGTCAAAGAGGAGTTTGGTGAAGATATTGGAAAGCGTAGGTGAGATACAAGATCCTTGGGAGACTCCACATTGGATTGGGACAGAGTCCGCTGCAGCCCAGCCTGAAGGGGCGAAGACCCTGGTTGTTCTGTCCGATAGGAAGGACCGAATCCAATTGGTGGCATTCTGGGAGAATGCAGCAGCCGAAGGTGTGTTTGGTAAGTATTTGGTGTTCAACTGGGTCGAAGGCTGCAGACCGATCCAACAAGAGCAGGATGGCCAGATTGCCCTCGTCTTCATCCATTTGGATTTTTAGGGCAGTATCCGTCCCATGCCTGGGTCTAAAGCCAGATTGTCGCAGACTTAGAAGGTTGTTGTCTTCCAAATGTGGTTGTATTTGGAGGTATGCTACTCTGTCAAGTATTTTTAAAAGAAAGGGGACAGTCGTGATGGGCCTATAGTTCGTTGGTGTGTTAGGGTCAAGGTTGGTTTTTTTGAGAAGAGGTAGGACCCATGCCTATTTGAGGTTATTAGGGACTGCAGCGTACTGGAACGATGAGTTGATCAAGGTAGTGATAAAGGGTGCTAGGTCTTTAGCCCCATCCTTAATAACTGAGGCAGGACATAGGTCGCCTAGACAATTAGATGGTGTTAGACTGGGAATAATGTTGATTACTTCGTCCTCTGTGACTGGTGAGAGGTGGAAGAGGGGGCAGTCAGGATAGGGGGAGCTATGTGTGTGGCTAGTGTGATCTTTGGCGGCACGATTAGTTTTTTTAGAATCTATTTTGGCTTGCAAGAGAGCTATTTTATTAGAGAGAACTTGTTGGATGTTGTTGCAACAAACTTTGTCCTTGACGCAGTCATCAGTGAGGGGCACAGGTGATTCCAATTCTCTTAGGATAGAGAATAGCTCCTACATGCCAGATTTTGCATTGTGGATTCTAGTATTGAAATTCTCTTTTGGCGTTCACAATAGCAGCTTTGTAAGTGGCTTCTGCTGAAGAGAACTTTTCTTTGGTGGAGATAGAGGGGGCTTTTCTCCAACTAGTTTCAGCTGTCCTTTTGAGATTTCAAAGTGCTTTTAATTCTGCCGAAAACCATTTGTTCACATGGGCAGTTGGTTTGATTTTTCTTAATTTAAGTGGTGCTATTTGGTTCAGAGTTTGTTCCAATGTGTCATTGTAGAGTTCGACTAGTGACGTGGGGTTTGAATTGGTTATAGTATGATCAGTCAAGGTGATAGGATGCAGTAGGCGTCTGAGATTCTCAATGGTTATATTGTGTTTGTTCCTGGATAGGGTTTGCAATGCGGCCGTAGTAGGATAGCTTTTTTTAGTAGCTTTGGGTATAGTGAAGTTGATAAGGTAGTGGTCTGACCAGGCGCATGGTGTGATGGCAGTCAAGGAGATGTCACAGTTGACATCGGCTAGCCAGTCCAAAGTTCTGCCTTTGGCGTGTGTAGGTTTGTTGATGCGTTGTGTCAGACCTAATTCAGTGATAGTGTCATTGATCAAGGAGGCGTTTGCATCATTAGGGTCCTGAAGGCCAAGGTTAAAGTTGCCCATTATGACGATTTGGGAGCCTAGTTTTGTATTGAAGGTCAGTAGGTGGGAGCTGTCCTCCTCAAAGGAGGTGATTGCACCTGGGGTCTGTAAATGAGGCAAAAAAGTATAGTTCGGGAGTTAGATAGTGGGAGTTTAAAAGATAGGAGTTCGGCAGAAGATATGTCTATCTTAGTGACTTCTCTAATGTTTAGGTTGGACTTTGCAATGACGGCTACCCCATCCCCTATCCCGGATGTTGGAGTAGTTCTCTGGGATGGCAATTGAGAGTGAGGGTCCGGCAGCGGGGTGTAGCCAAGTTTCTGTTACTGCGAGGAAGTCTAGGTTGTTAGATGTTATCACGTCTGCAATGTCAATAGTATGAGCTACGAATGAGCGTGCATTGATGAGGGCGCCCTTGATTGAGGAGCCGCTAGTTCATCAAGCGGGAGGTCGCGTGATGTGGAAGGACTGTGTTCGTTAATCTTGTCAGTATAAGAAGCAGAAGAAGACCACAAAAACACATTGTGAATAGGTGTGGAATCATCCTGACAAACCAGTATTGCCGATGCAAGGATGTTGAGATCTGTTAAAGAATTATCCCGACAGAAGCTTTTTTGTTGATCTTAATGAACTGTGGAAATATGACAATGCATTACTTACCGTAAAAGCATTTCTGATGGTTGTATCTGCTTAGATTCACATGCTGTGCATAGGTCCGACATCCAGTGGTCACTGCGGAGTATTGCATTTTGTTTTTCGTAGTCGAAAAGGGGACGTCGACAAGGCGTGTCTGTAACACTATCCCTATAGTGACGTGCGTTGTACCCACAATCCCTCACGCGTCGAGGTCCCTCTGTTTGTATTTTTCTGCCCTGAGGGAGCCTTATAGACGTGAGTGAGTACAGAAAAGAGAGATATAAAGGAAGTCTATGTTCCTTCCATCCGAGCGGGGAGGAAGGGTGGGCGCATGTGAATCTAAGCAGATACAACCATCAGAAATGCTTTTACGGTAAGTAATGCATTGTCTTCTGATGTTTGTTAATCTGCTTAGAATCACATGCTGTGCATAGACTAGCGAGCAGTACCCGGAGTTGGCGGTGGGTTATGAGAAGGAACAGTAGAGAAAAGATGTCTTAATACTGCCTGTCCCACCTGGGAGTCAGATCTAGAGTGTGCATCTAGACAGTAGTGTTTTGTAAAGGTGTGCACAGAACTCCAGGTAGCCGCTTTGCAGATGGACTCAAGGGGAACATTTGCAATGAATGCTATGGAAGCCCCAGTGCCTCGAGTGGAATGTGCTCTTGGCTTGAAGGGTAGTTCTCTCTTAGCAAGAGTGTAACAGAGAGTGATGCATTGAACAATCCATCTAGATATAGTGGATTTTGAGACCGCATCTCCTTCTCTTCCTGCTGCCACCGAGACAAAGAACTGATTAGTCTTTCTCAGTGGTCTGGTTCTTTCCATGTAGAACATGACAGCTCTGCGTACATCTAGTGTATGCAGACTTTTTTCTCCCGAGCTGGAAGGGTTTTGAAAGAACGTTGGTAGTTCTATAGTTTGGTTTACATGAAATTTCGAGATGAATTTAGGTGCAAACCTTGGGTGTGTGCGTAGAACCACTTTATTTTTGTGAACTGTTACAAAGGGGTCTAGTACAGAAAGAGCCTGTAGTTCACTTACTCTCCTAATGGAGGTGATAGCTATTAGGAAAGCAGTCTTAAGGGTGATATCTTTAAGAGTTGCCTTGTGCATGGGTTCGAAGGGAGGGCCCATGAGTCTGGAAAGTACCACATTTAAGTCCCATCCGGGAGCTGGGTTAGCTATCGGAGGGTGTATCCTTTTTACCCCCTCCATGAAGGCTTTGATAACTGGTATCTTCCACCACGACACTTTAAGTTGGGAAGTGGTGTATGCAGAAAGTGCCGCTAGGTGGACTTTAATGGAATTGAATACTAAACCTGAATCCAGTAAATGGGTCAAGTATAGAATAATGTCAGTAGGAGAGCAGTCAACTGGGTTGATGCTAGTACCTCTACACCAGATAACGAATCTTTTCCATTTGCTAGAATAGCAGTGTCGAGTATTAGGTTTTCTGGCTTCCCTGAGGATGTCCATACATCTCTGTGGGAGTTGTAAATGTCCAAATTCTATGATCTCAGGAGCCAGGCTGCTAAGTTCATGGTCTGAGGGCATGGATGCAGTGTCCTGCCCTTGTCTTGTGACAGCATGTTGTACGGGCAGGGAAGTTTCACTGGGGGAGATAGGGACATCTCCATCAAGTGAGCGAA
The DNA here is from genome assembly GCF_040938575.1 of Ambystoma mexicanum. Taxonomy (NCBI): domain Eukaryota; kingdom Metazoa; phylum Chordata; class Amphibia; order Caudata; family Ambystomatidae; genus Ambystoma; species Ambystoma mexicanum. The sequence goes on from NC_090929.1 coordinate 1,092,580,797, forward strand.
CCAAGGTTGCCGTGCCCACATTGGGGCCACTAGTATCATGGTAACCTGCTCCTGGTGCATCTTGTGCACCACTTTGTTGAGAAGGGGAGTCGGGGGAAAGGCGTAAACAAATTTCCCTGACCATTGAATCAACAGACCGTTCCCCTTGGACTGGTTCTGGGGGTACCTGGAGGCGTAACTTTGGCATTGTGAGTTCTCCAGGGTTGCGAACAGGTCTATTTCCGGGAATCCCCATTGCGTGAAGATGTCTAAGACGATGTCTTCGTGCAATTGCCATTCGTACTCTTCGGGCAGGGGGAAGTCTCTGCTGAGTTTGTCTGCTAGCAGATTGAGTTCCCCTGGTACATGTTGTGCTAGTAGGAACATGTTGTGTTTGAGAGCCCACTTCCATATATTCTGGGACAGCTTGGACAGTCCTGGAGAGTGAGTGCCCCCTTGCTTGTTGAGGTAGTACATGGCTGTGGTGCTGTCTGTGAGGACCATCACTGTCTTTCCTTGTAAGTGTTCCTGAAAGGCTTTCAGTGCTTTGAACACCGCTAGTAGTTCCAGCAGGTTTATATGCTTGGATGCTAAACTCGGAGTCCACACTCCGTGTGCCGTTTGATGGGATAGGTGAGCCCCCCATCCTGTAAGGGATGCGTCTGTGGTTAGAGTGGCTTCCACTGCGGGTGTGGCAAAAGTTTTCCCTAATAACAGGTTTTCTTTTGTCCACCACCGTAGCGAGAGAACCAAGGCCTGCGAGACCACCACTAGATCGTCCCATTGTCCGCTGGCCTGACACCACTGGCTGTAGAGCCACTCTTGCATTGGGCGCATGCGCAGGCGCGCGTGAGGTACCAAATAAATACATGACGCCATCATCCCTAGCAAGCGCATTGCTTTGCGTACCGTCACCTCTCGGCCTGCTACATAATGGGGAATTTGAAACAGCATGTTTTGGACCCTCTCGTTGGAGGGGAATACGAGGCCGTCCCTTGTTCGAATTAGAGCCCCTAGGAATTGTTTGGTTTGGCTGGGGTCTAAGCTGGACTTCTTTTCGTTGATGGAGAAGCCCAGTTGGGACAAAAGGTCTACGGTCTTTTGGGTATTGGAGAAGCATGTTTCGTAAGAATCCCCTGTTATGAGCCAGTCGTCGAGGTAAGGGTATACCGGGATGGATAATCTGCGCAGGTGGGCCGCTGCCACTGCCAGTACTTTCGTGAATACCCTTGGTGCAGATGCTATCCCGAAGGGTAGTACTCTGAACTGGTAGTGTTTGTCCTCTATTTTGAACCTGAGGTATTTTCTGTGCGATGGCAACATTAAAATATGAAAGTATGCATCTTTCATGTCCAGTGTTGTCATGTAATCCCCTTGTGATAACAGTGGGATTACCTCCTGTAAGGTCACCATACGAAACTTTTGGGGTTTGACAAATATGTTCGCTGGGCGCAGATCTAATACAGGGCGCATTGGTTAAGTCCTTTTTGGGTACAAGGAAGTACACTGAATAAATACCTTCTGTTACCTGTGATAGGGGGACGGGCTCTATAGCTTCTTTCTTCAGTAGTTCTTCCACTTCTTGAAGAAGAATGGAGAGGTGTTGCGGTGTCATGCGCCGGTTCCGTGGGGGTTTGTACTTCGGGGAACCGTTGAACTCGATGCAGTATCCGTGGGCTATGGTGGATAATACCCAACGGTCTGACGTGATTCCCTCCCATGCTGAAAGGAACGATGTTAGCCGGCCCCCGACCGGTGATGCATGGGAGGGGACCCGAATTTTCGGGTCATTTGCTGGTATTGGGCGTGGAACCTCTGGGGCTGGAGCCACGACCTCTTCCTTTGCCACGGCGTTGGCCTCTTTGACTGAACTGGGTGTTACCCTGGTTGGTGGGCCAGTTGGAGCCAGAGTAATATTGTTGTTGTTGGTTCTGCTGCTGTCTTTGGCCACGAAAGGGGCGTTTATTACCATAGCCTCGCCTGTTAGGGGGCCTAGAAATTTGATCAAGAGTTTTGATGGTATCAAACTCTTTTTTAGCATGTTCTAGGGCCTCATCTACTGCTTTCCCAAACAGATGCGTCTGTTCAATGGGTTTATTTATGAGGGAGGCTTGGGTTTCGGGCTTAAAACCTGAATTGCGTAGCCAAACGTGGCGCTTGAGAAGTATTCCCTGAACTAGGGAGCGGCCAGCCGTCTCAGCGGCATCTAGGGAGTTTTTAACGATGCCCTGGTTTACCAGTGTGCCCTCTGATATTATAGCTAGCAGGCGAGAACGCAGAGGTTCAGGTGCTTCCTCTGCTTCGCTGCGCAGCTTGTTCCACTGTGCATCTGCGTAGCTAGCTAAAAGTGAGTTGTTATTAGCAATTCTAGTGGAGAAGGCGGCGGAGGTCGTGATTCTCTTCCCCAGTGCGTAGAGTTTTTTGCCTTCTTTGTCTGGAGGTGCTTTGTCTGGAGGTGCTTCACTAGTGGATAGTGGCACCCCTGCTCTTTTTCTTGTGTTGGTAACCACAAGGGAGTCTGGAATAGAGTGTCCTCTGATGTATAAAGGGTCAGAGGATGAAGGGCTGAAGAGCTTTTCTATTCTAGGGTTGACCCCTCTTACTAGAGCTGGGTTAGTAAGGGAAGGAGAAATTCTTCTTTTAATAGAAGCCAGGAGAGGAATAGATTGGCTAACAGGGGCTTTTTCTTTGATGACTTTTTCTACAAAGTCGATGTCTGGAAGAGTTTCCCCTGTATCAATCTCAAAATGCGCTGCTGCCTTGCGCAATAGTGCATTGAGGGAAGGTTGGTCATCTATGGGAGAGGAGTTCCCGTGTGAATCCTTGAGAGGAGAAGGGAGAAAAGCATCAGGGTCTGAATGTACTGATGGGGATTGCCAAGGCTGCACTGACGGTGAATGCCAGGGCTGCGAGGTAGCTGTATCCTCTTCAAACCCTGTAGGAGTGGTGTAAGGATCTTCTTCGAAGCCCTCTTCCTCAAGTTCTACCTCTTCTTCTCCACCCAAACACTCCTCATCTTCTTGGAGGTATTGCTCCTCCTCAGTGAGGTCAACCAGCCTAGGAATCTTGACTCTAGGGTCATCCTGTGGCCATTCTCTTTGTCTTTTGTGAGTGGGTGGGTCTTGGTTTCCTAGAAACCTTTCCATTTTCTCCATGCAAGAATGGAGTCTTTCAAGGGTCTCATGGGGTACCCCTGAATAGTCTAGAGGGGGAAAATTAGTGTTTTCGCCTTCGAATCGTTTCGAACGCTCCCACAGCGTCGACGAGAGGTTCCCGTCTCCTTCTGAAAAGCCTTCAGGTAGTTCGGAAGCGTCCTTTGGAGAAAGGGGCAGTTCCTGGCTACTTTTGTGTTTTTTCGACGCGGTATTCGACGTTTGTTTCGTCGTCCGCGTACGTTCGTCTTCGGCGACAATTCTCGCTAGGCTCTCGGCCACGATTTTGTCCGTCGAGGGCTTTGGTGTCGACGTTGTGTGCGTTGCGCGTTGTACCTCGACGGTCGCTCTATGGAGCGTTGCGTCGGATGTTTTTGGGGTAGCGCCCGTGTTAGATGGAAGCCCAATCGCTGGTCGCGGCTGCGTTTGCGGGTGGGGCTTGTGACCTTTACGGTCTGCGGTAGACGCCGGAGTGCCCTGCGTCCCCTTCGGCGCTGATGGATCCTTCGTTCTCGACGAAGAAGAGCCGTGGGTAGTGTGTTTAGCCTTATGGGGTTTGTGTGCGTCCTTGTCGCCGGGGTGTTCATCCCCATAAGCAGGGCGTGAGCCGAGCCCGTCGGGGCCGGGGACGGACGACGAGGAGCGTGAGCGCTCCTTCTGGGGGTTCATGACTTCCGTAACGGACGTCGAGTTATCGCACTCCTCGTCACTTTCAGTAACAGCGGCAGCGGGTGAGGAAACTGACTTCGACATCGCGTAGTCTGCCCACCTCTTAACCCTACGTTCTTTAAGAGTCCTGGGTTTTAAGAGCTTGCAGGCTGCGCAGCTGTTCTCTATGTGATCGAGGGGTAAGCAACGATTACAGAGCTTGTGCTTATCTTTCCAAGTATATTTGCCCCTGCAGCGTGGGCAAAACTTAAATGGTGTCCTCTCCATAGCTGAGGCAATAATAGCTGGCGATAACAACCCCAAGGGAAAGAAAAGGGAGAAAGAAAGACATTCTCAAAGAGAAGAGACAAAGTTCTAACCCCCACTCTCCCTACTGTAAGTTGGCCGTCGAGGCCAGGCCACGTGTTCGGCAGCGCCGAAGGATCTCCTCCGCTCTTCCTCTCCGTCGAAAATAGTTCGGCGGAGAAACAGCTTCACAGCTAACGTCGAGGGGGAGGGATCGTTACCAGTATATTAAGTTATGACAAAAGGACCGAGGTCCGTGGTAAGTATAGCAATGTCTCTCTAGGAGCTCCGCGAAAGGCGACCAGAAACTGGGCGGAAAAAAACAATCTGAGGGACCTCGACGCGTGAGGGATTGTGGGTACAACGCACGTCACTATAGGGATAGTGTTACAGACACGCCTTGTCGACGTCCCCTTTTCGACTACGAAAAACAAAATGCAATACTCCGCAGTGACCACTGGATGTCGGACCTATGCACAGCATGTGATTCTAAGCAGATTAACAAACATCAGAAACTTATTTTCTGAAGAAACTGTGGGTTTAGTCCAATTGAGAGACGTATTCGAACTATATTGGAACTTTGTTGCAAGATGGGATTTCCGTATTCTTTTGAACTGCCGGTTGAAATCCTGATTGAATCTGGGGAGGGGGAACTCACCCAGGCTACAAGGAGAAACAATTACCTGGTCTTGAATATAACTAAATTTTGTTGCATCTAAATTGCCATAGGTTACCTTGTTGAGTTTGTTGTATGTACAACTGTGAGAGACAGAATCCTTTTGGTAAGAGTGTTTCCTTTAGTTTATTTTAGGCAGGGAAATCTTCGTCAGGGAAGGGATACTGAGGCATTTATTAAACACATTGGAGTTTAATAAAATGGCATCTTTTAAAAAACGTTCACAAAGTTGTCCGTCTCACATTTCTGAACCCTCACAGAAGGGACTGTTGAAGTTCAGTGTTTGCATATCTGTAATGCAGGGTATATGTTTTTTTTAATTTAATGCATTTTGTTTTCACATTTTTTATTTCAGTTTCATTCCTTTACACGATTTAACTGCTTTCACAGTGTTTTAGTGTAAAGTGCAGGAAACCTCACTAGGAGATTACCAACTGTATAATATGTGTGTGTATGACAATGCATTACTTACCAGCATTTTACTTAAAAGCATTTCTGATGGTTGTATCTGCTTAGATTCACATGCTGTGCATAGTCCGACATCCAGTGGTCACTGCGGAGGTATTGCATTTTGTTTTTCGTAGTCGAAAAGGGGACGTCGACAAGGCGTGTCTGTAACACTATCCCTATAGTGACGTGCATTGTACCCACAATCCCTCACGCGTCGAGGTCCCTCCGTTTGTATTTTTTCTGCCCTGAGGGAGCCTTCTATACGTGAGTGAGTACAGAAGAGAGAGAGAGATGTAGAAAGGTGTCTATGTTCCTTCCATCCGAGCGGGGGGAAGGGTGGGCGCATGTGAATCTAAGCAGATACAACCATCAGAAATGCTTTTACGGTAAGTAATGCATTGTCTTCTGATGTTTGTTAATCTGCTTAGAATCACATGCTGTGCATAGACTAGCGAGCAGTACCCGGAGTTGGCTGTGGGTTATGAGAAGGAACAGTAGAGAAAAGATGTCTTAATACTGCCTGTCCCACCTGGGAGTCAGATCTAGAGTGTGCATCTAGACAGTAGTGTTTTGTAAAGGTGTGCACAGAACTCCAGGTTGCCGCTTTGCAGATGGACTCAAGGGGAACATTTGCAATGAATGCTATGGATGCCCCAGTGCCTCGAGTAGAATGTGCTCTTAGCTTGAAGGGTAGTTCTCTCTTAGCAAGACTGTAACAGAGAGTGATGCATTGAACAATCCATCTAGATATAGTGGATTTTGAAACTGCATCTCCTTCTCTTCCTGCTGCCACCGAGACAAAGAACTGATTAGTCTTTCTCAGTGGTCTGGTTTTTTCCATGTAGAACATGACAGCTCTGCGCACATCAAGTGTATGCAGACTTTTTCTCCCGAATTGGAAGGGTTTTGAAAGAACGTTGGTAGTTATATTGACTGGTTTACATGGAATTTTGAGATGAATTTCGGTGCAAACCTTGGGTGCGTGCGTAGAACCACTTTATCTTTGTGAACTGCTACAAAGGGGTCTAAAACAGAAAGAGCCTGCAGTTGACTTACTCTCCTAATGGAGGTGATGGCTATTAGGAAAGCGGTCTTAAGAGTGAGGTCTTTAAGAGTTGCTTTGTGCATGGGTTCAAAGGGTGAGCCCATGAGTCTGGTAAGTACCACATTCAGGTCCCAGCCGGGAGCTGGGTTTGCTATTGAAGGGTGTATTCTCTTTACTCCCTCCATGAAGGCTTTGATAACTGGGACTTTCCACCACGACAGTTTAAGCTGGGAAGTGGTGTATGCAGAAAGTGCCGCTAGGTGGACTTTAAGGGAATTGAACACTAGACCTGAGTCCAATAAATGGGTCAGGTACAGGACAATGTGTGTGGGGGAGCAGTCAACTGGGTCGATGCTTCTTCCTCTACACCAGATGACAAATCTCTTCCATTTGCTAGAATAACAGTGACGAGTGTTAGGCTTTCTAGACTCCCTGAGGATGTCCATGCATCTCTGCGGAGTTGTAAGTGTCCAAATTCTATGATCTCAGGAGCCAGGCTGCTAAGTTCATGGTCTGAGGGCATGGATGCAGTGTCCTGCCCTTGTACTGTGACAGCATGTTGTGCGGGCAGGGAAATTTCACTGGGGGAAATAGAGACATCTCCATCAAGTGAGCGAACCATGGCTGCCGGGCCCACATAGGGGCCACTAGTATCATGGTAACTTGTTCCTGGTGCATCTTGTGCACAATCTTGTTGAGAAGGGGAGTCGGGGGAAAGGCGTAAGCAAATTTCCCTGACCATGGAATCGATAGACCGTTCCCCCTTGGATTAGTTCTGGGGGTACCTGGAGGCGTAATCTTGGCATTGTGAGTTCTCCAGAGTTGCGAACAGGTCTATTTCTGGGAATCCCCATTGTGTGAAGACGTCGAAAACGATGTCTTTGTGCAACTGCCATTCGTCTCTGTCTCTGCTGAGTTTGTCTGCTAGCAGATTGAGTTCCCCTGGTACATGTGTTTGAGAGCCCACTTCCAGATATTCTGGGACAGCTTGGACAGTCCTGGAGAGTGGGTGCCCCCTTGCTTGTTGAGGTAGTACATGGCTGTGGTGCTGTCCGTAAGGACCATCACTGTCTTCCCTTGTAGGTGTTCCTGGAAGGCTTTTAGTGCTTTGAACACGGCCAGTAGCTCCAGTAGGTTTATGTGCTTGGATGCTACGCTCGGAGTCCACACTCCGTGAGAAGTCTGATGGGATAGGTGAGCCCCCCATCCTGTGAGGGATGCGTCTGTGGTTAGAGTGGCTTCCACTGTGGGTGTGGCAAAGGGTTTCCCTCTTACCAGGTTTTCCTTTGTCCACCACTGTAGCGAGAGAACCAAGGCCTGCGAGACCACCACTAGATCGTCCCATTGTCCGCTGGCCTGACACCACTGGCTGTTGAGCCACTCTTGCATTGGGCGCAGGCGCGCGTGAGGTACCAAATAAAAACATGACGCCATCATTCCTAGCAAGCGCATCGCTTTGCGCACCGTCCCCTCCCGACCTGCCACATATTGGGGGATCTGAAACAGCATGTTTTGGACCCTCTCGTTGGAGGGGAAGACGAGGCCGTCCTTTGTTCGAATTAGAGCCCCTAGGAATTGTTTGACTTGGCTAGGGTCTAAGCTGGACTTCTTCTCGTTGATGGAGAAGCCCAGTTGGAACAAACGGTCTACAGTCTTTTGGGTGTTCGAAAAGCATGTCTCGTACGAATCCCCTGTAATGAGCCAGTCGTCGAGGTAAGGGTATACTGGGATGGATAACCTGCGCAGGTGGGCTGCTGCCACTGCCAGTACTTTCGTGAATACCCTTGGTGCAGATTCTATGCCGAAGGGTAGCACTCTGAACTGGCAGTGTTTGCCCTCTATCATGAACCTGAGGTATTTTCTGTGCGCTGGCAACATTAAAATATGAAAGTATGCATCTTTCATGTCCAGTGTTGTCATGTAATCTCCCTGTGATAGCAGTGGGATCACTTCCTGTAAGGTCACCATATGAAACTTTTGGGGTTTGACAACCTTGTTCGCTGGGCGCTAAGATCTAATACAGGGCGCATGGTTAGATCCTTTTTGGGTACAAGGAAGTACACTGAATAAATACCTTCCGTTACCTGAGATGGAGGCACAACCTCTATAGCTCCTTTTTCCAGTAGCTGGTCCACTTCTTTGAGAAGGATGGCGAGGTGGTCTGGTGTCATGCGTCGTCTCCTCGGGGGTCTGTATGTTGGGGAACTGCTGAACTCTATACAGTAGCCACGGGCTACAGTGGATAGTACCCAGCGGTCTGATGTTATTCCCTCCCATGCTGGAAGAAAGGATGTTAACCGGCCCCCGACCGGCGATGCATGGGAGGGGACCCGAATCTTCGCGTCACTTGGTGTTGTTGGTGGCTTGGGAGCCTCTAGGGTTGGAACCCCGGCCTCTCCCCTTGCCACGGCGTTGACCTCTCTGATTGTACTGGCCACTATTACTTTGGTAGTTGTTGGCAGAATATTGAAATTGTTGGTTCTGTTGCTGGCGTTGGCCACGAAAAGAACGCTTGTTGCCAAATCCCCGCCTGTTAGGGGGCTTTGAGATTTGGTCCAAGGTCTTTATGGTATCAAATTCTTTTTTAGCATTTTCCAGTGCATCGTCCACTGCCTTTCCAAAGAGGTTAGACTCTTCAATAGGCTTGTTAATGAGCGCCGCTTACGTTTCCGCCTTAAACCCGGAATTGCGAAGCCAGACGTGGCGCTTCAGCAGAATTCCCTGTACCAAAGAGCGGCCAGCTGTTTCCGCTGCATCGAGGATATTCTTAACGATGCATTGGTTGACCAGAGACCCTTCATTAACTGTAGCCAGCAATTTAGTTTTTAGAGGTTGAGGGACTTCCTCAATGTCCTGCTTAAGCTTTCCCCATTGCGCATCAGCGTAGCTTGCCAGCAATGTGTTATTATTGGCAATTCTAGTTGACAACGCTGCCGAGGTGGTAATTCTTTTGGCTAGGGCATAAAGCTTTTTCCCCTCCTTATCCGGGGGTGCCTCGCTGGTAGACAGTGGAACCCCAGCACTTTTCATAGTGTTAGTCACCACTAAGGAGTCCGGCATTGAGTGACCCTTAATATATAGTGGGTCTAATTGAGAGGGTGAGAACAATTTTTCGATTCTTGGATTAACCCCTCTTACTAGTGCAGGGGTGGCCAGTGAAGGGTTGATTCGTCTCTTAACAGAGGCGAGCATTGGAATTGTTTGGCCGGTGGGGGGGTTTTCTTTGATAATCCTTTCCACAAAGTCAGTGTCTGGGGTGACCTCCCCAGTTTCAATCTCAAAATGTGCTGCTGCCTTCCTCAGCAGCGCGTTAAAGATGGGCTGATCAACAGGCGAAGGGTTCCTAACTGGTGTGGTCTGAGGAGGCCTGATGTCTATAATGTCTGGCTCTGTAGACCCTGATGGTGACTGCCAGGGATTTGGGTCACCCTCACCTGGGTCTTCTTCGTACCCTTCCTCACCTATGTTAGTGTCCTCATGGAAGCCTTCTCCCTCTTGTTGGTTTTCATCATTAATGAATTCTTCTCCTTCCTGGAAGTGAGTGTCCTCTTCGGTGAGGACGTAAGAGTTCATATCCTCCTGAAAGGGGTTATAGAACAACTTCGGGTATTTAGCCCTTGGACTTTCTAGGAGTATCTCCCTAGGTCTTTTAGTTGTCCTATTTTCTGGAATGGCCATGAATCTGTCTAACTTGTCCATACAGGACTGGAACTTCTCTAAGGTCCACTGAGGTAGGCCAGAGCGGTCTGGGAGTGAAAAAGGAGTTTCTTCTGCTTGTATTCGCCTAGATCTGTCCCATAGCGTCGACGATAAGGTGCCTTCGCCTTCTGAGAAGTGTTCTGGCAGGCCAGGGCTTTCCGTCGACGGTGGGAGCTGTCCCAGCCTACTTTCTGGCGCCTTCGGCGTTTCTTTGGCCTTGTGCGCGGTTTTCGGCGTGTCACTTGTCGTCCGTCTCTGGCCGTCCTTAGAAGATATACGCGCGAGGCTTTCGGCGATCATTCTGTCTGCCGAGGGATCGCTCGCCGTCGCGCTAGGTACCGTCGAGTCTTTACTGGCAACGTGCGCACTCTTACGAGGCGCCTCGCCGCCTAAGGGTTTGGGGTTAGCGCCCTTATTTCCAGAGTGCCCGGTCGCCTGTCGCGGGAGCGGTGGTGGGGAGGGCTGGCGACCCTTACGGTCGGCGGAAGACGCCGGTGGGCCCGGCGCCTCCGTTGGCCCTATGGCTGCCTTCGTCTTTGACGAATGCGTGCCGTGGGGTATGTGTTTGAGATTTCCTGTGTGCGTCCTTGTCGCCGGGGTGTTCATCCTCATAAGATGGGCGTGAGCTGGGCTTGTCGGGGCCGGAGACGGACGAAGAGGAGCGAGAACGCTCCCTCGAGAGGTCTACAACCTCTGTTACGGAGGCCGTGTAATCACTGTCCTCGTCACATTCGGCGGCAGCGGGCGAGGAATCTGACCTAGACATGGCGTAGGCCGCCCACCTTTTGACCCTTCGGTCCTTTATCGTTTTGGGCTTAAGTAACTTACAGGCCACACAGCCGTCCTCCTTGTGATCGAGGGGCAAGCTTGTCCTTCCAGGTATATTTGCCTTTGCAAAGTGGGCAAAACCTAAAGTGCGTCCTCTCCATAGCTGAGGGCAAAAAGTGTGATTACGACCTCGAAAGAGAGGGAGGGGAAAGAGAAAGGCATTCTCGGAGTGAAAAGAAAAGATCACACAACCCCACTCTCCCTACTGTGTAAGGCCGGCGTCCTTCCATCAAAGATCTTGCTCGGCGGAGAAACAGCTTGCAGCTTCGTCGAGGGAGGGATCTATGTGTTAGATATTAATAACAATAAACGACCAAGGGTCGAAGAAATGATTTTGCAATGTCTCTCGAGGAGCTCCGCATAGAGGCGACCAATAACTGGGCGGAAAAAAAACAATCTGAGGGACCTCGACGCGTGAGGGATTGTGAGTACAAAGCACGTCACTATAGGGATAGTGTTACAGACACGCCTTGTCGACGTCCCCTTTTTGACTACGAAAAACAAAATGCAATACTCCGCAGTGACCACTGGATGTCGGACTATGCACAGCATGTGATTCTAAGCAGATTAACAAACATCAGAAACAAGTATATAAAAGTGTGTTTTGTGTGATATTCCAACTTGCTCCTGGTCCACCAACACCTGCCCAGTGCAGTGGAGCCTTGTCTCATGGAGCTGCTCTTGCATTTTCATCACAGTGTGGCATCTCCAACATGGCCACCACGTTTTGTTTCCTTGCTGTGCACAACATTGGAATCCTGCATTAAACCTGATTGGCTGACGCGGAATGAATCAACATCCAGGCCCGGAGCCAGCAGGCGACGCCAGCCCCCTCCAGGGCCACCTATGAGTTTCAAGCAGCGATCCAGTCGGGGCCTGTCTGAGCTCTGGAGTACCGTCCCCCACACATCGCCATCCAGAGCTCATCTTTTCATGACTTGTCCCCGCATTCTGAATATGCCAGGTAAGTCCCTCCTCCCACTCCATTATCTCTGTAGAGTGTTGTGCAGGCCCCCCATTTGCTTCTGTCAGTTTCTGCTGCAGAGCTCCCCCCCAATGCAGACCCTCGTCCTTGCTGCACTGCAGCTGTTGGTCCGGGTCCCTGCCCTAATTCCACTTGTTCCTTTGGCATGTTACGTGGTGTGCAGCCTCCTGGCCCTTTCTCCTTTTGTGCTTTGGTGCTGGCCATCTCTCATATCTGAAACTGCAGAAGCCTAAATGTTTGCAGCCACCTGAAGCTGCGCATATGCCTTAATGTGGCAACTGCTTTTCTAAAGTCCAACTAAGGGCTTCATAAAATCATACATCCGAGAGAGTACATAAACTCCACTCTTAGTATAAGGCTGTACCACCTGAGAATTTTGGTAGCATGTACAGAGCAGCCAGGCTGATTTTAGGAAGGAGATAGGGCTGTAGCTTGGTACAAAGAAATTGTAGCATACATATGGTCCAAAGAAAAACTGAAACACTGTGTATTGTACACAAAAAGGGTTTATTTAAATACAAGTAGATCACTGTAAATCTTGGGTAAATAAGTACCATCATATTATATATAAACACAATTATAAAAACCAACCCAATACTTAAGGGATACAACCAGAAATATAACCTCATTTATAGCAGCAACAGTTCAAGATGAATGAAACCTATTACACATTCAGAATGGAATCAGCTATTCTTGGGGAGTAAAACTAGGTTAGATATACTTTTAGAATACAATCAGTAATTCACGGGTAGTAGACCCTTTCAGTCATGCAGTGACACTCAGTTAAGAAATCACTTAATAAACCAAACGTGTTACAAGTAACTCCTTGCAACATTAGTTTTTAGAACTCAGTTCAGAATTATAAAAACAACTCGTATACTTTCTGGAGAGGCCTTAGACTACTCAATGACAAGTATTACCACACCACAACTATTTCTGAATGCACTCAGCAATTCAAGGACAGTAAAACGGAATTACACTGCAAGACCCAAGGTATTTCAAGGTAAGTAATGGACCTTTTGACTATTTTGGAAATGCTCTAAGCAGACTCAGGACAGGCATGACCCAGTGATACAAGTTTAGAAGAGCAGCAACTGCTCAAGGTAAGGAAGGAACCATATACCTTTAAGAGGGGCTTCAAGCAACTCAAAGGCAAGTATTAACTCGAGGACACCCTATAGTGCACTTTAAGAAGAACACAATGTTATTCGGTAGGTAAACCCTATTGGCAAGCTGTTAAACATTCAGTTAAGCAATGATAAAACAGTACTAACACTTATTACTTTTCAGAAGTGGGGAAACACCATTCAAAGTAAGTATTCTTTTTAGAGGGCACACTGCAACTCAAAGGTAAGCATAAACTTAACACTAACTTCTTCTTACACACTAACTTCTTTAGCAATTAAGTACTTTACACTTGTTATACTTTTCAAGACAGAAGCCCTTTCTTATCCAGTCCTTTCCTAGTCTATTTCATGAGATTTTTCAGAGGTAGAAGAGGGACCCTAGTGGTCTAGGTACCAGCTGTAGGCAGGGTGAGATAGGTTTCCGTTCCATAGGAGATCTTCTTAAACAAGTAAGTATTCTCTTTCAGAGTTAAAGTGTTCAGGGACTTCATAGAAGGCTCCCCATATGTGTTCCAGCAATAGGCCTGGGCAAGTGGTATGGGCAAATTCCCAACCACACAAATCGCACACTCAACCTCACAAGATGCACACCAGACTTAAGGTAAGTAATACCCAATCCCACACAGTACCTTTGAAGAAAAAAAGAGCTTCGGAGTTGATGCCTTCGTGATGCAGCAGCACAGGACCCCGGTCCCTGGTTTCTTGGTCTGGAGACGCAAGAACTGGACACTGAACACTGGATGGTAATTTACAGAGGAGGCATCCAGCAAAGGACTCTTAGCGGATTCTCGTGGCTCTGTGGATTTGACACCTTTTTACAGCAGCCAGAAGAAGAACAGATATCGCTGGTCGTTGCGTTTGGGATCCCCAGGTCGATTGGAAGGCAGGGTTACAGCAGGCTCTCCAGTCGCTGGAAATCGCTACAGATGTCCTTTCTTCATCTTCCTCTTCGGTTTCAGCTCCAGTGGTCGACTTGTCAGCAGCTTCCAGGTTCAGAGTATTCATCAGGAACTACAGCACAACTACTGCAATCTCCCTGCAGTTTACAGAAAGGGGCGGTCTGGCTGTCCAATCAAGACAGCCAGCCGCCCCCATTGAGACTGGGCTCCTTTCAGGCAAGGTAAAAGACAAAGGGCTGCAGAGGTTTGGACTCCTCCCTCACTTCCTGCCTTTTCAGACACTATGGAGCTTTGGCAGGGAACACAAAGGATTCCTGCCGAAGACAAAACTTCTGCCGAGGTCGTTCCCACATAGAATCGTAGGGGAAAGATCTCAGAAACTGCTAAACAAGAAATGGTGAAAACAGAAGGCGCCCACAATTTTAGCAAAATGGTGGCCCATCTGTGCATTACCGAGGCCGATTTAACAGCGTGCGAGTAATAGGACTAAAAAGTCACCAAGATAAAGTCAATGCCACCAGCCATTCAGGTAAACTTGCAATTGTAACAAAAATGCTACAGGTAAGTAAGAAAGGGGATAAATGTGTCCACCCAGCACTCCAGATAAGGTGGGGTGCGCTGGCTCACTATATAAAATGTAAAGGGGGATGAAAATCCCTCTTTACCCCTTGGGAACAGTAGTTCACCCAAGTACATTAAAGAGAAATTAACAAGGAAGCCCAAAGGGGCAACCCAGTCTGAGCCCAAAAGTTATAGGAAACTATAACTCCAACCATACACTATGGAGACATATAAAAAGGTCACCCATGAAAGATTAAAATACTAGGTGCAAGGGGGAAGAAGATTCCCACTCACTTAGGAACAAGGTCAAATAAGGAACAAGTTACTTACCTGTAACTGTTGTTCTCCAGCCTGGGTCTGGCATGGATTCACATGCTCATGAATATTCCCCGTCGTCAGGCCGGGAATCCTCGGGATAGAAAAAAATCCGTATAAGTTTAGTTTCTGATCTGTCTTTCTTAGTAGTAACCAATCACTGGTCTCTGGGTCATACTGCCCCCAGCCAATGACTGCCCTCTCCCTAAGCCCCACCTCTGGCAGCCATCCTCAGATTTGGTAGCACGTAAAGTGGCAGTATGACCAAGTGACGAACCTCGCCAGCCGGCCTCCCACCGGGGTGCTTCGGCGGGGGCCCGACCCCACGGTCGGTTCAATCTAGTTTGGAGACCGCCTTGCCTCCTTGACCTCCCTGTTGACGACGACGGGCACCACCTGACTTGCCGCGTCCCAGTAGGCTTCCTGGGACGAAGATCTTGCCGCTTGGCGGTACGTGGAGGAGCCACTGCCAGATCCCTTGGAGGCACCTTGTCTGCCTGCGGAGCTCCGAAAGGACGGCCGTCGTTGTTGGAGCACTCCCAGTGCTCGGGCAGTCTCCGTGTCTGTCTTGATCGCCTGAAGGGACTCATCAACCGCCTTCCCAAACAGGTTGTTCCCGTTGAAGGGCATGTCCAAAACCTTGGTTTGTACGTCCTGGCGGAAATCCGTCGCCTTGAGCCATCCTCGTCTCAGGCAAACGCTGTTGCCCAACTGAGGGAAACCGGTGTCGGCGATGTCCGTTGCCACCGTGATGGCATGGTCCGAAGCAATCTCACCTTCCTGTAGGATTTCAAGGGCCTCAGCCCTTTTGGCGTCCGGAAGGCAGTCCCAACAGAGGGGCGATTTTGAACTACAACTCCGTCGTAGCAGGCTACGATAGCCAGGGCGTTGGCCGCCTTGATAGTCGTCGCTGCGGATGAGATGACCCGTCGTCCCATCGTGTCCAGCTTCCTGCCCTTGCCGTCCGGCGGGGAAGTTGATGTCGAGGCCGCTGCCCCCCAGCTTTCTTCTTTGCCGCCGCCGAGATGACCGAATCCGGGGTAGGTTGCGCCCGAAGGCACAAGGGGGCAGCGTCGGGGACCCGGTACTTCTTCTCGTACCGGTCCCTCTTTGCCGGCGCCGTGGCAGGGTTCTTGAGGAGGGCGAACCCCTCATCCCAGATGTCATCAAGAAGTGGTACGGCGAGGACCGTCTTCCTTTTAGCCTTGCGCGTTGGTAAAGGAACCCTTCCTCCTCCTTCTCTTCTGGGCAGAGCTGGAAGATCTCGGATGCCCTGGAAATCATTGCATGAAAGGATCAAATCTCGTCGGGCGGGGACGCCCGAGCTGGGGGCGACAGGGGACACATCCCATCGTCACCTCCGTCGTCATCTGTACCTGTCGTAGCCATATCCGTGCCTGTATCATCCCTGTGGGTAGTAGACCGGGGGAAGGGCAGAGCAGGCCGCAGAGGTGGGAGATGTGGCGTAGGATGCGTCCTCCTCCTCTTATGCGGTGGACTTTCCGAAGGTCCCGGCTCCGGTTCCCCCGTCGGGTCTGGCTCAGGTACTTCCGTCAGGGGGAGGGGCAACCTTGTCCTTATCTCCGAGCATAAGGACTGAATCGCTGACAAAATGGCCGCCAAAGTGTCCTGCGGCTCCGGAAACGACGGGTACGAGGGCTCTTGAGGAACCTTGTTGGCGACACCGTCGCACTCGTCGTCGCCCTCGTCAGGATCGTTCCCGATGGGCTGGGCCTCTTCCACGACTTCGATGAGCTCTTCTTCAGAGGTCGTGTCCGTATCAACCATGGCCACCTGCCCCTCCCCCACCTTTTCCAATGAGGACTTCGTGGGGGTCTTCTCAATGGGCCTGAAAGACGACTCCCTCCGCGGTGGCAGGGAGACTGGGTCCTGAGGTCGCCTCCACTGGCGTAGCCTCCACAGGCTGAGCCAGGGCCGCTGCGACATCCTCAATCGAGGTCTTAGCAGGGTGAATTAAGGCCATTGTCACCTTCTGTACGCCTGGGGTCTTCACCTTGGGGGGAGGGTCCGAGCCCCGCTCTCCCTCTGCCGGAATCTTCGAGATCGACCGGGGCCTCTCCAGAAGCTTCGCCGGGTTCTCGGACTTCCTCTTACCCGAGCCAGAGTGTTGGCTCATGGTTGATGGCGCCGGGGAGGATGCGCCCTGCCTGGCAGCCAAGGAGCCAGACCGTTCGGCGCTCCCGGTGCCCGCGGACTTGTGGTGCTTGGCCTTTTGTTGGGCCCCTGTCGCCGGGGCGCCCTCACAGGACTTAGAAGACCGCTCGGACTTCTTTTTCTTTTTCTCGCCCGACGGGCTCTTCCCTTCCAGCCAGTTGGCGAGACGGAGGTGGCGATCCTTCATGGTCTGCTCTGACATGTTCCCACAAAACGCACAGTCCTTCTACGTGTGCGTCTTGTCCTCATGGAGACAGTAGAGGCATAACGAATGCTCGTCCTCCTTGAAAACATTCTGAAGCTGGCAACCAGGGCAGGTCCTGAACAGCTTCCCGGGCGTCGAGCTTCCTTTCTCCTGGGCCATGTCCGGGGTAGGCCTCGGAACTTCTAGAATCCTCCAAAAGCGTAACTCGACGAAATCTTCACCCTTGAGGGGCGTAGAAAACTCTGAAACGGATCCCCGTTGATCGGATGTAGAAACGGTGGAGCTTGAGGCTCTATTTAACCGAAAAATGGGAAAAATCTCCTGAAAAAGCACAAAAACGCAGCAAAAGCTAGAGAGCTACAGCACGAGGACTCCCAATACTTGAACGTGCGGTAAAAATCTGAGGATGGCTGCCAGAGGCGGGGCTTAGGGAGAGGGCAGTCATTGGCTGTGGGGCAGTATGACCCAGAGACCAGTGGTTGGTTACTACTAAGAAAGACAGCTCAGAAACGAAACTGATACTGATTTTTTTCTATACCGAGGATTCCCGGCCTGACGAGGAATATTCATGAGCATGTGAATCCATGCCAAGCCCCATGCTGGAGAATTACCAAGTCCAAGCAAAATGTTCTGGGGTTGACACAGGTCAGGAAGATTTATCACAAATATGAAAATCTTACCCAACAATGATGCAGACATTGGCAGCCTTTTTACTTCTTGCCGAAGCAGAGTGTATCTCGATATTGAATGTCTGCATTGAGTGGACTCCCCAGTTGCCTCATTCCTGGCGCATGCTGACGCGCGTTACGCCTAGTGAAGGGATGAGAAGGTAAGCCATTGTAATTTCACTGGGCTGCATGCAGCAGTTCTATGAAATGAGGATAATAGAATGAGGCCTAGAACTACACCTTTTGGATCCTTGGTTGCCATTCCTGCACACCGGCCAGCTATCCCATTGACTTCCTGACTCAGAACCTTTCCTACTGGCCTCCATTGGACTATTGCCTCTCCCTGCAATGTGTTGCCTTCTAGCCTAATCGTGACCTGTTGCTAAAAAGTTTGGTTCTGTCTTCATTCTGCCACTGTTGTTGGGCTCAAGTGCCCTTTTTCCCCCTTGTCTCTACGAAATTCAAATCTGCCCATTTTAAACTGTGCTACCCTGTTTAATTGTATGCTTTCTTTCACCCTTCTGGAAATTCGAATGTGCCTATTTTAATCTGCTATGCCCTGTTGAAATTGTTGCTCTTTTCCATCCTTTCTGGAAACTGAACGTGCCAGTCTCAATTGTTTTCAGCTGTATGTCGTATCCTAGTCCTCCTCCTCTCACCCTTCGTTTGATTATTGCATTGTGTTGTGCATTTGGGTCGTGTTCTGCAGTTTCCCATCCTTACTTCGTGCCCTCTCTCTTCTGTCCCCGAATGGTGCTATCTCCCCTATCTTCTATAATTGCTATCATCACCTTTCCTACCCCCCTTTCTAAGTCTGGAAGAAATATGTTCAAGAAGGACCTCCTAGCCTCCAACCCAGGTCTCCCCATAGCTGACACCTATTTCACTGCTTCTTCCAGGCAGACTGTCACCGACATCCTCTTTGTCGCCCCTTAGCCGGCCCTTTGGACTCCCCACTCTCCCCTTTCTCCTCACCGATTAATGGTGGCACTCGATGGGAGGTACTCTTGGCATTCTTCCGGTCCTCTAGGGTCATCATTAATCTCTACTTAAACGGCAGTTCCAAGATACATTGGGGCAGCACATTTTCTAAACCTATAACCATAAATTGCTGCATGCCCCAGGGAGCTAGCTCGCCCCCCCCCTTCTTTTTGATCCATATCTCCGATGTCTTTGCACCCTACCTAACAATCTAGGGGTGTGATTCACTAATTTCACCGACGACTCCCAGCTGTTAGTAGAACTAAGCGGGTGCCACAGCAAGGATAGTTCCACGGTCACTAATATCTACAATGTAACCGAGGCCTGGATGAAAGCAAACTGGCTCTGTTTAAATAGCAGCAAAATAGAGTTTATGATCTTTGGATCTGCTCAGCTCAGGGCTAAACTCAGCCCAGATTATGTCGAGTTCAACATAAAAAACTTAAATATCCCGGTCTCTTACAAAGTAAAACCTTTAGGTGTATATTTGAAACCTACACTTGGAGCCAACGCTCACATACTCGATCTAAAGAAGAACTGCAGGTATTACCAAAGGCTACTCTGGCAAATAAGACCTGTCCTAAACGAAGAAAACTGCACCACCATCGCCAGAGTTATTATTCTCTCAAGACTGGACTATGGAAACGCCTTGTTACTGGGAGCCAACAAAAGCTGCATAGACCAATGTCAATTCATACAGAATGACGCAGTGAGGGTCATTAAAAGGAAATCTAGTAGGGACCACGTCACAGAAGATAGAAAATCTATATATTGGGTAGCTGCAGACAACTGCATCACCTTCAAGACAGTCTCATAGTTCACCATTGCCTTTATGGTGCCGCTCCAGCATACTTAGAGCTAATATCATTATACGTACCTGGACGAACTTTGAGATCAATGGATCAAGGCCTAGTGAAGACCACCCGTGTCAAGAAAGCTAATGGACTAGGACAATCTTTCCCAGTCAAAGCATCCCTAATGTGGAACAAACTCCCGGCCACACTCAGGCTAGAATCCAACTTGATGTTCAAAAAGAAACTGAAAACACTATTTAAATAATCAAACCAGAAATCAGATCCAGGAATCCTCCTATCCTGTCTCGCATGTTCGTCCGCTGTCTTTATGTTCGCGCCCTCGTGCCTACGGCGCGCTACAAACAAATACATAACATAATAAAATAGTCAAGGCCCAGGGCTCTCAGACCATCCACCTTTTCCTTGATAGGCGTCTCCCGTCTCTCATCAACTTTCTTCCCTCTCCTGCCACTCCTCCTCCCGTCTTCCCTCTGGCTCCCCTGCCACCTCCGACTGGTGTACCACACCCCTTCCCGGAAGTCCTACAAAAGTGGCAACCTGCTCCACTTAGCCACCCTCGACTCACGCTCTGCCATCAATCACTCCTCTGACATCTGCCACTTCCTTGAGGACTTTGACCTTGATGTCCTCGCTCTCACCAAGACATGGCTCACTTCCAGTTCTGTCACAAGTTTTGACACTCTCCTGCCTGAGTACCTGATCTTCCCAGAGTGGGTCCCTGATACCATCATAACCACTCAGGCCTATTCCTCTTTTGAATGTCTTGTCTGCAGGCTTGATGTCTCCCCTGGCTTCTCTCTAACTCTGGCCCCCATCTATAGGCCCCCTGGCCAGGTTTCCCTCTTCCTTCTATGAATGGGATGACCTCTTTGCTCTCCAAACTTCCTCCTCCAAACCTCTCCTCCGTGGAGACTTTAATATTCATCTAGACTCCCCAAATGCAGCCTCTGGGCACTTCTGCAACCTCTGTGACTCTCTTTCACCCGCCATTCTCCCCTCTGGTCCTACGTACTCTGCTGGACACACATTGGATGCTCTCATCTCCTCAGACTTCCCCATCTCCAACCCTCATTACTCCTCTCTCATGGTCTGATCATGCACTCCTGTCTTTTCACCTGGACATCCTCAGGCGCCCTGTCTAAGCCTCCACTGTCAGCTGCCTCCTTCATTTGACTGATGAAGCGAGTGTCAGTTGCCACTTTTGCTGCCTCCTTCATTCCCCCTCCTGCCCCTTCCACTGTCTCTCACCCTAACGCAATCTTCACTAACCTTTATCTCTCCAGTTCCAACACTGGACATCCTTGCCCCTGCCAGGAGGATCCGCATGAAACTGGCCTCTAAGTGCAACTCCTCGTATGACTCCGTCCTGGCCGCTCTGAAATGCAAGTGCAGAACGGAAGTGGCAGGCTTCAAGCCCATCCTCTGACAAACTGGCCTGTCGCCAGCTTTAAAGGCAATACAGACTACCTGATCTAAGAAGAGAGCCTATATCCAAGCCTGCATTTCTGTGGCCTCTAACAACTCGGCAGACCTTTTCAAAATAAGCAAGGAACTTGCCAACCCTATTGCAGCCTACACTTCTCCACTGCCCGTCCTGGCCCTCTGCACTTCTCTGGCTTCTCACTTCATGTCCAAAACTCAGGACATCCTCCCCTCTCCTTCCTCTGCTCCACACCCTTCTCCCTCTCCTTCTCCTTCTCCCAGGTACCCCTTGCCCACTCTATCCCCTCTTGGTCTACCAAACACCTGATGAGGTTTCTAGACAAGTCTGTTCTATGAAAATCTCACCCAAACAGGTGTTCCCCTGCTCCTTCCGAACATTCAAGGATAACATGTTTTCCCTTGCTCAAGCCCAGGCCGATGTCTGCAATCACTTCTTTGCCACTGGATCTTTCCCCTCACTCCTTAAGCAATCCTTTGTTCACCCCCTCCAAAAGAAACAAACAAATAAAAATAAATAAAAAGCCTTCTGCCAACCCCTCCTGTCCAGCTTACTACTGCCCTATCTCTACTACCCCCTTCTTGGACAAACTCTTGGAGAAGCTGGCCATCTACCAGCTTAAGCACCACACTGAATCTGTTGGTTGCCTCCAGGACAACCAGTTCGGTTTCAGAGCTGCCAGAGGCACGGGAACTGCTCACCTGAACACCCGTGAAGACTTGCTCACTAAACCCGATTCCAGCTCTCCTTCCTTTCTCATGCATTCTGGCCTTTCCTCTGCCTTTGACACAGTCAATCATGCCACCCTGATAAATGCACTCTGCAACACCTTTGACATCAAAGACTTGGCTCTGGACTGGTTGACCTCCTTCCTCTCTGACCAACCTTCCCAGGTTCATCTGGGCTCTTTTCTCTCCTCCATCTCACTATCCACATGTGGTGTACCCCAGGGCACTCTCCTCTATCCCTGGCTCTTTAATATCTACTTGGTCGCTCTAGCCCATCTGATCTTAACATTCTCTGCCAACTTCCAGTGTTATGCAGATGACACGCAACTCTCCTTCAAACTACCCTCCTTTGCCTCCTCCACTTCCTTGCTCATCCCTGAATGCCTCTCTGCTATTCAGGAATGGTGCTGTACCAATGATCTCTGCCTTAATGCCAGTAAGGCAGAGATCCTTCTCCTCGGGACCCCTGCCACAGTCTAGCCACCCTCTATGGGCCCCCTCACCCCACCCTCCTGTGAAGCTAAAAACCTTGGTGTCATCTTCAACTCCTCCTTTTCATTCTCCCCTCACATCGCAGACCTCGCCAAGAAAGCCCACTTTCAAATGCACCTCCTCCAAGGCCTTCTCCCGTTCCTCACCTTCCCCCAGAAACTCAATGTCTCTAGAGCTCTGGTTCTTTCTAGGCTGGACTACTGCAACAGTGTAGCGCTTACTTGATGCCTGGCTTTCTGCGGGAGCATCTGGTGTCTTCGGGTGGTGGGTTAGACCTGTCTGAGCCTCTGGCTTGGGTAGAGCTTCACCTAAATGGAACATGCAAGTATGACTAACTGGTTTTCTGCAGTCCGTGCCACCTCCCAAACCATTATGGTGTCTCCCTGATGATTGTGGGGGTCAGGCTCACCTGTGAGTATGTAATGCTGCGCTCGCCATCCCGCGGTTTCTGGCAGGGGCGCTGTTCTCCTAAGGTGGACACCACTTCCTTCTGTTCAGACCCAGACCGGCTGTGGCCTGTATATGCTGTATGAGGAGATGGTCTTGTGAATGTTTGTGGGCCCTTAGGCTGATCTGCTGCTGTTGTGGGCCCTTGGGACTAGGGGTATTCAATGGCTTGATGGTAGTTCCTGGGGACTTATCTTGTTCCCCAATCGTTTTCCTGCACTCTGTACCTTTCTCGGAGTGCAGAAGAATGGTCCTTCCCAGCTGTACGCGATCAGTGAGGCGCGGTCTAGCTACACCTGCAGCGACATGTGACATGCGTCTCTCAAGGTAATAGTAAGTGCATAAAATAACAGCTGCTCCCCTTGTAGTTGGGGCGACAGCTTGCCTGTGCTTATCTCCTAACATTTTGTTTCCTCTGTTGTAGGTTTGTCGGCACAGAACAGAGCCCTGTGCGGGCGAGTGAGGGGGTAGAGCTGGAGGGGAGTGAGGGATGGCGCAACGTTGATACCGGAGCTGCTGGAGAGCTGCGAGGAACCGGGTAAATCAGGTGGGTCCTTACGACCCACTCCAACCTCACTGTTTTTCCTTGAAGGTGGAGCGGGAAGGCACTGGAGTCTGGTGTAAGCATTAAGCTGCCTCTGCAGATTAATGCAAAGTGAAGCAAATGTAGGGAGTGTGGCTTATATAGCGAGCCACACCCAATGTCTGCCAATGCGGATTGCAGAGATGTCCTTTGGCCTAATGGACGGCCATCTTGGGGTTACCAGGAAGTGCATTGCCCACCTTATTCCTAGCCTGCCCTATAAACCTATTGTGCCATAAGTGAGACCAACTAGCTTCTACCGCTTCCCCTCTGGATCTAGGAATGTTCCTCATGTGAGGGCAGCTTAGCCAGTAAAGGTGAGATAGTGCACCGGTGGGGGTGGTTTTTTAATATGGTCATGACAGCACTCCCCCCTAAGGCCCCTCTCAAGGGTAGACTGTTGGGCCCTGGTTTGGTTAGGTGATCCCGATGGAACCGGTTTATCAACCGTGGTGCATGTATATTAGATGGGCTCCCATGTCCGGTCCTGTGGTCCATAACCCTTCCAATCTATCAGGTAATACAAAGTGTACCTAACTAGTTTTGAATCCAAGATGTTTCTAACCTCGTACTCAGGCTCACTTTCTACCATTATCGGAGCTGGGGGTGTCTTTATGCGAGTGTCAAGTTGGACTGGTTTGAGTATGCGCAAGTTGAGGGGCAGCATCAATTTCATGGTGACTGGATTAACTATGGTCTCAATTGTGTAGGGCAAAACATATTTAGGATGGAATTGCCGTGGTCCCTTCAGAGGGATATGTTTAGTTGCCAACCACACTGCATCATCTACTTGATACTTTCTGTGGCGATCTGCGCATTTCTTGAATGTTTCCTTAGCGGTGGACAAGTGCCTCCGGTGGGTCGTAAATGAAAGTCCGAGAATGTCGACCATAAAGCACATAGAAGGGGCTGTTGCCAGTGGAGGTGTGCACCGAATTGTTATATGCATATTCCGTTATCCAAAACACATCCGCCCATGTCTGTTCTGTTGGGTGGAGCATGCACCGGAGGCACTGTTCCAGTGTTTGGTTGGTCTGTTGCATTCAGTTTGTCCATCAGTCTGGGGGTGATGACTTGAGGATAAATGCATTTCAATCTTTGCCAGGTTGCAGCTCTTCTTCCAAAAGTTGGATACAAATTGGCTCCCACGGTCCGAAACCACTGAGGGAAAACCATGAAGCCTGACCACTTGTTCTAGAAAGATGTTAGCCAGAGCAGAAGCCGTGGGAAGACCTTTAAGTGCGACACGACAAAATGTGCCATCATGGACAAAAGGTCCACCACGACCAAAACAGTGTTGTATCCTTTGCAGGGAGGCAAGTCAGTAATGAAGTCTAGCGATATGGTGTGCCAAAGCGCTGGAGGTGTCGCTAGCGGTTGTAGAGGACCGGATGGTTTCTGTTTTAGGGATTTGTTTTGAGCACAAACTCCACATGTGCATATGTAATGTGTAGCGTCTCTGCGCCAAGTTGGCCACCAATAAAATCGGCTGATCTAGGTTTTGGTGATTCCGGGGTGTCCCTCTACCAGGGCGTCATGATAGCTTGCCAGGATTTGATACTACAGGTTGTGTGTCGGAAGATAAAGTCGCCCCGGATGGTATGGTAAGCCCTGCTGAATCATTCGGCGAGGGTCCTTGGTAACCCACAACTGCAACTCATATGTAGACATATCCTGCTTCACAGGTGCTTTCAATTCTTCCTGAGGAGTGGGCGTGCTGGAATAATAGCTACTGGTTGTGGCATAGCGTACACATCCTCTCCTTTTCCTAGCCATGACAGCGCATCTGCTTTGGTGTTGCGCACCCCGGGCCTATATGTAATTGTGAAATCGTATTCAGCGAAAAACAATGCCCACCTCAGCTGACGTGACAATTGTGCTTTTGCTGTGCGTAGGTATTGTAGGTTTCGGTGATCTGTGATGACTGAGTGTCAGGCACTGGATGCAACTGTAGGTATCTGGGTTCTTCTGGGAGAGGACTGCTCCTATAGCAACGTTGGAAGCGTCAGTTTCAACCACATAAGGTAACTCTGGTTTAGGGTGTTGCAAGACTGGAACTGTTGTGAATTATTTGTGCTTCAGAGTCAGAAACGTTTCCTCTGCTTCCTGAGGCCAATTAAACTTCTTGTTTTTCCGAAGCAGGGTTGTAATCGGGTGTACTAGCTGAGAAAATCCAGGAATGAAGCGCTGATAGAAATTTGCTACCCCTAAGAAGCTTTGGACCCCTTTCACAGAGGTTGGTGAGGGCACCTAGTAAGGAACAAGTTACTTACCTGTAACTGTTGTTCTCCAGCATGGGTCTGGCATGGATTCACATGCTCATGAATATTCCCCGTCAGGCTGGGAATCCTCGGTAAAGAAAAAACCAGTATCAGTTTCGTTTCTGATCTGTCTTTCGTAGTAACAACCAATCACTGGTCTCTGCGTCATACTGACCACAGCCAATGACTGCCCTCTACCTAAGCACCGCCTCTGGCAGCCATCTTCAGATTTGGAAGCACGTGAAGTGGCAGTATGACCAAGTGAAGAGCCGCAGAGGGGTAGGCGGGAGGGTTCGCATGTGAATCCATGCCAGACCCATGCTGGAGAACAACAGTTACAGGTAAGTAACTTGTTCCTTCTCCAGCATGGGGTCTGGCATGGATTCACATGCTCATGAATAAAGAATACATAGCAGTACACACATGCACAACCACGGGAGGTGGCAAAGGCTCAACATTAAGCATTACATCAAACTCAACATTAAGCATCTTACCTCCTCACCAGGCTCACCTCAGGCGAACAGGTTGCGCAGCACTGCTTGGCCGACCATGGACTCCTCCCTGGAATCCCGATCGACGCAGTAGAATTTCGTGAAGGTGTGCGTCGACCTCCACGTAGCAGCCCTGCATATGTCCAGCAGGGGCACACCAGAAAGGAACGCCGTGGTAGCTGCGATCGCTCTGGTGGAATGGGCTCTCGGACGGCCAGGCAGCGGTCGGTTTGCCAACCAATGACAGTACATGATACAGCCGGAGAGCCATCTGGAAATGGAAGCCTTCGAGAGAGCCTTCCCCTGATTGACAGGTCCAAAGTTCACAAAGAGTTGTGACGTCTTCCGAAAACACTTCGTGCGGTCCACGTAGAACTTCAGCGCTCTAGCCACATCCAGCGAGTGCAAAGTCCTCTCAGCCGGCTACGAAGGCGACGGGAAGAACACAGGCAACACCAAGGGTTCGTTGAGATGGAAGTCCGACGGTACCTTGGGCATGAAGGAGGGGTGCGTCCTGAGCACTACCCTCGTGTCGTGAAAAGTCAAGTACGGGGCCTTGCAGGAAAGGGCCTGGATCTCTCCCACCCGTCGTGCGGAGGTGATGGCCACAAGAAATGCTGTTTTCCACGACAGAAACTTCAACGGGGCCGAGTGCAGAGGCTCGAACGGAGGTCCCATGAGCTTGGTCAGCACCACGTTGAGCTCCCACGCCGGGGCCGGCGCCTTCACCGGCGGGAACGATCTGAACAGTCCCTTCATGAACTCTTTCACCAGACGATGAGACCACAGGGACGACCGGCCCGTGGTTCTGGTGTATCGGGAGATCGCAGCAAGATGAATCTTGATGGAAGCGTGTGCCAGTCCAGCTTTGGCCAGCGTCAGCAGGTACGGCAGTACCTGGGGAGCCGTAATCCGTAGAGGGTTAATCTTCTGTGCGTGGCACCAGACAGAAAACCTCTTCCATTTGTGTCCGTAGCATTTAAGAGTCGAGGACGCCCTGGCCTTTGCAAGAACCTCTCTGCAGTCGGCCGGTATGTCGTATCCTCCAAACTCTAGCGCTGCAGGAGCCAGGCCTGCAAGTTCAGCGATTTCGGGTCGTGGTGGAGGATGGCGCCTCCTTCCCTGGAGAGCAGATCCGCGTCCACCGGCAGCTTGATTGGCGGGGACGCTGACAAGTCCAGAAGGTCCGGGAACCATATCTGCCTCGGCCACGCAGGTGCGACGAGGATCATCCTGCACCGTGTCCTCTTGAGCTGGTTGACGAGCCGGATTAGCAGTGGCAAAGGAGGGAACGCGTAGAGGAACAGGCCCTCCCAGGGGAACGAGAAAGCATCGCCCATGCTCCTCGCCTGGGGAAACCTGCTGGCGAACCTCCGGCACTTGGAGTTCGTCGCCGTCGCGAACAGGTCGATCTGGGGTGTGCCCCACCGTCGGAAGAGGCGATCCACTAGATCCTGCCGTAGTTCCCACTCGTGGCACGAGCGCAGCTCCCTGCTGAGTGAGTCGGCGATGGTGTTTTTTATCCCTGCCAGATGAAATGGCACCAGAAACATCCCTTGGGCGACTGCCCAATGCCACAGGCCCTGCGCCTCCTTGGACAGTGCTGGGGACCTGGTTCCGCCCGGTTTCCTGATGTAAAACATGGTGGTGGTGTTGTCGGTGAAGATCCTCACCACCTTGCCCTTGAGGGACGGAAGGAAGGACCTGAGGGCCCAAAACACTGCACGGAGCTCCAGGACGTTGATATGTAGGGATTTCTCTGTCGGGAGCCAAAGGCCTCTTGCGTGCAGATTTTCGGTGTGCGCTCCCCACCCTTCCAGGGAGGCATCCCTGGTCACTGTCTCCTGGTGGGCTGGGGTCTGGAAGTCCATGCCCGCCGTCAGATGCGCGCGGGTGCCCCACCACCGGATCGCTCGTCGGAAATTCTCGTCGAGTGATCCTTTCCTCGAAGCTGCCCGTCGTTTGGATCCAGAGCGCGTCCAGGAACTCCTGCAGCGGGCGCATCCGGCGCCTGCACATGGGAATGAGGTAGATGCAGGAAGACATCATTCCGAGGAGGGACTTGATGGACCTCACCTTGGCCGCGTCGGCCACCAACATCTGCTGCACCTTGCCCAGGATGGTCCTGGTCCTCTCCTCTGACGGGGAGGCCAGAAGGGACACTGTGTTGAGCCTCGCTCCCAGAAACAGAGCGTCTTGCGCGGGTACCAGGTGGGATTTGGCGTAGTTCACGGAGAATCCCAAGTCCGTGAGAAGTTGGACGGTCCTTGCCGTGTGAACCATGGCGAGCTCCCTCGTCTTGGCTCGGATGAGCCAGTCGTCCAGGTAGGGGTAGACGTGGATCCCTTCGCGGCGAAGCTGCGCCGCCACCGGTGCGAGGCACTTGGTGAACACCCTGGGTGCCGACCGTAGTCCGAAGGGGAGGGCTTTGAACTGGTAATGACGCCCTTGGACCACAAACCTGAGGAATTTTCGGTGCCCCTTTAGGATGGGAATATGGAAGTAGGCATCCTCCAAACCCAACGACGACAGGAAGTCTCCTTCCTCCAGCTGACCCAGGACGTGCTGGAGGGTGACCATCCGGAACTTTTGCGCCTTGATGAACTTGTTCAGACGTCGCAGGTCCAGGATGGGGCACCATCCCCCCGTCTTCTTCTTCACGAGGTAGTATCTCGAGTAAACTCCGGAGACCCGAAGCCTCTTTGGGACGAGTTCGATGGCGCCCTTCCTGAGCATCGCCTTTACCTCCAGGAGAAGTTGAGGGACGTGAAGTTCTTTCCTGGCCACGGGGGGGACGCGCGGGCACCTTCTTTGAAACTCGAGCGCGTGGCCCCGGGCCAAGGCGTCCAGCACCCAACGGTCGGTGGAGATGGACTCCCACACGCTGACGAAGCTCGCCAGCCGGCCTCCCACCGGGGTGCTTCGGTGGGGGCCCGACCCCACGGCCGGTTCAATCCTGCTTCGACGAGGCTTTGCCGCCTTGACCTCCTTGGCGACGACGGCGGGGTCCGCCAGACTTGCCTCGTCCTCTGTAGGCCTCCTGAGACGACGAGCGGGCCGCTTGACGGTAGGTGGAGAAACCGCCGCCGGAACCTTTGGAGGCGCCCTTGCCTCCGCTGCTCCAAAAGGGCGTCCGTCGTTGTTGCAGAACTCCAAGGGCCCGGGCCGTCTCTGTGTCCGCTTTAATGGCCTGAAGGGAATCGTCCACTGTTTTACCAAACAGGTTGTTCCCATCGAAGGGCATGTCCAGGACTCTGGTCTGAACGTCTTGACGGAAGTCCGTAGCCTTGAGCCATCCACGCCGCCTAAGGCAAACGCCGTTGCCCAACTGGCGGAACCCAGTGTTGGCGATGTCCGTCGCAACGGTAATGGCGTGGTCCGAAGCCACCTCACCTTCCTGCAGGATCTCCAGGGCCTCTGCCCTCTTGTCGTCCGGCAAGAAGTCCAGCAGGGGAGCCAGTTTGTACCAGAGCTCCCTGTCGTAGCGGGCCACGATAGCCAAGGCGTTGGCCGCTTTAATCGTCGTCGCTCCAGACGAGATGACTCTGCGTCCCATAGCGTCCAATTTCTTTCCCTCGCCGTCCGGTGGGAAAGTCGATGTGGAGGCCGCACCCCCCCCCCGCTTTTTTCCTGGCCGCCGCGGAGACGACGGAGTCCGGGGTAGGCTGCGCCCGGAGGCACAGGGGGTCCGTATCCAGGACCCGGTACTTTTTCTCATACCGGTCTCTTCTAGCTGGCGTCGTGGAAGGGTTCTTGAGGAGGGTGAGGCCCTCATCCCAAATGTCGTCCAATAGAGGCACTGCGAGGACCGTCTTCCTCTTGGCCTCGCGCCGCTGATAAAGGAAACCTTCCTTCTTCTCCTCAGGGCAGAGTTGGAAAAGCTCGGATGCCCTGGCGATCATGGAGTGGAACAATCCAATCTCGTCGGGCGGAGAAGCCCTGGTGGGAGGCGACGACGGTACATCCTCGTCGTATACCTCGTCGTCCGTACCCGTCGCTGCCGTGTCAGTCCCCGTATCATCCCCTCGGGTGG
The DNA here is from genome assembly GCF_040938575.1 of Ambystoma mexicanum. Lineage (NCBI taxonomy): Eukaryota > Metazoa > Chordata > Amphibia > Caudata > Ambystomatidae > Ambystoma > Ambystoma mexicanum. The sequence continues at coordinate 1,092,610,787 of NC_090929.1, forward strand.
ACGGGGAGGAGGGCTGGAAGGGGCGCGACGGCTGAAAAGGTGGCGGAGGGTGGATCCTTCTTTTCTTGGTAGGGGGAACACCAGAAGGTCCCGGTTTTGGGTCCCCCGACGGGAGAGGTTCCGTCGGCAACGGTAGTCTCGTCCTTATCTCTGAGCATAAGGACTGTATGGCCAACAAAATGGCCGCCGAGTTGTCTCGTGGCGCTGGCAGAGGGGAATCCGACGGGCGATCAGGGATCGTCGTCACCTGCGTCGGGATCCATCCCGACGGGCCGGTCTTCTTCCACGCCGAGGCCGTGGCTGAAGACCTCGACCAGCTCCTCCTCCGAGGTTGAGGCCGAATCTACGACGCCCTGCCCCCCCTTTTTCTTCCCCACGGGGGATTTCACGGGGGTCCTATCGATGGGCACAAAAGAGGACTCCCTCCGAGGTGGCAGGGAGACTCTGAGCCCCGAGGTCGCCACCACTGGTGTAGCCTCCACAGGCTGAGCCAGGGCCGCCGCGACAGTTTCGATAGAGGGCTTGGCCGGATGGATTAAGGCCTTCACCACCTTAGGTGCGCTCACCGCCTTATCCTTGAGGGGGGGGACACTGCCTCGCTCCCCCTCTGTCTTCGAGCTCGACTGGGGCCTCTCCAGGAGCCTCGCCGGGTGCTCGGCCTTCCTCTTACCCGACCCAGAGCGTTGGCTCGTGGTTGATGGTGCCGGGGAGGGTGCGCCCAGCCTGGCGCCCGTAGAGCCAGACCGTTCGGCGCTCCCGGTGCCAGCGGACTCGCGGTGCTTGGCCTTATGTTGGACCCCCGTCGCCGGGGCGTCCTCAAAGGTCTTAGAAGACCGCTCGGATTTCCTCTTCTTCTCGCCGGACGGGCTCTTCCCTTCCAGCCAGTTGGCGAGACATTGATGGCGGTCCTTCATGGTCCGCTCCGACATGTTGCCGCAAAACGCACAGTCCTTCTCCACGTGCGTCTTGTCCTCATGTAGGCAGTAAAGACAAAAAGAGTGTTCGTCCTCCTTGAAGACGTTCTGCAGCTGGCATCCAGGGCAGACCCTGAACAGCTTTCCGGGCGTCGAGCTTCCCTTCTCCTGGGCCATGACCGGGCCTGAGAAACTTCTGGAGTCCTCCAAAAGCGTAGCTCGACGAAATCTTCACTCTTGAGGGGCGCAGACGAATCCGACACGGGTCCCCGTTGATCGGATGGAGAGTCGGTGGAGCTTGAGGCTCTTTTGACCGAAAAAACGAAGTTTTTGAGAAAAAACGTGAAAAAAATAGCACCAACGCTCGAGAGCAATAGCACGAGGATCCCAACACATGAACGTGCGGTAAAAATCTGAAGATGGCTGCCAGAGGCGGTGCTTAGGTAGAGGGCAGTCATTGGCTGTGGTCAGTATGACGCAGAGACCAGTGATTGGTTGTTACTACGAAAGACAGATCAGAAACAAAACTGATACTGGTTTTTTCTTTACCGAGGATTCCCAGCCTGACGACGGGGAATATTCATGAGCATGTGAATCCATGCCAGACCCCATGCTGGAGAAATAGTGCCTACATTCTTTGAAGGCTGCTTTAATAGCCAACAGCTCCTTATCCGTGATGCCGTAGTTAAGCTCTGCTGCAGTGAACTTCTTTGACTAAAACGCCACTGGATGCAACTGTAGGTATCTGGGTTCTTCTGGGAGAGGACTGCTCCTATAGCAACGTTGGAAGCGTCAGTTTCAACCACATAAGGCAACTCTGGCTTAGGGTGTTGCAAGACTGGAACTGTTGTGAATTATTTGTGCTTCAGAGTCAGAAACGTTTCCTCTGCTTCCTGAAGCCAATTAAACTTCTTGTTTTTCCGAAGCAGGGTTGTAATCGGGTGTACTAGCTGGGAAAAGCCAGGAATGAAGCGCTGATCGAAATTTGCTACCCCTAAGAAGCTTTGGACCCCTTTCACAGAGGTTGGTGAGGGCCAGTTAAGGATTGCATCCACCTTTAGATTGTCCATCCACATCCCCTGTTGGGTAAGAATAAAACCCAAGAACTCGACCTAGGAGACATGAAAAGCACATTTCTCTAACTTGGCGTAAAGTGGGTGTTGACGCAGTTTCTCAAGGACCACTTGCACATGAAGTATGTGGTCTTGGGAGTGTAGCAAAGTAGATGAGAATGTCGTCGATGTAAACCACTGCACACACATCCAGCAACTCCCGTAGAATGTCAGTCATAAAATACTGGAATGCAGCGGGGGCGTTACATAGCCCGAAGGGCATTACTTGATATTCATAGAGACCATACTTGGTGCGGAAGGCCGTCTTCCATTCTTCTGAGTTCTTTACTTGCATCAAATGGTACGCCCCCCCCTGAGCTCCAATTTGGTATAGATTGAGGCTTTCTTGACTTGGTCGAGGAGCACAGGTATTGGTGGCAGTGGGTACCGGTTCTTGACAGTAATTTGGTTCAGTGCGCAGTAATCGGTACAAGTTCTGAGGTCCCCCTCCTTCTATGGCACGAAAAAGAGGGGAGAGGCTTCCGGGGACTTGGACGGCCTGAAGAAATTATTAGCAAGGTACTTGTCTATGCAAGTCTTCAGGTGTACATTTTCCTGTTCCGTCAGAGCGTAGATTTGGCTGCACAGGACTTGGGAACCCAGAATGAGGTCTACTTGACAATCGTACAGCCTGTGCGGTGCAAGGGTATTGGCTTGCTCCTTTTGAAATACGTCCAGGAATTCTGCGTACTCGGTGGGCAGTGCCCCCACCAATCCTAGAATGGAATTGGCTTCTTGCGTGTAGACATCACCTGATCTATCCTGGGTGTATACATAGCTCTCAACCATTTCTGTTGCAAAGGTGGGTGAAATCACCCGATTTTGTTTTTGGCGGGTGAGACGCCCATTGAAATGAATGGGCGTGCAGGAGGCTTGGCGGGTGAGTCAGCCCTTTACAAGGCGGGTGACACCCGCCAAAAGCGTGTGAGTTGAGAGCTATGCTGTATAGCTGTCTTGGTAACATGAGTGCTTGCACCTGTCCGAGAAGGTGAGGGTTCACCATTCAATGCAGGGATTGTGGCTTTCCAGCCAGGGCATTCTCAGTATACGATGGTACTGAGGAGCAGCAATTGAGTCGAAGGAAATGCTCTCTCAGTGTCCATCTTGACAGAGCAGGTCAATCTCTTCGGTGCATTGGGTCACTGGTCCGGACAGCAACTGAGTGCCATCTACTGCTGTGATGTTTTCTGCTATGGATTTTGGCTGAACAGTAGCCCAGATTCTGCGTGCCATGTCGTGGTCCATGTAGTTGGCTACTGCGCCGCTGTCCACGTATGCCTCTAAGACATGCATCCATGAAGGCTGTTCATGGCAGACAAGAACTACAGGTATGACTAGGTGTGAGGTTGCAGATACCTTCTCCTTGCTCGGCAAGCTGACCTCTATGCTTGCCGGGCACTGGTGTTTTCCGACTGAGTTCCTTTCTCACCCCTGTCAAGGGCCCCTACCACCTTCATTGGTGGTTTTACCAGGCAATCCCGAAGAAAGTGGCCTGCTTTTCCGCAATAAAGACACAAGTGCTGTTGTCTCCTCTTTTCTCGCTCGACTCGGATGAGTGGACTGCGTAGACCTCCCAACTGCATTGGTTCTGGAACGGGCTCAGGTTGACATGCTGGGCCTTCCCTTGAGCGGACGTACAAAGCTCTGCCCTCCGAGAGCGCGTAATCCGCTCTGCAATCCTGTAATCTGTGGTCGAGTTGTAATGCCCGATCGATGTATTCTGCACATTGCTAGGCTGGGTCGACAGCCTAGGCCAGGACGTCCTTAAACTCCCCTCGTAGCCCCTGGTAGAACAGGGTGGTTTGTTTTACTTCGGGCCAGTTGGTCTCAGCAACAGGCCGGTTGAAGGTAGCTACGTAAGAGGTCTTGACTACACTGTCGTAATAATAGGAGTTCGCTATCCAGAGCTTGCCCTCGGGCATGGCGGGCAAACAGTTTTTCTAGTTCTTGTTTGAACCCTAGAAACTTGCGCAAGAGGGAATCATCCTGATCGACAAGTGGGATGGACCAATCTGCTGCGTGCTCCCCCAGGTAGGACAAAACAAGGGCCCCTTTGAACTGGTTGGTAGGAAAGACCCCTGATCTACAAATGAAGTGTAAACAACATTGGTTCATTAACAATGCAAACTTGTGAGGATCCCCAGTGATGCGTTCTGGGGGAGCTAACGGAACTGCAGCAGGAATAACTACCTGAAGCGGTGCTGCTGGAGCAGCTGGAGGGCCGACGCCTGGCAATGGGGCCTGTCCCGCTTGGGTCTGAAGCAACTGCCTCGCTAACTCCTCTGTGCGATCTCCGTTTACTACTAATTCCCGCCGTAGAGCAGTGGTCTCTGCACGAGCTGAGTGCAACTCGGCTCAGAGCTCCCCTAACACTTGGGACAACTTGTCGACCTCCGAGGTGTCCATGATGCTCAGGCAGAAGGGTTAACGTGGTCTTTGTGTTCTGGAAGGCTTACCTGATGCCTGGCTTTCTGCGGGAGCGTCTGGTGTCTTCGGGAGGTGGGTTAGACCTGTCTGGGCCTCTTGCTTGGGTTTCACCTAAATGGAACACGTAAGTATGACTAACTAGTTTTCTGCAGTCCCAGACCACCTCTGAAACCCTTATGGTGTCTACGTGATTGCGGGAGTCAGGCTCACCTGTGAGTATGTAATGCGGCACTCTCCGTCCTGCTGTCTCTGGCAGGGACGCTGCTCTCCTCCAAGGTGGACACCAGTTCCTTCACTGGTGTTCAGTTCTGTTCAGACCCAGACCGGCTGTGGCCTGTATATGCTGTATGAGGCGATTGTCCTGTGAATGTTCCTGGACCCTTGTGGGCTGATCTGCTGCTGCTGTGGGCTCTTGGGCCTAGGGGTATTCAATGGCTTGATGGTAGTTCCTGAGGACTGTATCCTGTTCCACAATTGTTTTCCTGCACTCTCTACCCTTTTCGGAGTGTAGAAGAATGGACCTTCTTGTCCTTCTCAGCTGATCGCTGTACGCGATCAGTGAGCCGCGGTCTAGCTGCTCCTGCTGCGACACGCGATATGTGTTTCTCAAGGTAAATAGTACGTGCATAAAATGACAGCTGCTCGCCTTGTAGTTCGGGTGACAGCTTGCCTGTGCTCATCTCATTAACATTTTGTTTCCTCTGTTGCAAGTTTGTCGCCACAGAAAGGAGCCCCCTGGGTGCGAGTGAGGGAGAGAGCTAGAGCGGATTGAGGGATGGCATAACGTTGATACCGCAGCTGCTGGAGAGCAGCGTAAATCAGGTGGGTGCTTAAAAGCGGAAGTCCTTACTGTGGCAAGCAGACCCACTCTAACCTCACTTTTCTTCCTTGCAGGTGGAGCGCAGAGGCACTGGAGTCCGTGGTGTAAGCGTTATGCTTCCTCTGCAGATTAACGCATAGCGAAGTCAACTGCAAGGGGTGTGGGTTATATAGCGGCTTGCAGAGATGTTCTTTGGCCTAATGGGCAGCCATCTTGGGGTTACCAGGAGGCGCATTGCGCACCTTATTCCTAGCCTGCCCTATAAACCTATTGTGCCATAAGCGAGACCAACTAGCTCCTACCCCTACCCCTCTGGATCTAGGAATGTTCCTCATGTGTGCATGTGAGGGCAGCTTGGCCAGTAAAGGTGCGATAGTGCACCCGTGTGGGTGGTTTTGAACGTGGTCATGACAAACCGCCTCTTCCTCAATCTGCCCAACTCCACTAATCCAGAATAGGACTGCAACGATTAACCTTGGCTTCAAGCCCAGAGGCCACATCTCTCCATCGCTTATGTCTCTCCACTGGCTCTCGGTTACTGCAAGGATCAAGTTCATGAATCATCCACAATGCTTTCTGGGGCCTGCAACCCCCCTGCTACATCCAACGCGCTCTCCCAAAATACCTCCCTGCTAGAGCCCTTCAGTCGTCGAGCTCTAACTCTCTGCAGATCAGACGTTTTTCCAAGCAGAGTGTGGGGGTGGTAGATCTCTCTCTCCTGTGCAGGCGCCTTGTTCTGGAATTGCCTCCCTGCCCCTCTCAGACTTGAGTCTGATCTCCTTAAGTACCGGAAGCTTCTCCTCTCCCCCACCCCTGCTAATCTCCTCCTCTGCCTTTGACTGGCAGCCTGGTTACTTCAGAGCCATACAGGGCACCAGCCCCCCACCTCCACCCCTCACTGTCCAGTCTACCCCTGCACTTGGTCTCCCCTGACCCACCTTCCGCCCCATCTAGCACTTGCCCCAAAGGGCTCCCTGGCCTGCACTTGACTGGCTGGCTAGCTGGCCTTGAGCCATTCCAGCCCCCTTCATTGCACTTAGTGTTGCTCTTCTACTTGCCTGTCCTCCTGGCCTCCCTGCACTCTCCTTCTCACAGACCCATCTGCCCTTTTCTTGCACTTTGCCCTTCTGCCCACCCCCTGCACTTCTCGTTACTGCACTTGCATAATATGAATGTCACAAGGTCTAGTAAGATAGCTTCATTGTCTCCCCTGTTGCCCCACACTATAGCCTTGTTGCGCCTGGAAACACTTGTGTATAGGCACATTATAAATAACCAATAAATAAAATATATGATTTTGAAAAGTTTTAACTGCATAATGTGTTAAGGCCTAATAAATATATTTGTATACACAGGTGTGGAACTCTAATCCATGACGGTCTCCAATTGTAGTTGACTGAACTTGCACACTACCCCCTTAGCTCCTGAAGTCTGCCTTACCGCTTAGCTTATGTTAGAGTTTATTTGTCTAAATAAACATGTTCATAGACTAGTTTGAAATCAAGGCCATTCCACAAGGCAGATTCTTAAGCTCCATCTCAACAGGGACCAACAAGGTCAATCTCTACCCTCTAAATGGAACTCAATCTACAGTTAAAAGACACAATAGTCTCTCGATCTTACCACCCACTCTTCAAGACATTTGAAGAGTGTGACAACTATTGCAATAGTTTTCAATCTATACCCCCATCTTGAGCAATTAAAAGTAGACCGTCTTTCTCTGGTCTTCGCCATCGCCAAGTGTCCTAGTTCATGGTCTAACTAGTGGGAAATGGCTAGCTGCTTGTGGAACCACCTGAGTTTTCTGGGCACCAGGCTAAAGCTCAACAGGCTCGCTGTAAAGGAGGCCATCATTCCAATAAATAGTTTGAGCGGGTTTGTCTGTAAATTGGCATTGGGCTTTCTTTCTTATGGACCCAAGAGAAGGACAGTGTCTGACCCTTGGGAGTTTTTTTTCCACAGCCTTCGGGTGAGGAGGGCGAAGAGACCTAGCCTAAGTGGAAGAACAGGGTGTCCACCAAGTAAGACCAAAACACTCTTAATGGGTACTTGTTAGGGGAGTTTTCTTAAAGACCACTAGAAGTAAGACTATATAAAACTAACACTTGGAATACAGGTCCCGACATCTTAGTAGAAGTCTGTACATTCCATAGGATCTGGCAGAATAGCAGAGCAGCCAGGCTCATTTTAGGAGGAGGATGTGAGATGTAGATAAAAAATGAAGGAAGGCAAGGCGTGCACTCCAGGACCTGGTCAATTAGACCTGTTGCAAAAAATATATATATATGGGTTAAATCCCAAAATGAACAAGTTGCTCAATGTTACCAGGGTTGGATCCCTTCAGCTGCAGTTCTGTTGTCTGCAGTTGTACTCCTTCAAGCGCTTTCTTATCTCAAATAATCATCAGGAAGGCTGAGTTTCATTAGCAGGTGTTACTGATTAGTCTCAAAGATTTCTGGTAGTTGTAGTGAGAAAGTTTTTACAGTACAGGTGACCAGCAACCAACACCCCTCCAATAGCACAAGTCCTTCCCAAGTTTGGGGGACGGGAGAGAACCATCTTTATGATTCTCCAAAGTGGGGCACAGTCGCCACTGCCTCTGGAGCCCGGAACTCCCATAACAGTAGGTAAAAATGAAGGAAGGCGAGGCGCGCACTCCAGGTCCTGGCACACACGAAATGTCCCCAGACCAATCATGCCCATCAGTCCAAATGTGTGGGATTCCACTCTGTACCATAGCAAATGTGTCTTGCATGCCAACACACATCATAGAACTATACCTGACAGAATGTCCTGTGTCCCCTACAGGCACTCACGCATCACCAGAGGCATTGGAGGACGACAAGGGGGCAGGCCCAATTGGAAATGGTGCCTCCAGGTCCTCAAGGGCAGCCACCACCACCACCACCCCACAAAGGCGCACCCCGGCTATGCCTAGGTGCATGGACTGCTGCGAAACACCTCGGCCCTGCAAGGCCAAGCCTGCAGGTAGCACTTCAGGCTCCACAGGAGCACCTCCAGGCCCACTGAACCCACTTCCGCAGCTGCAGTGTCCCACACAAAGGCCACATATTCCGGCAGGCCCACTGTTGAGTTACAGGGGGACATCAGCCCAGTGTCACAGCACAGAGAAGGGGCACAAACCCCTCACCGCCGCCAGCGTACCCAGACAACAGCGCAGGATGTGGACACGCCACCGGCTCACCAGACTACAGCCCAGAGCCACTACTCAGCCCCACTCCCATTCAGCATACACCACCCAGCAACACCATCCTTCAGAGGCTGGTTGAGATGGAAGAGGCGACAAAGGGAGCTGGAGGCCATTGGGCACACCCATTCGGAACACCTCCAGACAATCTGCGATTGCCTGCAAGGGGACACCTGCAGAATTGTGAGAGCGATGGGAAGAAACCGGGAAGAGGCAGCTGCCAGTACTGCCACCCTGACTGTTTATGGGCAGAGAGTCAGGGACATGACTGAAGGGGTCTCGGCTCTTGCAGAGGCCATCCGTCATAGCACAGAGGTCACACTGCAGCACATCTGGGGCCAGGGTTAATACACCCGCCAGTTCCACGACACCCACTGAGGCTTGCAGCAGAGCACACCCAGGCGCCGGTCTCAGCACCAATTGGGTCCCAGACGAGCAGTGTCTGGCATGGGTCGAAAGAAGCCATAGAAATAACACTGACACATTTTGCCAAGAGTGGCCGTGCTGGGGAATTAGTGGGGGGGGGGGGCAGGAGGGATAGTGTGCTGGGGAGTTGGTGGAGGGAGGAGGGATAGTGTGCTGGGAGGGGGTGGGGGGACCGGATGATAGCGTGCTTGGGAGTTGGTAGCAATAAAGGTGTTGAACTGCATCAATGCGAGGACATGGTTGATTGTGTCAAAGCGTGTTTATTCACAATAGTGGGTCTTGCTCAGTGGTAAGTGTCTTTTGCCATGTACATGTGTTAGAAAATATTGTCCATGAGGGCCTGGCATGCAATTCTGCCACCCAGGACATCTCTGTTGATTCGTACTACAGCTCCTGCATCATGATCAGCATCCTCATCCTCTGGGGGTGGCATGTCTACATCAGGGGGCAGAGGTACATTTCACTGCATGCAGATACTGTGCAACATGCAACACAGTAGCACAATTGAGCCAACTTTTCCAGGGGCATACATCAGTGCCCTCCCACCCCCAGCCCAGTGCGATCAAGGAAGTGGAAACGTGCCTTGAATAGCCCAAAGGTGCACTCAATGCATTTGTGGGTCCTGCTGTGTGAGTGGTTTTACGCTGTCTCTTGTAGTGTTTGGGGAACCCGCACAGGGGTCATAAACCAAGGCAGCTGCGGATATCCTCCTCCTCCTCCTCCTCCTCCTCATGGTCCTTCTCCTCCTCCTCCTCCTCCTCCTCCTCATAATCCTCCTCCTCCTCCTCCTCCAACCAAGCCCCCTGTGTGCTCCGGTGCCCTGGCCTTCTCCTCCTGCCTCTCTGCTTCCAGACGCAGCATGAGCAACTGCCTGTCCCAGCTCACAGTGGTTTATGTCAGCATGGTGTGGGAAACAGTATTTGGGGTAGGGGTGATCCTTATGTAGCCAATTGGAGTGCATTGGTTGCACCTGTGCCTTGCTTTCTGCTGCCTGTGTCCATTGCCACCAGCTGAAAGCTGGAGGTAACTGTGGTGTGTTTTCAGCTCTATTAGCGTCGGACATGACTTGTGATGTGGCTGTGTTTGCGCCTCGTGTGGCCGGCTGTAATAGCGTCTGCTGATTTTACAGTCTGCAGTATTTGCGCCGGCGCATTATGCGGCAGAGCGGTATTGTTGGTGCTAATTCCGTTACCGCCACTTTTAAGGGTTACCGCCGAACTTGTGATGAAGCCCATTATGACTGGACCAACACGTCTAAATGATGATGAGTAAGAGGAGATATGAAGAATATGGATACTGTATAGGAGCCTCTGCCCCGAAGAAAAGCAGGAGTATAGCAGGGTCTCCATTGAGGGGGGGGGGGGCAATTCATTGGATTGGTTGATGGGGAAACGACAGGGGAAACGCATGCGGAGGAGACTTAATTTTGAAGATGAGGGAGAAGAGGAGAGCGATGACAGTATCGGGACTATGGGGTCAGATGAGGACCTAGAGGAAAGCGATGATGACGAAGGGAGGAGGCCTTGCCACCCTCCAGGCAAAGCCCTGGAAGGGAGACACTGGGGCAAGGAGAGGAAGACACTGAGGAAAATAAGGGAGAACCCAAATGACGCCTGGAGAGTCCCAAAGATAAGTTGCATAGCGCAGATGAATTTGCTCCATATTTACCGAGACTCAGAGCCTTACCGGGGCAGAAAACAGCAAGCATGAAGAGAGCGTATACAGCTAACATAGACATAGGGAGACATGACAGGAGAATACATTGACACAGTTTCCGTTGCTAGAAAAGGGTGGCAGACAACCACAATATATACCATGGCAAGAAATGGACAAGGATAATTTGAGGTGCAAGCTGCCCTTGTTGACTGCATAAGCAGGGAAATGGATATATGAGTTAGAGAGATTAGCCTTCAAGGCTTTGATTTCACTATTGAGCACAGGTCAAGTACCCAATATAAGAATGCTCATTCTTAAGGATAGAGGGATACTTTGTATCCCTCCTAAAACTGTATACTATAAGAAATTGGCACACACCAACGTCTCTGGAGTGCGAAGGGGATACCTAGTATCCCCCTTCTCTTTGCTCCTGTGACTTTTTAGTCACATAAACAACACTCTAGTTATGGCTGGTGGCAGTGTATGTGTTCTACCAACTATTCTGCTATTTTCTTTACTGCAGACTGGATTCACGATCTCAGCTGCACAAAATAGGGTTACCTATGTCCTAACATGATGGATTTTTTTTTTTTTGCGTGGTTGTTCATTGTTAGCCCTCTTTTCCTTCTGGGTTGGGGAGGTCTGTGTGGGTCTCCGACACATTTGTAGTGCAATGTCTTGCTGAGGCCGAATCCTTCCAAGTCTCTGCTGAGCTCCAGGTGAACCTCCAGAGAAACAATCGGACTCATCCAAATCCCCTCACCAGAGTGCAGGACTCAAGGAATCTAAGAAGATTGACGGGTGAATTGTGTCCTTTGTTTGTGCTGCAGAAAAGGTGCCAAAACCGCAGACTGACCAGAGAAGCTGAGGGAATCCACACCAGAGGTCCTCCCTCGAGACAGCTGCAGAGATATCCTGATATCCCGATCACAGTCCTGCCTTTCGTCACCAGACCAAGCAATCCAGACAACGGGTCCATTGCTGCTGCAAAGAGGAGAATCCAGCCACAAACATTTCTTCTAACATAAGGAACTGTGGGGTGAAAAGGTTTTGCTTACCTTAAACGAAGAAGTCGCTCTACAGTGTTGGAGTACACATAGAGGTGCCCAGGTCTTTTAACAGGGTCTGCAACATTGTGTCAATTCCTCTAGCATCCTTGACTAGAGACTGAATGTATCCACTGGAACTTTTACTGTTAAGCTGCTTCGTAAGACTTTGAGCCCTCTCCAAACGGACTTCTGCATAGAGTTCGGGATCAGACTTTCAAAGCTGTAGTTTGCCAGGAAAACGTCTCTAGAACCTTAAACTCTGCTACTGTTTGACTAACCAACCTTTTTCCTTCCGAAAAGACTATCTTATGTGGATTTGCTAACTAAATACAATTACTGTACATCTTTGTCTGTGTGCGAGTGCGCGGTCAGACCTGTAATACGGTAGAACTGTCATTAGTGTCAAACTGTAACAATGGTAACCACGAGCAACTACCAATAAGCAGTGGCCTTTGAAAAGTATTTAAAAGTAATTCTGTGTGTTGATTAAGTGAATCTCTTATATAAATTTACTGGTTTAAGTGTTTCTTTGGCCTCGGTGTACTTACCTACAGCTCAAATCTTCCTCTTACGATAACCTGACTACTCTGCCACTCTACCAAGGTGATATGACTAGTACAGACTAATAGAATTGGGGACCTTTTTTACCATTGGGCTATATGAAGTCATAAAGTCTTACCTCAAGTGGACTTTTCCTACTCACCTAACAGGCACGTGTGTTAAGTTATCTTGGAGCAACTCCCACTGAACATTGCCGTAACATGCCAACAGCGTGATATTATTTGCAATGCGTGCTGAGTAAGATGCCGAAGCAGTGACCCTCTTGCCTAAAGCGTCTTACATTTTTTTCTGGAGTTGCCTCAGTATCAGAAAGTGGCACTCCCAACATTTCCTAGTGGTAGTGACTACCAGCGAGTCAGTTATGTGGCCCCGGATATACAGAGGGTCTGTTGGCACAGATTCAAAATCTTCTCCACACGTGGGTTGACTTTCTGTGTGGGGGAAGGTGTGAGAAGAACAAGTTACTTACCCCGGGAAACGTTCTTTCAAATGATGTTCCTCCCAAGTATTCCTCATCTTTGATATTCGATATCAAGCTTCAGCTGCTTCAGAATTTCTTTTTCGGCAGAGGACGCTGTGCGTCGATGCAGTCGACTCGAAGTCCCCAGAGGGCCTCCGTCTCGAAGGTGCTGTCATCGAAGGTATATCTAGCACGCGCAGCGCCCGTTGGCTTCAGCTCTGTTTTTTCTTTCAGTAGAAATTACACGCATAACCCCGGTTTTGTCCGTACTAAGCTTTGAAGGAGCGAAATCTGTAATAGCATAGGAAATTCTACTATGGGGTAAGCTAGGAGGGTGATGAGGAACATGTGGGAGGAACATCCAGTCGAAAGAACGTTACCAGGCGTAAGTAACTTGTTTTTAGAATGGATTGTGTCCTCCCACGTATTACGCAACTTTTATAGATGTCCAAAGCAGTGTTTGTTTTGGTGGAGGGAGTAAGAATTCAGCAATCAATGGTTTCCATGAACCGAATGGAGGACATCTTTTCCAAAGCTTCAACCCTGATGAGGGAAGAATCAAGGCAGTAATGCTTAGTGAACGTGTGCATAGTAGACCAATTAGCCGCCTCACAAATGTTTTTGATTGGGACACCCTTTTCCAGAGCCGTAGATATAGCGATGCCCCTGGTGAAATGGGCCCTTAAACCTTCAGGAGGATCTTTGCCCGCCAGCCTGTAGAATTCTGACATTGCCAGAATGATCGGTCTGGATTAAGTCTGGTTTGTCACAGCCTGACCCAGTTTGTGACCTGTATAGCCTATAAAAAGCTGATCATCTATCCCAAGTTTGGATAATCTAGAGATGTAGAAGTTTAGAGCTCTACGTGGATCCAATCTGTGTAATCTCTCCTCTTAGCAAGGATGAGGTGGAGGATAGAAAGTGGGCAATACAATGTTCTGTCCTAAATGAAAATCTGAAATGATTTTAGGTAAAAATCAAGGCTTAACCCTCAGAACAGCCTTATACTTTTGGAAAATAGTAAAGGGTGGCTTAGATGATAGTGCCTGCAATTCAATCACTCTACAGGCTGAAGTTAGCGCTACCAATAGAATGGTTTTAAATGTTATCAACCTTAACAGACATGAATGTAGCGGTTCAAATGGTGCACACAAGACATTTTAATACCAGATTAAGGTCCCAAACTGGAACCTGGAATGGGGATGGGGACACATTGGTGAGTCCCTTTAAAAATTGTGTTACCAGTGGGATCTTTAAATATGAAGATACCTCCGACGAGTGCTTAGCGCCGCCAAATAGCCTTTAATTGTTCCAACCTGGAGCCCCAGATTGGCTAGGCATAGTAGAAAAGATAACACTTCTGGTGTTTTGCATAGTAAAGGGTCTACATTATTGTCCTCGCACCAGCAGCAGAATATGGAAAGGTCCTTCTTGAGATTTACTCTGCGCGCCAAACCAGGTTTGGTCCCTTTGTTCGCTTTGCCTTTGGCGGGACTCCTCTGGCTCCAGGGTGTTTGGTGGGGGCAGGAAGTGAGGGAAGTGAGGGAGGTGCCCGAAACTCCCTGTGCCTAGTCTCCTAGGAGACCCAAATACACACTGTGGTGATTGGCCGGCTGACTGTCCGGCAAGAATAGCCACCCTGCTGGGTGACTGACGGCTAGGCTGGAATGAATGGGAGAAACCTACATAAAAGGCAAGGCTTTTTGGCTTGGAAGGCAGAGTCGACCACCGGACAAAGGAATCCAAAGAGGAACTTGAAAAGGAAGCCTGCTGCAACTCCTGGACCATTGGTTTGCTCGGTGAAGCCCTGCTGCTGTGCTGAATCTTCAAATTCGTATTGACAGAGAAGCCCCTGCAAGGACGACTTCTCCCGTTGAGTTGGTGGGACCAATCAACTCCAAAGTAAGCCACCTAGACATCCTTCTCGGAGCTGGTTGAATTTCCACAGAGTTGCTGCTGGAAAACGAAACGCCAGGGAGAGGAACACTAGATTGTGTGCGTTGCTTTTAAGTTGGCCAAGAGCTCCAGGAAGATCCTCCGACTCCCAGGAAGCAGGACTGACCGAGCCTGAGCCACCTCAACAGAGTGCTTGACCCCAGATGCAAGGAAAGCCGATCGACAGCAAGAAAACACGGTGGTGCGGTTTGCGGTGTGCCATTTCGAGGAACAACCAACTATAACGAGGTAATTGGACCCGATTTAGTTGCTGAATCTGAAGCACCTTTGCAGAATTGTTGAAAAGACGACTGTGCCAAGAACACAGGCACACTATCCCAAGCTGTGGTTCCGTGGGATAACCAGGACCTATCGAACAAAATGGACTGACGCCAACATCTGAATCATCTGCGCCGAGTAATAAGTGCAGAGACCTGGGCTTACCCTACCAGAACAGACAGCATACAGAAGTCGTGCTGTTGATTTGTCCAGAAGAAGGTTGCTACACTGCGAAGACCCCAAGAGCGTTTTTTAGAACAACCGAAACACGTGTAGACATCTGGAATCTGTGAGAGTTATTCCTACACAGATGGGTTTACTAAGCAAGAGATCTGAACCCAGTAGAATTACAACAACTTAGTGGTCACATCTAACCATAAAGGGTTAGACTGAGAAGAGAGAAAGTGTATGAATGGAATGCAGAATGAGAGAGAATGAATGGTAGTGCACTGTGATAGGTGAGCCTGGTCTTTGAAATGGTGTATTCAGAATATATAGATTTTTCTTTTGAACACACAATATGGATATTTAAAAATTGCAAAAACCAAAAAGAACATTATTTTTTGCATAATGTATACTGTTTTTTTTATATGTTTATGAAATGTGTATGACACAATACATCTGATTCCATTCTGTTCAATTAATTGAATCATTGGTCGATATTTGTTAAATAGACCATATACCGACGAAAGAGGACACCCCTCTCTCTGATTGGTCCAATCTATATTATCTCAAGAGGGGTCAATGTGAGCTGTAGGGGAGTTACACAGAGATTCATAGTGACAAGTATTCAAATAAACTCTTACACACAAGGTTTCTTGATTAAACAATTATTAATGTAACAGTCCGTTTGAGTAAGCCTTCTTCAGAAGGGGCAATATAATAGTAACACATAAATACACTCCAAAATACACACTTTTTATATTTCTAATTCAGTAAGTACATTTTCGGGATGGCACACAGACAATTCCTACATTCTCAGGTGACATAAGTAACTAGGACACTGTGGACATAAATAGATCACTGTTTGCATTTAGAACCAGACTTAAGAGTATGTCAAAGAAAAAGGTAAACAGAACAAGAGATCTCACAAATATTCCGAAAGCAGGTAAGTACTTTTTGTAAACCCCCCCAATGCAAAGGGAATTAACCCCATCCTACAAGGAAGGGGTTAACTCACTTTGTTGCCCATAGCACACTGCTGTGCTTTTAATGCATACTAAATGCATTATGTTCATATGGATCGACCATTCTAAGGTGGCCGACCTCTAGGGCCTACTAATTCTACTAACCAAGCTGCCTCCTGATTGGCTGCACATCAGCCTATCCCCCACCGGACACACAGGCAGGCGCAATCCAGGGTCAGCACTAAGGCGGAGAACGAAGGCTCCTGTCCTGAGCCTGTCCAGAGACGCCAGGGCCAGGAACGCTGCCCATTTGCACCGCAAGTATTTGGCGCAATAACCTTCCTGTTGCTGGTACTCCAACTGCCTGGTAAGCACCACTGTGTAATACCTCTAATGACTAACTTTGGCAACGGCTACTTTGACGTTCGCAACATTACACGTGCCTAAAAACCTATGTTGTACACAATTGTGTTTGGAATCTATAACAGCTCTACGGCCGCTTCTTTAGTGCGCCCATTTACTGTATTACACTCTTTGGTAATCATCTCTATGACAATCATTTTAATCGCATATGCCGCTAATTTGGCACTCATATTACTGTATGTATACTATCCGCTTAATATGAGTGCACTGATTTAAGTCTACAGTGTGAACTGCGTTGCACCACCAGCCGTATAGTCTTGCGGCCATCTGCCTGTTAATTGACTGCATTCTGTCACTCTGCCCTGTCACCACCTATAACTATACTTTTGGTCCTCCTTACTTGCCTGCACCAACAGCAATTTTAGCAACCGGATTGTGCTTATGTCTTTCACTGCCCTCTAGCAATCCTAGTTGGCTTTTTACCTGACTAGGCTTAACCGCCTCTAGGTCGCTGGTACCCATTGAACTATTAGCAATTCTAATTGTTATCACTCTGCTCCTAATTGTCCTGGACAACTGTATCTGTTTGCATCGTCAGTATTTTAATTGCTCTGTCCTGAATGAAACGTGCCTAGTTTACCTAACTGCACCATCTACCAGCCACACTGAAAGTGATAAAATGCCTTTGTACTCCTGCCTGCCCTGATGATTGTGCCACTCATCATGTAACTTGTATTCCTGTAATGCGCATCTTTATAACCTTACCATGTCACCCAAAAGTAGCCATACCGGTCTGATTAATGCCTGCCTAACCTATGTTAGATAGTATACTGCATGACACTCTGCCCACTCGCCTCGCGCCCCTGCTCCTGGTTCTTACTTGCTATGTGATTGCGGCCATTCGCCCAGTACCATTTGAGCCTGCAAGGCAGACCCTCTGTGGATTCCCAGGGGTGTCCTCTTTTGGAAAATGCATGGGGTTCCCTGTTTTCCTTGATGGCTTCGACACCCTAGGCCCAAATCTGTAGGTTGCCCACATGAACACAATGGGCAGTGGCGAAAGGCTTGGGGTGACCAGTGGGTTACCCTTTTCCTTTTGCGCCCCCGGTAGGTGCACCCACACACATGAGGTACCGTTTTCATTGGGACACCTGTGGTAACGTGGGACGGTAGGCCATGTGTTGTTGGGGGCGTGTTTCGATGGGTACGCCGAGCGAAATGTGCGGAAAAAGCTTTTTTTTCCCCCACATTTCGGACTTTGCGGGGCTGTCTGGGTAATAAATTCTGGGGCCATGTGCGCAAATCATACCTCTGCGGATTCCCAGGGGTGTCCTCTTTTCGGAAATGCATGGGGTTCCCTGTTTTCCTTGGTGGCTTGGACACCTGAGGCCCATATCTGTATGTTGTGCCGGTCGGCAGAATGTCTGAGATTCCGCTCTGAAAACAGACTTGGGGTTACTTGTGTTTTAGGCTTTTCCCTTGGCGGCCAGGTAGGTGCACCCACACATGCGAGGTACCGTTTTCATCGGGACACCTGTGAGAACACGGGACGGTAGGCCATGTGTTGTGTTTGTGTGGTTTTCATAACGTTTTGACCCATTTGCTGGTGCCCTTTGTCTCACAACCCTTTCATTTCCCAAATGTGACCTACATTTGGTCGCTGCTTTAGCCACCATAAACTTTTGTAACCTGCACAAGTCACCTACCCTTAAAAAGGTCTGCCTGAGCTCTTTCAAAAAATGTATGCTTGCCGTGCCTCACCAAATTGGTTTTCCCGATTTACACATGCTAAGTGCGTCTGGTCAGGCCGTGAGCGTAAAACTCCTGTGTACCATGGCTCAGTGTTTGGCTTGTGGTATTGCTTGTTTTGTAAAACACTACAAAAAATGTGTGCTCTCCTAACTGCAAGAGACGGGGGAATGTAGCGGAGCATTGCTTTTCTCAAAATTCATAGAAGCCATTGCCGTACCAAGCCAACCATGTCCAACAACTTTTTTTTCGGTCATTTTCCTGCTTTTCCCCCAATCGATGGCAGTTTCCCCTACCTAGTTGTTGCCTGACCTACGCAAATCATCCCTTCCTCAACTTGGGATTTTGTCTACTTTACAGAAATATATGCCTTTCTGTCCTCCAATTCGGCTTTCCTGCCCTTATCTTCCATCCCGTCCATGCATGTCCAATTGGCAAAAATGGCCAAAATCGCCTACCTCTCACAAAACGGTTGATAACCACATCAAAATATTTTTTTTCCATTTCCACTCAACCTGTTCTTGAAAGCCAGGAACTTGGGGAACTCAGCACAGCAAACCATTTGTTCCTAGCTCTTACAAGGAAAAAAACCACAGGCTTCTTTGTACATCATTTTATTGGCATTTTTTGAAAAAATCCCAAATTTTTGCCCGGTTTGCTTATTTTCTTTCACCCCCCCTACAGCAATCTGGGGAAAAAAGGAGCCAAATTTGGCCGAGATATCTCATGTAACAAAAAAGTTACAAGCCATTGAATGGCCACATACCAAAATCACCAAAAAAGGCCCTGGCACTGGGGAGACATAACAATGGCACTTAAAGGGTTAAACAATCCTGGGTGCTCCCACTGCTTAAAAAACAAACTTTAGACCTGTCCATCCCGACCAATTACAGACCTATCACCACAGTCCCTTTCTTACTTAAAATCATCGATAGAGTAACTTACCTGCAAATACAGGACTACCTTGAAGCTAACCACTTATTAGGATCATGCCAGTCTGGCTTCCGCCCTCTCAATGGCACGGAAACAGCCTTAATAGACCTCAAGACCCAAATCGACGAGTTGAAGGACAATGGGAAATCAGCTATTCTACTCCGCCTTGACCTATCTGCAGCCTTTGACCTGGTGGATCATGCAGTCTTATGCAACAACCTCAGGTCGGCTGCCTATTTCTCAATTGATGCCATAACCTGGGTTCAATCCTTCCTAGCTAACCGTACAATGAGAGTCTTCTCCCCCTCAGCAGCCGCTGATCACATACAAGTCTCCTGCGGCGTACATCAGGGATCATGTGCGTCTCCCACCATGTATAACATCTTTACCCAGCCCCTCTTTGACAAGTTGGACAGACTGGGTGTCACCTACACTAATTACGCAGATGACACCCAGATCTTCATTCCCCTTTCGGGCAACTTCTTGGAGGACTCGGCCATAGTAAATAAGACATACCCCTTAATTCAGGAATGGATGGCATACCACGACCTCTGCCTGAATGACAAAACGGAGCTACTGATCCTGGGCTCAGAGAATCTACATGGCGTTGAGACGTTCCTCTGATCGCATCTGAACCTGCCAGTACCGAAACGGAACCGGAGAAGCCTGGGTCTGCCTGCATCGGGGACCGGTGAGTAGTGAAAACCCTAACCGGTCGCCCTCCCGCAGGAGCCTGTGGCTTTACATCGCTGTTGTAAACAGCAACCCTTTCCCGCACTCACGCCCTGCTTCTGCCCCCAAGTGGAGGCCTTGCCTGAGTCACTGGGATTTGTTCACCATCTTTTCGTCCACCTTTCTGAACTGCCTGATTTCACTGAAGAGACTCTCCTTTGCCCGTTGGCAACCGCGTGCGCAGGTACTTTTGAGCACAAGGCTCCACTCTTCGTAGGGCTCGGACTTCCTTCTAGTTAGGTGGCCTCTGATGTCGAACTGGGTGTAACGGTTACTTGCACTGCCCGTTTTCCTCCCCATCTAGGTGGTCTGCATATTTCGTGCTTCTAACTCTTTAGACCCCTCGGTCTTGTATATATATTGTATTGCTTGTGATGTGTTGGTTTATTGGAGTTTTACCACAATTCTTAACTATGGTCGATGTTACAAAGGCCTTGTAATAAATGTGTCTATATTTTTAATATAACACCTGTCTGGAGTAATTTGTAAGCGTCCTTGCTTTGTGTGCTCATTGCGGGCTTTCAGGCACCCTCACCCCTCTTGAGACCTAGTCTTGACCGCCGCCATCGCTACCCTGATTGGTCTGGCTTGTCCAGAGGTTACCCTGTTCCAAGAAACTAGGCTGGCCTTCTGAACCTCTGCCCCTCCAGGAAAGAGTTCAGAAATCCATCTGAACACTCCCACTGCTTAAAAAACAAACTTTAGACCCGTCCATCCCGACCAATTACAGACCTATCATAACAGTCCCTTTCTTACTTAAAAGCATCGATAGAATAGCTTACCTGCAAATACAGGACTACCTTGAAGCTAACCACTTATTAGGATAACGCCAGTCAGGCTTCCGCCCTCTACATGGCACGGAAACAGCCTTAATAGAACTCAAGACCCAAATTGACGAGTTGAAGGACAATGGGAAATCAGCTATTCTACTCCGCCTTGACCTATCTGCAGCCTTTGACCTGGTGGATCACGCAGTCTTATGCAACCACCTCAGGTCGGCTGCCTATTTCTCAAGTGATGCCATAACCTGGGTTCAGTCCTTCCTAGCTAACCGTACAATGAGTGTCTTCTCCCCCTCAGCAGCCGCTGATCCCATACAAGTCTCCTGTGTGTCTCCCACCATGTATAACATCTTTACTAAGCCCCAGTTTGACAAGTCGGACAGACCGGGTGTCACCTACACTAATTACGCAGATGACAGCCAGATCCTCATTCCCCTTTCGGGCAACTTCTTGGAGGATTCAGCCATAGTAAATAAGACATACCTCCTCATTCAGGAATGGATGGCATACCACGGCCTCTGCCTGAATGACGACAAAACGGAGCTACTGATTTTGGGCTCAGAGACGGCCATTAAAAAACTCAACCCCAGCTATGCTTCCTTTAACATCGACAATAAGGTCATCAAAGTGATGCCCGCAGTTAAAACCCTAGGCTTCTATCTTGACTCTGCACTTACCTTCAAGAAGCAAGTCAACTCAATAGCTTCATCTACAGCATACACTTGCAAACTGATCCGAGCCTGCAGACCATTCCTCTCTGAAACCTGCTGCATTACCCTAGCCAATGCACTTATAATATCCAGATTGGATTACTGTAATGCCTTGTACGCGGGCGCCAATAAGTACATTATTGAAAAAATACAAAGACTCCAAAATAATGCCCTTAGAGAAGCTCTAAATATCCCGAACAGAGATCACATCTCTACATTTAGAAGAGATGTTCACTGGCTCAAGATCTTTGAGAGGATCGTCCTTAAAACCAACTCTCTCACGTCCAAATGTCTGAACAATGGTATCCAGTTAAAATTTCGAATGCACATTTTCGAATGAACTTTTTTCCCGACATTTTTCATTCGAGAAAAAGGCATTTGAAAATGTGACATTCGAAATTGTCACTATAAACCCTGAACAATATAGCGCCACCTTATCTCGTCGAAAGAATAAACAAGAGAATCACTGCCCGCCCCATGAGATCTGCCAACGCCTAAACTTTAGAGGTCCCCAGATTTAAACGCACCACAGCTGGCGGCTCTAGCTTCCCGGTCATAACCGCTCAATACTGGAATGCACTCCCTGTAGATCTCAGAACAGACCAACTTTACTCAAGATTTAGATAGAAAGTCCTCACCTGGATACGGACCAACGATGCCTAAACCTACTGACCCATCGATCCCACAACTTATACCTTGACTGCACCTGCCACCTAATGCCTGTTAGGCCTTACCGTTCTCAATGTATCTGTTACTATAGTACCACCTGACTGTAATCTTGGAATACCCATATGTGACCACTATCTTTGTAAACTATGTGGCAGTAATCCTGTTTATTTCCTGTATGTACGTACCCATCTACCTTGTAACAAAGCTTTAAGTATACTTGTAATGTTTGCGCCCAGCTACCCGAGGGTTTGGTGCGCTTTATCAAATAAACAAACAAACAAGCCAAACACAATGTCAGAGGGAATAAGAGTCATTCAGGGAGCCAGGCTAGGGCAAAGTCAATTGGGCAATAGTCTAGGTGAGCTGAAGCACTTCCCAGAGGTAGGTAAAAAGTATTTCACAATGTTTTAGAAGTCTTTGTAGAAAAAGAAGAAATCAAAGTAGGGCCATAAGCTGTTTAGGCTTGTGGAGTAAAGAAGCTGTTAGCAACTCTACAGAGCAGCCAAGACAGGTCTCAGCAGAGAACAAGTGAGATTACACAACAAGAGGTGCGTTCTCTTAGACTGTACAGTACCTTTGGTTCGAAGAAAATGGCTTTGACTGGTTTCTATTCCTGTGCAGCTCAGCAGATCCTGTGTTCCTGGGCATCAGTCGTGGGGACAAGCGGGAGGACGTCTAGAGGACTCCTGCACTGCAACGGGACGATCAGCGACAGACAAGGACCAACTTCTATTCAGTGGCACTTTGCGGTTTCAGCTCCTCGCGTCTCAGCAAATAGAACCACCATGGACTCTTGGCTGTTGAGATGGGCTTTCCTTGCATCTGGGGTCCAGCACTCTTAAGGTGGCTTAGGCTGGGTCAGTCCTGCTTCCTGGGAGTCCGGAGCATCTTCCTGGAGCTCTTGGCCAACTTAAAAGCAACGCAGGGCACACAATCTGGTGTTCCTCTCCCTGGCTATTCGGTTTCAGCAGCAACTGCAGTGGAATTTCAACCAGCTCTGAGAGGATGTCCAGGAGGCTTACTTTGGAGTTGACTGGTCCCACCAACTCAAGGGGAGAAGTCGTCCTTGCAGGCCTGCTCTAGTCGAGGCAAATTCGGAGCTTCAGCACAGCAGCAGGGCTTCACCAGGCAAACCAACGGTCCAGAAGTTGCTGCAGGTGTCTCTTCCAAGTTCTTTGGATTCCTTCGTCCAGTGGATGACTCTGCCTTCCAAGCCAAAAAGCCTCGCCTTTTATGCAGGTTTCTCCCATTCATTCCAGCCTAGCGGTCAGTCAGGCAGCAGGGTGGCTGTCCTTGCTGGATAGCCAGCCGGCCAATCACTTAATAGTGCATTCCTGTCTCCTAAGAGACTAAACACAGCGAGTTTCGGGCACCTCCCTCGCTTCCTACCCCTGCCCGAGACCCTGGAGCCAGAGGCGGGCTTCACTTGTGAATCCCGCCAACAGCAAAATGAACAAAGGGACCAAACCTGGTTTGGCGCGCAGAGTAAATCTCAAGAAGGACCTTTCCACAAAGAAATGGCGAAAAAAGAAGACCGGGCCATTTTGAAAAAAATTGCAACCTTGGGTGCTTTACTGTAGCTGCGAAAGCAGCCCACGGTAAATGCACAGCACGGTAGTTAAAAGTAACCCACTGCCACCAGCCATTCATCGAGGAAAGGTAACAAACATTTTACATGAGAAACTAGACAAAGGGGATACTAAGTAACCCCGCCAGCACCCTATTGTAAGATAGTGTGTGCTGGGTCTAGAAAGTTACAATATAAGTAAAGTCAATTTCACTTCACTGCTCGTGGAAACAGTAGTTTATCCAAGAGAAGGAATTTTAAACTTGGGGAAATCTGAAAGACTTCCCTATGCCACTGCACTGAAGGTGCAGTGTGCCACAATGTAAAAGATGATGCCTATGGAGTTTGTCAGACTCCATAACCAAAAAGAAACAGTTCAAATCACATGAAAATACATGAGAGAGTGGGAACAAAAGTTCTCACTATCTCCAGGTTAAAGAATTAAAGTCCTAAAATCGAGCAAAGTTGCTGGGGGTCTCTAAGGTAGAGAGGAATTATTATGTTTTGGAGAATTCTCCCCAAGGCTGACACATTCAACAAAGGTTTAGTTGCTGTTGAAGATCCTTTTGACAAACCTGTCAAAGGTTGGCTTGGGATTGTGTGCTTCTGTGATTGCACGTGTGTGTCCTTTTCACCAGTGGACTTCCCCGTAGCACAGCTTTCGGCCCGCCTATTGGGGCTGGTGACACAAATATGCGGGAGTCTACTGACTCCTCCTTTAAGTCTTTGACTTCCAAAGGGAGCCGTAGATGCCAAGCTCTTCCTCGTTTGAACCAACAGCACCAGTGGGGGAAATGAAATTCAACCTGCATGGTGTAGGCCACTCCCCACTTGGTGTGCCTGTCTAAGTGTTTTTTCCGCTTAAAAAGCTTGCAAGGGGAGGCCACAATGGGCACACAGGCGATAGAAGCCTGAGCGTAGTGCTCTCGCCTCGACGGGCTGTGACGGGACTTGAGCCCCCCTGACAGAACCCCCCACACCACAGAAGCGCAAAAAGTACGGAAGAGGTTCACTGAGGGTCCAAGGATCACCCAAGTCGAAGGCTGAGATATGGGCAAGTAGGGGACAATCGAAGCGGCGGAGCATTAAACCAGTGACTACGCCGAAAAAGACACCCGGACAGAGTAAAAGGCGGGAGTGACCCGGACAACAGCTGAGGCAGAGCATTGGGGCATTGGACACCGCGGGAACTCCTCCCGTGCTGGAGGTGCGGCAGAACAGAGTCGCAACCCAGAGCGCTTTGGGAGAGGAGAGAGCGGGGAGCGGAGGCAGGCCCAGCGGGAAGCCAGGCCTTCGGATCACGGAGACTTCAAGCCGGCGAAAGACCCTAGACTCAGGAGCGGAGCAGGAACGTGGGAGCGGGCCTCTGAGCACCGTGGGATTCCTGCATAGGACACGCCCCAGAGCCGGTGGGCGACGCACCAAACAGACCCGGCGCTGCCCCAGTGGAGAGAAGCGAGGTGAGGAGGCCGGAGGGCTGAGAGCACAAACCCCTCTTGCTCCCAGAGCAGCAGGTGGGGAGACACAGGGCCCGGTACCCTGCCCCCCCTCGCCCCAAATATGAGCATTCTGCAGCGACTCGGGCAGAGAGGGAACTCCAGACGATATAGTGGAGAGACACAGGAGGGCGGCGGCCAAAGCCAAATCTCTCATAGTGGTGCGCAGAGGAAGGTAAGGTGGGGCCTGCCCTCCAGCCCTCGAGAACCCTCACCACATCAAACAGTCCAACCGCCGGCTGGAGAGAGCCTAACGGGGGGTGTCACCACACCTACGGGGCAAGAGCACCACTAAACTAGCCCCCCACCAGGGATACCAAAGTAGGGATAGACGCTCGACCGAGCTACCCTCCGGATCAGGGCAGCTGGCAGGGGGGGGGGGGGGAGTGGATCGGAGGATCCGGAACCCTGTGGGAGATAACCCTGTGACCTGGCCCAGGGTGCGGGCCATCCGGGGGGTGGGAGGGAGACTGCAGCACAGCCTCGACAGTCACTATAAGTCCCACATGCGGAGTTAGCTGTAGGAGAGGTACTGTTACGCTCACCTGGTATCCACAGGGACGTCACCCAGCAGGATTACTCGCTGGTATGCTTCTCAGCTTTGCCCAGATGTGGTCTGCGGGGAAGGTTCTGATTGAAAATACAGGAGAACTGTGTTCAAGACTGACCGACGGGGTAAGTATCCTCCCTCCACCCCCCCATATGATTTCAGCCCTTCTGGGGCCCTCGCCTCACCTTGTGGTAGAGTTAGGAACACGTTACTTACCTGTAACTGTTGTTCTCCAGCATGGGTCTGGCATGGATTCACATGCTCATGAATATTCCCCGTCGTCAGGCTGGGAATCCTCGGTAAAGAAAAAACCAGTATCAGTTTCGTTTCTGATCTGTCTTTCGTAGTAGTAACCAATCACTGGTCTCTGCGTCATACTGACCACAGCCAATGACTGCCCTCTACCTAAGCACCGCCTCTGGCAGCCATCTTCAGATTTGGAAGCACGTGAAGTGGCAGTATGACCAAGTGAAGAGCCGCAGAGGGGTAGGCGGGAGGGTTCGCATGTGAATCCATGCCAGACCCATGCTGGAGAACAACAGTTACAGGTAAGTAACTTGTTCCTTCTCCAGTATGGGGTCTGGCATGGATTCACATGCTCATGAATAAAGAATACATAGCAGTACACACATGCACAACCACGGGAGGTGGCAAAGGCTCAACATTAAGCAGTACATCAAACTCAACATTAAGCATCTTACCTCCTCACCAGGCTCACCTCAGGCGAACAGGTTGCGCAGCACTGCTTGGCCGACCATGGACTCCTCCCTGGGATCCCGATCGACGCAGTAGAATTTCGTGAAGGTGTGCGTCGACCTCCACGTAGCAGCCCTGCATATGTCCAGCAGGGGCACACCAGAAAGGAACGCCGTGGTAGCTGCGATCGCTCTGGTGGAATGGGCTCTTGGACGGCCAGGCAGCGGTCGGTTTGCCAACCGATGACAGTACATAATACAGCCGGAGAGCCATCTGGAAATGGAAGCCTTCGAGAGAGCCTTCCCCTGATTGACAGGTCCAAAGTTCACAAAGAGTTGTGACATCTTCCGAAAACACTTTGTGCGGTCCACATAGAACTTCAGCGCTCTAGCCACATCCAGCGAGTGCAAAGTCCTCTCAGCCGGCGACGAAGGCGACGGGAAGAACACAGGCAACACCAAGGGTTCGTTGAGATGGAAGTCCGACGGTACCTTGGGCATGAAGGAGGGGTGCGTCCTGAGCACCACCCTCGTGTCGTGAAAAGTCAAGTACGGGGCCTTGCAGGAAAGGGCCTGGATCTCTCCCACCCGTCGTGCGGAGGTGATGGCCAGAAGAAACGCTGTTTTCCACGACAGAAACTTCAACGGGGCCGAGTGCAGAGGCTCGAACGGAGGTCCCATGAGCTTGGTCAGCACCACGTTGAGCTCCCACGCCGGGGCCGGAGCCTTCACCGGCGGGAACGATCTGAACAGTCCCTTCATGAACTCTTTCACCAGACGATGAGACCACAAGGACGTCCGGCCCGTGGTTCTGGTGTATCGGGAGATCGCAGCAAGATGAATCTTGATGGACGCGTGTGCCAGTCCAGCTTTGGCCAGCGTCAGCAGGTACGGCAGTACCTGCTGGGGAGCCGTAATCCATAGAGGGTTAATCTTCTGTGCGTGGCACCAGACAGAGAACCTCTTCCATTTGGTCCGTAGCATTTAAGAGTCGAGGACGCCCTGGCCTTTGCAAGAACCTCTCTGCAGTCGGCCGGTATGTTGTATCCTCCAAACTCTAGCGCTGCAGGAGCCAGGCCTGCAAGTTCAGCGATTTCGGGTCGTGGTGGAGGATGGCGCCTCCTTCCCTGGAGAGTAGATCCGCGTCCACCGGCAGCTTGATTGGCGGGGACGCTGACAAGTCCAGAAGGTCCGGGAACCATATCTGCCTCGGCCACGCAGGTGCGACGAGGATCATCCTGCACCGTGACCTCTTGAGCTGGTTGACGAGCCGGATTAGCAGTGGCAAAGGAGGGAACGCGTAGAGGAACAGGCCCTCCCAGGGGAACGAGAAAGCATCGCCCATGCTCCTCGCCTGGGGAAACCTGCTGGCGAACCTCCGGCACTTGGAGTTCGTCGCCGTCGCGAACAGGTCGATCTGGGGTGTGCCCCACCGTCGGAAGAGGCGATCCACTAGATGCTGCCGTAGTTCCCACTCGTGGCACGAGCGCAGCTCCCTGCTGAGTGAGTCGGCGATGGTGTTTTTTATCCCTGCCAGATGAAACGGCACCAGAAACATCCTTTGGGCGACGGCCCAATGCCACAGGTCCTGCGCCTCCTTGGACAGTGCTGGGGACCTGGTTCCGCCCTGTTTCCTGATGTAAAACATGGTGGTGGTGTTGTCGGTGAAGATCCTCACCACCTTGCCCTTGAGGGACGGAAGGAAGGACCTGAGGGCCCAGAACACTGCACGGAGCTCCAGGATGTTGCTATGGAGGGACTTCTCCGTCGGGAGCCAAAGGCCTCTCGCGTGCAGATTTTCGGTGTGCGCTCCCCACCCTTCCAGGGAGGCATCCTGGTGGTCTGGGGTCTGGAAGTCCATGCCCGCCGTCAGATGCGCGCGGGTGCCCCACCACCGGACCGCTCGGCGGAAACTCTCGTCGAGTGTGATCCTCTCCTCGAAGCCGCCCGGCGTTTGGATCCAGCCCGCGTCCAGGAACTCCTGCAACGGGCGCATCCGGAGCCTGCACATGGGAATGAGGTAGATGCAAGAAGACATCATTCCGAGGGGGGACTTGATGGACCTCACCTTGGCCGCGTCGGAAACCAACATCCGCTGTACCTTGCCCAGGATGGTCCTGGTCCTTTCCTCCGACGGGGAGGCCAGAAGGGACACTGTGTCGAGCTTCGCTCCCAGAAACAGTGCGTTTTGAGCGGGTACCAGGTGGGACTTGGCGTAGTTCACGGAGAATCCCAGGTCCGTGAGAAGTTGGACGGTCCTTGCCGTGTGCTCCACGGCGAGCTCCCTCGTCTTGGCTCGGATGAGCCAGTCGTCCAGGAAGGGGTAGACGTGGATCCCCTCGCGGCGCAGCTGCGCCGCCACCGGTGCAAGGCACTTGGTGAATACCCTGGGTGCCGACCGTAGTCCGAAGGGGAGGGCTTTGAACTGGTAGTGACGCCCGTGGACCACAAACCTGAGGAATTTTCGGTGCCCCTTTAGGATGGGAATATGGAAGTAGGCATCCTCCAAATCCAACGACGACAGGAAGTCTCCTTCCTCCAGCTGACCCAGGACGTGCTGGAGGGTGACCATCCGGAACTTCTGCGCCTTGATGAACTTGTTCAGACGTCGCAGGTCTAGGATGGGGCGCCATCCTCCCCTCTTCTTCTTCACGAGGAAGTATCTCGAGTAAACTCCGGAGCCCCGAAGCCTCTTTGGGACGAGTTCGATGGCGCCCTTCCTGAGCATCGCCTTTACCTCCAGGAGAAGCTGAGGGACGTGAAGCTCTTTCCTGGCCACGGGGGGACGCGCGGGCACCTTCTTTGAAACTCGAGCACGTGGCCCCGGGCTAAGGCGTCCAGCACCCAACGGTCGGTGGAGATGGACTCCCACACGCTGACGAAGCTCACCAGCCGGCCTCCCACCGGGGTGCTTCGGCGGGGGCCCGACCCCACGGCCGGTTCAATCCTGTTTCGACGAGGCCTTGCCACCTTGACCTCCTTGGCGACGACGGCGGGGTCCGCCAGACTTGCCTCGTCCTCTGTAGGCCTCCTGAGACGACGAGCGGGCCGCTTAACGGTAGGTGGAGAAACCGCCGCCGGAACCTTTGGAGGCGCCCTTGCCTCCGCTGCTCCGAAAGGGCGTCCGTCGTTGCTGCAGAACCCCAAGGGCCCGGGCCGTCTCAATGTCCGCTTTAATGGCCTGAAGGGAATCGTCCACTGTTTTCCCAAACAGGTTGTTCCCATCGAACGGCATGTCCAGGACTCTGGTCTGTACGTCTTGACGGAAGTCCGTAGCCTTGAGCCATCCACGCCGCCTAAGGCACACGCCGTTGCCCAACTGGCGAAACCCAGTGTCGGCGATGTCCGTCGCAATAGTGATGGCGTGGTCCGAAGCCACCTCACCTTCCTGTAGGATCTCCAGGGCATCCGCCCTCTTGTCGTCCGGTAGGAAGTCCAGCAGGGGAGCCAGTTTGTACCATAGCTCCCTGTCGTAGCGGGCCACGATAGCCAAGGCGTTGGCCGCTTTAATCGTCGTCGCTGCAGACGAGATGACCCTGCGTCCCATAGCGTCCAATTTCTTTCCCTCGCCGTCCGGTGGGGAAGTCGATGTGGAGGCCGCACCCCCCCGCTTTCTTCCTGGCCGCCACGGAGACGACGGAGTCCGGGGTAGGCTGTGCCCGGAGGCACAGGGGGGCCGCGTCCGGGACCCGGTAGTTCTTCTCGTACCGGTCTCTTCTAGCTGGCGTCGTGGAAGGGTTCTTGAGGAGGGCGAGGCCCTCATCCCAAATGTCGTCCAGTAGAGGCACCGCGAGGACAGTCTTCCTCTTGGCCTCGCGCCGTTGATAAAGGAATCCTTCCTTTTTCTTCTCCTCAGGGCAGAGTTGGAAAAGCTCGGATGCCCTGGCGATCATGGAGTGGAACAATCCAATCTCGTCGGGCGGAGAAGCCCTGGTGGGAGGAGACGACGGTAGATCCTCGTCGTATACCTCGTCGTCCGTACCC
Organism: Ambystoma mexicanum; assembly: GCF_040938575.1. Taxonomy (NCBI): domain Eukaryota; kingdom Metazoa; phylum Chordata; class Amphibia; order Caudata; family Ambystomatidae; genus Ambystoma; species Ambystoma mexicanum. Next base: position 1,092,640,991 of record NC_090929.1, read on the forward strand.
GTCGCTGCCGTGTCAGTCCCCGTATCATACCCTCGGGTGGACGGGGAGGAGGGCTGGACGGGGCGTGACGGCTGAAAAGGAGTTGGAGGGTGAATCCTTCTTTTCTTGGGCGGGGGAACACCAGAAGGTCCCGGTTCAGGATCCCCCGACGGGAGAGGTTCCTCCATCGGCAACGGTAGTCTCGTCCGTATCTCTGAACATAAGGACTGCATAGCCAACAAAATGGCCGCCGAATTGTCTTGCGGCGCTGGCAGAGGGGAATCCGGCGGGCGATCAGGGGCCCCGTCGGCACCCTCGACGATGTCACCCGCGTCGGGATCCATCCCGACGGGCCGGTCTTCTTCCACGCCAAGGCCGTGGCTTAAGACCTCAATCAGCTCTTCCTCCGAGGCTGAGGCCGAACCTACGACGACGCCCTGCCCCCCCTTTTTCTTCCCCGCCGGGGATTTCACGGGGGTCCTATCGATGGGCACAAAAGAGGACTCCCTCCGAGGTGGCAGGGAGACTCTGAGCCCCGAGGTCGCCACCACTGGTGTAGCCTCCACAGGCTGAGCCAGGGCCGCCGCGACAGTATCGATAGAGGGCTTGGCTGGATGGATTAAGGCCTTCACCACCTTAGGTGCGCTCACCGCCTTATCCTTGAGGGGGGGGACACTGCCTCGCTCTCCCTCCGATGGGGCCTTCGAGCTCGACCGGGGCCTCTCCAGGAGCTTCGCCGGGTGCTCGCCCTTCCTCTTACCCGACCCAGAGCGTTGGCTCGTGGCTGAAGGCGCCGGGGAGGGTGTGCCCTGCCTGGCGCCCGTAGAGCCAGACCGTTCGGCGCTCCCGGTGCCAGCGGACTCGCGGTGCTTGGCCTTGTGTTGGACCCCCGTCGCCGGGGCGTCCTCAAAGGTCTTAGAAGACCGCTCGGATTTCTGCCTCTTCTTCTCGCCTGACGGGCTCTTCCCTTCCAGCCAGTTGGCGAGACGTTGATGGCGGTCCTTCATGGTCCGCTCCGACATATTGCCGCAAATAGCGCAGTCCTTCTCCACGTGCGTCTTGTCCTCATGTAAGCAGTAGAGACAAAAGGAGTGTTCGTCCTCCTTAAAGACATTCTGCAGCTGGCATCCAGGGCAGATCCTGAACAGCTTTCCGGGCGTCGAGCTTCCCTTCTCCTGGGCCATGTCCGGGCCTGAGAAGCTTCTGGAGTCCTCCAAAAGCGTAGCTCGACTAAATCTTCACCCTTGAGGGGCGCAGACGAATCTGACACGGGTCCCCGTTGATCGGATGGAGAGTCGGTGGAGCTTGAGGCTCTTTTGACCGAAAAAATGAAGTTTTTTGAGAAAAAACGTGAAAAAAATAGCACTAACGCTCGAGAGCAATAGCACGAGGATCTCAACACATGAACGTGCAGTAAAAATCTGAAGATGGCTGCCAGAGGCGGTGCTTAGGTAGAGGGCAGTCATTGGCTGTGGTCAGTATGACGCAGAGACCAGTGATTGGTTACTACTACGAAAGACAGATCAGAAACGAAACTGATACTGGTTTTTTCTTTACCGAGGATTCCCAGCCTGACGACGGGGAATATTCATGAGCATGTGAATCCATGCCAGACCCCATGCTGGAGAAGGTGTGCTCTCTGTCCTGCCTTCTTTGCAGGAGCGCGTTGTCTTTCATGGGCGTGTGCAGTCCAGTTACTTCACTGACGCCGGCCCGTTTGATATTGTTCAGGTAGGTCTTATGGTTGTTCTTTAGTTTTGTTGCTATCCTGCATGCCTTTCTTTGTTTAAAATGTCTCTTTTTGTCTCCCTTAGATATGCAGAGCTTCAGCGCGGCGAACAGGCTTGGTTGAGCCCTGATGGTAAAGGATGGCGCATTAAGAGCGCTATGATGCGGTAAGTAAGCGGTATGCGCAGCGCTGCGAAGTCCTTCCTTTGCTAACCTGTGTTTTCCTTCCTTGTAGGTCGCGGTGTTCTTTAGCGGGAGTGGAATGTCCGGAGAGGTGCCAGCCGTGAGGCGACCAGTCAGGTAAGCCTTTTGAGCAGTTCGTAATTTACAAATGTCTCTACTGCTTTCTTTAATGTTGCCTCTATCTTCCTCTTTCAGGTCGTTCTGTCCAGGAGGCATGCAGATTCGAGGAAGCTGTTCTCAGTAGCTGCAAGTGGTTAAAGATGAAGACTGCAGGTAAGATGCTGCTGCTAATGATGTTCTTTTTGTCTCCTTGCAGGTTCTGCTTCTCCGAGGTTCGAGGGAATAGCTGGACACGGTGAGCGTCACGCTGCAAGCTCCAAAGTAACGCTTAGCGTGTTGTCTTGCTCGGGTGTGGTTTAAATAGCCCCAACTAAATAGTCCAGGTAATGTAGTCCCTAGGCTGCCACACCCAAAACACTAGACCGCATAGCTTGGTTCCTGGGAACCAAGCTATGTGGATGCCTCAATGTTTACTGACAACACAATAAGTAGTTCCCAAGCACATGTTTCTCATGGTGTATGAGCCTGGCGCCTGAGTGGCCCCAAGTGGGTTTTGGAAAAGGATGCCAGGCTTTAGAGACCCGAGTCCTGACTCCACCTGGCCAATGGGTTTGCCACATAGGGTTTTGCGCGAGGGTCGTGACAGGTACTCCATCAGCGGGGTGCAGAGACGCCCCCCCCCCTTCAATCCAATCTCATCAAGGCCAAGTGGAAACCAGGAGGAACACTGCAGCAAGAGGACGGACTTGGGTTTCCCCGCCAGAAGCAAGCGCCCACCAGAAGACCAGGAGGGGCCAGCCACAGTGGGGCTACCCCGGAACACTGGTCCCCCTTGGGTGGTGACCCCTGGGCCCTGGAGTGTGCCCGCCCAGGACAATTCTACCAGGTCCCCATCCACTCAGCACTGACATTTGGGCCAACCCCGAAGTATAAAGCATTTGGAAGATGATTCACCAAAATAGAGCATCAACAGGAAAACCAGAGGTGCCGGAACGCAGACGGGGTGAGGGCCCCCACGGACTGCCCCTGGTGCGTGAGCCCGCCCGGAAGGAGCCCCTGACAGGAACCACCCGCACAGGACAGTAACAGAGGGACGACAACCCAACTCTAACCCCCCTCCTCCGTGGTTAAACAATAGAAGCCAGCATTGGGCCTAGGAGGAGCACTACAGATCCACCTGGACGGAGGCCAACCCATACACAAAGAATACACGGAGGCCCTATGAACTGGAAGGAAGCCCTTCAAGGGTATCGTTTTCACGGGGCGAGAAGCAGTCAAAACAGCCCGGACCAGGAGGGGGAGGGGGGGGGCTGCCCAGTCAGAGGCCACCCCAAAAGACTCCTCAGCGATGGAAAGGGGCTTTGGCTCGGTACTGCAAGGATTGAGACACTAGTTCAGACATAGCACAAAAACTGGAAAAAATTGACCAAAGGGTGGACATGGTTGAGGACAGGTTGCGACATTTAGAAACTAATCCATGGTCGTCCACGGCCCAGGAAGCACAAGTAGACATGAGACTGGAGGCACTGGAAAAACGACGAGGAGAGGGCCAATGCAAATGGACGATTTTGAGATCAGAGAGGAGGAACAACCTCTGATTTTTGGGGTTCCAGAGGCGAAAGGGGGGACGGAAAGAGACATATGTAGAGTGGTGAGAGAAGTGATCTGCCACCTCTTTGCGAATGAATCAACCACAGAACCCACAATAGACAGGGCGCATAGGGCAGGGGGAAGGGCGGGAGGCCACCGGCCCATCTTGGTCCGGTTTCACTATAACACAGAAAAAACAAAAATACTGGAGGAGGCCAGGAAGGCTCGGGATATTACGTATGACAATGCATTACTTACCGTAAAAGCATTTCTGATGGTTGTATCTGCTTAGATTCACATGCTGTGCATAGGTCCGACATCCAGTGGTCACTGCGGAGTATTGCATTTTGTTTTTCGTAGTCGAAAAGGGGACGTCGACAAGGCGTGTCTGTAACACTATCCCTATAGTGACGTGCGTTGTACCCACAATCCCTCACGCGTCGAGGTCCCTCTGTTTGTATTTTTCTGCCCTGAGGGAGCCTTCTAGACGTGAGTGAGTACAGAAAAGAGAGAAATATAGGAAAGAATGTCTATGTTCCTTCCATCCGAGCGGGGAGGAAGGGCAGGCGCATGTGAATCTAAGCAGATACAACCATCAGAAATGCTTTTACGGTAAGTAATGCATTGTCTACTGATGTTTGTTAATCTGCTTAGAATCACATGCTGTGCATAGACTAGCGAGCAGTACCCGGAGTTGGCGGTGGGTTATGAGAAGGAACAGTAGAGAAAAGATGTCTTAATACTGCCTGTCGCACCTGGGAGTCAGATCTAGAGTGTGCATCTAGACAGTAGTGTTTTGTAAAGGTGTGCACAGAACTCCAGGTAGCCGCTTTGCAGATGGACTCAAGGGGAACATTTGCAATGAATGCTATGGAAGCCCCAGTGCCTCGAGTGGAATGTGCTCTTGGCTTGAAGGGTAGTTCTCTCTTAGCAAGAGTGTAACAGAGAGTGATGCATTGTACAATCCATCTAGATATAGTGGACTTAGAAACTGCATATCCTTCTCTTCCTGCTGCCACCGAGACAAAGAACTGATTAGTCTTTCTCAGTGTTCTGGTTCTTTCCATGTAGAACATGACAGCTCTGCGTACATCTAGTGTATGCAGACTTTTTTCTCCCAAGCTGGAAGGGTTTTGAAAGAACGTTGGTAGTTCTATAGACTGGTTTACATGAAATTTCGAGATGAATTTTGGTGCAAACCTTTGGTGTGTGCGTAGAACCACCTTATCCTTGTGAACTGTTACGAAGGGGTCTAGTACAGAAAGTGCCTGTAGTTCACTTACTCTTCTAATGGAGGTGATAGCTATTAGGAAAGCAGTCTTAAGAGTGAGGTATTTAAGAGTTGCCTTGTGCATGGGTTCGAAAGGAGTGCCCATGAGTCTAGAAAGTACCACGTTTAAGTCCCATCCGGGAGCTGGGTAAGCTATCGGAGGGTGTATTCTCTTTACCCCCTCCATGAAGGCCTTGATAACTGGTATCTTCCACCACGACACTTTAAGTTGGGAAGTGGTGTATGCAGAAAGTGCCGCTAGGTGGACTTTAATGGAATTAAACACTAGACCTGAATCCAGTAAATGGGTCAAGTACAGAATAATGTTAGTGGCAGAGCAGTCAACCGGGTTGATGTTCTTACCTCTACACCAGATGACAAATCTTTTCCACTTGCTGGAATAGCAGTGGCTAGTATTAGGTTTTCTGGCTTCCCTGAGGATGTCCATACATCTCTGTGGGAGATGTAAACGTCCAAATTCTATGATCTCAGGAGCCAGGCTGCTAAGTTCATGGTCTGAGGGCATGGATGCAGAGTCCTGCCCTTGTCTTGTGACAGCATGTTGTACGGGCAGGGAAGTTTCATTGGGGGAGATAGGGACATCTCCATCAAGTGAGCGAACCATGGCTGCCGGGCCCACATTGGGGCCACTAGTATCATGGTAACCTGCTCCTGGTGCATCTTGTGCACCACCTTGTTGAAGAGGGGAGTCGGGGGAAAGGCGTAAACAAATTTCCCTGACCATTGAATCGACAGACCGTTCCCCTTGGACTGGTTCTGGGGGTACCTGGAGGCGTAACTTTGGCATTGTGAGTTCTCCAGGGTTGCGAACAGGTCTATTTCCGGGAATCACCATTGCGTGAAGATGTCTAAGACGATGTCTTCGTGCAATTGCCATTCGTACTCTTTGGGCAGGGGGAAGTCTCTGCTGAGTTTGTCTACTAGCAGATTGAGTTCCCCTGGTACATGTTGTGATAGTAGGAACATGTTGTGTTTGAGAGCCCACTTCCATATATTCTGAGACAGCAAAGACAGTCCTGGAGAGTGAGTGCCCCCTTGCTTGTTGAGGTAGTACATGGCAGTGGTGCTCTCTGTGAGGACCATCACTGTCTTTCCTTGTAAGTGTTCCTGAAAGGCTTTCAGTGCTTTGAACACCGCTAGTAGTTCCAGCAGGTTTATATGCTTGGATGCTAAGCTCGGAGTCCACACTCCGTGAGCAGTCTGATGGGGTAGGTGAGCCCCCCATCCTGTAAGGGATGCGTCTGTGGTTAGAGTGGCTTCCACTGCGGGTGTGGCAAAAGTTTTCCCCAATAACAGGTTTTCCTTTGTCCACCACCGTAGCGAGAGAACCAAGGCCTGCGAGACCACCACTAGATCGTCCCATTGTCCGCTGGCCTGACACCACTGGCTGTAAAGCCACTCTTGCATTGGGCGCATGCGCAGGCGCGCGTGAGGTACCAAATAAATACATGACGCCATCATCCCTAGCAAGCGCATTGCTTTGCGTACCGTCACCTCTCGACCTGCCACATAACTGGGGATCTGAAACAGCATGTTTTGGACCCTCTCGTTGGAGGGGAAGACGAGGCCGTCCTTTGTTCGAATTAGAGCCCCTAGGAATTGTTTGATTTGACTGGGGTCTAAGCTGGACTTCTTTTCGTTGATGGAGAAGCCCAGTTGGGACAAAAGGTCTACGGTCTTTTGGGTATTGGAGAAGCATGTTTCGTAAGAATCCCCTGTTATGAGCCAGTCGTCGAGGTAAGGGTATACCGGGATGGATAACATGCGCAGGTGGGTCGCTGCCACTGCCAGTACTTTCGTGAATACCCTTGGTGCAGATGCTATCCCGAAGGGTAGTACTCTGAACTGGTCGTGTTTGTCCTCTATCTTGAACCCGAGGTATTTTCTGTGCGCTGGCAACATTAAAATATGAAAGTATGCATCTTTCATGTCTAGTGTTGTCATGTAATCCCCCTGTGATAACAGTGGGATTACTTCCTGCAAGGTTACTATACGAAAATTTTGGGGTTTGACAAACTTGTTCGCTGGGCGCAGATCTAATACAGGGCGCATGGTTAAATCCTTTTTGGGTACAAGGAAGTACACTGAAAAAATACCTTCTGTTACCTGAGATAGGGGGGACAGCCTCTATAGCTTCTTTTTACAGTAGCTCTTCTACTTCTTGAAGAAGAATAGTGAGGTGTTCCGGTGTCATGCGTCGGTTCCGTGGGGGTCTGTATTTCGGGGAACCGTTGAATTCGATGCAGTATCCGTGGGCTATGGTGGATAATACCCAGCGGTCTGACGTTATTCCCTCCCATGCTGAAAGGAACGATGTTAGCCGGCCCCCGACCGGTGATGCATGGGAGGGGACCCGAATCTTCGGGTCATTTGTTGGTATTGGGCGTGGGGCCTTTGGGACTGGAGCCGCGACCTCTTCCTTTGCCACAACGTTGGCCTCTTTGACTGAACTGGGTGCTTTGGTTAGAGGGCCAGTTGGTAGCAGAGTAAAATTGCTGTTGGCTTTGCTGCTGGCGTTGGCCACGAAAGGAGCGTCTATTGCCATAGCTACGTCTGTTAGGTGGCCTAGAAATTTGGTCAAGAGTCTTGATGGTATCAAACTCTTTCTTCGCATGTTCTAGGGCTTCATCAACTGCTTTCCCAAACAGATGCGTTTGTTCTATGGGCTTATTTATCAGGGAAGCCTGGGTTTCCGGCTTAAATCCCGAATTGCGCAACCAGAGATGGCGTTTAAGAAGTATTCCCTGAACCAGGGAACGGCCAGCCGTCTCTGCGGCATCTAAGGAGTTCTTTATGATGCCCTGGTTTACAAGAGTTCCCTCTGAGATTATAGCCAGCAGGCGCGAACGCAGGGGTTCTGGTGCGTCCTCTGCTTCGCTGCGCAGCTTGCTCCACTGTGCATCTGCGTAGCTAGCTAGTAGGGAATTGTTATTTGCAATCCTAGTTGAGAAGGCGGCAGAGGTCGTGATTCTCTTCCCAAGTGCCCTCTTTGTCAGGTGGTGCCTCACTAGTGGATAGTGGTACCCCCGCTCTTTTTCTTGTATTAGTAACTACAAGGGAGTCCGGAATAGAATGTCCCCTGATGTACAAAGGGTCGGAGGACGAAGGGCTGAAGAGCTTTTCTATCCGAGGGTTTACCCCTCTGACTAAGGCCGGATTGGAAAGGGAAGGAGTTATTCTTCTCCTTATGGAAGCCAGGAGCGGAATAGATTGACTAACCGGGGCTTTTTCTTTAATAACCTTTTCTACAAAGTCTATATCCGGAAGAATCTCCCCTGTGTCTATTTCAAAATGCGCTGCTGCCTTAAGTGAAGGTTGGTCATCTATGGGGGAGGTGTTTCCAATAGGTGAGTCCTTGGGAGGAGAAGGGTGAAAGACATCAGGGTCTGAGTGCACTGATGGGGATTGCCAGGGCTGTGAGGTAGCTGTATCTTCTTCAAAAGCTCATGCACTAGTGTAAGGGTCTTCTTCAAACCCCTCTTCCTCATGTACTTCCTCTCCACCCAAACACTCCTCATCTTCCTGGAGGTATTGCTCCTCTTCAGTGAGGTCATATGCGTCTGTAGAAGGGGGAAACAGCCTAGGAATCTTGACCCTAGGGTCATCCTGGGTCCATTCTCTTGGTCTTTTGGGTGTGGGTGGGTTTTGGCTACCCAAAAACCTTTCCATTTTTTCCATACAAGAATGGAGTCTTTCAAGGGTCTCATGATGAACCCCTGAATAGTCTAGAGGGGGGAAATCAGTGTTTTCACCTTCAAAACGCTCCCACAACGTCGACGAAAGGTTTCCGTCGCCCTCAGAAAAGCCCTCCGGTAGTTCAGAAGTGCCCTTAGATGAAGGGGGCAGTTCCTGGCTACTCTTGTGCTTTTTCGGCGTTTCTATATCTTTTGGTGCGGTATTCGACGGCTGTTTCGTTGTCCGCTTACGCTTGTCTTCGGAAACAATTCTCGCCAGGCTCTCGACAACGAGTTCGTCAGTAGAGGGTTCTGGAGTCGACGTTGCCTGCGTTACGCGTTGTTTCTCGACGGCCGCTCTATGGAGCGTTACGTCGGATGTTTTTGAGGTAGCGCCCGTGTTAGATGAAAGCCCAATCGCTGGTCGCGGCTGCGTTTGAGGGTGGGGCTTGAGACCCTTACGGTCTGAGGTAGACGCCGGAGTGCCCTGCGTCCCCTTCGGCGCTGATGGATCCTTCGTCCTCGACGAAGAAGAGCCGTGGGTTGTGTGCTTAGGCCTATGGGGTCTGTGTGCGTCCTTGTCGGCGGGGTGTTCATCCCCATAAGCAGGGCGTGAGCCGAGCCCGTCGGGGACGGACGTTGAGTAGCGCGAGCGCTCCTTCTGGGGGTTAATGACTTCCGTAACGGATGTCGAGTTATCACCCTCCTCGTCACTTTCTGTAACAGCGGCGGCGGGTGAGGAAACTGACTTCGACATAGCGTAGTCCGCCCACCTCTTAACTTTTTGTTCTTTAAGAGTTCTTGGTTTCAAGAGCTTACAGGCCGCGCAGCTGTCCTCTTTATGATCGAGGGGCAAGAAACGATTACAGAGCTTGTGTTTGTCCTTCCAAGTGTATTTGCCCCTACAGCGTGGGCAAAACTTAAAAGGTGTCCTCTCCATAGTTGAGGCAATAAAAACTGGTGATAACAACCCCAAGGGAAAGATAGGGGAGAAAGAAAGACATTCTCGACGAGAAGATAAAAGTTCGAACCCCCACTCTCCCTACTGTATGTTGGCCGGCGAGGCCTGGCCACGTGTTCGGCAGCGCCGAAGGATCTCCTCTGTCTCTTCTCTTCCGTCGAAAACTTGCTCGGCGGAGAAACAGCTTCACAGCTAACGTCGAGGGGAGGGATCTTTAACAATAAATATAAATTAAGGACCGAGGTCCGTAGTAAGTGTTTTGCAATGTCTCTCTAGGAGCTCTGCGTAAGGCGACCATAAGCTGGGCGGAAAAAAACAATCTGAGGGACCTCGACGCGTGAGGGATTGTGGGTACAACGCACGTCACTATAGGGATAGTGTTACAGACACGCCTTGTCGACGTCCCCTTTTCGACTATGAAAAACAAAATGCAATACTCCGCAGTGACCACTGGATGTCGGACCTATGCACAGCATGTGATTCTAAGCAGATTAACAAACATCAGAAAATATGATATGGCATTTATAACACGCCTATACACAAGTGTTTCAAGGCGCGATGAGGCAAGGGAGGGGGAACAGAGGGAAGACAAAACGAACCTACTAGGCCAAATGTCATTCAGATCGCGCAAGTGCAGGGGAAGGAGAAGTGCGGGGGATATGAATATAGAAATAACAGTAAAGGTAAGGCCAGCAGGTGGCAAGTGCAAGGGTAAAGGCAGACAGCAGGTGTTAAGTGCTGGCAGTGGGACATTCGGGATACAGAAACAGTCCCCAAGTGTGGGGTGGCCAGGAAGGCAGTGCAGGAGTGCGACTGGAGGGGCAGGGGACCTGAGCCCGAGATCAGAGGGTGGCCAGGTAACCAATGCAGTTTCAGTGTCAGCCAGGAGGTCAGCAAGGGAGAGAGGGAGAGAAAGCAGAAGCAAAGATAAAGGTTTTGAGGTGCTTCCGGAACCAAAGATGTTTCTCCTCAAGTTTCAGGGAGGCAGGGAGGCTGTTCCAGAGGGAGGCCCCAGCCGAGGAAAGAGATCTACCACCAACTCGTTGCTTGGAGAAGCGACTGACCCTGAGGAAGTTTGAGGTAGATGAGCAAAGAGCTCAAGAAGGAAGGTATTTAGGAAGAGAAAGTTGAATGTATTGAGGCCCCTGGCCCCAGAAGGCCTTGCGGACGATGCAGAGGGTTTTGAACTTAATTCTCGCAGCCACTGGGAGCCAGTGCAGAGATTTCAGTCCTGGAGAGATACGATCCCTGGGCTTGAGGCCAAGGACAAGTCTTGCAGTCCTGTTCTGGATAAGTTGCAGAGGGCGGAGAGTAGAAGCAGGCACATTTAGAAAGAGGCTGTTGCAATAGTCCAGCCTAGAGAGAACCAGAGCTCTGGAGACAGTGAGCTTCTGGGGGAAGGAGAGTAAAGGAAGAATGCCCCTGAGAAGGTGCAGCTGGTAGTGTGACTTCTAAGAGACGTCAGAGATGTTGGGAGAGAAGGAGAGTGTAGAGTCGAAGATGACCACAACGTTTTTAGCCTTGCAGGTAGGATCCGGAAGAGGGCCAAGAGAGGCCGGCCAGAGAGCTACAGGAAAGGAGGGAGCGGGTGTGCCGATGAGGAGAATCTCAGTCTTACTGGCATTGAGGCAGAGGTCATTGGCGGCACACCACTGCTGTTTATCAGACAGACAGTCCGAGATGAGGGAAGTAGAGGAGGAGGCCGACGGTAACCTCAAGATGATAACGCAAAGATATCAATCTTCCAGGACCTCTCTGCATACACACTGGCCAAACGGAGACTGTGCCGCCCCCTGACCCAGAGTCTGAGGGAAAAGGGGGTGCGCTAGAGGTGGGGCTATCCCTGCTCCTTGACATTTGAATACATGGGACAGAGAAAAACCCTAGTTACAGAAGAGGACAGAGGAACAATCCTAGACTACGTGGAGAACCCGACCGCCCAAAGAAGGCCCACAGGGATGGCGGTTGTGGGAGAAAGTGGAGCAGAGAGACCGAGAGACAGGTAGAGGATCGCAGGTTCCAGGAAAATTAAAAAAACTCAACACAACTTTCCCGACAAAAGGATAGAGGTCGGGGCAGCCCTGAAGGATGAGGGGAATTATAACCCGGCCCGAAGCGGGGTTCGGGATAAGGAAAGGACTCATGGTTACGATCCCTAAAAACAGCAACTATGAGGGGTGCATTTATGGGCCAGCTCCTCAGGGGGGCAGAGGGGACTACACGGGATAAGTAAACTCAAGAGCAGCCCAGCATTGGCGGGTACATTGGTGGTCCGGCCATATACCAGGAATGGTTGAACTATTGGCTGGGCCCCGGGGGAGGGGAGGGGGACGACGAAGGGAGTTAGGATGGATAGAGTTGGGGGCAAGAAGGGGGGCAGTTGGGGTCAACTTTAAGCTCCACCCACGAAGGAGGGTGGACAGAGGGAAGGGGGGGCAGAGGAGGGGGATTTAGCGGCTTGTGGACGGTAGCAGGCAACCAAATGTTTACCAAAGTGATAAGACAGCGAGGGGATATTGAACAGAGTGGTGCTCTGAGGACGTCAAATAATGGAAAGATAGATCACGAAAAATGGCTGATAGTCTACCTGTGCTGAAGGTGGGCTCCCTGAACGTCAGGGGCCTGAACACTCCCACTAAAAGGTCCCTACTGCGTAGGGAATTTCATAGGGCGAAACTGGACCAGCGCTTCCTGCAGGAGATACACTGGGCAAGGGGGAAGGAACCCAACTTGAGAGGGGGAGGGATTGTGGAGGTCTTATGCGCATCACACAGATCCAAAAAGAGGGGAGTGGCAATCTTATTGGTGAGGGGATTTGGTTTTGTAACAGAGGTAACGAAGTACCCGGAGGGTCGATACTTGTTGGTTAGGGGTACACTCCAAGGCTCCCCATTAACCTTGGTAGTGGTATACGGGCCTAATGAGGGTCAGGCTCACTTCTGGGAGGGGGTGAGAAACAAGCACCAACTATTTGTGCAAGGCATAATGATAGTGGGGGGAGATTTTAACATGGTCCTGAACCCCGCAACCGATAGAAAGAGACTGGCACTTAAGGCCGCCCGAGCAGCGGACGACCTCATATCGCAAGGTCATCGCAGGGTTAACCAGGACCTCAGCCTGGAAGACTCACTCCCAAGTTCGATGGTAGATGACCCGCCCATACACATTATTCTAGGATACACAAGTCCTTTTCAAGGATCGATTATATCCTCATTGACAAATCCCTGCTCCCATACGCAAGTGGGCATTGGGTGGACCCAGTACCCTGGTCCGATCACGATCTGGTTAGGATCATCTCGATGGGGGGGTGGGGCCATGGTCGGAAGGGGCGTTGGAAGTGTAACGACACATTGCTAAAGGATGAGGTGGTTGCAAAAATGGTGCTAGACAGCATTTTAGAATATTTTGATTTGAACATTAACGGGGAGGTTAGCCCACGCATGCTATGGGACGCATTCAAGGCAACCATACAGGGAGTCCTAATTAAAAAACGAGCCCAAAGTAAAAGAGAGAGGGAAGCTCAGGAGAAAGTCCTCCGAGAAAAAATAGCGAAACTCCAACCGGGTGGGTCCCCGGATAGGCCCATTGACTCGGACCGGCTAACCGCTCTGGAGGGATATAGGCTCCAGCTGAAGGAACTCCTGTTAAACAAAACGGAGAGAAGTCTCCAACTGCTTAAACAAAAATATTACGAAAAGGGGGACAGGGCAGATAAAATACTGGCATGGAAACTGAGGGAGGTCCAGAAGAATAGGATGGAGAAAGCAATAAAAACTGAGTCGGGAACACAGATATGACACAGAGCATAGGTGGGGGGCCTTTCGCCGGTACTATGAAAAGCTATACAAATCTGAGTATGGGGGTGACGCCCAAATCAACCACTTCCTAAAAGCTATCCTGGTACCGGCCCTGGCGAAGGAAGTGGCTAATGACATGGAGGCCCCTATATCGAAAGAAGAGATAGTGAGAGTAATCGAGGGGATGAAGGGAGCTATGTCACCAGGGGAGAATGGGTTTACGGTGAAATTTTATAAGATGTTCCTCTCCACTTTAGCCCCTCACCCGGCGAAGGTGTTTAATGCGGTTCTCGAGGGGGAAATCCTACCTGAAACAATAATGGGTGCAATTATAGTAGTTTTACCCAAAGAGGGAAAAGACCCGTCAGAATGCTCCTCCTATAGACCGATATCATTACTTAATAAGGATGTCAAAATCCCGGCAAAGGTAATTAGCAAAAGGATTGAGGGGATTATGCCAACATTGGTTCATGGAGACCAGGTGGGTTTTATAGGGGGCCGCCAGGGCTCGGATAACATCCGGAAAACAATAGACCTGATCCATTCTGCGAGCTTGCTTTCGATAGATTCTGAAAAAGCTTTCGATAGGGTCGAATGGAGGTACATGACACGACTTCTTCAAAGAATGGGGTTCGGGAAACAAATCAGAAGATGGGTAGCCACGTTGTATAAGCCCCCAACAGCAAGGGTCCAGGTGAACTGAGAGCTTTCCGCTTCATTCTCCCTCTCGCGGGGTACGAGACAGGGGTGTCCTCCCTCTCCCCCCTAATATATGCCCTTACAAAGGAACCCCTCGCCAAAGCGGTGAGGACCCACCCGGATATCAAGGGAATTCTACGAGGTGAAGTGGAATTTAAACTTTCACTCTTTGCAGATGTTATTTTGTCATATTCAGTGGAGCCCCGCCATTCGCTCCCCACCCCCCCGTCCTGTCTTTAATAGGTTCCTTCGGGCAATTCTCAGGGTCGAACATCAATAAACCAAAATCTATGTTCCTCTGTATCCGGGCAAAGGACCCAGTGCTGGACCCTTCAGACAGGTTCATGGGGATTCGTGTTGAGAAGAACAAGTTACTTACCAACTGTAACGTTCTTTCGACTGGATGTTCCTCCCACGTATTCCTCATCTTTGATAAATCCACTTCCAGCTTGCTGGCCTCAGCAATTTCTTTCACAGTAGAGGGCGCTGCGCTTCAACTTCCCTCGAGCCGGTGTCTCTCCAAGGCCTCCACATCGGCACTGACGTCACCAGAGGTATAAATAGTCTCACGCAGTGTCCGTGGCTAAGTTCCGTTTTGAGGTGCTGCGTTTGCCCAGTATGAGATGGTTAGTACCTTTGAAGGAGCGTAGGCTGCAACTACAAGGGAAGTTTTACTGCGAGGGAAGAATGGGAGGGGCGATAAGGAATACGTGGGAGGAACATCCAGTCGAAAGAACGTTACAGTTGGTAAGAAACTTGTTCTTCGAATGGATTGTGTCCTCCCACGTATTCCTTATCTTTGATAGACTCCCAAAGCAGTCATGTGTATAGGAGGCGGGTGTAAAACGTATTGATATGATATGATTGTTTATTTATATAGCTCCTATACACAATGGGTTTCAAAGCGCTTCAAGGCAAGGGAGGGAAGAAGGGAAAAAACAATTACATTTTTACAGGACATGAACAGTAAGCATGAAAATTAACTATCGTACTCGGCCTGACGACATTTCAGATGGTGCAAGAGCTAAGACATAGATAAGGAAGGGTGGGGGAGAGTGGGAAGGAAATGGAAACAGACAGGCGACTACCGTACTAGGCCTGATGACATTTCTGGTAGAGCCGGAAAAAAACAAGAGGTGAGGGAGAGGGGTGCAGAAAGGTAGGGGAGGAACAAAACAAGCGATCATCATACTAGGCCTGACGACATTTCAGATAGTGCTGGGGGGGGTGGCAGTAAGGGGAGGGAGGAGACAGATGAGGTTACTATCATACTAGGTTCAGGGACAATTCTGATAGAGTAAGTGCATAGATGAAAGTAAAGGGAGGAGATAGGAAAAGGGAGAAGGGAAAGGAGGGGAGAATATAGAGTTAGCAGTCAAAAAGAGTGGAGAAGCTAGAGGGGAGAGTGAATACAATTTCAGAAGTCAGTAGTAACACATAATCTTGCAGGCCAGGATAGAAGATGAAGATGGGAACAGCACGATTCAGGGCCACCATGAATACAAGATGCAAAGGAAGTTCAGCATGAGAGTTGAGAAAGGGTGACGCACCATGAATGAAGTCCATAAAAGTCAAATCCAGCATTGGCCACAAGACAGTGATGGTGAAACCAGAATGTATCAGGACAGACTCCTGCAGAAGTAGTCTTGCGTGGGGTGAGTGGGGAGCAGGGTAGAAGAATCAAGCAAAACAGGCAACACATGTGTGTGCGAGAAAGGGGGGGGGGCACAAGGGAACATCACGGGGGGACCAGAGGGAGTAACACATGCTGGTGCATGCTTACCTGCTGTCTGAGGTCCAAACAGGAATTGCCCTTTTCTTAGTCTGCCCTTCGCTTAGGACGCCCGGGCAAGAGACGCCCTTGATCCAATAGTTAAGAGCAGGAAAGAAGAGGCAGGGCTAAGAAGGTGGGTGGTGCTTGCTAAGTGGTGAAAAAGAACAGCAGACAGGAAGGCACCAGGTGGGCTGGGCTTAGGCCAGGTGACCTAGATCCACTTGCACCTGCTCCCCATCTGCAAAGGAAAAGAGGCTGGAGGGCTCCTTAAGTAGGGAAAAAGAGCGGCAAACAGGAAGGCACCAGGAAGGCACCAGGTGGGCGATGCACAGAGTGCAACATAGCTTTCCCAAATTTAGTCTCCTAGCTAGTGGAGGAATCTAGACTATAGAATTTGGTGAAAGTATGTGCAGACGACCATGTGGCAGCCACACATGTCTTTAATAATTGGAACTCCTCTTTGGAGAGCTGACGAGGCTGTGATACCGCTGTTTGAATGAGCCCTGAGGTGTTGAGGAGGATCTTTTCCTGCTAATTTATAGCACTATATGATAGTCTGTATTATCGATCTTGAGATGGTCCGTTTCGTGATAGGTAGACCTAGTTTATGTCCTGCATACCCCACAAACAACTGATCTGCTTGTCTAATCCTGGCAAGTCTGTTAATGTAAAAACTCACGGCACGCCTGGGATCCAGCCTGTGTAATCTCTCTTCCTCTTACCCTGGGTGAGGAGGAGGGTAAAATGAAGGTGAGGTTATTTTTTGTGTGATATGGGATTCTGAGACAACCGTTGGGAGGAAATTTGGCTTCACTTGAAGAATTACCTTATCTTTGTGAAAGATGGTATGTGGAGGTTTGCACGCTATCATGTAGTTCGCTCACTCTTCTGGTAGAAGTTAAGGCCACTAGGAAGACTGTTTTTAGAGTGAGAAACCTTAATGGACAGGAATGAAGAGGTTCAAATGGAGTATCCATTAGACATGTTAAGACTAGATTCAAATCCCACAGGGGAACTTGAAAAGGAGTTGGGGCGAAAGATATTAGTCAACCCTTTCAGAAACAGAATGACTAGAGGCAACTTGAAATGCGTTTAAAGATTGATAGCACGGGAGGGTAACCTTTGATTGTGCCAACTTGATGGCCTGAATTTGCCAAATATAGGAGAAAAGATAACACCATTGGTGTACTACATGAAAAAGGGTCAATATCCTTCTCTACACCAGCTGCAGAATGTGTTCCAACGGCAGCGGTATAAAGATTTAGTTGCTGGCCTTCTGGCCGAAAGCAACACCTCCATTCCGTCATCCGGGAGGTCCCAATCTTTGTATCTAACCCTTTCAGAAAACAAGTGTGAAGGTTGAGAGTCCTGATATCCGGATGGAGAACATAACCTTCCTCTTGTGAGAGGAGATCCTCTCTTTGTGGAAGAAGAATCGAAGGACAGATGGACATGTCTAAGAGATCCGGGAACCACGTTCTCCTGGCCCAATCTGGGGCAATTAGAATCATGGGTTTCCGGAATCTTCTCAACCTCCTGATCACTTGAGGAATCACGGGGACTGGAGAAAACGCGTACAGAAGTGGAACCTCCCAGTCCACCACAAACGCATCTCCTAGAGCTCCTCTCTGGGAAATTCCCTTGAGCAATATCGTTCACATTTCCTGTTGACACTTGTTGCAAACAGATCTACCTGAGGGGTTCCCCAAAGGGCAAAGATCTCTTGAAGGACTTCCTGAGCTAGTCCCCACTAGTGGGAGACTGTGGTCTGCCGGCTCAGAGCGTCCACCGCTGTGTTCTTCTCTCCGGCTAGGTGAACTACCGATAGAGAGATTCATTCTTGAATTGCCCAGAACCAGAGCTGCATTGCCTCTCTGCACAGTGGCAGTGACTCTACGCCTCCTCTTTTGTTGAGGTAGTGCATGGCTACTGTGTTGTCTGTCATTATCAGAAAATGTTTTCCCTGTACTGATGGAAGGAAAGCTTTCAGTGCTAGCCTGATTGCCCTAAGCTCTAATAGGTTGATGTGTAGTCGGGACTCCGATGGACTCCGATGGATACCAACGACCGCTGAGTTGTTGGCATGGGCTCCCCACCCCGTGAGTGAGGAGTCTGTGACTACTGTCATCTCCAGCCATGGTTGCCAAAATGGTTCTCCTTTCAAGATGTTCTCCCGACAGGCCACCACTGAAGGTCTCGTACTACTCTGTTCAGGATTTGTAGGAGATCGGACATTCTTCCTGAGAAT
Source organism: Ambystoma mexicanum (assembly GCF_040938575.1). NCBI lineage: Eukaryota > Metazoa > Chordata > Amphibia > Caudata > Ambystomatidae > Ambystoma > Ambystoma mexicanum. Next base: position 1,092,658,975 of record NC_090929.1, read on the forward strand.
TGCGACCACTGGGTCCTTAGCATCCACTGCAGAGATCTCATTCTCAGGCGAGCCTCTGGCACTAGAAGAATGCAGGATGCCATGAGGCCAAGAAACCTCAAAAAGTCGAAGGCTGGTAGACATTGGGCATTTTGAAATCTGGTCACCATCTGAAGAATATCTTGAGCCCTCACCTCTGGTGGCAAGGCTTTTCCCAGGGATGTGTCCAGGACTGCTCCAATGAACTGGAGTCTCTGTGATGGTATCATTTGTGACTTCTTTAAATTGAGGGAGAAGCCCAGCTTGTGGAGGAAGTGGTGAACATCTCCTCGATGGACCTGAGCTTGTTCCGGCGACACTGCTCTCATCAACCAGTCGTCTAGGTAGGGGTAGACCTGAATCCCTTCCCTCCTTAGACTTTCTGCCACAATCGCCATTAACTTGGTGAAGACCCTCGGGAGGAGGTCAGCCCAAATGGCAGAACTCGAAATTGATAGTGACAGCTGCCAATGGCGAACCTCAGGTACTTCTTGTGCTTGTGATGGATTGGCACATGAAAGTAAGCATCCTGAAGGTCCAGAGATACCAACCAATCCTGAAGCTGGATGGCCTGAAGGCTCTGAGAAAGGGTTACCATCTTGAACTTGTCCTTTCTGAGGAATTTGTTCATTTCTCGCAAATTTAAGATGGGTCTCAATCCTCCGTCCTTTTTTGGTATTAGGAAGTAAGGGGAGTACCAACCCTTGTTCCTCTCCACTACATGCCCCGGTTCTATGGCACCTCTCTCTAGCAGGTCTAAAATCTCCTGCATAAGGAGCGGGTCTGGAAACTTCAAAAAGTTGCTCCCCGGTGGATGACTGAGGAGTGTGTAGGCAGGGCAGGCAGTAACCCTGGGCAATTGTCTCCATTGCCCAAGCATCTGAAGTAATAGCCTGCCAAGCTGTCAGATGCTGAATTAACCTGCCTCCTACTGGTGTTTTGTGTGGAGAGACCTCAGAGGGGTTTAGGAGCTGTCGCAGATGCTGAGGGCAAAGCAGCACCTGCTGAAGCGGACTTGGTACCATTGACCTGTACACCATGGGTGAATCGTCTCTGGCCCCTTTGAGCTGGCTGCCCTCTGCCTTTTCCGAATGCGGAGTAAAAACAAAAGGGCTTCCCCCCCTCCAGGACGTACCTGTGGGGCGGTTTGGAATTTGACGAACTGCAGCCCCAAGGGATTTGGCTGCCGCCTTAGAGGTTTGCAATTTCTCCAAACTGTCATCAACTTTCTTGCCAAATAGAGAGGTGCCGTCAAAGGGCATATTCAGAAGTCTGGCTTGTACATCAGGAGCATAACCAGCTTTGCACAACCACGCAAATCTGCGGATTGTGGTACTCGCTGCCATGGCTCTACTGATGCTGTTAGCAGAGTCGAGACCTGTTTGGAGGGACTCACACATCGCATCCTTCCCATCCTTGATGATAGTCGAGAATGCGTCTCGTTCCTCCCCTTCTGGGAGAAGGTCAGCCACTGATGAAGCGCACTCCCAAAGGGTGTGGCTGAATCTCGCTAGCGTGCAAGTGACGTTAACAGACTTAAGTGCCATGCTGCATGCCGAGAAGATCTTTTTGGACATGGCATCACATTTTTTGTCGTCCCCATCTTGTTGTATAGTGGGGTACGCCAATTTACTTCTTGACGAAGTCGCAGCTTGCACTACCAAGCTCTCTGGGGTCGGATGCTTACTCAAGTACAGAGGATCTGAGTCCGATGTTCTGTACTTCGCAGAGAGCTTTTTGTTTACTGCAGGGATAACCTATGGTGTTTCACAATTTGCAGCCATCTTCCTCTGTAATGCTGCATGAAAAGGAACTATAGGGTCTTCTTGAGGCCCTTTATCTAAGATGTCTGTTAAATCATCTTGTTGGAAAGAGGGTGCAGGTGCTGACCACCCCGTAAATTCCATAATTCTCGCCATAAGAGATCTGTAAGACATTTCTGCATGCTCTCCAGGTTCTGGTCTGCCAAAGTCAGCCTCTGGAGAAGTTTCTATGCCACTGGCATCTTGTAGAGACTCGTGAAGATCTCTTAATCTGGCCTCCTCTGATAATAGTAACCCTTGTTGTCTGTAAGACAAACTGCTTTTAATTATCAGAGTCCTCGCCTTCTTCATAGATTGAGGACAAAGCTCTGAAGTAGTCGGAGTGTGGGTAAGGGGTAAAACCCACTTCAAGCGATGAGGGAGCCAGATTGGTCGACACCGCTTGAGATAGGGTAGTAGACGTCATAGGCCTCGACATAACTACAAAAGACCTTGATATACTAGAGTATGACCTCGATGTCGTTGAGATAATCAGAATTCTACTCAATGTCGTTGAGGCCCCTTTCAACGCCTTTGAAGGATCCTTTGACGCCCCGGGCGCCGATGGTACAGTTGGTGTATGAAGCTTCGATGGTCCCTCCTTCATCGGGGTCGACGCCGGCGTCGATGACATTGTCTTATGTGTCAAGGGTGCCTTCGACAATGGCGTTGATGACGCAGTCTTGAACGAATGGGCCTTTGTCTCTACTCGAGGGTTCATGATGCTCTCGAGGGTTGTTATTTTCCGAGGTCGACGACGCACAGTGTTTTTCTTTTTCGGGTCTTTCACCTGGGGTATCACCTCTAGGCATCTCCGAGAGGGACAAGGCCACGTTCTTGAAGCCCCTTAGCATTTTTTTTTACAAAATTCCTCCCACTTAGCTGGAGAGCTGTGTTTAGTGGGGCAGGTGACGCTTTCTGGCGAGTTAGAAGATGAAGAGGAAGGTGATCTGTGACGCCTCTTCTTGGTATGTCTCGATCTGGATGAGTGGCGAGAACCACTTCGAGATCTTGAGCGGGAATGTTTCCTCCGATGACGAGGAGACTAATGTCTCGACTCGGCCAAGGACAATTTCGAAGGGGTAGAATATTTAACAGTCTTACCTTTCTCCAGTTTCCCCCCTACGCTCCCTCAAGGCTTTCGCCATCATGGACATACACTCCTCACACTCTGAACACTGGTGCTCTTAGCCCAGGCACCAGAGGCAGATCCTGTGAGGATCGCTTAACGATATCACTTTTCCACAATCCCAACATTTTTTAAAACCCGATCATGGCGTTGATGAAGCGGATGAAGATGCCATCGTAGATTCGAATATTACTTCAAGGAAATCGAAGTTTATGAAGAATTTACTGAGGAACCAAGCTTTGCGTCTTCAAGGCTTACGAAGCGTGGCAAAAACGGAACTGAGCAACGGTTGCTGCGCGAGACAATTTATAGCTATGGTGACGTTAGCGCCGATACAGAGGCCTTTGAGGGACAACGACTCGAGGGTCGTCGACGCGCAGCGCCCTCTACTGTGAACATTTTTTCCGAGGCCAGCAAGCTGGAAGTGGATTTATCAAAGATAAGGAATACATGGGAGGACACAATCCATTAAAAAGACTCCATTCGGTATCTGGGGATCCACCTCACCAGGGACCTTTCGCGACAGTCCCCAACCAACTACGACCCCATAATGACTGAGATAAAGATGGATATGAAGCGGTGGGGTAATATGATCCTGTCATGGTATGGACGTATGACAGCGGTGAAAATGAACATTTTACCAAGACTACTTTATCACTTCACAGCCCTTTCTACATGTGTCCGCGACCAGACCTTTAAAGATCTCCAGAAATCGGATCAAACATTCATCTGGCAGGGTAACACCCAGAGGACTAGGAGGACCATTCGCACCCTCCCTAGGGAAGAAGGGGGTTTTGGGCTGTCGGACTTCTGCCTTTACTTTTGCGCAGCCGATTTAAGGGTACTCCTAGAACATATGAAAGAGGGCAAGGGTACTTACTGGACCTACCTGGAGGACATGGATGCTCATCCACTTAAGGTCTGGGACCTCCTTTCGTGCTCAGCCAAAGTCAATTCCAAACAGGTTAAAGAAACACCCAACATCAGGGGTTCTCTGGTCGATCTGGAAGGAGTGGGCACAAACCAGCCACCTGACAACATGGCCCTCCCCTTTAACCTTGTTGTGGGGTCCCACACTCCAGTTGGGAAGCAGGGAATTCAAGAATGCACAGGCCTGGTCTGACAATGGTATGGAAATGGCAGGCAAATTGTTCAGAGAGGGAGACTTTTTGTCATATGAGGAAATGGAAGAGGAGCTAGGCCAGGGGACGAACTCTATTTTCAAATATCTCAGGCTGAAGGGCATCCAAGGTGATCAGACTTTGGGGCAGAAACTCAGGAGATCTCCAACTCCCTTTGAGAAAATGTTAGACTCTGCTAACTCAAGGAAGGGGATGGTGTCTAAAATGTACAAGATATTGAATGCCAACAATGTAACGAAGAGGAGAGGGTTCCGTAGTTACTGGAATGGCCTGGTGGGGGATGTATGTCATGATCTCTGCTTCCAAAAGGCCAGGACTTACCCAACTCCCTTGGAAGCAGACCCATAACCCAGGTTCCGAGTGCCAGCCAGTCCCAATTGGGACCTTTTGGACCCTGTCCTGGCGCCAGTGGCGCCAGGCTCATAAATATGCCCAGTCCCAGCGCTGCAAGCGCCGGGCTCATAATGCTTGGGTGGACTTACCTGCAGCAGACCATGCTGCTTACTTACCTGCCAGTTGAACCCCTGATCCTCTTCTGTTTGGGACTACTTTTCCTGTTGGGTGGGGGAGGAGCCACTCCCTAGGTACAGAACACTGGAACTCTTCTGGAAAGCAGGAACTCTTTTCTTACCTAGGCGTGGCTGTGGAAGGAGACACGTAAGCACTACAGGAGGCTATTTAAACCACACCCGATGGATGAATCTTGCTTTGCGTTATTCTGCATCCTCTGCAGCAGAACGCTCATCGTGTCTTCTGCATCTGATCCTGGGCCTAAAGGAAAAAGGCTTACCATCCTGAATCCAGTCTTCAGCAACATCTATAAAGACAAGAAAGAACAGGTTAGCACTACGGTCTTCAGTGACAGCGCAGCTCTTACCTGGTCCATCGGCTGTCATCAACGCCTCGCGCTGCATCCCGCATCTGTAAGACAAAAGAAGGTGCGTTTAAAGACATTGGGTAACGTTAAATACTCACGTGCCATTACTCCATCCACGCCGAACTCAGTGGGCATTCCGGCATCCTTCAGCAGCTCCGAACTGGTACCTGCAAAATAAAAGGACAGTTAGTGCGCATCGTGAAGCAAGCAACAAGCGCTTACTTACGCGCTTCCAGGCGCTTCTATTCCGCATACGGGTCCATCCTCAACTCACTTCAGCCAGTCAACCGCCATCGCCGGAACCCTGCAAAATAAGAGACAGCATTACAAAAGACTTTTAAAGACATTTGAAATACTCGGAACTCACCATTCGTGAAGTAAACGACGGACAGCAGTCCTCTGAAGTCAAGAGGCCTGCGCTACCTATCCAGTGAAGAAACTGGTTACAGCACCCTGCCCCGAGGCAGATGGAGAGCTCGGCGTTCACTTACCTAAGACATCTTACTCTTCGAGTCAGGCATACAGTGCACAGAGGTCCAGCCCAAAGAGCCAACCGGGTGCTACACATCACTTTTGAAGATATGGTAGTCGCCCAGTCAAGACCGGCGTCTCTGCGAGAATCAGGTGAGCGTTACAGAACGCAAAGCCAACCGCAAAACTCTCGCCCAGGCGCTATGGAAACCTCGGATACCGACCACCTAGCCCGGTTACTTGGGGAACTAAGGGCAGAAGTGCATGCAGCTCGTCAGGAAACGAACGCTCTAAGAAGGGAACTAATTATTTCCAAGGAGCGAACAGACGATCTTGCTAGACAATTGCTACAGTCACAAGCCGGACAGACCCCGTTATCCGCATCAGGTGCAAATCTTCCTTCAACATCCCCTATGAATCCAGTGCAGATCAACCTACCTGGGAATGTACCTCTGGCTCCGCCCGAACGATTTTCTGGTGACCCAAAGAGGTTTGCAGTATTTATCAATCAGTGCCGGTTGCATTTTTTATGCCGGCCAGCAGCCTTTCCAACTGATCAAGCTAAAGTAGCTTTTGTGCTTTCGTACCTTAGTGGCAATGCGGCAGACTGGTCGATCCCTCTAGTTAATCAAGATGATCCGGTTCTCCATGATTTTCAAGCCTTTCAGCTTAGTATGGAAAAACTGTTCGCAAGACATTCACAGGGGCAGGCCTTGGACAATGAGCTTCTTTCATTGCAACAGGGTAATCAAGACCTTTTGGCTTATATTGCATCTTTCAACAGACTAATAGTGGAAACTCAATGGCCTGAGGACAAAAGGATTACGCTGTTTTATAGAGGTCTGCGTGGAGAGCTCAAGGACGTTTTAGCCCAAGTAGTGAATCCCCCACAAGACTGTTCGGACTATATAGACTTAGTCGTTCAAATAGATCACAGACTGCAGAACAGGAAGGCCGATCGTTCCAAGTTTGATGCTCGAGTATTTTCCAAACCACCAACTCCTTCCAAAGGAGTAGACTCCAGGGAACCCATGCAAATAGGGGGCCTGAAAGGACCACTAACACAAAAGGAGCAGGAAAGGAGAAAACAGATGCAATTATGCCTCTATTGCGGAAACTCAGGGCACTTTCTTCGAGACTGTCCGGTGAAACCAGCCAAGAAGGCGGTAGGAGCTGCAGTTACCAAGGTCACAAACTCTGAGCAGGGAAACGACCTCGCCTGACAAGAATAGAGGTCCTCTTGCCGAGCGTTAAAACCAGTTCCGTGACCTCGCATTTCGTGATACCTATGGTCCTCATTAGCCCTGATCATCCGGATCGATTACATGCGATTGAAGCTTACGTCGACAGCGGTGCCATCGGCAATTATGTGGATCATGAAATGGTTTTGAGGATGAATCTAACTCTTTGTCCCAAGGCTGTAAAGGACGTCATTACTACGGTGGATGGTACGGAGATAGCCTCCGGACCAGTAACGCATACCACTCAAGAAGTGACGCTAGTAAGTCAAGATGGACACCATGAGAAGATCGTGTTCGATGTGATCAAGGCCCCTCAGTTCCAGATTATTCTAGGGATACCTTGGTTAGAGAAACACAATCCTCGGATCGATTGGCGAGCAAGAACGGTTCAGTTCCCAGAACGTGACTCTACTTGTCACCCTCCACCTGGTGTTGCTCTAGCAGCAATTTCTTCGGAGACTCCCCAGTTACCTCCCGAATACCTAGAATTCCAAGATGTTTTCCGGAAGGATCAGGCTAACTCTCTACCTCCTCATAGGTCCTATGACTGCCAGATAGACCTGATACCTGGATCTACTCCTCCGTGTAGCAGAATTTATGCCCTCACCGAGCCTGAGAACCTTCACCTCCGACAATACCTGGATCAATACCTAGCGAATGGGTTTATTCGTCCTTCTAAGTCCCCTGCTTCTTCAGCTTTGTTCTTCGTTCCAAAAAAAGAAGGGGACCTTAGAACTTGTATAGATTACCGCGCCCTGAACCAGATCACTGTTAAGAATAGATATCCGTTACCTTTAATCCCTGAACTCCTGGACCAAGTCAGAAGAGCATGCATATATACAAAGCTGGATCTTAGAGGAGCCTACCACTTGGTACGAGTAAAAGAGGGTGATGAATGGAAGACGGCCTTCCGCACCAAGTATGGACTATTTGAATATCAGGTCATGCCCTTCGGACTTTGCAATGCCCCGGCCGCCTTTCAATATTTTATGAACGATGTCCTCAGAGAACTCATAGATGTATGTGTTGTCGTTTACATTGACGACATCCTCGATTATTCTTCATCGGAATCTGAACATCGGAAACACGTGAAAATGGTCCTCGAGAGGTTGCGTCAAGACAGAATTTTCGCTAAGTTGGAAAAATGTGTTTTCAACGTGACTGAAGTTGAATTCTTGGGATTCATATTATCACCTAGCGGAGTGCGTATGGATTCAAGAAAGGTCGATTCAATTCTCAAATGGCCATCACCATCCTCCGTAAAAGGGGTTCAAAGCATGTTAGGCTTCTCCAACTTTTACCGCAGGTTTATCCCCGAATTCTCTCGAATAGTCCAGCCCATCACCGCCTTGTTAAAGAAAAACAAACGTTTTGAATGGTCTACCGAGGCGGAACAAGCTTTCCAGAATTTGAAGACAAAATTTATCTCTGCACCAATTCTAAAACATCCTCGCCCCAAACTCCCCTACATCGTTGAAACTGATGCTTCGAGCCTTGCCATGGGGGCAGTTCTATCACAGAAGGACCCAGTAACCAATCAGTTACATCCCGTGGCATTCTGGTCTCGCAAATTCTCGCCTCCTGAGATCAATTACACTATTACTGATAAGGAACTTCTGGCTATCAAGTCTGACTTTAAGGCTTGGCGGCATTATCTTCTGGGGGCCCGACATACCGTTACTGTGATTACGGATCACCGAAACCTGCAATATTTGAAAACCGCAAAAGCCCAATCCTCTAGACAACTCCGTTGGGCACTATTCTTTGCCGAGCTTGACTTCATAATTACCTATCGACCTGGTACAAAAAACGGTAAAGCTGATGCCCTTTCTCGGATGGGAGTGGAGGAACACTTGACCAACCCTAAACCTGTACCTATCATTCCCGAACAAAGGATTCTGGGTGTAATAACCACACAATCCATAGAGGAAATTAAGGATAAAACCAGGCAACTTATAACTCCAGCAGAAATACAGAATTGGCATCTGCAGGGAAAGGACTTTGCAGTAAAGGACAACTGATTGTATTTCCAAGAACGATTATACCTGCCCAGCACAGATTTACAGAAAAAGGTGATCTCTTGTTATCACGAGTCTCTAATGGAAGGACATCCCGGTATGGCCAAAACCTCAGAAAAGATCAAGCGCTACTTCTGGTGGCCGTCTTGGAAAAAAGATATCAGAGACTTTATAATGTCCTGTGGAGTATGCGCCCAAAACAAGAGTCAAAAGGAAAGACCAGCCGGCCTCTTACGCCCTATTGACATCCCACCTCGCCCTTGGCATACGCTTTCTATGGACTTCATCACCGACCTACCTCCATGCTCCGGATACAATACGTTCCTGGTAATCGTGGACTTATTCTCCAAGATGGCGCATTTCATTCCACTCAAATGCTTGCCAACAGCAACAACTCTGGCCCGAGAATTTCTCGAAAACATCGTCCGACGGCACGGTTTTCCTTCAGTGCTAATTTCGGATCGAGGTAGTCAATTTATTTCTCATTTTTGGCGAAGTTGTTGTCGGTCGGCTCAAATTGATGTGAGATTATCGACCAGTCACCACCCTCAAACCGACGGACAAACCGAGAGGACCAATCAAACTCTGGAACAGTATTTACGCTGCATGCTGCAACAAACTGAAAAAACTTGGAAAGATATCCTTTGGATAGCCGAATATGCCTACAACAACTCTGTCCACTCAGGAACTGGGAAAACCCCGTTTTTTCTTTTATACGGCTGTCACCCTCGAACCTCAGAGTTGGATCCACCCCAAGATCTTGGAACACCAGCAGTAGACTACCTGCACTCTACAATCACCCAAGCTTTTAAGGAAGCCGTATCTCACCTTCAAAGGGCTAAGGAACAATACAAGAAAGGAGCAGATCAACATCGGAAGGAAGCCCCCCAATATCAAGTAGGAGATCAAGTCTGGTTATCCACCAAATATCTACCTCTAAAAGGACCATGCACATTCAACCCAAGATACCTTGGTCCCTATTCCATCACTACCATAGTAAACCCAGTAGCGGTCAAGTTGGACTTGCCCCCTCACATGAAGATACATCCGGTCTTCCACGTCTCTCTTTTAAAACCTGTGCAACCTCAAACCCGACTAAATCCCCAAAACCTATCCTAGTTGATGGAGAACTCGAGTTTGAAGTCAAAAGCATCCTGGACTCCAAGATCTCCAAATCTAAGCTATTTTACCTAATTGACTGGAAAGGCTACGGCCCTCAAGAAAGATCCTGGGAACCTGCAGAATATGTCCACGCTCCTCGTCTAATCAAAAGATTTCATCAAACATTTCCTGACAAACCAAAACCCCCGGGGAAGCCCGGTTTGGGAGGGGCCTTGAGGGGGGGGGGGGGTACTGTCATGATCTCTGCTTCCAAAAGGCCAGGACTTGCCCAACTCCCTTGGAAGCAGACCCATAACCCAGGTTCCGAGTGCCAGCCAGTCCCAATTGGGACCTTTTGGACCCTGTCCTGGCGCCAGTGGCGCCAGGCTCATAAATATGCCCAGTCCCAGCGCTGCAAGCGCCAGGCTCATAATGCTTGGGTGGACTTACCTGCAGCAGACCATGCTGCTTACTTACCTGCCAGTTGAACCCCTGATCCTCTTCTGTTTGGGACTACTTTTCCTGTTGGGTGGGGCAGGAGCCACTCCCTAGGTTCAGAACACTGGAACTCTTCTGGAAAGCAGGAACTCTTTTCTTACCTAGGCGTGGCTGTGGAAGGAGACACCTAAGCACTACAGGAGGCTATTTAAACCACACCCGATGGATGAATCTTGCTTTGCGTTATTCTGCATCCTCTGCAGCAGAACGCTCATCGTGTCTTCTGCATCTGATCCTGGGCCTAAAGGAAAAAGGCTTACCATCCTGAATCCAGTCTTCAGCAACATCTATAAAGACAAGAAAGAACAGGTTAGCACTACGGTCTTCAGTGACAGCGCAGCTCTTACCTGGTCCATCGGCTGTCATCAATGCCTCGCGCTGCATCCCGCATCTGTAAGACAAAAGAAGGTGCGTTTAAAGACATTGGGTAACGTTAAATACTCACCTGCCATTACTCCACCCACGCCGAACTCAGTGGGCATTCCGGCATCCTTCAGCAGCTCCGAACTGGTACCTGCAAAATAAAAGGACAGTTAGTGCACATCGTGAAGCAAGCAACAAGCGCTTACTTACGCGCTTCCAGGCGCTTCTATTCCGCATACGGGTCCATCCTCAACTCACTTCAGCCAGTCAACCGCCATCGCCGGAACCCTGCAAAATAAGAGACAGCATTACAAAAGACTTTTAAAGACATTTGAAATACTCGGAACTCACCGTTCGTGAAGTAAACGACGGACAGCAGTCCTCTGAAGTCAAGAGGCCTGCGCTACCTATCCAGTGAAGAAACTGGTTACAGCACCCTGCCCCGAGGCAGATGGAGAGCTCGGCGTTCACTTACCTAAGACATCTTACTCTTCGAGTCAGGCATACAGTGCACAGAGGTCCAGCCCAAAGAGCCAACCGGGTGCTACACATCACTTTTGAAGGTACGGTAGTCGCCCAGTCAAGACCGGCGTCTCTGCGAGAATCAGGTGAGCGTTACAAGGTACTCTCAGATAAGGCATGGCCCAAGGTCTTCAAAATAGCCTTCCATGGGAATCTATTTACAGCAGACCTGGAGCACAATTCTACATGGATGGCACAGGGACCCACTAAAGTTATCAAAGATGTTCACGGGGGTCTTGCTGAAATGTCTGCGAGGGTGTGGCCAGGTGGGAATGAGGGTACACATGTGGTGGCACTGTATGCATGCTGAAAGGTACTGGGAGGATATGAGGTGTTGGATTGCAGAGGTCACAGGGGACGAACTCTCACAAGATCCATTGACGATATTACTAGGCCTGCCGCCAAGGGAATCAGACATGTACAGATACCCCAGAATGTGGGAAACGATGCTGAGGGCAGGGAGGGTGGCCCTGGTGCAGAAATGGAAGAGCTTGATGGCCCAGTCTAAAGAGGACTGGCAAAGAAAGCTGAAGAGCATGTTCCTCATGGACAAATCGACTGCAATGGTCAATGATGACTTGGGCACCTTTCGATCAAAATGGAACGGGGTGAGAATCTTGGGGATGGGAAGTTCATTGAAACAATGATGCGTTGACGGACCTGAAGCGGGGAAGGGGGATGCCGAGAAAGGGGAGTAAGGTGGAGAGGAATGAGGAGGGGAGAGCTACTATCCGGCACAAAAAAAAGAAAATAAAGAACACTACGAGAGTCGTTATTGGACAAGCACTCTAGCACCGGCGAAAAAGTTCTGTGGGAACTGTGGGTTTCCTTTCGAACAACAACCAACGATGACACATTTCAGGTGCTGAATCTGCTCAGGATCATTAGCTCAAAGGTCGTCTCGGAGCCACAGTTACACAAGCTCTTTGTAGTCCAAGCGTAACTTTTTTTGTAATTAGCTTTATATAATTTGCAGTCTGATGGTTATAGACATGACTGCACACCACCTTCCCCTTCAATCGTGGGCTCATCAACAGAAGAGTTACAAGGCTGTACCTTATTCACATATTTTCTGGTTGCCTAAGCTCATTCTGCGTGCACTTTGTATCCAGAGAAGTCAAACTACTCGCAAACAGCTCCCTTCACACAGGATTTGTTGAAGGTTTTCTTCTAGGATATTTAAATTGCTTAGGCTGCATGGGACTCGAGCTCCGACCCGGCGTCTCCACACGCGACTTCACACGCAGATCAGCTCGCAAACAGCACCCTTCAAAGCATATTATAACAGCTCCAATTAAGTCCTTTATTTATGTATTTGTAGAACACCTTAAGCCTGGGGCCAAGCGTGCACTACACAAAATAAACCAGACGAACAGCACAACAAACAGAATAAAAAACAGGCTAGAAACAAAAGCAGCAGAGTCAATACAAGACCAGAAAGCTCAAATAGTAAGGTTAAAAAAGGCAGGAGCAAATACAAACAAGGTACAAAACAATACAGACAAAAGAAGGTTTTCAATGCCTTCTTAAACGGAGCCAAAGATGACTCGGACCAAAACTGGGCTGTTAAGTGGTTCCATAAGTCAGGCGTGAAAAAATTAAAACAGTTTACCAGCTCTCTCCAATTTAAAGCATGCCATACAGCGCTGAACAAGATTGAAGATAGTATAAATCATAGCGGAATCAACTGCGTAGTCACCCGACAATTTTAACATTATCTGGGTGTCATCAGCGTAGTTTGTATAAAAGACACCTGTCTCATTAAGCATTGAAAACAAAGGTTTCACAAAGATATTAAATAGAGGTGGGGAGAGACGAAATCCCTGTGGAACACCATATAAAAAGGTCAACCGGATTAGCAACCACATCACCATTGAAAACTCCTATTAAAAAAAAAATCCACTTGGCTGCAGCTCTTGAAAATAAATGCCTCAGACTGAATTCTCTCATATAAAATATTAAAATCCAGCAGATCGAATGCTGCCGATAGGACTATTCATAGAAGCACAGAGATATGCCCTTGGTCCATGTTCAAGAATAGACTAGATTTCAGATCTAAAAGAGCAGATTCCGTACTATGGTGGGAACCCTCACAAAACTGCTCCAAATTCATCTCCACTGCTAGTCTCAGTACCACGAACCCCAAACCTGAAAGTCACAAACATCATCTCAAAGGTGCGCTCATTAACGCTAGGTCGCTAGTAGCACATGCAACAGAGATTTCAGACATCATTCTTGCAGACAACCTCGACTTCCTGGCTATCTCAGAATCTTGGCTTCATGATGCAGCAGGACCTGCCCTATCATTAGCAGTTCCAGACAATTATACCATCTTACGAGCAGACCGACACACCTCTCGAGGTGGGGGCCTAGCTATCATAGCCAAGCTTAGTCTTGACATGAGAATTAACACAACCCCCATTTCGAAATCTTGCGAATGCCTTGCGGTCAAAATTGCCACCGCTAACTCCCAAACACTGAACCTCATCCTTATCTATAGACCTCCAGGTCCTACTGGAACCTTCGCTGAGGACCTATCTACAACCATATCCAATAATCTAAAAAGCACCTCCCAAACAATAGTGCTAGGGGACTTCAACCTAGGCTATAATGACGCTAAGGATATCCAATCCACAGCCACAGCTCTGGTCCTTGAAGAACTGGGTTTCTCCCAGAAAGTTAACCTTCCTACTCATGACAAAGGCCGCATCCTAGACTGGATAGCGGAACATAACTGTGGAGTAATCATCACAGAAACTATACCCCAGATCTGGACTGACCACCATCTATTACTATTCACAGTAGCCACGAACGCGGCCACGGCTCAGTCGCCACTTGCCCCTCCCATGCCCACGAGGAACAAAAAACTTATGACGGCGGAAAAATTGCTGCCCATCATTCTACCACGTCTGAACTCGCTCCCAGCGAATACGGATCCAAATGTGTTAGTTGAACAATTTAATGAAACTATCAACACAGCCCTCGACCACATAGCTCCGCTCAAGCTTCGTAATAGTAAACCTAAGAAACATCTCAACTCATGGTTCACTCCTCACCTAAAAAAGCTCAGACTAATCAAAAGAAACCTTGAAACTACCTGGAGACTCTCTCCCTCAGCTGAAAACAAACTCAACCTAGCCAAGGCATCCTCCCAATATAAGAAAGACATCTTACTAGCCAAAAAGGAAACGTACAATACCAGAATATCACAATCTAAATCTAGTGTCAGAGAACTGTTCAACATCCTTAAAGAACTGGAAACTCCTATTGCCCCCCAAGAAAACTGTACCAAGGATAAAAATTGGTGCTCCAGCATACAGTCGGCCCTCACCAACAAAGTAGCCAATCTACAAACTAAAATTGCCCTCAAAAAAGCTTCTCTTACACCTCACATCCCACAGACTACAGTTCCACATCCAAAACCTAAACAAGAACTACGTTTCTGCTTCGCTAAGGTATCGACCATTGAGGTAGAAAAAGTTATCTTGGGACTAAAACCATCCAACTGTAAAGGTGATCAATGCCCTGCCCAATTAATCAAGGATGCTGCGAGAGAATTATCGCCATTCATAACCAAACTCATCAACTCATCCTTTACCACAGGCACTGTACCGAATAACCTAAAAGAGTCCTGGGTACTGCCACTCCTAAAGAAGCAAACCCTTGACCCGGCCATCCCTACTAACTTTAGGCCTATCACGACCGTGCCCTTTCTTCTAAAAATCTTAGACAAAGTGGCATACATGCAAATACAAAACTTCCTTGAATCCAACCTTTTACTTGGAACACGACAATCCGGATTCCGCCCACAGCATGGGACTGAGACAGCCCTAATCGATCTCAAGGCCCAAATAGATCAATGTAGAGACAATGGCCAAGCAGCCCTTCTCCTATTGCTAGACCTCTCAGCGGCCTTTGATTTAGTCGACCACACAGTATTATGCAGTCACCTAGATTCTGCAGCCCACTTCTCCAAAGAGGCCATAATATGGATCAAGTCTTTCTTGAGTAACAGAACTATGAGAGTCTTCTCTCCCTCAGCCTCAGCAGACCCGATCCCCATAACATGTGGGGTACCTCAGGGATCCTGTGTGTCTCCCACCCTCTATAATGTATTCACAAAGCCACTTTTTGACGAAATGGATCATCTGGGTATTGCCTACACCAATTACGCAGACGATACCCAGATCCTCCTCCCGCTTTCAGGTGACTACGTCAGGGATCTGGCTTTAGTGAATAAAATCTACAGCATCGTTCAGGCATGGATGGCCACACACGGCTTATGCCTGAATGATGACAAAACTGAACTCATTATCCTAGGCACCCAAACATACATAACCAAACTCAGCCCGGATTATGCCAATTTCATCATCGATGGGAACAACATAAAAGCAGCGAAGGAAGTGAAGACCCTAGGCTTCTACCTAGATGTCACCCTGAACTTTGCTAAACAAGTTAACTCCCTAGCCTCAGCTACCGCATACACATGCAAACTAATCAGAGCGAGCAAACAATTCCTTTCTACAGACAGCTGCATCACGCTTGCCAGAGCCCTCATACTCTCCAAATTGGATTATTGTAATGGACTATACATTGGGGCTAATAAACAGATTATTCATAAAATCCAGGTCCTCCAGAACAATGCCCTGAGAGCAGCTCTCAACATTAGTAGAAAGGAGCACATATCCTCGGTAAGAAGAGAACATAAATGGCTATCCACACAGGACAAAATTCAACTTAAAATTGCCTCCCTCACCCACAAGTGCCTCAATAACAAAGCACCACCATATCTCAAGGATAGGCTACACCCTAGAACCTCGACCAGACCCACAAGAACAGCAAATGCTAACTGCCTACAAGTCCCTCGTTTTAAACTTGCGACTATAGGAGGACAGAGCTTCCCAGTCAAGGCAGCGCAGCTGTGGAACTCACTTCCCCTTGGCATCAGAGAACCCCAGCCCTTTTCGAAATTCAGGCAGAACTTGATCAATTGGCTGAGAGTAAATGACGACTAACTTACCTCCCTGTCCTGACTGTTTCCATTGATATACTAACTGAAGCTCCACTGGCACCCCTATACCAGACTATCTAAATCAACTCCCTTTTGCACTAGAATGTTCCTGATACCTGTATATTACTACTGTATATATTATTGTACACTATATATTGTATGTATATTACTACTGTAGATATTATTGTATACTCCTGATAGTGTACCCACACCTGTAAAACTGCGCTGACTCTGGACCTAGCTCCGGCCGCGTATATATATGCCTACTATATACTGTATATTGTATGATACCCTGTACTATTGTATGATACCGTGTACTGTTACCAATTACTATGTACTCGTAACTAAGCCGAGCATTTTCTTGTCCTGTGCGCCCTGATGCCCCAGGGTATGGCGCGCCCTATAAATAATAAACTACTACTACTACTACTACGAAAGCCTGACTGCCTAGAGCCTAAGAGGTTATGCTCTTGAAGATGGGCTTGAATGTGCAAGTACGCCATTCTATCTAGAATTGATTTAAAAATTGTAACACTGGTAATAGGGCGATAATTGGCTGCCGTACAAGGGTCCAAGGACGCTTTAAGTAAAGGGGTGATCTTGGGCTGTTTAATCAAATAAGGAACATGTGCAGTTTCAAATAAAATAATAAAATTCACGATTGTCATGCAAGACTCGCAGCACACTTTTTTTTAGGACCTTCGCAGGACAGGGATCCAAAGAACAACTTGTGGGTTTCAATTTCAGCAGCACCTCGAAAACATCAGATTCCGTAACTTTCCTAAACTGAAATAATGGTTGTATCACTAGAGCATCCATAAGCAGGTACTTGTACTGCCAACTTCTTAGTTTTCAGAAGACTGCTTTAAAAAAACAACACACACTGGCATGTACTTTCAATTGATGTTATGACTTGATTAAAGCAAGCTCAAAGAGTTCCTACGAGGAGGAGTTTTTGGCGGGGAGACGCAGGAACTGAGTGAGAACGGCCATAGTACGATTTTAAAAATGAATGGAAAATCACAGGTAAGTGCAAAAATGATGAAACTTGGTCCAGAGCCAACTGCTTCCATAGGGGATCTGGGAAAAATGTCCTGTGGCCGGTAACTACCCCAAAAGTCAATTTAAGGAGAGTTCCCATGTAAGTTCAAAGTTCCATAGGAATGAATGTGAAAAGTTAAAGGGCCGTGCACAATAAATGGAGGTAAAAATGATCTACCCCACAGTTTGCGATGATTAACCTCAGCTAAGGACAGTGGAGACCCCTAGGAAATGTTTCGCAGGTAAGAAGAGGTTTCCGAAACCCTTGAAGAAGTAGTAGCAGAACACGAAGATACCCAATAGAAGTGAAATGCATTAAAGACGTGCTTCAAATGAATCACTGCCATGCAGCATGGGGACACGTGAAGGAAAATATCTTGACTAACCACCCACACAAGGACTCAGTGCCTTCAGTGGAAACTGTTCCAGCAATCCAACACAACACATTGAGTAAACAACCCTCTTCCACAGGTGCGGTTTTCAGCATTCAGTTGTCATGTACTAAAACCCTGGGCCAACGACCATCCCAAAGACTTTGAAAAGGAACAAATGCTCTTTCCAGTACCACAACCCGGAAGACTGCATCATATTTCAGCAAACGTCACCCCAGGAAGACGAGAGAACCCACTAAAACGGATCCCAGCAGCTCGAACGTAAGAAGGCAGCAGCAGAGCCGCAAACGGTCGCTGTACAGGGACAATGACTGGCAGCACCCTTAAACATCCTAAGCTGAAGGTCTGGTGGGCAGTTGTGGGATCAACCTTCTTTTGTACATTAGCAGCGACACACACAACCCATCTGATGATTCTAGTGGTGGCAACGGTAAACGGCCCAGAAAACTGTTCCCGAGTGGAGGGCTAGGCACAGCAGATGTGGAGAGTCACCAGGAGTCTTCAAGAAATTCTGTTTGGACCTATAGTAGCAAAAAACTGAAATCAAGATATGCCCAAGCCACTGCACACAAGTATTGACAAGTGAGAGGAGTTAAAAAAAATAATTGCAAAAATGCCAGGAGTCGGCAGGAATACTCCTTCAGGAGGTTGGCTGACCTGCCATCTCCAATATACAGGATCAGGAATGGAGGAGAGTGCAACAAGGGCAGGACAACGTCTAAATACCCTTGCACAAAGGGTCAAGCCAAAGACCAGCCAGCAAATCACTAGAAGGGGATAGGGGAAAGGGTCAGATGACCAACCATACTGGTTGGTCAGTGTAACTGCCACTAAACCCTACCAACCCCCACATGAAGTGAGGCATAGTCCAGGGAGACTGTGATGAATCCTGTGGAGTAATCTTTAATTCCCCAGTGGTAGTCTCTTCCCACATGGCCAGGGAAAGGCAGCCACTACCTAAACCGGACCGTGGTGGTGGTGTCAGGAGGGAGGATCATGTGGGAGGAGAAAACCATTGCGAGAGGTGATGGCTCCGGCAGGAGGGACGCAGTATTTTTCCCTCCAATGTGGAGAAGAAACCTCAATCCCAGAGTATCTAATGGCCTGTTGTCATTCTTCAAAAACCTTTCATTGTAAGGGTTTAAAACCCACTTCTGTTAAACATCTTAAGCAGAACTTTATTCATCCTTCACATATGTATAACCCCTCTAAAAAATATTTGACATCTTATGATAATTGTTATGTTGATAAAAGTGTTCAACAAAACATTATAGTGATCCTATGGACTCAGATTCCCAGAAAGGTTTAAGTATTGGGACAAAGAAGAGCAGTAAAGAGTCAACTTGGACTAATAGTACTGCCAAGAAGAACGTGTGGTCTACTTGTTACCCATTCAATCGACTGAGCGGGACACTGCTATCCGAGAATCACCTGCAGGTCAAGGAAAGTGAATGAGAAGTTGGACCAGGTTGCAGAGTATGCAGAGCGGGAAGCAGAGTGTAAGAGAGAGGCAGATGCACCGGAGTGGCCCATCAGAGACCAACGGGCTCCCGAGAAGTATTGCAAAGGCACTAGCAGCTGCACAGAGGTTGTCAGTGGTGCTGTCGAACTGAAGGGCAGGGACCTTACTGGTGAGGAATTGTGAGGCTGGCAAAGGAGCCAAGAGAGGGTTGGACAGGCCATGGAAGCCAATCCCGAAGCAATACTGTATTGCAGCAACGTGCCACAAGTCAGACGGCAGGAGATAACAGTGAGTTGGCCCAGTGAGAGTGGTAACCCCAGAGCGTTCCGACAGGCCCACTGACCATCAAGGGAAGGTTTTGAGTACCAACCAAATAGACATTACAGAAAGAGAACAAAGGGGGAAATATGGTGCAATTCTCCCGATAAGAGATTGTCAGCTGGGGGAAATCGGGAACCAGCATTGACTTAAGCCAAAAAGACATTGAAAGAAAAACAAGGAGGCACAAGTTGCACAATTCTCCAGACATGAAATGTCAGTTGGGGTAAACCTGGAACAAGCATTGCCTAGAACCAAGAAACATTGTAAGAAAGGTTGACAGAAGAAGCTTGTACAACCCTCATATAGGGGATGCTATCATGGGGGAAATTGGTGCAAGTATGAATTAAAGTCAGAGTTATACCACTGAGGAAGTACAAGAGGAAGTCAAATGCTGTGCTATTTAAGAGAAATATGAATGTTGTGAAGAGACCTGATATCCGCATCAGGTGGTGAATCATTTTGGAAAAGATAAATGACAGGAGAGTACGCCACAGATCTGTGTGAGCCAAAAGGGGGTTATTCCTGGCAGGAGAGTAAACCAGGATATCAAGAGTTTCAATTGAACATTAGTGGAACATTGCACAAGTGCAATGTTGTGTTGAAAATGAGTTTTTGTTCTATTAAACCTTTGTTAAAAATTGAACATTTTACTTTGCCATCCTAAAGAATGTGAAAGACATTTCTAAATATATTTCAACATTTACATTGCCATCTTAAAGAGAACAGCAGTGAAAGAGACATTGGGCTTCATTACGACTTTGGAGGCAGCCATGCCCTTAATAAGGGCATGGCTGCCTCCAAAATCGTGTCCGGGTTCCCTGAATGGGGAAATACCGGACCATTCTGACTCCCCATAGGGCTCAATGGGAATGCAGAGGGAGCTAACAATAGGCCCGTTAATAACAGGCCCGCTGTTAGCTCCCTGGTCCCCTCGCAGGACCCGCTATGGACAGCTGGTAAAACCAGACGTCCAGAACGGGTCCCACGAGGGAACCTCGTAATAGAGCGAAATGGGATTAACTGCGCCGGCACCGTTATCGGCGCCGTTAATCTCATCCCCGCCCGCCTCGTAACGAGGCCCATTCTCCCTACCTTTAGTGTAACTTTGATGAAACAGAGCATTTTAAAATACATATATATGGTTTTGCATAATTTGGTGGAAGTGAAAACAGAAATTCCACTGTACCTTTTTCTTACTTTTTATGTTGGTGTGAGGGTCATATGTATTTTAGACACAAGGTCACTTTGCTTCATAGGTAGGGACATTCTCTTTAGGGCAAGATAGGCCTTTTTCCAACCGCATTTTCTTTTAATAAAAAAGGCGAATATTGAGAACACTTCAACTTTGTGTCCGCCTCTCATTGCTGACTCCTCACAACCTATACTGGCCTATACCAGTAAGGACCAATTTGGAGGCTACAATGATGGGCACACATTTTAAACCACCTCTTAGTCACATATATGAAGGAAATCCCTCAAACACAAATGGCAAAGAGCAGGATTTAAATAAACACATTGGTACCCCAATGACTAACAAAACACGTAAATTGGGCTACCAGTGTGGTAAAACAGCTTGCACCCCTGGTGAAGCCAAAACTAAAGTACAGCTGCCACCAACCTACCCCTTAAAACCGGTGTAGGGTCAAAAAATCAAATCACCCAAGAGTAAAAATCAGGAGCCTCAGAGGTACCCAGGGTCGACACAATACCATGCCCCATATATAAGGTATAAAGGGAAATGATGGCAGGGGATACTTCATGAGAACTCCCTCTTGCCACCAAAAAGAGATAAATAATCTGAAAAAGATGGGGGGAGGGGTTCGAGGCGATTTGCAGAAAGTTGAGGGGACCCTAAAAAGTGTTCCTCGGACCTCCAAAATAGGAATTCGAGCTTAATACACAGCCACCCCAACAGCCCTTCACCAACATTGAACTAACTTTTTTTTTAAACCAACAGATAATACCAACAAGTTATGGCATGAACAGAACCTGAACCCCCAACCCCCTCACCTCCACCGATCCAGTCTATTGCCTCTGGTCGGGATTTACCAGATCCTGGGGATAAGCAACTCATTTCCAACATCTACAACATAAGCCTCGACGCGGAACACAACACAACACAACCACCAAATAAATGAGGGCATTGGAAGAGACACTCGGGGAACCAATCACGGAGGAAGATTGGGAGGGACTGGCACGACATACCAAAACTCACCCAAGCAATACAGATTAAGGAATTCTGGTACAATACCCTAACACGACGGGGAGGTTCTGGCGGGAATGTGGGAGGGGGACTGGCTCCACATCTGGAGGGGGTGCAGCAAACTGGAAGGCTATTGGAAACAAATACAATACCTGCACACGATTTTTAGCACGAACCCCCATAGAGGGCCAAGGGAGGGGTTAATAGGTCTGCATACAGTAGGATGGATCCAGTGGTCAAAACCAACCAGGAAAGCACATGTGATAATTTCATTATCGGCACTACTGGCTATAGCGCAGATATGGAAGGCAAAGGACCCCCCCCCCCCAACGGTGCATGATTGGTTCCTGAAAATGTGGCACTTCATAGCACTAGAATGGATGTCCTATTCACTACAGGGAGCACAAGCAACATTTGCAACAGACTGGGAGGAGGTGATAACATTGAACTACTTTTTACCAGTCTCCCCCCAACCGCCATCTATGAGGGGCCAAAAATGCGAGATGGACACATAGGTATAGTTTTCTCACATGATGCCATTTTAATAAATGATAAAGGGCAAGACAAATGCCTATCTTTCCCTAATCTAAAAAGGATTTCCCTACCTAACGAACTAAGGCCAAAGGAAAATGACAAAGTATCTGTCCCTCACACTAGTAAATGCAACAAAATTACCCAGGAATTATTTGGCCGTTTAAACTTCACAAAATATCAAATTCAAATACAAAATATATAAACAGGAATTACGCAAAGGGCCTTTATAACCCCTCATAGGATTTCTAGATTTGGGGGGGGGGGGGGGTTTGCAGGGATGCTGCTGTGCCCGAGATGTGCGCATGAGGTTGCAGATTTCTTCCATATTTTTTGGCAGATTCTGGCAGGGGGTGATGAGCAGAGCTAGCAGGAGGCCTGGGGGGGAATATAGATGCATGCCTGGTCGGCAGAGGCCTTTTTGTTGAGACAATATCCAAGGGCGAGGAGGCACACAGCACATATCACATGTATGAAAGACCTTATCTGCGTATTGGCTAAGCGAAGGATCGCAATAGCTTGGAAACACGCTGTGGGTGGCAGATTAGAGGCTTGGTGGGCAGACCTGGAGAGATGGGCTTTAGCCGAGTGTGCTGTCTAGCGCAGGGCGGTGAACAGTGGGATAAGAGAGGGGAGTGTGGATGTTGAGGCTTGGGATGCGTTGGTGCATGCAATGTTCCCGCTGCCTGAAGTGCATTTTCCGTAATCGCGCACTTTTGCAGATGTCACTACCCTGGCGATAAGCTTTGGAGGGATGCAGGGGAGGGGGGGGGGGACTGAAGGGTAAGAGGGGTTGCCCCAGTGGTTAAGGGGGGGACCGATATGGCCTGGTTTGGTGGCGCTGTTGTCCTTAGGTGGGCACTGGGAATTGCAGAGCTGCCGCGCAGGGCCTCGATAACTGACGGTTTATCGTCTGGAACATGAACACTGTTTAGCCACAGCTATGAGATGTGCGTAAGGGACACGGGTGGCCCAGGTAGGAGGCCCAGTTGGGTCTAGCCTGTGTGGAACAGTCGGACCACGTTTGGTCGGACTTAAGTGCTTCTGGAGGATGTGTGGGCGCCGTCACCATATACAAACTGTATCAGGACATGGGATTTGATGGCATTGCACTGTAGGCTCCTGAGATGGGCTGATGGGTTGTATTTCGGGTGGTGTTAGGGGGCTGCTGGGGTGGATGGGGTAGGAGGACTCAGACGTCTTGTGTGGGTCGGGCTGGGGTGCGCCGTCATTGTATGATTTGTGGATCATTGTTTGGGAAGGTTAGATGGTTGAGCTTGCAGTTTTTTTCCCAAATGCTAATAAATAACCAGGTTACTCACTGTAGTGACCACCTTACTCCTAGTCCATAGTCCCCTTTCCTCCATACTTATGGGACATCTCTCTGTCCTGTGGGATGGGACCGGAGCACTTTGTAAAAAGCATCCCCAATTCTTTTTTTTTCAAAATGTGTCCTTCCTCTCTTTCTGCGCGGGGCCCGGCATGCAGCCGTAACCCCGCCCACCTTGGCTCCGCCCCGCGCATCGCCCATCAGTCCTTTTCTATCGCCAGGTCAGAGACCTATTAGCAATAACAGAGGAACCTTATAAGAGGGGACGGTGGGCGGGCGTATGGAGGAAAGGGGATTATGGACTAGGAGTAAGGTAGTCACTACGGTGAGTAACCTGGTTATACTCCTACGTCCCGTCCCCTTTCCTCCATACTTATGGGAGATTCCAAAGCACTCCTAACTGGAACTACGGGTGGATGGAAATACCCCTTATTGAAAAAGGTTCTTCAGCACAGCCTGACTAAACTGAGCATCAGCTCTCGAGCTCATGTCAAGACAATAATGCTCACAAAAAGCAGATGGGGAGGCCCAAGTAGCTGCCCTAGCGATGGACTCCCACGGGACATACTTCTGAAAAGCAACCGCAGCTGCCTTGCCCCGCACCAGGTGTGCATGAATACCCTTAGGAGGTTTCAGCCCTTGGATGGTGAAAGACTCCGTAATGCAGGCGGCGATCCACCAAGAAATAGTCGCCTTAGATGCCTGCTTACCCTGAGGGTTACCGAAAGTCACAAAAAGCTGAGAAGAACTCCTAAGCTCGGAAGTCCTGTCAAGGTAGAACTTAAGAGCCCTTCTGACATCAAGACAGTGCAGAACCCTTTCTGACTCTGAGGTAGGGTCCGGAAAAAAGACCGGCAGGGAGATCGACTGATTCAGATGGAATTCAGTTACCACATTCAGTAGAAAGGCAGGGTTTGTCCGTAGGACCACCTTGTCCTTGTGAAAAACCAAGAAGGGATGCTCCACTGACAAGGCCTGGAGCTCACTCACTCGCCTTGCTGAGGTAACGGCGACCAGAAAGGACACTTTCCATGATAGGTACTTGAGGTCCACCGTGGCCATGGGTTCAAAAGGCTTATGACACAGCGCCGTCAGGACTACAATTTGGTCCCACGGCGGGGGCATGTCTACGAACTGGAGGGTAGAGGCGTGTCAAGCCTGCAAAATGCCTCTTGA
This sequence comes from Ambystoma mexicanum, assembly GCF_040938575.1. Classification (NCBI taxonomy): domain Eukaryota; kingdom Metazoa; phylum Chordata; class Amphibia; order Caudata; family Ambystomatidae; genus Ambystoma; species Ambystoma mexicanum. The sequence continues at coordinate 1,092,683,624 of NC_090929.1, forward strand.
CGACTGAGTTACTCAGAGAGTAGGAACATTGGTCTGTAGAAAGATAAGCGGAGACTGCTGAAAGGCAAGTTCTGCAGGACAGAACGTGAACACCCGACTCTGCTAGGGAGGACACGAAGGACAGCACAGTGTCAATCGTAGCCACCCTTGGGTCCAACTGCTTTCCGAAACACCAATGACAGAACCTGAGCCATTTACTCCTGTATTGGGATCTGGTTGAGGGTTTCCTGGCTGCCTGGATAATACGCATGTGATCCATAGACAAGTTAAGATGCTCTAAAGACCTGAACTCCGGTACCATGCCGCCAAGCTGAGTGATTGTGGCGAGGGGTGCCATATCTGCTGCTCCCCCTGATGAAGAAGATCAGGGGTCACTGGTAGCCTGATCGGTGGATACACCGACAGGTGTTGAAGTTCTGAGAACCAAAAACTTGGCCGGCCACCAGGGGACTATGAGTAGAAGGGAGCAGTTTACCGAGTTCTTCAGCTTCCAAATTGCTCGATGGACTAGAGGCAGAGATGGGAAGGCATAAGCTCTCATTTTGTGCCATGGAATCTCGAGAGCATCCCCCAGAGAGGAGGCTCTCAGCCCCTCTCTGGAAGCATACCGAGGAAGCTTCCTGTTCACCGCCGTAGCGAAGAGATCCACCTCCGGTGTGCCCCAACGCAAGAAGATCCATGAGAGGACCTCTTCCTTCAACTCCCACTCGTAGCTGACCACTGTCCGCCGGCTGAGGGCATCCGCTGTGACATTCAGCTGGCCTGGAATGACGCACGGCCCACTCCCAAATCTGGATGGACAGTTCCACAAAGGGGGAGATTTGTTTCCCCCTTGCTTGTTGATGTAATGCGGACCATCTTGTTGGCAATGACCGGTCTGAACGCCTTGAGCGCTAGAAAGATCGCCAGAAGCTCCAAATGATTTATGTGCAGGAGCTTGTCCTGAGGCGACCAGAGGTCCGATACTTGTAGAAGATCCAACGTCGCACCTCACCCCAAGAGGGAGGAGTCTGTTGTGATCGTCACCATAGGAGCTGGGTCTGAAAACCCGCACCCACCGACAGGTTGCTGAGAGATGACCACCATTCCAGGTCCACTTTCATGGAATCCGGAATCATTATCAGCTTGGAATCCGGGTCCACCGCCTGACGCCAGGAACTCCGAAGAACCATCTGGGTCCGTCTCATCTTGAGACGAGCAAGAGGAAGAGCCATCACACACGAGGCCATGAGGCCCAGAAGCCTCTGGAAGCACCAGGCCGACATGCTCTCCGACTGCGCAAGCATCTGACACGTGGCTAACAGATCCGCCATTCTGTCCCTGGTCAGGTACACTCTGCAGTCGATCGTGTTCCAGCGAAAACCCAGGAAAATCAGGTCCTGAGAGACCGTCCTGGAAGATTTCCGCCAGTTCACCGACAGCCCAAGATGGAACAGGAGTTGAAGGAGAGACTAGAGATTGCTCGCTGCCGCCAGCGGACAAGGGCTGCATAAGAGCCAGTCGTCCAAATATGGATACACATGGATACCCTGGAGACGAAGATGGGCCGCAATCACCGACATCTTTGTGAAGACACGCGGCGCCAAGCTGAGGCCAAAAGGAAGCACTCGAAACTGGAAGTGCTCCTCTGCCAAAGAGAAGCGGAGATATCTCCTGTGTGGGTTCCAAATCAGGATATGCGTGTACGCATCCTGAAGATCCACCACGCTGAGCCAATCGCCCATCTGCAAGGAGGAGCGTATCTGGCTGGGCGTGATTATCTTGAATTTCTCTTGGGGTAGGAAAAGATTGAACTGGGAAAGGTCTAGGATGGTGCGCAGGTGAGCCTGGTTGGGTTTGGGCACCGTAAATAGCCGGGAGTAGAAGCCCTCCCCTCGCTCCCCAAGGGGAACGGGTTGCACAGCTCTGAGGTCCCGAAGTTTCTGAACCTCGGCTTTGAGGGAGGGCGAGCCCCACAGCTGAAAAGGACGGTTGAGGGGTGGGGTAGGGGGTAGAGGTAAGCGGAAGCCCACCCGAGCGACTGACAAGACCCATCTGTCTTCTGTGATGGTCTGCCACGCCTCCCAATGAGAGGCAATGCGTCCTCCCACCGAGGTCTCGTGCGAACGCGGAAAACCCTCATTTAGTAGGTTTATCGGTGGTGGTGCCACCTGAGGAGGAGGCTGAGGAGCGGGAGAAAAACCACGTCCGTTGTTGCCTACGGTGGTTGTTCCCGACAGGGGTATCCACTCTGCGAGATTTTCGGTCGAGGAAGCCCCTAAAGCCAGAGGAAGGTCGACTTTGCGACAACGGTCTCTGGGTTTTGAAAGGAGTCTTAACCAGGACAGACAAGGACTTTGCTGTCTGAGTGGTTTCCTTCGTCTTGGTGAGCTCTACATCTGTTGTAGAATGAAAGAGCTCCTTCCAATCGAACGGAAGGTCCAACACCTTGTCCTGCACTTCTTTTGAGAATTTAGTGGCATGCAGCCACGCCTGCCATGAGGTATCAACCCCCAGCATAAGGTCCCGAGCCGAGTTATCTACGTGATAAACCGCAGCCTCCAGGAGATCCTGGGCTAAGACCCTGGCGTCGGATAGACCTACTTTAAAGTCTTCCGGCTTCTCGACCGAGATAAACTCCTCAAACTCCGACAGACCTTTCCACATCCGCATGTTAGCTCCCGCTAATATCAATTCAGCGGTGGCCTGCCTGAGCTGTAAGGCCGAGTTGGCGATGATTTTCCTCCCGAGGGAGTCGAGGAGCTTGTCCTTCTTTCCCAGAACCTGAGTAGCCATCGTGGAAGAGGATGCTGCATGCCTGGACTCGGCCAGAACGTCCTTCTGCAAGAACAGGCCGGTACGCTCCAAGGGAGACAGGGCGAACGCCCCAGAAAGCACGCTCTCCTGCGGAGCATGTGCCTCGGGCACTGGAACATCTAAGAAGTTCATCATGTCCAGTACCCGGTCATGAAAAGCTCTGATAGAGTGGGGAAGGTCCTCGCTGTCCTGATCGCCTTGCGCGTGATCCGACAGGTCAGATCCTGCAGAGCCGTGTCAGGCGCTGCCTTGTCCACAGAGGACAATGGAGGCAAAGGCAGGAGATTCGGGGAAGGCACAGTAGGCAAGGGAGGCGCCGGCGGAACCACCAGAGGAACAGGTGGAGCCAGAGGCGCGGGCGGACATATCTCCCTAAAGAGCCCTTTGAAATACTCCCTCATGGGGTCGGTACGAATAAGCGTTTGAAATTTACCAAAAAAGGCGACCTCCGGGGACTGTTTCGGAACCTGAGGAGGCCTCTCATGAGGTGGACAAATCCAGGGACATAACGGGGAAGGGTGTCACGCTGGCTCCTCCACCGACATATCCACATAAATCAACGGTGTCGGACCTGCAGGCAACAAAACATTGTGCGGAAGAGGCATCCGAGCGTTCCAATCGTAAACTGGCCGATAAGGATGCGCATAAGGGACTCTATGTTCACCCAAGGGACCAAGCCCTACACCCGAGGCCGATGGCGAAGTTGTAGGGGTAGCACCCAAAATGGCCCCGCGGTCCTGGCGGGAACGGGCGCCATTTTCTCCTCATCTGAGGAGAACTGCGGCACGTGAGGAAGTGAGGCAGGGGTCCCCGTCGATGGATCAGGGGTCTTAACCTTAACACAAGGAACCTCGGCAGAGCTGGTACTGTGAGGCCTGGAATGTTTCTGCGACATTCCAACCGCCAAATCAGCCTTCCCAGGAAGGACCTCAGCCTTGCCGGTAAAAGAAGAGCTTTCCTTCTTTGCCCCCTCAACAGATCTCAGAAATGTTGGTAACTTTAGCCTCTGAAAGAGGGACCTCGGTCTACCGTCCGGTGACAGCCTTATCCGCGCTGGCCTCGAACCTATGTTCGGTAACAGCAAGCCCCACCAAGGCCTTGGGGGGAACCCCCGGTCTTCTTTTTGAGGGAAGCCGACAGAGAGGCCTCAGAGCGAGCTTTGGTATCCCACGACTCAGTAAAACTGGGTCTACAAACAGCCCCCACAGGAGGGGCCTCGGAGCGTGCTCCGGTATCCACAGGCCCCTTACGGAGACCCTCGGAGAAAACTCTGGTACTAGACCCAACTGGCACCTCAGGGCGCACCCCGGTGACAGAGTGATCAATGCCCCTCCCGGCCCAAGAGGAACCTAGAAAGGTATCCCCCGGCCTGGTTGCTCTGAAAAGTAAAGAACTTACTGGGCGTTTTTTTCTTCTTGTCGATGAACGCCTGAAAATGTGAAGGAGGAGTTCGTCGGAACACCTCCTCCCACCGCTCCAACCGACGTTGAAGTGCCTGGACCGAAAGGGAGTCGCAGTAAAAACAGGAATCCCAACGGTGATCCGGACTCAAGCACTCTAAGCAAAGAGGATGGGCATCCGCCCTCGCGAAACGACGGTAACACGAACAGTCTCGAAAGTCTAGTTTGAACGACAGACATACTAGTACACGATCGCTAGCGAGAGCCAGAGAGGAAAAAACGGAAGAAAACCTTCCGAGGATGCAAGTGCGTCCAGTCCCGAACGAGCGGAGAAAAGGACTGATTGGCGATGTGCGAAGGTGGGCGGGGTTACGGCCGCGTGCCGGGCCCTGTGCAAAAACAGAGGAAGGACACATTTTTGAAAAAAAACATTTTTGGATGCTTTTTACAAAGCGCTCCGGTCCCGTCCCGCAGGACGGAGAGATGTCCCATAAGTATGGAGGAAAGGGGACGTAGGAGTCATGTTTTTTTTAAAACAGATAAACAGGAATCCCTGTGACCAGGGCTGGATCCCCTTCGCCTGGATCAATTCAGGAATTTTCAAACCAAAGTTCACTTTCAGGAAAGTTCTCTTCACTAGCCAAGTTCCACTTAATGTAGAATACAAAGTTCTTTTCATTCAATATGTTCTTCACTTGGCAAAGTGATTATCTTAGTTCCAAAGGTTTGCTCACACTTCAAGACAATTATTAAAGCTTCCACAACCTCCTGATTGGCAAACCAAAATACTTTCTTTTCACACATCAATTCATAAATTAAAAGTAATTGTTCTTTTCTCTGAGGACCAATCATTGGTTTTCACATCACAGTTCTCCTTTATAAGTAACACTGCAATCAGGATGAGTCATTCAAATGATACCCTTTAGCCTGGGTGCAACAGTTCAACAACATAAGGTAGTAGAATGGCCACCACTTTTCTACCACATTCACAATACTTCAAATTATCTTCTTCCTGGTACACTCGCCTGCCAGGACTAACTACTATGTGTCCCTTTCCTGGTTTACTCGCCTGCCAGGATAAAAATCTGACTTGTACTCTGGTAAGGCTTGTTCCAAACTTTCCACACTTGAATCCTCAGTGGGGAGAGTTGAACCAACAACTGCTTCTCGGTTTAGTCTTTTGACTTTTAAGACATTTGGCTTGCTGCTTCTTCCACAAGTATATTGCACAAAAGGACAATGATTCTCACATTGGTCTGTTTGCCATGGGCAATGCAGCTTACAGTTCTCCCCCCCCCACCCTCATCCCTTTTACAAGGAGGGTTTTGCTCCTGCAGTCTCTGATTTCGATCTACACAATCGTTTGGCTGCTGGCAATGCGGTTTACAACTTTCTTCCACCGGGTATCTTGTTCTGGGAACGTTATGTTCAAATTGCCTTGGTGTTACTAGCAGCCTTATTTGGCAATGCAGGTTGCAATGTCCCCTTATTGGATATCCCTCTTTGGGAAAGTTGGGTTCACTCTGCTTTACTATTGCCCCTCTTTGGTTTTGGCAATGCTGTTTACAATATTCCCCTATTTGAAATCTCTTCATAGGAGAGTTGTGCCCAGTTTGCTTTACTTCAAATGCTAGGCATTCAAAAGGATCATTATTACACAGCAGTCTCCTTCGGAGCGCCCCGGCGTCACCTATATCAGGACAACTTACTGGTATGCCCTGGGGTATCCTTCTGACTCGTGGGTTATGCTTCTTTGCTCGTCGGGATCTTCTCAGCACTTGACAGCTCCTGTCAGTCTGCCACCGTTTGCGCTGCCCGTCAATCGTGCACTCTCTGTGCAGTTCCAGTGAAAACCCAATACCGGAGCAGTTCAAAGGACAGAACTTCTCTCTCCCTCGGGGCATCTGGCTGCAATACCGGTTCCCGTTGGGCGTCCACTACATAAACCAGGAGTCCCGACCTCCGCCACATTTTCTACACAGCATCCCGCTGTCAGCATAGCGGCAACTCCAGCTTCTGCTCCTTCCTGCTGCTACTTTTTGGCCCACACCTTAAAGGCCTTTAAATGTTTACAGGCCCCAGGTTCAGGTGTGGGTCATTACAATAACTAGACCACTCATCACAGTTTAGTAACTCTGGACCCCTCTGCCTCATCTCAGTACTAAGAGCATTATGTGACTTTAAGTCCATAATGTTCTTTTTTGTTTTCTCATTATTTAATCCAATCTGTTTTGGTGATTTATAGGATTTACACTTAAAGGAGGATTTTAAAGGAAGTGATGGTTTTCTCTTGGATCTACGATCTAAACATAGTGTAGAATCATAGCTACTAGAAGTAGTAATATTAACTTCCTGACCCTTATGTATATCATGTTCATGTTTATAAAAAAGGGTCTTCAAACTTGGCACCTTAGGCAAGTCTGGGAGTGGGAGCCTCACAATGACAACATGTCACTAGACATATGGGCACTAGGGAAACCTCATCCTCAGAAGAAGATTGACACCTGGTCTCTCCTGACAGAGTTAACACTTTCCCTTGACAACCTTCTCCTCTCAGGTGATCCTCCCTCTTAATACCACCACCACCACCAAGGTTAGGATCAGGTGGTGGCGGCCTTTCCCTGGCCACATGAGAGGAGACTTTAGGCTGGTATTTCGTGATGATTCCACAGGATTCATCAAATAGGGTGTGTTGGATCATCTCAATAGCAAATAAAAACAATCCATCCAACTTACTAAACTCTACTTTATCCCCTCCTCTTTTGAAAACACTGCAGTTAACCTGATACCGCCATTACCATGTTTCTCATATATCGCCCTTGGGCGACTTCAATCTTTTTTTCCCAAGTACTTTGACCTCTTAATGGAATCCTTTCCATGGATTTCCCAGACTTATAACCAACCTTAAGTTACACCCAGCCCACTGCATACTGTATATATTGTACACAATTCAAGTTTTGAACTACATTTATCTGTATATACTGTACTTAACCTTACTAATGTACTACTGAAAACTATATAGTATATATTATGCCTGTAACTTGTCCTAAGCGCCCTTTTACTCCCGGGTCTGGAGCGCTATACAAATAAAATAAACAAACATAGTCCACAATCTACAGCTTAACTCTGCTCTCTGACTGCTCACTGCTCTCCCTCCACAATCAGCCTATGCACATTCACAGCAACTTACTTGATCAAGTCTTTTCTCCTCGTCTCTGCTGCCCTGTCCCACTTTGAGCCCCTCCATCACTCCCTCCTGCACTTCTGTCATCCCTTCACTTACTGTCCATTCGTCCCCCCACTCAATCACCAAATGCAAATTCCAACTTGACTCAATGGCTCGGTCTAGACCTCCCCTCTAGGTACACTTTCCACTTCTTGGCAATTCTATTGAAAAGGCCTTCCTTTACTTCAACCGAGCAACTACTGTACTTTTTGAGCACCACTATCCTGTGTGTGCCTTCAACCCTGTTCCCCCACCCCTCAACCTTAAGTCTCCCAACCCATGCAACAATTGGGTACAAACATGTATTGTAAGGGTGCAGAACTAAGACTGACATGGAGGGATCATGGTATTGGCTATAAATCTTTATTAAAAGCGGTAAAAGGAAAATAAACCCTAACTCCAAGAGGGGTTTCACTGCTTCAATGGAAATAACTAGTGTCAGAATGTCCAAAGTAAATTGCCACTGTCCAGTGTCAAAATCCTTACTCTGTCCCTTACAAACTAAGCTAGATAAACAAAAAGAAGGTGTCTTCTGTATCTAGAGGGGTGTCGCCCTTCCCCTATGTTAGGGAGACTTCTCAAATGTGCTAATTCCCTTCACCTTAGAGACCGCCAGCAACTTTGCTGGATTTTTGAGACTTGATTATTTTACCTGGGAAAAGTGCGAGCCTTTTTTCCCCACTCATGTATTTTGATGTGTGTTTTACTCTTGTGTTCTTTGATTATGGAGTTTGAGATAACTCCATAGGCGGCATCTTTTCGTGTGTGTTACACAGCACCTCCAGTGCAGTGACACAAGGATGTCTTTTAGACTTCCAAAAGGTTTAAATACCTTCTCTGGAATAAACTACTGTTTCCCAGAGAATGTAAGGTTAAATTGACTTTACTAGTCTTTATAAATTGTTAGACCCAGCACACACTATTTTCCTATAGAATGCTGGAGGGGTTACCTAGTATCCTGTGTGTCTGGAAACTCATGTAGCAGTCAAGTGCTACCCTTTCCTATCGAAATGGCTGGTGGCAGTAGTTTTACAACAAACTACCATGATTTTTCCTGACCGCGAACACCAGCAGCTAAAAATCGCGGGAGCCAGGATTTTCAAGATGGCGCCTTAAGCCCCTTTGTTTAAACAGGTCCCGGTCTTCTTTTTTCGCTGTTTATTTTTGTAAAGGTCATTCTAGAGTTTGTCTCTGCACGCCAAACTAGGTTTGGTCCCTTGGTTCTTACGCCTTTGGCGGGCTTCAGGACTGAAGACCGCCTCTGGCGCCCGAGTGTCTGGGGTGGGCAGGAAGTGAGGGAGGTGCCCGAAACTCCCTGTGCTTAGTCGCCTAGGAGACCCGAATGCACTCTGGCGTGATTGGCTGGCTGACTGTCCGGCAAGGACAGCCACCCTGCTGGGTGAGTGACAGCTAGGCTGGAATGAAAGGGAGAAAACTGTTTAAAAGGCGAGTCTCTTGGTTTGGAAGGCAGAGTCGACCACTGGAACGAAAGTACCGGAGACGAGCTGGAAGAGGACGGCTGCTGCAACTCCTGGACCGTTGGTTTGCCCGGTGAAGCCCTGCTGCAGGTCCGAATTGCCAAGTTCATCTCGACAGAGAAACCCCTTCAAGGACGACCTCTTCCTTTGAGTTGGTGGGACCAATCAACTCGTAAGCCACCTGGATACCATTCTCGGAGCTGGTTAGGTTTAACCAGGGAGAAGGACACCAGCTTGTGTGCTTGACTACAACTACTCGAACATCTTTCATTTGCCAGCTTGTTTGACCAGTCCCCATGTAGTGCAGGAGTCCCCTGACGTCCTCCCTTTTGTCCCCACAACTGAGGCTTAGGAACAGTGAGATCTATAGGAACTGCCAGGACCCAACATCTTCAGCTGCATTTTTTCTTCATATTAAGGTACTGTGCCAACCCGATGGAGAGAATTTACCTCTCGCGGTGAAAGTTTGTGAAACTTTCCCAACTTGCAGGCCTAATCAGCTTGTGACCCAACATATGATTCTTTTTCATACAAACTACTTCTGAGAACTTTGGCAAAGATTTTAGCGTTTACTACAAGAAGTGCTCTTTCCTATCCAAGACACTAGCACATTGACTTTGGCCTAGGCCTAGAATGTTTTCTAAATGACTGTGTAATAAATTAATAAGTGTTTTACCAAGAATCCTTGTGTGCAAGTGTCTATTTGAACCACTGTGATTGTAAGACCGCTGTGTAACATCTTTTACTGCTCACATTCCCTCTTGAGATAAGCCTGGCTGCTCAGCTCGCTACCAAAAACTGTAGTACAGACTTGTACCAAAGGTTGGTTTTGCTTGCACCTGTAGTCCTAATTGTATGTGGTGGTTCTTCCAGTGGGTACTGCATGCAATCCTGCCCAACAACCTAATCTTCGTTCCAACTACTCCCTGGCTGCCGGAAAAATTGCTATCTTTCCTCAGTCTTCCGTAGACTTACAAATTCACTCTTTGGGGTCCCAGACCCTGGTTGGTAGCTTTGGCTTCTCCTCACCAGCCATCGTGCTGAAAGGCTTTTCCTGGATGCTCGCTGACCCTTGGTTGCAGACCTGGTTTCTCCTTACAAAGTGGTGCACTGTGTAAATGGTGCCTGGATACTCTCTTGTAGACCTGGTTCACTCTCCCACAAAGCCTTGGGATAGTTCAATGTACAATTTGGGTTTAAGGACCAGACTCTTCTTTCCAGCGTTATCCTTACTTTCTGTAGGCTTGGTTCACTTTCGACAAGCATTAGTACAACTTTGCGTACTGTGTGGACTCGCCTTTCTGGTGTTTACTAGAGTCTCTCTGCAGGCTGCAGCTCCCTGTGGCTTCCCGCGCACCCTGCAGCAAGGTATACACGAGTACTAACTCTCTCGAGGCAGGCGGATTCACTCGCGGTACTCCTGTACCTTTTGGGAGCTACTCTACCCTTGTGGCGGCTCTGCAGTTTCCTTCCGTTCGGGACCGGCGTTCTCATTTGCCTTTGCGCTTCACCAACCTCTGGAACGCCTGGAGTCTTGTTACGCTTCTGGGCCGCACCGTCCTTCCATCTTGGATCAGTCCTGCATCCTCCTCTTCTCCCTTGCACAGTGTCTCGGACAGCGGCCGTCTGCCCGTCGGGTTTGCTCTCTTGCTTTTCTTCCTGGGAGGACTTGACACTGTCAAGTCCTCCATTAGTTTTCAATTTGTTCTGGCCAATCCTGAAGCATTAACCACTAGACTGCTGATAGTGGTTCCAACACAGACTCTGTATTGCTCCGCATTCCCTCCTCGTCTCAGTTCCAGGTTAGTCTTCAGATGGAAACTCCCTAGTCATCTTCCTCGTCCCAGTACTAAGAGTATTGGGATGGTAATTCACTAGTCCTCTTTCTTGTTTCAATGCCCTCTATTGATATTGATGTTTTATTGCCATCACGCTCGTACACATGTGTTTCAGAGCGCGAGTTGCCTTAGCAAAGTAGATGGGATGTGACCAAATGTAAAGCGGAATAAGGGGTGGGGGGGAGAAAAGGTGGAGTAACTTTGGAAAGGGGCACCAGGGTCATGTGTTGGATAAAATCTTTCCACTGGTTCCCGGTGGCCGCAAGGATCAAATTCAAGATCCTTTGCATCATCCACAATGCCGGCTGGGGCCTGGGACACCTCTACATACAGCTTGCCCTCCCCCAAATACCTCCTGGCCAGAGTCCTTTGGTCCTCTGGTTCCAACTCTCTGCAGGTCAAACGTTTTTCCAAGCAGAGAGTGGGAGGTGGATCCCTTTACTCGGTTGGCTCCTCCCTCTGGAACAGACTCCCTCCCCCCCTCAGACTTGAGCCAGATCTTCTTAAGTTCCGGAAACCTCTCAAGACTTTCCTTTTCGCCTCTCACTCTCCTGTGCTAACTATCCCTCTGCTGCTGAAACTGGGGCCTGGTCCCTCCAGAGTCATATAGGGGCCAGACCACACCCCCCAACCAGTACGCCCCAGCATCCCATGCCCTCGGAATCCTTTCCCAGACAAGCACAACCTAGTCCTCCCTATCCACCGCACTCATCCTCCCTTCCCCTCTCTTCCCCCTAGCACTTGCTGCCTTGGCCCGCCCAGCATTTGCCCTCTCCCAACTGTTGGAGGCACCCACTCCTGCACTTCTCTCTACCCCCTCCCCCTGCACTTACCTCCATGTTCATGCACTTGCACAGTAGGATTGTCAAAGCCAATATAACCGTTTTGTTGTTCTACATTTTGATTCCCATGTCCCCCTGCATGCCAATCTTGTCTTGTAGCGCTTGGAAATACTTGAGCATAGGCGCCATACAAATGTCCAACAAATAAAACCACATTCTTCCCAGATAATCATCACTGGACCCAAAGGGGGTCTTCCCTCCCATGAGATCCACTTGCTGAGTACCACACCAAGGGGGACTATTGGGTAGTGGTCTCACCATCTCTTTGGAAGCAGTGACAAAATCACAGTATATTCACCTATGTCATGGGTTAAAAACCTTTCACAGCTCTCCTTCACACTTAAAACTGCTGGCTACGATAAAAAACATACATCTCTCTGATCTCACGCTTTCCAGGAGCCTCCAAGCCTATTCTCATACCAGTCACTGTCCTTCATTCCTTCCTCTCTGCTGGCTAGTTTGCGTATTACTTCTCCAGAAAAATCTCAAACTCCATTTCACACCCACTGACCTCTTTTCCCTACTGTATCCCCTTTTCATTTAACTCCCACTCTCGCCTCCTCAGAAAATATTTTTTGCCACTATTCAAGCTTAACTGGTACCCATTCTCTACTTCTCCAAATCTTCGGGTGCTCCTGATGATCCCTTTGCACTGCAGATCACAAAGCATCTGACAATCATTACTTCCACCTACCTATACATTCTCTTCAATCTCTCTATCCCCGAGGATCTTACCAACCTGCTATAAGGTGACCACAGTGCCATCCCTCTTAAAAACCTATGGCTGAGCCAAACAATCCTGATGGCGACTGACCCGTTTCCCTCACTGCTAGGAAAGATTTCTCTTTAGGCTAGTTATCCTACATATTTAATGGACCCCCAAACTTTTTGCTTTTGATCCTGAGCCTTTTGCTAATTTTGTTAAGGGGAAACTGATCAATTGTAATAGTTTATTTTTAGAGCGCTTATGCATAAGTGAAGCGCTTCAATCCATCAGACTATCAGTACTGGGAAACTTTGTTTACCTTTTATCTTTTTGGTAACCTTTTAATGTGTACAGCATCTTACAATGCAGTGGGTTTGTATCACACTAGTCTTGGGATTTCTGGTTACTTTTATGTGTGCGCACTCTTGGGCTTCTTCGGCACGAGGTCACAGATCCTTCTACCAACTTCAAGGCCTTCTGTGTCCAAGTCTCTTTCGTTATCAGTCTCTTGCTTCAGAGGGCCTGATGTACCACAAACAACAAAGAAAAGTTCCTTTCCAAATATTCAAGTCAGCGATTTACTCTTCGTCCGGGATTCCTTTCAGCTGGGCTCAGATCCTTCTTTCACAATTAGCCTCCCTCAGTCAGGTTCGGACCAACTTTAATTCGCAGGCATCCCTCAGTCGGGGGTCACATTTGCCACAACAATCTCTTTGCAGGTGAGTTTTACTGTTCCTCAGATCCCAATCTTCTTGGCTCAGATCCCCTTTTAAACCATTAGTCTCCCGTTCGTATGGGCTCAGACCAATTTCAGTTTGTAGGCATCCATCAGTTGGGTTCACTATTGCCACAACAATATCTACTGCGTTGAGTTTTACTGTTCACCCAGGATCCCCCTCCTCCGGGCTCAGATCCCCTTTTAAACAATTAGTCCCCCTCTTTCGAGCTCAGACTGATTTCAGTTTGTTGGTAATCTAAGACTTTCGAATGTGCATGGGATTCAACTTAACCCGCTACAGGACCACTTCGATTTCACTGTTCAATATTTACATGCTCTAGGGGTACCAAACCGAGACCTTCGAGTGAGCACCCACGCGGCACCAGACCACTCTGTATCTGGTACCCATTTTGGTTTCATAACTTGCAACCTTGAGCCTAACACAATACGGTCTACTATCAGTTTCTTCTGACTAGCTGGCTGTGCTGAACTTGTTGGTGTTGCTTTGCTGTCGAAGTCAAGGACAGTACGATGGTGGCAATCACTTCTCCCTTCCTTGGTTATCAATGCGGGAGGGCCCTGTATACTTTTGGCACACGCTACACCGTTCGTCAGCTGTAATTCCTGGTCTTATGTTTCTTTTCCTTGAGGCTTCTTGAAAGTCGCGATCCTTTCTTGAAAAGGGCAACGGTAACTCCCTCCTTGTCGTCCTCTCTGGTCTCGCCGCCTTTCTCCTTGGTTTAAACTGCCATCCTGGAATAACAGCTTTGTCATGCGTTTGACCTTGCTCAGAGTGTGCTTTCGTGCTCCACCTTTTATCCGTGTGGGGAAGTGTGAAGGAAGTCAGGTGTGTGTAGTTATCAGTCATTGCCTGACTCATGTGTTGGGATATGTCAGGTACACAGCTCTGGTGTTAGTCTGTTGTCGTTCACGATGAACTGCCTGTGAGAAAGTGTTTGTGTCGGAAAAGAAGGGATAGGGGGTAGAGTTTCTAAGTATGCTACCTGGTAGGATGGGGAAAAGGCATCATAAGGAATGGAGTACCACGTCTCACCCTTCGGTGTCCCACCTCCACTCCCCGAAGACCCCCACCCAGGTGATCCACCCACACTGGTGCACCCCCAGAAATTGGATCCAACAGCGATCGCTGTGTCCTGCCCACCTACGCTTCAATGGGTGGACTCATTGTGGACCCCTGGCCCTACTCACTTTCTCCTGAGACTAAGCCTCGACCACTCTCCACGGTTACCTTGATTGGGTTTGGCTAACTCCTCAGATCTCCCCTGTTCACTATAACTGGGGTAGCCACCTAAAATTTGTCCACCAGGCCAGAGCCTAGAAATCCATCTTCACACTCATGCCTCTAAAATCAAGAAGTAAGTGCTGTTCAAACAACTCCCCAATTAACTGGAAAAGCATGGCCTGGCTGAAACCACTCATTCTACTTTTCTTATCCGCCACTTTAAAGCAACATTACTTAGACCCATGTTTCAATCTTTCTTACTTTTGAACACCACTTGGAAACTTTTCTCTCCCTTCATCATGCTTTATCACTCTACTGCATTAGATACCATTGAAAATGGTTACCAGTCATTTGGTCGAAAACCAAAGGATCGAATTCCATTTGATCGACAGTCAAATGGTCGAAAAAAAGGTTGATTTTTATTTTTTTATAGGGGGGTCCCCCCACCAACCCCCTGTTTTCTTTATTAAAAATATTTTTTAACCAACCAAAACTAAAAAAAAGATATATAAATAAATAAAAAATTCGACCTTTTTTTTCCCCGACCATTTGACTGTCGATCAAATGGTCATTCGATCTTTTATTTTCGACCATTTGACTGGACACGATTGAAAATGCATGCACACTTCCGATTCTCTTGCACCACAGCGTCCAAGGGAATGTCCTTACCTGTATTGCCTCCTCTTTTTCTGGTCACTTCATTTCAATCTCAGCTCCAATCCCTTCTACCAGTTTGGGTAATGAACTCTTCTCTTTGGGGTTCTCGTACTACCTCTTTGCTGATCTTCTCATTCAACTTCTTCGCCCAAGACCTTTATGCCTGCCCGACAGCCTTTTGATGGTGCTTTGATGTCTGATGCTCAATTCATACAAACTGAGTTAAATCTACCTGCCAGCCTGCAAAACCTCCACTCTCCAGCTCCCCTAAGCCCTCCGTACGCCTCCACCCTCCCCCGACACGCTCACTCCTTGCACTGTAAGTCTAGAAATACGGATACCTCTACTTTGAGACCGCAAACGCATTTTGGTGGCCGTGGACCAACCGTCTCATGCACGATACAACGGAATATAGGTTTTCGAGTTTGCCAATGAACGGCCATTTTGATTTAACAAGAATCGCCATTTTGTTTTCTAACCATTGCTCATTTCTTTCTGTTCCTATTGCTTCGCAGTATATTTTCCGCTGACACTGCTCGACTGTGAAACATTGTTGTCTGTATGTGAAAAGGACAAGGCCACAGGGCCGCGAGGATAACAAGAGTTCGCTGAAACACAAACGTAGGCAGCGCCAGGAAGAATGCCCGGCTCCCTCCTTAATGTAGCCTTGAAGCAGAGCTGCAGGACATTTAACCATTTCACAGCTGCCAGCCAGTCTCGTTATATGGTAGAATATGTTAGAATAATACCGCTAAAGGCTTGAATTATGCTTTTCTAATGGCCCCCCTTTGCTGAGCCCGCTAAGAGCAGGTCGGCTCCCAAGACGTGAATAGCACCTGATAGATAGCAAAGTCCGGAATGCAACTCCCCCCGTATGTAGTTCGCTTCCAAGAACAGAAGCGCCGTTTTCTATTCAATAACTGAAAGATGCCTACGCACTCACAAATTGCAAATTGTTACTAGAATATATGTTTGAAGGTGTCATAGTGGTCGGAGATGTCCATCATCACACCAAGTTCAAAGAAACCCAATAAAGAGGGGTATTAAACATGTCATAGCTGATTGTTTGATATGCATTTTGTATATATGTAACTGATGTACGTAATTCACTCTCTTGCTTCCCTCGAGGTCTAGAGATACACGTCGCGGGGCATGAGACCGAGTTGGCCAACTGAGACTTTTGCTTTGCAATAAAACCCTAGCTTTGGGAATACAACCTCGTGTCTGGCGTCTCTATCGTGTGTGGTGACCTGCCTTGTTTCCATAGACATCAGGGTCCCCTAGGGGCCCCTTTCAAGATGGCGCCCGAATAGGGACCCTCCCCCACTTGTTCCTTCGCGTAACTTAATTGAGAAAGGCAGAGAACGGCTAGGACGGGACGATCGAGCCGGGATCAAGAGGTGTTCGGGGCGCCCTGTAAAGTGATGAGACTCCTTTGCAGATCTGCACACATCTGATCCCTGATCGACGTGCCTGGCTAGAGAACAAGGAGGCGAGGGTCCCGAAACGAGGCGGAAGCCAAGAAACGCAGACACGACGTCCTTTGGTGCGTCAGTATACAGACAACTTGATTTATCAGGTGAGTCATTCCCCGATTCAAAGTATCCTGATATTGGTTGAGAGTTGACTTTGCAAAATCAAACGCCCTAGGTAAGGTTGATTAGCCAGGGGGAAGGTTTAAACATGCCTGGGGTATTGTCCACCCTAGCAGGGTTTTTCCGCTGTGGTAGACAATCTTTGGAAAATGGCCAAATTGTACCACCTGGGGGAACGCCGGTGTACGTGAAGTATGGAGTGGGTGCGATAATATTCTGTGAGACTTGGCATAGGCAAACCAGAAAGCAACAATACCATCAGTGGCCGATTAATGGTAGTTTTGAGATGGCAAGGATAGATAACTTGGAAAGGGTGTTGATAAGAAAGAAAGCGCGTCCTGCAGCATTTGAGACTATTAAAGACTGGAGAAAGGAAGCAATGCTCCGATTTAAAAGCAGAGCAAAGCATGCACGCAGGCATAAATCAAAAGGTGAGGTAGCGGAAGAAAAAGAAGGAGGAGGAGGAGGAGGAGGAGTGGACTGAGAGTCTAAGAAGGGCAGGCAGGCGTGACCAGTTGAATATAGAAAAGATATACCCACAACGAGAATTACACATGGCAGATGAATTGATAGAAAATATATTGACCCATACAAAACAAGGCCCAAGATCAGAAGTAAGACCAGACACGTCAGTAGCTATTGCCCAGACCCCGCCGTAGCCCAAGCTCCCCCTCCGGTAGCTCAAGCCCTACCACAGTGACAGACCACGCACGTAACACTTCCTACTAGCCAACCAGGCCCACAACAGACACTCGCTGTTCCCATTGTCTCATCCGCACCTCCCGCCTTAGACACAAACTCGGTACGGTTCCGTTCCTCCCGGGGTTGAAGTTGAAACCACGGGGGCAAGAGGTGGGACTGACCAACGGGAGTGCACGAGGGTAACCCGCAGCGCAATCAGCAAAGAAAGGAAGATGGAATTGCAGCAACAGGCAGAGATGTATATAGACGGGAATGATGGGGCGGGAACATTGGCTTCGATATATGACTTTCGTAGAAGCAACGAAAGACAGGTAGTGTTGGAATGCATGGGTGAATATTTGGTGGAGAGATGGAAACAGCTAATTGGGAAATTACCACCGCAGCGATTGTTAGATTTGAATGCATTAGCACGCTGTAGGGAGAGGGATGAAGAAGTGAGAGAACATGTGTATAGACTTTTTGAGCTTAAAGATGAATTAGATAATGACTATGCCGAAATGTTTACTGCACCCGGGTACAGGAGTAAAGATCGCGGGAGAAATGGAAAGGAAATTGTAGAGCCATATATACAGCGACGACATTCGATGTCATCAGTAAAAAGGGGCGACAAGTTAAAAGTATGTATGAGAGAAGCGTTTAGATGGATGTCAGATCCTAGTATTCCCACAATGGAGATACATGAGATATTTGATGAATATTCCATGCCTATGAAAAGAAAAGCGCTACAATCGATGGTTGAACATTAGATAAAGATATAAAAAACGATACGGCCAGCCCGCCCGAAATAATGGCAGTATATAGAAGAGCATTAGAGCGAGGGACAGGAGAAAGAGCCCTATCATTGGATCTGGGAATATTGGTACATCTAAGAGAAGGGGGAGGGACGGTAAGTGGGGCATTTCCTATGAGCGAGCTCCCACCTACCTTTGTACCCAAAGTGGAGGTTCCCGCAGTGGGCAATGTAGCGGCACAGGTAACACCAGCCCATTACACCGCATTATATGTGCATTGCCCCTTTTCCAGACAGGAGGTGAACAACATAAAGCAGACGATTCCTGATATAAGAAAGAATCCTGCAGGTTTTACAAAGAAGTAGAGTCCTGCCTACAGAAATCCGTGCTTACCATGGGTGACATAGACCGAATATTCCCAGTGATCCCGCCAACAGACATATGGAAACAAATAAGGAAGGTAGATGACACAACTGCCTTTGGCGCCAGATGGGCGGACTTGATAATAGAAGATAGAAATAAAGCGGTTGGAGGAACACCGGGACTGAACCTGGTAGCATTACCAGCACATATAGTGCAGAAATTAAAAACAATTGTCCCAGAGAAAAGAATCCAATGGGACAAATTGACTGCATGTGTACAAGGCAAGGATGAGTTGGCTACAGATTATTTTAATAGATTTGAAGAAGTATTCACAGACTTCAGCGGGCAGGATGTGGGTTCAGAAGCAGGAAAGAGGTTATTTGTTGACAAATATGTTAGGGGGTTAAAACTTCCAATTCAGGATCTAATAATGACATCAGAGAGTGCATGGCAAGCATAAATGTTGGGCGAAGTACTGCATATGGCCCAATATTATGAGCGCAGAGTGACGGCAGGAAAAGAAAAAGAAGAGAGGGATAGGGTAAATCTAAAGACACGAGTATTAATGCAGCAAGTAGGAGGACATAATAGAGGGTGAGGGAACGCACAAGGAAGGAGTAGTTTGAATATGCATGGGGGAACAGTGGGGCCGAATCAGTGTGCATATTGTAAAGAGGAAGGACATTGGCGGGCGCAATGCCCGCATCTACAGAATAGAAATGGGTCTGGTCAGAGGAGACAGCATAGAGGACACCCAGGAGCGAATGGACCAAATAGGAATAGTATGCAGCAGGATCATAATAATGGAGGTAATCAAAACCAAGGCCAAAACCAAAATGCCCCAAACCAGAGTCAGGGACAGCAAAATCAACAATATGGAAATCAGAGTGGGGGAAATAGAGGGAAGAGTGGAAATGTTTTCGATTCACAGCCAAACACGTACTACAGTAATAGTAATGATTACACATCGGACGATGTGTTATTTCCCCAATAGGACAGCCCAGGACAGGGGTCAGAACCAGTGTCTATGCCCGTGAATCAGAGAGGACCCTACGTAGAAATGAGAGTCGGGAATGAGGAGCACCGCTTTCTTGTAGATACAGGAGCACAGAAGTGTTCAATAGACCATCACTTGGTTCCGAATATACCACTGTCAGGGCAAAAGAATATTTCCGTAGGGTTCGCAGGTACACCGGTCATAAACCCAGTGTCCAAACCAGTCCCAGTTACCATAGGAACATTTACCGAACATTGTCCTTTCTTTCTAACAGAAAATTGTGAAGAAAATTTATTGGGATTAAATTTGTTGAAAAAACTAGGTTCCGTTGTACATTGCACGGCAGACGGAGTGTTTCTAACGATATGGCCACACGATGCCCCTGTGTCAGAATTCATGTCCGAAGCGTTACCAGGAGAACTAAGTAAAGTAACAACCTGTATATGGGCAATGCATGACAACGATGTGGGATGTTTAAAGATAGAGCCAGTAAAGATTATTTTAAAAGGAAGGTGTTACCCTACCGCGAATACCCCAATACAAAATTTCGGTTGAAGGTGAGAAAGGATTGAAGAGTATTGTTACCGATTTGGTGAAATTAGGGATAATAGAGGAAATCACAGGTAGTACATGCAACAGCCCGATTCTTCCGGTTTATAAAAAAGGAGGTAATGAGGTACCATACCGTTTCATAATTGATCTACGCGCATTGAATAAGGTAGTAAATCCGCAATTTCCTCTAGTGCCAGACGTCACTACAATATTGACAATGATACCTGTTTCAGCAGAATATTTTAGTTTAATAGATTTGAAAAACGCATTCTTTAGTATTCCAGTGGACAAGGACAGTAGATATTTGTTCGCGTTCACATTAGGACGACAATCATTTACGCGGATTCCGCAAGGTTATACGGAAAGTCCAAGTATTTACAGTAGAGCATTAAAAGAACAGCTAGACATGCTGGAATTACCCGTGGGTTGTGTACTTTTGCAATACATAGACGATTTATTGCTAGCTGCAGACACAGAGGAGATTTGTAAAGAAGGCACTGTATTACTACCGTCACACATAGCGGCACATGGCCATAAAGCTAGTTTGAAGAAATTTCAGTATAATCGAAAGGAGGTGGCTTATTTGGGCTACCTACTTTCGAAAGGAGGGAGAAGACTAACGCCAGAACGCATAGAAAGTATTTCTTGTATGCTTATTCCAAAGACACAAAAAGGAGTCAGAGCCATAACGGGCATGGCTTCATATTGCCGACAATGGATTGGTAATTTTGCGTTAATTGTGAAAACATTAGTGAATTTGACTAGAAAAGATGTGGTTATGCCTTTGCAGTGGGATGAGGAATGTCAGAGAGCATTTGATGGATTGAAAACTGCATTACGCTTGGCTCCAGTTTTGGGTACGCCGAACTATAAGAACATTTTTAGACTATTTGTGTGTGAAAGTGAAGGATGTGCATTGGCGGTTTTGACACAGGAACAAGGTGGAAGAAATAGGCGGTGCGGCTATTTTTCTTCGGCGCTGGACCCTGTAGCGCACGCACTACCACGATGTTTGCGATCTGTCGCTGTGGCTGCTGCGTCGGTGAAACAAACGGAAGGGATGGTATTGGGCCACACTTGAATTTTGATGGTGCCACATGCCATAGACGTTCTATTAAATAGGACACAGACGCAACACCTCACCTCTGCTAGATTGACAAGATATGAGATTATCTTGTTCGCGCCCCATATCCAAATTATGAGGTGTAGCGCTTTGAATCCTGCAGAATTAATGCCACTAACCATAAAAAAAATTGGGAAGAATGAATCACCCCCCCCCCCCCCTCATGATTGCTTAATGGTCACTGAGGAAGAACCAAGGGGAGAGTTGATTTAAGTGATATTCCACAGAAAGAGCCGGATGGAGAGTTATTTTGTGACGGCTCATGTTTTAAATTACCAGATGGCACGACAACTGCCGCATACGCTATCACTACCCTAGAGAGTGTTGTAGAAAGTAAAAGAATCCCCTATAATTCACCACAAGCCGAGGAAATAATAGCAGTAACCAGAGCCTGCGAGATTTCTGAAAATTTGAATGTGAATATATATACTGATAGTCAGTATGCGTTTGGAGTGGTTCATAACTTTGGTCGACACTGGGCTGAGAGAGGGTTTCTGACATCACATGGTGCCAGAATTCAACATGGCCCTTTGATTGTACGATTGCTGTCTGCACTCACGTTTCCAAAGCACCTAGCAATAGTGAAATGCGAGGCACATCAATAAGTAACATGCAAAATAGGAGAGGAAACAGGTTTGCAGACAGAATTGCGAAACAAACTGCCATTGATTTGAATACCAAGATGATGACGGTTCAGACAGAGAAGTACCCTGTATGATAGAAGATGGAGTTGCGACTGTCAAAGAAATGCAGGCCGAGGCTACGGTTGATGAAATACAGGGATGGGCAGAGGGATCTGCTGGATGTTGCCAAATTCATATGTGACTGCAATGGTCACAATGGCCCACAGCCTTACGCACATCTGTGCCAAGAAAATGATGCAGCACCTTTCTACAGTATGGCAGAATGTAAACATAAAAAAGAATGCAGAGAGGTTGGTGCAGAACTGTATCACATGTTTACAACACAATGTAGGAAAGGGAACAGTGACACCAACAGGCAGTTTTGGCCCGCCCTCCATGCCGTTTGAGGTAGTTCATTTTGATTTCCTAGAGATGGAGAGGTTCCAAAACTTAAAATACGTCTTGGTGGTAATCTGTGCATTCATTAAGTGGGTGGAGGCACATCCTTTAAAAGATTGCACAGCAATGACTACGGCAAAAGTAATGTTGAAGAAGTATTTTTCCAGATTTGGCTTGCCCCGGGTCCTATGGTCTGATAATGGACCGCATTTTGTGGGTGCAGTGGTATTACAGATATGTGCTGGTCTCCAGATTGATAAGAGATTCCATAGTTCAAGGCATCCGAGTTCTGCCGGTCTTGTGGAGAGGCACAACGGGATTCTTAAATCAAAGATTAGCAAGATTTGTGCGGGAAGCAAGTTGAGTTGGGTGGATGCATTACCAATAGCACTATTATGCATGCGTACGTCTGTACAGGCTAAAACTGGGTTCTCCCCATACAAGATCGTAATGGGGAGGCCGGCAAATGTTTGGTGCGCACCTCAGCCAAAACGACTCAGTGAGATAGAACATCCTGTTCTTAGTACTTATTGTGGCCTTTTAATGCAGAAATTGCGTTTGATTCATCAGCAGGTGCAGGAGGCATTACCAGCACGGTATACCGGTCCGGGGCACGCGCTGGAGTCAGGAGACTGGGTGCTGCTAAAAAACTTTGAAAGAAAGTCATCATTAGCACCCAGGTGGCGCGGGCCCCATCAAGTACTTTTGGCGACGCAGACGGCAATACGGGTGGATGGAAGGAAGTCGTGGATCCATGCCACCCATGCCAAAAAGATTACAACTCCACTGAAAGTCTTGCCTGACAATGCTGACCGGAAAAAGACAGCGGTCCCAGAAACGAAAGAAACTGTTGCCAGTGAGCAGCCACCTAATCTGCCAAAACGTGAAGTGAAACTCGAAACAAAGCCTGAGACGATTGCCAAAAAGGGGGAAGGGCAAAGAGTGCCCCAACGTTGCCAAGCAGAATCGACATTCACTGCTGACCGACGTGAAAGCTGCCTTGCAGATACCAGCGAAACCAAATCGTGTACCCCTTTGGCTCCCACCAGCACTTGCCAGCATGCCAAAAAATGGATCTGCATCATTGACGCGGCGCACACCAGCACCTGCAGTAGCGCCACAGGCTGACTTCAAGCTTGAATCTGAAAGTGCACCGGCACTGTTCACGGATCATACGATACCAGGAGCAAGGCGATACAACCTGCGGCCTCGGAAGACAAAGTGATCCGCATTCTTTTTTTTTGGTGTTTATGTCAACCTCTGGTTCAGCTCATGGACGGAGAAGGAACCGGGGGTGCAGAGGAGAGAAGTGTGAGAATTGTGCAAGTCGGACAATTCAAGACTTGCGCCTCCTCGGTGCGATCATAAAAAGTACATGTGTCCTGAACCAGAACGGACAAGCTGGGTGCACATGGTACTATGGCAAGTGAGATAATTGATTAACAGTACATGTGTCCGGAACCAGAGCGGACAAGCTGGGCGCACATGATACTGAGGCGATAACTGATCAAAGGTCCTCTGAGCAGTATAAGAAGGGACAAGTGATCTCGCCTAAAAACGAATAATCGAATCCAGGCTAAAAAGGACAGGCAAAACTGAATTGTGAGAATTCCATTGAACATAGCCATCAGAGCAAGCGCGACGAAGAGAGATATCCACAACGAACTGTGATAAGGAAGAAGAAGGACGACGAGAAACATGCCGGGACCGGTTCCAGCCTCCTCCTGCACTACAACCGCTGAGAATGAGTCAGTTATAAAGACTATAAGTTTAAGAAAAACGCATGGTAAAACAAATTGTATGCTGACACTAACAATAATAATATGCTTTATGAGCGTGGTAGCACCAATATCGACAACCCTAATATTATGGTGGGTCGAAACAATACACCCATTAGAAATGTTTTTACCAATAATTAATATATATACTACTGAAAGCCTGGTTCAGGTGATCACTTATACCCTACCCCCAATGGAAGAAAAACACAGGGAAGGTTTTGGAAATAACACCTTACTACTGATAATGAACATGACGCATGCAATCCTGAAAAAAACAAACTGTTGGGTATGTGCCCATTTACCACAGCATGCCGGAAAAGGAATAGGGTGGTATGTGCAGCCATTAAGATCTGCATGTAGTGCATCTTTAGGTGCAATGTTCTATGGAAAGTGGAATGAGAGTAATACGGGTCAATTAGACAGAACCAACATGAATGAGTTTGAGGAGATAATAATGAAGCCTGTGGGTTGTTCCATTTTCCATAAAGCACAAGTAATAGCCCCAGAACCAACGAGGAAAAGTACACGGAAGATAACACGACAACATAGGTGAGATAGATTGTCCCCGCCAGAAAAAACATCTGTAAGGACGTTTCGTGTAAGAACAAAAGGGGACAAAGATGCAATTCCCCCATCTTACACGGTGAATTATAGCCCAAGAACTGTCCCTTTTTGTCTAAAAAAGAAAGGCTCTTTTTCAGTCGGAACATATACTGGTTGTATGAATACAGTGGTACTAAAATGGGAAATAGAACCAGTATACGTAGGTGATCCAGTTTATTTTATATGTGGAGAGAAAGCATACCCTTGGTTGCCCAGAAACTGGAGAGGTACATGTTACCTAGGGCTACTGTTCCCAGGAGTATTCCTCTTAGAAACAGCAGCCATTGCCAGATTATCCAGAACTAGCGTCAAGAGGACTGACGAAGGTGTTTTAATAGCAACTGATGTAGCGAAATCATTCATTCCATTCTTAGGACAGATAGTGAACTCCTATAATATAAGGCAACTGTCCAGAATCCTAAAGAATACAATAAACACAACAGATATATTATTTAACATGACATTGGAAGAAAGAGGAATCAGGTTAATGATGCTGCAAAATAGAATGGCTCTCGATGTAATCCTGGTTGATCGTGGGGGAATTTGCAAAATAGTGGGATCAGCATGTTGCGTTTATGTCGATGACTATTCCCCCACGATCTTTGAAGCAATAAAGAAAATGCACGTTTTAAGCTCTGAACTCCCCACGGGAGAAGGGAGCTGGGGAATAGGATCTTGGTTTTGGGGAATACTACGATCTTGGGGATGGAAATTGATCTCAATATTAGTAGTGGTGTTTGTCCTAACGTGCTCTTGTTGTATACATTGTTTACCCATAGTTTGTGCAGAGGTAACTGAGGGATGTACGGAAGGATGCATGCATATGATAAAGAAAAAACAACCTCATGATCGAACTAGCCCAGACCCAAATGAGATGAGAGCAGTGAAAGAGTTGATGGCAATAGATATTGATGAAAACAATGATGTCCACGATAGCTTGCAAGACTCAGATATAAGTACTTCAGATTCATCATCACTAGAGGAGGTTTCAATAAATAGAGACGTTTGGCATACGGCCAAAGGAGGGTTTGTCAGTCTAGAAATACGGATACCTCTACTTTGAGACCGCAAACGCATTTTGGTGGCCGTGGACCAACTGTCTCATGCACGATACGACAGAATATAGGTTTTCGAGTTTGCCAATGAACGGCCATTTTGATGTAACAAGAATCGCCATTTTGTTTTCTAACCATTGCTCATTGCTTTCTGTTCCCATTGCTTCGCAGTATATTTTCCACTTACATTGCTCGACTGTGAAACATTGTTGTCTGTATGTGAAAAGGACAAGGCCACAGGGCCGTGAGGATAACAAGAGTTCGCTGAAACACAAACGTAGGAAGCGCCAGGAAGAATGCCCGGCTCCCTCCTTAATGTAGCCTTGAAGCAGAGCTGCAGGGCATTTAATCATTTCACAGCTGCCAGCCAGTCTCGTTATATGGTAGAATATGTTAGAATAATATCACTAAAGGCTTGAATTATGCTTTTCTAACAGCCCCCCTTTGCTGAGCCCACTAAGAGCATGTCGGCTCCCAGGACGCGAATAGCACCTGATAGATAGCAAGGTCCGGAATGCAACTCCCCCCATATGTAGTTCGCTTCCAAGAACAGAAGCGGCGTGTTCTATTCAATAACCGAAAGATGTCTACGCACTCACAAATTGCAAATTGTTACTAGAATAGATGTTTGAAGGTGTCATAGTGGTCGGAGTTGGCCAACAGACTTTTGCTTTGCAATTAAACCCTAGCTTTGGGAATACAACCTCGTGTCTGGCGTCTCTATCGTGTGTGGTGACCCGCCTTGTTTCCATAGACGTCAGGGTCCCCTAGGGGGCCCCTTTCAGCACTATGTCTCTCAACCTAGATGGATTCTTTGATAGCAGTCTGAAATTACAGCATTTCATGACTTGCACCTCTAACTCTGCAGAGGACAGGCTTAGCATCAGTAAAATCCTCCACTTTCTCAACTTTCACGCTGGTAAGCTTCATATCCACCCTTGTACACAGCAGGCAGTATTACTGTTAAAGTCTCCTTATGCAGCTCCTTTATCCCAATCGACAAGGTTATTATCAATGCTCTCTAACCACTGAAATATTTACCCACCTCATTGTAGTGCCCCTGTGTCAGATGGCTATACGTGCGCATTCGCTACCACTTCAAACTCCTACTCAATCTACAAATATATCCATGAGATGGCACCCCACATCTAGCCAACTTCCTCTATTGCTATTCACTCACTGTGCAGTCCAACCTCTCGTCATCTGTACCTTGTTCTCCCTATGGTCTCGCTTTTGTTCCTTCACCCTTCTTGCATCCCTTACTGTAACGCATTGCCCCCAGACATCAAGGCCTTTCTCAATTTAATGGTCTCCAAAACTGCCCTTAAGGGACACTTCTAAATTGAATGTGCATCTACAGTTGTCCAATCGTATTTCCTTCCCCACCAGATACCCCCTGCTCTCCTTTTCACTAATGTATATACTGCATATGTGGCACGAAATGACGACTGCTCTGCGAGGATAAGTACTGACTAAACTGCCTTCACAGCCCCACACCACAACTAAACCAGCAGTGAGCCCAATCATAAAGCTGAAACAGGCAAAACTGGACCAGTAAACATCCCTTTCCTCTGTTGGTAGTGTTGGCAATGAGGGAGAGAGATATAGTTGCCACAAGAGCACAGTTTTTCCAATCAAGGTGCAAGAAAAATAAAAAAATAGTTGTTCCCACAGGCCTGTGTGTCGAAGCACAGGTGAGTGTGATGCTCTTCTTGAGATCAGGCAGAGGAGCAGTGCTTCACCAGTGCTTGTCAGCTGCACGGGTCATCCTTCGGTAGTCAATTAGCTGCTCTTCTTCGTAGATGACCTGGCTCCAATGATGATCTGTTGAATGGCTGCACAAGCCCTCCTTTTATCAAACATTTGGGCTGAAAGCTTGCCCAAGTTGACCAATGGTAAGGATCTGCCAGAGCGTTTCTAGGGGGTAAACTGGAGCGCAATAGCCACAGGTCTTTTGGTTGTAGTCTCAGATAGAAGCTCAGAGGCTACAACCAAAAAGCTAGCTAGCCCTTAGTCCCAACATTAGCGTATTCCCAGATCTTTTGCAGACCGTGCAAAACCCCTGGGATCTGCACCATTCAATCTGGCAGTGGCTAGCCAGTCACGGATAGCCACTGGCCACAATCATCCACCCAGCAACAGACAGTCACCAAGATGTATGCTGGGACCAGGCAGTCCCAGCCCCACTGCTGTGTTCACATACAAACCGCACATTTTCCAATTAAAGCAGCGGCCTTCCCAGGCAAGGGCATTCCATATATGGAATATCCTGAATTGAGAAGGCAGGAAGAAGACCAAAGAACAATAATGCCAAGGACAAGCGAAAACCTGGCACGGCCATCTTCGGTGTACCACCCTTAATAGCCATTCGCGTTAATTACACAAGTGCAAGAGTGAAATGTCACAAAAACTGTACAAAAATAACTACTGCCACCAGCTTGTCTCAGGCACAATGTAAAAGTAAGTAAAAAGTCCTTACAGAAAAAGTAATGAGGATGCAAAGTAACCTAACTGCACTTCATTTTAAGGTAATTTGAGCAATTGTAATAAAACAAGAATTTCACAATGAGACTCAGACCATCATAACATGTTTGCCGGTCTGGAATAAATGGTGGTAACTCCAGCCTGCTGGTAGATTAAGCCTCTACCGGCAGATAAATGCCTGAATCACCAGCACCAGGAAATCCCATCCGATGGAGTAGTCCATGTGAATGGGAACTTACTGGCACTCTGCCACCCGTAATATCCTGATATTGATATAGGGCAGCGGAGGCGGTAAGGCAGGGTTGCCGTTATCCAGCCAGAATTACCGGCGGGATACCAGCGACCCTGTAATGAGCCTCACAGTCTTGCAATTCGGATTGTTTTATTGACTCATCAGTTTCCACATAAGAATGATCAAAAGGGAAGTAAAGCAGAAGGCTTTACTTACCTCCTAAAAGTCAGGTCAGGAGACTACACAAGGTGAAAAGAAAGGGTGATACATAGACGTCTATGGGAGTAAAACAGCAAAAAGAAAATCTTTCTTAACACATTCATACTACAATTCGTTAATGTATATAACGCTATTGCTCAGTACTAATGTAAGGCACCCTGTAGTGACTTCCCAGACATCCATACCTGATTAGGTACAGAGCTTCTTTGTAAGGCTCTAAATGCTGTTAGTAAAGATGTTTCTTTTTGCAACTTTCCTTCAATTAACATCAATGGAACTCCCAGATATTTTGCTATCCCTTGAACCCTCACCTGACTTTGGGGGAAAAGCCTTTTTGCTTCACTTACATTGCTCAACTCATTTACTTTGGGGGCATTAGCCAGCCCATGGGGTTGCCAGTAAAGGGGGACTGTATTCCCTTTCATGATTTCCTGTCTTATTTTATTGTAGCACACAGGACCTTACAATGAAGTGTTTCAGGGGTACTTTATATTCTTTTTTCGTTTGTTTTCTTCAACGTTCTTTTTACCTTTGTGATGTGACTAGGACAGGCTGGTGGCAGTGAATTGTTTTACTTATTTTTCCTATGTGCTACCATACACCATCTTATTTTTAACACATAATGTCATTTTGAGTACCATATATTCAACCATATATTCAACATGGTGTGCCATGTGGTTTTAGTCCTATCCGGAGGCCATCTCCCTGCCACTCTCTGGTCAGGAAGCACTATATGAAATAATGCACTTCCTGGGATCAGGCTCGGTTTCCTGGGCTAGGGTCTTTGTGTGGGTGAACTGGTCAGGCATGGGACTGTCTGGTCCTAATGTACATCCCTGTCATGCAAGTGTCTGTTGGTGGGCAGTTGTCGGGATTAAGGTGGTCCATAACTGGACTGCCATTACCTGCTTGAACGATACAGATCCTTGCTATTGGTTGGATGGGGCAGACCCAAACCCATGTTTTGGAGCCAGAGCTGAAGATCCAGAAAATTGCTGACGACAACCAGCATCGCCAAAGCAATCGCCCGATGAATACCTCCTGCCTTTGTGGCGACCACAGAAGCCCCTCGTCATTGCTTCGATCCTTTGAATGGGGAAACCAACCAGTCCAGTGCATTCCACCAGAAGCCTGCTGTCCGATGACATCAGAAGTGTCCCCAAGACCATCCTATGGGCTGCTCATCTGAAGACCAGTCCTCTTCTCTTCACGGTTTAACGTCCCAAACTTGGGTCTCTGCAGGTCATTCACTAGTGGCCCAATATCACACCAACTGCCGTTTCTGCGCTCCAGGATGAAGAGAGGCCTTCCTGAAGCCTGATCTTTATCGCTGTCACAAACCTCACCTGGTGACCTCTGACTGGAGTTTTTTTGCCCTGCTTCTGCAGTGTATTGGAGGTCCTTTTAGGTCATGCCACTTGCTTGGTCCCAAGTCAAAAGATATTCTCAAAGATCTTTTCACTAAAAGATTGATTTAGAAATAACTCTCTGTGACCGCATGGAGCGGTCTTTCTAAATCAAACATTCACGGCCCTGCCACACATGAGTGCGGGCATAGGCTGACCGGCTCTGTGGGACCCGGAAGAGGAGGGCGAGGAGAATGGGTACGTTTGTGGGTGTGTGTGTGTTGTGTGTATGTATGTGTTTTGGTTTGGGCGGGGGAATGGGAAGGGGGCTTGGGCTGAAATTCTGCTGAAGGGGATGGGGTGGGGGCCGTGTAGGTACAATGGGGGGAAGCAACCAAGACAGGTCTCACCAGAGAACAAGTGTGGTTACACAACAAGAGGTAAGTTCTCTTAGACTGTACAGTACCTTTGGTTAGAAGAATCCCGTGTTCCTGGGCCTCAGTCGTGGGGACACAAGGGAGGCCGTCTGAAGGACTCCTGCACTGCAACGGGACGGTCGGCGACAGAAGAGGACTAACTTCTATTCAGTGGCACTTTGCGGTTTCAGCTCCTCGCGTCTAAGCAAATAGCAACACTGCAGACTATTGGCTGTCAAGATGGGCTTTCCTTGCATCTGGTGTCCAGCACGCCGTTAACGTGGCTCAGGCTAGGTCAGACCTGCTTCCTGGGAGTCCGGAGGATCTTCCTGGAGCTCTTGGCCAACTTAAAAGCAAAGCACACAATCTGGTGTTCCTCTCCCTGACTATTCGGTTCCAGCAGCAACTGCAGTGGAATTTCAACCAGCTACGAGAGGATGTCAAGTTGGCTTACTTTGGAGTTGATTGGTACCACCAACTCAAGGGGTCGAGGCGAATTCAGAGCTTCAGCACAGCAGCAGAGCTTCACCGGGCAAACCAACGGTCCAGGAGTTGCAGCAGGCGGCTCTTCCAAGTTCTTCGTCGGATTCCTTCGACCAGTGGTCGACTCTGCCTGCCAAGCCAAAAAGTCTCGCCTTTTATTCAGGTTTCTCCCATTCATTCCAGCCTAGCTGTCAGTCACCCAAGAGGGTGGCTGTCCTTGCCGGACAGCCAACAGGCCAATCACCTAAGAGTGCATTTCTGTCTCCTAGGAAACTAAGCACAGGGAGTTTCGGGCAACTCCCTAGCTTCCCGCCACTGCCAGACACCCTGGGGCCAGAATCCCGCCAAGGCAAAGCAAACAAAGGGACTGCCCCAAGTTAGAGTGTAGCCACTAAAACAAAAATAAAAATACACTAACTTTTACTGCTGAGAATCATGAAAATGCCCTTAAAATACTTGGTTTAATATGGTTTAATGGATTTTCTCAAAATTGTCCAGAGTATTTATTCTATAAACTTTACCTGAATTTTAGTGTCCAATATTGTTATTGTTAATAAAGGATTCACACGCGGCAGTGAGAGCATAGCTGACAGTTTATAGAAAAAGTGGATGCTCAGACTCCGAAGAGTTAGAGAGCTTACAATTGTATTCAGATATTATAATGGCACTAATGGCACTTTAAAAATATATACATTTGCACATATCAAAAATATCTTTATCAAAATGTATACGGAGAAAGTAGCTTGTATCGCCGTTGGTGATCCAATTACTAACCTGGTTAAACTTTTTATCGCAGTGTGGGCACTTGTGTTCTTTGTCTGTGTCATGGGTCTCCAGATGGCGCATCTTTGAGGTGGGGTCAGAGAAGGAGCGGCCACAGTATTCACACTGGTAAGGCTTTTCACCACTGTGCACCAGTTGATGTCTCTTCAGGTTACCAGAAGTAGTAAAGAGCTTTTCACAGTCCTCACACCGGTACTTTGCTTCACCAGTGTGACGCTTCTTGTGGAGGTTCAAAAGACTAACCAGACGGTAGCTCTTCCCGCATTCTTCACAGCTGTAAGGCTTCAATGGGCTAGACAGTGGGGGGTAAGCATCAGTAATGCATATATAATCATGTACAGATATACACACTACTGCTACATCACACCACTCGCACAAAGGTTATTCAGGGTTTCCTCTGCATCCGGAACATATAGGCGTTTTAGTTGTTCAACACTTTGCATGCCTGACTGAAAATGCCTTTGCTGGGTGTCTATTGAAGATAAAACATGCACCATTGTCCCGTTTCACATGTTGAATAAACATCTTTAAGGTATATCCTCAGAATAACCATGCTTTTTAGTTGTCCCTCACAATAAATCAGTAGTAGTAGATTTATTTCGGTTAAAACCCATAAGACCACAACATCCAATAACAGACTAAATTAGACATGTTTCATACAGGTTTATCTGAAAATAGCCATGAAGCACTTCCACATGCAACAGATTAGGCCTACATTCACACCAGTTTCTCGCAGAGTAAAAATACAACACCATCACAGTTCACTTTTGTTTGTGCTGCGGTCACTGATTTTGTTTGCCTTGTACCTGCATTTCACAGCAATATTGGGCTATTGTGTCCGCATTTCTATTAGCCATGCACAGTACTAAAATTAACAGTACATTCTTCATGTACATCTAGAATAACCTGAATATTGTATAGGTTTGTCTCCGGATGTAGCGGAACTGTACCCATGTTATGTAGATTACTATTGCCCGACTACCAGCCGATGAAGGTTTCGCTCTGAAAAGCGTTAAAAAGACCGATTTTCCAGATGATCCCATACCAGATTCTCAGATTGCCCAGGTATTGTATATTCTGTCCACAGCACAAATGACTTAAACAATCTGACCTGCATTTTGCATCTCTGGCATAAATTAGCATTGCATTATACTAACTTTGTAAAATTAAGTTTATAACACATCATCCACATGGTTCTATGCCAAAATGACAACACGTGATTTGATGAAGTGCCAGAAAAAGCCTTTTTAGAGGACTTCATTTTGTTCGCTTTTTTATGAAGTTGGGGTTGCACCATTCATTTGCAACAGCCCGTCCTCTTTTCTTAAATCCTCTTCTCCATTTTGACATTTTTAAACTGGTCAAAATATTATTGTCAAAAAGGCAATGGTTTGTTTTATTTTCGTCAGACTGACTGAAATCACACTTGTACATTGTGCGAGTTTGTCTTGTGTTACAATGTATTTTACCCGTTTACCTCAAACTACACTTGTCAGGAAACTGTGAACTTATAACAGATTGCCGAGTTGTTTTGCTCATGGATTAAAAACAAAATTACCTGTGTGTTTTTTCATGAGCTTTACATGCAGCTGGGTCAGAGAAGGCTTTGTGGCACTCTCGGCAAGAGAAGGGCTTTTCCCCTGTATGAATTCGGATGTGCCTTTTATAGTTTCCTGTGTGTGTGAATTCTTTACCACATTCCTAAAACAAATGAAGAGAACATAATCAAACATTACAAAACTGATCAGGCTATAAAACCAAGGCCAGTTTAGGCTCTGCAAAACTATTCCCCACCCACCCCAATCCTCCAATCCACACCTACCATCCATCCATCCTGAGGAAGAAGATAGAAGGGCTTCCAGTTTAGCAGAATATGCCATTCAGTAACTTGTGGTACAAAGAAGCAACTGTTCATGGGTATTTGTTGAGGCAGTGTTTACATGGATTTCTAGAATCAACCTTGGGGTGGATATTGGGAGGCCAAACTATTATGGTGAACAGTAAGACATTGAGATCTAACCATGCCGTATAAAGGTAAGGTCACATAGTGGCAAGGCTTAGACCCAAGAGGGCTGAGAGAGTAGTTTGGGGCTACAATGTATCCACACAGATCAACACCAATAATTCCAGTTAGATAGGCAAGTACACAAATATGACATGCATTACTCACCGTAACAGCATTTCTGATGATTGTATCTGCTTAGATTCACATGATGTGCATATGGTGCGACATCCAGTGGTAACCACGGAGTATTGCATCTTGTCTTTCGGGGACGTCGGCATAGGCGGGTCTGTAACACTATCCGTATCGTGATGTGTGTAGTACCCAAAATCCCTCATGTGCCGAGGTCCCTCCGATTGTATTTCTTCTGCCATGAGGGAGCCCAAGGCTATAGTGAGTGAGTACATAAAGAGAGAAAGTAGTAAGACGTCTATGTTCCTTCCACTCCGAGCGGGTAGGTAGGGAGGGTGCATGTGAATCTAAGCAGATACAATCATCAGAAATGCTATTACGATGAGTAATGCATGTCTTCTGATGCGTGCTAATCTGCTTAGAATCACATGCTGTGCGTAGACTAGCGAGCAGTACCCGGAGTAGGAGGTGGGTTGTGAGAAGGAACAGAAGAGAAAAGATGTCTTAGTACTGCATGTCCCACCTGAGAATCAGACCTAGAATGAATGTCTAGGCAATGAGAATCAGACCTAGAATGAGTGTCTAGGCAATAGTGTTTTGTAAAGGTGTGTACAGAACTCCAGGTTGCCGCTTTGCAAATGGACTCAAGAGGAACATTTGCAATGAACTCTATGGATGCCCCAGTGCCTCGAGTAGAGTGTGCTCTAGGCTTGAAGGGCAGTTCTCTCTTAGCAAGAGTGTAACATAGTGTGATGCATTTGACAATCCACCTTGAGATAGCTGATTTAGAGACAGGATCCCCTTCTCCACCAGCTGCCACTGAAACAAAGAATTGTTTAGTCTTCCTTAGTGGTTTAGTTTTTTCCAGGTAAAACATGACTGCCCTGTGCACGTCTAGTGTGTGAAGGCTTCTTTTGGCCATGTTAGTAGGGTTCTGGAAGAAAGTGGGTAGTTGGATTGACTGGTTCACAAGGAACTTCGAAATGAATTTAGGCTCAAACCTGGGATGCGTGTGCAGAAATACCTCATCTTTGTGGATTGGAACAAAGGGGTCTAAAACAGAAAGAGCCTGTAGTTCGCAAACCCTTCTGATAGAAGTGATAGCCACTAGGAAGGCAGTTTTATAAGTCAGGTCTTCCAGACTTGCTTTATGCATAGGATCGAAGGGAGCTCCCATGAGCCTGGTCAAAACCACATTCAGATCCCATCCAGGGGCTGGGTGAGAGATGGGAGGATAAATCCTCTTAACCCCTTCCATAAAGGCTTTAATTACTGGTGTTTTCCACCACGATACCCTTTGTTGTGATGTGGTGTAGGCTGACAGAGCAGCCAGATGAACCTTTAGGGAATTGAAGACTAACACAGAGTACAACAGGTGGGTTAGACAACACAATGTGTGAGGGTGAGCAATCAATGGGATTGACGCCCTTGGAATTGCACCAGATGACAAAACGTTTCCATTTGCTGGCATAGCAATAACGTGTATTAGGTTTCCTTGCTTCCCTGAGTATGTCCATGCATCTCTGAGGGAGTTGCAGGTGTCCAAACTCTATGATCTCAGGAGCCAGGCTGCTAAATTCAGAGTTTGTGGGCATGGGTGTAGGGTCTCCCCCCTGTCCTGAGACAACATGTTGTACGGGCAGGGCAGCTTGACTGGTGAGGATAGGGATATTTCCATCAGGTGAGAAACCAGGGTTGGCGGGCCCACATGGGGGCCACCAGTATCATGGTAACTGGTTCCTGGTGCATCTTGTGCACTATCTTGTTGAGAGGGGGAGTCGGGGGGGGGGAGAGCGTAGACAAATTTCCCCGACCAAGTTATCCAGAGACCGTTCGCCTTGGATCGGTTCAGGAGGTACCTGGAGGCGTAATCTTAGCATTGGGTGTTCTTCTCCTGAGTAGCGAACAGGTCGTTCTCTGGGAAACCCCATTCTGCGAAGACGTTGGACACAATGCAGTCGCCATTCGTATTCTTCTGTCAGAGGAAAATCTCTGCTGAGTACGTCTGCCAGAAGATTGAGTTCCCCTGGAACATGTTGGGACAACAAAAACATCTTGTGTTTGAGAGCCCATATCCAAATGTTTTGGGACAGCTTGGGTAGCCCTGGAGAGTGAGTGCCCCCCTGTTTGTTCAGGTAATACATTGCTGTAGTGCTGTCGGTTAGGACCAGCACTGTCTTCCCTTGCAGTTGCACCTGAAAGGCTTTCAATGCTTTAACACCGCCAGTAGCTCTAGTAAGTTTATATGGTTGGACGCTACTTGAGGGGACAACACTCCGTGTGCTGTCTGCTGAAGCAGGTGAGCCCCCCACCCTGTGAGAGATGCGTCTGTTGTGAGAGTGGCTTCCACTGCAGGGGTGGTGAAGGTCTTCCCCTTCAAGAGGTTTTCTCTTGACCACCACTGCAGAGAGAGAATGAGGGCTGGCGAGTCAACTAACAGATCTTCCCATTGTCCGCTGGCCTGACACCACTGGCTGTTGAGCCACTTTTGCATGGGACGCATGCGCAGCCGCGCGTGGGGAACCAAGTATATGCATGACGCCATCATCCCTAGCAAACGCATGGCCTTGCGTACCGTCACCTCCCGACTTGCTACATATTGAGCAATCTGAGAGAGCATGTTCTGAACCCTCTCGCTGGAGGGGAAGACAAGGCTGTCTTCTGTCCGAATTAGCGCTCCCAGAAATTGTTTTACTTGGCTGGGACTAAGCTGGATTTCTTTTCATTGATAGAAAAACCCAGGCTGAAGAGGAGATCTACTGTTTTTTGGGTGTTCGAAAAAAAGTGTCGAACGAGTCCCCCATAATTAGCCAGTCGTCGAGGTAAGGGTAAACTGGGACTGATAGTCTGAGCAGGTGTGCCGCTGCCACTGCCAGGACTTTGGTAAACGCCCTTGGCGCCGAGGCGATGCCGAAGGGGAGTACCTTGAATTGGTAGTGTTTGTCCTGGATCATGAACCTTCGGTATTTTCTGTGCGCTGGCAACATTGAAATATGAAAAGTATGCATCTTTCATGTCCAATGTTGCCATGAAGTCCCCCTGTTTCAGCAATGGGATCACCTCCTGCAGTGTTTCCATGCAAAACATCTGGGGGTTTTATAAACTTGTTCGCTGGGTGCAGATCTAGAACAGGATGCATGGTGAGATCCTTTTTGGGTACAAGGAATAGTGTATGCAGCTGCTGATATGACACGTTTGCCCACGGCATACAACCTTTTAGACTCCTTGACCGGTGGTGGTTCTCCTGTGGCAAGAGGTACCCCTGCCCTCTTTAGAGTGGTAGTCACTACCAGTGAGTCTGGGATGGCGTGCCCTTTGATATACAGAGGGTTGGAGGGGAAAGGCCGAAATCATTTTTTGACTGCCCGTGTCTGAGCAGGTGTGACCAATGAGGGAGCTACCCGTCTCTTAACCGATTTAAGGAGGGGGATGGATTGACTCACCGGAGGTTTTTCCTTAATATCCTCCACGAAATCCTGCTCAGGTACCGCCTCTTGAGTGGCAATTTTGGAGTATTCAGCTGCTTTTTTCAACATGGAGTTGAAAGCCATTTGGTCATCCACAGGGGAGGCCTGGCGAGCCCGGGCAGACGGAGGAGAGTCTAGGCACAAAATATCAATGTCCTGATCTTGCTGTGTCCAAGGGTCTTGACCTTCCTGCTGGGTTTCTTCCCAGTTTTCCATCGTATCCTGTTGATCTTCCTCATAGTGTTCGCGAAAAGAAGTTTCTTCTTCATTATAGATGTCTCTAAATGTGTCCATATGGACCACGTCTTCCTGTTGGAAAACATGAGACTGAACTTCTTGAATTTGTGGGTTAGGATCTACCCGAGCCCTTTTCGGAGGAGGATGATCAGAAGAACCGATAATCTGCTCCAGCCGATCCATGTAACCCTCAAATTTTTCTGTAGTCCACTTAGAGGACCCAAACGGGCCTACGCGAAGAGAAGACGTTCTCCGCACTGTGGCGTTGCAAGGAACCTCTCAGGGTGTCGGAGAGGGGCTCTTGACTATCTACGCAAGTCTCATCGGAATGGAGGATCAAATCCGCAGAAATCTTTTCCGCAGCCTGGCCCATAACTTTAGGCGGAACCGAAATAATTCCCATTGCCGCTGCGATTCTTCCGATGCTACTCTGGATAGTCACCGAATCATCGTGAGACAAAGGCTGTGATGATTTGTTGGCAGTGGAAATATTGTCCGCGACACCAGGAGGCCTAGCGGTCTTTTTTCCGGGTAGAGGCCTAGCCGTAGTTTTCGGGCCTACTGAGGCCTAAGAAATCGTCGAAGCGTCGGGCTCCCGAACTTCGACGCGTGTAGGTTTTGGAGTAGCGCCCTTGGTTTGTTTTGATTGCCCAGTCGCAATACGCTGTTGTGGATGCGGGGAAGGCTTTGGATCTGAGCGATCCGAGGGAACCGGCGAAGTCTTCGGTGGCCCTGCTGCCGCTTTCGCCTTTTTCGACGAAGACTTCGAAATTGGCGTAGGGGTTGTTTACTTAGTGCAATGTGCATGTACGCCCCTGTTGCCAGGTGTAGTCCCTGTAGCAAGACCAGAGTCGAGCCAGGAAGGGTCGGGCCGGCAGACCTAGAAGTGTCCACCTCGAGGTCTATAACGTCTGCGTTGGACGTTTGGTCATCCGAAGTACCCCCGTCACTTTCGGCTGGCGTGGCGGTGGGGTGGGGGGGGGCTCCACGCATGACATACTGTACGCGGCCCACCGCTTTACACAGCGCTCCTTAAGGGTCTTAGGCCAAAGGAGTTTGCAAGCTGCACACCGCTTCTCATCGTGCTCTAAGGGGAGACAGGCGTTACACGTCCTGTGTTCGTCCTTCCAAGGATATCTGACCCTACACTTAGAGCACAATCTAAAAGGAGTCCTTTCCATAGAAAAAGGGAAGGATGACCAGACCGAAAGGGAAAAGAGGGGAAAGGAGGAAAGACATACTAAACAATATGGCCACCCCGACCCCACTCTCCCTACTGTATAGGTCGGCCAAAGGGCCCGACCACGTGGAAAATCCGGCCGCCGGATCTTAGGCGCCGAAATCCACAGCTGTAGATGATTCCCCCGTAGTCTTCGTCGAAGATGTTCTTATTGGCGAAGTGACTTACTGGGGAATAAACCGACAATTTGGTAAAGATAAACAATGTCTCTAGTAAGAGCTCCGCTATAGGGCGACCAGTTATCTGGGTGGGGAAAAAACAATCCGAGGGACCTCGGCGCGTGAGGGATTTTGGCTACTATACATGTCACGATAGGGATAGTGTTACAGACACGCCTATGCCGACGTCCCCTTTCGGTCCCCGAACGACAAGATGCAATAATCTGCGGTTACCACTGGATGTCGGACCATATGCACAGGATGTGATTCTAAGCAGATTAACAAGCATCAGAAACAATGATTTAATAGGCCCTTACAATGTACACTAAGCAAGTATTTCTAAACCTAGATATTGTCATACACTTGCTGTAAAACAGTTATATACATTCATCCTTAGGAGAAGAAAGAAAACATATGATTCAATTACCAGTGTAACACAGGTAGGTACTCTAGATGCATGGAATTCTGTAAAAGATGCATTAGAATAACCATGGAACAATTTGCCTAACACTTAGTAAGTCCAGCACTAAGATTGTTTGGGGCCTTGTGCCCTAAAGTCATCAGTTCCAAAGCTCTACTTTTCGGGTAGGTGTACTAAAAGATTGGACGATGACAGTGGTTATGATTCAAAGTCAAAAAGGTAAGTAAAGTTCAGGTAAGTAAACTCACTGAATCCCAGCCACTATGATAGGCCTAAGAAGGGATCTTTGATCACACCTCCACCGATCAACGTCAAGAAAGTGAGACTTTGCAACAGGACTTTACGCCCACGTAACCCTATGGAGAACAGAGGGAAATGAACAGAAAAAATAATGTACCCCCAACTCAGAATTCTACAGAGACCAGTGCTGAGGCTCTGGAATCTGTTGGGGGCACAGTCTTCAGTGCTTGGTTCGGTTGAGGAAGGCCCAAGGGTCTCAGAGGTCACTTTTGGATTTTAGTTTTGGTAGGTTGCGTTGCTTAGGTATCGGTCCAAGGCACATTCTAGCTGAAACATGTCTGGGGATGCATATGGTCTCGTGCAGAAGGGATGTGACCAAGCAGTTTGGGCTGGACTGCCCCTTTTGGGGTGGGACCTAGCCGGATTTGGATATGGTCTTTCCCTTTTTGTGATGGCTTGGTAGTTGTAGTCGAAGAACGATGGTCTGGAGGGTTTCCTAGCGCAATGCCAGAGGTAGGTTAAGATTAATTCTAAACCTTCCAGCCATCACCTCTTTTGTTTTGATGTAGTTGCCCTGAGTGGGACAGGTATGCCCAGACGTGGTTCTAGTGCCTGCTGGGCATACAAACCCAAGCTACTCCTCACTGATGAGGCCGAAACATGTTTGGGGATGCTCGTGGTCTCGTGCAGAAGGGATGTGACCAAGCAGCTCGGGCTGGACTGCCCCTTTTGGGGTGGGACCAAGCCTGTTTTGCATATGGTCTTTCCCCTTTTGTAAAGGCTTGGCAGATGAAGGACGATGGTCTGTAGGGTTGCCCAGAGCAATGCCAGAGGTCAAGATTAAATCTAAACCTTCCAGCCGTCACTTCTTCAGTAAAAGACACATTAGAATAACCATGTAACAGTTACCCTAACACTTAGCAATTCCAGCCCTAAAATAGTTTGGGGCCTTACGCCTTAAGTCATCAGTTCCAAAGTTATACTTTTCGGGTAGGTTTACTAAAAGATTGGACAATGACAGTGGTTATGATTCAAAAGCCAAAAAAGTAAGTAAAGTTCATGTAAGTACACTCACTGAATCCCAGACACACTAGGATGGGCCTAGGAAGGGATCTTTGACCACACCTCCACCTCACCAAAGTCAGGATGGTGCGATTTAGGGAGCACAGAGGGAAAGGAACAGGTATGTTAACTTACCCTGCAACTCTGAATTCTCCAGGGACCAGTGCTGAGGCTCCGGAATCCGTTGGGGGCACAGTCTTCAGTGCTTGGTTCGATCGAGAAAGGCCCAGGGGTCACAGGCGCAGAAGTCACTTTTGTATGTGACAGCTGAATATCCAAAGAAAAGATGAAGAGCTCTGTGGATCAGTCAACCTATAGGATGCTAAGAAGATGGACTGCAATTGGAGTAACCAAGATCAGGCGACAACAGGATATTTTTAAGGGACGACCAAAGGAGCAGGGTCGTGCATGGTTTCTGTTTGATGGAGAAGGATGAAAATGGAGAAGCAGGTAACTTGCAACACAAGTTAAATCCTCCAAGTTCCCAGGATGCACTCAGAACGGTGATGGCTGCTGCAAGGTAGCCCAGGAGACAGCTGGTCAGTCCACTGTGTGATCCAGGAACACTTGTGAAGGCTGAGCAGTCACGGATCCTAGAGGTCGAGACTCATTAATCCCACCGGTACAGGATTCGAAGCACCAACAAGGGTCTTCTTGAGATCAAGCAGAGGAACAGGGCTTCACTGGAGTTGGTGGTCAGCTGCAGAGTTCATCCTCGGGTCGGCAGCTGGCTGCTCCTCTTCGTAGAGGACTTTGCACCAATCATGATCTCTTTTATCCAAAATGTGGGCTGGGAGCTCGCCCAATCCCACCAAGGGTAAGGATCTACATCATGCAAACTAGCAGTGGCCGTTAGAATGGGGGACAGAGTTTAGGAGGCCACCCTAGATATAGTAAACAGGGAGAAATGCCTGGGAGTTTAGACAAACCAATCAAGGTAGTATGGAGAGTGGCCAAGGCTAAACCTCAGGAGAAGTGAGTGAGGTCAGAAGTCCACAATGAGTGCAATGAGTAATTATGGATTAGACTTAGACAATAAGTTATACAAATACTATATTTATCTCATGCCCACAAACACACTAGGAAAATGACTCGGAACAGCAAATAATATCCCACAATACTAATAATATGGGAACACTCCTGAGGGGAGAGGGAAATGTGGGGCGGGGGGGGGGACGCAGCTGTTCTGACCCACCAAATAAGAATGTTGCAATGCCGGATCCCCCAGTTGATTGTCCTAGTGTGAGCACTGTTAGGGAGCCAGGACTGGGTAGCAAAGGGGAAGCTAGGCCTTTTGCAACACCTCATATCCCCGACCATGGTCCGGGAAATTCAAAGAACAGTTTTTTTTACCTTACGAATGTCACCAAGTGCCAGAATAGCAGGCAGGAGCGCAGGGAAAACTTGATTAACAAGATTATCCATTGGCTGAGACATATAAGGGGTTGTCTCTCAGTGATCCATAGTGACTTGCTGTCCTGTGAGAGATTTGTGGGTCCACAGGGTAAGGACGCTATTAAAGTTAGGGTGAAAGATCTATCTCTTATCCTGGGTATTCTGGAAATGGAACAGCGGGTGCTACCTCCTAACCAGCTGCTGATTTCAAATAAAATCCCACCTCCTCCCCAACCCCGATTCCCCTGACCATCCACCCTCTGTGGATCTTCAGCCATCCCCTGGGATGGGGTGGCAGGCCTCATGTTACCTTAGGCTCTTAGCCACAGATTGTGCAGCTCCCCAGATTCCGGGTGAATGATGAGAGTACTCTTGAGGCATTGAAGGGTGTGGAAGGGTACCTTAGGAAGCTCCATATGAATAGGATTGGGATTCAGCAAAGCCTACTACAGCTGAGTGAGAACCAGGAGCCAGGGCACAGCAAGTGAAGGTTAGGGCATCCCGGACAGGGACAAAACTCTATTTTACCAGCTCTCACCCTTGACTTGGATGTCAAGGTGCTGTGAGCTACTTCAAACCATGTTATAGGGGACAGATTGGTCCCAACTTTGACCGGGTTGCGTCTTGGAACATTGCTGGAGTTAATAAGTACCTAGTCGATATCGACTAGCTTGCTTTTGTCCAGTACTCTGAGGTGATTTCTCTCCAAGAAACCTGGGCCCTGGAATCTCCCCACCTTCAGAGGTATGCTACCTTTTTAATCCCTGCAACTATGGAGTGCAGGGACATCCGAGTGAGAGTTTGGTTGCTTGGGTGAATGTAGATTTGTTTGCATCAGCCACTCCGATAGATATGCATTTGTCAGATGTTCTAGTATTGCACCTAAAATTGCGGGGTGGTACATCGCTGAAGGTAGTCAACTTTTATAATAGGGCCTAAGCGGCAGTGGGAGCAGTATTCATAGAGAGGATTAGGAGTACAATCCTGGACTGGAGGCTACGTCTTAAACGGACCACCGAAGATCTTAGTTATGGGGGACCTTAACCTACAGGTTGAGCCCCTCTGTGGTCTTATTGACATTGGGCACTCCAAATTCCTCATTGCCGGCAAGACAGCACAAGTCTGCGGAGGAATTCGCGATTCTCATAGTTTCAGCCAACCTTAGGGCATCTAATGGCCGTTTCCCTGGGGACTCGCAAGCGGCCTCAACTTTTGATGAAAAAACGTTTTCAAGCAAAATTGATTAAATGTTTGTTAATCTTGAGGCATGAGGAACAATAAAGGCCTTCTCAGTTGAAAAGTTGAAAAGAGTGGAGCGCGACCACTACCCTTTGCTCTTGGAGGTCGAGCTCGGGGGGGGGGGCCCCTGGAGGGACTTGGGTAGATTCCGGGGGAAGTGCTGTCTTCTTGGAGACTGTAGGGCATGCTAGGAAAAATCTCAGGTGGGGTGGCATGGACCTGTTGGAAGTTCTCCCACAGGTGTACGATAATATCCGCCATCTACTAGAGGAGCATGTGAGGTCTGACCTCTGCAATGCTATTGCATTGATTTCTCTGAATGAGGATATAATGGCTCAGGTGGGACAATATATTTCAAAACCTGCTACAGCGGTCCGCAATCTCACGGAGAAAGTTACCCCTTGGTATAATAAGGACTGCAGGGAGGCCAAAGGACGCCTTATTATAGCCGCTAAGAACCCAGGGCACTAGAGGGGAGTGGAGGTCAGGTGGGCAAGAGGGGACTAACGGAGGCTGAAGGATAGGAAGAGGGAGTGGCACGAAGACTTATGGAAGGCACTCATGGAGGCAATAGAAACAAGGGACTCTAAGGGTTGTTGGTCTAGGATGGGGGCAGGTCGACATGTACCGGGCGAAAGGGGTGGTCTCTACAACAACTGGTTCTGATAGGGAGTGTATTGCCTCAGCTGGGGAGTCACACTCGACCCCATTGACATTTACCCCTAATGAGGATGAGATGGGGTTGGCGCGTCAAAAGGTAGGTAAGGGGCAGGACCGGATACAGTGCCGATAGACTTCTATAGAAGTT
The DNA here is from genome assembly GCF_040938575.1 of Ambystoma mexicanum. Lineage (NCBI taxonomy): Eukaryota > Metazoa > Chordata > Amphibia > Caudata > Ambystomatidae > Ambystoma > Ambystoma mexicanum. Next base: position 1,092,727,413 of record NC_090929.1, read on the forward strand.
GGCTTGATGTCTGACTAAACTATTTTACTCAGTATTGCGCATGAAACAGAGGCCCAAGTCCTGGACTACTGCAGAAATTGTCACAATTCACAAGAAGGGAGCTTGCAATTACCCAGCCAATTTTAGACCAATTTCCTTATTGGATGCTGGGGGAAAACATTTGCACAGGCATTCCTGTTCTTCCTGGACGAATGGACCGTGAGTAATTGGATAATAAACCACCATAAGGCAGGGTTTTGCGAGGGCGTAAGCACAAGCAATCAAAACCTACGACTCTGCCTGGTTGTGAGAAATATTCTGTACTCAGGAAGACCAATGTGTATGCTGTATTAGTCGACTTACGAACCGCCTTCGACACTGTCCCAGGATTACAGCTTTGGGAGATGTTAGTGTAGCTTGGCAACCCAACTGCAGGACTCTCAGCTGTCCAGAGCTTAGATACAGGAAACAATGCAGTGGTACGTTGGGGAGATGATGGAAGTACTACCAGCAGAAATTATATTCAGAAGTGGGTTCGTCAGGAATTTGTCTTGACCCCCAAACTGTTCTATATCTTTATTAACAACGTTTTGAAGAAACTCCTAGCTGTGCAAACCGATGCCCCTTCTCTGGTGGGTGATAAGCTGCCAGCATTGCTGTTTCCGGATGATGCAGTGCTCTTTATCTTTAACTTCAGTAGGCCTCTGCAAGCAGCTAGAGATTTTTGTTGCTTTTAGTAAGTGGAATGGGCCCTCCCCGAACATTAGCAAAACTAAAGCTATGATTTTCAATGCTAATGTTAGGAAGAAACAGAAGGCTATTAGACTTTCCCTGGAGAACGGTGTGATTGAGCAGGTTGCTTCATAGGACTACCTGGGGGTAAGAGTCATGGCATTCTGTGGGTGGACAATCGAGGTCGACAAGTCCAAGATTACGCTGGCCAGGTCCTGCTGGGCCCTTGCTAGGTTTACAAAAGAGCACTGAAGCGGGGCGATACGAGTCTCGCTCGCGGCATATAAAGCTCAGGCACGCCAGGCCGCACTTTTATGAGGCTGAACTCTGGGAGCAAACGATATTGCGCCCCTTGTAGTGGCAGAGAATACAATTTTGAAAAACACCCTTGGACTGCTCACCAGCGCACCGAACATACCGTGCTGCTTGAGACTGGCTTGATAGGGTTTCAGTCAATTTGTAAACTTCGACCTGTTCTGTATTGGGCCCGCTTATGGTCAAATGATGAATTGGTAAATACAAAGAGGCACTTCTGGATGTTCCGTTTCTACAAGGGAGTAATTCCTTGAAATGGGTTGCCCATGTAACAAGCAGTCTGGGTGAGCTGGGCATTGGTGAATATTGGTCGAACCCTCCCATTATGGCATCTTTATCTAAGGAAGTGTTAAAGGGTGGAGCAGGGGTCAAGGTGGAGAGCGACTTCCTCACGAAATACAGATCCTCAGTCGCTGGCCCGGTATCTTGCAATTAAGACATGTGTTGGCTGTGAAGAGTATTTGGATTATGCAACCCCCAGGGGGAAAAGATTGCATAAAGTTCTGTCTTGGGATTTTGCCCACAGCTGCACTTTTACATAAATGCAATAATGCCCTTCCTTCAACATGTACCCTTTGTGGCGATGCAGCTGAATATCTCAGACACTACTTACTACTCGGTCCCGAAACCAAGCTGCTGAGGAAATGCTTCCTGAAGCCGCTATTTATGAACCGTGGTTGTAGGACAATAGGTGATGCCATGGCTACATTTTTGGATACCACAGATGTTTTAGCTGTTTATGCAACATATAATTACTTGTTTGTTTGTTTATTATTTATAATGCGCATCATACCCGGGGGTAACAGGGCGCAGCAATTACAAGTATATGCGAAGCTTGGTTACAACAGGGATATATATACAGGAAACATGGATACATACAATCAAATATATACAGCGAAAACATAATTTACAACATGTACAGTATGGGATTATATATACAAGGTGGAGTCTGGCGGTGGATAGTTACAAACTGTAGTCATAGCAGTGAACATAAGGTTAGGACTAATGGTTGTTGGATTTTAGCCATATAATAGTTTTGGCTCTAAACTTGTGGTAGGTTTGGTCTGTTTTTAAGCTGGGAGGCAAAGTATTCCATAATTTGGATGCTTTCACCGGGAAGCTATTGCCTCCAATTGTGGATCTTTTGAAGCTAGGTATGGCAAGACTATCTTTATTCACAAGTCTTACTGGTCTAGTGGAGGTCTGCTTGTGGAATCTCTCGGCCAGGTAGATGGGTGCAGCATTATTAAGGGATTTGTATGTCAGCGATAGTGTGTTTAGGAGGACTTTGTCGTGGGTTGGGAGCAAGTTATTTTGTCGGCTAGTCTCTGAAATATGGTCTCTTCTGGATATGCCTAGGGCCACTCTGAGCATTATTTTGTAAGATTTGGATTCTTTTAATGGTGGCTTTGGGCAATCCTAAATAGAGGGCATTACAGTAGTCCAGGTGTGAGAGGATGAGGGCTCTAGCTAGTGTAATGCATTACCAGTGCGTATCAATTTGCACGTGTAAACTGTAGAGGATGCTAGGGGATTGACCTGTTTAGTGAATGACAGGTTAGAGTCGAGGTAGAAGCCAAGTGTTTTGACTTCTTGCTCAACTTTTATAAGGTTGCCATCAATGGAGAATGATGCATATTTGGGACCTAGTTTTTTTTTAGGTTAGACACGGTGCCCAGGATAATGAGTTCAGTTTTATCATCATTCAGGCATAGACCGTGTGTTGCTATCCATGCCTGGATGATGATATACACTCTGTTCACCAAGGCCAAATCCTCTTCATAATCCCCTGAAAGCGGGAGGAGGATCTGGGCATCATCTGCATAGTTAGTGTAGGTGATACCGAGATGATCCAGATCATCAAAGAGGGGCTTAGTGAAGATGTTATAGAGTGTAGGCGAGACACATGAGCCCTGGGGCACACCGCAAGTGATGGGTATGGAGTCTGCAGCGGCTGTTGGCAGGAAGACCTTCATAGTCCTGCCGTTTAAGAAGGATCTAATCCAGGTGCTAGCTTCATCAGAGAAGTGCACGGCTGTATTTAGATGGCTACAGAGGATGGTGTGGTCGACTAAATCGAAGGCAGCTGAAAGATCTAGGAGGAGGAGTAGTGCTGATTTCCTCCTGTCTTTGAGCGCGTCAATTTGGGTCTTCAGATCGATGAGGGCAGTTTCTGTACCATGCTGGGGACGGAAGCCTGATTGTCCGGCTCCTAACAGTTGTTGTTGTTCCAAGTGTTTTTGAATTTGAGTGTATGCTACCTTATCCAGGATTTTTTGAAGGAAGGGCACCAGTGGTAATGGGTCTATAATTGGTAGGTGTAGATGGGACAAGGGTTTGTTTTTTTTTTAAGAGAGGGAGTACCCAAGATTGTTTAAGGTTAGTAGGGATAATGCCCGTGGTGAAGGATGCATTAATGAGTTTGGTAAGGAACAAGTTACTTACCTGTAGCTGTTGTTCTCCAGCATGGGTCTGGCATGGATTCACATGCTCATGAATATTCCCCGTCGTCAGGCTGGGAATCCTCGGTAAAGAAAAAACCAGTATCAGTTTCGTTTCTGATCTGTCTTTCGTAGTAACAACCAATCACTGGTCTCTGCGTCATACTGACCACAGCCAATGACTGCCCTCTACCTAAGCACCGCCTCTGGCAGCCATCTTCAGATTTGGAAGCACGTGAAGTGGCAGTATGACCAAGTGAAGAGCCGCAGAGGGGTAGGCGGGAGGGTTCGCATGTGAATCCATGCCAGACCCATGCTGGAGAACAACAGTTACAGGTAAGTAACTTGTTCCTTCTCCAGCATGGGGTCTGGCATGGATTCACATGCTCATGAATAAAGAATACATAGCAGTACACATGCACAACCACGGGAGGTGGCAAAGGCTCAACATTAAGCATTACATCAAACTCAACATTAAGCATCTTACCTCCTCACCAGGCTCACCTCAGGCGAACAGGTTGCGCAGCACTGCTTGGCCGACCCTGGACTCCTCCCTGGAATCCCGATCGACGCAGTAGAATTTCGTGAAGGTGTGCGTCGACCTCCACGTAGCAGCCCTGCATATGTCCAGCAGGGGCACACCAGAAAGGAACGCCGTGTTAGCTGCGATCGCTCTGGTGGAATGGGTTCTCGGACGGCCAAGCAGCGGTCGGTTTGCCAACCGATGACAGTACATGATACAGCCGGAGAGCCATCTGGAAATGGAAGCCTTTGAGAGAGCCTTTCCCTGATTGACAGGTCCAAAGTTCACAAAGTTGTGACGTCTTCCGAAAACACTTTGTGCGGTCCACGTAGAACTTCAGCGCTCTAGCCACATCCAGCAAGTGCAAAGTCCTCTCAGCCGGCGACGAAGGCGACGGGAAGAACACAGGCAACACCAAGGGTTCGTTGAGATGGAAGTCCGACGGTACCTTGGGCATGAAGGAGGGGTGCGTCCTGAGCACTACCCTCGTGTCGTGAAAAGTCAAGTACGGGGACTTGCAGGAAAGGGCCTGGATCTCTCCCACCCGTCGTGCGGAGGGGATGGCCACAAGAAACGCTGTTTTCCACGACAGAAACTTCAACGGGGCCGAGTGCAGAGGCTCGAACGGAGGTCCCATGAGCTTGCCAGCACCACGTTGAGCTCCCACGCCGGGGCCGGCGCCTTCACCGGCGGGAACGATCTGAACAGTCCCTTCATGAACTCTTTCACCAGACGATGAGACCACAGGGACAACCAGCCCGTGGTTCTGGTGTATCGGGAGATCGCAGCAAGATGAATCTTGATGGACGCGTGTGCCAGTCCAGCTTTGGCCAGCGTCAGCAGGTACGGCAGTACCTGGGGAGCCGTAATACCTAGAGGGTTAATCTTCTGTGCGTGGCACCAGACAGAAAACCTCTTCCATTTGTGTCCGTAGCATTTAAGAGTCGAGGACGCCCTGGCCTTTGCAAGAACCTCTCTGCAGTCGGCCGGTATGTCGTATCCTCCAAACTCTAGCGCTGCAGGAGCCAGGCCTGCAAGTTCAGCGATTTCGGGTCGTGGTGGAGGATGGCGCCTCCTTCCCTGGAGAGCAGATCCGCGTCCACCGGCAGCTTGATTGGCGGGGACGCTGACAAGTCCAGAAGGTCCGGGAACCATATCTGCCTCGGCCACGCAGGTGCGACGAGGATCATCCTGCACCGTGACCTCTTGAGCTGGTTGACGAGCCGGATTAGCAGTGGCAAAGGAGGGAACGCGTAGAGGAACAGGCCCTCCCAGGGGAACGAGAAAGCATCGCCCATGCTCCTCGCCTGGGGAAACCTGCTGGCGAACCTCCGGCACTTGGAGTTCGTCGCCGTCGCGAACAGGTCGATCTGGGGTGTGCCCCACCGTCGGAAGAGGCGATCCACTAGATCCTGCCGTAGTTCCCACTCGTGGCACGAGCGCAGCTCCCTGCTGAGTGAGTCGGCGATGGTGTTTTTTATCCCTGCCAGATGAAACGGCACCAGAAACATCCCTTGGGCGACTGCCCAATGCCACAGGTCCTGCGCCTCCTTGGACAGTGCTGGGGACCTGGTTCCGCCCTGTTTCCTGATGTAAAACATGGTGGTGGTGTTGTCGGTGAAGATCCTCACCACCTTGCCCTTGAGGGACGGAAGGAAGGACCTGAGGGCCCAAAACACTGCACAGAGCTCCAGGACGTTGATATGTAGGGATTTCTCCGTCGGGAGCCAAAGGCCTCTTGCGTGCAGATTTTCGGTGTGCGCTCCCCACCCTTCCAGGGAGGCATCCGTGGTCACTGTCTCCTGGTGGGCTGGGGTCTGGAAGTCCATGCCCGCCGTCAGATGCGCGCGGGTGCCCCACCACCGGATCGCTCGTCGGAAACTCTTGTCGAGTGTGATCCTTTCCTCGAAGCTGCCCGTCATTTGGATCCAGCGCGCGTCCAGGAACTCCTGCAACGGGCGCATCCGGAGCCTGCACATGGGAATGAGGTAGATGCAGGAAGACATCATTCCGAGGAGGGACTTGATGGACCTCACCTTGGCCGCGTCGGCCACCAACATCCGCTGCACCTTGCCCAGGATGGTCCTGGTCCTCTCCTTCGACGGGGAGGCCAGAAGGGACACTGTGTTGAGCCTCGCTCCCAGAAACAGAGCGTCTTGCGCGGGTACCAGGTGGGATTTGGCGTAGTTCACAGAGAATCCCAAGTCCGTGAGAAGTTGGACGGTCCTTGCCGTGTGAACCAGGGCGAGCTCCCTCGTCTTGGCTCGGATGAGCCAGTCGTCCAGGTAGGGGTAGACGTAGATCCCTTCGCGGCGCAGCTGCGCCGCCACCGGTGCGAGGCACTTGGTGAACACCCTGGGTGCCGACCGTAGTCCGAAGGGGAGGGCTTTGAACTGGTAATGACGCCCTTGGACCACAAACCTGAGGAATTTTCGGTGCCCCTTTAGGATGGGAATATGGAAGTAGGCATCCTCCAAATCCAACGACGACAGGAAGTCTCCTTCCTCCAGCTGACCCAGGACGTGCTGGAGGGTGACCATCCGGAACTCTTGCACCTTGATGAACTTGTTCAGACGTCGCAGGTCCAGGATGGGGCGCCATCCCCCCGTCTTCTTCTTCACGAGGAAGTATCTCGAGTAAACTCCGGAGCCCCGAAGCCTCTTTGGGACGAGTTCGATGGCGCCCTTACTGCGCATCGCCTTTACCTCCAGGAGAAGTTGAGGGACGTGAAGTTCTTTCCTGGCCACGGGGGGGGACGCGCGGGCACCTTCTTTGAAACTCGAGCGCGTGGCCCCGGGCCAAGGCGTCCAGCACCCAACGGTCGGTGGAGATGGACTCCCACACGCTGACGAAGCTCGCCCACCGGGGTGCTTCGGTGGGGGCCCGACCCCACGGCCGGTTCAATCCTGCTTCGACGAGGCTTTGCCGCCTTGACCTCCTTGGCGACGACGGCGGGGTCCGCCAGACTTGCCTCGTCCTCTGTAGGCCTCCTGAGACGACGAGCGGGCCGCTTGACGGTAGGCGCCCTTGCCTCCGCTGCTCCGAAAGGGCGTCCGTCGTTGTTGCAGAACTCCAAGGGCCCGGGCCGTCTCGGTGTCCGCTTTAATGGCCTGAAGGGAATCGTCCACTGTTTTACCAAACAGGTTGTTCCCATCGAAGGGCATGTCCAGGACTCTGGTCTGAACGTCTTGACGGAAGTCCGTAGCCTTGAGCCATCCACGCCGCCTAAGGCAAACGCTGTTGCCCAACTGGCGGAACCCAGTGTCGGCGATGTCCGTCGCAACGGTAATGGCGTGGTCCGAAGCCACCTCACCTTCCTGCAGGATCTCCAGGGCCTCTGCCCTCTTGTCGTGCGGCAAGAAGTCCAGCAGGGGAGCCAGTTTGTACCAGAGCTCCCTGTCGTAGCGGGCCACGATAGCCAAGGCGTTGGCCGCTTTAATCGTCGTCGCTGCAGACGAGATGACTCTGCGTCCCATAGCGTCCAATTTCTTTCCCTCGCCGTCCGGTGGGGAAGTCGATGTGGAGGCCGCACCCCCCCCGCTTTTTTCCTGGCCGCCGCGGAGACGACGGAGTCCGGGGTAGGCTGCGCCCGGAGGCACAGGGGGGGCCGTATCTGGGACCCGGTACTTTTTCTCGTACCGGTCTCTTCTAGCTGGCATCGTGGAAGGGTTCTTGAGGAGGGTGAGGCCCTCATCCCAAATGTCATCCAATAGAGGCACTGCGAGGACCGTCTTCCTCTTGGCCTCGCGCCGCTGATAAAGGAAACCTTCCTTCTTCTCCTCAGGGCAGAGTTGGAAAAGCTCGGATGCCCTGGCGATCATGGAGTGGAACGATCCAATCTCGTCGGGCGGAGAAGCCCTGGTGGGAGGCGACGACGGTACATCCTCGTCGTATACCTCGTCGTCCGTACCCGTCGCTGCCGTGTCAGTCCCCGTATCATCCCCTCGGGTGGACGGGGAGGAGGGCTGGAAGGGGCGCGACGGCTGAAAAGGAGGCAGAGGGTGGATCCTTCTTTTCTTGGTAGGGGGAACACCAGAAGGTCCCGGTTCTGGGTCCCCCGACGGGAGAGGTTCCGTCGGCAACGGTAGTCTCGTCCTTATCTCTGAGCATAAGGACTGTATGGCCAACAAAATGGCCGCCGAGTTGTCTCGCGGCGCTGGCAGAGGGGAATCCGACGGGCGATCATGTCGTAGTCACCTGCCGAGGCCGTGGCTTAAGACCTCGACCAGCTCCTCCTCCGAGGTTGAGGCCGAATCTACGACGACACCCTGCCCCCCCTTTTTCTTCCCCACGGGGGATTTCACGGGGGTCCTATCGATGGGCACAAAAGAGGACTCCCTCCGAGGTGGCAGGGAGACTCTGAGCCCCGAGGTGGCCACCACTGGTGTAGCCTCCACAGGCTGAGCCAGGGCCGCCGCGACAGTTTCGATAGAGGGCTTGGCCGGATGGATTAAGGCCTTCACCACCTTAGGTGCGCTCACCGCCTTATCCTTGAGGGGGGGGACACTGCCTCGCTCCCCCTCCGTCTTTGAGCTCGACCGGGGCCTCTCCAGGAGCCTCGCCGGGTGCTGGGCCTTCCTCTTACCCGACCCAGAGCGTTGTCTCGTGGTTGATGGTGCCGGGGAGGGTGCGCCCAGCCTGGCGCCTGTAGAGCCCGACCGTTCGGCGCTCCCGGTGCCAGCGGACTCGCGGTGCTTGGCCTTATGTTGGACCCCCGTCGCCGGGGCGTCCTCAAAGGTCTTAGAAGACCGCTCGGATTTCCTCTTCTTCTCGCCGGACGGACTCTTCCCTTCCAGCCAGTTGGCGAGACGTTGATGGCGGTCCTTCATGGTCCGCTCCGACATGTTGCCGCAAAACGCACAGTCCTTCTCCACGTGCGTCTTGTCCTCATGTAGGCAGAAAAGACAAAAAGAGTGTTCGTCCTCCTTGAAGACGTTCTGCAGCTGGCATCCAGGGCAGACCCTGAACAGCTTTCCGGGCGTCGAGCTTCCCTTCTCCTGGGCCATGACCGGGCCTGAGAAGCTTCTGGAGTCCTCCAAAAGCGTAGCTCGACGAAATTTTCACCCTTGAGGGGCGCAGACGAATCCGACACGGGTCCCCGTTGATCGGATGGAGAGTCGGTGGAGCTTGAGGCTCTTTTGACCGAAAAAACGAAGTTTTTGAGAAAAAAACGTGAAAAAAATAGCACTAACGCTCGAGAGCAATAGCACGAGGATCCCAACACATGAACGTGCGGTAAAAATCTGAAGATGGCTGCCAGAGGCGGTGCTTAGGTAGAGGGCAGTCATTGGCTGTGGTCAGTATGACGCAGAGACCAGTGATTGGTTGTTACTACGAAAGACAGATCAGAAACGAAACTGATACTGGTTTTTTCTTTACCGAGGATTCCCAGCCTGACGACGGGGAATATTCATGAGCATGTGAATCCATGCCAGACCCCATGCTGGAGAATAAATGGAGATAGGTCACGGGCAGCATCCTTGATAAGCTGCGCAGGACATAAGTCACCCTGACAGTTTGATGGTTTTAGGGACAGAATGATTTTTTCCACTTCCAGGATGGATACCTTGGTGAAGTTGAATCACTTAGTTTCATCTCTGCTAGCCTTACCAATTGTATTGGAAACAGGGGGATCATTTAAGCCAGTACTTTTACATGAGATTTTGTTTTGTAGAGTGGCTATTTTATTGGAGAGGGCGTGTTGGATATCTTCGCACCATTATTTATCTTTTGTACATGTGTCAGGTGGTGCTATTCGGAGTCTCTATTTCTTTGAGAATGGTGAACAGTTCTTTTATGTTAGATTTGGCGTTGGATATGCGTGTGTCAAAGGATGTTCGTTTTGATAGGCATATTTCTTTTTTATAGAGGGAGGACAGTTTATTAAGTTTGAGTTTGTTGGCTTCAGATGGGTGTTTTGTCCATGTAGTTTCGCAATTTCTTTTTTGTTGTCTAAGATTTTTTTAGGAAGGGTGGGAACCATTTATTCAGATGGGTTTTATGCTTAGTTGGTCTTAGTTTTGCGGGGGTAATCTAGTCCAATGAGGTGGTCATGATTTTATTAAATTCTTCAACCAATTTCTCAGGGTCAGTGTTGTCGTGGAGTGAGTAGGGAGTATTAATGGGATAAGCCTATCCAAGGTTATGCTCTTTATTTCTTGTAAGTGTAGGTGGAGCCCTAGAGGCCAAAGTCGGTGGAGGTTTATTGGTGGAGAGCATAAAGGACACAAGGTGGTGGTCTGTCCAAGCTACAGGAGAAATTGATAAAATGTTAGCCTGGCAATTATGGTCTGCCACCTAGTCAAGTATTCTGCCTTTCTCATGGGTGGCAAGGTTACTTCTTTGGGTGAATTCAAGATCTGAAAGGGTATTGGCTGTGGCAAGCTGGTCTGATTGATCATTGAAGCCCATATTCAGGTCTCCAAGAAGAAGTACTTGCGAAGAGCTTTAAAGATTGCTGGTTAGGATAGAGTTAATGTCATCCACAAAAGTTCCAAATGGGCCTGGCGGGCGGTATATCAAGTGGATATTTAAAGTTTGGGCATTGGTTAGAGGAATTTTGACCGAAAGTAGTTCGCACGACTGGGTGTCGATCTGGGTAGCAAGTCTCATGGTGATGCCACATTTGTAGATAAACGCAATACCTCCTCCTCTGGAGTTAGGTCTGTCGTGTCTAAGGATGGAAAATCCATCTGGGACTGCTAGCATGATCATGGGGCCTGTAATTTTTATGCCTGTATATATGTATTATTGTAACTTTGCACAAATTGCGCCCTGTTGCCCCCGGGCCTAATGGCTTGCGCGTTATAAATAAACAAATACAAATACAAATTCTATTATATACAATTCAAGTGTCAGAAATTCATGGTAGAGATCAATGCATTCATAACCTAAAACAAAACAATTTCCCAGAGGATAATACAACACATTACATATGAGATCAGTTCTAATTTAAAAAGGGAAAAATACTCCTGCCACTCTATTTACCCGAACAATCGACTAGGGCTTTCTAAATCTAACTGCCTAACTAACTCAACTGGGAGAGTAGTGTCTTATGTTGCACTACTATGTCTTACCGTGTCGACACTACTGTGTGTTAGCCTTCTTAGCGATTGGGTGGTGCTCTTGATGTAGCGGCCTTTCTCAGCACACACATGTTATTTTAGATCCCCCTTCAAGTGGGTTCCTGTGTACGGTATTGTGCAGTTTCAATATGCCTTGTGCAAGTCGGGCTTAATCACAGGGAGGTGGCTTGCTACATAAGGTTAATGTTTCTGATTCACCCCCATCTCACAGAAAAAAGCTCTGAGACACTGGCCAGGGCTATTGTTGACTCCAAGATTGATTATTGCAGCAGTCTCCAAGTTGGGGTTGCAAAGGGCGACTGTGCTAGACGTAAAATAATTCATAACACTGCGATCAGGGAAATTGTGGGACTAAAACAATTTGATCACATATCGGAGGCAAGGAAAAAACTTCCCTGGCTCCTGATCGAGGCCAGGATAGAATACCTCTGGCTGATAATAACCATCAAATGTCTTGTTGGATCCAACCCACAATACCTTGCTGAAACCACTAAGAGGAAATCTGTTCTGAAAACTCTTAGATCAAATAACACCATCCTACTGGCAGTGCCCAGAGCCAAGCTAACTCAGGTCAGCAAAAGTGCCTTCTATTCAGTAGCACCTAGTGCATGGAATTCCATCCCGCCGGACTTCAGAGAAAGTAAATCACTCACTTTGTTTAAATAGAAAATTAAGACATACCTATTTAGATAATTGTCCAACTCTGTAACAGGTGGCTCACAGTGGCCCCCGTTTGATATTTGTCTTAGTTATCTGTTAGTCTGCTCACTGTTACATATTATTCATTCATTCATAGGCTTTATTTCATCAGTAAAAGTCATAAAAGCAACACTACATAAATACATCACAGAGAGTACAATACAATTCTGACAAAGTTCATCAATACATCATGATAATAAAAATTAAAAAGGCAGGGGTATTATAATTCGGACAATTCATCAATACATCTCAAGTAAAATAATTAAAAAGGCAGGGGTTTAACAGAGCATCCTGTGCATAAATCAAACCGTAATTGCCGGGGATGGTTAAGCTGGCTCAGCCTTCTTCGAGTGGACTCTCCATGATGAGTCCCCAGATAAAAGGAGCCCTAATAAACTCCAGATCTCTGGTAGCACACGCTACAGAAGTAGCCAATCTGATCCTGAAAGAGGATTTAGACTTTCTGGCCATTACTGAAACATGGCTACAACCCGCCGCACTAACAGTGTTTCTATCTACAAACAGTACAGTCATTACAATGCCTCTATGCTTAACAGTAGATATACCCCTAGGGTGTACAGAGAATAGTAACGGAGGTCAGCGGGCCAGAGTATGTAAGTCAAGGGCGCAGAGCATGTCTTAGTGCTGGTCAAAAAGCCAAGATTTGGTTTTGACCTTGAATGTGTTGAATGAGTCTTCAGCTCTGATTGTAGCGGGGAGGGAGTTCCATAGCTTAGAGGCTAGGACAGGGAAGCTGGTGCCCCCCCGCTTTTTGAACTTTAAACCTAGGGATCGATAGACAGTGGGTCTGGGCAGTTCTTAGAGGTCAGGAGGTCGAGTGGCGAGACAGCGGACTGCAGAGGTAGATAGGGGCCTTGTTAGCCAAGCATTTGTGCGTGAGGGCAAGTGTTTTTAGTGAGGTTCTCTGCTTGACAGGTAGCCACTTTAGGTTGGTAGGTTGGTTCTGGATTCTGAAATGTGGTGGTTGCGGGGGATGTTTAGGGCAGCTCGAATGGCATTGTTCTGTGTTGTTTGGCGTTTATTCAAGTTCTCTTGGCTAGTACCCAAGTAAAGAGCACTACAATAATCAATTTTGGCCATAATGAGAGTTGCAAGTGTGACACTGTTAGGGGTGGTAAGGAACGGTCTGCAAGCTGCAATAGGTTTACACGTGTATGCAGAGGCAGATCTGACTGCATTTATTTGTCGAGATAAGGATAGGGTGGCGTCAAGGTAAAAACCTAACGTTTTGGTATCTTTCGAGACTCGTATGGTATTACCGTCTATGGCAAATGACTGATAGGACGGCTCTAGTTTGCTCAGGCGTTGTGAGGTGCCCAGGATGAGGAGCTCCGTCTTGTCGTTATTTAGGCATAACTGGTGTTGGGCCATCCAGGCTTGGATGAGCAGGTAGACGTTGTTAAGGGCCTTGGTGTCAGCTAGATAATCACCTGTGATGGGAACGAGTATCTGGGTGTCATCCGCATAGTTGGTGTATGTGACACCAGGATAGTCAAGCACATCAAAGAGTGGTTTCGTGAAAATGTTATAAAGTGTAGGTGACACGCAAGATCCCTGAGGTACGCCGCAGTGAATAGGGGAGGGGTCCGCAGCTGCGAATGGGGCAAAGACCCTCATGGATCTGTTGCTCAAAAAGGATTTGATCCAGGCCGCAGCAGAGGATGAGAAGTTGGCAGCAGAGTGGAGGTGCCTGCATAGGATCTGGTGGTTGACCAAATCAAATGCGGCAGAGAGGGCGAGGAGTAGTAGCATTGCTAGTTTACCCTTGTCCTTCAATACCTCAATTTGGGTTTTTAGGTCTATTAAGGCAGTTTCCGTCCCGTGTCTGGGACGAAATCTGGATTGTCGTAGACCTAGCAGATTGTTAGATTCCAAGTAATCTTGGATCTGAAAGTATGCTGCGCGGTCTAAAATCTTAAGCAAAAATGGTACTGTGGTGATAGGTCGGAAGTTAGTAGGTATGCTTGGGTCTAGGGATGGTTTTTTGAGCAGTGGGATCACCCAAGCGTCCTTAAGGTTGTCCGGGACAATACCGGTTTTAAAGGAGGAGTTGATGAAGGCAGTAATGAATGGGGCCAGATCATGTGCAGTGTCCTTAATGATGGGAGCTGGGCAAGGGTCACCTTGGCAGTTGGATGGTTTAATTCTCAGGATGATATTTTCTACCTCGGTAACGGTGAGCGGTGAGAAGGCAAATGGTTTGGTGTTAGCAGTGTCTAGAGGGAGGGACCTAGCAGGGGAGAGTGAGCGGTTGTCGAGCTTCAGACTGTCCTGCTTGTCTTTAATTTTAGATTGTAGTGTAGAGATTTTATTCAGTAAGGCTGATTGAATGTTAGCACACCATTTACTATCTTTTGTGCAAGTGTCTGGGGGGGGACTGGAGTTTCTAGCTCTTTTAGGATTCTGAAGAGTTCCTTTGTGTTCGAATCAGCTTGCAGAATTCGATTGTTAAGAGACTCTTTTTTTGCATTGATGATAGCATCTTAGTAGGTGAGTGAGGCAAGAAGGAAACCATCTTTATGCTCATCAGAAGGGTGGCTTTTCCAGCGATTTTCAGCACAGCGTTTAGCTTTGCGAAGCATTCTTAACTGTGGGGTGAACCACAAATTAAGATGTGCTCGTGGTTTGGCCTTTCTAAGTTTGATGGGTGCTATGGAGTCTATGGCCGTGAGCATAGTTTGGTTATAGGTGTCTGCTAGGGAGGTGGGATCAGAGCAGGTGTTGGTGGCCGTATTGAGGGAAGGGAGTAACAGAGGGAGGAGTTTCTCCTTAGTTATGTCCTTTTTACTTCTAGTAGGGAGTGCTGGGGCTATCAGTGTCGGGGCTCGCAGGGTTGCTTCAATATTAAAAGTTATATGATGGTCAGACCATAAGCAAGGGGTATTGTCGAGAACCTTGATATTGCAGTTAGAGCTGGCTAACCAGTCAAGGGTCCTGCCTTTGATATGGGTGGTTTCTTGAATGTACACGGTGAGGCCGAGGTCAGTTAGAACATTCTCCAGATCTATTGCTACTGGATCTTTTGGGTCACCAAGACCTAAGTTAAGGTCGCCTGGGATGATTGTGAGTTATTTTTAGTTTTGTCAAGGAGGAGAGTGGATATTTCACTGACAAAGGTCGGTGCCGGACCTGGGGGCCTATAGATAAGGTGGAGGGTGGCCGTTTGGTTAGGCGTTAGTGATAGTTTGACTGACAGCGATTCAGCTGATTCGAGTTTGGAGTCGGATACCACTCTTGGGTCAAGAGAGTTTTTATGGATGAAGGCCACGCCACCGCCTCTGGATTCGGCAGTGGTACGGTCACATTGCGTGATGCCGTAGTCAGGCGGTAAAGCCAAGGATAGTGAGGGGCCAGATGCGGCATGTAGCCAAGTTTCGGATATAGCGATGAAGTCAAGGTCAGAGGTGGTGATGAGGTCAGCAATGTCTAATGCATGTGCTGTGAGAGATCTAGCGTTGATAAGGGCGCCCTTGAACACAGGCAGTTTATCCCCTGTGGTAGTGGATTTGCATGTAGCGGTAGATGGGGGTGAGCCAAGTGGTGCATGTGAAGTTTGCTTGGTGGCGTTGTTGCGGGAGTGTCGTAGGCGGAATCTAGTGCCTAGTCTCTTGTTTCTAAGAAGGAGGGGGCAGGGTTGGTTTGGTGTGGGTTTCCTGGCGAAGTGTTCCAGCCACAGAGCTGGGTCATTAAGGTATTGGGTGGTTGCTGCAGGGCTCATTATAGGGGTCACAGTCTCAGTCGGCAGTGCCTGGTGGTGTAGGTTCAGGCAGGCCAGACTATTAGATGGCCAATCGGGTTTAGCCCAAAGGGGGAAGGTTGTTGCAGTGGGTAACTGAGTGACTGGGGAAGCCCGTAGGGCTAGAGTGTAGTATAATAGAAGGAGTACACAGACGTGCATGATGGTAGTACTAGCTACCCGAGTAGGATACCTATGAAATTGTTCACACGGGTCAAGATTGGGTCTCATTAGATGGGACTGTGGTATCAGTGACCAAAGCGGCACAATGAATACAAGTGCCTATATTTGGATAAATGTCAGCAGACATAAGGTGACCTGAGTGTACAGAGTGTGCAAATGCCTAGCATTGACTAAACAACATCAATCATATAGTGACCAGGGCGGCACAATGAGAGGTCAGCATTTTTCAGGCACAAAAGGGAATGCAGTGCAAAATACAGCGCAGCTAGATTCAAATATCAGGCACATCAGGGAATGCAGTGCAAAATACAGCGCAGCTAGATTCAAATATCAGGCACATCAGGGAATGCAGTGCAAAATACAGTGCAGCTAGATCCAATTATTAGGCACATCAAGTAAAACAGTGCAGAATGTACCAGGCAGAAGTTGGGTTGTTAGAACAAAAGGCTAGGCAGTACATGGATTTTGAATTCAGCAAAAAGCTATATGAAGAGTAGCCCATTGGGTCTACATGTATCAGTATCCGCTCTTTTCATTGTTATGTTTTATTATGTACTGATACCTGGAGAGAACAGGAAATAGCCAGGGGTCCCTTATTTTGGGAATAAGCTGAGGATATGATATATGAGATGGCATTTATAACGTGCCTATGCAAAAGTGTTTCAAGGCGGGAGATGTGATGACAATGCTATTGACTTGGGTTCACATGTTAAGGCTTTGATCAAGATAGACTCCTCATTTTTGGACTTTTTGATGGTTTGCAATTCTACATCCTGCCACCTGAAATTACAAATATCCAGGTCCCAGTTTTTGTACTCAAATATCCTGCAATGCCAGGCTAAAACAGCCACAATTCTACATACTCCAAGGTGCATACCTAACCCCGGCAAAGATATAGCACTTCCCAGGAGCCACCACACAATGTTGCCTGAAATGTGGGGAAGAGAAAGCAGACTTGGGTCACATGTTCTTGCACTGTTCAAAGTTCCAGACATACTGGCAAGAACCAGAGAGCGTTTAAGAGAGAATGGGATACAAGGCAAAACATGGACAATTGAAGCCTGTCTTCAAGGCTTACATAGCTAGCCAAACACAAACAAAGCAATTAAAAAGATGATTAACCTAGCATGGGCACTAGCCAAACGACGGCTAGCAATGATGTGGAAGACCAAAGACGGACCAAAAAATGTGAGATGTGGTGGAAAGATCTAAAAAGGTGGACCATAGCAGAGACAGCAGTCTGGTACGAGGCACTCGGAACAGGGAGGAGAGAAGACTCAGCAGACATTACCATCATGGAACACAATAGTACAGGAACCGTTTACCTCCCCGACGATGGAGCTCCTTGAAAGCATATCATCAGAAGAAAGACATAATAGAAGGGACCAAGAAGCTTCAAGAAATTGAAGGACCGCTCTAGCATGACACTTCCGGCAACATCGACCTGGGAACCTGAAAACAATACCTTGTGACGTAGTTTCCGTTAAATTTGGGGTTAGGGAGGTATTGAGGGAGGGGCATGTGTGGGTATCAAATGGACAATAATTTATAATATGATGGTATGTAGTTTATTAAAAGCTTATAAAATAAATAAAATAGATTTTTTTTTTAAAAAAAATGAAAAAAAAAACTGTTTGTACCCACTACCTTCAGTTCGGTCTTTTCACTGTCAAGGGCCAGTCCACTTTCCAGCATCCACTCTTGGATCACTCCATATACATAATGAATTATGAGAGTATCCTCATCATGAGTTTCTGTTAGGGGATAGCGCATTGTGTGTCATCTGCTGAGTTGGTAAAAGGTTTCCCCCTATACTACACGAACTGGAACAGGGAAACCGTGACAATGTTGTACAAGGATGGTGAGAGACATGCTCCCTGAGGGACGACATATTGCAGTCATGCTGGAATGGCTTCTTGTGTGCTACTACAGATCCTGATTAGTCTGTTTTCTAAGAAAGATTTCACCCACGCTGCTGCACTATTGCTGAAGTTTGCCACACTCTTGTGTCTGAGTCTTTTTGTAGTAATTATGTGTCGCACAGAGTTATGTGGAAAATCGTAAGTTTAATATGCTCATGGGCCCCATAAAGTAAAGCGCTACTTTCTCCCATTCTTTCTCTGGGATCTCCATCCTACCAATCTCACATTCTGGGTCTTCAAACACTTGTCACTAGCATTGCATGGAACACAAAATCCCACCTCTTCATCTGCCATACTGCCCATGACAGGCCAGCAGAATTTAGACCTTAATCTCCGTTTTGTTAAGCTCTTGCCCAGGTGGCCCTCGTGTGCATGCTTGATGCGCTCCCTGCGAAGAGACACAGGAGGTACTAACCTTTCCCCTCTAGTCAAACCTCAAACACAACTACTTAATTCGCCTTTGAAAAATGGCAAGCTCATCTCTTCTCCCAAATGCATCCCTTTTCTATTCTAGTGATAGCCTCCTTCAAGTCCACGTACTCCAATACCCGCCAACCAAACATCTTTGGAAAATGCTGCCTGTAGAGTATTCCCAATTTGGGCAATCCACTCATCGCATATGCCTTCCCCCTCAACGAACACTTTCCTAGGGGTAGCTTGATAAACAGTCAGCAACGCGGATACAACACCTTGGCAAAAATTCCACAACAAAATTGAAACCCTGTATGGCTGCTAACCATCTAGCAATTCTGGGAGTAGCCAGGCTCGAACCCCTGGTAGTGAATAAATGTGCCAGGGTTTGTGATCACTTCTTATAATGTAAGGAATTCTACAAACATAGGTCTTAAAGTAGTTGGAAGCCCAGTAACATGCCAAACTCTCCCGCTCAATGGTGGAATACCTTGACTCTGATGAAGATAAAGAAGGGGACGCAAATGCCATAGAAACCTGTATACCTTTTCTGCATTGGGACAAAACTGCCCCCGTGCCCCTACTACAAGCGTCCACAGTAATAGTCTCATCACGAGGATCAAACCTATGCAGAAGCATTAGCTAATTCTTGCTTTATCTTTTTGAAAACCTCCTCTTCCCTCACACTCCACATGAACTCCACTCTTCTCTTCAAGAGATCTACACATTTAGAAGAAAAATTCTCTACATATTTGGCGTACAATTCTACCATGCCCAAAAATGACCATCCATGTTAGAGGGGGACTTGATATGGATGATGGCATCCACCATCTCCGGGCGTGTTTCCAATCCATTACTAGTTAGTCTACGACTCAAAAAAGACAGAGTGTACTTTGAATTGACACTTCTCCCTCTTGACAGTCAACCCTGCCACCTCTACCCTCCTTAAAACCTCCCTCACTCCAATGTCATGCTCTCCTTCATGCTTAGCCGCCACCAGAACGCAACCTGGAAGCACCGAACAACAGTAATATTCTTGAATAGATGCTACATGATCTTCTGAAACACTGAGGATGCAGATGCCAATCCAAATGGTAACCTTTTAAAATGATAGACCCCCATGGGTGTAACAAATGCTGTAAGCAAACTAGATGATGGGTGCATCTCAACCCAGTGATAAGAAGACAATAAGTCCAGAGTGTAATACCAGACAGCCTGTTCCATAGTACTGAGCATCTCACTAACCTTGGGTAGGGGATGTCCATTTACCAAAATGTTCTTGTTTAAATCATGCAAATCTACACACAACCTGATCCTCCCATCAGGGCGTTGCATGACCACAATAGGAGAAAGCCATTTACTGCTTTCAATCGGTTCAATGAACCCCTGATCACAAAGATTGCACAATTTCATTCTTACCTTTTCTCGAATACTCAAGGGTAGATTCCTCCCTCACCTTACGTACTTTGGGTTTAGCGTTTTCAATCAAATGAATTTTATGTGTGTATCCCCATAACCTATCAATACCTTTGTGAAACACTTTACAGAAGCTTTTGCCCACTTCCTCACCAAACCTCTCCGATTTGACTTTCCCCAACATGCACACTTGCAAATCATTCCCCGGATGTAATTCCATCCCAGGTTTAACCTTATATTTCCAACCCAATAAAAAATCCCCTTTGGCAGCCATGTAAACTTTGGCATGAATATTTATTTCGATGAAAGCAACATTGCAACACACAAAACCACATATTAATCCTACATCAATCCTACCCGTTTCATATGCCTTAGGTTGAATATCTGTGTTATGCAACGTGTGTTTTTTGTTACCCGAGATTTCTCTTTATTTCACCTCAGGAATAATAGTTTATGGTGATCCTGAATCCGCTAAAGCTTTAATGGCACACGCAGCCGCAACAATCTCCACTTCGGGTGGATTGTACTCCCCATCATCGTCGTCAACCTCCTCCACAATATGAACAATTTTACCAGACCACTCCTGTTTCTCCTCCATGACACATTTGACACCCACCTCCCCCACTGATGTACTGGTATTAGTTTAGCAAAATCGGGCAAATGGACCATAATACCACATTTACCTCACAGCCGGACATTCCGTGGGATTAAGAACCATGTTTTTCAACCACACACCTTGCTCCTCAAGTATGCTCTGTTGGGAATTTGAAATGCTAACACTTGGTTTGTTAGATCTTTTCATAGCGCTACCCTTCAGTTCATCCTTATCCAACTCCCCTTCATCACCCCTCTCTTTCACCACCTGAATTTTGTCCTTCCCATTTTTTGCATTCACCTCCAACAAACACTTGTTGGTTAACTCCAGTCCCCTAGCAATTGCTAATGCATACTGTAAAGGAGGGTTTTTTGCTTGCTATAACCTCTCCTGTATTTTGAGATTAGATGTATGCATCATAAGCTGGTCTCTTATGTATTCTTCGTCCACCCGCCGCAAATTCACATGATGCCAATAAACCTCTTAGATCAGCAACACATGACTACCTTCTGCCCAATTTCTTGCTTCCTTGAGAAGAATTTGTATCTTTCCAATACCACATCTACTGGTCTACCATTTTGAGCTTCGAATGTCCTCATAGCTTTGCCATATAACCCACCCCATCCCCACCACCCCCACAATTCCCCCATCAACACCTTGCACATCAGGCAATGTTTTCATTACTCTGACTGCCTCAGCCCCAACACAACAGAGTTGAAAACTTCTGTTCATCAGAAAATCTTTCAAAGCCTGATGCAACAAAATGAAATGTAAACAGGTCTTTACAATCCTCCCACGAAATGGGTGGATCTCCAGGTGTTGGCAAACATTTGGGGGTAGGGTCCATATTTTAAAATTCTTACAAAAAAACACAGAAATGCCAGCAATCAAAATTGGAATGCAGAATGAATCTGAAATGTCAAATAACTGGTGTCTCCGGTGAAGGTAGGAGCGACCTCCCACTACCCCCACTCTTCCACAACCTTAATCTCTGTGCAGTACCTATAGACAGGAAATAAAGCTGCTGATAGCCACAAAGGGTATGGGTGCAGGAGTGTCCTCCCACTGCCCCTTCCCTCCCCCCCAATATCCCACAGTACCAAAGCCAATGTTCTTGAGCAACTAAACTGAAATATAACTTCAGGAAAGAACAATTCTACCTCTGACCAGGAGAGGTCACCACCACTCCACCAACATGAAGGACATGTCAAAAACCAAGGATGTCCCCCACCTTCCACATGGTGCCTTCCCACAACGTTACAAGTTTTCCGCCAGCAAGTTCAGTGTTCCTCCCTCAAACACCCACCTACAAAATGGGATAGTGGGCCCACAGAGAGCACTGCACTCCTATCCCCCCCCGGAGCAATAGCTATGATATGGGGGCTGGAATTCTGCGGTGTGAACAGGTCTCATGCTGACACAGGTACCATTCCCAGATCTCTGATGATATTACGGCAAGAATATCACTGCGATCGTCAGGCCCCCAGGCTCACACATGGATCATGAGATCCCTACCTGCCTCCCGAGCCCAAACACAGGCCCCGATAAGGGAGGATGAAGGCGCAACCCACCGGCCTGAACCACTCACCGACACTGTCACGACCGGACAGATTGCATGTCCAGGGTGCAATAAGTCGGGACTACTCCTCTTGGCTCAACACTGCCTTCGAACGGCTCCTCCACTCACCGCCAAATCTCATGGAAGTGCCAACAAGACACTTCCCACCAAGATGGTCGCAGAGTGTTAGGGTCTTCCATATCCTCTCCCATCCTCGTCGCCACTAAAGTTGTAATAATTAGATGTCACACAGAATTATGCGGAATAAAGTTTAATAAGCCATAAGACCCCAATACAGGTGTGATCGCTGAGGAACCTTCGGCATGAAAGTGGGGTGCGTACACAGTACCACCCCCGATTTGTGGCAAGTCAGATACGGCTGCTTGCAGGATAGGGTCTGGATCTCACCCACTAGTCTGGCTGAGGTGTGTGGGGCTTGATGCATAGATTCGAAAGATGCACCCATGAGTCTGGTCAGGACCACGTTGAGTTCCCATGCCGGAACAGGCGCCTTTACCGGAGGGAAAGATTGAAAAAGCCCCTTCAGAAACTCCTGGACGAGTCTGTGGGACCAGAGCGAGGATCTTCTCGGGGGTCTGGTATAGCGTGAGACAGCCGCCAGGTGTACCTTGATGGATGCGTGAGCCAGCCCAGCTTTTGCCAAGGAAGGCAAGTATAGAAGAATCTGTGGGGCCGTGACCCTCAGACGAGTAATCTTCTGAGACCGGCACAACGTAGCAAAATGCATCTACTTATGGCCGTAGCACTTTAGAGAGTCGACAAAGCCCTGGCTTTGACTAGGACCTCCCTGCAGTACGCTGGAAGCTCATAACCTCCAATCTCTAAGGCTACAGGAGCCATGTCTTCAGCTTCAGAGATCCTGGGTTGTGAAGAAGAATTGTGCCTCCCTCTCTGGTGAGCAGATCCAGAAGTACCGGCAACTTGACTGAGGCGACACCGACAGGTTAAATAGGTCCGGATACCTAATCTGCCTCGGCCACGCCGAGCATCATCTTGCACTCACACTGTCCGAGTGTGTTGATTGCATGTAGCAGAAGAGAACACGGAGGAAAGGTTTACAGAAACAGACCTTCCCACGGGAAGGAGAACATGTCCCCCATGCTCCTCGGTTGGTGGAATCTGCTGGCAAACTTCTGGTATTTTGAGTTTGCTGCTGTAGCAAAAAGATCGATCAGAGGTCTGCCCCATTTGGCAAACAGACCATCCACCTGATTCTGACGAAGTGCCTACTCGTGGCAGGAGCGCAGCCCCCTGCTGTCAGAGTCAGCGATGGTGTTCTTGACGCCTGTCAGGTTGAAAGGGACGAGAAAGATCCCCTGTCCGATGGCCCAAAGTTACAAGTCCTGAGCTTCCTTGGAGAGCGCTGGGGATTGAGTTCCCCCTTGCTTCCTGATGTGAACATGGTGGTTTTGTCTGTGAAGATCCTCATCGCCCTGCCTCTCAGAGACAGTAGGAAAGACTTGAGGCCCCAGAACACTGCCCATAACTCCAGGATGTTGATGTGCGGATCCTTCTCCTCCGAAAGCCACAGACCTCTGGCGTGTAGACGTCCAGTGTGAGCTCCTCCTACCTTCCAGAAAGGCGTCTGTGTTGAGTCTCCTGGTATTGCAGGGTTTGAAATCCCGCCCCCTGGGCGATGTGGGAACGTACCCCCCACCACTCTATTGCCCGCTGGAACTCCTCGTTGAGGGGGATCTTGTCTGCAAAATTCACAAACACTTGTATCCAACGTGCATCCAAGAATTCCTGTAAGGGTTCCATCTGCAACCTGCAGAGACTTGATGGCCCGAACCATGGCCGTCTTCGCCAACGACAGCCGCTTTACCTTCGCTTGAATGTCGAAAGAAAATGGAGTCAAAAGCTACCCTTGTCAGTGACGCTAAGGTGGTTTGTATAAAAGAGTGCAGTGGAGCTTTAGATAACGTATATCAATGTTCTCTCCCAGAAAAAAGAAAAGAGGGGTAGTGAAAAGAATTAGTTGAATTCTGCAATTTATTAGTTCACATACAATAAAAGAATATTTAAAAAATGACATATGCCGTCCTGGGCACAAAAAAATATTGTATATAGATCACAATACTTTGTACATGTTTCAGTGGGTTAGTACTATTCAAGTGACTGTGGTTTTATGTATAGCTAATAATAAGGCAGTACACAAGCATGGTCGACGAACAATTTAGGTGTTTCCGGTGCGGTGGATAGGTGAAAGGAACCAGCGGTTGGAGTGGTCATGACCTGCTGGTAATGGCACCGCACTGTCGTTAGGACTGAGGGGTAATGGAACACAAAGGTGCCGTAGGAGAGTGTCATGCACCTAAGGTAGTTCAAGCGTCATGACTGATTGTTGGTAAAGGTGCCAGCGGTTGAGTGCCTGGCGTGTTGATTGTAGTCCGCAAAGTGGATAGGCGATCTCTTGGTTGCTTGGAGGATCGATTTTGAATTCAAGTCGAGAAAAGTGGCGGGAACCTTTGTTTTATGGTTACGCCTGGTTACTGTAGGAGTCCTCTCAGCGAGCTGCATCAGTGGCTTGCAGTGTTGTCACAAAAGAGGGTTCTTTGCCCTCACTTTAGACTTCCTTTGCTTGAATGACCACTAGCCTCTGCTCCAATGGGAATGCCAGGCAAGCCACTGTTGAGTCTGGCGCTGAGGAACAGCTCGCTATGCGATGGCATTAAGCAGGACTTTGGATAGTTCAGAGAACCCCAGCTCAGTCAGAAGCCGGACAGTCTCCTTCATGTGCTCGTCGGCCAGTTCTCGGGAGCGGGCTTGTATCAGCCTATCGTCCAGGTACGGGTATATGAGCACGCCCTGCAGACGCCGGTGGGTCGCCACCGGGTAGAGGCATTTTCTGAAAACCCTTGGGGCCGACTTTAAGCCGAAGGGTGGGGACTTGAACTGGTAGTGTTGGCCCTGTACCACGAACCGTAGGAACTTCCGATGTTTCCTGTGGATGGGGAAATGGAAGTACGCATCCTCTAGGTCCAACGACGTCAAGAAATCCCCGTCCTCCAGTTGGCAGAGCTCGTGTTGCAACGTGACCATCCTGAATTTTTTGCGAATTTCAAGTACTTGTTTAGACAGCACAGGTCGACGATGGGTCTCTAACCCCCACATCCCCAGTGTTCTAACCAGAAAGTATATGGAAAAGACTGTTGGGGAACAAGTTCTATCGCCCCTTCCCGTAACATGGTTCGAACTTGGTGGTGATCTTCTTCCACTCACTGACGAACATCAGCCGGCCTTCCACTGGGGTGCATGAGTGGGGGCCCGACGGCTTGGCCGGTTCATGCTTGCCTTGGTGCCGGCATCCTACGGGCGACGCTGACCTCCGCTACCGTAGGCTTGGGAGCGACCCCTGTAGGCTTCCTGCATGGAGGAATGGGGAAGGTTGCCTGTATGACGTGGATTATCCCTTGGATGATCTGCTTGATTTTCCCCTGAAGGAGCGAAAAGACGAGTGATGCTGCTGCAGAGTGCCAAGGGAACGTGCCGTCTCTGTGTCCGTCTTTATAGCTTGAAGGGTTTCGTCGACCGCCTTCTCGAACAGATTCTAGCCGTCGAAAGGCATGTCCAGCACATTTGCATGAACGTCCTAGCGAACGTTTGTGGCCTTCAACCATCCCTGCCGACAAAGGCAAACTGTTCGCATCTGTCGGAAGCCCGTGTCGGCGATGTCTACTGCCACCCTAATGGCATTGCCCGACACCACCTCCCCTTCCTGAAAGAGAGTGAGAGCCTCAGTTTTCTTGTTGTCAGGAATTAATTCCATGGTAGGGCCCAGCTTGTACCAAAGCTCCCAGTCGTATTGGGACAAGATAGCCGGAGCATTGGCGTCCATCTTCTTTTCCTGGTTGTCCGTGGGGGACTGATGATGCAGAAGCAAGGTTGGCCTAACGTTTCCATGTGGCGGCCGACACTACCGAGTCTGGTGACGATTGTGACCTCACGCACTTGGGTCTGGAGTCCGGCACCCTGTATTTCTTCTCCAACCTGTCTCGTTTGATTGGATCCGTGCATGGGTTTTTCATGAGGGCTACGTCTTTCTCCCAAATGGTGTCCAAAAGGGTTACTGCAATGATAGTCTTCCTCTTGGACTGCCGTCACTGATATAGGAAGCCCTCCTTCTTGGGTTCCTCGGGCATCAGATGGAACAGCTCGGAAGCCCTGGAGGTCGAGTGGAATGATCCCACCGTGTCTGGTGGAGAGCCTCTATGAGGGGCGTCCAGGTGCGGAGATTCATCATCTGCCGGGACAAAGTCCCTATCTTCGTCCGTTTCCGTGGCCGTCTCCAGACCAGTGTCCGCGTGTGTATCCAGGTGCGCTGGTGGATTCGGGTCCGGACGTGGCGGCAGAGGCTGATGCGGCAGTGCTGGATGGCGCTTTCTCTTTTTACGTGGAGGCTGGTCAGGGGCCTGTAGTACAACAGGTGCTGGTGCTGGAAGAAAACTCTGCAGGAGCTCCGTTACTAGGGTATGGAGAGTTGACAGGATTTCCATGGATGTGCCCTCGGCTGTTCAGGGAATGATGGAATGCTAGGCCGTGAGCTGCCGTCTTCCTCATGGACTGTATGGACGCCTGGTCGTAGTCGTCTGTGGATGAGATGTCCATTTGGCTGAAAGTAAGCCTCAGAGGGCTGATTTGAAGCCTCTTCACCACCCCCCCCTTCCCTCCCGAGGGCTGTGTACCAGGACCTGAACCGGTTCTTCCCCCTCCCCCCAGGGGCGCCCACAGCCTTCACCGCTGCCTCGGCAGCCATGTCGCGCCTGCGAGGCAGGGATACTCTGCGTTATAGGGACCACCCTCTTCAGGTCCGTACCACCCGCTGCAGTGGTTGCCCCCGAGTATGTCGACGAAGTGGTCAGAGTCTTCGGCTGCGCCTGATGAGCCTGCTGTGAGGCCCTCTTCTCTTCCTCTGTTCCTCTGATTTGTCCATAACTTGGCCGGGGTGGAGGACTTCCTCTTTGAGGAGGAACCCAATGGCAGGCTGGCTAATGAGGCGGACGGCGATGGCGATCTATCCGACCTGCATCAGCGGTGAGCCCGGCGGAATCGGTCTTGCAGCTCTTGGCCTTCTCCTGGACCCCCACAGATGGGGTGTCCTCAAAGGACTTCGACCTCCTCCCGGAGGGAGAACGCTCCTCGGAACGTCCGGTCCTGGGAGAGACATGACCCTGCTCAGAGCACTGGTCAGAGGTGTAAAACTCATGGTGACAACAAGACAGACACAAGTGATCACAATTCAAGGGTGTTTATTGAACAATGAATGCTGTATGCAGGTTGGAAAAACGCCTAAACCTGAATCTAAACTGGGAGCACACGTCAACAATCAAATGAAAAGTAAGGCAGTCCTAGCGGTGTTGTGTCAAAATAAAAAGGGCCTATACCAAGAAACCTATTGCC
Organism: Ambystoma mexicanum; assembly: GCF_040938575.1. NCBI lineage: Eukaryota > Metazoa > Chordata > Amphibia > Caudata > Ambystomatidae > Ambystoma > Ambystoma mexicanum. The sequence goes on from NC_090929.1 coordinate 1,092,754,450, forward strand.
AAAACCTCACAACTAATACAAAAAGGGGTGTGGGATAATTCTCAAGAAAAGAAAGACGTGTTCTCAAATATGTCAAGATGCGGTAGCCTGGGTCTCCCTTCCCCACGTTTCGGGTAAGCTGGGAGCCTGGAGCACAGTACAGTCCCAGGCTTCTCCAGCACGGGATGACAGTTCTAATGGCAGCTCTCAGGACACACTCTCTGGCTTTTCTAGCATGAGATGATAGTTCAGCTTTTAACCCTTGAGCTTTCAGTTATCAGTGCCGTCGATGGCCAAGTCTTGTTTCACTTGGAAGTCTCTTGCCTTCAAGGACCGGATGTGTTCAAACCACAAAACAAAAGTTCCTTTAACAAACGAAAGTTTGTTCCAATGTTCACTCGGTGATGGGTTCACCCCTGGGTCTACTCCTTTCTGGGCGCTGACCCATCTCGATTGTTTCTCACAATATATCACTGTTCCTTTATCAAACAACTTTGGGTAATAGCTTCACCCCTGGATCTCCCTCGGTCAGGCTCGGACCCCTCTTGACTTTAACAGGATTTAATTCCCTTTCTCTCACACTGCTTGTAGATTAAAGTCTTTCGATTGTACAGGGATTTTGCTTGCACCTCTGTGTGACCACTTTGACCTATTTCGCTAGCCCTCCTATGGCCTTCTGGTATCTGTACTTTCTCTCATATAGGGCTCGACCAGAGTCTCTCGAGTTAGCACCCACGTGGTGCAGGTTTTCTTCTGCAGCTGGTCTCCCCTTCACACTTAACAGTTAATTCAAAGTTCAATCAGTTTTGGGGGGGGCGCTGTTGAGCGCCGAACAAGATGGCCGCCTGAAACGTGAGCTCCGTGGCAGGCAGATCTCTTGATCCTGATCTTGGGCGTGCATAATCTACAACTTGTACCAGACGACTACGATTCGTGAGCTGCTGGTCCAGGGACCAACTGGTCCAAATCCCGAAGAAATTCGGTGCCGGGAACCCTGTAATCGGGAACTGGCGCGACCATCCCCCAGAGCCCGCGAGTCTGCGCACCAAAACTTCGGCGCTCGTGGGGCGCTGGACGGTTCCGGCCCTCGGAGCCGTAGCAACCCGCCGCCCTTGTGGGGACCCGAGTGGCGGCGGAACATCTCTGTGTTGGCGACCAGGAACGGGCCACTGGATTGCTGGGGTCGTGCAGCGCTGGGGTGGAGCGCCGCGAGCACTGGAGCTGAAGCCTTCCGCTTACCGGCCCGCACGGAGCCCAGCCCCTCATCGCCTCCCGTGTCGGCCCTCAATCTGTCTACAAATCGAGGCGTTGCCCCGCACCTCAGAGGACGACCTGCTCCTGCCGGGTGACGTGTTGGGACCCTCCCGCAGACCGCACTACAACCTTACCGGCACCCAGAGGGACCCGGACCCCTGGCGGCCTAGCCGCGACCTGCTGGATCCTCCCCGTGCTGGAGTTGCGCCGGCCGGCCTCTGCCTTCGAGGCCTGGATCCCCTGGGGCCGCACCTCATGGACCCTGCCCGTGGAAGCGAGCGACACCATCAGCACCCCTTCCTCTGTCCAGGGCTACATCACCGCCACAATGACTAAAGGGACTGGCAAAAAACAGAGCTCCATAAACATGTTTACGAAGGCACCAGTCGTCCCTGCTGAGGAGGCTGCCGAGCAGGCCCCCGCTACTACCTCATCCACTGCTGCCTTAGAATCTCAGAACATGATGGACTTCATCCGTGAGGGGTCCACCACGCTTCACTCAAAGCTCGATGATATGAATGGCACCATCTCCTCTATCAGGGCCCACATGGAGAGGACCGACGGCCGAGTTCGGGAGGTTGAAGCCAGGGTGGGCTCCGCCGAGGATGGCCTGGGGGCACTGCGGTCCGAAGTCACGGCTCTATCTAACCGCGTCCTTGAGGTGGAGAAGAAAAACGAAGACCTGGAATCGCGCTCGAGGCGTAACAACCTCTGTATCATTGGGGTCCCTGAGAGTGGCATCGGAGAACCGATGGAAGACTTTGTTGAACGGACGTTACTGTCGCTGCTGGACTCACCGAAGCTGTCCCCGCAGTTTGCCATAGAGCGGGCACAACGGGCTCTGACGCCTAAACCCAAGCCGGGCGCACCCCCGCCACCCATCATAGCCCGGGTCCTTAACTTCCGGGACCGTGATGCCCTCCTTAGAGCCGCAAGACTTAAAGGCGAACTTCTATTAGACGGAGCAAGGATACATCTATACCCGGACTTCTCGGTGGCTGTCCAGCGGGGGCGCAAGACTTTCTTGGCAGTGAAAAGGAGGCTCAGGGATCACGAGTCAAATACTCCATGTTATACCCTGCTAAGCTACGTGTGGAACACAACAATCGGGTGTCATTCTTCACGATTCTGGAGGAGGCCTCCAGGTTTATTGACGATCATTTTCCAGGCTGACCTTCCCCACCCGGCCATTCCGCTACAACCACTCGGAACGCCCGTTGGGGGGTCGCCGACACCGGCTCTCCCCCGACGCCAAGAATTTATTACATCTATACTTGTTAACATCTGTCAGTTGGATTAACCTGCATTACTGTGCCAAGGTAAATTGTGCCGACATTATCCCGGCGATATGAGGGTCACCCCTCCTTTGGCGGAGGACAATCTAACCTTTATGAGCTGGGATGTGAGGGGACTGGGCAACTTTAAAAAAATGAGACAGATACAGCTGCACGTGGAACGACATGGGTCCAAGATCCTGTTTTTACAAGAGACACATGCGCGATCCGTACATTGTTTGAGATTTGCTAGGACCTGGGGCCCCCAGAGATACTACACCAACTTCTCCACTCAAAGTCGGGGGGTCATGACTATCATTCATAAGAGCCTTAAATTTACACTCATCTCCTCACAAATAGACCCCTAGGGCAGATATGTGCTTCTCCATGCAATACTCCAGAATAGGTATGTGATCCTGCTGAACATTTATGGCCCTAACACGGATGACCCGGAGTTCTTCACACACCTCACATCTCTCCTGGACGGCTTCCCTTTGGTCCCTATCCTATGGGGGGGGGGGGACTTCAACACCATCTTTGATATAGACCTTGACAGATCTGGGTCCAGGCCTCGCCAACTCACCAGGGCAGCCTATGCTGCACTGTCATTCCTCCCCCGCATTGCGGCTGTAGATGCTTGGAGACTGATTTACCCTGATTCCCGTGTCTACTCCTCCTACTCTTCAGTCCACGATTCCTATTACCGAATCGACAGGTGGGTGGTCTCTGAGGTATTGATTAAAAATGTGGTACAACTAACGATCCTCCCTAGGACCCTATCTGACCACTCCCCGGTGACCATCACCATGGGCTGGGGATCGGACGGAGACCGCGCTAGACGATGGAGGATGAAACCTCATTCTCCTCTTGACCCTCTGTTTAGATCGGAACTCGAGGTAGCCATTGAGGAGTACTTCGAAATGAACAGGGACTCTGTGTCTTCCCAGGACACCCTATGGGAGGCCTTTAAAGCATACATTAGGGGCATAGCACTGTCCAAAGAGAGTGGCATACTTAAAACAACTTGAAGGGATATCGCGGTCAGCGAAACTAAACTGTCAACCCTGGAGGCCCAGTGCTCGCGGTCCTCAACCCCTGCGACCCTTGCGGCTATGGGAGTAGAGCTGGACGTCTTTTGATCCCTAGCAGAACGGGAACAAAAATTCCTAGATAGGCCCGGGCGAGGAGATATGGAGAGGGAGAGCGCCCGGGCCGCTTCCTCGCTAGACTTGTCCGACACGAGCTGGGTGCCCCACATATACCTGGGATTGTCAGATCAGATGGCTCCCTGGCCACCACGTCACAGGACATCAACTCAGAGTTCTTTGCTTTTTATGAAGCTCTATACTCCAATTCGGACGAGGCTACGGAGGCAGAGGTGGACTCCTATCTTACGGCTCTCCCCCTAACAGTCCTCTCTCCCGAGACCGCTGGTTCCCTTGATTGCCCACTCACCTCTGAAGAGTTCGCGGAAGCCATTGACTCTCTCTCCTCGGGGAAGGCTCCCGGGTCTGATGGCATCCCGGTCGAATTCTATAAATGTTATAAGACCCTCTTACTCCCTCACTTACTGGCTCTTTGGGAGGAATCGGTGGAGGCAGGCACACTCCCCCCATCACTCCGGGAAGCCACAATTACGGTACTGCTTAAACCTGCCACTCAGTGCAGCTCATATCGTCCACTCTCCCTCATAAACTGTGACACAAAAATGTTTGCCAAAATGTTAGCGACCAGACTTGCTCCCTGTATGCCATCCATTATACACCCGGATCAGGCGGGGTTCATTCCAGGCCGATCCACCGCTTTGAACATTAGACGACTCTTTAATATAATCAGCAGAATCAGCCCCAGCGTCCAGGCGGTCGCCGCGACCATCGACATGCAGAAGGCATTCGACTCTGTCTCTTGGAGGTACCTCTGGCGGGTGCTCGAACAATGCAAATTCGGGCCGGTGTTTCATTCCTGGGTCAAGGTGCTTTACTCGGGACCGGTGGCCAGTGTCCGCACTGAGGACAGATGCTCCCCACTCTTCGACATTGCCAGAGGAATGAGACAGGGCTGTCCGTTCTCCCCCCTGATCTTCGCTTTAGCGATAGAACGCTTCGCCGACATGCTCCGACAACTTCACTCACACAGAGGGCTCCGATCGGCGGGTCAAGCCGATATTATATCGCTCTACGCTGATGATGCACTTCTTTTTGTGCGGTCCCCCTCCACTAACTTACCCCCGATACTGAAAGATGTGATCTACTTCGGGTACATCTCAGGCCTCAAGGTGAACTGCTCAAAATCTATGCTCTTTCCGCTCACGGAATGCACCCTTCCCCCTCCTGATACGATGGGATTCCTATGGGCGCCGTTGAAGTTCACGTACTTGGGGATCGAAATAACGCGTCAATCAGAGACTACCCTAGAGGAGAACTACCAAAACTACCTAGCGCAGCTGGTAACTAAGTTCCCGACATGGAGTAAATTGCCGATCTCTCTGGCGGGTAGAATAGGACTACTAAAAATGATAGTATTACCCCAACTACTATACAGGTTCATCAATGTCCCCCTGTGGCCGGGCGAGGGTTTCTTCCAAGCATTGACACGTAGTACCAACTCTTTCCTGTGGCATTCTGGTGCGGTCAGGCTTAAGCTCTGGACCCTATCCACCCCGATGCCTGATGGCGGTTTTGGGGCCCCCGATTTCCTTAAATACTGGTTGGTCTCCCAAATCCAACACACATCTTACTGGTTTAACACAACTGACTCTCCTCCACATGTCAGACTTGAAAGACCCTCTGTCAGCGACCGAGATATCTGCTCCCTGGTGATACAACCCATTCCCCTCGCACAGGATTCGTTGGACCCGGTGGCCTGCACCTCCTTGGCGCTGTTGAAAATGTGGAAACTATTAGAAACTCCTCACCCATTTCATGGCAATCTCCCCCTGTGGAACTTTCTCCCCGGGATCCCGCGAGTCCCGCCGCCGACTGTGCGCAGATGGGCTGAGGCGGGATACGAGCTGCTGCGCGACGTATTCGTGCAGGGTAGCTTTGTGGAGTGGCCCGAACTGCCGCTATCCTTGAAAAGTGGCCCAAGTGCGTGGCTTTAGTATTCAGCCTTACGTAAAACCCTTAAAAGAAACTACACCATGTTCCCAGCAATGCCACCAGAGGACCCTGCTATCGAGGAACTAACCTCCCCCACGCCCACTACAGGGAAAATATCTAGGTTATACACAATGATGCAATCCAGTACCACTCAGAAATTTTCTGGGCTAAGGCGGGCGTGGGAGGGGGACCTCGGGGTGGAGTTGACGGATGAGCGCTGGACCCACATGTGCGCCCAAATACACCAGGTATCTTTCAATTCCCGGTTTAAATTGATTCAATTAAAGGTGCTACACAGGTTTCATTATACTCCGAGCAGGTTGCACCATATGTTTAAGGATCACTCCCCGAGATGCCCCAGGTGTGGGCAAGATGGCGCTGACTACATGCACATGATCTGGGATTGCCCCCGCCTCTCCCAGTTTTGGGAGAAGGTATTCTCAACTGTATCTGCTATGCTCGACTGTCCCATCGACCCCTCCCCTGTGAAGGGCCTGTTTCATGACTTTTCAGAGCTACCCCGAAATCCAGGAAACTAGCCAGCCTTTGCATGCTCCTTGTGGTGCGGGCCATTCTGCTTCGCTGGCTTCGCCCCGCGCCCCCCACGCATGCGCAATGGCTCAACGCTCTCACATGGGCCTCAGACACTGAGGAGGCATGGTCCTGTCTACAACCAATTCACTCGAGGCCTAGAAATGTCTGGACCCAGTTTCATTCCTATATGTCAGATTTAAATGCGACACCTGATACAACTCCCCCATCTACTTCACCCACCCATGCGGGTGATTCACCCTGAGCCAAGGACTATCCTATGTTGTCCTTGCACTGTACGCATCCTTGATGGAAAATGTTAATGTTAGATGCTCTGCTTGTATGCCTGCATTGGTCCTACTGTTCCCACCTTGTGCTTACCCCCTGTACTGTTCAATAAAAAAAGGTTTAAAAAAAAAAAAAAAGTTCTATCAGTTTTGGTTCAAAACTTGCCACTTTGCGATTCTCACTCATCACAGCCCCGTTCTCATTGGTTCTCCCCTCGACTCACAGGCTGTGTCGAATCGCTTGGCTTTTAGTTTCTCTGGAGTCCAGGCTGGTACCATGGGTGCAGGAGCTTCCTGTAAAGATGGTACCTCTGTACACGTCTTACATATACTTTATTACAGGAATACATTAATATACATAAAGGATAACCACTTCAACCAAGCTCAACTGACACAGATTCGAACATTCATCTAGCATTCATCACCAAACATTCCACATGACATCACAGGCTCCGACATACACAGACAAGCACTTCATAACACATCTCCTCCCTTTCCAATTATACGGAAATACCGGACGTACACCAACATGCACTTCACAACACATCTCCCTCCTTTCCCAAAACTTACAAAAAAGCATATCACTACACATCCCCCTCCTTTTCACATCCATCACCAGCACGGGGAACACAAACACGAAGCACTCACACGGGACATCCACACCATGCATCTTTTTATTGAGAGGTGCAACTAAAAACAAAAACATTTCAGGGCCACTATCCCTACCCTGCTGCAGGATGCGATCCCTTCTCTTCTGTTGTGGGACGCTATCCTTACACTTCTCAGGGACGCTATCCCTACACTTCTCAGGGACGCTATCCCTACACTTCTATGGGACAGTATCCCTACACTTCTATGGGACAGTATCCCTACACTTCTATGGGACAGTATCCCTACACTTCTATGGGACAGTATCCCTACACTTCTATGGGACAGTATCCCTACACTTCTATGGGACAGTATCCCTACACTTCTATGGGACAGTATCCCTACACTTCTATGGGACAGTATCCCTATGCTTAAACGGGACGCTATCCCTACACTGCTATCGGACGCTATCCCTACTTCACACTCGGGGCGCTATCCCTACACCTACATACACACTGGATGGGCTCAAAGAGTTACTTATACCTCACTCAGGCCCTGTTTCGTACAACTTCAACATGCACCATGCACTTCCACCATGCACTTCCACCTAACTCACTTAAAGCAATATCTGCATATTATAAAGTCCATGAAAGTCCATTTATTCCTATAAATCCTCAAACAGTTACACTACTATTAATATCTTTTCAACTACACAACACTCTCGCCTTCTCTGCCACTACAAAACCTTTGTACGCTTCACACACTAAAGGATACATATTTGCGATGGCCCCTTCATGAGATGCCTCTTCTTCTTGCTGTCATTTCTTCCTCATGAACATCACCTGTTCAATCTAGGCCGAGCAAGTTCGGGGACCTTTACTGCACCACCTAATCCCCAAAGTCATGTGTATTCACTTCGCCTTGAAGTGCTACTGCAAGCTCCAAACTCTAATTTTGCAAATAGGTTGGGGAATAGCGCACAGATTCAAGTATCAATCCACAGTAATTGCAAGGTCTTGTCTCTATGATACAATTCTGTGCCAGCTGAATTCCAATAGAAAATATGACAGACTATATGTGCAACAGGGATGAGGACAGGGCAGCACTCTTTGCACCGAGAGGCAGTACGGCAAATCCATTCAAAAGTAACTTTAGCACGGTTGAAACTTCGAAACATACATTTATTAAATTAGAGGGGCTCTCCAAAAGAGAGATCAACAAATACTGGGAGCACGCATCGCTAGCTAATAATTTGGAGAACAGTATTATACCTCTGGGTTTGAGAATTTTGATTTTTCCGAACTTTGACAAGGATAAGGATGCAGACTTGGCAGAGAAATGGGAGCAAATCTTGAGTTCAAGCTCAAAAATTATGTTAGAATTACTAATGACCCACGCCACCAGAGAACACAAATGAGTGATAGAACAAATTAACCAAGTAAAAGAGGAAATCAAGGACCTGACCAATGCAGAGACAACCAAACAGAAACATTTTGAGAAAATGAACGAAATACTGAGAGAATACCAAGACGAGATTAAAATGAGAAAATTTAGAAAATTCTTTAGGGATGATAAAGATTATAGACTTGATAGAATATATACATTTCAAACCAAATATGACAACAGTGGCCCTAAATCCAAACCAAGCCCAGTTCATCTCATACCACTCCTGTACACACTGATCCAGATTCAGAGGAGGAGATTCTAGAAACATAGAACCTGGAAACAGACAGTAATACAGATAATAGACCCAAAACCACCAAACCAACGTGGCTTCACTTTTTTAGAAGAAATTCGAAGACGCAAGAAAGGAGATCAGAGAATATACTTCCAGAAACAAGTCAGATTTCAAATACCGTCAGGTACTTCTATTCCAACAGCCAACACCACACTACGGGCCGGCGGGGGGGAAATGCAAGCGGAAGTGGAAGTTCAGACGAAGACTCAGGTCGCCCCGGAATTTTGACGAGATCAACAGTCAAGAAAAGATTAGCGCAACAACAACACCAGACCTAGTAGTCAACTTATCAGCTCATAATCTGACCAGAGAAGAGATTTCTGTACTAAATAAGGGTATTTCCTTTGCACCTGCAATTCACACCAACTATGTAGAGTTTCAAGTTGATTTGTTCAAATTTGTGCGGAAATTGAAATTAAAAAAGTATTTTGCAACACAAGTACGTTCCTTTATACCATCTGAAACACAAGAACCTTTGAGTAACTTGACCTCAAGAATATTGAGATCCTTACGTCACTTAACAATGAAGGGAATTCAGACTTGGATTCGATCTGTGCAGATTTAGGAGTACATTCCAGGAATTTGGAAATTAGTGAACTTAAAAATTCATCTAAATTCACACCGTATTTTGCTATGGAAAATGTGATTGATACATTTCACAAATCTATGATTAGAGATATTCATAGTGACTGGCCACCAGGGGGCGCGCGGATGAACACCACCTCTGCGTGAGCTCTGGCACCCATGGTCCCTGAGGCGACCTGAGCCCCGTCTCACGACCCCCCCACCGTTTGAGAAGTGCTGAGGAACTGTATGAGGACCCCCCCCCCCCCCCACCTGGGAGCAAACGCGATCAAAATCGGACCGGTAGAAGCGGAGATATCACTGTGTGAATATCTAGGCCCGAAGGTGGCCCAGCAATGAGAGTGAGACCACGCCCTCGCGTCACGGCAATCTGGCGCAAGACTTCCTGCGCCCACTGATCGTGAGGGCGGTGCTTGGAAGGCGAATCGCCCAGCCCCCGCTGAAGGTGGATGGATGTGCCCCTCGGGTACGGAACGCAGTAATTAAGGAGGGCCCAGCCACTTTAGCGCACCCGTTCCCCGCGAATACCGTTCCGTTAGAATCCCGAGCAGAAACCCGCGTTCTGGCCGGTCATAGACTGTGGCCCAACCCTGACATCAGGCTACAGGGTGAGGATCCGAGTTAGTAGTGGGCACCCTGCCTTGACGCCCAGAACGACAGCCTTGTATCAGTGCAAGAACGCTCCCGGAACTCAATCGCCGGGGACACACTGGAGAGGGTAAGGCCCCAGACTCGGGGCGTGTGCCTCCTCTCACCTCGGACCCGAGCCCCGATCAAGGAGCATGAAGATCTACGGCACCACACTACCATCGTGCCTTAGACCCATGAACCCAGACACATTGAATACGCGTGAGGAGCGCCCCTTCGCTTGAGTCAACGGCCTGAGGAAGAGGAACCGCGGCCGGGTGGTAAGCAGAACCCAGGTTGCACTGAAGACTGACATCACAAGCGAGGCAGCCGAATCCGTCCAGTGCTAAGGGCCCCACGCGACCCCGCAGAGGGCAAGACCCCCAAGCCAGGGGCGTGTGCCTCCTCCGACGGTAGGTGCATCTTATGAACGTGCGACATAGATGTTCCAGATTCGCATACAGCCCATCCTCTTCGACTGTGCGGCACATCTCCATCATTCCGCTGGAGGCCTCGGAGGCGGGAGCCGCGGCCACGAGGGGGGGACATTGCGGCACTACTAAGCGAGATCAAAAGCATGGGCTCCAACCTTGGTGGCAAGATCGATAAGATCACCCAGAGAATGGACAGCTTCGAAGAAAGATTGGAGGGTGTCGAAAACAATCAGACGTCGCTCGATACACTCGAGATACAAATGGACATGAGGATACGGAACATTGAGAAAAAGGAAGAGGAGATGCGCCTTAAAATGGACGCTTTAAAAAATAGGGAAAGAAGGAATAACCTGCGCTTCTTTGGAATTCCGGAACGTGAAGGGGAAACCGAAAAGGATCTCAAGGACACGATCCACGATATCATAAAAATTCTAACGGCACATGAAGAAATTGAATAGCCCAAAACTGAAAGAATACATTGAGCTGGTGGACCCCCCCGGTGGCCCCCGCTCGGTCCTGGCCAAATTTCATAGATACCAGGACAGGACTAGGATTCTTGAGAAGGCCAGTTCTGGAGGCCCACTCACGATGGGAGGGGCGCAAATTACGATCTTTCAGGACTTATCTGCGCTCACGTTAGCACTCAGACGCCTTTGCAGCCCCCTGACAAAATGGCTCAAAGAACAGGGCATACGATACAGATGGGGCTACCCATTCTCAATAACTTTTGAACTCGGAAGTAAGAAAATCGTCCTTAGATCAGAGGATGACATAAAAGAATGCATTGCCGACCTTCTGAATACAGGCCCGAAAGACCGCGAAAATGGGGATGACGGACGAGACGGAATGCAATGGGACCTACAGGGCCCTAGGCGCAAAAGAGTAAAAGGATCCAGAAAATATCGATGCCCCAATAACACACCCGATAACGAAAAGTGAGGATGTTCCTCCTGAATGCCATGACCAGAAGCACCAATACCCAGGGTTGAAGCATGAGACGCTGGTCATATGGAGACCGAGAGCTGGGACGCCAAGTGCTCAGGGGACGAGGGAAGTAGAACACCCCTCTGAAGTAAGAGGGGGTAGGAACCCGAGTGAGACGACCCCGGGAATGCACGTAACGTTAGACTGTTATATCTTTGTATGGTTGTTATAGATGTTGTATTACATGAAACGAGGGGGGGAGTGGGAAGGGGGCTCACCCTTATGTTGTGATGCAAAATTTGAATGGGTCCGTGAGGTAACGGTCCCCATTGATGGTCCGACAATGGACAGAACACTGTCACCTAGTCTGTTTCGGACGCCGCCAAAAGCTGCCGATGCAGCACCCTCAGTTTGTGGGCTTCTTTGAGCCTCAACAACTTACGAGGGAAAGGGATGTGGGAATAACGAAAGCACCACTTGGATTCGTTTGCAACACCAACGTCGATATGGGCCTCGAGAAGCGAGCAACTGTCTGGCCAACAGTCTTGAGAGACACCGCAGAGACACTCAAAGATGACGTCTTTTGATAACCCAAAAATGAAAGACTCACTCAGAGTGGCGTCCATTAATGTAAAAGGGCTGAACTCTCCAACTAAGAGGTCATTAGTAGCAAGGGAATTCCGCAGATCCAACATTGACATAATGCTTGTGCAAGAGACCAAGTTCGTCAAGGGGGAGGAGAGAAGCCTCATCGGGAAGCGGGGAGGTCTGGAATTCTGGGGCTCAGGCCCGCTGAGAAAAGGTGGGGTTGGCATCCTGTTCAAGAGGGGCATCCAATTTGCGGTAGAAAAGACATGGTCGGATGTGGCAGGTCGGGCTCTCCTGATCACGGGGAAAATAGCCAGAGTAAAAGTGACTATTGCTACTGTATATGCCCCAAACATTGGTCAGACGGCATTCCTACAGAGAGAAATCCCAAAAATAATGATGGAGGCAACAGGGCACGTAATTATGGGGGGTGACTTCAACCAATGGGCAGACCCAGGTATTGATCGGAAACCGGGGACCCCAGACACAAGGAGTCAGATTAAAGAGGGACGTACCGACCTCGTTGAGATAATGGACTTGTACAACATGGGGGACATATGGAGAATAATGCATCCCGGTGTAGCTGGATACACCTTCTACTCAAATCCCCACCACACTTTTACGCGCATTGACTATATATACATGTCGAACGACCTCATACCAACCACACAGCACTCAGATATTATTCCAATAACCTGTTCGGACCAGGACATGGTGCAAGCCGACATTTCCTGGGCGGACCTACCCACCATGGGAGGGAAATGGCGGTGTAATGAAGGACCCGGTTTTCAAAGCGAAGATGGAGACCGAAATCGAAGAGTACTTAAAAATTAATGACGATGGGGAGGTTTCCAAACAAGTGATCTGGGAGGCAAGGAAGGCCACATGGCGAGGGACTCTAATACGGGAGGGGGCCACAAAGAAAAGGGAACAGAAAATTATAGAGCTAAAGTTGAGGGCCGATATAGGTCGATTAGAAGCGGAGATGAAAAAAGAACAGAGTTGACCCTAATAAATTGGAAACTGTGCTGCTGGAAAGGGAAAGAATTGAGGCTCTTGGAACACAATCAAGTAGTGTGTAAATTGCAATGTTTAAAACAGAAATTTTATGAGAAAGGCGATAAGGCCGACGCCTTACTGGCAGCACGACTTAGGGAACAGAGAGCTGATCGTAGAGTGAACGAAATCATTGAGGACCCTGCCCCCCCTCCCCATACCCCACCCAATATCCCAGAATCCTTTGCCAAATTTTATGAGAGACTCTACACCTCTGAGATAATTCCCGGCCGACCTGACCCATCAGCCTACCTGTCTTCAATCCCTATGCCCACGATAACAAACGCAGAAACTGAGTTTCTGGATTCCCCGATTAATGAACAGGAAGTGCATGAAGCGATCAAAAGGCTAACACTAGGCAAATCTCCGGGTGAAGATGGCTATACTGCCGGTTTCTATAAGACCTTTGCCAAACAACTAGCCCCCTTCCTCGAAGTTCTATTTAATGTAATATTAGAGACAGGACACGCCCCGGACTCCTTTAAAAAAGCCTTGATAACAGTGATTCCCAAGGAGGGTAGGGACCCCAAAAAGCTGCGGATCTTATCGCCCTGTTTCCCTTCTCAACCTTGATGCCAAAATTTACTCCAGGGTATTGGCGGCTAGATTAGAAACGCTAGTGCCCCACCTTGTCCATTCAGATCAAGTGGGGTTCATACTCGGGAGACAGGGAGCCGACTCCATGCGCAAAACATTGCACCTCATTCATGTGGCCCAAGACCTCCCTGGGGACCCCGTCCTGTTATCAATTGATGCCGAAAAGGCCTTTGACAGAGTCGAGTGGGATTTCCTGGGAGCCGTTTTGCAGAAGGTCGGAATAGGCCCCAAAACTAGGAGAGGCATACGGGCGATATATACAGCTCCTACAGCATCGATAGCCGTAAATGGGGAATACTCCCGTTGGTTTGAATTACAACGAGGGACTAGACAGGGATGCCCCCTCTCCGCGATCCTCTTCGCCCTCTCATTAGAACCCCTAGCACAAAGGATAAGATCCGACCCTGCGATAGAAGGGATCCGACTAGGCCCGGTGGAATATAAAATAGCGCTATATGCAGACGACATTCTCTTACACATGACCAATCCCACAGAGTCAATTCCCCAAGTCCTTGGACTAATGGACGAGTATGGCCAATTCTCCGGCTTTAGAGTGAACAAGGCAAAATCCATTCTATTCCCCCTGCAGGGAACTAGGACAGAAAATGACTAAGTTTCGCCCGCTAGGTCTCAAGCTAGAACACCTCACTCTACAATACTTGGGTATACAGATCACTAGGAACCTCAATGACTTATTTGAAGCTAACTTCCCTCCACTCCTCCAGCGGTTCACTGTGGACCTTATGAAATGGGGAAAACTTACGATCTCCTGGCTGTGCCGCATCAACGCGATTAAGATGACATGCCTCCTACGCTTCCTGTACCCATTCCAAATGCTACCAATCGAAATACCCAAATCGTTTTTCAGGGAAGCTAAGAAGATCTTGATGAGATTTATATGGCAGGGTAAGAAACCGAGAATTGCATACACCACATTGATACTTCCCAAAGACAGAGGAGGGGTTGGGCTCCCGGACTTGAGAGCATACTACATCGCCTCCCAATTACAAGTCATGATTCCCCACCTCAGAGAACACAATGACCTCCAATGGGTCCAAATGGACAATCATTACTTTGCACTGGCCACAGTATCAGAATGGCTATAGGCCCCGTACAAAAGGATACTACGGAGAATCAAGGGCCATCCGATACTGAGCACGATCTGGAGTGTATGGCGTGCAAATCGGGAGATGCGCGGGATCACTACCTGGCCATCCCCTCTCAGCCATCTATGGTCTCCTGGCATGAACGATCGCATACCAGAGGTTGGCAGATACCAATCCTGGTATGAAGCTGGCTTAGAGAGAGTGGGCCAGCTCCAGAGGAAGGACTCCTATATCTCCCTCCCGGAACTGACGGAAGCATTGGGCATAGGTACACTATCCACGTTCCAATACATCCAACTGAAAGGGGTCCTGACGAAGGCTGAATGGAAGGACAAGCTGAACAGAGAATTGACCCCATTCGAGAAAATATTAGACTCTAGAGTGGAGAGGAAAGGTCTCATATCAATAATGTACCAGGAACTAATAGCAGCGGGAGACGGCTCCACGGATCCTCTGAAAGCTAGGTGGGAAAAGGACTTTGGGGAAGAATTAGACCGCGAGCAATGGAACCTTATGTGTAGGGCTGCCTGTAGAACATCGCTATCATGTCAGTACAAATCGCACGTCATCAAACTTCTGCATAGGTGGCAATACGACCCCCTCAGGCTATCCAAAATGTCTCAGACAATGAGTCCAACATGCTGGAGGAAATGTGGGCAAACGGCTAATTATTGGCATATGTGGTGGGGTTGTCCGCGTATCAAAGTGTTCTGGAACGAAGTACTGGGGTGGATCAAGGAAATTGATGGTATTCAGAGAGATGCTGACCCCTACCTGGTGCTTTTTGCCCTGGAACGAGTTGTGGACGAGTGAAACAGAGTGACGGGCCTGACCCCCTACCTACTCCTGGCTGCCAGGGCCCTCCTGGCGATCAAATGGAAATGCGGTACAGTCCCTAGGAACAGTGAATGGATTGCCCTAGCCACCAACACCTACCGGATGGAAACCATAACGGCCGCTCTGCATGGAAGGGCAACCCAATGCGAAACCCTATGGATGGACTTTAGAAGTCGACACCTAACGACAGATAAGGAGTCCCTAATCAGATGAACCTGAGGAGACCTAATGGAGATCCAATGCCCAGGTAGTGGTGACTGAAAAAAGAAAAAAAAAAAAAGAAAAAGGGGAAAATCTCTTGACACGAGCGAAAACTGTGTGGTCAGACACTGGAGTCGGAAACGTTGCCCTATCAACGTCTCGACGCTCTAATTGTGATAAACGAACTGGTGCCAAGTTAAGTGAGAGGGGGTGGGGGGAAAAGGGGAGTTGTTTTTTTCTTTCTGAGTATTAGGAAAAGCACCTCCATTGAGAACTGAGATAATTGTATGACACTGAGCTGACACCAAGCCTTTTTGTTTTTCTTTTACCCAACTCAACCGGTGCATTATTTCGTATGTATCTGGATGTTCCTTCATTGTTCCTTTTTGTTTATTTTTATTTTTTGTAATTATTGTTGTATATGATAAAAACCAATAAAAGCAAATTAAAAAATAAAAAAAGATATTCATAGTATAATGGATAAACAAAAGTTTCCAAAGGGTATCTCCAAGAAATATAACAAAGTGACAAATAATCTTACCTATGACGAATTCAAAGCTCTGGATTCCCTGACGAAGAATCAATTGATTACCATTAAGGAAGCCGACAAAGGGGGAAATGTGGTAGTACTTAACACCAAGGACTATATCCAAATGGGTATGACACATCTTAACACACCACAATGTTACAAAATTCTCAAAAATAATCCTATCAAAAATATAGTCGGGGAGTTGGGTAATCTAATTTCAAAATGGCATTCTATGGGACTTTTAACGGATGAGGAAAAAAAGTTTCTTACTATTACGAATCCAACAATGCCGACTATATATTTTCTACCGAAAATACATAAATCGTATGAACTGCTGCCAGAAGTGAGACCCATTATGAGTGGCATAGGATGGGCCACAGAAGGCGTATCACAATATTTAGATGAGGCTTTGAAACCTTTTGTGACAGAAATCAAATCTTACATTAGAGATAGTACACATGTGTTGCAGTTTCTAGACTCTGTTGAATGGCAATCACAATACTTACTTGCAACTTTAGATGTGACGGCGCTATACACTAGCATTGGACATGATCGGGCATTAAAAGCGTTGGAATTTAGTTTCAGGAATTGTTCAGCTTCTTATTGGAAGCATGTTGAAAGAATTTCTGCTATTCACGCTTAAGAATAATGTATGTTTATTTAATAATCAGTACTTCGTGCAGGAGAGAGGAGTAGCAATGGGCGCCAAATTTGCGCCTTCATTAGCAAACCTCTTCATGGCACAATATGAAGAACAACATATATACAGACATAATGGCTTCAAACACAATTGATTGGATGGAAAAGATTCATAGATGACATCTTAGTAGTGTGGGATGGCACACTAAATTCTTTTGAAGATTTTGTAAAACATGCTAACAACAATGATTTTGTAATTCAATTTACGGGGCATGCTAGTCCATCACAGATTGATTTTCTAGATTTGCAAATATTCATTTTTGACAATCGAATACATACTTCAACTTATCGTAAACCCACTGAGGTGAATTCAGTTTTGCATTCAGATAGTTGCCATCAGCGAGGCACTATAAATAATATTCCTGCAGGTGAATTCTACAGAGCTCGTAGAAATTGCAGCAGAGATGGTGATTTTCAGCAAGAATGTGTCTTACTTAAGAGTAGGTTCATTGAAAGGGGTTACAGTGATACATGTGTCAATCAAGCAGCCAATAAATATATGTTACTCCTAAACCAGAAGGTTCAAGATGGCTTAAGAGTGATGGGGGTTTTCACAAGTGTGGGCAATCAATGCCAATATGCATGGGACAAATGTAAAATTTTCAAGGATCAGTTTGGGAACATAATCAACATAGATGACCATATCAATTGCAAAACATGTTATGTTGTTTATTTAATCAAATGTGTTTGTGGCAAATATTATGTGGGGAGTACTATCAGGCAGCTAAGGATACGCATCAGAGAACACTTGCTAAGTTTAAGGAACATTGAACCAAAAACACCTTTGGCCATACATTGGCAAACAGAACACCAAATGGACAATGTACAGGATCTAAGATTCTTGGGGCTGATGAAAGTCAAAAAGGGAAAGAGGGGTGGGGACACCCAATTGCTACTGCGTAGAATGGAAGCCAAAACAATTTGTCTTTTGAGGTCCACAGAATATGGCTTAAATTCAGATCATGAGATGTATGTTTTCTTGTAATTCAACAAATAATTTGTGATTTAGTCAGGTATACACAATTAGCCAAATGGCCTGTGACATGCCAAGTTGATCACCTGTAAGTAGTTCACAAGCTATAGAAAATTTGTTTCAGTTCAACAGGATACATTCACATAAAGGGTTAACAATATAGTGGCACACATTACACTAGATCAGTATATGCCATATAGTGCAAGATCAATTCAATGAAGTCCTCCTATTTTTCATAATTCTCTCAGAAAGATTTTTCAAGGGTAGCAGCCTGGACCCAACATGGCGGCCAGCCTAAGTGACGCTGAGTTCGGGGCGTGGGGACGCCGCGCGCAATCATACTCGTGACGTCATTGCGCCGAACGGACGTCGTGATCGCGGTTTTTGCCGCAAAATATAGTATAACACAACATTGCATCTAGCGTGAGCAGACACAATTAAGAGGGAACGAGGGATTGAACCCAGGAAAAGGTAGGTCCTAAATAATTTAATTCCTACAGCATGGATTAACACGATTAAATAGTTTCACTTACGAGTGTCCTGACAAACTTTTCAGGTCACGGGAACTATCCCAGAGACTTAGAAGAAGACACCACTAATTTTGTTCTGTTATTCGGGCAGTACTATCAGGTGGGCATTTATTTATCCAGTGTGCAGACATATTGGGTAATCAATAGGTCTATTTAATCAATGAACATCATTTTTGCATTTAATTATATAGATGTCAAGAAAGCAATACGTGACGAGGGTAAGCCTATTCAAAACTTTTAGACACCTGATTACGGGAGCACAATTGGGTGGAATAACAAGGATTTTTCACATGGGTGAAGGTTTGGATAATGTAAGGAAGGAGAGCAATGGGTGGTCAGCTGGCGTGGTCACAGGACATTGTAAATAGATTTGAATGCATCAAGTTTACTCATCACATCATTCATAAGGTATGATAATGTGTATTAGATTGGTAATCACATATTTGGTTCTTTTCTTTATTCTAATTTCCATGGTTGCTTGCATCTCTCGAAACCTAATTCAACCTGTGTGGTATGTTTTTATTTTATTTTCAATATTTTTTTGATAACATGAAATATAATGTTTTGTCTATTTTATTGTGAATCATTGTGCATTTGATTATGGCGAATTGTACATGTGTCGGCTATTGGTGACATAAATCACAAACTATATAATTTCAACATAAAGACAACATTGGATTGAACACACAGAGTGGACTATTATTTTTATGCTATCTGCACATGGATTTGTACAGCGTAAACAAGTAATTTGTGAATATTAGTATCAAGCGCGGAGAAAGTATCGCAATATTTGATTCAAGCTCCAAACTCGTTGCAGATAATACTGCCTAAAAGCACACTCGTTGCAGAAAGTACTGCCGAAATGCACTACCACTTCGGCAGGCTCTTCTATCAGCTCTTCAGTAGCCGGGCCTCTTCACTTCTGTTCTTGGTGTTATTCTGGCTACTGCGTCTTACATACGCAATGGTGCACGCCGCTTCTTCACTGTTCCAAACCGAACACTATGGGAGCGTTGGACGTGCTAATAAAATCTTCCTGCTCACGCACACACAAGCTCTCTGGTCCATTACTCAAGCCTTCCTTCTTATGTATGGAACAGGCTCTTCCCGTTTGTTCTCTCCACATATGCCACGGGCAGCAGTCACCACGGGGAATGTTGACACAGAGCGTTCTTTGCTGACACCGACTCCCCTTGCAATCCGGTGATGTCATCACTTCTTCTTGGGAACAGCGCTACACACATCTCTGCAGCGCAGCCAACTGTCACAAAAACAGGTACGAAACATGCAGAAGGACCTGTTTCTTCTGCCAGGCGCTCCGTCAGCTCCTATTACCCATAGCAGGATTTAACCTCTTTGAATGCGTATAGCACATTCATGGCAACACCGCAAGGTCTCTGGATTGCCGGCCTGTTCCCTTCTCTCTCACATGAAAAATGTTTTATCCCTATGTTGAAAGCGCTGCGCTGAGCATGTTCATACTTTATATCCCCATGACTGATGCACCTTTAAACCGCCTCTATGGCCCTCATCTCTGCGCTGCTTACGCCTTTTTTACATTTCTGCTTTATGGGGCTTTCTTCACTTTAGGGACATCACTTCACTTCTGCTTCTTCTTGTTTTTCACAATACCCAATCGTTATCTTATGGAGCCTGCTTCATTTGATTTCTCCCAGCACCTTGCTCCTTTAATATCTGTTTCACACGTGGGGCTTCAGGGGCTTCACCACTGACCAGGGGCATCACTTCCCTTATCAACCCCTATTGCGTTGGGCTGACCCTTCTTCCTTGCTAGCGCCCAGGGCCTGCGCTGGGATTTTCTCTGCTTTCAATCCCTTGCCCAGCGCTGTACACCCCTGGGTGATGGGACTTACTTTTGGTCTTTGGGGGCCAGTGGTTCCTTTTCTTCGTCTGCTGCTCCCCCCACAGCAGTCTCTCTTTTCCTTCTCTGCGCAGATTCTTAGTTCCTCGTCACCAGTGTAATGATGGTACCTCTGTAGACTTCTTAGGCTTCTTACATGTACTTTATTACAGAGTTACATTAAGCAGCATAAAAGGATAACCACTTGGTCCCATCACCCAGGCTTAACTGACACAGATTAGAACCTTCATCCAGCATTCACCACCAAACATTCCACATGACATCAGAGGCTCTGACATACACAGACATGCACTTCATAACACTTCCCTCGCTCCTGCTTATCTGTATAGGCTTGGCCCGTGTACCGTTGACATCTGCTGCAGGACACTTGTGCTATTGTTCACAGTCTTCGGCTCCCTTCCATGAAGGTTAAGTGGGTCTGGGACTAAAAGGGCAAGATCACTTCTCTCCTCGCCACCCTCTCGATTCCTGCAGCCTTTCTCCTTCTCTTGAACTGCTGTGCGGTAGCCATATCGTCGTGATGTCTGTTGTACTCGCCTAGCTCGTACTGTACTCTTGCTCCACCTTTTATTCCTGTGGGGAATAGGAAGGGCCATCAGGTGTGTGTGTGATTTAAGTAAATTGCCTGACTTTGCCTGACCCTCGAGTTGGGACATGTTAGGTACACAGAACATTCCAAGTCTGTTGTGCAAAGGTGTTCGTGTCGGAAAGGGGGGAAGCTGAAGAATTTGAATATCTAATGGGATATGACGGGGATAGGAAAGGTTTGTGAAATAAGCAGGAGGGTGTAAGAGAATTCGGAAAATGATAATCAGAAGGATGGAATTGGTAAGGTTTGCGGGGTAAACGGGAATAGTTGGAACCATAAAATGAACAAGGGGGATTGTGGGTACTGTTGTATTTTGTCTGAGCAGGAGTGTAGGAAAACAATCAGAGGTACGGGAAGAATGATCAGGAGTATTCAGACAGGGAACTGGAAAACAGGGATTCTGAGAGAGACAGTTTCTGAATGCAGCGGGGTATGGGAGCCTATGGGATTGGCTACATACAAAGGGGATGGTAGGTTTGGGTAAGATAGATTCAACGGGAGGAAGGTTGCTAAACGTATTATAGCCTACAAAGGCCCCACGTATATCGTCCTGCTCTCCATCTTTCACAGCACAATGCAGCGGCTCACCTGGGGAGATTCCATGAGCATAACCCCGGGTTACCCAACGCAGGTGATCCTCCCTCGCTCGTCCACCCCCCCGGGTTGGGATCTGAGAGTGCCAGCCCTCCCCAGGCCACCTGAATGAGTGTTTCCCGGGGACTACTTGGGGGAATACCCTCAGGTTTCACAGAGGCCTTGCTCAACTGGAGCCATGCCGCCAGCCGAAGCCCAGGCATATCTCGCACCCATCCTCGTTGTGGTCCAGGTGCAGGCAGTACTGACACTTCTGATGTTTGTCCTCCAGGAAGACGTTCCTCAGCCCGCATTGAAAAGTGTCCTTCCCGCCTTTTTCTCCTCCGTCATGGTCGGAGTGTGCGCAAAGTAGGCCCAAGATGGCCTTCCAGAAGCTTCGACCAACAACCGTCCTTGAGGGGCACGCAACTTCACCAACAACGGATCCCCGTTGCCGGCCGATGAAGATAGGAGCATACAGGCTTCTGCTGGAACACAAATGGAACTTTCCTGCAAAACATTTGGAAAAAAGTACAAAATAGCTCGGAGATCAAATTGAAGACTCCCAACATTAAAGCGTGCAGTAAAAATCTGAAGATGGCTGCCAGAGGTGGGGCTTAGGGCGAGGACGGTCATTGGGACGGGCAGTATGACCCAGAGGACAGTGATTGGTTTAGAGGAGAAATACAGTTTTCAAGTGAAAGTGAAACTGTTTTTTCTTTTACTGAGGATTCCCAGCCGGACGACTGTGAATATTCATGAGCATGTGAATCCATGCCAGACCCCATGCTGGAGAAGTTAAAGATTGCACATGCACACAGGGTTTTATCACCAGAAACTCACTGGTCGTTTTAAGAGTTTGCTACTGCAGCGCAGATCACACAGCCTTCTTCCTTTAGTGTCGGGGCTCCAGTACCTGCCCCTTAGACACTCCTGGGGTGGTGGCCCACCACAGGGGAACAAGCATGTTGAGTAGAAAGGAAAGGGGCAGCCTTCCTGCACCGCTCCCCTCACATTTTCCACTCTGCTCCAGGGAGTCCCAGCTCCCACACTATGCTCTATGGTGCTCTGCTGCTTTCACCGACTGTTAGGGAATTTATCATTTTTGTGCTTCATCCCTTCTCCTAGTGAGACCTCCAGCACTTTTTGCTGAACTTCTGGACCTTTTTCTTTAAATCCTGGATGAGTGGAGCCTTTTTCATTCATTCTTGTGGGCTCTGTCTTTTGGAACTCTATTCTTTGTAATCTACCTGTACTATGGAGTGTCTGTTCCATAGCTCTTAAATCTGCGTTTTACTACTGCAGCACACAGCTCCTTATGGGCAGTGTTGCTGGGGACCCTTGGGATCCTCCTTTAAGATTATTTCTCTATATCGTCAAGTAACTACAGTTCTTAAGGATACTTAGTATCTCTCCCAAAACTCTATAGTTTGAGAGATTGGCACACACCACCTTCAGTGCCAAAGGGATACTTAGTATCCCCCCTTCTCTTTGCTCCTGTGACTTTTTAGTCACAATCACCTAGTTATGGCTGGTGGTAGTGGACGTGCTCTAAGAACGATTGTGTATTTTTTACACTGCATGCTATGTCCGTAGCCTCGGTAGAGCACAATAGGGGCACCCAAGTATCAACTTGGGGCCTCCCTTCTTTTTTCACCATTACTAGCCTGGTTGTTCTTTGTTAGCCCTTCTTCTATCATTCTGGGTAGGGGAGGTCTGTGTGCTTGTTTTGCCTTTGGCGGGAACCTTTAGGAGTCCTCCACCCCCTGTCCTTTGTCAGCCAGAGTGCCTGAAAAGGTCCAGCTCCCACAGGGGTGGGGTCTGGTTGTCCTGATTGGACAGCCAAATGCCCCTTTCTGTAAAATGCTGAAAGAGATTGCAGAGGAGTATGTGCTGGAACTGTTTAAAAGGTGAGGCTTCTGGAGTGTAAAGCAAGTCGACCACAGGAAACAGAAGTAACCGAAGAGACGACCAGAGACACCTGCAGACCCTTTGCAAGAACTTGAAGCGACCACTGCTGTCCTGAACCCATTTTCTATGCAACAGAGGAGCTGTGAAGAGGGACAGCTCCTTCCCTTTGACTGGTGGGAACAACCAGTCCCAAGATGAAGTTTGAAACAAGCCATCTCCAGAGGCCAAGGAGCTTCCGAAGCTGAGGAACCCCAATACCAGGAGACCTGCTGCCCATTTCGAGTGCATCGTCGTGGAAAGGCTGAATCCGTCCAAATATTTGCTGAACCCATAAGGACACTCCAGAGATCCGATCCAACTTGCCCAGACCCCCTTACCAGAGTGTGGTACTGCAGGAAGTGAAGATGGGCGATCCATGCCCTTTGTTGGTGCTGCTGAAAAGGCACCAATACCAAAAGGTTGCTGAAAGTCGTGCTACAGGTCTTCCAGTGAGACTACTGCTGAGAGACACCATCCATTGTCCTGCTTTTCGTCACCAGACCAAGGAATCGAGAGGCCTGGTCCAGAGCTGCCACATCGCAGACGAGCCATCATGAACACTTTCTTTAAACCAGAGATACTGTGGGGAAAATGTATATCTTACCCGATTCCAAGAAATCACTCCAGAGCGTTGCGAGTGCACATAGAGGTGTCCAGGGCAAACCCCTGTTACCTCTGAACCAAGCCGTTGCTTGTGTCCTCTTGTCAAGTCCGTTTCATGGTCTTTATGGTCTCCTATTGTTAGTTGCTAACTTGCTACTTCAATAACTTTAGACACTGGAAGAAATCTGCAGGAGCTCTTCATATTCGCTGTTTGCCAAGACTTCAAGCCCTCTCTGAACTGCCTCTAGCTGGGGTTGTGTTTTTGGACTTAAAAGGCCTGCCAGGAGACTGGCAACCAGGGGGCGCATAGACAACCATTCAGTGGGAATATAACCCCCCCCCCCCTCAGTAGAAGAAATCCCGGTGAAAATCGGAGTGGTAATCCCCCTGAAAGCACCAGTCAGAAATTACAGCCTGCCAGACCCGGAATGGTGAAACCGAAAGTAAGCAGGAACACGTGTGCTGACTGGCACTGCACCGAAAAAAGGCTGCCTTACAGCACCTCAGACGGCTTCTCAGAGAGCAACACACCGCCACAGCTCCGTGGCAGTACGGGGACTGCAGAAAACAGCCCAGCGATCAAGCGGATTGAAGAGGTGGATGACCCCAACTACGAGGCGGCCAACCCTCTGGTGTTCGGGGCCCACTCCTCTCCATACCTGCACCGAGGGAGCACCACAGAGCCAGCCTCAGCTGCGCACCATTTCGTCCTTTGTCCTGGGGTGCGCAGCGCGAGGCACAGGGCTGGACTGAACAGCGGGAGCTGGCAGAGGCCCCCTGCTCGAGGAGGACCAGAGGCGGAGGCTTGTGTGAAGTTCCCGGCACCCCCAAGCACTCCTGCTCCCGCTGCAGCTCCGGTGATCCGGAGCTCAGTCCTCTGGAGTGCCCTGGGAGCCTCGCAAAGTGTGGGCCTCCAAAACATCAGGCACTTGGGACACAGACCCTGGAGGCGCGCCACACATCCGGCCGGTGAGTTTTATACATAGAGACTTCCTCGCCCCTAAACCCCCATGGCTCTGTTGAGCTTCGCACTAAACAATCCCAAACACTCCCACAACATCTATTGGAGCGCCGTAAACACAATGGGAAACCCAGACTCGCAGCGACTGCATAAGGAAGCATTAAGCCCTGATTCGCCACACAACGCAATCTAGGCGGGCAGGGAGCGGAGTGGGGGGCGAGCAAGGAGAGAACTGCCTAATCACTGAAAACGAGGATCGGGCCCCACAATATACTTGCAGAAGCAAACTACATTGAATTAAATAACTGCTGCCCTCAATCCAATGGCACAAAGGGAAGGAAAACCTGTGAGTCCTGACAACGCTCCCTCCTGGGGCCTCATCAGAATCCAGCCAAACCCAACAACTGTAGATTGACGCGCTGAATACCCCCTCACAGTGGGAGAAGCAAAGACAGCGCACAGCGACCCCCACCCGGTGCAATCCTCCCGACAGTACAAAGAGAAGGCCCACCTCATGGAGCAAAAGGCACTGCCACCCTCCTTCCTCCCCAAAGTGGTCAAAAAGCAGAAGATAATCATACCCCGGAACAAATACAATAAGAGTGGACCAGGGCATTGCTAGGTGGGGTTAGGGGGGATATAGCCTCTGATCATTTGGTTGTAGCCCCAGATAGAATTTCAGGAGCTACAGCCAAAAGACTAGCTATCCCCTAGTCCCAACAGTTCCGACATCAGTTTAGCCCAGGGTCTTTTCCAGACCTAGCAACTCCCCTGGAGTGGACTCTGTAAAAGCCCCAATATCGCAGCCCGCTCCTGGAATCATTCTGAAGACATCCTCCTATACGTTTGAAGAAACACGCCCCCACAGTTCGACTTCTCCCTGAGAAAGTGGCAAGGGGACCACCCAATACACAATACAAACGACTAAAGAGGAAAGGGCAGTGCGGGAAAGCTGGACACTACGCCACACGCTAAGGAGACATTAATGAACCACCTTTGTCGTAGTGCATTTACACACACAACAGAATCCCCACCAATAGCAACACCAATGAGTCTCAGAAAGGGGCAAAATCAAGCGCTCAACTTCTTAACGCCCAGGTAGACTGTGATATCCACCCAAAGCCTCCACCAAACATTTGGACCAACTCACCCTTATTGTAACCACTACTCACCGCCAACGCATCTCCCTAAGGTTATATGAGCGTGAGACAAAAATTAGCCCCCTTTGCCTACATCCCCACACCTCCTTGGTTTGGCAACTCCAATATGGCAGCGACAGATACCACAGAAAATGAATCGGCAGCCACGAAAGGGGATTTTGCTGCCCTGTTGGGTGAAATCAAGAACATGGGGGCCAACATAGGGGGCAAAATAGACAAGATCACACAACGGCTAGATAACAAGGAAGAAAGGCTTGACAGAGTGGAGAACAACCAGGCTTCAATAGACACCCTTGAAGCACAGCTTGAGCAGAGGATAACAGATTTGGAGCAACGAGAAGAGGACTTTCAACTCAAGACGGACGATTTGGAAAACCGGGAAAAACAGAACAATCTGCGCATTTTTGGGATTCCGGAACGAGAAGGATAAACTGAAAGCGATCTTAGGAAAACGCTCCACGACATCATTAAGCTCCTGGTTGCGGACGATGCAATAGACAAACCCAAAACAGAACGGATCCACAGAGCCGGGGGTCCCCCGGGCGGACCAAGATCGGTCCTCGTCCGATTTCATCGCTTCCAAGACAAGGCCAGAGTGCTCGAGAAAGCAAGAAGCAGCGAGGCGATTACCCTAGGAGGCTCTCAAATATCAATATACCAGGACCTATCCTCCTTGACATTGTCTCAGGCGGATGTGCGGACCCCTCACAAAATGGGTGAAGGAAAGGAGCGTTCGATACAGGTGGGGCTAACCTTTCTCCCTCTACTTTGAATATGAAGGTACCAAGATACGAGTGGGATCGGAAAAAGAAATCAAGGCATGCATCTCGGAGCTAATTGGACCCCGGGATGAAGGTGGCAATCGAGAAGAGCAGAGACGGGAAGAGCGAGGATGGCGCATCCAGGGCCCCAGGAGAAAGCGGGTGAAAGGCTTGAGAAAGTAATGGAGAGGCAATGTCTCCCCGGAGGGGGAAAACTAAATACTCTTGAACTTGGTAAAACGGAATCTATTCTACTGTAAAGAATGTGACTTGATTAAGCGGCCACTCTAAGAACTCCAGTATGGCCATGACATGAAAACTGGGGGTGAGGGGGACAGAAAAGGGGCTTAATTAATATTGAGGTATAACATTAGGTCAAGGTCTGTGAAGTAATGGCCCCCACAGGTGGTTCGATGCAGGGCCAGTGCTATCAATCGGGCTCGATCGAACGCCACCAACTGGGAAATGGGAGGGAGGGAGAGTGGACAAGGGGATGGGGTCGAAGCGGCATCTTTAACGAAGAGGCATCTTTATTGATCCAAAACGCTCGATATAGTGTGAAGTTCAATGGGCAAACAAATTACTGGTCACGGAATGTAAGTTACTCCCCCACAAGAATATTCAATGGCACTGACTTCTGATGTAAGGGGAAGGGATTCCGTAAGGGTGGGGACACTCAACGTAAAAGGGCTCAACTCACCAACTAAGAGATCACTGGTTTCCAGAGAATTCCGTAGGAGCAAGATAGATGTTCTCCTACTACAGGAGGCAAAATATGCTAAGGGGGAAGAGCAGCAAACCCTCGGGAATCATGTGGGGATGGAGATCAGGGGATCTGGACCACTAAGGAAAGGAGGAGTGGGGATCCTTATTAGGAAAGGAATAGAATTTGAGGTAGCCAGGACCTGGTCTGACGTAGAGGGGTGTGCCCTACTGGTGACAGGAACTATTGGAAAAGTGAAGGTCACGATCACCACAATCTACTCCCCCAAGACAGGACAGGCTCGATTCCTGGCTAAAACGATCCCTAAAATATTGCTAGAGGCCTCAGGCCATATAATTCTAGGTAGGGACTTCACTCAATGGGCAGACCCAACTATAGTTTGGAAACCTGGCAATCCCGATGCGAGAGGCCAGACTAGGGGTGACCACACAGAATTTGTTGAAATGATGGACACATATGGAATGAGAGATGTGTGGAGAGACATGCACCCAAATGAACAAGGTTACACCTTCTACTCCACCCCACACAACACACTTACCTGAATTGACTATATATATCTATCCAAAGATCTCTCTGAAATCACAACACACTCAGAGATAGTCCCAGTTACATGGTCAGATCATGACATGGTGGTAGCAAATATCCGGTGGGAGATTCTACCAGTTGCGGGAGGGAAATGGCGATGTAATGAGAGTCTCTGGAAGGACCCTGTCTTCAAGACGGAAATGGAAACTGAGATTAATGAATATATGAAACTAAATAATATTGGTGAGGTATTCAAGTAGGTAGTCTTGGAAGCAGGAAAAGCCATCTGGAGAGGTATTCTAATAAGAGAAGGGTCCTGCAAGAAGAGGGAGAGAACAATTATTGAACACAGACTCGGAACCAAAATCTGTCAGAGGGGGAAATTATGAAGGAAAATGTGATTGATTCCAACAAAATCAATGAAGCAAAAAAGAAAAGGGAGGAACTGAGATTGTTAGAACACGAGCAGATAGTGTGCAAGCTCCAACTCCTGACAAAGAAATTTTATGAAAAAGGAGACGAGGCTGACGCATTGCTAGCTACAAGACTCGGGGAACAAAGAGCTGAGCGAAAAGTGTTAGAAATAATGGAGGATAACTCTGCCCCAGCCGCTAGCACTCCTACCATCCCAGAATGCTTTGCCACCTTCTACGAGACCCTATACACCTCGGAAACAAACCCTGATCAACCAGATAACAAGGCCCTCAAAGGCCACCAGAGACACCTGGGATGCCTGCAGGCTATACAAGCCACGCCCAGACTCCAGTACATGCTTCGCGTTACTTTGCAATCCAGCAACGTGACGCTCATCCTGTTCAGCTGCATCTGCGAACCTCGGAAGAACAGCATCTGAAAAACAAAAAGGACATTGTGAAAAGCAGCAGCTTACCTATGATTCCACTGCAAGCCGCCATCCGCTCCTGCAACCATCATCCAAGGTACACCGAGCCGCCCGGATCATCGAATCTGCAAAAGGAGAGAAATGGACATTAGACATTTTGCAATTGTGCCGGCAGCTTACCTCACGAGTTGCCCATCGACTAGCATCGCCTTGGACTTCTTGCTCCAGGTGAGCACCGCAACCTATGAACGAAAGACAACAGGTTAGCAAAGGCAAGGCATCATAGCGCTGCGCGTAGCACCTACTTACCGCAACAAGCTCTCAAGACACCATCACCTGTCGGCGAATCCAAATTCACCCAACGTTCCAGAGCGAACTTCCGCGCATCTAAGGAGAGAGAAAGACATTATTTAAATCCAAGGAAGGCATACAGTATAACAGTAATAAGACCTAACTGAAAGACTCTAAAGGGCTTGCATCAGTGAAGTAACTAGATCGCACTCGCCCACAAAGGACAACGCGCCCCTGCCAAGAAGGCAAGACGGAGAGCACACCAAAACCTATAACAAGGTGAGGAAAGGTCCGGGGAGGGGCTACGGCATACAGGGTGTTGGGAGGCTCTTACCTCAGTTGCCCAGTCTTGAACATTGCCCACCTGTTTTCCAGGCAGAACTTCTCCGCTGATTATACCTGGGAGCGGCTGAGAAGGGCACCAGAGTCCCCACAGCTGGGTGGCGTCCCCGTGGATACCAGGTGAGCGTAACAGAACGCGAAGCCTGCCAAATCAATCCACCTGGGTGCCATGGAAACATCAGAATTAGACCAATTGCCCAATTGTTGGGAGAACTTCGTGCCGAGGTTCACTCTGCCAGATAGGAGACTAACGCTCTCCGGAGAGACTTATTGGTGACTAAAGAGCGTATCGAAGATATCAGCAGGCAAGTCTTGCAATCACAAGCGGGTCAGACTCCTCTACCTGGGAACAACCCACCGATGCAAAATCCTAGCATGTCATCCACAGTCTCTAGTCCGGTACAAGTTGTGTTACCAGGTACAGTTCCATTGGCCCCACCGGAGAGGTTTGCTGGTGATCCACGAAAATATGCAGCTTTTATGAATCAGTGTCGCCTTCATTTTCTTTGCAGGCCAGGAGCATTCCAAAATGACCAAGCCCGGGTAGCCTTTGTTTTATCGTATCTAAGTGGCAGCGCCGCAGATTGGTCGGTACCATTGGTGTCCCATGATGATCCTTTATTACTTAACTTTGGTGACTTTCAGAGGGAAATGGAAAAACTCTTTGCTCGCCATACCTGAGAACAAGCTGTGGACAATGAACTCCTTTCCCTCCGACAGGGGAATCAGGATTTGTTAACGTACATCGCTACTTTCAACCGATTGGTTGCTGAAGCTAGGTGGCCTGAAAACAAAAGAACCACGTTGTTTCATCGGGGCTCATGAGGCGAATTAAAAGACGTCCTAGCTCAAGTGGTTGATCCTCCCAGAGATTATTCTGAATTCATAGACTTGGTTGTGCAACTGGACCACCGGTTGCAAGACCGAAAAGCAGACCGTTCTAAAGCGGACCCTCGGCCTGTGTACGTTCAACCTAGAGACAATCTAAGTCGAGTGCAAGAAAATACTGTGGAGCCAATGCAAATCGGAGGGGTACAACCCCTGCTAACAAAACAAGAGCGAGATAAAAGGAGACAACAACTATGTCTGTACTGCGGGAAGTCAGAACATTTCCTGAAGGACTGCCCAGTGAAACCTCAGAGGAAGATTGTTGGAGCCACGGAAAAAGATGAAGAGAAGGAGTGTCAGTCGGGAAACTAGCCAGCTCGTCGAACGTAGAGGTCAGTTTGTCGAGTGAGGAAAAGGAGCCACCGACCTCACACTTTGCAATTCCGGTGATCTTAATTAATAGCCAACGGTCGTCAAGAATGCATGCCATTGAAGCATACATCGACAGCGGAGCAGTTGGAAATTATATATATCAGGACCTGGCTGCAGAGATGGGGCTTCCCCTGTGTTCCAAGCCGACTACAGACAAGGTAACCACGGTGGATGGGACAGAAATCGCTTCCGGACACGTAACCCAGCGCACAGCCGATATAACCTTGCTGTGTCAGGACGGACATCGGGAACTTATTTCGTTCGATCTCATCAAGGCACCTCAATTCTGGCTCATACTAGGAATGCCATGGTTAGTTTCTCACAACCCTTTGATTGACTGGCGGGCAAGAAAATTAACCTTTCCCAGCGACTGCTCTCCAGCCTGTTATTACCAAGAACAGAAACCTGCTTTCAGTATTTCTACGACTCCTGAAGAGGCAACTTTGGGAGTGACTAGTACCTTGCCTAAGGAATACCACGATTTCCAGGATGTGTTCCAGAAGGACCAAGCAAACACGCTGCCACCGCACAGGCCCTATGACTGCCAGATCGACCTTGTTCCCGGGGCTCAAGTTCCTTTGCGGCAGAATCTATGCTCTCACGGAACCCGAAAACCTTCATCTGAAGGCTTATTTAGACCAGTACCTCGCAAATGGGTTCATTCGCCCATCCAAGTCCCCCGCAGCTAGTCCTTTGTTCTTTGTACCGAAAAAAGAAGGGGACTTAAGAACCTGTATTGACTACCGCGCATTAAACCAGATCACTGTAAAGAACCGTTACCCCTTGCCGCTCATCCCAGAAATGCTGGACCAGGTCAAAGATACCCAGATTTATACCAAACTGGACCTTCGAGGAGCATACCACCTGGTGCGGGTTAGAAGCGGGGATGAATGGAAAACTGCTTTCCGCACCAAGTATGGTTTGTTCGAATATCAAGTCATGCCCTTTGGGTTATGCAACGCTCCTGCAGCGTTTCAGTATTTTATGAATGACGTTCTGAGAGGGTTAATTGATGTCTGCGCCCTAGTGTACATAGATGATATTTTAGTGTACTCAACTTCAAAACAGGGTCATATCAAGCACGCCCGTTCAGTCCTCTCCAAGCACCGGGAACATCGTTTATATGCAAAGCTGGAGAAGTGCTTTTTTCACGTCACCGAAGTCGAGTTTGTGGGTTTTATTCTTACTCCAGGAGGCATCAGAATGGACCTGCATAAAGTGGACGTCGTTTTGAAATGGCCATCACCAACATCAGTAAAAGGGGTACAGAGCATGCTGGGCTTTGCAAACTTCTATTGCCGGTTCATAACAGACTTCTCACAGGTCGTACACCCGATCACCATATTGCTAAGAAAAAATAACAAGAAATTTGCCTGGACCGAAGAAGCAGAGAAAGCTTTTCAGGAACTCAAGAAAAGGTTCACCTCCGCGCCAATCCTGCGACACCCTCGCCCCGATCTTCCTTATATTGTGGAAACAGATGCTTCCAGCATAGCAACGGGAGCTGTCCTCTTGCAAAGAGATCCAGTTACAGGCCAGCTACATCCAGTGGCATTTTGGTCAAAGAAATGTTCTCCCCCAGAGATGAATTATGCCATCACAGACAAAGAACTCTTGGCGATCAAATCCGCCTTCAAGGCTTGGCGGCACTACCTTCTGGGGGCCAGACACACCATTACAGTTATCACAGACCACCGAAACCTGCAATACCTTAAGACAGCTAAAGCCCAGTCTTCATGCGAATTGCGGTGGGCCCTTTTCTTCGCCGAATACGACTATGTCATCACTTTTCGACAAGGGGTCAAGAATGGAAAAGCTGACGCACTCTCTCGTACAGGCACTGATGACTTGGTATATACGCCCCCAGATCCAGTCCCCATCATACCGGAAGACAAGCTCTTGGGCCTCACTACGGCCCTAACCCAAGTTGAACTGAGGGATAAGATTCAGTGAACCATGAACCCAGATGCGTACCTCGCATGGCAAGCGCGAGGAGAACAATATTTCGTCAAAGATCACTTACCCTTTTTTAGGGATCGATTGTATGTACCCACCAAAGATTTACAACAACAAATTGTTGCTACTTATCATGATTCCCTGATCGAAGGGCACCCAGGAATCACCAAGACTCTAGCCAATGTAAAACAGAACTTCTGGTGGCCAGCCTGGCGTAAAGATGTCATCCAATATGTTCAGTCCTGCGGAGTCTGTACGCAAAACAAGTCGCAAAAACAAAAACCATCTGGTCTTTTACAACCTTTAGACATCCCTCCCACTCCCTGGCACACTCTTTCCCTCGTCTTCATCACTGACCTACCTCCCAAGTCATGGGTTTATCACCATCCTGGTAGTCGTGGATTTATTCTCAAAGATGGCACACTTTTTTCCGCTCAAAGGCCTCCCTGACACACCCACTCTAGCCAAAGTGTTCCTGAATGGTATTGTAAAACTACATGGGTTCCCATCAGTCCTGATCTCCGATCGAGGGAGCCAGTTCATCTCCAACTTCTGGAAAAAATGTTGTACAATGGCACAAATTGACGTCAGGCTATCCACTAGCCATCACCCCCAAACAGAAGGCCAAACCGAGAGGACCAACCAGACCCGCGAACGATACCTACAGTGCATGTTACACCAAAAACTAAGCGACTGGAAAGATTTGTTA
This sequence comes from Ambystoma mexicanum, assembly GCF_040938575.1. Taxonomy (NCBI): domain Eukaryota; kingdom Metazoa; phylum Chordata; class Amphibia; order Caudata; family Ambystomatidae; genus Ambystoma; species Ambystoma mexicanum. Next base: position 1,092,788,012 of record NC_090929.1, read on the forward strand.
GGGATAGCCGAGTACGCATATAACAACTCCTTGCACTCCAGTACCGGACAAACACCCTTTATGGTAGACACCCACGTACCTCAGAACTAGATGTCCCAACAGATTTGGAAATGCCAGCAGTAAAAACCCTTCACACCAATATCACCCAGGCTTTCAAAAAGGCCAAAGAACATCTTATTTTCGCCAAAGAAAAGCAAAAGCAATTTGCCGACCAACACCGGAAAAAGGCCCCAGACTATCAGGTAGGAGACAAGGTTTGGCTGGCTGCCAAGTTTGTACCCATTAAGGGAACCCAGACTTTTTAACCCAGGTACTTAGGACCTTACACCATCAAGGCAATTATCAATCCAGCAGCCGTCAAACTAGACTTAGCCCCTAACCTACAGATTCACCCGGTGTTTCATGTGTCCCTATTAAAACCAATGCAGCCTGGTACACGGATTGGGACACCACCAAAACCCATACTTATTGACGGAGAACCAGAATTCGAAGTCAGAGGCATCTTGGATTCCAAGTACTCAAGGGGCAAGCTGTACTATCTAGTTGATTGGAAAGGATTTGGACCCCAGGATCCCAAGTCCTGTGAACCCTGTGGAAACATTCATGCACCGCGTCTGATCAAAAAATACCATTGAAATTTCCCAACTAAGCCTGGGCCGGACAGAAGGAACATCTTGAGAGGGGCCTTAGAGGGGAGTGCTGTCACGACCCCTGCCTTAGGCCTGGATTGTCAGGCCAGGTGGGCTACTTCTAGTACCCCCATCATGCCGGCCCTCAAGGGCCTTGACATTTGCCCCCAGACTCTTGGAGTCAGTCTTGGCGCCTTTGGCGCCAGGCTCACGTGCTTAAGCAGTAATCTGGGCCCATAAGGGCATTGCGAAACAACATGGATGCTTCCACATGGCTCAGTTCCTGAACTGAACTATGCGGTCTAGCATTTTGGGTGTGGCAGGCCCAGAGAAACCTGGGATGCCTGCAGGCTATAAACCACGCCCAGACTCCAGTACATGCTTCGCGTTACTTTGCAATCCAGCAACGTGGCGCTCATAGTGTTCAGATGCATCTGCGAACCTCGGAAGAACCGCATATGAAAAATAAAAGGACATCATGAAAAGCAGCAGCTTACCTGCGATTCCACCGCAAGCTGCCATCTGCTCCTGCAACCATCATCCAAGGTACACCGAGCCGCCCGGATTGTCGAATCTGCAAAAGGAAAGAAAAGGACATTAGACATTTTGCAATTGTGCTGGCAGCTTACCTCACGAGTCGCCCATCGACTAGCATCGCCTTGGGACTTCTTGCTCCAGGTGAGCACCGCAACCTATGAACGAAAGAGAACAGGTTAGCAAAGGCAAGGCATCATAGGGCTGCGCATAGCGCCTACTTACCGCATTAAGGCGCTCTCAAGACCCCATCACCTGTCGGCGAGTCCCAATTCAGCCAACGTTCCAGAGCGAACTTCCGCGCATCTAAGGAGCGAGAAAGACATTATTTAAATCCAAGAAAGGCATACAGTATAACAGTAATAAGACCTACCTAAAAGACTCTAAAGGGCTTGCATCAGTGAAGTAACTAGATCGCACTCGCCCACAAAGGACAACGCGCCCCTGCCAAGAAGGCAAGACGGAGAGCACACCAAAACCTATAACAAGGTGAGGAAAGGTCCGGGGAGGGGCTGCGGGCTTTCGGGGTGTTGGGAGGCTCTTACCCCAGTTGGCCAGTCTTGAACATTGCCCACCTGTTTTCCAGGCAGAACTTCTCTGCTGATTATACCTGGGAGCGGCTGAGAAGGGCACCAGAGTCCCCATAGCTGGGTGGCGTCCCCGTGGATACCAGGTGAGCGTAACAAAAGCCTGGTGCGACGAAATACAAACTGCCATGCAAGCCAAACTGAACCTCCTCCAAAAGAAAATATTAGCCACTAAACAAGCCATGCCTAACACACACATCCCTTCAAACCCATACAGCAAAGAGACATCAACATAATGAGGACTATCAAACCCTCTAACTGTAAAGGTGATGCATGCCCAGCTACCCTCATCAAGGACTGCACCGAAGCACTAGCCCCTTTCCTGACAGCCTTTGTCAATGCCTCCTTTGCCACCGGGAAAGTCCCCGCCTCCCTCAAGGAAGCCTGGGTCCGCCCTCTATTGAAAAAAACAACTCTTGACCCCACCTCCCATAACAACTATAGACCCACCACCACTGTCCCATTCCTCCTCAAAATACTGGACAAAGAAGCCTATCTGCAGGTTCAGCATTTCATTGAAGAGAATAAACTCTTAGGTCTCCAACAATCTGGCTTCCGCCCCAAACACGGGACTGAAACCGCGCTACTTGATTTGAAAAACCAGATGGACGACGCCAAAGACATGGGAAAACCAGCACTTCTCCTACTCCTTCACCTATCAGCGGCCTTCGACCTCATAGACCATGACGTTCTATGCCACCACCTCTCCTCCACTGCTTAATTCTCCCCAGAGGCCACAGCATGGATCACGTCCTTCCTACAAGACAGAACCATGCAAGTATTTTCCAACTTAGCCTCCGCCTCACCCACCATCATCCTTTGTGGTGTGCCCCAAGGCTCCTGCCTCTCCCCCACTCTTTACAACATCTTCACACGACCCCTCTTCCTCATCCTCGACGCCATGGGTATCTCCTACACCAACTACGCTGACGATATCCAGCTCGCCCTCACTGGTAACTATGACACTGACTCATTGACCCTCAACAACCTCTACAACACCATCCAAGCCCGGATGGCAGACAATGGACTATGCCTCAACTCCGACAAGACCAAACTCCTCCCGGTAGGTTCCCCCGACACGCTAATAAAATCTAGACTCCCAATTCAGTCACTTCACCATCGACTCCATCAAAATACCAGTCTCAGACTCGGTCAAAACTCTTGGTGTCTACTTGGATTCCAACCTCTCCATGGACAGACAAGTCAACGCAATAACCTCCTCAGCTGCGTACCACGCCAAACTTAATTAACGCAGTCAGACCCTTCCTCTCCAAAGAGAACTGCACAAACATAGGCAGAGCAATCACCGGCTCCAGGCTAGATTACTGCAATGTACTCTTCCTAGGAACCTCCAACAAAAAACTGGAAAGGCTACAAATCATACAGAACAGTGCCCTCCGCGCTGCCCAAGGTATTGCGAAAAGAGAACACATCTCTGAGGCCAGAAAATTAGCCCATTGGCTACCAATAAAGGAAAGAATCATCTTCAAAGCTCTGACACTGACCCACAAGTGCATCCACCTCACCGCCCCGGTCTACCTCTCACAAAGAATCCACCCCATCTCCTCCACAAGGCCAACCAGTTCACCATATACCAACATGCTCTGTGTGCCACTAGTAAAAAGAGCGAGAGCAGGAGGATCCAGCTTCCCTTATCTCGCACCATCACAATGGAATGCCCTACCTCCCAAAATCAGAGGTGAGCCCTCTCTCATTGCCTTCCGGAAAGCTAGGGAAACCATCCTCTTCACATAAGGTCTCTCGCAGCACCATGTTTGGCAATAAACTGTCTGTAATGTAATAACCAAAGATTCATGAGCTGTAATGACTAATCTGCTTGTAGCAATTATAATGTGCCAACGACTGCTTCCAATCATGTACCCCCTGTAACTAAGATCCTGCAAGTAACAGCGCCACAATGCCCCTGGGCTGTCTGTGCGCTATATAAATAAATAAATAAAACATATCAGGCCTGGACTCAGCTGTTAGAATCCCCTATATCTGAACAAGAAGTTCGAAATGCAATAAAGAGGCTAACGTTCGGCAAATCTCCAGGGGAAGAGGGTTCCTTCAGTGCACAACTCGCGCCATTCATGGTAGAGCTTTTTAACGAAATACTAGAGAAAGGGAAAGCCCCCGACTCCTTCACCTGTGCACTGATTACGGTAATTACCAAAGATGGAAGAGACCCCAAAAAATGCGGATCATACCACCCCATCTCCCTACTCAACTTAGACACGAAAATGTACACGAGGGTTCTGGCTGCCAGATTAGAGACACTAATGCCCCAACTCATACATCCGGATCAGGTTGGATTAATACTGGGGAGACAAGGAGCCGACACAATGTGCAAAACCCTCCACCTTATTCATACATCCCAGAATATGTCCAACGAACCCGCCCTCCTTTAAATCGACGCAGAGAAGGGTAGAGTGGGGATTTTTGAGAGCGGTCCTATGTAAGGTGGGGATAGGCCCAAGGTTCAAAAAGGGAATGCAGGCTGTGTACACATCCCCCAAAGCATCCATATTTGTGAATGGAGAATACGGCAGCTGGTTCGAACTAGAACGCGGCACTCGGCAGGGATGCCCTCTCTCCGCAATTCTCTTTGCACTCTCCCTAGAAGCCCTGGCACAAACAATGAGAGCCGACCCCCTGGTAGAGGGAATCCGACTGGGAGACGCGGAATACAAGGTGGCCCTTTACGCCGATGATATACTGCTACATATGACTAACCCCATGGCATCCATTCCCCGGGCTCTTCACCTACTAGAAGACTATGGCCAACTCTCTGGGTTTAAGGTGAAGAAAACCAAGTCTATTCTGTTCCCCCTACGTGGATCGGTAGAGGCAAATGAAGTCAGGTTTTCCCCACTGGGTCCCAAGATTGAACACATTAAGCCGAAATACTTGGGAATACAAATCACTAGAGACCTGGCTGATCTATACGGAGCCTTATTTTCCCCCTCTCCTCCAACCGTTCCACGCCGACCTTAGTTAATGGAGCGAGCTGACGATTTCCTGGCTAGGGCGACTTAACGCTATCAAAATGGTTTGCCTTCCCCGGTTCTTATACCCCTTTCAAATGCTACCCATCGAGATACCAAAAAAATATATTCTTCGAGCCCAAGAAAGCCATTGTGAATTTCCTTTGGCAGGGGAAGGAGGCTAGGATTTCATATGACACCCTAACACTTCCCAAAGACAAAGGCGGGGTAGAATTCCCTGATCTAAGAAAATATTATGAAGCGGCCCAACTACGTGTCTTAATTCCCCACCTATGCAACCACAAAGAACCTCAATGGATCCACATTGAAAATCACTATCACTGGCCACAGTGTTGGAGTGGCTCTGGGCCCCCAAGAAAAAGCTCCATAATAGACTCAAAGACCACCCAATACTGAGCACCATATGGGGGATTTATGGTGCCCGGGAATCAACGAGCACATCCCTAACGTAGAGAGATTCCAAACAGTGGGACAACTACTGAAAAAGGACTCTTGTCACACTAACGGAACTGACTGAAGCCTTGGGAATAGGCACACTGTCCACCTTTCAATATCTACAGAAAAAAGGCATCCTAATGAAACCAGAGTGGAAGGACAAGCTGATGAGAGACCTTACCCCCCCTTTGAAACGTTATTAGATTCTAGGACAGAGATAAAGGGCCTGATATCAGCTATGATATAGCTATGAATTGGTTGCCGACTCTTGGCATATGTGGTGGGGCTATCCCCGAATAAGAGTATTTTGGGATGAGGTCCTGGGCTGGATTAAAGACATAGACGGTATCCCCAGAATTGCAGATCCCCATCTTATATTATTTGGCCTTGAGAAAAGCAAAGATGAATGGAGTAGCATTAAAAGTATGGTCCCCCAGTTATTGCTAGCTGCCCGTGCCATACTTGTAACAAAATGGAAGTCCAGAACAGTCCCTAATTAAAATGAATGGCTTAACGTAGCCTCAAACATATGTATAATGGAAAAGATAACTGCATCTCTCCACGGTAGAGCCTCACAATGCGAGGCCCTATGGATGGACTTTACGTACAAACACTTGTCAGAGGAGCCAAAACGCCAAGCTGACTGATGCACTGGGTTGAAACGTAATGGAGATGATCTAAGGGGTTGTGAATGAAGGCAAAAAAACTCACCCAATAGCAAATCCCCTCACCTACAAACTGACCACTCATAGAAACACACAGATATGTCTCCAAAAAGGTTTGCTCAAACCACAGGGAGGTGGAGGGAGGGCGAAAGGAAAGTCATGTTGAAATGCTGCAGCTCGAAGACTGATGTATTTAAAAGATGTGTGCAGAGATAATAGTTTTGAAAAGCTACGACTTTGTTCTGTAATCTTGAGTTTGTATTTTTCCATTTAACGTGACTGGCAATGAACAAAATTCAATAAAACCAAATTTAAAAAAATAAATAAAAAAAGGCTTGCCAGGCGAAGAAACCGTCTCTAGAACCTTGAACTAATTTCATGTTGCACTAACCACTTATTTTCCTCCTTTTAAGTGACTTTTCTATATGTGGCAGAGTAAATGCATTACCATATGACCTGTTGAAAACCGCATGAGTGGGCAATTACTGATAATACGATAACCTTATCTTTTCGCTTTCAAATGTTGCTACAAATCTAACCGCAAACAAACACAAAAGTGAAAGTGCTCTATGAAGTGCATTATCTAGTATTCCTAAGTGTTTTACCGTATTTAAAGTGATTGTGGTGTAAAAATAATAAATATCTAAGTGCTTCTTTGTTGTGCCTGTCTAGCTAAAATGCGGTGTACTTCCCTTCAGCTCACATCTTTCTCTTAAAATGCTCTGCCACACTACCAAGGTCCTGAGCAAGTACAGACTGATAAGAGTTGGGGAATCTACAAACACTGGGATAGATTACTAAAGTCGGACTGCCAGTAGGACTTCAGAAAAACTCCCCTAACACGAACATCCCGGTCCTTCTCCAGTCTTTCCCCTCTGCCATTGGGCAGGGCTCCATTTATACACCTGCAGCCCCTTAACAGGGTGCAGGTGTGGATGATTCTTCAGCCTTGCCTGACGACAATTAAAGGGACATGCCTGACCTTTACTACTCTTAGCAGTCCTTGTCCCAGTACTAGAGTGCTAAAAGAGCATAGCCTGCATTACTCTTAGTTGCCTCTTCTTTGTCCCTGAACTTTAATTTGGGGAGAAATGAGAGTAGCTGGCTTCCAAAGGGCCATAAAGGTTCGGCAAGGGTTACGTTCGTTGTCCCCACTCCCAGTCCACAAGGACCCTCAACCCAGGTGATCCTCCCCTGCCTCTCCACCCCCAGGGTTGGGATCCAATAGCAATGGCTTTTCCCTTGCCACCTGCGCAGAGGATCCAAGGGGTCTAGGTTTGAGAATACCCTGAGGTTTCTCACAGTTACCACCCAGTCTAATGTGTTACCCTTTATGTGTGTGGCCTCATTAATTATTTGGGTGAAGCCCAAACTAGTAAATGTCTCCTTCAATTCTTTGGCTGGCTGATCGGTGCTATTTCCCAGCCATAGATTAAAGTCTCCCAAAACAATAAACTTGGTTGTTGGTTTTAACAGGCGTAGCAATAGGTTACCTGTATGTTTGATAAAGTCTGGAGGTAGGTTCACTGTTGTGGTTGCCTCTGTGCAAATCTTTAAGAAAAGTGTTTTGCAATCCACTGGTCCTATTATATCCATTTCCCAGAACTCTATCCTCATTCTGTGAATGACCGCCAAGCCGCCCGACCCGATTTTGCCTATCCATACGCAGGATATTGTATCCTATAGGAATGGCTAATACTAATGAAGGTCTGGCTGCTTGATAAAGACATGTTTCTGTGACAGCACATACATCCAGGTCACGTTGGAGGATGTAGTCTACCACTTCAGTGGCATGTTTAGTCAAAGACCTAGTATTCAATAATAGTACTTTAAGTTTTGCAAGTCTTCCCATTTCGGAAATCATTGTCTATATGTGTTCCCTTGTCTTTGTTTTGTATGTCTCTATTACCATCAATGCACTGCAGGTAAGCAGCAGTGTCCCCATAGCTGAGAACTAACTTTGGGGTCAAGTTTTTTGTTGACCTAATCTCGTCCATCATATTTTCCCTTTCCTGAGTCATAACTGGGCACAAAATGATGCCTGTGTTGTTGCTATTCAATATCAACAGGCCACTCATAATATTTAATGAGGTGATGTCTTTGTCCATTGTTCCCTTACATACCCTTCCCGCCAGTGAATGCGCCTGGCATAATCGTGTGAGGAGATTCAATATGCAGATAGAGAGCACTGGTATATGCTTGTCCTTGTGCAGCTGCTGACAACAAAACACTTTGATCACTGGTACGGTTTAATATGTTGGTACAGGCGTTTGTATAGGTCTACAGGATGCACAATACTGAGAGGAGGCAGTGAAATATCTTACTTTCAGAAATTGGGCCTAACGGGCGACGGCGTGAGCAGCACAGGCCAGCTTGATGTGACGTGGGTATGGTCACAACAAGTATTGCGCAAGAACTACAATGTTTCTGGGTGTTGTAGTTTCCTAGCGCCCAAATAAGCACTGCGGGGTCGAGTTGCAGTACAAACTAAGCACAATGAATAAGTCAAGGAAGTGCAGCAATAGGGAGCGGGCGACAGGGATACAAATCAAAATTAGGATTCCACATAAAAGTTAGATTAAAATACAATTTCAAATCAGATTTAAAATACAATTTCTAATGCTCATTCAAAAATTATTCAACTAAAATTCTGAGTGATGCTTTCTACTTCTACAAAGATGCCTGAAAGGTAAGGGAAGTAATTAGTTATAGCACCAACAGTCCACAGGAATTGCAACCCTAAACTTTAAAGTCCAACTTAAGTTGTATGGGCCCCTGTGCCGAAAAGTCCAAAGTTTCCAAAGAGGTTTAGGAGTTGGGAAAAAAAAAAAAAAGAGGGGAAGGTTCTTGAGGATGTGAAGATGGGTCCAAAAGGTTGTCCAAGGAGTTTGCTGGTGAGTAAAATGCGTATCTAGCTTTTGAAGGGCCTTTCCAACAAGTGTTGGCAAAGCCAAAATTTATAAAACCAAATAAAAGTTCTTCACAAACTTTTAAAAGGTGGAGATGGGGGTAACTGTAAGTAGTGTCACTACTCACCACTCGTATTCCAATTTTACTGCCGTAACCCAAACTTGAGTTGGTCAGCCCACTGCATGGCCCTGGGACACTTCCGAAGAATCCAACTTGCAGGGCCACGAGAAGACGTTGAGACTGGATGCTCCCACTGGGCCAGAGGGTCAAAGCCTCAATGAGGGTCTTCTGAGATCAGTCGCTAGAGAGGGTTCCATTGGTACTGCAGCACGATTTGGTCGCTAGGCCTCTTCAGGATCGGTCCACGGGTCTTCCTTCGTCTGCACAGAATACTTGGCTCCTCTTCAGATCTGGAGAAATGGCGGTTGGACCCCTCTTATCCCAAGTTCAGGTAAGGAATACGTTACCTGTAACTCTGGTTCTCCAGTATTGGTATCTTTCATATATTCCCGGGGCCTTTCACGGAAGTGCCGGTTGATGGAAGAAGGAAATGCAGGCTGCAATCCACCTTGAAATGGAAGACTTCGACAAAGTTTTCCCAGGTCCAGTAGGGCAAAAAGACACTAACAACTGATCTAAGAATAGCCTTCTCCTTGTAGAATGTCAAACCGGTTTGCAAGAAAATGCCTGGATTTCACCAACACGCCTGGTCGATGTTATGGCCACCAAGAAGGCAGTCTTTCAGGAAAGATGCTTGATGGGTGCCTGGTGCATAGGGTCAAAAGGAGGTTTCATGAGCTTTGAGAGCAGCCCATTCAGTTCCCACACTGTTGCTGGGTGACAGATTGGTGGAAAAGACCTGAACAGCCCAAGTAAGAATTCCGTCACTAGCCGGTGGGACCACATGGATGCTATGCCTGCGGAACGGAAATTGCAGCTAGGTGCACTTTGACAGAAGAATGAGCCAAGCCTAACTGAGTAAAGGATAACAAATAAGGCAAAATGTCTTGTGGCCGGACAGCATGAGGACGCAACTGCTGGTTCCTGTACCACACCTGGGTGTGTTTCCACTTGCTCTTGTAGCACTGCAAAGTGGACAGAGGTCTTGGCCATGCCCCGGATTTCTTGGCAGTCTTGTGGTAGGGACAAGTATCCAAACTCTAAGAACACAGGAGACAGGCCGTCAAACTGAGTGAGACCGGGTTGTGGTGTAGTACAGCCCCTTGGTTAATGGACAGGAGAGCCTAGTGTGGTGTTCAACTTGAGAGGAGCAGCTGACGCAAGGATGAGTAGGTCGGAGTACCAAAACGGACTCACGCAGGAGACACTAATATCAGTTTGCACCGATATATTCTGGAGGTGTGGATGACCCGAGGCACCAGTGGGATTAGAGGAAATGCATACAGGAACTTGCCTTCCCATGGAAATGCAAAGGCGTCCCCCAAGCTCTCGGGTGTATACAATGTGGCCGTGGCACAATTGTTCGAAGACAATTTTGCCGCAGCCAAATCCAGCCAAACTTTAACCCCCACGACCCCAAACATCCCCCCACCCACCACCTACTTACCTTTGAACGTCTGTTTTTCTTCTGACCCTGCAGTGTCAGCCCGGTCCCTCCTACACGGATCTGACGCCGCAGGGAACCCTTTTCTTTTCTCCCCCCACCCAGTCCCCCGGCTCCAAACCTCCGGAAGCGGGGGACACCCTGCTACCCCCACAGGCCATCACTACCAAACATAGGTAGCAGGGGACAACCCCGCTCCCCATGTTTGGTAGGGATTATCCCATTTGATAGTTTAGAATCGATCGAATGGTACTGGCTGAATTCGGCCAGATGTACCATACAATCAATTCTAAATGGTCAAATAGGGTACTTGCAAGCACTCCGGGTGGGGGAATCCTCTGGCGTAACTCTTGCATCGACTTTTGTCGTAGGTGGCAAAAAGGTTGATCTCCAGTGTGACCCCCAAGTCTGGAACAACAGGTGAAGTTGATCCTCGTGCAGCTCCCACTTGTAAGACAAGCACAATTTCCTGCTGAGGGAATACTCTAGGGTAATGCGAATCCCCGGCAGATGGAGAGGAATGTGAAACATTTGGTGCTACAATGCCCAGTGCCATAGGGCCTGAGCTTACTTGGATAGCTGTGGGAACCTAGCTCCCCCACTTGCTTGCGGACATAAAACATTAATGTTGCATTGTCAGTGTAGACTTGTACCACCTTCCCGCTCGTAGGGGAAGAAGGACTTCAGGGCCCCGAAAATCACCCATAACTCCAGCAGATTCAAGTGCAGGTTCTTCTCCTCTTTGGACCAGAGGCCTCTTGTGTGTTGGTCCCGACAGTGGACGCCCCAACCTTCCAGTGAGGCATCCGTTTCGACTGTGGCTTGATTGTCTGGCAGCCTGAATGGGGCACCCTTTACCAGATGTTCCCTCACTGACCACCAGTGAATGCTCTGTTTGAAGGAGCATGTCAGAATGATGCACTCATCCCAGGACCTTGACGCCTATATCCATCGGGCATCCAGGAATTCCTGCAGCAGCCGCATGCGCAGCCTGCAGTGAGTGATCTTAGAGATGCACAATGACATCATCCACAGCAATGACTTGAAATTGCAGACTGGGGCCATCTGGGCACTGCCGAGGCAGTGTACCTTTGCCAGAAGCGCTGCCAGCTAACCTCTCGTCCGAGAGCCTTGCGGTGCAGGTTTGAGTGTCGAGTTTTAGAGCACCTGTCTTGATGGCACTAGACACGACTTTGGAAGTTTATGGGGAATCCGAGCTGTTGCAGACACTGGATGGTGGACGCCATGATGTCTTCCGCCAGTGGGCTGGAGGGGGCTCTCACCAATCAGTCGTCTAAGTACAGGTATACGTGGATGCCCGTCTGCGTAGGTGTGCCACTACTGGTACGAGGCACTTGGTAAACAGCCGCTGAGCAGAACGCAGGCCGATGGGTAGGGCCCTGAATCGATAGAGCACTCCTGACACTACGAAGCGTAGGTAGCGCCGGCGTGAGCAGCGAATAGGGATGTGAAAATGAGCGTCCTCTTGGTCGAGGGACGCCAAGAAATCTCCTTGTTGGAGCTGGGACACAACTTGTTGCAGCATCACCATGCGGAACCAAAAAATAGTCCTAGGCGCCCCACTGCACCTTTCACAGAAGGGAAATATCCATTTGCATATCAATCTTTGTCCCGCCCACAATGGCAGTCCAGCACCAAAATGGTATGGCAATTCTCTTCTGAACAAGAGTACAAACAGCAACCACAGACATGTGTTTCAGCCTTATTGGGCCTCATCAGTGAACGTTTGCAACTTTAGGAATTTGTTGAGCATCAGATCTAATATGGGCTTCCAACCCCCTGATTTGTTGTGCAGTGCCTTTTTTCTTAGCAGGAAGTAGCAGGAGTAGACTTCTGTAGCCAATTTGACCTTTGGCACCTTCTCCACCGCCCCATTTGCTGGTAGTGCACGTACTTTTTGTAGCAGGGGGTGCTGCAATTTATCCAGTTTACGTGCGGGTGAACTGTCTGGTGGAAAGTGTATGAACTCCAGCGAGTGCCCCTGCTGGAGAAGGCATGGCACCCATTCGTCAGATGCAATGTTTCGCCAATCCTTGACGAATCGTGACAGTCTTCCTCACACTGGGGTGCTGAAGTGGGAGAACTGGGCCCTGGGCTGGTCATGGTTGCTTGCCGGACTGGCCCCTTGATTGGGAGAAGCCACAGCGGCGCTGAGGAGCTCTGTAGGACTGGGACTTCTTGCTGTATTGGTCTCCTGAGGAGTACAGTGACTTGTTCGAGGTAGAGGACTGGTATGTGGAGCGGTTGTCCCGTGACGGTCTAATGTAACATCATTTTCCAGAGCGAAAGGACTGGTGGCCTTTGCTGCAGTGTGCACAGGGAGTGAGCAGTCTATGTGTCTGTTTTGATAGACCGCAATGCCTCGTCCACCTTCTTTCCGAATAGGTCTTTGCCGTTGAAAGGCATATGTACGACTCAGGATTGGATAATCGGGCCCAACATCTGTGGCCTTGAGCCAACCTTGTCTGCTAAGGACCACCACATTATCAAGCTGGCGAAATCCAGTGTCGGCGATATCCACTGATACTATGATGGCGTGGTCTGATGCCAATTCACTCTCGTGGGATATGTCCATTGCCTCTTGTTTCTTGTCATCAGGCAGAAATTCTGGAATGGAGCCCAGTTTATACCATAACTCGCAATCACTTCTTGCGAGACTGGCCATTGCGTTAGTAGACCTGATAGTCTTGGTTGCGGTGGGAATGCTTTATTTGCCAAAGGCATCCAGGCGTTTTCCTTCCTTTTCTGGAGCAACTGAGCAGGAAGACGACGGGTTGACTGACCTCTTCCTGGTGGCAGCAGAGACAACAGAGTCTGGTGTAGGTTGAGTGCAGAGCCAGGTGGGAGCACTGTCTGGGGCCCTGTACTTTTTGTCAAAACGGTCAGTTTTTCCAGAAGCCATTGCGGGATGTGCCAAGGTGACTAGGAGGAGGAGTCTCTAATCGGGATCATCAGGTTCCCCATCGGCCGTGATGAAATCTTCAAACTCGACAGTGTAAAACGCATGCGTTTACACCACATCATCCAAGTAGTCTGGATCTGTGTCTGTCCTCATTTCTGACAGTTGCCGGGGCCTTGACTGGCACTCAACCCTCATAGGGGGTTGCAGAGCATCATCCTCCGTAGATGGACCAGGAGCATCAGCGGGATGCCGTTGAGGCGGAACCAGGGTTGGCGCTGGTGCCAGAAGCCTTTGTTTCAATGTAGCCACCAGCGTAGTCAGGGTGGATAAAATGTCTGTGGAGGCAGTGGCGGAGCAGGCTGCATCAGAGGCATTTTGTTCCATGCGGGGGATGGATGCAAGGGTGGCATTACTTGTAGCCTTATAAGGCTTGCCTTACCACGTGGAGAACTAGGCTGCTTCCTAGGAGGTGGTGTTCCAAGTTACGGGGAAAAGGAAGGGGACGCGACAGCCTCCACTATGATGTTCTCCTCTGAGAGCACCACCATTCCGAGGTTTATGTATGATGGTCACGGTAGCCCAGCTAGCGCTGACACAGTGTTGGTGGGGGTGGCAGAAATGGTTGCCACAATCTATGGTGCGGTAGTCGTAATCATGCAGGGTAGCCTGCTTACTAGTCGTCCCCGACGGTTTCATCGGCGGAGCACTCGTGGACGGTGTCGTTGGCTTTGGCGTGAACGATCTGGAGGAAGACTTGGGCATCAACAAGGACTTACTTGGCACAGAGTTTAGAAGACAACATTGATGGGGTAAATTTGACCGTTGTCGACGACGAAGAGTGGCCACTAGACTTCGAAGTGTATTTGCTTGATGGGGTCACCTCTGTTGGGTGGGGGGAAAGGCCATGGCTGCTCTTTGCCCTGGGTCCTTGTGCAACGATCTTGGCTCATTGTCGGAAGCTTGGCAATCATGGATAGCAACAGACACCAAGGGACAAAGATGTGCACTGGGACCCGACAGTACCAGCTCCTACAGACGGCCACACACATAGTCCATCACTCTGCCTCGGAAAAACACATGTCTTTCTTATGGATGTTTCTCCCATGGATTCCTCATCTAGGATATCACTATCCCAGTGCAGATGTTCTCCAGAAGCTTTTCGGCCACCAGGGGGTGCAGCGCTGCTGTACCCGATGCCTCTACGTGCCTGATAGAGCAAGCATATATAGCGGTCTGTGCCACGCCATGCCCCGTAACCACAATGCCACTCTTTTCCCCTAGCAATTTGAAGTTCACAGACCGTAGAATTGATGGTGTACTATGTGATGAGCCAGGAATGAGACACGGGCACAGAGGACTCATGGTGTTTGCCATAAACTTTAATTAAATGAAAACCGGGTTGGAATAGGCCTCATTGTCCCTACTGGCAGGTATTTCCCTACCTCAACACAAAGCTAAGAGCCTGTCGCGTGTCAAGGTGTCCTTTGTCCGACATCCTATCCTAACCCTCACACTCTAAAAGTAAGGTGCTAAGGGAAATGTCCCTGACTTGCAAAGTACACAAATGTTCAAGTTCATCAAAAAAGGCGTACATCCAGCAAAAGTTCCAAATGAATAATGTTCATAGTTCCAAGGAATAACTCCCTACCCCAGGTTTCTTTTCATCAAAACAAAAATGTTGAAAAGAATAATCAAGTTCTTTGTAGCTCAAGAAGATAACTCCCCTCCTCTTGATGTTGCAACCTATTACAGGGGAGATGTATCCCTTCCCCAAATCCTTCTCACATTCAATGTAATCCAAGAATCTGAATCTTCCTTAGGATTCTTTGTCTCACAACAACAACAACTGTTATACTCCCCTGCCAGGTTCCTTCATATAGTTCCTTGATCAAATTTGGGTGTGGGTCCCAGACTCGCAAAATTAGCTGCTATATGCTCCTGCCAAGTTCTTTTTCACATTTATTTGTTTCTTTATTTATTTGTATGGCGCACCCAACCCAGAGGTATCTGGGCACCTTTCACAGAGGGGTTACAAGTATACTTTCAGCTTAGTTACAGTAGATGCAAAAATAAAATAGTTACAGTGAGTTCACTGTAGTTCACTTCACCCACTCGGCTTTGCGGGTATACTCTCTTGCCAGGACTTTTTCTCCATTTATTTCACTTCAGTCTTTTCTGCCACAGTGTTTTAATTTTATTATGTGGCTACGGGTCCCAGACCGCTTTCAATGGACTTCCACACCATTTTCCCAACATGTATTTCATAATGTGGCTACGGGTTCCAAACACTATTCCATGGACCTTTTAGGTTATACTCAAATGTCCCAAGGGCCCTGTAAACTTTCTCAGGCCTCCCTAGCTCTTACACTGTGTTTCTTCCTGTATGCAGTACCCCCTCCAAGCTACCCTGGTGTCCCCGTCCCTCTCTGCGGGCTCACTGGTAGTCCGTAGTTGAGAAGAGGCTATATCAGAGAAAGGAGTGATGACATCATCAAATTAATCACAACTAGCTATCTGCCACGCGGGACAGGTAGGAAGCGTAAGGAGTAATCCACTGGAGGAACATTCATCAGAAAGAACATTACAAAAAGGCAAGTGATTTGCTTTTCTAATGGATTATTTCCTCCCACAGATTCCTCATCCATGATAGACTCAAAGCAGTACGTAAATCTGGAGGAGTGAGGAAGCAAGGACACAACCTTAAACCAGAAAATTCTGGTGAACTGTCCTACCAAAATGTGCATCCTGGGCCGCAATGCGATTCAAACAGTAATGCTTCGCAAACGTGGGTAGGTGTCCAGGACAAGGAAATCCATCTGCAGTGCGGAGGTAGCAGCCACTCCTCTGGTAGAATGAGCTCTGAGACCTTCAGGCACACCCTTTCCAACCAAATCATAGAATTCCAAGATGCATCCAATGGTCCACCTTGACACGGTCTTCTTGGTGACAGTCCTGTTAGTATGAGCCCTAGGGTAAACCACGAAAAGCTGGTCCTCTTTCCTAGCCTCTCTTGTGGGAGGCGTAGAACTTAAGGACCGACATCAGGTCCAGTTGATGGAATTGTTCCTCTGCTTGAAAGGGTGAGGCAGAGGAAAAACACAGACAATGGATCTTCTGAGAGGGATGGAAATCTGCGATCACTTTTGGCAAAAAGGAGGGTCTTACTCTCAAAGTCATCTTCTCTTTGGGAAAAAACAAATAGGGAGGTAAAACGGAATGCCTGGAGCTCACTCACCAGTCTCACGAAAGTGATGGCAACTAAGAAAATCACCTTGAGGGTGAACAATCTAATAGAACAGGAACAAAGGGGCTCAAACAGAGTTCCCATAAGAAACATTTAACTCTTTTCAAATCCCAAGCCGGAGCTAGAAACTTGCGGGGAGGAAACTGGTTACACAAGCCCCGCAAGAACTGCATAACGTGAGGATTGTGCAAAACGAGCCCTGTTCTGGGGACCTCTTAAACACTGAAATGATGGCGAGGTAACCCTTTACAGTGCCAATCTGCAGGCACGCCTGGGCCAAGGATAGATTCCTCTACCAACACCAAATTGAAAATGTATGCCATCAGCAGGCATAAATGTATTTCGTTGAGGGCCTACCTAGCTGAAACGAGCACATTGAAGGCGTTGTCTGACAAGTCTCACTCCTTGTATCTCAGTATCCAAGCATGAAGGTTCAGGCTGCTGTGGTTCAAATGGAGGACCTTAGCCCTGCTATTGGGAGAGCAAGAGGACTCTCCTCAGAAGGTACCAGGGAGGGAAGATGGATACAACATTTTCCTGGCCCAGTCCGGAGTGATCAAGATCACTGTAATTTCGAACCGGCGCAGTCTCCCAAGAACCAGCGGAATGACAGGGATTAACAGGGACGCAGAAAAGGAGATTAAAAGTCCACTTTACTGTCAGTGCGTTCCCCCAGACTCAGACAAGAAAATTCCCCTTAGCAGAACTCCTCGCACTTCCTGTTGACACAGCAAAGAGGTCCACCCAAGGACTCCCCAAAAGGAGAAGATCTCCAAAACTTCCTGAAAGAGCTCCCACTCGTGGGAGGTCGAAGTCTGTCTGCTCAAGGCATCCGCTGTGACATGTTCTCTGCCATATTCTCTGCCTTCCAAATGAGCTGCCGTCAGAGAGATACTGTTATCGTTCTCCAAAGCCCAGAACCACAGTTGCACTGCTTCTCTGCACAGAGGCAAGGTCCCCACACCACCTTGCTTGATGGGGTAGTTGAAGTCCCGAACCAGCAGAGTCTTGCATTTCACAGAGGAAAAAAGTGACCGGAGCCAGCTTGATCACCCTCAGTTCTAGCAAAGTGATGTGTTACTGAGACTCAGTGGGAGACCAAAGTCTGCTCAGAGTCTGACAAGTGAGTGCCCCAACCAGTCAGAGATGCGTCCATGACCACCGTCACCTGGGGGCAAGGTTGACAAAACAACGTGCCTCTCAGCAAGTTGTCTCACATTGCCCACCACAAAAGATCCTGAGCGACATGGTCCAATACCTGTAAAAGGTCCATCTCGAGCACAAAGGAGGCCTTGTAGGATCAGCTTTTTTGATTCCTCCACAAGGGATGAATTCTGCCGTTTGTTTGCAGTGGCCATCACTGTTGTCTGCCTGCATCGTGTCCTGGGGCTCCCCCGAGATAATCAACAATGTGGTGGTCCTTTCATCTTGCCAGGATTGTCCAGCTGTCAAGTGCCAGGAACGATCTCATGCGGGCAAAGGATCATGGACTAGCCGGACCTAAATCCTGACAGCAAACGTGACCTCTGCTGCAGTGAACTCTAGACCCCCTCTAATGGGACCATGACACGGAGCATGGGAGCCCAGTGACACTGAAGTAGTCCCAGAGTGAATCAAAGTATAGTGGGTGAATAAACATACCGGTTCCTACCCTCTTACTCCTCCCCCTGACCCCCGTTCCTCATCTCCAGAGGGTTTAATGGCGTAAAGTCATTGCCTTTTCTCTCCCTTGCCTGCCCGTGATCAATGGAGTTCTGGTCGAGGATTCTCCCCCTGGGCATTCCGTATGGTGATTGGATTGGGAGAAGGTCTCCTAAGCACTTTATTTCTATTGTTCATGACTTTGAAACACTTACAAACTACCTATTTGCTTTGCCAACACTGGGTGTAACTACTTAGACTCGTAGCATCCTGCAAATAGCTCTATTGAGACTTGTGACAAAGGGCACTAAACCCCATCTCTACTAGCAAGGGAAGAACCTTTTAAGGGCAGAACCGTATAATAACATGGTTGTTCATTGTGCAACTCTTTTTCCTCACATATTACTTCACTAAATTAGTTATTACTCACCTTCTTCTTTATACACGTACTTCGCTCCATTGCAGTGTTCTGATACTGATCTAACTGTGCTCTAAAGTAAAGTGTTGGTGCTCTCGAGCCAGAGCACCCCAAAAGTGAATGTGTAAATAATATTAGTGTATGTTTAGTATAATACATACCTTTGGGTTTTAATTGCTAAATGTTGTCCAAGGCCTAAATAAGGTGGAAGTTACTTACCTGTAACTATTGTTCTCCAGCATGGGTCTGGCATGGATTCACATGCTCACGAATATTCCCAGTCGTCAGGCTGGGAATCCTCGGTAAAAAAGAAAAAACAATGCCAGGAAAACTTTAAAACTGTATTTCTCCTCCAAACCAATCACTGTCCTCTGCCCCCATCCAATGACAGTCCTATCCCTATGCCCCGCTTCTGGCAGCCATCGCCAGATTTGGTATGCACCTGAGTGGCAGTATGACCAAGAACAGCCGCAGGGAGGGGCCAGAGGGAGGGTTTGCATGTGAATCCATGCTAAACCCATGCTGGAGAAAAATAGTTACAGGTATGTTACTTAAACCTTCTCCAGCATGGGGTCTGGCATGGATTAACATGCTCATGAATAACGAATACACAGTATTACAACATTACACAACCACAGTAGGTGGCAAGGCTCAACAGAAGCAATTAACTCTTACCTCTGGAACAGAATCACCTTAAGCGAACAGGCTGCGTAGCACTGCTTGGCCGACTCTGGACTCTCTCTGGAATCCCTGTTGACGCAGTAGAACTTCGTGAAGGTGTATGTAGACCTCCATGTAACAGCCCTACAGATGTCCAGCAGGGGCACACCAGAAAGGAACGCCGTCGTTGCAGTGAGGCCTTTACGATGGTTCATAGGACCAAAGTTCACAAACAATTAAGAAGTCTTCAGAAAACTCTTTGTGCGTGTCACGTAGAACTTCAAGGCACGAGCAATGACCAACTGTTTCGGGAAGAAAACAACACAAAAGGGTTGTTGAGGTGGAATTCCGACAGAACCTTCGGCATGAAAAAGGGGTGCGTACGCAGTACCACCCTTGATAAGTGGAAAGTCGGATACAGTTGCTTGCAGGTTAGGGCCTGGATTTCACCCACACATCTGGCAGAGGTGATGGCCACAAGGAAGCAGTCTTCCACAAGAATAACTTGAGTGGGGCCTGATGTATAGGCTCGAAGCGCGCCTTCATAAGCCTTGTCAGAACCATGTTGAGTTCCCACACCGGGGCAGGAGCTCTCACTGGCAGAAAAGATGGGAAAAGTCCTTTGAGAAACTCCTTGACGAGTCTGTGTGACCACAGAGAGGATCTCCCTCTGGATATGGCGTAGCGGGAGATAGCCGCCAGATGTAGCTTGATGGATGCATAAGCTAGCCAAGCCTTTGCCAAGGACAGCAAGTATGGCAAGATCTGAGGAGCTGTGAAACTCAGAGGGGTAATCTTCTGTGGCCAGCACCACGTAGAAAAAAATTTCCACTTATGGCCGTAGCACTTCAAAGTCTACGACGCCATGGCCTTGGCATGGACCTCCCTACAGTCTACTGGCAGCTCATAACCCCCAAAACTCCAAGGTGCAGGAGCCAAGCCTTCAGGTTCCACGATCCCGGGTCGTGATGAAGGATTGCGCCTCCCTCGCTGGTGAGAAGATCCAGAACCACTAGCAACTTGACTGGAGCCGCCGCTGACAGGCTGAGAAGGTCTGGATACCAAATTTGCCTCGGCCACGCCGGGGCGAGGTGTGTCGTCTTGCATTGCCACTGTCAGTGTGTTGATGACTCATAGCAGGAGAGGGAACGGAGGGAACGCATACAGAAACAGTCCTTCCCATGTGGAGGAGAATACATCCCCCACGCGCCTCCGTTGGTGGAACCAGCTGGTAAACTTCTGGCATTTGGGTTTTGCTGCCGTCACAAACAGATCGATCAGGGGTCTGCCCATTCAACGAACCACCGGTCCACCCGATCCCGACGAAGCTCCCATTTGTGGCAGGAGCGCAGTTCCCTGCTGAGCGAGTCTGAGTTGGTGTTCGTGACTCCCGTCAGGTGAAGAGAAACGAGGAACATCCCCTTTCCGACGGTCTACTGCCATAAGTCCTGGGCCTCCTTGGACAGAGCCAGGGATCGAGGGCCCCCCTGCTTCCTGATATAGAACATGGGTGTGGTGTGGTCTGAAGATCCTCACCACCTTGCCGTTCAGAGACGGTAGGAACGATTTGAGGGCCCAGAACAACACCCGTAGCTCCAGAATGTCGATATGCAGATCCTTCTCCTCTGGCAGCCACAGGCCTTTGGCGTGTAGACGTCCGGTGTGCGCTCCCCAAACTTCCTAGGAGTGATCCGTGGTGGCGGCCTCCCGATCTTGGGAGTTTTGAAATTCTGTGTGTTAGGCGATGTGAGAGCGGACCCCCCCCACCACTCCATCGCCTGTCGGAACTCCTTGTTGAGCGGAATCTTGTCCGTGAAACATCCGTACACCTGTATCCAACGAGCATCCAGGAATTCTTGTAGGGGTCACATCTGCAACCTGCAGACGGACAAGTTAGATACAGGACATCATGCCCAGTAGCGACTTGATGGCCCGCACCGTGGCCGTCTTCGCCGACGACAGTCGTTGCACCTTTCCTTAAATGGTTGCTAGCCTCTCTTCGGAGGGCGATGCCAGGCCAGACACTGTTGAGTCTTAAGCCGAGGAAGAGCCCGTTCTGCGATTGCGTTAAGCAAGACTTTGGATAGTTGTCAGAATCCCAGATCCATCAACGGTTTGACAGTTGCCTTCGTGTGCTCGGCCAGCTTCCGCAAGCGGGCACGTATCAGCCGGTCCAGGTACGGGTATGCGTGTATGCCCTGTAAATGTAGATGGGCCGTCACTGGTGCCAGGCATTTTGTGAACACTCTTGGGACAGACTTCAAGGCCCTACCATTCAGCTTGAACTGGTAGTGCTGTCCCTCGAAGCATAGACATTTCCAATGTTTCTTGTGAATGGGGACATGGAAATGGGCATCCTCCAGGTCCAACGACGTCAAGCAATCCCCTTATCTCTTCCAAAAGCTGAGGGATGCGCTGCTCCTGACGGAGAACCGGCGGAATACGAGGACACCTGCGTTGGAACTCCAAGGTGTGCCCCTGGGCAATAGCATCCAGCACCCATCTGTCGGCGGTGATCTTTCTCCACTCGCTGACTAACCTTGTCAGCCTGCCTGCCACTGGGGTGCACGAGTGGGGACCCACTAACTTGGCCGGTTCAGGCTTGCTTGTGCGCCAGCGTCCTGCCCTGCGGTTGACGCTGTCCTCAGCTACCGCAGGCCCGGAAGCAGCCTCTGTAGGCTCCTTGCGTTGAGGATCGAGGGCGCTGTCTGTAAGTGGTGTAACCTTTGGATGACCTGCTAAATTTTTCCCTGGAGGAACGAAAAGAAGATGAGCGGTGCTGCTTGAAGGTGCAGAGGGTACGTGCCGTCTCTTTATCCGTCTTGATGGCCTGGAGGGAATCGTTGATGGCCTTCCCAAACAGATTCTCCCTGTCAAAGGGCATGTCCAGTACCTGTACCTGGACCTCCTGACGGAAGATAGTAGCCTTCATCCATCCCTGTCGAAGGCAGACACCGTTCCCCATCTGGCAGAACCCTGAGTCGGCGACATCCACTGCCAATGTGATGGCATGGTCCGATGCCACTTCTCCTTGCTAGAAGAGAGCGAGGGCTTCCATCTCCTTATTGTCGGGGAGGAACTCCAGAATCGGTCCTAGCTTGTACCACAATTCCCTGTCCTATCTGGCTACGATCGCCACGGACGTGGCCGCCTTGATTGTGGATGCCGCCATGTAAATCACTTTCTTTCCCATGGCGTCCATCCTTTTCCCCTCGCTGTCTAGAGGGACTGATGACAAAGACGGGTTAGCAGCCCGTTTCCGCGCATCAGCCTACATCACCGAGTCCGGCAATGGCTGCGACCTCAGGCACTTGGGTAAGGAGAACGGCACCCTATACTACTTCTACAGCCTGTCCTGTTTTTCTGGAGCCGTGCAAGGGTTCTTCATGAGGGCCAGGCACTCTTTCCAAATATCGACCAGAATGGGTACCGCCATGATCTTCTTCCCTTCGGTCTCTAGCCTTTGAGACAAGAAGCCCTCCTTCTTGGGTTTCCTTGGGTACCAGGCGATCATGGAGTGGAACGATCCCACCTCGTCCAGAGGGGAACCCTATGAGGAGCATCCAAATGTGGCAATTCATTGTCCACTGGGACAAAGTCTTCGTCCTCATCCGTAGTCGTGGCCGTATTTGTACCCGTATCAGGGTCTGCTGCTGGAGTTGGGGCCAGATGTGGTGGAGGTTGATATGGGGGTGTCAAATGACGCGTCCTCTTTTTCGTCTGTGGTTGATCAGGGACCTGGGGCGCTGCCGTTACCAGTGCAGGGGGCATCCTCATCTGTATCTCTGACACAAAGGTGTGGAGAGTCGATAACATGTCTAAAATAGGCCCTGCACCGTCGTCGCCATCCTCGTGGACCTTATGCATGGACTCTTGATCCTCATCGTCCGTGGCCAAAACCTCCATAGTTTGAGCTGTGACTTGGGAGGACTGTTTCAGGGCCTTCTCGCCCCCCCAACCCTTTCCCCCCCTGAGGGGCCAGGGCCAGTTTCTTAACCTCTTCTGGGGTACCTGCAGCCTTAGCCAAGGCTTCTGCAGTATTGTTGCGCTGATGCGGGCAGGGACACTTTCTGCATCGCAGGAGCTACCCTCGTAGGATCAGCGCCTGCAGCTGATGTGGTAGTGGTCGCCATCGACAAAGTCTTTGCCTGTGCTGGTTGAGCCTGCTTGGGCTGTGCGCCCTTCTCCTCCTCCGCCCTTGGCTTATCGGATCTCTCCCGTAGCTTTGCTGGGTAGATGACTTCCTCTTCAAAGAGGACCTTGATGGTAGGCTGGCTATGGAGGCATAGGGTGATGTCGATCGTGCCCTATCCACTTAGGGACCCGCATCAGCAGCGAACCCAGTGGATTCCCACTTGCTGATCTTTGCCTCATCTTGAACCCCCACAGATGGGGCGCCCTCAAGGACTTAGAACTCTCCTCAGACTGGCCGGTCCTGGATGAGACATGACCCTGCTCGTAGCACGGGTCAGAGGCCTTGGTCGAGTTAAGCCATGCCGCCAGCCTACTGTGCCAGTCTTTCATCGTCTTCTTAGAAAAACATTGGCATTTTGCGCACTCTACCTCCTTTTGGTCCGGGTGTAGGCAGTAGAGGCATTGTAGGTGTTGGTCTTGCACAAATACATTCCGTAGCTTGCATTTGGTGCAGGGCCTGAAGAGGGTCCTTCTCCGACATGGTCGCAGGGCGCGATGTAGGCCCAAGATGAGCTTCTAGAATCTTCGCCCTTGAGGGGGAAAAAAACGTCACTGACAACGGATCCCTGTTGCGGGTAGATGAGGAAAAGAGCACACAGGCTCTCTGGAAAAAAAAAATGTACTTTTCTTGTCAAAAAACACAAAAAAACATACAAATAGCTCAGAGAGAAAACTCGAGGCTTCCCAACAGTGAACCGTGCAGTAAAAATCTGAAGAAGGCTGCCAGAGGCGGGACTTAGGGAGAGGACGGTTATTGGATGGGGGCAGTATGACCCAGATGACAGTGATTGGTCTAGAGGAGAAATACAGTTTTAAAGTGAAAGTGAAACTGTTTTTTCTTTTACCAAGGATTCCCAGCCCGACGACAGGAAATATCCATGCCAGACCCCATGCTGAAGAAATGTATTTTTATGCATTCTGCCTAACATGATTTATTAAGAGTCCTCTGTGTGAGCATAACTGCACCCCTTCACTTCTCTCACTCCCTCCTAAATCCAAGTCGTACTGCTCAGTCACACTACCTTAATAGATTTTGGCTAGACATTAGCATCTTTCCTTGCTCACCAGAATTGGATAGCTTCTCAGAATCTGCCCAAAGGGATGATTCTGAAAATCCAAGTTAACAGCCCAACCTCAACGATTTGGGGCAGGTAACCTATGCCACAGATGATAGGAAGCACTCATACTCAGAATTGGAAATGTTCCAAGACTCTGATGCTTTTCCCAGAATACAGCTGTATACCCACTCCTTATTCTCCAAACCAATAGTCTGCATTACCACATTTACGGTCTGGAGACCTGGTAATTCTCTGAGATGCACAAGACAGATATTCGTAATGGGAAAGCAATGACTGAGGCTTGTATTAACTTGAAAAACAGGGACATGTATTGCACACCATCCAGTGGTTTCTCTATGCGTCTATCACCCTTGTTGAATTGCTCGAGGCGATGAGAACTGTTGAGCAGAATAGGAAATGTTTTGGCCTGTCCTTTGGTGCAACATTTCTGGAAACCTGCTCTCCAAACTAAGTGAGATTCCAAAGTGCCTAACTGACCCAACACAGACATCCATACTAATTGGGAAGCAGGTTGAACAATTTGTGGAGGGACAGATCAATGAAAATGTAGGACATACAATTTTCTTTCTCCCTGCAAATCCATCCTAATTTCATGGAAATCCAAGGCATGGCTGGGCAAACATGGGAAAGTCAATTGTCACCGGTGTGCACAGAGTAAAACAGTTTTAGAAGAAGACAGACTTTATGTGGCCAACAAACTGTGCGACTTATATGTAACATCCTGTACAATTTTCATATAACATTTATGTGTATGTATTCACTACTGTTTTTGCTTTATTAATTACTGCAGAGATTCTATGGTTCGCATTGTGACCTTTCTTGTTATTTACGTATGTATACTATTTACGTGTAAATGGTGAATGAGACTTTTTGGCTTTCCATCTTGACTGATGCAGATTTTAATTTGTAATCATCTTTTGATTTATTACTTCTTCAGTTACTCACTAATCTAGTATTCAGCAGAATTTCAGTGATGCCTACTGGGAATTTCATTTTCTGATATTTCAAAATTCAATAAAGTTATATTAAAAAAAGAATGCATTCATTTGGAACAATGTAACTTCTTCAGCAGTTGTTGTGAAGCTGAGATGTTCGTGATGATTGTGTACCTGTTTTCCTTGATGTGGATCTTGTTGAGGCCGCCAGACTGCAGTCTTCTGAACGATGAGTGTGTGACTCGGGGAACCCGTCTCTCCACCACCCAAATGGCACAGGGTGGAGGATGGGCAGACTCCCAGCGCCACGGAAGGCACTCTCCCGATTAACGTGACGATGGGACTGTGCAAGCACAGACAGGAGAGGCTACGATCAGTCTGAAGTGTCGTAACAAGGCGAGGTCCAAGTTGAAGGTCGATGCACCAAGCTGCAGGCTGACTTCGGATAGCTGGTAAGAAGATGGAGCACCAAGCACCAGGCTGAGACAGACTGGAAAAGGGGAACCAGATTGGGAACGAGCTAAAGGTCCCAGGGGAATCAGGGGGGACCCTTGAACCCGCAAGACGCAGGGCAGAACAAGGAACCGAGGTACTGAAATAGGGACCAGAGAGACCCAAAAGACCTAGAGCTAACTGGACCCCTCAAGCAGACAAAAGGGTAAGTAAGCAACAGGGCCCTAAGTGGAACAGGGTACCCAGCAGGACAAGTAGGACAGGATACCCAGGAAGGCTGTAGGCAGGGCAAGTAGGTCAGGCAGGGCAAGTAGGTCAGGCAGGGCAAGTAGTCCAGGCAGGGCAAGTAGGACAGACAGGGCAAGTAGTCCAGGCAGGGCAAGTAGGACAGGCAGGGCAAGTAGGACAGGGTACCCAGGAAGGCTGTAGGCAGGGCAAGAAGGCAGGATACCCAGGCTGGCAGTAGGTAGTAGGCTGGGCAAGTAGTCCAGGCAGGGCAAGTAGGTCCAGGCAGGGCAAGTAGGTCAGGATTCCCAGACAGGCTGTAGGCAGGGCAGGATAGCGGGAAGCTGGTTTCACAGGAAAACCAGGAGCGAGCAACACGAACGAAGCTTCCGCGTTGAGACGCGATTGGCTTCTGTTGCCGCTTCCTTTTATGGGCCGCCGGCGCCCGCGAGGCCTGAAACGCAAGCCGTTTCACCCCCGAGCGCCGGCGGACCCAAAACGAGGCTTGGAAGGCGAGCCCTTCCCGATGTACAAGCCTGATCTACGGCGCATGCGCGGGACTGAGACAGTGGTCTCCCGCGCATGCGCCGTAGCCCACTAACAGCGGTTCCTGAAGCTCTCCTCCTGGCGGCTCCCCAGACGCGAAAGCGCGGGTAGATCCGCCAGGAAGGAGAAGGGAGAGCGATCGCCCTGGACCTCGGTCTCCCCCGAAGTGGCGTGACACTATGTTCCCTCCCAGGAAGACCCGGAGCCCCGGGTTTCCAAGGAAACCGATCATAGAACTTCCGCACCAAGCGGGAGGCATGCACATGCTGATGAGGCTCCCAAGTGCGATCACAAGCTGGATACCCCTTCCAATCCACCAAGAAATGGAGCACCCCCCTATGATAGCGGGCATCGCAAATCTCTTGTACCTCAAATTCTGGAACCCCTTGGACTATGACAGAGGCAGGGCGAGGACAGGACCGACCATAGGGATCTGCTACATAGGGTTTCAAAAGGGAGACATGAAAAACAGGGTGTACATGCCAAGAGGGAGGTAACTGAAGACGGAAGGCCACAGAGGATAGCCGTTCGGTTATCGTGAATGGACCAAAATACCGGGGGGCCAGTTTGACCGGTAAATTGCGTAAAGGCAGATTTTTGGAGGACAGCCACACCTTATGCCCTACTTGTAAATCTGGTTCCGGACTCCTTTTCCTGTCAGCCTGGGCCTTCATCCGTTCCTTCGCTCTCTTCAGGATATCATATGCCAATTCTTGTTGTCGTTGTATATTGGAGACCAAGGCATCAGCAGATGGTACGGTACTAGTGGGTACAGGATGGAACGGCACCAATTTGGGATGTTGACCAGTAGAACAAAAGAACGGACTGATTCCGATGGAAGCATGAATAGTGTTGTTGTAGGATACTTCAGCGAGATCCAAGCATGCCTTCCAGTTGGACTGAGTGGCGTTGGAAAAACAACGTAGGTACTCCTCCAAGGTCTGATTAGTCCTTTCGGTAAGACCGTTGGTCTGTGGATGATAACCAGAACTCAACGCTCTACGTACACCTAGATGATTACACACCTTGTTCCAAAAGGCAGAAAGGTATTGAGAACCACGATCCGAGATTATCTTTTCTGGAAGACCATGTAATCGATAGATTTCGTGGAGAAAGACGGAAGCCATCTGAGCAGCCGTAGGGATCTTGTGGAATGGAATGAAGTGGGCATATTTAGTGAAACTGTCGACCACAACCATGATGCAAGTGTACCCGTCAGAGGGAGGTAGTTCAACCACGAAATCAGTGGCGATAGTATGCCACGGGTATGGTGCCAATTCAGTGGGTACCAGTAAACCCAGAGGTCATCTCCTTGGGACTTTACATTGAGCACAGACGGGACAACTCTCGATGAATCCCTTAACCTCGGTAGCCCTCCTAGGCCACCAGTATTGTCGAGAAATCAGTTCACATGTTGCTCTCACCCCTCGATGCCCACCAATGGGAGAGCCATGTAACCCATGTAATATGCCTTCACGAACCGAACCCTCGGGAATGTAAAGCCTCTTCCGAAAAAACAGGAGTCCATCATGTTCCGATACGAACTTGCGCCGAAGAAGGACCGGTCTTTCAGGATCCGTCCTGGTGGCGTCAGCGATGGCTTGTAGGTGAGAGGACAAGGTCAATAAGAAATGTTGGGGGGAAAGCAGAGGCTGATCCAAACTAGGCGTTTCTTCCCCTTTCTCCAGGGATCGTGAGAGAGCATCCGCTTTCAGATTAGCTGTTCCCGGAATGTAAGTGACGTGAAATACAAAAGGGGAGAAAAAGAAGGCCCACCTAGCCTGTCGGGGTGTTCGGCATTGCAGGGAGCGTAGATACTGCAAATTGCGATGATCGGTACGTACTTCCACCGAAAAACGGGCTCAGAGTAGATGATGCCTCCATTCCTCGAACGCGGTTTTTATAGCCAACAGTTCTAACTCGATAACGGCATAGTTTCTTTCACTGGGACTCAGCTTGCGCGAGAAGTAGGCCACCGGATGTTCAACTGAGGTTTCTGGATCTTTCTGCAGAAGGACTGCACCCACAGCAAAGTTCGATGCGTCCGCTTCTACGATGAAAGGTAGATCGTCCTGAGGATGGCGCAGAATGGGGGCGACCATAAAGGCCGACTTCAAGGTGTCGAATGCCTGGGAAGCGAGAGAATCCCACCTGAAAGTGATCTTACTGCTGGTCAGACGGGTAAGGGGCGCTGAAATTTGAGAGAACAGTGGTATAAAGCGCCTGTAAAAATTTGCGAATCCCAAAAAGCGTTGCAGAGATTTTATATCATGGGGTTGAGTCCACTCCTGTATGGCTTGTAATTTCTTGGGGTCCATTTCAATCCCATCCTGATTGATCACAAATCCCAAAAACTCAATGCTGGACAAGTGAAAACTGCATTTCTCAGCCTTTGCGAATAGGTGATTGGAAGATAAGCGTTGAAGGACCTCACGAACATGTTCTACATGGTCTTCAATGGATCTGGAAAAAACCAAGATATCGTCCAGATATATCCAGACCGACAAACCAATGAGATCACTAAAGATGTTGTCCATTAATCGTTGAAAAACGGCCGGGGCGTTGCACAGACCGAACGGCATGACTTTATACTCGAAATGGCCAAATGATGTCTTGAAAGCCGTTTTCCATTCGTCCCCGTTCTTGATACGTACCAGATGGTACGCTCCACGTAAATCCAGTTTAGTGAAGATCCGGGCAGTATGTAAAGTATCCAGGATAGTGCGTATCAAAGGGAGAGGATACCGGTCTTTAGCTGTTATTTTGTTGAGTTCACGATAATCAACACAAGGTCTCAAGGTAACTTCTTTCTTCTTCACAAAAAATAAAGGAAACCCCGCAGGAGACTTAGACGGAACGATGTACCCTTTTCGTAAGCAATCCGATAAGTAATCCCGTAGCACTTGTTTCTCCTCCCGTGTTAAAGCGTATAGTTTCCCATGAGGTACCACGCAGTCAGGTAACAACTCGATTGAACAATCAAACGGGCGATGCGGTGGTAGAGGTATATCGCCCGGTTCAGAAAACACATGGCCAAACTCGGCGTAGTCCTGAGGAACATGAGAGACAGAACACACACGGACCCCGTTTCCGTTAGGATTCAAGGGGGTCGATGGAGCCCGAGTTGGCGTAGACACACAGCATTTCTGAGTGCAAACAGCAGAGGAAAAGGTCAGAGTGTGCTTTCTCCAATCGATTACCGGGTTATGGTATTGTAGCCAAGGTAATCCCAAAACCACCTTGTAGGTGGGAGACTTTATGACGTCCAAAGCGAGTTCCTCAAGATGGTTGGCGATCCGAAGAGATAGACCCACTGTGGATTGCAGGACAGGGCCAGAGGACAGAGGATTTCCGTCGATGACTTGCACGGACAGAGCAGTGGCTCTGGACAGGAGTGGAATCTGATTCACAGAAGCAAAAGTTTCATCTATATAATTGCCGGAAGCCCCGCTATCCAGCAGAGCAAACACCTCCACACTTCTGCCGGGTAGCTTGATTCGAATCTTCAGAGTCTGTAGTACCGCAGGTTGCATAGGATGTAGAACCGAACAAAACGCGGAAAGGACTGAAGAGAGAGAGGGACCTGTCGCT
Organism: Ambystoma mexicanum; assembly: GCF_040938575.1. Lineage (NCBI taxonomy): Eukaryota > Metazoa > Chordata > Amphibia > Caudata > Ambystomatidae > Ambystoma > Ambystoma mexicanum. Next base: position 1,092,818,253 of record NC_090929.1, read on the forward strand.
GCCTTCCCAACACACGACAGGTCCTCTAGTTTTCCGCCTTTTTCTTCTGAGACCGTAGAGGGCATGTACCCAGGAAATGCCCAGCAGCTCCACAATAGAGACATAGACGTAAAGTTCTTCTCCGTCTTCTCTCTTCCTCTGATAAAGGACCCCTCATAGCCCCTAGTTGCATAGGTTCTGGTCCAGATTCAGTAGACCCGAAGGATCCGGCAGGTAAACCGGTTGTCCTGGAACTGCCCCTCTCGAACCGACGTCTCTCTGCCTTCCGTTCCGCCAGTCTCTGATCAATACGGAGCACCTGCTCAATTAGTAGTTGAAGAGTCTCGGGTTCGGGTATATGGAGTAACTCATCCTTAAACTCTTCCCTCAGCCCACGGCGAAACAGTGTCTTTTGTGTGATTTCCGGCCATTGGGAATCGGTTGCCAGCAGACGGAATCGACTGATGTATGTTATTACGTCGACGTTCCCCTGTTTTAGATCCATCAACTGGTTCTGCGCAGCGGAGGCCAGGTTGGGGGTCTGAAAGACCTCAAGAAATGCTTTTTCGAAAGCTGCAAAGTCGTTCAGGATTGGGCTATTGGTAACCACAAACGGAGTTGCCCAGGCCAGAGCATTGCCCGTCAAATTACCCAAGATATAACCGATCTTGGCCTTGTCGTTATTGAAATGCGTCGATCTAAAAAGAAAATGGATTCGACAATGATTACAGAATTCTGCTACTCGTCGTGGGTCTCCGTCGAACTTGATAGGCGTTGTGTGTGCCAAAGATCCTTCCACCTGTGAGGTACTTGGAACCCCTTGGGTTATCATTTGGCGTAGGGTCTGGTTCTCCTGGCGTAAGGCGATCATCTCTGCCCCGAGTGCTTGTAACTCATTCCGCACTTCTTGCGAATCTTCCATCTCAAGGTCTGAAGGCAGGCGTCTCAATCTGTCAAGCTAAGATGTTCGTGATGATTGTGTACCTGTTTTCCTTGATGTGGATCTTGTTGAGGCCGCCAGACTGCAGTCTTCTGAACGATGAGTGTGTGACTCGGGGAACCCGCCTCTCCACCACCCAAATGGCACAGGGTGGAGGATGGGCAGACTCCCAGCGCCACGGAAGGCACTCTCCCGATTAACGTGACGATGGGACTGTGCAAGCACAGACAGGAGAGGCTACGATCAGTCTGAAGTGTCGTAACAAGGCGAGGTCCAAGTTGAAGGTCGATGCACCAAGCTGCAGGCTGACTTCGGATAGCTGGTAAGAAGATGGAGCACCAAGCACCAGGCTGAGACAGACTGGAAAAGGGGAACCAGATTGGGAACGAGCTAAAGGTCCCAGGGGAATCAGGGGGGACCCTTGAACCCGCAAGACGCAGGGCAGAACAAGGAACCGAGGTACTGAAATAGGGACCAGAGAGACCCAAAAGACCTAGAGCTAACTGGACCCCTCAAGCAGACAAAAGGGTAAGTAAGCAACAGGGCCCTAAGTGGAACAGGGTACCCAGCAGGACAAGTAGGACAGGATACCCAGGAAGGCTGTAGGCAGGGCAAGTAGGTCAGGCAGGGCAAGTAGGTCAGGCAGGGCAAGTAGTCCAGACAGGGCAAGTAGTCCAGGCAGGGCAAGTAGGACAGGCAGGGCAAGTAGGACAGGCAGGGCAAGTAGGACAGGGTACCCAGGAAGGCTGTAGGCAGGGCAAGAAGGCAGGATACCCAGGCTGGCAGTAGGTAGTAGGCTGGGCAAGTAGTCCAGGCAGGGCAAGTAGGTCCAGGCAGGGCAAGTAGGTCAGGATTCCCAGACAGGCTGTAGGCAGGGCAGGATAGCGGGAAGCTGGTTTCACAGGAAAACCAGGAGCGAGCAACACGAACGAAGCTTCCGCGTTGAGACGCGATTGGCTTCTGTTGCCGCTTCCTTTTATGGGCCGCCGGCGCCCGCGAGGCCTGAAACGCAAGCCGTTTCACCCCCGAGCGCCGGCGGACCCAAAACGAGGCTTGGAAGGCGAGCCCTTCCCGATGTACAAGCCTGATCTACGGCGCATGCGCGGGACTGAGACAGTGGTCTCCCGCGCATGCGCCGTAGCCCACTAACAGCGGTTCCTGAAGCTCTCCTCCTGGCGGCTCCCCAGACGCGAAAGCGCGGGTAGATCCGCCAGGAAGGAGAAGGGAGAGCGATCGCCCTGGACCTCGGTCTCCCCCGAAGTGGCGTGACAGTTGTACACAGAAGATATTTTTTAGCCACATTTATCGAGAAGAAAGACGCAAAGGACCTAATAAATAATGCGGTTTCTAGTTAAATTACTGGAAATTAACATGGTCGGTTAGTTAACCATAAAAATCATTAGCTAAAAGGGAAATCATTAATTCCTTTGAGGGATATTCTTTTGCAGATCAAAACTATAATTTACAGTACTCAGACAATGTATTGCATTTGTATTCAGAGATGGCCACTTCACTGCTATTCCTGGTTTATTCAACAATTACCAGACTCGGTTAACTCCTCCATGAATTGACATACCTGGTAAACCATTAAAAGTGGATCCCTGCTACCACCCAACACCCAGTCTCACCTCACACTTGTGAGTGGTAGCTCCATATGCTCTGGATTCAGTCCGATCGATGTAGGCAATGGCCCCCGATCGCAGCTTCCTGTATTCCCCAACTGTTTCTTGGCCAGAATCAGAGGCCTCATATTCCTCCATCTCATCAGCATTTTCTCCATTCTCCAGGTGCTCTTCTGGGGAGCAGGCGTCCTCTTCCTCTTCATCTTCTTCCTCCTCCTCATCCTCTTCCTCTTCCTCCTCCTCCTCCTGCTCCTCCTCCTCCTCTTCTTCCACATCTTCCTCTTCCATCGCATCACCTTCCACCTCCATCTCCAAATCTGCATGGAGATTAGATAAACGTGTGCATTTAGATTAACGTAGGATACAGAAGAAAACAAGCATGGGGACTTGCACAAACTGGTTTTACATATGAAAATGCTATTCCTTATCTCATATTTCAATACAAACAATCACTGCTAAAAATTCAATTACTTAAGGTCTGATGTGCTATGCAGTTTGTGGCCAGCACAGTAATACTTCAACAGAAATATACAGCCAGAATTTCTATTTTTTTTTAATTCACTACTACAGCATTCACGCAGGGCACATTAATTCAATTTTCTTAACCACAAGTGAGCCTTAAAATACTCCCTCAAAGTGTGTTGAAGCAGGATCTTCAACCGTTTCCATTGTGCTCCCCTAAACTGAAGTAAGTGCAATTCCTGAAGTAGGTCTCACCCCACCTTGCATGTCATCAGGTAGTGGGTGGTGAAGAGATATATGCAGGCATCCCGAGGGTTAAGAACAAAAGCATTTTGTGACTTACAAGATTAGAACTAAGTAGCCATTGTGCGATTGGACATTTGTTACTGTAAAAAAACGATTTGCCTGAGATCTCTCCAAGTCTTTCAGTTCACATCAGCTCTGCAAATCTGTAGAGGTCCAGATCTAACAGCAGGTATACTGTTCATAAACTAAAAAAACAACACGAATTCCTCAAATTCTTGATAGCTCACAGTCCACTATAAAATACATCAAAAACAACTGCCACTGTTGCTAGACAACAAGGACTGTGCAATTAAATGCTCCAGACCCAGGCAAACAACGAAAGCTGATGCGAACAGCAGACTAGAGGTACTCAGAAGGATGCATGTAGAATACACTAAAATAGGAGTGATAATTGTGCATTGAGGAATGTCATTTGCTGAGGGTTCAGAAAGCACTGCCATTTGTCTCTGCCATAGGAGTCCTTGTTATCGCTTGAGAATGCCGATAGAAGGAACCCATCTCAAGCTCGCGATCTTTGAAATCTAATCCCATGTACATGGTATTGCGAAGATAGGGGTAGCAGATTGGTGTGAAAAGGACTAGCACCTGGAAAAAAGTGTCTAGTTATTGCAAGGTTTCTGAGAACAGAAACTCCATTCTCCCAGACACAAGAGAGATACAATACGTATGCGTCCTTCCACACTCTGCACATCTCCTTGTATGCTTTCCCCCTGCAACTCAGGCCCTGCTTCTCCCGGCCTTGCGCACCCTTCACCTCTCTGCTCTTCTCCATGCGTGCTTCTCCCCTCCCGCCTGCAATTTAGGCTTCGCTTCTCCCGGCCTTGTAATCCTTCACCTTTCTGCCCGTCTCCTTGTGTTCTTTTGCCCACGCTTCTTGGGTCCTTTCTACCTTCTCTTCCTTCCCTCCCTCTCCAGCCGCCCCCCCCCCCCAGCTGCGACTATTTATGGTATATTTGTTGCATTGTTTGTATTTCTCTTCTCAATCCTCTTGGTTACCCAGGGTTACTAGAGTTTTGCATATTTTGTACTGTATTTGCATTTCCCCATCTCACTCTCTTGTCCCCCCCTCAAATCCCCCGTGGTCTCTATTGTATTGTTGCACATTATTGTAGGTCCTCTCCCCTAACTGCGATTAGTGTTGTTACGGTACTCTTTGCTCACTGTACCCGTCATGCTCTTGTACCTTCCCCCTTTGTGTGCCCCCCCCTCCCAACCCCATCTTGCATGGGCTGCCTCCTCTTTTGACCTCTGCCTCACACCCCTCCATGGTGCTCTCAGTATCCCCCCATCTTCTCTAACTGCTATTCTATCTCCTATCCTATCCCTCTCACAAAGTCCGGTAGAAAGAAGCTCAAAAGGGACCTCCTCGTCTTCAACCCAGGCCTCCCTATCGCTGATACCTACACCAATGCTTCCTCCAGACAGACCCTCACCGACATCCTCTTTGACGTTCCCTCTCGCGGTCTATGGATGCCCCAAATGGTCTCTGTTCTCTCTCCTATTTCCTCCTTTCCCATTAATTGTGGCACTTGGTGGGAGGTCCTCCTGTCCCGCTTCCTCTCCTCCAAGACCATCATTAATATCATTAATGTCCTTCCTTCCTTCCTTCCTTCCTTCCTTCCTTCCTTCCTTCCTTCCTTCCTTCCTTCCTTCCTTCCTTCCTTCCTTCCTTCCTTCCTTCCTTCCTTCCTTCCTTCCTTCCTTCCTTCCTTCCTTCCTTCCTTCCTTCCTTCCTTCCTTCCTTCCTTCCTTCCTTCCTTCCTTCCTTCCTTCCTTCCTTCCTTCCTTCCTACCTACACCTGTCTCTGGCTCCTCCGCCACCTTCCTCTTCCGCCACCGTCCTCAGCTTCTCTGGCTGCTCTGCCTCCTTCTTCCTCCGCCACCTCTCTGGCACCCTCTTCTTCCTCCTCTGCCCACACTTGGGCACCTCCAACACCTCTGCAGTGCGTACCTCATGCCTGTACCCCTCCACAGAAGTTTTTCAAATGTGGCAATCTGTTCCACGTTGCTACTCTTAATGCTCGCTCTGCTGTCAAACACTCCTCTGACATCTGCCAACTCTTGGAGGAATTTGATCTGGATGTCCTCTGTCTCACCGAGACATGGTTCATGGCCAGCTCGGTCACAAGTTTTGACACTCTCCTCCCTGATGGCTACAAGATCCTCCCCAGAACCAACTGTCCAGGAGGCAGAGTAGCCCTTACATTCCCAGAGTAGAAACCTGCTTCTATCATTCCTACGCAGGCCTACTCCTCCATCTCTCCTGGCCTCTCTCTTACTGTGGCCACCATCTACAGGCCACCGGGCCAGGTCTTCCACTTCCTCTACGAGTGGGCCAACCTCTGCTCCTCCCTCCTTGCTTCTACCTCTAAACTTCTCCTCCTTGGAGAACTCAACATCCACATGGATGCTTCTAGCCCCTCCTCTGGGCTCTTCTGCAATCTCTGCGACTCTCGCTCTCTAATCTTCCCTCTGGCCTGACACACACTGCCGGGAACACCCTCGATGTTCTTATCTCGTCAGACATCCCCCCTCTCTAACCCCCTTACCACTCATCTCTCTTGGACTGACCACTTTCTTCTCTCCTCTCACCGGTCACTCTCTGTCCCCTAGGTAAAGCCGGCCCTGACACTGCCACCAACCATCTCGGTCATCCGGCCCATGAAGCATGGGTCAGTGGAGACTTTCACCCCTCCTCCCCCTAAATCTGCGGCTGACTCCTACTCTGACACAGCCCTCTCCACTCTGCATCTCTCCATCTCCAACACCCTTGATGTCCTTACCTCTGTCATGAGGGTCCGTCTGAAGTCCACATCCAAGTGCAACTCTTGGTATGATTCCGACCTCGCTACCCTTAAATGCAAGTGTAGGGTGGCTGAGAGGAAGTGGAGGGCATCAGGCTCATCCTCCAACAAACTGGCCTGCCGGCTGCTCCCAAAGCAATATAGACTCTCTGTCCTGTCCAAGAAGAGAGCTTACATCCTAGCACGCATCTCTGCGGCCTCCAACAACTCGGCAGAACTTTTCAAGATCTGCAAGGAGCAGGCCAATACTGCTGCAGTCTACACCTCTCCTGTTCCCTCCCAGGCCATACGCACGGCACTGGCTTCTCACCTCACAACTAAAACTCAGGACATCCTGTCCACTCTCTCCTCTTCCTCTCCCACTCCTGGCCCCTCTCCGGCCGTCTCCCACCTCCTTTCTCCTCCTTCCCCTTGTTCACTCTTGACGATGTTTCTAGACAAGTCCGATCTATGAAAGTCTCATCAAAGCAGGTGCTCCCCTGTTCCTCCAGAACCATCAAGGACCACATCGACACCTTCGCTCCAGCCTTGGCCAATTTCTGCAATCACTCTTTTGCCACTGGAACCTTTCCCGTCCCACCCCCCCTAAGCACTCCCTTGTGCACCCCCCTCCTTAAGAAAACCTCTACCGATCCTTCCTCTCTGGCAAACTACCGGACGCTCTCAATCACTCCTTTCCTGGGCAAACTCCTTGAAAAGCTGGCCATCTCCCAGGTTGCTCTACATACTGAATCTGTTGGTTGTCTCCACGACCACCAGTCTGGCTTTAGAGCAGCCAGAAACACGGAAACTGCTCTCCTGAACACTCGTGAAGACTTGCTCTCTAATCTTGACTCTAACCTTCCTTCTGTCCTCATTCTCCTTGATCTATCCTCTGCTTTCAATACGGTCAACCACGCCATCCTGATCAATCGTCTGTGACAACCTGGGCATCACGGGTCAAGCTCTAGCCTGGTTGACCTCCTTTCTCTCCCTTCGACCCTCCCAGGACCAACTTGGGTCCTTTCTCTCTACCAGATGTCTCTCTCTACATGTGGTGTTCCCCAGGGTTCTAACCTCTCACCCTGGCTCTTCAACCATTAATTGGCACCTCTGCCCACATCATCTCTACCTTCTGTTCTAACTTTGAGTGTTATGCAGAGGACACTCAGTTCTCCTTCGGGCTCTCCTCAGCCTCCTCTGCTCTCTCATATCGGACTATCCGCGATTCAGGAATAGTGTGCCTCCAACGATCTCTGCCTTAATGCCAAAGACTGAGATCCTTCTCATTGGGACCCCTACTCCCACTTTCCCTCTTTCACGCTGGCCGCTCACCTTGGGCCTTCTACTCGCACCTTCCTGTGAGGTGAAGAACCTTGGTGTCATCTTCAAACTCCAACCCCTGTCCCTTCTCCTCACATCTCTGACATCTCTAAGAAGTCACACTACCAGCTGTACCTCCTCAGAGGTATTCTTTCTTGTTTCACTTTCCCCCAGAAGCTCACTGTCGCCAGAGACCTGGTTCTCTCTAGGTTGGACTACTGCAGCCTCTTTCTAAATCTGCCTACCTCTACTCTTCGCCCTTTGCAACTAATCCAGAACAGGACTGCAAGATTTGTCCTTGGCCTCAAACCCAGGGATTGTAGCTCTCCAGCCCTGAAATCTCTCCAGTGGCTCCCGTGGCTGCAAGGATCAAGTTCAATACCCTCTGCATCCACAAGGCTCTGAGGCCGGGGACCACCCTACATCCAACTCTCTCTTCCTAAGCATGTTCTTTCTCAAGCCCTCCGCTCATCCACCTCCAACTCTCTGAGGGTCAGACGCTTCTCCAGACAGAGAACGGGGTACATCTCTGTCCTCGGCTGGGGCCTCCCTCTGGAACAGCCTCCCTGTCTCTCTCAAACTTTAGCAGGACCACTTTAAGGTTCCGGAAGCAACTCCAGTGACCCTCCCCCCCAACCCCCCCCCACCATGTGGGAATATCCCTCGTGTGATTATTTTCTAGCTGGGTCATCTCATTTTGGAATCCTCTAATGTTCCTTAGCATCAGATTCCCAACCTCTTCACCTTTAAGAAGTGTTTAAAAGCCTAGATGTGAACCCAGGTCTTTGCTCAAGGTCTGCCTCTGTGATTCTACTTTCTTAGAACTTTTTTTTAAGATGCCATGTATGCTTTTGCACACATGTTTTTTGTTAAAAAAAAATGCTTTGTACGTTTTCATTGCACATTGCTCTGCCAGGTCTGTCCTTTATAATAAAAAAATGAAGTCAAATGCTTTTTTAATTCTTTGGACAGCATTCAGTTATGCAATTTTGTACACATGTTAACGATTGGAAAAACAACCAATCCTGCTGCATCTAGCCCTTTCAACTGCCGAGTGGGTCTACCTTGTTCGGAACCAGGAGAGGATTGCCGGTTGACAGCTTCCATACAACGACTGGAATGGGTGCTGTTTGGCGAGTAGGGGCTGTCAACTTGGGAAATTCCATCCCTCAAGGCATCATCTGTGAAGAGAAAGAGATCAATGGATGTGGATGACAAACAATCCCAAACTCTATGCTGGATATCAAGAGGCCACACACATTCATATATTGTCACAATTAAGCATTGTTGTCTCCACCTTAAAGATCGCCGGCCACTTTGCAGAACCACAGCTGCAGAAAAAAAACTTAAAAGAGCAGTGACAACAGAGCAATTCTGAATGGGAGCTGGCAACAACCGATGTTTGCGTTTCTTCACTCTGCACCATCTGATGAAGAAGTCAGTGAGGCTTCGAAGCAGATGCTTTGTTCCATATCTGCAAATTATCTTTAGTTTGGGCAATAAAAAGATATCAAAACCTTCCTTGTGTGACACAAATTCCTCTAAAACCATACAGTTTAATCAAGTAGCCTAATTGAATTGAGTCCACCCTTACAAAAGGAAGATAAAGTGAGAAGTACAAGTTTCCCACCCTACAGACTATTGTGGTTATAATCGGTCATATATCCTTAATTCAAAACCGTAGCCTGTGCATCTCGGTACATGGTGGGGTAGAAGGGTGTTGGCATCGCAAAGTGAAGTTCTAGAGTGTATGCACGGCCCCACAGAGCTAACACACTCTAGCATCAACGTGATAAATTTGCCCATTCCGTTTTGTTCCAGCTAACCACATTGGATCTTTAAAACATGCAATGTTTGGATTTTACAGATGTATTCTTCATCTCTCTCCTTATGGTTGTGACCAATTGACAAGGATATTGATATTCATATTGACAACTGTTTGGGATGGTGCTAGGTTCATCTGCAATGCCAACTGGGTTTGTTTTCCTCTTAATCCGGGTGAAGGTCTGAATTTGGAGTGGGCAGAAAAATGTCAGACACTGAAGTTACACAAGATGTGCACTGAAGTCATAGGTAGTGGGAGCCCCTGGCTTGGGAGAGGCCTCCTGCTGTAAGGCAGAAGGCTGCACTCTGCTGTTAGGCCCAGCCTGGGACTCTGATGGCAAATGGTTACGAGGGCAACAGCCTGTTAAATTTCACACCCGGGAGAGCGAATTAACATGGCGGCAGCAGCAAACATACAGAGGCAGAGGACAAAAGAGTCCCAGGCACGATCAATACACCCCTCTATGACGAAGCCAAAGGCTTAACTTCCGGGCTATGCTTTCAGATGCCCATGCCGTCAATGATTACCATCACCTTTGGAAAAGAAATAACACCTAAATTGGAGTGAAAGGAAAAATCGCTATTCAGACTCCTGGGTTCAGAGAAAATGTGGGTTCAAATGGGTTCATGGCCACACTCATGACCACCTTTCAAAACTGTCCTCCAGCTGCCCAAACATTTAAAGGCTGGCTTGTCCACTGACTGAAGTGAGTGACAAAAAAATGAATTCCTTGCTTTAGGCAGACATTGGCACTGTTAGAGAGAAGTCTACTGATGTGGCCAGTGTGCAAGGGCAGCTTCTAAAACATAGGCAACCTGCTTCCTTAAGCTTTTCTTGGCTCACCTAGCGCTAGCACTGGTCTAGTAGGGAAGGTCAACTCTTAAACTTCGATTTTAAATAGTTATGCCAGCACGTCAAACCCCATTCTTCTATGTGAATGTGATCACAAAACAACAGGTTACTGATTGTGGAAATGGATTATCATAACAAGAAAATTCCAAGGAGTTTTGGAAGACCCGCTGATTAGTCAAAATGTGAATATCGAGCAGAAAGGCATTTGAGACTGCATGAGGGGGGTGGGGTAGACAGGAACACAAGGTTACATGATTACTGTGAATTATGTCCACTGCTTCAAGGGTTTTTCAATTGCACCACTGGTGTGGGGTATAGTAAAACCAACCTCATTAGATACGGAGGGTTTCCACCACTTTTGACCAAACTCGGACCAGCAAGCATGACTAAGCTGTAAGGCTTCAAATTGTATACTTAAAGAGGAGAATACATGCCACAAAGATGAACCCTCTGCCCAAACACACTCACATTATTCCTGTTCAACCTCCTACTAAGACGATCTTCCTGATCTGTTGCATATTAGCAGCACAATTATGTTGGGCCCGAAAATGGTTATAGCTTAATGACACTCCTAGCTGGAAGACAATCAAGCTTTCCTTTCTTTGTCCATTTTCACTACAAGTGATTCTGTCTATACCTCGAAGTAGGATTTCAAAGTCAATTCAACAACACCCAGTGACCTGGAATATGATCAAATGCGGACATATGGTCCTTAGAAAAGCATTGATGGACGTTCTATCAATTCCATTTTGGCTAACAGTCAGACTGGGCACACCCAGGGCCTCAATGGTGATTTAACTTTGGCTTTGCAGTTCTAGATCATTTTGTGTGTTCCCCTTTATCGGTTAAATGATTCCACTGTTCTATTCCTTCTATTCTGTGTCTGTAACTCTACGTCTCTTGGACATTTAACATGGACATATACTTATACTATTAAGACAGTATTATGAAACCACTTTAGTAATGTTGCTGGTATGTTTATATGATGCAACAGTTGGAGCTGAAGGCCAAACTGCATTAGACGGCTGGCATTGTGAACTGCTGATGCTACAGTAGGCGCCTTGGTGCTGGGAATTAGCGCAGAACTTGGACTCCTCCTACAATGGGAAGCTGTATTGAGGTGGTGAGAGTGGAAAAATACAGACTGCTTAATGTTAAAAAAATCTTTTTGGTGCTTTCCTCTCAGACCTCTATGGGACACCCTACCCCCTTTTTGCCATCATCTGCTTCCAGACCTGACTTTTTGGAAGTAAGTGTTGAGATGGATTTTAAAATCAGCCCTGATGAACAGATTTTAGGAGGCTACCCAAGTTAGGTGAACAGGGAGCTCAAGAGTTGAGCCAAAACCCAAACAAGGTAGCAATGGCGAGCAGTCCTGGCTTAGTCTCGAGAGAGTGTGAGCGTGGTCAGGGGTCATCAATAGGTCCACAAACAATAATACACAATGTTTTAACTTAAACAGTTTGTTATACAAATACAGTTATTTATTTAGGCCTTTAGAACACATTGAAAAATGAAATTAGCAAGTAATATTATCACACAATACTCTATCATAAAAATATATCAAAACAGTATGTTCGCTCACTGTACATCATCAAATAATGTAAAACAGGTAAGTAATGCAGAAAAAGTTTAAATGTTGAGAACTAGTCACAAGTTCAATTGCCTAACCTATACAAGTCCAAACTCTAAGATGTATGGGGTCTAGTGCCCAAAAGTTAGATATTCCAACGAAAGGTTTCTCACAGGAATGGATGGGTTCTCTAAAATGATGCAATGGACTTGAGGTGTTGAATCAGAAAAGTTTCAAACTATTTAAAAGTTCAACAACATTTTACCTGGAGACAGGTAAGCTCTCCTCTCTTTTCCAGACCCAAGGCTAACCCAGGGGCAGTATACTTGACCCAGGTTTGACGACCAAAGATAAGAGGTAGATGGGAAACAAAGATTTGGTCCCAATGCTATCCTACGGAGAACGGGGAGGAAGGCACAGTTATGCTTACTTACACCTCCCCTGACTCCGATTTTCCCAGTGATCACAATAAGTCGAAAGTGATATGATATAGGATATGATATTGCATAACGTGCCCATACACAAGTGTTTCAAGGCGCGACGAGGCAAGGGAGGAGGAACAAGGGAAGACAGAAAACGATCCGACTAGGCCAGGTGTCATTCAGATCGCGCAAGTGCATGGGAAAGGGCGAGAGGGAAAGTGTGTGGGGGAAGGGGAAAGTGCAGTACAAGGGATAGTAGAATAAGAATATAATAAAACGGCCAGCTGGTGACAAGTGCAAGGTAAGTGCAGACATAAGTGCTGGTAGGGGGACTGTAGGGATACAGAAAACATTCCCCAGGTGCAGGGGTTGCCAGGGAAGCAGTGCAGGTGGGCAACTGGCGGGCCTGGGCTCGGGATCAGAAAGGGTGGCCAAGTAACCAGTGCAGTTTCTATCAGGAATTCAGCAGGGGAGCGGAGGAGAGAAAGCAGAAGCCAAGAGGAAGGTTTTGAGGTGCTTCCGGAACCGGAGATGGTTCTCCGCAAGTTTCAGGGAGGCAGGAAGGCTGTTCCAGATGGAGGCCCCTGCCGAAGAGAGATATACCACCAACTCGTTGCTTGGAGAAGCGACTGACCCTGAGGGAGTTAGAGGCGGACGAGCGAAGAGCTCGAGAAGGAAGATATTTAGGAAGAGAGAGTTGAAGGTATTACGGCCCCAGGCCCCAGAAGGCCTTGTGGACAATGCAGAAGGTTTTGAACCTAATCCTCGCAGCCACTGGGAGCCAGTGCAGAGATTTCAGTCCTGGAAAGATACGATCCCTGGGCTTGAGGCCAAGGACAAGTCTTGCAGTCCTGTTCTGGATAAGTTGCAGAGGGGGGAAGAGTAGAGGCAGGCACATTTAGATAGAGGCTTTTACAATAGTCCAGCCTAGAGAGAAACAGGGATCTGGAGACAGTGAGCTTCTGGGGGAAGGAGAGGAAAGGAAGAATACCTCTGAGGAGGTGCAGCTTGTGGGGAGGTGGGGTGGGGGTCGCTGGGAGCACTGTTTTCCATCCTTTGTTCAAGTGAGAAGTGCCAAAAGGTTGCAGGTTGGAGGATTATTCCTGTCGGGGCAACTGCAAGATGCAATCCCTGTCAGTGATGAAAAGCAGATTCCAATGATGCAGACCTTTTCAGGACACTGACTGAAAAGGATGGAGGAAGGAGAGTTCCACCGACAAACACAGTTTGCAGGCGACGGCAGGCGCACTTACAGCCAAGATCACAAAAGATGCTACAGGACAGATTCCCTTAACGACAGGAAGCTGGCATTCGGGGAGAAGAATGCAGAATGGCGACGGTTCTAGTGAGGTAGCCCACAAGGGAGCTGGTCAGTCCAGCAGGTAGACCAAGGACACTTCTGAAAGCTCAGAGGGGCAGGATCCTCGAGAAGCCATAGAGACTAATTGGTTATACTGGTCCAAGGGCTGAAGCACTGACAAGGCTCTTCAGAGATTAGGCAAAGGAGCAGGGCTTCACGGGACCGTCACTAGAGAGGTTGCTGGACCACGGCAGAAGTCGTCCTTGGCCCCAACGGGCTGCTCTTCTTTGAAGGATTCTTGGCTCCAACGAAGGTCTGAAGAATGCCTGCAGGAGGAGTCATCTTATCCAAAATCCGAGTTGGAAGCAGGTCCAAGCCCACCAATGGTAAGGATCTGCACCATTCAAACAGCCAGTAATTGATTAATCTGGGACACCAACTGGTTTCACATCTGCCCAAGTAGCAGAATTTCTGGCACCAGTGATGTGGACTGGGATTCTATAGTACCAGCCCCCTTCCTGGGCCACACACATACACAAGTCTCACTAGCCTGCAAAAGCTGCAGCTTTCCCAGCAAGTGCATGACATTTTAAGGACTTTCCTGACCTGAGAAGGCCAAACTACACTATGGCCAAAGAACAAGCAAAAATCTTGTGGCACTGCCATTTTGGGGCACTAGCCGCCTTTAGTAGATCTATCCAGTAAACGTGAATGTGCACACCAAAGAGAATGCAAAAACTGTAAAAATGCAACTGTTGCCACCACATATTAAATAAAACAAAAAATCCCATGTGTAAAAAGCTAGGGTGATACAAAAGTATCCCCATTGCACTGCAATGTAAGGTGCTGTGTGCAAAATAAAAATACAAGAATTCAAAACAGAAGCAAAGTTTCCCAGTAGATATAGTCTGACGTACTGATCAGTTTCCCCATATCAAATGAGCAAAAGGTAGGAGAAGTGAAGCTGAAGGCTTTACTTCCCTTCGCAAAGTCAGGTCAGGATCGAAAACAGAGCTAAAAGAATGGGGTTCCATAGAAAACTATGGAGAGAAAGTTACAAAAAGAAAATAAATCTTTCCTAACATTAGTAAAGCCCATAGATCTACTTCCCTTGTGTTTTGCACACTTTTATGAGGAAACTATCAGTACCGGGAGATTCTGTCTCCCTTAGTGGAATTTTTGTATTTTAAGCTGCACACATCACCTTGCAGTGAAGTGTGGTTAGTATACTTTGTATCTTCATAACTTTTTATTTTGCAACATTGTGGTTACAAGCACAATGGATACAGGATGGGCTGGTAGCAGTGGATGTTTTTCTACTCAGTTTGTGACTATTTACACATGCGCTTTTACATTTTATTGCAGAAAGCCAATTAGACAACCATATACACTAAAATGGCCATCACATGAGATTTTCACCTGTCCTTGTGCCATTTTGTGCCTTGGCCTTCTTTATACCATCACGGGTCTGGAATTGCCATATATGGAAAGCACATTGTTAGGAAAGATTTCTCTTTTTGCAACTTTTCCACCATAGTTCCCTATGGCATGCCATTATTCTAGCTCTGTTTTTATTCTGTCCTGACTTTTTGAAGGGGAGGCGAAGTAAAGCCTTCAGCTTCACTTCTTTTTTTTTTTTTTAAAAGTGATCTGGTTTGCATAAAACCTTACACAAATTAAAACACAAATTCATGATGTTCTTTACATATACATACATACAATTTAACAAATAAGATAAATTTCATTTAAAAAACGAACAAATGCAATATATTCTCACCCCACATGAGACGCAATAAGAACAATTCCTTGGAATAATCTGTAGAAAGACGATCCAATTCGTTATGAAAACAAATCGCTCTCACAGAACTCAAAGTGTGGCAGTCCAAAATCCAATGTTTTTGAGTTTCCATAGTGGTTGTACCCTTACAAAAAAGATATGTCAAAGAAAAATCCCCTGTAGATCCAATAGGCCAATTCTTGGTCATTTCCTTTGTATGGATTTGATTCAACCTAAATCTTAGAAACACATGACGTGACTTCACATTTGGAAAACACTTGAGATAGACAAATGACCCATCCTGCGTGGAAACCTAGCGTAATCCTGATAGAATGAATATGTAAACAGGGCTTCAAGCGTCAATCGCCCCTTAACAATTTAGATTTTACTTCTTCTGGATTTCCCGATAGTTCCATCTCAGTAGAACCAACTAGCGCCAACAGATTACGTGTTCTCGCTCTATACACGATTGTAAGGGAGAATTCTCAGAAGTGTGCTAATTCCCTCCACCTTAGAGACCCCCAGAAACTTTGCTGGATTTTGAGGACTTGATTTTTTTTTATCTGAGAGAGTGAGACCCTTTTTCCCCACTCTCTCATGTAGTTGAATGTGATTTTGAACTCTGGGTTTTTTTTGGGTTGGAGTCTGACAAACTCCATAGGCGGCATCTTTTACATTGTATCACAGAGCACCTTCATTGCAGTGACACAAGAAGTCTTTCAGATTTCCAAAGGTTTAAATACCTTCTCTGGGATAAACTACTGTTTCTCAGAGCAGTAAAATGAAATTTACTTTACTTACATTGTAACTATCTAGACCCAGCACACACTATCTTACAATAGGGTGCTGGAGGGGTTACCTAGTATCCCCTTTGTCTAGCTTCTCATGCAACATTTTTTTATGTTACCCTTTCCTCGATGAATGGCTGGTGGCAGTGGTTTCGTTTTAACTACCGTGGTGTGCATTTACTGCGGGCTGCGTTCGCAGCTGTAGTAAAGCACCCCAGGGTGCCATTTCTTTGTGGAAAGGTCCTTCTTGAGATTTACTGTGCGGGCCAAACCAGGTTTGGTCCCATTGTTCACTTTGCCTTTGGTGGGATTCACAAGTGAAGCCTGCCTCTGGCTGCAGGGTGTCTGGGATGGGCAGGAAGTGAGGGAGATGCCTGAAACTCTGTGTGCTTAGTCTCGTAGGAGACCCAAATGCACTCTGTAGTGATTGGCCGGCTGACTGTCTGGCAAGGACATCCACCCTGCTGGGTGACTGACAGCTAGACTGGCATGAATGCGAGAGGAATGAATAAAAGGCGAGGTTTTTGGCTTGGAAGGCAGAGTTGACCACTGGACGAAGGAACCGAAGAAGTACTTGAAGAGGACGCTGTAAAGACCAGAGGGTGGGGGTCTGTACTTCTACTTGTATATGGCAGAGAAGAGGCACAGAGGACCCCAGCCAAGATTCTCTATTATTGGTATGTGGTCGAGCAATCAAGGCCTAGCTTCTCAGGTGGTGATGCAGGCTGGTTCTTAAGTACAGTGTAGTCCCCAAGCACCCACAAAGGAATGTCCACACACTGTATTAGTTAAAATACAGTCTTTATTTAATTAATATTCAAGGTTATGTACAATATCACGATAACTCACTTTGTACTCGGTTATCCACTTTATACTCGGTTATCTAAAATGGCAAATATATAGTTCTACGTGGTACCACTATAACTATTAGATCTCATTAAAGAGCATGAACTGTACGGTTAAATGTCACACAAATCAGTTCGTAAAGGAAACCAACAATAGATATAAGAGGAAAGTAGTTAGAACAATTGGCAGAATACTGGCCCCTACCACTAGACACAGTTCTGTGTGGCGATCCTCCCCCCTCCACCCCCGGGCAACCTGTAGAATAAAGATATATCACAAGCCCAGTCCATATATTGTGCACAAGAGACTTTCCAATAGTTCTGCAATCCCAAAGTACCTGGCGTTGTAGCGTTCCTCGTCGGGGAATCGACAGCCCTTCTTGAGTGCCCTCCCTTTAAGGCAGGAGTCATGGGTCGAACGTCCGACAGAGAACAGGGTGAACTACGAGGGTGAAGTGGCAGCTTTGTTCCTAACGGTGCTCGTCGACGGGGGAAGCGTAAACGACCTGCAAGGAAGAGGCGTGCAGAGCACATCGATTTTGATAGTTCTGGACCACAAAGAATTTGAAGAACTGTGGCCCAGCAAGGGCGTTGAGTCGTCGGCATCTGTGGTCTTTGGGTGGTGGGAAACCCACCGGTGGATGCTCCTCGGCGCATCGACGGCCTGGCCTTCTCCGGCGGGATAAGGCAGGCGGCGGTGTGGACGAGTGCGTCTGTGAATCAAAAGTTCTTAGGCAACGGGAGCACGGCAGCTCCGGTCAGCGACGGCGGTCATCGACCGTGGCGGACAACAGTCCGGGCGCTTCTCTTTGGGATTCCGCAGCAATCCCCGTCTCCGGTCGGCAGCCTGTCGTAGGTCTGTCTAGCAGGGAGATTTGGCAAAGATCAGCTGTGCACGATGGTCCCTCGTAGCTCGGGAAGAGGGCGCCTTACCAGGTCCTCTCTGGGTCAGTCCTTGGAGACACAGCAGCTTTCAGATTGACGAAGTAGAGCAACAGCAACTCTTCTCTTCCAGCAGGGCTTCAAGGTCAAGCTTCAGTTTCACTCCAGTTAACCAGTTTCGGGCAGGGCTGTCTCACTCATTGTGCCCAACACCAGATACTAGACATCCACAACACAGAATGTGTATTCGTCACACACTCCATTCACCCAGGTCCCACCCACAGTGCGTACCCACAACATACAGTCATTGGGAAGGATCCAGCCAGTCTGGTCGGCACTTCCCCACACTACCATATATGGAACTTCCACCCAACAGCCAGTCAGGGGGAAGGGACAGAGTCAGGGCTTCCCAGGACTTCGGGAAGATCAAGGTAACAGGCGATGGAAGGCAAGAGTACAAAAAAAGATCCCGAAGGGAAAAAGGGAGTTCACATGGAGGAGTACTGTATTAATTTGAGTACTCAATTATGGAAATAGAGGCGAGGAAGAAAAGGAGAGCCCAGTCATAAATATTCACATTATCATTTTTAATTAGTAATTTATTACCATTATAAAATTGCATAATATATAAACATCAAATCAACAATAAAATCGATAAATTGATTATAAAATACTTGTCGAATCTAATGCCTCAAGCCATTCAATAGCAGTTTAGTTGCCACAATTCGTAACCTCATGTTACTCAAGGTAAAGCATCGCTGTCTCATTTTAAATTCCATCCAAATAGTCAAAGTGCTATGGAGAGGGCAAATAGTTAACAATTGAATAAAGTGCTAAGTGCAACCAAGTGCTAAGTGCCAAGTTGTTAACAAAGAAATAAAGTACTAAATGCAAAAAAAGTGCTACATGCCTACTGTACATACATGATCTTAAAATATCATAACAGTTTCGGCGAATTCAACCTATCTGGCTCCATTGAGCGAGTCAGTAGTCGCCTTCCTCAGGGCGCACTAAATATTGCAAATAAAAACCTGGAACGAACTAATGCTTAAATTTTTTGTCTATCATTCAGTAGTTCTTGCAGGTAAAACTTTGTACAATTCATAAGAGCTTGATTGTAGATCTGAAAGTCTGTGGGAGACGTTGACCCTTAATGAAACACATTAAAACAGACAAAATAGAAAAAACAGAAAAAAACTTTGTTAAAATACAGAGTATAATGAGTGAGCCTCCTAATTTTCGATGCCTCTAGCCATGGAAATAAAACCTGGGGATATATATATATATTCACCTAAGTTGGTCCAGAAGTGGTGCCGAAAAATGTGTTTGTTTCGATCCGCCACCCAAACAGGACTGGTGATGCAAATGAATTTACATCTACAAAAGACAAAAATAAGAAGCTAAAAGAGATATCACTAGATTATCTCAGACTTCGATTGCTAAAACACAGTGTCCCCTGTCTCCACAGAGAGCAGATCAATATGTTACCCCTTCTATTACCAACCTTAAATTGTAGAATGTTTTAGCCTCTAATCGTGTCTGCAATCGACTCTATAATAGATAAGGATAGGGAATATTCCAAATCTTCGAGTCTTCGACGGTGTGGGATCAAGTTGGAAGGAGAGGCCAACAAATGCTAACCCGTAGGTGAAAAAGCCCTAAGAAAAAGGTATAGAACAAGGTTTGCATATTAAAGGTTGTAAGCCATTAGGTGCAGCAATTAAAGAAGCGTTTTGAGTTGAAAAAGTAAACTGCATCAAATTAAATGGGTTCAGACAGGGTGGGAGGATGAACTAATACTTGGATCAGACAAATGCCACTTGCACAAGCCTGTCCTAGTTTGTCGTGTTGAAACTGACAATTCTGGACCTCTAGTGCACCCGTTTCAAACCACTGTAATAGTGTCAAAGTTCTAATCTAGGAAAGTCTTTTATCTAGATTATTAAATAGCGGGCTCAGGTTTGCGCCGTCCGATATAGTCTCCTCCACAAGATGTATAAATATGCACAAAACTCGAGACATTAACTCAAGCTAAATATATGTCCTATGTCCTGTCGGTAACATACAAGGAGACTAAATGCGGCTCGCGGAGAGGAGAGCCTACAGATATATATAAAATAGCAAAGTATTCTCACCCGGTACAAGCCTTCTCTTTTCGTCTCTGAATGCAGCTGCCTGAAATGCACACCATCCGATGTGGCCTCCGCGGCTGTGTTTATAAACACACGCGGTACTAGAGACAGAAACAAGACTGCGTATGTGCCCTTTGGCCTATAGAGACTAAAAAAGGACTAAAGTACGGTCTCGCCACACAGAAAACCTACAAATGTATAAATGTATGTTAGCAAATGTAGCATGAATGAATGTGCCAACAATATTACCTGCTCAGGCTATATTTAAATAACTGGCGTAAAAAAACGCTGTTGAGTGTTGTATTCAACATTGTACGCGAAATAGCACCCTAATCAAATAGGGACTATATGCGTCAATTTTAAGTCCCATAAATGCTCAAAGGGGACTTAATTTCTAAAATACAGGAACCAAGGCATAAGTTGCCAAAATGGATGTGTTAAACAATCATCAGCGGACCTGGGTGAGGATCCACTTGCAGTGATCTAGTAAAAAAGCATATATATGTGTGTGTAGCATGTTAAGGTATACAATGGAGCCATTCCTCTTGGCGATTAAGTCCTGTCTCATAACTATTAGTGTTATACATCCACCATTGTTCCCTTTGCGCCAAGCGGGATGCTGTGTTGTTAACATCAGTGCCATAGACTTTTTCCAAAACGCACCATTTCAAGTTGTTCAGATCATGATTGTTTTCGACAAAATGAGACACTAAGGGAGCAGACACAATTTTGTTTCGAATTTTAGATTTATGTTCGCCAATTCTAGTTTTGATAGGCCTAGATGTTCTACCAATGTACGTTAAGGCACAGGGACAGATAATTACGTAAATCACGTTTTTGGTGTTACACGTGGTATGATGATTAAGGTTCCAATTTTTACCATTAATCCCTACAACGGATCCAGTGATTGTAGAAGCACATTGGTTGCAAAAACCACATGGAAAGTGTCCTTGGATGGATTTGCCACCCCACAATCCTGTCACCGTATTCAATTTAGGTCCAGTACTCGACCTGTCGGCTTTAGTGAGCCAACTTTTGAGGTTCTTGCCTTTCTTGAATGCAAAAATAGGTTTTGCAAGTCCTGGATTATTTAGTTGAAGCAGATGCCAATGTTTCATAATGCTTTGTTTGATCTTGTGATGAAAGGTGTTGAAAGTCATAGCGCAAACTAGCCGCTCCTTAGTAATATCTTCCCGGGAATGTTTCTCGAGGAGAATATCTCGATGCTGGGATCTGGCTCTTTTGCGAGCTTGACGAAGTAGGTATTTAGGGTAGCCTCGCTGATGCAGTCTATCTTCAATAATGTTGACCTGAGTCTTATAGTCTTCCAATTTGGTACAGTTTCGTCTAGCCCTGAGAAACTGACTATAAGGAATGCTCTTGCGCAATGATTCAGGATGAAAACTGTCGAATCTTAAAATAGTGTTCCGATCAGTTTCTTTTCGGTACAGGTCAACAATAATACAGCCCTCAAAGTTCTTGATTAACAAATCCAAGAACGGCAAAGAGGTGCTATTGGCTGTCATAGTAAATTTGAGGTTCGTATCCATCGCATTTAGCCATGGAAGAAATGCAAGGTGATCTGCCTTTGTTTTGTCCCAGATTATAATTATGTCATCAATATAACGTTTATACAATTTAATGGCATCTCTGTAGGGATTAATGTCTGACAAGATACACCTGTTTTCAAAATTCCACATAAAAAGTGTGGCGTAATTGGGGGCAAATGCTGCCCCCATCGCTGTTCCCTTCACTTGTAGATAATAAGAAGACTTGAAACGAAAAAAATTGTGTGAAAGAGCTATCTCAAGTAAATCTATTAGTATTTCAGTGGGAACTACTTGAATGCCTGGCCGTGAGTCCAAAAAATCTTTCATTATTTTTAAAGATTCCATTTGTGGTATATTGGAGTATAATGACTCCACATCTAAGGTCATAAGTATGTCGGAATCATGATTAAAAGGAAAACCCTCAAGATGTTTAATGGCATCAGTGGTATCAGCCAGGTATGTTTCAGTAGAGGCCGCCAATGGCTTCAGGAAATAATCTAAAAATTGACCAATGGGTTCTAATATAGATCCACATAATGACACAATAGGGCGTCCTGGCGGATTGAGGAGGTCCTTGTGTATTTTGGGAAGTACATATATGAGCGGAGTCCTAGTTCCCTTAATAGTAAGGAAACGAAATTCCTTATCATTAATGGCTCCACTTTCTAGTGCTCATTGAGCAATCGCTGCAATTTGAGCTCTGATGCTTTCCGTAGGGTCACTCGGAAGTTTCCTGTATATAGCTGAATTGTCAAGCTGGCCACGGGGGTCATCTTGTCTCCATCAGGAATCTACTGATTCCCATGACAGGGACTGGGCATCCCAAAATGGAGGACGCTCAGGGCACCAGTCAAATCAGCACAGAGCTGCCACCAGCCCGTAACCTGCTCTGTGGGCCACCCACAGGTGCCCAAAAACATACACTAGGGGCACAGGGTTGTACCCCCACCCATGGGTGCCATAAGGGTATCACATGGGTCTGTTCACCAAAACCAAAGGAGAGAGCTGCACCGCCAGGAGTCCCACAAACTCCTGCGCGGAAAACACAACAGAACACACTATAAAAGGCCTTGTCCCTCTGATGCATTTCCAGCATCACAGACGCCTGCTGCAACTCCTGGACCATTGGTTTGCCCAGTGAAGCCCTGCTGCTGTACTGAAACTCCAAATTCATATCGAAAGAGAAGCCCCTGCAAGGACAACTTCTCCCCTTGAGTTGGTGGGACCAATCAACTTCAAAGTAAGCCACCTGGACATCCTTCTCGGAGCCGGTTGAATTTCCACAGAGTTGCTGCTGGAAACCGAATAGCCAGGGAGAGGAACACCAGATTGTGTGCGTTGCTTTTAAGTTGGCCAAGAGCTCCAGGAAGATCCTCCGGACTCCCAGGAAGCAGGACTGGCCGAGCCTGAGCCCACTCAACAGAGTGCGGGACCCCAGAAGCAAGGAAGGTTCATCTCGACAGCCAGAAACCATGGTGTTGCTATTTGCGGTAGTCCCGAGGAGCTGAAACACCAAAGTGCCACTTGTTGAAGATTGCCGGTTGTGAGCAGTGACCATCCCATTGCAGGAGTCCCCCGACGTCCTCCCTCTTGTCCCCACAACTGAGGCCCAGCCACAGCGAGATCTGCAGAGCTGCACAGGAATAGAAGTCATCTGCTGCACTTTTTCTTCAATACAAATGTACTGTAGAATCTAAGAGAACCTCTTGTTGTAGAGTTGCATGCATCTTCCATCTTTCCAAAGTCTAACAGCTTGTGGCCCATTTGATTCTTTTTTCTTCAAAGACTTCTAAAACATTGTGCAAAGAGGTGCTTCAGCTCATATAGACTTTTGCCTATTGACTTTGGCTTAGCCTTTTTCACTGAATAACTCATATTGGAGGATCTGAAAGTATTTGCCTGCTTAAGAATATTTGTGGTCTCTTGTATGTTCTAAATAACCTTTTTCCTTTGACCTACTCCTACATGATTCTAAATGCAACAGTGATATATTAATGCCCCCAGCACCCTAGCAATTGAAGTCACCTGAGGGTGTAGGTTGTGTCTGTGGGCCATCCCAAAAGGGTACTCACTGATTTAGAGATATTAAGAGTGTGTATTTCAGGAAGTATATTTGAGTGTTACTATTTTATTGCTCCCTTCTGAAGAAGGCTTACCGTAACTGATTGATAAATAAATTAATAATTGTTTATTCAAGAAACCTTGTGTGTAAGTGTTTATTTGAATACTTGTCACTATGAATCTCTGTGTAACTCCGCTACAACTCACATTGACCCCTCTTGAGATAAGCCTGGCTGCTCAACACGCTACCAGAACTGTGTAGTACAGGCTTATACCAAATGCCGGGTTTCCCATTACCTGTAGTCAGAGTTGTTTTAGTGTTCCGAAAGGGTTCTGCATACAAACTTTGCCTAACAACGATGACTGATTTAACAGAGCGTTTTCTCATGATCTGATGAAAATCTGTATAGAGAGAATTGGGTGGAGAGTTCAGAAACTTCAAGTAAATCATTAACTGTCTCCAGTTTAAGCTGGCCTGTAGGAAATCAGATTCACTTCATGGCCCTCATTACAATACCGGCGCTAAACCATGGCGCTATTAGCACCATGGTTGGTGCTGTTATCGTAACGTGTCCGCCATGGTGAAATGGGGAAATACCGCCCCATTCCAAGGTTGGCGGGGCAGTATTTTCCCATTTCCCCATCCCTATTTAGGCCGATTCTCAGTGATGACTGGTAATGCAGTGCAGCAATTAATTGAAGAAGCATCTGAGGCACATCAAGCCTCAGAAGCTTGTCCCATAGCCACTGGCGCACAACACAATCAAATGCAGATGACAAATCCAAGGAGGCTATGTAGATGTTTCCCCCGGGTAGGCCTTGGCATTGAGCAGCAGATGTTTTACTAAGGTAGTATTAAGGGGCGTGACATCTGTTTGCGGAACCCCACCTGAAATCGGGATAGAATATTAGTTTTACTCAGAAAGGTATTTAGGTCTCTGAGCAACAGAATAGAAACGACCTTTGCTAGATTTAGTCAATCAGAGCAATGGGCCTGTAGTTGCCTGGATCGTTGGGGTCACTCTTTTTGTAAATAGGAATAATTGTGGATTGTGTCCAAGAGACGGAACTGTATGGGAAGCATTTATAGCATCGTAATGAGGCTTAAGAAAATAGGCCCAGGCAACCGGATCCTTTTTCAGCAAAAACAGCGGAAGTCTGTTGGGACCAGGTGCCCTAGATGGTATCAGTCTGTTTATTGCCCAAACGATGTCCTCAATTGCCCAGGGGCAATGGCCATCAGAGACAGGAATATCCAAAAAGTCTGAATGATGATTCAATTCAGATGGGATGCTAACTTTCTCAGATAAGAAAGACACCCAGGTATTTTCTTGACTAGCATCACCCAGAGATCTGGCTGATTTCATATTACTGAAAGTCCAGAATTGTCTCGTATCGGCATTCAGCAGAGTCCTCAGCATGGACTGATTTTCTTTTAAAAAGAGATTGAACCTCAGGGATTTCTAAAAATGCCTGTGCTGTTGGCACTCACAGATTTTAGGCTTGGCAAACTCCTACTTAGGAGACCCTCCCCCTTAATTTGGTGGCCTGCCGTTTGTCCCTTTTAGAATCATTGATTCTGTGATCAAACAAATAGGATTATGATCCTTTGGATCAGGGTTCTGTCTCAAATGATGCCCTCTTAATACACTCAGTAATACATAGATCAAAAGGTTTACAGCCTAGTCACAAGGGGGGATACCTGATCTAACAACCTCTTCTCCCGGCAGGATGTCATCCTGAAAAAGATATATTGTGAGTTTGTTGTATATTTTTCCATCCCATCAACAAGTTAACCCATTCCTATCGGATTTTACAGGTATCACCGTGGGACAGACCTCATGCTTAACTGTTGATGCTTTCATTGTGAAGTTTATCGTCAAGTGATCACTGACCCCAGGATCATAAAAGAACAAATTAGTGTAATATTAGATGCAGTAATGATTTCAAAAGAAGATCTGGTGAAGGGTCTACCAGAGTGTAAGCGTAAATATCAGCGGTATTACTAGTGTTTGTTTTCTGATAGAATCGGGGAAAGTAAAGCATATTATGAATAGGCCAAATTCAGGAGACGGTGGGGTTGTCGGGCCAGATACTTAGAGATATTCCCATGTAACAAAGCCAGGAAAGCTACGTTTTCGTTTAAATCAACTTCTGACCAATGAAAAAATTAAATGACTGGGATCGGACCAACAGTAATTTGAATACTTGTCTATGTAGATTCTGTGACTCATGCGGGGAACGTGAATCTCTGAAACATCTAACAGTGCATTGTGCTTTTTTTTAAATTGAGAGGGTTCGTTTCCTTGGCGCTTTTCTAATTTCTACCCCTTGGTTGAGCAGAGAGAATCTCTGGGAAAGATGTATGTGGGGTATGAGTCAAAAACTTGTGCTTACATTAACATCATTTCTAACTATTGTGGAAGAACAATTACTAATGTAAAGATCTTCAGAGATCAGCTCGATTTCTTAAATGAGAGATGTGATACTTGGGGGAATAAGTGCGCTTTGAGGATGTGTTTCATTTTGTCAAAGGTTACCTATGCTGATTTTGAATTGTTGAAATGTATTATCAAAAGCAATATGTTGTGAGAGATTCTTACTATCAACTGATAATTAATTGTTTTTAACTTGAAATGTTGTCAATGTTATGTGCAAATTAATCGTTTTAATGAAATGTGGTAGATGTAATTTTGTTTTGTTTTTATTGCTTATTATTGAACTGCGAAATTTATAAAACTATTTTTGTAAAGGTTTTTTTTACCATAAACAATCCAATTTTTTTTTTTAAAAGAACTAATTAGTTCACCTGAGTTTGAGATGGGAAGAAACAAAAACATTATTAATCCATGATGCTGAGGTAGTCCTGTGCCAAGTAAAGAGATGAACACCCACTGTCTGCCTAACCTCTAATTGTTTCATGTCCCAAGTAGACATGGAGGTATCCTACGCCAGGCCCCTTGTATGATTATTACTGCACAATAGCAAGTTACAATAAAGCAAATTGAATCCCTGGACCTCGGCACAGTAGGCATTAAAATCTCCCACCACAATCATAGCATGCAGATAGCCTGCTGTCAGCCAGGAGTCAAATATCTGTGACAAAAAGGAGTGAAAAACAAGAATAGATTGTTTAGCCAGGTTCCAATATTTATTTATTACATTTGTTATGCGCCCAGACCCTGAGGTATCACAGCGTAGTTACAACAATTAGGTAATTACAATCTTTACAGTTATATACACATTAGTTACATGTGTATGCAGTACATGGTCATGTCATGGAACGTAGGGCATCTATGGTGGCATAGATGGGTCAGGTTGGGGGCATCTGGATCTGATTAGATTTAGTCGAATAACCAGGTTTTCAGTGATTTTTTGAAAAGCTGGTGAGAATCTTCATTCTTATGGTTTGTCGGGAGAGTATTCCAGTGTCTAGGGGCTAGGACTTTGAAGCTGCTGCTGTCGCACGCTCTCACTCTTTTGTATCGTGGGATTTCAAGGAGTGAGTTGTTGCTGGATCTAAGGGATCTGGTGGAGGATTTTTTCGTGATTGTATCGTTAATTTATTTGGGGGCTTTGTTGGCAATGCATTTATGAGTAATGCATAGAGTTTTGAATATAATCCTTCCCTTAATGGGTAACCAGTGATTATCTCTTTTGATGTTGGAGATGTGCTTGGTCTTTTTTATACCTATTGCTGCTCAGAGGGATAAGTTCTGCATAAGGTGGAGTTTGATCAAATTGGTGTGGGATATGACTAAGAGGAGTACATTGCAGTAGTCAAGCTTTGAGAGTATTAATGCTCTCGCTAAGGTGATGCAGTTTTTGGGCGTGAGGAATTTGTGACTTGGAGAGAGGAGCTTGGCGGTGTAGGAGGTGGCTGAGGAGAGGGCGTTTATTTGTTTGGTCATAGTTAGGGTGGCATCTAGGTAGAGGCAGGCCAAGGGTTTTGACTTGTTTGAGTACTGGGATTGTGGTGCCGTCAATGATGAATGATGCATAAGCAGGCTGTAGTGAGTTCATTCTGGAGGATGACCCGACTATGAGCAACTCTGTTTTGTCATCATTGAGACAGAGGCTATTGTGGGCCATCCAGTTTCAGATTAGTGCATAGATTTGGTTGATGAGCAGTGCGTCCTGCTTGTGGTTGCCTGATGGGGGAATGAGGATCTGGGTGTCATCTGCAAAGTTGGTGTAGATGACACCCATGGCATCCAGGGCTGCGACTAGCAGCTTGGTATAGGCATTGTAGAGGGTGGGTGGAAGGCAGGATCCTTGGGGAATGCCTATGGGGACTGGTATGGGGTCAGCTGACTCTTTGCCAATAGAAACCCTTAATGTCATGTCTGCTAGGAAGGATTTGATCCATTCAGTGGCATCCTTAGAGAAGTTGAAGTTGTTAGCTAGGGTGGGACAGAGTTTGTCGTGGTCGACTAGATCGAATGCCGCCGAGAGATCTAACAGCATTAGAAGACAGAGTTTGCCTGCTTCCCTGGTCTCATCCATTTGGATTTTCAAGTCGAGAAGGGCCGTTTCAGTGCTGTGGTTTGGGCGGAAGCCCGATTGTCAGGCACCCAGTAATTGGTGCTGTTCTAGGTGGTTTTGGATTTGGGTGTACGTTATTTTGTCTATTATTTTCAAAAGGAATAGGACCGCTGGTATAGGTCGGTAGTATGTGGGGTTGGATGGATCTAATGTTGGTTTTTTCAAAAGGGGGGTCACCCATGCTTTTTTTATGCTGGTGGGGACCGTGTTGGAATTGAAGGAGGCATTGACAAATTCGGTGATAATGGGAGTTAATGTTGGGGCGCAGAGTTTGATTAGGTGTGGGGGGATTGGTCTTCTTTACAGTTGGAAGCTTTAAGTTTAGCTATGGTGTCTATCACCTCTTTTTGTCAGACGGGGGTGAAGTGAAAAAGTTTGCTGGAATTGAAGTTTGGAGAATCCTCTAAGATAGTGGGTAGGGTTTTGCTTGCTAGGAGTTGTTTTTTGTTAGCTATTTCCTTTTGTAGGAGTAGAATTTTGGCTGCTAGCGCGTCTTGAATTGTGGTACACCACGCTTTGCTGACAATAACGGGAGATGTATCTTGACAGGGATTCTCTAGTTCTCCGAGAATGCAGAACAGCTCCTTGGAGTTGGAAGACGCATTAGTGATGCGTAGATTGAGGGCATTAGCTTTGTGGGTGATTACGGCTGTTTTGTAGATTTTATTGCCATTATTGAATGCTTTCGCTGAGTCTGGAGTTTTTGTTTTTTTGTGGATGTGTTTTTTTGTCAGCTGTGAGTTTAATATTTCTGGTTTCAAAATGTATCAGGTTCGTCATTGTGGGTTCTGTAGTCCTGTTCAGGGAAAAGTTGATTATGTGGTGGTAGGACCAATTGATAGGAAGGATAGAATCAATCTTTACTTGTGAGTTGAGGACCCAGTCCAGTATTCTGCCTTTATCATGGGTGGGGGGATTGACAAGTTGTGCAAAGCTCATATCTTGCATGGCTGTGTTAAATGCTGTGGCTGCGTGATCTAGGGGGTCATTGCAACCTAGGTTGAAGTCTCCGAGTATGATACATTTGGTATTTGGTTTGATGTAGGGGGTGAGCAGTAGTGGGTTGTCTAAGTCAGGGTGCGTGTTTTTGTTAGGTGACCTGTACACAACCAGGAAGTTGGTGGTGGTTTGGGGATTGGAGGTGAATTTGGCTAGAAGGAGTTCATACCCATGTGTTTCTTCAATTGGGCAGGCTCTAATTTGCAGTGTAGATTTGGCTATTAAGGCAACTACACCTCCTTGGGAATTGGTCCCGTCAGTCCTAAGAATGCTGAATCCTAGGGGGATGGCGAGTGTTGCGATTGGGCCTGAGGCGGGGTGTAACCATGTTTCTGTGACCACTAGGATGTCAAGTTGTTGGTCAATGATGAGGTTGTGGATTTCTATGGCATGGGCTCCGAGGGACCGTGCCTTGATGAGTGCACCCTTAAGATTGAGAGTTGGGTTAAGGAGAGGTGGGGTATCTGGGTTAGGTATGGGCGTTGGTCCTTTGGAGTTGCTAGATAGTTTAGCTAGTGCTTTAGGTGGGCCTCTGTGTTGGTGGGTATTGGATATGGTGTCTGTTTTGGTGGGAATGGAGTTGATAGGGGTGGGAGTGGTAGCCAGGTGAAGGAATTTGGTTTGGGGCCCGAGTGTATTGTATCTGGCGTAACCCAGCATGGGTGTTCTCTTGTTGGTGGTCTCTTCAAAGGGGGAAGTGTTTGGTGGTGATATAAGTGAAGGTGGGGATCGGCTCTGTGTTGGTAGTGGCGTTGTTGGAGATAATAGTTTGTGGGATGGGAAATGAAGGGGTGGTAGGCAGGAAATTGGTGGGGCAGGGGATGGGGTCATATGTTGACATAACGAAATATCTTCAACAGCCTCCGGGAAACAAGCGTGCACCGCGAGGATGCCCTCACCAGCAAACCACAAGGTGGATGTAATGAGCAGCTTGGTATCGAAAGCAATGGCCATGCCACCGCTTGGTCTCCCCTTCACCCCACACATCGCTGGGCATGAAAAAATGTCAGTACCCCTCCAGAGCAAATGTTTCCATACACATTGTTTCTTGTATAAACAAATTATTGAAGTTATGCGTGCCAAAAACTTTTCATAGCACATGTTACAAGATAGAATGTTAATTTCCCCAATGCTAAGGTTGATTAATTCCTGCCGTAAGGGACGCAAAGGTTTTAAAGGAATGGTGCGGTCAGAAATATGATTGTCCCTAAGGTTCAGCCATGTGTTTTTAACCATACTTTGATCGATCGTACAAACATTTCCTATGCACCTTACCAGAGTTTTTGGCTTTTGTACAATATCGAAATTAGCCAGCAGGGCGCGGCCATCTTGTGATAATCTTATCAATTGACGCATCGCCCAGGGTGGACTGCCTTTGCGGCACTAAATCATATCCTCTGCCCCTGACCTCACTAGATGCGTAACGCCCATTTCACAACGCCAAAGCACGTCTCATGTCAACATTCTCTGCGCTTCAGCTAATGACGTGTCGCCATGGAAATGGCAGGACGCCTCTTTCCTCAATAAGTATAAACAGACGGTTTCACAACACACAACATCAGATTTTCTATTCCATTCCTCTCACTGTATTTCTTTGAGTATTCTGTGACTCGTTTCTGTGCTCTGGTCAGCTACCTTTGTTGCTTGTAGCCCGTGCGAACAGAAACAGTACCATCACTATAAATTATTTTTGTTTGTTTAGCACACAATGGCAACAATAATGCCCTACCAGTACGAGTGAGTATTCCAAGGCGGAATTATTGGAAAGAGAAAGATGCAGAAACGATGGGGCTTCAGACGACAGATGGGAGGACGATTCAACGGATCAAGAGTGAGCCTAGTCGCATGGACGGCGTCTCCACCTGGTGTACCTGCAATCGGTGCACGCTAATGCCAACCGAGGTGGAGAACTGCTGCTGCCGAGAAAACTCTGGATGCTTGTCCTACATATCGCAAGGCGAGCCACGGCCGTAATGCGTTACCGAGCTGCCGGACTTCAGGGCAGCCTGCCTCACACGGTCCGTGTTGAGGATTTTGACGACGCTTATGCACAAACTTCGCGCAACAGTTCGCCCTCGTAATCCAAGTAACGAGTAAATATACTCTGGTTGTGATGTCAGGTAGGCCACTACTATTTCATGGTTGTCTCCTATATTGTCGTAACTTCAATATATCATTATCATACCAATTTAGTCTTGCAATTCTCTGGTAATAGTTGTATAAAAGTTGTTCAATATTGTGCAGTGTCTAGGTAGCATTTATCCTGGCAAAAATGCCATTGGATACAAGAATTGTCATTGACAACTAAGGTATAATACACTTGTCTTGGTCATTTAAAAACAGTTTGTATCGTTCTCTTTCACAGGTGATACAGGCTGGTGGCTTATCGTTCTTTTACATGGTGGCTTCATGGGAGGCTTGGACACCGGGTTCGACGAGTAATACCCGCCTGTGGCGTTGGTGCCATTAAAGAAACTTTCCCCAGTGACAGCAGTCAGTACAGGGGATTTTCCCTCACTGTCCAGCAACCAGAACTTTACAATGTGTAGTAGTTGAGTGCCATCAAAATAAGAAACAAAATAAAACACAACATATTTTTTATCAATGGTTGTTTCAGTATTTCAGTGAATCAAGTGTGTCTCCATTCAGCAGTGTTCGGGTGCCTTGTCTGCATGCCCCAGGCCCATCCATCCCCCCTCCATTATCAAAGGCAGTTGGCACCAGTGGATGTTCGCTGCCAAGGGGTGCTGTCAGGGGCGCGAACGGCCAAGGTGCCAAACACTATGTACACTTCAAAGGTATCTTACGTGCAGGGGTTATTGTTCACATGCCCTCCTCAGACCCTGTGTCTCCAGGCAGGCTCCCCTTGAAGCAGGCTGTGCCCCTGCAATCCACATAATACCACGACATATACACGTCATTCATTCACATACACACCCCTTTTTGTAATTCTTTATAAACCACTTGATATTTATCATGAGAACATCTTTGAGCACTGCAAGTCAACTCGTGAACATGCTACCCGAGAACTCCGGTGACCAATGCTAATCTGCTCGTCGTCGTGCTATCTGTGATTTTCTGTGACCGCTGTGAGTCAACTTGTCACTGTGCTACCTGTGAACATCTCCCTGTTCTCCTGCCACTAAGTACTCTGCTTGCAGAATCTGTTTGTTGGTCAAGGTAAGGCCATGTATCCTAATCATAACTCCATCTGTAAATTTCTATCTATTTCGAACTAACATATTCAGTTTTATGTTCATTCGTGTAATCTGTAATCTTTTCTCACTCACTCTATTGGTGAGTGAAGACAATTTATGATATAAATCTTCAATCCTACCTTATCTTCTAACGGGCTAGGAGGAAAGAACTGGACGATGAAGGCGGTAAGAATCACCCTGAGACCCCCAGCGCGATTCAGCACTAAAAACGCTACACCACGAAGGGAGTCCCAGGGAAACCCTCGTGGGGGAAAAAACCCTGTGCTGAGCTGCTAGGGATCGTGGGTCTGCGCCCTCCTTCACAAGGTGTTGCAGTTTGCAGATCTTGTTTTCAGTGTTGAGGTCATGAATAATTCCTTGGATCTGCCCAGCTGTAAATATGTGAATTAACAGAGGTTAACCCAAAATAGATAGGGAAAATAAAAAAGAGTAAAGATTCTAGAAATACTAAGAAAACCTTACCCTACAGCAAATGTTGACAAGATTTCTAGTTAACGAAAGGGAAATTCAGGATTGCCGAATTCCGCCTAAAAAGACATGCTAATAAACAGAAAAAGACACTCTGAGAACTCGAAAGATTTTAGGCACAAAGATTCTCCCCAAAGAATTAACCAGAGGGTTGTAACCTAAGCCTTTAGAAAGCGGAATATGGCTTGCTGCAACGGAGAGTTGAAATGGATGCTGGGACTGGTAGTCTTCCTGCTTGTTCCTTTCCCCCAAATAGCTATGGTTTCCTATAGGGAAACAGCAAGATAGTTACTGCTTCCTTCCCTATGCCAAGAAGGGTCGGGTGAAGGGAATAGAAAGAATTAATCTCCTACCAAAAAGATACAACCATAAACACGAACGGAAATGCTGCTGTTTTGCCGTTCTTGAGAGAAGGTAAACAATAAAGCGATGCCAGCTATCTAAACGAATGTACACCGAAAGAAATCAGAATTTAGAAAAAGAAAAGAAGATTGCATTAAATACAAGAGGTAGCAACAAGTAAGAATGGTCAGAGTACATAAATAACCTGAAGCGAACTCACGGAGCGTCTTGCAAACTCGTAGAGAGTATCTACGCGATGTGCTGTCCGTCCTCCCTTCATTTACACATTCTGCTTCCTCGACTGTGGGCGTGGCCTTCCCCTGATGCAACGTCCCTTCCGCCGCATTCGGAGCTAGAATGTTAACAGGTCCTGCTGGATCCGCCACATTACAATGGGTAACGGGAAACTAACCGTTCCTGTCCTGTAGTGTAATGATTGAAATCATTACAATTCGTCTCATTGCCATTGAGTTGAGTTTCATTTGTTATGTTATCGATATATCAATTTTCATCAGTGTCAATTGGCATCGAATTGCAGCCTTAGTGGACTGTGTCTATAATATAAGCATATTTCGTTTTGATGCATGATAGCACATTCAAGGGACGAGTAACAAGAAATGTTTTTCGTCACATCAAAGAACTGTTTATGAAAGTTATCGTATAATACAGCCGCCCACGCTGCAGTGGTTTTGCTGTGGTGACCAACTTGCATTGAAGAATGTATGGTATAATTCCTTCTTTTTCACGTTTTTAAGTAATTTTGTGAATAATGTTGACCTTTTTTGTGCAGAATTTACAACAATGCCTGCATGTTCGATTTTCGGTTGCCCTTCTAAGACCCATGACAAATCTGAAGGCACTACAATGCATGTATTCCCAAAGACTGTAGATCGAATTAGAGAATGGATCAGATATTGCTGATATGCACCGGCAGAGCTTGAAAGTAGAGTCAAAAAAGTCTTAGAGGACAAGAGGGGTGATCGATACCGCATCTGCAACCTGTACTTCACCCCGAATATGTACGACACATCCTGATACACAAAGAAAAATCAACTGAGAACGACTCGGAAATTGCTCCCAAACACTATTCCGACTCCATTCGTTCACATGCCACCACAGTTCAGTCACGGTTCCGGATTTAGCGTTAGGCCTTGGGGTAGTGAGCAGGTAACCAAATGGATTGATTGGCATTTTAGGTGTAAATGTCACTTATAATACTTTCGATATTTATATGATTGTATAGCTTTTTAAATAATGACCATTTTGCTAAACATCAGTCCTTGGTTTTAGAATCCTCATAGAAAATTGATTTATGACCACAGATAACTATGCTATATTATGCATTTAAATAAGCATAATGTTCTCCTATTCAGTCTCCTTACATGCCAATTTTTAATATTAGCATTTCTAAACCAAATAATACTTTTCCTTTACAACTCCATGGCCTCATTACACGGATGGCGGTAAGGGATTACCGGCACTGGTAAGGGCACCGGTAATCCCTTACCGCCCTACTACGAGGTCCCTTTGCGGGTCCCTACCTTAACGGCTGGTTTTACCAGCCGTTAAGGACGGGACCCGCAAAGGGACCTTGGAGGCAATTACGGTACTGCAATTTGCGGTACCGTAATTGCCGCCTTCCCCATCCCCATTGAGCCCTATGGGGGCTCAAATGGGAATGGGGAAGGGCCAGTGGTGAATGGGGAATTACGGCCACGCCAACCTTGGAATGGGGCGGTAATTCCACAATTCACCATGGCGGGATTGGTAAATTACTGGCGGCAACCATGGCGCTAATAGCGCCATGGTTACCGCCTTCCGTGTAATGAGGCCCCGTGACTATGCACCGAATATGAAGAAACAAGATTCAACATCCATGTCTTGCCTTGAGTCATCAACCACTTCGAGCGCGTATCCGGTAATCTTACTTAGCTATTCTGTTATACTTGTTTTATCCATAGAATTAGAGATAATGTGATCATATTTACGTATCGTGTCATTCCTTTACACAATGTTTCATTTGTGGTTTGCTATTGATATGTACCTTTGTCCGCGTCCCAATGTGTGTGTTAAATTTCCAATATTTTCATCCTTAATGCAAGTACTGCATTTCAGGGAGATGCTGAAGCGTCCACTACAATTACATCACCCTTTGTAGTTGATCCAGAGCTAGAGGTACGTGTACTGACAGTTCCATCAAATGAGATAATCTGATGATATTTACATCTTGTGTCATTCTTTTATACAATGTTTAATTCGTGTTTGCTATTTATATGTACCTTTGTCGTCCCAAAGTGTGTGTTCAATTTCCAATATTTTAATCCATACTAATGCAAGTACTGTGTTTCGGGGAGTTTCTGGAGCATCCTCTACAATTACATAATTCCTTGTAGTCGATCCGGAGCCAGAGGTATGCGTACTGACAGTACCCTCTAATGAAAGAAAGTCGGTCTAATTTTATTTGTAATACAAATGACTTATTTTAAATGGATACTCTTTTCTAGGGATGTATGCAAGATCCATATATAGAACGGGAGGCACGTGGATCCGAGTCGGTGCACCAGCTTGCTGATGGTGATGTTAGAGTAAAGAAGGCTTCAACGAAAAGAAAGAAAGATAAAGTTATTTATAAACAGTTTCTATTTTTAGCAAATGTTTTGTGATGAGGCCTTCATAATATGCTTTTTTTTAATGTAAATTGTCTGATACTGTTTGTGGGATTTATATTGACCATCCTTTTTCCAAACTGACCTGTAGTTGCCCGATGGTGTGCGGACTATGCAAAAACAGACAGCTACACAAATGAGAGATGCTGCTTACCCAACTGTTTTGACCATGGAAGAACTATTAATTGAGGCGCGGCGTGTTCGTACTCAAGATGCCTTTATCGAATGGCCAGAAAATGAATTTAATGTGACTGGCAAATCCAGCAAAGTGTTTTTGGACCATTGCTACAATGCGACTGTTGCACCATATGAAGATGAAACTGAATGTATTGAAGATACTTTTGAATTAGTCGCAGTACACTTGACACAATCGACACCCACCAAAAAAGTGCCACCCAAAAAGCAATCGACATTGATGTTTTCTCCTATTCACGGTCAAGTAACAGATGTTGAAATGACAGACTGAAGCAACAACACAATTGACCGACAAATTAGACAAAGATCTCAACTATAGTATGTCCAGTTTGGCTGATATCTCCACAACAGTTCAGTCCGAAACAACATTAATGCAGGATGACCGTCTAATAAAGGAGGCCAAATACATAGTATTCGACAGCTGCTTGACGGAGATTATAAAGATGCTGAAATGTGTGCATTCAGTGAGAGGGGAAGTATGTGGGAAGTCATTGGTGAATATGACTCGTCTAACTCAAGGCAGTAACCTCAAAATACATGTCACCTGTGAAATGTTACATACATTTTCATGGTCCGCTCAACCGATGCTGGGAAAACTGCCAGCTGGCAATCTACTGTGTGCAGCAGCTTTACTTTTCAGTGGCTCTAGTTTCAGGAAGTTATCCAGTTTCTGTCAGTTTGTGGGACTCCAATTTCATTTCTAAAACGCAGTACTACAAATATCAACGTGATGATCTATTCCCTGCCATTAGTCAAGCTTGGAAAATTAAACAATTGTCTATTCAAAGTACATTCTCCGACAAACGGTTCAGGCTAGCCGGCGATGGACAGTGTGACAGCCCCGGATTTTCTGCTAAGTACTGCACATACCACTTTCAGGACATGGAAAGTAACAAAATTGTGAGTTTGGTGGTTGTGCAGGTGGCCGAATGTATATCCTCAGTGGCCATGGAGAAACTTGGTTTTATAAAATCACTGGAAGATCTACAACTGAGGGGAATGCAAATCGACCTCATAGCCACGGACAGACACGTTTCAATAGCCAAGACAATGAGAGAGCAGTTTCCAAATATTAAACATCAATTTGATGTATGGCAGGTTGCCAAATGAATCAATAAAAAAAAAAAATCTTGGCTGCAAGGAATAAAAAAGGGTTGTAAAGTATTTCACAGTGGTCCCAGTCTCTCAGCAACCATCTTTGGTCGAGCTCTAAAACATGTGATGGGTCTGTGAAAATTCTACTGGAAAAATGGCGGTCACTAATGCACCACTGTTCCAACGTTCACTCTTGGACAGAAAACCAACATTTCCACCAATATAACATGGCCCTTTGTCCCCGGAGCAGGCAGAGAAGAAGAAGTGGTTGATTCCATCTTCACCTCCACACAAAGCGCTTGAGAAGATTGTGTTTGATAAAACTATCAAGAGATCTCAAGGGACTCACAGAATTTTGTCACACAGGAGATTTAGAGGTGTTCCACAATAGCTGCCTAAAGTACAGGCCAAAGAGATTGCATTTCGGCATTGGGGGGATGAAATATAGGACATTACTAGCGGTATTAGCGCATAGCGAGAATGTAGACCGTGAACAATCTAGGACTGCAGGAAATTTAGGGATGCTTCGCTACACTATGGCCTTTACGAAAAGAAGCAAAACATGGGTGGTCAAGCCAGTATATGAGGAAATGGAATTCGATTTTGTTAAATATCTTATTATTAATGTCTTGGCGATGCATACTCATGGAATTTCGGGCAATTCTGTTCAGAGCACACATACATTGCCACAACATTGCCACTGTGCCATGTCCACCCAAAGCAGAGCTCGATGAACAGTTCAAATCCCGGTACAAATGATTACCATTTATTTTTATTTTTTTTGCCAAAAATGTTTTTATGAAGTGTTCAAATAAAGTATGCAATTTCTCTTTTGAAATCTATCCTCTTTGTCCTTTTTTTTTCCAAATAGTAACATTTTTACGATTGCCATACAATGGAACACTGTGCTTTCACATTTCACAGTTTCGTCGAGCTACTGTGGGTTCTTCATTGATCGTGGTAGGGCCAGATGGTTAACAGTGTGTAAGAATCTTTGGGCTTCTGCAGTTGTCTTACCACACAGTTACCCAAGCCGCTGAATAACTGCTCGTCACACAAAAGAGATGAGACCTAGGCTACATAAGATACTAGGCACACAAGAAGTACTGACTGTGAAAACATGCCATGGGGTAGGAGGCCGTGACATAAGCAGAGGTGGGGCTATTGCTAGACACACTTTGACTCAGTTTTTGTGTTTCCTCGACTACAATTTTGGAGTAGGGCGCATTCTGTCATTGCCAAGTTTCCCCTACCCCTCAGCAGCGCCACGAACAGCGAGCAGTGACAGCCCCCACATTTTTTCTCCTGTGCCCGTGCTTCACAATTCCAGTTCTCATGGATGCGTTGACACGAGATGTCGCAAACTAAGAATGTATGTTCATTGTGAGGGAAGGTCACCAGCTTTGAATTTTTGCTTGTGAGCTGAGGAAGCCCACGCGTCGCACACACAGTATAAGGTTCTATTGTTTTTTGACCTTGAGAGAGGGACCATTCCGAAAGGGATTGAATTGAAGGAGGGGTGTAATAACATAAGATATGATGAGGTTGTCCATTTCAAAACTGGACTTGGGTACATGTAAGTTCAGTTTATGAAAAATCGTTGACACGAACGGAGTCTGCATTACGGTCTGCATTACGCCAAGAGAAAGGAAATGCCGAATATAATGTAAGTTTCACTTTAGACGATTTTATACCAGAACTAGTCCGAATATTAGCTGACCCTTATTGCTGGGTTACATTGTACTCATTTGTTCTGTGTGGCATATTGCAATGAAACGCAAGTACAACCTTTGTGTGCTTATCTTTCTACTGGGCAAATGGGCAGTCCAGCATCGACACACATGTAGACCACCACTCGTTTCCCCCTGGTTCAACTCTAATCAATCATTACATTGTGCACCTCGATTGTTGCTTCAGCCTCCGCATTACGTTTAGAGCAGAAAATACTCCATTGCACTATCCTCGGAAGCAAATAGTGGAGCACTTTCCACGTTGTGTTCTCTCTGTTCACATTGTGTCACGTCTGTGCTAATAAGTAAAATGATTAATTGCAATAAAGATAGGCTACTGAGGCATTTCTATTGTTATGTTTTGCAAACAGATGCATCCTGCCATTCTGCAATTGTCACCTATTCCAGACCCCAACCGATGGTTTCTTCAATCGCCAGCTGCAGCTACATATCAATCACTGGATTTATTGGACTCTTTTTTGGGACGATCGCCAAGGGCCAATATGCCCTTACGCTGTACCAGCGATTAGGAGCAACATAACCTTTACGGTGGTCTAGTGCCAAGTTGATAAACAACCCTTGCAATTCACCGTGCGACCAAAGTGCTTCTTTTACCCAAAACGAACACCCTGTGTACCCAAAAGTGACAGCGTGTGACTCACAATAAACATTTGCGGATCGAGAGCAAAGAAAAAAAGTTCCATTTTGATTGAATATGTCAATCGCCAAATGTTCTCAAAGCATTTACTGTGAAATAAATGTACTTTACCAATTGTACAGACTTGCTGTTTCCTTTTAAAGTACAGTTTCATATTCTGAATTGTGACGCGCTGTGTTGTGAGACGATGTGTGTTGTGTTTCGGGTTCTGCGTCAAGTTGCCTAGGTGACGACTGGGCGCGTTTGGCTACGCTGCCCTGTAACGTCAGGGAGAAAGGTGGAGAATATCAATGATTTGGTGATGTCAGGCTCAGGGGCAGGGGATATGATTTAGTGCTGCAAAGGCAGTCCACCCTGGGCGATTCAGCAACTGAAAAGATTATCACAAGATGGCCGCGCCCTGCTGCCTGATTTCGATTGTGCACAAAAGACGAAAACTACGGTAAGGTGCATAGGAAATGTTTGTACGATCAATCAACGTATGGTTAAAAACACATGGCCGAACCATAGAGACAATAATATTTCTGACCGCACCATTCATTTCATGGCCGACTCAATCCAGGACAAGTCCTGTGCCTCTTTGGTCTTGGTAATAAGTGGTAACTCAGATTGTATTGTGGCTAATACACGTGAGGCCATATCGTCTGAAATTACTGGCAATTTCGTGACAGTACCGGGTGGTGATAGAAACAACGTTTCCGCCTCCCTAGACTAGAGTTCAAATAAGTCTTAACCCAGGGAATGAAAAATGGCCCTCTTTGTCCAGACCAAATTAGAAACAATCTCAGAAAAGAAGTATGAAGCCATACAATTATTAGTGTCCAGAGAAAGGGAAGGAACAAGTTACTTACCTCTAACTGTTGTTCTCCAGCATGGGTCTGGCATGGATTCACATGCTCATGAATATTCCCCGACGTCAGGCCGGGAATCCTCAGTAAAGAAAAAAACAGTATCAGTTTCGTTTCTGATTTGTCTTTCTTAGTAGTAACCAATCACTGATCTCTGGGTCCTACTGCCCCCAGCCAATGACTGCCCTCTACCTAAGCCCCTCCCCTGGCAGCCATCCTCAAATTTGGTAGCACGTAAAGTGGCAGTATGACCAATTGAGAGGGGAAGGAGGGAGGGTTCGCATGTGAATCCATGCCAGACCCATGCTGGAGAACAACAGTTACAGGTAAGTAACTTGTTCCTTCTCCAGCACGGGGTCTGGCATGGATTCACATGCTCATGAATATAAAAATACATAGCAGTATACACATTCACAATCACGGGAGGTGGCAACAGGCTCAACATTAAGCAATACAACATCTCAACATTAAACATCTCTTACCTCCTCACCAGGTCACCTTAAGCCAACAGGTTGCGCAGCACTGCTTGGCCGACCCTGGCCTCCTCCCCGGAGTCCCGATCGACGCAGTAGAATCTTGTGAAGGTGTGCGTCTACCTCCACGTCGCAGCCCTGCAGATATCCAGCAGGGGCACACCAGACAGGAACACCGTGGTAGCAGCGATCGCTCTGGTTGAATGGGCTCTCGGACGGCCGGCAGCAGTCGGTTTGCCAACCGGTGACAGTGCATGATGCAGCCGGAGAGCCATCTGGAAATGGAAGCCTTCGAGAGAGCCTTCCCTTGATTCACAGGTCCAAAGTTCACAAACAGCTGTGATGTCTTCCGAAAACTTTGTGCGGTCCACGTAGAACTTCAGCGCTCTAGCCACATCCAGCGAGTGCAACGTCCTCTCAGCCAAAGACGAAGGCGACGGGAAGAAAACTGGTAACACCAAGGGCTCGTTGAGGTGGAAGTCCGACGGCACCTTGGGCATAAAGGAGGGGTGCGTCCTCAGCACCACCCTTGTGGCGTGAAAAGTCAAGTATGGAGGCTTGCAAGATAGGGCCTGGATCTCTCCCACTCGTCGTGCGGAGGTGATGGCCACAAGGAATGCTGTCTTCCACGACAGCAACTTCAACGGCGTTGAATGCATGGGCTCGAATGGGGCCCCCCTATGAGCCTGGTCAGCACCACGTTGAGCTCCCACACCGGGGCAGGGGCCTTCACCGGCGGGAACGATCGGAATAGTCCCTTCATAAATTCCTTCACCAGGCGATGAGACCACAAGGACGCCGTCCTGTAGTTCTGGTGTATCGGGAAATGGCAGCCAGATGTATCTTGATGGAGGCGTGAGCCAGTCCGGCTTTGGCCAGCGACAGTAGGTACGGCAATACTTGAGGGGCCGTAATCCGTAGAGGATTAATCTTCTGTGCACGGCACCAGACAGAGAACCTCTTCCACTTATGTCCATAGCATTGGAGAGTTGAGGACGCCCTGGCTTTTGCAAGAACCTCTCTGCAGTCAGCTGGGATATTGTATCCTCCAAACTCTAGTGCTGCAGAAGCCAAGCCTGCAAGTTCAGCGACTCCGGGTCGTGATGGAGAATGGCGCCTCCTTCTCTGGAGAGAAGATCCGCATTCGTCGCCAGCTTGATAGGTGGGGACGCTGACAAGTCCAGAAGGTCCGGGAACCAGATCTGTCTCGGCCACGCCGGTGCGACAAGGATCATCCTGCACCTGGACCTCTTGAGCTGGTTGATGAGACGGAGCAGCAACGGCAACCGAGGCAACGCGTACAGGAACAGGCCGTCCCAAGAGAACGAGAAATCATCGCCCATGCTCCTCGGTTGTGCGAACCTGCTGGCGAACCTCTGGCACTTGGAGTTCGTCGCCGTATCGAACAGGACGATCTGGGGTTTGCCCCACCGTTGAAAGAGCCGATCCACGTGGTCCTGTCGTAGTTCCCACTCGTGGCACGAGTGCAGCTCCCTGCTGAGTGAGTCAGCAATGGTGTTTTTTATTCCTGCCAGGTGGAAGGGAACCAGAAACATCCCCTGGGCGACGGCCCAGTGCCACAGATCCTGGGCCTCCTTGGATAGGGCTGGGGATCTGGTGCCTCCCTGTTTCCGGATGTAGAACATCGTGGTGGTGTTGTCGGTGAAGATCCTCACCACTTTGTCCTTGAGGGACGGAAGGAACAATTTGATTTCCGGTGTGGGCCCCCTATCCCTCCAGGGAGGCGTCCGTCATTACTGTTAGGCAGAAACCTGTGCAACTCCCTTTGGGAACACTGCAAAAGATTTAGGACTACAGGTGTTAGCAGTAAACCCACTTGATAGCAGTCTGTACCACCCAGATTTACCTGTTAACTGTGGCTGAGCAGTTAGACTTCCCTCAAGAAGAGTTAGGCAGTATGCAAAGTATACACAATAGGCACTCAGACACAATAGCACAAGCAAACACTGACCAGAGCTTTGGTATCCAAGTATATAATTATTTATTTAAAAACACACTGTTTGAAACACTCCAGCACTCTTATTGTAAAACACTCTAAACACAGTCACTATTATGATAAATACAACCCTTATTCCTTATCAGACAAGTCTTAGTTAACACCACTTATTTCCAGACAGAGGTGAGCGCTTAACTATAGATGGCACTCCAATAAGTTCATGAAGAAGGGAGGGAAAAAGACAGAATATGTGAAGATACACCACTCTAAGATTTAGGAACACTTTTAGCAAGGCAGAAGAGCAAAAGTCACTGGTGAGCCAAAGCCCATAGGCTAGGCCCACTCTTAGAGAGAGTAGAGCACAAATGCACCCAAGATCACACAGTTACACT
Source organism: Ambystoma mexicanum (assembly GCF_040938575.1). Lineage (NCBI taxonomy): Eukaryota > Metazoa > Chordata > Amphibia > Caudata > Ambystomatidae > Ambystoma > Ambystoma mexicanum. The sequence goes on from NC_090929.1 coordinate 1,092,861,261, forward strand.
AGGCGTTGAAAGTCTTGCAGAGAGTTCGAAAAGAGTTTAGAGAGGCTCAGAAAAGTTTAGCCAGGGTGTCCCAGGCTAACCCAGGTTTGAAAGCCGGGGCTAAATCTACCCCATACAGTCGGTGGCAAGGGAAGCCAGGCGGAACACGGTACCTTAAGTAGGAAGGATCCTCCAGCGGTGGCATTTGTTCCTGGCAGCGGGTGCAAGTTTCGGCGTCGTCCAGAGGAAGAGAAGATCTCGACTTGGAGGAAAGATGAAGGTCGTTGCACTGCCAGGGAAGAAACCAGCCGCAGAGTTTTCCGTTTAAAGGTATTACCCTTTATTTTGCGGTCGTGGTAAAACGTGGTATTCCGGTTGCCGGGGTGCTTGGCACAGGCAAGGCGGCCACGAGATGCGTCGGGAAGGCGAAAAGACGGTGAAACTGGTTATCCCCACCAGTCAAAGGAATAACACTCTCCAGCGGCAGATCTCCTCTGTCGTTGGGAAAAGTGGTGAGACGGTTCAGCAGGGCTCCACCGGTGGTGTCGTCGTAGCAGGTCGGTTCAGCTTCTCCCTCATCGGATTCTTAGGTCCTGTGGCGACTTCTGAAGTTCCAGTCCCCAAAGTCCTGTTTTTATGCAGAAAACCCCCATTCACTCAGCCTAGCTGTCACTCAAACATCCGAAGTGGTGAGCCAGGACGGAGTTCGACTTGAGTTGCCTAGGCAACTCAGTCCAAGGTGCCTAAATCCCCCTCCACCCCTCCTAAGTACCCCAGACAGAGTGGCAACACGTTGGAGGGCTTCTGTGGAGAAACCCGCCAAAAAGTGGAACAAAGGGCTTGACTTGGGTTGGAGTCACAGAAGAGAAGACAAACGCCATTTTAGAACCGAGTTTTGGCAAAAAATACCAACCAGAGAATTAATAATAATTAAATAAACCGGCGGTATGTTCGAGGCTATCGTATTTAAATAAATAAAGATAGTAGCCTCGAACAATGGGAAAATCCCATAGAGAAATATTCGCGGTTGAATATAAAAAGTAGTATCCACTGCCACCAGCCAAAACTCGATCAGGGGGGACGTGCCCCCTCGACTAACAGACCCCGAGGCAATTGAATTGCCCCAGCCAGTACGTCCACAATATGATGGTTTGTACTGGTTCTGTTCAGAATTCAAGACTAGTAAAGTCAATGGTGACTTTACATGCCCTGGGAGACAGTAGTCAGTCCCAGGGTATGGAGTCTATACTGGGGGGTCACTATGACACCCCTGTGTTACTGCACTGAGGGTGCTGTGTAACACACATCACAAAAACACATGAAGCCCTATGGAGTAAAAGACCCCATAGCCCATTATACACATCTAGAGTCAAAGGAACACACTCAAATCATGTCCAAGAGTGAGGGTAAAAAAAGAGTCTCACTCTTGGCAGGAGAAAAAAATAAAGCTGCTGGGGGACTCATTAGGTTAGGAAATTAAGCCTAAACAGAGAATTCTCCCTAACAGTTACCGTCTCCTGATACGCCAGGGCTTGAAAGTCCATGCCTATCGCAAGGTGCGCCCGGGCACCCCACCATAGAATCGCCCGATGGAACTCCTCGTCGAGCGGGATCCTGTCTTCGAAGCTGCCCACCGCTTGAATCCAGCGGGCGTCGAGGAACTCTTGTAGCGGACGCGTCCGAAGTCTGCAAAGGGGCACAAGGTAGATGCATGAGGACATCATCCCGAGGAGGGACTTGATGGACCTCACTCTGGCCACATCCATGGCTAACAGGCACTGCACCTTGCCCAAAATGGCCTTCGTCCTTTCTTCCGACTGAGATGCCAGTCGCTTCACTGTATCGAGCTTCGCTCCCAGAAACAGTGCCACCTGCGACGAACCAGATGGGATTTGGGGTAGTTGATGGCGAATCCCAGCTCCGTGAGCAGGCGGAAGGTCCTCGCTGTGTGTTCGACGGTGAGTTCTCTTGACCTTGCATGGATTAGCCAGTCGTCCAGGTAGGGGTAGACGTGGATCCCTTGCAGGCGCAGCCGCACCGCCACAGGTGCGAGGCACTTGGTGAACACCCTGGGTGCCGACTTTAATCCGAACGGCAGGGCTCTTAATTGGTAGTGACGCCCCTGGACTACGAATCTGAGGAACCTTCTGTGTCCTTTTAGAATGGGGATGTGGAAGTAAGCATCCTCCAGGTCCAGTGACAATAGGAAGTCGCCCTCCTCCAGCTGTCCCAGCATGTGCTGGAGGGTGACCATCCTGAATTTCTGTGCCTTGATGTACCTGTTCAACCGATGCAGGTCCAGGATGGGGCGCCAACCGCCGGTCTTCTTTCTGACGAGGAAGTATCTTGAGTATACTCCGCAGCCCCAGAGCCTCTTGGGGAAGAGCTCGAAGGCACCCTTCTTGAGCATCGCCCTTACCTTCAACAGCAGTTGAGGGACTTGATTCTCCTTCCTGGCCACGGGAGGAAGGCGAGGACACTTCTTTTGAAATTCCAGCAAGTGCCCGTGGGCCAGGGTGTCCAGCACCCAACGGTCTGTGGAGATGGACTCCCACACACGGACGAACTTCGTCAGCCAGCCTCCCACCGGGGTGCTTCGGTGGGGGCCCGACGCTACGGCCTGTTCAGTCCTGCTATGAAGAGGCCTTGCCGCCTTGGCCTCCTTGCCGACGGCAGCGAAACCCTCCTTGCTTGCCGTGGCCTCTGTAGGCCTCCTGGGACGAGGAGCGGGCCGCCTGGCGGTAAGAAGAAGAGCCGCCGCTGGATCCCTTCAGGGCTCCCTGTCTGCCTCCAGAGTTCCGAAAGGGCCGCCGTTGCTGAAGGACTCCTAGGGCACGGGCTGTTTCCGTGTCTGTCTTGATGGCCTGGAGGGACTCATCCACCGTCTTTCCAAACAGGTTGTTGCCGTCGAACACTCTGGTCTGGACGTCCTGGCGAAAGTCTGTTGCCTTGAGCCATCCTCATCGTCGGAGGCAAACCCTGTTGCCCAGTTGGCGAAATCCGGTATCAGCAATGTCCGTTGCCACCGTTATGGCGTGATCCGACACCACCTCTCCTTCCTGCAGAATCTGCAGAGCCTCCACCCTCTTATCGTCCAGTAGGAAGTCTAGCAGAGGAGCTATCTTGAACCAAAGCTCCCTGTTATAACGGGCCACAATCGCTATTGCATTGGCCGCCTTAATCATCATCGCCGCCGACGAGATGAGTCGTCCCATGGAGTCCAACTTCTTGCCCTCGCTGTCCGGCGGGGAAGTGGAAGTTGAAGCCGCCGCACAGCGAGACGACAGAGAGCGGCGTGGGCTGGGCCCTGAGGCACAAGGGGGCGTCATCGGGGACCCGGTAATTCTTCTCGTACCCGTCCCTCTTGGCGGGTGTCGTGGAAGGGTTCTTGAGGATAGCCAGCCGCTCGTCCCAGATGTCATCGAGCAACGGCACTGCGAGGACCGTCTTTCTCTTGGCCTCTCGTCGTTGGTAAAGAAAACCTTCCTTTTTCTGTTCCTCAGGGCAGAGCTGGAAGAGCTCAGATGCCCTGGCTATCATGGCGTGAAAAGAGCCAATTTCGTCGGGCGGAGAGGCCAGGGGGGGGGGTGATGACGGGATGTCCGTTGTGTCATCGCTGCCGTCGTCATCCGTCCCCGTTGCCGTATCCGTCGCCGTATCCTCCCGAGGGTCCGGCGAGGGGGATGAGGGGTCCACAGGCCACGCGGGCACGAAGGGTGGAGCGGGGTGGACTCTCCTCTGCTTGTTCGGAGGGCTACCCGACGGGCCTGGTTCTGGATCCTCCGTCGGGGTCCGTGGTAACCTCGTCCTTATCTCAGAACATAAGGATTGGATCGCCAACAAAATGGCCGCCGAACTATCCTGGGGCTCGGGTAATGGCTGCGATGGACGGGATGGCTGCTCCACTGGGCCCTCGTCGTCGCTATCTTCGATCAAATCAGCGGGAATCGTCCCCTGGGATCGAACCTTCTCGAACCTCTCGTTGAGGCCTCTGAACCTCTCGTTGAAGCCTTTCACGGCCTCCACCGGATCCTCCTCGGAGGCTGAATCCGAGTCCGTAATGGCCACTGCCCCCCCCCTTTTTCCGACGGGGTCTTCATGGGAGTCTTAACGATGGTCTGGAAAGAGGATTCCCTCCGCGGAGGCAGGGAAACTCTGGGCCCCGAGGCCGCCTCCACTGGCGTAGCCTCTGCCGGCTTCACCAGGGCCGCTGCGACAACCTCGATAGAGGCCTTTGCCGGGTGGATCAAGGCCCTCACCACCTTAGGTGCGTCCTGGGCCTTCGCTTCGGGGGGAGGGTCATCGCTTCGCTCCCCCTCGACTCCCCTTGAGATCGACCGGGGCCTCTCCAGAAGTTTACCCAGGTTCTCGGACTTCTTCTTCACCGAACCAGAGCGCTGGCTCGTGGTTGATCGTGCCGGGGAAGTCGCGCCCTGCCTGGCAGCCGAGGAGCCCAACCTTTCGGCGCTCCCGGTGCCCGCAGACTCATGGTGCTTGGCCTTCTGTTGGGCCCCTGTTGTTACGCTCACCTGGACCCCACAGGGGTGTCGATCGGACCCGGACAGCTGTGGTCTCCTTCAACGTGATGCGTAGTGCAGAGATGACTGTCTGGACTGGTCCGCCTAGTCTCGTCTGCTGGACCCGAAGAAGTATTTTCCTGCAAGTGGAGACCGGGATTAACCACCTGTGGGTTTTACTGATGGCCTCCCAACGGTTATCGCTCTCCCCCACTAATCTCTGATATCCCCTTAGTAACCTCACCTTATGTTCGTAAAAGATGAGCTCTCCATCCTGCATGTCTTGCAGGGGCGCGTAGATGCCAGTTACTTAACTGGTTTGAAGGCGTTGCGAGCATTCCGGTAAGTATTGACTCCGAAGTCCCTGGCGGGATTGGTAAGTATCAAGTTCAAAGAGTTCAATGTGCCCTATGTTCACTCTTGTCCCCTTCCTTCCTTAAGTTGCAACTGAGTTCGTAAGAAGAAGGTCTCGTAGCTTCTGCTGGCGTTCAGGTAAGAGTCTGTGTTACCCAACGCTGTCTGGTAACTATTGCATGCGTTAACGTGTTTTTTTTCTCCCTCTTTACAGATGAAAATGTGGAGAGTTATGGAATAATACAGCCGGTGGTAAATCAGGTAAGTCTATGGTGGTAAGAGGTTGTATTTGTTGATTCCCTTGGCTCACCTTGTTTTTTCTTGTGTCCCCTAGGTGCCGGATTACGGCGAAGAAATGATGGAGACAGTGCCGGATCGAAAGATGCTGTGAGAACTGGTGAGTATGGCGCCGTGCTGGAGCTGGCGAAGCGACGCGTGCAGGACTGATGTTCTTTCCAGGTCCGGAGATGAAATGGTTTCGGAATTAGGTGAGGAATTTGAAATAAGTTAGTTTTCTAACCTTGTCCTTTTCTTCTTTATTCTAGGAGCTCCGGATTCGAGGCGGGTGCGGCAGAAGACTGGATGCTGGCTGCAGGCTGCAGGCACGCGGGCGTGGCAGAAGACTGGATGCTGGCTGCAGGCACAGTGAGCGTCACGCTGCCGGTTGCAGAATAACGCGAAGCATGTGCTGCTGTTCGGGTGTGGTTTAAATAGCCTCCAAAGTAGTTCCAGGTAAGAAGTTCCCTAGAGCCACACCCGAGTAAAAAATAGTCCCTGTAACAAAATAGTCCCATCCAGGCCTCATGTAGGCTTGGACTCTTTTGCAGCATGGTCTGCATCAGGTGAGTAAAGTCTATGAGCCTGGCGCCTACGGCGCCAGGACTGAACCCAGACAGCCCCTAGCCGGGGCTGCTGAGGTTTAAACAAATGTCTGGATGCCTGCTCCCGGAGCTGAGGGCCTTGGTCCTGATGCCCGGGGGTAGGCATCATGACACCCGTCGCCGGGGCGCCCTCACAGGACTTAGAAGACCGCTCAGACTTTTTCTTCGCCTTCTCACCTGCTGTGCCCTTCTCCAGCCAGGCGGTGGGAACGACGATTTTGCTTGGTCCGTTCCGACAGGTTCTTGCAGAACGCACAGTCCTTCTCCACGTGCGTCTTGTCCTCATGAAGGCAGTAGAGACATCTCGAATGCTCGTCCTCCTTGAAAACATTTTGCAATCCGCATCCTGGGCAGCTCCTGAACAGCTTGGATCCGGGCGTCGAGCTTCCCTTGTCCTGGGCCATGTCCGTTGAGGTAGGCCACAGATCTTCTGGAATCCTTCAAGAAGCGTAACTTAACGAAAACTTCACCCTTGAGGGGCGTAGAAGAATTCCGAAACGGGTCCCCGCTATCGGAAGTAGAAACGGTGGAGCTTGAGGCTCAATTAACCGAAAAAATGAGAAAAATCTCCTGAAAAAGCACGAAAACGCAGTAAAAGCTCGAGAGCCAAAACACGAGGACTCCCAACACTTGAACGTGCGGTAAAAATCTGAGGATGGCTGCCAGGGGAGGAGCTTAATTAGAGGGCAGTCATTGGATGGGGGCAGTATGACCCAGAGATCAGTGATTGGTTACTACTAAGAAAGATCAGAAACGAAACTGATACTGATTTTTTCTTTACCGAGGATTCCCGGCCTGACAACGGGGAATATTCATGAGCATGTGAATCCATGCCAGACCCCATGCTGGAGAAATACATTTGATGTCACCGGAAGGGAGTCGTTTCTTACCTGTAACTCCATTTCTCCAGCGTTGGTATCTTCCATGGATTCACATGCTTAGAATATTCCCTGTCATCAGGCTGGGAACCCTCAGTATCTTTTTTAAAAGCGTTTTCCATTGGAAAAAACTCGACACTTTAGTGTCCTACCGACGTCCTTTTGGGATGCTTACGCATGACCCAATAGGACGTAGGGTATAAATAGCCCCGCCCCCGTGGCTCCCTTCAGATTTTAACCTCCAAAGTAAAGGCAACAACCAGGTTTGCATTCAGGGGAGGCCGGCAGGCGCATGTGAATCCATAAAAGATACCAACGCTGGAGAAATGGAGTAACAGGTAAGAAACGACTCCCTTCTCCAGCATTGGATCTTTCATGCATTCACATGCTTAGAATGGACTACATAGCAGTACCTCTACACATGGCGGCGTGTAATGCAAACCACCACAATAACAACGCAAACATACAATCAGCAATATCATCAATAATGCTGAGTAAATGTATGGGGCACCGACCAGGAAGCTGCCTGACAGATGTCCTCCAGCGGAATCCCCGACCACAATGCCGCTGATAATGCAGTGGACCTTGTCGAGTGAGCCTTTGGACGCCTCTCCAGAGGCTTTCCCGCCTTAGAGTGACAGAAGGCAATAGTTGATGAAACCCAGCGCGATAGTCCTTGTTTGGAGATTGCTCTTCCCTTTACTGAGGGTCCATAAGCCACAAACAGCTGCCTTGTACGCCTGAATTCCTGAGTACGACTCAGATAAAACTTCAATGCTCTTTTGACGTCCAATGTATGTAGAGCTTTCTCAGCTAGTGAGGAAGCCAAATCGAAGAATGCTGGTAGCACAATAGAAGAGTGTTTATGGAACGTAGTTGGCACCTTCGGAATAAAGTGAGGGTTAGTCGCTAACATCACCTTGTCCTTGAAGAAACTCAGTACGGAGGGTCAATCACCAGTGCTTGCAGTTCCGATATTCTTCTTGCTGACGTAATGGCCACCAAAAAGGCCATCTTCCACGACAAAAACTTCAGGGGCGTCGACGACATAGGCTCGGACGGAGCCTTCATTAGCCCTGACAGCACCAGATTGAGAATCCAACCAGGAGGGAACGTTTTGGCCAGAGGAAAAGTCCGGAATAAACCTCTCAGAAAATGTTTAACTAGACGATCACTGAACAACAGAGTCAAATGCCTCCTTCGAGTAAACCTAGAAATGGCCACCAGGTGGAGCTTAACGGAAGAGAATGCCAAACCTCTCTTTGCCAAGTCTAGTAAATAAGGCAGAATTTGCTCTGACGAAATGTTTAAAGGGTCCACCCCATGCTGATCCTTACAACACATAGAAAACCTTTTCCACTTGCATGCATACGAGACGTTCGTGAATGGAGCCCTTACCGCCTGCAAAACACGGCGACAGTCTCCAGAAATGTTCAGCAAACCAAACTCGGAGAAGCCAGCAGCCAAGCCGTCAGGCTGAGGGAGCCCGGGTTGTGATGCCAAACTGCTCCCTTGTCTTGGAATAGAAGGTCCGCCATCACTTGAAACCTCACTGGTTCTGTCACGGATAAATGGAGCAGGTCCGAAAACCATGGCTGCCTGGCCCGATGAGGGGCAATCATAATCGGCATGGGTGTTTCTGAATCCACTGGAGGGTCCGCCGGAAGAGTGGAACCGAGGGAACGCATACGCGAACCTGCCCGTCCACGGGAAGGAGAACGCATCCCCCAGAGAATTGGGCTATGGCCATCTGCTTGCGAACTGCTTGCATTTTTTGTTTTCCCGGGTGACGAAGAGATCCAGCGAAGGACAACCTCATTTCCTGAAGATGTTTAACACGTGCTGGTCCTTCAGCTGCCACTCGTGGAGTTGGTTCATCTCCCTGCTGAGGGAGTCTGCCTGTACATTCATCACCCCTGGTAGGTGAAATGTTACGATGTTCATGTCTTGTTTGAGTGCCCAATGCCATAGTTCCTGAGCCTCGCTCGAGAGCGTTCTACCTCAGGAAGCAAGGGGGCATTCGTTCAGAACATCGTGGTTGTATTGTCCGTCAACACTCACCACTAATCCTCGTATGCGCGGCAAAAAGGATCTTAGAGCCCAATGAACCGCTCTTAGTTCCAGCACATTGATGTGAAGGCTCGATTCTCCTGGGCACCACCGGCCTTGAACTTGTAAGGACCCCAGATGAGCTCCCCATCCTGTTTGGGAGGCATCCGTCACAATTGTGGATTGGAATTCCGACTCCAGTAGCAGCATTCCTCGTGTCAGATTGTCCGAGAGTTGCCACCACCGAAGTGCTTCTAGTAAATCGCTGTTGATCATCACTTTGTCGGACCATAATCCGTGACTTTGAGTCCATCGGTCTGCTAGAAATTCTTGTATTGGTCTCATGAAGAGACGACAGTTCTTGACCAACGGGATACAAGATGCCATGGCTCCTAGTAGTGACATGTAGCTTCTGACTGACACTCTGGTTCCCAGTCCCCAATTCGCCGCTTTCTGCTCAAGTTTTTGAACTCTCTCGACAGAAGGCTTCACCAGCCCCGCTTGAGTCTGGAATTCCGCGCCCAAAAACACCAAGCCCCTGAGGGAGACAGAAAAGATTTTTCGAAGTTGACTGCAAAGCCCAACCGTTGCAGCAGCTGCATGGTAATGTCGAGGCTTGCCTGCATCCTCGCCGGCGACGAGCGCCATATTAGCCAGTCGTCCAGGTAAGGGTAGACATGATTACCTTCTCGTCGTAGCCATGCCGCCACTGTAGCCAAACATTTCGTAAGCGTCCTGGGAGACGATTTTAGACCGAATGGGAGCACTCGGAATTGGTAATGACTGACCCACTACAAACCTCAGGAATTTTCTGTGTTGCCGACGCATTAGTATGTGCAAATGAGTCTTCTAAGTCCAACGATACCAGAAAGTCCCCGGGTTGTATCGACCGGATGACCTCTTGAAGTGCAAGCATCATGAACTTCAGGCGTTGCAGAGTCTTGTTGAGAGCTTCACGGTCCAATGAAATTATCTCCCATTCGTCGACGCTTTGGGCCACTCTGCCTCCCAAGACGTCTTGAAGATTGTCATTGCTGAGATTTCGATTGTTTACTCTTGGTTGACTAAGACTGTCCTCTCCTTCTAGAGGTCTGGAAATCACGGCCTCTCCGTGTCGCCTGAACTGCTCGTCTGTATCCTTGTGAGGATCTATTGTAGTTCCGGTCTCTGGATGTGGCAAATCGAGAATTCCCCGAAGCTCCAAGAAAAGGACGAAAGGACGAATCGCTCGTCCACTTTGTAATGCTCCCAGTGATCTTGCTGTATCTGAATCCTCCTTCATGCCCTTAAGGGCTTCATCTATCTTTTCCCCAAACAATTTCTCACCTTCACGGGGCATGTCTAGCACTTTGTAATGGACTTCCCGCCTAAAGTCTGTACACTTTAACCAAGCCTGTCGCGTTAGCACCACCCCATTATTTATCTGCTTGAAACCCGATTCCGCTAAATCTACAGCGATGTTAATGCTGTGATTTGATGCCTCCTCACCTTCACCCACCAGTAACATGGCTGTCTTCGGGTGTTCTTCGGACAGATGTTCCAAGATGGGGGCCAGGCGATGCCACATTTCGCGTCGTAGCGTGCCATAATCGCTAACGAGTTAGCAGCCTTGACCGTCGTTGCTCCCACTGTTAAGACTTTCTTTCCAAAGGCATCCTGCTTTCTCGCTTCGCTGTCCGGAGGTGTTGTGCACTTCTGTTGTGACCTAGCTTTTCTGCTAGCCGCCGCCGACACCACAGATTCGGGAGAAGGCTGTGCTGTTAAACACTTTGGTGTAGAGTCGGGGCTTTACATTTTTTCTCCAACCTGCCTTTGATTGCAGGCTCTGAAAATGGATGGCGCATGGTCTGTAATCCTTCCTGCCAAACGTGGTCCAGGATTGGAACCGAGAAGATTGACTTTCTTCTCTTACCCATATGGCAGGAAGCATTCTTTCCGTTCTTCCACTGGGGTCAGACCAAACTCAACACAGGCTTTCGCCATCATGGCATGGAAAAGCCCCAATGTCATCTGGTGGTGACGGTTGCGCCGGACTCCTAGGAGCTTCTATTTCTGCTTCAGATTCCCACGTAGGGTCTTTCGACGGCGACAATGAAATGTCCGAGATGGAGTCTCTGGGACCTTGATCCGACTCTGAGAGCTCACCCTCTTCTGGGTGTGAAGGTCAAGGTTCTTCGCTGACTGGCCGGGAAGCCGGCAACTCAGCCGTGGACATTGAACGTGGAGCGGGGCCTGCTGCGTCGACGATGGGTGTCACCGGAGGCGTACCCAGGGGAGGCAGTCTTGCATCCAACTGGCTTAAGAGGGATTGCAGCGTAGACAACACCTGTAGAGACAACATCGTTTGCGGATTTAGCAGAGAAGACGTAGGTGGGACATTTTGGATCCCCGACGTCGACGGGCCAATGCCCTGTAAGCCGAGATCTGTTGGATGCACCACAGGTTCTCGTTCCTCCTCCATCGACGACACAGAGAGCGGACTCCTGTTGTAATAAGGTGTCCGGTACAACTGCGTCATACACCGCAGGTTGCTAAGACCATTGAGCATCCACCGTCGACAATGAAAACCTGGGAGCTTCTCCTTCGTCGATCGCCACTGGGGTCGACGACACCACTGCAGGGATCGACCGTGCAGACGGTAGTGAAGCCGTCGACGACGGGACTCCCGCTGACAGTGCTGGCAGTTGTGGCGCAGATTTGCTAGGCGATCCCACCTTTTTCGGTCGGTGCGTTGAAGATTCCTTACTCGAGGAAGACCTATGATGGTCTCCTGAGGAGGAGCGCCTCAAAGGATCTTTTCTATCCTTTTTTGATGTAGAAGGCGACAGATATTTTTCTGGCTTCCGGGCCTGGTTCCGAATGACCATGTTTTGACGATGAAGGAGCAACTTTCGTTAGATATGTTTCCCTGAAGAGGAACAACTCTTTTCCGTAGGCCGTGGCTTTATTGCCAGAGGTTCAGCCGACACTGACCAGCAAGGAACTGCGGGGGACTTCGGTCTGTTAGATGCCAGACTGCGCACTGATCCTACCTCAGATGTAGGGTAGGTTCCCTCATTTAGCCACGATATCAGAAGCCGATTACGGACCTTCAACGTTTTTGCAAGAACCCCTTGCAGATGTCACATGTATCCGCGGAGTGATGAGGGTAGAGACAATAGAGGCAGTCCATATGCCCGTCCCCTTTATAAACTTTCATCATTCCGCACGTAGCACATGGGCGGGACAACGCTTTCCCCGACATTGGGAAAGAGAACTGCAACTTAACAAAGTGTAGAAAACACAAGGTGATCCCGACTACTTTGGAGACGGTTGAAATCTGAAGGGAGCCGCGGGGGTGGGGCTATTTATACCCAACGTCCTATTGGGTCATGTATAAGCGTCCCAAAAGGACGTCGGTAGGACACTAACGTGTCGAGTTTTTTCCAATGGAAAACACTTTTAAAAAAGGATACTGAGGGTTCCCGGCCTGACGACGGGAATATTGTAAGCATGTGAATCCATGAAAGATCCAATGCTGGAAATGTAGAGACATCAGCTGGGGATTTGGGTGAATAAATCCAATACCCTTGTCCTATTCAACCACATAAGGCCATGTCTCTGTCTGTTCACCTACCAACCAATGATCTTTGAAGTCTGTCGATGGCGACTGAACTCTCAAGGTATCCGTCAAAATTGTATGTGATGGGCATATCACAAGACAGTCTGGGCCTAATTCCTGCCCCAAACATAATTAAGCTGTGGTGTAATCTTATTAACGATTAACACTGCTAAATGGTTAGCAAGTAAACAGAAGCAGGAACCAGAAGGGCAGGAAACAGCTTTTCTGGCCAATCCATTGATCACGGAGGCACAAGAAAAAAGGAATGCAGTTAATAAGGAATAAGAAAATAAATCCAACAAATTGAAAAGTGACATTATGACTTTCAAAAGAAAAGGTATACCCATACTTGATGCAGGATTATAAACAACCCAATTGGAGCTTTAGGCCCTTATATAACAGACCATTAAACGTTGGGTGACTTTTTCAGACACTAGCTCCCCGGGAGATGTTGCAGGCAACCAGGGCTGCCTACAACCTAACATTTTTACAAGTTTTTTAGAAAGGGGGCGACGCCCACACATGATAGGGAAACTTTCAATACCCGCCAATGGGGGTATCCCAAGTAGAACTCGTCATTTTCAATCTATCCGATTAGGAGTTGACAGATGAATCTTATGTGCTAAAGAAACCTTTATGCTTTGTCCCGTCTCAGGATAACCCGTTAAATAACACTGAGCTTCAACTAAAAAAATGTTTTAGAAATGTTAGACTACAAGCTTTCTTTATGAACAAGGAAGACCACACCAACACAATTTACGGGCTTTAGACCCAAGTCGACCTTTACGTCAGGGGATGGCGATATATCCAGGAAATGGTTACATTTGAAAATATGTTTTTGCGGGCCTTACCGAACCTGCTTTCAAGCCAGCCGTGGTCGGGCTCACATCAAAATCTAAGCAAAGATGAAAATCGAGCTTCAGAAAACAGGGATATTGTAATTAAGCCAGCGGATAAAGGAGGCGGTATTGTGATCGTGGGCAGAAATCAATGTATTACAATTGTACAATCGTTGATAAACAACGAGAACCATTACTCCAAAATATCGGAGGACCACACTAATGAACTGATGGAACAGCTCCAGGACTTCTGTACTTCAGGAATACAACAGGGGTTTCTTACTCCAGAAGAGGCTCGATTCCTAATCCCTAGAGAATGTCAGCTGCCTATGTTATATGATTTGCCAAAGATCCCTAAAAATCGGGATCATCTAACAGGCAGACCAATAATTTTTTTGTATGTGGGTCTGCATTGGAACCTTGTGGCAAATAAATAGAAAAGGTCATACAGAATTGGCAGAAAATATACCGTCCTTTTTGAAGACATCACAGAAGTCATTAACTCATTTGAAGATCTACCATTTGACCAAGACCACAACCTCTTGGTGTCCCTCAACATACCAGCATTGAATACGAGCATCCCTCAGAATGAGGCTCTGGACACCCTAAGTGCTGAAATTAAACAATCGACCAACGCCACATGCTATACCAACAGGGTTTGCTTTGCGTTTGCTCCAGATAGCACTATGCAAAAAAAAAAAAAAAAAACCTGTAAACCAACTATGTGCAAAAGCCAATATTTATATGGCACATTTTGAAGATCTCTTTATTTACAACAACAACCCCTTTGACAATCAAGCCCAACACTGGAAAAGCTTTATCGATGACATTCTTTATTTGGCAGGTAGTAGAGCAACATTAGATGAGTTTTATTTCTTGGTTAAATCAATTTAACAGCAATTTGGTATTTACATGCCATTGCGACAATGTGTCACTGCCATTCTCCGATTTACTTATTTGCCATCAAAATGGATGATTTTATATTGCAACACCTTATATTGCAAGGCAACAGACCGGAAAACTTTATTACTTTATTCCAGCCAGCACCCTAGATCAAGGGACAATCTACCCGATGGGCAGTTTTTAAGAATGCGGTGGAACTGCTCTTTGAATAGTGATTTCAAACAGTATGCACCAAGTCTACGAGAGAAACAATCAGACGGGGCTATCCTTGTAAACTGATAAAAACATCAGCTAAGAGGGCACGGTATACCGATGGAGAACATTTGTGGAACTCTCGAGAAAAAAAGCCAGAGTCAGACCGAATTGTCTGTGTTACTACTTTTTCAAAACACAGTGCAGTTGAAGAAACTAATCAGACAAAATTGGAACCTCGTTGCCAGTACAGGATGTACAGCAAGTCCCCCTCTATTTGCACTTAAGCGTGGTAAGAACATTTGCAATAGACTGGTGCACTCTAGACTTCAAATTCCTTCACCTAATTTTGCACAAAACACTCTGCGTGCAGCTTGGACACAAGAACCTGTGCCAGTCATGGGGCACAATCCATGTGGCATGTGCAGCATTCGCCAATTTTCCATAAAAATGAATGTTTTGTTTCATGAAACGTTGTCTTGGCAGCTGCGGCAATTTACGAACTGCCAATCCAATGCCATTTACGCTATCAAGTGTCCCTGTGATTATTTATTTATTTGCATTTGTTGAGCGCACAGCAGACCGAAGACATTGTGGCACTAGTTACAGTGTTGCTTATACTTTGTTGCATACAGTTCATGTCCGTACGGTTACATTGGACGAGATATACTTTTTTACAGATATTCAAGAGCAGCAGGAGCACATGAGAACGGGGTTAGTTGAATAGGGCAGTTTTGAGCTTTTTTCAGAAGGAGAAGAGAGATGCGTCAGCTGTGAGGTCAATAGGTAGGGAATTCCAAAGTTTAGGTGCGAGGAAGGGGAAGCCTATGCCTCCTGCTTTGGTTCTGTTGATGCAAGGTATTACTAGTTGATTAGTGTATTGTGCTCTTCTTGGTCTCGTGGATTGATATCTACCTATCGTGTCAGATGAGTAAGAGGGAGTTGTGAGGTTGATGCATTTATGGGCGGTTGTGAGAATTTTGAAGGAGATACGGTCTTCGACTGGGCACCAGTGAGCTGCCTTTCTGGCTTCTGTGATGTGTTCTCTTTTTGGTATGCTGAGGGCTGCTCTGAGAGCGTTATTTTGAGTTGTTTGGAGCATAGATAAGTTCATTTTGGAGGTGCCGGCTAGGAGCGCATTACAATAGTCTAGTTTGGCTCCTATAGTTGCTCGGGCGATGGAAAGGCAGTTATCCTTGGTTAGGGATGGTTTTATTGCATTAATGAGTTTAGTACTCAGTGCTGAGGCCGAGACTAGGGCGCTGACTTGTTTGTCCATGGATAGCATGGCGTCTATGTAAACCCCAGAGTTTTGACTGAGGATAGGACTGGGATGATACAAGTGTCTTTGTTGAAATTAATGTACAGTGGATTGAGGTTGGAGAGGGTGGATTTCTGTCCTAGAATGAGGATTTCGGTCTTGTCCCCGTTCAAGCAGAGGACGTTGGTAGCCATCCATGCTTGTATGGTAGAGTAGATTTGCTGTAGGGTAGAGGCGCCTTGGTGGTAATTCCCTGTCAGGGAGAGGAGATTCTGGGTGTCGTCGGTGTAGTTTGTGTAGGTGATCCCCAGCGGGTCTAGTTTATCAAATAGTGGCTTGGTAAAAAGATTATAGAGCGTGGGGGCAGTACAGGAGCCTTGTGGCACACCACAGTGGATGATGGAGGGTGCTGCATGTGCTGTGTTCGAGAACACTTTCATAACTCTACCCTCTAAGAATGATGTTACCGAGGATGCCACGTCTTTAGAGAAGTGTGCAGCGTGTGTCAGGTGACTGGTAAGAGTAGTGTGGTCTACCAGATAAAACGCAGCTGAGAGGTCAAGGAGAAGGAGGAGGGCGGGCTTGCCTTTATCTAGGATGTTGGTAATTTCGTTTTTTTAAGTCTAGAAGGGCGGTTTCAGTTCCGTGTCCCTTGCGGAACCCAGATTGTCTTTTACCTAGGATTGCGTTAGATTCAAGTTATAGTTGAATCTGTTTGTGGGTGGCCTTGTCAAGTAGTTTCAGGAGGAATGGGACTGTGGTTATGGGTCGGTAGTTGTTAGGGTTAGCAGGGTCTAGTGTCGTTTTTTTTAAGAGAGGGCATACCCAGGCCTCTTTAAGGCTGTCTGGGACTACGCCCGTTTTGATGGATGAATTGATGAAAGCAGTGAGAAGAGGGGCGAGTGGTTCTGCGCAGTCTATGATGATTTTAGGGAGGCATACATCACCCTTGCATTGTGAAGGTTTTCAGGTGTCTGAGGATGTCGGTGACCTCAGCTTCGGAGATTTCGGTAAATGCAAATTTGGGCAAGTTTCTTACTTTTACATTAGGTTTTATCTGTGCATGTGCACTTTGCTTTGGTAAGGTATTGAAGTGGTGGGATATTTTGTTTTGGAGGAGGTTTATTTTTGTAAGCATGGCTGATTGAATGCCTGTACACCATGCCTCGTCTTTGACAATCTCATCAGGGCATGTAGGTGGTACGGTTAGTTCTTTGAATATATTGAAAAGTTCTTTAGAGTGGGAGTTGGCATTGGAGATGCGGTGGTTGTAGGCTTCAGATTTAGCAAGGAAGATTGCGTCTTTGTATTTTTTTGCTATGGATTTGAAGCTATGGTATATTGGCATGACAACAAAAAAAGTGGCGACCAGGATTAATGAGCATCGGTCACGTATTCGTACAAGGAATATGATGGTGCCAATGGTGCAACATTATGTTACAGCTAACCACACCAAAAATGATATGCAGTGGTTAATAATTGACCAACTAAAATGTGATGCTGGCAACTAATTAATGTCAAACAGACTACTTCAACTAGAACAGCAATGGCTTCATCACTTACGTACACATGTGAAGGGCCTGAATGACGACTACAGTGGCTGGTTCTGCTAGCCAAAATGTGGGTCTAGAGATGGAGTAGTTGGGGAAACATGTAATGCATACTTCGAACAACACATTTGGTTGTTGGATGTTTCCTCTAATGTTTTTTTCTATGGCGCCTTTCAGTAATTGGGACTATAGAACGTTGGCATCAAACAGGAAGCATTCCGTGAAAATGATATTCTTGGGGGACATCCATGTTGACCATACGGGAGATGAGTGCGCACAGTGAAGATTACTTTTCAATTTATATTCCCAGTACGAACATGGGATGCGTTTTGGAGCCAAGCCTCCATGGAGTCCACAAGGAAAGACGTGTGGGCTAGCTCTCCTTAAATAGATGACATTAACGCAAGACCTTCAGCTCGGGAACTTGAAAGAAAACGAGACGCCGAATGGAGGTGAAGGGCCCCGAACGGTCGGCCAGGTTACGTGGAGGGGGACCAGTAACAAAAAACTAGTGAGTAAGGCTTAAAAACCATGAGTGAGCATAAAACATCTGTGCTGGCTCGGCGGGGAGAATGATTTGCTAACCAGACTGGCGTGATTTCATTTCGTACACAGCCTCTCAATATTAATTGGGCAAAATACATCTAGCAAAGTAGTGCTCTGCAAGGCAGGGTTTACGATTTAAGATCTAGATCACCTGCGATATAGGCCGGTCTTTGAAGTCACTTTATACAGTCTTTGGATTTATGGTGCAATTCAGCCCCCCTTAAAATGCTGCTTTCGTTGTGATTTTCAGATTCGTCTTAACTTGGAGGTTATGAACGTTGATGTAGCAATGATCTTTTACGACATCCACAACAGAGTTACTCCAAGCCTTTATAGGCAACTCTTTACTTCGGAATAGTTTGGAAGTAATGACATGAACACATAGTTCTAAAGAGGACGCTAGGTCGAGATTGGAGGGTTCAATGGTTGTGATGGTGTTTGGGTTAAATTGTTTAATTTCCAGAGTACCTTTTTAAACAAATGAAAGACATCCAAGAAAATGCAACTGGCCCGAGAATGTAGAATAGCTCACCACAAAAAAAAAAGAAAAAGAAAAAAAAGTATTTTTCCTTAAGATTGGGATGCACTCCTCTCAATTGACTTTGTTTTGTCCTGATGATGGCGGTCTATGTAATTCAGGAAGACCATAAAGCCGAAACTTGAGTCAACACAGAAATACTGTATTGATTCACATTGACTGACAGCGGTTTTAAAGTGAAAAACCTAAACTATCTCAATTATATGTGATGTAGGCCATTGAAAAAGGAACAGTGCAATGGTGGCTGCTTTCTATTGTATTTTTGCACTTGAGGTGGATATATAGACCCTCTATTGTCATTTTAATAGTATCTTGTATGAATGCATGTAACAGGAATGTTTGATGTGGGATGATTGGCTGATGAAAGGTTTACAGGGTACTGCATTTGCACTTCAGTATTTGTTATTACTAGTGATAAGATTATGGATGCATTATCTGTTGTAGAGATTAATTTAAAACATGTATAAGCAATTTTGAATAAAACATTATGAAACAATTTGGTAAGAAGGGCCTCTTTTAAAAAAAATTGGTTGTCTACTGAAATATCTGTTTAAAGTGAAGAAGGCGTTTTCTGTCTGTGTTGTCCCCAGACATTAGATTACCCCGTCAAGGCTCCCCATTCGAACCCACCAGTCTCATTAATGGTGGAATCAAAAGGTCCTCTTGTTGCTAGTCGGGACAACATAGATCTCAGAAGGAAGAGACCCATGTGGGAGTCTGGTCGTAATCGGGTTGTTGGACTTAGAAGTCTATACTGTGAGGCGTACAAAAGGAAGTCATTTTTAGACTTATGGATTCTGTCCAACGCCTCGGTCAGGAACTAAAGGAGCTGTTTGCCCCTTTGAAGGATATAGATTGATCATTGGCTGTGAATTACCATCATTAGGATCATGACTAATGGGCTCAGTCCCTACCTCTTTGCGCCGCACCATAGGACTGTTTGCCCGATCAACAATGGTTGGAGCAAATTTAACCTTACTATCCTTGCCAGGTATTTTTGCTTCAATGTAGCCCGACAAGATTGCTTGATGTAGGCAATGTCTCCAATTCAGGGGCCAGAGGGTGATTGCCTTGAACATTTAAATCAATGATGGTGTCCATAGCTGACAACTGACTCATGTATTTTGCAGACATTGGTGGATGTGGGTTTAAGCAGAGATTATTTTTTTGACTTTTACCCCTTGTTGGCTTTCCTCTTCTTTTTTCCTAGTCATATACTTGGAACGTGGAGGAGAGGAATAATATGATGCAAGGACTTTGGAAGTACCTCCTGCAACAGCGCTGCCCTCCCCCACTGTTACAATCTCTGAGGGTAAATCTGTGTGCACCAAAGGCTGTATTGAAACTCCAATGCACCCCACCAGCGGCAATGGAGCGTGGCAGCTCAGTGATATCCAATCCCGAACTACCAATGCAGCCTGGTACCGACATCGGGGCTTAAGGATGTAAATCAAAATGACCAATCTCCCTACAGGACAGCTCCCTCAGATACCCATCCACAAAGGATAGTTTTTCATTTATCAGTTCAGAGTATCAGTATTGGACCTCACCGCACTTGACCAGTTCTTGTTGGTCATAGAATGCTGGTAGCTCTTTGTTAATGTTTGTAGAAAATATCCCCCAAATATGCTCTTCTCTAGGCTTGTATGACTTGAGTGGTGGAGGTTTATTCCAAAAATCTCCCGACTGAGAGAATGAAAGCGGGGAATGTGTAGCTTCTCGCACCACGATTGGGTACCTGTAAGTCTGATGTCTGGGATGCCATATTTTTTCTTGTAGTCCACATTACATTAGTTATCACCCGTGTATCATTTCCTGCAGCCCCAGTGGACGACCCATTGGGTTGAGAGCCATGATGGGTTAGAGGAAATACACTTGTGAATTTAGGGTGGACCTCAAGAGATATCGCAGGGTTACTATTGCCCCTATGGGGGCCATCAGGGCGTCCTATTGGTGGCTGAACCCCTACTTCCTGATGGCTGCCCAATTCTCCGGCTCTGTTAGCCACCACCTGCCCCTGCTCACCTGTGCCCCCATTCAGGGACAAAGGAATGGCAATGGGAGACTTGGCCGTTTTGCATCCAGACAGCAATTCCAAGTCTGTAATTTCTTTTACAATACCCTGGCTCTCCGTTGTGAAGTTCATGAAAGAGTCATCCTGCAGGCTCTCGGGGGAGTTACCACACACATTTTTATCAGACATTTCTTGACCCAAATTATAGTCCACATATTTCAACCCCACCTCATTGCCTGATGCCTCGAACATAAAAGAATGTACCTGTTGAGAGCCAAAAACAAAGGCATCTGCCGTAGAAGTCTGTCGGTGCAGACCAGGCGGAGCAGAGTGTGGGGATATCTGTAAATCACCAAACAGTTTTGGGGCAGAGGGTGGAAACACAGCATGAAAGCGCACATGCTTACAGATTGGAAGAATATTAGGAGCTGCTAGCATGTTACGTAAAGTTTCAGGAGGAATACATCTTTGTGTAAGTTTGCTATGTCCCGGTGAAGATTTCGGGGATATTGAACCCCCTTCAACTCCCTAGCCCACTGTACGCCATTGTTGTCAATCCCCTGTGGTGAACATGACCCTAATCCACCAAGGGAGTCTGTTCCACCAAGGGAGTCTGCTCCAAGTCATTTACTCGTTCAGTGGGAGGCTCGGACAGCCGGGCACTAGTGTCAAAGGATTTATGTTTCTGTTGTTTGAAACTTGGCGAAAGCAATGTGCCATTAACTAAGCGAGAGGGGGGGTGAGGCTGTGCCCGAGTACAGCACTGCCCCGGACCTCAATGTGCGATGTCACATGATGGAAAAAAGAATACAAAAATAGCACAAACCCCCTCAATACAGTCAACATGGAAACAGACTCAAGGAGTTATCAGCCCACAGTTATCAGCCCTTTTTAGAAGTTGTAATCATCCCAAAAGTCAAAGAGCTGTGACCATTGCCTTCCCCAGAGAACTGACTCAAAGGCAATATGCCCGCAGTCGTCGGTCCTCTAAGAAAAATAGAGTACCAAATGTTCTTGACGCAGTGAGATCCCCCAGAAAGGCTGACTCAAAGGCCTTCCGCCCGCAGTCATCTCTCGGTCACAGTACACGAGATACGATGAAAAGTTTATTCCAAGAATGACATGCATTACTTACCGTAATAGCATTTCTGATTATTGTATCTTCTTAGATTCACCTGCTGTGCATATGGTCTGAACATCCAGTGGTAACCGCAGAGTATTGCATCTTGTCCTTCGGGGACCGAAAGGGGACGTCGGCATAGGCGTGTCTGTAACACTATCCCTATCGTGACGTGTGTAGTACCCAAAATCCCTCACGCGCCAAGGTCCCTCCGATTGTATTTTTTCTGCCATGAGGGAGCCCAAGGCTATAGTGAGTGATTACATAAAGAGAGAAGTAGTAAGACGTCCATGTTCCTTCCACCCCAAGCAGGGAGGTAGTGTGTGAGGGCTTCTTTCGGCCATGTTAGTAGGGTTCTGGAATAAAGTGGGTAGTTCTATTGACTGGTTCACATGGAACTTTGAAATGAATTTGGGCACAAACCTGGGATGTGTGCGCAGAACTACCTTATCTTTGTGGACTGTAACAAAGGGGTCTAAAACAGAAAGAGCCTGTAATTCGCTTACCCATCTTATAGAAGTGATAGCCACTAGGAAGGCTGTTTTATAAGTCAGGTCTTTTAGACTTGCTTTATGCATAGGCTCGAAGGGAGCTCCCATGAGCCTGGTCAAAACCACATTCCGATCCCCATCCAGGGGCTGGGTGAGAGATGGGAGGATAAATCCTCTTAACCCCTTTCATAAAGGCTTTAATTACTGGTATTTTCCACCTCAATACTTTTTGTTGTGATGTGGTGTAGGCTGACAGAGCAGCCAGATGAACCTCTAGGGAATTGAAGACTAACCCAGAGTCCAACAGGTGGGTTAGATACAACACAATGTGAGAGGGTGAGCAATCGATGGGATCGACGCCCTTGGAATTGCACCAGATGACAAAACGTTTCCATTTGCTGGCATGTTCAGAGTTTGTGGGCATGGGTGTAGGGTCTCTTCCCCACCCCCCCTGTCCTGAGACAACATGTTGTACGGGCAGGGCAGCTTGACTGGTGGGGAGACGGACATTTCCATCAGGTGAGCGAACCAGGTTTGGTGGGCCCACATGGGGGCCACCAGTATCATGGTAATTGGTTCCTGGTGCATCTTGTGCACTATCTTGTTGAGAAGGGGGGGTCGGGGGAAAAGCATAGACAAATTTCCCTGACCAAGTTATCCAAAGACCGTTCCCCTAGAGGTACATGGAGGTGTAGTCTTGGCATTGGGCGTTCTCCTGAGTTGCGAACAGGTCGATCTCTGGGAAACTCCATTCTGCGAAGACGTTGGACACAATGTCTTCGGGCAGTTGCCATTCGTATTCTTCTGGCAGAGGAAAATCTCTGCAGAGTATGTCTGCCAGAAGATTGACTTCCCCTGGAACATGTTGGGACAACAAAAACATCTTGTGTTTGAGAGCCCATATCCAAATGTTTTGGGACAGCTTGGCTAACCCTGGAGAGAGAGTGCCCCCTGTTTGTTCAGGTAATACATTGCTGTAGTGCTTTCGGTTACGATCAGCACTGTCTTCCCTTGCAGTTGACCCTGAAAGGCTTTCAATGCTTTGAACACTGCTAATAGCTCCAGTAAGTTTATATGGTAGGATGCTACTTGAGGGGACCACACTCTGTGGGCTATCTGCTGAAGCAGGTGAGCCCCCTACCCCGTGAGAGATGAGTCTGTCGTGAGAGTGGCTTCCACTGCAGGGGTGGTGAAGGTCTTCCCCTTCAAGAGGTTTTCTCTTGACTGGCACTGCAGAGAGAGAACGGGGGCTGGCAAGACAACTAACAGATCTTGCCATTGTCCTCTGGCCTGACACCACTGGCTTTTGAGCACTCTTGCATGGGACGCATGCGCAGCCGCGCGTGGGAAACCAAGTACATACGTGACGCCATCATTCCTAGCAAACGCATGGCCTTGCGTACCGTTACCTCCCAACTGGCTACATATTGAGGAATCAGAGAGCATGTTCTGAACCCTCTCGCTGGAGGGGAAGACAAGGCCGTCTTCCATCCGAATAAGCGCGCCCAGAAATTGTTTTACTTGGCTGGGGACTAAGCTGGATTTCTTTTCGTTGATAAAAAAACCCAGGCTGAAGAGGAGATCTACTGTTTTTTGGGTGTTCGAAAAACAAGCATCGAACAAGTCCCCCGTAATGAGCCAGTCGTCGAGGTAAGGGTAAACTGGGACTGATAGTCTGCGCAGGTGTGCTGCTGCCACTGCCAGGACTTTGGTAAACACCCTTGGCACTGAGGCGATGCCGAAGGGGAGTACCTTGAATTGGTAGTGTTTGTCCTGGATCATGAACCTTAGAAATTTTTGTGCGCTGGCAACATCAAAATATGAAAGTATGCATCTTTCATGTCCAATTTTGCCATGAAGTCCCCCTGTTTCAGCAATGGGATCACCTCCTGCAGTGTTACCATGCAAACCTTCTGGGGTTTTATAAACTTGTTCGCAGGTCTAGAACAGGACGCATGGTGAGATCCTTTTTGGGTACAAGGAAGTACACTGAATAAATACCCTCGTTTAACTGAAGAATAGGGACGGCTTCTATGGCGTCCTTTCCCAGCAGTGCTTCCACCTATTGGATCAGGATCTCCAGATGGTCTGGTGAAAGGCACCGTGAGCGCAGCGGTCTGAACTGTGGAGGTCGGGCGATTTCCAGGCAATAACCGTGGGCGACCGTCTTTAAGACCAACTGGTCGGAAGTTATCCCCACCCATGCCTTGAGGAAAGATGTTATTCGCCCCGCGGCTGGGGAGACATGGGAAGGGACCTGGACTTGGTGGTCATTTCTGACCAGAGGCGGTGGATCCTCTGGGATTGGGGCCTCCGCGTCTACCTTTGCCGCGTTTCTGATCCCTTGTAAGTAGGGCTTCCAGATGTTTGATTCATGGTGAAGTTACCCGTGCCGTAGTTTTTCGGACCAGCACAGGCTTGCCCTCGAAAGGACCGCTGAGAATTATTACCCCTCTGGGAAGAGTGTTTCTGTGTAATTTGGTGCAAAGATCTTATAGTCTCGTGCTCCTTCTTGGCCCTCTCCAATGCTTCATCCACTGCTTTCCCGAAGAGGTTAGTCTCCTCAATGTGTTTATTAATGAGGGAGGCCTGAGTCTCAGGTCTGAAGTCCGATGTACGCAGCCATGTGTGTCTTTTCAGAAGAGTACCTTGTGCAAGAGACATGCCTGCTGTTTCTGCAGTGTCCAGGGTGTTCCTCACTACATTCTGGTTAACCAGTCTTCCCACCGAATCAATGGCGAGAAGCTTTGTTCTGGTGGGTTCAGGAACCTCCTGGAGGCCTTCTCGGAGTATGTTTCATTGGGCATCATCGTAGCTTGCTAATAACGTAGTATTATTAGCAACCCAAATGTTGTATGCAGCTGCTGATGTGACACGTTTGCCCAGGGCATATAACCTTTTAGACTCCTTGTCCGGTGGCGATTCTCCTGTGGCAAGGCGTACCCCTGCCCTCTTTTGGGTGGTAGTCACTACCAGCGAGTCTGGGATGGTGTGCCCTTTGATATACAGAGGGTCGGTAGGAGAAGGCCGAAATCATTTTTCGACTCTTTGGTTCACTGCCTGTGTCTGAGCAGGTGTGACCAATGAGGGAGCTACCCGTCTCTTAACAGAGTTAAGGAGGGGGATGGATTGACTCGCCGGAGGCTTTTCCTTAATAATATTCTTCACAAAAGCCTGCTCAGGTACCGCCTCTTGAGTGGCAATTTTGAAGTATTCTGCCGCTTTTCTCGACATGGAGTTGAAAGCCATTTGGTCATCCACAGGGGAGGCATGGCGAGCCGGGGTGGACGGAAGAGAGTCCTGATCTTGCTGTGGTCCAAGGGTTTTGACCTTCCTGCTGGGTTTCCTCCCATTTGTCCGTCATATCCGGTTGATCTTCCTCAGTTTTCAAGAAAAGAAGCTTCTTCTTCTTCTTCATTATAGATGTCTCCATAAGTATCCATATGGATCACGTCTTCTTGTTGGAAAATATGAGACTGATCTACTTGAACCCGAGCCCTTTTCGGGGGCGGATGATCAGAAGAACTTATAATCCGCTCCAGCCGATCCATACAATCCTCAAATTTTTCTGTAGTCCATTTAGAGGACCCAAACGGGCCTACGCGAGGAGAAGCAACGTTCTCCGCACTGTGGCATTGACGGGAACCTCTAAGGGTGTCGGAGAGAGGCTCTTGACTATCTACTTAAGCCTCATCGGAATCGGTAACCCAATCCGCCGAAATCTTTTCAGTGGATTGGCCCATAATCTTAGGTGGAACCGGAGTAAGGCCCACCGCCGCTGCGATTCTTCCGATGCTACTTTGGATAGTTGCCGAATCATCGTGAGACAAAGGCTCCGTCCGATGATTTGTTGGCAGTAGAAATCCCGTCCGCGCCACCAGGAGGTTTAGCAGTCGGGTTTCCGGGTAGAGGTCTAGCTGTAGTTTTCGGGCCTACTGAGCCCTTGGAAATCGTTGAAGCGTCGGGCTCTCGACTTTCGACACGTGTAGGTTTTGATTGCCCAGTCGCAATACGCTGCTGCAAATGCAGGGAAGGATTTGGATCAGAGCGATCCGTGGGAACCGGCGCAGACTTCGGCGGCCCCGTTGGCGCTTTCGCCTTTTTCTACAAAGACGTCGAAATTGGTGTAGGGGTTGTGTGCTTAGTGCGATGCGCTTGTACGCCCCTGTTGCCGGGTGTGGTCCCTGTAGTAAGACCAGAGTCGAGCCTGGAAGGGTCGGGGACGGGCGTGGCTGACCTAGAAGTGTCCGCCTCAAGGTCTATAACATCCGCGTTGGACGTTTGGTCATCCGAACTACCCCTGTCACTTTCGGCTGGTGTGGCGGTGGGGGATGGTTGGGGGGGGGGCTCCTCACGTCACATAACGTACGCGGCCCACCGCTTTACACGGCGCTCCTTAAGGGTCTTGGGCCGAAGGAGTCTGCACACCGCTTCTCGTCGTGCTCTAGGGGGAGACAGGTGTTACACGTCCTGTGTTCGTCCTTCCAATGATATTGGACCCTACACTTAGGGCAGAATCTAAAAGGAGTCCTTTCCATAGCAAAAGGGAAGGATGACTAGACCGAAAGGGAAAAGGAGGAAAGACATACTAAATATGGCCACACCAACCCCACTCCCCCTACTGTATAGGTCAGCCAGAGGGCCCGATCACGTGGACAATCTGGCCGCCGGATCTTAGGCGCTGAAATCCACAGCTTAGACGATTCCCCCGTAGTCTTTGTCGAAGATGTTGTTATTGGTGAAGTGACTTAACAGGGAATAAACCGACAATTTGGTAAAGATAAACAATGTCTCTAGTAAGAGCTCTGCTATAGGGTGACCAGTTATCTGGGCAGAAAAAAACAATCGGAGGGACCTCGGCGTGTGCGGGATTTTGGGTACTACATACGTCACGATAGGGATAGTGTTACAGACACGCCTATGCCGAGGTCCTCTTTCGGTCCCCGAAAGACAAGATGCAATACTCTGCGGTTACCACTGGATGTCGGACCATATGCACAGCATGTGATTCTAAGCAGATTAACAAGCATCAGAAAGGCCAATTATATACTTGCCATGCCCGCACAGTTACCGTAGAGTGCGAATATCCCAAGTAGGAACAGGCTTACCACAAGTACGTCAAAATTCCGGCCACATCGCATGGGCAAAAGAAAAGTTGTGTCGTTACTTTCGTGTGTGTGTCGGCCAACTTCCCAACTCTTCCCTGTGGGTATACCTTTGGCTTCCAGTCAACAGAAAACGATGTGCTTTAGACCTCAACTCTGCGGGCTGCATTGTCAGCATGCAATGCACCAACTGCCTCTCTGTCGCCTCTCCCGTCTTTCTGTAGCTTGTATCTGCTTAGAATCGCATGCTTTGCATAAGCTGCCATCTAGTGTTTGGTGTGGGGGTATTACATATTGTTTTTTTTTCAAAATCAAAATAGGGGCATCAACAGCAGTTTACCTGTAGCACTATCGTGTACAGGTACCCATTATCCTTCCTGCGTCAACATCCTCAGATTGTTTGACATGTGAAGAATGTTGTCTCCGTTGTATATGTGTGTATGTACCCTTCTGCTCCTGCGTGGGAAGCATGGCTAGGTGCATGCGATTCTAAGCTGATATGAGCTACAGAACAATTACTGGTAAGTAATATTGGTCTTCTGGAGCTTGTGAATCTGCTTAGATTGACATGCTTTGCATATATTAGCAACCAGTATATAGTGAAGGAGGCAGGAGAGATGAAAGGCTGGTAAAGAATAATTGTTTTAATATTATCTGATTTTGTTTGTGTGTCTACACAATAATGTTGCACGGGTTGCCCTCATGCGTCTTGTAGAATGAGCTCATGGTGTACATGGCAATGATGTGTTAGCCATGGAATAGCATATCTGCATAAATTGAACAATCCACCTAGCAATAGTTGTCTTAGTGACTGCCTCCCAGTCTCTCCCTGTTGCAACGGGCACAACATTTTTTTGTGTTTTTCATACATCCTTAGTTTTGTCAAGGTAATGCTTTACTGCTCTGCGCACATCTAGAGTATCTAGTGTTATTTCCCCTTTGCTTTGGGAGTTCTGGAAGAATCCTGGCAATTCAATTGCCAGGTTCACGTAGAATTAAGATATGAATTTTGGGGAAAATCTAAGAAGCGTTCTTAAAACCACCTTGTTTTTATGTACAGTGACAAATGGTTCTCAAACCGATAATGCTTGTAGCTCACTTATCCTCCAAATTGATTTTGTAGTAATGAGGAAAGCTACCTCGTACTGTGATGCTTTGTGCATGGGTTTAAAAGGTTGTCCCATGAGCCGAGTGAGAACCATGTTCAGATCCAATCCCAGAGGGATGTGCGACACTGGTGAATGTATGAGTTTAACGCCTTCTATAAAGGCTTTAACTTCTGGAACTCTCCACAGTGATGTATTTTATTGCGATGTGGTGTATGCTGCTAAGGCTGCAAAGTGTACCTTGAATTAATTATACATGAGGCTGAGTCTAGCAAGTACATGAGATATAGTACCAAACCCGAGGGCGAGCAATAAATGGGGTTTGTTTTATTTTTTTTGCACCAGAATGCAAATCTTTTCATTTGTTAAAAAAAAGCAACACCTCATCTGGGCCCCACTGAAAAGGGATGATATTCCAGAGCCTGAGAGGTATCAGGGGTGGTTTGAGGCGGGGGCGGGCCAGAGTGGGACAGTTATGGATTGAAGGGCGTTTTATTGGGATCCAATAGTTAGAGACATTGTTGAACGTGGGGAGGTTGCCGGTCTTCCTATACCTGAGACTGAAGGGTGCTCTCACAACGGAGAAATGGAAGGACTCACTACAGAGAGACCTCACCCCTATGGAGAAGATCCTAGAAACGCACACTGAAATGAAGGAACTCATTTTGTTACTTTATGGGGCATTGGTGGGGATGACAAAGGGTGCAGTCGAGGGGCTTCCGCAAAGGTGGGAAAGAAATCTAGCGGTGGAATCGGACGATGGCCTATAGACCCCAATGTGTAGGAGGGCCTTTAAGACCTTGGTCGCTTGCCAGTTCAAACTGCATGGAGCAACTTTGTTGCACAGATGGCAATATGAGCAGTTACGGCTGTCCAAAATGTTTCCATCTGTAAGCCCTTTGTGTTGGCATGGTTGCGGGGAGAGGCTGGACTACTGGCACAACATGTGGTAGTGGTGCCAGGAGGTCCAGATCTTTTGTGCGGAAGTCCTGGGGTGGATCAAGGATGCAGAGGGGGTGGACTATAACCTAGACCCAATGCTGATATCATTTAGCTTGGAGAAGCAAGGTGATCACTGGAAAACTCTGCCCCATATGGTACACTTCCTGTTGCTCGCAGACAAGTAGGGAGTCGTGTCTAACAGTTATGCACCAGGTTGTTGCTGTTCTGTATTGCAATACCCTTAGTTGTGTTTAGGGGCAGGGGGGGCGGAAGGTGGGCAGGGTGGCTGAGGAAGGGAGGGGGCGGAAGGTGTGCTGGGTGGCTGAGGAAGGGACCTAAGCAAGGGAGTGCGAAAATTCATGCGTTCAATGATCTTGTTCATTGAATGTTGGAAAAGTATTTCTCCTTGCCTTGGTGAAAAATGTATAAAAACGCCATTTAAAAAAAAAGCAACATCTTGTATTAGGTTTCCTTGCTTTTCGAATGACCTTCTGGGGAGTTGGAGATGGCCAAACTCTATGAACCCAGGAGCCAGGCTCCTAAATTGGTTGTCTGAGGCGGATCAAACTTGGCTGTGTGCACTTATTGCATAGTGTTTCCTTGTGCCTTCGCTAAAATCGAACTTGGCGGTGTACCATTCTTAAAATCGCTTCTTGCTGGGTGCACAATTGTTACTCACTACCTTGTTGACAAACAGCGTTTGCTGTTGAGTACATCCTGCATCAATGTCCTACCTTGTCCTCTGTGCCCCCTCACCCCCCGCACCCTCTGTCTCCCACCCCTGTGTTTTTTGCCCTGCACCCCCCTCAACCCCATCCTCCTCCAGGTGCCTTAGTGCATCCACCTGGTGTCCTCCTCACCATTGCAGCTAGTTATGTCGCTATCCATCTCTCCTACCTTCTCTACCCTATTTCCTCTCCCTCTCCTATCACCAAACCTGGCTGGAAGAAACTTGAGAACATACTGAGCTACAACCCAGGCATTCCTATTGCAGACACCTATTGCACACTTTCTGCCAGAGAGACTCCCACAGACATCCTCTTTGTAGTTACCTCACACAACCTATGGACCCGGTACATGGTCGCCTTTCTCTCTCCTATCACCTCTTCTCCCATTAATGGTGGCACCCGCTGGGAGGTCCTCCTTGACCTCTTTGCCATTTCCAGAGTCATCATTAATGTCTATCGGAATGGAACCATGATGGTTCAGGGTCCTCAACCAAACCTCAGCTCCTACCTCGTCTCTCAAACCTTACCTCTCCCCCTGGACAGGCTCCCTTTCCTGCTGTGCCTTCCTCCTCCTCTGCACAGGCTCCCTTTCCTGCTGTGCCTTCCTCCTCCTCTGCACAGGCTCCCTTGCCTGCTGTGCCTTCCTCCTCCTCTGTACAGGCACCCTTGCCATGCCTCACTGTCCCGGCTCCCTCGTTGGCCTTGGCTCCTCCACTATCCCTCTGGCTCTCTTGCCACCCTTGGAGGTGTTGGGTGGGGGAGGGGAATGGGAGAGGGGGACCACCGTACCATGCGCCACCCCCCCAACCTCTGTGGAAGACCTTCAAAGATGGAAAGCTGCTCCATATTGCCACGCTTAACTCTTGCTCTGTTGTCAAACACTCGTCTGACATCTGCAACCTCCTTGAACACATGGCTCTAGATGTGCTCGCCATGACAGAGACATGGTTCAAGGACAGCTCTGTCACAAGCTTTGACACACTCCTCCCTGAAGGATACAATATTCTCTCTGTGCCCAGGCTAAAGGGGACAGGAGAGGGAGTGGCGTTGATCTTCCCAGAATGGATACCTGTCTCCATCATCCCCACTCACACATACTCCTCCTTCCAGTGCCTAGTCTACAGGCTCTCACTCTCCCCCAAATCTTCTCTCCTTATGGCCACCTTCTATCAGCCACCTGGACAGGCCACTCTCTTACTCTCGGAATGGGCTGACCTGGCCTCCTCTCTACTCTCCTCTGCCTCTGAACTCCTCCTGCTAGGTGACCTCAACATCCATCTTGACTCTCCCGACTCCTCACGACCTTTTCGCAATCTATGCGATTCTGCCTCTCTATCTTACCTTCTGGCTCAACGCACATAGCGGGCCACACCTTGGATGCTCTCATCTCTACAGACATCCCTCTCTCGATCCCTCTCACTACCTCTCTCTCTTGGACGGACCACACTCTTCTCTCTTCACACTTGAAGCTCTCCTCTTGCATCGGCGGCACACCCGGTGCAGCCACACTGTTCCAAAGTCACCAAACCCATGAAAAGATTGACAGTGGCTGCCTTTGCCTCAACCTACTCTCTGCCTCCTACACCTGCAGCTGACTCCCACCCTGACACAGCCCTCATTAACTTCAGTCTCTCCATCTCCAACACCCTTGATACTCTTGCCCCTGTCAGGAGGGTCAGACTGAAGCCTTCCAAAAAGTGCAACTCTTGGTGTGACTCTGACCTGGCTGCCCTTAAACGCAAGTGTAGGGAATCTGGAAATGGAATTTGTCAGGCGGACCCTCTGACAAACTGTCCAGCTTCCATCAAAGGCAATATCGACTCTGCAGCCACACCAATAAAAGTCTTTATTCAAGCCTGCATCTCTGCGGCATCAAACACAGGCAAACTTTTCAATGTCTTTAAGGAACTGGCCAATGCTGCAGCAGTCTCCTCTTCTGGCACACCCTCTCAGGACCTTTGCTGGGATCCTAGCTGCACACTTCACAGCAAAAACCCAAGACATTCTTTCCTCTCTCACTTCCACACCACATCATAGACCAACACCTCTGGAGCCTACCTTGGCACCTCCACCACTTCTCCTCTTACCCCCATCACACCTAATGAGGTTGGCAGACAAGTTCAGCCTATGAAGGCCTCATCCAAACAAGTGGAACCATGCCCCTCCAAAGGTTTTAAGGCTAACATTGACTATCTTGCTCCATCGTTGGCTGATCTTTGCAATCTCTCTTTTGCCAATGGAATTTTCCCAACTTCTCCTCCATTCTGGCAAACTACCACCCCATCTCTATCACCCCATTCATGGGCAAACTCCTGGAGAAGCTGGCTATCTCTCTGCTCACCCTCCACACTGATTCTGCTGGTTGCCTCCACGACCATCAGTCTGGCTTTAGAGCATCGAGAGGCATGGAAACTGCTCTACTGAACACCCGTGAAGACCTGGTCTCAAATCTTGACACCAACACTCCCTCTGTCCTCATTCTTTTTGACCTCTCCTCTGCCTTAGACACCGTAAACCACAACATCCTGATCGCACGTCTCTGTGACACCCTGGGATACACAGGTCAGGCTCTGGCGTGCTTAACCACCTTCCTTTCCGACTGCCCATCGCAGGTGGAACTTGGGTCCTTTCTCTTTACGATCACTCTTTCAACCTGTGGTGTTCCTCAGGGTTCTAACCTATTCCCCTGGTTTTTCAATGTCTACATGGCTGCCCTGGCACGTGTGATTGCCACTTCATCTCTGACTTCCAATGTTATGCGGATGACAGGCAACTCTCCTTCAGGCTTCCCCCAGTCACCTCCTCTACCTCGCTCATATTGGACTATCTGTCCGCAATTCTGTCATGGTGTGCTGCAAACGACCTCTGCCTCAACGCCAATAAGACTGAGATCGTTTGGCATTGGGACCCCTGTTCACGCTTTCCCACTCTCACTCTGGCCGGCCTCCCTTGGCCCTGCACCCGCCCCCACCTGCGAGGCAAAAAACCTTGGGGTCATCTTGGGGTCATCTTCGACTCCACCCTCTCCTTTCTCCACTCACATTTCGGACATTTCTAAAAAGTCCAACTACCAGCCGCACCTCCTCAGAGGTACTCTTCCTTTTCTCGGCTTCCCCAGCAGCTCACTGTCTCCAGAGCCCTGGTTCTCTCAAGGCTGGCGTACTACAACAGCATCTTTCTCAACCTCCCTGCCTCGGCTTTGCGCCCTCTGCAACTGATCCAGAACAGAACCGCAAGACTTATCCTTGGACTCAAGCCCAGGGACGGCATCACTGGCGCTGAAATCCCTCCACTGGCTCCCTGTGGCTGCAAGGATCAAGTTCAAGACCCTCTGCATTGTCCACAAAGCTTTCTGAGGCCTGCGACCTACCTATCTGGAACGATGCCTACCTAAATACTGTCTTTCTCGAGCCCTCGGCTCATCTACCTCCAACCTTCTGCAAGTGAGCCGGTTATCCAAGCAGATATTTGGAGGGATATCTTTATCCACAGCAGGGGCCTCCCTCTGGAATAGTCACCCGGCCACCCTCCATCTTGAGCCTGATCTCCTTAAGTTCCAGAAACTCCTTAAGGCATTCCGCTTCTCCTCTTCCTTCTCTCTCCCCCTCTACCCTGATAACCTCTCTCTCTGCTCTATCCCTCTCTCTATCTTTTTCCACACAGCTTGCTGACTGGCCGCCGGGTGTACCTCAGAGTCTCACAGGTCCCTGGCACCCTCGCCAGTCCTCTCGCACTTGCCTACTGGCCTGCACTTGCCTCATCATTACTGCATTTGGTCAGTGACCCATGAGAGTGGCATCCCTCAGCACTTACTGAACGTACCATGCCTTGAAGATCATCTATCTTCCCTGTCTCCCCTCATTGCATAGTGGCGCCTCAATGCACTTGGAAAAACTGCAGAATCGTCGTCAGACCCATTTGCTGTTATCTACACCGTTAATTGTATTATATGCAGATTTGTATCATTCAGAAATTCAAGGATTCTCAACTACTTGTTCCCCCCCCTTGTTCCCTCCCTCCTTGAGCGCTTTGAAACACTTGCCTTGAGTATAGGCACTTTACAAATAAACATTACCATACCATACCAGTTTGTTCTTCTGTGTTAGCAGGTCTAGTATTGAAAGGTGGGTACAAAGACATGTGCCTTGGGTGCGAGTACCTTGGCTGCCTTGCCCACATTGGCGCAATGAGCATCATTGTCAAACTCACTTTGTGAATTATCTTGCAAATGATTGGTGTCGAGGGAAGGGACATATGCAAATATCCATGACCAACTCATCCATAGTGCCTTGCCTAGAGACCCTGGTTGGGGGAACCTGGACGCGTAGTTTTGCCATTTTTTTTTCTTTTGTTGAAAAAAGCTCTACTGTTGGGTGACTCCATGGTGCAAAGATCTCTTGAAGTGTATTGGTGTTGAGTTTCAATTCATGTTCTGGTATTAAGACTCTGCTGAGTGAGTCTGCTAGAGGGTTGTGGATACCTGGGACATGCGTTGTTTGTATGGATATATGTCCCATTGTATGCACCTATGCCAAATATTTTGCGCCAGGTTGGATAACTGCTTTGAATGAGTTCCGCTCCGTTTGTTGATATAAAACATTGCAGTTGTGTTCTCTGCATCTTTCCCTACATACCCTTTTGGTAGGAAAGCATTGTCAATTGTATTGCTCGAAGTTCAAGTCAGATTATGTGGTGTGTTTTTGTTTTGCTGTCCATTTCCCCTGTGCAGTGAGGTGTAGGCAATGTGCCCCCATCCTGGCAGTGATACGTCTCTTATTGTTATTTGTGGCTGCGGGGACACAAAAGGTCTTCCTATGCTCATATTGCTTGGTGACCACCAGAAGAGACTTTAGCTTGCAGTTTGCGAGACTACCACAAGATTGCCCCACTGACCTGTTTTCTGGGACCATTCATTGGCCACTGTTGTATTATTCGCATTCTCAGATGTGCACAGGGTATTATGAATATGCAGAATGCCATCATGCCTAGGACGTCTCATAACTTTCCTAACTGATAGACTCTGACCTTGCTTGAAAAGGTGAAAAGGGGGATGTGCGTTTGAACAACTTGCACTCTTTCTGGTGTTGGGTGGCTAGAACGGACCTCAGGAAAGTGTTTTCTCAGCTTGGGATGAGACGTGACTTTCTGGTTGATTGAGAAGCCTAGTTTGTGTAACAATTGTACAGACTGCCTTGTGTGTGCTAGGCATTCTTGGTCATCCCTTCCTGTTATAAGCCAATCACCTAAATAGGGGTATATTGGTATGGCCTTACTGCGTAGATGGGCCGCGACCACCTTGCTGAATACACGAGGTAATTCCAAAAAGAAGTACCTTGAACGGATAGTGGTCCTTTAGTTTTTTGAATCTGAGGTATTTTCTGTGACTTTGGAACATTGAAACATGAAAGTATGCATCCTTCAAATCTAGAGTTGCCATAGAATTTCCCTCTTTTAGTAGGTCTATGACTTCTTGTAGATTTGCCATGCTGATTTTTTTGCGTTTTGACATATTTGTTTGCTAGTCTCATTTGTCCTTTTTTGATACGAGAAAATAAATTGAGTATATTTCTGTATTCATCTCATTTGCTGGTACTTCTTCCATTGTTACCCTGTCGTAAGGTTTCTTGCATGTCCTCCATTAGAACCTGTAGGTGTTCTGGGGTATGCTTCTCTTTTAGGGTTGATGATCGCACGGTTTTCTTAAATGCTCAATTCAGTACCCATTCTTTATTGTACTTAAGAACCACTTGGTCTGATGTTATCCCTTCCCATGTGTGAGTCTAAGCTGAAGAGTAACCTCCTACTGGCGGTTGCTTGGGAGAGGCCTGTTACTGGGCAGTAATTTTTTGGCAGGAGCTTGGCCTCTAGAGGCTTACTCTCTGCCACATACTCTACTACCCCTTCATGGATGGCACGTGGGGGAGCACCCACATGTTGCCGAGTGTGACTTCATTAGAAGGTGGGGCTACCCTGGTGCGAGTGATGTTGGCTTTTTGTGGTGCATCCGAAAGGGCCACCTGCCTCCAAAATTTCCCCTCTTTGGGAAGGGGCTCTCAGAAATGTGGCTCAGACCTTTAAGGGTATCGAGTTATTTTCTCGCTTTTTCTAGAGCTTCGTCTATGGCTGTACCGAACAGGCAGTCATCATTGAACTATGAAAATTTTCGATGTATCATTTTCAGCTAACACAGAAAAAAGTGTCAAAGTATTCAATAATGTACAGAAACTATATGTACCTGATCAATAAAGGACAAGAGGTCAGCAAAACTGTGTTCAAAAGGGTTGTCGCTCGTGTAATTGACACGGGACAGATTACCTGGTGTATATAAACTTACATTTGGGTAAGCATTATATCAGATCCCAAATTTTTGTCCATTGACTTGGGTCAAGGTTGAATGTTTGATATTCATCCTTTGTTTTTTATCTTGTCCATCTAGCCCTGTATTCATCCCATCATTAATTTGACAACACACGTGCTATATCCCCTTGGAGGTCATTGATTCAATTTATGAGAATTGGACGACCCTTTTGAATAAAGTTTTGCTGACCTCTTGTCCTTTATTGATCAGGTACACATAGTTTCTGTACATTATTGAATTAAATGTACACTTAATGAGTTCTTTTTTTTTTCTTTTTTGAAGTCGCACCTGTTGCACACTTAATGATCATAACATGCAACTGTATCTCTCTATTTTGTCTGTACACTCTCTATTTGAA
This sequence comes from Ambystoma mexicanum, assembly GCF_040938575.1. Lineage (NCBI taxonomy): Eukaryota > Metazoa > Chordata > Amphibia > Caudata > Ambystomatidae > Ambystoma > Ambystoma mexicanum. The sequence goes on from NC_090929.1 coordinate 1,092,897,571, forward strand.
ATAACACGGGTGGTTATGTTTTGCTCAAAACGTGTATTACTCCATTTAGAACTTTGAGATTTTTTCTCTGTTAGCTGAAAATGATACATCGAAAATTTTGAAACTGATGGTCTCCTAATGTATATTATTACAGATCATTTTGCTCCTGAAGAAGGGGGTGTTCCCCGAAACGCGTAGAGCCTTTCAGTTCATCACAAGAAATTTGCTTTTGGATATTTCTTTTCAGTTCATCTCAAGAAGATTGTATTTGAATATTTCTTTGTTCCACAATGGCCTTTTTTTTTTATTTGTTTGACTTATTGAGATGTAAATGTTCACCAGAAGTGTCTGGTCTAAATTATTTGTTGTTAATTTGAAGCTCTCCTGTCTTTGTTACTATTCAGTACTTTGAAGTAAAACATTTTGAAGACTTTTGACTGACTATGTCAGCTTTAATGGTGTGCAGGGGACGGGAGTGTCTTTAGTCCTAGACACTTTTTCTTTGTTCATATTTCTCACAAGCCCCGTGCCAGGGCCTGTATTCCTCCCCAGCACCCTGAATCCTTAATTTTTTTTTATCCAACAGGCAATAGCGTTCTTTAATTTGGTGTGCACCTATTGAATTCTACTTTGTTTGCTACTAGGTTCTGCTACCTGATCAGTAAGTTGTTCTATCGTGTCCCACTGATCTCAATCATACTTGCCATGAGAGCGGTCGAGTTAGCAATTCGAACTTCATGTGAGGCAGATGTTGCTATTTCCTCCCGAAAGCATAGATCATTTTACTCTCTTTATCTGGTGGGAATTCACTTGTAGACAGATGTGCCCTTGCTCTTTTCCTAGTGGTAGTAGCTACTAGGGAGTTGAACTTGTGTTGGCCACTTAAAAGGGGTCAGTAGGTGCTGATATTTTTGCTCAAGTCTAGGGTTAGTAGGCCTTGTCTACAATCGGATTGTAAAAGATGGTGCAATTCTCTTCACTCTACTTTATAATAATGGGATAGCCTGTGGCGCAGACTTCCTTTCCTTGAGGACATGATGTAACCGTCTCAGATTTAGGTATGTACTCCTCCCCCACCACATTGGTCCAGGTGTACCAGACCAGACACCATTGTTGATAATCTTATCGCTATCACCTTACCCAAGATTTTTGCATCCACATTAATCAACGAAATGGGTCCATAGGAGTCACAGTATCTAGAATCTTTCTGGGGTTTCAACCACACCGTTATCGCTTCCCTCAGATTTATGAAGGGGCCGCTTAGAATAAGCAAACTCAAAAAGTACTTTCAGTTTAGGCACCAAAATATCAGCAAAAGTTAAGTAAAACCCAACCCGGAAACCATCGCTCCCCGTTGATCTATTACTTTGCAATGATTTTAGTGCCCGTAGTATTTCAACCTCTGTGATAGGTGCTTCCAACATGTTCCAAGACTCCCCCACCAATTTGGGTAATCTTGAGAGATCAAGCATGCCTGATGCATCCCTGTCCGAAAAGGTGCCATCACCAGAGTAGAGGAATTTATAGTATTCCTGAAAAGCGCAATTAATCCCCCTTTGTGTAGATGTCAACCTCCCCACTTGGTCATAAATCTGTGTTATCTCCGACCTTCCTGACAAATCAACTATGCCAACCGTGCCAACAGTTATAACCGTGAATGTGTGTTGGCTGTATTCAAACCTATTTAGCGCTTCCTATAATGATTGGTGTTGGCACAATTCCTGAGACAATCGATGCTGTGGAAAATTATGAATAAATAATTGTAGCCCCTTTGTAAAAGGAGTGAACATTAGTTCTATAATCAGTTGGTCTTGCACACGGTTAAAGTGTTCTTGCCTTGCAGAAAAAAGAAACCATTTGCGCTGCACGTACGCATTTATTCTTGAAGCAAGTTCCAGGAGTGAAAATAGCAGTTTAGCAGCTGCATTAGTAGTAAACTGACCTGGCTCTGTGTTCACATTTAGCCTGGTGATTTAATGCCCGTCATGAAGCAATGTAGCACCAAATGTATAAACGTTGTTTGTTCTCTTTAGAGGCACTGACGAAGCAGTTGCTTGTTATTCGGCTCTGCTTAAGTGTATTATGAATAAACTATGAATGTTAAGACTTTGGAATCTTCTGTGCTGGTGTCCTATTCTGACGATTATGGGCACAGGTGGGTATTATGAAAAGTATTGCCCACAAATTGGCTACCCCAGATGGAACCTAGTCGCAGTTAAGATCCAGTTGGACTATTCTGGCATGGTCGGGGAGGGGGGAGGTCGTGGAGCGCACTGCATTAGTTGAACAGAGGTTTCCTGCAGCCACATCTTCGACACGTTCATCTCTGCGACTGAGGTTCCCCCCACCTGAGTGGAAGGGAGCCTTTCACTCCTGTAGAAGCGCAGGCACCGAAGATTGCAACAACAAAAAAAGGTGACACTGTTTCATGCACAGAGGTGATAATTTAATGCAAAATGATGTTGTGCGGTCTTATGTTATATAAACAAGGATTGCATTCACACTGCGCACAAATCACAATAGACCATGCGTAAGTTGCATGTGTTTTAATTGATTGTAGAGTCAGCCTGACACGTGTTTCAAGCTATGTGCTCTTCGTCCGAGGCTGAACACATACCATACAATAAAGTTTATGGCCACGGCAATACAATGTATTCATTTGTGTTGAACAAAACAAAGCCATGTGGCAGTTTGACAGGGCGAAATAAACAATAGCCACATAACATTACATGTAAAGTGGTTTGCATAAGAACAAATGCAATTATCGGCAATGTGCATTTACAGAAAAATATATAACCTTATGCCCATACCGAAAAGGATATCAATCAGCAATTGTACACATGAACATATGGAGAAAAACCAAATAGGTGGAGGGAAGAGAACACACACATAGGCATAAAGTTAGCGTTTATATGCAAAGTAAACATGGATCAGTGTATGGGCCGAGTCCTGGTTCTGCAAGAGCCATATTTCATTTAATAATAAGCTAGGAAATGTACCTTATGTAGTCTTGATCACAAATCAACTATGCCAACCGTGCCAACAGTTATAACCGTGAATGTGTGTTGGCTGTATTCAAACCTATTTAGCGCTTCCTATAATGATTGGTGTTGGCACAATTCCTGAGAAAATCGATGCTGTGGAAAATTATGAATAAATAATTGTAGCCCCTTTGTAAAAGGAGTGAACATTAGTTCTATAATCAGTTGGTCTTGCACACGGTTAAAGTGTTCTTGCCTTGCAGAAAAAAGAAACCATTTGCGCTGCACGTACGCATTTATTCTTGAAGCAAGTTCCAGGAGTGAAAATAGCAGTTTAGCAGCTGCATTAGTAGTAAACTGACCTGGCTCTGTGTTCACATTTAGCCTGGTGATTTAATGCCCGTCATGAAGCAATGTAGCACCAAATGTATAAACGTTGTTTGTTCTCTTTAGAGGCACTGACGAAGCAGTTGCTTGTTATTCGGCTCTGCTTAAGTGTATTATGAATAAACTATGAATGTTAAGACTTTGGAATCTTCTGTGCTGGTGTCCTATTCTGACGATTATGGGCACAGGTGGGTATTATGAAAAGTATTGCCCACAAATTGGCTACCCCAGATGGAACCTAGTCGCAGTTAAGATCCAGTTGGACTATTCTGGCATGGTCGGGGAGGGGGGAGGTCGTGGAGCGCACTGCATTAGTTGAACAGAGGTTTCCTGCAGCCACATCTTCGACACGTTCATCTCTGCGACTGAGGTTCCCCCCACCTGAGTGGAAGGGAGCCTTTCACTCCTGTAGAAGCGCAGGCACCGAAGATTGCAACAACAAAAAAAGGTGACACTGTTTCATGCACAGAGGTGATAATTTAATGCAAAATGATGTTGTGCGGTCTTATGTTATATAAACAAGGATTGCATTCACACTGCGCACAAATCACAATAGACCATGCGTAAGTTGCATGTGTTTTAATTGATTGTAGAGTCAGCCTGACACGTGTTTCGAGCTATGTGCTCTTCGTCCGAGGCTGAACACATACCATACAATAAAGTTTATGGCCACGGCAATACAATGTATTCATTTGTGTTGAACAAAACAAAGCCATGTGGCAGTTTGACAGGGCGAAATAAACAATAGCCACATAACATTACATGTAAAGTGGTTTGCATAAGAACAAATGCAATTATCGGCAATGTGCATTTACAGAAAAATATATAACCTTATGCCCATACCGAAAAGGATATCAATCAGCAATTGTACACATGAACATATGGAGAAAAACCAAATAGGTGGAGGGAAGAGAACACACACATAGGCATAAAGTTAGCGTTTATATGCAAAGTAAACATGGATCAGTGTATGGGCCGAGTCCTGGTTCTGCAAGAGCCATATTTCATTTAATAATAAGCTAGGAAATGTACCTTATGTAGTCTTGATCACTATCTATGTTGAGAAGTATCAGAGTAAATGAACATTATCCTGAGTCCATTCCTCATACCTATGCTTAAAACTTACAAAAATTACTAGTTATGTCGATTGACCATGGGTGCATTCTTGTGCGAGTTTAATCTTAAAATAAATATAACACCATTGCTAGTTATATTGGATTCCCTTTACAATATAAGTGCAGCCAAACTCATGATAGTACTTCTAAAGTGCACATACCTAAATAATACGCCGTTGCGTAGTTCCATTCATTGTTTAATTGGTAATTACTGCATCCAAGCAGCATGTATAAATGGTTTCCATTTGAATTTTGCATCCAGTGTGGTTATATTAGTTCCAAATTCACGGTGCACCCAAACGTAAGAGACAATGCGTGCTTGATTAATTGGTTAATACCTCTCAAATCAATTGCACGTGTGTAAGAAACCCCCTTCAAGCCATAAGGGGTCGTACACAAAGATCACTCGCTTACCCAGCCTTTCGGCGTGCAGACACTTCTGATTCGCGTCTGTTATTACTCTCTTGCTCTCCTATATAAAACATGGTGCTTGCTAGAGACAACCATGATACGTGCTCAGCTAGCCGCCATGTTAGGTGAGTGAGAGTTGCACACTTGAAACATAGTACGTAAGTACATCACTCTATATTAAAAAACGAGAAACTACTCCGTTCTTGAAAAAAGAAAAATAATTATTGCTGACGCACTTAGTGCTAAATTAACTTGCTTAAAGAGTGCAATAGAAAGATTGGTCGCCATCAATGCAGCGTATATTTACCCTTTGTTGCTACATATTTAGCCCAAGCAGGTGACTGCACCAAATTAGACTATGGAGGTGCATTATGAGTTTTTTTGCGAATACATTTTGATTTGGTTGACATACTGTTAAAGTAAATACAGCCAAAAGATCAAATCAGAGCCTTAGATTCAATTATTTGAACGTGCATTTCAACTTATCTTTGGGGGTGCATCTTGCTTTGCCACTATCTAACAGACTCCTGGAGCCTAGTTGGTCATAAAATGGCTCCAAGGGGGGGGGGGGGGGGGGGGGTTTACCAACTGAGGGTTTCTGCTGCTCTTGCAGAGACCGGACGAGACACAGAGCACATCACCATGTTATTGATATAGAATGTCACAGGCACTGAATATTCAAAGCATAAATAATGCACTGTTTGAAATAAAGTGCTACCGGTTAGGAACAAGTTACTTACCTGTAACTGTTGTTCTCCAGCATGGGTCTGGCATGGATTCACATGCTCATGAATATTCCCCGTCGTCAGGCTGGGAATCCTCGGTAAAGAAAAAACCAGTATCAGTTTCGTTTCTGATCTGTCTTTCGTAGTAATAACCAATCACTGGTCTCTGCGTCATACTGACCACAGCCAATGACTGCCCTCTACCTAAGCACCGCCTCTGGCAGCCATCTTCAGATTTGGAAGCACGTGAAGTGGCAGTATGACCAAGTGAAGAGCCGCAGAGGGGTAGGCGGGAGGGTTCGCATGTGAATCCATGCCAGACCCATGCTGGAGAACAACAGTTACAGGTAAGTAACTTGTTCCTTCTCCAGCATGGGGTCTGGCATGGATTCACATGCTCATGAATAAAGAATACATAGCAGTACACACATGCACAACCACGGGAGGTGGCAAAGGCTCAACATTAAGCATTGCATCAAACTCAACATTAAGCATCTTACCTCCTCACCAGGCTCACCTCAGGCGAACAGGTTGCGCAGCACTGCTTGGCCGACCCTGGACTCCTCCCTGGAATCCCGATCGACGCAGTAGAACTTCGTGAAGGTGTGCGTCGACCTCCACGTAGCAGCCCTGCATATGTCCAGCAGGGGCACACCAGAAAGGAACGCCGTGGTAGCTGCGATCGCTCTGGTGGAATGGGCTCTCGGACGGCCAGGCAGCGGTCGGTTTGCCAACCGATGACAGTACATGATACAGCCGGAGAGCCATCTGGAAATGGAAGCCTTCAAGAGAGCCTTCCCCTGATTGACAGGTCCAAAGTTCACAAAGAGTTGTGACGTCTTCCGAAAACACTTTGTGCGGTCCACGTAGAACTTCAGCGATCTAGCCACATCCAGCGAGTGCAAAGTCCTCTCAGCCGGCGACAAAGGCGACGGGAAGAACACAGGCAACACCAAGGGTTCGTTGAGATGGAAGTCCGACGGTACCTTGGGCATGAAGGAGGGGTGCGTCCTGAGCACTACCCTCGTGTCGTGAAAAGTCAAGTACGGGGCCTTGCAGGAAAGGGCCTGGATCTCTCCCACCCGTCGTGCGGAGGTGATGGCCACAAGAAACGCTGTTTTCCACGACAGAAACTTCAACGGGGCCGAGTGCAGAGGCTCGAACGGAGGTCCCATGAGCTTGGTCAGCACCACGTTGAGCTCCCACGCCGGGGCCGGAGCCTTCACCGGCGGGAACGATCTGAACAGTCCCTTCATGAACTCTTTCACCAGACGATGAGACCACAAGGACGTCCGCCCCGTGGTTCTGGTGTATCGGGAGATCGCAGCAAGATGAATCTTGATGGACACGTGTGCCAGTCCAGCTTTGGCCAGCGTCAGCAGGTACGGCAGTACTTGGGGAGCCGTAATCCGTAGAGGGTTAATCTTCTGTGCGTGGCACCAGACAGAGAACCTCTTCCATTTGTGTCCGTAGCATTTAAGAGTCGAGGACGCCCTGGCCTTTGCAAGAACCTCTCTGCAGTCGGCCGGTATGTCGTATCCTCCAAACTCTAGCGCTGCAGGAGCCAGGCCTGCAAGTTCAGCGATTTCGGGTCGTGGTGGAGGATGGCGCCTCCTTCCCTGGAGAGCAGATCCGCGTCCACCGGCAGCTTGATTGGCGGGGACGCTGACAAGTCCAGAAGGTCCGGGAACCATATCTGCCTCGGCCACGCAGGTGCGACGAGGATCATCCTGCACCGTGACCTCTTGAGCTGGTTGACGAGCCGGATTAGCAGTGGCAAAGGAGGGAACGCGTAGAGGAACAGGCCCTCCCAGGGGAACGAGAAAGCATCGCCCATGCTCCTCGCCTGGGGAAACCTGCTGGCGAACCTCCGGCACTTGGAGTTCGTCGCCGTCGCGAACAGGTCGATCTGGGGTGTGCCCCACCGTCGGAAGAGGCGATCCACTAGATCCTGCCGTAGTTCCCACTCGTGGCACGAGCGCAGCTCCCTGCTGAGTGAGTCGGCGATGGTGTTTTTTATCCCTGCCAGATGAAACGGCACCAGAAACATCCCTTGGGCGACTGCCCAATGCCACAGGTCCTGCGCCTCCCTGGACAGTGCTGGGGACCTGGTTCCGCCCTGTTTCCTGATGTAAAACATGGTGGTGGTGTTGTCGGTGAAGATCCTCACCACCTTGCCCTTGAGGGACGGAAGGAAGGACCTGAGGGCCCAAAACGCTGCCCGGAGCTCCAGGACGTTGATATGTAGGGATTTCTCCGTCGGGAGCCAAAGGCCTCTTGCGTGCAGATTTTCGGTGTGCGCTCCCCACCCTTCCAGGGAGGCATCCGTGGTCACTGTCTCCTGGTGGGCTGGGGTCTGGAAGTCCATGCCCGGCGTCAGATGCGCGCGGGTGCCCCACCACGGGATCGCTCGTCGGAAACTCTCGTCGAGTGTGATCCTTTCCTCGAAGCTGCCCGTCGTTTGGATCCAGCGCGCGTCCAGGAACTCCTGCAACGGGCGCATCCGGAGCCTGCACATGGGAATGAGGTAGATGCAGGAAGACATCATTCCGAGGAGGGACTTGATGGACCTCACCTTGGCCGCGTCGGCCACCAACATCCGCTGCACCTTGCCCAGGATGGTCCTGGTCCTCTCCTCCGACGGGGAGGCCAGAAGGGACACTATGTTGAGCCTCGCTCCCAGAAACAGAGCGTCTTGCGCGGGCACCAGGTGGGATTTGGCGTAGTTCACGGAGAATCCCAGGTCCGTGAGAAGTTGGACGGTCCTTGCCGTGTGAACCACGGCGAGCTCCCTTGTCTTGGCTCGGATGAGCCAGTCGTCCAGGTAGGGGTAGACGTGGATCCCTTCGCGGCGCAGCTGAGCCGCCACCGGTGCGAGGCACTTGGTGAACACCCTGGGTGCCGACCGTAGACCGAAGGGGAGGGCTTTGAACTGGTAATGACGCCCTTGGACCACACACCCGAGGAATTTTCGGTGCCCCTTCAAGATGGGAATATGGAAGTAGGCATCCTCGAAATCCAACGACGACAGGAAGTCTCCTTCCTCCAGCTGACCCAGGACGTGCTGGAGGGTGACCATCCGGAACTTTTGCGCCTTGATGAACTTGTTCAGACGTCGCAGGTCCAGGATGGGGCGCCATCCCCCCGTCTTCTTCACGAGGAAGTATCTCGAGTAGACTCCGGAGCCCCGAAGCCTCTTTGGGACGAGTTCGATGGCGCCCTTCTTGAGCATCGCCTTCACCTCCAGGAGAAGTTGAGGGATGTGAAGTTCTTTCCTGGCCACGGGGGGGACGCGCGGACACTTTCTTTGAAACTCGAGCGCGTGGCCCCGGGCCAAGGCGTCCAGCACCCAACGGTCGGTGGAGATGGACTCCCACACGCTGACGAAGCTCGCCAGCCGGCCTCCCACCGGGGTGCTTCGGTGGGGGCCCGACCCCCCGGCCGGTTCAATCCTGCTTCGACGAGGCTTTAGCGCCTTGTCCTTGGCGACGACGGCGGGGTCCGCCAGACTTGCCTCGTCCTCTGTAGGCCTCCTGAGACGACGAGCGGGCTGCTTGACGGTAGGAGGAGAAACCGCCGCCGGAACCTTTGGAGGCGCCCTTGCCTCCGCTGCTCCGAAAGGGCGTCCGTCGTTGTTGCAGAACTCCAAGGGCCCGGGCCGTCTCGGTGTCCGCTTTAATGGCCTGAAGGGAATCGTCCACTGTTTTCCCAAACAGGTTGTTCCCATCGAAGGGCATGTCCAGGACTCTGGTCTGAACGTCTTGACGGAAGTCCGTAGCCTTGAGCCATCCACGCCGCCTAAGGCAAACGCCGTTGCCCAACTGGCGGAACCCAGAGTCGGCGATGTCCGTCGCAACGGTAATGGCGTGGTCCAAAGCCACCTCACCTTCCTGCAGGATCTCCAGGGCCTCTGCCCTCTTGTCGTCCGGCAAGAAGTCCAGCAGGGGAGCCAGTTTGTACCAGAGCTCCCTGTCGTATCGGGCCACGATAGCCAAGGCGTTGGCAGCTTTAATCGTCGTCACTGCAGACGAGATGACTCTGCGTCCCATAGCGTCCAATTTCTTTCCCTCGCCGTCCGGTGGGGAAGTCGATGTGGAGGCCGCACCCCCCCCCCGCTTTTTTCCTGGCCGCCGCGGAGACGACAGAGTCCGGGGTAGGCTGCGCCCGGAGGCACAGGGGGGCCGTGTCCGGGACCCGGTACTTTTTCTCGTACCGGTCTCTTCTAGCTGGCGTCGTGGAAGGGTTCTTGAGGAGGGTGAGGCCCTCATCCCAAATGTCGTCCAATAGAGGCACCGCGAGGACCGTCTTCCTCTTGGCCTCGCGCCGCTGATAAAGGAAACCTTCCTTCTTCTTCTCCTCAGGGCAGAGTTGGAAAAGCTCATATGCCCTGGCGATCATCGAGTGGAACGATCCAATCTCGTCGGGCGGAGAAGCCCTGGTGGGAGGCGACGACGGTACATCCTCGTCGTAAACCTCGTCGTCCGTACCCGTCGCTGCCGTGTCAGTCCCCGTATCATCCCCTGGGGTGGACGGGGAGGAGGGCTGGAAGGGGCGCGACGGCTGAAAAGGAGGTGGAGGGTGGATCCTTCTTTTCTTGGTAGGGGGAACACCAGAAGGTCCCGGTTCTGGGTCCCCCGACGGGAGAGGTTCCGTCGGCAACGGTAGTCTCGTCCTTATCTCTGAGCATAAGGACTGTATAGCCAACAAAATGGCCGCCGAGTTGTGTCGCGGCGCTGGCAGAGGGAAATCCGACGGGCGATCAGGGGCCCCGTCGGTACCCTTGACGATGTCGTCGTCACCTGCGTCGGGATCCATCCCGACAGGCCGGTCTTCTTCCACGCCGAGGCTTAAGACCTTGACCAGCTCCTCCTCCGAGGTTGAGGCCGAATCTACAACGACGCCCTGCCCCCCTTTTTCTTCCCCACGGGGGATTTCACGGGGGTCCTATCGATGGGCACAAAAGAGGACTCCCTCCGAGGTGGCAGGGAGACTCTGAGCCCCGAGGTCGCCACCACTGGTGTAGCCTCCACAGGCTGAGCCAGGGCCGCCGCGACAGTTTCGATAGAGGGCTTGGCCGGATGGATTAAGGCCTTCACCACCTTAGGTGCGCTCACCGCCTTATCCTTGAGGGGGGGACACTGCCTCGCTCCCCCTCCGCCTTCGAGCTCGACCGGGGCCTCTCCAGGGGCTTCGCCGGGTGCTCGGCCTTCCTCTTACCCGACCCAGAGCGTTGGCTCGTGGTTGATGGTGCCGGGGAGGGTGCGCCCTGCCTGGCGCCCGTAGAGCCCGACCGTTCGGCGCTCCTGGTGCCAGCGGACTCGCGGTGCTTGGCCTTATGTTGGACCCCCGTCGCCGGGGCGTCCTCAAAGGTCTTAGAAGACCGCTCGGATTTCTTCCTCTTCTTCTCGCCGGACGGGCTCTTCCCTTCTAGCCAGTTGGCGAGACGTTGATGGCGGTCCTTCATGGTCCGCTCCGACATGTTGCCGCAAAACGCACAGTCCTTCTCCACGTGCGTCTTGTCCTCATGTAGGCAGTAAAGACAAAAAGAGTGTTCGTCCTCCTTGAAGACGTTCTGCAGCTGGCATCCAGGGCAGACCCTGAACAGCTTTCCGGGCGTCGAGCTTCTCTTCTCCTGGGCCATGACCGGGCCTGAGAAACTTCTGGAGTCCTCCAAAAGCGTAGCTCGACGAAATCTTCACCCTTGAGGGGCGCAGACGAATCCGAAACGGGTCCCCGTTGATCGGATGGAGAGTCGGTGGAGCTTGAGGCTCTTTTGACCGAAAAAACGAAGTTTTTGAGAAAAAACGTGAAAAAATAGCACTAACGCTCGAGAGCAATAGCACGAGGATCCCAACACATGAACGTGCGGTAAAAATCTGAAGATGGCTGCCAGAGGCGGTGCTTAGGTAGAGGGCAGTCATTGGCTGTGGTCAGTATGACACAGAGACCAGTGATTGGTTATTACTACGAAAGACAGATCAGAAACGAAACTGATACTGGTTTTTTCTTTACCGAGGATTCCCAGCCTGACGACGGGGAATATTCATGAGCATGTGAATCCATGCCAGACCCCATGCTGGAGAAGGTTTATTATTGTAAAGTCATGCATCCCCACCTAATGACAGTAGGAGTGTGCAAGACATCACAAAAAAACGGATAATTCATGCTCTGTGTTCAGTCCATGTAGAGCTGTGCGGTATTGACAGATAAGTCGAGCTTCCAATTGTCTAAGTTTCAGTACAAGGTTACCCCCTCTCTGAGGTAAGGCGACTTTTGCCAGACCCACAAATTTAATTTCTTTTTTATCATCCATTTGGTGTATTTTTTGCCAGTGTGTCGCTAAAGGATATTTGGCATCCTGATTGGATATGGTCGACAAATGTTCTCTCATTCTGATTTTAAATGGCCGAATCGTGCTGCCAATGTAGTGGAGTCCACAGAGACAAATTATACAGTAAACACAACATTTGGAATTGCAATTAATAAAAGGAGTTAACAGTGTGTCCCCAAAACTCCAAAATCAACTGTTTTAGTTTCCAGAACATAGCCACACATTGAGCAGCCTCCACATTTATGTAAACCTTTGTTTCGTGCCAGTTGCAACCAGGTTTGTTCAGAGAGCGGATTAGACATAAAAGAAGGATCAATATGTTCTTGAGAGTGCTTGCTTTGTTATAAATAAAGTTAGGATATGGTTCTAACCAAGTACTGATGTCCTTATCCAGAAGGAGCAGGTGCCAGTGTTCCTTCATGATTGAGTATATATTAGAACTGTCTGCGTTGTAACGTGCAATAAATCTCAATTGAGGATGTGCTTTGTAAAAACTCTAGGGTGGATGTAGCCACTGAAATTCTGAGTGCAAGCGTGGGTGCTTCTTATGCCGAAGTATGTAGTCTTGCACATGGATCATCTAATTGGACACATACACTCACTAAAAATGACTGTCATTATTAGTGGCCCTGGAAAATCCAGAGCATTCCCCTGTATAGAAGTAACAGATTCCATCCCAAGGGAGAAAAGTGCCTTCACAGTCCCAGTGGATAACAGAGTTATTGTGGACAAGCACCCGAGTACATCAATTGCACCCTCTATTGACCAATCTTTATGGGATGCGAACTCACGCAGAGCTCCTCATGGTCCCACTCCCAATAATAATGCAAGTAGATCTTTGACAAATCCACCTAGTTATGCAAACATTATACATTCTTTAAATTCAGCGTGGTTTACCATCACCACAAACACTTGCAAAAGAATTTAACTTAATTGGGGAGAAACGGTGCAACCTGTATGATGGGGTGGCAACGGATCCACATGCTACTCCCAGCGTTCCCTCTGACGGTGTGCTGAAAGCAGGCGAATATGCCCCAGTATTGCTTGAGGAGGGATCGTCATCGAGATCTGAGAGATAGGTTGAAGGAGAAACTGTTAATTGTGGTTCTTTTATTCCCCCTGTTCATCTCTCAAACCCGATGCATCAGGCTGCACAGTCCGACCCTATAAGTAAGGAAACAGGGAAAACAATCCAAGAGTACAACATCATCGAACTAGAGGGGAACCGTGATATTTTACGCGGTGAACGGATCAATCATAGATATTTTATGGATGTAATTGCACGCATACCCTCACTACGTATCCTTACGAGTGGGGATTTTGATAGGATTTCCCTCGCACGTTTGAATAACTATGGAATGCTATGTTATGTGTCTAGTGCTAATGTCCTAAAATGCATTTGGGAGATTTAGATCAGACTAGGAGATGGGCTTTTGCTTATACACATTTAACTGCGAAGTAGCAGCGGATGAGTTTTTGCAAAAGCCAGTTTTGAGAATGGAGGAGCCTTCCTCACATGGAGCACTAGATGGAACATCGGCAGAGCAAAAATGTATATCAGTTGCTTGCAATGGTGGCAGGCAAGCATGATTTGGCCTGGGTGGAACCACTGTTGCGCACAATCTCCAACATTAAAAATGTTAATAATTCGACTTAGCAAGTAAGGAAATTAGGTCTTGATATCGTTTCATGGAACTCCTGTGGCCATCTGTCGCTCCATGGGTGGTTGGTTTCTTCTCTCAACAAATTTAACTTAGATATCATTTTACTGCAAGAAACCATGAGTATACATGGAATCACGCTCAAAGGTTTCAACACATATTGTAATCACGCAACCAAGGGTAAAGTGGGCTGCCCAATGGGCGGACTCACAATTGCGATTAGTAACATTAAATGCAAATCTGGGATTATGTATGCATCCTCAAATGTGCTAGCAGTAGAAATAGAGGTCTATTAAAAAATAGAAGACCCTATAATTCTGTTAACATTATACTGGAATCCACTAAAAATATAATTGGAGGACATGTTTGATGATTTAGATCTAGGCCTAGAGAGTAATGTTATTCAAAGGCCAACATGTAAAATCATTATTGCGGGGGTTTTTAATTTGATGTGTAGTTAGTAACAGTGAAACAAACTATGAACAATTTGTCAGAAAGCATTTAGCGCAGACCCGAGGTAGCGAATGGATCTCAGATTTTGATAGCTGGGAGATATAATTTGTAAATTGCTCAGAAGTAACCTAGAATCATACATAGAGGCGAGGGAATCTTGTCCACCGAGGCTTCTGTAGGCTGATGACCTGGTCCAACGGCCATTGGTCTCCAAAGAAAACTGGACGTCCTACAGGACTACGCTGATCAGAACGGCCAGGAAATCAACATAGAAAAAACTGAAATCCTGGAGATCCAAAACGCAAGAGGGAGGAAAAAGATCACCAAGCTGGAGGTTGGGGAATTAACAAATAAAACCCTGTGACATCGATAAAATATTTGGGCATTATGATCAGTGCTAGCGGTTGGGAAAATGTTTGGATAGATGCGTCCTTGGACCCTTCTTATTCTCTCTTTATACTCCACTTCTCGCTCCTCATCTCCTCTTTTGGAATTTCTCACCATTTCTATGCGGAGGACACTCAGCTGTTCCTCGCCTTCACCTCTGACTTATATCTAAAACGCTCTTCCTGTCTTACTGCCATTAAAAACTGGATGTCTTCTCATTTTCTCTCTTTTAATACTGACAAGACTGAGGTCTTATTCTTCCCTTCTAACACTTCCTCCTCCCTCTCTCCCTCTCACCCTCTTTCTATTCATTTTCCCCCCTTCTGATCGTCCCATTTCCACCAATGCCCGGAATCTATTTATCTACTTTGACTCTTCCCTTTCCTTTACTCACCATATCTCACTACTCGCGCATGTCGCTACCATCTCTTTAATATCCATAAAGTCCACTCTTCTCTCACTTTCCATGCTACCAAACTCAATCTCTTCCCTCATCTTTTCTCTGCTTTTTTACTGTTCGTCTCTCTTTTTTGGTCTACCCGCCTCCCATCTCACCCCCCCTTAAATCCCTCTACCACTCTGCCATCCATGCCCTCTGTCTTCACTCCCCCCATGATTCCATCTCCAACTCACTTTCCAAACTAGGATGGCTTCCTTTTCACTCCAAACTTAAATTTCAGTTCCTTTGTCTTGTCTTTAAATATCTTCATGACCTTGCCCCTCCTTACCTCTCCTCTCTTCTCTCATTCTATACCCCATCACGCTCCCTGCGCTTGGCTGATCTCTTCTTACTCTCCGTTCCGCCACTTCCTTGTGCCTCTTCTTGTTTCCGCTCCTTGCACCCCTACATTGCAATTCCCTTCCTTTCACTATCAGCTCCACCTATTCCTCCTTCCGTTCGTCCTTGAAATCACTCC
Organism: Ambystoma mexicanum; assembly: GCF_040938575.1. NCBI lineage: Eukaryota > Metazoa > Chordata > Amphibia > Caudata > Ambystomatidae > Ambystoma > Ambystoma mexicanum. Next base: position 1,092,912,918 of record NC_090929.1, read on the forward strand.
TTCACTCCCCTCGCTGACTCCTTTCCCCTTCACCACCTCCTCCTCCTAATTCACTCTTCCTGTTCTTTTCCGTATCTCCCCTTTGATCGCCACCTTCCCTGCTACTCTTTCCCCTTTTCTCCCTCCCTTTTCTTCTTCCCCTCCCCCCTCCTTTTCTCTTCCTTCTTATATATAAATTGTTATACATGCTGTTTTCTGGTTTGATTCATGTATATTTGTATTGCTTCCATGTTCTATGTTTTATGTTTCTTGTTGTTAAACTGTAAAGTGATTTGGATTAAAGCTATATATAAACAATAAAATACAAATAGCAAGGCTGAACCTGAAAAACAGATCATAGCTCAGGGCATGGTGATAGGGAGGAAATATGGCAAATTGTCTCTCCTCCCGGTCATGAACTTCTATAATCAGAAGGTTGTCCCAATGCTGACTTATGCAGGAGAAGCTGGCTTGGGGGTGCCTTAGGAAAATTGGGAGAAATTAGAGAGTAAATTCTGGAAGAGGATCCCAAGACTCCTGAATGTGATCCCTATGGCCATTATTAGACATGATCTGGGCGTCCTCTCACTACATGTGAGAATTGTCTGGAGAGCCCCGATGACCATTGGCAAACTTAATTCCTTAAATTGTCCTCCACAATACCAGATCATAAAAATGAAGGAAGTAGGTATGAACGATTGGATCCTGAACCAGTGGAGAGACAAATGCCTAGAAATACTGGTCAACTTAGGACTGTCTGTGGACACCCTATGTCGAAATCCTCTTCTGGTCCAAGGGGCATTGTGGACAGCAGACTGGACAGAAACGGAAGCTAAAAGATCTTCCTCCAAGATCCACACCTTATCATGAACTCTCACAGGCCTCCCTAATATAACACCGGAGTACCTAAAAAAAAAAAATTCCGAATGCAAGACAGAGCTTTTTATAAGATTTCGCTTACACGTACTACGTACAAAAGGTAACATTACATAGATACAATGGAATGGCAAAAGATGATAAATGCTGTCTTTGTAATTTTCAGGCGGAATCACTGCAACACCTGACCCTTTTCTACCGGAACTGAGAGAACACTCCTGTTGTATGGCAAGATGAAGAACTCTCTGGGTACAGACGCAGATGCTTGGTGGGACACTTTCTATGGGGACTGGACTGTTATTGGACTCTATATTGGACTGTTGAAGTGATTCCTGGTTTGTACTGCTTTGTCTCTTTGGCATTCTCTGTCTTCCTTGGTGTGGTTGTTCTCAGCTATTCTATTTTAAGAGGGTTTTCTTGGTTATGGAATGTAATGGATAGAAAAGGTTTAATAAACAGAATGCTTAATAAATTTTAAAAGAGAGACTGTTTATTTCACAAATCAACAGGTGTGCAGCGTTATCAGACCTGTACTTTTTTTAGGCACTTGGACCGGGAAACAGGAATTGGCCCTCCTTAGCTCATGGGCTCTCCGGTCCATGTGTCGGGGACCTGCATCTTGTCTGGTAAGCACTCTTGCTGGCAGCTTCCTTCCAGGCCCATGCCGCCACACCTGAGTGGGTACAGGACCATTCGGGTTCACTCAAAAGACCTTTGCTCTCCAACGGCTTTATTCGCATCCCCTTGTTGCTAGTATGTTTAAAATCCCTGTATGAATAATTCCATCCCATTTACTGATAGGTATGCTCCATTTTTGTGGAAACGCCCTGGGTCAGAATAGACTATGGTCACACCAGGATGTGATTGCGTTTTTAAATGGTTGTTTGCTTCTCGTCTCTTCGGTCCACTTTCCAGTCCTACCCATAAAGGAATGTCCCATGATACATGAAGATTTGTAGGGTTTCTCTGATCGGATAAAAGATATTGCCTATGTTAGCTCTGGCCTTATAGATCTTGTGAAACAATGTGATTTCCAACCTCCCATCTTGTTGACTTGTGCCCCCATGCCTCCACGCTATCTTAATGTGGCTGCGACCATCCTCAAAGAATGCGTCCCATAGTCTGCGATATTCGTTGTCCAGATGGCCATGCCAAGCCTAGTCTCTCCAGACTCCCCCTCTTCAATACCCCGTCCCGGCAATCAACATATGTTTTTGTCAGTGGAGCACAGCTCCCAGTCTGGCCCTTTGTTGCGCTCCTGCGTCCCCATCCATCCTCCTCCCTAGCATCAATGGCAGTTGGTACCTATGAACAGGGTCGTACTGGGCCATACGATTGTCTCAGGCACCAATGAAAACGTGGCTCACAGTTCGAAGCCGCTATTCATTACTTTTCGGACACTGTTTGAATATTACCCAAAAGGGAGTATTTTTGATGAAAAGGTGAAGAAAATTGTATATTTAAAAAAATATATATTCCCCAACAGTGTTCACTACTACTATCCACATATTGACGTAACTCTTCAAACTGGCCCACATTGCGCAAAAAAGTTGGCCACTTGGAGAAAAAAAAGAAATGGCCCACACAAGCATTTTGCGCTTGTGGTTCAACCATGCCCCTACTGCCCTATAGGCATTACAAGCAGGCCTATGCCTGTGCACTCGCAAGGGGGCTGGGTGGGTGGCAATGGCAGATGTGAAACATTGACATCAAGGCTGAGTGGGTGTCAGCGAACACGTAACACAGTCACACCCACTTTTCTAAGCCTTTATAAACACCTTGACATTTACCAGTAGAACATCTCTGCAATACACAAGGTATATCATCATCGAGCCCTGTTCCCAGGATACCTATTTCACAGCTACTTGTTTTGCGGCTTGCTGAATCGGCTCATTTGTACGTCCGAGTAAGGGTAGGTCACCCATTTCCGTTCAGTAGGTTCATAGATCGCTGCTCTGAAATGTTTTATCGATTCCCATCTAATGTACTCAGTATTGTAATTTTTATTTATCTCAAAGACTTCACCATTATCTAATGTTTGATGTATTTTGATTGGTCCATGTTCGAAGGCATGTTTTCTTTTGGTGCTTGAAAGTTCAATTCAATGGACGAGTAATACATTACAATTTGCGGTACAACAATCAATTCTGCAAGACCATGATAGCTGTGTGAATTCGACTAGGTTACACAGGTTTTCTCTCTTTATTTAAAACAAGAATTTACAGACAAAGCTGTGTAATACTTGCTTTATTCACATTCATACATTATTTGTAATAATTAATTATATTAATTTATATGCTTTCATGTATCATTATCGGTTGCCCTTCTGTGAGCCATGTCGAAACTCCGGTGACAGTCCTGCATGTATACCCAAAGGATATTGATTTAATAAGAAGATGGATTACAAATTGTAGTTTTCCAGTGGACGAGATTGAAATTAGAGCCCAGACTGTCTTGGGAGACGTGAGGGCCAATCGATTCCACGTCTGCAGCGTGCACTCTACCGACAATATATACGAGCAAACAAAGAACACACAAAAGCGTCGAGCCAGAATTCTTCATAAATTGCAAGTGCAATTCCGACTCAATTTCGGCACACGCTGGCTCAGGTGAGTAGCGGACGAGGAATTTGTTATGTTTGTTAGTATGTAGGACAGTGGTCTTCATAAATATATGTCTTCTCAATGAACTCTCTATTAATTTACAATAGTGTATTGAAAAGGTAACTTCACAAACGGTTTTGAGTTTTCAGTGTTTTTTCCATCAATGTTGTATTACTCAAGTTTCCTTGGTAACCAGAATCCCTCAAATTTAAAAATGTTTCACTTTAGACTACTTTCTCTATCCCTGCTTTTGGTACACTCTAATAAATCACTGAAATGTGACCCTTAGTAAAAACTTCCATAGTGCACTTTAAAAGTCACCTAAGGTTTTTTAAATGTGTTGGTTGACATGTCCTTCGTTACAAGGGTCACTGATGGAAGCACAGACCCTCACCAGTAACAAAATCACTGACACGTCTAGTAACCCAATGGTGAGCCGTACCGACATGCACAAAGTGATATTTTAGAGCGTTGGATGTGGCCACAGTTCTAATACTAATGTATCTTTTCCATTGTACTCTTTTCTGACAATGTACTGAAAATAAAGGAGCAAGATCCTTCATCAATTATTTTTCCGGAGTCAACATCAACCTCACACGCCTATCAAGTAATTATATTGTACTGGTCCCTTATATGCAAATGAACAATACATGAAATGTAAACAAATTGAAAATTATTATGTATAGTATTGGTTATTTCCATTGTTTGAAGATATACGCCACAAGTAAGAAATTAGATATTTACAATTTACGCAACTGTTGTTTCACTCAGAAAGGCTGCATTGCCTTAAAGGAATGGTTCGGTCAAAAAATGTTATTGCCCCACGGGTCGGCCATGTGTTTTTAAGCCTAAGTCGCTCGATTTTAGAAATATTTCCTATGGACCTTACCCGAGTTTTCGTCCATTAAACGCACGCGAAAACAGGCATCAGGGAGCTGAAATTTTGTGATAATCCTATCATTTCCCCCATCGCCCTGGCTGACCTGCTTTTGCGGCACTAAATCATATCCCCCCGCCCCTGAGCCGGTCATCAGCAGACGCGTACCGCCCATTTCACAACGCCAAAGCACGTCTCGTGTCAACATTCGCTGCGCTTCAGCTAATGATGTGTCGTCATGGAAATGACGCCTCTTTCCTCAATAAGTATAAACAGACAGTTTCACAACACTCAGCAGCAGATTTTCGATTCCATTCCTCTCTGTGTTACTTTGAGTATTCTGTGACTCGTTTCTGTACTCTGGTCAGCTACCTTCGTTGCTTGTAGCTCGTGTGAACAGATACCAGTACCACCACTATAAATTATTTTAGTTTGTTTAACACACAATGGCTACAATAATGCCCTACATGTACGAGCCTGAGTACACCAAGGAGGAACTACTGGAAAGGGAAACACGCGAAAACGATGGGTCTTCGGACGGCAGTTGGGAGAACGATTCAACAGCTGAAGAGCCTGGACCTAGTCGCATAGACAGTGTTTCCACCTGGTGCATATGCAATCGGTGCGAGCTAATGCCAACCCGACGACGAGAACTGCTGCTGCTGTGAAAACTCTGGATGCGTGGCGTACATTTCTGAAGGCGAGCCACGACCGCAATGCATCACCGAGCTGCCAGACTTCAGGGCAGCCTGCCTCACACAGTCCGTGTTGAGGATAATGATGGTGCTTATGCACGAACTTCGCGCAACTGTTCGTCCTCGTAATCCGAGTAACGAGTAAGTATACTCTGCTTGTCATGCCACTCCAATTTCATGGTGTTCTACTATATCCAAAATTACATATACATATCATTGTAACGCACGAAAGTCGTTCAATAGTGTGCAGTGTCTAGATAGCATTTGTCCGAGCAGAATGCCATTAGTTACAAGAATTGTCATTGACAACAAATGTTTATTAAACTAATCTTGGTCATTTAAAAACAGTTTGTTTCATTCCTTTTCACAAGTGGTACAGGCAGGTGGCCTATCGTTCCTTTACATGGTGGCTTCACGCGAGGCTTGGACACTGCGTTCGAAGAGTGATACCCGCCTGTGCCGTTCGTGCCATAAGAGAAACGTTCCCGAGTGACAGCGGTCAGTACAGGGGATTTTCTCTCGCTGTGCTGCAACCTGAACTGTAAAATGTTTAAAGTCTTATATTTTTGTGTCATCAAAATAAGATACAAAATAAAACACCACATATATTTTAACAACGGTTGTTTCGATTTTTTAAATAAATCAAGTGTGTCTCCATTCAAGGATGGACGTCAGACATCTGTGCTCGGAATGGGTGAAGTTCAGGTCGCTGTGAAGCGGGGTGGTCACTATCTAAGCTAACATAATATATTATCAATAATGCATGCACTAAATAACACTTCTTCAAAGTCTTTCAGTCGGTTATGTCTCTATAAAAGTCACACATATATCTATACTATCAATTAACATTGGATTATACAGGCCTTAGGTCAATGGTCTTGACCACTATAATACACTGTTTGAAGTGTGGGTCTGTGCTCACAAGAATCTCCGGTATGTGGCATTTGTTATTGATAGGCAACAATATACTGCAGTAGGGGTCTAATGTTAGTTGGGGATCTTCTAGGTGGGCATCATGGCATGGTCAGTGGTCTGGCACATGAAGAGAATACCTTGCAGGGACACAGGGTCAGAATGGCAGTAAGTTTCCACTGGCGAGGATGCGTGGGCAAGGACACGTTTGGGGAGATGAACGAGCTACGTGCTTGGTTCAGGCCGGTTCACACGCAGGACCGTGATCTCAGAGAGTGATGTGTTACATTTATTAGCTGTTGCAAATACCTCTGGAGTTTTTTGCAGTCAGAGTGGGAACAAGGGTGTGGGCCATGTGCTCTGCGCGCTGTACTATCGCAGTGAGGCCTGGTCACCAAGATGGAGTGGAAAGGGGGTACAAAAATGGATGCCCCGTGTCCTGCTTAGAATGTCATCCAAGGTTAACATCACATAAGGGCAAGGGGCGAACCCAGTACTGGAGGCACTTGGTACGAGTTTCTATTGAGAAGTAAAGGATGAGAGGGGCCTAATGGCCCCTCGCTCCCACACACTTGCCTGCACGCCCCAGGCCCATCCATCCTACCCCCTCTATCAAAGGCTGTTTGCACCCGGGGATGGGCGCTGGCATGGGGGGCTGTCACGGACGCAAACGTCAAGATGCCAAACAGCATGTACACTTCAAAAGGTATCCCACACCCAGGGGCCATCGCTCACATGGCCTCCTCAGACCCCGTGTCTACAGGCAGGCCTCAACCGAGGCAGGCCGCACCTCTGCAATCCACATAAGTGTGTCTCCATTCAGCAGTCTTCCTGTGCCTTATCTGTACGCCCCAGGCTCATCCTTCCCACGCCCTCTATCAAAGGCGGTTCGCACCCGGGGATGAGTGCTGGCATGGGGGGCTGTCACGGACGCAAACGGCCAAGGTGCCAAACAGCACGTACACTTCAAAAGGTATCCCATGCCCAGGGGCCATCGCTCACATGGCCTCCTCAGACGCCGTGTCTCCAGGCAGGCCTCCCCCGAGGCAGGCCGCACCCCTGCAATAAACATAATACCACGACATACACACGTCATTCATTCACAAACACACCCCTGTTTCTAATACTTTATAAACCACTTGATATGTCTCATGAGAACATCTTTGTGCTTTGCAAGTCAACTCCTGAACCTTCTACCTGAGAAGCACTGAGATCTATGCTAATCTGCTCATCGCCGTGCTATCTGTGACCGCTTCGAGCAAACTCGCCAGTCTGCTACCTGTGGCCATCTACCTGTTCTCCTGCAACATACTGCTCGGCCTGCTGAATCCAACTGTTTGTTGGTCAAGGTAAGGCGATGTATCCTAGTCATATTTCGGTAATTTTTACATTTCAATCTATTTGCTATTACAGTACCCAATAGAGCTGTGTTCATTGGTGTCATTGCTATTGACTTGAGTTTCAATTGTTATGCTATCAATGGATCTATTTATTTTCATCTGTGTCAATTGTCATCGAATGGCATCATTCGGGGGTCCAGTTTATAATGTAAGCATGTTTCCTTTTCGTGCAAGACAGAACATCCAAGGGACGAGTCACATGTTCAGAGTTTAGTCACATAATTTAAAAAATGTCTGTAACTTATGCAAATACTAAGCCGCACATGATGAACTGGTATGTTTCCGGCGACCAAAACAAACCTTGCATTGAGCATGGTATGGTTCATTTACTTTTTTATGACATTTTTATTCAAGGTTTTATAATAATCTTGATATTTAATTTTCAGAATTTTCACAATGCCTGCCTGTTCGATTAGCGGTTGCCCTTCGAAGACCCATGCTAAATCTGAAGGCACTACAATGCATGTTTTCCCGAAAACTGTTGATCGAATAAGAGAATGGGTCAGACATTGCGGATATCCACTGGATGAGCTGGAAAGTAGAGTCCAACAAGTCTTTGAGGACAAGAGGGGTGATCGATACTGCATCTGCAGCCGGCACATTCCCTCAAACATGTACACCACATCTTGGGTAACAAAGAAGAATAAACGGCGATCGACACGAAAATTGCTCGCAAACGCTATTCCCACTCTATTCGTCCACAATCCGCCACTGGTGAGTCAAGTGTCCGTTTTTAGCTTTAGGCCTTGCGGTAGTGTGTAGGTAGCCGAATGGATTCATTGATATTTTAGGTGTTGTTTCCAATTTGTAATACTTTCGACATTGATACGAGTGTATAGCTTTTTGAATAATGACATTTATCAATATATTATTTTTAGATTTCATAACGCACAAACGAAATCTATATATGGGCACAGGCAACTGTGCTATATTGCGCATTACTCAAGTATTCTGTCTCCTAACATGGCAATTTTAAATATTGGCATTTCATTATCAAAGAATAATTTACCTTTACAACTTCTGGACTATCCCTTGAATCTTCAGCAAGAACATTCTACTTCCGTCACATGCTCGCAGTTATCAACCACTTCTAGCGCGTATCAGGTAATCATACTTGGCTATTCCGCTACAGACTTGTTTTATGCATGTCAAGTAATAGTTTTTATGTATCATGTGATTATTTTACCAATTGTTTGGTTAGTGCTTTCCAATTGATATACACCTTAGTTGTCGTCCCCTGGTGTTTGTTTTCAGTTATAATTAGTGTTATCCATACTAATGCAAGTACTGTCTTTCAGGGAGATGCTGAAGCGTCACCACATTGACAACAGCCCTAGATTTTCTTCAGCAGCACGAGGTATGGATACGGACAGCTCCATCGACCGTGATCATCAGGACTGGAACACTTGCCGTTTGATTGTTCTACACCATGTTTCATTCGTGGTTAGCCGTTGATATGTACCTGTGCGGTCGACCCCAAGCGTGCGTTGTGTTTTCAATATTGTAATCCTTACTACTGCAAATACTATGTTTCAGGCAGTTGTTGAATCGTCAACCCACGCAGTTGATGCAGAGCCTGACATTCAAGTAATTCCGGTGGAAGCGGGACCATGCGGATACGAATCGGCGCAACAGCTTTCAGAAGTGCGCACCACATTGACAACAGCCCTAGATATTCTTCAGCAGCGCGAGGTATGGATACTGGCAGCTCCATCGAGCGTGATCATATAACGTGATTCCATTTGCTATACTTTCTTCCCTATTAACGCAAGTACTGTGTTTCAGGGAGACGATGGAGCATCCACTACAATCACAAGATCCCATTTAGATGATGCAGATGTAAAGAAATCGGAGAAATAAGTCGATTAAATCTGATCAAATTTAAATACTCCTTGATTCTTTTAGACAATGCAACATTTGTGGTTATCTCTTTAGATGTACCTGTGCCGTCGACCCCAAGTGTGTGTTATGTTTACAATATTGAAAACCATACTCAAGTACTGTGTTTCAGGGAGTTGCTGATGCCTCCTCTTCAATACAATCATTCGTGGGAGTCCATGCAGAGCCAGAGGTATGGATACGGACAGCTCCATCGAACTAGGTCATCAGAGCTTGAATACTTGTCGTTTGATTGTTCCACACAATGTTTAAATCGTGTTTGGCTATTGAGATGTACATGTGTGTTCGTCCTCACATGTGTTTTATGCTAACAATATTTTGACACACAGTAATGAAAATACTATGTTTCAGGGAGTCGATGGAGCCTCATTCCGTGCTGTCTATGCGGATACAGAAAATATAGTCGTTGCAGCGCAAGAGGAAGGGGAGACATGCGGATACGTATCGGAGCAACAGCGTGCAGATGGTGAAGGTCGAGTCAAAAAAGTTGCAACGAAAAGAAACAAAAATAAGGTTAGTTACAAACAGTTCATAACTTCAGAATTTCTTTTGTGCTGGGGACTATTTTATGTTTTTGTTCAAGTCAATTGTACTATACTTTATCTTGTGTTTAAACTGAACATCCCTTTTCCAATCTAGCCTCTAGTTACCCGTGGTTGTCCGAACTATACATACAGAGACAGTGAAGCGAATGAGAGATGTTGCTTGCCAGACCATTTACACTATGGAGGAACTATTAATTCAGACGCCGCGTGTTGAGACTAGAGATGCTCATGTCCAATGGCCAGAGCATGAAATGAATGTGTCCGGAGAATCCAGTAAAGTTGTAAAGGACCATTGCTACAGTGCGACCGCACCACCACAAGAAGATGATACTGAATGTATTGAAGATAGCTCTGAAGTAGTCGCAGATCAATTCACACAATCTACACCCGCCAAAAAATTGCCACCCAAAAAGCTGTCGACATTGTTGTGTTCTCCCATCAATGTTGAAGTAGCAGATGTTGAAATGACAAGAGAATGAACCAGCAGCACCATTCACCAACGCATCAGAACTTGATAGCAGCGATATTTCTTTCAAATGTGGTGAATATGTCCTCAACGTCACAGGCCGAAACAACTTTGACGCAGGATGACAGTCTAATGAAAGAGGGCAAATACATAGTATTCGACAGTTGTTTGATGAATATTAGAAGTATGATGGAATGTGGGCATTCAGTTAGAGGGAAAGTATGTGGGAAGCCATTGATTCATATGACTCGTCAAAAACAAGGCAGTAACGTCAAAATACATGCCGCCTGTAAATTAAATCATATGTTCTCATGGTCTGCACAACCGATACTGGGGAAACTGCCAGCAGGCAATCTACTGTGTGCAGCTGCCTCACTTTTTAGTGGGTCCAGTTTTAGAAAGTTAGAGTCTTTCTTTCAGTTTGTGGGACTCCATTTCATTTAAAAAAAGCAGTACTACAAATACCAACATGATTATCTGTTTCCGGCCATTAGTGATGCTTGGAAAATTGAACAATTGTCTCTAGCAAGTACATTCGAAGGCAAACGATTCAGGCTAGCCGGCGATGGACAGTGCGACAGCCCTGGATTTTCTGCAAAGTACTGCACCTACCACTTTCAGGACATGGATAGTAAGAAAATTGTGAGTTTGGTGGTCGTGCAGGTAACACAGGTAACATCCTCAGTGGCCATGGAGAAACTAGGATTTATAAAATCAGTGGAATATCTGCAATCGAGGGGAATGCACATCGACCTCATAGCCACGGACAGACACGTTTCAATTGCCAAGACAATGAGAGAGCAGTTCCCACATATTAAACATCAATTTGAGGTATGGCATCTTGCTAAATCAATCAATAAGAATATCTCGGCTGCAGGGGAAAAAAAAGGTTTGGAAAGTATTTCAGAGTGGTCCCAGTCTATCAGCAACCATCTTTGGTGGAGCTCCAAAACTTGTGAAGGGTCAGTGGAAATACTACTTGAAAAATGGCGGTCACTGATGCACCACTGTACCAACGTGCACCGCTGGTCAGAAAACCTACATTTCCACCAATGTGAACACGGCCCTTTGTCCCCAGTGGAGGCACGGAAGAAGAAGTGGTTGAATCCATCTTCACCGACACACAAAGCCATTGAGAAGATTGTTTTCGATAAAACTATCAAGAGATTTGAGGGGACTGACAGACTTCTGTCACACAGGAGGTTTGGTGGTGTTCCACAATATGTGCCTAAAGTACAGGCCAAAGCGCTTGCATTTCAGCATACAGGGCATGAGACATAGGACTCTACTAGCGGTCTTGGCCCATAACGAGAATCTCGGCCGTGACCAATCTAGGACTAAGGGTAATGTAAGGATGCCTCGCTACACTAAGGCCTTTTCAAAAAGAAGTAAGCAATGGGTGATCAAACCAGTCTATGAGGAAATGGAGTTCGACTTTGTCAAAAGCCTTATTGTTGCTGTATTAGAGAAGCACAGATATGGAATTTTGAACGTTTCTGTGCAGAGCACAGATCCATTGCCACCCAACATTGCCACTGTGCCATGTCCACCCAAAGGAGAGCTGGTTGTGAAGTACAAATCCCGGTTTAAATAATTGTAATACGATTGTCTTTTTGTAAATAAATGTTATTGTACAGTGTGCATACAAGGTACGCTAACCCTAACCCCTACCTTCACCATCCTGGTTGCCGAACAACCTGGGTGTCATCTTTGAATTCTCTCTCTATTCACCTCATATTGCTGACCTTGTCTATATGTGTATGTGTATATTTTTGTTGATGTAACTAATTTTCGCAATCTCTTCTAAATGCTGGGCACTGTTAACCGAGGGCAGGCTTGCGTATTGCAAATAATAAAAACAAACAAACAATAAATCTCACTTTCAACTCAACTCCTCGGGTACTTTATACTTTCCCTGACCTTCCCCAAAAAATTAAAAGTCTCAATAGTTATGGTCCTTTGGGGCTTCAAAGCTCGCAGACAGCAAGGACAAAATTGGGGGCCTTAGAACGCGCCAAGCGAGCTGTTGCAGATGGGAGAGAAGCCAATTCGCATTTGCACATTGAGGCGCATTACACAGATGGATTCGAAACTTCAAGTTCTCACAGATGGCTTTACTACGGGATGTTGCAAAGAAAGAATGTATGCTCATTTCTAGTGAAGGTCAGCGGCTTTGATTTTTAGCTCGCGCCCTGAAGAGGCCCACAACTCGCACTGGCAGTATAAAGTTCTATTGTTTTTTGACCTTGAGAGACAGGGACCATGCCGAAAGAACTTAATTTGAAGGGGGGTGGGGAGGTGCAATAACGTAAGACGATAAGGCAGAAAATTCTGAAACTAGACCGAGTTTCATGTTAGTTCAGTATACGAAAAATCATTGTCAAGAGCACAGTGGGATTTACGGACTGCATTACGCAGAGACACAATGGAAATTGCAAATATAATGTAAGTAACTCTTTAGACGCTTTTATACCGGAATGAAGAATTAATGAGTGGATGCATGAATAAATGAATGAATGAAGAGCTTTGAAAAGGTTTGTGGGATCGTCCTTGTAGCGGGCACATGGGCATGCAGGTCCACATTCCACACGCATGTAGACAAAAAGTCGTTTCTCATTGTGTACTAACCTCGATTTATTTCGTTAGTTTTCGCATTGATTTTAGAGCCGAACATACTCCATTGCACTATCCTTGAAAGCAAATAGTTTCAGCTCGGCCGTAATAAATAATATTAATAAAGATCGGCTTGCGAGATTAATTATACAGTTGATGTTTTCAAAACAGGTATATCCTTCCCTTTTGCCACTGCCACCAGTTTCAGACACCGGCAGATGGTTTTTTTAACCGCCAGCTGCAGCTTAATGTAAACAACTGCGCAATCCTGATGATCTTATGGGACGATCGCCAAGGGCCCATATGCCCTTGCGCGGTACTAGCGGCTAGAAGCAACATATCAACCTTTTACGCTGGCCTAGTGCCTACTTAATGGAACAGCCTTGCGGTTCAACGTGCGACAAAAGTGCTTCTTTGAACGAAAACCAACACCCTGTGTACCATAAAGGAACAGCGCGTGACTCACGATAAACTTTTATGGATTTGCGGATAGAGATAAAATAAATTACTTTTGGAGTTCATATGGCAATTGCTGAATATTCTATAAACATTTAATGTCACAAAAATGTACTTTACCAAATGTACCGTTTTGCTGTTTGATTTTAAAGTACAGTTTCATATTCCGAATTGTGGCGCGCTGTGTTGTGAGCTGATCTGTGTTGGTTTCCGGGTTCTGTGTGAAGTCGTGTAGAAGATCGACTGGGCGCATTTGCCTACGCAGCACAGAAACGTGACAGAGAGAGGCGGGGAATATGAAGGTTTTGATAATGTCAGGCTCAGGGGCGGGGGATATGATTTAGTGCCGCAAAAGCAGGTCAGCCAGGGCAATGGGGGAAATGATAGGATTATCACAAAATGACAGCTCCCTGATGCCTGTTTTCATGTGCGTTTAATGGTAGAAAACTCGGGTAAGGTCCATAGGAAATTCTTCTAAAATCAAGCGACTTATGCTTCAAAACACATGGCCGACCCGTAGGGGCAATAAAAAATTTTGACCAAACCATTCCTTTAATAAAGTACAACAGTTTGTACATATCTGGGGGAGGGGGGGCGAGATATTTGCACATCACCTCCGTATGTCAACTCGATCAACTCCTCTGCTCCATTAGTGGCACAACTCAGTGCATAGTCCAACCCACGAACTGACAACCCAGCTAGAGTCCTCAGTGGCGGCCTTTGAAGAGCCACCAGATCAAAGTACTCTCTCTGAAGCGGTACAACGTCCTTTCATCGCCTGCATTTCTATCCCCTGGCATTTTAACGTCCATATTACAACACATTTTTTAGGGGGGGTGGGAAAGGGCAGATAAGGGTTTGGGTGGGTAGGCAATAGCCAAAAATAATTGTGGGAGCGGGGATTGGGGGGGGGGGGGGAGACTCGGGAAGATGCCCCCCCAAAAAACGATCATTATTTTCATTGGAATGTACACGTTAAAATGACAGGGGATGAAATTGCAAGCGATGAAATGACATGGAACCCAATCCTCATATGAGACAGGGAAGGTCCCTGAGAGGGGTGTCCTCTTCAGCCATTGCATCTCCTGCAAAGCTAATAATGGGTCTATTAAACAGCAGATCTTTAAATAATCATGGCCAGAGTATTATTCATCATGGAGGAAGAGTTAGCTATCCTGTGTCTAACGGAAAAATGGATTCATGATCCTATCGGACCCACCATCGACCTACCAGTACCCCAGGATTTTAACATTTTCTAGAAGAACAGAGATCATGGTCTGGGCGGAGGTGTAGCTATAATAGCTAGGAATGATTTATGTCATTTCCCCTCCTCTATCCATTGTCAGGGTTGTGAAATCCTCCAAATGAAACACACGCCGACTAAGAACAGTTGCGTTAATATTTGAGTGCTATATAGGCCCCCATCATTGAAATCAGACTTCAATGATGAATAACTGTTGAACAACTTGAAAGTACCCAATACAGGCACCGTGTTTTTGGGTGACCTGAATAGATGGAGGGGCAACACTAAGGATAAGGAAGCTTTGAGCTTCGAAAAACATTTGAACACCATCGTCTTCTCTGTAATCAACAGCGAACCTACAACCTCGAAAGAGAACCAATTACATTGGGTAATCTCTAGATTGCCATGCAAAGCCGACTCCTTGCATACGGTCTGACCATCACAAGATTGAAATTGAAATAATCCTAAAAAAAAAAAATTCACTGAAAAGGGAAAATGTGCCTAAACAAGTTTATAGCAGACATTTCAAAAACATCACCCCTCTCATCTTAGCACTGTGTGTGAACAATATTATGGATAATACCCAAGATGATGACTTACGACAAAATTGTGGTACAAATTCTCTCTCAAACTAAAGACTTGATGGATTATTACGCCCCGTTGAAGTATAAACAGGTTAGAACCAACCCTAACCATTTCTATGAGGAAACTAAAACTAAAAAGAGGAAAGGGAAAATGGAGAGGAAATGGATAAAACATCCTACAGAGGCTAACAAGTTAAAGTGGAAAGCCTCTGAGAAACTTTACAAAGTTTGTGAGGCGAAGAAAAATGTCTTCAATGAACACATTTTAGCTGCCTCTAATTCAACGGGCAAGCTTTTACAGATCTTAAAATCAATTGAAAAACCTCTTGCCCCATCACCTCCATTTCAACCGACCCAGGAAGACTGTGGTAATATACAGGAGGCATTTAGTAATAACATTCAAAAAGCTCGTGAGGCGATAAGCTCCACCCAAGTACTCCCACATGACCAGCCTATGCCTACAAGACCTGAAACCAACCCTACATTAAGTTTACTTCCATATCATCGGAAGACATGAATGCTGTCCTCTCTACCATGCGACAAACCGCTTGCTCAGAGAATATCCTGCCTCCTAAATTGACATTGGAAAACAAAGATGTCTTTGTTCCTTATCTCACCAGAATGGTCAACGCCTCCTTCAGAGACGGTAAGGTTCCCGCAGCCATTAAAGCGGTTAGTCACACTGTTGGTCAAAAAGCCTGGTCTGGATCTGAAGAATCCTTCCAATCTTCGACCTATAACAAATTGCAACTTCCTTCTGAAAGTGCTTGACAAGGTAGCAACGCAACAACTTCAAACATTTGTGGATAATAACAATCTTCTCCACAAGCAGCAATCAGGTTTTAGAATATCGCATAGTACAGAGACTGCACCGTTAGATCTTCAAACCCATATGCTTAACATCAGACAAAGGCAAAACGGGCATGCTGATATTATTGGACCTGTCCGCGCCCTTTCATTTGCTTGATCACCAACAGCTTCAAAGGCCTTAGAACACTCTGGAGGGTGCTCCCAGGAAGCAATAGGCTGGGTGACATCTTTCTTAGCAGATCATAGATCAAAAATACACTTGGGCGACCAATTCGCTCTACCCTCAGATATTAAATGTGGTGTACCCCAGGGAGCGAGTTTGTCTGCCGGCCTTCTGTTCAATTTACACTTACGGTGTCTCTGCACACTTCTCAATAACATTGGGGTGTTTTTTTACCAACTAAGCAGACGACACCCAACTGGTAGTTGAACTGAGTGGCTGCCACAATATGGATAACACTCAAATTGGCAACATCTACAACATCATAGAGGCCTGGATGAAGGCTAATTGGCTTTGCTTGAATGGGAGAAACTGAGTTGATGATCTTTGGCTCCCATCAGGCTCCCATCAGGCTAGGTCTAAATTACGCCCAGACGATCTTAAGATCAGAGACTCCCTCATCCCGGTCTTGCAGAAAGTTAAAACCCTGGGAGTTTATTTTGAAGCATCTCTAGGAGCGGAAGCTCATGTAACTTACCTAAAGAAGAATTGCGAGTACTATCTGAGGTTGTTTAAGATTTATTAGACATTATCTGAGTGAAAAGAATTGTGCTACTATTGCTGGGGCCACTAGCCTGTCCAGACTGGATTACGATAATGTCCTCCTGGCAGGCGCTAGTAAAGGATGTATTGCACACTGCCAGGGGATACAAAATATGGTGTCCAAAACATGAAAAACAAAACCAGAAGGGAGCATATCTCCTCAGCTAGGAAATTCCTCCAATGGCTAGCCCTGGAGGACAGAATTACCTTTAGATCCTTGGTCATTGTTCACTGCTGCATTTACAGAGTAGCCCCCACCTACCTAAAAGAACAAATAATTCTACACCCCAGGCCGAGCCCGAGATCTGAAGCCCATGGCCTCATTGCATGCACAGGTGCCAAGAATGCCAACGGGCTAGGACGCTTGTTCCCGGCAAAGACAGCACATTTCTGGAACAAGCTCCCTGTCTCTTTAAGGCAAGAGTCAAACCACACAACCTTCAGAAAGAATCTGAAAACAAGCTTATTTAAGTAGGGAGTCTACTCTGTTCACTAAGCTACCCCGTTGTCCTGTCATTATTTGTAGTTTTCGTCTTTGTGTACGCGCCCTGATGCCTGCGGGCTTTGACGCAATATAAACAAATAAATAAAAATAAAATGTACACACAGTGGCATGTATGGGTGTCTCCAAGTATGTACCATCGTCTGCATCTCATGTTTTCAGTTTAATTTTGCTTTTTCATCCATATTAAAACAAGTACTAGGGGATGCTGGAACATCGACTACAATCACCTCCTCCTTTGCAACAGGTGCAGAGTATGAGGTACGTGTACTTACACTTTCCTTGCTAGAATGAAAGTAAATCCAACAACGGATATACTTTGAGACTGAAATACATGTTACCTTGCACTGTTTGTAACTTTTATGATTTTGGTTCCAACATTACACTTCCTCCCTAATGCAGAATAGATTTGAAAGGAAACATTCTAAAACAAACTACTTTTGAAGGGAACATTATAATCACTATGTTTTGCAGGGTGATCTCAGATCAAATCCATGTGTCATCTCGGAGGGTTATCAGGTGAAATGTGAAATGTATAATATGACCAAATCACCTACACAGTTTCAGGTTATCTTCGTAAGAATGTTCTATTTGTGTTGCAACAACAAACCTTATATCATAAGGTTCGCAATCATTTTAGAGTACCTTTTGGAGAAGTGTTCTGTGAGATGAAAGATTTTACATTTAAGTTTGATTGACATTTAACTTTTTTGTATGATTCTTATGTCCAAGGAATGTACCACTGAAGATGTCAAAAATTGAAGAGATACATAGACCAGAAGTATACATACCAGAATATGAAATACAATTGAGCATCACATTAGATTGAGATGACATTATTAAAATGTTGTAATGTTTTGACATCCGCCAAGTTGGTTCCGTTTGTAGATATGTACATATGTTTCTTTGAGACTAAAAGAAACGTACTTGATTTAAACCATATAAAAACGTTCTTTTTTTCAGCTTGGTGTTGTGGTCGGCAAAGCGAAGTCCACGGTTTCGAAGCAAATTAAGAAAACAAGGATAAAGAACAAACTAGTTTGTTTTGGAGAAGTTTTTAAGCAGATGTTTTAGTCATATTATATTTTTAGTTGAAAAATCATATCTTATGTATGTGTGCTATCCATTGAGCAAGTTTTTCTATCTATAAACCTGTTACAGGCCCAGGAGGAAGAGGAGTATAAAGACTCAGACAACAACTGAAACGCAAGATGTTGTTTGCCAAACGGATGTCACAATGGAGCAACTACTTTTTAAGGCACAGCCTGGTTCAGTCAATATTCAGAGTCGTGATGCATATGTCCAGTGGCCGGCAAACTAATAGAATCTCACCTGCGAACCATATAAAGTTACCATGGACCATTGCTACTTTGTGCATTGCAATAGCTTGCAGACCCATTTACACAGTCTAAACCCTCTACAAATGTTCCAGCCAACAAATGGTTACCCATTTCTCCAATTCATGCAGAAATATCACATCCAGAACTAGCAGAGGCTGAATCATCAACCCAATTGACTGACGAATCTGCTCAAGATCTCGACTTCAGTATGCTTAGTTTGGGGGACTTGTCCGCCACAGTCAAGTCACAAAACACAGTACTGCAGGACAACTGGCTATTAAAGGAACAAAAATACATTGTATTCTACTGCTGCCTGCCAGAGATTGTACAAATGATTAAATGTGATCATAAATCAAGAGGGAGCATAGGCAGGGAGCCATTGGTGAATTTCACAAGTGTATTACAAGGCACCAACCTGAAAATCCAGGCCAGCTGTGTACACCTCCATAACTCATTTTCATGGTCTGCTCAACTGATGCTCGGCAAAGTGCCGATTGGAAATGTACTTTGTTCAGCAGCTTTAGTGTTCAGCAGATCAACTTTCAGTAAGATTTCCAGTTTGTCAATTGGCGGGACTTGAGTTCATTGCTAACTCCCAGTACAAGAAACATCAGAGGGAATTCTTATTCCTGCTATTAGTTAGGCCTGGAAACTCAAAAAGATGTCAATGGACAGTGCATTCGCTGGCAAAAGTGTCAGGCTAGCTGGCGACAGACAGTGTGACAGTCCAGGATTTTCCGCTAAGTGCTGCACTTACCACTTTCAAGACATGGAAAGTAAAACAATCGTCTGTGGCCATGGAGAAACATGGTTTCATTAAATCCATCGAACATCTGGAATTCAGGGAATGCAAATAGACCCGATAGCCACCGACAGGCACGTTTCAATAGCCAAGGCCATGCAAGAGCAGTTTCCACACATTCAGCATCAATTTGATGTATGGCACGTTGGCAAATCAATCAAAAAAATTATAGCTGCTGGTAAAAAATATTTTACAAAAGGGTTCGAAAACATTTTAAAGTGGTCTCAGTCTATCAACAACCACCTTTGGCAGAGCTCCAAAACTTAAGATGGATCTGTAGAAATTCTACTTGAAAAATGGCGTTCATTGATGCACCATTGTTCCAAAATACACTCATGGGGAGAAAACCAACATTTCCACGAATGTACACATGGACCTTTATCGAAAGAGCAAGAATTTTAAGGAGTGGTTGGTGGCATGTCCCCCTCCACACAAAGCACTTGAGAAAATTGTGTACGATAAAACGCTTTCAAAAGACCTGAAGGCACTCACAGAATTCTTTCATACTGGAGATTTGGAGGTGTTCCATTATATGTGCCTAAATTACAGACCCAAAAGGTTGCATTTCGCCACAGATGGTATGGAGGCCAGAACAAGACTAGCTGTACTTGCGCACAATGAGAACATTGCGTGTGAACAAGTGAAAACTGCAGGAAATTTCTGGATGCTTTGGTACCTCATGGCCTATACAAAACGAAGCAAACAGCAGGTGGCAAAGCAAATCTACCAGGAAATGGAGTTTGAATTTGTGAAAAATCTGCCATTGACTGTGTTGGCCATGCATACTCATGGAATGGCCCCTGATTTGGTTCCCAGGACACATAATGCCACACAACATTGCAAACAAGCCTTGTCCTTCAAAACTGGAACTTGTTGAAAGGTTGACTTCCAGATTTAAATGATTTGTAGTGGTCTTCAAAATCTGCTCACAATCAATATTTTCGCCAATGTTTGGACACTGTACAGAAACAATCTAATGTTATTACACTTGCAATTTCAATGCTACATAAATGTATTAAATAATATTTATTTGCGCCTCTATAAATCGGGTTGATGATGCATTAATGTATATCTTTTAACGTTCCTTCATTTATATTGCTTATCCTCTGTTTAGAAGAAACGTGTCTGGGGCGGGGGGGGTGCTATTGATACTCTTGTTCAGAAGAGAATTGCCCGAGCATTTCGGTGCTGGACTGCCTATTTGGGTGGGAGAAAGACTGATATGCAAATTAATATTTCCCATCTGTGAAAGGTACACTGAGGCTTGGCGTCTGTCAAACCCTCTGCTAGACCCAACCCCCATGCACACATGCAATCCATGGTAGCAACGCTGATGGCCTCCCCTTTCAGTAAGTCTTTCCAATAAGGGATATGTTTTTTATATGGACGAAGTGGAGGTGCGTCCCACGGAGACTACGTTTGCTGAAAGGGCAATGGAAAGGGGTCAAAAGCAGGTCATCACAGACATAAAATCTAGCCTATAGATACAGTTGGCTACATGGATCAAAATCAAGACCCTCAGCAACAATCACAAACCGTTCTTGGTCCTGAGACCACGCAATATCCTACTTTCCTTCACTAAATAATACCCTCATACAGCTGTATGTTCCTCTAATTCCTAGTCTATGGCAGTCAAATACTTCTCCAATATGAGAGAGGGTGGCAGGTCTCTTCCCCCTCCCCCCACAGGTGCCGGTCTTCCCAAAAGGGTCCAAACCCGTGTCAGACTTCTGGAGCACTGCCTACAGTTCTGCAAACTGGTAAAAATTGTACCCTTCTACACTGCTTTCCCCTCACCGGAAATGACCCAACTGCTGCAGTTACTGCTGTTCTGATACTCATGGTTCCCACAGGTTACCTGGCCCATCCTCTGAGTCAATACTACTCAAGCCTACTAGCGACCATGACGAAACTGACAAAGTTTTGTCCGGACTGTGCAGAGAGTCATGGAGTACCTGCATCACTTGCCGGATTACCCGGGGCACAACTGATCCCTTTTACGCACAAATATCTCATAAAGGTATTCGATCTTGGCTTGGTTAGCCTGCGCTCCCTAGCTACTCTCACCTTTTGAAAACTGTTCTGCCGCCAAGGTCACATCCTACTTGAATAGTGGGAACCAATTCTTGATCGCCTCAAGCCCCTTCCTGACTTACTACAGCCTTCCAAGAAGACCCGCTTTTTGCTTCAGCTGCGCGATTGTGCGCTTTTACGCACAAGTGTACTGCTGAGCACAAGGCTCCCCACTTCTTAGGGCTTGATTAGAAAGTTAGGGAACGACTTAGAAGAATTGTCTAATGCTCCGAATGTGTTAACCAACCCTTCTCTTTACAGGTTGTGGCTGTGCTTTCCTCATTTGTCACATTAGGAAACGTACTGTATATATGCTGTATAGTAGAGTATTGTGTGTGGTAACAGTTTTCGCATAACTAAAGTTTACTTGTGTCCATTGGGCCGGTCGACAATAAATGTATAGATATCTTTTATGCACTTCTCTAAGAGTAACTTGTGGTGCATTGCAGTGTGTGCTCATTGTGGGCTTCCAATCACACTCACCCCTCCTGAGACTTCGTTTTGGCCGCCTGCCAAGCTACCTAGATTGGTCTGGCTTGTCCTGAAAGTTCACCTGTTTCACTAAACCGAGGGTGGCTTCCTAAACTTCTGTCCATCAGGTCAGAGTTTAGAAAGCCATCTTAACACCCTCCTCCAGCACTTACACACCCATAGGGTCCTCCTTCCATCGCCTATGCACTAGCACGGATGTTTGGTACAAGGCCTAGTTGGAGCAAAAATGTAACTTACCGTTTTGGAATTATTTTTCACAAACCTGCATTCACGTTTCGGCTAGTGGCGCTTTGAAATAGAATGTTGTTGTATAATGTGCAGTAAAAATGTTCACCTTGTGCATCGTGTGGCAACTTGACATGATAATTTACACACTGGAGACCTATCTAGTATGAGCATGAAATATCACCACGTCTCATATGATGGTAGAGAGGGCTGCTTCAGGTGCGCAAGGGAGCATGAACTGACATGCATGAATTATAGTAAGAGCCGTGCAATATATGCCAGAAGACTAAGTAGCAAACAAATGATTCAAGAGCAGAACAGGGACATAGTAATGACGGCCGGTTGGTATATAGCACACTAGGAGTAGGGGTATGCTTTGTGCCATGACACGAGGGAGAGGTGGTGTTTCGATTGAATTTTCTTACAGATATGATATATCCCAGGAGGTAACAGCAACACATCATTTTCTGGATTGTTCCGACGTTCCTGTTGCAAAACATTTTACATAGCTGTTTGTAACTGTCCTTGGTTTTCTGAACCACTTGCCCGAAGCAGTGTCTTGTCCAGTTTTTTTTTTTCTTTTTTTGTGGCATTCTTTCACAAACTCGAAACCTACCAGTCTCTGGCTCCAATCACTGAAAAAAGGCTGCTATTGTTATTTGGCCTTGAGCGAAGTGTTGAATACCCACAAAACATGATACATTTACTATATTGTAAGTAGACATACGAAAATTTAGTTTCCATTTCTGCGATCTGTTGTTCAGAGAAGGTTACTCAGTGTGACGATGAGAGAATCGAACCTCCTGAAATAATGTAAGTTGAACTGTACATAATATTTGTGCGATTAAAAACAGTATGTGTGCTGTATGCATAATGAATAATTCAGCGACGTGCGATTTCACCAAAAGAATTGACACAGTACATCATGTTTGTTGAATTATATTTATACTGCGCACTATAAAAAAGCGAGTGCGTAACTCACAGTTTATCTGTCTAGTAATGATTGTTATTTGTGTATAGTTTAAAGAGGAGTGAATAGAGGTATGATTTTTTTTGGGACATATTGCTTACTGGCCTTGCACACAAGTATATTCTGTGGAGAGTTATGAGTTGTCAGATACACCATACTGTGATGATTATTCTGTGAAGACCCGAAACCACAACCGTTATGCAGGCTAATGATATCTACACTGCTTTGTCCTGTGGGATATCCTGGTGGGCTGTCATTGTTGCATCCTTGTGCGCCATAAAGTGGGGGTTGGGGAGAGGGGATGAACCTTTTCCGTGGGCACTTGGTTCTCTTTTCGAACACTAATCTTACCACTTCCATCTCTGTCCTTATTTTCTAGTAGAGCCTGCTATGTGAAGCAGGTGCATCTGGTTCTCCATCCCATTGGGAGCTATACCTACTTCACAGTGCTAACCTTTCATGCACGATAATCTTTCATGCACATCGTGGTCTCAACTACTCCCCCATGTTGCCATGTCTGTGTTCATTCTGTGTGGTTTGTGTTTATGATTAGGTTTCATCCGGTTCTGAATTATATGGTAACTTGTATTAGATTACAGAATGGCTACTAAAATATACTCTTTTAATTCTGTTATCTACACAGCTATATTGTACCATTCTGCGCATGCCATAATTTCCAGCTACTGTCGGATGGATTCTTTAAATCAACATTGGCAGATAATCATAAACGGTGATCATTTGATTACCGTTATGTGGGGAGCAACCCGTCCACATTCACATGTAACAACGTGCTGAAGTGAAAGCGTTGCATTTGAAAGTGCAAAGAATCCATATCTTTCCACGAACGGAACACCATGTGCGTCATTAGAAAGTTTTGCTGGTGTACAATAAGGACACACAAGAATTGGAGTACAGTGATTAATCGATTGCTGATCGCAATCAGTGTATCATGGGGAAGTTATAAAGAACATTCGAAGCATGCAATGTTCGCTAGCTATACCTTGTATTCCAAAAACATATTGTTCATTTCATGGACTTAA
The DNA here is from genome assembly GCF_040938575.1 of Ambystoma mexicanum. Lineage (NCBI taxonomy): Eukaryota > Metazoa > Chordata > Amphibia > Caudata > Ambystomatidae > Ambystoma > Ambystoma mexicanum. The sequence goes on from NC_090929.1 coordinate 1,092,937,083, forward strand.
TCTTTTCTTGTGAGTTTTCTTTGCAAAATAAAAGCATATGTTACATTGCAGACTATTGATGTTTTCTTAAAAATAAATGTTTTGCTCTCCTATTTGGGACAAGAAAGAAAGGTTACGCGCTGTGAGAGGATGTGTGCGTTTATCTTCCAGGTTCTGCGTGAAGTAACGCTATGGCGCGCGGGATGACGTGGCACGTTTGGCTACACTGGTCACGAACAATCGGAAATTAGGTGGAGCTTATCGTTTGGATTAGTGATGTTAGTTTGTGGGGTGAGCGATCTGTATTCTTGCCGCAAGGGCACTTGAATTTAAGGCGATGAATCAACGGATAAGATTGGCACAGGATGGTAGCGCCCAACCCCTTATTTTCGCATGTGTAAAAGTGAGGAAAACTAAGGTAAGATGCATAGGAAATTTTTTTTAAGATCGATTACAGTATGCTTAAAAATACATGCCCGAACGATCAGCACAATAACAATTTTTGAGCGAACGTCCCCTTAAAATTACTCATTTGACCTGATCGTTTTGTATGTATGACTTTATAAAAGTATATATATTTTCAGTATATCAGTTTGGTATATTTTCTGGATTTGTGTGTGGACTACCTCTGTGTCGACACCTACTACCCTCTACCTAATAGTTAAGCCTTTTGCTCTGGCCACCCTTCCAACGTTTAAGAGACGTTTGGCTTCCCTTTCTTCTCAGATGTTTTAGCCTTTCGTCTAGGGTTAATTGTTGCAACATCCTCAACAGAGGGTTGTACAAAAACTGCCTTAACAAGAGGAGACTCGCAGTCACAATTTAGGTCTTTCATCCTAACAATGAGCCGGTGGGCACACTTTGCCACTCTGCTTTCTGTCGAATTTCACATTTCTATCAGACTTTTTATTCTTTCACTCGCCTAACTTTTCTTACCAAAAGTTGTCTTTATTTAATTTAAAAGGAGGATATCATTCTACCTACTCTACATAACTGAAGTCTATAGAGCTGGCATCAAATGCACTGTTCGCCATCTGGATATGGGCATTATGGTAAGCACGTTTTTACCACTAGGCAAGTGTTTTTTCCTCTGATGCATTACTGGTTTCCTTTGGTCCAGTGGGATTATCTCCCGGGTAACTTGGAATATCCCCATTTAAATAAAGAATGGGTCAATGAAGTGCAACAAAAAGTAACACCCTGATTAAGTAGAAGTAATTCTCATTACTCAGAGTGATACTCTCCTTGTTATACTCTGGATATGCACCCTTCCAATGGAGCACTTTCAGGACTTAATAAACAAGTGGTTTATGATGAGGATGCTGAAAGTCTATCAGTAAAACAGAGAGGGGATCATGATAAATGCACGACCCCTCTTTTCACCCACTCAGGTTCAGCATAATGGTCTTGCATGGGCATGACAGAGGATGAAACCCCTTAACAGCTTTTGTTCCATCTTCGCTTTCTTTCCTGAAATAATTATGGTTACTTTTTTCCAGTCAAAGAGACGAATCCTGCCACCTGTTCTCTGCTGCCTTATGCTTAACTCTGATAAGAGCATATAAGCGAAAAACAATTGGCCAGGGTGGCTCGAACACAGATGTGACCATATGAGGAATGGCGTGAAGTGTATTAAGGGACTAACATTTTAGTTTTAAAGCGGGCACTATGATTCCTGAGCAGTGAAGACCCCGAAGTTGGCTGTTTGCTAAAAATAAAAAGTACAAGTTGCCAAACCGATCCAAAGACTTTCTGAAGGGGCACAACGGGTGCCTGCTGGAGCAATAGGTTAGTGTAACTTAAAGACAGCATTTTAGAAAGTGCTGCCATCTGCCTTTTTTCTTTCTTGATGCATACTGTGCAGAGTGCCTTTTGTCCCTTTTTTAAATATAATGCTGGATACAGGAGGGTCTTGGTAAAACTAGCGTTTAGTGATGCCAATATACACGAACTACACACGTCGTTTGGATACTTTACCGACTGACCTAAACAAACTGCTCAACTTCAGCAACCTTGATGGACAATATTGCATCTCGTCGCTCCTTGTTATTCTGCTTACTCCTTTCGAGCCACTGCGTTTCTTAACTTTTCACGCTTTTGCCTGCAAGCATTTGGTGCTTTATTGTTCACATATCACAATCAGTTACAGTAATAAAGATGCCTCTGGTGTACCAAGCCTTGTAGCAAAGAAGCTAGTTCGCCTTGCTTCAGAGATCTGTGTTCGACTTGCAGTAACCCACTAGAAACACGGCAGATCTGGTTAGGTTTCTTCTTCTTTCTGATCATAAATTGGGTCATCGCATCTATTATTGCAGTATTCTAATGTGGGGATAATCATTAACCACTTTACAAAAAATATAATTCCATACTTATCTGTAACCTGGTACTTGATAAATTAAGTTGGAGTATGTAAATGTATGGTAAAAACAGTGGTTTCCTTCTGGGGTGGAGAATAATAGAGCTGTCCCCAATAAATTTATTTTTAAAACCCAGTTTTCCTTCCCAAAAGCAAAACGAGCAGAAGGCTGTGTCGACCGGTCACACTGCATACATATTTCAGGGGCGTTTAGCTCCAAGCCGTCTATGTATAGAAAAGGTATCACGCACAATAGACTTGTAAGGTAGCACCAAGTAATCTGTAGCTAAAGTTAATGAGTACATCCCTAATCTAAGATCAAGTGTTCAACAAAGTTCAAGGTAAGTAACCAAGATGTAGTTTCTTTGGAGGAGTTTGAAGAGTTGGTGGAAGTTCTTCGATGGGAAGCATTGGGATGATGGCGGTAATTAGTGCTTTAGCCAGAGACACGCCAGTATTTCAAAAGTAGGTTTCTTGCAGAGGAAGGGATCCACTACCAATTCTGGTAATCTAAGGGGCTCTCACAGGATTCCTAACCCAGGTTCAATCACCAAAGGTAAAGGCAAGATTAGCTGCAAGTTAGGACTTTACACAAAATATATAAAATGGAACCTAAGGTGGGACAAAAACAGGTATGCAAACCAGTTCCCTGAAACCCAATCATGACTAGGACATTGGTTGCCCTGTTGTGGAGGTAAGGTAACATGTGTTGGGATTAACGTCTAGCGTCCCAAACAAGCTAAGTATGTCCCTATAACACGCGATAGAAATGACACAGAACCAATATGCATAACACAATAGGCCTTAGGCGAAGATAACAAGGATAGATCAATTTCTGAGAACCTTCCATGAAGAAATGTAGACTGGCACATACATTAAGAGTATTGCCCATCTAGAATAATGGTAGAGGCGAATATGTGCAATAGAGCATTAGGAACACCAGCCAGGTAGTAGGCCCAGCAATCTTCACATCTTGCCCCTCGAGCTCAGTGTTTGGCGAGAAGGAACTGCAGGGGCCTTATCACGCAGAGCTTATTTTGTTTTGGAGCATAATTCGTATTTTGAACCATTCCAGCACCATCTACACTTTCCCCACTCCCCGCCTTGCTTTTTCTTCTCCCCACCCATCTCCCTCTCCACCCACCAGCCTTTCCGATTGACCCAGCTGCTTCCGACGAGACAGGAACCCCAGCCAGGTAACAGGCCAAGCAATCGTCACACCTAGCCACTTGAGCTCTATGTTTGGCGAGGTAAGGAGCTGTCGGGGGCCTTAGTTTTGTTAGTTTTGAGCATAATTTGTTTTTTTAAACCATGACCTCACCCCTGCACCCTCCATCCCCTGCCCCGTGCCTGGCTGTTTGCTCCAGGAGTTAGGCACTTAACCACACCCCCTAGAACAGTCCACTGCCAGGCAGTGCCTTCTGCTAAGGGCCCTAAGGCTCCAAAGAAGCAGCTCCAGACCATGTGTGCCCGTGTTTGCCCGAGAATCCAGTATCCAGCCGTCAACCAGCAGCGACTGACACGATAAGTGTGGTCTCAGTGGGCGGGGTACAGCAATCGCTGTATTCCAAAAAGCCCTACCTCTCATTACCTACACAACATAGCATACCAAAATCAGCCAGCTAGTAAAGAATACCCCTATCACTGCTGACCACCAACTGTTCAGTGGGGTTATTTACTGTTGTGTTCCATAATTGGGAGTTCTCGCTCTATCCAGATAGCTCAAATCTAGGTGTTTTGCACTTACTGTTGTGCCTCCAATTTAGCCGTTCACACTGTCCAGGTGAAGTTTAGCCATGCGTCACACTCAGATAGAATAATTATGGAGATTAGTCATTTGCCACATCAGATAGGACTTTGTAGATCAGCCACATAGCAGAACTTAGTAAGTAGCCAAAGCACTAACCACCCGCTTCGACCTCCTCAAACACACCACCCAAACCCTATACATGCCCACTGCTCTAGCAAACCTATACCCTAACACAAACCCAACACAAGCAACACACACTTACAACAAACTAACCCGAACACTGGACCTTACCCATACTGACATAACAAGCCAGACCACACAACCTTAAACCCCTGCTAATCTACCCATAAAACACACATACACACCCCAACATGACAAATAGCCACACAAAAAACGGCCAAGGCATTGGACCTTACCCGTATGGATACAACGAGCCAGTGCGCACAACCAACCATCTGCAAGCCAACACACAGACGCCAGTTTCTCCTGGTTCTGGACCCATCGATAATTCTTCCCTCACTAACCAACTACATCCTCTTTCTTGCAGAGCCACGTCAGCACCTGGAAACTGCCCTTGGCTGGTATTGGTGCACGGTATAAATCAACATAACAGGGGCACAGCTATCTCTGTAACCACAAAACGGACACGCATTTCTCCCATCTTATTACCACCAACTTCCATTCTGCAACTGCCGCCCCACATAGACTCACTGAGTTGTGAAATGTGTTGCCCGGCCATCTCTCACATCAAGATAACTATTAGTGAGCAATATCTCACAACTAGGTAGACTATACTCTGTGCCAGCTAGTCCAGATAAAATTGCATATATGAGCCAATGTCACAATTAGACAGAATTGTGAAGATTAGTTTGCGTCATATCTAGACAGAACTGTAATACTACTTTGCGTCACGTCTAGACAGAATTGTGAATGTCAGCTTGCACCACATCTAGACAGAATTGTGAAGATTAACATTGCGTCATATCGGCGCGGCATGGCTAGCAGTGAGGCAATGCAGACGTGAGTTTCCTCTGCTCCCGTAGCCGCCGCACACATCCTGCTTTTCCAGCCTGCTATTCATCTTCTATGGACTCCAAAAGATCATAACTAGCACTGTATGTCCGGCGGCACAAACCAGCGAAATCTGGAGGCAATCCGTGCTTGCTAAATAAAGTTAGAGGCAACCGAAACCTTGCGACGCTGTCAGGGGAGAAACCAAAAATGGCTGTAGAGAAGCTGTTAAATGCGTCCCCCAGGCTCAGAAGTGCTGCATGGCGTTCGCGGGAGACTCGACTACCAGGGAAGAAGAAATTGACAGAAAGTCATGCAGACGCCCGGAACCCCAGAGCAGTACACATCTTGGTCACCGCTGCAGACCAGGCAGCAGACTACGCTTGCATGTCTCAAGGGGCTCCGTTGTGAGCGGCTGGACACCACGACACCTCAGCCCGCTGCATGGCGGAAAGCCACCGAAACACTAGGACAGCATAGGGGGAACTCTGCAGATGCCTGGAGGCCACTGATCAGTCCGCGAGCCCTGTACGGGCACAGCCGGTGGAACGCCCAGCGAAGAGGCGACATCGCTAATGGCGCCAAGGAGAAGGACCGGCGAGCCGCGGTCCACCCTCCAGGCAATACCGCAGCATATATCAGGTGAGCCTCATAGCCGATAATGCCTTGCAGAGAACTGGGACACTGAGGGGTGTTTCGGATGAACGATTTGGTGCTTGGCCACACAAACATTGGGGCCAAGATCTGGTCCCCTGAAGACCGCTTATTAACTGCCAGAATTCACGTACCCTTGTGTGGTAGGAGTGCGCACGGAGAGGGGAAAGCCCGGGCAGCAACTGCAGTACTACGAACGCAACAAGCCCCACACAACTGGATTTTCAGTACCGGACTTCGGCATATGAGACAGGCACGAAATATGTTGGGGAAACCCTCGGAGAAGAGGCAGAAAGAGCGCGCGCCTACAAGAACTGAAGAGGCACACTGCCGGTGATTCATTACGTGATACCTGCCCATAAATGGAACGTCACCATGAGACACACGACTGGATACCTGCCCATAAATGGAACGTCACCATGAGACACACGACTGAAGACGACACCTACATAGCCCGCAGTGAGTAACAATGCTGTTTCAGGGGTGACACCTACATAGCCCGCAGTGAGTAACAACGCTGTTTCAGGGGTCCCGATCGACCAACCGTGCCCTGCCCCCCGAGACTAGTAGCAGGTAGTGGTGAGTCAGAAAGGACGTGCAGAGGTGCGGCACGGGGTGATACGAAGGCGCAGGGAGGCACCATTACCGACCAGCACTTGTGTATACAAAAAGCACTTCCAAATAAAGAGGCCCCCTGGCTAGAGAGCCGCTTGGCGACTGCCCCCTGTGCTGCTGCCTGCCCGGAATACCATGGGGGAGACCTGTAAGGTGCTGCGGCACAACAACGAACTGCGCCCCTGTGTCCACCCTGGTGTCGTGGTCGTTTACGCACCCCATTGAATAGACCTGAAGGGAATTCGAAACCCTACTGCCTGCGAGGCAGTGCCCTATAGAGGGAAAAGCTACAGTAATAACTCGCACACACAAAGTGCTGCTGCACTGGCGTGCCCAGAAAAACATGTTTGTTTTAATACCACCACAGAACGTGCCCACCAGATGTATGAAAGGGAAATAGAGAATGCTGGAGAGAACCAGAAGGAGAACTTCAAGCATTAACGCAGAAGCCCAGGAAGCTAGAGTGTGACAGATGCCTACATGAGACTCGAATGATGTGAATCCAATGACATAGAAACAGGAAATCACATAGCAATACGCAAAAGGAATCAATTGTGTTCACTTGAAGTGAGCTGGATTGGTGTGGACACATGGATTGGTCACATCCACTGACATTTGGGTGTGAAAAGGCACACTGCCCCATTGAGAGCTATTAGGCCCACGAGCTGGTGAATTATCATAGCCTTGGCGATTCCACATTCTGGGCGCGGTAGGACCGAGGCATACTGGCTGGCTGTTGACATTAGCACAAGACAGCGCGTGCTACCACCACCCCTGACCTAACCGGCCCAGTGTCAAGAAACTGGCAATAGATTTGGGCAAGGACAAAGGAAAAAAGCAATCCACGCAAAACAGAATGAATCAATATACAACATCAACGACCTTTGTACACGACAACCACGGTCTAACAGGCGCAATGGCTGAGGCTGAAAACACGTCGTCTTTGAAAGATGTTATGACTGCCATTGCAGACTCACGCGCCTCCATGGAACAAAAAATGGATGGCATAAGCATGGACGTGTGCCTCCTCCGCCATGACCTACAAAAGCTGGCATCGTGCACCGGGGTGGCAGAACAGTGCATCTCCGGCGCAGAAGACAAAATACACGATCTGCAACAACAATTGACCAGAGTCAAGAACAGGCTGAAGACGATGGAGGAGAGAGTAGATGAAGGAGAAGGGAGATCAAGGTGCAGTAACATCTGTATACTTGGCCTACCAGAAAAGGCGGAAGGTCCCAGGATTTAACTTTTTCTGGAACAATGGCTAATGGATATATTTGAATCAGACTCTTTCTCCAAATTCTTCTCAATAGAGAGAGCACACTGCATGCCTACGGGCAGACCAGTGCCTGACGCCCCTCCCCGCACTTTAATAGCTAAGCTCCTAAATTATAGGGATCGTGATGCGCTGCTCCAGAGAGCACGCACCAAAGGCTCAATAACATAATGGCTCCAAGATGGCCTTCTTTCCAGATTACACAAGGGAGTAAAATATCAAATACGGTCTGCTCTTTCCTGCCCAACTCAAAATATATCACAAGAGCACAACAGTCCACTTTAACAACCACAAAGAGGCATGGCTATGGGCCAAACAGCACATAGAAGGGGACTGGACAGCACTCCGGAACAATAGGAACAGGAACCCCCGGATCCCTCTGGATCAGAGACTACCTCCACCACAACCACCGGCACAAGACCGCCCAGGAGAGGAGGGGGGGCTGCCCAGTCTCACTCCGCTGCCGCAGGAAAGGAGGTCGGGAGCAAGACCGCAAAGATAAGCTTAAACAACTAGAAGTCTAGGCAAACCACCGAGCGGCCACAGGAAATGTTGTCGCCCCCCCCCCAACGGAGTGATCAACATCCTAGACCACCTGGTCTGGGATACATCAGGTCACGAGAGTAATTGTTATTAGTTAGTGTTTTGTTCTATAACAGCTGTCCATTTTTGACAACTGACTTGTTGTTCGGGCGACAGATGCTTCAAGTTGGGTGGAGTATAGGGTGGGGGGGGGACAAGGTTTTTCTGTTTTGGTTAACAATGGATCTAGCAATTTTGGCATACTTTCCTCTTTGACAGCGAAGTACACAGCAGCATCACAAAGTCAAGGTCTTCCCACCGTATTTAACTTAAGTAAACGCAGCAAGCACTCCTTTTCGACAGCACAGCACATCATAGTACCACAAAGTCACTTTCTTTACACAACACACACTCTGGGACCGGTTGCTTTTTCTCCGAATCGTGATGGCCACACGTAGGCATGACCCCAGAACCCTTTGGTTGATGACATGGAATGTCAATGGACTCGGCAATGGGCTTAAAAGACGCCTGGTCGTGCAGCTTTTGAACCACCATGCAGCAGACGCAGTGTTCCTCACTGAAACACACCTGTCGGCCACAAACTGTAACCCATTCAAACGCACTATCACATAGCGATACATGCTGGCTTTACCATGGGCCCAAGAGGGGTGCTTGTGTTAATTCACAAAAAACTTCCCTTCACTCTCTCCAGTGTCACTCAGGATACGGGAGGCAGATTTGTATACATAACAGGGTCACTCTGTGACCAAACTATCGCAATGTTAGAGGTCTACGCACCACCGACTCTGCTGGCCACCCTAATCAGCGACATCACACCCATAATCACTGGGGACACGTCAGATGTTATCATTGTGGGAGGGAATTTTAATGAGGTTATGAACATAGAATTGGACCAAACACACTTGCGTGGCAGAAACCCCAAAACCCACACCCACACCAAGCTTGCTGCTTTTGCCGATGCTCTGGGACTCTGTGATATATGGCACGATTTACACCCTAATACAAGGGAATATTCATATCACTCGACTCGCTTTCGAGGTGAGATTATGTCTTCCTTCCATCTGTCGATATTCACAAAGCATGTGAAGCACATCTGCTCCCCAGGGGCATATCGAACCATTCCACCCTGATAATAGAGTTAAGAACCACCAGACCGGTGCTCTCTCCTCTGTGGAGGCTGAATAATTATTACCTTGGGTTCCCAGATCTCGTGGAACAGACCCAAAATGCCACAAAGAGATACTTTGAACTAAATACAGGGTCTGTTGACAACCCAGGGGTGCTAAGGGAGGCATACAAGACAGTACTAAGGGGTGAAATCATCTCCTGGACCTCAGCACACAAAAAGAAACACCAAAATAAATTACGTGAGGCTGAGAGGCAAGTGAAAAAAGCGGAAGAGGCTCACCTAGCTCTTGACCAACCCGAAACAAACCGGGCACTACTACTAGCGTAGAAACATTTACAAAACATAGCTCTGGATAGTGCTAGACAGGCACATAGTGCCATGCAAGCCAGAGTGTATGAGGCAGGGGACAAAACTGGCAAAATGCTTGCATGGGTAGAGCGTAGAGATGAGGGGCACTGAAAGGTCAGAATGATTAGATCAGAAGACACTGACCCACTACTTGCAGATCAGGACATAGCGAAAGGCTTTGCCGCTTACTATTGCCGAGCTTTATGAAGCTTCACCCTCCCCCATTAACGCTTCTATACTAGGAGAGGTCACCCTCCCCCACCCTAGACACTGACCAGCATTGTCTCCTTGAAATGGACATCACAGAGGACGACTTGGTTGCAGCCATGTCAGAACTCCAATCTGGGAAAACCCTGGGACCTAATGGCTTTCCGATAGAGCTATGGAGGAAAATAGGCGCAAATGAGATTGCCCCACATCTACTACACATGTACCTGAACTTGCGAGAACAGGGCTGCCTACCTCTCGATCTTACGAAAGCCACCATAATAGTGATACCCAAAGCAGATAAAACTCTTGATAAATGCAGTTCGTACAGGCCTATCTCCCTCATAAATAGTGAAACCAAATTACTTGCGAAAGTATTAGCAAATCGATTACAGCAAGTTATACCATCATTGATCAATCCAGACCAATGCAGCTTCATGCTTCATGCCGCATAGATCTACCCGCATGAACATACACAGACTACACTAGGCACTCGAAAGGACACCTACCCTCCAGAGCCCCCCTGGTCCTGCTCGCAATAGACTTTGAAAAAGCCTTTTATTCCGTATATTGGGAAGCAATCTGGGAAATAACGCACCACATGAACTTCGGTCCACAGTTTATGAGCTGGGTAAAGTTTCTTTATAGTTCCCTGCAGGCTGTAACAAGAGTAAATGGATGGCCATCACGTCCCTTCGGTTTAGGGAAAGGAACGAGGCAAGGCTGTCCCCTATCGGCCATGATTTTTGCACTAGCAATCAAACCCCTACCCGTACTCTTAAGAAACAAGGCTGGGAGGATAAAATCTCATTATATGCAGACGATCTATTAATATATTTAGAAGACCCGATCAAGTCCTGCACCATTGGGACACACCTGCTGGAGAGATTTGGCGCCTTCAGCGGCTTATGTGTTAACTGGGCCAAATACGTACTCTTACCGATATGAGGGGTGGGGGACACAGTACCAACTGACTGCCCTTACCGTGTATAGACGAGGCAATTCAGATACCTGGGTATACAAATTACAAACGATCTCAATGACTATATACCCAATGCACCCGGTTGTGGTTCGACTTTCGGAAGATGTTTGTCACTGGGCCTCCATGCCATTAACTTTGCTAGGTAGAGCAGCGCTTTTTAAGATGATGGCCCTCCCACGTTTCTTGTATATACTACAGAACGCACCACTACACATACTGCAGTGCGAATTCCACAAAAGAGAGTATATTCTTAGGAAACTACTGTGGTGCAGCGGTCACCCATGCATAGCACTTACTACCTTTCAGAGATCCATATGGGAGGGTGGGATTGAACTTCCCCGTCTACAAACCTATTATTGGGCCAGCCAGATGGCCGTTGTGAACGACATATTGCACAGGGACACATCACTGCTGCGCATAAGAAGAGTAAACATTAACCTCCCTGGGAAACCCCCCCCCCCCTCCCATGGAATACCTCTACTGTGAGATATGCCATACGACCCAACCGTCCATGCTAACACGTCACAATTATGGTTTGAAACGCACCAATTTATGGAATGGGATAAAAAACGGACTCCCATACAACCGTTGTGGGATAATAGGAGCCTCCCAGAAGTAAGCAAACTCCCAAGGTGGCCCAATTGGATGCAGCAAGGGATTTTGAAAATTGGTAATGTAGTGAAGGAGGATAAAGGAGTCCCTTTTGAAGCTCTGGCAACCCGTTTTTGTCTCTCACCCTCTGAACAGTACCACTACACTCAGCTGAAGCATGCATTGCAGGCCCACCTCCCGGCACTGAACAACATGCCTGAATATACCCCAAATGGAACGCAACCTAGTCCCAGAGCATATAAACATAAGATAACATCGGTCATGTATAATGACATAACCTCCTTTGCCACAACTGAGTTGGTGAGTCTGATGGCCAAATGGGAAAAAGACATAGGCACTATACAGCCGGAGGATTGGATTGCATCCCTGATGTACCCACGGGTGATTGCCATCTCATCCAGGCTTAGACTTATCCAATTGAAAATACTGCACCGGATATATTACCCAAGAGAGGCCCTTTTTTCCGATGGGGAAAGATCACGGATCCCCACTGCCTGTGTTGTAAGTGCGAAGAAGGCTGCTTCTTCGACATCTTATGGGAATGTGCTCACATCCAGCAGTATTGGCAGACATGTTGTGAAGAGCTATCGCGGGTTATGGGTAGAACAATCCCCAGAGAGCCAAAACTATTGCTGTTAGGGGTGGAGGAGGATGGCGAACTGTCACGATATGAGAAACTATTTCTGTCAACCAATACATCATTGATTAAAAGAAATATAGCGCAGCTATGGAGATCGGAGGTAACACCAAACGTTAATGTAGATATAAGCATTGCAATGGAGCACAGAGTGTACACTGCTAGGGGGTGCCCGGAGAAAGCGTGAAAAATCCGACAAAGGTGGGAGGATGCCCGTTAACCTGTCATGTACTCGGACAGGGCCACCTGGCGTCCGGGACTGTGCTGTAACTGTGTATTGACTGCTGTGAAAACAATTATCAATGCCGTTTGTATTTGAGACCCTTTTTAGTGTTTTAATTTCAGTAGTTAGCATTGATGGGCTTCAACCGAAGCCAATTTTGGTTGATGTAATTTTTATCTGCATGTTAAAAAAAGTGTTTTATTAAAAAAAAACATTGCGTCATATCTAGACAGAACTGTAATACTAGCGTGCGTCATATCTAGAGAGAATTGTGGAGATTAGCCTCAGTCACATCTAGACAAAATTGTGAAGACTAGCAATGCGCCACATCTATAGAGAATTGTGAAGATTAGCATTGAGTCACATCTAGACATAATTGTGAATGTCAGCTTGCATCAAATCTAGATAGAATTGTAAATATTAGCATTGCGCCACATCTAGACATGATTGTGAAGGTTAGCATGCGTCACTTCTAAATAGCGATGCCACTAACCCCACTAAACAATCTCACCCCTCTGCATACACCTCACACTCTACACAAACACAACTACACCTCCAAAGCACTACAGAACGAACACTTCGCTACATCGCAACAACAAAACATAGCACACATAGCCTTGCACAACACATGACGGCTACCAACCGAAAAGCACACCTAAATTCAGCAAACGCTGTTAATCGAACTGAGGCTGCCAACAGCACATCACAGCTCTCTTGCTCTTTTTCCCGCTCAGCCTTACTAACCCACCCCACCCCTTTTCCTTTTCAGATCTGCCATAGCACCAGGGGACCACTCCGGTGGTGATAGTGTGCGGTATAAATATCCTTTAACATAACATGAGGAAGAGAAGGAACCAGAGTAATGATGATTACAGATAAATAATGCAACATTACAATGCACATTATTCTCAACACAACATACATTAAAACATGGGACTACAGGCACAGAGGGATAAATCACTTGCCTTCTGGTCTCTCATTCTCATTCCCTTCCTCTTTGACAGACGCCTCCTCTGGCTCCTGGGTTTGCACCTTAGAACCTCTCACTTGATCATCTTGGTCTGTTCCTGCAGCGGCTGCCTCATCTACCGGCACAGGTTCATTTGGGGCACCCAAGCTAATGGCATCTTTTTCTTCCTCTGCTGGGTTCACTTCACCTATCATGAACAAAAACCATCATAAAAGCTGAAATCACTCAGTACGGACAAACACTGAAACATTGAGAACACTGATACGAAGGGATGGTGAAGAGAATGATTTTTTTCTAAAGACGTGTGCACACTAATTTGGTAGCATCAAATCAGTTGAAGAGCATAAGTGGTGAGTAGGGATAGGGATGGGTCTACATGAGCAGCTAGGACACAGCAGTAATGAAGGTGCTACATTTCATGAAACTGACTTTTATTACATGCCTAGAGGATGGAATCAGCATTCTGCCGACATGGACTGTCCTTCTGATTAGCGACATGTTGAGGGAAAAGAAGTCTTAATGTGTGATGAAGCAACAGCTTACAACCAGTTGCCAATGGAGTACTCCGATGAGACCGTCTTCAGCAACTTACCAGAAGGAATTCGTATGGTCAAAAAAAGAAGACACGTCTAGACAATTAGTTCAGGGAAATCACCAGGGGTGTTAATGCAGCAGACTGACAGAAAAGGTTATTTGTTAAAACTCAGAAGCACAGCATAAGGGTGTGTCGGGGAGTGAGGTCTTAGACATAAAGAGATCTCCATATGGTTCACGTTGGCTGATGTAAAGTTGAAATATAATGGAGATGCATTTCAGAGTGTGGGCAAAGGCTTTACGTGGGCCGGGACTAGCTGGGGCAGAGCCCTGGCACCCTCTGAAAAGTGTTGCCGTGCCAGGGTTCTGCCAGATTCCTCCCACCCTCTCCCCCACTAGCTCCGGAGGTGCCGCCCGCATGCAGCATGCTAGCAGGTGTTTACGCTTCAGATTAAGAAACAAAAGGCAAGGCAAGTGCACCATAAGGTATGATACCAGTGCTCCTGCCACGCCTTTTGTTTCTTAATCGGAGGCGCCAACCCCTGCATGTAGCTATTTCACTAGGTGGCAGTTATCTCTGGTGGGCAAGATGTCTGCCTGCCTGGATTGGCACCTTTGATTAAGAAACAAAAAGGAGAGGTGGGTGCAACAAAACAAATAAAAGCGCCCACCTCTCTTGCCTCACTCCTAGTGACACCTTAGGGAGCAATTTTGTGCCCCCAAACCAAAGTCGTCCATATTTAGGCCATGCACCCTGGCTGGAGCGCCTCTCGATTCCTCATCTCATTTGAAGCACTGGTGGGGCCACCAAGGAACTTGTGGACCAGGTGTGCAGGCTTTATAGACACATTTCTCTGACTGGGATTCAATGTGGGGCCTTCATGGCTCGGATCATATCATCAAGAAGCTAGACAGAACGAGTAGCAGGATTTTGGACACACTCATTATGATAGGGTCTTCTCTGAGGGCCCAGTATAATACTGTTGCTGTAGTCCAAGTTGTAGGGGACACAGAGGATCAGTGTAATTTTGTACAGCAATTGTATTGTAAGACACGAAAAATCCTCAGAAAGTGTAGCAGACAGTACCTGTTCTTGATGCTCAAGATAACTTCAGTAAAAGAGAGGGCCTTGAAAAACATTAAACAGGTTTTGGGCTTTCTGGGAGGTACATTTAAAGCGTTATCAGAAAAAGAGGCTAGGTGAAGGGTAATCCACTGCATCCTGTGACGAATCGTGGGATTTCGTCACTTTTCCCCATGAGGGAGCCTTTCCTTGTGAGGCTAGGGAGGTGAGCCCGCTACCCGATACCCTCCCTAGGAGTAGAGGCAAGCAGGACCTCAACGGGAGAGACCCCCCCCCCCGTGGGGACAAGGACTCCGGTTCCAATGAGCAACTCTCTGCCCAAATCATTCAACAACCAAAGATAGTGAAATCTTTTGGAAGAGAACAGGACGCATCCCTATACATTTTCTACTGTGATATTCCACCTGAGAAAAAGTACCTGTCGGGTAGTGACGAAGACACCCAATAGAACAATAATGAGCACCAGTCCAACACAAAAGACAGACTATAACGTTATGCTGGGGTAGTCCCAGCTGAGTATCATAAGAGTTGGAGGAGGAGACACCAGTGAGAGAAACCTGGGAAGCTCATAGCTGCTGTGGCAGCGAAGCAAGTGAGGACGAGAAGAAAGCACAGCTTTCTACGTGGGGAGGCTGGTTAACAGCAGTGCCCTAGTTGCACCAGGAAAAAGTAAAGCCCAGGAGAGTCAAGCAAGAGAGTGGAGGACTCTGGAAAGAGACATCCAGACCTGAGGAGAGAATACTGGGAAGAGGATCCCAGACCACGCAGCTATGCACAAAGCAACAACGTGGAACATGTCGACGAGAGAGGAAGAGACAACTAAAGTTGCCATCCTGACCCACAGACAAGAACCCAATAGGCCAACTACCGACCCAGTGACGCAGTCCCAATATTTGTGATGTCATCTTTGATGTCCTGGGTGTTAGTCTTAGCAGTGCACAGTGGTAGCGAGAGTTATGGTTGCTTAGCTTACCATAACTGGTGAATTTCAAGGGTTTTTGGGTTTTACTTTGAACTATAAATTCCCTTTAACAAAGTTTTTTTACTGAATTTCATAGGTTTTTAGTAGCCCCCTTTTTTAAAATTATTTTCATTAACAATACAACCATAATATCATTTCTGAGTCAGTTACAAAATCACAAGTAACTCCCCACCCTTCCCTCCCTCCCAACTTTCAAAGACCATTCAGTTCTGTGTTACGATCCGTGTGCACCGAAGGTTATCGTGGGCTGTCCGTGTCCCCGCTGAAGGAACAATCCTCCTTCGGGTGGAACAGACTCACTGTGAGAGCCACCTATTGTAGAAGATCTTCAGAAGTGTCTAGTTTTTGTCGTTGTTGCGCGTTCTCCCAGGCCCCCGTTTCAGCAGCCGACCATCTCCGGAGGTCCTCCCACCACAGCGATACGCTAGGGGCTTTGGGGCTTTTCCACCCCATGGCAATGTGTCTTTTCGCTAGGATGTACATTAGGTCTCTGAGTTTGTTCAGGGGCTTGTTTTTTTTTTTGTTTTTAGGGTATCTGCCCAGGATACATGCCTTTGGTGTCTTCACATCCAATGTGATGTCTGCCCCGGCCACCCTAGCATTAATTTGTGCCCAGAAGGATTGTATTGCCTGGCATCCCCAGAACATGTGGGTCATCCCCACACAGGGTTTGTTGCTAGTAGCACAACTTAACGATAACGTCCCTTTAACAAAGTATTTTTACTGATACATATTTATATAGGGTTTTGGGGGGGTTTGCGTTGGGTGGGAGATTGCGGGGGGGTTTTCCCTGCATATATGTTACAATTGACCTTCACAATTCGGTCAATTGTGAAAAGGTCAATTGTAATCCGAGCAATTGTAAAACAAACAATTTGTATACAACCTAACGAATACTATACTCATACTAGTCCCATTGTGAATCAAAGTAACCCGAAGAGTGAGAATCATTACTGGGTCCATCATTCTCATCACAGTGAGAATCTAAGTACCGAGAAGAGTAGTAATCATCAATGATCCATCAGATTCGTCCCAGTGAGAATCAAAGAACCCAGAAGAGTGAGAATCAATACTGGGTTCACCTTACTCATCCCAGTGAAACACAATAGTAAAAGGAAAGAGGATCATCACTGTGGTCGTCATCCTCGTCCCAGTGAAAAACAAAGCAATAAGAGGATTGGGAATTCTGATGAAAACACCATTGCTTGTGCTATTCAAATCAGGATACAAGCTGAATGCCATATAAAGAGACACTTAAGCGTATGTGATAAAGCCAGAGTGACAGAAACTCAAGGAAAAGGAACCCCTCTAAAGAGGACCTTGAAGAGCCAAGGTAAGAGAGATCAAGAGAGTTGAAGAAATCTGCTAAAACAGTGTAACAAATGGATACAAGTGATAGCCAAGAGCTATCTAAGGATTCTATATTGATAGAAACTTGCAGAGAAAGCAGCTCCAGTCATGCCCCTGAAATTAAGTTGTTTTGCATTAGTGGTAGGGTCAGAGCAGGTAAGATTTGGACGGGAGGACAGACCATTACTTTGTACTTCACAACTTACAGACTAGCAGCCCAGTTTGTTTTGTCAGGTAGGGAAACCCATATTTTAGGAAAGTTATGGCTGTTATTATTTAAATAAAACAAGTTCAGAATGGAAAATTCTAATTTTTCGTCTTCTTCTGACCCTTCACAACCCATAAACGGGATCAAGTTGTGTTGGCATTTACGGCTGGACAAGGTTCAGGGAGTTTAGCACATGTTGACAATACCCAGTTCTCTCAATGAGCTGGGGGCGAAACAGAGCACCCCTAACAGACAAGTGACAATCCATGCTTGGATCTTCAATGGTGCAGCCGAAAGTGGCCATGGAGACATTAAAGAGAGGCTGCCAACAGCACATCACTGCCTTCTTGCACTTTTCCAGCTCGTTACCACTAATTTCACCCCCCTTCCCTTTTCAGAGTCGCCAGAGCGCCTGGGGACCACTGCGGTGGTGATAGTGTGTGGTACAAATATCCTCATCAACAACAAAAAGGGGCTCACCCATTGGTACTTAACTGACGATGGCTGGCCTGCAAAGTACCTCCTCTGCCAGTCATTTTTGTGAAGAGTTGGAGCACTTTGGACCTGGTGGTTTCAAACGCTGCTGAGAAGTCCAGCAGAAAAGCATACAACTTTTGTCGATCCCAAACTATGTGGCGCTCCTCTCTGAATATTAGCATTGTAATTTTCCATGTCTTAGTATGCAACCTAACGTGGGAGGAGATTTGGGCTGTGTGGGAATCCCTTATTCAGGTGGCCAAGTAAGAACGGGCTTTCTCAAAGTCCAAACATAGGGTTAGACGAACAGGGGATGATCACCTGGATAGGGGAAAATAGGGTTATGCTCAAGGAAATGCCCCAGGTGAGATGCAGTACTATACCGAGGGAAAACAAGGAGGATGAAATCCCAGAGACCTTTGTAGGCTACAATACATCTGCCTCACCTCCTCCCATTGAATCTCTCCTGCCCAGATCCAATGACCCCTCTGTACAGACCCAATCCACCAAGATTCCCTACCACATACTCCCAGTCATTCTTTTTCACACCCCTCTGGTCATTATTTCTCACACTCCCAACACGCTCAGGCATACCACTACCATTCCCACAATCCTTCTTGTTTATTTCACGATCCTTACCTCACAAACCATCCTACTTATTTCAAAACCCCTCTAATACTAGGATTGTAATTCCATATAGCACGGTTTCCCCATTCTACCCCGTAGAACAATCTGACACTAACACCCCCTAACCCCCCTTTCCGACCCGAAAACCTTTTTACCACATGGAAGACGGCAGACTAACACCAGAGTCCTTCATCAGACATGTCCCAATACAAACGTCAGGCAAAGTCAGGCAATGGACTTAAATCACACACACCTGATGGCCGATCCTTTTCCCAACAGGGATAAAAGGTGGAGCAGGCAAGCACAGGACGAGCAAGGCAGACCGCATGACGAGACAGGTATCCAGACCCCGGCAGTTCAAGGGGCGGAAAAATGCGGCAAGTATCGAGAGGCTGACAAGAGGAGACACAACCTTGCCCTTTTCGACAAAACCCTGCGAACCCTCCACTGAAAGAATCGTAAGGCAGAGGACAATAGCCCAAGTGTGCTGCAACAAATGTCAACAGTACAAAGAGCTTATCGACGCTGATAAACTGGGGAGAGGGAGACTCCTGCTTCTGTGGTACCGGCCTTGATTCCAGTAAAGAGGAAAGCCAAGCGGTTCATCACAGCCAGTGAGTCGAGGGGAGAGCTGATAAGAACCGGGCTGTGGTAAATGAAAGTCACAAGTGGCAAAGTGAGAGAAGTTCAAAGAACTATAAAATTGTAAAGTGGAGAGCAACTGCAGAAGGGGACTGGCACCACGTGGGTGCTGCTCTGAGAAACTCTGGTCGATCCCAGTGTGAGAGAAAACTACAAATACCAGAAGGCCGTAGGAGAGCCACCAAGATAGGTCAAAGTGGTCATCCAGGAGGTCAAGAAAAATCCCTGTACAGTCAAAAGCATTTGACCTAAGAACTATAAAGAAAGCAACGGAAGTGAATCCCGCCATATGAGAAAGCCAGGGAAGTGAATCCTGTGAACATTGAAAGTGAATGTGAAGTTGGCAAGAGTGAACCCGGAAGAGGGATGCTGACAAGTAGGGTGCAAGTCTAAAGTCCCAAGAAACAGTGTGTTGACCAGAATGAAACCAGCCGAGGGATGTCCACTGGAACTGTTTAAAAAGACATCAAGATAAAGAATGCTGGAAAAGCCATAGTGAACCCGGTGGAGGGAGGCTCAAAACAAAGAGGGTTCTGTGCCTGGAAGAGGGGGACCCAGGAGTGAGTCCATCACCTGAGAAATACATAGAACAGAACTTTGCGTTTGTTTGTTGGTACTTTCTTGGTAAACCTATCAGTCCCTCGGGGCCAGGAAACCACAACCACCGAAGGCCCTCATATTGAGAGGAACAAGGGTCAACGTCCGGAAGAGGGGGATGCAGGGGTGTAGAATCCTCATTGTGAGTAAAACCGGGAAACACATTTTCATTTTGTTGAAGGAACTTTTGTTTTGTTGTTTGAATGTCAGACCATCGAAGGCAAGAGACTTTCAGAAGAAACGAGACTTGGCCATTAACGGCCCTGATAGCTGCAAGTGGAACTGTTGTCTCGTGCTGGGGAAGCTTGAGACTGTACTGTGCTCAAAGATCCCTCCTTACCCATGCTTAAAACGTGGGGAAGGGAGACCCAAACTAACGCATCCGGACATATTATTTATGAACACTTCTTTCTTTTCTTGAAAACTATCCCACACCCTTTTTGTATTGGTTTTAAGGTTTGCTAATAGGTTTTTTAGTATAGGCCCTTTGGCATGGTGCCATTCGGAATGCCTTATTTTCATTTGATGGTCGACGCTTGCTCCCATGCCTACAGTTTAATAAACACCCTTTAAATGTGATCATTTGTATCTGTCTTTACGGTTGCCACCATGAGTTCATTACAGCTGGAACCATTGTTCCCAGTGTCTTGAGATGCAATAGCAGGCCCCTTGCAGAACCGTTTTTGGGAAGTATGGATCCTCTGGTAGCTTCTTCAGGAAGGTAGCCACATTTAGTTATGCAATGGTCAGGCACTAGCCAGATCATAGCTTGATGTCTAGGTAAAAGAGCTAGTGTGGGATACGATAAGACTATGCAATAGGGAAACAAGGCACCATATTCTATGCAATGGTATGCTTGGTGTATGGCACATGAAGGATGACAATGTAATTGTTATAGGCACCATGATAGAAATCGGTGTAGAATTTGACTCATGGCAATGTAAGCATAGTGGGGAGACTACAACATCACAGTCAAATACAGCAATGCAGAAAAAGCAACAAGAACCACATCTTAATAAACTGTGCATATCTGGCATATTTTGCTGTAGAACATAAGTGTGTGTATTTTCATTGGGGGGCAACCAGTTAAAATGTTGCATAAAAATATACAAGTTTTAAAATTATTTATGTTTAGTAAATAGATGTTTAAATAACGGGGTGATTAACGTTATGGTTTAAAAAGGTACTGAGGTGTAAGGAGTGGGTAGAATATACCCGATTGGTTCTCCCTAATTGTATATTGCTGGAGTACACTGGGATGGCGGACTGTGTCCAAATATTACCCTTACATAATTCCACTGTACACAATCCCGACTCCTCCAGCCCTTTTTATGGTGTCACCCACCCATTCCCCCTGCGTTCCCGACACACCCGCCCACTAGCCTACAACCAGGGTGTTCTTTGCCTTTTCCCTGTGCCTCCACACCCCTGCATTTTGGGGGAAATGTCAGGATTTTGTATGAATGCGCTTTGTCACAATTCTATCACAATAATAGACATTTGTAATTTAAGTTCCAGGAAATACATAATCCTAGGCTTGTTTGTGGGCTAAAGTAGGGACACTGACATGAGTAGGTATGTTCAAATATTGGCCAACAATGTTAAAATATACTACTTCAAAATTTTGACGCCTAATTTTCTTACATAACTAAGTCAATGTCTGGACTCCACAATTTTTCAAATGAAACTAACTGAAATTGCCAGTAGTTAATTCGACCCCTGAATTATTTTAAATATTCAGCATCACATATTTCACAAAACCACGACTATACCAAAGTTTACTCAATTAAAGCAATTATGAAAGTTGGCTGTGGAGTGGTTTTCAGGTTTATGGTTTTAGATATACGATAACGAAAATGCTCAATCTAGTAAAACTAATGTTAAAAAGGTATTTGTACTGCGCACCGTCACCAACGGAATTGGTCCCCAGGGGCTCAGGGGGAACTGCAACAAGAAGGCAGGAAAAACTAGAAGAAAAAATAAAATCACCAATTTCTAGTTTCCTTGCTAGTTCTGAGAAAGGCGCTTAATACATGCAGAACTCAGTGCGAGGGCAAAACCCCTGTGCAGAGCAAGTTGTGTTAATACTTCTGTGTGGTGGAGGTTAACACTGGATATCTTCTAATTACCATGAGCAACACAGTGAATCTCCATGCTCTCCGTACAGGCCTCCACTGGAACGCCAAGGGACTTCAGCGTGTTGCATGCACTGATTATCTCTTCTATCTGGAGGAATCCAGCCACAGCGAGCACATCGTCCACGTTCTCCTGGCTAAGACTCAGTTTGGCCGTGTACATGAATTCCAAGACTGTCCCTAGCCCTGCAAGGAATCAAAAGTAGGCATGTTACGATCTGCTGAAAACAAAACCTGAAGAATGCCTCGTCTCAGAAGGGCAGCAGGGATAAAGCGATAGAAAACGTGAGTGCAGTGAAAGTATAACCAGAAAACAAGTTAAACCTAGGGAGAGGCAGAAAAAGCACACATGAAAACTTCAAAACAGCAAAGAGTATGCATAAATGATAAACTGAAATCTCCACACACCTGCTGCATTGCTAATATCAAGGTGCACCACATCTTTCTGTTCCACAAACAGCATCCTGAAGTACTCGCTGCATGCGGCGAGCACTGCCTTATGTGCCTTGAAGTCAATGCCGTCCACCACGAAAGTACAGTCGCATAAAAGGCCTAGCTGCCTCTGCTGATTGAGCTCTTCCAAGACGTGGCAGCTGTGCTGAGGGAAATCCATGCCTGCGATAGAAAGACACATTATCCATCTAGAGCAGGACATGTCTGCTGCTTATGTACAAATCAACCAACCATTCCAAAAAGTGAGCAGAAAACAGTATGGAAAAGAGAAGAAGTTATGCCAACAAAGCCAAATGAAAGCTGAGGAATATATTCAAATCCCTTCAGCACCTAGGTGAATATCTACAATAAATTCAGCTTTGAAATATGGCTTTGCTAGCTTGAATGTATGAACTGAAGGAAAAGGGCTATAGGCACCATGGGTTTTAATTTGGTTCAGTTTGCAGGAACTTTTTGTGTAACTATTCACTCGTGGTTTGATTTTATTGTGCCCATGTATCTAAATCAGTTACCCCAATGACCCTAAATGCTAGAGTTTGCATGTACAGAATGTAGACCATATCAGCGTTACTTAATGGTAAGCTACCCATTCAAATGTTACCATAAGGTAGTTTCCAGATCAGTCAGGAAGCTGACTGGCATGGCAGTTGGGGGAGCCAACATTAATCACACCCCAGTTTGTGTTACTAATGCCGAAAGGGTCGTAAACACAGGTTGATTAATTACAGGCCCTTTTATTATGAGGCAAGTAAAATATACCTTTATTGGCACCTTTGAGGTAAGCAGTTCTTTTGTAAAGCCTTTGTTGGAGGTGTTCGTTAGGGAGAATTTCCATTTCAGTGCTTAATTCCTCCCACCTTATCCAACTCTTTTGCTGGACTTTAGGACTTTTTAATTTTAACCCTGGAGTGAGTGAGACTTTTTTTCTCACGTGTTTTGACCGGATTTGGATAATGTGTTTTTACTATTTTTGGAGTCTGACAAACTTGATAGGCATCTCTTTTTTGTATGGTGACAGACAGCACCTTCAGTGCAGTGTGACAGAGAAATCCGTTTAGATTTCTCATAAGGTTTCCCAAGAATTGTAAAGTGAAATTGACTTTATCTACCTTTTCTCTTTGTAGGTCCAGCACACCCCATCTTATGTGGAGTGCTGGGGGGTTAACTAGTAGCCCCTTATCCTATATTATCAGGTAACATTTTTATGTTACCCTCACTACTTTAAACGGCTTGTGGCAGTGGTTTAATTTTTGCGACCATTGTGCTTTTCTACCGCAGGCTGAACCCTCAGATGCAGTACAGTACCCATGGGTGACCATTTTGTCAAAATGGCCCCAGTCTTCTTTTTTCGCCATTTTCTCTTTGCGAGGTCTTTCTTGGGTTTTACTCTGTGCGTTGAGACAGATCTGAGCCCTTTGCTTGTCTTGCCTTTCACAGGCTTCAGCCCTGAAGCCCGCCTCTGGCTCTAGTGCGTCTGGAAGGGCAAGATGTGAGGGAGGTAACCGAACCTCCCGTCCTTTGTCTCTAGGAATGCCTGAATGCAACCAGTCCTGATTGGCTGGCTGTCCTTCTAGGACAGCCACCCTGCTGTGTGATTAACAGTCTAGGATGTGCATGAATGGGAGAAACCTGCTTAAAAGGCAAGGGTTTGGGACTTCAGGCCGAGTCAACCACTGGGAGAAACACCCGACGAAGAAACCTTGAATGAAGCTTGCTGCATCCTCCTGGACCTTTGAATTGCCCGGTGAAGCCCTGCTGCTGTGCTGAAAAACTCCTTTTTCATTTCGACAGAGAAGACGTAACAACTTCTCCCATTGGGTTAGTGGGACCAACTAACCCTGAGACGAACTCCACTGGACCATCTTCCCCGACTGGCTGTACTTCTTCGTTGCTGCAAGAACCGAATGCCAGGGGGTCGAGTAATCTGCAGTCGAGTGAAACATCTGATGCAGTAACGAATCCGGCTAGAAGCTCCAGGATTCTCCCGGAAGCAGGACAACCAGAGCTAGAGTCGCCTCACCGGAGTGCAGGAACCAAGGAGTGACGGAAGCCCAACCGGTATCCGAGATCGGCGACAGTGCTGTTTGCCAAGCACTGAAACTGCAAAATGCTGCTGAACCGAAAAGAGCCCATAGCTGCTGACGATCTCACAAGTACCGCTGCAGGAGCCCTCCAGACATCCTTCCCCTTGTCCCCAGAACTGAAGATCAGGAACTAAGGGTCTAGGCCACTGTATCAAGATAGAATACAGCTGGACCACTCTTCTTCAAACTAGAGGTACTGTTTAGGTTTGGGGTACTTGCCTCATTGCTTTTTTAGCTGTGCTTTTCTCAGTTGGGAAATTGCATTAGCTTACTTTTAGAGTTGTTTTCAACTCTCTTTTCACAGGCTTAACAGCTTGTAACCCTAAAAGTGATTTTTACAAATTCACTAACTTTTTGTAAGAAGTGCCACAGCTCCATAGACTGTGTTCCAATTGACTTTGGCTGTCCTGGCTCCCTGAAGACTCTTCTAGTCCATTGACTTTGATATGGCTTGTCCCTCATAGGTGGTAGCTTGTTGTGAAACTGTTACTGTTGGGAAAGGCTGGACTAGATTTCATTGGAAGATTTAGTTGTCCTCACACTTACTGAGAACCCGTTTAACCTTTTCCTTCCTTAAACCTTTCCTTTCTGCAACCTCAGAATCTATAAAAAAGTATAACCAGTGTGATATATAAATGCCATTATTGTCCTGATAATTGAAGTCACCTCAGGGTGTAGGAATTGTGCAAGAAGCATATCCAAAGATTATCCACTGACTTGTTTGATTCTGAAAAGCACTTTTAAAGTAGATTTACATTGTTACACGAATTGCCTTTTTTTTAGAACGCTTATTTAAAAATGTATGTTAATTAAATAAATTACTATTTATAAACAGAAACCTAGAGTGTAAGTGTTACTTGGCTACTTGTATTTACGCATTTCATTTGTACAGCTCTACAGCTCACATGTAGCCCTCTTGAGATAGGCCTGGCTGCTCAGTCACAATACCAACTTGTGTAGTACAGACCTATACCAAAAGGTGTAACACAATATTTTTTTTATTATTATTTTTATTGGTTTGTTACAAACCTTTAAAAAAAAAGAAAATTATGTACAAAAATTGTGAAAAAAGAGAAGAAAAAAAACACAAGAATACATTTTGAGAATTCATTCTTGAAGAAAGGTCCACAGATGGAGCTCCAAGACAAGACAGGGAAGATGATAATCAAGCAAGATAGAAAGAAAGTGGGAAGGAGGAGCATTAGACGAAGCATAAGAGCCTAGCGTTCCAATCAAAATTGGCTTTCCAAAGTTCAAGCAGAATTTAAGACAACTTTAGTGTCGTTTTCATATTTTTCCAGTTTTGCATTCATCTTTTCTAGGAGGAAAGTCAATTCAAACGTTAGACTACGTTCCACGTCTTGATGCAACTCGTCCCACCAATCCTCGGCGGAGAAGTTTGGTCTTGCCACAATGTGCTTTCCCAAATGGGTAGAGCGTTCCTGTCGCAACTGCGTGCAGAATAATGTGAGGTGTTTTAGTGTTTCATTTGCCTCCCCACATAGGCGACAGATCAACAATGGAGCTCCATCTTTTTGCCGGATCGCCAGCGTTTCTCTTGTTGGAAATTGGTTCAAGCAAAATTTCATGTAAAAGAGTCTACGGGCAGGATCTGGGAACTTGAGCAAGTAGGCTTGAGGGTCATTTATCTTTCTTGCTTCAGCTGGATATGGTCTCATAATCTCATAATTCTATGAGTCCCTCGTGTGTCAACTGTGTCAATCCAATCTTGTTGCCATAGTAGTGATTTTACTTTGACAGGATTCAAATGGAGTAGCTCTCTATTGGTACTTAAGTCGCTTAGGATGTCGTCACAGCGTCTTGTCCATTGTGCCAATTCAGTCTGTGGTACCTGTGTCTGCATTAGTTAAGATGTAGTATTGTGGAACAGTTGGATCAATAGTTATCTTTCTAAACTCATTTAGAGTAGTCCACATTACTATTGCGTTAATGGACAACAGACTTAGCTCGTATCTTATACATGCAGTTGGGACACCCATTGGAAGACGCAAGACTTTGGACTAGAAGTGATGTTCAAGCGATGACCATAAAGAGTCTGGACATCCCAGGGCACTGTTAGCTCTGTGTGTAATTGCCGGAATGAATTTCATTTTATAGAAATCCATAACTGGTTTTAGCGAGTGTTTGCCAAACTTCCTGTTAAGTATACAGGCCTGTGCTGTTAGTTGTTTACATTTATCCTTTGCCTTCGCGACCCAAGGAGCATCATTGATACTTGAGCTAATGCACATGCCAAGGTACATTGTTTGGTCGACGCTTTTTAGCGACTCCTTCCCAATTCTCCATTTAAACTTTTTCAAGCCCACTCTCTTTTTGTTTTTTGGAAGATTTTGCAGAGTTAGGATTTCAGATTTTTTGGAATTCACGGTTAAACCGTTTTGTGCGACGTATTTGTCGAGTATGTGCAGTTTCCGTTGCAGTCCTATGGGTGTTAAGTCTAATAGGACTAGGTCGTCCGCATACAGGAGCCAATTTACTTCCTTTCCGTTAATTTTTGGAGCGAAGGCATTTATGTTCTTGTATGCATCCCCCAAGTCTGAGATGAACAGATTAAATATTATGGCTGCAAGTGGGCAACCCTGTTTAACTCCTCTATAGGTTTTTATTGGCTCAGAGAGGAGACCTAGTTGATTCAGTCTGACCCTTATAAATGTATCGGTGTGGAGTGCTTTGATAGCCAAGAGTAGACTGAGAGGGCAGTTCCAGGTCGCCATTTTATTCCATAATAGTTCCCTGTCAATGCTATCAAATGCTTGGGATAAGTCCACAAAAGCGAGGTACATTTTCTTGTTTGATCTTATAGCATCCATTTTCAAAATATTCAACAGTAGCAGATTTAGGCTACAACCAACGCCACGGACAAATCCAGTTTGTCGGAGGTCCAGATGTTTTGTTGATTCGATCCATTTCATCAGTTGGTTTTGTAGTTGGATAGCAAATATTTTTCCAAGAACATCTAATAATGCTATAGGCCTGTAGTTCTTAGGATCTGCTCTATTTCTGTTCTTGAAAATGGGAATTACAATTGCAGATTTCCAGCTTGATGGTATGCTGGCTTCTTCTGCAATCCTTATGAACAATAGCATGAGCAACTCAGACCAATCCTCTGGATTTTGTTTTATTAGCAGGTTGGTAAATCCATCGCTACCGGGGGCTCTTGAGGAGGATGCTCGTAGGATGCTCTGTACTATGCTCTCCTTTTCAAACTTTAAATCCCACTCAGTGAGCTTCGGTAGTTTGGGTTCAATTGTTGTACTGCTTTTTCTATAGACCGAGTCAAAGTGGGTAAACCATTTTGCTTGAGGAACCATGTTTGTTTGAATTGCACTTTGTTGACAGTTCATGTTGTTAATCAGTTTCCAAAAATCGGCTGAGTTCTTATTGCTTAGCACCGCTAGCATTACTTCGCTGTCCTGTTGGTATTGGATAAATTTGTGCGAAATTAGCCAATTTTTGTATTGCTGCTTTGAGGCTTTTTTAGCTTGCTGTCTCTGCTCGAGTTGAAGTTGTGTATGCGGTCTTAGTTCTTTCCTTAATTGCCTCTTTCTTACTGCAATTTCATGATTGTAGCAGTGTTTAGGTGTGAAATCCGGTCATTTTGATCCCTTTTGAACGGACATAAACTGTTTTAGAACAGCAGTGTATCCAAGGCTGGAGTCTGTTGAATTGGATATGAGGTTGTAGTATGAATCTGTGATTCTCTTTACCTCATATGGCCTTATCTTCAGAGGAGTTCTATTGGGCTCTACTTCAACCTGATTCCTCCAGCTGATTGGTTTCACTATGGTCAGAGAAAGCAGAGTAAGTATTAACTTACTATGGTCGCTGTTTGGATCTTCTAATGCCGTTAATGTCACCGCTCGATGTGCTAAGTTTTCTGAAATAAAGAAATAGTCTGCTATTTATAGTTGCTGCTTTTCCAGGTTGTTTGTGCAGGAATGTCTCCGCTTTTGTTGCCGTTGGCCATTGTTATGTTTCTTTCGTGCATAGCTGAACACCATTTTGCTGCCAATTTTTGCGCTGTGGTCGATGATACAGAATCATTCACATCCCTTATGCATGACAAATTCAAGTCACCACAGCAAGTTATATTGGGTACTTGTTGCTCGCTGTTGATAGCATTAAGTCCAATACTGTGTTTATGAATTTGTATGTGCCAGCTTCTTTATGATGCCAATATAGATTGAGTATGTTAAGCTGGATTTTTTTTCCAGGAGTCATGGAAGTGGCTTCCACAATTGTATATTGGATGTACGGTGTATAATTAAAGGCACTTTTTACTTTCCATCCCGAGTTTTTTTCCAACATTGTTATTAGACCAGCGGATGGACGGCCTTTTTTTCTCGCTATGGCTGGATTCATGACTATTTCATAGTCATCTGACAATGGGCAAAGAGTCAGCCACGTTTCCTGGAGGCAAATCACTGTTTGATTCAAGGGACTTTTTTTTAGCTTCATTAAACAAATGAGTAAATCCTCGGGTGTTCCATGAAAGGACATTCATATGGGAACTAGAACGTCCCTGCTGGCATTAGCTCGATTGCCCTCCCAGTACGCCAGCAAGCCAGTTCCAATTTTTTCGGAGTGTTATTGTCATCCAAAATTTGTGGGTTGATGTTTTGCACACTTTCAGCTAAAGAAGCTGTTCCCAAAATTGTAATTTTGATGTTTTCTCCCAAATTGAATTTTTCTTGTGGAGGGCTATTTTGTTCCATGTTGTTTTCCCGCTTGTTAGCAGTTGTCACGTTAACAACTTTATTAGAAGGTTTTGAGCTGACAGTGTTTCCAAAAGTAACCTTATAGGTTAAGGGCGAGTTGTTGGCCATTGGTTCCACAGCCTTTGTAGGACACAGTATAGCGTCATTATTTGGCGAGTCCTCATGAATGTCAAAGCCCAAGGACAGCAGAAAGGGGACTGCATTAAAGAGTAAATCACAGACAAGTCTGGAATTTATATGCAGTCAGACTTTATCATTCTGATGGTCATTAAAGAAGTCCACTGTTTGAATGTCGTTGGAATCTATTGACCGCAGTCCAGGGACATGATGTAAAAGCTTAAGGACATTGTTTCGATTCAAGGTTAGGCCATCTTTTGTGTCCAGGATTATTTCCAAAATTAGCATGTACTTCGCTGGTTTTCCCAGTTTATCTTTGTTTACGAAGAGGTTCTGTGACAATCTTCCTCGGTTTTTGTTGTCCAAGTTTGAGGTTGCAGATGTTTTGGGATCATTCAAGATAATCTGGCTTGTATTAGCCGTGTCAGTCTTATTAGTTTTCATTTTCATCACTGCTTCAGTCTGCAT
This sequence comes from Ambystoma mexicanum, assembly GCF_040938575.1. Taxonomy (NCBI): domain Eukaryota; kingdom Metazoa; phylum Chordata; class Amphibia; order Caudata; family Ambystomatidae; genus Ambystoma; species Ambystoma mexicanum. The sequence continues at coordinate 1,092,966,875 of NC_090929.1, forward strand.
TTTGTTGTGCTCATTCCAGCAGGCTGAACTGATTTAATTTGTAGTTTTTAGAGTTTCATTGCGAGCACCCAAGCGACTTCTTTTTTCTGCCATAGTTTCAAATTTGTTATATTTTTCAACGGGGGCCAGAGGAATAGCTTCAGTTGGCGGGAGTATTAGTTCACAAACTCGCCCGCTAATGACATGGGCTACTCCAGACGAAGAGTTTGGCCGATCTGATTTTGCCAATGCCTCATTGCTTGTGTTTTTGTGTGCAGGCTCTTCGTCGTCTATGACAGCATTTGTCTCATCTTCGTAGACTGATAAGTTTAAGAGCCCTTTGCTCATCGATTTCAGCATTTCATCAAGCATGCAATTTGGCTTTTGCCGAGGCTTGTCTTGCTGGCGACACCTTTAGATACCCAATGCCCTTAAGTATTTCAGATATTTATGTATGTATTTCCTGAATATGGTCTGTTGCGACTCTCTGGAGTGGGCCGAAAGAAAGCCAAAAACCGCCAAGTAATACAGAAAAAAGGAAACTCCCGGAGAACTGCGCCAGGTTGGTTGAATGTCCAAATTTTAATTTATCTCATTATAAATGATGCTCTTCCTGATGACACGTGTTTCGGTGGATTTGCCTTTATGAAAGCAGGGCTAAATCGAAATCAAATAGCATTGTTGTCACCCAATAGGAATTGTTTACAACCAAATACAAAGAGATCATCAGAAAAGGTGGGTTACCCAATACCAAGCAGATAAATGTTGCGTAGTCTCACACAGTGGGACTACATCAATTCTTACCGAATAGTGTTCTTTTGCAGGGGCAACCTCTACCCTTCTCCCCCCGCCCCCAAATCACCCCTGCAATTGTGGGATAACCATTGATAAGTGCTTAAGCTTGCCACTTGGCAATGCATGTTGTCATGTAGGAGAAAGCAGACAGCAGAGGAGCAACCAAAATTGAAAGGTTGGTGGTAACCTGTAGGGCCTCACGTACCTGAGGTTTGAAATGGCGTGGTTATGGGGCCCATTTAGAGGCAGATTGCATTTACACAACCTCAAAGTGCATTTGCTGTGACCTGATGCTAGCAGCAAACGTATGCTGCTATGAATTGTACCATGGGAGCTAAATGGAGAATGTACATCCAGCATTGTGCAATCCAATTATCAATCTAAAGCAACATTTTATTTGGATTAGCATAATGGACCAAAGACTACTGCGTGTGTGTTGACATTATGTTTTCCAATAGACAATTTTCTTTATGAAAATACATACTGTGAGACAGGCATGGTATCAAAAGAGAGACACAGACTCAAAAGCAACATTTTGAAAACCTTGATTGAAGAACCTTTGTTGGGTTGGTGTAATGTGTAACTGGCCCTAACTCTAATGGGATTGGTTCCCTCAACTGATGTTGGGCCGTCGATGTCCGCAAGTCCAAAACCAAAATCCGTCTGTGTCACAACCTATGCTTGCCCTCACTACTACAAAATGTGATCTGGGGTCTTCTTAAAGAAAAAATTGTGTCTCACAAAGAAATGTAAATCTCTTAGTTTCACGTGGCCTCTTCATCAGGTGTAGTTCTGCCAGTTAAAAAAAGAAAAAAAAAGAAAAAAGCTCAACACAAAAAGGGTTGCCCTTGGTATCTTCCACGTAGGGATCTTGCAGCAAATGAAGTGCACAACGTCTTTGAGTCGCTGGGGTTCCCTCTCCAGGCTGGACTGCTTCCAGTTCCAAACAAAAAGACAGTTCTGGTCGGGCATCTCAGGGTTCCTTTCCCCAAGCTTAGGCCCATGTGGTCTCAAGCAAAAGTTCACACAGTTCCTTCCATTGGGCAGTGTCCGAGACTTTCAAAAGCGCTAGGCTTTTGACCCTCTGCATTGTCCACAGGGCTTTCTGGGGCGTGGGACCGCTCTACCTCCAGCTTTCTCTTCCAAAACATCTTCCTTCTCGAGCTCTCCGCTCATCCACCTCCAACTCGGAGGGTCAGACACATCTCCAAGTAGAGAGTTGGGGGCAGATCTATCTCCTTGGCTGGGACCTCCCTCTGGAACAGCCTCCCTGCCTCTCAAACTTGAGCAGAACTACCTCCGATTCCAGAAGCAAATCAAGACCTTCCTTTTCGCTTCCGCTTTCTCTCTTCCTCTCCCCTGCTGATGCACCCGACTGCTCTGCGCACTGGTCACCTGGTCATCCTCTGAACTCGGGCCCAGGCTCCTGCATGTCCAGTTGCCCTCGCACTGCCTCCGGGCTACCCAAGGGTCTGTATCTGCAACCCAAAAACAAAAAGGTGATGGCTGGAAGGTTTAGAATGTATCTTAACCTCTAGCATTGCTCTGAGCCACCCTCCAGATCATCGTTCTTTGCCTGCGAAGCCATTACAGAAGGGGAAGCCTGATTTGCATTTGGTCTTTCCCCATCTGTAATTGCTTGGCAGGCAAAGAACGATGGTCTGGAGGGTTGCCCAGAGCACCACCCCTTTGTTTTTGCTTTGTCACCCCTAGAGGGACAGGTATGCCCAGACGTGGGTCCCATGCCTGCTGGGCCTAGAGACCCAAGCTACTCCTCACTGATGAAGCCCAACAAGGCCGAAACATGTTTGGGGATGCTTGTGGTCTCATGAAGAAGGGATGTGACCTAGCAGTTTTTTGGGGTGGAACCAAGCCTGATTTGCATAAGGTCTTACCCGTTCTGTAATGGCTTGGCAGGCAAAGAACAATGGTCTGGAGGGTTGCCCAGAGCAATGCCAGAGGTTAAGATTCAGTCTAAACCTTCCAGCCATCACCTTTTTGTTTTTGCTGTATCTGCAACCCCTTTTCTCTGCACCTATGATCCACCAGCTGGCTGCACGTGAGTTAACTGCACGGACCCCATCCCCTAACCCCGGCACTTCTCTTCCCTGCACTTGCACAATATGATTAACACGAGGCTTAGCAAGACAGTTATTTTGTGCCCTCTTTGTTTTCCCCTCCTTGACTTGTCGCGCCTAAAAAAACTTGCGTACAGGCACGTTATGAATGCCATATCATACCCCAGGGCGTACACTCTTGACTTCTAAACTCTCTCATCACACTTTCTATCTTTTCTGTTGTCTTGCTTCACTTCCTTCTTTCCACTTTGCAGTGCACTCCTGCATCTTCTTTCTTTTGCTGTGCCTCTTACACACTCTTCTTGCTTTAACAGGACCCTGGCACCCTCTCACTTCCGTGGACCTTTGCACCTTCTTTTCTCTCCTCTTGCTTTATCTTGCCACTGGCACACGCTTTCCACTTTACTGTGCAGCCTTGTAACTACTTTTCTTCCTTTGGGGTCGCTCGCACCCTCTCTTCTGCTTTCGGGTCGCTCATACCCTCTCTTTTCTTCTGTTAACTTTCAATGCAACTCTTTCTGACTTTCGGGTTGCACGCGCCCTCTCGTCTGTCTTTGTCTATCTCTGCACTGCTCGTGCACCTTGTTTTTCCTTTTTCTGTGCCACTTTCCGCTTTTGCATCTCTGCTCCCGCTCCAGCCACACGCATGCCACTGGGTTTCCCTCTCGCCTGCTACAAATATCACCCAGATAGCGCGGCACTGGCGAGCAGCTTCTTGAGATCTGTGGGCAGAGGTCAGGGTCTCACCACCTGCCCCTCAGACATGCCTGGGACCGGCACACGTCCCAGGGGAACGAGCACTGGCCTGGATTTGGCCAATAATTAACAACTCGCTTGACACTGGCTCCATGGAGACACGGCTCCGTCGCCACTCTGCAACCCTCCGTCGCCACTCTCCAACCCTCCAGCGACAATGGGTCAGCATCCTGTTCTCCTCCAGACGTCATAGGCTTCTTGTGCTGCAGCCTCCACATTCCAACCATCAACCCTAGCTCACTCCTCTTTCCAGGCAGAAACACACCTTTTATATCCGAATGGAGGGTCAAGTGGAGTTGTGTGTGAATGGTTAAGGTAAATAGCCTGATCTTGCCTTAGTCTATTAGTGGGACAGTCTAGTGATCTAATGTGGTAGGCTTCTCTGCTTCTCACTGTTAGATCTTTGGGTAATCTTCACTGCTCTTGATCGCCTCTTCTTTGTCCCAGTACATGGGAGGGGGAGATATAATGGGATTGAAAAAATCCCATAAAGCTGAGGGAGAGGGTTTTGATGTGTAATGGGAAAAAGGGGAATACCATGTCCCACCTTCAGGCATTCTCCTCCTAATCCCCCAGGAGCCTCCATTCAGGTGAACCTCCTTCAGTTATCCAACCCCAAGGATGGGATCCTAAAGTGATGGCCCCTTACTGGCCAATTGAATGGAGGATCCCGGGGGAGTAGGTGGGAGAATACTGCCAGGTTTCTCACAATACACATGTACATTTTGTAATAAACCACAATACATTTTGCAGTGTACTTTTTTCTTTTGACATTTACTGGATTTACATTTGTTAAATAATATTTCATTATGTACAATATACTTTTTTGCTGTGAAATGATAAACAAATGGTGCTGTAGATACAAAGTTGCAATAGCAGAGCGTTTACAACTACCTATGATATTGATACATCTTCTAAAAGTAGCGTCAGAACTTCTCAAAGGCTGCCTGGTCATAGTTTGGTAGAAATGTTGCTGTGATTTGCTATTAAGACAATGAACTCTTAAGGTGAATCAGTAAATTGCTTAAGAAATTGCTCAGACGTAGCTACTGCCTGGAGAGAAAGAGCCTAGAAAGGCCAGAGACGGGAGAAAAGAGGCAGCAGAAGCAACAGTCAGGCTCTATCAAGTCATTGCAGGAGTTGGGTCAGAAAGGTAAAAGGACCGCAATGATCAAAAGAGCTAATCGGTTTTAAATGTGGTGCAGGTGTCCCCAACATCAGTCTTCAAGTTAAGATCAGGCACTCAAGCAAAAAAGATTGGGTAATTCTTGCTAATTGACAACGATTTAGTGAGATGTGTATTATCGATGTCTCTTTCTCTACAGCAGTCACAGGAGGTTGAGAGCAGAGGAGAGTTTGTCAATCTGGAGACAGGGTAAATCATGTTGGGCCACTTGAGTCTCCAAGTCTGTGGTCTTATAGAAAGCATAACTACTTATTTCTTAGTGTATAGATTACCAGCACTTTATTCATAGAGCACTGCTATTGGAATTTCTATTTTGTCAAATTGAGTGGTTTCTGAGACTTTGCGCAATAAAGATGGGTATCAGAGGTTTGAAGCCCAGCACAGTACTGTGGCCTCAGGATAATCCATAACTCTCGCCTCTTAAGGTCTCATTCATCTCTGCAGTCTGCACTAGATGATTAAGTGAAAGCCCATCTTTTTGATGGCTGCATTAGGCTCGATGTGGGCATTATTGCGCTCAATTCATCCTGATATCAAAGGAATATCCTCATTTTGTCACATAAGGCTCTTAGCAGTGGCACCTTTCCTCGGTCAACATAACACTATGACATTGTCTTTCATCAACTGCTTCTCCCTTCCTCGAGCGCTGCCCAGTCTGAGAAATAGGGCATCATCAGAATGAACATTCACTCAATCGAGTCCTACAGCACTGCCTGCCATTGAACAAATCGTAAAGAACTAAGAGTGCTTGTGCAGGAGGCTCATGCTGCTATAGTCCGAAAGCAGTGACAAAGTGCCATACCACTGGAGGAAGCGCAAACTACAAGAGTCCTATTGCAATGACAACAAACTGCTGGAGAACACATACACTGTTAGGTTTCTGTAGCAATAACAGGGTCAGCACGGAGGAGCTCAAACTGCTAGTGCATAGGACTGGTAATGCCAGATAGGTTTTCCATGCATAGCGCTATGCACCAGTGCTTTGTATTCAAGATGTGTGTTGGGCAGTGCAGTCATTGCAGAGAGCAATGTCTAATTAGAGGTTAGTGTAAGGAAGGCATGGTATCAAACAGTGAAGACAGACAAGTGATCACAGTTCAAGGGTTTTTTTATATAAACCTAAACCAAAAGGATGGGAGCAAGCTACGACCATCAAATAATAACACAGTTCTAGTGGAGTCTCTCAAAATAAAAGGGCCTATACTAATAAACTTATTGCCAATCCTGACTTCGAAATACAAATGGTGTGGGAAAAAGATGTATGCAAAAAAGAGTGTTCGAGATACACTATGTCAGGATAGATCAGTAGTTGGCTTCCCTTCCCCACGTTTTCAGCAGGGTGGCAAACTCTAGCTTCGCAAACATTTCACAAGCTCTTGGGTTTACTGTTCAGTACGGGTCTCGGTCAGCCAGGTTCGGACTCCCTTAAACGCAACTTCACAGCTGGTCTCCCTCGGTCGGGCTCAGACCACTTTAAACACACTTTCTTGCTTTCTTTTGATTATCACATTTCAAAGACTTTCGACTGCGTGATGGATTTTTCTTCAACCATTGCAGGACCACTTCGATTTATTCTATAAAATTTACTTATAAACTTTTGTTTCTGCCACTTCTTGGCTGGGTAAAACCTCCTGAGACATTTTCGATTGAGCATGCCCTTGGTGCCGAGCCACTTCTTGGCTGGGTAAAACCTCCTGAGACATTTTCGATTGAGCATGCCCTTGGTGCCGAACCACTCTTGATTCGTACACTCTCGGTTCATGTTAATGTTCGACACTCCGTCTTTCATCACACACATTAATATTCTCATGCACTTCATACAATGTTGCCGCTTGCAACCTTGACTTCAAATACAGACCGGTCTTGCGTCAGTCTCCCCAACTCACCGGCTGTGTTGATTTGTCTAGTGCCACTTTAATACTGGAGCCAAGGACGGTACCATGGCGGCTGCAGCTCCTCCTTCCTCAACTAGTCATGTAGGAGGGCCCCAGGGTATCCCCGACACACCATGCAGGATAGTTCAGTCGCGTTCCTCAGCCTTACTCTCTCACATCTGAAGGTTTCTGGAAAGTAACGGTCTCTCGCTGGAGAGTTCAAGGGTATCTCCCTCCTGGCTTTCCCTTCTCAGTTTGCCGTCTTCCTCCCCTCATTCAGCTGCCATGCGGAGAACACTGTTCCTTCGCTCAGAGTGTACTCTCATGCTTTTCATCTGTGTGGGGAAACTTAATGGAAGTCAGGTATGCGCTGTTAACTGTAATTGCCTGACCATAGTCGTGGGACATGTCAGGTACAATGCTTGGGTAGGAGTCTTTTCTACCAGAACAGGCTGTCCATGTGAAAGTGTTTGTGTAGCGAAGGGGGTGGGGAGTTACAGTTGCCAGGCATCCTACCTGGTAGGATGAAGTAAAAGATGTTCTAGGGAGGGGGAAGCCGCGTCTCACCATTGGTTGTCCCCCTCTCAGAAGACCTCCTGCCCCGAACCCCACCCAGGTGATCCTCCTGCACTGGTCCACCCCCAGGGTCTGGAACCAAAGGCGATGACTGCGCCCTGGGCACCCGAGAGAGAGATTCCCCCGAGACTAGCGGGTGAGACACCTTCTGGTTTCTCACATGACCTAATATTAAAATACAGAAGAGCTGCAAGTGTCAGTTGAAGCCAAGTAAAGTGCATGCAGGAGGGTGGAGGGAGGGTGGGGGAGAGGGGTGTGCGTGTGTGTGTGATCCATGTAAAATGTAGGACTGTGCACATGTTACACAAGCGTAACTGCACAGTAAAATCTGTATTATGGACTGTTGAACACATGGGTCTGTGCGTGGTTTTGAATACAAATTGCACAAGGGCTGAATCTGTCATACTACTAACATCACAGCTCTTGTGAGTAATAGGAATGTTACCGCAGTGTGCGTGCACGCACAAGCTAATGTGGTTGTGGGTGCAATATGAAAATGCTACTGCATAAGAAAATAAGTTGTTGGGCGCATAGCGACACAGCCATTTGCATCTTTAAACAAATTATTCTACAGAGCTGTGCAGGTTTATTTCTTTTGATAGGTTATGTTAAACATCATTTGTATATGGCACCCTATCGAACGCTTTGTTAGTTTTCCAAGGAGTGAGTTGACCTCAATGAAGATTTTCCTGAAGGGGAGTAGCTGTGCTAAATTCCAGACAGCCTACAGTATGACAAGAGTGAATTTGTCTCTGGTGTAGTCAGACATTGAGGTCTTCCATAATGCCTGGGTGTCAGTGTGGGCGAGTTGAAACAACGCACAGGGGAGTACATTCCCTTGAACTCCTTTCCTAGGCCCTGAATGTCCAGATTCTATATTTAAGAAAGCTGGGCGAGGGAAGACTCTAAAATGTGAATCACGGGTCAAGGTCAGACAGAAAATATCAGGATGCGCACAGGCTTCTAATATGGTGATATGTGGTGACAAGGAATGCAGCGACTGACCAAGTGGTGCCATAGTAGTTGTTATATACTTAGCAAATGAAAAACCAAATCCATCTATCCCTAACTCTAAGGGGATTTCCTTACCTAAACTAAAGAAACTTTGGTGCTCGACAGTAAGTATGCGAGTCAAAAAAAAAAGCACTGTCCCATTCGCAAATGCTCCTCTAATTCATCCTTTCGCTACAACAAAACATCATAAAGACCAGCTATTGTTAGTAATCCAGGAGAATGACCCCCTTCTCCTGGATGCAAAGCATCGAAACGCCTCTCAGGTTGTTCAAAGCAAATGATCCATAAAGGTTCCAGGTTCTCCGCAACCCAACAGAAAATAAAATAATCACAAAGTTCTTGTGGGGCTAGGAGAATGACTCCCCTCTCCTAGCTGGTTCCCCAATGTCTTTCACAGTTCAGAATAAGGTCCGGGTTACCTTTTGGAGGATTTTACAGTCTCTGGGTTTTGCACATCCCTTGCTCCACCCCCAATGGCATGAATAAGCAGTTCCTGGAGTCCCTCGACTTTCCAGTATCATCCTGTTGTGGATTTGGCCTAGAAACTGTATCACAAAATGGTTTGCAGTTTTCTCCATTTCTTTATGGTTTACAGTCTCAATGGATTCTCGGTTATCTTCGTTTCCCCTCTACCCCCAAGTGAAAAGAAAACAAAGGCAAAATTAAGGTGATAGCAGAAAAGACGAGACTCTTGGCAGGATCTGATAGTCACCAATCAATAATGGGACTGATGATAGAGGACGATTGGGGTTTGGCTCGATGGACCTGCCCAAAATTATTCTGGGATGTGCCCAGAAAAGCCTCATCTCTATCAACGATTCCCCTCCCGAGAACTCTGTTCTCGTTAATGAAGCTCCAGAAGACCCGATGAAAGTTGTCAGGTTCTTCGGATTGTACTTGAGAAGTCTGGTTTCCAGAGCCGTACTGACACTTTAGTCCCAAGGGCGAAGGTGAGGGTTAGTTTTGTTACTTTACTGCACTGAATCTTTTTGCATTTTCAGCTACCAGTTCTTTACACCCTCCTGATGTTACTGGCACCCTCAGAGGCTCTCTTAAGTTTCCCTTAACCCTCTCCCACACTTTAATAATTCTGGTCACTTGGTACTTGGTGTCACGAGTTTTCAGCGGTACGGTCTGGGTTTTTGTGATGGCCAATTGCCTTTTTCAACTCTCATTATGGTTCACTTCCTGGGCCCTGTACAGCTGCTTGTCGGGAAGCGGACCAGGGACTCGATCTTCCTTGCCTGTATAGATCGTCCAGCCTGAACCTCTCTACATACTGTTCTGGTCTGTGTATGTGGTTGTGTGAGTATCGTTAGCAGTTTTGGCGTAGCTGTTGGACCACCGGGTCCACCCACTACAGGTCAGGCCACCACGACCCAATCTCCGTGCCTCTGCAGGGCCGACTGGTATGATGATTTCCAAACGTCTTCGGACAATATACTTCTAGTGAACCGGGGCGTTCTGCCACTCCTCCCTCTTGTTCGGCTTGACTCTCACCCACCGGCCACCAAGTTTCATCTGAAAAAATGTTGGTGTTATGCCTCCATGCGAAACACCTACTCCCTTCTTTGTTTCTGCTCTCTCCATGACCAACAGCTTGTCGTCCTGTGAGAGGTCTTTGTTCGTTCCCTTGAACCACACCCTCCATGTCTCTAGCTCAAGCTTCTAGAGCCTGCCGGGTTGGGGTTTAAAGGGGCTGTGCCTCCCAATCACGTCTTTATCCCCAGGAGAAGGGTGCCTCTCCATGAGATCCTCCTGCATATTACCACCCCTATGGGGACTATTGGCTAGCGGCTCACCTCCCTAGCCTCTTGGAGAGGGGTTCTCCCCTGGGGAGAACTGAAACCATCTGCAGGAGTGTCACACACACACTCAGTATCATTGTCAGTGTCCAGCACATTAAGCACCGAGGAGAATAAGGTAAAATGCTCTACAAACACAAACATACCATTACAATCTTGTTTGGGAGATGGTGAGGAAAGAGCAGGTTGGGTGACTACACAGTATGTGTGAAGAGACTAGAGTGGGATGATTGATTGATTTATTTACTTATAAAGTGCTTTGCACCAAAGATGAGATGGAGTACTGGACCAGAACCCCCGATGGGGACTTATGATGCAGTCTCTGTGGAGGGTATGGGGGGGTGGGGGGTTAGGGCCTAGGAGTAAGTGGTGGACAGCAGACAGCATGTGGAGGAAGTTCATGGCGAGGGCACCCTACTGGAACAGGTGGGAAAGCAAGTCCCAAACACCACTAACAGCATGAAAGATAGTAATGGATGAACAGGGAGCTTAAAAGGGGGTTTCCCCTGTACATAGACATGCAAGTTGTATGCTGGAGAGGTTAATGGTGGTCAAGGGGAGCGTTATGAGGCACATTCTTTGTAACAAGTAGAATTTTCTGCCACAACCAAAAACGGCAATGGCGTGTCCCTGCTTCCGATGTAGACAATGCAGTAAAACAATTTCCCTTTGCAGCATTCTAAGGAAGTCATTGACAGCCACCACCTTTTAAGCGGAACATTAAGACAGGAAACCCTCTTGAGAGCTAAGGCATGGACCAGGCTAACTGGAAGTTCTTGAGGCCTTCTACAAGCTCTCCGATGATGCCTATAGTGCTGTGGGAGGCTTGAGCCTCTTTGGCTGGGGCTAGGTTCTTTTGGGAGGTATCTACATAAACTAGACTTTTCTACCCTTCACGACTTACACTGCAGTTGCCTTGTCCTGTTATAAGAGGGCAGTAGGAAGATCTTGATGGACTGGTGCATGCTTTGTGTGTATTAATTATTTCTGTGTTTTGTAGAACCTTGTTGATGGTGTCAGGGTAGAAGGTTCTGGGCTCATACTGATAAGTCATCCCAATTGTCTTATCAGGCTAATAGCTTAATTCAGCTGGGGTAGAGGAACGACTGGCAGTCTCCGCTGAATGTGAAGCCAGTCAATGGCCAGAGGGGTTGAGGAGGTGGTCCCTGTTCCGTGCATTATTGTACCAGTACTTTATGTTTTACATCATAAATGAGAACTTGCGGTATCAGAATTCAAAGAAAAATAAAATTGTGACTGTATTGGTTGCTCACGCATGACATAGGATACCTTGAGCTGCCTGTAATATTTGCAAGTCATAGTGCAGAACTAAATATGCTTCTTGGGAGGAGAATATGGTACAATTTGCATGGTTTCTCTGTTTGCATCTTTCCACTGTTACTTTTAGTTTTCTTTTTTCGCTATAGATGTGAGGCTGCAAGTTGCAGAATGCAAGCAAAGGAGGCCAGCCCGGGCTTGCTATTCACAAGTTTAATGGCACCACTTGAGATGTCTGTAACCGCTCGTCAGGGTTTTAGTCCAACAAATATTCACCTGCTTTTATCATTGTTGATGCATTAAATAAAAAGTGCAGTGACACAAAAAGTACATTTCTTCTGCTTATGAAATCATGCAAAATGCTTTGTACAGTTTTAAAAATGTATTCAGATTACAATTTCTTTCGCAAATTAATGAACTGATAAACTCCAGGGTGTGGTGGGGGTATTTATTTAAAATCAGTTGGCCCACCGGGGTCTCAAAAAACAAATGAACCAATATTTAGACCTTCTTAAAAAAAGAAAATGGGGTATTGAAGAAGGGCTTGCCCTCATGACTCATTTACCATCAATTGTCGCCTGCTGGACAGCCCATGGCTGGCAAATGTTGGGGAGGAGCTAGCACCATCCTACACCACACCAAGTGCTTTATAATTAGGCAGGCAAGACTTCTGTTTATTATTTCTAAGCACTAGAGCACTGAGAAAGCTTTTAGCTCTGGCAGAGCACACAAAGTGGCCGAGCAGCTGTTTCCTGTCCATCAAAAGCCCACGTATACGAAGAATAGGGGAGTGTACATGCTCAATGCACGACATGCAACATTATGGGAAAATAAGGTTTTAAGGGTAATTACTGGACCAGATAAAATAGGAGTATATTGAGTGAAGTATGCAGAGTATGATGGGAAAATGTGTTTATATATAAATGTTCATAATATAGTGAAATTATGAAAAATCAAGCTACAATGTATTCTTTCAGCTAGCATTATGTTAAGTAGTATGTCCCAAACGGAAATCCGACCATGCAGGAAGGAAGAATGCAGCACCCAGTGTAAGGGAAGACAGTTTTGGAAGAGCCATGCCAGTATCCAGTGACCAAGTTAACAGTATATAAGGGTCCTGCTTGGCACCAGTCTGCAGGAGCTGGGAGCGGTTGAGGGACAGAATATACCGTTCAGGAGCAAAGTTCTTTGCTCCTTCCTCATTTATGTACATATTACATTTGTTATCCTTGCAAGATAAGACTCCTGGCCTTAATTCCCTAGAGGGCTGAACTTTAATCTGTGTGAGCATGATTAGGGGTACCCATATAATTAAAAGGGGTGCCCCTGTAAGTTGGGATACCTTTCAGTGGTGACCCCGACGTGATCTTAGTTTTTTACCCCCGTACTTTGCGAAGCCCTAGGCCAGTCCCCAGGAGAAGAGCCACACCCATCTATAGTGATCAGACCCCTGAATCAAAAAACCCACGTATCCAGAGTGACTTTAGAAGAAGCCATTTCAAAAGAAATCCTTTCTGCTCAATAAAGCGGGGCGTGGCTCCAGAAAGACAGGCCAGCTTCGTAACAGAGGAAAACTCAAGTGAAACACACCCATGTGAGTATACCCTCGCAAGTGATCACATGGGAACATGCATGTATGGTGATGTGAATAATAGTATGGTCATGTGGAGCGAGGCAAGGCTGTATTCTTGCCCCTTTTCTCTTTCTCTTGCATTTGTCTGATCTCAGGGAAACACTAGATCAACATGCTGTAGCAAGCCCAAAAATTGGTGCATAGCCTATGTGGATGACGTGTTGCTCGTTGATTTTGCTGCCATGGGATTACATCAATTGCTGGGAGCAATGAGTCAATACACTTCCACAAATGACTTGATGGTCAACCCTGATAAGAATTATATTAAGATTTTGTAATGGTAAGAAGAAAAGGTGCTATTCTTACGCCGAGGACACCCAGATCCTGATCCGGTTAGAATCATGATCAGGCTGAGGCGTCATTGTGCGGGCACCGGTGCCTGACTGCCGCAGGAGTATGGATGAACCACAATAGGCTGAAGTTGACAAGACTGAGTTGCTGGTGGTGGGTTCTCCCCCCGATCCCTCACTATGGGAATCTTCCATGTGGCCCTCTTCCCTTGGTTCTCTCCCTGTCCCATCAGTTAGGGTGAATAATTTGGGTGCGATTGTCTCCGCCTCCTTATCTATGGAGCCGTAAGTGGCTGCAGTTTGTAGGCTGGCCATTTCCACCGGATAAATCCTTAAGAAGGTACTTTTATTGATTTCGCCCTGTGGTTGCCGCTCTAGTACTCAGCCGCTTAGATTACTGCAACTCACTATACTTGGCCCAGCCTCGAGCTTTAGTTCAGCGACTTCAGTTTGTACAGAATATGGCTGCTAGGGTGGCTACGTGTTCCCCGTATGGGCCCCACATTTCGCCAGTGCTGTGGTCCTTACCTTGGCCGCCGGTCACCTAGCGCATTTAAGTCCCTGTGCTTGGTACATCGCGCCCTGCATGATCAAGGAGCTGAATATCTTCAAAGCAAGTTTACTCGCTATTCCCCTGACAGGCAGTTACGATCAGCCACCGTGGGTTTACTTGTTGTTCCCCCTTTCCGCCGATCACGCATCAGAGGCAGAGCTTTTTCAGTCGCCTCCTCTCAGTTTTGGAACAGTCTTCCTTTGTTCCTGAAGAGTTCGTCAAACCATTGGGCATTTAGGAAATTGTTGAAAACTATCTATTTCAGTAAACTCCCTATATCTGGCTTTCCTTCCTCCTCCCTCTCCTTCAGCGGCATGATGCATTCGGGCGACCGAGCGCTTAATAAGTGTTAATAACATAACGATGGATATTGTGGACAGATGGATAGCATCCATGGAGGTACAAAATTGAGGCACTCTTCTTAGATAGCCGGGAATAATAAGTAAGTCCCGTGATCCGGAAGGCAAGGCATAAATCCTCGTCTTAGAATAGAAATATGGTCAGTACCCTCCATGAATTTCTGCACTGTGCATCTTTTACCATTTGTCATCTTCAAAACAGGGTGAAGTTGTTGGAAAATAGTGCTAGGGAAAGGAATGTGGGTATTCTAGGTGTCCCTCTTCCCCCAAAATGCTGAGAGAAGAGCAGTGAAGATTTGCCCAGAACATATCCAGAGCAAATTTATGTTGGATAACGTAGATGGATGATAAACGATGGAGGTGGCTAGGACTTTTAGAATCCCAACAAGGATGCCCCGAATGACATGTGAAGGGTGGAGGTATGGCGATGGCTGCTTTGAAGGATCCTGAAATGAGAAATTAGGTGTGTAAGACAGCAGTGAGAAGAGAAATAGCCTATACAAAGATAAGAGACTATTGTTCTTATTAGACTAGAGCTTTCAGCACCAGCAGAGATGCCATATGTAACGGTTACTGCAGAGAGTAATTGTATAAACTAGGAATGCAGGCTTTGGTCATCAGCCTGTGAAGCTCGGGTTAATAGAAAACTTGTTTTCATGCAGGCAGAAGCAACCAAATCCTACTGCAGGATCGGAAGGCCAAGATTGAACGAGTCTCAGTTATACTGTTGTAAATTTGTTAAGGAATGCAAGCACTCAGATTGGCCCAAGCGGAAATGAGGTTCCACTTTTAGTTTTCTTGTTGGTAGGACTTCCAATGCCAGATATGTTTGAAGCTCAGGCTTGGGTTGGCATTGGAAGGAAGGACTATTGAATCAGGCCTCAAACTTTGCAGTTGCCACCAGCCATGGCTAGTGATAGTTGACCTTTGTCGAGTAAGAAATGGTGCTCTGTATGTATCTGGAGAACTGAGGGGACGAGGGACTTTTTATGCCTGGCTAGAAGCTTGCAACTTCACATTGTTACCCTTAATTGGGTGATTGACATGGTCATTGATTTGAATGTCTTCTCGATCTTCCTCAGGCCCAAGATTACAATGAATCTATGTTCCTTATGGGTGGGGAACAGAGATGAGTAGTGTCTAAATTAAGGGCAGATTTGGAAATAAACATTTTATTAGAGTAGCTATGAGAGATGTTGAAAGGGGAAATCACGTTTTTGTGATACACCCCATGGCTAAAAAAGGTGTGGGTCCACTTGTGCTTTTTTTTTCCAGTAAGATTTTGAAGAAAAAAAAATGGTGTTTTCTCCTACCAAAAGCTATTTCCATTTTGGAAGGGACTTTCCCAATTCAATTAAGGAACGTACAAATCCAACTATCCCCTACTTCATCTTTTGACGATAATTTACCTGTAACCATCACTGGTACTAATATGTTGTTACAAGTTAGTTAATGATTATTTAAAAGTGATTTCAACCTTGTGCACACTATGCCCCAGGTCTATTGCAGATGAAAGAAGAGCCCCACACCGTTTGACTTTAGCACTCTTATCAACCCCGTCACTCAGAGCTTAAACCTCACACTGCTACATCCCCCTAACTCCCATGGCCACCACATTAGTATAGCGCAAAGTGGGAATATGATGTGCTTCTAAATAGGAGTTTACTGAGATTTTGCAAACTGTGCACATGCTGGTATTATCAAACTAGTTATAAAATAAGATTGTCCAGACTGAAAATAATGGAATTTTGCACACTGGGAGTACACTCAAATTGCGTAACAGTAAACTGTATATAGTAGATTACAAACGGGATTGTGCAAACTGGGCATATATTTTTTTGTGTGTGTGTTTTACAAAACTATTTGGTTTTACAAAGACACCTTCTGAGTTAGCCCTCTTCGGTTGCCATTATTTCGAGGTTTGTTTTTTTTTCAATTTATTTACTTATTCAGTTTCTTTTATATTTACACAAACTGGGCCATCAAATTAGAAAACATACTGCTATTATGCAAACAGAAAAATATACCTCGTGTGAGAGTAGACATGGGATGTGCAAACACATGCTGGAAACAAATACAGTGTACACCCTGTTTACAAACTACCATTATATTTTCAGTCCAAGAACCTTTAGAGTAAGAACATAAGCAATCGGCACAATGCAGCAAGGTGTCCACCCAAAAAGCTGTTCTTCAGCAATCGCAGTCCATAGTAAAACGTCCCAAATGGGTGCATGTTCAATAAAATAAAATATAGACCAGTAGCCCTCCATAAGAATCAAAACAGAAAACAATTTGCACATGAACAAGAAAGTACTTGCAAACATTGTCACTCGTGTCACACACGTGCAACTAACATTTGTGCACAATGCCTCAATCACAAACATTCTCAAGACTAGACTCAAGCAGGTTAGACTCTCCAACTTATCTTCATAAAAGACACAGGCCATCAAATCTGCCCTGCCCCCATCCATGAAAATACCCATTTGCACAAGCAGGCAACCTGCTCAGTCTCTACTGCACACCCTACACATCAGACACAGGACTTGAAGCCATCATATCTCTCCACCACAGCATAACTCCAGTACACCCACTACCGAAATCCTATCAGGTTGGTATAACCAGTCAACCACAGACAGACGTCCGCAAGACCATCCCAAACTACCATCACCACCCAGCAATCAAATAAAATATAACCTAGGAAAACAGGAAGCACGTAACATTGAATAATATACACAACCTGCCCCTTTCCGTTCGTAGACGGAAACCATAATGAGGAACCAACTGGTCTTCCTATGTTCGTGTCTCAGACTCCTGAGTCGTTTTTTCCCCATCTTTTCTAACGCGTCCTGATGCCTGTGGGCTCCGCCGCTATATAAGGGAGTAGTTTTTTACCTGTAACTCCATTTCTCCAGCATTGGTATCTTTCATGGATTCACATGCTGCGAATATTCCCCATCGTCAGGGTGGGAAACCCTGGTAACTTTAACTTAGTAATTTTCCAATGGAAAAACACCTTGAGTGTCCAATCAACGTCCTTGTGGGTGCTTTTGGCAGTGTATAGCTCCGTCCCAGCAGCTTCCCCTCAGACAAACATCCTGTATAGGACATCCCCCATCTGGAGAGGTTAAAATCTGAGAGGGAAGGCTGGAGGGCGCATGTGAATCCATGAAAGATACCAACGCTGGAGAAATGGAGTTACAAGTAAGAAACTACTCCATTCTGCAGCATTGGATCTTTCGTGGATTCACATACTGTGAATAGATTTTGTAGCAGTAGACAGGCTTGGAGGCATAGACCAGGCAAACGCGTGATACACCTTAAGCAAACATGTACATTAAAGCAAAAGAATACATCTTTAAGGTAGAAACAGGAACAAACCCTGGAAGCTGCGGGGCATACCTTACTGGAACAGTCGTTGGAGGTCTGCTGTACCATTTGTACATCTTCAGCATGTTGCTGGTGTAGGTAGTAGTGCCTGCTGAAAGTGTGTGGCACTGCCCATATTACTGCTTTGCAAATGTCTGATGGGTACCCCTGACCAGAGAGCCGCTGAGGCAGCTGTGGCTCTTGTGGAATGTGCTGTGGGGGTTGATTGTAATAGCCTGTTGGCCTTTGCGTGGCAGAAAGATATTGTAGATGCCACCCATCTTGAGATGCCCGGTTTGGAAATGGATCTCCCTTTGTTGGATGGGCCAAAAGTGTTGTTTAGAGGATCTAAACTATTTTGTGTGATCCAAGTAGTATTTCAGTGCCCTTTTAACATCTAGTGAGTACAGTGTCCTTTCTGCTGGAGAATAGGCATTTGGAAGAAATGTTGGTAGAATGATAGTTGCATTTTTATGAAATTCCGAAGGACCTTAGGAATGAAATGCGGGATGTTGAGAAAACAACTTTGTCCCTCTTGAATCAGAGCAGATCAATAACCAAGGCTTGGATTTCTGAAACCCCTCTAGAAGATGTAATGGCCACCAAAAAAGCCACCTTCCAAGTGAGAAATTTGATGTGGGTTGTTGACATGGGTTCAAATGGAGGCTTCATAACGCCTCCCAGAACCAGGTTGAGGCTCCATACAGGTGGAATCCTTTTCTGTGGAGTAAAGGCTCGGAAGAGGCCCTTCAAGAAATGTTTAATTAGCCTGTCACCGTTTATGGTCTCTCCATCTAATGCCATTGCATCTAATGACATTGCATCAAATTTTTTCCATCTAAAAGCTTTGCATCTAATGAATTTTGTTGTGGCCCCCACGCATGTTTTTACCCTTTATAATGCACCTATACTAAAATTAACCCTTTACCCCCCAAAAAACTGCATTAGATGCAATGTTTTTAGATGGAAATAATTTGATGGAATGGCATTAGATGCAAATGGCAGATGGAAACACCAGATACCGCCTGTCACTGTAGAACGGAGAAGATGTATTTACGTGTAAATCTGGAGATCGCCGACAAGTGCACCTTGATGGAAGGGACCGCTAGACCTTCTGTAGCTAATAGCAATAGATAAGGAAGGAGTCGATGAGGTGTTACCTCTAGCGGCTGTGGATTAGGTTGTTGTGCACACCATGCACAAAATCTTTTCCAACGTCAGTCCTGAGGAATATTCAGATTTCCGAATTCGGAGTGGTCAGGAGCCATGCCGTCAGTTTGAAGGGGCCTTGATTTTGATGAAAGATCATCCCGTTGTTCTGGGACAGAAGATTGGGCTGGGATGCTAGATGAATCAGATTGTCCACTGTCAGCTGAAGCAGGTTGGAGAACTAGGTCTGCCTCGGCCAGAACGGGGCCACCAGGATTAACTTGCAAGGTGCCTTGCAAATCATTTGTATGGTTTTCCTTATAAGAGGAAAGGGGTGGGAACGTTTAGGCGAACACCCCGTACCAAGGGAAGGAGAATGCGTTCCCTCGGCAGTCCGGATGCAGAATCCTGCTGGCGAACTGTTGGCATTGCTTGTTTTCAGGGCTGGCAAAAAAAGGTCCAGAGGGGGAAGGCCCCATTTTGATAAATTCTGGCTATCTGGATGCTGTGCAGTTGCCACTCGTGTGTCTGTGAGAGTCCCTGCTGAGGGTATCTGCTTGCTTGTCCTGCATCCGCGGCAGGTGGAAGGCTTGGATATTAATGTTGTACTGGATGGCCCAGTGCCAGATGGTTTGTGCTTCCTGGGATAAGGCATCTGAACGTGTCCCACCTTGCTTCCATAGGTAAAACATTGTGGTTGTGTTGTCGGTAAGGACACGTACCACTGAGTTCTCGATAAGGGGGAGAAAGGATTTGAGAGCCCAGTGAACTGCTCGCAAACGTACCACTGAGTTCTCAATAAGGGGGAGAAAGGATTTGAAAGCCCAGTGAACTGCTCGCAACTCGAGAACACGGATATGCAGTAAGCTGTGACAAGAGGCCTTTGACCTGGTGCTGGTCTAAATGTGCCCCCCATCACACTTGGGAGGCATCGGTCACAATGTTGAGTTGGCAGTTTAGCTCCACCAGTGGCATTCCTTTTGTGATGTTGAAGGGGTGTGTCCATCATTTCAGCGAGTCTGACAGCAACCGAGAGATGATTAACCTGTCTGACCAGGAACTATGGATTTGGGACCACCTGGTTGCGAGGAATTTTTGCACTGGCCTCATGTGAAGGAGACAGTGGGGAATCAGAGGAATGCATGAGGACATGGTTCCCAGAAGAGCCATGTATGAGCGGACTGTAACAAGCTTGTTCGGTGTAAACGAGCCCGCTAGAGTAAGTAATGTTTTGACTCTTTCCACAGAGGGATTTACCAGATTGTGGTTTGTAAGGAATTGTGCTCCCAGGCAGACTAGGTTCTTTGAGGGAATTATGCAGGATTTCTTGCAGTTGATGGTAAAGCCCAAATGTTGGAGCAGCATCTCTGTTTTGTTGAGAGATGATCAGGCTTGTTGGTACGTCGCTCCTCGAACTAACCAATCGTCCAAGTACGGGTAAACATGGTGGATTTGCTTCCGGAGCAAAGCTGCTACTAACGCCAGGTACTTGGTGAATGTCCTGGGTGCTGATTTTAGGATGAATGGTAGAACCCAAAATTGGTAATGGCTATCGCCCACTACAAACCTGAGGTATTTCCAGTCCCTTGGGTGTATTGGTACATGAAATTATGCGTCCTTGAGGTCTAGAGCCGGCAGGAATTCTTGCGGCTGTACTGCTCTGATTACCTCTTGGAGCGTTAGCATCTTAAATTTTTGTTGTTTGATGTTTTTGTTTGGTACAGAAAGGTCTAAAATCAGCTGCCACTTTCCGTCTGGCTTTTGACCACAAAGTACCTTGAGTACACACCCTTTCCTCTTGCTGAGAGAGGCACCTTCTCGATGGCTCTTTTACTCAGCATGCGACTTATCTTGCGCCGTAAGGCGTTAAGGTGTGAGTGAGATACCTTTATTGTGGGGATTGGGAATTGTGGACGCTTGAACTCCAAAAAGTGGCCGTACTGGATAGCATCTAGAACCCATCTGTCCGTAGTTATACAACGCCACTCGTTGGAGGTGGAACGCCACATTTCTACCTACTTGACTGTCCTTGTGGCAGTCATCGCTGTATTTTATTCTGCCGACCTCTCTGGGAGGAGGAAGATCCACGCTTCCTTTGTCCCTGGTAATCTCTATTGCGCTGGCCAGATTGGAAATTGCGATTGTAAACGTGTGAATATTATGTGGCTCTACTGTAGCTCTTGTTGTCTCGAGCCTGAGAATTTTGAGTTACAGGAGACTACACAAAAGGAACAAAAGCATCTCTTATTTTGTAGAGTTGTAAGAGATTTAGCTGTGTCTGAATCGGCTTTCATGACCTTCAGGGCCTCATCTATTTTGTGGCAAAATAGATTTTCGGCTTTGCACGGCATATCTACCACTTTGTGCTGCACCTCTTGGCGAAAGTCTGTACAGCGAAGCCAAGCTTGGCGCCTGAGGACAACCCCATTGCTGATCTGTTTAAATCCAGTTCCAGCTAGATCTACAGCTATATTGATGCTGTGATTTGACGCCTCTTCCCCCTCTCGCACCAACAGCATAGCCTCCTTTCTTTGCTGGTCTGGCAGGTGGTCTAATAGAGGGGTTAACTGATGCCACATTTCACGGTCGTATCGTGCGACAATGGCTAGGGAATTGGCGGCTTTAACCTTTGTTGCTCCAATGGTAAGCACTTTCTTACCAAAGGCATCCCATTTTTGATTGTCATTGTCGGGGGTAGGTGGGGTGGAACATTTATGTTGTGTGCAGGCTTTTCGGCTAGCTTCAGCCGAGATGACCGACTCTGGTGTTGGTTGTGAAGTAAGGCATTTAGGAGTGGTGTCTGGAGCGGTGTCTGGAGCCTTACATTTCTTTTCCCACTGCCCTTTCACCTTAGGCTCCATAAAAACGGATGCTTCATGGTACGAAGGCCTTCTTGCCATACATGATCTAGAATTGGAATGGAGGAATTAAGCCAAACTCCTGGCAGGCCTTTGCCATCATGGAGTAAAATGCTCCAATGTCGACCGAGGGAGAAGGTTGTGCCTGGGGTACCTGGTGCGGATCAGTGTCCCATGTGTCCGCTCTTCTTGGTGATGAAGAGACAGTGGAAAGCATGTCTTGTGGATCAGTGTCCAGTCTGTGTCAACCAGTTCACCCTCTTCTTGTTCTCTGTCGAGGACTAAATGTCTGAGGAGGTGATCTGGGAGGAGATTGCCTTCTAGGGTGTGAGCCCTGGTCTTGAGAAGGGTAAGATGCCTCCCTTTGTAAAGGAATACCTTGTGGGTCTCCAAAAGGTTGGACTGTTAGTCTGGCACCCAGCTGTCCCAGCAGAGATTGAAGTGTGGACAGAACCTGCATGGATAGCAAGGAATGCAGGTTTATGAGAGGGTACTGCATTGGCATACCTCCTATGTCTGCTGATGTAGGCAGTAGAGAAGCTGTTTGAGATGTTTGCGGTAGGTCCAGTCCCACAGAAGGAGCTTGAATGGGACCTTGCAATTTGTTTTGTCGTCGACAGGGTGGTAGTTGACGGGATGGGCGTCGTCGAGGTAGTCGTCGTTGAAGTCGCTGACTGGAGTCGAGACGTAGACGTTGACAAAATTGTCGTTGACTCGGTCGTGGTCGATGCCGTAATAGGTGGAATAGACAGCGATTTGGTTGTAGAGTGATATCTTGAGGAGGATTCATGTCCTGAGGAAGACTTGTGTGATCCCGATGACTAATGTTTTTTTGGTGCTCGAAGAGGACTTTTTTGCCAACGAGGTTGAGGATGTTTTAATCGGCCTTGATTTATGCTTGTCCGTAGACAACAGATTTTCAGGACGAGTGAGGATTTTGAAAACGGGTGCGAGCACTTCTCTTTTGGGGTCTCTGATGGCGACCGTGACTCAGTACTCTTTGAAGAGTGCTTGGCTACGTTAGGAAAGATTCCAATTTATGTGTAATTTTCCCTCCAGTTGCGTAACCCCCCCGCCCCCCCCCCCCCAACTATTTGCTGATGTTAAACACCATAGTTTGACTTTACCAGCGGAGCCCAGCCTTCTGCTGCACTCCTTTGGGCTTTTTCGCTCACTTTTTATGGGGAACCTTACATGCACTTAAGACCGTATGTACTGGGAGAATTTGTTTCCCTTAGTCCTTTCCAATGTTGCAACTTTTCTGCAACATGTAACAAGTGTACAATGTACCTTCCAGTACAGTGCACTTTGGTCTATTAGTCATTTCCAAAGGTCCTAGATACTCTCGAAGGATTTTTTAGGAGAAGTGCAGAAGTGCCTTGGACAGGGTTGGTGGCAGCTTATCATTTCAAATATTTTTAACCCTTTCCTGACAGGTAACCGCAATTACCGCGTTTGGCACGAACATGTGGCCTGTCTCAAAAATGGCCATGCCACAAGGTTCTTTGTCCCGTCCTTTGGCCATCTTGCCCCTTCCCTTTCTCCAGGTCGAGCCGACCCGGGACAGTCCTTATTTGGGCATGCATTCTCCTGCGAAAAGCCAAGCTTTTTTCCGGCTTCAGCATTCCTTCTGTGTGTACCTCCAGGATGTGGGCTGGGATGTCGGTGCCCAATACACATCCTGGGTGCCAGAGAGTCTGGAGTGCAGTGAATGTCAGGGACCACTGTGGTCAGTGATTGGTCCATGTATGGTATGCCTGTATGTGAGCAGATCTCCCATTGGGTCCTCTTCATTTTGGTGCGAAGGAGATTCTGGATAGGAGAAGGCTCCAAACACCCATACCATGTCGATCTTTGGAGTTCTCACTGAACGAAGGATAGGATCCAAGTATCCTGAATCTAAGAAGCCGAGTCGAGGAACCGCTGGCGACACGCTGGAAGGTTTGGCACTCTGAGCCCGATGTCGTCCTGTGGGACCCCTCTGCATCTGGTCGTCCTAGGTCTGCGAAGAAGCTTCGACCCATTGGAATAGCGGGACCAACTATTCCCGTCACCTTCATCAAACCCTGCAAGTAAGCTCTCTCGGAAGTGTTCCTGGGCCAACCAGTGGGCTGACCAGCTTACAGAGCCTCTTTGCCCTGATACCGCCACCATTTTGAGGAGGCCCTCGAAACCTGGTACAGCGCTAGCTCTGTGTTCATGGCACTCTCACACCGGATTCCATACATTTGGCATTCCCAGGTCTTGAGTAAAGTGAGTGCGCCCGAACCGGAGTATACGCGGTTACTGTGTTGCCCAGCCATGGTGACGAACTTTGCAGGTGCACTGCATTTGTGCCCCTCTTTCCCCTGAAGCCTGCTGCAGTGAAACTGGCCTGATCCATCGACCAGGAGCGGACAAATCGCCACTGTCCTGTTTGGAAATCATCGCTGTATCTTTGTCGCTGAAAGCTGCAGAGCCGCCAAATTGCCGCACTTGAACCTGCAAACGAAATGGACTCGGCTGCTAAAGTTTGGTCCGGAGTGTGCCGGGGGTTGGTGAGTAATCACAACCAGTGGCCCCTACCGCCTCCATCCATTTTTAGGGGCCACTCTCCTTTCCACTGCTAGTGCAAACTAGCAAACTATTCCCAACTCTTGGAATAGACTCTGCCCTCAAGCGGAGGCCCTCCTTGAATAGTGGGAACCTATTCATTACCTCACCCACCTTCCTGAGCTGCTACAGACCCCTGAAGAGACCCCGTATTGCCCATTTGAACTACCGCATGGGCCAGCAGTGCAAATACATTTGAGCAATAGGCTCCACTCTTCTTATGGATTGGACTGCCTCTTAGTTAGGAGTGTGTTAGATGCAGAAAGAACTAAAGACTATTTACACTGCCCATTTCCTTTCCCTTTTTAGGTTGTGGACCCATTTTGTGAATTAACCCTTTAGACCCCATTGGTCTTGTATATATGTATTTAGATAGGATTGTGTTGGCTTAATAGTATTACTGTGATTTGATTTGTGTTTTGAAACTCAAAGGCCTTGAAATAAGTGTATATGTATTTTATATGTATTTTTAATATGTCTACACCTGACTGGGAGTGATCTGTAAGTGTCCTTTGCTGTGTGTGCTCATTGAAGTCTTTCAGTCACCCTCACCCCTCCTGAGACCTAGTCTTCACCGCCGTCAAGCTACCTTGATTGGTTTGGCTTATCCAGAAGGTTACCCTGTTTCAAGAAACTAGGCTGGCCTTCTGAATCTCTGCCCACCAGGTCAGATTTCAGAAATCCATCTTAACAGGCTACATGGGACGGCTTAAGAGCCAACAAGTGCTTAGCCTTGTCATGGCTCGAAAATAACTTAGCATCACTTGTCCTCTGCTTTTTCGCCTGTGGCTCCTCTGACTTGGATCTTTGACGAGCCAACCTCAGACGCTGGGTAGGCCCCCTAATTGAGCCAACAAATAAGGCGTCTATTTTGTCTCTTCGGGTCTTCTGTGAGAACCCTTGGCGGATGTTGCCTCTGTCAGCCGAGTGGTTTGGGTAAAGACACTCGGAGTGCCTATCTCCCTCATACACATTCTTCAGGCGCAGGTCTCAAATGACCTGAACAAGGACTTTTTTGGTCCTGAAGCTTCCATAACGGAGCTGGAACTGAAGCTTTTTCGGCGTCAGAAGAATTCTGAAGAAAAGTTTTCTTGAAGAAATGTAGATATTCTCTCAGGAGAGAAAAGCGAGGAATCCCAACAGCTTGGAAGACGGTTGAAATCTGAAGGGAAGCTTCTGGGGCGGAGCTATACACTCAACGTCCCATTGGTGCTGCCAAAAGCACCCAGAACTACGTAGATTGGACACTGAAAGGTGTCAACGTTTTTTCATAGGAAAATTACTAAGTTAAAGTTACCGGGGTTTCCCAGCCTGACGACAGGGAATAATCACAGCATGGGAATCCATGAAAGATCCAATGCTGGAGAAATAAATAAATAAGCATGCAACATTTGGCTCTCCAGATCTTTTGAACTACAACTCCATCAGCCTTAGTCGTCATGCTCAATAATCAAGGATCATGGTAATTGTAGTCCAAAACATCTGTATAGCTATAGGGACCCACAAATCACTGTCATACACCAAACAGAATTATAACTTCACACAGGACTCGGACACGTCTGGCCTGCACAATCAACGGTTGTATACAAATTGTTCGAGTTACAATTGCTAGAATTACAATTGACCTTTTCACAATTGAACGAATTGTGAATGTCAATTGTAACATATATGCGGGGGGAAACCCCCCGCAACCTCCCACCCAACGCAAACCCCCCCAAAACCCCTTATATATTACCAAACCGAATTATATATATATAAATAAATACATAAATCGGTCAATTGTTAATTCGAACAATTGTTAACGAACAATTCGGGTAATACCCAATCAACATCCCATCTTTCACATCTGCTTCTTCAAACACAGGTCACTAAGTGTGCATTAGCCATCGACGAGTGATAACTCACTCACTCACTCGACAAGAAAGAAATAGTGTGTTGTCTGTGGAGAATTAGCATTCATCCCAGGGGGAGTGTGACTTGTGCCTTGGTCACAGCTTGCATCTTCTGCTGTTCCCTAGACTTATCCGCCACATTCCAGAACTATGCACCAAGATGCCAGCAGAAATGGTAGAAGTGTGCTATACAAGACCACTTTACATAATATAGTAGCAACACATTATGCACTTTTGCTATACATTAAAAATACCTGATCGGCCAATACAAAATTTTGAGGACAAAAGCATTTGTACAGAACTTCTTCTAAAAGACAATAAAAAAGAAATGTTGAAAGGCAGCCAGTATATGGCACAAACAGAACACACGTAAAATAACATCCAGCAAGGTGCTGGACCTAAGAGTCCATGTTATCCATGGTAGGAAGTTGCCCAATCTTGAACTTAAAAACGTTTGCCACAGCACATGGTGAGGCAGTCGCATTTAGATAATTTCGAAGCTGAATGAAAATGTAAACTCTGTAAAATATGTTCAGTTTCTGCAAACCCCAGATTATCATAAATCAATGCCATCATGGACAGACTTGAAGGTTTGCAGAACGATTATCTTTTTTCAAGACCACACTTACGGTTCCAAACTTTTAAATTACATCTCGTACATACTGTGGTAAACCATATACCACCAACTTGATCGCCAGTTCGTCGACTCAGGTCACACTAAGTGCCCTGATGTACTATCCAACACTTTCAAAAACTATGCTAGGACTAATGTTCGATTAGTAAATAGCACTGCTCCTAGTATATTTGGGGAAGGGCGCTTAGGGCTCTAAACAATATGGTCGACCAAACTGACCTTGGGTAATAAATGTAGAATTGTGGTGAACACTGCATTAAAAACTCCAACAGTTGGGTCAACCACTTCAAATACAGATGGTAATAAAGCATCTTGCAACGATATAATTATGTGGTCCATATGCCAAATTCCAAATTCTTGAGTAGTATTCAGTGGCCTAAAGGACTTCAGTAGCAGGAAGAACAACCTCAGGGTATTGCCTAGATTGGAGCTCCACTGAATAAAACCAAGAATTTCCTCCATGCCTCCAAAGTTATCATCTCCCTCCTGTGCGATCTGCTAATCTCAAACAATCACTGTTAAAGAAACCTGAGGCAACTTGATCTCTGTAGTCTCTACGGAGTGGCACAATTGAGACGTAGCCAAATCTGCTGTGGACACGAAGAAGCACTAAGACTACAGATCCTTTACTTCCAATGCTCTCCAGGATGTTGCATTTCCAATCCAATGGATGAGGTGCATCAGACTCCCAGGTACTTGAAACTGGTAGCCACATCAATAATCATTCTTTCCCAGAACCCAAGTTGTTCTTTTTCTAAAGACAGAGACTTTGGTTATATCAACTGGCACAACATCCTTCCAAGGTTCCGAGCTTATGTTGCAGACCTATTTAGAGTTCGACCTCAAGGAATAGTACCATCCACATAGAGGAGCGCGACAGGGCATTTAGCACGCACAGTAGGAAAATAAAAATGATGTAACATTTTCTACATGGGCAAATGCCCTAAACAGGTTCAAAAGCACATGAGCTATTATGCACCGTTGTAACAGCCTGGTCATTGTTACAATATAACAGGGCACAAGAATCTTACCAAGGCAGTCTTTAGCCCATGTGCACTGGGGCGCAGACTTGAGGACATCGAACATAGACTTTGATGTGTAGTCTGTTTCCACATAGAAGCATATGGTTCACTTTGCAAATGGCTGCTCGGAGTCCCACAAAGGAAAATTAAGAAGACCGAGTCCCTTAGCCATGTGCTTCCAGGTGGTAGATGGCAGATCGAAACTGTGATCTGAACTACCTCTCCCTTTGAGGAAGCTAAGCCGTTCTATAGGCATTAATCCTGCCTCATCCACTAAATTCAATAGCATTTTTTTCAGCTGCGTCAACAAGGGTCATTAACCTACATGAATTGGGCAGAACTCCAGAATCTTTTTATCAGAGGGTCCACTATTGTGCCACACCATAACCTACGAACCTACCATGAACACCTAGCCTCAAACTATTTGAAACAGAGGGCCACCCACCAGCCTAGATTCGATTATACGTGATTTTACCGACGGATAATTCAGAGTGGTACATTTCATTGTGACCAAAATACAAAAGACCCAGATTTTTGGGAATTGGGGTACCCCATCCCGACCCATTTTAATCTCTAACCCCACTACCCTATATATATTTAATATTTTCAGTATTCTGGTTTTCGGTGAAATGTACCACTCTGAATTGTTTTCGGTAAATTGACTGGGTACCCCTAGGTTCTATTTCAATACTAACACAGGTACACAATCAGGTCAAGAGTCCTTACTTTGTTTTTTTTAAAAAAAAATTTATTTTAATAACAATACAGATGCCCTCAGCAACCACCGATATCGTGAGGGGGTCAGCATACGGTCACTCGGGAATTGTGAAAACTTGGAATCCAATACTGGAGTGATTCAGGAATGTTGAAAGGCAGGATTATACTCACAGGGTCAAACTGGAAATATACCAATTGTAAACATACTTTGTTGCATCAAACCAGATGTTTATTGGGATTGTGATCCACCGAAAATCTGGGTCAGACTTCAAATTCCCAGAGTGTTTAAAGTAAAAATATAAAGGGGCTGGATACATTTAGCATATACAGATATGGTCAAATTAACTGCAAGCTGGCAGGATATTAGATTTACCATAGCAGGATTAAACTATTGTAAAAACCGAGATCATTCTGGGATTGGCAACCTCAGAATACCGTGGGACTGGGCAAACTGGACATTTCCTGGGATTTTCTAAATAAGAGTAGTAAAACTGTCAAATTAGGAGTGAACCTGGATTTGGGAAAAGTCAAACTAGCGGCTTTCTTTGATTCTGAGACAACAACTATGCTGGGATTGCCAAACTGGCATTTTGTAAACTGTGTACAGTGGAACTGCAAAAATATGAACATGCTTGGATAAACACAATTTTGTAATAGAGTGAATTTATAAAACTAGGAGAATACTGAGATGGTCAAACCGGGAATATTCAGGCATTGTAAAAAGATGTGTTAAAATGGGGTGTACTGGATAATCTAGGGGTACATTGGGATTAGGCAAAAAAAAGAAAACACAAATATATATATTTTATAGGGCCTGCGGTAACGCCCTTGTAGTTATGGTTAAGTTGCTCAACTCCTAGAAGCGCACTTTTTGGCGGCTTATAACATTGCCCCCACTGGATGAATCCTCACCAAACTTTGCAAAAAGTATATGGCCCCCTCGGAATGATTCTGCGAAGTTTGGTGCTGTTTCATCCCTGGGGGGACAAAGTTATAGTGGGGTCCCAAACATTTTGAAATCCTCCCGACAAAATGTGTTGCTCACGCCTACAGCCCAAACCGCTGGATGGATTTTCACCAAACTTGCACCAGTAACGGCGGCTTGGTCCCGAAAGCATGCTTTTGTAAATTTGGTGTAAATCTGTCCAGTAGTTTTTTTTAAAAAAGGCTAAAAAGTAGGTCAAACAAAATTAGTGCTATCTGGGTCCAGTCCCCAGACTAATTTCCTGGTTTGGGGTCCGCGGACACCTATGCAACAATAAGGGGGTGGCTCGATGTCTGGGGACACCAAAAATGCACAATAATTGGATGGTGAAAAACGTGAAGTACGTCATAATTTTTTTTAACGCTCTCCATGTTGGATCCCCAGACAGCCACCACGGACACTGTGGTGAGCAAAAGGTCTGGAAAACCCATGTGGGTTCATTTGGCGGCTGAAAGAGGGCGTGGAAAAGGGTGGGGGAGTGCAATAAAGTTGTCAAGGAGCTGTTTTTATAGGTGAAAAAAGGGTGCGCAGGTGCCGCCAAGTCTGTGGTCAATTTCGCTGTTTGCGGACATCATTTGGATTGCAGGGGGTTATGGGTGGGTCTTGTTATTAGAAGGTGTATTGTATGTACTTGTTATAAGGTTTCATTACACTGTGGTGATTGTGGCCGCCAGTGGCCAGATTCGTGGGGGCATGGCTAGCCACACATACTAGTGTGTATTTTAATTATAGGTACTGTAGGGGTGAGTATACCACATTTTTAATATGGTGGAATGATACAATTGAAGTGTACATGGTATTTATGATTGTATTACAATTGAGGATAGTGCTTGTGGAGTATGTAGTTTATTTGGGAAGATAACAAATAGGACAAAACTTCGTATGGTTACTTGGTTGCATATGGTAATAAAGCTGGAAACTTCGATTCTTACTGTGAACAAAAAAACCTGTATAATTTGTTAAGCAGGATCATTTAAAAGCTCTAATTGCATAACATTTTACATGTAGATTTACTTTTTTGACCCTCATAAATAGTACATTCTATGTACTATGTTTGGTACAACATTAGTGTATGTTACACTGTTGCTGTATAGACAGGAAATAATCATTGGGTCATTGGGGAAATCAAATCCATAGTGGATTAAAAAACCCTATGTAATTATGTGAGTGTAAGTGTGGTAGTATGTTTGTTTGAAGCGTGTTGTAATTAAGGGAATGTGTAAAGTAGTAAGATACCTGTTGGACTTCAAATATGCCATCACAGTTATTCTTGTGAAGTGTATTACAATGAATGGTGTTTTAATGTCGTTAGATACCCATATGCATATTCTAACTGTCTTGGATTTTAACAGTACTGTTATGGTATTTTAGATGTAATTAGATACCAGTTGGCGTATTCTTTTTATTGTATTATAGTTTAGTGAGTACATTTGGGGTGAAGGAATATTAAGCAGGCATTTGTTAGATTTGGTGGTAACGTTTAGTATGGTAATTATATCAGATTTTACAAGAGGTATTGCAGTAACAAGATCTGTGACTGCATATTTTGAAGTGCATTCCAATTAAGGGTATTTTTGAAGTAGTTAGATACCAGTTTGTGTATTCTAAATGTCTTGGGTTTTAAAAGTACTATTGTAGTGTTATGAATGTAGTTAGATACCTGTTGGCGTATTCTAATTGTTTATTGTGTTATACTTTAGTGACTACATTTGGGTTGAAGGAATATTAAGTAGGCATTTGTTGGATTTGCTGGTAACCTATGTTTTGGAGTAACAGAGGTGTCGTTGCATTCAAACCAACCACTTAATTTTTTGACATATGCAGTATGGTGGCCTGAAGTGGTTGTAGCACCATTTTGGTAGATTATGCCCACTGTTGTGATGGTCTTCTTGCCAAGAGATACTTAGTGTGTGAAGCTAGTAAGCTTACAATTGTTTTTGGTACCATCTGCATTGTAGCTTCGAAGCATTAGTATCATATATTGGCCATGTGAGTTTATTTGTATATTGGAACGATTGTCTGAATAACAAAAAGGGCATATATGATTTGTATTCTGCAGAAGCTGGTGAAATGGAATGGATTCACAATTTGGTATGGATACATTCACAAATCGTTCATTAGGGATCTGCTCTTTTGAAACATGGTTACAGAGTGCATGTATGTTTCCACGTGTATGAAATCTGCAAGATTTCATTTATAGGGATGTTTTTGGTTTCCAGTGCCTGTAGTAAGTACATTAGGAATTCTTGAGGATCTTGTGCGTTTATTGTGAATTTTACCATTCCTGCACAGTAGTTAAATTCTTGCCTTATACCTGTGCCGTTAGGATTATTTGTGGCATTTCTATGAAGGACGAGCATTTGCACACAGAACAGGTACGAGCTATTTAAGTAAATGTTGTGAACAATTGGAAGAGAAGATTGATTGTGACATTTGCATAGGAATTTACTTTAGTTGTGTTGCTGAATTTAAATGGACCAGTGAGTTGTGCCTCTGTATCCTTTGATGGGCAAGCAGTTGTTTTTTGAGAAGACACAGTCTGATGCACGTGCAGTTGATTCTGGACTAGACATTTTTGTGGTTGTATTATTTGATGGAGCAGCAGTTCTTTTGTTCTTTGGCGGTATTGTTGGGAGATCTGCTATAGGTTGTTTGTATTAAATTTTCTTTTTAAAGGTTTTATTTTTTGAGGTAGAGGGTACATATCTAGATGGGGGTGTACAATGCACATAGCCTGTTATATTCTAGGATTCAAGGAATGTCAGTGTTGCATCAAAGTTAACTAGGAATAGACCATCGAAGTGCTAAGTAACTCATACCTTCTTTAAAGGCTGTGCTGCAAATGTCAATCAATGCGTGATCTAGGGTTAGGCGTGCGATTTGTTAATAGTGTCAGCATATGCAAGAGATAGATTGTTCTCTGTGTACGTACAGGTCTTTGAAAAGAAGGAAACGTGCTATTGTGCTGCCCATATTTTTAACTTCTGCTAGTTTGAAAAGTGGATGTTGATAAACTGAATGTTGTGGTCATGTGGATATGTTTGGAAGCCAAGAACTGTACCAATTGCTCGATTGACTAAACCTTGTTCTACGTCAAGATTACATTTTAGAATTACACTGCAGTTTAGACACAGTTAATACTTTTTCTAATCCAGCTGTGTTGGAGATATTTAGTCGTGCTATTGCTTGCCGACACGTAGGGGTCGTCATGCCATGCACTTTTAGTTTATCTGTGGAGCTGATATGCAGTATGGGTTGCATTTCTTTTTTCAACATTATGTCGCTGAATCGACTACTGCTTGCAAGGGTTGGCATTAAGGACATGCATTTCAAATTTTGTTGAGTTAATTGTTCCATGACATCAGGAGCAGATGTTTTTGCCCATATAGCTCATGGATTCGTCTAGTATTAAAGAATGATTTTGCATCTTTAGTAAGCAGGCAAGTTTGAATGCTTTTTAAAATAGGTTAGCATAGGTGAGATCTGCAGGATGATGCACGTTTTCAGTTAGTTCTCTGTAGCAAAAATGTTGCCACAGATTTACATTTCCAAAGCTGCCGAGTGCTTTACGGCATAGTTTCTGTCCTAATGTTTTGAAAATACGAATACCTTTTACTGGTGTTAACTGTAGGAGGTCTCTGAAAACAATAACATGTTTCCTCCAAACAGTTCTGTGTGGTCGGTTTTTAGGATTTTAGGACTTCTTGCATTCTGAGATGAATTAAAGCAAACATGAAGTTGTAAGCCATGCTTACTTCATCTAGCAGGAGCACTTTGATTTGTTTCAGAATTCTGCGTACTTCAGTAGCAGCTACTGCTGATAATTTGTAGTATTCCAATTTTTATTTTATTTTTTATATGGTTTAATTGTATAACAGTTTTTACAAATACAAGCAAGTGAAAAGCAAACGTTTTTTATCCTCAGTGCCTGGTTAAGTCCTCTCAGTCATTAAACTGCACCAAGTCCATGTGTTTCATAAATGAAGCCACTCCAATGACCCAGTGTGTGTTTTCTCCACTCGTTAATAAGGAGCACCAAGTCTCTTCTTCATTAGTTGAAGAAGAGTTCAGTATTTTCCCCAAGTATCTAGATCTTGCCGCCTGTGTTCCTGTACAAGATATTAATAGATGTCGACTAGTTTCGACTTTTTCTGTGTCTTTACAAAAACAACATTTGTTCTAATTAGATTGTCCTCTTATTGACATTATTTCGTTCGTCCTCAACAAGTTCAAGCGGAATCAAAGAAATAGTCTGCCCAAGGTTTTATCTGGGAATTTTCACAGATATCCTCTGACTTCATTGACTTTCATTGGAGCTGCTGGAAAGTTCTTGGTCAGGTTGTATGTTTCAGCAATCTCAAGGGTCTTTATCCAGTCCATTTCTTTCAACTTCTTTATGACAGTTTGGGTTTGTTAGAAGGTTTTCTACGGTGGTACACAGATCTTCTAGGAGTTTGTTATTTTCCGCGGCCCAGCTTGTCAACATTTGATTCTTGCAGCTGTTCATTTCTTTCTTTACTACATCAAGTATTTTTGGTCTTGGTTGGGAGATGCCAGAAATACACTGATGATGTATAGAAAGGTCGTTTGTTGAATTTAGCGATGGCAGGAATAGTTCACGCCCAATGAGGCCCACTGGAGTTGATTGAGGTAAACCAAGAACTCTTTTCCAGAAGTAGCCCTCAAGTTTCGGCCATGTTTTTTTTGGATTTGTGGCATGGCTTCTGTGCTGTATAGTAGACTTGTCACCACTTTAGCCTTGAAGAAGTTTAGTGCCGGCATCAAAGAAAAGCGGCCAAATTTCCTGTCTACGCCCATTGCTTGATTAGTTAATGATTTCAGTTGAGCAGCGTGTCTTGCATCAGCGTTTCCAGTATATTGTTGTTCAGCATTACTCCTAGATATTTTAAACAGGTCACTTTCTCCAACTGAACTCCTTCCCTAGTTCGATTTTGAATGTTTTTTTTTTTTTCGGGCTTTTTTCAAAAGTCATGATTTTAGTTTTTGACTTGTTCAACTCTAGGCTGTTGTTCTCTAAATAGTTCAGTAGGTTATTCAGTTGTCTTTGAAGACCGACCGGGGTGTAGTCCAGCAGGATAAGGTCATCTGCATAGAGGAGTCTCCTAATGTCGGTGGAAAACTTCTTAACTCCTTTTCAGACTCAGCAAAGTTGGCCATGTAGGCTTTGTACAGGGCCGGGGCCAGTGGACACCAGTTTGACACCTTTAGCCGTACAAATTTCTTCCGACAGGTGTCCTGCACGGGTGAGTCTAACCCTCATAGTTGTGTCTTGGTAGAGGGCTTTGATGGGTCCCATCACGGGTGGCGGGCAGTTTTGTTGTTCCAGTTTTTCCCAAAGGCGTGCTCTGTCAACCCGGTCAAACGCCTCAACCAGGTCGACAAATGCCATATATGTTCCCGGGCCACCCTGCAGGACTTTGGCCTTTAGGCTACTTAACAAAAGGATGTTCGTCATAGTTCCTGCATTTTTAACAAATCCTGTCTGGAACGGGTCAATGTAGTCTGCGTCTTTTAGCCAGGCCTGGAAAGAGTCTAAGGCAAAAGAGATGAAGACTTAACAATAACATCCAGAAGGTGCTATGGGCCGGTATTGTCGCTGGTCTTCCTTTGAACCCCTTTTAAAAATGGGGACGATGTTTGCTGTCTTCTACAATGGTGGAATTACTTTGCCCAGGTTACAATTGTAGAAGATTTTGCCGATAAGATCAGCCCATTCTGCCGGGTGTTTTAGGTCCATGTTGGTGATCCTGTCTGGGCCGGGGGGGATCTAGAGTTCTCGAATTTTATGATTTAGGTCCTAATGGACTCGGGATCCTACAGGTTTTCCCAGGCATCTTCTGTTAAGATGTGTTCTTGAAGCGCTTGGTTTTCTCTCGTCAGCGGTTGATAACATTTTGAGAAGTATTCCACCCACTGGGATTCACCCACATTGTTTTGGAGTTGGTCGTTGTCGTTAGCGGTTCCCTTTATTAAAGACCAAAACTCCTTTGTGTTCCTCCCACACACTGCCTGCAGCATTGTTTCTGAAACCTGCTGATATAATTTGAGGCGATGGGGTGTCAGCCAATTATTATAGCTTGTTCTAGCTATCTTAAATCTTCTTTGGTTTTCAAATGAATTTATTTTCTTTATTGCTCTCTTTGTTTGTCATAGGCTTCTTCTTCATTCTATTAACTGGAGATTGCATGAGTGGGTGTGGGAGTTCACCTGATGGACTTTGTTTTTTCACAGTGTAAGTTGTCAGTAGGGGTACGTAGTCCACTTCCAAGTCGTCGTCGTTGAGGAGTTTGTCGTTCCTGGTAATAAATTGCTTGGTATGCTTCAGAGATTTGTCCAATTGTTTTCTCAGATAGTTTTACACAGTTACCGCCTGCATTTACTTCTATATCTTGAAGCATTCGATGTTGAGGAAGTTGTGACGCTGTCCAAGTTGTGGCCAAAATGTTGTGGTCGCTGTTTAATGTCCTTTCAACTCTGAAACTATCTGTCAAAGAGAGCAGCTCTTTCGAGACATAGGTGTGATCTATGGTTCCGCTTTGGTCTGCTCGTTCCCAGGTTGGAACTGTTTGATCTTTGTCTCGTCCAATGAAAGTTGTGCTGGTCTCTTTCAGCCATTAAGGCCTCCCATCTCCTCCCACTCTCAAAAATCGGTGACGATCTTGGTAGATGTAATTTTTTGGTCTCCGATCTCGGGGAATATGGAGTTTAGATCGCTGTTGATTATCACGCGATTACATTGTTGGGTCGTGGCTGCTTCGTCCAGCACCACTCCACCAACTCCTCGTTGTTTGGCCCAAGTAAACGTTTCCAATTGATCAAAGATGCCTGTAATAATAATGATGAGCTCAGCTGGGTTGAGAATTCGAGCTAGCTCCCCAAGCGTATAGCAGTCAACAGGCCGGCACTCAACAGGCCAAAGAGTCTTTGTTTGACTGGTGTGAAACATATTTCATAACCGTCCAGATGCAGCTTTCTCATCAGCCAAGCCTCCTGCAGACACAAAACGGCAAACCTCCCCAAGTTGACGTCGGTGGTTGAGGTAAGGTGACCAAAACCTATGGTGTTCCAAGAGTCCATTTGAATAAACGTATTATGGGCTAAGAGGAAGTGTGCCATGTTGACGTTTAGTGGTGCGTCTGCCACCTTTTATTCAGATTGCCAGTTCTAGAGCTTTGAAGAGGGCCGATGGTATCCATGCCCATTTCTTTAGTGCGGTTTCGTTTGACTCAATCCCTGTGTTGATTAGTATTTTCGTTGACTTGTTGCTCGGAGGGGGTTATGGTCTATTGTTATTTTCAATTTCTACAAGGGGCCAAGCGGCCTCCTATCCAGGTCTCGAGTCATCAGGGTAAGTTATTTCTTCAACGCTGCAGACTGTTCGTTTGGTGTTAGTTTCATCTTTGAGCATGGTACGCCTCACTTGGAAAGGCTGGGCTTTTCTTGGCACATTGTTCTGTTGACTTGAGTATGCTTCTTGTGGTGGCTTATTAACGGGTTGATCCAGTATCTTGCTCCGTTCGTGGTTAGGTCCCAGCGTTTGGGTGCCGCCATCGGAGGTTGCTCCAGGACGGTGTCTAGACTTTCCTAGGTCTGGATCTTTAGGTCTTGATGTCTCTTGATCCATTTCGCTCAAGTCATAGCCCAAAATAAGGAGGCTTTTCCACTGCCTTTAAGAATAGATTTCTCATGACTTTTGAATCTATATGTAGGTACGAGCAATCAGGATGACCGTTTTCGCCTGTTCTACCTGAAGGAACAGCAGTCGGTGTAAAAGTTACACCTCCTATGTGGTAGGCAGCTAAACCCGTGTGGGCTGTTACAACAAATGAAAGGTTGTTTGTTACGTTTTGTTGAAATGTTCTGATTATTTTAATTAGGAACGTTTTACCAGAACCAGTTTCACCACTTCCATACAGGAGCAGAGGATTATACATTTTACAGCTACACATTTTAGCTAATGTTAAAAACCATGTTCAGTTTCCTCAGTGACTTCTAGATAAATGGTGACTTGTTCATCATCATTTAGCACTGGCAAGACTTTTTCAGATTGTTTAGATTGATACATGATATTGTCTACCTCAGTCATGGCTATTTCCGAACGAGTGGTTCTGCAAGTGGTTCTTGGCTTCCTGTAAGAGAAGGTTGACTGCCCTCATGAAT
This sequence comes from Ambystoma mexicanum, assembly GCF_040938575.1. Lineage (NCBI taxonomy): Eukaryota > Metazoa > Chordata > Amphibia > Caudata > Ambystomatidae > Ambystoma > Ambystoma mexicanum. Next base: position 1,093,004,447 of record NC_090929.1, read on the forward strand.
GTTTTTATCCAGTAGAGCTTCAATTTCCTCTTGTTGGTGTTCATTATCCAGCATTTGTTTGCATTGTTTGACATTGACATTTGTTAAACTGCATTATTTTGCTTTGAATGACGCCTCAAATGAGTCAGTCACCCAACAATAATAATTCTTTTCTCAAAGTTGCTGTAGGGCCATCTATAAAGTTCTCTATGTTGCAGAGATGTAATTAATAACTTGATATGAATAATTAGGCTGGCTTTTGTAATTTTTATTAGGCTTCCTTCACAAGTTGAGACTGAATAGTTGCCAGTTGTCTCATCCAGTGTGACATTGATTTTGTAGGAGTAGTTTTGGGCTATGTCATACAAGCACATGTTTTCCAAAACAGTACTTCTGTTTGGATAGTTTGTGTCAATACACATTTTATTTAAAGTGTCCTGGCTGTTGGGATAATTTGTAGTTATTGTTTCCATCTCTTGGTAGAATTTTAGTACTCTTTCGGGATGAAGCTGGACCAAGGTTTAGCCAGACAATGTGTTCAGATTTGTCATATAAGGCTATACCTGTTAAACGGTTTGCAGCTTCGTAGCACACGCATTCTCCATGGGAGAGCGTTTTTATACCAAAGCTGTACAATTTTGTGACAATGTTTTGTCAGATGATATGTCATACCAGAGGTTTCAGCTCGGTTTTTTCAGCTTTGGTGAGATAGGCTGTGACACATCTTGCAACTGCAGTGGAATTGTCTGCAATGTATTGTATGTCTATATTTGCATTCCAGAAGAGGGCAATGATTGCATTGTAATCATTGATGTACTTGGATGCTTCGTCCCTTTTAATGTCGTATGGGTTTCTGGAGATTTGCCTATTATACTGTGTCTAACAGAAGACAAGCTATTTACTTGTCCTTCGCACAAACTGATCTAAGGAAGCCCAAGCGAAAGTTTGGTATAGTATTTACCTTTGTTTTTGTATCTACATCAGCAGTATTTGCCACACTTCTGTTTCTGGAAGCGTAGGATGTGTACGTAGGTCACCATGTGTGGTTTCTGAAGGGATGTCGCAGATAATGTATTTTTCAATAAAATGTACAACAGTGGCATCGCTGCCTTGGCCAAATTTGGGAATATCTTTTATCCACATCTCCTGGTGTTTTTAGATCTAGTCCCTCTTTTTTTGGTTTGCAGTGCGTAAAAAGTTGTGCATGTCATCCCATGTGTATTCTGCACAACTTAAAGTAACAAACCATGTGGGTGGGTCTAGGTTCCTTAGCAAACAGCGTACATCAGCGTGACGTCGGAACCAGTATTCCTTTGTAACACGCATGTTTGTCAAGAGATTTGCGATACTTGACTGCAAAACGTCATCTTTGTCTTATCTTTTTAAGCAGTTGGGTAGCGGACAGGAGAGCCTTTTTCAATGTGTGTGCAACTCCATAACAGAGTTGCTAGCTCACTTCGAGCATGCGGTGGAATATGTATTCTACATTTTGTCAGAATCTGGGGTCTTCAGAATACATTCGTAAAAAGTGATATTCTGATGCAGTAATTTGGGTGGATCACTCATATCTTTTTCCTTTTCAGGTAGGAAAGAGTAGAGGAAAAGAATGTGCTTCTACACTTTTCTCCCAAATGCTCATTGGGGATCCTTTGGCTTGATGCATTTGATATGTTTCTAATGCATCTTCCATGGTGTCTTTGGAGTGTAGTGGGTGGATTGTATACTGTTCTAAAATGTTGGCTGCAGTAGCAACCTACATTTTGAAATTGGCCAGTTGGTGGTCAATCTTGAATTATTTGGGTGGTTTCACTTAAGTTTTCCTCTAGGTTTATATCTAGTCATTGTTTTCTTTGAGATATCGTAAGGCTTGTCTAACTTTGTTTTATTGTTTTGAACATTTTTGGATTGAATTTTCCTTACACAGCAAAACATCTCATCACACACCTCCACCATCCCCCCCTCTCCCTGCCCAACTCCCCCGCCCCAGCCTCCTTCCCTCCTCCCGTCGTCCCCGAGTGCCATCCCACCCCAACCTCGCTTCCCACAGCGCCCGCCATCTCTGCTCACTTCACTGGCTGTGGACCACTTCCACCTTCTTATCCTTTTCCCCCACTCCCACCTATGAAACTTTTGCTGTAAGCCAGATCACGGGGGCTTCAAGGCCTGGGTAGATGCCATTTCATTCAGCAATTCTCCCCAGTCTATCACTAGCACATACTCCCCCCCCCCCCTTCGGGGCCTTGTGTCTGCTTAGGTAATCCACCTCCGCCAAACCCCACCTGCATACATCTTGGAGCCATAGCTTCACTGACCGGCCCGCTGGTACCTTCCATGCTATTTCTATCCACCGTTTGGCTAGGATCAACAGTAGAAGAATTGGGTGAGCTGGAATAGTGCATTTATGGACACCTTCCTGACCTGTTCCCATATGTGTGCCCATTTCTTTTCCGGAATGAGCACTCCCGAATCCCTTTCCCCATTTGTCTTTAACCACCAATTTGTTATCCCGTCTTGTTGCCTGCAGGGCCCCATACAACCGACCTCCTCCTAAGTCGAACAATGTTTGCATTAGTGTGTGTACCTTCGGCTCCTCCGTGATACCTTCCCATAGTGTCGCCAGGTGTCTCACTACCTTGGCATACGCGAGGAAGTAACCACTTGCCACTCGTTTGTCTCCATTCCTCAAATGTAACAGTTTCCCCTCCTTCTAAGAGATCCTCCAGTGTGGTACAATGTTGTTCCTTTAATGTTTGGAGTCCCATGCTGCCTACTGCTGTTCTTATGGTAGCATCAAACCCAATTGGTAGCTCTTTGCTATACAGCCCTTTGACCTGCAGTTTCCCCCTGGGACATTTGTGTCCCCTTTTCCCCCTACAGGTCCTCACAATAGTTCCACGCCTTGTTTCTCTTTCGGAATTTCATCCAGCAGTCCCGAAACTCACTCCCCCTCCAAACCCCCTTAACCCCCGTCCGGAGCCTGTAACTGTGCCGCCATAAAGTACTGTTCAAAGTCTGGCATGTTGAGCCCTCCTTCCTCACGTCTGCGGCTTAATGTCTGCATAGCCACCAGGGTCCGACCTGTGTTCCACAGTAGTTCCCATAATGTCTTGTCCAACATTTTAAAGAAAACTTTCTTGAATTCATAAGGGATGCTTGCAAAGTAGTACAAAAGCATGGGGAGTACTGCCATTTTGCAAAGTGCAACTCTCCCCATTAACGAGAGGGGTAACCTCTTCCAAAACTGTGCCGCGTCCCCTATACATGAGAGCGCCCCACCCGGTATTGTGCACAAATGTTTCCTCCACGACGTGGAAAATCTGAATCCCCAGGTATCTAAAATATTCCCGTTCCCATCAGAGACCCCAATCTGGGAGAGAGTATCCCCTCCGCTTCCTAAAGCCTGCTAAGGGGAACAGCAGCATCTTTTCTCAGTTGACTTGAAAGCCTGACAACTTAGAGACATTTTGTAAAACTTTCAGGATCATCTGCATATTTTCCAGTGGGTCATCTACATATAACACATCATCTGCATAGATCGATATATTGTGAACCACCCCCCACCTGCCCAGATTCCTGTTTCTGGGATTTATGTTGTAAAGGTTCAAGCGCCAGGCAGAATAAAATCGTAGAGACCGGCCAACCCCAACCTGTACCCCGCACCAGTGACCATTCTTGCAATACCCAGCCACCAGTCTTGACCCTAGCAGTAGGGTTATTGTATAGCAGACGCAGCTATTTGAAAATCCTGTCCCTAAAGCCGCAGGACCCCAACACTCTAAACAATCATGGCCATTCAAGTGAATCAAACGCTTTGACCGCATCCAGTACGGCCAGCGCCATGTGCCTCTGAGTCTCTGAACAGATCCATCACGTGATGCAATCTGTGTAGATTCATACCAGTATTCTGGCCCCCCCCTAAGAACCTGCATTGGTCTGGGTGCACTAAGCTGGGAGCCACTCCCATCAATCTGGACGTCAACACCTTCCCCAGGATCTTTGCATCCACATTTAGTAGGGAAATGTACCTATACGAGGCGCTTTGTGTCAGGTCCTTGTCCTTTTTTAGCAGCACTGTAATCACTGCCTCCCTCATCGACTCTGGTAGCAAACCGCTCCGAAAGCGCGTGGTCATAGACTTTCTTCAACTGGGGGACTAGAATGGTGCAAATGTCTTGTAAAGCTCTACCGGAAGATCATCGCTCCGGGGGCCTCGTTACTCTGCATCGCTTTTATCGCTCCTAATATCTCCCCTTACTCTATGGGCGATTCTAATCCTTCCCTGGCTTCCCCTTCTAGTCTGGGCATCCATATCAAATTGAGCAGTTTTGGGTCTTCCAGCTCCAAGGAGGTGCCTTCCGTCATGTACAGTTGCTTGTAATATCCCTGGAATACGTAATTTATCTTCTGCTGTGACGACACCAATCTCCCTGCCGGATCCCGTATCTGGGTAATTGTTCCCCCTGGGAGCTCCCGATTGATTAACAATGCCAAAAGCTGGCCCGCCTTGTCTCCTTCCCCATGCACTCGTTCTGTAAATCGGCTCTGATCAAACAGCGCCAGGGAGTCCAGCGCTTCCTGATAAGTGCTCATTTTCCCTGCCAACAGCTCCCCAACTTGCTACCCACTCGCTAGATCTGCCTCCAGCTGTTGAACCTCTCCCTCCATGCTTTTTATAGAGTTATCCAATGTTCGCCTGACCCCCACCGCCTAGGACATGCATACTCCCCTCAAAGTTACCTTGAATGCTTACCATTGTATTTCGCACGTCCTCCATCGACCCCTCATTAAATTCAAAAAAGGAAGTGATGGTCTCTCTCAGCGCCTGTGAATTATCTGCATCTCCCAATAACCCCTGCTTCATCCTCCACAGTCTTGATTTGGGTTGCTGTTGCATGGTCCCCATCCTAGCTACCAATAAGGAGTGATCAGTGCTTCCCCAATGCACCCCCATCTCCTTCCCTCCCTCAACCTGCACCAACCGAGACAAACCTCCATCCCGCGCTGCACCTGTCTTCCCGTGCGGTAGAGGGATCACAGTGCCCGGGATTGGCTAGATACTCTATCCGCTCCAGCCGCAATTCAGTATGCACTCCTGCGCACTTCCGTCAGCAGGCTTCACCCCTCCACCCACCCCCTTCCTGTCAAACATACAATTAGTTCTTGACCAGCCTCGATGCCCCGACTCAGTCCTCCGCCGGGTTGCCGCTGCCCTTCTCCTTTGGCTTATAATCGCCAGCCTCCTGAGGTGTCCCTTTTGATACTTTCCTGTCCAGCCAGTCCCATGCGTCCTTCGGGGAAGTGAACAGGAAGGACTTGCCACCCTCTATCACTCTCAGCTTTGCCGGAAAGACTGTCATAAAGCGTAGAATCCGGACACGGAGCCTATGGCAAGCAGAGTCAAAACACCCCCTCTGTCTCTGGACTTGCTGTGTGAAGTCTGGAAAAATCCAAATTCTGGCATTGTCCACCTCGATGTACCCAGCTTTACACGCCACCTGCAGTACTGTGTCCCTAGGTTTAACAGCTTGGCCACAATGGCTCTGGGCTGGCCTCCTGGGGCTGGGGGTCTGCCGGGTACTCTCTGCGCCTGCTCCACTGTGAACAGCTTCGATAAGCTTTTCGGGCCAAAGTCTCTAGGATCAACTTCTCCACGTGCAGCTCTGTGCACAGTACATTCTGACCCTTCGGAACCCCCACCAAGCAACTATTGTTTCGTCGGGATCGGCCTTCAGAGTATTCTGCTTCTCCTCCAGCCCTCGCGTCGCCCCGATAAGGCCTCGTACCTGGTTCTTAGTGTGGCTAGGTCATCTTCCACCGTGTTTACCCACTGTTACACCTCTGTCCCTCTTTCGCTGACTCTCCATAGGTCGGCTCACACCAGGGACACAGCCACCCCTACTGCCTGCTGGATCTCTCCTTCTAACGATGGCCTAGACTGTAATGCCACCATTAGTCCTTCCAATGTGACACCTTCACCCCCATCCATACCTGCTCCCGCTGTGTCGCTCTCCCCTCCCGACACCTTAGTTGCCTTCTGTTTAGGGCGGCGTAGTGTTCAATTCTTTGCTAGCCCTTCACCATGGTTTCAGACTGTTTGGAGACGGGTCTGCAGCAGGGCTTACTGTACCGCAGGAGGCCCGCACACTCCTCTTTTTGGCTTCCGCCCAATGTCCTGAGGTAATCTCCTTGCGTCCCCCAAGCTATCCGTGCAGGGTTTGGGGAGGTGATGATTCCAGAGGTTAAGCTCCTTCGTCTTCTCCCTCCTCCCTTTCTTCTCCCACAACACCCTGCTGTGTCTGATTGTTCAGCACCACTTGCAGGCAGGGCTCACTGACCAAGGTGGTTCTAAATGCCTCACACTGTGTAGGGGCCCAGTGCTACCCCTAAACCTTTTCCATCTGTGCACCTGATCCTTCAATCCTCCAGTTGCACCAACTCGTGGCAGACTTGCAGTGCCTACCCCTCTACTAGGAGTCTCCCAGGGGGTACCAGGTTACCGCCCCCAGACTGTATGATGCACCTACGGTGAGGGGGCTCACCCAGTCTCACCTCTTGCTCCCTGTCCTCGTCACTGGCACCTTGTCCCCAGTTGCACAGCAGCTTTCGCCGGCGCTGCAGGGGTTCTAATTTCCCCCCGGAGTGTCAATCAGCCCTGGCAGAGGCAGCCCGTTCGAAGGCAGCTGTCTTTCTCGTGTGCGCTGCCGATGTCAGCTTCCTCTGCGCCTCACCTTATCACAGCTACAGAGGGGGGCGGTGCGGTCCTCCGACTCCTCCACTCTCGCTCAGGACGTTTGCTTCTTTCACTCCGCTGCACCCTCCAGTAGCCCCGGTTCTGCTCTTCCCTCACCACTGCGCCTCACGCCATGCTGCAGTATCTCTCCATTCACTCCTGTGATCACGGGTTCGTTCCAAGGCCCAGCTTGAGATTAGTACACAGTGAGGACGCCTTCTGCAAGTCCCCGGTCTCACTGGCCTCCTCCTCCCCCCTCTGGCAGCCATCTTGTGCTCTTCCTCCGCATTGTGTCTGCCTGCTGGTTTCGCCGTGGCAAATGAATTCCAGAGGCTTTCACTGCCCGCCACCGTCTTAATCTGATGGCTGGGACCTTCCGACACCTGGTGCTGCTTCCCCCTACTTCAGGAGGTGTTCTCAAGACAGGATTTATTACGGAAGCAATGCAGCCTAGAGCGGGAGCTACGGAGCGTCACGGCTTCATCCATTGCTCACTGGCCACGCCCCCCTAACTTTGTTTAAGTCGATGAGTTGTTGCCAAATTATTTTGTCTTTTGTTGGTACACCATTAACTAGTATAATCAAAGATAGATCTATTGCCCTTTGGACTCTTTAAGGTCTAATGGCAAATATACTACTTTGGCACGAATGCCTTTTAGTAACTCAGATGGAGGCAATTTGACTTTTTTCAGTTGAAGGCGTATTATAGCTTGAAATGGGTGTATTCGGATTATAATGCTCTAATACAAGTTGAGTTGTTGGAGAGCCTTTGGAAGTGGGAATATTTCTAAGTTATTAGTGATGGCATTTGGTTATTGTCAAGCTTTGTATTGCAGTATGTGCAAACTATTGAGGAATCGGTTGTTATATATAAAGCTAATTGGAACCTTTGGAATTCCTCATTGACCTCCATTTTGTAGGCCATATCTACTATTTTTGTGCTCTTTATATGAAAGGTTCTGCTACAACAGACAACAACTTGGTCTGGTATTTCAGAAGATGTGTTTTGAAACATGGCTATTTCTTTTTTGTATGTGTTGGTTAGGCTTTCGCTAATGTTTTGTGAACTTACTGAATTTTCTAAGTCAACTTCAGCTCCAAAATATTTGTTTTATTTTATTTGTATTGATTCAACAGAACCTTTACAAAATATGGCATATTTAACAACATTTTTCAAAACACCACAATTACCATTTTACGTTTTTAAGAGTGGTCATGACAGTTGCCCTATAAATTCTGATAATTCTAAAAACCCTCAATTCATATATTTGGACTTCCCAAAATGCACAACAATTCATCACAATTTCATAAAATTCATAAAAAGTCCATGAAAATTCAGGTTTATAAATCTGTAAAGTTCTGATTCATAAGATTTGGGTTTGTAAAATGTATGCAACCTCAACAGGAGTTTAAACATGTACCTGTAGATAAGGTTCTCCCCTTTCACTCAGAGACTGTGGGTTTGCCAGGAGGGTTTGTGTGTCCTGCTGGTACTACCTTATTTTTGACACTATGAGATCTTACTTGGGCACTCTGAGATCACTTGCCATACTAAATACAACACCATATGCACGGCATCAAGGTTAGTGTTTAAACAATAGCACCAGAATGCATCACTTTTTGCTTCATAGCTTCCTACCAACTCCCCCAGCTCTGTCATGTACGTGAGACCCCATCTTATGCACTGTGTCAGTATGTGTCTAGGTGTCTCCATCTGCTCTTTTAACCCACACACAATCCTGTAATCTTGTCAATACAGCCTTTTTCATTATTCCTTGTGTACCCCTTACACAGGCTATTTATGGCAGCACCCCCAAAAATCATGGAGCTCCATGGTGACAGCCTGGCTAACAGCAGTTTGAAAATCCACTCTTTAATTTAGAAATCCAAAGAAGCACATTCCTCTGTTAATGATTCTATCAAGATACTATTTTGAGTAATGTAAAAGGGAATGTGTGCTTTGTTCACTTTGTTCAACTGCTTGCATTTTGTAGGTTAGTGTTATTAAAAGCATCTTGAACCATGAACGTGCTTTTCACTTTGCCTTAGAACATGTAGTATCATGTCAAATTAAAATTGTCTTAAACAAATGCTGCATTTCTGCTTCATTTCCCTCAATCTTAATCCGCTTTAATAGAGGCAGTGCAGTTGCAGCAGCATGGGCATTTCATACTTTGCTTTCTTTTCTTTACAGAAGCACATTAATTGCATTTAATGGCTTGGAGTTTTAAAAGAGCCTGCAAGCAAGCAGTTATTTGGCTTTTGTGAGAAGGAAAATATTTTGGATGTTCTATGTGGTTATTTTATCTTAAGATTGCACGTGTTTGAGTGCATGAAAGGGCACTAGACATAGTTTGTTTTCTTAGAGAGCAACAAATAGCTAGGCATGTTGTCTGAACTTAAACTCCCTTTCTGACCATATACCACAAACAAGCCTAATGTATACAGATAGAAGCAGTGCTCTATCTATTTTCAATGGCACAGATTCTACCGGTACTTCTCAACAGGACTGCTATATATTCAGGCTATACGCATGTCATAGCACAATGCCAAATATTCACAGCAGGACTGATTGCATCATGCCCACATTTTTTAGCAGAACTGCTATGTTTTGGGACCGTACCTGAGTTTCTTAACAGAGCTGCTGTAATGACAAAGCACGAACATGTGTTGGAATTTTCTGCAGCAAGTTAAAGATCAGTGTCTGAGCTTTTGCTAACAACCTCCTGAGCTGGTGTGATGGACACTGGCAGACAGTGCGAGAAGATGGCCTCATTATGAATCTCCTGACTCAGGTAGGATAGTTCAAACAGGCTTAGAGCTTTTGACAAGCCATTTATGTCAGGCAAGCCTCACATGGAACTGCGAGTGCCCTAACCCTATGGGTATGCAGTAATAATAATAGCGGAAAAATGCAGTGGTTTGACCCGGTAAAGGTGTACCCCATTATACCATTTAAGAGGTGCGAGGGTGTCCCCTACATCCTTTACATGGATTGCTGCGACTAAACCACAGCCTTTTTGCCACGATTTGTGGTGTAAACAGCCATTTTTTGCCACGATTTTAACACATGGAACCACCCAGGTGCCTTTCAGTGTCAACAGCCTGTTAGGAAAGACAGCTCAGTAGGTCAATAACCCTGCTGCAGAGATTGTGTAACCTGTTGGTTCAAATCATGTTGATGGGTGAGTAAATGAGTCTGCATCAGAGGTGTGCATTTAAGATCCAGGTAACATTCAATTGTAACAGAGTTTAGTAACTTTTGACTTATCAAAAGGACTACTAAATGTTCAGTGATTCAGAAGACACAAATGTGATCTGGGATGCTCTACGCGTAATGGCTCAGAACACACAAATCATCAGAGCTGCTATACCTGTGATTGCTCAGAACAGACACAGCTCACATGGACTCATACTTGTAATGGCATACAGTGTTGGTAAAGCATCTGCATTCAAGCAAGTGCTGCATCTGGTCAGAGTAACCTCTAACCCTATCATTCCCAGCCTGATGGCCAAAAGAAGGGTTGCGCGCACACACACACACACACACACACACACATACAATGGAGCACCCAAATGGTAAAAGCTGCACTAGATTTTCCAATAGAAAAGGCATTTTCAGCTTTTGGGATATTTATTGGTGCTATGTTAAAAGACAAACCGAAATATAGGAGAGGCAGAGCAACTCTGAACCTAAGCAATACAGGAGAACAAAGGTGTGGGGGTGGGTGGGGGCGAAGGGACAGAGAACATACTAGACAATCCAAAACAGGAATTCAAGAAACATGAAGAGAGAGCAATGAGCTACATGATAAGGCAACAAAGTGAGAAGGGAAACAGAGTTAATAATAGGAAAAACACACAAATAGGAGTGAGGGATAGAAGCCTAGCAAAAGAGACATTTAGAGACAGTAAAATAAAACACAGATCAACAGCAGGTGGGGAGAGATGGAAATAGAAAGACTAGAGAAGGGCAGGCCAATAACATAAAACAGTGCAAGAAAGATAATCAAAAGGAGTAGCAACCACAATGAGAACATGAAAAAAACAGATATAGCCAGAGTAAATAAAATGAGAGAGGAAGAGGAGTTATATCAACCGATACAGCGATATATAAGAGGGAAACAGCAACAATAGAATGCTGAGATGGGAGAGTAAGAGTGACAGAAAAGCAGACCGCAAAAAGTGGCATCGCGCAACACTTAAGGGTGAGAGGCAGAGCGTCAGAAAGGGAGAGACACGGGAAACAGGTAGCAAAGATAAGGAGAGATGGAGCAAAAACATGGAGTGGCTGTCCAGCTGGTAGTCAAAGGTAGGCCCGAGAGGCAGAGAAGTGATGCTGTTAAGAGTGAGGGACTTGATTCATGAATCACCAGATTTAACTAGCTGGTATCTATAGTAGCTCTTAGAGTTTGTTTGTGCCCAGGTATCATGAAGATGAAGCTGGGTAGTATGTGTATGTGTCTATGTGTGGGGAAAATGTCTTCCACAGGTGCAATACATTATTTAGAACTACTTTGAGATAAACTGGTGTTGTCTCTAATGTTTTTGAACAAAGTTTTAATTTTACGCACAAATTGGATAGTTGTTAGACACTTTTTACTTTCTTGCAAAGGTGGAAACTAATTTTTTACACTCTTAAAATTAGATTTACTCTCCAATTCTAAAAATTGGGAGTAAAATACTCTCTCTCCAAAATCCTATCTGCAGCACTGCCCACACATGTGACACATTCGCTGATCAGCCGGTATTTTGGCTTGTGCACCCTGCAAAGCCAGCAAGAACAGCTGGTTTGTTCTTTCTTTCAGCCTAAATATTCGGACCGCCGGACTTGGGCACTTCGAGATATTTTTGGGTCTGAAAATAGCAATGGGCTATCCCACGTACATATTTGTAGTTGTGAGGTTTTTCCAGGTGTGTGAAATGTCCCACCCAGTCCCACGGTTTCACTTAGTTTCTAAACAGAACATTTAGTGTCTCAAACCTCGTTCCTCTGTCTAAGTCGAGGGACCAATCTAAGTTTGAGAAGCAAGCCTCATTTAAGATGAATTAATCATGGCCGCTTTCCTTTTCATATTTTGATCCCATTAGGTTCAGGTTCAACAATTTACACATTGGTCTACTTCTCACCTTCCTACATTGTGAACCATTTTATATCAGGGATGGACTCATGAGGGACACTAGTCCCAGTTCTAGTCTTAAATAGGCCACTGGCGTGGTAGTCAGGGCACCTAGGAGTTTTCTCCAAAATGGTCCTTCCACCACATTTAGCCAGGTCAGGTCCCTCATGGCCAATGCGTAGAGACCATAGAGGATTGCAGGTGAGAAGCTCTGTTTATATAGCTTTAGAATCCCGACAGCGAATAGCCCGCTTTTTGTTTAACACATTTGTTGATCAGACATGTTAGTTGTCTAGCTTTTCTCTTTTTACTCTCGACAATGACTCTGTGCCCCCCAGTCTACCGATAAGTCAAGGCCCAAATAAGAGTAGCTGTCGACATACTCCAATTTATGCAAGTCAGTCTGCAGAGCCACCCTCGCTATCTTAGTGCCCGACACAACCATCACCTTGGTCTTGCCCATATTAGTGACTAAGTCATTTGGCTTAGCATAGTCTAATGGCGCCTTAATTAAATTTTTCGCACCTCTTGTTGGGTGATCGAGCAAGACAAGATAGTCTGCGTACAGCAAGCTGGCAATATGGTTCAAACAGATCTTGGCAGGGCATCCCATGCTCTTTAACAGCTTTGCAGGCAAATCAACCAAGTACAGACAGAACAGCAGGGGTGCCAGATTACACCCTTGTCTGACCCTCTCCGTCCCCCCGTTTAACCATCCAATGGGGGAGACAAGTTGCCCATGCTGTTCAGTCGCACTTGCACACCGTTTCTTGTGTGAAGTATAATCAGTATTCCCAGCAGCCATTCTGGGCAACCCCACCTTCGTAGTTTTTGCCACAGGTTATCCCGATTAAAGGTGTTGAAGGCCGCACTGAAATCCACCCACATCAGGTATAAGGCCGGGTTTCCCTTGGTTGTAGCATCCCTGATCAGGCTATGGCACTATCTTATATTCTGGGTGGATGCAGACCCCTGGCGGAAGCCAGGTTTGTGTGTAGTCCAAGAGGTCGTTGTCCTTTGCCCACCCCTGTAGGGCTTGGAGCACAAAGCTGGAGAATAATTTACCTTTAAGTTAACTCTTTTTATAAAAGGTTCTGCGACAACAGACACATACGTTGGTATTTCAGCAGATGTGTTTTAAAATGTAGCTATTCCTTTTTGTATGCGTTTGTTAGGCTTTAGCAAATGTTTTGTGAAGTTACTAAATGTTCTAAGTGAACTTCAGCTCCAAATTATTTACTTTGGATGTGCTTTATTTCTTGAAGGAGTTCTTTGGCTGTTCCATGTAGGAGAATGTTATTTCAATTTTGGAATTCTAGAGCAGGACTTTTTGCATAGTATATTCTATGCACAAGATTTTAATTGAGCAGAGTGGTGCATTGCTAACATTTTGATGTGGTGGAAGGTGCTTTTGCAAGCAGCTCCTGAAATGCAGGCTAATGAATGTCCTTGCAGCCTAGTGTGGCAGTGCACTGGGCAGGAGTCTATGGGTTTGTAAAGTTTTCATTCTACTTTTGTCTTTTAGTTTCACATAGTGATTGAGGAATTGTTGTAAAGATTTGAAGGATTGTTGGCGTACGTTACATATTTAGCTGCATGTCCATTTGTACACTAGACTGTTTTAGACGAAAGGAACATTTGGTTGAAAGTTTGTTGGCGGTAGAGGGGTTCTATAAGGGTTTCTTTTGCCATAATGGGGTCTCCTACCATTTCATACCCTTGGCCATTAAGGTCTATGGCAATTGTTTTTTTTCTTGTTTACAAGCCTCTTCATTGAACATCGGTTCTGTGCTACTTGTGTAAATCCATTCACCCTCACAGAAGTTTGAAAAAGTATCTATATTGATATTGCACATGTTTAGAAGTACATGTATTGTTTAATTTAGTTAGTGGTTTCATTTTGTTTAAAATCAAAATAAACAACTTTCTCTTTAGTAGAAATATGCTGTCAATTAGAGCTCAGAGGATTAGTATATTGTTTAAGGATAGATTGTGACTTTTTAGCTGTCTTTATAAGATTGTTAAGAACTCTACGGTGGAACATTTTTTGTAAAATTATTTGTCTGTACATCTTTTTTTACTTTTAGATTTTGCAAGAGGAGCCTTACTTTTTTTAGTGGTGGCTGGTTTAGTTTTGCTGAGTGAAGTTACGTTAGAAAATATGCATGTACTGCCACTAGATTAAACTTCCACAAACGTAGTGGCACTTAAACATTTTTTTTCACCTTTATTTAACATTTATTCCAAGAATATCATAAGAGAAACATTCAAGGGAGAAAAGAGCATAAATATATTCATATAATTTCCTTGAAATATAAACAGAACTCCAAAGTAACCATACAGCAAATTCCCACCGCCATGCCCCAAATTTGGACACACAACACGTCAAACATACAGCACAAAACAAAACATCAAGCCCCCACACAACCACTTTGTCATTATTATACCCAAAGTACTAAACCTTATCCAAATAAATTGTTAAAATATCCCCATTTCTCACTATATTCAATCTCCCGATGGAGTCTATATGCTTGAGACCTCTCATACCGCGAAGGTGTTCCCATGTCCATTTACCAATTTGCAGGATGTGGTTCCACACTTTCATGATATGCTTTATTGCAATTAACAAAGCCCTATCAATCCAATCCGGTGAGTTACACATTTCCTCACACCTACCTTCCACCGAAAGGAAGACTACAGAAATAAAGGTTAAATGATATACTCACAACCAAATCAATCCGATCCAAAACATTCTTCCAGAATTGTAACACTCTTTCACACTCCCAGAGGGTATGCAGATAGGTCCCTCTTGAACAATTACAACCCCAACACAGGTCAGAATCCGCCAATCCCCTCATATTCATTCTCACTGGTGTCCGATATATACGACCTAAAATCAGTTGGTGAATATACCGCAGATTAAAATCCATTTTGGCTTACACCGTCACCTTCCAAATGTCATCCCATACTTTCTCAGATAAGTCTCTCCCTAGTTCTGACACCCATTCCATTCTCAATCTTTCCCATGAACCCTGCATACATTCCTGTAGAGGTATCAATTTAATATATGTAGAAACTACACCTGTAGGAGTACTAAACAAATCACATACTTGGGGTCTTCTCAACATGTGTTGCCTCGTTGTCATCAATTGTTCTAAAGAGCTGTACCTCTCAAACTTCCTATTACTCAATCCATTTCGATAGACTAACTCCTCAAACGGAGTCATCCTCCCATCCTTCCACACATCCTCAATCTTCTAAATGCCCTTATTAGCGCAACCCCTCCAATTTAGCATTTTGTTCTCAACCTGCAATCCCGGATTCAGCCAAATGGAAGCCGCATCATAGAAAAACACATTTTGCCCACACCCTTGAATCCATGAGTCCAAAGAAGAATTCGTAGCTACCAATGTTTCCAATTCAGCCCCAGAGTTTGAGAGTTTGGTAGCCTCACATAGGAGTACAAGCAATCTAAGGAAAGGTGACTCAACTTCTCCCTTTCCATCAAAAGCCAGAAGGTGCCTGAGCCCCCCTTCCTTAAAATAATAGGAAGCCTTTTTTAATAAGAATCCTTTATAATAATTTGCCAGCACCGGATAGCCAAAGCTCCCATCCTTAACCTTACGAATCATTATGATTAGCAGAATTTTAGGCCTATTACCCATTCCCCACAACAAATCCCAATAAATCCTGTCAATATGTTGGAGTACCTTCTTTGTAAATTTAAGAGGAAGAGATTGTATATAATACAAAACCTATGGCAGTAACATCATTTTTAATGGCACTGACCTTGGCCCAAAGACTTAAAATCAACCTATTACACCTACATATATCCCTTAACAATGTCTCCTTCACCTTAACCATATTATACTCCACCATTCTTTTAATATCACGCACAAAGTAAATACCTAAATATTTTACTGAAACATCGGCCCACTGACATTCCCAATCTAATAATCCTCTGCTTGATGGACTTGTTAATACCACCGTCAGATCATCAATGTAAGCCAAACCTTCACCACACCATCCCTAATTTTCCAGCCACAAAGATTCTGCTCCTGACTAATGTATGCCAGTGTTGGCTCAAAGGCTAAATCGAATAAAAAGGGTGAGAGCGGACAGCCCTGTCTGGTTCCTCTAAACAGCCTGAAAGCTTGAGACAACACATCATTGACCCATAACTTAGCCGAAATATCATATTGTAAGGCACCAATTGCATTTAAGAACTGCGGCCCAAAACCCATCCCAAGTAAAGTGAAATTCAAAAAAGACCAATTAACACAACGTCTTCAGTTTACGCCTAAACTCCAGGTGATTTGTAATAAGGCAGGTGTATAGGTAAAGCATGCCACAATTTAGGCACCTGAATCGAGAATGACCACCCCACCTATCTTAATTATACTCAAGGTAAATAAAGAAAGAACAGATGCAGAGCATAATAGATGTGAAGGACTACAGAGCACAGACTAATGAACATTCAATGATCAGAAACAAGAGTAACATCTGCAGCGCTGGTGAAATATGGAATCCACTTACCAGAAGCAAAGCCAGTCTGAATACACCAGCAGCATGGAGTTTTTCTAGCGGGAGCTCAGAAAATAATACATCAAGCAGCTCAAGGGGCGACGATCGGCATTAATCTAGGAATTGAGATCAGTCAAGAGATCGACATGTCCAATTTCAGAATAGATCTTACCAATCGGGACATGACCAACCCAAGATTCCTTTTTCATACCAATGAGGAAAAGGACAAGATCAGAACTCCCCCAGAATGACAAGGAGCCGAGAGAGAGAGGCTTGCTCCTTCAACAGAATTACTAGTGATTAATCGCTTTACCCACTCATTATCGAATGATGAATTGGAAGTCCTATGTTTTGTCCCTACAGCATCATATGATCCTTTTGAGAGTAGGATAGAAAACTGGCCCGCCTTATGTGTAAATTCAGACTAAAACAATACTTTGGTGAGAAAGAAAACATTGATGGAACAGAACAGAAAGAGGCCACTCGTTTAATCTGAAATCCACATTCTATCCGAACATCATCACGGCGGAATAGATTACTTTAGTTTGAAGGGATTGAAAAGGAATCTATCCATCAATTCCAGAACATTTCCAATAGAGAACGTGTTGCATTCAAAAATTCTAGGGCAAGAATAGTGACATTATAAAACCGTCCGATAAAGGGGGTGCCATTGTAGTTATGAATATTAAGGATTATGACCAAATGGTTACAGCCTTGTTGTACAACAGAGACTATTGTCAGCAGCTTCCTGGTGACCAGACGGCTAACCTAAGAATATTGATTGCTGGGATAGTTGAGGAGGCACTGTACGAAGGACATATCAGCCCCAAGGAAGCAGAATTCATATGCCCAAAACATCCAAAGATCCCAGACTTTTATGCCCTGCCAAAGGTACACAAACACGACCCATAGTGGCAGGCATCAACTCCATTTTAGAGCCTCTATCATAGTTTGTGGATTTTTTTCCTCAAATCGGATGTTCCCAAAATGCGCTCATAGCTAAAAAAAAAAAAAAAAAAGGCCACTGGTATACTCAAGGTAGTAAAAGAACTTGACTTTTATACACATACGCAGTTCTTGGCAACTCTCGATATTGAGTCACTATATACGAACATTCCACAGATGGAGACTTTAATGATTGTCGATAAGGTACTACAAGAACTAGTACCTAACTTGGAAATTCCACGACTGTTTATTCTGAGGCTTGCAGAAAGTATGCTGACCCGGAACTTTTTCATGCATACGGATGGGTTCTTTCAACAATGCTCTGATACTGCTATGGGGGGCTACCTTTGCACCCTCCTTGGCCAACTCCTATGTAGCAGATTTCGAGAGCAAGTACATTTACGTACAGGAGAACCATTTCAGAGACCAGATCACTTTGTGGACCAGATACATAGATAATATACTGATTGCATTTACTGGTGGCAACACAATCTTATGGGAATTTATTGGATGGCTCAATTCCAGAAATATATACTTGACGTTTTCGCACACACTGAGTAAGGAGGTAATTTGTGGAAATTCAAGCCGAAAATGGGAGCCTCTCTACCACCATTTTCCAAAAACAAACAGATCGGAACTCTTTGCTGAAATATATGGGTTTTCATCCAAAGAACCTGCGAGACAATATATCTTTCTGGCAATTCCTGAGATACAGGAGGAACTGCTCCACCCGCATGGAATATGAAACGCAAGCAGCAATGTTAACGGGCCTTTTGAAAGAAAGGGGTACTCTAAAAAGATGATCAAACATGTCAGGAAAGAGCACGTAATATCCCTAGAGATATTACGTTACAACAGAATAAGAGATCTGAGGGGAAACAACTGATAACAGCGGTCTTTAGCTATTTGGACCAATAAAATCAAAAGAGATTCTCAAATTATGGCCAATACTAAATGGGCGTTCTTCTAATCTGCCAAAACCCAGATTTGCGATAAAAAAAAAAAGACAAAACCTATGTGACATGTTAGTACAGTTTTATCAACCACCGGATCCCATTGAGTATCGGGTCCGGATCCACCATTGGGACATTCGCCATGTGGACAATGTAGTGCATGCCCATTTAAAGCATGTACAAAAACCATAGATTTAAACAGAAAGCCATGGAAACAGAATCTTCAAAAATTGCAACACTACTAATGTAGTATATTTGATTAAATGTCCTTGCCAGCTGAGGTATGTTGGGATGACAAGTAGACTTATTAAGAAATAAATCCAAGGGAATATGTCATGCATTAGACTTGGACAGGAGTATGCACCGATGGTGGCTCATTTTCATCAGCAGCATCATGAGCCCACCAACATACGATGGACAATAATCGAGAAGGTCATTTGTCCATGGAAGGGAGGCGATATTCAATCCATGTTATAAAAAGGGAACAAAAGTGGATATTTAGTCTCCAAACAGTCCAGGTGGGTCTAAATGAGGCCATACCTTGGCAAACCCTGGTGGTGCTCCAATAAAAATCATCTGTAAGCAATATGCCAGTGGTGGTTACAATCCTCGTCATACAGACAGGTGACAGTTCTCCACTTTACCCAACCGTTGTGTAATTTAGCATTGACGGGTCAGCTACTTGTTGAGTGAACTGTGTTAGAAAACGGGGTTGTGACCTGTTCAGTAAACTGAAGATTAAGTTGGGAGTGTCTCAGTGGTGATCAGAATAGCAAAACATTTGACTGGATTGCCTGTGTGTATATTTCTCTCTCGCTCTGGACAGCATGATATGCTCTGTGTGCGCCTGCTCAATAGATAAGTGGTCACCCGATTATGATCCAACAGAGTGAAGTCGGGCTCAAGCAGGCAGAATGAGCAGCTGTCCGTGGGCCTTGGAAATAATGCAGGAGATGGCGCACAATGAAATCAATATTGCCATCCATTGCAGAATGGCTGTATATCATTGGCTGAGAGCTGCGCTGTGTCATGCAGTGAACACGAATTTCATGGTGGCAGTTGCGCAACTTGGGGGGCCTACCAGCAAAATCACTCTTTACTTAGTAAAAGACCCCAGGTAACAGGACAAATAATGTATATGCAACAACTCTCCTAGTGAGAGGAGACTTAGACACCATTCAGTTCAGCATCACCCATACCAGTATCCTGAATTGGCTCTTACACATACAAATCATGTCAACTGGTTTGGAGGTAACATAGTTTACCCACATACGGGTGCAAGGCATGGCCCACTAGCTACACCCAATCTGTCACTAGAATTCTTAGCTCCGTTTCATCCAAACCGTGGAGGCCCATTTTTGCAGGCTGACTACCAATTCTTAGCCACCCACTTTAACACAGTGCGAAACATTGCGCTGCAATATGCAGCTCAACAGGCTATAGCACCTGCGCAGAAACCTCAAGGACAGATGGATGCAGGTGGGGTACAACTACAGACATTGAGAATAATATTGGGATCCTGTCCATCCAAGAAGGAAGACATTCCCAAATGGAATTCAAAAAAATTAGGACAATTGCAAGCTGCAATTACAAGTAACTCCCCAGCAGAGACACAGGCCCTAGCTATGTTTCTTCCATCAGGCTAATCACCGCCTGTAGTGAGCTGCGACAGCAGGATCTCAATCTATAGCTGGCTTTATTTACAGCCGATAAGCACGCCGTCCATCACATCACTAGCACTGATACTAGCTGACATCATGGGCACACAAGGCGCAGCCGCAGCAATGAATCTAGGCCCGTCTATAGCATCTAATAATTATCCAATGGTTGAGAGCATAATACTACCCTTATTAAAAGCAGAGTCTGCAAGGTTAGAAGTCCATAGAAAATTGTCCCAATTAAATTAGCAAGAAAAAAGGGAGCAATTTGGAGACATAGTGACATCCACCTATCAATCATTGGCCAGGGATCACTTGGGCAGAAGACCAGCAGACACACATAAAAAGGGTAACAAGGATCTTAAGCCAGATACGGACACACACAATGAAGGGAGATCCTCGAAAGGATGGGGCTCATTCCAGGGTAAAAAGGGCAATAAGCCACAGAGGCGGCAATTGTCACCCATAGAGGAAGAAAAATATCCAGAGCATCGGCATAAAATGAGAAATCTGCAGGAGATAGGCAGAGCCCGCAGTGGCAAGGTAACCACAGGGGTAGCCAGTCCTGGGGTAAGACCGGGGGCCAGTCCCATTTTAGACCTACTGACTATGATTTTAGAGACAGGAAACGCATGAAAAGTCCCCAGAAGTGCGGCACTGATGAGACTTCATCTCCCTCTCAGCAGGCATGAACACCAGATCGTTCTAAGGCTGAGGGGAAGGAAGCGAAGGTCAAAAAGAAACACACAGCAGCACTACAGGCTTCGCAGAATGCAGAGTCCACGCACTCATCACATCGTCCCCAAGACTAAGCGACACATGGATTGGATTGAGGTTCTATTAGACTCTGGGTCTGACATTTCCATATTTGAATGCAGCCACAAGGCACTATTGGAACACACAAGGGCACACAGGAATGCACAGATGGCTACTCCCACTGGGCAGACATTGGCACATAATTAAGTGTATTTCGTAACAATTCAGCTAGAAGGTGAACACCCCAAAAAGATTGAAGCACTATTTTGGCCACAGCTACACATTCCATATAAAGGGCTGTTAGCATTTCTGACTGGCCACCTTTGTATGTAAGGCAAGCACCAAGGGGTGAAGAAGCGGTAATGCCTGCCTTTTCAAAAGAGGCGAGTGGGGACCTAATGCAAAAATATGCAAGAAAATGGTCAGCGCTGGCAGCATTGCAGCCGTTTAAAAATCATGTAGGGCATGATAAAGCATTTTCAGCACATGTGATTCCACTGCTGAAACCACCCCTGCAACAAAGGCAGTATCCAGTTAAACCACAGGCAGTTGCCCACATGCAAACCATAGTAGACCAGCTAATGGACCACGGAGTAATCATAAAGCAAGCTAGCCCACATAACAGTCCGGTGCTCCCAGTTTTAAAACTGGATGGTACCTACCGTTTTATTGTAGATTTTAGAATTTTGAATGCACATTGTAAGACAGAGGCCGTCCAGGACCAACATAGTTCCGGATTGCTAGCCAACTTAAACAGATGCAAACATACAACAAACCTTGATCTAGGCGATGTGTATTTCACACAACCTTTAAGTGTAGAAAGTCAGAAATACACTGCATTCACGTTTAAGGGTACTCATTTCCAGTTCACTAGAATAATGCAGGGGTATAAAAATTCACCTTGCACATTCTCAAGCAGAATACAGAGCTTACTTGCAGACATTCCTAATTGTTGCAGTATGTAGATGATATTTACATCACCCACGAGAATCTCAGTGAACACTTGCAAGACGTGGACAGTCTCCTTCACACGTTGGCTGCAAAAGGATACCGGATTAATTTTTAAAAAATCAAGAATAGCTCATTCTGAGGTTACCTTTCTGGGATTCACTCTTTCAGATGAGGGCAGAGGGTTGTCAGCAGATTTTCTTGAGAAGTGTTCCAATATAAGACCGCCCACTACGCTTAGGCAGTTACAGGCCATTCTAGGGCTGTTAAATTTTGCCAGATCTTAGGTTTCTAATTAGTGTGCAATCTAGGGGAAACTAAACCAATTGCATATAAGTCACATGTATATTCCACACCAGAGTTAAAATGTACACCCGAGGAGAAAATCATGGCTTCAGTTCAGATGATTATTCAGAAAGAGAGACCTCTGGCAGCGAATAGAACCATACACATAAACACGCCTTTAGCTCAACTTGAAGCTGCCACAAAAGCTAGAGTGCCAAATGCAAAGGCATTACACACTAGATGGATTCAATGGTCAGCATCTCAACATGCTCCAGATGTAAAGTACCATTATAAGGCAGAATTGCAAAGACTGAGTGGATTGAGTTGACAATGGACACAGAGCCGGACACCTCAAGGCCTGATATACCATGGTTTGATTTTTTCCCGGTAATTTACTCAGATGGGTCAGCTATCCCAGCAATAGGGACACGGTCAAAGTACGCTGCCGTTTGCGCAGCAGTCGTAGGATGCTTCACACATGAAGAATTTATACATACTGATTTTGCAACCAAGCACCTGGGAGACATGTCTGCCCAGACTGCAGAATTGCATGGGTTACTACTTGCATTGCGCCAAGCAGATTCAGGGAAGCTCACTCTAGTAGTCTCAGATTCAGATTACATTGTCAGGGCTTATAACACTGACTTGCATTGGTGGATGCAAAATGAAAGACATTAGGCATAAAACTATTGCTTCCAGGCAGCTCTGGAAGCAGGGTTGGGACCTTAAACAGACTTACCCTTTACTCCATGTGCACACAAGAGCACATACCGAAGGGCAGACTCATAGCACGGGGAATGCATTGGCAGATAAATATGCCAAAGAGCACACACTGAGAAAAACAATAGCAGCCATAACTCGCTCAGCGACTGCAATGGATGAGGAAATAAAAGAGGCTTGTTTAGGTATTGTACCGAGGCCAAAAGGGGTCCCCAGTATTTATATGTATGACATTGAATAATAGAGCAATAGTCACCATTCCTATGAAAAAAGGTTATCCTATTCAAAGATTAATACCAAATAGAGCAGACAGGGAAAAGCTGATTGCAGCCACACCCGCTGGACTTGCATCTACCCATTTTGGGGTGAGTGCAACTGCACAGCTGCTCCTTGATCGCTTCTGGTGGCCAGGGCTTCAACAGCAGGTGAAAATATATATTGCAAACTGTGACACATGTTTACAGACAACTGTGGACCACAGCAAAAAACCTAAGGAGCATCCTTTGAGAAAGGCAGCCTCGCCCTGTGAGATCCAATAGATGATTATACAGGCCCACTAACAGCAATAAAAACAAGTACGTTCTAGTAATAGTAGCTTCGTGCACTGGGTTCAACTGGACGATTCCCCAAAATAAAGCAGACTGCAAATCAGTCATATGGGCACTCCACAGTGTACTAGCCATGACAGTAATTCTTAAATGCTCCATTCTGATAATGATAAAGCCTTCACAGAGCAGGCTCTGAGAAAGGCATTAGAGGCTTGGGGATCAGAGATGCACTTTCCTAAGACCCGTCTCATCCAGAGATGGAATGGGCTCATAGGAAGGGTAAACCACTCAATGTTGTGCCCGACTAAAATGCTTTCTGTCCCGGGGGGGGGGTGGGGGGGGGGAGAACTGGTCAGACCATTTGCCATTAGTGATCAGGAGTGTGAATAATTTTCCACGCCAGTCTCTATGCAATGGCAAGACCATATTTAAAAACTCTTGTTTGTGAGAAAGATGTATATGCCTGACCTGCATGCTCTTCCCAGCCCCATACCTAGGAACGAGCAACTGCTGGCGACAACGCTGCTGAGAGAATCCCTCCAGGTGGAAGCTGCCGAGGCCAGGCCTGAGAACACTCTCAAAGCAGGAGATTAGGTCCTGGAAAAGATCCATGACAAGACTCCATTTGGCCCGTTTTACAGACCAGCAGTGCAAATAATCGGAGTGAAAGGTTCCAGAACTGCCATCATACCCCCAATACCAACTAGGACGTACTAGGCAAGTTTCTGTGGACCACCTAAAGCCTGTGCCAGATGATTTCAGCAATGTTTCCGCGGAACCTCCCTCTTCCAAGTGAGGAGCCCACGGAAGATGAAGAAATGAAGATCCGGCAAATGATGAGGATGATGATAGGTGTGCAAGATGGGGAAGAATATGCCAATCTTGATTGCACGTCCACAATTCAGGAAAGTACTGCAAGCCTGCCACTTTGGAAACAGAAAGCCTTCCAAGTTGCTAAAGTGATGAAATAATTATTTTGGACAGACTTCCTAAAATGGTGTTATAAATTACTGGCAGTGTATTTCCTCCTACTATGGATCAGCCCCATTTTATTCTTCATCTCACGGACGTCTGGGCATTTTCTGAGCAAGGTTTCCACTCCACCTGTAAACAAAGAAGTTATTCTAAAGCTGTTAAGTTCTTCACACACGTTAGAGAAAAGAGAGCTCCCAGAGCCAGGAACTCCCATCTCAATACAGAGATTTGCTCTAACTATGGGTCAGGTGTGGATGCCATCATTCAAGACCTATAATGGCCAGCAACACAGCTACAAGTCCACACTTTTTTTTTTTTTTCTTGTTTTTAATCAGAAATGATTTTTACAAGAATAATACAAAAATATGATTTAGAATACTTTTTTGCTTACAAACATGTGAATTGATTGTAAAGTACATAATTTTAAAATTCATAGAGACCATTTTATATTTCATTATTTTAGAAATGCAATCGAAATTCAAGCATCACATGTAGAGCGCAAGCTCAGACAGTTCAAAAAACTCTACAGATGCAATAAATATGCTCATATTAGCAGTATTTAACAAATAGGCCCATCTCAAGCTCGGCTGTATGTTGGCCACCACAGACATATGTTTTCTGTAAGCATTAAACCTTGTTGCACACAAAGCAGGGCATTCTACTATAATGTGCTCTAAGGTTTCTTTTGATCTAGTTTTTGACAGAACCTGCAAAAGTTATCTATCATTTTTATTTGTTTCCGCTGTGCCAAGATGTCTCGAGTCAGCCACAGATTGAAACGCATTCTCATAATCGCTGTGCGTACTTGTGGAGATGGAGATTTTAGTAAATAGTTTTCAACCGTGCCCATTTTTTTATCCGGAAATAGTTGACTCTTAAAATTTCTGTATTGCAAACAGACAGTACGATTCACCAACCAATCATGCAAAAAGATTTTTTTCTTAGCTCGAACTGGATTCTGTATTAGAGTTTCTAAATCTACTTCGGCTGCAACCATTATTTGATAGACGTAGGTAGTCCATACAACTGCAAATTGATGATTTGATTTGAGTATATATGTCGCTAATACAGCCAAAATTGATTCAGCTCCAATGTTCATCAAACATTTCCTAAGAAAAGCACACAGCTGCCAGTGATATCTTACTTTCAGTGAGGTAAGACCAAGTTTGTATCTAATACATGCTACAGGAGTGGCTTGTGGTAGCTGCAGGATGTTTCTCCAAAATTTGGCTTCCAGTCGATCTAGATCTTTTATATTAGTTATATCTCGGGCTTCCATTCCGTAAAGAAGTATTGGTGTTGCTTTTTGTTGCCAATAGAATATGGCAGAACTGATGGAGAATTTGCCATATTTATGTAGAATCAACTTGGACTGTGAAATTGCTGTATTCAATTTACTTTGTAGCATGTGATTATAGGCAATAGTTGCAGTGTTGGCCTCAAATTGCGTGCCTAAGTACTTGTAATTTGCGACAATATCTAATGTGATATCATCAACTCTCCATGTGAACTTAGTTCTTTTTGATCTCTTTGGAACATCGACGATGATCTGAGATTTTTTTATGTTCATTGAGAGTTCATTGGTCTTAAAGTATGTTGAAAGTGCAGTTATAAGTTTTTGAAGGCCTGTTGGAGTCTTAGAAATTAGCACCAGATCATCCGCATACCATAATGCTTGTATTATATGACCATTCATTTTTGGAGAGTCCGTATAGAGATTACAAAATACTTCTTTGACATCATGAATAAAAAAATTAAAGAGTGATGAAGCCAAAATACACCCTTGTTTCAAGCCTCTTGATGTGCTGATTCTTGATGAAAGCAGTCCGGTGGTAGATAACCGGATTTGAATGGACGTACCTGAGTGGAGCGCAGCTATTATGTCAATTAGAATCTGCGGACACTGTGCTATAGATAGTTTTTGTAATAGTCTTACACGCGAGACGGAATCAAACGCCGCATTTAAGTCAATAAATGCGAAATAAAGTGATGTTTTAGTTTGTTGTGCTTGAGCCTTTAATGTCTTAAGGATCATTAGATTTACTGACGTCCCTAACCCGCAAACAAAACCTGTTGGATTACGGTCTCTGCTTTTGTTTTCAAGTGTCCAGCTGTTAAAGACCTTTAAGACTAATCTATTAAATATTTTGCCTGGGGCATCCAAAAGTGCTATCGGACGATAGTTGGCTGGTATGCTACGGTCCCCTTTTTTAAAAATCGGGACGACAGATGTACGCCATGAATCAGGTATTTTCCTTGTTTTCAATATTGTCTGGAAAATGGAGTTCAGAATCTTTGCCCAAAGTTGTGGATGTTGTTTTAGCATATAATTAGTTATGCCATCAGGGCCTGCAGCTCGTGATGATGAAGATTTTGATATGAGTGTCATGATTATTTCTTCTGAACACTCTAAATTCCAGGCTACCATTGACGGAGTCTCGGGAGCATACTGGAAAGCTTTATCTATATAGAGTGATGAAAAATGCGCTACCCATTGGTCTTCAGTCGCTCCATTCAATTGTGTTTGCTGAATGTTTGAGTTTATTTTAGAATTGAGTAATTGCCATATTTGTGCACAATTTTTACTAACTGTGGCTGTCAAGAAGGCCTCTCCATCTTGTTGAAATAGACGTCCTTTATAAGCACGTATCCAGGTTCTATAGCTGGTTTTTAACATTTTACATACCTCTTGGTTTTCAGGCCAAGGAAGCCGCCTGGCTAGTCTCATTTCCTTATGATGTTTTTTTTCCTTATGGATACGGGCTGATTATATGTATGCAAATGAGAACGTCCTGATGGAAGAAAAAAGGTTTTATAGCTGTTGAGCGTTTCCACATATGTTTGACTATTTAATGATCTCTTCTGTGACGTCAAATTTGCATGTAGGCTTTTCAGTTTAGATGGTGTCCACTTAAACCGTGTTTTGGCATTATTAATTGTCAACTTTTGTGGCATCTGTTGAAATTTGACACTTTTTTTATTTGTGTCTCTTGGCCACATTAAAGATAGCATATGATGGTCACTGCTTTCTTGCTTTATTATCTTAAATTCGATAGATAACATGAAAAGCCTTGATGAAAGATATATGTAATCTAAAGTGCTTGTTGATTTTCCCCTTTGCCACGTTACTTGCTGCGGAATGTCTCCCGGTAATGACCCGTTAGCCATTCTCATATCATATTGCTTCATTAAACAGCTCCGCTTTTTATAATCTTGTGTGTTTTTTCTCAACTGAAGCTTGAAGGCGTCAATATTAAGATCTCCCACTAAAATAACATCAGTTATTTCTTTAGATTGTGCAATAATATTGAACATTTTGGACAGTTCCTGATGAAAGCAAACATCCGTAATTGCCGCTGGGTTTCTTTACATATTGATTAATGCAATCCTTTGGGACTCTATCGTTATTTTAACCATCTGTATAAACTTGTTGGGGTTTTCCCATGCGTGTAATTGTATATTGCTTCCCAGTTTGATGGCTACCAAAAGTCCTGCCATAGGTCGACCTTTCTGAGCTATTATTGCCGGATTAATTGTAATAGTGTGGTTATCCCATATTGGAGCAACACTTAGCCATGTTTCTTGGAGGACTATGATATCTGCGTCATTCAAAAAGGAATTGGGATTAGTAAGAAGATGGGAATATCCCCTTGTGTTCCAGCTTACAAGTGTGGCATTGACTGTTTTTTGCCTATCAGGTTCTTGATTCGATGGTGGTTATAACTGAGAAAAACGTTCTTCCAATGCGGCGAAACTTGAAGAGTTGCATTTATGGCATTGACACACGTTTGTTGGTGAAATAGTTATTGTTTGTTTCTCTATATTTTTTTCACTGTTTTTTCTTTCCGGATCTTGAGCAAGCAGGAAACCCATTGCAAAGATTTTCATTCTCGCCTGCCATATAGTATTCATAACTATGCCAGATTTCATCCATAGACGCACAATCCCCAAGTTAGTATCGCAGATGAATTCCACTTGGTTAATGTCAAATGAAGTGAGGTCTCCTAGTGCTGGTATGTCACTAAAGATGTTAAGTACACTAGTACGTGATAGATCATATTGAGGATAAGGATCCGCACGACATTTTAGAATTAGAGTGTGATGGCTCGCAAATTCTTTTTGTCTCTTTAGATCCTGTTTTTGTAATTTTGTTACAAGTGGTTGCTTTTTGGCAATTTGATTGATGCTAGAATTATTGATCACATGATTTGTCTTTATACAGTGGTCAAGTTTACTTCCAGATCCCTGTTCATCAAAAAATGTGACCTTAGGTTCTTTTGAACATCTAGGTGTGTGCAATGGCTTCAAGTGAGTATCTAAATAAGCTTCTACGACTGATTTAATTTCATCATTTTGATTATGCCATATCTCACCACCTCGATATCCATTTATTGTTTGTGAATCGCAGCCAGTGTTGGACTTAATTTGTTTTTCATTATCTCTTTCTATTACACATTGTCTTTCAGTGAAGGATGTGTTGTGGTGTGCAAGATTTCCAGCGCATCTCGCCACATTTATCTGCGAATTTTTTTTTGTTACGAGATCTTTTATCTCATTTGTGCGCTGAACAATATATGCATCTATCACTGCTTTAAGTTGTTCAACTTGTGGCTTCTATGTTGTTGTCAACAATGCTTGTGTTATTTTTTCATTTGCCTTAGTAAATTGAGTCTTTGGGTAAGTCTCCTTAGTCAATGGATTTGTTAAAGTTACATGTTCCATTGGTATTGCTGTATTCAAAGCCAATACCAATTGACTAAGGGGTGATTCGTTTATTTGTAGAATAGATTGATTTGACAAAGAACTTCCCACCGGAGCTTTTTGAACTGGTGTGACACCACTAATTGTGTGATCAACATGGGACTTTGTAGGAACTGTCAACTCCACTGTTTGTGTACGGATTTGACAATTGGATGATTTATTTCGTTTCATTGATTGATGTGTAGCACGACCTTTATTTCGTGTTTGTTTATTGAAAAGACCATATTGAGTTTTATTTATTGGTTGTTTCACTGTTTTAGGAGAATTTTCAATACTTATCCATGAGGTATTCTGAAGCGACTCTGTTTGTGCCTCAGCTTCAATTGGGCAAATGACATGATCGAATGTAGGGAGACTCACAGAGTGCGAGATGGGTACAGTCACAATTTCTATGCTCTTAGACAGATTGTCTGGCAATTCTTCCGTTTGTCCAGTTTTTTCCATTTCCGCCGAGTGCGTTTGAATCCATGACGTTAAATGGTCAATTTTGGTTGATTGTATGTTAATCTTAGTCTCAAGAGTTTCAAATAACTTGAACAAACTCTTAATTGTGGTGTTAACTGCCATAAGAGTCGCTTCTAGAAGTCCTGTATTTACAAGTATCTTTTCTTTTTCACATGAAGATTCGCGATGCCTTGGCGTTGGAAGAATATACGACACGGACTCTGAGATAGTGGAGTCCATTGAGCCTCGTTTATAATAGTCCGTATGTGACCTATTAAGAGATGCAATTGTGCTTACAGGTGTCGTTTGTTTTGCTTCTTCCAAAAATACTTCTTCATTAGAGGCGCTCAGTTCGTTCTCCAGTGTTTCATATATTTTGTCCAAATGTGTACTTGGAACCTTCTTTCGTTCAATTTGATTAGAAGATAGAAGCATGGTATTATCCGAAATTGGAATATTGTCCAGTGCCTCAGATTCGACATTATCAGTCATAACCATCTGCGTTGCTGAGTGCACTTGATTTAAATCTGATGTTCCATCTAGTATATTTCGATTAGATTCCATTTGTACTTAAATGCACTTCATAGAGAGGCTCGTGATGTTCTCTATTGATATTTCATTTGGAGGTCCCGAATTGCCTTCTGCAATGGGAGCTTCTTGTTGATAGGAAGTCAGTGTGCTAGGTTGTGTAGTAGTTTTCACAACCGGGCAAAATTGTCTAATATCTTTGTTTATGATTTGCGTTTTTAAGCGTGTTTTAGCACGCGGAGTCAAAGTTATCATTTTGGTAGAAGAGATTTTATTTAAAGTACTTTTAGATCTAGTAGCTACAGTCTCCATTGGTGTGTCAAAGTTCACCACTGGATGACTCGTGCAAGATTGATTCCTTTGCGGTGTTAAAGACATTTATGCCTATAACAGAACCGTATCTACAATCAGATTTGACTCACCAATGCACAAGTATTTACCTTATTTCTTCTTGTCGGGATCAAAGAGGTCACACCTCCGCAGTCTCCCGTACATAGTTTCCGCCGCCAAACAGCCGCACAACAGCACTGCTAGCGGCCTTGTCCCCGCCGGGCTTAACGCCGCAAGGGCAGTAGCTTCCGTGTTATGTGCGCTTCTGTAGTCACGTGATGAGTCACGTGGGCGATGTAGCCCCGCCTCCTCCAGGAAGCGTGGGGAGATCCGGCAAGAGCAGAGAAGCCGATCGCAGTGTCGGACTAAGTGGGTTTTCCCAAAAAGAAACGATCAGCGTTTGTCCTCAGGGCAAGGTAAAGCACACCTTTTCCGTGATTGGTGAATCCAGACTGTTTGCACCCAGTAATCCAGTGTCTAGAACATACAGAGAACTGTTAAGAACTAGGCTTTAGACATTTGCACAAAATGCATTATTTGATGTGTTTGATGATGTGGAGGACCTCCATGAAATGGGGCCCCATGTGTGTTATGTGAAATATTACAATGCCTTTTTACTTGGCTAACATGAGCCAATTCTGTGGCCTAAATACACATTCTGGGAACACTGTGCAGTGTCTTTCCAAACTGATAGTCCTGAATTCAAGCACAGTTCCATATATTTCACTGAGACCATATCAAGCAGGGGATTACATGTTTGAAAATCAGTACAAATTACCTCCTGAGCCACATGCTGCACAACATATGTATGTTGCAGATTCAGTCATCTTTGACAGAGAATACTTTGCAAACCTGACTGAACAAGCATGGTAGGGATCTGTCCCTCTATGGTCTACTTGGGGGTCAACAGATCTGGCAAATTAAAGGGGTTCACACATTAGATATGGTTTGTAGGTTCCCACATGTAATGCATTTCTTAAATTATACGCAGTTCCAGACCACTTGCAGCAATAGGAACCTCAGTTTCTACCCTGAATGGGAGAAAACAGAAGGTGAGTTCAGGAGTGCGTCCTATAGAGAAGCAAAAGAACGCAATGGCACCAAGCATATTGCTTATGCATCAGGGGGGGATCTGTGTTATGGCGGTTCAAGCAAATGAATGCAATAAAAGAAAAGCAGGACTCAGTGTGGGCCCATATAGCTTGGAACTCCCATAACACCTCCCTGACACAAGCTATATCCATAGGTAAGCTGTGCCAAGGAATGCTTTCACAGTATAACCCGAGTGAGGTGATACAATCTCTAGATAACCTCATAAAAGAAGAGAATTGGACAGCTATCTTGCAGTCAGCTGCTAGTCTGAGGCGCACCCAAAGTAGGCGTGTCAGGCGAGCAGCTACCTGCACCACCTCAGACCCTGGTGTACCTTGTGAGGTGGGACAGGCATCCATAACAGGAAAAACGTACACTTGGTCACAAGCAATAATGCAAATCCTGCAAACTGAAAGTGAGGCAGTACAGCGAGGATTTAATATTTCAGATGCTAATGATCAAGCGCTACAACATGGCTTCTATGCGCTGGGAGATGTCATAACAGATGTGGGTGTGATTCAAAATGACTTATTAGAAATGACCAAGAGGCCTCAGTGAGTCTTTCTGTAGTAACTGATTTTTTTGGACACTCTCAGCAGAGGAGTCCCAGATTGGAATGCGATTTCATGGCCTGCACAAATACAGGAGCTTAACTTGTCCAAAGTGGCAACACGCCAGGCAATGTCCAGCTCCACTTTCTTATTGCTTAGTGTGTTAGCAAAGAGTGTAGCGGCAGCATCTGCTTAGGCGTCAGACTCCACAAACTGGATAGTGCACAGGGTACTAGACATTCCCATTCAAACGACACCCTCTATCATATGTCAAGAATTACACTCTTAGAGTAATGTACATTGGGTGAATGATACGTGGATCAGAGAAGATTATGTGGTACCATATTCACATACATGTGTGTCATCAGCTAGGCCTGACCTGACACTGTATTCATTACGTGATTGCAAAGGTTCTACTAGAATAATGTGTGAACATGCTGAGCCAGTGAATTCCTGTGACAGTAACTCCAAATGCACACTGCATATTGCACCAATTGACTCATTCTACTGTAAAGCACATAGATTTCAAAATGGTTCATATTTGGTGAATTTCAACCAATCTTGCTGTCATGTCCCAATATGAATACCAACTCTGATCACACTAGGCCCACAAGTTAAATGCTGTAGGTTCATTTTGGATCCACCTAGCTCATTTCAATTGAAATCAGTAATCTGGCCTGGCTTCAATTTACAAAAATTCGACTACCCGAAATTGAGTTTATACATAGCAAAGCTTTTAAAAATGCGGTTGGAAGTGTAAATACTGAAGATACGTATCTACAAGCACACTCCACTGTGGTCAAACAGATTGCATCTCTGCTAGGCTCTGAACATACAAGGCAGGAAGCCTTGCACTCTCCGATTGACAGCTCACAGTGTAATGGGGCCAATACCGGCCTTTCTGCGATCACTAAACTAGCTTCGAGTCTCCTACATAAAGGGCTGATTGCCCTGGACACAGTCATTAGAACATTGACTTCGTCGAGTGCTTGATACAGCTGGCTGTTGATAATACCTGGACTTTTTCTCATATTTTGCTGTGGACACTGAAAATTATGACAAGCCACAGAATGACTGCCCTGGAAGCAACCCACCTCCCACAAAAGCGTTTAACACTTTGATTTTTTGTGGAAAAGTGAAGTAATCCAGGAATCTTTTTAAAGCTTGCATATGGAAAAAGCAAATCTGAGAGACTATGCTGATCTGGGGATCCAAAATGAGCAGGGGGGGTCCAACCAAACTCCCAAAATCTGGACTTTCCGTGATGTTGAATCACAGGGGCCAAGAGTAAGAGGTCAATGATAGTCAGACCAGGAACTGCAAGCCGGTGGTTCAAAGGTGGGGTCAGGAAATTTGCTGATGCACCGGGGGGGGGGGGGGGATGGAGCATAACAGAAATTCTGTCTTCTGAAAATTGAATTATAGACCATTGCTGTTCATCCAAGGGCTCACCTGTTCAAGGCATTCCTTAAAATATCCTGCTGTTCCCTCTCTGGGTAACCTAACTGAAAACGTAGCTGGGTATTGTCTGCATAAATAAAGAACATGTCCCCAAAATTATGAATGAAGTTGGCCAATGGCTTTATATAGAGAGAGAACAGAAGAGGGCTAAGAACGAAGCCTTGTAGACCTCACACGAAACAGGCTTTTTTGCTGATTCAAATGGCTAGCCGAGGACTTCTTTGATGCCAAGACTTCAAGCTCAGCCAAGAGGACAGAGTGGTCCAACTGTAGAGAATGTGGCTTAGAAAATGGAAGGGGTGCCAGTGGTGGTTGTGTCGGCCAGGAGCTAAGGAAGGGAATTATACTTTTCGCTCCCCAGGCTCTCTGATGCCTTACTAACATGCAGATGTGATATTAAGTGAGTATGTTCTTAAACGATACATCAAGGACATATTTAAACATAATAGATTAAACATAATGTCCAAGTGGGTATCCCATGTGGAAGTTAGATTTGTAATACACTGTGTTCTCGCTCCTGTTACCCAGTGGAAGCTCCTACTTACTGGTTGATGCCAGACACCAAGGAGCTGTTTTTAGCTCCTGCTCATTGAACCTTAATTTTTAAAAAGTGCACAGGAGTCGGATATGGTCTCGAAAGCATAAGAGCTCCAAATGCATCACAAACAAGGAGGGGCAGTTAAGGTGTGTTATCAGTGGTACTTAACCCCAAAAACTCTAAACAAAAGCAACCCAACAATACCATAACAATATTGGAGGGGATGCATGTCCACAGGCTCACTACTGCACTTACTATGGTCATGCCCGAAGTCAACTCGATTCTGGCGAGAGGTACTGGAACAGATTTGCCTAATCACAAGGCTGACAATCCCATGGGACCAGGGGATAGTGCTGCTGGGGGGCAAGGTGCATTTCCGCTGACAGGACACCTAGCTGACCTATGTACACATCTGCTCACAGAGGCTAAAATCACCATAGCACGGCTATGGAAGCACCCTGACGGGCCGGCGCTCTCCATGTGGTGGATGAAATGTTGGGACACAGTTGCTGAAAAAAAAAAAACTGCTGCTCGAGGGGGGAAATGTGTGCAGATTTTACAGCACATGGGCACCCTTCCTAGACTATGCGGAGCAGTTCCCGATAACGGTGCGCCAACCCCCGGTACTCCGGTGGCTCAGGATACATAACCAGGGAGGAAACCCCAGAGCCACGATTACCCCGGGTCCCCTGATGCTGTAACAAGGTTGAAGTAAAACAGTGCCCGGGCTTGCCGCAAGCCACCAAGGCCCCCCTCCATTAAAGCCCACTCTACAGGTTCGATATACAATATTGCCCCTCAGTTGATAAACTATATGCGTCTCCTGCTGCTCCCTTAAGCAATCCCCTCGGTTTTTGATTTTTGTTCATTATTGTTTCTTCTTGACAGTTTATGTTGAACTGACCTTATAAAACTCAAAATTATTTAATGGAAGAAAATAAATAAACACGTGCACAGGATCACCAGCCAGGATTCAAGGTGGCCAGTAGCATCACAACTGCCACCATTGAGACAACGGAAGACACTTGCTTGATGAAAGATCCCCATGCCTGCTGGTTCTCCTTGAATAATACACCAAGATTAACCGCTCTACTCTCCTCACCATAGGTACAAGAATAAAGGGGGAGTCTTCAAGTAATCAAACTCCTTCCTTGCGGGTCGCTCCCATTCACACAGCCACTGAAGCCCAACCCCACTATCAATCACTTACAGGTTGTGCCTGGAAATGTTCCCCAATACCATTCTGTATTTTTAGGGTTTTATGCTCCCTCTGACAATTACAAATAAGAACAAGACTCAACTGCAAACCCAAAGAGGTTTTCATCAACTTAAACTAAGAAGGGGGCTTTAAAAAAATAAAAAGATGCCTACATTTTCAAAACTTGTCAGAACTCGGGTATTGTCTAAGAACACATCATTTCGGAGTGGGCATAAACATCTCTGTACTTGGCCTAACGTAGCACACCAGTTTATCTAGTATTGGCTCCTTTAAAAAGAAAGTCTCCTTGAATTAGTTATTGTCTGACAAAAGGTTCCTTCGGCATCCATCCCTTTGCAGGCAAAGTCTGGCCATTCATGTTTTCTTAACACAATGCTGAGGATGTGCATAAAACATAGATCTTACCCTAAAACTCCAAACAGGGATTTAGAATCCAAGGTCAAAAAGACGCAAACTAGAAAGTCCATTTGAATTTCACATTTACCAGGGGTGCAGTTTTCATTTTCAAAGTTACCATTTAGCTAGGCCTATCGTTTCTTCAAAAAATGTAAAGTACTCTCCAAACAGCAACCAACCAAAACATCTATTTTCAACATAGACGGTTTCCATGTTTCCACAAAAGGGGAGAGGATTCAATTCATATAATTCCCTTGAGCCATTGGTCTGATAGCAAAAGCTTGAGAAAGTAATTTTGGAACTCCAACAACACTCCAAGAATAAAGAATTAAAATATCCCAGAAAAAAAGCAGAATTAAATTATGAAAAGAAGGGAAGGAAAGGCAAGGAAGCAGACTGATAGCACAGAGGAAGGTTCCAGAGGGGCGGTGAAGAAGGTGAAAGGGTGGTGGTGAACGCAAATATAATGAGGTAAAATTGGGGAAAGGAATAGAGAGGGACAGCAGCACTTAGAGAAAGTGTAGGAGAGGAAGTATTCCAGCAATGGTGAGTGAGGAAGGAGCATGTAAATAAGCCTGCACATCATTCATGGGAGAAAGGAGCAGGTGCCGATCAAAAAATGGCAGCTGGAAGAGGGATCATCATACAGGAGAAGGTAGGGGAGGAGCAGCAAAGAGGACCAGGTGAGAGAATGGCAGCACAAGAAGGGGCTGAACAGAGGAGGCGCTGGGGCACCGAGAAGGAACTGCACAGAGGGTGAAAAGGGCATTAAGGAGGAGCAGCATAGAAGGTCAGGGGGCCAAAAAAGGAGCAGCAGAGACCAGTGAAAAAAGGTGCAGTCTAACACTAGTAGTTCCATTCTTCGTAAACTAGAGGATGTCACATTCACTGTACCAACAAACCAAATACCACAGGTATCACACGAGTCTAATCAAACATGTACGCATTTCCAAATGTGGTTCACTGCTAATAACCTCAGTTACATTACTCTCATAGAATTGCCACATTTCCGGATTTAGAGGCGACTGGCCGTTTTAGTGCAGTCTCCAGCTTTCCGCTGTTTAACCCTGGGTTTAACTGCCCCGACTCCCTTGAGAGAATTAGAGGCTCCGAAATTGCAAAACGTCACTATCCTCCAACTTGCACACGTTAATACGGAATGTTATTAATATCTTTTGTTTGCTGCTCATCCACAGATTTGATGGTTTGACTTTTGTGTGTTCATCTATTCCCAACTGTCAAGGATTATTAGTGTTTAAGTAACGGGAGGGGAAGACTTTCAAAAGATACAGGACATACTGGCACAAATAAATTAATTTTGATTTAATAATGAAAAAACGTTATGGCCAAATAACTGGTCAAGTGGGCTTGCTAAAAAAGGTATTAAAAAGGACAATTTGGATATTATTTATTGTATATAGTTCTATCAAGAACTTCACAATTAACACATTCATTTTTAAATATCATATTTACAAATTCATATCATATCCCATTTAACCAAAACCAAACGTTTTTACATTTCAGCGATCAAAATCATTAAATATGCATACAAAATAAAGTGCATTTACAAAACATAGAACATATCATTTTCACATTTTAGGACAATATAAAACATTTAAAACATTCCCAATATTTCTTTGTTAGCCAGACCTAAGATGAATTTCCTGCGACAGCCCCACTATAGGGTCTTTCACTATTGGACACCTGGAGGTATTTTAAGGCCCCAATCCAAACTAACGTGCTAAGTGCAATGCGACCCAGTCGGAATTCAGACAAATTACCCAGAAATCATCAGTCGTGTTAACAAATTTGCCCAACGTAGACATGTAAAGAGGTCCCAACTGTGGACATTCCCTCAGTACGTGCTCCAAATTTGTTGGGATAGTACAAATACAACAAATTCGGTCTTCCGCGGCTAGATTCCACCTCCCACAGTAGATTGCACGCACCAGCAACTGGTTTGTGTGCAGTTTTAGCCGAAATCTGCAGCAGAATAAATTTACATAATCACAGTGTGTTAGAACAAAAATATATGTTATTATAATTGCATTTTTCGGACATTTAGTATCTCTTGTTTCCATTTCTTGTCTATATGTTAGTTAAAAGTATATCATTGGCTTCTCTGGTCCATCGCCCAAATGGTCCTTGGCTCCTTGGTGAGCAGCTCTCCTTTGGTCCTCGTCTTCTTGAGTCTGTCAGCCCTCTGGTCCTTGGCTCCCTTACATAGTTGCCAGGTAGCCCTATGTCATGTGTGACAATGTGGGCATCTCCTGTTGAATGCTGGACTGCCATTCTTGTACTTCCCGTGATAGGTATGGCCTATAAGTACCAGCATGCAAGTGAAAATCAAGGAGTGGCTTATATCATCATGCATGAAACGGGCCCACTGCGCAACTATTCCCTTGTGAGCTGTGTGTTGCTCCTCTGGTCTGTCATACTCCTGGCCTTTGACTCCCTGGAGAGTCATCATCCTCTGGTCAGTCACCCTGCTGGTCCTCACCCTACCATCCTTGCGAGCTCATACTTTAAAAAGCCCTTCTTCTGCATTACATGTTTTTGAAACCGCTAAGTAATCCAAACAAACCTACTGTGACTGCACGTTCCAAAGATGTAAGGCAGGGATTGAACCTGGGCCAGACACAGCAAAGTGTTCTGCCTGCAGAATAGTGCAATCGTAAAGCCTATTTACCGGAAAGGTACGGAGGCAATCAGAATGAGCAATTCCACAGGTCTTCGAATGTTATGAATAGAGCTCAAGTCCAGAAAAAAAGTGTGGGGGATCATTAACATAGGCACAGGGACTGAACGTATCCGAAAGTGAAATATTCAAATTTAATTCAACTTCCCTTTTTTAATAGAAGGAAATTCAAAACAAATGTGCATTGGCTTTCACAAAATCATACCAGAAAAATAACAGCTAGAGGAGATTTTACTAGAACACTGCTGGCAAAGTATACAAGTCGTGCACCTTATAACCCGAAATCTATATTGAAATATTCTATGGAAAGCAAAATGCCAATATAAGACATGTGCTTTGAAGAAACTTTCATGTGGTTTTGTGGGTTCAAAATTCTGGTGGGCGAAAACTTGAGCAAACAAGCTTTTTTGCATGATGGCCTCTGAAACACCCAATGGGGATGGAGTAGGCACTGGGAAAAAAGTTTGGCGGACACGGTCAACCCACATGTAATCTCAACTTCTAGCCTGAAAATCAGCACCGGGGCAGGTAGAACATCTTCAGTCCAGGACCAGCTCTTCCCACATCCATGGAACTGGGAAATCATCCCAACAAATGTTCCCTCTGATCCTTTCTCCTCCTCACTACAACATTTGGCTTTTAACAATACTCCGTTTTATAGATCAGAATTGAAAAGTACACACATCATAATTGAAGTGCTCCAACAATATAGGAATCCTTATAGAAATATATTGAACAAAATGAGTACACATGTTGCGTTTTCACCTCATCTTGAAGCCTATAAATACCACAATGCAATTCCACAAAATGGCTTGTAGGCTGTCTTTCAAGACTTAGTCGTAACAAAAGATAATGTGAAATGGTAACCTTTCGCATGGTTTAACAAAGCATGCTTTATATGATGCCAGTCCCAAAAAAACACTAATGCAGTTAGCACACCAAATACGGACACACGAATACTAATGAAATAGTGCACAACTATTTGTTGTCAACATATTTAATAGCAACTCGTTTTTCTGTATGTGCTTTCAGTATAAAAAGCACCTTTTCAAGCCCTTGTCCACAACAAAGGTTCTTAAATGGATAATTACTTTTAAAAAGTGTGAATAAAGAGGTGAACACTGATATCAGTGTACTGCTTCCTCCTACTGCATCCCGTGACGGCGAGGCCTCACTCATGTTCTAAATTAGAACATAATGAACTGGAGTAGTTCAACAAACTTCCCCCCAGCCGTCACCCTGACCATAAGCTTCCCTATCTGCAGTTCAAGGACCCCTGCTGCCAATAAAACTAGCACCAGGGGTCTGATTGAAATGAAGATAAGGAAGCTGTTCGTCGGCCGGGAAGTTAACTCCAGTGCATGCCTGTTCAGGCTCGCAGCAGTTAAGTAATTGTACTTGTTGCTCTGATTACTTACCAGTAATCTTCATTACTCCTAGTCCTACTATTCCTCATCACAGTACTTACTTCATGAGGCCCCTGCCTCCGACACAGGACCTTCTTCTATTTCTTTGAATTCCTTTAACTCCTCCCCCACAACCACGTCACTCAGTTTCATATTACCAAGCCAGAGCATGGGACCTTCCCCGCAGGGAGGGTGAGGAGGGTAGTCAGTACTGTGATGAGGAAGAATAGGACTAGGAATAATGAAGATTACCAATTAGGTAATCAGAGCATTACCTCCACGTCCACTCTTCCTCGTCCCAGTACTTACTTCATGAGGTATACCAAAGCAGCAACGGGGAAAAGGTCCCAATGAGAGACAGAGCTAAAAACAGTGCAGCAAACACACCCACAATAACTCTCAATTCACATCCCCACAGACACAACTCCAACCACGAAGGAACCAAGCCCCCGAGTGGGAGAAACAACCCATAGCGGTTGATGAAAATCCCTAGACCAGCCAAGGCGGTAGCCATACAAATCTCTTGCAGAGAAAAACCCTCCTTGCATCAGCCCAGGAAGCCGCCAAACCCCTGGCGGACCGCCCCTGATCGTGCGCAAGCACAGGCAGGCCAAAAGCCACATAGGCCCTGGAGATCTAACTCGGAACCACCGGAACCATCAGAAAATGGAAACCACAGATGCATTATGCCCAGCCCCAGCCGGACCACAAGCAATCAGAAAACTATCAGATTGGTGGAAAAAAGCAAACCTAGCCAAATACTCCAACACGTCCCGCCGGACATAATGTTAAGGCAAGCCAACTCCTCATGCATTCTCGGATCATGAACGAAGTCAGGGAGAACCAGATCCTGAGAGGTGTGAAAACCGAGATACAACTTAAGGGAGGAACTTCGGACCACACCTCAGGACCACCGAGTCTGGCAGCACCCTCAGGAAAGCAGGGTGACATAAGAGAGCCCCAATCTCCCCAATCCTACGGGCAGAAGCGAGGGCGATAAGAAAAGAAGATTTCAGTATAAGATGTTTGATATCAATCTCGGAAAAGGGCTCAAAAGGAGGCCCTTGAAGGAACGGTAATACAAGAGGGAGATCCCAAGGGGGAAGCCCTTTACCAGCACAATAACGGGAAGAAGAAAAACCGTGGAGCAACTTCCCCACCAGCACCTCCCCATCCAAGTGACCATCAGATCCCCCCAAAAGCAATTTCATGGAGGCCCACTGAGAGCGAAGCATGGGGGAAAAAAAAAAACTGCCAGGCCCCTGTCAAAAGCCCTTCTGGAGGAATCGAAGGATAGCAGAGGCCAGAACGCAGGGGAGGGATCCCAGATCGCCCATACCAGTCTCGGAAATGGCCCAATGCCTGCCGAACAACTTCAGAGTGGAGGGTCTAAGAGCATCTATTATGTACTCAACTACAGGATCTGAGAACCCCTGAGATATCAACCTAGCCTGAACAATAGCCACACAGCCCATTGCATCTAGTGGAATTCCAACCGCAGATCCCCTTGAAGAGGACACGGCCACCTCGGAACCAGCCTAGGTTCCTAGGACCGAAGCTCCAACAGAGAGGGGAGCCAACTCCGGCGGGACCAGAACTGAGCTAACAACAACACAGTTATCCTGGACACTCTGATGCGCCAAAACTCCCAGGGCAGAAGGGGAATAGGCGGAAAGGCATAAAGGAAATCCCTAAGGCCACTGTACAGAGAGGGCGTCCATCCCCCAATCCCTCCGGCCTGAAACCGAGAGCAGAAGAGGAGAACTTCTGCTGAGGCCAGGGATGCGAACAGGTCTAGAACCAGGTACCCTAATCTGACACAGGTCACCGCAAAGACCTGGGCCAACAGGACCAGCTCCGCCGAGGAGTGAAAACCGGGGTCTGAGAAGATCCGCTTGAACATTGTCCACCATTCTGATACGTGAGGCCACCAGAGACACCAGATGAGATTTCTCCAAGGTGCCCATCAGCGCTGCCAGAGCATTCAAGGAGAGGCCGGAACCCCTTTTGCAGTTGACATATGCCAAGGCCGTCGTATTGTCCGATCGGATCAAAACCGCTGACCGTCCAGCAACTCCTTGTAGTACACCAGAGCTTGGACAATGGCACAACTCTTGCCAATTGGATGGTCGCCGGCTCTCCCCAGATCTCACAACCCTTGAGGTGAGAGGACCCCCAATGTAGACCCTTTCTGCTGGCGTCGGTAGTAAGAGAGGCCACAGGAGGATGGACCATGCACACCTCAGCCTGTAGACCCGATACCCCCTGCGACCACAGCAGGGAGACTCGCAGTGCTGGGGACACTGAAAACACAACTACGAAAGCCGAGACGTCGGAAGCCAGTGGGAGAGAGTTTAAGACACCAGGGGACGTAACCGTTGACGGGCTCAAGAAACCGGAAAACTCGCAAGACTCCACGTGCCCCGTAACTTCAGCAACAGGCTAGCCGAGACACACTGCCTTCTGAGAACCCAGCCCAGACCAGC
This sequence comes from Ambystoma mexicanum, assembly GCF_040938575.1. Taxonomy (NCBI): domain Eukaryota; kingdom Metazoa; phylum Chordata; class Amphibia; order Caudata; family Ambystomatidae; genus Ambystoma; species Ambystoma mexicanum. Next base: position 1,093,046,498 of record NC_090929.1, read on the forward strand.
CAGCAAGCACCTCGCCTGCTCAACATCCAGAGTACGCTCTCCCCAGACGTCCGGACAAGCAGTGCAGGGTCTTGAGACACATAAGCAGTTGACATCCTAGAAGGCATAGGGACCAGGAACACCCGCAAGTAGAAAACTTGACCCTGAGCAGCGAGAGGAACGGGCAAGACGGTAACCCACAACAATCGTTCGAAGAGAACGGATCCCATGGCCAACTACTTGGACCGTGAACTGGGTACCAAAGTCCTAACCATGCAAACCTGGACAGGAGGAGACAGGAACTGCAACTGATACCCCCTCCGGAAGTAGCCCATTACCCAGGAAGCCGAACCCCACCGGTCCCATACACCTCCGATAAGATAGAGACGAGGAGCCAGGGAAAACCGCCAGTCACTGCACTTGCACCAGAGGAAAATCACAGGACGTTGAAGCATGCCTGCGCCACAATATAACAGCATGCTTGTCAGCCCACAATAAGATCGACTTATCAAAAGGAAGATACAGGACAGCCCAGAAGTCCAGCAGACCTTGGCCCCCCCCAGCCGACAGAGGAGTCACCAGGCTGGCGTCAAAAGGGCAGAGTACTGTCACAAAGCGGGGCAAAGCATTCCATCCCGGATAGCAGACATCAAAGGCAACCCCCCACCTGGGGTATTCCTACACTGGAAAAACCCACTGAACTGACATCTCCCTCCACCGGCACCAGGGGCTCTGAGAACCCCTCTAAGCACAGACGTGTGCCACCATGTGCCATATCACTTCCCACAAGTCTGAGAGGAGACGTGAAAGCAACTCGTCGGCACTGGAGGACCTAGGCCCTAAAAGAAGAGACACTGGGAACCCTCTGAATGGCCATTACTTCCATGATGCATTTTCTATAATTCCATGCAGGACAAGGGAAAAGAAAATGATCTCCTTTGACCTTCCCTCGTGCAGTTCAGAGGAAGAGGACAGGACAAGGAGTCTGCATCCATAGATAGCACAGACCCAAACACACCAGTAACTCGCCACATTACTGAGAGGTGGCTTCAGCCCTGTATTCAGTAGCTGGTAGCCCCAAGTTCTAAATCGTTCCAATGCGTCAGTCTAGGAAGGATGAAGGGCCGAGTCAGCACCGCAGATACTCGAACCCAAAGTGTAGACTATGCCAGGCCGGTACCCTTCCGGCCGCTTGCAGACACGGCCAAATCTGCGCCATTTTCACAGGCTGCACGCAAAGAATGCAGCCAACATCCGGTGCATCCTGGGCTGTGTGTGTCTGAGGAGCGGGTGGTATGTGACATGCCTGTGACAGAACAGAACACCTGCACTTTCAAAGACTCTCTGCCACTGTCACCCCACGACAAGAAGCAGAGAGGCCTCACAACAAAAAGGGAAGGCTAGGCCATACTGCCAAGTGCTTGCCATCATTTCCAACAAAGATGTGTACACAAAGCACGAGGAAACGGAGTGTTGAAGGAGTCAAGATGGCCATACCAGCAGAAGAGGGGAGAAATATCAAGCACAGTCCTACCCCCTCCTTACCTTTCCCCAGAGAATGCAGCTAACATCCGGTGCATCCTGTGCTGTATGTGTCTGAGGAGTGGGCGGTATGTGACATGCCTGCGACATAACAGAGCCCCAGCACTTTCAAAGACTCTCTGCCACAGTCACCCCACGACAAGAAGCAGAGAGGCCACACAACAAAAGGGAAGGCTAGCCCATACTGCCAAGTGCTTGTCATCATTTCCAATAAAGATGTGTACACAGAGCACGAGGAAAAGGCCTTTCGAATCAAGATGGCCAAAACAGGAGGTGAGGGCAAAAACATCAAGCCCAGTGCTCCCCTCTCCCGGGCCATGCAGTACCCGGGGCACAATGCTCACGCTGCAGTCCGGAGCCCAGCAAAGAACCGAGCGAGGCAATCCCGCTCAACTGTGACCCCAAGCCCCGCCGCACCTGAGAGAGCCGAGGGCCCCACCACACAGTCCCCCCCCAGGGGGCCAGCAATCGGTGCTCCCCAGTGCCCCGCACCAGGACGAAAAAGTCCAACCTGCCGAAGACAGGAAAAAATATACTGAGTGACGTGGATGTAGGGGAGGAGTTATAGGAATTTAAAGAAATAGAAGAAGGTCCTGTGTCGGAGGCAGGGGCCTCATGAAGTAAGTACTGTGACGAGGAAGAGTGGAGGTAATGCAGTTTGTCTGCTTATTACCCCTATTAAGTCAACAAGCGCAACAATAAGCGATCAATAGGGATAATAAAAGGAGGACAAAAACACCAACAAGTGACCTCCAAACATTATAAGCGACTTTGGGCAAAAAGAAGCCCAAAAGCACTTGTAATAAGCGGCCCTGACAGGCAACACTGGTCCAGACTACGAGCTAGAGGGAACACATGCAGTGTGGGTGGGACCACACTGAGAGAAACAGCTCTTGATTGGAGGAAAGTGCAGCATACCAGGGGTTGGATAAGGGGGCGATGCACCAGGAACATAGTGTTTTGGGAGGGGTAGTCAATTAAAGTGATGATCATTCATAGCAGGACTCAAGGAGACGGGCTACAACACTTAAGTAGTTTTAGGGAAACCATAATCAGGATATCACGGTTAAAACAGGGCAGATATGCACCTAAAAGACAAACGAAAGTTACGACAGCACTGCGCGACCTATAGGGCTCGCATTGGCCGTGCTGACGGTCTTGCAGTTTTCCATCTGTCACCTGGACTCACCTGGACTCACCCGCGGGGCTCACATTACATCACAGTTTCTCAGGGGCCCAATACGGGCGCCGCCATCTTAGCGACGGGCAAAAGCTCGGCGCGCAATACACGCACTTCCGGTGCAACTTCATGACGTACTGCTACCGGTTCAAATTAGGTTGGATGAAACCTACCTAGTCTGTGTTCGCATTTCGATGTTTGTTTTGGCATTTTCTTCCCTCCCGAGGACAAACACGCAGCGTCACCAGTCAATCTGTGTCATTCGCATTGAGCTGAACTAGTGTGCGTTTGTCTGCCGATAACACCCTTCAAACTGTCCGTGTTGTTTTTAGGGTGGCCCATTTTACAAAATGATTTCGCAGGATACTTTAGACGTTGAAACATATCGGAGTTGGTCTCCAGTGCGCGAGTCCATACGATATCGTTTGCGCGCCCCCATCAACGTTTTGGGTGACATTAGTTGCATATAGCATTTTAACACATACACAAAGCAAAAAAATAATACTATAGCCCTTACAGGCAGGAAACTCGCATATTACAGCTCTGTCCAGGAGGCCCTATAGGGCAAAATGCATGCAATCCTCCCAATTTGCATATGCATTGACACCAACAGAAGTGACTTCTCAGAAAAGGGACTTGCAAGGCGTATTTTTTGTCTTTGATGCTTCCAGGCACCATGGGAAGTGACATTACAAGATGCTGCTGTAAGTAAGCTGAGTGGCAAATAACTTTGTAATATAAAGTAAATGAATAGCACTATTATAAGGAGCAACTCTACAGTCATTACGCTTTAAAAAAAAAATAATAGCATGATATAGTAACATAAGATATGTATTGAATCACTCACGTAGGCTCCAGATACGACACAGCGAGATAACATGATTTGCCCAGGATCACACGCTTTGGTTAAATTGTGAAACCGGGATGTGAACGATTAAAGCAATTAAACACATATGTTCCCATGTTTAGCTGATCTACCCATTAAGGGTTTTCTGTCGGTTGGTTTCATGTGCCTAAATAGTACGTTCTTTATAGCAATGCCTTGAAAAAAAGCCCACATTATATAATAAACTAACCATTCATAGCAAACTAGCCTTACACTATATTGAGCAATAACAGTATGACTTTAGTTTTATTCTCACCAGACAAATTAACGTGAGCCTAATCTCACTTGGGATTTAAATCATTATGCGCCCTTCCCATTTCTTTTTACCCCCATTCATAATTCTTACGGACAAAATCGCCTGTTTATAGCCCCCCTGACGCCCATCAGTGACTAATTGCTCCAGTGGAATGCTCTGTTTACAAAAAAAAACACGTTAAAGATGTGTCACAGACACAGGAAGAGCCACTCTGCGGCCGGACCTCCAACTTCCACATGAATGTGTGTGCTGGAAAGGGCAAAATGACAGTGGGTACCGCGTCCTGCAGATCCCCTCTCCGGCTGCCCTGCCACAAGCAAAAACAGGACTTTTGGTGTCTGCAGAACGCAGTGTGATGTTACGTGGGCCATGGGAGACCAGGGTCATGTGACGGGGCGGGAGCAGAAATAAAGGAACCACCGGAACTGCGTATGAAAAGGCAGTCCGGGTTTAAGCACTATCCAAGCGTGTCGGGTAGTCTATTGCTGCGTTGAATGTTTGAAGGCCTATGTATGCTAATCGGCCTCCCTTGTCACCAGAGGTCCGCCTGATTTCAGAACAGAACACTGGCGACGAAGTAGCAAATGTTCGCTACATGTGCTTAAGGATCGAACGCTGCCACGTTTGCAAAGAGCCTCTGCGGTCGTTCCCAGAGACACTGCGCCACCAGAGTGAAACGTAATCACACGGATACACGCCGCACCACCTGCAGGCTCAACGGTACGTCATCCGTATAACGAACGCTCCAGTAAGAGTGTGTGAAGCCCGAGCGTTCCAGAAGCACTGGTAACACTGATCATACACGTGACGGTGCAGCGCACCTCAAAGCCCAGCCCACGCCAAATGCGCATTTACAACAACATCCAAAGAACATTTCCACCACAAAGTGCACAGCTAAATTCGAAACACAGAGACTTCAAAGCTAGCACAAGGCCTACTGCCGATGAACACTCCTGGTAAACACGTGCGCGCACATGCTCACGAAGGCTCTTCTCTAGGCACAGTCTAACACGCAGCATTTACTGACGCCATGTCAAGCACAAGCACAAGCCCAGCAAGGGCAGGAGCTAGCTTCACAGACAGGAGGAGCAGCATCTTCAACCCTGATCGACAAGACCCCTCACAGACCACACTTATGGGGCCATTTGACCCGTTTGCCACAGGAGCTGCGATTCGCTGGGGCATTTGGCTGCAACAGTTCAAACTGCATCTCGAAGCCAGGGAAGTCACCTGTTAGGACAGTTTTTCTGAAGTCCAAGGACTTAGTAAAACCATTCAACTGAGGCAGTACAAGATTCCACTCTTAGTACAAGGCTGTGCCACCTGAGTTCAGGGTAGAGTAGACAGAGCAGCCAGGCTTATTTTAGGAGGGAGAGAAGGCAGTAGGCACATTACAAGTGAAATTGTAATACAAATGATCCAAAGAAACACTGAAACACTATGTATTGTAAAAATAAAGGATTTCTTTAAATACAGGTAGGCCCAGATAAATCTAGGGGTTAAGTGAGTACTAACATATTATATGAAATCACAATATAAAACACTACACTATAATTGAAAGTACACAGACCCAAGTACACACCTTATTTGGAACACCTAACAGTAGTTCTAGGGAAGTCAAAGCCTTGTTATACACATTTAGTATAGGCCAAGCCTATTATTTGGGAGTAAAAGACCAATGGTTACTTTCAGATTACATTCAGTAATGCAAGGGAAGTAGGCCCTTCCAGTTGTACAGTGACTCTTGGAACAAATCACATAAACAGTCAACTGGACAATATACTTTTGTTGAATAGTGAAACACTTATCCTAGGTGCAGTAAAAACCTATACAAACTTTTGTCATAACACACAGTTATACCAGGTGAGTAAAACCTAAGGATGTAATATACAATTACAGATGCTTTTGAAATCAGGGAACCCCAGATTGAGGTAAGCAATAACTCTGGTAACTTATTTTGGATGGCACACAGCTAAAGGGTAAGTAAAACCCACATACTTTAACTTCATAATGAAGGGGGAAGTAAAACCCAATGTCACACTTTACTGAATAGTTATTCTAGGTAGGCAACAACCTAATGTAGACTTAATAACGAAAGGCTAGCAGCAAGTCAGGGGAGGCAAGACCCAGTTGGGGGACACTCATACAATTATCCTAACAGGACTAATCTGGTGATACCAACAGTTGGACACTCATACAATTACCCTTCAGGAATAATCTGGTGAAACCAACACATTACTTTTGTAAAGAGGCACAACCTAATCACAGGAGAGTAAAATACCTTCACATCTACTTTTTATTAGACTGGCAAAACAGTGGCTTAGGAAGAAAATGTGTTAACTATACTTCTAAGAATAGTGCATCACACATTCAAGATCAGTAAGAACTTTTGTAACTGTTGACTCTTAGGATTACAGTTACCAATCAACTCTTTACAAGTAAGCAAACCACTTGATTTCCTTTCTAGGCAGAAGTCTCAATCCCTTCAAAGTCTTTCCCTTATTCTTGGAGCATGAGTGTTCTCAGTGGCAGAAGGGGGGTCACTAGGACTAGTGACCAACAGGCAGTGTTAGAATAAGTTCTTTAGTAGCAAAAGTCAGAGTTCCTTAGGAAAACTGGGTAAACAGGTGAGTACTTTACTTTTAGAGTTAGAAGAGGGTCTAGAGGCTTCACAGAAGACACCCCAGCAGGATTCTAGCAGTGGGACTGGGTGCACTGGATGAGGGACCTCCCAATCACAGAAAACACCCCAGGACTACACAGAAATCCCAAAAGGCTTAAGGTAAGTATATACCCAAGCCAACACAGTACCTCAGCAATGAAGAAGAGATTGCAGCCGGAGAACTTCAGGGACTGCAGCCAAATACCGGTCAGTGGATTCCTTGTCCTGGAGACTGAAAACAAGACCTCAGAAGGGACTTTGCAGCAGGGATCGATGAAGAAGGCTCTAGGCAAGATTTATCTCACGGCTGAATGCGGTTCTGCGGATTTGGCGCCTTTTCAAGGAGCACAGAAGAAGACAGAACATCACAGTTGAATTCTCATTGTTTTAAAGGTCCAGCACTCTTGTAAGGGGACTTTTCAGACTCGATTCGTGTCTCTGGAGATACCCCAAGATGCCCGCGAAGTGTTGGAATTCGGAAGACCATGCATGTCACGACTCGCTCCCTTCGCTCCCGTTCCCGCCACTTGGGGGCATGTTTTGGGGCTTATTCCTTGCTGGACATTTCCTCCGAACCTAATGCCACAGTGCTGTAATGAATTGGGAGCGCTAAATCCCTATTTTTCCAAACTACTTCCCTTCCGGATCCATTCCAGGTTTTTGGCAGCCAGCATGCTTCTTTAACCAAATGACTGTGCTTCCCAGAATGCCTGGCCCACTGCTCCACCTCCACCCTTGCAGGACAAGGTTGGGTGGAGGATAGGCAACACCTGTGGCTGCAGGTGCAGCAGTCAGCACACCTGAGGCGTGTGCTCGTTAAACAGCTTTAAAAGCCTCAGTCTCACTTCAGTCCAGCGCTGGTCATCGTTTGCAGTGTTCCTGTTTTTGACTAGTCCCTGGTTCCTGGTTCCTTGCCTTTGTACCTACTTCCTTGTTCCTGTTTTCTTGTTTCCTCCGCCCTGAATTTCGGATTCAGGAGCTAATTGATTTCTGCTCCCTTGATTTCCCTTTTTGTCTTCCTCTGTTTGCAGGCAGCAATTCTCAGTGCTTTCCCCTTTTAGATGCAGCCCAGTTTGTCTGTGTTCTATATTTCTTTGACTCTGTCCTTTGCTGCTGTTACCCATTTGCCTTAGCCTTCCTCTTAGTTTAGTTTCCTGTCTTTTCCTTGGAGGGGTAGGGAGAAGTTTGCATAGGTTATTTCGTTTTTCCCTGCTCCTGATCCTTACTTTCTAGAGGATCCATTCCATGTTTTCCACTGCACTTCTGCATTTATTTTCCCTTTGATTATTAGGTGTGGTGTGCGGTAGTAGCTAGCTCCTGTGTGAATGCTTATGTTTTCCTCACTATTTTGTAGACACTATTCCCACTTAGGTATTTAGTTTTCCTTCCTTTGCTGTTCTAGCCTTTCGGGGTCCCAGTTTCTTCAACAGGATTCGTGGGCTAGCTGACATTTAAGAGGTTTATCTCGTCCTCGTGAGTACAGTTCTTAAGTTCCCTTCTGTAATACCATCAAGAGTGTTAGTACACAGATCCTGTCATTGCTTGCCCTCCACGTGGGTTTAGCGCTGTCAGTACCTGTAACAGCAATTGGGGGTAAGGCGCTTGCCGACTTTCCTCGCGGTCAGGTGCTTACCCCACATCCCTTTTCATATATTGGTTTTGATGTCACACTCTATTTGCACTCCTGGGTTCTAGCATACCTGAGTCGTAGTTCCTGGGTGCACATTTCCCTTGCCATATTCGCTGCCTTTGTACACGCCTGACTAATCCTGACAGTATGACCAGCCCAAGATTCCCATTGAATATGGCAAGTTTAAGAAAGAAAGGCAGCAAGGCCTCTAACAAGTTAGTACAGAAAGCTTCCCCTACATTTACCTGTGACAATCAAATCACTAGTCTTGGCTTAAATGAACTCCTTGTCACGAATGGGCATTTACGAGCAAAGTATTTTCCCCATAGGATGGCACATCCTACATTGCCTGATCCTAGTTCGATCTTTTGTTCTGATCCCGATTCTATGTCAGCGCAAGCCTTAGCCGCAGAAAACAACACACTGTTAGACTTATTATACAAGAGTACCTCTGTTGTTGAACCCCATGATTCCAGTTGTGCTTCACCTCAGATAGAACAGTTTCATGGTACAAACATAACGAATGGAGGGGTTCCTTGCATAACTTCAGTTTTCTACCCTCAGTCCAAATACTTCTTTGCACAAGTACATACGGTAGTCCCTAATGTCAAGAGGTCTAAGGTCAATAGATTGCTTAAGGGTAATACAGACCAAGTTAGTATGAGAAAGTATAAATCTCAGAACCTGAAAGCAGTTGAGGACAATGCACAATCGGTGCACATCCAGATTGCTAGTGCAGGATCCAGCCCTGATGCCACTATGCCTCCCCCTGTGCCTACTGATAGTGATGTACAGTTAATGCAGGGCATGCTAAGAGCTAAGCTTGAGGAGTTAACACAACAATTCATTTCTTTACAAGAGGAGAATAAGATCTTGCACGCATTCCTGAATACACCTCAGACTTTATCCATTGATGTTGATGAAGTGAACACAGTTCAGCCCCTGAGTGCAGAGACTTTGGTAAACCATGATAATTGCCAATATGTTAGATCTATTGGAAGTGAAAGTCTTTCTTCTAGCACAGCGCTCAATCTGGGCACAGTTTCTAACAATTGTTCTGCTGATTGTCAGGGATTGCAGTTAGCTGAAGATTTACAAGCCACTCCTTTACCTAAAGTTTCCTGTGTAGCAGTCTGTCATAATTCTGAGCTAGCACACATACAAGCTTCTGATCTCCAAACACAATACACAAAGGTGGCATACACAGATTCAGTCACTACAGTAGGCTTAGGTCCTGCTCTTGATACAGCTGCTGAGACTGAAGTAGATGTTAAAGCTGATGTGGAAGATGATCTTACCTCTGGGTTCACTCTTCCTTCTGCCAATTCTGATCAATACGAACAGTCAGAGACAGTACAGATTTCATGTTCTGATGAACTCATTCCACAGTATACAGAACCAAAAGACCAGCAGGCGATTCCTGAACTGTTGATTGTTAATCTGCCTCTTTCAGAAGCTAAGACAGAGGAATGGACAATTGACGAAATCCTGATTAACAGAGACTTTACTATGGTGATTCCACTGGTTGATTTTGACTTCCACAAAGAAAGAGACTCTGTGTCACCCACTAAAGAAAAGGACTGCAAGGGTACAGTTCAGTCCTTGGTTACTGGAGCCAAGGAGTCTAATGCCCTAAAGGTGCCCTCCATTCCTGAGCCACTAATGTGTCTATCAACTTCTGAGACTTCTGTGTGTCCTCCTACAACCATTGACTCTTCTATGATCCAATCCACAGCCCTGCAGTCATCTTTGGTACACGTGTCTTCAATCAATGAACCGCTGCCATGTCTGCCATTTAATCAAGAGCCTCCACCATGCACGGGGTTAGTCCCAAAGACCCTGACATGTTTGGATTCAGCTACCGAGATGGCTCCAACTCGCATGCCTTCAGCTTCAAAGTTTCCTCTAGCCTGCCTGTCTTCAGCTACAGTGACTCATCCAGAAGATCATCCTTCAGCCAGAGAGCCTCCGGTAGTCCATCATATGTGCATGTCTTCAGTTCCAGAGTTTATTGCTTGTTTGCCTTCAGTTCATGATACACCGGTATCCTGCTTAGCTTCGCTTCCAACATCAGAGGTATACCTGTCTACACCATCAGATCCTGCTATATTTTCTACTGCTCCAGACAGTCCTCCTGAATCCCAAACATTTACTGTCGATGAACGTTTAGATTGCCTTTCTTTTGCTTCAGGAGGAGCACCAGAATGCCTGCCTTTTCCACAAGACGATTCTCCCAACTGCTTCACTTTAGCATCAGAGCCTCCTAAAAATGCAGCATCAGAGTTTGAGACTTTTGCCAGCTCCCGCTTCAGAGTCATCAAGCTGGACCAAGTGGTGAGTCAGAACCACTCACCTGGGTGTGCACAGGGGGTGGTGCAGACCGGCGTATTACCTACAGAACTTGTGCAACAGAATACCGCCAAGAAGCACCAGTTGGGTGCTAGTAGCCAAAGGAAGGGAATGACTGCTGCAGTTCAAGATGTGTCTGTTATTGCTCCTTCTGCGAGTGTGCCTGAAATACCAAGTACTGTGTCTATCACTCCTATCGGTATGCCAAACGTCCCTGCTGTTGTATCCAACGTGCAACAAAGTGGCTACACGACTGTCACCAGGAGTACCAGCCTCGTACAACCCATGGGACTTCCAGGCATCCAAGGCGTAGAATATGTGCAGTCAAACCTTAATCATTTTCAACCACAAGCCTTTTCCCAGATGGATGACAGAAAAAGATCTGAACCTCTACCTCAGCCGGCACCTTCTCTAATGGCTGAACATGAACATTTCCTGAAGCCAGCAACTTCCTCACCTCCCGCAGGTCCGCTCTCGGCAGAAAGGCTAACAGAACTTCTACCATCGTCTAAGGCAAGTTGCACCAGCCTGCCTCCCTCCTCAAAGACTTACAAGAGTCCACTCCCAGTGACTGAGCTTCCTGGACCTTCCAACTCTGCTCCAGGTCCTGCAAGTTCTTCATGCCTTTCTTCGAACCATGAGTCTCTTCCTCACCAGAAGTCACAGTTTCCATCAGTATCACCTCCAAAGACAACACACTCCTATCATGGAAGCCCATCTGCCTTTGCCCACAAGCCACCATTTCCATCAGTGCCACCTCCAAAGAAAAAGCACTCCCATCATGGAAAGAAGAAGTCTCGTACGGGTGGCGGGCACCCGAAGAGGGCCGTAGGAGGGGGTATACTGTCACGACTCGCTCCCTTCGCTCCCGTTCCCGCCACTTGGGGGCATGTTTTGGGGCTTATTCCTTGCTGGACATTTCCTCCGAACCTAATGCCACAGTGCTGTAATGAATTGGGAGCGCTAAATCCCTATTTTCCAAACTACTTCCCTTCCGGATCCATTCCAGGTTTTTGGCAGCCAGCATGCTTCTTTAACCAAATGACTGTGCTTCCCAGAATGCCTGGCCCACTGCTCCACCTCCACCCTTGCAGGACAAGGTTGGGTGGAGGATAGGCAACACCTGTGGCTGCAGGTGCAGCAGTCAGCACACCTGAGGCGTGTGCTCGTTAAACAGCTTTAAAAGCCTCAGTCTCACTTCAGTCCAGCGCTGGTCATCGTTTGCAGTGTTCCTGTTTTTGACTAGTCCCTGGTTCCTGGTTCCTTGCCTTTGTACCTACTTCCTTGTTCCTGTTTTCTTGTTTCCTCCGCCCTGAATTTCGGATTCATGAGCTAATTGATTTCTGCTCCCTTGATTTCCCTTTTTGTCTTCCTCTGTTTGCAGGCAGCAATTCTCAGTGCTTTCCCCTTTTAGATGCAGCCCAGTTTGTCTGTGTTCTATATTTCTTTGACTCTGTCCTTTGCTGCTGTTACCCATTTGCCTTAGCCTTCCTCTTAGTTTAGTTTCCTGTCTTTTCCTTGGAGGGGTAGGGAGAAGTTTGCATAGGTTATTTCGTTTTTCCCTGCTCCTGATCCTTACTTTCTAGAGGATCCATTCCATGTTTTCCACTGCACTTCTGCATTTATTTTCCCTTTGATTATTAGGTGTGGTGTGCGGTAGTAGCTAGCTCCTGTGTGAATGCTTATGTTTTCCTCACTATTTTGTAGACACTATTCCCACTTAGGTATTTAGTTTTCCTTCCTTTGCTGTTCTAGCCTTTCGGGGTCCCAGTTTCTTCAACAGGATTCGTGGGCTAGCTGACATTTAAGAGGTTTATCTCGTCCTCGTGAGTACAGTTCTTAAGTTCCCTTCTGTAATACCATCAAGAGTGTTAGTACACAGATCCTGTCATTGCTTGCCCTCCACGTGGGTTTAGCGCTGTCAGTACCTGTAACAGCAATTGGGGGTAAGGCGCTTGCCGACTTTCCTCGCGGTCAGGTGCTTACCCCACATCCCTTTTCATATATTGGTTTTGATGTCACACTCTATTTGCACTCCTGGGTTCTAGCATACCTGAGTCGTAGTTCCTGGGTGCACATTTCCCTTGCCATATTCGCTGCCTTTGTACACGCCTGACTAATCCTGACAATGCACCGCACAGTGGCTGGAGGTACCAGGGTATTGGAGTATTGCAAGAACGCAAGGTCGCAGCAACCCGTGGGATGGCTCAAAATGCAGGTCTTCTTGAGTCCAGGCTCTGGGTTCGGGTCGTCGTTTTCGGAATCCCCTGGTCGATTGGAAGCAAGGGCTGCAGCAGGCTCGGGTTACACAGCAGGGTCTCTGGTCGCTGGAAATCTTCTCTAACGCTTTTCCTTCGTCATCCTCTTCGGTTTTCTGTTCCAGTGGTCGACATGACTTCAGCTTCCAGGTTTCCAGTATTTATCAGGAACTACAGCACAACCTCTGCATTCTCTCCCTGCATTTTACAAGAAAAGGGCATCTGGTTGTCCAATCAGGACAGCCAGCCCCCCACTGGGATTTGTCCCAGTTGAAGCAAGGCGTAAGACAAAGGAGGGAGAAGTTTTGGACTCCTCCCCAACTTCCTGTGGTTACAAACTGACTGGAGCCTGGGCGGGGTGTGCAGGGGACTCCCACCGAAGACAAAGCACACACAAAGGAATTTCCCGCCCTGCATGTCAGGGGAAGGAACAAGAAACGACAAGAAACACTAAAATGGCAGAAAAAGAAGACGGCCATTTTGGTAAAATTAGCACCCTTAAGTGCCTTTACTGCAGCTGTGATTACAGCCCACGGTAAAGGTGCACCAAATTAGTAAAAGGTATCACTGCCACCAGTCATTAAAGGTAAGCTTGTCACTGTAACAGAATTGTTACAGTTTTAATATGAAAGGGGATACATTGTATCTCCCCAGCACTCCACATAAGGTGCGGTGTGCTGGTTCCACAGAATAAAATGTAAAAGGGATCCAAAGATCCTTTTTACCCTTGGGAACTGTAGTTCACTCAAGGTTAGCACAAGAAAGTTAAATGGGGAGCCCTTAGGGCAACCCAGCAACAACAGGCACTTATTGCCAATAAGTTGTTAAACAAAATAACTTTAAAAAGGCACTATGGAGAGTCTTAAAAATGACACCCATAAAAAGAGTTAAAGATTAGGTGAGTATGAAAAAAGGTTCCCACTCACTGTGGTATTAATGAAAAATATCCCACTAGAAAAGCAAAAAGTTCTGGGGTTGAACCAAGAAAGGAAGATTTACCAGCTCTGTGGAAATCTTACCTAACATCACCGGAAACAGAAAGAGAAGCACACTCCTCCTGCTTAACATTGGGGCAGTCGCACTGCGTCTATTCAACACGCTCCCCAACATTGGCACCGCCGATGACTATGATGCAGCTAAACTCACTCTAACCAGAAAGTTCAAGCCTGATCTCAACCCTGACTACGAGAGGTTCCACTTCTGCATGGCCAGACAACGCGAAAAGGAGACCATAGACAACTTCCACGCCAGGCTGCTTGAAATGGCTGTAGGGTGTGAGTTTCCAAATTAACAATTCACGACCCTCCTCCAAGTCATTAATGGACTATCATCTGAAAAACTGCAGAGAGCAGTGCTGTCCGAGAAAGGGATCCAACTACCGCACATCCTTGTAATGGGTCGACTTCGAGAATGCACAGACGACCACGTGGCAGTCATTGAAGTTGCGATCCAACGCCTGCCACTAGACAACCCCCATAAAAGCGAGGAAGTCGCAGCAATAAAAAGAGGGCAAGCCAATCAGGAACAAGATGGAAAGCGCCCCAACTACTCAGGACCCAACCGCCCACCAGCGCAGAATGACACATGCAAGTGGTGTGGTGGCCCACCGGGGTGAGCCATGACCCGCGTGGGGCGCCACATGCCTCAAGTGCAAGTGTTTAAACAATTTTGCCTACACCCCACCAGCCCGAGAGAAGCAGGCCAGCAACCATCTGATCAACGAAGGAGGTTCACTCTGCGGGAACCATCACGCCAACCAAGAGGGCAGAGCAAGAGCAGTTGACAGCTCACTGAGGTCACCCAGCTGCAGCGAAAGCGAGGATAGCGAAGAAAGTGTCTGACCGGACAGGCGCAGAAAAGAGAGGCAGAAGAAATCTAGCAAGAAGATACACCGTGTGCACATGATATCCACAGTAGAACCACGCAAATCAAAACATAGGAGGAGCAAAGAACAACGAAAGCGCCCCGCCTGCACCGTCTTTTCAGACGGAAACCCTATGAAAGTAGTCATCGACACAGGAGCAACTGTAAATTTGATGCAACAAAATCTACCCAATGCCGTCACTCCAGGACAAGAAAGTGCAGCTATTTTCATATGGCTGCAAGAAACCACTACCTGTACGAGGGTTATTCTAATCGAACCTATTTTATGAAAACACCTCATGCCAAACAAGAATCTACGTAGTAGATGCTGGGGTAGAAACGCTACTGAGCTGTCGGACAGCAGAGAAACTGGTACTGATTCAGTTCGCTTTCAGCATACAACCAACAGAAATTGATCATCTCCTCAAAAAACATCACAGTGTATTCAAAGGCATTGGGTGCCTTCGGGGCAGGAAAATAAAATTGCATATAGATCCGACAATAGAGCTGAAAGCAGTGCCACATTGTCAAGTCCCCTTCCACATGAGGGAAGCAATTGAGAAGGAGCTCGAAAAGCTGGAGAAACCCAGCATCATTGAGAAGATATCAGGACTGACTCCATAGGTTTAGCCTATGGTAGTAGTGCAGAAACCAAGACAGCCTAACACTGTGAAAATCTGCATAGATATGAGGCTCCCAAACGCAGCAATTGGAAGAGAGTGGCATGTCACGCCAACCATCGACAAGTTGATCATAGACTTGACGGAGCTAGGGTGTTCAGCAAGTTGGACCTCCAGTCACAATATCACCAGCTAAGGCTGTCAAGGCAATCGAGATACATTGCCACATTCTCTTCCCATCTCGCCCTAAGAAGGTACAAACGCTTACATTTTGGCATATCCTCTGCAGCCGAGGTATTCCAAAACAAGATCCGCTAAGTCCTGAATGGCACGAAGGGGCTACAAACATAAGCAATGACATTATTGTTTATGGGACAAACCCAAAAGAACACCAAGAGAGACTTAGCAGTCCAACAACGACTAGAAGAAGCCGTGCTCACGCTGAATGCCGACAAATGTGAATTCTGCAAGGAAGAACTCAGCTTCTTCGGATACATCTTCAACTCCAACGGAGTATCACCAGATCCAGCAAAAGTGAGCGACTTAAAGAATGCAAAAGCCCCGTCATCTGCCACCAAAATGAGAAACTTTATGGGCATGGTCACGTATTGCGTGAGGTTTATTCCTGACCTTGCCACTCTTGCAAGCCCCCTGCGAGAACTAACAAAGAAAGACGTGAAGTGGGAATGGACGACACCACACCAACAGGCCTTTCAACAAATCGAAGACTCATTGTCCAGCACCGCAACCATGCCATTTTTCGGGGTGCGCTGTTACTTAGCTTGCAAAATGGCCGCAACCTGAGAAGCTCCGGTGATGGTGCACTTATCCTGCTTAAAATCCTGCGCTCTGGGACGTGCTCTATACTTCTGATGCTGCAACCGGGTGTTTGATGGTTGCAGGCTTGCTGGTGTACCTTCTGCGGTGGCCCTGCCATCTTGTGAGGGGCAGAAATGTCACTGAGTCGCCGCTGCCTTGCTGAGCCCTGGTGGACGAGGTGGGGGAGGAGCGCCCGGGCTGGGTGCTTGGCAGGCGGACCTTGGAGAAAGGATCCTGGGCCCCGGTAAGCTACAGGAGGAGTGGCCGCCTGCAGATTTGCGGGAAAGTTCGCTGTACCAGTGGATGCCTGCTGCTCCTGGAAGCCCGCCTTAACGCTCCGAAAATCTCTGGCCTCTTGCACGTTGGCCGGGTGGATCGCTGCATCGGGGAGGAGGCTGCCCGCGGGGGAGAGCTTTGGCGTGATCCTGCATTCGGCGGCTGGGCGGTCCTGGAGCCGGCTGCTGGGCTGCGCTATCGGGGGCTCTGTGGGGGTGACTGCCCCCAGTGGCGTAACACAAAATGTGGGGGCCCCCCTGCGAGCCATGCTGAGGGCCCCTCCCCCAACCCGGCAACAAATCACGGGCCGTGCCACACTCTAAGCCGGCCTAGATTATCACGCTTGCACAATTCTCGTGAACGTGCTGCTGAAGGGGTATGTCGCACACTGCACTAGGAGAAAGATATAAATATGTGTTTTAATGCTATATACAGCACACTTTCTGAGAAGAATTGGCTAAAAAGCCAGAGTGTTTGCCATTGTTTTGTAGGGTAAAACCAATCCAATACATGCAAATCACCAACAGTGCACAGGAACAGTAATGCGTTGCTACTAAAATGGTGGAGTGCATAAAATGGATGAAGGACATGGAACGGATGCGAGTGCATGGAACGGATGCAAGTGCATGGAACGGGTTGGCGTGCATGGAACGGGTTGGAGTGTACAGAATGACGTGACATACATGGAATGGTTTGGAGGGCATGGAACGTCTGAAAGAGCTTTGAAAGGAACGGTCTGAGTGCTTGAAACGGTCGTAATGCACGGAACAGTCGGAGTACATGGAACGGATGATGTTCATGGAAATATTGGAGTGGGCGCGATCTCAAGCACCTACAGTAAACCACCATATTCACATCTCCACGCTTACTGTCTTCTTTACACCACCACTCAAATAGAACACAGCGATACTATGACACCATTCGGTATAGCTGTTCTCATACCAACATCTGCCTCAAACTCCCCATCACTCTTAACTAAACACTGCTGGTGCTGGTTACACCCCCCCAGCCAGGCTGCCAGAATGAACACATACTATTGACCTCTCAACCACCACACCTACCGCTAAGAAGCAGCTATTTCACGAATGCCACACCAGCTGCACACATATTCGGTGCTCGCACGCACCTTTGACTCTCTGTACTCTCTCTACTGACTTGAACTTCGGTTCCCAAGGGCGTTCAACCTACCAGCGCCTTCAGACCATACCAATGGTACATAAGGCGCTATATAAATGCAAAGTAGCATAACATAACATACTAAAAATGCCATGCCACATTGAAAACATGTCCCACTGGCTGCACAATGTAGACCAGTGTAGACACATTATAACATTACAGTAAAGCATGCCAGGCCACATTTAGACTTACCTAGACTGGTTGTGCAAAAATGTCAGTCGAAGCAATGACACTCATCAAGAAGAGAGCACACATTGAAGCCTGGGTCTCTGCTGCCTCTAACAACACAGCCAAACTCTTTAAAATCTGCATGGAACTGGTCAATCCTGTTGCGGTCCCCACCTCTCCAGTTCCCTCCCAGACCTTCTGAATGGCTCTGACCTCTCACTTCTCTGCTAAAACTCAGGACATCCTGTCCACTATCTCCTCTTCCTCTCCCTCTTCCTCTCTCGGCCCCCCTTTGGCCATCTCTACCTCTCCTCCTTCTTTCTCCTCTTTCTCTCTGACAACACCTGACAAGGTTTCTAGACAATTCTGATCCATGAAAGTGCTGTCCAAACAGGTGCTCCCCTGCTCCTCCAGAACCATCAAGGACCATATTGACACCCTCAATGCACCCTCGCCGATTTCTGTAATCACTCTTTCACCACTGGAACGTTCCCTCTCTCCTTAAGGACTCCCTTGTGCACCCACTCCTCAACACGCCGTCTGCCAATCCTACCTGTCCGGCAAACTATCGCCCATTCCCCATCATCCCATTCCTGGGCACACTCTTGGAAAAAAGCTGCCCATCTCCCAGCTTGCTCTCCACATTGAATCTGTTGGTTGTCTCCATGACCATCAGTCTGGCTTCAGAGCTGCCAGAGGCACCAAAACTTCTCTCCTGAACACCCGTGAAGATCTGCTCTCTAACCTGGATTCCAGCATTCCTTCTTTCCTAATCCTCCTTGATCTTTCCTCTACTTTCGACACAGTCAACCACGCCATCCTGATAAATCGACTACGTGAGAACCTGCGCATCACGGATCAGGCCCTGGAGTGGCTGAACTCCTTCCTCTTGGACTGCCCCACCAATGTCCAACTTGGTCCCTTTCTCTCTGCCACCTCTCTACCCCTGGCATTCGCCAGGGCTCTATCCTCTCACCTTGGTTTTTCAACCTCTCCTTGGCCCCTTTGGCCCACCTGATCTCTACCTTCTCCTCTAACTTTCAGTGTTATGGGGATGGCACTCAGCTTTCCTTCAGGCTCCTCTCATATCTTGCTCGTTCCTGACTGTCTATCTGTGATTCAGGATTGGCGCCCCTCCAACGATTTCTACCTTAGGGCCATTAAGATGGAGATCCTTTTCATTGGGACCCCTGCCCCTGATTTCCCTTTCTCACCCTGGCCGCCCACTTTGGACACTCTTCTTTCGTCTTCCTGCGAGGCAAAAAACCTATTGTGTCATCTTCGACTCCACTCTCTCTTTCTCTCCTCGCATCTCGGGCGTTGCCAAGAAGTCCCACTACCTACCAGCTGCTCCTCCTCAAAGGGACTCTTCCCTTTTTCACTTTCCCCCAGAAGCTCACTGTCTCCAGAGCCCTGTTTCTCTCTAGGCTGGACTACTGCAACATCCTCTTTCTCAAGCTGCCTTCCTCTACTCTCCGCCCTCTGCAACTAATCCAGAACAGGACAGTGAGACTTATCTTTGGCCACAAGCCCAGGGATCATATCTCTACAGCCCTGAAATCTCTCCACTGGCTCCCGGTGGTTGCAAGAATCAAGTTCAAGACCCTTTGCTTTGTCCACAAGGCTTTCTGGGGTCGGGCCTGCACTACATCCAACGCTCTCTTCCAAAATCCCTTTTTTCTTGAGCCCTTCCCCCGGCTACCCCCAACTCTCTAAGGACTAGATGCTTCTTCAGGCAGAGAGTGGGGGGTAGATCTATTTCCTCTGCAGATGCCTCCCTCTGGAATTGCCTCCCTGCCCATCTCAAACTTTAGCAGACCACCTGATGTTCTGGAAGCAGCTCAAAACTTCCCTCTTCTCCTCTGCTTTCGCTCTCTCACTCACCTGCTGACCTACCTGACCTCCCCTGCCGACCTACCTGACCTACCTGTCTGCTGTACCAACTGGTTGCTTGGCTACCCTCAGAGTCTCACTGAGTCCAGGCTCTTTCTTGATCAGTCACCCTTGCACTGCCTCCGACCTACCACGCACTTATGGACTGTAACCCTTATTCTCCTTGCACTAACGAGAGCCGCACTGTCCTGGCTGCTCTTACTCAGAGCATTACAGCCCTGTTTTCCCCTCCCTTCTTCCTTGCACTTCCCACCTCCCTTTCCCCTTGCATTTCTCATTCTCGCACTTGCACGATTTGAATGACACAAGGCCTAGTAAGATCATTTGTCTTGTCCACCCTCTATCTTCACTCCATTGCTTGTCGCACCAAGAAACACTTGTGTATAGGCAAGTTATAATAGACTTATATCATATAATTTTATCACAGATGCTCAAAAAAATATACAATGCTGCACTAAGAAATGGCTAGACTGGCAGCACCCAAATGCCAATCTAGCCAGGTAATTACACTTAGCAGGACTGCTTTATCAGAAATGCGCAGTTAAAAAAAAGTCATACTAAACTGAGGAATAACTAGACTGTGTGCACCAAAATGCCTCTCTAGCCACTAATACCACATATCATGCCTGCTTAGCCTGGACATGGACAACCATTATGATTTATCGCACAATCCCACCGCCCACACATCCCCTCTGCCTCCCATGCCCTACCCTAACCTCCAAAATCAGCTCCTTGGCCCAGAATTACCTTCACGTCCCTGTTCCTTGTCCCAGAGCTTACGTTTGAGGCTCCTTGCCTCATAGGTAAGTACTGGCATGATGAAGAGTGGGATTAGGAGTAATGAATATACAGGTAGCTAAGTCAGGCATTACCTCCATGTACCTCTACCTCATCCCAGTGTTTGTGTATGAGGCCTTGTGCCTCATACACAAGTACTGTCTCATACACAAGTACAGGGACAAGGAGGAATAGGGCTAGGACTAATGATGATTACCAATAAGTAATTAAGGCATTAAACACAAGTATGGGCTTAACAATATTCAGTTGACTAGGCTGCAGCACTCACCCCCAGAATTTTTGGGCTATGTTGACTCAACCTGGCTGACCTTCAGAGCAGTTACCGGACAGAACAGGACACTGATGTTAAATGGCACCTGGGTTTCGCTGTTAACAAGGGCCCAGCAGTTACTAACGTAAAGAATTTCACTGTTAGTACCTGCATCCAAATGGCAAATTTTTTAGGCAATTGAAATTGTGATGTGGGTTTAGTGCTTTTATCCCAGGGAAGTGATTGGAAGGGTAGAAAGGGAACAGGGGACCGTTCATTCTCACAACAGTTCATAAGTGGGTGCTTTCACACTTAAAGGAGAGAGCTAACTGCTTGTAACATTGCAGCTGCACTAGAACAGTCTCATTAAAAAGGTGTAAAGAAGTTAGATGCCCCCACAAAAATAAGTTTGCCTCCCCCACCACCCGTGAAGTTAGCGCTCTTCCAACATTTGAAGGATCAGCCCTCCGAAATGTAGGCTTTGTTGTGCCCCTGAACACACGCACAAACACCATTCACCATATACAAGCATGCACGCCCAGCAATCCTTACATTTAAGTGTGCACTCTTTCACCATACAGGCACACACAGGCAGCCATTCATACATTTAAGTGTGCACCCTTTCACTGTACACGCACACCGTCACCCATACATTTGAGTGCACCCTTTCACCATACACTCACACAGGTAGCCACCTCCACATTTAAGTGTACACCCTTTCACAATACATTCACACACGTCATTGGGTTGACGGGAGCCCTATAACTAAAAAAGAAATTGGGCCTCAGTATAAGTTTGCTTGTCTGGTAACAATGGTACTGGTAAACTTGGCGGTACCATTGTTACCAGACCAGCAAACTACAAGTTCTGCTCCTGGGTGCCTTCCCGCTCGCCAGGTCTGACCTGGCGGGCGTACCGGCACCCGCGAGCAGAGCATGTCGGATGCACCGGCACCATCTTAAATGGTGCCGGTGCATCCAAGCTCCCCATTCCCATTGAACCCTATGGGGATCAAATGGGAATGGGCAGCATTTTTTTTTCCGGTGCCAGCGAATGGGCAATTACCGGGTCCGGCAGGGCCGTAATGACCCAGTAATTTCCCATTCGCAGGTGCCAGAAAAAAGCGCAGGTTTGGCGGCAACCTGCCGGTTTTACCAGCAAGGCTACCGCCAAATTTGTAATGAGGCTGATTGTCTCTTTTTGACATCACTCTGACTTCATAAAGAAATTATTTCTGTTAAGGACCGAACCATAACGGAAATCATTTCTTTATGAAGGCAGAGTGACTTCAAAAATAAACTATTTCTTTTTTAAGTCATAGGGCTCCCCCAACCCAGGACATGGAAGCCTCCAGCCTGGGGTCTTCCATGTCATGGGGCAGGGGGAGCCCTCGGACTTCAAAAAGAAAGTTTCTTTTTGTAGTCACTCTGTCTTCATAGAAACATTATTTCTGTTACAGAAATAATTTATTTATGAAGGCAAAGTGATTTCAAAAAGAAATTTAAAAAAAAAATGTTGAAAAAAAAAATTTCATTTTTTTTCTCCAAGTGGGGCCCCCTGCCAGGCATGTGCTAGTGGGGCCCCCCGCACCGCGTGAGCTACGGTGGCCCCTGTTACGCCAGTGGCTGCCCCTCGGGACAGTAAAGCTGTGCCAGAGCCTGGCATGAACTGGATCCTCTTCGCACGTTGAAGGGGAGATGTCTGCGGGGTGTCTGATATGGACCCCGAGCTGAGGAGGTAGGTCGGTGGCTCACTCCGCTCTCTCGGGACCGGACATACTCTTGGTGAGCTGAATGCCCGGGCAGTGATACAGCATTCCCACATTGCTCCTAGCCTGCTATCCACTGGGGAACCGTATTTTCAAGTACAGTCCTGGACACAGCTGGCCCGGCTGGCTACTGGGAAGGTGCAGCACTGAGGAGCACTGACATTGGACTCGCCTACTGTAGAGCTTTGGCATCGGTGGCTGGGAGCACAGATGGGTCATGAATGGTGGCTGCACCATCTCATAAACTGCGCTTAGGCCCCCTCCGGTTTGAATTATTCCCCCCCCTGGAGACGTCCTTGTACAATATTAATAGGCAATTGGGTGCAGGGGTGGCAGATCAGTGACTTGTCACCGGAGAGCGGGGTTTGCTGCTACTGGTCCCCAGGCTTGCTGGAACCCCGGTCTGGGTAGTGGCGGACCCCTGTCAGATTGTGAGAGCAACATGAGGTACCCCTTCATCTCTGGGTAATCTGTGTACTATCACCCCGTAGGACTTCCATGAGCGCCACAGCTACTGTGGAGGGATCAGAGACAAGTTTTTGGCATGGGAAATCCTCAGAAGCAAGCCAAGATGGACTAGTTTGCCTGCTCAGATCAGACCCAAACATCACCTGCGACCTTGACTGGCTCACCCCAAGCTCAGTTGGACCTAGCTGCCCTGAATCAAACGCTGCTGGCTCTGAAGAGCAGCACTGACAGCATTGGGGCCAAGATCTATGCCCTATCGTGCAAAGTTGATATATCAGCAGTGCAAATAGAGAAGTTGTGTGGTTGCATGTCTGAGGCAGAACAGCAGATTGGGGAGAGTGAGGACCAGGTGATCACCCTTCAGCGGGAAATGGCGGAAATGCAACAGTCAGTCAAGAAGATCTAGGCTAAGAATGAAGATTTGGAGGTGAGATCTAGGCGTAATAATGTCTGGATACTTGTGTGCCAGAATCGACAGCCATTGACAATATTGAGAAATTCGTGGAAGCTCTGTTGGTAGAAGTGCTGGGTAACCCCCCTCTTACATCAATGTTTATGGTTGAGAAAGCTCCTAGATCCTGGGCCAATCGGCCCCCGCCAGGCGCCCCGGAGCGCCCGATCATAGCCAGAATATTCAATTATAGAGATAGGGACGTTATTCTCCGTGCTGCCAGAGAGAGGGGTGAATTGCGATGGGGCTCCTCCACAATCCGACTGTTCCCCGTCTTCAACCCTGGGGTACAGGATTTGCGGAAAACGTTTCAAGCTGTAAAAACATCCCTGCGTAGCAAAGGAGTCAAATAGGCAATGCTATTTCCTGCTAAAATCAGGATGCAACATAATGGCTCAACATTCTTCTTTACATCACCGGAAGCAGCGCAGCGGTTTGCATCGAACCTGCCCGAACTTCAGGAGCTGCAAGAACACTCTCCACAACACCCTGGATTGGGTGCAGCATCGTGACGAGCCCTGAACTGTTTGCGTTACAAATTACCTGTTTTAAAACTCGGAACAGTATGAAGTGGTAATATAGTCACTGTTGACAATTGGAGGCCACAGGCCGTCCTTAGCGCACCACTAGCGGTAATATCTGCAGTTTGTTCTGGTTGAACAAGGGGATGGTTGAAGAGGGGTGGGTTGATGGGGTGCCGGCAGGTTTCTGTTTCTGGCATGGGAGGGGTGGGCTTGGGGGGGATGCCAATTGTTTGGCGGGTACATTTAATTGTTATTGGTGTTGGGAAGTTATGTTGCCACTTGGTAACTCTCATGGGTTACTTGACTGCAGCGAATAAAGGTACATGTGACATTATACAATATGCACACACAGTGCGTTTCGTGACAGGGAATAGAGGGACTTCACCGGGGACATGACTGGCCCAACAACGGGTGGTCGTCATGGGGCGCAACTGACAATCCTTTCTTGGAATATCAGGGGGCTGACTAATCAGAAGACGTCCCGCCTAATAGCGAATTATGGGAGGAATCATGGTGCAAATGTGCAGTGTCTCCAAGAGACACACTTAACCCGCGGCACTCCTCTTCCTAGATTACCGGGTTGGGGCATACATAGGTATGACTCCTCATATACTTCACATTTCATAGGGGTTGCCATATATATACATACCACATTGCAATTTAGACTACATGCACAGATCACAGACGAGGGCGGGCGCTTCATATTGCTTGCAGGCGAGGTACTAGGCACTAACCTCCTTTTGATAAACATTTATGCTCCAAACACTGACTCACCTGAGTTCTTTCACCAATATGCTAGTCATATACAGAAGTTCCCAGGATATGAAATATCATGGGCTGGTGATTTTAACCTAGCCCCCGCGCTGGATCTCACGCTGGATCTCGATAGGTCGTCAACAACGCAAACTGCTCTACCGCAGGCGGTCAAGGCTTGGTCCTCTATATCCCAATATTACGGGCTGCTGGATGTGTGGAGACACAGGCTCCCAGAGGACAGGGAATACACATTCTTTTCTGGGGTGCACGGTAGGGCCTCCAGGATTGACTATATTATGGTCACCAGTCACATGCTGGGCAGGGTGTCCGAGGCATCCATCCTCCCCCGGACTCTCTCGGATCCCTCTCCAGTCAGGGTTTGCCTGGAGATTTCCAAGACCTCCTTGTGCCCATTAAGATGGCGATTTAGAGCCACCGCGCTTGAAGATATGACATTCCGTGCTGAAATTGAGCAGGAGATTGATACATTTTTTCAAGCGAACACAGGCTCAGTGCCGGACCATGGTGTAATCTGGGAAGCCTTTAAGGCTTACATTAGGGGATGTTGTATATCTAAAGAAGGGGGGGTACTAAAGGCCATTTGTCATTCCATGCGGGGATTGGAGGGGCAGATCCGAGAGAGAGAGAATAGGCAAGGGTGGCAGGATACACCTGAACTTCCTAGCGAGCCAGGAGCGCTCAGGGAAGAGCTTCGACAATTGGCTAGCAGGAAGATAAGAAAAACACAGGTTTGGCAGAAAAAGTCACAAAACCACAGCACTTGTATGAATAAATATTAAGAGTGCACATACGCTGCAAGTGCCTGAGAGGTGTGGGAGTACTGCCAAGTACAACCCACTGTTGTGGAAACAATTAGAGCACGGGCAATTCTCAGTCGCACTGTGCCCAAGAGTGCAATATAGCCATGTGTTGCAAGTAATTGAAGAGAGATGTGGTTATAAATCCGATGGATTTATTTGCAAAGTAGCCTGACACGTATTTCGAGTCTAAACTGACTCCTCATCCGAGGCTAAACATAATACACAACAAAATCATAGACAATTTTGCACCAATAAACAAATAATGTTGGTATAAAAACCATGCATTTTGTAAATTCAAAAACAAGGCAAGAGGCATAAAACACAGAGGCAAAGAAAAGGTTTAGGTAGATAATTTTGTCATATGGCTTAATAAAAAAAAAGGGGGGTCACAACATAAAAGAAAAGAAGGATTGAAGGGTCACATTATATCAAAGTTCATGATAAAAATAAGGGAAACCACAGCATCAGTGGTAGGTAATAAAAAAGACACAGTACCACATACTGGATGATGTTGAAATGAATGGAGGATCCATGGTGCCGGGATGCAGGAAATACACAGGAAGCAAGGCAAACAAAAAAGTACAAAAAATTAACATGCATCCACGGGAGTCACTGTAACAGCGCATTCAAAGAGTCAAGGTTGACCAAAAAGCCCAATAATGGGTACTCCTTATGTATTTTAAATTACAAGCAGAGATATATATCAGAATTATTTCCAAAAAGGTGCCAATTACAACAGTACCTGTAAATGGGAGATGGGACCTAAGATAAATTGAATGATGGACAGTGCCAGAAAACTCTCTGAAATCGTAAAGAAAAGAGAGATTATGAAAGGATGTAACCAAATTGAGTGAAAAGATGTGATGTAGACTAAAAAGCAATTTAAGAAGGAAAATTGTACCTCACAGCTTCGCAATTGCTGTAATTTCTGTAGGAAACACAACATTTCTAAGCGTCAGGAATTGCAAAAGCAATTGTAATGTACCAACTAAGTTATGCAATGACAATGCGATTAGGAAGCAAACACACCAAGCATTATGCAATCTAATTCCAGAGAGTAATTGACTGGTACTAGAGAGAATCAAGTATTGCTGAATTGTCAGTGGGGCCATGAAAAACCGTCTTACCAGCACAGCAGGAAAAGCCAAAGTGATGTGAAAATAAGCAGCCCGGGCCGTGAAGATAGAAACAGGACTAAAATACACGCGAGCATTCCCGCACAGTTGTTGAAATTGATAAAGTCAAAGAACAAATTAATCTTTTCAATGCACTGAGGGCCACAATCGATAGACCTTTAAAGCATTGTATGAAATACTACGCAAACATCAAGATGAGGTCAAAATGCGTAAATCAAGAAAATTCTCTCTTGATGATTGTGACTATATAGACAATCAAATCTATACGTACCAGGCAAAATATGATGAGGTCTCTAGATCTCGTTCTAGCAGCCTTGCTTATACTCCAGCAAGTTCAGAAGTAGATAGTAACTCAGAACCTCAGACTACGTCGACATCTAACCTTGAGAATGTTACTCCCTCCGATTCCATTTCACATGACCTTGATCAAGATGAATTAATAGACTCCGACTCAATCTCCTCGGCTCCTGCAGGCCCTTCACCTTTTTTGGAGCAGCTCAGGCGCTTCAAAAAAGGGAATCGTATTGCAGCAGCGAAAAAAGTGTGTTTTCAAACACCAGTCGTCACAAATATATCAATTCCAGGCATACAACCAGCGGCACAAGGGGTGGTAGGCAAGGCAGCGGAAACGCACCACCCAACCGAAGACTGACCAGAGCAATGTCTCAGTCCCAGCAACAATTACCCAGTCTGCACCCATAAACCTAATCACTAATGTAAGTTCATATCCGCTTTCCTCGGCTGAAACAACTGTTCTCAATAAGGGCCTTTCCTTTGTTCCATCAGCTACAAACAATTTTGTGGACATCCACATTGAGTTCCACACAAGTTCACACAGAAACTCAAACTCGAAAAATTCTTTGCAACTCAAGTTCGTAATTATAAACCTCCACCTCACACTCCTATTCCGTCCCAGATCTCCATGCAAACACTCCTTACTACCCATGTCCTAATGACGCTTGTACGCTGATTCATGGAATTATTTGCGCCGAAAAACAGTGATTTGTGCGTCATTCTGCATGCAAATCCCTGTTTAACAAATGGGGATTTGCTGACAGAATGGCGCACAAATCCCAGTTTTGCGGCGCAAATAATTCCATGAATCAGCCCCTCGATGACGTAGCACCTCTTACACAAACCAGTATTACTGTTGTAATTGGCACCTTTTGGGAAATAATTCTGGTATATATCGCTGCTTGTAATTTAACTTACATAAGAAGTATCCATTATTGGGCTTTTTGGTCAACCTTGCCTCTTTGAATGCGCTGTTACAGTGACTCCCGTGGATGCATGTACATTTATTGTACTTTTTTGTTTGCCTTGCTTCCTGTGTATTTCTTGCATCCCGGCAAGATGGATTCTCCATTCATTTCAACATCATCCAATATGTGGTACTGTGTCTTTTTTTATTATCTACCACTGATGCTGTGGTTTCCCTTATTTTTATCATGACCTTTGATATAATGTGACCCTTCAATCCTTCTTTTCTTTTATGTTGTGACCCTTTTTTTTATTTTTATTTTTATTTTTTTATTATGCCATATGACAAAATTATCTACCTATACCTTTTGTTTGCCTCTGTGTATTATGCCTATTGCCTTGTTTTTGAATGTACACAATGCATGGTTTTTATACCAACATTATTTGTTTACTGGTGCAAAATTGTCTATGATTTTGTTGTGTATTATGTTTAGCCTCGGATGAAGAGTCGGTTTAGACTCGAAACACATGACAGGCTACTTTGCAAATAAATCCATCGGACTTATAACCACATCTCTCTTCAATTACTTGCAACACATGCCTATATTGCACTCTTGGGTGCAGTGCAACTGAGAATTGCCCGTGCTCTAGCAGTGAAGATTTATAGGGGACCCAATCCTTGCGGCCAGATATGGGGAGGCCGATAGACCAAGTAAAACTCTGGCATGGGCCATCCGCAAGGAGCAGCAGAACACTTGTATAGTAGATATTGAGGGTAAAGATGGGGAACTCAAAATTAACTCACAGTGGATCAGCGATGAATTTAGGGAATAGTATGAGCAGTTATATACTGGCCGGCCCACCCCTGGTCATGATGAGCTGATAGGTTACTTGGGCGAGATAGCCCTAGGGTGGATTGATCAGGAGCACGGAAGTGCCCTCAATGATCTCTGAGGATGAGATACGCGCTGTTATTAAACCCCTTCCAAATGGGAAAGCTCCCGGGATGGATGGAATAACAGCAGAATTTTACAAAGCATACGCTGATCTGGCGGTCCCTCACCTGTTGAGAATGTATGAAAGCACCTTGGAAACTGGCACATTACCTGAATCCACCAGATCTGCGCTACTGACCATTCTTTTGAAGTCTGGCAAAAACCCGCGATTGATGTTATCATACAAACCGTTGTCACTGATTAACACGGACAATAAAATATTAGCTAAGATTCTTACAAACCGTATCCTCCCTCATATGCCAGCCTTAGTTTTGCCTGATCAGGCGGGATTCATCCCGGGTAGATCCACCCAGCATAACATGCGCCGGCTTTTTACCCTTATGCATAATGTCAATCAGAGGGTGCCAATGGTGGTCGCCGCGCTAGTCGCGGAAAAGGCCTTCAACTCGGTCGAGTGGCCTTTTCTATTTGAGGTGCTGTGACGCTCGGGATTCGGGCTTACTTATATTAATTGGGTCAAACTACTATACTCGGCCCCCCATGCGGCGGTATACACAAATGGCCTGGTTTCACAATACATTTACCCTACACGTGGCACCTGCCAGGGCTGCCCATTCTCCCCGGTATTATTCACGCTCACAATGGAGCATTGGCTTGCCATATCCGTGAACTACATGCACAGCATGGCATTCGTATTCAAGCGCACCTCTCCACCATATCCTTGTATGCCGATGACATACTACTGCATACATAAAGCATCCATGCAAAAATCTGACCCCTTTGACACAGGAAGTGACTAGGCTTGGTGAACACTCAGGTTTTAGGATTTATTGGGACAAGTCCGAGGAACTCCCCGTGACCCCTGTCGTGCAGCAAGCGGATGTGGGAGACAGGTTCTGCTGGTGCCCTCAAGCGATACAGTATCTGGGCATCTCGGTATCCACTGACAGGGGTAGACTGTATATAGATAATTATACGATCCCGTTAGAGGCAATAGAACAGAAGGTTGAAACATGGATACGCCTCCCAATCTCACAGGCGGCTCGTGTAGCCCTGGCCAAGATGGTGATACTTCCAAAGCTGTTATATGTTTATAACAATGTACCAGTGTGGCCCCCAGGTCATTACTGGAGCTGCTTGCGGGGAGTGATGACCAGACTGGTATGGGCTGGGAAGAAGCCTAGGATTTCCTATGATACATTGACCCGACCTTACGAGCTAGGGGGATTAGAATACCCGGACACGTTTATGTAATATTTGGTGGCACAGGTGCAATACATACCTGACTGGAGTGCTACGGCTAGTGTCTCTCTGCATACCGGTCTGGCGAGAGCTATAACTGCCCCAGATGCGTTGTTGGGCTTGCTTTGGGGAAATAGAGGGACGGTCCCGCGGGACGAGATCCAGCCCATAGAGATAACTAGTAAAGCCTGGGAACGGATGTGTCAACTGATAGGCGCTACCCCTAGTTACTTGCCCGATTTTCCTCTATACAATACAATCGGGATCCCGCTCACGCACGAGAGGTCATTCAGAGTGCTTTTCCAAGCATTGGGAATTCAGATGTTAGGCGACATGGTGATAGACGGTAGATTCATACTATGGGAGAAACTCTGCCTCAGAGGTGCACATAATGCCGTGACGCTGCTACACTATTATAGGTTGCGCAGTATTCTTAAAAATAAATGGCCTAACTTTCCGCAAGCCCCTGTTCCACTACCTGTGCAGAGTCATCTTATTATCCCTGCCATAGCTGGGAAATTGGTGTCCACTACTTATGAACTGATTAGGTCTGGGAGGGGTGCTGTGAGTCGCTTATACAAAACCAAATGGGAAATGGCGCTGGAAAAGACGTTAAGTGAGGCTCAATGGAAACTTGTCTGCATGCAACGCGCCATATATCCATGAACAGTCGAGATAGAATAATACATTACACGTTTGTGCACCAGATCTATTATTCTCTGCATGCTATACATAGGTTCTACCCGAACAGATCCCCTGCCTGTAAGAGATGTGGGTTGGAGCCTGCAGATTTCTATCATGTAGCATGGCGATGCCCCAAGGTTCGTACCTTTTGCGATTTCGTAGTGGATGCAATGAATGGTATGTTACAGTCTGCAAGGGACTATAAATCCGTGTTGTGGCTACTGGCCCTGATTGAGGGGGGTCCCATACTGAGAAAAAATTCCTGGGGATGGCCACTGTGATGGCCAGGTCTCTCGTGGCGAGGGCGTGGGCTAGACCTGCCGCTCCCACGTTTTCACGATGGCTGGACAGCATGCGTCTGTGCGAACAGAGAGAAACCAGGTATGCAACGAAGTACTTGCTCGAAATTGACCTGGAGGCCCAATCACCGGAATCCACCCTGAGTTAACATTGAAAGAGCAACCAAACTCTTAGTGGATGCCAGCCCCGTGGGGTTAGGAGCTGTCCTCACGCAAGTAGACCGGGACGGCAGCATACACCCCATTGCTTATGCTAGCTGCGCACTGACAAAAACCGAGCAGAACTATGCGCACATCGAAAAAGAAGCGCTGGCAATCCTCGGGGGCTGCCGCCACTTCAAAGTATACCTGCTAGGGAAACCAGCAAAAGTCTTCTCTGACCATAAGCCACTCATCCCCATTTTCAAGGGGACTGCACCCCATCCTCCTGCAAGGATAGAGAAGTGGATGCTGCAGCTACAACCCTTCAACATCGAAGTGGAATACCAGGCTGGAGCAGATAACCCGGAAGACTATTTTTCCCGCCATCCATGCACTGCCACAGAGCCAGAAGAGGTCATGCAGTGGAAACGGAGAAGCACGTGTGCCATGTGGTTGCTTGCGTGAGGCCACGATCTCTCATGCTACAAGAGATAGCGGACGAAACAAATACAGATGCCTGCCTGATGCGAACCATACAAGCCGTCCAAACAGGGGACTGTAAGAATTACCTATCGACAGTGACACAGCGTACACAAGCAGCCCAAGAAAAACTGCAGGCATTGTTCGGGATCCGCCACAAACTCACGGTATCTAGTGAGGGAGTGCTACTGAAGGGCAATAGGATCATTCTACCGACAACATTGGAAGAGAGAGCACTCAAGAACGCACACAGTGGGCACCAAGGCATTGTCAAAACACTATCATACTTAAAATCCAGGATGTGGATGACACGCATGCAAGAACGCGTGATGTGTCTAGTCGAGTCACGCGCTGCATGCCAATTGTCAAGGAGGCTGTCAGCACCAGAACCGATCATCAGTGCCCCACAAAGCAACACGAGATGGGAGTCGGTAAGCATGGACATCTGCACAATTGCAGAGGAAGGATATCTCCTGGTCCTAGTGGACGAATTCAGCCGTTACCAGGAAGTCGAATATGTAAGATCCACCAATGCAGAATCAGTAATCACAGCAGTTGGAAAAATATTTGCAGTACACGGAACCCCTGCCAAGCTGAAGAGCGACAACGGCCTGCTGTTTACCAGCCAGGAGCTAAAACAATTCCTCCAGGAGCTGAGCATCAAGCACAAGAAAATCACTCCATTCTGGCCGCAGGTCAATGGTGACACAGAACTCTTCATGGGGTCACTGAACAAAGTAATACACATTGCGAAAGAACACGAACACCCCTGGTTGACAGCTGTATACCAATTTCTGCGGACCCACCGCCAGACACCACATACGTCGACAGGCAGCCCCGCTGCCCTCATGTTCGGGGTGCCAATCCAAGCAGAGCTCCCGTTACATCCGACGTGGGCAGCCCCAGATCCGGACATCCCCCTCATCGAAGAAAGGCGAGTCTGGAGAAATTAACAAGAGAGCCACGCCCGCCATGCTCGACACAGGGAGCTGCAGCCAGGGGACACAGTGCTGGTAAAGACCAGGGCTCTACAAAAGAAAATGGGCCTCATTACACGGTAGGCGGTAACCATGGCGCCATTAGCGCCATGGTTGCCGCCAGTACCGTACCGAGTCCGCCTTGGTGGATGGCGGAATTACCGCCCTACTCCAAGGTGAGCGGGGGCGGTAATTCCCCATTCACCAAGGCCCTTCCCCATTCCCATTTTTGCCCCCATAGGGCATAATGGGAATGGGGAAGGTGCTAATTATGGTACCGCAAATTGCGGTACCGTAATTAGCTCCGAGGTCCCTTTGCGGGTCCCGTCCTTAACGCCTGGAAAAACCAGGCGTTAAGGGAGGACCCGCAAAGGGACCTCGTAGTAAGGGGGCAAGGGTTTACCTGTATCGGTACCCTTACCGGTACCGGTAAACCCTTACCGCACAACGTGTAATGAGGCCCAATGACATTGAATTTTGAATCACGTCCGTGGACTGTCCGGGACACAAACCAAAGCATGATAACAGCCACCCGAGGAACCAAAGTCGTTACCCGGAACATATCTCACTTCCGGAAGGACCCAGAAGTAATGTGGCAGGAACAGCCTGACTACCCTGAGACGGAGCGTTGCACGCTCGCACAAACTGAGACAATGGAACAGACAACAGAAGTTTGTGCACCTCAGATGGCGAGTGAACAAAACCCAGCACGGGACTCAGTGATAGCAAGTCCTTTCAGCACCGAAGAAGTGGAAAGGGCTCATCCTCGCTACCAACTGAGGGAATGACCAAAGCCATCATCCCGCCTCCAGGGCTATGTCCTGCAAGGAGTATTCTACAAGAAGAGTGAGGCTGAGTAACGCACATAAGAGACTATGGGCCTCATTACACGGTAGGCGTTAAGGGAATACCGTTACCGGTAACGGAATACCGGTAACTGTATTTTCCCAAGCCGATCACGACCCGGACCCACCGCTATTAGCGGACCCATAAAGTATGCCGCCACCAATAGCGGCGTGGCCACTTGCGCGCGACCCCCACACCGTAAATAGCGCCATGGCGCTAATAGCACGCAATCACAACCCATGCGTACACGGCAATACCGGCATCCCAAAGACCCAAAAAGCATGTACCGGCATGGCGCTAATAACAGCATCGAAAACCACACGTTAAGAGTCCTGAGCAGTGTTCCCATCTGCCCCAGGTGGACACAACCAGCACAGGTGGAGTCAATGGAGACAGCCAGCACTAAAGAGCACACCACACCCCTTCCCACACCCCTTCCCACAGCAAGATGGTCCCAACACCAGCAGCATGACATGGGCCTGCGTACATGACTGCAGTGCAGCACCAACAACAACAGGCAGCACCGAAGAGACGTAGGAGGAGGAGGAGGAGGAGGAGGAGGAGGCCGAGACTTGCGCAGCAAGCACCACCGGGGCACCCAGAAACACCACAAGGGCAGCCAACAAACCCCCGGAATGAAGGCGAAGATGACCATGGTATGTGTAAGGCACAACTAAATGTGCATCTGATAGAATGTGCCCATGGCACCATGCAAACACCAGATGAGCATGATGTGGATGTGGATGAGTATTGTCGAAATGGCCAGCCCGGACATGCAAGAGGCGATGGCATGGCGGGACAGGATCCGCGTCAGCATCGGAATCAGGAATAGCATCAGGAACAAAGGTGGAATATCATGCATGGAGAGACGTGCATTGTTGCCCTTGTGGCCATCTGGAGGCCCACAAAGGGCCCTCTCCCAAAGAAATTCACACATACACAATGATGGAGACCATGCCTGTTTTTCAACTGCAGAAGAGTGTATTTTCAACATAACGTGTACAGAAAGTGCATAACCCCAACTGTGCAAACACCCTCCCCCCCTCCCCCCACAACACCCCCGATCACACCCTCTCCCCCCTCCCCCCACTACACCCCCAAACACACCCTCCCCCCCTCCCCCCACAACACCCCCGAACACACCCTCCCCCCACAACACCCCCGAACACACCCTCCCCCCCACAACACCCCCGAACACACCCTCCCCCCACAACACTCCCACTTGAGTCCCAAGGCGTGAACATGTCCTTCCCCAAATGTGGCCGATATTCCTTGTTGGCCCTATTTGTCCGCTCCTTCTTCGGGTGTTTGAGATGTTGTGCGCCTGAGGTTGCGCATAGAGCGGCGTAGGGGGCTTGTCTGCCGTGAACTCCCAGAGGAGGCTGGGCCTGTTTCCTCCTGGGTAGGGAGTGGACATCTGCGCTCAATCGCATCCGCAATGCGGATCATGGCCTGCCTGAGTTGCCCCATCTCATTGCATATGCGATTGGTGCATGCCTCCATGGCCTCCCTCGTCTGGCATGCGAATGCACCAATGTCCTCCCTCAGGTGCCCTGTCTCAACCACATGTTGACCTACCAGACCAGCCATTTCGGTCTGCCTCTGGTAGATGGCTGATAGGTCAAGTTCCACGGTGTCTGCCGGTGGAATGGCTGATGCGCCTGGATGAATAGCACTGGCATCAGGCGTAGGTTCCAGGGGGCTCCATGACACATCATGTGTGTGGGCGGGCGATCCGCCTTGGCTGAACGGACCTGGTGAAAACATTGGGGATGAGAGTAAGTGGCGTGTGGGGATGGGGCTCTGACTCAGATCCTCATTCACCGGTGCTTCCTCCGCATCGGAAAGTGGCCCAGTGGCTGCTGCCTCACCCGTAGAGCTGGTGGCAGCAGAGTGCACTCCCTCCATGCTGCCTTCAATTGATGGGAGACACACTCCCATGGTTACCACAACAGCGGCAGGCATTGTCTCGTGGGCATGGGACACCAGGGTCATGTGAAAGGGGGCAGGAACAGAATAAAGGTACCACCGGAACTGCGTACTGCGTATGAAAAGGCAATCCGGGTTTAAGCACTATCCAAGCGGGTCGTGTAGTCTATTGCTGCGCTGAATGTTTGAAGGCCCGCGCTGGCCTATCTATGCTAATTGGCCTCCCTTGTCAGCGGAGGTCTGCTTGATTCCAGAACAGAACACACAGGACCCGAGCTGTCATTTTGGGACAATCCCACAATAAACGGGACAGTTGCCACCCTAGCTTGTTTCGATCTTACCTCCGATAGGAAAGTGCAAGTAATAACAATATTCAAGTGGAGACAGGCAGTCATTTTGCATACCTGTTAACCTTTCAAATGAAAAGTCTGGTGAAAAATTAAAATTTCACTGAAATCTCCATTGACACCTATCATACATGCCTACGATTGGAAGCACCGGGGAGGGAGATTTCTTCAGAGAAAGTGGGAGGAATTATTTTTCCTTTAGGATTGCATTGGGGTTAGGATTATTTTAGGTTGGAAAAGACGAAATCATGAATCTCCCGCCTAAATCGGGTGGGTTGGCATGTATGACCTATGAACAGGCAAGGGGATTGGCGGGTGAGTGAACTGATTCTATGGCTGGTGTAACCCTCCAAAAGTGGGTGAGTTGAGCGGTTTTAGTAAAAAGCATTGAATAGGCTGGCACGTTAAACTATTATTATGTCATTATGCCGATGGATAAACAGGGTATGTCAATTCAAAAGCAAACTAATATGTGTTGATTGGGGTACTTTTTGTAAAAATGTGGTTACAGGATATGGAATTATCTGAGGGGAATTATTCTCAAGAACTAAAATAATGTATAATTGTATAGAATTGGACCAAAAAACTACTTTGTTCAGAACCTTTGTAAAACCAACATTTATTTTGCCACATAGCTCCAGAAGTCTACAAAACACAAATTCTCCTGGTACTGACCGAAATGTATGGTTACTTTGTAACACTTCTGAATACACCCATTGCTGTCTGTGTATCAGTAAATTATCGTCCCAAGTACGTATGGTAGGGGATACACCCGAGGACCCACTCAAATAGACAACAACCCGTGGTGTAACAAATCCACAATAATGAGAAATTTAATAAAGGAATTACAAAATGAAGAAAAAAGACAGACGCCACATGAGCTTAAAACTGAACATTGCATATAAAGATACAAAATCAGACATGAATGTATACAAGTCGTGTTCAAAATATATACATTTCAAGAAGTGGGTACATAAATTGACAAAAGATTCAAACAGTCAAGATAAATCGTAATATTCATCGGATTCACCTGAGATCCATAGTCCACATCTGAAGTGCTGTGGACCCCACTAGGGTATCAAAACAGAGTTTGCCTATAGTTGTTAATTCCACTGTTGCATCGGGGACACCGATGCTGGGGCCAACTAGGTTCCTAAAGAGTGCAAAATCACTGTATCTAACTTATACTAGGCCTATTATATCAAAAGGTCCACGTGGCCACACTGGCCAAAATAGTCATCCCAGTTTTGACTCCACCAAAAAAAGTCTTCCTCAGGGTCAGAACAGGAGGATGAGGTCTTCAATCTGCAACCAAAACACCCTCCAACCTTGTGCTTTGATATACCCAGGTACAATAACTGTAAAAAAAACAAACACAAATTAAGCCATTACACCTACACGCAACCAAAGTTGACTGTCAACATACTACTGTGGAAACCAAATCACCTACACCAAAACACACCAAAGTCATCAACCAGTGAAGGATTCACAGTGTTCCCTGCACCAAAACCACTTAAAAAAGCATTCCATAGGTAACACTTTAACCAGGCAATAATTTGGACCAACACTGGTCTATGCCAGTTAATGGCTACCCGATGGGTAAATCAGCAGCAGCTGACCAATGTTCCTTTTTTTAAGTAACTGGATCCAACCTTTGCTACAACATATTCAACCTATTATAGGGAAAGACAGACCGTTAAGAAAAATCCAAATGGATGACTGAGTCAGAGACCCACAACTCGTGAGGTAAACACAAGCACATTTAATTTTTCATTTGAACCCCGACCAGGTTCTTCTTTATGTCAAAATAATAATCAGACAGCATCAAACTCACAGAAGCAACACCACTGGGCATAGACCATCATAACGAACCAAGAAGCCCACCGTGAATCCTTCGCCACCCATTTTTATCTGCTATCAGCAGACTAAAAGTCAAGGACCATGGATTCCATTGGCACTACCAATTTAAAGATCACCTTTATCGCTGAGTTGTAAATATATCAGGACTACACCTACGTTGTGATGACCTCATCACAAGACACAAAACCCTCCAGTAAAAAGCCTGAAGCCTCCAGCCCAACGCCCCAGAACATGCTGAAAGTCAAAGGCAATGTGATGGTTCAGTCCACCTAAGAATTACTCATTGAAGCTGTCAAGGACACCCAACGGGACACATAGGATATTCAGGCTGATGTTCTGCCATCAGGGTATATTTCTCATAGTGGTGCATGAGGGTCTCTGACATTGAAATTAAAGTATAACTGCATGTCACAAAGATCTACAAGCAGTTATCTGGAGATGGTGTTCATTGCTCCATTAAGGACTTGCTTTGATTATGTGTTAAATCAGTGATTTGTTAACTCGACCCAACAGAGTGACACTGCAAACATATAATCAATTACAGAATAGGTAAAGTGTATGTTTGAAGAAAAAGAGAGTCAACTTCATCTCAGTGCATGTTCTGCCATAAGCATACCTGTCCAATACCCCACATATTGTCCTTAGGTTTCCCCGCAAATACCTTTCACCATTATGTATTTTCCAACCTTGTCTGCCACTTGGGCCTTGTCATGGCACGGTGGTCAACAGGTAACTTGAAACCAAGATTTTGGTTCAGTTTTTTATTGGCTACAACAGAAAAATCAAGGGATTGCATTTGACTGAGCCCATGGTGGGAGGTTCTGGACTATATACCAATCAGAAAGCATTTTTATACACCAGTTAAACTTGGCCCTTCTTCTTCTCAACAGGTCTTCCTTCCTGGCGGTAACCACAGTCTTTGGGGTTTGAGTGACTCCCCACTTTCTTGGCACCTTGTAGAATTTTTCTTGGTTGGGCTGGTCTTGTCAGTAGGTCACATTGATACACATGGACTTCTGGAACTCATGGCAGTATTTCCCGCCCCCCTGAATTCCCTAGGTTGTTTTGACAAGACCTGGGTGTCAGACTCTTAGGTGTTCTTGGGCCCCAGAATTAACAGGCTTCCCTCTCCTTTATAGGTGGTGCAGTAAGGTAACCCAATTCATAACTAGGTTCAAGGTGGCCCTCTGTAAAATATTGAATGGCACTTGAAAGAAGTCATCCAGTTACCACCTACAGTCAGACTTAAAGATGGCACGGGTAAACTGGTCCACAGAACAACTTTTAAGATGCACTATGTTGTAACTTCAGGACTATTTGGCTGTGTGGTTACCATTAGCGCATCACACATGCCACCACTATGTTTTCAACATTTTTCCTACAGTACATTTGTATTTCGCTCTTGAATGTTCCCCATAGTGATTCCTACATCCGCGATTTCACAAGCATTTTCACAAGCACACATATTACAAGCCACACTGAACAAGTGAATGTACATATGTGAGGGGTCAGAATTGTGAGGCGAACAATGTTGTAAAGAGTTTTTAACTTCTGCCACTTTATTAAATAAAACAGGTTGAATGAACGCCTCACTATCCCTGCCCTAGCAAGGATTTCCCAGCCTAAAGGAAACTAAAGGGACCACTCTAACCAAGGGATTTCTAACCCTCACACTTATACAACAATCCAAGCAAAAAGGTATTATATGGCAACTCAATTCAACAAATATATACAACATATAACCTAGTGAATAGTATGATCAATGTCTCTTGTTGACTGGGCAAACTTCCCTACCCCAGATCTCAATGAAATATCTTGACAAAGTCATACGTTCTCACTTCTCCTGGAATAAGAACTCTACCAAAGTATCTTGAAAGAAAAGGCATAAGATCTCTCTCCTCCTGGAATAAGAACTCTTTAACATCTTTGGCAACAACAAATAGCTTGGTCAGAATGATCTGCTTCAAGAATAACAGCAGGAAGAATTGTAACTTTCCTTCAATCAGCTTTCAAAATTCTTCCCCAAATGTCACAACTCAGCATGCTGTTTTCTAATAGTATCACTCTTCAGCACTTGCGCCTTCTGCTACATGGCATTTCCTTTCAGCAGGTTTCTTCTGGGCAATAACTTCTTGCCCTACGGGTATACTCGTCTGCCCTTCTACTTCTTCAGAACCAAAACAGATAAGTGCTTCAATGGTAACTGTCACAGTAGAATATCAACTTAAATGGTCTTCTTTAGAATATAAATGTAAGCAGCTTTCAGGAAATAGAACATTCACATAAATCCTTATCAGGACCTTCCCACAAATGATGCTCAACTCCCTCTGGATAAATACCTCCCAGAAGGACAGCCTGTTTGCCATCTTTCTTTCCCTTCTGCATCGATGCCAAAAATAATGTTCAGTATAAAGTATTTTCCTGCTTCTGCCTTGGCTTTAGCACTTTCAATTTCTATCAACCCCAATGATAGGTATGCCAGCACTTTAGTTGCAACCTTTATAACCCCAGGGCTTTCCAACATTCCTCTCTTGTGTTTGTCAACCTTTGTTAGACTGATTTTGCCTGTTTCTCAAGGTCTCCTGGCTTGGGTATTGGTGGTAAGCTTGGGTTTCTAATAAGGCCTCACCAGCGGGCGGTTGGTGTTTGCCCAAACTTACATTTTTATTTCTAGACTTCATTTGGTTTAATATTAGCCACCTTTGTAAGTTTGCAACAGTTCAGTATTCGTAAGTTTTATTATCCTTTTTTCTAGACCCTTACCCGGTTCGCCCGCAAAGTCTCCTTTCTGTGGCGGGCCAGTCGGCGGCTTCACGATCGCCCTTGCAGACATACACGGTTCGGGTCTGCTCCTCTCATGGGGGCCACCATGTCGATGACACCACGCATGCCCCTAGGACCAGCGGCCGCCTTCCACGCATGCATGGTTGGCTCGGCTTGGTCTGTAGCCCTCAAGTGTGTTGCTTCCATAATGCGCACAATATATAAACAGTGCGAACGCTGCAGCTGGAGCATTGCAACCTTTTCTTTGGGGGAAATGCTACTGAGCACTGCTCAGTTCCTTGGCCTGTCTTGGCTCTTGCTGCTGCTGCTCTCTGCCTGGATTCTAGTTCTTGAAGGATCTATGTGATTATTGCGACAGACAAAAATGCCGACTTTTGTTTTTTACCCCTTTACACCACATATATATGCGGGTGAGACCCCCTGCAGCCCCCCATATTAATATTATACTCTAAATCCCCCCACATATATATGTGGTGTAAGGGGTGGTTTAAAAAAAAAAGTCACCATTTTCGGCCTTTGCAATTCCAAGGTCGACATTTTTGTACGATTCCGTTCTTAAATCCCCTTACTAGCTGGCCAGCTTGTACTTGTGTTCTTCCCTTTATTCTCACTTTGGTACTGGTGCTTCAGTATCTTCTTCGTCCTGCTTTTCCTTATCA
The DNA here is from genome assembly GCF_040938575.1 of Ambystoma mexicanum. Lineage (NCBI taxonomy): Eukaryota > Metazoa > Chordata > Amphibia > Caudata > Ambystomatidae > Ambystoma > Ambystoma mexicanum. Next base: position 1,093,087,431 of record NC_090929.1, read on the forward strand.
TCTGCCTTCCTATATTCAGTGCTTTGTACTGCCTGGTACCACTTGAAATGTGGGAAGTCCTCTTTCGTGGTGCCAGGGAGCTGCTTCCTGTCCCTCACGGGTAGTCACTTTCTGGTTTGGGGTCAGGAGGTGGATCTCCACATCACACTATCTGCAGGACCGGACAAACACCATCTCCAACCACTATCCTGGACTGCCATCAACACTGATACACAGGTATTCAGAATCACGGGGGGCACACGTTGACACCTGCCTTTGTAGTTTAACAACAGTTCAGTATTCGTAATGTTGCTTAAGCTGCTTTTCACTCGCTCGAGCATGATCCTGCCTGTGGGGAACACGTGGCCTGTACAGGGGCGCCCCATAGTCACTTGCTTGGCTCAGACTCACCGGGCCTGTCACTTCCAGATGCTCATCTCTTCCCCAACTCCTTGGTAAATCTACTTTGACTACTCTCCAAACTCCCATTAGAGATAATATATTGACAACCTGGTTGAGGAAGAGGCAGGGAGCAGTGAGGATCACTCCCAATGAAAAGCAGTATCCAATGCCGCAAAGCCATTCAAGAAATGGTGCCATAACCATTAACATGAGAAAGAACAACAGACTACTGAAGATCACTAGGACCAGGCAACCAACGCAGCGGTCCAGTTGTTGGAAAAGGTATAATCAAGCTGGAAGTTTAAATATGAGCTTGCTACAGCTGGCGGGGAGAAAGAGAGAGGAGAGAGCTGCAGGTGCCGGTCTGCTTTGTAAACCTCATCGAGGCTGAACACGACGCTGGAGGGAAACACGCTGCGGCAGGCGACGTGAAGGCAAACCCAAATCCAGGAAGAAGAAGCCAGGGTGAAGACTGTCCGCCAATCGAGGCGAGAGAGCAGCAGGAGCCAGGCACCGAGAAGGAAGGCGCAGAGGAACTGCAGCACTTAACTAGGTGCACGCAGAGCCAAAGCAGAAAGGGGAGAAGGGACGCTGGAGGCAAATGGTAAGCCCAGGGAACACAAGTGTATTACAGGGTTTACAGCAAGTGTATGCCACTTCATAGAAATAGCACAGAGTGAAATAAACCGAAGGGAGGGGAAGCCAGAAAATACTGGTAAACCTAAAGAACACAAATGGGTTACTGGGTTGTCTAACGAAGTGCATCACTTCATAAAAAATGCAGCGGGAGACCAGAAGTAAAGTCATTAAGGAAGTGAAAGTATTTGTGGAACCAGTTACGAATGGCTTGTTAAGCCCCTAACTTAAAGAGAAAATGTGGTGTACAATAAAGTCTGGGCAGAAAAGTATACCAGGCGAAGTTAAGTGTTTGTGTAATAAAGTCCTGGCAAGGAGGTAAACTCTGTGAAGTTAAGTGTTTATGTAATAAAGTCCTGGCAAGGAAGTATACCAGTTGAAGTTAAGTGTTTGTGTAATAAAGTCCTGCCATGGACTTTATCAACATGACATCATCAACATGGACAACAGACTTCCCAAAGAGGAGCACTGCTGGAGCCAAGACGCACCACATAGTTATGTTTTATGTTTATTTTCCTTTTGGAAAAAAGGACACCATTAGCACCCGTTTAGGGAAACTACACGGATGCTGAATGGTGAAGGAGGAGTGGGGAAGGGAAGTGCCCGACACCAATGAGAATGCTCGGAACGCAAGCTTTCCTTGGTTTTTACAGCCTGCGTTCCGGGCATTCTTATTGGTAGATGCCACCTCCCAGGGTGCTAAAGTTTGAACTACCAAGTACTGGCACGAGAGCATACCAGGTGAAGACAATAAGGATACATATGTGTGTGTGTTTAGTGCGTGTATCATTCTGCATTGTGCACTCTGATGTAGTTATATAAGAAGGGCAAAGGAGCTTGAACCAACAAGAAATGTTCTATTTTCGTTGCAACAATGGTAGTTTTGTAAAGTTGTTTTAATGCATTATTTAATTTCCAAAAGCCACATCATGTCAATGGAGAATTATAGGTGACAGGGAACAAATGTCATGTCATTTTACGATGAATTCCATGATTCATAAATTATGTTACGCTTATTAACGAGCAATTGCATGCTAATGGAAAAGTTTTGTTTGGGTGGAAATTGAATTGGGATGTATGTTGTGATCCCCTAGGCGGTTTGTGTCACACACTGTTAATGTCAATTGGAGAGTGAATCCATGCGAACATGCCTAACAGCGAGGTGCCCCCAATAGGAGGCGGGCCCATCAACACCTGGGCCTGCCACTAAGGATATGTGATCCTGATCGGAGCAGGAAAAAATAAAAGAGGAAAGCTGGCGGCCTGCGCCGCAAGGAGAAGGCGCTGCTTTTCCCTCATCGGGGGATGCCCAGCGGCCACCAGCCACAGTAAGACGAACGCGGGTCGGGGCCCGCGATGGGGGAGGGGTAGTGCGTCTCCCCAAGAACAAATCATGCGGTGGTGGCTGCAAAGAAGAGATGGGCCGCAGAGAGGAGGAAAAGGAGGTGGGCCTAACTCCAACTGGGCCCGCAAAGAGTTTTTGAAAGCTGGAGAAAATAGCCCGCGGTGGCCCATGAATAAACAAAGGCGTGGGTGTGGCCAGACAGCACACCCGCACCAAACAGCGGGCCGCGGCGGTGAGGGAAAAAAAACTTTTCCCATGGAGTGTGGGGGAACTCTCCAAACATGCTGGGGCCCCTGCAGGTGGTGAAGGAATGCTCTGTGCTGGAGCACGATGGAAGGAGACGTTGGGCGGCGGTGCCACAACTGCAACAAAAAGAACGCGGGTCGTCGCCAGCGAAGGGGAAGAGCCCCCAAGAGGACATGGAGTGGGTGCAGCCGCAGGGTGAAGGTGAGCTGCCCCGTCCCCCACACGCAGGCCGCAAAGGTGAAGAGCGGCGGCTATTGCCGCATGGGAAAAACATGTGGGTGCTATCGATGCTGGCGCCACCCACCTGCCCTGGGTAGTCCCCATGCCCGGTGGCGAGGAGGCCTGCGGTGCTCCACGGGGGGAGGCAAAAGAAATGAAGAGGGGAGCTAGCACCCGGCCGTGGCCCGCACAGCTAAGGCGGCCCCAAAGCAACAAAGAAAGGGCCATGACATAACGTTCAACTGTCCTCGCAATAGGATGCAGGGACCTAGCCCCTGGTATAAGAGGGAGGGTTGGCAGTTTTGCTGGGGTTTTGTGTGTCCCTCCCCGCCCGGCAGCTCGGGCACCCTGCCACTGTTCTCCTACCATCTTCCCCATGAAGGGGAGGAAGTACAACAAGGGGCCTGCCGCCAGGGTGCCATGATGCCATCACAGGTGCCCCTAGACTATGGAAGTAGCTGATGTGGCCCATGGGCCTTCCCAGGTGCGGCTTTGCCGGTCTCTTGTGTGACTCTGGTGGGGCTGTCTGAAGCGAACACGAGTGAGGGCTCAACCTGGCCTCCTGCATCTTCAAGATGACGGAAGAAGGACATCAGCAGTGACATCCCCATGAAGACGCAGAGCCTAGAGCGGCGGATTGTATTGAAATGACCCTGTTGGTGGGAAATGTAATGCGGTGCCGGTAATTTTATTAGTGCTGTGCGAAAGTAGAACCACTCACCCAGGTTAATAAATGGTGTAAAGTATTAGTGTGTGGTGGTTTGGGATTTTGGGGTTCTTTTGTTTTGTTGTTATGGAAAAGGAGGAGTGTTGCATGGCACCCCTCCTGGGTGCATGGTAGCTCCCAGGATGTTTGTAAAGTAGCCACGGGACCGACTTAATAAAAGACATGAGCCGCTTCTGGCTCATCAGTCACTCCATCTTTGGCTCCGGTGTCGTTCCTTGAAAGGACCATGCTGGTGCGCCACCAAAGGATCTGGGCCCAGGGACGGGGCCCAGTTCGGGGACAGTGCCCCTGCTGGGCAACGCCGTCCCAGGGTAATCCCTGTGCCATGTGAACAGGGCTGCTGGTTCGACCCCGACCTGGGTGCCCCCAGACCCGGGGTCGCTGTGGGCCGGGTGGCTCGGCCACGTGGGTTTCTCCGGTGATCTGGGGCGGGTGGGGTGCCCCCACCCCTTCATCCGCGGCATGATCGCCACACAACAGAAGCCCATCGGGTGATCCCGACATGCGCATGGGGCCTGCCCGGTGACCCGGAGCAGGCCCCCAACAACTACCGCTGTCATTTGTGGTGGCCTTAATCTTTGGGCCAGTGACCCCCTGGACAAAGTAGCCACTTCCCTGTTAGCAGCCTTAGGAGTCATAGGGTATTCCCAGACTGCGAGCAAACCCACTCACATTGCAGGCCACATCCTTGATTGGATTCTCTCACATTGCTTACCGGTGTCTGACATTTCCATCCGAACATGCCCCGGTTGGACCATTTTCTTGTAACGTCTCTTGTCCACCCCCCTACCCCTCCGATGAGGACCAGTGCAAATCCCAATCACAGCACAACTTCAAGAACTCTAAAAAAAGTTGTGGCTGAGAACCTTCTGCCCATTCTTAAAACCAAACTCATTGTGCTTGAGAAATTTGACAACGCCTCCAATCTGGCCTCCTTTTTCGTGGACACTCTGAATACAACAGTCAACTCTCTTGCCCCTCGTCAAACCAGAGTTGGCAAACCAGTTTCTTCTACGAACTGCTGGTTCAACAAAGACATATTGGAGCAGAAACACTCCAAAAGGGCAGCAGAAAGAACCTGGCGTAAATCCTCTTTGCAACTCATGCTGGCCCTGTATAAACAAGTCACACAAAACCATAAGTCAGGCATTATAGCCACTAAAACTACTACCTATAACAGTAAGATTTCTCAGGCCAAGTCCTGTTCCAAGGAGCTCTTCACAAACCTGAAGGAATTTGAGGGCAAGTCAGTGGCGGGACCTACACCCACTAAGAACTCACAGTGGTGCCAGGCAATCAACAATTAATTCAAACAGAAAATATGCAAACATCAGGAGGCTATCTGTGCTGACAGGAAGACCAGCCCAATCTGCTGGGGTGGATATATCCATCCCTGGGCCTAACCCCAAGCCCACCCTAGGGTGTAGAGTCAACAAGTTTACATTCTCGCCCTGCTCTGAGGCTGACATCTCGCAAATCATAAGCTCCTTGAAACCAACCACCTTCCAAGGAGACATTTATCCCTCAAGGTTGTTTAAGGACTGCTCGGATATTCTAGTTCCCTGGGTTACTAAGAATGTGAATTTCTCTTGATCCCTTTAAAGCTGGGAACTACTGCCCCATCACAAACGTCCCTTTTCTGTTGAAAGTGTTGGATCGTGCAGCAGCACTACAATTCCAGAGCTCCATCGAGGAATATAATATTATTGGTACTCACCAGTCTGGCTTTCGAGCCCTACTCGACTTAGAATCCAACCTCTCTCTTATAGTGGACGATGTTCATCCAGCCCTGTTGATGTTGCTCGAGCTCTCCGCGGCCTCTGACCTTGTGGATCATTCCCTTCTGGTCAACCGGATGCGGGAGGTAGCCGGCTGCTCGGAGGCAGCTGGTCAGTGGGTCGCTTCCTTCTTGGGACCCCACAATGCCAGAGTTGCCGTGCACAACGCAGCTTCGATGGCCAAGGCCATCTCTTGCGGGGTATCACAGGGGTCCTGTATCTCGCTGACTCTCTTTAATATTTACATCCTTTGCTTCCTGACACTTCTTGACGACCTGGGTGTGCAATATGCCAACTATGCTGATGACACGTAGGTGGTCTTGAAGCTTTCAGGTATCTAAACACAAGACACAGCAACCATTAATATGGTCTATGGTGCTATACAGGCCTGGATGGCAACCAACGCGTTACTTTTGAATAAAGACAAAACAGAGCTCCTGATTGTCGCCACGGGGCATCGGCTGAAATAACTATCTGCAGACTTTGAAAACTTTAACATAGCTGGATCCATCATCCCAGTTGCTAAAAGGGTTAAGACCTTAGGGGTCATGTTCAACTCTGAACTGTCCATGAAGCCCCACGTAGCTATCCTACGATCATCCTGTGGCTACATTAATAAACTTCTTAGTCACATCCGCCCTTTCCTGTCGCCCAAGAACATGGCCCTCCTTGCTTCAGCACTTGTTAACTCACGCTTGAACTACTGTAACAGTCTGCTTCTGGGCTACTCCCAGGCAAACCAAGCAGCACTTCAGGTGATTCAAAATGGGACAGTCTGGGCTACTAAACATCTAGCCAGATGAGATCACATCACCCAAGCAAGGAGGGAGCTTCATTGGTGTCACAAATTGCTGGTTTGTCAGAAATGTCCAAATCACTTTCGACTTCAGTCTCCTCCCCTTCCTCCTCACCTGAAGATAATATCCTGGAGGGCTTCTTTCTTCTTTCCTTGATTAACGATTTCTTTTTTAGTAGGTATGGTCTGCCACGGAATGACGCCATCCTGGTTGCGGAAGTGTTCCGGGAACCAAGGGCCCCAGGACCGTGACAGCCAAAAAAGGGGAAAAAGCCACTCGGGCAAAAAAACCTGAATCCTGCGGCCGCGGAGGGATCCTCTGAACGGACACTGAAGATCCAGATGGAGAGACGATCGGAGCGGAGTATCCTGGAAGGTATCCGACGAGGCTCAGAACAAGTAAAGAAGCCAAAGGAGAACCAGGAGAAGTGAGGTAGGTGAACCAGGGATCAAGGATACGGGCAGGAGGCAGAGCGAGGGTGTCCTATTTTTTTTTTTAAATGTCTTTATTGGCATTTGTGAGTAAACTTGTACAAGGATAAGATTCTGAAAGCAGTTACATTCAAAATGCAATAACTGGCGTAAATGTGATATGGTGATCAGCTTATAACCAACGACAAAACTATTAATAAAGAACAAACAAACTAAGGAAGAAAGGGAAAAGAAGAGAAAAGAAATAACAATAACAGTAACAGTGACTGTCCCAACTCTCGGTGTGGTTTCTTAATCAATGTCGCCAGGTTCGGGGAGTGGGTCCGGAGGCGGGTATCGGCTTTGCTCCCTCAGTACAGTTGCTGGGTGGAGCCCTTGGGTGTGGTGGGCTAATCTGTAGTGTCTGTTGCTTTCTAGGATGCAAGGGGGGTGGGTTCAAGGAGGTTTGTAGCTCGTTGCAAAGACCATGTCTCTAAGGAGGGCTTTCCAGGCCTCCAGCACATTGCTCACATCGTCGCCGCCACATTTGTTTCCCTCCTCCCAGGCTACAGTCTCAGCCGTAGTCCATCTTTCCATTTCCCTGATCCAGGGGTCATACCTGGGGCCCGCTGGGGCCTTCCAGGCCATGGCAATTGTTCTCTTAACTAGAAGGCAGGCCATATCCATAAGCTTCGTCAAGTGTTTGATTTTACCAAGTCTCGGATAGGTGCCCAGTAGGCACTCCTTGGGTGTCCACTCGTAAGTTTCTAGGCCAGCATTCCTGCAGGTCCGTTCAGCGGCCTGCCAGAGTTTCTGAGATTTGGAACAGGTCCAAAACATGTGAATCATGTCCGCCAGGTCTGAGGAGCACCAGGGGCACCTTGAGTCCGCTTTGTTGTTGAACGTGGATATCCGGTGAGGGGTCATATACGTTCTGTAGAGTACGTTCAGTTGGATCAGTCTAAACCTGGCGTTTCTGGATACCTCCTTTGGATATATCAGGGCTCTCGCCCATTCGGCCTCTGTGATTTCAGTCCGGAGGTCTGCCTCCCATTTTACCTTCAGCCGGGCGCTCTTTGGGTTGGGTCGATCGTTCAGTTGAGTGTACAACCTGGACGTCGGTCTCCATCCGTCACCAACGTCATACATTTCTCTCAGGAGGGGGTGAGTTTCTGGTTCCTCAGGCCATGCGACCCAGTTCTTTCTGGCCACATGTCTCACTTTTTGGTACCAGAGGAAATGGCCCAGTGGTAGTCCATCTCCTTCTCGAAGCGACTCGAAGTCCCTGAAGAGGCCATCATGAAACATGTCCCCCCATGTGTAGAGACCATGGTTCTCCCATCTCCTCATAGTTGCCAGGTCGGTGGAGGTTTTGCAGACATCCGTCATCATGGGGGTGTCGGGTGTATAAGAGCGTTGCAGGCCCGCCATGGATCTCACCTTGTTCCATACCCGCCTTCCAACCTCTAGTATAGTGGGTGGGTTGGGGGGTCCAAGTCGGGGGTTCCAGAGTAGCTCCTTGGGATACAGCGGTGAAGAGGAGTGGGATAGAAGTTCTAGCTCAGCTGAAGGTTCATCTGAGAGCCATTTTGCCAGGTGTGTCGACTGAGCCGCCAGAAAGTATCTCTGGAAGTCGGGGAGCTGAATGCCGCCCTCTGCGTAAGGGAGTGTGAGGGTATTCAGTGTGAGTCGGTGCCGGGCTCGTCCCCAGAGGAAGTCCCTGATCAGAGAGTCGAGTGTCCTGAAAAAGGGTGGGGGAATGTAATACACCACGTTGGTGAAATAGTAGAGGAACCTGGGGAGGATTATCATTTTAGCTATCGCCGCCCTCCCCATCATGGAGAGCGGGAGCTTTGACCAGAACTGTATGGATCTCCGCACTCCGCCCATTGCGGCCTCCGTGTTGGCTTTGTGGGTGGATATTGGTGAATGTGTGATGTTGAGGCCTAGGTATCGAAAAGTGTCCACCTGCCAACGGATCCCGATCTCAGGAAGCTCCTCCTCAGGTTTATTTTTCAGTCTTGCTAGTGGGAACGCGCAAGACTTCTGCCTGCTAAATCTTATCCCCGAGTATCTTGCAAAGTTGTCCAGAACATCCAATACAATCGGGGCATTCTCCAAGGGGTCGCGCAGGTATAGGAGGACGTCGTCGGCATATAACGAGATGATGTTGTCTGATCCTCCAATGCTGATGCCAGCGTCAAAGAACTGCTTCCTGAAGTATATTGCCACCGGCTCCAGGCCTAGAATGTACAGCATTGGAGACAGTGGGCATCCCTGTCTGGTACCCCTCTGGATGGGCCAGGCCCTCGATATCATGACACCCGTTTTAACTCTTGCCAATGGGTCGCTGTACAGGACCTCTATCCAGCGGATGAAGTGTTCGCCAAGTCCGAACTCCCTCAGGGTTTCGATCAGCCACTCCCAGTAAATAGAGTCAAAGGCTTTTATGGCATCCAGTGAGAGTACTGCTAGATCTTCCTCGCTTTCGGACGTCTGTGAAATGATATGTTGGAGCCTCCTGAGATTGGCGGAGGTGTTACGCCCCGGAACGAAGCCATTCTGGTCCTCATGTACCAGGGAACCGATCACCCTCGAGAGCCTTTTGGCCAATATGGTCGTCAATATTTTGCCGTCGTAGTTTAGGAGCGCCAGTGGGCGATATGAGTCACATCTATCGGCTGGTTTGCCTGGCTTGAGCATCGGGACGATGAGGGTTTCTCTCATAGTGTTAGGGAGAGTGCCCGACTCGTATGCCTCCGTATATACTGCGTGTAGTATAGGAGAGGTGATCTCCTCGTAGGCCTTGTAGAATTCTGGGATGAGTCCATCTGTGCCAGGAGCCTTGCCTGTGGAGAGGGATCTGATTGCATCTGTGATGTCCTCCACCGTAATAGGCTCCCCAAGTTTGTCCTGTTGTTCCTGGCTCAGCCTAGGCAGTCCCACCTCAGCCAGCGTATCCTTTATATCTGCTATGGGGACCTTCGTCTCATGAGTGTATAGGTCGTTATAGAATTCCGTGAAGGTATCATTAATCTCTTGTCGTGTTCTGCAGGTCTTTTCGTTCGTATCTTTGATCTCCTTGAGGGCCTGTCTCGGGTGCTCTTTCCTGCATAGCCATGCGAGTATTCTGCCCGGTTTGTCAGCTTCCCTGTGGGCCTTCGAGGTGCGCACAGAGAAGTCAAACTTCGAGAGTCTTTCCCATGCCTCCCTGCAATCCTCTCTGATCAGTTTCAGTTCAGCCTCCCTTTCGGTGGTTGGTGGGGCGCCACTTTCAAGTCGCTTTATTCTCTCCTCCACGACCTCCAGTTCTCTCCTCAGTTGTCGCCTGATCCCGCCCGCCTCGGCGATTATCTCCCCCCTTGTCACTACTTTCAGCGCCTCCCAAAGCGTGCTCCACTTCTCGACCGAACCCTTATTTATCGCTAAATATTCTTCCAGCTTTTCTCTTAGGGTTTCCTTGAATGCTGGGTCGGTCAAGGCATCTGATGGCATGCGCCACGTCGGGATGGGGGGGCGGGGGCCCTTGAGGGAGAGCTGCAACAGCAAGGGGGAGTGATCAGATATTGTTCTGCCCATGTATTCTGCCAATTCAACTTGCGGGGTTAGTTCGTTGGCGATGAAGAAGTAGTCCAGTCTCGTGTGGAGGCTATGGGGAGCCGAGTAGAATGAATATGATCTATCCGAGGGGTGGAGGTCTCTCCAAATGTCCGTCAGGTGTAGGTCTGCCACCATCCTGGGGAGGGCCCCAGGAGAGGCGCTATGGGGCATGCGTGGAGCTGTCGATCTGTCCAGTTCCGGGTTCATAATAGAGTTGAAGTCCCCCCCCCATATGAACGTATACTCTCGGTAGTGCAGCAATTTTGCGCATAGGTCCTTGATGTGTGAGGGTATATTGTGCTGGGGAAAATACGAGTTTACTATACACAGGGGAGTGTTCTCAAGCATGCCCCACACTATTGCATACCTGCCCTCTTTATCCAGCTCCGTTCCCATTTGTTGAAATGGTGTGTCCGGGCTCACCCATGTATAGACTCCTCTTGCGTACTTTGAGAAGGATGCGCCGCTACCCTGGCCTCCCCAGTATTTCAGGATTTTGTCTGTGGCCTCCAAGGTGAGATGTGTTTCTTGCAGGAGGGCCAATGATATTTTTTTCCTCTTTAGATAAGAAAAAATCCGGTTTCTTCTTATGTATGTTCCCATCCCTCTAACGTTCCATGTAATTAGCTTGAGTCTTGCTGCCATTGCATAAGTGGGTTCCTCGATGAGGGGAGTGCCACCCCTTCTCCCAGTGTTGCATGAGCCGTATTGTAGGGTGGGTGATGAGCCATTTGTGTGGGGTGGGTAGGCCCGCCTAGGCCCAGGAAATCTTTATTCATCCGGGTTGGGGCAGTCATAACAATAACAACTTGGAACAAGTAACTAAAACTAATGCACCCAGCTTCAGCCACCGGGGTGGAGTGCTCGGGGGCCCTCGCGCCGTCCGACCTAGTCCAGGTCTCTGGCGCGAGTGGTTGTGTGCAGGAAAGAGGTCTGCACTGGTCAACGGTGGGTCCGTGGTCTGTGTCCATGGGCGGGAGGTCGAGTGAGCCCGCAGTCATTTAGCGTTCTGATGTGGTAGTTTTTCTTCAGTATTGGTATAGCCTCGGTTCGGTTTGGAGTATAATACCAAAGAAATGGGTGCTCCAGCCGCGTTAGTATGCGGTCAGCTTTTTGGGCGTGCTAAGTGCGTTCCTCTAGCGTGGTTTCTTTGGGAGCCTCAGCAAGGTTATTGTGTTCCATCCACATAGTGGCCGCTTCTGGTGATTCCAAGAATATTGCCCGCCCATTGTGGATTACTTTTAGTCGTGATGGATAGAGCAGCATGTATTTTATGTTCAGTGTCCTCAGCTGGGCCTTGATGGGGATAAAGGAATTCCTTGCTCTCTGCACCGATTGGGTATAGTCGGGGTAGATGGTAATCTTTGAGTCACCCCGCTCGATTATACCTCCTTCCCTCGAGAATTTCAGGATCACCTCTCGGTCGCGGAAATTGAGGACCTTGGCGATGATGGGGCGGGGGTAGGATCCAGGCGGGGGGCGCTTCTGGAGGGATCTATGAGCTCTTTCAATGGCGAATCCCTGCGAGAGTTTCGACACCCCTACTTCCTGCTGTATCAGGGACTCCACATAAGCCGTCGGGTCCATGGTCTCCGACCCCTCCGGTACGCCCAGGATCCTGATATTGTTCCGTCTGGCCCGACCCTCTGCTTCTTCGGATCTCGCCTCCAAGAAGTGCACTTTCCGTTTGAGGTCCGCTACCTCTTTCTGTAGAGATGTCGTCTCATCTGAGATGTCCTTCTGGGAGGATTCGACTATGGTGACGCGCTCCGTTAAGTTGCGGGCATCTTGCCTGATAAGTTGTATGTCCGTCTTAACCTCCCCGATTTTCGTATCGATGAATGTCCTCAGGGCCGCGATCGCCTCAAGCACTTGATTATGTCTGGTCTCATCCCCAGGGGCATCTTGTGCTGGTGAGGTCTTCGGTGTGGATTGAGCAGCAGGCTTGGATGTTACAAAGGGGTCCAGAGTAGCGTGCTTGGCTTTGTTCCTCGCGGCAGCCATCTTGCCTCTTTGATGCCGTCGCCACCCTCTCCCCCGTGTCTATCGGCCGCGTAGCGATCTTCCTCCTAGCCCTTCTTGGCTGCTGCACCGGGTCCTGACGGTGCCCTCGAGTGGCCCGAGCCGGGGTGCACTCGACTGCAGGGAGGGACTGCTCGAGTCAGCGAGTCGCTGGCTCCCGGATCCAGTGCGAGCCGCTGGGTTATCAACGTGAGGCGGCCGCCATCTTGTGTGCCTCGCCCGGGAAGAAGGGGGAGCCAGCGCCGGGTCGCGGTAGAAGCTTCTCAGGCCCCGATTTTCGTCGGGGTTGGGTGGAAGACAAGGTCTCCCGCTTCGGCCGCCGGTGGATCTCCTCGGATGCGGTGTCTGTGGGCTGAATCACCTTGAAAAGGATCGGACTGCTGCGGCCCAGACGGAGCTCAGGGAACTCGCGTCCTCACTCCGTGGACATCAGGCCACGCCCCATCAGCGAGGGTGTCCTATAGACCAGGAAACAGGAAGGAGGCAGAGCGAGAGAGACCAGCAGCGAGGTGGCGGGAAGGGAGAGCGAGTCACAAGAAAGCAGGGAGGAAAGGAGAAAGGCAACGGAAGAAAGCAGGGCTTAGCAAAGCCAAGGGAAATAACAGGAGCATAGCAACAAAGGGAGAGAGCAAAACTCACAGTTGAAACACGAGGAGCCGGCGGCTACTGTGCACAGATAAACAGTGGGCGGCCATGTTGGAAAAAGACTAGACCGCTGCTTCCGAGCGTATCAAACATGACGGAACGGGTAATGGCGGCTCATTTTCCATCTGTCCCAATGTCTGATGAAAAAGGGGCGCATGACAGTATGCCCCCCTCCAAAGCGGGAGCACCCCGGCTTACCCGAATGGCCCCGAAAAAACTGTTTGAACAAACGTGAAGCATGCACATTAGAACAAGGTTCCCAGGAGTCTTCGGACGGCGAGTAGTTTTTCCATGAGATCAAAAACTCCAATCGTCCTCGGTGATAACAAGAATCCTTGATCTTGGCCACTTCATATTCATCCTCAACCGGATCTTGGTCTTCCACAAAAGGACCCAGAGGGGCAGTGGGAATGTCAGCCAAAGCTGGTTGCAGCTGGGAAGAATGAAACACCGGATGAATTCTTTTCATGCGAGGAGGCAGTTGCAGTCTGAAGGCCACCGGATTGATCTGAGAGGTCACAGTATAGGGACCCACAAATCTGGGTGACAACTTCGATGGACAAATCCATCTTGGGAGAAATCTAGTGGACAACCAGACTCTCGATCCGACCATAATAGCGGAAGGTCAGATCGTCCTTGATCCGCTGAGAGTTTGTACCGGTTGCGAGCCTGAACCAGAGCAGCCTTGGCTGTCTTATGGGCTGCCGTAATCCGTTGCAAGCGATCTTCAATGGTAGTACTTACTGCATCCGATTCCAAAACCGGTAACATACTTCGTGGATGAAGGCCAAAGGTTGAGAAAAAAGGACTTAGTCCTGTAGCAGAATGGACACTGTTGTTATAAGCAAATTCCGCTGTAGGTAGTAGATCGTACCAGTTGTCTTGAGCATCATTAATGTAGCACCGCAGGTATTGTTGCAGAGTTCCATTCAGACGCTCGGTCTGACCGTTAGTCTGGGGGTGGAACCCCGAAGACAACGCTTGTTCAATGCCCAATCTTTGACAAAGAACAGCCCAGAATTTCGAGGTATATTAGCTTCCTCGATCCGAAATGACCTTAGTTGGCAATCCGTGAAGGCGGAATATATCTCGTATGAATACCTCGGCCATCAGGGGGGCTGAAGGAATCCCTGGGAAAGGAGAAAAGTGAGCCAGTTTGGTGAGGGTATCGACGGTAGCCATGATTCAGGTATGACCTCGAGACTCCGGTAGATCGACCACGAAATTCTTAGAAATCTGTTCCCAAGGTGTCCGAGGTAGAGGGATTTGTTCCAAGAGTCCTATGGGTTTTCGAGAACAATTCTTGTTCCGATGACATTGCGCACATGCCTGGACATACTTCTTAATGTCCGAAGACATCTTCTGCCAGAAGAAAGATCTCTGAACAAGAGCTTCAGTGTTCTTTATACCCCTATGCCCTGCAGTAGGGTGATCGTGACACCAGGAGATAACCTTCTGCTGCAAACTGACCAGGGGCACCACCAATCGTTTGTCAATAAAGCATAAGCCGTCTCTAAGGTCCACCTGGAAACGGGGTGAAGAACCGAATGGCAATGAGTTCTTGGACGTAGCAGACCTTACTTGAGAAAGGAACGATGAGACAGAACCTATAAACACTTGATTAGGAAACAGACTTTCCTTGTAGCTCTGTGATGTATCTTCTGCAGTGTCTCTACGGGAAAGAGCATCTGCAATCACATTTTGGGTTCCAGGTACATAAGTGATTTCAAAGTCGAAATGAGCAAAAAAATGCACCTGTCGGGCTTGGCGTGTATTGACACATTCCAGGTTTGTAATGATCGAAGATTCTTGTGGTCGGTCCTGATGAGAAAGGGCTGACCTCCTCCTTGTAACAGATGCCTCCACTCTTCACATGCCAATTTTATGGCTAGAAGCTCCCGTTCTATAACTGAGTAATTGCGTTGGCTGGAGGTAAGTGTCTTGGAAAGGTATGCAATGGGGTGTTCTTCTCCCTCCATTTCCTGTAGAAGGACTGCTCTCACTGCATTGGCGGAAGCATCAGCTTCTACAACAAACCTCTTGGATTGATCGGGTTGGACTAAGATGGGAGCAGAACTGAACTTACTTTTGAGAGTCAAGAAAGCTTCCTCGGCTGCCGAGGACCAAGTAAAAGGTTGGTTTTGTTTTTTCAACAGAGCGGTAATCGGAGCTACTGTAGCGGAGAAATTCTGAATGAATTTTCTGTAGAAGTTGGTGAACCCCAGAAATCTTTGTACCTCTTGTATGATCTTGGGAGATGACCAATCCAGGATGGCAGATACCTTCTTATTGTCCATCCTTGTTCCTTCTTTAGAAAGTATGAATCCTAAATAATGGACAGACGACACCAGGAATTTGCATTTGCTGGGTTTAACCAAAAGATGATTTTCTTGAAGGCGTCCAAAAACATGGTGGAGATGGCTGATGTGTTCTTGATGGGTCTTGGAAAACACGAAGATATCATCCAGATAGACGATCACCGAATGAAATAGCAAATCAGAGAATGTACGATCCATGAATCGTTGAAAAATTGCAGGTGCATTAACCAACCCGAAAGGCATGACCTTACATTCATACAGACCATAAGGTGTCCGAAATGCTGTTTTCCACTCATCGCTGTTTCGAATGCGCAAAAGATGATAAGCATTTCTTAAGTCAAGTTTGGAAAAAACGGTGGCCCCTCTCACGGCCTCTATTATATCAGCAATCAGAGGCATAGGGTACCTTTCCCGAATGGTTACAGCATTGAGACCTCTATAGTCAATACAGGGTCTCAGCTCGGTGGAATCTCTTTTGGCGATAAAAAACAACAGAACACCTGCAGGAGAATTGGAAGGCTGAATGAGACCGTTGATCAGGTTGGCGTCCAAATATTTCCGGAGTACTTCCTTTTCTTTCAGAGAAAGTGAAAACATTCTGCCAAAGGGCACTAAGGCCTGTGGCATCAGATCGATGGCACAATCTTCTGGACGATGTGGTGGAAGATCGTGATCGGCCTTTTCTAGGAAGACTTGATCATATTCTTGGAACTGAGGAGGTATCGGATGTATGGCTCGTGGTTGGGTGTCTACTGACTGAAGGATCGCTGTAAGGTAACTGGCAGATTGCAGACAGGACTGTTGACAATGAGTAGACAGAAAACTGAGAGTGTTCTTTGACCAGTCGATGGTGGGGTTGTGTAAGCGCAGCCAAGCGATTCCCAAAATGATGTGAAAATGTACTGCTCGAATAATCTTAAAAGATATGTCCTCTTTATGCTGTTAGATGGTAAGGTTGATGGTTTCCGTAGAATGTGTAATGGGACCTGAGCAAAGGGGAGTACCATCCACTCCCTCCACCTCGAGATTCTCTTGATTGAGAATGCGACGGATTCCCATCTTTTCCGCCCACAGGGTGTCAACAAAATTGCCCGCTGCTCCACAATCAATGAGAGCGAGGGTTTCTACTGATTTGTCTCTCCAATCCAATTGTTTAGTTACTACCATCAAGCGAGTATCCTCCGACTGCAAAGATGGTGTGATGGATAATGAGACATAGGGACTTTCGGCACTACCTCGAACCATTGTCCCCCTTAGGTTCGAGGTGTCCCGTTTCCCGACCGCCTTGGAGGCACATCGGGACAATTTCTGAGCAGATGTGAAGAGGCTCCGCAATACATACAAAGACCGGAATCTCTGCGTCTCTTCCGTTCCTCTTGCGTTAGTGGGGCTCTCATGGATCTAACTTGCATTGGTTCTTCCTTATTCAAGGTACTTGGAGAAGGTGAGTGAGGAGGAATAGGGGCAGGATAGCTTGTTTTTCCCTTCCCTCTCTTTCTTTCTTGTCTGCGCTCGTTCATTCTATGTTCAATTTGAAGTACCACTGAAAGAAGTTCTGAGAACGAGGCAGGTTGTGGTACTCTGGCCAGCTCATCTTTAAGTTCCTCTTTGAGACCTCTGTGAAAAATAGTAAATTGTGCTTGTTCTGACCAAGTAGATTCAACAGCTAGTCGTTTAAATTTCGTGATGTAAGACAAAAGATCCATCTGACCCTGGTGCACTTCTAGAAATTCCCCGCAGGCCAAATATGTTACCTCCGGTCTCTCGAATGTTTGCCGCAATTTGGTAAGAAATGCATTCCAATCTTGCATTACCGGATCATTCCCAGTGACCAAAGGATTAGCCCAGGCCAGAGCGTTTCCAGTCATATTAGAGACTGCAAATCCCACCTTGTTCAGATCTGTAGAATAGGCCGTGGGTCGAAAGGCAAAGTATACATTACAGGCTTCTATGAAGTAGCTTGGGTGTGCCGTCGAATCTCCCCACAGACAGGGGAAGCGAAGGGAGATCAGAGCGTGTCTCTCGATTGGACACCAATTGCCTGAGTACATTATTCTCAGTTTTAAGGTTCTGCATCTCTTGATTGAGATTTCGGACCTCCACATTCAAGGTTTGAACTGCAGAAACCAATTCTTGCAGTTGTTCCGGTGTGGCCATCTTGGTTGGTGTTGGGCGTTTCAAACTGTCACAAATTGCTTGTTTGTCAGAAAGGTCCAAATCACTTTCGACTTCAGTCTCCTCCCCTTCCTCCTCACTTGAAGATAATATCCTGGAGGGCTTCTTTCTTCTTTTCTTGATTAACGATTTCTTTTTTAGTAGGTATGGTCTGCCACGGAATGACGCCACCCTGGTTGTGGAAGTGTTCCGGGAACCAAGGGCCCCAGGACCGTGACAGCCAAAAAAGGGGAAAAAGCCACTCGGGCAAAAAAAAACGAATCCTCTGGCCGCGGAGGGATCCTCGGAATGGACACTGAAGATCCAGATGGAGAGACGATAGGAGCGGAGTATCCTGGAAGGTATCCGACGAGGCTCCGAACAAGTAAAGAAGCAAAAGGAGAACCAGGAGAAGAGAGGTAGGTGAACCAGGGATCAAGGATACGGGCAGGAGGCAGAGCGAGGGTGTCCCGTAGACCAGGAAACAGGAAGGAGGCAGAGCGAGAGAGACCAGCAGCGAGGTGGCGGGAAGGGAGAGCGAGTCACAAGAAAGCAGGGAGGAAAGGAGAAAGGCAACGGAAGAAAGCAGGGCTTAGCAAAGCCAAGGGAAATAACAGGAGCGTAGCAACAAAGGGAGAGAGCAAAACTCACAGTTGAAACTCGAGGAGCCGGTGGCTACCGTGCACAGATAATGAGTGGGCGGCCATGTTGGAAAAAGACTAGACCGCTGCTTCCGAGCGTATCAAACGTGACGGTACGGGTAATGGCGGCTCATTTTCCATCTGTCCCAATGTCTGATGAAAAAGGGGCGCATGACAATTGGCTCCCAGTGAAACATCGGATTACTCACAAGGCTCTGACACTAAGCCATGGATGCCTGAATCTCCAAGCCCTTGCATATCTCTGCAAACGCACCAAGGTATACCAACCTGTCCGCTCACTTCGCTCGACCAATAAGGCTAGCACCTCTCTACTAGTAGACATAACAATGTGTCTCTCACAAACCCAGCTCATCCCCCACATTCTCCAAGGACCACCTTGGCAAACACATGCGTCCACACAGCACATCTAACCTAGCCCACTTTCTTCAAATTCTCTTGTCACTGCACACTGTTCAAGCATGTGCTGCACACACTCTTTAATGCTGAGTACCAACAGCTCACCCATCCTACACACAACAGATTTTCAGACTTGATCATCGCTTATATACTCAATGCTATCTTCATTACCAAAACGTGCCTCACAACCTCCTCCCATGTCTTTGCAGACTTTGTCCCACCCAGATACAGAATCCAACATGTTAACCGGTCAAGTAAAACAGGGAGATATGTGGCAGTTATCCACAAAATCGTTGGTCTTGTATGGTACATAATCAATCAACATTAGATTAAATGAAAACTCTCAATTGTCAATTCCCTCTATCTCACAAGGACTCAGCCACTTTCCACCTCATGTAGACAACCTCACAGGTTTTGTACTATACTTTGTACAGCGTCGGTCTCTCGTGCAACTAACATTTTCCTCAGAGACTTCAACCTCCCTCGGACACAAGCAACCAAAAACACCAGAGACACATTGTTGTCCCTGGCAGAATTGCTGCAAGTAACCCAACGTGTACTTGCCCACACACATTAGGGGTAATACCCTACACCTTTATTTTAATCTCTTACCCTAACCTGCACAGACCCCCACCACGCTCGACTGTACAGACTACGCAACCATCCAATTCACCTTATCACACTCTATTGTGGTCAACAAGGGTCAGGAGAAATGTCACATAGAGGCATGTGAGTCTCGTGAGTCTCAGAAGGATAGCTCAGGGGCAACATGCTCGCCTTGGAAGCAAGACGACACAGAGCAACACAGGTTTGATCCCCGGGTCCGCACTTAGAAACCTCTGGGTATTAAGCGCGTTATAAATAACCTATCATATTATATCATGTCTGACGAATCGCAGGTATTCGTCCTTTCTCCCCCAGGGGGAGACACCCCCTGTGAGGCCAGGGAGGTGAGCCCACTCCGCAAGACCACCACTAGGGGTCGAGGTAAGTGCGACCTCACCAAGAACAACTCCCCCTTTGGGGACAAGGACTCCCGTTCCTCTACGGAACTCCCTAAATCAACTACCATATCTCCATATATGGGACTATCTTCTATGAAGAGTAATATGGCAACTTTATGTTTGGTTGAAGACAATGTGAAAAGAAACATGTGTGGAAAAATAAAGGAAGATGTCTCTTTAACCAGAGACTTGCTCTCTGTCCCCCGAACAAGGGGTATGGGCAGATTGTTCCCGTTCCAAGCTTGTTACACCAAACCGAAGGCAATTGGAAAGAAATTTTGTGGGTATCCGAATATGCATACAACAACCCATTGCACTTGGGAACAGGACAAAGCCCACTTTATACTATATTTGGGCGACATCCTCGAACCTCTGAACTCGATTCGCCCCAACACTTAGAGATGCCCGCCATGAACCATCTCCACGCCACTATTACACAAGCTTTTAAAAAGGCAACTGAACATTTGAAACAGGCTAAAGAGAGATACAAGAAAACCGCAGATCAACATAGAAGCGAAGCTCTGAAATATCAGATAGGAGACCAAGTTTGGCTGGCTTCAAGACACATACCTTTAAAGGGGACTCGAACCTTTAACCCCAAGTATTTGGGACCGTACACTATTAAAGCCATTATTAATCTTGTGGCCGTCAAATTGGAGTTACCATCAAATTTGCGAATTCACCCAGTCTTTCATGTTTCACTTCTAAAGCCAGTACAACCAGGGACAAGGCTAACTAAACCACCTAACCCCATCCTAATAGACGGGGAACCAGAATTTGAAGAAAAGAATATTTTGGACTCAAAAATAGTCAAATCAAGACTTATCTGGTTGACTGGAAAGGTTATGGTCCACAAGAAAGGTCATGGGAACCAAGTGACAATATTCATGCACCTCGATTTGTGAAAAGGTTTCACCAGAATTTCTCAGACAAACCGGGACCAGTGAGGAGAACAGCCTTAGGAGGGGCCTTGGGGGGGAGTGCTGTCATGATGCCTGCCCCCAGACATCCAGAACAGGTCCATCTATCCAGGGAACAGGCACCCAAGAAGACACAGGGATTCCCAAAACCCCGCCTAGGGGCTAAATGGGTTCAGTCCTGGCGCCATAGGCGCCAGGCTCATATTGCCAACTTTAAACTATGCAGGTCATCCTGCAAAGAACTCATGTACAGGCCATCATGAGGCCATGAAGGGACTACTTTCCTTTAGGAAGTATTTTGCTGCTTGGGTGTGGTACTGTAACTTCTTACCTTGGAACTACTTTTTTGATGCTATTTAAACCACACCCGAAGAGCAGCACACGCTTTGCGTTATTCTGCATCTTAGCAGCGTAACGCTCACCGTGTCTGCAGTCCAGCATCCATTCTACAGCCACACCCGTCTTGTGTCTGGAGCCGATCCTAGAGAAAAGGAAAGAAGAAGAGAAGGTTAGAACAAGGAGATTTCCATTTGGTCATCATCTTTTCCTGGAGCAGCCGCACCTGTGGATAAAGGAAAAAAACCATTAAAATAAACCGTGTCGCATTGCCAGCTGCAGCACCGCGCCATACTCACCTGTCTATGTAGCATCTCCACGACCCGGCGCAGCACCCTTTGAATCGCTGCCCGAAACATCAGCATCTGAAAAGACAAGAACAAACAAAAGGTGAGCGGGGTTCCGCCAAAGACATTCTTTTACTTACCGCAAGATACTTACTCGGAATTTTACCGCTCGAGGCAGCGCTGGTCACCATCCTACGTTAGACATTTTCGGCAAGGCGCTGCACCTGCAAAGAAGATAGAGAACTATTGGTGAATTACATTTGGAACAATATTACTTGCTAGACAGTGCTTGGTACAAACGGACTCTTACCTAAGCGCTGCCTTCATCCATCGAGGCAAACTCACTCCTTGGATCACGCTGCAAGGGAAAAGGTATGAAAGGAGCAAGAGTGAATTAACAGACATTTGAACTCTAAAAGAACTATACATTCGGTTTACACACTACTTACCTCGGAGTCATTGTAGTCTGAAACTCTGCCAAATACCTTCGGATCAGTAAAGTAACTGAACTTCTACGCGCCCCTGCACTCCACGCAGGATGGAGAGTTCATCCTTCCAAACAATAAGGTGAGGCTTTATGAAGGGGAATACTGGAATTTTTCAGGGAAAATAGTGTTAGTGTAACCTCTCTACCACAGGTGGCTAATCCCTTTTACTGCTTTTAGGAAAATATTCTTGCGGGTCAGGCAGACGAAACTGAGTGGGCAAGTGCAGTCGATCATCACTTTGCTACGAGTCACACTGGTGGAGACTGCATCAGTCGAGCTTCGTTCGACGCCCCTGTGGAATCCAGGTAAGCATAACAGCTTCCCAGATGTGGAATCCTCTCCCAGCAGATCTACACATGGAAAAAGGTGCCTGATATTCAGGAAACATCTGAAAACCATACCCTTTGGGTAGGTAAACCATCTTCCTGTCACCTTCTCAGTTGTGTTGTGTCCCTTCGGTATGGAAATGTCCTTGTGTTGGTGTGCTCCATGATGCCTGCTGGCTATGGTGCGGTACAAATAAATAAATAAATGTAACCGGGACAAGTCAGAGCATAAGGAGAGTGAAGCACCCTGACATCATCACACCGGGTGAAGGTGGAGTCAAGGCAGGTTGCAGAGCCCACAATGTCCGACGAGCCAGAGAGACACAGTGGGAGATGCCAGAGCCCCGGTGTATGCAACCACAAAGGAAGCAGTATGGCAAGGAAAAGAGTTAAGTAGTACCTGTTCGTGGCACACCACGTTGCAGAGTGGTGGGCAGGATGCCCGAGTAACAGCACCGAAAATTACCGCAAAGGGAAGCCTGAACAACGTCCAGTCGCCAGTGTCTGTAGAAGGCAGGCACCCGGCGAGGAACCTAGAACGGGAATCTGAGTAGCAAGAAGAGCAAGATGCAGTACCCAAGCGAGAGCTGAACCCTGCAACCTTTCCCCACACTCGAGAGGTACTGGGGGAATTGCAAATAGGGGGAAGCTGCCGGTGAATCATTATATACGTTGTGACTAATCCTAGGGTATTGTCACTGCTTTCATGGGGGAGCCCATTTCCATGAGGCCATTTCCATGATCCTAAGCCTTGGGCCTTAAATGGTCTACTATTTCGTCCAGATACACAGCTGTGAAATCCCCACACAGATTATGGCATCTAATAATGATAAACTGCTGAAAGGCAGCAGCAGCCATACCAGATTGTATGAGCCATGTAAATCCAGCTTGGTAAATCTTGAGGCATCTTGAGCTATGCGGAGAAGGCCTGAGGAAAAGACCTTCTCTGCTCTCTGCAGCTCCGCTGCATCCTCTTTATCAGCAGATGCCTGAAACAGCTGATCAGACTCCTGCGGAGACACTGGAGGATCCCAGCATGTGTATTCCGCTCTCCGTTCCCCACGCGGTATCATCCGTGTACAAAATGGCAGACCAGCTTGCCATGGAGACCCACAACAACATAATTCCCCAGGAAAGCTTTGCCGCCACCAGCCCTTTGCTGGATTGGTTGGCCCACTCAGCCAGCTCCTCCCCTCCTGCCTTAAAGGGAGTGGGAGAGCGCCAACAGGTGAAGCCGTGAAGAGAAGGCCTGAGGAAAAGGCCTTCTCTGCTCTCTGCAGCTCTGCTGCATCTCTTGATCAGCAGATGCCGAAACAGTTGATCCTATGCCTGCGGAGACACTGAAGGATCCCAGCGTGTGTATTCCGCTCTCCATTCCCCACCTGGTCTCATCCGCATACAAAATGGCAGACAGGGTTGCCACAGAGACCCACAACAACATAATTCTCCAGGAAAGCTATGCCGCCGCTGGTTCGTGTCTGGATTAGTTGGCCGACCTTGCCAGCGCCTCCCCTCCTCCCTTAAAGGGAGTGGGAGAGTGCCGACAGGCGAAGCCGTGCAGAGAAGGCCTGAGGAAAAGGCCTTCTCTGCTTTCTGCAGCTCTGCTGCATCCTCTTGATCAGGAGATGCCCGAAACAGCTGATCCGATGCCTGCAGAGACACTGGAGGATCCCAGCGTGTGTATTCCGCTCTCCGTTCCCCACGCGGTCTCAACCGCATACAAAATGGCAGACCGGGTTGCCACAGAGACCCACGACAACATAATTCACCAGGAAAGCTTTGCCGCCGCCGGCCCGTGTCCGGATTGCTTGGCCCACCCTGCCAGCGCCTCCCCTCCGGCCTTAAAGGGAGTGGGAGAGCGCCGGCAGGCGAAGCCGTGAGGAGAAGGCCTGAGGAAAAGGCCTTCTCTGCTCGTTGCAGCTCTCTGCTGCTCCACAATGCTGGTGCCACGCCCGTTTGTCCTACCCCACTATCATACTGGAACACAAATATTGGCTACAGGCTGTCCCCACCTGCCCACCGTGTGTCAGCCCTTGTTTCAAGCAAAACTCATGGCTCGCATCCCAAGCATGAGACAGACAGACCGACCTGAACTCTGTCACAAAAAACGAACACCAAGCCCGACCTTACTTGGAGTAATCATCACGATGGTCCCGCTCTGAACACTTCAGCCCATGTTACAGCAGGAAGTAACCCTTCGCATGAAGCTCGACCTTCCAATCAAATTGCAAAAAGACCTCTAACACACAATGCCACGCTCACCAACCATCGTACTACAAATGTCTGCCGCAATACTGCCTCTGCCAATGCCTCACACAATGGAAATATTGTCACTAAAATTGATCTGCCCTCGCTTATCTATTTCACGGATGTAGTGATTACTACTCCCCCTCCTGCGAAGGCCACAACTGTAATCAGCAATGTTGATACTGTCCGTAAGCCCCCCTCTGTTAATGCATTTACTCCCACTAATAACGTGGATACCGCTATTGATGCTACCTCTATGCCCCACAGTGCTCATGACATGACCACTAGAAATAATGTGAATACTGCTGTTGATGCTACATGTATGCCCCACATTTCCTATGACTTGAATACGGCTATCAATGTGAATACCGCTACTGATGCTACCTGTATGCCTCACATTTCCTATGACTTGAATACTGCTAATAATGTGAATACTGCTACTGATGCTACCTGTATGCCTCACATTTACTATGACTTGAATACTGCTAATAATGTGAATACTGCTACTGATGCTACCTGTATGCCACACTTTTACTAATGCCATGACTTCCGTAAATAATGTCAATGCCACTGTGGATACTGTTACCTGTATGCCCCCCCCCCTACTAACCACAACAACTACCACCAGCAATGGGGCCAATTCACATCTGAAATGTGCACTGATCAATGCCCGATCCATCAATGCCCACGCCTTGGATATGCATGACCTCATCATTACCCATAACGTTGACATCCTCATGATAACAGAATCATGGCTACACGAAGCTTCAGGTCCTGCTCTATCCATAGCCCTACCTCTAGGTTATACAATCACTAGACAGAAAGACTGACAAAGACATAAACAACAATAGCGACTACCTCCTTGTTAAAATTAACCTCTCCCACTATTGTACTAGCTCCATGCATCATGTTTACCGGCCCCCAGGACCCGTAGGTGACTTCCAGAGAGCCCTCATCCACCTCCTCTCCGACAATCTGAAAAAATCTACCAAAGTCATCTTACTGGGTGACCTCAACCTGGGCCTCAATGATGCAAAAGACCCTGCAGCCAAGTCACTCAACACTGCGCTTAAGAACCTGGGGTTCAGCAACTCTATCACCGGCCCTACCCACATTCAAGGCTGCAACCTTGACTGGATAGCCCAGCACAACTGCCCCCTTACTATCACATGCAACGCACCCACTCCATGGTCTGACCACCATGTTATTCACTTCAATATCTCCACTGCAGGCAACAAACAACTCCCTACGCCACCCCTGCCTCAAGTACTCTCTACAAGCTCCCGGCAGCTCACTAAGGAAAGACTACTTCCATATCTATTAGGACCAGCCTTCAGGCTCCCTTTTTCCGGCCGACCCGGAGATCCTCGCACTTACCGATGACAAGGCCATCAAATCAGCAGTTGAAGCCATTGCTCCACTAAAACCCTGGAAAGCTAAACCTACCACCCACACCAAGGCATGGTTCACCACTGACCTCCTTGAACTCCGGTCTAAGAAACGTGCAGCCTTATCCTTATGGCAAACAACGCACACGGACACAGCAAAACTAGATTTGAAAATCAGCTCCAAAGAGTACAAAAAGGCGATAATCCGTGCTAAAACTATCTCTTTTGAAACCAGGATCCGTGAAGCACAATCTAAAACCAAAGAGATCTTCTCCATCTTTAGGGATTTAGAGACTCCCACACCCCCTGCCACCACAGAACTTCACCAAAGATAAGACCTGGTGCGACGGAATCCAAGCAGCCATGATCAACAAACTTAACACCCTCCAAACTAATATCCAGACAACTGACAGACCGTGTCGAATACTCCCCTCCCCGTCTCCGCGCTACCATCACCCTCAGACACCTCCACCTCCTTCTCTTTCAAAGAAATTGAGGAACAAGACATGATCAATATCATGAAATCCATTAAGCCATCTAATTACAAAGGAGACACTTGCCCTGCCGCAATCATCAAGGACTGCGCCAGCACCCTCAGCCCATTTCTTACAGCATTTGTGAACGCATCCTTTGCCACCGGGAAGGTTCCCTCCTGCCTCAAGGAAGCATGGGGCCGCACTCTTATCAAAAAACCCACCCTGGATCCTACCTCACCCAATAACTACAGGCCCATTACCACTGTACCTTTTCTGCTGAAAACATTGGACAAAGCTGCCTACTTACAGGTACAACAACTTATTGAGGAGAACTAACTTCTTGGGCTATGTCAATCAGGTTTCCGTCCAGGGCACGGAACTGACACAGCCCTACTTGATTTGAAAAATCAGATGGACTCAGGTAAACCTGCTCTTCTCCTTCTCCTTTATCTCTCTGCGGCATTCAATCTCGTTGATCACAATGTCCTATGCCACCACTTAACCGCCACAGCTAAGTTCTCACTAAAAGCCACTGCCTGGATCTCATCTTTCTTACAAGGAAGGACCATGCAAGTCTTCTCCGACATTGCCTCCGCCTCGCCTACTATCATTTTATGCGGCGTACCACAAGGGTCCTGCATCTTGCCCACCCTTTACAATATCTTTACACGCCCCCTCTTCCACATTCTCGACTCACTGGGTATCTTGTACAACAATTACGTGGACGATACTCATATCCTCCTCACACTGACAGGAGACTACGACACTGACTCCAGGACCCTCAACGACATCTACACCACCAACCAAGCATTGATGGCTGGTAGGTTCCACAGAAACACTCAAGAACCTCGACTCACAATTCACCCACTTCATCATTGATTGCATCAGAATCCCAGTTGCAGACTCAGTGAAAACACTGGGAGTCTATCTTGACTCTAACCTATCAATGGCTAGGCAAGTCAACGCCATTGCCTCTCTGCGGTATACCACGCCAAACTCTTGAATGCAGCCAGACCTTTCCTCTCCGAGGACAACTGCATTACCACTGCTAGAGCTATTACAGGATCTAGACTAGATTACTGCAATGCCCTCTTCTTGGGCACGTCTGAAAAAAACATGGTAAAGCTACAAGTCATCCAAAACAATGCTCTGCGCGCAGCCATCGGCATCCCCAAAAGGGAGCACATCACTGCCGCCAGGAAACAGGCGCACTGGATCCCAGTCAAAGAGCGAGTAATCTTTAAAGCCCTTGCCCTGACCCATAAATGTATCCACCTAACTTCCCCTCCCTACCTATTGGAAAGAATTCACCTTACTTCTTCCACAAGACCGACCAGAACACCCTACACAAACAAGCTCACAGTACCTAAAATCAAGAGAGCCGGAGCATGAGGCGCTAGCTTCCCCTACCTAGCATCCCTGCAATGGAATGCCCTGCCACCACCCCTACGAGGAGAAAACTCTCATCTGGCATTCCGCAAAGCGGTGAAAACGCTGCTCTTCTCATAAGCACCACTGATCACTCCCCAGCAAACGTGGGATATATGCCTGCAAGATAAGAATGTATAAATGTATGCTATGTATATGACTAATATGCAATACCATTTCTTTGTAACTAAGTTCTGCACAAGTAACAGTGCTGCGATGCCCAAGGGCTGTTTGTGCGCTATACAAATGTAAAAATTAAATAAATAAATAAAACTTGCTTGATGAGATCAGGATTATACAGCAGCAGACAGCAATTCCTAATTGTGATTTGCTTCAGCTCGCAACAGTGATGCATGGTCAGATCTCCCCGAATTTCTTTTGTATGAACAAGATTGGGCGCTCTGTCAAGTGAAGTAGAAGGTCAAATGGACCTTGTCTGCCGGGATTAGTCCTCGTAAGCCTTAAGGTCACTTTCTTACTATGTAGACAAAGAGTAAATTTGGCCCATGCCGAATTTTCTGGTTGGGTATGAGATTGATTGGTGAGTCGTAGAGGTGGAGCAAGCTTCGTAGTTTGTCAGCTTCAGCTGTCTAGAACCTGCTTGTGAGTGCTTGGTATTCATGTGGGCTATTACTCACATTGTGGCCTATGGTAGGGCAAGCCATCACTTACACAGGAATTTCATTGATAAACACAGGAGTCCAACATACTTGCTGATAGTGCTGATGCAAAAGAGAGCACATGTCGTGTAGGCCAGTCGATGTAGAGATTGTGCCGAGAAAAGCAAGCACTTCCCAGAATAACTTGTAGGCTGGGCGCATCTATGATTTCAAAGTAAATGTACTCCTGATGACCTTGAAAGTGCATTTGCAAAGCAATGGGCACATGGGTGAGGTCCTTGGAGGTTAGTGAGGATTCTTCCACAAAATGGAGTGGTGTGGCATGATGTCTCAAGAACATTGGCATTTCATGCTTTCGGGTGAACTGTGGGATTCATGTAATTGCCGGTAGTTCTGGAATCAATGGAAACAGCGACTTTCACTAGTGCTGTAGTCCCTAGGAGCTCAATGGGCAGAGAGACGTATGGGATGCCGCGTTAGATGAGGAAGTGCATTGGGGAATAGAAGAGGGGTTGAGATAGGCTTATAGAAGAGTTCTTTTTTTTATTTTTTATCTCTGAGCTTTGGAGTTTCCTAAGCTCCATAAAGGGCAGTCCCTTACAACCCTTAACCTTTCGTTTCCACAGTACATTCATAAACTTTCTAGGCATGTGTTATTTCTTTTCTCTGGTGAGAGTAGGCAGAGGAGTTTCAAATCTCTGTAGACGTTTGTTCTTTTTGGAGGAAACTGGCAGGCAGGCTGGGCAGAAAAACATGAGGCTGGTGAATGCATGTGGTGTTCTTGTGCTCAGACTAGTGGTCCTGGATTCACTGATCAATTCAATGTGCCTCTTTGATAAGATATTGATTGGTGGCCAGTGTGGGGTGCACTATGGCATCTTGAATTTCATCCTTGAGTCCGTGTTGGAAAACAGTCGTCTGGCCACTGGAGCTCCACAACCTGTTTTTGAACTGTGCAATGTAGACAAGCATATCCCTAGCAACCTGTTTTAGCATTAGCAAATCTACACCCTTGGTTTTGGATGAGGAACACCTAGGAACATTTTTCTTAAATAAGGCACAGAATCCTGCATACTGCCTAAGAATGCAGTCATCTGAACTGAAAAGTGGGTGTACAGGCTCAAAGAATCACCTCCAAATAGCAAAAATGACTTTAGATTGATTAATGGAAACTGAGAGGGTTTCATAAAAAAGTGTAGGAGACACTAGGTTTTGTAAAAGTCATACATTTTTAGATCACCACAGAAGCATTCTGGTATGTGTAATGAAAAAGCATCTTCAAGGGTGACGCATTGCACCTGGCATAGGGGGGTTTCTACTTGGACTTGTCTCCAGCTCAGCTATTAATTGTTGTAACGTAATGGAAAGATCCATCAGTTTAGTTACAGAAAGGAGGACAGGTCTCACAAACTGTCAGGCCTTCACTCACCAATACGGTCCACAAAATGATGTGAGCCGGCTCCGACCCTATGAGCTTTCAAACACTCACAGAGGAGATCATGAGCTGTGTCAAAAGCTAACAGGGCTGGGAGCATTTAGGTTGGACATGAGTGGGTGTCTTCCCTCAAACAAGAGGGATGTTGAAAGCACTGGACAGTGTAACCCTAGGCCTGACGTTATAATTAAATTATGCCAAATCAAACCAACCATTGAGACTGCTTGCTGAACCAGTTAGTGACATCCAACTCTGTTTTTATTAAAGCACCGAATAAACATTTTATGTGGACTGGTTCTGTGCAAGCGCCAATTGTATAATTCTAAGCAGTACAGTTCTCATATATAGAGACTCTTTCTAATTCAAAAAATGATTGCTTATTTTGTGCATACATTTTCAAGAGAATTCATGTAATGTTGGTTTCAATCACACTTTATAACAATTGGAATAATGCATTTACTGAAACTAACCTAACACTAAATGTGCACTTTAAAATAAGTCCATTCATATGAACAATGTGCCATAAATGAGGTATCTATTTGATTGATTAATTTCCCAAAACACAG
Organism: Ambystoma mexicanum; assembly: GCF_040938575.1. Classification (NCBI taxonomy): domain Eukaryota; kingdom Metazoa; phylum Chordata; class Amphibia; order Caudata; family Ambystomatidae; genus Ambystoma; species Ambystoma mexicanum. The sequence continues at coordinate 1,093,117,288 of NC_090929.1, forward strand.
CTAGGTGGCTCCCACACCAGGCATTATCAAGGCTTGTACTAAATGAATGAAAACACAAATTGAATAAGAATAATTTGTTATAATATTCATAAGTCATTGAAAACATCACTTGCTAGAAACGTGTGTATTACAAACTCAATTAAAACAGAGAGTAAAGGTAGAAGAGATCAAAAAAGCAGGGAGCGGGTGAAATAGAGAGGAAAAAATATAGCAATCATTATAATTAGTAGATTTGTCCTTCAACATCTAATAACTGCTAACAGTAAGTGTGTTATTTATATAAATCCTGCTACCCTTATCTCAAAATGATCAACTGTCATGTACATTTAGGGGCCAATTCATGGAATCTGGCGCAGATGTAGCGCACGCGGCTGGCGCAGAGAGGGAGCATGCGCCAGCGTGCGCCAGCTGCGTGCGCCAAACAGCATTTAGGTGCACCGCGTATTCATGGATTTCCCAAGCCATTTGCAGCCGTGGCGCAGCGAGCATCCAGCAGCGCTAGTTACTCCCCCAAGAATGCCCCGTGCGCCAGAAAAAGCCATAGAAATCCTCAATACGGCACAAAGGGCTGCGCTAACCGTGGACCAGTTTACAGCCCCCCTACAGCGTAATCGTGTGAAAAACTACGCGTACCCCGCTCGCGCCAGCCAAAACGTATGAAAATCTCCCTGTGCACCCCCATGAATAGGCGTACCCCGCACGCGCCAGCCAAATTGCGTGAAAATATCCCCACGCACCGCCTTGAATACACGTGCCCCGCTCACGCCAGCCAAAAGGCATGAAAATCTCCTCGTGCACCCCCACGACAACGCGTACCCTGCTCTCGCCAGCAAAAACACGTGAACATATCCCAGCGCAACCCCTTGAATAGGCGTACCCTGCTGGCGCCAGCCAAAACACGTGAAAATATCCTTGCGCACCCCCTTGAATATGCGTATCCCGCTCGCACCAGCCAAAACGCGTGAAAATATCCCAGTGCACCCCCTTGAATACAGGTACCCCGCTTACATGTGAAAATATCCCTGCGCACCCCCTTGAATACGCGTACCCTGTAAGTGGCAGCCAAAATGCGTGGAAAGGGCTGTGCATGTGGTGACAGGTGTTAGGGGGAGTCCCCCCTGTGGTGTGGGCTGCCTGCGGGGCATGGCCAGCAGTGTTGGGTGGGCCCCTGTGGTTTGGGCTGCCTGCGGGGCATGGCCAGGGGGTGACAGGCTGCCTGCGGGTCCTGGTCAGGGGTGACTGGCTGCCCGCGGGGTATGGCCAGGGTGGATGGGCTGCCTGCGGGTCATGGTCAGGGGGGACAGGCTGCCTGCAGGTCATAGTCAGGAGTGACGGGCTGCCTGCGGGGCATGGCCATGGGTGTTGGTTGGTCCCCAGTGGTGTGGGCTGCCTGCAGGGAGTGCACACGGCTCCTCACCACGCGGGTGCGCGATTCAGGGGGTACGCGAGTGCACTTTTCATGCGATTTGGCTGGCGTGAGCGGGGTACGTGTATTCCGGGATACGCGAGTGTGCTTTTCACGTGATTTGACTGGCGAGAGCGGGGTACGTGTATTCCGGGGTATGCGAGTGTGCTTTTCATCGATTTGGCTGGCGCAAGCAGGGTACGGGTAATTTGGGGTACGCGAGTGCGCTTTTCACACGATTTGGCTGGCGCGAGCGGGGTACGTGTATTCTGGGGTACGCGAGTGTGCTTTTCACACGATTTGGCTGGCGCAAGCAGGGCATGTGTATTCTGGGGTACGCAATAGCACTTTTCACGTGATTTGGCTGTGGGGTGGCCCCTCCCCATGCCCCGCAGGCAGCCCATCACCCCTGGCCATGCCCCGCAGGCAGCCCAAACCACAGGGGACCACCCAATACCCCTAGCCATGCCCCGCAGGCTGCCAAAACCACAGGGGACCACCCAACACCCCTAGCCATGCCCCGCAAGCAGCACACACCACAGGGGACCACACAACAACCAAGGCCATGCCCGGCAGGCAGCCCACACCACAGGGGACCACCCAACACAGCTGGCCATGCCCTCCAGGCAGCCCGTCACACCTGATCAGGACCCACAGGCAGCCTGTCATCCTTGGCCATGCCCCGCAGGCAGCCCACACCAAAGGGGACCACCCAACACACCTGGCCATGCCCCGCAGGCAGCCCATCACTCCTGAACATGACCCGCAGGCACCCCACACCACAGGTAACCATCCAACACCCCTGACTGTGCCCTGCAGGCAGCCCATCACCCCTGACCATGACTCGCAGGCAGCCCACACCACAGGGGACCACCCAACAGCCCTGGCCATGCCCTGCAGGCAGCCCACACCACAGGGGACCACCCAACACCCCTGGCCATGCCCCACAGGCAGTCAAAACCACAGGGGACCACCCAACACCCCTGGCCATGCCCCGCAGGCAGCACACACCACAGTGGACCACCCAGCACCCCTGGCAATGCCCCGCAGGCAGCACACACCACTGGGGACCACCTAACACCCCTGGCCATGCGCTGCAGGTAGCCCGTCTCCCCTGACCAGGATCCAAAGGCAGCCCGTCACCCTTGGCCATGCACCGCAGGCAGCCCACACCACAGGGGACCACCCAACACACCTGGCCATGCCCCGCAGGCAGCCCATCACCCCTGGCCATGACCCGCAGGCAGTCCACACCAAATGGGACAACCCAACACCCCTGGCCATGCCCCACAGGCAGCCCATCACGCCTGACCATGATCCGCAGGCAGCGCAAACCACAGAAGACCACCCAACACCCCAAGCCATGCCCGGCAGGCAGCCAAAACCACAGGGAACCACCCAACAACCCTGGCCGGCAGGCAGCCCACATGGCACCATGCACATGCAAGCCCCGACTCATGACCCCCCACCAGTGATGGGCACCTGCCAGCAGGCCCTGACTCATGTCCCCCCACCAGTGATGGGCACCTGCCAGCAGGCCCCGACTCATGACCCCCACCAGTGATGGGCACCTGCCAGCAGGCCCCGACTCATGTCCCCCCACCAGTGATGCAAATTAACAAGGGGGGTCCTGGGAGTCCCTCTGCCAGACATTAGTCCTGGTTGCGAGAGACTTACCCAGAGTCTTTAGCTCACTATCTTTCACAGAGAAGAAATATCCTAAACATATCAGTCTTTGTCATGCCCTGGGGCAGTCCAGCACCGAAATGCTAGGCAATTCTCCTCTGAACAAGAGTACCAACAGCATCCCCAGACACGTGTTTCGGTCTGGTTGGACCTCATCAGTAGGGAGGAGCTGTGCCTCTCTAAGAATAATGAGCAAGGGGTCCACGTCTGGATTCCCCTAGTAACTTAGGGTGAGACCCAAAGTTACTTAAATATGCAAACTAACAAGGGGGGGTCCTGGGAGTCCCTCTGCCAGACATTAGTCCTGGTTGCGAGAGACTTACCCAGAGTCTTTAGCTCACTATCTTTCACAGAGAAGAAATATCCTAAACATATCAGTCTTTGTCCTGCCCTGGGGCAGTCCAGCCCCGAAATGCTAGGCAATTTTCCTCTGAACAAGAGTACCAACAGCACCTGACAGCAGGCCCTGACTCATGTCCCCCCCACCAGTGATGGGCACCTGCCAGCATGCCCTACTCATGACCCCCACCAATGATGGGCATCTACAAGCAGGCCCCGATTCATGTCCCCCCACCAGTGATGGGCACCTGCCAGCAGGCCCCGACTCATGACCCCACCAGTGATGGGCACCTGCCAGCAGGCCCGACTAATGTCCTCCCGACCAGTGATGGGCACCTGCCAGCAGGACCCGATTCATGTCCCCCCACCAGTGACGGGCACCTGCCAGCACGCCCCGACTCATGACCCCCACCAGTCATGGGCACCTGCCAACAGGCTCTGACTCATGTCCCTCCCACCAGTGATGGGCACCTGCCAGCAGGCCATGACTCATGCTCTCCCAACCAACACATTGTCACAACATACATGCATGTAGCAAATGTCCACCCAAATGCCACCCCACGTGGCCTTCCTCCCCACAGTGCAACTCCACACCCATCCATTGTCCCCATTTCCCAGTACAGGCCCCATGGCATGTCATTCACAGAAGCACACATGCATGCACCCAAAGACATGCCCCACATGGCCACACAACAGCGACACATGACTGAGGCAATGACGACTGACACATGCACCAAACAAATGAGAGCGGACAAAACACATATTTGAACTGATGAAAATGTATTAAGAAACACAAATCTACCAAATGAAAAGCAACCATGACAATGACAAATAAATTAATGTAAACTGAACAGAAATGCAAAATCCAAAAAATAGATGTGATCAAAAAAAAAATAGCAAATCATAAAAGTGGTCCATGCCCAGAGTAAAAAAATCAAAATCCAAAGGGAAAATAAAAAAACCTATTACTTCATGGGTGTAAATAAATAGAAGAAAACAATCCACAGTACCTGAACTATTCACAATGAAACTCTGAGGGTCCATGATCCCAAAACAAAATGAAACTTACCGAAAAATCTACAAGAATACAACTATATACAAAAAGTGGAGCAATGTCAGTGTACTCCAAAAAAAATAAAAGAAAACCTAAGCCTAAATAACTATATACAATGGTGTCGGGCTAGTCCTACAGCTCGCCGTTCTTACCAAGAGTCTTGGCCAGGGCATCATCAAACTCCGAGTTTATGTCCCAGAGGCGGGACTGGGCTCTGTCCTCAAGGGCTCGCAGGGACGCCGACATGCTCTCCACCAACTCCCTGCAAGTCTCCTCGAGAAACTGTGCCCGCTTCAATGCCCGCCCTGTGGAGTTCTCCGCCCTGACCATGGTGAGCCGTGCCCTCTCTGCCCGCCGCCGCATCCATTTGCTGGACCATCCGCTGCCACACAGAAGACACACATAGTCCAGGGTCCTCATGCCCTTCGACTGATGCCTGCACCCGTGATGTTGTATGCCCCGAGTCCGGTCGCCTCCTACGTCGAGCCTGGTGCTGCTGCCTTGATGTCCCCTGCTTGTGCCACCACGTCTGGCTCCAGGATGCTGACGACCCCTGAAGCTGTCATGGACGTGCCCGACTAGAAGTTGCCTGCACATCCTCCATTGCCAGGGATCCTGTTGCTTGGGTGACCACCTCTGCTGAACCTCCAACTCCTCCCGACTGTGGCAGTGATGGGATCTCCACCAGGCTGGCTGCGGTGGATGAGGCAGGTCCACTGGGTGCCCTGGTGGCATCTGGGCCAGAAGACGGCATGAAGGACGACTGGCGCATAGTGGGTGCAGAGGAGGAGAGGGTCGCAAGAGCGGCCAGCACATGGAGGAACCCTGAGGCAATGAGCCGTCCTAGCCAGTTCTGGGTGGCACACAGCTGTTTGTGATGATGTGCATTGTCCTTCCTGGAATCATGGACATCATCACAAATCATGCGTGTGCTCATCGCCACACAGACTAGGACGGGCTCAACCCTGTCACAGATTGCCTCGTCCGCAGGTAAAGTAAGGTCAGTTGACATGGACACATCCTCTACCTGCGGACAGGCCTGGAATGAGGCATCCCTGCTGGTGCAGAGTGATGCAGTCGCTGAATCAGGGACAGTTTACGCACAGGCACCTCTGCGGCGACCTGTGCTGCCTCCTGCCCCTGCCCCTGGACTGCACCACTTGCACCAGTGGCATCATCCACACCAGGCCCCATTTGTGGGTCTAATGCGGCCTCCTCCTCACCCACCACCGACCTGGATGCCTCTGCACCGCCTTCCGCATTATCCTGCCCCTGTGGGTGCACACCTGCCCCTTCCGCTGCTGAGAAGTCCACTTCCAACCTTGGCCACTTGGGCAGCTGTGGCCGTAGTGGCAGACGCGGACGTAGTGGCAGATGCGGCACCTGTCCCCTCGCTGCCTAAAGATGGCATAACCTGGGAAGGGGACTGGGTCTTGCGTCTCTGGCCGGTGGAGGCATCCCCGGCGCATAGCTCCAAAGCGCTGTCTCCGCCCTCTTCTTCACTCGCCGCTGTGGAAAGGGAGACATTGAAAACAAGCATCAGGGTACTGAACGTAAGTCTGCTAGACACAAAGCAGATGCATATGAGTGGCACTGTCGTACGTCATAGCAATCATCACCTTCCACAACACACGGGTCCTTGCAAGCAACACACAAGCACATACACCACTGCACAGTCATGCATCCGCCCGTGTCCACCTCCCATCACAGTGCAATCATGGACAGCTAGGCCACAACAGTCAATGCATGCATCATCGAGATGTGCATGTGTCATGCATCCATGGCGTTCCCCAGTCACACACTCATCACTCAGTAACACGCACATGTACCCCATGCATGTCCATGAGGGTGACATCAGCATCCATGATTCACACAACAGACATGGCCAGGTACAGACACAGGTACGCAATCATGTGCACATCGTCACATGCAGGTGCACATCATGCATAGCAACACAAAGCCATGCATAGCAACACACACACCATTGTCGTTGCACACGCTTGACCGGACTCACATGCTTCACTGTCATGTCCCTGCACACAGACATCCATACATGGGGCTTGCCAGACATACGTCCAAGGTGCACACATCTGACACACCTCAACTTGCACTACGCTGGAGATGAACAAATGGACACTTACCACTCAACTCTGGACGGGTCTGCATCTCGAGGACCTGGTGGTGAAGCGTTGGGTTTATGCGCTCCAGGACCCTCATCTGGATGTTGGTCAGCCGGTTCTGGTGCCCCACTTCTCCATGAGCTTCAACGAGGCGCAGGGCCTTCCTGAGGGCCCTGGACCTGAAGTCCTCCCAGCGCTTCAGGACACGGTCGTAGACACGGGATGCCGCCCCCTCCGCGTTGATGGCATCCACAATGTCCTTCCAGATCCTCCTCCGTCCATCTCTGTCGAGGTGCGAACTTGAGAAGAGGACATCATAATTCCCCAGGACTCGCTCCACCAGGATGCCAACTTCATTTTCAGTGAAGCAGTCAGCCCTCTGCCTCTCTGACTTGGGGTTGCCTCTGGCCCCAGATGGTGTTGAGTTGGACATTGCAACCCCCGAGGAAGGTGTGGGTGGGCAACTTGTTCCTGGGGCTGGGCTGTGGAGCGATGGTACACCAGTTAGGAGTCTTCTGGGTCAGCACAGGTAGCTTGGCTTCTGTGCAAGCACCAAATAGCAGGGCACGTTGGCAGCAGGCAGGCTGGCAGCAGCAGATGGCTTGTAGGAGGCTACTCAGGGATCTGGGGGGCAGGTAAATGGCCTTCTGGGCAGGGGCGTGGTCTTCCATGTTTTGTCGCGTGGCCAGCTTGATGCAGAGTGAGTCAGCACGTGAAAAAACAGCACGTGAGCGTGTAATCCGAGGAAAGGCCCTTCGCGCTTAAGCACATAAGTGACGTGACGCATGCGGGCGTTGCCTTTGCCAGGGGTTAAACGTCCGCGCGGGTAAGCAGTTCGCTGTACATGCTTTTCGTGGAGACCGACCGCGTGTGTTTCTTCTTCTTGTGGGTTCACACGTGATTACTTCACAGCGCTTACAGTTCGTACTTCTTGTTTAAGTGGGGGAGTGTGCACGTGTGTTTTTCTTTTCCACGCAAGGCAGATGGTGAGTCGCGCACGCTTATTTTTCCCACTTTGGTTGCCCCTGTGTGTCGCGCACCCATTTTCGAGGTCTGAGTAGCCGGCGTGTTCCATGCATACATATTTTTTGTGTCCCTGGGTGCCACAGCGTACTGCGGGAGGTTTATTCCATGCACGTGGGCTACCGGGGGTTGCTTGCACGTTTATTACCATTTTCTGTGGTGCCTGAGCGTTGCATGACCCGTCTTTTATCACCAGGGTTCACAGACAGCCTTGCACGAGCACAGGGGTGCGTCTAACATCACGTACCTTGCCCCCTTGACCCCAGTTGTGTGCACCTCCCATTGGCAACATACCATCTGTGACAATGGTTGGGAGGCCACCAAAAGGGAAGGGCGGCAAAGCTGGGTGACCTCCCAAGGTTGGGCGTGGTGGGGCCAGGTTGGCCAGGGAGTCCAGGGAGTCCAGGGAGGCCAAGGTGGACGCAGAGGTGGACGTGCCCAGGGAGTACCACTGGGGCAGGATGTCCAGCAACCTTCTGGGACAGCCATGCCACCACCCCCAGTGCCTCAGGGAGATGCTGCTGCTGCAGTCATCCCCAGCGCACTTCTGACCCCACAGGCAATGTCATCTGCGGGCATAGGCCACCAGGTGTTGGAAGCTGCAGGTGCAGCTGTGGCAACCACCACCCAGGCTCTGGGTCAGTCAGTGCACGCTGCCTTGCCACAGGACTCCCAGGCAGATTTTCAGGTGAGGAAGGCCAAGCCATGTGTGTCCAAGATAGCTGTGACCAAGGCACATGTTCCTGGGTCGGTTTTGACATCTGCTGCCCCAAGCAGACAGGTGGTGGGAGCTGCATGGGCAGATGCAGCCAACACCACCTCGGCAGTGAGTCTGCCAGCCAGAATTGTGTTGGTCACAGCCCTTGGCACTGAGGCAGTTGTGCTGCTGGGTTCTGGCAACAGCACCCAGCAGCCAATCACACAATCGAGGCCTTCCGTCCTCATGCCAATTCCTACTCCCATTGGCCAGTCCACCATCGCCACTGCTCCAACTGACCAGAGCAGCATTTGCCCCTCAGGGTCTGCACAAGCTTACACCGTGGACTACGGTCGACCCTCCTGCCAACCTTTACCTTAACTCTCCGTCCCTTTGGCTAAAAAACTTTGCCATGAAGCCCACGCCCAACCAACCTTGCACTGTGCCCATGAGAAATCTTAAACTTCGATCTAGACTCCCCCACATCTCCCACCATCCCACTAACACCAACTTGCCGGCCAAACCATCTTGCATCGAGCCCTCAGCCTCTGCCCACCACCAAGCACCCACACCCATTTTGGACATCATTCCTGATCCGAATACCCAACCGTTTAGCCCCAAAACCTGTCTTAAGGCTGCATTGATCAACACTAGGTCACTCACGGCCCACGCACTCGACATGGCTGACCTCATCACAACTCACGACCTGGACTTCATAGCCATTACTGAAACTTGGCTCCACGCTGCCTCAGTACCTCTTCTATCCCTAGCTATCCCTGAAGGCCACACTATTATTAGAAGTGACCGTAACACTGAACAAACTAAAGGAGGCAGTGTTGCCATTATTCACAAAACTTATATTAATTTCCGCCTCTCTGCTCCCTGCCAAATCACCTCAGCAGAATTACTCACAGCTAAACTAGCCATCACCCCCAAGCGGACTATTACACTCCACATTATATACAGACCTCCTGGCCCACTATCCACGTTTGCCGAGGACCTCCCACATCCTCGCTGACAATACCAAGAGCAAGTCTCAAATCATTGTATTAGGTGATTTCAATCTAGGCTACCAAGACCCTAATGATGCCTCTGCCCACGATGTCAATAACTTACTAGTTAACCTTGGCTTAACACAACGGGTCACTATGCCAACTCACTCCAAGGGTAGGACTCTCGATTGGATAGCTGACTTAAATTGTGACTCTAATGTTGAACCCAATCACCCATGTGCATGGACCGACCATCACCTAATCACCTTCAGCATCCCTACTAAAATCACCCACTCAATTCCCAATATTGCACCCGCCACCACCACAACAAATAACCGCATCATAACCTGCGCCAAACTACTCCCACTCATCCTCCCCACTATCAATGATCTCTCATCCTCATGCTCTGATCCTACAGTCTTGGTAGACACGTACAATCAAACCATGCTGAAAGCCCTTGATCTTATCGCGCCTTCCAAACTAAGAAAACCCAAACCTCGGGCCCACCTCAACTCTTGGTTCATGCCACAGTTGAGAACCCTAAGCAAGGAAAAAAGGATTCTTGAAGCATGTTGGAAAAGCAATCCAACGGAAGCCAACAAAGCAAGCATTGCCTTAGCTACCCTAAATTACAAAGAAGCCATACTTCCTGCTAAAAAAGAGACATACAATAAACGCATTGAACTAGCCCAATCTAACACCAAGGAGTTATTCAAAATCTTAAAGGAACTGGAATCCCCTGCCACTCCTCCAGACACCTGCTCCAAAGACAGCACCTGGTGTGCTAACATTCAAAAGGCCCTCCTGGGAAAAATTGTCACCCTCCAAACTAAAAAAAACGAGAAAAAAAACAGCTTGCAGTCCAGTCTGCAACATAGTACCCCTCAGGCTAACATCAAATCCTTGAAACCATTTAGCTTCTCACCCCTCTCCACCATTGCAGTTGAACACATTATCAACAACCTTAAACCCTCCAATTGTCAGGGGGACCCATGCCCTGCCGCCATTATTAAGGAGGCCTCGCATAATTTAGCGCCCTTCATCACCACACTCATAAACTCCTCTTTCAGCTCTGGGATTGTCCTGGACAACCTCAAGGATGCCTGGGTTATTCCCCTCCTGAAAAAAACCCATTTGGACGCTAACATACCCACTAACTACAGACCAATCACCACGGTCCCTTTTCTTCTAAAAATTCTTGATCGTGCTGCACACCTGGAGATCCAAGATTATTTGGAAACCAATAATCACTTGGGATTGAGGCAATCTGGTTTCCGTCCGCGTTACGGTACAGAAACTGCTCTTTTAGACCTTAAAACTCAGATTGAAGACCTAAAAGATAAGGGCAAACGGGCCCTCTTACTCCTCTTAGATCTCTCAGTGGCCTTCAATTTAGTAAATCACCAAATCCTATGCCGCCACCTTAAAACTGCCACCCACTTCTTGGACAAAGCTACAGCTTTAATCACCTCCTTCCTGGATAATAGATCCACGAGGGTCCTCTCCCCTACTGCCATTGCTGAACCCTCACCAGTCACTTCTGGAGCCCCTCAAGGATCATGTGTGTCCCCTACACTACAATGTATTCACAAAACCTCTTTTTGACATCTTGGATCTACTGGATGTCACGTATACCAACTAAGCCGACGACACCCAGATACTTATCCCCATCACAGGAGACCACAAAACTGACTCTCTAGTCATCAATGCCATTTATCAAGTCATCCAGGCTTGGATGGCGCAGAATGAATTGTGCTTGAATGACGAAAAGACTGAGCTCATCATCCTTGGCTCCCACCAAAGACTTAGCAAACTTGACCCATCGTTTAAATCCTTCACCATTGATGGTAACACCATCAAAGTGGCTAAGGATACAAATATTCTTGGTATCTACATTGATTCCACCCTCTCACTATCCAGGCAAACTAACGGAGTTTCATCGGCAGCATCATACACCTGCAAGCTCATCACAGCATGCCGCCCCTTCCTTTTACCAGCCAACTGTACCACACTAGCCAGGACCTTGGTCCTATCCAAAATTGATTATTGCAATGCCCTCTCTTTGGGCACCAACCAATGCAATATTAAAAAATTACAAATCAGCCAAAATAATGCAATCAGAGCGGCTCTAAACATTCCTAGGAACCTCCACATTTCTGACTCTAGACAGAGTCTTCGTTGGCTCTCCCAAAGAGTCTCTCTCAAAGCACATGCGCTCACACACAAAAGCCTTGCCAACCAAGCCCCTAGCTACCTGGCTAGCAGATTTACACTACACACCACTGCGAGACCACTCAGAAGTGCCCAAAACAATTGCCTCGACATCCCGCACTTCAACCTCCAAAGATCTGGTGGATGTAGCTTCCCAGTCCTAGCAGCTAAGCTATGGAACTCGTTACCTAATTCTCTTAGAGCTGAACCCTCCTTCCTGGCCTTCAAGCGCAAAGCCAAAGCTTGGCTGTCTGCCCATGACTTGCCGACTCTGCTCCTCTTGCCCCTAGAGTCATAACTAGAGCATTAACGGCTTATTGTTATGACCTGCTCTTGTACATTTGTATATTTCCTGTATAACTTGTATATTTTGTATATTCTGTTCAAATGCTTTGTCTGTACCATGCCTGAAACTAAGTGATGCGCCCGGAGGCCCTTGGGCCTGGTGCTCTATATAAATAAAATAAATACAAATACAAAATACAAATACAACCGGCCAAGAGGAGGAAGCGTGCTTCTGCACATGAGGCTGGGACCCCAGACACGGTATCGGCCTCCGGCATGGCAAGGAAGAAGCCCTTCAATAAAGAGGAGCTGGACTTTCTTGTGGACTACGTGTCGGCACACAACTGCGATATGCTGGTGGTCTCAGTTTGCCATTCTACGCCTGCCCAGCGTCAGGTCCACTGGCAGTTCATTGCGGATGGTGTGAATGCAATGGCATATGAGTGGAGCACAGCTCAGGATTTCTGCAAGCGTTGGACTGACCTATTATGCTGTGCAAAACCAAAAAGCGGGCCTCTAAATACTCCCTGACTCTGGTGACGGGCAGTGGGCCTCCACCAGAGGAGGACAAACTCAATCCGCACGAGGAAATTGCTGCGGCGTCATCGATCAGGGACTTATCCAGGGAGTGGGAGGGATGCAGGATTATGGCGCAACGTCCGGTGAGTCTTGATGCGTGTGTGTCCAGCCCATGTTTGTTTTGCTTGTGTGATGTGTTGTGATTGACTGCGAGTTCAGGCTATGTATTAATGAGTGACATGTGTGACATATGCAATGCTTTACTGATGCGTGCTTGTCATCATGCAGTCTGCATGCAGGACATGTGCTGCACACGGGGCAGTCCTCATCACCACACATGCACCCTACTTACATGCAAGTCACTCGGCTGCCTCTCCTGTCCATGTACAAGCTCACTGACATGTTTGCATATAGCCTGTGGTGTAGTTCCACCCAACACTCAGACTATGTCGTCACATGATTGACAGCTATGTGAGATCACCCTGCAAGCTGCTCCTCCTCACGGGCATGCTTCCTTGCCTCTCTACCACCCTGCAGCTCACTGTCTCCATGGTACTGGCAGTTTTCGTGTTGGACTACTGCAATGGCCTGTTCCCCTTTCCTGTGTACATACACACTTCCCTGTCCAACCCTGCCATACCTGTGGAGTACATCATTTGTCCTTGATGCAGGGTGTCTCACTTGGTGCGTGCAGATGGCACAGGCTCAGAGTGCACATGAGTGTTCATTCATGGACCATTGCATTCCCTGCAAGCCCAATATGGGTCCGTGGCAGGCTACACATTGTACCACATCTCCAGTATTTTATCTGTCTCGTGATATTTGCTCATCCATATCATGCTCACTCAGGGTCACTTCATCATCATGCACATGTTTATGGTGACCTTGTCTGTGTCGAGCACAGGCTTCCCTCTGTTACAGCCACCCTGCCTCCAGGCGACTGGTGTTGTGGCTTCTGCCTGCATAGCAGTATGCAATTGACACCTGAAAACACTGTCTGCGACTTCACTGTACTGTGGTCAGCCATGCACTGGCTCCCTGACATTCCCCGGGGGGCAGTGGAGGGTGCAGTGCATCCCTACAACCCAGTGCCAACACTTTGCACATGATGACTGCCCTTGCCCTTACAGTGCTGTCATGTCACAAGATGGACATCAGTACATTTCTGGTTCTGCTGATAGTTGCGAACGTACACATGTGCTGCACTGAACCCACGCACTTCTGAGCCATGTTTCACCCTTCAACATGGCATATATGTATGCATTTGCCTCCCTGCACTGTATTTCAAGGCACTTGCGTTGTTGCATCCTGTGACACGTGTGCTTTTATTGATATTCATGTTATTGTAGTGCATGTTGACATGCATTTTGTATGTGTCATGAACACTTCTATTTGACTTACTGCTGTGGCTTTTTGGGAATTGTGCCATGGCTATGCTACGTGCCATCTCTTTGTTGACATCTGTAATTGTTGGCAAACATATAGGCTTGCCAGAAGGTTGTGTGTGATGCAGTTGATATGCAACATGAAGTACATGTGTGGGTTTCGCATTTGACATGCATTCATGTCTGCTTTCAGGGTCTCCATCCATTTCATTGCCACTGCATGCATGCCAGAGTTTGTGTCGTGTGTGACATGGCTGCCTCATGTGTTGGCCCTCAATATTGTGTTGTACATGTGTGTGGTATGTGCTGCTGACATGTGTAGTCATGTTTATTTTATCATTTTTACAGGTGATGATGCACCAGAAGCAGTGGATGAGGAGATGGCAGACAGGGTGGATGGTTCAGGTCACCAACCATGCACCAGTGGTGGTTGTGGGGTGGTAGGCCACGAACATCCCTCGGTGCTCCAGGCCATCCTGTCCAGGCCTGCCTCTGGGTACGGCTCTGATGATCTCTCTCACTCTGATGTTGAATCGGATGCGCTGCGTTTCTCACGCTTGCGCTATAGATTTCGGTGCACAGTGATTCCATGAATTACCCCGTTAATTGTTTGTATACTGTCTTTTCATCATAGCTTTCATTCTATTCCCAGAGTTCTGCTTCTATCAGTTGTATGTGTCCCTATAATGGATACAAAATTAATGCTTGATGACAAGGTTTATAATGATATATTGCACATGAGTTTCTAAATAACTCATCCTAACTAAATTAGTATAAGTAAAAACTATTATTAATATAATTAACTAACTCACCTATCTTATTTAACTTGTGAATTCTTTGAGATCACCGTTACTGCTTCATTTTGGCCCTTGTTAGTCCTACATTTACTGTTATTTTAAAGCTTCCACCATAACAATATTGCAATAGGAAAACTTCTTTCATTAGTAGTTATTGTCAAGAGTCCAACCTATTAATGATATGATATGATATGGCATTTATAACGCGCCTAAACACAAGTGTTTCAAGGCGGGACGAGGCAAGGGAGGGGGAACAAAGGGAAGACATACAACGATGTTACTAGGCCACGTGACATTGAAATCGCGCAAGTGCAGGGGACGGGGAGGGGAAAAGTGCAAGGGGAAAGGGGAGGGGGCAGTGCAGTACATGGGATCACACAGTAGAACAAATAAAACAAATAAATACAAATAAATAAAAAGTGAGACCAGCTGGTAGCAAGTGCAAGGGTAAGTGCAGACATCAAGTGTCAAGTGCTGGTAGGGGACTGTAGGGATACAGAAACAGACCCTGGGGGCAAGGGTTTCCGGGGGTGGGGGGCAACCAGTGCAGGAGTGCAACTGGCAGGGAGTGGACCTGTGCCCGAGATCAGAGGGTACTCAGGTGACCAGTGCACTTTCAATTTCAACCAGGAGTTCACAGGGGAGAGGAAGAGAGAAAGTAGAAGCAAAGAGGAAGGTCTTGAGGTGCTTCCGGAACCAGAGATGGTTCTCCTCAAGTTTCAGAAAGAGATCAACCCGCAACTTGTTGCTTGAAGAAGTGACTGACCCTGAGAGAGTTGGAGGCGGAGGAGCAAAGGGCTTGAGAAGGAAGATATTTACGAAGAGGGAGCTGAAGGTATTGAGGCCCCAGCCCTCTGAATGTGTTGTGGACAATTTCAGTCCTGGAGAGATACGATCCCTAGGCTTGAGGCCAAGGACAAGTCTCGCAGTCCTGTTTTGGATGAGTTGGAGAGGGTGGAGAGTAGAAGCAGGCAGATTTAGAAAGAGGCTGTTGCAGTAGTCCAGCCTAGAGAGAACCAGAGCTCTGGAGACAGTGAAGTGAGCTTCTGGGGGAAGGAGAGGAAAGGAAGAATACCTCTGAGGAGGTGCAGTTGGTAGTGTGACTTCTAGAGACGTCGGAGATGTGAGGAGAGAAGGAGAGTGTGGAGTCTAAGATGTCTCAGAGGATTTTAGCCTCACAGGTGGGAGCAGGAAGAGGGCCAAGAGAGGCCAGGCAGAGAGTGACAGGAAAGGAGGGAGCAGGTGTGCTGATGAGGACAATCCCAGTCTTACTGGAATTAAGGCATTTGCGGCACACCACTCCTGGATAGCAGACAGACAGTCAGAAATGAGAGATGGAGAAGAGGTGGCAGAGGGGAGCCTGAAAAGGAGCTGAATGTCATCCGCATAGCACTGAAAGTTGGGGCAGAGAGCAGCAATCCGGTGGGCAAGAAGGCCAGGTATTGGTTGAACAGCCATGGAGAGAGGTTAGACACCTGGGGAACACCACAAGCAGAGAGAGAGATAGAGGAGAGGAAGGACCCAAGTTGGACCTGGGAGGGTCGATCGGAGAGGAAAGAGGTTAGCCAGGGCCTGATCAGTGATACCCAAGTTATCACGGAGACGGTTGAGCAGGATGGCATGGTTGACTGTGTCAAAGGCAGAAGAGAGATCAAGGGGTATTAGAATCGAGGTTAGAGAGCAGGTCTTCACGGATGTTCAGGAGAGAAGTTTCTGTGCTTCTGGCGGCTCTGAAGCCAGACTGATGGTCATGGAGGCAACCAACAGATCCAGTGTGAAGATTAAGCTGGGAGATGGGCAGCTTTTCCAAGAGTTTGCCCAGGAAAGGAGTGATGGAGATTGGGCGATAGTTAGCCGGGCAGGAGGGGTCGGATGAGGGTTTCTTAAGCATAGGGTGCACAAGAGAGCGCATCAGTGGAGAAGGGAAGACTCCAGTGGTGAAAGAGTGGTTGCAGAAGTCAGCCGGAGCAGGAGCTAGGGTGTCAATTTGGTCCTTGATGGTTTTGGAGGAACAGGGGACAACCTGTTTTGACGAGACTTTCATAGATCAGACTTGTCAGAAACCTCATCCGGGGAGAATTGGGGAACGGCAGAGAAGGAGGGAGGAGGAGTGGCCACAGAGGGTCCAGAGGAAGAGCAGAGAGTAGAGGGAGGAGGGGAAGAGGAAGAGAGAGGACAGGATGTCCTGAGTTTTAGAGATGAAATGAGAAGCCAGTGCCGTGCAGATGGCCTGGGAGAGGACAGGAGAGGTAGAGACTGCAGCAGGATTGGCCAGCTCCTTGCAGATTTTAAAGAGTTCGACGAGTTGTTGGATGGCGCAGGGACGCGGGCATGGGTGTGGGCTCTATTCTTGGTGTGGACAGAGAGCCGGTATTGCCTTTGGAGCAGTTGGCAGGCCAGTTTGTCAGAGGATGTACCAGAAGCACTCCATTTCCTCTCAGCCACCCTGCACTTGCGTTTAAGGGTGACAAGGTCTGAGTCATACCAGGAGTTGCACTTGTCTTTGGCCTTCAAGCGGATCCTCATGACACGGGTAAGAACATGAAGAGTATCAGGTATAGCAGGGTGGAGCATGGAAAGGGCTGTCTCACGGTGTGCTTCAGCCAAAAGGGGGGAGTGGGTTAGAAAGTGGCGATGAAAGCCTCAACTGACACACGCTTTATAGGTCAGATAACCAATAAGGTAGGTGGCAGTGCTGAAGTTGGCTTGGCCTGAGGGTTAGAGAAGTTGATATGGGAGGAAAGGAGAAATTGATCACTCCGGAAGAGAGGAGTGGTGAGAGGAACAGAAAGGGGAAGGTGTGGAGAGATCAGAACATCCAGAGTGTGCCCTGCAGAATGAGTCGGGCCAGAGGGGAGAATAGAGAGTGAGAGAGGGTCGCAGAGGTTGTGAAAGAGTCCAGAGGAAGGACAGGAAGCAGCCAGGTGGTTGTCAAAGTCTACAAGAATGAGGAGTTAAGTGGTCGAGGCCAGGAGGGAGGAGGAGAGGTCCGCCCACTCAAAGAGGAAGCAGGAGATCTGACCAGGTGGCCGATAGATGGTAGCCACATTAAGGGAATGGCCAGAAGAGAGAGAGAGCCTGCAGACAAGGCATTCAAAAGAGGAGTAGGCCTGCGTAGGAATGACAGAGGCAGGAATCCATTCCAGGAAGTTTAGGGCTACACCCCCTCCGGTACGGTTGGACCTGAGCGCAGAGGTTTATTAATTACTGTATTTATTTGGATGATATTCATCCCACTGTGATAGGCATGAGATAACTTTCAGTGGTGTTCCACATGCTCTTGCGGTCACCATTTTAATTGTGCGTTTACAAGTGTCGTAATGTCATGATTCCTGCCCCTCATGTCCCCGGCCCTCCAAGATGTCAGGCTGGAGCCAGGCCACGATCACCTACATGGCCCTAAAGGGCCTCTCCATCCTTCCAAAGGCCCACTTGGAGTCAGACTTGGCGCTTGTGGCACCAGACTCACTCACTCCCATAGGATAACATTGGGGATTGGACTTGTAGTGCATTGATGGGGACAAGATGGATGCTCCCACATATTTCGGTTCCCAGAACTGCATGTGCAGTCTAGTCTTTTGGGTGTGGTTCAGCCCAGAGACACCTGGGATACCCAGAGACTATTTAAGCCACGCCCAGGCTGAGAAACATGCTTTACATTTTCTGCACCTGCAGCGCGACACTCACCGTGTTCGCATCTATCTCCAGTAGTCCTGCATCTTTCTTCTGCGCTCAGCTCCTGCAAGAACAAGAACACCGTTAGGAACAGCCTTACCTTGCGGCGTGTCTGCCCATCATGCATCGCTCCTTCTGTTCTGTGGGCATCTTCGGCGGTGTCATTCCCATCCCGGCACGCCGCTTCCTAAGGAAAAGGGAAAAGAACAGAAAAAAGGCAATAGTAAGCCTTCAGCAAATCTTCGCTTATTTTTAAAGACTGTACGAGCTTCAAACTCTTACCTGAATCCCAGCCGCTCTGGGGGAACTCTGTCTCCAGAACTTCTCATCCATCTGCAAGAGGGAAAAGACACTCCAGGTTAGCGTGGAAACATCTAGAGGTGCCGCATACCGCGCTTACTCACTGTATTTCTTCTTCATAACCGGCATCGACGCTGAAAACGTTGCGGCACCTAAAAGACACAGAAAAAGAACTCAGTTCAATACAAATACGAAAAGGGTCGCATCACGCATCGCGTTCTAACTCAAATTTAGCGCTACTCATCTCAGCAGCACGTCGCTATCCCCGGACGCCGGCCATCATCTAAGGAAGGAAAGGAACGAAGTTAGAGAACTGTTTTAAAGACTCATTATACTTACCTGTCAGACTCTTGCCAGTGAAGTAACTAGGCTCAAGGATGTTCTCGCACAAGTAGTGAACTCCCCGAAAGACTGCATTGACCTTGTTGTTCAACTGGATCATAGGTTGCAGGACCGAAGAGCAGATTAAACCAGACCAGACCCTCGCCCTATGTATGTGCGTTCAAAGGACAATATTGCCTGCACAACGGAAGGTTCAGGAGAACCAATGCAAATCAGGGGGGGGTCAGATCCCCTTGACTAAAGCGGAAAGGGATAAAAGGAGACAGCAGCAGTTATGTCTATAATGTGGAAGATCAGGTGATTTCCTTAAAGAGTGCCCTGTGAAGCCACCGAGTAGGACAGAGGGGCCACAGACAAGGAAGATACCATCAAGGAATCGGAAAACTCCCCAGCCCGGCAAGTGTAGGGGTCCACTTGTCAAGCGAAGAAAGTGAACTACAGACCTCCCATTTTGCACTATCTGTGGTCTTGATCAATCACCAACAACCATCTCGGATGCACGCAGTAAGAGCGTACATTGACAGTGGAGCCATTGGGAATTACATCGACCAGGATCTTGCAGTAAAGATGGGGCTTCCGTTATGCCCTAAATCAACCACTGACACTGTTACCACTGTCGACGGCACGGAAATAGCTTCTGGTCCAGTATACCAATGCACTGTAGCTTTAACCCTTCTGTGCCGGGATGGACACGAAGAATCTATCGTTTTCGACCTCATTAAGACACCACAGTTCCGGTTGATCTTGGTAATGCCATGGTTGGTAGCTCACAATCCTCGACTCGATTGGCGAGCAAAAGAATTGGCCTTTCCCCGAGACTTGTGCCCACAAATGTTATCGCCAAGAGAAACAACCAATAGACTCCAGAATCTCCACCCTTGCGACTATGGCAATTGGCACCCTACCAAGTGAATACCAGGGCTTTCAAGATGTCTTTCAGAAAGAACAGGCTAATACCCTGCCACCACATAGACCATACGATTGCCAAATCGACCTGATACCCGGCGCACAAATCCCTTGTGGGCGAATTTACGCACTCACGGAACCAGAAAACCAGCACCTGAAGGCCTATCTTGACCAATACCTGGCCAACGGGTTCATCCGTCCCTCGAAGTCTCCAGCATCCAATCCTCTATTCTTCGTACTGAAAAAAGAGAGGGACTTGAGAACGTGCATCGACTATCGCGCACTGAACCAGATTACCGTAGAAAACCGCTACCCCCTGCCACTAATCCCTGAATTGCTTGATCAAGTCAAAGATGCCCAAATCTACACAAAACTAGACCTGAGGGGGGCATATCACCTTGTTCGCGTAAAACAGGGGGACGAATGGAAAACTGCTTTTCGCACCAAATATGGCTTGTACGAATATCAAGTAATGCCCTTTGGCCTTTGCAACGCGCCTGCAGCATTTCAATACTTCATGAACGATGTCCTACGGGAATGGATTGATGTCTGTGCTCTAGTGTACATCGACGATATTCTAGTATATTCCGCATCAAAGCAGGACCATGTTAAACACGTCCGATCCATATTGGAGAAACTCCGTCAACATCAGCTCTACACCAAGCTCGAAAAGTGCTCATTCCACGTCTCTGAGGTGGAATTCCTGGGCTTTATTCTCAGCCTGAATGGAATCCAAATGGATGTACACAAGGTAGATGCTATCCTGAACTGGCCATCCCCAAATCCATTCAAGGGGGTTCAAAGTATGCTGGGTTTTGCAAACTTCTACTGCCGGTTCATCCCAGGATTTTCGCAAATCGTGCATCCCATCACGTCATTGCTAAGGAAAAGCAACAAAAAGTTCCAGTGGACAACAGAAGCCGAGGAAGCTTTCTAGGAACTCAAAGCAAGATTCACATCTGCCCCAATCTTACGCCACCCTCGCCCTGATCTCCCATACCTGGTGGAAACGGATGCCTCAAGCATGGCTATGGGAGCCATCCTCTCACAAAAGGACCCCGAAACGGGCCAGTTACACCCTGTTGCCTTCTGGTCACGTAAATTCACACCCCCTGAACTCAATAACGCTATCACATACAAAGAACTCCTGGCCATTAAGTCAGCCTTTAAGGCATGGCGGCACTACCTCTTGGGCACCAGACACACAATGACTGTAATAACCGACCAACGGAACCTCCAGTACCTAAAAATGGCAAAGGCCCAATCCTCACGACAACTACGTTGGGCTCTTATTTTTGCTGAATATGACTACGTGATTACATTTTGACCAGGGGTGAAAATCGGGAAGGCCGATGCCCTTTCCCGTATGGGGGTGGAAGAGCAAGGGTATCAGACCCCTGACCCAATAGCAATCATCCAGAATGACAAGCTCCTAGGAATCACAGCAACCATAACTCAGAAAGAATTACATGAAGAAATCCAAAACCTGATGAGTCCGGAGCAATTACAAGCGTGGAGTGCGCAAGGAGAATATTACATGATAAAAGATCAGTTGCCCTACTTCAGGAATCATTTATTCTTACCAAACCAAGAACTACGAGAACAAGTCATGTCCGGTTATCATGATTCCTTGATCGAGGGCCACCCCGGAATCGCTAAAACCCTAGCCAAGGTAAAACTAAATTATTGGTGGCCCACGTGGCGTAATGACATTATCCAATTCATCCTATCTTGTGGAGTGTGTGCTGAAAACAAGTCATCCAAGCAGAAACCGGCTGGGCTATTACAACCATTGGAAATCCCGCCAGCACCCTGGCACACGTTGTCCCTCGATTTTATTACTGACTTACCACCCAATCAAGGGTTTAACACTATTCTTGCAGTCGTGGACCTATTTTCAAAAATGGCACATTTCATTCCTCTTAAGGGGCTCCCAAATGCTTCCACTCTGGCAAAGGTATTTCTTGAAGGCATCGTACGGCTCCATGGGTTTCCTTCAGTTTTGGTCTCAGGCCGAGGTACTCAATTTATATCTAACATCTGGAGAAAATGCTGCTCTATGGCCCAGATCGACATCCGGCTATCCACCAGTCACCATCCCCAAACGGTTGGTCAAACTGAGAGGACAAATCAGACGCTCAAGTAGTATCTGCGTTGCATGTTACACCAAGCTGAAGGAAGCTGGTTCGACCTATTATGGATAGCTGAATATGCTTATAATAATTCCCTACACACCAGCACTGGGCAGACACCCTTTTATACCATGTATGTCAGGCACCCACGTACTTCTGAGTTGGACGTTCCTACAACCCTGGAAATGCCAGCAGTCAAAACCTTGCACACAACAATTTCTCAAACCTTTAAAAGGGCAGCTGAACACCTACTTCAAGCTAAGAATCGCCAAAAGAAGTTTGCTGATCAACACTGAGCAAAGGCCCCCAACTACCAAGTGGGAGACAAAGTCTGGCTGGCGTCTAAACACGTGTCCATTAAAGGAACCCAAACTTTCCGTCCAAGATACCTGGGTCCCTTCACTGTCACCTCCGTGATAAATCCTGTGGCGGTCAGACTAGCTTTGCTGTCAAACATGCAGATTCATCCTGTGTTCCACGTGTCGCTCCTTAAACCTGTTCAACCTGGGAACCGGGTAGCAACACCACCGCAGCCAGTAGTAGTCGCCGGGGAGCCAGAATTCGAAGTCAAGGACATCCTGGATTCAAAGTACGTCAGATCCAAATTATACTACTTAGTAGACTGGAAGGGGTATGGTCCGCAAGACAGGACATGGGAGCCTTGTGAGTACATCCATGCACCTCGCTTGCTTAGACGATTTCATCAAAACCATCCAAACAAACCAGACAGAAGAGTCACCTTGAGAGGGGCCTTGCGGGGGAGTGCTGTCATGACTCCTGCCCCTCATGTCCCCAGCCCTCCAAGATGTCAGGCTGGAGCCAGGCCACGATCACCTATATGGCCCTCAAGGGCCTCTCCATCCCTCCAAAGACCCACTTGGAGTCACTCATTCCCATGGGATAACATTGGGGATTGGACTAGTAGTGCATTGATGGGGACAAGATGGATGCCCCCACATATTTAGGTTCCCAGAACTGCGTGTGCAGTCTAGTCTTTTGGGTGTGGTTCAGCCCAGAGACACCTGGGATACCCAAAGACTATTTAAGCCACGCCCAGGCTGAAAAACATGCTTTGCATTTTCTGCACCTGCAGCGTGACACTCACCGTGTTCGGATCGGTCTCCAGTAGGCCTGCATCTTTCTTATGCGCTCAGCTCCTGCAAGAACAAGAACACCGTTAGGAACAGCCTGACCTTGCGGCGCTGCCCATCATTCATCGCTCCTTCTATTCTGCGGGCATCTTCGGCAGTGCATTCCCATCCCGGCACGCCGCTTCCTAAGGAAAAGGGAAAAGAATTGAAAAAAGGCATTAGTAAGCATTCAGCAAATCTTGACTTATTTTTAAAGACTGTATGAGCTTCAAACGCTTACCTGAATCCCAGCCGCTCTGAGGGAACTCTCTCTCTGG
Source organism: Ambystoma mexicanum (assembly GCF_040938575.1). Lineage (NCBI taxonomy): Eukaryota > Metazoa > Chordata > Amphibia > Caudata > Ambystomatidae > Ambystoma > Ambystoma mexicanum. The sequence continues at coordinate 1,093,140,564 of NC_090929.1, forward strand.
AACTTCTCATCCATCTGCAAGAGGGAAAAGACACTCCAGCTTAGCGTGGAAACATCTAGAGGCGCCCCATACAGCGCTTACTCACCGCATTTCTTCTTCATAACCGGCATCCATGATGAAAATGCTGCGGCACCTAAAAGACACAGAAAAAGAACTCAGTTCAATACAAATACGAAAGGGTCGCATCGCACATCGCGCTCTCACTCACCTTCCGCGCTACTCATCTCAGCAGCACGTCACCATCCCCAGACGCCGGCCATCATCTAAGGAAGGAAAGGAACGAAGTTAGAGAATTGTTTTAAAGACTCATTATACTTACCTGCGGGACTCTTGCCAGTGAAGTAACTAGGCAGCAAGGAGTCCGCATCAATCAACGAGCCCCTGCGCTGAAAGCAGGACGGAGAGCACACTTTCCAAGAAAACAAGGTGAGCTGTGGATCAAAGGGAAGGGTTGGACACCGGGGAAGAAGGGGTTCAAACACACAGAGACAATAGGGAGTTAAACTCTACCAATCCTGTGTTTCAGGCCCAGTCTCCAGTCGAGTAGACTCCAGAGAAGGGTTCGAGGTCGTAAGAGGACAGAACAGGCTGAGTGACATCCCCGTGGATATCAGGTGAGCGTTACACGTAATGACATCATCACGCTGAGTGTGTGACATGATATGAAAACAATGATGGAACAAACTAAAATAATGAATGTCCTGTCCCAATTAATTTGAAAATGTTATAACAATTCTGAATGTATGTAATAAAGAACAAATTTAATATATATTATAGTACAACATTATTATGTGCTGAGAAATCTTTGTTAATAATAATAGTATTGTACTAATGGAAGTAAAGTGAATTGTTCCATAATATATATAAGGGAAAGTAATATCACTGTGAGTGCAACGCAGTCAAGATGCTTCTCTTCGTCTAATCTCCACAACATGCTACCACTTATTGCATACTTTGCTATTTTAAAATATCTAATGTATGTCTAATGTATGTAACCATCTACAAAAAAGAAGAAATGGACAGTTTCCATCTCAGGATGAGCTCTCTCACACTCCCCTATTTGGGTTTCCAACTGTGTTCGAAGTAGTATAAAATTGTATTCAGTTGTTTCTTTTATGATTATACATGAAATCATTGAAATCATTGATCCACATTTCCAAATATGATTTTCAGTCTCCTTATTTATTCCTGACCACTCAGTGTTTCAAAATTATAGCCTATGCATTTCGGACTTCCGTCCATCATCAGGGCTTTAAACACTATTAATAATCATGAAATCAGTGACAATCCCATTGTTGTAACACATTCCCAATCGTCCACCGTATAGTGAAATCCGTAACAAAATAGTATCATCACATACCCAATTGTAGTTGTCATCCAAAATGGAATGCCACGAAAGGATGCAGAAAGAATGGAGAAATAAAACCAAATCTACATTATGGAACATTGTTATCATTATTCATGAAAATTTAAATTGCATAATTGTATGGGTCACTACCTGTGGGTCTTCTGCTTTTAAAAGATCTCTGCTCTGTAGATGTCTGAGCAGCACTCGCACGCAGTTCCTATTCAATAAATACATATAGAACCCTATGTTATAATCCTTCGAATCTGATCTCTCTCCTAGGGTTTTAGTATAACGTCACTCTCGTTCTGTATTCTTACCTTTCTCAGGTGCCGCTGTATTGACAAGCCGGCTGCTCACAAAGAGCCGCCGCTGTCCGTTGTGGCGTACTTGTGTACTAATCTCTTGCGCGCATGCGCGCATTGTTCCACTCGGAATTTCGTTCTCCTCTCCATTCATTAATCTTTAACAAAACAACTTTCTCCCTGGCTTCACTGTTTCACCGTGACCATCGTTTAATTTAAAAAAACATTCTTTTCAGAAAGATATGAATTTATATGTCTCAAACGTGTACTGCTCTGTCGCGCCTGCGCGCGTGTTGGCCACTATACCGCGGGGTCCCGTGCATGCGCCTGGACCCCGTGGGTAGTGTTCTCTCAGCGTCCGTGTGGTCGCAAATCCCTATAATATAGTGTCATACTCTGATCTTTCTTGTCCTATGGACCTGAACGGAATCATATTTATTGGAAAAATAATGTGCCATTTCTCGAACCACCTCTTCCAATCTAAGAGTAGGTTATTCATAAATTGCCAGTTGTTGTTGGAGTGTATCCATATTGATACCATTTTCTAACTTACTCATCATATTCAATTTCACGTCTACTAGAGTTTACATATATTTCCTTAACTTACATGTGCTCAGTCGTAAAACCATTTCTTATCAGTGAGAACCAATTCATACTCTATGACACTGTATACATTTTTGTCCATTCACATTCATATTATGATGTCCACTGGATCCATATGTATCTATATTGATACCATTTTCTAGCTTGCTCATCATATTCAATTTCACGTCTACTGGTGTTTACATATATTTCCTTAACTTACGTGTGCTCAGTTGTAGAACCATTTCTTACCAGTAAGAACCAATTAATATTCTATGTCACTGTGTACATTTTTGTCCATTCGTATTATGATGTCCACTGGAGGGTCTTCACATATGGCAGTGAAATCACTGCCTTACGTCCCACAGGGAGCACCCTGCGGGACGCGACGTGTATCCTCTCGTGTTATCCAATGTTCTATAAAAGAATTCACAAAAAGCACATAAAGTTCACTTCCTCATTTATACCCCCCGGTCTCAGGGAATCTAGTCGATCGATCCAAAATGTTTCTCGTTGGTTCAGCCTTCTTCCTACATCTTCATGTGTGTTACGTTGTTGAATAGCCTCGAAAATCTGTATCCTCATCTGGCTAATATTGTGCTTCATCGAATTCCAATGCCTTGCCACTGCTGAGTTCACATTATTGTTCCGAATGCATGATCTGTGTTCATTCCATCGTAGCTTTCCAGCTCTTTTCGATTGCCCTACATAGTAAATGCCGCATGGGTATTTAATCGCATAAATTATATTTGGTGTATCACATGTTGCGTATCCTCTTAATTTGATCTTCTCACCCGTGCGGGGATGGTCTACTACATCTCCCTTTGTTACGAAATTGCAGTTACTGCAGTGTAAGCATGGATATGTCCCTTTCCTTATGGTCTCGATCCTTTTCTTCCCCGGTCTCGTTTTCACCAATCTATCTCTTAGATTCGCGCTTCTTCTGTATGCGAAAGTAGGCAATTCTCTGAACAGATGTTCAACTCTCATGTCGCTTGTCAATGTACTCCAGTTTTTCTTAATCACACTCTTGATCTTATTGCTCTGTGTTGAATAACACGAAACATAAACCATATTTGGTTCTTTCTTCTCTTTCCTAGTATCAGTATTTGTGGGTTTCTGCAAACGCCCTTTTGCCACCTTTATTTCTGAAGATTTATATCCTCTAGCTTCAAATCTTTCTCCCATTTTTTCAATCTCTATTTCACAAGCCATTGGATCGTTCACAATCCTCTTCACTCGCATCATCTGACTAAAAGGTAGATTCCTGATAAGACTTGGTTGATGGAAACTTAGTCGATGGAGAAGGTTGTTGCGGTCCGTCACCTTCCTGTAAATGTTGGTTTGAAAACTGTTGTTCTGAATTTGTATCGATACATCCAAAAGTGTATTTGAGTTTTTGAAGTTTCTTGTGTAAACTGAATTCGCTGGTCTATACTGTTCAGATATATAAAAAAATCGTTTGACCAAACTCTTGTGTATTTTTGGCAATGTATAAAAATTCGGTATCCTAGGATGTCTGTTGGTGAATTGAATTGACCAAATGAATTTAACCTTCTGAAAGGTCTATATGGAGATGAGGCGATTACCATACGTCCAGCGGACAAAGGGGGAGCACTTGCCATTATGAACAGTCAAGACTATCATAACGAGTGTATGGACCAACTTAAGAACACCGATGTATATGCAGAATTGGATAATCACCCTACCAGTGAAATATTGAAGAACTTAGAAGAACTATTGAAGAAAGCAGAGGAACTAGGTTGGATAAGTGAAAAAACAAGATCCTAGGATACCGAATTTTTATACATTGCCAAAAATACACAAGAGTTTGGTCAAGCCACCAGGTAGACCTATTGTTTCTGGCGTAGACAGTATATTACAACCATTAGGGCAGTACATAGATCAATTTTTGCAACCTTTAATACAAAAAACGGATACTTACATTAAGGACACCACACACTTTCTGGAAATATTGGGTAAGAATAAATACACAGCTGATTCAATCATGTTTACCATCGATGTGAAGAGCCTTTACATGTCAATCCCGCACAATTTGGGCTTGGAAGCAATAGAATGGTTACTCCTTAAAGAGGGAGATTTAAAGGCAGTTAAGGAATTCATTTTAGTTCTACTGCAATTAATTTCCGAAAATTCTTACTTTCAGTACAGAAACAAATTTTTCATCCAAACATCCGGTACAGCTATGGGGGCGTCGATGGCCCCCACATATGCAAATACCTTCATGCACAAATTTGAAAAAGATCATGTCTTAGAGCACGCAGTATGGAGAAATTATATTTCAATGTGGGTCAGGTTCATTGACGACATTTTCGGGATCTGGATTGGTACAGAGGAATCTTTCAACGATTTTTTTATATATCTGAACAGCATAGACCAGCGAATTCAGTTTACACAAGAAACTTCAAAAACTCAAATACACTTTTTGGATGTATCGATACAAATTCAGAACAACAGTTATCAAACCAACATTTACAGGAAAGAGACGGACTGCAACAACCTTCTCCATCGACTAAGTTTCCATCAACCGAGTCTTATCAGGAATCTACCTTTTAGTCAGATGATGCGAGTGAAGAGGATTGTGAATGATCCAATGGCTTGTGAAATAGAGATTGAAAAAATGGGAGGAAGATTTGAAGCTCGAGGATATAAATCTTCAGAAATAAAGGTGGCAAAAGAGCGTTTGCAGAAACCCACAAATACTGATACTAGGAAAGAGGAGAAAGAACCAAATATGGTTTATGTTTCGTGTTATTCAACACAGAGCAATAAGATCAAGAGTGTGATTAAGAAAAACTGGAGTACATTGACAAGCGACATGAGAGTTGAACATCTGTTCAGAGAATTGCCTACTTTTGCATACAGAAGAAGCGCAAATCTAAGAGATAGATTGGTGAAAACGAGACCGGGGAAGAAAAGGATCGAGACCATAAGGAAAGGGACATATCCATGCTTACACTGCAGTAACTGCAATTTCATAACAAAGGGAGATGTAGTAGACCATCCCCGCACGGGTGAGAAGATCAAAATAAGAGGATACGCAACATGTGATACACCAAATATAATTTATGCGATTAAATGCCCATGCAGCATTTACTATGTAGGGCAATCGAAAAGAGCTGGAAAGCTACGATGGAATGAACACAGATCATGCATTTGGAACAATAATGTGAACTCAGCAGTGGCAAGGCATTGGAATTCGATGAAGCACAATATTAGCCAGATGAGGATACAGATTCTCGAGGCTATTCAACAACGTAACACACATGAAGATGTAGGAAGAAGGCTGAACCAACGAGAAACATTTTGGATCGATCAACTAGATTCCCTGAGACCGGGGGGTATAACTGAGGAAGTGAACTTTATGTGCTTTTTGTGAATTCTTTTATAGAACATTGGATAACATGAGAGGGTACACGTCGCGTCCCGCAGGGTGCTCCCTGTGGGACGTAAGGCAGTGATTTCACTGCCATATGTGAAGACCCTCCAGTGGACATCATAATACGAATGGACAAAAATGTACACAGTGACATAGAATATTAATTGGTTCCTACTGGTAAGAAATGGTTCTACAACTGAGCACACGTAAGTTAAGGAAATATATGTAAACTCCAGTAGACGTGAAATTGAATATGATGAGCAAGCTAGAAAACGGTATCAATATAGATACATATGGATCCAGTGGACATCATAATATGAATGTGAATGGACAAAAATGTATACAGTGTCATAGAGTATGAATTGGTTCTCACTGATAAGAAATGGTTTTACGACTGAGCACATGTAAGTTAAGGAAATATATGTAAACTCTAGTAGACGTGAAATTGAATATGATGAGTAAGTTAGAAAATGGTATCAATATGGATACACTCCAACAACAACTGGCAATTTTTGAATAACCTACTCTTAGATTGGAAGAGGGGGTTCGAGAAATGGCACATTATTTTTCCAATAAATATGATTCCGTTCAAGTCCATAGGGCAAGAAAGATCAGAGTATGACACTAGATTATAGGGATTTGCGACCACACGGACGCTGAGAGAACACTACCCACGGGGTCCAGGCGCATGCGCGGGACCCCGCGGTATAGTGGCCAACACGCGCGCAGGCGCGACAGAGCAGTACACGTTTGAGACATATAAATTCATATCTTTCTGAAAAGAATGTTTTTTTAAATTAAACGATGGTCTCGGTGACATGGTGAAGCCAGGGAGAAAGTTGTTTTGTTAAAGATTAATGAATGGAGAGGAGAACGAAATTCCGAGTGGAACAATGCGCGCATGCGCGCAAGAGATTAGTACACAAGTACGCCACAACGGACAGCGGTGGCTCTTTGTGAGCAGCCGGCTTGTCAATACAGCGGCACCTGAGAAAGGTAAGAATATCGAACGAGAGTGACGCTATACTAAAACCTTGGGAGAGAGATCAGATTCGAAGGATTATAACATAGGGTTCTATATGTAATTATTGAATAGGAACTGCGTACGAGTGCTGCTCAGACATCTACAGAACAGAGATCTTTTAAAAGCAGAAGACCCACAGGTAGTGACCCATACAATTATGCAATTTAAATTTTCATGAATAATGATAACAATGTTCCATAATGTAGATTTAGTTTTATTTCTCCATTCTTTCTGCATCCTTTCGTGGCATTCCATTTTGGATGACAACTACAATTGGGTATGTGATGAAACTATTTTGTTACAGATTTCACTATACGGTGGACTATTGGGAATGTGTTACAACAATGGGATTGTCACTGATTTCATGATTATTAATAGTGTTTAAAGCCCTGATGATGGACGGAAGTCCGAAATGCATAAGCTATAATTTTGAAACACTGAGTGGTCAGGAATAAATAAGGAGACTGAAAATCATAATTGGAAATGTGGATCAATGATTTCAATGATTTCATTTATAATCATAAAAGAAACAACTGAATACAATTTTATACTACTTCGAACACAGTTGGAAACCCGAATAGGGGAGTGTGAGAGAGCTCATCCTGAGATGGAAACTGTCCATTTCTTCTTTTTTGTAGATGTTCTGATTACCCAGTGCCTAGGGTAAAGGACGAGCTCCCAGACATAAATAAAGAAAAAAACGAGCGACACTATTGAATTATTATAAAAATAAAGCGGTGCCCAGCCTACCTCACAATTTCTATAATGTATGTAACCAACCTGTAATGATTGCAAAGGTGTCTTTGACGCCCCCTTGAACTAAGATTCTTGCATGTAAAAGCGCCTCGATGCTCTTGGGCTGTTTGCATGCTATATAAATCTAAATAAATAAATAAGTGGGTCATTCCTAAATATATAAACGAAAAATACATGTCAATCCAACAATATCTGTTATTATGTTTATGCTATATCTGTTAGTACATTTATAATAGTCTTGACCAAAACATGCAAACAACAGCTCATGTTGTTCCATATTGCATTATGTTGCATACTTAAGATGCATTCTTTATGACTTCTGATAAGCATAGAATAACATTCATTCATACAATACTTTACATTAATTTACAGAAAATAATTAATTAAAAACATTCAGTTCATTGTCTTTGTTCATGTCCAAGATCATTGTCCTTATTTGACAAACATATTTTGCCTCTAGTCTTCTTAACTTCAATACTCTGTTTACCCCACTAAGAGAATGATGTAAATCAAGGGGCAAGTATTTAATGTCGTATTTACAATCTAATTAATGAATAGCATACCACTGCTGCCCCAGTAATAATTTTTGGTCATGATTACCAATCATGCTAAGGTGTTCATGTATTCTTACACATAGTTCCCGAATTTTACTTTGTGGGAAACCAAAGAGTGATTCACCTACTAGTCCCCGGGAACTCTCTCTCAGGTGGCCAGTGCGGGAGGATCACATGGGTGAGGTGTCTTCGGCGAGTGGGGGTGAGGCAGCCGAAGCTGAAACACAGTATACCCCCCTTTTTTGAACTTACCCATCCTATTTTTTAGGATTCTCTGATGTCCCAACTCCTCCCCCTTTTCTACACAAAAACTGGGCTGAGGAAGAGAGCGACTGAGAGTAACAAGACTAACTCTTAAACATCCCAGTGGACATGTCCCACTAATCAGGTCAAGCAAACTCAGGCACTTGACTTTAAGTACATACACCTGACACCAATTAGCTCTCCTCACACGGCTAAAAGGCAGAACCTAGAGACACGCTCTGAGCAAGGTGGAACACGAGTGAGAGCAGGAATTCCAGGGCAAAGGCAAACCTACTGGAGCAGAGCGATGGACCAAGGGACAAGAGCAGTGGGTTGAGAACCCCAGGAGTTCCCTATAGGAGGTTGTTGCTTACAAAAGGCAGCAAAAGACACGCGGAGAAGGCCAAAACCTAAAGCAGAAGGCTGCATTGTGTATCAAGGACACCAGCGACCCTCCCGAGTGCATGGCAGTGTTGGGGAGGTGAGGTCAATCCTGTGATACTAACCTTGACTCGTGGATTGGAAAACTGTAAAGAGTAGAAAGAATACGCATACAGCCCGTGAGTTGGCAAGCGACCTGAGAGATCGGTGTGTGTTAAGGAAAGATTGAAACTGCAACATTATATCGCACATGAAGGCTGCATACGTGTGGATGCCACATGACAAAAGGCATACATGTGAATGGACTTTGAAGCAAGGACAGCTATGAGATCAGTGAGAATGAGTAACAGAGTGGTCCGGCAAAGGAAGCAGTCCATTCAAAAGTCTCTGTGAAAGGTGCATTGTTTGTAGCGATAAGGTGAATGAACTATAAAAGTGAAATGATCAAAATTAAGCCTGAGATAAGGGGAGAGTAAGAAGCTGAACATTGAACTTAGAGTCGAAGTGGTCCTGCATAGGTCTGCAAAGAAAGCCATGCACATTCGAAAGTCTCTGACATCTGAAAATGGTCTGAGCCCAACTGAGGGAGACCCGAAGTGTAATAAGCTTGGGTAAGGGAGCCCCCTGCAAGTACTGATGAACTTTTTGTTGTGAAAGGTCTGAGCCCGAAAGAGGGGGACCAACGTGAACTTTTGTTGTTAAAGGTCTGAGCCAGATAGAGTGGGACCAAAGTGAACCTTTTGAGGTCTGAGCACGACAGAGGGAGACCAGCGTGAATCTTTTGTTGAACGTTGTTTGAAAGGCTGGAAAAAGAGCCTTTAACGTGGAAGGCCAGGCGTGCCTCGATCCACGCTTTGAACTGTTTATGTGTTAAAAACCAAAGCCAGAGTGTATCATACTGCCTCCCAGGACCGCCTTACGCTGTGCTGTCTGACGTGGGTAGGAGATCTGATTCAGCCACATTTATTCTTTATATTTGAACACTGATTTTCCTTTACCTGCATATCTCATTTATACACTTTTTGTATTAGAGATGGGGCAGGCATTAGGTTTTGCTAACATAGGCCATTTTTGTTTTGACAGACTCCACTAGGACTGTTTTGTTTATCATTTACTGGTCGAGACTATTCCCATCCAGGTTATAGAGCAAAGTAGGAGTTTTTCCAAACCCAGAAACTTTAATAAAGGTTGTACCTATTCATCTTTTGTGTCAGTGCCATACATGTGATACCATGCCTTCCCTACATATGGTGTCCAAAGTGGAATATGACTCAATTGAGACAAATTGGGGGACCCTAAAATTCCAGAAATTTAGTCACAGAGCCTCAGACCCCTCTACCACCACACACAAATCCATAGGCTTTGATATTTGTAGCAGCAGAGAAGGCACTATCCATCCCGGGCGAAAGAGGGATAACTCACACAGTGTCACTGCCGTCGGCGACTGGCGTTTGTGGCGAAGGTGGAAACAGGGACGCCATTAAAGTGTTCAGTTACGTTTCTTCTCTGTCTACTAGCCACGGTCTAGTTGTTTCCAAGATGGCCGCCGCTGTTTGTTCAACTCACTCGGCTGCCGGCGGCTCTGCGCATTGCAACTGAGTTCTTTCTCCCCCCCGTTGCTTGCGCTAGTTCCCTGTTGACAGTTCTGTCCTTCTATCACGCCATTTTGGCGTCTGTTTAATTCCTTCTCCTCCCGTTCCCGTTGCTCTCTCTCTCCCTCTCTGTTCCGCTTGCCTTCTCCCTTTTCTCCCGTGCTGTTTTTCCCTCTGCTGCCTTTTCTCGCTCCCTTGTGTTCCTTCGGACATCTCGTATTATCCCGCTCTCTCTTGTCCTCCACGTTGTGGGGAACTCACCTGTATCCAGCTACCTCCTTCAGCCGGTCTGCATAGACACGCTGACCTCACGGTCCCTGGGTACTCGGCGGAGGACCATTCCTACCTGCTACGGATCCGGAGACTTCCACCATTCCTACCTGCTACGGATCCGGCGACTTTCATCATTCCTACCTGCTACGGATCCAGCGACTTCCATTGCCTTGCGACCACTCCGGATCCAGGGTTTTTTTGCCATCCAGTGGCTTTTTCCCCTCTGGCTGTCGCGGAGGGGAGTCACTTAGGGATTTCTCAGTTTTGAGTCACGGTGGCTTCCTTCCGAGGTAGACCCTATCTTCAAAAAAAGAAGAAACCTTACATTGGACTTACCCGCAGAAAGAAACTGGACTATTCAGGTGAGGAGGAGGTGATCGGGGAATGTAGTAATTCTAGTGAAAATGAAGACATTGCTGACCTTCTAGCTGATCCCGTAGCCCATAGCGCCAGTTTTGATAGCTTGCAACGCCAGGAAGAAGTTATGGCTACGCCACAACAACTGCAAGAGCTAGTGACAGCTGTCCAAACCCTCAATGCAGAAGTCCAAACACTCAAAGCTGACAATGTGGCGCTCCAGCAAAGAGTGGCTGCAAGAGAACAACAGACATCTGATTTGCCCCCACTACCCTTGGTGTCGGGTAAATTCGACGGCTCGGAAAGAAAGGTTAAGGAATTTCTGGAAGCCTGTAATATCCACTTCACCTTCCGCAGGAATGCATTTTCCACCGATCATTCCAAGGTGGGTTTCATGATTACACATATGACGGAAACGCCTTGGCATGGGCTACTCCCTTGGTATCCCTATCTGACCCAGTTCTGCAGGACTATGCGGCCTTTAAGGAACTACTGATACACACCTTTTTGCGAACCGAATGCTCACACGTGGCTAGCGAAGACCTGCTGGATGTGCGTCAAGGGAGTACCGACTTACTGTCCTATATTTCCACCTTCAAGAAGCTTGTGGCAGAGGCCGGTTGGCAAGAGCAGGCCCAGTACGCCATATTCCACAGAGGCTTGCGAGAAGAGCTTAAAGATGAACTTGCCCGGATCCCTCGCCCAGAAACCTTTTCAGATCTTCAGACTGCTGTCGATTTTCACCTGACGGAACGAAAGAACGAAAAGAAGAAGGCTCGAGGTCCACATCCTTTCTTGGATACGCACCCATCTGCCTCCTCACCTGCATCGTGTCCTGTCAGAGATGAACCCATGCAGGTCGGAACCACCAGGTCTCCGTTCACTGCCGAAGAAAAGAAAAAGAAGAGGAGGCACGAAGGCAATCTTTGTTTGTATTGTGGAGCTGCCAACCTTCTGCTGAGAGATTGCCCTGATGTGCCCCCAAGGAGATCGGGAAACGACCGCCCTCGATAGTCAGTGGAACAGACTATCGAGGGGCTGCGCCTTGTTCCTACACTACTCTTTCTGTGGCTTCGTCTCAGATGAGCGAAGATTTGCATCTCATGGTTATAGCCATCAAACTCTGCTTCCGGAAGAGAGAAGTAGAGACGCAGGCTCTACTGGATTGTGGGGCAGCTGGAAACTTCCTTGACACCTTTTGGGCTGATAAGGTGGGTCTGCTTAGGATTGAGAAAAAAGAGGACCAAAAGGTCAAAGGAGTGGATGGTACACCTCTATGTTCGGGACTCATTACTCACACTACCGAGGAGATTCAAGTATCCATTCACCAGCATTCTGAAACAATAAAATTAGACATCATACGTGCTGCCCATTTTCCTGTCATATTAGGAATTGGCTGGCTCCGGAAACACAATCCAACAGTGGATTGGTCTAAGAATCTACTAAGTTTTCATTCCACTTTCTGTCTACGAGAATGCCTTCCGGAACCAACGTTCGAAATTGTTAAGACCATGGGGGTCATTCCGAGGTTGGAGGTAAGGGATTACCGGCGCCTGTAAGGGCACCGATGGCAGTAATCCCTTACCTCCGTATTCCGAGTTCCCTTTGCGGGTCCCTCTTTACCTCCTGCTTTTAGCAGGAGTAAATTACGGGACCCGCAAAGTGACCTTGGAGTAAATTACGGCACCATAATTTACTGTGCCGTAATTACCTCCTTCCCCATTCCCATTGAGCCCTATGGGGGCAGAAATGAGGATGGGGAAGAGCTATGGTGAATGGGGAATTACCGGTCCATCCAACCTTGGAATGGACCGGTAATTACTCCATTCACCAGGCCGGTATTCCATGGAGTAAATAGTTCCATGGTTGACAACCATGGAGCTATTTACTCCATGGTTTAGTCCTAACTCGGAATGAGGGCCCATGTCCGCTGTCGAAAGTAGTTCCATCCGTTGTATACCGGAGCGCCTTCCTGAATACGCGGAAGTCTTTCAGCAACAGACCCCCATCAAACTTCCTCCACATCGTCCAGAGGATTGTGGTATCGACCTTGTACCTCAGGCATTGGTCCCCTTTGGGAGGATGTATCCTCTCTCGGTATCGGAGAAGGCTGTGCTCCAAAGCTACCTTGATGATAATTTAGCAAATGGACTCATAAGGCCTTCCAAATCCCCTGCAGGGGCCTCTCTGTTTTTCATACCCAAACGGGATACTAAGGAGCTGCGGCCCTGTATCGACTATCGGGGGTTAAACAGAGTGACCATAAAAGATCGTTACCCTATGCCCATCATCTCAGAGATTCTAGAGGCTGTTCAAGGCTCCGTTGTGTTTACTAAACTAGATCTACGGAATGCTTATCATCTACTCCGCATAAGAACTGGAGATGAGTGGAAGACGGCGTTTCGCACTCCCTATGGTTTGTTTGAATACCAAGTCATGCCGTTTGGCCTAGTCAATGCACCTTCAATTTTCCAGAGATTCATGGACCGATTATTTTCTGACCTTCTGAATCTTAACACAGTGGTTTACCTGGATGACATTTTAGTCTTCTCACAGAGCCAGGAAGAGCATACTCTGCATGTCAAGGAGGTTTTGCGCAGATTACAACATCACAGCCTTCTTGTAAAACCTGAGAAGTGTGCATTCGCTCAATCCTCGTTGTCATACTTAGGATTCATCCTATCCCACAAAGGGGTTACCATGGACCCAAGGAAGGTGGATGCCATCTTGTCCTGGCCGTCGCCTTCTTCAGTTAAGGATATTCAACGTTTTTTGGGGCTGGCAAATTTCTATCGGAAATGTATTCCGAAGTTTTCCCTACTCACTCTTCCCATCACATCCCTTCTCAAGAAATCCACGGGTCCTTTCATCTGGTCCAATGAGGCTGAAGAAAGCTTCCTCAGTTTGAAACATAATTTCTGTACAGCTCCTATCTTGAAACAACCAGATCAGCTACTACCCTTTATTCTGGAGACCGACGCTTCTGTAGCTGCAGTAGGTGCCGTTCTTCTTCAGAGAGTCACAGACCTCGAGCATCCGGTGGCTTACTTCTCAAAGACTTTGAATCCTAGACAACGCAACTACTCTGTCATAGAAAAGGAACTACTTGCTATGAAGTTGGCTTGTTTGGAGTGGAGGCATTTGCTTCAAGGGAGCCTACACCCGTTCCAGATACGAACAGATCATAAAAATCTGCAAATACTCAAGCAGCAAGAGTGTTATAACACCCGTCAGGCCAGATGGGCTCATTTTTTCACCCAGTTTGATTTTGTCATCACATTCATTCCTGGCTCTCAAAATCTTGTCGCCAATGCTCTCTCTCGCAGAGACGATGTTATCTTTCCCTACAGCAAGGAGTTTATGTTTCCTCGTACTCGGATCATATCTGCAGTGACTAGCTTTTTGGAAGAAGTAAGAGGAGCCTACCTCCACGAACCAACTCTCAATGTGGGTAATCTACCAGTCACCACTAAGGATGGTTTGCTCTTCATCCACGGAAGACTGTTCATTCCATCCAAAAGTCTCAGACGACGGGTCACTCAGTGGTGCCACGAATCCAAGACAGCAGGTCATCGAGGAGTGCGAGGTACTCTGGAGCTTCTGCAAAGAGCTTTTTTTTTTTGGCCCAACATGAAGGCCGATACTCAAACCTATGTTCAATCCTGTATGGTGTGCTTACAAAGCAAATATTCCACCTCGAAACCTTTGGGGTTGTTACAAAAGGAACCGGTCCCACATGGTCCCTGGAAATGCATTTCTACGGATTTTATTGTGGAGTTACCGGTTTCCCGAGGCTGTACCTGCATAATGGTAACCGTGGACACGTTCTCGAAACGTGCACATTTTTCTCCTTTGGCCAAGATCCCGTCAGCCTCGGTTATGGCTGACGTTTTCCTCAAGGACATTTTCAGGCTACATGGGCTTCCCCATAAGATAATTTCTGACAGGGGCAGCCAATATACCTCCAGATTCTGGGCAGCATTGTGTAACTCATTGGGCATTGAGAGAGCTCTTTCGTCGGGGTTTCAACCCCAGACAAATGGACAGACCGAAAGGTTAAATGGAACCCTAGAACAGTACTTAAGGTGTTTCATAAATAAGCAGCAAGACAATTGGGTGGACCTGCTCCCCACAGCAGAGTTTGCATACAATAACGCTGTTCACATTGCTACAAGGGTTAGCCCCTTCTTCTGTACCTACAGTTTCAACCCGCAGTCCATCATTCCTGGATTCTGGGAGAAGACTAACATCCCTTCATTGGAGACCACCCTCGTGCAGATCAAGGAGGCCCACAACACGGCCCGTCAGAGCCTCCTTAAGGCTAGCAGACACTACAAGGAGCAATCCGACAAACACCGGAAACAAGTTCCTGCCTGGGATAAAGGCTCTAAGGTCATGCTGTCCACCAAGTTCCTTCCTCGATGGGTTCGGCCTTCTAAACTGTCACCCCGCTACATCGGACCCTCCGAAATAACTTCAAGGATCAATCCTGTGGCTTACCGTCTCAAGTTGCATAGAGGACTCAGGCGGATTCACCCTGTGTTTCACTCATCTCTCTTACGTCCCTTTGTTTCAGATACCCGGAAACAAGCATCCCCCAAGTTATGGACTTTGCCTGTTCCAGCCTTTGAGGAGTACGAAGTTTCTCAGATACGTGACTCCCGTTATCATCGGGGATGTCTTGAATATCTCGTACATTGGAAAGGGTATCCCTCCTCGGAAGATACTTGGGAGCCCCATTTTCACATTCATTCTCCTCGATTGTTACACAAGTTCCACCGGCTCCATCCTGAAAGGCCGGGAGGGAGGAGCCTTCGGAGGGGGCATACTGTCACTGCCGCCGGCGACTGGCGTTTGTGGCGAAGGTGGAAACAGGAACGCCATTAAAGTGTTCCGTTACGTTTCTTCTCCGTCTACTAGCCACGGTCTAGTTGTTTCCAAGATGGCCGCCGCCGTTTGTTTATCTCACTCGGCTGCCGGCGGCTCTGCGCGTTGCAACTGAGTTCTTTCTCGCCCCCGTTGCTTGTGCTAGTTCCCTGTTGACAGTTTTGTCCTTCTATCACGCCATTTCGGCATCTGTTTAATTCCTTCTCCTCCCGTTCCCGTTGCTCTCTCTCTCCCTCTCTGTTCCGCTTGCCTTCTCCCTTTGCTCCCGTGCTGTTTTTCCCTCCGCTGCCTTTTCTCGCTCCCTTGGGTTCCTTCGGACATCTCGTATTATCCTGCTCTCTCTTGTGCTCCACGTTGTGGGGAACTCACCTGTATCCAGCTACCTCCTTCAGCCGGTCTGCATAGACACGCTGACCTCACGGTCCCTGGGTACTCGGCGGAGGACCATTCCTACCTGCTACGGATCCGGCAACTTCCACCATTCCTACCTGCTACGGATCCGGTGACTTTCATCATTCCTACCTGCTACGGATCCGGCGACTTCCATTGCCTTGCGACCACTCCGGATCCAGGGGTTTTTTACCATCCAGTGGCTTTTTCGCCTCTGGCTGTCGCAGAGGGGAGTCACCGAGGGATTTCTCAGTTTTGAGTCACGGTGGGTTCCTTCCGAGGTAGACCCTATCTTCAAAAAAAGAAGAATCCTTACATTGGACTTACCCGCAGAAAGAAACTGGACTATTCAGGTGAGGAGGAGGTGATCGGGGAATGTAGTAATTCTAGTGAAAACGAAGACATTGCTGACCTTCTAGCTGATCCCGTAGCCCATAGCGCCAGTTTTGATACACAGACTTGATATGATTTGATTGGTTATTTATAATGTGCTTAATACCCAGAGGTTTCTAAGCGCGGACCCGGGGATCGAACCTGTGGTGCTCTGTGTCGTCTTGTTTCCAAGGAGAGCACGTTGCCCGTTAGTTATCTTCTAACCCCCTGCGGATTGTTATATAAGATTGGCCCCAAAATCTGTCCTGGCTTGGAAGTTTGGTCTAGATGTCCTAGCAGGCGTTATAGATCCATACTTTCGGGGAGACATAAAGGTTCTCCTACAGAACCATGATGAAACTCCATTTGAAATATGTAGTGGGGACAAAATTGCACAGGGAATTCTTAAGAAGGCTCTATTTTCCCCATTTTGAGGAATAAAGTGAACCAGAGAAAATTGAGAGTGGTAGCCTAGGCTTTGGAGAGGTCGATGAGATGTTTATCACTGAGGCAAAAAGGGAAGAGGAACCTACCATCCTTCCCGATCTAGCCTTTGCCCAGCGAAATGATCTAGTACTCGCAGAGGTTTTCTTACGAGTGATTCCCGAGGGAGAAGGACAAGAGAAGGCAAGACTCTTTTTCTTCCTGTAATAGGGATTACTATATAGAAGGGAAACCTCCAGGGAAGGACTAAGTTAAAATCAATTAGTAATACCCAAAACCCATTTGAAGGTTGTGCTAGAGATTGCACACTCTCATTTGACAGGGGGACATTTGGGACAATCTAAAATCCAAGCTCACATCAGTGGGAAATTCTATTGGCCGGGTATCCATCCTGGCATAAAGGAATTAATTTGGACATGTGAAATATGCCAAAAGACAGCTCACATATTCCCTTACCTGCTGCTCTAAACCCATTACTGATAATAGAAGTCCCTTTCTCCCGAATTGGGATGGATATCGTTGGACCATTGGAAACATCTAGACTGGGTAATGAATATGTTCTCGTAATCATTGATTATGCTACCCGGTACCCAGACGCCTTCCCCATGTGGAACAACTCAACCCAGCAAATTTGAAAACACTGGCTGCCATTCTTTTCTAGGGTTGGTTTTCCCAAAGAAATTGTAACAGATCAGGGATCCAATTTCATGAGTAAGCTTATGGGTGAAGTCAAGGAATTACTACACATTACCACCTTAAGAACCTCAGTTTACCACTACAAATGGATGTATTGGTACAAAGATTTAACAAAACCCTCAAAACGATTTTGAGAAAATTGGTAGATGAGGATGGGAAGGACTTGGATCGCATGATCCTGTGGGCCCTATTTGCAGTGAGAAAGACCACTAAGGCATCCACCGGATTCTCCCCTTTTGAGTTACTCTACAGTACAGAACCAAGAGATGTGTTAGATATGCTCTGGGAGACCTGGGAAGAAAGAGAAGAGGCACATATTCCCCTCTCAGAAACAGCTACCCGATTGCAAGAGCACATGAAACTCGTCCAGAGTCTAGTCTACACTCACATGGAGAAAGCTCATGCCCAACAAAAATACACCTATGACAAGAAGGTACATTTAAGATAATTTTCAGTGGGACAGAAAGTATTAGTCCTCTTACCTACCTCTGAAAATAAACTTGTCTCAAAGTGGCATGGGCCCTATGAGGTGCTAGAGCAAACAGGAACCTGTACCTATACAATAGCCCAACCTGATAGAAGGCAAAGACCAACCTCTATCACGTAAATCTCCTAAAAGAGTAGAAAGAAAATCCTTCTGCCACTACCTCCTCTATATTGTCTTGTTTGGTACCCGAGGAGATAGACAACTCTGAACTTATTCCCCAAGAACTATCTACACAAAAAGAAGAAGAAGAAGATTTGAACAACCTAATTTTTGCATTCCCCGATGTATTCTGCGAGAAACCAGGGAGAGTACATGGTACTTATCATTATATCAGAACTCCAAAGGGAAAAGTGGTCCATTTGAAACCATATAGACTCCTAGAAGCACAAAAGCAGATAGTAAGTGATGAAGTTAAAAAAATTCTGAAGGCAAAGATTACTGAGCCCTCTTTGAATCATGATCCTCCCCTATTGTGTTGGTGACTTAACCCGATCATTCTTGGAGGTTTTGCATAGACTTCCAGCAGGTCAACGCCATCTCCGCCTTCGATGCCTATCCTATGCCACGCATCAATGAGTTAATAGATAAACCTGGAAATGCCACATTCCTGTCAACCCTAGATTTAACCAAGGGATATTGGCAGGTTTCTGTACATGGACCTCATAAGGAAAAGACACCTTTCTCGACACCAATGGGACTATTCCAATTCAAGGCCCTCCTTTTGGACTACATGGGGCCATAGCCACTTTACAACTCCTTATGAACAGTATATTGAACCTTACTCTGATTTCTGTGGGGCCTAAATTGACGACATAGTCATTTATGGTAAAACGTGGGAAGACCATCTTTTTCATCTTTATACTATTATGATAACCCTCAGAGAGGCCGGCTTAACTGTAAATCCGTCAAAATGTAAGCTGGCTCAATCGGCCATGAAATACCTAGGCTTCTTTGTAGGGAAAAGCAGTGTCGAGCCCCAGCAAAAATGTGAAAGACGTCCTAGAGGTGCCATGTCATTTCATCGCCTGCTTTTACATCACCAGGCTTTTAAACGTACACATTCCATCGAATGTGCTCATTTTTTTTTTTTTTGGGGGGGGTCCCCTCAAACCCCCCACCCACACTTATCTTTTATTATTGCCCACCCGCCCAAACCCTTATTTGCCCTTTCCCACCCCCCTAAAAAATTCGATGAGCACATTTGATGTAATGTGCACGTTTAAAAGCCTGGGGATGTAAAAGCAGGCGATGAAAGGACGTTGTACCGTCCTAGATGCCCCAAAACCCAAGACCAAGAAATACTTCAGGGCATTCCTAGGATTGATTGGTTATTACCATAGGTTTATCCCACACTTTTCAGATAGAACAGCCAGATTGACAGACAAGCTAAGAAATGCAGAACCCCAAAGGATTCTTTTTGTACTGATGAGGACGATGCATGTTACAACAACCTAAAACAAACTTTGTTAGAATCCAATACTAAAAGTAGTAGACTTCTCAAAAGAATTTGTGTTACAGACAGATGCCTCCCTCACAGGATTAGGAGCAGCATCATCACAAATATACAATGGATTTGAACACCCCAACACCCCAACCTATTCACTAGTCGTAAACTCCACGTGAGAACAACTACTCTGAGTTGGAATTAGAGGTCCTTGCTATCAAATGGGCAATTATCCATCTGAGGTACTACCTTCTAGGGAGAAAGTTCACACTGGTCTCCAACCACTCACCTTTGGTATGGATAAGCCTTTGGTATGGATAAGCCATGGATAAGCCAACAAAAATGACTCTAACCATTGAGTCATGCAATGGTTCTTAGATCTGCAACCCTAGTGTTTCACTGTGGAACACCGAAAAGGTAAAGAACAGGGGAACATCGATTTTCTTTCCCGGTTTCCCTGTTAAACAGATGCGGCTACATCGCATAGGGGAAGTGTATGTGAGAAACCAAACGGTGTCTCACCTACTAGTCCCCGGGGATTTCTCTCTCAGGTGGGCAGGGCATGTCCATTGCCTTAGGGTCCACACCCTGGGGATGGACCAGTGTGGGAGGATCACCTGGTTGAGGGGTTTGCAGGGAGTAGGGGTGAGGCAGCCGATGTTGAGATGCTGTATCCCCCCTTTTTTGTACAACTAACCCATCTATTTTTTAGAATTCTCTGATGTCCGAACTCCCCCCCCTTTGTACATAAACACTAGGCCGAGGAAGAGGGCGACTGAGAGTAACAAGAGTAACTCTTATACATTGCAGTGGACATGTCCCACTAATCAGGCCAGGCAAAGTCAGGCACTTGACTTTTAGTACATACACCTGATACCAATTAGCTCTCCTCACCGGATAAAAGGCAGAACCTAGAGACACACTCTTAGCAAAGTGAAATACGAGTGAGAGCAGAACCTCTGGGGCAAAGGCGAACCTACTAGAGCAGAGCGATGGACCAAGGGACGAGAGCAGCGGGTGGAGAACCCCAGGAGTTTCCTCCAGGAGGTCATTGCCTCCAAAGGGCCACAAAAGACACATGGAGAAGGCCAAAACCCAAATCAGAAGGCTCCATTGTGTTTCAAGGATGCCAGCGACCCTCCCGGGTGAATGGCAGAATTGAGGAGGCGAGAGCAAGCCTGTGATACTAACCTTGACTCGTGGATTGTAAAACAGTAAAGATAAGAAAGAAAACGCACACAGCCGGTGAGTTGGCAAGCGACCTGAGAGATCGGTGTGTGTTAAGGAAAGATTGAACTTGCTACATTATATCGCAAGTGAAGGCTGCACACGTGTGGATGAGATGCGAAGAAAGGCAGACCTGTGAATGAACTTTGGAGTAAGGACAGCTGTGAGATCAGCGATACTGAGTAATGGAGTGGTCCGGCGAGAGGAAATAGCCCACTCGAAAGTCTCTGTGAAAGGTGCATTGTTTGTAGCGATAAAATGTATGAACTGTAAAAGTGAAGTGATGAAAATGAACCCAGACAGAAGGGGAGTGTAAGAAGCTGTACATTGAACTTTGAGTCGAAGTGGTCCTGCAAAGGTCTGTAAAAAAGCCACGCACTTTCAAAAGATCCAACAACGTTCTGAGCCCGACTGAGGAAGACCCAAAGTGTAATAAGCTTGGGGAAGGGATCCTCTGAAGGATTGATGAACTGTTTTTTTGTGAAAGGTCTGAGCTCAACAGAGGGGGACCAAAGTGAACCTTTGTTTTGAAGAGGTCTAAGCCCGACAGAGGGGGACCGGCGTGAACTTTTTGTTGAATGTAGTTTGAAAGGCTGGAAAGAGAGCCTTTAACGTGGAAAGCCAGGTGGGCCTTGCCCACGTTTTGAACTGTTTAGGAGTTAAAAACCCAAGCTAGAGTGTGTCATCTTGCCTACGGGGACCGCCTCACTCCATGCTGTCTGACATGGGGAGGAGAGCTGATTCAGCCACATTTATTCTTTATATTTATACACTGATTTTCCTTTACCTACATATCTCCTTTATACATTTTTTGTACAAGAGATAGGGTAGGCATTAGGTGTTGTTGCCATAGGCCACTTTTCATTTGACAGGCTCCACTAGGACTTTTTTGTTTAGCGTTTGATGGTCAAGACTACTTTCCTCCGAGTTATAGGGCAAAGAAGGAGTTTTTCCAAACCCAGAAACTTTAATAAAGGTTTTACAAATTGTACCTTTTGTGTCAGTGTCATACTTGTGTGACCATGCCTACCTTACAACTTCCTATATATACTCTTGTACAGACACATATAATTCCATGTACAACAAACTTGCTACTGCAATTTTTTAAAATGATTATTAATTGATTTGTTTTGAGTCTAAAAGAACCTCTACAAAAAAGGAACCAAAAATACATATACATTTCGTAACATTAAATTACATAACACCACAATCAATAAACAATCAATAAATAACTAAATTTCCAATACATTTATTAAAATTGCAAAAGTTGACATCCTTTCATAATACAATCAATGAGTTACAAGGTTACAAAGTTACAGTCTTGAAATGCACTAAAAGTACTGAAATACTCTATAAAATAAAAACTTATAAATAGAAATAACATTTGACATGTGGATAATTTACAGATTTAGATAAGAGATTTGATAATAATACACCACAACTGGTATAATGCAATGTGCAGACTCTTCGATTCAGAATTAAGGTAGTAGTCCCAAAATTCTGCTGATTTAATAGAATCATAATTACGCACATATTGACTGGGTATATGCATATAAGCTGCCCCTAGTAGTATGCACTCTGTGAAAACATGTCTCGCAGTTTCTATCAATTGTGGAATTTTACAGATGCGACATACCCTTTTTTCTAATAACATCTTAGTGTGGGCTCCCTGGAAGACTAACAGAGGTAATTGGTTGGTTCGCAATTTAAGCATTAGGTCACGCTCTGCTGGAACTCTGGCGAAGATAAGATTGTGTTTTAAAGTACTGATGGGTCACATTTGACACATACTTATATGTCCGTAAAGTTGCTAAGTGTTGATAATTATTAACCCAATCGTACTGCTCAAACTTCCTCTCAAATAATGCCCTCAAAATGTCATACTTTGTTCCTCGTTTTAAATCTGCATTCCACCTCAACTTTGCAAATAGCCTCTCTTTCAATACTTCAAACTTGCAGTCTATTCCTCCCAATTACTTCAGACTGGTTCTTCCCATCATAGCTAGCAACGGACATTTAGGGCTGGATTTAGATTTCAATAGTAATTCATATTTCCTAACAAGGAACTGGCCTGTCAATGATAACAAGCCCAATTCCAGTCTTAAATATTTCGGCCGGAGTTGAAGGAGCCAATTTTAAGATCTTTTTTCCAGAAAAAACCCTCCAATGTGTTAAGCCAGGTGAAGTCACACATTGATAATGCCTCAAGCCCATACAACACCATTGGACAAAAACTCTGTTCATATAAAATGATTATGCTCTCCAGGGAGTATCCAGCAGTTTGTTTTGCAAATGTGTCGATCATGTATGTTAACTGATGGGCCTTCCTTTTTTTGCGTCTTTTATCTGTACATAATCAGTACCATCATTCATTTCGAGACTGAGATAAGCGTACTTCTCTACATACTCTAATGGCTCCAAACTCATCGAGAAGACAGGGCGGTTTACTTTCCTAGCCGCCACCAACATCGCCTTGGTTTTGTCCAAGTTAATCGACAGGTCATTGCCTGTAGCAAACAATTTGTGTTCCTCAAACATTGACCCCACGCCGCGATAGGTATGGTTGAGCAGCAGCAAATCGTCTGAGTACAACATACAAGGCACAGACACCTCACCAATTTTTGGATGGCATCCAGCCACAGTAGCTAAACGCGACAGCAAGTCTACCACATAGATGTTAAACAACAGGGGAGCCAGCAAACAACCTTGCTTGACTCCCCTGTTGACCGGCACCTCACACGCCCCCCAGTATTCGAGTGCAGGCCCTTAAGGATGCACATTAGCCACTTCGGGCATCCTAACGCCTCCATCTTGCACCACAACTTTTCACGGTTGACACAGTAAAACGCAGCTCCAAAATCTACGAAAATGATGTACAAAGCGGGCCTTGCTTTGGTTGCTGCCGACTGGATCAACCTGTCTAGGACCCCAAAGTTGTGGGTAGGTGCACATCCGGGTCGAAAACCTGTCTGGTTAAACTCTAGTACATTGTTTTCTTCCACCCATACCTGTAGTGCCTTCAAAACAAAAGAATCGAAGATTTTCCCAGTCACATCTAGTAGTGACAATAATCTGTAGTTCTCCGGCAGCAACCTGTCGCCTTTTTTATACACCGGGACAAAAATTGATGGTTGCCAGGATGTAGGGATTTCCTGTGGCAGGCAAACTTTGTTAAAACGAACCTTTAAAACCCTAGCCCACCCTGTGCGTCGCGTTTCATCACGATATTGGCAAGCCCATTTGGACCTGGCACCCTGGCACTTTTTAATTTTGAGATGGTCAATTCAATATGGTCCAGAGTCGCTAGTCGTGGCTAGCCCAATTGACAGTATTAGCACTCGGCAGGGCCAGCAAATCAGGTGGCTAGGAATGTGGTCTTGAACCAGCAGTGTAAAGCCTGCGTTCCAAACAATATGGCGCCGGCTCCCCCGCCTCCATCTTCCTCCATCACCTTTTTTCTATTTTTAATTTCCCCGCCCACCACACTTACCTTATTGCAGCTGCGGCGACTCTCACATCCGCAGCAGTACCTTCCTCTTTGCTCAGAACGGCCACCATGGAAAGGGAAGAGGGGCTCTGTACGGAGCCCCACCTTCTCTTTCCATGGGGGCTATGTTAGTAGAGGTTTTCCTTCCTACAATGGGATGCTGCGCGCCTCCCGTTATAGAAATGATAACCTTTTCTTTTTTAGCACCTCGGGTTGGCGCTTTGGTAACCCAGGGTGCTAATGGCCTTAACACCCGATCCGGCTACGCAAAGCCCCTATCATCTGTTGCCTGTGGATGTTCTTTACTGAAAATCTCCAGCATTTTAACCAGATTCTGTAATCTGGTTTCTGTAATGACGGCCTTAGACTTACGTGCTTTAGACTTACGTGCCACCTCTTCGGCAGAGCCACCCACTATCTTAATCGCTCTTGTTTTTTTTCTCATTGGTCGTTTGGCATTACAAATGGCGATGCCAAACTTATTAATGTGTTTGTCCTCCCCCCACCATCAAGTACTTTTTTTTTTACTTGAGCCTGTTTTCGAGGCAATGTTTTTTAATGACTTGTCTATCTCATTCGCACGTAAAGCTGCCAGGCAGTACATGTCATCCGCAGCAAAAAGCGAAAGAAGAGAGGTAGCTTTTTGAATGTGGTTAGTAGTCCAACAAATGCAGTTTCCCACGTGGTTAGTAACAATACCGCTGCAGACTTGGGGTTTAGTACTAAGGCTAAACTCTGTCATGGTCAGTGCCAAAATAGCATGAACGCTAAAAATATTCAGGAGTATTGTAAGCTCTGTAACATTCTACATACAGGCGTTGCTTCCGAAAAAGCAATCCAATATGGCTTCCCCAGTACCCATGCCTCATGTAAACTGAGCTGGATGGTCGCTCTTTGTTCTCCCATTAAGTAATTTAAGATCCCAATCCTTGAGGAATTGGACCCACTGCCTACCTATCTCCTTTCTTTTGCAGCATAACACTTTTCTCATCGATGTTCTGGAAAGGCGCACACTTTTCATCATCTATGCAGCAGGCATTAAGATCACCACCCAACAGGAGACTGTTGCTGTGTGGTTACCAACCCATCTGCAAACAGCTTGTCTAAGTCATACATGGGTTCAAGGCAAGATAAATCAGGGGGGGATGTAAACATTCACAACCAAACTTTTACATTTCTCCGTCTTTCCACCAAGTGTTAATTCCACCACCAGGACATTTTTGTTAAAGGATAGTTCCGGGACTTTTTTTTATTGTTCCTATGGTTCGGCCATGTGTTTTTAAGCATAAATCGGTAGATCGTAGAAAACTTTCCTATGGACCTTACCCGACTTTTCGTCCATTAACGCACTCGAAAACATCCGCCATTTTATGATAATCCTATCATTTCCCCCCATCGCCCTGGCTCACCTGCTTTTGCGGCACTAAATCAAATCCCCCGCCCCTGAGCCTGACATCAGCAGACGCGTACCGCCCATTTCCCGTTTCGTGTCAACAATCGCTGAGCCTCAGCTAATGAAGTGTCGCCATGGAAATGGCAGGACGCCTCTTTCCTCAATAAGTATAAACAGACCGTTTCACAACACACAGCAGCAGATTTTCGAATCCATTCCTCTCTCTGTGTTACTTTGAGTATTCTGTGACTCGTTTCTGTGCTCTGGTCAGCTACCTTCGTTGATTGTAGCCCGTGTGAACAGATACCAGTACCACCGCTATAAATTATTTTACTTTCTTTACCACACAATGGCTACAATAATGCCGTATATGTACGAGCCCGAGTACACCGAGGAAGAACTACTGGAAAGGCAAGCACGCGAAAACGATGGGGATTCGGACGGCAGTTGGGAGGACCAGTCAACGGATGAAGAGCCTGGACCATGTCGCATGGACGGCGTCTCCACCTGGTGCACGTGCAATCGGTGCGAGCTAATGCCAACTGAGGAGGAGAACTGCTGCTGCCGAGAAAACTCGGGATGCCTGGCCTACATTTCGGAAGGCGAGCCAAGTCCGCAATGCATCACTGAGCTGCCAGAGTTCAGGGAAGCCTGCCTCTCACGGACCGTGTTGAGGATGATGATGGTGCTTATGCACGAACTTCGCGGCACTGTTCGTCCGCGTAATCCGAGTAACGAGTAAGTATACTCTGGTTGTGATGTCAGTGATGCCACTACTATGTCATGGTCGTCTCCCACATATAAAATTACATCTACATATCATTCGAATGCATGTAAATTGGTTCCATATTGTGCATTTTCTAGATAGAATTTTTTTCAAAGCAGAATGACATTTTTTACCTGAATCGACAGTGATAAGAAAGTTTTGTCATTTTAATACAGTTTGCATCTTTCATTTTCACAGGTGGTACAGGCTGGTGGCCTATCGTTGCTTCACTTGGTGGCTTCACGGGAGGCTCGGACACCGCGTTCGGAGAGTAATACCTGCCTGTGCGGTACTTGCCATTAGACAACATTTCCCCAGCGACAGTGGACAATACCGCGGATTTTCCCTGGATGTGCTGCAACCGCAAATTTACAATGTGTAATGTTTATTATTTATGTTCAATTGAAATTAAGATCCAAAATAAAACCCAATATATATTTTAACAATGGTTGTTTTGATTTGTTCAAGCGTTGGCAATAAAAGGAAGGCCGTTGTATTTTATTGATACAAAACATGGTTATAGGTAAATATGGTTGATCATAATAAATCATCCTTTTGGGCACCGGGTACAGAGATGACCACCTCTGGCCCGTGCCGCCTTGCCACCACAGGCCAGCCTGCTGCTGACTAACTGCCTAGGCATCCAGGGTCTCCAGGGTGAACTGCACCCATATATTCTCCTGGGAGGGTGAGGTATTTATAAACTCACCCCCCTGCCTTCCATGTACTAGATCCTGCAGCCAGCCTCTTACATGCAGTTAGATGGCCTCTCCTTGGTGAGGCCCTGCGGCAAACGAGTCTTGTCTGCACGACCACCGCCCCAATCCACCCCCCGCCCTATCAAAGGCAGTTCGCACCGGGGTACTTGTGCTGGCAACTGGAGCAGTCAGGGAGCGATAAAGGCCAAGAGGTGCCAAAGACCATGTACACTTCAAAGTGGTCTATAGAGCATGGGTTGTTGTTCCCATGTCTACCTCCAGACCCCGTGTCTCCTGCCAAGCATCCCCCCTCACGCTGGATGGCCCCCTGCAATCCACATAAGTGTGTCTCCATTCACGAGTCTTCCTGTGTCTTGTCTGCACGACCACCGCCCCAATCCACCCCCCGCCCTATCAAAGGCAGTTCGCACCGGGGTACTTGTGCTGGCAACTGGAGCAGTCAGGGAGCGATAAAGGCCAAGAGGTGCCAAAGACCATGTACACTTCAAAGTGGTCTATAGAGCATGGGTTGTTGTTCCCATGTCTACCTCCAGACCCCGTGTCTCCTGCCAAGCATCCCCCCTCACGCTGGACGGCCCCCTGCAATCCACATAAGTGTGTCTCCATTCACGAGTCTTCCTGTGTCTTGTCTGCACGACCACCGCCCCAATCCACCCCCCGCCCTATCAAAGGCAGTTCGCACCGGGGTACTTGTGCTGGCAACTGGAGCAGTCAGGGAGCGATAAAGGCCAAGAGGTGCCAAAGACCATGTACACTTCAAAGTGGTCTATAGAGCATGGGTTGTTGTTCCCATGTCTACCTCCAGACCCCGTGTCTCCTTCCAAGCATCCCCCCTCACGCTGGACGGCCCCCTGCAATCCACATAATGCCACGACATATACACGTCATTCATTCACAAACACACCCCTGTTTCGAATTCTTTATAACCCACTTCATATTTCTAATGAGCACTTCTTTGCGCTTTGCTAGTCAACCCGTGAAGGTGCTGGTTATCTGCTCTTCGTCTCTGTGAACTTCCGTGACCACTTCGAGGAAACTCGTCAGTTTGCAACCTGTGAACTGCTCCCTGTTCTACGACAAGAAACTACTCTGATCCCTGCATCTAACTGTTTGTTCGTCAAGGTAAGGCCATGTACCATAATCATTTTGCGTCCAATTTCTTTTCGTTCAGGACAGTACATGCAAGGAAAATGTAGTCGTTGCAGCGCAAGAGGAAGTGGAGACATGCACACACGAGTCGGAGCAACAGCGTCCTGATGTTGAAGTTCGAGGCAAGAAAGTTTCAAAGAAAAGAAAGCAAAAGAAGGTTAGTGTCCTGGTCACTATATTATGTTGTTTTTCACTGTTAATAGTTCAATACTGTAAGTTGTGTTTAAACTGAACATCCCTTTTCCAATCTGTCGTCTAGTTGCGAGTGGGTGTACGAACTAGATCTACACAGACAGTGAAGCGAACGAGAGATGTTGCTTGTCAAACCTTTTGGCAGGGACTTGAGACTGGAGATGCATCGTGCCAATGGGAAGAATATGAAGTGATTGACAACGGAGCTATACCACATGCAGCCATTGATAGTGAATGTCCTCCTGGTAGTTCGGATGCAGTTGGAGATAAATTCACAGAATCCACACCCGCAAAAACTATGACCGCGAGAAAGTTGAAGAAATTGTCCTATTCACCCATTGCCGGTGAAGGAACAGATGTTGCAATGGAAGAGAATGAAGTGGACTACAATGAAACACCTTCAATATCACTGAACATAGCGGAAGACGATATCAGAGATTCTACCTTTCATGTGAGTGACATGTCCTCAACGTTACAGGCCGAACCAGCTGGGATGCAGAGTGACAGTATAAGGAAAGAGGCCAAATTCATTGTATTCGATAGTTGTTTGATTGATATTATTATTCGGTTGAAATGTGGGCATTCGGTAGGTGGGGAAGTATGTGGGGAGCCATTGATTAATGTGACTCGTGCAATTCGAGGCACTAACCTTAAAATACATGCCACCTGTACAAAATATCATCCTTTCTCATGGTCTGCACAACCCATGCTGGGACAACTGCCAGCAGGCAATCTACTTTGTGCAGCGGCTGCACTTTTTAGTGGTTCAAGTTTTAAAAAATTAGAGTCTTTCTTTCAGTTTGTGGGAATCCATTTCATTGCGAAAACTCAGTTCTACAAATACCAAACCGATTATCTATTTCCAGCCATTAGCGAAGCTTGGAGAATGGAAAAAATGTCTATTGATAGTACATTCGCGGGCAAACGGTTCAGGCTAGCCGGTGATGGACAGTGCGACAGCCCAGGATTTTCAGCCAAGTACTGCACCTACCACTTTCAGGACATGGAAAGTAAGAAAATTGTGAGTTCGGTGGTCGTGCAGGTGTCACAAAGTACATCCTCAGTGGCCATGGAGAAAGTTGGCTTTGTAGCATCATTGCAAGAACTACAATCGCGGGGAATGGTGATCGACCTGATAGCCACGGACAGACACGTTTCAATTGCCAAGACAATGAGAGAAGAGTACAAAAATATAAATCACCAATTTGACGTTTGGCATCTTGCAAAAACAATCAATAAAAAATTGTCGGCTGCAGGTAAAAAAAAAGATATGCAAGGTATTTCACAGTGGTCCAAGTCAATCAGCAACCATCTTTGGTGGAGCTCAAAAACATGTGGAGGGTCGTTGGAAATTCTACTGGAAAAATGGCGGTCAGTAATGCTACACTGTACAAACGTGCACAGCTGGAACACGAACCAACATTTCCACAATTGTGAACATGGCCATTTGTCCACAGAGGAGGCACGGAAGAAGAAGTGGTTGATTCCTTCATCACCCACTCACAAAGCCATTGAAAAGATTGTATTTGATAAAACTATAACAAAAGCTTTGAGGGGACTCACGGAATTCTGCCACACAGGAGATTTGGAGGTGTTCCACAATATGTGCCTAAAGTACAGGCCAAAACGATTGCATTTTGGCATGGAGGGCATGATAAATCGGACTCTTTTAGCGGTCTTGGCACATAACCATAATGTCGGCCGTCAACAAAGTAGGACGACCGGAACTTTAGGGACGCTTCGCTACAATAAGGCCTTCACTAAAAGAAGTAAACAATGGGTGATCAAACCAGTGTTTGAGGATATGCAATATGAGTTTATTGAGAGACTTATTGTTGACGTCCTAGATAGGCACATAAATGGAGTTGTGAACGAACCTGTGCAGGTGACAACTGCATTGCCACCCAACATTGCCTCTGTTCCATGTCCACCTAAAGAAGAGCTCATTGAGAAATACACATCACGGTTTAAATGATTGTAATTTGATTGTCTGTTCTCTCGAGTCTCCTCATGTCGCAGGCCCATTGAATATGTTTATCTATCCAACCTTGTTCATTTGCGCATTAAATTAAACCAAACAGTAATATAAATGATTTTTCAAAAAATATAGAATGTCTCCGTATTTATGGTTCTGTGGGGCTGCAAAGCACGCAGACAAAATGCAAAGATGGAGTGTAAATTTCAAGTCCTGTTAGACGGCCTTACACTGAATGTAGCTAACTAGGAATGTGTGTTCGTTCAAAGTGAAGGTCAGCTGCTTTGATTTTTTCTCGGGTGCCAGAATGGCCCACGACTCAGTATAAGGTTCTATTGTTATTTGACCTTGACAGGCCGGGACCACGTAAGAAACGATAATGAATATAATTTCAGAAACGAAAGCCATTTCATGTTCGTTCATTAGAAGAAATAAAACGTCGGCATAGAAGGAGTGGTATTTTGGGGCTGCCCTACGCACAGACACAATGGAAAATGCAAATATAATGTAAGTAACTCTTTAGATGAGTTTATACCGCAATTTAATTACTATACAGTAGCTTTAAAGACGGGTTAAGTTGTACTTGTTCATTCTATGTGGCATATTGTTTTGTACCGCGCACTATCTTGGGGAGAACCGTCTCCTCTCCCCTGCTACAACTGGTCCACTGTCTGCGACCTCGGTCCTGGGCCCTTCCACTCTCCACCTGCACTCCCTGTCAACCCCTGCACTGGGGGACTGTCTCAGTATCCTACAGCCCCCCCTTGACGTATAAAACCCAGTTGCACTGTCCTAGCTATGAAATAATTTCCAGACCTAATATATAAAATGAATAATTTTAATAAAGATCTGATGGTGAGACTAATTTCCTTTTTTTATGTTTTTCAAATAGATACATCGTCCATTATTGTCTGTGTCACGAGTACCAGACACCGGCGGATGGCTTCTATAATCGCCAATTGCTTCTCCGCGTGAACAACGTTAGCACCCTGACCATTTTGTGGGACGATCGCCAAGTACAAGTATGCCCTTACGCGGTACTAACGGCTAGATGCAACATACAGACCGTTGTGGTGGCCTAGTGCCTCGTTGTTGGAACAGCCATGCGATTATCAGTGCGACCGAAGAGCTTATTTTATCGTAAACCAACACCCTGTCTACTGCACACGAACATCGCTTGCCTCAAGACGAAATATTTTGGATCGAGAGCAAATAAAAATTCATTGATCTAAGACCCTGTGTACAGCAAAGGAACATCGTGTGCCTCGAAACGAACTTTTCGGAACGTGAGCAAATAAAAATGCAAATCGCTGAATATTCTCAAAACATTTGATGTCAAATAAATGTACTTTGCCAAATGTACAATCTTGCCGTTTGCTTTTAAACCACAGTTTCATATTCCGAATTGTGGCGCTGTATTGTGAGATGATCTAAGACCCTGTGTACAGCAAAGGAACATCGTGTGCCTCGAAACGAACTTTTTGGAACTTGAGCAAATAAAAATGCAAATCGCTGAATATTCTCAAAACATTTGATGTCAAATAAATGTACTTTACCAAATTTACAATCTTGCGGTTTAATTTAAAAGTACAGTTTCATATTCCCAATTGTGGCGCGCTGTGTTGTGTGAGCTCATCTGTGTTGATTTCCTGGTTCTGTGTGGAGTCGCGTAGAAGACGCCTGGGCGCGTTTGCCTACGCAGCTCAGTCACGTCACGGATAGAGGCGGGGAATATGAATGTTTTGATCAAGTCTGTTTCAGGGGCGGGGGATTTGATTTAGTGCCGCAAAAGCAGGTGAGCCAGGGCGATGGGGGGAAATGATAGGATTATCATAAAATGGCGGATGTTTTCAAGTGCGTTAATGGACGAAAAGTCGGGTAAGGTCCATAGGAAAGTTTTCTACGATCTACCGATTTATGCTTAAAAACACATGGCCGAACCATAGGAACAATAAAAAAAAAGTCCCGGAACTATCCTTTAATCAAGGGCACAGCAATAATGCAAGACTTCAGCTTTTGGCTAACCCCAATAATGAAACCTACATAGGTTCTACCACATGGACCTTTCTCTGCCATTACGTGGTACAGGTGATAACCATCAAAATGAACCGTTGAATTACAGCGTACTTGGTGAGATGAGGCAGAGAAGCGTTGCTATCCAATTAATCTCTAAACGCCCTGGTATTGCAGCTAGCAACAGTATAACTTCATGTATTACCAACCAACTGTTTTATTGGTCAACCTGAGGCACGAGGTTTCAATGCCCATTGGGCAGTCTCACTCTCACTCATGGGATTATTAGGTAAGCACTCAATAGCTGTAGGATCTGCGTGAAATTACCGAGTTGAAAAGTCCAACCACAAAAAGTCTGTTTTTTGCCCTTCATTTTTTCATATATATATATATGTATAGAGAGAGAGAGAGAGAGAGAGAGAGAGAGACCCCCTGCAAACCCCTCCACCTTACACCTATGCATTTTTATTAACTTTATCTCCCCACATATACATATGCGAATAAATAGGGGTCAGACTTTTGGTGGTAGGACTTTTCTACCTCGGTAATTTCATCCTATTCCATAGCTGTATACCGAGGCAGTTGCTCATTTCTGTATATCATAAATTCATTAAATAATTTATTCACAAAATTAAAAGCGTAGGGATACAGCTTACCATTAGCTGCTTTAACAGGCTGTTTACAACACACTGTCAGTTTATAACCCGATTTCAAAAATATTCCTACCCACATACAAAGAAGTGATATCACAGCAGGGGAGGCCAGTTTGATCAAGACCCAATTTGTGGAACTATCCCATTTGGGGAGTTCTATGTGTAAAAGCTCCTTACTGCTAATCGAAGATAACCAGGGGATGTTCTTCCACATGGCTAATAAATATGAACGATTAAGAAAAGGGCTGTCCATGGTGGGGTTTAGCTCTTCTATCTTTACCAACTTCCCCAAAGTCAATTCAGGGGTATATACCCCACTAGAGTTACTGTCCCTTACGGCTTGATCCCCCGACAATGAGCCGAGATCAAGTGTTGAGAAATATGCAGATAACCCTATGGTCATCAGAGGTTGGACAATATTGGGAAGTGTGTCACAGGATTCCCCTTTTCTCACCTGTTTTCTCTGTTTTGCGGAGTCCTTTGTCGGGATGTTCTTCCGAGCCGTTCGGGTCTTGTACAAGCCCGCTCGGCCGTCTTCGGATTCCAGGATTCGTTCAGCTTCTTCGACCGGGATCTAGGAAACTCCAGGAAGCTAGGGATGGAGGCAGCACGCGGAGGCGGTCTGCGCGGAACGCGGAAGAACAGGATCAAGAAGGTAGAAGGAAAGGAGAAGGAGGAAGGTCCGGGAACCGGGAAGCAACACAGAACAGGAGAACGAACTACGGAGCATGTCAGGCCACAGCTATCGGTAGCGTTGAGACGGCCGGAACCGCAGGGGAATGGCTGATTTATAGAACGTGCTGCATAGGACGTAAAGGTCGATAGACCACGTTCCGTGTATATGGCCATGTTGGGTGTACTACAGCGAGTAACCCCCGATGTGCCAGGGACCAGGAAGACCAGAAGGGGCGTGATCGACGGATCATGACAGCTTGCCCCCTTCTAAAACCCGTCCCACCGGGTTTACCTGGATGAATTTGGTGGAACCTTCTGAGCAATCTGGGAGAGTTCAAATTTTAGACTGGTTCCCAGGTACGTTAGCTGGGTGGATAACCTTTCCATTCCACCAGGTATTGAAGTTTGCCTAGTCTATATTGGGAATCACAAATACAAGAAACTTTGTATTCCAGCTGGTCATTGACAAGCACAGGACTAAGTCTAAGAGTAGTCCGGGTAGTATGGATGAAGGGCTTCAACGGGGATTTGTGAAAAACTGGATGTATCTTCTTCCAGGAATCCGGGAGTTGAAATCGAAAGGCCACAGGATTGATGATCTCTTTTATAGAGAAGGGTCCATAATACCGGGGAGCCAACTTATTCAGTCTGAGATGTCAGGGTAGAAGTTTCGAGGATAGCCATACTTTATCCCCAATGGAGTATGAAGGCCCTGGTCTTCTCCTTGAATCTGCATAGTGTTTGGTTTGGATTTGCGCTCTTTCGAGATGTTCCTTGGCTTCTCTCTGCACATTTATGAGTGTTTCGATCCAGGAATCGACAGTAGGAACAGGTGTAGGGTGTAGAAGAACAGAAGGTAAGACCGAAGGATGAAATCCTTGGCTGCAGAAAAAAGGGCTGGTTTTAACAGCCGAATGGTCTGAATTATTGTAAGCGAATTCTGCTACTGGTACTAAAAGTGACCAATCATCCTGGACTTTAGTAGAGAAACAACAAAGATATTGTTCAAGGGTCTGGTTTACTCGTTCTGTGACACCGTTGGTTTGGGGATGATATCCCGAGGAGAGAGCTCGTTGAATCCCTAGTATCCTGCAGAGGTGTTTCCAGAATTGAGATGTATACTGGGGTCCACCGTCCGATATGATCTTGGAAGGAAGTCCATGCAGTCGGAATATGTGTTCCAGGAAAATACCAGCAAGTTCTGAGGAGGATGGTAATTTGTACAGAGGGGTAAAGTGAGCCATAGGAGTGAATAGATCAATGGTGACCATGATAGTGGTATAACCTCTAGAAGGTGGCAATTCCACAATTAAGTCTGTAGCAATGATCTTCCAAGGTCTGGTTGGTGGTGTAGGCTGTACTAAGAGACCTGCTGGCTTTTGGTTATCATGTTTGTTCTGATTACAGACAGAGCAAGACTGAATATACAGTTGTACATCGGCCTTCATCTTGGGCCACCAAAATTGTCTTTGTATTAAACGGAGGGTGTTGGAAATACCACGATGTCCGGAATGAAGAGTATCATGGCAGAGATTTATTATTCTTTGTTGTAATTTGTGAGTAGGAATAACCAGATTGGTATCTTTGAACAAGTATCCGTCCTTGGCTCTCAAGTTCCATTGATTCCTTTCCGAAATTCCTTTTAACAGCTCCGAAGTCTGAGTTTGCATACAAATCTCTTCCAGGAGGTTGTTAGCTTGAGCTACGAATATGGTATGAGGAAACATCTTGGGATACGTCCGATCCTCCGGAGGTTCATAGTCTGGACGACGAGAAAGTGCATCAGCTATTACATTTTGGGTTCCAGGGACGTGGTGAATCTGAAACTGATATTGGGCAAAAAAGAAGGCCAATCGAGCTTGGCAGCTATTCCTACATTCCAGGGCTTGCAATACTTGTAGGTTTCGATGATCCGTGCGGACATGGACCGGAAATTTGGCTCCTAGAAGTAAATGACGCCATTCTGTGAAGGCTTCACGGATGGCTAGCAGCTCTTTCTCTAGGACTGAGTAATGGGTTTCACTAGGGGTTAATGTCCGAGAAAGATAGGCGATGGGATGTTCCAAGTTGTCCTCGAATTGCTGTTTTAGGACGGCTCCAATGGCGTAATTGGAGGCGCCTGTCTCCACTATGAATGGTCGATTAACATCAGGCTGAGCAAGAATGGGAGCTTGTATAAATGCAGACTTTAGCTGTTGGAAGGCTTTCTCTTGGGCCATGGTCCAATGAAACGGAACGTCTTTTTTTAATAAGGCAATTATTGGTTGGACAATCTCGGAAAAGGAAGGTATGAATTTCCTATAAAAATTAGCCAAGCCCAGGAAGGATTGTATCTGTTTCACCGAGGCAGGGCTAGGCCAGGATAAAATAGCCTTAACCTTGGATTGATCCATACCGATACCATCGGGAGTAAGGAAAAAACCCTAGGTAGTGAACAGTAGAAGTATGGAAGATGCATTTCTCGGGCTTTGCCAGGAGTTTATTTTCACGTAAGCGTTGTAATAATGCTTTCACATGTTCTTCGTGCTTGAGAGGGTCCTTCGAAAATATTAGAATATCGTCCAGATAGACAATGACAAAAAGAAACAGCATGTCCGAGAACACTCGATCCATGAAACGTTGGAACACCGCTGGGGCATTAGCAAGTCCAAAGGGCATGACTAAGTATTCAAAATGCCCAAAGGGTGTTCTAAAGGCTGTCTTCCACTCGTCACCTGCCCTGATACGAATCAAATGATAGGCGCCCCTGAGATCCAGCTTGGTGAACACAACTGCGCCTCTTACTGCCTCCAGGATGTCTGAGATCAAGGGCAACGGATAGCGGTCCTTGAGAGGACATTGATTTAGACCTCGATAATCCAGACACGGTCTGAGTTCTTTAGTGTCTTTTTTTAGGAACGAAGAACAGGGAGGCCCCTGAAGGAGATTTAGATGGTCGTATGGTGCCACTTGCGAGATTTGTATCCAGGTATTCACGGAGGGCTTTCTTTTCAGGTTCTGATAGGATGAACATCCTTCCAAAGGGAATCACTGTGGAAGGTTCCGTTTCAATAGCACAATCTTCAGGTCTGTGGGGAGGTAAGGCCTGAACAATGGCCGAGAAGAAAACATTGGAATATTCCTGGTAAACCTCCGGGACCCGGATGATGTTTGAGACTGAGATTGTGTTCTGATGAGTTGTAGAAAATCCCTTTGATGGGTTAGGATCAAGGTCTGGATGTAAGCAGTGGGACATACAAAACTCGGAACCCAGGAACAAGGATCCCGCTGCCCAATTGATATAGGGGTTGTGTCTTTGAAGCCAGGGCATTCCCAAAACCATGGGGTAATGGGCTGACTTGATGATGTCAAATCTTATCCTTTCTCGATGTTGATTTATAGCAAGCTCGATCTCCTTGGTCTGCAGGGATATAGGTCCGGAAGAAAGGGGTCTTCCATCAATTGCTTCCACAGGTTGCATGATAGTCCGGGATTCGTAAGGAATATGATGTTTTAAGACCAATTCATGATCTATGAATACCCCCATAGCTCCACAGTCGACCAGTGCCAGGATGGGGTATATTTCTTTCTTGGATGTTGTCAAGAAGGCCTGTAAGATTACCAAGGAATTTTGTCCTGGAGTGTTCAAGGATGGAATAGAGGTGGAGCAGGCATCTCTCTCCCGAACCTGCGCTCCGTTTACGATCGGAAGCTGGCGTTTCCCGAGCGCCGTGGGGGTGGCAATCGGACACTCTCTTACTAAATGTTTGTCGGATGCACAATACATACATAATCCAGTCTGAATCCTTTGCATTCTCTCTTGTGGTGTAATGGGTCCACGGAAGGCCCCTAATTGCATAGGTTCAGGCTCATTGCTTGGAGTAGAAATGCCTTCTGAGCTCGAAGGGGTTCCAATGGGGTTTTTCTGGAGTGGTAACTTGGTCTTTTTTTTTTCTGCCTTTCTCTCCTGAATGCGAAAGTCAATCTGTAGAGCGAGATCCATTAGGGCTTGAAAGGAACCCGGGCATGCCACTCTGGCTAGTTCGTCTTTGAT
Organism: Ambystoma mexicanum; assembly: GCF_040938575.1. Classification (NCBI taxonomy): domain Eukaryota; kingdom Metazoa; phylum Chordata; class Amphibia; order Caudata; family Ambystomatidae; genus Ambystoma; species Ambystoma mexicanum. The sequence goes on from NC_090929.1 coordinate 1,093,178,378, forward strand.
CTCTTCGTTTAGCCCTCTTCAAAATAAAGTAAAACAAGCTTCAGAGGACCAATCCGCTTCCTTAGCCAGCTGTTTGAATCATGTGACATACGTGAGCAAGTCCTGGGTACCCTGATGAAAGTCGAGTAAACGTTCCTAGGCACTGTAAACTTGTTCCGGGCGTTCGAACATGGTCTTGAGGGCCTCTATAAAGCCGTCATAGTCATCCAGGAGAGCATCACCAGTGTTAACCAATGGGGTGGCCCAGGTCAAGGCATTCCCGGAAAGATGCGAAATAATAAAGCCCACTTTAGCCCTGGGCGTAGAAAAATAATAAGGCTTAAATGTAAAGTGGACCAAACAAGAATCTAGGAATCCACAAAGGCTCTTTGCTGAACCGTCGTACTTGTCAACGACGCCGCCTAGAATTATACTCTACTTCGTGGCGGAACCACGGGATAACACCAATTGTTTTAACGTGGCGTTTTCCGCCTTTAAGTTTTGCACTTCGGTCATCAGCTCTTGCATGCCACGCATAAGATCCTGGACGGCCGCTTCCATGTCTGTATCGAGATTGGTCAGGTGTCGTCTCCATCTGTCACAGGATTCCCCTTTTGTCACCTGTTTTCTCTGTTTTGCAGAGTCCTTTGTCGGGATTTTCTTCCGAGCCGTTCGGGTCTTGTACAAAGTCTTCGGATTCCAGGATTCGTTCAGCTTCTTCGACCGGGATCTAGGAAACTCCAGGAAGCTAGGAATGGAGGCAGCACGCGGAGGCGGTCTGTGCGGAACGTGGAAGAACAGGATCAAGAAGGTAGAAGGAAAGGAGAAGGAGGAAGGTCCGGGAACCGGAAAGCAACACAGAACTGGAGAACGAACTTCGGAGCACGTCAGGCCACAGCTATCGGTAGCGTTGAGATGGAACCGCAGGGGAGTGGCTAATTTATAGAACGTACTGCATAGGACGTAAAGGTTGATAGACTGTGTTCCGTGTATACGGCCATGTTGGGTGTACTACAGCGAGTAACCCCCGATGTGCCAGGGACTAGGAAGACCAGAAGGGGCGTGATCGACGGATCATGACAAAGTGGGTGACTATTCTGTATGACTCATTAGTTCAGGGCCCTCAATTTAAGGCATAGGTATAATTTGCCAGTCGGGTTTTGGACAATGAGGGGTAGCGAGACCCATTCTGCAGCTCCAAACGTTCGATTAGTGCCTGCTCCTTTCCTCTCTCGTTTTCATCTGAATAATCCATACTTTATTGGCTACCTGAATTGAGTCTTCCTCTAGCCTATTCTTGTGGCATAACCTTTGCAGGCATCTCCGTCCCAAAATCCAATTCGTTATTGTCTGTGTCATCTTCACATAGCATAACAACTTTTCGGGGCATTTGGATCCAGTGTTATTTCTATGTTTGACCATCTGACACCCTGACATGATTGTGGAAAACATCTCTTACTTCTAGATGTGTGGCATCATGCTTGTGCAGAGAGCAAGGCAACAGCTCTAGTTTGATTTCCATTTTTTTCTGTTGCTGCCAACACAAACAAGGTGAGGCACCTTTCACTTTGGCATAGATTTTCCCAATAGCTTTCCTTTCCCAGAATGCCATTGTCACAGCAAACCACCCATTGATGTCTGAGCACTTGCCACCGTGTGCAATTGGGTTTAAGCCCACCTCCTGTATTGTGTATTTATAGAAGTGTTTCTTGAAGCCTCCAATGGGCATGAGGGAATACTTGGTACCAGAGTGAATCATCGTCTTGTTCTCCATACATAGTTATTATTGTACATTTCTCTTGTTCACGCAGTTCTTCTACAGCATTGTTGTTGCATGAGCGGCAACCTTTAGCAAAGTATCCTTTCCTTTAGCATTCACAGAGAGTTACACTCCAGGGGTGGCAGTTTTGCTGCTGGCGATGTGGTACTAGCTATTGCACTGAAACATCTTCTTTGCTCTTTCCATTCTGTTCTGGTGTCATGTTGACATTTTTTTTGTTCTTTTTCATTCCCTTGGTTATTATTTTGCACATGTTGGATGTCTCGGTCATATGGGCTCACGGTGTCATTTCCTTTCTCCGGTCCTTCTACTTACATGGTATACCTGATTTTCTTAAATACTGTCAGCACCTCTTCCAGGATGGGATCTCCTTTGAGCCAAAGCTCTTCACAGACTTCACTGATTCTAAATTGTAGTGTAACCTGATCTTTAATTTTTCCATCTAGGTGCACTCTAAAGTTACATGTGGCAGCCATTTGTTTTAGTCTAGTTACATACTTTCCCATTCATTCTCCTTCCTCCTGGATCTTTATTCTGAAGTGACAGCATTCCATGACCACAATGGTCTCTATCTCATAGCGCTTATGCATCGTCTTCAAACATATCTCATAGTCATTCAGGCTGTTGGCTTCCAGTTTAGTGAGTCCTGTAAGACTCTAGGATACATCCTGGCCTGCTGTGGAGGAAGTTGGGGCCACTGGCGGTGGTGGTGTAGTGGCTGAATACTTTATTTACGCCATTGTCTCCACTTTACCATTGGAATTCTTGGCTGGACTAGAAATCACTGGAAGGGATTTACACTTTGCATGCTTTCAATTTCATTCACATACCTTCACGTACCCATTTTGTCTTGTGTGCTGTTGCTGTATTCACCAGCTCTTTCCCCTTCGATGTGTTGACCATTCTCGCTGATTAGGCTTATCTGGAAATTGAGCTATGTACACTCCACAGTCTTTCACTGAACTCCATTCTTTATGTTGCTTTACTAGTATTACTGTAGTCTCCTGCTTTGAGGATGGTCCTTTGCAGCAATGCTGGGTGTGCCTGACAATGCATCTCTGTTGACATAGAGCATTATAGTGTGCCTTATTTCCTTTGATCTTTCACCTGTTATTGTAGTGCCCTTTAATTTGACTGCTGCTGGGCAGGAGCTGGCTTGCATCTCTTAGGTTTATTTTCTTCCTCATTCTGTTATATGCAAGCCGGCCCAATTTCCCCCATTCTGCCGGCTAAGGTATTGGCTTCAGCTGAACACTTGCTGGTGCTGGGCTCTGGCTCCCCTTTGTTCTTTTTGCAATTGGGTTCACAGCTGGCAAGGTTGCCACCCGTGTTTCTGCTCATTGCCAATGAAGTATGGCAGCAGGACCCAACTGGTAAGCTTATATGTATTTATTTCTAAATCCAATTGCAGAAACCCCACCAGTGAGCTGGCAGGTGCAATGCCCACCCACAAATGATCTCCCATTCATATGATGTCATGCAGCACGAGAACCTGGGCCGCGTACTGTGCTGCCACAATAATGCTATTTATCTGGTGAAACCCTTGTTTTGCATCCGCAGATTGTCAGCCTCAAGGGGGACCATTGCCATATTATATTATCTTCCACCAGTCCCCCTGATGCTCTCCAGGAGGTGGAAAAGCTACAGTCTCCTTAGTCAAAAAGGGCCACCAGTAAAATGTCTGCCCCATATTCCTTGATCCTCACAATTACCCTTGTAATGAAAGGTATGGAGAGGAGGTGCACAAGAGGCATGGCATCCACCCACCCTGTTCATGTTATACAGTTGAAAACTGGGAGCAGAACCCTTTTCCTGAGTGGGGAAAACAAGTCCACATTTGGATTTCCGAAGCTGGCCCATTTTTCCTGGAAAGCCTATTGATGCAAGGATCACTCCTGGGGATATGTATGCCCTGGTGTTCTCTATGCTCTTAATGTGGATCACTTTTAGACACATACGGTGAGCTTCCCCCATATTTCAGCTTGTGAGAAGGGATGTCAGATGAATAGAATTGGTGCACCCTTAACGACTAAAGTAGGACATTATGGTGGTGTGATCCGTTTTGATAAAGACTGAGCTTCCCTGGATCTGAGGAAGGAATTCCTGAAGTGGCCTGAATATAGCCACAAACTTCTTGCCGTTTGATGACAAGACATATTCTGCATGCGTCCATTTTTGTTGGTATGAAAGGGTCCCCAGAGTCAATCCTTTGCACAACGGCTCGGGAGAGCACGTGCTCCCCACAGTGTCTAATACGATTAGCACACATGCAACAACTACAATCCATAACATACCAACGACAATTTGAATGTTTGCCAACGTGTATTTTACATACAAAATGGCAATGTTGATTACCAATACCATTGCCTATATATATGGGATACATTACTCACCGTAATCGTATTTCTGATGCTTGTATCTGCTTAGATTCACATGCTGTGCATAGGCCGACATCTAGTGGAAGCTGCGGAGTATTACAGTTTGTTTTTCGAAACTCGAAAATGGGCGTCGACACAGGGTGTGCCAGTAATACTATCCCTAGTGTGACGTCCACTGTACCCAAGATCCCTCACGCGTCTAGGATCCTCAGATTGTATTTTATCTGACATGAGGTAGCATGAGGAGTAGCGTGAGTACAGATAATCCAAGCAGATAGACAGAAAGGTAAGACTACAAGCAATCATGCGCCTTCTCTCGGAGGGGAGGAGGGGTGGGTCGCATGTGAATCTAAGCAGATACAAGCATCAGAAATGCGATTACGTTGAGTAATGTATCCCTTCTGAGGCTTGTGGAATCTGCTTAGATCACATGCTGTGCATAGATTAGCGAGCAGTACCAGAAGAAGGACGTGGGATGTGAGAAGGGTCATGAGCAAATAAGTGTCTTAGAACCGCTTGTCCCACTTGTGTATCTGCCTTGGAATGGGTGTCAATGCAGTAATGCTGAGTAAAAGTGTGAATAGAGCTCCAAGTAGCTGCTTTGCAAATGGTGTCAAGGGGTAAATTTGCAATGAAAGCCAGAGTGGCCCCAATGCCTCTAGTAGAGTGGGCCCTTGGCGTGAAAGGCAGAGTTTTTTCAGAGAGTGAGTAACACAGCTGGATACAGTTAATAATCCACTTCGAGATGGCACCTTTAGAGTCGCGATCCTCCTCTCTGCCTGTAGCTACAGAGACAAACAGTTGATCTGTTTTTCTTAGCGGTCTGGTTTTATTTACATGGTAGAGGACCACCCTACGCACATCTAGGGTGTGTAGTTTCACCTCAGCCGAGCTTTGCGGGTTCTGGAAGAAAGCCGGAAGCTCGATGGACTGGTTTACATGGAATTTTGATATAAATTTAGGTGCGAACCTAGGGTGTGTGCGTAAAACTAGTTTGTTTTTATGGACAGTAAAGAAGGGATCCTGCACTGACAGAGCCTGAATTTCACTGACCCTTCTTATAGAAGTAATAGCTACTAAGAAGGCCGTTTTATAAGTCAGGTGTTTGAGACTGCTCTTATGCATGGGTTCGAAAGGGTGGCCCATGAGCTTGGCTAGCACCACATTAAGGTCCCACCCTGGTGGTGGGTTTGAAATAGGAGGGTGAAGTCTCTTTACTCCTTCCATGAAGGCTTTAACTACTGGTACTTTCCACCACGAAACCTTGCTGTGGGAAGTGGTGTAAGCCGACAGGGCTGCCAGGTGTACTTTCAGTGAGTTAAAAACCAATCCTGCATCTAGCAGGTGGAGCATGTATGTAAGAATAGTGGAAGGAGTGCAATCAACTGGGTTGATTTGTCTACTCTGGCACCAGATAACAAACCTCTTCCACTTGTCAAAGTAACAGTGCCTTGTGTTTGGTTTCCTAGATTCCTTTAGGATGTCCATACACCTCTGTGGCAAATTGAGGTGTCCAAACTCTATGACCTCAGGAGCCATGCTGCCAGGTTCATTGAGTTGGGTTGCTGGTGCACTGTTTGACCTTGGTGCTGGGACAATAGGTTGTACCAGGCTGGAAGTTTGATGGGCTCGCACACCGCCATCCTGCGTAGGTGTGGGAACCACGGTTGTCTTGCCCACATGGGAGCAACTAGGACGAGCGTCATCGACTCTCTGTTCATCTTGTTCACCACTTTCCTGATGAGAGGAGTTGGTGGAAAAGCGTACGCAAACATCCCTGACCAGTTCATCCACAGGGCGTTCCCCTGGGAGTCTGGTTGGGGGAACCTGGATGCAAATCCTGGGCATTGTCTGTTTTCGCTTGTGGCAAATAGGTCTGTAGTGGGGAAACCCCACTGAGAGAAGTTATCTTCAAAGACCTCTCTGTGTAGAACCCATTTGTGTTCCTCTGGGCGGGAGTCTCTGCTCAGAGCATCCGCTAGGGAATTGAGCTCCCCTGGAACATGTTGTGATGACAGGAAGATGTTCCGTCTGAGTGCCCATATCCAGATTTTCTGGGCAAGCTTGGACAGATTTGGCGAGCGAGTCCCTCCTTGCTTGTTCAGGTAGAACATGGCTGTAGTGCTGTCCGTCCGTATTTGCACTGACAGGTTTAGTAGGTGGGGCTCGAACGCCTGAAGCGCTCTGAATACTGCCAGAAGTTCTAGCAGGTTGATGTGGTTCTTGGCCACTGAGTGAGACCAGAGACCCTGAGCTGTGTGGTGGAGGTGGTGAGCTCCCCACCCCGTCAGACATGCATCTGTAGTGACTACTGCCTGTACTTCGGGATCGTAAAAGGGTTTCCCCTGTGCGAGATTCTCTCGTGTCCACCAGTGAAGGCTTTGTACCAGTGTTGGCGAAACGACCACTAGATCCTCCCACTGACCACTTGCCTGAGACCACTGTTTCGCCAACCATTCCTGCATGGGACGCATGCGCAGTTGCGCGTGGGGGACCAGGTAAATACATGACGCCATCATGCCCAGTAAACGCATTGCTTTGCGTACCGTTATTTGTTGACCGGACTGATAAGGCGGAATTTGCAGTAGTATATTCCGAATTCTTTCTTCTGAAGGAAAGGTCAACCCCTCCTGGGTATCCAGGATTGCTCCTAGGAATTGTTTTGAGGTGCTTGGCACCAGGCTTGACTTCTTCTCGTTGATTGAGAAGCCTAACTCGTGGAGGAGGTCGATAGTCCTTTGAATGTTTGTCCTGCAAATTCCTGGGGTTTCCCCTGTTATGAGCCAGACGTCCAGATAAGGGTACACTGGTATTTCCTCCCTGCGTAGGTGTGCAGCCGCCACCGCCAGTACCTTGGTGAATACACTTGGTGCTGAAGCTATCCCGAAGGGCAGTACCTTGAATTGGTAGTGTCGACTGTCCACCTTGAAGCGCAAGTACTTTCTGTGCGCTGGGAACATGGAAATATGAAAATAAGCATCTTTCATATCCAAGGTTGCCATGTAATCCCCCTTTTTTAGGAGGGGGATTACCTCTTGTAGCGTGGTCATACGAAATTTTTGGGGCTTCACACACTTGTTGGCAGGCCGTAAGTCCAATACTGGGCGCATTGTCAAGTCTTTCTTTGGCACAAGGAAGTAAGTTGAATAAATACCCTTGTTAACCTGGTGTCCCGGGACGAGTTCTATCGCGTCCTTTTGTAGAAGAATGGCGATCTCCTCGAGGAGAATCTTCTGATGTTCTTAGGAGTGTACTCTTTGTCGTGGAGGATGGTTCCGGGGACGCTGCAGTAGCTCTATACAATATCCTGTGGATACTGTTGACAGCACCCATCTGTCTGATGTGATCCCTTCCCAAGCCTGGGTGAAGTTTCAAATGCGTCCCCCTACTGGGGTTGCGTGAGAAGGGACCCTGAACTGAGCATCACTGCTTTGGTGGAGGTGTGCCGCCTCCCTTGCTGGGGCTGCCTCTGCCTTTACCACGAACTCTCCTATTACCTCTGTCGTAACCCTGGGTAGACTGCTGGTTGTTGTTCCACTGTGTACCCTGCCCCTGGGAATAGTTAGATCCTCTCTGGGAATTTTGGCCGCGTGGGCGACGAAAATTACTATTCCCTCTCTGGTTAGGGGGTTTATTGGTTAACTGGCCAAGGGATTTGAGTGTCTCGTATTCGTCCTTGGCATTTTTAAGTGCGTCTTCGACCGCCTTACCAAACAACAGATCGGTTTCCACCGGTTTGTCCAACAATGATGCCTGGGTTTCTGCTTTAAAACCAGACTGCCGTAACCACGCATGTCTCTTGATAACAGTGCCCTCCGCTATCAATCTGCCTGCGTTGTCCGCGGCGTCGAAGGTTGCTTTAAAAATGCAACCAGACACGGCTCTACCCTCTGCGGAAATCCGAGCTAATTGGCCCTTTAACGGTTCAGGAGCAGAGGCTACGAGTGCCGCGACTTCTTCCCACTGATGGCAGTTGTAGCTGGCCAACAGGGTGGTGGAGTTAGCAATCCTTGCTTGATAGGCGGACGTTGAGGCTACCTTCCTGCCGAAACCGTATAGTTTTTTGCTCTCCTTGTTGGGAGGAGCTTCTGACGAAGACAAGGGTGTCCCAGCCCTCTTACGAGTGTTGGTGACAACTAGGGAGTCTGGCTTCAGATGTCCTCTTATATAGAGAGGGTCAGACTGTGCCGCCCTGAAAAGTTTTTCAACCCTGGGATTGACTGCTCTGGTGAGGTTTGGGTTCACCAGGGACGGATCTAATCTCTGCTGAATGGATTTAAGGATAGGGATGGTCTGGGCAACAGGCCTCCTTTCTCCCACTAACTCTTCTGCAAAGTCCCTTTCCTCCTGTACACCGTGGGTGTCAATGTGGAAAAGTTCTGCTGCGCGAGCGAGAACCTCATTTAGGAGGGGTTGGTTATCGACCGGGGAGTCGGTAACCGGGGCTTCGTTCTCTACCGGGGAATCTACTCTGTATGTTTGCGGGTCATCCTCTTCCTCTTCCTGGTCCTCATCATCCCCATAGTAGCCCGTCCCGGTTTGCTCTTCTATCATACCAAATTCTTGGTCCTCACAAAAGGAAGCCTCTCCTTGATACCGTGAGTATGGTCTTGCGTAAGGTTGTACCTCGAAGGGTTCTGACCTCATCGGAGTTTCAAACCGGCCCTTTTTACTCGGGGGGATAGGATCAGTAGAGCCTGAGGGTGTGGCCCCTTATGGATCATACGAGAGGAAATGTTCAGGATTCTTATCATAAAAATCATCCAAAGAAGACATTCTTGACATGACCCTATCTATGTCTTCACTGGACCATTTTTTGGAACTGGGAATGACTCTCTCAGCAAGTCTATGGGATTTCTCTTGAGTAGCTTTGCTGGTTGTGGACCTATCAGCAGACCTGGGCTTGTCTGTCTGTTTAGGGGGGTGGAGTGTTTCACAGGTGTGGAAGAATGCACAGGTAGTTTCTTCTGCTGTTTTCCCCCCTCCCCGTGCGTAGAAAAATGTTTTCCCTGTCCCTTAGTGGCTCCGGAGTTTTTCGACGCCTGGCGTCGAGGATCGGGACAGGTGTCCCTGTCCTTTGAGCGTGGGGCCTCGCTGGCTTTAACTGCGGGCTCCGACTCCTGGAGCGCGGTCTGGGGGTGGAAGTCGTCTTCATCTTCCGACGATCGAACTTCTGTTAGCCTAGGGAGCGAGGCACTCTTGGCAAGAGTGGATGATTGCCTGGAGTCATGCGGCGAACTTGATCGAGAGCGCCCAGAGGACACCGAATCGGACCGTTCTGTCTGTGCCTCTTTCCGAGAACTCGAGGTCGTCGAGTCTCGGTTGGACTTAGTGTGTTTAGTGTGTGTAGTATGTGAAGCGCTTGTGTCGCCGGGGGTCTTCCCCATAGCCGCCCTGCCGGACGACCTTCCGAGGTCGGGGACCTGCGCTCGGCTGTCTTTCGACGCCGTAATGCCCTCGCCGTCCGAAAGTACGGCGTCGCTGCCATCGCTGAAGAAGCCCTCCGCTGCCATGGCCGCCTGCCTGGCGTGGTGGGCCCAACGCTTCGTCGAACGGTCCTTAAGTGTCTTAGGTTTAAACCTACTACATGCTCTGCAGTTCGCTTCGGGGTGGTCCCTCGGCAAGCAGAGATTGCACGTGGCATGCTTGTCGACCCAAGGGTATTTGCGATTGCACTTGGGGCAGAATTGAAAAGGGGTACCCTCCATATGCACCTTGAGGCAGCGGGCTGTTAAGTGTAGGAAATGTATAAGGTGTACCTATATACCAAGAGTGTAGAGTATGTACAACCCCCCACTCTCCCTACTTGCAGGGCCGAGACCAGTGGCCTTCCAGGCCCGGGCCGAGGCCAACGGCCTTCCGAGGCCCAAATCCGTCGTGCAGCAGCCGACGGTCGATTTCTTCTCCAGCCGGCGTCGAGTGTCGAAGTTCGACGTTGGGGTGGGGAAGGATGTCAATAGAATATTATTTTAAATTTTAGCAAAAATATGGCTCAGGCCAGGGGACTCCGCAAAATGCTTCCGACCAGTATGGCGGAAAAAAACAATCTGCGGATCCTAGACGCGTGAGGGATCTTGGGTACAGTGGACGTCACACTAGGGATAGTATTACTGGCACGCCCTGTGTCGACGCCCATTTTCGAGTTTCGAAAAACAAACTGTAATACTCCGCAGCTTCCACTAGATGTCGGCCTATGCACAGCATGTGATCTAAGCAGATTCCACAAGCCTCAGAATATATATATATATATATATATATATATATATATATATATATATATATATATATATATATATATATATATATAAATATATATATATATATATATATATATATATATATATATATATATATTTATCTGACTCTACAACACTGCCAGCCATTATTTACGCTGCCTAGCATTATTATAAGAACTATTTAAGATAACTATACCCTGCTAATTTAGAAATTGTTTAACTGAACAGCAGTTGGCCCATGGCACTGCCTACTAAATGCACTGTTTAAGTCTCTGCTTCGTTTGATCTGCCTAGTAACTTAGCCTATTTAGCATTACCGCGCATGTCTTGAATTATTCACATTGTCCATGCTTTCAATGTTTATTATCCTCCTTTACCTGACTGCCCTTAGGATGATAATGTCTTCCACAAGCACACAACTTCTAAACACGCCCACTAAAAGTCCTAACTGCAATACCAGACTGGACGTGACCTCCCCAGGCACTGAACAGACCCCAGGAAATGTACCTATTCCTAATCTCATAACTAACATTCCATGTGACCTCACACGTAGGAATTTCAAATTACGCTCGAGATTACCTAACATATACGAACCGCCTGCCAGGCACCTTGCTGCATGTGCTTATAGCAGAAGTCATCATAAGGATACTACAAAAGAAAACCACTCCTTAATAAGTGCCGCCACCAATCACAATGACAAAACAGACAAACACCACAAACCACGAACCAGCCTACCCAAACACAACAGACCTGCCTTACCTAGCCCCACCCTTAAAGGAGCACTTATTAATGCCAGGTCATTAATAGCCCATGCCACAGAAATTGCTGACATCATACAAATAGCTAACTACAACTTCTTAGCCAATACCGAAACCTGGTTACATCAATCGGCTGGCCCAGCCCTGATGCTCGCTGTGCCTACTAACTACACCATCCTCAGAGAAGACAGAACTAACTCGAGTGGAGGAGGTTTAGCACTCATTGCCAAAACCAATCTGTCAATCAGAATAGAAACACCCCTGTCAAGCTCCTAACCTGCCATTCACAAACTATTAACATACACCTTATCTATAGGCCACCAGGACCCAGTGGTTCCTCCGAAGAGGACATCTCTACGATACTCTGAGATAATTTAAAAAACACATCTCAAGCCCTTCTATTAGGAGACCTGAACATGGGCTTCAATGATCACAAAGATGCACAAGCCATAAACATTTCTAATGTCCTTTCAGAGCTCAGTTTTACCCAAAGAGTGACACAGCCTACCCATTAGAAAGGCCAAACACTTGACTGGGTGGCTGACCATAAATATGCAACACAACCATTACCTCCATCAGTCCACAAGCATGGACAGATCACGCTCTTATAGCCTTCTCTGTAGACGTTAAAATCCTCCAACCCCAAAGAATACTCTAGCACCCCCAACGCTAACAAGGAATACAAAAAAAATAACCACAGCCAGGTTACTACCGCTAATTCTACCTACCCTAAACTCACTGACTGACATACTAGATCCCTCATCACTAGTTAACGATTTTAACACAGTCATGGCCAATGCCCTAGATATTATCGCCCCATGAAAAATGAGAAACAGCAAACCTAGAGCACACCTAAATGCCTGGTTTACCCCTTACCTAAAATCACTAAGGCAAGAAAAACATAAGTGCAAATACTCTTGGAGACTAGCACCGTCAGATGCAAATAAAGCCACCCTTACTAACATATCTACAAAATACAAAACTGAAATAAAGCGAGCTAAAAAAGAAAGCTTTGACAATAGAATAATGCAAGCCAAATCAGGAACCAAGAAGCTCTTTACAATACTAAAGAAATTGGAGAACCCTATCCTGGTACCTGATAACTGTGTCAAAAATAAGACATGGGGCCTCATTACACGGTAGGAGGTAACCATGGCGCTATTAGCGCCATGGTTGCCACCAGTATTTTACTGTGCCCGCCTTGGTGGATGGCGGGATTACCGCCCTACTCCAAGTTGAGCGGGGGCGGTAATTCCCCATTCACCAAGGCACTTCTCCATTCCCATTTTTTCCCCCATAGGGCATAATGGGAATGGGGAAGGCGCTAATTACGGTACCGCAAATTGCAGTACCGTAATTAGCACAAAGGTCCCTTTGCGGCACCCTATTTTAACGGCTGGTAAAACCAGCCGTTAAGGTCGGGTCCCGCAAAGGGAACTCGTAGTAAGGCGGTAAGGGTTTACCGGTACCGGTGCCCTTACCGGTACTGGTAAACCCTTACCGCCTACCGTGTAATGAGGCCCTTGGTGTTCTGACATCCAGAAGGACCTTGGTGACAAAATTGCCACCCTTCAAGTTAAAATTGATAAGAAAAAACTAAACATACCTTTTACAACCATTCAAATTAACAAACCATGTACTACTGCCAAATCAGAACAAAGATTTAACTTCACCACAGTCTCCATACTGGAAGTTGAAAAAATAATCTTATCGCTTAAACCATCAAATTGTCGAGGTAACAATTGCCTGGCTCAAATAATAAAAGATGCTGCTAGAGACTTATCACCATTTATCTCTAAACTTATCAACTCCTCATTCTCCTCAGGTACCATACCGAGTAATCTTAAGCAATCTTGAATCCTCCCCCTCCTCAAGAAGCAATCACTGGACCCGGCTATACCCACAAATTATAGGCCCATCACTACGGTGCCATTCTTGCTAAAGACTTTAGAAAGGGTGGCCTACTTACAGATTCAGAAATTCTTGGAGCTGCACCAACACCTAGGCTCGCGGCAATCAGGTTTCAGACCACAGCACGGAACTGAAACAGCACTTATTGATCTTGAGACCCAGGTCGACGAGCTGAGAGACCAAGGACAAACTGCCCTGCTTCTCTTTCTGGATCTCTCAGCAGTGTTTGACCTGGTGGATCACAAAGTGCTTTGTAACCATCTAGAGTCAGCAGCACACTTCTCGTCCCAAGTCATAGCATGGATCAAATCATTTCTAAGTGAGAGAACCATGAGGGTCTTCTCTACCTCAGCAGCTGCAGACCCTGCTCCTATTATGTGCGGTGTACCCCAGGGATCATGCGTCTCCCCTACTATGTATAACATTTTTACTAAGCCCTTGTTTGATGATTTGGAGCTTCTAGCTGTCACCTACACTAATTATGCAGATGACACCCAGATTCTCATCCCACTTTCTGGGAATTACCAATAGGATTTGGCTTGGTGAATAAGATATACCTCATCATCCAGGCATGGATGTCATGTCATGGTCTATGCCTGAATGATGAAAAAACGGAACTCATCATACTGGGGACTACACAGAACATCAAGAAACTCAGCCAAGACTACACAACCTTTGTCATAGAAAGCCACACAATTAAAGTTGCTAAGGAGGTAAAAACACTAGGTTTTTACCTCGACTTTAGCCTCACCCTGGCAAAACAAGTAAATGCTATGGCATCTTCCACAGCCTATACTTGTAAGATGATCAGATCAGCTAGAACTTACCTTTCTACAAACAGTTGCACCACGTTGGCAAGATCACTCGTGCTGTCCAGACTGGATTATTGTAACGCTCTCTATTTGGGGTCTAATACATTACTCAAAAAATTAAAATACTGCAAATAATGCCCTTAGGAATCTCTAAAAGAGAACACATATCAACAACTAGAAGACAATTCAACTGGCTCTCCACAGTTCACAACATTAAACTTAAAACTGCATCTCTAACATTCAAATGCCTTAATAATTTAGCCCCGAGCTACCTAACAGAGAGATTTAAAGGAAGAGCCACATCCAGACCTACGAGAGCAGCCTATACGAACTGCCTATCCTTCCCCCTTTCAAAATGACCACAACTGGAGGAAATAGTTTCCCGTCAAAGCTGCCCAACTGTGGAATACCCTCCCACCTACACTAAGGACTGACCAATCATACCCACACTTTAGATTAAATGTGATCAAGTGGCTTAAAGAAAACAACCTATAGTCTAGCTCTACTAGTTAGTTGATCTAGCAACCAAACTGAACCTTTGAACTTCTAGTGTGACCCCTTACTTGTATTGCATATGTACTACCTACTGTACTGCCTCCTTACTTGTAATGCATATGTACTACCTGTTGTATTCGTATTAATCTGTATTTTGGTAACTATGTAACCTTGTAACTTGTAAGTAACTTGTAAGCCTAAAGCATTCTTGTTCCCGCGCCCTGATAACTTCAGGTCTGGCACGCGCTACAAATAAACAAACAAACAAACAAACAAACAAACAATCCCAAACCATGCCATTGGCATTGGTAGTAATTACAGTTGGAGAGGAATAGAGAGGGAGGATACCCATTAGCAGCGTCTGCTTGTCGGAGCTACCACTGTTGGCATTTGCACAGATACTTTGAGATTGGAATCAGGGCCTCAAAGTCGTACATGTTTATAACCCAATGCTTGTGCAGGTGGAATAGCAGACACTGTAGAAGGAAGAGGCCCAAGATACCTCAAACACACAGGAGGTCATGTACCTTTGCAGATGGAGGAACTTGCAAGCAAAAGCTTCCTTTTTCTGTAGAAGGCTCTGTAGGGCCTGGTAAAGTCTCTCTGCCCTGTCCTCTGGGAAAAGGGCCATCCCTGCTGCTCTATGGAATCAATACAAATCAGATCTTGTGACAGGGTTAAGCAGGACTTCTTTCAGTTTGCCAGCAGGGCCACAGATTGAAGTGCCTGATAGATCCTTCTGAATGTGGGTCATTCCAAGTTGGCCGGTTCGGTATTAACATTCCAGTAATTCCATTTACTGGCACGTTACTGCACTCGCCAACTACGAGTTTGCCGGTGGGGCACCGGATTTACCTTCAGCTAAGAGTTGGAGGTAAGTCCGGTGCCTTACCGGCAAAACCAGCTAGTATAACAGGCACATCCCCCCATTGAGTACTATGGGACTCCATGAAGTGGGATTTGCCACCGTTGCCGGCACTAGGAATCTGAGGGTAATTCCGCCGAACCGTGTGCCAGTAATGGTAATACAGATTAGGGGTATCCGCTGGATTTACCAGTGGGATACGACCAAACCTGTAACGACTCCCCCATGGCGCTCTCAGAAGACTACCGTTCAGGTAGAAAAAGGCTTAGATGTCTTCCAGATGTAAGGACACCACCACCAGGATCTTCGTAAATACCCTGAATTGGTAATGCCTGTTTTTGACTGCAAATGTCAAGACTTTGCAGTGGGTTCTCCTATGAGCACATAAAGGTATCTTGGAGATCTACTGGCACCTGGAAATCTTCTGAAATCATCAGGATAATTATGTGCAGTGTCTCCACCTTAAATGAAAACTATATCTATTTATTGGTTGAGGAACTTCAAGTCCAAAAAAAGCTTGTATTGCCTATTGTTCTTGAGAACCACAAAAACATGGAGTAAACACCCTTGTTTATTTATTTATACATTTGTAAAGCACGGAAAAACCACAGGCATCAAGGCGCTGGTTACAGGACAGGTGGCACAGAGAGGGGAGGGTATGCAAGGGGGACGGGGAGGAGGATAGAGTAGGGGGAAGCAAAAAGTTGCACAATCTGGTTTCAGTTGAACAGTCTGGTTTTGAGTTGTTTCCTGAACGGCCAGTAGGAGGTTTCAGCATGCAGGTGTAGCGGCAAAGCATTCCAAGATGTTGTGCGCATAAAGCGTGGAGTGGTCAACCGGTGGCTGTAGATTGCTCTAGTAGGTCTGGAGGAGGTGCTTTTGGTAATTCTCTGAGAGAGGTAGGGAGGAGCAAAGTGTGAGAGACATCAGTGAGCGATGGAGAGAACTTTGAAATCAATTTGTTCTCTCATTGGTAACCAGGGTGCAGATTTTCTGAAGGCTCATACTTGGCCTAACTTGGTCAGATTTGTGGTGACACAGACGGCATTGTTTTGAATAGTCTGGAGTTTGTTGAGGTTGCGCTTGGATGTGCCTGCAAGCAGAGACTTGCACTAGTTGAGCCAGGAGCCAATTACTGCTCTTGCTATTATCGTTAGACAGTCTTGTGTGTAGAGGAAAGATTAGGCTGCATTCAAGAGTTTAGTAGTGTGGGTCGCTGATGATATCGGGTCAAGCTAAGGCTGGAGTCCAGATAGGTACCCAAAGTCTTGACGGAGGAGGAGACTGGGGTGGTGAAGGCATCAATGGAGAAGGAGCGAATAGCATGGTCTAGTTTGGCTAGGTGTGCAGGGGGGCACTCTATGAGGATTTCGTCTTATTGACATTAAGGCAAAGTTGATGGGCAGCCATCCACACTTGCATGGTGTCATAGATTCTGTTGATGGTGCAGATGTCTTGGTCATGGTTGCTTGAAAGGGGGAGGAGAATCTGGATGTCGACAGCACAGTTAGCATAGGAGATGCCGAGGGCATTGAGATGGTCAAAAAGGGATTTGGTGTAAATGTTGTATAGGGTTTGGGAGATGCAGGAACATTGAGGGACACCACAGGGTACTGGTGTAGGGGGAGCAGATGCATTCCCTGTGAAAACACGAGCGGTTCTGTCTGCAAGGAATGAGGCAATGTAGCTTGTTGCTTCAGGGGAGAAGTTGGCGGTGGTGAGGTGGTGGCAGAGTGTTTGGTAGTTTACCAGGTCAAATGCCAGTGGCTGGTCAAGCAGTAATAGGAGGGCTAGGTTGCCAGAGTAGTGGATGTTGTTCATTTGTTTTTTTAGGTCGAGAAGTGCAGATTCAGAACCATGACCAGGGCGGAAGCCAAGAATGTTAGTAAGAATGGGACGGTGGGGATGGGGTGGTAGTTGGTGGGTATAGAGGGATCAAGGGAAGTTTTTTTTATGAGGGGGGGGATCCCGTCTTCCTTGAGTTTGAATGGGATATAACTGGTGCAGAAGGAGGAGTTGACAAATGCAGTGATCATTGGTATGAGAGCTAACACACAGTGCTTGATGAGTGGGGCAGAGCAGGTCTCACCATGGCAGCGCAAAGGTTTGAGACCAGCGATGGTCTTGGAGATTTTGTCTTCCGTGACAGGGTGGAAGCTGAATGGGAAGGAGGGGTGTGAGGAGAGAGCAGGGGTTGGCGAGGGTCAGAAATGGGAGATTTAGCAAGGATGGCTGCTTGCTTCTCTTGAATTTGTTTCTGGAGTGTGGAAAGTAAGTGAGGGCGTCTTGAATGTGTTGGCAACAGGCATCATCTTTGGTGAAGTTAGTCATGGGTGTGTCAGTGTTTCCATCTCACTTAGGATAGAGAACAGTTCACGTGATTGGGAATGGCACTTAGAGATTCTGTCAGAGAGTGCGGTAGCTTTGGCTCTGTGGATGGCCTGTTTGTATTCTTTGGAGATGTTGAGAAGGCAAGTTGTGTTGGTTGCTGTGGGGGATTTGCGCCAGTTGGCTTCCACAGTGCACTTCTTGGCTCGCATGGATTGAAGACTAGGCGTGAACCAAGAGTTTTTATGAGTGGTTGCTTTGGCTTTGCAGGGTTTCAGCGGGGAGATGGAGTCAACTGCTGACAGGATGGCAGTGTTGTAGATGTTGAGCAGAGCAGTGGTATTGGGGCGTAGGGTGGCGCGGACGAGGGTGCAATCAGCCAATAGGGGGAGGAGGCGCTCCTTGGTGAGGTTGTGAGAGCATCTGTCATGACCCACATTTAGCGTAGGTCATTCTGGTACAGGTGGGGGCAGGTCCATTATACTATTCTTCACTCTGTCCAACATGGCTACGTGTTTGCAAAGCAGTGTGTGCTGATGTCATCCGGTGTCGGCTCCTGAAAAATGAAGTCCTTATAGAAAGTGAAACCCGTGAGACTGAAGCTTCGCTACTTTCATAGCATCAACGCTCCGTGAGTTTTGCCTCTAAGTTCCTCACTCTAGTCCTTTGGTTTTTCAGGTGCTCAGTCTTTACCCTGTTGCCTGTGGGGCCCTGCCCTCTCCATTGTGACAAATCTTTGTATCTCCTGTAGTGTCTTCCTGCTCATCTTCTTCCGATGTGCCTTCTCCACTGCTGTTTGCCTGCCCTTTGCCTTTCTCTGCTGCTTACCTGAATCTGCTAATACTGCCGCCCTGCTGAACTGACTTCTCTTCAGCTCTACAACTGGATCCGGCTCCAACGAAGTCCTGTTCCTTCGCCTGGAGGATTTTGTTCCCCAGAGGGTTTCCCTGAGGATTCTGGTTTCCTGCATTTCTTCTATCAGGGATGCGAGGTCTCTGGGCGCTCCTTGCTGACACCAATTCCATTGCTGCATCTGATCGGGTTAGTGTATTGCACTTTACATCTTGACAGCATTGTGTTATCCCTGGAGTTAAGGGGTGGTAATTGCCTGTGAGGGGTGTATGGGGATGTTGAAGGTGAGAGTATGGTGGTCAGTCCAGAGGTTAGGGGTATTGGAGGTGATGGTAGTGTTGCACTTGATGTCAGCAAGCCAGTCTAGTGTTCTGCCTGGTCGGTGCGTTGGGCTGGTAATACGTTGTGAGAGTTCAATGAGTTGGCAAGAGTAAGGGCGTATATGTCTGAGGCTTAGCTAAATCCTAGGTTCAACTCTCCCATGAGGAGTATTTTGGAGGTTGGTTTGACGCTGGTGTTTAGGAGCTGTGAGAGTTTGTCATCAAATGTTTTGGCGGGGCCTGGAGGGCGGTAGGCGATGTGGAGTTTGACTGTGGATGTGGAAGATAGTGAAAGTTTGGTGCTGAATAGATCACAGGAAGGGGGAGCGCTGGTGGAGAGTAGTTTGATGGGCAGCCTTTTTCTGTGGATAAGGGCAGCTCTACCACCCTTGTGTAAGGGACAGTCACAACAGAGGAGGGTGTAACCAGAGGGAATGGTGATATAAAGTGCTGGGCCTGCGGCAGAATGAAGCCATGATTCTGTTATAGCAAAGGTGTCTAGGATGTGGTTGGTGATGTGGTCTCTGATATCTGTGGCATGGGCAAACATACATCGCACATTGATGAGTCTGCAGGATAGATGTAGGGGTGGCAGGTTGGGGGGAGGGTTTCTTGGATGGAGTTGGCGGGTGTTTCGATTTGGGGGGAGGTGGTGCGCATGCAGAAGTGTTTGTTATGGCGGCAAGGAGATGCTGGAATAGAGCAAGGAGTAGGTGGTGCAGCAGTGCGGGAGGAGAGCCTTTGTGCTCTATCTGCACCTGAGCATGGGTGGGAAGAGGTAGGTGGATGTGGAGTTGATGTGAGTGCATTACATTTGTAAGGAGTGGCAGGAGAGGCCATGGGGGTGTTGGGAAGGGCTGTGCAGGGATTGATAGTGTGTATAAGGAGGGTAGACTGTAGATAAGTGAAAGTAGATGGGTCAGAGAGGAGTCGAGAAAGGAATGGCATGGGTGGTGTGAAATGATTAGAGGGGAGGCTGCTTGCGTATCCAGCAGCAGAAGGCGAATAAGGGTAAGTGCTAGCAAAGATTGCTTGATATGGCTAGTAGTAGGAGGAGGGTTGAAGCTGGAAATGTGCAGATGGAGGCAGGAGGGATGGCTGGTGGCGGACAGCGCAGGCGTGGAGTGGGGGAGGACTCTACCTGCCCGTTCTCAGGATTTTCTGAGGGATGCGGGTTAGGTATCTGATCATGGCTTGTGGTAGGCGAGGCTGCTGGCTCTCCTACCATTGATAGTGGGCAGGCTGTGAGGGTGTTGGGTGTATTGGAGCGTAGTTGAAGCTGCGGAGGAGGTGGCAGGGACCCAGTAGGGCTTACCTTACCATTGAAGCTGGTGTCTGTGCAGCAGGGCGGCTTAGGGTGCAACGAAGGGCATCTACAGCTTCAAATTCATACAGCAGCGAGCGTTTCAATGAGCTTGTGGGGCTTGTCATGCAAGGAAAGGCGCAGACAGTGTCTGTGGGCCTTATGCTACAGCCTTCGGGTCGGGTCGGCTTCTCCTGCTGGCCTGCTGGGAGCATCTGCTATTCAATTACCTTCTGACATGAGAAATAGTCCTCTTCTGAAGCAGATCGGATATTTCCTGAGCCGGGGTTCTCCCCGTGGTAAGATCTCTGGCTATGTTGACCCGTAAGCGGGTAGGCTAAAAAGAAAGTAGCTTGTACCCTTCATTTGATTATCCTACTGACCCATGTGTCAGTAGTTATCCAATACCAGGCCTCTGAAAACACTATGTTTTTTGCTGAGATTGGAACCCTCTTGTACGTTAGCGCTGGATCAGGTAATGACCTGTTCTCAATTGACAGTATGTTACGATCTTCTTGAATAAGATTCGTACACCTTATCGGTTTTGAGAAAGTATTAGGTTTTAGTTGTTCACACACGTTTGTTGGTTAGCATTGGTTGTCATTTGGATGACATACATCCTTGTGTGTATTTTGTTTCAATGCAAATCATAAAGCTATATGCTTGTGACTTTTAAGTGCCGACACGTGTTTCAACCGATGGTTTTTCTCAAGGCAGTTGATTTTGTTTGGATATCCCTGTGGGTCTCTGATATGGGTTTTGTAAATGGTCGGCTGGATAGCATCCATTCCCGGTTAGGTTTCTAAATCCTGTGATGGTCTTGCAGTGATCTGCTAGGTTTAGCCTGTCAGTAGTTATCCAATACCAGGCTTCTGAAAACACTAGTAGTCTGGCTCCCAAATGGCCTATTGCCTTGCCTTGATAGTCGAGACTCTCGACTGGAGTGACTCATTCTTCTCCTATTTCATTAAGAACCTTTATCTTCCCTCTTTTGGTGAAAGGTTTTTGGCCAATAAATAAGTCTTCATGCTGCACTGTTCAAGATGGTCTTGAAAGTACCCTGACACGCTTTGATTTCTTATGACGTTTGTCAGCATGTTTGTTGTTTTTGAAGACCTTGAAACCTTTCTCTCAAGGTGGTCTCCAAAAATCACAGCTCCTTCAATGGGAAGTTTAAAGGCAGAATTCTTTCAGGATGCCTTAATGGTCCAGTGTCTGGCTTGAATGAGGCTCCCTCCAGCTACAGTGGCCCCCTTTGTTATGACAGAGGCCCAGGCTTGACAAACCAATCTTGTCTCTGGCCGCTGCATCCTCAGTGTTTATGGATGGGTGGGCCATGAGTATGGCCAGTACAGAATAATTTTCAGACATTGTGGGCAATATCAAGAAACTCCAAGCATCTAAAACCCCTGGCCTAGATCGGTTATCCGCTGTACTCTTGAAACGTGCCTCAGATTACTGGGCAAGAATTCTAGAAATATTATTCAAGAAAGTGATAAAAGAAGGCAAACTTCCGGATTCGTGGCTGAGGTCAATTCTAATTCTGGTCTTCAAGAAAGGTAACTACTGCTTGCAAGCTATGCTAGATATCTTGGGGAAGTTGTTTGCTTCCTTTGTCTTGGAACGCCTACAAGAGTGGGTAGAATCCAATAAAATTCTAGATACGTTTCTGACAGGATTCCGCCAAAACTCCTCTACAACACACAATCTCAGAGCTATGGATCTGTTGACTAATAACATACAACATAAGGGTGGTCATGGTTTATACATGCTATTTGTGGACTTCTGCATTTGACTTAGCCCCCAGACAGAGACTTTGATTAAAACTTGAAACTCTTGGATGTACCCCTGCCCTGATACACTTAGTGAAACTCCTGTACACGAACAACAGTATTCATGTTAGATTAGACAACAAAGGCACTCTATCACGCCCAATACCGAACTCCAGAGGAGTCAAACAAGGATGTACAGTAGCACCCCTTCTTTTCAATATATATCTGGCTGACCTATCCGGAAAACTAAGAAGCTTAGTGTAAAGTAGTAGACTGTAGTCGGAATGCAGAGTTAACAAGGTAGGATTTATTGCTGTGTTAACTTTTCCACCAGCCCCTCGTTATAAACAACAAAACATGCTTAAATGTGGCTCAGCAGGCTTGCTCGGAAAAAGGGTGAATCAATTCAGAGCTCACAAGAATGTCCTCTTAACCTTTGCTCCTCTTTGAAAGAAAAATAATCAGGTCACATAAATTCCTTTCCCCTGACACTAGCTTTCCATTCCTTCGCCAGCTGTCCAAATGGGGTTTAAAAAAACAAAACAAACAGAGAGGGTAAACCCACGGAAACACTGTCCTTTGAAAATGGTTTACGGCCAGGTTTTCCTTGTCAGTGAATCCGCTTCGGTAGTGTTTCCCGGCGCTGCCGCTCCTCGAACTTTCCTGGCGGAGAGTCTGCCTCTTGATAAGGATCTCTGCGATGCCACTCCTTCAGCCTCCTAGTATGCCCAATGTACATCACCTGGGGATTCCTCCCACTTCTCTGTGGTCTCCGGCCAGTGCTGCTGCTGTAATGAGAGACACCTGATGAGTTTCCTGGGGCTTCTTTTAACTCATGCTCTGCTCCTCCCCTCCCCTCAGCTTCCACCCGCCTTTCTTGCCCACTTCCGACACCTGCAGCCAGTTTGCCTTCACTCCTCCACCCTGCTCCATGCACTGTTTGTCCATCCCAACCTGTACTGCTATGGGTGTACCTCTCACTGTACCGCATGACAGGGCTGTATCTATACCGCTTCCCTTTGTTCATTTTATCCTTTCCACCACCTTGTCTCCATTTCCCGTGGTGGGTTATGGGACTGTTCTGTCCTGCTGCTATAACTTTTTGGGGGCTGGGTCTGAAAGTTAGAATGGGGTTGTCTTTTATCTCCATTGCCTCTTTGACCTCCTCACATACTCCCCCAGGGAACCAGGCCGTTCGGGCCGGTTCAGCACCCTAGATAAATAATCAGCGACTAACTGATACTTTCCGGGTTTATGTACTGTAACAAAATGATAGGGCTGAAGAGTCAAAAACCACCTCAGAACCCTATGGTTTGAATCCTTCTGGGTGGCCAGCCATCTGAGAGGTGCATGATCCGTAAAAATGGTAAACCTCCGCCCTAGTAGGTAATAATGGAGGGACTCTACTGCCCACTTTATTGCCAGACATTCTTTTTCTAGCGTGGAGTACTGTATCTCATGCGGCAGGAGTTTTCTACTGATGAATGCGTTTGGGCAAAGGTCTTGTTCCGTCCCCTGAGATAGCACTGCGCCTAGACCGCATCCTGATGCATCTGCCTGCAAAAAAAAGTCTTTAGAGAAGTCCGGGCAGTGTATGACCGGTTGGGTTGATGTTAGCTGTATTAATTGTTCAAAGGCTTGCACCGCTTCAGGAATAATTTTAAGTGGCCTATTGGTTTTCAAGGTGTCCGTCAGTGGTGCCGCTATTGTAGAAAGTGTGGTATGAATCTTCTGTAATACCCCACAAACCCTAGAAATGCTCGGATCTCCTTCCATGTCTCTGGAATTCGTAGTTTTCCCAAGACCTGTATTTTGTCCACCAGGGGTGTGATTACCCCACCTCCCACTGAATATCCCAGATACTTATGGTTTTGGCTGCCAGTTTGGTTTTCTTGGGATTAATATGTAGCCCGGCCTCTTGTAAGGATTTAATTACTTTGGTGAGATGTACTAAGTGTTCTTCCCAGGTTCTACTGAAAATTACTATGTCATCCAAATAGGCCGCTCCATATGGGTCATGAGGTTTTAAGATCTTGTCCATTAAGGCCTGAAACGTGGCAGGAGCCCCGTGTAACCCAAATGGTAACACCGTAAACTGAAATAGCCCTTGGGGTGTTGAGAAGGCTGTTTTCTCCTGATCCGCTGGGTTGAGAGGTATCTGCCAATATCCTTTGGTTAAGTCCAAGGTGCTCAAGAATGATGCTGTTCCCAGCTTCTCTATCAGTTCATCAATTCTGGGCATTGGGTAGGCTTCGTATTGGGAAATGGCGTTTAATTGCCTAAAATCCATACAAAACCATGTGGTACCATCTGGTTTGGGCACAAGTACCACAGGTGAACACCATGCGCTCTTGGAGGGAATAATGGTACCTAGTTTCAGCATACTATCTATTTCTTGTGCTATCTCTCCCCTTTTTGCTTCGGGGATTCTGTAGGGTCGGAGGCGTACAATCTTGCTTGCCTCTGTGGGGATGCAGTGGGTAGCCATATGGGTTCTTCCTGGTATACTCGAGAATACTTTTGCCACAGGTTCTAAGGTGGAAAATAACTCAGTTCTTTGGGTGTCGCTCAATTGTTCCCCCAATCCCACATCTTGTATGCCGCTAGCCGAGGGTGTGACCATTTGTTCTGGGACCGACAGCTCTGCCAGGGTTGTACACAATACAGCTGAGACCCCTTCTTTCCATAACTTGAGGAGATTAATGTGATAGTTCTGATGTTTGTTTCGCCTATCAGATTGTTCTACCTCATAGTTAACTGGGCCCAATATTTTTGTGATGCTGTATCGGCCTTTCCATTGGGCGAGCATTTTGTTGGTGTGAATGGGTAATAGCACCAACACCTTGTCTCCTACTTTAAGTGTTCTCGGTCTGCTTCCTTTATCATAATATTCCTGTTGTCTTTCTTGATCCTGGCCCAGGTTTTCCTGTGCATAATCTCTGAGTTTTCCCAGGTGCTCTCTTAAGTCATTAACATATTCAGTGAGGTTTGTTTCCTCCGGTTTTCCCAGGTATCTTTCAGTAATCCCAAGATAGATTTTGGCTGTCTCCCAAATAATAATTCAAATGGGGAATACCCCGTTGAAGATTGCGGCGTGTCACGTAAAACCATCAACACCCATGGTAGCACTCGCTCCCACCCAGACCAGTGGGACTGGTGGCTCTTTTTATCATTTGTTTGATCGTTTCATTATATCTTTCCACCATCCCATCTGTGTGGGTGGTACACAGAGGTTCTCAAATGGTTGATTCCAAGGGTCTTGCATACCTCCTTCATGATAACTGACATAAAATTACGTCCTTGGTCGGTAACAATCTCTAAAGGAATCCCTACTCTGGCAAAGTAGGGCAAGAGGCCATCACATACTTGTCTTGCAGTCATTTCTCTTAATGGAAAGGCTTTGGGGTACCTAGTGGCATAGTCCACTACCACTAGTATGAACCAGTATCCTCTGCTGGTAGGTTCCATGGGTCCCACAATGTCTAGCCCTATTCTCTGAAAGGGTTCTTTGATCAAGGGCATCCTTTGTAGCGGGGCTCGGGCCGGTATATGTGGGCTTGTTTTCTGACATATCCCACATTCTTGGCAATACTTTGACACCTCCGCGTAGACTCCGGGCCAGTAGAAATTTTGCAACACCCTTTTTATCGTCATGTTCTCCGCTAGATGTCCCCCTGTGGTATGGTCATGTGCCGGCTGTATCAGCCCTTTCCTGTAGGACTGGGGAACCAACAATTGCTCCTTCTCTATGTTATCAGGCCCTTGAGTTGCTCGATATATTAATCCGTGTTTTTCTCTAAAGTAAGGCGTAGTAGGGCTGGTCCCGCTAGTGTCTAGGGCTTGTTCTCTGGCTCTTTTTAGCGTTTCATCTAACCCTGTTTCTGTTCGAAATTACGGCATATGACCCCCTACTTTCCAGTCTATAATGGAAATGTCTCTGTACTTTTCCTGATTCCCTCGGTTCATCCTTTTCTGGGTTTTGGATAATTTTTCTCGACTGCAGGGCCCCACTAGATCAGTTTGTGCAAAGGGGGCCTCTCTTAACCATCTATCAAATTCCGGTAGATCTGTTCCTATCAGTACCAGGGCGGGTAGGGTAGGAATAATGGCTGCTTTGATTGGTATCTCCTGCCCTTGCAATCCCAACACAATGTCTTTGGTAGGATACCCTTTCACATCCCCATGCACGCATTTGATGCCAATGGTTCTCACCTGTTCGTAATCTTGCTCGCTCACATGGGGCTGTATTGCCGTCTGTCGGCTTCTGCTATCCATCATTGCTTGACGGGGATGTCCGTCCACTGTGACTTCTATCACATAAGGTAACCGTTTCCTTCTGTATTCCTGAGTTTGTAAGGTCCCAATTTCCATTGGTTCAGGTTTCGGTTTTCTGGAGCAGAATCGAGCAATATGACCCCATTCCCCACATTCGAAACATTGGTGTGCCGTTCCTTTGTTTGTAACAATCCCATTAGGTCGGGGTTCTGGCCGGTTCCTTGGTTCGGTGCTTGGCCCCTTGTAAGGCCCACTGAGTAAGGCGGGAGTCTCCATACTTGGTCTCAAGTGGGTCACTGGGAAGGGCCGAGTGTTACCTGCCTTCTGATATGCTGTTGCCACATCTATGGCCTTGGTTAAGGACAGATGGTGATGTTGCCTAACCCACCTCTGTATGGGTCCGGGTAAGGCATCAGTGAATTGTTCCATCATTACTTTATCCTTCATCTGTCCTATTGTGGCATAGCCTGTTTGCAGCAATTTTTCCGCCAAATCTTGCACTCTGTAGAACAATTGTCTTGGGCTTTCGCCGAGTTTCAATCTGGTTTCTCTAAACTTGAGTCTGTATGATTCTTCATCCATATCGAGTCTCTCCAACACTGTTTTTTTGATCTCGGTATAAGGAGTGTCCCCTGTGGGATTGGCAGCTTGGTATGCCCCCTGCATTGGCCTCGTGAGCAGGGGTGCGAGGTAGAAGGCCCATCTGTCCTGCGGCCATTGAGCTGCTCTGGCTATTCTCTCAAAATTCACAAAGAAAAAACTGGGGTCTTCTCCTACTTGGTATTTCTGTGATACCGTGGACGGTATCACGGGATGCGTCCGTGTGGTGGCCACTGCTTCTCCCAATATTCTTAAAGCTTCCTGTCCTTGCTCTTGAGCCGCACTTTGCACTTGTATGGCTTGTTGGAGGGCTTGTCTATCTGCTTGCGCCTGATGGCCTTGCACTTGGATAAGTTGTTGCAGTTGCTGCTGCCCCTCTGTGAGTGCCTTTATCACAGCTTCCATTCTGTCTGCCTTGGCGTTCTCTTGAATCCCACCGCTGCCACCACTGTAAAGTAGTAGACTGTAGTCGGAATGCAGGGTTAACAAGGTAAGATTTATTGCTGTGTTAACCTTTCCACCAGCCCCTCATTATAAACAACAAAACATGCTTAAATGTGGCTCAGCAGGCTTGCTCGGAAAAAGGGTGAATCAATTCAGAGTTTGCATGAATGTCCTCTTAACCTTTGCTCCTCTTTGAAAGAAAAATAATCAGGTCACATAAATTCCTTTCCCCTGACACTAGCTTTCCATTCCTTCGCCAGCTGTCCAAATGGGGTTTAAAAAAACAAAACAAACAGAGAGGGTAAACCCACGGAAACACTGTCCTTTGAAAATGGTTTACGGCCAGGTTTTCCTTGTCAGTGAATCTGCTTCGGTAGTGTTTCCCGGCGCTGCCGCTCCTCGAGCCTTTCCTGGCAGAGAGTCTGCCTCTTGATAAGGATCTCTGCGATGCCGCTCCTTCAGCCTCCTAGTACGCCCAATACACATCACCTAGGGATTCCTCCCACTTCTCTGTGGTCTCCAGCCAGTGCTGCTGCTGTAATGAGAGACACCTGATGAGTTTCCCGGGGCTTCTTTTAACTCATGCTCTGCACCTCCCCTCCCCTCAGCTTCCACCCGCCTTTCCTGCCCACTTCCCACACCTGCAGCCAGTTTGCCTTCACTCCTCCACCCTGCTCCATGCACTGTTTGTCCATCCCAACTGCTATGGGTGTACCTCTCACTGTACCGCATGACAGGGCTGTATCTATATCGCTTCCCTTTGTTCATTTTATCTTTTCCCCCACCTTGTATCCATTTCCCGTGGTGGGTTATGGGACATGTAGTTTTGTTCTGTCCTGCTGATATAACTTTTTGGGGGCTGGGTCTGAAAGTTAGAATAGGGTTGTCTTTTATCTCCATTGCCTCTTCGACCTCCTCACACTTAGGTACATGCCCTCCAAAAATTGCGTCATCCCAAGTAAAGTACTTTGCTTATGCAGATGACCTGGTGCGTATGGATTTAGCATTTTCTGGGATAAGAATGCTTGCTGAGGACCTGTGGAAGTACGCTGCAGAAAAACAGTTAGTCATCAATCGTCAGAAGACTGAATTGATATTATTCAACGAAAGGCGAGTGGCAAGACTTGCTCTGTTGATTGAGGACGCCAGAGTCGAATGCACAGACAACTATCAATATCTGGGTGTTGAACAGGAGCGTAAAAGAAACTACCCAGAGTGTGAAGGCATTAGAAAAAGGAAAGCTATGCAGCTGACAGCTCTGATATCCTCATTCTCCAAGAGCACAGCCGGCTACAGCCTGAAGGGAATCTTAAAGGTGTAGAAGCAGTGCTTTTGCCTGCCGTGATATATTGCCTGGAATGGCTCACGATGGCCGATCTGGCTTGGGTCGGCGGTTTGGAGGCTCAGTTTTGCCATAGGATTCTGGGTTTACCAACTTGTGTTCCTATAGAGATCATACGCCTAGAATTGAGAATGTGCTCAATGGAAAGAATGGCACTAATGAGACAAGCTTTAATCAGTCCCTGGTGCCGTTTATTAAACCTAATTGGAGCAGATATGAAGTCTAGGAAGGGACCATATATGTAGAATCTGTTCTGGACCTATTTAGAGCAATCAATTCGTCCCCAAAGTGGGAGTTGAGATATTGGAGTCCGTCCAAGGAATTCAAGATCAAAATAATGGCCTGTGACAGAATAAAAAATCACATGCACTTACAGGGTCTTAAATCATATCAGTACACAACATCTGTGTTATACACTATGGGTGCCCCCCCCCAACCCCCGCGTTATCTCATGCTCTGCCCATCTGAACATTTGAACAGGGTTTTATTGCTACTCAACTCAAATTGATTGCCTGTCCTAGGCAACATCGGACCAGCAATGAAAATGAAGCGAAGTGAAAGGTTCTAACGTGTGCGCAGGAATTAAAATTGTACGGAAACAGAGAAACACGTCTTCACTGAGTGTCAAAAGCTATCCAGTTAAATTTAACCAAGTGCCAAGTGCATCCATGACCTGGCTACAGTCAGAGAGAGCGTCTTTTGGCTCTGCTGTCTGAATACAGATACTAATGGGTTACATTTGGCCTTATACCGCTTATGGAGGGCTTTTGAGCAACAGAAAGCAGCCATGGGGGTGATGGGGGGGGGGGGGTGGGGGGGTGTATGTAACCCCTTTATAAAACCATCTGTGTGCGATTGTGAGGAGGATGAGAACGTCCATATAAACGATGGATTTTTTATTCTGTGTTTTCTTACTCTATTTTACTGATGTAATGTAATCTATTATATGTTTTACATTGTGTACATATTTTATCTTAGTATTCCGTTTTTTTATTTTTCTGGATTATTTTCTGTTTTATGTGTAAAAAAATGTATTTGGCTAAAACACATTAAAGCATAACATAATATAAAGTATAATTTTCAAGATTCTTGGGCATTGTTGACTCTTCTCTTCTTGGGGGAGTATGGACATGGATCTTGACATTCCGATCCTCTGCTCCTCTGCTGCCCTTTCCACTTCATTAGGATTGCTGGGACGGGAGAATAGCTCTGTGGGAACGGCGTGGGTCTTGGAAGCAAGACCACGCTGAGCAAACGCAGGTTCGAATCCTGGTCCCATGCTTGTGAAAAAAACGAAAAATAAAAAACGTGCATTATAAATAACATGCAATTAAACTAGCACCTTGACACCAATGGGTTATGTTCGCTGTAAATATATGCAAAAAACCCCACAAAAAAACAGTAAATTGAGATGATGGACATACAAAAGTTATCAAAATGCTAGCACTGGGGAATCTTGGGCTCCTCCAGAGTGGCTTTCAGTGCCCTGTGTGTCAAACCACGTGTTATTTGACTCATGAGTGAGGACGGAGCAAGGACCATTTGGGGTCCTCCTCATCATGAGGTGTGTATGAGGATGCTGAGGAAAAAGAATCCATAGAGGCTTCTTCTCCACAGCCAAAACACAAAGAACTGCAGACAACCATGTATGCCATTAGTCTCATGTCAAGTACTTCACGTGTCCTACATGAGACACAGCAGGCCCTTTCCTGCCCAATATGGCAGCAGCTCCCACCCATTGATCTTGTGCAATTATGACACCGTAGACTTTATCCAAACCCTGCCATTATGCCGTCCGAAGTGAGCAACCCTACACCTCTTACCTATTTCCAGTAGCATGTTTTGGCAAGAAGAACCCATTTTCTGTCAAGCTCTCATAATCAAGTCCCATTGACACTTCTTTCCCCAAATCCATGTGGTACAGCCGCCATATGTCATTGCCCTCTCAACCTAGGGTCCTGTCCAGCAGGCCCATTGGGATGGCACTGCCAATCTCTTATTGACCCCTGCCCAGTCGAATTGGAGTGGGATTCTTAATCAGAAACTGTGCTACTCTAAAGCCCAGCAGTGGGGTGGTCTTGGTAGTAATATATGAGTAGGCAACTCAGCTGCCTGCCCCAATCCCTTTCCAGTGGACAGGAAATAAATGACTGAGGGATTATGGGATACTGGCAGTATTATGCTTAATTATGCTGGCAATGGCTCCAGTGCTTTGTGCAAGTGCTGTTTCCTGCTGGTATTTGCAGGTTGAATCTTTTTTTTTTACAAGGAAAGAAAAAGAACCAAGCTACTTGGGACCATAATTAATACTGCTGTGGAGGCTTGATTTGGAGTTTATTCCCTGCTGGACTTTCCTGCCGAACCTTATGCTACAGTGCTGTAATGAATTGGGAGCACTAAATCCTTATTTTCCAAGCTGCTTCCCTTCCGGATCCATTCCAGGTTTTTGGCTGCCAGCATTCTGCTTTAATCAAATGACTATGCTTCCCAGAATGCCTGGGCCACTGCTTCATCTCCACCCTTGCAGGACAAGGTTTGGTGGAGGATAGGCAACACCTTTGCTGCAGGTGCAGCAAGCAGCACACCTGAGGCGTGTGCTCGTTAAGCAGCTTTAAAAGCCTCAGTTTGCTTCAGTCCAGCGCTGGTCATTGATGCAGTGTTCCTGTTTGTGACTGGTCCCTTGTTCCTGGTTCTTAGCTTTGTGCCTAGTTCCTAGTTTCTATTTCTTGTTCCTTATCCCTGGATTTTGAAATTAATGTGCTTAATTGTGATTTGTGCTTCCTTGATTCCCTTTATGTTTTCCTCTGTTTGCAGGCAGCATTTGTCAGTGCCTTCCTTTTTGGTGCAGCCCAGTTTGCCTGTGTTATATATTTCTTTGACTTTGCCCTTTGCTACTGTAAACCTTGATGCTTAAGTCTTTGCTCTTTATAGATTTAGTTTCCTGCCTTTTTCCTTGGATGGGTTGGGGAGGTTTGCCTTTGTAATTTCGTTTTCTCTGCTCCTGTTCCATTCCAGGTTTTCCCTTGCACTTCTGCATTTATTTCCCATTGATTATTAGGTGTGGTGTGCTGTTGTAGCTAGCTCCTGTCTGAATGCCTATGTTTTCCTCACTATTCTGTAATCACTATTCCTACTTACCTCTTGTCTTGAGTCGTATGTATTTAGTTATCCTCCCATTGCTGTTATAGCCTTTTTGGGTCCCTGTTTGGTCAACAGGGTTCGTGGGCTTTGCTGACATTGAAGTGGTATTTCTCGTCCTCGTGAGTACTGTTTTTAAGTTACCTTAATCAATATCATCACGAGTGTTAGCTCACAGATCCTGTCGTTGATTGCCCTGTACGTGGGCTTAGCGCTGTCAGTACCTGTAACAGCAATTGTGGGTAAGGAGCTTTCCGACTTTCCTTGTAATCATAAGAAGCTTCTAAGTGCTTACCCCACATCCCTTTTCATATATTTGTATTGTTGTCACACTCTACTTGCACTCCTGGGTTTTAGTATACATGTGTCTTGGTTCCTGTGTGCATGTTGTTTGACTCAAGGCTATTCACTGTGTGATCTTGTACACATTTCCCTTGCCATATTCAATGCCTTTGTCCTCATCTGACAGATTGACCAGCCCACTGTTCCCATTGAATATGTCAAATTTAAGAAAGGCAGCAAGGCCTCTAACAGGTTTGTACAGAAAGTTTCCCCTACATTTACCTGTGACAATCAAATCACTAGTCCTGACATAAATGAACTCCTTGTCACGAATGGGCATTTACGTGCAGAGTATTTTTCCCACTGGATCGCACATCTTACATTGCCTGTTCCTAGTTCTGTCTTTTATTCTTAGCAGCAGAAAACAACACACTGTTAGGCTTATTACACAATAGTACCTCTGTTGTTGAATTCGATGATTCCAGTTATGCTTCACCTCAGATTGAACAGTTTCATGATACAATTATAAAGAATGGAGGGGTTCCTTGCATAACTTCTGTTTTCTACCCTCAGTCTACAGCCTACTCCTCTGCACAAGTACATACTGTAGTCCCTAATGCCAATAGGTCTGATGTCAATAGTTTGCTTATGGGAAACACAGACCAAGTTGGTAAGAGAAAGAATAAGTCACAGAACCTGCAAGCAGTAAATGACAATGTACAATCGGTGCACAACCAGATTGCTAGTGCAGGATCCAGCCCTGATGCCACTATGCCTCCCACTGTGCCTACTGATAGTGATGTACAGTTAATGCAGGGCATGCTAAAAGCTAAGCTTTAGGAGTTAAAACAAGAATTAATTTCTTTACAAGAGGAGAATAAAACCTTGCACTCTTTACTGAATACACCTCAGACTTTATCCGTTGATGTTGATGAAGTGAACACTGTTCAGTCCCTGAGTACAGAGACTTTAGTAAACCATGATATTTGTCAATACGTAAGATCTATTGGGAGTGAAAATCTGTCTTCTAGCACCGCACTTAATCAGGGCATAGTTTCGGACAATTGTCCTGCTGTTTGTCAGGGATTGCAGTTAGCTGAAGATTTACTAGGCACTCCTTTACCTAAGATTTCCAGTGTAGCAGCTCTTCACAACCCTGAGCTAGCACACATGCAAGCTTCTGATTTTCAAACACAATCCACAATGGTGGCATTCACAGATTTAGTCACTACAGTAGGCTTAGGCTCTGCTCTTGTTTCAGCTGCTGAGACTGAAGTAGATGTTCAAGCTGATGTGGAAAACGATGCTACCTGTCATGATGCATACCCCCGGGCATCCAGACCACGTCCATCAGGCCCGGGAGCAGGCATCATGTTGCCTTGAGAAAACCCAGCAACCCCTGCTAGGGGCTGTCGGGGTTCAGTCCTGGCGCCTATGGCGCCAGGCTCATATGGGACATCAGTCCTGGCACCATAGGCGCCAGGCTCATAGGTGCACAGTTACCTGATGCAGACCATGCTGCAAGAAGATCCAAGCCCATGTGAGGCCTGGAAGGGACTACTTTACCTTAGAGACTATTTTGTTACTCGGGTGTGGTCGGGGAGGAATACCTACCTGGGACTACTTTGGAGGCTAGTTAAACCACACCCGAAGAGCAGAACACGCTTCGCGTTATTCTGCAACCAGCAGCGTAACGTTCACCGTGCCAGCAGCAGCATCCAGCCTTCTGCCACGCCCGCCTCGAACCTGGAGCACCTAGAAAGAAGGAAAGAAGCAAAGGTTAGAACAAGAGTATTACCTGATTTCTTACCTGATCCCGGATTCATCGCATCTTCAATACAGAGGAAGGACTGTTTTAAACACGTTGCATCGCCAGCAGCAGCGCCGCGCCATACTCACCGTTCCACGCAGCATCTCTTCGATCCTGCGCTGTCTCCATCTTTACATCGCCGAATTCCGGCACCTAAAGGGGACAAGAAACAACAAGGTGAGCAGAGCGAACAGACAGAGACAATCTCTTTAGCCGCCATATGCTTATCTGATTTTACCGCCAGATGTATTATTCATCAGCACGCCCCATCTTCTTATGCCGCACCTGTAAGAAAAGGAGAAAGCAGCAAGTTTAACCCTGGGCATTATTTACCGGACAGTGTTGGGTAACACAGACTTTTACCAGAGCGCTTTCAGCTGTCAATCTTCTTATTGGGTCAAAGCTGCAAGATAAAAAGAGGAATTGGACAGGAGTGAATTCCAGACATTTTGAACTCTTGCAAACTATAAACTTATGGCTCTTCGCCAGGACCTTTTGGAGTCAGGATTCGTCTACAACTCTTCCAATATCTTCAGGCCAGTGAAGTAACTGGTCATCAACGCGCCCCTGCGTACTTCGCAGGATGGAGGGCTCATCCTTCAAGAATATAAGGTGAGATTGCTGAGAGGGCACTTTAGAGGTGATTAGTGGGGAGGACAGTGGGGGTGCTATCACTTGAATCCACAAGAGGCTAAATCCATCTATCCACTTGTAGGAGAATATTTCTACGGGTCAAGCAGACAAGATTAGGAGGGCAGATCCAGTCAGTCATCGCTGCACTATGCATCATGTGGGTGGAGGCCGCAGCAGTCCGGGTCCAACCGACGCCCCTGTGGGAGCCAGGTGAGCGTAACACTACCTCTGTGTTCACTCTTCCTTCTGCCAATTTTGGTCACAACGAACAGTCAGAGACAATACAGATTTCATGTTCTGATGGACTCATTCCACTGTAGGAGAGAAAAAATAGAGTCAAAGGCTACCCTAACCTAAGGCGTGACATAGGGTCACAAAATTGCAGCAGAGCTAGGTAGATACTAGCTCAAAGGACAAAAACACCTTTAAATGAAAAACAATTATCCAATAAAGAGTTTTATTTATACTAACACAAAAAAGAGACATATTTACAAAAAAGTGCCATGGCACTGAAAGTATGCATCATTGAGCACATTGTAATCTGCACATTTGTGGGTTAGTAGGCAGAGTGACAGATTTGTACATGTATTGTTTAGGATAACAATACAGTCATATTGTCGACACACAGATTGGTGTTTCTGGTTCGGTATATTGATGGCAAGATGCGGTATATTGATGGCAAGATCCTCCCTCACATCCTGTCCCCCTTAGACATTCAGGCGCCTAAGGAGGGCTTCTGTGCAGAAGCCTGCCAAAGGACGGCGAACAAAGGAACCAAACCTGGTTTGGCGCGCAGAGTAAAACACAAGGAAGACCTTTAGAAAAAGAAATGACGAATAAACCCAGCCAGCACCAAATAAAAGTAAATGGGGTACAGCGGATTTAAGTTTGAGGCTACTAACTTAGCCTAAAACAGTACCAAGGCTATTTAAATAGACCGCGGTAGGAAAAATCGGGTAGATACCACTGCCACCAGCCAAATCTTAAAGAAAGGGGAACAAAATAATGTTTCATGAGAAACAGACAAAAAGGGATAACTATTAACCCTTTCCAGAACTCTATGTAAGATAGTTTGTACTGGGTCCTTGAATTTAAAAAGACTAATAAAGTCAATGGCAACTTTACATGTTCTGGGAGACAGTAGTCAGTCCCAGAAAATGGACTTTAAAGTGGGAAGTCTGAAAATGACAACCCTGTGTCACTGCACTAAAGGTGCTGTGTAACACACAGTAAAAAGATGATGCCTATGGAGTAGGTGAAGCTCCACAGTCTATGAACACAAAAGTGTTAAACACACACAGCAAAACACATGTAAGAGTGGGGAAAAAGTTTCACACTCTTACCAGGTGAAAAAAATAAATCCCAGAAATCCAGCAAAGCTGCTGAAGGACTCAGTAGGTAAGGGAAATTAGCCATTCTGGAGAATACTCCCTAACAGCAGAATGCCTGCCTTTTACACAAGATGATTCTCCAAACTGCTTGACTTTAGCATCAGAGCCCCCCGAATATGCAGCATCAAAGTTTGAGACTTTTGCCAACATGCCTGCAATTTACTCACCTCCCACATGTCCGCTCTCGGAAGAAAGGCTAACAGAGCATCTACCATTGTCTAATGCATGTTTAACTAGCCTGCCTTCCTCCTCAAGGACCTATAAGTGTCCGCTCCCAGTGACTGAGTTTCCTGGGCCTTCCAACTCTGCTTCAGATCCTGCAAACCCTTCATGCCTTTCTTCGACCCATGAGTATTTTCCTCACCAGAAGCCTGCCTATGACTCTCCTAGACTGCAGCCTGATTCTATGCACTCCAGTCCATCTGCCTTTGTCCACAGGCCACCATTTCCATCAGTGCCACCTCCAAAGAAAAAGCACTCCGATCATGGAAAGAAGATTCCTCGTGCGGGGTGCGGGCTCCGGAAGACGGCCGTGGGAGGGGGTATACTGTCATGTTTCGCTCCCTTCGCTCCCATTCCCACCACTTGGGGGCATGATTTGGGGTTTATTCCCTACTGGACTTACCTTCCGAACCTTAAGCTACAGTGCTGTGATGAATTGAGAGCGCTAAATCCTTATTTTCCAAGCTACTCCCCTTCCGGATCCATTCCAGATTTTTGGCAGCCAGCATGCTGCTTTAATCAAATTACTATGCTTCCCAGAATGCCTGGCCCACTGCTTTATCTCCACCCTTACAAGCTAAGGTTGGGTGGAGGATAAGCAACACCTGGGGCTGCAGGTGCAGCAAGCAGCACACCTGAGGCGTGTGCTGGTTAAGCAGCTTTAAAAGCCTCAGTTTGCTTCCGTTCAGCGCTGGCCATTGATGCAGTGTTCCTGTTTGTGACTGGTCCCTTGTTCTTAGCTTTGTGCCTAGTTCCTAGTTTCTATTTCTTGTTCCTTATCCCTGGATTTTGAAATTAATGTGCTTAATTGTGATTTCTGCTTCCTTGATTCCCTTTATGTCTTCCTCTGTTTGCAGGCACCATTTGTCAGTGCTTTGCTTTTTGGTGCAGCCCAGTTTGCCTGTGTTCTATATTTCTTTGACTTTGCCCTTTGCTGCTGTAAACCTTGATGCTTTAGTCTTTCCTCTTTATTGATTTAGCTTCCTGCCTTTTCCTTGGATGGGTGGGGGAGGTTTGCCTTTGTAATTTCGTTTTCTTGGCTGCTGTTCCTTTACTTTCTCTTGGAATCCATTCTAGGTTTTCCCTTGCATTTCTGCATTTATTTCCCATTGCTTATTAGGTGTGGTGTGCTGTTGTAGCTAGCTCCTGTGTGAATGCCTATGTTTTCCTCACTATTCTGTAATCACTATTCCTACTTGCCCCTTGTCTTGAGTCGTATGTATTTAGTTATCCTCCCATTGCTGTTATAGCTTTTTTGGGTCCCTGTTTGGTCAACAGGGTTCGTGGGCTTTGCTGACATTGAAGTGGTATTTCTCGTCCTTGTGAGTACTGTTTTTAAGTTACCTTAATCAATACCATCACGAGTCTTAGCTCACAGATCCTGTCGTTGATTGCCCTGTACGTGGGCTTAGCGCTGTCAGTACCTGTAACAGCAATTGTGGGTAAGGAGCTTTCCGACTTTCCTTGTAATCATAAGAAGCTTCTAAGTGCTTACCCCACATCCCTTTTCATATATTTGTATTGTTGTCACACCCTACTTGCACTCCTGGGTTTTAGTATACATGTGTCTTGGTTCCTGTGTGCATGTTGTTTGACTCAAGGCTATTCACTGTGTGATCTTGTACACATTTCCCTTGCCCTATTATTTTAAAAACAACAGGGGAGTGTAAGGAGACTAGTAAAGTTGTTCCAGGAGAGACCTGTGAATACACGCACGCGTAACGCTGCTGCACGCAAAAGGGCATGTAACAAACTGACGACTAATGCAATGCAACTTTGAATGGTACAGCAACTGAGGGCAATATTCCCCTAATTCCACAAACGGAAACGTCTCATGGACTAATACCCTCATTCTTTCCAGTAACTTGGCTAGAAATCCTGGCACAAATGAATAATACTGACAGTGAGTTACCAGACTTGGCCTGCCCTAGTGAAATTGGAGAACAGGAAGTAAGTTCAAATTTGGGAGACATTCATAATAACTGCCTGTTGGACCTTTGTTACTCGATCTAGGGGAGCATGATGGGAAACGGGAGGACCAGTCTTCTAACTAATATCAATCCAGAAGACACGTTGATGTTGCCCAACAAACTGGATCAAAGGGAGAGGATACTTTGAAGCTCGCCTAATATGTGTCCGGATTCAGACTACTCCCTTTCTCTTTTTATCCATTCTGCCCAAGTTGATCAATTCACAGAAATCCAGTTGTGTCTATCAACACTACAGTTTGCAATGATAGTTATGCTTAAACTATGTGGACAGATAAGTGACAACTTGGTGGGGGCTGAAACAGAGGGCATCAGACCAAGATTCCCCATTCTACAATCCCACCGCCTAATAGTAAACCGAGTGGTAATATGAGGGAAGGTGAATGGCTAAGGACAACAAAGTGATAACATAAGATGAGATTGTGATACTTTCGGGGGGAACGGATGGAGGTCAAGGCTCAGTGTCCCTTGCTGTCTACCAAAATCAAAAAACAATGTACCCTATTGCAATTATGGCCAAATTCAGATTCAAAATATATCATATACTTTTGCAATAAGCTCAAATATTATTGTCGCAAACAATTTTTTATATATACAAAAATAACCTAGCTCAAGTTCATCAATTGGTTGGAACTGTAGTGAAACTAGTTCCTAAACCTAATACACTAGTCTTTCTAATTAGAATATTCCTGTATCCTTTGTCATTGTCTACCAGACACGTCAAGAAAATCGACAGGCCCGCAAGGACATTAGGAAGCAGTCTGGTCAGACTAAACATATTGGTGCTATCCCTTTGGACTCAGGCAATTTGCCAAAGAAATCCAAAAGAGTCCGCAAGAAGTGTGCACGCAGAAAAGGAGATTGGACAAGAGAACGGGCACTTTGACGAGTTGGTTGCTGCCCAGCGACAAGTCAATGGATAGCAACAACTCGGACGTTGAGTCTGTGGCAGATGGGGAAAATAAGACAGAGCATAATCCTGATGAAGGAAGGTATAATGCTCGCTCAACCCCAGATGAAGTAAAGAGAAGCATGAAGCACGACCCACCAGCGGAACTGGCCCATACTATGGCGCAAGTAGACGGCGAACCAGACCTTACAATCAAAAGAATGCACCAACAGCAGAGAAACAAGTGGGTGAATCACCCAGCATTTCTTAACATTATGCACCAAATTCCTTCTCTGAGAGTCTTAATATCTGAAGACTTTGATTTTGTGGAGCCTCTCAAATGTCTTAATTCAAATGTATCCCAAATACACTGTAAGGTCCTTGAGTCGACCACCCCGATTCACAACTATAAAAACCAATTATGTAAACTTGGCCTGTTAAACGGGAAATCATATTGTGCCTCCTTTTGTAATATATATTGGCCTAAACCCAGTCACTGTGCGAAGAAAACTGCGCTTCAAATGTTCCGATTTTAGATCGACTTCGCCGCCATTTTTGGGATCATCTGCCATTTTGATTTCTGTTCAAATGTAACTCTGTGTTCTAAAATGGTGGACTGTGTTTCCAACATGTAACCGAGCCGTCCCGACCCTTTCACCATAGTTAATGTTTAGGCTGTCCGTTGGCCGAATGTTTAGGCTGAGTGAAGAGACCTTGTCCTATGCCTGACTTGTGGTTTAAGGATTGTCTGCGCCAATAAGCCTCATCAATGAACATACATCGAAACAATGCAAAGTAAATGTCGAACGTGGACACTGGTTGAACTGCATTGTAAAGGGAATGTGCAAAGGCTTACTGCTAAATCTGGGAATACACTGTTGCCATTGTAACTTTTTTGTATGTAAAGCGAAGATAATCCGTGTGCATATTATTGTATAAGCCATAAGTGAACTCGGCACAAACTCTAGACCATGGATTATTAACTTGCAGAGGGGCTGGACATTATTACTGAAATTGTATAAATAACCGAATGTCTAGATGTCGAGTACCTCTCACTTCTCACACTGAAGGGCTGGTATTCACTGTGATGTACTGAGGGCCAGATAGCTATCTGTTTGGTTTCTTTGTAAACTGCGCAGTAGTAACATAGATCTGTGAATCTGTATAAACCTGTGTTTGGTGTATTTCCTTTTGGTGGTACTCAGCTTTGATATTTCCTTGCTTTTACAGGCCTGGTTCTGGATGAGGACCCAGACCCTGACCTGCCGATACAGGGGAATAGACCCTCTCTCAACAACCTCCCCTTAAAGCAAAAGCTGAAAGATGGATCCGAAGGAGAGGCAAATATTGATGAGATACAGAGAGCACTGAGATGGCTCCCAGCAATAACTATTAGAGATCAATGGAGGATTTCTATCTCCTTATGGGCTCTTGATTGGCTTGAAGCATCCCCTGAAGCTGCTTAGAACTATGACCACTGAGTGTTCGGATCATATCCTTGTGGTAGAAGTTGAGGTTAAGTTGAGCGATATTGAAACATGTTTATTGGCTGTCTGTTAATATGATTCCCTGGAGGAACACACACTGATGACATTTTGAATGCTTTAGCTAATGTCTTTGCTGGTTGGAAGTGGGATAATAAAGGTGGCCTCATTTTTGTTGGTGGGAGGGGCTTTAACACCGTTATAGTATCACTTCCTATGATAATGTTGTCAGTGAATCTAAAATGTCTCACCCTAAGCGAAATGCACAAGGTAATAAATGGTTAAATTCCTTAAGCGATTGGAGCTGGTATGTGCTTAATGAGTGCACAATGGGTGACACTCCTGACAAAAGTATGTGGAGGGCAGGCAAAAAACAAGCTACTCTAGACTATCTATTTGCTAATTCAACCTTAATGCTACACGTTATCCAAATGAGGACACAGTTTAATAAAAGAAGCGACCACGCCATTATAACCATAGAGGTGGCCTTAAATGCCACTGCTAGAACGTATTCACCTTCTGGAGAGCTGCAAGAAAATCATGCTGGCAACTGGGTAAACTGGTCAGAGAAAAATATCCAGTGGTTTAATAACTATTTATATACTGTTAAACACAAAGTATTTGTGGATCGGGCTAACATGACGGTAGATGAGATAGAGGAGTGGACTTCAGTCATTACATCAAAGGCCCTGCAGAGTAAAAATGCATATGCACTACTTGAGTCTGACAAGCGCCACCAGTATCAGAAAAAGATTAGAGACAGGAAAAGTGAAACGAGATGGGAGATCCGTCAAGTAAAAAACAAGATCTGTACCCTAAATCTTCTCTCACAAATTAAGATAATCAAAAACTGGTACTGAAGTTGGGTCAGATGGTGGTGCCAGAGTGGTCTCCCTTCTGAAAAAGCCTAAGCTGGATCCTACTGTTCTATCCAACTCTCAACCTATTTCTCTTCTTCCCTTTTTATCTAAACTTCTTGAATCACTGCTGTCTCCTCTCCTATCTACCTTTCTAGAATCATCCAATCTCTCGGACTTTCAATCTGGCTTCCATCCGGGTAGAGGCACTGAAAGTGTACTAGACGCCGTCCAGGATGATATGGCCAGGCTAGTGGATACGGGAGGAGTAGGCGCCCTGATTTTGTTACATCTGTCGGCAGCTTTCGACATGGTTGACCAGTGCATCCTACTAACCCGCTTAGCCCAGTTTGGTATAGCGGGGCAAGTATTGCCTTGGTGCACATCATTCCTGGCAGATTGCACTCAGACCCTCTCTATTTTGCCATTTCTATCGGCCCCCTGTTACCTCAGCTGTGGAGTGCCTCAGGGCTCCTCCCTGTCTCCAATTTTATTTAATATCTATATTTGGGTCCTTGTGTTTTTGATCCGCTCCTTCAGAGTCAGATGCTACTCATATGCCGACGACACCCAGATTCTTATACGCTTGGATCTCGATCCAGAGGAGGTGTCGTTGTGCCTGCGGGAGTGTCTGGCGACCGTGGGAGAATGGATGAACTGCAATTGGCTCAAATTAAATGGAGACAAAACTGAGGTGATGGTGGGGGCTGTCCACAAACCCCACACTCTGGGTGTCCTCTTTCTGGCCCAAATCTCTAGGCCCCCTTCATGTCAGTAAAGTAAAAAACCTGGGAGTTATTCTTTCGGCTACTCTGACTATAGACAAACAGATTACAGAGGTCTGTCAAGCTGGCCATTTCCAGTTTAGAGTTCTCAAAAAGGTTCTTCCTTTGATCCCAGCCTCATTATGCCCTCCTGTGATGGCGGCTATGGTACTATCACGTTTAGATTACTGCAATTCGCTGTATCTGGCTCAACCTAAGGGCCAGATCCAGTGACTGCAACGTCTGCAGAATCTGGCAGCCCGGCTTGCTACTGGCTCCCCTTATGGGGGCTCATATCACTCTGGTGCTGCACACTCTCCATTGGCTCCCAGTTGCCAAACGGATTGAATTTAAGGCATTATGTATAGTCCATCGGGCTCTTCATGGTCATGGTGCCGAGTATCTACAGACAAAATTCACCCGCTACTTTCCAAGCTGTAATCTCCGATCAGCTTCAGCTGCTTGTCTAGTGGTACCAAAGCTTAAAAAAATAAAAATAAAAAAAAAATAGGAAGGCTGTTAAAACCTATCAATTTTAGTCATAATCGGTTCTGCTCCGTTTGCCTCCCTTTCTCTAGCGCCAAGATACTTTTTGGTGAGCGTGCGCTATACAAATTTCCATAACATAATATAACATATTCTTTAAAATAGGAAGGGTGGCAAAAGATAGCTAGAGTTCTGTGTTTGGGGAACAAGAGGAAGATTTGACAGGCTCTGGTTGCAGCTAAGGTGAATGTTCGTGAAAAAATGGTCAATCCGGTGAGCGAAGCGCAATGGATTGGCCATGTAGAAACGGTGTCAAACCAACAGACTAACCCCAAAGGAATGAACTGGCGAGATGGTCACTTTAGGATCGTCTGGGAAGACATAGGAATTAAAATTAAGAAACTTACGTCTTCCAAATCTCCAGGCCCAGATGGGTTGGCAGCGGTAGTGTTAAAGAGTGCCCCGGAACACTGGGCAACAATCCTAAAAATATTGTTTGGGAAGGTGGCTATGGCTATGGCTATGCGCTTATTGTGGCCTTCACCTCTTCCTTTGACCTGTATATGGTATGGATGCGAATTGGCGGTCTTAAACTGTTCTTTTTGTTTTTTTTCTCTTTTTGTTTTTTTTCTCTTTTTTCCTTTTTAGTGCTTTTGGTAAAGCATGTATTTTATGTTGAAATTTGTGAAAGGTTATAATCTTTTTAACCTTATACAATAAAAAAATAAATAAATAAACAGGCCCGTTATTAGCTCCCTGGTCCCCTTGCGTGACCCGCAAAGGATGTCTGGTCTGAGGGAACCTCGTAATAGGGCGGAATGGGTTTACTGGCACCAGCACCATTACTGGCGCCGTTAAACCCATTCCACCCACCTCATAATGAGGCCCTTTTTCTTGACCTATGGCAAATTCTAGGGGAATCCAGCAGGGGTGTGGTTTGGCACTGTTTCTGTTTAATATGTATTTGGCAGGCCTTCCAGAATATCTAGAGAGGCTGGAAACATGCCTGCCTAAGGTAGCATCGCTGCATATCAAATACTTGGCCTACGCCGATGACTTGGTGCTTATGGATATGACCATTACTGGTATGAAAAAGCTTCCCAAGGCGCTATGGAAATATGCTGCAGAAAACCATTTAGTAATCAATCGACAAAAAGATGCAACTAATGCTATTCAAACATAAGAGAGGAGCTCACCCTGCACTTCTGATTGAGGGAGTGAACATTGATTACACTGACAGCTATCGATACATGGGGATGGAGTTAGATAACAAACGGAACTATCCAGAGTGTGAAGCTGTTAGGAAAAGGAAAGCAATGCAGATGACT
Organism: Ambystoma mexicanum; assembly: GCF_040938575.1. Lineage (NCBI taxonomy): Eukaryota > Metazoa > Chordata > Amphibia > Caudata > Ambystomatidae > Ambystoma > Ambystoma mexicanum. The sequence continues at coordinate 1,093,222,100 of NC_090929.1, forward strand.
GCCTTGATTGCTACTTTCAGCCACAGCACCACGGGATACAGCCTGAAGGGAATCCTAAAGATATATAAAGAATGTGTTTGTACTGCTGTGATATATGTCCTGGAATCCCTCATGCTGACGGATATGCCCTGGGTCACCAAGACAGGGGCCGGATTTTCTTTTTGCGGACGGATCTTGGGACTACCATCCTGTATCCCAATTGAAATAATATGCCTTGAATTGGGCCTTTTCTCAATGGAAACATTGATCTTGATAAGGCATGGCCTGCTATATATAAAGGCTCTAACTGAACCACAGTGCCCATTACAAAAATGGGTGGGCTTGGACATGAGGAACAGAGAGAATTCTGTGTATGTAAAGTCCACTCTGGACCAGTTTTGGCTAATTAACTGGCTACCAAACTTGGAGCTTGGATGCTGGAAGCTGCGAACGGAGTTTAAGATCAAAATGTTCGATTGGGACAGGATAAAAGATCACACACACACCTCCAGAAGTTGAAATCATACCAGTTTACATTGTACATGCTATATACCCTGGGACTAGCGCAGCATTACCTTATGCTATGCCCCTCAAGAAATCTGAGTAGGTTTGTTTTGCTCATTCGAATAATTAGGTTGCCATTTTCCTTGCCAGGACCGGCAAGGAAAATGAAGCACAGTGAACGATTTTGCCGTGTCTGTAAAATGAAGGTTGTTTGGAGACTGGGACGCATGTTCTAACTGAATGCCCTTGTATGGCTGAAGCTACCACATCAAACTTGGTTGGATATGTCCATGATTTATCTTCAATTAGCGAGAGCGCCTTTTGGCTCCACAGCCTGAATACAAATAATAATAAATTACAATTGCACTATATTGTGTATGGCTATCATTTGGGCAACTGTTGGCTCGTGCTGAACTGAAAACATCATTTTAACCTGACAAGATAACATGGGGTGAAGCGATGGAGGAAGATAGAAATAGAATATAGCAAAGGGTAAGTAGAAAACTGAATTAGAGAAAATATCATTATACCACCATATTACCGTTCTCTATGGCATACGCTCCCTTCATCATGGATACAAACTACTTGCAATTCACCGCATTGGGTATGTCTGATGTCTCCTTCAATTACCTCAAACTGGAAGTCTTTGACTAAAACACATTAAAGTATAAATAAAACAATACAATTATGCTTATAGAGAGTGAGGGGGTGGGTCTATAAAGAATGGGAAATAAAGGTTCCTGTCATGCAGGCTGCTGCTTTAAAAGAGAGCATTGGGATGAGGAAGAACAGGTAGCTAATGGCTTTTTAAAGGTTTCTTGAAAGGGGAACACCTCACATTCTTAGGATTGGGGTAAGGAGAAGGGATGAGACCGAGAGAGCTATATCTGGTTTAAGATGACAGTGCCCTTAACCTATGCTGGTTCTGCTCAGTTTACCTTTCTCAAATCAAGACCTTGCCCATGGCACATCAAAGCAGCACTCTACTTAAAAATACTGTTAGTAACTAACATTGTTTTTTGCCTTTTTTGGCAACTATTTGTTATTGTATTCCCCTTCAGCCTGTTTACGTTTTTGTATATCAGCTACACAACTTAATTTAATATCATAGTCAAAGGCTATGTGACATCACTTCCTGTAATGACATTGGGAATGTGATGTCACTTCCAGTACCCTCTGTATTTTCGGGAAATAACTGATGCCCCAGTGAAAGCGAAACACTTTCAGTAACTATACCTCTGTCATAATTGTTCATGTTTCATGGCTAGAGGTAGTTAAGTCTGCGTTTTTTTGTCTCCAAAAATACTCACGACTTCCACATTTAAAAGCTTTCTGTTGTCTGGAAAATGTGACTCTTAGAGAGCAGAACTGTCACAAATAAAGCGCCACTCGTGTTTAGCCACCAACAGAAGGGGGCCGGCAGCAGGCAAAATCCTAAACACAGCAGCTGCAGTACTGTTTTCCATAAACAGTCTTGTTTGATTCGGAAACAGCATTTCGTCAGTTGACCCTCTGTTTGATGGTAAAACAAGAAAGATACAGTCCGAAAGGAAGCCTTATTTCCAGTCTGCCCGGTTTTCGTGCAGGGTAAGGGAGTGCACGACACATCAGTCTTTCCCACTATGACCTTGCAGAGACTAGTAACATACATTTTGCATAAGATTGTGAAATTTTAATCTAGCTCTTTTCCCTGAATGTCATAGATTCATGATTGTGTATTTTAACTGTGGTTTCTAAACCCTGTGGAAACCTCTTCATTGCTTGAAGCTCTTTCAGATTGAGGCTGTACTCTAGGATGCACAGCCTGGCTGGGGCCTGGGTGAAGAGTAGGCACCCAAACCAAGGCCGTGACTGGAAGGGTGGACAGGCAGGTCGAGCCCTCGGCTCCCCTAGGTGTGGTTGGACCCTTTGCTCCTTTTGGCAGTGTGGTTGCATTCCATGTTGGAGGTGCCCTGGTTTCTGGGCATAGCTGCATGCTTTGGAGGCGCATGCTTGTGGGGTCCACGATCCAGCCTATACGCAAGATAGCATGCCTATGAGGCACAGCCTGCTTGGACTAGGAAGTCCCTGAATTCTGTATGCTAACAAGCATGAGAGGGACCACACTATATGTGCCGGTATGCCGTGGCTACAATGACCTTTGTACATTTGGTCGACATCTTTTGATGGAGTTAATTATATGTTAATTCAAGACACGTACGTCTGTACCATCGGACCGCACTCCAGGGAAGTATTCATAAATAAAAAGTTCACAAAATGGTATGGCAGACCTTTTCATTCCATATTTCTCATAGCAGATAAACAGGGATGGGCAAACCCAAATAATATGTTTCGCAACCCTTCAGTCGCATGTTCACATATATATGCCGCACTATAGTTTAGTTGAGTATCAAGTTCCATAGGAAACCCGAAAAATGAATTGCTAATAACTGTTGACTCATACGACAGATTTGGCAGAAAGTTTGCCAGCAAAATTATACTTACGTACTTACGACCTCCCCAGACAACCCCCCACTCCCTCCCTCCCGACTGACTGGAAATGTTGGGAAATATCTGTTACGAAATAAATAACTTATTAAGACATTAAGGGGCCGATTCATGGAACAAACGTGCGCTGAAAATCTACGCGCAAGCAGGCGCAAGCAGGCGCAAGCGGAAAAAAAGAGGCGCACGCGCACGCGTGCGATTCATGGAAGTCCCTGCGCGTGTCTTCCTCGGGATGTGCGCCAAACCCGTGCATGGCGCACACGTCACGGCAACATCCCGAAAGACGTGCGCGACGCGCACAGTGAAAGCGCACAACCTCTGCGCATACACTAGAAAGTGGGCGGAACACGGGGCGTAACGCGCGGAATGGGGAACAACTCGCGAAAACAAGGGCGTAACTGGGGATGTACTGCAGGGAAGCAGACGGAACGCCCACACGCACCCGAACCACACGTATTCATGGAATCGAATAGGGCAAAGCCACGCACAGCGAAAGACACGCACAAGCCCAAACACGTCCGCCACACGAAGGCAGGCGGTAGCGTCCCTGCGCATTACAAAAGTGGCAACATACAGCAATAGTGCCTGTGCGAGTGGGGCACGTGTATTTTGGGGTTGCACGGGAAGTTACACACGCGATTGAGCGGGGTACGTGTATTTCAGGGGTTCGCGTGAACTTTCTCACGCGATCGGGCCTTGGGGAGCGGGCTACGTGTATTTCAGGGGTTCGCGTGAAGTTCCTCACGCGATCGGGCCTGGGGGAGCGGGCTACGTGTATTTCAGGGGTTCGCGTGAAGTTCCTCACGCGATCGGGCCTGGGGGAGCGGGCTACGTGTATTTCAGGGGTTCGCGTGAAGTTTCTCACGCGATCGGGCCTGGGGGAGCGGGCTACGTGTATTTCAGGGGTTCGCGTGAGGTTTCTCACGCGATCGGGCCTGGGGGAGCGGACTACGTGTATTTCAGGGGTTCGCGTGAACTTTCTCACGCGATCGGGCCTGGGGGAGCGTGCTACGTGCATTTCAGGGGTTCGCGTGAACTTTCTCACGCGATCGGGCCTGGGGGAGCGTGCTACGTGCATTTCAGGGGTTCGCGTGAAGTTCCTCACGCGATCGGGCCTGGGGGAGCGTGCTACGTGCATCTCAGGGATTCGCGTGAAGTTTCTCACGCGATCGGGCCTGGGTGAGCATGCTACGTGCATTTTTAGGGGTTCGCGTGAAGTTTCTCACGCGATCGGGCTTGGGGGAGCGTGCTACGTGCATTTCAGGGGTTCGCGTGAAGTTTCTCACGCGATCGGGCCTGGGGGAGCGTGCTAAGTGCATTTCATTTCAGGGGTTTGCGTGAAGTTTCTCACGCGATCGGGCCTGGGGGAGCGGGGTACCACTCACCTTCTGCCTTGCGTGTAGTAGAACGCGTAGCCAACACCCGCTGTGAAGTAATAGCGTGTGAACCCCAACGGATGGAAAACACACGCACCGCACGAAAAGCACATACAGAACATAAAGGCACGCGGGATCTCCAAGCCCTGCCAGGGCAACGCCCGTGCGCAAAACGTCACAGACGCGCTTACGCTGTAAGGGCCTTTGGTCCAATGAAATCGCGTACGTGTGCTGACGCGCTTACGCGCTAAGGGCCTTTCCTCGAATTACACGCTGACGTGCAGATTTTTCACGTGCCAAATCACTCCGTATCAAGCTGGCCACGCGAAAACACACGGAAGACCACGCTCCTGCCCAAAAGGCCGAATCACTGCCCCCCAGTGCCCCGAGCAGCCTCCCACGTGCCATCTGCTGCTGCCTGCCTGCCTGCCTGCTGCCACCGTGCCCTGCCATTTGGTGCCTGCACATCAGCCATCTGCAGGGGTCCAGTTGCTGTGTCCACCCCTGCTGGTACAGAAGACTCCCGACTCGAATAACATCGCTCCACAGCCCAGCCCCAGGACCCAGTTGCCCACCCACTCCTGCCCCTGGGGTTGCCATGTCGGGCACATCCACATCTGACCCCAGTGGCAACCCCAGGCCAGAGGGGCAGAGGGGCACCAGCTTCACTGCCACCGAAGTTGGTGTCCTGGTGGAGCAAGTCCTGGGGCAGTATGATGCCCTCTTCGGATCGTCCCGCGCCAACAGGGAAGGACGGGATAGGATCTGGGCCGACTGTGTGGTTGCCATCAACGCGGAGGGGGTGGCAACCCGCACCATCCAGAAGGTCAAGAAGCGCTGGGAGGACTTGAGGTCCAGGAGCCTCATGAAGGCCCGGCGCCTCGTGGAGGGAGGCCGGGGCCGCATGAGTTCCATCCAGTTGAGGGTCCTGGAACGCGCACACCCAGCGCTCCACGCCCAGGTCCTTGAGAGGGAGACCCGTCTGGAGTTGAGCGGTAAGTGGCCAAGCATTGCTGTGTGAGACAGGGCATGTTGCAGTGTGCTGGTTGTCTGATACTTGCCTGCATGTGTGACATAGGCCATGTACGCATGTATGTGTGCAGGGACATCATGGGAATGCATGTGCGACCTGTAATGTGTGAACCGCACAGTTGTTGCATGTGTTTGAATGCGACATGGGGAGCCCTGTGCAGATTGCACACATGAGAGCATGGCAGTCTCTGTTCCTGGACATGGGTGGGGGCGAGGGATGGGTGCTGATGCCAGATACATATGTGGTATCCATGTCTGTGTGCCTGACCTGCGTGTCTGTGACTTGTGAGTGCCATGGATGCATGATACATGTCTGTGACAATGTACAGATTCACTGATGCAGCCTAGTCATCCTTGTATGCACTGTGATTGGGGTGTACGGGGCCAGATGGATGTGACTGAGGTGAAGTGTGTGCATGTGATAGGCATGACCCATGATGCATGTGAGTCCCATTACATTGTATGATTCGAGAGTCCATTGGACATGCATTGAAATGTCCATGGCACGCACCATGACTGTCACTGTGTGTGTTTTGCCTGGACTGACACATGTGTTGTGGTGTGACATGATGGAAGTGTACTTTGACAGTGGCACTCATCTGCTATTGCTTCCTGTCTAGGGGACCATTGTACAGTACCCTGATGCTTGTGTTCTATGTCTCCCTCTACGCAGCGGCTAGTGAAGGAGAGGGCGGAGACGGCGCTGTGGAGCAAGGCGGCGGGGATGCCCCCACGGCTGCAGCGGAAGGGGTGGGTGAGCCCCCACAGGGGCCTGCTACGGTGGTAGACGGCGAGGAGCCATCCAGGTTGGTGGTTTCCACAGAGGAAGAGGAGGCCGCCACTGAGGCGCACATGGGGCCTGGTGGGGGCATCCCTGCTGGTGCAAGTGGTGCAGTCCAGGGGCAGGGGCAGGAGACAGCACAGGTCACCGTAGAGGGGCCTGTGCATGTCGCTGTCCCTGAACCTGTGGGTGCACCACCTTGCACCAGCAGGGATGCCCCGTCCCAGGCCCGTCCGCAGGTAGAGGGGATGTCCATGTCATATGACTCCCCTCCACCTGCGGACGAGGGGACCCCTGGCCGTGTGGAGAAGGTCCTGATTGGGGTCGCGATGCGCACGGCTGTGATTTGTGATGCCGTGCGTGCTTCCCAGGAGGAGCACGCATGTCATCACGAAGAGCACCGTGCCGACGAGGCCCAATTGGGATCGGCCATGTTCGGGGGTTTCCTGCATGTATCGGCCAATCTGGCGGCCCTCTCCTCCTCTGTGGAGACTATACGCCAGTCGTTCTCCTTGCCGTCTTCCGGCCCAGATGCCACCAGGGCCCCCTGTGGACCTGCCCTGACCAATGCAGCCAGCTCGGTGGGGATCCCATCCCTGCCACAGTCGGGAGTCAGAGGTCCAGCAGGGGTGGACAACACAGCAACTGGACCCCAGCAGATGGAGGATGTGACGGCATCATCGGGCAGGGCACGTGCACGACGGCGTCGGTGGTTTCCATCATCCTGGATGCCGTTGTGCTGGCAGAGGCAGTGGCGTCGGAGGCAGCAGCAGGCTCGACGTGGGAGGCATCATGGCTCGGGGCCATCAAAATCAGAGGGGCAGGCATCGGCCGGAGGGCAGGAGAACCCTGGGATGGTAGTGTCTTCCGTGTGGGAGCAGTTGGTCCAGCGGATAGGTGCGGAGCGGCAGCGGGCGGAAGAGGAGCGGCTCACCATGGTCAGGGTGGAGTTCTCCATGCGTCGGGCGTTGAGGCAGGCTGAGTGCCTCGAGGAAGCTCGCAGGGAGTTTGAGGTGAACATGGGGTTATCCCTGCGAGACCTCGGGGCCAGGACAGAGTCCCGCCTCCAGGACATCGACATGGAGTTCGATGATGCCCTGGCCGGCAACATCAAAGAGTGAGCCGCAGGACTTGCCCGCTGCAATTGTATATAGTTATATAGTTAGTGGTAGGTTTCCTTTAAATTTTTTTTTTTTTATTTGGTTGCGATTGGACAATGCGCCACTTTTTTGTATATAGTTCAGTTTTTAGTTAGTTGACATAGTTAGGTTTCATTTGGTTGGGCTCATGGACCCAGGATTGTCTTGTATATAGTTCTTCTATGGATTTTTTGGATTTTTTTCATGGACATTCATCTTCTTTTTGTTGTTTTGCTTTGTGGGTTTTCTAATTTCATTTCCATTCTAGTTGATTTTCAATACATTTTTATTTTCATCCTTCAATGTGTCGTATCATCTCATTACTTTCATGCATGTCATGTTGGGTGTTTTAACATTCACTTGCAGCCATTGTGTGTGACAGACATGTGTTCATTTGCATTATTTACATTGGGTGTGTAACATGTAATTGCCTTTGATATGTGGGTGGATGTGATAGTTGGTTGGGCCTTTTGGCAGGGGAGGATGGCCATTACGGACATGATTGGGGATTGTTGGGACCCAGGTGCAGGGGTGCATGGATGGGACATGGGCGAGGGCCTGGTGGAGGGTGCCCCACAGTGCTGGGGGGTGGGGGTGGTGGGGGACATGAGTTGGACATGGGTGGGGGCCTGCTGGCAGGTGCCCCACAGTGCTGGGGGGTGGGGGTGGTGGGGGACATGAGTTGGACATGGGTGGGGGCCTGCTGGCAGGTGCCCCACAGTGCTGGGGGGTGGGGGTGGTGGGGGACATGAGTTGGTGTTCATTAGTTCAAGGAGACATGTGCCTTTGCTGGGGGGCATGCCCATGTTGGGTGGGCTGCCTGCGGGATATGACCAGGGATGCAGGGTAGTCCCCTGTGGTGTGGGCTGCCTGGAGGGTGTACAGGGAACACCTGGGAGGACCCACACTGTCAAATCACATGTAGGACTCCCCGGCACCCCTGAAATACACGTACCCTGCTGAAATCGCGTGTAAAACTTCCCGCGCACCCCTGAAATACATGCGCCCAGGCTATTCGCGTGTGGAACTTCCCGCGCACCCCTGAAATACACGCGCCCAGGCTATTCGCGTGTGGAACTTCCCGCGCACCCCTGAAATACACGCGCCCAGGCTATTCGCGTGTGGAACTTCCCGCGCACCCCTGAAATACACGCGCCCAGGCTATTCGCGTGTGGAACTTCCCGCGCACCCCTGAAATACACGTGCCCAGGCTATTCGCGTGTGGAACTTCCCGCGCACCCCTGAAATACACATACCGTGCTGGAATCGCGTGTGTAACTTCCCCTGCACCCCTGAAATACACGTACCCTGCTCGCACGGGGCCAATCGCGTGAGGTACTTCCCGCGCATCCCAGTGATACACGTAGCCCGCTTGCTGTGCTGGTACAGGATTAGCGCAGCCCTTTGCGCTGGATTGGGTATGTTGATGGCTTTTTCCTGCGCGGGAGGCGTTCTTGGGGGCGTAACTGGCGCTGCTGCAGGGTCGCTGCGCCACTGTGCGCCACGGCTGGTTTTGGTGGCTGGAATCCATGAATACGCTGTGCGCGGAAATGGATTTCAGCGCACGCGGCTGGCGCAGGGATTCGCACGCGCACACTGTGCGCCAGCCGCGTGCGCCACTTGTGCGCTGAATTCTATGAATTACCCCCTTATGCTCTAGCGCACAGCCCAAAGCACTGGATGGAATTGGACCAGGTACAAAACAACTTGGCCACGAAGCGTTGACTTGATTTCCGGGGGTGGGAGGGGATCATTGGGTCCAGTAGTTTTTCAAATATTTGATGTAGAAGAGGGTGCCCACATTCTCCCAAAATTATAAGAATATCTCACTTGGTGCTTTGCAGCAGAGATGCTTTTCAGAAATGAAAAAGCTGCAATTAGTGTTGTTCGATGCAAGAGATATTTGCGAATATTCACGGTAAAATTCAGGGTTACCCGAAAACTAAAAGTTGAAAAAATCTCTTTTGGAAGAGGGAAAATAAATGATGAAATGTCATCAGGCTAGAGGTGGGAATGTAAAATTGGGGAGTTGGGGTGGTTGCTTGGGGACCAAGTTCTAAAGTTTATATATATTCAGGGTTATTTTTGCATTTTCAGGGTTGTTTTTCATATTCGGGGTCTTTTGTTAGCATATTCAGTTATGGCAGCAAACTGAATCGGGAATAAAAAAATGCACCTCACGTATTTAACCGCAAATATTTATGGAATATTCAGGGTTATTTGTAGTCTATTGCTAAAATAACCACGGTTATGGGAAAAGCGTTTTTCTTTTTAAAAAAAACAGAGTTACAAAAATGAGATTAATACAAAAAAAGTGGGATTTTACAGCTACAGTGAGGTGCGGGGTAACCTTTGAGGCAACATGTCAAGAGGAGCAATATGGACCTGGCCGGTGAGCACAAAGGCACTTGGTAGTGGACACAAAAGACATGTACAGTGGCCACGGCCACTTCACCACCTAGTGGGTTCAAACAAACGACTGGGAGAACATCTACTACAGTGGACAAGGCCGAGGGTCGTGGCCATTGATAGTGGCCTGGTAGTGTTTTAAAATAAACAGTTGGCACTGCCAAAGGCTGTGCTCACTGGCCACTGGCCAGCGGGCCCACAGGACATGTACAGTAGTCATGGCCGCATGACCACCTAGTGGGTCCAAAAGAAACATATTATGAAAGACATGTAAGGCTGTGGCCACCTAGTGGCTGGAAAAGAAACATATTAGAGGAACATGTACAGTGCACATGACCCAGTAGTGTTTAGTGGGTCCAAAAGAAACATTGGTGAACATGTACACAGGCCATGGCTAATGGCCTATAAACAAATCTGGTATAACAAAACCCTTGAAATTCACTGAAAAAACTTTAGGTAAAGAACAGTTAAGTTGACCAGATTTAAAGCTACAAAACACTTGATATCCATTGGATGTGGGAAGTCATGAGCAGCTTAACTCAGCGTGTTCTCATTGCAAAGCCCATGAGCATGTAAATATAAGAAGGTAGTCACAATGACATACAAAATGGCATCTATACAGCAGGTTGAACCCTATGTTTTGATTTTACGAGGGGTTTGTGATATATCAGGGTACTTGTTCTGTAAACAGAAAAAAGAACCACACACTTCCTCCTACTCCTGCATTTGAGCTGATTATCAATTATCAGAACCACGTGCACATCCTGAAGTTATAAACCATATAAACTTCTTATAGACCAAACCATACTTTTTTATAAAAGTTTTGAACAGGACATCATCTTTTATTTTTGACTCATCTTGAGTAACTGTTTTTTACAAAACCAAATTTTTCTTTTAAATTAAAGCACATACAAAACATATGTCACAGACGATATACTCACATTGGACATATTTTCATATACAAACATTTGATCTGGGTTAAAAAATTGACAAAACAATCAAATACAATTCATCAAAGAGTACCAGCTCGTTTGATTTCCAACCAATTCTTAAAGAAAAGAGGATAAATAGTTATTTCGTTGATTGTAAGGTGCTTACTCCCTATCACCTCTGAGGGACTGCTTAGCAATGGATGAAATTGCAAAAGTACTATTTGTCCTCTTTTCTTTATGTGCTTTAATATAAAAGAAAAATTTGGGTTTGTAAAAAAACAGGTACTCAAGATTGTGTGGAGCGTATACGGTGCACCGCGCCCTGCATCCGTTCATTGGCAATTCCATTGTTCAACTGTGAAAGGAGCTTTCTTTATTTCCATTTTTGACTTTCCCAGTTTATTTCTATTTTTTTTTTTTATTCTAACACACACCACAGAAGAAACAGCAGGCAAGGCCCGGTACGGACGGGGCAACACCTGCATGTATAACATAGGGGATGTGCAGAGAGAGGAAAATATTGGGTGGCTGTCATGATGCCTACCTCCAAGGAGCCAGGTCCGACCCAGCAACCCCAGAGGCAGGCATCATTCCCCCCAGGGAAGTGCCAGCGGGCCCAAGCTGGGGCCCTTTGGACACAGTCCTGGCGCCTTAGGCGCCAGGCTCATAAAGCTAGACATGTGTTCAAGTGTTTTAATGTGCACTTACCTGATGCAGACCATGCTGCTACATCCAGGCCCTCTTGAGGCCTGAATGGAACTACTTTACCTGTGGGACTACTTTCCACCTGGGTGTGGTCGGGGAAGGAAACATACCTGATCGGTGGAAGGATACATACCTGGAACTTCTTCCAAAGCTATTTAAACCACGCCCGATCAGCAACTCACGCTTCGCGTTGTTCTGCTCCTCGCAGCTGGACGCTCACCGTGTCAGCTCCTGCATCTGGACTTCAGCCACGCCTGTCAGCATCCTGGGTCACCTGCAAAGGGAGATAAGAGAGAATTGGGGAGAAAGAAGACCTTACCTGCTAAAGCTGCATCACGGAGACATCACACCGACGATCCTGAAAGGGAAGACATCATTTTTAAAAGCATTTTGCTTCGATCGCTGCAGCGCTGCATTTCACTCACCTTTCCTGGGCACCTCCATCTTCAGCAGCGATCATCCGGATCCGCAGCCACTTCCCAGAGCCTAGAGAGAAAAAGACAAGAACACAAGGTCAGAGAAGGAAGGGAATAGGAAAAGCTCAGTTTCCTTCTAAGACTTACCTGTTGGGTCATTCCCATTTCATTTCGGGTCCTGCCGCTTCCTGGCATTCCGGACCCCGGCCCCTATGGGGAAAAAAGACAAAGACATTGAATGAGCGAATGCAAAGACATTACCCGAACGCTCATCCAGAACTTACCTGTCATTTACTGGAACTGCACGTTTCACTTCGGGTCGGCGCCATATCTCCAGCATTCCGAACCCCGGCCCCTAAGGGGAAAAAGACATAAGCGTTAGCGCTTGCTGCAATAAGACAATGAACATTATTATTAAGCTTGAACTTTTGAACTTGCAACAGAACTCTTACAGCGCCTCACCTGAATAGTCAAGCTTATTTGAACTCCCATCAAACTTCAATCCAGTGAAGTAACTCGGTTTCAACGCGCCCCTGCATCAGAAGCGGGATGGAGAACTCATCCTTCCAGACCCTAAGGTGAGACTTCACAGGGAATCGTGGAAGGGTATCGTGGAGGGTTGGAAGGGAGTGGGAGGCTTGAGCATTATTCCGTCAGTAGGTAATACTCCCTTTTCACGCATAGGGGAATATTCCTGCGAGCCAGAGAAGCCTGAGTAGAGGGGCCCTACCTGTCCATCCTCAGAGTCCTGCGCTTCACCATTGAAGAAGCATCAGCACTCGAAGCCAGACCATACGCCTCCGTGGGAATCAGGTGAGCGTGACAGTGGCCCTCACCTACATAGGTGCCAGGCATTGGCATGCTCCCGGATGGACCCTTCCCATGCACTTCCAAGTACCTTCCCTCTGTAGAGTAGCGCATTGCAGTACATGCACAATACAATGCCCTAAGGGTCTGTAGCGCTGCACATGGTCTGCAAGGATGTTTAGAGCTCTGCTGCCCTACAGGAGTGCCCCTGTTGTTGTGGAAAATGCTGTAAATTAATTTACCCTACTGCATTGTTGGAAGGGCAGTACCCTGCTTACTGGTCCCTTGTGCTTCTATTTCAGTTGTCGTCACATGCAGTAAAAACACTTCCTGCTACGCCATTAGCTGTAGGACTAGCATTCACAGACATGCATACATTCTGAAATTCAAGAATGCTTACAACAATGCGAAACACAGCTTCATTACATGGAGCATGGAAGATAATTATTCAGCGCGATCCATGCGACTACAGTACATTTATAACCACCACTGATATTATTTGCGCTCTGAAGATTCTACTGTTTGCTTAGTTGCCTTTAAATGCACTAGTACTTGCGTGACCAAGCTTCACCAGCTTTGCCATTTTGCAGACTCACTACAAACTGTCACAACTGCAGTTGCATGTTCTCTTCAACTGTACGACCCACAAGTGACTCCTTGACACTTTCCGTCACAGTGTTTCACAGGTCATGGAAAGGCAAGCAGCACATCAATCAAATTAATGAGACATTTAACACGCCCACGTTACACTGGAGGTTGCTGTTCCTTGTTTACCAGTGGGCCTCATACAGCCAGGCCTGCTGCAGCCATACAGTGGTAGGTTTGCACAGCCACCCACGTAGTCAGCAGGAGTATTTGAAATGCGGTAGACTACCGTATGAATCCGTACGACTGAGCGACAGGGACGGTGTTACCAGCACACAGAGGATGCCCCACGCATGGGTATAGCTGTACAACGGATACACGTGCGCTCCCACAATTACTTAAAAGTCCATTAGAAGAGGCGGCCATGCAGCCACTAATGTAGTCCTACGGATACCTGCAGTGTGATTGCACATAGGCTGGCCAGGTGCAGTCTCCCTAAGAAATGTCCATATTGCTCACCTGCAGTCATCTCGGAATTGTAGTAGTGCTACTGTGTTGCTAACTGTGCTGTGCATTATGTAGTAAGTGAGGCATTCTTAGGTACTTATTACATTTTGCACAGTAAACAAAACTTTGAAACAAAAGCATTCATCATTTCACTATCCAACATGGGAAGATTTTGAATAATGCACCTGTATGATGCATGCTGCAGACAGTGCCTACGTTTGTACACAAGTTGGGTCATGTACCGGAAAGAACTCTGTAGTGCAATGCTGTTTATAGAAATGCATTGGTTAATGAACTGTTTATCTCAGAACAGTTCTTCCAATGATCTCTGATAGTTTTATTCCAACAGTACAATGCCAATGCCTTGTGGAGGCGTTTCATGAAAACTAACTACACATGTGATGTCCTTAGTCATGTCATCAATGACATTTACTAAATAAAATAAACAAACAAAACAAGCAAAAAAACAAACATTTGTGATGTCATCTTTGGGTGTTTGTCCTTGCAGTGCACAGTGGTAGCACGAGTTATGGTTGTCTAGCTTACCATAACTGGCGAATTTCTGGGGTTTTGGGTTTTACCTGTAGCCATAACGTTCTGTAACAACTTTTTTATATATATATGGAAACAACAGATATACCAAGTAGTGCTCAGCCTACACGTAGCTGGTGCTAGGGACAGAAATCTTGGCCGGATTTCTTAATATACAAAAATACACATGTGTAGAGGAAGGTTGTAACACTACAAAAAAAAAAACAACCACAGCATGTAGAAAATAAACCCTGCACACACGACCAAACCGCTTGCTCAAAAAGTAATTTAATTCATTACAAAAATTCTCGTGCAACCAACACTACCTAATGGCTTAAAAAGGGTAGGCATATTTCCCATGCCTCCCTTGCTGACAGACAGGTTTTTAAGACACTCACCCCACCAGGGTGGAAACCACCACGTGTTCCGCTTGTGTACCAAGCTTCCTCAGGCTTTCTTCTTCCCAAATACGTGAAAACACCTTACTTTTATAAAAACAGGAACCGGACCGGCATTAGTGTTAGGCTCCTCCCCTGCGCTTGCAATTTAGTCGATCATGTGATCGAAAGTGGCTGACGTCGCGCACGGGCGAAATTACGGTCATCTTTGAATGGATTCAAAGTACCTAAATGTGAGTTAATACTCGCCCCATATCAGCAAATGCTGTATTGGGGATTTATATACGTGGAGGGGAGAGGCTGCACAACACATGCCTGATCCTGTTCTCTGACCTATTAAAATTTAGAATTAATGTGTGTTATTCGCGCCAGTGCGCAGACAATATAATTTAAAGGTTTAGTTTCATCCTACATGATGTAAACAACAAACCATTGCACCCCTTGGCTTGGAGTGCCTTAAGCAAAAGACAGAGTAGAGTGCAGCACATTTCCTTTCTTTAAAATCTCATCACATGCACATGACCTTCCTCTAACAATGATGTTATTTAAAGAGCCCTCGTTCTATTTTCAAGTTAACAGAGCCAGCTGTATTTGTTTATGCAAATCCTGGCCCACCGTTCACAAACAAATCCAGAAGCATTTCCGAGTGGAATGCCCACATGGCCAATAAATATAGAAAAAGAAACATCATTGTTAGAGGAAGGTCATGTGATGAGATTTTAAAGAAAGGAAATGCGGATGAAACTATATATATATATATATATATATGTATATATATATATATATATATATATATATATATATATATATATATATATATATATATATCTTCAGTGATAAAAGTTTGTTATTGGGCTGTTATAGTTCACAGTAAAACTGAAAAAACAATTGACAATGCCTAAATATGGGACGCTAAACAACCATAACTCGCACCACCTACGTGCATTGCTAACACTAACACCCAGAACATCAAAGATGACATCAGGAGTCGTTTTCATCGCATGTTGATTTGCAAGACGACGTCGATGGCTGTGATCTACACCACCAGAAAGGATGGAATGTTACTCCTTATGGCGACAGCAGCGTAAGGGCATAGAGGTCCGACACGGTCATCCCACTGAATTATGACGCACACACAACCGATGACGAACAGTTGCATTTGACGGTTAAAAAAGCTGTCACTCTGCAGCTGCAATCCGTGACAATCACAATAGGGAAGGAAGTAGCTGAGGGGGAAAAGGGAAATAAAACATGTATCAATACGCAACCTTTGAACAAAACAAAGTTGTAATAAATAACATTTTCAGTAAAAATGAATGCAATAGGAGGAAATGTAGTGGGACCCTATGGACGGCGACAATGTGCAATCTCCATAATGTGAAAAAAACATTTCAACGGCACAGAAAGCTGGACCGTCTTTATTAATAATAAAAATGTTGTTTGGAAGTAGCTGAGCGGTGAAAGGGTAAATGAAACGTGTATCAATACGCAACCTTTGAACAAAACAAAGTTGTAATAAATAACATTTTCAGTAAAAATTGATTTAATTTGGGGAAATGTAGTGGAACCCTACAAACGGCGACAATGTGCAATGTCCATATGGGAAAAGAAAAATTCAATGGCACAGAAATCTTGTAATTCATTAGGAAAAATATATTTTTTCTTTTCGAAAGTAAAAATTTAAAGCCAGTTCGGTATGTAGGCATAAAAAAAAACGTACATGATGTGGACCACATGCATTGCGTTCAGAACAGCCAGCCAGTAGTGTATTTGGAAGAGTGCCTCTTCGGGAACTGGTATTTCATGTTCGGTACAAACGTTTTTGAAGCATAACCCTATCAAACGATATGTTTTTCTAAATGTTACTCCCTGCATTCTTTCTGCTTTTTGCCTGTAGCTCAAGGTTAAAAAACAAGTGACCCTTATGGTTGCCGACAAATATGTGGCCGTACTGAGCTTGTATGGAAAAGCGAAAATCAAGTGACCTTCACTCCGAATGGAAATACATTCTCATTTTGCAACAACATATCAGCAGCTATTCATGAGAACTGCTACTCCCGTACACGTGCAGAAGTGCTATGTGTATGAAATAGTGCAGTGGGCTAGCTTAGATTTTAAACTTTAGGCCTCCAGTCTGACCACAGTAATGTTGTTTATGTATTTTAACATGGACGCAGTAAGTTCATTTCCTACAATGAGTAGCAAGTCCCACTGTACCGTACGACAGTGGTAACAAGAATACATCAATGTTTGACTTTGTACTGCCACATCTCATTAACGCTCACCTTTCGAAACAGTGTTCCATAAGTGTAACAAGTGCATTGGTGTCTTCTTCGTTTATGTATGTTAGCGGCGATGAGTGCGTACAACAGAAAAAGAAGTAAACATGGCAGCCGTATCGAAAGATTATGACGCTGTGGCACAACCAATCGGTGAAAGCGCAACATGGTCACGGGCAGCATGCCACGGAATAGCCAATTGAAAACTTCTCCACGGTGCGAACAGGGAAGTGTGACCGCGGAGCGGACATAGATATCACTAATTTTTAGAGACATACTTTTTGATCATTTTTAAGGAAACTACTGGACGGATTGCCACCAAATTTACAAAAGCACGCTTTCGGGACCAAGCCCCTGCCCTGCCGCAAATTTGGTGAAAATCCGTCCAGCGGTTTGGCCTGTAGCCGTGCGCAAAGTTTTTCCCCCATTCAGTCTATGGGAAAAAAAGTTGTTTTGGGACCCCCCTATAAATTTCCCCCCCTAGACGAATCCTCACCAAACTTTGCAGAGTGGCCCATATACTTTTTTTGCAAAGTTTGGTGAGGATTCGTCCAGGGGGAGCAGAATTATAGGCCGCCCAAAAAGTGCTCTACCTATGGAAACAGCAACTTAACCATAACTACACAGCCACTATTGTGGCTGTGTAATATATATATCTATATATGTATATAACTGAGAAAGACACTCCAGGTGGCACCTCACTCCCAGGGCTTACTGGTTATTTCAGAAGTAAAAGCACGACATCCTTAATTCTTTTCTTATATAGCTGTTTATTTATTGAATACATCCTAAAAAAACGAACAAAAGCAGTTCCCACTTACACGTTTCACCACAAGGGCTTTGTCAGAGTAAGGAATGCAAAGCGGAACTCGTATCCACATTAAATACAGATTGTATCACTCTTCCACATAGTCTGTTTTCCAACGTGGGATTATTGCGTGGTTGACACCGAATGTGGATTTGGCTGACACCATTTTTACAACGGTATTTTAAACATGAAAATCCATGTTATGGTAAGCAGTTATTAGAGCAACATCCGATTCTCATATACTCATAAATGTTTTTAAAAAATCACAAACTTCATAGATATGCCATTAGGTTTGTAACGTGCATAGTGCAAATAAATCCACAGCATAAGTGACGCTAACCTCGTATGAGAATGAATACTGAAAAATGATGTACTGATTTTTTACCAAAACAATTCTCAGCGCTATTGCAAAGGAGAATCTAAAGTGCATAGTGCAAACAGATCTGCAGAATAAAGCCTGGGATGTCTCACAAGTAGGCTATAAAGTGCATGGCACATTATTGTTCTGTTAAATAACAAAATGCGCATTGAAATCGTAAGCAGCATAAACAATAAAGTGCATAATGCGCCATAGCTTCAGCCTACCTAAAATTACAATGGGCCTCATTATAAGCCTGGCGGTCTGGGAGCTATGGTACCGGTAAGAATGGACCACCATACTACAAGCTGTGCTCGCGGGCGCATGTCAGCCCGCCAGGTCTCACCTGGCGGGCAAGGCAGCACTCGCGAGCACAGCATGTCGGATGCACCGGCACCATTCTGAATTTCCCGTTAATGGACAATTACCGGGTATGCCGAATTCAGCATGACCCCGTTCTTGCCCATTCATGGGTGCCGTTAATAATGTAACTCCGGCGGCAGTGAGGCCCAATTGTCTCATACTCAACTACCCGTTACAATCAAAGAGTCCTGTAAATACACAGCATAATACACAGATTCCTGACATGTTATTGTAAGCAGTTATTTAGCGAAGCATTCGTTCCTCATATAAGCATGAATGCTGGAAAAAATCACAGATTTAAAACCCATGCCATAACCTGTGAGGGATCAAGACCTGAGACACTTTACTTGCTACATCTACTTGCCTCTGATCTTGCCTGTAACTAGCACCTAGATGGCCGAGGGCTTTGCATGCTTCTATAAATGAAAAAATAAAATAAATAATAAATAAAGAGTTAGACTCAGACACAGTACCAGGGTTTTAGGTCAAATAAGACTTTTATTGTCAAAACAAAAGAAGGGGTTGGGCAATCCTAACTGTCCCTAACTCTATGAGGGGTTTCCCTACCTCAACAAAACTAATGAATATCTGTGTCAGGATGTTTAAATCAAAAGAGTTCTCTGTCCTGTGTCCAGAAATCCTAATCGGACTCTTAGCCAATAAACTCAATATAATGTGACAGGGAAGAGCCTTTGAGCTGTTCACCAACGGCTTCTTCTCAAAGTTCTAAACATAAAGGGCCTCATTACAACTCTGGCGGTAGCTGTGCCGGCAAAACCGGCACGGCTGCCACCAGAGTTGCATTTTTACCGGCACCCGCCAATGGGCAAGAACCGGTCATGCTGAGTTCGTCAGACCCGGTAATTGCCTATTCGCGGGTGCCAGCAATAAGGGACTCCCCATCCCCATTTGGCCCCATAGGGTGACAGGCACCCGCGAGCACAGCTCATAGTATGGTGGTCCGGGAACTACGGTACTGGCATGCTTACCCGTACCGTAGTTCCCGGACCGCCATGCTTATAATGAGGCCCAAAGTCTTTCACAGTGAAGAAAAGAAAAGGATATAAAGTTACATTGGAAAAGAGGGTCTTCCCTTCCCCTAGGATTTCTCTTGTTGATTAAAAAAGAAGTTAATCTCTAATGTTCCAGAATTCCAAGGTGGAGGGCGTTTCCCCTTGGGTTCATCTTCATTCACACACAAGTGTAATATTCACAAGTCCACACTCTCAACAAGGATGGCTTTTTTCCCTCTGGTTTTTCTTCATTCAAAATTAGATTCTCGCTTTGGTCTTCTAAGTATTCACAATATCCTTTATCTATACTTTTCAGATTCACCGTGGAAGACCTTTCCCTTTTTACCCTCCCTATTCACACAAATATTCTCAATGTCACTTATAGGTATATTTCACAGTTCCTTATTTGGTTTTCTGTTATCTTGCTACAGAAAAAAGGGGTATGATTATTCTCTTATGATCCACAAAAAAAACAAATTGGGGGTATCTCTTCTCCAGTTCTTTCAGCTTACCACAAAATCAAAACAAACAAAAAAGTGGGTGGTCTCTGCACTGGTTCTCCAGTTTCTGCTTTACTCTCCTTCCAGGGTCTTTCTTCTCTTTAATACATGGGTGCGTAGCAGACTCGCTGTATGCCTAGTTTAATCTCCTGCCAGGACTTTTGCTGCTTTACTTAAATGCGGGTCCCGTGACCAATACGTACTGGGGATTACATATCTATACCACAAGATGCCATGCAGGAATGAGAAGAGGACAAATAGATGTCGTTAAGTAATTAGTTTCGTCCAATTTTCTTACTGTGCCTCTCTGGCGTTTGTCCTCTCCCACGTGGTCCTCCCGCACATAGCCACCCCCAGGGTCAGAATCAGGTAGCTTCTGCCTTTCCCTGGCTACGTAAGAGAACCTTGCCTCCGGGAAAGCAGTGACGACATCGCTAGATTAGTCACAAAACCGAAAAAGTTTAGGCATGAGTGCAAAGATAACTTTAATGTGTCGAATAAGAGAAAATCCACTGCATCAGTCATTCTAACCTCATATAAGCATAAATGCTGAAAAATTATATGCTTGACACATGTTCCAATGGATTTTTAACCAAATCAAGTCTCTGCACTGTTGCAAAGGATAGTTTAAGGTGCATAGTGCAAAGAATCCTGAGATATCCCTCTGGTGCGCTGTAAAGTGCATAATTCTTCTGTTTAATACCAGATGACCTGCATAATTCATCATGGAAACAAAAGTGCAGAGGCGATAGATACAAAAATGCAAAAGTATAAAATAATACAAAAAGCAGGTGAACCGTAAAACCTAACACCTGATAACTGTGCTAAATGCAAACATTAAAAAAAATATTAAAAAAAGGAAAGGGTTAATCCTTCTACAGGGTCTGATTGTGTCCATATAATCTCATTGGAAAGAACAATATGATCATCATGGGTTACGCTCCTCGAAATATGTACATCTCTTTGTCTACATTGTGTCCATTGGGAACCTTTGTATCAATGTCCAGTATATAGTGACTTTTGCTGGTACAGTGTCCCCTCTCTGTCTCCTCCTCTGGGGTGTATGTCAATAGTGTATATATATATATATATATATATATATATATATATATATATATATATATGAAACTAATAGACAGGCGCCACAGCACCAGAAATCAATACCAGAAACCGCAAGTAATCCGTGAAAGGCAAGAACTGTATTATAAATCCTGAATTGTGGTGGACATAGAGGAAAGATGTACAACGCGTTTCGAAATAACGTATTGCTTAATCACATACAATGGATTAAATAAACCAATGTTACATTCATACCATGGCTTTATGGTTTGTGAAGTAGCCCTTCCATAATGTCCATGATTCCGAAAGGTTGCAAGAATGTACATAACATTTAGTTGTAAACTGTTGGCCATGGTGTTACGAAATAAAGCTCAACAAATAGATCTCAATCACAATATTCATGAATACGTTCACCTTTGGTTAAAATACCATGAATATGTAATATGTATGAAAAATGCTAAATTTCAAATTGCTGCTCTTTAAAATTCTTAATGAAACATATATAAAACCATAATCACAGGAATTTTAAAATGAAAAAAAACAATTGCATGAACGTTTTTAATATGCAGCCTGCGAAATGGTCAACAGTTAATGAAGTGCTTAGTCTCATCATATGTGCAAACAATGCATATGATCGATAAAGTGCATAGTGCCCAAATACATCACAGTAATGATTACATTACGCTCTCTACAGTTCTGACTAAAACATCTGCAAACCCTTTACATGAATTACAAATGAAACTGGATGGCAACTGTAGAAGTATTTTTCATATGCAACCTACAAAATAATCACAGGCAAATAAAGTGCTAAGTGCAACCAAATTCATGTGTGCAAACAATACATATTATCAATAAAGTACATAGTGCTTAAGTACATCACATTGATGGTGACATTACATGATAGGAAGGACATCAATATTTTCAACAATGGAATAAAGAAATGTAGATACTGCTGAACCTGTAGCATGGTGCACAGAGGGAAATCCCTAAAGATAAAACCCCAAACCAATCACATATCCCCACAATCCTTTACTAATAGTACTGTGATATATCCATGCTACAAAATATGCAACATATTGAAAAGTTGCAATAAAAGAAATAAAGTGCTTATACATGGATACTGTTAGTGTGGCAAGCTAAGAAATAGACATGACCCATAAACGATTTTCTAAGATATTAAAGAACTGGTCCACATATAAAATGCTAATGTTAATGTTTCTATATACCCCATATCTAACGGTCAAACATAACCATGCCACTACCACAATAATACATATTCACAATGTGCCATAATTCTCCCCAGTATATTGTAAGGGCACAGAAGGAGGAGTCTGACACACAGATGACATGGTGGCTGCTATAAACTTATATTCACCAAGAAAATAAAGAGAAAACCTAACTTTTCCTACTTCTATGAGGGGTTTCCCTACCTCAACTAAAATATGAATGGATCTGTCAGAATATCCTTGTAAACTAAAGAGTCGACCATTCTGTGTCAACATCTCTAACTCTGTCCCTCACACTTATAGCTAAACTATAAGGTTGTGTCAATGTTCTTTGTCCAGGAGAATGACTCCCTTCTCCTGGACTGGGTAGCACAGTTCCAGGCTTGCAAGTTCTTAACCAGGGGGAATGACTCCCTCCACCTTGCCCCAATACTTCTCAGGCAAAGGATTGTCAATCTTGTAACACCCTTTATGAGAAAAGTTCTTAGCCTAGGGGGTATGATCCCCTTTCCCTGGATCAAAATATTCTGTGGTCTGATCTTTTTTGCAGATTCAAATACCAGGACAATGACTCCCTTCTCCTGGCCTCTCACCTTCAATGTTCCTCACCCGAAAACAGGGGGAATGACTCCATTCCCCTGGTCTCTTAGTTAGATTGGACTTTTTCCTGTAGATGTAGCACTACCAGGAGAATGGCTCTCTTCTCATGCTGATCCTTCTTTCCCTGTTTTCCTTCTTTCTCAACAGTTCATGTTTAAGTATGATCCATGACCCAGATTTCCCCAGTATAGCCCACTTGATCTTCTGGTTTGCCAAGTACTGTCTTTTTAGATCGTGAGTCCCAGACCCATATTTCTCTATTTAGCTTGTTGGACAGACCTGGTTCACTATCCTGCCAAGAACTGTCATGAAGAAGATGATTTGTAAAGCTGTTCTTTTGTGGGTGCGGGTCCCAGACCTGTGTCTCTATTCTGCTCTGGTTTGTCAGACCTGTTTTACTCTCCTTTCAGGTACTGGCACAAAGAACATGATTTGTACTTCTTCTCTCTCGTGGGTGCATGTCCCGGACCCTTCTTCCTCTATCAGTGTTCACTTCTCCCCCAGGAGTTCCCTTCCTGCCCCTGCTCTATGGGTGCTGGTCTGCACTCTTCTTCTGAGTCTTCCTTGACTCTCTTAGGCTACCCCCAAACATCCTGGAAACCCAGGTACCTCTAGGGTTCTCACCTGCACCCTCTGTTCGCTCTCAGGCATTGTTTTCTTCTACTTTTGCTTTTCTGTGTGATGCAGCGTCTCCGCAGCCTGTGGTACCTTACAGTTTGCATGTCTTCACTCGACCATGTGGTACGGCTTCCTCACACTCCTGGCTTTGCCAGCTTTCTAGTCGGTCCATTGACAGCAGACAAGATAAGGACGCCTCTACCTTCTCGCCAGTTTCCAAGCCACCAGCCTCTTCGGTCTTCCGCGCCGAAAAGCTTACCTGCTCGTGGCTCTTCCAGGGATGGCTTGCCTCAGAAAACAGTCCTTCTTTGGTTTTTATTTTGTAGTAAGGCCCTTTCCCTTGTAGAACACTAGAGTATGGTTCTTGGTTCCATAGAGCCCTCTCTATGCTTCTACGCCTCCTCTTTGTCCCAGTATTTTGACAGTTAGTGATCTTTAATCTTCCTGTGCTCTTCTTCGTCTCTGTGGATTTTATGTCATTGGCCCTACACTGGTACATGGAGTGGTTGGGTATAACCTGGAATGTACCACAGGTGTAGGATTAGGAGGGGTGATTGGCAGCAGGCATTCCCCATTCCCCCTAGATGTCTGTCTCTGTCCCCAGAGGGGGAGTCTCTCCCCATGAGATCAGCCTGCTGTGTACGACCGCCCAGAGGGACCATCGGGTAGCGGCCTCACTTCCGTGAAGCACCCGCTTGGGGAAACGTGACAACATTTAGGGATACTCCACAATATAAAAAATTGATAGGAGACGTGGAAGGGAACATTAAAAGCGGTACCTACATTATGAAGAAACAACTGAAGCATTTTTAAACAGCATGTAAGTCTACCTAAGGTCCAGCTATGAGTCTATCACATTTAACATTTGTGATGTCATCTTTCATGTCCTGGGTGTTAGTCTTGGCAGTGTATGGTGGTGGCGTGAGTGATGGTTGCTTAGCTTACCATAACTGGGATTTCCGGTTTTACTTGTAAGCATAATGTCCCTTTAACAACGTTTTCTCATTGAATTCTGTTGGTTTTTATCCGTACAACCTAACCATAATGTCTCTTTAACAAAGTTTTTTCAGTGAATGTCATCGGTTTTTATCAGTGCAACTTAACCATAACGTCCTTTTTTTTTTTAAACTTTATTTTTAGGTTTTTAACAAAAGCAAACAGAAGTGACCTGTACCTACAGGTCCAAATAACAAAAAGACAAAATAGTACGTTCATAGCACATACAATGCACATCTAATAACTGTGGATCGAACAATCTTTAGCGTAGTTGTCCTTTAAGATAGTCTGTTCTGCTGAGTCTTTGTAAGCATATCTGGGGTCTGACGTTCAACCTGGATATGCTTGTGGGTTTAAGATTGAGAGTATACGACATCAGGAGCCGACAGTAAGTAGCTAATGTAGGGGGCCCAAATGTCAGGAGGACGCGCATGCAGGGGAAGGGTCCGTATAAAGTCAGTATCCAAGTCTTGACAGTAGAGGATGTCTTTCTTCCATGCTGTGAGTAAGGGAAGGGGGCCTCGTCCCCAAGTCAGGGCTATTCTTCTGCGGGCGAGCACCAGGAGCAGCAAAGCCAGCTTCCTCACTGGGTCTTGTAGGTGTTTTCTCATACTCAGGAGAGTGAAGGTCGGATCAGGGGCCAGCACCTCACCGATTATGGCACTCTTATGTTGTAGGACTGAGGACCAAAATCGGGCTACTCTCGGGCAGTGCCATGCGAGGTGAATAAAGTCAGCGGAGGGAGTGCCGCACCTTTCGCATTGGTCGGAGGCTTCAGGGTGGTGTTGTCGTTTCTTTTGGGGAGTGTAGTACGTTTGATGCACGAAGTTGAAGTGGATCTGTTTAAATCGAGTATTTAGGGCTACTTTTTGGGTTTGTCGAAGGATATAGGTCCATTCGTCTTCGGGCATTGTGGCATGTAGGGCCGCCTCCCAGCGCTGTTTCGCCCTTACGGCGGTCACCTTTGTGTCAGTGAGCAGTCTTCTGTAAATTGTGGAAACTAATCGACCCTCTCCCTGTGCCTATATCACCTTGTGTAACAGGGGCCATGTCGGCGGTTGTTTGGGGAATGTTGGGAAGTGGGTCTGTAAGGTGTGTCTCAGTCTGAAGTAGAGAAAAATGTCGAGCGAGGTGGTGCCGCCCCTTTCCCTGATCATTTGTGGGGTTATAAACATGTCGTCTGGGAAGAGGTCCCCAAAGGTCTTGATGTTGGTCTTGTCCAGCCAAATCAAAAATACTTTTTCGTTGGTCAGGGGAATGCCGGGGATAAACTTGATGGGCAGTAGCGGCGAGTATCTTATCTGTAGTTCGTATTTACGGGCGATTTTCTTCCAGATGACATATGATGATAGGACTGTGTTTAGCGTGTTATGCGGGACCAGAGATTGCTGAAGATGACGACTGATAAGAAATCGGGGGAGGCCAAGGCGCGTTGAACTTGTACATGTGGACGGACATATTCAGTGGCATACCAGTGGCTTAAGAATTGGGCTTGAGCGGCCCAGTAGTACTTTCCTATATCAGGCACTGCAAGGCTGCCCTGTGATATCGGTAATGTCAGCGTCGCGTAGGCGACTCTTGCTGGTTTGCCCGCCCATATCTACTTCTAATTTTCTGAAGGAATGTGCGTGGGAGTATTAGGGTTATATTCGTGAACAAATAAAGGAGTTTGGGGAGAATCACCATCTTAGTCAGCGAGACCCTCCCCCATGGTGTTAGGGGAAGCGACTTCCATCTCTGGATGCGCTCGCGGAGGGATTGGACCACTTGTCCGTAGTTGTCTTTAAAGATCTCGTCATGGTTGAGCGACATGAGAATGCCAAGATAGCGGACTCCGGTGCTTTCCCACCTGAATCCGTGGTCATCACAGAACCTAGATGTGGCCATTGTCAGCGGAAATATTACCGATTTGGAATGGTTTATTTTGAGACCAGAGATGCCGCTAAATCGGACCACTTCACGCATAATGGGGTTGAGATTCACTTGGGGATCTTTAATGAAGAGCATCACGTCGTCAGCATAAAGGGAGACGATCAATCTATGTGGGCCCAGGGTGATGCCTCTATTAAACCGGTACGTTCTTAGCCTAGAGGCAAGTGGTTCCATAATTAGGGTAAAAATAAGGGCCGACAGTGGACAGCCCTGTCTAGTTCCACGTTCCAGCCTGACTCCGGGGGATCTGGTAGAGCCAAGGGTGATGTAAGAACGGCAGTCGTTATATAGTAATGAAACCAACCTGATAAAACGTCTTCCCAGACACATTTGTGTGAGCGTTGCAAAGAGGTATGGCCAGTCGACTGAGTCGAAGGCCTTCTCAGCGTCTAACAACACTGCGATGGCCTGTTGTGTGGGGTCGAGTGCGGCGATGACTCCAAACAATCGTCGGATACCATATGTCGTGTTACGACCAGGAACGAAGCCGGCTTGGTCACCCAGGACCAATGCCGGCATGAGAGGAAGGAGGCGGTTTGCAAGGATCTTGGCCAGAATCTTGTTGTCGAGGTTAATCAGTGAGATCGGCCTGTAGGAGGTGCAATCATCTTGAGGTTTGCCTGATTTGTGGATGAGAATTACATTGGCTTTGCAGAGGGTGGGTGGAAGGATCCCTCGCTCCAGGGCCTATTTGTATACTTGGAGGAGTAGCGGGGCTAGTGTGGAGGGGTGGGCTTTATAAAATTCGCCTCGGATAGCATAAAGTCAAGTGTGACCATGGAATGGTCGGAGAGGGTTTGTGGCAGGATTTGGCAGGAACCCGAACTGTATGGACTATGGGTCGAGACCAGTAGATAGTCGATGCGGGAGCTGGTGTTGTGAACCGCTGAGTGAAAGGTGTAGTCTTGGGAATTCGGATGGGTGTGTCTCCAGATATCGGATAGATCAAAGGCCTGGCAGATCTCTGTGACCTGGCGGCTGGCCTTGGAGATTCTGCTGTTGGAGCTGTGCGATTTATCGATTTGGGAGTCGAGCGGGGTGTTGAGATCAGCACCCCAAATGATCGTTGCAGAGGTATACACACTCAGGTTTGACATAATCCAATTAAATTTAATCGGTCCGTCGACATTGGGGGCGTAGGTGTTCACCGCAACTAATTCTTTCCCAGCAAGGAGACCTCGCACTAGCAGGAACCTGCCCTCTTCGTCCTTTTTGAAGCTGATCAGGCTAAAACTGGCTTTCTTGTCGATCAGTATCGCAACGCCTCTCGCATATGAAGAGTACGAGGAGAAGTATCTATGACAGCCCCATGACCGGGCCCAAAATTGCTCTGCTGATGGTGAAAGGTGGGTTTCTTGCACCATAGCGATAGTAACCTTGTGTCTCCGCAAGTATTGCAGCACTTTCCTGAGTTTGGCGGGTTGGTTGCCACCGCGGATGTTCCAAGTAGCAGTTCTAAGTAAACCCAGATTGCAGCGGTAGTAAGGAGGGGGCTGGCGCCACCTCAATCATGCGGATCAAGTAGGACTTAAAGGTGCTAATGTGCCTGTTGCGTGTTCTAGGTTCCAGAATGTGGAACTGTGATTGTAGTGTGCTTGAACGTGGTTGGTAGGACGAAAACAACTTGCGAACTCCTGGATCCCTCCCCTGCGCAGGCAACCCCCAACAGGCCCACGAGATAACCCCCCTCCCCTGTCTGGGCAACTCCCAACTGGCCCATCGTGAACAGTTCCCAGTGAACAAAACAGTCAGCATTGCTGTGCTGGGGGCGCTAGTGGCCCTCCGAGTGGAGGCTGGCTCCCAACCTCAGTGTGAGTTTGTTCCGTATCGGCGAAAATGTTTCTTGTCTTAGCGAGATATCTCCTGTATGAGCCAATAATAGAATATGTCTTTTATGGCGGATCTCTTCTCGGTATGTTTCCTGGTTGTGGGTTTGCCTCGTTTGGGGCAGATCTGCAGCCATTGCGGTCTAGGTATTCATTAGTCTCCTCCGGCGTGTTGAAGAACTGCGTTTTGCCTCCGTATTGTATGCAAAGTTTCGCTGGAAAAAGCATGGAATACTGAATTTGATTCTCTTGTAATCTTCGCTTTACTGTTGTGAATGAACGCCTTTGCACCTGAACTGCTTGGGAGAAGTCAGGGAAGAATTGAATCTTGTCAGCATCATATTGAAGCGTGCCTTTGTCTCTGGCGGCTCACAGAATGGCGTTGCGGTCCCTGTAATTGAGCAATTTTGCTATTATGGGCCGAGGATTTGTTCCTGGGACAGGTTTTGCGTTGGGGACTCTATGGGCTCTCTCGACCACGAAGAGTTTGGATAGGATCTCTGTTCCGAATAGATCTGTGCAGATTTTTTCTACGTACTCTTCCATTCTTTGGTTAGGCTGGTGTTCTCTAACACCGACAATCCTTATGTTATTTTGTCGGGAGCGTCCTTCGAGACCTTCGTTCTTGGCGCTCACCGCCTTCACTTGCGCTTCTAATAAGGATACTCTGGTGGTTAGGGCCGAAGAGCCATCATCTAGGTCGGAGACTCTCTGATCGATCGTATCTAATCTGTCAGCGTGTTTGTCTAACTGATGTTGGAGCTGGTCGACTTTAGAGGAGAGGGAGTCTAGTTTGCTGCCTAGGCCTCCTATTCCTGCCTTGAGGTCTAGCAGAATTTCTCTGATATCAAGTTCTTGTGGCTCTCCGGCTTCGTGAGGCAGTTCTTGATTGGGTGATTGTGGTCTGCTGCTTGGGGCGGTTGCCTTGGTGGAGGAACAGCCTTCAAAGTTTAGTTTTCGCTGTGATCTGTCATTTTTCCCCATCTTTGTGATGACTATGGATGGCGGAGCACTAGGGAGTCAACGTGCGGCACACCCGCGAAGGGCAGCTGGAGGACCACAGGATATTCCAATGCCTGGAAGGCCGGGATTCTTGGGTCTCAGGTTTGTTGTCGCCCTATAGCCGTTATACTGTCCAGTATGGCATGGAGAAAGCCCATGTGCCAGGCCGCAGGAGGGATGCCAGCAGTTCCAGAGTAACGTGCCTATTGGTGTTCCTTCAGGCACGTCTTGGGTATTGCCGCGGAGTGGACCAGGCCGCATTCGGGTTCTGGGGATGTGATTACGCCAGCTATCTGGTCCGGAGTTCTCTCGTGGGGTACTGGGTGCGCAGTACCGGAGGGGTCTGCAGCTTCATGGGGTGATGGGATGATCCGTGTGGGCTGGCCTTCCCCTTATGCGGAGCCACACGGGTAAGCAATGTGGAGGCCCCTTGTGGCCCCTTGACAGGTGAGTTTGTTGTGCTGCCGTGGTGCGCGATCTTAGGATGGACTTGGCGCTGGAATATGGGGGCCTCTGCCGCACTCCCGGTCGATCACTGATTTTCCCCCCGGCACGTGATGGGTTACAGGGCGCGCTGGCCGCGAGGACCGCCGGCCTGCAGCACGGGAGATCTGGGAGCTGCCAGGCCCGCTGCGTGTCCCCGTAACTGAGGCCGGGGGTGCAGGACACGCGTACCTGCTTTCCTGCTGGGCTGCCGCTCCGGTTCCCGCGCCAACTCCCACGGCACCAGCGGGCTCCGCCGGCCCTCTGATTGCGCGTCGGCCTCTGCAGCCGCGCCCCTCCGAACCTCCAGGAGCTCCAGCGGCGCACGGTGGGTGGTCCGGGCCGGCGCCGAAGGGCGTCGCAGAGACGTGGTCCCTGCTCCTCCCCGCCCCGCAGGAACGCCGGCAAGGCGCGGGCTTTGCCCCGTGTTGAGGTGGCCGGTTCCGCTTCCTGCGCGTCACTTTCTCCCGCGGCTGCGGCGAGGCCGCGATCTGCGGACAGCTGAATGGAGGTAGGGGGTGGGTGGCCACTCCACCTCTCGCACACGGGCGGGACCACAAAGGGCAGGTGAAATGCCCGCAGGAGCCTGTGGGGAAACGTTCTGGCTGTCGGTGGCTGGAGATCCTAAGCTGTCTGGATGCCACGGAACGCGCGTTTAATCAGGATTTTTAGGGAGCTCCACGGAGCTCACAGGGAGGCCGCCATCTTGGACGGCTCTCTAGCGCCCTACGTCCTTTTAACAATGTTTTTTCAGTGAATGTATATATATATATATAGACCTTTTAATGATAGGGTGTTTTTTAGACCCTGCCTGATTGACTAATGGAAGGCGACTTTTTTCACAAACACCATTAAACCTTTGAAAACACACTATCCTGTGCACATTTTTGTATTGAGTTACCCAAAGGAACTTTTGCCAAGAAAGGTCACAATCTGATGGAGTACTGTTCTCTTAAAGCCGTGTAGCTGAAAGAGAAAGGAATATGGTCTGCGAGGTATTTATTTATTTAGGAGCGGATGTAGCAAACACAACAAAGCTAATTATTTCTTGGTGCTGGGAAAGATGGTGTGCAAACAGGGGAACAGGGAGAAGTTAGGGACAAGGTCACAAGAGGTACTCGAAGATGGAAGAAAAGGAACGAACAAGACTTGATTGAAGAGCCTGATCTTTAAGGGTTTCCTGAATTGGAATAAGGAGTTAGCACAGCTGATGTCTGAAGATAGGGAGTTTCAAAGTCAAAGAGATGCCACTGAGAATGTTCTGCTTCCTCGGCTGGGATAGGATCTCAACCTTTGAGAGTTCTCTGTGGAACTTTAGCTGGGGGAATTTGAATAGTCAACAGGGGAACTTTTATCTGGGGACTGTTCAGTAATGTGGATAAGGAGGATACACATTAGGTTGTGTTTTATTGTAATGTTCTTTTAATGGGTCGTTATGATTTGTTGAGTCAATAGATCTGTTCAGAAGAATTTTGGAGGGAACGAGAGTGTAATTTGGTCCGTCCAATGAGAGGTGTGTATGTTGTATGTTTCAGTCCATAGGAAAATATGTGTTTAATTGGATTACGTCGGAATGCTGTTAGGGCTGTTCTGTGCCTAAAGATTGTGTATGCTCCATCCACGAGGGGCTGGTAATACTTGAGGTGCTAGGTGAGTTTCTTCCTGTGGAGTATTTTGTCGTATAAATACATGTACATATACATTGATGATGTTTAAGTAATGTGTGTTTTAATATATGTTTTAAATAAAAGGTATTTCACATTCCTTGTATGTTCTGTGTATTGTAGTATGTATGATGATTAGGTTTTTTGCAGATGTGTATTATGTTTATGTGTAGGTTAGCATACATGACCATTGACGTACTTTATAAGCTTGTGCATGTATGTTGTACTTTTACCTTTGGAATTCTTGTGGAATGTGTGTTGTGCTTTTTGTTAGACATTGTTGTGGATGTGTATTGTGTATTGTGGTGGCGCTAGTTGTATATGTTGACTTTGCATACTTTAATAGGAGATGTTGAGCTACTTTAGTTGCAGGTGCTTGTGAATGTATATTGAAATTATTTCTTCGGAATGGTTATGAATGCTTGTTTTGCTTTTCATTAGACAATGTAGTAGATGTGCATTATGGTACCATATATAATTTGGATTCAGTCCACCCACGCTTCTGCACAACCAAATGTACAAGTATGTAAAAGTACAAGTATGCAAAATCCACATGCGTGACTATCGGTGGGTGGCGATAGTCATGTATGGGAATGTTGCACACTTTTATAGGAGGAGTATCTTTTCCTTTATGGATAGGTATTATATTACTGTTCACATGCTTGCAGATGCTTCTTGGGAATTTGTATTACTTGTTGCAGATGAGTGTTGAGTATTTCAATGCCCATTGTCGCATCTGCATACTGTTTTGTTTTTTTAGCTTACAGATGTGAGTTCTATTATGTGTGGTGGATGATGGCAGATGTGTAATGAGTATTGTGTGAGCACTAAGGTACATGTTATGACTAATAAGGTGGAGCACATCGGAAGGCACGTGTATGGTAATTTTGTTTGTGTGGGGGTAAGGTAAAACGTGGATGGCAGTTTGAATATTAGTTGGGTTTTGTGCTACGTCTTTTATACTTCTCGTGATCAAGAGGCAGAGTGGTTGTACCTGAGGGGTTTGGATGTTTGTTAAACAAAGTATAGCCCGAATGTGAGGTTCACAGGTCTACAGTGAATGGAGACAGGGTACATAAGATCCCTTTTCCACTGCGAAAACATAAGAAACAAAAGTCCTTTTAACCTTTTTATTATGTTTAAGTATGCATGTTATATGTATGCCAATCAATACCTTTATTCAGCCATAATGCCATGGAAGTACATACTAGCATAAACAAATAAACATAACAAAAGAAATTACAGTCAGTGCATCCCTCCATCATAGGGTATCCCATTTACAGAGTCCCACCAATGGCCATCATGCAGTGGTCTATTAAGTTCCATGTACTCCTGTTCAGCTGCAGTTGCCCAAAGACCTTTTCCCCAGTGGTAGTGTGTTGTAATGTGATCTGAGGTGAGGTGGTGACATCACTGTTGTATGGAATGTGGTGATGTCAGAGTGTGTGGAGTGTTGGGGATTATTATGCTCTGAAAGCGGTTCTAAGATTTGCAGTTGAGAGCTGTGCTGGCTTGAAGGGACATGCCAATGTTGTTCCTGGCAACTAACTTACAATAAACTTACAAATAACTTACCTGCTGGTCCGGGTGTTATTTCAGGTACCAAGTTATTACACTGGCGACGAGGATGGGATCGTGTCGAGGAGAGGAGAGTGTGGAGCTAGGAAATATCACCCTCCATTAGTTCATGTCCCATGAGGATGTCAGCAGGCTTGGGTCCAGTGTTGTTTTACTGGGCTCCAGATACTGTTTCAGCAGGCTGGGTGGTGCTGACATATGAATTGAATCAGTACACAAGTCGGTGTGCAGTGCTGGGCGGCGCTGGGTGAGTGCGCCAG
The DNA here is from genome assembly GCF_040938575.1 of Ambystoma mexicanum. Classification (NCBI taxonomy): domain Eukaryota; kingdom Metazoa; phylum Chordata; class Amphibia; order Caudata; family Ambystomatidae; genus Ambystoma; species Ambystoma mexicanum. Next base: position 1,093,255,253 of record NC_090929.1, read on the forward strand.
CAGAGAGGACCCAAGCAGGCCGGGCGGTGCTGTGGGATTTGGTAATCCAGTGTCCCGGCTCAGGACAGGTCTGTGCTCATCCTGGTCTCTGTTGGGCGTAGAGGAGCGTCTTACCAGGTGCCTCCGAAGTGAAGGAGGAGACGGCGCATGACTGGCCACTGAACAGGGGCCTGTGATCATCGTGCACTTAGCACGGTCAAGGATGATCGGCAGCCGGTAGGTTTTCGGCGCAGCATACATGGCAAGCCGGTGCCTGGTTTATGGGGCTCCGGTCCGCGGGCTTCTGGAGTTGGATTCGCCGTGCGCCTGCCAGGAGGAAGCTGTACCCTAGTGCTGGCCGTGGTGGAGGGCGTTGGGGTGTGTATTCCCCGGTGTCATGCACTCCGCCGAGCTCGCTGCCATCAAGGAGGGGCGGAGATGTAGCCTCGGCAGCGACGCGAAGGGAATGATGACGTTGCTCTGCAGGCGTCATGCGTTCCAGCGTCAGCTGCTGGAATGCGGAACTCAATTGCCTTCAGAACTCAAACGTTCTGTGTCTGTGGACTGCGCAGCTGAGGAGGTTTCTGAGTATGCTGCCAACAAGGCGTGCAGTGACTTGTGCAGCGGTCCCAAGTTTCTGTTATTGGAAGAGAGCCGTGAAAATCTAATTTGCGCATCAACGTTGGAACCGGTAGGCGGGCGCACCGGTCTAAACCGTGAGGAAGCAGCAACATGGAATTGTGGATTGTCTTGGCAAAATCGGATCCCAGTAATGGTGTTGGTGAACAGCCCTGAGATTCTGTGGAGCATACATGTGGATTCTCGCTGGGGACTTGTCGCAAGGAGATCATTGAGATCAATGTGTTATTTGGAATCGGTGGACATAACTTTGGAAGACCCGTGATTTGGTTTCCGTCAGCTGTGCGGCATGAGGAGGGCTACTCATTGCTGCGTGGGACATTAGGACAGCAGCAGTCATGTTCAGGCCAGTTTGTATGGTGTCTAGTGTTTATGTTGTGGCCTGTTTCATATGTGTCAGTCCTGTGGGCCAGTGTGCATGAGTATGTGTAAGTTTATGTTGTGGCCGTGTGGAATTTTACAGAAATGTTTTCAGATAATATGTTACCCGTTGATTAATGCATCTCTTGCTTAACCTATTGTTCTTGCAGGTGGGATTAGTTGGGTTTTGGGTCTCGTGGTTTGCGGGTGCATTTGAGATTTAAAATTGCAACGTATATTTTTAATTGCAGGTACATTAAAATAATATGTGTTTTTCCTTACAGGTGGGGCCTGATCGGTCTGTGACCTGGACTCGCGGGTAGGGTTAACGAAGGGGTTGGTTCCCCATAAAGGACATGCCAGTGTGTGACTTGGGAAAATGTTCCAAAGCATTGTAACTTCCATTGCTTGGTGAAATCGGAACAGAGACTATTAAGTTTAGTAATGATATTGGCTTTTGCCGTCAATGTGTCTCTGTTTCCAATGTGATGGCAGTGAGTGTGGGTGTATAGTGTGTGCAGTCGGCATGGGGCCTTGGGCCCCACGTGGTGAGAGTAGGTGTTGCTGCAAAGGCAGCCGGACTGGACTAGGGGTCCACGTGGTGAGAGTAGGTGTTGCAAAGACAGCCAGACTGGACTAGGGGTCCATAGTGGTGAGAGTAGGTGTTACTGCAAAGGCAGCCGGACTGGACTAGGGGTCCATAGTGGTGAGAGTAGGTGTTACTGCAAAGGCAGCCGGACTGGTAGTGGTCCCAAGTGGAGGCGTGGTGTATTGCTGCATGTGCAGTTTGGCAAGGACTAGGGGTCCTAGGTCGTAGTAATGGTGTGTTGTGGTGGTGTGTTGGCTTGGGCTAGGCGTCCTAAATTGTAGTGGTGATGCACTTTGTGTGCAGTTGGCTGGACTAGGGGTCCAAGGTGTGTCTGGGTGTGCTGCGGTGATGCAGTTGGCAGGACTAGGGGTCTAAGGTGTGTCTGGGTGTGCTGCGGTGATGCAGTTCGCTGGACTAGGGGTCCATAGTGTGTGTGGGAATTCTGCGGTGATGCAGTTGGCTGAACTAGGGGTTCTAGGGGTGTGTGTGTAGTGTTTAAAGCAGTTGGTTGGGATTTCGTGTCCCGTATTGTGGAGGTTTAAGGTGTGTGTTTGGTGCAGTCTTTTGGACTGTATTTCCATGGGTGTTCTTGTTTATGTTAGGTGCTCTTTGTGGGTACTGTTGTGGACTGATGTTGAATGGATGTGCTTGTTGTGCTCATTTTTGAGCGGGGATCGTGCCCGGGGTGGCAGCCCTGCTGCCCTAGGGTGCAGACTAGGGTGGAAGGTTGTTTGTGTACGGATGGTTTGGCGTGTTAGGTAGGTACTATTTTTGGGAACGCTGGGTCGTGGCAGTACCTAGGTTTCAAGGGGCAGCTTGAAACAGGTGGTAGTGCTTAGTTCATTGTTTTTGTTTCTCGAGCGTATTTCCAGTTCTGTTTTATGGGAGGAGTTAGCCCTTATTAGACTGTGTTGGGTTCCTCTTTGTTGTGTTTTTAGAGGAAGGAGTTGTGTTTTTAGAGGTGTGCCCTGGAGTTGGAGTTAGGGTGTCTTTGCTGACACGGGTTTGTTTTGTTGTCCAATTTGTTGGAGGCACAGTTAGAGAGAGTGTATTCTTGGGGTGCCATGTAGGTTATGTTTGTCCCATGGCTCCGGGGTTAAGCACATTTCCCTAGTGTTATAAAACTGGATGTGTTGAGGGTGATAGTGAGCTCCAAGTGGCAGTTTTCTTGTCGTCAGTGGAGTATGGTTAGTTGGTGTATTACGTGCTGGCCACATGTGTATGTAGGGGATTGTGTCAGTGGTGGTTTTAGTGGAATTCCTCCTTTTCAAGAAATGAAGGGAGGGAGAGGTGTTGTAATGTGATCTGAGGTGAGGTGGTGACATCACTTTTGTATGGAATGTGGTGATGTCAGAGTGTGCTATTCGGTATTGGGGAGCTTTTTTAATTGATACCCTGGTTGCCATTTATTTATTTGCATTTTGGCCCTCGGCTACTCTATGGTCCCGAAGTTCTACCTGATGAAATCACAGGCCCTCTCCAACTGATAATGCAATCTAGTGCAATTTAAGATGGCCTCCCGAGATACAAATAGGCAGCCATGTACAGTGCAGAGACAGTCCATACATTTATTTAGCAATGCCTCCCTGGGATTGGAGTTGATTGCAGGATAATTTGGGGACCTGGTGCATGTATACTATACCCCTCTTTAGGCCCTGCACAGACTGTACAATATGGGCCCTAGGGCGGGCATTATTTGGGGCATAGTTTTGGACTGCATGGCGGACTGTGGCAGCAGGCTTATCATTTAATGTTTTGGTTCTAGGTACCCGATCTGCCCACCTAGATGTAGGATCCTTGGGCAATTGCACATCTTAGTTCGATGGTCTTGAAGTCGGCACAAGGCAACCAGGGTTAATTGGGGCCAAGGGTACCTGGGTGATTATGGCCCTATCTGAGCCAATGGATTCTCCTCTTACACAAATGGGCCCCAGCCCCGTTGTACTGTGGCTCGTTGTACTTGTGGGGACATCGGAATTGCAATGGGCTATCATCCTAGATGGTTGGTTTGGGTTTGCCACCATAGCGTTTGCCTGTCCCATTGAGAACCCCTGGTGTTCCCCCTCTCCCCTGGACCTCTATAAGAGCTAGAAGTAGTCTCTTTATGTCCCTAAGTATGGAAAAAACAAGGCTGCATTTGCATCCACAGGATGTGGATGCCGCCTTGGTAGCTGGGGCAACAATGTGTTGGGTGTGTGGGTCAGGTGGTATGTGGTGCAGGAGTGACTGGAGCTCAGCGAGGGGCTATTTCCAGGGCAATTAAGCATCTCCATCCTGTTCTGGTCTGTACCCATGGGGGAAAATTAGTGGCAGAAATGATGTCATAGGCAGGGTGCTGTTTGTCCTCCGCACCTTCAAGTTCCATTAGGTCCATTGGTGCTGGGGCCTATTCAAGTCTGGGTATAGTGCCAGCAAATTCAGGTCTAGTTTGGGTCCCCATGAAGTTAGAGTCTTATTTGCCTTGTCCTTTGAGTCTCTCATTGGGTTTTTTCCAGAGTAGCGCTCCCCCTGACACTAATTCAAGGCTGGGCTAATAATGCAGTTCTAACTCACAGTCACAAGCTCACGACAGGCATGGACGCTAAGTCGCTTCTGTCCGTAACATATCTAGTTGAAGGGGTATCAGTGAAGGTGGTAGCGGGGCTGGTTGAAAGCCACTTGGACCAGGATAGTTGAGGTTCATCTATTGCCACTCTCTATCCCTCTTCACACAGACGATGTCTCACCTGGGCACTAGGCTGGCCATTAATCAATGATAGATCGGGTATTGGTTCTGTATTGTCATTGACTGCTGAGTTAACTCTGCCCAGGGGCCCAAGTGCTACAGGTGGCTGATTCGCTGTCATTGGGTGTGGGAGGGTTTGGTGCTTATACTGTTCGCTTTATCCCTACAAGCATCCTGGTAAGTTCCAAGAAACCAGTGAATTACCTTAATCAGGGAGTATGTTTGCCCCCTTACTTTTATGGAGCTGTCCACTTTTTCTTTCACTACACCAGTGCCAGTGCCTACATCTCATGAGGAGAGATTCGTTGCCATTAGGTGCTTAACTGTCAATATTCTGTGTTTCTTCCTTGGTCAGTCCTGCATAATAAACAGGGATGGAGCGGGGCTGAGGCCTAGATGATTGCACTGGGCGTGTTTGCTTGGTTTGGGTGGCTTGCATGGACTTAAGTTCAGGAAGGAGGCAAAGAGTCTAACACCCGTACAGTCCCATACATAGAGGCCAGGGCCCTGGCCAACCCTGATCACCCCCTGGCTAACTTACTTGCCCTCTCAGCTGTGTGAGTGCTTGAGCCTATTCTTTCGAGCCAGACTGAGGTGGCTGTTCCCATCCAGCCAAAGGCAGGATGATACAAAAGTAATACCAGGTTCAAAGCCTAATGTTCCGTTTGAAGGGCTAGGAGATTGGAAATCGTAACTTGTTGAGAACATGCAGCACCTATGACGTCGATCTTACCACCTTGAATAGTTGCACTTAGCCTGGTAACTTTCCAAAGTTCCAAGGCTGAGAAGACCCTCTTTGCCCAATCCCTATCCACCTTCCACCGTAACTATCCAATCACAGCACACTAACTTGAAATGTCTTTAGTTGTAACATTTAGAGGTGGTCACAGGAGGAGCCACCAGATATGTCTTACCCAATTGATGCACTAACCCCCGTTATAATGTGTATATAATCTACCTTACTAACCAATCCTGATCCACATTAGGTTTTTTGGGTGTAATTCTTATTTTGTGATGTAATACATTATAAAAACTGGACAACTGGCTCAAGACGAATGAGATGGAGTGTTGGAGAATGCTGCATTGTTCATATCTCAATTCCTGTTGTTGACCTTTGAATAAACACAGTAATGTTTTGTCGCATGGCTGGACTCTTCTGTTTTTGGTGCAGGGGATTTCCTTGGAGCCCAGTTCCTCTTGCGTGTAATCAGGGAGATTGATAGCAATTCCCCTGCCTGAATTCTGGTTCCCTCTCCTTGCGTGTGTCCCCCAGTGATATACAGTCTTGGGTGGCAGCCTATCCCCTAACCCCCCACAGGCGCTGAACACCCTGCAGGAGCAGAACACCTGCACTCTTAAGCCCACCGGCTTCACCCTGGTGGCCGCATTCCTGCCATTTTCAGTTGTCAGGGGCATGGCCTGTAGCAGAGGTGTTGCTAGGTCTGGAAAAGATCTTGGGATACTCTAATGTCGGGACCGTAGGGACTCAGGGCTTGCTAGCCTTTTGGTGGTAGCCCCTGAGCTTCTATCTGGGGCTACAAAAAAAAGACACAGGGCTATAGCCCACTCAGTCGCTATTTAGCAACGCCTCTGACCTGCATCGAACCAGTAACGCAGGTCCTCCTGGGCCAGGACAGCAGCAACGGGACACAGCAGGACACCCGCGCCCTTAATCCCGCAGGCTTCAACCTGGCGTGCCTGTTCCCATTTATTTTAATTGTCAGGGTGTGGCCTACAGTGAACCAGCAACTGAGGCCCTCCTGGGCTAGAGCAGCAGCAGTGGGACAACCAAGCCCTTAATCCTGCAGGCTTCAACCTAGCAGGACCGTTCCCAGCATTTTCAATTACCATGGGGCGTGGACTGCAGCAAACCAGCAATGGAGGCCCTCCTGGTGCAGAACACCAGCAACGGGACACCGGCACCTAATTCCATGGGCTTATATGTATGCATTACTGTTAACGTACTTACCAGTGCTTTCTCAAAGTTGTACCATGTCTTCAGAAACATGCAGACCTCAAATGTTCCATTGCTGTGCCTGGCCATATTATGCATGGGCAGGCCCGGCTCCAGGAACTTTCATCTGGGTGGGCCAGGTTTGTGATCAGGGGGGCCCAAATTCCATAGGGTGTGGGACACATTGATCCAGATTTCCCAGATCCGTGATCCAGAAAAAAATGTCTTCCCAGATCTGGAAAAATAAATGTACACCCATCTATGAAATAAAGGTACAGAACAAAAGAAGAAGCAAGGAAAATGTTGTTGCAACATCAATATACCTATCTTCCCTTCTCATCTGCTTTCCCCTTGCTAATATATCTGATCATCCTTCACCTTTCACATCCCCAGTCACCTTCCTTCAGATCCCATAACCACCATTCCATATACCTCCAGGGCTGAAGTCGAGGGTACACACGGGTTGATGGCGTCCACTCACTTTTTCAGAGGGTGAACGCCGCCCCCCTCAGTATTTTAGACACTGGGCCTCATTACGAGTGCGGCGGTAACCGTGCCTGAAATTCCAGCAGGTTACCGCCGGCCTCGTATTACCATTCCACCTCCGTGATTCCTGGAATTACCGGGGCATTACGACCCCAGCGACCCAGGAATTCCGGAAGTGGAATTCGGTAAATCCCCATTCCCATTGTGTCCTATAGGACTCAATGGGAATGGGGAAGTGGAAACACCGGCACCATCTTGTGATGGTGCCGGTGTTTCCACGTCCGCCTGCAGGCGGGCGGTGTTAATCCCGCCAAGTTGGACCTGGCAAGAATGACACCTCCGCCTGCAGGACTCGAGATCACCCGGTATGGAAACAATGGTGGCGGCGGGTTTACCCCCACCGTTATTTCCATACCGGGTGACTCGTAATGAGGCCCACTGTCTGTAAAATTTAAAGTTTTGACTGTTGTTCTTTAAATTAAAATGTTTGGTGCCCTATGGACTCTTCCACGGTTGCCCAGTTCACAGGCTTGGCAATACATCACTGTGCCAGATAAACAGATTATCTCTCTTAATCTTGTTCTGCGGTCCATTGCATCTCTTCTTTCCTCGCCATATTCCATTCCGCTCCTAGTACTGGGTTTCCATTCGGCGCCATGTTAAAGAAGAGGACCCATCATCATTACGCTTTGTGACTAGTTTTCCATGCTTTTCCATGGATGGAACGGTGGCATTGCTCAACCTGGTAATAGCCAAAGTGAGGAAGCTTATCCAGTACATGTGATGTCACACTTGCCATTCTCACCAACAGTGCGACCTGCATATGACTCAAAATATGTGTTACAATGGACCATTTATATGCTTGACGCTTTGCACATTATATTCAAACTTACGGTAAGCATATCATTGTGTACATGTAGTCCTTGTTTTTTATGTAACAAACTAATGTCTCCTGGGAGTTGCAGTCAAGCTCAATCTTCTTTGCTCTATCATAAACCCGTTTTCCTTTTTTTTCGATTATATTGAGATTTTGACAGCTGCTGTCTCATAAATAAGAAACCCTCTGCTCCAAACCTTACACTTGTCTTTCAAACAAACCCCTCTGAAAGATACGCTGTTAAAATCTTCTATGAGTTGGGAGATCACAATTTGTCCCATGTCCTCCGTGGGTGGCTCACCCAATCTTGGTGTTATGCTTTGAATTCTAGTAGGTTTTGAGTGTTCACTTAAATTGTTAATGCAGGACCACAATTCCAATACTAGAAATAATTAGTTCTGGGTGGGTTCTCCACGCCGATTATGGTGCGGCATGAGACCCCTGCAATAAGATGAAGTATGCAAATATGGAAACTGTTGAAAAAAGTGATGGGTTTAGAGGTGATGGAGGGAAGAAACGGGCAAGCAATTAGGCCCCCAGGCCTTGTACCATCTCAGATGGTCTTCACCCAACATTATCTTCCTGAACACTGTGGCTACTCCCAGCAGGCCCCGGTGGAGGTGCTTTTGGTCCCTCCATCTTGTTGTGAAAGATAGACCCCCTCGGAATACTGAAGCAAGGAATAGGAGATTTTGTTCCTTACTAAATTACATTTTAAACACCTTTGATTTTGTGTTGCATTTTTGCACCAATTTTAATTAAATTGAAGGGCCAAGGGAGTGCGAGCATGCAGGAGAGAGTGCTGGGGGTGGGAGAGCTGCATCAGGAGGCAAATGGTCCAGGTTGAGGGATTTCCAGCCTCTTGATATCAGTCCTGGTGGGGTAGGGTAGGGAGGAAAGGGTGTTGCTACCCTACCAGGCCCCTGTACATCATTGTCTGGTGCATACTGTTTACATACTGGTTAAAATATGCAATTGTCCATGATGGCTTTTTGTTTTGTGTTTTTACTTTAATTTGATATTGAATGACACCATTTTGTTCAATAAATGTGGCCTGATATTTTCAAAGAAAAATGTGTGTGTTCTTGGTGGGTCCTAATGCCAGTGCTGCCCAACTATCAAACCATGAATGAGGCTTTTTGGAATAGCTTATAATGCAAGCTGAAGCACTTCTAGGGGCACCTAATTTTAGCAGGCAAGGCATAGTGAAATTAAATGATTTGTCTAGGATCACACAAGCCAGAATTTGAGCCTAGCCTGACATTTAGATGCTTGACCATGCATCTTTCAAGCTCAAGTTGGTACAAATATGGGTTGAAGTTTGATTTTGAATACCTAAAATAATACTCAATTTGAGACAGATTATTTTAAAAATACACAAGTCATATGATAAATCAACATGACAATGTATTCATATTCATCATTATAGAAATGTGTTGATGAAAATGGTAAGGGGGAGATTTCTTTTTCATCCTAAATTGCAGAGGGAGGGACAAATTCTGTTTGCACTTTTTGCAAAAAGGGACAATTAATTCATTTTAATTGTTTCCACCAGTACTGGAAAAGTAAAGAGTAAAACAAAGGTGAGAATCAACCTTTACTCTTCACTTTTCCACTATGTGTCTGGAAAAGTGTAAACCACTTCCACAATTAATGATTGTGAGAGCCATCCACAATAGATTCCTTTGGCATCTGCCTGCTTTTACCAGTTATAAAAGTCAGACGGATCCCATAGGAATCTATTGGTTTTCCGACAACATAAAAACATATGCTGGTAGAAAAGCAATCAGATGTGGCAGTGGGAGTCTAATCTGTTCTCCGACTTCGCCTGCCATATCATGCAAAGTCCTATAGCTCTTAAAAAGTGTGAATAAATGCATCTAGCACCACTTTTGCCACTCTACTTGACTTGGAAAAATGTCCCCTATGATTGTAGCTTTATTTTCCCCATCCTGAAGCCTTCAAGCTCAAGCATAGAAATTAATGAGAATGTACACAAAATGTCATCAGACACAAAGTGAAATGAAATTCATGACAAGGTCATTGTTTCACACACATCGTTCTGTATCCCCTTAATTTCTTATCACCCAACAATCACACTTAAATACCATGTTAAATAATTTAAAGAAAATAGTGCCATAGCAAAGGTCACTGGCGGTTACCTTTTTTCAAGTCTAAATGCTTCCTGTTGAAATAATCTGCCTCTGAGACACTTTAAAAATATAAGACCTCACTGGGAGGGCCTGTGCAGTCTTTGCTGTTTGATTTGAGATTGAAGAGGCAGAGAAGGGGGACATGTGCATGTGTCCCTTGTCCAAATCTTAAATCCACATGTGATTGCACTCTTTAGGAACAATTTCAATGCTGCTTTTTAGTTTAGTAAGATGTACACCTTTTATACATTTACCTCAACATTATAGGAAACGCTTTTCTCTCATTTTATTTTGCCTAAACACCAAGCCCCCAGGAATAACAACATACTTTCCAAACAAGACCCACAATACACATGATGTATTCTGTTTGAATGCAAACTCTGTTAAGTTACGCAAAAAGTATGAGGTTTTCAAGTCAGTACTTATCAGTTTCAATCAAGAAACGTTCTGGCAGAGTAGACTAGGCTTCTACACAGACAAACATACATTCTATTTATGTCGAATCCCCACTGGTAAGTATGCATGAGAATATCTGAAAGTGGTCCATACTTGCCATCCTAGCCTTATAATTTTTAGTTAGGGCCTTTTTGGACCAACTCAGTCAAGTGCTGCTTGACTCCCTTGGTGTAGCAAGCAAGGCACAAACATCGGCATATACGCGTTCACTTAAGGGAACAAACTGAAGTCAACATGCATTGGCAAAGCCAACAGCTTGGGCTTTTGATTAAACATGGGTAGGCATTTGCCAGGAACTTCCATAAGGGTACCACCCGGCACAAAAGAAGGGAACAGCTGGAAAATGGTTTCAGTGTCTGGGAATATGTTGGCATGGCTGGCAAATGTCTGTCTAATACCTATGCACAAGCCAAAATTGTTGGCTTTGCGATTGCTTGTTTAAGGCAGGACTTCAATCCAAGGAACAGAGACATTGACAAAGATATTGCTTATAAAATCAACTGGCTGAAGAAACACAGTAAGAGATTTTTACTACACCAGGAGCTCATTTGCACAGACAATTAAGTAATTAAACACTCAAAAGAATGCTTAGATATAACACCGGAAGGCCCTATACAGCAGCATGCTTTGTGTTACTTTGTGATAGATCTAGCTCAAAGATATCCAGAAAGATGACGTTTTGGTGGCAAGGGGCAGGTAGATGGTGGTAATGACATAAGCTTTAACATAGCCCTGGCTAGTCACTGGGTGGGTATATGACCATACACACCCATGAGATGTGTATTTCTCCTCACAAAATAATCTCCATTCTATCTGTGTTCCACTGCACGAGTTCTGGCTTGCACCCAATAGGCAAAAGTCTCTTGGCCTCATTACAAGTCCGGGGGTAGCCGTGCCGGTAAAACTGGCAGGCTGCCACCGTACTTGCAAGATTTTCCGGTGCCTGGCTTGCCGGATTTACCGCGGCATTACAGCCCCGGCTGTCTGGGAAGACAGGCGCCAGAAAAGGTAAATCCCCATTCCCATTTGAGTCCCATAGGACTTAATGGGAATGGGGAGCATGGAAGCACCGGCACAGTGCCCGTGCTTCCATGTAAGTCTGCAAGCGGGTGCGATCCCGCCCGCCAGGTCAGGCTTCGCGGGCAGGACGGCAGCCGCATGCAGAGTCGGAGTGTGCCAGTCTGGTAACAATGGTGCTGAAAGGCTTACCGGAACCATTGTTAGCGGACTGGCACACTCGTAATGAGGCCCTCTAAATCAATTATAACCACTGCTATTGCTCTGGCAAGCCTTCCATACCATTGTTTGCAAATCAACCAAGCCCTACCTAAACTGCTAGACCAAAAGGCCTAAAAATGTATGAGGTTGCTTGTATTCCAGTGGAGAGGGAACATGGCCTAACAATTCAGATTGAACTGCACCTTTTGGTGGCAGCAGCAAGAGTCATTGGCTAATGGCGTGTCCCCTTCTGTAATGGCACAGAGATACTACAGAATTATGGCATGGAAAGTTGTGCAGAGCAACAGTAGTGGTAATGTTGAATTCAAACCCTTGCATCTATCACTTTTTGATTTTACTACACTCTCCCCATCAGAATTAAATTTGTGTTACTACCAACCTTATCTTTTCACTTATAATCAAGCAATTAATGCAGCAGAATATATACTTTGAATGACATTTGTAAGGGCCCCCAGTCAGATGATGCACCTGCAGAAATTTGTGTTCAAGCAACAACACCTGTCATTCATTGTTTGATATCGTTAACCATTTTATTAAGCATGATGTGAAAAAACGCTATATTCCAACAAAAGATAAACATAATTTAAATTACAGAAACCAAAATTGTGATTTTAGGTTTGAGAAAATAGTTGTAGGCCGCCGGTTTGAATAAGTGTGCTATCTTACTTGGAGATGGGAATGGCCCTTCATCTCCTGGTCAAGTGTGCTTTCATGGCAGTGGGGCATAAATCATTGCCTGGGGCAAGAAAACAATCCTGGCCAGGCCTCTTGCAGTGCAGCCTCTCAGAATGATGTCTGAGTTTGGCATTGCATGTTTAGCGTGACCTCCACCTCCCACCCTCCTACTCCCTTGGGTCCCAGTGGTGTTCAACACCACTGGCATGACATCCTTTCCAGGGGGGGCCAGAGGATGGCCTTGGGGGGGCCTGGCCTCTTTGGCCCCCCTGCTGGAGCAGGGCCTGCGCATGGGGCGAGTTACGCAGGTGGGTATTGGGATATGTTCCGTGCATTCGCTTTTTTGTGTTGGTGCATGTGTATCGCGTGTATTCATCTGTGGGTATGAATTTCCTTCATTGTTAGTACATAAGTTTTGTCTTTTTATTTGCGTCTGTTTTTCATAGTACATAAAAGTGAACGACCAAGTCTCCATTTCCATGCATGCTTCCTGTTTCCGTGTTTTGGCATTTTGTATAATATTTGTTTCTTAGTTTTGCTTTCATGGATGTCATGTTGGATGCCAGAGTCAACTGTAAAGTCTGAATTTTCAGGATTGCTCGAGCCTTAGGTTGAAAGATTATATGGAGAAGTGTGGCCTGGATCAGAATTTGGCCACCCATTGGGTAGGGATTGTGAGCCATGGATACCATGAAGCATAATGCTGTGACATTTTCAATAATTTAGCAAATATTGAGGGAGTATTGGACGTCCTTGTATTGCACATGGGAGGCAAAAACCTTTACTAAGTGAAAGCAGTTGGTTTAATTCGAAAAAGAAGGCCAGGCCTCTGATATATTTTCAGCTCTTGCCTGAATGCCATTGAGTGTTTCAGTTTATTGTAATTAGGAGGTTTTGGTTATGGAGTACCTAAATTAATAGGAAAATCAATAAGACTTGTTGAAATGTGAAAGGTGTGTGTATATGTGTATGTCTGTGTAGTTTTGTTAGGATTCAAGGCATATCCGTGACTGAACATCAAAACCTATGTGCCAATGATATTGATACCAATTGAAAAACAATGTAATGATTCTGCCACCTGAACACTAGGAGACCCTTTGTTTTTTTTGTTTTTTCTGGGTTCTTATCTATGTGAATAACCCTTCCAAAAATTGGTTAGCAACTGGACATCACCACCACACTAAGTGCAAGTGACGCCAGTGTCAATTCTATGACAATGACCCGAGGTTAACATTATCCTTATAGGAGGCCCTTTGAACTATATTCCTGCATATTTCTCACTTTACCAAAGCTTTACAAATTATTTGAACATGACACATTTTTTGGCAAATCCTTGCTCAAATGTTTGGCGCCCATTACAGAGCATGAGACACGCTGAGATACCAGCGGACACTACAAAATGGGTAATGTTTGTTTCATTTGCCACACTGTATGCACGCCAGGAAACCATTGTGAAGCTTCAGGCATAGTGAGGTAATATTGGGGACTGCATCAGTAAACCTTAGAGCACATTTTTGTAGTGGCAATTGTATACCAGCCAGGAAGCCTTAGCTGCTGCGTTAGAATCACTAAAATGCTCCGGAGCTACTTGGAGGCAGCAGAACAATTTTTTGGACTCTGTGATTAGAATACTAACTGACCTCATTTTCCAATTATGTGTTTTCAAACCTCTGACTTCCATACGCCTTTTTTTTTTAAATCAGCAATTTTAGGAAACTAGCAGGGCCCACCTTAACACTACTTGCACCTAACAGAATGGTTACATGTGAAAAAACACTGTTTTCCCTGTTCTTTCTGTTAAATGCAACTCTCCGAATGTGTACTGTTTTCAACCCTTTGTGTCTCTTACTTCCAGGAGTTTTTATGGCTTTTATATAACAAAGCAATTCCAGTCCCATATTCAATTCATTCGGTTCCTCCAGCCAATGAAATGTTCGTTTTGCGAACGATCTGTGCTGTGACTTTCCTCACCAAATCGCTTCACTTTGCAACATCTTATGAAGAGGTTTGTAGGACTCTGTAAACTAACGTTTTGTTCCATCTCCCCATAGAACAGTATGCAGTATGCTCCTTGTTTTCTTAGTCCAGAGTTTCTATTGGGGGTTTACTTGTTCCTATCCTGCAGGTCAGTGCCAGTTCCTTGATTCCAGTTCATAGTTTCCAGTGTGCATTTTCTAGTCCTCTGTAGCCCTGTCCTTAGTTTCCAGTCATGTTGCTCAAGCTCTTACTGCCTGATCTCTGTCGCGAACATAGCTTACTTCGGCTTGCATTTATTTCTGTGAACATTTGTGTTACTGTTCGTGTCCTCACTTGTACTTGTGTAATTCCTTTATCCAGAATTTGGCTGCTGGGTTTTCCAGCAGGAAATCTGTCTCTTTTATTTGTTGTGTCACCGTTTTGTTATTCATGTCATATTTATTAACCATGCGCTGATTCCTGTTTCAGGTGGCAGTCACTGTTCCATTCCTGGTGGATGCATACAGGCTTCGGTCTTGTATTGTTTCCATATTTATGCCTTACTGTCCAGACACAGAAGCCCATTCCAGCTTCTCCTTTCCATGAGCATTCAGAGTAAGGCACTATTATAACAACAGCTTAGAAGGCTTGAGATTCCATGACATTGTGGAAAACCCTGCTCCCATTTTGAGTACACTCCAAGTGGGAACCAAGCGTGCCTGTCTTAGTTGTATTCCCTGCCCTTCTCTATTCGCTGCCTTTGTTGCTTGTCTATAGTTATGGCTTATCCTTTCTTGTCTGCAGAACTCCTTTCATTCATGTCTCCTGTCTACTATTCTGCTTTCCGCTTTGGAGGACTGATCTCCCTCGGAGCCTCTTACAAACAAGAACTTTTGCCATAACCTGTGGAATGTTTTAAAAGTGGCTTGCTTTTATATTTTTATATAACTGTTCTTGAAACTGCAGTTACTGTGTACTTTGTTAGGTATTGCCTATAGTTTGTGTGTGGGGGGTTTTGGAGAGTGTGTGGGGGGAGTGAGGGGGTTGTTAATGCATATATGTTTATTACACATTGTTTGTACATAAGCGTGCTTACTTACATTCCACGCATATTATATGTGTGTATTGTGCTTGCTTCTATTGCAAGGGTATTGCAAGCCCTTGTAGATATTCAAAGCGTGTGTGGTGTGTGTACGCAGGCAGGGGGGTGGGTGTTGTGATGGGTGTATCAGTCTCTGGTGTGTAAGTGGGTTGTGTTCATGCATGTTTGAGGTGGGAGGGGTTGCATCTGTATGCATTCTAATGTCTAGCCATGCTGATTAAAGGGCTTTTGGGGCCCTGTTGCACTGATGGTGCCCATTCATCCTACAACTACGGCTTCTTGTTTGTTCTGTATTGCCTGCAGTTCTTCCACAATATGTGTGTGGTCTTACCACATTTGCATGTCACCCCTCACTTGCAGCTCTCTTTTAGAATTCTTTTGCATATATCCCTTAGGAGGCAATGTCCATGTGGTCATTGATCCCAGTGTTGATCTTCCTGCACCCACACCTATCTTAGGTACACTACGGACCTGCTCCAGGCCTTTCACAAACATATGTAGGTTATTCTTGAAGGGATGAGTGCTATAGTGACTACAGTTACCAGACTCCAAGGTAAACATTTAGTATATCAGTTTGTGATCCATTTTCTATCTATCTTTCTATGCACTCTTCCAAATAAGCTCGAATGCATACTGGATATACCTATCAATTATAAGCTTGTGGTTTAGGGACCAAACATATTTGTTCCTTAGGATCCATGTGCTCACTGCATCAAGAGCACAAAACTGGGGAGTAAAACAGGTGGAGAACTGCTGGGCCACCCCACTAAGGCGTTTAGCCCTTCCATGTCTCGCTACAGTAGCCATGGTTGACTGCCAACTGTCTCCATTGATATTCAACCATGGAGCCTCACCAGTTGGCCGCCAGTTCTGCACAAGTATGCAAGTATAAAAATATGCAAGTACGCACAAGTATGCAAAGTGTTGTTGGATTCAAATACAGCATTGGATATAGGTAACTGATGACATGGTCAGTCACTAATAATGTTGAATACAGGAGGCGGAGGGTGATTTTTTATTCATGTATTTATTTTTTTTATTTTTATTTGTAACAATCAGTTTGTATTCAAACTTCAATTACAATCGAAATTCCCATTTATCACTCTATACAGATAATCCCAGTAAACCAATAAATTACATTGGTATGAATGGATTGGTTATCATTCATCAATAACATTCAGTGGAGTGAGGGTTTCATTGATCAAATTATTCTCTAGAAAATCACACACTGCACATGTAAGTGGTACATTGTTGCCCGATAGTACCCAGTGCCACCATTTGAAAATATCACCATCTGCTGGAGCGAAGTTTCCAAGATAACGAGATCTAGATTGCATTAATTGTTGACATTCCGTGATCACATGTTTCAGTGATTCTATTGATTGTCCACAGAACCTGCAAATTATTAGTAATGTTTGTATCACGTCTACACCATAGGATCTCCTTTGTTCTATATACATTTAGCCGAAATCTTAAAAATTGATTTCGATGTTTCCTTGATGGAAATTTTTGAAGATATTTAGGTAGTCGATCTAAACTATTTACTGCAAGTCCCAGATCAATTGAAGATTTCAAGAGGTTTCTTTGTTCTAAATTTTGAATCCAGTTCCATTCTCTCCATTTTTTTTTTGCGATTTGTGGCGTTGCTAGAAGTGTTTCCCAATTTATGTCTGCATAGTCAAGTATCAGTTTCAATCTGGTTATCCATTCCAGCAGGATACCATGATATTGGTTTGGTAGGTCTGATGATAGAATTTGGTATGCGGGAGCCTGATCTTGTAGCGAAATGTTCCGTAGCACAGCCAACGATTTCCATACAACTATATTGTACATAGATTCAATTCCCAACTCGTGTCTTATAGAGATCATTGAGACACCCATTGGCAATTTGAGAATGCGTCTCCAAAATATTCCCTCAAGAGACGACCACAGTTTATGACTTAAGTTCCAGCCAGCCTCGGCACCAAATGTGATTGATGGAATCACTTTTTGAGTGTAAAGAGTTATTACTGGTTTCAATGGGAATTTCCCGTATTCAGCATGTAACTTTGCTCCTTGAAGCGAAAATGTCACCATACGTTGTTTTAGGTCTGTCATCCATTCATGTTCTCTGATCGAGGTATTGAACTGGATACCTAGATATCGTATCACTGGAACAAGCTTGATTTGGACTTTGGCAAGTTTCCATCTGAAATGTTTTATTATTCTCTTGGATGAGTTCCCAATTGCCATGATCTTAGTCTTATCAGCATTAATCTCCAGGGCATTATCATTTAAATATCTTTCTAGAGCCAATAAAAGTCTTTGGAGACCAATCGGTGTTGAATCTATTAGTACGATGTCATCAGCATAGATGGTCCAACTGATGGTCTGGCCGTTTATTTTTGGTGGGAAACAGCATACATGTCGAAACGCTTCTGAGACATCTGAAAAGAAGAGTTTGAAGAGAAGGGCAGCCAAAGGGCAACCCTGTTTGACTCCTTTGTTAGTCATTATCTCTTCAGTAAGATCGCCAGCTTCATTTATTCGCACTCTGATAGACGTTTCTTTATGTAGTGCCATTATTGGCTGTAGTAGTTCCAACGGACAAGACCATTTCTTCAATTTTGCCCATAATTTGTAACGGTTTAGTGAATCAAACGCTTGTTTCATGTCTATAAATGCGATAAACAGATTCTTACTTTGCTTAAGAGCTTCGAATTTCAATACGTTAAGTATTATTAGATTCACTTCCGTGCCAACACCCTTGGTGAATCCAGTCTGGCATATATCAAAGTGACCTGACGCTACTGAGCACTTTGAGAGCTTTTGTTGTAGAAAGGTTGCAAATATCTTACCTATAATATCCAGAAGGGCTATTGGACGATAGTTCGCCGGATCGTCCCGACTGCCCTTCTTGAATATGGGAACTATAATGGCAGAGTTCCACGATTGTTGGAGCAACCTGGTGGTTGCTATCAAGGGAAACAAATGTTCAATGAATGCTGCCCAATGGTCATTGTTTGTTTTTAACATCACATTTGTGAGGCCATCAGGACCAGCAGCTCGAGAGTTTTTGAGACATTTAATTGCTGTTATAATATCCTCTCCAGATTCAAGTATGTCCCAAGAATGAGCTGATAGGGGAGTTTCATCAAACCGTCTGTTTTCATCGGTTCTGAAGACCTTCGCAAAGTGTTGCTGCCACCTTGCTTTCGATATACTGTGATGAATCTTTGCATTCTGAAATACAGACATTTTGTTTATTATGTTCCATAGTTCTTTTGTCTGATGGCATAAGATCATTTTTAGAATTCGCTCACCACACTCTTGGTCTCTCATAGTTCAAAAGCACTTCAGCCAATTACGATATTTCATCTTGCGATGTTTCATTAGCGCTGGTTTGTTTGGATCTGATCCTTTTTTCAATTTTCGAAGATCTTTTTGTAATTGTTTTTTTTGTTGAGATACCAGTGCACTGAATTCATATTTCTTTGCATAGGTGCAGCTGTTCAGATGGTTGAACTTAATTTGAAATTGTGACAGCAATGAAGTATAGTTTAATTTATCTCTTACGGATACCGATTCCGAAGCCATATTTTCAGTTAATGTCATGATTTGTCGAATATTTATTTTAAGTGTATTACCTCTTTGATTTATTTCCAAAGGCTGAATGAATTTTACAACAGATATTTTTGATAGCGCTGTCCAAGTTAATTCTAATGGATTGTGGTCACTGAGCATTGAATCCAGGATCTTCAGGCATTCAATCTCATTACATAGTGTATTTGAGGCCCAGATGTAATCAATTATTTTCTTGCAACCATCCCGGTGCCACGTATAATTTGGGGGAATGTCTCCCTTTATTTGATCGTTTAGCATCTGACAATTTCTGGCAATCATTGCTGCTTGGAATTGATAGCCTCTACATGTAATGGTAGTTTGATTCTTAGGCTTTGTAACAATCCTACGATCATCAAACCAAGAAAAATGTAAATCACTGCACAAGATCACATTTAGGTCCATGTAGAATTCCATACTGTCATCAATCAATTTTGTTATTGACTGTATGAAACGACAGGAAGAGATCATTGCTGTATTCCAATATGTATTGAGTAATAACAGATGTTTGGATTTTGCACCATAGCCATTTTTACTCTGCAAAATTGTTCCTTGGACAAACAGATTTGGAGAAATGGTCTGCATGATCTCCCAGCCGTTTGCACTATTTATCATAGTCAATAAACCAGAATAAGGTCGACCAAATTGTTTTTTCCCAGCTGGATTCAATATCATGGAATATCCGTCTCTCGATGGCACCTCCTGCAGCCACGTCTCCTGAAGACATATAGCAAAGTTATTTCTCAAGGGTACTTCAAAATTCTGGAACAGATGTCGAAAGCCTCTGGTGTTCCATGATATCAACACATTTACAGCCTCTGTACTGTTTTGCGATAGCTAAGCTCTTTGCGATTTGTTCTGTGAGACAAAATTTGAGGGGACATTCTGGACAGCAAGTTGTGAATTTCTTCGACTGTCTACTCCTTCATTTATGTTGAATTGTTTCCTCAAAGCTTCTCGTCTTTGCTCATGGGTGGACTCACGGTCTTCTGACACTCCTTTCTCAACTATTTCTTTAGTTGGTTTGGCTTCTAATGTCAAGTCGAAGCTGTACGACA
This sequence comes from Ambystoma mexicanum, assembly GCF_040938575.1. Lineage (NCBI taxonomy): Eukaryota > Metazoa > Chordata > Amphibia > Caudata > Ambystomatidae > Ambystoma > Ambystoma mexicanum. Next base: position 1,093,275,101 of record NC_090929.1, read on the forward strand.
GCAATTCATCTTTGGCTGCAATTAGTGTATTCTCAACAGCTTGTGAATTGATGTGTAAGTAGACCTTGTCTAGTGAGTCCTCAGTGATGTATTCGACGATAGCTATATCATTAGATGTTATCGTTCTTAATGAGGGAAAGTTATGTAGAAGACACATCACATTTCTGCGATTTAAGTTCACCTCATTCTCATCAGAAAAATGTTCTCGTGCCTGATCTTCCAGCGCTTATGGTCTTTTTTCTGCAATGGGATTGGTAGCTCTTTTAATTTATTTAGATTTTGTTTATGCCATTGTGCAACCGCCATCTTTGGACTTAACTTTGTCGAGGTCATTCTAGTTTTTTGATCAGTATCCCCCTCCATTTGCTGTTTTTGGCTTTTCACTTTACCAAGTGAGAGACTTGAAATCGGACAATTTGCAGCATCATTTGGCAATCCTACTTTTGCTTTCCTTTCTTGCTGAATTATTTCAACGGATGGTCGAATTTTTTTAACAATCGGATGTGAAATTTCTGAATCTTGGGAAGGCGACATCAAGTCATCCGATTCAACTGAGTATGTGGATAAATCACATAAATCAGTGACACTTGGATCATTTCTGTCTGAACCCGAGTCTGACTCGTCTTCGTCTTTTATTTTGATTACTTTTTTTCTGCCACAATTAAATTTACAGTGGCATTTGACATTGACTCAACTGATGCCACTTTTCCAGAACCACCCTGCTGAGAATTTTGTGGACATCGAGAGAAGAAACCAAGCTTTTGCGGCGTAGATTTCTGACAAACTGTTTGGTTTTCAGTCGGCTCTTGCTCACATTGGATGTTTTTTTATTCTGTTTTTTTTACTAGTTGCTGCTTTTCTCACTTTTACACTTGATTTAATCTGTTGTGAAGGATCAAGCATTTTTGCAGACCCCATAAAGATACCAAAGGTATTCAATATCCCTTTTGAGGGAAGTGCATCGCCAATAATCAACTGATCTTTCAAGGGTGCGGTGCAGCAATAGGTAAATTGTTAGTTATTGCTGGACTGCAAGTCAGGGAATCAATTTCTGACGGTTGAATGCCTTCCGCAGGATCTTTTGAGATTTCTGCAGGTTTTAGATCAGATATAATAGTGGGCACACAACATGCCTCAATGATTTGGCAGGCTCTGACATTCTTGTCAAGAACAGTATTTTCCTTGATTTTGTTTCTTTTACGAGGTGCCAGAATGTTTTTTTATGCATTCTCACTTCTACTCACTGAATGCCGTAATTGTCTCTCTTCTTGCTCACAGTCAACGGAAGCCAATCTCACTTGTTTAGAATGACGAAACCACTTCAGTGTTTCCAGAATGGCTTCCATTAAGTCTGTTTTATCGGTGTGGTCTCTCATTGCAAGATCGCCTAACCGATTTTGCCATTTAGTTTAGTTTATTACTTGTATTGCGCACCAAACCCGCAGGTAGTCGGGCGCATCATAAAAGATAACTCACAGCTTAGTTGTACATGGTATACAATACAATACAATATGCACTATTACAATTTTTACAATTTACCTATATAGAGAGAATATTTATACATTATATACAAAAATGAGTATATACAAAATCTTTGCAAGCAACCATACTGAGTAGGATCTGGAATAATAGAGGGTAGGATCTAGGAGAGGAGGGCGAGCGCCAAATCACGCTTAGCCATCAGAGTCTTTGAACATTTTTATAAGGGTGTGGCGAAATTTTGTAAAGGATGGTTCTAGTCTGAGTAGGGTAGGGAATGAATTCCATAGTTGGGTGGCCTTGACCTGGAAGCTGTTGCCTCCCACTTTGGCCAATTTGAATCTGGGGGTCAGGAGGCAATTAGTATTTGACTGTCTGGTTAGTCTTGTCTCAGATTTAGTGATGATTCTGTCCATAAGATATCTAGGGGCCGCTTTGTTTACACATTTATGTGTAAGGGAGGCGACTTTAAGTTTTATTTTGTCCATTGTCGACAGCCAGTTGTAGGCTCTTCTGGTGTCCGAGATTTGGTTTCTCCTGGAAATTCCGAGCGCGGCTCTAAGGGCGTTGTTTTGCAGGAGTTGGATTTTATTAGTTATTTGCTTACTGGCCCCAATATACATGGCATTGCAGTAATCAAGTCTTGATAATATAAGAGCTCTAGCAAGGGTGATGCAGCTGTCATTAGATAGGAAAGCTCTGCCCGCTCTGATTAATTTACAAGTATAGGCAGTGGCCGAGGACAACGTATTTACCTGTTTGTTAAGCGTTAAGGCAGAATCCAGATAAAAACCTAATGTTTTTACTTCCTTAGCAGTTGGAATGATGTTATTGTCGACGCTAAAGGAGGAGTAGTTTGGGCTAAGTTTCTTTAACGATATTTGTGTACCCAGGATGAGGATCTCTGTCTTGTCATCATTCAGGCATAGTCCATGAGTGGCCATCCATGCCTGGATGATGAGGTAAACCTTGTTTACCAAGGCCAAATCCTTTTCATAATCACCAGTAATAGGTAGGAGGATCTGCGTATCATCTGCATAGTTAGTGTAGGTGATACCCAGATGATCCAAATCATCGAAAAGGGGCTTAGTGAAAATATTATACAAGGTAGGCGAGACGCATGAACCCTGGGGAACACCACACGAGATAGGGATAGGGTCAGCTGAGGCAATGGGAGAGAATACTCTCATGGTGCGATCACTGAGGAAGGATTGTATCCAAGCTGTAGCTTCTGGGGAGAAGTGTGCTGCCGAGTCCAAGTGGCTGCACAAGACCTGGTGATCGACCAGGTCGAACGCGGCTGATAAGTCCAGAAGCAGCAGGAGAGCTAGGTCGCCTCTGTCCCTGAGGTCATCAATCTGTGCCTTCAAGTCAATTAATGCAGTTTCAGTCCCGTGTTGGGGCCGGAAGCCTGATTGTCTAGATCCCAACAGGTGATTAGATTCTAAATGTTTTTGGATTTGTAGATAGGCTATTTTATCTATGATTTTCAAGAGGAATGGTACCGTGGTAATGGGTCGGTAATTTGTAGGAATTAGTGGGTCTAAAGTTTGTTTCTTTAGTAGGGGGAGCACCCAGGATTCCTTAAGGTTAGTGGGGATACTGTTGGACCTAAATGATGCATTGATCAGTTTAGTGATAAAGGGTGATAGTTCTCTGGCTGCATCTTTTATGAGTTGGGCAGGGCACTGGTCACCTTGGCAGTTAGAGGGTTTGAGTGAGAGTATAGTCTTTTCTGTCTCGAGAATAGTAACTTTTGAAAATTTGAATCGTGTTAGTGTGTCGGAAATAATGGGCAAGTCATCTCTGCTTCACGTTCAACTCTTGCCAATAGATGGGCATTGGTTTCTTCAAGTGACGATACTTTAGTTATCAAATTATGCAGCCGGGCATTTTGATCCTTGGGTGTTTCACTTAGCGTTTCATCAACTTAATGAACGGTATCAAGGCTAGTGATGTAGCTGCCAGTACATTGTTGTGAATCTGGATCCCCGCTGCCACTGATAAATTCTCTTTATTAACTGTTACTGTCTCAGATTCCCGGATAGAAGGTTCTTCCCGTTGACTTAATCGACTTTCGTTTGTTAATGGTTGTTGAACAACTTTTATATTTCGATTGTCACGAGAATTGCAAATTTGCTCCTTTGTCATTTTAGAGTTTGGGTTTACCATCAAGGCATTGCCCATAATTAACTGACAATGAACTTCCTACTGGTATGGTGTGCTGGTTCTGGATTTGGAAATATCCGCACTTAATTGTTGAAGAACCTTCTCTCCTTTCTCAGTGTTAGAAGATAATTTCTCTTTTCCAATGCTTGTGCCTGTTGAGGCGTTGGAGAAGCTGTTAATCAATTTGTCTTTTACAAGTTGATAGTCCGCTGCGAGGCGTTCAGTCAGCCGTGCTTCCCGCCCTGCCAGGTCTAATCTGAGGCTTTTTTTTAGGGTGTTTGTCGGCAGACAGGACTGAGATGAATGTTTTACAGAAGAACGTGATGCACCAGCGTCGGGAGTAACCAACTTAGCTCGAGTGGCCAAGATTTCAACAGCAACATTTTGCGAGACCAGCATACAAGATGGCTGATCTCCAATGTGTGTCACGCTATTTGCTGCAGCAGTAGCTATTTCGAATAGCAAAGTTTGCACTGCCACAGCTTGTGGGGCACTTCTGGCCGCCTGAGCAGATTTAAGTACCTCGTCATTTACATGTCCTACATTATCATTGCCATAGGAATTTTGGGAGTATTCATCTTGTAACATGCCAGGTGTTCCAGATATGCACTCACTCAATCTTGCCGTTGAATTTAACGTTCCACAAGGTTGTTGCAAATTATTACAATCATCGGTCAAAATGGAGTTTTTCTGCCAGCAGTTAATGGGGGAACGAATGTGAAATTTGTATGGTCCCCCATTCCACTGGGTAATTTTAGAGCCAGGAGTATGCTGTCCGTAACATCAAAAAGTGATTGAAAGAAAGCAGTGTCAATTTCCACCGTTGCACTTAAGTCAGATGTTTGAATTTCTTTGCTTCTAGTGTTGCCTGCTTTACATCCTGTATGGACTGTGTTCGAATCGATAGAAAGCAGCGGTGAATTAAGTTCTGCTTCGATCGAAGTGTCATTTTCAGTGTCATTTGCATCTTTTAATAATGCATTTATATTCGCATTTTCTGCATTCAAAGCCGCGCACTCGGGCTTTTCGCACACTTCGTTTTCCAATACGGGATTTACTATGTCAGGCACATGCTCGGCAGCTAGCGATACTCCCGCTGTTAAAGCTGCAGCATTTGCAACATTTGTTTCCATTATTTCCTCAGCGTCAGCTCCGGCTATCGATGATATTGGCACGCTGGCAAATTGCCTGACATCGGCATCAGCAGTAACAACAAGGGAAAGGGACGGGGAGAGGGAATGGAGGGAAGGAGGAGGAGGGAGGAAAGGAAGACCCAACGGGTCTATTGGAACAGTCACTGCTTGCGCTGCTGGCGCCACAGGCTCAATATTGAGAGATAGTTCACCGCGGCCGCGAGCGTGCAATGTCTTCATTCGAGTTTGTGCCCTAGTATCAATCACCATAATTGCTTCTTACCAGATAAATTCCTGGCGCTTCGGCTGCGGAGGCGGACTGGAGGCAGACTAGACTCTGCACCGGACTCCACGCCGCACTCCGCGCGTTGGGCAGGTCTTTAAAGTTGAAAAGGATGGCAATAGAAATGTGACTGACACGTCGTGCAGCTCCTCACACCACAAGTATAGCAGAGAACTTGAGGCAGACTGGACTCTGCACCGGACTCCGCGCAGTGCTCCGCGAGTTGGGCAGGTCTTTAAAGTTGAAAAGGATGGCAATAGAAATGGGACTGACACGTCATGCAGCTCCTCACACCACAAGTATAGCAGAGAACTGGAGGCAGACTGGACTCTGCACCGGACTTTTAAAAAAAATGTATTGGGATTTCATAATGTACCACATGCAGAGCGACTTCAGAGTGGAGAGAAATAGTCCTGACAGAAGGGCACAGGACAAGAAAGAGAGAGAGAGAGAGAGAGAGAGATATGGAGGCAGCGGGGGCAGAGTCAGAGGACATTGACAGCTAATTCACTTTCAGCACATTCCAGATCCTAGGATTTAGCTGAGAGGCAAGGGGACACACAGATGGAAATGTAATAATATCAGACTTCATACACTGTACTTGAGAGTGACATTCGTACGTAGTGCTTTTATATCGGACAAATTGGCCATCTTGACACCACATGTTCTTCTTTCTGGGCCCACTTTATCTCAGATGCACGCTGAACACAGTTTTCCAAAACACTGTTTTTCATTTCACCACCTGCACACCCTAGCCACAAAACGTATTGTTAGGTTCACCCTGAAGACACAAAGAGTATTACCTGGACATATGCTCTTTCAAGCATGTGGGTGGTCAAGCGTCCTTCTATTTCTGCAGGGGTCAAGTCATGAAAATTAAAATGGGGGACCTCATCAACAAGCGCAATGGAATGTAACGTCGCCAGAAATTAGCATATCCAGGTGGAATAGGCACATTTTTTATTAAATTGGCTTTGCATAACCACCCAAATTGCACAGGACGAATGACATTTGCCTTTCATAAAATCAACACACGCACACAAGCAAGGATATTTTCTTCTAATAGTGTGTTTACAAACGTTAAAAGGTGTGCATGTTTCAAACTCCAAGAACCAATACACGTGCTTTCCCTGGAGCTTGCAATAGCGAAATGGGACATTTCACCTTTAGATCTCTGTCATTTTTCATCAGGTTATGTACTGCAGTGGTGCAAACCTGACAACTGCAGTTCAATCCCCAAGATCGGATTTAATTCATAGGTTCAAAGAGGACGTTCAATGTTTCTCATTTTAGCTGGTGGGGACTGAGTCCACCCTCTGAAAAAAGTGGGTGGACTCCGTGTACCCTCGACCTGAGCCCTGTATTTCTGTAAAATCGGTGAGCACAAGTTTGAGGGCTTACATGGTGTTCCTGAAATAGTGTGGGTACTAGGGTTTGATCCTGGTAACATGCCTCATCAACTAGGTATCCTCAACCAAATGGGCACCAAGTTTCGATTCTCTTATGAATGCTATTTGGTCACCAGATACAGTTGACATGAAGAACGTTTTGTTGAGACAGGTTCATGGATATGTCCCTGTCAGAGCATCACAGATAGACCTCTCAACCTTGGGTAGGTGGTTGCCAGCGACAGGCCTTATCTTAGGATCTTTGTGATGCTTTGGAGCGCAGAGGTAAGGCCTGTCTCACCAAGTACCAAAACTAAAGGATGGGTATCCCCTTCTTCGTGGACACAGGGGAAGAATACAACAATGTGGAATGTCTCACGGAACTACAAAAAACTTTATTCCATAATAAGGACCCTCACCATTCAGAAGGGAGTATACTCGGTCAGGAATCGTAATCGATAATTCTTTTCACATTTTATTAACATCAATTCATAAAAACCATTATCTTTTCGTCACTTATACACACACATAATAAGATCAAAAACAATCTCATAAGACAAGTTATATAAAAAAAAGGTGTAAACAGGTATGTGCAAAAATATATTTTGGGCAAAAAAGAGAGCACAGATGCCACAATGACTAGTATTTATGGTAATCTATAAAAGACACATAGTTCCCATACCTTCGGGGTGGAATATTAGAATTGTCCCATACATTTCACTAAAGTGTTAAATATGCTATCACTAAAGTGCTAACTGTCCATGTCACTAAAGTGCTAGAGGTCGTGTCACTAAAGTGCAAATTGTCGACTACAGGTATTCAGAAGGGGAAAGATCTATCTCACCCCCTTAATGTAAAGAATATCCCTTCAAATATAGTTTCGACTACTCATTCACCTAATTAGAAAAATACCAACTGATGTTCGTCTACCACAGGACAAAACAGCATATGTCAAAGAGGTACATCAATGAAAACATATGACAAAAATGTGCATTTGGACACATAACGTGATCTTATCCATCAATATTTCTTTTTTCTTCTAAATTCTTTTGGCACCATCCGCACAATAGATGCGAAGAACCTGTTCCTTGTTTTGAATACAGCACCTGCTCCCTCCCTTAGTCCGATCATATCCACCCTTTAGCCCCTTCCCCCCTCCTTAGCAGGTATTTTCCAGCTTTGCTTCTTAGAGCCTGTGCGTTTGCATAGGTCCCTTAGCGCGGATGACATTGTATAATTACACTGGTCCCCAAAGTATCATTCTTCTCGGGCACCAGGCTCCCCTGGCTCGTTTCTGTGGGAACCTCAGTACCAGGTTCAAATCGGCCAAATATCTTTGATGGTCTCCCTGTATTGAGTAGGAGACCCATTCCAGAGCTGCGATGTGCCACACTTTTCCCACCCATTCTTGCTCCATTGGGGGGTCTTTATATTTCCACTTTTGCACCACCACCAGTGCATCATTAGGAGCACATACAATTTGCGCTCTGCTCTTTAGGGCATTTCGTCCAGTGCTCGTCCTAGGCCCAAGATCTCAAATCCCCTATTGCCCCCTCCCTTTACTCCCAGAATGTCCTCTACTGCCCCCTTAATTACTCCGCAGATCACCTAGATGTGCAAGCATTCCCACCAGTTATGGCTCCATGTTCCCTCCATCCTGCACTTCTTCCAGCATAAATTGGAAACTGTGCCGCATGTTTTGTGGAGTTTGACCAGAGCTAGGTGCCAATGTAGCATACATTTTACCCAGATTTGTTGGATTTGGAGCGACCTTGTCAGTTTGGGAATATGTGCCCACAATTGCCTCCATGCTGCCTCCTCTATTGGTTGGCCTGTTGACCCTTCCCAATTCACCATATATCTCCTATCCCCTGGATTCTCCCCCTGTTTGGCATGCAAATAAATTTCCCCCCACTATGTTTGTCACCCGTGTCTGCCAGCAGGTATTTTTCAAATGGAGTGAAATTTCTTGTTGCGCCCTCCTTCAGAGACGGGTGCATTAACCAACGACTTATTTGGGTGTATCAGAATCTCTCCCTCTCTGCCAACCCAAAGTCTGCTTTGCATTGGGAGAAGGATTTCATTTCTATTCCCGCAAACATATCCCGGATTTTGTGGCATCCTCCCTCTTGCCATTTACTAAACTCCTTTCCCCTTGAACCCGGCATGAACTGCGGGTTTCTGAAAATTGGTGTAAATCGGGACTGGAAGGTAGTAATATGGGGCCCTCTTTACTAGCTCATCCCAAGACTTCCCTACCAAAGACACTATCTTACTGTCATACATGTGTGTTGGTCGATCCTCTTTTGGTTTCCATAGTACTTCCTCAAGGTTCCCCCCTACTACCGCCTCATCCATTGCTCTCCATATCTTGTTCCGATCTTTCCTCAACCAATCCCTAATCACTCTCGATTGTGCCGCTCTCCCATTTCCCCCTTATTCCTTGGCAACATCATTACCCTTTTCTCCAATCTTGGTCTTTTATAGTTAACAAATAAATCTCCCCGTATATTTTTGGATGGCTCGAAAGTAAATGTCTTTTCATTACAAATCAAAGATAGACTAGCATAGCACGTAGACATAACAAGGTCAGTATATCAAGATTTGCATAAGTGCTTATAAGTGATAAAAGCATATAGATGTTATTCACTGCAAGTAGTAAAAGCGATAACAGCACAAACTCCTAGAAAGAGCTTAGAAAGTTAGGTAGACATACAAGCGGTTTAGCAGCTGCAAGGCATATAGAAGCAGAAGTAGTACTTAGAATGACTGTATGACATGTGTACACCTATTGAATTAGTTGTACAAATAAAAACACAATACATTCTGAATAAAAAAGGCTTATTTTGGAAATACAGAATGCTGTAAGAACATGCTTGTTTCAAACCAAGCGGGTTCACATCTTAGCACAGAAGTCTGCAATGCTGCAGCTAAATGACCAAAAAGCAAGATAACCGCAAAACAGAATCTGTGTCAAAGCATCACAGAGAGAACAGCGATAGGCCTCACGTAGCGTAAAGTACATGAACAGATTTATGCAAAACTGAGAAAAGGCCAATACAATGAATCATTTTAATTGTTCACAGGCATAGAGCTTGAAGTCGGTGGGTTGTGTTGAATGTATTGGCAGCTGATTAGAGCCCAGTAGAAAAGGCCTGGGGGGATGTATGCATTTTTGGGATGCCATCTTCAACTAATGTAGCATGGTAGGCTGTGCAATATTTAAATAATATTTTACTACAAAGATGAAGGGCATTGTATCCTGGTTTTTCTGGGTCTGTAGGATAAACGGGCATATCATTCCTGTTCGGTTCCTAACTAAGAAGCAGTTGCATTGATATTTATTTCTAAGTCCATAAAAATTCAAGTTTTAGTTATTAAGCGTGCAGAAAGTAAGCGTGCAGAAAGTTTCGGGGGAAGAAAGTGTAAGCTTTGTCTCAAGTAGCTTTTTTAGATTTGCTTGCTTTTGTAACAAGCTGATGCAAATAGATTTTGGAACACATTTTGTTGAGAAGCAGTTATATGACTGTGGGCCGATATATGTTTAGAACAATTGACCAGCAAGAACAGAAAGCTGCTTTTAAAGCTATAGTTAACATTATGATTGTATTTAACCTATATGGAACTAGCAATAATGTTTGAAATAAATTGAAATGATTAGAATTAGAACCAGCTGAAACATTATTGTTTTGTATTTCTGAAACCAATGCTGATTTTAGTGAGGTATACTGTGAAGGGTTAAGATAATTTTTGTGGAAAGAATATCGAAGCATTGAATGATTTAATGAGTTGTGGTCCCTAGGAGTACTCACATGTGTATAAATGCTCCTAAATATATGTTCTTAGTGGAGCCAAAATGTTTTGATAAACATTTTAAAATGTAAACTAATTTGTGATTCTTAAAGTCTTCAGTGTCAGGTGACTGACTAAGTAGTTAACAAGTCACTTTCCTGTCATGGTGTACAGCTGAAAATGTATCCATGATAATTGTGTAAAATATAGGCTAATTCATCATATACAAACCCCCAATGACGATAGGGGGTATAGTAGATGTGAACGTATGGAATAACTGTTATGTTGTTGTTTCTTTGTTTTATAATCATGAGACACGACAGGTTATGCGTCCTTATCCAGCTTTATTCATACTCCAACTGAACCCCCTAACCTTCACATTCTAGAGCCTTATACCTACCATTCTAATATTCTAGGTTCTATCTAGACCTCAACTATGTTAATATATGCAATAATAATACACAACACCCCCCCTTACTTATCACCTAAATGCTTAGTAAAGCTGTCAGCTATTACATTTGTTCAATTAGTCTCGCTGGCTTGCGAACAACCCTTTTATATCTGCTTCTCATGTTCAAGTTACAGGGCTCACCCTCAATGTTCATGTCCCCCGAACTCGTACAAAAGTCTGTAAAATCCCCAATGTTCATGCCCTGTGAATTCATACAAAAGCCTGTACAAGAGTCTTTGCCTTCAGTATCCACTCTGCCCAAATTCACATTCATTTCCCCATTATTACTTTCACTTTGGGCACACCCCTCACCACAATCCAACAATTCCCCATCAACCGCATATAACTAGGTTAAACCAATGTCCATGTCAGAACTATTCAACTCACTCGGCCCATTTCTTTCACCCTCTTTTTCTTCAGGCCCACCTCGTGCAAATTTTTTGAAAAAGGATACATTTCTCGTTACTTCACCATCATTACCAGCCGCCGTGACCGTGGATCCTTTTACATTTTTGACCTTCAACAGTGTCGGCCTACATTTAGAGTCTGTTTTCTTTCGCTGCTTCTGCTTCACAATCACCACATCTCATTCCTTTAGTTCTATCTCCTCAGCCTTCCTGTTGTGATCCACCCACTCTTTGGTCTTCAACCGTTTCATTCGATCTCTCTCTCTGATTTCATCATCCTCCTCAGCTGTGTAATCCTCCACTCTGGGAAGTCTAATCCGCGGCTTGTACCTGATCATCAATTCCGCTGGAGAGTGCCCTGTCATCTCGTGAGGGGTGTTTCTATAGCTCCTTAACATCTGTGAAACTGCTTGTGGAAACGAAACATTGACCACAACAGCCTTTTGTCAGGTTCATTTTAAACTACTCATAAATCTTTCCACCATCCCATTCGCTTGTTGCCACAGGGGCGTTATCTTCTGATGTCGGAACCCCATGTGAGCTGCACATTTTCTAAAATCATGCCATTGAAAAGGTGCACCATTGTCCGTTTTGATTATTTGTGGTATTCCCCACTCACTGAAAAGTTCATCCAATACCACCACCACATGATGAAACGCTGTGGATTGGACTTGTTTTACTAGCGGAAATCTTGAGTATTCATCTATAGCCACTAGTAGATACCCTCCTTCTTCCAATGGGCCAAAAAAATCCAAAGCTAATCGATTTCACGGTCATTTGGGCAATCATACTATTTTCAGAGGCATTGCTTGAGTCACAGGGGACGTTATTTGGCATGCGAAACAATTCTGTAATGTGTCTGCCACGATCAGATCCATACATGGAAACCATACTTGATTTCTCAGAATTTTCTTTGTGTTCACTACTCCCCTGTGACCTTCATGAGCCAACATCACTAAGGTCTTCCACAAACTCTTTGGCGCTCTGAGTCTACTCCCTCTTTGGAGTATTCCATCTTTGGTTGCAGATAATTCACTGCTCATTTTCGCTAACTTCTTTAGATCTTTCATATCTCCCTCTTCCAAACCCTTTTCTTGGTCAATGCAATGCCACTTCCAAGTCCGTGTGAGTCTGACTGCTACTTTTATCATAGGAGCAGTCCGGCTTCTATCCACAAATGTCTCCTTTGTTATCGCAATTGGCAGCGCATTTAATGATATATACGATATATACTCTTCCGCCTCCGTCTGCATTACTTGATCCGCCATGCTCACCGGATGCCTTGATAAATAATCGGCTGGATTTGCATCTTTCCCTGGCCTATGCAGGATCTTGTAATCATATTCTTGTAATCTCATACCCCAAGGCTCAATTCTTGGGGGCATCTTGACTCTTGGATTCCCAAATATTGAAATTAGTGCTTGATGATCAGTCACCAAAACAAAGGGCTTTCCAATTATGAAATGGTTGAATTTTTCGCAGGCCTACACTGCGGCGAGACTCTCCCTTTCTGCCTGCGAGTAGGCCTGCTCGATGTCACTTAGCGCTCGACTAGCATAAGCAATAACCTTTGTTTGCTTGTCTTCTGATGTCTCATCAGGATTCGTTTGTGCTAGAATCGCACCCAATCCCACAGGGCTAGCATCAGCAATCACTTCAGGGTCCCATTTTGGGTTAAAGTATGCTAACTGTCTATCATTTGCTAGTTCACTCTTTATCCTCTTGAAGCTCTCTTCACATTTTCCACTCCATATAAACGCTACCTCTTTTTTTAGTAGATGTCTCAAAGGCTCAGTCAGGGTAGCATATTCCGGCAGGTATCTTGCACAATATCCTACCATTCCAAGGAAAGATCTCAGCTCGGCTACATCTCTTGGAGCTTGCAATTTTAATATCACTCCCACTTTCTTCGGATCTGCTTTCATACCTTCCTCCGAGAATATGTGCCCAAAAAATGTCAGGCTTTGTTTATTTATTTCACATTTCTGTGCATTTAGTGTTAGTCCACTCACTTGTAACAATTTGCACACTTGTCTCGAAGCATCATCATGCTGAGCCTGATCAGTTCCATATACAAGAATATCATCGCTATAGTTGAACGCATTTGGTGCTGGTGCTATCACTTTTCTAATGGCTTCCTGGAAAATTTCAGCAGCTGAAGAGACTCCAAAACTAAGTCTCTTATACCTAAATAAACTTTCATGAGTACTAAAAGTGGTTATTGGACGAGATTCATGATCAATCACCAATTGATGGTAACCCTGGTTCAGATCCAATTTGCTGAATCTCTTAGCCTGATTCAAGCAAATGATCATGTCTTCTATATTTGGACCTAGATATCTCACCCTCAATATGGCCGTATTTGGTATCCTCACATCCAAAAAGAGTCGAAGCCGTCCCTCAGCCTAGGGTACTACCACCAGAGGAGAAACCCAAGGGGTTGGGCCGTTCTCAAATCTTTCTATGATGTCATTATCCCTCAATTGTTTCAGTTCCTGTGATACTCTTTTCTGCAGATGAAAACCTATACGCCTTGGGTGTTGTGGGACAGGCTGAATTGAACTATCAATGTGTAAATGTATGCTATTGGACCTCAACTTCCCAAATCCTTGGAACAATTTTGGCAATTCCACTTTCAGCTTTTCTAGGTCCACCTTTTCTTTCATCATGAATCTTATGGTTTGGGACTCCGAAGGAATTCCTTGTATCTTTTTGGATTGATTATATCGTACATAAATGAGACCCAAATTAGTTGCAGTCTTGCAACTGATGAGGCACCTGCCAACAACAGGACTTTTGATGACATGTACTTTGGTTGGTATGCACCTCCCCATGTGAATTAAATTGCATTGAAATAGTCCTTTGTTCAACAATGGCTGTTCCGCTCCCCACTGGAAAATTGCAGCTCTTGAGGCACTCAAAGGATATTGCTTGGCTACCTTTCTGTACATTTCCTCGCTCATAACATTGACCGTAGCTCCAGTATCCACTAGGAAAGGTATATCTTCTCCATTCAGATTTACTATTACTCTTATTGCATTTTTGTCACTTTCTTTGTTGCCTATCAGCCTCACATTTTCTCTGCTGTACCTGTCATATTCGTATTCTTTCTGGTAGTTTACCGGTTTCTGCTTCTTCCTCGTATGACATAGTTGATATCGTTGGATTTTTATATGGGTCTTCATATTCTACTCCTTCTTGAGTTAGGGACTCATAATTAATTATCACTCTCTGTCCCAAGTCCTGTGTATCTCGATCAGTTCTTACAATTTGTAACTCATCCATGGCTCTAACAAATCCTGCTCGAGCCATTTGTGGATTTATTCTTGCCCCAGGATAAAGCCTCATATCCCTTGCTGCAGGATTCCGCCCTCCAATACTTCTTTGGCTATCATATCTTTTGTTCGGCATGACTTGAGTGAGTTGTTTTTACTAGGCGGTGTGTTTACTCTTTCTCTGCACATTGTCTAGCAATGGTTCTCCTGCCCACATCGTAGGCATAGCTGGCCCATTGCGGGGCAAGGCCCTTTGTGGGGAAATTCAAAGCAACATCGGTAGCACTGTCTTTCTCCGCTGCCCCTGCGCATCAAATTCGGTGATCCCACTCCAGGATACCTCCTTTGCCACTGAGTGTTCATATTTATGACAGCAATGGTGTCCATCTTCTTTGGGTTTTCTATGTTCGCCACTTCTGCGTCTACCCTCTCATATACTCTGGCCAGTTCTAGTACTTCTTTCATCGGTAGAGGCTTTTTTTACAGTTGCTTTCTAAATTGTGATGATAAGCATCCTTCAATCACTCTCAGCCGTATTGCTTCCTCATCATTTAAGTTGGTAAATTCACAGAATGTGGTCTTCTTTTGCAATCCCAGTACAAATTGGGCTATTGTTTCGTGAGGGCTTTGTGTGCATTGGTTAAAGACATATCTCTCGTAATCTCTATTGAGCGGGATTATTATCTGTGCATTGATTGCAGCCACCAATAGCGGATAAGTCATTCTCTCCTGGGGTGGAATTGTTTTGATAATGCTTTTTATTTCCTTCCTTACCAATTTCGTGAAAATGCCCATTTTATTTGGGGCATTTTGATCCTCTACAGCCCTCAGGAATTCCTCGAATTCTTCAATCCACTCTTGCCATCTTTGGCCCTGAGTTTCTTGCGGTTCCAGAGTAAATGGATTTGGCCTTCTCAGATAATTTAGTGGATTTGTGGACATTAGCGTGCTTGCTGACATCTGAGGCATGATTTGTTGTTCATTTGCATCCCCCGCAGAATGTGTGTCTTCAAGTGACATTTCTGTGTAATCTTCTTGGTTTGTTATTTTACGGGGTGTTTATATGTGTCCTCTTACTGCTTTTCAACTTTGCAACTGTTTTCACTTTCTTACCCAATTATGCATGTGTATTTCTACTCATTATGTTACTATTTTATTTTCAATTGGATGACTTTAACCATTTTATTTGTCCATTTAATATTCTATTTCCCCTTTCAAAGCTCCAGTATATGTTACTTTCATTCTTGACTTGTTTCCTTCTGCTTGCTCCTTATTCCGGTTTGCAACTTTGTATCCCTCTTACATTTCTGTGTATTTAAATGTCCCTTTATTCCTCCACAAATTCGTTTGTGCCGATTTAACTTGTATTGAGGATAGCGTTTCCAAAATGGCTGCACGTATTTTTTACATCCGCAGGTCTTTTTCTCTAACGTTTCCTTGTTATTTCCTTATTATTGTGCTTACGTCTACGCACGCAAGTCCTTTTCTCTATCTGTGTCGCTCGCGCATCGGCTCGTGCGTCTAGGTACGTTGTTTCTTTGTTTGAATAATGCCTCAATGCCCTGAATTATTTCGTTTGGCCATATAATATATACGCTTCTATTTTCCGCTATTGGAGGTTATGCTTTAACTTATTGCCACTTCTCCTACCTCAAGTTCGGCTGATTCAATAAGTTGTAGGCTATTTGTGTTCTCCGCTCTATCTTCTGTGACTTTACACTTCTGGCGTTTTGTTTATGATTGTCTCGGTTCTGCTCGCCTTCAGGTGAACCTTTTAATTATGTCCATTTCATCCTCGTCGCCATTGTTATGTTGTTGTTTCTTTGTTTTATAATCATGAGACACGACAGGTTATGCATCCTTATCCAGATTTATTCATACTCCAACTGAACCCCCTAACCTTCACATTCTAGAGCCTTATTCCTACCATTCTAATATTCTAGGTTCTATATAGACTACAACTATGTTAATATATGCAATAATAATACACAACTGTGTGCTTTAAGAGTTAAGTAGAAAAACAGGTATCATTGTTATCTGGCAAGATCTGCACACATTTGTGTTTAATCCTTAAGGCGCCATACCTAAAGCCACAGGCTCCAGTGAGGTCGCAAAGGGTAAATGCCAAATAAAGTCTTAGGTAAAATTATTTTGACCATGAATTAGCCCTGAAGGGAGTCACTTTCCTCATGGCAAGAGATTAGAAAATAGTCTAGCGAACATTCAAGTCAGAAAGGAACACCAGTCTCTGACCACCTAGCATGTTTGACATTGTGTTTGCTGATTGGTACCACTGGCCCTGTGTGGTTAACTAATGCCATCTGTTCTGGCCATGTCTCTCTATATAATGTTTTAGATGGTCCCACCAAGCCTGGGGATCGTGTTGTTTGACCTAAAGACTACAGCTACTTGCATGCACAATATTCATTATGCCAATGGCTAGTGGACAAAGGGGAGCAAAATCTTATGCAGACCAACAGCAGGCACAAAGGTTAGAACAATGTTGCCATCATAACCAGCATGAGAGAAGAAACTTTGAATCAGAAAGGACTACAAGTACAACAATGCACCTGGGCCTGCAGCCAAAACCGGGACTGGACTTGAAAGAGAGAAATGGTTGCCCAGATGATAGTGGGCTTTCCCAAACATTAAGGACTCAAATGGTAGAGCCAACAGTTGGCCAAGGGTCCCTAAAGATGTTACACAGGAACGATAAAATAGTGTCAGTGGAGCTAGAACCAGGCGGGAGCTACCTAGTAGAAGGGGAGAGCAGGGAGCACATCCCAAAAACTCTATGGCTGTTCCCTTGCCTTAACAGGAAGATGAGAAGGAGAACAGAGAGCTAATAAATCCAGGAACAGAATCACCGTGTGGAAGAAAATGGTAGCTGAAGGAGTGTGGGACTAAAATCCCTAATGAAGAAACCCGTGGAAAGTTCCAGTCCACACAAGGAGATGGAAGGGGCTTTGTTTAGACAAGGCAGGGAATGGCCCATTAAGGCAATTTACCAAAGTGCCCAATGGGAGATTAGGGAAGGTTTCAGACAGAAAAGAGAGGTCTATAAAATCCCAGCAATTCAATGTTCAGACAGCGTGGTGTGAGGCTGGAGGTGGTGCAGGAGGACCAAGAGGAGTGTGAAGCAGTTGGAGGAGGAGCTGGGGCAGAGTACTGGCATGTTTGGAGACAGTGAAGGTAAGAAGTTGGGATTGAGAGCGTGATATGAATTTGGTGTGAGAGCGAGTCATTGAGGCATGCTTGGAGATAGAGCAGTAGAAGGTTTGAGAGTAGGAGTGTGAGAAGAGGAAAAGAAAGAACAGAGAATAGTAAGGAGGAGTGAAAGGCAGAGTAAGTGAAGGAAGGCAAAATAGTGAATCGGATTGTAAGGAGACATAAAAGGAGGAAGAGTGAGAAGATTGGAGAAAGAGTAGGAGGAAGAGAGTATGATGACAGGAGAGGTGGAGGACATAAGACGGGATTGAGAGGAAAAGGGCAAGACTATGAATCACCACAAGAGGGACCACCCATGTTAGGTCACTTAGAAATTACATGGGGGAATGAGAGAAATAAGACCAATGCCTTTAGGCCTCCATACGGTTAGGGAAAGATTACACTGCA
Source organism: Ambystoma mexicanum (assembly GCF_040938575.1). Lineage (NCBI taxonomy): Eukaryota > Metazoa > Chordata > Amphibia > Caudata > Ambystomatidae > Ambystoma > Ambystoma mexicanum. Next base: position 1,093,293,093 of record NC_090929.1, read on the forward strand.
GGGCAAACCTCTCTGTAATGGGTCAACCAGTGAACACCCAGCTGGTGATAGGTAGACATGGGTTAGGGAGGTTGCAGACCCTACAGAAGAAGCATAGACTTAGGGAACCACCCCAAGACATGATGCTCCACCTGTACAATTACTACCTTGCTCTAGGAGAGTTATTGACGACATGTCGTGGTGTTTTGTTTTTATATATTCTTATTTATTCATTATTTCCTGTTTTATTTTCATTTAGACACAGTATATTGTAAAGCCACTAATGTATGCAATACTCTATTCCCACTGTTATTGTGAAACAAAAATTCAGGTACAAACCGAATCAAACTATCTATCTTTCTATATTGCTTTTTGTATCGCGCCGTTCACCCGTAGGCCTCAAGGCGCTCACATAGACAGAGACAAGCGTAAAACATAAAATGGTAGGCATTCTCATAGGAATTAACTAGACAGTCCCTCCATAAAACAGCATTGTCTTCAATTGTTTTTTTTAATGGGGTAATGGTGACACAGCTCTGGAGATTGAGGGGTAAACAATGTGCTGCTTTTAGCTGAGCCTGTCAATGGGAAAAAAATAAATGCAACACATGAGGATTCAGCAGCAGAAGTAAGGCATTTTCCACCAACGATAGGAGGTTCGAATATCTCTCGACTGCTCTACGCTGACGATATTATCTTGATGGATCTAACTCCCATAGGTTTGCAGCGGCAATTGGATACCATGGTGATATACTTAAGAAGCAACAACCTCAAACTCAACAAAGAAAAAACAAACATTTTGATAATGGGAAGAACCACAAATAAAACGTTAAAGCTAGCATGGCATTGTGAAGGTCTTCTCCTAGAAAAGGTAATTACCTTTAAATATCTAGGAGTAATGATAAGTAACGACAGACAGGAAACAGCCATGCAAGACTTTTTGTGGACAAAATTAAAAAACCTAACAGCTCAAGCAAAGGCCATTGACAGAAAACACGGCCGATTTGCCCTTTTCCCAATGCTGAACTTCTTCAAAATGAAGGTTGTTACTGTTTTGACTTACGGAATGGACGCAATGCCGCTTGCCCCTAACTCAATCTCGTTGAAAGTTTCTTCTGGAGAGGAGTTTTGGGACTGTCCAATTCCACACCCATGGTGCTTATTAGAAGAGGACTCTGTCTGTCGTCATTGGTAGCAATAAAAACGAGAGCCTCCTTAATGTTGTACAGGAAAGTGATCAATGCTCCTAGTTTGAAAATCTTGGATCTTATAAAAAAGGAGATGGAAAGTGGGAAGAATCAGATATTGAACAAATGGAAAGAGGCAAACTTGACTACACTAAATGAATTGGATCTGTCCATTGAACTGTTGGTATGTAACCCAAAGTGGCAACACAACTTTTTGAGTCCGATTGGATTAACACTCTGGAAATGGCCAGTAAATACCCTTTGACCTCAAGCTTTCCAACAATACCAATGAAGGTTAATGAAGTGAGAGGGTACTTAAAGCAATTTCCTGACAAAAGGTTAAGTAGATTATTCATAACATTCCACCTAAATCAGGTGAAAACTAACAAAATCTTGGCAATAGGAAAACAGGTGAATTCGAATGACTGCTGCTTCTGTGAGGATAAACCTCAAGTGGAAACCAACTGACATCTACTGCTTGAATGTGATGGTCTCAAAACAGAAAGAACTCGCTTTCTTGCCAAACCATTGAAAAACTTTGGAACATTTGACCTAGATGAACTCTGGTCCGTCATGACGAGTGGAAATGATAGACGAGTTGTGATCGGAGTGACATTATTCCTGAAACATCTAGATCTAAAATAACATTGAACAGTGATAACACGAAAGAAGACTAAAGAAGTGACTCTGATCCATATCTGTCTAATGAAAACGGTTTAAAGAAAAAGGATATACTGGAGGATCTCTTTTTAAATTTTTGTAAAAATTGCAATGCAATTAAATCAAAATTAAAAAAATAATAATAAAAAACAAATGCAACACCTTTCCCAGAGGCTGCTTGCTGATACAATGGGCTTCATATTGCAACAAAGGGTGTACAGAGTGTTGGGCAATATTGCATATGTCAATTATAAGCATTGTACAATTGATACCTATGGTACAGTAAACTGAAAAAATGACAGTCACCCACGCTAAAACCTACAGTTGTATTACAGTACCTATTTGTTCAAAAGTCATGCTGCTGTGATAGGAAAAACAATGAGAATATGGATCTCGATTTACTTAACATCCAATATACCTACAAGGTTCTTAGCAATGACCCCACTGTAGAGATTCAGCAATTTATGTCTGAAATGGCTGCCTTTGGACTTCATAGAAATCTCCAAAAACGAGTTTGAATATTTAAATACTACAACAAGGGACATTCCTAGCTTCTATGCACTACAATAAATTACATAAAAATAACACAAATCCTCCAGGCAGACCAATAGTGTCAGTCTGCGACTCAATATTGGAGCCGCCCTGTACATTTGTTGACTATTTACTTAAATCCTTAAGTCAACTATCTACATCACACCTACAGGATTCAGCCGCTACTATTAACATCTTTGAAGTCATGGTTGTAGATGAAAGCAATGAATTACTGGTATCTGTGGGTATACAGTCCGTGTACATAGTATTCCATACAATTAAGCTATTGTTTACATCCATCACACAAATTCTGTGTGTGCTATAAGCGATAGCGTGCTTCATGGCAATTGCTTTGCAAAAAACGATTTTCAATTCGAAAATACGTTTTTTTCTACAAATTCAGGGAAATGCTATGGGAGCAGCTTTTGCAATAACTTTTCTCATTCAGATGGCAGAATTTGAATGCCTATATTAACGTATGGAAAATATTTACTGACGATATTCTTATGATATGGCATGATAGTATCTATACACTAGAACGATTTTGCAATTGGCTAAACAGCTGCAAATTGAATATTCAATTCACCAAAGAATCCAGTAACCAAAGTATTAACTTCTTAGTTCTCTGTTTCAAAAATGTCAATGGCGAATTGGCATTTACATTTATATAGAAAATCAACTGATAAAAACATTTTGCTCCACTATAAGAGATACAACCCATTGACCCTAAATGACAACCTACCATTTGCCCAATATTTGAGATTACATAGAATCTGCACATCAGTTATGGATTCAGAGCACAATGCAGGAGTACTTGTCACCGTTTAGTACAACGAAGACACCGCGAAAGATTTTTTTGTCGTTCTAAGAGAAACATTGATCAAACCCAGGAATAAACCTACAAGGCTTGACAGAATTACATATGTGACTACATTTTGCCCAAAAACCCAAGAATGTAATAAAAATGATAACAAAAATGCTGCCCACTGTTTAAGTTAGTCTCCCAGCGGTGCAGTTACCCATGTTTGCCCTTCAGAGATTGAAAACCTTATGGGACAAAATGGTCCTCTCCAAATTCTTACAAATGAATAAAAGATCACCTATCTGGAATCTAGGACCTCTGATGGGTCATTTATCTTGTGGAAACTGTTCAGTGTGCACATTTTCCAAGAAAAATTTACATTTTAAAGTCCAGGACCTAGACTGGCATTTGTAAGAAATGACAAACTGCAAACACAGTAAAGTGACTTATAGTATATTGTGTCTCGCTGAAATCTTAGATACATTGGACAAACTATGAGAGAAACACATATTCACATATCTGTACATCGTTTGCGAATACGTTGCAAAACTTTGAATGAACCACTGGTCTGATATTTTATGGAGCATAACCATTCGGCTGATGATATTTTATGGTGGAGAGCGAACACCATCAGAATAAGCACTAATATGGAACAACTCCTCCTACATAATGAGGCGAAGAGGAAACATTGAATGCAGACCCACATCTATGGCCTATATGAACATTTTCTTCCCCCATTGTGAAATAGCATTATTGTGATTTCAATATTTTGATACATACAACTTTTAGTATAATGTTAAAATGAACTGATACATGCACTCAATGCCAGGAGATTTTTAAAATAAACTGCACTACTCCCCACAATTGCCCATTTCCGTTGTTTCTGAACCGGTTTTTACATGGCCTTCCTTGAATGATGTTACGACCTGTGTAACAAAAAAATGACAAAACGGATAACACTGGCGTGCAGCAATTTATTTCCGTGCAGTGGAGTAAGTTTGTTGAAAATGTTAGGGGGAACATGACATCTGAAAAGAAAATGCCCCAGCCAAATGAATGGGGACAAAATCGTGTGCCATGAAAGTTGGGGGGACAAACACCCCTAACCCCCCCTAAAATTACGCCCATGTTTCCGTGGGAAACTGACATTTCTTTTTTAAGATGGTGCCAGTATTTGCTGCAGCATGACACACCTGCCGAAACAATAATTTATGAATGAGAATGTACAGTACTCTATATCATTTCTCGGTTTCCTCAGACATGGCCTAATATGTATTAATGAGTCCTGCAACTGAATTCCCTTACTATCTGATATTTACCCTGACATAAAGGACGATATATATATAAAGGGTTAATCAATTTATAACAGGGAAGATAACGTTTACGGTTACAGTGAAGGCATCATGAAGTAAGACACAGAACACAGATTCATTTTTCTCATATAAAATGGTTTATTTCCTTATGTCAACATGAAGTAAGGTCCTTTGCTAAGGTGGGATTTCCCTTCCTGAAGAACTAAGGATAGTTTGCGCCATTAAGTTCAACTCAAAAGCCTGTCTGTGTCCAAAACCTATAGTTTCCCTCACAAATAAAGATATATTATGTGTAGGGACATCAGAAACAACAGAAACAGTGTTCTAACATAAGGTTCTGAGTTTCCTTCTTCAAGTTCAAAACAGTTCCACAAAAAGGCCTTGGGTTTCCTTCCCCAAGTTCAACACAGTTCACAAAGTCTTGGGGTTCCATTCCCAAAGAAGGCAGCTCATCCAGCTTCAAAACCACAGTCAATTCAAATCTCTCAGCTTTCAATAATGATTCCAAAGCACGTTAATAATCTTTCAGGCTTTTCAACAGTTCACGTAGAGTTCTCCTTTCTTCAATCACTTCAAATCTTGTTAGGAAAACAGCTTCAGAATCTTAACTTTACTTGGTTCTTTCCAAGTAGGGGCTATTCGTCTCAGCGCAGTTCACGCAACTGATAACCCTTGGCACTTTGTCATATTCACATGTTCTCATTGGACTTCCTTGCCAATACAAGCTTCCTCTCTGAACCTGTTTCATTAGTCCACTTTCAATTCTGTTTCTGCTTGGCAGTCTTGACTCTGCCACAACGTGACTTTCACACAACTTGCTTCGTGGTGTTTATTTATTCTTTTTCACCACCTTACTTTCATATTGCCATAAGTGCTCATCACTTACTTTTCACTTATTCATACTTTAAAAATTTCCATCAATGTATCTCTTGCTTTAACTTACTCCATAAGTGCTCATCCCTGGTTTTCACTTTGTCATAATTTTACCTTACTTTCTTTTCACTTGTGCAGTGTTTTCGTTTACTTTGCATATCTTTCTTCTAATTCGATATTCAATAATACTGTTGATATCTAAAAAGTACATTGCGGCTTGTTCTGTATTAAAAATTCTTCCATTTGGTCTCCAGACCCATTCATTATACGTTTTCATTCGATCAGCATTTCCATCTGCCCAAATCCAGCCCCTTCAGTCCCCCGACATGAGTGTTCGCTCTCTGTCGCTCACCGGTGTACAACCGCTCCTCTGGGTGTGTTTGGTTTCTTCTCCAGCTTTCTCTCACTCTTCTTTCACTAGTCGGGTGCTGTGGCGAGCACCGATTGCCTTCTCTGAACCCTTCTGCTGCAGTCTGCGGCACACTGGAGCTTTCTGTGTCTTACAGCTCCGATTGTGGGCACATGGCACAGGTGACTGCAGAGCTCTCAACCCTCTTAGGCCCTTTTAGGCATTGGCGTCTTCCTCACCCCTCTGCAGCATTCAGTGTCCTTTTCACCGGTCCCACTCCAGACTGCTCCACTTCGGGTTGCCATCCCTTTCTCCTCAGGCAGGTTTTTTTCTCTTGCTCTTGCCTGTCTCTCCTTTTATGCACCTGTTGCCTCTCAATTGATTGCAGGTGCAAGTCCTTTGCCTGCCCATAGTTAACATTATTAGTGGGACATGCCTGACCTCTGTAGTGGTACGCCATAGTCCTCTTCCTTGTCTCAGTACCAAAGTGGTGTGCATGAATGGAAGTGTGCAGAACTCCGAGCCGCCTCTTCCTCACCCCGGTCTTAAAGGAACATGAATGTGGCCATTTTGTGTTTGTGAAAGAGGGTGGAAAGACTGACAATAATCTACAAAGGCAGGGGGTGGGGAGGGTGCATTCTGACAAGGGAAAGGGAAAGGGGGATACCAGGCCTCACCTAAAGACACCCTCTCCCCAAGGTCCCTCCACCCAGGTGCTCCTCCCTCTCATACCCACCCCCAGGGTCGGGATCCAATAGCAATGGCCTTTCCCTGGCCGCCTGAGAGGGCGTAGATGGGAGGGTGCCCTCAGGTTCCTCACAGTACACAATTACTCTTTATTGTAATTGTAAGTACCCATGAAAACTATAAAATAAGACATTACGTGGAAAGTGACAGTCCTTGTTGAGTGAAAATACTTATTAAGAAACCCAAAATGTGGGCTGAATATTTGGTGAGCCTTTATTTTCTTCTTCTTTTTGCTTGGCAATCATATGAGTTTTTCAAAATGTTTTTGTAAATATTGCCATTGACATGGGCTTATTTGGTTGAATACATGCAGGTTACATCTTAATTTACTATAGGTCCTGAGGACGACAATATTAACTGGGCTACACCGAAATGCTAAATACGTTGACCCTGCTTTTGTGGAGTTACAGTGTCATTGAAACAGAGTCAAACATTTGTTGTCAGTTTAGAAATGTAAAACTCAAATTTCATAAAGATTCAAAAAAATGTGGTGTAAGTTCAAGTATTTGTTTTGACTTTCAAACCCATGGCTTTTTAAATTCAGATCTATGTAGTTTACCCTCAAGAATTTGTGTTTTAGCAGTTTGTCATAAAGTGTATTTTTATTTTTTGTAGGGTACACACACATTGATTGATATGTTTCTATGCTTTTCTTCTATTCTTTTCTTATATTGGCTTGTTAAATACCCTTGGATTTTAATACAGTACTGTTTGTGTGAGCTTGAGTTGAGAGCCTGTAATGGGAGGTTTTTGAGTGACCAGCCAGCTGCTGCCACTTTTGCTTGTTTCAATTCCTCCTCGCATATCGACTATGTGTTGATGCAGTCCAAAGATTGAGACAAAATTGTAAATGGTGAAGTGATTAATCGTGGCAATAGTGACCACAAACCCCTGAATCTGCTTCTACATTTATCAGCTGGGACATTACAAGCTAGTAAAGTGTGTCCCAACTCAGTTCCAATCATAACAGTGTGTCATGCTAGAAAGACCATTAGATGGGAAAAGCTACACAGCCATCCTTATAGATATATGAGCTGCTCTCAGCCCAAGGCCTTTTTGTGGAATTGCTTTGAAAGTGTGTAATGATGTATGCATTGGCCCAGAGGTTATGAGGGAATTTGAAGCCCCGGGGAGGGCCATTCAACCTATAGTATCATGTCCTAGACCAGTCATTAAAAATAGAGCTACGCATAAGGATCAGTGGTATGATAATGATTGTAGATCTATGTTGGAGGTTCTTTCTTGCCTGCAACATGGCAGAGAGGTGGATAGGCAACTCCTTAAATCAAAAAAGAGCATTTTATAAGAACCTCATTAAGTAAAAAAAGGCAGACTCTTTTCAATATAAATGCAACGATTGAAGGGACGCCATGGCAAATAGAGATCAAATTACATTTTGGAAGCTCGTTGCTGGTAAGGAGGTCAATGGCTGCATTAACCTCGAGTGTAGTATAGATGTCAGTGCCTGGCATGATCGTTTTATGGTATTATATGGTCTAGGTGAAGAGTATACCCTTAATTTGTTCTCTGTTACTTTCTTGGTGACCAGTAGCTTGTGCCCGGAGGGTGATTCCTTTGATCTATCCCTTGCTGAAGTAACTGAAGCCATTGTCTCCCAAAATAGTGGAAAAGCCCCAGGTCCCTATAGATATTTTCAAAGATGAATCACTAATATGAGCACCAATATTACGACAAATATTTAATACTGTGATGATGGAATTGTGCCTGAAGCCTGACGCAAGGCTATAATTGTGCCCATCTTTAAGAAGGGGGACAGGGATGGCCCAGGGAATTATCGGCCAATCTCGTTGCAGGAAAGCCCCGGCAAAGTTTTTGCCAAAGATATATTCAAACAGCTCCAGTTATGGGTCGACGATAATCAAGTAATCAGCAGTCTGCAGGCTGGCTTTGCGGTCTGGGCCGAGTACAGTGGACATGGGTTTAAGCCTATTTCTTTTGGTGCAGAAGTATACTGGTTTAAAGAATGTTAAGCTGTATGTTGTCTTCGCTGATCTTAAAACAGCATCTGATGCGGTTCCTCGTGAATTACTTTGCCAAGTCCTACTATTGAAAAGGGTTTCCAGTCATGTACTATCAGCCATTAAGGCCTGGTATTATGACAATCAGGCTGTGCTTAGGTACGGTTTTTCAGGGGAGACCACGGTCCCGTTCAAGGTGGGCAGAGGAGTTAGGCAGGGTTGCAGTCTTGTCCCGCTACTCTTCACCATTTTCATCAATGAAGTCATCAAAGAAGCGGTTGAAAATTGTTTGGACCCCCCTACGTTAGGCACCGCGCATCTGCTGCTTTATTTTATGCAGATGATGCAGTGCTACTTTCCACTTCACCTATGGGCTTGAAACAGGCAATGAAAATGTAACAAGCTTGGCCTTGCATTGAACGTTGGGAAAACCAAGGTTCTGAGTTTGCGGCCAACTAAAGTAGCCTGTGCATTACTGTGGATGGGACTAGGTTGGAACAGGTCATAGGTTGAAACCTATGACTATTTGGGCATTCGGTTTTCCGAGACCAGTTCGTGGTGTGCCCAGGTGGCCAAGTCCTGGGCCACCTTGGCCAAATACAGTCGGGATGTAATGGTGGTATGGTGCTCGCATCTGGGGGTATTCGAACTATTCGATTAATAGAAACTGTTGAAAATAAGTTAATAAAAAAACCTGCTCTTATTGCCACAGAGCACCCTGAATGCTCCGCTTCGGTTGGAGGTGGATCTGCGCCCTATTGGGGATGATATTGCTCTGAGGCCTGCTTTCTATTGGGTAAGCCTGAGGAGTTCGCCAAACCCTTGGGGTATATCGACAAGCTTTGCAACATGTTTTGCTGACAGAAGGGGGTGCATTTTAACCATGAATAATGCATGTTAGAAAGACTTTAACCTGGCTTGATCTCGAGGGCTTGTGGTCGAATCCATCAACTATTAATTGTGCTAATGGGCCTCATTACACGGTAGGCGGCAAGGGATTACCGGCACCGGTAAGGGCACCGGTGCTGTTAATCCCTTACCGCCCTACTACGAGGTCCCTCAGCGGGTCCCGTCCTTAACGTGTGCTCAGACCACACGTTAAGGACGGGACCCGCTGAGGGACTTCAGAGCTAATAGCGGTACCGTTAATAGCTCCTTTCCCATTCCCATTGAGCACTATGGGGGCTCGAATGGGAATGGGGAATGGTAATTGGCATGGGGACTTACCGGGTCCTCCAGGGTCGGAATGTCCCGGTAAGTCCCCATACCGCTTACCCGGACCCAGAAGGCGGTAAGGGGTAGCCATGGCGCTAATAGCGCCATGGTTACCTCCTACCGTGTAATGAGGCCCAATGTTTTAACTGTTAACAGCCTGCTTTGGTACAATCGAGAAGGGGGATGGAAGAGTCTTGTCTAGCTGAGCGGTTAGGTGTACACTATCTGAATGGCAAACTGGACTTTGGTTACACTATCTATCTTGACTTTATTTCCCCACTCCCAGCGCGTACACTCCTATTGGAGATTAGACAAGGCATTTGGAAGGTTGCCTCTTTTTACTAAATCTTGGAATGGGTCAAATAAGGGTTTATGTGTATTTCGTGGTGCTGTTAAGGAAACCCTGGTACACTTGATGTTGCTCTGTGAGGAAACTAGGCGGACAAGAAACGCGTACTTGAAACCACTGTTTAACCTTAGAGGTGTATTTATTTATCTATTTAACATATTTATATAGCGCAAACGACTAGACACCGCGGGCATGGGGGTGCTAAACAATACAAACATACATAAAACAGAAAAAAGAGGCAACCAGGGACAAAAAACTGTTTGGTTACTAGAGCAAGAAATTAGCAGGACAGTGCTGTCTTCTGGCCCTTCTTGGACACAGAAAACGATACGTGAGGTTTCAGCAGAGCTTACCTTTTGTAAATCCACTTATAACTTGGATGACTTGTATTGGGTGGCAACATATTTTATATGGTTTGGATTTGCCGAGGGGGAAAAAACAGAGGCTTTAGCCTCTCAGTGAAATTGAATTAGGTTGTGGTATTAAATGAACGTTATCAGTGGAATTGAGCACTAAGTGCGTGTGACAATAAAGGAACTGCTTATTTTGGGTGTTCCATTTGTCTGATGAGCGTTTCTTGAACACCTCATGTTTGTGTTTTTATTAACTTAAAAGATGTTATGTTTTGTGTGTTTTATATGTATGCCCAAATTGCAGAGTACCTCGGATTACCCTTGTGCTGGTATCTTCATAATTGTAATGTGTTTTGACATGTGTGTTTGTGTTTTGTACCTAAAGACAAATGTCGAATAAAGGCTATGAGGATGATGATGATGAAATAAAATGCAACTTTGAGATGAGACTAATACTGCATTGTAGATTATTCTCATAGCATTCATTGATGCAGATTTCCATTGACAACACATTCATTGTGGTCATGAAGTTGGTATTCCAACGGGAACAGACCCTCCTGTAATAACTGTTCCTGGATCAGCATTGCAGCTATTTTGGACTGCAGAAGCAGGCCTCACATTATTGCACTAGAGACTTTCAAAACCACGACAGGCATCAGCAGCACCTCACACGACTGCAGGCTCGACAGATGTTTTGGACTTCAACTCCCCTCACCTCATAAGGGTGCCCCCATGTCCTCTGAGAGATGCTCACCTAGCCCTTGCATTTTCTTGGCTTTGCAGGATGTATTGTTTTCCTTTTCCTGTTAGAGGTCTAGGACTACATTTCCCAAAATGCATTAAGCGTATTTTATTTTTATTGGGTATTGACATGAACTACACAAAACACAGACATCCTGCATTGCAAGGGGCATACCACTAACATAATAGGTTAAAGGGCATAGTGCATACTATAAAACTGGACTAATTGCAAATATATTTGCGTGAGCAGTTACGATTTGTATTTTTTAATCAAACTCTTATGGCATCACTAAGAGCGTGTAAAGGTGGCTGTAAAGGCATCAACACCCAGAAACATTATCTCCTTCCCAATGAACCGCCTCTCCCCGAACACCACCATCTTCTTTAGACTCAATGTTCCGCTGAAGCTGCCCTGCTAGGCCTGCAATGTTACCATTTATTGCCCTCGTGAGTACTTTCCACTTCTCACTTTCCCTTCCTGGTTTTGTGAATCGATGCACTCGGCCTGAACTGCGGTAATTCAAACAGAACAAAGTAAGGCCTTCACGTGATAGAACATCTGATGACTCTGCAATGATGTGTGCAGTGCATACAACTGGGGAAGAGGTTGCCAAGAGCACCTTTATTGTTGGTTCAGTTCTGTACACATCATTTGCCAAGATTACCCACAGCATTCTCTGAATGGAACCCACTAGGTTCTACCAAAAGAATCATACCATGCCATGCAAAAAACCTCACCTTTGTTGATAAATCAACTTTTAGATGTCAGGAGACTGCCATAAAATGGGAGATAGACCAAAACATCTCTAAGTATGTCGAGCCACACCTCTCTACGCCCTTAGTGAGTTGCAGCACTCCTGGGTACAGTACGGTGTGTCTCTTACCTGCTTCTTCCTCTGTTGTGGACTATTACATTATCTATTTCTGTATTGCCACCAAAACAGTTTCATACTCTATGGGGGCGCTGTAGTCTATGTTGTGTCCTTACCTGTACAGCCTATTACAGCCCTTTCTATTCATTCATTCTCTGTTGGCGTTGGAAGGGAAAGATACTGTATGGGGATTGTGGTGAGTCAGCGGAAGGAGTCAGACACACACACGTTGGACATTTTAAGTGTTTTATTTAAATAATAAAAAAAAATGCCTAAGTCGCCCTATTCCTACAGGGATGTTCCCTACCTAACAAAACTAGGTAAGGGTGCTCGTTTGTCGTCAAAGGTCCAAGGAAAAATGTCCAAAAGCCTACTTCTATTTGACCCTTCCACCTGAATTAATAAGTAAATAAATTGCCAAAATATGTATCTTCTGGCACCTTCCCTTTAGCCAGATGTCTTGGTGCTTTATTTCAAGGTTAGTCCAACTGCAAGGAGTCTGATAATGCCACTTTGCTGGCAGCAAGTCAATCTGGACTGTTTTCCTGGTTCACACTGTCTTTTTCATGAGCTTCTATAGCTCCTGCTAAATATATTCATTGGCCTGGTGCTCCAGGGGGTGCGAAACCTAGCAATGTACTGGATATCCTCCTCCCTGTTTTGCTGAATGCAATCAATTGCAGTTTGTCCTTTTACTTTTTAGTCTGTCAGATTCTTTACAGTCAACACTCCTTCGGTTGGAGTTTGGTATTCCCTTAATAATGGTGTGGCACCGCCACCCCAGGGGCCTCTTTGTTGGGTTCCCCTCTGTCTTTCTTAGATTTCTCAGATTGATGCTTGGACTTAGTTCAGAGCGCTTTTCACAGTCTCTTAATAATGGATTCCAGTTTTTATAAACAATTATACTTGGCGATCTTTATTGATCTCTCACAATTGGTGTTTTCTTTCTTTCCCAATATCTTATTTGATACTTAGAGACGCTCCTCTTTGGTGTCTTCTAACTCAAAGGTTCCTGCTCTCTTAATGCCCCCCATTCAGTATGGATTATAACTCTATGTTTCCCCTCCTCCAATAGATATACTCAGGCTTTCTTAATGCTTCACATTCAACATTGCTGACAATGTTCTTTGGTATTTCCCAATACAGCTACTCAGGCTTGCTCAATGCCCCAGAACCAATATTGTCAATGACCTTCCTTGGTATCTCCCAAAATGCACATTCATGCTTTCTCAAAGATCCACACAATGATATTGCTGTTCTTCTCAATTAATTCATGTGTTCCCAGTTGCCTCCCCTTTCTCGGTGCAACCCCAGTACCTTCTCTCACGAGGGGTGGCTTTTCGGGACTTGGCATCCGCACGGGTCGGTTTCCTCGACTCACCGTCTCCTCTTTCATGGCTTCATGGCAGACTTGCTTTTGTTGTCTCACTGTGTTGGTGTGCTCGGCGTAGGTCTGCTAACGGGAGATTTTGTCTTTCACGTTTCTTTTGGTTTCAGCGTTGTTGATTGGGCCACAGGGCCACCACAGCTTATCCACGGTCACGCCACCACATAAGACGGTCTGCAACATTCCGTCCTGACCGCGTTTTCCCTGCTATTCGCTGCGCAGGGCCATCAGCGTCTTTCTTTGGCGCCTTCTTCCTCTCAGGTTGCAGCGGGCTCTACGGCTCCACACTGCTCTGCCCTGACAAGGTGTAGCAACGTCAGAGGGCTTCCCCTGTGTATGATTTGATTCATCCAAGTTACATCCAAGTTTACACTTAAAGTGGCATTCCCTTTTTCTTCATGCATCGTATTTGATCCAGCATTACCTGAAGGCAAACAAAAGGAAGGCCCATTACCTATTACTGAAGGCAATTCCATTTAGGCAAATAGTGTTGCTTGTATATGGAGAATGAGAGTCTTTGTCCCCTAGAGGGGAGTCACTATCAGTGAGGTCCCACTTGCTCAGACCCCTCCGGAGGGTCTTGTGGAGCAGGCTCACCTCCCTAGCCTCAAAGGGGGAGTCTCCCCACTGGGGAGAAGGAGCGAATACTCTTGTTTTTTCACAGGATACAGTACTTTATGTTGTATTGTTCGCATTTGAGAATTCCCAACACATTAACGTGCTCTATGTTTCTTTTCTTGAGCACTTATATTTCTGCTCCACCTGCCCGTATGGAATGCCATCTTGGAAGAGCCATTGCCCCTGGTCAACATTATAGTGTTGGGGAAGGTCAGGGGCCAGATCAACCTTTCTACTTCATATCGGTGGAGGTGCAAGCAGTGGAAAGGAGGCTAGCGTGCAACAAACGCTAGAGGAGGGAGCAGGGTTCACAACCTGCTTACAGACTTGATGATGAGGCAGAAGTTCTTCAAGTGCAGGAAAGACCTTCAAATGAAGGAGGACTTTTGGATGCCAGTAGAAAAGCCTAGCACCTACAGGGCTACCCACACACCCTGATCTCCTACATGCAGCAGATTTCCTCTGAACTGTGCACTCAGAAGTGGCATTTGCATCTCCCAGGGTACAATGTGCACCTGTTAAGGAGGATGGTGTAAAAGGAGCACTGGGGGCTGGCTGCAGATTTGCTGTTACATGAATTGGCAACAAGTTGAACAGCCCCATCATTAAGAGCCTCTGACATGTTGCTTACTTCTGCCACAGCATCCTCAAATGGCACTGCCAATCCTCTTGGGGCTGCTGCCGCTCCTCATCTTTACCAATCAGCTCAGTGCTCTCTATCTACCCTCAACACCCTAGTCCCAACCTTCCTACTAATCCCTCATGGCACCCCTCTTGAAAACCCCAAGGACACCTGTCCCATTGGCTGCATCGGCCATGGTATCTTTGCCCATGACACTGCATACATGTGCACTGGAAATCAGCAATGAGGGGCATTGGATCCCTTCTTGCAGTCCTTTGCCCTACATGGACCCCTCGCCCTGCAACATGGTTCTAAGGAAGAAGAGCTCTGGTCCAGAGGCATAGCCAGGATTGTCTAACAAGTGGGGCGTGAAGGTAATGTAGTTGGTCCCATTGCAGAGACATTAAAGGAATAGTTCACTCAAAAATGTTATTGTCCCAACAGATGGGCAATAATCAAAAACATACATTAAACATATTTTTTAAGAAAGTTCCTATGTAAAGTTTTGAGCCAATGAGGCTCAAAGCGTTTAGATGGGAGCATCCATTTTGTCATTTCAGGCAGCCTCCTCAGCTCATGTTAAGCTCTGCCCTGGCGGCATTAAACAAGCAGCAAAAGCCCCCTACTGGGAGCTTTTGCTTACTGCAGCCAGAGCAGAGCTGTACATGGAGGAGGCTGCCTTCACTTTCATTTTACGTTTTCAGTGCTCCCCAAGCCTAGGGAAGCACAGAAAACGTAAAATGAAAGGCAAAAAGCAAAGGTGCTCCATTATAAATACAAAATTGTTGTATTTGTGATTGCCATGAAACCATGGAAATCATAAATACAACAACGTTGTATTTCTGACTGCAGCGGCTTTCGCTTTGAGTCTTGTGGGCTCCCCCGTGTCGGAGCCCAGGAAAATTAGAAAGAAAACCGCAGCATTTACAAATACAACAACATTGTATTTATATTTGCTGTGGCTTCAGCTTTGAGTCTCCTGGGCTCCCCTGCGTCGGGGGAGCCCAGGAGACTCAAAGCTGAAGCCACAGCAAACATAAATACAATGTTATAAATGCTGCAGTTTTCTTTCTAAGTTAGAAAGATAACTGCAGCATTTATTTTGCAGTGCTTTGAAAAAAGAATGAAATGTAAAGCACTTACCAGCAGCAGCTTGTGTTCATCTCTGCTCTCCACCAATAATGAAGCAAAAGCCACCTGCTGATAGCTTTTATTTATTACAGCTGGCTTACTTTTGCTTCATTAGTGCTGCAAGGGCAGAGATTAACAAAAGCATAGAAGGCTCATTCATTTCACAAAATGGATGCCTCCTAGTGCTCGAAATGTTTGACTTTGAGCCTCATTTGCTCAGAATTTTACATAGGAACTTTCCTAATAAATATTTTTTATATACATTTTTGATCATGGCCCATCTTTTGAGCCAATAACATTTTTGAGTGAACTATTCCTTTAACATCTGTAAATGCCGACACAGCACTGCCAAGCGGGCATTTACAGTTTTGGGTGGGCCTTGCCTGCTCAGGCCCTACCCTGTCTACGCCTCTGCTCTGGTTCCCTGTTGCCCATAATACTTTGAGAGCCATCCCCCCGGAGGATGAGCAGGCCGCTGTTATTAGCATCTATAGACATTCCATTGGCGAGATTGTCCACATTCTCTCAAAACACTTGGTCATGCTTCCACAGTATCAAGAATATTATAAAAAATGTAAATGCTGATGGGTCCGACAAGATGGCATTTATAGCTCTTGATCTGCGGATGCAACGCTGGCATTTCTCCACACATTACTGACAAGATACATATTTGTGGATTCATGCCTAGTCACTTTTGCATTCCCACTCGCCTACTTCCTCCCTCTGCCCCAGGCATGGAAGTGACACTTTCATCCACCTCAGACCAACACACACAGTGACTCTCCCCGACAAACCTCAAAACTCTCACCCATACAGGACTCTGCCTCATGAATGCAGACTTGCCTCAGTCCTTCTCGCAGCTCTCCATACCTCCCTCCCTCCCTTCCTTCATTCCTTCCTGAGCCATAGGTTGCACAGTACAAAACGCTCCCACAACATCACTCCCGCCCCCTGCACCGTTCCCCCAAAACTGCTATAAACGCCAGAGTAAGGCCGCACACCGAAAGTACTGTACTGTCTTATGTATATGAGAGGATAGCACAGCAGCAACATGCACGCCTTGGAAGCAAGATGACACGAAGCAACACAGGTTCGATCCCCGGGTTCACGCTTAGAAACATCTGGGTGTTTAAGTGCGTTATAAATACGCAACTAAGAGAAAAACAATTACGCAACTACAAAACAAACAATTCCTGTAACAGTGCCTCGATGCCTGTGGGCTGTTGAGCGCTTTAAAAATAAAAAAATAAAAAATACACTATCTGATCACAGTTGCAGAATAACATCGGCATTGATTATCAGAATGAGTTCAACTTGCGGCCTGCTAGGTGAATGCATTTCTAAATACATCCAGATGTATGTAGGTGCATCCCAGAGCCAGCAGCACGAGTAAGGCAATTTGGTGTCAGCCTTCGGAAGCCATTACTATTCTGCAAGACAGATAGAAGGGTAAGGCAGGCCTATGCTGCTATGCGTCAAACCTCGCACAGTGCAACGGTGCCTTATACTGTGCCTTAATGCACCATACGCCTTACACCACTTGGGTTGGCTGGGCTGCCATGCGAGGGGCGCAGTCCTGCTTCAAAGCACCTGCTCAGAGCACTGGGGACAGCATGTTGCCCCGCGCAGGGCTATGCCCGAGTGATGTTATGAAAAGAAAAAGGCCCTAAACGCAAATGATGCAAAGTGCCTTCAAGTATAAAGATATAACATGGCAGCGGAAATCAACCCCGGGAGCTCCCTTTGAGGGGAAGGGGAAGGGGGAGGCAATCAGGGTCGTTGCACTCCTTCCTGAACTGACTCATCCATACACAAGGTTAATGCACTTACAATAATATCGCGGCCCGCACAGAAGAGGGCTGGCCTAGAGCAGAATCGCGACAGGCATCTGAAGCGCTGGCGGGGCTGGGGCAGAATCAGTCTCTTACTCTGCCTCGGGCCTATTAGATACTCCTTATCTATGCATGTGTTGTGGATTATTTGGTAACCTTGGGTCAGTGTGTTCGGACACTAGAGAAATTCCTGGTAGCTCAGCAGCACAGTGCCAGGGGCCGAAAATAATCCCTCCGTGTTAAGGACTAGGCACCTGACACCTGCCTTTGCTTGTCTCTTGTTTTGGGCTTGCAAGGCAAAACACAACATTGTACACATTAGATACAAACCACATCCGTCCGCTTTTTGCTAGTCCTGGCCGCCGGGACGCTTGGTTTCATGCGCACCTAATCTGGAGAGCGCGAGTAGGTTGGGCAGCCCCAGGCATGGCGGAGGGCTGAGCCCGGCCCTCGCAGTGAGCATCTCCGGCGCACTATAAATGCCGCCCTCCCCGGCGCTCTGCTTCAAGCGAGGTCCTGGCGTCACCGCAAGAGGCCGAAGGGGAGCAGCAGCAAAAGCGCCTGCCCGTGCCAGCCCGAGCAACATGTGCCTAAAATATTACCTGAAAGAATGCCCAGGTAGGAGGACCATGCGACGGGCTCTTGCTCTGATAGAAAGCTATGCAGCATCGGGAATCCCTGGAGGAGGGTGTGAGGACTTGACTCTGCCAGGTCTGGAAGAGACGAGGGCGGGTGAGATGTCAGAGCTGTTTGAACGTCTCAGTGGTACAACTACAGTAGGAGTAGGCACTAGAAACGGGGTCACATGATCAAACTTTTGGGCGTGGAGCTCCAGGCTGAGGACCGAATCCATGTCGGGTTTTCAGGATACCCCGTATTAATATTTATGAGATGAATTCGCATAAAATTATTCTAAATGTATGCACATTTTTCATCATGAATATTAAGGAGGGATATCCTGAAAACCCATCAGGATCCTGGCCCTCGAGGCCTGGAGTTGGGCAACCACTTGGAAAGATTCCCCTTATTAAAATAATCTGCAGAAAACTTTAGTATTAATATTGCAAGTATAATGTAAAGTACTCCAGTTCTGATGCACAAAGTATACTACAGTAAACGGTACAATGGGCTTGCCCAGCTCCAAGACACGAGGGCCAGATCAATGCAGATCTTTGCAGATGAGGAGCAGGTGCAAGTGGATCTAGGTCACCTGGCCTAAGCCCTGCCCACCTCGTGCCTTCCTGCCTGCTGCTCTTTTTCACTATTTAGCAAGCCCCACCCACCTGGTGCCTTTCTGCTTCCTGCTCTTTTTCACCACTTCGCAAGCCCCGCCCTCCTGGTGCCTTCATGCCTGCCACTCTTTTTCACCACTGAGCAAGCCCCGCCCACCTGGTGCCTTCCTGCTTGCCGCTCTTTTTCACCACTTAGCAAGCCCCGCCCACCTGGTGGCTTCCTGCTTCCCGCTCTTTTTCACCACTTAGCAAGCCACACCCACCTGGTGCCTTCCTGCTTGCCGCTCTGTTTCCCTACTTAAGGAGCCCTCCAGCTTCTTTTCCTTTGCAGATGGGGAGCAGGTGCAAGTGGATCTACGTCACCTGGCCCAAGACCCGCCCACCTGGTACCTTCCTTCACCATCACTGTCTTGCGGCCAATACTGGATTTGAATTTTATGGACTTCATTCATTCATGGTGCGTCACTCTTTCTCAACTCTCATGCTGGACTTCCTTGCATCTTGTACTCATGTTGGCCCTGAATTATGCTGTTCCCATCTTCATCTTGTATCCTGGCTTGCAACATTATGTGTTACTACTGCCTTCTGCAATTGTATTCGCTCTCCACTCTTGCTTCTCCACTCTTTGTGACTGCTTACTCTCTTTTCTCTCCTCCTTTCCCCTTTCCCTTTTCCTATCTCCTCCCCTTACTTTCTTCTATGCACTTACTCTATCAGAATTGTCCCTGGACCTAATATGATAGCAACCTCGTCTGTTTCCTTCACCCTCCCATTACTGTTTTTTTCCTCCACACCACCCCTCCAGCACTATCTGAAATGTCGTCAGGCCTAGTATGATAGTCGCTTGTTTTGTTCCTCCCCTCCCTTTCTGCACCCCTCTCCCTCACCTTTTGTTTTTCTCCGGCTCTACCAGAAATGTCGTCAGGCCTAGTACTGTAGTCGCCTGTCTGTTTCTATTTCCTTCCCACTCTCCCCCTCCCTTCCATATCTATGTCTTATCTCTTGCACTATCTGCAATGTCGTCAGGCCGAGTACAATAGTTAATTTCACATCCTTACTGTTCATGGCCTGTAAGAATGTGGTTGTATTTTCCCTTGTTCCCTCCCTTGCCTTGAAGTGCTTTGAAACACATTGTGCATAGGCGCTATACAAATAAATGATCATATCATAAACAATCATATCACATCATATCATGCTTGCCTTTAAGGATTCCCTTCATTAATATTCATGACATACATTTGCATACAATGATTCTAAATGTATGCAGCATTTTTCCTCATGAATATTAATGAGGGATAACCTGAAAACCCATAAGGATTCCAGCCCTCGAGCAGTGGGCCAGACTGTAGCAATGATAGATTCCACCTAATGTACTAACATGCTTCAGTAGCAAATATACTCAGAATACTCTAGTATATACTACAGTACTGCAGTAACGGGTGTACATAGGCTAGGCTGAAGAAGGATGCATGCAATCACGCACACCTGTCCCTACAGTATGTGAAGATGCCTGGAGCAGCATCATAATCTCATGGCCTTGACTTTTTAAACACCACCTTGTTAGCCAAATGCTACATCAGGGGGCAAACACAGAGGAGGTGCCGCGCCCTTCATGGAACTAACACTGTGATGATGATATCATACTGTGCGAAATGTAACATTCACAAGTGATTCATGCATCATGTGAGTAAAATATAGTAGGGGGAACTTATAAAAATAGTCTTCACCCAAATCATACAAATCTACACGGCACTCAAAACCCCTTTACATCCTTGGATTGATCTATTTCTCCCCAAAATAAAGCTGCCAGCAGAAGTTGCGTTTCTGCATTCTGCTAGAAAATAAGGTGTTGCTGAAGAAAATATGCTGTCCACACCCCGTTTTTTTTTATTAATGTGACACGGTTAACATAATCAAGATTTCACATATAATTACACATAATAGATTGTATTTTTTTTTAAAAACATAACATTTCAATAGAAACGTTCTGCATACAAATGATCTAAATACATTAAAAATCCTACTACAAAATATTAAAATTCATCATCAAGAGTACACGTATAGTTAAATAAATCACAGCTAAGATTAAAATACATTGATTACACTCATTAGATTACAGCCAAAAGCTCAACTAGCAGTGCGTTTAGTACGTACCAGTAAAAAGTCACCATCTAATTTTAATAAAACCATTTTTACTTAAGAATTTCAGAACCTCTATCGTCAGTGCCATTTCAACCCCTGAGCCTCGTCTAAACCAGAAATCATTGCTCTTCAAGATGGTCAACAAATCGGGAAAAGGACTTTATCCTGGGTTCCTGTAAAGCCGAGGATTCAATCGTTATATGTTTTACAACTCTTCACTGGCACAAAAATTACTATGAGCTGGCATCTTCACCGTTTTAAAACAGGCTGCCATCACCTCCCTAGTCTCCACCAAGTTTGACTGAATCTTAAAAATTGTCCACGCCACTAGGCCGTGGGAAACTTGTGTAGATAAGGTGGGATTGAGCACAAAGGATTGTCAATCGTGGAGAAGGAGGTTTTGAATTTTGTAATGTCTTATTTTCTTGATAGTGGTAATCCAATCCGAGATAGAAGCCGATCTTTTATCCAAGCACGGGTTAGACACCAAGGTATCAGTTGATTCATTACTATCCCTTTGAATCTTAAGGGCAGAGTTCTTCAATGTCAAAAGGGTAATACATTTCCGCTCCTCCATAGCTACCCTTAATTCTATGAACATAGAATCTATTGGGGGAGCAATCAGCTTACTAAGTAATGTTAGAATCTTCCAGTTGAGGCAACCCTGGAGAGATACCAAACCAAGTTCATATCTCACCAATGCCATTGGGAAGCTCTGGGGAAGATTTAAAACCTGCTTCCAAATATGACCTTCAAGCCGGTGTCAGTTAATGTCATACGCTTGACAATCAATCTCCAGGTCGTAAAGAAGAGAGGTGACAGCCTGAGTTTTGTAAAATTCTACCACGGCAATGATTGAATACCTACAATAGTTTAGTACACTTTCCTCATTTGAAATGAGAATTGGCCTGCTTTATTAAAGAACCTAAGGGAAATCAAGCTCTTGTTCTGAATTGGATAAATCTCAAACCCGAACTACGTCGCGCTTCTCACCGACACCCGATTATAATTTTCCAACATTATAAAAGCAATAGAAACAACGCTCTAGTTACACTCGCATGACACTTTACATAGCAAAATGAGAAAAATGTGCCTCTGTAACTTTTGACCACATATTTTAAAGGACACCTAATTTGGCAAACAAATTATTACTTCAAGTCGGTCTGAACACTCATACCAAATTTGGTGAAGAAAAAGAATGTTAAAAATATTGAATAGGTTTATATTTGTGAACAAGAATGGTGTAAGAAGAAAAACTATTACAAAACATCACTTTCAGCTAATAATAATGTGAGGATTTCTATTGCTCTTTATGTGGTTCCACTTCTAAGCACTGTTTTAATTGGTGTTTTAAGCGCTGTTTTAATTGGTGTTATTATTGTTATTACCCACTTGTAATACTCAATTTATCGATCTTGAAAAGATAATGGTCTGAGTCGGGACAATCAAGCTCATGTCACATGGTACCGTACAGCTCCCCGGGGGTTGAGTGTTGCATGTGAGCTACCAATCTGGCTGCAGTTTGATGTGAACCCTGCAGACACTATAGTATACACTGTATAGCTACTACAGTATAGTAACCATTGAGTACAGTATTTCATACACATAATTGTACAGTTCAGTAATACTCTACAGTTCACTACCATAAAATGCTAAATATAATGCAAGTATTCTACAGACACAATCCATGTACTACAGTTTTTACTAGAAATTACTGCAGTTGAGCAGTGATTACGGTTGAACACTGACATATGTACTATACACTTGTACATGTAATGTGGCCACCTTTTACTACAGTATTTACTGCAGACTCTTTTACAGTTCTGTAATACTCCACAGTACTACTTTGTACTGCAGAATATATTGAAGTATACTAGAGACAAGATTCATGTACCATAGATTCTTCTAGACATTACTGCAGGTTAGCTAAGAATACTACCGTAAAATATACTATATGACAATAATTTGTATAAATAGCTGCAGTACACAAACCATACACTTCAATATTGATCCCCAAAACACTGTAGATTACCATATCTTACTACTACAGTATACTGTTGGAATATTGTAGACTACCCTAGACTATTTTTTCATAAGAGTCCTGACTGGTTAGTGCCTCGGAATGTTACATAGCGATTGGGAATAGGCAATTCCTCCCCTGATTGCTTTTAGATCCCTTGCTAGCAAATTGCCTGCCCTCACCTTCACCCTTTAGCTCCCTGCTCCCCTCACTGTGTTCTTCCCCCTATGATTGTAAAGCGCTCCATTGCTTCCCAAGCTAGGTCCTGCTCAACGAGTACCCTAATAATAACAGGCTAGGCTTTCACTCTGTCCCAGCAAAATGGCCTTTTACAGGCACTTTGGTAATAATCTCAGTTTCCCTACCAGCCTCTCCATCTCTGAGTCTGACGTGTAAAACATTGAGGGATGTTTCTGTCATCACAGTATCTAGGGATTGTGACACGCGTTATCTGTTTGCGCGACTGTGCCTTGTTATTGTTCTGCTCCCGTGATCTGCAGTGTGTTCCTGGATGGTTGGATGTGTTGACACAGGCCTACCGAGACTTTCATTCATGCATGGCCAGGAGCCGGATTAGACTGCAGTTTAGCCACAGGTGAATGTCCCAGTACTTAGAATCAGTAGAAATCAGGCTTTGAGGGGGAAGTTCTCTCAGAAATGTTATTGACATTTAACAATAAAGTCTCGGTAGGCCTGTGCCAACACATCCAACCATCCAGGAACACACTGCAGATCAACAGAGCATGCATTTTTTTGCATTTTTTGATCGATAAGAAAAAAAATTGCTATGCGTTTTACCTTCCATTTTCTCACATTTACACATGCGTTGGAAGCCACCATCTTGTGCTGAGTTCAAGTACCCTCACGGCAGTAAATTATAAGACCGCCCCTAAAGTTGACATCATTAGAAGCTTACACCCCTTGTCACAACACTAGTGCATTCTCATGTCTCCCACCCACAAACCAACCAAGGCTGATCCTGCTTATCTGGGGAAGGAGGTGCACAGGGGCGACAGGGTTGAGCCCGTCCAGGCTTTAAAGCCATATATAATCAGTGCTTCATTCTAGCACCCTGAAGCTACAAACCATTTGCCGACCCTGCCCTGTGAAGCTAAGCAGGATCACCCTTGGTTGGTTTGCGGGTGGGAGACATCATGTTAATATATATTTGTTATGAATCAGAAATCAGTATTTGGGCAGGGCCTAAGAAATGCAAGTAGCTGAGAAACCTTAAAAAGACATGTATCCTATGTAACTAATGAATTAACCAAAGACACGCTGCTGAGTTTCCGGACCTCGCACTGATGTTAATGTTAATGTTAAAGGACATTTGTACCGTGTACTATCACCACCGGAGTGGTCCCCTGGCGCTCTGGTGGCTCTGAAAGAGGAGGGGAGGTTGAGTTAGTGGGATGAAACAGGAAAAGTGCAAGAGAGCAGTGATGTGCTGTTGGCGGCCTAATCCCGGTGGGTCCGTTGGCTGGGCCTGGGGTGTTTGCGGCCGGTAGTCGTCGTGTACTGTTGTGCAAGACTATGTGTGTTTTTGTTTTGTTGTTGCAATGTAGTGAAGTTTGTGCGGTTTGTTGTGCTGTAGGTTTTGGTTGTGTTTGGTTTGGGGTTTGAGAGGTGGATGTAGAAAGGGAAATTGTTACTAGGGTTGGTTAGTTTGCGTCTCTATCCTAGTTGAGGCGCTCGGCTTGCGTAGTCTCCCCTGATGCGGCTCTGCCGTGATCTGGGTCAGACTGGCATACAAGGTTCCTTACTCCTCCGGCCCCCACCTCTAACATGCTCTCTCATAGCTCCCCTTATCCTCCCTTCATACTCCTGTGGCCAGTGCACCTGCCAATGTCAACCTCTCAGGTAGTGTGTTGATTTCCAATATCTCGACAATTCGACACCACAGTGGTACCTGGTGATAACTAAGGGGTGGGCGAAAGTGTTGGTGGGATTGTCTGGGGTAGTTGACTCAGTCTCCGTGCGTGCCACCTGTGTTCCAGTCTATCCGGTGTCACCCGTCCAGGTGCTGTGGGAGCTACCCTCCCGGGTCTGGGATGTCTGTGTCCTTTCCGGCTTAGTCATCCTTTTTCCGGTTTTGGTTTCGAGATTTAGTCTGTGGTGTTGAAGAGCCAGGTTGTTAGTGATTTCCTGAATTTTAGGTGATCTCCAGTGTTTCAAAAATATATTTGAAAAGGTGTGCTGAATAAAATATAATTAACCAGTACACAAAAAAATATTGAAATATGAAAACGAAATCAAATCTAAATAACGACATCTACTGGTGTAGAGCAGTATTGTCACTGATCATCATTTTCTTGAATTCTACAATCGGATCAGGCCATAGAGCCTCGGCATAGCTAATATTGTCTAATAAGTGGGGCCTGAAGCTGATGTTGTTGGGCCCACCACAGTCACATTAACATCTGTAAATGCCCACACAGCGCTGCTGAGTGGCCATTTACAGATTTTGGGTGCGCCTTGCCCACTCAGGCCCTACCCTGTCTACGCCTCTTACCTCGCTGGTGCTGAATACTGGCTATCCGCGGCCCACTCCCAGCCTAACTTTATTTCAAAAATCCTGACCTGGTACGTTATGCGTCTCCCTGAAAATGAGAAAAATGTAACATGTTTCAACGCGAACAGGGAGAGGTGACTATCCCTAACCTACGCTGTATAAAGAAAGTCATGTGAACAGTATCACGGCCTTATTCCATGAAAGAGGTTACTCACCTTTCTCTCTATACTCTCACAACCAGCAAACAGCAGATGCCCTGGGAATGGTTAGTGCTTGAATAGCTTATTCTATCAACATACTCTTTGTTACAAAGAAAACTGGCTATGTTTCACAAATCGTTCTATCATTTCAGCAACTGCCTTTGCAAATTATAATTTGCGAAAGCAGTTGCCCAAATGATAGAACACTTTGTGAAACAGCATTTGAACAGGAGTAACATATTTTAGTTTGAACTAGAAAAGGGGGAAGTATTTTTCTTTGCAAATGAGTATGTCGAGAGAATAGGTTATTTAAGCGATAATAATGATGTGATCGGGCGCAGTTGTAACCATTCCAAGAATATTCGTTTTTTTGTTTTTTCAAAGGTGCTTGGTGATCTTAAAATAGAAAGGCGCAGCTCCACCCTCAGAGTACCACGTCGCCTGCGGTGTAATGTCAAGTAACTTCGACATATAAGCGCAATACCTGCTAGACCAGAAAGGGCGTCTAATTTGTTTCCAAGTTGATTAAAGTCACATGCTCCAAATACGCAAAATAACCTTTAGGCTTCTATAAAGGGCATGGTGTGCAAAATAAATAAATAAATAAATACATGGTTCAGTTGACTGACAGCAAAAGATTACGTTTTGAACACTATAGTGGCCAAATGCCATGATTTTTTGAAAACAGCAACCTGGTTTCGCAAATCCCCCAGCCAAAATGTGATTTATTTAAGCAAGGCGTGTACGCGCGCGTGTAAACAAATTAACATTCCTGCACTCCAGGTGCGGACAGACACAAAACATCCTGCATATTGACGCGCTCAAGGGCAGGCAAGCGAGTTTTTTGGGGCCCAAAATCTGCAGCCTCAGCAGTCTGTGGAACACACACTGAGGTCGTAAAAACTCCAAAGAATAGCTCGAAGGTGTCTTTCGCCGCCTCGCCACACGCCGCAGCTGTTCCCGTTAGACGTATGCACTGTTCGCTATGGACAGTCATCGGAATAGGGTTATGAACGTATTTATGCTCTTCTAACTTCAGGCCGTTGTCACGACAACCGTGTCCATGTGAGAATGCTTCACCCCCCCTTACTTTGGCCTCGTGGCAGAGGATTAAGGAATTCATAATCACCTGCGACGTGTCATGGCAGTGTGTGTGTGTGTGTGTGTGTGAGGTGTGGGGGGGGGGGGGGCTTTGGGGAGGGGGGTAAGGGAGGAGGGGGGCTTCAACTGAGCTTTTTCTCGACCAGGAGTTGCTGTGGGAAGAGAGTAGAGGGTACCCTGGTATTTTGTATGATTATGCTGCTCTCTCGAGTCGCTGCTCACTGGAGACAGCGTGGGGGAGGGGGTGAAGGGACACGGGCCCTACGCAACCTAGAATTGCAGTTGAAGAGCACTCAACTCCAGGGTGTATTCAAGCACCTCCTGTTTCAGAGTGGCACCCTCGTTCTTGCTTTGCTCTCGTTCTCTACGTCACTCGGAAATCGTTAGTGGAATAGAGCGCGGCAGTTCAAAGCTACCCATATACAGTGGTGGAAATGGAAACTAAATATGAAGAGGGATCCCACATGGGTTCGGAGGCGGTGCGGTTCTGATGAGGCGGATTTCAGAGGTCTTGGAGCTGGTAGTTGAACTCCACTCAAAGGAAATGTTCAAAATAATAGTTTTAAAATGGTGCAATTTCTTTGAAACTGCTTCTTTCCAAACTCCACGCTGTACATCCGTTCCACTTTAAATCACTTCCATGGCAGTGGTGCACCCAAATTATGTTATCATTGCCACTTTAAAATCGCTTTGGCATCCCATTACCAGAAAAATAACCAGAGAGATGAGATTTTCCAATAACTACGCTTGCAAAGTATAAAAGGTGCCCACCTTTTAAACCCAGCAATCTATACTCCAATATTCCCTAGAAAACAAAAATCCTAATATGAGACATGTGCTTTGATGACAATTTTATGTGGTCTTGTGGGTGAGCTTCAGCACTGGGGGCATGACAACCTGGGTGAAATCCTGGTAGCCAAACATTTGGGCAAGCTTGCCGGCCTCAAAAACACCCAAAGGTTGTTGCATCTGCCCTCTGTAAAATAAAAACGACACTGCCCGCCCGCATGTATCCTTTCCTTGTGCCATATTACTGGAAAAGCAGAGGGTGGCATACCTTTGTATCGTGGTACACTGACAGAGCAACCAGTGTGCTCAATCACCAGAATAGCAGTGTGTGTATGTGTCACAGGTTACGGTTGAGGAGCATTGCCAGAGCTGTCTATGGGCCCAATCACTGGGGCAAACATGTGTGCTGCAGGTCAGGGTAAAGGTGACCCATCAGAGCTATCTGTGTTCTCCATTACTAAAGCAGTCTGTCCTGAAGGCCAGGATTGAGGTGCATTGCCAGAACTATTTGTTTACTCAAGCACTGCAGTAACAGTGGGTGCAGCAGGTCACGGCTGAGGTGCACTGTTAGAGCTGTGTATGGCCTCAATCACTGGAGTCGCAGTGTGTGCTGAAGGTCGAGGTGCACTGACCGAGCTGCCTATGGTCTCAATAGCTGGAGTAGAAGTGTGTGCTTCAAGTCAGGGCTGAGGTGCATAGGCAGAGCTGCGTGTCTGGTGTCAATCATTGAAATGGCAGGGCGTGTTACAGGGCAGGGTTGATGTCCACTGCCAGAGCTGTGTGCCACTTCGACCACTGTAATGTCAGTGTGTGCTGCAGGCTCGTTTTGAGGTGCACTGCCAGAGCAGTGTATGGGCTAATGCACAATAATGGCCGTAGAGGATGCAGGATTTCACTATATCTATTTATTTTGCCGCCCACTGAGTGTTGACCTATAGTTCTCCTAGGGGGGCTAACCCCTACTATGCCCC
Source organism: Ambystoma mexicanum (assembly GCF_040938575.1). Lineage (NCBI taxonomy): Eukaryota > Metazoa > Chordata > Amphibia > Caudata > Ambystomatidae > Ambystoma > Ambystoma mexicanum. Next base: position 1,093,321,600 of record NC_090929.1, read on the forward strand.
CTTACTCAGTAATACAGAGATACTTTGTCCATACATAATGAGATGAGACAGACCTTTTCTGAACTTTTTGAAAAACATATGACATTTTATCACCTCAGAGACCCAAGATCACCTGCTCTGGGGCCAGCCTGAGCGCTTCTCAAGCCGACCCCCCTCCTCACTCCTGCGCTGGGTGGGGCAGCTGGACAATGAGGACAGAGAGGTGCATGGCATGAGCCGGCCGCAAACACCACACTGCACACAGCGGATGAATACACTCCTTTCCATACCTCAACGGTTTGTCTTTCCGGTGCTGCGCTAGGTTAGGCCGGGGCTGAGGCAGGCCAGGTCCCGGGATCGGGCCAGAATTCTGATGCCGGTTCTTGGACCCGGCAAGAACCGGCCCATTGGCCAGCGCTGCCCATATGTAATTCTACTTACTAGTGTACAGGCCTGTGTACACGGGTCAAAGTGCAGGTTTCCATTGACCCAGTAGGGCCACTATCAATCCTAAGCCTAGAGCTCCCTCTAGCGGTCAGAACAGCGAAGCTTTGTGAATTGGACCACTGAAACAGGAAGTTATGCGAATTGGCATTATCTCTATGCACTCTAAGGCAACAGCTCCCTCTAGCTGTGAAAACAGACAAAGCTACTGTATTAACAAACATACAGTGACAAACACACATCTGGCCTTTTACTATATTGTTGGATTTGTTTCAATTGGTCGGTAGTGATGATCAGACAACATTGGTATCAGGCCTTCCTCCATTGGGCTGTATAAGTCGAATTAATGCTCGCACCGAAAGGTTTGCCTGGCATGCTTTTGAAAATCGGGCTATAAATGCTCTCTGCAAAGTTGCAAAAAAGAATTAAAGGTTGGTGTGTGGAGGGGAAAGGAGCCCAAACGACGGAAGTCCACGACGGGGCTGAGTCAAACAGAAATGTTCAAGGCATCAAGAGAAAGGAGAGGCCCAGGAGTTGCCTGAGCTGTGGTCAAGGGGAATGGGGCAAGTCTTTTCATGCAAATTACATGGACACGTGGGGTGCTATGCTACCACACCTGAAGCCCTTCAAACACATCTAATGGGTTTCTCGTATAGGGAGCAAAGAAAAGGCTATCCTAACGAATAACGAAGCAGTGGGCAAAAACAGAGCTCTCCCGTTTCCTCATGCTATGCACCTATTTCAGACCAAGTTTTGGAAGCCCAGGTGTGGGCACAGTACTCTACATTCACTCAGAGAACCACCGGGAGACCACTATCTAAGTATAAGGCAAACTATAAATACTTACTATACTACATACTGGGGCTTGTAGGTTATCTTTTTCCTATTTTAAATTTGGGACTACTAGTCCCAGAGTACAAATGGGAAAAACAGGACTGCACACACGTCACGAGGAAACTGAAGAATGCTGGAAAGTACAACTAAACATGCATTTGCGAAGCCACGATTTTGGCCACTCATGCAGGGTCCCAGGCAGAGATACAACCACAGCAGCATACCCGCACTCCTCCTGCCCCACCTTCCTCCCGGCCCTGGCTGCCTACTACTTTCAATACGCGCTGCTTGCTGCAGGCCACATCCTGCATATTTATCACAATGTCTTTGCCTCCGCCTGGTTTAATATAAAGTACTACGCAGCCCGTCAGACAGTAGTGCTCGAGTAGTGCTCTTCTTCTATCGATACTCCACTCAGTGTACAAATCCCGGGGAGATAGAAGATTCTCTGTATTTGGTCCAGAATTTTGGAACTCCCTACCATTGGAGCTGAGGACAATTAGCTCATTATACCAATTCCATAGAGCGTTAAAAACGTTCTTGTTCAGATAGGGCTCCTCTAATATCCTGGTGATTCTACACCTGGGTCTAACTAAGTCTTGTTTGAATTATTTTTTCACCTGCAACATTATACGGATTGGTCCATTCTGTGCACAATACAAATTCCAAAAATACAAATACAGAGTATCAAACAGAGACCTGGCAATCCTGGGACCAGGCTCCTTACAAGCAATGGATAGCTGACAAAGTCCTGGGGGAGATGAGTGTAAAAGGAGGGGAGATAAAAAGGGGCAGATATTAGTAAGTGTAGCAGTGGGAGGTAGGGAGGATTTAGAGGGGCTTGTCTTTAGCAAGAGGGTGGGTGCTCCCTTAAGGCGAAGGAGGCAGAGATTCAGTGCTGATTGGAATGAGTGGAGGTTGGTCTTATCGTTTTTAGCTCAAGGGAGGGTGAGTTCCGGTGAAGGGGGGCACAGAGGCAGAAGGAGCAGAAGCCGGAGGGGAAATATGGGGAGTGAGATCAAACAGACTGAGGACGGTGTCAGACTATATGCTTTGGGGAGGAGAAGACGAAAGGTGTGGGGTTAAGTGATGGCATGGATAGATTTAAAGATGAGAAGAGGTTAGAAGAGAGATTGGTTGTGCATCGTTAACCAGCCAGTGTGCAGCTGGCAGTGACACTTCAGCCATTTATTCAGTGTTTGTGTGGCCAAGTTGATGATTTTTTTCAATGGAAGCAAAGGAATAGGCAGTGATGCCCAGTAGGAGACTTGAGCACTAGTCAAGGCATTTTATGACCGAAGTGGATGTAAGAGTTTTGGCAGAGGGATAGACGGGTGGGGGGTCAGATTGTTTGGATTATTTCCCTCTCTATTCTCCCGTCTGGTCCTACCCACTCGCCGGACATCCGTCCGATGAAACGAGTGTCAGTTGCTGCCTTCGCCTCCACCTTCATCCCCCACCTCCTACTGCTGACTCTACTTCTGACTCGGCTCTCAACAACCTGCATCTCACCATCACAAACACTCTCGATATTCTTGCCCCTGTCATGAGGATCCGCCTGAAATCTGCCACCAAGCGTAACACTTGGTATGACTATGATCTAGGGGCCCTGCAACGCAAGTACAGAGCTGGTGAATGGAAATAGCAGACCGTGTGTGCATCCTGGGACAAACTGGCCTGTCGCCTTCTCCAAAGCCAACATTGACTCTCCATTCATTCCAAAAAGAGGGCCCACATCCAAGCTTGCATTTCTGGAGCATCCAACAACATGACTGAACTCTTTAAAATCTTCAAGGAACTAGCAAATCCATCTTCAGTCCCCACCTTGCCTCTTCCCCTCAGACACTCTGCACTGCGGTGGCCACCCACTTCATTGCAAAAACATTTAAAAATGTCACATGATTCGTGAAACTTCACGTGACATCCCCTAACGTTAATTGTATGAATTAACGCTAATACAGGGATGATGGTACATGTGGTTTTTCTTGTTTTACAGAGATCCACTATGTTTTGTTATTTTATTTTATGTTTTTAAAGAAAACCAAGTGTGGTCTACTCATATTGGAAGCTCCAGCGGATGCCATATAGCATCCAGACATACAGACAGTCGTCCTTGTAAGTTTTCCCTGCTAACTAGAGGCACTTTATTTCTGAATCAGTTCAAAAAGAATACTGAGCAGCTCTCTTTTCCCATTAATATAGGAAACCGGACATTGGATGTTAAACTATTGCCACACCAAAGAGTCCAACAAAGCTCAGAAGTCCAAATTACAGTTTATGGACCACAGGCGGGTTCTGTGTTTATGTCTAGGACAGTAGGCACTAGCCATCGCCTTCAAAAAATTCTATTGCGAAGCACAATCTCTCCTTTTATACTAATGTATGTATATTTATGTTTTTAGATTTGTCAATTTGTGTCAAATGGGGAACAAGATTTATCTTTTAGAAGTAACCTTTGTCCTGACAATGGCCTAACATCTATCTGAGTGACCACTGTTGACATAAGTGGTACACCATCAAGGGCCGAAACATATGTCGACTGATAAGGGAAAATTTAATGTCTTTTTCTTATGTCCTGTACGCATATTTACAATAATTGTTATGCTGGAAGAATTTTCAAGTTATAGTACCCCTTTGTTAGAATAGGAGCATGGTGATTGAGTGGTGTGATTGATGATCACTAGATGATAATGTCTGTAATGTTTTTTAATGTGCTTTTTATGAAAAATAATTAAAGAGTTTTATATTTTGGAAAGTTGCATTCTGCTTTAGTAACTCCCCCAAGAAGGCGTTAACCCTGCTGATGAATCAGACAGGGTAACCTTTACCCTCACCTGTGTTACATAGAGGACTTTAAGAGAGGGGTAGTCAATATGTACTTTATATGTTTCTCCTTTAGACTCTCCCTTCCTACAGACTTGACACCCCGCTAACAAAAAACTAGGGAGCACCCAATCATCTAAACCGTCACTTTATGGGCCAGATACTCAAAACCTTTTTTGGTGCAAGTGATGAGTTGTACTAAAAAGGATCAGGAGCATTCTCAAAGAGCATCTGAATGAGCGCATCTTGGTAGGAATTAGGTGGTCCATAAATGGTAACTATGTGAGTAGATGGAACGTTAAGCCAGGCTATCACAGTACTCTGTGCTTTGGAAGATAAAACAACAAAGAGGAGACTGTGTAGACCTTCAAAGTGTCTATAAACCAGACAATACCCTCTCCTTTCCTCACAGATTTGTAGACATTAAACAATGAGTAAGCCGCATGTAAGGAAATGAACAGTCATGAAAAATCTTTAAGCAAAACAAAAGAGGTGATGGCTGGAAGGTTTATAATGAATCTTAACCTCTGGAATTGCTCCAGGCAACCCTCCAGACCATCAGTCTTTGCCTGCCAAGCCATTTCAAAAGGGGAAATACCATATGCAAATCAGGCTTGGCCTCACCACAAAAAGGGCAGTCCAGCCCGATCTGCTTGGCCACATCCCTTCTGCACGAGACCACACGCATCCCCAAACATGTTTCAGCCTTGTTGGGCCTCATCAGTGAGGAGTAGCTTGGGTCTCTAGGCCCAGCAGGACCCACGTCTGGGCATACCCGTCCCACTCGGGGTGACTAAGCAAAACAAAAGGGGTGATGGCTGGAAGCTTTAGAATTAATCTTAACCTCAGCTGGGCTCAGATCCTTCTCTCAGTGTTAGCCACCCTCAGTCGGGCTCAGACCAACCACTCACTGTGGACATCCTCAGTCGGGTTCACACTTGCCACAATGTTCACAGATGTATTACTGCTCACCCTAATTCGCAGGCATTCCTCAACCATCTTCACATTTTCCAAAATACACAGTTCACTTCGTTTACCACAATGCACAATTCACTTCCCTTAACTTTCTCCTGGTAGCCCTCCACCTGGTTCACATTGCCATCTTAGCATAGTTCTACAGAAAGTCATTCTAGACCCGTTAGGTTCACCCCTAACCTAAATCCCAGTCTTGGCCCCCAGTCAGGTTTTCCCTTTAGCCCTCAGTCAGACTTTCCCCAAGTCGGGTTCACATTTGCCCCAGTAACACAGTTCACTTTGCTTCCACAAAGTGTCAAAGACTTTCGACTGTACAAGGGGTTTGGCTTGACCTTGACCCTCCTGTGACCACTTGACACCTCACGCAGGACTCCCTAGGGCCTCTTGGTCCTTGTAGTTCCAACAATCTCAGTTCATTACCTTCCTTGTTCAGGAGAGATGTGGCAGCCAGAGACCTTCGAATGAGTGCCAATGTGGCGCCAGCCCACTCTTGCTATGGCACCTGTTTTACTCACAAAGTTCACAAGGGTCTCCCTCTGCAGGGCTTAGACCCCTCTTAGGGTTCACATAAGGCCTCCCTCTTCCGGGCTCAGACCCTTCTCACAAAGTTCACAAGGGTCTCCCTAGGCCAGGCTCGCACCCTTATGCTGAGGCTGAAAAAAGGGTATCCCTCTTCCAGGCTTGAACCCTCCTCCAAGACTTCAAAGTGTCAAAAGAAGACTTCCCTCGGCCAGCTCAAGTTTCCAGTCACAATTCACCAAAAAAGGGTTTTGGGACTTCTACTACCAGAATACACCGTCAGGATTTTGCTCCCACTTCTCAGCTCCCCAAAATGGCATTTCCTGGAATTGTGAGCTGCACAAGCTAAAAGGGGATATTGTTCTGAGGTAAGGTTCTTGATGTATTCAGGGCGGACACGGTCTGGTGAACAAGGTAAGTTTATTTGCATCAGGAAGGACCCGGTGCCCTGTACTCCACTCTCACCCCCAGCTCCGTCCTCACACCATCAACCGACCACGCTCCGAATCCCGGACAAACCCAAACATTCTTAACATCTCTCACGCAGGCAGGTGTGCCGTCACCAGCATAGGACACATGATACAACATCACCCCCCCTTTTGCAGAATAATACAACTATTTTTGAATTAACACAAGTAAACCAAACATCTCAACAAAAGTACAATAGGTAAACTCTTGAATACAGTAAGAAACTGAAAAGGAAAGTTTAAAAGAAGAACAACCTGTCTTGAGACAAACACAGATGGTTTTGATGTAATGGTCCTCTTGATCTGGTTCTCTATTGTTCAAATGACATTAATTTCCCATAACATAGTCGCTGGACCAAAATGGCAACCTCTTCTCTCTTGAGTCGCGTAACACTCTATTTACAGAAATAGTTCCTGAAATGTTTCTCTGATGCATGTCATCCACATCTCTAATCTCAACATTTGTATTTCCTCTCTGTTGCAAATTATCAATATTACCCTGCAACCCAGTATCCACATTAACGTTTTCTACATCATTTTGGATGCGAACATCATCCCCAAACAAATTAACTGCTCTTCTGTTATATTTAAATCGTCTATCGCTAGCACTCTCTCCTTTCCACGACCATTTGCTCACTCTGTCCAAATTCCATACAGAACCACCACTAACTCTAACCGCCCTTCTAAACAATTGTAGCACCTTAACAGGGCTGCTATATTTAGATTCCCCCTTTCTCACTCTACGCCCCAATTTTAACCTCACAAAATCACCTGGCAAGATTTTCACTTTGGATTCAGACTCTCTGCAAAGCATTCCAGACCTCTTCTCTAGGTGCTCACAGGTTCTCTCATCCTTGGTTTCTAAACTCCCCCTGTGATTAACACATTCTGGATTGAGTAACGTGTTGGGGGCTCTCCCTCTCATCAATTCAAATGGAGATACCTCCAACCCTCTTTTGACCAACATCCTCACACTCCTGAGCTTCTCCACAAGGGCTTCATCCACAGGAATGCTGTTCCTTAAAGCCAACTCCACAGTCTCTACCACCATCCTATTGCACCTCTCAACTAACCCATTAGTTTGGGGATGATATAATGCAGAGAACCTCCATTCAATTCCCGACTTCCTGGCAAATTCTCTGACATCTCTACTTTTAAACTGAACACCATTATCGCTAATGATCAATTTAGGAAACCCCTCTCTCCTGAAAATTTGCTTAAGAAATTTGATTATTTCAAAAGAGTCAACTTTACTAACAGCTTTTACCTCTAACCAACCTGAATAATAGTCAACCACAACTATCAGAAATATCTTTTCACCTATCAACTTAACATAATGTCCAACAATATCAATGCCCAGCTTCTCCCATGGTGCCTTCCCCTCATCTACATTAATCGGTTCTGATTTGAAAATTTTGCAACTCTTATCGCTGTTCTGACATGGCCAACAATTTCTAATGAATCTTTCAATTGCCAAATCCATTCCTGGCCACCAGTACTTCGACCTCACATTGCTTTTGGCACCAGTGATACCAGGATGTCCTTGGTGTGCCTTTTCAATGAGTTCATCACATAACGCTAGAGGAGGGATCAACTTGTCACCCCTCAGTAAAAATCCATCTTCCATGGACAACTCATCCATCACTTCCCAGAACTACCCTTCACCAATTAATCTCTTCTCAGGCCATCCTGACTCAGTGTATTTTTTAACTTCTTGTAGAACATCATATTTACAGAACTCATTTAACCAAGTTTCTTTAGAAGTAACCTCAAAAACAACTGCTACCATCTCTTCATTACCTTCTACCTCTATCTCATTGCTCTTCAAAGGTAAGCATGACAAATAGTCAGCAATGACATTTCTCTTCCCTGGCACATATCTCACCTTAAAATGGTAGTCTTGAAGCTTGATGCTTAACCTAGCTAACCTAGGTGAAGCCTTCCACATCCCTTTCACCGTAAGAACCTCTATCGAAGGCTTATGATCTGTTTGTATCAAAAATCTGCTGCCCCACAAATATTTCCTAAAATAATTTACAGCCCAAGTGCAGGCTAACAACTCTTTCTCTATCACTGAGTATCTACTCTCCGTGTCAGAAATAGCTCTGGAGGCATAACTAATTATTTTCTCATTACCGTTTCCATCAATTTGGGACAACACTGCACCCACTCCATTCCCGCTTGCATCCACCGTGACCTTAGTCAAATTTCCAAACACAAATCCCCCTAGTTCAGCAGAATTACAAATTTCGTCTTGTATGCGTGTCACTGCCGCATTACACTCGTCACTCCATTCGAACTTGGCATCCTTTTTTAACAGTCGCCTCAGAGGCTCTGTCACGCTAGCAAAATTCCTAACAAATCTGTTGTAATACTCACATAATCCTAGAAATGATCTAAGTTCATCTTTGTTACTAGGATTAGGCGAGTCTCTTATCGCCTTCATGGCATCACCTTTTGGTTTGTATCCTCTACCATTCACTGTGTGTGTCCTAAATACTCCACTTCTTCCATACTGAATTTGCATTTACTATGCTCAATTTTCAACCCCACATCCTCCAACCTTGTCAATACCTCCTTCAGTCTTTCACCATGCTCAATAGAACCTTTGCCATATACAATGATGTCATTCTGATATACTAGTGTTCCTTGTAAACCCTTAAGGAAATGCATCATAACCCTTTGAAATACCGCTGCCGTGGATGCCAAACCGAAAGGCATGTGCTTGTATCTGTATAACCCATGTGGTGTAATGAATGCCGTGATGTCTCTACAGTCTTCCGTGAGGGATATCTGATGATACGCACTTGAAAGATCAATCGTAGAAAATAAGTCTGCACTTCCAATACGATTCAACATTTCAGATATTATCGGAAGAGGAAAAGTATCAATTATAATGTTCTTATTGACATCCCTCAGATCCACACAAATTATTGGTTTTCCATTCTTCTTAAGTACAACCACAATGGGGCTCACCCACTCCGAAGATTCAATCTTTTCTATGACTCTGTCACAGCCACTTCCCACAGTTCCTTCCCCAGGAGTCTCCTCACCTTGGTCTTCACTGTGACTGGCGACTTTCTGTCTTCTCCTCCGGTCTTTCGGGGTTATCTCCTCTTCAGTATCCTTCTTAAGGAGTCCTTTCCCCTTCTTGCGTTCGAAGAGATAGGGACGGTCTCCTCCGGAGGCCACCTTGACCGTTATTTTTAATAAACCGTCAGGTGAACCCTGGGGAGTCCACCCCTCCCAAAACAGGGAAAAAGCCAGTAAGGCAGAAAAAACCCTGTGAGGCTGCAGGCGAGGATAGATTGGAGGAATTGCGGATCCAGAGGCTTTAAAAGTCTTGAGGCCAATGTCCAGTTGATACTCCAATGGATGACAGCTACCGGACTGTGATTCCTTGGCATGGATGAAGGAGCCCTGGGAGAGGCGATGGAGTGTGGAGCCACAAAGGAGAACTTCTATGCTTCCGAAGGATCAAACATAGGCACAGAAGACTGCAGACGGAGGTAAGTTGATTCGGTAGACAGGTAAAGGTATGGGGAGAGAGAGAGAGAGAAAACTCGTGAGCAATAGAGAGCAGTAGTGAGTCCGTGAGAGTAAGAGAGAGTGAATGCGAGAGAGTATGAATGAGAGAGCGAGTGAATGCTAGAGAGTATGAATGAGAGAGCGAGTGAATGCAGGAGTGCGCGAATGAGAGAGAGAGTGAATGCAAGAGAGTATGAATGAGAGAGCGAGTGAATGTGAGAGTGCGCGAATGAAAGAGGGGGTGAAAGAGAGGGATGGCAAGACCGAGGGAAGACGGAAAAGACCCCGAGCAACAGGGAACCGGAAAACCGGAACCTCGCCGACGGGGAAGACAGGTACCAGCCGAGCGAGGTAGAGGGTACTACGGGGGAGAAGCTAGGCTGGAACCGAGGACCAGATAAGGGGAAAGGAAAGGAAAGGCAAGAGAGAACGGCCGTCGCCTAACGAGAAGGCGAAGGGCCGCGGAGATTAACCGAGAAAACAAAAGAGGAGCTCGGTATGTCAGGAACGGTAGTAGGCACAAAATCGAAAGTCAGCATAGCGAGTTGCAACGCGACTCGCAGGGGGCGTGGCTTCCTTAAATGCAGCAGCAACAAAAAGACTGGACCGCTCACAGACAGACTGTTGGGACCTAATAGCGCCTCCATCTTGCCCATAACTTCCACGGTCTCAGCAGTGTGACAGTATGCCCTCTCCTTATCCCTTCTCCCCCGGACTTCCCTGGGTGAAGGCGATGGAACAATCTGAGAAGGCGTGGGGCATGGATGTTACGTCTGGGCTCCCAAGATCGTTCTGCTGCTGAGTACCCTTTCCAATGGACCAGGTATTGTATAGTGCCATGTCTGTAACGGGAATCCACCAGCCTCTCCACTTCATACTCGTCAGGGTCCGGGTCCTCGATCCTTAAAGAAGAGGGTCTACGATGACTCGTAGGATCGGGAAAATAAGCCTTTAGGAGAGACGTATGGAAAACAGGGTGAATCCTCTTCATCCTGGGTGGTAATTGTAACCGAAAGGCCACAGGATTTACCTGGGACAAAATAGGGAAAGGACCTATGAAGCGGGCCGAGAATTTTCCTGGGTGAACCCAACGCGGGAGATATTTGGTTGATAACCACACCTTGATTCCTACAGCCCAGTTAGGGTTAGGGGATCGCTTCTTATCCGCATACTTCTTGTAACGTATCCGGCTTGCCTCCAACTTCTGTACAGCTTCCTTTTGGATGGTACGGAGATCATGAAGATGTTGATCCACCGAGGGCACAGTAGTAGGAGGAATCCCAAAAAGAGGAATATGTCTCGGATGATACCCGTAGGTAAAAAAGAAGGGACTGATGCCTGTAGCAGAATGTTGGGTATTGTTGTAGGTAAACTCTGCCAGTGTTAGATAGGACTGCCACTTATCCTGCTCCTGATTGCAGAAACAACGTAGATATTGTTCGATGGTGGCATTTAAGCGTTCGGTCTGGCCGTTACTCTGGGGATGGTAACCAGAAGACAATGCTTTCTGAATCCCCAGAGAGCTGCATAACGCTGACCAAAAACGGGAGGTAAATTGGGTTCCCCTATCCGACACTATGGTCCGAGGCAAGCCATGTAATCTCACTACGTCTCTCAGGAACACTTCGGCCGTCATGGGGGCGGAAGGTAAGCCATGTAAGGGAGAGAAATGTGCCATCTTGCTCAGGGAGTCAATAGTCACCATAATTGCTGTGTATCCCCCCGAGGGGGGAAGATCTACAATAAAATCGGTAGATACATGTACCCAAGGCTGAGATGGTAGAGGCTCTTGTTGGAGCAGGCCCAATGGTCTGTGAGTGGTATTCTTGTTGGCCGCACATACTGGACAACTCATCACGTATGCCTTAGTGTCCTTTACCATTGTCGGCCACCAGAAATATCTAGATGCCAGGCGTAGGGTTGCCCTCTGTCCCTTGTGACCCGCAGACGGAAGGTCGTGACACCAATATAGGGCTTGCGTTTGGAACTCCTTAGACGGTAGAAATAGGGCGCCTTGATGAAAGTACAACCCACCCCTCTTCACCAGGAGTGGTTGATACTCTGAAGACACATCGATATGATTAGTGGCAAGCTCTACTTCTTGTAGGAAAGAGCTGACTATTCCCAGGATTCTCTTGCCAGCAAGTATCCCATCCTGGCCCTGTTTCTCTTCCTCTTGGTACTCCAGGCTCCGAGAGAGAGCGTCCGCTAGAGCGTTCTCCTTTCCGGGAAGATATGAGATTTCAAAGTCATATTGGGAAAAGAAATAGGCCCATCGAGCGTGTCTGGAATTGCGACACTCCATTTGCTGCAATATCTTCAGATTCCGGTGGTCAGTACGAACCAGAAAGGGATGGGCAGCTCCCTGTAACAAATGTCTCCATTCAATACAGGCCTGTCGGATAGCCAGTATCTCTCGTTCCAACACCGAGTAATTCCTTTCACTAGGTGTAAGTGTTCTAGAATAATAAGCCACCGGATGTTCCGCTCCATCTTTGCCGACTTGTAGGAGGGCAGCTCCAATGGCCCCTCCAGAGGCATCCGTTTCAACCACAAAAGGGAGAGATTGGTTAGGTTGCACCAGAATGGGAGCAGTGGTAAAGGCTTTCTTGAGTACCAGGAAGGCTTGGTCGGCATCCTTATCCCATTCAAACTTCTGGCCCTTTTTTAGAAGACAAGTGATGGGCAAGACTATGTCAGAGAAGTTAGGGATGAAACGTCTGTAAAAGTTGGAAAGACCCAAAAACCTCTGTATGTCCTTGGGACTCTTCGGAACAGGCCATCTAAGGACTGCCCTTACCTTCTCAGGATCCATCTGTACCCCCTCCTTTGAGACGATAAAACCTAAGTATGACACTGAGGCAGCCTCGAAAATGCACTTCTCTGGCTTGACCAGGAGCTGATTTTCCCTTAACCTTTGGAGGACCAGGGAGACATGCCTTCGGTGTTCCGAGAGAGAGGAGGAAAAGACCAAAATATCGTCTAAATAGACCACCACTGAGGCATACAGCAAGTCGGAAAAAATCTTATCAACAAAGCGCTGGAAGACTGCCGGGGCGTTCACCAGGCCAAAGGGCATGACTCTATATTCGAAATGTCCCAGAGGAGTTCGAAAGGCCGTCTTCCACTCATCCCCTTTCTTTATTCTCAGCAGATGGTAGGCTCCCCGAAGGTCTAATTTGGTGAATATAGAGGCTCCTTCTACTGCTTCAAGTACCTCCTTTATGAGAGGCATAGGATATCTGTCTCGAATAGTCAAGCTGTTCAATCCTCGGTAATCTATACACGGCCTGAGTTCAGCAGAGCCCTTCTTTGGGATGAAGAACATTGAAGCCCCTGCTGGGGAGTGAGATTCCTGGATCAAGCCATTCTGTAGATTAGCATCTAGATACTCCTTCAATGCCCTTCTTTCTGGTAGGGACATCGGATACATGCGTCCAAACGGTACCGATGCTTCAGGTTTCAAATTGATGGCACAATCCTCTGCTCGATGTGGGGGTAAAGTACGGGGTTGTATATCCTCAAAGATCTCGGCATACTGCTGGTAATAAGGAGGGATCGTTTGCACCACTGCCGAGGAGGTTGGAACAGCAACCCCCTTCCCCCTGAAAGGAGATGTCTGGGGAAGACACGAAGTGGAACAATATGAAGACAGAAAACTTACAGTATTAGTAGCCCAGACTATCCTGGGATTATGCTTGCGCAACCAGGGTATGCCCAGGATGACGGGAAAATGGGCAGCTCTGATGACATCAAAGGTAATTTGTTCCTGGTGTTGAAACAAAGACATAGTGGCTGGACAAGTCTCTTGAATGATAGGTCCAGAAGAGAGAGGAGCTCCGTCTACACCCTCTACCGGTAAAGGACAGTCTTTCTGAAGTAGGGGAATAGCTTGTTCTTGAACCCACTGAATATCAATAAAGTTTCCAGCAGCACCGCAATCCAGCATAGCCAAGGTTTCTAGTGAAGCAAGAGATCCGAAAGTCAGATGAACTGTAAATACCATGAGTCTATGGTCCTCTTTCGGCTTATCCTGCTGCCTGAAATTGCAGGGATTAATCAATTCCGCCCGGTTCCTTTCCCTGCTCAAGACCGGGGAGATGCGTTTCCCGACCGTCTCGGGGGTACCTCGGGGCAACTCCGAAGCAGATGCTTAGAGGATCCGCAGTACATGCAAAGACCCTGTTCTCTGCATCTTTTTCGTTCCTCAGGAGTCAACAGGCCCCTAGTTGATCCTATTTGCATAGGTTCCTCTGTCTGCGATCGAGTAGGAGGATTTGAGGCGGGTATTCCGATAGTCTGATGTGGTCTGAACCTCCTCCTTTCTAATCTTCGCTCCTGCAATCTAAACTCCAACTGCAGAGACATCGTGACCAACTCTGGAAAGGAAGCAGGACGTGCCATCCGGGCTAGTTCGTCCTTGAGTTCATCATGTAATCCTCGTCGGAAGAGGGTCTGTTGGGCTGAATCTGGCCACCCCGCCTCCGTAGCCAACTTCATAAATGCGGAGGCGTATGTCTGTACACCTTGATTTCCCTGACGGAGATCCAGGAGGGCTTCATAAGAAGAATATTGGACCTCTGGTCGTTCAAATCTGTCCCGCAACAATTGAGTGAACTGTGCGTAGTCATTAACCGCAGGATTTGCTTGCGCTATCAGTGGAGTAGCCCAGGCCAAAGCATTGCCCACTAGGTTGGAGACCAAAAACCCAACCTTGGCCCTATCGAGTTCATAGGCCTTAGGTCGAAAGGTAAAGTAAATCATACAGGCATCCAAAAATTCTTTCAGGAGTTGCGGACTGCCATCATACTTCCCGAAGGAGAACGTCAGGGGAGGCAGGTCACCTCGGAAATCCTCTCGAGCCGCCACCTGTTGACGTAAGTTGATGTTCTCTGTTCGAAGGCTCTGAACCTCCGCCTGTAGACCCTGAATCGCTGTTACCATCTCCTGGTATTGTTCCAAGGAGGCCATCGTACTTGTTGGGCGTTGCAAACTGTCACAGCCACTTCCCACAGTTCCTTCCCCAGGAGTCTCCTCACCTTGGTCTTCACTGTGACTGGCAACTTTCTGTCTTCTCCTCCGGTCTTTCGGGGTTCTCTCCTCTTCAGTATCCTTCTTAAGGAGTCCTTTCCCCTTCTTGCGTTCGAAGAGATAGGGACGGTCTCCTCCGGAGGCCACCTTGACCGTTATTGGAATAAACCGTCAGGTGAACCCTGGGGAGTCCGCCCCTCCCAAAACAGGGAAAAAGCCAGTAAGGCAGAAAAAACCCTGTGAGGCTGCAGGCGAGGATAGATTGGAGGAATTGCGGATCCAGAGGCTTTAAAAGTCTTGAGGCCAATGTCCAGTTGATACTCCAATGGATGACAGCTACCGGACTGTGATTCCTTGGCATGGATGAAGGAGCCCTGGGAGAGGCGATGGAGTGTGGAGCCACAAAGGAGAACTTCTATGCTTCCGAAGGATCAAACATAGGCACAGAAGACTGCAGACGGAGGTAAGTTGTTTCGGTAGACAGGTAAAGGTATGGGGAGAGAGAGAGAGAGAAAACTTGTGAGCAATAGAGAGCAGTAGTGAGTCCGTGAGAGTAAGAGAGAGTGAATGCGAGAGAGTATGAATGAGAGAGCGAGTGAATGCTAGAGAGTATGAATGAGAGAGCGAGTGAATGCAGGAGTGCGCGAATGAGAGAGAGAGTGAATGCAAGAGAGTATGAATGAGAGAGCGAGTGAATGTGAGAGTGCGCGAATGAAAGAGGGGGTGAAAGAGAGGGATGGCAAGACCGAGGGAAGACGGAAAAGACCCCGAGCAACAGGGAACCGGAAAACCGGAACCTCGCCGACGGGGAAGACAGGTACCAGCCGAGCGAGGTAGAGGGTACTACGGGGGAGAAGCTAGGCTGGAACCGAGGACCAGATAAGGGGAAAGGAAAGGAAAGGCAAGAGAGAACGGCCGTCGCCTAACGAGAAGGCGAAGGGCCGCGGAGATTAACCGAGAAAACAAAAGAGGAGCTCGGTATGTCAGGAACGGTAGTAGGCACAAAATCGAAAGTCAGCATAGCGAGTTGCAACGCGACTCGCAGGGGGCGTGGCTTCCTTAAATGCAGCAGCAACAAAAAGACTGGACCGCTCACAGACAGACTGTTGGGACCTAATAGCGCCTCCATCTTGCCCATAACTTCCACGGTCTCAGCAGTGTGACAGACTCCTTCCGATTCCAATCTTATGAATTCTTGCTCAACTTTGTCAGCTATGGCAAATGGTATGGTTCTAGATTTCGAGTGTTTAATTGGCACTGCTTACTTTTTGAGACAAATTCTATGTGCAAAATCCTTTAGCAAACCCAACTTCAATTGGGCCTCACTTCTTCTCGGTTGACCTTGGCTACTATTCACGATTAAAATCTGCTCATCTTCATTGGAATCCAATCTGATTCTTAACCCAGCTTGATCTCTCCATCCGATTATGTTCACCCCTTTCTTGGCCACATAGACTTTCACTTGTGCTCGTCTGTCCTTGAATTGGATGATACATGAGAACCTACCAATCATTTTGATCTTTGATCCATCGAAACCTCCCGGATCTCTAATGTCAGATGCCTTTAAATCACTTTTAAGACCGCATGCTACCAAGTTTCTCCAAGTCTTCTCAGTAATGATTGTCCATGGTGAACAACTATCCACCTTCACCTTGAGTTTCCAATTGTCGAATATAACTTCACAACTCGGGCATTTGAATTCTCCTTCTGGTGGTACACGAATCATGAATACTCTTTCCTCATCTGATTCCTCTTCTTCATCTTGTATGGTAGAAACTTTTTTCTTTCGTCTGCAGGTGACTGCAAAATGGCCTTTTATCCCACAATTCCCACATTTCTGCCCTATAGCCGGGCACTACTTAGCGCCATAATGGCCATATCTGCCACAATTGTAGCATCTGTCCCCTTCTCTAGACTGTGCGGTCAACGACCTGGGTTCGTTCTTCATCCAGTTTTTCCCTCTATATGAGTTTCCTTTATTATCGAAACTCTTAGGCCTGTTACCTTTGACAGTGGTGGTGTCCATTCGTTCCTTGATCCTTAACGCACTGACCATGTTCTGTTCCTCTGCCTCTGACTCAACCTTGCTGCTTTGTTGCTGCATGTTATGAGCAGCTTCTTGTTTCTTGCTCTTCATTTCCCTAGAGCACAGTTGACTGTGTTCAATTCGTTTAGCAATGGCGATAGTCTCTGGGAGGGATGGGTTACCCACCATCCATAATCTTGGACCAAACTGTCCTTTCAGTGGATAATAATTTGGTCTCTGATCAATTCATCCAGAGTGATACCATTTCCAAAATGACAAGTGCGTGACAAAATTCTCAGTGCTGACACATATTCCTCAATCGACTCATGCTCCGTTTGTATTCTCGAATAGAAATTACACCTGTTTATGGCTACATTTGTCTCCGGAGCATAGTATTTGTCTAACTGCCTTATGGCCTTTTCATGCTCATCAGCATCGCCCGCTTCATCTCCTGGTAACTCTGGTAGTTCCCTGAATTTCCTTTAGCTTTCTAGCCCCAACGCATGAAGTAGTAATAACTTCTTTTTGTGGGAGGTAAGTCCTTCTTGTTCAACCACCTGAATATAATTTAACCAAAATTCCTTCCACTCTGACCAAACAATAACAGGTTGACCTGGTGTTGGAAGAAAACTCTCCGGTGGCTGAATGCTGATGCCTTGCATGTTCAAAACGTGCTTCAAAAGTTCAATGTAAATTCAATTTGGATGTGAGTCCTTACTGCCTAGTACCATGCTTCACTTCAATTCATTTCAATCATTTGTAAGGGACTGAAAATATAACACCACTGGGACGAAAATGAAGAAGTCCCAGACTGTCCCTTCCAACTTCGCCTGACTTCCTGGCGGTATCTGGGGTTGTCACGTGACCACAACCCTAGAAGAGGGTCCTTTACTTCAACACGTTCAACGGGTGCCCAATCAGCTCCAAAACGTATGTTTGGTGGGCCAATCAATTGCTTATGCTTCCGCATTGACATCCTCTACGAAATCATGCCCAACTTCTTTGAAAACAATACCGGGCGACCAGCACAAACAAACGCAATGTAAGCGTCCGTTCGGAGCAGCTGCTCTCGATCCCCTCCTTCGTCGCTCCGTGGGTTCGTGGGACGCCGGGATCCTTGTCGCCAACTGATGTATTCAGGATGGACACGGTCTGATGAACAAGGTAAGTTTATTTGCATCAGGAAGGACCTGGCACCCTGCACTCCACTCTCACCCCCAGCTCTGTCCTCACACCATCAACCGACCACGCTCTGAATCCCGGACAAACCCAAACATTCTCAACATCTCTCACGCAGGCAGGAGCGCCGTTGCCAGCATAGGACACATGATACAACAGTTCTCTTGTGCTGACCCTCAGAGACCTGGGTTCGCCTGACTGGCCCAGGGGAGGTGTCTTGCTGTGGGTACCGCCAGGCAACCCCAGCTGCCCCTGATCTTGCCTTCTAAAGGTACAGCTCCCATTCCACAGTGCAGTCTCCTCTGGACTCGCAGGGCCAGTATCAGGGCAATTTTCTCCTCCTCCAGGTCTTCCAGGTCTCACAGGGTCTCTGCAGCTCTTCAGGCCTTCCTCCATCTTCCTGCACCTTTCAGCATCCACAACTGACTCAAAGTGTGCTCTCCTGTTCCGCCTTTTATACTTCCTGTGAGTTGTGATTGGACCCAGGTGTGAGTTGTTGGAAGGGAATGCCTGACCCTGCCTGTCCTCGTTAGCAGGACAACATGGCTGTGGTCCATAGGAGTTAATGGCTCAGGGATTCTCAGTATTTGAAGGACAGAGTGAATGAAGGGGATTCTGGGACATGTAGTGATTTGCAGATTTTTTGAGAAAATCAGCTGAATATAAAAAAATGGTTTGTCAACAAAAGAACAGGGATTATGGGGTTTGTAGTGTTTGATTGAAGAGGAGGGAAGGACATTGTCAGAAAGGGGGAAAAGATGGGTCGTTGTGGATAAAGGTGTTTTCTCCTGCCTTTTCTTAAAGGGAAGCACTGGGGTAGGATGGGAATCCCATAAAGATGGAGGGGATTCCAGGTAGTGGTGTATCACAGAAAAGGGGATACCACATCTCGCCCAAGGGTGTTCCTTCCGCGGTGCCAAAGGGCCCCTTGCCCAGTTGATCCTCCCTCACTAGTCCACCCCCAGGGTTGGGATCCAAGCGCGATGGCCCTCCCCTGGCAAGCTGAACAAAGGATCCCCAGGGTCTACCAGTGAGAACACCCTTAGGTTTCTCACACAGGGCAATGCTAGATATTAATTTCCATGTATCACAACGGTTTTGACGGCAGCAATGCTGTGTGCTTGTGCTGGACATGCCTGTTCAAAGCTCCGGTCAGTCTGGTCTGGCTCTGCTACTGTGGTAAAGAGCACCAATGGCAGAGAAGGTTGCGTTGACAACAAGAGGACAGTCACCAGCCAGCAGCACCTATCCAGGGGCAAGGGAAGGTACTCTGCTGAAGAGGAGTGCCTGTCAAGAGTGCCATCCTATACAAGGAGATCTTGCTACAGAGTTTGACAGGCAAGTTCATCAGTTCAGTAAGGATTTAGCCTGCATATGTTCATCAATTTACTGTAAAAGGAAACATGCTTTTTGTTCTCGGTGGATAGGTGCTCAATATGCTGCACTCTCCATTTTTAGACTCAGACCAAAATATTAACAAAGTTTTGTAAAGACACAACTAGTATGTCATTTTGTTAATGTTATGCTGATTGGTATCTGTAAATCACACATCTTCAGTGCTTCATTCATGCTCTGTGAGTCGGTGGGAATTGCAGCTTTATGCCCAAATGTGTTGACACTGTGGTGAGCTGCAGGGTGTGTTTACAGCAATGAGAAGGGTGCTGCCTGCCCCCAATGTGTCACAGGCATGCTAGACAATATTTGGGCACTGACACTCATTTTATTTTTGCAAATAAATTAAGCACTGGTGGGGAGGACGGCTTATGAAGAGTAGGTTGCTCAGGCTCCCTATGCTACATTTCAAGCAGAAAACATTGCTGTCATCCATACAGAAATGAGGAGGGTGTGATGGTTTTCATTGCATAGAGGAGATTGCATCCTCCAGGGGAGAGAAATGAGAACGGGCTTCTGTAGCTCAGTCAGGCAATCAAGGTGTCTTCTCAGGCCACTAAACTTTAGGATCACCTTCCTTTGCACTCTTTCTGCATGGAAATCAGTACACTCCATGAAATGCGGCTGGTATGGGTATTGATGACCATTCTAACTCAGAGTCACTCCTGTTACCCCGCCCATGTGCACCCTCATGAGTTCACAGAAGGGATCAACAATAAGATCGCAAATCATGGGTGACATCAAATGGAGGAGGTGAGACTCTGGGTTAAGACTGTCGTCACTACCCTCACCTGCCAATTTCAGCGAATTTTGGAGACCTCCGAAGATGTTATCCATGATGTAATTTTTAATCTCATTGTTAATCCCTGCAGTATGGATGTGCTCATGAGCTGAGGAATACGGGTGCTCTGAGTTAAGATGTTTGTCAATACCCAGACTTGCAAAAATGTATGTTATATTCTGCTGTAGATAAACCAATTCAGAGCAACAATACTGCCTGTTTTAAGATTACCACCAAGGCTGCAAAGAGGGCCAAAGATGGATCAAGTTATTGTGTCATGCTGGAGTGAGAAGTCGGAGCCAGAGGTGGCATTTCAGTAGGTTTTTTTTATTTAAAGAAAGAAGAAAACACCTACCATTCCCTAACTCTAGAGGGTGTTCCCTACCTAACCAAGAATTAACTGGGGTGTTTGTCGTCAAAGTGGAAGTACAAATGAATATCTGTCCTCTGTCCAAAAGTTTCCTCTGCTCTAGCCCTACCTCTAATCAACAGAACGACATAGTTAATACCAAGATAATGACTTCCTTCTCCTGGTTCTGTAAGGACCAGCCGTAGGGCAATGTCCAAGAGTCTTTATTTCAGTTCAGTTCTTCTTCTTGAAGAGACAATGCCAGGAGAATGACTCCCTTCTCCTGGCCCCAGAAGTCCAACCTTCTCCTGGCAGTCTTTCGCAACCTTTAACCTTAGGTTCTCATCCAACAATCACAACCCAGCAGAATGACCTCCTTCTCCTGGTTCTGTGACGTAAAGTGCTCTTCTATCTGTTTTTCACAATAGTTGTTAGAATCCCTTCTAGTTCCTTCCAGGTTTCTCTGAGGAATCTCGTGAATGTAGCACATTCTTTATTTCTGATATGAACACTCTTGCTCCCCCTTTTTTAGACAAGGGATACTGCTATCTAGATTCTGTTTACTTTGTTTACTGTTGGAACAATTAATGAGATTAGGGAGATTCTTTCCCAGGTGTTCTTCGCAACTGTTCTTATTCTTAGTGTAAATACTATGACGAGGGAGATCACTTGCAAGGCTGTCTTCGTAATTCTTATTCAAAATATAATCACTACGGTGAGTGAGCTCATTCCTGAGGCTTGCTTCACACTTCTTATTATCAATGCAATTACTGAGTCGAGGGAGATCACTCCTGAAGCTTTCTTCACATGCCCCCACTCTCCTACCAGGTCTCCCATAGCTCCCATTACCTTTACTTTGGTTGGAGCATGTCACAAGTTTTTCTGGGATCTCAGGTCAGCTCTTCTTCTACACACGTTCCCCGTGTGTGTCTCGTCAGCTTCTCTGGTTCC
The DNA here is from genome assembly GCF_040938575.1 of Ambystoma mexicanum. Classification (NCBI taxonomy): domain Eukaryota; kingdom Metazoa; phylum Chordata; class Amphibia; order Caudata; family Ambystomatidae; genus Ambystoma; species Ambystoma mexicanum. The sequence goes on from NC_090929.1 coordinate 1,093,342,878, forward strand.
AGTGTGGCTCTGCAGAGCTGTTGCTGTGGCGGTCTCAGTGCGGTTTACCACATGGTCCACCTCTTAGCAGTCATGCCATCACCTGGTTCCTCGCAATCTGAAGGGGAGTTGGTTTGCCACTGACTCACGGAATGCTTCTCAGTCCTCTGCATGTTGTCCTGATGACCAACTTCTTCCCACAACTGCCTCTGCACCGGGTTTTAATCTCCGGTGCACTGATGCCGTCTCCTCTCTTTGGCAAGTCCTTCTTCTGTTTCTATCTGTTGTTGGTGGGTCCACCCCAGCAGAGGGCCATAGTCCTTCTTTTGTGTCTCACGCATATTCTTTATGCCTCCTTGGGATCAATTGTCCAAGTATCTTTCAGATGAGTGTTCTGCATGACTCCGTGAATGTTCTTCTTCTCAGTATCTTCAAAGTACAAATCCTTTTTAGACTGAAGATTCATAATAATGGTGTCTAATCTTACAGGAAGAAGAGGTGAATCATCACAATAGTACACAGTAATACTGTCAGCCCAAACCATGACAGATCTTAAGTTTCACAGTTTTTAGGAGTGGAGGCTTAGGGAGTTCCATCATGCAACATGAGTCCTTGTCCCCATGGGGTGAGTCGCTCCCTGTGAGGTCCTCCCACTTTTTACCACTCCTAGCGCTACTATTGGGTAGCAGCCTTGCCTCCCTAGACTCACAGGGAAGTGCTCCCATCTGGGGAGAAGTGAGGAGATCCCATGAATCGTCACATGCAGTGTGTGAATGAATGTAATCACTGCGTGGCCCCAATTGCACCCTTGGTTCAGCATTGTACTTGTGACAGGTTGCCTGTGTTCCTGCAAATGTGCTTGCAGGCAGCCGCACTGCATCCAACTTGGGCTGGGGGTATTGGGCATGAATAGGGTAGCACAAGTATTGTGGAATAACCGTTACAAAAGTGATGTATTGCTCATTATGGGTGCAGCACAAAAAAAGTTCAGAAAGCAGCATTGCACAACACATGTTTTTGCCAACCGTCTTTCAGCAAAGAAATTCACTTATTGCATGTTGTAAGGAATGCAGTAATCAGTAATCTGGGGACAAATCTGCAAAACATGTCATGAGGCCTGTTGTGTCTTGTGTTTGTGATAAGCAAATCTTTTTAATGGGCTGTAGAGGTGTGCTTTTCGTTGTGGAAGGAGTCATGTGGATCTATGCCTTTTTATCGTATCTAGATTGCCGGTAGTTATTGCAGCAGTGGTAAAGTTCCATTTTTAAAATATTATTGCTTACCATTTCTATACAAAATGGTGAAATCTCTTCCCCAAATCTACTTTAAAAGAATGAATACAAAAAGCTCAAATTACAAAATTTGAGCTTTTTGAATTTTGGTTGTTTGTCCCCCGCTGGGCATCTAATGTATGCGGGGCACACCCCTGCATCCCCTGCAGCCCATAATACTGAACTAGGGAGGCTGGGGACACCCCCGTAACTCCCACTCCCCTTGTTTGGTATTATGGGATTCAATCTTTTATACGAGGTCGAATGCACACTAATTGTGCATTCAACCTTTTTTCCCCCTCTACTTTGGGGTAAACCCTTCTTCCCACAACCCCCATCCCTGGTATATAACTTTTTCTGTTTCAATCAAATTTTTGGGATGTTTGTAACACAAAAGGATTCTGGCAATTCTGCCTCAGAAAGTGAGCTTTGCTAATCAGGCTGATCTTTATAATGCTCTAGGCTGAAAGGTATAGTGTGATATGCCACTCTCCTGTGACTGTCTACTTACAACTCAGCAGATGCCCTGTCGTTTTTCAATATTACAGTTATAGAATAACATGCACATTCCTGCAAACAGCCTGCTGGAACCCACATTTCCAACAGCCAGAGGCTGCTCTGAACCATGGGCAACCCTGCTCCAATGATATCATTGTACATCCCCAAAGCCTGGTGAAAGGTTACTTAAAACATATGAACCATACCTGGTTTGATATGGTGTTCTATGGGAATATACAATTACACTGGCCAAAATCCTTTTCATGTAATTTTAATGTCAACCTGGTTTATAGTGACTCATTCAACTTTCTGAGTTTTGTGCATCACAGTCATGGGATGGGTTTCACACAAAGCAACTGATTTTGGTCCAGCCATTGAAGCTCCCTTTTGTCCTTGCTGGGAAACCTTCTCTCCTTCCGAATAAGACAGGCATATGCTCAGGGGATTAGCTGGGAACCAATGTTCAAAATTATAATTACTGGGGTCTCTGTAGAGTAAGGCAGACAGAGTAGAGAGAGGCATCATTAAAAAAACACAGGAGAGTAGTTTAGGAGTTCTTAGGCCACTCACACTTCCTGTTATCCCTCTGTACTTCCTGCAGAAAAAGCAATCTCGAATTGCCATCACCAAGCAAAGACTCTTGCCAGGTTTTGACCATTACAGAATGCTTAAAATGGACTCTCCCACTTTTGCAAAATTACTATATAAGAGGGTGAGATGCCCCTTAATTGAATTATCGTTGGACATCAGAAGAAGGTTTCACCTCAAACTTTATTGGAGTACAGCAAGGGTGCACAATAGATTTAGCTGGAGGGACGAATGTACCACATACGTCCCATACAGTGGGCTGCACTATCCGTGGAAATGAGTGGGTGGTATAGGCATCGGTGAGCAGATTTGAGTGAAAAAAACGTGTTTTTTAAGAAGCTCTTTTTATTACTTTTATTCTAGAACACATAATGCATATTGTTTTAAAGCCATTCCTGCTTTGATTTTTTTTTATATTTTTCGACTGAAATCATGTTGTAAACAGAAGTAAAACTGCACATTTCATGATGCAAAGACAGGAAATGGACCACAGAGGCCACACCTGACATGACAGACATAGTGACTGACTGACTTTATGCCAGGCAACACTTCATCATTTAACTCATGTGACCTGGAGGGCCATAAATAATGTCTTCAAGAGCCGCATTCGGCCCACAGGACACATGTTGTGCACCCCGGGTGTACAGTCTGCCCAAAGTCTGCTGCCTTAAAGGTTTAGAGCAATACCCTCTCCTCACCCACTGAAAAGGCCCATGTGAAGTGACCTGCTGTCTGTACAAGTCCTTCTGATGCCTGATTACTGGAGATCCAGCTCCATGGATGTGGCAGCCCCTGCAAGTGCTCTCCGGCAACGTTTTGGGAAGGGCACAGAAGGACTCATCACTGGCGGAGCGGGGCCCCCGCAGCCCCTGTGGTGTGGGGGGCCCACTATCACATGTCCTGGGAGGGGACCCACTCGGACCAAAAAAAAAAAAAGACAAAGAAATTGTTTCTGTTAGTAGCCACTCTGACTTCATAAAGACATCATTTTCGTTCCGGTTCTGTCCTTTCACGGAAGTAATTTCTTTATGAAGTCAGAATGACTTCAAAAATAATCCATTTCTTTTTGAAGTAATAGGGCTCTCCTACACCACATGACATGGAGGCCTCCCGATCCTCTGCAGATGACGGGAACAATCGTTCCTGGCTGCTGCAGGGAGCTGAAGGCCTTGTTCCCTGGACCAACAGATTAAAGGTAAGAACATGTATTTTCTTTAAATATGTTTGTGTGTGCATGTAAGTGTGTTTATATATATATAACAAATATTTATATATTGTTATGTGCATTAATGGGTGAGTGCATGATGTATGGGTGGCGGTCTGGGTATGCCTGTGTGAGTGTATGGTGAAAGGGGGCACACTTAAATGTATGGGAGGCTGGGTGTGCATGTGTTAGTGTATTGTGAAAGGGTGCACACTTAAATGTATGGGTGGCCGCATTGGTATGCCTGTATAGTGAAAAGGTGCACACTTAAATGTATGGGTGGCTGTCTGGGTGTGCTTGTATGGTGAAGGGTTGGACACTTAAATCTATGGGTGGCTGCCTGGGTGTCTCTGTATGGTGAAAAGGCACAAACTTAAACCTATGGGTGGCTGGGTGTGCATGTGTGTGTTTATGGTGAATGTTGTGTGTTCTTGTGCTTCAGGGGCACAACAAAACCTACATTTCGGGGCAGGGACAAACCCTTCAAATGTTGGGAGAGGTGCTAACTTCATGGGCGGTGGGGCATGCGCAAATATATTTGTGTGGGGGCATCTAACTTCTTTATGCATTCTAATGAGACTATTCTAGTGCAGTTTCAATGTTACAAGCAGTTAACTCCCTCCTTTAAATTTGAAAGTACCCACTTGTGGACTGCTGTGAGAATGAGGGGTCTTCTGTAGCCACTCTACCCTTCCAATCACTCCCCTGGCATGCAAGTACTAAAAACACATCACAATTTCAATTGCCTTGAAATTATGCTTTTGAATGTAGGTACTAAAACTGAAATGCTTTACGTTAGTAATTGCCGGGCCTTTGTTAATGGTGAAACCTAGGCGCCGCTTAACATCTGTGTCCTGTTCTGTCCGGCAATGGCTTTGTAGGTCAGCCAGGTCGAGTCAACATAGCCCAAAAGGTAGGGGTGGTGGGGGTAGGGTGGTGGGGGTGAGAGCTGAAGCCTAGTCAGATCAGTGGTGTTGTGCCACTGCTTGTGTTTAATGCCATGATTACTTATTGGTAATCTTTATTATTCCTAGTCCATTTCTTCCTTGTCCCAGTACTTTTGTATGAGGCACTTTGCCTCATACAAAAGTACTGAGATGAGGTAGCTGGACGTGGAGGTAATGCCTGGCTTAGTTACCTGTAATATTCATTACTCCTAGCCCCACTCTTTCTCATCCCAGTACTTACCTATTAGACGAGGTGCCTCATATGTAAGCATTGGGATAAGGAAGAGGGATGTGGAGGTAATTCTGGGCAGAAGAGCTGATTTTGGGGGTTGGGGGCAGGGGGTTGAAGGGAGAGGAGAGGTGTGTGTGGGCCAGGATTTGTGCAATACATTGTAATGGACATCAATGTCCAGGCTAAGCAGGCATAACATGTCGTATTAGTAGCTAGAGAGTCATTTTGCTGCAGCCAGTCAAGTCATTTCTAAGTTTGGCTTGACTTTTTGTAACTGGGCATCTCTGAGTAAGCAGTCCTGCTAAGTGTATTTACCTGGCTATACTGGCATTTGGGTACTGCCAGTCTAGCTGTTTCTCACTGTGGCATTGTATATTTTTCTGCACATCTGTGATAAAACAACCATGATATGTGTTATTGCTTTGACTGGCATTTTGGTGCAACCAGTCTAGGTCTGTCTAAATGTGGCCTGGCATGCTTGACTGTAATATGTTATTACGTGCCTACGCTGGTCTATATGTTTTCATTGTGGCATGGCATTATTAATGGCAAAGCATTACATTAATTAAAACATGAATGTTCGTGTGCACTGTTGGTTTCTTGCATGTATTGGATTTTTGGATTGGTGTTACCCTACAAAACAATTGCAAATGCTCTGGCTTTTCAGCCAATTATTCCTCAGAAAGTATGCTGTATAATGTATTAAAACACATATTATATGACAAGTCATTTATTACGCGCCTGTACACATCTGTTTCTATATCTTTCTCCCACTGCAGTGTGTGGCCTACCCCTACAGCAGCACGTTTGTGCGTATTCCACAAGCATGGTAATCTGAGCCAGCCCAGAGTGTGGCTTGACTCGTGATTTGTTTCCTAGCTGGGGGTGAGGGGTGGGGGGGGGGCTTCAGCATGGCTCACAGGGTGGCCCCCCAAATTTTGTGCTATGCCACTGGGACCCACCATATCCCCAAAGACCCTGGATAGTGCCCCTGGCAACCAAGAGGCCGTGGAGCAGCTCTGGGCTCTATTTCCCACTTAGACCACTTCCAAACCACTTTTGATCAGCCACAAGACCACCGATCTTCCTTTCACACTTGCTGCATTTCTGAAACGCTTCGAACTATTGAGCTGCTGTCTCGACCATGGTTTGCCTGTGTTCCACCCGTCTTTGAGCTGATCACCACTGCAAGACCGCATTGCTGGACCTCATTGAATCAACTCGACGGCTTGGAGCCGCAGACTCTACCATTGGCTGCCCATTCTTCAGCTTAATCTAGGCGATCAACGCTACAGGACTGCACCACATTGTCGCAACAGAGAGTTGACCCATTGGAAGCACATGAGTTGACTGCCTAGAAGCCGTCTACAACCATTGGAAAGCATTAAGAAGCCCAGCTCAACGCTGTTAAACACCCAATAAAAAGAGAAAGGCATGAACAGTGGTTGTGTCCCTCTGACCTGGTTTTAAGGGACCTAGTGACAATTTAACTCCCTACTCCTTACCATTTTAACGAATATCCTTAAACTGGTACTTTGCTGCTGAAACTTGTGCCTGTCTACCCTTATCTTCAGACCCAGAATTCCCCTTTTATCCAAAAACCTACATATGCTGTGGCTCCCTTTACAGCGGTGGGTTATTTGTGTCTGTAGGAGTGTGTTTGTATTTTTAGTTCAATTGAATACTCCTGTTGTTCATAAAAACTTGATTGGAAATTTACTTTTTTTGGTATGTAATGTAATGTAATGCAAAAAAGGAGCTACTAACCGAAGGTATCAAAGCGCTCAGCCAATCAAAGCACACAAGAAAGTGGAAGGGACCCTGAGCAAAAATAAATGAAAATACAAATCTTTTGACTTTTTCCCTTAAGGCAAGTAGATTTCTGGTTTAACAAACATCATCAGGAAGGGCATTGCACAGTTTGGCAGCAGAAATCGCACAGGACTTGTCAAAACTCCTGGACAGTCTGAAACGTGGTTGATGGACATAGTATAGCGGGTGGTGGCCCAGAGGAAGAATGCGCTTCATGTGGTCCATAGCATAAAAACGGGCTTTGTCATAAAAGGGCTTTATGAGCAATGGTAAGCAGTTAAAACGTGACTCCATACTTTCCCGGCAGCCAGTGTAGCTCTCTCAATAGTGGAGATATAAGGGTACATCTCTGGCATTGGTCATCATCTGTGGTGCAGTATTTTGCACTACCTGAGGCGATGAAAGACAGACCCAGATGCACTGGAGCATAGGGCATTACAGTACACCGACCTAGAGCCGGCACAAAGGGCATTACAGTAAACCGACCTAGAGCCGGCAATAGCCATAGAGATAGTGAAACAATGTTTTTCATATAGTAGTGGTTTGATCTGCTTCAGAAGCCTCAGATGGAAATTGGAGGTGCTGAACACTTTGTTTACATGAGGATTCGAGGAAAGAGTGGAATTCAAGATAAAGCCTAATGTTTTCATTCTGGTTTGAGGCTTTATGGGATTTCGTGTGAGCATGAATTCTGGATAGACGGCCAAAGCTTTGGTGATCAGGTTAGGAGAAGCAACACGCATAATCTTTGTGTTTTCTTGATTTAAACCCAACCAGTTCTCTAACATGCAAAGCTGTTCTTGGCTAAAAGTGGATTGAATATGGTTGATGTTGGTCTCAGGATTTAATCGACACAAAAAATAATGTGAGTGTCATCCTCACAGCTTTGAAAGCTCGCCCTGAGATTTACTAAGAGGTCATGTAGCGGCTTCATACATATATTGAAGAGGATTGGAGAGATGCTGGTGCCTGAGGTACCACAATCTACCCATCTGGTTGACTAACATTAGGCCATATTACAAGTTTGGCAGTGTGGGAAAAAGGTGTTGATAATTCCTTTTGGTGGTGAAGGAATTACCACTGTTTTTCCTGCAGCACTATATTATAATTGTGGTGGATTTACCGCTGGTGGAATTACTGTGATGGACATTTTTGGAGCAAAAGTGACAGCTTCACCTCTAGCCTGTTGCTGGAGGTAAATCCTACACTTTACCTCCAAAAACCGTCAGATTTCCCACCCGTAAATCCACCAGAAATCCACATGTAGTCCAATGGATTTCAAAAATGGGGAGTTACCACCACTTGTAATCCAGTGTAACCCCACTGCACCAAGTGGCGGTAAAGGTAATCTAGTTTGGCAATAATTCTGTAAGATTACCACCCAATTACTGCCCAACTCTTAATGAGGCCCTATCCGTAATTTCGACCTGCAAAGTTCTATTACTGAGGAGAGAAACAATCCAGCTGGCTGCACTTTCATATACCATGGCTGACTCCCTAATACCATGAAATAATATGGAGTGGTCAATGGTATGAAATGCATTTTACAGGTCCAGTAGCATCAAGAGGCCTACATGGCACTGATCCATAATCTGTAAAAGGGGAATCTTTTATGACCGAAAATGCCAATCCTGCACTTAATCAGGGTGAAAGCCACACTGACGACCCCCCAGGAGATGATGAGATTCAAGACGGGCCTGTCATTGCGAAGTCACACAATCCAGAATCTTCAAAATAAGGGCTTGTCAGTAGTGGGCCGATAGCTGGCAAAGTCCTCTGGAACAAGGTCTGGTTTCCTCAGTAACCAGGCTTCTTTAAGCTGAGCAGTCTCTAAAGGAAACTTTGTTATATTTACTAATTAAAGGGCTCAAATAGTCAGTGCACTCCTTAATGACAGTTGAAGGGCATGGGTCACCAGGGCAGTTTGAAGGTTTAGATGTGACCAAGAAAGATTTTGGGTCTCATTACAAGTATGGGAGTGCGGGTAAAAATGGCAGTATTGTGATGGTAATTCTGTTACCATCGCATTACCGCACCGTTGCTCTACAGATTCGGTGGTAAGGTGGGGGATTTACCACCAGCAAAAAGCTGTATGTAAATCCTCCACCTTATCGTCAAAAATCGTTAAAATCTGGGAAATTACTGTACCCCCGCCAGTCCTCTCTCACACTTGCTCAGGGCCCTACATCCCCACCCCCACTCAATGCTCTGAGAAATGAATCCAAGAGAGTGTCTCTCTCTCTGCACTTACCCCAGTCTCACCCGTCCTGGTGCACTTGATCCTCCCCTCCCTTTGACCCTTTGTGCACTTGCTCGATCCCTACGCACCACGCCTGAAGATCGTTTGTCTGTCTGTCCCTTGTCTTCACCTCTAATTGCACTGTTAAAGTTGCAGAATCGCCGTCAGGCCTATTTGCTATATGCCATAAAGTTTAATGTATTTATTACACACTTACTCTGCCTGTGCAGACTACTATCATCTCAGATTTTCAAGGGCTCTGAGCGACTGTTGTTTTTTTCCCTGTGCTCCCACCCACCTTGAGCGCTTTGAAACACTTGCCTGTGTGTAGGCGCTATATAAATAAACAATACCAATACAAGCACCATCCTGCCAACACTTGTATTCCACGGTTAATCAGCAGCACTAAGTGGCAGTACCAGTAAACGAGTTTGTTGGTAATTTGGCAGATTCACCACCAAATTCATAATATAGCCCTTAGTCTTTCTAATGGTGGTAGTGTGGAAATCAAACAATTCAATATTAAGACCCGTATAAGTACAAGCCAACAGGGCAGAGGGCATTATCGAAGGTTTGTTCCTTAGATGTACACGCGTAAGAGCTAATGAGGAGTGAATGTGTGCTCTAATCGTGAGGCTCTTCTCACGGAACTGCTAAATTTCATCACACCATGATGAGGACTAAAATAAAGACCTAGTTGTAAAGCATGGATTTTTCAAACTATTCAATGCTCTAAAAATGTCTCTCGGAGTGAGATGCTGCTTCAATTTGCAGGGCGTAAAATCTTCTGTTTGCTTCCACAATGGCATGTTTGTAGAGAAGCCGAGCAGATTCACAATTTAAATTTAAATGGTTAGGGGTTCTCCCCCTTTTCCATTCTTTGCTTCTAACATCCATTTTGAACAAGGAAAGATTAGGTGTGTCCACCTTACGCCCCACATGTTCAGCTTTGATAAATTTATATTTCAGCGGGTGAATTGAATCCATATTCAGCGATATGCGAGTTTTAGATTGAAAAAATATGATCAACCTGAGTTAGGGTTAAGAGAACTGGGAGTTAGTTTTCATTTGTCGCGAAATCCAATGGGCACCCGGATGGAGCCCGAAGGAAGAAAGGACTGGACATTAGGTAAATCAAATAGCATAACAGCATGATTGGACCGGTGGACAGGAAGCAGAGATGGATTCGAAGGAACGATGTTCCAAGTAGTATCCTAATCCAGAGGAAGTCCCCTAATGTGTATTTAATTTGTTAAAAAGCAGAATCCAGGTTAATTGAAAATAGTATGCAAAAGCATCGCCTGACTATCACTATCTTCATTAAAGCGTAAATTGAAATTGCCAGCAGGATCAAAGGAGAGGAAAGCTTTGGAAAAGACAAAAATTATCTCCTTAAAATTCTGCATAAATCTAGAATCACAATGAGTAGGAAGATAGATGATGATAAATGGAATGGAGCGAGAAGATTGGCTCTTACAGTTGAAACGGTGTTTGGCGCCGCTTGGTGGACTCCGGGACTTCCTGGTTCGTGGCCCCGCCCCCCTGGGCTTATCTGCGCCTCGCTAACCCCGCAGCGGTGAAGCCCGCGGCGGGGCAAGGGCGCGGTGTTTGGCGCCGCTTGGTGGACTCCGGGACTTCCTGGTTCGTGGCCCCGCCCCCCTGGGCTTATCTGCGCCTCGCTAACCCCGCAGTGGTGAAGCCCACGGCGGGGCAAGGGCGCGGTGTTTGGCGCCGCTTGGTGTTCGGCGCTGCTGGAGCCCAGCCGGAATGGACATTGAAAACAGAGGTGAGCTGGGGAGGCGGACTTCGACGGAGGTGTGTGGCGTGCCCTTCCATAAGTATCTGGACACAGAAACCTCACAAGTCTCGGCTATGGCGCAGCCGACTACTGACCCCTTATCCCCGCTTCCCCCACTCCTTTTCTGCCCCCAACTCACTGACCATGACCCCCCCCTGCAGAAATTCCAGCGTAAGACTGTGGTACTGAGGAGACAGCGACCACAGGGGGGGGTACCCTCAGTAACTACCATGGGCACTACTTTGGTGGCCACTGAGACATGTGGCGGCTTGCCTGCCACCAAGCCCATTGTAAATCAGTCCCTGCCTATATCCGGCACCCTAGCAGTGACACTAATTCCACCACCAGTAATGGTTCAGCAGCACCTGGGGAGCCAAGTAACCCTGCATAGTAACCAGGGTGGTCTGTTCAAGCTGTTTCCGGATGCCAGCGGAGATGCTGGTGGCAAGCCGGAACCAAGTCTTCCCCTGTCTCAAAGCACGGCTTCAGCCCAGACCGCAGCCGCAACCATCGGACCCCTCTCCCATGGAACCCCCTCAGCACTTGCGTCATCCCTCCTGGCTGTAGGGGACAGACTGGAACAAATTGTCATAAGGGGCAAATCCTCCTCCAGCTCCCATGATAGTTCGTGGAGTGATGTTTTCTCATCTACGAGCTCTGGGGCTAGTCCCTCCCCCCGTTTGACCCTACCCTGGATGGTTGAGACCATCAATCAACCAACTGTCGCCAGTAATCATGAGTGTAACTTGTCCATTGACCGACTCCCAGAGGAGGCTCTGTTACATAGGGGGTGTGGGTGCAACCAAGTTCTGGCGGAACTGGCCATCATCAAGGCTCTCTTGCTATCTGTATTAGAGGCCCAATTGAAGGGTGGTGGAATTGTCCAGGGGGAGTCCATGGTGACCGCTGCAGCTGCCGTGGGGTATAAGGCCTTATCCCAGGAAAGCCCCTTGGAGAGTTTACTTGTTCAGGTCCCCCCAGTCCTGACCACCCCCAAAGGGACTGCCTTAACCTGGCATTAGGGGAATCATTCTCTAACAACGGGCCCTGTGTTCCCCATGCCATTACCAGGGAGAGCAGGAAGGTCTCCAACTTTAGTGTAACGTCTTTACCTTCGGTGGCCCAGTCCTCTGCTATCTCGGGCTCCGTGTGTTCTGAGTCCAAAGACCAGGGCCTGTGGAAGTCTGGGGGTCAGCATAAACCCTCAGAACAAGGAAAGCCCAAACGCCCTATTGTCTTCCTACAAGGGGTTCCCAAACTGGCAGTAAACAAGTCTGAACCAATGGACGCCCTACTTAACAAATGTTTATTTTGGCTGAACACTTCTGGAGGTTGCCCATTTGTACGCAGAGAAGCTTTGGTGGGCTGTTGCAGAATTCCAAGTATGGGCATGAACAACAGGGATAGCATCAAACTTTCTTTTTGGGACCAGAGTACAGCTAACCGGGTTTTGGAAGGTTGGGGGCGGGCAGGCCAACTGGCTATGAGTGGGATTTCAATCAGCATGCGCCCTTTTCTAAACTCTGCTGTCCCTCCCAGATCTGCCAGAGTTAACACTGGGGTTTTTCCTAACAACAGCCCCCTCTCAGGGGCAAATCTGACCACCTTGGGCCAGAGGCGCCATGGGAAATGGTTGAAGTAAGGGGATGGTGGGTCTAGACCATTGTTTCAAAGAACTGTCTATGGTCTCTTTTGGAGGGGGCGGCATGTTCGTACTGCCCTGTTGTTTTCCTTAATATTGTTTCCCTGTAACTCTGTTTTCGATTTGCATCTCTATTTCTAGAACTGTTTTTGCAGGATGTACTTTGATGGTCATTTTTTGGCCGAATAAAGGTGTTTGACTGACTGACTGAAACTATACAGATCGCTGTATGTTTGTTGTTTGGAAGCTTCGTTGCTGGTTCACACCTCTCCTTAAGTGTATAGCCTGCCCTCGGCCCTCGATACCACAAGAGATGATGAAGGTAAGGAGGCTGTGCCTGCTTTACCTTTATGGTTGGGATCACTGAGGGTTTAATGGTAGTGTGGGGTTGAGTAGGAGTTTAGAAACCAGTGGTCAACCTTGAACTCCATCAAAGCAGTAGTCATTTTATCACATTGACAACCCCAGTTTTCATTGAATTATTGTTCCATTTATTTTAAAAAACAGATACTTTTAAAAGGTTTATAGTCATAATGTCGAAATAAAAATGTCGACAGACAAAAATGTCGAAAAAAAATGTCGAAAATAATAATGTCGACATCCTATACTTATAATGTAAAAAGTCATTTTTTCGAAAAAAAAATGTCGACATTGTTTTTTGACATTATAACTATAAACCCTTAAAACTATCAACACCTCACCCAACACCCCCCTGCCACCCCCCCCCACACCCCCCAACCACCCTTTCACCCCTCATACTCAACACATACCAATTATTTATTTATTTATTTATTTATTCAATAAATAAATAACCTAAAAAAGGATCATTTACTATGGGGGGGTCCCCCCCCAACCCCCCCTCACCCAACACCCCCCTGCCACCCCCCCCACACCCCCCAACCACCCTTTCACCCCTCATACTCAACACATACCAATTATTTATTTATTTATTCAATAATTAAATAAATAAAAATTGTATTTACTATGGGGGGGTCCCCCCCAACCCCCCTCACCCAACACCCCCCTGCCACCCCCCCCACACCCCCCCAACCACCCCTCATACTCAACACATCATATATATATATATTTATTTATTTATTCATACACTAAATTAAATTTCGAAAAAATATCGAATAATGTCGACATTTTTGTTTGTCGACATTATTGTTTTTCGACATTAATTTGTCGACATTTTGACTGTCGACATTATTGATGTCGACATTATGACTGCACACCCTTTTAAAACATGACCTTAACACCGATGAAAAGACAAACCGAGAGTCGTGGCCCGATGATAAGACACGGCACTGCGCATGTGCAGCTTCAACCCCCCAATGGCCTATGACAGTAGCAGATCAGTGGCGTCATGGAAGGGCATGCCACTGGCTGAACCCTCAGCCTTTCACCCAATAATTCAAATGGGATGAGAGGAAGCCAAAATGTATGTTCCATAAAGCTGTTCAGGAATGGGTTGGGAAACCGGCATAGTGTATCCATTCTGAGCTCTCAGGGTTTTTGTAGGATTTTTATAAAGGCGCCTCATTCATAGAATTCAGGCACAACATCACACAGTTAGTCTGTTAGTTTGCCAATTAATTTCCAAACCGTACATCCTCTGGCTTTGCAGGGCATGGCTTTACTGCACCACACATGGCCTGTATAATTCCACTTGCCTACCCAAGTGGTACACACCATACCTCTAGCAGACCTTTCCACAAAACCTAATGGTAGCTGACTCAGCAGCTCCCTGCCCACATACTTTCCTGTTGGAGGCCCTCAAGCCAATTAGCCAATCTACAATTGTAAAGCATACCATCAGTAAGTGGGCAGAAGCCTTGGACCAAGGCAGACACTATAGACACACTGCCCTATGTGCACATGTGGGCGTGGCAACCAACCAGCACTCATTGCACACCACCACCCTAAGCATGGCTACGGCTTAGCTCGGCCCTTTGCTCATGTACATCTAGGATTTTGTCAAATAAAATACTGTCAGCACCGTCAAACACACTACTGCTGAAAAAGCTCCAAAACCAGAGAAAATGTTTTGCTGAAACTTGACTGGAAACTGGATTTTGCAAGCCCCCTACAAGGGTTCACATTAGTCTGCCACTTTTGCATGGTAACCATGAAAATCAGCAGCGTGGGTGGCAAACGCCATTTCGTGAATGATTTTCTACACCACAGAATGCCATTCACACAATGACTGGACATTCTTCACAAGGTCCAAATGGTTTGAGCACCAGGTTATGCACTGCTTGACCCCACTGTTCCAAACTCAAACCTGGGCCAGAAGTGTGAGAGGTAAATTACTACCTGGGAAAACATTCTATGCACACAATTTGTATAGGCAGTTTGAGTTTGGCCATCATAGGAGCAAATAACTTAAAGTAGGCCCATTTGGAAGGTGTTGCATTTATACAAGCTAGTACTCTCCGGTTGCATGCACCACAGAGGACACGTGGAAGTGGCTCTCTTATAAGGCTGATTATTCAGAATAAGACAGCATGTAAAAGTGCATGATATGTACGCATTGCATCTGAGGCGCGAACTGTCATCGCGCTATTTCTCTCTCTCTCTCTCTCTCTCTCTCTCTCTCTCTTCCTCCCTCTCTCTCCCTCTCTCTCTCTTTCTCCCTCTCTCTTTCTATCTTTCTCTCTCTCTCTGTATCTCTTTCTTTCTTTTTTTCTCTCTCTCTCTCTCTCTCTGCCTCTCTCTCTACTGCTGCTCATGGAACACTTCTTGAGTGGCAAGGCAGGGGCACCATGAGTCTGCTTGAGCTGGGCTGGGAGTTACAGATCATTCAGTGTGCTTGGAATCTTAGGGCATTCCACAGTTGTGGGTCTTGTACTCGGAGAGAACTACCTGCATGTCTTGTATGTGCTTCTCATCTAGTGGGTATTCTGGGACTGACCTGAGATTTATGATGTGGGCTTGTGTTGGTAGGTGGTCTTGGTATGCAGGCCTCAAGTTATATACTGTGTATTCATACAGATTTATAGAAGGGAGAACGAGTCTCCCCGCCATTTTTTCTGTCCCACTCTCATCCAATGTCAGTAAATTCCAAATGTGCTGAAGTGGACCCAGAGGACAAGCCCATGCTCTACAATCTTAGGAAAAGCAGTTTTTATAAGTATTTATTTTTGTTTGATAATCTGTTGTGAAGTAGTTTGGTTGTCGAGGGAGAATTGAGTGTACTAATTCTTGTTGCACAGCATGCTTGTCACTTGTGTTCATTGTCCTTTCTCTTTTTCCTGTTCTTTAGATCCGGATTCATGCCACTGCCTGCCCGGGGAAGGAAGCACCCAGTTCAACACACACTCCACGTTCCTTGTGGATTGTCGCAGTGGGAGAGCACTTCTGATGTCAGCAGACTCAACTTCAAGCTCTGGTCATGTGCTCTCCCCGCAGTTCGGCCGGACTTCCCGGACAATTCCTGACGCCAAGACCTATCTGATCCTTTGCACCAAAACATCCAAACTTCAAATCATAGGTGGAACCGGCCACAGGAGTCTCCCAGAACAGAAAACTGTGGCTTCAGAAGGAATCCACTCTGAACGATGTTGCAACACCACTAAATCAGAAACCATTGAAGCAGACATTTGTAAACCACAAATGCTTTCCTGCCATGCAGGCATCCATTACTCTTCGATAGCAAAGCCGATTTCATCACCACTGAAGCCTCCATCCCTGCAAAGTTTGGCTAGTGGTGTTTTCAAAAGGCTACTTAAAGGGTTAACAGCATGTCTTCATGGGTCACCATAGAAATTGTTTTGCTGGCACTGTGGGATAGACATTTGTAGACCGGTGACGATCAGCGGAAGGACAATGATGTGGATGGCATTATTGTCTCGAACATGCTCCATTTTACCAGGAGATATGAGATGGGGTAGTTGCACCATTGTGAGCAAATAAGAAACAATGTTACAAACTCTCTTTCCAGCCTTATGTTGTCAGGGATAAGCCAATGCCTTGCTTCTTTCCCTCCTCCAGAACTGGTTGTTATCTCACAGGTGAAGACGTTCTTTTGGTTAATGGACACACCTAAATCACACATTGTACCATGAAGTAGAGCGGGTAAAGTTGCTTCGAGTTGCAGCGAAGTACAACTATGGCTGAGCTTCAGAACCCACCAGTTACTAAACTCCAGTCAGCTTTCAGATTCACGTAAAAACGAATGTGCAAAGGATCATGATTGCAATTCATTCGGCATTCCAATCAATTTGCTCTCCGCTTTCACTACCCTGAAAACCGGATTTTATTTTCCACTGGTAGGCAAACCTAGCCCCAACTACAAATCTTAGTCAAAGCAAACTTTGAAGTTTTGCAATATTCATTTTAATACCAAAAGCTTTATCTCTATATATTTTCATTGTTTGCATTCGTATTGCTGAACTAACTGTATTATTTCTGGATAGTGTAAAAATCATATATTATAAAAGTTCTTCTGCTGTTTTCAACTAACTCTCACTCTATTGCTGCAGTGGCATAGGATGTATAGAGGCTCTTCAGACTGCCATTAGTTTGCTTTCGAGAGATTGCTTGTTTTACCCCAAAGCCTTCTTTTAGAGGATTTAGATGTTCTTTTCCATGGTGACAAAATCTTTACAGAGTTATTTATATCACAGCAGGTCCCTCCCTTCCTCCCCTGAAGACTGAGATGGTCTTCTGGGGACCACTATATCCAAATAGACCTCTTTTCTAGAGGGGTCGTCAGAAGGCCATCTCCTCTGCCACATGTTCAAGGCACTGATGCAGCCTTGCCATGAGAGTCTGGTAGTCTTTGTGGCTGCCACTGTATTATAAAAGAGCTAATCCCCTAGAGGAGTGGATGGTCCGCCACATGATGCAAATACCCACACAGAGCTCCTTTCTAGATAGGTTTACTTGATCCCCTTCAGACTGTCATTGAGATTGAGCCTTTACAGTTTCCCTACAATGCTGCGGAGCTCTCCTCCGCAATGCTTGGACTGTCTCCCCATTGATGATTTATCACTGTGGACTTCTATTACAGAGGGTAATCTGATGGCTATTTTCTGCCTCTGCATCATTGCACAGCTCTTCTTGAGAAGGTTTCTGAAGGTCTGCTACATCCATGGTTTCACCTGGCAGCCTTTACAGAGAAGGTGGACCAGGACTGCCTCATGTTGCTGTATCAGTGCATACTAATTAAAACGTGGACTAAGAAGCAGAAGCAGCAATATTAACCCCATCATTCAACAATTTAGGAGAACTTTCACGAGGTGTATGCGGTGGACAGATACATTTATATTAATGGCAGGCAAGTACTGCCTAGCACTTATTATCCATCCATGTCCTTCCATATACTCCACATCACACCCATCTGTCTTTGGTTTTACTTTGTGATTACTTCCAGATTTATTTTCCATGTCCCTTTTTATTCCTTTACTGATGTCGCTCTCCACGAACTCTGTCTTACTCCTAAGACACTTTGTCTCCCATCACTACCTACATCTTTTCAAGATAGTGGATTCATTTCTTTTCTCCAGCCATATCAATAACCAATCACTATCTCCCACTAAAAAGTCAATGACTTACCCTTTTTTCATGACTGGATCTCAGATATCTAGCAAGAGAACTCCTGTACTAAGTAAGACCTTCCAGGGTTGCTAGGCCTAGATATTGACTCCTCTGAAATTGCTTCTCAGATATCTAGCAAGAGATCTCCTGTACTAAGTAAGACCTTCCTGGGTTGCTTGGCCTAGATATTGGACTCCTCTGACATTGTTTCTCAGCTATCTAGCAAGAGATCTCCTGTACTAAGTAAGACCTTCCAGGGTTGCTGGGCCTAGATATTGACTTCTCTGACATTGCTTCTCAAATATCTAGCTAGAGATCTCCTGTACTAAGTAAGACCTTCCTGGGTTGCTGGGCCTAGATATCGACTCCTCTGACATTGCTTCTCAGATATCTAGCAAGAGATCTCCTGTACTAAGTAAGACCTTCCTGGGTTGCTTGGCCTAGATATTGACTCCTCTGACATTTTTTCTCAGATATCTAGCAAGGGATCTCCTGTACTAAGTAAGACCTTCCAGGGTTGCTAGGCCTAGATATTGACTCCTCTGAAATTGCTTCTCAGATATCTAGCAAGAGATCTCCTGTACTAAGTAAGACCTTCCTGGGTTGCTGGGCCTAGATATCGACTCCTCTGACATTGCTTCTCAGATATCTAGCAAGAGATCTCCTGTACTAAGTAAGACCTTCCTGGATTGCTGGGCCTAGACTCCTCTGACATTGCTTCTCAGATACCTAGCAAGAGATCTCCTGTACTAAGTAAGGCCTTCCAGGGTTGCTGGGCCTAGATATTGACTCCTCTGAAATTGCTTCTCAGATATCTAGCAAGAGATCTCCTGTACTAAGTAAGACCTTCCTGGGTTGCTGGGCCTAGATATCGACTCCTCTGACATTGCTTCTCAGATATCTAGCAAGAGATCTCCTGTACTAAGTAAGACCTTCCTGGATTGCTGGGCCTAGACTCCTCTGACATTGCTTCTCAGATACCTAGCAAGAGATCTCCTGTACTAAGTAAGGCCTTCCAGGGTTGCTGGGCCTAGATATTGACTCCTCTGAAATTGCTTCTCAGATATCTAGCAAGAGATCTCCTGTACTAAGTAAGACCTTCCTGGGTTGCTGGGCCTAGATATCGACTCCTCTGACATTGCTTCTCAGATATCTAGCAAGAGATCTCCTGTACTAAGTAAGACCTTCCTGGATTGCTGGGCCTAGACTCCTCTGACATTGCTTCTCAGATACCTAGCAAGAGATCTCCTGTACTAAGTAAGGCCTTCCAGGGTTGCTGGGCCTAGATATTGTCTCCTCTGACATTGCTTCTCATTTCGAGTTCTGACCTGTGTGACTTACAGCTCTCTTCCGGACCTTGTCGTTTCACTTTAGTCAGACATCATTGACCCAAATGTGTCTAATTTCATCAACTTTTCCCTTTCCGAAGGCCTGGTCCCCTCCTTGCTCACAAGGAAGCTTGTATCATATTTTTGATTCTATATTCTTAAGAATGTTCATTTGATTCCCGGTTTACCGTGGCTTTCTAAGATCTTGGAAAAGACTGCAGTCATCCAACTTCTACTTCATGTTGAAAGATTTTGATTTCTTAGCTCTCTTCAGTCTGGTTTTCGTCCCCTTCATGGCAGAGAGTAGGCTCTTGCTTCCATTTGGTTCAATATTCTTCTAAATGCTGATGAGGACGGTTTACCCTTTCGGTTATGCCGGACCTCTCTGCAGGCTTCGATTCCATGGGCCACTGTATGTTTCTTGCTCACCTCTCTGATGTTGCTGGAGTTTTGGGAAATACCATAACCTGATTGTGGTCCTTTTTATCCAACCAAACTCAGTGAGCTATTGTGGGGCAGTTTTCTGATTTATGTTCGTTCCCCTGTGGGGTTTCGAAGAGCTCTCCTCTTTCCCTTTATATTTATGTCAGGTTTCTGTTTGCATTCCTAAAAAACTGGGATCTTCCGTTTCACTCATATGTCGATGACACCCAGATTTATGTAAAAAGCTGCACTCCTTCAAAAGATGTATTTTCCTCATGAGATGGCCTTTTTCTCATTCAATATTGAATGTTGAGTAACCTTCTTCTGTTAAACCCCATCAAAACCGAATTTTTATTTTTCAGTTCCAAACATCTCACTTATCCAGCTAGACATCCCTCACCGCCAGATATCTGGAGTACCAACACTGCCTAAGCCAAATAAGTGAAAAATCTCGGGGTATATTGAAAGTTGGACTCTCAAGAGAGACACATTTCTGAGGTTGCTTAGACTTCTTGCTTTGGACTGCAGCAACTGCAGCATCTCCGCCCTTTCCTCTCTCAACCTGACCTGGCCATTGTCACTGGTGCTTTAATCAATCCTAAACTCGATTATGCCAATGCCTTGCACCTCAGCATTCTGGACTACCAGCTTGAACGCCTACAATGTATTCAAAATGCAGCAGTGCGTCTTATTTATACCCTTCCTAAGGCTAACCATGTTTCTACTTCTTGTGAAGCCCTTTCCTGACTGGCTTTTGGTTAGAGAGGCTGCAGTGTTCCTTACAAGAGGGGATAGGCATTTTGCTACTGATGGCTCTCGCCTATGGAATACTCTCCCCCACAATATTCAAACTCTTCCTAATTGACTTGCCTTCCACAGGGCACTTAAGTTTTTCTTTCTATTGTCGACTCCTCTCCTTTTTAAGTGCTGTCTCACTGATAACACCCTGCACCCACTCACAGATGCTTCTGTTCGGTTTCTTTTTTTGTTTTGCACATTCATAAATGAACATACAAATATCTGTATTTTTTTCATGACCTCTTGTACACAGACCTCCATTGGCAAATGCTCACTGCCTTTATAGCTGCGAGGTCTTTAAATGCCTCTACCTTTTTGCCACTCCCTCCCCTCACTACTATACAGATTTAAGCCCTGGTACCTCGCGTCATAACATTGCTGATGGCGACCTTGCACCATCCTAAAAGCACCTCTCTGGTCTATCTCTAAATCATCATCTTTCCACAGATTGGACCTGTGTAATTGGACACACAATTTAAGAAGACACCTTTTTGGTGGTTTACACAGTTGTAACAAATCTCCTCCTTTTTCCCGGACATTCTTTTCCCTGTGCACCCCTACGTTGCTGTTCCGGGGTGTCAACTTTGCAGACTTTTGTTTCACTTGCCTTGAAGAAAGAGTTCTCTTCCACAACCCCTCCAAATGATACTCCTGATTTTATCCCAATGCATGGCCCAGGCAATGATAATTTTTGCACTCTTTAGGCCACTTCTTTTCGTCATGTGGTGGACTCATTTTACCAGTGCCTTTATCTCCTGTTGTTTAGCCATTCCCCAAACCTCTTTACTACTCTGGGAACCCACACTGAGGATACTAGGCCCTTGTGGCCTTCCATGTAATACTACTAACAATGATAGCTGTTTACATAGCACTTATTCTCCACTGCATTTCCTTTAGGCACACAAGTACCAACAAGTTAGATTTACCCAGTTCAAATAATTGTATAGACCTTAGAAGGATTAAAGCCCAGTTTCAGAACTCTTCTTGTGGACCATCACTGATCCCTGAGTCCAGTTCCAAGTCACATAGTTAAAGAGACATATCACATTTATTTGCAAGACCCCCCCCTTCCCAAATTATTCACCATGGTTTACAAATATTTGCTACTCTTTCTTTCCTATGCCTGTCCACTAATTTTCTCAACACAAGGTAAGGTTTTCAGGTCTGTTCCTGCCAGTCTACATCCTGCTTCAATTTTTGTGAAGTAGGCTACGTTTGCTTTTCTCATGTCCGTCACTGTCACATCTGTGTTCAGTAAGCAGTTAAATAGGTTTACTTGTGATGTCAACACTTCCCTAACAACACTTCAGGGATCAGATTCAACTAACCAACCTGGAAGAAAAAAAAAACAACAGACCAAGAGATTTGCACCAGATTTCTTTCCGATCTTGGCAGCCTGTAGAGTAAATGGGCAAGGGGTGCAGCTAGAACAACTTTGTAAGAACAACCTTCTTTAAGCCTCCATCTATTGAAGAACATTCTCACCAAGTGACACACTCCATAACATGAATCGGTACTCTTTGCGATAAATAATATCTCAATCAAATATGCAAATCAAATTCCCACTTGGAATCTATACTCTTATATGTCAAGCAATGCACACCACTTTAGACTACCATTCATGCAATACCCGGAGGTTTGTGGATACCGTGCTGCGTGACATAGGACCAGACCTCAATCACTCATGAAATCTACAATTAAGATACAAGAAGCAACAAACCCTAACCGTACCCCGGCTTCCCACCCTCTAATCCCTCAACTAACTCTTGACTATTGAAATCTTGCAACCATGACTCACCAGGTCGGGATATTTTATCCACAATCACTTATATTGATGTGTTGTGGTCAGGGAGTGTTGACTGCCCTTATGACTAACTTGCATCCCTGTATAGCCCTCACCGAAGAACACAAAGCTGCCATATCAGCACACAGGTACCTAGTTCTTCTGACACTGCACTCATCAACACCACACACATTCATCTGTCAGACAAACACACCCCATCCATTTTCCATACAGGGCCACGCGCAGCAAGCCCAACATTATTGGCAGAAGGGCGCCATGTAGGACCACTTACTTTACCTTAGAATCAGATTGCTAGGGAAATGACAGAGACAAAAGAGCCATCTAATATGGCATAGGTGATAATTACAGCACCATATTATTCAACCCTATCTTTTAATGTCCCCATATCCTTTGTATTTTGGTCTGGTCGTGAGATTTAGATTTGAATGTCTACAAATAAGCTCTGCATTAGGCAGATGGGATTAGGATTTAGATTCTGTTTTGTGTTGTCCATTTTGTCACACTTGTGTTTTTCTGACCTGCCAATAAAGATGTCAATAAGAAGACTAGTCCATTAATGTTAAAGTTGCTCTACTTTACTCAAGTTAGACCTTCTTTTTGGTTTACTATCAGCAAATTCTATGCCAGCAACATTTCTTTGATCATAATCTTTAAGACAGGTGCTGACCAGGAGAGCATATCTTTGGAAATAAGATTGATATTTCATAGATTTTATTAAGCAGTGTAATGTTTTTATTGTTTTAGGCATGAATGTTGTTTTGGTTGCTGTAATGGAGGGCACCTCAGAATAAAGATAATTAACGAAGTTTACTAGTGATGTCCATACTTTCCTAGCAACACCTTTGTATCCTATTCACCTGCATATGTCCTAGCTCCAGCCTTACTTACCATCAGAGATTCGACTGTAGCCCGACATCGATAGCTTCTTCTATGAACATATTACTCGACCATGCAGCTATTCCCATGGTTCTGCAGGC
Organism: Ambystoma mexicanum; assembly: GCF_040938575.1. Classification (NCBI taxonomy): domain Eukaryota; kingdom Metazoa; phylum Chordata; class Amphibia; order Caudata; family Ambystomatidae; genus Ambystoma; species Ambystoma mexicanum. Next base: position 1,093,365,959 of record NC_090929.1, read on the forward strand.
ATTCTTCCCATGAGTTATATGGTTCCTCCTGGTTACCCCTTCCTAGTACTAATTTGTCTGAAACACGTCTCCTTGTTTTACTCTTTGTGACTCTGTTTCTGCTGTTAGGAGATCACACTCCTAATTGCCCTAACAGAGTCACTTTGAATTCCAAAATACTCTTTGGTCCATATCTGAATTTCACAACCCAAACTTTTTTTTATCATTGGCATGTGGTAATTTGTCACCTCTGCCCATAGCCATCGTGCTAAGCTGTTGGTTCTTGAAGAAATGGCTCCAATAAAGAGTCTAGTGTTGATCAGTGTTTCGCTGATCTACCGATTACATAAAATGAATGATGATGCAATTCTTACAAACGTTTGCAACACAGGGACGCATTTAGGAGGATCAGCTACGAAATCTGCTTGTCTAACCACAATTATATTGTAAAGAAATATATTCATATATACAATGCAATAAAATACAGTAAAACATATATTGTAATTCTTGCAACATACATTGCAGAGGACAGGATGTAGGGTAATGGTTATGTTAGAGGTCTTTGGAGTTAGGAGACCTTTGTTCTAATCCCGGTGTCCCAATTTGACCAAATTATGTGATTTTTGGACAACTCAAATTATATCTTTGTGACTCAGTTCCCCAAATTGGGAGGAAAGGGGAACCAGTATAATACCTGTATTTAGATGCATTGGAAAAGTGAACATTTACATAATTTCTAACCTTATTTTCTATATTGCGCAATAACTAAGCCTTTCTTATGGTCCCAGCCAGGCGTTTAGCTAATTTAGCATTGGGCCATTTCTGAAAAACTGTACAGTAGGAACCACTTACTTGATTGCAAAGGTCCTTCAAAATAGTAATTTCTTTATTGTGTGCTAATTATTTTTATTTTAAAATGCTTTTCTTTTACATGGTATTCTGATCAATGTTATATACAATTGATTAATAGTCAGTTGTATAATTCACTTTCACAAGCAAACTTAATTCTGTTTACAATTGTTTTACTTTTAGAAACAATGTTTTCACATATTATCTATGAAATACAGTAAAACGATTCCTGAATATGTTGTTGACTCTTACCTTTCATTAAATACTGTATACAAATCTACATATCTTTTTACATATATTCATTGGTTCACAATGTTCATCATCACACTTTCCATTCACATATTTATACATTTTGTTTGCAGTATTCCTTAGTATAGCACTACTAGCCAGCCAAGGGGCGGGCTTACCAGGAAAATAATTGCCTTCTAGCCTTAAGTGACAGGACAAACTGAAGTAAGGAATGTCACCCAGGGGTTAACACTGTTGGCCATTTTTGTAAAGGAAATTGGCTTCCTGCATACCACTGGAAATAGTAAAGAGAGCTCACGTTGAACTCCCATATTATTTCCATTGTGGAGAGTGCAGCATCTGAAGAAGACGGGAGGATTGTAGGGATGTGTAATAGGGAAATAGATTTCCCTCTTCTGAATTTCAACAAGGGTAGCTCCACATTTCAACATCCGCATTTTAGCATAGGTTTGAATTGTAACTAGGGCCAAGGGTGTGAAATTAATATGTGTGACTCATGTTTGAGACTCAGGCTGAATCTAATAGGTGCCAATATTGGAAAAGCACAGAGCACATGCTAGAAAAATAATCACTTTGCTCCACGATACCACAGTTGTGGGCTGAGTTGCATTACAATAAAACTAACATGAAACTAACATACTAATTTACCATATCCATTTAACATACAACAGATTCCCATACTAACATTTAGTTCAAACCAGTCCATGCTGGTTATATAAACTTGGTGCAGATTGATGGAAATGCATTGTAGTTTGGTAACAAAATAAACTAAAAGTCCAGACATAAAAGTGCGCTGTGTCTGAATGGGGATGTGTAATATCAGAAGTGTGGAACGTGAGATTCGTTCTGCTAATGACATTGCATTGTTTAAAAATCTTTCAGAGCAGGAAAGCAGCACTGAGATGTAGCTATTGCTTCCGTTTCTAAGCGATGGGGATGGACACGGTCAGAACATTCTTGGGTTGGCTGATTGACAAAAAGGTAGGTGGTTTTGAATGACACATGAGGTCTCAGAAAAAGGCTTAAAAAGTCTTACAGAAGGAAAGGGTGGTGGCTGTTTTCACTCACTCACTGGCTCGTGAGCTGCCAGCTGTCTAAGGAGAGGTTCCAGTTGCTATTTTCCTCTGGCTCACTTCGGGAGAAGTGTGTGGCAGAAAGGCTGGTAGAGGGTTCGTTCTAGGTGAAAAGAAAGTGGACCAGATAATGAGATCTTGTGCCCAGCAGCTAGATTGGGGTCACAAGCAGTTCAAGACACACATACGATTAAAGATTTTTGGTAAGTTCAGTCAACTTGAGGAGCTTGTTAATGAGTGCTTGGTATTAGTGTAGAGTGGTTAAATCTGTATGTCAAACTGTTTTGTTGCGATAAAACTCAGATGTGACCCAAGCCCGCGCTCTGCCAAGTTTTGTTGCGAAGTTCAAGGCCAGTGGTCGCCAATGTTGCAGAACTCTGGCCATTATCACAAGTAGAATGTTTTGAAACCCATTGCAGGAAAGGCTTAGTTTATGTTTTAATTACAACATGGATGCACATGCCATTTTGTGTAACTTGCATATTTGCATATCTATAACTTCTGATAAAGAATAACAATTTGAAATAGGTGACTTAGCCTCAATGTACTTATTGTGTGCTCAGCTTTATTGGGTTGGCACACAGAGAAATGCAGAATGTGTGGAAAAATATAAAAGCAAAGTTAGTCACTGTAAATTGTGTTACTCTGAGAGGCTCTGAATGAATGTTTGTGTTTCATTTACATGGTAAAGGTATTCTGAGATGCAAGCCAAAAGGGCATACTGTGTTATTGTAGTTAAGGTACCACGGAAGGGAATAAGTTAATTGTTTAGAGTGTACTAAGTCCAGTATTGCCTTACCATTAGTGATTCCGGTATAAGAACAATTATCAGGTGGTACTCTGAAGTTAGGTTCACCACTATACCACAAAGTACCAAAAATACCACTATATCACAAAAATACCATGAAATACCAAAAATGTAGCCAAAAGATCTCTTACATGTTGGTGCATTGGCCGGGAAATGGTAAAATAATTACTGGGTGTGGCCTTGCATCTTAAAGCATGACCATGTTGTGCACTAATTCTGTGGATTAGAGCTGTGAGATAGTGCAGTACTGTGTGCTCGCTTGAGTTTTGTTATAGTGTTATTTGCAATAGTACCGCCATGTCCCAGATTCACACAGAATTTTCGGAATTATCAGATTGCCTCAAAGTGAAGCTTTATGCTCACACAAACTGGTCATGTGCACATTTGACAACAGGGAAAAATAGGATTAGCAGAGAAGTGGAAAAAGAGGCTTTTGAAGGTATTTTTGATGACCGAAGTATTGTGCAGGTGTGTCTCCTTAGACTTTTCTGAGCATCAGAATGCACAGAGGTGAAGAATTACATCACCAGCCTGTGTGCAAAACTTTGCTTTCTTCTATACAGTTCCATGAAGATGCAAGGGAAAGACAGTGAGGTCATTAGCAAATTACAGTAAGTTTGGACAATGCATGTGATCAGGTGCAGCAATTGAAAGCATAATTAAAACACATAGAGCTAGACATTGAACTGCAAGCCACATGTAGTGACCTTGCTGCTCAATTGGCTCAGATAGAGAAACAATTTCATGAGAGTGAGCAAGAATTAACACATTTAAAAACAATATTGGATGATATAAGGCAAGATAAAGATGTTCCGAATTTCAAACTTTTAGAAAAGATAATTGTGAGAAAGATAAGGAATTCCATGCCATGTGACAGGAGATATTGAAATTACTGGATGAAAATGAAAGAAAAGCTAAAACACTTGATCATTGTCAGACACAGATCAATGAATTGCAAGCAATAATCAACAAGGTCAGGAATGAGAATTCTGCTCTGTGTCATGAAGCTTCATGTACAGTGCAAAAACCTGGTACAGCAAACATTTAATCTCAAGTCCCAGGAAAAGCAACAGTGTACTACATTCACTGGAGCTGAACTGGAGCTGAACTTAAGCCAGCCCTAGCCAGCCTAGCCTAGCCAAGGAAATGTACCAGCAGCTGTCCACATGGCCAGACCTGGTTATAACCCAATGTTAGGATCTGAATCACCTGCAAATACTCACACACGTTCTTGCCCACAAGAGAACAGGAATGAGCGACAAAATGATATATACTAGAATGCACCATGTAGTCCTTTAGAAATGATGAAATCTATCAAGACTTTGATTAAACCATTCAAAAGGAAAGGGGATTGGTACATGGAAGATCATTTGGAGGCGGTTCATGATATATTCAAGGCTCTTCAGATTCAGGGAACAATATGGATGGTATTTTCACCTCAAACTAGATCCGGTGCTTGCTGGTATCATTTGTGGTCTCAATGAACAGGAACATTTGTCATGGGCAGACTTTAAGAATGAGATTAGACACCGATTCTCACCTTATCAGTCTATACAGCAAGCCAAGAAAGCTGCCTATAGTATGGCTGCACAACAAAATTAATCCTAACTCAGTAGAATTTAAAACTGCATACTTTTATGGGCTCCAAAAAGAAATTGTCTCCCAATTAATCAGTGAATTTGACAGGGACAAACCACTAGAATGGATAATAGAATAGAGGACCAAACTGTATGAAGTGATATTTGGTCAGAAAGAGGAGGGGCCTAGGAATAAAGAGGAAAAAACTAATTCTAAGGAATCCACACCAGCAATTTTGGAGGTAAAGTCTGTAAAGATGCCGCTAGAATCAGCTCAAACTCAGGCAAAGAATGAAATGACACCGAATCAAAGGGGCGTGGCTCCACAGAGGTCATCACCCCAGACTCTTATGTTCCAATCCATTGATCCCAGTGACAGAAGTTCTTACATTAGTCCTAGATACCTTGGTAGTTCTCCCAGGGTGGGGGTTTCACCATGATATACCACGCCTAAATAACAATCAAAATCAAATGTACAACAGCCCATACCAGACATTAGGGGCCCAGAGTAGATTTGACCCTAATAAAATGGTGTAGGGCCACCATGAAAGACCAAGTTATGTGGATAGATTAATTGAAAATGGAAATCAGCATAGGGAACAGTTCCCACCAAATGAAAGACAAAATACGAATTATGTACCTCGCCAATATAATAAGTCCAATAGGTCCCCACCGCAGGTTGACCATGGTCAAAGGATGGTCACTCCACATACTCCACTTCCTGTGTCACGTGAATTCAGGGGTAACACAAACAGAAATCAATCTCCTGAAAGATACCGGAACAGGCCTAATCAGGGCAAGTTTAATCATTACCAAAGAGAGGAATTCAGAGACATGGACAGGTTTCAATGCTTACAGGCCCAAGTCAAAATGTTGTCTGAGCAAATAGGAAAATGATGTGCAGTTCAAAAGCAAAAGCCAAGTGAAGGTGCAGAATGTCATAAGTGTGATCTTGTATGTAGCGACAAGTGACTAGCTAATCACCTCTGCCCTAATGAAAACACAGATGCCCATGAATCGCCTTTGAATAAAAATACTGAATTGCTTGCCGATTTAAAAATAAAAAAACAAACAAATGAAAGTAAGACATGGAATTATAACACACACAAAAAGGGAGTGTGTTTTAATTTGGAGTTGAACCAGACCATTAAGGTGTGTGAAAATGAAGAGCAAAAGGGGAAAATGAACAAGGAAACCCCAAAGAACAGAGAAGCAGATTTAAAAAGAATATCCAATGTGAAAATTAAACACAAAATGAAGAATTAGGATGAAAAGATAGGTAATCCTTACTTGATAATCAAAATACTGTTGATACCCCCACAGAGAAAACAATTGCCCAAAAGGCAGGTGCAGGTCAGTCACCTGAGGAGTATTTTGAGCCACACATGTTCCAAGAGACAGAAATGACAGGAGTGGTACAAAATGCAGATAAGTGTCACACACCAGAAACTGACATGCTGTCACGTGACACTTGGGAAAATACACAGCCAATAGGTTGCAATGTGGAAGTAGGTAAAGAGGACCCAGACAATGGGGAAGGCACAATGAGAAAATAGGGCATGAACACTAGTGGTCCCAAGTCACAGGGGCAGTCAGTGGCTACACTCCAAATGGGTTCTGAGCCCAGGAGAATAGACAAAGAAATTCAAAATTAAGTGGGCAAAAAGGAGGGTAAAATGTCATTTCCTATGCCTAATTGCCTGGCAAAAAGTAAACATGAGCTAAGAAAAGTAAGTCCTGAAATTAGTAACAATTCAAATTCTGTATGAATACTAGAAGAGGTTGAGGATAGTTACTTTACTCCTTTCACCATTGAAGAAAAATGAAATTAATTTGCAATGATTGATACAGGTGCCTAAGCAACAATAATGTCAAAGGAACTGGTGAAAAGTATCAATGAAGGGAAAGCCCCACAAAATCATGTAAAGGTGAGCAAAGTGAAGGCCCCTTGCACAATTTCAAAATGGAAAAATACCTATCGAAGGTGTTACTGAGGTTGACATATAGATAGGGAAGCATCGGATGAGACAGGAAGTGTTGGGTCACACACATTAAAGAAATACCCTTCCTCATAGGGACAAATTGCCTGAGGAGATTATCGCCCATCGTTATTGTGGTAAATGGAATATTGTGGTCTTTAGCTAAAAGTCTTTGAAACCTAAGAAAATAATGACCCAAAGCAACAGTGTAAAATAATGCCACACTGTTGCTAAATCAGAAAGTGCAGCGGAAGTACCTCTTCACAATGGCTGTGTGCCTAGTGTCATCGTCATTCTCATGTGTCAGGATGAAATGCGAGGAGAAAAAGAGAAGCAATCTTTGGAGATTTAGTTGGACCCTAAAAAAAACTGCCAAACAGAAATAGATTAAAACACATTGGGCCTCATTACACGGAAGGCGGTAAGGGTTAACGGTCACCGGTAAGGGTACCGGTGACCGTTAACCCTTACCGCCTTACTACAAGGTCCCTTTGCGGGACCCGACCTTAACGGCTGGTGTAGACCAGCCGTTAAAGTTGGGACCCACAAAGGGGCCTTGGTGCTAATTACGGTACCGCAATATGTGGTACCGTAATTAGCTCCTTCCCCATTTCCATTATGCCCTATGGGGCAAAAAAGGGAATGGGGAAGGGCCATGGAGAAAGGGGGAATTACCGCCCCGCCAACATTGGATTGGGTTGCTAATTCCCCTTTCCTCCATGGTGGTACCGGTATGGTACCGGCGGCAACCATGGTGCTGACAGCACCATGGTTTACCGCCTACCGTGTAATGAGGCCCATTGTGTTTTTATCTAAATGAAGAACATCACAAACCAAATTTTACTCCAGAGTCAGATCAGGAAAAACGCATTTCAACAATTGCAGAAATACACATGGGAGAAGGGCAGTCATGGATCCTATCCATGTGAATGGGCAGTCTGAAATGATTGAAGCCACTTTGGCGCTTGAGCATGAAAGGAGTTTCATTAGTGAAAAGGTGCTCTGGCAAATACTTGACAGAGAGGAGATCCCAAAGTTTAAAATAAAAAAAAACAGCACTTCTGTGGCCTAGATGACCCTGAATTGGGACAAAGAATTGCAGGAAGGTGCATGCTAAATGTTACAATTGGCTCTAAAAGCATTCATCACAATGTGTGGATCATGAGTGGAACACAAAACAAATTCTATTTGGGAAATGACATCATGCACAGAATGTGTATTGTATTAGACTTTCTAAATCAAAAGGTCTGGTCCAGACTGGGTGGAGCTGCACCTGAAATTGAAGACAAGAGACAAGCTTATCATTGTTCGCAAATGACGCCATATGCAATTGAGCTTCAAGTGAAAAGGGATGTTACCATTGCAGCATTTACCAGACAATTTATTGTAACATTAAAATACAGGAAGGGACAACAGATACAACATTCTGATGCACTTGTGTGTCTAAATAAATCCATAAAGCATCAAGGATTAGAATGTGAATATACACCATTGGTAGAGATTGGGGATGGACCTATTCAAATTTTGTTTGGTGGTCATTAAAGGGTGTTAAGACATTCAGTTGGAAGACAATACAGCATTAGGAATGGCATTACAGAAATCTTACTGCACTGCTGATTTCAGTAACTCAGTGATCGGGAATATCCCTGAAACCTATGTAACTGCACAGGTTGAATTACCAGACTCATTGAAGTCTAAGCCAAAGGGAATCTTTAAAGATCAGTCTGTGTACCCTTATGAGCCAAGTGAAATGGTATGGTGTCATCAGGATGATTGTATCCTTTCAAATTAGGTGAATCTAAAAGAGAAAAGCAGCATATTGAAGTGGAGGTTGATATGCCACAATATTTGAGGGTCGCGACTCTCCAAAAAGACACTGCCACATAGTTAGAGGAAAGTACAGAGGTTCCTCCTTTGGAGGATTTCCCAGAGTTTTCTAAAATGGTAGAGGAGCAGATTCAAGCTGCAGATGCTTCCACAAATGAAGAAGAGAAAGACAAATTGAGGAAAAAATGTTATCAAGTTCAAGCAGGTTTTTGCCAAAGATGCATATAACTGTGGGCTGACCGATTTGTATGTTGCCACACTACCAAAAGGACATGGTAGGGAGCTGGTATTTGTGTGCCAATATAGGTTGCCCTTGGCATGTCTGGAGTCACTGGTTGAAATAATGAAACATTTAAAATCTAGAGTAATCATTAAGCCTATTCATAGTACACCAAATACTCCCATATTAGGTGTGCTAAAACACAATGGTCAATGGCACTTGTGTGCAGATCTATGAGAATTAAACAAAAAGGTACCAGTTTCAAGGTGGCCCCTTCCATGTATTGATCAGGGCCTTGTACAGGTTCACAGGCCAAAGGTATTTACCACCTTAGATCTTACAGCTGGATACAGGTGTGTGCCACTAGCTGAAAACATTCAACATTTATTTACATTTTCATTTGACAAATCACAATATGCATGGTCCCGGACCCCTTTAGAGTATGTCAGTAGTGGGAGTGAGTTTGGGATGTTCCTGAGCAAGGAACTCCCAGTTGCAGCTGAAAGAGGAACAATTGTTTATGTGGAAGATGTGCTAATGAAAAATGAAGATTTTAAAAGCCATCTAAATGAGATTAGACATGTAATCAGTCGGATACAGAAGGCTGGGGCAAAGGTATCTTTACCGAAAGCACAGTGGTGCAGAAAAAGGGTAAACTTCCTAGACCATGAAGTGACACAACATGGATTAAACCAACAAAAGAAAAAGGTGGAAGCTATTCAGTAACTACAAGATCCCACTAACTTGAACAGTTTAAAGAGTTTGTTAGGAATGACAATTTACAACAGAAAGTTTATTGAAAATGATGCAGCGATTACACATCTTTTGGTGAGATTACTGAAGCTGGGTGTACCCCAGAAATGGGAAAAGGAACAAAGTGAGGCAGTGGCCATGCTAAAAGGGTATCTAATGAGAGCACCATGTTTGGCATATCCAATGAAAAAACAGAATTTCTTTTTAGAAATAGGATTCACAGATCAATTTATGTCAGCAGTGTTATATCAAAACCATGATGAAAATAGCAAAACCATTGCATATGCTAGCAAGGCATTGTCACAGGCAGAGATCAGACTTAGCGAATGTGAAAAAGCACTTCTGGCCACTGTCTGGGCATTACAACATTTCTGTCTCATAATTCAATTGGAGTGGGTGATTGTTGAAACAAATCACCAGCCTCTGCAATTCTTGCAACGTAAGAGAATCAGATCTTGGAATTTGACCCAGTCAAGAATCACTTCGTGGACATTAGCATTTCAGGGATTTCCAGTAGAAGTGAAGTATGGACAAAATAAAAAGAGCCCAGTTGCTCAAGGGCTAGCAGAATTGCATGATTGTGCAGTTGTCTGTGTGCCTGATGACACAGAGCTAGAGACAATTTTAAATGAATTTGAGCAATCCCCACACAAGGCTTTCAACATGTAAGGATTTACCATCTGTGTATGTAGATGGATGTGCATACCACATAGAAAATGATGCTGAAAAATAACTTGTGGTAGGAATAGGAAATGTGTGGTTTGAATGCGGTGGCATTCCAAGAGTAAGCATGAGGATAGGCCACAAAAGCAGTCAAGTTGCAGAATTGGCTGCCATTTATAAGGCAATATCTACAGCAGTAGAAAATAGACTGAATACACTTAAAGAAACAGTTTTAGTTACTGATTCTGATTATGCGCAAAATAGTTTTGTGGAATATTTACCTGGCTGGAAGGTGAAAGGTATGCTCACATATAACAAGAAGCCACTTTAACATGGCAAGGCCATTTAAGCTATGAACAAACTTGTGTCAGAAAATGACATGATAATCCATTGGAGGAAATACGTGGTCATTTGAAAACACCAGGTTAGGATAAGGAAGGACATGATAAGGCAGATCAATTAGCCAAAATTGGAGCTCTAATGGGATAGTTATTTTCTATTGTACACCTGATTGGTGAAATACTGTTGGATGCGATAACACACTCCAAAACTCTGAAAACTGTTGAACAGCCTGTGGCAATATAGAGTTTTGATACTCCAGATCAAGCCTTGGTTATGGAACAAAAGGAGGATCTTATTCTAGGCCCATTTTACAACCATTTGCTAGATGCAGAACAAAATCCTCTGAATGAAGAGGACTGCAAAGGGAAAGAGGAATTGAGGGTGTTATTAAAAACAAAAAGAGAATTAGGTTACAAGATGGACTGAGGATTAGAGAATATGTGACAGGCCAAATACAATGTGTAGTGCCTTTGTCATTTCGGGGATTGATGTTACATAATGCACACAATGCGATAACTGCAGGCCACAGAGGTTCAGAGAAAACTTTTTAAAAGATTATGCACGGCGCAAGGCCATGCCTGTGGCAAAGAATGTGGGTAGAAGGAAATGCCGGGGTCCCACTACCAGCGATGTGCTGGCTAACACAGGTAGACATATTTGTATGAATAGCCATCATCAGTAGTAAAATGGCTGGTGGGATCCCCATATACAACAGGATTTTCCCAAGTCTGCACCGGCTGGGGATTACGCGCTCAGAAGCCAGGCCGAAGAGCCTATGAGCCTGACCTTTATAAAATAAGGGGTAACGACTTTCTGTGATCAGAGAAGAAAGTGCCTCTGGAAAGAACACTCTTGTTGGGATCAGGGGAAGAACAGGGCAGTAGGCTGGCTCCCCATGAGTAGGCTAAAGTGTACCCAAAGCGGGGACAATAAGAGATTCAAATTTACCCGAGGATCATTCGTTCCTCCAGCGCTGTCGATCTGTGAGCAGAACATGACACGGACCAATATAATCAAATTCTACTTATTAATCAATTTCAACTGTGTATATTGATGTTCTCGGGTCCCTAACATAACCTGCTATCACTAACTGTAAACTCGATCATTGTTGGCTTTGCTCCACCCTATCTCTTTAAGCGCATGTGTGTCCAGATGAGTATTGGCATATGTTAGAGACTCAGCTGTTCTATTATACATCGCCTTTCCATGAAGCCTGAGGTATGACTACAATGGCAATATGTTCCAGTACAATTTGGGGGATTTTGTGTCCCATTTCTTAAACATTGGACATATGGTGGCAGTTTTTTGGACAATGGTCCTTTCTGTGAAAGGGCCTGAAAATGTTGGCATGGAGTGGAATCTAGATTTCTGGAGTGAGTTTGAAGAAGTCTGAAGGGTACATGATCGGTCCCTCTGCTTCTGCGCGGCCTTTATTTCTCCAAACATGATAGTTTCCCGTGGTTATTCTCTCTAAATCGTTATCAAATCTGGGACGCACTCAGTGGGACCCATATAGATCAAGTCCAAGACCACGGCCATATTGAAATGCTACAATAATGCAAAGTGGTCAACCCAGGTATCTGAGGTTACATGCAACTCTAAATCATCTACCAGGATAGCCTTCCCATCCTCACATGGTTAGGACTGTGACAAGGACGAGTGACAAGGAGGTAATGATTTGACTAATTGTAATCTTCATTGCTCTTCTTTTCTCACTCTTCACCCTCTCCCACTCCCACAGAGGACTGTTTTCTGGCCATATTGTGTACCGCTATGGCAATGGACACAGTGTTTGAATGGGGGAGTTGTCTGAGCATAGATCAGACACACATGGAACTTATCAGAGAAAGACTACTGGAGAACAGACACATCCAGGCAGGGTGGGCTTGTCAGAGGACTTGATGGCAGGGGGGAACACCATATTCCAGCACTGGGATTTCACTTCTCAAAGAATTGCCTGCTGGGAGTTGCAGTGTTGGGCCACTTACATTGAATAAAATGGACTGAAGTAAAACTAAGGTACAAGCAAAGCCCCAGAGTGGATAGGGGTGTCCCTCGTGACCTGGAGTCAATTGGAAACCCTTTGTCCCAGCTCCATGCAACCTTAAAGGAATTGAACCAATACTGCCACAAGAATGTAACATTTACTGTGATTATGCCCCTGGGTAACCCCCGACTGGCTTGCTCCTGGATGGCACCCAATGCAACTATGCTACCCCTTGTTTGTCAACTCCGCTCTTCTCCCCTACCAACTGACCTTGCTCTAAAATCTCCCAACACCTTAGACTGCACACAATTCCCAATAGACAAAGCGTCCTCGCGCCTCAGCTCTGCTGCAACCCCCCCACACTCCCGTCCACATCAGCAGCTACATAGACTGGAAGGGCCTAATTTATGGAACGTTTTCGAATAGGATTGCACCATTATAAAACCCTTCCATGAATCAGGCCCAAAGTGTTGTCATTTACCAGAACTTCTGCAGACAAGCATATACCCAAGTGTCACACCCAACCCTATGGAACTGGAGCAGCACTCAGGAATCGGGTACATGCATGTTCACACACCAACACCCCAGGTTTGGCATCTGCCTCTCTCTCTAGCTCACAACCCCACTTTTCTTACAGGGTCACGCACAGCAAGGCCAACAAAATGGCAAAAGGAATCTATAGAATGCCACTTCACAATATATTACTTGTACGGTGTCCAGTCATTTGGTCGACTACAAACTGGTCGACTGCAATTTGGTCGACGCCATTTGGTCGAAAACCAAATGGTCGAATCTTTTTTTTTTAATTTATATATGTGTTTTGTGGGTTTTCGTGTCGAAAAAAAAAAGAAAAAAATGGGGTTGGGGGGCCCCCACCCAAAAAAAACCAAAAAAGGGGTGAAAATAAAAAAAAAAAAATTCGACCATTTGGTTTTCGACCAAATGGCGTCGACCAAATTGCAGACGACGAGTTTGTAGTCGACCAAATGACTGGCAACCTTCTTGTACCCCACACTCTTGGAGAAGGGTCGTTTATTCTGTTTTACCTTTGAGACGCCTGTCATCAAGAGGTGCTCATCCTCTCACGATTATGTCAGTTGCAAGGAAGAGCGGGTCCCAGTGCAGTCAAGATTACTGGTAAGTAATTATGTGCAGGGGCACTGCGCTTGTCTTGGAAGCAAAGCAACTCATAGAATCCCGGTCTCACGCTTAGAAACTGGTCTCCGTGTTAAGTGAGTTATAAAAGAACAATTATAATTATAATTAATGGTTGTACCGTACCTGTTAGTTCTCCTGCATTTAGCTTTCAGCGTGGCGCAGATTACTTCAAGATTCCTTTGTCTTCCACTAGGGGTCAGTGTTTCTCTAGCCCAGAACATTTCAAATCTCTCTTTGCGGAGAAATGGAAGCATGTAGTGAATTTAACATTAGTTTAACCCTCCGACCCTTTCCTCCAGGACCTCTCCCCCCTAAAAAAACCAAATCTTGACAAAAGAACATCTTTTAAAAGGTATATTGAATCTGCTCCTCTTAATGTGAGTGCAACTCACAGGGAGTGTTATATTTAAGCAGGGTTTTGCTCTTATGGGAAAGCATGAAGAGCAAAACAATGTGATCTTCAGGGATGGCAGCAGGGCCTTTTAATAATTTCAGTTGAAAGGGGCCTTGAGCCTCAAGGGGTCCCCCAGCAACTGCCCCCATGTTGCCAGCCAGCAGTCTCATAATGTGGTAATATATTCCTTTTGTTTGGGGCACAAGGGGGATGGGGTTGGGGAGGTGGGGGTTAAATCTGTGCTTTGCAGCACTCACCTTGCAAGCTGTGTTTGCTGGAGCTCTTGCGCCCACCACTTCCCTCAGGGTATACAAACGTGTCATCACCTCATTGCCTTTAAACACCAGTTCCTCCCCATCAGCCACTTGATGAGAAAGAAGGATTTTATAACTTTTCAGTGGGAATTTAGTGTTTCAGTTTCCCGCTGGCTGGAGGCTATTAATCTCTGGCTGTATTTCTTTGTCTCCATTATAATGTATGCACCCCACAGGTGTCTCAGACTGTTTTCCTCTCTAAGCAAGGGGGGCCCCCATCTATCATGTTGAAATGGGCCACCACACATCTTCAGTCGTGCCTGGTGATGTTATACCATCAAATGTGTAACAATGAAGCCGATGACTGTAAACATGCTGCCTTTGAAGAGGAGCCACAAGGTCCACCGTGCACAGCGAGCTTGTTACAGATTATTAGAAATGTGGTGATAAATCTTGTTTTCTAAAAGACGCATCGTTCATTCCCAACTAAAGGAGAGCTGGTGCCGGAGAAGTCTTTATCACTGAGCAAGGAAAGCCCCCACTTGCTGGTTTATATTTAAGTCTTTTATGCCTTCAATTAACTTCATGCACCACTTTCATGCATTTGTATTTTGGGGAGAAGGGGCAGAATGCAACTTGCGTTTTAGCCACCTCCCTTCCTCTCCACCATGGAAATGTCCCAGCATTTGCACCGGCATGCATTTTCATGCCGGTGCAAATGCTGGGGATGCCTGGGGAGCCACGCCTGCTATATGCACCAGCATAAACATGTGGACTCCACAGGAATCCATTGTAAACACTACCTGCCATGCGAGCATGGTAGGGAGTATTTACTAATTTTCACGGCACAGTGCAAATATGCAGAGCAAAAGCCAGCACCTTGTACATTTGCACTCTGTCTTGCAAGTTACCAATATTTGGTAGTGGGGAGCTTCCTACATGTATATCTACACGCAGTAGCTTCCCGTCACCAAATTACAGCAAAATTAGCTCACCTGAGCTTCAAGACTCAGAAGGCATACACATGGCAGGAGCAGCATGTGGGATATAATGTGTGTCAGCCAGAGCTAACTGGGCCTCCTGCAGTGTTCATTAGGACTGTGGTTTACAGATCTATTATACAATGTGAGCTGCCCAGTTGTTAGTAATGTATATCCTCTAACAATTTGTCTTCTTCAACACTATTAGGCACACACTATATCATTGGCTCTCAAACTAGAAGGCCCTTCGTTATATGGCCCTCTATAACTAGTTGGGACCCTTGTGCCTAGTCTGAAACATTCAGTTCAATTAGCAGCACATAAGCTCAGACCCAGGTGCTAGGAGGTGGACTTGACTTTACCTCCCCACCCAATTAACCAAACATCTCTCATCACCCATGCCTTCTGCCATGAAGATTGTCTTTGAACTTGGCCTTGCAGAGTATTCTTGTCTCTGGGAATATATGGGAGTGCGAGCATGCACTATCGTTCTAGAACTCCACGCTCAACTCTATTTTCATCCTTGGCTCACGTGACAGGAGACCATGATTTGGTCCATTTCGCAGCATTTAAATGTCTTGAATGAATAAAACTTGGCATGTTTGGTGTTCATTCTTTGTACCTTAACAAGGGATGATTCGGCATCTTATGTTTACTGCCTTCAAGAATAGATAACCAACCTTGGTTGCTTCAGCTTTGACACCAGGCAAGACAGCCTTCCCATTCATTTCAGCTTATTCTTGCTACGACACAGTTCTTGGCCGTTCTCTCCATGGGTCCTGGCTCACTAAATTTATGACACCGATGTCCAGTTTCTATGCAACGGCGGCTTTTCCTGCAGTCTATTCACTACATATAGTTAGTTTCTAAGATTACTTAATCTACATGCGTTACAGTATCTGTACAGTTATGGAACAGCTTGCATTTTATGCAGTGCTTCGCACATGTGCAATCTTCTTTTCACATATGAAAGGTTACTTCATTCTTAACCTCGACATTGGTTTCTGTACGATCCATACATTCTCATCAGACAGTATTCTCAGGGCATCACTCTCGTCGCTTGTGACGTCATATTCCCTCAGGGAGTTCCTCCCTCAGATTGTCATCTCTTCAGGGATACATTTGATAGGATTTTCTCAGAGGGTTCCTTCTTTCGAATATTCGCTGTGGTATGGTCACAACTGCTGGTATCAAGCAAGGCATGATCTCAGACTTCCAACATACAGGATGTAGGGGGGTGGGATTTCCTGCCAAGGCATGTAACTGCTTCTCTACATTCTCCCTCTGGTCGAGTCATCGACCACTTCTTCAATGGTCTCCACATCTTGGCATTTTCTCTTGAAGAAACTCTTCTTTGGAATACAGATCTTCATAATCCCCCTAGGGTGCCGGCTGATTTAACATGTTCATCTACACTCCAGGTCAATTAGTTGCACTGTCCATTCAGATTACAATAGACCCATCGCCCCACGTGCTTCTTATTATTCTTTGTATGCAGGAACTTTGTTAATTCAGGTGCTACGATACTGGCCTCTATGTATTTTCTAACATCTTCATCAGACAATTCCTTGGGTACAAACCCAGATTCGACATGGATCATAATCTTCATTCCTACTGCCTTTTTCACTGTCTTCTTACATTGGGCGATTATTATCCTGATCAGACAGAATCCAAGCATCACCATCACCAATATTGCTCCAAGAAACTTGAAGATGTTTGCCATCTGCTGCGGAATCCATGAGAATATGGAAGCAAGACAACTGCCATCTATAATGTCCTCTGTCTCGTCTTCCATCTTGTTATACAGGTTCGTTAGCAACGTTATGGCCTCTGTCAAGGTCTCATTCTTGTCATCGTGAGAAGGTATGAATGTCCAACATGATGGCCCGATTCCGGTGCAAACTCCTCCTTCCATCGCTTTGATTGTCATGTCTTGGTTGTCACAAGTCTCTCCCCTTCTCACCTGTTTTTGTTGTTTGTTTGAGACCTTCTTTGATGACTTCTTTCGCACGGTCCGGGATTTGTATAAACCTGTGTGCTGGTCTTCGGATTCCAGCGTGAGGATAACAATCCAACTCTAGGATACGTTCAGATGTCCAGGACGGAGACCAGAAATGAACAGAGTCCGGGCTCGTAGACACGGAAAGCCGTGAACCGAGCCTGGGCGAAAATCCAGAAAGTTAAAGGTAAGTCTTGAGGGAAAGAAGGAAGGAAGGGGGATTCAACAAACTGGGAAACAGGATTCAGAAAGCCATGAGCGAACTCCGGCAACACACGTCCAACTACAGCAAGCGGTAGCGTTGAGACGCGCAGAGCCGAAGGGGCGTGTCTGTTTAGTAGAACGGAGAGCGTGGAGCGCAAAGACTGGCAAGCAGCGTTCCGTGTTAAGCGGCCATGTTGGAAGGATTACTGCATTCAGTCCCCTATGGGTCAGGGACCACGAAGTCCAGAAGGGACGTAGGCGACGGTTCATGACATCAGTTCAGGCATCCCACTTTCCTGAACCACTGGAGACGGTATTGTTCTCGCATTTCTGGTCCCTCCAACATGGCTTCCCATGTGCCGAGTGCTGTTCTAGTTCCTGCTCCAGGGAAGATGAGTCATGTGATCGTGCCAGCATCAGCGCTACCAAACTGCAGCGTTTATATGTAAGGGAGACCGGGGAGATGGCGCGTTGCTATTGTGGAGTTAACGCTCGTAATTTTGCCTTCATTTTGTCTGTCCCTATGTTTCCACTTACCTGTTCTGACCCTAACTCCTTCCTGTTTCCGTCTGTTCCATTCCACTCTTGTGTAGCACCCAGCCGCTCTCTTTCAAGTCTCTGGAACGCCTTCTTCCTCGGAACTCAAGTCCTAGTTTCTGACTCTCGGGTACGGTGTCTGCCCGCTGGAGGGACAAGTGCTTTTCCTTCTGCTGATGGTAGAGGCGTATCTCGCTCTCTGTCTCCTCTCTCAGTTTGGCATTGAGCCGGAAGAGGAGTCAGATTCCAGCTAATTCCACCTAATCTGCGAGACCAAAGAACAGGGTTTTTCCCCCAAGAGGGTTTCCCTGGGGGCTCTGTGCATTCTCTCTTTGTTCAGGGAGTGGCAGAGTCCTCAGGGAGGTTGTTACTAGCCTTGGATAACAAGGACAAAATTTTCAGGTTAGTCAAAGGCTATTATACTACTGTTCAATATTGCAAAATTGACAGATAGTAACGCCCAATAGTTTGGAGTCTGAATGAAGCAGATTCAGCAATTAGTCACAGCAGTGCAGAGTCTAACTCAGGAAGTACAGACTCTGAAGCAAGAAAACCTTGCATTGAGACAATAAATGGTCAGGCCTCCCAATATAGGCAAATTACCATCTAGTCCCTTATCAAGTGGGAAATATGTTGGAAATCCTCACAAGTGAAAGACATTTTTAGAGGCCTGTATGGTACAATTCTCCTTCAAAGCCACCTATTTTCCTTTGGACAGGGATAAAGTTGGGCACCTGATTGCCAACCTCGCCGGAGCCGTTTTAGCATGGGCTACACTACTCGTTACAACTAACAACCCCATTCTTGATTCACATCCTGCATTCGTAAATAGCGTATAGACCATGTTTGGAAGATACAGGATCACCATTTTGGCACAGGAACAACTGCTGGGTATTAAACAAGGCCAAATGGATCTACTTAGGTATATTACTAAATATAAGAAAATGGCAGCAGACACAGCATGGCCTGATGATGCCCTCATCACTCTTTTCAGGCGGGGTCTCTCTGAAGAACTTAAAGATGAGGTTTCTGGCATTTCTAGAGCTGCAAACCTAGCAGAAATGATTTACCTCACTATGCGACTGGATTACAGATTACAAGAACGTAATCAAGAGCTCAAGAGGTCCAGGACCCCCAGAGTTCAACAGGACCTTAGTGGTGCCACTGGAAAGACTGCCAATATGGACAAACATATGCAACTCAGGGCCGCCAGAGGCCCTCTTACCCCAGAAGAAAAGAATCACCGTACAACGTCTAGTCTTGGTTTGTATTGTGCGTCTAACAACCATTTGGTACATGACTGTCCAGCCCCCCCCACCCCCTCCTAGAAGGTCGGGAAGTGCAAGAACCCAGTCATGTGGGAACCCATGATTGGGGAAAGAAAATTGGGTTCCCCAGAATTCAAAGATACTCCCTTGGTGCAATCCATCCCGCCATCTACTGATCCGAGTATGGTGGTCATTATGATCACCTTGAGCCAGGTTAATAGTGAAAGTCATCAGGTCCCAGTGCTTATTGATTGCAGGCAGCAGGATACTTCTTAGACGACGAATGGGCCAACGCTCATAAAATTCCCAGGCTGCCAAAGAAGACGGTTGTGGAGTGGATGGAACTCCACTGATTTCAGGTCCTATCACCGAACACACAGAAACTCTCTACATGTTGGTTTCTTACCACAAGGAGGAGATTTCCTTTGATCTCATCAAGGATGCTCCTCGTCCCGTGGTATTGGGACTTCCTTGGTTGCACGCTCTTAACCCCTATATCAACTGGTGAGCCAATACCTTGTTCCTGGGTTCTGAGTATTGTGTGTGGCTAGACCACGAGTCCTGCCTTCCCATTCAGTACTCCCCAGTGCTACACACATCAGTGAGGTCCTCACTCTTCCCGATCAATACATGCGGTTCCAGGGAGTATGTTCAGAAACACAAGCTAAGACTTTGCCGCTCCATAGGTGTTGTGACTGCTCCATTCCTATTGTACCCAACCAACCAGTACCCTTTGGTAGGATGTATATGTTATCCAAAAGCGAAAAGAAGGCATTAAAGGAATATATCGAGACCAGCCTACGGAACGGCCTTATCACAGAATCACAGTCTCCTGCAAGGGCTTTGTTGTTTTTTATCCCCAAGAAAGGATCTAATGAACTCTGCCCATGCATCGATTATAGAGGGCTAAATAAGATTACCATCCCTGATAGATATCCTATGCCCTGGTCCCAGCAATTCTGGAAGCTGCCCAAGGAGCACAAATATACACCAAATTAGACCTCTGGGGAGCTTGTCACCTCATCCGCATTAGCGCGGGTGACAAGTGGAAAACCACTTTCCGAACTCCCTTTGGGCACTCTGAATACAATGTAATGCCTTTCGGCCTCTCTAACGATCCTGCAATCTTCCAAAGGTACATGGATCCCCTTTTTTTCTCATCTGTTACTGCATTCAGTAATAGTCTACCTATTCGACATATTGATTTTTTTCCCAGACTTACTCGGAACATGTCACCCAGGTTCAGACGGTACTACAAAGATTGGAGGACAATCCTCTCTATTGTAAATTAGAGAAATGCGAATTCCATCAGCAAAAAGTCACCTATCTGGGTTATGTCTTGTCCTCCCAGGGAATAGCTATGGGTCCTAGTAAAGACTCTGCCATCATAGACTGGCCTCCTCCCTGCTCAGTCAAGGAGTTACACCGATTTATTGGTTTCACAAACTTTTACCAAAGTTTTATTGCTGACATTTCCAGGACAATCCTTGTTAAAAAAAGGAGTCAAATACACTTGGTCTTTTGCAACAAGTTTGGCCTTTGTCACTCTGAAGAAAGCCTTCACCACCGCCCGATCCTGAAGACACCTGACCAAAACAAGGGGTTTATATTGGAATCCGACGCTTCATCTCAAGCATTAGGCATGGTGTTACTACAGAAGGTGGAGTCAGGAGAAGAATTACTGGTTGCCTTTATGTCTAAAACTTTATCTGTAGCAGAAACTCACTATACCATTTTAGAAAATGAGCTTCTAGCAATCAAACAAGCCTTCCAGCAGTGGCGTCATCTTCTGCTTGGGTCCAAAAATCTCATTGATGTCCGCACGGATCATCAAAACCTAATAAGTTTACAATATGCAGAGGCAAGGAATAGCCGGCAGGCTCACTGGGCTCACTTTTTCTCACCCTACAATATCCGTTTCATAATCATCCCTGGTAAGATGAATCTATTAGCAGATGCGCTATTCAGGAAATCTCCCTCTAAATCCTCCAGTTTCCAAACCGAATGGATATTCCCCAAGGCACGATTCATCTTATCAGTCTCTGATTTCTTACAGTCCGTCCGCCAAAAAACTCAAGCACAGGCCGTCTTATGCAGAGAAGCCATCCTACCTTGAATATGGTATCTGATGATGGTCTGTTCTTCAATGATCAACAGGTCTTTCTACCCTCTTCTACCACGCAGTCAGAAGCCATGAGAATGTTTCACGATTCTAAGGTGGCAGGACATCGAGGTATAAGGGGCACTGTAGCCTTATTACAACGAAATGTATGGTGGCCAAAGATGCAGAACGATGTACAGGATTACATTTCCAGTTGTGTCATTTGCCAACAGACAAAGGCCCCTCGTAGGACACCCCTGGGGAAATTAGTCTAATTTCTCCCCCACAGAGACCCTGGCAGAAAATGTCAACATACTTCATCACAGACCTCCCTGATTCGAAGGCCTAACAACCATAATGGTAACCATGTACTACTTTACGAAGATGTCAAGTTTCGTTGCTCTATCTCAAGTCCTAACTGCATCTACAATGGCAAGGATATTTTCAGAACATATCTTCGTTCGACATTGTCTTCCGGATACAATCATCTCGGACGGAGGTCCCCAATGCACGTCCGGGAATTGGAAGCTTCTGTGTACTGCCTTAAACCTCAAGAGAGCACTAAGCTCAGGCTACCATCCACAAACCAACGGTCAAACTGAGAGACTTAATCAGATTCTAGGGGGTTATTTACATTGTTTTGTCTCTGCTACAGATGAGAATTGGTCAATGCTATTACCACTTGCAGAATTCGCATATAATAATGCAGATCATGTATCTATTGGAATGAGTCAATTGTATAGCTTTTTTGGCTACCATCCAACCTGTCTTCCTACCCATTCACGTTCCACTGCTCATTTCCCGGATGTTGACGCTCTCCTGTCAGATATCCAACAAGGTTATTCGTTGGCACTTTCAACCCTCCGGGCTGCTCAAGAACAGGGTAAACGAGCTGCTGATAAACACTGTACTGCAGCTCCAGCTTTAGTACCCGGTGACAAGGTCTGGCTATCATCTCGTTTTCTCTGCAGACATTTGGTCCCTTCCAAGCTGTCTCCTAGATATTACAGACCTTTTTGAATTCTGGACTCTAGGGGCACCGTCGCCTTTTTAGTTCAGCTACCCCCTGCTTGGTCCAGGGGTACATACAGTTTTTCATATCTCTCAATTAAAACCTGATGCCCTCAACCATTTTCATCACAAGGCCCGTTCCAGACCTCTTCCTGTTGTCACTCCCACCGGTTTGGAATATGAGGTGTCGGGCATTAGCGATTCCAGTTACATTCGGGGTTGCCTACAGTACCTCGTGGACTGGAACAGGTACTCACCAGCTGACCGCATGTGGGAACTGGCTTCTACCATGCATGCCTCACATTTGGTCCAACGTTTTAATCTCCTTCATCCCTGTAAACCGGGCTTTTCGTCCCTTGGGATGGTGTGTAATGTCACGTCTGGGTTCAGGCATCACACTTTCATGAACCACTGGAGACGGTATTGTTCTTGTATTTCTGGTCCCTCCAACATGGCTTCTGATGTGCCGAGTACTGTTCTAGTTCCTGCTTCAGGGAGGACGAGTCACGTGATCGTGCCAGCATCAGCGCTATGGAACTGCAGCGTTTATATGCAAGGGAGACCAGGGAGACAGCGCGTTGCTACTGTGGAGTTAACGCTTGTAAGTTTGCCTTCATTTTGTCTGTCTCTATGTTTCCACTTACCTGTTCTGACCCTAACTCCATCCTGTTTCCTTCTGTTCATCACACTCCTGTGTAGAACCCAGCCACTCTCTTTCAAGTCTCCCAAACGCCTTCTCCCTCAGAACTCAACTCCTAGTTCCTGATACTCAGGTACGGTGTCTGCACGGAGGGACAAGTGCTTTTTCTTCCTCTGATGGTAGAGGCTTATCTCGCTGTCTGTCTCCTCTCTCAGTTTCGCATTGAGCTGGAAGAGGAGTCGGATTCCAGCTGACCCTGCGGCCAATTACGACACCTAATCCTTGAGACCGAAGAACGGGTTTATTTCCTCCCAAGAGGGTTTCCCTGGGGGTCTGTGCATTCTCTCTTTGTTCAGGGAATGGCAGAGTCCTCAGGGAGGTCCTTACTAGCCTCTGATTGCAAGGGCCCCGTTTTCAGGTTAGTCAAAGACTATTATACTACTGTTCAATATTGCAAAATTGACAGTGATCATATCAAGGGCATATCTGTTCTGTAGGGTCATTATTCGTATGGCCCTCAGCTCTTCTTTGATAGCATTGAATCCCTTTATGGTGGTGTTGATCGTCTGCAGGAGCTCCCATCTCGTAATCTGCAACCACTTGGCATTGGCCATCGTCTGGATCCCAGGCATGAATATAGTCATAAATATTGAAGCAGTCTTACTGAACAACCTGCGCTCATAAGGAATGGCATCATAATCTTCTATTGACCTGGCTGAGAAGTAATTCCCTCTTCTGGTTCGATTGAGAAATTCAAGTGATCTTCTTTTTCTTAAATGGGCATCTACTTTTGGAAATTCTCCAATGTTCAGGTCCCTGTGAGGAATCACTAATGCTGGAACATGAATAAGCACCAAGAAACACATTCCTCCCCGATCCTTGAGCAGCTTCATGAAGGCCCTAGGCCCACAAGCCCAATATTGATCCATGAGAGCAGCTGTCCCTGCTCCCATCTTGGAAATGTCAACTGCAGTTTGCAGCCTTTGTTGTCTCCCACATGATTCTTTCCATGTCGCCAATGGGATCACAACCATTGGACCTGATTCATCTTCTACCCATGTCAGTAGTTTGGCATGTATAGCCCATGACTTCAAACATCCATTGTTCACTCTCTGTACCTCTTATACATTGTCTGGCTTTGGTAGATGAGCTGCACAGGACATCAGTCCTGCTTCGTATCCCCTCTTTGACTTCACTCGTCCGTAGACTAAGACTTGAGTTGGTTCCCAACATTCAGGTGATCCAGCTCTTTCTGTTATATCAGGGCAATCCATTCTCTTCATGTCTCCAATGACTACCTCTTCCTGCCCTGCTGCAGGATACACATGCATTTTGCTCTCCCATCCAGGCTCCTTTTCCATCTGTGTAGTCTTGATATAATCATCCTGGAATGGAAACAACCATTTCGATCTCCATCGCAAAGTGGCCCGACTTCCCTGAAATTGTCCTCTGGTCATACATGCTGCAAGATGAATGAGGCACCTGGCATTGTGTTCTGGGACTTCTCTGGAAATTAAAGTTTGCACTGTATTCATGGCATGGGGTATGAGAGCCCAAACGTAGCAACTCTCCTTAGATGTCTTCTCCCCTACTTTCTCATGTGCTGATACAACATGTTATTACCCAAGTGTGCTGCATTATCTAAATAGATATTTATGCCCTCATGATCTTCATCTGTATCACTTCTGTGTCTCTTAGAAGCCTTGTACCGTTCATGAAGTATATCAAAGGAAGGAAGAGTCATAGGGGCCTTTACCTCAGGGGAAGCACTATCATGATAAAGACTGTGAAAGATGAGGAACAGAAAGACAAAGAAAGTAATTGTACAGGCATATATTATGCACAAAAACATAGTCATCCACTTCTTGCGCCATCCTGGTACTTGTTGCACTTGTTCATTCTCTAGAACGTGCCGGCTTCTACAATTCTCATCTTCAATACAATCATCAAATTTCTTTATGCTTGCAATTGTAAAACCTGCTCAATTATTGCAATGAGGAGCCTTCTTAACACTGGGCCATTTTTAGGATCCTGTAAAAAAGTGTGAATATCAACGTCTCTTCTGAAAAGAGCAGGATAAGCTTGAAGTACAAATACAAAAACCGCAAACACAAGTTGATGAACATGACTGTTGGTAAGTACCATAGAGTTACCTGCTTAGAACAGGTAGTCACCACAAAAAGAATCTGGATACTGATCTCGTTTCCAATTTCTGATCAAGAACTGATGTTTAGGCATAACTTTGATGTTTCAATGTATTTCTAAAGTTCATGTTTGACCTCTAAACTTTGCTGCAAGTCTTTGCACTCCTGCTGAAATGTCTATAGGGAGTGTCCACTGACTTTTTAGTCTAAGATAGATCTGTATCATCCACTGATAGTTGGTTTATCGTCCTTCTTCTTCGTCATCGATCGAGTCTGCAGACGCTGAAATTCTTCTTGTTGCCTTGCTTCTGGATCAGCGATGGTGGGAGGGTGGGTCTCACCTTTATAGGCTTTAAGATCACTGAGGTTAAGCCAAGCTTGTCTCCCTTGGACCTTCACAGCTGAAAGAGTTATATTCTCAACGCAAAAGGGACAATTGAATCGTGACTCATGCCACTTCCCTGTAAAGTTTTTAATGAGCACTAGGTCTCCAGCATATAACTTAGGTGCCAATAATAATTGAATTGGGATGGTTGTTCAATTGTCTTCTTCTGTGTTCTGAGACCAACCACCCTTGCGCTTCACTAGATCTGAAATGATAGTGTTGCTAGAGGTCATACATGTCAAATAGCCGTACAATTCATCACCTAACATTTTAGCTAAACTCTGGGTATCACTTCTACTCCTAGATGGAGGTGTAAGGAGCATTCTCATATATCGCCCTGTCACTAGTTCATGAGGGGTGAGGTGATGGTCTGATCCTGGCTGATTCCGAAGGGCATATAAGGCTAGGGGTAGGCAATATAGCCATTGCTTCTTCAAAGCCAATTTAAAATTTGGAAATCCTTTCTTTAAGGATGCCATTGAGTCTCTCACATTTTCTGTTCGCTTGCAGGTGATAAGCAGAAGAAAATGTATGTTTAGTGTTCAATAGAAGCCCTATCTGTTTGAATACCTCATTAACAAAATGTGGCCCATTGTCGGATCTCAGCACTTCACAGACTGGACGCCCCCCACAGGCACCCACCTCCAGACTGGACACCCCCATAGGAAACCCCTCCAGAATTGACAACACCCACAGTCAGCCCCCTCCAGACTGGACACCCCCGCACAGGCAGCCCCCTTCAGACTAGACACCATCCCCATGCACCCTCACCTGTGACTCTACCCACAGGCAGCACCCTGACAGTCTGACACATTACCAGTGCAATGCATGTCTCTTGCTCACCTGAACTTCTGTGGTCTGCAGCACCATTAATTGCAACTCCAACATGTATTCCGCTCATCCGACCAACTGGAATCACTAGAGGTCCATCCATGAGTGGAGCATTTGCTCACACACCCTTCTAGGCCTTAATCATCCCCCACCAAACACATGTGACAAATGAGTGCAAAAACATGTGCATGCTGCCCATGGCACATTGCCAAGGCATCAAAGCACAGTGACAGAATGTGTGCCCACGACAGAAGCAAACATACCAAAAGTTGTTGCAAGATCCACAATGGCCAGGCGTGTCACAGCCTGAGCATGAGTGAGCTGGCTGGCAAAATACCTGTCAAGGAACACTCACATGCCATGGTCATGCATGGGTGATGGTAGGGCAGTCAGAGAGAGCATGACTCTCAGAGACTGTTGAATTGTGCAACCTCTCAGGAAGATCAAATATGGGCCACTACTGCCTTCCAGTGGTAGAGGTTGAGCAACACATGAGAGAAGGCATTGTGTGACTGCACAAGCTGGTGAAGGTGTATGCACGACATGTGTTTTACACATAATGAAAAAGTAATGTGCCATGAACGTGACCATGGAACACTCCCACAGTGAGCCCACCTCCCTCCACCCCAACCACACTGATGCCAAACACAGAGTGATGCAGCACAGGTAAATGCAAATAAAAAAATACAGTACACTCCCATTCTTCTGATGGAGCCACCATCACATGTCAGGCACATGTGCATCCTGTCACCCGCAACCATCCATGCAACAACAATACACAAGCATGAATGCAACAAGACACATGATTTGCAATAGAGAGATGCACTGGCTGAAAATAGAACTAGCAAACAGGCCGACTCGCAAATGAACTGCACAAAGCGTGGAATGTAACAAACAGAACAATGTATATTAAAGAAATATGTACAAAATGAACTTCGAATGAAGGTAAAAGTAGTCTATGAAAAATATGTACCAAAATCATTTTCTTAAGCCTAAACAACTATATACAATAAAAACGGGGAAGGAATGTCTGAAAACTCTGGGTAAAATAATAAAGAAAGAAAGGAAACCTACACCTAAATAACTATGGACACAGGCAGCGGGCTAGTCCAACTCCTCCTCGCCAATCTCACTTAGGCTCTCTACCAGGGCTGAGTCCAGTGCCATGTCCTCACTCCTCAGGTGGGCCTCCGTTCTTGCCTGGAGGGCTTGCAGGGTCTCCAGCATCTGTGTCTCTTTCACCTCAGCTTCCCTGCAAATGGCCTACAGGATGGCAGCCTGCCTCCTCGGCCTGACACAGTGCAATCCCAGCCCTGGCCAACACATTCCACGCTTCCCAAGCCCGCTGCCTCTCTGCTCCGATCTGCTGCCCATATCTCAGGAACACAGAAGACATCCTGTCCCTGAGGTCCACGTGTGTGCATCCTGCCTCACACTGCATACCTGCCCCTTTTGGATGTTCTGCCTGAGAAATGTAGCCTCCTCCTGGTTGCCAGCTGCTGCCACAGTCCCCAGTGCCTGCTTTGTGTGTATGCCCTCTGAGCTGATGACGATACACAGGGGCGTACGGCTCATGCCCTGCTTCTGGGCGCCTGCTGTCCCTCCATTGCCGTTGACCCTGTTGGTGCCTGGGTAGGCAGAGTGACCACCTTAGCTGATTGACCTTGGACTCCCAACTCGGGCAGGGATGTTGGCTCCAACAGACTGGGCAATGTGAGTGCAACTGGTGCACAGGGAGCCCTGGTGGTCTGGGCCGGAAGGAACCCCGGAGGACGACTGGTGCACAGAGGAGGAAGATGAGGACGGGGTTGCATCAGTGAACAACCCATGGAGCACAACACAGAGCATGTATGTTGCAAGCCAGGTGATGAGGCGCAATAACTCACTGTGGTGATGTGCAAGCAGACTACGTGTAGTCTGCACATGATCATGGATGACAGCTGTACGCCTCGCCACCTCGGCCTGCAGGGGTATCGCATAGTCCCAGATTGCAGCACCAGTTGATAAGGGGGTGTCGGTCTGGGTGGACACATCAGCCGACACCGGGTGGTAGGACTGGGTGGAGGCATCCTGGCAGGCGCATACAGCTGCATCCGATGGCCGAGGGACTAGAATTTGCACAGGCACCTCCACAGTGGCCTGCACAGCCTCATGCACCTGGGACAGGACTGCAGTAGGCATGCCCACCTCAACACCCCCACCTGACTCCATAGGCTGGGCTACAACGGCCACCTCCTACCCCTCCCCCTGCCAACCTGGATGACTCCAGGGCATCTTCCACCATGGATCGCCCCTGTGTGGCATTACCTGTCCCCACCGCTGCTGAGCAGTCCACTCCCACCTACACCTTCTTGAACTTACCCCCAGCAGCCATGCCCGATGTCACTGGCGTGGCCACAGCCACATCGCTCCCCAAAGATGTGCTTTCATGGGGGCGTGGCTGGGCCTTGCGCCTCTGCTTGGTGGAGGCATCCCTGCTGCCATGCTCCACAGCACTGTTCCGGCCATCTTCATCAGATGCAACTGTGGAAAAGAAGACACAGAACAGAAACATCAGTACTGCACCAATTTGTTGTGCAGCAATACCAACAATCACATGAACATGACTATTCAAGGGAACAATGATCAACCTACACCCCCACACACATGGACATGCAGTCCACATCCATGTAAATACATGCCTGGCCATCAATCCAGACATTCACATCAGACTACTTGCCACTGTCACAACCAATTAATTGTGTATGCTTCACACACATGCATCATGTGCACATGCACATGTCAGCATGCCACAGCAACAAGCACATACACATGTCATGCACACACATCAACTGAGAGGCCACAAGCAGTGTGATGAGCAATCACATCACAGTCCCGTTAACTGTATCCCTCTACAAGGCTACGTCAGACATCAAAATGCAGGTGTTGCATCCAGGTGTGAGTGATGGTCAGTCACACATTCACATCTTTGGCACGTACACATGAACATCATGCATGCACATTGATGCAGGCAACACTACCTCAACTGTCACACTTGTCACACTGGCATGTCTCAGACACAAGTAACAACACATGTGCACGGTCTGAAAGGCAGCACTACAACACATAATGCTGAAAGGGGCCCCTAGGGGTCCCTAACGTCTATGGAAACATCCCTCAGTTACCTCAGCGCAAACTATTGGTAGGCAATGTATGCAACAACAGCACGTTAGGAATATTCCAAACACCACTACTAATATCGAAATCAACTTCCATCCCCAAGAACGTAGTATTCCCCAAAACCAAGATCCTATTCCCCAGCCTCCTTCTTCAGTAGGGAGTTCAGAGCTTAGGACATGCATTTTCTTTATCACTTCAAAGATCGTAGGGGAATAGTCTTTGACATAAACGCAACACGCTGATCCCACTATTTTGCAAATTCCCCCACGATCAACCAGGATTACATCGAGAGCCATTCTATTTTGCAGCATCATTAACCTGATTCCTCTTTCTTCCAACGTCATGTTAAATAGTATATCTGTCATTGGCCCTCATTACGACCCTGGCGGATTTTTTCCGCCATCGGCGGACTTTTCCGCCATGGCGCAAAGTCCCTTTACGCCATGGCGGATGGCGGACTTACCGCCCCATTCCGAGGTTGGCGGGGCGGTAAGTCCCCATTGACCCATTTACCCTTCCCCATTCCCATTTCGGCCCCATAGGGCTCAATGGGAGTGGGGAAGGTGTTAATTACGCCACCGTACACTACGGTGGCGTAATTAACACCGAGGTCCCATAGCGCCATGGATTTTTACGCCCGCAAAAAGCGGGCGGAAAAGTGACCATGGCGCTCTGGAAACTCGTAGTTGGCGGTAAGGGGTCGGCGCAGCTAACGCTGGCGTAAACCCCTTACCGCCAGGGTCGTAATGAGGGCCATTGTGTTTATGGTATTTTTTAGTATTCTGGACAGCTGCCTTATATTATAGGAGTTCACTATCTGCCCTAAGAATGGAATGAATGATTTTGCTACATCAGTTGCTATCAAAACACCCTCGTCAGTCCTTTTGACTCTAGTTCTGGATAGTCTGGCCATGTCTGCTGTTTCTAAGAGGAATACTCCTGGGAACAGTAGACCTAGGTAACATGTACCTACCCAGTTTCTGGGCAACCAAGGATATGCTTTCTCTCCACATATAAAATAAACTGGATCACCTACATATACTGGTTCTATTTCCCATTTTAATACCACTGTATTCATGCATCCAGTATATGTTCCGACTGAAAAAGAGCCTTTCTTTTTTAGACAAAAAGGGACAGTTCTTGGGCTATAATTCACCATGTAAGATGGGGGGATTGCATCTTTGTCCCCTTCTGTTCTTACACGAAACGTCATTACAGATGTCTTTTCTGGTGGGGACAATCTATCTTGTCTATTTTGTCATGTTATCTTTCGTGTACTTTTCCTCGTGGGCTGTGGGGCCATTACTTGTGCTTTATGGAAAATGGAACAACCCACAGGCTTCATTATTATCTCCTCAAACTTATTCATGTTGGTTCTGTCTAATTGACCCGTACTACTCTCATTCCATTTCCCATAGAACATTGCACCTAAAGATGCACTACATGCAGAACTTAATGGTAATGGCTGTACATACCACCCTATTCCTTTCAAAGTATGCTGTGGTAAATGGGCACATACCCAGCAATTTGTTTTCTTCAGAATTGCATGTGTCATGTTCATGATTAATAACAATATGTTATTCCTGAATCCTTCCCTGTGTCTTTCTTCCATTGGGGGCAGGGTATAAGTAATCACCTGAACCGGGCTTTCAGTAGTGGATATATTAACTATTGGTAAAAACATTTCTAATGGGTGTATCGCTTCCACATACCATAATATTAGGGCTGTCGATATTGGTGCAACCACGCTCATAAAGCACATTATTATTGTCAGTGGCAGCATACAATTCGTTTTACTATGCGTTTTTCTTAAGCTTACAGTCTTTATAATTGACTCATTCTCAGCAGTGGTGGTGCAGGAGGAGGCTGGAGCCGGTCCCAACATGTTTCTCGTCGTCCTTCTTCTTCCTTATTACAGTTCGTCGTGGATATCTCTCTTCGTCGTGCTTGCTCTGATATCAATAAGTTCAACGGAATTGTCACAGTTCAGTTCTGCCAGTCCTTTACAGCTTGGATTTGCTTATTTATTATTTTTTTTTGTTTTTGGCAAGATCACTTGTCCTTTCTCATACTGCTCAGAGGACTCTTGATCAGTTATCTTATTGCCTTAGTACCATGTGTGCCCAGCTTGTCCGCTCTGGTTCCTGACACATGTACTTTTTATGATCGCACAGAGGAGCCGCGAGTCTTGAATTGTTCGACTTGCACAATTCTCACGCTTCTCTCCTCTACACCTCTAGTTCCTTCTCCATCCATGAGCTCAACCAAAGGTTGACATAAACACCAAAAAAGAACTGCGAATCACTTTGTCTTTCGAGGCCGCAAGTTGTATTGCCTCACTCCTGGTATCGTGTGATCCGTGAACAGTGCCGGTGCACTTCCAGATTCAGGCTCAAAGTCAGCCTGTGGCGGTACTGCAGGTGCTGGTGTGCGCCGCGCCAATGATGCGGATTCGGTCTTTGGCGTACTGGCAAGTGCTGGTGTGCGCCAAAGGGGTACACGGTTTGTTTCTGCTGGTATTTGCAAGGCAGATTTCGTGTCGGCCAACAGGGATGTCGATTCTGCTGGGCAACGTTGGGGCACTCTTTGCCCTTCCCCCTTTTTGGCAATCATCTCAGGCTTTGTTTCGAGTTTCACTTCTCATTTTGGCAGATTTGGTGGCTGCTTACTGGCAATAGTTTCTTCCTTTTCTGGGACCGCTGTCTCTTTCCGGTCATCTGGGTCAGGCAAGTCTTTCAGTGAAGTTGGAATCTTTTTGGCATGGATGGCATGGATCCACGACTTCCTCCCATCCACCCGTATTGCCGTCTGCGTTGCCAAGAGTACTTGATAGGGCCCGCGCCACCTGGGTGCTAACGATGACTTTCTTTCAAAATTCTTTAGCAGCACCCAGTCTCCTGGCTCCAGCGTGTGCCCCGGACCGGTGTATCTCACTGGTAATGCCTCCTGCACCTGCTGATGAATCAAATGCAATTTCTGCATTAAAATGCCACAATAAGTACTAAGCACAGGATGTTCTACCTCACTAAGTCGTTTTGGCTGTGGTGCGCACCATACATTTGCCGGCCTCCCCATTACGATCACGTACGGGGAGAACCCAGCTTTAGCCTGTACAGACGTACGTATGCATAATAGTGCTATTGGTAATGCATCCACCCAACTCGACTTGCTTCCCGGGCATATCCTACTGATTTTTGATTTGAGAATCCCGTTGTGCCTCTCCACAAGACCGGCTGAACTCGGATGCCTTGAACTATGGAATCTCTTATCAATCTGAAGACCTGCACATATCTGTAACACCACTGCGCCCACAAAATGTGGTCCATTATCGGACCATAAAACATGGGGCAAGCCAAATCTGGAAAAGTATTCCTTAAGCATTACTTTTGCCGTGCTCATTGCTGTGCAGTCCTTCAAGGGATATGCCTCCACCCACTTACTGAATGCACAGATCACCACTAAGACGTATTTTAAGTTTTGGCATCCCTCCATCTCTATGAAATCAAAATGGATCACCTCAAATGGCATAGAGGGCGGGCCAAAACTGCCTATTGGAGTCACTGTTCCCTTTCCTACATTGGCCCTCATTACGACCCTGGCGGAAATCGAAAAACGATGGCGGAAATGCAATACCGCCATCGAATAGCGCTCGGTGCGATTATGACCCGTCACCGTAAAGTACGATGCCATTAGCGACACCGTAGTGAACGCCAACGCTAACTGCACCAAGTACGCGCACGCGCGCCATGCGAAACCGTAATTACCACCATGGCGCAACGGTACGCGAATTCTGACCCTAGCGGACATTTACCTAACGCCAACAAGCATGGCGGAAAGTACCATTCCGCCATGGTGAGAAGTACGGCATCGCGAACCAACCGTAAAAGGCCCTACTGAGTGCCTGTACACCACTCCCTGGCCACATTGCACAACTCCTCGTAGGTGCAATGAAGTCACACAATGCAACCAGTGAAATGTACAAGTCACCCATGCATGCCAACGAACAAATGAATGTAGGGGCTCCAAGTGCCTTGTGAGTGGCCATCCATATTTGCCATGGCACCATTGCCGTACTGATGCAGGACAGGCATGTGAAGGTTCAAGTACAGCAATATGAACTGAAATATGAGACAAACAAAAACAGGCCCCCCATCGCTTGACACCAGTGTAAGGCAACATTCAAAGCAGTATCCTGAGTGAGACTGCACCAGCCCTGTACTCCTGCCAGTAAACAAACCAACCATCAGCATAAGCATGTACCACACAAGTTGGCAGAGTGACTGAGCAGCCAGGCTCATCTCAAGAGGGGCCAATGGGAGCTGCAGGGCACAGATGGCACGAATACAGAAGCTATTCCAATGGACATGACCTCAGTCCCCCTCCAAGAAACGCACGCAAACACAGGCACCTGTGACCAGCCATATTCTGATAATCACATCATTCCACCAATCCACCTGGCTGACCGGCATCTGTCACACAAAAGCTAATCCCCCGCCCCTGAGCATGACATCATTAAAACAGACATAATGGCAGCCCCTATCCCTGACCTCACTGGGCTTCGTAGGCAAACGCGCCCAGTACAGTACCACGGACCTATACTCAGAAGCCGGAACCCAATGCAGATCTCCTCACAATACATCGCTCCACAAATAGGAACATGCTACATTACTAGCAAAGAATAACGCTACACGGTCAATATCATAATCAAAATTTAATGCACAACAAAATCACCAAGCCCATACAGCTATTAGGTCATGAACTCCAAAATATATTTCATTATTGTGGGCTGCAACCGCAATAAATGACCAGCTTCTTCTTGTGTGACGCCCTGTTCCTTCATGGTACACAGGGGCTACATTCACGTTCAAAAAGGCAACATGGAAGCGCCTAGAACCGCAGGGCCGTCCCATTAGGTAGGCACTAGTCCAGCTGAAAGGTCGATATGTTGCTCCTAGCCACTAGTACTGCGTAAGGGCATGTGGCCCATTGGCGATCGTCCCATAAGATCGTAATGGTGCTCCACTGATTAACACGAAGCAGCAGGTGTCGGGAGTAAAACCCATCTGCAGGAGTGGCATACAGATGGCAGCGGCAAAAGGGGAGGAGATACCTGTCACCCAAATGAAATGAAAAACAATAGTATGGCCATCAGAACTTCATTTGAATCACTCACTTCAATGATCACACCAAATCTACAGCCATATGCATGCTAGCCCACTCAAAAGGATTATTCCCACCCAAAAATCACTAGCGAATCATAACTATATAAATCGAGGTGAAAACACTATTACAAACAAGTGTTTGTGTGCATGCGTCTGTTAAAACAGAATCTATTAGATGGAATTAGTAACGTGCATAGACACAAGTGTATGAAGGCGCGTCGAGACAGGGAGGGTTCAACAAGGGCAGATAGACGATGGTCCCACTATGGCAGCTCTGCATCACATAGCGCAGGGGAAGGGGATAGATACCAAAAAGCCATGTACATGGCAAACTCTCAATTAAATCATCTGTCCATGCATCCATACATCATTCCCTCATCCCGGTATAAAAACGCCTGACTATTTACTCACATAACATGTGAAATTTCCATTGAGTCTGTGCGTAATGCAGTCTGCAAAATCCACTGTGCCCCAGCCCGGAATTCCAGTGTTGTGAAGTAACATGTATTTGGGAACGTCCTGCCTAATCGTCCACTACGCTATTGCGCATCCCATACTATTCATATCAATCATTGCATTCTCGCCATGGCCCCTGTCCCAAGGACATCAAACAATAGAACGTTATATTTGCAGTCAGACCTGTGGGCGTCTCCTCGCCGCTAGCTGAAAACCGAAAGCGCTGTCCTTCGAATTCCTCATTTGCAACATCACGTCGAAAAGGCATCTGTGACCGCTTGAAATCACAAATTCATCCATGTAGTGCGGCAGTGTGTGAAAATGGCAACTGGCTTCACTCACAAATGGGACGCCCCGCCCGTCGGTGAACCTCGGTACAGTGCTCACCCAAAGGGGATTGCAGCTGGCACAGGTGGAATGAATCACCACAGGTGGAGGCTATACAGCCTGAAAACACATAAATTGCACACCCAACCCCATCCCACAACCACACCCACTCCAAAATGCTACCGGCAGGACTAGCGATGTTGGCCCTGGGGGACCTGATAGCAC
This sequence comes from Ambystoma mexicanum, assembly GCF_040938575.1. NCBI lineage: Eukaryota > Metazoa > Chordata > Amphibia > Caudata > Ambystomatidae > Ambystoma > Ambystoma mexicanum. Next base: position 1,093,401,500 of record NC_090929.1, read on the forward strand.
TGCAAGTACTCCAACTTCAAGAAGAAGACGAACACCAACTACTACAACAACCGGCCGCACAGAGGAGACGCAGGAGGAGGTGGAGGGCAAGGCAGGGCCAGCAAGGCCCACCAGCACAGCCACTACCACCACGCAGGCAGCCCGCAATCCCACGCCTCCGAGCACATCCGTTCAACCTCACTGATGAGCAGATCCACACCCTCTACCGTTTGGACCGGGACACCATAATCGCCATTGTGGACATGACACACGCTGACCTTGTCAGCATGATAGATAGCCCAACCGCCATCCCACCCCTACTGAAGGTGGTGTCTGTACTCCACTTCCTGGCCACAGGCACCTACCAGCACACAGTCGGACAGTTGCATGGCATTTCACAGCCACTGTTCTCACGGACACTATTGCAAGTGCTCGATGCCCTCCTGAAGCACGCAGACGACTACATCTCTCTACCACGCTCGGAGCAGGAAATTACGAACACAAAAGTGGGATTCCATGCACTTGCCGGCATACCGGGTTGCATTGGTGCCATCGACTGCACCCATGTGGAATTGGTCGTCCCACATGCCATGGAGGCCCAGTACCGCAACCGAAAACAATATCATTCTCTTAATGTACAAATGGTGTGTGACTCCAACAGGATCATTACACATTGTTGTGCCCGATTTCCTGGATCAACCCATGATTCTATGGTCTTGAGGAACTCTACAATACCACGCTACATGGAGCGACACGCAGGGAACAGATCCTGGCTACTTGGTGAGTCTCGTTTCATGCATGATAATGTGGGGTATGTGATGCGGCAATGACCTGGCAGGAAGGGGGGGGGATGCGTACGTAGCTATGTAATTCCACAAACATCCTTTCTTGTCCACATACAGGTGATGCCGGGTATCCACTGAAGAGATGGCTCCTTACACCACTCCGGAACCCAAAGAACCAGCATGAGGAGGACTACAACCATGCCCACTCACGTACCCGTGTAGTCATAGAACAGGCATTCGGCCTACTGAAGACTCGTTTCCGCTGCCTCAGCAGGTCTGGCGGGGCACTCCTGTACCGCCATGAGAAGGTTGCAAAGATGGTCATGGCATGTGTCATGCTACACAACATGTGCGTACGTAGAAATGTGCCCATGCCCCCTGACGCAGAACTGCAAGCACCTGAAGATGGTCATGATGAGGGTGGGGATGTGGCAGCACCTCAAGGAGTCCGCGAGGCACAGGAGGCCCGTGAAATTCGTCAGATTCTCATTGATTCATGCTTCTAGCACTCACGCCTGGTGGCTGATACATGGACACGGGACTTGTGGCACTGTGTGTGTCTGGAACATGCACAATATGGACTGTACGCCTATAAAGGCCTCGTACACAAAGGTCAATGTCCACACATCTCATTGGATGATTGTGCAATGTTTATAGCATATGTGAAATTATGTTACACACCCCATCGACCCGCCACCCAAGTAAGCCCAACACCTCCCCTCCACCCTCCTACCTCCCCCCCGAACACCAGTGTCCAAAGATGCTCATTGTCAGTGGGCAGACGCTATTGCAAGCCCCCTCTCCGGGTATCAGGGGCACCCCTGCCTGTGGAGCGCAGGTTCCTCCCAGATCTACGTTGGGGGCTGCCCTGGACGGAACTTGCAACGGATGATGTCTCTGCCTGCTCACGTCCATGCATGTCCCTAAGGGTTTGTGAGAGCTCAGTGAGCACACGGCGCACAGCGGCAAGTTCACCACATACGTCTCTGGACGTCGCATGCAGTTCCCCCCTCAGGCTCTCGGTGCTTCTCTCCATTTGTACTCTCAGGCTCTCGGTGCTTCTCTCCATTTGTACCCTCAGGCTCTCGGTGCTTCTCTCCATTTCTGCCCTTAGTGTCTCTGTACTTCTCTCCATTTCTGCCCTAAGTGTCTCAGTAGATGTTTCTATGGCTGCCTTAGTACCCCCGACATTCATCAGCATGGTCCTTGAGGAGCGTGGCCAGTTGCTGCTGTTGCACGATCACCTGGTCGAGGGACTGTTGCCTCTGCTGTGCCATGGCCATTTGCGGTGGTGTCACAGAGGGGCTGATCACCTCATGTTGCCTTGCCACAGGGCTTGTGGGGGATGGCCAGTCGTCGTCTTGTGGGTGCCCCTGCGTGGTATCCTCATGGTGTACGGGATGAAACAAACAGGGGGATTGAGACAGGTCATGGATGGATCCTACATCGACATCACCGTTTTCTGTGTCGGAGCATGCTGCCATTAATGCAGTGTCACCTATGGTGCTGCTGCCATCAGAAGCAGTGCCTTCTGTGGCATCCATTGGGGGGACCTGTGGTGGTGCTGTTGTGGGCATGCTGGCTGCTGGGGTGCCTGTTGGAGTCCCCTCCTGTGTGCTGCCACTTGATTTGTGCTGCTGCCGTGTCTTGATCCGTGCAGCTGAGGTGGAGGGTCTTTGGCCGTTGGTCTTGGCCCTCTTTGCAGGTGTGCTGGTAGGGGTGTCCTGGAGCTCGTCGTTTGAATCGGACCCTGTGGTGGAGTAAAGGAGGGCGAGCGTTATTAATGGGTCTGTGGAAATTGGAATGGCAATGTATCACATGCATTGGGGTGGTACCTGAGGGTGATTTGGGTCAGGGCCTTGGGGGTGGTTTCATTTTTGTGTGGATTGAGGATGCAGTTGTTTTGCAGCCTGCAGTTAGGGTGTGCCTGCTGCACGTGTAGAGGGTGTTTTTAGGATTTTTAATTATTTATGTATTTAATGTGACTTTTGAAGTGCGCTATCAGGCCTATGTATGTGGACGTTCTCCTGGACATGTGTTTCTGTTGCACTATGTGGACACATGGTACTTCACATGATTGGACATTGTGGATTTAGCATTGTTTTATTTGGGCCACCTACCTGATTCTTCGGATGTCTGCACTCCTTTCTCCATCCCTCCGACTCCCTCTATACTCTCCATTCCAATGGTGGAGGCACAGATTTCTTCCCAGGGGGTCAACTTGATGGGTGATTCCGATCCTCCCCCGGTAGCTGTGGCAATGTTACGGTTGGCGGATAGTATGCTCCGTACGCGTATCCGCAAGTCGTCCCATCGCTTTCTGCATTGCTGTGGGTTGCGGGGTGCGGTCCCCACCGCACTTACCCGCTGTGCCACCAGAGCCCATATGGCCTTCTTGTTCGCAAGTGCCGTCCTGGTCATTTGCGTCGAGAAGACGACGCCAGCATTCTCCTGGAGGGTCTCTGTGAGCACGGTGAGTTCCTCACGGGAGAAGTGGACCTGCCGCTTGCGGTCGCACGCTTTTTTCGCTACTTTTCCCATTTTTATTGTTTTCACTAGGGTGGATGACGGGTTGGGATGTTTCTCAGGGTAGTATTTTTAATGGTTGTGTGGGAATTCTGATTTTATAAGTGTACGGCGTGCTGTTTCCCGTTCCGGGACCATGTTTTTACTTCCGTTTCCGTATATTTACAGTCACCGTATTTTCCGATTGCCGCTCATTGCGGTGACCGCTATGATGGGTGGCGGAATTGCACCTAGGGCGCCGTACGACGGCGGTGAGGGGCGTTTTGGGGACATTTCCGCCATCGCGGACTTTGCACTTCCGCCATGGCGTAGTGCTCGTGCCCGATGGGTCGGAATTAGCCGCACTTTACTCCGTCGTGCAATGGCGGAAACGCTATTTACGCTATGGCGGTCAGGTCAGTTACTTTCCGCCAGGGTCGTAATGAGGGCCATTGTGTTGCAAACACATGATACCGTTCTGCACCAACCTCTCTGCATTCTTCTTTATGTTTACATTCTGCCATACTGTCGATAGGTGCTGTATTATCTTTTTCGCACAGATGTGGGTAGGGCTGTGGGCCATTGTGACCATTGCAGTCACATAGGAATTTGGCAACATCCAGTTTCCAGTTCCCTTGTCCACCCAACAACCTTCCAGATCTAACTCAGCAGAGCCCTCTGCCCACCCTTGTATTTCATCGGCTGTAGCTTCGGCCTGCATTTCTTTGACAGTGGCAACTCCATTTTCTATCATACAGGGTACTTCCTCAGTCTGAACCGTCATCATTTTGGTATTCAAATCAGTGGCAGTTTGTTTCGCAATTCTGTCTGCAAACGCATTTCCCTCTCCTACTTTGCATGTTACCTTTTTGTGTGCCTCGCATTTCACTATTGCTAGGTGTTTTGGAAGCGTGAGTGCAGACAGTAATCGTACAATCAAAGGGCCATGTTGAATTCTGGCACCATGTGATGTCAAAAACCCTCTCTCAGCCCAGAGTCGACCAAAGTTATGAACCACCCCAAAAGCATACTGGCTATCAGTATATATATTCACATTCAAATTTTCAGAAATCTCGCAGGCTCTGGTTAATCCTATTATCTCTGCGGCTTGTGCCGAATTGTAGGGGATTCTTTTGCTTTCTACAACGCTCTCTAAGGTAGTGATAGCATATGCGGCAGTTGTCGTGCCATCTGGTAATTTAAAACATGAGCCGTCACAAAATAACTCTCCATCTGGCTCTTTCTGTCTGGTATCACTTAAATCAACTCTCCCCTTGGTTTCTTCCTCAGTGACCATTAAGCAATCGTGGGGGGGTGATTCATCCTCCCCAATTTCTTTTATGGGTAGTGGCATTAATTCTGCAGGATTAAAAGCGCTACACCTCATAATTTGGATATGGGGCGTGAACAAGATAATCTCATATCTTGTCAATCTAGCAGAGGTGAGGTGTTGCGTCTGTGTCCTATTTAATAGAACGTCTATGGCATGTGGCACCATCAGAATTAAAGTGTGCCCCAATACCATCCCTTCCGTTTGTTTCACTGAGGCAGCAGCTGCCGCGACAGATCGCAAACATCGTGGTAGTGCGCGCGCTAGAGGGTCCAGCGCAGAAGAAAAATAGCCACATGGCCTTTTTCTTCCACCTTGTTCCTGTGTCAAAACCGCCAATGCACATCCTTCACTTTCACACACAAACAGTCTAAAAACCTTCTCATAATTCGGCGTGCCCAAAACTGGAGCCGAGCATAATGCAGTTTTCAATTGATCAAATGCTTTCTGACATTCCTCATCCCATTGTAACGGCATAACCGCATCTTTTTTAGTCAAATTCACCATCGGTTTCACAATTAACGCAAAATTACCAATCCATTGTCGGCAATATGAAGCCATGCCTATTATGGCTCTGACTCCTTTTTGTATCTTTGGAATAGGCATACAAGAAATACTTTCTATGCGTTCTGGCGTTAGCCTTCTCCCTTCTTTCAAAAGTAGGTAGCCTAAATAGGCCACCTCCTTTCGATTATATTGAATTTCTTCAAACTAGCTTTATGGCCATGTGCCGCTAGGTGTGACAGTAGTAATACAGTGCTTTCTTTACAAATCTCCTCTGTGTCTGCAGCTAACAATAGATCGTCTATCTATTGCAAGAGTACACAACCCATTGGTAATTCTAGCATGTCTAGCTGCTCTTTTAATGCTCTACTGTAAATACTCGGACTTTCCGTGTAACCTTGCGGAATCCGCGTGAATGTAAATGATCGTCCTCCTAATGTGAACGCGAACAAATATCTGCTGTCCTTGTCCACTGGAATGCTGAAGAACGCGTTTTTCAAATCCTCTACACTAAAATATTCTGCTGAAACAGGTATCATTGTCAATATTGTAGTGACATCTGGCACTAAAGGAAATTGTGGATCTACTACCTTGTTTAATGCGCGCAAATCAATTATAAAACGGTATGGTACTTCATTGCCTCCTTTTTTATAAACTGGAAGAATCGGGCTGTTACATGTACTGCCTGTAATTTCTTCAATTACCCCTAATTTCACAAAATCTGTAACAATACTCTTCAATCCTTTCTCACCTTCAGCCGAAATTCTGTATTGGGGAATTTGCGGTAGGGTAACACCTTCTTTCAAGCGGTGCTCCTCATTCCCGACTCTCATTTCTACGTAGGGTCCTCTCTGATTCACGGGAATAGACACTGGTTCCGACCCCTGTCCTGGGCTGTCCTATTGGGGAAATAACACATAATCTGATGTGTAATCCTTGCTGTTACTGTAATACGTGTTTGGCTGTGTATCAAAAACGTTCCCACTCTTTCCTCTATTTCCCCCACTCTGGTTTCCATACTGTTGGTTTTGCTGTCCCTGGCTCTGGTTAGGGGCATTTTGGTTTTGGCCTTGGTTTTGATTACCTCCGTTATTGTGGTGCTGCTGCATACTATTCCTGTTTGGTCCATTCGCTCCTTGGTGTCCTCTATGCTGTCTCCTCTGACCAGACCCATTTCTATTCTGCAGATGCGGACATTGCGCTTGCCAATGTCCTTCCTCCTTACAATACGCACACTGATTTGGTCCCACTGTACCCCCATGCATATTCGAATTACTCCTTCCTTGTGCGTTCCCTCTCCCACTATTGTGTCCTACTACTTGCTGCAGTAGTACCCGTGTTTTCAGATTTACCCTATCCTTCTCCTCTTTTTCTTTTGCCGCCGTCACTCTGTGCTCATAATATTGGGCCATGTGTAATACTTTGCCCAGCGTTTTTGCTTGCCATGCACACTCTGATATCATTATTAGATCCTGGATTGGAAGTTTTAACCCCCTCACATATTTGTCAACAAATAATCTTTTTCCTGCTTCCGAGCCCACATCCTGCCTACTGAAATCTGCAGTCAATTTGTCCCATTGAATTTTTTTCTCTGGGCCAATTTCTTTTAATTTCTGCACTATACGTGCTGGTAATGCTACCAGATTAGGTCCCGGTGTTCCTCCAACCGCTTTATTCCTGTCTTCTATTATCAAGTCCACCCATGTGGTGCCAAAGACTGTTGCGTCATCTACCTTCCTTATTTGTTTCCATATGTCTGCTGGCAGAATCACTGGGAATATCAGGTCTATGTCACCCATGGTAAGCACGGATGATTGCAGGTAGGACTCTACTTCCTTGTAAAACCCTGCAGGATTCTTTCTTATATCAGGAATCGTCTGCTTTATGTTGTTCACCTCCTGTCTGGAAAAGGGGACATGCACATATTGGGCGGTTTAATGGGCTGGTGTTACATGCGCCGCTATATTGCCCGCTCGGGAACCTCTACTTTGGGCACAAAGGTAGGTGGGACCTCTCTCATTGGAAATGCCCCACTTACTGTCCCTCCCCCTTCTCTCAGGTGTAACAATATTCCCAGATCCAGCGATAGGGCTGTTTCTCCTGTCCCTCGCTCTAGTGCTCTTCTATATACTGCCATTATTTCGGGTGAGCTGGCCTTATCGTTTTTTCTATCTTTGTCTAATAAATGTTCAGCCATCGACTGCAGTGCTTTTCTTTTCATGGGCATGGAATATTCATCAAATATCTCATGTATCTCCATTGTGGGAATACTGGGATCTGACATCCATCTAAACGCTTCTCGCATACATACTTTTAACTTATCGCCCCTCTGCACTGACGACATTGAATGTCGTCGTTGTATATACGGCTCTACAGTTTCCTTCCTATGTCTCCCGATATCCCTACTCCTGTACCCAGGTGTAGTAAACATTTCGGCATAATCGTTATCCAATTCATCTTTAAGTTCAAAAAGTCCATATACATGTTCTCTCACTTCTTCATCCCTCTCCCTACAGCGTGCTAATGCATTCAAATCTAACAATCGCTGCAGTGGTAATTTCCCAATTAACTGTTTCCATTTCTCCACCAAATATTCACCCATGCATTCAAACACTACCTGTCTTTCGTTGCTTCTTCGGAAGTCATATATCGAAGCCAATGTTGTCGTCCCATCATTCCCGTCTATATACATCTCTGCCTGTTGCTGCAATTCCACCTTCCTTTCTTTGCTGGTCGCGCTGCGAGTTACCCTCGTGCATCCCCGTTGTTCAGCCCGCCTCTCGCCCCCGTGGTTTCAACTTCAACCCCGGGAGGAACGGACGGTACCGAGTCTGTGTCTGAGGCGGGAGGGGCGGATGGGACAATTGGAACAGGGAGTGTCTGTTGTGGGCCTGGTTGGCTAATAGGAAGTGTTACGTAAGCTACCGGAGGGAGAGCTTGGGCTACGGGCGGGGTTTGGGCAATAGCTACTGACGTGTCTGGCCTCACTTCTGATCTTGGGCCTTGTTTTGTATGGGTCAATATGTTTTCTATCAATTCATCTGCTATGTGTAATTCTCGTTTGTGGATATATTTTTTCTATATTCAACTGGTTACGCCTACCTGCCCTTCTTAGACTCTCAGTCCACTCCTCCTCTTCTTTCTCTTCCGCTACTTCACCATTCGTTTTTTGCCTGCGCGCATGCTTCGCTCTACTTCTAAATCGGAGCATTGCTTCCCTTCTCCAGTCATTAATAGCCTCAAATGCTGCAGGACACGCTTTCTTTCTTATCAACACCCTTTCCAAGTTATCTATTCTCGCTATCACAAAACTACCATTAATCAGCCACTGATAATCTTGTTGCTTTCTGGTTTGTCTATGCCAAGTCTCACAGAATATTATCGCACCCACTCCATACTTCACATACATCTCATACGCCGGCGTTCCCCCAGGTGGTACAATTTGGCCATCTTCAAAAGATTGTCTACCACAGCAGAAAAACCCTGCTAGGGTGGACAATACCCCAGGCATGTTTCAACCTTCCCCCTGGTTAATCAACCTTACCTACGGCGTTTGATTTTGCAAAGTCAACTCTCATCCAATATCAGGATTACTTTGAATCAGGGAATGACTCACCTGATAAATCAAGTCGTCTGTATACTGACGCACCAAATGACATTGTGTCTGCGTTTCTTGGCTTCCGCCTCGTTTCGGGACCCTCGCCTCCTTGTTCTCTAGCCAGGCACGTCGATCAGGGCTCAGATGTGTGCAGATCTGCAAAGGAGTCTCTCATCACTTCTACAGGGCGCCCGAACACCTTTTGATCCCGGCTCGATCGTCCCGTCTTCGTCGTTCTCCGCCTAACTCAATTACAACGTTATGCGATGGAACAAGTGGGGGAGGGTCCCTATGCAGGCGCCATCTTGAAAGGGGCCCCTAGGGGTCCCTAACGTCTATGGAAACAAGGCAAGTCACCACACACGATAGATATGCCAGACACGAGGTTGTATTCCCAAAGCTAGGGTTTATTGCAAAGCAAAAGTCTCAGTTGGCCAACTCGGTCTCACGCCCCGCGACGTGTATCTCTAGACCTCGAGGGACGCAAGAGAGTGAATTACGTACATCAGTTACATATATACAAAATGCATATCAAACAATCAGCTATGACATGTTTAACACCCCCCTTTATTGGGTTTCTTTGAACTTGGTGTGATGATGGACATCTTCGACAATTATGACACCTTCAAACATCTATTCTAGTAACAATTTGCAATTTGTGAGTGCGGAGGCATCTTTCAGTTGTTGAAGAGAACACAGTGCTTCTGTTCTTGGAAGCGAGCTACATACGGGGGGAGAGTTGCATTCCAGACCTTTCTATCTATGAGGTGCTATTCGTGTCCTGGGAGCCGACACGCTCTAACGGGGCTCAGCAAAGGGGGGCCGTAAGAAAAGCATAATTCAAACCTTTAGCTTTATTATTCTAACATATTCTACCATATAACGAGACTGGCTGGCAGCTGCGAAATGATTAAATGCCCTGCAGCTCTTCTTCAAGGCTACATTCGGGAGGGAGCCGGGCATTCTTCCTGGCGCTGTCTACGTTGTGTTTCAATGAACTCTTGTTATCCTCATGGTCCTGCGGCCTTGTCCTTTTTACGTGCAGACAACAATGTTTTACAGTAGAGCAGTGTAAGCAGAAAATATACTGCGAAGCAATAGGAACAGAAAGCAATGAGCAATGGTTAGAAAACAAAATGGCGATTCTTGTTACATCAAAATGGCCGTTCATTGGCAAACTCGAAAACCTATATTCTGTCATATCGTGCATGAGACGGTTGGCCCGCGGCCACCAAAATACGTTTGCAGTCACACAGTAGAGGTATCCATTTTTCTAAACTGACAAAGCAAGTGATATCTCATTGAAAATACATATCGTCTGAATGCACACATGGAGAGCAATGTCTGGGGCATGCACACAGACATCCATCTCAGAGATGTACTTGCTGCAAACCTAAGGGGCTCACTGCCAACAAGCAGCAACATGCACATGCACCGTAGAGCATAGCAACACATGGATACTCACCAGTCGACTCCAGACGTTCACGTAACTCGCAAACCTGAGTGTGCAGCGCCGGGTAAAACTTCTCCAGGACCCGCATGTTGTTATTTGACATGTGGCACCTGCGCGTACTGTGCACCTCCGCGGTGGCACCGGCCTGGATGTAGCGCAAGGCCTTGCTTATGGTCCTGGATTTCAGGTCTTCCCAGCACTTGTGCATGGTCTTGAAGGTGCAGAATGCCACCCCCTCTGCGTCGATGGAATCCGTTATCCCGTCCCAGATCTGCTGACGTCCTTCCTTGCTGTGTTGCATCACTGGGTTGAAGAGGGCATCATAATTCTCCAGGACCTTCTCCACCAGGATGTCAACTTCCCTGGCAGAGAAGTTGACAGCCCTCTGCCTCCCTGCCATGGGTTCCATGTGTTAATATCCCTGCAAAAATATTGCCATACAAGAATGGCGTCATATTTTTGCTGCAATATTAACCATTTAACACCCCCCCAACCCCAATATTATTTTTAAAGGGAGCAGGGGACACCCCCGCAGCCCCCGCTCCCATTTACCCAAAAATTATCCCCACTTATAATATCGCCTATGGCCGTTCCCGACAACCATATTTATGGCGATATTATTGGTGGGGATAATATTACCTGATACCCTGCCATGGGGTTGCCACCCTGGGGTGAAGATGACGGTGCAGACATGGCAACCCCTGAGGCAGGTGTGGGTGGGCAAGGTGGTCCTGGAGCTGGGCAGTGGAGCAGTGATGGTGGTATTGCACAGTGGGAGTCTGATGAAGCAGCTGAGGTGGTCACAGGGCCAAGGACAGGAGCACTGGCAATGGCTGGACTTCAGGCCCTTCAAATGCAGTGCTGGTGGGCAGCACACACACACGCTAGACAGGCAGCAGCAGATGGCTAAGTAGGAGGCAGGTCAGGGCAGTAGGAGGCAGGCAAAAAAGGATTGGGGGCAGGAACGTGGGTCCACCGTGTATTAATCGTAGGGCAGCCGGAAACAGCGTGATGGGACTTTGCATGAAAAAATGAGCGTGGAAATGGGAAATCCAAGGGAAGGCTCTCAGTGCATAACTTATGTGACGCGCTGCATGCTGGCGTTGAGCACGCCAGAATCGGGGATACATAAGTCAGCGCAGAAGAAACTTCGACTGTACTTGCGAAGGGGAGGAGATGTGGAATACTGCGAATTTTGGGGTGCCACGCAATTCGTTCACTTCAGGCACCGTACAAACTTCTTATTTTGGTTGGGGATTTGCCTCCGCGCATATACGCCTCTACTTTTGTATTTTTATAGGCTGACGGTGAGTCGCATATCCATTTTTTATACTCTGGGCGCCCCTGTGTATAGCCTACCTCTATTTTTACCTTTAGTGTAGCTTTCTGGGGTTAGTGTATGAATTTTATGTGTTGCTGGGTGCCACTGCGTATCCCATAATGCTTTTTCTTTTTTTACGGAAGCCATCCCAGTCTTGCATATGCAATTTTTCATTTTTTGGTGTGCTTGTGCATTACGCATCACATATTTTTGTCACCTGGGATACTTTTGAGCCTTGCTGGACCACATAGGTACGTCTTCCATCACGTACACTGCCCCCTTTCTCTAATTGCCCAGGACAATTGCTTGGTGTGCCTTCCATTGTTCACTTACACCTGGAACATGAGTGGAAAGGCCCCAAGAGGGAAAGGGGGCAGAGGTGGCTGGGGTCAGGGATCTCCTGCAGAAGGAGCTGTCCCAGTCCCAAGGATCCAGGAACGTTCAGCTGAAGCGGCTGTCCCAGCCCAGAAGGGTAAGGGACGTGCAGCTGAAGCAGCTGAAGCAGCTGTCCCAGCCCCAGGGGGTAATGCCATGCCCCAGGTCACTAGTGGTCCGGCATCTGGAACCCAGAGTGGTCCCAGCCACACAGGGTCAACACCAACACCACGTGGCAAGAAGGCAAAGCCTGCAGAGCAGGAACAGGCTCAACCCCATGGCACTGCACAGGACACTGGCACATTGAGGAAGCGGAACTTCCATAATGAAGAACTGCAGATCCTCATGGACTACGTGACTGAGCACCACCATGACATGTGCCTGCAACCGGGGAGCAAACAGCCGCCTGCTCATCGTCTGGTGTATTGGCAGCATGTCACGGATGAGAGCAATGCCTTAGGGTTTGAGAAGCGCACTGCTGCTCAGGTAGTGTAGCACTGAAATGACCTCACCCGTCACACGAAGTTCAAGCTGGGTGCCAACCTCACCTCTGCTATGGCAACTGGAGGGGGCCACCAGAGGAGGAGAAGCTCACCCAGCATGACGAGACTATGTGCCAATTCATTCTAATGGAGCAGGTGCAAGGCATGGGAGGCCTGCCAAATTACGAGGGCACGTCCGGTGAGTGACCAAAATTGTGCATCCTGAGTACGTTTAGTGAAGCATAACCAAGATGTATTATTGTGTTGCGTATCTGTCTGCATTTGAATGAGTGCCCTGGGTGAATTATGTCGTGGTGTACTGACTCCTGTCCAGTGTACTCAAGAGTGGATACAACCCATGTGTTGTACATCAGTTGAACATGGATGTGTGACAGTACTCAACCCTTACTAGCATACCCACCGAACATCTGCAACATGATACCACAACGTGCCCTCTTGCTAGTTGCATCCTTGATGTCAGTGACTCTGTTCTGCTAGACATGTGCTTGTGTCAGAAAAACGGGTTAGACTTCATGCACTGCAGGGTATAGCTTCTCTATTCACACATGTACTTAGGTGCTTCCATGCTACTTAGAACATCCGGGATGGCAACCAAAACGCCTCACGGAGTCCCATGATGAGGGAGTTTTTATACGTCTACACAGTGCACATCCCTGCTGCTGCTATGGCAGTGACTCCTGAGTCAAATCGCTGTGAGGCCTGATCCCTGTTACCTTCTCACACTCAGCACACACTCCATGGGTCCGTGCCCCTGTCCCTATTGTGGGTCACTGTACCTTGTTGCTATCTCCAACTCCATTTACTTACTCTCTCCACTTCACAGACCTTGGCTAGGTGTTACTCTTACAGTCATACTTCAACTGCGACTGTTTCCTTTTCTCCACACTATGGCATGTTCCCACGGTGTGCAGTCCCTGTGCCAGGTCAACACTGGTGTTGCTTGTGATTGATGTGGACATGGATGTGAATATGTGTTTCTGCCTGTTGACATGCCATGTAATTGAACGTCACAGAGCCACATGACAGTTTACTGGTATTACTCAACAGTTTGCTGTGCCATGTGCCATAATGTGCTTGTTAACGACCATATTTTATGGCAATGTGTCCACTGGCAGCTTTGCCCTGAGGAGGGAATGTTGTTGCCAGTCTGCATATGCCATGATCAGATTGCTTCTTGTAGATAGTGTGTGGATGCTGTTTATCTCATGGTGACATGCCCTGCATTTTGTTGCATGACAGCAATGTTATACATAGGTTTACTGTAGACACCTTGCACATGACTCCTCATGTCTTTTTCTGTCCATGTGCAGGTGAGGAGGCACCAGATGCAGAGGAGGAAGAAGAGTATGTGGTGGTTCAGACCACCAGTGGAGGACGTGGCGTAGCAGGCCATGAGAATCTACTGGTGCTACAGACCAGCCTGGTCCTTTCGGCATACAATTCAGACTCTTTGGACTCCAGTAGCTCTGATGCTGAACCGGATGTCAATGCTGGCGGAGGTCAGTGCACCAATTGTTGGAGCAGTTGGGGCCTGTGAGTCTACAGGGGGTCAGGTGCCTTCACAATGCCAGTCAGTGGTGTGAGGGCCGTCAGTGGTGGTTATGGATATTTCTCCTCTGTGAAAGATAGTGAGCTAAAGAATCTTGGTAAGGATCTCGTAACCAGGGATAATGTCTGGCTGAGGTACTCCCAGGACCCCCCTTGTTAATTTGCATATTTGAGTAACTTTGGGTCTTACCCTAAGTTACAAGGGGAATCCAGACATGGACCTCTTGCTCACTATTCTTAGAGAGGCACAGCTCCCGCTACTGATAAGGTCCAACTAGACCAAAACACGTGTCTGGGGTTGCTGTTGGTATTCTTGTTCAAAGGAGAATTGCCTAGCGTTTCGGTGCTTCACTGCCCCAGGGCAGGACAAAGACTGATATGTTTGGAATATTTCTCCTCTGTGAAAGATAGTTAGCTAAAGAATCTGGGTAAGGATCTCGTAACCAGGACTAATGTCTGGCAGAGGTACTGCCAGGATCCCCCTTGTTAATTTGCATATTTAAGTAACTTTAGGTCTTACCCTAAGTTACTAGGGGAATCCAGACGTGGACCCCTTGCTCATTATTCTTAGAAAGGCACAGCTCCACCCTACTGATGAGGTCCAACCAGACCGAAACACATGTCTGGGGTTGCTGTTGGTACTCTTCTTCAGAGGAGAATTGCTTAGCATTTTGGCGCTGGACTGCCCCAGGGCAGGACAAAGACTCATATGTTTTGGATATTTCTCCTCTCTGAAAGATAATGAGCTAAAGAATCTGAGTAAGGATCTCATACCCAGGACTAATGTGTGGCAGAGGTACTCCCAGGACCCCCTTGTTAATTTGCACATTTACGTAACCCTTGTTAGACCAGATAGGTAATCCTATAGTCGAATAATATGTATAGTATGTTGGCCTGAAACCAATCGTATCATGTGACAAACATCGCGACCTAAGAATATTCAATGTAACCAAAGGGCGTCCATTTTGTGTAATGTCGGCCATTTGCTTTTTTCCTTTCTGTCAAAACGCTTTGCAAATATATTCTATGCTTCGAACTCACGCACAGTGCGAGGCCACAGCCTGAATGCTGAAATACTAACACAGACAGGAATGTCAAACTGCGCAGAAATACATTGTTTTTTTCTCTCACTAAGTCCTTGAAGTCGAGCAGAAGCCGCATCTAATCAGCAGACCAGGTGCCGGGTTGTCTTGCAAACGCTGTAGTAAAAGGCAGTTAAAACAAGAATTATATTCTTCTAGCAGTGCTCCTTCGCAGAGAATGGTATTTTCTGCTTCAGAACTATCTGACCATTAGCTCATGAACCAAGACACACAGATAACGTAATAAGGAATGTTTCCCTGCCAAGAACACAATATCCTTGCCGAGCCAGAGCTCCATGTTCCCCATAACAGAAAGCTGTCTCTGCTGCCTTTGCTAGAATAACTATGTTTAGGCTGAATGAAGACTTGTCATAACGTGTCATAATTGTCATAATTGTCAATCACTGAACCGTAGCCTGTATGACATGTATGTGGGCGGATCGAATTGCCTTCACAAATATTATATCTAATGTATAGATATTGCTTCTTGGGCGTTGCTCACTCTCTCTCGCATCTCGCAGTGTTTGGCAACACACGTCGTGAGGCGGTGAGACCCAGTCGGCCGACTGAGAATATTTTGAAATAAACCAGACTTGTTTGGAAAATGAACCTTGTTTCTGATGTGTCACTTTAGTATATGGTTATTGTGCCCTAGTTTCCATATGCGGTCTTTATGGCCTAGCAAATATGGTGCCTGAATAGGGACCCTGCCACTAATGCTCCATTGTATACGTTGAAGGTGAAGAAGGCAAAAACGAATCGAGGACAAAGCTGTCGAGCCGGGATCGGAAGGTGTTCGGGGCACCCCTGTTGAATCGATGAGAGACTCCTCCGCAGATCTGAACACAGCCGATCCCTGATCGACGAGCAGCACCCAGAGAGCATCAAGGCGAGGGTCCTGGAACGAGGCAGATTGAGCCAGACATGGAGTCACGACGATTCTTGGTTGCGTTTGTATACAGGCGAATTGCGTCCTGAGTGACGAATTGGTTGATCAGGTGAGTCGTGCCCCGATTTTTAAATGTCCTGATATTGGTTGAGTGTTGCTCTTGCAAGATCAAACGCCCAGGGTAAGAAAAGGGTAAGAGTTAACCATGCCTGGGTAATTGTCTTCCTGTTTAGTGAGTTTTTTTCACTGCGGTAGACAATCTTTGGAAACTGGCCAGGTCGCGCCACCCGAAGGGTCGCCGGCACATGAAATGTATATTAAGTACAGTATAGAGGCAATAGTGTTTAATGCGATTTGGCATAGGCAGACCAGACGTGTGTCAGACCTTCAGTGGCCTAATAATGGGAGCTTTGAATTAGCATGTATAGAACACCTAGAATCAGTATTGCTATGAAAGAAGGCCTGACCAGCAGCATTTGACGTTGTAAGAGACTGGATGAAGGAAGCTAATCTCCGTTTGAGAAGTAGGGAGAAACAAGTGCGCAGACATAAAACAAATGTAGAGAAAGCGCTAAAGC
This sequence comes from Ambystoma mexicanum, assembly GCF_040938575.1. NCBI lineage: Eukaryota > Metazoa > Chordata > Amphibia > Caudata > Ambystomatidae > Ambystoma > Ambystoma mexicanum. Next base: position 1,093,417,950 of record NC_090929.1, read on the forward strand.
ATGACCAACATCAGCAGACAGAAGCCATTAGGAACATGGACAGGGCTTTCCAATTAGATGTACAGAAAATATATCCTCAGCAAGATTTGCATACATCAGATGAACTAATAAACAAAATATTAAATGAGCGAAGAAATTAACATCAAAGTACTGACCCAGTTGCACCTCCTCCTTATGTACCTCCCATTCCCATTATTCCATCTGCACCTGCAGTAAGCAGTTCCTCTCCCCTTGTGCCTGTGACATCATTTCCTCCACCGCCACCAGAGCATGAGTTAGCCGCTTTAGCAGGCAATTTTACAGAGATGGGGCCTGCACAAGGAAGCAGTAGACAGACTTGTAGCACGGTTAGCAAAGAAAGGAAAGAAGAACTGAAGGAATAGGCCAAAACATATATTGATGATGACAATGAAGTGGCTGTTCAAAGTTCCATATCTGATCATAGAGGCCTTGGTGAACAGCAGGTATTGTTAGAATGCATGGCGAATTATCTTGTGAAAATGTGAAGCGATTTGACTGATACAGTGGTACCGCAAGAGTTGCGTGATTTGGTTGTTCTTTCAAATTTACGAGATAATGCGACGAAAGTACGAGAACACGTATGACAAATATTTGTGTTTAAGCAAGAACTTGATCGATTGCATAAAGAATTATTGAAAAAAGATAAACCACGTATGTCGTATGTCCAGCAACGTTTTTTTCCACCGTTGAAACCTGCTACTGAACAGATGTGAATTTGTACGCGAGATGCGCTTAGATGGATTACAGATGCCGCCATTTCCCCATTTGAAGTGCATGATACGTTTAGTCAGTATACACCAGGAATGCAGAGGAAGGTATTGCATGTTATGGTAGACTATTTACAGGATGAATGTATGAAGAACAAGATATGTTGTCCCGCTGATTCAATGACAATTTATAAAAGAGCATATTCGCCTGAAACTGGAACGACTGTTTTTTCACTTGATTTAGCTTTGTTGTTTAATAGACGAACAAATGTAGAATCGCCTAGTTTGCAATTACCCATGAGGGAGGTGCCTCCCTCGTTTGTCCCGAAAGTAGAAGTTGCTGCCTCTAGAGGAACTCCAGCGCGAACGATAGAAGCTCATTATATCGCACAGTTTGTACATGTCCCTTTTTCGAGGCAAGAGGTACTATAAAGCAGATGATCCCTGATATTAGGAAGAACCTGTCAGGATTCTATAAGGAAATTGAATCTGTCTGAATTCATCTATTTTTACATTGAGTGACATTGATTTATTGTTTCCCGTGATTCTTCCTGTAGACATATGGAAATAGGTTAGAAATATAAATGATGCGCCGATGTTAGGTGATACATGGGAGAATTTGACTAGAATTGATAGTGAGAGAAAGGCTGGAGAGAAGCCACCACAAGTAATGTTGGTTCTACCATCGCGAATAGTAGAGAAAATGAAAACTTTGGTGCCCGAAAAGAGAATAGTTTGGGATAAATTGACTGCTTGTTTGCAGGGCAAAGAGGAAGGAGAAACTGATTATTTTAATCAATTTGAAGAAGTATTTGCAGATTTTAGTGGTCAAGATCTAAGTACGGAACACAGGAAGATATTGTTTGTTGATAGGTTTGTGCGAGGGTTGCTACCGAAAATTCAAAGTTTAATAATGACATCTGAAAGTGCACGGCAAGCAAAAACACAAAGTGAGTATTACATATGGCACAGTATTATGAGAACAGAGTAAATTCAGAAAAGGATAAGGAAATGAGGGACAAAGGGAATTTGAAAACAAGAGTACTGTTACAGCAAGTAGCGAACAATAATAGAGGTGGTGGGAACGCATCGCCCAGAGTCCAATATTCATTAACGTCCAATATGCAAGGAGGTCCAATAGGGATTAATCAATGTGCCTATTGTAGACAAGAAGGCCATTGGCGAGCACAGTGCCCGCATATACAGAATAAAAATGGGACTTTTCCGAGAAGACAGAATAGAGGTCGTCCGGGAATACAAGGACAGAATAGAATCCAAAGAGCGCCACAATTTCAGGATAACCAGGGTAATCAGAATCAGAACCAGAATCAACAATGTAACAATACAAATGGTGGGAATATTTTTGACAATCAGTCCAATGCATATTACTCTGGCGACTTTACATCTGATGATGTGCTGTTCTACTAGGACAGCCCCGAGACAGGGGTTGGAACCAGTATCTATTCCCGTAGACCAGAAAGGGCCCTACGTAGAAATGAAGGTTCGGAATAGGGAGCACATTTTTTTTGTGGACACAGGTGCACAAAAATGTTCAATTGACCATCCGCGGGTTCCAGAAATACCACTGTCAGGGCATAAGAATTTCTCAGTAGGGTTCTCAGGTACGCCAGTAATTAGTCCAGTGTAACAACCAGTACCTATAACACTAGGCCCATTCACTGAATCTTACCCATTTCTTTTGATGAAAAATTGCGGCGAAAATTGTTTGGGATTAAATTTGCTGAAGAAATTGAATGCGGTCATTTATTGTTCTCCTGATGGAGTGTATTTGACAATCTCACCACAAAAGACTCCTGGATCGCAATTTGTATCTAAGCCACTACCGACTGAATTGAATAAAGTACCGGCTTGTATATGGGCAGTGAACGATAATGATGTTGGTTGTTTAAAAGTAGAGCCAGTGAAAATTGTTCTGAAAGAAGGTATTAAATTGCCGCGTATTCCGCAATATAAAATTTCGGCTGAGGGAGAAAAAGCGATGAAATGCATTGTATCAGATTCGATAAAAAGAAACGTAAGTGAAGAAACTTCTCGTAGCACTTGCAATAGTCCGATTCTTCTGGTTTACAAGAAAGGAGGTAATCATATACCTTACCATTTTATAATTGATTTACGCAGAGTAAATAAAGTGCTTGATCTGCAATTTCCATTAGTCCCGGATGTGACTACAATTTTGACTATGATTCCAGCCTCTGCATCGTGTTTTAGTGTAGTTGATTTGAAAAATGCGTTTTTTATTATCCCAGTGCATCAAGATAGCAGATATTTGTTTGCTTTTACTCTAGGAGGACGTTCATTTACATTCACACGAATTCCGCAGGGCTACACTGAAAGTCCAAGTATTTACAGTAGAGCTTTGAAGGAACAACTAGATATGCTTGAACTACCAACAGGCTGCGTATTACTACAGTACATAGATGATCTATTGATAGCAGCAAACACAGAAGATATTTGTAAAGGGAGTACAGTTGCATTATTGACACATTTAGCAGCACATGGACACAAAGCTTTGCTAAAAAAATTCCAGTGTTGTCGAAAGGAAGTGGCCTACATGGGCTACCTCCTTTCGAAGGAGGGAAGAAGATTGACACCAGAAAGAATAGAAAGCATCTCTGATATGCCTATTCCAAATACGCAGAAAGAAGTCAGAGCTTTAATTGGCATAGCTTCATATTGTAGGCAGTGGATCGCTAACTTTTCAATGATCGTGAAACCAATAGTGGCATTGACAAGGAAGGATGTTACCTTACCTTTGCCATGGAACATGGAATGTCAAGAAGCATTTGACCTGCTCAAGGCTGCATTGTGTTCAGCTCCGGTTTTGGGCACGCCAAATTACGACAAGAGTTTAAAGTTATTTGTGCATGAAAATAATGGATGTGCTTTGGCTGTTTTGACCCAGGAACACGGGGGGAGAAATAGACCATGTGGCTACTTCTCTTCCATGTTGGATCCTGTTGCATGTGCTTTGCCGCTTTGCTTGCGAGCTGTTGCTGCAGCTGCCGCGTCAGTAAAAGAAAACGGAGGGAATGGTTTTACGTCACGCTTTAACCGTAATGGTACCTCACTCAGTGGACATTCTTTTAAATAGAATGCAGATGCAACACCTTACATCAGCCAGATTAACAAGGTATGAAATAGTTCTATTTGCACCACATAGCCAAATTATGAGGTGTTGCGCTTTAAATCCGGCCTAGTTAATGCCCCCTCCACATGACATAGGGGGTGAGAAACAATTCCCCCATGATTTCTTAATGGTTACTGAACAAGAGACAAAAGGAAGAATTGACCTAAGTGATACCCAACAGAAAGAGCCAGATGGAGAACTGTTTTGTGACGGTTCTTGTTATAAATTACCAGATGGCACATCAACTGCTGCTTATGCCATCACTACACTGAAAAGTATTATAGAAAGCTAAGTGATTAGCGATAATGAAATGTGAAGCACCTAAAAAAATAACATGTAATGTTGGAAAGGGAAAACGCATTTGCAGACAAAATTGCAAAACAAACTGCCACTGATTTACACACAAAAATGTATGTCGAAAAAATAGAAGAAGTACCCTGCATGAAAGAGAATGGAATTGCAACAGTTAAGGAAATGCAAGCAGAAGCTACTGTAGATGAAATAAAAAACTGGGTCCAGCAGAATTAGATGCTGAAGGTTGTTGGGTGGACAAGAAAAATAACTGATGGATGTTACCAAATGCCTATGTGATGGCTATGGTCACCATGTCCCACAGTCCAACACACATATGTGCTAGGAAAATGATTCAACATCTGTATTCTGGCAGAATCCACACATTAGAAAAACTGCTGAAAGATTGGTTCAGAATTGTATGACTTGTTTACAACATAACATTGGAAAGGGAACAATGACGCCAGTAGGAAGTTTTGGCCCACCGTCCATGCCATTTGAAGTCATCCATTTTGATTTCATAGAAATGGAGAGGTGCCAAAACTATAAGTATGTCCTTGTGGTGGTCTGCGCATTCAGTAAATGGGTAGAGGCCTATCCCCTGAAAGATTGTACAGGTATGTCCACAGCTAAAGCCATGCTAAAAGAATACTTTTCCCGTTTCGGGCTACCCCGTGTCATATGGTCAGATAATGGCCCGCACTTTATTGCAGCCTTGATATTGCAAATGTGTGCTGGTCTCCAGATTGATAAACGATTCCATTCGGCCAGACACCCGATGAGTGCCGGTTTAGCAGAACGCAAGAACGGTATCCTGAAAAACAAACTTAGCAAAATAAGTGCAGGGAGGAATTTGAAATGGCCAGATGCATTACCACTAGCTTTACTTTGCATGCAAACAACTGTACAGGCGAGGACTGGTCTCTTCCCATACGTAATCGTGATGGGGAGACCAGCGAATGTTTGGAATGCCCCTCGGCCGAAACGGTTGAGGGATATAGAGTATCCATTACTTATTGACTACTGTAAACAGTTGACTCAAAACTTGCATTTGATTCATCAGCAGGTGCAGGAGGCTCTTCCTGTCAGATACACCAGGCCAGAACATTGTCTGCAGCCTGGAGACTGGACGCTTGTGAACATTTTTGAAAGAAAGTCTTCACTTGCACGCCCTGGACGGGACCCTTCCAGGTGCTATTGGCTATGCAGACTGCAGTCCGAGTGAATGGATGAAAGCATTGGATCCATGCAACACACATGAAAATGTTCCGTTTCCATTGCCACATGAGAAAGAGCTTGATGATCCTGAAATCGAAAGAAAGACAGCTGCACTTGATCACAAAGATATAATCGCCAGTTCTCTGTCATAAGTGCTTCCTAAGCCTGATAAAGGGCCTGGGGAGATTGCAACGAAGATCGAAAAGCCAAAGGTGCCTCAACTTTGTCTGACTGCTGCCTTATATTCATCACGCAGTGCATCTCAAGCTGGCACTGACCCTGCATCTAGAAATGAGAGTGCATTGTTCATCGACCATACTGTACCTGGAGCTGTGAGGTACAATCTACGTTCACAAAATCGGAAATTATCAGCTTTTGTTCTGCCTTTGTTCCTAGCTCACGGATGAAGCTGGGAACGGAGGCCTAGGGAAAAGGAACATATGAGCTGTATCAAGCTGTATCAAATTGAAAGCTCTGACACGTGGTTTCCCGGTGCTACCATTGAAAGGTGAAGGATCATTGCAACCTAGCACGGACAAGAGGGGGCATATGGTACCGACACTATCAAATTGATACTTGCTCCTGCCTTTTTGGAGCTCTGTGCAAATTCACATCAGCTTGCTCTCATCAATAGACAAGCTAGCCTGGACTGGCCTGAATGATTTGTTGCTAACGTGTGTTGCTGTGGAGAACTTTCCCCGACGGACAATGAAAAGCTTTTCCTGAGATAAACATTACAGACAATGCCTATATTCGCTCCTGCTCCCTCCTGCACAGATGCTGTTAATGATATAGAGATAGAGATTAAGCCTACTGCAAGAAAGACTTGGTTCGGAAAGAATAATATGCTTATGATTATGATACCACTTTGCATTTTGATTACACTGGTCCCAATATTTTGGTATCTAGAAACTGTGCATCCTTTGAACTCTCTCTTGACTACTACCAATGCTCCTACTATGAGTAGCCCAGTGCATGTGCTCTCTTATACTCTCCCCTCACAAGAAGTGAAACATCGAAAAGGGTATGACAATAATACATTGTTACTGATTATGAATATGACCCATGCTATCTTGAATAGGTCCAATTGTTGGGTCTGTTCCCATTTACCTAAGCACGGGGAAAGAGGAATGGGTTGGTATGTACATCCTTTGCCACTTAATACCACCTGTTACGCATCATTAAGAGTGCTATTTTTTGGAAAATTGAATGATAGTGTCACTGGTCAGTTTGATGGAACAAACATAAATTAATTTGAAAGATTGGTATTGGAACCGTTGGGTTGTTCCATATTTACAAGCAGAAGCAAAGTAAACCCAGTAACAACGAGTCCAGTAGATAGGCTCTCTAGGCCTTACAAGTCCTTAATCACTTTTAAAATGGCCCCGGTAGGAAATAAAGATGCTGTGCCTCCCTCTTATACTATTAATCATAGTCCGCGTTCTGTCCCATTTTGCTTACGAAAAAAGGGTTCACACCCAGTGGGAACATTTACTAGATGCATGAACATTGCTTTGCTTTAACAAGAAGAAAAACAATTATATATAGGAGGTGCTGTATATTTTATATGTGGAGATCAGGCCTATCCATGGTTACCTAGAACCTGGGAAGGGACCTGTTATTTAGGTATACTTTTACCTGGTGTATTTCTTTCCAAAACTTCTGAAATATCAAAACTATCTAGATCTCGGCCACGTCGAGATGATACCGCAGGACAGATCGTAGGGGATATTGTGAAATAATTTGTACCATTTTGGGGACAAGCAATAAATTCATGGAATATAAGGAAACTGTCTAGGGTGTTAGAAAAAACAATAAATGGAACTACAGATATACTCTATAATATGACATTGGAACAAAAAACAATCAGATTAATTGCACTTCAGAATAGAATGGCGCTTAATATAATTTTGGCTGATCGTGGAGGCGTATGCCAATTGGTGGGGTCAGCGTGCTGTATATTCATAAGTGACTCCTCCCCCACGATATTTGAAGCAATAAAAAAATTGCATGTCCTAAGCTCTGAAATTCATGTTCTCACAGGTGGTTGGAATCTGAATATAAGTTTGTGGTTTTGGGAACTACTGCGTTCATGGGGATGGAAACTAATTGCAATTTTGGTTCTATTTGGAATGCTCATGTCCTGCTGTTGTTGCATACAATGCCTGCCAGTCCTCTGCTCCCAAATTACAAATGAGTGTGTACATGCGATTAGAACAAAACCTCCTTGCATGATAAGTGAAGGTGCACAACACGAAAATGAAATAATTAAAGAATTTATGGCAATTAATATTTCTGATCACGATTACAGCAGTATGGGTAGTGCAGAATCAGACACGTGGTCCGATGAAGACGCAATGTATGGATGATGCTATTGGCTTACGGCCAAAAGGAGGGTTTGTTAGACCAGAAAAGTAACCCCATAGTCGAATGATATGTATAGTATGTTGGCCTGAAACCAATCGCATCATGTGACAAACATCGCAACATAAGAGTCTTCAATGTAACCAAAGGGCGTCCATTTTGTGTAATGTCGGCCATTTGCTTTTTTCCTTTCTTTCACAACACTTTGCAAATATATTCTATGCTTCGAACTCACACACAGTGCAAGGCCACGGTCTGAATGATGAAATACTAACACAGACAGGAATGTCAAACTGTGCAGAAATACATTGTTTTTCTCTAACACTAAGTGCTTGAAGTCGAGCAGAAGCCCCATCTAATCAGCAGACCAGGTGCCGGATTGTCTTGCAAACGCTGTAGTAAAAGGCAGTTAAAACATGAATTATATTCTTCTAGCAGTGCTAATTCGCGGAGAATGGTATCTTCTGCTTCAGAACTATCTGACCCTTAGCTCATGAACCAAGACACACAGATAACGTAGTAAGGAATGTTTCCCTGCTAAGAACACGATATCCTTGCCGAGCCAGAGCTCCATGTTCCCCATAACAGAAAGCTGTCTCTGCTGCCTTTGCTAGAATAACTATGTTGAGGCTGAATAAAGACTTGTCATAACGTGTCATAATTGTCATAATTGTCAATCTCTGAACCCTAGCCTGTATGACATGTATGTGAGCGGATCGAATTGCCTTCACAAAGATTATGTCTAATGTATATATATTGCTGTTTGAGCGTTGCTCGCTCTCTCTCGCATCTCGCAGTGTTTGGGAACACACGTCGTGAGGCGGTGAGACCCAGTCGGCCGACTGAGAATACTTTGAAATAAACCAGACTTGTTTGGAAAACAAACCTTGTGTCTGTTGTGTCACTTTAGTATATGGTTATTGTGCCTTAGTTTCCATATGCAGTCTTTATGGCCTCTTTATGGGCTAGCACCCTAAGTTACTAGGAGAATCCAGACGTGGACCTCTTGCTCACTATTCTTAGAGAGGCACAGCTCCGCCCTACTGATGAGGTCCAACCAGACCGAAACACGTGTCTGGGTTTGCTGTTGGTACTCTTGTTCAGAGGAGAATTGCCTAACATTTCGGTGCTGGACTGCTCCAGGGCAGGACAAAGACTGATATGTGTTGGATATTTCTCCTGTTTGAAAGATAGTGAGCTAAAGAATATGGTGAAGGATCTCGTAACCAGAACTAATGTCTGGCAGATGTACTCCCAGGACACCCCTTGTTAATTTACGGATGAAGAACACGCTCCCATGTATTGGTTCCTGGTCATGGGGCAGATGTCCAAGGGAAGGTTGCAGTCCTGCAGCCAGAGACAGTAGCATCATAGCAAGGGCCATGTTCCCTTGGGTCAGGTAGGCGTGGTCCCCCACACATGGGGGACATGTGCAGCAGGCATTCAGCGTTGGCTTCTACGATCGGGACTCGACCACGGCTGGATGTTCACTCGTCGGCATCTTTGTGGACTTCAGGTGGTGGATTCTCCTCGGTCGTCGGCGATCTCGTCTTTCTCGAGTGGGACAAAGTGGTCGACGGTGATGGCAAGAGAGACCTTGGCTTAAATGTTCTTAGGCAATGGTGGAGCATTACAGCTCGGGTCGTCGAGCAGCACGATGTCAAGCTGTCTCTGCTTCTGAGCAACATGACTCGACGGGCTTGCAGCGGTCACGGAAATCCTCCAAACCCCGGTCGACAGTGATGGACGTTGATGGCCTTGATGCCCTGGTGCTTTACTTCAATGTTTCTGGGCAGACCCCATCACCAGTCAACAGCCTTTTGGGACTGACTTCTAGGGTGCTTTGATGAAGATCAGCTTCTGCACGATATTCCCTTGTAGCTCGGGGAGGGGTCTCCTAAATAGGTCCTCTATTGGATCAATCTTTGACAGACACAACAGCATTTGGATTTTGTCGATGGTGAGCAGCAGCACTTCTTCTTCCAGCTGGGCTTCAAGGATAATCAGCTTCAAGTTTTAACTTCAGCTTCTGAACAATTCTGGTAAGTGAGAGTTCCCCAGATATACACTTCTGTCCCCCATTCACACTACTGAGGCAAGCTCAGCCAGCCAATCAGTCAGAAGGGCATTCATGCAGGCAGGTAGCCAATCAGGCTCACAGTGCATTCAGGCCATTCACTACCACCCAGACATCCATAACAAGGAATGTGGTTTGGGGCAAGCACCCACCCTTTCAGCACACCACACTGCATTCATGTTCGTTTCTGCCAGAGCTGTCTCATTCTTTGTGTCACACACACAGATATCAGACACCCATAACATGGAATGCATATTGGTCACACACTCCATTCACCCACGTCCCACCCCAAGGGTGTACCCACAACATAAGTCACTGGGAAGGCTCCAGCCAGTCTAGCCTGGACTTCCCCACAATACCATATATGGTTCTTCCACCCAACAGCCAGTCAGGGAAAGGGACAGAGTCAGGGCTTCCCAGGACTTTGGGAAAACAAGGTAATAGGTAATAGAACCCAAGAGGCCACAGGGGCCATCTTGCCTTCTATCAGGAATCCACTGATTCCTCTGACAGGGCCTGGGTATCCCAAAATGGAGGATACCCACAGCATCTGCCAAATTCAGCATGGAGCTGCCACCAGCCCATAACCTGCTCTGTAGGCCACACACAGGTGCCCAAAGACATACACTAGGGGTACAGTGTTGTACCCCCACCCATGCGTGCCATTAGGGTATCCCAAGGGTCTCTATTCACCACAACCAAAAAGAGGAAGAGCTGCACTGCCAGGAGTCCCACATGGACTCCTGTACAGAAAACAACACAGCACATACATTATAAGGGAGTACAGGACAAGGACGTGGAGGCCCTGTCCCTCCAATGCATTTCCAGCATCACACCTCCTACCACTCACCCTCCTCCTTCCTCCTTCACTCCTGTCTCCCCTGAAGAAGTCACCAGTGTTGTCAACTCCATGACGGTCTCTTCCAAAGAGGTAGGCCCATGCTCATCCAGAAGCATCAAGGGCAACATCTCCTCTCTGGCCCCTGAGCTTGCTGATCTCTGCAACCACACCTTTGCTGTTGGTTTGTCTCCATCCTCCCTCAAGCACTCCCTTGTGCGTCCCATCCTTTCAATAACATTTGCAGACCCTTCCTGCCCAGCCAACTAACGCACATTTTAAATCACCCTTCCTGGGGAAAATGCTGGAGAAGTTGACCCTCCCCCAATAAACACCTATAACGTACTTGTTGGTGGTCTACATGTACACAAGTGTGGATTCAAAGCTTCATGAGCCACGGGCACTGCTCTCCTGAACACCCTTAAAGAACTGCTCGCATCCCTCAATTCTTAATCCTGTCCATCTCTGACTGCCTCTCCGCCATCCTGGCCTGGTGCACTGCAAATGACCTCAGCTTGTACGCCTTCAAAAACGAGAGTCTCCCTATTGGATCCCCTGCGGCCTACGTTTGCCCTTCACTCTGGCCTTCCTCCAGGGGCTCCACCCCTACCCCCCTCCTCCAAAGCCAGGAATATTGGAGTCATCTTCGACTCAACCCTGTCCTTCATCCCTCATATTCTGGGCATTGTCAAGAAGTACCTCTTTCAGCTCTTCCTTCTCAAAGTAACTCTACCCTTCCACACCTTCCCCCAGAAACTATATTACCAGTGCTCTGGTTCTCTCCAGGCTACAATACTGCAACAGCCTCCTCCTTAATCTTCCTTGGTCCACCCTGCGACCCCTCCACTTTACCCAGAATAGGGCAGCAAGACTTACCCTTGGCTTCAGGCCCAGGGACCGCATCTCCTGCCCTACTAAGCCTTCACTGGCTCACGGCCTCAGCACGGATTGAATTGTAATCCCTCTGTATCATTCACAGGCCTATCTGGGCTGGGTACCACTCTATTTTCAACGTTTCCTGATCAAATACTCCCCTTCTAGACTGCTGCGTTCCTCTAGCAACAACTCCCTGCATGTGAAGCACTTTGCTATAGAAAGGGGTGTTGGTCGATCGGTTTCCTCAGCAGGCTGCCTTCTGTGTAATAGCCTCACTCTCCCTATGTGTCTTGAGCAGGATCTCCTTAAGTTCCCAATAAGCCTAAAGTCTTTTCTCTTCTCCTCTTCCTTCTCCTCCTCTCTTCCCTGCTGACCATACAGTAGCATGACTGATGTGCAGGGCCCTTATGTATCCCCAGGGCCCTGAACCACCACATCTATCATCCATGCCACTGTGTATATACTGCTCTTGCTCACGCTCAGCCTCACCACGCGAGCTTGCACTTACGTTTATCTTTTCTTTTCTTAGTACTTCACACCAAGCAGTTCCCCATGAACAACTCAGAACCTTTTCTCTTACTACCCTTACAAGTACACTTGCACATTGGGAACACTGGTTTGTCTCCCCTCCCAGTTATTTTCATGATTTGTTTGTAATATTGAATCCATTATTTCTCTCAGTTGTAATTCATTGTCTACCTTCCCCTGTCCCCACCCTGTTGCCCTGTGTGCACTTAGAGACATTTTGGGTAATTGTATGAGTGCCTAACAAGTGACCAATACATAGGATTATGAAAAATGTTCTCCCATCACTGTGTTCAGTTCACTGTCCCAATACTACACAAGTGATGGCATGCCTTATTATGTCATTGGTAGTCTTCCAGGGGTGTCCCTGCTTTTTGTGGGATTAATTATCTGCATATGTGATGTCTTCTCATTTTCATGCAGCATGTTGACTGATGCGTGCATTATGTATGTGCCATCGTCTAGTGAATGGGGTATGTGACATGCACATTTGCTGCATGTCATTGAGGGGAACAGGCAGTGTGAGGGATGTGTAGCTGTTTGTCAGTGTGTGTGTGTTTTGTGTGTTTGATTTGCATGCAGTGTGCAGGTGTTTCTGCATGTGTGGTGGGACGCATGTTGATGGTTGTCTTGTGAGTTATTGTTTGCATGTGTTGTATGTCACTGAGGGGTGCTCATGGGTCTTGAATGTTTTGGTGCAGGGATACGTTAGCTGCACAATGTTTCTTTTTGTTCATTGTCTGCAGATCCTTCCATCGGGGAATGATGGCTATTTAATGGGATGAAATCTGACTGTCAACTGCATGCTAAGGAGACAGCTAAGATGTTCATTTATATTGATCGTTATGGGATGTTGAGGAACTTGTGGGTCAATACTGCACTGCTTTTCTACACACCACAATAAGGACATGTTGTGAGCATCATGCACAATCTAGGACATGTGTGCAGATATTTCCAATTGTGCTTGTTGAATTGTGTGTCCATGTAAATAGTTGTATGGCTTGTAGGTCAGACATATGTTTCAGGATTTATCGATGCTTACACATTTGAACTGTATGTTAGTTACTCAGATCCATCAGAGCAGAAGGGGGCCACTGCAGTGGGTATGGTGCACAGTATACATATCCTTTTACATTATATATGGGATGGTTTTGGTGACACAGAAGTGATTTAATTGAATGGTTGGCATAGTGATAGTGGTGTACTCCCTCTTCAATGCGTTTCTTTTGGAAACACAAGATGAAATGTCTTTTAGTTCTAAGGGCTGCGCACAATTTAGCACTTCCAGGGGCACTTTCTCAAGGTGGTTTTGTGGGCACAGTGGATTGGCCCATTGTCATCATTGAATGGCACCTGGGATGTAGCGGGATCGTGTGCACTCCACAGGGGAGTGTTTGCAGCTGAAATACGATTGCACAAGCTGGGTAAGCAGTGGGTCTGTGGGTGTGGATGGGGTGCCACCCCCATGTCAACTGGGACACCACGCCATGTTGTGCAAAGGGGTAGATCAGTAGAAGCACTCCCTGATATTCTATAATTAGAGATTGATTTACTCAATAATGTGTAGAAATATACATATTTTTTTATGGTGCGGGGGAGGAAACGTGAACCTGGCACAGGATCACAATAACAGTATAAGTAGAAACAAAAGACGAGGATCCGAAGTTAGGAACCCTCCCGTCCCCTGCACTCTATCATAAGTCCATCAAATGATGGTTCAGCAATTTTAAATGCGTTTGTTGTAATTAATTAATAATGTACTGATAAAGTTAGTAGTAAGACTGAACACTCAGTGATTTCGTAAAAAAACCCAAAAACAGGGGGGGAGGTTTAATTAATGTCACAGTAAATTCACCATACAGATTTGAAGTGAAAAAGCCAAAATTACTGTCTACAAAAAAACATGAGAACAGTAAACAATGATAGTCCATTTATACAATTCGTGGCTGACGCGTTTCGGGATATTCATCCCTTCTTCTTGAGCCTATTGGGTTTGGACTGCAAAACCTAAACAAACATGAAAAACACCATTTAAACAAACATAGTATTCGCATGTAAAATGCTAAACATAGTGGTCCTTATTAAACCCACATCGAATTCACATGTATAGGTATATCTTAACTAGAATAGTTCAAATGTAACTATCTGAGGTATTCATAAACGTTACTCCCCAATAAGGGGTCCCAACTGTGGCCAGTGCACCAGGAACAAATACATATTTTTCATCAGAAAATAATCAAAGGAATAATAGTGATTGCCCATCTGTGAGAAACATCTCCAGGGAGTGTGTGTCAAAGAAGTAGAGTGGCGGCATACCTTAAGTATAGTAGAGGTGAGGCGTAAGAAAACCCTCAAAGTTTGGTGAACTCGTGTTTCTCAGTTCTACCCACCAGCTGGTGGGGAAAACCCTCGTCTCAGGCGTGCAAGATGCCTATACATGAGACATAAATGAAGCGGTTCTAAGAGTTTGGATATTAATTACACATGTAAATGGTCAAAAAAAATATATCGAACGTTTGTTCACAGAATACACTAAAAACAAAGAAATAAAGGGACAACAGTCCCTTATGAATAGAGATGAGTAGAAATGAATTAGGTCCATAAGTACGTAATGGGCGTGAAAAATCAATGGAAGTCACATGTAAAGCTCTCGCTTACCTTACAACCTGCAAGTAAAACGGGAGTTACACGTGCGGATGCACTGCTGGCCCAGAAATATTCATATGTCCCAAAATGTCCTCGGGAACCAGAGTCTAAAGTGCTCGGCTGTTAAAATGAAGGAAGCAAAAAATTCAGAATGCTCCCCAGTGGAAAGGGGGGTCTGATGGATCGTGGTTTGTAATAGGTAAGGCGCCATTGATATTGTGTTGTATTTACCTCTGCCAAGTAGTTTCAATGAAGCTATACGATCGCGTGTGAAGGCAAAAGCCGCTTCTGCTGCTAAATGTCACTCGAATACGAGCGCCTCCCGATCAGGGAGATGAGGTGCTCGTGTGGACTGTGGTGGGTCTTAGCGTCTCCCTGGCAACGATCTACACAGACACCAGCCCATCCAGAACCGAGTGTGTGTGTGGGGAAGATAGAAAAAGGACTAAGTGAGATCTTCATGTGCACCAGAGCTGAAATGCTGGTGTTTAAATGAGCGCCATTATGGAAAGTGTATTGCACAACAGAAAAGTGCCTGCTGTTGGATGACAACAAGCAATAATCCACATTGGAAGACTGAACAGTATGTTAGGGATGAGTCTCATAGAGAATTATAATTATGTTAGTTGTCAAAGGACCCCAGATAAATTATTACGGACAATACAGGTTAAATGAATATACGTGCTGAATACTATGGCCACAGCGGGGAACCTCCCAAGTGGGAGCCCTAGTGTATGGTAAATGTACCTAAATACAGGACATGTTATACATATGTTAAAGTATAAAGTGCACTGGTGTAACAGTGGAAACGCCCCCAATGGAGCAACATGAATACCAACTCCCAATCAATGTGTTAAAAGAAAGAAGTAACGCATTGTAGGACATAAGTTATTAAACAGTGGGCCGGTCGACATGTCCCGGACTCATATGGTTTTAACAGTTGTTCCACTGTGGATGACAGTAATGACACTCAATATGTCCATTGGAGTGGATTCCATTATAGTTAAATTCAGTCAAAACAGTTAGAGAAGTAGAAAAGAATTTAGAAGGAGTGTGAACAAGGTAAACTGTCTTTACTCACACACAGTATAGACCAGAGAGGACAGTGAAAGAGGATATCTTAAAATGCTACAGTGTGTTAGCACCATTGTTCTATAGGAGAACATGGAGTCAGGTCAAGTTCAGATAAAACACCTCAAGGAAAATTCCTCATTGAGCCCTTGTGGGTTAAGTGTATCTAGCTGGTGTATCCAAAACTTCTCCCTGCGGGAGAGGATGGATTGGTAGTCTCCACCCCTATGTGGCTTCTTGACGACCTCCAGAACTTGAAACTTGATCTGGGCAACCGTGTGATGATGTTCCAAAAAATGCCTTGCCGATGGGGATTTTGTATTTTTGCACCTAATGTTGGATTTATGCTTGGTTATCCTCTCCTTAACCGCTCTTGTGGTCTGGCCCACATACAGTTTGCCACAAGGGCATTTGATTGTGTAGATAACTCCTGTCGACATACAGGTCGCGAAGTCTCTGAATTTGAATTTCTTGCCCGTAAGGGGATGTGATATGCTTTCACCCTTAATCACGTTGTTACAATGGGAACACCCCAAGCATGGGAATGTGCCTTTTTTCCTTGTTTGTAGAAGCATTTGTCTGTCTTTGGGAGGTTTTTCAGCTCTCACAAGTTTATCCCTCAGGTTCTGGCCTCTTTTAAAGGCCATCATTGGGTATTTGGGGAATAGCCTTTCCAGTAGTGGATCATTATGTAGAATGCTCCAATGTTTCTTAATTGCTCTACCGACTTGAAAGCTTTGACGGGAGTATTTGGAGATGTAAAGTAGTGGAGTATCCTTGTTTTTAATTTTAGGCGTGAGAAGTTGTTCCTTACTTATGTTAGAGGATCTCTCTTTTGCTTCTTCCAAAATGGGCTCAAGAAGAAGGGATGAATATCCCGAAACGCGTCTGCCACAAATTGTATAAATGGACTATCATTGTTTACTGTTCTCATGTTTTTTTGTAGACAGTCATTTTGGCTTTTTCACTTCAAATCTGTATGGTGAATTTACTGTGACATTAATTAACCCCCGCCCCCTGTTTTTGGTTTTTTTTACGAAATCACTGAGTGTTCAGTCTTACTACTAACTTGATCAGTACATTATTAATTAACTACAACAAATGCATTTAAAATTGCTGAACCATCATTTGATGGACTTATGATACACCACGCCATGTTGCAACATTTTTCAGGACACATGATGACACAATGATCCTACAGAATACTGGTGGTGCATATAGCAACACACCACCAGAGTGAGCTCCACTATGCCACAATTTGCAATATGGATCAGTGTTGTATCTTAACTCGGCAGGGGTGTTGGGGTTGCGTATGGGCGGCATCATGTATGTGCTCAGAGGGTAAGCACTGTCCCCTGTAGAGATGACAATGGTTGTCATTGTCATTTGTTGACAGTGTCTATTGATCTGTGTGCAACATGCATGCATGTGCATGGCCATTCATACTCACCGATGAGCCGCTGCTCCCAGCTTCCATGGCCCGGTGTAGAGGGGACAACCTAAATATGTAACTATCATGGTTGCTGCCAGGATAGTTGGCATACACTTCAGTAATGATGCCCTTGGCATCACACACAACCTGAACATTGATGGAGGGCCAGTGTTTCGGGTTGTGATAGATATGCTCTGTTGCTTGAGGTGGACGTAGAGCAACATGTGCGCAATCAACGGCACCTAGCACTTTTGGGAAGTGCGCCACCCCATAAAAATCCTGGACCACTGCTTGCCTTTCTGCAGGTGTTCTGGGCATATAGATATGCCGGCAGACAGAAGGACGTACAGTTATTATTTCCAACACCTGGTATGGGCAGCGTGACTGCGTCACCTGTGAGATGCCACTGACTATGGCGGTGGTCCGCTGGAATGAGCCAGTGGCCAAAAAATGCAGTACAGTGAACACCTTTTGCAAGGGGCTCAGTACTTGAACATGGTGGGTGATGTGAGGTCATCTTCCCACTCCGTGACCAGGAGGTCTAGAATGACATGGGGGTGGGAACCTATACCTGTCATAGACAAAAAGGGTTGTCCTAAGGTGGAAGATCCGGGCCTTGGCCATCCTCCTCCTCCTGCGGTATCCTAGGATCAGTGCTGCAGCAAATGGTACATTCATCCTGCCTGTATAAGTGCGTTTGTTGATCGCGCTTGCTTTTTATGCATTTGTGTGCACATTGACTTTTAATCAACGCGCTATCGCGTGGCGTAGGTGTTTCGGTGTGGTTTTTTGCGCACCGGCGAACCCTGTTCAATTCCATGAATACGGTTGTTTTGCGCATGTATGGGTGGTGCGATTGTTTGACGGTGGAACGTCCCTTGTAGCACCCACATTTTCGCTTGGTCTTCCTCATTCCACGTGTTCCGCCCCCTTTTTAGGTGGCTGCGCTGGCCCGGCCGGCCCATTCCTTGGAGTCTTGCGCAAAGCGTTTGTGGCGTCTCAGTGAATTGTTGGACCGGCACGGATTCCTCGCAAGTCCCAGGTAAGCCCCGCGCATTGTGCTCCATGAATCGAGAAACGCGGACTTGCGCGTGATTTCGTGACACGTCCCGTTTTTGCAGCGCAGATTATTCCATGAATCCGGCCCTTAGTCTCACTGCTCTGCAACCAAAGGTGAATTTCTACACTGTGAACTAAAGTGTGACTCTATACACCGTGGCTGAACCTTAAGCGTATGCCCCCATTCAGGTGATCCGGTGGGTGCGAGTACCAGTTCAGAGAGATGCTGACACTGAGGCTCACCTTCACTTTCACAAGTCACTGGTCTTCCCATGGAGGCTTTATACCCGTCACCCCTCCCTCGTCCGCTTCTATTTTAGACTCAGCTCAATCTGTGCGCCAAGCGTGTCCAGGCACTTACACTGACTGCCAGCAAATGTGCCCAGTCATGGCACGACTGGCGCAGGCAGTGCCAGCTCATCCCCCAAACATAGCGCTTCAGGGACTCAGAAACTAGAGCCACCATGACCGAGGGGGCTTAATAAAGGTACATATCGTCCCATGACCCGCTACTCCAGCAGCTCCAGCTGGCCTGCTAATTGCATTTTTAACACGTCTCTTTGTTTTGAGCAGTGCGTGGGGCGCAGCGGGGAGGGGCCTTAGGCTTTGGCAAATCCTCCTAATAGCGCCATTAGCACTGGCATAAGCACAGCTGAATCTCGAGGCAAAATGCCATGCAGCCTCCGTCAGCTCTCTGTCCAAACACCCCCAATTAAAGCTCAACCTTTTCTTTTTAAAGGCTGAAATACAAAGTAAGCCCTTTTTATTTTATACACTTTTCAAAGGGTCCAGTGGCGCGCCATGATACAGCTACTTTCAAACAGACACATTAAATTGATTTGCTTTTTGCGAAACTGCACACTTTTTCTCATCATCGTCACCAATAGGCTGCTTGCCAGTGTCAAGCAATGACTATAGAAAGGTGACCTTACCACAGTTACCTTTGTTCTGTGTCTCCAGGTCTTGAAATTGCAGGGGTAAAACCCAGCGCATATTGTACAGAGCACCAGGTTAACAATGAAAGGTAATTTCAGGTGGGAGAAGATCATTTGTGTGGTCCCGGCTTTCAGCTTCACATCAGTCTGTATTGTGGTACTTGCGGTGCAAAAATAAAATGAGGAGTAGAGTACAGGAATGCAATATGACAAACTAAAAAATCCAGCCCTTGCATAACATCCCATACTTATGGAACCTGAGAGAGTAAATACAGGAGGGATGGTATGTGGAAGAAATTGGCGTCAGTGTCTCGACGTGACTTCCTCTTGCGGGTTTCAGAATGTTCCTACTCAGCCTTACTTGCTTTGGGATTGCTAACGTGTGACAGGAAAGGAACATTTACTACTACTACCAGATCCATTTTGACTCGTCCCATGAAGCCAGCCAGAGACACATATGTGCAGAACTGTGAATATATGAAAAGATCTATGTGCAAACTACACATGCATGCAGGGTTGTTGCAAATATGTATGCTGCTTTCTGGCAAAGTACACGTGTGGCATTCCCTGCCCTTGTAAAAGAACCAGGTTCCGCGTGTTCAGGCCCATGTGGCACCATCTGGTGCCCCTTGATGTTTGTGCCCTAGGCTCGCAATGAATTGCCTTATTGTAGCAGTGGCCCTGCATACATGTTTGAAGTCCAATGGAGCTGCTTCTGCTTTTCATACGTTTCCGAAAGTGATAAAATGAGCACCATTCATTCAGATAATAATGACTGATATCTTGAGGGCTGTCAAATAGTCTAATTGTGACAGCAACTGCTAAATAAATAAAAAACAACAGTTCTTGAATTATGAAGAGAGTCGAGGGAGGAGATCAGTCAACGGGGCTTTAATAAGCAATAAGCCCCGACCCGCAGGGGCATTGCCGAGTCAGGTAATGCCCCGGGGCCCATAGTTACAGAAGCAAGGGCCTTAACGAAGTAGAGATTGCAGCAGGATTGTCCAGCTCCTTGCAGATTTTAAAGAGTTTGGCCGAGTTGTTAGATGCTGCAGAGACGCAGGCTTGGATGTGGGCTCTCTTCTTAGTGCAGACAGAGAGCCGGTATTGCCATAGGAGCAGGCGGCCGGCCAGTTTGTCAGAGGATGAACAAGATGCCCGCCATTTCCTCTCAGCCACCCTACACTTGCATTTAAGGGTGACAAGGTCAAAGTCGTACCAATAGTTGCACTTGGTTTTGGGCTTCAAGCGGATCCTCATGACAGGAGCAAGAACATCAGAGATAGCAGAGTGGAGCTTTGGAAGGGCTGTGTCAGGATGAGTCAGCCGGAGGTGGAGGAGGGGGAGAGAAAGTGGCAGCGAAAGCCTCAACTGACACACGCTTCATGGGCCGGATGACCGAGAAGGTACGTGACAGTGCTGGAGCCGGCTTGGCCTGCAGGGTAGAGAGGGAGAGATGGGAGGAAAGGAGAAAGTGATTGCTGCAGGAGAGAGGAGTGGTGGGAGGGATAGAGAGGGGGAGGTCAGAGGAGATGAGAACATCCAGAGTGTGCCCTTTAGAGTGAGTTGGGCTAGAGGGAAGAATAGAAAGAGAGAGAGAGAGTCACAGAGGTTGCAAAAGGGTCCAGAGGAGGGACAGGAAGTATCCAGGTGGATATTGAGGTGTCCAAGGAGAAGGAGTTGAGTGGTTGAGGCCAGGAGGGAGGAAGAGAGGTCAGCCCACTCGGAGACGAAAGAGGTAGTTTGACCAGGTGGCTGATAGATAGTGGCAATGGTGAGAGAGTGGCAAGGAGAGAGAGAAAGCCTGCGGACAAGTCATTCAAAGGGAGAGTAGGCCTGCATAGGAATCACAGAAGCAGGAATCCACTCCGGAAAAATTAAGGCTAAACCCCCACCAGGACGGTTGGATCTTGGCCCGGAGAGGATCATGTAGCCATCAGGGAGGAGAGTGTCAAAGCTTGTGACAGAATTGTCTATGAACCCTGTCTCGGTGAGACCTAGGACATTGAGGTCGAGTTCTTCCAGGAGGCGTCAGATGTCAGAGGAGTGTTTGACAGCGGAGCGAGAATTGAGAGTGGAAATATGGAGAAAGTTGCCAACGTTGAAAAACTTCCGGGGAGGGGTACAAATCAGAGGAATGCCCTGCGGAGGTGTAGAGGGAGACCGGAGGGGAAGAAGGGGAGGGAAGAGAGGGCAAGGTAGTCAAGGAGGAGACTGCGGCAGGAGGCAAGCAAGCCGGAGAAGAGAGAGAGCGTACGGCAGGGGAAGGAAGGAAGTTGATGAGGCACGGGAAGCATCTGTCTAAGAGGAGGAGGATGGCCTGGGAGCCCTGGACCAAGACAGTGCCATTCCGATTAAAAAATTAATGATGACCTTAGAAGAGTGGAAGGAGGACAGGAGGGCCTACCACCGGGTGCCACCATTAATGGGAGAGGAGGAGAAAGGCCAAAGCACAGAGACCACATAAAGAGCCATAGGTCTGGCGAAGGAACAACAAAGAGGATGTCAGTGAGGGTCTGTTTGGAGAAAGCGCTGCTGTAGGTGTCAGCGATGGGGAGACCAGGGTTAGAAACCAAGATATCCTTTTTGAACTTCTTCCTGCCAGAATTAGTGAGAAAGGTAGGATAGTCAATGGAGAAACAGTTGGAGAAGATAGGTGAAACAGAGAGCACCATAGATGATGTGGAGGAGGGAGGCAGAGGAGATAGAGGGATGGGGTGGGAGCATAGGTGGGTCCGAAGAGGTGGACAAGACAGAACAGCAGGACAGGGTAGCACAATGCAGTCACTGGGCCAGACAACAAACACAGATTTTCAACTGGGTGAAAACAGTTACAGCCACAGGACAAGCTAGATTTCAAATTAGCAACTAGATGAAAAACACAGTGACAGCCACAGGGCAAGCTAGATTTAAAATGAGGAACTAGGTGAAAAACACAGTGACAGCCACAGGGCAAGCTATATTTAAAATCAGCAACTAGGTGAAAAACACAGTTACAGCCACAGGGCAAGCCAGATTTCAAATTAGCAACTAGGTGAAAAACACAGATACAGCCATAGGGCAAGCTAGATTTAAAATTAGCAACTAGGTGAAAAACACAGTGACAGCCACAGGGCAAGCTAGATTTAAAATAAGCAACTAGATGAAAAACACAGTGACAGCCACAGGGCAAGCTAGATTTAAAATTAGCAACTAGGTGAAAAACACAGTGACAGCCACAGGGCAAGCTAGATTTAAAATTAGCAACTAGGTGAAAAACACAGTGACAGCCACAGGGCAAGCTAGATTTAAAATTAGCAACTAGGTGAAAAACACAGATACAGCCATAGGGCAAGTTAGATTTAAAATTAGCAACTAGGTGAAAAACACAGTGACAGCCACAGGGCAAGCTATATTTAAAATCAGCAACTAGGTGAAAAACACAGTTGCAGCCACAGGGCAAGCCAGATTTCAAATTAGCAACTAGATGACAAACACAGTGACAGCCACAGGGCAAGCTAGATTTAAAATTAGCAACTAGGTGAAAAACACAGATACAGCCATAGGGCAAGTTAGATTTAAAATTAGCAACTAGGTGAAAAACACAGTTACAGACACAGTGCACTGTTGTAGGTAAAGAAAGAGGGAGTCCAAATGAGACGTATTGAGGGTAGGACAGTCAGAGGGGTAGGAGGCAGTAGTGGATAGGGGTGACTAACCCATGGAGAAGCGAGGAGTCACGTTAGTTTCAGTTTTACCAGAAAAGTCCAGAAACGCCAGCACCATTCAACTAATATGGGGTGCCTCCCAGACCTGCCCAGACAGCAGACATGGTCCTTAGAAATGGGTTTTGTGAGGAGCGCCGGCTAAGCCTGCCGGCCTTGCAATAGGCCAAGTTAAAAAGGGCCTCAACCAATCCTAGGCCACCTGCATCTGTGACCAAAGCACTCCGGTGCACATGGTGCATCCGGCCATCTTTGAATGGCAGCACCAGTACAGCAAAGTTCAAAGTCACCTCGTGGAACGCTGCAGTCCGGATTCAATGTTAGATCATTTTCCAGGTTAAGAAATAATTTGCATCAGGACGATGCAGTAGCAAAGAAAAATTCAGGTAGATCAGCACGATCATGCGTACGCTCACAATGGGCCCGGGATGGGCTTACCTTGTATGCAGGCAGTGCACCAAGTTCAGGGTAGAGCTCCAGGTGGTAAGGGAAAGCACTGCTGCATACGTCTCGGGCAGCCTTCAGCTTGTAGAATCATTTGTTGTTGTGCCCCCCTGCACTCCGCCGGGTACTAACAGAAGAAGATAGAGCAGCGATGGACTGCATGTGGAAGAAGTGACAGCTCTAAAATGGGGAATGGGGCAGAGTCCACAAAACACATGATGGGCCTGTCCTCAGAAACATGTGACCCCCTCTTTGTTGTACATATGAAAATATAAAGGGTGTCTGTCAGCTGAGGGCAGATCAGACCTCCATTCAAGCATGGGTAGAGCTGCCCACAGGCGACATGTCAGGTAATCCCTATAAGAGATGGCCACAGTTTAATGCAAATGCCAGGAACTGACCACTGCTCTTAAACTTCCCACCACTAAACCATGCAAACAATCCTAATGGTATCACCTTTGACTGATGTTCTACCAATCGACCCACACACCTTAACAGGTTGCCACCCTGATCAAACCCTGTGTCTATTACTTACCTGACACCCTAGCAAACTCTCCTCTTTACTCAACTTGACAGTTACTTATCTTAGAAGTCAAATATGGGAATCCTTCCACATCGAATGCCATGTGTATATACCGGTTAGAACACGCATACTTTCACTATATATGCGCCACACCCATAAGTCATGGATGCAGAACATATCCTGTGTGCAGTCGGCCCGAGGCAAGCCTCCAGAGCATGCTTGGCCAGCTCCTTCAAGGCATGGATGCAGTGATGTCATAGATAATAACATTGGTGATGTTATCAGTAATCTCATCAACAATGTGTAATTCATGATTTCATCTGCCATGTAATTTGGGTTCAAGATAAACAAAATACATTCCTGAATGGATCAAATGACTAGAGGTAAGGAACAAAATTAAAAAGTAGCAAATTAATCACATTATTACAAAATATGATATGTAAATATACAGCATTACTTTAATAAATTCATAGAAATACTCATTTCTTGTAGTTATAAACACATACAACATATATATATACATAAAAATACAGTGAAACAATTAGCAATATGTATAAAAGACAAAATACAAATATAAAACCAATTTTGCTACAATTATGAAAACATGCAGTGTAATCTAGGCAGTCATGAGGAATGCTGACTAGTATATGTAGTTTTGAAGAAATGCTGACTCATTCCATGCCCTCGGTCTTCTTCAGGGCAATAAACGCACTGCACAACAAGTAAGACAAGAAACAAGCACAAAACAACATGTTTAAGAAAACACTCATCTCTTTTCTACATCTTTACAGCTGAAATCCATTAACATGTGGAAACTGACATTCATTTAATATTGTCTCCAAATGCTATATCAGATAGGTTATCGTTTATAATTCTACTGCATTATATTGATAAAACATACGGTCCAACCAGTAGGTTCTATTCACTGTATGTGGGTAAGTCTCTAATATGGAAAATGGTAGCTGCACACATTGCACAGGAAAATGTGTGTCCAGGATCAAATACGCGTTTTAGAGTGGTGGGGGTCATCTTCTTTCCTTGAACTCTTTACTTAGAAACAACGAATTGTTGTGCGCTTCCGCTATGATCTCGCTATACAAGCACACATCCAATCGACAACTTGCCTGACACAAGAAAATAACTTGCCTTTATTTTTAGAAACAATGCAGTATTGTTTTTAGCTGCAAAGCACTGTCAAATGAAAATATTCCACTTGCTACCTAGTCTACGGTCCACCTAATACCAGGGGATTAGCGCATCGATGTATGTTGTTTGCCTTGTTGCAAGGCGAGGGGAAGCTTTTTTGCGATTTGGTTGGTTTGTTCCCAACCTGTAACAAAATCCTGTCCTAGTTGTTTTCCCTGTTTGCAACCCAAGGGAAAGACATCCGATTATTAGTATACATTGAATCCCGTTCTTTGTTTGTTTACAAATAAACCCCCTTTTAGATAGTAACCATCTGGGTGCAACTAACTGACCCCCTCTCTCGGCTTTGTGACAGCTGTTTCCCATGACACGTGCTGCAGAGACTGGTCGATGTGGCCTTTTGACCTGTCACACTCTTTGCAAAGCCTGACTTTGGTAGGTCTCTCACCTATAACCACAGGCGTAGTCAGGATTGTCTAGCAAATGGGGCCTGAAGCTAATGTAGTTGGGCCCACTGCACTGACAAAAATATCTGTAAGTGCCCACACAGCGCTGCTGAGTGGGCATTTACAGATTTTGGGTGGCCTTTGCTACTCAAGCCCTACCCCGTCTACGCCTCTTATAACATGTGCTGCGAAGGTTAGACTCTCATCATGGCTTCTTAGCTGTCACGCTAGCTGAAGAGGCTTGGCTTTCAGGGTCTCTCATTTGTCAGAGAGGCTGCAGAGCCTAGCCTCTCTGGGCTTCTCGCCAGTCACAATAGTTGCTGGGCACCATCTCTCTCGGAATGTTGCCTGTCACATCAGTGGCAGAGTTTGGGCTCTCTGCACATCTCACCTGTCACACTGGCTGCAGGGTCTTGCCTCTCTGGGCTTCACAACAGTCACACGAGTTGCAGAGCACGGTCTCTCGGCATATTGCCTGTCCCATCAGTGGCAGAGTTTGGGCTCTCTGCACATCTCACCTGTCACACTGGCTGTAGGGTCTTGCCTCTCTGGGCTTCACAACAGTCACACGAGTTGCAGAGCACGGTCTCTCGGCATATCGTCTGTCCCAT
The DNA here is from genome assembly GCF_040938575.1 of Ambystoma mexicanum. Lineage (NCBI taxonomy): Eukaryota > Metazoa > Chordata > Amphibia > Caudata > Ambystomatidae > Ambystoma > Ambystoma mexicanum. The sequence goes on from NC_090929.1 coordinate 1,093,444,032, forward strand.
CGATGGCAGAGTTTGGGCTCTCTGCACATCTCACCTGTCACACTGGCTGCAGGGTCTTGCCTCTCTGGGCTTCACAACAGTCACACGAGTTGCAGAGCACGGTCTCTCGGCATATTGCCTGTCCCATCAGTGGCAGAGTTTGAGCTCTCTGCACATCTCACCTGTCACACTGGCTGCAGGGTGTAGCCTCTCTGGGCTCCACAACAGTCACACTAGTCGCAGAGCACAGTCTCTCTCGGCATGTTGCCTGTCGCACTAGCTGAAGAGCTTGGGCTCTCTGGACATCTCACCTGTCACACTGGCTGCAGAGTCTGCCTTCCCTTTCTGGACCTGTGCCGTGTGATATTAGACAGTGAACTTTGCCTTCCATGACATGGGCATGCTGAGCTTCGCTAATCTTTTATTTTCACCTGCCACATTGGCTGCAGAGCTTGGCTTCTCTGGGCCTCTAACCTTCCACCCTGGCTGCAGAGCACGGCCTCTCTGGGCATCTCTTCTTTCACAGCGGCGGTAAAGCCTGGGTCACCTGAGTTTCTCGCTTGCCTCACAGGGTGCAGGGCCTAGCTTTTCTGGCCCTCTCATCTGTCACACTGGATTCTGTGGATAAGCTCTCTAGATGTCCAGATAGCCCCACAGAGGGCAGAGCCAGGCCTACATGACTTCTTCCAGAGACTGACCTATCCGGACTTCTCACCGGTCTCACCGCCGGCAAAGCCAAACTCCTCAGGGACACATCCCTGCAGAGACTGGCCGATCGCGGGCTTCTCAATGGACCCCAAAATGTGATGAATGGAAAGCTATGAGGTCTCTCACCTAGCATTCCACAAAGCGATTAAAACCATACTCTTTAACTAAACCTTACCCATGACTGCTTACTCTCTATGTACCCGCTATTGGATTATCTGTAACCTGCCTACATTACATGTATGTAACCTTTATGAAACTAAGTATGCCACTTATATGTAACAGTATGTACCCGCTATTGCATTATCTGTAACCTGTCTACATTACATGTATGTAACCTTTATGAAACTAAGTATGCCACAATTAACAGTGCCATAATGTCTTTGGGCTGCATGTGCGCTATACAAATGTAAAAAAATAAATAAAAAAATAAATACATATGAATGAATTGAAACCACTGGCATTGCACTGGGCAGCTTCTGTTACTTCATTTCCCCGCCATCTGCACAATCACAGCGAGGTACCAGCCTTATGTAAAATAGCACTTGGCCTCCTACCATTGAGAGCCTTCCAGCTGAACTGAAAGGCCTCGACACTGCAAACAAATAGACATCCCATTTCTTCTTGGGTTGAAAAAAAAGGAAAAAAGTAGAAAGTAAATTTGGGAATCCACAGTGTCACAGTCTGCTCGGACTGGCGATCCACGGGGATACCAGTCACCCACAGTCTGAGTGGATTTGTCCACTGACCTGCCTTTAGCATAATCTTATGCTTTACCTGTGCTGGGTGAGCTGACTCCAGGGGGCACCCCCTGAACCTGAGGGCGAGGACCAGGGAGGAACTTCTGACTCTAATTCCAGCGCTGGCTGAATACTCACTATTCCCCCTCGTGCTGACCTGCTTGGGCCTCCTCGTTTTTGTTCTTGAACTTGGGAATTCACCCTCTCTTCTTTCGCTACTCCTGCCTTCCCTACTCCCGGCTCCTGCTGCCTCCTCAGCAGAGGGTTGTGCCTACTCCTGCCCCCACTGGTCTTCTAGATCTTTGGGGCGTCTACAGAACATTCCCTCTCTGTCTCTCCCTGTCGAGGTTTACCTGCTGTCCGCCTCCTTCTCTAACCCTCAAACCTTCTCCTTTCTTTGTCTGGGGGTGCCCTGCTACCAAACCCCTGGGAAATCTTTCTCTGCAACCCCTTGGAGATCTCTTATCCCAAACATCTGGGGTATCTCTCTCACCAACCCCTGGGATATCTCTCTGTAACCTCTATATTATCTCTTGCTCCAACCTGTGGGGTATCTCTCTCTCTCCAGCCCCTGGGGTATGTCTCTCGCCAGCTTCAGGGGTCATCCTCTCTTCAATTTCTCTCTGAGGGTTTTTTCCCCTCCCCCTTTCTGCTCTCTTTCACCGTCAACTCCTTCCTTCTTCATCAGGCGCCTCCAAAGCACACTATTCCGAGCCTCCAGTACACGCCTTCTCCTTGTCTCCACTCGCTATCTGCAATTTTACTCGCTTTGCCTTTTTGGTAATTTATCCCTTCCTTTGCGGTTGGTCCTGGTGATATGTGTTTCAAGTGAGGATGCTTAAGGGTGTGTGATTGGGCCAGGTTATCTCCTGGTCAGTCTCTCTTCTGTGTTCAGGTCTCTAACCCCCAATCTTTTCCTCTCCGCTGACCGAACCTAATTAGCGTTGGTCCACCATCTTGGATTTTCAAACTATGCGTGGAATTGGAGGGATTGTCTGGTGGTTGGCAGGCCCTGAGCATTCTCCTGTGGTTTTTCTTGATCTTGCAAGGTAAAGCAGGGATGAGCGGGGCTTCCTGGTTCTCGAGTCCCAGTGCCTATGAACAAGTTGTTACGGGCAGAGGTCTTCTGCCATCAGGGTATGCATTTGGGAATCTCTTACTCCTGCTTCTCTGTCTGAACTCATCTACTTAAAGAGGCTGTGCTAACAGATGAGTCCTTGTGACAATTCCTTACCAAGCTCATTGCTGGCGGTGGGGTTGATCAGGTCATCCTCTCTTCACCACCCCCTGCCCAGGGCTCACGTAGCTGATGGTGGTACCTTGGTTCCTTGGTCACCCATCTCCAAACCCTAGCCCAAGGCACAAAGCCCCGAGAAGCCAGGTGTGCAGCTTGTGAGACAGATGGGAAACCCAGATAGGTCATGCTCTACAGCCATTGTGACAATCATGAGGCCCGGAGAGTCCATGCTCTGCAGTCTGTGTGATGGGCGAAATGACAGGAGAAGCATCCCTCTGCAGCTAGTTTGACAGGTGAAAGGCCCAGAGAGGGCAGGATCTGTAGCCAGTGTAAGGAGGAATAAGCTCATACTGACAAAACTATGCAATCTGTGTCACAGGGAAGATGCCCAGGGAAGCTAACATCGGCAGCCGGTGTGATAGGCGACATTCCTAGATAGGTAAGCCGCTGCAGACAGTGTGACAGCAAAGAGGTCCAAGGAAGGAAACACATTCCTATATAGGCTAGTCGCTGCAGACAGTGTGACAGCGAAGAAGCCCAAGGAAGCTAACATCGGCAGCCGGTGTGATAGGCAACATTCATAGATAGGTAAGCCGCTGCAGACAGTGTGACAGCAAAGAGGTCCAAGGAAGGAAACACATTCCTATATAGGCTAGTCGCTGCAGACAGTGTGACAGCGAAGAGGTCCAAGGAAGCTAACACCTGCAGCCAGTGTGATAGGCAAGATTTCTAGAGATGCTGTCCACTGCAGACAGTGTGAATGCGAAGAGGCCCAAGGAAGCTAACATCGGCAGCCGGTGTGATAGGCGACATTCCTAGATAGGTAAGCCGCTGCAGACAGTGTGACAGCAAAGAGGTCAAAGGAAGGAAACACATTCCTATATAGGCTAGTCGCTGCAGACAGTGTGACAGCGAAGAGGTCCAAGGAAGCTAACACCTGCAGCCAGTGTGATAGGCAAGATTTCTAGAGATGCTGTCCACTGCAGACAGTGTGACTGCGAAGAGGCCCAAGGAAGCTAACATCGGAAGCCAGTGTGATAGGTGACATTCCTATATAGGCTAGTCGCTGCAGACAGTGCAACAGTGAAGAGGCCCAAGGAAGCTAACACATTCCTAGATAGGCTAGTCGCTGCAGACAGTGTGACAGTGAAGGGGCCCAAGGAAGCTAACACATTCCTAGATAGGCTAGTCGCTGCAGACAGTGTGACAGTGAAGAGGCCCAAGGAAGCTAACATTGGAAGCCAGTGTGATAAGTGACATTCCTAGATAGGCTAGTCGCTGCAGACAGTGTAACAGTGAAGAGGCCCAAGAAAGCTAACACATTCCTAGATAGGCTAGTTGCTGCAGACAGTGTGACAGTGAAGAGGCCCAAGGAAGCTAACACATTCCTAGATAGGCTAGTCGATGCAGACAGTGTGACAGTGAAGAGGCCCAAGGAAGCTAACACATTCCTAGATAGGCTAGTCGCTGCGGACAGTTTGAAAGTGAAGAGGCCCAAGGAAGCTAACACATCCCTAGATAGGCTGGTCGCTGCAGACAGTGTGACAGTGAAGTGACCCAAGGAAGCTAACACATTCCTAGATTGGCTAGTCGCTGCAGACAGTGTGACAGTGAAGAGGCCCAAGGAAGCTAACACATTCCTAGATAGGCTGTCCAGTGCAGACAGTGTCACAGCCAAGAGGTCCAGGGAAGCTAACACCTGCAGCCAGAGTGAAAGGCGAGATTCCTATAGAGGCTGTCTGCTGCAGACAGTGTCGTAGCCAATAGGCCCAGGCAATCTAACACCTGCAGCCAGAGTGATAGGCAAGATTTCTAGAGATGCTGTCCGCTGCAGACAGCGTGACTCTGAAGAGGCCCAAGGAAGCTAACATCGGCAGGCATTGTGATAGGCAAAATTCCTAGATAGGCTAGTTGCTGGAGACAGTGTGACTGCGAAGAAGCCCAAGGAAGCTAACATCGGCATCTGGTGTGATAGGTGACATTCCTAGATAGGCTAGCCGCTGCAGACAGTGTGACAACGAAGAGGCCCAAGGAAGCTAACATTGGAAGCCAGTGTGATAAGTGACATTCCTAGATAGGCTAGTCGCTGCAGACAGTGTAATAGTGAAGAGGCCCAAGGAAGCTAACAGATTCCTAGATAGGCTAGTCGCTGCAGACAGTGTGACTGCCAGGAGGTCCAAGGAAGCTAACACATTTCTAGACAGGCTAGTCGCTGCAGACAGTGTGACTGCGATGAGGACCAAGGAAGCTAATAGATTCCTAGATAGGCTAGTCACTGCAGACAGGTGACAGTGAAGAGACCCAAGGAAGCTAACACATTCCTAGATAGGCTAGTCGCTGCAGACAGTGTGACAGTGAAGTGACCCAAGGAAGCTAACACATTCCTAGATTGGCTAGTCGCTGCAGACAGTGTGACAGTGAAGAGGCCCAAGGAAGCTAACACATTCCTAGATAGGCTGTCCACTGCAGACAGTGTCACAGCCAAGAGGTCCAGGGAAGCTAACACCTGCAGCCAGAGTGATGGGCGAGATTTCTATAGAGGCTGTCTGCTGCAGACAGTGTCATAGCCAATAGGCCCAGGCAATCTAACACCTGCAGCCAGAGTGATAGGCAAGATTTCTAGAGATGCTGTCCGCTGCAGACAGTGTGACTCTGAAGAGGCCCAAGGAAGCAAACATCGGAAGCCAGTGTGATAGGTGACATTCCTAGATAGGTAAGCCGCTGCAGACAGTGTGACAGCAAAGAGGTCCAAGGAAGGAAACAAATTCCTATATAGGCTAGTCGCTGCAGACAGTGTGACAACGAAGAAGCCCAAAGAAGCTAACATCGGCAGCCGGTGTGATAGGGGGCATTCCTAGATAGGTAAGCCGCTGCAGACAGTGTGACAGCAAAGAGGTCCAAGGAAGGAAACACATTCCTATATAGGCTAGTCGCTGTAGACAGTGTGACAGCGAAGAGGTCCAAGGAAGCTAACACCTGCAGCCAGTGTGATAGGCAAGATTTCTAGAGATGCTGTCCACTGCAGACAGTGTGACTGCGAAGAGGCCCAAGGAAGCTAACATCGGCAGCCGGTGTGATAGGCGACATTCCTAGATAGGTAAGCCGCTGCAGACAGTGTGACAGCAAAGAGGTCCAAGGAAGGAAACACATTCCTATATAGGCTAGTCGCTGCAGACAGTGTGACAGCGAAGAGGTCCAAGGAAGCTAACACCTGCAGCCAGTGTGATAGGCAAGATTTCTAGAGATGCTGTCCACTGCAGACAGTGTGAGTGCGAAGAGGCCAAAGGAAGCTAACATCGGAAGCCAGTGTGATAGGTGACATTCCTATATAGGCTAGTCGTTGCAGACAGTGTAACAGTGAAGGGGCCCAAGGAAGCTAACACATTCCTAGATAGGCTAGTCGCTGCAGACAGTGTGATAGTGAAGAGGCCCAAGGAAGCTAACACATTCCTAGCTATGCTAGTCGCTGCAGACAGTGTGACAGTGAAGAGGCCCAAGGAAGCTAACACATCCCTAGATAGGCTGGTCGCTGCAGACAGTGTGACAGTGAAGTGACCCAAGGAAGCTAACACATTCCTAGATTGGCTAGTCGCTGCAGACAGTGTGACAGTGAAGAGGCCCAAGGAAGCTAACACATTCCTAGATAGGCTGTCCAGTGCAGACAGTGTCACAGCCAAGAGGTCCAGGGAAGCTAACACCTGCAGCCAGAGTGATAGGCGAGATTCCTATAGAGGCTGTCTGCTGCAGACAGTGTCGTAGCCAATAGGCCCAGGCAATCTAACACCTGCAGCCAGAGTGATAGGCAAGATTTCTAGAGATGCTGTCCGCTGCAGACAGCGTGACTCTGAAGAGGCCCAAGGAAGCTAACATCGGCAGGCATTGTGATAGGCAAAATTCCTAGATAGGCTAGTTGCTGGAGACAGTGTGACTGCGAAGAAGCCCAAGGAAGCTAACATCGGCATCTGGTGTGATAGGTGACATTCCTAGATAGGCTAGCCGCTGCAGACAGTGTGACAACGAAGAGGCCCAAGGAAGCTAACATTGGAAGCCAGTGTGATAAGTGACATTCCTAGATAGGCTAGTCGCTGCAGACAGTGTAATAGTGAAGAGGCCCAAGGAAGCTAACAGATTCCTAGATAGGCTAGTCGCTGCAGACAGTGTGACTGCCAGGAGGTCCAAGGAAGCTAACACATTTCTAGACAGGCTAGTCGCTGCAGACAGTGTGACTGCGATGAGGACCAAGGAAGCTAATAGATTCCTAGATAGGCTAGTCACTGCAGACAGGTGACAGTGAAGAGGCCCAAGGAAGCTAACACATTCCTAGATAGGCTAGTCGCTGCAGACAGTGTGACAGTGAAGTGACCCAAGGAAGCTAACACATTCCTAGATTGGCTAGTCGCTGCAGACAGTGTGACAGTGAAGAGGCCCAAGGAAGCTAACACATTCCTAGATAGGCTAGCTGCTGCAGACAGTGTGACAGTGAAGAGGCCCAAGGAAGAGAACACATTCCTAGATAGGCTAGTCGCCGCAGACAGTTTGACAGTAAAGAGGCCCAAGGAAGCTAACATCGGCAGCCAGTGTGATAGGCGAGATTCCTAGATAGGCTAGCCACTGCAGACTGTGTCACAGCCGAGAGGCCCAGGCAAGCTAACACCTGCAGAATCGAAATTTGGAGGCTGTGTGGCAGGTGAGACAGCCATATAGCTCAAGCTCTGCAGCAAATGTCACTGGCGTGAGACCCCCAGTCAATGCTCTGACGTCAGTGTGATAGGCGAAAAGGTAGGCGTGGTCTGTCTTTGGAGGCAGTAAGGCCGACGAGAGGACCAGAGAGACCAGTGTCTGTAGCATTGTAAGAATCGAAAAGCTTTGATTGGCTAAGCCTTGCAGCTCATGTGTGAGAAGCCTGGGGAGACGAAGTTCTCCAGTCTGTGTGACAGTCCAGAGACCCAGAGAGAGCAGACTCTGCAGCCAGTGAGACTAGTGATGAGCCCAGATTGACCAAGCACCCCGTCTAAAGTGGCAGGCAAAAGACCAGTGCAAATATATCAAAACATCACAACTGTACATAATATTGAATCCGTTGATATTGGAACAGGCCCTGCAGGCATATGTTCACATTCATATCCATTCCACTACTGAAGAACAAACTCTATTCACTCTGATATAAAACACCCGTGATTTGGCGATGGGGAGCCATTGCAGTAGACATACATATCGGTGGCTCTGCGCTGACAAAGTTTCATAATTTGTATGTCAGAGTTCAAATGTGCATATTGAAAGGTGGCGTACACGCGTGTATCCTGCCTTTTGCCCTGTACATATGCACTCCGCCATGCAAATGAGTAAACTCTGCCTACCATGCTCGCATGGCAGGCAGCATTTACAATTCGATATTGCGGATTAGGCAGGCAGCATTTACAATTACAATTAAACGTTGCCTTCCATGTGCACCTGGCAGGAAGCGTTTAATTGAAATTGTAAACTCTGCGAGCATGGCTGGCTGCGTTTACAATGGATCCCTATGGAGTCTGCCTGCTTTATGTTGACACATAAAGCCAGCTGGCTCCATAGGGATCCCCAGCATTTGCCCCGGCAGGAAAATGTATGCTGTGGCAAATGCTGGGTCATTTGTATGGCAGAAAGGAAGGAAGAAGGCGGAAAAACAATTTGAGTTCCACCCCTCCTCTCTGCTATACAAATGAATGAAAATGAGCCCTGGAGTCAATGGAAGGTGTAAAAGCCTTAAGCAAGGCTTTAACGTCTTTCATTGACCTTATGGCTCATTGGAAAATTAACTTAACCATGTTTTATAATTATAACATTATATTTTTGACAACATAAAGTCCATGGAAAAGGGTTGTTTTAGGAAGTCTAGATGTGCAAATCATCTAGATACTTTTTAGATTTGTAGACAATTATTTTGAATACAGCATTTTCTCCAGGTCGACATACAAGTTTCGGCATAATTATCAATTTAATACCCTTTTGCCTGTATCAGGTCAATAATAGAATTAGAGTTTATTCTAAGATACTCCTTAGTGGTAGAAGTATCTCATGTCTTAGGCATCTTAGTGTTGATTCTAGCAACCTGTCACATATTTAGGACAGATTCCCTCGATATGGGTGTGACTGTGCTCTTCCCAGCTGGCACTCTAGTGAGTGCTGAGGTAAAGCAAATCAAAGAGCCACAGCAATATGTGGTTTGGACTGAGCGTGCAAGCTGCATCAGAGTTGCAGAAAATTCAACTGAGAAGTAACATATTGAAGAGAATTACTTATTTTTTTCGTGTTTCACATGCTGGGTACCATCTGGGTGTGACATGCTTTATGAATGACATTCTCAGGTCGCCATTCCTGAAATAACTTCAATGCCTTTATAAAATGACATGCAAAAGTCGATAATGTGAGTTCAAATTCAGTGCGAATGGAGATTGTCTAGTTTTGATCTAACAGGTATCCGTGGCGGTATTGTGCTAAAAGTGACTATGTCGATTCAGTCTAATCGTTTTTTTGCATTCTGGTGCCTGCAGCTGTGCTCTACCCCCTTACAATACGTGGCAGCCTACAATGCCTGTATAAAACCCTGTAAATAATGTTCTTATCACGGGGTAATTGTGACATCACTACCGACCTGTAATTATAAAATGACATCACTATTGTTCTGCAATTCGTTATTTCAGTCCACTTGTGACATCACAAGGCCAGCTGCTCATTGAAGCACAGAGTAGACGTCCAGCTGTCACCGCAGCGCTTAATTAAAGCTATGACCTGCTTTTCAAATTCTCTTCTCGTGCCATAGCTTTCTGGGACACTTTACAGCCATTAAGGGATAAGAAACTGTTTATGGTAGTATGCTTATTTTGTGCAGCACTGGAGTTAAACTCACGAGAGAGAGAATCTATCTGCATGTTGTTACTTATGCTGAAGCACAAAACGTTTTATGATGCATTTTATTTAAACTTCTTAAACTATCTGCCACATTTTAGAAGCTGCGGATTAAGATGTTTTTAATCCATACAGATCCTATGTTGATTAAAGAGGGTGACAGTGTGTGGTCACGTGTAAGCATTAAAATACACTCTGACATATGTAAAAAGGTATTGCAAGTCACCTCAGAGTTCCAGGGCATTACAAAGGGATTCGAAATCCAGACTCGGCTCATCAGAGCTCAGAGGAAGAACCGGGAAAGGCTGAGTTGATCACTCCGGGCGTGGGACTGCTGAGCTGATCACTCCGGGCGTGGGACTGCTGGACATTGCAAGCTTTAGAGGCTCTCGGCTTGAATAGCATAACACCACTAGTGACTTTACAGTGCGTTTTTACCTGCATTCGATGACCTCTAGAGAACAGGGCGTGTCGTATCATGAAAACACAACGGTCTGGACACTGATTTTATGCCCCCAAAGTATGAGTCAGCCTTGGCGGGAACGCAGCCTGTGACCACGAGGTGGCGGCATACCCGGCGCCCACAACGGCTGAGTCATCGGTCAGCATCTAGAATATATTTTAGGATCATGGGGGAGACATTTGTGAGGAAAGGCGCACGGGACAGGTCTGGGATGGTCGACCACTAGCCGCTGTGGGTGGGGGTGCTCTCTGTACATCTAGACATTGTTTTTAGGGATTTTCTACAGGTAAAACATCTCCAGACCTGTCACATACATGCTAACGCTATGCACTCCATTCAGGAGGTACTAGTCCAGTCCTGGTTTTAACTATGCATGTCCCCAGAAGGCAAAGCTAAAACCAGGACTGGACTACTTTCTCCTGAATGGAATGGATCATGTTGGCATGTTTGGTGTCACAGCCATCAGAACCCACCGACACAGAGTGAGCAGGGTTCCTAGTGATTGCATCGAATGCAAAAGCATCGAATGCAAAACCATTGGAAAACAATGTATCGAAAAAAATTTTTTTTTAATGGGGGGTCTCCCTCAACCCCTGTTTTTTTTACCCCTTAACACCCATTATAGTAAAAATAAACTTTACCTACAAATCAAATGCATGTTTTCAATGCATTTTTTCGATGCTTTTGCATTCCATACTATGTATTCGATGCAATGCATGGATACCAGTGAGCAGTTTGGGAGTAAATGAGGACGCATCCGGAAGGCGTGTGCCTCTGTGACACTGGAAGGCCAGGTGATGAATAAGCCACATGTCAGACTCAACGGCCGGTAAGGCTGGAGCGGAGGCCGTATCCCTGAACACCCAATTGGCTTGCAGCAGTCAGTGGTGTTTGGGCCTCTGAAAGGCGGGTCAGTAAGGCTGGACCAGAGTATCTGGGCAGAGCGCCATGTCTCTAAAGGCTCGGTTTGCTTAGGGCAGTGAGTCGATGTTGTGCCTTGGAAAGGCTCACAAGCCTAGTGCAGAGTCAGCTGAAGCCTGGTAAGGCTGGGGAAGAGACCCATGTCTCTGAAGATCAGGTGTGCTAGGGCTGTCACCGTGCTTGTGGCACTGGCTGGGATGGTGTCAGTATTATGTCAGGCTCACCTCTGAAAGGCTGGTAGGGCTGGGCATGGGTGGTGTCAGCCTCTGGCTAGCGAGGGCTTAAGCCCTCCCACTTTGAGGAAGAAGTCACCCGTGTGTTGTGATGCCCAGCTCTTTGTTCCAATACCAATGATGCCTAGTCCCTTGTTCCAATACCAAAGAGTGCGATGGCAAGAGCCAGTCAAATTTCTCACCTCAGAGAGCGGTGTGTTTACTTGAACTTTGAACAACCATTAACGTGATGGCAGCAGCAAAGATACAGTTGTAGAAGGTATACCAGAGGACCAAGGTACGTGCTACACAGTCACTGTTTCCGCAGAGTGCCCAGGCCCAACAAATCCTCCCCCGGTAATGATGGAGGACTCAGCCAAGGGCAAGTTAGAACTGTCCTTTATTTTCCATAACAGACAGGGATCATACAGGAACATGAAATCTCCAGCAACCACAACTCCTGGGCCCATGTCACAGGTTTTTGTTACCAAATCACGTCATAACTTTCAACCTCTCCCAAAAAACCTAAGAGCCCTCTCTATTGATATCTATAGAAGGCACCTATATCCACTGGCGTAACAGGGGCCCCCGCAGCCCCCGCGGTGCGGGGGGGCCCGTGGTGTGGGGGGCCCCACCAGCACATGGCTGGGAGGGGGCCCCAGTAAAAAAAAAAAAAAATTCTAAAAAAAAAAAAGTTTCTTTTGAAATTCACTCTGCATTCATAAAGAACATTTCTGTAACAGAAATAATTTCTTTATGAAGGCAGAGTGACTACAAAAAGAAACTTTCTTTTTGAAGTCTGAGGGCCCCCGTACCCCATGGCATGGAAGACCCTAGGCTGGAGGCCTCCATGTCATGGGGTGGAGGGGGGGGGTGGGGAACCCTATACCTTAAAAAAGAAATTGTTTGTTTTTGAAGCCACTCAGCCATCATAAAGAAATTATTTTGATTATGGTTCGGTCCTTAACTGAAATAATTTCTTAATTAAGTTATAGTGACTTAAAAAAGAAACAATGGGGCTCATTCTGACCATGCCGGTCCGGAAACAACGGTGCTGGTAAGCTTACAGGCACTGTTGTTTCCGGACCGGGATATTACAGGTCTGCCTGGTGGGGCTGCCGTGCCCGACAGGTCTGACCCTGCCAGGCACAGCAGCCACGGTAGGCAGACCTGTCACGGAAGCACCGGCACCGTTAACAATGGTGCAGGTGCTTCTGTGTCCCCATTCCCGTGGAGTCTGGGGTTTAACGAAATTACCGGCACCTGATTTCCCAGCCGCCGGACTTGAAATAGCACGGTGGCACCGGGAAGTCAGGCCATAGTAATTTTTTATGGGTCTGGCGGCAACCCGCCGGTAGCACCGGCACGGTTACCGCTGGACCCGTAATGAGCCCCAATTTCTTTTTTAAGTAATAGGGCCCCCCCTCAACTCCATGAAGTGTGCGTGTATGAGTCTATGGTGAAAGGGTGCACACTCAAATGTATAGCCGGCTGCCTGTGTGTGTATGGTGAAAGGGTGCACACTTAAATGTATGGGTGGCTGTGGGGTTGTGCCTGCATGGTGAAAGGGTGCACACATAAATGTATAGGTGGCTACCTGTGTGAGTGTATGGTGAAAGGGTGCACACTTAAATGTGTGGATGACTGGGTGTGTATAAGGTGAATGGTGTGTGTGCTTGTGTACAGGGGCACAAGAAAACCTTCATTTCGGGGGGCTAACCCTTCAAATGTTGGGAGAGGCGCTAACTTCACATGCGGTGGGGAGGGGGAAACTTATTTGTGTGGGCGCATCCAAATTATTTACGCATTTTAATGAGACTATTCTAGTGCAGATTCAATGTTACAAGCAGTTAACTCTCTCCTATAAGTCTCCTGTTCCCTCTCTACCCTTCCAATCACTCCCCTGGCATGCAAGTACTAAACCCACATCACGATTTCAATCGCCTAAACAATGTGGCATTTGAATGCAGGTACTAACAGTGAAATGCTTTACGTTGGTAATTGCTGGGTTCTTGTTAACAGCAAAAACCAGGTGCCGTTTAAAATCTGTGTCCTGTTCGGTCTGGCAACTGCTCTAAAGGTTAGCCAAGTTGAGTCAATATAGCCCAAAATGTCAGGGGGGGTAGTGCTGAAGCCCAGTCAACTCAATGGTGTTGCGCTACTACTTGTGTTTAATGCCTTACTTACTCCTAGCCCTATTCTTCCTCGTCCCAGTACTTATATACGAGGCAGTACGTGTGTTTGAGGCACTCTACCTCATACAAAAGTACTGGGAAGAGGTAGAGGTACATGGAGGTAATGCCTGATTTAGCTACCTGTAATCTTCATCACTCCTAGTCCCACTGTTCCTCATCCCAGTACTTACCTATGAGGCAAGGAGCCTCATACGAAAGCTCTGGGACAAGGAAGAGGGACGCAGAGGTAATTCTGGGCCAAGGAGCTGATTGTGGAGGTTGGGGTGGTGGGTGGGAGGGAGAGTGGATGTGTGGGGGGGCAGGATTGTGTGATAAATCATAATGGTTGTCCATGTCCAGGCTAAGCAGGCATGATATGTGGTATTAGTGGCTAGAGAGGCATTTTGATTTAGCCAGTCTAGTCATTCCTTAGTTTGGTATGACTTTCTTTTAACTGGATATTTCTGATAAAGAAGTCCTGCTAACTTTAATTACCTGGCTAGATTGGCATTTGGGTGCTGCCAGTCTAGCCATTTCTTACTGCGGCATTGTATATTTTTTTGGGCATCTGTGATAAAATGATATGATGTGATTCAAGTCATTTATAATGCGCCTGTACACAAGTGTATACAAGGGAGGGATGATAGAGGGAGGACAAGACAAACAATCTCACTAGGCCTTGTGTCATTGTGAGAACGAGAAGTGCAAGGGAAAAGGGAGCAGGGAAGTGCAAGTGAGAGGGGAGGGGAAAACAGGGCAGCAATGCTCTCAGTAAATGCAGCCAGGGCAGAGCAGCTATTGGTTGTGCAAGGAGAACAATGGACTGCAGGGTTACAGTTACAGCCCCTAAGTGCATGGTAGGCCCGGAGACAGTGCAAGGGTGACCAACCAAGAAAGAGCCTGGACTCAGAGAGACTCTGAGGGTAGCCAAGCAGCCAGTCAGTACAGCAGACAGGATTGGTCAGGTAGGTCTTCAGGGGGGGAGAGAGAGCGAAAGCAGCAGAGAAGAGGAAAGCTTTTAGCTGCTTCCGAAACTTCAGGTTGTCCGCCTCAAGTTTGAGAGGGGCAAGGAGGCCATTCCAGTTGGAGGCACCAGCAGAGGAGAGAGGTCTACCCCCACTCTCTGCCTGGAGAAATGTCTAAGCCTTAGAGAGTTGGAGGTAGCTGAGTGAAGGGTTAGAGAAAGAAGGTATTTTGGAAGAGACCATTGGATTTAGTGTTGGCACTGGCCCCAGAAAGCTTTGTGGGCAATGCAAAGGTTCTTGAACTTGATCCTTGCAGCCAGTGGAGAGATTTCAGGGCTGGAGAAATACAATCCCAGGGCTTGAGGCCAAGGCTAAGTCTTGCAGTCCTGTTCTGGATTATTTGCAGATGACAGAGACTAGAGGAAGACAGATTGAGAAAGTGGCTGTTGCAGTAGTCCAGCTTAGAGACAGTGAGCTTCTGGTGGAGAGTGAGAAAGGGAAGAGTCCCTTTGAGGAGGAGCAGCTGGTAGTGGGACTTCTTGGTGATGTCCGAGATGTTAGGAGAGAAAGAGAGTGTGGCGTTGAAGATGACACCAAGGTTTTTTGCCTCGCAGGAAGGCAAAGGAAGAGGGCCCAAGGTGGTCTGCTATAGTGAGAGAGGAAACACAGTGGCAAGGGCCCCAATGAGAAGGATCTCTGTCTTACTGGCATTAAGGCAGAGATTGTTGGAGGCGCACCAATCCTGAATCGTGGATAGACAGTCAGGAATGAGCAAGAGAGGAGAGGAGGATGAGGGGAGCCTGAAGGAAAGCTGAGTCATCCGCACAACACTGAAAGTTAGAGGATAAGGTAGAGATCAGGGAGGCCAAAGTGGCCAAGTAGAGGTTGAAAAACCAGCGTGAGAGGATAGAGCCCTGGGGAATGCCACAGGTAGAGAGAGGTGGCGGAGGGAATGGGACCACAATCGACCTGGGAGCGGAGTGGCGGTCCAAGTGGAAGTAGGTCAGTCACTCTAGGGTCTGATCTGTGATGCCCAGGTTCTCACAGAGTCGATTGATCAGGATGGCGATGTTGACCCTGTCGAAAGCAGAGGAAAGATGAAGGATGAGAATAGAAGGAATGCTGGAATCAAGGTTAGAGAGCAGCACAGGTGTTAAGGAGAGCAGTTTCCATGCCTCTGGCAGCTCTGAAGCCAGACTGATGGTCATGGAGACAACCAACAGATTCAGTGTGGAGAGTAAGCTGGGAGATGGCAAGCTTTTCCAAGAGTTTGCTCAGGAAAGGTGGAGATTGAGCGATAGTTTTCCAGCAGGTAGGATCAGCAGACTGCTTCTTGAGCAGTGGGTGCACAAGGGAGTGCTCAAAGGGAGAGGGGAACATTGCAGTGGCGAAAGGGTGTGCAGTCATAATGTCGACAGTCAAAATGTCGACAAATAAATGTCGAAAAACAATAATGTCGACAAACAAAAATGTCGACATTTTTCGATATTTTTTCGAAATTTTGTATTTATTGTAAGAATAAATAAATAAATAAATAAATATAATTAGAATGGGAGGGTGGTTGGAGGGGGTGTGGGGGGGGGTGGCAGGGGGGTGTTGGGTGAGGGGGGGTTGGGGGGACCCCCCCCAATAGTAAATGATACTCTTTTTGGTTATTTATTTATTGAAAAAATAAATAAATAAATAAATATATAATTAGAATGTGTTGAGTATGAGGGGTGGGAGGGTGGTTGGGGAGGGTGTGGGAGGGTGTGGGAGGGTGGCAGGGGGGTGTTGGGTGAGGGGGACCCCCCCCAATAGTAAATTATACTCTTTTTGGTTATTTATTTATTGAAAAAATAAATAAATAAATATATAATTAGAATGTGTTCAGTATGAGGGGTGGGAGGGTGATGGTGGGGGGCGTGGGGGGGGTGACAGGGGGGTGTTGGGTGAGGTGTTGATAGTTTTAAGTGACATTTTTTTGTCGACATTTTTTTTTCGAAAAAATGACTTTTTACATTATAAGTATAGGATGTCGACATTATTATTTTCGACATTTTTTTTTCAACATTTTTGTTTGTCGACATTTTTTTTTCGACATTTTGACTATAAACCGGCGAAAGAGTGATTACAGAAATCGGCCAAGGCTGGAGTGAGGGTGTCAATATGGGCTTTGATGGTTCTGGAGGAGCAGCGGAGCACCTGTTTGGACGACACTTTCATAGATCGGACTTGTCTAGAAACCTTGTCAGGTGTTGTCAGAGAGAAAGAGGAAAAAGGAGGAGGAGAGAAGAGATGGCCAAAATGGGCCGAGAGAGGAAGAGGACATAGAGGACAGGATGTCCTGAGATTTAGCAGAGAAATGAGAGGCCAGAGCTGTACAGAGGGCATGGGAGCCAACAGAAGAGGTATAGACCACAACAGGATTGACCAGTTCCTTGCAGATTTTAAAGAGTTTGGCCGTGTTGTTCGAGGCCATGGAGACACATGCTTTATTGTGTGCTCTCTTCTTGATGAGTGTTATTGCTTTGACTGGCATTTTGCTGAAAACAGTCTAGGTATGTCTAAATGTGGCCTGGCATTCTGTACTATAATGTTATTACGTGTTTACACTGGTCTACATTGTGCAGCCAGTTGGAAGCATTAATGTTCCTGTGCACTGTTGGTTACTTGCAGGTATTGGATTGTGTTACCCTACAAAACAATTGCAAACACTCTGGCTTTATAGCCAATTTATCTCAGAAAGTGTGCTGTTTTTTGCATTAAAACACATATTTATATCTTTTTCCTAGTGCAGTGTGCGGCATACCCCTTCAGCAGCACGTTCATGCGTATTGTGCAAGCGTGACAGTCTAGGCCGGCCCAGAGTGTGGCGCAACCCGTGATTTGTTGCCGAGTTGGGGGGCCCCCTCAGCATGGCTCGCAGGGGGGCCCCCACATTTTGTGTTACGCCACTGCCTATATCTGTTAGCTTACTGGTCCTTCCATGTCAGGTGGTCTCGCCTGAGACTTCCCCAATAACTATCTATTACATTGTAAGGTCGCAGGACTACAATTGGCCCTTGCCCATTTCCCTCCACCCTATGATTTGTGCTCCCTGATTGGCTGGAGCGGATCTCCTTAGGCCGGGGACCCCGCTCTGTTCTCAGTGCTCTGTGTACCTTCTCAAGGTGATGAGGAAGACTGTGTGTCCCAATTGTTGCCACTAGTATATCCACCTAGCCTGAGAGAGTGCCTATGACTTTCAATGTTTGTTGGGCCACACATGTATCGGTTCTTGTCTGCTTCGCTGGAAACAGCTTCTCTTCCCACCATGGGTAAATGGCTATTGTTCAGCTTGGCCGCGTCACGTGGGTGGGGACCGCAAAACTGAGTTTTTGGTCTGTCATTAGTGAGGATTTGTTCTGCTATTTTGTAGGTGGCTCCATGCCCCATGGAGTCAGGAATGTTCCACACACCTTAGGCCTTGGCTGCAAGCACTAGCTCTTCGCTTCCATGTCTTCGTTCCTAGTTCTGATGCCTGTGGTTTAGTGCAATTTCACCACAGTCGTTATATGGCTCCTCTATGTCTATATATGTATATTTTATTGCTTTCTCTTGAGGTTAGTAGTATTCGGCTCTTCCAGGTTCCATATACATCCCTGAGGTTCCATATGGTTAGTTGCAATAAGTGGCTGCAAACATGTTTTGCGTGACGCTTGCTCTCTTGCGTTTCTGCATTTCTGTATTTGGCTAATGAAAGAAAATAAGACAGACTTCTGACAGTGTGTACATGTATCTGTCCTCTATCTATAGACCTGTGTATGCATGTTCTTCGTGTGTGCACGTGTGTGTCCGTGTAACTTTGTGCAGGGATGCAAGTTTGTTTCATGGCTAACATTAATTACTAGGTCGTGGTGTCTCTAATGACATCAGCACAGTTGGATATTTATAGTTAGTTAACCCGGTCTTTACCCTGTCATCTGGTCAGTTGTTGATGACCCATCAATATAATGTAGGTCTACTCCCTCAAGTGCGTTCTCCTGTACCTTTGGGATGTCGTTCTTGTTTTCTATGTTGGCGGTGCAGTCATGCACATAGACGTCATCCTCTATGGGTTTGGTGACAAAAGTCGCCGGGTTGACAAGCCGGCATTTTGCTATCTTGAGGGCTGGGTTTGACAGTAACACCTCATACCCAGAAGCTCTCTGTGTTGTTAATGTACTTTTGAGCCTTTCAAGTATTGTGGAGAGAGCATGCTCCACAAAAAGTGTGGTGCTGCATCCCATGGTAATACTCGCAGCTGACTTGTCTACTGCGAATGCGGCTGCAGCCAGTGCCTGATCCAAGCGTAGCGTCCTCTCATCATTGGTTCTAATTTCCTGCTGTAATATGCCAATAGTGTGTGACCCATTGTTGTCTTCTGTGTCAGTTCTGCAGTCATTACAACTCCATTATAGTGCGAGAATAAGAAGAATTCATCTTGATAATCTGGGATGCCTAACACAGGAGATGTGCATATTACTATCTTCAGCTCCTGAAATGCCTCAGTCATTTCTTCTGCCCACTGTTAGGTGCCCACCCCTTTCTATGCTTCCTTCAGTGCACTTAACAGGGGCCTAGTTTACGTATTATAGTCAAACACCCATGTTCTGCAGTAATTACATATCGCAGAAACCACTGCATTTGCCTTATGGTTGTGGGTTTTGGAGTCTTGCTTATTGCTTCTGCACTTTCTGCTGTTGTTTTTTTGCCCATCTTGTGATACAGTTGTCCAATATACAACACCTCTTTCTGGCAATATTGTAATTTGGCCTTGTCTACCATGTATCCTACCTTGTATCATTTTTCTGCGAGGAGAGTCAACATATGTATGGAGCCATCTCTACACTGTGGGTCTCATCACAGGTCTGGCGGTCTCTGGGCGCATATACCGCCGAGCGGTATTTGTGTTGACGCTGTGAATTGTGGTGCAAACAACACCCCATCATGGCGGGCACGCGTACACAGACCGGGCGTTAAAGCAAATAGCGGTTGGTGGTAATAGTGGCTGAGAAGCCGAAAACTCTGCGTACATTGTGGTACCGTCGGCGTCCGGCGCTATTAGCGCATGCTAATAGAGCTGCAGGGAAATGCGTCACCGCCGGAACAGGAAACAATGCAGCAGCCATTTTGGAAATCACAATCCTACCAAAATCGCAGCCCCTGGAAGCCATCCAGATCAACAAACATCCACAAATGTCTCAGGAGCGTGTGAGGGGCAAGTCTGCCTTGGACAGGGTGCGAAAACCGAAGATACTGTCAATACTGGTGGAGGAGGTCATTTCCCAGCAGGATGAGCACTATGGCCCCCAACAAAAAAAGATGGGCTCACATCGGCGTAACCACATCTGGACAGACATCAGCCAGAAGGCTATGTCCCCAGAGATGGAGAGGACTGAAGCGGTTTAACGACCACCACTGGGGCTGACATCATGGGTAGAGCAGGGAACCACCTTCATTGACATGTCATCCATTGAGGGAGTGGGAAGACCGGTAGCAGGCACCGGCACCAATGAGGCTGTAGGCGAGTCCCCCCCTTGCAAATTGCATTGTAAATAGCCCTCCACTCCACCCCCAGTGTGAATGTCCGACAGCCGGGCACTGTGAGTGGGTCCATTGCGTGTGATCGACCACAGCCACCCATGACTGCACCCTTGTACCATTGCACCTAGGTGACACCAGGGACCCAGAGTAGTGAGTAGGGCAGCCAATGGACACATGCAAGCACCATGGCACACAAATCCATGGCATTGGCACAGCAACATCAGGTGGGCGAATGTGTAGTACCAAGCCCCCCTCACCGGCTGTGGCATGCCAGCTGTGCATTTGCATAATATTCATGAAAATGCCATTACAACAATTCAAAACAGTGTCCCCTCTCGTAGTATGCCACAGTAATACCAACATCATGAAAACTAAACAGGTCAGGCCCAATCATGATTGAAACTGTCCTGTACAACCACCCCATGTAAGCCTTGAAAAGCATGAAAATTATTTGTGGTGCCCTGTCCTCATGCCATACCCTATGTACCCTACAGGCACACAGGCATCCTCTGAGTGCAACATGGATGACAAGGAGACAAGCCCATCCTGACGACTGCCCAGGCGCGCATCCACCAACACCACCACCCCACAAAGGGACTGGCAGGATACGCCAAGGCAGAGGACCCACCCCACCGCACCGGGGGCTCACCACCGCAGCGCCCCAGCCACCAGGGGCTCACCACCTCGGTGCCCACCAGCCACCACGGCATCACCACCTCGGTGCCCCCCAACCAGCAGGTGCTCTCCACCCCGGCACACACAAGCCATGAGAGATGCCTCACTTACCCATCCCAAGCCACTGGGGGCTCACAGGAAGTTGAAGTTGCCACAGATGCAACAACAGAAAGGATGGTGTCTCATCCCGTGAAGAGCAGCATGCTGTACTGGTTTTAACACCAATCCACAGTCCAGTGCAGCAAATGGATACACCCAAAGGGACCCCTGAGTATGTTGAGTCTCAGCCACAGTCCACATGTCTGTGCACGCTGCAGCCGCGCACACACACTAGTGGTGGATGAGGACACACCCTCCTATGGGTAACCTGCTGGCAGCCCTTCCATCCACGGCAGCCCCACCAGACCTGCCAGCTCAACAAGCAACAGCAGCCCCACTACCCTGCGTAGGCCTGCCAGACACAGCAGCCCCACACTGAACACATGAACAGGTCCAGCCAATGCAGTCAGGGCACGGCTGGTTTTGATGGAGGCACGCTAGATGAGGATAGAGGGCATGGCCACCGAACACAAACGCCATATCAAGGCCATTAGCAATGCAATTCGGGTGGCTGCCAAAACCATGGCGCGTGACAATTCCCGCACACGTAAAGTTGTGAAGGGATGTACTGTGGTACTCACAGGGTTTGGCCAGCGAGTATGTGAACTATGCGAGGTGCAATCTGCGCATGCTGGGGAGTTGGTAGGGGGAGGGGGGCATGTGTGCTGGGTAGTTGGTGGTGGAGGGGTGCATGTGTGCTGGGGAGTTGGTGGGGGGAGGGGGGAATGTGTGCTGGGGAGTTGGTGGGGGGAGGGGGGCATGTGTGCTGGGGAGTTGGTGGGGGGGGCGTCATGTGTGCTGGGGAGTTCGAGGGGGGAAGGGAGTAGTTCCACGCTAATTAAAGCCCATTCAAACATGACAGAAAGCTTAGACATTCAAGATTGTATTCAAGTGTTATTTCTTTTACAAGTGCTCTTCGTGACAGGTGCTTTTCCACCAAATCAGAAAAGATTCTCTTTCAACGCCTGTCTGGCCAACCTCCCCTCCCTCTCCCCATCACTGTGTGCATTAGCCCTGGCAAAGGGCACATGGTCATCGTCACTCCCATCCCCTGGGTGTTGCACATCAGCATCAGGGGGTAGTGGCACATTCCTATGGCAGCAGATGTTGTGCAGCATGGCACAGGTGAGTACAATCTTTCTAACTTTATCTGGTCATACATCTGTGCCCCTCCAGTACGGTCCAGGCACCAGAACCGTGCCCTCAACAAACCAAATGGCCTTTCCACACATATGCGGGTACGACTGTGGGCATTGTTATATGCCAGCTCTGCTGGAGTTGGTGGATTACACACAGGGGTGATCAGCCATGGGAGCTGCAGGTATCCTGAATCACCTTCATGGGACGAAATGTGTACATGAGGCCTAGGTTGCTTCACTGGGTGTGCAAGGAATAAGCAGCAATACACTATGCACTATGGTCATCTTTGTGTGCAACGGGGACATGCAATGTGATTGGCTGATCGGTATGCATGCATCATCTTTCAAGACATGCATCATCTGACACACACATGCACCGTGTGTGATTGAGTGGGCCTTTCTGGGGCAGGTTACATTTCCCTGCACTTGGGATTATTGGACTCGCAGCGGTGGATGGTGACCTATGTATATGGAATTGTGTGGAACACTCATGCTCAACAAGTACCGTCATGTTACCACTTGTCATTTGATTCTGGTGTATTCATGTGCCACAGGTTTCCTCTGTAGCCTACATGCACCGCCCTATGGGTTTGATTGGCACAGTGGTGTATCCATGACATCAGGAGCATGATCATGATCCCGTCATGACTGCCTGTTCAGGGCCTGTTCAGGGCCAGTGTTCATTTGTATTTGGTTGTGGCCGTCTCAGTGGATGGCGGGGCTTTAGCTACATACCACCAGTTTTCATCTTTGTTAAACATGCATGTAAAAGTACATTCATGGGTCACTCTCTCAGGGATGTTCATGTTTGGGTTTTTTCCAGATCTTCGACAGTGGTTCTGTGGATGGGTATTGCATTCATCTCACTTTGCATTCCTGTGGCGTGCCCTGGGTGAGGTTGCTCTTGTGTGTCAGGGGGTAAAGCAGCAGTGCAACAGAGACAAGGTGCATTGTGGTTGTTGTGGTCACATGTGTTATGGTGTTTTGACAAGTGTGTGCCCATCACCATTTGTGGGTTCAGGTGTGGTGGCTGTGTGCAGGTGTCTTTGTGTGCCACACATATATGGAACTGGTGCTGTGATGTTGCTGGCTGTGGCTCCTGGTGACATGCAGGGCTTCCTGTGGGTCTGCCCCCCTTACATTTATTGTACTTTGGCATACATTTCAGACAGGGTTTGTACTCATCCACTATCCATGTGCGTTGGGCTCTGTGCCTTTCCATGCAGGCTGGCAGTGTGCTGTTGCGCAGCACCATGGAGTCGTGCGTGTATCCTGGGTAGCGAGCGCAGCAGTGGTTGACGGTCAGGTCTGGGCTACAAGTCATCTGCATGTTCAGAGAATGGAAATACTTACAATTCCTGTAGGCAGCCTCATGGTCCCTGGGTGCTACCAGTGCAACATGTGTGCGGTCTAGGGCTGCAATCACGTTCTGGACTTTGGCAATGGCGTAGAACTGTGACTTGAGTTTGTTCACCTGTGCCTGGGTGGCAGGCAATGCAATGTGTTCATACATATGGCGCAGCAGTGAAGCCAGCACCTGGCCCAGGACAGCACTGAATGTGGACTGGGCCATACCATGCATCATGGCCAATGTGTGCTGGAAGCTGCCCGTTGCAAGATATTGTAGGACTGAAACAAGCTTCACAAGTGGGGGCACAGCAGTGCTGATGGCAATCCTGCTACCTATGTCACCCTGGATTGTGTCCAGCAACAGGGTGATGGTAGCTCTGTCCAGCCTGTACTCGGCTACAAACTGACCATCATTCAGGGCACAGAGTGGTGGCCTGACCCTGGGGATGGCTGGCTGCCTTGCTCGGGCTGGTCACCTCCTCCTATTTCTCCCTCCCTCTGCTCCTTGTGCCCTGGGCTGGCTGTCAAGCCTCTGTAACTCCTGGCGCAGCATGTAGAGGTCCACATCAAAGCTCCCTGCTCCAAATGGCAACATGGTGTTCGGAATGGTGTGTGGGGCCAGGGTGGGTCTTTTGTAGGCCTCTTGTGTGCATTGTGTGCAACTGTGGCTTTATTGCTGTCTCCTTCCTGCTCCAAATGGAAACATGGTGTTGGGAAGGGTGTGTGGGGCCAGGGTGGGTCTGTGTGCATTGTTTGCACCTATTGCTTTATTGCTGTCTCCTAGTATTGGCAGCACTAATACTGTTACCGCCGGATTTAAGGGCTTCCGCCCAACTCGTGATGAGGCCCTGTGCCTCTGTTTTGCTGCAAATCAATATGTTGTCTACGTACTGTATAACAACACTCTCTAACTGTACATTTCCTAAGTCCATTTGAAGGACCCTGTTGAATATTGAAGGTGATTCTCAGTACCCTTGAGGAAGTCTAGTGTGTTTCCACTTTTTATTTCTATACAGGAATAAAGTTAGGTCTTGTGAATCTGGATTTAGTGGTATAGAGAAGAAGACATTCTTCAAAGCTATAACTGTGAAGTGGGTAGCTTCCGTAGGAATGCTACACAAAATCATTGCTGGGTTCGGAACTAAAGGAAATTCTTCCTCGACAATATGGTCCAGAGGGCGCAAGTCCTGTATAAAACGGCATGGCCCCCCCTGTTGCCTTTTTCAAAGGGTACACTACCATGTTGCACAGTGATTCTGATGGTGTTAAGATGCCTTGCTTCACTAGTGCTGCAATTGGCTCATAAATACCCTCTTCTGCCTCCCTCGACAGGGGATATTGCCTAGCTCTTGGTAAAATTGCTCCAGGCTTCAGTTTTATCTTTACTGCTTGTATCCCTTTCAGATGCCCCATGTCATAGGGACTTGTGGTCCATAAGAAACTCAGGACTTTTGCCAAGTCTTCCTCGAGAAATGTTGGTGGTGCTTGTAGCATCATCGCCATCATCTGTGGTATCTTCCTGTAGTGTATTTTCACCCAGTATGTAATGCTAATGTCAAACACTACTTCTTAATATGAAAGAGTTGTCTTTGAACAGTTCTAACCTGTTACAGTAGTTAACCTGTACCATTCTGCTTCTGCGATCACTGACCTCCATGCTCGTCCAGTATCATCTGTCCCATGTACTGTTATTCTGTCATCTCCCACTATTATTGCCTCTATTTCTAGTGGTATTACTCTCCCCTCTTTTTCGTCTAGTGGTAACTCTGGTGTGAACATGTACTCGTTCGGAAGGCACCACAGTTTTCCCTGTATTCCTGGAAGCCATGCTATTATTACTTCAGCTCCATACCAGAACAGCTCTTCATTTGCGGGTACCCCCCTTTGTACCGTGCGTCCACAATAAGCTTGAATTATTTCCCTCACGTTTAGAAGATAGATCCCGGGTGTGGAACACACTATCCCTTTGTTAGTAAATGAAATGGTCATGTTAAGTTTGCTCATAATATCCCTTCACACTATGTTCACCGGTGTCTGTTGGGAATAAAGTAAGGTTAGAGCTAGGCCATGCTCCCCTATAGAGAGTGTAAGATCATCTGTAAATAGGAACCAATTCCGTCGCCCCAGAAAATCCCTGCGCATTCATGGCCTTGCCTGACATTCTATACCTCCCCTCCTGGATGCAGGATCTAGTTGCCCACATGTCTACAAGAAAGGAGAAAGTCTTGGGTTGGTTGTAATCGATAGGATGGAAGACATCTGGTCTGTCTGTGGGCTGTCCTATTGAGGGTATAATGACATTCTGTTCCTTGCAAAGGGGTTGCCCCCCACCACAGTAGTACCCCCTAGTTTCAGAATGGGAGTCATATTAATGTCCCATTGTTTTGTGGGGCCATGTATAGCGGCTGAATGTTTTTCTGCATCTGTGGTACCTGGGGTGTCTGCAAATATGGCTGTGCTGGTGCCTGCATTTGTGGTGTCTGCGTCATGGGCTCATATGTCTGCGAGTATGCGTTCGGTACCTGTCCTGGTCATTGTGTCTGATCCTGAGCATAGTGCTAAATCTGCTCCCCTTGACATGTTTGTTGATATTGCAGTCTGCCATTCTACTGCATCCCCACTCTCCTCCTGTACACTCTGGAGATGTGCCCTACCTGTCCGCATACCCAGCACTGGGGGGACTTCTCTTTTGCCTCAGTTACCCCCCAGAGAAACCTTCTGGGTCTTGTTGTATTGGTTGCCCATATCCACAATAACCTCCTGAAAACACATCTTGGCTTTGTTGCATTTGATGCCCATACCCACGTCCCCTAGGTGGCCCCCCTCTTTTCCTCAGAACCCATGCTGTGCATCTCCCTGCCACTCATCTCCCCGGCCCATGAACCCACCTTCCGCGGTTGGCGGTGAATACTCTGCCTCTGGTGCGCTTTGTTCTCCCGTACTTGTTAACACTGCCCCTTCCATGGTGTATTTTGACAGTTTCTTCTGCACTAACTTTGCCTCCTCCAGCTTTCTTTCCTCAAGCTTTTTCCATGCATTTTCTTGCATTAGCCTGCTATAGTGTACTATAGTGAGTTGAATTTCTGACCATGGTTTTGCTTCGATCCCCACCAACTTCTTGAGTTGCTTTTGCACCTGCCTGCTCTGGCAACCCTTGACATAGTATATGATAGAATAACCCCACTGTTTTGTTCCATGGGTCTTTGCTTTTCACGTCTCCATTTCTCTTGAATAGCCTGAATATACTGTAAGGGGTCTTCGGTTTCCCCCATATTGCTTGCCATGATCGCTCTAATGTGTGAAGTGTCTGGGTACTGCACCTGTAGAGCTTGCCATATAGCCGCACAACAGTTGTTGAATGGCAAAACATATTGTGCTGTGTACTGGGTGGTTACTCCTGGGTCCATATGTCATCGGCAACCTCTGCGAGAATCGCCGAAAGTAAACTTTTCATGTCCCCCACTGCTAATGTCTGGCCTGCTGTTACTCTTTCCATCTCATATATCCATTTCCCCGCACCTGCAGTCAACAAAGGTAGCTTACACCTCAAGTTGTATTTGTCTATCTGTACTGAGGTCACCCCCTCCCTTCTCCAGTAAGGTGAACTGTGTCAGCCCGATCTCCCCTCCAGTCTCCCAGTGTCTTTGGTGGCAGTAAACGCCCTCGCTAATTCTCCCTTCATGCATGCTGGAAGGTCTCTTAGTCTCTGTGTGCACATGGTAGCGCAGTAGCCCTGCGCGATATAGACCTAGAATGATGTACCCTTTCACCTTTGTTACCCCGCAATCCACTCTCATCCTTGCCTAGTCCCCCTATCGTGTCTCGGTCCGTGACCTTCCCTAAGCTTCCTCAGGCAGGCCGTCCTAGTCCCTTGCCCTCACTTCTTCTGAAGTCATCTTCCCACCCGGTGTCTTTGGCATCACTATCAATATTGTCTTGGAAACTTAGCCTTGTTAACACTGTGCCCCCCGCTGTCCTTCTTCTATGTCAATCCTGCTCCTGCAGTCCCCTCCACGGAGGTCACGGTATCGTGACACCTCCTATTTCACTCACTGTCTACTTACTCTTCCCATTCCATGTTATCATTAAAATGTGCTAAACCCAATTTTACTCTTACTTCTCTCACAGTGCGCTCTTCCTCCTCCTTGTACCGTTGCTCTCTTAAGAGCCATTCTATTTCCAATGTCCTCTTCACCCACTTTATCGCCTTTCTCTTTCTTTGTCTTCCCTTTTCCTTTCTATTTCCTCGAGCTCCTGCTGCCTTCTCATCTCTCATTGTTCACTTTCTTGCGCTCCTGCCTTCTGTTTTTCTCTTTGCACCCTCTCATATTCTTCCTTTTCCTCCTTCTCTCATCCGTCCACCACTTCCATTATCCCTGCAAATTCCATAGCTTCACCTGTGTTTTTTTTTGTTTGTTTTAATCATTTAGATCTTTACAAAAATTAAAATATTCTGTTTCCAATATTTATCATTAATATTTACAGTGAATTCTTTACAATTCTTACTACTAGAGGGCTCCACGTTAATACAGACATTTTTATAAAAAGCCTAAGAAAAAGAAAAAAGGGAAAAACATTCAACCAGCAGGCCCAATAAGCAGCATCTACTATTTCTCGACCCCTTCTGACTTTCCAATGTCCCAAGAAACGATTTGAATGGGAACTAATTTTTGCCACTTACAAGTAAACCCTAATTTTCTTCTTGAGTGTTGGTCTCAATCTGCCGTGCTTCGTTACAACCCATTGCTTCGTTGGTTGGTCCTCCCACTTCTACCGCTGTCTTCCCATCTAATTCAATCAATATTTGTCCTCCTACCCACACGTTCGTTGCTATATGTTCCAGTCCTTCCTGTCTTCCCTCTATTCCCAGGTCGGTCTCTTTTACACGCGTTTGCATCTCGCTGATCTCTTTCTTTTCACCTCCTGTGTTTTCTGTCCCTGTGGCTGTTTGCCCAGCCCGGCTTTGCCCCTTCCTTCTGCTGTATGATGGAGGTGCAAATATTGGGTGTACCCTGCCGCTGCTCTTTGTTCCTTTACGGGACATAGTCCTTGTCCCCTGCTGTTTCCTCTTTGTTCCCATGTTCAAGAGGGGTAGCGGGGGCCGAGGGCTTTTCGCCTTTGGTCTCCTGTTGGTTCAGCATCCATTGATGCTGCGCCACATGCCCTCTGTTGACCTGGAACATCTGCCATAATTCAAATATCGCCATTTGTTTGCTCCATTTCTTCCCCTTATTGATCTCTTGTATATGTGTACGCAATAGTTGCTCCACATACTTGGAGAAACTCCGGCCCTTTGGCCATGGCTTAGGCTGTTTACCTTCTGTGCTCTGCGTCCATTCTATCCTATATTTACAAATGTTGTCCTTATATCATGGAAGGGACCGGCACATATGCTGGAGGGATGTCGCCCCACGTTACTTCCGCGATACATTACTCTTAATACTTACCTGACCCCACGTCAGGGCTTTTGAGACTTCTGCTGTCACTTAATAAATACACTTTTCTTCAAATTTTTTATTCACAGATCAGTTCACAAATTGGTGAGCTTCTCCAGCTCTCAATCAATACCATGGGAGTGCCCTGTGCACCTCCCCTTTACAAACTTCTGTTTTTCAAGCACACCCACTATTGTCGCCCATGCGCCTTCCACGCACCGCCTCAGAATACCACAACTCTGTTGCACCTCCTCGTGTTCTTCAAGTCCTACACAGAAACCTCACTGGTGACGTCACCTCTAAAATGCATAAGTGAAGGAAACAGACCACTAACAGAGCTCACAATACCATTTCCTAATGGCACTGCTATTTTCACAAATATAAACATATACCCTCGGCCGTCGTCCTCCCTTCTAACAGGGCACACCAATATGTCACATGCTCCATCTGTACCTACAGTGTCGCCTTGTAGATAAAACGCCTGCGTGATACTTAACCAGAAGAACTAGCTTCAGTTGCTAAGCCCTATACACAGGGATACCATCATCCATGACCTGAGCTAAAATGCCCAATCCACAGGGAATCCACTATTTACATAACTTCTGTCATCCGTACCCTTAAGTCAATAGTTTAGGCTAACCGCCTGAACCTTTTACCTCATGATCGAATGTTCCCTAACCATGAACAAATGACATCTAAATCCGCTTCTTGCCCAATTATACTTGACAATACTCAACAATACTTAAAAAATACTCGACAATACTCATCGCCACCCCACACCCACCATCTTTTTACCACATCCCTCAATTGCTGTGTGGCTGAGTCAACACTTACACTCTGTGATCCGCTGATGCTGATCGGCCACCGGCTCTCCAAAAAGCTCCCACTCCGCCTTTCGGGTCTGCTGGGCTTCTCACGGACCGCAGGCAGGATTTTATCCAAGGCAGCTCCTCGTGGCCTCTGCACGGTGTGCACCTCCATGTGACTCTCGCGCTCCATGGGTCACCTCACAGTCCTCCAGGCATTGCGTCGGGAAAGGCGACTTCGTCACAAACGAACGTAGCGAACAGTCCTCTTCTACCAATTTGTAAAAGGTACACCAGAGGAGCAAGGTTTGTGCTACACACTCACCGTTCAGCAGAGTGCCCAGGCCAAACAAACCCTCCCCCAGTAATGACAAATGACTCAGCCAAGGGTAATTTAGAACTGTCCTTTATTTTCCATAACAGACAGGGATCATACAGGAAAACGAAATCTCCAGCAATCACATCTCCTGGGCCTGTATCACAGGATTGTGTTACCAAAATTGGGCCATAACTTTTGACCTCTGCCCAAAAACCTAAGAGCCCACTCTATTGGGTGGCTGGGGTGGTAATACCTATAGAACGCACCTATATCTGTTAGCTAACTGGTCCTTCCATGTCAGGTTGTCTCGCCTGTGTCTTCCCCAAGAACTATCTATTACATTGTTGCAAGGTCACAGGACTACCATTGGCCCTTGCCCATTGCCCTCCACCCTAGGATTTGTGCTCCCTGATTGGCTGGAGCAGGTCTCCTCAGGCCTGGGACCCAGCTCTGTTCTCAGCGCTCCATGTACCTTCTCAAGGTGATGGAAAAGACTGTGTGTCCCAATTGTTGCCACTGGTATATCCGCCTAGCCTGAGAGAGTGCCTGTGACTTGCAATGTTTGTTGGGCAACACATGTATTAGTTCTTGTCTCCTTCACTGGGAACAGCTTCTCTTCCCACCACAGGTAAATGGCTATTGTTCGGCTCGGCCACGGCATGTGGGTGAGGACCACAAAATGGAGCTTTTGGTCTGCAATTAATGAGGATTTACTCTGCTATTTTGCAGGGGGCTCCTTGCCCCTATAGTCAGGAATGTTCCACACGCCTTTGTCCTTGGTTGCAAGCACTGGCCTATCGCTTCATGCTGCAGAGTCTGCATGTCTTCTTTCCTAGTTCTGAGGACGGTGGCTTCATGCAATTTCACTGCAGTCGTTTTATGATTTCTCTATGTCTATATATGTATATTGGATTGCTTTCTCTTGAGGTTAGTAGTATTCGGCTATTCCAGGTTCCATATACGTCCCTGAACTTCCATATGGTTAGTTGCAATAAGTGGCTGTAAGCTTGTTTTGCATGACTCTTGCTCTCTTGCGTTTCTGCACTTGGCTAATGAAAGAAAATAAGAAAGACTTCTGACAGTGTGTACACGTATCTGCCCTCTATCTATAGAACTGTGTATGTATGTTCTTCGTGTGTGCACGTGTGTGTCAGTGTAACTTTGTGCAGGAATGCGAGTTTGCTTCTTGGCTAACGTTACTATGTCTAGGTGTCTCTAATGACATCAGCACAGCTGGATATTTATCCTTAGTCAACCTGGTCCAGTGATGAGGCAGCTGTATCCGCAAAGACGTAGGCTGGATAGGGTTTGAATGGTGGCCTAAAACAATATCTGCTCACATATGTAGGATGCACTGATCCTCCTGGGGACTGGCCAAACAGAGACTGGCATCTCTCGTTTCTCAGTCTTCGTGCTGTCATGCATACTGTGGTCACGAGGGCCATTCCAGGGACCCTCTCTTCATGGTGGCAGATGACAAAAGCCAGCCCAGGCAAAACCAATAAACCCCTGCGATAAAGCCAACAACGTGACTGTGCTGTTCTGCTTTAAGATGACCCATGCTTCCAATGATTAGTATCTTTGTTAACCTAAATAGCCTATGAATTGTGATGAAGGGTGTATCTAATCGGCCAAGGAAGTCACACTAGCTGTTTAGCCTCCTGGGCTCAGAGAAAGGGGCGCTGGGTTAGACAGTGCAGTGGATTGTAATTGCTGCACTCACTATCAGCTTTCAAAACTGCCCTCCAGCCCCAAAGACTGTCCAGGCAGGCTCTGCCTCCGGGACAGAGTCATAATTCTGGGGAAGAGTCAGTCCTTACATATTTACGCTGCCTACCTTCGGCTAGTAGGATTGCATTTAAGATGCTGTGTATGGTTCACAAAGCTCATCAGTCTTTATCACAACGGAGCACCTTTTGTGATGATCATCTGATCCGTTATATCCCAAGCAGTTAAAATCATCTTTGGCCAACTCGCTAGTAGATTAAATACCAGCCGTGGGGGGGTACATCTTTTGGCTTTCTTGCTACTAGATAATGGAACAAACTACCACCTGCCCCTCCCCCCACCCTCCCAAGCTTCCTCAAGTTACATGGAATTTGGACATAAACTAAAGACCTTGTTGTTCCCTAGAGAGGGGTCTGCGGGAGGGCTGACAGTGGGTGTTTTCGGCAGAAGTGTCAGCGGCTTGATGCCTCCTTCGAGGAGATTAGTGCGACTTTACAAATTCAATACAATACCGGTCACATCGCTCCTCTGTTGGGATAAGATGCGGGCCAGGGTTAACTTTGAAAGGCAGGCATGCCTTGAACAGAATATACAACGAAGTTTGGCCTCGGCATGTATGCGGCAGGCCAGGTTCACGGCTGGTGCACGGTCAAGTTCATTTTAGGCGGGGTGGGGTAGGGGCGGATTGTGTGGAATCTTCACGGTTGGCTAAACCTGAAGTGTGACTGCCCGAGCCCTCTCATATCAGCCTTTCAGACATGAACCTGACATGTCACTGACTGCGTCCCAGCTCTGCAGGCTCACTGGTCAATCTCCTATTTTTTTCTACTGCCCGGACCCGCCTCTGTGCACATCTCTGCTGAAAACCTCCAAATAAGGCGTCACTAAGACTGCCCTGGTACCCCGTTGCCCTTGTGTTCTGTTTTTAAAGGTCGCCCAAAATCCTTCGTGCCTGCCCGGCTAGTTGTGAAACCGGACCCGGTGTCTGGAATGACTCACACAGCTGCTGTCCCTGTTCCCGTTATAAACAACACAATCCCCGGTGACCTTTCGCAGTCTCCCTCCCGAGGCTCCAGCGCTTACAACAGGAGCATACACGGCGCGGGTCACACTTTTTTGGGACCTGTACAATGGGTGCAAATTTAGTAGGGCTTATAAGCTTTACGTACGCACTTCAGTATCTTTTTTATATGTAAACAAATGCAAATGTCACTAGTAGGGCCGACCGTCGACTGGGTCAAAATGGTAGGAACATTTCGCACACATTGGGCGAACCTCACCCACTTTCCTTTCACCTGAATCATAATAGTTAGTACACATGTGTTACAGATTGGGAAACCCTTTGAACTAGGGCATTCCCAATACGTGTTTGGGAACATGGAGCTAAAGGGTGCATGTCGCAATACATGTTTCCAAACATACACGCCAAAAAGTCGTTGCTTCACCGACTGTTCCGACCGGGAGCTGATGAAATAATGAAGTACACCCGAGTTCCAGAGTACCCAGGAGCATTTTTTTTCTCTGCACATATAGGTGGGGGGATAGCTTAGGGGCAACGCGTTTGTGGAAGTAAGACAACGCAGTATTAAGCGCGTTATAAAAGAACAATTATAATTGTAGACCCTGTTAGGCCCGGATGGGCCTACACAATAAGGACAGGCACACCAAGGGTTCTTGAACACGTCTTCTTTATTTCTCTACCACTTTTTGAACTCCCGACCGGAACTCCCTCCCCCTCACGTCACGCGTCACGTGTTCAGCTCACGTGACACCAACGCTGTCTCTTAAAGAGACAAGCCCGGCGTGACACCACCCCCGGACAAATGTTCTTGCAACAACAACATTAACATTCTTCAACTAGGCGTGACTGTTTCTTCACGACCCGATGGGGTCGAGTATTGGTGGCTTCTCCCGAATCATCTTCTGGCCCTTGCGTTCTCTTCATTCCTGGGCGAGGTGAGAATCTCGGTGGCGACCACAGTGAGTCTCTCGGGTCCAAAGGCATCGGTTCCGGATCCGGGGGTTCTCGCTCCTGCTGGCCCTGTATAGCAGTAAGCTTGAATTGTGAACAATTTCGAGTTATTTCCCGCTCTTCATTTTCAGCTGTCACCATGGTTCCTTTTGTGGCCGTCACGAGTAGCGGCTGCGGGGAGAACCTTGGATCAGTCTTTTTGACCATCGGCTGTTGGACTAGTACTTCGTCTCCCACATGGATCTCTTTTGGGCAAGCACCTCTTCTCTCATCTGTTTGGATGCGGGCCCGTTCCTTCCGCTCCGCATCTCTCGCTGGTACTTCCGGGTCTGCTTCCGGTTTGTTGGTGGGATGTCTTACGATGCGTGTGCGAACTTGATATTTCATCATCATCTCAGCCGGTGTCTTGTTCGTTGCCTCATGTGGCGTGTTTCGATAGTCCCGCAGCATCCTGCACAGGGCCTGGTGGGGGTCAACATTTTCTAGTCTGGCTCTTTGTAGAGTCTTCTTGATAGACGACATGAACCTCTCGGCCATGCCGTTGGCCTGTGGCCACCTTGGTGTTATTTTCTGGTGTTTGAATCCCAGATGCTTGGCGAAGGTTGCGAAGTCGTGGTCACAAAACGGTGGGCCGTTGTCCGACTTGATGACTTCTGGTATGCCCCACTCACTCACAACTTCGTCAAATACAGCTGCTATGTGGGCGAAGGCTGTTGACGGCGACTTATTCACGATTGGGAAGCGAGAGTGCTCATCAATGAATAAGAGCAGGTACTCCCCGGATTCAAGGGGCCCATAAAAGTCTATTGCCACTCTTTCCCACGGGTGTTCAGGGATCTGAGTTGACTGTAGCGGTGCTGGAGCTTCGGCCCTGGCTGTGCATTGACATGCCATGCAGTTTCGTACCCAACAGTCTACTAGCGCATCAAGGAATGGGAACCACACGTGGCACCGAAGTTGCCGTTTGGTGTTGTCCGCCCTGCGGTGGCCTTCATGGGCCGTCTTTATGATGTCTGACCGCAGGGCTACTGGGATTATTATTCTGCACCCTCGGAGGAGTATGGACTTGTCCTTGACTGCCAGCTCCGTGTGAACTTTTGCCAGCCTTTCCAGTTCATCTCGATTTGCGCCTGGATGTTCCGTCAGAAGTTTCCTGTACGTCTTCCATCTGTTGTGCTCCGTGAGGTTGATAGCCAGTGCTATGGACGGATCAGCAGCTGACGCCTCTGCGACGGTCTCTAGTGATATTGCAGGAGGCAGTGCATTTGTGGTGACGTAACTAATGTATTCCACATCTCCCTTCCTCGGCGTGGCTTCTCCTGTGGGGTGTCTCGACAGGTAATCCGCTGGGTTGTGTTCCCCCCCCGGGCGATGTATTATCTGATAGTCATATTCTTGCAGGCGGATGCCCCAGCGTTCAATTCTCTGCGGCATCTTGGTTCGTGGGTTGCCGAACAGTGAGAGCAGGGCTTGGTGGTCCGTTATTAGGGTACATTTTTTTCCTATGACGAAATTATGAAAGTGTTCACATGCCCAGACTGCTGCTAAACTCTCTTTTTCCACCTGTGAGTACGCAGACTCAGGTTTTGAGAGAGCTCTGCTGGCATAGGCCACCACATGTCTCGGGTGGGCGTCTGCTCCATTTGTTTGAGCAAGGATGGCACCCAGCCCGACTGGACTTGCATCAACCACGATTTCAGTGTGCCAGCTGGGGTCAAAGTAGGCAAGTTTTCTGGCTTCCGCTAGGTATTGCTTGATGGAGTCGAATGCATCTTGGCATTCTGCAGTCCAGGCGAAGAGCATTTCTTTCTGAAGGAGTTTCCTGAGCGGTTCCGTGATTGTGGCATAATGCGGTATGTATCTCGCGCAGTATCCTGCCATCCCCAGGAACGATCGCACGTCTGCTATTTGCCTTGGTTCTTGTAGGCTGAAGATTGTCACCACTTTGTCGGGATCTGGTGTCATGCTTTCCGCCGAGAATATGTGGCCAAAGAACTAACTTCAGCTTGGTCTTGCTCTATCGACACTTGTCGATGTTGAGGGTGAGACCAGCTTCTTGAATGGCTTTGCAGGTGGCGCGGAGAGCTACATCGTGTTCCTCCTTCGACTTCCCGAATACCAGGATGTCGTCGCTATAGTTGAGTGCCCCTCTGATTGGGCGGATGACTTGTCTGATGGTTTCATGAAAGATCTCTGCGGTCGACGAAATGCCAAAGTTGAAGCGCTTATACCGGAATAGTCCATCATGCGTGGCGAACGTGGTTATGCCTCTGGATTCTGGATGGAGGATCAACTGGTGGTAACCCTGATTAAGGTCCAGTTTTGAGAAGAGGATGGACTTGTTTATCTGAACGATCAAGCCCTCGATTCGGGGGCCGGGGTGTCGCTTTCGCAGGATTGCGGTATTGGCGACACGCATGTCAACGCAGAGTCTGAGCTGTCCCCCCTCTTTTGGCACGATGACCAGTGGGGAGACCCACGGGATCGGACCCGTCGCTGGTTCGATTATATAATTTTCTAGGAGTTGTCCGAGTTCGGCCGACACTGCTGCTTGGAGATGGAACCCGACTCTCCTCGGGTGCTGGGGGACGGGCCGAACTGTGGTGTCAATATGTAACCTCACTGAGGGTCCTTTCAACTTTCCTAGGCCTTTGCAGATGAGGGGGAATTCTCCCACGATGATGTCTTTTGATATCATGTCCATCTCCCTGGGTTCCGCTTGGACGTTTGACACGCTCTCTTTCGCTACTTGATTTGGCTCTGACGAATAGATGTTGTCACCGTCTCGGACATATATGTCTATGAGTCCCAGGGAGGAGGCCGTCCTGTAGCTGAGGAGGCACCTTCCTTTCGTTGGACTGCGAATTACATGTATGCTTGTCGTTATGGCACGGTTGCCGTGGATGAGGTGACGGGCGAAGAACCCAATTGATTGTAGTGGAGTGTCGGCACCCCATTGGTATATTTTGGATTCAGACAGCACTAAGGCTGGTTTCTCGGGGATTTGGTGGAACTCCTTTTCACCCATTATGTTGACTGTAGCTCCCGAGTCAACCAGGAAACAGAACTGGTGGCCTCGTATTTCCATTGGTATCTTGGGTGCTTCACATGCTTGTCCTTCGTCCATGATGAGGTTGGCGTACTCATCTTGCCGATAGTGATCGTATTGATACCCTTCATCTTCGAGGCGCTGTTGGTCTGCCTCGTATTGAGGGATGGAGCCCGGGGGTCCGTCGTACTCATCTCTTATGCGGGATATTTGTTCATATTCCTCATTGCCTTGGGGTTCTTCTGATGGGTAGACATCTTCAACCACTCTGACGTATCTTCTCGGGTTTTGTTGAAAAGGGCGCGATTGGTATCCTTGGCCCTGTGGATTCCTGTAGGGTATTTTGAACTGGGGGGCGACTGGTGGTCTTTGGGTCGGGAATGGTTTGCCCTCTGTGCAGACCAATTGGAAATGTCCCTCTCTCCCGCAGTTGCTGCATTTCTGGGACAATGCGGGGCATGTCCCTGCATGGGGATATGACATCCCACAGCGGTAACACTGGCGTTGCGTTCTTGGGGTCATTGAGTAGTTGAGATTAGGTCCTCTATCTGTTGTTCTGGCATTATTGGCCTGCATTGCTGCGATTGTCTCGTTTTTGTCATGTTTGGAAGAGGCGGTGCCAGTTATCTGCGTCACTTGCTTTTCGATTCTCTCCAGGATCCTTGCCATCTGGCTAACTTCATCAATCATGACAGGTTTTTTTAAAAGTTGCTTCTTTAGTGTTTGGGATACACATCCTTCAATCACTCTCAACCTTATGGCCTCATCTAGGGAGAAGGCGTGGAACTGGCAGTTTGCGCCTTTTATTCGTAGGCGGGTGATGAACTCATCGACCGTTTCGTCTACCCTTTGCGTGCACTGATTGAAAATTTATCTTTCATAGTCCCTGTTGGGTTCATTCACCAACTGTCTGTTCAGTGCTGCGATAAGGGCTGGGAAGTCAGCTTGTTCCGTTGGTGGAATGGTTTTCAGCAGTATTTTAATGTCATTCCCCGCAAGGTTCAGAAACATGCTGCATAGTCTCGGGGATTTCTCTTCTCCCGTGGCGTCAATGAATGTGTTGAAGTCCTCCAACCACTCGACCCACCTTGGGCCTTTGTCTGCCTGCGGCATCATGGAGAAGGGGGGGCATACGCCATGCCGTAGTTGCTGTGCTCCCCGCTGGGGCGGGGGGGCCGGGGCCTGCTGATCTTGGGGCGCGCTCATTGTGGCGGTGGGCGGTGTGGTTCACCTGTGAGCGACTGTATCTGGGGTTCCGTTGCCCTGGTGGCAGGCAACGTGGGCTAGCAGGCGGCACAGGGTGTCACCCACCTTTCACTGGGGGTCCCGCTGGCAGTCTCTGGAGCCTGGATGGTGTGGCTGGCGGATGGTCATGCACCTGACATCGATGACTTGCTGGCAGTGGCGGGGCCGGGTCAGGCGTGCTGGCGGGTGCTTGGGATCAAGCTTGCTGATGGGTGCCCGGGTCTGGGCCTACTGCTGCTCTGTTGCTGGAGTCAGGGCCTGGGATCAGGCCTGTTGATGGAGCACACGCAGT
This sequence comes from Ambystoma mexicanum, assembly GCF_040938575.1. NCBI lineage: Eukaryota > Metazoa > Chordata > Amphibia > Caudata > Ambystomatidae > Ambystoma > Ambystoma mexicanum. The sequence continues at coordinate 1,093,481,969 of NC_090929.1, forward strand.
GGATTCATTCGTGTTTTTTTTAAAAAGTTTTTTTTTGTATTGCAGCAGAGGAGGAGGATTCTTCAGGAATGATGCACGTCCTTGTTGCGTGTCGCAGGAGCCGCGGGGGCGCGTGCTGAGAGCAGGGCTGGGATCGGCGTGGAGCAGCAGATGCGGAGGAGGAAGCGGGCGCTTGCGGGCCGGCAGTGCCCGACGTGCGCTGCAGAGCAGTATGAGCGCCAGAGGCGAGGAGGAGGAGGAGGACTCGGCGGCCTGAGGAGACGCCTCGTCGCCGGTTGTTAGGCCCGGATGGGCCTACACAATAAGGACAGGCACACCGAGGGTTCTTGAACACGTCTTTTTTATTTCTATACCACTTTTTGAACTCCCGACCAGAACTCCCTCCCCCTCACGTCACGCGTCACGTGTTCAGCTCACGTAACACCAACGCTGTCTCTTAAAGAGACAAGCCCGGCGTGACAGACCCATTTACGCGCTCAATTCAAAATGCAGTGCTATATATAGCCAATGAATGCACACCTATATGACATTCTACTGAAAAAGATCTCATAATTAATTTTCTGCCAGGAAAAATAACAGTTTGAAGTACCAGGAAGGGCACTACAGACAATAAGCTTGCTCGGATAAAGGGCGAAGCCCCACAATTCAAGCCCGCGTTCCGAGCAAGCTGGAAGCTGTAAGCGCCTACCGCGACACCTTCCCCCAATCTCCCCTTCTCTCCAGTCTCCACTCCTCTCTCACCCCACCCTACTTACCTGAGTCCTCTGGAGGCGGTGCCACTGCCGCTCCTGCATCCCCTGTCGACATGGAAATGGAAGTCGGGCTAATTCTATGGCAGGCATCTTAGTATTCTTTTGAATGAACATCTTGAGCCCCTGACTCATTCATTCAAACAAATAGATTGCTATTAGCACTCCCAAATAAAAAGGCGGGGTGCTAATAGCAATAATACCCTTGCTGGCAGGCTGTATCTAGCAGTAATGGCACCATGCAGGGCTCATCGTTAAGTAAATAACTTTGGCCTCGGGTCGTTACAGCCCAATCCAAAGCCGCTGGCTCCGGTATTATAGCTGTATTAACACTGGAACCACAATTAAAAGCACAAGAGTGGCTGGCACATTCAAGATGTGATGTATTCAGTGTAAGGCTCATTACAAGGACCTCAGGCACTCCACATCTTTCAAGTCATCCAGCTAACAGAGTTCACAGGTTCTGGGCTTCATGGAACCTTGATGGTAGGCCCCTCAGATATGAATGTGACATTGTACCACCCTGGTAAACATGTAATGAACACTAGTACCCCAGAGGAAGGGGAGACCTAACCAGGAGCGTGTGTGTGACTCACCAGTGAAGCCTACATTTGCTCTTGTAGGTTGGAACCTTCCTTCACCCGTCCTCAAGCTGCCCATGCCTGCTTACCCCTATCCCCTTCCCTGCTCATCACTCCGTCAAGCTGCACTTGCCACCCTGAAGTCACCACTCTACTCCACACTCTTCTCCCTCATGCCATCTGTCGGCCATGCTATGCAGTCTTTGCTACAATGCCAGCCATTAAAGAAATGGAAGGGGGACTGTGGGCAGAGCCCCTTCTCTTATTTTTTAATTTGTCTACACCTGAACTGAACACACCTTTGGATCAGTGGCGAGTTCTAGATACTATTAATCAATGCAGTCATGGGCAGGTTTGGTCGGTTATAACCTTGGGCCCTTATCAAGGCCCTCACTTCGTGTTGTCCTACCATAAACCCGAGCTGGCAAGCTATTACTGACCAAGTCCACCTGTGACCACACTGTCTAATGCTCACAATCAAACACATCTCCTTCCTCTCAGGATACTTTGATTACATATGCCACATCCTCCAATTTGACAGATTGTTGGAGAACCTCTACAACCCTGCAAGCATTGGAAAATGTAACTTGTAAGTTGCTTGGCCTACTTCACCTTGACCAATTTACCAAACTGACGAGGATTCTCTTAAGGCAAATTTACCATATTGATACTTTTTAATTTCCGTTTAAGTTGCTCTATCCTGCCCTCCAATACATTAACATCTCACTCGCACAATTGCAATCATCTGAACTTGATCCAGGACAAACCTTGGTGCTTGGTTTCCTTCTTTGCAAAATCTGAAACGGGACGGACCCTGTCAAACCATGTAGAGCAAGTCGGCAGGATGTCACCCTCTGGTGAACTTTCCACTTCCAATCACATCCTGACTTGAGTGCCAACGTCACACTCTACATGAGAGTCCAGTTGAACTGTTCAATACCCACTTTGGAGCTTGGATGGTACCTGGGCCGTCTGTTGCGCTTAATCCCATTCTCCATCAGAAAGGTTCCCCTTTCTCTTGACACTAATTGGACCCCAATGCCTCTGATAATGCATGCAGAAAGTCCTTCATGACAAAAGACCACCTCTAAGAACTAAGTCTTGGTGGTTACTTCGCTAGTATTGGAAATGTCGAGCAATGTTCAAAACCCATCCTCCTGTGAAATCATTCTCTTTACATCAACACCAAGAACGTGCAGAGATCCCAAAAAATGAAGTCACCCCCCTCCCAGGGTCTTTTGACAAACTAAAGAACACCAAGTGACATCCACCACACTTTCAGGTGACGATCAAATTCCACATACGACTCACAGCATTTGGCCCTCAAAAAATCAAGCCTCCTAGTTTTAGTAGTACCCATCTGCCATACCTGGGCAAGCTCAACCAAATTCTTGTAAACACTACCAATTGGAACTACTCTTTCCCTACAAGCTTCCATGTTACCCTCAAATCAATCTTCAGCAAAAACCCTCTTGATATCCTTGCTTCGGAGGCCTGAGCTACTGCTCTTCTCTGCCCTGTCCTGACACACTCAATAACTTGGTGTAAGACTCTTCATGCCCCACCCCTCTACGTAGCTCTCTCTGCTTACATATTTCATGGCAGCAAAATGTGTTCCTGCACCCCACGTCACAGACATACTCCATGCCATTTGATCCTCCTACAGCGAAGGGGGTTGCAAGATAGGGCATCAGCAATCACAGGACCCTTTCCCGCAATACACCCTCAATCAAAGTTGAATCCTTGCATGTACACCACCACTCACTACCTTCCTAGAAATCACTCTTTCCTTAATAAAAAAACACTTATGCGGTTTTTGTTCTGTACTCTGGGTGAATCTCCTACCCCACAAATAAGTCTTGAACTTTGGGACAGATCAATAGCACCCTAGGACCTCCTTTTCAATAACCGAATAACTCATTTCGTGTACTCTTACTGCCCAAGAAGGAAATGCAATTGCTCTTTATGGCCCATTATGGCTCTTTCTTCAATCTGACAAAGGAACTCTCCAAGCCCCAATTTCAAGTGTCATGGTAAAGAATGGTTTGACAGTCATTATTAAACTAGCTAGCAAGGGGCTCTTCACCTTCTCACGTTTCACCACCCAGAAATTAACCTACCACTTCTTTATCAGTGAAAAGCTACATTCTTATCATCTGCCTCAGAGATTTCACATCTTGTTTGTAGAGTGCTTCAGAATGTCTTATAGTACACAACTAACCCCAGTACAGACATCAACTCTTGCCTCGACTGGGTCTTTAACTTCTCTATTGGTGCAAGCTTTGCTCTGGCCCATAAATCAGGTTTCTGGGCTTACATCATCTCATATGACCTGTGACTAAGGGAAATAAGCCTTCATTATGACACTGGAATGTCGGCAGGCTATTGCAAAGATGTGTCAAGAGGGTGCCTTAACTACTGGTTTAAAATCTGCTGTTTCTCTCCCAACATTTGCGCGGCAACTCCTGTGCTTTTCTGTCAATTTCTCGCCTCCCTTTCCTGCACCCAGTCCCCTCCCAGTCGTGCCTCTCGCGCCTGCTCGTCCATCTCGAGCCAGATTGATCAGGGCGTCTTCCACGTGACTGGAAGATCTGTGGTCTCGGAGAGCTTTTCCCAGATGGAGCCTTTGTGCCCATTTTAAGTGCTTTTGCTTAAAGCACCACACAATCATGGTAAGGGCTTCCTAATTTCCCTTATTTTGGCTTCTCACGCAGTTTTCAACCCATTCCTCGCCTCCCTCACCTGCAACCAGCCCCCTCCCAGTCCTACCTCTCCCCCTTGCCCACCCATCTTGAGCCGGATTGTTTGGGAGTCTTTCACATGACCGGAAAGCTCAATTTCAGAGACCCTCCGAGGGCAGCCATGCCCGGGCAGCCAGCTAAGGGCCATAGGCAAAGGGCACCTGTTTGTGCCTGTTCCCCCTGGGCGCCCTAGAAAGCCACTCTACAGCAACAATCAGATAAGGTGGTAGCTCTCTGAAGTTTGCCACTGTTTAAATCTTGATGTGCTCTGAAGTTAGCCATTGTGTTGAATCCATGTGCCCCCTGAAGTTTGCCACTGTAGCAAAACTTGCTGCACTCTGAAGTTAGCCATTGTTTTAGCACTGCTTTAAAACTTGCTGTGCTCTGTCGTTAGCCATTGTGTTACCATTGCTTTAAATCGTGCTGTGCTCTGAAGTTAGCCATTGTGTTTGCCAGTGCTTTATAACCTACTGCACTCTGAAGTTATCTATTGTGTTAAATCCTGGTGCCCTCTGAAGCCTGCCACCGTTTCAAAACTTGCTGCACACTGAAGTTATCCAATGTGTTGAATCCAGGTGCCCTCTGAAGTTTGCTACTGTTTCAACACTTTCTGCGCTCTGAAGTTAGCCATTATGTTGAATCCAGGTGCCCTCTGAAGTTTGCTACTGTTTCAACACTTGCTGCGCTCTGAAGTTAGCCATTATGTTGAATCCAGGTGCCTTCCGAAGTTTGCCACTGTTTAAAAACTTGCTATGCTGTGAAGTTGGCCATTGTGTTTCCACTTCTTCAAATCTTGCTGTGCTCTGAAGTTAGCCATTGTGTTACAACTGCTTTAAAACCATGCTGCGCTCTGAAGTTAGTCATTGGAGCTCATTCTAAGTATGGTGGTCCAGAAATAAGGGGGCTGGTAGCAGCGTACCAGCACCCTTTCCAGACCACCATTCTATGAGAATGTCGGTAGGGGCCATGGATCACCCGGCAGGCCTGACGTGCCGGGTTTTCAGGCCCCTACCAGAATTTCTCTCACTGAAGCACCGGCATCGTTAGCAATGGTGCCGGTGCTTCAGTGACCCCATTTCCATGGAGTCCAATTGGACTCCATGGAAATGGGGATTAGCGGTTAACACAGCCTCTTGTGATATTCCGGTGGCACTGGGATACCAGGCAGTAAGGGTGTTACTGAGTTGTCGGTAACCCACCAGGTACCGGTGGGTTTTACTGGCAACCCTGTAATGAGCCCCAATGTATTTAATCCAGGTGCCCTCTGAAGCTTGCCGCTGTTTCAAAATTTGCTGCGATCTGAAGTTAGCTATTGTGTTACCACTGCTTTAAATCATGCTGCGCTCTAAAGTTAGCCATTGTATTTAATCCATGTGACCTCTGAAGTTTGCCACCATTTCAAAACTTGCTGCGCTCTGACGTTACCATTGTGTTGAATACAGGTGCCCCCTGAAGTCTTCCACTGTTTTCAAACGTGCTGCGCTCTGAATTTAGCCAATGAGCTACCACTGCTTTAAATCTTGCCGCGTTCTGACATTAACCACTGTATTTAATGCAGGTGCCCTCTGAAGTTTGCCACTGTTTCAAAACTTTGTTCTGAAGATAGCTATTGTGTTACCACTGCTTTAAATCTTGCTATGCTCAGAAGTTAGCCATTGTGTTACCTCTGGCTTAAATCGTACTGCACTCTGAAGTTAGCCATTGTGTTGAATCCAGGTGCCTTCTGAAGTCTGTTACTGTTTTCAAACGTGCTGCGCTCTGAATTAGCCAATAAGCTACAACTGCTTTAAATCTTGCTGCACTCCGACATTAGCCAGTACATTTAATCTAGGTGCCCTCTGAAGTTTGCCACTGTTTCAAAACTTGCTGTGCTCTGAAGATAGCCATTGTGTTACAACTGCTTTAAATCTTGCTGCCGTCTGATGCTGGCCATTGTATTGAATCCGGGTGACACTCTATTAAAACATGCTCTGCTATGAAGGTAGTAATTGTGTTACCACTGCTTTAAATCTTGCTGCTCTCTGAAGTTAGCCATTGTCTTAACACCACTTTAAATCTTGCTGTGCTTTGAAATTAGCCATTATGTTACCACTGCTTTAAATGCTGCTGCACTCTGATTTTTGCCATTATGTTTGCCACTGGTTTGAAATGGCTGCACTGTGAAGTTGACCTTTGCATTGAATCTGGTGTGACCTCTGAGGTTTGCCACTGCTTTAGGTCCTGCTGCCCACTGAAGTTTGCCACTGTGTTGAATCCAGGTGCCATGTGAAAATTGCAAATGCTTTAAATCTTCTTGCACTGAACACTGCCATGTTGCTGAACCGGCTGCCTTAAGAACTCTCCCACTGCTATGAATCCTGCGGCAGTATGGAGCTGGCCACTGAGTGGAACCCATCTGCCCTGTGAGGCTTGGCACTGTTCTTCCCTCCCATATTTCCCCCAGCCAATCTCCCCACCCCACTCCCTACCACTCCCTGCCTGACTAGTTCAATATAAAAGGAAACAGCACTAGTTCTGAGGACCAGGGCAGCCAGCTCGGGAAACTGACTAGGGTCAACAGCAAAGGGCCCCTCACCTCACTTGGGCACCCCCATTGCCTGGTTGTATGTTTGGCATCCCATCCCCACAAGGTATAGCTGTTTTTCATCTGCAACAGCACACATGTAAGGGACTTCTTCACAGTGGTAATGTTGCATTCTTAATTTCGATAATATGTGTTCCACCAGAGTATATTCCTCGTTTACAACAATCCCTAAATCTGGCTTGGTTTCACTTGACTCTGGTCACACTGTATTCCCTCCTGCAGCCCAGTCCTGATGTAAGACTGGTTACACTTTGCAGCTTCCAACTATTAGGCCACCACTGGGAGGCTCTGACCGCTTTGACCTTGATACAACTACAAAACCCCAGAAACCTGAAGCACCCAAGTTCCACGAGACTCTGAGACTGAAATACAACCACCACAGAGAGGCTTTCACTACTGTGAAGCAGATAACTATACAGGACCCTACAAGGGAAGACCAAACCACCAGGAGAATAAAAGCAAACTAGGTCACTCATCAATATAAGTGATCAGGAACCATAACACAGAAAGAACCTATCACCCAGTAATCCAGCTCTGGCAATGTTTCAGCCAGGGAACAATTCCACCCTAGAATAGCTCCGCACAAGAAAAGTTTACCCCAGATAACTGAGCCTGAAACATTAAGGCCAAGTGTCAGTTCAGATCCTGGGACAGTTCGAGCCTGGGACAACTCACGCCCCTGCCCTGGGACAGTGCCTGCCTCAGGGATAGCCCCAACCCCAAGGTAGAGCCAGGCCCATGGTATAGTCCTCAACCACCAGGTCTAGTCCCCAACTTCCAGGGTTAGTCCTCGACCACCAGGGTTAGCCCCCAATACATGGGATACCCATATCCCTGGGACAGCCCCGTCTCCTGGGACTGTCTGACCCCTTGCATAGTCCTCATCCCTGGAATAGACCCCACTCTCGGGATAGACCCAACCACAAAATGCCCCGCACCAGGAAAGACCGATGCACAAGGAATAACCAAAACAGAATACACCAAGTAGAGCAATCTCAGAACATCACACCCGGGAACCAACCTATACCAAGAGATAGCACACCTACATGTTCAATGCAAGCAAGTCCATTTGCTAGAACAAGACAATACTTACTCTACTTATCGCCTTACCTGCCAATTTACCACCCACTTGGACAATCATCTATCCTCAAGAACCGTAGGCACATAACAAGGATAACTGCGAACCCAATGGAAAGATGGCAAATGCACAAAAGCAAAACTGAAAGAAACAACACCAACACACCATTCATCACAAAGAAATTGGTAAGACAAACTGACGATCAATGTCATCAAAGAGACAACCCTTAAGAAAACATCAATCCAATACGAAACTTTGCTGAACTACTCAACGAAGAAACAGAAACAACAGAAATGAACACACAAGCCAGTGGAAAAAAGGACAAATACCAATGCAATCACCGAAATACACAGCCAAAGACCAAATAAACTGTAGGAAACAAAAAGATACACAGCAATCTAGTCACACAAGATCAATTTCCAAACACACAACAGAAATATACGAACTGCTAAGCGATGGAGGGACAGGCATAATATTCCTCACTGAAACCTGGCTAACTCAAAAGTACAAGGTAACAGTGCACAACTGCTGACGCAGCATCTTCAAACTTAAAGAAGCCAACAGAGAAGGAAAAAGAGGAGGAGGTCTCGGTGTAGCATACAAGGACCAGCTAAAAATAACAACAGCACCACCATTAAACATCCCAAATTGCAAATCACTCCTCCTGCACCTAGCCTTTGTTCTTCCAACCTACATTTCTACTTATCTACAGGCCACTGATTTACAACTCTACCTTCATAGACACTTTCATGGACGCCATCACCACCATTGCCATTACACATGATCACTAGATCATACTTGTAGACTTCAACATCTGGTTAGAAGAAAAAAACATCAACTCCCTCAAAACATTAACTAATCAACTAGCAACAATGTATCCACAACAAATGGTGAATGAAGCAACACACACAGCATGCCACACACTAAATGCGATTTTCTGCAACAAAAACCTGGTCAAAACTGCACCTTCAATGCAAATCCTCTGAAGCGACCACCTCATTATACCCTTCATGATCCAACCGCCAACACGGATACCTGATAACCTCCCAAAAAATCCTCCAGCTCTTTAATGAAACTGGAAATCCATTAACAGTGTGGGCCTAAATGCGAGACTGTAGGCTATAAAACCACCAATCACTATTCTAGACTCAAAATCACAAACATCCAGCCAATCATTGAGAGCAAGCCGAAAAGCACCATCGACCACCTCAACCAGCCAATACTGGAACCACCTCCTAGACTATACCACCTTGCACTGATCTCAACAGATATATTCAACTGCCTGGTGGGCAAAAACAACAAAGCCGGCTCTCTAGCAAACTCCTGCCCACCAGACATCTACAAGTCTATCCTTACCCAGAGAACACCTGCAGAATATTACCTCAGCCTCTTCAACCACTCACTAGCAACATGGACCATGCCAGGAACCTTCAAATCGGCGTCCAGCAAGCCACTCTTTAAAGATTCTTTGGGAAACACGGAAGACCTAACTAACTAATGACCAATCTCAAACGTCCTATACCCGGCGAAACTACTAGAAAGCTACATCTACTAACAAATCCTGGAACATGTAGAAAACAATTGGATACTAGATCAGGCCCAAGTAGGCTTCAGATCCATGAGAGGAATGGAAACTGCATTACTATCTATATGGGATGATCTAAAGACCAACGCACACTCAGCACTCATATTACTCAATCTGTCAGCCGCCTTCGACAAAGTCAACCACGAAACACTTATCAAAAAATGTGAAGGTCTTGAAATTGGCAAACAAACCTCTGCTAGGCTAAAATCCTTCTTGACAGAAAGAACGGAAACAACTTGGATAGCACCATGGAAAACAACATGTGGAGTTCCACAGGGCTCATCGCTATCACCACTACTCTTTAACATCAACATGAACCCCCTGATTAACCTTACAAAAAACATGGCCTCACCTGCTACAAATATGCACATGACACTGAAATCATCTACAAAATCAATGCCAGCAAAGAGCAAACCCCAACACTCACCTACTGCCTCACTGAATTAAACCAATGGGTGCGCACCAACAGCCTTAAACTCAACCCGGTCAAAACAGAAATCATGATTGCACCCAATGACCCGTTAAATAATAACCAGCACATCCCATGGCCCACAGAGCTGGTAAACCAACCAGTACCATCCAAAGTGGTCAGAAATGTCAGACTCCTTATGGACAACAAACTCACAATAGAACAACAAGTCAACACAGTAGTTAAGAAATACTTCTTCCACCTACACACAATCAAGAGGATACTTTCTTTCTTCACCTTCACACAAAGAACACTTGCCATCATCTCTCTTGTCATGTTAAGTATAGACTACGACAACAGCATCTATCTCGGGAATGCCAGAATACGTATGAGAAAACTACAACAAATACAAAATGCAGGAGCAAGACTACTCCTCATACTCACTAAGTTTAGTTTAGTTTAGTTTAGTTTAGTTTTATTATTTGTAAAGCGCAACTAACCCCGAGGTAACTGGGCGGTAGAGCTTATGACAGAGTTTCAGATGCATACATATAGAGTGCATAAAAAAGACGTGCTAATCGACAATAAGAGAGAACACATCACACCAACCCTGAGAACACTACATTGGATAAAAGTCAAAAATCGAATCTTCTTCAAAACAAACATGAACACTAAGGTGCAGGAAAGACATGCGCCATGAACCGAAACAATATGCAAAACACAAATTTGGAGGATCAGCATTCTCCTGCATAGCGGTGAGAAAACTCACTCCCAAAGGAAACACGAATAACAAAAGATCACCTAAAAATCTGGAAGTGGTTAAACACATGACTCTTTAACTCACCAAGCTAAAGAGGGAACACTGGCGAAAAAAAAAGCACCAACACAACAAAATAAGAAACCGCAAAACCGGATTACCCAAAGAAACAAAAAACTCAAACCCAAACTCAATAGAATAAGATTAACCCAACAGATTAACCCAACACACAGAAAAAGACCCAGAAGACCTGACCCTACCAGAAACTCTCCAATACTCTGCATACCCACAACCCAACACTGATGAAACAAGACACATACCTTGGCCACAAAACAAAAACACCACAAGCTACTAGCTCTCTACCGACTCTCCACAACACCCAAGATGCACATAAAACACCCAGATACAACCACCCACCAAACACCACACAAATGTTGATCAAGTAAAAACATATAGCACATAGTGACTGTTTTTTCTGAAATGAAGCCACCAACACCACATCAAAGCTCTCTTGAGCGTTTTGCCCTCAATCCCATTAACTAACCCATCCCAACCCCCTTCCTTTTCAGATCCACCTGGGCGCCATGAGACCATGAAAATGGCAGTGGTGCGTGATAGAAATCACAATAACATAACATAATATAACATTAATGGCTAGTGTCTCCCTTAGCCAACATTCCACAATGGCAATATACACTCCAAGGTTCCAATCACTTTCTCCAAATCTTTCCCTTTGTTTTAAGCCTGTTTTTGTGAATGTGTGCTATTATAATGGCATTGCAGCCCAGTTGGGGATTTGGGGGGGAGGGGCGGTGTTGTAAGGATGTTATCGTCCCTTACCATTATCCTTGTTATGTACCCTCAGCATTGCCTTGGGCCCATAAATCGGGCTGTAATGGCACATAAAACCAAAACCTAGCTCAGTGTCTTTTCTCTGGCAGCCGTCTCCTAACCCTTATTCAACCGTGTCTGGGCACAGAGATCCCAAGTTGATGAGCCCGTTTTGAAAATAATCCTTTGATCACACTGAGTGCTGACAATGAAGAGCCAGTGGTAATAGTGTGTCCTTATTGATAGTGAGTCGTTAATAATACTGCTCCACTAATGAGGTTGAGCCACTGAGAATTCAGATCCAACGCTAAAACGGAGCCAGCGATGCTTGGCCACTGATGAAGCTAATGCCACTCACTACACTAATCACTGATAACACAATGTTAGTGGCAATATTAAGATATTGATAATACTAAGCCAATTTCAGGCAATTTCATTAATGTCATTGGACCTCTGATACTGTGCCACTGATGATGGTGAGTCAATGGTCATACCAGACCACTGATGATAGACAGCTGGTGGGGAGATGGAACCATTGATGAAGCTTGTTGATTGATGATACTGAACTTCTATACAAAGCCATTCATTTTAATTAGTTAAAAATGATAATTTACCACTGATAATAATGATCCCATGGTGCCAATTGTTCTGAGCTGGAGCTGATTATTGTACACTAGTTTTTGACACATCTATATGTATATTTGTGAAAGTGTGCTTGTATGTTCAGGGTTGCCCCCAGCCTCATAACAGTTGGTGGGCTGGAATTTTGGCCCACAGTCAGCATACCAGTCTGGGGTGTACTGGCGATAGTGACATTTGACCAACCCCACCCATTCACGCTGCACAGGGCGGGTTCCAGCCCAGTGCTATCTGTATAGGCAATTTTGGGAGATTGCCATTTTGCGATTTTTCCAAAATAGGCAGTTAGGACACAATATAACATACACAAGGCTATAGCAGACCCCACCTGCATGTCAGCTACAGACCCGGGCAACGCCGGGGGGTATGGTTAGTTGAGAGATCATCACTGATGCAAGGGCAAGCATGTCTTATGATTATGTTAGTGCAGAGATTCTCTGATGAATGTGAAACATTAATTATTGATAGCAGTTGCTGTAGCTCGCAAGGTTGAGTACCCGCTGTAGAGGATCGTGTGTGATCTTCAGATTAGAAATTTGAATCTCTGACAGTCTTGATTCAGCCTTTCATCCTTCCCAGGTTAATTAAATAGGTTCATTTGAGCTGGGTGTTCTTTTAATGCGATTTTTGCAATTCTCATGCTCATGTAGGTGCATATTGTGAACTGCTATTAGAATTTCTTGCAAGGCTTTAGAAATATGTCAAAAAAGGTTGCTGACAAATTCACCTGTTTGTTGTTTTAGAAATAACTATTTGCACCTTACCTATTTTACAAATAAACCAACATAAACTGGCTTAAAATTGGACTATTTTGGTCGGTGGTTTAGGCAAACATTTCAATTCCTTCACAAAAATGTGTACAATCATATACAGTTGCACTTGGATTAGTTCAGAAGTCGGTCAACATTTCACTGCTGGGAGTTCAATGATTACCGGTGGGAATTAAGACGCTATGGGCACTGAGAGGGTTAAAACGGTGCTATCTTCTTTTGCAAAAAATATTTGCCAGCAAATTGGAACCCCCCATAAAAGTCAGAATAAAGTACTTCTTTTTTAAAATGTTTAATAATTTTTATTATTTAAAATAATAATGATAATACAATTCTTTGCAATTTACAGATATTAAGTGGAACTAATAACTTTGGATTAATAGAGGTTGAAAAAATTAGCTTGTAAAGTTTAGAATTATATTTTAAGTATTCATACAGCAATTGAGTTAGTTTACATTGATGATGAAACACATTTTATGGAAGCGATATATACTAAAATCGGATTGTTGTAACAAGTCTGCAAGGAATGAATAATGGGGAATTAGAAAAAGAAAGATAGGGAGACGTATGGGTAGACAGACATAAACAAACAAGTAACAAATGGAAGGAAAATGAAGGGGAGGGTGGGTCTAATGATTAATTTGAACAGATAATTATTACAGCAATAATAGTAATATAAGACAGGCTTATAAGTGATATTACAAATATATAATTAATAGATTAAATATCAGTGTATGCGTTCAGGTACCATGCGCAGTTGCATTAAAACAATTGAGATATCTAACAAAGAACAGCCAGTTGGCATTATATTTAGGGATTGTATTCATATTGTTGGCCATGCAAAGTTCCATTCTATGAATGTGACAAATAGTGTTCCACCATCCTTTGATAGAGAGAGATCGGAAGTCTTTCCAGTTAGCTGTCATACATTTCAAAGCAATACAAATGAAAAAATCATATAGTTTGGCTGAATCAGGGGGTATTTTTGTTGTTAAGGCCAAGCTTCCTAAAAAGATATTTAAAAAGTATAACGGAATATTGACAGAGAAAATAAGCTTGATGAACTTCCAAATGTCTTGCCAAAAACTGAAAGAAAATGGTCATTCAAAGAACATATGCTTAAATGAAGCAGGGGTCAGACCACATGACCAGCATTTAGCATCATGATTAGGTTTGGCTTTTGTTAAGTTTGCAGGAGTAATAAATGCTCTATGAATAAAGAAAAAATAATGTGTTATATTTGCTGAGACAGATATATTTCTAATTCTAGAGAACAGACTGGACCAAATATGATCATCAAATGTGCATCCCAATTCATATTCTCATTTAAGACGAATAGAGCAAACGTCAAATGTTGAGGTGAGTATATTATAACATTTGGAAGCTCTTACATCGTTGAACATGGTAAGCTGTACTAGTATGAAGGCGTCAGGGGAAAGAACCCCATTAGAGAAGTTATTTGAGAGCTTCTAGAAAGGAATTCATTAACTTGTTGTAGTACTGAAAGTCAGCTTTGGGAATGACATATTTGGATGATATTTGCTGAAAGGATAGAATGGTAGGAGCATGAATAATTTGTTGAATGAATCTTATTCCTTTTTTATCCATGATCTGCGGTTCAAGGCCTTGTTATTAATTACAATATGTTTGTTATGCCAAATTAAAGGGGAGAGGTGCTTGTTGGGAGTTTTGGTATGAGGGAAAAGAAAGACTTGTAGGGCTGAGACTGATACTTTAATAGGGTTAAAATATTCATGGATGTGTGTTTAAATATGTATATGAGGTCAGTGACGTTGTAAGGGTAAACTGAGTGTTTTTCTAAAGTACACCACGTAGGGGTATCAGAGATTTCAGGATCTGCAAACCAGTGGCGGGATTGTTTTAGGAGAAAAGCTGAGTGGTACAGTTTGAAGTCTGGGAATCTAACCCCTCCCATTTCATAAGGCGCTTTCAGTTTAGATTAGGCAATTCTCTTACTTTTTCCCACACCCCATAGAAAGTTTAGTAAAATAGAATATATAGATTTGAAAAAGGAGAGAGAAAGTGGAACGGAAAGCAGCTGTAAATAATATAGTACAATAGGGGAAAGCATCATTTTAATAGTATCTAGCCGTCCCCACCAAGAGAGGTCAAGGGGGGACCATTTGGATCTTAAATCCTTAAGGGTGTCTACTAAGATCTTATTGTTAAGTTTGATAGTGTCTTAGATTGTTGGGGCAAATCGAATACCTAAGAATTTAATAGAGTCACTACACCATTTGAGACCACATGTATCGATATCATGTTTATAGCAATAGGAGCTTAGGGGCATTATTTCTGATTTCTCTTTATTTAATTTGTATCCAGAAACTTGACCAAACTGAGTTAGAGCATTAGGTAGATTGGGTAGGTGAAGTTTGGGGTTCTTGATAAGAATAAGGATATCATCAGCATATGCTGCTATTTTAGTACATGAAGCACCTGCAGGAATGCCCGGTATATTTTTACTTGATCTTATTAGTTCCAGTAGTGGTTCAAGGGAAAGAATATATAATATGGGTGAAAAGGGGCAACCCTGCTGAGTGCCTCTTAATAGAGGGAAGAAGGAGGATGCTTGGCCGTTTAAATACATAGAAGATTTGGGGGATGAGTATAGAAGTTTGACCAGAGAGATAAAGTTATCAGCAAATCCGTGCCAGTGTAGGGATTGAAACATAAAGTTCCAATTAACACGGTCAAAGGCTTTTTCCGCATCTAATGCAATGGCTGCGTAGCTTGTTTACCTTTTTTGTCTTTAGCTGCTAAGTTAATGGCATTAAACAATAGCCTAGCATTTGAGGATATATTACGTCCTTTAACATAGCCAGTTTGGTCTGATTTAACAGGGGCTGGGAGTGCAAATTCAATTCTATTAGCTAATATCTTTGTGAAAATCTTGATTTCAATGTTAATGAGGGAAATGGGTCGATAATTACTAGGAATTGAAGGGTCTTTATTTGGTTTGGGGAATATAATGAGTAGTGCTTCTGAAAACGAACCAGATGATAATTTTTGAGATATAAAATACAAGAATAGTGTTTTAAGTTTTGGGATTCGAGATTTAGATAGGTTGGTATAGAATTCAGTGGATAATCCATCAGGACCTGGTGCCCTTCCCCTACCCAAGCCGTTGATAGATGTGATGTCATTGTCTAGGTGGGAAAGGTCTATTGGGGGGTATGATGTTCGGTTTATATTGTTAAAAAAGTATTCAATATTTTTACTAGGGATAGGACTTTCGGGGGTGTATAAATAAGCATAGAACTTCCTAAAACAATCAAGTATATCTTTTGAGCTATAATGAGAAATGCCATGGGTATCTCGATGTGGGAGATATTCAACTTTTCTTTTTTAGTTTTCAGATAGGAGGCAAGCATTTTTTCCAGCTTTATTTGATGTTTGATATATTTTTGTTTTATATTTAAGTATTGTCCCAGCTGCAAGTTCTGTAATTTCTTTATTAATTTTGAAGCGCAGCGTTATGACCTGCTGAAGGTTGGTTGAGGTAGAGTCTAGATAGTAGCATTGCTCAGCTTGGGTAAGAATTAAGTACT
The DNA here is from genome assembly GCF_040938575.1 of Ambystoma mexicanum. Classification (NCBI taxonomy): domain Eukaryota; kingdom Metazoa; phylum Chordata; class Amphibia; order Caudata; family Ambystomatidae; genus Ambystoma; species Ambystoma mexicanum. The sequence continues at coordinate 1,093,498,265 of NC_090929.1, forward strand.
TCTAAATTCAAATATATTTTGATTAGTCATGAAGTGAATTACATTCAGCTCTCTGAAGCAGGGGTGGTTTTTTTCTTCCCTCAGAGCAAGGGGGGGGGGCATTACAGAGCTGAGCCCCTGTCAACCTGAGGGTCTTGCCCCAAAATTATTTTCTTTTTGAGTTGCCAGATGACATGGGCAAAGGTGAGTCTTGCATTGCTGTTGCATATGCACAGAGCTCCTCACATGTTTCTGCAAAGAGCCGCTCTGGTAACATTATCATTATCGTGCCAAATAACCCATTTACACCCAGGGAAGGGCGCTCAGCCAATTCGGTAGCTGGAAGAGCAGGCGAGAATCTAGCTTTCACGCCCCGGCTGTGGGCGGACAAGGGGTTTAACAGCCCACCAGCCCGAGCTTTGGTAGGCCCGAGGGAAGTGAGTGCCTCAGCTCCGGCTGTGGGCCGTTAAACTCCATGTATGGCTCCAGCTGGGGCATCAAAGCTATTGGCATCCCAGGATTTACCGGGTTGCAGATCTTTTTTTTTTCTTCATCTGACTGGAGATGTGCTCAGCATGAGACCATCACTCGTGGGGGAAAAAAGGCTAAAGAAAATGCATCTGCAATTGAAATGGTAATGGGACTAGGTCCCTTTTTGGATAACGGTGCCCATGGAAAACATGTTCCAAAATGGCCACAGTTTCTATTTCGATGGCACCAGCCAGACGGGAGGAGCATCTAACGGTTTGGTCCCGCAGGTAAGTTGGGTTGGGGGGAAGGGGAATTGGGGTTTTGTAATGTGTGGAGGCAACAGGGACAGCCTCCCCATGTTGGAAAAAGAAATCCGCCGCCCGGCATAGGGCCTCGGGTGGCTGGAACAGCGGGTCGGCATTGTGTGTTCTCACCTGCTGTTCCAGCCACCTGATTGACTGAGCGCCATTGCCCGGGTGCGAATACACTGTATACCACCTGTATACCACCTGTTCTCTCCAGCCAACCAAGGCCCTTACCAGGGTGCCCCCATCTTATTTTTATGTGGGGAGGCAACAGGGAGGTTTTCCCTGTTGCCTCTCTACCTCCCCACCCTCCCTCCATGCCCACACCTGCTTGACGGCAGCTTTGTGCTCCGGTTCCCGGCGCTCCTCCCGTGCGTGGCCGCCATTGAAATGCAAAAGGGATTTAGTCCCTTTTCCTATGGCGGCAGCAATCTTTTTTTTCTCAGGAGATTGGTGTCGCACAATGCACACAGCCAATCTCCCTAAAAAAATAAACCATTCCCAACCCAAATAAAATAATTCCAGCCCTCGCTGAGGCCCTCACTTTGCTCGTGCCTACTAGGCTCTGGCTAGTGGGTCATTACCGGCCATGCCCACCCTCCGACGTGTGGGTGATTGGCATAATCAGACACCAGTTTGCGACATGCTGAGTTTATGCTCTTTTCTTATGAAAGTTTAAAGTTATTAAAACAGCAGCAGGCTCAGAACCTGTCCATGGTACATGTATGAATTGTTCACCATAGTGTGTTACCCCACTTTATGAATTGTTTGCCCTAATTGTATTGTTTGCTATGATGTATTTTTGCCCCACTGTATTTTGCGTCTTAGCATCTTAAATTAACTGTTCCCCCAACTGTATGAAGTTTGCCCTACTTTAACTGTTGAACCGCTGCATTCTCCTTCCTAGTACTATAAGAATTCTTTGCTCTAGTTGAAATGTTTCACCTAGTTGAAATGTTGTGCCACTGTTTTTTTCTCCTTAGCATCCCAGATTGTTTGTGAACTGTTTCCCAGAATGCTAACACTCTTCTTCACGTCGAAACACACTTGACGCAGACCAAATATGCCACTCAGACACAGCAATTTAAAACCTCTCCCTGCAGAAGGCAAACAATAGAACTATGCAACTCTACAACCAACTTACAAACCGATGCCCTGGCCAGTCCCTCCTAGCACCACAGGCAAACGAGGCTCCCACCTGGACACAAATGCCTCTCTCTATGACACAGACCACCTAGAAACAGACCAGCGCACGTGCACTAACACAGCAGCAAAACTACCTTGCATTTTCCCCTCTTTCCCACTAGGTAACCCGCCCCCATCTCTTTCAGTTCAACCATAGGGCCTGGATTCCCTGCAAATGGCAGCATGGCAGCAGTGAACATTATAAATCCCAGTAGCATCCCTAGACAGAGAAATGCTTGCTTAGCAATTCTCAAGCACTTTTAAAGCAGTGGAATGTTTAAAAAACAGTTCAAAATGATTTCTCTTCTACAAGCAGTTCGTGTATCCTCTAAGCATTGAGTAAACCACTCAGAAAACGTTCACTGACTTTTTATTTAACTAAGTTGCATTTGCTGTGCCCTATAAATGCACGGATGCAATTTCTCTTTTGCAGAATACGACAATAAATGCAGCTTCTGATTTTTGAATTTGTTGATAAGCATAAACATGCATTTTCTATAAATCAATGCCCCGTTATCATCCCTTCCTGTTGGCAGTGGGTCTCTTTCGGAATCCCCTCCAATTGCCTGCTACAGTCAATGAATGCTAATGTTAATGTTAAAGGTTTTTGTACCGCACACCGATGATGCCACTAGTGTGGTCTCCAGGCGCTCAGGCGGATCTGTTATGCACGGAGGGAGGGTGGATGGTTAGTATGGTTGAGCGGGAAAAGACCAAGAGAGCTGTGATGTCATTTTGGCAGCTTCAGTTTGGGTGCAGCGGTCACGGTAGTCAAATACTTTACAGAAGCACTGGCACCATTAGCAACGGTGCCGGTGCTTCCCTGTCCCCACTCCCGTAGAGTCCTATAGGATGCTAGGGAAAGGGGATTAACAAATATAATGGGGCCTGACTTTCCAGCCGCCGGACTCGTAATGAGCCAGTGTCACTGGGTAGTCAGGTGCAAGTAAATGTTTATGGGTCCGGCGGCAACCCACCAGTAGCAGCTGCAGGGTTAACGTTGGACCCGTAATAAGGCCCATTGTGTCTGGAGCTGATGAGCCATGTTTTAAGAAGTTTTCTGAATTTTGTATGGACCTCCATCGTTCATATTTCCCTTGGAAGGGAGTTCCATAGTTTCATGGCTGAGCAGGAGAATGCCGACCCACCCAGTTTTTTCTTTGTGTATTGTTTGGGATCTAAGCAGATGTTGCCGGATCTCAGGGTTTTGGTTGGTTTGTAGATGGAAAGTTTCTTTTGGATAAATCCCGCTCCCTCTGCGTTATGCGCATTGTTTTGAAAGTGATTATTTTGTGACCGGGAGCAGTAACATCCTAAGAGCTGGTGTGATGTGGTTGTAGATTTTTATGGGACCCGGGAGCCAGTGTAACAACCTAAGAGCTGGTGTGATGTGGTTGGAACATGCTAGTCCATGTTTTTTGATGAGGTTGATTAGCGGTGTCATTTAGATGTTGAAGAGTAGCAGGGATAGGGTACTCTGCAGGTGGTGTCCCGTGGTGTGGATTAGAAAGGTTTAACCAAACTGTTTCTGTTCTTTCCGAGAGGAAAGATTTGATCCAGAGCAGTGCTGTGTCAGCAAGCCCTGTTTCTTCTCATCTTTTTATTAGGATGTTGTCGTTAACTGTGTCAAAGGCAGCTGAGAGATCCAGTACTATCAGTGCTGATTTGGTGTTGGAGTCTGCATTCATCTTTAGAATGTCCCATATTTAGTCTAGTGCTGTCTCTATTTTTCTGAAGGGTCTGAAGCCTACGTGTGCCTCGTCCAGTAGACAAAGGTGAAGCCATTCACCTTTTCCCAGGTCCCTAGATATCCCAGTTTGATCCGCCAGGAAATATGGCTGTAGCCTCTGTCCCAGTGGCTTTGCTTCTTTTGCAAAATAAGTGACGCCAAGTGTGGCTAGCAACAGCGTGCTGCGTAAGGCAAAGATTCCATTAGTATAGGACAATAGTTCGCAGGCTCCGGCAGAAGGCAAGCTTTGTCAGTCTGTGCCCGGAAGCGGTTAATGACGAGTTGCAGGGTCACCTTGTCTGTCGGAGATGGCAAGCGCTAAAACACTGGCCAGCTTTGTGTACCGTGGCCAATGGGGCCATGAGGGCAGCAGGTGGGTCCCTTGGAAACCATACTCACACATCAGTCGAAAGGCGTCCAATTTATTCTCCCGCCAGGCATGAAATACCTGGCTGCGCACAGCAAATTCGCTGCTCAGTGCCACAGGCAGACTTGATGTCTTTGCAATTACTGCTCTGGCAGTGAAGGGAGCAAGAGTGAGACTTTTTCTGGGAAATTCAGTGTTATCTTTTTTCGCCTCACGTGAGGTGCCCCTTGGTATTTTAATTCAGCAGCGGAAACATATATTTATGTGAAATCTCGCCATCTGGACATAGGCTAAATTTCCCAACCCTTAGAAAGTCCTGTCCGTTCCAGTGAAAGGACCTACACTTCAAATGGCACTTTTGTTTTTACTTTCAGTTATGCCTATCACACTGTGTGGGTCGTGTGCACAAATCAGCAATAGCTCACATTTGCACTGATGTTCAGCTGCCAAGCTCTCAATGCCCTGTTCCAGCAGGGAGATAGTAGTCTTCATCCAAAATACACAGTTAAAACCAGGACTGGATTAGCATCTCGAGCATGGAATAGTGCATATTGACATGTATGGATCTGTAAATACCCTAGACAAAAAAAAATGATTACGTAACATTTCTCAAGCACTTGTCAAGCCATTGGAATGTTTAAAGAACAGTGTCCAAGCAGAGGTCAGCATTTCCCTTATACAAGCAGTTCGTTTATTCTCTAAGCATTGGCAAAACCACGTAGAAGATGTTCACTGACTGTTTGTTTAACTAACTTTAACGTTGGGAAAGGTTACCATGTGGGTGTAGTGCCGACGCTCGCTCCACAGACCTGCCTAACCTGCAATAAAATGCGTGATTGCCTTCCTTTAACAGTAATTAGAGGATGCCTGTGGAGGGGCAGGGTGCACATGCTGCTCAGGCAGCAAAGTCCACAGGGCTGCTGCTGGGACCTTTAATCATTTAACATTTCTTCTTAATGGCCAGAGATCAGAGCTTGGTACGTCATTAGCTATTTTGCATCATACAGTACAAATAAAACCCCAGATAAATGTCCAAGTCTGTGCCTTGTTTCAAGACAAAAGCATGTAGACTGTCTCCCAATTGCGTTATTTGTTCTTATTTTTTTGTATTTGTATTTATTAATTTTTATATAGTTGAAACCCACAAAGGAGCAGTGCTTTAAATGGAAAAAAGAAGCGCAGGTACTCACCAAGCTACGAAGCTGGACATTCCGGCACTGCGCTTTTGGCGCTGCCATTTCGGCACGGTACCTTGGGCACAGTTCCCTTTTCGGCACACCTTTTGTTTGCAGACAATGCCCAGTGAGATTAAATTATGTGCCAAGGAGCACACACTTTGGCGAAGCAGTGTATCTGAGATCCACTCACACAAATCTTCAGTTTGTTGTTATGCGCTGTGTTAAGAAAGTTTGAATATCAATATTAAATGAGACATTCTTTTTGGCATATCAAACTAGCAGATATCATAGCTGTAAACTAAGCTTTAGAAGGGAGTTTCATTTATGCTTGCTTTCATTACCTAATAAGAAATTTGGTAGATAACCTGAGCTGTGTGGCCGCTCTCAGCCATGGGGGGATGCCATGGCAACCGGTAATGCTTCATGAGCTCTGCTCACTTCCCTGAACTGAACCAGTATTGCCAAAGCCAGTTGTGCGCCAGCCCTCCTTAAACGGCAAGTGGAACTGTGGATTTTGCTGTGCTTGTCCTTGCAACGAGGTGGACAGTTGCAGTGAGTTGTGGACCATTGTTATGTTGCCTTTGTTTACTTTCCAGTTCTGAAGCAGTTGAGGCTAACTAACTGCATTTATTTAGTGGTTTCCCTGGAGACAGTGTTGTGTTGTGGTGAGGCAGCCCGGTTTTGTGTGCTTTATGGCGACTGCAGCAATTCCGCCCCGATACCCGCTTCTTTGCTGAACCCGACACTCTCCCCATCAGATGGGACAAGTGGCACAGGATGTTTGAGACCTACCTTGGTAGACCATGTCTTGTGGAAAACGTAGAAAGCCTTGCAGAATTCTCTCTCTGAAGAAGAAGAGTATGGTCCACCAGGGTAGGCCCCCCCCTTAACTTGCGAGATTGGCACGCAGACTTACCCTTACGACATCACCTTCACCTCTAGCAACTATTCAGTTGCGAGCACAGACTCCTCTCCAGCTCCTGTTGATGAATCATCTTTCACCACTGCTGTTGGTCTGACTCTCTCTGCCATCCGAAAACAACTCACTAAAAGTCCAGTTGGCCATTTTAGCAAAAAGATTAGGCAAATTGTCTATACAACCCTTACCCAAACTTCTCAGTAGCAACGGCCAACCTGCTTCTTACTCCATCTCTGCCATTAAAGGTACTGACAGACATGAGCCAGCCACTTCTAGCGTAGGCTTTAATACCTCATGTATGAGCTGAAATGTATCTTCCAAAGCTTCCTCACTCCAGACAAACTTAAATGGAAGATAGACTACTTGTAATAGTGTATTGAATCCTGCTCTTTCAGGTGCAAATCTAATACCCTTGAGACGACAGCCGGTGTCCCAAAGACATCATTCCCATCTAGCTCTAGCAGGTATGGTAATGCTGTGGGTGGACCCTCTGTAGTGATGATTAATGTGCCACAGCTCCCTCCAAATGCCTTCGAAGATTCTGATAGTTTGAAAAACAAGTGTATATATTGGATTCGTAACACCAGGGCCTGTCTTTCAATCATCAGAAATGATATTGTCCATTGTACCAGAGGCTCTACTGCCAACTCAGCTACGACTACATACATGTAATTTTTCTATCCCAAAATCTAGTTGAAGGTCCTTCTATCGATTGATGTCCGAGTTTGTCCCCCGGAGGTGACTGCAATTAGTATCAGATCGTTTGAATTTTTTAAACCGTCTATAGCACCTGTGGTCCGGTATAGTGCCAGTAGTCAAGTTCTCAGCAGTCCTGCCAGATTGAATGCCCCTAGCCAATTTGGTCATACTTCACTGAAAAGATTGAACATTCCATTCACAGATTTGGAGTTGGTAGATTGACTTGGATGGCCGTCTATCCATCACATTGAAGCCAATTACAGTTACAAAATGCTCTCCTGGAATATAGCAGGGGTGACTAGACTCTTAGCGGACCCAACCTGGTGTTCTTATGTCCATGCCTATCAAATTATAATACTGCAGGAAACTTGGGCTCTTCAACCCATTTTCCTTTGGGGTTGCCAGACTTTTCATTTAGCAGCTACCAAAGGTCCTTGTAGGAGACCAAGTGGTGGTCTTCTGGTATGGGTGGACATTTCACTGGGCTGCAAGATTGAAGTCAAGGATACCGGTTCATCTGACCTACAATCATTATTAATCTGGCTGACCAAAGATGATTTGATGCATGTTTACAATATCTACAATAGACCAACCCTAGGGCTGTTAAGATAAGCCTGTCTCTAGAATCCAGTAAACAATATGCATCCTTCACTCCTTCTCTCAAATGTCATCCTTGTGACCAGGATTTCAATTTATAGTTTGAACCGTTGAAAGAGCTCACTGATTTGTGGGGGACCAACACATGGCATGGAATATCCCCACTGTAATTGCCCTGGCTCCTCCATGAACCCATCGACTGGCCATGGACATAGCTTGCAATCTGTTTAGTATGAACCTGAGGGCTTGTAATGGGCGCTGGGTCAAGGACCAGCCAGAGTGGAACACCTACCACGGCCACAATGCTTACACGCTAATTGACTCGCTGTTGATTTCAGGGGAGGATTGGGCAAGATTGGGGGATTTTAAGATTGGTGACCGGTTGGAAAGTAACCATGTTCCCCTAGAGTTTGAAACTGTGGGTAAATGTAGAGTGAAGAATAATACCAGATTATATCCTTTTGCCCAATCTCTGGAGCTCTATTATCATTCACAAAAATATTTTAAATGGTCTAATATGTTAAAACATGCAGTTAAACCTGATATCTATGCATCCATTTTTGATAACCTTTCTGTTATTTGCAATGAGCGAAGTTACTGTTGTCCTCAAATCATTAAAAGATCATAAAGCCGAGGGGCCGGATTTGAGTCCTGCTAACCTGTTGAAAGCTGAAATAACCATTTGGGCCCGGTTATTTGAAAAATATATAGTGCAATTTTGGCTAGTGGTGAAATACCCACATCGGGAAAAAAGCCATCATAGTTCCCATCTACAAAAAAGAAGGCAAGGACCTACCAGCCAACTACAGCCCAATTTCACTTCTAGATGCTGCTGGCAAGGTCTTTGGAAAATTACTACTTTCACGCATACTGGATTGGGTCACTGTGACAACGTGATCAGCCATCTCCAGGCTGGGTTTTGGTCGAAACGAGGTACCCCAGATCATTGTTTTCTACTGTACATGCTTATTCAGAAATATACAGTGCTAAACTAAATTAACTTCTACGCAGTTGTTTTGGACCTGAAGACCGCTTTTGATTCAGTTTCTATGGATGTAATGTGTCAGATTAAGTTATCACTTCTTGCCCCCCTCTGCGATCTGGTATTTATCATCTCCGCCCTCTACTCTGATAACAAGGCTAGAGTGCGCTACTGACTTGGTGGCGAGATGACAAAGGAGTTTGAAGTCAGCCTGGGCGTTAAGGAGGGATGTGCCCTGGCACCAATCTTTTTTAACATCTACGTCCAAGAAATCATTGACGCCTTATTGGACGGGTGACAAGACCCCCCAAGATTGGCCTCTGATAAATTCCCCGCTCTTTTTTATGCAGATGACGCCGTGTTACTCACCACTTCTCCATCAGTCCTCGGAAGGGCCTTGTCTATTTTTTAGAATAAGTGCAAGTCCCTTTGTTTAACCTTGAATTCTGACAAATCCAAAGTGATGGTGTTTAAGCCTCCTTTTACGAAGAAGATAGCTATAGCTTTAATTTCCGGCAACTTTGTCATTGAGCAAGTGGCGCATTTCGATTATCTGGGCGTGTGCTACCAAGACAATGGTGGATGAGAAGCGCGGTCCTGTAAGTCAGCGCTCACAATGGAAAAATATAATGGTGGCATCCTGTTGTATTTTTCTAAACATGGGAGTGGGCCAACATCACTGGCTCTGGGCCTGCTTAAGAAACAAGCGCTTCCGGCCGCTCTGTATGGTGCAGAATTATGGGGTTTTAAAAATCTTTAAAAGTTAAGTTCTTGTGAAAATAGATTCTTAAAAAAATACTATTGCTTCCTGTCACTGCACCTTCTGCATTGCTTCACCTTCATATACCAGTAGCAACCCAGCTCTCGTTCAAACCGGCCCTGTATTGGCTTAGAATATGGAATTCTGAGGGTTTGGCAAAATACTGTGCAAGGGCTAATCCATATATTGAGTTTAACCTGAGGAAAGGGCTTAAAATGTCATGTGAAGGCATCCTTTGTTAATTTAGACTGATATGATCTTTGGGAAAACCCACGGTCTCTCTCCACTTAGGAAACTAAGCAAATGAAAGCCACCACTGATTATCTTTAATTTACATGGAAGCCTGGGTTCAAGGCTTATCTGGACATTGTATCGCCACCCCTAGAGAGATCTCGGTTTTTACAATTTAGACTTGGGGCCTCATCACGAGTTGGGCGCTAACCCCGGCGGTATTAGCGGCCCTACCGCCAAACCCCCGGCACTATTAGCACCAGATCACGGGTTTGGTGGAACGGTAAGTCCCCATTCCCCATTGGGCCCATTCGTGAATTTCCCATTCCCCAGGAATGTTCAGCGCTATTACCGCCGGCAGTATTACTGCCGGCGGTAATAGGGCTGAAAATGGGCAAAATTGTGGCGGATTTGCCCCCAGCTCAGAGCTGGGGGTAAATCCGGCAAGGCTGTGATTTGGTGGACCCTTAAATGCGGCAGTAATAACGTTGCCGCCACATTTAAGGGTTCCCACCAAACTCGTGATGAGTTATTTTACCGGTTTTAGTTTTTACCTCCCTCATCAATGAGATCTGGTGCTTCGGTAAAGGTGTCCTTTGCGTGGACTTTTTAATGAAAGACTACCACATTTTATGTAGACATGTGAAAAAACTGTTTATTTGAGACGAGTTTATTTGTGCACAATATTTGTTGAGCAAGGTGTCTGCCATGCTGGTCCTGCGTTGCAGTTGTTAAGGCAGTGTTTATTTTTCATCTATGCTACCACACCTTATATTTTTAGGGCATGGTGGCTGAGAAAGAACGCATTGAAACATGGCAGTGTTACTCTTGGGACTATCTGATGAACATGCCTCATGTAGAACGTATTTCATGCTCCATTTGAATACTCTGTACTTCCTACATTTCTATTGCTGTGTTTTAACTATCACATGGGTCAAGTCCTAAAAATAAAAGTGGGGGGACTCTTCAACATACGTAGTGGGTGTGGACGTCACCAGAAATTAACATATCAAGGTCACATTTGCAAATTTGATTCAATTGACTTTCCATAACCTTACAAATTGCATAGGACGAATGGCATTTGCCTTTCATAAAATCAACACCCACCAAAAAGGAAGAGAGGACATTTTCTTCTAATAGTGTTTGAAAGTGTTAAAAGGTGTGTGTGTTTGTAACTCCTAGAATGAATACCATCAAATTGTATGGCGCCGTGGTGGAAGTGCGTGACCTGCGAACCTGGTGGCTACTGGTCGCCATAAATTCAAAGAAGAGAGTGAAATCTTCTAATATTACACACAACCTCTAAAATACCCAGTGGGCACTGCGTCCAGCATCTGAAAAAAGTGGGTGGACTCCGTCCACCCGCGTGTAGCCTCGACTTGAGACCTGCTTTTGTAATTGTTGTCAAGTTGATGGTCTTTTTATTTGAATAATCACCTATGCAGTTTATACTGTAACACGCCATGTATTCTGCTGCTATGGACAAATCTTGTATATTTATGAACTTTTATGACTTTGTACCGAAATAAAGTATTTTGACTGACTGAGAATGCTGCTCAACCTTCGTATCGAGTGTAGCGTACCCCGGCTGTGCGTTTCCAGCGCTGCGATAATAACCGCATTCAGGTGGCCGGCGCAACACCGCAAGTCCAGTGTGCCAAGTTCCACTTCCTCCCAGGTCCACAGCAGAGGTGTGGGTAAGCCCCTCCCTAGTGGATCTTGCAAGAAAGGTTGCATTGCCAGGCTCCTTGGCACTTGCTGGGACAGTGGTGGGTCTGACCATCACAGAGGTAGTCTGAAGTATCCCAAAAGGTCACAGAGTTTTAAAGCTAAATGTCTTATCCCTGACTTGTTCAAAAGCAGACATCCCGGAGATGTCTTCAGCCTCCTTTGTAATGGGGGAACAAAGTCCCAAAATGGAAGCAGCTGTTCCTCTTAATACTCAGCAGTACCACTGTCCCATTTGTGTGGATGGCAAAGCAACTACTTGGATAAGGGTCACTGCTGCAAGTATGGCTGTTGTAGACAGTACATTTCGGGGCCAGAGGTTCCAGTTAAAAGACCTTTGAAAGTTATCTAGTGGTCTCCTTCAGACCTTCCCTGTAGTTAACGTCTGCCATCATCGGATAGCTGACAAGAAAGAAGCAAGTCCTGGCTGCCAGTGTCCAAATGAAAGTTCCCGGCAAAGTTCTGCTAGGGAATGACTGGCAAGAGAGAGAGCTTGTCGCGCTTGTTGATGGCGTCACCATAGAAAGTAAAGTCTCATGTGCACAAGTTGCTGTTAGGAAAGATTTCTTTTTTGCATCTTTACCCAATTGACCGCAATGGAATCCCCAGCAAAGCTGTTGCCTAATTTGGATCCTGGCTAAGTTTGGGCTGAGTGAGGTCTTTTCAGCCTCACTCACCTGTTCAACCCACATCATTTGGGGTGTACTGGTCATCCCTTTAGGCTACCAGAACAGGGAGCGTTTATCCCATCTTTCAGTTTGTGTAGCAGTATCACCCACATTAAGTGGAGCACCACAGGGACACTTTGTGCCTTTTTGGACTATTTGAAACTTTTTTGTATGTATCCTGAAGAGGCCGATGTTAGTGTTACTGTGCTTATGCTTTTTAAGATGCACTACGTTGCACCATTATTTCTTACCATGATACTGCCTTTCGATTGACCATATCCTCAACAGGGCGGCCCCTTTTCCTTTAAGTCTTATTCTTGGATGCATAACCTTTGTTCACTGTCCCCCCCCCTTTCTGGATAGGAAATTACCATACATGACCATGACCGTTTGCAGGTTTCTTGTGGAGAAGCCCAGAGAAGGTCCACTGTGTGTCTGAACTGGCTGAAGTTGGCACGAGAGTTTAAGTCCTATTTTTGGATGCACAACCTTTTTTGGCTATCTTCCTGACTATTCAGATAAGAAAAGAAAATATGCAGTCATGTACTTTTGCATGTTTCTTGTAGAAGCACAGGGAAGGTCCGGTCGGTGTGTCTGAACTGCCTGAAATTGGGTAATGAGTATAGGCCTACTCTTGGATACACAGACATTTTGGCTCTCCTACCTCCTTTTCACGTATGAAAAGACCATATATGGTCATTAACTTTCACACATTTCTTGCAGAAGTCTCGGGAAGTCCCAGGAACTGGCTGAAATTGGGTAGAGGGGCTGTCTGGCCCCAAAACACATTTCAAGGCGTGTAAAGTCACTGTTGCTAGGCAGTTGCTGTGGTAACTGGCTGGCCAGCATTGGACAGTCCCTCTCATTTTGAATGTTGCTAGGTCCTCCATTGGTGGGCTGGGGCATCCCAGCACAGGATTTCTGGATGAAAGGATATGATGGAAAGCTATTCGAGATGTCCACACTTGGAGCGAAGTGCCCATTACCGAAGGACGAACAGCGGGGCGCTAAAGGACTTCTGCTGCAACCTGCATTAGCCTAGCAAGCCACTGCATAGTAAAGCTCTGCCTTCCCATTAACAGGAGGGACCTGGAAAATGTGCCTCCCCCCTTGTACTGGGCGGCACAGCCAGTCTGGAGCCCTGCAGTGCTGCCCTGCCTCTCGGAAGAGTAGCTTTGTCTGCAATGGTTCTGCATTCTCTGGGGACTGGACTCCCTCTCTGCTTGGAAACCGTTAGCCTTGGGGCTGGAAACTTTGCAAGCATCTTCTCTGTGTGATGGGACGTCACCATCCTCGCTGCTGATGTGCTTGTATGCATGCATTCATGTAAGTATAGGATTTATGAAGCATAAACCTAGATGAGAAGTAACCGAGTTCTGCACATGGGGGATGCACCCAGGGGGTTGTAAGTTACGTTATAAGGGCAGAGGAGTAGCAGAGGAATTGGGATGGAAAGGCAGAGCGGAGGTTGGGGATCTGCAGAAGGGAACATTAGATTTGATTTTTGTGCTCATTGATTGAAGAGTAGGTTCTTCGGTTCTTTTCCAAAGTGCAGGCCTTTCTTTCTCCATGATGTTCTACATTATGGACAAAGGCCTGCCAGGAACCCAAGTGTAATGCCCCTGCTGTCTAGTGCCTGCTGACCCTATCCAGGATGCCTGCAACTGCTCGCCCTGTCTGCTGCTCCATTGTGGTCCTCCTCCATAGTGGCAGTCCACGTTGAGTCCATCTGATCCATAGGTATCTGCTGGTTTCTGACCTGACTGTTGGGAGAAGCCTCACACTTGTGACCAGTGAGATTCCTCCAGCAAAGTTAACAGTGGTATATACGGGAAATAGAGTCTATTCGAAGAATACAGGTAGATTAATTCTTAGTATATATTTATTCATACAATAATGAATATTTAAATACATTCATGACATAGACAGCAAAACAAGTAAAAAATGCAAAAGAAGTATTTTATGTTTAGAAAAGCATTCACTATTAAAAACACACATTACATAACGACAAGCTAAAGTGCAGACAAATACATCTCAAGCAAGATGAAAGCACAAACCATGATTTCAAAAGGCTTTACGTTCAATTTACAGAAAGGTCTATGAGCCCCTCTACCAAGAACGAACAAATCACCTGTTCTGAGGGAATGTGCTCACTCGGGAGGGTCTACAACCCCGTTTTAGCTCATTGTACCTTTCACATCGGAGAAATATCAATTTGCATATCAGTCTTCGTCCCACCCACTTAGACAGTCCAACACGGAACTGCTAGGCAACTCTCCTCTGAACAAGAGCACCAACAGCAAACCCAGACACATGTTTTGGCCTAGTTTTAGCCTAGTCGGGCCTCATCAGTGAGGTGAAGCTGTGCCTCTATAAGTACAGAGAGCAAGGGGTCCACACCTGGATTACTCTGGCTTACTTAGGGTGAAACCCCAAGTATATTCAAATTTACATAAAGGTCTGGGAGCCCCTCTACCAAGAACAAACACGGCCAAATAGCCTTTTCTATGGGAAGGTGCCCACTCGGGAGGGACTACAACCATGTTTTAGCTCACTATACCTTTCACTGAGGCAAAATTTCCATTTACATATTAGCCTGGTTGCAGATACTCCCGAGTGCGCAACTTCAGAGAGAAGCGTTTCCTGTTTCTGGTAATTGCTATGATATTATATGATACTAGCCCTCATTACAACTCAGGCGGTAAGGGGTTTACGGCGCCGTAAACAGCGCAGACCCTTACCGCCTGAGTACGAGGTCCCTTAGCGCCATGGCGGACTTAACACCTGCTTTTAGCAGGTGTTAAAATCCATGGCGCTAAGGGACCATGGAGTTAATTACGCCACCGTAATTTACGGTGGCGTAATTAACGCCTTCCCCACTCCCATTATACCCTATGGGGCAAAAATGGGAATGGGGAAGGGTAAATGGGGATTGGGGACTTACCGCCCCGCCAAGGTCGGAATGGGGCGGTAAGTCCACCAACCACCATGGCGTAAACATAGTTTACGCCATGGTGGTAAAGTCACGGCCCAGGCGGTAACTTACCGCCTGGGTCGTAATGAGGCCAACTTTATTTGTATCGCGCTCATACACATGTGTTTCAGAGCGCGACGAGGCAAGGGAGGGGAACAAGGGAGGACAAAAAACGATCTTACTAAGCCCAGTGACACGCAAGTGCAGGGGAGAAGGAACAGAGAAAGTGCAAGGGAGAGGGGAGAGGTGGAAAGTGCTGAGCAAGGAATAAAGCAACAACAACTGGTAGTGCAGCCAGCAGGGTGGCAAGTGTGAGGTTTAAAGCGCAGACAAGGGATGTCTGATAAGTGCAGGTAATAAGACTGTAGGGTTACAGCTACTGACCCAAGTGCAAGGGTTGCCAGGAGGCACTGCAGGTGTGTGGCTGGGTGGGCAGGGACCTTGGCTTGAAATCAGAGGGTAGCCAGGTGCAGGGAGCCGAAGCAGACAGATCAGCAGGGGAGAGGAAGAACGAAGGCAGAAGCAAAGAGGAAGGTCTTGAGGTGCTCCCGGAACCAGAGATGGTTCTAAAGTTTCAGAGTGTCAGGGAGGCTGTTCCAGAGGGAGGCCCCAGCCGAGGAAAGAGATGTACCCCTAACTCGTTGCTTGGAGAAGCGCCTGACCCTGAGGGAGTTGGAGGTGGAGGAGCGAAGAGCTTGAGTGGGAAAGTATTTACGGAGGGAAAGTTGAAGGTATTTTGGAGCAAGGCCCCAGAAAGCCTTGTGGACAATGTAGAGGGTCTGGGATTTAACCCTTGCAGCCACTGGGAGCCAATGAAGAGATTTCAGGGCTGGAGAGATACAATTTCAGGGTTTGAGAGAACCAGAGCTCTAGAGACAGTGAGCTTCTGGGTGAAGGAGAGGAAAGGTAGAATACCTCTGAGGAGGTGCAGTTGATAGTTCAACTTCTTAGAGATGTCAGAGATGTGGGGAGAGAAGGAGAGTGTGGAGGCAAAGATGACCCTGAGATAATGCCTGAAGTATTTATCCCCTTCGGGTTATGGTCTCCATCGTCAGGTGATGTGGTGTCCTCCATACAGTGGGTGATCACTGAAACAGTTATTTCCTCTACTGATATGGTGTCCTACGATGGCTTAAGAGGCTGTCTCCTCTGATAGCATTATCCTATGGTTGATGTTTGGAGTGATGGTCTGTTTTCTAAAGCCGATCACTGAAGAGAGTGTTTGCTTAAAGAGATTCGGTGCTTTCCTGAGAGTGATGTTGAAGCAGTTGTCTTCTCAGAATGCCAAAGTATTATTTTAAGGGCCATGCCGCCATAGAGTGAATCCAACTTATGTGGCAGTCTCCTACATACATATGATGTCTGAAGTGGTTGTTACCTCCTCCTATAGGTAAGTTTAGGGGGGCGCGTTTTCACTTAGTGATGTGGTTCATTTTACACGATTGTGATATAAACTAAGCCTCTTTCACCAATCAGGAACACCAGAAGGTAAGTTTACATGTAGGTTTATTTCTCTTAGTTGTAAAGTAAGGAAAGCACTGGTACATCCATATAGCCCAGCACATTAGGCCCAACTTACACCAGTAGAACCCTGCACTCCAAACATCCATCAACACTCCACCTAGAGTCCCAGTGACATCACCACACCAACACTCCACCTAGAATGTCAGTGACATCACCACCATCACAACACTCATAGCCATAATCAAGCCCAGCACAGATTATGACATATCTCCCTCTCTTCAACCAACACAACACTAATAGCCATAATCAGGCCCAGCACAGATTATGACATATCTCCCTCCCTTCAACTAACACAACACTAGACCCATGGTAGAGGCCCATCACAAGTGCAATATTACCAGAAAGGTTACAGCTCAGAAACCATTTTCTACTCCCCCTGAGCCGTACCGCTACACCCCAACATCTAACCAAGATCTAAAATGAAAAACACAAAAAAAACTAACTCAAACCACAGGCTCACCCCAGAACCTGAACCCACTCAGCTACAAACCCGCTGAATGAACCACAACAATAGAAGAACCAAAAATAAGCCCTTCACCGTGGAGACCCCTTGCATCGCAACCAAAACTAACCCACTCACCATCTAATCCCCGCACAGACATGTGGCCACCATGTCTATGTCCAACAAAAATATAAAAACTCCAGCCAAACTTTGATCCTACTTCGAAACTCCATACAACGCCACTGTTCCCATAACTTACTCAAACAGCACCTCACTGTCTGCTGACATACATTAACAGCACCACACTGTTCCTTGTCAACCCTAAACAGCACATCACTGTCTGCTGACAACCATTAACAGCACCACACTGTTCCTTGTCAACACTAAACAGCACCTCACTGTCTGCGGACATCCATTAACAGCACCACACTGTTCCTTGTCAACCCTAAACAGCACCTCACTGTCTGCTGACATCCATTAACAGCACCACACTGTTCCTTGTCAACCCTAAACAACACCTCACCGTCTGCTGACATCCATTAACAGCACCACACGGTTCCTTGTCAACCCTAAACAGCACCTCACTGTCTGCTGACAACCATTAACAGCACCTCACTGTCTGTTATAATTTCACCTTTGAGCACACTCACACATAAAAGAAATTTTTAAACAAGACAAACAAAACACCACAGGACAACAGTAAGCCCCATAAAAACCATACTAGATAAAGTCCATGGCGCCAAACTCTCTGCGCCAATCCTAGCATGTCCATACAGTGCAAAGTGAACCAAAGTGACATGGCGCTAAAGTCCCTGCGCCATCCCCACACCCACATGTCCATTACAACCAACCTGCAAGAAAAACATTGTGTAAAAACATGGTGTAAAAACAAACATTACAACTTTGACCATGAACCCATGAACCCCACCCCACGAGTCCATACTGTAAACCCAGAGAAAGTCCTAAACATTAGGCCACCACGTAAACACAACATCAGTACATAAATGACAGGCCATAAACTGCTAACATTAACCCAGGACCCAAACCATAACTGCTAAACCCAGAGGCCACAACATAAACACAAACAACATTAACCATTAAAACCGGCCTCACCAACACCTACCTCAGATTAGACCATGAGCTCCATATGTATGCCTTCATCCTGAAAAGACCCCACATATCCGGATCCAACTCTCTCAGATTTAGGTCACACCCACAGCCCCCGATGCAGCATTTGAACAGCATGTTCAGACTCTTGCCACATTTCCATCTCATGAACGCTGTCGGAGACACCATAAAACTTCCTGCAAAGTTTTATCTAGGCGATCCCTAGATTCAAGCTGCAAACTGCTGGGGGCGCCAGCTTCCCAGTCCTGGCTGCCAAGCTTTGGAACACAGTACCACTCACTATCAGAACATTACCCTCATTTAACTTATTCAAACACAAAGCCAAGCTTTGGTTAGCTACATCTCACTAACAACCTCTCTTCTGGACGGGCCACCTGGGACCCAGCTCTGCTTTGCTCCGGCACCACCGTTCTGCTTTTTGCCTTGATTTGTAACGTCTATTGTATATTTTTGTTTACAATCTGTTTGACCACTGCGATGATATGTCATACCTGTAATGTCCTACTAAGATATGCGCCCGGTTGCCCTTGGGCCTGGTCTGCGCTATATAAATAAACAAATACAAATACAAATACAAAGCTTTTCATACACATTATCTGAACTCCGCTCCTCTCCTCGTAATAGCGACCATTAGTCCCCACGTTAATACTGGACACCAGTCTACAGCGTCGTAATACCGAAAATGCCACAAACCTTTTGGACCATCTTTAGACTTCCGGGAGCCGCTTTCCTTGTCTGCGGTGCTCTCACGGACAAAAGTACCCTGCTCACCAGTGGGAAAAGGAAAAGCTTGCGGGGCTTCGCCAACTGAGCCAGGGCCCCGTCCTGGTTGAACGCTTTCATCGGTGACAATGTTGTGTTCCATAACCACGTTGCGTCGTAAGATAACGTTGCGTTCCAAATGAACACTGCTGCACGTTGCCACGTTGCGTTCCAAGATACGAATTCGGAACGTATACTGAACATCCACACACGTCATCATTTCCAATGCCGGCAGCTCCAAGCTAACACTCCTGTCCTTCTGCCGGACTGCAGCACCCAAATCCTCCTTGCCTTGTAATGGCACAGACCCTCTGCAGACGACCGTACCCATTTCTGCAGAAACTATCATGACGGGAGGTTCGGAGATGCCTCTGTTCGAACAGGGCCTGCACCCGCTGCCCACCGTCATCATGCCTGACACAGAGCGGATCACCCGACCTGGTGATCCTCCACCCGGCAAGCTCACCTTCCAGCCTGCACAGGACGCGACTCACACCAGAGCCGCAACCAGCAATACAGCAATACACCACGGTCTCCACAATGGACAGCTCCTCCTACGAACTCCACAGGGCCGACATTGATAGGCCCTTCCACTGTCTGTGTCACCAACCAGCTTGCAAGCTAACCTAAGCTGCACTAGACTTGGCAAGCCTTGACTACCAGGATCACCGACCAGGACCCTGACTTGGACCTTCATTGCACCGCCCGGCCTGCAGCTATCACAGCCAGATGGATGTCTCCCTGGAAGGCAGCGCTTCTCACCTGCTGCCCCTTCCCAGCAGCACAAAAACCATCCTCGTCACCAGTGATATAAACTAAACCTCCTTCACCAATCAGGAACACCAGAAGGTAAGTTTACATGTAGGTTTATTTCTCTTAGTTGTAAAGTAAGGAAAGCACTGGGACATCCATCCAGCCCAGCACATTAGGTCCAAGTGACACCATTAGAACCCTGCACTCCAAACATCCATCAACACTCCACCTAGAGTCCCAGTGACATCACCACACCAACACTCCACCTAGAATGTCAGTGACATCACCATCATCACAACACTCATAGCCACAATCAAGCCCAGCACAGATTATGACATATCTCCCTCTCTTCAACCAACACAATACTAATAGTCATAATCAGGCCCAGCACAGATTATGACAGATTGCTTTTTGAGTGCTCCCTTGGGATCTTTGATGACCCACAAGAGATGGGACCAAGAGTTATTTGATATTCTCTGTTGGAAGACTGCAGTGGTTGTCCCCCATTGAAATGCACTGCTCTCCGATAGGTGATGAAATATTGCGGGTTTCATTTGGTACAGCACTGACCCTACAGGGTTTGCCTCGCCTGTAAAAGTGGGTTGTTTCCACACAGGACTCCCGCAACAATTTTTCATTTAAATCAGGCTCAGTGGAATACTAACAGCCGGGGGACTTGCGCCCCACCCCATGGAACCGCGGTCAAGGCAACCAACTGCTTTGAAGCTGTCTGGGACTTTTTGCACAGTTGTAGCTGCACGCACAGATGTCATAAGGGCTCAGCGGGTGATAGAACGTGTCCAGGCTGCTTCCCTGTTGCTTCCAAGATAGGTGTGCACTACATAAAACCCAAATACAAACACATATCTAGCAGACACTGCCCTGTAGATTTTTCTCTTTCTTCACCCAACCTTTCTTCACCCCAAGGGAAGCAGTTCTAATAATGGCCGCTGCTGACACTCTTGTGTGTCTTTAAGGCAGGAATGAGGCAACAGGGGGGAAGTGGGAGGAAATGGAGGAGTTGGGGTTTCCAGAGGAATGTCAGTTCCTAGATTGTAGATGGTGAAGGAGGACGAGAAAAGTGAAGGTGATAAGAGAAATCTGGTGTTGCGCCCTTCTTTACATGTTCCCAACAACTGGCGACAAGGATTTCGTCCGAGCACCAGCATCCGCTCCTTCTCCTGTTCCAGGCCGTTGATCCCACCGGGCTCACTCCTTCCAATGTTGATCGCCACCGTACTCTGTCTTCCGCCTCCATAGCTTGCTCTTTGCCAGTGATCCCACTCGGCTCGCTCCTTCCAATGGCGATCCAGCACATGCTCCGGCTTCCGCCTCCATAGGGTGATCCCACCCCTACTGAACTCCTCCATATGCCGGCGATCCCCCTCAATACCAGACACTGCATCAGGGTGATCCCGCTGGACAAGAACAGAGCGCAGTAAGCACAGCGAGCCCATGTGCACACGCGACGTGGTGCTCCACCTCATAGACATGAATTTCAGCAGTCCCGCAGTGAGGGACCGGTCTTCAGATACAGAGCAGCACTGCGCAGCAGCCACCATCACCCAGCAGCACCAAGACCTCAGAAGAGGCAGGTAGCCACAGTCCAGGGCACACCCAACTGGATGTTGCAAGGAGAAAGAGAGGCCACAACACAGCCTGGCCAGTGACACCAGAAGGGCAACGCACAGAGAGGTACTGTGCACCCCATAGCCTGGCCAGTGGTAACAGAAGGGCAGCACACACACAGCAACGCTGTGCACCCCCCTGCAACCCTGACATTTCTCTTAGACACAGATCTGTGCCACAGCCATGATGAGCGGCTCAGGCTCCCCTGCCCACCGTGGGGCTCCAGCCCCCGCCACGCCTCTTGCATCCAAGGCAGCCCAGCTAAGGAAACCACTCCTATTCACTCTTATGCCTCAAAGTGACAAGGGGCAACGCTGGATAGAATGGTTAGAGGATTTCAACCATTTTGTCAAGGCGGTGGGTGAGGACAAATCCACACTATGCGACCTCATCAGTGCCCTCAACAGGAAACTTATCATTGTGCGTGAAGAGTGCTCACTGCCAATTTAACCTATTCTCC
This sequence comes from Ambystoma mexicanum, assembly GCF_040938575.1. Classification (NCBI taxonomy): domain Eukaryota; kingdom Metazoa; phylum Chordata; class Amphibia; order Caudata; family Ambystomatidae; genus Ambystoma; species Ambystoma mexicanum. Next base: position 1,093,519,735 of record NC_090929.1, read on the forward strand.
ACGGATGAGGCTACAAGACTACATGTGATCGATGGTTGCACGTCATCTGCTTTCCAGAAACAATTACTTAAAAAGCCGGTGACCATAGAGGAAGTGAGTGAATTGGCCAGAATATTTGAAAGGGTGGATGCCCAGGCCGTGTCCATTGAAAACAACCCGGGACCCTAGCACGACTGCCATGAGACCATTGCGGCGGTGCAACCGCAAAGATAAAGACTGGGCGAGAGGGGAATATCAATAGGAAGACCAAGTGGCTAGGCACCTCCCAGGCCAGTCTGACAATGCTACCGTTGTGGCATGAACTTCCCACATTCTGGGGGCCTGCCCAGCACTTACTCAGAAATGCTCTAACTGCGGGAGAGAAGGGCATTTTCAATCCATCTGCAGAGTAGGAAGACCATTTCCCACACCTCGACAGTATGTGTAACCGCAAGGGAGGCCTTTCCACCGTCAACCAATACCTCCTCCACGCTACCCCCCAAGGGGTCAACCCTTCACACTACCAAGGACAGAGAAGGTACATGAGGGCAGTTGAAGAGATGCCAACCCAAGATCTGAACCAAGAATATGACCTGCAGGACCAATACACCGGTTACAGGGATGAATAGGACAAACCCCCCATACCCACACCAGCCAAACAGAGACTAACAGTACCAGTACCAATATGACTACACCACTGAATACGACCAGAATTAGCTGGACGAATACGTCAAACTCATCCCAGATGATCGGGAGGCGACAGAGGCACCCAGGATCCCTAACAATATAGGAAACAAACTCTAATGCTTTTTGGTCGATTCAGGCACGACAGTAAACATCATGGGGGAACAGGAATTCCTACACATGCCAGAGAGACCTGAACTCTCGAGAAACAAAGCAAGAATATATCAATGGGGACCACAACCTTCCCTACACTCAATCGGCCAGTTTCAATAACGACTGATACACAATGGACGGAACCTTGACACCACCATTCATGTCATACGCAGCCCCACGAAAGGCCTCTGCCTACTCAGCTACAGCACAGCAAGCTGCTTTGGACTCATCGACAACCAATTTCAGTAAGGTGAGGTGATTCAGTCAATCACGGCACCTACAACCAATGGAGAATCCTTATGTGCACTCAGCTAACTCCCAGAATGAGGCAGTGGCATCACAAAGGAGCTCATCCAGTCCAAGTTTCCAAGCCTGTTCACCGGGCTCAGGAAACTAAAAGGAATGCTCGTCAAATTGCATGTCGACAAAAACGTCTTTCAAGTCCCTTAAACCCGAGAAGAGTAGGGTTCCACCTTCAAAACGCTGTCTCACAGGAACTGGTTCAGCTTCTCTAAAAAGAAATCATTGAACCTGCCATTAGACCGACGCCGTGGGTGTCACCACTGCTAATAGTCCCCAAGGATGAAGGTCGGATCAGACTCTGCGTCGACATGAGGATGGGCAACACCGCCATCCAGCGGGAATGACACCCGGGACTGTATATTGAGGACATGATAGTCCAGCTGAACAGAGCGACCACTTTCTCTAAGTTGGACCTTGCGCAAGGATACCAGCAGCTCGAGCTACACCCAGAATCCAGGAGCATTACCATGTTTTCCATGCACGAGGGACTTTTCCGCTACCGCCGACTACATTTTGGCATTTCGGGATGCTTGTTGTTTTAGTGACACATTGAGATTTTTTTGTGTGTTATGTGATATCTTCTGTGTCGTATAAATAAGTTATCTGATGTTTTATATTTGTTTTTTAATGTTTAGTACACTGTGTTAGGTGAGGGTAGTGTTTTTTGTTTAAATTCAGTTTGAATTATTTGAATAATAAACTTGTCAGACATTTGTGTAAATTAGTTATAGCAGACGGTCCATTTTTTCAGGGCTAGTGATGCTGGAACACCTTATAGAGTTCCTGTGTAAGGGGGTTGGAGGCAAGTAAACAACACGTATCATCTTGCTCTTTATTGTATTACATATATCTATATCCCCGTTGATGGAGTAGGATGTCTTCATGTTAATAGGGATTCTTTATACCTATTTAAACATATTATTGGCATTTCCTCTGCAACAGAAATCTTTCAGGAGGCCATCAGACAGGTCATCCGCCCTGTCAAAAAACCACTGAATTACAGCAATGACATCTTGGTTTTTGGCACGTCACATGAAGAACACAACGCGGCCCTACTAGAGACTTACACTGCCCTTCAAAGTGCGGGCTTAACCCTGAATCTGGAAAAATGCAGGTTGAGCAAGAAAAAACTCAGATTCTTTGGGCACATTTTTTCGGACAAAGGGATTACTCCAGACCCCCCAAAAAAGGGAACACCATTACCAACCTCCAGGCCCGATACAAGCGGCAGATGTGCGATATTTCCTCGGCATGGCCTGATGCTCTGCGAGATACATCCCGCATTACACACACTCAGTGAGCCCCTGAGGAGGCTACTACAGAAAGATACCTAGTTCAACTGGTCTGAAGAACGCCAGACAGCATTCGATGACATCAAAAACTCACTCGCAGAAGCACGACACCTTGCTTACTTTGACCCCCTGTGGCACACTGAAATCATCGTCGATGCCAGCCCAGTAGGATTAGGTGCCATTCTTGCCCAAACCAGTGGAGAAGACACTCACCCCAGACACATAGTTGCTTATGCAAGCAAAGCCCTGTCACACAGAGAAGCAGCTTACTCACAGCCCGAAAAAAAGAAAGCCTTACAGCGGTCTGCGCGTGTGAGCACTTTCACAACTTCATCATCGGCAAGATGTTTACCCTGGTGACCCACCATCAGCACTCACTCCCCCTTTTCGGGAACCCTCGCACAAAGATGCCACCCAGAATGGAAAGATGGGGCACCCGCTTACAGGAATATGATTACGAAATCATTCACAGACCAGGGTGTGACCAAAACCCTGCAAACTATATCTCACACCACCCAGCAGGTGCACCGACAACCAGGGAAGGAGACACAGAGTACATCAACTACATCACGGCTAATACCTTACCACCCGCACTATCGCTGGAGTCTGTCGCTAACGCCTCCGCATCAGACCCGTCCATAGCTCTGGCCATCGCCCTCACGAACAACAAGTGGAAGGACTACTGATGCTCCATAAAAAGTCATCCGTGGGTGAACCCAGAAGAAATAGAGAGACTTGCAAAAGTACACTATGAACTAGCGGTCAAGGATCCGTCCATACTAATGAGAGGGTGCAAACTTGTCATTCCCGCCACACTCAGAGCAGAAGTCATCAAAACAGCACACAAGGGACATCGGGGAGCCGATGACACACCAAAACTGGTATGCTGCAAAGTCTGGTTTCCATTCATCGGCTCATTGGTGGACAACTCGATGAAGAGCTGTCTGCCATGTCAATGCACCGCAAAAGCAGAGGCCCCCACACCATTACAGACAACACACATACCAGACTGACCATGGTATCGGGTCGCGGTTGACTTCTATGGACTCCTGGAATCGGGGGAACACTTAATAGTTTTCATTGACGAACACTTAAGGTTCCCCATCATGAAGAAAGTTGCGACCACAGCAAACCCCCAAGTAGCCGCCGTCTTTGATGAGGTACTAAGAGAGTGGGGCATAACGCAAACAATCAAATCAGACAATGGGCCCCCTTTCAACGGACACGACTTCTCCACATTTGCAAAGTACATGAGATTCACTCACCAAAAATCACGCCAAGATGGCCCCAAGCAAACGGGATGGCCGAACGTTTCATGGCATCGATCAAAAAGACGATATAAAGGGCATACATTGAGGCTGCCAACCCGCACCAAGCTTTATGCAGGATGCTCATAGACTACCACAACACACCCCATGAAGCGACCAACAAGGCACCAGCAGAAATAATGATGCGGTACAAAGTCCACACAAGACTTGTGAGAAACATCGATGATCTAGAAGGAATCGATGAGGAAACCATATTGAGAGACACTCGAGGATAGGAATGGTCAAAACAAGACACAGATGTCAGACGGAGAGCTATACCAAAAGACTTTGTGGTAGGTGATGAAGTACTGGTGAAACAGATGCCGACAGATGCATGATACTCACCTAACCCCCTCAGGGCAGTAGCCCTTAATGGATCAATGGTGACAGCAGAGAACGCAACACAGGAGATTACAAGAAACATTTCACATTTCAAGCACCTCTTCAAGAGTGAGGGAGATGACGTACCCCAAATGGACCACGAGTCAGAGGAAACAGAACCCTACGCTGACTTGTGGATATCCCCACAGGAGGCGAGGAGAATGCCACTGGACATAGCCCCTGACCCAGTGAGCGCAGGAACAAGTGAAGAATAGACTCACCCGCAACGCACCATAGGAAAATCCATGCGCCTACTGGAGGAATGCTAAAATGACCTCAGAACATTTGTACGGGGGTGTTGTTGTGAGCCTCTGTGCCTTTAAGGCAGGGACGAGGCATTAGGGGGGAAGCGGGAGGAAAGGGAGGAGTTGGGGTTTTCCAGGGAATGTCAGTTCATAGATTGTAGATGGTGAAGGAGGACAAATAAAGTTAAGGTGGTAAGATACAGCTTGTGTCGCATCCTTCTTTACACGTGCCCAACAGAAACTGCCTCATTATAAGTTATTTTATTTATTTTTATTTTTAATGTGATATAGTTTTATAACCAAAAACTTTACACATAATCCAACATAATAAACTAATTACATAATTTACATAATTTACACATATAAATAAATAACTTTTTTCAACAAAAAAAAACATCTTATTCAATTTCAATGTTGCAAATTTATCCAAATCAACATCATATGTACCGCCAAATAACTTAATCTAGTAACTTATTTCCTTGCTATTTCTGGGGTGGTTAACTGTTCTTCGAGTTTTACATTGACCATATTCCATACTCTATAAAGAGCCAGATGTAAGCTTGCATTCAGGGTATTAACACACATATACCAGAAATCTTTTGACTTGATGTGGTCTGAATTATGAACATACTTACTATAATGCTTCATATAGATTGTACTCAGTCTAGGGCATAGCATGAGGACATGTCTCGTCGTTTCAGGGGAGGTTTTATTCTTACATATCCTGCAGAAGCGCTCTAATTTGGGGATAGCCCTTTCAGGGCCGAGAACAGTTAGGACTGGTAGATGGTTAATACGTAGCAATAATACAACATGTCTTAAATTGTCCGAAGGACATAGGTTCAGATATCCCTGTGCCTTTCTATAGGTGTAAAGTATATAGGATATGAACCCATAGCTATGTAAGCTTTCAAGATGTTTAAAGTTATTTTGCCAGTCCCAGATTTTTAATCGCTCCCCCATTTGATATTTCAAGTGTTCGAAATTCTCACTCCAATTAGGGGTCCACTCAATCCTCTCAAATAGAGATGTCATTTCTCTTGCAAACTTAATCTGCTTGTTCCCAATTATCTCTTCTTTCATTGTCAACAGGAGAGGATTGGTAGTGCTCGTATGCATCTTAATATAGAGTTCAGCTCTTTTCTTTAAGACTAGAGCTTTTAGGGAGAGTAGCCCCAATTCCAATCTTAATATCGCCATCGGTATTCCCTGTGATAGGCCCAATAGCCTACGCCAAAACCTACCCTCCAATACCTGGAGCCATTCAAGATTAAGATGGATCAGAGCTTCCAGTCCATAAGTTACCATTGGCACCAAGCATTGGATGTAAAGTTGGCGGGCCGCCCAAATAGAGTAACCACTCTGGTTGTAAGAAAACTGGCAAATCATAGCGGTTAATTGTGCCGCCTTTATTTTACGATTTTGTTCGCAGGATTGAAAATTTCCTCTAGAGTCAAATTCCACTCCTAGGTATTTATAGGAATGTGTGTATTGAATTTCCAAACCTCTAATCATCATTCTAGGGCGGCTCACCTTACCATGGCTGTAAAGAATCAGTTCTGTTTTCATATGATTTATTATAAGTTCATTCTCTTCCGCATATTCCCAGGGCCTCTCAGCCGAGCGTGAGATTCCACTGAACGTGTGGTCAAAAATAACCACATCATCCACATATGCCATGACTAAGCAGTGCTGGGTGCCTATTTTGGGGGGGCAATCATGCACCTCTCGTATATGTTCTGGGATATCAGAGACAAATAGATTGTACAGGGTGGGAGCAGTTACACACCCCTGTTTCACCCCTCTGATTTGCTTTATCACCCTGGTTGTAGTCCCACTTCCATCTAGCCTCAGCTGAACTGAGGTACCTTGATGAAGGAGCTGTAGGTAGTAAAGCAATCCTTCGGGGCATGCCATTCCCCTTAACTTCCTCCACAGTTTCTCTCTATTGACAGTGTCAAATGCCGCCTTAAAATCAATATATAAAGCGTACAGCGCAGGGTTATTAGGTGAAAGGGCTTTATCTCTAAGGCTATTCATGATCAGTAGGTTATGAGTAGTAGAATATCCCATTCTGAATCCGCTTTGGAAGCGGTCCAAGATTCCTGTCTTTTCTACCCAAGCCTGTAATCTCTGCTGAAGTAAAGAGGCAAATAATTTGCCCGAACAATGTAACATGGAAAGCAGACGATAATTTCCTGGGTCCGATCTGTTACCTCTTTTGAATACCGGCACTAAAATTGCTTTTTGCCAGGTCTCCAGAATTCTCCCCTCTATTAACACCTTTTCAAAAAGTATTTTTAGAAGATTAGCCCAGAAAACCGGGTTATTCTTCATGAGTAAATTAGAGAGGCCATTCGGCCCAGGTGCATGCGAAGCTTTCAGTTTAGAGATCTTATCTATAAGCTCTTCAAGATGTACCGGGAAAGGCTTAGGGATATGTATGGTAGTACCAGAAATTTCAAAATTATCAACCAATGTCCCATTACGTTTCTCAAGAAAATTGACCCATTCCTCAGCGTCAATCGGATTTATTTGAGGGGTTTCCCTGCTCCCCCTTGCCTCCCCCAATAGTGCCAAAATATTGCGGGAGTTTCTCGAGCAAATAGTTCTCACAGTCTTTTGCCAGCATGCCAATTGTTTTGATCTTTTCCAATGTTTTAACCATGACCTGTACTGATTTTTATCTCTTTAGTCTTAGTATGTAGGCCGATGAGGTATTTTGTATTGGCCCTAATTTTACGTATCTCCCCTCTTAATAAGCGTTTGGCATCTCTTATTACCTTATCATAGGTCACAGTCGAGCCCTGTTCTTTAATAACAAGTAATGATTTTTTAGTTACATATTTGCCCGTAAAGTTGTAGATCCACCCTTCCAGGTCCTCCATAGACAGATTAGCAAACATGATATGATAGTCATTATCCCAATCACCACAGTCCTGGATTGCTCTGAGTATATTTTTCTCAGACCATATTATTCGCGAGACAGCATGGTTAACAAGCAGACTTCCTGTCGCTATAGTTGGGGGAGATTCAGTGCCACTATTCAAAGTTAGACTGAGACCATTATGATCACTCCAATGATTATCTACGATTCTCATGTCATTAACTAAGGATGCCACCTCGGCGCTAGTGAAGCAGTAGTCAAGAGTACGACACGCCACACCCGCTCCCCAAGTGAAGTGCCCCGGGCGATCGCTCATGGTTCGTCCGTTTAGACATTCCAAATCCCAGCTCCTCATAAAACATAACCACTTCTCCCCTTCCTCATCATTATAGTCATGTTGCATAATAGAATACGGATAAAGGGACTTGTTGTTAGTCGTGCCTCCTTCTCCTTTGATAAGGCAATTAAAGTCACCTGCAATAATGATAGGATTACTTTTACATTCATTTTTCCACGCACTCAGCATATCATGCAACCTATCTTGAATTTGATCACTGGCTGAAGCGTCATATGGATTATAGAGATTGACCAACAATAACTTGGCCCAATTATCCTTAATTAATATGACCACTTCCACCGCTTTGATGTTATCCCCCAATTCGGTGAATATTTCTCTAGATATTATTGATTTCCCTACCCCGATCATCAATCCTCCATATGGTCTTCCCATTTGCCCTTTTTTAGCAAGAGTATGATACAATTTATAGCCATCTATTACAATCGGTACAGTCAACCAGGTTTCTTGCAAAATAAAAAAAGAATAGTTCATGATGAAGGTTAATGACCCATTAGTTGCAATAAAATGTTTAAAACTCCTGGTATTCCAAGATAACAATGAACAAGTTCAGGGTTTGTTTAAAGCTAGGGGTAGCGCCTCCACTAGCCATTTAAGAGTGTTCTGAATATCGCTCATTTGTACTTGTTTCCCAACGATTGGCGGGGGGTTGGTTTCACCATTAATTTTAGCAGGTTTCATTTTATCATTAATCAATGGATCTACGTCGTGAGGGTTAACATCTACGCCCAACCCCACTTGCGTCAGATAGTCTCTGTGTTTTTCGAATCAGCTGTGCAGAGGCCAAGACCGTACAATGTAACGCCGTCACATTCGGGTTAGTAGTGTGTAAAGGCTCCACAAAAGAGAAGTCCTCCGACCTGATTACTCTTAATTGAGGGATCCGGTGGAGTTTTTCAAGCATAGCCCCTCGTGGTAACCATTTACCACAAGATTTCTGATTCAAGTTCTTCACAATACAGATCCTATTTCCTTCGCAATTTTCTTCTCTTACTGGCACCGAGGTTTCCCTCTCAGTGTTCACACTTTCACAAGTACTATTAGCACTATTCCTTTGCGGGGTGGAGAATTGATTATCCATAATAGAATGGTTATCTATAAGAATAGAGTCTTGACTTGCATTGCTCACCGCCGATATTTCTTTGGGTTTCTCCGGCAATATCCAACTAGTGAGTGTTCCAGGGCCCTTCCTTAAGAGTTTCTTCCTTTTCAGAGCCCTTCTTTTTGCCTTTCTTGATTTTAATACGGCTTTGCTGTATTAGGCAGAGGTGAAGCCACCTCCACAGGAACATTCCGTAGTGCTGCTCTCTTTGCAATTCTACGCTGTTTTTTGGTCAAATGGATATTTTCTTCTTTTGTAGGAGACTCAGCCCCCTCAATGTTCGTGGGAATAGCCGATATTTCAGGCTCCTTTATTTCTTCGGGCTCCTCTTCATAAACAGAATCAGTGCCCGGGCCAGGTAAGTACAACTGCAGAAGGGTATTAACATGTATTCTCCCACAGAGTTTTAGGAGGATTTTTAGCGCAAATTGCAGCGAGGACATTGACGCCTGCAAAACTGCAATAGCTTCAGAGTTCAATTGAGATAATTCATTCAATCGATCTGCATTATGCTTCCCTGGTTCTTCAAGATCAATCAATAGATTAGGCGATTCAGATAGTCGTCCCGTACAGGGGGCCTCTAATGAGGCATTTGCTGGTTGTAACACCTGCGCTTCTACTGTAATACTTACAGCTTTCTGGATGTTCCCCATCTCAGCACTCCCCCCCTATCAATCTGTGCGGGGGGGCATTGATTTCTGTATGGACATACATAAATCGAGTAAAGAATTGTTGTCTATATCGTCAAAATTTGTCATATCCAAGGGACGACTTCCATTGTGCACTGTCGACAATGTCTCCTCAGTATGTTCAATACTGCGCACCAGTGGAATTTTTTCAAATAGAGCAGGTATAGTTCCTCTAGTATTAACTGGGGATTTCAAATTGTTCCCCCCAGACAGATTGGTAACAGGCATATTTAGGTTATTGGTCTTGCCTTTCCTCAGGTTATAAGACATTTTGGCACTGCGTGCTTTTGGTGGCATAATGTCTCCAGGGGAGTTCATGCAGGGATACTAAGGTCAGAGTAATAGGAGAATTACAGACCTATTCACACTGCACTCGCGGGCGGAATTATTAAGTCCGATAATCACCCGTGCAGGAAATAGTCAACAACGCCTGAGGGATCAAAGGAGATATCGCTCCCCCGCAGTCTCCCACAGGCTCCCACACGTGCAATACGCAGTGGCTACACGAGCAGGCTCACCCCTTTCGCCACCGCCTCCCCGCCGTCCACAGGTGACCCAGACGGCCCGTTTTCCCCAAGCTCCCCCGCGCGTCAACAGAGCGGGCAAGGAGCAAACTCCACAGGCTCAGTCCAAGATCAGCTAGGACTGCCCAGACTGCGGTTCTCTCACGCCTCACCTCTTGCTTTCCACAAGCCTCGAGCCGCAGCCTTGTTCTCTGCGTACTTGCTTGCCCTCCTGCAGCCTCTTGGGGACTCTCGGGGACTCTCGAGGTACTCGCAGGCACTCGCGGTATGCTTCACCAGGGTCAAAGCCACTACCAACGGGACACGCACAACCCCGTCGCTTCTGGGCCAATTCCTCTCTCCACGCTCCACTCCAGGCCGGCCAGCCCCGCGTGAGCTCATACACAGCCCGAAATCGCAGAGGCGCTGTAAAAATCTCTGAACAGACTCTTCCCGTTAGAGGAACGCACCTTCTACCACGTCACTGTCAAGCCGCACTGAAACAGGAAACACAAATTCAGCCGCCTCCGACAGTCCTGCCGCAATCAGGTCAACGTAGTTATGCGTAGTGGTAAAACAGGCCGCATTTCAGAATACCACCCGCTTGACAGTGTTCCCTCTGCACATTATTATTTGTTTGTTAAAACATGCAATACAATAACAACCTGTTTTGACTTGGCGGTAATACCTCCATTAAAGAAAAGGTAATGGACAAAGGTGAATTTCAGCATGCAGTAATTCCACCTGTTACCAAACGATACCTATCTGTTTCCATAAGGGGGAATACCCACTAGCCTAAATTATGCAGCGAATTGCAGTTAATGCTTGCTGTAACAATCACTTTAACAGTGTTTACACATTTAAATACCCCAAACTTATAATGTGGTCCAACGTGTAGGAGGAGCCCATGTCTGTAGCCTAGCTCCTGTTAAGCGTCAATGCTGATTGTTTCAAGTACACGTGCTATGCACACTAGACATAACAATGAGGTGCAAAGAGTGACTTCTAGCAGGTGACGTTAACACACAGGTTCTTCTGGGTTTGTAGTAGTAAGACCTATTGCACAGTTTACAGAGATCTCATGTTTGTTATATGTTAGGTGTGAAATAATCAACCGTTCCTGGCTTTTAGTCTCATATCATTTTGCATTCTGGCACTTGAAGCCGCACTTTTGTGATGTGCACAGGAATGCAACATTAAATGTGCTGAAAACGCTAGAACTCGATAGAACGTGCTTTGAGTGCTCTATTTCAGTATATTTATGAACAACTAGCGTGTGAATGAACTAGGGTGTTTACAGGGGTCAAGTCGTAAAAATAAAAGTGGGGGGACTCATCAACAAGCGCAATGGGATGTGACGTCACCCGAAATTAGCATATCAGGGTGAAATATGCACATTTCATTAATTTGGCTTTGCAAAACCACCCAAATTGCACATAATGGCATTTGCCTTTCATAAAATCAACACACACAGGAAACCGAGAGAGGATATTTTCTTCCAATAGTGTTTTTGAAAACGTTAAAAGGAGTGCATGTTTTAAACTCCAAGAACCAATACAAACGTTTTCCCTGGAACATGCAGTAACGAAATGGGAAATGTCACCGTTAGTTGTCTGTTGTCTTTCACCAGGTTGTATAGTGCAGAGGTGGCGTGTCAAGGAAGACTTTCAATGTTTCTTATTTTAGCTGGGGGGACTGAGTCCACCCACTGAAAAAGGTGGGTGGACTTCGTCCCCCCCGCGTGTACCCTCGACTTTAGCCCTGGGTGTTTAGGTAACAAAAAGGTGAGAGTGTTTTGCCTGCATTACTTGTTTGATTCAGCAATTACTTTGCATGTGGAATACTATTGGACAGTGGAAGAGGAAACATGTATTTCTGCCAATTTAGTGGGTGCGCCCCAGGAGTTCAGGTATACATGTAGACACCAAGTGGACAGAGGCAATTGCCCACTCTATTTTTTAGTAATGGGGCAGGGTCCCTCCTGAACCCTAGTAAAGATTCCTGCAGTTTGGTGTCCGGCTGCATACCCTAAATGAAAGTAATTGATGCCGTTGTTGCTGGAGATGAAGCACCATTGATTATTAAGTCATTTACAGGAACTGACCTGTTGGCAATCCCTGATATTGACCAGCACCAGAGGAGCCACATCAGATGTTGAATTTTTTTGAAAACGGAGTCACTAGTCGTGAGGCACAAAGCTAGAAATGTAGCTCAGCAAGTTGAGTGATTGTTGCTGAGATCAAGCGTCCAGGCAGACCTGTACATCCAATGTTTTTTTTTTTTTTACAAATTTTGTTCCGAAAAATGTGCTTTAAAATGCCATTGCTTGAAAGAAAATCTGGAAGACTTCATCCCCAGGCCTTTGCTCTGTCCCTTCTGGTGGGGGGGATAGCCAAGGGGCAACGTGCTCACCCTGGAAGCAAGACAACACAGAGCAACACAGGTAACCTACCATATCATTTGCTCATATTTTAGGGAAAAGGGATTTCTGACAGCATAGGCAACTAAGAGATGGCACCAATGGGTGTACACATATGTAGATCTCCAGAAATCTTTGTGTAAACTGTATGCATATGTTGCATTTACGGCAGACCTGTCTCTACTTTTCATCCTTATTCAATTGACAAATGATTAGCTTTTGACCACAGTGGTGTTGTCAGTCAGGGCAGCTTCTAGTAACCATTGCACCCAGGCAGAAACACCCGAATACGCCCCCCACAATTGCACCTCTACTGTGACCCCACACTGCACTCCCTCTCTAAAATAATTAAATCCCTGCAATATAAATACCGTTTTAAGGACTTGTACGTACAAATAAGTAGACAACGACTACAATATTTTAAACAGGAATTCATTTTCTATATCATGTTTTTGTTCGTTTCCTAAATCAAGGCCTCTCTCCTAGATGATGCTTCTCAAAATAGTTCATTGCAGCTGCTGTCATTATTGTTATTATTATTGATAGGGTATTTATTGAGCGTGGGCCTAGCTTTGGAAAGCAACAGACCGCTTTACAATCCTAGGCGGAAGAACAGAGTGAGGGAAGCCGAGAAACAAGGGAGCAGAGAGCTCAGTCTATTTTTCCAACGGCAGAAGAATGGAAGATGGGTGTGAAATAAAGGGAAGAGTTAGGCAGTGGTAAACAAAAGAAGACAGTTCCCAGCTATATTAAGGACTAGGCCCTGCTAGGTTCTGAGGGCTGTGAATTGAGTACCATCAGTGGGTAATAAGAACACTGATTAGATGTGGTCCTTCTACATGAAGCCCTATAAAAATCACCAAATTATAAAACAATTATATTTATAAATATACTATACTAGCAGACGTGCCAGTTCTCTGAACTGGTTCTGTAGACAGACATGATAACACTGATCCTGTAGGTCGCTGTTCCGATTCGCTTATCGATTGATGTGGTTTGCACCCTGAAGTAAACTAGACTAGCTAGCCCATCACTACAATAAATGACCACAAAAATGTTGACTAGCAACACTAGGCTGACTACTGCCCCAGGTGTGGAATGTCTCTCAGGAAAGTCATTCAATCTCAACTACACCTAACCCACCAAGAACTAACATCCCGTGCGACCTTACACATCGGAAGTCTAAAGTACGATCATGATTGTCCAAAATATTCGAAATACCTGCCAGTCAACACCCATCACAGGAATAAACATGAGACTATCTCTACAAAGATGAACTATATCTTACCAAGTGCCACTTTAAATCAAACCCTCAGAATAACCAAACATAATAAACCTCCAATTATTTTAGCTGAATGTAGTAGCAAACCACATCTACGCAACCAATAGTGACTCCCGCCCTTAAAGGAGCACTCATTAACGCAAGGTGATTAGTAGCCCACGCTACAGAAATTGACGACCTAATACAAATAGGAAACTATGATTTCTTAGCCATCACTAAATCTTGGCTACACCAGGCAGCCGGGCCTGCCTTGATGCTTGCTGTGCCAGCCAACTATACCACCCTCAGAGAAGATCGAGCCAACACTCTGTGGGATGTCTGAACCTACTAGTCCAAGCCCTGCAACATTACTGTGCATTGCTTGCAGCAGAAACATCATAATGGCTGCCGGAAAGCATGCTGCTCGCTAAAAATCACCAGAAAGTGTGCAGTAAAAATCTGAAAAATAGGCCGCCATCCACTTTGGCCTATGTCAGTGGTAACACAGGAGACCACTGCCAAAACCCATCACTTGGCTACCCACAGAGCAAAATCATTGCAAGAGAAACACAGAGCTTTTTTAAAAATCAGTTTTTATTGTTGTCAAAATTGCAAAAATAATGGCTCACAAACCACCGAAAAAGATCCAACCTCCTTGTTGGGTGTTGAACATCATTCTATCCAAGAATCCACATAAATACAATGTCCACAGAAGTACACTTATCAGAGGAAAATCCACATTGAAGATTGCTTGCTGAAAGAAATCTGTCAAAAATGGGTGTAGTACCGTTACTCACCTCTGTCAGAAGCCAGCGATTTAAAACCTATCATGTGTAAGGGTGGACATTGAACTCAAACTATGCCAAAGAAGAGACTTCCATCAAAATGCCATATAAGAGTGCCACACATTGATTTTCATGTTGAAAAAGGACTGGAAGTAAAGATGGGTTTGCTTATTTAAAATTTATAAATGTATTTTTTTCACAAGGAACTATGTTACAATTGACCAGAAGGTAACCTGATTCAGTTAAAACTTCCAAGAGGCCTTCTTCCCCTGAGAAACTCACACCAGGTTCCTTCCCACCAAAAGGAGAGCATTTCGCATTGGCATGTTAATCAGAAGATGGAGGAGATTTCCTCTGCTGCCCTGAGCAAGAAACAATGGGTTCCTTGGACTGAATAGGAATGCTAATTTGGGTGTGAATGAGCACAACTTCTCTGGCAGGAAGGCAAGCCATGTGACCCTCTGACTCAGCCCAGCTTTGGGGGCGGGCCAGACTGAAAATGTGGATTGAAGTGGAAGTAAATGAATGTTTTATAAATATGCTTATAGCAAAGTGTACTGAACTGACAAACATATGAAACTTAAAGATTGTTAAAATGGAAAATTCACTCACAGTTTAAGACTAAGCTGGAATCTGTGCGATGTTCTGAGACTGAACACCGGAAATTATCCATATTGTAGCCATGGTGTTTATGTTAGGAACATGAAAAATTACAGGAACGTGCCCGGATGGGATGTGCTTGCATGTATAAAAATTGGTGCAGAACTAACATTGCGAAACCCACCAAAAGCGCAAAAAAGTTGTCATTTATGAACCATAGCTCGTAGGAAAATGAGAGCTGGACAGAAATGTACCTTAGGCAATCTGTCATGTAATTATGTATTACGAACAGCTTGTGTATCTTGGAAATATGTTTTTTGGGAAAATAGAGTTTCTATGTAAAAGCAAAGGGGAGGGATTTCTTTTGGATCATAAATGCAGTGTCACTCTGACTCATGATGGCACACTGCTCCTTTCTCAAATCAGGAGAGGGGAAATCCTCTGACCTAGCAGATCCTTAGAGGGTTGGGCATAGATAATCAGCCTCCGCATCCACTTTGGAAATGGATAAATAGGGACTGTTGAGGACCCAGAGACACACACTTTCCACTCCTCAAATGATTCCTTGGCGAAGCACCCTGCAGGAAGATCCAGGCTCCAGACAAAGACTCTAGAACCAGACTCTAGAACTTTGAAGCAGAGAGGCCTAACCCAAAAAGCTGAACTCTTCTCAGCTGGCCTTCAGAATCTTAAGCAACCTGATTTTAACCCCTAAACTTCCATGGGGCACAGCAAAATCCAACAGCTTGGCTGAGCTGTTTTGCTATTCTAGCTAAGAATCCCGTGCTAGAACTAAGATCCAGACCCGCAGAGCAGAGCTGTAACCCAGAACCCGTCAGATCCAGTCCAAGAGGCCACACAGACCAGAGTGCCTTGCTGAGAGCAGAGTCCAGGTGCCCTGAATCCTGTCCGGTGGTGAGTGAAGTCCAAACCTTTGACCAGATCTTTGCCGGGCCCATTCCATTCCAAAGCCATAGTATTTAGTCTAGAACTGTCCATAGTCATCTCTTAGTTTAAAGTAATCCTATTCGATCAATTTCAACCTATCCAGAACTGCATCATAGAATCTTGTGTCCATCCTGAATTCTTCTCATTATATAGTCTGTGATAATTGTAGTGATAATCATCTGTGCGCTGATATTTTCTGAAGAAAGTCAAGTGTCCTGGCACACAACAATCAGAGTGGAAGGCGCCCTGTTCTGGTGGTTGTCCCGTTGGGTATCTTGTACTTTCATAGCCCCTTAGTATAAGTCCATACTGGTTCCTAAATCTTTAAAGCGCATCTTTCATTTTGAATCTTGACTCTGTTTCTGAAAAATCTACCTTCACAAAAACCTCTGTAACTTTTGAACCACACGTCCTAGAAACGAAACTTAAATGTCACTGTGAGGCTAACATCCTCAGCTTTCCAACATACCCAAAAATTCCAATTCCTTATAGTTTTTCTGCAATCGCGTTTCCCACACGCAGGAAACTTGCAGCAATTTTGCAATTTGGCTCAATCTCTTTCTATGTAAAATAGCTATTTCTTGATTTCAACTTCTGAATTTCATTTTCCATCTGCTAATCATTCTACAATCATTGCTAGTGTTGACCTGAACATATCCAAAGCAACTCTCACTTGTTCTGAATTTCATTTAGCGAATTAAAATAATTTTTAGCATTTTTCCCATTCAAGTCAAATCACATTCAAAAGCATTTTGACCTGTGTTTAAAATCATACCTGTTTCTCTCTGCTTGCTGGGGGGAAGTGGGATTGAAACTGCAATTATTGATTATTATTCCTGATACCTGGGTGCCCTCATTCCATATCTCCATAGTTCATGTTGGGGGGAGTGAGTAACACCAGGGGGAAAGAGTGATCATATTGTATTTTGATTGAAGTCATATCAAGTTTTATTTCTGTGTTGCATTCTTTCCTATTATTTCATTTCCTTGAACCATACAAAGTATTCTCTGCTAGATTATTCTTCCTATTCTACTCCTAATTGATTAAAGAGATTGTTGATATTGTAATATTACCCATTGCTTATCATTGTTAATATTCATAAGTGTGATATTCAGATATTATTCATATTCATAAAAGTACAATCTATATATTCTTCAATTCTTCAAATAAATCTTTTAATTTGCAAAACAAACTTATTTCTTGGTTCAGTGAGACCGGGGGAATTCAAAGAGAGGGGCGTTATATAAGGGTACATCATCCAGAATTAAAAGAACCTTGACATAGAAATATATAAATAAGGGTTTCTATTGGGCATCCCATACTGGGCATTGACTTAGTTGGAGTGCTGGATTGAAATCACTTACAACTCATGGAGGAGGCATAGCTATCATCATAGCTAATTCTAACTTGTCAATGAGAATAGCGGCACCTGTGAATCTCTTACAATCAAGCTACCCATCTCAAACTATCACTATACACCTTATTTATAGACCACCAGGCCCCTTTCGCTCCTTAGAGGAACACCTGTCCATGATCCTCTCGGATAACCTAAAAAATGCATCACAGGCTCTCTTACTAGGAGAGCTGAACTTGGGCTTCAACGATCCCAAAGATGCACAAGCCACAACCATAGCCAATGTCCTCTCGGAGCTCGGCTTTACCCAAAAAGTGACAGAGCCTACCCATGAGAAGGGCAGAACGCTTGACTGGGTGGCTGACTACAACTGCAATACCACTATCACTACCATCAGGCCACAGGTATGGAAAGACCATTCTCTTATAGCTTTCACCATAGATGCTAAAATCCACCTGACCCAAAACAACTCTATAGCACCTCCCACATTAACAAGGAATTAAAAGAATATAACCACTGACAAACTATTACCGCTGATACTCCAACCTTAAATTTGCTACCAGACACACTAGATCCATCCACCCTACTCAACAAATTTAATACAGCCATGGCTAATGCCCTTAACACTAGCACCCCGTTAAAAATGAGGAACAGCAAACCTAGAGCACACCTAAATGCCTGGTTTACCCCATACCTAAAATCACTAAGGAAAGAAAAATGTAAGTGTGGATCTACTTGGAGGCTAGCACCATCTGAGGCTAACAAAGCTAACCTTATCAATACCTCCACAAAATACAAAACCGAAATACGGCAATCTAAGAAGGAAAGCTTCGACAACATGATATTGCAAGCTAAATCAGGCACCAAGGAACTTTTTGCAATACTAAAGGAACTGGAGACCCCTATCCCGGTACCTGACAACTGTGTCAGAGATAAGGCGTGGTGCTCTGACATACAGAAGGCACTCACTGACAAAATTGCCACTCTCCAAGTTAAAATCGATAAGAAAAGATTAAACATGCCTTCCGCCACCTTTCAAATTGACAAACACACACCTCAGTCAAACCAGAACAGTGATTCAACTTTGCCAAAGTATCCATACTGGAGGTTGAAAAAATAATAGTTTCACTTAAACCATCAAATTGTCGAGGAGATAATTGTCCAGCCCAAATTATAAAAGACGCAGCAAGAGAGTTATCACCCTTCATCTCTAACCTTATCAATGCGTCATTCACTTCAGGTACCATTCCGAGCAACCTTAAGGAATCATGGGTCCTCCCTCTCCTTAAGAAGCAAACGTTAGACCCGGCTATACCCACAAACTATAGGCCAATCACTACGGTGCCATTCCTCCTAAAGATACTAGACAGAGTGGCTTACCTACAGATTCAGAAATTCTTGGAGACAAACCAACTTCTTGGCACCCGGCAATCAGGTTTCAGACCACAGCACGGTACTGAAACAGTACTTATCAACCTTGAGGCCCAGGTCGGTAAGCTGAGAGTCCAGGGAAAATCTGCCTTACTACTTCTCCTGGATCTCTCAGCAGCATTTGACCTGGTGGACCATTAGGTACTCTGCAACCATCTAGAGTTAGCAGCACATTTCTCGCCTCAAGTTATAGCATGGATCCAATCATTCTTAAGTGAGAGAACTATGAGGGTCTTCTCCACGTCAGCAGTTGCAGACCCCATTCCTATCACTTGTGGTGTACCCCTGGGGTCTTGTATCTCCCCTACCATGTATAACATTTTTACCAAGCCCCTGTTTGACCATCTGGACTGTCTAGGTGTCACCTACACTAACTATGCAGATGACACCCAGATTCTCATCCCACTTTCAGGCGATTACAACCAGGATTTGGCCTTGGTGAATAGGATATACCTCATCATCCAGGCATGGATGGCACTACATGGTCTATGCCTGAATGATGACAAAACGGAACTCATCATTCTGGGGACTACTTCCAACATTAACAAACTCAGCCATGACTACACATCTTTCGACATAGACGGCAACACGATTAAGGTTGCTAAGGAAGTAAAAACACTAGGTTTTTAGCTTGACTCCAGCCTTACTCTGGCAAAACAAGTGAACGCAATGGCATAATCCACTGCCTACATGTAAGTTGATTAGATCAGCGAAACCCTTCCTCTCCACAAGCAGTTGCAACACTTTGGCAAGAGCACTTGTGCTGTTCAAACTGGACTACTGCAATGCCCTATATTTGGGATCCAATAAACACATCACTAAGAACATTAAACTACTTCAAAATAATGCCCTGAGAGCAGCCCTAGGAATGACCAAAAGATAACACATCTCAACTGCAAGAAGACAATCCAATTTGCTCTCAACTATTGACAAAATTAAACTAAAAACCGCATCTCTAACCTTCAAGCGCCTCAACAATGCAGCACCTCGCTACCTGACAGAGAGTGTCAAAAGAAGACTTACGTCTAGACCTACCAGAGCGGCTTACACCAACTGCTTATCAGTCCCCTCCTTCAAAATGACGACAATCGGCGGCAATAGCTTCCCTGTCAAAGCTGCCCAACTCTGGAACTCCCTTCCAACCTTCTTAAGGGCTGACCAAATTTAGCCACATTTCAGATTAAATATCATCAACTGGGTTAAAGAAAATTATCTTTAGCCTTAGCATGACCCTCTAATCCTTTGTACTCCCTAGGTCGAGACTTGGTGCGAGATTACCGTTCCTTTCACTTTTCTATACCTATAACTCTACTCCACTAGCTGCATTCTTACTAACCTGGTTGGATAAATGGACATCCTGATCCAGATGTGTGAGCCATTCTTTGACCTGTAACCTACACTGTATCTTGCTTTGCATTTCTGTAACCCTACCTGTAAAATAATATGTACCATTAATTTGACATCATACTCAGTACTGTTGTATTGCTCCTTGTAACTATGTAAGTTTAAAGTATCCTTGTCCTCGCGCCCTGATACCTTTGGGTCTGGTGCACGCTACAAATAAAAAAACAAACAAACAAACAAACTGAGAATGGGTGCGTGTGGCTGGATGACATACGCCAGAGCAGACATTGGGGGGGGAGGCGAGAGTTGGTTGCTGCTGCATACTGGGACCTTCTGTGCTGTCTCCCCACCTGTCTCCTCAACCTGGCATGGTGCAGTTCGATGAGGTGCATTGCGGTGCAACTATCTTGGAAACCGTGCATCCTAGGGCCTGGACCTCAAGTTTTGTTCCTCGTGTCGCGACATGTCCTTCTATGACCACATTGATGTCTAGCTGATTTCAACCAACTGTCTCATGTGTGAAGGTTCTGAAATCTGGGTAAAGGGGTGGGGTGTCCTAATGTCATGTAGCCAGTAATGTCCAGAGGGCCCTAACAGGTAGTTATGCAATATTTGGTCCAGATTGGTGAAACAGTGTGGAATTGTATAGGGAACAATGCTTTGCCACAAACCCACAAACACATTTTGACTTTTGCTAAAATGCAGGGAAAAGGGTGGGGTGTCCAAATATCATGTAGCCGTTAATGTCCAGAGGGTCCTAACAGGCAACTATGCAAAATTTGGTGCAGATTGGTGAAACGGTGTGGAATTGTATAAGTCACAACGCTTCGCAAGCCACAAACCCACACACATATTTTACTTGTGTTGAAATCTGCGTAAAGGGGTGGGTTGTCCAATGCCATGTAGCCAGTAATGTCCAGGGGGGCCTAACAGGTAGCTATGCAAAATTTGGTGCAGATTGGTGAAACAGTGTGGAATTTTATAGGGCGCAACGCTTTGCTACAAACCCACAAACACATTTTGTCTTTTGCTGAAATGCAGGGAAAAGGGTGGGGTGTCCCAATGTCATGTAGCCGGTAATGTCGGAAGGATCCTAACAGGCAACTATGAAAAATTTGGTGCAGATTGCTGAAACAGTGTTTTTGCCACAAACAAGGCTTTGCCACAAACAAACACATTTTGAATTTATATGTATAGATGATGCAAGTAAAATGCAAACACATTACAGTCAGTAGGGTACCCTTCTGCTTATGCTGTTCTGCTAGCTATACTGTTAACTGCTGACATTCTCACTATGAATGCTTCTGCATATTTATTTTTTACCTTTGAAGCATCTGTTTTTAATATATTGTTTGTTTTATTGCTTTTCAAGTTATTTTTAACTTTGTAGGTACTGGTTATATTGGATTATTTCTTTAACTATCGGGGTCTTCGGGCCTGGTCACAGGGTTTTCCCAAGAAGGAATCTCATTTTACAGCTTACAGCCTCACACTCAATAAGCTTCTACTTACCGGGGTTTCCACCCAGTGATTGGTAAGCATATTAATATTCTGGGTCTTCCCCCTTCCACTCCACTTCTCCCATTATTTACTTCCCTCTATAGCAACCTGGCCCTCGCAATGTTTAGCAGTCTACTATACTAAAGGGACAATTTGCTTGCTTTCGACAACAACTCTGGCTTTCTTAGACTGAGCACCCTTAATAAATCCAAGACAATAATATCCTGATTAAAAAATAGCCACTGTTCTGGTTTACCCTCCCTCCCCGACTGTACCACTCTATACCCCAAGTCTGTACCTCATTAGACGGCGCACTCATCAATCCCAGAGGGGCCGTTTGTAACGCATGTTCCTTTTTTGACCTTATTTAGGAACTTAAACCAGACTTGCTCTGTATCACTGACACTTGGTTAACCGAAGATAGTATTTAATTTTTTCACAGTATTGCATAGTTTTGCACTTTTTTGGTTAAACTAGCCGACTCCCACTCTACTAGAGTAATGTTTGGGTATAGACCTCCTGGTCCCACTAGCAGCTTTCTATCAGGCCTTGCGGACAATCTCGCCTCCCCAATTTTTTCCAGTCATAAACTCCTGGTCATTAGGGGATTTTAATAGCTGGCTAGATTTTCTGAGAGGCAGAGACCCGTCCAGAATACTGGATATAGTTGGTTACCACGCGCCACACCCCTGCGTCACTTCCAGTTCACATTCTGGAGGAGACTTCCTCGATATAATCTTTGCCTGCAATCTTGACCTATCCTGTAACTCTACTTTTCCTGTATCCCGGAGTGTGATCACTTTGTTAGGTACTTTACGTTAGAAACCACTCCTTGTCCTAATGTTAGATACCCTACCCCCGAAGATACCACACAATCAAAAAAGTCCTTCTGAACATTAGTTCAGAACATCTTGACTCTTCTCTTCCTTGCTGCTCACTTCATTGGCAAACTCATTCCTTTTTCAATGAATACTACGCATCCTTTCAGAAAACTGCTAACCCGTGAGGGGCTGCTGCTGTGCTATGGATATAATGGTGGCTCTTCATTAGAGCTCCATCACCGATGATTCACAACGGGCCCTCGGGTCCCCTACACTGTGCACGTAGATGCCAGATCTTTTTTGCTTCCACTACCCCTTGTTGAGATGTACAGAGCTGTGGGGCCGGTTTGGGCTGAAGCTGCATCTGCTGGTTGAGATGGGATTTGCTGGCCCACTCTCACATTACACAGCCACCACCATGTGTGCCAAATCTGATTGGCCCGGATTGTCCAGGCTCCCCGGGACACTCGTTGGCTGGTGCGTAAAGGCAGTGCACCGCACACCCTTTGGTTCCTATGCTGCTCTGCTCAGGGGTGGACGGCTGCGATGTTCACCTTTATTGGTCCTATACTGGATGGAGAGGACTGTAAGAGCTTATGACACCTGCCCTCGCCGCAGTAATGGATTCTCTTGCTGCCCCAGAGGGGGAGGTTGGGTGATTGGGCCAGAGAGGAGGGTACTCATTGCACAGGTGGCTCCTGTCTTGCCAGCATTCATTAAAGGCTCACAGAGTTGGAGAAGGTTTTGTCCTGATGGAGTGGTCAGCTGGATTGACGCATTGGGCCTAGGAGTGAATATCACCACTGGCTTTGCTGACCATGCAGGATGACGCAGGGAGTTGGGAAAAAGCAGGGCAGTATGGATACTTATGCTAAAACCATGATAAAAACCATATGCCAAGCCCGCCACTCATGCTGAAGCTGAGACACTTGTGGTCCCTGAGGAACCAACTGAGGTATTAGGATGATGGCCTGCATGCAGGAGGGCTTCTTGGCAGTGAACTGCAAGACATTGCCGGCAGTATCAACTCTATTAAGTCCAGGCTTGAGAAGGTCGATGGCAGAGTGACCCAAGTTAAGACGAGAGTGGGGTTGGTGGAGGATGAGGTATCGCTTATGAAGGCTGACATATCTTCGTTCACTAAGCAGGTGCAGACCGCCACCAGGAGGTGTGATAAGCTGGAATCAAGATCCCACTGAAACAATATCAGATTTATAGGAATCCCTGAGCACAATATTAAGGGCGACATGGCATTGTTCATTAAAGAACCCTTTGTTTTGCTGCTAGATAACCCCAAACTCTCCTCACACATTGTGGTGGAGCGGGCCTACAGATCGCTTGCCCCAAAACCCATACCAGGATCCCCACCACATCTAATTATAGCATGTATACTCAACTACAGAGACAGAGATGCTATTCTACATGCTGCTAGAGAAAAGGGTAACCTTACACTAGGCTCCAGCAAAATACACATCTATCTGTGTTTCTCTTGGTGGTGCAACAAGCTCAGAATTGGGCTGCAGGATAAGGTCTACCTTTTCACAATGCTGGATGAGGCCGTTGTGAATCACCGGCTGTGAAATTCATTAAGGCTATTATCAATGCCTCGGACAGCCGTCCCCTGTCTTTACCTAGCCACCACCCATTTGCTGGTTCCCTTTAAGAATGGTGTATTCCTCTGTTTTATCACATTGGCTGCTATGCCTTACCGTTGATCTTTATAAGGTCTATAATTGAATTCCCAATTAGGATAGGGTGCGCATAATTTCTGCAGCACGTGATTTTCATTAGCCCATTGTGATTGATCCAAAAAGTGTTCCTAAGCACCAGCTGCCTTCATGCACAGTTTTAGGTTTATTTGGGGTGTTGGGTTGGGGGGTTACACTACCACTGTTGTTAGGGTGCCGAGGGTGGGGGTCGGTACAGGGGTTAAGTTAGAAAATAAGACCGTACATGTCTATTGTGGTGGGACACTACATAATAAACTACATACCTCCAGAAGTACACAGATTATAGACCCTATGAGATGGGTGGTGCTACTACATACATACCCACATCTGGCAGCAGATGGCTGAAATAATATGCATGAGCTGGAATTTTAGGGAACTGGGAAACCCTGTCAAGATGCGCAAACTACTACTGCATGCTTAGCAACATGGGGCTAAAATTCTGTTACTACAAGAAACGCATGCCTTGTTGGCACGCAGTGAGGGTTTTCCTAACAGCTGAGGGAAACAAACGTTCTATACAACCTACTCCTCCCAATCTAGGGGCATCCTGACGATTGTGCACAAATCACTCCCATTACAACACACCAAATCACACGTAGGGCCCCAGGGCAGATATGTCATAGTATACGGCAGGCTTGCATATAAGGAAATCCTACTGGTCAACGTGTACAGTCCCAAAGTAAACAACCTCCAGTTTTATGTCCACATTGCTGACATCATAGCATCCTATCCTTTGATCCCTGTGCTTTGGGGAGGCAATTTCAATACCATTATGAGTACTGAGATGGATCTCTCCTCTACAGGATATAGGAAAATCACCAAGACTGCTCGTGCAGTGCGGGAGGTAATGGTAAGCAGGGGCTGCTGGAT
Organism: Ambystoma mexicanum; assembly: GCF_040938575.1. Classification (NCBI taxonomy): domain Eukaryota; kingdom Metazoa; phylum Chordata; class Amphibia; order Caudata; family Ambystomatidae; genus Ambystoma; species Ambystoma mexicanum. Next base: position 1,093,544,679 of record NC_090929.1, read on the forward strand.
GTGTGGAGGGTGCTCCAACCCCATGCTGTGAATACACATTCTACTCTTCTGTCCACAAATATTTTTCCAGAATTGATTTATGGCTATTATCTGCAACCCTGGTGGGTGGGATATGGACTTTCCAGTTCATTCTCAGAACTTACTCCGATCACTCTCCTATACTTATATCCTGGAGCTTTGAGGGCCTCCCAGACCGAATTGAAGGTGGCGCTTCAAGCCAGAAGCACTGGAGGTCGTGATATTTGAATCTACTATTCAAGACCATATCAAACAGTTCTTAGATATGATATGATAGGTTATTTATAACGCCCTTAATACTCTGAGGTTTATAAGCACGAACATGGGGATCAAACCTGTGTAGCTCCGTGTCATCTTGCTTCCAAGGCAAGCACGTTGCCCCTGAGCTATCCTCCCGATACTAATCTTGGTTCAGTTGATACAATGGGCATATTGCTGCAGGCATTTAATGTTTATAAGAATGGCATCACTATGTCTACAGGACATGAGGTGCTCAAGATTTTTAGAAAGGACATTAGGGATTCCAAGAACGTCTTACAACAATTGGAACGTGGACAGCTGACGACTCTCCCCCACAGCTTCCTGCGAACAGGTCAAAATGGATGGCGTTTGACGAATTGAGACGCAATGCTGACAGGGAGGTACTTCATTTTAGCATCCCAGCAGAAGTTAGACGTTATGGGGAGGGTGAGAGGTCAGGACAGTTACTGGCATGCGTGCTATGGCACGATGAGGGTCAACAATGTATTCTACTTATCAGAGATGACCTTGGCGATTTGATAGATATGAGTGCGGACGTTCATCGTGTATTCCACACCTTCTATTATAGTTTGTATGGGTGGGGTGACACGTGCTTTCTGCTGTACATTGATGATTTCCTGGAGGCTCTCCCTCTCCAGCACCTATCATGCGACACCAGCGCTCAATTAGACCTTCCACTTACAACTGAGGACATCATTCGGTCAATTAATTATCTGTCTACAGGAAAAGCCCGGGCACCAAAAGGGTCACAGCTTAATTTTATAAGAACTTGTGTGGGAGTAAGGGGCCAATAGGCCCCGCGTCCCTCCTTTCCTTTAGTACAAACGTGGACCATGTGCCTCCAATGGTGGGGAGAGCCCCCGTCGCCCTTATGTAATATCAACATCGGCTGGCAGTTGCGTAGATGGGGCTGTTGCGCAGGACACGTGGTATCCATTTTGTGTTCCCTTGACACCATCTTGGTAACTAGACCTCACTGCAATAATACGAAAAGGCTTCTCTCCCCGTTGCAGCACCATGCACACTGCACACATGACCCCCACCTTTTCTCTCACTGTGTCTGGAAAACTCTGTGGCTCCATTCTCAAGCTCAGGCCGGAAGGGCATTGCAACAAAGAACAAATGTAACATCTCACTGTTCCTCTGAGATCACTGCCCTGCGTGTGGACCGGCACAAGCTAGGCCATGCAGCTCATCCATCTCCACAAATCTGTTCATGCCCCCTCACCCTCGCTGCTGGAAAATTACTGCCAGTGTAACCCTGTGTCATTGCAAGGTATTCTCTTGATCTCTTGATGTACGAGATGTGCGACCTCGCTATGATGCCCACCTTGCAGACCCCCAACTAACATTAGACCTCTGTTGCAATATATTGGCCCTCATTACGACCCTGGCGGATTTTTTCCGCCATCGGCGGACTTTTCCGCCATGGCGCAAAGTCCCTTTACGCCATGGCGGATGGCGGACTTACCGCCCCATTCCGAGGTCGGCGGGGCGGTAAGTCCCCATTGACCCATTTACCCTTCCCCATTCCCATTTCGGCCCCATAGGGCTCAATGGGAGTGGGGAAGGTGTTAATTACGCCACCGTACACTACGGTGGCGTAATTAACACCGAGGTCCCATAGCGCCATGGATTTTTACGCCCGCAAAAAGCGGGCGGAAAAATGACCATGGCGCTATGGGAACTCGTAGTTGGCGGTAAGGGGTCGGCGCAGCTAACGCTGGCGCAAACCCCTTAGCGCCAGGGTCCTAATGAGGGCCATTGTCTCTTACTACTAACAAACGCCAAACTGTCTTAGATTCTTTACGAGCCCAGACCCTCCCGTCAGTCAATGTTATCGTACTGGACAAGACCCTTAAACCTGACGCTCCATATAAGCTGCCTTAAGAAATGATGTAAATACATGCATGAAGTTTATGGGTTTACAATGATTTGTTCACAAGAATTGCAATGATTATTATTTAGTGAATGCTTCACTGAGATGTATTATGTTAGCTTAGTTAGTGGCCACCCCGTTTTGTGGCGACCTGACCTTCACCCCTCCTGGACGCTGGCGACCGGACCACGTGATGTTCGCCCTCCCGCCAAAGGAGCAACCAATCTGGACGAGACAGTGCTTCTGTGAACAAATAGAACTATAATGCCTAGCCAAACCTGCACTGATTGAGTACCCTATGTTAATTGCGTCATCTATGACGATTTTTCTCTTTATAATATCATGTAAATGGAATATTTGCCAGAGCGCTCTCAGGCAGCAGAGTTCTTTGGATGCCAATTCTATATAAAACATTTGAACTCTCGCAACCTGTCCTCTTAGCCTCATTCCCCCATCTGGGGTGTGTCTCATTTCTTCTTATTGCATGTAGTAAGACGGGGAGGGCTTTTACAAACCATAAACTGACCCTTAACCCCTACTTATGGAAGGTATGAGAAGAGGCCCGATCAGCCCACCTACTCCCCCCAACCATGCGCAATGCCATCATAATAGTTCTCCTGAAACCCAATAAGTCAGCAGAGGACTGTGGGCCATATAGGCCGCTCTTGCTAATAAACTTACTTCGCAAATTTACTCGTCTCCCGGCCTATGCCTCTAATGACCCACATAATACATCTAGATCAATCGGGATTCATCCCTGCATGGTCTACTGTCCTTAACATTCATAGTTGTTTTAATATACTGGTGCAAATAGACCCTAGAGTCCAGGCAATCGTGGCCACACTAGACATTCAAAAATCATTTGATTCCTTACCATGGCAGTTTCTATACGCTCTCCCCATGAAATGCAGATTTGGAACATGATTCCTCTCATATGTTCAGCTTCTATATGCAGCGCCCGTCGTCGGAATTAGCAACAATGGTGTGCCCCTGTAACCTCTCTTTTGCTATCGTAACAAAGCCGCTCGCCCATCTGATTAGACTTTGTCAGCAGCATGGAGGTGTGCAGATATCGGGCCCCCCAGATAGTATATCGTTATATGCCGATGACACAATACTATATGTGAGGGATCCTCTGACTAACCTAGGCCCCATCATGCATGATGTTGCACGGTTCGGTGCACTCTCTGGACTGCGCAAACATTGCTGCAAGTCTGAGATTCTCCCTCTGACGGATGCTAGACTGAAACCGCAGGATCTGCATGGCTTTGCATGGGCCCCACACCACATTCAGTACGTAGGTATAGACATTTCTAGAACAGCTGATGCCTTGCATGGTCGTAACTATGGCAGGTATATGCTTTAAGGATGCAGAGGTAGGAGACTGACACAGGAGTGGAATGTTTATTGATATAAACATTTATTGATAACAGAAATGGGGGTTAGAGAAAGGTCCGAACCTCCCCTATCTCTAGGGGGGGTTTCCCTGTCTCAACAAAAACGGACTAGTGTCTGTGCCAGAATGTCCAAAGTAAAGTTCTCCGTCCTGTGTCCAAATCTTATCCTGACCCTCACATGCTAAACTCAATATAAAGTGACATGGGAATTGTCTCTCAGCTGGCCACTCGCAGCTCTTTCCAAAGTTCCAACATAAAGTTGCAAAGAAAAAGGTGCCAAAAACAAACAAAGTTCCACAAGTCTCAGGAGGTAATTCCTTTCCCCTAAGTCTCTTCAGCTTTCTTCCAGTTCACACTCTCAAGGGCTATAGTTCTTCCCTTTGACATTTCTCAGTCTTTAAAAAACTCACAATCCCAAGGGGTATCACTCTTCCATTGGTTCCTTAAGTCACTTGTTTGACTTGATTCACTTGCCTAACAAGTACTACCTATTTCTCTCCCTAACACTGGGATGAGGAAGAGTCGTGCTCTTAGCAGGTGTATATGTTCCGGGTGTGCCTGCTTGCTCTGATTGGTTTCTCCGGTAGTTTGGGTTCACTCTCCTGCCCAGCTCTACCTATCGCATCTACTACTGCCCCAACTTCTCTATTGGGATCCCTCTCTGCACTGTCCTTCCCCATCTGTACGGCCACCGCTCCCTTTTGATCCCGGAGCCCTTCTGCCAGATAAATACCTTCTTGCCGGGTCCACAGGACTGTCTGCTTCGTTACTCTGGGATCCCACGGTCACATCAGCTGCGAGGCTCCACCACTCTGTCTCAGACCGACAGCATCTCTCCTTGAGCCCGCTCTCTGTGTACACAGACCCTGAGTTTCTGACCAGGTTTGTGTTTATCGCGCCTTGAAACACTTGTTTATAGGCACGTCATAAATGCCATATCATATCATGTCAGGTCTCCCGATGCCCTCAGTGGCCACGGACCAGTCTCTGGGCTTTTCAGCTTAAGTGGGCTGCTCGCCTTGCTGCCGCGAGGCTCTGGTGTCGCAGCATCCGTGAGGCTCTTGTGTCTTGGTTGGTGATGCCACCACTCAAGCGGATTCTCCTTGAGGATGTCGTTTGTATTCCCCCACCGGCCCTCCACTTTCCTCAGTGGCCACGGGTTGGTTGACCAGTTTTCAGTTTGCTCGCTAGTGTTTCACTGTTTTCACCATCTATCTTTTGTTTGCCTGCTTCCACGACTTCTCCAACTCCAACTGCTCCACCGCGGGTCTCGTCGCTCTTCCCTTTTTATTCTTAGATTACTTTCAATTAATGGGTAAAAGATAGGAGCGTCAAATATGATTCCCACATCTTCTTCTTCCATACCCATGGGGCCTGCTCATCTCAGTATGATACACTATCCTCTATGGGATCACCTCTGTTCTTTTTTGTCTCAGTGTTATGCATATATTTAACTGGTTCTACCTTATACAAGTATATTGTTTATGTGTATTTCAGTTGTTCGAGAAAGGGTAAATTGTGGGACCTTTTTTGTAATGTCCTGTCTTGACCACATGACAAGAGTTCCCGCTCTTAGGAAAAGGTACGATATCCTCAGATTCGTCACAATGCCCACTCTTGGAACTAAACTCTGGTGTTGGGCACGATTGCCACTGACTATAGTGAGCAGAATATCTGTTCTTAAGATGTTTGTTTTACCGTAGCTACTCTACTTCTTTCAGAACATAGCTACCTGGCCAGGCTGCACATTTTTAGGGAACTTGATGCTGAGATTGCAAACTTTCCTATGGCATTTGGGGGCGGCACACCTGAAGTGGTCTACTCTCACTAGACCGTATGAGAAGGGAGGGTTTGCGACACCTGACTTTAGAATATATTGGATGGTTTCACAAGCCCAATTTGCTACATAGTGGTTTCTTGACAATCAAACAAGCATGCATACCCAAATCGAGAAGTATACTGCCAGAGAATATGATATCAGATCCATGGTTATCTCCTCGGATTATGCGGATGAATGCCCGTTTGACCTGACGAATGCGACACTGTTGGCATGGGAGGAAATCTGGAGGCTTCTAAAGCTGCCTCACCCTACCACAGAGACATCCTGCTCTGGAAATGTAAGTCTGCGCCCCTTACCTTCGCCAAAACAGTTTCTCAGACCTGGGGAGGACATGGACTAGGACACTAGGGGCCTAATTCACAGAATGCTTTCCAATGGGGTTTTGGCGCTTCATGATCTGTATGTCAATGGTCAGTTTATTGATGCGGGCAGAGTGTTCGATTCACCTCCTTGTATATCCGCACAGTGGTTACAATACTATAGACTATGTGGGGAATTCCGAGAACAATGGTCAATCTTCCTGCAAGAGCCCGCATCCAGTCCATAACTAACATACATTATGAGTGTGGTCAGAAGTCGTAAAATAGTGTAAACCCTGTACATGCTAGTCATTAAACAACAACCGGAGACACCATCCAAACAGCATGACAAGTGGGCCAACAACCTGAATACTAACATCACAGATGAAACCTGGTTCGCTAATTGCAAGCTGATATGATAGGTATCTCAAACTCGAGGTTCAGGCTCATACAGCTGAAAATACTCAATAGGTACCACTACAACCAGCTAGGTTACACTTCTTCACTCAAGAGGTATCTGTGGACTGCCGCCGGTGTGTTGGACATGACGCTAACTATATGCACATGTTATGGGCTTGTCCCACACTGCATACATTTTGGTCTGAAGACCACTCAGTCATCTACCTCGCACCTCCTCACTATGCCCAAATTCAAAATAGCTAAAGCAGAGGGTAGCAGTTTCCCAGCCGTGGGTGCTAAACAATGGAATGCCCTCTCCTTGTCCCCCAGATCCGACCCCTCCCTCTGGACGTTCTGAAAAAAATTAAAAACCTGGCTCTTGACACAAGACCCATAGACCATAAGCCATCCTTATCACTGTTCTCATTGCCTATTGTTGCCTGTTTTCATGTATGTACTTTTGCCAGCGCCCAGATGCCTGAGGGTTCCGTGCGCTTTACAAATGCTAAATAAATAAAATAAAGGAATAAAGTATGCAGCACGCTCTCGGCTATAACAGGGGTTGTGATCCACGCTACACCACTGCCGTGTCTGTTCATTGTCTTTGCATAAACTACTCAATCTAAATCTATTGCTTGTAAAGAGATGCGTGCTGTGCAACTGGATTGTTCCCAAACCCCCAGATAGGGCACAATGGCTGCGCGATGTCACCTGGGCGAATGAGAGCGAGGAATTGTGGTTAGTATGCCACCCAATATGAACTGGCCGAAGGATATAGGGGGGCCCATTAAAGGGTTTTTAATTAAATCAATCAGTGATGGAGCTGTGGAGGTGATATATCATTCTAGTATATGGTTTAGAAGGTACATTCACTGACTGTGATGGTATCCAGCTCCACCAATGTACAATTGTAGATCGAAATCTGCTTGCTTGTACTACCTTTCATCTAATGTATCTACCACACTAGAAACAATGATTGTTGTTATGTGTCTGCATGCCAAGTATGTTAATAAACAAAACAACAAACAAAAAAGTTAAACCGTTAGCCCCTGGTACTCACAGGAACTTAAGCTACTTAAACAATTTCATAGGAAAAAAGAAACATTATGGCGCAAAGCCAGAGACTCGATTCACCTACGGGATACTCGCGCGCCACTTCTCTTATACAAAAAAGCCATTTTGAAGGCAAAACGTATTGTCCTACACATTCCGATCAACTCTGCTTTTAATATACCTGCCAAACATTCTGCTATAGTTTGCACCTTCACTAACCCCTCCTGTGCTAGGCAGCAATTACTATCTTCTGCCGACTTGGCTAAGGAATTCAGTACATTCTTCCTCACCAAATTCCATATAATTCATAACAATCTACATACAGAAGCAATCTCAGACTGACCTACTGATCACCCCATCAGTCCTTTACCAGATCGTTCTCCAAACTTAAACCCACCTGCTCTTAAATGTACATGTTACCGGCACTAGTGGCTGAAACTAAGGCTACTGCCTTTGTCAAATGTATTACCAAATGTACAAACCTGTCCCTACTTCAGGGCACGCCTGGCTGTGTTGACAAAAGTCATTGAAAGAGTTGTAATCCAGCAATTAGCACATTTTATCGAAGGGAAATCATATTCTGGGTTCTCTCCAATCTGGCCTTCACCTGGCACGGCACTGAAAATGCTTTCATTGTCGTCTGGGGCGATCTGCTAAATCACTCTGATCAAGATCATCTTTCTTTAACAGTCATGTTGCACCTGTCCACCCCTTTTGACAAAGTGGAGCACTCCATCCTTCTATCTCGACTATCACACCTTTGGCATCCAGGGAGCTTCATTACAGTCATTTTGCAGCTTCCTTGTTGGGAGGACTCAAACTGTCAAATTCTGATCTTTTGTCTTCCCTCAGCCCCTATTACTTGCGGTGTCCCCAGGGTTCCTCTCTCTTCCCCCTTCTTTTTAGCATCTATCTGCTCCCATTGATGTCCACCATTCCAAGTTTTAACATTTATTTTCATTCCTACGCAGATGACATCCAGCTTGACATTAAAGTCTCAGGACCTGAGGACACTTTCAGTCAAATTCAGTTATGCCTTGCACAGATTAGGTCCTGGCTAGCTAGAAATAATCTCCAGCTCAATCCATCAAAAACAGAGGTTATGCATTTGGGCCCCAAGCACCTTTTACAATAACTAGACCAACAACCTTTGCCACCATTGTTGTTTATCCTCCCGATTTACCTTAGCAAACAAGGTAAAATATCTCAGGGTGATCCTGGACCCCAAAGATGTCACTCTCCAATCAAGTCAACAAAAGTGTTAGGTGTGCCTTCCTGAGTGTCGCCTCCTTAGGCGTGTCCTCCAATACCTTCCACACGCTGACCAGGCATCAGTGGTTGGGGCACTAGTCGATTCTTGGCTCGACTATGTGAACACCCTTTATGCGTGCCTCCCTAAATACCTGGTCGACCCAAAATCCAACAAACCGTTTAATTTTAAAACTGCCAAGAGACTCTGCCTTCTGCTCTGTTAGGCTTAGCCTAATCGGCTCCCCATAGAATTGTACATTTCTGTCATGAATTTGTGTCTCATATTTAAGTGTGTCCATGGACTGGGTCCACTCTATCTCTTCCAACGTATCCAATTGTATCAACCTCCACGTTCACTTCGCTCCTCAAATGCCCATCTATTTACTGTGCTTACAAGTCGCTATTCCACCAGAGGCGATAGGCGCGTCTCAGTGCTTGGCCCAAAGTTGTGGTACAACCTTCCTCCTTTTGCGTGTGCTCATTCCGAAAACATTTAAAAACCTTCCATTTCACTTAACTCTGTACTCCTCAAAAGGACAATCAGTAAAGCACTCAGTTCAGCACTCCTATGAGAACGAGCTATTTAGTCCATCTGTACCCAGATGCAGTTATCTTTGCCGAGCGCATTCTGTGTTATGAGCATTTATAAATACCCAAAATGAAGAATAAGATTGAAATGCTTTATAAATTGTGTGAGTACATGCCAATGATGCAAGTGCCTTACAGTATAATCAAAATACCTGTAATAGGTTTTATATCAACATACCCTTGCAAAACCTATCAAATCATGGTAACTTGTATACACAATTGTAATACTAGGCAAATTGTGAATGCACATGGGCATGTTATCTGAATACCTAGAGTAGCAACAAAGAAAACTTTTTCAATAGTCACATGTCAAAACTGTTCACTTTGCCATACAATTTTGCTACAATCATTGTTTTCTACCTTTGCACATGCATTTTTCACAGTAAATAAAACACACAGACACACACACACACCACCAAAGGAAGCACAACCCGCCCACCCTTCAAACCTTCAATTTTTTCAAATTCTGACCCCATTGCTTAAACTGACTGAACAGCACTTCTCTGACCTAAAGACCAATGCAGATTCCAACAAAAACTTGGCACTGATGCTACTTGGCCTCTCTGCAGCATTTGACACAGTCAGCCACAACATCCTCATCAAGAGAATTGAAGAAATAGGGATCATTGACACAGTGCTGCTCTGGAGTAAATCTTTCCTCTATGAAAGAACAAAAACAGTATGGATAAAACCATTCAAATCCGTGCCGTGGGACACTGTTATGCTTGAGCTAAAACATGGCGCTGATGCGCAGTACATTCTGGGGGCACTCAGAGCTATAATGGATATTTATTCCATGCCTCAGTGAAAACTGCACTTGCTTTGCTAAAAAACATGCTTTCAATGTTATTCGTTGCTGAGCCTGGTATGCAGGCCTCAGTCAAGGATACTGTGCTGGGAAAGCTGCTGGGATCCACAGGCGCCAGCTGGCACCAGATATAAAAAAAGGGTTTTGTTATGTCTTGCTCAGGATGAGTTATGGAATTGTTTTCCGTGGTGCTTTAGAAGAGGGAAGCTTTGCTCTTTGGGGGTTACTGTCGGTTGACCCGGCCGGCAACCAATGGTCACTCAGCAATGCGCAAGTGCTAATGCCAGAAGGTTCGAGAAATTGCCACCCCTTTTTGAGGAGAGCATATATGCGGAGCTCTGGAAAGGTCAGGTGAAAAAAAACACAAAGACCTCAGTTGGAGGGGGGACGCCTTGTTCCAACCTTCTTGTGGGCTGTTGTGATCTCTGCCTGGCTGTTACTGGGGTCTTCCAGCCACTTCTGGCGAGATGAGGGATTCAGTTACGCCCATGGTGATGTATTTTCTCTTGAATTCTCTATCCTTTCTATGATTTATTTCTTTTTATCATTTGTTGCCTCTTACCTATGAATAAATAGCCGTATAAGTGCTCATTATTTTGCTAACTGCGTATCTGGTTGTGAGTTATTGCTCCGTCTACCTGCGTTCAAAGTATTTGCTCTGCTCTGTAAATGTACTGTTGATGAATAACTGTCCGTGCACTCTTGGCGAACAATACAGATACCACCTGTGAAGTTCCACATGAATCCTCCCTATCCCCACTCCTCTTCAACATCTACATGACTCCACTAATCAACCTCATCAAAAAGCACTGCCTCAACTGCTGCAACTACACAGAATACACCCAAATCGTCTACCAAATAGAAGATGTACAAGAAGAGAAGACAACACTAGTAGACTGTCTCAAAGAACTCTATGAATGGATGAACACAAACAGCCTCAAAGTCAACCCAAGCAAGACAGAAATCATGATTATATCCAAAAACCAGGGAAGCAACCAATACATCCCATCGCCCACAGAACTAGGAACAGCGCCCGCTCCATCCAAAATAGTAAAAAACCTTGGAATCTTAATGGACAATGAGCTTACCCTAAAACCACAAGTAAACACAATAATCAAGAAATGCTTTTTACACCTGCACACAATCGAAAAGATTCTACCATTCCTCTCCTTCATGCTCAAAACACTGGCCACCATATCCCTCATCATATCCAGGATAGACTACGCCAACACCCTATGCAGTAAAATGGCGCATTATCTACTGAAGAAACTGCAACGCATACAGAACCCAGGGGCCAGACTTCTCGTCAAACTCTCACGAACGGACCCCATCATTCCAGCGCTAAAGAAGCTACATTGGCTGCCAGTTGAAAAACAAATCACATTGAAAACAATGTGCAAAACACACAGAGCAATCCAAGCCCAAGGAGCAGAATTCCTACAAAAGAGAAACACCATTTACCAGCCAACCATAACACTCAGATCCAGCAACGACACTTGGTGGATCAGCTTTCTCTTGCAGAGCTGCAAAAATTTGGAACTAAATAGGGATCATTGACACAGTGTTGCTCTGCAGTAAATCTTTCCTCTCTGAAAGAACAGAAACAGTATGGATAAAACCATTCAAATCCGCGCCGTGGGACACTACCTGTGAAGTTCCACAAGAATCCTCCCTATTCCCACTTCTCCTCAACATCTACATGACTCCACTAATCAACCTCATCAAAAGGCACTGCCTCAACTGCTGCAACTACACAGAATAGACCCAAATTGTCTACCAAATAGAAGATGTACAAGAAGAGAACACAACACTAGTAGACTGTCTCAAAGAACTCTATGAATGGATGAACACAAACAGCCTCAAAGTCAACCCAAGCAAGACAGAAATCATGATTATATCAAAAATCCAGGGAAGCAACCAATACATCCCATCGCCCACAGAACTAGGAACAGTGCCCACTCCATCCAAAATAGTAAAAAACCTTGGAATCCTAATGGACAATGAGCTTACCCTAAAACCACAAGTAAACACAATAATCAAGAAATGCTTCTTAGACCTGCACACAATCAAAAAGATTCTACCATTCCTCTCCTTCATGCACAAAACACTGGCCACCATATCCCTCATCATATCCAGGATAGACTACGCCAATAGCCTATACAGTAAAATGGCGCATTATCTACTGAAGAAACTGCAACACATACAGAACCCGGGGGCCAGACATCTCATCATACTCTCATGAACGGACCCCATCACTCCAGCGCTAAAGAAGCTACATTGGCTGCAGTTGAAAAACAAATCACATTGAAAACAATGTGTATAACACAAAGAGCAATCCACGCCCAAGGAGCATAATTCCTACAAAAGAAAATCGCCATTTACCAGCCAACCAGAACACTCAGATCCCGCTTTCTTGCTCCCCATGAGGTTATCGTACCTACCTATTTACCCCCTATCGCTATAAACCCGCCCTCTGTCACTCTGTGTTCGTGCGTCACAGAGCTCCCTGCCATGCCATCCTATTTCCATAATGTCGCTATGTATCCCAATGTATTACCCAACGCTATCATCATCATGTATGCCCACCGTGCCCGTGTATCACTGTGCACTCTGCCTTCCTATCCCCATGCTCTTACTATATATCTGTATGCCCCCTCCTGTCACCGTGAGCCCAGCCCACTGTCACTGTGTGTCCTTGTGTCAATAAGACAAACCATCATATCATATCACATCATTACGCCTTCTCTCTACTATACACCATCACTCTAGAACACAGCTATACCCCGGACAAATTCGGCCTAGCTGTTCACATACGAACACTACCCCATGAACACCTCAACACCCTAATAAAACGCAGCTATCCGATGACATTCCGGCTTAGTTGCTCACAGAAGCGTCCTTCTGGCCTAACGCAGCCAATCCCAAAATGGATGTCCACCCAACAGACTGCACACATTCCTAATAATATCTTCAACACCATGCCTAACGCTGGGATGCAGCTACCATACAACTATTACATCAGCTGCACACATAACTGGTGCACCCACGCACCCTAAGACACCACCTCTCTCTCTATTGACCTGAACTGTGGTTCCCCTTAGGGCGTTCAACCTACCAGAGCTTTGAGATAATACCAATGATATATAGAGCGCTATATAAATGCCAAGTAACATAACATAACTCTTCACTAAACATAGCCTCGCACAAGAGCACATGACATATACCGATCGAAAAATCACACTTACGCTCAGCGATTGGTGTAAACCGAAAGGAAGCTACCAACAGCACATCACAGCACTCTTGCGCTTTCTCCCTCTCAGTCCTACTAACTTACCCTAACAGGGACGTCATTTGGGGGACACCAGGGGTTTCTGGAGCTGCTGACTTTTTTGTTCAGGCCTCTTAAAAAAACAGGAGGTTCCACAAGTGTAACACTTTGAGCAGTGACCCTAAATAAGAAATAATAGAAATAACAAATAATTAGTCTTTCTGGAATTCTATACAATAATTGCTAGACTCGTTAAAGGTTTATTTCAGGCACACTTCAGGGGTGAGTCACTGATTTAGTCTGTTCTTAAACACTTCAAATTCATAATGCAGACACAAACGTCCAAAGAGCATTTAGAGTAGAATAAACATCCATTTCGGACTATTTATTCTGCTTTTCGCAGGTCAGAGTTATAGCATGTTTTTTTCTGCAGTTGTCTCTGTTATGATGATCACAAGTCATTCCATCTCGGTGTCCTCAGTCACTTCACAAAATCCTTGTGCCTAAAAGCTTGTGTACAGTGTAGACATGTTTGATCATAGCACATAAAGTGACCCTTGATTTCACTGTGCCACACTTAATGCTTTGTTGTAATGTGTCTATCTTTCTTACTTCCCCTGCATATTGTTCAGGGTGTTTGTTTGCAAGTATGAAGTAAAGAGCGCCCAGAGTACGGAATGCTGTGTGAGTGCACTGCTTTCCCTGTGCTACTCTTAACTCTATAATACATAGTTATGAACCCTTCCAATGATATGTATTTTGCCAAACTCTGACGCCTGAAAAGTAGATCCACACAGGCTTGACATGTGGCCAGTTTAGCACCAGACCTGCAGATTAACTGGCCTGCTGTTAAATGTCAGCTACCAGTTTAATGGTATCCACTATAGAGTGTAATTTTCTTTCTGACTTTGAGAACATTCAGACATGCAATTGCTCATTTTACTATAGCTGGTACGATAGATATAGCCTGTAAGACAGTTCAGTCGGTTGAACGCTCGCTGCTGCAATGTGTGTGTGATCTGTAGGTTGCAGGTTCAATTCCTGGCAAGGCCAACTCATCCCTTCATCCTTCTGAGGTCGATAAACGAGTACCAACACAGGTTGGGTGATATTGTATATATATTTGTTCTATATAAAGCTTGTAACACAACATTATTATTTGGCATTAGATGTTTGCTTGCATTCACAGTAATTTGGTGATATGGGCCTATACACACTGATATTAATGATACATATGGTGATCCATTCTTGTATGAAATGTGTATCACATTACAATGATATCGTAACCATATTTTTCGTAGTGTACTTAAGAACAATGCTATGCGTTGCCACTTCTTGTTTTGTCAAGGAGTGAAAGGTTTGTTCCATCGCTTCCTGTGATGTCACTTCGGGGTGGAGTTAAATTATATTGATATGGATATTGATATTTTATTTCTATCGCGCTCGTACACAAGTGTTTCTGAGCGCGACAAGGCAAGGGAGGGGAACAGGGGTGAAACAAAACAATGATCTTACTAGGCCCAGTGACAATGAGAACACGCAAGTGCATGGGGGAGGGGAAAAGTGCAAGGAAGGGGGGAGGAGTGGAAAGTGCAGAGCAAAGGAGAAACAGATAAATACTAATAAATAAATAATAAAGGCAACAAACAGTGGTAGTGCAGCCAGCAAGTGGCAAGTGCTCGGTTTAAGGCAGCAGACAGGGGAGGTCTAATAATTGCAGGAACAAAAAGGGGGGGGACTGTATGGGTAGAGATACAGACCCCAGTGCAAGGGGTGGCCCGGAGGCAGTGTGGGAGGGTGGCAGGGTGAGCAGGTACCTGGGCCCAGAGGACCGAGGGTGGCCAGGTGCACTGTGCCAAGAGAGAACAGATCAGCAGGGGAGAGGGAAAGCGAAGGCAGAAGCAAAGAGGAAGGTCTTGAGGTGCTTCCAGAACCAGAGATGGTTCTCCTCAGGTTTTAGAGTCGCACTTCCTGTTATGGCACTTCCTATGATGTCATCAGAGGTCAAGGGTTGTGGGATGTTCCTTCCGCTACCTCTGGCATTTTGGTGAAATTATGTCCCTGTACCCTACCCTCTTGCCTTTCAGATCCCTCAGAGCACCAGGGGATCACTCAGGTGGTGATAGTGCATGGTATAAATATCCTTTAACATAACATAACTCTCCTGTCCCATCAGTGTTCATGTTACCTCTACCTTCTCTACTTTTCTCCTCCTCCATCCTGTCCTTATTTCCTCTCCATTTCCGTTCAATGCCCTGTAGACGGCCATGTGGAGCTGAGTTGGAGTTAAGGGGTCTTTCAAGTGCTACAAGCAGCAGCCAGAAAAGAAGGTAACCTATGGTATGTTTTTAGATTAAAAGGTGAACTCCTTTAAATCAGTGATATTAAATGCCATGTCAAGTGTTTGGGGTAAGAACATTGGTGACATGCATATAATGGTTTTGCATGCTGTAGGAATTACCCTGTGATATCACGTCCTTTATTGTCCTTTCCCATTGTCCATTGCCTTGAACCCTATCATTTCCAACATTAGCTTCAGGCTTCATCATTCAATATTACCACCATTGACAGTAAAACCTGGCGAGGAGGCCCAGCTGTTTCCAGCTAGAGTCAGACCCCCAACACAGAAAACTAAAAAACACAACTAAAGAAAGTAGCATTTGTCCCTGCCGTTTATCATAGTGCAAATCTGTCTACTCTAGGCCCCAAAAAATGGGGAACTCCAGGAGAAGGATAGCTATCCGGTTGTCCCTGGTAATATATACACTCATAACAAATAGACCAGTCGCTAGGGAGATGTCCCTCAAACAGAGCTGGCACGCAGGAGGGAGGAGAGGCATAGCAAAACAGAATGATTAACAATTCAATAATCACTCATTACGGCCCAAATATCAATTCAAAGTGTTGAATCAGGTGGGCAGGTCTTCCTGCTTGTGTCAAAAATATAATTTTGTTCTAAAAATAATTCATATGGATTACCAAATTCATATAGTCACCAAACTTGTGAAAATCAGATTAAAACAAGACACTTGCCAATTCACAATACGCCTATAGCTACACAGTTAAACATCATAGAGTGAATAGGTAGCATATGGTTGACATAGTATTACACATAATCAAAAATTAAACTATCACAAAAAACATTTACACACATAACGTGGCCAGTTAAGAAGAGCAAACACATGCATGGTCTATTGTAACTTCAAGTGGTATTGTTGCACTTTCTTATGTCCCAACATGTTTCACTCCCATAAAACGGTCAGATTATAGGTGGCTCTGGGGAAATTCTTCAGGAGTATACGTGTTGGACGGCAGCGTCTCTGCAGTTCGTGCTATACGTACATACAATGTTGTGCCGTCCCGCCTTCGTGGGACTCTGTAAAAGAGGGATGACAGCAGCCATTTACTTTTTGCTGTCTGGCATGTGGTAAATTATTGCCAAAGAATTTTTACTTTGAGCTTCTAATTCGCTCTCTTGTGTAATTCTAGCACTTACTAGTAGTATCAAAAAAGTATCTAAAGTTGCTGTATATAGGTCTCAATCCTCAGTATCATCAATACCCTAGAGGGGTGCAAAAAAGATAGACCAGACTTCAGTGACAATAAGTCACTTTACTTAGTTGGAAAAAACTCTCTAGTTTTCAAACACTTTAGTGGATCTCGGTGGAACAGTGTAGTATATATACCATATGGAATAAAAAGTGCAAGCTCGACTTTGAGTAAGAGGTTAGTGTTCTGGGATATCGCTTCAACCGTCATGCAAGACTCTATGGTTGTTACAGAGTGGACCTCCTATATGTGTTGCCCCTTTAAGGGGGTGTGTCCCTTTCAACTGTGTTGCTCTACATCATGGCCCAAGTTAATAAAAGGATTAACGGCTGCAGACTCCGAAACGCAATGACTGACTGAGTCTCACTTACTTGGGCCTGCAGGCCCACCTGCGCAGCAGGGCCTGCAGGCCGGATTGCCATTGGTCCTCCTGTCAGAGAGGCCGCCATGGTTCACATGAAGTGGTAAGGCTTGCCCCTGCCCCTCTAAGACTGGGTGTGCACCCAGCACTCCTGTGATGCCCTGGGCCTCTGAGGTGCTGGTGGCCTGAAGTACCTGTGGGGGTGGGGGGACTGGTGCGATGCCCATGGCCAGCCCCCACATATCTATGCTCTGAGGCTCTGGGCCTCCACTGTACTGGTGTCCCATAGTACAGCTAGTGGAGCTGGTGCGATGTCCATGACCAGCTCCATCCCACAACAATGGTCATTAAAAATGTTTCCATCCTATGTAACTTCTTTTCATCATAGTGTGGGAGGTTTGTGAAATAACATGATGTTAAGCGTGAGAGCCAAAAATATCACCTCCACTTTTGCCAACGGGCCCTTTGCCTTAGATCTGCTACTGCTATCACATCATCCCCTGATTTCTGTGACACACCATACTTCAAGAAAAGCAGCAGTAGTGGGTTTGTTACAGCGCCATCTTGGATATGCTGTCCACGTTTCCTCGTCCCATGAGTGAGTCAGCAGCGCTTAGACATGCTATTCACGTTACCCGGTTCCCCATCAGTGCCCCTCTCCTGCTGCCCATGCGTCACACATTACTGTCCCCCTGCACACAGAGCTCCCCCAACCCCCAGGTTTTCGCTCAGAACTGCCTCACTCTTTCATGTGGAAGAATGAACCGCGGGGCTCCCCAACGCCAATCCTTCCGTTCTATCCTGCAGTTTTCCAGGGGCTTTGAACTTTTACAGTTCCACCTGATTTCAAAACATCCTGCCTTTCAACCTGTCCGGGCTCACCTGAAGCTTTTAACTCCCTTACCTTCCTCGTAAACTCTGCAGTGTTTTACATGCATTCATCTTTCCCCTCTTCGGCTTTTCACACTTCTAAAGCGTAGCCAAGCCTTTTAAGCAAAGTGGTCTTTTAACTTATGCTTCATTGCTGGCTTACCTGTGTGTGGCAAGCACTTCAAGCCGCCTTTTTCTCATCTGTGACGTCTCACTTAGAACCATTGTTTTGCTGGTCTGGCAGCTGTTCGGCCTTCACATGCATTTATTAAATTGTATTTTTGATAATAAAAATGATAAATGTGTTCCATGAAGCACTTCTTTTGAACATGCAAGGTCACTTCCTGCTCTTTTAACACATTAGGACCGATTCTGAAAGATTAATTAAAAAAAAAAAGCGCACAAGATGCACTTTTTTAAACGACGTTTTTCCAAGCAATGGGCAGGTCACCTTTATCAGAAAGCTGACCTACGCATTGCTCAGGGTGGCTTTGTGCCCACGCAAAGGATGTGCTGACTAAGAGTCCTTGCATCATGTTATGTTCTGCTATTTATTTATTTATTTATTTATTTATTTATTTATTGTGCTTTAGCGTTTAAGAAACAAAAAATAAATTTTAAAAAATCAGGTTTAAAAACTTATAGTGCAAATAAATATTAAGAACACATTCATCTAGAGAAAACGCTTCAGTTCATCCGTATTAGCTATTACATCAATCAACAAATTACCAATTCATTATTCAATTAAAATCAAAATGCAGACGACAATCAAGATATAAAACCTCCAAGGATGTTTCACAATTAAAATCTCCAACAGTTATATTTAATAGGACAATTGGTCAGGAAAAATCATATCTAAAAATCTCATAGCTCCAATCATCATAGACACTGTTGGAGCTCCAAGCAAAATGTGGCGCATTTCTACAGTCCCTTCAAGTCGTGTAGCAAATAGAAATCTTCCCATTGTGTTGGCACGCAGAGTAGTACGCTTAGCGCATAGCATTACCAAATGATAGAGGGTCTCAGTTTCCCTATGGCAGAGCCAACATGGCCTCTCACATCTGGGAATATTTTCTCTAGCCCCTATTACCTCACCTGTGGCAAGTAAGTTTAACTTTAGATGAAGCCAAGTTCGCCTCAATTTTTTAGATGCGTATTTTTGCAGTATAGCATTCATTACCCCACTAGATCTTATATCGTAAATAAAGTGCTCAAACACCCTATATGATGACAACAACCTCCTATTTTCAATCCAAATAAAACAGAAGTTTCCTAGCTGCACTTGGTTTACACACAAGCATTTCTTCAGATATACCACCCTCTGACATGATCATAGTATACTTTTTAATCCCAGTCAGAGCGAGGTCAAGAGTAAGTGTTGCAGCTCTACAAACAAGGATCCACCTGGCAGGACAAGTAAACTTCAATATAATTGCAAACTTCTCCAATCAATCATGGCTTGGCTTCATATCATGCCTAAATAATGTCTTATTGCAGGCACCGGGGTACCCTATGGCACCGATAGCACCTTGCGGCAAAGCTTGGCCCCTAACTGCAACCAGGCCCCCTTAGCATTTGCCACTTCCGCCCCATGTATTACAGTAGGAATCATTTTTTGCTGATAACATTTCAATACAAGAAGAAGTGAAAATCGCCCATACTTCCTATCAAGTTGCCTCAGCTGAGATATTGATTGTATTAATGCTGTCTTACTAGGTGACCATTGTCCATAGAAATGTGTAACATTGGACTTGCTCTAATTTCTGACTGTTAATCAACCAATAACTTTTCTTGTTTTCCTTTTTTCTTAGTTTATTTAAAACGAGAATTTTACGATTTTGTAACAGTAATGTCTAGGCCCAAACTATTAAATTAATCATAACTTGCAGCTAGTGCTCTCTGAAGACCTGTGTAGTCGAACAAAACAAAATCATCCGCATACAAGAGGTATGGGACAGACGAGCTCCCAATCTTGGGGGATAAGTATTAATTTCTGCAAAAGAGATTCCCAAATCAGTTATATATGGATTAAAGTGGAAAGAGGCCAAACCACAGCCCTGACGAACGCCTCTCTCACTGCTTATCCACCCTGAGGTATTTCCCAGAGCATCCAATCTCACTTTTACAGCCTCACCACAAGTTTGGCGGTAACCCTTAAATGTGGCCGTAACGCCATTACAGCTGCATTTAAGGGTCATCCAAATCACAGGTATGGCTGCATTTACCCCCAGGTTTGGCTACATTTACCCCCAGCTCTGAGCTGGGGGTAAATGCGCTGGGAATTTGCTGATTTTTGGTGCAATTACTGTGTGGTATTAACACCAACGGTAGTTGCGCCGAAAATTCCCCATTGGGCCAAATGGGGAATGGGGAATTCCCGAATGGGCCCAATGGGGAAAGGGAAATTACTGTTCTGCCAAACCCGTGATACGGCACTAATAGCACTGGTTTGGCAGTAACGCTATTAGCCCCGGTGGTATCCCGCCCAACTCGTGATGGTGCCCTTAGTCTAGTCTCAGAGTGCAGAGCCTTCAGCACATCAAGCAACACAGGAGGGCAGCCCTGCGATTTTAACTTTGACCACAAAAATGCCCGGTTCACCGAGTCAAATGCCTTTCTTATATCTAGAAAGGCAGCAAAAATCTGTATTTTGGTTGCTTGGGCATGCAACGTCAAGAGCGAAATAATATGGCAGTTCAGGAGATATTTACCCCTTTCTTAAAACCTAATTGGTAAATGTTACTACAGATTGGAACTCTTGTTTGCTTGGGTAAATAATTCAAAACTGAAGTTGAAAATATTTTAAATGACCCATCCAATGAAGAAATAGGTTGGTAATTTACCGGATCCAACCTGTCTCCTGCCTTATGAATAAGCACAACAATTGCATCCCTCCAAAAGGCAAGGATTGTTTTTGAGTTTTTGATATTCTGGAAAAGCTCTGAAAGTATCCACGGCCGTAAATACGGATCTGATTTTAAAGTAAGGTTTGAGAGTCCATCAGGTCCAGGCGCATTCAAACGTTTTGACTTAATGATGGCCCCATATACTTCATCTACACCAGTATCCATAAAATCCCAATTTGATTTTATTTTTAAATGTTTTTATTTGCATTTATATTATACAACAATTAGCTCTTTCACTGCGACCTGTTACAATTACCATTCATGGTATTTCAGAGCGACAGCAATCCAAATATATAACACTAACAACAGAAAACTGTCTTCAGTTCCCAGGTGAGATCTCAACTAGACTCGTAGATAGGAAGTACAAGAGTGGTTTGCTCAGTCTTGGGCGGGGGGGGGATTCAGCAACGGAATGATTCCGTAAGTAAGTTTGCTCCGCAGCTCTTGTGTGATGGGTTCAGTTTATAGATTCAAGGTGGTTTGTCATTGGTCGGCAGGAACATGTCTCTTAGTAGGGCTTTCCATGCTTCGAACGTGACACTGATGTCACCCTCTGAGCTATCCATTCCCTTTTCCCAGGCTGCAGTCTCCGCCCTTGCCCATCGTTCCAGTTCTTTGCTCCATTTCTCGTAGCTCAGGCCTGCAGAAGATTTCCACATCATTGATATTGCCCTTTTGGCCAGTATGCAAACCAGGTCCATCAGTTTCACCAGGTGTCTGTGTTTGCTCAAACGAGGGTATGTTCCCAGGAGGCATTCGGTCGGAGTCCAGGTGTATCTGTTCATATCTGTGCTTCTGCAAGTATTTTCTATTTTAGTCCAGAAGGTCTGTATCTTGTTGCACTCCCAGAACATGTGTAGTAGGCCAGCTCCTTCCTTACTGCATCGTGGGTATTTTGAATTTGTGTGTTTGCCAAACCCAGATAATCGCTTTGGGGTCATGTAGGTCCTGTAAAGGACGTTCAGTTGAATTAGTTTGAATCTAGAGTTGCTAGACACCTCTTTCGGATACGTCAGTGCCCTCTCCCATTCTTTTTCAGGTATGCTAGTCGTCAGGTCTTTCTCCCATTTCTCTTTCAAGATGAGGCTGCGAGGGTTAGGTCTATCCATTAGTTGGCTATATAATCGGGATATGGGCCTCCATCCATCGCTCAAGTTGCACATTTTGGTGAGTAATGGATTCTGTGTCGGTTCTTCTGGCCATTAATCCTCTGGTACCACAGGAATTGTCCCTTGGCCAGCCCTTCTTTTGTGCAAAGTGCGTCAAATTCTCTATATGTCCTTCTTCGTACATGTCTCCCCAGGTATATAGTCCAGTTCTCTCCCAGCGTCGGGCTATTGAGATGTCGGCCTGGGTTTTGCAAACATCCGCAAGTATTGGGATATCAGGTGAGTAGGGGTGTGGCAGCTTGGTAAGGAATTTGGTCCTGGTCCATACCCGCCTACCTAAGTTGACTACCATAGGCGTTGCTGGGTGGGCTGTTGGTGGGTTCCAGAGTATTTCTTTAACGTGCAGAGGTGCGATCAGAGGGGCAGAGGTGCGATACAGCCGGTTTCGGCTGTAGTTTCATCTGACAGCCATTTAGTCACGTGGCTTAGTTGTGCCACCAGGTCTAGGTCAGGCAGTTGTATGCCCCCTGCCTTGTATGGTAGTGTCAGCGTTGCCAGTGATATCCTACGCCTGTTCAGGCCCCACAAGAATTCCCTGAGCACCGTGTCTAGTTTTCTGAAGAATGGTGGCTTAATGTAATGGCATGTGTTATGGAAGTGGTACAGGAACCTTGGCAGTATGATCATCTTGGTGATAGCTGCTCTACCCATCATTGACAACAGTAACATGGACCAAAATTTCATTGAGTTGCGCAGTTTCTGAACCGCTACTTCCATGTTGCGTTCATGTGTGAGCTCTGGAGTGTGCTTGATGTTGATTCCCAAGTATCTAAACTCGTTTGTTTGCCATCTTACCCCCACCTCAGGCAAGTCCTCGGCATTCGCCTCCTTGAGCCCAGCTATCGGAAAAGCGCTAGACTTTTGTCTGCTAAATCTTATCCCCGAGACTTATGCATAGTTTTCAAGCACGTCCAATACCACCAAAGCGTTTATATGTGGGTCCCTCAGGTACAAGAGCACATTGTCAGCATATAATGAAATTATGTTGTAACTCCCCCCAACTTTTATCCCCGCGTCAAAGAGTTGTTTCCTGAAGTATATTGCAGCGGGTTCAAGCCCAACTATGTATAACATAGGCGACAGTGGGCATCCCTGCCTTGTGCCTCTTTGAATTGCCCAGGCCCCTGATACCCATTTCCCTGTCTTTACCCTTGCTATAGGGGCATTGTACAGTACCTTAATCCATCGTATGAAGCCCTCTCCAAACCCAAATTCTCTCAGTACTTCTATGAGCCACTCCCAGTATATGGAATCAAATGCTTTGATAGCATCTAGTGATAGTATCGCCATGTGTTCCTTGCTCCCAGATGTATGTGCTATGATGTGTTGGAGTTGGCGTAGGTTGGCTGTTGTGTTGCGTCCTGGTAAAAATCCTTTCTGCTCCTCGTGTACTTCTTTTGGCCAGTATGGTTGTCAGTATTTTACTATCATAATTTAGCATCGCTAATGGGGGATAGGAATCGCAGTCCTCAGCAGGTTTATTAGGCTTAAGTAACGGTACTATTAGTGTTTCTCTCATACTAGCTGGGAGCATGCCCGTCTCATATGCTTCTTTAAATACTTCATATAGTACTGGGGTCACGGTTGATTTGTAATCCTTGTAGAACTCCGGCAGGAGTCCATCGCTTCCAGGGGTCTTGCCAGTGGCTAGGGATTTGATAGCGTCTGTCACATCTTCTGTTGTAATGGCTTCATCTAATGCCTCTTGTTGTGTCTCAGCTTCGGTAGACCTATCTCCTCTAGTGTGTCGCAGATTTCTGTCAGTGGTACAGGGGCACTATGTGCGTACAGTGTGGAGTAAAAGGCCGCAAAGGTGTACTTAATTGCCTTTTGTGTCTTATGTGTCATTCCACCTTCTTCTTTTATGCTAGTTATGGTATGTCTTGGGTGTTCCCGCTTGCATAACCATGCTAGTAATCTGCTTGGTCTATCTGCCTTCATGTGTGCTCTGGCAGTGTATGTAGCATAGTCAAATTTAGATAGCCTCCCCCATGAGTCTTGGCAAGCGTTTCTTACTTCTCTCAAGTGTAATTCCTCCTCCTTGGTACCCCTGGTGTTAGTTTCTAGCTGTCTAATTTCTTCTTCTTCGTGCTCTAATTGTGCTTTCAGCTGTTTTTGCATGCCTCCTGCACTCACTATCGTTTCCCCTCTAGTGACCACCTTCAGTGTTTCCCATACCGTACCCGAGCTTTTCACGCTGCCCTGATTGATGTTTAAAAATTCAGCTTGTTTATCGTTGAGGTCTTCTCAGAATATTGGGTCAGTGAGTGCCGCGGCAGGCATCCTCCACATAAGCATAGGGGGTCTAGGGCCTCTGATCGACCAATTCATCAGTAGGGGTGAATGGTCCGATATTGACCTGCCCAGATGTTGCACAGATTCTACTTGTGACACCGGGCCCTGTCTATGAAAAAGTAGTCAATCCTAGTGTATACGTTATGCAGAGATTAACAGTGTGAATAGCATCTCTCTGTGGGGTGCATGGCTTGCCATATATCCACCAAGTCTAGATGTTCCATGGTTGTCGTGAGGGACTGGGTGGAGGTGTTTGCTGGGTATTGCAGTGGTACTGATCAATCTAGTGTTGTGTCCATTGTGCAATTAAAATCTCCCCCAGATGAGGAAGCCATCTCTGTGATGTATTACTTTAGCAAATATCTGTCTACGGTGCGCAGGGATTCCATTATTGGGGAAATAGGAATTGACTATGCAAATTTTAGTTTGTTCTATGACACCCCAGAGTATCACGTATCTGCCGTCCCTGTCGATCTCTGCGCCTTGGATCTGGAAGGGTAACTCTGGGTTCACCCACATATAGACTCTTCTTGCATATTTAGAGTATGTTGCCCCTTGGCCCTGCCCTCTCCAGCATTCTTTCAGCTTTGCCATTGCTCTGCCGTGAGATGCTTTTCCTGTGGTAGGGCTATCGACACTTTCTTCCTTTGTAGGAATGATTTACTGCAGTTCCTTCTCAGGTATGGACCGAGCCCTCTCACATTTCAGGTCAGGACTTTAAGCGGTGTCGACATTTTAGCATTGGCGCCCTCCTTTTAGTTCGTATAGGATCCCAATTTGCTGTGTCTTGTGTAGTCAGTATCAACACAGCTTGGCTTGGTCGTGTTCCCTTTCCTCCCTCCTGTTTAATGCTGTTCCCATCTCTAGTTCTCTCATGGTATTTTGGTATGAAGACATTGTAGCAAATAAAACAAACAACTTGAACCAAACAGTTGCGCCCAGCAGCTGCTTCCAACATGCAGCGCTCAGATGCTCTCTTGCCATCTGGCCCCATCTCGGGTTTCCGGCGGGAGTGTTTTAGTGCTAGCAACAGGCTTGCACTAGTCGTTTTGTGGGTTAGGTCTTAGTGTTCATTTGGGGAGGTGCAGCACGTCCCACGGCCGTGTGTTTTCCCATCTTGTTCTGGTGATACACTGCTTTCGTGATGCTTTACTACTATGATGGTTTAGTGAGGTGTCGTCTTCTCTGATTTAGCTGCTGCAATTCCAGGATGTTTTAGGGAGTCGCTTCTGCATCATCCGCTAGGTTATTATGCTCCATCCACATAGTGGCGGCTGCCGGAGTTTCTAGGAACACAGCTCGTCCCTTATGTATCACTTTCAGTATGGATGGATAGAGAAACATGTACTTCAGGTTCGGTTGCCGGAGTCGCGCCTTAATTGGAACAAAAGAGTTCTGTGCCTTCTGCACTGCTGGTGTGTAATCAGGATATATTGCAATTTTGGAGTTATCTCGTTCTATCACTCCAACCACCCTTGAGTGTCTGAGTATCACCTCTCTATCTTGAAAGTTGAGCCCGGAGGTGGTCTTTTTTGGAGTGATCGGTGTGCTCTTTCCACCGCGAATCCCTGTGACAGTCAGCCAGTGCCTATTTCTTGTTGTAGTAGTGTCTCTACATATCGGGTTTGGGCCTTCCTGTCCTTCAGGTACTCCCAGTATTCTGATGTTGCTGTGCCTAGCCCGTCCCTCCGCATCCTCAGACCTAGCCTCCAGCGTTGCTACTTTCTTTTCCAGCTCTGCCACCTTAGCTTTTAGTTCTGTCGTGGTCTTGGTCATCTCCTGTAGCGTGGCTTCAGTAGTAGTGACTCTTTCTGCCAGGTTGCATGCGTCCTGCCGCATCAGGTGCATGTCAGATTTTACTTCATCTATCTTGGCATCGATGAATGTTCTTAAGGCAGCTATTGCTTCAAGAACCTGGTGGTCCTTTTTTTCACCTTCCTCATTTCTCTGGGTCTCAGGCTCGGCTGTCGTTAACTGCATTGGTGAGCGGGGTTTGGATCCGGCAAAGGAGTCCATTATGGATGCCCTCCCTTTGTTTTTAGATGGTGACATGACAATTTGCGAGTAGGTGTCTGGAGAGGCCTTATCTAGGGATGGCAGTTGGGGAGGTGTGCTCAGCGTCCTCTGTATGCGTGGGAGCTGTGGGTTTTGTTCCCGTTGTGGAACTGTCAGGAATTTAAAGCAATATTCCAGGCTTGGCTTCACTCCCAGGTCCACACAATTTAGTGTCAGCAGCCTCGCAGCCTAGATGTTCTGGGTTATCTACATGCTGCCTGGTGCTTACTGAGGTCTGTCTCCTGTTCCTTATCACTCCAGCCTGGCATTAGTGTGGTAGTCCGCAAATGTTTGGATGCTTATCATTGTCTTCTGCGGTGTCTTGACCACTCCTCAGTTGTGTCTTAGGTTGTGCATTGTTTGACAATAGTGATACCCCACGTTAGGCCTGCACATCAATGGTGTTAGTGCCAGACCGTTGTTTATTTTCTAGGCTGTGGGTTTGCTAGGAGCAGCTCAGTGCTCATAGTGTCCCGGACTGCTGTAGCGTGTCACCTGTATGTTTATGTGGCCTCTCCAATATTAGTTCGTTGGGTTCTGGATTGCTCGCATTGCGTGGCCTTTGGGATTGTGGCCAATCTGTCAGGTCCAGGAGAGAGTGTGAGCATAGGTGTGCTGTTTCTGATCTTTATCCCACTTAACCAGTTTAGTGGTCCTATTGTAGTTCTATCCCTCGCACCCCCCTCATAGTGCAGCTGCTCGTGCTTTTCGCCCAGCTCACCTCGGCGTTTGCGTCGATGCCAGTCCTCACTTCCAGTGCTGGCGTCTCTCTAGGGGTCCGTTGGAACCGCACCACGGGATCTGTTGCTCCTTGCCCCCCTTCGCCGCTCCTCCGCATGTCAGGCACTTGAGGATCTCTGTGGTCTTCCCTGCTAGCACAGTGCGGCGCTGGTACTCTGGTCCGCTTGCTCCATCCCGGGCAGGTCAGCTCTTGTTTCTTCTGGCAGCGCCGCTCCCCCCAGGGTCCCGCGGATTTCTCCGCTCCTCAGGGCAGCCCCCTCAGGGTAGGCCTATCGGCAGCGTCATAGTGGAGCTGCAGGGACGCTCCTTTGTATCAGCCCAGTCTGCACCGCAGAGCATTCAATCAGCCGGTTCTGCTCTATTTCTTCTGCCGATATTTCAGGCGGTCACAGGCGGCCTTGCGTTCAGTCAAGTCGGGTCTGCTCTGCCCCTCCCCCTTTCCTATCTCCGGCACCAGGTCCCGTCCACCATTTTGTGGAGACCCAGGGGGGAGTAGTCTGCAGAGTTTTGCACCACCTTTTCGGGTCCGATTTCTTCCAGAGTTGTGCTGTTGTGTGAAGAATCTCTTTACCTTCACTTGGATGTCTTTAGCAGCGTTTGTGGCGTCTTATAACCGCCAGTACAGGATCTGTTTACAGGATCTCGGCCGGAGCCGCAGGTTAGCACCTCCTCACTCCATGTGCACCAGGCCACGCCCCATAAAATCCCAATTTTATGGGTCTGATTTTCGATCCTCATTTCACTCACTTAACACAAGGGGCATCTCCCCATACAAGTTAGTAAAATACTGAACTCAAACACTACTCGAAATCGGATTGGGCTGTACCGATCTATGGAAGTTTCTTTCTTTAACGAAGGACCAAATGAACGAGCCAGTGTTTGCATTTAAAGGAATAGTTCCCTCAACAATTTAATTAGTTTTTTAAGCGTACTGTAAGCGATCTTAAAACATTTTATATCTGCACCTTACCTTAGTTTTCCTCACTTTTACACATGCAAAAACAATTGATTGGGCATGGCCATCTGGTGCTAATCTTATCCGTTGATGCATCGCCCTAAGTTCAGGTGCACTCGCGGCAAGAATACAGATGGCCCGCCCCTCAAACTGACATCACTAGACGCTTATGTCCCTTTTCACACCGCCAATGCATGTCTCATGTCAACGTACTCTGTGCGCAAGCTATTGACATGTCTCCATGGAAATGCCAGGACGCTTCTTTCATCAACAAGTATAAACAGACCCTTTCTGAGCAGACAACATTGCTTTTTCAATCGTTTCACTGTATTTAGTTTTGATCGCCCGTGACTCCTTTCTGCTCTGTTCAGCTATCTTCCTAGTACGACGCCCCGTGAACAGGTACTTACACTAGCAAAACTGAGGTACTTTTGTTTTATTTAAATATTTGTTGTATAATGGCAACAATACAGCCCTACCAGTATGAGCCTGTGTATTCGGAAGAGGAACTAATTGAAAGAGAAAGAGAAAGAAGCAGGAATGAAGGGGAATCGGAAGATAGTTGGGAAGATGAATCATCGGAGCATGAGCTTGAGCCTAGTCACATGGGAGACGTTTCCACCTGGTGTACCTGCATTCGTTGCAATGTCATGCCAACCAAGTAGGAGAACTGCTACTGCCAAGAAAACTCTGGATGCTTGGCCTACATAGCCGAAGAAGGCACACCACCGCTATGCGTTTGCATTACCGAGTTTCATGACTTCAGGGCAGCCTGCCTCACAAGGTACGTGTTGAGGATTATGATTGTGCTTATGCACAAACTTCACGCAACAGTTCGCCCTTGCAATATAAGTAACGAGTAAGTAGATGTGATGTCATTTTGACCACTGAGATAACTAACATTTCATGTTGTTCTCCTACATTGCCATAACTGTAATCGATTACTGATGAATGAATTTAGTATGTTAATTGAATACATTTTTCTTGTTTATTGCAAATCAGAGTGTTCATCGCTTATGTGTCTTTCAATTCCAACTAAAAAACAATATTTCTCTATGGCCCAAACCGTTCTGGCTTGAAAGGGTGTTCACCTTTGTAATCTGCCGATAATTCAAAGCCCAAGTACATTTTTCCAGAAAGTTACTTTTCTAAGGGCAACTATGCCATAGAATTTAGGATGAACTTTTGACTAATGTGGTACACTTATCTGGTTCATTCAATTACAATATTTATGTTTCTCTTTCACAGGTCGTACAGGCTGGTGACCTACCGTTCATTTACATGGTGGCATTATGGGAGGCTTGGGTTCCGCGTTCGACGGGTAATACCTTCCTGTGTCGTTTGTGCCATTTGCGTCAAATTCCCGGTGACAGAGGACATTACAGGGGATTTTCATACACTATGCTGCAACCGCACGTATATCATTTGTAGTTGGTTTGTGCCATCAACACCACCAAACTAAACAAAAGACAAACGAGCATATATGAATAGTTGTTTGAATTTTTCAGTGAGTCTTGAACACACTCAATTGTCTATGAGGGTCATGAAAGAATGGTTGGTGCCCTTTTGCGTTCACTTCGTCGCCATCCATCCCCACTCCAGTAGTGGGTGGGTGGGAACGCATAAGGTGCCAAACACCATGTAAAACTCAGGGGGATCCTCCAGAATCCCCTCTTCAAGCCCCCGCCCCACCAATCAACATATGTTTGTGTCCCTTCAGTAGTGTTTGGGGCCTTTTATGCTTGCCTCATGCCCATCCATCCCCCCTCCAGTATCAATGGCAGTTCATACCTATGACTGTGTGCTCCAAAGGGGGCCGGGTGGGTGAGAAAACTCAAGTTGCCAATCATCATGTAAACGTCAAAGGAATCATCCGCACAGTGACCATTGTTCCCATGGCCTCACAAGAACCAGTGTCTCCAGACTCCCTTTTTCAAGACCCCGCCCCAGCAAACAACATAAGTTTGTGTCCCTTCAGCAGTGTTCGGTGCCTTTTGCACTCACCTCATGCCCATCCACCCTCCAGTATCAATGGCAGTTCACACCTATGACCATGCTCTCCCAAGGGCCTTGGTGGGTGGGAATACTCAAGTTGCCAAACACCATGTACACTTCAAAGAGATCTTCCACACGGTGACCATTGTTCACATGGCTTCCCCATACCCAGTGTCTCCAGACTCCCCTCTTCAAGTCTATCCATCCCCTTCCCTTCCCAGTATCGATGGCAGTTCGCACCTAAAACCATACGCTCGCAAGACATCTGGGTGGGTGTGGATCATAGTTCCGAACTTTTTGTGGACTTGGACCGTGAAACAGGAACGGGCCCTCCTTGGCTCACCAACTGCCCCCATTGTGGGCTCTCAGGTCCATGTGTTGGGGAACTACATCTTGTCTGGTGAGCACTCTTGCGCTTGCTGGCTTTTTCCACCCAGGCACATGCCGCCACACCAGAGTGGGTCCAGGGCCACTCGGTTCACTCAAAAGACCCTTGCTCTCCTAAAGCTCTATTTGCACACCCTTGTTGCAAGTATGTTTAAAATCCCTGTCTGGAATAATACCATCCTATTTACTGATAGGTGTGTTCCATTTTTGTGGAAACGCTCTGGGTCAGAATAGACTGTCCCCACCATTCTGTGGTAGTTTTCTTCTTGACTCTTCGGTCCACTTTCCTGACCTACCCACAAAGGAACGGCCCATGATACTGTCATGGTCACTGGTCAAGGGCCATTACCTTTATACTCCAAAGGGTCCAAATGGACCAAGTTCTGGCGCCTTTGGCGTCTGGCACATAAGAAAGCGTGCTCTGCACACTATATGTCTAGGGCACGTGCATCCAGGCCGGGGGTGGCCATTAGAAAGCATTGGAAGGCACGTGCAGAAGTCTGTGGGAGTGGCAAGGTGGAGCCAGAAGGCGGGGCTAAAGGGGAGTGGCTATTTAAGCCAGCCCCACCCGCATGCAGGCGCTTTGCATTAGTCTGCTGTGTGCAGCGTAACGCTTACCGCCGTCTGAAGCTCTCTTACCTGTTTCCAGCTCAGCACGCTCCTCATCAGGTTCTGGAATCTCTTCTTCAGTGCATATCTTACCTGGCTCCAGCCATACCATTGCTCGAAGCGCAGCTTACCTGATTCCATCTCTGCATCTTCAGCGCGCACCTTATCTGTCTCTGCAATCCCATTGCCTGTAGCGTGTAGCATCTTACTCGATTCCCGGAGCCGTCGGAATCGGGCCGCATCCTCACCTGTCCCAGCATCATCACGGATCCATCCATCTGACACCCGCCAACAGGTCCTCGGATCGTCGCTCTCCTTCAGACACCACCAGGCCATCCCTGCAAGAGGAAAGGAACGCTCAGGTTAGAAACTGCATACACATCTTACGCTTGGCTGCGAAACACATAAGCCTTGCGTACAACCTTAAAACCCTACTTACCTTCGAGTAGGGACCGCTCAATTCCCCTCTGGCACTGTTTGGACCCGCTTCCAACACTGTGACACTGCGTGGCCATCTTTAGACCTATTGGGGAGAGAAAAGACGTTACAAGAATTACGGACAATGATCATTGGGAAAAAACATTGCAAATGATATGGACAATAATCATAGTTACGCACACTTACCTACAAAGTGGATTGCTCACAGCCGGTCTGGGCCACCACACACACGGATCAGTGAAGCAAATAGGTCCATCAACAGCACTCCTGCTGATGAGAAGCAGGACAGAGAGCTCATCCTTACAAAACAACAGGTGAGACCATATGGGAAAACGCATGCTCATCTCACTCTGGAACGAAGGGTTCGTGGGGGATCGCAATTCAACCGCAGCATTCTCACTGCCTCTTACTTTCTCACAAGGGCATTACCAGCAACCAGAGCAGTCCACACTACAGCAGCTGGGGGTAAAGGCTGATCCAGTGGAGCCAAGTCCAGGGAGGGCTCCAACCGTGCCCCAACATCCCAGCAGAGACTAGGTGAGCGTAACAGAACGTGAAGCCTTTCTGAACCTCTGCCTGGGAATTATGGAAACCTCAGAAACTAACCAGTTTCCCCAATTGCTGGGGGAACTACAGGATGAAGTGCATGCCTGCAGACAAGAGACTAATGCCTTAAGGAGAGACCTTATTGTCGCCAGAGAACGAACTGGCGATCTGGTGAGACAGATGCTTCAAACTCATGCAGGGCAAGTTCCATTACCCGGAATTGCACCAATCCCTTTGCCGTAGCCCTCACCACCAGTCCAAGTAGTACTCCCGGGGGCTGTGCCAAAGGGCCCCGCCCGAACGATTCACCGGCGATCCCAATATGCCATATTCATGAAGCAGTGTCGTCTTCACTTTTTGTGTCACCTTCCCTAACGATAGCGCAAGAGTTGCCTTTGTACTTTCATATTTGGGAGGCAACGCAGCGGATTTGGCCATACCATTAGTAAATCAGGATGATCCACTACTTCGCAATTTTCAAGATTTCCAACATGAATTAGAAAAGTTGTTTGCTAGGCACATCCAAGGACAAGCCCTAGATAACGAACTATTGTCCCTCAGACAGGGAAACCATGATCTGCTGACGTATATTGCCACCTTTAATCATCTTGTAGCACAAACCAACTGGCCCGAAGAAAAGAGGACCACACTGTTCTATCAGGGATTGCGTGGGGAACTAAAGGATGTACTAGCCCAAGTGGTCAACCCTCCCGAGTGTTGTGCAGAGTACATAAATCTGACGGTACAATTTGACCATAGGTTGCAAGACAGAAAAATGGACCGCACAAGATCTGAAGGGAGATCGGTATATATGTGACCCCGGGACAACCAAGTCAAGACTCATGAGCCAACCGAACCCATGCAGGTTGGGGGATTACAGACTCCTATCTCCAAGGTGGTGAGAGAAAAAAGGAGGCAACAACAACTCTGTTTATATTGCGGCAGGGCAGGACATTTTCTTCGGGATTGCCCAATAAAACCTCCCAACAGTAGGTGCAACGGACAACTGCAATGAGGAAAAAGAACAAACCCCGGAAAACTCCAACGCCCGGCAAGTGTAGGGGTCCATTTGTGGAGCGAAATGAAGAAAGTTGTACAGACCTCACACCTGCTCATCCCGGTACTCTTGGTCCACCAGCAGCAACCATCAAAGGTACATGCCTTGGAAGCGTATATTGATAGTGGAGCGGTGGGCAATTATATCGATCAGAATCTGGCCGCACGTATAGGCCTTCCCCTTCAGCAGAAACTACAATCGGAAAACGTCACCGCAGTGGATGACTCTCAGTTGTCATCCGGCCCAGTGACGCAACATACCGACAAAGTTATACTAATGTGTCAGGACGGTCATCGGGAAGACATTTCATTTGATCTTATTGGGGCCCCAAAGTTCCAGATGATCCTAGGAATGCCGTGGCTAGAAACCCATAACCCCAGAATAGACTGGCAAACAGGAGTGCTGACCTTTCTTCAAGAATTCACCAAAAGTTGTTACCACAAGGACGTGAAGAGCCCAAAAGTCAAGACAAAACCTATCCTTGGACTCTCTCGTGCCTTACCCGCTGAGTAGCTGGACAATCAGGATGTGTTCCAAAAGGAGCAAGCAAACACCCTGCCTCTTCATATGCCTTACGACTGCCAGATTGATCTGATCCGTGGAGCGCAAATCCCTTGCAGTCGAATTTACGCTTTAACGAGCAAGAAAATCAATATCGGAGGACTTAACTGGATCAGTACCTAGCTAACGGATTCATCCGCCCGTCTAAGTCTCCTGTCTCCTCGGCTCTCTTCTTCGTACCCAAGAAGGAGGGTGACCGCAGAACGTGTATAGATTATAGGGCATTGAATCAAATCACAGTTAAGAACAGATACCCTCTGCCACTCATCCCCGAATTGCTCGATCAGGTAAAAAATGCTAGAATCTACACAAAACTAGATCTATGAGGAGCCTATCACCTTGTGACAGTTAAAAGGGGCGACGAGTGGAAAACAGCCTTCCGAACCAAATATGGGCTTTTCGAGTATCAGGTGATGGCCTCAGGGTTATGCAATGCCCCAGCGGCGTTCCAGTTCTTCATGAACGATGTGCTTCATGAACTGTTGGACGTCTGCGTCCTCATTTACATCGATGATATCCTTATTTACTCAACATCCAAGGAAGACCATGTTGGCCATGTAAGGGTAGTTCTGGAAAAGCTTTGTCAGCATTGGCTGTTTGCCAAACTAGAAAAATGCTTCTTTCATGTCACGGAAGTCGAGTTTTTGTGCTTCATGCTTACCCCACGAGGAGTTCATATGGACACACGCAAGGTGGATGCTATTCTTCAGTGGCCATCCCCTACAACTACCAAAGGAGTATAAAGAATGCTCAGGTTTGCTCATTTTTGCAGATGGTTTATCCCAAGATTCTCACAGATCGTCCACCCAATCACCTCTCTCCTGAGAAAGAATAAAAAATTCTACTGGTCTTCTGAAGCAGAGAACGCCTTTCAGGAATTAAAACAGGCCTTCACCTCAGCATCTGTTCTTCAACATCCCCGACCTGACCTGCGAAACAGATGCCTCCACTGTAACCATGGAGGCAGTATTATCACAAAAGGATCCGGAGACAGGACAGCTACATCCCATAGCATTTTGGTCCCGTACCTTTTTTGCAACAGAAATTAACTATGCAATCACGGACAAGGAACTACTAGCAATTAAGGGAGCCTTCAAAACCCAGAGACACTATCTTCTAGGGGCAAGACACACAGTCACTGTTGTCACGGGCCACCGTAATCTGCAATATTTGAAAACTGCTAAGGCCCAATCTTCGCGTCAGCTTTACTGGGCTCTTTTCTTTACCGAATACAAATTAGTTATTACTTACAGACCTGGAGTGCGTAACGGAAAAGCAGACACTCTATCACGTATGGGAGAGGCCAAAAACACCTTCACTTCATCTGAACCAGTGGCCATTATTCCTGAAGAATGGATTCAAAACCAGATTGCTGCAACAGCCTGCTGGGAAGACTTGAAGACAGATCTCCAATCTCAAATGGACCAGGCAGCCCAACAGGAATGTTTGTGTAAGGGGGACCAGTACTCCATCAAGGATAACTTACCCTATTTTCAGGGAAGACTATATATCCAAGACAATGAAGTACAAAACAAAATAATAGCCATCTACCACAAGTCGTTAGTGGAAGGACATCCTGGAATTGCTAAGACTCGAGCCAAGATCCAAAATAATCATTGGTGACCTACCTGGAGAAAAGATGTTGCCCAGTTTATCGCAACCTGTGGTGTTTGCATGCAACACAAATTCCAGAAGTTAAGTCCCACAGGGTTGTTGCATCCATTAAAAGTACCACCAGCACCATGGCATACATTGTCTATGGACTTTATTACCAATCTGCCACCCTTTGAAGGGTTTAATACAATCCTGGTCGGTAGACCTATTTTCCAAAATGGCGCATTTTATACCACTAAAAGTGCTTCTCATTGCTGCTACTCTGGCCACAGTATTCTTGGAGCAAATTGTCAAATTACACTGTTTCCCGTCTGCAATGGTTTCTGACCGTGGAACTCAATTCGTCTCAGCTTTCGTGAGGAGGTGTTGTAAGATAGCTCAAATCAACCTTCATTTATCCATGAGTCACCATCCTCAAACCAATGGTCAAATGAAAAGGACCAATCAGACTCTGGAGCAATACCTGAGGTGTTTGTTACAACAGGCGGAAGGGCCCTGGAAAAGCATTCTCTGGTTAACTGAATTTGCCTACAATAACTCTATTCATACTAGCACCGGACAGACCCCATTCTACACAATGAATGGTCGGCATCCTCGGACATCCTCCTTTGATCCGCTTGACGAATTGTAAATGCCAGCAATCACCTCCTTACATAAAACCATTACTCAGTCCCTTAAAGAAGCTACCGAGAACTTGAACCGAGCCAAGGAACAACAAAAAAAGTTTGCGGACAGACACAGAAGGGAGGCCCGGCATTACCAAGTCGGGGATAAAGTATGGCTGGAATCCAAAAACATTCCATTGAAGGGACTTCAGGCCTTCCGTCCAAGATACCTCGGACCTTATCCCATCAAACCCATCATCAACCCTGCCGCCATGAAATTGGATTTACCAGCCAATATGCAAATCCATCCAGTGTCCCATGTTTCCCTTCTAAAACCAACGAAACCCGACACTCGGATCACAACAGCATCTGAGCCAGAGGTCATAGAAGGAGAACTAGAATATGAAGTCAAGAAGATTTTGGATTCCAAGATAGTGCGATCTAAACTATGCTACTTGATCGACTGGGAAGGATATGGGCCTCAAGATCGCACATGGGAACCCGTCAAATTGGTCCATGCTCCACGAATAGTCAAACAATTCCATCGAGACAATCCCGCCAAACCAGGAAGAGGAACGCCCGTGAGAGGGGCCTTGAGGGGGAGTGCTGTCATAGCCACTGGTCAAGGGCCATTATCTTGATACTCCAAAGGGTCCAAATGGACCCTGTCTTGGCGCCTTTGGTGCCAGGGTCATAAGAAAGTGTGCTCTGCACACTTTATGTCTAGGGCACATGCATCCAGGTAGGGCGTGGCCATTGGAAAGCATTGGAAGGCACGTGCAGAAGTCTGTGGGAGTGGCAAGGTGGAGCCACAAGGCGGGCTAAAGGGGTGTGGCTGGGGCCAGGCTATTTAAGTCAGCCCCACCCGCATGCAGGCGCTTTGCGTTAGTCTGCTGTGTGCAGCGTAACGCTTACCGCCGTCTGAAGCTCTCTTACCTGTTTCCAGCTCAGCACGCTCCTCATCAGGTTCTGGAACCTCGCCTTCAGCACGCATCTTACCTGGCTCCAGCCATACCATTGCTCGAAGCGCAGCTTACCTGATTCCAACTCTGCATCTTCAGCGTGCATCTTACCTGACTGCAGCCATACCATCACTCGATGCGCAGTTTATCTGATTCCAACTTCGCATCTTCAGCCCGTATCTTACCTGACTGCAGCCATACCATCGCTCGAAGTGGAGCTTGCCTGATTCCAACTCAGCATCTTCAGAGCACACCTTATCTGTCTCTGCAATCCCATTGCCTCCAGCGTGTAGCATCTTACCCGATTCCCGGAGCCATTGGAGTTGGGCCGCATCCTCACCTGTCCCAGCATCATCATGGATCTATCCATCTGACACCCGCAGACAGGTCCATCAGACACTGCCAGGCCATCCCTGCAAGAGGAAAGGAACGCTCAGGTTAGAAACTGCATAAACATCTTACGCTTGGCTGCGCAACACATAAACCTTGCGTACAACCTTAAAACCTTATTTACCTTCGAGTAGGGACCGCTCAATTCCCCTCTGGCACTGTTTGGACCCGCTTCCAACATCGCGACACTGCGTGGCCATCTTTACATCTATTGGGGAGAGAAAAGACATTAGAAGAATTACAGACAATAATCATTGGGAAAAAACATTGCAAAGGATACGGACAATAATCATAGTTGCGAACACTTACCTCCAATGTGGATTGGTCACAGTTGTTCTGGGCCACCACACACACTTACCAGTGAAGCAACTAGGTCCATCAACGGAGCCCCTGCTGATGAGAAGCAGGATGGAGAGCTCATCCTTACAAAACAACAGGTGAGACCATATTGGAAAACGCATGCTCATCTCACTCTGGAACGAAGAGTTTGAAGGGGATCACAATTCAACCGCAGCATTCTCACTGCCTCTTACTTTCTCCCAAGGGCATTGCCAGCAACCAGAGCAGTCCACGCTACATCAGCTGGGGGTAAAGGCTGATCCAGGGGAGCCAAGTCCAGGGAGGGCTCCAACCATGCCCCAATATCCCCGCAGAGACCAGGTTTGCATAACAGATACATGCTGATTTGTAGGGTTTCTCTTATCTGTTAAAGGATATTCCGTATGTTATCTCTGGTCCTGTGAAACAATGTGATTTCCAACCTCCTATCTTGTTGACTACTTTTGGCCCAATTCCTCCATGCCATGCTGATGTGGCTGCGACTATCCTCAAATAATGCGTCCCATATTCTGTTATATCCGTTGTCCACATGGCCAGGCCAGGCCCAGTGTCTCCTCACTCCCCTCTTCAAGACCCCATCCTTCCAATCAACATATGTTTTTGTCCGTTGAGCAGTGTTCAGGGACTTTTCCGCTCACCTTGTCCCCATCCATCCTCCTCCCTAGTATCAATGGCAGTTGGCACCTATGAACAGGATTGTACTGGGCCATATGTTTGTCTCGGGCACCAATGAAAATGTGGCACATAGTCGAAGTTGCTATTTATTCCTTTTCGGACACCGTTTGAATATTACCCAAAGGTGAGTATTTTGATGAAAAGGTGAGGTAAATTGTGCAGTAAAAATATATATATATTCAGCAACAGTGTTCACTACTACTAGCCACATATTGAAGTAACTCATCAAACTGGCCCACATGGCCCAAAAAGTTGGCGACTTTCATAAAGAAAAGGACCCACACAAGCATTTTGCATTTGTGGTTCAACCCTGGCCCTAATGCCCTATAGGCAGTATGAGCAGGCCTATGACCGTGCCCTCACAAAGGGGATGGGTGAGTGGGAATGGCAGATGTGAAACATTGGCATTGTGGCTGGTTGGGTGTCAACAAACATGTCACACATTCACATACACACCCACTTTTCTAAGCCTTAATAAACACCTTGACATTTACCAGGAGAACATTTATGAGATCGACAAGGAATATCATCATCGAGCTACATGTTCCCCGAATACCTCTTCCACGGCTTCTTGTTTCCCTGCTTGCTGAATTGGCTCATTTGTTCATCCAAGTAAGGGTAAGTCACCTATTTGCTTCTCTATGTTCATCGATCGCTGCTCTGAAAGTTCCTATCGATTTCCACCTAATGTACCCAGTATGCTAATGTTCATTTATCTCAAAGACTTCACCATTATCAAATGTTTGATGTATTCTGATCTCAGTAAAAAGCACATTCCATCACTGTGCATTGTAATAGAATGGAATGTTTCTTGGTCCATGTTTGCAAGCATGTTTTCTTTTGATATTTGAAAGTTCATTCAATGGACGAGTTACACATGTTTACTTTCTTCCTTTAAAGCAAACTTTACACACAAAGCTGTGTAATCATTGCTTTATTCGCATTCATACAGTATTATTTGTAATAATTAATTATATTTTTTTATACAGATCTTACAGACTTTTCAAGAATGCCTTCATGTATCGTTATCGGTTGCCCTTCTGTGAGCCATGCCAAAACTCAGGGCACAGTCCTGCATATCTTCCTGAAGGATATTGATTTAATAAGAAGATGGATTACAAATTGTAGTTTTCCAGTGGACGAGTTGAAAGTAGAGCCCAAGCTGCCTACGTAGATGTGAGGGCTAACCGATTCCGTGTCTATAGCCTGCACTTTACCGACGATATGTACGAACAATCAAAGTACACAAAAAAGTGTAGACCCAGAATTCTTCGTAAATTGCTTCCAAATGCAATTCCGACCCAATTTTTTGGGTCAGGTGACTAGTGGATGATAAATGTGTTATGTTTGTTTTTATGTAGGATGATGGTCTGTATAAATATGTATTCTCTATGATCTCTGGATTTATTTCCCATGCAACCCCCGTGGCCCCTGGTTTTTTTTTTTGGGTGTGCTGCGGGGGTGTCCCCCACAACACCCTGCTCACTATACCACACAGTATAGTGAGCGGGGTGTTGCAGTGGGGCACCCCCGCAGCCCCTCTTTTTTTATTTAATGTCGGGTGTGCAGCGTCGGTGTCCCCTCCAACCCCCGCTCACCATACTAAATAGTATACTAAATAGTATGGTGTGCGGGGTGTTGTGGGGGACACCCCTGCAGTCTTTTTTTTTTAAATGTACCTTCAATGTATGCTACCACCAAAGGTTCGAACTGTTGGTGTTTGAACCTTTGGTGGTAGCATTTTTCGGACTTTTTGTGCGTTCAGACTTTTTTTCAGTCCGTTTGTACAATTCCGAGTATTCAGTGTTTATTTCCATCAAAGCTATATTACTCAAGTGCCATAGTTACCAGAA
The DNA here is from genome assembly GCF_040938575.1 of Ambystoma mexicanum. Taxonomy (NCBI): domain Eukaryota; kingdom Metazoa; phylum Chordata; class Amphibia; order Caudata; family Ambystomatidae; genus Ambystoma; species Ambystoma mexicanum. Next base: position 1,093,584,672 of record NC_090929.1, read on the forward strand.
TCACCAGATTTTTAAAACATTTCACTTTGGTATACTTTATCCCCGCTTTTGGGAGCCTCTAATATATCAGTGAAATGTGACCCTCAGTAACAACTTACATAGTGCCCTTTAAAATTTGCATAATGTTTTCAAAATGTGTTGGCTGACATGTCCTTCTTTATGTAGAGCACACTGATGGAAGCACAGACCCTCACCAGTGACGAAACCACCAACACGTCTAGTATCCCAATGATGAGCCCTACGGACATGCACAAAGTGATATTTTAGAGCGTTGGATGTGGCCACATTTCTAATACTAATTTACCTTTTCCATTGTTCTATTTTCTGACAATGTACTGAAAATGAAGGAGCAAGATACTGCATCAGTTTCTCTTCCCGGGTGAACATCAACCTCACTCGCCAATCAAGTAATTATATTCTACTAGTCCTTTATATGCGAATGAACAATGCGTGCATGTGTTATGCTTGGAATTTCAACATATTGAAAATTATTGTGGCATGTATGGGTGTCTCTCTGTATGACCCTATTTAGCTTTAACAACATGTGTGAGTTTTGTTGCTTGAGCACAATTGTTGTGAGAATTGACAAACTGCATTACTAGTAATTTAATCCGTGTTTTTGTTTTTTCTGGCACTATAGAATTCGCCCTGATGAAGGACCAGTTATTGGGTCCGAAATGCATTGGCAATATGTTGGAATTCTGCTCCCTCAACTAGAGATGAACTTTGGGAATTAAAAATAACTACAAATAAAACTATAAAGGACTATTGTCTATCTTTTTAGATGGAAATCTAGCAATTATATTTTCTCTTCATCATTATATGCAATAGTGTAATTTGCTTCAGCAGTTTTTACTACATTACAGGCGACCCAAGGTCTGATGAAAGACAAACTTTTTGTCTATATTTTATCCAGTAGAGTGTATACTGGGTTACTTGGGATTCGCCACTAACTGCACAAGGAAAGCTGCGAGCCATTATATGAAATTTAAGTAAATCAGCAGTGCCCGCCCATACTTTTCGTTTTGTCTCTCTGTATGTACCATTGTCTGCATCTCATTTTCTTAGTTTCATTTAGCTTTTTCATCTGTATTAAAAGAAGTACTATGTTATAGGGGGATGCTGGAACTTCGAATACAATCACTTCATCCTTTGCAACAGGTCCAGAATATGAGGTATGCATACTTAGAGTTGTTTCCTGGGTAGAATGAAAGTAAATCCTACAAAGGATATACTTTGAGACTGAAATGCATGTAACCTTGCACTGTTTCAAACTTTTCTGATTTTGTTTCAAACGTTACACTTCTGCCTAATGCAGAATGGATTACAAAGGAAACATTACAAAGCACACTACTTTTGAAGACAACATTATAATCGCTATGTTTTGCAGAGTGATCTCAGATCAATTCCATGTGTAATCTTAGAAGGTTATCAGGTGAAATCTGAAATGTACAATATGACAAAATCACGTACACTGTTTTCGAGGGTATGTTCATACGAATGTTCTATTTGTGTTGCAACAACAAACCTTATAGTATATGGTTCGTAATCATTTTAAACTCCTTTGTGCAGAAGTGCTCTTTGCCATGAAACATTTTAAATTTCAGTAAAATTGACATTTCATTTTTTTAATGATTATTCTCTCCAATGAATGTACTCAAGATTTGGAATTAGAAGAGGCACATGGAGTAGAGGTATACATAACGTAATATGAAATACAATTGGGCATCACGCTGGATTGGGAATACATCTTTATAATGTTATAATGTTTTCGAGTCTCTCAAGTTGGTTCTGTTTGTATATATGTACATATGTTTGAGTGGAAATGAAATATGCTTGATTTAAACCATATAAAAACACTCTTTTTTCAGCTTGATGTTGCTGTTGTTAAAGAGAAGGCCACGGTTTCGAAGCGAATTAAGAAAACAAGTGCAGAGAACAAACCAGTTTGTTTTGGAGAAGTTTTTAAGCGGATGATTTATTCATATTATGTTTTTAGTTGGAAAACCGTATCTTCTGTATGTTTCCTATACATTGAGCATGTTTTTCTATAAATCTGTTGTAGGCCCAGAAGGAAGAGGAGTATAAAAGCTCAGACAACAACTGAAACCAAGGATGTTGCTTGCCAAACAGATTACACAATGGAGAAACTGCTATTTGAGGTGCAGCGTGGTCCGTCCAGTCAATATTTAGACTTGTGATGCATATGTCCAGTGGCTAGAAAATGAATGAAATCTCACCTGCAAACCATACAAATTTACCATGGACCATTGCTATTTTGTGGAAACTCGACCAGATGAAACTGAAGACAAGGAAGATGCATTTCAATTGCTTGGAGACCCTTTGACACAATCTACACCCTCTAAAAATGTTCAACCCAAAAAACATTCAATGATACCTGTTTCTCCAACTCATGCGGAAATATCACAGCCTGACCTAACAGAGGCTGCAGTTTCAATGCAATTGACTGAGGAATTTGCTCAAGATTCCGACCTCAGTTTGTCTAGTTTGGGGCAATTGCCCATCACCGTTGAGTCGCAAAACACAGTACTGCAGGACGATTGGCTATTAAAGGAGGAGAAATATATTATATTCGACATCTGCCTGCTGGATATTGTACAAATGCTGAAATGTGATCATAAATTAAGAGGTAACATATGCACAGAGCCATTGGTGAATCCGTCTCGTGCATTACAAGGCACCAACCTGAAAGCAGCAGTTTCCACACATTCAGCATCAATTTGATGTATGGCACGTTGCCAAGTCAATAAATAAATACATTACAGCTGCTGGTAAAAAAAGAAGTGGTCATAAAACCTTTTAAAGTGGTCTCAGTCTATCAAAAGCCATCTTTGGTGGAGCTGTAAAACTTGTGAAGGATCTTTAGAAATTCTACTTCAAAAAATGGTCTTCATTGATGCACCATTGTTCCAACATACACTCATGGACAGAAAAGCAACATTTCCACAAATGTGGACATGGACCTTTATAGAAGGAGCAGGAACACAAGAAGAAGTGGTTGGTGCCATGTTCCCCTCCACACAAAGCATGTGAGAAGATTATGTACGATAAAACGCTTTCAAAAGACCTGAAGGGACTCGCCAAATTCTGTCATACTGGAGATTTGGATGTGTTCCATAATATGTGCCTAAAGTACAGGACCAAAAGGTTGCATTTCAGCATAGATGGTATGGAGGCAAGAACAAGACTAGCTGTACTTGCGCTCAATGAGAACGTTGGGAGGTAACAAGTGAAAACTTCAGGAACATTCGCGATGCTTCGTTACCTCATGGCTTTTACAAAACGAGGCAAACAATGGGTGGCCAAGCCAATAAACCAGGAAATGGATTTTCAATTTGTGAAAGATCTGACATTAACTGTGTTGGCCATGCATACTCAAGGAATGGATCCTGATTTTGTTCCAAGGACACATACATTGTCACAAAACATTGCTAACGAGCCTTGTCCGCCAAAATCAGAACTTGTTGAAAGGTTGACTTGCAGATTTAAATGATTTGTAGCTGTCTTTAAAGTCTGCTCACAATACCATTTTAGATATGTTCCCCAATGTTTGGACATTGTACAGAAACAATCTAATGCTATTACACTTGCAATTACAATGCTAGATAATGTATTACAAAGTGTTTATTAACACTGATATAATTGGGTTTATGGTGCATTCATGTATATCTTTTACTTTTCCTTCATTTATATTCCAATAAGGTATATGCTTTTTATATGAACGAAGTAGAGGTACATCCCGTCGATAATACGTTTTATGAAAGGGCAATGGAAAGGGGTAAAAAGGATGTCATTGCAGACAATCTTATCTATGCCATGGCTCCAGTTGGCTCCATGGATCAAGCCCTTGCATCACTTGACGGTTTCCCACCGGCACAACTGATACCTTTTATCACATATATCGCATACAGTTATTCGATGTTGGCTGGGTTATCCTGCGCTCCCCAGCTATTCTCACCTTTTGAAAACTGTTCTGCCGGCAAGTGCACATCCAACTCGAATAGTGGGAACCAATTCTTCATCGACTCAGGCCCTTTCCTGACGTTCTACAGCCTTCATAAGAAGGCCCGCTTTTTGCTTCACCAGCACGATTGTGCACTTTGATGCACTACTGAACTGTTGAGCCCAAGGCTACCCACTTCTTAGGGCTGGACTAGAAAGTTAGGGAACAACTCCGAAAAATTGTCTAAAGCTTCTAGTGTGTTAACCAACCCTTCTCTTTACACAGTGTGGCTGTGTTTTCCTCATTTGTCGTAGAAAACATATTGTATACATGCTGTATAGTAGAGAAGTGTGTGTGGTAACTATTTTCACATAAGTAAAGTTTACTTGTATCTATTGGTCCTGTCGACAATAAATGTATAGATATCTTTCATATACACTTGTCTAAGAGTAACATATGGTTTGTTGCTGTGTGTGCTCATTGTGAGCTTCCAATCACTATCACCCCTACTGAGACTTCGGGCCTTATTCACAGAAGTGTTTTGTAATGGCGCAATGGCATTGGGAAATGCTCTATGAATCAGGCCCTTAGTCTTCACCGCCTGCCAGGCTACCTAGATTGGTCTGGCTTGTCCAGAAAATGCTCCTGTTTCACTAAACAGAGGATGGCCTCCTAAACTTTGGCACATCAGGTAAGAGTTTAAAAATCCATCTTAACACCCGCCTCCAGCACTTGTACACCAATGGGCTCCTCCTTCCATCACATATGCACTAGCACGGCCAATTGACACAAGGCCTAGTCGGAGCATGAATGTAATTTATCTACTATGGTCACGCAAAGTAACCTGTCTCACATGATGGTAGAGAGGGCTGCCTCAGGTGAGCAAAGGAGAATGAATGGACATCCATGAATTATAGTAAGCGCCATGCAATTGAAGGCAGTCCCCTGTTACGCTCATGCCAGAATGAAAACAGCCCCCTAGGGAAAGAAGCCAAGCGATAGCTTGCAAGGATAACAAGGTTTAATTGTACAGAATACAAAAAATATAAGCAAAGGACTCTGCTGCTTGAGAATGTTCTGACTCCAGAATTAATGTTGTTGATATGAAATGACATTTATTACACACCTATACACAAGTGTTTCAAGGTGCGATGAGGCAAAGGAGGGTGACAAGAGAGGAACAAGACAGCAATCTTACTAGGCCAAGTGACATTGAAATTGCACAAGTGCAGGGGAGAGGGAAGGGGAAAAGTGTCAGGGTAAAGGGAGGAGTAACAAGTGCAGGACATATGATCAAAACATTGAGAACAAGAGGTGCGGCCATCAGGTGGCCGTGCAGGGGTTAAGTGCAGGTAGGGGGACTATACGGGTTGCAGATACAGCCCCAAGTGCAGGGTTGCCAGGAGGCAGTGCAGGTGTGCAACCGGGAGGGCTGGGACCTGGGCCGGAGGTTCAGAGCGTAGCCAGGTAACCAGTGCAATGTCAGACAGGAGATCAGCAGGGAAGGGGAAGAGAGAAGGCCGAAGCAAAGAGGAAAGTCTTGAGATGCTTCCAGAACCGGAGATGGTTCTGCTAAAGTTTCAGGGAGGCAGGGAGGTTGTTCCAGAGGGAGATTCCAGCCGAAGAGAGAGATCTTCCTGTGGGATATATTGACCTAACTCAGCTGTACTTCCCCACATCACCAAGCTGCATTTCAGCAGAAACAACAAAATGGCTGCGCTGGCTCCAGTAAGCACCATTGCACCAAAACTGCATTTTGCTGCGCCATCTTGCCAAGCACATATTGGGCAGAACGGAACAAGGGGGCACAGTGAGGGAGCTTGCCAGTGTGTTCTTACATATGCAAAAGAAATAGAGTGAAAAGGCAGCGCTGCTTTGCTGTCAGCCCAAAGTCCCCAGTGAAAAGGGGGTATATTACCTTAAAATGATGCTGCTCTGACACTATTTTATCTGTTCTTCCTCAAACTACTGTTAGTAATAAGGCCCTGCCATGATATGAGAGGTTATTTATAACGCGCTTAATACCCAGAGGTTTCTAAGCGCGGACCCAGGGATCGAAACTGTGGTGCTCTGTGTCGTCTAGCTTCCAAGGTGAGCACATTGCCCCTGAGCTATCTTCACAAGACCATTCATATCCCCATTGTGCTTCAGCAAAACCAAGCATGACCCCTGAATGACAGGCTCTGTCAAACCAGATCTGAGAAAAATCAACAAAGAAACTTAATTTTCCGCTGCATGGTAAAAAGCTTCACTTTTAAGTTACAAAGTGTCAAGGATCAGTAATTGAAAGGAACTCCAGCTCTCGGCTATGTCAATTCCAGTGCATACGTGGTTCAAAAACAATGTGGGAATCCAGATGGAAAGACAAACACCGAATTTGAAAGCAAAGTGCTAGCAGCTTGCACCTCATGTGTAAAAATGGGCTTTGCAAACTAAAGGAGAAAAATGCTTGTTTGAGAGTACTAGGTTGAACAAAAACTTCTTCTTGCCTAGCAATGTGAAAGGGGATTGTACCATGAAAACACAATGGGCCTCATTACAACCCAGGCGGTAAGTTCCCTACTTTACCACCATGGTGTAAACTCTGTTTACACCATGGTGGATGGCGGATTTACCGCCCCATTCCAAGGTGAGTGGGGCGGTAAATCCCCATTCCCCATTTACCCTTCCCCATTTTTGCCCCATAGGGCAAAATGGGAGTGGGGAAGGCGCTAATTACGGCACTGTAAATTACGGTGCCATAATTAGCACCAAGGCGGGTTAGCGCCTTGCATTTTAACGCCTGCTAAAAGCAGGCGTTAAAATGGTAATCAGGCGTTAAGGGTTTAACGGCGCCGACGGCGTCGTTAAACCCTTAACGCCTGGGTTGTAATGAGGCCCAATGTATGAAATGGTTTTATTCAGCAGGTTTTCTTCCAATTCCGAGTAAAAATAAATGGAATTAAATCAAACTTCAGTAGCTGCAGGGGGGGGGAGAGGTATCAGCCCAAGACATGTTTCTGCTGAGAGGATGACAGAAACAAAAGGGCCCCTCTCAGTAGATACTAACACCCCAGTGATAATTACTAGGTTGGACAGGATCTGGTCTCGGCTGAGCCCTCTACAGTGTAATTTCCAGGACACGGATGTGTGAAGTGGAGAAGGGGCAATACACCTTCAATTAAGCTGGGAAAACCCCATCCTCCCTCTGGGGGAAGTGACAGTTGGTGGTAGCTGAAAGGAAAGAAAATGGGCCAGTGTAGGACAAAGGATGACCATTTGTTTTAAAAGACTATTTTATGAAGAAACTTTGAAGACAGTTATCTTGGAAACAGGACTTTGCAAAAATGTAAAAATGTTGTAGTTTAAATGTGATTTTCTGTGGCTTTCAAATAAGAGGTCTTGTCTGTCAATAGCATTTATTGGACATGAAGTGATTCATGGGGAAAGGACACATTATGGAATGCTAACAATTAACAGAAATGGGCCCCGTGATAGTATGTACGCACATGTAAAGTCCCAGAATTTTAGGCTGAACATTTCACACTAAAAATTACCAAAGATTATTAACGTACAAAACAATGTCTCACAGATTGCAGAGTTGGACTGCAATGGTCTGCATAAAATATGTAACATGCTTATGTAATTTGCTAAGAGACTTCATCTGTATAAATCTACCATTTGTGGCAAAATCAGACTTTAGCTAAAGTAACTGTGGGAGGTTTTTGAACATTGTAAAACTGATATCATGAAAACACAATGTATGAAATGGTTTTATTCAGCAGGTTTTCTTCCAATTCAGAGTAAAAATAAATGGAATTAAATCAAACTTCAGTGGCTACAGGGGGGGAGGTATCAGCCCAAGACATGTTTCTGCTGAGAGGATGACAGAAACAAAAGGGCCCCTCTCAGTAGATACTAACACCCCAGTGATAATTACTAGGTTGGACAGAATCTGGTCTGAGCCCTCTACAATGTAATTTCCAGGACACGGATGTGCGAAGTGGAGAAGGGGCAATACACCTTCAATTAAGCTGGGAAAACCCCATCCTCCCTCTGGGGGAAGTGACAGTTGGTGGTAGCTGGAAAGAATGAAAATGGGCCAGTGTAGGACAAAGGATGACCATTTGTTTAAAAAAACTATTTTATGAAGAAACTTTGAAGACAGTTATCTTGGCAACAGGACTTTGCAAAAATGTAAAAATGTTGTAGTTTAAATGTGTTTTTCTGTGGCTTTCAAATAAGAGGTCTTGTCTGTCAATAGCATTTATTGGACATGAAGTGATTCATGGGGAAAGGGCACATTATGGAATGCTAAAAATTAACAGAAATGGGTCCGTGATAGTATTTACGCACATGTAAAGTCCCAGAATTTTAGGCTGAACATTTCACACTAAAAATGACCAAAGATTATTAACGTACAAAATAATGTCTCACAGATTGCAGAGTTGGACTGCAATGGTCTGCATAAAATATGTAACCTGTTTATGTAATTTGCTAAGAGACTTCATCTGTATAAATCTACCATTTGTGGCAAAATCAGACTTTAGCTAAAGTAACCGTGGGAGGTTTTTGAACATTGTAAAACTGATATCATAAATCTGACATCTTGCCCTTGAAGTCCAACCAGCTGAGAGCGAGGTGGGGAATGCACCCCTGACCAATCCTGTTGTTTAGAGCTGTGTTTAGCTAAGCCTGCCCAGCCATATACTTCAATGATGTCACTATGCATTATAAATAAGAGTCCATGACAGGACTCTAGACACACACTCTTCCTGATGTTCCTGCGCTGTGTTCCTGGTCTGCTCCATTCATCTTGCTGATTCCAACTACAAGGCCAAAGCATTGCTGACCCTACTCCAAAGCCCACTGCAAAACCCAAGCATATCTATTTCCTAACCTCATCAAGGCCAGTGATCCAGAATCAACCCACTAATCTCCCATTAAAAAGGGGAAAGCTAGAGTACCTTTTGCATCCTGAAATCCGGCCGGCTTGCTGCCCACTAACTGCTTGCCCACTGACTGTATCCAGCGGTACCTGTGCCCTCCAGTGATCCGAATTGCCCAGTTGTTCCCTACCCGGTTCAGACCTTGCCCAGCTGACCTTTGCCAGGCGCACCGCCATGTGATGACCAGAACCTGTTAACTGTCTAAAAATCCCAAAACTAAAAAGTGGACTGTGAGTATAATCCCCACCCCATAGAAACACACAGCCTATCTTGTCTTGCCTTTGTCCTTATGCCACTCTGTAAGTAGTCATATTTACACCCTGATAACTTGTTAAAACTGTTAGAATTATCCTCGTAACCTGTCCTTAATATTTAAGTGCTAGCACCATCTCTTTTCATTTTTGTCTGGTGTAAATTATAAGCCCTTAGTTATATTTGGAGTAATCAAACTAATTTCCATATATTTTATTGTTGGGGCTGCGCACTGGGGTGACATGGTTGACCTCCCGAATCAACCTTGGAGCTTACTGTGCTCCTCCACAACAATATAGCCTAGATAATTTAGTGTAAGTAACATTTTCCTTTCTTTCAAAACCGATTTTCTCACTTTTGACTTCGCTATTTTCCTAAAAACAAACCTCACTCTACCTTCCAAATCTCTCTAAATTCACCAGCTAGAGACCTATTCTCACCTCTATATTGACCCTGTGATATATATCTATTCCCCAGCCCAAGAACTGCACTCCAAATCAGAGTATTTCGCCCTTTTTTATTAAAAGCCGTTTGGGTAATTTAAAGCGGGAATTGAGAAAATTGCAAGTTTTCCAACGTGTCATTTGGTTGCAGCAAGCTCTAAACTTTCCATTCATTTTCGAATTGTATGCCTTTTGTTGATCCATTGCCTTGTGATTGCCAGTGATATAACATACCTGCTATTGTGATAAAACATATGTATATTATAATTTAACCACACATTAATTAATTACTTGTAAAATTTGAGTGTTATTTTAGGCCTTTGCTAGGGTTTAACGTCCTTTTTCTGCCTCTTATTCTATGAGGTAAGGTCGGATTGTGATGTTGCTTCTTTCTATCCACTCAGAATTTGATTATTTGTGGGTTGAGGGAACATTGCAGGGGGAAACCTTAATTTGGGTGCTATCTTTCCTAAAATAAAAAAAGTGCTCCTATTCAATTGTGCAGTGTATATGTTCTGGGAGAAGGTTAATTAAGTGCATTGCCATTGCTTACATGTCTATTGTAATTATCACCCCATTGGTGATTGCTGCCCCATATTAAAATTGTCTGATTTCATTTGATTTTAAAAATAAATAAATATTGCATTTTCACCAACCAGCCTGGTTCATGGTCCATTGTGACTTAGGGTATTTGAAAGAGGGGGTGCGATACGAGTTGAATTCACATAAAATAAAGAGAAAGGCACCTCAGTTGTGCGCTATATACTAGGCTGAGACCAAGGTGTATGTCGCCTGATTGAAATCCTTAACATTCCACAAACTAATTTTTTGGAAAAGCGACTGACCCTCAAGGAGTAGGAGGTGGAGGAGTGAAGAGATCGAGTAGGAACATACTTCCAAAGAGAAAGCTGGAGATATTTTGGTCCCAGGCCCCAGAAGGGTCTTAAACTTCATCCTTGCAGCCACTGGGAGCCAATTGAGAGATTTCAGTGCTGGAGAGATACAATCCATGGGTTTGAGGCCAAGGACAAGTCTTGCAGTCCTATTCTGGACGAGTTGCAGAGGACAGAGAGTGGAGGTGGCCAGATTTAAAAAGAGGCTGTTGCAATAGTCAAGCATAGAGAGAACCAGGGCTCTGGAGACAGTGAGGTTCTGGGGGAAGGGGTGGAAAGGAAGAATACCTCTGGGGAGGTGCAGTTGGTAGTTTGATTTCTTGGAGACCCCGGAAATGTGAGGAGAGAAGGAGAGTGAAGAATCGAAGATAACCCTGAGGTTTTTGAGCTCAGCGGTGGGGGCAGCAAGAGGGCCAAGAGAGGCCAGTAGAGAGTGGCGGGAAAGAGGGGTGCAGGTGTGCCAATGAATAGTGTCTCAGTCTTACTGGCATTCAGGCAGAGATAACTGACGGTGCACCACTACTGGATTGATGCAAGACTCTCAGGGATGAGAGTAGGAGAGGTGGCGGCAGAGGGTAGCCTGAAAGTTAGCTGGGTGTCATCCGCATAGAACTGGAAGTTGGAGCAGAGAGCAGCAATGCGGTCGGTGAGGGGTGCCAGGTATTGGTTGAACAGCCAAGAAGAAAGGTTAGACCCCTGGGGTACACCACAGGTGGAGAGAGAGATAGAGGAGAGGAAGGACCCAAGTTGGACCGGGGAAGGTTGGTCAGAGAGGAAAGAAGTCCGCTAGGCCAGAGCCTGATCAGTGATACCCTGGTTATCATGGAGCCTGTTTAGCAGGATGCATGGTTGACAGTGTCAATGACAGAAAAGAGATCAAGTAGGATGAGGACAGAGTGGAGATTAGAATCAAAGTTAGAGAGTATGCCTTCACAGATGTTCAGGAGAGCAGTTTCTGTGCTTCTGGCTGCTCTGAAGCCAGACTGATGGTCATGGAGACAACCAACCTATTCAGAGTGAAGATTAAGCTGGGAGATGGCCAGTCTTTCCAGGAGTCTGAACCTGCACAGTTATTTGGTAAGACAGTATATATGATCCTGCTCCATAGGGGATGCCAGACTGCAATTGGTTTGTTTCTCAGCCATCTGTCGATTCCTGTGTGGGTCAGCTGGGCTCATCTCTCCATGGAGTGAAGGTCAGGTCTCTCATAAGTTACATTGTGAAAACCATGATAATATACTAAGCCTACTACTACATCACTATGGCATGCACCAGGGAGGCTCGGTACTGGTGCCAGGAGGAAGAGAGGAAGAGATACAGTCACACTGACCAACACACTCTGCGCTTTGTGCCATGAAACAGTGCTGGTCGAGGGAGAGGTGGGGTTTCGATAGAATATTCTTATAGAGATGATATATCCCGGAGGTAGCAGCAACAGATACTTTTCTGGATTGTTCTTATGTTCCTAAGGCGAAACATATTTTACATAGCTGTTTGTAACTGTCCTTGGTTTTCTGAACCACTTGCCTGAAGCAGGGTCTTGTCCTCTTTTTTATTTATTGTTGCATTCATTCACAAAAACGAAACCTACCGTCTCTGGCTTCAATCACTGAAAACAGGCTGCTATTGTTATTTTTCCTTGAGCGAAAGTCAGCAATTGTTCGAAGGACACAATGGCCCTTTTTACGAGTCTGGCGGTAGCCGTGCCGGTAAAACCAGCAGGCTGCCGCCGGACCCATAGGGATTTACAGGCTCTGCACTTGCCAGAATTACCGGGGCATTACAGCCCCGGTGATCCGGTCATTCCAGAGCCGGCATTCTGTAAATCCCTATTCCCATGGAGTTCCATAGGACTCCATGGGAATGGGGAAGTGGAAACACTGACACCATTTGGTTATGGTGCCTGTGTTTCCACGTCTGTCTGCGGCTGGTGGCGTTATGACCGCCAGGTCAGACCTGGCGGGTGTAATACCACACAGCCACAGAACGCATAGTTAGCTGGTCTGGAAAGCGCTGCCGGTATGGTTTTACCGGCACCGTTATATCCAGACCGGCTAACTTGTAATGAGGCCCAATATGTCGAATGCCCACAAAAATGATAACATTTACTATATTGAAAGTGGACATACGAAAATGTAGTTCCCATTTCTGCCATCTGTTGTTTGGAGCGGTTACTCAACTTGACAACGAGAGAATGGAAATTCCTGAAATGATGTAAGCTCAACTATACATATTTGTGCGATTAAAAACGGAATGTGTGCTTTATGCATAATGACTAATTCCGCGACGTGCAAATGTGCGATTTAACCAAATGAATTGACACATTACGTTATGTTATGTTGTATGATATTTATACCGTGCACTATAAAGAAAACGGGTGCGTAACTCACGGTTTATCTGTCTAGTAATAATTGTTATTTGTGTATAGTTTAAAGAGGAGTGAATAGAGGTGTGATTTTATTGGATGTATTGCTTACTGGCATTGTTATGGGTTGTTAGCCAGAGCATTTTGTGACGATCATTCCTTGAAGATCCGCAACCACAACCTGTATGCAGGCTAATGATATCTAAATCGCTTTGTCCCATGAAATATCGTGGTGTGCTGTCACCGTTGCATCCTTGTGCACCATAAAGTGGGGGTATGGGGAAGGTGTGGGGGCTGAACCATTTCCTTGGGCACTTGGTTCTCTTTTCAATCACTAATCTTACCAGTTCCATTACAATACCATCTGTCTGTGGTTCAACATAAAATATTACTATTGCTGTCCTTATTTTCTGGTAGGGCTCGCTATGTGAAGCGGGTGTGTCTGTTTCTCCATCCCATTGGGAGCTATACCTACTTCACAGCGCTAAATTTTGGTGAACGTCATGGTCTCAAATAGTCCCCCATGTTGGCATGTGTGTGTTCATTCTGTGTGGTTTGTGCTTATGATTAGGTTTCATCCAGTTCTGAATTATACGGTAACTTGTTATATTTGATTACAGAACGGCTACTAAAATATATTATTTTATTCTGTTTGCTACACAGCTATATTGTACCGTTCTGCATATGCCATAGTTTTCAGGTACTGTCGGATGGATTTTTCAACCAACATTGGCCGATAAACATCAACAGTGCTTAATCAATCACTTTTATGTGGGACGACCGACAGGGACCAATCTGCCCTTTGGTAGTACCAGTAATAAGGAGCAATCTGTCATTGTTTCTGTTGTGTAAACATGATGATGCGAAAGCATTGCGCTTGAAAGTGCAAACAATCCATATCTTCACACGAATGGAACACCATGTGCGTCATTAGAAAGTTTTGCTGGTGTAATATATGGACACACAAGAATTGGAGTACAGGGATTGATTGATTGCTTATCGCAATCGCTGTATCATGAAGACGTTATAAACAACATTCGAAGAATACGAGTTCTCTAGCTATAACTTATCTGGCAAAAACATATTGTTAATTTTGTGGACTTAATATCCTCTTGTGATTGTAAAAGCCTTTGCTACATTGCAGACTATTGATGTTTTCTTAAAAAATAATGTTTTGCTCTCCTGTTTGGGACAAGAAAGACAAGTTACACACTGTGAGAGGATGTGTGTATTTATCTTCCTGGTTCTGCGTTTAGTAACATTATGGCGTGGGTGGTGATGGTGCACATGTGGCTACCATGGCCATGAATGTCAAAATAGATGGAGCATATAGTTTGGACTAGTGATGTCAGTTTGTGGGGTGGGCGATCTGTATTGTTGCCGCAAGGGCACTTGAAGTTAGGGTGATGCATCAACGGATAAGATTAGCACAAGGTGGCCACGCCCAACCTGTTGTTTTCGCATGTGTAAAAGTGAGGAAAACTAAGGTAAGATGCATAGGAAAACTTTTTTTTTATAACTCCTTTTTATTAGTGGCCACAAAGACACACAGCACAATTACATCGTTACCACAGTACAGGAGAATCACATACTATACATATCATCGAGGTATCAAGGGTTACATAGTGTCGTCATCATCCGAGATCATGTCACACAAGTACATTCTGAAGGGTCCCCGTATATCTTTAGGTCTGCTTGCTGAGGGGCGGGTGAGGACAAACTGCTCCTCAGCTTCGTTCACATATGTCAGTTCCCGAAGGAAATGTTTCATGCTGGGTGTGGCCAGTACCTTTCCACTGCTGTAAAATGCATTTTTTGGCCACTGCACATGAAACGTTGAACAGTCTTCTGACATTTTCAGAGCACTTGCCTATGTCCCCAAACAGATATTTCTACGGGGTTAGTGCAGGGGGAGCTTGTGTAAATTCTTCTAGCATCTCCGCCACCTCCTTCCAGAAACCTGCCACTATGGGGCACCCCCAGTACATGTGGAATGCACCAGCCTGACTTGCCTTGCATTTGGAACATTCTCCGGACTGATCCGGCGCAAACTTTGCTATTTTGGCTGGAGTGTAGTGTAGTCTGTTTACAATTTTAAACTGGATCAGGCGTAGGCCAGCGTTCAAGGAGATCCATTTGGTGAGGGAACAGTATCTGTCCCAGGTTTTATCATCTATGGACACCTGCAGTTCCCTCTCCCATTTAACTTTAACCAGGTTAGTCGAGGGGGAATGTGCTTGGACTGAAGCATATAGTCTTGAGATCCCCAGACTGTGCCTGGACGTCACCAGCTGTATACAAGGATGAGTAGGGGGTTCCTCGGGGAAGTGTGCCAAGTGTTTCTGAAAATCTGATCTCATGCTATAGTAAGTGGACCCCCGCCAAATGCCCCAGTGATTTCCTGTTGGGTCGCAAACCTCCCGTCAATGAACAGGTCACCCAGCTTCATCTCCTCATTGGGGTCCCAAGCCTCGCGCAATCCGCTATCATGTGTTGGCGGTTTGCCAGGGTAATTCCAGAGGGGAATCTCTGGATTATAGGGGAACTCAACTCCCAGTTTTTTAAATATGGCCCTCCACGCACCAACTGTGCAGCTCACCGGGTTAAACTCACATGTGTCTCTGTAGTGTGTGTCAAATATCACAGACTGTATATTTGTGGGGTGCGTGTTGAGTTCTTCTATCGTCACGTGTGGGGGCCCATCGGTTTCATCATACCAGTATCTCGAGAATTGGGCTTGGGCAGTATACTAGTACAATTCAAAATCAGGTGCAGCTATGCCGCCTGAAGAGTATGGTTCAATCAGTTTTTCCCATCCTATTCTTGGGGTTTTTCCATTCCAAAGAAAGGCTGTCGGCATTGATCTAAGCCTATTGAAGAAGGGTCGACTCGGCCATATGGGGATGTTAACAAAGAGTTATAGCAGCCTGGGCAAGACTATCATTTTAAGGAACGCAACTCTCCCATGCAGTGATATCGGAAGGCGGTCCCATAACAGCAATTTGGTGTTCAAGGCCTGTAGCGCGTTTTCGTGGTTATCTGCGTATAGCGTATGTTTATCTCTCGAGACAAGTATCCCCAGGTATCTAATGCATTGTTCAGACCATTTGAGTCCGCCTAGAGAGTTGGGGCATGCGGTTGCCGGTGTAAGTGGGAACATTTCGGACTTTGCCTTATTTATGGAGTATCCTGAGTGGGCAGTAAATTCCTGAATCTCCACCATAAGGGGAGCAATATTGTTTTCCGGCTCGCGAACATACAAAAGCGTGTCGTCTGCATACAGGGAGATTAGCTGTGTAGCGCACTTCAGATTTATACCCCTATCTGAATGTCTAAGCCTGACCGCAATCGCCATCGGCTCTATTGTTAATGCAAACAATATGGGTGAAAATGGGAAACCCTGCCTGGTGCCCGTCCCCAGCAGGAATAGATCAGAGATAGATCGATTGGTCAGCACTTGTGACCCAGGTTCCGTGTATAGTAGTTTCACATATCTGATGAAGTTAGGGACAACACCAAACGCCTCCAGTACCGCTAGTAAGTAAGCCCATGACACTGAATCAAAGGCCTTTTCGGCATCGAGGGATATGGCCACTGCTTTCCTCCCCGAGTCTATTTGGGCCATGATACCAAAAAGTCTACGAAGGTTAAGGGCCTTGGACCTAGCAGGGATAAACCCGTTTTGGTCGGGGTGTACAAGTTTCGGGACATCTGGTAGAAGCCTGTTGGCCAACACTTTTGCAAATATCTTGGCATCCGTGTTTATCAGAGAGAGAGGCCTGTAGGAAGATATATGTCTTGAGGTGGGCGACGGGGTTCAGGGAGTACAGTTATTATGGCCTCCCTCATCGTGGGGGGCAGTGTTTTGCTCTGGAGGGATTCCTCCCATACCTGTACAGCACTGGAACTAGTTTCTCGCGGAATTCCTTGTAGAATTCTGCTCCTAATCTGTCTGATCCTGGAGCCTTATTGGATGCCAAGTCTTTGATCGCTTCGGCGGTTTCCTCAGCCGTGACAGGCTCCGGAAGTGTCGGCAACATCAGTGTCTCTAAGTATGTTTTAATTTCAGGTATTGTTTTGGTATCCTGTTACTATATAATTGCTGATAGAATTTAGTAAACTCACTATTGATCTCCTGTTCCCCCAGAAGGACCTCACTCGTGATCCGGTTAGGGCATCTATCTTGTTTTAATAAATTGGACAGCGTCCTACCAGCCTTGTTACCATTGCCGTATCTACGGGCGTGGATCGGGCTGCCATATATTGCACTTCTCTAGCGGCCAGCCTGCCAAATTCTTGAAGATGTGTCTGTATCTCAGCCAGTGTTGCCTTGTCTTGTGTATGGGTATAAGCCTCCTCTAGTTTCCCCAGTTTAAGTTCAGTTTGGGTTAGTTCGGCTTGGACCCCTTTCAGGAGTCCCACCGATTTCGATAGCAGGGTTCCCCTAGTCCATACCTTAAAGGACTCCCATACCATGGAGTATCTGTCCACCGAGCCTATGTTTCTGCTAAGGAACTCCGCAATTTCAATGTGCAACCCTTCTGCAACCCCAGTGTAACACAGCAACTCTCCGGGCATTCTCCATCATTTGACAGGTCTGGGAAAGTTATGGAAATCAACCTCGATCACTACAGGGGAATGGTCAAACAGAATGCGGGGCAGTATTACGCATGACTGCACCGCAGTAATTACAGCGGGGGAGACAAACCAGTAGTCAATTCTGGACTCAGACATGTGTACCCCCTACTACTTGGGTGGAGCACCCGCCAGGCGTCCTCAAGGGAGAGCTGAAGTAGGATGTGCTGTAGAGTAAGAACAGCTTTACTAGGCGACCTTGTGATCGTACTGGACCTGTCCAATCTGGGATAGAGAGCAACATTGAAATCACCTCCCCACAATATAGTAGACACATCAATGGAAGTGATCAGCTGGTATACATTGGTATAGAAGGCTGGGTCATCAATATTA
This sequence comes from Ambystoma mexicanum, assembly GCF_040938575.1. Lineage (NCBI taxonomy): Eukaryota > Metazoa > Chordata > Amphibia > Caudata > Ambystomatidae > Ambystoma > Ambystoma mexicanum. The sequence goes on from NC_090929.1 coordinate 1,093,602,485, forward strand.
GGACAATACATGTTAACCAGTAGCATTTGTTGACCTGTGACCTCACCCCATACAAGAACATACCTACCAAGGGGGTCCGTTTTTTGACCTTCCAGATTGAATCCCATACTTGGGTGTATACGAGTGATGACCCCTCTGGACTAGGATGAATAATTTGTGTAAAACCTTGACTTGCCCCAGCTAGGCAACATACATTAATTATTAGTATCCATAGCATGTGGTTCTTGCAACATAACAATCTGGGCACCATGTATGTCAATGTAATTCCCCACCTTTCTAGTTTTAGACCAATTATTCAGACCCCTAACATTCCATGACAGTAGCTTCACCTTCAGTCCGCAACCAATGTTTACAGAGGAATGTACGGATGACATCACACATCTCAATAATGTGACTCTTGTGGAACATGCACCGTGCCAGAATCTCAGAGACCACTTGTTTAACATTTAACCAATAACCTGTTTCTCCCCTTTCCTTGCCAGTACTGGGTTCCATAAGATGAAACCCACTACCCGCTTCAAACCACAAAGCTGTGCAACAACAACAACTTGTTCCATACCCTCTAACCAACCCCCCTCCCTCACCGTCAGCCCAACTTGACGATGTTCCCACTTCAACTTGTGGAGCATTCCAGGGGTGGTCAAGTTGCCTCACAGGACCGACAATCCCGGTTCCCCAACGCCCCACCTGTTCATAAATTATGAGGCAGTCTGTAGCCTTAGTCACTCACGGTCCAGAAGACAAAGGCCTCTGATAACTTAGACAAATCCGCATAGAACAGACATCTCAATCAGTTGGACGGGGTCTGTTGTTCTTAGCTGATCTGCCCCCCCTGGGAGGAAGGGGTATAGAGGACTCAATATAGGTCAAGGCTTCAGTCGTATTTTCAAAAAAGTGTGCTCTCCCTGCATGCTGAATCCTCATTTTGGCTGGAACATCAAGGCGTACGTGATCTGCCGTGCTTTCAGGAGTTTCTTGACTGGTTCTTACGATCGCCTACTCACTTGAACCGAGGCGGAAAAGTCTGTATACATGTTTATACCATTGCCTTCATACTGCAGTGTTCCAGCCTCCCTTGCCAAGCAAAGAATTGTGTCTCTAGCCCTATAGTTCAGGAGGCGTGCAATTATCGTACGTGGCGGTGCCCCTGGCTTAGGTGCCGGTGCTAGGGTGCAGTGAGCTCTCTCTACCAGAAAGTGTTCTGAGAGTATTTCTGGCCAAAACAAGGATTTGAGCAGCTCTTCCATTTGTTTCTCCATTTGTCCCTTGCCAAAGGACTCTGCCACGCCGACCACTCGGATGTTGTTTTTTCTCGATCTAGATTCGAGATCCTCGCACTTGTTTTGCAGTTTGCTCATTGTGTCTTTTATATGGTTAATGTCACGGCTGTGGTGGTCAATAGTATCCTCATTCACGCTTATCCTGTTCTCAGTCTCTGTGACACGTGCGCTCTTTTTGTCTATTCTGGCCCTCATGGAGCCTATAGAGGCATCTATTTCATCCAGCTTCGTGTTTACTGCTAGGAACCCATTTTGCACTAATGTGGCCAGTTTATCCTCTCGGTCTGCCCCTTCAAGTTCGCCAGTTAGAGTGGCCTCTGGATGTATCTCCACTGCCACGGTTTGATTTTGATTGCTGGTGTATGTGTCCATTGGCCCTTTTTTTCTTACTGCCGGGAGTTTTGGATGCTTTGTTTGCTCTATTTGGTTCCCCCATGTCGGCGCAGGATCGTGTGTATATCCTAGTTGTATTCCGGGAACATTTTAGGGCTGTGGTTTCGGAAGATGGTCTTGATCGGCACGAAGTGGCCGGGAATATAAATATGCCTGCAACCCCAACCACTGCTGGGCCTGTAGGGCGGATTGACCCGGATGAATTGTGTCCTCTCACGTATGGAGCGCTCAGGTATGCCTCTCGAGATCCCCAGCCTCTCCGCCCAATGTCAGTGCGCTGCAGGATTTATTCATGCATTTCAGCTACAAAGGAGGAGGCTGTGTAGCGGCCACTGGATGTTTCTGTAGCCACCTTCGGATGCAAATTTTAAAAGTTAGGATGTATCCTCCGCAACACCAGCAGCATTGCTGTGGGCTAGCCAAAAAACGTGCGTGCAGGCCATGGGGGTCAGAACCCCACAGCACAGTCGCACCGTCCGCGAGAATCAATGCTTATCATATTGTGGTCATATGAACAACCATGTCCGCTCGACCACGAACAATACAGTTAGTTGTGTTTTCCTCCGCCCTCAGCCCTCATGTGTGCCAGTATAATACGCCCTATGGTGTAACCGGAGCGCAGAAGTGATCCGGTCACTAAACCGCGGCACGGTATGGGCATGCGATAAACCGGTGGACTGCAAGTCACACCGCACACCTCTCCCCCGTATTTCACAGTCTCTTACTTGGTGTATGAGCGTGCCGCAATCGGGTCCAGTCACTCAACGGAAGTGCCAGTTCACCACTGGAAATCAGCTGCAACAGTGTCCAGGAGGGGGGGAAGGGTGCGGCGGGTGACCACAGCGGTCCTCAGCCGGGGGGTCCCAATTGAGCCCAGGAACTCGGTGCGGGAATCGGGCACCTACGTTCGGCAGCATACCTGGGGCAGGTGTCGTATGAAAGAGCTATGCGCGAAACGCTGCATCAAGATCCGCCCCACCGCGGCCCGCAGCTCACAGCAATCACGGCACTCGAGTGAATCAACCCGGTACTGTGTGTCGGAAGGGCCCAGCACCGCCGGCCAGTGAATCTTCACTTAGGAATATCTCGGCGATCCCACGCCGCAGCAGGTCCGAATTTTGTCTGGCTGCGGTTGAACATGCAGGCAGTCACCCACGCAGGGTTTCGGTCTTCCAGACAGCCCTATGGCGGATAATTTAGCACAAGATATTACGGTGGGACAGGAGCTCTGAAACCAGGTGGCCATTTTCCTCGTGCGCAACATCGCCCCCCCAGGAAAACATTTTAAGATCGATTACAGTATGCTTAAAAATACATGCACGAACAAATGATCAGGACAATAACATTTTTGAGCTAACTATTCCTTTAAGGCAGAGAACATTTTTTCTGCATTGTGCTAGTATCTCAAGTGCCTCCTTGCCTTAATCCGATTTGCGTAGTCTTGTTTTAATTTCTTTACTAAGGGAAGAGCAATGCTACCCATTTTCCTTGTAAGTATAAGTTCTTGTCTAAACTGTTTCTTTTCAGTATGAGTAACATTATCAAAGGTATGCATATGCAATGTAATATTGCCAACCTTATTCAAAACCTTACCTGGAATCAAACTTAGAAACGTATCTTGAATTAAAGGAACAAAACTACTAGATGTCAACCGATTCCTATTTTGCCCCAGTAAGCAATTTGCCATTTTATTATTAAATCTAATAGCACATTTCGGATTCTTTACTAACTTTACTATTTCCCCCTCTTATTTCAAGAAACAGATTAATGTTAATTTGATTTATACCATGCACCACTGCCATTTTGATGGTCTCCAGGCACTATGGCTCAAGTTCTAATAAAATACATGGGGGGTCAGTAGCACAGATTCAGGGATCAAAGTTGTATACCACCATTGACCTGCCCAATGGATACTGGACAATACCCGTCAATAGGGAGGACCAGTACAAGCTGGCATTTATCTTCGGGGGCAGCAGTACACATGGACCCAGACTCCCTTTGGATACATAAACTCCGGCAATGAATTCAACATCTTCCTACACAAGGCCATGCTCAACTTGAGTGAAGGGGGGAACCTGGCCTATGTGGATGATGTCCTGATTAAAAGCTCAACTGTGGAGGTACATATAGCGGAAATCTACTGTGTTCTGACCCACTTGAGGGTTGCCGGAGCAAAACTGTCCTTCCAGAAGGCACAGTGGTATAGGACCCGTGTAAACTTCTTGGGACATCAAATCACCCCTGAGCGTCTCTGTCCCCAGGCGAAGTAAGTGGAAGCACTACTAAAATTGAAAGACCCCACAACTCTGCGTGAACTATGGAGCCTTCTTCTACTGACTAATTACAGTAGGAAGTTCACTGAGGATTAAGCAGAGGTCACAAGACACCTGGTCCATCTGTTAAAGGGGGGGTCAAGTGGGAGTAGGGTCCAGAACAAGCCGAGGCAGTACAACAACTCAAAAGAAGCCTCTCACAAGCGCCTTGTCTAGCTTACCCTGTCAAAAACAAGGAGTTCTTCTTGGCAACAGGGTTCTTGAATACATGCTTAACAGCAGTATTATATCAAAAGCATGACAAGGTCAATAGAGTCATATCCTATGGAAGTAAGACTTTAACCTCTGTGGAGGAAAAATTCAACGATTGTGAGGAGGCACTCCTGGTAACGGCATGGGCACTGAAAAATGACCGCCCGTTTATCCAGGGGGAGCACATCATAGTGGAAACTCTGCACAAGCCTTTGCAATATCTCCATAGTGATAGAATCCGGGCAGGAAATCTAAGTAATTCCAGAATTACTTCCTGGATTCTGTCCATCCAAGGCTTTCCTGTGGAGGTCAGATATGGGCAAAACAAGAAGAGTCCCCTCGCGCAAGGTTTGGCTGACTTGCATGATTGTCCCTGAAAAAACAGTCTCAAAAAACAGTCTGAAAGTGTCAAAACCCAAGACAACATGGAGGCGTACCTGTATTCCCTGCACAAGGCCTATGAAGAAGACATGTGCAAGGGGATGCCCACAGTCTATGTGGACGGGTGCTCCTACCATGTTGACAACAACCAGGGAAAAGGAACTGGTGGCCTCCACTGGGTACAAAATCGGTCCTCGCAGTAGTCAGGTGGCAGAGTTGATGGCAGTCCACCAGGCCATCCTCACTGCTATGCAACACCGACTCCATGAACTGGTCATAATCACTGATTCAGATTCTGTCTGGAACGGGTTCGTGGAGCACCTGATCAACTGCAAAACCAGAGGCATGCTGTGTGCAAATAATAAACCACTCACGCATTGGAAGCTCATACAAAATATTGATGATCTGGTCACCTCTAAAGGGATGACCATCTATTGAAAAAAGATTAAGGGTCATTCCAGAATAGAGGGACCAGACAAAACTGGAAACAACCTGGCTGATCAGTTGGCCAAAACCAGAGCCATCCAGGGGGATCTCCTTGAGATCGAGTCCTTGTTTGGGAAATCAAGGTCACTGCTGTCACCAGGTCCCAGACAAATGCTCACAATGAACTTTCAACTGCCCAGTGGATGGAGTAAGGAGACCTCAGATGCAGATTTAATTATGGCACAAAAAGGGAATCCGATTATTGGGAAATTTTACCAAAACATTGAGGACCCCGTAAACTTTCCTCTGATGGAAACCGATTACATTGGGAAAAAGGACCTCAGGGTGTTGATGACGTTTCCCAAAATGTTCTGAATCCAAGACGGTTTATTGATAAGGAGATCCATCTCTGGTTGTGACCAATGGGTGGTACCCACCTCATTCTGAAGCCTGATGCTAAGTCATGCCCATGACGCGGCCACAGCCGGGCATAGGGGGTTTCACACTACTTTAGAAATCTTGCGGGAGGTTGCATACTGGCCACACATGAGGCAGGACCTCAACCAATCTTGTGTGTGCATAATTTCAGCCAACTTCACTCACGCACTGAGCTCCCCTCCCGAAGAGGGGGATGACACTGCCTTGGTCAGATTTACAAGTAGATCTCATCGGGCCCGTGATTCGCTCCTCTAGGGGGAACAAGTACATGTTAACAGTAACATGCTTGTTTACCAAATGGGTGGAATGTCTCCCGGCCCCAAATTGCAAGGCAGAAACCGCAGCTGCCCTGATGATCCCCCACATCTTCTCGCATTTTGGCCTTCCCCAAAGGATTGAGTCAGACAGAGGAAGTCACTTCACCAGCGAAGTGATGACCAAGATGTGGGAGATACTTGGGGTAGAAAGAAAAGTCCATATTGCACACCACTCATCCTCTAGTGGGGGAGTTGATAGGTACAAAAAAACCATTGTGAGCATTCTTAAGAAGTTTGTCGCAGACTCTGGGCCAAGTTGGGACATCTGATTACCGCTTGTCCTGATGGCCATCAGATCTACACCACATTCTGCAACCAAAATGTCTCCATTTGAGCTAATGACTGGATGGAAAATGGTGCTACCTCAGCATCTGCTCAATAGGACACAAGAGCAGACACTGATAAACGCCTCCACAACACATGAATATGTTGAGAATCTAAGAAAACACCTTCAGCATGCTTTTGCGTATGCTCAGCGGAATCTGGAGAAATCGGCAGAGGGGATGAAAACCCACTATAACAACAGAAAAAGAATGCCAAGTAGGAGACAGGGTCTACTTGTACAATTTTCAGAGGAACCAGGCTAAGGAGACAAAATTCCTCGACCCTTCTGGCGTGGTCCCTTTGAAATTGTAGACAAAATTTCACCTGTCGCCTACAGAATCTGTATCCTCAATGGAGAGCTGTCAGAAGAGAAATGGGTCCACATCAATCAGTTAAAAAGTTGTCACCCCAGACACACTTTGCAGCTGATTGATGAGCCAAAGGAAAATCAAACAGAGGAACCATTGGATGAATGAGAAGAGGGATAAAAAAAAGCAGAAGGACATATGTAGGTGCATAGGTATATTTATATAACAGGCAGTATTTTTCTTTAGTGTTACTGTAATAATGAAAAGAAATGTGTTTTAAAAATCAAATGGTTGTTTTTGTCCGGTTGAGTAATTTACATGGTGTGATGGTAATGCTGAGAAATGTTTATGCCCTAGAAAGCGTGTGTTGTAATTATTGACCCACTGTGTAACTCTTCCAGGAAGACTGTCATCTAAATATCCAAAAACCTGTTTTCTCTATATCCTATTAGATAATTAACTTCATTACCTCCTAGTCTGGCGAGGACCTCCCCGGGGACCTGGAAAGGGAAGGAAGGAAAGGGGGTGCCGCTCCATACCTTCCAACCGATAGACGGAAGGAAATCCTGGTGTGCTGCTCCCTATTGGAAGAGAACTCTGTCAAATGAACCCCACTCTGCTCTATTCTCCCTCAACAAGAAGTCGCGGCAGAGCAGGGGGGGTCTGTGTGGTACATTTAAGGCCTAAAGCAGAACCCGCTGCAACAAAAAACACATTTCAGCAGTCACAAAATAATTGCTGTGCTTTGGTCTGCTGAGCACTTATGGGACAAGAGTTGAACACAGCCACCCCAAGAATTGCTGCATTTTGTTGTCATTCACATGAATCCAGAGAAAACAAATCAAAGTCAGAATGGCTGTGCATTGCTGTTCTGTCAGTTAAATATTCAAGGCTGCGCAGGAAAATGACCTACATTTAAAACTGCACTGGTGCTACTTTCATTTTTTTTATCTATTAAAACATGGCCCTGTTGAAGTGTTTTATTTTGAAACCCTATCAAATAAGGCCATCCCTCCCGGAACGGCATTGTTTCATCAGTGAAGTCCATGAAAAAGAAAATAATTCTGCTTCAAGTCCACACGGCTTGGATTTTCTTTTTTAAATAAATCAACAAACGCAAAGTATTTCAAAGAACAGATGCTCTCTCTTGCCTGTGTCAATTACCAAGAAACCAGCTACAAGCATATATATGTGTCTAGAAACTGACCAGATCTATAAAGAACCTTCCAGAAAGTAAATGCCTAGGAAGCTGTGTGCGGGAAAAAAAGTATATTTCTTTTCTATTTCCTTCAGTTACCTGTGTAAGTCCCTAGTATCATTTGGAATAAATCAATTAATTCCCCATTGAAAACTCATGTTAATTATTGTTGCACTTCGAAAGTAACAATTCTGTTGAGTGTTTTTACTAATTATAGCCTTAAAATATAGTTCCAGTAGAACTAATCATTGTGCTAACAAAAACAATTTTGCCTGTGTAGTTTGCTTGTCTTTCAAATCCGATTTGCCTTTCCCATAATAAAACCCATATTATTATCCTATAAAGAGTCATCCCTTCCCCTTAGTATCCTGTTCGGTACCTTTGTTTCAAATCCCAAAAACTTATTTCCGATTTTGATTGCTAAGCCCATTTTCTTAGCTGTTTGCCAGTGTAAAGCCTGTGTGAAATAAGAAATTGCAATTCTGCCATGTGTGATTTTTGTTGTATTGTTTTCCTTCCCAAAATTGATTTTCTCACCTGTGTTCACGTTGCTTTAGAGCCCTGATCAGTAGCCTGTAAGCTCCCTTGCTTCTTTAGTGCAGCAACACAAATTTCTGTCCAAGCTATCCTACCGCAAGAGTGACTGATCCCTACGTAACCAGTGAATTCCAAATATGCTATTTTGCTCATTTTGAGGGTTTTCAATTTTTGTTTTGGTTTCCCATTTGGGGGTGGTGGGTCGAATTTTAAAAACGTTTTTTCTGACTTCTTTCTGACTCCTTGCCACTGCTTTCCATCCACACAGAATTTAGTCAGCAGGTGTTTGGGGAACGTGGTGCAGGGGGAGTGCTTAACCGATGTGACATCTATGATTGTGAAGAAAAGTGATTTGTTTCCATTTCTATTAAAGGTGTCTTGAGTTAGTGTTAGAAGTTGAATTAACTATGTTAGAAGATTTTGCATTTGTATTGCCGCACCACAGTGGCTACTACCCTAAATTTTATTTTGCTCTGATTGTTCATTTGAATTCTAAAAAATAAATATTTCATTGTTACACACCGGCCTGGTTCATGGTCCATTGCGACGCGGGTATTTGTCAAGATGGGTGTGGGACAGGTTGGGTGCCTCGTCAAGAAAGAATACAGGGTTCAAATAAAAATAAAAAGGCGTGTTTTATTGTGTGCCACCTTCAGGGTCAATAGAAGAAGTCTCTGGCTGGAGTGTGCCATGCCAAAAAATGTGTTGCAGAAAGATCTGACATTGAATATGCTGGCCATGCAAATGCATGGAATTTATCCCGATTTTGTTTCCAGGGTCCAGTCACTGCCACAGAACATTTCCCCTCCCAAATATGAACTTGTTGAAAGGTAGACTTCAAGATTTAAATTATGTGTGGCTCTCTTCACAATGTTTAACAGAGCCAGTTTCAAGATTTTGCAATGTTTGGAAAATGTTTTCATTGTACAATAAATGGAATAGCATGTCACTTGAGATGTAATTGTTGATAATTTATTTTGAATGAATTACTGTTTGTAAATTAATGTCACTAGATAGGCCTTAAAAGTTATATTTTTCTTTGATATTTGTATTTATTACCATCAATATAATTGATTTATATTACAACAATAAATGTCAGTCTGATTATTTCAAGTATGTGACTCAAATCAAATGTAGAAGAGACTGGTGCGCTTAAAACCAACAGTTACCAGGAGCTACTTTTGGCTCCGCAGGCCAACTAATGTAACGCTATAAACAAACTCCTTGCTCCCTAGTAGTAGCTCCTGGTGACCGGTTATTGCTGGATACCCAGGCCCTGCTTGTAATTCCAGTTTATCCAATCCTAATTTTGAGCGCTGTTTGTAATTAACTCACAGTAGTTGAAGAATCGAAGCAGAACATTGGAGCAGCAAATATACAGAAACTCAAGTCTCCAGAGCCCTGGTCCTCTCCAGGCTGGTCATCTGCAACAGCCTCTTCCTCAATCTGCCTAAATTCTCCCTTTGCCCCCTTCAACTGATGCAGAATAGGACTGCAAGTTTTATCCTTGGCCCAATCCCAGGGACCACATCTCTCAAGCCCAAAAATATCTCTGGTGGCTGCAAGGATCAGGTGCAAGGCTTTCCGGGGCCAGAGACCCCACTACGTCTGACTCTTTCCCTAAATACCTCCCTCATAGAGACCTTCGGTCATTTAGCTGCAATTTTCTGCAGATCAGACGCTATTCCAAGCAGAAAGTGTCAGGTAGATCCCATTCCTCAGCAGGAGCATCTTCTATAATTGCCTCTCTGCTGCTCTTAGGCTTCTGCCTGCTCTCATTAAGTTCCAGAAGATTCTCAAGACTCAACGTTTTTCTTCTTCACCCCCCTCTGTCACATTGACTGGATGGCTGGTCCCTTCTGAGGGCCACAAGGCACCAGGCTTTCTAAGCCCAGTACACCCCAGCACCCTGTTCTACTGCCTCCCCTCACAACCTGCACTTGCCCTTGCCCTTCTGGGCCCCTTTCCCCTAGCAAGCCTGGTGGGGTGTGCATCCCTACTGAACCTGGTTCACCCCGTTCTCGCGCTTCGCATGTGGTCCTCACTCCCTGCTTCCCCTGGTACTTGGCCACCTGGCCTCCCCTTAGCATGAGCTTAGCTCCATTGGCCCTCTTCATCGCCTCCTGCTCCCCCCTGAATTTGTATACCTCCTTTCACCCCGTACTTCCCTCCCACCCTAGTATTTTCCCTTCTGCCCAATCTACACTTCCCACCCTCCCCACTTCCTCCACCTGCACATCTTGTTACTGCTCCTGCATGATCCGAATGACTCAAGCCCTAGTAGGACCGTTATTACTCCCCCCCACTTTTTTGTTATGTGTGGCCTTGAAACGAAACAAAATATTTTGTATATGTGCTTTACAAATAACCAATAAACAAATAAAACAAATGAAGCCTAAACTCGCTGGAAAGTAGGAATCATGATAAATGGCTGCAGATTACAATAAGCCAAAGGTTTATGTGCCACAGTGTTAGCCAACATTGAAATAATGAGTGAAGGAATATGTCTTGCCAATTTGCACTAGGAAAATGCGCCTATGGCCTTTGCACATTTACTTCTTACTGATGAGGTGTAACTGTTGTGAGAGCAGGTGCATTGATGCCATTCAAATGTAAGTAAATGTTTTCCTATGTGGGATACTTGAAATATAATAGTTGTTTTTCCCTGCTTGCCATTAATATTGTTCTTTTTATGGCATGTGTTCCCAAAACGAATGTCTCTCTGACAGGCTGTGAATGCTGGATGAAGGGACACATTGTTATATGTCCTTGAATCCACTGCACTAACAATTTGAAGGACAACATTTGTTGAATATCCACAAAGAAGTGATAATATTCACTATATTGAAAGTTTACATAGGAAAGTTACGGTTCTATTACCGTGATCTGTCTTTCGAAGTGGTTGATCATCTGTCACATAGGTATCTTCAGATATCGAACTTCATTTAAAAGTAGAACTTCCACCATCAGCCAAAAAAAGAAAACAGAGAGCAGACTTTTCCTTGTGTACCTTATGTCAACGAAGAAAGAAATCCCCCCCGGGGTAATCCAAAATGTTATGAAAAGGTTTTAGAGTACATATAGAAGAGAGGCGAGTGGAGCAATGACAAATACTTGAACATAAGTCTACTATTAGGCAACTTAACACCTGAAGAACTGAAAAATGCAAAAGCATCATGGCATTCGGAAATGTACAAGCAATGTACTCATAAGGTAACCATGGATAGAAGCAAAAGGTTGTATGGAGGGCAGTTATGTGAGCTAACGCTGTCTATCTCAGCCATGAAGAAAAGGAAGAAGTAGAACGAAGCTACACTACAAGTTCAAAAATACCTATGTACGACAGAAATAAATGCTTCTTTTGCAATAAAGAAGGAAAAAGATGAAACCAATTATATTTGATAGTAACTGATTCAGCAGGCATCAGTTTGAAGAGAGCAGTCTAACAATGGCACATTGAAGATTCGTCTTAGCAATTGATCAGATCCTGGGGACCCTAACGCAAAGGCAATTGCATATCACACGTTACGTTGGAACACACATTTAGTGAATGTCTTATGAAGCTAGCCTACACAAAGCAGAAAGATGATGCCAAATTCACTGTCTTATGAAGCAACAAATGTTGCATGTGTATTTTCAATCAGTGATTTTCTCTTTGAAGGCAATGTAACAACAATGGGGTAAGTTGAAAAGCGTTACAGTTAAATTGCAGCTAACTGGTTTAGAAGGACAGATGAAAACAAGAAAACAAATCAAAAGTTTCATAGAAGAAGAGCTTGAATGTATTGGCATTATTTTTAATAATCCAAAAGGGTAAATGAACCACGAGTCTCACTGAAAGTAACAACAGGTGTTGCACTATCTCATGCAGAATAAGAATTTGAGGATACTGAGAAAAATATAAGAACCCTCCTTGAACCAGGTACGATTTTACCAAGAGCCGTACTAACTTGTGAAAAATTGAAGTTCACCACTGGAAGTTTTAAAGTAGTGTATTTGGCAGATGTTGTTCCAAAGGAAGTTCATTTTTTTACAAGTGGTGCTGTCAAGGACAGATGGATATGAAAAGTAATTAAGAAAAGCGGGATACCACTTGTAATGAACAGGGCTCATTAACTGTCACAGATGTTTATATGTGAAATTGCATCACCAAAACAAGCTTCCTACACAAGCACTTCTACCGCACAGTATACCGGCAAATATCCCTTGTAAGTGGCAGTAGGGCTCACAATGTACACAGCCCACAGTAAATTCATCATTACATTTCTGCATAGCATTTCTACATAGCATGGGTGCTTCTATAGATTATGCCAGAGTCCTTTGGTTTGAGACACAGCCACAGAGGTAATAAAATACATGGATGAGTGTAGAGGATCTTACATTCGCTCAGAGTTGGTCAGAGGGAGATTTGCCTCAGTACATTTATGGTGGTCTATCAGGAGAAGGAGGACTCAGCAGAACAAAAGTAGCTAGCTGAGACAGGATCAAGCTGATTTAGAAAAGAAGAGTCTTCATCGAGCAGCGAAAGGAGAGGTCATTATCCATCACGCGAAGGGAGAGTTGGAGAGATTTCCAGGCCTTTGCTGCAGCAACAGAGAACGCTTTACCGCCTATCCAGGAATATTTTATCCAGGGGACCTGAATCATTAGCGAAGATTGAGAGCAAAGTGCTCTAGAGGGGATATAGGCACAGAATGTTTGCCGGAGATATTCAGCCCCCAGTTTGTAAAAAGCTCTATGGACAATACACAGAGATTTGAACACCACACACTTTCCAACAGGCGGCCAGTGAAGCTGTTATAGGAGGGGAGTCATGTGAGAACCGAAAGGGGTGTGGAACACAGCCCATATTCTGCAGGAGCTGGAGTCGACGAATCAAACAGGCTGGTTGAGCCAGATAGATGGCGTTACAGTAGGATGCTGCTCATGACTAGAGCCGATACGACAGGAGTGTGGAAATGAGAGGGAATAAGTGTTAGGACTGTACAGAGGGTTCTCAACTTGAGATGGCCAGCTTGACAGACAGCTGCCACCTAGTCAGAGAGAGATTGAGAGAGATGCTGAAATTATAACACCCAGATCGTTCACTACAGTAGCCGGCACCGGACACGGTCTGGAACGAGCAGGCCACAAGTCAAGGGTCCAGAACAAAGAGGGGGGGACAGATCCAACTACCAGCACCTCTGTTTTATCACCATTCAATTGCAGCCAGTTCATGGTCATCCATCCACCCACAGCCTCCAAGCAGTTCCTAAGATGAGCAGCCATATCGGGGAAAGACAGATCAAGACGTAGAATAATTTGTGTGTTGTTAGCATAGGAATAGCAGAGGAAACTGTGGGAGTGGATGAGAGCCAGGAGTGGCTAGATGTAAATATTGAACAAGGTAGGTGACAAGGCGGAGCCTTGTGGGAATCGGCATGACAGAGGCACCCGTTCGGAAGAAAAGGGAGAGAGAAAGATAGATTGAGTGCGACCAGAGAGAAAAGAAGAAAACCAGGTAAGCACCCTGCCAGAAAGACCTGCTGAAGACAATAGGGATACCATGGTGGGGTGGTCCATGGTGTCAAACACCACTGAAAGATCTAATAGAATTAGAGCCCCTACAGCACCCTGGTCAGCTAGACGGGTAAAGTCATCTACCACAGATACAAGAACAGATTCCGTGCCCCGACCGGGGTGGAAGCCAGATTGAAAAGGGTCAAAAAAGAGAGAGAAGATTCAAGAAAAGAACTCAGCGAAGGAGACATTAAGGATTCAAGCAGCTTCATAGAGAAAGAAAGAAGGATGGAAATTAGACAGAACTGCCAGATCCAGAGAAAGTTTTTTAACAGAGGATCACCAGCACATGTTTCAGGTCATTGGGAATAAGGCCTGAGGAGAAGGAGTTATTAACTGCTGTTGTGACTCAAGAATTGATATCAACCAAAACAACTTTAATAATAGAAAGAGGAATGGGATCCAAGGGGGAAGCATATTTGAGTTAATTAATAGCGGACAGAACGTCTGATGCGGAAAAAGTCGGAAAAGTGGACCAGGTCAAATCCGGAATGATATTTAAGGATGGCACAATAGACACAGGAAGATGAGGGCAGGACCCAGCGATCTTGCTCTGAATGGTGGTGATCTGTTCTTCATAAAGGATTGACAGCGTATCACAAAGATCCTGTGATGGAATAATATTTGAATGTGACTGAGCAGATGAGGATAGAGACTGAACTAGACTAAATAGCGCCTTAGGTTGATTAATGGATGCTTCAACCTTCCTGCTAAAATAAGCTTATTTAGCAGATAGGATGGCCTTCTGATAAACCCCTGTGGTTTGGCAAAGGAGGGCTTTGTCAGCTGGGTCATAGCTAATTCTCCACTTCCTTTATGCCTGCCTGCAAGATAACCTAAGATATTTAAGGTCATCAGTGTACCAAGGTTCAGATGAACGGGTTTTTAATATGCAGTGCTTAATAGGAGCAATAGACTCAGCTGTCTTAGTGAATGCAACAGACAGAGTGTTCAAATTACAGAAATTGGACAGAGCGCAGTGAGAGACAATTTGAGTGGCTAAATCTTGATGAGAGGCAGAATGCCAGCTGCGCTTCCTGGATGGTTGTCCAAGTCGTGGCGACAGAGTGGTCGCTGACTGCACTGAGAATTCACCAACATGATGGTCAGACCAAGAGATAGGCAAAAATCAAATCAAGGATATTACCCAGCCAATGGGTACGATAGGTGACATGTTGGATTAAGCCTAGATCCAGTCAGGATGCTAAAAACTGAGATAACATTTGCTTGCTAGGTTTGTTAGCTGGAAGATTAAAATTGCCAGCAATGAAAAGGTTAGAATATTTCTGCTGGAGTTCAGACACAAAAACTGAAAAATCATTGCAGAAGGTCCGATCAAGACCAGGGGGGCGATAGATAAGCAAAACATACACAGTAGAGGATGCAGATGTTTGAATACAGGCCAGTAGGAATTCAATGTTAATATTACATTTGATTGCAACAAGAGTAACTTCATAAGAAGTTTTAAAAATCAATGTCATACGCACCCAGGATGAGGTTGTGACGCAGAATGGCATAGTCTGGAGGGAGAGCTTGTATGAGTAAGGGATCAGAGTGGTTGTGAAGCAAAGTTTCAGAAATGCAAAGCAGATGCGGTTTATGATCGTCAATGAAATTATAACAGTCCTTAGCATGGGCTACCAGGGAAGACACATTACATAAAAAACAAGTTAGAGGAGAGTCCACAGCTCGACACGTGTGACCATAACTGTACTTTATGATGCAAATGTTGTGTTGAAGATTCTATCAGAGAAGTGCGTAAGGAGAGCAGCTGAAACACATACGTCGCTCAGGCTTACACTTTTTAAATGCATCATTGATGAATTCTACAAGGAGCAAGTTCAAATCAAGGAAATTATGTATCTTGAGTTTAAGAAGTCACCTAAAAGTTTACAAGTGGATGATTTCCAAGAAACAAAATCAGTCCATAATTACGTTGTGACAGTTATGAAAAGTTTGAATGTGATGGTCAAAATGGAACCATTTCAGGCTAAATCTCAAGAAAAAACAACACTCAGAGTTGCTCTTCAGTCATTCATATGGTGGACACAATGCTTTTATTGGCACAATGTTGATTCATTGGCAGGTTTTTTTTCACAGAGTTTTTTGCTGCTGATTTCCAGCCGAAAAAACGTATTGAAAAATATGGGCAGAGTGGAATATAAGGGATAAGAGGTGTGGGGAATAGGTAGTTAAAAAACTGGGATCTGGGTTGGGGGAGCCCACAAAATAAAAAAAAAATCTGATTACTTTTTAGGCCAAAAATCGGCAGCAAAAATGTCCATGAAAAAAAAATGAAAGAATGAGTTTCAGAAATACAATTGGGCAGTAAGCAAGACAAAGGTACTCTTTTGTGCTTTAGGTTCAGATGAAGCTCTGGCACATCAAAATAGGGTAATGAACGTGCTCGGTGGTGTGGTTAATATTACTCAAAAGAAACAGGCTCTAGCACGATTCTTTTTAGCCTCTCCTGAGCTGTCAAGGCTGTTTACAGAATCACAAAGTGTAGGAATCACAGGTTACGAATGGTCAAAGCATCACTACCTAACAGCATCCAAAGCAACACAGCAAAAGGAAGATGTTCAACAGAACTACTACTTGAACATGACATTGACTAATCCTGTGAATTATGATGGAAAAGAACTCATCAACATCAAGAATGCCAGAAAAAGGTTACCAAAGACCCAACAGCTTTAAACAAGACTGAATTGAATCAGACTGTACCCTGTGGGCACCAATGAGGAAAGAGAACCTTCAGCCGTGTAAAGGTGCACGCAAAGTTGTCATGACAAAAGTATCAAAACCTGTAGTGGAGTTGAAGGCAGATCGTTCTTTGTTCACACATTTGCTGATTGCTTCACAAACTCAAACTGGCATAGATCTACAGGAATGCTTGAGCAACTACAAATTCTCTGCAGCACCTCTTTCAATGTTCAACCTAATTGGTACCATGATTTTAGCTGCAAACAGAAGCAAGCTGACAACGATACTGGAAGAGGAACAACATACAGAGGTTGCTAGCAGCATGTCAGAAATCTCTTCATTTGTTACTGAGGACAGATTATCTGTACCAGAGCAAACATATTCAGCAGCTGCCCTTGGTTGAATGGCAGAATTTCAAACACTGCACAAACAGTGATATGTGAAGACATGCCATGACCTTGCAATTGAATTCAACAAGATAGAACCTTATCTGCTCAGGTATGATGAAAATCATTTAGTATTTGATACCTACCTAGAAAATTCACTCAAGAACTCTATGCAAAGGAAAAGAGAAGAAAAAGCAACACCTGTTAAGTATAAAATCACGGATTCTACAAATATTGAAAATGTTTCCACGAGAATCCTCCTATTGCATTTGAAAACTAAAGATGAGTTAACAGTTTACCTCTCAAATAAAGCAATTCTGCATGCACAGAGGATAAAAAGAAGCCTGATAGCCACCTGGAGACATTGGAAGCACACATGAGGAGGCAGACATAAAAATTGTTCTTCACTCCCTTTATTTATCACGTCGTCATGCTACTTCCCTCCGCATGTTTTCAACAGATACCAATGTGTTTGTCCTTTCACTGTGGTGGTCACTGTTTTTCCCATCTGACAGCATGTTTGACACAGGAGTTGAAACTAAAAGATGGTTTGTAGATCTCAAACGTGTGTGCTCCTGCTTAGGGCTTACAAAAGCCCAGGCATTACTAGGCCGTCATGCTCTTTCGGGGTGTGATGTTACCGGGTGCTTCACGAAGAAAGGAAAACTGTCTTTCTGGAACCTTTATAAGACTTCAGAAAAAGAAATCCTTGAAGCTTTGGGAAGACTTGGATCTGTAGAAGAATTCAAGAAGGAAGATGAATGATTGATAAAGCTATTCGTTTATCATGTGTACTCGCCAGGAACAAAGATTTCGGACATTGGTAAACTGCGCTGGTGGATGTTCACAAAAAAAGGGATGCAAAGTGAAAATCTGCTGCCAACAAGATCCTCTCTAATACCATACATCTTAAGGACTAATTACCAGATGATGGAGTGGCAACGAGCTGTTCAACAACACCCAAATCTCCCAGAGCCATCACAATTTAGGTGGGAGAAGGCAGATAATCAATATTATCCTACTATGTGTACACTTCCTTGTGCACCACAATCAATGAAACAGCTGTTATGGTGTGCATGCATCCAAGGACGGCATGCTGTGCATTTCAAATGTGCACAGAACTGCAAGTGTGGTGATGACGAAGAGCTCAGTGATAATGATTTTGTAGATGACGAAAATGAACTCTGGCACTCAGAAGATGACCTGTAAAACATTAATTTCTCTCTTCAAATACAAAAAGCTATTGTAATTTTAATAAATTGTATATTTCAATAAGAAAGTTGCAAATGATTTCAAACTGTAAAATGTAGTGAGCATACAGTCAAAGAAAAGGTTTGTGATGAAGTAGCAATAATTTACCAGGCTATATCTCAGAAACGGCAAAAGATATCAAAAAATTCCTAACATGAACTTTTCTATTCCTTTGATAATTTTTAACAAAAAAGTACTTAGCAAATATTTCATACAACCACCTAAAAGCAGTTACAGCTGAAAAATGAAATTAGTATCCTTAACGGCAGCCATCTTGGATTAACATTGTCACACAGGCCCTCTGCCACAAATTGAGACAAAACACCTGCTAGTACATGATTCTATGCTTTATTATCAATGCATCCCCAGTAGGCATACCTTCCCTTCATTCAAAATCCCACAGAGTAGGTTATAGTAACAGATGCCCCTCAACTAAGTGTTAAAAACTAGATGCAAGCAGTTAATCAAGAAAGGGGTGTAAATGTTGGGAGTGGATGGGGGAGCTGCACTATTCGTAATAGAGGTACAGATCACCTTCAACCAACCTGGTGGTTGTCGCAGATCTATGTGATCACTACGCGGCTGAAAGTTTCACACAGGGAAATTCTGAATGTGAAACTGCAGGTGCAATTGATCACATAGATTGCACATCTATGTTTTCCTCCCACAATCTTTACCTTGCGACTGCGTGGGACACCCCGTAACCCCCAAACCCATTATACTGTACAAGGTGAGCGGGGGACACCCACGCAACCCTTGCTCCTCTTGTATGGTATAATGGGATTTCCTCATTTTCGTTTACGCAGCAAACGTACATTCCTTTTTTTTTCTCGAAATATCGCGCCTTTGTAGTGCCATCCGGACTTGAATGCCTGGGGGAGCTGTCCTGCCTCGGGTGGGCTGTACTTTCTGAGGGGCTGTACCACCTGTGGGGGCTGCCTGATGATGAGGCATATGAGGGTGTGTCCTTGTCAGCCACCGGGGTGTAGGTGCGACGGCAGTGTGCCCGGGACTTTGGCCTTGGGCTGTGCACCTCCACACGGTCATAGTGGTGTGCTCATTTCAGGCACATGCATGTCTTCAGGTGTGGGGGCTGCTGCAACATGCTGGTCATTGCTGCTTGTCCCTCCCTCCTCCTGGGTGGTTGATATTGTGCCACTTTAACTGCCTCCTTCTGGTCGACCCTGGAGGGTTGTGCCCTTGGTGTTGTCATAGCCCTAGAGGGTTTGTGTGTTGGAGTTGGCATGGCCATGGAGGGTTGTGCCCTTGGTGCTGCTGTGGCCCTTGAGGGTTGGGCCCTTGGTGGTGGCATGGCACTGCTGCAGTGTGGAGTGGTGGGTCTTCTGCCTTGGTGTGCCCTTTCGCTGGGTGCTGGTGGAGGCGTACGTGGGTGCTGGATGGGATGGCCTGCTACCTCATCCTCCCTGGACGCCTCAGGTGTATCCTGCGTGCTTGTAGGGGACATAGGGGATGGCATTAGGTCACATTTGCTCGCATGTGTTGGCATGCATAGCAGTACCTATGGGGGGTTTGCACAGGGTGGTTGGACTCATGCACAGGCCTGGCCTGCTTGAATTTTGCAGTGGGTTGGTATATATGAGGCACGAAACAGGAAGGGGGACACGCTTGCGAATGTGGCTTCCCGGTGGTGGCATGGGTTAATTGTTGACATAGGCATTTATTGTCTGGCAAGCATCTTGTTTACATGGCCAGCTGGCAATGGTGCACTGCTGTGCCCACGCCATGGCTGTGTGTTGCATGGCACTTGGATTTTTCCATTGGCTGCCCTCCCCATAGCTCAGGCTAACAGAGGTGGCCTAGGTGCACTGGCACAAGGGTCCTGCTGTGGGTGCCTGTGGTAGCTCACACACACTGCACCCAGTCACAATGCATGGCTCATAGAAGTTCACACTGGGGAATGGCGTGGTGGGATGTGGTATTGGGGGGGGGGGTGAAGTTGACTCACCTTTGGCTTCCTGAGTGGCAGCGCCTGCCTCCGCTCCTCCGACTCCCGCTATCCCTGCCATGTCTATGATGCTGCTGCAGTGCTCCTCCAATGGCATGAGCTCCAGTGGTGTGGTGGTGATCCGCCTCCGGTTGCCATGCAGTTTGTACGGTGCTGGGCTAGGATGCCCCAGACCCGGAGGTTGGCAAAACGCTTACTGCAGTCTTTCCCATCCCTGGGGACATGGACTACTGCACACACCTTCTTGCTGATAGTGCCCCAGATGTGTTTGTGGTGCTTTGAGCTGGTTCTTTTATGGTGGGCCCCATACAGCTCCTCATAGTGGCCTAACACATCCTCCACAAGGACGTTGAGCTCAGACTTCATACATTTCGGCGTACGGATCTGATACTGTGCTGACTTGCCCCTTGCAGGCTCCTGTGACATTTGTTGTCTTCAGTTGCTCTGGATGACTGCCAGGGGCTCCGATTTTTTATGGATTGTGATTTCCAAAATGGTCAACCCAGTCTTTCCTGTTCCGGCGGCGATGCATTTCCTGCGTGCTATTACTGCGCAATATTACTGCACAATATTGGCTGCCTTTAGCGTTATTTGGGTCGAGCAGTATTAGCGTTAACGTCGAGGACATGTGCATGCGTCCATCGACTCGTAATACAGTGGTTTCTGTGTGACTATTCCCGATGGTAACTCTAATACAGCTCGACGGTAATTACGCCGAGATAACGCCCAACTCGTGATGAGGCCCTCCCTCTGAAAACAGAAAGTATGAGGAGAGAGATACAGTGGCAAAGAGAGACAGTACATGAATTGCCAAGGACAGGTGGCATAGAGAAAGGCACCGCCTTGAGAGATGGCTGTGGACATAGATACACAGAGAAATTGTGGCAGGAAGAAACAGTCAAAGAGAGAGTTATGGACAGAGGCACACAGAGATAGAAAGGGTAAACAAAGCTGGACACAAACTGTAGGGCACAGAATGACACGGCATCCCTTACACCTCCATTGTTTGAACTGTGTGACTCCTCTCCATCCTTACACCACTAATGCAGCACTTCCATGAGACATGCATTTCCAACCGCAGAGCACTTCTAGCACGTATGCGTCAACAATGCTATGTATAAGATTTGGAAGTTGGCACATCACAGGCACATATAACTTTGGATCAGGCACCTTCACAGTCACACGCAAAACACACACACACACCCACTCACTGATTTATTGCACTAACATTTTTATCAAAATCATTTCCCAGTCTTTATTGCTCACTTTCTCTCTCAGACTGTAACTCAATCGCCATAACTCTTTCACTCATATTCCCACTGACTCATCACCTTTTATCACTCTGTCACTGTCGAGTTCTCAATCTCGCATCATTACTTACTCTCTCTATCCATGTCTTTATCGATCTTTCCTCTCTGTGAACTTAACAGTCTCAGCATTATAAACACGTTTTACTGCATTTGGAAAGTACTCCAAATTTCTTTGCAAATTTTGAATTAAAAGGATGGAACTTCTGGCATATATTGTTCAAGCAAGCCTTACAATGGTCTTTGGGCACAGAAAGTATAAAAATGTATTCTTTAAACATGACTCAGATCATTTTCTTTGTGCACAAATACTGTAAAGAGGGGTAGAGCTAGCACATATTGGTGAGGCACGCAACATGATGGTCTTTGAGCACAAGGACTATGAAAATATTTTACAGTGTCAATGCTGGCATATATTGTTTGAACGGGGTTCAGAGAATTTGGTTTCTTTGTCTATTTTATTGTTTATTTTTACGGTGCCCACTGTAAAAACTTTTTGGCACCCGAGTTGAATAGGTGAAAAGGGATAGAACTGCCTTTCGAAACCTTGTCACATTCGGATCAGGGAATCACTACAGGAGAGGGACCCATTGAGAAGGGATGGGCACACACAGGAACCCACAATGAGCATACATGGAACAAGAGCAGATCAACACAAGAGACAAGGTCATCCACAAGATATAGCAAATCAAACATGGACCAGGGCTGAAAGACACAGAATATCAGCTAAGTGCAGTACAGCTGGAGACCTGCAGGAGCCCAAAGCAAAAATGCAATAATACAGCAGGTTTGCTTGAGAAGAGCAGAAGACCCTGCGGGGAGCAGTCCAGGGGGCCAATGGAGTGAGGCTGAGGATGGTCCACCTAAGAGCAAAGTATTCCTGGGAAAAAGGTATTTAGATTTTTACTGAAGTGTAAATGGCTTTCTCCTACTGGAAGTGTGTTAGGCAATCAATTCCATAGGTGGGCTTGAGCTGATCTAATCATCCTACCGACCAAGCTTCCTTTTCTTGGTGTGGCATGCCACAAGAGTCCAGGAGGTGGAATCTCTCAAGGACCTGGACAGGCAGTAGTTCAGCAGTATGAACTGAACACGCACTGGGATATGCCCCAAATAGGTCCAGTGAATGATACAGGTGATTTTGAAGGTAACACATGCCTCAACTGTATGGAGTTTAGGGCAGTGTGAGATGATTATGAAGTCTGAGGCTCAGGATTTAACTGGCTACCCAGTTCTGGATGATCTGAAACTGGTGAAGTTAGAACCTAGGCAGACACAAGTAGAGACTGTTACAGTAGTACAATCTCGAGAGGACCATGGCTCTGGTGACCTGCTGTCCAGGTCCTTGAGTTAATCCATCCCTAGGACTCTTGTGACCTGGCACACTAAGAATAGAAAGCTTGAAGGTAGGCCCGTAAAATCAGCTCAAGCATTTATATGGAACCAAGAGGAATCCCACGGTTGTAGATAATAGGATGAGAGAAAAAGACCAGAGCGGACCTGCACTTATCTGTTTCAAATGAAAGTCAATATCCACTTGAGTGAAGAGTCCTTAATGCTAAAGGAGTTTTCCAGGTGGCTTGTAGTGTTAAAGGCAGAATATCAAGCAAGATCAGGACAAATTAAGTTTGCATCAAGCGACTAAAGGGGTTTATGCCTTTTAAAGAGGAGTGAAGACTCTGTTTCCCTCAAAGGGCGGACCCGCAATTGATTTTCATTAAGAAAGGCATTGTTTTCCGTAAAGGCCAAGAGTTGTGAGGTGGCCAGCTTCTCCAGAACTTTGTAAATAAAAGGTCTAATCGCAATGGACTGGTAGAGATTGCAGGGTTGTCAGTAGGCTTCTTGAACAAATATGGTATTTATTGTTAATGTAAGGATCATGATGGTCTTTGGGCACAAACAGCATTACCTGTTTTTCAGTGCCAATGCTTTCATACATTGTTTGGATAGGACTTGGATAATGTACTTTGGGTATACTTAGCTTAAAAGGTAGGCAGTACTAGCACATATTGTTGAGGCAAGCCTCATGATGGTCTTTTTACGCAAGCAGAATTAAAATATTTTACAGTGGCAAATACTATCATATATTGGTTATATAAGACTCTGAACATTTCCTGTGTGTACCTCTAGCCTAGAAGGAGGGTTGCACTGGCATACATTGTTAAGGGAAGCCTCATTATGGTATTTGGGTTTAAGCAGCAAGAACATGTTTTTTAGTGGCAATGCTGACATCCATTGTTTGGTCAGGGACCAGTGAATGTTCTTTGGGCACACCTAACGGGCAGTGCTAGCATATATTCATGATACAAGCTTCATGCTAGCTGTTGGGCATGAGCAACTTGAAAATGTTTTACAGCAGTAATGTTGACATATTCTTTAGAGATGCTCAGGTAACTTTGATTGGGCACACTTAACTTACAGGGATGGCAATGCTGGCATATAAGTCAAGCTTCATGATGACCTTTGGGAATAAGCAGCATGTAAATACATTTTACAGTGTCAATGCCAGCATACCTCCGCAGCTGCATATCATGCCAAACTTATCAACGCAGTCAGACCCTTTCTCTCCAAAGAGAACTGCACCAACATAGCCAGAGCCATCACCGGCTCTAGGCTAGACTACTGCAACGTACTCTTTCTAGGAACCTCCAACAAAAACTTAGAGAGACTACAAGTAATACAGAACAACGCTCTCCATGCAGCCCAAGGCATTGCTAAAAGAGAACACATCTCTTAGACCAGAAAACTAGCCCACTGACTCCCAATAAAGGAAAGGATCGTATTCAAAGCCCTGACACTGACCCACAAGTGCATTCACCTCACTGCTCCAGCATACCTCTCTCAAAGGATCCACCCCGTCTCCACTGCCAGGCCAACCAGATCACCGTACACCAACATGCTCTCGGTGCCACTAGTAAAAAGAGTAAAAGTGGGCGGATCCAGCTTCCCCTATCTCGCGCCCACTCACTGGATTGCCCTACCTCCCACTATCCGAGGTGAGGCCTCCCTCACCACCTTCCGCAAAACTCTGAAAACTACCCTCTTCACATAAGGCCCGACACACCAGCACAAATACTGATCATATATGTTGTAATATACGTCCCAATGCAATATCTGTAACAACAGTATGATATCTTGTAGTATTCATAATGTGTTAACAATCGCTTTCATGCCTGTACCATGTAACTAAGTTATTGCAAGTAACAGCGCCTCAATGCCCCTGGGCTGCTTGCGCGCTATATAAATATAAATAAATAAATAAATACATTGGCCCTCATTACGACCCTGGCGAGCACTGCGGAAAGCTGCCGATAGCGCCATGGAGGTTGGCGGATTTTCCGCCCCATGCCGACCTTGGCGGGGCGGTAAATCCCCAATCCCCATTTTACCCTTCCCCATTCCCATTTTTGCCCCATAGGGTATAATGGGAGTGGGGAAGGCGTTAATTGCGCCACCGTAAAATACGGTGGCGTAATTAACATCAAGGTCCCGTAGCGCCATGGATTTCTCCGCCCGGAAAAACCAGACGGAAAACGTTCCATGGCGCTACGGGAACTCGTAGTAGGGCGGACGGGTCCGCCGCGAATACCGCTGGCGTAAACCCACTCCGCCAGGGTCGTAATGAGGGCCATTGTTTAAACAGGACTCGGGGAAATATTTTTTGTGCACACTAATTTGAGAGGACTTCAGCACCGAAATATATTGTTGAGGTAAGTCACATGCTGATCGTTTGGCATAAGCTGTTTGAAAATGCACTACAGTGGCAATGTTAGGATTTATTATTTGGAGAGGATTCAGAAATTGCAACGTATTTCAAGAAGAGGTTTTCAGTTTCATTGAAGAACCCATTGCATTTCTGAGACAAACCAACTCCACAGATCTCATTGTCATCAGAAGGGTGATGCCTGTATTCCTCACATTGCTAATCTCGAGTGGGAATGTGGAAAGGCCATTTTCCAAACTCCCACTAGTGAAAACAAAGCTGCATTCCACATTAAATCCTCAAAACTTGGAGGCCCTTTCAGTGATGTCACTGGAGCAGACATGTGAAGCATACCTAAATGACCGATTGGCTGTCTTTAAGGCACAACGTGACTGCTTATAGAGCTTTGCCCCTTTTAAAGGTTAACAAAAGCATTTGGGGTATTTTTGGTCAGAGAACTGTCTTTCCAACTTCCCACCCTTGGCAACCTTCTAGAACATTGAAGCTGTTAGAGGATACATGTTGTGGTAACCACCAAAAATAATAACACTAAATGTAAATAAAGACAGATTCGGGAACTGCTACAGGATCTTATGTCATGTACAAAATATGTTTATGAAATTATAATAAAGGTATGCGGCACACTTTAGATGTACCATCCCAAAGGGCCGCAGGACGCACCTCTAAATTCATGACCTTGCCTCAGTGCTGCAGATTTCCAAATTGTTGAAATCTGCTACTGAAGTGACCAATTAGGTCTCCAGCAGGTATCGCCATAAAGACTGGTATTGACGGGGCAGAGTGAGTCGCCTTTCAGGCCCTCCTGACTCTGCAACTGACTGAGCAAAAAAGCAAAGGAAGGTTTTGATCATTATAAAGAAAGAGGCACAACTCAACAGAAGTTAGGAATCATTTAAATTAATCAAAATCAAGACAGTATAATCTATATACAAAATGCAAATATATTGTTCAACAGTCACTCTTCAATTTTGACTTCAGTTGTGAGCACAGAATGCGACCCACACCCCACACTAACCTAGGGACCTCCAGGATGTCCCTAATCACTGGGTCTACACAGCTGTACATGCTCATCGTACTGCCTGATTGGTTTGAACCCCTTATTGGTTCACACCTGGACATCACCAACCTTGCCCATTGACCTCATCAGCCAGTAGAAGTGAGCCAAAATGCCCCACCCAATATACCCTAAACGCCACAAGGAAGAGACATCCTACCTCCCAGTGGCTCCAAGTTTAGAGCTGCTTGGGGTGACATTAAAGAGCTGATGATACGAGGGTGTGGGTGCACCATCATCCGACACTGCTTTGGAAATATAACTATGAAGAAGTACCCTCCCACCCCCAAATATTCTTTACAAACATATTTCTAAATCCAGTTTTCATAATGGATTTGGTCAATTTGCTTTAAACCTTTATTCCGGGAGGAGCATTTTTTACCCCAAAATTAACCCTTGCAAATGTTGTCATCAAAACATACTTTTATTAGGTTGGAAGGATGGTAATTCAGGGGCAGGCATGATGTGCCAGTTCTTCAATTGAGTATCCAGGGTCAGCACTTAGACTCCTTTAGCCAATCGGGACAGCAATTTAGTTCTTCCAGAATGGACTGTTAGTCTTGGACAGTCAATCTCCCCCCATAACAGGTTTGGGTGCCATTGCATAGAGCAAGAGCTGAGAATCCCAGGCCCATGGTTAGTGCTGAGTCACTGGCACTAGGTGTTATTAATAACACCCTAAGCGTCTTCCTGCCATCTCCCCAAAGGGTTGTGGAGCCTATCTCTGACAGCTCACCCAGCCATACCGGCTCCACACATTCACTCTAAATGAGCATGCTGTCATTTATATTCAAATCTCTTCAGCTGAGAAAAGCAGTTTCATCATATCCTGTATTCGCTGAGAATGGAATTTAAAATGAAAATAAAAAACTGTCCCAGCTGACCCAAGACAAGGGTCCCATCCTGTGCATAGTGCAACCCTTTAACTCCTGCACCGTGAATGCTTTTAATTTATTTCAAATCGCTTCATAGAAAAATAATACATTGCAGACCCACCAAAAAATCACAAAGCACCTAGGTGAAACGATGAAAGAACACCAGGGCCAGGTCCAAGGTTGGTTTGGACAACCTCGCCACCCCCCATTCTAAAGGCCCCTGAACCCAAGGCTCCTGTCTGTACCATCCAGTTCCTACAGAGATTACTCTGCAGCTGGCTTAGACGTTTCCACAATGTACCTATTTTGTATTTGCCTCATTGTCGTGAAACCAGATATGATGTCCACCAGATATCATTTTCTTGACAGGGGCAAAGCAAGGGAGGTGGGAAACTTACTGCGTGGTTCTGAGCCCAGCAATAAATAGAGTTTCGGATTTAGTACCTGGCCTTCCAGAACTGATGCCAGATGTGGCATAGTTGTGCATCGAAGAACAGCATTCACATTCTGTCAAGAGTGCACCCCTCTGTGCTATTGTTATCCTACACACCAAATGCAGCGATATCTGTATTCACACCACAAACAGGAAAAAATGCAGACTAAAAGTCTCTGAAGTCGTTGTTGTGTGGCACATTCTACGACCTTATTGTATTGTGGGCCGAAATGTTTTTTTATGTTCTTAAATTGACAGCATTCCGTCGACAACCTCATGAAGGAGAAGCCCAAGAGGACACTAACATACATTCAAACACGCCCCAATCCATGCGGGAGATGCTAGTCCAATTCTGGTTTTTACTTTGCATTTTGGGAATTGTAGACCTGATTTTCCCCAATATGATTCCAGGATAAGAAGTTTCAAAATGCAAAGTTAAAACCGGGACTGGATTAGCATCTGTCAATTGGAATGGAGCATTTTAGTATTTATGCACTAATATGCTGAATACTAAGTTGAGGTGAACTACAGACACAAGTATTATCTATAATTTCGATATGCTTGGAAAAGTGTCACAAAATTGGTTGAAAGACCACTCTACTAGATGAGGACATTTGAAAACAATGAGCATGAACTTTCCATGCCCAGGATAGTTTCTATCTAGGAGATAAAGATCTTTTTTAAAAGGGCGATTGCAATAGGAAGACATGAAGGAAAATGAATGAGACTCAAAAATGCAAGAAAATGTGTGTGTGACATTCAAGATGGCTGACACAAACCATGTGGAGAAGAATCTAAGATGATTACTTTACACAACTAAGGGAGAAGGGGGGAGCTCGAAATACGGCAATGCCAACGCAACTGAGGTGAGTTCACCATGCCAGCACATTGCGTCCTGATGAAGGATCGCGAACACTGACGTAGGTGCCAGTTGAGACAGACCTTTCACAGTCAGCACTACTGTATTCAGGCATTTTTATTGTATCTATGGAAGTCAAAGCGGGATTTATTTATTTTACTACAGGCTAGGCACTGGAGTATTGCTTTTCAACAAGAAAGCAGCTGAACAAGGCCACCGAAAAATAAATCGCCATGTTATAATATTGGGCAAAGCGATGCTGAGTTGTAGGAGAACATGAAATTCATCATCAAGTGTAAATCACATCAAGATATTTGTTGTAGGTCATCAAATACGAGAAGCATCTGAGTGTTGTTACTAATGAATTCAAAATAGCAATGGAGCATGCAAGCATTTAGGGCAGTCAGAGAATGCGTAGGTGCATTGGGAGAGACATAGCTTCATTGTCCTGGTGTTATATATCTTATTGGCTGTGGCCTGGTGCAGGGTACCTAATCCAGTTCTGTAGGCCACATCTGCAGTACTGTATCCAGTTCTGGGTGCCAATCCGGTAGTATATTGTGTTCTGATTTGGAAGCCTCACATTAAGTACCAACTCTAGTTTTGCCACAACTGGGATGCTGTGTGCTGCTCTGGAGGCCTCCACAAGGATACTGAATCCAGCTCAAGAGGCCTCAGCTGGGGCACTGAATCCAGTTCTGAAGGCCTCGGCTGGGGTGCTTTGACCAGTTCTGGGGGACACACATGGAGTGTTGAATACCGTTCTGTGGGCTACTCATGTAGTATATTGCATTCTGGTTTTGGTGGCCTCACATTGGGTGCTAGATCCAGCTCTGGAGGCCTCACCTGGGGTATTGAAATCAGTTTTAAAGGCTTCAGCTGTGGTACAGAATACATTTCTGAAGGCCTCTGCTGCGGTTTCAGTTGGGATACTGAATCCAATTCTAAATTTCTCAGCTGCGGTACTGCATCCACTTCCGGGGTTGGGGGGACACATGGGAGTGTTTTAATCCAGTTTTGGAGGCCAATCCTGTAATGTGTTTGTTCATTTCTAGAGACCTAATCTCCAGAACCACGAATGTCGATTAGAGACTGTCACAAGGAGAACCACTGAGATGTTCTAAGAGAGAGAAACAAGGACTTACATTTGGATTGTCTCGAGGGGAGAAGCTAGAGAGGGGGCTATGAAACGGACAACTAACTTCCTAAGTGCCAGCAATGCTTCCAAATGGACGAGAACAGTTCAGAAGCGGTGCACTTTCAAGACAAGGGCCATGCGAGAAAAGTAGTGGGCAGAGGCCCAGAAGTAATAAGAGAAAGCTTTGTATAGAAAATGGACAATCGCCTTGTCAATTGGCCATGCAGCGTGGGTGGAGGGGGAAAAGTACAGCTACTAAAAGGTGCTGCTGACAGACCCACACAACCAACAGCAGGGTCAAAACAAGTGTTCATTAACGCTGACCATGAAGTGTGTCAACAAAGCACCAGGGTCTCTGAGTGGAAACAGAACTCTCCAAAGGAACCTTGGGAAGCCAATAGTAGGAGAAGAGCGACTTAAGAGTGGTCAGAAAATGATTGGTTGGATGACGGGCAACAGCTGTCTCCTAGAGTTGGACGAACAGGAAGTAGAAGTGAGGTGGGACACTGGTTGTAAGCTTAACCGCAATAATTAGGGGTTTAGTTGCTTTTAGAATTTGAGGCAAGTAAGAATCTGAAGTGGACAGGTCAGCAAATAGATGAGCACACTGCCCCTGCCTGCCCTTATCCTTTCTAGCTGTTAATGTATGTACACAATGCAGGCTGCCCATCTGTTGGTTAACAACTCGACAGCCTTGTGTTGTGAGCGGTGTACTCCTTCAAGACATTAGCTTGTCTTGAAGACAGACAACCTCAATGGAAGAAAGGTCAATATCCGACTAGCGCTTTGAAAATACAAATTGGTTTTAGGGCTTTGTGCTTGCTGCTTCTATTGTATTGGTTTGCATCCTCAAATTCCTATTGGGTCCAATCCTATTAAAGTGCATCTTGTACACCACACACAGTCTGCTCCTTTCCACACTACAATCAATATCCTGGGCGGGTAGGACCTACATACCCAGGGAACCATGATTCCAGTTCTGAGATTTACTTTTAACAGATTCATAATTAGAGATTGGGCCCTTCATTTGGGGGCCTTTGTACAAGTGAAAAATAGTTTAATACCTATTGTGCTTTAGTGCATAAAATGAAAGACCAGGACTGAAAACATGGTGCCCTGGTGACATGTAGCCTTGGGTTGACAGCAAAAGGAAAGGCAAGACTACATCTCGCAGGGTAACTGCGACAGGAATACTTGCACCACACACTCAAGGGGGGATATGAGTTCACCTGTTGGCGAGCCCTGGCAGCTGGGGAATGTACACATCTAGTGCTGGTATTGGCTAAGGATGCTTTCCAGTTCCCCTCCCCTAGAAAGTTAAAGGGTTGCTCTGTGCCACCGGACCCCCTCAGATCTTGATTTCAGTCCGGAAGGTCTGTTGCACATGCTCAGTGTGCTTGGCAGGGTGCCGCTTGGCTTTGACAGTCAGCATCCCGTCTTCGCCCAGGGCAGAGTTGACAGAGGTGGGGTCCACATCTTCAGGCAGCTTGCACTTGTGAGTGAAGGTGTTCATGACCGTTCCATCCGTCGCAATCTAGAAGACAGTCATAAGAGAGAGTCAGGGTGGCGAGAGGAATACGGACAGACACAAGTAACACTGGAGAAAGACACATTGGTAGACGTGTACAGGTAACTAGATCAGTGTGAGGAGGCAAAATGGACTCTCAATCCAGGCTTCCGGTAACTGACCCTCCCAGACGTGTAAGCGTACATATACCAAGATTATAAATCCCAACTAATCGGTTCCGGCAAAGAATATGAACACACACATCACATATAAGGATTCTAGACCCAGCCAGCTTGTACCAAACATGCATTCTAATATGAACATGCACATTTATTGCACAACTTAGATCATTTCTTAATAGACATCAAATCACACAGATACAGGGAAACTACTGCCCAAGCAGCATGTTCCTTTCTAGTCGTGGGGCTATAAACATGAATGGCATTGAGTCTGCGGCCAGCGCGTTTCTTCCCACTCATGGGGCAATACTGATAGAGGCAGGCCAGTGACCGATCAGTGTTTTCCTGTCTGAATCGTGAGGTAATACAGACAGTGAGCAACACACGTGTTTCTTTCCTGTCATGGGCCCATTCAGGCAAAGATAATCAAGTTATCAACCTGCATGTTCCTGTCCAGTCATAGAGACATAGCAAAACCTACATTATCCAACCAGTCTTGTCTAGCACGGTGCCATGCACATACAGGGAATCCAGTGATTAACCCATATGGCCTATTTCTCAGGCACCAATCCATACAAACACAGGGAATCAGGTGACTGGCCAACATGTTTCATGCAACTAATAGGGACATCTATTTACTAGCCTTTGTGTCCCTCCTAATCAGGCGACCATGTACCATACAAGGAATCCAGTCAATAATCAGTGTGTTCATTTCCAGTCATGGATCCCCATTGTGGCCCAATATACTTGTCCCAGCCCATCCCAGAGAGGGAGGGATTTGAAGGTCGGGCTGGATCCCCTGGTTGCCTTAGATTACCATTTCAGGTCATTAGTACCTGTTTTTTTCATCCGCACCCTCTAACAGGATTTCTGGACTACTTTTCCTTGCCACACAGGATCCAAATGGTAAATGCTTTTATAGCCAGTCGTGTGGATTGTTGGAATGTGGCATATTTAGGACTGCGTCAATCCACTCTACATAGGCTTCAGATTGTGCTGAATTCTGCCGCTGGTATGATCCTTCATTTAGAGCGAATGGCCCGTATTTCATCAGCCCTACATATGTTGACTGGTTCGGTGGAGAAACGTCTGCCGTTCTTATCAATGTGTCTAGTGTACATAAGTCCATCCGTAACCCGTCACCCGCCTTTTTTAGAGATCAATTTACTCAATATAAACCGCCTCGCTTGCTGTGCTCTTTCTCTGCTGGTCTATTGGCAGTGCCTAACATCAGACTGGTCCGTTGTGGGGAGGGGGACACTTCCTCTTTTCTTGTGGTCCAACTTTGGATTGCTCTGCCCACTCATCTGTGGTTTTTGAGTAGCCACTTGGAGCTCAAGGAGAAACTAAAAACCTTGTTGTTTCCTCATTAGCATTCCCTCCCTTTAGTGTGGTTATGTTGCTGTTTTGACACCTTAGCACCTAGTTCCCCTTTCAAAGGTGATATTTGGCACTCTATAAGCACATGTTACCATACCATATGCTGATAATGGGAATAGAGTAACCGACCAGTAAGTTGATGGCAGAGAGAGTGTCTCGGTTTATCACTAGGAAGCAGTGTCTTCCAACCCTGGACAATGGCAAGTCCTTCGGTTGGTATGATCGTGAATGTCGGGCAGCCAAGACGGCCTTGCTTAACTCTCTCAAGCGCAGGGTTGTGGCTGCCCTGGTGGTGGTTACAAAACGCAGGAATAATTATAAACTCATGTTAGCCAAAAAGAAGAGTGGACAGAGTAAAAACATCTGGATCGCCCCTATTAAGGCCGCTGGGTCAAATGACTCTAAGGAGTTTTGGAACTTGGTGAAGAAAAATATCAAGCCAGACCATACTTGCGCTGTAAGTAACATCTCCTTGGATGCCTGGTATGTTCATTTCACTGCCTTTTATCTAGGGGGTGGACTGGGTCGGATAGCGGGGAGGAGAGGGATTGGACATTGGTGTCCACTTTTTCCCCAATGACGAGGGGGTTGACCTGATCACAGCCCAAGAGGTAGAACAGGCTTTCTCTAAAGTAAAAAAGGGAAAGGCACCTGGGTCGGATTGTATTCCTATCAATCTTTTTAAAAGTGAGCCTATGCTATTATACCCTTTCTTGACAAAACCTTTTAATGTTGTCTTTTAAAATAATCGGACGCTGAGCAGCTGGAGGGAGGCAACAATTGTTCCAGTACATAAGAAAGGTGATTGAGACCTCCCTTGTAACTATAGGCCTATCTCTTTGATTGATTCACTGGCAAAACTTTATTCCAGGGTGATTTTGCACAGTTGGAGGATTGGGTGTCCAGTGAAGGTATTCTTTCTCATGTGAAGGCGGGGGTTCGGAGCATAGGTCTCCTTGTGCGATCAGGCCATGAGGCTAGACCTCCTCTGCTGGAAATATGTGATCTTCAACTCGCAATGCCTGTATTTGATGTTTGTCAACCTAGAATCAGCCTTTGACACAGTGCCGAGGGCCTCTTTGTGTCCGTTCTGGAGGGGATGGCCATCCCCTCCTCTCTGGGCAATGGCATAAAATCTTTATACTACGACAACTCAGCACAGATACGGTGGAGGCCGCTGGGAGAGATCTCCCACCAGTACCTATTGGCATCGGAGTTAGGCAAGGCTGTGTTGTGGCCCCATTGTTATTTCTGTTATACATTAACAGTATAGTGCTTGCATTTTTAGAAGCTGCTAGGGATGCCCCAAGTCTGGGTAATATAAAATGGAGCCTATTGTTGTTCGCGGATGGTGCAGTTTTACCGTCAAAAATGCTGTTTTGTCTGCAGAACCAGCTGGATGTTTTGAATAAATTGTGTGACACAAAAGGCCTCCGAATAAACTTTTCTAAAACTAAAATCATGCAGTGTGCCTGTGCTGGGAAAAAGGCCAGAGTTCAGGCAAACTTTTATTTAAACAACCACCTCTTGGATTCTGTGGATTCTTACACGTACCTGGGGTTGATCTTTTCGAACAATTTGAAATGGCATAACCAGGCAGAGAAGAGCTTGCTATTGCATCTGCGCCAGTGTGAGCTTATTAGGAATCTAGTAACACGCCTAGATGGTGAGGTTCTTACTGTATCCCTCAAGATCTACCAGGCTCAGTAGATCCCAGGGGTAACCTATGGTGCAAATGATTGTACCTCTATTCAGATAGCTGAAAGTCGATTTCTGAAATCTTTGCTTGGTGTACCATTGATGTCCCGTCTATGCCAGTGCCATGTGAATTTGGTCTTATAGAATTCCAATATGCCATTTTGATACAGCCAGTCTTATACTGGCTGCGGATCTTGAATAATAAAGTTCTATCGCCGTTTAGGGAAGATAAGGAGGCGCTGCTATCGTTACCAGGCGTCAAGAAGCTATCTTGGTTTAGGCACGTAAGAATTATGTTTTTTAACATTGGGTTAGGGGATTTATGGGGTGACCCCATAAGCTTAGGCAGAGGCTATAAAGTGGTGGTCAAGAACAAATATAGAGAGTGGGCATGGAATAGGATGATTGACAATTGCCTGTCAGGGAAAAACGCCAGGGCTTATATACAGCTCAAGGATGTCTGGGGGCCAGAGGCATATTTGGACCTTCAAATGTCGGTGAAATTAGAAAGCTGCTTCACAAAGTTCTGATTGGGCATACCCCCATTGGCTTATTTGTCCGCAAGGTGGAAAAATGGGACTCACTCCACAATCCAATGTCCTTTTTGTGGCAAAGGGTGAGAAGATGAGGCACATTTCTTTTGTTTGATCGGGCACATTGCCGGGCAAGGGGGCGTTGGCTCATCCTAATCTGGAGTCAGCTAGACTCACCCACAATGTTGTCTGCCCTTCAGGTTTTAAAAGGTGGCACCTCGCCTCTAGCGATTCTAGCCGTTTCATTCTTTTTAAGATTTGTTTTTTTGTAGGCGAATGTTAGTGTCTAGATACGTTTTTGGCCCACCTATGTACTTCGGGAGGTTGTTGGCTAAGGACTTTGTTATTCACTGTTTTGAGACGTTTGCTGATTATGTTTACAGTTGTTTTATTGTGTATTGTTTACCTTTTATGGCAGTAATGCCGAAATAAAGGAATTGTTTGATTGATTGAAGTTTCGTCCTATGTATGTGCCCATAAATATACAGGGAATCCAGCCGCTAACCACTGTGACTCCTCCAAGGCATGTGGGGCCAGATACAGGGAATTCAGTGACCAGGAACCGTTTTCCTTTGCTGGTATAGGAGTATTCTATATATATATATATAGAATCTAAGGACCCACCAGGCAATCCTCCACTGGTCGATAACACAGAATTACACGGCATTTGGCAACCCACTCAACCAACCATATCAAGTCATGCCCTCATGCAGAAAAAGGGAATGAAGGGAACGGCCAGCCCAGGTATTCAACTGTATATAACAAACAAACAATCCAGTGCCTTAACAAGCCTGCTCTTCCTGTAAATAGTACAATGTAGACACAGAAAATCCAGGGTCCAATTGCTCTGTTCCCAAACACGCTACCACCATCAAGTGTATTCCAGAGCTCAAGACTAGCAGTATTCCCATTCAAACTTTCATACAAGGTACAGGGATTCTGCCTTTCCTTCTTCTTCAGAATCCCAAGCGTGTTGGTCTAAAGGGGTAGCTTGAAAAATATTACAGCTGCATCAACAGGAGCCTCCATTGTGTTGACCTTTATGACGTGAAAAATCCCCCTCAATTCCCAACCCAGATGGACATTTTTAGTTTCCTTTTTTTCTGTACTCTCTGAGGTTGTCTGTGGCCTTAGAGGTGTGTGTTCTTTGTTGTCTTGCAGGTTTTTAACATCTCTTGACTTCTTCCTTCCTCTGGTAGTGTTTTCATGTCATTACATGTCTGTTTTTTCTCACAGTACGCAATAGGTGGGCTACTTTGCAGTGGCTTCTTGCTTTTCATATTTTCATTGTTTTTCTTTTGATTATGATGTGCAAGTATGAAAACATTTGTTATTCCTAAGGAAAGTGCCAAAGCAGTTTCTGGAAACCATAGTTTTTACAGAATTTATAGATTACTTTAGCAGTTACACTTGCAGCGGCAGGCTTGATTGGCCGGTATAGGTCAGGCCCGAATTAATTCTAACTTCATCCAACCCGCTGACACGGGTGTTATTGCTATTAACTCCCTGGGGCTAATATCAAAGGAACTAATATTGTGTTTTATTTTAAAAACAGATCTGTGGCATAACGTCTGGATCGCAGGAGAGTACTTAGAAATGGAAGATGGCCTCAGATGTACATTTCCAGATGAAAATGTGTTGGTATGCCTAGAAACGAAGGGCTCTCCATGTGAGGAATTCGACCATCTGCATGGTGGGTGTGCGCTTGCCCGGGCTTTTTTGAAATTTCAAAAAGAAATTAAATGATGGTAGATCAATCTCCGGAAAATGTGTGGGGCTGCACACATTTGCCTATGCTCACCGCACGACATACACAAAGACCTGTGTACTCTGGGTGGACACAGTCTACAGGTGCCAACCCCATCATATTTGGCTGGAATATGACAGCCAAGAGTACATCAAGGCATCTCAGAAGGGGGAGGGAAAAACCTTCGTCCTGCCATGGCCAGCCTAATTAACTAACAAAGGCTCCATGGATCCACCCTTTCCTTTGTTGGCTGCTGATGGCAGCCATGCATACTAATCAGAGTTAATTCAAACAGTCCCATGGGAGGCCAGGTCACAGGACTAACAAAGGACAGGAAAACCCCAACAACCTTTGATATGTACTGTGTCAACCTGAAGCCAGCTCCCGCCTCTCAGTCTCAAGGGCAGTGACTTGTCATTTCTGGAACTATGTATTTACAGTTGTCATCCCTGCATGGGGTCCCCATTCAGAAGGTACGAGTATGTGGTTTAAGCAGGGACCAAAGGTCTGGTCCTGCCGCAGCTGCAAGGGAGACCTGCTGCATTAATCAGGAACCAAAGAGAGCTCAAATAACTAGAGAGACCCTTTGATCCACAACAGAGAAGAAGATGGG
Source organism: Ambystoma mexicanum (assembly GCF_040938575.1). Classification (NCBI taxonomy): domain Eukaryota; kingdom Metazoa; phylum Chordata; class Amphibia; order Caudata; family Ambystomatidae; genus Ambystoma; species Ambystoma mexicanum. The sequence goes on from NC_090929.1 coordinate 1,093,639,524, forward strand.
TGGGACATGTTTTCACCCCTTTACTTTTTCTGTTGCAAAGCACTCTGGTTGTGACCTCCTGCATAGAGGAGATTGTTGGTCGGGACCCAGGATTGTTTCATTAAGGTATGTTTAGCCCACACCAATCACTGGGGCCGATTAGGCTTTAAACGAGGGCTGAGCCCTCTTTTGAGCAGATCATCTGAAGACTTTAATAATAATAATAATAGTAATAATCATCATTTTGCATTTATATAGCGCTACAAACCCTCAGGAATCTGAGCACTGCTTATTATTTCCCACAGTGTGTGGTGCTCATTTATCGACCTCAGAAAGATGAAAGGCTGAGTTTGGCCCTAGCGGGATTCAAACCTGCATCAGCAGGCTCTGCATGGATGTCAAAGCGAGCGCTCTACTTGCTGTGCTATCTGACCGGCTAGGAGTAACAAGAAGAACTCATTTGGACCCTGGCTCACGATACAGCCTGTCTTATAGCTTTGCCAGTAAAGGAAGGTGAGGATTTCCAAAGAGGGAAGCAATATCCCTTCCCTACACATTTGCCAGGGAACAGAGGGAGATACTGAATCCAGAGAACCCTCCAGCAGCTCAAGAAGCCGTACCCAGCCTGCACACAGGGTGCACTGCTAGTCTCTGCAAACAAGCTTCCAAGGTGGGAAGTGCCAGAGAGTCTCTGAACCAAACCCAGGACAAGGCCGCTGCTTGCAACACTCACCTCAGCTTTGGGCCGTCTGCCTTAAATGACGACACAAGCCCAGTGAAGAAGCTACGAGGAGTGCATCAACAAGAATCAAGCAACGTCTGCCTTATAGGACATTTTTTTGAGCCAGTCGAGCCCCTTGCACTGCAACCGACTGCACCGCTGACTGTTGTTACGCCGCAGTCGCTCATGCTGTCCAAGACACCTCAACCAGTGCTTCAGACCCACCAATCAGCACTGAGACAATTCCTGACCCTGAGCCATCGTGTCGTGTAGGGAAAGCATGGTATCACAAGTATTGACACTGACAAAATGGATACAATTTGTAAAACCTTTCGTTGATAATGTTGGGGTAGGAGAAACTCAAATTCTGCCCATATCTAAGATAGGAGTAATTTCGTCCATCTAAGGATAAACAAAAACGTCCTAGTGGAGTCTGTCAAATCAAAATGGCCTATACTAACAAAAACCTAATGCCTGCCCTATCTCTTGTACAAAAAGTGCAAAAAGAAGAAGATGTATGCAGACGGAAATGTCAGTGTTCAAATAATAATGTGGCTGAACCAGCTCTCGTCCCCTCTGCCGGGCTCAGACCTCTCACGATACAGTTCACACAAAGTTTCAAGGGGGTTCCATTCCCCAAGCTTAATATATATAGGGTCTCCCTAAATCGGGCTTGGACCATTTTCGGATGTCAAAGTCTTTCGAATGTGTGTGGCTTTCTTGATAGACCACAGCAGGACCATTTCAATTCAATGTTCACTATTTACTTTGACTCTTGCTGTTTGTTCGCCCTGTTTCTTCAAACAATGCACCTTTCACAGAAACGTTCTTATGGGCTACTTCCTTTCACCGTACCACTCTGTTACTTAGTACTGCTTATCTTGCAGCTGCATTTCACTTTAAAGTTAATTCACAGATCTGCCTTTCTTTGCATTTCACCTACACGCATGCAGCCTTCAATTGTGATGTAACGCTGCTAATTCATTCACTTTAACACACACCAGTCTCTCAGGTCACTTGCCAACTCACTGTCTATGTGTGCTTCTTTCTTGTTTGCCGTTTTCCAATTTTCGAGTCAAGGTTAGTACCACATGCTTGACCTCGCCTCCCCAACTCTGCTGTTCACCCGGGAGGGTCGCTGGCGTCCTTGAAACACAATGCCATCTTCACTTGTGGGCTCTGGCCTTCTCCACGCGTCTTTCATGGCCTCTCGGAGGCAACAACCTCCAATAGGGAAGTCTTGAGTTTTCGGCCCGGTACAATCGTCCCTTGGTCGGTTGCTCTGCTCCAGTAGGTGTGCCTTCATCCCGGAAGTTCTGCTCGTTCTCGTGTTTCGCTTTGCTAAGAGTTTGTCTGGTTTCTGCCTTTTGTTCATGTGAGGAGAGCTCATTGGTATCAGGTGTATGCACTCAGGGTAAAGTGCCTGACTTTGCCTGACCCGATTAACGGGACATATCCAGTATGATGTGAGAGAGTTAGTCTGGTTACTCTCATCCACCCTCTTCCTCGGCCCAGTGTTTGTGTAAAAAGGGGTGAGTTGGACTTTGGAAAATCCTAAAAAATAGGATGGGGTAGATGAACAAAAAAGGGGGGAATTCCGCATCTCACCATCGGCTATCTCACCTCAACTCCCGAAGCCCCCTCACCCAGGTGATCCTCCTACACTGGTCCACCCACAGGGTCTGGATCGAAAGGTGATGGCCATGCCCTGGCCACTTGAGAGAGATACTTGGGGACTAACGGGTGAGATACCCTCTGGTTTCTCACAGTAGGCCAGCTTGCAGCCGTCCGTCCAGCCTCGTTTGCTTAACTGCCTGCCACCTGATACCCGCAGCTGTCTCCCATCTTGAGCTCTGTCGCAGAAGCAGAAAAGTGCCCTGAAACTGACTCGATCCTGTCAAACACCAAGAACTTCTACAAGCACAAGGTACATTGTGGTTCTCTCCCCCTAGTCCTTCTTCGAAGGCCCCTAGTGACATTTTACAACCGATTGATCCCTTTGTGCTGAAACTAAGTATCCATGAACTATTGTGATTAATTACTTTACCAGCTACCCTCCTGTATGTATCAAGAGTGCATCCCTTTTCCTTCTTTGAAACAATCTGTCCTCTGCATTCCTTTACAAGGTGGGTTGTATTTTGTAGTGCGCTGGAACTGTCTGTTGTGATAATAATAAAGTAGACATTTTTTACAACCTTGACTGGACAGTCCCTTTTATCATTGGGTGTCATGCCGCGGCGGGGATGGCGGATGTGGAATCGCTGGCGGTTCTGTCCGCCGTAGCATTCCGCTCCTCGTCTTCCGCGAACCGCTTTAGTCGTTGTACGCGATCGTGACCCGGAAGTATAAATCACTTCACTTCCGGGTCACATACGCGTTGCAACGTTTCCGGGTTCCCTCCTGTGTTGCTGTCACTCCCGTTACTGGTTATATTCCTGCCTTTCTGCCTTTCGTTTTGCTGTTTCCACGCAGCTGTGTTCCACCCTTGTTTCTCTGCCTTGCGCATTGCCTCGTCCTTGTCTAGCCTTCCTTTCTCCTTTTCCCCTTTCTTTTTTGCCTCTTCTTACCTCTTCCTTTATCCCTTGTACCTATTTGGAACTTCCTCCTGCCAGACCTGTGCCTGCTTACCGGACTGCCTGTGTTTTATCCCTTGTATCTATTTGGAACTTCCTCCTGCCAGATCTGTGCCTGCCTACCGGACTGCCTTTGATTTATCCCTTGTACCTATTTGGAACTTCAGTCTACCAGACCCGTACCTGCTTACCGGACTGCCTGTGTTCAATCCCTTGTACCTTTATTGGTATCTCTGCTTGCCCGATCTGTGCCTGCTTTTCGGATTGCTCTTCCATCAGCGAACTTACCTTCTTCGATCATCCACCTGAAATACTACTTCTAGGGGTTTTTTGTGCCTTCCGGCTTTTTTCCCCCTGTGAGGCGCTCTCGGTAGGATAACCCCCGTTGCCCCTATCTTAGTGGCACGGTGGCATCCTATCGAGGGCGTCCTTATCTTCACAAGAAAAAAGAGAAGCCTCAACGACATAAGGACGGAAAGATCAAGCAGAAAGAGGAAGGTGAGGAGTTGGGGGAAGGGGGAGAATCCGCCATTTCATCAGAAGAAGAAGATATAACCGACATTCGTGACATTGGGTAATAATTGTGTTTTTGCGGTTTTGCAACTAACCAACGATCCACGACCTTGCAGAGATAAGCCTGCTGTTCCGTCCACGTTACCAAAATTGGACAAGGAGGTTTATAATTTGCTTGTGTTTCCAATCTGTTCGGATCCCTTCTGGAGTACTAGAGGTGTGTGGCTGATTGATGGTCTAGAAACCGATATTTATCCCTGGACCACTGGTGGCCGGGAAGTTGATTCCTCACACTGCACATTATCTTTTAGTAATTTTAGAGGTGGGGATATCTATTTTTTTTCCACTTTCGGATTTGTATATTTGTGTACAAGAGACGGTGCAGGTTTGCTTGGAAAAGGTTATGGAAATGAGGATGAAGCAGTTGTGAACAACCATGCAGTGAAGGCATTGGTTGGCTTTGATAAGAGTTCGAGTTTTTGTTTGATTTGGGGTTTAGGGCAGACATGATAGATGGGCGTTGTGGTCTGAGCAGGCAAATAAGACTGTTCCTTTGTATCCGGCATCGTTATTGCTAGCTATGATGAAGTCCAGAATGTGGTCCTAAATGTCGATGTTGAAAGTGTTCAGAGGGATGAAGAGTGTGGATGTCGGCTTATACAAGTGGAAAGGAAAGTTGGAATGGAGCTTCCAATCTTGAGTGGAGATCTAGCATGGAGAAAACGCAGCCAATTCCGGAAATTGGTGTGTGGTTAGGGCATACTGGCATAGGTAAGGTATAGGTAAGAGGGGATGACCTTTGGGAAACCTAGAGCAGACTGTCCTTTAAGTGCCTACATGGGGGGCATTATGGGCGGGTGGCTTGTCTGGCTGGGTGGCCTGTATGCTCTTGTCATTTGTCTCCTCTCAGTTATCTGAAGTCCCCTGCAGCCCTTCCAGAAGCTCTTCCAGGGATAATCCCTGACAGTCACTCTCTTGGGTGGCATCACGGGGGAATCAGGCCCACTTTAATAAATGGTTAGAGTCTTTATGATGAGTTGGGCCCTTCCGGGCCCGGTGGAATCCTTAAAGAGGAGGCCTTATGTAAGTGGATATTGATTGGCTCCTTATTGTATTTTTCTCGGATCCCAGGAACCTCTTAAAGAGGAGAATCAGACAGAAGAAGCTTTCCCTCCCAGCCTCTCTGGCCGCAGAGGCAGATCACCCTCTCAACACCAGTCACTACACCCATCTTCCAGAGCAAGCCTGGCTGTTCTGCCCTTTCTTCCTGAGGAATCATATGCCATGTACTGATTTGAAGCAGAGAGCAAATGGCGAACACTATTTACTCTAGCCTGTTGGGAATCCCGACTCTCCATTCTGCAATAGAGTCATGCAAAGAAAATAAAGTTGTAAACGCTGTCAGATATCACACCTGGCATTCCTCGTGGCCCTCAGAGGGCATGTGCAATAGGATAATGAAGAAAGAATGCTATAGGTATGGAGAAGAGAGTTAACTTTATTTTTGCCTCTTCTGGTACATCAGGGGCAGTTAAAAGTAACTTGAAAGCTACACAGAGAACCACTGGCACCCCCAGTCCTCAGCTGGACGGGATCTGTCATATGTGGAGCATTCGCACGGGTTGCACTCTGACACATTCTATTCGAAACAACACGTGGATGTCATACAAGCTTCACACACACAGAGGATAACATCCGAATATGACAGAGTTCATTGACTTCGAGAAGGGAAATAGGAAAGCTATTGGTGCATGGCGACAGATTTTAAGGAAAAGATAAACATTTGTTTTTGTATGTATATTTTAGAAATACATCATTGGTGAAGGAGTAGTAGCAAAGTGTCATAAGACAGAGGAGTAGAAGGAGTTTTCACAAAGCGTGCCTTCAGACACTTGATATATATAATCTGTTCATTGCACTGACATCCTATTAAAAATAAGCATCGACAAAGTCAAAGGTTTTGGCATGTGTAAAGGTATGAAATGGGCCTTTGCACAGTCACTATTATCATATGCACAGGAAATCACACCATTGTTGTCATCTTATGGCCATGCAGTGCCATTATGGCATTGCTTGGACAAGGCATCCCCCAATCCACTGCACCCCCATCACCATATTTCACTATGTTATTTTTATAGCGGTTGCAGGTCAAGGAGCATAGAAATAGGAAGTGTGGAAGGCTGGGGGGAATGAGGGATTAGAAATCAGGTTATGCGGGTATAGCGCACCCATAAAAACACAGTAAAATGCTGTGACATGTCCAATGCTATGGAATGCCATAGATCCCCTGGCAAATGCCTATCGATCCCATGCCTCGACAAAAAGCCAAATTGGTTGACTATGCCAATGCTTGTTTAACCGCAAAGAACCGCCTTATTTAGAACTTGCTCCTCTGTCAAGCCACCATGGATACCCCTGGAATTTACCCATACGGGGATAAAACGGAAATCTACAAGTGGCATTTTTCCAGCTGCCTTTGTAATGCCTGCATTAAGAACCGGAACCCCCCTCTCACTCAGATGCCAGTGTTTATGTTGGCTTGCATGCTCAATCAATGCCAACGGGTGGTTCACTCCATACACCCTCTGGCCACTCACTCGTTTCCTCCCTGAATCCCTAACTGACTTTCTCTCATCCCAGTCCTCCATCTACATCCTTTCTTTTTTCCTTGGCAATTTCAACACCTACCAGGATGAACTCCAAATTTGTTTCAGGTGGTTATCTAGTTGATTTCGTGTCCGTTTTTTATGGTGACATAAAAGCACGTATCTGCATAGGCATATCTGAGCCATCCTCATGGCGAGATGATAGCACATGGATGATCTCCTTGAGGGTCGGCCCATCCAGTGGGACAAGTGAAGGCGCACTTGTGCTTATAGGCCAGCTGGAGCACTGGATGTAAGATTCACATCTTGACGGTGCAGAGAGCTAACAGAGATGCTAAAAGTAGTGAAATTGCTTGTAACCCATCTACTGTGTAAAAAACAATAGCACCAGTCTCCATAAAACACAGGATAACAACATGGCTACACATTGATACATATTCTAAACTCTGTGTAGTTGAAACTCAACTAGAGACGAGGAGTCAATGTTTAATCCCCACAGAAATGAAGGAAGATCCCAAACTAGTGCTCCTTAAGCGCTCCAATGACCCAGAATATGTAACACGTAATCTAAAGATACTCTGTGAGTTTAGAATAACCCTGGTACGCCTTTTGTTATCAAGAATGAACGCTCATGCTGTATTCTGTAGAAGACCAAAGGCCTAGCTGAGGTTACAGCATTGCACATAGCTGCAGAAAATATGGTTTTAGAATGTAATTATAAAATACAACCTGTTATTCACTGTAAAACATCCACAAATGATACACTGTCATGAAATAGGCTAGACTAATGGCTGGCTCCGTAAACAGAAGATCTAACTCAGATATGCCCACGTACATTAACCAAATAAACTTCCCTCCTCCAATGACTCCAATACTTGACTCTTCCGCACTTACATCTTTATGACTGGCACTTCCACCCAGGTTGACATTTAGCCAGTAGCTGTTAACCTCAAATTTGCCAGCATTGGCAGTGCAAAAGGTAATGTGATGTATTCCTAACTCTACTTGTTTTATGTTTGTTGTAATTTTAATAATCTCCAGGCACAAGAATTGATGTGACCAATGGTGCCTACGCAAAAGCACAACCACACCAGGTAACACAAATGTCAGCTCAGATCTCTGTTACCGACTGTAACTAACCAGACTACTTGGGCATGAAAGTTCACCCCAGGCTTCCTGTTTTTGTATATATGTTACACCTTTGCGTTGAACTTGATGTCCTACTTTGTTTTTCGGAGGTGCTTTGAAACAGCACCTACACGAGTTGGCATATTATAAAACTTAGAAATAAATAGATAAATAAGAACAGAATCCAATGTAAACTTAGGTTGAGAAGGAAAAGTTAAGGAGCATCTGATTCTGCACACCACTGGGGCAATAACGGATGAGAATGTATTCTCCTGTTTACTCTCGGCAATGGTGATCTCTAATTAATCTCTAGCCAAGCTGGGGACTAAGACTCCCAATGACAGTGTAAATTTAGTAGCTGGCACTTGTGCATTAAGCCAGGTTGGCATCGTACCAAGAAAGGGGTGGGGGGTCTCTCAGTACAGAGGCTCATGGTGTACATGGTGATGACATACAATGGAAGCCAGGCATTCACTCATGTGGCCTCAGGGCCGTTGCAGGACTTCACAGTGATTCTGTAAATCCATAGTCAACCACTTCGAAGCAAGGTGCACCAAAAGAGGGCTTGTTCTGTGCACGGCTGCCCAGGGGGCTATAAAGCACTCCCCAGGGCATACGCGGTTTTCTAGCTCTAGAACCTAACACTTTAAGATAAATGTGGTGGGTTGCAGCTCCTCATTAATGATGAAGGGCATGAAGTATATGTCACCAGTCATTTTGCAGGACCAAATCTTCACTATCCAGGCAGCATTCCTTATCACAACGGCAGCTGGCTTGATGTCGCTGACCATGTATTGGGCAAGCGCCATGGCGAGAGAAGATTGCCTCAAGGCATTACATACACCTGGTAGAGCATTGCACAGACTTATCATCCGTGAAGAGGCATTCGCAGGATGCCTCTTCTAAGGGGTGTCCTGAGACAGCACATGTCAAAAGTAGTCCACAGACATCTCAGGGACAGGAAGAAAGATTTCAGGACATTGCATCACCTGTCCCTAGGAGGACGCGATTTAGGTTCTAACAAGCAACCTTTCCTCAGTGATAGACATAGAGGTAAGTATCCGCTGCTGCTCCAGAAATGTACAACAATATCCATTCACATATTGCCATTGATGAAAGTGCAATGAGGGAACCCATGCAGGCAGACATCCACTTCCGGTATTGACATCTCTATCAGGAAATCGAACATCGCACGAGTGGTTCATCCAAAGGGAGGGCTCCCCACTAAAGACACGTTACAATCTTACTCTGGATTTACTGGAGTCTCTACTGAAACATGAGAACGCCTCTGCCATAACTCTGGGGCTTTCAAAAGAAGATTCCCAAACACATGCATCAAATAACCATTTATGTTCATTGGTCGGAGGAACAAAGTTAGTCTTAAGGTGATAAACCCTCCCCAGCTATATAGGCAGTGTTTCATTTCACGGTTTTCACTGCAGTGACCTTTCATCAATAGGATATTGTGGAGTTTCCCTTTGCAAAGTGCTTTCCTATCAGACAAGTTCAATACAACACCTCACTGTGCAGAAAGAGTCTTTTCTGAGCTTTCAGGCTGAAGGATAACTCAAACCTGTTTTCAGCTTATTGGAAAGGTTTGGCAGAAAGCCTATTAGACTCTAAAGGCATGATTTTTTAAAATCTCTGAAGTAATGTGTGAAAAAGACAAACGCAGGTCTTGATGTGATGCTGAGCAGTTTTGCTTACAAATGTTAGGGGCACACACATGTGGCTTAATCCTGCCTCGTATCAGTTGTCTTCCCACTTCAATCGCGCTCCTGCATGGCAGGTTCCTCAGAAAGCACTCCCATCTTTAGAAGCAGACCCAGCCAGCTGAGCCAAACATTCAAAACGTCGCTGTCTTTTAATACGTCTTAACCTTTCAGTTGCCTTTGGCACTGCTACTTACCCAATCCTATTTGGCAGCTGGTTCTGATTCTGGTTTTTCCCCATCACTTTCTTTTACCCCCTTCATTTTTGCTGAACCAAGGCTCGGTTCTTCGGCCTCTTCTTTTTACTGGTACATATTTTTACATCCTTCTGTCTCTTCCCACACTTTAAAACAGGTGTTCGCAGATCTTGATCCCCTTCTCCTCTTCCCAATAAACCTTGTTATGGCAATTACCCGAGATGCACCTCTATGCTCAAAGCCTTGAAGTCCTATAACTTTATTATAACCTTTGGTTCCTACAAAGGCAATGTCCAAGAATCTGACCTTTGTGACAAAGCTGCAGCACAGAATTCTACTAACCAGGGTTAGGCGCAATGTGTTTGGCGCTGGCAGCACGTATGAGCAGATGGAATGGGGGTGCCACTCCATGCGGCACTTGCGGGGCAGAAGAGACTTTAGCGCACTTTATTATCTTCTGGCCGAACTATTTAGATATTAGGACGGCGTGGCTACTGGGCTTCCTAAGGGAAAGCGGTACAAGGCATTATAGACCAGCACTCACTTTCTGATTAGCGTGTACAAAGGTGAGGGTGGCTTTTGCCCATGGCAGTTGTATGACCAGGGCATGGAATAGAAGAAGCCATCTGCACGATGCTGCTACTTAATGTAAAACTGATGCCTTTGGGTGGGCCAAACCGTTGTACGCGTTTTTACTCCTTTGATCTATGGCAGATTTCTTGCGTGATATTTTTGGGATCCAATTCAGAGTTCTACGTTTTTGTGACTAGTATCTGCACTTTCTGCACTTTATTTGGTTTTGGCAATGCCAAGCTAATTTTGCACCATTTGTACTTTGATGTAGAGATCTATTCGGCATGTTTGATGTTTGCTAACTTATCTTACTTTGTAATGTTTCCTGTTGGATGCCAATTGTATTTTGTTCTCGTCTATCAGTAAGGTTACTTTTGCACTTACTTATGGCTCGCCCTTTGATTGGCATCTGGGATGAAACGTGGTGCCCCTTGTAGTTGTGTTGTCAGTTGGACTACGTGCACCTTACTCAGACTTAGCTAATGCTAAGATAATTTCGTGATCAAATGTTTTGTTTGTTTGTTAGTTTGTTTTAATATTTGTGACGCACACCAGACCCGAGGGTATCAGGGCGCAATAGGCATCAAGAGGGTTGTTCAGTATCTTGATACTGTGACTAATTTCGTATTATGGTGGATTTGAATTGTATTTCACACTTTTTTATTGTGTGCAATAGCTGGGTTAATCCTGTATACAACTTGCTCAGATTTTTTAAATGTATTTCAATAAATGTAACTGTTTACATAATTACAGTCTATTGCAAGAGGAAGATTTTCTTTTTGTGAACTATTATGTCAAACCCTGACGAAATGAAACTTTATAATTTAAATTGCAACAATTGTCCCTATCTACAGGCCTCTTTTCAACTAACACAATATTATGTTCTTTGCACCCCAAATCACTTCTGTCATCCTTTTGCTGGAACCTCAGGGTGATCTTTGTCTACTTCTGCTCACATCTGCTCTGCCACCCCTTGCTTGTCACTTCCACTTATGTAAGATCCTGATAACATGAAGCCTCTTTGACTCCCACACCACTAAACAGTCATTGTTACTTCTGTCCTTTGACTTCTTGCACATGGTTCTACCCTTCAACTTTACCTCCTAATACATGCAATCCATCTTCAATTCTTCTCTCCGTCTTCCCTTCAACTCTCTCTTTGTGCTCATGTTAATGAAGCCATAAATTGTCAGTAACATCATCATTCAAAGTAATCTGCACCCTGGCGACCCCATCTATTGTTCATGAAATGACATTGATGTAGTGGTGTCTGGCAGTGGCCTCCAGCCTTATCTAATTCAGTTTTACGAGCTGTGCACAGAATCAAGCATATGTGGACATGGATGTTGCTCTTGAAGCGTGCACTACAGGTCAGCATAGCAGTGTCTTAAATGTTTGAACAAGATGGTGACTGCGAACGGTAACAGAGTCTTAAGAGTCATTAGCACCCTGGCAGAGGGAGCCAGACAATCAGTTGGCTAGGAACACAGGCATGTACTGCCGGGGAAAGCCTGCATTCCAAGCACCTGACAGTCAGCTCCCCCCGCCGCCCTCTTCCCCCGACCCTCCGTCGCCTTATTTTTCTTATTTTATCTCCATTTACCTTATTTTGGCTGCGGCAACACTCACCGGTGCAGCAGCACCTTCCCCTCTGCTCCAGATGGCCGCCATGGAGGCCGTACGGAGCCCCTCTTCCCTTTCCATGTCGGCCACCTTAAGATAGTATTTTCAGTCATTGAACGGAATCCGCGAGGCATCCCATTCAATGATTGAAAACATTTTATTTTTTTTAGCACGTGGGGCAACCCGGGGTGCTAATAGCCCTAACACCCGATCTGGCGTGCCAGACCGGGTGCTAATGCCACATTAAACCCTGCTATGTGGGAACAATCACCCAAAGAAAGATGGCCCTCGGAGTAGTGCATAACATGCTTCTGGGTGAATAGTATGATGTTGCCTACACAAGTTATAAAAAGCTGCACACATCTAAGCATGACTAATAGAGTTAGTGCTTCACCTGACAAAGTTCTCTTTTGTGGGTTCTTGCATTCCATTCTTTCAAGTGTTTCTGTATTTCACCCCATCAGTCCCTATTTTGTCGTCCATTTCCAACATTGTTTGGCTCCAGAGTAGTCTTATATTCCGTGCCTTTCTACCTGAGCTCCTTTTCTCTAGGGCTATTCTTCTGCATCTTTTGACCTTTCAGCACAAGTTGAGCCTTGCAGAAGAAAGCTGCCAATCCTCACTCTTCCAGCTTCATTCAACAACGGATGTTTTAGATCCTCCATTTGTCTTGTACCTCGACGCACTAAGAATACTTAACTCTATAGCACAGACCGGGACCCACGATTCTATTCTAGCGGCCCGTTTGTTTACAAAGATTACATCATTGCGGTCATCACGCTTAACCTACCCGCTGCTATTTAAAGCAGCCATTTTGCTTTCTCGATTTTTTGGGGCGGCCGTGGACAGACACAGGAGTTAGGATCTCCCATTATTGGGCATTTTGGACCCACGCAACAGGTAAAGACCACTCTATTTCTTTTTTTGTTTTTGTTTTAAACCTTTTGGGAACTATATATCCCTTGAAAAGAATACTCTACACCATACCTAATTTAAACATTATACATTTATATGTTGGCTCTATAGGGGAAGATAATCGAAGTTTCGGACAGGTATTCATTACGAATAACCAGATCTACATCTTCAAACCCTACACACCTCTGAGGGGGTGAGTGGATAGATCAGAACACTGAATTATAACTGTACAATACTATGAGGGCCTTTTTTGAGGTGCCCATATTTATAAAATGGTGGCATACTATAATGGTAACTTTTCACTTCACAGACAGGCCTGAGGTCTATTCAGAGTTTTGACATGCACCACGCCCAGCTCAGCCACCATTACTCTCATCTTATAGGGTAACTACTAAGAGGCGAGGTGAGTACTTAATTTTAAATGCTGCTTTTGGTTTGATTAGGGAATATGTGCTTATTGACCGAGCTTTTACATTCATCTTTGGTAATAATCCTATTTATGGGAGGAAGACATTTTGTATATTCACAATACTGTGATGATTCCATCTTTCAAATTTCCATACTAGAAGAATTCAGGTGCATTGGCTTGCAAAGGGAGAGGTGAGGCATTTGCCAATTTTTTCCAATATCATTGCCATGTAGTACCTATAGAGACCAAAATACCTGATTGCATTGCTATTTTTAGTTACTACGGACAGAATGCTATACACATGCATTAATTAGCTACTTGAATGATACCTTCTAGAACAGGACCATGGAGATACTAAGGTAGATGTCTATGCATAAATGTATGATTCAATAGTTGGAATTGTAATTATTGTTTGAGCTATGTTGTGGAATATACTGACATAAAGTAACTTTTGTTGATTGTCTATGGGAATACTATGATTTTTATCCATATCTTTTAAATTGTTTGTAGAAATAACCTATCAAGACCCCCGATGAAGACTCGAAACACGTTGGGTCACAACAACAATACATTTATTTTTTAACACCAATGTTTATTTTAATGAATACATTTATACTGAAATGTTCCATGTTCGCAACATGATTCTATACCAACCAGGTTATTAGAACAAACTAATTTAGAGATAATTTAATAAGAGTGCGGCTATTTTTTGGCCTGTGAAAGTGTGCAGAGGACGGGGGTTCCCTATCTGCAGTATTTGACATTCAGGCTTCGAACAGTGCTTCGTGACTAAGGGTCATCTGTATGCTATAATTAAACAGTGACTCAAGGAGGGAGCCGTTTAACTGATGCATGGTTTTTAAGACTGCCCTTGCCCCAAGATTTCCCTGAAGTGGAGGAGTTCGGACAGAGAAGGAAAGCTCTGGTGAACCAACTCCACACTCAGAACTGGCATCTTCTCTCCTCGTTTCTCTTGGCTGGCTTCTCTTTCATGCTAAGCTTCAATTCTGCATCTCCAAATATATCCTTTACTTTGTGACTATCGGCATGTGTTTTTCATTAACTTGCTACTCCCCTGCTCATCCTTTCTGCTCATCCTTACATGTGTGTCTTTCTGTTCCTACTCCTAATGTGCTAAATCAACACTTTATACTCGTTTTCCTTTGTGTCCCAAACTCCTTAATGCTCCCCCGTTTCAGTTCGATTCACTCCAACACTATGTAGCTTCCACCCGGTTTAAAAAAAGCATCTCTTAACTAGTCTTTCAAGATTATTTTACAGCTGTACAATTATCTCACTGTTTCCACATTTGATAAAATCACTGCTTAAATCATTCTACCATTTTATAATGTAGTTGCACCGGTGTAAGAACTATTTTGAGAGCACTAAACTAAATATTTGATATTCTGCATGCTGGATGTGTACTAGAAGTGGATCACAGGGAAAGTCACATTTGCCTGTGGATCAATGCAGTTTCAACTTCTGCTGAGATATAGTCATGGTAGACTATTGCTCTGACTGGGCTGTGTGACGAATTTGAACTATTCGTCCGTTCTCCCCCCAGGGGAGCCACCCCCTTTTAGGCTCGGGAGGTGAGCCCGCTAAGCAAGACCCTCCCCAGGGGCCTGGGAAAGTGGGAACTCACTGAAAGTGACTCCCCTCTTGGGGACATGGACTCCCATTCCGGTAAGGAACTCCCTGTTCAGAATACATTGACTACATGGAAATCAGAAAGACTGTTCTTAACCTTGTTTTGGATTCTCTCTTTTGCTTCAGGTATTGTTGGACCATGCCTGAGCTCCACAGACAAAGAGGAAAGACGCACCCCTTTTGTTTCTGATGATGTACATAAAAAGACGAGTAACCTTGAATGGAGGAGAGAAAATCCTACACAGAGACTAGCCTCTGACGGGCCGACGTCCTGGAGGGGTGGAGCCATTCTCGACCATGGATCCGGTGGTAGCGGGGAGAGTGAGCTGATCGCTAGCAAGACACTGGAAGGCTGGCATCCCGAGTGGCAATGAAGCTGAAGTAGCGAGAGGGATGGAGACAGTAAAGAGACTGTTTCGTCTGGTGGCATGACCACACGGAAGCCAATGTGGGCCTGGGGCCCGTTAACTGACACCGAGACCATACCACAGTAGAAAGATCGGATCCTCAATCTTTGCATGAGAAGTGCAACAACTGCTGAGCCGGGCAGAGTAAGGGAAGTGACGGTTCCCGAAGAGGTAAGGCTGCTGAGAGGGGAAAACCATTATATACGAGGCTGGGGAAGCCACAAGGGTTACGGGTGTTGGATACGGGCAGATGCCCAACTGAGGCCCAGCTAAATCAAGCCTACCCAAGGGTTAAAGGGCTTTGGAAAGCCCAGGAGAATCAAGAGACTTTGATATTAGAGGCTGGAAAGCCAACAAGGTTACGGGAGCCAGGAAAACCTGAACGCTAGACAGGGAAGTCATTTGGGGGACGCTCGGATTTCAAAAAACAATTCTTTGATTTCTGTTTCTGTTTTCTGTAACAGAACAAATGTATTTTTGAAATCAGTCAGAGCGACTTAAAAAACAATTTATTTCATTTTGATTTCTGAGCCCCCAGCTCCCAGCACATGGTACCGTCCGGCTCCAATGCTCTGCTGCACATGGCAGAAGCCAGAGCTGGTTCCTTGGGTGCATGCTGGACCATGGGAGCCAGAGTCATGCCTGCAGAGGAGGAGCAACGGATTCGGGGAAGGTAAGGAAATGTATTTTTTTAAGTGTAAAAAATGTGTGTGTGTATATGTCATGTAATGTGTGTGAATGAGTGCACGATGTGTGGGTGGGTGTACATGTGAGAGTGAATATTGAACGAGTGCAAGTTCAAATGGGCAACTGAATATGTGTGCTTGTGTTAAATGCCTAGATTACTTGCAGGTTATCTTCATTACTCCTTGTCCCACTCTTCCTCATCCCAGTACTTGCATATGAAGCTCCTTGCTTCCTAAATAAGTCCTGGGCTGAGGAAAAAGGGTGTGGGGGTAATGCTGGGCTGAGGAGCTGATTTGGGTGGTTGGAGGATGAGAATGGGAGGGAGAGGGGACATGTGGGAAGGGTGTGGCAGGAGAGGGGTGTGCTCATACATAATGGTCATCAATGATGAAGCAGACATGATATGCATTAGTGGCTATACTGGTATTTAGGTACAGTTAGTCTAGTCATTTCTTACTGTGGCATGATATTTGCACTGGGCATCTATAATAAAGTAAGCATGATAAGTGTTATTACCTGTCTAGAATGGCATTTGTGTACAGCCAGTATAGCCATTTCTTACTGTGTCGTGGCATATTTTTCTGGGCATATATAATGAAGTAAGCATCATACGTTTTATTACGTGGGTAGACTAGCATTTTGGTGCAGGTAGTCTATCCATTTCTTACTGTGGCTTGACTTTTTTTTACTGGGCATCTCTGATAAAGCAATCGTGATAAGTGTAATTACCTGGCTAGACTTGCCTTTGCTTTATGCCAGCCTAACCTTTCTTTACTGTGGCTTGCATGGTATATTTTTCTGGGCATCTATGATAAAGTAAGCATGATACATGTTATTACGTGGTTAGATGGCATTTTGGTGCAGCCCATCTAGGTATGTTTTACTGTGGTATGGCCTTTTCTACTGTGCATCAATAAGGCTAAAGCAAACATGATAAGTAATATTAAGTGTCTTGCCTACATTGTGCAGCCAGTTTTGACATGTTTTCTTGTTGCGGCATTGCATTTTGAATAGCAAAGCGCTAAGATAGCTTGCAAAGTCAGAAATGGTGGACTCGTATTAAGAACACTGTATTTCATGTAAAGAATGATTGGATGAGTGTGAAACCGCAAGACTTGCCATTCGGAACTTGCACAGAAGCCAAAGGACTATATTGGGAGGAATAGACAAACTGTTAGAAACCTTCTTTTGGAAAGAGATCCAGAACTTGACAAACATTTAAAACCTTCTTTGGAGAGAGATCCAAACCATTGGGTCAAGCAAAGCGAAGGATAGAGGATTTTGCTCTGGCCTATTTTTGTTGCATTATTTTCTAAGTGTTAGGGCCAGATAGCAAGTAGGTTTGTTAGGTAGGGAAATACCCTCATAGCAGTAGAGCTAGATAGGTGTTTTATTTTTATTTAAATAAATTTCCTTGAACATGGCACATCTTAGTTCGACTCCTTCTGGTTTGCCACAGCCTGCAGAGCAATTTTGTCAAACTGTGTGCCAGAACATATCTTAATATGGCTCAGGAAAATGTTATGGCCGCCTCTCCTCTTATTAGAATACCCAGATGTATAATGTTACCATGAATGGAGAGGACAAGCCCACTGGCATAGACTGGCCCTCATTAGGACCCTGGCGTTAAGGGGTTAACGGCGCCGTAAAAGGCAGCGGCGCCGTTAACCCCTTAACGCCTTACTACGAGTTCCCTTTGCGGCTCCCGACCTGAACGGCTGGTCTGGACCAGCCGTTAAAGTAGGGACCCGCAAAGGGACCTTGATGGCAATTACAGTACCGTAATTGCCGCCTTCCCCATTCCCATTGAGCCCTATGGGGCAAAAATGGGAATGGGGAAGGGCCATGGAGAAAGGGGGAATTACCACCCCGCCAACCTTGGAATGGGGTGGTAATTCCCCCTTTCTCCATGGCGGACTCCGGCATGGACCATGGTGCTAATAGCACCATGGTTTAGCGCCGGAGCCCTAATGAGGGCCACTGACTGAATACCAGGCACGCAGTATCACTAGGAATGCGCGCTGTGAGGAGATTTACGCTTAACAAGCTTGAGATGCAGAGTTTAGGCAGCTGGGCTACAGTTGTAGTTGGGGGTAGTTTAAAGTGCTTTGCTGTGTGTGTGTCTAAACAATTAAACGCTTTGTGAAGGCTGTAGAGGCTAGCAACAGTACACCTCCATTGGGGCCTTGAAGCTCGCAAGGGCACCACCTTAGTTGAGAAGCTGGAGCAGCGATGGGTGTCGCTGAAAGAGGTGGAGTGTATTTATTCTTCTCCTTGTGATTGGCCATTCCTTAGTTCCCTTGCAGGTTTGGGACATTGTAGACAGTTCCATGCCAGAGAGGTTGGTTCACAAGTCACAAGCAACGCACTTTACAGTTCCTTTTCTAATGTGATCACAAGTTTGTTTGTATGGCTTCTAGCGGCACTGAGCAGGTCAGGAGCCAGTCTATAAAGCCTTTCTCTGCCCTATAGTCCAATTAAAATGGTGCAAACAATAATGTGGATCGGTTGTAAATGGTTTTCAAACTGTCCCGAATGTCTACATTTTCAGATGCTCTGGTCTCCCCATCTCCATGTTTCTTACAATCACAGTGCCTGCTATCTCTCATACTCTCTCAAGAGTTTGCCATTTCTCATGGACCTCACACTGGAATGCTTCAGAGAAGCTGTGGAATATGTCCTACCTTCTCAGCACGAACTTCAATCTGATTGTTGGATGTGGTGACAATGATATCTTCTGGAGAGAAGTCACTCACATCCACTGCAAACTGGTAGTTGTTTCCCAGGGTCTTCACGTTGCCTGTCTCTCCTGAACGGCCTGCAACGGGAAAGGAAAAGAGAGTGAGTCTGAATATTTTTTCATCCTTTCTTTCAATCCCCTTGACTGTCTCCTCACAATAAGAAATTCCATTGGCCTACATTTTTGCAGACCTGATGTTCTTTTCCCAGAAATCACACACGCGCCTTCCTGTATCACGCTCATAGAATCATGCAGTAGTAGTACAAGCCCGATAACTCTTTAGCAAGATACAGGTTTAGGATATATAAATGAAATAGATCATGTTTACATAACTGTATGGATGAATAGAACTCTGGGTCCAGTGGGGGTCTAGAGGAAGAGAATTACATAGGAGGAGGACTTTAGCAGACAAGACTAGGTTTCCAGTCAGTGACACCCTAACTAATAGAATGTCAGCTTGAAACCAGTTTGAGATGACGTCACACAGAAGCAAACAATTTCAGTGTTGTGGAAGCCATCATTTAGGACACAGGACCCAAGAGTGAGTTCACAAGCAAAAAGTGTGGGTCTGTCAATTTTCAGCAAAGAAAAATAGGTGTGTTCTTTACTGAGAATGTCCAGGCACGCTCGTTGTGTGTTGCCTTAATTTTATGATGAATGCCCCTAATTCATTATGTTCTGTATTTCATTACTTGGTAGAGAGTGTGTAGTGCTCCAATCATGAACACCTTATAACAGGGTCAGTCCAGTGATCAAGGCAATGCCGTGGATGTTTTTTTTTTTTTTTAAGGTAGTGCAATGTTGTGGCTGTTTCACTTGGTGAAGGGCGTGGTTGAAAGGAAACTTGTAATGTATTTTAGTTTTCTCTTACTGGCGTTTTTCTCTTAGAGATATTTGTCCTCTCAATATATCTGTGACCTTTCCTCTGGTGTTCTTACCTTACTTGCACAGCACTCTGATGGCCTTTGGGGCTTGACCGCACTGTCAAACTGCATAAATAAGCATATGCTATAGGAAATTAACATCTGCCACAAATACTTGCATATCATCCCCCGCCACCATGATTTATGCCTCCATTTTATAAGGGATGTGACGTTATCACGTGATGTAAGTAAGGTGTGACATCATGGCGTTACATGCACCAACTGGGGGTGTCCCAACATTGAGCTATTGAAATACTATATGAACATGAAACACTAAAAATAAATACAAACACAGTCAATACACTGCAGCCTCTAAATGCAGATAACTGAAAATTGCTCACGATTTTGCCCTTTTCTCTTTTCTTTCTATGGAAAAAGAAAGATCATCAGCTGTTTTTGGGACGTCCAAGGATTGGTACCTTGATTGTGTCAGCTGTACGATTTATAAAAACATTTGAAAGTTATGTGACGTAGTCCATCGAGTAAGTGCTATATATATCCAACTGAAGCATTTTATTAAGTTTATTTCTGTCAGAATCACGTGTTTTAGGAACACAACCAGGATGACTCCTTATGGGATAAGGCATACATTATATCCCAACCGACAATGGTAAATTGGCAAAGGAAGAATAAAGACGCTCGCTATTTTGATGGCAACTACATTTCCGAGGCACCTTCAGTCCAATGATGGTCAACCTCATCCCATCCTGTCTAGCACGGCACCCTACGCTGCCGACGTAGGCTGACCGAACAGCTTATCAATGGCATCCCTGTTTTGTTCGGTACTCTTCAATACTTCATCCTCCGGTGTCCTGTTACAGAACTGACCTTCCTCACAGGTTTTTTTGTTTCCACTATTGGATTGTCCTTCTCTGTGGACCCCACGTCTCCTGACTCTCCTTCGTCGGACTTCTTTGGTTATTTCAGTGTTTTTTTCCACAAATCACTTTTCGGGTAGGTCTTTTGTTTTTCTTTAGTTTCTTTCTCTTAGATGTTCTTGGATTGTTCCTTTGGGCGTTTCCTTTTCTTGGATGTGGATTATTGAACTGCCACATATCATACATTCTCCATGCTCCCAGTACAACCTTCCTGTGCTTTACCTATGGACGGTAACTTGTATTGCTGTCTTTCTAGTTTATTAGAAAGCTGTTGCTAAACTAAGCATCACCCGGAATATAGACAGGTACAGTGCTCTGTCCATTATCATTACACTGTGATTCATATGGTGGCTACTTATACCTGTGTTATATGCCCAATCCCTAATTGTGTCTTTGTTTGTATCTTTTCAGCTCCCTGGGAAATCGGTGCAAGGGTACTTAATTTTCCCCACCTTTGGAGGGCCACTGAGCAGTGCAAGTCGAAATCCTCTTGCATTTTAGCTCTTTGGCCTTATTCTGAGTGGAATTGCGGAAGCCCTCTTGGATAAGACAATTCCTCTTATTACATCGAGATGATGAACACATGTTTAGGGCCTTGTCAACTAATAATCAGCAATAATTTTGGTCTCTGATTAACAACTCAGAATTTGCCCAAAAATATCTGCAAGTTCAGCCGATTGCTGAATGAATATGGATAACTCATTTTAATAGTCTTTACGGCAAACAGGCAGTGATGGTGGAAAAGATTTAAATCTTCATTATGTTGTTCCCTGATATTTACATTTCATCAGAGATGATACTGTGACAATCATTCAGAGAAAAAAACGTCTAGTGCTCTGGGCCCTGATGGGTACTCAAATGCCAGTTTTCAAACGAATCCTGAGTTATGGGTCTTTATTTGACACAAATTATTCAGGAATATTTTATTGCTACAATGCAATCCCCCTTCCTGGAAGGTCTCCAATATCATTCCGAGCTTTAAAAAGAGAAATAGGCTTAACACTGGAAATTACAGCCAATCTCCCATTCTCCTTTAGATGCCTCCAGCAAAATATTCTCTGTTTTGATCCTATGATAATTAGTAGGAACTTCATTAAACAGTTTCATCTTGTATTTGTTTCAGCAACAAGTCCAACTTGTGAAGCGCCCGTTTATATTGCTTTAATAGATCTTCCAATGGCTTTTGACCGGGTTAACTGCAATATATTATGGTCAAAGATAAAGAAGAAGGGATGCCAAAGTAAAGTACTAAACATGCTAATTCATCTGCATTTCAATACAAAATATAAGCTTAGACTGGAACATGAGGGTAATTTCTCTTGTTACATTGATACCTGTTGCAGGCTTTGCCAAGGTTGTGTATTAGTCCCTTTTTTATTTAATGCTTATATTGCTGATTTAGCACAAACTTTATCCTCTGCAAATGCTTTCCGCCCACGTTTGGGAAATCTATCTATTCATTATGTAACATATTTATTTATTTATTCATACAGGAGGAACAATGCTATTTTGATCACAAAAGAACATATAATAGATCACAAATTTGATTTGACAGGAAGCAGTGAGCATCTTACAATGGGATGAGTTTGATGGGCATTCTGACCAGGTTGTGGAGGGGAGTAAATTAAACAATCACTGGGGACCATAAATAAATGGACATACATAGATGGAGGAAAACAAACATTAGACATTTTTAAGTGCTGGTAGGCAGTATGGCCAGCTGTGCTCGGCATGTGACCATGATGGGTGAAGTGCTAGAATTGAGGCAGAGGAAGTGAAGCACAGAGGTAGGTTAGAGGCTAGGGGAAACATTTTAGCTAGCAGGCAGATGAGAGGTAGGTTAAGAGGGTAACTTGGAGGCGAGGAGGTATGCTTTTAGTTTGGTTTTGAACAAATCTGCCTGGACTGTTTCTCGGATGTATGGGGGAAGAAAATTCCATGCAGGTGGAACAAGAAGAGAGAAGCAGCAGAAGCGAGAGGAGCACATGGAGGGTGAGGAGCCACAAGGGTAGTCGAGAAGGCAGAGCAGAGATTACAAGAAGGCTTGTAGAGTTGAATAGAGGAGGATAGATACAGTGGTGCCTTACAGTGGCTAGATGTGTGAACCAGGAGAAGACATTTTAATCTGGCCCTGTTTTGCACCGTCAGCCATCCAGCCTGGTGATGGTACGAGGAAGTAGATGTGAAGTGAGGGAGTTCAAAGAGAGTCCTGATAGCAAAGTTAATGTCCTTGTCGAGAGGACAGAAAGCATAGTTGGGGAGACCAAAGAGGATGCTGGCACAGTAGTCCAATTTAGAGAAGACAAAAGTAGTTAAGAGATGTTTGGTGGTGTTGAAAGGAAGGAGGTGCCTGATTTTCCTAGTATTTGGGAGGTTGAGGCAAGCTGCTTTTCCAGTTTTGGAGATGAACGCAGAGAAGGTGTGAGAAGGGTCATAGATGAAACAGAGGTTTCTAGCTGAATTAGAGTAGGGGAGCGTGTCAGGTGGGAACTGGATAGGCAGAGGAAGAGATGAGAGAGAGCGTTTGGCACGGAAGAACAGCACCTCCGTTTTGGTAGAGTTTAACACATCAGAGAGTGCACGCTATCCAATATTTAATGGGAGAGAGACAGTTGAACATTTTGATAAAGAATCAGAGGAGAGTTCAGGAAAAGAGAAGAAGGTTTGCGTGTTGTCCACGAAGATTTGGTATGAGAACCCAAAGGAGGCGATTAGTGCCGCAAGAGCAGAGGTGTAGAGTGTAAAGAGGAGCAGACCCAAGACAGAGCCTTGTGGAACACCAAGAGGTAGAGGAGCGAGTTGAGAGGTGGTGTTGCTCCAGGAGACTGAGAATTGGTGAGGTGCAAGATAAGACTCAATCCAGGCAAGGGCTTGATCGTGAATCCCAAGAAGAGAGTATTAAGGAAATCAGAGTGATCGACAGTGTCAAAGGCAACAGACAGGTCAAGGAGAATAAGGATAGAGGATAAGTTGGAGTGCTTAGCAGAGGTGATGAAGTTCGACACATTCATGAGAGCAGTTGCCGTGGAGTTACTGGAGCGAAACACCTGCTTGTAGGCTGTCTCTAAAGTTGTGGATGTATAAGAAATTGGTAAGATGGTTGAACCCAACCATTTTGAACACTTTAGAGTAGTGAGTAAGGAGAGACACAGGGTGAAAGTTAGATGGTAGCTGTTTTGAAAACAGAGGGAAAGCAAGCAGAGTCGAAGGACAGGTTGAAGAGTTCAGTGAGGTGAGAGGCCAATAAAAGGACAATAGCCTTGACTAGCTGAGGAGCAAGAGGGTATGATGGGACACAAGAGGGGTAGAGGGGTTAGCCTTCCTCAGTAGAAATAGCACTTTGTCAGTATTAGTGTGACTAAAATGGGAGATAGAGGCAGAGGATGCAGGTAGAGTAGGCGCAGTGCAAAATGTAGGAGGACGGAGTGTGTGGAAGGCCAGGAGAGCGTCTATAATTTTGGACATTTTTTCGCAGCAAAGTATTCAACTAGGTCATTAGCTGTGAGAGTGAAGTTGATAGTCATAGGCCCTCATCACAAGGTTGGTGGAATGGGTTTACCGGCACCGGTAAAGGTGCCGGTGAACCCATTGCACCCAACCCGAGGTCTCCTCACGGGACCCGCAATGGGCGCCTGGAAAAACCAGGCGTCCATACCGGGTCCCACGAGGACACCAGGGAGCTAACAACGGGCCCGTTATTAACAGGCCCGTTGTTAGCTCCATCCCCATTCCCATTGAGCCCTATGGGGGCTCGAATGGGAATGGGGATGGACCGGGTGCGAGTTCCTCGGACGGGGAATTACTGGGTCTGCAAGGTTGCCATGGCCCGGTAAGTCCTCATTCGAGGAACCCGGGCCCGGAATGCGGTAAGGAGGCAACCATGCCGCTAAAAGCGGCATGGTTACCTCCAACCTCCTGATGAGGGCCATAGACTTAGGAGGAGTGAGGAGTGAGCTTAGGGTGCCCTCTAGCCGGTGAGGATGGTTGGAGTCAGTGTCAATTAAGGTTAGGTAGAATTCCCTTTTAGCTCTATCAAGACTGGACTTGAGAGACTTCAGGGCAGAGAGGTAGAGTTGCAGGTCCTCATATGAGTGGGTACGCTTCCATCTGCGTAGCAGCCGACGCATGTCTGTTCATAGAGAGAACGTATGAATGGGTTGACCCATGACTGAGGATGCTGAGACTTAGGGGTGAAAGTAATGAGTGAGAAGTGAGAAGAGAATGAGTCATATAGTAGTGATTGGAAGCTGGAGAAGACAGTGCTGGCTCAAGAGGCACCAGTTGTGAATGCTGAGAGTGAGAACTACAGGCCGGAGAGAAAGAGGGGAATGGCAGAAGGTTTATATTTCCTTATAGTAATAGGTGAAGCAAGTGGTGAGGAAAGGTCAGAGGGTGGAAAGGAGATGGTGGTGGAAACAAATGTGTGGTTGGATATGGATGGTGTGACAGTAGAATGAGTGGCTGAGAGAGAGGTGAAGATGAATAAGGGATCCAATGTCTCTGTGTGGGTAGGTAGGTTATTTATAGAGTGGAGAGTGTGGTCACTAAGAAAAGACTGAAGTTCAGATTTCTGAGAAGATGTTGGATTGGGAAGGTTAAAGCCACCTGAGACAATGAGGTGATGATTAGTGGAAAGAGAATCAAGGAATTGCCCAAGATCATTAAAGAATGGTCCAGTGGAATCAGGAGGGCGATAGATGGAGATGATGTGAACCAAGTGTGGCAGAGCAATAGCAGAGATGGTGAATTCAAAAGAGGTAGGAGAGGACGTGGCATTGGAGATTTGTGAGGCATTGAGACAGAAAGAGAGTTGGTGTCCAAAGCCTCCACCTCTGCCAGTCAGTCAAGGAGAGTGAATGAAGGATAGTTTGGAGTTGTGTAGGACCACCAGAGTGGCAATGGCAGATGGAGAAATCCAGGTTTCAGTGATAGCAAGACAGTCTAGGGGAAGAGAACTGCAGTGAAAGTAGTCAGTGATAAAGGAAGTTTTGTTGCATACAGACGGAGCATTTCACAGTGCAATGTTCAGTTGATGAGGTATGGAAGAGTAGAGAGGTTTAGTTTGACATTAAGAGAGGCGAGGTGGATAGGCGTTAGAGGAGGTATGGTTAGCTGGTTGGCTTTGTTTGTTGGAAGGAGGTGGAAGAGAGATGGAGTAGTGGGAGTTTCGAGATGTGAGTTTTATAATGGGGATAGGAAACAAGGACATTGTAGCGTGATTGGAGAAAGCCTAGGGAGAGGTGAGTAGGAGGAGGAGCAGGAGTGAATGCATTATAGGTGAGTAGCAGTGTGGAGGGACAGTATAGTAATTAGGAAGTTAGGGGTACTCACAGGTGCCACTGAGAGAAGAGCAAAAGCTCATAGGCAAAGAGGCAAAAAGGCTGGTCAATGGCCTTCACCATTCCAACCATATCTTTCTTTTTTAATTGGACCCCATAGGACTTCAGAGATCTATCAATGCCTTATGTAAGTATTTAAATGATTTGGAAATTAATGTTTGCAAAAATAAAAAATGGCCATGATACCTTTGAATAAAAAATGTAAACAATTTATTTGCCACCTGGATTGAACTAGAATAAACAGTGTGGATAATTTTAAATATCAGGGCCTAATTGTTTCATCTAAAAAAGATACACTGGATGATTATAAAAATATCTAGCCGATGGTGGCTGCTTTTGTGGCTCAGATGTAGAAAGGTGACTATAAACTCAGAAGATTTTCCATGCTGCTTCCTTTAGAAATGTATACATCAAAGATAGTTCCATGCTTAACATTTTAGCGTAGAGTCACAGTCTTTGAAATTAATTGGTCGAAATTAGAATTATTTTTATGGCAATGCTTTTTATCTTTACCGAAGGTAGTTCCAGTAGCAGTAACTTGTCATGATTTGGGCCTTATATCACTTCAGACATTAGTAGATTGGAAATGACTACAACTATTCCAAAAGATTTTGACTTCACCGCCCTGTTCATTTTTCGAGGAATTACACTGCTTTTTGGAAAATAGATCATGTGCCACTGCCACACTTAAAGTGTGGATTCGTGTTGCTTAGCTAAACTGGCATCTCTGGAAATCGACAAAGCTGACCGTACTAAGATCAAAAATACATTCTGGACCCTTGACGGGGTTAATGCAAGATAAAATATAATGGCGTATCATCTTTTTTCACAATCAATGTCAGAAGTAAATGCTTTTAATAACATTCCTCGATATTTATTATGACATCCTAATAGAATAGTTAGAAATAGCTTTATGGGGGGGGGGCGCTCGAGAGCCCTGGAAGAACTGAGCACACTTAAGCACTGGCACACCCATCCCTCCTGGATTGCAGACTCTGTTCAACAGCAGTTTTATGTTACAGGCTTGCAACTTTAATGGATACGCTGTGCCCACTCCACGTCCCAGGAGACATCACCAGCTGCCTACTATTACAACCTCTATATTAGGCGGAAAACACTGCATTTCTGCAATGCGCTCCCCTGGATCCACCAGGGCTTTCTCCATGCATGCAATTGGCAGGTGGGGCTGCGGGTCAGGGGTGGGTTGGATCAGCTAGCATTACAGACGTGGACCTCTGACTACTCACCTGCTTGGAATCAGGTGGCCATTGTGAATAGGCTCCCTGGCACATAAATACACAAACTATGAGTCAGCATGCACATTGAACACCTGGGGTGGGTCAACTCCTGATTTCACTCGCTCAGGTGATCACGAATCTGGGATCTGCTCTATTTTAAGTACTGTGGACATCAGGGTATGCAACATGTGCCGGGGATCCCTGACTTTGATAGTGGGGAAGACATCTGCCCCATCAACCTTCCGCTCCGCAGGTCTGCTAGGCATCCCCTGAAATGGATATCCAAATGCAACTTCAGACTATCCCAGGGGAAATAAAGCTTATTGGCCAGTGAACGCAAGAGATCAATGCCACGGTCCAGAAAATGAAGAAGGAGATTCAGGATGTCAACACACGAATGGAGACCTAGGACAACGGAACTGCGGATAATGAGCAACATACTAGCACACTTGAAGACAATTATGAAACGGCTAATAAGCTGGAAGAACAGGGCGCAACAATGGACGTCTGGTTGGCCTCCCAGAAAATGCCAAGTGAAGCGACCTAGAGGGATTCATCTATGACAGTGGTCTTCAAACGTTTTTGGCCTGGGTCCCCCCTGAGCAAAATGTGGGCAGACCGGACCCCTCAAAAATGCCAAATGAACAGTATGTATTGCGCGCCATCAACTGCTCCCATCACAGTCGCTGGGCTCCCTCATCCCTCTCCTACCCAGTCCCTGGCCTCTCCCCACACCATCACACACCCTGGGCTCTCCCCACCCTGCTCCCACCACCATCCCATGGTTTCAGCCCATCATGCTCCCACCACAGTCCCTGGGCTCCCCCCCATCCCATTCCCAATACAGTCTGAGGGCCAGTGGCAGCTGGTGAATTTTTTAAGTGAAGGGGCATAACTATTTCCCCCCAAAATGCCATAGAAACCGATCACAGTGAGGGAACCCGAACCAATCAAGGGAGGTTCAGGGGGGGGTTTTCATCCTTGATTTTTTTTTTTTTTAAATAATGGGTTAAATAGCCAAACAGTTTGAAATTGGTGCTGGGGGCCAGGGGGCAGGCATGACATTTTTTACTGGACATCTATGATAGATGTCCAGTAAAAAGATCCTTGTCCCCTTGGGCCTAACACAATCAACAGGATTATGTGTGTATGCACGGCGCTGGGGTGCCAAGGGGGAAAGCATAGTATTTTTGACTGGACATCTATGATAGAAATCCAGTAAACAAAAATACCATCCCTGTCCCCTGGGCTCCACAGCGCGTCAGAAGGAGAGCTGATTTTGGCAGGTGGGTAGGGGGATTGTGCAACAAAGGCATTTAGGCAATTTTAAAATGCCTTTGTTGTACAACCCTCCTTCCCCCCTCTATCCACCACTTGCCAAAATCAGCTCAACGGACCAAAACAAGCCAACACACACACACATTCATACAGCAATCACTATATCATTCACACGAGCATCCATCACCATACCCTGACTCATAACACAAGCATACACGCATCCATACACATGTTTACATTTAAAAAAAATTAACATAAACATACCTTCTGCATTGGCCTGTGTGTGGGTGCTGAAACGCCATGCTCCGGGCTGCTCTGTCCGAATGTGCGAGGAGGCACAGGAGCTCCCCCTTGCACATACAGAAATGCAGTGCCCCAGCCAGCATTTCCAATGAGCAATACAATGCTGGCGAAGTAAAATGTCCCATTCTTGCATGGCTCAGTGAGCATGTGCGGCTGGGGAACTGAACTGAACTGTCAAAGGGAAATATTGTTTCCCTTTGACAGTTCAGCCAGCCCAGAAGTACTCCCTCAGCTGGACAAAGCAGCTGACGGAGTGCTCATTGTTTCACTGGGCTAGCTCCTTAGCTCCTCCATAAGGGGCGAGGGGGCTACTGGGTGGGTGCCCCCTCACCATTAAGGATGAGCGCCATGCTCGGACCGGCCTATAGGACAATAGGGCAATGCCTGTTCCAAAAATGCAAAATGCTAGTGTGGGGCAGTCAAAATGGGCCACCTTTTTGGCCAATGTATGCCAGTTTGATGAGTTACTTGACTATGCAGTTAGTAATTTTGACCATTGTTGCTGAATAAATATTCTTTAAATATCACAATTTACTTACAATTTAACACAAAGCACCCCCTTGGGTACTATTGAAAAAGTCTGTGGCTAAAAGAATGAATATCCATTTACAACTGCGGGCCACTTTTTCATTGGTGCCTGAACAGTGTAATGCTTCAGTCCGACCATGTGAGCCGCCCCAGCCCATTTCTTCCAATCTAAAAAAAAAAAAATATTTTTTAAACATTTCATGCTGGGCTCCCACGGCCCCCCAGGGATGCACCCACGACCCCCTGCCGGGCGCGCCCCACGGTTTGAATACCACTGATCCATGGTCTCCACCAGGACAAATTGCATCTCAACCACCCTCGCTCCAACATCGAGAGAGTTCACAGGGCCCCCATTCCCAAGCTCAAGCCCTCAACCAGTGATTGCCCCTGCACCATCACAATGCGATTACTGAATTTCCAGCACAAACTGGTTATACTCAAAGCCTACCATGACGCTGGGACCATCCGTTGGGAGGATAACTCAATACGCCGCTTCAATGACAACTCTCTTGAGATGTCAAAATGCAGGAGGACTTTCAACCCACTCTTCCATGCACTAAAAGGCTCCGAACATAAACATTACCTGAAATTTCCTGTAGTTTGGTCTATCCAAATGAACTGCCAATGGCACTCAATCGAGGACACTGAGGAAGCATGGAGCTTCTTAAAACTCTGCATCGTCATTGCCACAGAATACACCTCTTTGGCCAAGCAACCTGAACAACCGGACGGGAGGCACCCACAGCCCCACACACAACGGCAGATGAGATCTCGTGAGGGCTGGAAGAAGGTGGGCAGAAAGCCACGATGATTATGACGACGACATGACGAAACGAATCTGTGAAATTATGCTAATAGATGGACTGATAGCAGAATGGGCTCCTCCAATGGGATGCAGTGTGCCTTCCACGTACGAACAAGATGCTCCTTGAGATCGCCTGAACACTATGACATGATCAGTGCATGAGATAGATGCAATTTCACCACTTGGCTGCTAGAGAGGGATACAGTTTACACTAATCGGTCTCCATGATTGCTAAAGACCCTGAAGCTGGTCCGCTGGGAAGGGCCACTATACTGTACTCGTCATCCGGGGATATCTCTGGTCCCTACCTATTTGAATCTGTTCTCCTGCTCGGCTCAGGCAATATGGCTGACATTCCCAATTGAGGAGTACAGATATGCACGGATGCGGGCGGTGGCTATGCGGTCGTGCCTGCTTACTACCCCACATTGGCTCTATTTTTCTCTAATAGTTGTATTGGAGTCACATTTATAGATTCTCATGTTTCATTGTGGGGTTGGTTGGGGAGGTTATTTGGTTAACAGGAAGGAAACACTTGCTGAGATATATCTACGCTCCACAACATATATGCCCACTCGTGGCCTGGGGGGGTTTAGGCGTGTCAAGACTACCTATCCCCTCGCTGGGGCCTCAGATATTCCCAAACAACCACTGCCATTAGATGATCATACCTACATGTACCACCCTCAAAGTACAGGAGCTAGGGCATCCTTTTAGGCGGCACCGTCGCCTACTCAATATGCTGTAGGATTTGAATAGAGATGCCATATTCCTACAGGAAACCCACCTAGATGCCAATTAAATGGCTAAACTGTGCAGAAGATGGGTGAGGGCAGGGGTTCACTCCCCCTTGCACGGGACGAGGTGGGAGTATCAATCTTGGTTCACCAACGGGTCCCCATTAAGATACCACAGAAGCTGACAAGGGGGGAGATTTGTTATCTTACATGGCCTGCTCCATACCCACCTCATTACCCTCATAAACCTGTATGGACCCACGACTGACACACCAGGGTTCTTTACGCATTTGCTTGCTACTTGCGCGCCGCTCATGGACTGCCTGACATTG
Organism: Ambystoma mexicanum; assembly: GCF_040938575.1. Classification (NCBI taxonomy): domain Eukaryota; kingdom Metazoa; phylum Chordata; class Amphibia; order Caudata; family Ambystomatidae; genus Ambystoma; species Ambystoma mexicanum. The sequence continues at coordinate 1,093,670,318 of NC_090929.1, forward strand.
ATGGGGGTGACCTAAACATAGTGCTACAAACAGATGTTGACTGACACAACCCATCGCATTCACGTAGTGGACCTACCCCAAGAAAAGCAGCGAACGCTTCGGACCCTGATGACAGATCTACACTTGGTGGATGTGTGGAGACGCTTACCTGAACACACTAAGCATTATACATACTACTCCAGCCATCATCAGAGTTACTTTAGACTGGATTATTGGTTACTCCCTGGCACTATGATGCACATAGTAGAATCCTGTTCAATCCTCCCTATGACACTCTCTGATCATGCCCTGGTCCTGATGCGTCTCACTCTCCCAGACGTACCAACTAAGGACCCCATTTGGAGGCTGAATCTAATGGCATTACAATACCCTGACCTGGTAGATTCACTGACGCAAGACGTGGACAGAACCTGGCAGGACAATCTAGGATTCAACATATTCCGGTGCTGGGACATCTTTAAGGCTTTCATTAGGGGGCAATGAATTTGATGCTGGGCGCATAAAAGAAAATAATGGGCAGATAGGCTATATCAACTAGTGTCAGAGCTGACCGTTGCCGAATGCACACACAAAGCAGGGACAACCAGACCTATGATAAGATAGTCAAACTCCGATCTGAAATTATGCACATCCTTACGGCTAGAATCAAGAAAGCCTTTTCCAAATGGGATCTATACGCAGCAGGGGATAGGCCTCTCCATATGCTCGCTCTGGCCCTTAAAGGGAAACAGCAGAGCCAGCTCATTACCTCTATCAAAGGTGCCAAAGGCAGGCTGCTTACGGGGGATCAGCCATCAACAAGAGATTTGCTGAGTTTTATCGAGACCTTTATGTTGTCCTGCCACATAGAGACGCGGGACAGAACACAGAATTCCTCAGCCACACCTCCCTCCCTACATTAACACCTGCCAATCTTGAGCTCAATTGGAGGACGGGGAGGTCCTAAGAGCCATTTGGGGATTGACGTCCGGTAAAGACGCTGGACCGGACATTCTTCCTATAGATATTTATAAACTAATGCTAGAGGAACTTGCTCCGTGGATGGGACAGATGTTTCATGAGGTCCTTGAAACACACCAGCTCCCTGCATCTCTCCTACAAGCCATCATAGTCATTTCCCATAAGAAGGGGTGCAATCCCACACTCTGCAGCTCCAACGCCCCATATCTCTTATAAACTCTGATGCAAATGTATTGGCAAAATGTCTGGCAGGCAGGCTAGAGAGACTCCTCCCCAGACTGGTTCATCAAGAGCAAGCAGGCTTTATTCTGCACAGACACTCCTACAATAACCTACAATGACTGTTGCATATCCTAAAAGGGAAGGCCCAACTGATGATGTGGTCCTATCACTTGACGCCGAAAAAGGCATTCGACAAGGAGCACTGGGACTACATGTTGGAGGTTATGCACAAATTTGGCTTCTCAGGATACTTTTTACAAATGGCAAAGCAGAAGAGGATCGCAAGGAGGGAAGTTCCTTTGACCTTTACGAGGAGGAACTGTTACTTTCCTGAACCCTCACCAATGGAAAGCGTAAGACAAGGAAACCAGGCTGAAGAATCCTGCATTGTGTGTCAGAGATACCTCGGTCCCTCCCGCATCAATAATCAAGGTGGGGAGAAGCACGAGCCGCTGTGTTACCAACTTTGGCTCCAAGAACAAAGTAGCGTCAGTGTAAACAACAAAGCCGTTGAGCTTGAGAGACCGATACAAGTACGGTCTGTGCTGAAGCCAAGGTTGCAAGCAGCAACACTGTTTGGCGAGCGCTGAAACAAACATTGTTAAAACGCATGTGATAAACGATGCAAGTGAAGTTAAACTGCTGATGAGAGATTGAATTTTCAAACCAAGATATGATACCTTTGACATAGTGGACCAGCACCACGTGGGTGCTCAATCAAAGTCTCTCTAAGGTATTCAGCTGAGAATTGGCTAAGTGAAAGTAAGAAAGAGAGCACCTAGTCGCCGTCCCAGCTCCCGACAGCCTTTCCATCCGGGCGTGTTCAGGTGAGCGTGGGTGAGAGCCCGACCCTCTTGGGCCTTGTGATCTGGGCTTTGTTTTGGTGCTTGAGCCCCCCGGGCCCTGCCCGCAGCGTTGTCCGCCCCATGTCCCTGCTTCCCCTCTCCTCCCTCCTCCCGCCCCCAGCTGTCCCCTGTGGTGTGATTGGCTGCTCTAAGGCAGCCGGCGAACCTAGTCGCCGTCCCAGCTCCTGACCGCCTTTCCATCCGGGCGTGTTCAGGTGAGCTTGGGTGAGAGCCCGACCCTCTTGGGCCTTGTGATCTGGGCTTTGTTTTGGTGCTTGAGCCCCCCGGGCCCTGCCCGCAGCGTTGTCCGCCCCGTGTCCCTGCTTCCCCTCTCCTTCCACCCCCAGCCGTCCCCCGTGGTGTGATTGGCTGCTCTAAGGCAGCCGGCGAACCTAGTCGCCGTCCCAGCTCCCGACCGCCTTTCCATCCGGGCGTGTTCAGGTGAGCGTGGGTGAGAGCCCGACCCTCTTGGGCCTTGTGATCTGGGCTTTGTTTTGGTGCTTGAGCCCCCCGGGCCCTGCCCGCAGCGTTGTCCGCCCTGTGTCCCTGCTTCCCCTCTCCTCCCTCCTCCCGCCCCCATCCGTCCCCCGTGGTGTGATTGGCTGCTCTAAGGCAGCCGGCGAACCTAGTCGCCGTCCCAGCTCCCGACCGCCTTTCCATCCGGGCATGTTCAGGTGAGCGTGGGTGAGAGCCCGACCCTCTTGGGCCTTGTGATCTGGGTTTTGTTTTGGTGCTTGAGCCCCCCGGGCCCTGCCCGCAGCGTTGTCCGCCCCGTGTCCCTGCTTCCCCTCTCCTCCCTCCTCCCGCCCCCCGTGGTGTGATTGGCTGCTCTAAGGCAGCCGGCGAACCTAGTCGCCGTCCCAGCTCCCGACCGCCTTTCCATCCGGGCGTGTTCAGGTGAGCGTGGGTGAGAGCCCGACCCTCTTGGGCCTTGTGATCTGGGCTTTGTTTTGGTGCTTGAGCCCCCCGGGCCCTGCCCGCAGCGTTGTCCGCCCCATGTCTCTGCTTCCCCTCTCCTCCCTCCTCCCGCCCCCAGCCGTCCCCCGTGGACTGATTGGCTTGCTGGCCCCTTTTGACTGACCCTTCCAGGGCAGCCCCCTGCCCGGCAGCCCTTGCGGCTAAGGGCCCGGGGCAAAGGGCGGCTCCTACATTGGTGGCTCCAGGACGTGTCTGCAGGTGTCCGCAGGGAAAGCAAAGGAAGCCAGACACCAACAAAACTGTGAGTATGGCATGGGTGGGGTGTAGAGCAATCACTCTACTCCAGAAGGCCCCTGTCACTCTACCTTACCTTCCATAGCATAGACTGCCATAGACTTAAATCAAGACATACCTAGGAAGACTTGCGACCACTATAAATGGATTGTAAATACTGCCTTACGATGCACATGAACTTACTTGCCAATTTTAGCTAGTGCCACACGTGTAGGGAACTGAACTTTAGCTTGCACCGCATCTAGATAGAAATGTTATTCTTAAGATGCACCACACTTAGAATTCTAAACCCTAGCTTGCGTCGCATCTAGATAGAAATGGGATCGTTAGCATGTTAGAAGTGTCCTCAATAGCCTCTGTGAAAAGTCGAATTTAGAAGTGTGCCCAATAGCCTCTTTGTTAAAGTTGAATTTAGAAGTGTCCCCAATAGCCTTTTGTGAAAACTGAATTTAGAAGTGTCCCCAATAGCCTCTCTGAGAAAGTAGAATTTAGAAGTGTCCTCAATAGCCTCTTTGTTAAAGTTGAATTTAGAAGTGTCCCCAATAGCCTCTGTGAAAAGTTGAATTTAGAAGTGTGCCCAATAGCCTCTGTGGGAAGTTGAATTTAGAAGTGTGCCCAATAGCCTCTGTGAAAAGTTGAATTTAGAAGTGTGCCCAATAGCGTCTGTGAAAAGTAGAATTTAGAAGTGCGCCCAATAGCCTCTCTGAGAAAGTCGAATTTAGAAGTGTGCCCAATAGCCAAGTTGCCCAATAGCCCCTGTGAAAGTTGAATTTAGAAGTGTGCCCAATAGCCTCTGTCAAAAGTTGACTTTAGAAGTGTCCTCAATAGCCTCTGTGGAAAGTTGAATTTGGAAGTGTGCCCAATAGCCCCTGTGAAAGTTGAATTTAGAAGTGTCCTCAATAGTCTCTGTGAAAAGTCGAATTTAGAAGTGTGCCCAATAGCCTCTCTGTTAAAGTTGAATCTAGAAATGTGCCCAATAGCCTCTGTGAAAAGTTGAACCTAGAAGTGTTCCCAATAGCCTCTCTGTGAAAAGTAGAATTTAGAAGTGTCCCCAATAGCCTCTCTGTGAAAGTAGAATTTAGAAATGTGCCCAATAGCCTCTGTGAAAAGTTGAACCTAGAAGTGTCCCCAATAGCCTTTTGTGAAAACTGACTTTAGAAGTGTGCCCAATAGCCTCTTTGTGAAAGTAGAATTTAGAAGTGTTCCCAATAGCCTCTTTAGAACATTTTAGAAAACATTTGAATGACCATATAACCCACCATATGCTTACTCTCTCCTTTACACCACCACTCAACTAGAACACAGAGATACTATGACACCATTCGGTATAACTGTTCTCATACCAACATCCGTCACATACTCCACATCACTCTATGTAAACACTGCTGGTTACACACCCCCAGCCAGGCGTTCTCCTCAGGCCTAACGCAGCCACATCCGGTCTGGATAAATCCTGCCAGAACGACCCCTCAACCACCACACCTACCGCTAAGAAGCAGCTATTACACAAATACCGCACAAGCTGCACACATACATGGTGCCCACACGCACCTTTGACTCTCTCTACTCCCTCTACTGATCTGAACTTCGGTTCCCAAGGGCGTTCAACCTACCAGCGCCTTCAGACCATACCAATGGTATATAAGGCGCTATATAAATGCAAAATAACAATAACAATAACAATAACATCAAGAAAAGAGCAAGTAATTGAGAATCAAAGTCGTCCTGCAGCGGGTTGAGCAAAGTCCTGCGCATAATCGAAAGTCTTTGATTTCTGAAATAGAGAAAGTTTGGAAAAAGTAGAGCAAGTTAGTCCGAGCACGGCAGAGGGAGATCAATTGAAAGCTTGATATTAAAGTGGATCTGAACCCGGCAGAGGGGATCCGGGGGAACAGTGAATCACCCGAGAAGGTTTTCTGTGTTTAATGCATTGAAGTCCGGTTGTTATATGAGCTGCACCAGTCGAGTTCCTTTTCCACCCCACACTGCTCTTGGTGGGTTTTCTACGGAAGGGGGCGGTGCTGAAGGTAATTGTTCAGGTCAGGGGATCAGCTAGGATATGTTTTTTAGAAATTAGGTGATCTGTTCCACCATCACCAAGTTTGGGAATTCACCCAGAGTGTGGGAATTGGTAGTGTTACTGTTAGCTATTTACAAGACCTTTTCTACAATGTCTATCCCAAAGAGATTTAACTGACTAAAACAGTGATGGGTTGGAGAAGCAGGGAGAGCTGAACTACTGAAGGGATATTAGGTGGAAGGAGGAGCAGGGAGAGCAGAACTACTGAAGGGGTGAGGATGGGGAGGAGAAGCAGGAAGAGTGTGTAGGGGTTCGAGGACAGGGAAAGCAGGAACTTCGCACGGGAGACGGTATCAGGTAATATAATCGCGGCAAAAATGTTACAGTAAAAAAATATTGCGGCAAAAATGCCGCCGTTTGACCCGGTAAAAGTGTGCCCCATTATACCATTTAAGGGGAGAGGGGGTTGCGGGGGTGTCCCCCGCCCCCCTTAAATGGTATAATGGGTCCAGGGGTTGCGGGGGTGTCTCCTGCATGTTTTACATGGACTGCGGTGCAAAAACAGCGGCAATTGTGCCGCAATATTTTGTTACCACAGCAATTTTGCCACGATTATATCACATGGAACCCGGGAGACATATCGGTAGGACAACGGTAGGGAAATCAGAATCCACTGAGAGAAGAGAGTCACTGACATCTATTGAGGGGATCCAGGGAAGGATAAGTGTGGGTAACCCGTTTTTACAAAGCGCGTCTCAGAAAATAGTGCAGGAATGTGTGTGAAATTAACCCGGCTGAGGAAGACACCTTCTGCCCTCAGTATAATAAAGAGAGGAAAAACACGGATGGAAGGTGTTGTAGTTTCTTCTGGGAAAAGAAAATGTCCAACATTTTTTACAGATGTGGGTTCACTTCGATTTTTTCGCCGAGACGAATTTGCTAGCTTGCCAGTGATGTTAACTGACATTTTTGAAATATTTCACACTCAGTAGATATTTTGTCCCCGAGCAGCTGCTTAATAAAATTTCCAGCAATCGTGAATCTTGTGTGGGCGTTGTGGGTGGAATTAAGTGTTATGATGTTGATGCATATATGAGATTTCACTGCTGCTTTACTAACACTATGTACTGTATACTAAAAACAAGTACACATATTTATTTGTTTCAATGCATTGATTAATGTTATTACTGCATTCATATATATATTTGCATGGTACTAAGTGGAAACACTGATTACTAATAATCGATTTAAAAAAAGAAAGATTTAGAAAGAACGCTTGGAGACCGCTCTTTCTAGATCGAACTGTCGGCTCCTGCGACGCACACGAGTGTACAGAGGGGCTGACAGGACACGAGTGTACAGAGGGGCTGACAGGAAAGGCGGGACCCAGAGGAAGAGTCGCGGGAGTCCGAGGTGAGTGTATTTGACTGTGTGTGTGTGGTTGTGTGTGCAAAAGGAATTGTTTGTAACAGGAAAGGGGTATTTGTAACTGGTTGGATGTTTGCGTGTGTTAATGTGGTGGGGGATTGAGTGGGTATGCTTGGGATGAAAGGAGGCAGTGTGGTTCATGCTATTTCGGCTTTCTGAGGGCCTCACAAAATATACCGAAATAAATCAGTCTTTTTTATATGCAGCCTTCCAAAAACAGATATTTCACATATAACGGTGTGCACAGGTTTTCAGGAATTCACTTCTGGCCTGGCAATTAGGTCAAATACAGTGTCTACCTCTGTTTTTGCCTAAAGCAGACCGGGTTAGCACAGAAGCCCAACACAGTGTGCTGAGAGACGCCACAGATTGCATATGTCACACATTGGTTGTGGCAATAATGGCAAGGCTGTCCAGTCAAATGGTCGAAAACATTTGATCGAATGACCATTTGATCGACAGTCAAATTGTTAAATCGACAGAATTTTTTTATTTATTTATTTATATATATTTTTTAATTTGGGTTGGTAAAAAAATGTTTTTAATAAAGAAAACAGGGTGTTAGGGGGGAACCCCAAATAAAAAAAATAAAAAAATAAATAAATAAAATCGACCCTTTTTTTCGACCATTTGTCGATCAAAAGGCATTCGATCCTTTTGTTTTCGACCAGATGACCTACAACCAATGGCAAGACCATCAGAAGAACTGCACTTGGTGGATCTGTTGGGGGAGGAGCCATCAGAGCTTTCGTCAGGAGTGCTGCGCGAGGTGATGCAGCTGCTGCCGCAGACTTTGTTCAAAACACTGTTGCTGTCTTGTGTCCTGTGAGGCCTGCAGTGCTCCCGCGTCAGGCACGTGTCAATGTGGCTGTCACTGAGGAGCAATGCCGTCCGCAGGTCTGCCAGCACCCTGTGCAAGATTTATTGGTGCCTCCCTCAACCCTCCCACCTTTAGATATGAAGCATCCAGGGAAGCAGTTCTGTTATTCGGCTGATACATGTTCTTGATAGTATTAGCCGAACAACAGAACCGAGACCCCCGCTGCTCTTGTAAAGTGTGTTTAAAGACGCACCATGACTCTTTAAAAGGCGCTGGGCCAGACCGATACTTAAGTTTACATGACACTGAGCTGGAGCCTCCGGCTCAGTGTCATGTAAACTGGAGGCAAGGTGCCCTTTAGTTGCTGCACCAAGGGTGGCGTCCTTGTGCGGCTACACACTCTGAGTGTGCCTTGAGCCGGCGCTGCTGGGGAGGGCTTATCGTGCCCTGCTGTAATGCACAGGCTGGCTTGTGTGTCATGGAGGCACGGTGCCTGGGAGTTGCCTGCTGGCTGTGATGTATTCAGTTGTTGCTGCGGTGGAGCTGGCTGAAAGGACCGTACCACCTTGGACCTGGGTGGTGAATTTTGAAAGATGGGGCTCCATCTAGAACCTGTTTGTCGGTAAGGCCTTTGTGGGTGGCCTGGATGTTTGCAGCCTTAGGCAGATTGTGGATTGGTCTTGGCACTTACCCGCTTAGATTTTCTAGGCATTCAAACTTCCCTGCCTGACAATTGACTTTTTGTTATTTTAGACTTTTACCTCTCTCTCCACCCCCTGCCCAGGACTTTTCTGATCTAGTTTCTGGGGTTGGGGTGGCCTTAGTTTAGTCCTGTAATATTCATTATTGCCGGGCTAGCATTATACTCCATTTTCTTGGATCATCTTGCAATATTCATTCTGTTTTCTTTTTCTTCATTGTTGCTATTTCGGTTCTCTCTGTGATTTTGCACCATCGTTTCACTGTTTTGTACCATTTCATTAATAATTTGAAAGCACTTTTCTGTAAAGCACTACAGAAGAAAATAAACACTACAATACAATACATCAGGTGGAGGCAATACCACAATTACTTAAAACACACAAGCGCTCGGGCGGTGTACCCCCACCCAATAAGAGAAACAACGTGCCCCTCTCCTGTGCAGGTCAGAACCATAAATTTGTTTTTCCCATTTACCGTCACCCTGAAAGAGACTGCACGTGGAAAGCAGGAACTGTTGAGCTAAGTGAGAGGCAGCGGTTGGCAGCTGTTGTGTGGCGTGAAATATGAATGGAAAGCAGGGAGAGCATGACATGTTGTGACGAATCAACTTCCGGGGCACCATTGGTCCAGGGATGAATATCGGTTTCTAAACCATCCATCAGCCCCACACCTCTAGCACACCAGAAGGGATCCAAACAGATTGGAAACACAAGCAAAATGTAAACCGCCTTGTCCAATTGTGGTAACGTGGACGGAACGGCAGGCTTATCTCCGAAAGGTTGTAGAACGTTGGTTAGTTGCAACACAGCGAAAATACAATTATTACCCAATGATAAAAGGGACTGTCCAGTCAAGGTTGTATAAAAATATCTACTTTATTATTACCACAACAGACAGTTCTAGCACACTACGAAATAAATGTAAAGGAATGCAGAGGACAGACAGTTTCAAAGAAGGAAAAGGGGTGCATTCTAGATACTGACAGGAGGGAATAGAAAATAATCGCAATAGTTCAAAGATACTTGGTTTCAACACAAATGGAGCAATGGGTTGTAAAATGTCACTAGGGGCCTTTGGAGAAGGACCAGAGGAAGAGAACCACTATGTACCTTGTGCTGTAGATATTCTTGCTGCTCGACATGGTTGAGTCGGTTTCAGGGTGCTTTGCAGCTTCTGCAACAGAGTTCGAGACGGGAGACAGCTCTGGGTATCAGGCAGCAGGCAGTCCGGCAAATGAAGCTGGACGGTAAATGCAGACTGTCCTACACAACGACTTGTGGTCCGGAATCGTTGTCTCAGTGCTGGTCAGCAGTTCTGAAGCTGTGGTCGAGGCGTCTCAGATGGCTTTAGCGACTGCGACATAACAACAGTCAGCGGTGCAGTCGGTTGAAGCTCGAGGGGCTTGACTGGCTCAAAAATGTCCTTTAAGGTGGAAGTTGGTAGATGATTGTTGATGCACTCCTCCTAGTTTCTTCACTGGGCTTGTGTTGTCCTTTAAGGCAGATGGCCCAAAGCTGGGGAGAGTGTTGCAGGCTGCTCCCTTGGCCTTGGTTCAGGGACTCTCTGACACTTCCCACCTAGGAAGCTTGCTGCAGAGCTTAGCAGGGCTGTGTGCTGGCTGGGCACCAGTTCTGGAGCTGCTAGAGGGTCCTCTTATTTAATTATTTGCTCATTGTTTGCTTGTTAGGTGCTTATACAGCAATAAAATAGTGTTTCAAAGTTCCCACAGGGCGAGGGGAGGGAACAAGGGAGTGAAATACATAACAAATAACAATATTTAATAAGAGCAGTGGAGGGAATAGAAAGGAAGGACAAACCTAGCATGCCTTGTGCGCATTCTGAACGTGCAAGTGCAGCAAGGAAGAGGGCAAAAGGGGGTAGGTGGTGGGGGGTTCGGGTTCAGGTGTGAGCCACAGATGAAGTGCTTGGGTTATTGAGTGCTACACGGCCAGGGGCCACGATAGGAATACATGTGGAATTCCAGGTTAGAGAGTGTGCCAAGGCAAGTGCGGGGGGTAGACAGGAGCTGGGGTGATTGGGTGTGGGAGGTCAGAGGCCCAGCGAATGCATAAGTGCCCTGGACACCAATCACAGCAACTGTGGGATTAGCAGAGAAGAGACAAAGGGAAGGAGGAGGTAAAGAGAAAAGTTTTGAGGAGTTTCTGGAATTTAAGAAAGTCCTGCTCAAGGCACAAAGGCAGGGGGAGGCTGTTTCATAGGAGGGAGCCAGCTGAGGAAAGCAACCGACCACCTACCCTCTGTTTAGCAAAACAGAGGGTAGGTGGTCGGTCGCTACACACAAAGAGTTGTGCCAGAGGAACGTAGTGGTATACAAGGCGAGTATTTGGTTATATAAAGTTGAAGATAGTGTGGTGCCCGGGCCCAGACATCGTTGTGGATGATGCAGAAGGATTTGAAGTTAATCCGTGAAGCAACTCGGAGCCAATTAAGACTTTTTAGGGCAGGAGAGATGCAGTCCCTGGGCTTAAGGCTAAGGATAGGTTTTGCTGCTCTGGATTCAGTATCTCCCTCTGTTCTCTGGGAGATGTTTAGGGGAGGGATCTTGCTTCCCCCTTGAAGGTCCTGACCTTCTTTCACAGATGGAAGATGAAAGGCAGACTGTACCTTCAGCCAAGGTCCAATGCCGAGTTCTTCTTGTTACTCCTTGCAAAGTCTTCAGATGATCTGCCCAAAAGAGGTGCGTGACCCTCTTTTAAAGCCAAATGGACCACAGGGATTGGTTTAGGCTAAGCCTACCTTAATGAACCAATCCTCGGTCCCCACCAACAATCTCCTGTATGCATGAGGTCATAACCAGAGTGCTTTGCAACAGAAAAGGTAAACAGGTGAAAACATGTAATACTAAGTTCCACCATCTTCCTGTCTGTTGTGGATCAAAGGGTCTCTCTGACCAATGGAGCTCTCTGTGGTTCCTGATTAAAGCAGCAGGTCTACATTGAAGCTGCGGCGATCCAGACTTTCTGACACTGTCAATCCACATGATCAAAAGAGCACAAAGAAGGCAACTACCCTGTCTCTTGATTTTTAAATATTAAGGTTAGTGTTGCTTCATGAGTCTATGTCAGATAAAGAAAAGTCGGCTCAGAAGTGACCACGGTTTCAAAAATATATTCACGATGCCTATAAGTCAATTGTTAGACCAGCAGACTGAACCACATTTGTCCACATGAGTTTAAAAAAATGTTCTATTTTACTAAATCAACAATAAACACGAGACATAAGATAAAAAATACACAATATTACAAAAATAACAAAAATGTAATGACCTAAGTCTAATACATTTCATTAAAACGTTTTAAAGTGGGGTTAGTACAAGTGTACGTGCATTTACAAGACACAATTCTTTTGAAAAACAGAGTAGAGTAATACTGTTCAAAAGACAAACTCTGTCAGAAAAGAAGCTTTTTGGAAATCTCAAGCTTTAGTGATGGTCACTAAAGCTTGTGATGAAGCAACACTAACCTTAAGATTTCGAAATCAAGAGACAGGGTAATTGCCTTCTTTGTGCTATTTTGTTCATGTTCCTGACCCCTGAAGGCTCTCCCCTATATAAAAAAACAGGGTCCACCCAATTCTTTATACTGCTGTCAATCCACATGCTCATACCTTCTGAATGGGGTCTCCCTGCGGGGATGACTACTGTAATACATGCAGTCCCAGAAATGACATTTCGCTGTTAACTGATGTTAAGGGCGGGAGCTGGCTTCAGGTTGGCGCAGTGCATACGAAAGGGTGTTGGGGTTTCCTGTCTCCTTTGTTAGCCTCTGCAACCAGGCCCCATGTGAGCCTGTTTGAATTAAACTTTGATTAGTATGTGAAAGCTGCCACCAGCTACAGAGCTAAGTAAAAGGACAGGGCAGATTCATGGAGCCTTTGTTAGTTATTTAGGCTGGCCATGGTAGGGTAAAGGTTTGGCACTCCCACTTCTGAGAGGACATGGTGTACTCCTGACTGTCATATCCCAACTAAATATGACAGGGGGGCTGTGCCTGTAGCTGTGTCCACCCAGGAGTACACAGGTCTATTTGATAGTAGTGCAATGAGCATGGAAAAATGTGTGTGGATTAGCCCCACACATTTTCCGAGGTTGATCTACATGTTTCAATTTCATATAACATTTCCAAAAAGCCCAGGTGAGCGCACACCCACAGTGTGGATGGTCGAATTCCTCACACATGTTGAGGGACTTGTTAGGCATGCTGGTAGGATAGAACCAGGGTCTATTGATGGGGCCAGGAGAAGCAGGCGAGAGAAAATAGGGAGCTCAGAACATGTAAGGTATTGAGGAACAGCAGGTAGGAGAGAAGCAGATATCAGGACCAGTTAAGAACGTTGACGTCTAAAAGAAAATTCCTGGGGGACATGGAGAGAAGTAGTAGTTTAATCAGGAACAGTTGAGGGCTGTGCGGCACAGGAGGGAATCAGGAAGTGGACGAACTGGTGAGAGAAAGTAGAGCAGGGGGACATCAGGCACACGGCTGAGAATCAAAGTTCACACCATCACAGACGTGATGCCAGAAGCAGAGCCAAGCGCTTTTCGCAGTAGAACTCTGAACACCACGTGCCAAGAAACAACCTGGACCGACGCAACTTTTCCTATATGTGCCAGAAGTCTCCCTGAGCTGGCAGGGAAGATACGTAAGCTGCTGCTGGCACTGCCTGTGGTACTGTTAATTATGCCCGTCCATGAGGGATTTGTTTAGTACAAACCTAGTTAGAAAGCAACAAAGCGATGTACCAAAAGAATGGCTGATAATACAGAGAGAGGGGGACCCGCTGAGTACTGGGAGAAGCTCTACCAGGGAGCTAAAAGGGGGCGAGATATTCGCGTAGAGCAGGGCCATCAGCTCCTGTCAGAAGTGATTGGGCACGGCTGCCACAGAGCATTATGTTTACACATTAGACATACTTTGCACTGTCAGGGATATCATTTCACGGAAAATGCCAGGAGTCGCGGAAGTGACATCAAACGACCGTTGACCTCTGATGACATCACAGGAAGTGATGTTATTTGACCCCACCATGAAGTGACTTCACGGGAAGTGATGGAACACTACGTTTCACCCCGTGACAAAACAGGAAGCGGAATCACATAGCATTGTTCCTAAGCACACTACGAAGATATGGTCACGATATCACTGTAATGTCTACATTTCATACAAAAATAAATCATATGTATCGTTAATATGTGTGTATAGGCCCATATTACCAAATTACTGCGAATGCATGCAGACGTCCAAGGCCAAATGATAATGACGTGTTATTATATAGCACTTACGCTTACATGCTTTATATAGAACAAATATACATACAATATCACCCAACCTGTGTTTGATTCTCAGTTATCAACCTCAGAAGGATGAAAGGCTGAGCTGGCTTTGCCGGGATTCGAACCTGCAACCTGTCGATCACACACACATCGATGCAGCGAGCGCTCAACCCACTGAGCTATCTTACCAGATGTAGCTATCTTACCTGCTATAGTAAAATGTGCTATTACATGTCGGAATGTTCTCAAAGTCAGAAAGCAATTTACAATCTGTGGTGGATGCCATTAGACTGGGAAAAGATTTAACAGCAGGCTCGTACATCTGGAGGTCTGGTGCAAGGTTGGCCACATGTCAAGCCTGCATGGATCGACTTTCCAGGCTTCAAAGGTTGGCCACACACGGCATCCCGTACTGTAGACACTCGTTACCTCATACATCCAAACAAACATCCTGAACCGCATGCCATGCGGATAGGAAAGATGGACAGATTGCAACAAGGCATTCATTGTGGCACAATGAAATCAAGGGCCACTTTATGTGCTAGGGTCAAATATTTCTACACTGTACACAAGCCTGTTGTCTTATGATGACCATAACAGAGACAACAGCAGAAAGAAAACATGCTATAAATGCAACTTGCAAAAAGCAAAATACGTAGTCTGAAATGGATGCTTATTCTACTCTAAATGCTTTTTGAAAGTTTGTGTCTGCATTGTGAATTTGAGGTGTTTAAGAACAGACTAAATCAGTGACTCACCCCCTGAAGTGTGCCTGAAATAAACATTTAATGAGCCTAGCAATTATTGTATAGAATTCCAGAAAGACACATTATTTGTTATTCCTATTCTTTCTTATTTAGTGTCACGGCTCAAAGTGTTACACTTGTGGAACCCCCTGTTTTTTTTAAGAACAGAGAACAAGAAAGCCCGACACCCCAGAAACAAAGAGTCACATGGTGCTGGACCCAGCCCAGGAGCTTCCGTTTACAAAAAAGAAAGTGGATTTTTTTGTTGTTGTGGTAGCACGGGAGACCACAGGGGCTGTGGCCTCGTCTCCTCACTGGCTGCTGTGTGGATGTTGTAAAGTGTTGTTTAAGGAGTAGGGACTTGGGAGTTTGTTCTCAGAGTCTCTGGGTGTTCTTGGTGTGTTTTCACAGTTATGGGCTCTCTTGGCGTTTCTGGCTTCTCCCGGTTGCACTTCTCTCGTGGTGTGCCTGCGATGCTGGGAGGGGAAGAAGGTGGGAGGACAGAAGGTGGAGCTGCTTTTCTCTTTACAGAGGGGGAGTATTCCACACGGTGGATATGAGTGGGGACCATCGTGTGCATGCTGGCACTGGCTCATGGGTCCAGGTCACGCTGAATCGTCAGTTCTCCGTATCAGCGGCAGAGCCTGAGGCACTGAGGCCTCTGAAGAAGTATTGGAAAAGGTGGCAAGGCCAGGGCCATTACAGGAACCCCCTGCATATCAGTGGCAAGGGAAGTGGGGCCTCCGGTGGAGGTTACACAAGGAAGGCAGGGCCTCTTGTGAATTCCCTGACAGAGGCATGGCCAGTGGGGGACAGGACGACAGTTTCCACAAGAGTGAGGTGGCCGGTCACAGCGCAAACCCTGGAGGAGGAGTTTGAGATGCCTCCTGTCTATGTGAGCGGATGGATCATAGGTTGGTGGGGGAGTGGCCTCTAACTACCAGAGTGCAGAGGAGGGAGAGGTTATTATATGATATGATGAGTCATTTATAAAGCGCCTGTACACAAGTGTTTCTAGGCGCGACAAGACAAGGGAGGGAAGACAGAGGAGGGATAAGACAAACAATCTTACTAGGCCTTGTGTCATTCAGATCATGCAAGTGCGAGAACGAGAAGTGCAAGGAGAAAGGAAGGGGGGAAGTGCAAGGGAGAGGGGTGAGGAAAACAGGGCAGCAATGCTCTGAGTAAGTGCAGCCAGGGCAGCGCAGCTCTGGGTAGTGCAAGCAGAACAAGGGACTGTAGGGTTACAGTTACAACCCCTAAGCACTTGGTAGGCCAGGAGGCAATGCAAGGGTGACTGATAAAGAAAGAGCATGGTATGTTATGTTATTTCATTTCTAGAGCGCCAAAGCCTGAAGGCATCCAGGCGCTATGCAGAGAGGTACCCAGTGAGATTACGAGGGTAGCCAAGCAACCAGTCGGCACAGCATACAGGTAGGTAGGTCAGCAGGGGAGGGAGAAAGAGAAAGCAGAGGAGAAGAGGAAAGTTTTGAGCTGCTTCCGGAACTTCAGGTGGTCCGGCTCAGGTATGAGAGGGGTAGGGAGGCCATTCCAGAGGGAGGCACCTGCAGAGGAGAGAGATCTACCCCCACTCTATGCCTGGAGAAGCATCTAACTCTTAGAGAGTTGGAAGTATCCGAGCGAAGGGCTTGAGAAGGAAGGTATTTTGAATGAGAGCGTTGGATGTAGTGCGCCTCCCGACCCCAGAAAGCCTTGTGGACAATGCAAAGGGTCTTGAACTTGATCCTTGCAGCCACCGGGAGCCAGTGGGGAGATTTGGTCCCTGGCTGGAGGTCAAGGATATGTCTCACAGTCCTATTCTCGATTAGTTGCAGAGGGCATAGAGTAGAGGAAGGCAGATTGAGAAAGAGGCTGGTGCAGTAGTCCAGCCTAGAGAGAACCAGGGCTCTGGAGACAGTGAGCTTCTTGGGGAAAGTGAGAAAGGGAAGAATCCCTTTAAGGAGATGCACCTGGTAGTGGGACTTCTTTGTGACGTCCGAGATGTGAGGAGAGAAAGAGAAAGTGGAGTCGGAGATGACACCAAGGTTTTTTGCCTCAGAGGAAGGCCAAGGAAGAGGGCCCAAGGCAGCAGCATGAGTGAGAGAGGGAAATAAGGGGCAGGGTCCCCAATGAGAAGGATCTCTGTCTTACTGGCATTAAGGCTGAGATCGTTGGAGGCGTAGCAATCCTGAATCGCGGATAGACAGTCAGGAATGAGCGAACGAGGAGAGGAGGCTGAGGAGAGCCTGAAGGAAAGCTGAGTGCCATCCGCATAACACTGGAAGCTAGAGGAGAAGGCAGTGATCAGGTGGGCCAAATGGGCCAAGTAGAGGTTGAAAATTAGGATGAGAGTATAGAGCCCTGGGGAACGCCACAGGTAGAGAGAGAGGTGATGGAGAGAAAGGGACCAAGTTGGACCTGGGAGGGGCGGTCCAAGGGGAAGGAGATCCGCCACTCCAGGGCCTGATCCATGATGCCCGGGTTCTCATGTAGTTGATTGATCAGGATGGCGTGGTTGACCGAGTTGAAAGCAGAGGAAAGATCAAGGAAGATGAGGACAGAAGGAATGCTTGAATCAAGGTTATAGAGCATATCTTCACGGGTGTTCAGGAGAGCAGTTTCCATGCCTCTGGTAGCTGTGAAGCCAGGCTGATGGTCATGGAGCCAACCAACAGATTCAGTGTGGAGAGTAAGCTGGGAGATGGCCAGCTTTTCCAAGAGTTTGCCCAGGAAAGGGGGGATGGAAATTGGGCATTAGTTTGCTGGGCTGGTAGGATCGGCAGACTGCTTCTTGAGGAGGGGATGCACAAGGGAGTGCTTTAGGGGAGAGGTGGAAGTTCCAGTCGGAAAGAGTGATTACAGAAATCGGTCATGGCTGGAGCAAGGGTGTCAAGATGGGCCTTGATGGTTCTGGAGGAGCAGGGAAGCACCTGTTTGGACGACACTTTCATAGAATGGACTTGTCTAGAAACCTCATCAGGTGTTGTCAGAGAGAAAGAGGAGAAAGGAGGAGGAGAGGGAGAGATGGCCAAAGGGGGGCCGGGAGAGGAAGAGGGAGAGGAAAGGGAGATAGAGGACAGGATGAACTGAGTTTTAGCAGCAAAGTGAGAGGTACATTAGGTGAAGGCTCACGGCAGGTGCTGCAGCAGATGGTGGACCTACATGAGGGGGATAAGGGAGAGGTAGAGGAGGGGGATAAGAAAGAAGTGGAGGAGGAGCTTTACCCTAAGTCTACTGTTGTGACAGGAGCAAAGTAGACATAGGATGAGTCCCAGGAAGTGGTGACTTCTACCCCTCACAAAGCCCACATTGCCCTGGGTGGGGGAGTATTTTGTCCTGCAACCAAGGAACACCATCATGTGGATCTGTCTGAGATATTTTGCACATTGGAGGGCTACGGGGTGAGGGTGAAGCAGGGGAAGAAAGACAAGGGGCACGCCTCTGGACAATGGCCATGAGAAACCACGTTCGCTGGTGGCACAAATACTTTTTACCTTACAAACTAGTCGACTGCCTCCTCTGAGCTGACTAGCGACATAGCTGCCAGAACAGCATCCTCCATTAGTGGTGAGGAAGTGGGTCCTAGTACTTCCCAATGCCAGGGTACAGCAAAGTGACATCAAGGATGCTTTCCCAGCCAGCCTGTACAAATGGTGCCTGTGGCACTGACAACTGCGGCCTACAGAAGGCACCTGTGGTCGACACCACTCCAACAAGTGTTTGGAGTTGGGGAACCACTGGCAGCACCCTCCTTTGGGCAGATCCACCTGGACCATATAATGAGGCATGCTCTAACCCATTACCTGCATTGAATGGTGCCTGTAAGCTAGGGTGACCTGGACTACTCACGGGTGAGTAGTCGAGGTCCAGTAGCCCACATTGAAAGGAACATACAGCTGGACCCTGCTTCCCTCGTGATGATTGCTCTGGAGGGTTAAGCAATGAGATAGTCACAAGAGATTTTCTGGCCTCATAGGGATACTGCCCACATGCAAGAGTGGCAGTGGGCCGTGGGAGAGTTTGAGAAAATCGGTGGGTGACACTTGCAGCTGTGCCCTGTGAGAGAGCCCAAGAACCTTGAGAGTTAGCTGCACCCTGTGAAACACCCTAAGGACATTTGGTGAGTGGTACTTGTGACCGTGAAACAATAGTACCACTATGTCCAAAAACATTACTTGCACAATAGGCAATGACATATGTAAGTCAACAACTTGACAGGGCCTCTCCATCACTATTAGAGCTTTCTGTTGCCTAGTCACACGCACCACAAACATTCCACTTTTCAATGTCTGACTTGTACTGGGTAACAAGGCATCGTCATCGTCCGAGCAGGTGTGTAGGCTATGGGTAGATGGCATTCCATAGTCTTCCACAATCTCCCCTGCATTCTTGTTACTGCACTTGCACGATCCGAATGCCTCAAGACCTAGTAGAAACATTATTGTTTTGTTTTTTCTTCCCCGTACTTCTCCCTCCCTTGTCCTGATGCGCCTTGACACACCTTGTGCTTTATAGGTGCATTATAAATACCCAATAAATACAATAAAATAAATAAAGTGTCTGTTCATTTTTACAAAAGTCAATTTTTTAACATGCGGATGATGGTCTGCTGTCTGATTCCTGTTGATGACCTGTTTGCATGCAAGATGCCTGTGTCCCAGAGAAGGGTCTCTCACAGCATCTCTCCTCATAGGCTGCACCTGCACTGCTCACAGAATTTCAAGTGTTGTCTGAAATGTGCTGCCCCATTGATGCTTTCAATAATATTGTGCTTGTTTTGTCATTTCCAGTGTACTTCCCACTGGCTACAATCTCCCACATGTCAGCTCCCATGTGGCTTCTGCCCTGAAACCCCTGAATACACAACTTTGCCTGGTGCTGTATTGCATATCCCTGCTACCCCCTTGTATTACTTGAACACCTCGTGCCCATGTGGTAAACTCTCTCCCCATTGGCACACATGTCCTTTTTGTCCCATGGACTGCTGTAATATACGCTCTACTGTAGCGATAACCACATTGTACAATTTAGGTACTGCCTAAATATAAAAAATGGCACCCGGGAACGTCTCAGTGGTGATTGACTTCTCCCATAAATTTTAAAAATCCAGAGTTTTCCACAAAAGAGTACTGCAAGACGTATTTTGCCAACATTATAGCCAGGTTAGCATCGAGCAGGCACTGTGTGTCATGTGACTTGCGATATTTTTGGCCAAGCTCAAGCTTCCAAAGCACTGGCCTGATGCATTAGGGGATCACTACTATGCATCGCTCGGATACGGGGGTCTAGAACTTGGTGTCCACCACCCAAGCACTGACACAGCTGTAATATTCTCAGGGGTAATTGTGCTGATTGCGAGAGGTAAACTGCTTATCTGATGTAGGGAGCGCGATGCCCTTCAGAACTTTGGACTTATTTTAATTTCTCTGCATGGTGCTGTTGCATATTGGACTGCATATGCAGATTTTGTAAAACAGAGTGAACAAGAGAGCTTAAAAGATTTGGTCCTTTATTGTACTGCTCTTATTGTTCAGAGAAAGGCATTATTTCTGAGCTTTGAGTGGTTAGTGATGATCATTTTTGGATGAGGCGCCTAAACTCTGAAAACCCGAATGATGAATTGGCAATGGTTGGGTTTTTAAACTCTTTACAGCTGAATATAATGTAACTTTATTTGTTACGTACTTATGAATTTTAATTTTTTTATTTTTAAACGTTTTAAAAACGTGTTGTGATGAAATATATTGGATGTAATGATTGGAAATGCAACGAATCTGTGGTTTTTTAAGTTTATTTTTTTCAACATTTTATCTTTTGAAATGTAATGAATTGTGATCTTATTCTTGTTATGATTGTAAAGGTTTTAATTCTTTTTTGTAAACCGCATACAATAAACATCAAATTAAAAAAAGAATACACAGATGTGGTTCCCAGTTGGTCCCTACCTTCTGCCAGCACACTTTATTTTTAGCAGAGTGTTCAAGTTGCCAAATTGGTTGCTACTTAGTCTGTGTGAAATATTGCCACACTTTTGAATTTTGTTGTGGGCTAACAACACAAAGGCCTGGCTCAACTAAGCGTGACGTTGCTGGTGGTGGTCTTGCTGGTGATGCTCACTATGTCACCTAATGGTGTGATGTGCTTTCCGATTGGCTACTTTGACCAAATTTAATCTCTCAAAAGCTACTCTCAGGGATTGCCAGCTCCTCCTGCTCCTCACCGCAGGTGTCCCCGTCGGCACCTATCTCGCCCACTCACTTCAAGAACAGGATTTTGATTGGAGTGCCACCCCGTTCCCTGAATTTCTACCACTCCTCTCACAAAAATCAGGTGAACATGACTCTCCCACAAGCTGACTTTTAGGATTCCTGGCTCTTCCTGCTCCTCCTCCCAGGTGTAACTTGATGGGACTTCTCTCTTCAAGCACTTCAAGAGATGGACACTGACATGTGTGCCACCTGCCTCTCTCCAAATCTCTGCTGCATCCTCCCACCAAAATCAGGCAAGCGTGTCTCACCCTCAAGTTTCTTTCAGGGAAATCAAGAAACACATGCATGTGTCCCTGGTGTTCCCTCTCCCTAAAGCTGCACTACCTCATAGGGATTCCCTCTCCCTAAAGCTGCACTACCCCACAGGGATTCCCCCTCTTTAAAGCTGCACTACCTCATAGGGATTCCCTCTCCCTAAAGATGCACCACCTCATAGGGATTCCCTCCCCCTAAAGCTGCATCAACTCATAGGGATTCCCTCTCCCTAAACTCAGAACAGATTGCTCTTTTGTCTTCAGCCACTTCAGATCACTAAGTGTGTCACATAGCACTATCTAAGTAAAACCTACCCCCAAATCTAACTCAAGTGTCCCCAGCCACTCATTAGCTCTCCGTACCCTTCATCCAACCCATATATTCTAACTCAATCCTCACTTCTTCCCCCTTCCCTAAATGTTCTAAGCCTGCCTCCTGCAAGACATACTGCCCCTCTGAGAGCTTTCTTTGGCTGAATAGGAAATCCTATCACTGGCCGTTTTTAAGCCGTGAGGTCAAACGTCAGACAAACTTTTTAGGAGGTTCGTCCGAGTGTTGACCTGCTCAAATCACCTGAAATTCGGGTGGTTCGAGGTTCACGCGCATCCGTTTGTCGAGACTCCTCCTGTACTGACGATAAAAGGCCAATACAAGGTTAACAAGGAGGTAAGGGAAATTAGGGGGAAAACTATGTTGAATGTTTGAGGATATTTTCGATGGCCAGCTGGCCCCGTACCTCATGAAGTGACGCGGGAGGCCCTAACAGCATGACCGCATCCATGTTTTGTATATAATGGCCTGGACTGTTAGAACCAGACGCCTCCACTTCTCTGAGGTTCTTTCCACTAACTGTGGGAGAGAAAAAGAAGTGCGCTTCCTTCTCCGAGTCTTGTGCTCAGCAGCTGTTAGACCCTTTGTTCTTGGATTGTACCCCCTCGTGCATCATCTGTGCGACCACCATTGTAAT
Organism: Ambystoma mexicanum; assembly: GCF_040938575.1. Taxonomy (NCBI): domain Eukaryota; kingdom Metazoa; phylum Chordata; class Amphibia; order Caudata; family Ambystomatidae; genus Ambystoma; species Ambystoma mexicanum. The sequence goes on from NC_090929.1 coordinate 1,093,692,054, forward strand.
GAAACATTATCCTGTGCGGCAGCCACCTGTGCAGACTAAGAATGACGTACACGGTGCTTCTTTTTTTGCAATGTACCCTATATCCGTTGAAAATAATCCTTCCACTCATAACCATCAAATGTACGTAACATCTGTTTACTGTGCATTACCCATGTAACCCAGTGGTTCATTCCCATCACCGAAAGTTAAGCAAAGAGGATGTGATTATGTGGAGAGTTTGCAATCACAGGGAGTAACTGTAACTTTTCTCGAGCTCGTGGAAAAGGCGGAAAATCTGGCAGGTGTCCCTCACACATATAGGACACAGTGTTCCCCCCTCTATCTCCGAGAATACACTAATGCACCTTAGAGAGTTGCCACGACTTTCTAGCAAGATACTAATGTACCTGTATGTGTCATCCACCCTCCAAAAAGTGTGCAGTCTAGCACCCTTTGACAAAACACTAGTGTAACTGATTGTATCATCCGCCGCCCTCTACTAGGACCCTAATGCACCAAAGTGTGCCATCCACCACCCTCTACTAGGACCCTAATGCACCAAAGTGTGCCATCCACCACCCTCTACCAAAGCCCTAATGTACCAAAGTGTGCCATCCACAACCCTTTACTAGGACCCTAATGCACCAAAGCGTGCCATGCACCAACCTCTACTAGGACCCTAATGTACCAGAATGTGCCATGCACCACCCTCTACTAGGACCCTAATGTACCAAGCTGTGCCATACACCACCCTCTACCAAGGCTCGAATCCACCAAAGTGTGCCATTTGCCAACCTCTAGTAGGACTCTAATGCACCGAGCTGTGCCATCCACCACCCTCCACCAAAGCCCTAATGCACCATAGTGTGCCATCCACCACCCTCAACCAAGGCCCTAATGCACCAAGCTGTGCCATCCACCAACCTCCACCAATGCCCTAATTCACCAAAGTGTTGCATCCACAACCCTCTACTAGGACCCTAATGCACCAAAGTGTGCCATCCACCACCCTCTACCAAGGCCCTAATGCACCAAGGTGTGCCATCCACAACCCTCTGCTAGGACCCTAATGTACCAGAGTGTGCCATGCACCACCCTCCACCAAGGCCCTAATGCACCAAAGTGTTGCATCCACCTCCCTAACTAGGACCCTAATGCACCAGGGTGCCATCAACCTCCCTCTACTACCACCTTAACGTATCAGTGTGTGCCATCCACCATTCCCTGCTAGGAACATATGTATCAAAGTGGGTCATTTACCACCTCCTCCAAGGACCCCAATGAACCAGGGTGTGCAGTACACGGCCATCAACAAGACTGTAATGTGTCTGCATGGCCACCCACCACCATCTACTAAGACGCTAATATACCTGAGTGTGCCATCCACCACCTTCAGTGTAGCCCCTCAATGTGCTAGAGATAGCGACTCACTGCATCCAACAAGACCCTAGTGTGCCAGGGTGCACTATCCTCTGACATAACACGATTATAAATCCGAGTGGTGGTCAGAACATTGATACGCCAACGTTTGCCTCCACTGTCCCGTGCAGGACTGCAGTGTACCTATGGGCCATTCACCACACCCTACAAAGACACTAATGCACGAGAGTGCGCCATCCGCCACCCTCTAAGTAGGAGCTACAATACCCAACTAAACCCTGCTCTTGACTCGTCTCAACCAGCGTGTCCCTTATTAGCACAGGGAATTGCACTCGTGTAGCTACCTACGTGTGCACTGCAAGGTGGAAGAGACACTCCAACCCACGTGTGCACTTCGGTGAAGAAACGATCCAGTATGAGTGTGATCTTTACTACCAACAATCCTGCATATGAGTGCCACACAGTCACCAAAAAGATACTCTCGCCCTGGTGTACACTTCACCATCACCAAAGAGACACTCTGACCCAAATGCGACCTACAGGCCTACATTGTCACTGAAGAGACAGGCCGACCCAAGGGTCCACTGCGGTGAAGAGACAAAGCCATGCGAGTGTGATCTTTACTGCTTGAACAAACATTCCTGCACGTGGGTGTCGCACACTGTCACTGGAAAGACTCGCCGTGAGTGCACACCATCCTCGGTGCATAGCCGGCCCGCTACCTGAGTGGGCACCTCACTGACCCGGAAGTCATTGTTGTACTGGATTGATTCCCAACTGTTCACAAATGAACAACCTTTTACCTCAGCGTTCCTTGCTCTGTCCCCAAGGGTACACGGCAGGACCTGGGGGCCCCTCCTTTGCCTGGCAAGCCGCCAGGAGGACAAACTCCTGTACCAGCGTGGACCATGTACTGTCCCTGAAAAACAGCCTCCCAAGTACTCACCACAGTTCCACCAGGGAGACTCCGGTAGCTTAGGAGGGCCCCCCGACCCACCAAAAAAAAGATGTCCCCAAGAGACACTTATGCAAAAGAACATTCCCTTGACACTTGCCTCAAGACACTGTAGCATACTGATGTGCGCCCTGTACATGTGCAAATGACCCTGTCCTTGGGAGAGCTACTCGTCACATACCAACTAAGCCCTCACAGAGGGGAGGACCGGGCGAGGCCAGACTGACCAAAGTGTGACGAATCAGGGCTAGCGCTTAAGGGGCTAGCGTTTCCTATTCGAGACCCTATTAACACGCCTTCCTGCTAGGAAATGGAAGGCGTTCGGAGAGAGAGCAGGAGCAAAGCGCTGCCCCATTCTAGGGGAGCAACCAAATACACGGCAGGGCCGCCCGGCACAGTGTGTCTGTGCATGGCAACAGATGTGATAGTGCCATATACTTAAGGCTGCCACGTGACTCTGTCCTCGGAGACACCCTAATCAAGTCCAGTGCTTTGCTTTTACTTTAGTTTTACTTAAGTACATTTCATTCAATTCAAGTGCTTAAAGACTACACATTCCAGAAAATAATTGATGGATAAATGAAAGCCCAGGACTTCTCAGATAACATGGGGTCCTCTGGTAACCTTACAGTTACTATGGCCGATAGGGCCTAGCAATCGTGTGATTTGACTCGGGAGGATAGCTCAGCGGCAACGTGCTTGCCTTGGAAGCAAGACGACACGGATCACCACTGGTTCGATCCCCTAGTCCGCCCTTATAAACCTCTGGGTATTAAGCGCGTTATAATTAAACTATCATATGAGCAGTCAAGGCTGCCTTCCCAAGTACAGAACAACACGAGAACGCCCAAGCAGCCAGACTCTGAGCACTCTACTTAGTGGAGGCAGAGCCAAAGGCCCCCTTTAAAGTCCCCGGTTGCAGCCAGCCCATGGAACCTGGGACGCCATTCCCGGGGTTTGTTTAAGCTCTACTGACGATTCCCCCCAGGCAGCCTCTTACACCCACCAGAGATGCCCGAGACTCGCCTTGAGGTTCATCGTTTAGCCAGATCTGTGCCCGATATCCCACCAAACACACCCACCCTCCGATCCCCCTTTCCTCTGATGCAGTGCTTTGAAGTGGCTCCCGAATGATATTAAGTGCTATATAAACAAGCTGGCATATTTAGAGCAGCCCGAGGGTGGCCTGCCTTTCTCCTACTGACTCCTTTCGGTTTTCCCGCCTACCACGTTGAGACAGGCCATGGGACAGTGCTGATTGCAACATAAACATTGCATGTACCTACCTCTACACACACCGACCATGTCTGAATGAGCAGGGGTCGCCATGCCCTCTTGTTCCACGGCCACTTCACTTTTTTGGCAACATTTTCAAAATAAGTGTCTCTCTGCCTAACCAGTGGCTCATCCCGCTGTGGAAATGGCAACACAGGCATTGGTCATGCTGGCATTCTCTGATATATTGCTCCCTCGCCTGCTCCCCTACCCACCCCAGTTCCTCTGCACCCTACCAATAACCCTCTGCCCCCCCCCTCCGTGCGTCCGTTTTCTACGGCGCTGCAGTGCTTCCCAGAAAGCTTTTCACTTTATGAATCCCATACATGCAGACACACTCATTCCCTGTACTCACTTTTACAATAACTGTGTGACTGCCACCACCGGAGACCCCTTGCAGTGGGTAGTAGAATCGCACTAACCCCTGAAGCGGCACCAATGTGCCTGAGTGTGCATGTCTTTATAACATACACACTTCTTCCCCCAGAAGACACACTCATTTTTCGCACTACCACCCCAGCTAAAGGCAGAAACTGGTTACTGGACATTCAGAAAACAACTTAAATCCAGACTTTTAAACTGGCTTGGTACACTCGCCCCTGCTCCCCAATACCCTCCCTTGCCCCCTCCTTAACTAGCGCCTGGATGTCTGCGGGCTTGGAGCACTTTATACATGCACAAACAAATAAATAAATAATTCTGTGGATGTAAAAAAAGTGTGCCTTTCTGGATGTGCTCTTTGAACTTTCACTAGTGTGCACGGGCATGCCCCCCCACACGCCACGTGCTGGATTCTACATTGTCCTGCAGTATCCATACATCTCTGCCTCCATCCTTCCTGCATTACCCTCAGAACCCCACAGCCACTCCTCCTGCAGCATTCTCTGCACCTCACCACGGGCTGCCCTCCCATAAACCCCCCCAAAACGCCAACCCCCCTTCTTTAAGCCCTAGAAATAAGCAGTCAGCACTCTCACACCACCCCAGACAAGCAGCACACATGCAGCATGATCACGCTAGACGTAGGACTCCCTCCTCTACCATTCCACACTTCTCCTCAGTCAGACCCAGGCTCAGACTGGCCTATTGGGCAATAGGGCAATGTCTGAACCAAAAACGCAAAATGCTAGTGTGTACCCGTTTTTGTGGTCAAAGTGGTCCACTTTTTTGGCCAATGTGGGCCAGTTTGATGAGTCACTCCACTATGCAGCTAGTAGTTTTGACCAGTGTTTTTGAATACAAATTCTTTAACCCTTAAGTGCCAAGGATAAGTATGCTCGTCCTTTTTGCACAGACTTGCATGATAGCCTAGCATTTAATTGCATCACATTTTATCAGAAAACTCCCCATTGTGTATTATTTTAACAGTCTGTCACAAAAGGAATTAATTGCCATTTGCAACTGTGGGCCACTTTTTCATTGGTGCCCGAGACAATGTTATGCCCCAGTCCGACCCTGGTCAGACCTCTCACACCTACACCGCCACTCAGTAAGGACACACAGCATTCTCTACAGTGTCCCACAGTCAACACTCTCTTACCACTCCTGTAGGCATCACACACTCTACCGTACCAAAATTAGCGCTCTCATACCACCCCCAAAAAGCTTACCAGGTGCCACGATATTCTGTACATCTTCCCATCGTCAACTCACACAGCATCCCCTATAGTTCACTTCTGAATAATCCCCTGCCGCGCCACTGTATGTAGTCCCCCATCACCATTGCGCAAACTGCCCCAGACTCCGCACTCCCGCACCTTTGCATCGAGCTCCCCCACTTGCAATGCTCCTACACTAGCCTTACACCACAAGCGGCGCTCCAGAAACATCTCTTCCACTGGCCGCATCCAGTTCTCCTGCAGCATCCCGGATGGAGCTCATAGAACATTCCCCACCAATCCCTTATAGTCAGCCATGCTTCACCATTCCCTAAAGCTCCGCCACACACAGCATCCCTACACCATCAACTCAGGAACTGGGCTCCTTGAATAACCCACTCGTGCCTCTACCACTTTCCCAGTGCTCCACTTGCCGAGGAAATTTAAGGCTGATCCTCCCAGCCAGTCTGGTTTATGAGACTCAAGTAACGAGGGGTGTTGCTACGTCTGGAAAAGATCCAGGCCTACACTCATTTTGGGACTGTCGGGACTGGGGGCTAGCTAGCCTTTTGGTTGTAACACCTGAGCTTCTATCCGGGGCCACAATCAAAAGACCTGGGGCTGTAGCCCCAGGCCCCCCCCCCAGGGGTGGACTGGGAACTAAAAGAGGCCCTGGAATTAATTACTGGGGACCAAAAGAGGCCCTGGAAATAAGGTTCAAAGTGGCCCCATTTGACACATTTTCAGCAAGCCCAATGCTTTTCCTATGAGAAAATTTGGAAATATCACACAAAAGAGGCCCAGGGTGCAGAGGTCAACCGGGAAATCTCCAGAGTTCCCTATAGGCCAGTCCACCCCTGCCCCCCCCCACCCCCTAGCAACGGCTCTGCAAGTAACACAAGTAACAGGGGTGGCTCGCATCTCCATCACCTCAGGCCACAAAAGTGTTTTGCGAGACCCAGATCAAGCACACAGTTCCACAGCCATTATGATTAGCCAGACCTAATTCTGTATGCCATTCCATGAACACCTTGCCCACCTAGCAGGAGGGGGTATGTCTGTGAACATCCGGGACTCATGCCAGAGGACTTGGGGGAAGACTTGACTATGTACCCAGAAATACGTTCCAGTCTCCCCAAAGTTCCTGTAGAAGGAACCTTGCTAATGTTCTCCAGGACTACTGAAAGTTAATACAGGGACATCAACTTGTTCACAAACACCAAAAGTTTAGTATGGGCCTGCCAGAAGGTCACAATGAGGGCGAATTGCCTGAAAACCTTAGGGGTTAATTTCAGGGCCTCCTAAAACTTAGGTGCATTGAAAATTGGGGCTTTTGGAGTTCCCAGAAACTTCACCTTGCATTTGCACCAAAGGGCATACAGATCTTTAAGAGTGAACTCCATGGGGTTCCGTGGCCACGAGAAGGGGGCGGGGGAAGGGATTCGCACTTGTGAAAGCTCCTAAAGGAAGACACACTTGCCTGTGAACCCCAAGGGCTCGTTCCGGGGCCTCCGAAAATTCCCAAAGTCATCGCCGAAAATGCCAAGGGTCTTCTCCATGTACTGGTCCCGAGGGGGCAAGGAGGAGGACGAAGAAGACGAGGAGCTCTGCTTGAAGCTCTGTTCCTTCCGGAAGGACGATTTCAGGCTCATTGACAGAGCAGGTCGCACAAGTGTGGGGCGAAAAAGAGGGACCAAAGGGGCGAAGCAAAGAGTTCGCGGAAGAAGCCCGACGCCGGAGCGGTTCCAGGTGGCAGGGTCCCTGTACTCTTTATAGAGCAGTGAATAAAACACAGACCCAGGCAGCTGTTGGGTTTATAAGGCCTCGCCGGGCAGACATCCAGCCCCTTCTATATTTAGGTGGCGCAGCATCTCTCAGGCAGCTGTGGAAAGTTTTTGTGATGTGAGGTTACCGGGCGCCCAGAACAAACGCAGGGGGGGGGCGGGGAGGTGTCTGATTCGGCCGCGGATCTCGCTGCGCAGAGACAACCGCACTAGGCCCAGGGTCTGTGGGGGGCCACGGTCGTAAGCCTCTCCCAGATCACCTCACTCAAGGGCAGCCGAGCATGGAGTGGAAAATATTTTAAAGAGTTTGCACCAATATCTACGCGACACCCTGAATGGAAAAACCGTTTCCCACAGGGCCTCGCTATTATCCTGCTCCGCGGGGGTCTGCGCCTCGGCATACATGAGATTCCGCTTTGAAATAGATCCCCTGATTGGTCATTACCTAAGGACGCTATGTGTCTAGTGGGGGTGCTCGGCCCGCTGACTCCTTGGTGGTGCGTTTAGTATGACTTGGCAGTGTGACAGACACCGTGCTGGCCACCCCCCATCATAAGCAATGGGATGATCCGCGGACGGACTCCAAACCGAGCTTTGAAAAATCACAGGTTTCCTGGAATTGTAAAGACTCAGCGCAGTCGCACTCTTTTTGTCTCACAATCAATGAATGGGCTGCAATATTACCCAGCAGCGTACAAAGGCTGCAAATGCTCGACACATACTGACATATGTTTAAAAAAACTTGTAAACATTATGTGATTGGTACTTGTAGAGTAAACATCTGTGGTGTGTGACACTCCTAAGTGTATTGCCCTTTTAAGAGGATGGGCATTGTTATGTGTGGCCCTCCCAAGTCCCTTTGGACTGTGTCATGGCTCGAGCTAATAAAAGGGGCCACTGCAGGCAGGTGCGGCAGAATGACTCCAAGAATGGAATGACTGAGTCCATGTCTCATTTAGGCCTGCAGGCCCACACCGTGTGAGCACAGGCCTGCAGGCCATGGTGACGTGGGGCCCTCTTGCCAGGATGGTGGCCATGGTCTGTACGTGCTGGGTATGGTTCGCCTGCCCCTACATAAGACCGGGTGTTCCCCAGCAACCCCCACCCCTTCCTGCGAGGCACTGGGCCTCCAACTAAGGTTCTGATGTCTATAGCACCAATAGGGCCGGCTTGATGCCAATAGCTGGTCGCCATACCAATGGCGACAAGGTATTTTCGGGCCCTGTGCTCTGAGATGTGAAGATTTCTAAATGTGCCCCATATGTAAGATGAAGCCCGCCAGGAGGTGAAGTTGTGGCAGACACTGCCGCCGGGCCATTCAGAGAAGAGGAGGAAGTGCGAAGAAGCACACGACTGCACTATGGTGGTGTCCCAGCCCCGGAGAAAAGTGGCCTCTGCCGCATTAGAATGGAGGACGCTGGAGGGATGGCCGTGGGTGTGCGGCTCGCGTGGCATCTGCCGCAGCAGTAATGGGCCTCTCCGGCATGGGTGGAGGGCAGAGTGGTATCCGATACAGGTGTGGAGTGGCGGGCGGCGAAGCAGCTGCTTGCAGCAGTATGGCGCGGCTGGAAGGTAAGACACAGGCCCCCACCCGGCAGCGATGGGAACGAACAGCTGGCAAAGGTTAATGTGATCCTGGTCAGAGCAGAATGGACATTCAACCACTCCACGCCGGCGCTCCCCTTATGGGCCCGGGCCGCGGGCAATGAACAGATGATACACTCCGTATTGGCGAAGGGCAAATTAAATGTGAATGGCCCTCCTGTAGTAGTCCCGGGCCAGCCGGCGGCGAGTGTGAATGTGCCCCATGTCGGAGGCAAAGAAAACAAATATTAATAAAACGGACCGTGCTTTTCCCCCCGGTTGGGAAATGTAGAATGCTCTGGTTCCATGTGTTAATATCCCCGCAAAAATATCGTGATACAAAAATATCGCCATATTTTTGCGGCGATTTTGACCCATGGACACTGCGGGGGACAGCCATGCAACCTGTGCATTATTTTAAAATATGCGGCGGACACCCCGCTTCCACAAATTACCCCCCCAAAATATCGCCTATGGCGAGACAAACAGCCATATGTACAGCGATATTTTTGGTGGGGATAATTTGTAGGGATACCAAATGCTCCATGATCAGAGTTTGGAGAAAAAAGGGAAAGTGGGTTCATGGCTGCCTGCAGGTATTTCAAGAACTGCTGTTGGTTTCAAAGTTGATAGGGCGAAAAGAAAGAGCGCCCTCCACTGCAGCATAAATTAATGAATATCTCCCGCAGGAGGAGGAGATGAAGTCGCGCAGCTGCCAGTTAAGACCCCGGGCCCAACGGCAGTGAGTTTGAAATTGAAAAATAGAAAGGAGAGGTGAAGAAGCAGAAGAGGGTTGCAGCTCTTGCGAGTGCTTGTGCGCACTCTGCTATCAGCAGTGTCCTGCCAATAGCTCCTGCCTCGGGGAGACATCCTAGTCCTGCTGCCTGCCCCTACCATTAATGGACCAGGCCGATGTGGCCCCTGGTGGAGTGGCTGTTCAGGCCACCGCCAAACAGTGATCCAGGGCCACTGGTGAGGTAAAAGGAATGGCTCCAGTTCAGAGCGAAGGAAAAGAACCTCGAATCGGTGAAGTGGACACCCGTGGCACACAACCTCCTTCTTGGGCTGGATCTGCAACACTGAATCTTTGCTGCTGGAGACTGTGGGGGCACCCACGTCTGCCCACTGAGCCAAAGCGCTCTCCACTGGTGCACCCCTCATGCACATCCCATGGCAGAATTGGGCTGAAGGAAAGGAATGCCCGCCAACACTCGGCAGTGAGAAAACATTTGATCAAAGAAGAGCTGGAAACAAGACTGCCATCACTGAAAGGTTAGGTGCCAGTGTGCTCGTAAGAACAATAAGTACACTGCCACGTTCCCTGTATGTGAAGTCCGGCCAACCATGGGTCTGCTGAAGCAATGGTGCAATACTGCTTCCACCTCACAGAGCGAGTACCTACCTCTGACAATCTGCGTAGCAAAGGCATTGTGAACTCGATCCTGGAGTGGGTCAGAAGGGAGCCCTCAGGAACAAACTGCATAAGTGGACACACACCTGTCTGCCACTTCACGTTTGCAAGAACTAAGAGTTTGCTCTCGGCCCCAGCATGTTTTGCCTCAGTTGACAATAGATGCACCTAGCAAAAGCCTGGGGAGCCTTAATCTGGTGCAGCCTAGACGACTTACTACCAGCGTCTTGCTGCCTGCCCCGACATCAAGGAACTAAGCCGATGTGGCCCCTGGTGCTCCCAGGTGCAGCTTTGCCGACCTCCGAACTGTGCCATTAACTGCCCTTGACTATCCTGAGTGGACACAGATGCCAAGTGAACTGGTCTCCTGCAGTCCTGAAAGTGCTCAAAGAGGACTAGGTAAACATGTGTTTTGATGCTGTGAGCCTGCCATGGAAGTTATATATGCCTAAAGTGGCTCCAGTTAAAATTGATGCAAAGCTGTGCTCCCACAGTTTGTAGGCATGCTCTATATGGTGCCAGCAGCTAACAATGGCATCATTTAGTGGTTGAAGTTGCACTTACCCCAGGTTAATAAAGGGTCTTGTAAGATGGGGTAGATCTGCCAATATATCAGCAGCAGTTCACCAACCCTGACTGTCACCCGCTGAATATATGTAAAGTCTTTGATATGTGTTATATGTCTGCAATTACCGGGGTCCCTATGTTTGTGTCATTGGTTCATTCCACGATTTGTCTATTCTATAATTTCTGTGTGGCCTAAGTATTGTCATTCTATAATGGTGGGAATCAGATTATGTTTCCGTAACACTTGGTTTTGTTTGTTATGAAAAGACTTCCTGGCAACTATGCTCCTCTCGCTCTGGATAACCTTCTCCAGAAGGGCAGCCTGTTTCCCACCTTTCTTTCCCCTATGTACCAACAACCAACTACTGACCAATAGGTAGTCTCACATTTCCTCTATCATGGCTTTTGCAATCTAGGTTTCTACCAGGCCTCCAGATAAGGTGCGCACTAGGCCTTTTTACGCATGAAAATCTTGTAAATACGACAGCTTTATTATTTTTCTGTGTATATTTGCAAACAAGTTTAGAGCAGAGCGCAGTGCAAAGGTTGGGTTACTTGACAGAAACCAGAAAGTTTTTTTTGGTTTTTATCTGCATGGATGTAATTGCAAGCCATGGATAAATGCCTCTGAAACAGAATGTATTTCTCTGAAGCCTTTCAAAAAAAGAAACTGCACATTGTGATAAAAGGAATGATTTATTTCCATTCAGCTTCTGCTGCTTTGTTGCTCGTGGAGGAAACAGAAGCACTGTGCATATTTATTTTCCTAGCATTTTAGGATTGTAAAATTAATAAGATGGAAAAGTAAGTTGCAATTGAGAGTTCATATTTTGTAACAAATGCTTTTTTTTTCTCTCCAATGAAAGCAAACCAGTATTGCACAATTGTATTTTTCAGAGTTCGGTGCTGTGTGCATAATCATGCGGGGGCAGATACTTTTTACCCTTATAATTTAATTTACACTCTAATTATAAAAACAGTGTGTAAAATGATGACTATGCACTGTCTAGTTTACATCCATTTAACCTTGCAGTCAATGGGGTACATTACTATAAATGGTCAGTGGCAGCACAGTCTTTGTTCAAGGATGAGTGATTATCAATACACCAATCACAGGTGTTCTAGCCACTCAAATCTTCAAGACTACAATTAAAACGTCCAAAACCTCACTCTCCAGAAGTGGAAGCACTGTTCAAAAACAAACAAATGAAAGTTACATTTGTATCCCCTGGCCCTGGCACTCGGGGCCTCTGGGCCGCCTCACAGCGTCCCTGCTTGGCCCCAAGGGCCCTATCATGCCCCCCAAGACTCTCTTGGAGTCAGTCCTGGCTCCTTTGGCGCCAGGCTCATATGGCAGAAGGGGGATCTGGAGATCTCAATGGAAAAGGCACAACATGGACACTCCCACATGGTTCAGTTCCAGAACTGAACCATGCGGTCTAGCATTTAGGGTGTGGTCAGGCCTGAAGGCACCTGAGATACCTGCAGACTATTTGAGCCACGCCCGAGCTGCAGAACACGCTTCGCGTTGCTCTGCACTCGCAGCGTGACGTTCACTGTGGTCTGTCCTCTGCATTCCAGGCCTGCACCTGCAAAAGAAGAAGGAGAAGAACATCATTAGCCATCCTTACCTGCTAGTTAATCCAGCTCCTGTCGATCGCTCCAGTGTCCCGAACATCCAGCATTTCCTCAGAAGCTCGTCCTCTCTTGGAAGCCGCAACCTGGAGGAGGAAAAAGAAAGACAGCATTAGTAAGCGTTTGCATCTCTCATTCAAGCATCATTCGGAAGCATGCTTACCTGAGCGGAACTTGCTGTTGGTTTATCCCCGTTCCGGCCTTCCATCAATCTGCAAGAGAAAGGCAAGGCTGGTTAGCACTCATACTTACTTCACGGCGATTCGGACAACATCTACTTATCGCTCCACATCCTCTCAGTAGTTTACCATCCGGAACATCACGGTGGCCTGTAAAAGAAGAATAACACAGGTTAGCACACAGCAAAAGCACACATAGCGCTGCGCTCCGTGCAATCACTTACCATCTCGAGCACAGCCCCCTCAGCCAGCTCAGCGTCTTCATCAGCCCTTCCGCACCTAAGAAAGAAGGAAGACATAACAGGGGCAATTACAATTACGGACAAATTATCAAGAACAATAGACTTACCTGAAGAACTAAGTCGCAGCAGGTCTGGACTCACGGGCCCGCGCCAGTGAAGCAACTTGGCTGCGAAGCGCCCCATCCATGATGCACCCCTGCACAGAACTGAAGGACGGAGAGCGCATCATATTGAAATCCAAGGTGAGGAAAGCTCTAAGGGGGTTGTTTGGTTCAGAAGGGAGGTGGGCCCAGAGAGGAAGAGATTGTGGGCTAAATCAGAACTCCTGTATTCCAGACTTGATCCTCGGCAGAACGAGAACCCGGGGGAGGTGGATCCAGGTCGGAAGCAGTCCAACCAGATCGGGTGGCGTCCCTGTGGATACCAGGTGAGCGTTACAAGAATTTAGCATGGAGTCCATCTCTCACTGCACTGCTGTATCATAACATTGGCATACCATTAGGTAGTAATTGCTCCAGGAAAAGAAGACTTTCATTAAAAATCAAAAGACAATTCTGCTATCGAACCTCAAAACACACAACACAATTCATGCTTGATTTACTATGTAATTGGCTAGGTTTTTGTGTTTTCAACATTTAAATATATGTACAGGAGAGATCAAATGGCCAGACCTTAGAGAAATAATGAAAGGCGTATTCTGACACAATGCAGAAAGCTGCTGCATAGTAATGATTTCCATACAGTATTTGCACATGTCGGCTGGATGTTACATATATTTTACTCTCTTGCAAAGGAGAAATGTCATTTTTACTCTGTTAAAATCACATTTACTCTCAAAGTTTAAAAATAGGGAGTAAAATATTCCCACCTCAAAATCTTATCTGGAGCACTGTTTCTATCACTTGAAGATCTGTATTTCATAACACATGAGCAAAACGTCTCACAATCATTAAGCCTCTTAAGCTTCCCAACTTGCCTTGAGTACTGTTGCTACATTGGTATTTTTGGTTAGCAATATACTCTTGGCTTGGGTATTGCTTGTAAGCTTTTGGGCTGTTTACAGCTTTTCCATGGGGTTATTGGGCTTTCCACACTCTCTTGCACTTATTTATACAGTCATTTCGTTTCAACAAGCACCACTTTTGTTGGTTTTGTATAGTTTGGTATTCAAAAGTACTGCTACTAACTCCTGAGTGAAGCAGCCTGCCGTGAACACATGGATAGTGTTGGAGTGCTCGGGAGTGACTTAAAAGCTGTGAACTCACAGGGTAAGTCGCTCAATTATGCTCTGCTCTGTTTTCGCAGGTCTTCAGTGTTTGTGGTGCCCTGTAGTCAGGTTGACAGCTTCCTCTGGTCCTCCTCTGCAAACACCACTGATGATTGGAGACTCCTCTGCTCCTGAGAGGGACAGGTGCAAGCCTGCCACCTGTAACCTCCAAAGAGGCCACACTTCCCTCGCTGCTGCTGCTTCCCGCTGTGTGAACTCTGCAGCACAACATTTAATTGGGCAAGCGTTTCCTCTTCACGTTTCCTGCTGCAGGACCTCTGGAACATGGAGAGTCATAGGCCAGGGCTCTCTCATGACCCACCACGGCTTCTGGAATTTCTGTGGTCCCGGCATCTTTCTTGCCAAAGACTTCGCTCTCAGCTGCAACCTCGCCCTGCACTGCTTCTTCTTCTTCCACTGCTCTGCTTCTCTCTCTAATGCCTCTCAATCCCCTTCAGGTGATGGTCATTTACACTAATTAGGAGGTCACTCCCACAGTAGTGTTTCTCTGCATCCCTCTTCCTCGTCCCATTACTGAGGGAATTATGGGACTTGAAGTTCCTAGCAACAAAGTACATTTTTCTAACACATACTTTACAACAAGCTATCAACAGATTAGGGTTTTAGGGAAAGTTAAACAGGGGTGTGTGCCCTCCCTCCTGACCTGTTCTCTCCCCATGTGATCCTCCTGCAGTACACCACCCTCAGGGTTGGGATCAGGAAGCATCTGCCTTTCCCTGGCCATATGAGGAAGGTCCAAGGTCGAGGTTCTGGGGGGACTCATTACTGATTCATCACATACCCTTCCCCTAATGTTGTTGGGTTTTTCAGCTTCTATTGGGTATTGGGAAAGGAAATCAACATAGCCTTGTTCTTTTCCTTTTCTATGTTCGATAGAGAAAAAATAGAGCTGTAGATATAAAAATCAGCGCATGACTCTAGCGTTGGAATCCTTCCTTGAACATAACCACTTAAGGGGAGCAAGCAAGCAGCAATTAATCAGAACTTTCTACCCGTGAGATAATACTTCAGGTACGTTATAGCCCACTTGAAGGCAAGGGCTTCTAATTCCATGATTGCATAGTTCTTTTCTTTAGCACATTTTTTTTACTGATATAGAGAACAGGATGTTCTAAACCATCATGGTTTTGGGATGATGCTGCCTCAAGACCAACATGTTAGGCATCAGTCTGTAAAATTAATGGTCTATTAAAGTCTGCCACCTTGGGAACTCGATCTTGACGACATAATATGTGTCTTAACTGATCAAAACAATCTTGATCTTTTGGACCCCACCTCAGTTTTTGTGGTTCTGCATTTTTAAGCTTGTCTGTAGGGGGATCAGAAATGGAGGAAATGCTTGGGATAAACCTGCGATAGTAACCCACAAGGACCAGAAACGCTTGTAATTCCTTCTTAGTTTTTGTGGCGTTGCATCCTTAACTGCTTTAACTTTGTCAGTCTGAGGTAGAATTTCTACAGTCCCAACAAAAACCCTAAATAATTTACAGCAGATCTAGCCAAAGAATTTTTTGGGGATTGGCCATAAATCCGGCTTTTCTCAATGCCCTAGTGACTTGATATACATGCAACATATGTTCAGCCCAAGTTCTACTATGTATAATGATGTCGTCAATATAAGCCCCACAGAATGATGAAAGGCGTCTTAAAACCTGATCCACAAGTGTCTGAAAGGTAGCAGAAGTACCATGTAGACCAAAAGGTAAAACTTTCATTTGGAATAATCTAAGAGCAGTAGAAAAGGCTTCTTTTGGGCTTCTCTCTTGGATTAACTGGCACTTGCCAATAACCTTTAGTCAGGGCCATGGTGTAAAAATATACTGCATCACCAATTTTATCAAACAGATCATCTATTTGAGGCATTGGATAGCTGTCAAATTGAGATACTTTGTGGACCTTCCTAAAGTCGATACAGAATCTCCAGGAATTGTCTGGTTTGGCAACTAACACAATAGGAGACCACCAGGGACTTTTTGAGGGTTCAATGATGTCAGCCTTTAACATAGCCTCTATCTCCTCTTAAATTATTTGTCTCCTACATTCTGGGATTCTATAGAGTTTCTGGTATACAGCCTGTCCCGGAGGGGTATGCATGTAATGATATACTCCCTTTACTCGTCCTGGTTCAGTCCTAAATATGTCAGGGAACTGTTGTGAAAGGTCTAATAAATCTTGTTTTTGATTCTGGGATAACTCAGGAGATATTAACTGATGTATCTCACCATATTCTGACAACAAACTGATTCACATGACAGAAGTATTTTGTTCTGGGTCTTCCTTCTACTCTTTAAGTAAATTGACATGACATATCTGGGTCATCATTTTATAAGGGTCTTAATTTTTGTATCAGGTTGAGAGACCTTATAATTATAAGGGCCCATCTGTTCTAAGATCTCGTATGGTACATACCATTGTGATAACATCTTATTCTCTGACGAGAGAAAGAGTTGTAGAAGAGGTCCCAAATAAAGCCTGCACCCCAGTGGCCCACTTTGAAGTACCAGGAACATTCACTCCAAAATATGTGACGTATGAGGTGCAGATAAACCAGCAGAGAGCCGCAATAGGGCTCTGCCCAGTGCCTATCAGAAGAACAATACCTATTGAAGTACCAATACGCAGACAACCATGGACAGTAAGGTATCAATTGAGAAAACCCTACCAGCAAATAAGACGAAATGAAGATAGCTTAAGTACTGTCCAGGAAGAAAGCAAAAAGTCCTTAATGGAAGATGAATGGTGACGTCACGAGGGCCTGGACTAATGCACCCATAGAAGAAATGATGACCAAAGGATGACGTGAAGAGACAAAACGCCATGAATAAGGATATCGTGAACCTAGAAGAAGAAAGCAATGTTAAAATACAAGGAAGCTTAAGCTGTAAGGAGGATGAAGATATTCAACCAGCTAACGCCTGTACATATGCTTGTAACCGCAAGAAAGCTAAGAGAACAGTGCAGCTTGCTATGCTAAGTAGAAGAATAGAGCGGCAAGCGCCATTGTACACAATCTACCTCAAAACAAAGCACATTATATAAGTGCGAGTCCACTTTGCACTAAAAGCAGAACCAACCCAGGTTACTATAGGCCAAACGCAAGAAGATTCATATTCTAGCAACACGAGGAAAGAAGGCTGAATCGAAACTCGGCAGAGGCAGCTTGAGCCCGGGAAGCCAAGGTTATACCAATAGAAGCTATGAACTTTTGAAGTTAAGAACAGAATATCCTGCCTCTGAAGAATTGAGATAAGAAGGCGAAGGCAGGTGGCGGGTGAAACTATATCAAATACACAAATTGAGAGAAACGAGGCGAATTCACGGTGTGGTAGCACGTGACCATCCGAGCAAGAAGGAGCACAGGCTCACACCTACGCTTGGCATCTGCCCAGACAGAGATATCAGAACTTTCTCGAGACAAGAAAATGTAATTTCGAGGCCAACTACAGTGAAAAAATTGACACATAGCCCATAAAGTGATGATTGATTGAAGGAAGGCAGGGTGAATTGGGGGACACCCTGCACCTGGCTGACTGTTCTGCATGCTGCTAAGCAAAGTGGAAATGTATGCATGGGGTTGACTCCCGTTTTGTGTACTTGTCATTAAACAGACTCCCTTTGCCAGACCATTGAGTTGTCCTTGTTGATTGGTGTTGGAGTAATACATCTGCACCCCCATCCATCTCAAGGTGCAGCTATCTTGTCTTAAAGTACTTCGGAGCAAACCCTGACTCTATGGGCTGGCCGGGGTCTCCCCAGTAGACTTGGTAGCAGAGATTGATGGTTTATCGACTATCGATTATTGATTAAAATAACACACCTATTGACCGTCGACATAAAGTAACTCTAGGTCTTCGTCAATATCACAAGTCCTTTGCCATTCGGCTGAGTAGACCGTGAAGCTCCCCGTGGACAGTGTTAGATTAAGAAGAGACTGCAATCAGGGCCTGAAGGGTCCCGTGTTCCCCACACTTCCCTTCCCATTCCTACGGGCAGCTGAGCGGGCAAAAAGCTGAAGAAGGCGGTAACAAAGGCAGTGATCCCGAGGGTCCAGAGAGGAACAATGCAAACAGTGAGTGAAACCAAAAATTGAATGTTTTGGCAAATAGTGCATGCCTTAGAACAAGTAAAGGGAAAAGTTAATGGAGGGAGGAGGGAAACCAAAAATAGTCAGAAGTAGAAAAGACTGTATATATATATATATATATATATATATATATATATATATATATATATATATATATATATATATATATATATATGGGGATAATGACTCAAGAATAATTAAATAAATAAAGGGTTACCGGGGAGGACACCCGAGAAGAGAGAAGATACTGGGGCAGACACCCGAGA
The DNA here is from genome assembly GCF_040938575.1 of Ambystoma mexicanum. NCBI lineage: Eukaryota > Metazoa > Chordata > Amphibia > Caudata > Ambystomatidae > Ambystoma > Ambystoma mexicanum. The sequence goes on from NC_090929.1 coordinate 1,093,710,281, forward strand.
AGTGAGAGGATTCGCTTATTAGCGGCTAGAAGAAACATGTACCCAGAATCCCACATAATGGGGAACGATTAGGCTACCACAATGTTTAAAGACGTCGTGAAAGGGATACGTTTACACCTCTTGAAGGGGTAATGATTAGAGGCAGAGATATTTGTGTCCAGCTGGTGTCTGTCTAGTCTGTCAAAGGTCTGTCATATGTTTTGCTGTTGTGACGTCATATATATTGAACATTTTCTGTGAGAAAACTGATTCGCAATTTGCGCTATTTAATAGCTGAGATAGAATCGCATATGAATTAATGTTTTTTGAGTAAATTAGAAGATATAAAATTTTGTGAAAATTTGGATTGGAGCTTGCAGTGTTTGGTGCTTGCTCATATTGTTAGAAGTTCTTTAAACCACACGAAAGCATTGACAAGTATTTTATAAGAGGAAAGGGAACAGATTTAAGCATGGAGGACATGACTCCATTAGCATACTTATGTAAGCAGTTGCCAAAACACGCACCCAAACTAAAGAAATATAGTACTGAGTGGGTTAATGGTACCGCCCACAAGATGTTTATGCCATGGCCACAAAATGGGTCTTTATCTAAAGCCGTCTTCCAACATATGACGACATATTTGCATGCCACATATACCGGCAAGAAGTTAGAAAAACGCCTTGCTGTTATTGAATTGTGGAAAATGTATGAACAGGTAAAGGAGGAAGAGCCGCCGACAGATTGGATACTTAATGCATGCACAGAGGGGGGGTGAGATGCCTACTGCGCCACCTGCCCCACCCGAAACGAGAGTTGAAGAAAGTAAGGACGAGGGGTTATACCCACTGAGAGAACTCAAAGCAGCCATAGGGTACAGCAATCCTGCATATGAGTAGTGACGAAAATCAAGGGAAAGATAAGGACAAAAATATTACCTCTGTAGTTCCAAGGGACAAATGAAGACACTATAATGAAGGAAGAGATCAGGCAAAAAACGAATGGATGGGAGGACAAATTTTACTAAAACTCGATGGGAAAGGCATTGATGACGCGAAACAAAAGAAGAGGTTAGAGGAGACACAAAGGAAGGGGAAAGAGAAAGAGTTAAGTGACGAAAGGATAAGAAGGAATCACAGACAAAGGCGGGAACAGTTATATCGTGAAGAGCAAGAAAGACAGCTTGATCACAACCCAAGTGTGTTAGGTCACCCGAAAGCCTGGCTACAGAAAACCAATAGCTTTTCAAATTTATTGTTGTCAATATTGGTTGTAATATGTTTATATAGATAAAATCTACTATCACTTGTCACTAATAGGTGGTGGTCACTATTCAATTCCAAAGCACCAAAATGGAACTATATTTTTGAAAAAACTTTTTCGAATTTACAAATTTAAATGCAAAGGTCTACAACATTGCAAAAGCCTTTGATAAAAAACTAAATACTTTGGGTTACTAATCCCTCTATGTTGAGATGCATAATTAATAAATGCAACTTTACCATATGTGAATATGTGAATCTTTAATTCTATTTGTGTTTAGGTTTCACCTTGATTACACATGATTGAATACCTGTGACATGACTAAATAACTTAATGTGTACTTCAAAAAAAGAGTACCCCCTAAAATCTAGTTGTCAGAGCGAACCCACTTGTGTATTTTGATCACAACCCAAGAGCAGCCGATGATCAAGACAGACATAAACAGCAAAGATTAGAGGAAGAGCAAACAAAAAATATGTGAGAAAAGAATAAGGAGATGAGGAAATTCGAAGGGCAGATGAACGAAGAAATGAAAAGAAAAAGGAAGAAGATAGGGTCAGAGAAGAGGCGAGGAAGCGCAAGGAATTCGATGACGATATTGAATGTAAGCGAAGGCAGAGAGCACACGATCTTGAATATTTGGAGAGGGAGGTTAAAAAACCTGATCCAGTTGTAAACTGGGAAGATATCAAATAATTTTTTTCCTGCATATGATTCAGTACCAGGCATGTCTAGGGCAAATATGGATGATGACTTCGATACCAGAAGCATCGGAGAAGCGATCGATAGAATATATGATGAAATGGGGCTAGAACAAACACTCCAAGGGGAGGGGGAAGATGAGCGGCTGGAGAGCACTCAGCTGTATGACACTGAGGATGTCACTTGAAGTAGTGGGAATAGAGATTTATCCCTGGATAGGCTAGAATTAAGTAGGAGCAAAGAGGATACGAGAAGTTGCATGAATTGGGGAAACAATGTCCGACTCCGAAAGGGAGGAGCGCGAGGAAAACGAGGAAGAGAGACTTAGCGAAAGACGACTCCCAAGGGAAAAAGGGATACAATGGTCAGACACTAGCGAATCTGCACCAAAGGCATCAGAGTCAGCCACGCAGTCTGACCGACATGAAGGAGTATCTCATGGTCAGAGGGGGGTGTCTTCACCGCCCTATGTAGACAGACTAAGGACATTGCCAGGTAGAGGGTGATGTGGGAATATTACCCTTGCAAGAGACAGGAGAACAATGGGAGAAGAGAAAGAGGGCTACACATTCCAATTTCCGCTACTAGAGAAGGGGGGAGTAAGACTGCAATATATTCCATGGCCACACATGGATCGAGAAAACTTGAAAAACAAGCTTCCAATACTGACAGGAGCTGGAAAGTAGATACACAACTTAGAAAAAATTACAGGAGGAAATACGTTAGCCATAGGGGACATTAAGGGTCTCCTAATCGCCATACTTGGTGAGAGAGCAGACGATGTGTGGGCACGACCAGGCTATCCTGGTGTAACCACAATAAATACCTCACATGACGGAGCTCCATTTACCAATTGTAGAGCCGGTGCGAGTACTGTATCCAGATACTTCCGATACGGGAGCTATAATGACTCGAGAAATGAAGGATTCTGAGGATCTGTTAATTTATATACAGAATTTCCAAGACGCATGGGCACTCGAGACTCATGAATCATGGATGAAATCTATACCTGTGTTTTACCATATACTGTGCCAAGGGCTGCCAGAACAGGTGCAGAAACAACTCAAGAAATTGGTAGGATTTGAGGCTAAACCTTGGGCTGAAATACAGTTGACTATCGCACATTATTGTAGACTGCTGCAGGAAAAGAATCGCAAAAAGGAAGCAACTCGAAAGGGTGAGGAAGTGAAATTGGTGCAGACGCAACTATCAAAGTATACTCTTGAGGAGCCATGCTAACTAGCGCAGCTGAATCAATCATGCAGCAGGTTGTCAAACCGGATATTAAATTATGCCTCTTATTACAAACGATTTGTATGTATATTGGCCTACGCCAAGTTGCTTAAAATTGTACGCGAATAACTCTCTACGGCAAGGTCTTCACCTTAGAAAGTGATGTAAGCTGCCATCTTGAATCAAGCCTCCATTTTAGGTTAGAAACCGCCATTTTGGGGTTTTTATACAAAGTCACCCTGTAATCTAAAATGGCCGTCTCGTGTGTCCTTGTTCTTGCCTTAATCTCTCCAACCTCTATAGGGGAGTTAATGTCCAACCTGCCTTCAGGCTATACGTTAGGGTCATGTAGACCTTGTCCTTTGTTGACCTCGGGAGCAGGGGATTACTTGAATTAGCAAAGTTAAACTACAAGTATATAAGGACAGTAATGCTTTCCAAATATAATAAGTGAAACATTTGCTTGGTCTGTATTAAACCAGCATGTAAAGAGTGTAAATGTTAGATTAAAGAATAATGGAGTGTGTTAGTAAATGTATTAAAAAAGTAAACCGCATACACGAGATATGTAAATTAGGAAAGTGAACCTGGCGCGACCCTAGCCCAGTGTATGATTAACTTGTAAAAAGGGCTGGACATCATTTTACGAATTGTATAAATGTGTCGATGTCCAGCTAGGAAATTCTGTCACTGCTCACATTGAACCCTGCTGGTGGTCTCTGTGATGTATTGATGGCCAAATAGCTGTTTGTGTACTTTGTTGAATACTGTTCAGTTTTGTAATAAAGATTCTGGGAATCTTTATCAGCCTGTGTCGGTGTATTTTCCTTTGCTCGGTGTAACAGCCGTAATATTGTATTTTTTTCTGATTCCACAGATGGTGCCCGAATAGGGACCCTCAAGATTGACTTCGTCTCGTTGAAGGTTGGCTCGGCTATCGGACTGGGATCGGACAGTGCCAACAGAACCGGCCACTCTAAGACGAGAAGTGAATTCCTCAACGAAACTGCACGATCCGATCCCTGGACGGTGAGCTGTAGCCCGAGACGACGTCTTGACGAGGGTCCAAATATTTGAGGTGGGTAAATTTGACGAAAATCACCAGACACGTGGGTCCTTTACATTGTCCTTAGTAACCCGATCGGGCCTCCCAGTCCTTTGGTCAGGTGAATCGTGTCCCGATTCTTAATCTAACCCTGACAAATTTGAATTTGGAGCATTGTACTCGCGAGCACAATTATTTAACCAGGTAACACCAGAACTTTGATATGCCTGGGAAATTGTCTGCCTGCTTTAGGGCATTTTTCCGCAGTGACAGATAATCTTTGGAAGATAGCTGTCCCGCACCACAGGAGGGGTCGCCGGCATGTACTATGTACTGTAAGAAAGGCTTTGGTAGTATAGCATTTAATGACATTTGGCACAGACAAACCAGACATAATTCCGGTGGCCAACCAATGGTAGTTTTGAAATCCCTCGTATAGAATATTTAGAGTCTGTATTAGTAAAGAAAAAGGCTAGGCCTACAGCATTTGATGCGTTGCACAGTTGGAAAACAGAAGCTTTGCAGTAACAAAAGAGTAGAGAGAAACATATGCGTCGACATATGACGAGTGTCGAAAAGGCACTGTTATATGATCAAAATAAACAATTGGAGTCAGTTAGGAACACGGACAAGGCATTTCAATTAGGCATTCAGAAAATCTACCCTTCAAAACATTTTTATACGTCAGACGAATTGATTAATAAACTTTTGCATGAACGAAGGCCCGATGCCTCTGCGCCACCTCCATACGTCCCTCCTCCTGGCGCTTTGCCCCTTCCTGTTGTAGTTTCCCCTCCTATAGTTCCTCCGGTCCTCCCTGTTGTTCTTCCTGTTGTTCTTCCAGCCGTCGCCCCTTTGCCTGCCCGCTTGCCTTCACCTGTTGTTATTCAGAATGTGCCTACTCTTCCTCTTCCAAGTAATCCTGCATCGCTTGTAGTAGACCAGGGAGCAAGACCAAGGGTTGTGACTCGTAATACTGTGTCCACAGACAAGAGGAGTGAATTGACTGCTTGGGCTAAACATTATATGGAGAAGGGTGAACAAGCTGATGTTTTTTCCACACTCGAAAATTTAAAAGATATGCCTGAGAAAACTGTTTTTATCGAAGGATTAGGGACTCATTTAAGTATAATGTGGAATAGACTAAATGATGTAGATTTCCCACAAGGGTTACGGGATTTGAACACCTTAGCGTAGTCCAGAGATACTGCAGAGAAGGTATATGAGCATGTTGAGAGGATTTTTGAGTATAGGAAGGAGTTGGAAGAGTTACAGAACGAGGAAGTAGATGGTGATAGTTTAGGTATTATGAACTTAAAGAAACGGTTTTCTCCTCGTCGAGAATTAAAAGGTGAGGAAGCACGAATTTGTACAAAGGACGCGATAAGATGGATTTCGGATATGTCGATAACTCCAGATGAAGTATATGACACATATAGTCAGTATACGTTAGAAATGCAAAAGAAAGTGATACAGGTGATGATAGAGCACCTGCAGAATGAGTGTGTAAGAAGAAAGATTTGTTGTCCCGCAGAATTATTGAATGTTTATATGAGAGCTTTTTCGATTGATACTTCTTCGACTGCCTTAGCGCTTGATTTGGCTCTGTTGCTTAGTAAGCGCTCGGAGCTGCCTACTTCTCAGTTGCCTATGAGAGAGGTCCCTCCGACATTTGTCCCAAAAGTTGAGATTGCGGCTGATGCTGCACGAGGTATAGTAGCCGGAGAAATTCCTCCACATTACGTTTCACAGTTTGTTCACAACCCGTTTTCAAGACAGGAAGTGAACACCATAAAGCAATCTATTCCTGATATAGGAAAAAATCTGACCGGATTCTATAAAGAAATAGAGTTGGTCTTACAGTCGTCGGTATTCACTTTAAGGGATATTGACCTATTATTTCCCGTACTCCTGCCAGTTGATTTGTGGAAGCAGATTAGGACTATAGATGACATACCTGGGTTGGGAGATACATGGGATAACATGACTAGGCTGGACAGAGAAAGACCAGCTGGCAAACGACCACCTCAAGTGATATTAACCTTGCCTGATAGAATTATTGTAAAATTAAAAACTATGGTTCCAGAAAAAAGAATCATTTGGGACAAGCTTACAGCCTGTGTCCAAGGAAAGTCTGAGGGTGCTACCGATTTTTTCAATCGGTTCGAGTAGGTATTCTCGGATTTTAGTGGACAAGACTTGGGCACGGTGTCAGGGAAAAGGTTGTTTGTCGACAAATTTGTACGTGGATTGCTGCCTGACATCCAGTTACAGATTATGTCTTCTGAAAGCACTTGGCAGGCACAGTCCCAATCAGAAGTATTGCATATGGCTCAGTACTATGAAAATCGTTTAAATACTGAAAAAGAGAAACTTGAGAAAAAAAAGGGTGACTTGAAAACTAAAGTTTTATTGCAGCAGATTGTTAGAAACCCTAGAGGGGGTAATCAATTTAGAGGTCAGTACATTCCACAGGGAAGTGCGCCCTTGGCTCCGGTAACCATTAACCAGTGTGCCTATTGCCGGCAGGAAGGCCACTGGCGCGCACAATGTCCGACCTTACAGTAAAGGTCATTTGGGAACATGAGTAGATGATCCAGAGGTCGCCCAGGTGCAGGGGGCCCTGGCAGAGGTCAGTTTACACCACAATCACAGCAACCTCCTTCACAAGATAAGCAAGTTTCAAATGTGGATAATAGAAACATTTTTGATCACCCTTCTGCCACGTACCTCTCCGAGGAGCTTCCTTTTGATAATATTCTGTTCCGCTAGGATTGACCAAAGCAGGATTTGGAACCTACGCCTATTCCCGTTCATCAGAAAGGCCCCTACGTTGAGATGGCGGTGGGAAATAGGAAGCATCTATTTTTAGTAGATACGGGAGCACAGAAATGTTTCATTGATCATTCACGGGTTCCAAATATTCCCCTGTCAGGGCAATCCAACGTTTCTGTAGGGTTTTCAGGCACACCTGTAGTTTGTCCGGTCTCTTTGCCGGTACCGATAACACTGGATCCCTTCACGGAACAGTGTCCATTTCTACTTACCACAAACTGTGGGGAGAATTTGCTGGGGCTAAATTTGTTGAAGGCATTACACGCAATAATTCATTGTTCTCCGGATGGAATTCGGCTAACAATTTCACCTCAGCAATCATTCGCCTCTCAGTTTTTGACTCGACCTTTACCGCCAGAATTTAGTAATGTTCCAGAATGCTTATGGGCAACTGATGATAATGAATTGGGCATTCTCCAAATTGAACCTGTTAAAATTATTTTGAAACATGGAGTAAAATTGCCTCGCATCCCGCAATATAAGATCTCAGTTGAAGACGAACAGGCTTTGAAATGTATAGTTTCTGATTTTGTACATCGTGGAGTAATTGAGGAGATTACGGGTAGCATATGTAACAGCCCTATTTTGCCAGTATACAAAAAAGGTGATAATGCGATTCCCTTTCGTTTTATAATTGATTTACGTGCTATTAACAAAATTGTGGCTCCTCAATTTCCTATTGTACCTGATATCACAACGATACTAACTATGATTCCGGCTTCTGCCACTCATTTTAGCGTTGTTGATCTTAAAAACGCGTTTTTCAGTATTCCCATACACAAGGATAGCAGGTAATTGTTTGGGTTTACCCTAGGAGGACGCTCGTTTACATTCACTAGTGCACCACAAGGGTACACTGAGAGTCCAAGAATTTATAGTAGGGCATTGAAAGAGCAGCTTGATACCCGCGAGTTGCCTACTACTTGCACGTTGCTGCAGTACGTACATGACCTCCTCTTGGCTGCTGATTCGGAGAGTGCCTGTAAAAAAGGCACTGTGTTGTTGCTTTGTCATCTAGCAAAACATGGCCACAAAGCTTCACTTAAGAAATTCCAATATTGTTGCCAGGAGGTCACCTATTTAGGCTATCTCCTGTCAAAGGAGGGAAGACGGTTGACACCTGAACGAATAAAGACCATTTCTGGTATGTCTGTCCCAAATACGCAAAAGGAAGTTAGAGCCTTGATAGGTATGGCTTCTTATTGTAGATTGTGGATCCCTAATTTTTCGTTAACAATTAAACCAATGCTGGCTTTGACAAAGAAGGGCATTTCTTTGCAATTGCCATGGACCTTGGAACACCAGACAGCATTCTATTTGCTCAAATCTGCGCTGTCTTCAGCGCCGGTTTTAGGAACTCCGAATTATGATAAGGCCTTTGTATTGTTTGTGGATGAACGTGATGGATGTGCTTTGGCTGTGTTAATGCAGGAACATGGAGGGAAGAATAGGCCGTGCAGCTACGATTCCTCCACCCTTGATCCTGTAGCATGCGCTTTGCCAAGATGTTTGCGCGCTGTTGCTGCTGCTGCTGCGTCTGTAAAACAGAGTGAGGGAATGGTCCTGGGTCATGCGTTAACCCTAATGGTACCTCACTCTGTAGATATTCTATTGAATAGAACTCAAACACAACACCTCACTTCTGCACGATTGACAAGATATGAACTGATCTTGTTTGCCCCCCAGATTCAAATTCAGAGGTGTTGCGTATTAAATCCGGCTGAACTTTTACTTGTCTCACAAAATAGTGTTGATGATGACGATACATCACACGATTGCCTTTATATGACAGAACAAGAGACTAAAGGCAGAATTGATTTGAAAGACACGCCTTTGAATAGCCCTCAATGAGAGCTATTTTGTGATGGCTCTTGTCTTAAACTTCCAGACGGTACATCCACGGCTGCTTATGCTGTCACTACTTTAAGCACGGTTGTGGAAACTAAAAGAATTATGCATAACTCTGCGCAGGCTGCAGAAATTATAGCGTTAACTTGAGCTTGTGAGCTTTCTGAAGGGCGTACAGTGAACATATATACTGACAGCCAGTATGCCTTTGGGGTGGCCCACAATTTCGGTAGAATTTGGAAAGAACGAGGTTTCTTGACCTCGCACGGAACAAAAATCCAGCACATCACTTTAATAGTGCGATTGCTTTCAGCACTTGCACTCCCTGTTCAGTTAGCTATCATAAAATGTTCAGCACATCAAAAAGTTACAGATGATGTAGGAAAGGGGAATGCCTTCGCCGATCATATAGCTAAACAAACTGCCACTGATTTCAGTTCAGAAATGTACGCTGTAAAAGAAATTGTAAATGTTTGCACTTTGGGTGAAAGTATCGATGCTGTAAAAGATGTTCAAGCAGATGCTACCATAGAGGAAACTAAGAGATGGATCGAGGGTGCAGGGAGATTGGATGATGATGGGTGTTGGGTAGACAATGTTGATGGGAAATGGTTACTCCCTGACGCCTACATTACAATGATTGTTATTATGGCTCATGGTCCGACACATGTGTGTGCGCGGAAATTAACAAAAATGCTACACAGTGTATGGGCCAATGATAAGATTTTCAAAACTGCGGAGCGTTTTGTCCAGAACTGCATGGTTTGCTTGCAGCACAATGTAGGAAAAGGTACCTCGACTCCTAGAGGAAGTTTCGCTCCACCTTCTGTCTCGTTTGAGGTTATTCACTTTGATTTTATTGAAATGGAACAGTGTAACAATCTTAAATATGTATTGGTTGTTATTTGTGCCTTTAGTAAGTGGGTTGAGGCCTTCCCGGTTAGAGATGCAACGGCCATAACCACGGCAAAGACTCTGTTAAAAGAGTTTTTTCCTAGGTTCGGGCTGCCGAGAGTCATCTGGTCAGATAATGGGCCACACTTTGTTGCCACTGTAATCCTACAAATTTGCAAAGGATTACAGATTGACAAGCGGTTCCATTCAGCTAGACATTCCCAGAGTGCCGGATTAGTGGAAAGGCACAACGGCATTATAAAGAACAAACTCGCGAAAACGTGTGCTGGCACCAAGCTAAAATGGCCAGACGCCTTACCGATGGTGTTACTATCGATGAGAACAACCCCTCAAACTAAGACTGGGCTCTCTCCCTTTGAGGTGGTAATGGGGAGACCTGCTAATATTTGGGGTATGCCAAAAAGTCGCTCATTACGGGATATAGAAAATGTGCTTCTTTCAGACTACTGTAACCAGTTGACTAAAAATCTGTTTTCAATTTATCACCAGGTGCGAGAGGCATTACCTGTGCACTACGAGGGTCCTGGTCACAGTCTACGACCGGGGGACTGGATCCTCACGAAGGTTTTTGAGAGGTCATCTTGCCTTGCACCTTGGTGGAGGGGTCTCTACCAAGTCCTGCTGGTCACTCAGACTGCCGTACGGGTAGCGGGTTGTAAACACTGGATCCATGCGATGCACACCAAGCGGATCCCACAGCCCGTGCCTCACGATACAGAAGACACAGAATCCCTTCCCACTGCTGTAACTAGCGTGCCTGAAACAGCAACAACCAACAAGGGAGAATCGGAGACCGCTTCAGCATCCGCAGGGCCAGACAAAACGGCAATCTTATCTCCACACTCCCCAACAGTGGAACTTCCAGATCAATCCTTTCTTGATCCCATCTCCATCCGTTCGCCACTTCCAGGAGGAAGTGACAACACTTTGTTCCAACCAGAAACTGCAAAATATAATTTGCGCCCAAGGAAGTAAATGTACAGCATGGTCTGACTGTGCGATTGAGAAAATCATTCGAGGGCTTGTCTTTTTGGCCTGATTGTACGGAAAGATTCTGTTGGCTAAGGGTTGTGGGAAAGACATTAAGAAGACGCGCGACTGGAGTCGCCAGCAAACGAACAATTGGTGTTTTTTCGATTGAAGACTACGATGCCTGCACCCGCTACCGCTCGTACTGAACTCTTAGATAAAAATGTGACTAGCAGAGACAATGATCAAGTATGTAAGGGGACCCCCAAAGTGTATTGTTGCCTTCTCGTGATAAATACTGGATTTGTAATAACTTTTGGGTTTGGGTTATGGTATCTGGGAGAAGCATATCCGTTAGAGGACTTTTTACCTACTGAAAATGTATCTGTTATTCCCACTCCTTCTGTGCAATTGCATACTTTGTCGCCTAGAGATTCTTTGCATAGACGGAATTATCAGAATAATACCCTTTTGTTAATAATGAATGCCACTCATGCAATTTTTAATAAGACCAATTGCTGGATCTGTACACATCTACCGCAACATGGGGATAAGGGGCTAGGTTGGTATATTTACCCTTTGCCTCTGACAACTGCCTGTTACGCTTCTCTTAGAGCACTATTTTTTGGTCGATGGAATGACAGCATCTCAGGGAACTTTGATGGTACAAATTTAAATAGTTTTGAAAAAAATGTTTTGATGCCCTTGGGATGCTCGCTTTTTGCAAATAGAAGTAAGCCAAACGTTGCTTCTGTTAGGCCCTCTGATAGATTGTCTCGTCCTTTTCAGTCTGTAATCTCTTTCAAAATGGCTCCTATAGGCAATAAGGATGCCACGCCTCCATCTTATTCTGTTAATCATTGCCCCGATTCAGTATCCTTCTGCATACAGAGGAATGGAACACGGTCAATGGGTAATTTTAGAAAGTGCGCCAACGTTGCGAATTTGACTAGTGAAAACAGACCTCTGTACGTAGGAGAACCAGTCTATTTCGTTTGCGGTAATGTGGCATTTCCATGGTTGCCCAGGGATTGGCAAGGAACCTGTTATTTAGGGATTCTATTACCTGGGGTATTTATTGTCAGTACTACAGAATTTCAAAGACTCGTCCACGACGAGGTGTAAAAGGGGATACTCCAGCGCAAACTCTAGGAGATATTATGAAATCCTTCGTGCCATTTTTTGGGCAAATTACGAATTCAGAAGATATTAGGGGACTAGTGAGAGTATTGGAGAGAACCATCAATCGGACCACTGACATACTCTATAATATGACGTTAGAGCAGAGAGTGATAAGATTAGTGGCTCTTCAGAACCGGATGGCATTAGATGTCATCCTGGCAGAGCGAGGAGGAGTATGTAAATTAGTGGGGTCCGCTTGCTGCGTTTACGTTCCAGACTCCTCTCCAACGATCTTTAGGGCGATCCAAAATCTGCATGTTCTTAGTTCAGAAGTACATGTTCCTGAGTGAAAGTGGGAACTTGGTACATGGTTTTGGGACCTCCTACGGTCATGGGGATGGAAGTTGTTCTCGGCCCTGCTGATTATCTTGGGAAGTTTTCTGTTTCTTTGTTGTTGTATACAGTGTCTCCCTGGTATATGCTCAGTATTAGGGGGATGTTGCGCGCAAGCAACAAGTGTATTAGGGAATAAAAAATACGCCACAACGGAGCTCTCCAAAGAGTATGTGTTGAACGAAACTCTGGTATCAGACCTAATGGCAATAGATATGTCCGACAATGATTCGGGGTGTATGGACGATGACGCATGGAGTTATTTGCAAGCAAATCAGAAGTAGTATTAGCACTTGGCATAGGCCAAAAGGAGGGTTTGTCAAACCGGATATTAAATTATGCCTCTTATTACAAACGATTTATATGTATATTGGCCTAAGCCAAGTTGCTTAAAATTGTACGCGAATAACTCTCTACGGCAAGGTCTTGACCTTAGAAAGTGATGTAAGCCGCCATCTTGAATCAAGCCTCCATTTTAGGTTAGAAACCGCCATTTTGGGGTTTTATACAAAGTCACCCTGTAATCTAAAATGGCTGTCTCGTGTGTCCTTGTTCTTGCCTTAACCTCTCCAACCTCTGTAGGGGAGTTAATGTCCAACCTGCCTTCAGGCTATATGTTAGGGTCATGTAGACCTTGTCCTTTGTTGACCTCGGGAGCAGGGGATTACTTGAATTAGCAAAGTTAAACTACAAGTATATAAGGACAGTAATGCTATCCAAATATAATAAGTGAAACATTTATTTGGTCTGTATTAAACCAGCATGTAAAGAGTGCAAATGTTAGATTAAAGAATAATGGAGTGTGTTAGTAAATGTATTAAAAAAGTAAACCGCATACACGAGATATGTAAATTAGGAAAGTGAACCTGGCGCGACCCTAGCCCAGTGTATGATTAACTTGTAAAAAGGGCTGGACATCATTTTACGAATTGTATAAATGCGTCGATGTCCAGCTAGGAAATTCTGTCACTGCCCACATTGAACCCTGCTGGTGGTCTCTGTGATGTATTGACGGCCAAATAGCTATTTGTGTACTTTGTTGAATACTGTTCAGTTTTGTAATAAAGATTCTGGGAATCTTTATAAGCCTGTGTCGGTGTATTTTCCTTTGCTCGGTATAACAGCTGTAATATTGTAATTTTTTCTGATTCCACAAGGTGGCTAGTCCACAACAGAATAATCAGGGTAGGGTTTTACCCACGGGGAAGAGGATTTAGGGGAAGAGGATGGCAGTGTAATCAGGGAGGTTTCCAAAATAATCATGGAGGCTTTCAAAACATGCAAAATGGAAACCCGGATATGTCGAATGGGCAAGTAATCCGACCACCGCCAGCATGTTGGCTATGTGGGATGACAGGGCCTTTGGCGCGCACATGCAGAAATCAAGGCATGATGCAGAACGGCCAAGGAATGGGAGCAGGCATGGCAAATTCACCTGCAGTTTTACAACAGGGCGTTGCACAGAACCACACGGTGCAGCAACAAATGCCAAGAGCGCAACAGGGAGTGCAACCTCAGAGCATGGGCAACTTTCCACAAGGACAATCCCAACAGGCACTGTTGCAATTGTCACAGACAATGAGCACAGGGCAGACTCCGAACCCTGGAAGGGGAAGTAACAATGGGAATGGGGGAATTCTACAAGTACACAGTGGGCCAAATTTGTACATAAACTAGGACAGCTCACTGGGAACCCTGATGTGCTCTATCCTATTAGTGACACTAGACCCTCATAGGGAACCTAAAGTGGATGTCGTTATAGGGGGTAAAGAATATTCCTTCCTAGTAGACATGGGTGCAACACGCTCGTGCATACGCAAAGGCATATTTTCCTTGTCCGGCGAGGCCATAGATACTCAGAGTTTTACAGGAGCTACCAGTAAAGTTCCCTTTACAAACACACTCCCATTCTCCATAGGAGAGTGCGAAATGAATGTGCCCCTACTAAATTCACGTCAGATACAAGTAAACATTTTGGGTCGAGACTTAATGACAAAGTTGAACATGACAATCTCGTTCACGGAGGAGGGCATAGTATGTTCCACTCCAGGAATGCACTACTCAAATGTATGCGAGATGATTAAAGCATACTCAGGACACACAGCCATGAGGGCTATACCATTAGAGCCCGAAATATTTGCATACGGCATGCGTGTGCATATGGCAGGATTGAAAAGGCCTTGCAGACAAAATCATGACAACCCCTGATGAGTTCCTATTTAGACCAAGGATACCGATGCATGAGGAGGAGGGACAAGTATTTCTCTTGATGGTACACACAGTTGCAGTGCGAAGAAAAGTGGCATTGGTTGACAGTTACGATGACGAGGACAGACAATGGTGCGCGATCATTGCCATTGAAGAAGGATATCGAGTGACTGAAGTCACCGATAACGATCTATTTGAAGAACAAACAGATATAGGAGAGACAATGGTAGGAGTAAGTCTCACCTTTGTGGTAAAGATGATCAAGAGAGAGGTACCTCAGAGAATGATGCTGGCATTAAACCGTCCTGAATATTTTGATGACGACATGGCCCAGGTGCCTGTCCCAGTATAGACTACAGGACCCTATGACGTAGGCCTCTTGAAGCGGGTGGGAGAAGTGAACATTAAACTAAAACCAGGAGCAATTCTACCCAAGGTACGACAATATCCCATGTCCAGAGAGGCAGATGAAGGGATTTTTAACACAATTTCTGCCATGATGGACCAGGGCATCTTAGTGACGTCAGATTCACTATGTAATACGTCAATGTATCCTGTGAAAAAAAGTAAAGCGGGGTTAGTGCAAGTCCTTAGGCCAATAAACGATATTGTTGAGGCCAGGTTCCCTCTAGTCCCTAACCCGTCTATAATCTTATGTAACATACCTGTGAGGCCAAATATTTCACAGTGATTGACTTAAAAATGCATTTTTCTCAATCCTGTTGCACCGTGACTCACAAGATCTGACGTCATTCACATTCAGACAAATGCGTCTTAAGATCATGAGGCTGCCACAGGGGTACTGTGAGTCTCAGTCTGTCTTCAACAGAGTCCTGCAGATGGATTTGAGCAATATTGTATTAGAAAGTGTCATTTTACAATATGTGGATGGCATCTTAATTTCCAGCACCACAGAAGAGCAATGCATGCACGATTCTATTCAGCTACTGACTATATTGGCTGAGAAAGGATATAAAGTTGACAAAGAAAAGTTACAATATTGTCAACAAGAAGTGCTGTACATAGGCCAGCTAATCTGGCATGAAGGAAAGAAAGTGACTCCAGAAAGTGCTGAAGCCATACTGTACACGGCTAAGCCTCACACGATAAAGCAGATGCAGACCTTTCTAGGCCTATGCAACTATGTTAGGGCATGGGTTTTTGACTATAGCTTTTACACTAAGCCTTTACTTCAGACCCTAAAGAAGGCCCACGTGACAAAAGAAAAGATTGAATGGTCTGAAACAGCGGAGAAAGGATTTGCTGAACTCAAAAGCTTTTGTACGGCTCCAGTTCTCGGGATTCCCAATTATGCAGAGGAATTTTACCTGTTTTCACATACAGATGGCAGCGTTATGACAGCAGTACTCACACAGAGAACCACATTGGGGTACAAGCCCCAGGCATATTACAGTGGGAACTTGGACCCAGTAATGAGAGGTAATTTTCCCTGCGAACAAAGTTTAGCTGCCGCAGCGTTCGCCATAGAGAGGCTACAACCATTGTGATGGGATGCTCCATGACATTGTTTGTCGAGCACTCATTATTTGCGATTTTAGAGAAACCAATGGGCACATTTACATCTCAGAGAGCTTCTGCTTATGAAGTGATCATATCAAACCCATCAATTAAAATAGTCTGATGTAAGATAGTAAACCCTGCTATGTTCATAGCAGAGCCAGTCACTGAGGGAGAGCCAATGCATGACTGCGCAAATTATGAAGAATTCTACGATGACATCCCCAGGGTAAAAGAAAATGCCTTGGCAGGAGGAGAGATCGCCTTTATTGACGGGTCTTCGAGAATAGATCAAAGTGATGGCAAAGATACACAGGCGTTGCTGTGATGAAACACACAACAAATGTAGAATTTCGAGTGCTTCTTAGTGCTTGTATACCATCTCATTATTCAGAACAGGCTGCAGAATTATTGCCGTTGATACTCTCCATTGAGAATCACGCAGACCAGGAAGTAACCGTGTACAGTGACTCTGCCTATGTGACGTCAACAGTGCACTCTGGTTTAGCGACCTCGAAAAGGAGGGGTTACCTCCGAGCAGACTTATTGGACAGGCTGATTAAGGCACTACAGCTCCCAGTGGGCATAGCGGTCGTGAAATGCACCGCCCACACAAAGGGGACAGATTTTATCTCACGCGGAAACCAAGCAGCAGACACGGAAGCCAAGCATATGGCATCCAAAAGTGAAACGGTTATGGCAGTGGAAGCTATCCATACCAATGGGCTAATGATGCTTACACGAACCGCACCTGAGAGCTACAGCAATTTGGGGCAAACACAGTTAATAGAACTCCGAGGGGAGGCACCACAGGAAGAGAAAAACCTGTGGAAATGTTGAGGGTGTTCTTTAGACAGCTTGCGGCGACAAGACAGCACTGGTAAACCAGGAATGCCTGTAGCCCTATTAAAAATAGCACTGGAGCAACTACATTACCTAGCCCATATGACAAAAAAGAATCTAGCAGCAACGCTCACGGAAGACTGGTTCATACCGAATTTAGCAGAGCATGTTGGATTTTTTATGGTGAACTGCATAATCTGCTAGCAATTCACTGCTGGGTACACATTAAAGGTAATGTGAGGAGTCATCCCCAGGCCAAATGGGCCTTTTTAGCACTTGCATGTATGTAACGGGTACAGATACTTAATTGTTGTGGTGTGTCTATTCTCTAGATTACGGGTGCACAACATGTGGCCCACGGGACAATTACGGCCGGGCATGTTGATTTTCCTGGCCCGCCTGTATGAAAGACTTTCCTAATGGAAGGCAGCTACGGCCGTCCTCTGTTAGGAAAGTCTTTTTATTTTACTTGCCGGGTCGGGAAATGCTGACCCTCTATTGGAGGACTGCATTTACTACGTGGCTCTCAAGAGTCACTTAGTGCATGTGCTCCACCAATAGAGGGTCAGCACTGCGGCTGGCGTGGCATGGACTGTTACTGGAAGGCATTTCAGCCTTGCCATGCCAGCTGCAGCACAACGACATCCAGGGTGCTAAGTGGGGCGCTCTCATGTTCTTTTTTGGTGTGTGTGTGTGTGTGATGGGAGTTTGGGGGGTGGGCGGTAGAGTAACCAGCATTACAACAGTGGGTTGGGTGAGGTGCAAAAAAAAGTCCTGCTACTTTCCCCCCAAATGCAGTGTGCACAAATCCATACATACGCCCTCATTTAAGCAGCTTCCCTACCCATCAACTTTTTTTGGTCATTTTAACACCTACTCTTGCTTATGGATTGCACCAACAGAAGTGACCTCACAGAAAAGGACGTTGCAAGGAGCATCATCAGTCTTTGATAATTGGTGGCAGCATCGAAGCGACTTTAGAATAGGTCGCCATAAGTAAGCCAAGTGGCAAATACTTTGTGGTGCAAAATACTTAAATTGCATTCTTATTATATATGCAGCAACTCTATAGTCATTAGAATTTGTTTTTTTTATAACAGCATGATATGTTAACATAAGCTATGAAGTGAATCACTGCAGATAAGGCACAGTGCGATTACATGATTTGCCCAGGATCACACAGTTTGGTTAGTAGTGAAACCGAGATGCAGACAGTTTCATTTGTTGATGCCAATGCTATTTCACTCACCATCTTTGTGAGGGGGTGCAGGCCATGAGGCACCGTTTTTAGTTGTGGGATTGTGGCCATGGGGCATAGTGTTTGGTTGGTAGGTGGGGGCCATTGGGCATAGTGTTTGGTTGGAGGGTGGGGGCCACTGGGCATAGTGTTTGGTTGGAGGGTGGGAGCCATGGGGCATAGTATCTGGTTGGAGGGTGGGGGCCATTGGGCATAGTGTTTGGTAGGCATGGGGCATAGTGTTTGGTTGGGGGTGTGGGAGTAATGGGGCATGGAGTTTGGTTGGGGCGTGGTGGCAATAGGGCATGGTTTTTGGTTGGAGGGTGGGAGCCATTGGACATAATGTCTGGTTGGATGGTGGAGGTGTGGGGGCCATGGGGCATAGTGTTTGGTAGGCATGGTGCATAGTGTTTGGTTGGGATGTGGGAGTAATGGGGCATAGAGTTTGGTTGGGGATGTGGCCATGGGGCATGGTATTTGGTTGGAGGGTGGGCGCCATGGGGCATGGTGTCACACTCAAGAGTGAACCCAATCATAAAGCTAAATTAGGCACAGTTAAGAGATGTACCTCCTTTGCCTTTTGTGGAAACCTGACGCAACTAAGGCCATACCCCCAAGAGTGTGGCCAACTCAAACAGCAAAGTATAGCAGTCCAAATAGCAGTCCAAAATAACGAGCTTGTGCCTTGCAAATCTAAAGCGGCACAATGCGTGAAATGTTTGAGCGCAGTGTTTTTTCTCCTGAATGATTTGTCTACTTTGTCCACTATTGCCAATATATCCGTATGAAAGAAATGAATTATAAAAATGGAAAATCCATAGTACAAAATGTACGTTTGAAATACAAATAAAGACCGGCACACCTAAAAATGTATTCTTTTTCCATGTGTTTAATAAAAATGGAGGTTTGAAAAACACTGCTGCCACTCCCCCGCCTACCACTCCTCCCGCATTTACTTTTTGGCCCACTATAGGCAGCATGAAGGGTACATTCGGCCCTCTGGCAAAATCAGTTGTGCACCCCTGCTCTAGATGGATAGAGGCAGGTCCATGTACACACCCAGACTCTACCTGTGAGGCCACATTTTTAGTGAGGGAAGTGTTCCCAAGGTGGGGGGTATGCAAAGTCATGAGATCAGATAATGGCCCTCACTTTGTTAATTCAATATTTGAGCAGATTAGCTTGCTGCTTGGTATAAAGCACAAGTTCTCGTCGGCGTATCATCCACAAGGTAATGGGATCTGTGAGAAGCTCAACGGCTTGTTAAAGGAAAGGATCACTAAATTGAAGCTTACTCTAAAGAAGGGATGGTTGCACTTCCTTCCACTGGCATTGTATGCACTTCGGAACCAACCAGGGTCTGACCATCATCTTACAACACACGAGATAGCCACAGGAAGAAGAATGAGAACTCCCCCGACACCCCAAGATAGAGCTAGATGTGATGCCCAGTCAACAGGAGAAATTTTAGGGTCTGAAATGCAAAACTATCTGAACTGCATGACATCTTGCCTTACTGTAATTTCAGACCAGATGCGCAATGACGAAAAAGGTGCAGCGCAGCACAGAACACAGAAGGAGACACTGCATCAGACTCAGTTCAAGGTCTACGTGTTCCACTCATCTTCTCTGGAGATGCTGTCCTTGTGAAAAACCATACAAGGAAAAGGTGGGACAAGCCAAGATTCAACGGTCCTTTTATCATAGAGGACTGCACTCCGTCCGCTGTGAAGCTACAGGGCAGGAAAGCGTGGATCTTTCTTGGTGATATCAAACCCTACATCGGAGAAGGCCCACCTGCCTGCACCCCAACAAGAGGAATGGACGAAAAACAGGGAAGAACCACAGCACGTGCAGACGAGATCCATGACAAGGAAGAAGGACGCATGACCAGCTAGACAAGGACAAAGAACTTTTGTGCAAAAGCTATGGGCTCATTTTGGACATTCTTCTTAGCAAAAAAGGGGATAAGGACATAAAAAATGCATCCTAGTTGCAGGGTGAAGAAGAAAATTGCACGTGTAAGCCACAACATAGTCTGTTGACTTTGAACTTTGGACTGAGGCACGCTGAAGCCTTGATTAGAAAGGATATGGCGAATTTTGATTGAGGACACATATTGGAAGAAAATACAGTACCCAGATTCCTTCCACACCGAGACCCTATTTGGAATCACTTATGGTGTCCCACAGTAGAGATATCACAAAGGACGTGGTCACCTATTTCAACCTAGTGCTAAGATAATACCCGTCATTGGTAGGGAGGTTCACCAGTGTCACAGACTTTCTCCAAGATCCTGAAAATGAAAAAATAATAAGACAACTGCTTACTGTCATTGCCAAACAATTTATCCTACTCCCTGAGTACAGTGAGGAAGAATCAAATGTTCCCAATACAGGAGGAAATAGATGAGCTCATCAACACGCTGTTCTTTCGCATAATTGAAGACTGTCCATCTATTGTTGAGAGAACAACAGATACACTAACGTTTCTTGGAGATCCAACAAATACAGAGAACCTAAGTCGTCTCCTAAACAACATAATATTTGTAGTCACACTCCATGCGAACGGACAGTGCAGACATTGTTTACATCAAGGAAAAAACATATGATCCTGAACCTCAGCAAAGACAGGACAGAGGTCCCTGTCACCAGAGGACAGTAGGCTGGCACACAACGTCCTTTTTTGCCTAGTAACTGACTTACCAGAGCTAGTGGGGAGACCAAGTGATGTTGACGTCCTCACATTCATCAGAGATCCAGCTAATGTTGCACAAATGGGAATGCTCCTGCTTCAAGTGGAACTTTCCAATCATCAGAGGAGCTATCTGAGGAGATTCTATGAAACATTCTGCCGAGGGACAGATTGAGGAAGCAGAGGCGAGAACTTCAATTGTTATACCTGTTGTTATTTTTCCTATTTCTCATATTGATCAGTGTCCAACATGTCCTCAGGACTGAAGTATATTCGAGGGGTGGACTGGGAGCTTGCCTACTTTGAACATGCACAGTAAAGGGACTCACTGAAGTATTACTTAATTTGATTTTTCCCATAGTCTAGCAAAAGAACTGTATCCTGAAATAAGAGACAATTGTCACTCGCAAGAGGGGGGAGACTTTTGGAGCACCAGACACTCCTAAACACAGAACCCGAAAGACGATATTGGTTAAGGGAATAATAACATTGACATTTGGTGAATGATCGAGATGGGGGTCTAGAGCAGCAACCTGGACCTCCCGCAAGAAGAGAGGCATCCCAGCTTCTCTGGAAGAAAATACAAAACTATAATGTACATATGTATCATATTCATTATTATTCTATTGTCATTAACGATCAGAACTGCATTCTTTATTGGTGCACAAAGCGTTCCAATCTCAGTGCACCCACCTAATGATGAACGCATGAAACCCACAAAAGCACCCAGACCTTATGTAGTTATTCCATTCCCTAGAAGATCTGATGGTGGAGTGAATGAACTTGAAATGGATGTAATTAGCAACGATACGCGCACACTTGTAGTGACGAATGAAAAGAAAAGCCGGAGACAGGGTCGGCAAGAGATGAATGAAGTAAAATCACTGACAACTACACGCATGAAAACACTGAATGTACATGAAACAGGCCTAGCATCAATGACTGCAGAACCACAAACCAAAGCAGCAGAAAGGAAGAGACTGCCTGCCATAAGAAACGTCACAGAAGCTGTCATGAGAAACCAAGAAGAGTTAAAAGAAAAGTCAACAGAAGCAGTCATATCAGAAACTCTTGAGAAAACAAAAGCCAACAATGAGAAACTCTCTGCACGAACACAAATGTTAGTAGACTTACTATTCCCGTATAACTCCAGAGCGAGGGAACTGCACAAGGAACTGATGAACAAAACCGCAGACACTGCATTATCAAGCATACACGTTCCAACACAAGGGACAAGCACCAGTTCCACAGTACAGCCATATTCCGGACCATTGCCAGGCTGGTGGGTATGGGCACTTGCATCCAGCAGGGAAAAGATGTATGAAGAAAAGGAAAGAGCTGCCAGACTCCTGTTCACTCAAATGGCGCAGATGAGGAAGCCTGCACCATGGACCAGGATACCTGAGAACCCTCCAGCAAGAAAAAGCCATACAGATGCATTCAGAGATGTAGTAATAGCAAACTACATGAAGACCTTAAGAATCAAGAGAAGCATGCATGAAGACGACAATGAACTGAACAATTACCTGGATAGCACAGCACACCTAGGTAACAACATTTGGTACCAGCACATGAAGGAAGTTGGAAGAAGAAATTCCAAAGGGGACTGCTTCGTTTGCGCACTCCCACCGTACAGAATGGGGAAGTCCAAGATCTTCGTGGCTGTAGAAATTGATATCCCGACAGCACACTTTCTCTCACACATAGCAATGTGCAATACCAGAGGCCAGTTCATGGGAAGTGATGCCTCATTGATATGGGCAACTGAAACAGCTCATCCCAATGAAGATGTCCAGGACATGAAGACAAGAAACAGTGCTTATACTAGGAATCATGTGATCAGGTACGAGAAGCCTGGAGTTCAAGGAGCAGGAATAAGATGGGAAGTGAACCCAAAACTAAATATCCAAGGGAAAAACTCCAGCAGAGGCTCACATTAGGAAAAACAGAGGCCAAATGCAGATTTGGGGAACAGTGCTCTCACCAGACGGAAGGGAGAAAGGAGTAGTGATCTGCAGAGCATGGATGGTCCTCAGAGCCTGCAAAGAAGCAATTGAAAACTCACAAAGGCTGTGTAAACCACTATGGCCGAAACTTACAAAACTGCTAACATGGGTCAAAGACAGCGGAGGACCCTTGCAGATAGTGTCACCATAAAGCCCAAAATTGTGCTTCCGGAACAATGGTACAAATAAAATGGGGGAGAATCAGAACTGC
Organism: Ambystoma mexicanum; assembly: GCF_040938575.1. NCBI lineage: Eukaryota > Metazoa > Chordata > Amphibia > Caudata > Ambystomatidae > Ambystoma > Ambystoma mexicanum. Next base: position 1,093,733,302 of record NC_090929.1, read on the forward strand.
GGCCGAATTTTTGAGGCTCCAGGAATGACTCATGGGACTGCAGTTATCATGGATCATTATTGAGCATGTGGATCCAAAGCATACATTAGACTGCTGAAAAACTGTGGAGGCATATGCACAATAGTGAACGTCCACGTTCCAGCATTAGTGATCCCGAAAAGTGACCTGAACATTGATAGTTTCCCGAAAGCAGATGCTCACTTGAGGAAGAAGAGATCGTTGGAACTGATAACCTAAATGAAGAGAGAAAATTACTTCTCTGCTAAATCAGAAGAAGCATTTCATGCAATACCATATGAACACAGGCTGTTCAGCCTCACCTCATCAGTGTTCACAATAATTTTCATGCCACAAATCCAAGTTGGAGTAAATACTAAATGGTTGCAGATAACCAGATGGGAGTTGCTGCAGACCATCAACACAACCATAAAAGGATTCAATGCGATCAAGGAAGAGTTAAGAGCCATCCGACTGATGACTCTCCAGAACAGATATGTCCTTGGCATGATCACAGCTATGGATGGAGGAGTTTGTACAAAAATAGGAGAATCATGTTGCACATTTATACGTTCTCACGACGAAGAAAATGGAACTTTAACAGAGGCCATAAGTATGCTGACAAACCTGCAGAACCAGATGATCAATGAAACCGACGAAGTTGATGATGACAGCTGGTTTGGATCACTGTTTTCATGGGTTCCACAATGGATGGCAGATGCATTCAAGTTCCTAGGAGCCCTGCTAGTGATGATATTACTAGGATTTTGCGTTATCAAGATAATAATCTTGTAATGCCAGAAGACTGCGAAGAAAGCCATAGGGATGAAGATCATGATTGACGTCAAGCCAGGATGGAAGCCCAAAGACCTGCCTAATGAAGAAATAAGAGACTTTGTGAGGGTCAGCAGACACGCACCAGAAGGTGCAAAGTTTCTCTATCCCAGGAAACGTAGAAATTATGTGGGAAGATGGATTTACTGCAGCCCAAATGGACGATGTCAACTAATGATATGGAATAAGGACAAACATGTAAAGGACAGCAGGAAGCCTGAAAGGAGTAATAAAGATATGGACTCCAAAGAGACACTTCTTCAAACCATCATGTACAGACCCAGAAGCTGAAGAAGGAATGAACCTAGACGATGAAGTGAAGATTAATACAGAGGTACCAAGTGAGATGAATCCAAAGGTGGAAGTGAAAGTGGTCGATGAATCGCCCACAGTGGGGATGTAGAGGAGGTCCCAAATAAAGCCTGCACCCCAGTCGTCCACTTTGAAGTACCAGGAACGTTCACACCGAAATATGCGACGTATGAGGAGCAGATAAACCAGCAGAGAGCCACAGTAGGGCACTGCCCAGTGCCTATCAGAAGAACAATACCTGTTGAAGTGCCAATAACCAGACAACCATGGACAGTAAGGTATCCATTGAGAAAACCCTGCCAGAAAATAAGACGAAATGAAGATAGCTTAAGTACTGGCCAGGAAGAAACCAAAAAGTCCTTAATGGAAGACAAATGGTGATGTCACGAGGGCCTGGACTAACGCACCCATAGAAGAAATGACGACCAAAGGATGACGCGAAGAGACAAAACACCATGAATAAGGATATCATGAACCTAGAAGAAGAAAGCGATGTTAAAATACAAGGAAGCTTAAGCTGTACGCAGGACGAAGATATTCAACCAGCTAACGCCTGTACATATGCTTGTAACCGCAAGAAAGCTAAGAGAACAGTGCAGCTTGCTATGCTAAGTAGAAGAATAGAGCGGCAAGTGCCATTGTACACAATCTACCTCAAAACAAAGCACATTATATAAGTGCGAGTCCACTTGCACTAAAAGCAGAACCAACCCAGGTTACTATAGGCCAAACGCACAAAGATTCATATTCTAGCAACACGAGGAAAGAAGGCTGAATCGAAACTTGGCAGAGGCAGCTTGTGCCTGGGAAGCCAAGGTTATACCAATAGAAGCTATGAACAGTAGCTACTTTTAATTGAAGCTAAGAGCAGAATATCCTGCCTCTGAAGAATCGAGGTAAGAAGGCAAAGGCAGGTGGCGGGTGAAACGAAAATCAAATACACAAATTGAGACAAACGAGGCAAATTCACAGTATGGTAGCATGTGACCATTCGAGCGAGAAGGAGCATGGGCTCACACCTACGCTTGGCATCCGCCCAGACAAAGATATCAGAACTTTCTCGAGACAAGAAGATGTAGCTTTGAGGCCAACTACAGTGAACTAATTGACACATAGCCCATAAAGTGATGATTGATTGAAGGAAGGCAGGGTGAATTGGGGGACACCCTGCACCTGGCTGACCGTTCTGCATGCTGCTAAGCAAAGTGGAAATGTATGCATGGGGTTGATGACAACCCAATCACAATGGACCAAATAATCTAGCGTCCTATAGTTAATAGAACCAATAGGACGTCGTACTTTTAGTGATGTCCACAGTAGTCATTTTTTAAGGAAGGGCTTAGACGCCCACCTGACAGTGTTTACCCAATCCCCTCACTCCGTTACCATATACAGATATAGCACCTATATTAAAGTTACCTTTTCCTAACCAATAGAATTACATGTTAACTTTTGAGTGTTACACGTCAGATTATGACGCGTTTTGAGTATAAAGCGAGACGGACTATCGCATCACTGCTGATTGCCATGACTCCCCGTTTTGTGTACTTGTCATTAAACCGACTCCCTTTGCCAAACTATTGAGTTGTCCTTATTGATTGGTGTTGGAGTAATAAATCTGCACCCCCATCCATTTCAAGGTGCAGCTATCTCGTCTTAAAGTACTTCGGAGCAAACCCCAACTGTATGGGCTGGCTGGGGGTCTCCCCAGTACACTGGACTAACACTTTTTGGGCAATAAAAAAAGATCTCTTCATCGCCTTCCTATCATCACTCTCCTTTTGATGTTCCTGATCTCAGACCATATTAGTGTCAACTACATTTCTAACTACAGTCATATGTTCTTTTAATTTCTGGAAAGTCTTGGATAAAGGAAAAGTGGACCTTCTCTTTCTTCCCAGGTTTCCTGTAGCATGTCGAATACATCGCTGGGTTCTCTTCCATACAATAGCTCAAATGGGGAAACCCCTGTTGAAGATTCAGGTGTTTTCTGAATGGCAAATAAAGCCCACGGTATCATTATGTCCCAATTCTTCCCATCTGCCCCAGCCAGTTTCTTCGAAAGATTTTTCAAGGTCTGATTAAATCTTTCAACTAATCCATGGGTTTGGGGATGATAAATGGAAGTCTTTAGAGTTTTATTCTGAAGGATTTCCTTAACCTCGGTCAAGAGTTTACTCATAAAAGTAGACCCTTGATCCATAAGAATCTCTTTTGGAAAACCAGTTCCGAGAGAAAAAAGGAAGTAGATGTTTGAAGATTTGTCGTGAGGTATTATTCCGTAGGGAAAAGGCTTCAGGATAACAAGTGGCACAATCGAAGATAACCAAGATGTATCGATTACCTAACCTTGATGTTTCTTTTTTTTCCTCATAACTTTTATTGGCATTTTTCCAAACATTAACACATTTGAACATGAATGTGCCCCTCCTGCCCCTCCCCCCTGGACCCCCCCTAGTGTTACGTCTCCTACACCTAACATCCCCTCTGCGGGTGCCACGCCCCCACCCTCGGCCTCTTGCCGTCCCACTCACTCACATACACATCCGATTGCACGCATGTCCAGGCGCCCATTCAGTCAACATACCCGGGGGTTTACTCATTCACCTGGCACTTACTTTCCCTCCCGCTCCTGGCAGCTACACTGGAGGCTTCCATGTCGCCAGGGTGCCCTGAATGGACCTCGGAGGATCCGCGTGTCACGCGTCACGTGACTCTCCATTGCAGCAATACTTCCGTATCACGTGATTTCTGTCACTCCCCATCACGTGATACGCCGTCATTGTATAAAAGAGTCCGGAAATCAATGAGCTTCGCTTCACAGCTGTTTCCACCCGGATTCTGTGACGCTCGTTCTGTTGCTAACTCCACGGATTTTCTCGACCACGTTTTCTGTACCACGGATTGCCTTTGCCTTGCCCAAGTATTGACATTGGATCACCAGTTGCCGGACTACCTTTGCTCATTGGATTCCTAGTGCCTTTGCCTCTTGTTACCTCGTTTTGGAACTGTTTTCTCGCTACCTGACCCTTGGACTGTCCCTGATCTGCCTTACGGATATTGTTTCTTGCCTTGGATTCTTGGCCTCTGGCCTTCACGCTGGGCGTTTGCCTGTCTGCATATCCACCACTTGGGGAACCCCCAACACCCCTCTGCTGATATTGAAACATCTATTACCAACACATTAGGTAAGCCATTTAGGATCATTTCCCTGTGGTTCTACTCTTGCCAACTGCTCTGTGCTTATCCTATAACCCATTGCCTTACAGCGTTCGAGGGGTCCTTTTCCGGCTGTTCCCGAATCCAGGCCTACGAACCACTTCACCTGTGGCCTCAAAGACCACACAGGCAGTATTTCTGGTGTTGCCTGTGCGGTACTTGGGGACGGAGGTATCCTTACTCTGCACGACCATCAAGTCTGTAACAGACTGTGAAGCCTCTGGCCGTCGGAGTATGGATCCCTCCGCCGGGGACCCCGTGACCGCTTTAATGCAGGCCGTAGCGGCTCTCAGGACTGACATGGCCACAGCCACAGCCGCCATTCACCGCCGCCTAGACCTCCTACAAAGCCCACATCATTCCCCGTCTGCGGACATCGAGTTTAGGGATGCCACCCCTCCAGTCCAGGCCATACCTGCTTCCGCTCCTGCCCCTGTACTGGTCCCAACCTCCTCTCCTCTTGCTGCCCCAGAACGCTTTCAGGGAGACCCACGGACCTACCGCACCTTCATAAATCAATGCAGACTCCATTTCTTGTGCAGACCTCAGGCCTTCCCCGATTCGGTAACGAAAGCCGCTTTTCTCTTATCTCATCTGTCAGGCATAGCGGCCACTTGGGCAAATCCGTTCTTAGAGGGCAACCACCCTGTATTGTATGATTTTGAGCTTCTGGTCACGGAGATGGCTAAAGTGTTCGATACCCGCTACAAGGCCCAGGCAAGGGACCTGGAACTATTGGACCTTACACAGGGTAAACAAACATTGATCGAGTACATCACCCGGTACAACCAACTCGCCGCTGAAACCTCTTGGCCTGAGGAAAAGAAGGCGATCGTGTTCTACCGAGGACTCAGTGGTGCTATGAAGGACGCCCTTTCAGTGGTCCCTGCCCTTCCTTCTGTTTTCACAGACCTTGTAGACCTTGCCCTACAGGTGGACGCCCGCAAATCCGAACGAAGGATGGAATCCACGTTTGGGCAGCCATCTCCAGCGCCGTCTTCCGTCGGTTCCGAGCCCATGCAAATAGGCGGAATCCGGAGTCCCATAACACAGTCAGAACGTGAACGTCGAAGAACCAATAACGCTTGTTTCTATTGTGGTCTAAACGGACATTATGTAAAAGAATGCCCCCTCCGACCGAGAAACAAAGTGCCGGGTTTTCAGAAGGCTCGCCCATGATACCGGGGGCACCGGCGAGCCCGTTCACGACCCCCGCTGACCCTGCATTTGGTCCTATCAGACCTGTTACAGTACAAGCCCTATTGAAACCCACCAGAGAGATCGTTCATGCTGTGCAAATAGTGATAGACTCCGGAGCCACGGGTTGTTTTATGGACATTGCGCTAGCACATCGTCTTAACCTACCTCTGATCCAAAAGGATCACCCCGAACCCGTACAGGCTGTTGACGGCACCTCTTTAGCCTCCGGCCCGATTAAGCATCAAACCGCACCTTTGGAGGTGGTCATACAAGGTACCCACAAGGAAAACTTGTCGTTCGACCTCATTACCACACCCCAGTTCGGGGTCATACTGGGAATACCCTGGTTGAAACACCATAACCCGTTAATCAACTGGGGTACGGGACAAGTACTATTTGAGTCAGAAGAATGCCAACATTTCTGTCTCATAGAACCTGAGTCACTCTCATCTTCTGCCTCTATTCTCGGCGCTATGGTTTCCTCCCACATCAGCGTCACGGCACCTGACGGCACGTCAGCACAGACCGTGGGAGCCGTTATGGCAGGCATCCCCAAGGAATACCAAGATTACCACATGGTCTTCAATAAGACCGTAGCGGAAGGCCTACCTCCACATAGGCCCTATGACTGCCCTATCGATCTCCTTCCAGAAGCTCCCATACCCAAGGGAAGGGTCTACTCGCTATCACCATCCGAGGAACAAACCCTAAAGCACTATATACAACAGGCCTTGCGTTTGGGTCATATCCGGCCGTCCTGCTCTCCGGCTGCTAGTCCTATATTCTTTGTACCAAAGAAAGAGGGTGATTTGCGCCCATGCGTGGATTACAGACGACTGAATTCCATCACAATAAAGAACAGATATCCTATCCCTCTTATTTCCACGCTCCTGGATAGGCTGACTAAGGCATCGATCTATACCAAACTAGACCTAAGAGGGGCATATAACCTGGTCCGAATACGACGCGGTGACGAATGGAAAACCGCGTTTTGTTCCCGACAGGGGTTGTTCGAGTACACCGTGATGCCCTTCGGGCTTTGTAATGCACCTGCAACGTTCCAACGTTTCATCGATGACATTTTTTCTGATATCTTAGATACGTATGTGGTGATCTATCTAGACGACATCCTGATTTTTTCTTCCTCTTTGGAGGCCCATGTCTCTCATGTCAGGGAAGTCCTATCACGCCTTAAGAAGAATGCATTGTTTGCCAAACCCGAAAAATGCTCGTTCCATGTCAGAGAGGTGGACTTCCTGGGTTTCCACATTTCTCCTGGGGGACTATCGATGAATCAATCCAAGGTCTGTGCTGTCACGGAATGGCCAAACCCTGGCAACACCAAACAATTACAGTCCTTTATCGGCTTTGCTAATTTTTAGCGACGATTTATAGTTGGGTTTTCTTCCATTGTATCTCCCTTGACAGCGTTAACTAGCCCTCTTGTCCCCTTTATCTGGACCTCCATACACCAGAAGGCGTTTGACACTCTTAAATCTAGGTTTGTCTCAGCCCCTGTGTTGCAGCACCCCGACCCAGATCTACCGTATGTACTAGAAGCAGATGCCTCTTCGTATGCTCTAGGTGCCGTGCTGTCCCAACCATGCCCTGCCACGGGCTGTTTACATCCGGTTGCTTACCATTCGCGGAAGTTCTCCGCAGCCGAATCCCACTACACGGTGACCGAGAAGGAACTCCTGGCCATCAAGGATGCCCTCCAGGTCTGGCGGCACCACCTCATGGGGGCAAGGCACCAGACGATAGTGTACACAGACCATAAGAACCTCCAGGACTTGGCCTCGCTTAAATGCGCAAATAGCAGACAGGTGCGTTGGCACTTGTTCTTTGCTGCTTTTGACTTTGTGGTTAAGCACAGGCCGGGTTCGGTCCATGGCAAAGCTGACGCTCTTTCTCGCTCCCCTGGGGGGGAACCGCTGCCTCTGTTCCCAGACACGGTTTTGGGAAAGGGCCATGTCATATGTCTATGTACACCATCCCCACCCATGCTTACGACCATCAAGCAATGGGTTTCCCAACATCCACACTTACTCAATGAATGGGATATCGTACTTCAGGAGGGGTTGCCATTCGTCCAGGGTAGACTGTACCTTCCCACGAGCGATGTCCGCAATCAGGCGCTTGCTTGGTCCCACGATGCGGCTATCAACGGCCACCCAGGGCAGCAACGTACTCTTGAGTTGCTACACCGATGGTGTTGGTGGCCATCCATGAGACGAGACATAGATAACTATGTTAACACCTGCTCAGTATGTGCTCAATGTAAGGCTCGTAGGGGACGTCCCTTGGGGTTACTCCAACCACTACCTATTCCCCCCAGGCCTTGGCATACCATCTCCATGGATCTTATCACAGACCTACCACGCAGACAGGGCTATGATACCGTTTGGGTTATAGTAGATTCCTACACCAAAATGGGCCGCTTCATCCCCTGTACCGGCATTCCCTCAGCCCCGACCCTTGCCCGCCTGTTCTTTAAGGCTGTTTTTTGTCTTTTCGGTCTTCCGCAGGTTATTGTATCGGATCGTGGGTCACAGTTTACTTCCTGCTTCTGGCGTGCCCTCACCAAGCTCTTAGGCATTGATGCTCACTTTTCTTCTGCCTATCACCCAGAAAGTGACGGGCAGACGGAGGGAGTTAACCAGGCCCTGGAACAGTACCTGCGTTGTTCGACCCTCCAGTATCAGGATTCCTGGTTTAGCCTACTCCATCTCGCTGACTTTGCATATAATAATGCCCGACATTCTGCTACGGGTTTCTCTCCCTTTTATTCTATGTACGGTCAACATCCCCGCACTCTCCCACTACCTGACCTCACTACTGCCACTCCTGCTGCTAACGCCTGTGTTCGCGATCTGGCCGATGTCCATGCTCAAACCCTTGTCCATCTTCATGAGGCACAGGCAGTTATGAAATCAAAGGCTGATAGGAAGCGGACGGCGGCCCCTGATTATCACGTGGGTGATCGGGTATGGTTGTCGACCCGGCATCTACGCATCCCCGGTTGTCGCAAACTGTTGCCTCGCTTTGTTGGTCCCTACAGAATCACTCGCGTCCTGAACCCTGTTGCTTTTCGCCTTGGGATCCCTTCTGCCTGGCGGCTCCACCCGGTTTTTCATACTTCCCTCCTCAAACCCTGTCTTGCTCCTACCCGTATTACTACGCCTCCTGCTCCCGTTTCACTATCCACCCCTGATGAGTACGAGGTCAATGCCATCATGGGTTGTCGTCTTCACAGAGGGCGCCTTCAGTATCTCGTTGACTGGGTGGGTTATGGCCCCGAAGATTGTTCCTGGGTTCCCTCCTCTGATGTCCATGCCCCTCTCCTTGTTGCTCGATTCCATAGGGACTGCCCTGCTTGCCCACGAGGTCGTGGGCCGTTGAGGGGGGACTCTGTTACGTCTCCTACACCTAACATCCCCTCTGCGGGTGCCACGCCCCCACCCTCGGCCTCTTGCCGTCCCACTCACTCACATACACATCCGATTGCACGCATGTCCAGGCGCCCATTCAGTCAACATACCCGGGGGTTTACTCATTCACCTGGCACTTACTTTCCCTCCCGCTCCTGGCAGCTACACTGGAGGCTTCCATGTCACCAGGGTGCCCTGAATGGACCTCGGAGGATCCGCGCGTCACGCGTCACGTGACTCTCCATTGCAGCAATACTTCCGTATCACGTGATTTCTGTCACTCCCCATCACGTGATACGCCGTCATTGGATAAAAGAGTCCGGAAATCAATGAGCTTCGCTTCACAGCTGTTTCCACCCGGATTCCGTGACGCTCGTTCTGTTGCTAACTCCACGGATTTTCTCGACCACGTTTTCTGTACCACGGATTGCCTTTGCCTTGCCCAAGTATTGACATTGGATCACCAGTTGCCGGACTACCTTTGCTCATTGGATTCCTAGTGCCTTTGCCTCTTGTTACCTCGTTTTGGAACTGTTTTCTCGCTACCTGACCCTTGGACTGTCCCTGATCTGCCTTACGGATATTGTTTCTTGCCTTGGATTCTTGGCCTCTGGCCTTCACGCTGGGCGTTTGCCTGTCTGCATATCCACCACTTGGGGAACCCCCAACGCCCCTCTGCTGATATTGAAACATCTATTACCAACCCATTAGGTAAGCCATTTAGGATCATTTCCCTGTGGTTCTACTCTTGCCAACTGCTCTGTGCTTATCCTATAACCCATTGCCTTACAGCGTTCGAGGGGTCCTTTTCCGGCTGTTCCCGAATCCAGGCCTACGAACCACTTCACCTGTGGCCTCAAAGACCACACAGGCAGTATTTCTGGTGTTGCCTGTGCGGTACTTGGGGACGGAGGTATCCTTTCTCTGCACGACCATCAAGTCTGTAAACCCTAGTCTGGGCATAGTCCATGCGTAGGCGGTTCCCATGAGGTGGATTGCTGTGGTCTAACAAGTGTTCCAGGGTGCCAGGCTTGTGGAAGCCTGTCTTCCTTAGGTCCTTCCCAATTCGCCTTCCCCAGGTCGGTTGATTATGCGCAAGAGTGCCATGGTCCTTGGGCACCATGCTCCCCTTTCCCCCTCCCTTAGATATTTCAATAAGGACGACTAGTCAGTTTTGAACTTCTTGTAATCCCCTTGGATGGAGTATGTGCGCCACTCCAAAGTGACAAAGGACCAAATCTCAGCCACCCGTGGTCCTGTGGAGGGTCCCTGGCTTTCCATTTACAAGCCAGTACAGCGCTGCCACCATCAACATTATCACATAGAGTTTGCTGCCCGGCTTAGAGGTGATTTCCTCTAGTGTCCTGTCGATTCCTATTATAGCCAGACCTCTATTACCCTTGCACTTCATCCCTAGGACCTGCTCGATAGCTTCCAGCACACCCTCCTAATAGTGGTCGATTTTGGGGCATTCCCACCATGTAGGAATCCAGGTCCCCTCCCCTCCGCATTCCCTCCAACAGAGCTGTGAGGTCCCTGGGTACATTTTATGCAGTTTTGTCTGTGTCATGTGCAATTGAAGAATACATTTTCTCCCTTATATGGGAGCCTTGCCCACTCCGACTCCTCCACTGTGCTACCCGTGGAGATTTCCCATCTTTTCATGTATGGCCTTACCGGAGGATCCTCGGCCTGTCTTTATGTGCTTGTAATAGCTGTTACTGTCATGATGCCCGCTCCCGGGGAGCCGGTTCAAGCCCTGCGTCCCCGAAAGCGGACATCCAGTCCCCAAGGAAGGACCCAGCAACCCCATATAGGGGCCCTTTGGACAGTGTCCTGGCGCCTATGGCGCAGGGCTCATAAAAGACATCAGTCCTGGCGCCATAGGCGCCAGGCTCATTATGGGAGTGCTTGGGTGCACTTACCTGATGCAGACCATGCTGCAGGATCCCGGCCTCCTTGAGGCCTGAAAGGAACTACTTTACCTGTGGGACTAATTTACCATCCGGGCGTGATCGGGGAAGGATACATACCTGATAGGAGGAAGGATACATACCTGGAACTTCTTCCAAGGCTATTTAAACCCCACCCGAACAGCCACACGTGCTTCGCGTTGTTTTGCATCTAGCAGCTGGACGCTCACCGTGTCTGCTCCTGCATCCTGACTTCTGCCACGCCTGCCAGCATCCTGGATCACCTGCAAAGGAAGAGAAGAAGAGAACAGAAGAAGGAAAAGTCCTTACCTGCTAAATCCGCATCCTGGAGACATCTCGCCGACAATCCTGAAAAGGAAGACTTTTATTTAAAAGCTCATCGTGTCGATCGCCGCAGAGCCGCATTCCACTCACCTTTACAGGGCGCCTCCATGTTCAGCAGCGATCATCCGGATTCGCAGTCACGCCCCAGCGCCTAGGGAGAAAAAGACAAGAACAAAAGGTGAGAGAGAGAATGGATTAAGGAAAGATAAATCTCCATGTTAAAACTTACCGGTTGATTGATTCCCTTATCATTTCGGGTCGGCGCCGCATCCTGGCATTTCCGGACCCCGGCCCCTAAGGGGAAAAAGAGACATCAGCGTTAATGAGCGAATGAAAAGACATTACCAAAAAACGCTCATTAAAGACTTACCTGATTTCTACAAGGATTTCACCTCTCATCTCGGGTCGGTGCCTGTTCCCCGGCATTCCGTACCCCGGCCCCTTTGGGGAAAAAGACACTAGCATTAGTACATTAATGCATGGACACAAGGGGAACCTCTTATCAAAAAACTTACCTGGAAGCCAAGCAAGTTTGGTTCTCACCAATCCGAAAATCCAGTGAAGTAACTGGATACCAACGCGTCCCTGCATCAGAAGCAGGATGGAGAGCTCGTCCTTCCAGACCCTAAGGTGAGACGCTACGAGGAATCACAGAAGGGTTTCGAGGAGGGTGAGAGGGGAAAGTGGGAGGCCGATTGCATTACCCCGCAGACAGTTAATCCCCTATTTTCGCCTACAGAAGGATACTTCTGCGAGCCAGACAAGCCAGATTTGGGGGCCCGGTCCAGTCCGTCATCCGAACCCTGCGCATCACCTTAGAAGAGGTCACAGCAGCGCGAACCAGGCCAGCGCCTCCGTGGGAGTCAGGTGAGCGTTACAGAACGCAAAGCCTTCCTACAAATTCCCACCCAGGCGCTATGGAAAGTTCTGAGACTGATCAGTTGGCCCAATTACTGGGGGAATTACGGGCCGAAGTACATGCCGCTCGTCAAGAGACTAATGCCCTCAGGAGGGAATTAATAATATCAAAGGAAAGAACTGATGACCTGGCCAGACAACTTTTGCAAGGCCAAGCTGGGCAAACTCCTCTACCCGGTTCCGGAGGGAACCCCGCTCCTGTGGTTTCCAGTAACCCTGTGCAGATTAATCTACCTGGAAACATGCCGCTGGCCCCACCCGAACGCTTTGCTGGGGACCCCAAACGATTCGCCGTATTCATGAATCAGTGTCGTTTGCACTTCCTATGCAGACCTGGGGCCTTCCCTAATGATCAGACCAAGGTAGCCTTTGTATTGTCATATCTCAGCGGCTGTGCTGCCGATTGGTCAGTTCCACTGGTTACTCAAGATGACCCGATTCTCCGTGATTTTCAAGGGTTTCAAGCAAGCATGGAAAGGTTATTTGCTAGACACTCTCAGGGGCAGGCTCTGGATGACGAACTTCTATCCCTGCGACAGGGCAATCAGGACCTCCTATCCTATATTGCAACCTTTAATAGACTAATTGTGGAAACGGGATGGCCAGAGGATAAAAGAGTCACGTTGTTTTATCAAGGCCTACGCGGAGAACTTAAAGATGTCTTGGCCCGAGTTGTAAATCCGCCCCAAGAATGCACAGAGTATATAGACTTAGTGGTCCAATTGGATCACAGACTTCAAAACAGAAAAGCAGATCGGTCCAGGTTTGAGACCCGGGTGTTGGTCAAGACCCATGCTAATCCCAAGGGAGTTGATGTCTCTGAGCCTATGCAAATTGGAGGGGTTAAAGGACCCTTAACTCAAAAGGAACGTGAAAGGAGGCGGCAGTTAAAATTATGTCTTTATTGTGGAAATTCTGGACACTTTCTACGAGATTGCCCGGCAAAACCGCCCCAAAAGGCGGTAGGAGCCGCTGATAAAAACCATGAAGACTCTGTTTCGGGAAACGACTCCGCCCGACAAGCGTAGGGGTCCGCTTGCCGAGCTTGAAAACTAACTCTCAGACCTCGCATTTCATTGTGCCAATGGTTCTCGTAGATCCAGAACAGCCTAAGCGGTTGCATGCAATAAAGGCATACATCGATAGTGGGGCTATTGGAAACTATGTGGATCGTGAATTGGTCTCTAGGATTAACCTCCCTCTCCGTCCTAAAACCAGCAAAGATGTCATCACCACAGTCGATGGAACTGAAATTGCCTCTGGACCGGTAACACATTCCACTACTGAGGTGACTCTTATTGGTCCCGACGGCCATCAGGAGGGTGTTGTGTTTGATGTAATCAAGGCTCCACAGTTTCAGGTTATTCTTGGAATCCCTTGGTTAGAGACACATAATCCTCGAATTGATTGGCGAGCTAAGAGAATAACCTTCCCGGATTGTACACAAACCTGCTACCCAGAAAACCTGAAGATTAATCTAGCATCTGTAACCTCTGCCTCCATACAACTACCTCCGGAATACCAAGACTTTCAGGACGTCTTCCAAAAGGAACAGGCCAACACGTTACCCCCTCACAGATCGTACGATTGCCAAATCGATCTGGTGCCCGGTGCACAACCCCCTTGTAGCAGGATTTATGCCCTTACCGAACCTTCAAACCTGCATTTGAGACAATATTTGGATCAATACCTAGCTAATGGTTTTATTCGCCCGTCAAAGTCCCCGGCATCCTCGGCTTTGTTCTTCGTGCCCAAAAAAGAAGGTGACCTTAGAACTTGTGTTGATTACCGCGCATTGAACCAGATAACGGTTAAAAACCGTTATCCTCTGCCTCTGATCCCTGAACTCCTTGACCAGGTGAAGGACGCTTGCATATACACCAAATTAGATCTCCGGGGGGCTTATCATCTGGTACGAGTTAAAGAAGGCGACGAATGGAAAACTGCTTTCCGTACTAAATACGGATTATTCGAGTACCAGGTGATGCCTTTCGGATTGTGTAATGCGCCGGCTGCCTTCCAATACTTCATGAATGATGTCCTTCGGGAACTCATCAATGTTTGTGTTGTCGTATATATCGATGACATTCTGGTGTACTCCTCTTCGGAATCTGATCACAGAAAACACGTCAGGGCAGTACTTGAAAAACTGCGCCAACACAAAGTATTTGCTAAATTGGAGAAATGTGTTTTCCATACCACAGAAGTCGAGTTTCTAGGTTTCATCCTGACACCCAAAGGAGTCCGAATGGACTCAAGAAAAGTGGATGCCATCCTCAAATGGCCATCACCTAGCTCTGTAAAAGGGGTTCAAAGCATGCTCGGCTTTGCCAATTTCTATCGCAGGTTTATCCCGGAATTTTCACGCGTGGTACAACCCATTACTGCACTCTTGAGGAAAAATAAACGTTTTGAATGGTCTGAAGAAGCCGAGCAGGCCTTTCAGGATTTAAAAGCTAAGTTTACCTCTGCACCTATATTGAAACACCTGCGTCCAGATCTCCCTTATGTCGTCGAGACTGACGCATCCAGCCTAGCCATGGGAGCTGTCCTGTCCCAAAGAGATCCCGAAACCAACCAACTGCATCCCGTAGCATTCTGGTCCAGAAAATTCTCGGCACCCAAGGTTAATTATGCAATCACTGACAAAGAACTGTTAGCCATTAAGTCCGCTTTTAAAGCCTGGCGGCATTATCTGCTTGGCGCTCGACATACGATCACAGTGATCACCGGAATTTACAGTATTTGAAAACCGCCAAGGCTCAGTCATCACGGCAGCTCCGATGGGCTTTGTTTTTCGCTGAATTTGATTTTGTGATTACCTATCGACCTGGCTGCAAGAATGGCAAAGCAGACGCCTTATCCCGAATTGGAATGGGAGAATCTGATACGAACTCAGAACCAGTACCAATAATTCCCGAACAGAGGATTCTAGGCATGACTTCGTTACAGACGCTTGAAGACATTCAAGCCAGAGTGAAACAACTCCTGGACCCTACAACCTTACAGGATTGGATACAAAAGGGATCAGACTTTACCATAGATAATGGTTTACCTTATTTCCAAGGACGCTTATTCCTGCCACATAAGGAATTACACGAACTAGTTATTTCCGGTTATCATGATACATTAATAGAGGGACACCCCGGTATTGCCAAGACAGAGGAAAAGGTGAAACGACAATTTTGGTAGCCCTCTTGGCGAAAAGATGTTAAATCTTTTGTGATGTCCTGTGGTGTTTGCGCCCAAAATAAAAGTCAAAAGAAAAGACCAGCCGGTCTCCTTCAACCTCTAGACATACCGCCAGCACCCTGGCACACCCTATCAATGGATTTTATTACGGACCTGCCTCCTTGTTCGGGGTACAATACTATTCTGGTAATTGGGGATTTGTTTTCCAAAATGGCCCACTTTATTCCTTTGAAAGGTTTACCTTCAGCTTCTGTCCTAGCCAAAGAATTCCTCGAAAATATTGTTCGGCTACATGGATTCCCATCTATACTAATCTCTGACCGGGGAAGCCAATTCATTTCCCACTTCTGGCGCAAATGTTGTCAAATGGCGCAGATCGACGTTACGATTATCGACCAGTCACCACCCTCAGAACGATGGTCAGACCGAGAGGACAAATCAGACCCTTGAGCAGTACTTACGGTGTATGTTGCAGCAATCTGAAAGCAACTGGAAAGACATTCTTTGGATAGCCGAATACGCATATAATAATTCGGTACACTCTGGAACTGGCCACAGTCCTTTTTATACTTTGTTTGGGCATCACCCTCGAACCTCAAACCTTGACTCACCTCAGAACCTCGGAATGCCTGCAGTAGAACATCTGCATTCTACAATTACCCAATCCTTCAAAGAGGCAACTACGCATTTACAACAAGCCAAGAGAAAATACAAGGAGAATGCTGATCTACATCGGAGTGAAGCACCTCCGTATCAGATTGGGGATCAAGTGTGGTTAGCTACCAGACATTTAACACTCAAAGGGCCTCGAACATTTAACCCAAAATATCTGGGACCTTATTCTATTACGGCAATAATTAACCCAGTGGCTGTTAAACTTGATTTACCAGCTAGTATGCGAATTCATCCTGTTTTTCATGTGTCACTTCTGAAACCAGTGGTACCCGGAACCCGACTACTCAAACCTCCAGAACCTATTCTAATAGATGGGGAGCCCGAATTCGAAGTGAAGAACATTTTAGACTCAAAAATGTTTAGGTCAAAACTGTTCTACCTAATGGATTGGAAGGGCTACGGACCTCAGGAGAGGTCGTGGGAACCCAGCGACCATGTGCATGCACCTCGATTAGTCAGGAAATTCCACCGACTCTTCCCAGACAAACCAAAACCCCCGGAGGGAACAACCTTGGGAGGGGCCTTGGGGGGGAGTGCTGTCATGATGCTCGCTCCCGGGGAGCCGGTTCAAGCCCTGCATCCCCGAAAGCGGACATCCAGTCCCCAAGGAAGGACCCAGCAACCCCATATAGGGGCCCTTTGGACAGTGTCCTGGCGCCTATGGCGCCAGGCTCATAAAAGACATCAGTCCTGGCGCCATAGGCGCTAGGCTCATTATGGGAGTGCTTGGGTGCACTTACCTGATGCAGACCATGCTGCAGGATCTCGGCCTCCTTGAGGCCTGAAAGGAACTACTTTACCTGTGGGACTAATTAACCATCCGGGCGTGGTCGGGGAAGGATACATACCTGATTGGAGGAAGGATACATACCTGGAACTTCTTCCAAGGCTATTTAAACCCCACCCGAACAGCCACACGTGCTTCGCGTTGTTCTGCATCTAGCAGCTGGACGCTCACCGTGTCTGCTCCTGCATCCTGACTTCTGCCACGCCTGCCAGCATCCTGGATCACCTGCAAAGGAAGAGAAGAAGAGAACAGAAGAAGGAAAAGTCCTTACCTGCTAAATCCGCATCCCGGAGACATCTCGCCGACAATCCTGAAAAGGAAGACTTTTATTTAAAAGCTCATCGCGTCGATCGCTGCAGCGCCGCATTCCACTCACCTTTACAGGGTGCCTCCATGTTCAGCAGCGATCATCCGGATTCGCAGTTATGCCCCAGCGCCTAGGGAGAAAAAGACAAGAACAAAAGGTGAGAGAGAGAAGGGAATAAGGAAAGCTAAATCTCCATGTTAAGACTTACCGGTTGATTCATTCCCTCATCATTTCGGGTCCGCGCCGCATCCTGGCATTTCCGGACCCCGGCCCCGAAGGGGAAAAAGAGACATCAGCGTTAATGAGCGAATGAAAAGACATTACCAAAAAACGCTCATTAAAGACTTACCTGATTTCTACAAGGATTTCACCTCTCATCTCGGGTCGGTGCCTGTTCCCCGGCATACCGTACCCCGGCCCCTATGGGGAAAAAGACACTAGCATTAGTACATTAATGCATGGACACAAGGGGAACCTCTTATCAAAAAACTTACCTGGAAGCCAAGCAAGTTTGGTTCTCACCAATCCGAAAATCCAGTGAAGTAACTGGATACCAACGCGCCCCTGCATCAGAAGCAGGATGGAGAGCTCGTCCTTCCAGACCCTAAGGTGAGACGCTACGAGGAATCACAGAAGGGTTTCGAGGAGGGTGAGAGGGGAAAGTGGGAGGCCGATTGCATTACCCCGCAGACAGTTAATCCCCTATTTTCGCCTACAGAAGGATACTTCTGCGAGCCAGACAAGCCAGATTTGGGGGCCAAGTCCAATCCGTCATCCGAACCCTGCGCATCACCTTAGAAGAGGTCACAGCAGCGCGAACCAGGCCAGCGCCTCCGTGGGAGTCAGATGAGCGTTACAGTTACCAGTTGCCTGTCCCCTGGATCCCTATTTAACTACTTTTTGAAGGGGGTTAGTTGTCGTGTTCCTGCTTGTTTAATGGTGGGGTGGAACAGCCAGTGCCTCATTTGCGCATAACAATACCTTTCCCTTTCCCCTAGGGTGAAGTCTGCTTTACATTGTTCGAATTGCTTCACTTGGTCCCTGTCAAACATGTCTCGCACTTTCAGACACCACCCCTGTTGCCAGGCCTCGAATGTGGATGTTTTTTGACCCGGGGTAAATGGTGGATTGTCCAACAGAGTTGTGTATGGCGAGGGGCACTTAGTGATGTGCGCGGTTTTCACCGCTTCATCCCACGTGTGTCCCACTGCCGATAGGATGGAGCTAGTGTACATTCGGGGAATCTGTCCCCCTTGGGCTCCCATAGGATCCCCTCCAGATCCTCCCCTGCGACTGCTCGGTCCATGGGTCTCCAGATCTTCCCCCGGTCATCCCTCTGCCAGTCCCGGACTACTCTCATCTGGGCAGCCCTATAGTAGGCCCTAAAATTCAGCTGCCCCATGCCCCCATGAGCCATAGGGGCTTTCATCAGTTTGGTGGCCACTCTCGGGGGTTTGTTGTTCCACACAAATTGGCTGGTCGTTTTGTGAAGGGTTCTGAATAGGGTCGGGCGGAATTCGAACCAGAAGGGCTGAAAGTAATAGAGAAGCTTGGGTAGTACCACCATTTTCAAAACATTTATGCGCCCCGGCCACGTTATTGCTAGTGGACCCCAGTAGATTAATTTGGATTTGAGCTTCTCGAAAATGAGCGGATAGTTTACTTGGTAAAGGTGTTGTGGTGACTTGGCCAGTTTGATTCCCAGATAGGTGAGGCCATGTTCAACCCACTCTGAACGGGGAGGTCTTTTTGAGCTTGAGCGCAGCCTCAGACGAGAGAGTGAGGTTGAGAATTTCAGTCTTGGACGCGTTTATTTTTGGCCGCACGACCGCACAGAATCGGGTAAGTTCCCTTTCAGTTGCTTCCAGGAAAGTCTCTGGTTGGGTTAGTGTCAGCAGCATGTCGTCCTCAAAGGCGGCGATCTTGTGGGGTCTACCCGCGAATGTGATTCCGACTATGTCCTCATTAGATCTGACCACTGGCAGGAAAGGTTCCAAATGAATTGCATACAGGATGGGGGAAAGTGGCACCCTTGCTTAGTTTCCCGCCTGCCACTGGTTCCGTGATATGCCCATTAATGGCAAGGAGGAGAATCGGCTGCTGGTAGTTGGCCCGCACCCATACCAGAAAGCTGCGTCCGAATCCCATCCTGTGCATACTGGTAGCTTGGTTTAGTTCCTACTCCAATGGAGCTTGTGCTGCAATTTAGTATGCAAGAAAGTTTCTTATTCCCACTCAGCTGAGTAGGTAGGTAGAGTCCCCAAACTTCATTGATTTTTCATGGGTTTTTATTGTTTAGTTCATTCGGTTTTCTGATGGGTTACATATAGTAAACTCTTATGGTTTGAATTGCATTGTTATGCATGTGATGCCCAATCAATTTACTGGTGAGATTAATACAGTAAATTCCTGTGGTTTGGTTTGCATTGTTTAGCATGCAGTGCTGACACGTGTTTCAACCATACAGGTCTTTATCAAGACTGCCAAGATTTTGTAGGTCCATAAGTTATCACAAATTGCAATTAATAGCATTTATTGGAGTATAGTGAAGGGTGAATGTGAGTAGCCGTGGGGCGCATTGTGCCATACATTGTGAGGTGACATAGTATCCAAGTTATATTTTAGGATTGTGGGTGTTTGTGAGATACCATATATCAAGCATTCAGACAATAAATGATTGAATAAACATAGTTCAGCTCATATTGATCATTTGGTAAGTATTGTATTTACAGTAAGAGCTGAATGGAGAAAAGAAATGTGGAAGGAAGGGTTGAGTAGAGAGTGTTAGTCTGGTCAGAGAATGACTGGTTGTAAGTAAAAATGGAGGTTGTGGGTTGATGGGTGTGGCTCACCTAGTTGGTGTCTGTCCATATTGGGCTTGTGGATTCTGGGGGGATTGGGTTGGGAGCTGAGGGTGTCCTCAGGTCGTTCAGTGGGTCCTGGTCCACCCACGCTCAGGTAGGTTGTCCAGGTTGGTACCTGCAAGTTGGCGGGGTGAAACAATTGGATGGTTGAGGTGTTAATGTGGCCTGGAGGGCTTGAGGATTATGGTTGGTGGGGCAAAAGTGGGGGTTGAGTCCACAGGGAGGCTTGTGGTGTGCTGGAGTCGGTGTGATGAGGGCTCGGGTGCCCAGGGACCCCTCTTGCTGTTTCTAGGGTAGACAGGCAAGAAGAGTCCGTAGGTGCTGGAGGGTTGTTGTAGGTGACTATTTCACCCGGAGAGTCCATTGGTGCCGGATGGTGGGGGTTATCAGGTCCACGGGGTGAGTAGGGGTCGATGTGAGAAGTGCTCAGGTGCCCTGGAACCCCTCTTACTGTCTCTCAGATAGAGAGGCGAGAGGGGTCTGTAGTTGCTGGGTAGTGGTTGGGGATGACTAATTCACCTGGAGTGCCCGTTGCTGCCGGGGGATTGGGGTGGTCAGGTCCGCTTGTGGATGGCCAGCGTTTGCATGCGAGGGATGTGAGTGGTGGTGCCTCAGGCCCTGGGGCATGTGCAGTACTTGTAGCCTCATGGAGGGGCAGGAAAATGAGATTGGTTGGTGCCGGACCGTCAGAGTTTTATGCGGCGTTCCCTAGAGGAGTGGAAGTGCATATAGCGGGTGCCCGGAATGGAAGTGTGCCCATGTGGACATGTGGTTCTGATGTTCAACCAACCCCCAACTGATCACCCATCCTGTGCATAGTTGTGAAGAGGACTCCCCACGCTACCCGATTGAAGGCTTTCTCTGCATCCACCGCCATGAGGAGAGCAGGGATTCCTCTCTTGTGGGACTTTTCGACCAGATGCTCGATTCTTCTGATATTGTCAGAGGTTTGCCGACCTCTTACGAACCCAGACTGATCAGGTTGGATTATTTTGGGGATGATCTAGTCAAGCCTTGAGACCAGAATTTTTTAATTGATCTTGGCATCGACATTTATCAGCGCGATGGGACGGTAGTAGCCGCACTCTGTGGGATCCTTGTCTTTTTTCCTAATGAGGACTTCTTTCGCCTCCTCCATAGTATTGGTAATGACCCTATCCGCGCCGATTTGGTTGAAGAGGGCCGTGGGGTGTGAAATGAGTGTTTCTTTGTGTAGTTTGTAGATCTCGGCCACAAAGCCATCTGTTCCCGGAGATTTGTTGATAGGTAAGGACCTAATGACTTCGTCCCTGGTTATGTCCTGTTCTAGGTTACATTCCGCCGTCCTTGTCTGTATTACATCTAGTTGTCCCCTGGTGGCCCTGTACTCCCGTTTAATGGCTGGGGTCTGAGCTGTGCCCATCTTGGCCATTATCTCCTTTAGTTTATGTTCCAAGAGGGCCTCCTCCAGCCTCAGTTCCCTGTCTCTTCTCACTTTGATCACAATAATTCTCCCTCGTAAGGCCGCTTTGAAAGCATCGCATCTGACCTTGATGTTTCTAAAGGACCCAATATATCCATTCCAATTCTAGAGACAGGGACATCAATAATGCACAAAGGTTGTAAATGAGCATGAGGTGGCATTCTTTTTTTAGTTTTCTGACATAATGCACATATATTTATGCAATTCTTTATGTCAGCATAAATTCCAGGCCAATAGAACCTATTTATGATTTGTGCTTGAGTTTTCACTGCTTCTAAATATGCCCCAGTCAAATGGCCATGACCCATCTCTAATACAATGTTCTTATGACTTCTAGGAATTACAATTTGGGTCCTCGGAATACCAGAAGGATCTACATCGCCATTAGTAACCCAGTTTTAAGAAAAGAAAATGGAGCATTTTTTCTCCTTCCTTCTTCCTCACTGGATACATGATTAAATGTTTCTGCTAGCAAGGGATCATTGAATTGGGCAAAAGCTAAATCAGGAATAATTTCATCCTCAGTATCTCTAGGTATTGAAACCACTGGGTCAAGGTCAGCCTCTCTGAATCCTTCAGTTCCTCTCCATGTGGCATTACTGTTTTCATTTCTTTGGGTTTCGCACACACTGCCTTCTCTAGAATGCCTTGGGCGATCATTTTGCTGGCTTCAATTTGCTATGCCTTCTTCCCATTATTCTGCATCAATACTTTAGCATCTTCTCTGTAGTTTGGATCAAATACCCCTGCCAATACATCTAAACCCTAGCGCCAGGCCAGCCCTGACTTAGACGCAAGGTGGACATAGGTACCGGGGGGAGGTATAAGAATTAAATCTGTAGGGATAGTGCTCTCTCTCCTGGTTGAATTAACTCCTCTCTACTGCTATATACATCGAAACCTATTGATTGTTCAGTAGATATAGTGGGAGTGGAGGCCCTTTAAGTAAGCTGTTCAAATGTCCGTGTTCCCCAATTTGCATCAGTTGATTCCGATACCACTACTGACACCATATGTGGTGAGTCAGAAATTTGAGATGGACAACTTTGTAAAGAGTTTTCAACTTGAGTCATTTTATTAAATAAACATGTTTGGATAAATGCCTCAAAGCCCCTACCCTGACAAGTATTTCCCTGCCTAAAATAAACTAAAGTAAACACTCTAACAAAAGTATGTCTGACCCTCACACTTATACAACAAATAAAGCAAAAAGGAAAATGAAAATGCATGGCTATTCAATTCAATATAACATATGATATGATTCACAATATGATCAATGTCTCTTCTCATAACCTGGGTGAGTTTCCCTTCCCAGATCTGAACAAGGGTTTTTCTCCACAATTGAAAGGAAACAAGGGAATTCGGGTCATCACAAAGTTCAAATTTGTTCTTAAGATTTGATACTCAACTACATAAAGACCTGTTCCTTCAATAAAGTGTCTGTAGAAATCACAAGTTCCCACTCCTCCTGGATTAAGAACTGTCTCACACATGTCTTCTCCAACTAAGCAACAACAATTGTCTTTGTCAGGGTAGTTGTCATGACTTTTGGTTTCAGAAACAAATAAACTATTCTGGCTTCTCCTAGAGTAAGAACAGGTTTCACCTGTGAAGTAACAATAAATGTCTTTGCCAGGATGGTTTACTCAATTCTTGTTTAAAAAAGAATTGTAATTCTTCTTCAACAAGCTTTCAGAATTCTTCTTCAAATGTTATAAGTCAACATGAGTTGTTGTTAGAATTACAGTTCAGCACTTGCATCAACTATTATATGGCTCATTCATTGGCCAGGATCTTTTAGGCAACAAATTCTTGCCCTATGGGTAAACTCGCCTGCCCGTCTATTTCTTCAACAACAAGAACAGAAAAGTGCTTCACTGGGAACTTCCAACTTGTAAAAACAACAACTTCATTAGGCTTTCTTAACATCAAACTTTAAACAAGTTGTAGGGAAAACAGGAAACCACATTAGAGCTCTTTTAAGACTACTTGGCAACTATGCTCCTCTACTTCTGGATAACCTTCTCCAGAACGGCAGCCTGTTTCCCACCTTTCTTTCCCCTATGTACCAACAACCAACTAATGACCAATATGTAGTCTCACATTTCCTCTAACTTGGCTTTGGCAATCTAGATTTCTATCACCTGAAGATCTGTATTTCATAACACATGACCAAAAAGTCTCACAATCATTAAGCCTCTTAATCTTCCCCTCTTGCCTTGAGTACTGTTGCTACATTGGTATTGTTAGTTGGTAATATACTCTTGGCTTGGGTATTGCTTGTAAGCTTTTGGACTGTTTACAGCTTTTCCATGGAGTTCTTGGGCTTTCCATACTCTTATGAGCTTATTTACACAGTCATTTCATTTCAACAAGCACCACTTTTGTGGAGTGACTGTGGTTTTGTATAGTTCGGTATTCAAAAATACTGCTACTGTTGTTTTCTCTCACTCGGGAGTGAATCAGCTTGCTTTGGTGCACTTCGGAGTCACTTGCAAGCTGTGAACTCACCGGGTAAGTTGCTCGATTATGCTCTGCTCGGTGTTCGCAGGTCTTTGGTGCTTGTAGCTCCTTGCAGTCAGGTGGATAGCTTCCTCTAGTCTTCCTCATCAAATGCCACTGAGGGTTGGAGCCTGCTCTGCTCCTGAGATGGCCAGATGCAACCCTGACACCTGGAACCTCCAAAGAGGGAACACCTCCCTCGCTACTGATGCTTCTCGCTGCGTGAACTCTGCACAACGAAATGTAATCAGGCAAGCGTTTTCTCCTCATGCTTCCTGCCGTGGGATCTCTGCAACATGGAGAGTTATTGTCAGATCGGTCGAGACGATGCCTACCCTCCCGAACCTTCTCCTCACCTGAGGATTCCGAAGAGCTATGTCTGTGTTTCGGTGTTCTCCTGGAGCTAGTCTTCTTAGGATCCTGGGGCTTCCTTTCCTTGGGCTTCTTTTCTTTCTTGTTGTGCAAATAAGGTCTGGCTCCCTCAGAGGCCACCTTGGCAGGATAAGGAACCTGTCCTCGGTGGACCCCGAGGAGCCAAACCCCAAACCAGGAAAAAAGCCAACTGCACAAAAAACCCTGGGTTCGCAGATGATCTGTTCTTGGTAGGTGGATCGCAAGTAGTACAGTCTAAGACCCCACTGGTAGGTATGCTGGGATAGCAATGGCTTCTGGGAGATGTAGTTTCCAGTCCTGATGGCCTCGTGCAGTGAAACTAGACTGACGTTCCATGGGAGCCAGTGTAGGGGAAGGCTCACGGTATATCTTGTGGCACTTTGGACAGATGCGGAATAGAGGAGAAGCGAGAGTGCCCAATTGGAAATAACGGGCGGAGCACAGAGGAGAAAGAAGATCAAGAACAACAGAAGGAAGTGAGGAGCGGCTCAGAAAAGAGGTAAGTAGAGAAAGGTAAGAGGACTGTCAGCGTACCGGAGGGGAAAATAGCTAGAGCAGAACAAAGAGCTACAGAAATAGAGTTAGAAGGCATGAAAAGAAAGGTGCAGTAGTTACCACAAGAAGGGCTACAGAACGTAGTATTAGTAAGACTCACCGGTAGTGTCCACGGCCCTTGATATGGAACCGGGGAGGACAGAAAGGCACCAAAAGTCCCAAACTCAAGGAAATGAATGATGGCTGGCTCACCGGAGGACAAACAAGAGCCAACCACTGGCACGAGCGTCCACGGGTGCACAGAAATAGCCTACACCCGAAAAGGAAAGTATGCCGAGCCAGCAAGCACTAACAAGGGCGAGAGGAAGGGAAAAAACCCAAGAAGGCGAGGAAGGAAAACTCCAAAGGAGAAACAACTGTAAGAGACACAGCAGCGTTGGTTAGTCAGAATGACGGATACAACACGCTGTTCCGGGGGGCGTGGCCCAATATAAATCCATGGCGGCCATGTTAGGGGAACACTAGAACGCTGAAACGATACCTGAAAGCGCTCTAATGTTTCCACGTCTGCCAGAGCGTCCAAGGATGAGGTCAACAGTTATAGGCCAGGGCTCTCTCAGGACTCACCGCGGCTTTTGACATTTCTGTGGTCCCGGCGTCTTTTCTTGCCACAGACCTCCATCTCATGCAACCCTCGCCTGCACTGCTTCTTATTCTTCCACCGCTCTGCTTCTCTCTCTAATGCCTGCCCCTGAGGGGGCTTTTTAAGCCTCTCAATCTCCTTTAGGTGATTGTCATTAACACTAATTAGGAGGTCACTCCCATAGTAGTGTTCCTCTGCATCCCTCTTCCTCGTCCCATTACTGACGGAATTATGGGACTTGAAGTCCCTAGCAACAAAGTTAGTTTTCTCTTTCTCCTTTACAACAAACTATCAAGCGATTAGGGTGTTGGGGAAAGTTAAACAGGGGAATATTCCCTTCGTCCTGACGGGTCCCCTCCCCCATGTGATCCTCCCGTTGAACACCACCCCCAGGGTCAGGATCAGGAAGCATCTGCCTTCCCCTAGCCACATGAGCAAGGTCCCAGTTTGAGCTTTTGGGGGGAATCATTACTGAATAATCCCAAACCCTAAACAGGCCCTCTCCTCCTACCTCTTGTAGTCCCAGGAAGCTTGCAGCGATTGAGGCAGAGCCATTTTCCAAAGAAGGCTCCATTATAGAAGGGCCCACTCCCGGTGAGCTGCCCATTCTTACCATCAGATGCACATAGAGCATCTAAGCAACGCTGGTGAGGTGGAGGAGGCCCGAAAGAGAGTGGGCAACCCTGTGCATCCCTATTCCACTCATCCAGAGGCCGGCCCACTGCACAGCAAACATATGTCTCACAGCTACAGGTGGAGACTCTGTAACAATCCTTCACCGTGATCCTGTTAACCCTCGATAGTGAACACAAGGCTGTAATCCAAGAGTCCTTTTTGACACAAAAATATAAGAATGCCCAGGCTGCGGATTGAGAATTGATAATTAACCCAATCTGAATGCTCTCTGGGAGCCATTCCTTCAAATACCTATTCTATCTATGATACATCAACTCTATGGCACAGTCATAATCCCTGTGTGAAGACAGTACCCTTTTCACTGGGTTTTAAAAAGCACATACAATCTCCTGCTAGTGAAAGAAAATGTTGGACACATTTGCCACTTTACCCACATCAGAATCTATCCTTGCAAGTACATTCCAAGAGTCTGTCTTCCAATAATCTGATTCACCTCGGGAATTCTCCTCCCAAAACCCTGAGCCCATAATCTCAAAAGAAGTACTCCAGTTTATGATATGATATGATATTTTATTTGTATCGCGCTCATACACAAGTGCTTCAGAGCGCGACCAGGGAAAGGGAGGGGAACAAGGGAGAAACAAAAACAACGATCTTACTAGGCCCAGTGACACTGAGAACGCGCAAGTGCATGGAAAAGGGAAAGAGGGGGAACGTGCATGGAAGGGTGGAGAGGTGGAAAGTGCGGAACAGAGGAGAGAACAGAATAAATAATGAGTAAAATAAATAAATAAATAAAGATGATGAACAGTGGAAGTGCAGCCAGCAAATGGCAAGTGCTAGATTGGTCAGAATAGGGTATATCGGATAGGTGCAGAAGAAAGGTGGGAGGGGGACTGTATGGGTACAGATACAGGCCCCAGTGCAGGGGTGGCCCGGAGGCAGTGCAGGAAGGTGGCAGGGTGAGCAGGTACCTGGGCCCGAAGGACAGAGGGTGGTGCCGAGAGAGAAAACAGATCAGCAGGGGAGAAGAGGGGCAAAGGCCGAAGCGAAGAGGAAGGTCTTGAGGTGCTTCCGGAACCAGAGATGGTTCTCCTCAAGTTTCAAGGTGGCCGGTAGGCTGTTCCAAAGTGAGGCCTCGGCCGAAGACAGAGATCTACCACCAGCTCGTTTCTTTGAAAACAACTGACCCTGAGGGAGTTAGAAGTAGAGGAGAGCAGGGCTCGAGAGGTGAGGTCTTTACGGAGCGATAGACGAAGGTATTTCGGACCCAGGCCCCAGAAAGCCTTGTGGACAATGCATAGGGTTTTACATTTAATCCTTGCATACACAGGGAGCCAATGAAGGGATTTCAGAGCTGGAGAAATACGTTCCCAAGTCTTGAGGCCAAGGACAAGTTTCGCAGTCCTGTTATAGATTAGTTGTAAAGGGCGGAGAGTGGAGGCAGGTATGTTTAGAAAGAGACTGTTACAGTAGTCCAACCTAGAGAGAACCAGAGCTTAGGAGACAGTGAGCTTCTGAGGGAAGGAGAGGGAGGAAAGGCAAAGTACCTATAAGGACGTGCAGTAAGAAGTTTGACTTTTTAGAGACATCGGAGATGTGTGCAGAGATGGAAAGTGTGGAGTCAAAGATGACTCAGAGGTTCTTAGCCTCACAGGTAGGGGTAGAAG
Source organism: Ambystoma mexicanum (assembly GCF_040938575.1). Lineage (NCBI taxonomy): Eukaryota > Metazoa > Chordata > Amphibia > Caudata > Ambystomatidae > Ambystoma > Ambystoma mexicanum. The sequence goes on from NC_090929.1 coordinate 1,093,761,097, forward strand.
GAGGGCCAAGGGAGGCCAGCCAGAGAGTGAGGGGAAAGGGTGGAGAAGGTATACCAATGAGGAGGATCTCAGTCTTATTGGCATTTAGACAAAGATCGTTGGCAGCACACCAATTTTGAATGGCGGTTAGGCAATCAGAGATGAAGGAAGGAGAGTAGGTGGCTGAAGGAAGCCTGAAAATGAGTTGGGTGTCATCGGAATAGCACTGGAAGTTTGAGCAGAAAATTGAAATGCAGTTGGCAAGAGCTGCCAGATATTGGTTGAAAAGCCAGGGCGAGAGGTCAGACCCGTGGGGAACACCACAGGTAGAGATGGAGACAGAAGATAGGAAGGATCCAAGTTGTACCTGGCAGGGTTAATCAGAAAGGAAAGAGGTCAGCCAGGCCAGAGCCTGATCGGTGATATCCAGGTTGTCACAGAGACGATTGAGCAGTGTGGTGTGGTTGACCGTGTCGAAAGCAGAGGAGACATCAAGTAGGACGAGGACAGAGGGAATGTTAGAGTCAAGGTTGGAGAGCAGGTCTTCACGGATGTTCAGGAGAGCAGTTTCTGTGCTTCTGGTAGCTCTGAAACCAGATTGGTGGTCATGGAGAGAGCTGACAGAGTCGGAATGAAGGTTAAGCTGAGAGATGGCCAGCTTTTCCAGGAGCTTACCCAAAAAGGGAGTCATGGAAATTGGGTGATAGTTAGCCGGACAAGAGGGATCAGCAGTGGGTTTCTTGAGGAGAGGATGCACAAGGGAGTGCTTCAGAAGGGAGGGGAAAGATCCAGAGGCAAAGGAGAGGTTGCCAAAGTCAGTGAGGGCCGAAGCACGGGTATCGATGTGGTCCTTAATGGTTTAAGAGGAACAGGGATGGACCTGTTTTGATGAGGCTTTCATAGATCGGACTTGTCTAGCAGCCTCAACAGGGGAAAAAAGAGGAAAGGAGGAGAAAGAGGGTAGCTGAGGCAGGGTCAGCAAGCTGGGAAGGAGAGGGAAGAGGAGGGGGAGTGGAGGAGAGGGTCGACAGGATGTCCTGGGTTTTAGAAATAAAGTGAGAGGCAAGGGCATTGCAAAGAGCCTGGGAGGCACGAGGAGGGGTGGATACTGCAGCAGGGTTGGCCAGCTCCTTGCAGATATTAAAGAGTTTGGCTGAGTTGTTAGATGCTGCAGAGACGCAGGCTTGAATGTGGACTCTCTTCTTGGTGCAGACAGCAAGTCGGTATTGTCTTTGGAGCAGGTGGAAGGCCAGTTTGTCAGAGGATGAACAAGAAGCCCTCAATTTCCTCTCAGCCACCCTACACTTACCTTTAAGTGTAGCTAGGTCAGAGTCATACCAAGAATTGGACTTGGCTTTGGACTTCAAGCGGATCCTCATGACAGGGGCTAGAGCATCAAGAGTAGCAGAAATAGAGGAGTAGAGCAGGGACAGGGATGTGTCAGGGTATGAGTCAGCCTGGGGAGGAGGAGGGGGGAGAAGGTGGCAGCGAAAGCCTCAACTGACACACGCTTCATGGGCTGGATGTCCGAGAGGGTGGGTGGCAGTCTTGGGGGAGGCATGGCTTGAGGGGAAGAGATGGAAAGATGAGAGGAGAGGAGGAAGTGATCACTCCAGGAGATAGGAGTGGTGAGGGGAGTGGAGAGAGGGAGGCTGGAGGAGATCAAGACAGTGTGTGACCAGCAGAGTGAGTCGGGCCGGAGGGGAGGATATAGAGGGAGAGTGAGTGGCAGAGGTCGCGAAAGAGAGCTGATGAGGAACAGGGAGAATCAAGATGGATGTTGAGGTCTCCAAGGAGGAGGAGTTGAGTGGTAGAGGCCAGGAGGGAGGAGGAGAGGTCTGCCCACTCGGAGAGAAAAGAGGTGATTTGACCAGGGGGCCGGTACAGAGTAGTAACAGTAAGAGAGTGGCTAGGAGAGAGAGCGAGCCTGCTTTGGAAAGAGGAGTAAGTCTGAGTGGGGATGATAGAGGCAGGAATCCACTCCAGGGACGTCATTTGGGGGTCGCCAGAGGTTGCAAGAGCGACAGCTGGCGATTGGCCAGCGACCCCTGTCAATCTCTTGCGACCACTGGCGTTGGAGGCGTGGCCACAGCGTGCTGCGATGCTTGTGGCCTCCATTTTGATTGTTGTTGCTGCACGTGAAACGCATGTGGTGCGCTTCTTGTCTCGCTTGGTGCTGCTGAGGCTGAGAGTTTTGTCCACAGGCAGGCTGGCTGCATCCACGTCGATCCAGGCGGCCAGACTAGTGACCAGTGACTTCCGACTCGTCTCGAGTTGAGTGACTGAGACTGAGTCCAGCGGTCACCTCGCCGCCGCCGACCGACGGCAGAGCAGCACCAAATTCATTTTACTGACGTGCAAAATATGTGTCGGCGGCGGCTTGCAAGCTGCCGCCGACACATATTTGCATGTTAGTAAAATGAATTTGGTGCCGACGCCGGAAGGCAGCACCTAATTAATTTTACTAACGTGCATGTGTCGGCAGCGGCTTGCAAGCTGCTGACGACACATATTTGCACGTTAGTAAAATGAATTTGGTGCCGACGGCAGGCAGCACCTAATTCATTTTTACTAACGTGCATATGTGTCGGCGGCGGCTTGCAAGCTGCCGCCGACACATATTTGCACGTTAGTAAAATGAATTTGGTGCCGACGGCAGGCAGCACGCAGCACCTAATTCATTTTACTAACGTACAAATATGTGCCGGCGGCGGCTTGCAAGCTGCTGCCACCGGCACATATTTGCACATTAGTAAAATGAATTTGGTGCTGACGGCAGGCAGCACGCAGCACCTAATTCATTTTACTAACGTGCAGATATGTGCCGGTGGCGGCTTGCAAGCTGCTGAAGCCGGCACATATTTGCACGTTAGTAAAATGAATTTGGTGCCGACGGCAGTCTCTGCCCAGTAAATAACCAGGTTCCACCGGTCATGGCCTTTGGCCACATGTTGCACATTTATAACTATCCAAGTTTGGGCCACTGTCCATGGCTGATGGAGCGCCCCCCCTTTCATTTAAAGGTTAGTTCCCCTAGAAAATACCTGTTCTAACACAGCCCTGTCATCTTCATGCTGCCCTCTATAAGCGGGGTAATTATTCCTGCAGAAATGCAGCGTTTGCCGATTACTAAAGTAATGGGAAGACGCTTGAAAATGTAAACGTCTTCCTCATCACTCTTCCACACTCCATGTAGCCCCCTCCTCCTTTTTTTGGTCCTCCCACCTGCCCCACCACTACGTAAATCTTCCCTGGCTCTCTCTTATTATTCACTTTCCCCCAACAGTTACTGTGACACATTCTCTTTGCCGAGCACATCCTGTAAGGGTCATACGGGAATCTGAGCTCACCACTCCCCTTGAAACTCTCCATTCACCTAGGTAGTCCTCGTTCCTCCTCCAAAACTCTACCCCAATGTGAAACCACCCCTTTTCCTCACCCAAATCTAATTTCGAGCCCATTGTTTTCTGCTTTGCATGGTATTTCTGCAGGAATTGCTCACACCAAGCAAAAAGAAAAGCATCGCTTTTCTCTTCTGAAAAGCTTTGCCGCTACCATTCACAATGGTAGATACATAAAGATTTTTTGGGACAAGAGGCACCCCTACTCTCCATCGAACTTTTTTAAAAAGTACTTGCCAGATTTATAGCCGTCAAAAAAGAAATATTTGCAACACTTGTAGCCAGCTTGTTTCTTGTTGCAAATCTGTCCAGTGGTTTTCATGGTAGAGATGTTCGGTGGAAGCACCCTTTTCTCTTAGTGAAAAATGCCAAAACCAGATTTTTTCTTTGCTTATTAACTTTTGAACTGTTTGACAAATTGTCCCAAAAACTTCCAGTTTTGAGGGGGCGTGTACACCATTTTTTGGGGAAACAAAAATCTGATCTGTCTAGCGAGTTATAACTTTTTAAGAATGGAAGTTTGGTAAAAGTCAATGCTAATTGTTTTTTATCTTAACTACATATATGGTAGAAATCAGTGAGAATGCAACACCTCTTTCAGTTATCAGTTATTTTTGGGGTTTCTTTGAGATTAGGCTTTAGGGATCCGCTCCCACGTACCAAACATAGCAACAGGATTTGGCCATGGTAATTTAATTTGTTGAAATTGGAAAGCTCAGGTTTCAGCACAGGTTTCCTGGTATTCCAGTTTGCAATTTGACAGTGGCCGATTTCTCATCCCAACCAATCCCACCTTTAGTTTTAGGCCAATTTAAGGAGGAGAGAGAAGCTAGAGAATTCATTGCCAGAACTGAGCAAGGGGCGCGGGCTTGACGTAAGAGCCAAACACAAGCCAGCACAGCAAAACACCCATACCTGGCCTCCAGCCCCACCCTCTGCAACACAAAACCTAGGCCTGGCCCCCAACCTATCCACCACCCCACAACTTAAGACCCACATCTGGTATCTTTTCTCCCCACCAGAACACATTATATAAATGTTAATATTATAATTGTTGATGACGTGACACTCCAGATTATAAACCCATGTAGGTGTGACTTTGCAGCACAGAATAAAATCACTGCTATGTGGTCTTAATATTAATAATTAAGGAAAATAAGGTACTGTGAGGTAAAGTGATTTGCTAAGAAGCATATCATGCATGATGTGTGGAAGGCGTAATTTGAGCCCTGGTTTCCTGGTTCCACAGTCTGCAATTTAGACAGCAGAGTAGACTTCTCTTATTCTATCTTCACTTTTAGAAACAACAAAACACTTTCTGCTCATTTTATATTCAAGGGCTAAACTATTACACTGATCAATAAATTTAGCTTTCAAAGCACCAGCAGGGTCATTACAACTCTGCCGGTCCAGAAATAATGTGCCCGTAATTCCGTTTACCGACATGTTTCCGGACTGGCAGAGTACAAGTTTGCCGGTGGGGTAGCCTGATTTACTTCCAGACAAGAGCTGGAGGTAAATCAGGCCCCCAACCTGCAAAACACAGCCGGTATTATTGGCACCAGCATAACCGGTGCCGGTAATACTGATAATCCCCCCCATGGGGTCATCTGGACTCCGTAGAACGGGGATTTACCCACCATTGTAATTGCCTACTGGTAATTCCGGCATACTGGCAATGTTAGGTCCTTTTGCCGGGAGGCCCCAAGTAGCATAATAGTGCAGCCTGACAAAACATACGAGAGATCATAATAGAAGCAAAAGTTCAGAAGACAAGTATACATCAGTTCACCAGAAAAAAGGGGCAGAGACAGTTCCACAATCCAGTGGCATGCAGGAGAGGCACAGATCTCAGCAACAGTCACTCCATCTGCTGAGTTACCTTTCCGGATTTGTACTGCTATCTCATTTAACCCATTTTCCTTGCTCATCACTCACTTTATTTTCAATGCCCCCTTACAATCAACGTTCAGATCTCCATTCCCCTTTTGCTCTATACTTTAATCGTTAAGTCAGTCCCCTTATCTTACCCCACACTCAGGCAGCACCTAATTCATTTTACTAACGTGCAAATATGTGCCGGCGGCGGCTTGCAAGCTGCTGCCGCCGGCACATATTTGCACGTTAGTAAAATGAATTTGGTGCTGACGACTCTGGCAGAAATGTTTACTTCCTTTTTTGGATCTACCCCCTTTCCGATAGATCTTAAATATTTTGCTGCTTCCGAATGGGCTTTGGCAATCTGTATAGTTGTCTCTAACAAGGGTTGAGGTTGCTGTAATATGCCCCATTGTAGAGAGACGGGAAGGGCAGTTATAAAACTGTTCCAATGCAAGGGTTTCTAAAATCTGGGAGGGTATTCTTTCCTCACCATTATGCCAGAATATTGTGTACTCTGCCTGCTAGTACTAGGGGACTTGCGTTAGTTAACATTTGAATTTCCTGAAATTTGCAGCTATGGTAGTTGGCCTACGCTAGGGAGTTCCTCATAGAACGTGCCTCGACCACTAGGGAGAGTTTTGCGGAGCTCACCTCTCTAGGCCGACACAGGGCAGCCCCCATCATCCCTTTGGGAGAAGGGACGTTTCCCTGCAATTCATCACACTGCTTAAAAATATCCTGGTCCCCTCACTGTTTGGTCATCACTTACCCATCAGTACGAAGGTAAAAAACCTGGGAGTCATCTTTGATTCAGCCATGTCCATGAAACCACACATAATAAAGTGATGAGCAACAGTTTTTCCAGAAGTGGCACTTCGCTTCTCAGTTCAGCACTTTTCCATTGCTTTGGTTACCTCGTTTGAATTGGACCTGGACTCACCTAAAGTGATATATGCTGGTGTCCAATGTATCTTGGTTGATAAATTGCTCAGAGTTCAAAATGAAGTCCTTTTTTCAGGTCTGTGGTCTGCGTAAAAGGGACCATTTGACTAAAGCTCACCAGCCTTGACATTGGCTCAGAGTAAGTGACAACATTCAATTCTAACTGGCTTGTCCTGGCTATAAATGCATGAATAACATGTCACTGTGGCGTCTTATTAGCAGCTGCGAGAAGCTCCAGTCATTTATCATTAAGACATGCACAGTTAAAGCTTTCTACAAAAGGACAACAGTTGGTCATGCATTTCTCCCTCGCTTGGAATGTTCCAAATCTAGGCTCACCACTTTCAGGAAACACCTTAAAACTTTCTTTTCTCTCTAGCAGACAGGTGTGTAGTGCCTGAAGACCTCCCAAGGTTTTGGTTGCACTATATAAGTGTTCTCACAGGGGTGGACTGAGAACCTTAAGTGGCTCTGGAAATGTTGTTCAAGTGGCCCCTTATCACACTGTGCAAGTGAATTGGCATGGTGGACATTGTTGTCCCGAGGCTCTGCCTTTCTGGGTCTCTGCACCTCTGTCATGTATGTGCCACTGGAACACCAACTAGCACCCAGACTCGGACTGGCCTATATGGCAATAGGGCAATGCCCAAAACAAAAATGTAAAATGCTTGTGTGGGCCGCTTTGTTGGCCAATGTGGGCCACTTTGATGAGTTACTTCACAATGTGTCTAGTAGTTTTGACCATTGTTGCTGAATAAACATTCTTGAAATTTCACAATTTGTATTACATTTGATCAAAAAAATCCCCTTTGGGTAATATTCAAACAGTCTGTTACAAAAGGAATGCATTGCCATTTGCTACTGTGGGCCACAATTTTATTTTGCTCAACATGATTTTATGCCCCAGTCCGACCTTGGTGTTACCCATTGTGGACCAATTGGGACTCTGACTTCCTCAACATAATTAGCCCCAGACAATATGTATTCATATTTCTGTATTTGATTTCCCTTTGCAACACTTGCTTCCCTATTTCACTTCACATACTACATATCCCATAATGCACCTTTTGCTAGTTCTTATTACCTTGCTATTAATATGCAGCAGTCATGGAACTACAATCCCCTGAAGCCATAGAGATCAGTTCTTATTTCCCTTTCTCAGGTCCAGAGAGGGATGAGGCAGATTACCTTCAGGAGTGGTGCTCCAGGTGCTGCTAACGAGCATGCTTCAGCACAGTATGGGGTCAGTATTTACACACCTGCCTGTAGGAGCCCCTCGTCAATGTGTCCATGTGCCCTCCTGAGCCCAGCTTACAGCAACAGTTTATGCAAATTAAACTGCTTAAACTAACCACAGGCAGATGAAATCCAAGTCATTTGTGGCCTGCAGCCTATACATTTTGCAATGCATTTAACTAGGATTTTACATTGTGACATGACATTATGTAAACTGCTCCTTGCCCGAGCCACACACTCAGCCTGGGCCTGCTGCGGCCTACAGAGCTAGTTCCTAGAGATCCTAGGGCAATGGTGCATAACATGCGTCCCTCTGAGTCACAGAAGGTTAATGATGAATCGTTGCCGGGCCTGAAGTCAGTCTCTAGGTCTGTCATGTGCAAAGCATCTGTGGTCCAGTTTGTCGTTGCATGATGCATGCACCCCAGAACTCTAAAACTCTATTAAAAATGAATATGGTCTGGTGTTGCACAAATGAATCTTTCTGATATTTTGTTATTATTTTCAGACCTGCATCTTCGTGTGGGAGTTCCTTCCTTTCTGTGTTCTCAACGCCAGCAAACAGTACCACCATTGAGCAGCTGACATCCAGCCTTATCTGTGGCCGCTGTGAGAGGTAAATGAACGTGAAGCAACATATTGAAAATGTACAGCATATGTTAATGATCTGATTTGTTAGTCCTTATCTATTTATGCATTGCAGCCTTGTCCTAGTTGTTTCAACACTAAAGATGGCTGTTTCTATTCCATTTAATCAGAGAATACCACAAAATTAACTTCAAACTGTATGACACTGAACGCATGCTTCACTTCAGTTTTTTTTGGGACCCACAGGTTTCCTTTTTTCTTAGGGGCAGAATTTAAACAGGTTGCAACTGTTAATATCTCAAATGTAAAGTATTACCCTGACAGATAAATACTTGAAATCACTGCTTAGGTATGTACTCAGTGCTCCAGATAAGATTTTGAAGTGGGACTATTGTATTTCCTATTTTGTAAACTTGGAAGTAAAATGATTTTTAGGGAGTAAAAATGTAAATCTAGTTCCCCACTGCAGTATTTTGTAAGCAAGTAAAAATGCTTTAACTGACAAACTGAAAGGGTTTTCTAATAATTATGTTGCACCTAGTTACTCATACACATTAAAAGATCATGTGCATGTCTACCGATCGAGCAGTAATAATAGTACTTTCTTCCTTTGGAACTACGTGCACTACCTCTCCAAACAACCATGGAGCTGTGTGCGTGAAAGCAGGGGCTCAGGGTCCACAGTGTTTGTGTCCTATTTTTTGTTGGGAGTATTTGTAATCTGTTTTTCTTTTTGGTGAGTACTCACTTATTTTCAGGGAGTACAGTGATAAACTTGTAAGCCAAAGCAATACATTTCAGATTTGTCTCCTCTTTGGTATTCAGCGGAAGTGGTCCTCCAAAGAAGAGTGAAGCACAAAAGTGTCGGGAGGACACTGAGGAATCCATCATTTGCTTGAATAATAGCTTCTGATTTAGCAGTACTAAAAGAACGAACATGTCCACACCTACAGGAAAACCCAAGGATCCAAAACAGAGGTCAATCATTGATATGTTTTCTCCAAAACCAAGAGGAGCTGGCCCTACTCCAGGCTCTGATTCAAGCAAGCGGAAGAGGTCTGATGATACCTCAAGTGGCAGTTCAAACACATCTGCACATGTTGTCCAACCATCGGCCAGCACATCAACTCTTGCTGGCAGCAAAACTGCTTCTTCAGGTGCAGACAGTGCATCTACATGTGCTGACATTGGTTCACTATCTTTGCATGCTGACTCTTTGTCTACAGCTCAACCTTCCTTGGCTAACATAGCATCTCCTTCATTTGTGGTGGCCACTGAAGGCTCTTGTTCACGTGCAGACATTGCTGTGATAGTTTCACGTGATGCTGATGACCTAAGCAACACTTCAACTTTCCTGGATAGCGCTGAGTGCTCTTTCAACCCTGATGTTGAGGATTGTTCTTCCCGTATTGGCATGTTTGATTATCCCCCCACTGTTGCTTGCTCTCCCGACATTTCACTCCTCGGGGAGAGCACAGGCAGCTCTTGGTTGCAGAGCGATAACAGTATGCAGATGTGTCTAGCTGAGCAGGGTATTCCAAGAAGATCTCCAGCTCCCAATTTAGATGACAGTGTGGTGACTGACCTGTCACCAAATCCATGCAGTGACCCGGTAGAGCCTAAACTTCCTACATACCCTGTAACTGGTTCCCATAAGTTTAACGGAGACTTCCAAACATATCCTTGGTTGGAGTATTCAATTCTGAAAGATAAAGTATACTGCTTTGCAAGCAGACATTTTGGTTCTAATTCTGGAGGAGGGGGGCGTGCACGTGGCAATGTTCCATTTGTTGACATTGGCTTCGCTAAATGGGAAAAGACACGTCGTTCTTCAAAGATGCACTCAGATTCTGATAAGCATAAGTCTTCGGTTGTAGCTTGGGCAGACTTTAAGCATGTACAACAGACTACAGGCCCTCAATACTCAATTGTTTCAATGCTAGAAAAGGTTGGGGACCAAGAGATGGAAGAGAATCGCAAACATGTGCTGCAGTTACTTAAGGTTGTATGTCTTTTGGGTCGTCAAGGACTTGCTTTCCGAGCCACAGACGAATCGCAAGTTTCACACAATAAGGGACACTTCATAGCAATATTGCGTTTGCTCTCTGATAATAATGAACTTCTTAAAGTAAAAATGGCTAGACGATATAGGCACTACACATCTCCTTGTCGGAATAGAAATAATATTATGCCTCCTATTGTAATAGTTGTATGTGTATTGGCCTACGCCAAGTTGTCTAAACATCTTGCGCGAACAAACTCCACAGCAAGGTCTTGACCTCAGAGAAACAAATGTAAGCCGCCATCTTGGGTTAAGCCGCCATTTTAGGTTCTCTTGTTATGCAGAAGTCACCCTGAACATCAAAATGGAGGCCAAATAAATTAATATGCCTGCAGGCCACTTGTCGGGGTCGCGAACAGAGACCTTGTCCTATTGTTGACCTATTTGTAAATGTACTACTTATATCAGCGAAACTAATCAAAAATGCATATATTAAAGGTTGACCTGGCAAGGAACCCTAAGACGAGTATTGTATTTCGCAGAATGGTTAACCCGCAAGAGGGTTGGCTAAGAGCTGGACAAATTGTATAAATAGCCTGGGTATTCCAATGTGCGGCCTCTCACTGAACACATCGAACCCTCGTTGAAGTTCGTTATGTTATACTGAGAGCCGAATAGCTATCCGTTTGTCAGTTGACTTGGTAACTGTTGTAGCTTGAAATAAAGCACTTGTATGTTTCTTTGTAACCTGTGTTGGTGCGTTTCCTTTCGGGCTTCCCGGCCTCATATTATTTTTCTGTTTTCACATCCTGAGTATCAAAATGACATGATCTCAGTTGTGGCAAATCTTGTATGTCAGAATATCATTAGGAAAGGGACAAAGCACTTTGCAGTGTTGGTTGATGAAACCAAAGACATTTCACATAAAGAACAGATGAGCTTTGTGATCCGGTTTGTAGATCAAGATGGGAACATTCAGGAAAAAGCCATGGGATGTTACCACATGGAGAAGTTGGATGCCTCCAGTTTAGCTGCAGCCATTAACAAATCTGTACGCAATGCTTGCCTTGACTGGAAGAACTGTGTGGCACAATGCTATGATGGGGCATCAGTATGAGTGGCTGTTTCAATGGAGTGCAAGCGAAAATAAAAGAAATTGCTTCACAGGCAGTTTACATTCACTGTCATGCACATCGTCCAAACCTTGCGTTAGTGCAAACTATCACCAACATACAAACAGTGAAAGATTTTTTCTCAGGTTTGCAGGCTGTGTATGTGTTCCTTTCACAAAGTTCTCCTCGACAGGAACTCTTTGTAAAAGCTCAAACAGAAAGCGGTCTGGCAGTAGAAGAATTAGAAAGACTTTGTGGCACTAGATGGTTTTATTGGTGCGCTTGTGTTAAAAAAATACAGGCTCGATTTGAAACCATTATAGTTGTTCTCAGTGTAATAGAATCATCGCAACAACGTGACAAGCAGGCTTGTTCAGAAGCCAGAGGACTTCTCCGAAATATGCAGTGCTTTGAGTTTTTGCTAACTTTGTTAAGTATGGAATCAATTCTGAAAAAGATTAGTGTGTTATCTGATGAACTTCAGAGAAAGAATCTTGATTTGCCAGATGCGAGTAACCTAATTCAAGTGACAAGAACTGCCCTTGTCAACCTTCGACAAGAATGCCATTGGGTGAAAATCGTCAATGACGCAACGGAATTGGCAGAAAAATGTGGTATTGAAACAGTTGAAGACCATGACCGCAGAGCTTTACCAGTAAGGCAACACCAACTGAGCAGCAAAGTTAAAGAATACCTTGTTGGTACTACTGTAGGGAAGGTGCCTGGACATTATGAGCACTCTGAGGATCGAATACCACAGACTGAATGGATAAAGCAAGAGGTGTTTTTCTCCACCTTGGATAGGTTTGTAAGAGAGTTGGATGCTCGTTTTATAGATAACATGGGGCTTATCAAGGCTGCCGGCATGTTCAATCCAAGGGCTAAAAATTTCTTGGCAGACTCATCTGCAGATGTTCTTGCTCGCCACTACCTAGGGCCCCAAGCAAATTATACTGGATTGCATTCAGGCCTTCACATTGCAAGGAGCTATTTATCTGACAAGACTTTAGCAGGTATTCACTCTGTCAGGTACTATCTCAATGGATATTCAAAAGGTTTTTTTGAGGTCCTAAACCTGTTGGATCTGGTTCTTGCATTGCCGATTACAACTGCAACAAATGAGAGGTTCTTCTCCTGTTTGAAAAGAGTTAAAAACTATTTGCGAAATAGATGTGGAGACAACAGACTTAGTGATTTGTTGGTACTGGCATGTGAACCTATGGAAGTTGAAGAGGTAAATTTAAGTGATGCCATTGACCGATTTGCTGACATGCGACACAGGAGGTATCCTCTGAAAAGATGAACCATTATATTCTTTGACACTGTTAGATTATAGCTCAATTTTCCAGTTAGGTCTTTCTTTTCAAGTCACGCAGACCTAATCAGCGCCACATAGTCTTCAAAACCATCTGCTACTCTCCTACACTACCAGACTCTTCTCCTCATGAAGTCAGCCATGATATATCGCTCATGCACTACAACCAGTTTGTCTTATCTTCAAAACACTGCATGGTATGCTGTTGAATTTTGTCAACATCCTATTATTTACCAGTGAGCTAAGCAACAATGGACCATTACGTAAGAAACATCATGTGTGTCTTTAAAATGGCAGCATCTGCCACACTGCCGGCATCCTACAGATTTTCAGTCTAAGCAACAGCACGACATTCAATTAGCATTTTCCTGTGAAGCCAGACAGGCACTACTAGTAGCACAGCCACAAGCATCTGTCAACCGCCAGAATTTGAGTAGCCTCCATCAGCATCTTCTTGACAAGACAGCAATAAGCTGCAGCACAGCTGGAGTTTTGTGTCATGAAAACATTTGCTATCCGATTCCCGCCTGGCTCTTCTTCATTTCCAGTCAATGAAGCAATGATGAGCCATCTAAGCAGCAACTTCCTTTAAGCCAGTAACCAGCTGCACCACAGCTACAGTTCTGTCTTCACAATGCCAGCACCGTATCCTTGATTTGTAGTCAACCAAGCAATGATGAGACACACCCAGGCAGTGTCCTCTGTTAAAAGCAGCCCGGCACCATCAGCATCACAGCCAGTATTCTGTGACCTCAAAACATCACATGCTATACTTGCAGCCTCTTCTCTGCCAAACACCTGCAACTCCACTACCAGAGTTCTGTCTTCTTGATCTGTTGCCATTGAACACTCACAGACCTCTCCTCTGGTTTCCGGTCACCTAAGCAACAACCTGCCTTTGAGTCAGAATCTTCACCTCACATGCCATTGAAACAGCAGCACCGGCACGTCTGTCAAGCCACTGTTCTGCTCAATCTGGTAAGAAACTACATTTTAAGTCTTATGATCAGAGTGATGGAAGAGTAACTGTTGGGCATTATCCCAAAATCTATATAATAGTACTAATTGTTGGAATGTGTACCATTGTGGAGAGGTGCGGGGAGTGGAGGACAATGAACATGTAGGAACAGAAACCTAGGCATATCAAGAGTGTTGGTGAGCGTGGGAGTAATGCAAAATGCAGCCAGGATTTTTTTCCCCCATAAAATATGGGGACAGGACTGATGAGGCGTTTGGTACTGAAGTTTGTATCACTCAGTAATGCACTGTATGCCTTGAACACATTTTGAACTAATCTTTTGGCAGCCAAAATAACACAAGAAGAAGAATCATTAAAAACTGAGGATGCCATACATGTTTTCTGGTGAAATATTCTCCCTCTCCCCTTTTATCCTGGCTTTCCCCTATCCCCATGCCCGCCTATCCATCCCTGTCCCCCAGAATGTGATTTCGCTCTGTAGTTCTGTTGAAATAACAGGGCAGATCCACATAAAGAGGGGATTGGGGTTCATACACTTCACGTGGCAACATGGACCTTGACACTGCTACATATGATGATCCATTCACAATACACTGATATCGTAACCATTTTTTTCTTAGTGCACTGAGGGATAATGCTTTATGAGGCCACTTCTGTGATCTCATGGTGGGGGTGTGGTCAAATGGCATCACTTCCTGTGGGGTGTGGTCTAATGACATCACTTCCTGTGGGGGGTGTGGCCAAATGACATCACTTCCTGCGATGTCACTCTTGGGGGCGTGGCAATGTGATGACACTTCCGCTACCCCTCGCATTTTGGTGAAATGACGTCCCTGATCCACTCAGGGAAGATCAGGGCTGAAAACCCCCCCTGGCCGGTTAGATCTGGGGGCGGAAAGGATCTTGTAGCCGTCAGGGAAGAGAGTGTCAAAACGCATGACAGAGCTGGCCGTGAACCATGTCTCAGTAAGACCGAGGACATCAAGGTCAAGTTCTTCTAGGAGGTGGCAGATGTCAGAGGAGTGTTTAGGTTTGCATTTTGCTGTTGCAGGTGAACGCTTCCAAATTTTCATAATATAAACAATGTTGGCAGTATTGGACACAAAGCTTATCATGCATAAGAAGATGGCTACTGTTGACACAGTTAATGGATTTGTGATCAATAACGTTCTTTCGTGCTTTATTTTGGTAAATGATCGTAAAAGCAAACACATACAAAATACATCAGAAACACAACATTAAAATCATTGCAAAATCAGAGACAGTCATGAAAATGTCCATCAATAATTAAACAAACTTTCTTATAAGTAGCTCTACTTAAATCAAACAACAATCATCGATAAAACCTGCAAGGTGCAAACGTGCATAAAGTGCATTCAATGTTAACGGCCCCAAAAAAAGGATCTGTGTACCAGTCCAGTTCATACAGTAGAAGACAGCTTCATTTGCGGTCAACACACCCCTTATTTCACATATTTGGATCTTCTTCGCCAGGCCCTCAGTAAATACCACCACATTGCAAAAGTTGCAAGATGGCCTTTGGCTGCTAGGCACAGTATTATGGCCTCAGCAGTGGTATTAACTGAGCGGGAGAGGTAAGTAAGTTACTGTAACAGTCATTCACCACAAGCACATCACACACCAACTTATCCTTGATTTCATCCTTAAGTCTCCTATGGGGGATAGTGCCAAAGCGTGCTACTCCATATAGAAACCAAGGAACTTGTTTATCCTCTCACGATTACGCCTAAAGTTGGTCCCTGAAAGCCTGCATTGTTCCCACGCCTACCTCTGGTTGTGCTCCAACAGCAGCCTTCAATAAACCATTTTGAAAGCCATCAGATGCTGAATCTCTATTTGAAAAGTGTGCACCAAAGAGCCTAGATCCTGTAACTGATACCTACTCAGGATTTGAAGCAGTGTGAGCGCAAGCGGCATTGCGTGGCAAAGGCCCCCGCTGCTCCTTCTTGGTGTGAAGGTACGGGCGGACATTGTCTGATGCTACTGTGCCACATCTGGAATACACGCAGCAGTATTTTCCCTATGGCCTACAGGTGGGACTCATTGCCAGTGGGAAGAACACAAGGCAGAAAAAGCCTTTGGTGAAAAGGCAGGTATCTGACCAGACTTCAAGGACCACTGTAGCAAAGTCTTGGTGAATACCAGCGCAATAGCAAACAGGAAGGCAAACAGCAGGAGGATGCCATGCATATGTCTTCTATTCAGTAAACCCTTATGTACTGCACCTCGAGTCCTCTGACAGGAAGGATTGCACACCCACCATCAGCCTGCAAGAAAGGCTGGAACTTTAGAATGGCACAGAAACCTATTATACATTCATAGTGAGATGTCCTCTGCGTCAAAAACATGGACTCCCCCACAGGGACACCTAAAGCTACTCTGCGCAACACCACATCCTTAATGCCCTGGGACTGATCTACATTTCAGATGTTAATTCTGCAAACTCGCCTTATCTTCCTCCAGGGCACTATGATGCTGTTGCCCGCTATAATGATTGCAATGCATGACAAAATGGCTCAATCCGATGGGAATGATGACAGAGTAGCTCACTCTCAGATTGGAATGAACATTCATTATCAGTTTCCATATTGGTTAAGTCCAACATGACTTGTATGTGGACTTTGCCGGTTCAGGTTGCTTAGCAATAGATATGGCCAACTTCTCAAGCACAGTAAATATAACTCCCAGTTTTACAGGCCCTGTAGCAGGGTTGATTAGTTCCCTTTTCCACTACTAGATATTGCAAGCTTCCACATGCTCAGTCACAGGTGCAAACAGTTCCACAAGTCCAATAAGGGGTACAAACAGTGCTGTGCTCCTTGAAATGCAATCATGAACATTCTGTCTTCCACCACAACACTGAGCTTATATAGGAATTCGTGGAAATCCAAAGAACACAACCAAAAACATGCTCCTGTATCGGTGATTACAAACTGTTCAAAGACATTTCTATGAATAGTGTCTCACTCTGAGAGCTTTTTTCATTTTTGCCATTCAATTTATTTTATTTTTATTTTATTGGTCACTTGTTAGGCCGTTATACAATTAGCAAAACTGCTTCAAAGCGCCCACAGGTCAACGGGGTGGGGACAGGGGAAGGTAGACAATGATTTACAACAAAGATAAATAATTGAAATAGTACAAACAAACCATGAGAATAAAAGGGAGGGGAGACAAACCTACTATGCTTTGTGAGTGTTCAGAACGTGCAGAGGGGAGGGGGTAATGGATAGGTGCTGTGGTGCTCATGGGGAAGTGCTCAGGGTGAAGTGCTAAGAAGAGAAAAGTGTCTTTTGTTTATTTTGACATTTTCAATTAATATACAACATTTAATTCATGAAACAAACAAGATGCAAAACCATTCTAACACATCCACGCTACAAATAAAAAAAAATCTGCAGCAACTGAGAAGTGCATATTTATTTATTTGTTTGTTCATTTATATAGCACACCAAACCCGAGGTTATCTGGGCACATTATTGGGTTTACATTACATTGAAGGTAGGACAGGAAATTCTTGAATACAGATATTTCTAGGCATTTCAAGACATTGGGCCTCATTACGACCCTGGCGGAGTGGGTTTACGCCAGCGGTATTCGCGGCGGACCCGTCCGCCCCACTACGAGTTCCCGTAGCGCCATGGAGCGTTTTCCGCCTGGTTTTTCCGGGCGGAGAAATCCATGGCGCTACGGGACCTTGTTGTTAATTACGCCACCGTATTTTACGGTGGCGTAAATAACGCCTTCCCCACTCCCATTATACCCTATGGGGCAAAAATGGGAATGGGGAAGGGTAAAATGGGGAATGGGGATTTACCGCCCCGCCAAGGTCGGAATGGGGCGGTAAATCCGCCAACCCCCATGGCGCTATCGGCAGCTTTCCGCCGTGCTCCATGGTGCATATTGCACCACGATTTCCGCCAGGGTCGTAATGAGGGCCATTGCATTTTGTTACATTGCATTCTTCATTCATATATAATTCTTGGTATCAGAGTCTATCTTGCCAACTCGCGTTTCGACTGTAGGGTTTAAATGAATGAAAACAACCCAGCCTTCCTCAGGGCAGAAACGTATCCTCAAATGTAATTGTGGCAAAAACATCTATCAACTTGATATGTGATCATTTGTTGTATAATGGCTGGCGTGTGTAATCAAGAGCCCATCTGACGCAGGTGAGGACGCTACCCTCTACTACTCGCTCATTGATTTCTACCCGCGGGACTCCGTATTAAATAGACCATGTGCTAGCAATTCAATGCACGTGGGCGTTTACTGGTGTAACTTAAATAAACTTCACATGTCTCTAAAAGGCTATCCTTCAAAGCTTGGAAACCAGCCTTGTTTTCATTCATTTAAACCCTAAAGTCAAACTGGAGTTGGCACGATAGGCTCAGACACCAAGAATTATATATGAAGACTGGGTTTGGCATCTCATCCCTTGCTCCAGACAAGATGCACCCAATTCACAAAGGGCACTTGAAGGTGATGTGCGTATTCAAATGGCCTCTGGCACTCCCTTTGTTTTTGTTTTTTTGCGCACACCAGTAGGTATTTCTGTGCGTTTTAAATGACATCCCATTTTCACAAACCAATCTTTTTTTAAAATGCACAGAAAACAAAGACATTCCCCTGATCCTGTTTGGAACTGGTGCAAAGAGATATGCATTGTGTAGCACGGTTTTTCCTGACCATGTCATGTATTCTTTTTTAAATGGAACAGCTGCAGTCTGAACGGTTGCTGTCCCGCTTGCATTTCCATCACTCAAACGGGGATATAAATGTTTTATTTTTGCTGGGAGCCTGTCACACCTTAATGTTAGGGGCATGCTCCAAACACTAATATATGAAGGGGGGTTATCCAGCCCCCCTAAAAAGCACATGCCCCCTTTCAAAAAAGATGTCCTGGACATTTCTTTATGCAACAAATGTTCCTGCTTTCTTCAAACCATGCAGAACGTCAAAAAACGCCTTATATATCAAATCAATTTTATTATTTCATGGGCCAAAAGAATCATAATTAAAAGATTACAGTAAATATAGGATAAGTGAACATTGAACAGAGTGTAACCGATCTGTCATACAGGACGATCTTTTAAAGTGTCAGTGCTTCGTGCAAATTGAATACAGGAACAAAAACAGCTTCTGACCAACAGCACAACTTTGTGGTTGGAGGTTAATTTCATACGTCGATTTGACCTTAATTATCCATAGTCCCTGGTTACCTGGACAAAGCTGTCAATGGAGACAAAGAGAAATCATGTCGTGAAATATCATTCTCTGGAGTTCCTAGCTGACTTGTGTGCCTCATACACCACTTTGTGTGTGGAAGATTTCAGGGAAGAGGTGGGGACCCACTAATTGAAGAGCCCCAATATAGTCCTTGAAGGCTATGGTAGTTACATCATGTTATGTTATGTAATTCTATGTTTTGTTATGCTAAAACGCATTTATACTATACCCATCACCACTTTAGTGGTCTTACAATGCCGGTGGTAAAATAGAGACCGTTAGGTGTGCAGAATGTAGTCTGAGGTACAAGGGACACACCACACTTGCCAAATTCTATGCAGATATGAAGGGTGCATGCTAGGGTGAAGTCACCAAGTGGAAATGGGAATGAAGCTTTTCCTGGGGAAGATAAGCAGGTGTTAAGTGTAGCCAAGCTTCCCTCAGATATTTCGAGGCAAGAAGCCACAGGTTTCCCTCCAAGAACTGGAGACACAATAGGTAGGTGCCCATTAATAAGTGGAAGGAACGTAGTCGCATTGCCAATTGAAAGCTCAAAATGGGTTTCACCTATTATGATCATAATTTAAAAAGCAAATTGATACTTTGGGTTGAACCTGGAGGGGTACGTGAGTTTTTGGTGGCTGACTGCCATCCTCTTCTGAATTTGCATGAGGTGCTTGCACTTCTGGGAAATGCTAGAATCTTCGCAGCCCTAGATATGACCGGTGCCTACTACCAGGTACAATTACATGATCACATTATAGGTTTAACCACCTTCAATACACCCGATGGTCTCTTCTAGTTTAAATGGATTCCTTTTGGCCTTCCCAGTGCTGCATCTATTTTTCAGTGGCTATTGTTTAACCTACCTAATGGGCTGAGGGAGTCATCTAATTCCAGGCGATATACTCATTTATGGAAAAGACAAAATGGAGCATGATGTAATACATTGATGGGATTTTTTTGAAGATTCGTTGCATAAGTGGCTTTTCCCTAAAACTGGAAAATTGCAGTTTTGGTGGTGCTAGAAGTTGAATACATAGGACACAACATTTCCGGTGAGGGCACCAGAGACAAGTTAAACTTCTAGGCACCAAGGAGTGCCAAGAAACCATGCAGGTGGCAACAGTGCGCAGTATAAGAACCTTTAACATAACATATCATTACTATAGCACCCATGCCGAAAGACGCTGATTAATTGAGAGTTTAATTGAAGAAACGTTAATTCCTTTGTACATAAAAAAGGGCCACTTAGGCAGCTACTGAAAAAAGGTATTAGGTTTGAATGGTTTAAGATAATAAATACTTCAAGGGCATTAAGATGGGAATTAAAATGTCAGCTCACTGGCAGTTTGTTTTATGTTTGAACGGAACCTTAATTTTGAGGACAGTTACTATAGTCCCTGTGCGGCATTAGGCCAAGACTCCTGTAGGAATTTGAGTACTGTTGCCAATGCATCATGTACAGAGACACAAAGTGAGCAGCACTATTCTGTTACTCTTTGTCTGCACCTGATCAGTAGAGAACTCAAAAATGTAATTGTGGGAAAATACATTTACCTTACAGAGTGACAATAAGCCTCTAAATATGTTATCCTTGAGGACCGGAGGGGGCAAGGATCTATCAGTGAGGCTCTTTAGGTTAGTCACCAATTTGCAGAAGTACCAATTTCAATTGGAATATTTAACAGGGAGTGCCAATGTGGAGGTAGAATTTCTATCACGTTTGCTCGCGGATAGTATTTCTCTAGATAATGAGACAGAGTCTGAAGTTTCATTTGTGGATGACTGGAAAGCAATATTATCAGAATTTTCGAGAATTGGTGAAACTGTATTGACAGCTAGATAATGGGAGGAGATCCAGGCAAATGATGAGGTCTTACTGTTTTAAGAGAAATATTGTCACAAGAGTTAAACAAAAAAGAGCATTGTGTGGTGATGGCAGGAAGGCATTTAGCAAAGTCTCTGATGAGCTTTGGTTCAGGAAGAATTGGCTATTATATGAAAAGAAAAGATTATGCCACTCCATGGTGTAAGACATAGATTAATCAAGCTACATAAACAGAACCAGATTCAAATTAAGGGAGGAGGTTTGAAGGCCAGGGATGGAAACTGATGTGGAGGGCCAGGTGAGAGCTGACCAAGTACGCTAAAGCAGTAACAGCAGTGCCATTGTACGAGTGCGTCTTGCGACAACCATTTCAACCCCCCACATTGTTCCCTCTGGAAGAAAGTGGCCATAGATATGAAAAGGCCCTTCCATTACATGCTAGTTAATTGCAGGTATTTGTTGAGTTTGAGAGACTGTGATTCCAAGTGAGATAACTACAAAAGTAACCAACATTTTCCTCGAGAAAGTTTTCATCAATGAAGGGCTTCACGAAGGGCTAGTATTATGCAGTGGGGTACAATTAACCTGTAAGGTTATGGCAGCTTTCCTAAAGGATAGACACATTGTTCATACGTGCACATTATTGGATCATCCACAAATGAATAAGCTTGTTGAAAGATTTAACAGTAGCATAGAGTATATTGTTCACCTATCCATCCTGGACAATTGGATTTTACAGGTGAGGTATTAATGTTTCTATACTTGTACCGCACCACACCACATAGCATGATACATTTTACAACATTTGAACTGATGCTGGGAAGACTGGTGTCCAGATTAGCTTCATAATAAGGAATGAAACTTAAGGTGAGTGCTGATAGGGAACATGAACTGCATTTGAGAGTGCCTAGCAAAAAGGGAGCGGGCGAGGCTTGCACTGACAGCTGGCTGGATGCCAGACCTTCTGCCACCAAGGCAGGGGACCTGGTAAGGATAAAACAGGTGGGCAGAGGAATGAATGGGAGTCCTTAGTTTTCTAGCACAAAAAACAGTGAGTCAACAAATGAGGAGCTGCGTGATGCTGGTCAAAGGGAGCATGTATCTTTTTGTTCTGCTCCATATATTCCAAGGGAGGATGACCTTGGTGGACCAAAGACAGATTCGATCCCAGTAGATCTCCCCCTTGAAAACCCTATGTTTTCCCCCTGTTCTTTACCCATCGGTTATGTACCGAATGAGCCCTGGTTCCACTCACAGCACAGGAGATAATGTTAGTTGTAAGTAGATTCCTAGGACAAATTGTAGAACATGTGTGAAGGGTACTCCCTCAAAGGGTTCTTAGTGATTGCATCGAATGCAAAAGTTTCGAATGCCAAAGTTTAGAAAAAAAATGCATCGAAAAAAATGCATTGTTTTTTTTAATGGGGGGATCCCCCAATCCCTGTTTTTTTACCCCTCAAAACCCATTATAGTAAAAAAAAAAATTACCTACAAAATAATTCATTTTTTCGATGCATTTGTTTTCGAAACTTTGGCGTTAAACTATATATTCGAAGCAATGCCTGGATACCCCTTAAAGTTCAAAGACTATGTTTTGTACATAGCTTCCAGCTCATTATCCTTCCTCTTGTCCTTGTATTTTTTCTTTCCCCTTGCCCTTAAACCATTCTCTTAGCTGCATTCTCTGTTCCATTAAGGGATAAGAGGTTTTATGTTCTTGAATGTAAACATGCATCTTTTATCTATTGTCTTTTTTTTATTATTATTTATTTATAATATATACAATATATACTACATATCAGCAACCAGCAATATTACAGAAACAGAAAGTACAAAAAAAAAAACAAACGAAAAAAATAAAAACAAAACTTAAAAGAAGTCATTAAACACGTTCCAGATCTTCTCATATGAAGAAATTTTACATTTCAATTTGTAAATCAATTTTTCCGTCCGTGACAGGCAATGCATTTCCTGGATCCACTCCTCATAGGAAGGAGGGACCCGCCCTTTCCACCCACGGAGAATCAGCCTCTTGGCCACAATGAATGCACGAAAAATCCACTTCTTGTGGGTGGAGCTGACATCATCCAACCCAGAATCATCACCCAGGATTACCGTCCTAAAATCAAGGACCGGCCCTCCTCCTGCAATCCTAACACACACATCACAGACTTCACTCCAAAAATCTCTGACCCTCACACAATTCCACAACATGTGTTCTAATGACCCGACTGCCTGAACGCACCCCCAACAGTCTGAACTGTCAGACATGCCTCTTTTATGTAATATTTCAGGACACCAATATACACGATTCAGGATCTTGATTTGTCGAGACCGCTCACTAAGATTCAGCGAGCACAAAGATACATTAATACACATATTCTGCCAATCATCCAAATCAATCTCTGATCCAATTTTCTCACTCCAAACTCTCCGCAAATTGTCATTACTCCGATAATGTGACACAATTAGCTTGTAAAGCCGACTGGCCAGACCACCACTCTTCCCACTAGAGTCTGTCAGAAAAGCGCACATATCCAAGGAATCAGACCAGTCTACCTCGCCAACCGCCCTCTTTAGCCGTCTATACGCAGAGTCTAATAAATCATCAAAATTCCATCTCTCTCTCAGCTCAGCTGCGGTCAACCACCGATCATCATTCCCCAAATCAGAGACCTGTTTAATATCCATCAAAAACCATTCAGGCCAAAAAACTGTCCTCAAATTGTCCCTAATCCTACGATTCAACCAGATAGAGGCCCTCCTGCACTTGAATGCGTCCCGACCTAGCAATGACAAGACTGCAATCCATGAATTGCGCAAAAATGACGTTGTCAACAAATTACCACCTGGAATCTTGGTATTAGTGGTCAACAAGGCTGTCGGGCCCAGCGGCCCATGGGCACTCGACTCCGCCACCGCCCAGCAGTCCAATTCACCTGTCAAAAATGGAACAAAATAATGAGCAGAAAAGGCCAAATGGTAGGGCCGAAAATTCGGTACCCCTAGACCACCTAAATGGACTGGAAGCTGCAACTTCCATAGACTAAGTCTTGGTGGCTTTTTGTCCCACAAACATTCCTGAACTAGGCGGTCCAAATCATTCCAGTAACAGCTCTTAATTTTCAAAGGAAGCATGCTAGATACAAAGTTGATCTTGGGTGTTGTATTCATTTTCAGGGCATTGACTTTACCCCATAAAGAAAGATTAAGCAAAGACCACCTTTCTAGATCCAATTTACAATCTCGAAAAACCACACTCATGTTCTCATCTACCATCCTATAAAGAGGATACGTCAACCAAACCCCCAAATAACGCAAGCGTGCCTCACACCAAGTAAACCACTGCCCCGTAACCAGGGTCTTATCACATCTATTCGATAGAGGCAGCACTTCAGACTTCAAACGGTTCATTTTATAGCCCGAGCAATCATGAAAATCAGACAAAAGCCTCATCAGACCGGGTAAGGACACCTGCAAATTCTCCAGCACCACTAGAAGGTTGTCCGCATAAAGCCAAGCCTTTTGTACCACACCCCAACAACCAGCTCCATGCAAATCTGGATCATTTTTTATGCAAACAGCAAGAGGCTCAATTACCAAAATGAACAACAGAGGAGAGAAAGGACAATCTTGACGCGTGCCGCACTCCAAACAAAAAAGTTCTGAAATTACTCCATTAGTCTTAACGGCAGCCGTCGGTCTGGAATACAGAAGAGCTACCCAAGAAATTAAATCCTCACCCAGATTCATCCTCCTCAGTACAGAATACAAGTAATCCCAACTAACCCTGTCGAAAGCTTTTTCTGCATCAAGCGAAAGTACAGCGGCATAACAGCCAGTCCTATCCGCCATTTCCATAGTAAGCAATAACCTCCTGATGTTACTGGATGTTTGCCTATTTTTCATGAAACCAGATTGTTCCTCGCCAATTAAAGTAGGCAAGAACTGCACCAGGCGCATAGCAAGGACCTTGGCAAGAACCTTATTATCTGTATTGATTAGGCTGATCGGACGATAACTAGCCGGGAGGTTACAGTCTTTACCTTTTTTCAAAAAGACCGAAATAGACGCATGGTTAGTACTTTTAGGTAACGTCCCATTAAGTTTGCTAGAAACAAACATATCTCTCAAGAGCTCTAAGGCCGAGTTCGGGAGGATCCTATAAAACTCACAAGGGAGGCCGTCTGGGCCCGGGATTTGCCCACATTCAGCGCTGAAATCGCACTTTTGATCTCATCCACCGTTATCACATCACCAAGAAGATCATAGTCATTATCCAAAACCCTCGGCATCTGCAAATTACCAAAGAAATCCTCACCCCTACCAGTAATACCAGCCTCATTGCTATACAGATTCTCATAGAAGTCACGAAATATCAAGTTAATTTTATTTGGGTCAAATGTAATCCTACCATCCCTGTCGACCATAGAAGAAATTGCTGACTCTGAAATCTTTTTTCTTCAACCAGTAGCCAGCCATCTGTCACAACGTTCTCCCTTCTCAAAATATGTACATTTAGAATAGAACAAGCCACGTTCAGCCATCATCGACAAAAAGTCTTCCATTTCTTTTTTAAGTTTTTTCAAAGTTGCCAAATTAACAGAGTTAGTCGGATCAAGCATCAGATCCCTCGAGATCCCACTAATACGTAGATCAAGATCACGCCTCTTACTCTCCTCCTTTTTCCGTTTACCACATGACAGCCCTAAACAAACACCACGCATACAGCATTTAAAGGCTTCCCACGTGTTCTCCACACTGATCTCTTCCGAGCGATTCTCCAAAACAAAGTAATTCGCTTCCGAAACAATCCGCTCTAAAATGTCATCATCTAATAGAATAGATGTGTTCATCTTCCATGAGAAACTTCTTTTACACTGAAATTTAAGTCTCAAATGCATCTCAACGGGGGCATGATCACTCAATAAAATATTACCAATACCACTAGAGACAACATGTTCCCACCAGTAAAAATCATGTCCAATCTAGAAAATACACCATGCGCACTAGAAAAGTAACTGTATTGTCGTTTGTCCAGGTTCTCCAGACGCCACGTATCTTTCAAATTGTGTTCCTCCAAGAGAGATCTAAGTGCCTGATGATGATAATCACAACGCAGCACACGCCTGACCAGACTTCTATCCAGTTCCGGATCAACCACCGTATTGAAGTCCCCATCAAGCAAAATATTAGGATTATTCAAATCTAATAGGGTCTGTGCCACCATTCTGAAAAAGGAGCCATCGTCCACTGAAGGAGCATACACATTGCAGAGAGTTAATAACTCCCCGTGAATCTCAACCAACAATGCAATCATCCTACCATCCTTATCCGCACATTCTTTCAAAATTTTCAAAGGTAGTTTCTTACGAAACAAAATGACCACACCCCTCGACCTTGATGAAAAGGAGGATCCATATGCAGAACCCACCCACTCCTTTTCCAACCTAGTAATTTCATCCGTTAACATATGAGTCTCCTGTAAAAAACAGATGTCAGCATGCATGTCCTGTAACATGTGAAACACTTTCTTTTTCTTTAACAAATTATTGACCCCATTCACATTCCAAGAGACAACACACGGGTCATTAGCGGACCTACCAGTGTGAGAAGTCGCCATTATATCATGAAGTTCTGGAACAGCAAAAGCAAAAATAAAACCAAAAAAACTGTAAGAAAGACACACAAATAAAAATGAACAAAAAACAAAGAAAAATAAACCAAAAGAATAGATAAGACAGCAAAGTCTGTTCAGCCCAAACAATAAATGGAACAACATTCAGAACCATTCCCAGGACCCCTCCCAAGTAACAATAGAAAAACAACAAAGCATCATTACCCTTTCCAATAAAAACTAAAAAGAGTGCATAAGTGAAATCCACAAAAATAACCCATAAATACCCCATCCCCCAACCACCAATGACGATACACAATATTTGCTATAAGAAACTAAGAACCAGACTAAAACTAGAAATCCTAGATAGGCATAATCAATCAACCAACCCCCAGTAGTAAGAGCAATACACCCCCGTAACAATCAATATATCACCTTCTAAAACAAGGCCAAGGTATGTAGCATCCAGGAGGGACAAAAATAATGCCAGTCGTTTCACCAGCCATAATGCAGAAAGTGTGACCGTTCCAGATCCATTAACCATTGCACCATCCATTGAAAATATCCAACAACATATCCAGAATGAGAACAAGTAAACGAACATTAAATGACCTGGCATGAAGAAATCATTTTCGCATGCAAACCTTCATAACAGAATACGCTCTCTTGTAAGCGATGTAATATAGGTTACATTCCCACTGTTCTTAGCACAACATCAGCCCATAGATATAACTTATGGGTCCGAGCCGAAGATGAAAAATGAGGGCCAGGACCCATAACATCCCGTTGTCTATGATGATGCCGGCTGTTATAGACAATCTTAGGCTGAGCAGCGTCAAAGCACGCTACAAATATGCTCATCTTGAGCTGTATTGCTGTATGAATCCAGCTGTCGGGCCTTGGGCGACCCTTAGGGACCGAAACAAGGACTGGTTGACAATGTGCTTGCAAAACCATAGTCTGCACCAAGCCGGGATCACATGCATCCAAGGTCCGTGAGCCCAAAGACCAGTGAACTTCGGTATACGTATAGATCCTTACAGGCCGCCTCTCTGTTACGTATGCAGGTGGGGCAGATGTCAGTGCAGACCTGATTAAAAAGGGCGGAATGCAGGAGGCGCGCACTATACCGTCCTGGTCCCACTGGGCCCAAGATTGATTTCCCTCGTGCACACTCCATTGCAGTACATACCCCACGATCGACTTGTCTCCTCTCAGTCCCGAACCAGCTGATGCAGACAAAACAGCTCCATACGGTTGTCTCCGCCGCAGACCACCGCCGGGCGCAACCGCGTCATGGGATCAAGTGCGATCCGTCCCCCTTCCAGGAACGAAATGCTGCCCGGTCAGCTGACTGCACGTCGCACTCCACATGCCGACAGGTGCCTTCTTCTAACATGGCTACGGCACTACGGAGCACGAAGCACGGACCGAAGCCGTGAGAACAAACAAGTAGAATCCACAGTGAGTCTCGCAGAAACACCTGAAGTATTTCCAAAGTTCTAAAGTATTTTTCAAAAATGTTAACTGCCATGCCCAGTCGGCGCCATCTTTATGTTTGTCCAAATATATCATACAGTGTAAAAAGAGAAATTAATTAAAAACTAAAAAACTAAAAGTCATGGTGGGGGGTGGAAAGGTAACAAGATCAAACACTGGCAAAAGCAGGCATAGGAAGACCCCTTTTAAAAGTATCCAACCAATCTAGTGCCTGAGCAGGATCAGATGTGCACTTCTCCCCATCAGGAAACACAATAGTAGGGACACTATTTCTACTGAGGAAGGACCTCAAAGATAGTTGTTTAGCCAAGTCTTTAGCTCCCTTAAATGACCTCCTCCAGAGCAAGACTTCTTTAGGATAGTCTGGATAAACAAAGACAGATTTACCTTTAAAGGAGGCATTACCAACCAATCTGGCAGCTTTCATCAAGCGCTCCTTTGACCTTAGATTCATAAAGGTAACCAAAACATGCCTTGCCTTGTCCCCCAGGTGTTTACCAATCCTGAAAATGTTATCAATGTCTTCAATCCTGATTGAGTTACAATGAAAACTGTCTTTAAAAACTTGAAAAACCAGGGAAGGCAGGTCCTCCTCATCACCAAAATCCTCAACTCCAACCAATCTGATGTTTCTAGCTCTAATCCTCAGCTCCAATTCCAGGCGTTGTTCTTTTTCTTTATTCAAATCCGACCTCAGACTCTTGTAAGCTTGAAAGCTGCCTGCTATCTCAGAGCTCATAGATGAGGAAGACTTCTCCAACTCAGTGACCCTGCCATCCAATTGTCCGGTTTTCAAATTGAGCTCAGCCATAGTCAGTTTAATATCATTAACATCCTGAGCCACCTGAAGAATGGTCTTGTACACATCTCCAATGCTTGGGGTTTCTTCCATCTCAGGCACCTGCTTGGATTTCTTTGAGGCAGGGTTTTCCGCTTCATTAATCTTCTTCTTGGAACTCATTACAATTTCATATAAATGTCTTCAGGGAGAGGTCCAGAGCAGTTGAGTTAAGCATTTTTTAATCTATTGTCATTGCCCCGTGCCTGTTCGCAGGCTCTTTATGCCTATAAAATGGTGCATCTACATGGTTCGAAAATGCTTAAAGGATCTGCTGCTTTGATGCCCTGCGGTGACGCCACATCCATACAGTATTATCCTGAAAATATTCTCTTTACACAAAGTTGTACAGCAGAAAAGCACACTATATGTAAATAGTTTAAAAAGAGAAAGAATAAGTATATAAACGGTAGTGTGCCACTACAAATCTCAAACCCCAATCTAAACAGTCTTTCAGCTAAATTTTACAAGTCATGACAAATATTCAAGTACTTGTGGTTAGTTAAATGTGTTAGGAAAATGTATCCATGGACTTAACAGTACACATTAGAAGGCAGGTCCCAGTTATAGCACAAATACAAGTAATAATGACCAGAGTTCAGCAGGAGATAAAGGAAGGCAACCTTTAGGCTGATGATGATGGAGGACCCAAGTAGAGGAGATCCAGACTCAGGTTTGATGACCAAGGGCCTCTAGGTGGCAGACATGGAGCCAAACCTCACGGGGGTCAATGTTAAGGTCAAGGTGGGCTCGGAGAAGCCCCATGGACCAGAACAGAAACATCAATGGAATGGAAGTCATTTGAACACCAGGATATGGACAAGGCAACTTTAAGAGGTCAAGGAAGCCCACAAATGGGTGCTAAGTGGAAAAGTCTTTTTTTAACACAAACACATTTAAAAAGATTGAGTTTGAACACTGCTTGGAGACTGCTCCGAACTGTCTTTCTAAAGTGAACTGTCACACCCATGGATGCTCACGAGTGCACGCAGGGGCTGACAGGCACTGCCGGGCCGAAAGAGGGAAGACAAGGGTGTCTCTGGTAAGTGTTTTATTTTTTTTATTTTGTGTTTGTCTGTGTGTGTGTGTCGGTGTTTGCGTGTGCCTATCTGTTTGCGTCTGTGGGGGATGAAGGGGAATATTTGTGGTTGGAGAAGGGAGGGGGCAGGGAGCGAGTAAACAAGTAAACGTGTGTTTGTGTTGCAAGTTTGTGTGTCTGAATTATTGTGTATGTGCTGGTAGTTGAGGTGTAATGTTTTGGGGTGGAGGGAGGTGGCAGGGAAAGAAAAGAAGGCTTTCCTACCCAATTTGAAACCCCCCAATTTCAAGAAAACCCACCAGAGCAGGAGAGGATGGGGGTGGTGGTGGGCAGGGGAATGGCTTCACTGGTCGGTTGGGGTGGTGTGCGCCCCCCCTCAGAAGTGTGATACTTCCACTTTTGAAATCAAGAATCACAGGTGCAAACGTCTGCTCTGGTGTCCGGTTTTAATGTTGGTCACCATGGCAGTTCCTGTAGCAGAGTATGCTAGCAAAGTAACTGGAGATGGCTATTGGCAGCATTTGTATTTGTATTTATTTATATTTTATATAGCGCCTTAAGCCAAGGCGCTGTACAAAGAAAAGGGAACGTTACAATAAAATGGATAAGCAAAATTAATAAGAAAGCAATTAATCAAGCATGTTGCAAAAGGTGAAATTTCAATGACTTACGAAATAAAGAGTACACAGAGATAGAAAGAAGAGAGTAGGGGAGGGTGTTCCAGTCAAGGGGAGCTAGAAGAGTAAAAATACAAAAATGAGATGGAGCCCACGGGGGGGGGGGGGCAGGTGCCAAGAAGAGAAACTGAGAGGAAGAGCAGAGAGAATGAGAGGGGGTATAGAAAGATACCAAGACAGAAAGATAGTCATGAGCAAGACCATAGAGGGATTTGAAGAGGAGGCATAGAAAATAAAATTTGAGTTGAGAGTGAAAAGATAGCCACCCAAGAGTAGCATGGGAAGAAGAGATGGAGTCTTGGAAAGTAAGAAGACAAAGGAGATGAATTGAAGAGTTAAAAACAGATTTTAAAGGGGCAAGACGAGAAATTGGGAGCCCAAAAAGAGAAGAACAGTGAAAGAGTTTGGAAAAGATCAGAGAAGAATTTGACAGTTTTGA
This sequence comes from Ambystoma mexicanum, assembly GCF_040938575.1. Lineage (NCBI taxonomy): Eukaryota > Metazoa > Chordata > Amphibia > Caudata > Ambystomatidae > Ambystoma > Ambystoma mexicanum. The sequence continues at coordinate 1,093,791,723 of NC_090929.1, forward strand.
AGCTTGAAAAGAGAGGAATGGACGAGCTTTATGGATATTGTGTAGGAGAAAGCAACAAGCGTGCAAAGTTAGAGCAATGTGATGAGAGAAGGATAGCCTAGAGTCGAGATAGAGCCCCAGATTTTGAACTGTAGATGAGATTTGAAGTTGGGATGGAGGGAAAGAAATAACGGACAGAGAAGGAGGGGAAAGGGTGTTAGCAGGGAATGAGAGAACCTCTGTTTTCCCAGCATTAAGCGTGAGATAGTGAGAAGACATCCAAGATTTGATGGCCAAAAGACAAGCAGAAAGAGTGCGGCAAATTTCAGAAGAAAAAGAAGAAAAGGAAAGAAAAAGTTGAGTGTCAGCAGCATAAAAGTGGTGTGACAGACCAAAGGAAGAAATAACGTCAGCAAGAGGGGACGTGTAGAGAGAACAGAAAAGGGCTCAAGACGGACCCTTACATACCGCAATGGGAAAGCAAAAAAGATTTAGATGATTTGCCAGCCCATGAAACGGGAAAGTTTCTTTGAGACAGATATGATTGAAACCAGGATAGGACCGAGCTCCCGAAACAACAGGAAGAAAGAGATGCCAGCAGAAGGGAGTGGTTGACGGTGTCGACCGCAGAGGATAGGTCTAAAAAAATTAGAAGAGATGAGTGTTTAGAATAGCCTCCATAAGTAGTGAGTCCAAAACAGAAAGAAGAGTAGTTTCCGTGGATTGACGATGGCGAAAGCCAGACTGGATTTGTGGGAGAATAGAAGAGTTAGAAACAAAGGTAGAAACTTGAGAATAGATCAACCATTCAAGTAATTTAGAGAGATAACACTTCCAGATGTCACACGAAGTGCAGGACAGGAGTAAAATAACAGTGCCCCTTTAAAACAGGTTACAGGATGCTCTCTTTTGAAAAAAGGGCTGCATGACAGGATGCATCAGTATCCCCCAAGAAGGACACCTGCAACCAGGCTAGGATGCTCCATGATGATGCAAGCACTTGACAAAAGCAGCAACATTGCTGTTCCGATTCCAGCAGGGAGTAGAGCTTACACATTTGTTCACAGTGAAGTGCACAGTGCAAGGAGCTTCTATGGGTGCACACACAGGTGGAGGGCCAGAGGATTCAGCTGTCTCCGCGGGATAAGGAGAAAAAGAGTCTACAAAAGGAATCTCTTAGATCAGCAGTATTCAAACTGTAGGAATGCGCCCCCGCAGGGGTTCACGGCCGCATCCCTGGTGGGCCGTGAAAGCCCAGCATGAAATGTAAAATAAAAAGAAAAAAATATATATTTTTTTTTGTTTTTTTTTAGTTTGGAAGAAATGGGCAGGGGCGGCTCACATGGTCAGGCTGAAGCATGAAACTGTCTCAGGCACCAATGAAAAAGTGGCCCGCAGTTGTAAATGAATATTCATTCCTTTAGTCACAGACTGTTTGAATAGTACCCAAGGGGGTGCTTTGTGTTAAAATGTAAGTAAATTGTGAAATTTAAAGAGTATTTATTCAGCAACAATGGTCAAAATGACTAACTGCATAGTGAAGTAACTAATCAAACTGGCCCACATTGGCCAAAAAGGTGGCCCATCATTTACTGGCCCACACTAGCAATTTGCATTTTGGCTACAGGTATTGCACTATTGCCCTATAGGCCATTCTGAGCCTGGCAGCTCATCCATAATGTCGAGGGGGTGCCCACCCAGTGGCCTCCTCACCCATTATGAAGGAGCTAAGGAGCCAGCCCAGTGAAACAATGAGCACTCCCTCAGCTGCTTTTTCCAGCTGAGGGAGTGCTCCTGGGCTGCCTGAACTGTCAAATTTCCCTTTGACAGTTCAGTTTAGTTCCCCAGCCGCACATGCTCACTGAGCCATGCAAGTGCCGGGGCGTTTTACTTCGTCAGCATTGCATAGCTCACTGGAAATGTTGGCTGGGGCACTGCATGTCTGTATGTGCGAGGGGGAGCACCTACGCCTCCTCGCACATAGGGCCAGAGCAGCCTGGTGCAGGTCGTTTCAGCACCCACACGTAGGCGAATGCAGAAGGTTTGTTTATGTTAATTTTCTTTTATTTAAACATGTGTATGGATGCGTGTATGCTTGTGTTATGAGTGAGTGTATTGTGATGATGCCCGTGTGAATGATAGAGTGATTGCTGTATGAATGTGTGTGTTAGTTTGTTTTGGTCTGTTGAGCTGATTTTGTCAAGTGGTAGATAGAGGGGGGGAAGGGGGGTTGTACAACAAAGGCATTTTAAAAATTCCTAAATGCCTTTGTTGCACAATCCCCCTACCCACCTGTCAAAATCAGCTCTCCTTCCGAGGCGCTGTGGAGCCCCGGGGACAGGGATGGTATTTTTTTACTGGATATCATAGATGTCCAGTCAAAAATACCATGCTTTTCCCCTTGGCACCCTAGCGCCTTGAATACACACATAATAATGTTGATTGTGTTAGGCCCAGTGGGCCCAGGGGACGTGGATGGTATCTTTTTACTGGACAGCTATAATAGATGTCCAGTAAAAAATGTCATGCCTGCCCCATGGGCCCCCCAGCACCAATTGCAAACTCTTTGGCTATTTACCAATTTTTTTTCAATTATGCTCTACAATGCAACATTTTAACCCATTTTTTTTTAAAATCATGGGGGGAACCCCGCCCCCCCCCCAAAAACCCTCTTGATTGGTTTGGGCTCCCTCCCTGTGCTCAGGCGCTATGGCATCTTTGGGGGAAATAGTTATGCCCCTCCACTTAAAAAATTCAGCAGCCGCCTCTGGCCCTCGGACTGTGTTGGGAACATGATGGGGGGAGCCCAGGGACTGTGGTGGGAGCAGGATGTGCGGGAACCATGGGATAGTGGTGGGAGCAGGGTGGGGGGAGCCCAGGGTGTGTGATGGGGTGGGGGGAGCCCAGGGACTGGGTAGGAGTGGGTTGAGGGAGCCCAGGGAGCCCAGGGACTGTGATGGGAGCAGGTGGGGGAGCCCAGGGACTATACTGGAAGTAGGGTGCGGTGACGGCACGCAACACATACTGTCCATTTGGCACTTTGGGGGGAGGGCCCGGCCTGCCCAAATTTTGCTCAGGGGGGACCCCAGCCAAACAAGTTTGAAGACTACTGCCTTAGATGAAAGAGAGGCCGATCTTCCCCTAAGGAGGCTCAGTAACCAGTAGCACAGGATCAGCAAAGAGCCCCTGGTGAAGTCTTCCTCCCTTCACCTACAGGAATTGGTTGCTGTTAGGTTTTGATGAGGTGTTCAGGATCTTCAAAGAGATCCACACACAGAGGCTTGGATGCTACCCATGCCCTCCAATCACTATCTGCACAATTCAAAGTGTTGTCCGCTATCCATTGAGGCCTAACTCTACCTTTGCGTGCAAACACATAGAAATATTGATTGAGGTGTCTGGAAGACACATGCCCAGTCAGCACTAGATCCCAGTCACACAAAGGAGTGGGACATTAGTGAGCTCTGGCCAGAGCTCACATTGGCAGAACGGCTAAAAAATGTCAACTCTAGCAGTGACAAACAAAAAAGAAAGGCTGAAAAGAAAAAATGGTTAGGTCATAGAACTTAAGAACAACTTGGTAGCCATTTTGCTCTCGTTCAGGGAACAAGAGACATTCAACATTGTAAGAATCCTTCACAGTGATGCAGCCAAAAATAGTACACAACCGCCAGCATCCTATGACCAAAATACACTTTCTTAGGAAGCAAACTCTCAAAGTAGCAAAATGAGGCCGTCACCGGTACCCCATACCCTGGCAACGATATGAGGTACTTAATTCATCACACCAAAATACAGGAGAAGCTTTCAGGGGTAATTTGAAAACAGTCTCCCTAACAGACTAACAAGGTCAGCAAAACTAACTAATACTTACAAATTGGTTCAAAATATAAGAAACCACTGGTAAAACTGAAAGGAAATGTCAACATTGAAAAGGTATCAAACAATACTCGTAAAGCCCAAAGAGTGTTCTAAATGCCGTGTTCTCTCCACCAGCTGTCCCCATATGGTTGCAAATGATTTGTACCTCGAAAGTTCAACTTTATAAAGAGAGGCAGCTTGCCACACCAACTCTAACACCAACAAACTATCTCCAAGCATAAGTAACAAATATCAATCCTTCCTTGTAACGTTGTTCAGTGATAGATAGCCCACACTGGGCCCCAATCCTGAGATCCTCTTGGACACAAAAAATAAAGATGTCTAGCAGGAGATTTTGAAGGAACTATTAAGCCATTTTGAAAGTTCTCCTCTAGATAAGTCTCCTTCTCTGACAACACATAAATCCATTACCCGGGAGCCATTGTATTGGTCTTCAAATGCGCAGAGCAATAGTAATTTTAATCCAGGGTCAGTATCTCATTCGCTTTTTAAAGATGTCCAAGAGACAAATTGAGAGGGGCACAGACATCTTCAGCCCCTGGAGGAAAAGGGGGAGTTGACCCTAAGTGACAGAATCAAAGCTAGGGGAACCAGTGGAAGAAGAATGGTGGCTTGAAGTGTGGTGGCCCTGAGGGGATGGAACTGATAAGGGAGTTTAGACAGCAGCAGATTAAGGTTCATATTTCATACAGGTATAGGATCGATGGAATAAGGGGCCATCCCCGCAGTCTGTCTGGGTTTCTGAAACCAACCTTGGACCATGATGAAGATCCATAACCATTGCTAAAGCGGGTGCCTTCTGGGCACGCCTCACAAGAAGCATGCTGACAACGCTAAAAAACAAGGTTTCCACTAACCTAGAGACCTCAGAAGCCTACAGAAGGCTACATAATCTTTGGTATTTTGATCATGGCAGCCAGACAAGGGGACCCCTCTGGCTTGAGGAGACACTATCCTGAACGTTTAGGTTATTTGAGCATTTCATTTTGTTATGTTAAGACTCGTACAGCACACACAACTAATGCAGGTTTTGCCTCTTTGTAGCTACACCTTGCTGCTGTGTCTATGTTGCAGAACTATCATGCCTGCAGATGATGCGTATGGAACTTTGTTACTAATACAGGTGCCTATGGCACACATGATCTTATGTACACCTTGATGCACCTGCCAGTCGCGTTGATGCTGCTTAATCAAAGTTTCCCGCGACCTTCAGGATCAGCTTGTACATCCCACAATACGCATCTGTATATATACACCCTGCACGCCACGCCCCCTAAAGATGGCCGCCGCTCAAACATCAGCTCCACACTTCCAGTTCTTTGTGGGGGCATCCGGAGGAAGGCCCCCCCAAGGGTTGGGGCCCCAAGGGGACTTTCTCCGGATGCCCACATGATGTCACATCCGGTGGGACACCCCCGCTAAGGACCCAGGGCCTGTTAAACACACCTACATCACTTCCGGGACAGGATTTTGCCCAGGCAGAACTTCTGGGGGAAACCCGAGGGGGCCACACCCCGGATATGACGTCACAGGGACCGGATATCCCGCCCTAAAGGGGGTGGAAACCTGTCAAGCATAGTTTGATGAGGAAAGGTATAATAGTACACTACTCACATGTTAGTCCGGTTGACTTTAGGAACTTAAACACTGATTTGTGTGTGAGCACCCCCAGTCTGATAAGCACCACCTTTAGTCTGAAAATCTGACCAGGTTGTGCATATTGTGTACAGAACAGTAGGTGTGGACTTTCCACTCAGTGTATTTCTGTTTTGAGGGTCAAGTGGGTCATGGTGCAGGGGCTGGGTCTCTTGCTGCCTCGTACTGTACCTTTCCAGGTGTAGCCATTTGCCCAATGTGATCAACAGTTCTACTCCACTTTTAACCCACAAACCCAATCTTGCCTCACAATTTACGATGATGGTTGGGGCTATGGGGACTGTGTGAGCTGTCTGTACAGACTTTGGCTTGCCAAGTGTTTTGGCGACAACTACCAGCAGCCCATTCAGCATAAACAAATCAGATTGATTGTGGTAGTTGTAGTCCTAAACATCTGGAGACCCACAGATTGCTAGTTTTCTGAAGGTGTTAATCCCTCGGTACCTCTGCTCATACACATGTACATTACTGTTTTTTTATTTATTTGCCAATATTAGCTATAGTTTATAAATTGCTATGTTTGTTAATTGTTATGTGTGCGCTCTGAGTCCTTTGGGTGATATAGAGTGTTATAAAAATGAAACTAAATTAAACTAAACAAAGGTCCTTATGAATAAATAAGCGCATGAAGAAATTAATACATGAGTATGCATTCACCGGGGATGTCGCGTCAGGGGCGCAGAGTTTTATGTGTTGGCCTAAAGTGGATGGGCGAGGGACATGCCTAAATGAAAGGGGGAGGAATGCTGGTGCAGGAGAGTGGGAATGCAAAGGTGCCATGCATGTCGTTGGAGCATCCGCACGAATGTAGATTACCCCTGCTATCTGCGCAGGGAGTATTAATTCTATTAAAGACTAGGAGGCGAGCATTATGCTTCATCTTCTTTTATTACTACTCCTCAGCAGTTCAACAACATATATATAAAACCATGGAAAATACCCAACAAACTTTTCCATTTTTTTTTTTTTTTTTTTTTTCTTTTTAACTACAACCCCCATGAGTCTCTGTAGTCCGTGCTCATTCCACCAGTCCTGATCTCCTTCCTGTACTTAGGCTCCTCCTCTGCTTTTACTCGCTCTGATATTCACTCCTGTCCATTAACTGATCCTCGTCAACGGTGCGAAGAATCTTCAGAACTCTAACTCAACTGCCGGTGCGCTCCCGGCCTCCTGATGGTCTTCTCTTCTTCAGTTATTCTTCTGCTCTTCCCCTATGAAGACACAATCATAAATCTTAGGGTGGTGCGCATGTACTGTACTCTCACATATAAATTTCTCAACATTTTATACAGTACATCCAATCGGGCGGGAATTTAATGCTCGCCTCCTAGTCTTTAATAGAATTAATACTCCCTGCGCAGATAGCAGGGGTAATCTACATTCTATGACAAGACAGGAGGCGAGCATTATGCTTGTTTAAAGCTTCCCCAAGACTGTACTAGCCAAACCCTCTGCTGGCTTAAAGTAAAATTCCTTAAATGTACGATCGCTCGCCCAATCTGCTGCTCTCATTATTTCACTCAAAGGCACTCCTGCTCTCGCGGCTGATGAAGCCATCGCCCCTCTCACTGAATGAGCTCCATATGTGTCCACATTCACTCCTGCTGCGCACATAATCTCTTTGACCCATCTGGCTATGGTGGCGGATGCCACAGCGTGATAAGGCTTCCTACGCGCTATTAACAACTGAGTAGTGCTAGCTGCTCTGTTCTCTGCTGTCCTGCTCTCGTATTCTTTAATGCATCGAGCTACGCACCATTTCGAGTTGTCCGGAAAATAAGGGTAATGGACTGCGAAGGTGCCTGTCTTAGTCCTCCTCACTATGGAGAACGTAACCCCCTCCGGTCCGAAGATTCGTCTATTAATCTCTAGCGCCTTGACGTCTGACACTCGTTTACATGAGATCAGACACAATAGCATAGCTAATTTACCCGATAGTTGTTTGAGAGAAAGGTATCTATCTGCTGGCCAGTCTGATAGTAATCGTAGTACTGTCGCCACGTCCCATGTAGTACTATACTTAGGCCCTGGAGGCGCTCTAAATCTCGCTCCTCTGATGAGTCTCACTACCGCTGGATGTTCCCCTGCCGGTACTCCCTCAATTGACATATGTCCCGCTGATATAGCCGACCTGTACACTCCTATCGTACGGAAAGCTTTCCCATTCTGCAATAGATGCGCTAGGAAATTTAGGATCTCCACTACAGGTGCTGAAACGGGATGAACACTTCTGTTCTTGCACCAACTCGTCCATTTTGCCCAAGCTGCGTCGTAGCTCCTCCTAGTGGAAGGAGCCCAGGATTCAGCGATAAGCTGCGCAGCCTGCTCCGAAATTCCTGGCAGAGCCCAGCGTCTCCTGATATCCTGCACGCGACTAATGGGAGTGTCCCTCTCACTCTCAGAGGATGACACGACCCAGCTGGGTCCGTGAGCAGTCGCTCTCCTTCGGGAAGGACTCTGGGAACGTCTGCTGCTAGCTCCATTAACGTTGGGAACCACACTTGAGACTTCCACAAGGGTGCTACTAATACTAGTTCTGCCTTCTCCCTCCGACACTTCGCTAGAACTCTGCTCAGCATCGCGAAGGGGGGAAAAGCGTAATGCGGACCTCCTGTCCACTCTTGCAGAAACGCATCCGTCCCTAGAGCTCCCGGATCCAGCCTCCAGCTGTAATATAAGCTCGTCTGAGCGTTGAGCCGGGAGGCGAAAAGGTCCGTATGCAATGGACCCCACTTCCTGTCTAGTCTCTGAAACACTACTGGATCCAGTCTCCAATCGCTGGAATCTGTCAGGTAACGGGAGTTCCAATCCGCTACTACATTCAGTGAACCCGGCAGGTACTCTGCAGTCACTGACGTTTCTGACTGAAGGCAAAAGTGCCATAAGTCCTTCGCTAACTCCGCCAGCATCTTGGACCTCGTGCCACCTAAGTGGTTTATGTACCTCACTGCCGAGATGTTGTCCATCTTCAGCAGCACACAAGACTTCACTCTCTCTCTCGTGAAGGCCTTGATCGCGAACGATCCCGCTAGGAGTTCCAGACAGTTTATGTGAAGCAGGAGCTCCTCTTCGCTCCACTTGCCTCCGGTCTGTAAACTCCCGCATCTGGCTCCCCAGCCCTGCCGGCTGGCGTCTGACTCTATGATCAGATCTGGCTTGTCTCCGAATATGGCACGTCCATTCCAGGCGTCCATATTCTTTAACCACCACTCCAGCTCTGTAATGGAGTCTTGATCTAGAGGTACTTGTTGGTGATATTTCAGACCCTGTTGAAGATGTTTTATCTTCAGCCTCTGCAGTGCTCGGTAGTGTAGAGGCCCAGGGAATATGGCCTGAATGGATGCTGCTAATAGTCCGACTATCCTCGCCAATGTCCTGAGGGATATAAGCCTTCTCTCTAGGCATACTCTGATCTCTCTCTTTATATCTCTCATCTTCCGCGCTGGTAGTTCCAGGGTCGCTTTCTTTGTGTCTAGCACAAACCCTAGGAAGTCTAATCTCTGTTCTGGAATGATATCCGATTTCTCTATGTTCACTAGGAACCCTAGCGATATCAGAAGGTCTTGTACCCATCTCGTTTGGTATAGCAGCACCTCTCGATTTTCCGCTAGCAGCAAAAGGTCGTCTAGATAGATGATCAACCTGACGCCTTTCTCTCTGATTGCTGCTGCTACGGGTTTCATTAGCTTTGTAAATGCCCAAGGAGCCGACGCCAACCCGAACGGCATCGTCTTGAATTGCCAGAACTGTCTGTGCCAGCGGAAAGCTAGGTAAGGTCTGTACTCCTCGAGTACCGGAACCGTGAGATAGGCATCCTTCAGATCTAAACGCGTCAGCCAGTCTCCTTCCCTTAGGGAGTCTCTGAGCTGATGTATGCCCTCCATCTTGAAGTGGCGGTATACGATCCATCCGTTCAGCTCCTTGAGATTTATAACTGGACGCACCTTCTCTTTCCTGTGCACTAGGAACATATTGCTTACGAATTTGGGCTCCCTCGCGCATCTCTCTATCGCCTGTTTGTGCTCTAGCTGCGCGATCTCGCTGTCTAGCCATGCTTGCTCCGCTTGCGCTAGTCTCTGGCCCCGTGGCCTGTGCTGCTGAATTGGGGTTTCTATAAAATCTAGCTGCAGTCCTCTGACGGTCTGCAATATCCAGGAATCGCTTGAAATCATGCGCCAATTTTCTAAAAACATGCGCGTCCTCCCACCAACTGGAGGATACTGAATCGCTCTCACCTGGCGTAAATCCTTGGCCTCGGCCTGATCCCCTGGATCTGCGACCTCTCGGGAATCTTCCTCTGGACGGGAAGAATGTATCCTGGCCCTTGTTCTCCCAGTATTGTGCTCTGGGATTATGGGGTCTTCTTCCTCCGTGACTGCGACCGGCTGCGCGACCCCGACCGCGGCCGGTCCCTCCAAAAACTCTACTCGGAAAGATTTTGCGGATCGATGCTTGGGCTTTCTCCAGGGATGCGTATGTTCCGACGAATCGGCCCATCTCCTTCCCAAAAGTCTCTCCGAATAGAAGGCCTTGCGCCCCTTCTCCCGCTTCATACGATGATAGATCGCTGAGCTTCGAATCAATCTTGAGTAGAAGCCCCTTTCTCCTCTCTGAGGCTATGGCGCAATTCGCATTCCCGAGCAGACAGACCGCTCTCTGCGCCCATCCGGCGAGAGCCTCCGGGTCCACTGCTTCACCAGTGTCCTTGGACCTCTCTGCGAGGTCCATTATCTTTGCCAGTGGTCCTGACAGGTCTAGGATCTTCTCCTGACAACTTTTCCAGGACCTATCGATACCTTTGCGGGGGTCCTTATTTGTCTTTGACACGAAGGTCAGCATTTTCGGGTCGAGCTCGGGGCCTCTGCTACTTTGCCCGGGAGATCCGGTCGCGGACACTCTGCGCGCAGCCGTTGTCTCACTTCCTTGTCTAATGGCTTGCGCAGCCTAGCCGCCATGTACTGAGCTACTCGGGGGGATGGCTGCCACTCGGTGGACCTTGGATTCCTGATGCTGTCCGGGTCGAACATATCATCTTGGCCCCCAGTCAAGTGTTTCTCTTTCCGAGCTCTCTTGCCCCCACTGGGCTGGACCCAGTCTACCTCGCTCTCCTCGTCTCCTTGTGAGGTCTGATCCTCCCCTTGCTCCTCCTCCGAGCCTGGGTCATCTCCAGTATTGTCCTCCCCTGGAGAGGGGGTCATGAGGTCTGGCACTGCCTGTCGTCGTAGATAAGCTTCCTTCAGCTTTGCGAACGCATCAGGCACCTCTGGGGCCTCATCTTCTGCCCCGTCCCAAGAGCCCCGGGGGTCGACAGAGGCTTTCCTCTTAAGGGCTAACTTACTCCCCTTGTGTCCCTGTATCACGGGATCTGTGGGCGTGCGCTTGCGGTCTGTGGTGCTGTCCTCAGGCTGCGAAAGCATAGCTTCCAGCGTCTCTAGCCTTTCTTGAAGGGCCTAACGCCCTCCGCCACTGCATCAATGAGGGAGCTCCCTAGCACTTTCTTGAAGCTGGCAGCGAGGTCATGTGATTGTTCCTCCTCGCTCCACTCAAATTCTGACATTTTTTTTTTTTTTTATTTTTTAAACAGTGCTGTGTGCCAAATTACCTGGATCAGGTGTCTTAGCACGCCCACTGCTCCCTCCTGATGGTCTAGAGATAGTAGGGTCCCCTACTTGTATTCTCTTATGTTTTTATTCTATTTTATTCCAGTGGCTGCACCTTGCTTGTCCACAGCTCAGTGGCTCTTGAGAGGTATTCTCTCTCCTCAGTAGCGCCGGTTATCTGCTAGGAGCAGTAGCGTTTTTTTTTTTTTTTTTTTTTTTTTTTTTTTTTTTATATACCCGTAAGCTGCCGTGTGATGTCTTTCTTAGGCACGGAGCTCCCGAGCGATCCGATCGCTACGGCCTGGCGCTTCCCTTGTATCAGGGGAAACTTGTCCGAACTAGCGGCGTTTAAAACTGAGCCGAAGTTCGAAGCCGACGCAGAATGTACTGCGCGGCACGTCTTTGATAGGCTCCTCCCACCCGCGGGTGGGGGCTGCTCTGAGAGCGTCGCTCTTCGCGCTCCTCACGCGGTAGCTCCGCCCACCCGCGGGTGGGGGCTACCTCTGTGAGAGCCGTCTGGCGGCTTCGTATGATTCGCGAGCGCCGGCTTCCCCTACCCGAGGGCGGGGGCCGGCTCGCGAGTGTCCCGCGGCCTCAGCCGCGTAGTTCGCGAGGCCTGACTGAGCCCCTGCGGTGCCGGGTATGCGACACGGGACCGTCCGCCTCGCGAACCGGCTTGTCTAAGGTGAATCCCTGAATCGGCTGCCCGCGTACGCGAGCTCCCTTCGAAGCAAACTCGCCTAAGCGTGCTATCAACAAACTACTATTTTATACTAAAACATTTTTTTTTTTTTTTTTTTTCCATAAACTACTATCTCCTACACACTGTCTCAACTTATTTGTATAATCACCCACTCTCACACAGACATTTTACCCCAGTCGTACAGAGAGTGGAGAAAAGGTACTTATCTGCTTGAAGAGCAGTAAAAGAAGAGGAGGAGCCTAAGTACAGGAAGGAGATCAGGACTGGTGGAATGAGCACGGACTACAGAGACTCATGGGGGTTGTAGTTAAAAAGAAAAAAAAAAAAAAAAAAAAAATGGAAAAGTTTGTTGGGTATTTTCCATGGTTTTATATATATGTTGTTGAACTGCTGAGGAGTAGTAATAAAAGAAGATGAAGCATAATGCTCGCCTCCTGTCTTGTCATAGAATTAACTTATTTTGTTCTTAATGTACTTGGTTTGATCACCTGTGATTCTTGCATGGACAAAGGCCATAATCATGGTTAAGAGGCAGGGGTGTTTTGGCTGATCAATTTTACCATCATTAATACTGTTCAAATGTTACAAAGGTTTGAACAGAAGGTGAAGCATATCACCCAGAGAGTTTTGTAGTTTTTAACAATGCCCTCCTTATCGATACTCAATGACAATGGCTCACAAGTGGATATGGTGCACCTTTGCCCTTCTGCCTTAGACCCATGGGGTGGGGTGAGGCATCAGTGCTACGAAGGTGAGTCAAGGAATTCTGTGGAGCGATCAGGGTTACTGGGGTGTTAATGTCTAGTACACAGGGTTGCATTGATGTGTGGAGGATGTCAGAGGTGATGCTGCCAAGGGCATTGGTGTGATGAGGGCTGTAGTGAGGGCAACAACGTTTAGGATGGGAGGACAGGGTGTTAAAGAGATGATGGGGACACTGGGATTGTTGCTGAAAGTGTGGAGGGGACAGCAATTTGACAGTGGCATTTGATGGTATCACAGAGTCATGCAATACTGTGGTACACATCATGGTCATGGACCCTTCATGCTGGGGCTGTGTTTAGGTGATATGTGGTAAACCAATTTCAGATAGTTATCGTGGCCCCTGATGTAGCATGACCTATGCATCCAGCCAGTTTATTATAATCCAATTGTAGCCTCTTTCATAACATGCATATATTGTTTATTTTAGCACCAATGTCACTCCTGGAGGTACCGTTCAGTCAAACTCCTCAGTATTCAGGAGTGCGGTGTCTAGGCACAGCCCTGCATGTCCCGGACTCAAAAGTCCTTCTTCTTTAAATGAAGAATGTTCCTGCACTTCCTGGGCCTCAGTGCCATCAGCACAATTCCAGGAGGGTCCTGGCCCCGGCTGCATGATGTTGTCCAATGCCTTATTGTGCACTCCTTGCATCTCTCCTTCGTTGCTGAGATCATAGGCAGGTTGGTCTGGCTCCTGACCGTTCTCCCACTCAATGGTGCCACCCAATGCCAATAAGTCATCCAAGACAGGCTTAGGTGTATCTTATGTGTTGATGCTAATGGAAAGAAACATATATCATGTTAATGTCATGGGCCCTCGCTTATGGGAAGAACAAAACATAGTAGTGTACATCCATAGTATTGTACATCAATATAGTATCAAATCTAAATATTGCCAATAAAAAATGTATGATGCCTTTGCAAATTGGAAAAACATAGCACACAGTAATGCACCGCTATGCCCTATCAAAACCTTCCAATGCTAATAGAAAATGAATGGCAGCCTCACAACGGGAATAATACAACACATAGTACTTTACCCTCAAACAGTATCAAACCCTTCCATTGCTATTAGAAAATGAATGGCACACTCACAATTAGGAAGAGTACAACCTACTACAGAGTACCTGTCGCCTTTATCAAACAAATCAAATGCCAATGAAAAACGTAAAAGCTTTCCATAGGAAAGAGCCCAGAAGGAGACACGCCTAAAAGTGCAGCAACTTAACCACAGCGGTGAAGAGGACCTTTCTCTTTTTTTGGAGACACTAGAATTTTCTTGGCCTCAGGGGTGAAATTCACCTTCCCATCCTGAGGTCGCTTCCATTTCATGGCAGGCACCTGATGTTCCAGTATTGTCCAAGGAATGTAGGAGAGGATTTTACTTGGCATGGTTGTCCTTGTTGGCTGCCATTACCATTTTGGGTCTTTGCAAATACTTTGTTCAAACTTGAACCAGCAGTAATGATGCATTTGGCAATCTCAGTTTTAAGTGCTACAATTCAACGTTGTCATGTCGCAAGAAGTTCAATCATTCAGATATCTTACTTGTTTCCGTTTGTAATGCTGCTATGTTATGGGAGGAAGTCACTTGGACTGTGTTGATTCACAAACTGCAGGGAGGGCATTTAAATAAAAGTTTTGGTGTTTCAACACAGTACAGTCACGGTGTACCCTAGATAGTACCGTTAATGGCTGGAGAACTGAAGTTCTTGGCAGTCGGTCTGGTGTGAACATGTGGAGGAGGGAAGAGCCTGGCATCTGAAGGTGAGCGGCAATTTTAAGGATGCTGGTGTTGCTACCTGACGAGCTTTGAGGGAGGGCAGGTTATTGGGAAGTGCAGCCTTTTATCAGGAGTTCTATATAAAACATTCATTTGTTTCTTGAATAAAATGAAACCTAATTTCAATAAATATCCATTTTAGCACCATAACTTCCTTTTCGTTCTGTCAATAAAAGGTGACAAATGGGATTCCAAGATGGCCACCTACCACTGAGGATGCAGCCTGCCCAGCTCCGTCCCATGCAGAAACCCAGCTCGGCGCAGATGACCCCAGACACATAATTAAGCGAAACAAGCCTATGGGGAGCACCCGCGGCTAATCCCAAAGTCCCCAGGAAAATTATCAGCATGCACGCAGCAAGGAAACGGACCCACTGGTGACATACGCTGGGAAGGCCAGGGACGTGGGCCTGAGGAGCGGACGGGGAGATCAGGAGGGATGCAATGACGCGGGGTAGCTGCTCACAACCACACTCATATAGTCTGCTAATCAGAGATCTTCAACACCCATGGCTGGCCGCACATAGCGATGCAACATAAAATGGGCACGGCAACACTTCCTCCGGGACTTGAAGTGAAAGAGGCAGGCGACACACACCGAAGACCCGGAAGCCGATGGGGATGCAACCTAATGCACAGGCAGATGCCGCCTGAAAGTGTGCTGGCACCTGAGGGCCTGGGGAGGACTCCTTACCACCCAGGGGCAGCACACATGGGCCGGGAGAAAGCAGGGGCATCCAAACCCAAAAGACACATGCAGCAAGAGAGCAGCCCACGAGGCAGCAAACTGAAACCCTAGCACCCAAATTATCCCTCAATATGCTCCAGAACCCCTGTCGCCCCACTCCGCCTGATGCCCGCAACCGCAACATGGCGAGCACTGCATGGGGCACCCCACTGCGGAGGAGCAATTATGCCAATACAGCGCCACGGGACACACCAACGGCACAACTGCCCCACTGGGGCCCAGTGTACACAAGCCAGTGGCCATATCAGTGAAGAATAAATCAAGAGGGAGAAACTGCCCATAAGCCACACTGCCACTGCAGGGCCCAGGCAGCATCAGCACCACACTCCAGAACCCTGGGAGCCTGATCCCACCGACACAGTAGGCGACCCCAAGCCAGGAAGGTCCAATCACCTCCAAATGTCACGGCTCACTCTGGCACCCTGAAACCTCTTGCAACACCCCTAACCTGGGTCCATGGAAGCTGGGTAACAGTAATACAGACCCATAAGGGGCACAGTGACCCCCTGGCAAGGAAAACGGCCAATGCCAGGCACCAAAGGTAGGAAACACTGCAGAAGCCCACACAACTCACCACCCCCAAAGAAAACCCAATCCGTGACTGCTAGCTGAGGACCGAAGAGGCGCAATCAAACACACAGAGCTCACAACAACCCCGGGAAACCCCATCATATACATCGGACACCAACATGGCAGCCTCCAATGAAGACATAGAGCGCTGCTTCCTTGACTTCCAGGATACATTTGCCACCTCCCTTCAACACCTGAAGCACAGCACTATCCAAAATAAGAAGAGTTGTATCATCTCTTGAGGAAAGGATGGACATGAACGAAAAAGCACTACAAGACCTGGCCCTTGACAACACGAAGTTGGATGAGTTACTAGAACACCGATCCAAGACTACACACAATATGGAATTGCAATGTGAGGACTTCGAAATTAGATCACAGAGATCCAATATCCGTATCAGGAAACTCCCAGAAACAGTTCAAGAAGCAGACCTGAAAGAAGTGGTGACAGTCGTCTTTAGAGATCTCATAAACACAGAGGGAGAGGTTGATATTCCAATCAATATGATCCACAGAGTAGGTCCAAAACACCAGAATCCAGGCACATGACCCAGAGACATCTTGGAATCTCTGGCAAACTACCCACAAAAGGAACAGATCCTAAGAGCGGACAGACGGGCGACACAATCACATTTAATGGCAAAGAAATCCAACTCTTCCAAGACCTCTCCCAACTAACGCCACAAAAAAAGAAGAGACAAGCACAAACTTCTAGATCACCTAAAAGCTAAGAAGAGAACATACAGGTGGACCTTCCCATTTAGCCTTCCATTCAATTGGGAGTACAAACAACCCAGGGTGACGTCAAAGGAGGAGGGAGCCCGGGTAATGCGTATTGACCTGGATGACAACACATGACCAAACACGGTCGGGCCATACAACCCTCGGGGACCCCGGCCATGGGAATGGACCCTAACGGAACAAGGCCACAGAAAAAAAAATGAAAGCCCCTATGGGCCGCCCCATCATTAGACACCACCTCTGTGTCTGTTAACGCCCTAGTGGGAGGAAGCAGGGGAAGTGGCATGAGCTGTTTGGTTAGCACCTTTTGTGGGGTTAAGTAGTGGTCAGACCCTGGTTTGTTGCGCAATGGGAACAAAGCGAAAGGCAAACAGTGGAGCCAGCTTTTATTCAAGGTTACTTTTATTTTGTCAATGTCTCCTTAAGAAGCCTGTTGAGGCACTTGCATATCCCGTTCGCTTGCAGGGGATACGCACAGGAGAATTTGTGTTGAATACCTAGCAGAGTTGCAATATGTTGGAACATCTCGTTGGGGAAGTAAGGGTCGTTGTCCGACCGCAGGACCTCACACATGTCCCATCTAGGTAAAATATCTCTAACCAGGAATTCTGCCACTCTAAGGTCATCAGAATGGGAACAGGGCCCACCTTCGATCCAATGGGAAAATGGGCACACAACCACTATCATTTAGCGGCAGCCCTGACCTACTTGGAGCATGCCAACATAGTCAACATGAAGGTGTTGAAATGGGCCCAGTGTGGGAGGTATGGCTACTCTCATTACCCTCAATGTATGGCCTGCTGGGAAGCTTCTGCAGACAATGCAATTGGCCATAAACCTTGTGACATGTTCCGCCAGATTGGGACGAAAACAATACTCTCCAATGTAAGCAGCAACCCCGTCCTTCTCCAGATAAGTAGGATAGTTTAGTTGTGTTAGTGCTTTGTGTAACCATGATAATGGTATCACTATCTTACCCGTGTTCTCCTGTCACCATAGGGTGTGTGAGGGGGATATAGAACACCCACTTTTCACCCATTACTCCTTTTCTCCTTTGGCGCATTCCCTTGCAAAGCCATTATTTGTGCCACTGGTAACCGCATTGTACCTGTCTTTCAGTACCATAGTTTGTGCATAATTACGCACTGGGGAGGGGGTATCCATATCTAGGATGTCCTTGAAATATGCGGCATGCTTTGCTTCTGTGCCTCCTGCTTTGCTGCAGCTGGAGACAGGATCCTCACCCCTTGTGTTGGCCTGGCAATTTGCGACTTCTATGCCTATTGGGTATCAAAGCGCCTCTATCAGTCTACCTAATAAGAGTGCTTGCTCCACTGGCGTGCCATCAGCACGTCAACACCGCATGCTCAACCAGTGTGCCAGTCCAGAGTAGATTGTAGGCTTCACTTAGGCTGAATCTGAATACACTGTCACTTTCTGGTTTGTGCTCTGCTCCATTGCCAGGATAAGAGCCAGTACTCTGAAGCCTTGCTGAAAAATGTGACGATAAGCGTGCGCTTACTACCACCTCGCTTGTCCCATCCATTTTTAGCCTCACTACTGTTGTCCCTGTATGTCTTTCTCCCATGGTCTGGTCTATTGACGATTAACCCTCAATGTAAAGTACTTGTCCCCCCTCAAGTGGCTTCTCCCTCACTCTCAGAATATTGTTGCAGCTTTCTATGTTTGTGATACAATCGTGTACATAGTCTCCTTCCTATATGTGCTCAGCGACAAATGTCACCGGGTTCACAGATCGGCATCTCACTATCTTTATAGCCAGATTGGATAATAATATTTCGTACCCTAAAGCTCTTTGTGTGGTCAGTGTGCTCTTGGGCTGTTCTAGTACTGCAAAGAGAGCATGCTACACAAAGAGAGTGGGGCTGCATACCATGGTAATACATGCTGACTTCTCTATTGCAAATGTGGCAGCAGCCAGTGCCTGCTCAGAGGAGTAGTGTCCTCTCATTACTGGATCTCGTTTCTGCTCTAATCCGCTAATGGTTTGTGACCCGTCCTCGTTTTTTGTGTGAGTACTGCAGTCATCACTACTCCATTGGAGTGTGAGAACAAATAAAATTCGTCTTGGCAGTCTGGGATCCCTAACACTGGAGCTGTGCATATTGTTGTCTCCAGCTCCTCAAATGCACTGGTAATTTCTTCTGTCCACTGTAATACGCTCTGACCTCTTTGTGCTTCCTTCCGTGTGCTCTATAAAGGCCTTGTGTATGTGCTGTAATCGAATACCCATGCTCTGCAATAATTGCACAGGCCTAAAAACTGTTGCATTGGTCTGATTGCCATGGGTTTTGGTGTTTTGCGAATTGCCTCTGCCCTTTCTGGTGTCACTTTTCACCCCTGCTGCAACATGATCTGTCCAATGCATAACACTTCTTTCTGGCAGTACTGCAATTTTGCTTTGTCTACCTTGTACCCTTTTTCTGCCAGTACTATTAACATGTGCACTGAGTCATTTCTGCACTGCATTTCTGTTTTGCTGTAGTTCAAAATATCGTCTGCGTACTGTATAACAAAACTTTCCAATTGTACATTGGCTAAGTCCATTTGGAGGACCCTATGGAATATGGACGGGGACTCACAGTACCGTTGTGGAAGCCTAATATGTTTCCACTTCTTATTTCTATATAGAAATGAAGTCCAATCTTATGAGTCTGGGTGTTGTTATATATTGAAGAAGGCATTCTTCAAATCTATAACCGTAAAGTGGGTAGCTTCTGTAGGAATGCTCCACAAAATTGTTGCTGGATTCAGGACTGAAGGAAATTCTGCCTTGACAATCTGGTTCAAAGGGCATAAATCCTGTATAAAACACCACAATCCCCCTGTTTCCTTCTTCACAGGGTACACCGTCGTATTGCACAGTGATTCTGATAGTACCAGAATGCCTTGTTTAACTAAGGCCGCAATTGTCTCGTAGATGCCCTCATCGGCCTCCCTTGACAAGGGATATTGCCTTGCTCTCTGTAGAATTGCTCTGGGTTTGAGCTTTATCTTCACTGCTCCTCTCCCCTTTCTAGAGCTCCAAGTCATATGGACTCGTGGTCCACAAGACACTATGGACTTCTGCCAAATCTTCCACGAGAAATGGTGGCAGTCCTTGCAGCATCATCGCCATTCTCTGTGGTACTTCAATGTAGTGTACCTTCACCCAGCATGTGATGCTAATGTCCAATACCATTTTGTAATCTGAATGATTGTCCTGAAACAGCTCTTCATCCGTCACAGTAGTCTACCTGTAACCTTCTCCCACTGCAATTACTGTCCTCCACGCTTGTACAGTGTCATCTGTCCCATGCAATGTTATTCTATCTTTTCCCACTAGCACTGCTTCTATAGCTGTAACGCTCACCTGATTCCCGTAGAGGCGCCAGTCTTGACTGGGCGTATACCGTATCTTCAAAGGTGATGTGTAACACACGGCTGGCTCTTTGGGCTGGACCTCTGTGCACTGTATGTCTGACTTGAAGGGTAAGATGTCTGCAGATAGAAAATATGGGATTAAGGAACTGGGTTATTGAATGTCTCTCTCTTCTTCCCTTTCTCTTCTCCTGTAGAACCCCAAAGGTTAACGCTCTCACCTTAGGTAAGTGAACGCCGTGTTCTCCGTCTGCCTTGGGGCAGGGTGCTGTAACCAGTTTCTTCACTGGATAAGGAGAGCAGGCCTCTTGACTTCAGAGGACTGCTGTCCGTCGTTTACTGCACGAACGGTAAGTTTCGAGTAATTCTAATGTCTTTAAAGTCTTTAATAATGATGTTTCTTGTTTTGCAGGGTTCCGGCGATGGCGGATGACGGGCTGAAGTGAGTTGAAGATGGAGCCCGTGTGATGAATAGAAGCGCCTGGAAGCACGTAAGTAAGCGCTTGTCGCCTGCTTCACGATGCGCTCTAACTGTCTTTTTATTTTGCAGGTACAAGTTCGGAGCGGCTGCAGGGTGCCGGAATACCCACTGGGTTAGATGTGGAAAGGAGTAATGACACGTGAGTATTAAAGTTCCCCAATGTCTTTAAACGCACCTTGTTTTGTCTTTCAGATGCGGGATGCAGCGCCAAAGGCCGTCAGAGCGTGCGAAGAGTTGGTAAGCTTTTGTCTTTCAGATGCCGGAATGCAGTGTGAAGACCTCAGGAGCGCACGAAGAGTAGGTAAGCCTTTGTCTTTCAGATGCCGGAATGCAGCGCGAGGCGTTGGTGACAGCCGATGGACCAGGTAAGTGAAGAGCTGTCACTGAAGCCCGTAATGCTAACCTGTTCTTTCTTGTCTTTATAGGTGTTGCTGAAGACTGGATTCAGGATGGTAAGCCTTTTTCCTTAGGCCCAGGATCAGATGCAGAAGACACGATGAGCGTTCTGCTGCAGAGGATGCAGAATAACGCAAAGCAAGATTCATCCATCGGGTGTGGTTTAAATAGCCTCCTGTAGTGCTTAGGTGTCTCCTTCCAGAGCCACGCCTAGGTAAGAAAAGAGTTCCTGCTTTCCAGAAGAGTTCCAGTGTTCTGAATCTAGGGAGTGGCTCCTGCCCCACCCAACAGGAAAAGTAGTTCCAAACAGAAGAGGATCAGAGGCTCAACTGGCAGGCAAGTAAGCAGCATGGTCTGCTGCAGGTAAGTCCACCCAAGCATTATGAGCCCGGCGCTTCCAGCGCTGGGACTGGGCATATTTATGAGCCTGGTGCCACTGGCGCCAGGACTGGGTCCAAAAGGTCCCAATTGGGACTGGTTGGCACTCGGAACCTGGGTTATGGATCTGCTTCCAAGGGAGTTGGGAAAACCCTGACCTTTTGGAAGCAGAGATCATGACAGTACCCCCCTCAAGGCCCCTCCCAAACCGGGCTTCTCCGGGGGTTTTGGCTTGTCAGGAAATGTTCGGTGAAATATTTTGATTAGGCGAGGAGCGTGGACATATTCAGCAGGTTCCCAGGATCTCTCTTGGGGGCCGTAGCCTTTCCAGTCAATTAGGTAAAATAGTTTAGATTTGGAGATCTTGGAGTCCAGAA
This sequence comes from Ambystoma mexicanum, assembly GCF_040938575.1. NCBI lineage: Eukaryota > Metazoa > Chordata > Amphibia > Caudata > Ambystomatidae > Ambystoma > Ambystoma mexicanum. The sequence goes on from NC_090929.1 coordinate 1,093,813,160, forward strand.
TGCTTTTGACTTCAAACTCGAGTTCTCCATCAACTAGGATAGGTTTTGGAGATTTAGTTAGTCGGGTTTGAGGTTGCACGGGTTTTAATAGAGAGACGTGGAAGACCGGATGTATCTTCATGTGCGGGGGCAAGTCCAACTTGACCGCTACTGGGTTTACTATGGTAGTGATGGAATAGGGACCAAGGTATATTGGGTTGAATGTGCGTGTCCCTTTTAGAGGTAGATATTTGGTGGATAACCAGACTTGATCCCCTACTTGATATTGAGGGGCTTCCTTCCGATGTTGATCTGCTCCTTTCTTGTATTGTTCTTTAGCCCTTTGAAGGTGAGAAACAGCTTCCTTAAAGGCTTGGGTGATTGTAGAATGCAGGTAGTCTACTGCTGGTGTTTCAAGATCTTGGAGGGGATCCAACTCCGAGGTTCGAGGGTGACTGCCGTACAAAAGAAAAAACGGGGTTTTCCCAGTTCCCGAATGGACAGAGTTATTGTAGGCATATTCGGCTATCCAAAGGATGTCTTTCCAAGTTTTTTCAGTTTGTTGCAGCATGCAGCGTAAATACTGTTCCAGAGTTTGATTGGTCCTCTTGGTTTGTCCGTCGGTCTGAGGGTGGTGACTGGTCGATAGTCTCACATCAATTTGAGCCGACCGACAGCAACTTCGCCAAAAATGAGAAATAAATTGACTACCTCGATCCGAAATTAGAACCGAAGGAAAACCGTGCAGTCGGACGATGTTTTCGAGAAATTCTCGGGCCAGAGTTGCTGCTGTTGGCAAGCCTTTGAGCGGAATGAAATGCGCCATCTTGGAGAATAAGTCCACGATTACTAGAATCGTATTGTATCCGGAGCATGGAGGTAGATCGGTGATGAAGTCCATAGAAAGCGTATGCCATGGGCGAGGTGGGATGTCAATAGGGCGTAAGAGGCCTGCTGGTCTTTCCTTTTGACTCTTGTTTTGGGCGCATACTCCACAGGACATTATAAAGTCTCTGATATCTTTTTTCCAAGACGGCCACCAGAAGTAGCGCTTGATCTTTTCTGAGGTCTTGGCCATACCGGGATGTCCTTCCATTAAAGAATCGTGATAACAAGAGATTACTTTTTTCTGTAAATCCGTGCTGGGTAGGTATAATCGTTCTTGGAAATACAATAAGTTGTCCTTTACTGCAAAGTCCTTTCCCTGCAGATGCCAATTCTGTATGTCTGCTGGAGTTACAAGTTGCCTGGCTTTATCCTTAACTTCCTCTATGGATTCTGTGGCGATTACACCCAGAATTCTTTGTTCGGGAATGATTGGTACAGGTTTAGGGTTGATCAAGTGTTCTTCCACTCCCATCCGAGAAAGGGCATCAGCTTTACCGTTCTTTGTACCAGGTCGATAGGTAATTATGAAGTCAAACTCGGCAAAGAATAATGCCCAACGGAGTTGTCTAGAGGATTGGGCTTTTGCGGTTTTCAAATATTGCAGGTTTCGGTGATCCGTAATCACAGTAACGGTGTGTCGGGCCCCCAGCAGAAAATGCCGCCAAGCCTTAAAGGCAGACTTGATAGCCAGAAGTTCCTTGTCAGTAATCGTGTAATTGATTTCAGGAGGCGAGAATTTGCGGGACCAAAATGCCACGGGATGCAACTGATTGGTTACCGGGTCCTTTTGTGATAGAACTGCCCCCATGGCAAGGCTTGAAGCATCAGTTTCCACGATGTAGGGGAGTTCGGGGCGAGGGTGTTTTAAGATTGGTGCAGAGATAAATTTAGTCTTCAAATCCTGGAAAGCTTGTTCCACCTCGGTAGACCATTCAAAACGTTTGTTTTTCTTTAACAAGGCAGTGATGGGCTGGACTATTCGAGAGAATTCGGGGATAAACCTGCGGTAAAAGTTAGCGAAGCCTAACATGCTTTGCACACCTTTTACGGAGGATGGTGATGGCCATTTGAGAACTGCATCGACCTTCTTTGAATCCATACGCACTCCGCCAGGTGATAATATGAATCCCAAGAATTCAACTTCAGTCACGTTGAAAACACATTTTTCCAACTTAGCGAAAAGTTTGTGTTGACGCAATCTTTCGAGGACCATTTTCACGTGTTTCCGATGTTCAGATTCCGATGAAGAATAAATAGGATGTCGTCAATGTAAACAACAACACACACATCTATGAGCTCTCTGAGGACATCGTTCATAAAATATTGAAAGGCGGCCGGGGCATTGCAAAGTCCGAAGGGCATGACCTGATATTCAAATAGCCCATACTTGGTGCGGAAGGCCGTCTTCCATTATTCGCCCTCTTTTACTCGTACCAAGTGGTAAGCTCCTCTAAGATCCAACTTTGTATATATGCATGCTTTTCTGACTTGGTCCAGGATTTCAGGGATCAAAGGTAACGGATATCTATTCTTAACGGTGATCTGGTTCAGGGAGCGATAATCTATACAAGTTCTAAGGTCTCCTTCCTTTTTTGGAACGAAGAACAAAGCTGAAGAAGCAGGGGACTTGGAAGGACGAATAAACCCATTTGCCAGGTATTGATCCAGGTATTGTCGAAGGTGAAGGTTCTCAGGCTCGGTGAGGGCATAAATTCTACTACAAGGAGGAGTAGATCCAGGTATCAGGTCTATCTGGCAGTCATAAGACCTATGAGGAGGTAGAGAGTTAGCCTGATCCTCCGGAAAACATCTTGGTATTCTAGGTATTCGGGAGGTAACTGGGGAGTCTCAGAAGAAATTGCTGCCAGTGCAACACCAGGTGGAGGGTGACAAGTAGAGACACATTCTGGAAACTGGACCGTTCTTGCTCGCCAATCAATCAGAGGATTGTGTTTCTCTAACCAAGGTATTCCTAGAATAATCTGAAACTGAGGGGCCTTGATCACATCGAACACGATCTTCTCATGGTGTCCATCTTGACTTACTAGCGTCACCTCTTGAGTGGTATGCGTTACTGGCCCGGAGGCTATCTCCGTACCATCCACCGTAGTAATGACGTCCTTTACAGCCTTGGGACAAAGAGTTAGATTCATCCTCAAAACCATTTCATGATCCATATAATTGCTGATGGCACCGCTGTCGACGTAAGCTTCAATTGCATGTAATCGATCCGGATTATCAGGGCTAATGAGGACCATAGATATCACGAAATGCGAGGTCACGGAACTGGTTTTCACGCTCGGCAAGAGGACCTCTATTCTTGTCGGGCGAGGTCGTTTCCCTGATCAGAGTTTGTAACTTTGGTAACTGCAGCTCCTACTGCCTTCTTGGCAGGTTTCACCGGACAGTCTCGAAGAAAGTGCCCTGAGTTTCCGCAATAGAGGCATAATGCAACTGTTTTCTCCTTTCCCGCTCCTTTTGTGTTAGAGGACCTTTCAGACCCCCTATTTGCATGGGTTCCCCGGAGTCTACTCCTTTGGAAGGAGTTGGCGGTTTGGAAAATACTCGAGCATCAAACTTGGAACGATCGGCCTTCCTGTTCTGCAGTCTGTGATCTATTTGAACGACTAAGTCTATATAGTCCGAACAATCTTGTGGGGGATTCACTACTTGGGCTAACACATCTTTGAGCTCTCCACGTAGACCTCTATAAAACAGCGTAATCCTTTTGTCCTCAGGCCATTGAGTTTCCACTATCAGTCTGTTGAAAGACGCAATATAAGCCAAAAGGTCTTGATTACCTTGTCGCAACGAAAGAAGCTCATTGTCCAAGGCCTGCCCCTGTGAATGTCTTGCAAACAGTTTTTCCATAATGAGCTGAAAAGCTTGAAAATCATGGAGGACCGGATCATCTTGATTTACTAGAGGGATCGACCAGTCTGCCGCATTGCCACTGAGGTACGAAAGCACGAAAGCTACTTTAGCTTGATCAGTTGGAAAGGCTGCTGGCCGGCATAAGAAATGCAACCGGCACTGATTGATAAATACTGCAAACCTCTTTGGGTCACCAGAAAATCGTTCGGGCGGAGCCAGAGGTACATTCCCAGGTAGGTTGATCTGCACTGGATTCATAGAGGATGTAGAAGGAAGATTTCCCCCAGATGCGGGTAACGGGGTCTGTCCGGCTTGTGACTGTAGCAATTGTCTAGCGAGATCATCTGTTCGCTCCTTGGAAATAATCAGTTCCCTTCTTAGAGCGTTCGTTTCCTGACGGGCTGCATGCACTTCTGCCCTTAGTTCCCCAAGTAACTGGGCTAGCTGGTCGGTATCCGAGGTTTCCATAGCGCCTGGACGGGAGTTTTGTGGTAGGCTTTGCGTTCTGTAACGCTCACCTGATTCCCGTAGAGGCGCCGGTCTTGACTGGGCGTATACCGTATCTTCAAAGGTGATGTGTAACACACGGCTGGCTCTTTGGGCTGGACCTCTGTGCACTGTATGTCTGACTTGAAGGGTAAGATGTCTGCAGATAGAAAATATGGGATTAAGGAACTGGGTTATTGAATGTCTCTCTCTTCTTCCCTTTCTCTTCTCCTGTAGAACCCCAAAGGTTAACGCTCTCACCTTAGGTAAGTGAACGCCATGCTCTCCATCTGCCTTGGGGCAGGGTGCTGTAACCAGTTTCTTCACTGGATAAGGGGAGCAGGCCTCTTGACTTCAGAGGACTGCTGTCCGTCGTTTACTGCACGAACGGTAAGTTTCGAGTAATTCTAATGTCTTTAAAGTTTTTAGTAATGATGTTTCTTGTTTTGCAGGGTTCCGGCGATGGCGGATGACGGGCTGAAGTGAGTTGAAGATGGAGCCCGTGTGATGAATAGAAGCGCCTGGAAGCACGTAAGTAAGCGCTTGTCGCCTGCTTCACGATGCGCTCTAACTGTCTTTTTATTTTGCAGGTACAAGTTCGGAGCGGCTGCAGGGTGCCGGAATACCCACTGGGTTAGATGTGGAAAGGAGTAATGGCACGTGAGTATTAAAGTTCCCCAATGTCTTTAAACGCACCTTGTTTTGTCTTTCAGATGCGGGATGCAGCGCCGAAGGCCTCCGGAGCGTGCGAAGAGTTGGTAAGCTTTTGTCTTTCAGATGCCGGAATGCAGTGTGAAGACCTCCGGAGCGCACGAAGAGTAGGTAAGCCTTTGTCTTTCAGATGCCGGAATGCAGCGCGAGGCGTTGGTGACAGCCGATGGACCAGGTAAGTGAAGAGCTGTCACTGAAGCCCGTAATGCTAACCTGTTCTTTCTTGTCTTTATAGGTGTTGCTGAAGACTAGATTCAGGATGGTAAGCCTTTTTCCTTAGGCCCAGGATCAGATGCAGAAGACACGATGGGCGTTCTGCTGCAGAGGATGCAGAATAACGTAAAGCAAGATTCATCCATCGGGTGTGGTTTAAATAGCCTCCTGTAGTGCTTAGGTGTCTCCTTCCACAGCCACGCCTAGGTAAGAAAAGAGTTCCTGCTTTCCAGAAGAGTTCCAGTGTTCTGAATCTAGGGAGTGGCTCCTGCCCCACCCAACAGGAAAAGTAGTTCCAAACAGAAGAGGATCAGAGGCTCAACTGGCAGGCAAGTAAGCAGCATGGTCTGCTGCAGGTAAGTCCACCCAAGCATTATGAGCCCGGCGCTTCCAGCGCTGGGACTGGGCATATTCATGAGCCTGGTGCCACTGGCGCCAGGACTGGGTCCAAAAGGTCCCAATTGGGACTGGTTGGCACTCGGAACCTGGGTTATGGATCTGCTTCCAAGGGTGTTGGGAAAACCCTGACCTTTTGGAAGCAGAGATCATGACAATAGCTAGCGGAACCACCGTCCCTTCTGAATCATCTAATGGTAGTACTGGTTTGAATATGTACTCATTGGGAAGACGACATAGTTTTTACCTGAATCCCCGGGAGCCATGCTATCATCACTTTCACTCCATATTGGAATAGCTCCAAATCTGCTGGCACACACCCTCTGTTCTGTGCGTCCACAATAAGCTGAATAATCTCCTCTACATTCAAAAGGTGAATCCCAGGTGTGGAACACACTATCCTCTGGTCTGTGAATGAGATGGTCATGTTAAGTTTACTCATGATGTCCCTTCCTATTATGTTCACTGGGGTCTGTCGGGAATACAAGTGGTAGAGCTAAATCATGCTCCCCTATAGAAAGTGTAAGACGTTTATAAAAGCGACCAAATCTGTTGCCCCAGAAAATGCCTCATCTGGGGTGTCTGCGCCATAGGCTGGTATGCCTGTGTGTGCACATCTGGGGTCTGTACCTTACTCTGTGTTTGGCCTTGGGCATAATAGTCAGTCTGTTCTCCCTGATATGTGGGCTTGTATTCCATTCCTCTGTTCTGTTGCATACCTCCCCAGCTTCTACACATTCGTGAAATATGCCCTATCTGTCCACACACCCAACACTGGGGTGGTCCTCCCATTGGTCTCTGATAGCCACCTGATGACCCCTCTTGGCCTTGATGTACCTGATATCCATACCCCATCCCCCTAGGTGGCCCCCTCTTCCTTTTCTGCAACATGTTACAAGTCCACAATGTACCTTACAGTACAGTGCGCTTGGATATTCCTGTCATTTCCAAAGGCCCTAGACACCCTCAAATGATTTTTCTAGGTGAAGTGCAGATGTGCCTTGGACAGGGCTGGTAGCAGCTTCTCTTTTTGTATATTTTTAACCCTTTCCTGCCATGCAAACTGCGTTTACCACGTTTTGCACAGAAAAGTGGTCTGGCTCCAAATTGGCCATGCCACAACATTCTTTGTCCTGTCCTTTGGCCATCTAGCCCCTTCACCTTCCCCAGGTCGAGCCGACCCTGGTCAGTCCTAATTTGGGCATGCATTCTCCCACAAAACACCAAGCTTTTGCAGGCTTCTGCATACCTTTTGTGTGTGCCCCCAGGATGTGGGCTGCACTGTCTAGTTGCAATCCACATCCTGGGTGCCAGAGAGTCTGGTGTGCTGTGAATGACTGGGACCACTGTGGTCTGTGATTGGTCCACGTATGGTGTGCCTGTATGTGAGCAGATCTCCCATTGGATCCTCTTTGTTTTGGCGCAAAGGAGAATCTGTATAAGAGAAGGCTCCAAACACCCAAACCATGTTGATCTCTTGGGTTCTCACTGAATGAATGATAGGATCCAAGTATCCTGAAACCAAGAAGCTGAGTTGAGGAACAGATGGTGCCCTGCTGGAAGGTTTGGCACCCTGAGCCTGCTGTTGTCCCAGTGGACCCCTCTGCATCTGATTCAACTAGAAGGTCTGCGAAGACGTATCGGCCCATTAGAACAGTGGGGCCAACTATTCTCGGCACCTTCATCAAACCCTGCAAGTAAGCCTTCTCAGAAGTGTCCCTGGGCCAACCAGTGGGCTGACCAGCTTGCACAGGACCTTTGCTCTGACACTGCTGCCGTTTCGAGGAGACTCTCACGTCACTTTCACACCGAATTTTGTACACTTGGCATTCCCAGGTCTGGAGTAAAGAGACAGCGCCCGAACCGGAGTACATGCGGTTACCGTGTCGCCCAGCCGTGGTGACAAACTTTGCAGGTGCCTTGTTGCTGTGCTAATCTGTGCCCTGAAGCCTGCTACAGTGAAACTGGCCTGATCCATCCACCAGGGGCGGAGAATTCACCACTGTCCTGCCGGGGAATCAATGCAGTAACTTCGCTGCTGAAAGCCGAAGAGCCGCACAACTGGCCACATTTGAACCTGCAACCGAAGTGGACTTGACTGCCGAAGTTTGTTCCAGAGTGCGCCGGGGGTTGGTGAGTACTTGCCACCCTTACCAGTGGCCCCGAGCGCATTCATCCATTTTTACACACGAGTGTCCCCTGAGGGCCACTCTCCTTTCCACACATAGCCTGGGCTATCAAACCATTCCCAACTCCTGGAACCTGTTCTGTCCTTTTGGGTAGACCCTCCACGAATAGTGGGAATTTATTCTGCATCACCTCACCCATCTTCCTGAGCTGCTACAGACCCTAAAAGAGACCCTGTTTTCACCCTTCTGCACTATCGCGTGCACCAGCACCTGAAAGTACATTTGAGCATTAGGCTCCGCTCAACGTAGGGACTGGACTGCCTTTCAGTTAATATTAAATTGTGCAGAACTGGCCAAAGATAATTCGCACTGCCTGTTTACTTCCCTTGCGGGTTGTGGCCCATGCTGTGCGTTTAACCCTTTAGGCTACTTGGAATTGTATATATGTATTTTTGTAGGATTATGTTGGTTTGAAAGTATTACTGTTGATTATTACTGTGTGTTGAACTTCAAAGGCCTTGAATAAATGTACTTATATTTTTATTATAGATACACCTGTCTGGGAGTGGTTTGTAAGTGTCCTTTACTATGTGTGCTCATTGAGGTCTTTCAGTCACCCTCACCCCTCCTGAGACCTGGCTTGTCCAGAGGGTTACCCTGTTCCAAGAAAGTAAGCTGGCCTTCTGAACCTCTGCCCAACAGGTCAGAGTTCAGAAATCCGTTTTAACAAATGGTGTACAGCGGTGGGATAGGACTGAAGGTATCCAGAGTTGCACAGTAGTAAAGGTATTTCAGATTACCCCTATCCAGGACACATAGTGACCTTAGTAGTAAGTAACTGTAAAGGCCATAGACCTATCCTGAAAAATGGAAACAATGACCAAAATAACCTTGAATGCTTCAAAATCTGAAACATTGAGAATGATGTGTACTGAGAGAGGCTTGCCTGCTCAAGGTACAAAATTAGAAATGATCCAAAGAATTATGGAATTACAAGAGGTGCAACTCAATGCCATAACCTCTGATGAGAGTGCAGAAGGAGGTGGAGCTGCTTCCACTGACGGAACTGACAGTTCTGTTGCTGCCCTCATTCATGGTGCCCATGATGACAGCGGTGATGTAATGTCCCAAGTCTCCTCTGCCAGCTCTGATGCTGAGGCCATGTTGTAATTCGAGAAGCAAGAGCTGCTTTTTAAGCAGAAAGAGCTTGAATTTCACATGGCTAAGCTGAAGCTAGAGCAGGTAGAAAACCAGAAGGACAGGGATCAACAGTTGGAACTGGCCAAGCTTCAGGTTTCCAATGGATCCAGGGGATCTGGACACGGGTATGGGTCCTCCTCTCATCCAAGATGTCCTAAAGATCTGCTCAGTGTGTATGATGAGAAGAATGACATTATGGACTGGCTGAATGAGTATGCATGTGAAGTTCAAGAGGTTGTAAATGCTGATAAAATGGTATGGTTGCTCAGCAGACTTCCCCATTCTGGCTGCAGTGCTATTATGGAGATGTCAAAAGCTGAAAGAATAGAATTTGTAATGATGAAGCAAACCCTCATGTTAAAGTTTAGGAAAACTCCTACCCAATACTTGAAGAGGTTTAGAGAGTATAAAAAGAAAGAAGGTAGTACTTGGTGTCATATGTGACTGATTCTTTAAAGAACTTGACTGGCTGGGTTGCATGCTATAAGGTCTCCACCTTTGAGGGTATGACATGTCTTGTCATGCTTGATCATATTTTTGCACCTTGTTCCCGTGAGCTTAAGCAGCATTTGGCAGATTCAAAGGAGTTAGATCCTAAGAAACTGAACATTGCAGCAGATTTGTGGGTGTCACATAGAGTGTCCCATAAGGACAAGACTCATCCTGGTAAGCAGGAGGAGGGGAAAAAGTCCAAAAAAGAAAGACAAAAGAGGGAACGAAAATATTTCCCCTAGCTCACCTACCACTCAGGTGGAGGTGGATGGCCAAACACCTGAACCTGATGAGGAAGAGGTGTTGCCTGAAATTCTGAATCCCCATCACCACCCTGAACTACAGAGTTTGTTAGTGGAAGGTGGTCTTGGCAGGGTTGAGTTCAGTAAGGGCCAACGTGAGTGCCAATCTTTGGAAGGCCTAAGGAAACAGGCCTGATCCCAGCTTGAGAGTGAACCTCCTGGGAAGCACAGGATTTATTGGGAAGGTGAGCTCCTCTACAGTGAGCCAACAGAGTCTACAGAAGGAGACCATAGGAGGTTGGTGATTCCCCTTGCTGTAAGACCCTTCCTCTTGCAGCTGGCGCATTAAGTCCCCCTTGCTGGTCACCTTGGCATCAAGAGAAACAAGCAAAGGTTATCTCAGGAGTTGTGCCACATGCAAGAAAGGAGGTGTATAAAGAAAAAAGAAAAGGACCAAGAACAGACCCTTGTGGGACTCTGTGATCGAGAGGGAGAGGAGGAGAGAAATTGCAGCCCCAAGATACGGCGAACGTACGGTTAGATAGATAAGAAGAAAACCAGGATAGGACAGTACTACGAAAACCAAATGAGGAAAGAGAGTTAAGAAGCAAAGAGTGGTCCACCGTGTTGAAAGCAGCCGAGAGGTCAAGAAGAATAAAAACAGAAGAGTGTTTCGAGTAGCGAGCAGTGAGAAGAGAGTTGAGTACAGAGGTCAAGGTGGTTTCGCTGGAGTGGCGGGGACAGAATCCAGACTGAGTGGGGGAAGAAGAGCTAGGTCAGAAACAAAAGATTAAATTTGTGAATAGACAATACATTCGAAAAGCTTAGATAGACAGGGTAGGAGAGAAATAGGGTGAAAATTAGAGGCAAGACAAGGATTTACTGTGGGTTTCTTGAGAATAGGTATTATGGTTGCATGTTTAAAAGCCGACAGAAAAAGTTGTGCTAGCGATGCAGATATTGAAGAAGGAGGTGAGGAAAGATACCAGAAGTGGATAGACTTTAGGAATGAATAGTGAGGGAAGAGGGTCAGTGGGAGCAGCGGTAGGGTGAGTTTTAGCCAGAAGAAGGGCTACGTCAGAGTCAGATACAAGGATGAAGTTAGAGACAGTGGTAGAGGGTACTGGGAAGGATAAGGAAGAAGGGTTAAATGAAGAAAATGATTAAATGTTCTGATGTAGAGAGTGAACTTTAGAGGAGAAGAAGTTAGCAAGATCTGAAGCAGTTAGGGATGATGTAGTGGAAGGATCCGTTGTAGGAGGAGAGAGAAGGCAAGTCAAAGTTTGAAAAATACAGCGAGCATGTGTGGACTGGCTGTTAAGAAGATCAGAGAAGTACGTGCGTTTAGCAGATGTGAGGCAATTGTCATAAAGGGTATGGTAAGAAAAGTAGGTAGACTGATTAGCCAGAGAACGATCTTTGCGCCAGCGCCTTTCGAGCCGACGGAGAAGACGGCGCATAGATGGGAGCTGAGGAGGAAGACAAGGTTGGGCAGGTTTGCGAGTTGAGTGAAACGAGGAGAGAGGATAGAGTTGGTCCAAGCTCGAAACAAGGGAAGAAGAAAGGGTGGACGTGGCTTTGTCCACAGAAAGAGTGGAGAAATGAGTGAGAGAGGGAAGTGAGTTTATGCAAGTGCCATGCCTTAGGCCGCGGTGTAGCCGCGGACAGCTGCAGACAGCTACGTTCTACTTTGCCTCACTTCGCTGCAGCTTCGCCTGAGGGCAGGTTTTTCTAGCCGCGGCGAGTGAGTGCAAGTGAGGCAGGTGGGCGTGGCCTCACGTTGCAGGGTTGGGTTGCCTAGCAACCAAGAGCATGCCCCTCATAAATATGTCGGCAGTGGGGGCACCAAGATGGAAGATGCTGTGATGCAACACAGCGGCCCAGTCCAGGACACACGAGGTGCAGATGGAATATGCAGGCAGACAGTCCGAGGGGAGCAAAGCTCCAACAGCGGCAGGCAGCAGCAGGCCACTTGGCTCACTTTGCCACGGCTTTGCCTGAGGGCGGGTTTTCCTAGCCGCGATGAGTGAGTGCAAGCGAGGCAGGTGGGCGTGGCCTCAGGTTACAGGGTTGGGTTGCCTAGCAACCAAGAGCATGCCCCTCGTAAATATGCTAGCAGTGGGGGCACCAAGATGGAAGATGCTGTGATGCAACACAGTAGCCCAGTCCAGGACACACGAGGTGCAAATGGAAAATGCGAGCAGACAGTCCGAGGGGAGCAAAGCTCCAACAGCAGCAGGCAGCAGCAGGCCACTTGGCTGACTTCGACACGGCTTCGCCTGAGGGCGGGTTTTCCTAGCTGAGGCGAGTGAGTGCAAGCGAGACAGGTGGGCATGGCCTCACGTTGCAGGGTTGGGTTGCCTAGCAACCAAGAGTATGCCCCTCGTAAATATGCCGGCAGTGGAGGCACCAAGATGGAAAATGCTGTGATGCAACACAGAGGCCCATCGAGGACACACAAGGTGCAGATGGAAAATCTTGTCCCTGTTATCTCTTCCTTCGGGGTGTTACATCACTTCTACGCGGATGACACTCAGCTCTTTCTCTCTTTCTCATCTTTCAAACCTGGCATCCATTCCACTCTTTCTTCCTGCCTTACTGCTATTAAGTCATGGATGACTTATCATTTTCTCACCTTAAACACCTGAAAGACTGAAGTTATTTTCTTTCCTGCTAATGTACTTCCACCTCTGTCTCCTCCTCCCTCTATCCTCTTTCCTCCCTCAAATCTGTTGATTTCCCCTACTGCCCGCAATCTCGGTCTTTACCTTAACTCTAATTTTCCTTTCGCCCGGGAGGATAGCTCAGGGGCAGCGTGCTTTCCTTGGAAGCAAAACGACATGGAGCAACACAGGATCGATCGCCGGGTCCGTGCTTAGAAACCTCTGGGTATTAAGCGCATTATAAATAACCTATCATATCATATCATATCACCCGTCATATCGCACTCACTTCTCGTGCCTGTCATTTTTGCCTCTACAATATTCGTAGAATTTGACCTTTTCTTACTTTTCATGCCAGTAAGCTCCTAGTTTCTTCACTAATCTTTTCTCTGCTTTTCTACTGTTCTGTTCTACTTTTTGGTATTCCTTGCTCTCGCCTAGCCCCTCTTAGATCAATCTATCATTCTGCCATTCACTCACTTTGTTTACTTTCCTATCATGACTCAATCCCCTCTTCTATTGACTCTCTTGGATGACTTTCCTTTCATTCTCAGCTCAAATTCAATTTCCTCCGCCTCCCCGATTACCTTGCTTCTCTTCTCTCATTCTATTCTCCTTCTCGGCCTCTCCGCTCTTTTGGACTTTTCCTACGTACTGTTCCCCATGCCCCTTGTGCACAATCTTGCTTTCGATCTGCTCGCCCCTCTTCACTGTTTGTTTGTTTGTTTGTTTGTTTGTTTGTTTGTTTTATTTATTTATATCATGCACCTGACCCGGAGGTAATTGGGTGCTAGAGCAAAGTAATGGTTACAGGCATAGAATAGGCATTTGTGTAAATTAATACAGTTTGAACATTCAAGGAAGATTACAATGGTACATATATGCATATTAAACATTATACAAATTATACATAGGTCATAGCAGTAATATAGGAAGTATGACATATACTAGTTGTGCAGACAATCTAGCGGATAGAGGTATCAAGAGCTGTTATTTTATGTTTTGTTGAGTATCCATGTGATAACATGGTTTCTGAATTTGTCGAAAGTTTGAATAGACTGAATATTCTGAGGACACTGGAATCTTCTTCCTATATCTCTCTGCTCTATAACCTCCTACTCTCTTGTTTCTCTCTTCCTTAAAAAGTCACTTACTTCAGTCACCTGCCTGATTGTTACTGGCTGATCTTGAACACAATTGTTTATGCTGATTTTATTGTACTGCTGATTGTTCTTTGTGAAGCACTTTGGTAAAAAGCGCTATATAAAATATAATAAAATAAAAATGCAAAAATACAGTCATCTGGGAAAAGTGGCACAACAATCCAAGCTCCATTGGTACCACTCCCAGTTGTGGGGGGTACCATTTGAGAGGGTAAGGATTGACATTGTTGGTCCCCTTGACTCCCAAACATACTCAGGCAATAGGTTTATCTTGGTGCTGGTCGACCATGCCACCAGTCATCCTGAGGCTATCCCATTGAAGACTGTGGGCCTCATTACACGGTAGGCGGTAGGGGTTTAATGTTACCGGTAATGGAATACCGGTAACGTTAAATCCCCATGCTAATTACGACCCCGCTCACCGCTATTAGCGGCACCGCTAAGTACGGTGCCACTAATAGCGGTCAGTCCGCGGGGGCGCGACCCTCCATCCCGTAAATAACGCCATGCCGCTAATAGTACACCATCACAAGGCGAGCGGACATGTCAATAGCGGCATGGTAAAGCCCCCAAAAACCCCTTACCGGCATGGCGCTAATAACGCCATCGCGAACCACCCGTTAAAATAACTGTGCAGTGTTACCACCTGCCACAGGTGGCCACAATCAGCACAGGTGGAGGCAATGGAGATTGTGGCTGCTCAAAAGGAGCACACCACACCCCTTCCCACACCCCTTCCCACACCAAGATGGTTCCAATACTAGCAGCATTACATGACCTGGAGGACCTGATAGCAGCGCAGCTGCAACAACAACAGGCAGCACAGAGGAGACGCAGGAGGAGGAGGAGGGCAAGACAGGCACAGCAAACACCACCACGGCACCTAATCATACCACAGAGGCACCCACCAATTCCCAGGATCAGAGCCAGTCCATTTAACCTAACACCTGAGCAGATACACACCCTGTACCGTCTGGACCGGGATACCATCACCAGCATCGTGGACATGATACACCACGACATTGTGAGCCTCATAGACATCAGAACTGCCATCCCCCCTCTACTGAAGGTGGTGACTGTGCTCCACTTCCTGGCCACAGGCACCTACCAGCATACAGTGGGGCAGATGCATGGCATCTCCCAACCAGTATTCTCACGCACACTGAACCAGGTACTCGATGCCCTCCTGAAGCATGCACCCAAACACATATACATGCCACAGACTGCCCAGGAGATTGCAAACACCAAAGTCGGTTTCTATTCACTGGCAGGCATCCCAAGTTGCATCGGGCCATCGACTGTACACATGTGGAATTGGTCGTCCCACATCACAATGAAGTAGTGTACCGAAACAGGAAGCAATTCCACTTCATCAATGTCCAAATGGTATGTGACGCCAACAAGATAATCACACATTGCTGTGCCAGATTTCCCGGATCTACCCATGATTCCATGGTCCTGCCGAACTCAACTATCCCACGCTACATGGAGCGACAAACGGGACAGCGTTCGTGGCTACTTGGTGAGTAGCAGGCCAAGCATATGGCAGTGTGCGTGGGGCGGGGGGAGAGATAGATACTCCAACAGGGTGTGCGTGGGGGGGAGAGATAGATACTCCAACTGGGTGTGCTTGGGGGGAGGGATAGATACTCCAACTGGGTTGCGTGGGAGGGGGAGAGATAGATACTCCAACTGGGTGTGCGTGGGGGGGAGAGATAGATACTCCAACTGGGTGTAGCCTGTAGTCCATCGTCCAAATGCACATACAGATGTAAGCCAATGAAATGAACAGGCCACACTTGAGGTGAACAGTAACAGGACCCCATTCCTTCCCCCATATAGGTGACGCTGGCTATCCCCTGAAGAGGTGGCTCCTCACACCTCTACGGAACCCACAGAACAGGCACGAAAAGGAATACAATCGTGCACATACCTGTACCCGCATCGTGATCGAGCAGACTTTTGGCCTATTGAAGTCACGGTTTAGGTGCATTAGCAGGTCTGGTAACGCTCTCCTGTATGGCCATGAGAAGGTGGCCAAGATCACCATGGCATGTATCATGCTGCACAATATGTGTATCAGACGGAATGTGCCACTGCCCCCTGACGTTGAAATAGAATCACCTGATGAGGATGATGATGGTGATGAGGATGGAGGTGAAGGGGATGCAGGTCATGCAAGAGGGGATGACCAGGAGGGACGTGCTGTGAGGCAGCATCTGATCAACCAAATATTCTGAGTAACAAGTTCTCGTACTGTCACATGGATATGGCTAGTGGTGCACTGGTGTCTGTTTGTTAGCTCACAATGGACCCTGGCGTCAATAAATTAAACATACACAATGAAGAAGTCCAGGCCTGTGTTTTGCTCTAACACCAGTGTATTTATGAACTCAAACAGGAAAATGTGCATGTACCCAAACATCCCACCACCCTACCCCCCACCCCCCACAACTGTCCCATCACACCCTACCCCCCACACCCCACAACTGTCCCATCACACCCTACCCCCACCCCCCACAACTGTCCCATCACACCCTTCCCCCACCCCCCACAACTGTCCCTCATGTGTCTTCCACAATTTTTCCATCCAGACATGCACAAGGAAGCATGGATATTCACTCCCTATTGGTCATTGCCTAATCCAGCATTTGGAGGCTGCCGGGAGGAGCGCCTGGTGGTGCGTGCGGAGCGTCGGAGTGGGCTTGTCTGCTGCGAACTGGCGGACGAAGAAGTGGCAGACTGTCCTGGTGCTGGTGGTGGTGGAAATTGACGGTCCATTGCATCCGCAATGCGTGTGAGGACCTCACAAACTCTGATGAGCTCCCCACACAGCCTGTCTGTGCAGGTCTCCATACTCTCCCTGGAGAGCCTGGATGTCTCCCTAATCTCCGCCCTGAGACGGCAGCCTCTGCCACATGCTGACCAACCAGCACAGTGAGAACCTGTTGCCGCTGGATGATACTGGCCAGGTCACGGGCAGTGTCGGCCTCTGGTGGTGTGGCTGCTGTGCATTGTGATGCTGGCAGGTGTACAGATGGAGGCACTGGGGGGCTACTGAATGATCCCATTGCCTCGTCACCAGTGATGTTGGAGCCAGGTGTGTGATGGGATGATGGCTTGGGGGTTCTGGGTGGGCTTGGGGTGTGCATGCCCAACTCGAATTCAGTTGGGTCCTCCACATCAGTTAATGGTGCAGTGGCTGCCGCCTCTCCTGCCGAACTAACAGTGGCTGAGGGTGGTCTGTCGGTGGCTGTGAGTGGTGGTGATGAGTGAACCTCCTGAGGTGGGGCTGTTGGGTTTGGTGTGGCCTTGGCAGTGGCGCTTGAACGATCTTTGGAACTCTGCAAATGGAGCCTTGCGCCTTTTCCCCTTGATGTCGTGGGGGTGTCCTCGGTGGGCTGTGGCCTTTTCTTCTTCTGCGCAGGGGGTGCCTGGGATGCATTCTCACTGTCTGTATGTGACCCTCTCGGGGACAAGAAGGGGGATGGCATTGGTTAGGGTTCCATGTACTTAATGCAGGATACATCATCAATGCAGTTGTGGGCATTTGCAATTCATTGTGAAGGGTACAGGTGATGTGCCAGTTCAGTGGCTCATCCATGCAGTGTTGTGTGTGGCACTTGGCTTTGTTGATGTGTGCATGTGTGTGTGTTTGGGTCTGGCACTGACATGGGCAGGGTGGGATGCATGTGTGGATGTATGGCCATCCATGAGGTGAGCCTGGGCTGACATTTGTGGGGACTGCAGATGTACATTGCATGCTTTCATCAGTACACTTACCTCCATCCGACGTGTCTGCCACGCCATGCTCCATCCTCCCGACTCCCGCGATATATTCGACTCCAATCAGGTTGGCGCATGTCTCCTCCCATTCCTTTAGCTTGATTGGCGACCCAGATCCGCCAGCGGTGGCAGTGTTATGATTCTCTGCCAGGATCATTCTGACCCGGAGTCTCAGGTCATCCCATCTTTTCCTGCACTCACGTACATTGCGGGTGCTGGTGCCCACGGCACTTACTTTCATTGCCACTTCGGCCCAGATAGCCTTTTTCTTAAGGAGGGTCTCCCACCGCATGTCGTTAGCGAAGACCACTGCAGCATTGTCTGCTAAAGTTTGGGTCAGCATGAGTAACTCCTCATTAGAGAACTTTGCTTTCCGCTGGCAGTCAGTTGTTTTTTTCAGTGCCTTGGGCATGGTAAGGGTATTCCAGTAAATCTCAGACAGCAAAGTACCACAAACAGGTCCAGGGGGCAGAGGATGGCAATGGATTGTGTTTTTAAAGATGGCCGCCGTGCTCTTTCCCGTTCCTGTGCAATGATGCTATTTCCGGTTCCGCAATTTAACGGTCACCGCTAATAGCGGTGATCGCATATTTGCATCCAGCGTGAGGGCGGAGTTGCTATCTGCACTTTCGTCGAGGGCGGTAAGTGACTTTTTGGGGTCTTTAGCGGCATGGCGGTTGGGTCATTACCGGCATGGCGCTATGCTCGTGTCCGCGTACTCGTAATGGTGCGCCACTAGCGCCCTCTTGCGAGGGCGGACACGTTAAGAGCGCCATGCCGGTAATTGTGGATTTTTACCGCACAACGTGTAATGAGGCCCTGTGACTGCCAAGTCAGTTGCAAAAGCATTACTTGACGTATTTACTAGGATTGGCTTCCCTAAAGAAAGTGTGTCTAATAGGGGCAGCAACTTTATGTCAAAGTATATGCAGGCCATGTGGAAAGAATGTGGTGTCACCTAACGGTTTTCATCCACATGACACCCACAAATCAATGGTCTAGTTGAGCGGTTTAACAGGACCCTTAAAAGCATGATTGGGGCTCTGGAAGACCCCAAAGAAGAACATGGGATCTTCTATTGCCATGCTTACTGTTTGCCTGCAGAGAGGTACCTCAGGAGGGGTTTGGCTTCAGCCCCTCTGAGCTCCTTTTGTCAAGGAGGGGTGGGAGATGCCCACTCCCCCTGTCACTATCAATGTAGTAGACTATGTGCTAGGACTCAGAAAAAGGATAGTACTCCTGATGGGTCTGGCTAGTGAGAAACTGAAGGCAGGGCAAGCACTGATGAAACATTGGTATGACCAGAAGGCTTCTCTCATCAATTTCACACCAGGTCAGCAAGTCCTGATCATGAATCCTATAAGGCCTAGAGCTTTACAGGACAAATGGTCAGGCCCTTACACCGTGGTGGAGTCACTTGGTGAGGTCAACTATTTAGTGGACATTGCAAGGGCTGGACAAGCTCCAAATGTGTTCCATGTGAATAGACTGAAGGCTTTCATCCCAGGAATTTAAATCGCTGCACTGCTGCTGACTTTGGATGTTGATGAGGAGGAGTCAGAACCTTGTCCTGATGTTTTCCAGGGCAGTCCTTCAGACAGCTCCATTCAGGGTTTCAAAGTGGCCCCTCAACAGACTTCTGTTCAATAAGAAGAGGTGAAAAGTTTGCTGAGGCAGTTTTCCCCCTTGTTTTCACAAGCTCCTGGTTTGACACCTTGGTGAAAACATGACATTGACACAGGAGAAAGTGTAATAAAAGTAGGGGATACAGAATGTCCGATAAAGTAAGGTCTTACATTAAGACAGAGGTCAAAGAAATGTTGGATCTTGGGGTGATTGAACCCTCCA
Organism: Ambystoma mexicanum; assembly: GCF_040938575.1. Classification (NCBI taxonomy): domain Eukaryota; kingdom Metazoa; phylum Chordata; class Amphibia; order Caudata; family Ambystomatidae; genus Ambystoma; species Ambystoma mexicanum. The sequence goes on from NC_090929.1 coordinate 1,093,832,230, forward strand.
GTAGTCCTTGGTCCAACCCTGTGGTTTTGGTTCCAAAGGCAGGTACCTCTGAGCTGAGGCTCTGTGTGGTTTACAGGGCTCTGAAAGCTGTCACCAAGACAGATGCACACCCCTTGCCCAGAACAGATGAGCTGGTGGATACTCTGGGTGCCTCCAAATACCTCAGCACATTTGACCTTACTGCAGGCTATTGTCAAATAGTTCTTGCAGAACATGCCTTGGATAAAACAGCTTTCTCAACACCAGAGGGTCTTTACCAGTTTAGGTGTTGAAGAATGCACCTGCCACTTTCCAAAGGCTTGTGAATCATGTCCTTAATGGATTGGATGAATTATGTCTTGCAGACCTGGATGATATAGCAGTTTTCAGTGTCACCTGGGAGGATCATGTGAAACACCTTAGGATTGTGTTGCAGGCTCTTCACAAGGCCCACTTGACCATAAAGGCCAGTAAGTGCCAGATTAGACAAGGTTCAGTGGTCTACCTTGGGCATGAAGTAGGTGGAGGGGGGATACCGCCTCTACCCAGTAAAGTACAAGCAGTACAAAACTGGCCTACCCCCACTAGACAAACCCATGTCAGAGCCTTTTTAGGGCTCATTGGGTACTACAGAAATTCATGGCAGACTATGGCACCATAGCTGCCCCCCTGACTGTTCTCATAACTCCTGAGAAACCCAAGAAGGTAGCTTGGTCTGAAGAGTGTGGGTCCTTCAATGGATTAAAAGACTCCTTGTGCCAGGCCCCTGATTACCAAATACCTTTTATTGTGCAGACAGATGCCTCTGAAACTGGGATAGGAGCTGTACTATTACAAGTAGATGAGAAGGGTAAGGAACACCCTATTGGATTCATTAGTCGCTAGCGTAAGGACAGAGAGCTCAGGCAGTCCACAGTAGAGAAAGAATGTTTCTCTGTTGTGTGGGCCCTAAGGAAGCTGAGGCCCTATCTCTATGGGACCCTGTTGACTGTGCAAACTGACCATAATCCCTTAAAGTGGCTAATGAACATGAAGTGAGAGAATCCAAAGTTGCTCATGTGGTCTATAAGGCTTCAGGGCTTTGGCTTTACTATTGAGCATAGGCCAGGTGTCCAACATAGCAATGCTGATGGGTTGTCCAGAATGTTTAACCAACCTGAACATGAGACTCATCCAGGGGTGGATTAATTCCCCCTGTCCTGGGTCTGGGAGGGGCGAGTGTTAGGAAAGATTCCCATTTATGTGAAGTTTTCCCTCCAGTTTTGTACCCCCCAACTTTCTGCTGCTGTTTTAACACCATAGCCTGGCTTTGCCAGTGGAGCACAGCCTTCAGCTGCATTCCCCTGGGCTTTTCGCTCACTTTGTTATGGGGAAACTGACATGCCCTTAAAGACAGTAAGTACTGGGAGACTTTGTTTCCCTTAGTCCTTTCCAATGTTGCAACTTTTCTGCAACATGTAACAAGTGCACAATCTGAACGGGCAAGGGGTTTTCAGTGAAACTCTCACTGAGGATGGAGACGCCCCGTACGTAGTAAATACTACTTCAAATAAATTATAAGCCGTCAATGGTTATGTTTTTCTTTCAAAAAATAGAAGTTCAATAATTTTCCAAATGTCCAAAAATTGAGAGTAGTCCAATTGTTTTTATTCAAAAGTGATCTGCAGAGGTCCTTGCTGATGCATTTCGGACTCATAGGTCATTCTTCAGGGCGGGCTCTAAAAATATCAACAGACATGAGGTTACACAAACCCTTTTTATACTTAATATGGGGGTTACATTTCACAAAAAATTCAAATCAACACAAAAGATATTGAAGCATACCTGTCAAATAATGAGTCTCAGCTCAAGTGTTAAACAATCCGTATTCCTTTGAGAAATTGCTCACACTGTTTGATCAAAGATTCTTCACCATGTTTTAGCCACTAGCAACAAACACAAAAAATGTGCAATCCTGTAAGAGTCCTCAGTTTATCTCGTTAACACATCAGTAACATTGGTCTGTATTGATATCGTCTATTTTGTCAATATACATCTGTTACCTTGATCTTTGTCCAAACTTAATAACTTGTGTACAGATCTGTAAACATCAAGTTTGCTGTTGTTTTGAATGCGGAGCCGCTCTCCTGTTACCTGCAATGAGTGTAAAAAAGTAGTACCTAAACTTAAAGGCTTGTAAGCAGTGTTGAGTTGATACAATATACTTAATAATTCTGTAGAGAAAATACACGAGCACACTTGCTCTTAGAAATTCGCTTACCTAATGTGTTTAACTTTCTATATCCCATTTTACGGCATGTGGAAAATCTTGTAACTGCAAAATAGGGAGGTTGCTTCACCGTATTGGGGAAAAACCACATGTCAAATGCTGCGTGCGGCACTGTCTGACACTCGCTCCGTGACTGTTAGAACTAGAAATAATGGTTAGTTACTACAAGGATGTAGGTGCAGCTTTTCTGCTGTATAGCAGTGCCGTGGTCAGCCAGCATCTCTGTGTCATTAGCAACGGTGGTTGCACAATGTACCTTACAGTACAGTGGGCTTGGGTCTTCCTGTCATTTCCAAAGGCCCTAGGATTTTTTAGGAGAAGTGCAGGTGGGCCTTGGACAGGGATGGTGGCAGCTTATCTTTTTATGTAACCCTTTCCTGCCATGCAAACCACATTTACCGTGTTTGGCAGAGAAGGGAGGCCTGGCTCCAAAATGGCCATGCCACGAGGTTCTTTGTCCTGTCCTTTGGCCATCTTGCCCCATCAACTTCCCCAGATCAAGCTGACCTGTGTCATTCCATATTTGGACATACATTCTCCCATGAAATGCCAAGCTTTCGCGGGCTTCTGCATGCCTTCTATGTGTGCCCCCAGGATATGGGCTGGACTGTCTAATTGCAATCCACATCCTGGGTGCCAGAGAGTCTGGTGTGCTGTGAATGACTGGGACCACCATGGTCCATGATTGGTACACGTATGGTGTGCCTGTATGAGAGCAGATCTCCCATTGGGTCTTCTTCGCTTTGGCACAAAGGAGATTCTGGATAAGAGAAGGCTCCAAACACCCATACCATGCCGATCTCTTGAGTTCTCACTGAACGAAGGATAGGATCCAAGTATCCTGAAACCAAGAAGCCGAGTTGAGGAACCGCTGGTGACCCGCTGGAAGGTTTGGCACCCTGAGCCCGATGTTGTCCCGCTGGACCCCTCTGCATCTGATCAAACTAAAAGGTCTGCAAAGATGCTTTAACCCATTAGAATAATGGAACCAACTATTCTTGGCACCTTCATCAAACCCTGCAAGTAAGCCTTCTCGGAAGTGTCCCTGGACCAACCAGTGGGCTGACCAGCTAGTGCAGGACCTTTCCTCTGATACCACTGCCATTTTGAGGAGACCCTTGAAACTTGGTACATTGCAAGCTCTGTGTTCACGGCACTCTCACACTGAATTTCGTACACTTGGGATTCCCAGGTCTGGAGTAAAGAGAGAGCACCCGAACCGGAGTACATGCTGTTACTGTGTCGCCCAGCTGTGGTGAGGAACTTTGCAGGTGCTTTGCTGCTGTGCGCCTCTGTGCCCTGAAGCCTGCTACAGTGAAACTGGCCTGATCCATCCACCAGCAGCAGAGAAATCGCCAATGTCCCGCTGGGGAATCAACGCTGTAACTTTGCTGCTGAAAACCGCAGAGCCACGCAACTGCTGCATTTGAACCTGCAGCCGAAGTAGACTCGACTGCCGAAGTTTGGTCCGGAGTGCACCGGCCCCTAGCACATCCATCAATTTTTACGCACAAGTATCCCCTGTGGGCCACTCTACTTTCCACAGATAGCCTGGCCTATCAAACCATTCCCAACTCCTGGAATCTGTTCTGCTCTTTTGGGGAGACCCTCCACGAATATTCTTCATCACCTCACCCACCTTCCTGAACTGCTACAGACCCTAAAAGAGACCCCGTTTTCGCCCTTCTGCACTATCGCGTGCACCAGCATCTGAAAGCACATTTGAGCACTAGGCTCCTCTCAATGTAGAGACTGGACTGCCTTTCAGTTAGGTTTTGAACTGTGCAGAGCTGGCCAAAGATAATTCGCACTGCCTGTTTCCTTCCCTTGCAGGTTGTGGACCCATGATGTGCGTTTAACCCTTTAGGCCACTTGGAATTGTATATATGTATTTTAGTAGGATTGTGTAGGATTAAAAGTATTACTGTTGATTATTACTGTGTGTTGAACTTCAAAGGCCTTGAATAAATGTACTTATATTTTTAATATAGATGCACCTGTATGGGAGTGATTTGTAAGTGTCCTTTACTCCCTCTGCTCATTGAGGTCTTTCAGTCACCCTCACTCCTCCTGAGACTTAGGGCCTCATTCCGAGTATGGCGGTAGGGGGTTAATGGCACCGGTAAGGATGCCAGTGGCGTTAACCCCCTACCGCCACATTCCGAGGTCCCTTAGCAGGTCCCACCAGGAACGGCTGGTCTGACCAGCTGTTCTTAGTGGGACCCGTTAAGGGACCAGTGAGCAAATAACTTTGCTCCTTCCCCATTCCCATTGAACCCTATGTGGGCTCAAATGGGAATGGGGAATGGTTTTCTGAATGGGGACTTACCGGGTCCTCCAAGGTTGGAATGACCCGGTAAGTCCCCATTCAGAGACACCGGACCCGGGTTTGGAGGCAGCCATGGTGCTAATAGCACCATGGCTGCCTCCAAACTCGGAATGACCCCCTTAGTCTTGACCACCGCCAATGCTACCTTGATTGGTCTGGCTTGTCCAGAAGGTTACCCTGTTCCAAGAAACTAGGCCGGACTTCTGGACCTCTGCCCACCAGGTCAGAGTTCAGAAATCCGTTTTAACACCCCCCTCCCTTCTTTAGTAGTGGGCATGGCATCAGTCCTGCCTTTCCACCTTGTCACCCTTTGTCTTTCGTGGTGGTGAACGCACTTGCCAATTCTCCCATCATCTGTGCTGGGAAATCTCTGAGCCTTTGCAATTATTGGGTAATGCTGTCTGTTCTGCGTGATATATCCCTGGCATGATGCGATCTTTGGTCCCTATCCTTCCTTAGGCCGTCTGTGCCTTTTTCGTCTCCCCACATTGTGTCTCGGTCCGGGCCCTTCCCTTGAGAATGATAGAAGGACCACCCTACCCCCTCATCCTCACTCCCCACTAGGTCATCATCGAACCCTGTATCTCCATCGGCACTGTCAAAGTTCTCCTGGAAGCTGAGCCTCCTGAACACTGCCCCTCCCTGCTGCCTCTCTTCTATGTTACTCGTACTTCCGCACTCACCCCTAACAGAGGAAGCTATGTCGTCTCTGTCTATTCGCAGAGTAGCCCTGATATGTTTCCCACCTTGATGTCGCTCTCTCCTCCCCTGCGTCTCTCCCTCTTTGTCATCACTAAAACGTGCTAAACCCAACTTCACTTGCACTTCCCTCACAGCGTGCCTATCTTCTTCCACGCGCCGTCCCTCTCTAAGGAGCTGATCCCCTCCAACTTCCTCTCGTCCTTCTTTATTTGCACTTGCCTTTCCCTCTCTACTTTTGCCCTCGTTCTTGCCATGTACTTAAGCTCTCTCTCTGTCTCCTCACGCTCTCGCACTTCTGCCTTCTGTTTCTTCTTGCATACTCTTTCAATCTCTTCCTTCTCCTCTTTCTCTCATCTCTCTACTTCTTCCATTTCCACTGCCCATTCTCTTGTTTCATCAACATCCTTGCAACCCACTGCTTTTAGGTTAGGGCTTCCATCCCTCTACATTCCGATGTAATTTAAGCAATATTTGTCCGCCTACCCACTCGTTCGGAACTATGTGCTCTGGTCCCTCCATTCTTCCCTCTATCCCTGTGTCATTCTCCTTTAGTCATGCTTTAATCTCGCTGCGCTCCCTGTTTTCGCTGCATGCGCTTCGCATTCCCTTAGCCACTTGTCCAGTCTCGTCTGGGCCCTCCCTCTTACTATATTCTGGATGTGCAAATATGGGAATGGTATACCCTGCACCGCTCTTAATTCCATCCCTGGATATAATCTCTGGGCCCTCGCTGTTGCGCCTTCGCTTTAAGTGGTCAGGAAGAGGCAGAGGAGTAGGAGGCGAGGGTTTTGTGCCACTGCCCTCTTTTTGGTTCAGCATCCAGTAATGCCACGCCATGTCCCCCCCCATCATCCTGAAGCATCTTCCACAGCTCATATATAGCCATTTGTTTTGCTTAACTTCTTCCCCTTGTACGCCTCATGTATATGCGTGTGTAATGGTTGCTGCACACATTTGGAAAAGCTCCCTCCTTTTGGCCATGGCTTAGGCAGCTTGTCCTCTGTGCCTCGTGTCCATTCCGCGATATACTTCTTAAATCTTGTCCATATAGCGTGGAAAGGACATGCACATGTGCTGTATGGGTGTATCCCCCATGTTTTTGCCGGAATAATTTACTTCAATACTTACTTGACCCCAAGTTGGGGTTTTCGATACTTCCACTGTTACCAGACAAACTCACTTTATTTTACCTCAATACCAGAAGTACAAATAGCTCTCTGAGCCAAGAAAATCACCAGCCCCTCTGGCTTTCGACCACTAACCTGAGAGTGGTGTGCACACCGCCCTTCTGCAATCCACTGCCTCAAAAGGCACATCAACCAAACCTGCGCACACGCCTTCCGTGCACCACCCCAAAACACAACTCCCTTTCATCCCTCGATGGTTGTTTACAACCACTGAAAAGTTCTGCACCCACGTCTGCTCCAAGTCCTATACGCGAACCTGATCTGTGACATCACCTCTACAATAAAGGAAAGAGAGAGAGAGAAAGAAAATATATTGCCGACACCCGCCCCTTCACTGAATTTATCACACCATTTCCAAATTGCACCAACATCCCAACAAGGACAAACAACAAATACATGGCCGTCTTCCTGCCTCCTAACAGGGGATACCAACATTTCACGTGTTCAATCTGTAAGTACAGCGTCGCTTCCTCTATTTGCCATATGGCTGAGTCTATACTTACACAACGTGATCAGCTGACATCGCTCGGCCACCGGCTCTCCCCTAAACTGCCACTCTGTCTTTCTGGCCTGCTGGGCATCCCACGTGCAGCATGCAGGAATTTCTCCAAGGCGGTACCTGAGGGCCTCTTCACGGTGTGCACCTTCCTTATATCTCTCAGTCTCTGTGGGTCACCTCACAGCCCTCCAGGCATTGCAACGAGTGACGGCATTGTGGTGATAGAACGTAGCCAACTGTCCTCTGTTACCACTTTGTAATAGTATTCCAGAGGACAGGGGGCATTCACATCAACAAAACCACAAGTTACCAGAGTATCTAGGGCCCATCCAAAACCTTCCCCGTGGCAATAATGGAAGACTCAGCCATGGGGCAAGTTGCACTATCTTTTATTCTTCAATAGACAGGTATCAGACAGGATATAATAGAATCTCTGGCAATCTCAGCATCTGAGCCTGTGTCACCTGGTTTTCATCGTGGTGACACAAAAACATTAACACCATCCCCAAAAACCTATGGCAACCACCTATTGGTTAGCTCAGGCATACTACCTATAGAACCCATATACATCTGGATTCTCACTGGTCTTCCCATGTCAGCTGGCTTCTCCTGAGACTCCCCCACAAAACTGTCTATTACTTTGTTGTAGGGTTGCACGAAGACCATGATCTGAGTGTCTGGATTGGCTGGGGGGGTTTCCCCAGGACTGGAACCCTGTTCTGTTCACTGCGCTCGGTGTACCTTTTCAAGGTAATGAGAAAGACTATGGGCCTCATGCTGAGTTTGCCGGTCCGGGAATAAGGATGGTGGTAAACTCACCGGTACCCTTGTTTCTGGACCGGCAAACTACAGGTTTGTCTGCCGGAGCTGCTGTGCCCGACAGGTCTGATCCTGCCGGGCCCAGCAGTCACAGTAGGCAAAGCTGTCATGGAAGCACTGGCACTTTTAACAAAGGTGCCACTGCTTCCGTGCCCCCACTCCCATAGAATCCCATGGGACTCTATGGGAATGGGGATTAACAAAATTACTGCGCCTGACTTCCCGGCCTCCGGACTTGTAATAGCCCGGTGGCACCGGAAAGTCAGGGGCCAGTAATTTTTTATGGGTCCGACGGCAACCCGCTGGTAGCACCAGTAGAGTTACTGCCGGATCCATAATGAGGCATTATATGTCCCTGTTGTTGCCACTTGTCTGATCACCTAGCCTGAGAGAGTGCCTGCAGGTTGCAGTTTTTGGTGCACAACGCATATATCAATCTTGTCTACTTCGCTCGGAACAGGTCCTCTTCTCACTATTAGTAAATGGCTATTGTTTGGCTCTACTGGGTCACGTGTGTGAGGACCCCAAAACTGATCCTCTCTGTCTACAATTATGAGGATTTTATTCTGTATTTCGCAGGTGGCTCACCACCTTGGGAATCAGGAATTTTCCACCCGCCCTTGTCCTTGGCTGCGAACACCGTCTCTGTGCTTCGTGCTGCAGGGACTGCAATAAGGCTCCGTGTATTTGAGGGCTGTGGTTTCACATGTGTTCACTACAGTCATTCTATGGTTTCCCGATGCATTCTAATATCTTCTTAGAGGTTAGTCATGATAGAGACCTATAGCTTCCATGTACGTTCCCGTAGCTCCTTATGGTTAGTTGTCGTAAAGCGGATGCAAGCTCGGTCCACGTATGCTTGACTTTCTTGCATGTCAGCATTCGGCTAAACGAAAGGAAATATCTCTTGACAGTGTACATATATATCTGTCCCCTATCTATACAAGGTGTAAGCATGTTCTTCGTGTATACCTGAGTGTGTCTGTGTATCTTCGTGCAGGAATGCAAATTTGCTTCATGACTAACGCTGCTATGTCGGGTTGTCACTAGTGACATCATCACGGCCAGATCTTGTCATTAGTCAACCTGATCCATCGATGAGGCACCTGTCTCTTCGGAACCGTTGACTGGATAAGGTTTAAAGGGTCTTCTGAGAGACTATCTCTTTGCATATGTGGGATACACTGGCGCGTCTGGTGATTGGCTGAACAGTGAGTTGCATCTTTCGTTTCTCATTCTTCGGGCTGACATTCGCATAGGGGACATGAGGACCATTCCAGGGACCCCCTCTTCAATGTTGTGTGTTGCTTCTGATGGCTAACAATAAAATGGAGCGCCTGGGACCATTTCAGCTCAGTTTCTCTGCATACCTTGTATAGCCTTAACTTAAGGTCGCAGTTGCAGTGTTCTACATGCATGCTAGAATGTGGGTGGTAGGCACAATGAAACTGCTGGGCTATTCTCAGAGCTTTGCATAATTCCCTAATAACTTGACCGGTAAAGTGAGTACCTCGGTCACTGTCTATACAAAGGGGCAGTCTAAATCGAGCTATACATTCAGTTAATAACTTCTTGGCTATGGTGATTGCATCTGCCTTTCTAGATGGATAGGCTTTTACCCGCCATGAGAACACATCAACAACCACTAAACAATACAGATGCGTCAGACAGTAGGGGAGCTGTGTGAAATCTATCTGCACATGCAAGAATGGATCTTCTGGTATAGGGCATTCAGATAGTTTTGTGGACACTGCTCTTCTGACATTGGGCCTCATTCCGAGATTGGAGGTAGTCAGGGCGCTATTTGTGCCATGACTGCCTCCAATAACGGGTCAAGCACCGGTATGGTTCAATGGGGACTTACCGGTGCAGTCCGACCTTTGCAGGACTGGTAAATCCCCATTGAAAATGCCATTCCTCATTCCCATTTGAGCCCCCATAGCGCTCAATGGGAATGGGGAAGGCGCTAATGACAGTTCCGCAAATTGCGTTACCTTTATTGGCTCTGAATTCCCTCAACGGGTCCCGTCCATAACGCCTGGTCAGACCAGGCATTAAAGGAGGGACCCGCTAAAGGAACTCATAGTAGGGCGGTAAGGGATTACCGACACCAGTCTCCTTACCGGTGCCGGTATCCCTTACCGCCCCACTCGGAATGAGGCCCATTGTATGATAAACATGTTACACAGTGTTTACAATAATGATGGGCCATAGAGGCTAACCCAGGCGCTATCCAGTCTCTTTGGAGTGCTGTGACCATGGCGTTTTTACTTAAGTGGGCCACGCCTTGGGCTTCGTGGACCAAGTAAGGGAGCAGCACCTTGGGTGCCACCAGGCGGCCGTCTGGGGAGAGCCACAAGGAGAGTGCTCCCAGGATATACCTACGCTAAATCCAGATCACCTTCTCAGTCTCTGGAGCTTGATCTTGGAGGATCACCAGACTGGCAAGAGACTGGATGATTGACCGTGGACTTTCATCAGGAGCCAGGGGCCCTTGAGGGCCACTCAGTGAACTGCACAATCTGCTAAATCATTTCCTAGAGCAATAAAGGATTGTGAGGGGTCATGCCCTCAGCATTTTACTATAGCAACTACAGTCAGAAGGAGTAATGCGTCTACTAGGGCTGCCCCATATTTTCCAATCTGGATTGGGGTACCAGTGGATGTCAAATATCCATGCTGTTTCCATAGGACATTGAAGTTGTGGACCACTCTGTGGGCATTTCTGGAGTCGGTGTAGATCATTACTGACCTACCCCGAGCCAGTGCACACGCACGGGTGAGAGTCAGAAGCTCAGCTACTTGTAACGACCTGTCTGTGGGAAATGTATAGGCTTCTAGGAGTGAGTTAGGTGCACATACGCCATGCCCAGAAACCAACTCTCCAATTTCTGGGATATGGGTATGGGTACATGAACCATCCATGAAGAGAATGAGCTGTGGGTTCAACAGGTATACATCAAACACATAGCAGGGGATAGCAGTGTTTGTATGACCACCTGCTAGTCATGTGACTCCCCATCCTGAGGGGTTGGTAACAATGAGGCAGGGTTAAGGACAGGACACTAACTTAGGGTCACATTGGCAGCAGAAATTAACAACTTCTCATACCTCGTGAGGCGGGAATTAGATACATGCTGGGTCTTACCTTTAAGAAATACGGCGTGGGGAGAAGAAATAGTGGCATGATGCCCTTGGACCAAGGAGTCGTTTTTCTCAATCAACAGGGTGGCAGTGGCAACAGCCCGACAGCAAGCTGGGAACCCACCACCACTGGGTCCTGAGCTATGCTGTGGTAGGATGCCGGCGGGTACTTATCACCATGTGACTGAGTCAACAAACCTTGAGCAAACCCGCTGTGGTCATTGCCAAATAAGACAAAGGGCCCTGCTATAATCCTTTAGACCTAAAGCCGGACTCATTGCGAGCTCCTGCTTAATGGTGACAAAGGAATCTTCTGCTTCCTGGGGTCACGGCAGGAGCTCAAGGGTCAAAACAGGGGTGAGGTTCTGGAGGGGCTTCTTGATAGATACAAACCTGCGGACCCATTTCCTACACTAACTAACCATCCATATGACTTCCCTATCTTCATTACCCTCTTTCTGGGCAAACCCTTGGAGAAGCTAACTATCTCCCAGCTAATCCAGCACACTGAATCTGTTGGTTGGCTCTGTGACCACCAGTTTGGCTTCAGAGCTGCCAGAGGCACAGAAACTGCTCTCCTAAACACCTGTGAAGATTGAGCTCTAATCTCGTTTCCAGTGCTCCTACCGTTCTGTTCCTTCTTGACCTTTCTTTCCACTGCCTTTAATACAGTCAATCATACTACCCTGATAATTCGGCTCTGTGATACCTTTGGCATCACAACCTGACTCTGGACTGGTTGATCTCCTTCCTCTCGGACAGACGTTCCCAGGTTCAACTGGGCCCTTTTCTCTTCACCATCCCACTCTCCACCTGCACAGTTCCTCAGGGATCTATCCTTGGCTTTTCAACATCTACCTGGCTGCTCTTGCCCACTTGATCTCTGCCTTCTCTGCTATCTTCCAGTGTTATGTGGATGACACTCAGCTTTCCTTCAAGCTTCCCTCCTCAGTCTCCTCTTCTTCCTGGCTGATTCCTGACTGCCTGTCTGCTATTCAGTCTTAGTTCTTTGCTAACAATCTCTGCCTTAATTTCAGTAAGACAGAGATCCTTCTCATTGGGTTCCCTGCTCCCTCTTTTCCTTCCACAGTCTGGCCATCCGCCATGGGCCCCCTCCCCTCAACCTCCTGTGAGGCAAAAAAACCTTGGTGTCATCTTCGACTCCTCTCTCTCCTTCTCTCCTCACATCATAGACTTTGCCAAGAAGGCCCACTTTCAGCTGTACATCCTCAGAGGCATTCTCCCTTTCTTCACCTTCCCCCAGAAACTCAACGTCTCCAGAGCTCTGGGTCCTCTCCAGGCTGGACTACTGCAACAACCTCTTCCTTAATCTGCCTAAATCCTCTCTTCGCCCCCTTCAACTCATCCAGAATAGGGCTGCAAGACTTATCCTTTGCCTCAAGCCCAGGGACTGCATCGCTCCAGCGCTAAAATCTCTCCACTGGCTCCTGGTTAGTTATACACCAGTCATAAGTAACGACTGTTGGGGCGGACCTCATGCCGCCTCTCCTTGGGCAGTCACTTGCCCCCCCCCCTGACTATCATACTCAGGCTAATTTGGTAAATCTGCTTTCTAGTGCCCCAACTGTTTGCAGTAATTACACTGGTTGAAAGCCGTGTTTGGGGAATATCCTTCGGCAGCTTGTCCTGCTGAAATGACTAGAAACCTCCCATTCCACGCCCCCATCCTGGGTTCCCTCCCCTTCCTTGCGGGAACTTTAAACTCTATATTTGTAGCGCAATAAACTTGGCATCTGTTGTTTCTTTCTGCCTTTCAACCTTCTCATGAACATAAATGTTGTGTGGGCAGCAACACTTTGACCAATCTCTTTCCTTTCCATCCAATCATTACAACCTTAATCCATTCTGCTTCTTTGGGTTCCAGCCCTATAATGAACTGTGCCACCACCGCCCATGGTGTGGTAATCATGATCCACAATGTTCCAAACATAATTTCAGCCATTGAAAATAGTCTGCAGGTTGTTCTACCTTAGCCTGTTTGCACAAGTTAATCTTGGCCCAATCAGTTTTTTGGGACAAATTGTAAGAATAGTTTGCACCATTCTATCAGTAAAGGTCTTTACATTTCTGGGTACAGCAAGTTCTTCCGTCAGCCAATTTGCTAGTGCTTCTAAGTGAAGTGATGTAATTTGACCCCACTTCGAAGTGACATCACGGGAAGTAATGGCACACGACCATTTACCCCTTGACAAAACAGTAAGTGGCATCAAATAGCATTGCTCCTCAGTACACTAAGAAAAATATGGTTACACTATCACTATAATATGGTATACATTTCATACAAGAATGGCTCACCATATGTAGCGTTAATATCAGTGTCTATAGGGCCATACTACGGAATTACTGTGAATGTAAGCAGACGTCCAACACAATAACCTGGACCATTGTACATCACTCGGGCTAAACTGTAAACAGACAGAGCATTTCAAAGAGGCCTAAACCCCAAAGCGCATACATCCAGTGCTTACCAAGTGTCTAGCTACAGACTGGAAACAGCTACTGTCTAACAAAGGTCCAATCAGAAAAACAATGGGCAGGAGGGTAGCCCAGAGCTTTGCCAATGGTTATGAATGATTTAAAACCTTCCAGCCATCACCGTTCTGTTTTGCTTATTTGGTCAGTAACCCACGTTTCTTTTTGTTAGATGAGAGAGGGGAACGATGTATTGCAGGTCACAGTAATTGCAGGGTTTACATTTTTTTAAATGTAAGCAGCAGCAGCTCCATGACATAACCCCTAGAAAAGGCCAATTTTATTATTTTCTTTGGTCCTTTATATCTTTCTTAATGCAAGCCTCCTCCAGCTTCTAAGCACTGGAACAGGAACTGTACCCATGCTGCACTGCATCCTCTTGTTTCCAAAGCAAGTGCCTTGCCCCTGAGGTATCCTTCCAAATATACATTTTCTTTTCTTGAGAAAGCGACAGATTGTTTAGCTTAAAGGTGGAGGGAAACATCAAATAAATTAATTATCTCACCTTGCGTCTATATACAGTGTGCCTGTGATGCAAGTCTGGTAGATCTGGGTCAGGTCACACAGTACCAAGGCAGGATTGGTGGCAGAAGCCACTGGGGACACCCCTCTCATCACAGACCCAGTGGCTCACTGGAAGTGCAAAGCAGACAATGAAAAAAACGGATGAGATTTGCGTTCATGTTTTACTGTCATTGTGTACTGAAGGCTGCTCTTACCCATTCCCAGCTAGCTGGACCTAGCCCCCAGACCCTTCCTGTTGCTAAAGTACCGGGTATGAGCTGCACAGACAGCTCCCCTCTGAACCCATCCATTGAGGCATCCTTCACTAGTGGTCTGCCAACCTGTTAGTGATGGCGGCTTCATGGTTTTTCCTGCATCACTGTCATTTCTCCAGCTAACGAGATATTGATTCCAGTTGAAATAATCTTTGCCACATTTAACTGCATTTACAACTGCCCTTTTCAGGTTCAACACAGATATCTGCTCTTGGCACTGCCTCTTTGTGCAGTGGCCCAGGGGTCGAAAGGACTCGTATAGGGGTAGCAGAGGAAGAGCCAGGGGTAGCAGTTGCTACCCCGGGCAACCCCAAATGAAGTCCCTGATCTTGAGGAATCTCTGGACCATGTTACAAAAGTCAGTGGCACTCCAAGAGGCATGCACTGTGACTAGGGTGTTGCCTCCTGCCAGAGGCTGTCTGAGTGGGAATACGCCAGTGCTGGAGATTAGTCGAGAATCTGCAAAGCCTTTGAACGTATCTGAGGACAGTGAAATCTGAGCTCTCATTTCAGGAGTGAACGGGCCTCCCCTTGGTTGTCTGGGTGTGGATTGGTGATAGGTAGGCACTTGTGAGGTGTCGGGACTGTCAGTTCGGTGATTTGGCGGGTTGTTTAAAGTAGCTGGTTGTGAGTGTCCAGAATGTCTTTGGGCTTTGTTTTGATGGGGGCTCTCCTTGGAGGACTGTATATAACCATTTGTATCTGGTTTTGTGGGTCGGGACCTGCAGGTTTGTGCACTCATTCTTCGTGGATTTTGCTTGCTGCTGGAGCCTTATCTGTGAGTCTTTTAGTGCCTCTGTCCTAGATTCGGTTATTCTCTTAGTGGCTTTGGGATACCAATCGAGTGAGCTGTGCTGTTTGCAAGGTAGTGATTCTATTTAGATCGAATGTACCTTCTTGAGGAAAATATCTAGGTGACTAGGTTTGTGTATACTCATGCCATTGTTCCAGGTACTTACATGTTTTCGGCGAAAAGTGTGTAAACATGAAGTGGGCAGGACTCCCTTTCGGAGGGAGCAGCACTTGTCTAGATTGCCCTGAACCCATTCTCCCAGGTGGTTAAGACAAGGTATGGCTTATTACGGGTCCAGGTCCATTCCTAAACCCATCAACCCAGGGACACCTTTGAGTCCAGGGGCTGGTGGTGTGGGTATGACTCATGAACTTAATCGCTCTGCCCTGTCTATTTAGCGGCTCATATTTCACTTAGTCCCAGTTCATTCATCGTACAGACATTTCAGAGACACCCACAGGTGTTGGTCAGATTCAGATAACTGCTGTTTTGCAGTTTATTTTCCACATTATTCTACTCACCATAAAGAGCAATGTTCAGTTCTTCAAAGACATGGGTAGGTATATAGGTATACAAATACAGCCTGTTACAACTTCCATACTGAGATAGAGGTGAGTGTGAAATGAAAAGCAGGGTAGCAACCTACAAGGTATGGGTCAAGACAATCTCAGGGTTCTTATTTAAAATGTTTTTTTTGCATGCATACAGACCACATTCACCCTACTGGGTCCTATGCCACTCTGACCGATTTGCGGTCTCAGGTCTTGTTAAGTCAGCAGGGAGATTGGATGCTCTGCTTTTACTGCAGTGGCCAACCGCTTTACTTTCCTTACTTCCGGTAACTAGTGTTGTTAGGCAGGGTGCTTTTCCTCCTATTATTCCAGACAGATTTTGGGTCTCATCACGAGTTGGGTGGTATCCCGGCTTAAATGCGCTGGGTTACTGCCCAATGTTAATAGCTTTACCGCAACTTGGTCCGGTGCAATTTGTGCCGGATCCGGAGTTGCAGTGTGGCCGTAATTCCCCATTTTGTTGGGCTTTTCGGCACTATTATCGCCAGCGGTAATTGCGCTGGCGGTAAGAGCGCTGAAAATGGCCTGAAAGTCAGCACAATCTCCTCCAGCTCAAAGTTGGAGGTGAGTGTCCCAATCTTCTCCGAAACTCGGGATTGGGCGGAGCGGTAATGCAGCTGTAATAGCTTTACTGTTGCATTTCTGCCGCTCCGCCCAACCCGATATGAGGCCAAATCCACATGTAGATTTTTGACCAGTTTCAGACACCACATCACATGACATCCCATTACATTAATGCAGTTACCTGTGCTTATCAATACACGATTTTCCGATCGGCTCTATCCTCCGCGTCTGTCTGTCCGCCCCACTGGGTGCTTCAGCCAGCTCCCCACTCTGATGAAATCATCCTTTTTTGGGCCAAGGGGATCACCAAGAAGTGTGCCCGGTGGCCCAGGTCCGGCCGCAGAGCAGCAGGAGCCGACGTCTTAAGGCACCAGATTGCAGTGGAAAATAACAACCACTCTCAATTCTGGTGGATTGATGTACACTTCATTAGCCAAGCAGCAAGCAAAACAAATAACTAAACTCAACACGAGACTTCAGCGCAAGTGAACCTCCCTTCCTCCTGGGCCCAGATCTATTATATTCGCAAGAATACATGAGTGTCAATGGAAGGGGGGTGGTCTTAGTTTGGCAAGGTCACACCTTGCAACTTTAATTGCTGACTGAGACAAACCCCTATTGTACTGCCTTATGATACCAGCTACATTCGGAAGTGCTTGTTAGGGTTTATCAGTAACATCGCGTAAGCAGAATATAGTGTCACACAATGGCAAGATAAAAGGCGGTTACCTATATGATCATGCCTTATTCGATTTTTTCCTCCACACCGGTTTTTGGCCTTTCTTACACACTCATTCCATGGGAAGCATGACAGGGAGACAGGTATTTTCTTCTCTTTACTTTATTCTGAACTGCCGTGCTCACTCCTCGCTCCTCTTCTTCCGGCTATACAGGTGCTGCCTTAAAGGGGCACGTGTCAGCCAGTGTCTCAGCCATGACACCTCCAAATCACATATCTCCACCCGCCCACCCCTGCCCCGATTGGTTCACAAGTCCCTGTGGCCTGGTCCTAGTCCTCTGCAGCATCATTCCCTCGACTCTTTACATCCAGAGCACGGTGAGTTGAGCTGCAGCCCCCCTCTTTTGGTAGTATTACTGGTGTGTTAATTTCTCAGCCCCCGTGCCCCGGTGTCTCCCTCTCCCCTCCGCGTCCCTTCCCGGCCCATTTCCTGACTCCTAGTCGGGCCTCCCTCCCACCCTCCTCCCATCCCGCCCACCCCTGCCCCGATTGGGTCACAAGTCCCTGTAGCCTTGACCTAGTCCTGGACAGCGTCGATCCCTCGGCTCTTTACATCCAGAGCAAGGTGAGTTGAGCTGCAGCCCCCTCTTTTGGTGGTATTACTGGTGTGTTAATTTCTCAGGCCCCGTGCCCCGGTGTCTCCCTCTCCCCCCTGCGTCCCTCCCCAGCCCATTTCCTGACTCCTACCCTTCCCCTTTCCAAACACCAAGCCAGAGGAGCACGATGGCGAGCCAACCACCCTAAAACCACTGCTCCCCCGAACCCCATCACCGACCAGCCGACATTGATCATGCCCGCTCCCCTCACTACCATACCGGGCACACCTCGCCCTGCAGTCATCCACCCTCTGCCTTTGCCACAAACCCCCACCATCTTTCCCTCCCGACCACACCCTTTCCCCTTCCTAAAAACTGCATGCCTAGCCCTAGCAAGAACAGAAGCCTCAGCCCTCTCCCCCTCTGACCACCCTACCCACCCTCACACGCCAATCACAACAAAGTCCCTAAAGAGGAAACGTACCTGGTCCCCTCAATCTCTCAGCACTCTTCGCCTCCCCTGTCTCGACCCACCACCTCTTTCCCCCAATCACCACCTTCTCCCCCTCGCTTCACCCTTTCTGAAACCCCTCTCCCTCGACTTCTCACCAACTGCAACTGAAACCCCTAACCGCCCACACCCCACCTTCAAATCCCCCGGGCTAAACCCAATCATCCTAACACACGCATCCACCCACTCCCACCCAAAACCCGCCAATTTTTCTGCTCGCCCACTTTTTCCATCGATCATCAACCACCCTAGCCCTCTCCCTCTCCAGTTTCCACTCTCTCCCCCCAACTCCCTTGCGCTCCAGCTCCGACACCAACCTCACCTACCGAAGTGAATTGAATCCTATTTAATGCCCGATCCGTAGCAAAAAACAGACACTGGATCTTTGACCTCCTCACCTCTGACAAACCAGACCTGGTTTTTATCACCAAAACTTGGTTCTCTGACGACTTCGCCCCAATCGCCAATGAAGCCTTCCCCCATGACTACTCCCTCATCCCACTTAACCATCCCTCTAGAGGTGGAGGAATAGCATTCGTATTCAAATCTCACTTCCACGCCTCAATCAGCGACAACCAACCCTGCTTTCCTTCCTGCGAATCACTCCTCGTTAAACTATCCCTCTCCCCGTCACTCTCACACAGCTTCCTAATAATCTACAGACCCCCTGGCTACGATAGGCAATTCTCAAACAACCTCTGCAACTCTATTGCCACCCTTCAACTAAACCATCCCAACCTCACCCTTCTTGGAGACTTCAACATATGGCTCGACATCCCCACCAACCTTATGACACACTCTCTGGTTGACGGTCTAGACGCAATTAACCTCCAACCCCACATAAACGGCCCGACTCACTATAAAGGACACACTCTTGATGCCATCTTTTTCTCCCACAACCGGATACATCTAAACACCCCCACCCCTATCATCTGGTCCGATCACTTCATTGTTTCCTTCGCCATTCTCTCACCCGACCCCCTTCCCGTACTCGAATCTGAACCTCCGAAGCTACGCAAATGCTGGAAAAAACTAACAATCGTTCCTGACCTAGCCGACACACTCCTCCAATCTCCACCACCTACCTGCCAACTCAATAAACAACTAACCCCTGACGCCTTTGACTCATGGCTCAACACCTCACTAATGCGGCTCACACCCTCTTGTAAACCATCAGCCCACCGTGGCCTGTTCCCTCGATGGTTCACACCTGAGCTGAAGACCACTAAACAACTATATAAATACCTAGAATGCAAATGGCAGAAAGACAAAACCCAAGAGAGCAGTGCCACCTTGGCCTGAACCCTTCATCAGTACAAGGCGGAAAGCAAAAAAAGCCCACTACAACTCCCGAATCCTAAACTGCAAAACCCCAGCAAAGAATTCACCAAACCGGCATGCACTACGACCGACCGACCCCCTCTCAATCACTGTGCGACTCACTCTCGCTCCACTTTTACGCCACGGCTCTCAAAAGAACAAATGCTCTAACCACCAAACTGGCTCTCTTACATCCACCTGGCAACCCTCCCCCATACTGGCCAATCCACCGCCTGCGACCACTACGCAACCAACGTTCAAATCCTTTAGTCCAATATCACCAGACCAATTTCTCAAACTTCTATATGCCCGCAAACCATCCAGCTCTCTCCTAGACCCTTGCCCGGCCACAAAACTCAAAAGAAATGTTCGCTTCCACCTGCGCAGGAGAACACGCAAGATCCATCATAAATGACTCCCTTTCCTCGTGTATCTTTCCCGACGCATTCAAAACGGTTCATGTCAAACCTCTATTAAAAAAACCTTCCCTCGACCATCTCGAGCCCAAAAACTACCGCCCCATCTCAAACACCAGGGTCCTTGCCAAACTCATTGACCGAACCGCCTACTCCCAACTAAATGCCTTTGTCGAAGCCAACAATCTTCTAGACCCCGCACAATCAGGTTTCAGAGCCTGTCACGGAACCGAAACCACCCTAACCTCAATCTGGGATGACCTTAAAATAACAGCTGACTCCGCGGGATGCGCCGCATTAATCCTTCTTGACCTATCCGCCGCCTTCGACACAATCAATCACTCAATCCTCCTTGACCGCCTCCACTCCCTAGGAATTTGTGGAACCGCTCTTAAATGGATAGCTTCATTCCTCAAAGATAGGCACCAAATAACAATACTTTCCACCTATTCCTCACAAGCCCGACCAGTCGAAACGAGAGTCCCACAAGGAGCATGCCTATCTGCCCTCCTATTCAATCTCTACTTGATCACCCTCCCACCAATAATTTGCTCACACAACATCCAGTGTTACAACTACCCTGATGACACTCAACTTATTCTAAAACTCCTGAACTCAAAACCCAACTCCCAACCTGACCTCGCCTCCTGCCTCCTTTACATAGAGCTCTGGATGACCCAAAGCCACCTCTTGTTAAACCCCTCCAAAACAGAAATCATGGTTTGTGGCAACTCCAAACTTCTTCCACACCCACTTCCCTGGCCATCCGCCATGGGCAACTCACCAACCCCCTCTAACGCAGTGAAAAACCTTGGATGCATGCTTGACTCTGACCTAACACTCTCGCGCCAAGTCAACAACGTCTCAAAGTCATGCCACTACCACCTTAAAACCCTTAGGCGCATCTTTCCATATCTCTCCTTTCCCAACAGACTCTCCGTGGTCCAATCAATTGTTATATCAAGACAGGACTACGCAAACCCCCTCTACCTCGGACTCCACGCTTACCAACTGAATAAACTTCAAAGGGCACAAAATGCTGCAGCCAAACTGCTACTTGTGCTCGGCCAAAGAGACCACATCTCCCCGGCCCTTAAGACTTTGCACTGGCTTCCAGTGACCCGAAGAGTGACTTTCAAAACCTTATACATCTCCCATCGAGCAGTGCATAAAACCGGACCTCAATATCTTCAAGACAAGCTAAAACCCTATCACCCTCAACCCACTCTAAGATCAAGCTCAGCAGGTCTCCTAGTCATACCTAAGACAAACTCAGTCAGGTTAGGTGGATCATCATTCTCAGCCTTGGCCCCCACGCTATGGAACGCACTCCCACTCCACATCCGCCTAACTGAGGATCTAATGTCTTTCCACAAACTACTGAAAACCTGGCTCTTCCCCTAGAACCAACCCGTATGCAAACTAACCCAAACAGAATAACAACATCTCAATGACACCAATCCAAAAAACTACCAGATGCGAGAAGCTGACATCTAATAACCACTAATATAAACTAAAAAGACAAACAGAATAGAACGAGTAAAGTAGATCAAAGCAGTAAAGTGGATGAGTGTATAGAGCGGATGAGTGTATAGAGCGGATGAGTGCGGGAAGCGGGGGAGTGCAGGGAGCGGATGAGTGCGGGGTGCAGATGAGCGTGGGGAGCGGGTGTGTGCGGGGAGCAGATGAGCACGGGTATTGGATGAGTATGGGGAGCACATGAGCATGCGGAGCGGGTGAGCATGGGGAGCTGATGAGTGTGTAGAGCGGCTGGGTGTATAGATAGGAGAAGTGTAAAGAACGGATGAGTATGTTGAGCGGCTGGGTGTGTAGAATGGACAAATGCGTAGAGCGGATGAGTGCGTAAGTACAGAGATGTGCGTAGATGGCAGGAGTGCGTAGAGCAGATGAGTGTGTAGACCGAGTGACTGCGGAAGAGTGTGTAGAACGCTGGAGCAGATGAATGTGCAGACCGGATGAGTGTATAGAGTGGATGAGTGTATAGAGCGATGAGTGTATAGAACGGATGAGTGTATAGAGCGGATGAATGTATAGAGTGGATGAGTGTATAGAGCGGATGAGCGGATGAATGTATATAGCAGATTAATCCATAGAAAGAACGAGTGCATAGAGCGGGTGAGTGCGGGGAACGGGTGAGTGCGGGGTATGGGTGAGTGTGGGGAACGGGTGAGTGCGGGTGAGTGTGGGGAGTGCATGAGTATGGGGAGCGGATGAGTATGGGAAGTGGATGAGTATAGAGAGCGGATGAGTGTGGAGAGCGGATGAGTGTGGAGAGTGGATGAGTGTGGAGAGTGGATGAGGGTGGAGAGTGGATGAGGGTGGAGAGTGGATGAAGGTGGAGAGTGGATGAAGGTGGAGAGTGGATTAGGGTGGAGAGTGGATGAGGCTGGAGAGCGGATGAGGTTGGAGAGCGGATGAGTGTGGAGAGCGGATGCACGCAGGGCGCTGTTCAGTTCAGGGATCGAGTGAGTGCGGGGAGCAGGTGAGTGCGGGGAGCAGGTGATTGCGTAGGGTGGGTGAATGCGTAGAGCAGATGAAGGTGTAGTGCACGTGAGGGGTTAAAGTGGACAAACGCCTAGAGCGAATGAGTTACAAAGACCGGATGAGTGCGTAGAACAGATAAGCATGTAGAACGGATGAGTGCGGAATGCATGCAGAGTGCGAGGAACGGATAGATGAGCGGAGTGGGATCGATGAGCTGAGCGGAAGAATGTGTAGTGGAGGACTACATAGAACAGACTAATGGGTAGGGCCGGCAAATATACAGAACAGACGAGTGCATATGAGCGAATTAGTACATATGAAAAGGGGTACATAGAGGGAATTAGTGCGTAGAAGGGATGAGTGCGTAGAAGGGACGAGCGCGTAGAAGGGACGAGTGCATAGAGGGGACGAGTGCGCAGAGGGGATGAGTGCGCAGAGGGGATGAGTGTGCAGAGGGGATGAGTGCGCAGAGGGGATGAGTGCGCAGAGGGGATGAGTGCGCTGAGCGGATGAGTGCGCAGAGGGGAATGCGTGCGCAGAGGGGATGAGTGCGCAGAGGGATGAGTGCGCAGAGGGGATGAGTGCACAGAGGGGATAAGTGAGCATAGGGGATGAGTGCAAAGAGGGGATGAGTGCGATGACGGAATGAGTGCGCAGAGGGGATGAGTGCGCAGAGGGGATGAGTGCGCAGAGGGGATGAGTGCCTGGAGCGAAGGAATGCCTGGAGCTAAGGAGTGCCTGGAGCGAAGGAGTGCCTGGGGCGAACGGACATGCTGCGTAGAGCGTACGAGTTGTGTAGAGCGGATGAGTACGTAGAGCTGCTGAATGCATAGAGCATGGTGCAGACAGCAGTGCGTGCGTGGGGCTGACAGGAGTGCATGCGTGGAGAAGACAAGAGTCCATGCGTGGGCCAGACTGGAGCTCGCGGGTTGGACTCGAGCGTGCAGGGCGGACCGGAATGTGGGGAACAGACTGGGGTGCATGGAGTTGATAGGAGTGCATGGAACAGACTGGAGCGCATAGAATTGTGTGACGTACATAGTATGGTTTGGAATGCAGAGAACGTTTGAAAGACCATATAACCCATCATATCACACCACCATGCTTACTCTCTCCTTTACACCACCACTCAACTAGAACACACAGATACTATGACACCATTCGGTATAACTGTTGTCATACCAACATCCGCCGCATACTCCACATCATTCTAAGTAAATACTGCTGGTTACACCCCCCCCCCCAGCCAGGCGTTCTCCTCAGGCCTAATGCAGCCACATCCGGTCTGGATAAATCCTGCCAGAACTAACACATACTCCTGATCTCTCAACCACCACACCTACCGCTAAGAAGCAGCTATTACATGAATACCGCACCGCACCAGCTGCACACATACCCGGTGCTCACACGCACCTTTGACTCTCTCTACTCCCTCTACTGATCTGAACTTCGGTTCCCAAGGGCGTTCAACCTACTAGCGCATTCAGACCATACCAATGGTATGTAAGGCACTATATAAATGCAAAATAACATAACATAACATAACATAACATCTCTTCAATTAGTCTGGCTGGTCTTTTGACAATCCTTTGTGATCTTCCGTTGTCCTCCCTCTTTTTCCTTGGTTGCTCTTGTTCATCCGGCCTGTCTGTTCACCTCTCCTCAGCTGCATGTTCATTGGCTGTCATGCTCCTGGCTCCCGTCTTGTTCTTCCAACTCTTTCATACCTCTGATGAGCTGTTTGGACAATGAGACATTCCTGGTCACTTCTCTTCTTTCGTTCTGGGCCATCACTATTGTCCCTTCGACTTCTGTCACCCGACATCTGGGGTCCACCTTTTTCTGCATCCTCTGTTTCACTTAGACCTCATCTCCTTCATTAAATACTTTCAGTTTTGCTCCCCTTTTCCATTGTGTCCACTCCTTGGCACGCTCTTTCCCTCTGGAATCTTGATTTCTCAGATGAACCTCATCTGCGCCTGATTTTGCTTCTCTTTGCTCCCCCGTTGCCCTGGGTAGCCTCGTCTTTGCCTGAAAGGCCACCATCAGTTCCCCTGGGTTCCTTTCTATGGCACTGTGCAGTGTGTTCCTGTGTTGCCGCAACATCCCACACAACGCTTGTTGTATTTGTATCTTCTCGATTATGACCTTTTGTATTGTTCTCTTTATGGATGCCATAAATTGCTCTGACATGCCATTGGCCTGGGGCCATCGGGGAGTGACCTTCTGGCAGAGGCGTTGCTGGGAGGGCTGAGGGGGCTAGGGCCCTGGGTCTTTTGGTTTTAGCCCTGTATAGAAGCTCAGGGGCTACAAGAAAAAGGCTAGCTAGCCCCATGTCCTGACAGTCCCGACATTACCAAAGTCCTAGATCTTTTCCAGACCTAGCAACACCCCTGCCTTCTGGTGTATGAAGCCCAGGTGTTTCGCGAATCTGTGAAACGCGTGACCATTGAATGGAGGCACATTGGGCCTTATTACAACCCAGGCGCTAATGGGTTAACGGCACCGTAAAAGGCTGCGGCGCCATTAACCTATTAGCGCCTAATTACGAGGTCCCTTTGCGGGACCCGACCTTAACGGCTGGTGTAGACCAGCCGTTAAAGTAGGGACCCGCAAAGGGACCTTGGTGCTAATTACGGTGCCGCAATTTGTGGCACCGTACTTAGTGCCTTCCCCACTCCCATTGAGCCCTATGGGGCAAAAATGGGAATGGTGAAGGGCCATGGAGGAATTACCGCCCCGCCAACCTTGTAATGGGGTGGTAATTCCCCCTTTCTCCATGGTGGAGTCTGTAATTTACCGGCATAAACGCACCATGGTCTTCCGCCAGGGTCGTAATGAGGCCCATTGTCTGTTTTCACTGTGTTGGAATCCCCCATTTTCTGAAAACCTCATTGATCATCCCTGCCACCTGTGCAAATGCTGTGGTGTTTGTTTTCTTTACGATCAGAATTCTTGAACATTCGTCCATTATCACTAACATTTAGTCAGTCACCTGTTTCCATTGGCCCATAAAAGTCTGCCACAACCTTCTTGGGAATCTCTGTCTCCCGCAGTGGCAGAGGAGGGTCTGCCCTCGATGTGCATTGACAGGGGAAGCATTTTTTTACCACCTCCTCAACCATGAATGTGTCCATGAATGGGAACCACACGTTGTGTCGTAGCAGTTTCATGGTTCTGTCTACCCCTCTGTGCCTTTTATACACTGTCAGCACCATGTTTCTACTGAGTGTTGCTGGGAGATCGCTAGTTCAGTGCTAATTTTGGCCAATTGTTCCACCTCTACCTGTTGGCGTCCTTGTGATGCTGTAGCCGCCGCCAATAGTCCTTCCATCTGTTGGTGCTGGTCCATTCAATGGCCATGATTATTGAAGGATTCTCCTGTGTTGCCTGGGCTAGCTCATCTAGTCAGCACTGGCGGCAGGGCATTTTCTGTACTATAGGTATTCCTCATCACTCACTCTTGGATTTTGTTGTCGTTGACCCAGGTTCCGTGATATGTAAATAGCCGGGTTGTTCAACCCACCGCCCCTCCAGTCTGTGTATGATGTTGTAGTCATACTCCTGGAGCCGGATGCCCCACCGGATGCCCCACCTCTCAATGCAGGGTGGCATCTTTGTTCTTGGGACGCCGAAGAGGGTGGTCTCTCACTAATGTGAAGTTCTTCCTTATGGTAAAGTGGTGGAAGTCCTCACATTCCCAGACATCGTCCAGACTCTCCTCAGCCTGGGAATACACCCCTTCAGTGTGCATCAAGGCACGGCTTGCGTGGGCCATGATGTGGCTCAAAGGCAAATCTGTTTGTTCTCACTGGGCTAGGATACCCCTCAGACCCACGAGGCTGGCATCAACCACCACCTTAGGTGCCACGCTGGGTTGAAGTAGAGTAAGTGAGATGCTTTTGCTAGCTCTTCCTTGATTGTGTCAAATACCTGATGGTACTCCTGTGACCACTGCAATTGCACTTCCTTCGTCAACAACCTTGTCAACGGTTCAGTGGTGATGACGTGCCTCCTGAAATAACTAGCACAGTATCCCGCCATCGACAAAAACAACCTCACTTCTGCCACCTCCATGGGATTAGGTGCAGCTAAGTAATTGATGGTGCTCACTTTCTAGGGGACGGGCTGCGTACACAGTTGGGAGAAGATGTGCCAATAGAACCAGAGTTTTTTCTTGTTAAATTTGCACTTGTCGAAGTTCAACGTGAGACATGCTTTGCTTAGGGTGTCACACACAGCCATTGCCATTTGATTGTGCTGCTCCTGCGACATCCCATATACCAGAATGACGTTGCTGTAATTAAAGGACGACTTGATGGGACTTAATGAATGCCTTATAGCCTCTTGGAAGATTTTTGCAGTGGAGGAAATGCCAAAGTTGAGGAGTTTATAGTGGAATAAACCCTTGTGGGTTTGCAAAGGTTTTTATCGGTCTTGACTCGAGGTGTAGTTCCACTTGATGATACCCATGGTTTAAGTCTAGTTTGGATAATTTGGTGGCTCTGTTCAATTGAACGATCATGTCCTCTATTTTTGGTCCTGGGTGTGTTCCCCTTTGTATCGCTATATCTGCCACCTGCATTTCGATGCAAAGTCTGATTTTGCCCCCTTCTTTCGATACCACCACCAACAGGGAGATCCATGGCGTTGGTCCTACCGCTTCCTCAATTATTTCATTGTCCAATAACTGTTGCAGTTCTTGGGATACTGCTGGCTGCAGGTGAAACCCTACCCTCCTGGGGTGATGCGGTACGTGGCGTACCCTCTCATCAATGTGTAGTCGTACCACCGTTCCTTGTAATTTCCATAAACCACGGAAGAGTTCGGGAAAAGTGTGCCACATGACTTCCCTGGACATTGTCATTCCTGACATTCGGGATATGGTTGCAGTGTTAGCGAGACTGTCATTACAGCTTATAACCTCATTGTCCTGGTAATGGACATCAATCAGCCCCAGTTCCCTTGCTGTTAGTAGACATTTCCCACTGACAGGTAAAGAGGGAAAATGGGACGATCCCTTTGCCCGATTCTCGTCCAGACCATGGCCTATGACGTCACGACTTAAGCACCCGCTGCGGGAGGAGTTCAGCCAGCTCACTGCCACCCCAGACGTCAAAATCCACTGTGGCCATGACCCGCACACCCAGGCAAGCTGCGTGTCATCCCAACCCCGGGCTTGGACCTCAGGTGGACCTGACACCGACCATATGGACCAACTCGATTAGACATCACCCACCAACATCGCCATCATTAGAGATGCCATGACGACATAGCCAGTGGACAAGAAAACACGCGCCACCAAGCACATGGATCAGGCACATCAACCCACACAAAGAACATACTCAGTGCTATGACGTAGAGGACCACTCACACTCAAATATGCATTGTTTCTATTTTTCACATAGGCCAACTACAGCACCGCAGAAACGCAAGAAGCCAGAAGAGCTCATGTACATGCTTACAGACGCTTCCTCGCTACTAAAACTATGAAGATGTAGCCCTGTACATGAACTAGTGCATAAGAACCCATGTCGCCTCTCGCAACCCCCGTATTATGGACTGTATACCGCCACCCATGAGCTAGTCCAAAATAGGCCGCAAACCAGAGTCCCCAGGCCGGAGCAGCTCAGACGAAGCTGCAAAATGCTGATCATGGAGAACAAACCCTGAGGAGAGCCCCACAGCGAAGGCCACGAAGTTGCAATCCACACGCCACACTTCCAGCGCCAAGGTTACACCTGCTACTGCTAAACGCTCCTCAGAGCTGAAATAAAAATCAAATGCCTGTAAAGCTGCTCCAGCCACGGTCTCACAAAACGTGACCAGGACGACCTGATATGATGCCAAGCCCCAAGGACCAGAGAAGCTCTGGGGTCTCACGTCTGGGACACAGACTGCAACAATGAAGTGACAAGTTGGACACCAACAGCGATGGGAAAGGGACACCCAACAGCCAATAGTCAGGCCCGTCCATTGTCCGCCACTTACACATAATCATACATTGTTGCCAGCACCAGGTACTCCGCGAGCTGGGAACAGCGATGGTCCCAGGCTTGGGGGCTCAAGGGTGAACCAATCAGAATACGAGGGGCTAACCACTGACACCACTATAGTTTAAGCAATCACTAATTTTCCCCTTGTAAAAATGCTCATGTAGCAACTGTAGGGACGACCCAAGCATACCACTTGATCCTTTCTCTACCAATAACCTTTTCTTCTATACGGGTCCATACTGACCCTACCACTCGGGGATCCAACCCGAGATAGCGTTAGGTTAAGGGCTAATTTTCCCAGGTGACGCACATAGCTGCGTCATCCGGCTAGAAAAAGAGCCTGCAAGCCCACCACGAATGAGAGGTTTCCTGGCTACCTGTGATCCGAGAACCTGTCCCTGTCAGTTTTATGCAATAAACAGCAGTAACTCTTTTGCTCTTGTGTGTGCCTCATACTCCTTTGGGACGCGGGAGGAGTTGGGGCCTCCTAAACTCCAGAGGTCCGTGGACGGCCCTGCCGACCCCTGGGAAATTACCCCAACAAGTTGGAGGCACTGCTGAGATAGTGAGATAGACCACAGCGAGGCAGCTTGCGTCAAGGTGGCCCGGCAAGGCGGCCTCCTCTGCCGTTGCCGCCTTTGTAGGACTGCAGGACCATCGCGGAACTGCGAGACGACCGGATAGTGCAATCCGGAGATTGGCCATCGGGAGCCGACTTCAGAAGTATACCGCCCATGGTTGGCAAGTGTCCAGACGTGGTCCAGACGAGGGGAGGCGGCAAGCTGATAGGAGGGGTGCCCGCAGTAGAGCGGCACCGGCAGGCGAGAGCCCGATGGGAGTATGGAATACATAACCAGCAGTGTAATTTTGTGCAGGTGGCAGGAGGCATTGTAACTAGGGTGGCGGATGGTTTTCGCAGTGTGTTAAGAAAAGATTTTGGTCATTGAGCGGCGATCGATGTGTAAGGTGTAGTGGGGACCAGCTCAAAGGCCGCCCCCTCTAGTGTTACAGAGCAGGCTGGGTGGGGCTTAAAGCACCCACGTGTGACTGGCGGATCGCACTGATTGGTCTTGATCGCAGACGCCTGTATAAGGGGGTGTGGCATTGCTATGAGTTGGCGTTGTAGATCAATGAATAGATGAGGATTCCTATTGATTGAGTGTTTTAGCTCGGTGAATAGATGACGTATTCCCACAGGAGGTAGCTAGATTGTTTCTCAGTGCGGAAGATAGTTTGCTGGTTAAGTTCCCCTAGTGAGGGAGCGTATTACACGTGAGTCGATGCAGCGTGTGCAGTCCAATTGTAATAACAAAGTGATTAACGAATACTCCACTCCAGGCGTGGTGGGAAGACAGCTGTGGGGATTGTGGGGAATAACACTGTCAAAACTAGCACGCACTTCATTTTCTGTTGTAATTGTACGTAAGGGGGAGTGGCGGCCGGGCTCAAAGAACACCGGCACGTCCTCGATCACAGGGGTCACACTGAGAGGTGATGCGACCAGTGGGAGGGGGAAGAGAAGTGCATACATTGCACAGGCGGTGAAGTCAGAGGGGAAGGAGGAGGAGTTAGAAGTACGTTGCAGGTGCGCCGAGTAGCGGCGGCACAAGAAAGGCGGGGCAGCTCAAAGGCACGCTGCGCGGGACATAACGCCACCGGGGGCTTCGCGCGCCACGGGTCAAAGGGGCCCCTAGCTCCGGAAGGAGGAGTGCAAAGGAAGGTGATAGTGTTGTAAAGACAAAGAGGGCGGTGGCACCCAGCACAAATGTATTGTGATAAAAACGTTGCTTTTCTTCACAGCGGAAAGTCAAAAGTCCCCAACCTACGGGGCCAGGTAACGGTGGTATTGAAAAAGTGAAAATTTCAAAATGTCTATGTATTATGGGGCAGGGGCAGGATACAGAGCCAGCACCTTAACTACACCACTCTAGCATATCTGCGCAACACTAACACCGCACAGAGATAAAATAGTAAAGTACAGTGTTGAATGGACTCAAGGGACGGACAACAGAATTAGGATACCATGGCCGCCCAACGGCAGCTTTGACATGTCCACTCAACATTCATTGCTAGCATATTTACATAACACATACAAGGGGAAACAGTCAGCGAGCCACCTAGAAGTATTGATCTTTGGAAGATATTTCAAGGATTTGTACCAGGTGTACCAGGGATGTTCAGCATGCAGGGGGTAAAGGAGGAGAAAGTGAGCAAGGAGGCCTGGAGCAGTGCACCCCAAGCTCCTGCTAGTGCTGAAGAGAGTGAGGAAGAGGCAGAAGGATCATACCCAGTTGCAGAGATAAAAAAGGAAAGTGAGGGAGAGATACCCATAAATAAAGAGGTAAAGAAAGAAACAGAAGGGCTGTATCCAATAAGAGAATTGAGAGAAGCGACACAACCACAGTTAACATCCGCTGAAGGATATTTGAACCCTACATACAGCCCACTGCCATACGCGCCAGTACACAACTACCAAAAGGGAGTGGGTGCGGGGAGTGCAGCCGACACAAAATCGGCACAGGTAAGCTCCGGGAGCATAAAAAAGGCTCAGATAGATTTGGCAAGTATAGGGCCAGACGAATGGATAGCAGCACAGGTGTTACTGAAACTTCGAGGAACGTTAACAGGAGAAGAGGAAGAAGCGGTAAAGAGGGTAGGTAAGGAGGAGATAGGACACACACAGAGAGGGTGTGAGGTAGGTACAAGGTAAGGGGAAAGAATGACAAGGGAAGAAGAGGCAGTGCTGGAGGCGAAATTAGCAGAGCTGCGGGAAGCGCAGAGCGTGTTGATTAGACAGCTCGAGCAGGAGGAACGGGAGAGAAAGGTGAAGAGGAAGGAAGGTAAAGAGGATCGAGAGGGATTGAACCAGCAGAGGAAGAAAAAAGGAAACGGGAAGAGGACCGCATAAGGGGTATTGCAGAAAGAGTAGCACGCATGGAGCAGCGGGAGATCAGGAGGAAAGAAGAGGAACGAGAAGAGAACGACAGGGAGATGCCGCTGTGGAAGAAGAGGATTATAGCAGAAAGCGCTCGGAAGTACGAGGAAGGGAGACTAATAGAGAGTATATTGGCAAAGGAGAGCAGATATGGAACGACAAGGATAGAGACGCAAAGGTATTAGAAAAGGTAAGTGACGCGATAATGAACAAACTTTGCAGGGCAAGAACGGAGTTAGAAGATGAAGGAAACAAATGAAGTAATACAGGGCTAAGAGGAGCTAGCCAAACACATGGGGCCAAGACACATGCGTGTGACAATCAGGAGGTACCGATGAAAGACACGGAGAAGACAGGTGAGTACACAGACATACAGGGTCATTCCGAGTTTGGAGGTAGACATGGCGCTATTAGCACCATGGCTGCCTCCAAACCCGGGTCCGGTCTCACTGAATGGGGACTTACCGGGACATTCCGACCTATGCGGACCCGGTAAGTTCCCATTCAGTAAACCATTCCCCATTCCCATTTGAGCCCATTTGAGCCCTCATTGCTCAAATGCGTTGCGGGCCCGTTATTAGCTTCAAGGTCCCTTCCTGCTGGGACCTGCTAAGTGACCTTGGAATATGGCGGTAGGGTCTTAACGGCACAGCCATGCCTAACGGTGCCGTTAAGCCCCTACCGCCATACTCGTAATGACCCCCATAGACTTAGAAACAGTAACAGTGGGGGAAAATGCCTAAACACAAAATTGACATTCTCATACGGATCCTGCAGTGAGGAGGAAGAGGGATCTTGCGGAGGATGGAGTGATGGTAGTGGGGAGGGGCTATGTAAATGATACATAACACGCACAGACTGCGGGTCGTCATGGGAGTGTAAGACACAAGAAGAAGGGAAGACAGGACGGGAGGGCAAGAAACAACAAAGAGAAGGGACATAACGGCCACTGACACCACCACCACAACACATGCCCTATGTTAATAGGCTTAGTGACCTCCAGGGACGCAGACTGGAGGGATCAGCCACCCCCCACAACAAGGATCAGATGGGTCAACGAAGAGGACATAAGGGCATAGGAGATACTCGGCTCACACAACACATTACTGACTTTCTTGAAGAATGTTCTGATATGAAAGAGGAGAACAAGTGCACACCCATATCACCACACAGACACATGCCAGGGGAGATAAGAGAATACGCACAAATGCCATTAATAGAAAGAGGGGGGCACTGCCACAATATGTTCCATGGAAACATGCAGACAAGGAAAACATTAAATGTAGACTACCATCCATGAGCGGAGGGGCGGGGAAATGGATATATGAAATGGAAAAGCAAACCGCAGGACAGAAGCTAGCAGTGGGCGATGTCAAGGGGTTGTTAATTTCCATACTGGGTGACGCAGTAGATGACATTTGGAAGAGGGCAGGATTCCCAGGGGTGACAATCAGTGACACGTCACATGATGGGGCGCCATTTTCAAACTGTAGACACGCACTATGGCAGGCATTGAGGGTATAATATCCAGACACTTCAGACATAGGGGCAATAACGTCACGCAAGATGGGTGAGAATGAGGACCCTGTTGAATACATCCAGGAAATTCAGGAGAAGTAGCGCCTGAAAACGCGGGAACCGTGAGACAATACAGTAGCAATATTTTACCATATACTGATACAGGGACTCCCAGAACCAGTACAAAGGCAGTTAAAAAAGTTGGTAGGAAT
The DNA here is from genome assembly GCF_040938575.1 of Ambystoma mexicanum. Lineage (NCBI taxonomy): Eukaryota > Metazoa > Chordata > Amphibia > Caudata > Ambystomatidae > Ambystoma > Ambystoma mexicanum. Next base: position 1,093,865,047 of record NC_090929.1, read on the forward strand.
GGAAGCAAAAGCATGGCCAGAGATACAGCTAACAATAGTACACCATTGTAGGCTATGGCAATAAAAGATGAAACAGAAAGAGGAAGACAGGAAGGCAGAGGAGGCAAAACTGATCCAGAAGAAATTGTCCAAATATGCCATGCAAAGTGCGCTAATAACAAGCCCCGCCCTGGTGACAGTAGTACCAGCCACATAACTAACAGCCACTACACAGCAACCGCAACAACTAGCAGCACCACCACAGCAAGCACAGATTACGACACAGCAACTACCACCACCACCTCCATACACAGCCCAACACACATACGCTCCTCCGGTGGGGTGTGGATACATGCAAATGTGAAATGGCTACACAAACAACTACAGGGGCAGGGGTGGGTTAGCAAGAGGGAGGGGATATGGACCATCAGCACCACAGCAAGGGGGAGGGTTCTGAGGGTACAACCAATATGGACAGCAGGGGTACTCAGACAACACTGGAGGATACCCATGGCAAGCCAGAGAGCCGCCAACATGCTGGACATGCGGATTAGTAGGACACATATCACGCACATGCAGGGCAAGACAGACACAAGCCGGATGGGGAAAGCAAGGGCAACAGGGTTACAATGGGGGACAACAATACTACCAACAACAACAGCCACAACAGGTGACAGAAACACAAGCCAACAACAAGTGCTACCTCAGCCGCAACAGCAAACATACACGATGCCCCCTGCACCACAAGTGCAGTACCAACCAGCACAGCAACAAGCACAACAGCAAATGGCAACGGCACAACAACAACACATCCAGACAGTACAACAGCTCACACAAATACAGGACAGTAAACAACTACCCGCAGACACACCAATACAACAGACGCAATTGGGAAAGGTGATGATATTAGGTCACAACCCATTCACAGGGAACGGACAATCACTATACCCCCAATAGGACAGCCCGCAGACGTCCTTGTTGTGTCCCCTCCTATCGGTAGCAACTAACCCTGCGGAGGAACCACGCATAAAGGTGGCGATAGGTGACAAAACATTTTCTTTCTTAGTTGATACAGGGGCCACTAGATCCCGTATTAGGGAAGGGAAGTTCAGCTTGTCAGGCGAGGCCATGCACACTCAAGGATTCTCTGGGGCTCGAGGGCTGGTTCCTTTTACAGATAACATCTCCTTATCTGTTGGAGATCACAACCTATATCTGCCACTGTTATATTCAAAGCAATCACCAGTAAATATACTTAGGAGAGACATCATGAGCAGACTGAACATGACCATATCCTTCACTGACAAGGGAATGGTGTGCTCCACACCAGGCATAAACATGCTAACACCACGACATATACTACAGGCTTATTGTGGTAAAACAGTGGCAAGGGCAGAACCAGTGAACGGAGACCTCTTCCAATATGGAACAGACATGGCAATAGCATGGATACCAGGAATTGAGGGCAAGGTGTGGAGGAGACCAACAGCATACCTTTTCAGGCCAGAAGCACGCACTAGTGAGGAGGAAGGGGCAATAATATCAGTGGACATCAAGAGTATTGTGTCAACCACAGACTACATTGCAGTTCACGCCCAGGATGGGGAAGGGAACGCATGGAGAACAGTGATAGCATTAGCAGAAGGATGCAGGTTGACGCAGGTGTCTGATGAGGAGCTGTTCTTAGATGAAGCAGGAGATGGGGAGATGGTGTTCCAGATGAGCGTCTATGTTTGGTTGAGAGTGACATACAAGGAGGTAGCACAGAAGATGCCAATGGCACTAGAAGCACCCACCCCTACCCAAGTACCATTCTACGAGGAAGACTTAGCAGCGGTACCTGCCTCTCTATGGACTACTAGTCCCTATGACGTGGCTTGGATAAAAAGCATTGCAGAAGTACAAATAAAGCTAAAGAAAGGTGCAATGCAGCCCAGGGCGAAGCAGTACCCACTATCTAAGGAAGCTGATGAGGGCATCTATGAGACAATAACTGCCCTAGTAAATAGAGGAATATTGGTACCATCAGAGTCATTATGCAACACTGCAGTGTATCCTGTGTGCAAGGCAAAGGGAGGGTTTTGGCGTTTCATACAAGATTTGAGGCCTCCTAACCATATTGTGGAGGCAGAGTACCCAATAACAGCTAGCCCAGCTACCATACTGTGCGGAATACCAGCAGAGGTGTCATGATTCACAGTGATCGACCTCAAAAATGCATTTTTCTCAATACGACTGCACCCTGACTCACAAGATTTAACAAGCTTCACATACCGCAACACAAAGTGGGAACCCACTAGACTACCCCAGGGTTACTGTGAGTCACCATCCATCTTTAACAGAGTGATACAAATGGACCTAGGAAACATATGGAAAGCACGGTGTTGCAGTATGTAGACGATATCATCATCTGCAGCACCACTGAGGAAAAGTGCAGGAGGGACTATGTGAAGATGCTTACAGTACTGGCTGAGAAAGGATACAAGGTTGACAATGGGAAACTGCAATACTGCCAAGAACAAGTACTTTACATCGGGCAGATCATTTCACAAAAGGGAAGGAACATTGCACCACAAAGGGCACAAGCAATACATAATACCCCACAGCCGCAAACAGTAAGGGAATTGCAGCAATTTGTTGGTCTATGCAACTACTGTAGAGCATGGGTCTTTGATTACAGCACATACATGGGACCACTGCTAGAAGCCCTCAGGGAGGCACAGAGGGGGGCAAGGAAGTTGGGATGACAAGAGAAATGACAGATGCATTCAATGAGCTGAAACACGCCATTTCAACAGCATCAGTACTAGGCACTCCAATTATGAAGAGGAATTATACATCTTCTCACATTGTGATAGTGCAGTAATGAAAGCAGTACTAACACAAAAGACAAGCATGGGACACAAACCAGTGGCATTTTACAGTGGCCATTCCGATCCTGTAGTGATGGGGCACTTCCCATGTAAACATAGCCTAGCTGCAGCAGCTTTTGCAGTAGAGAAATCATCCTCAATCACCATGGGATGCTCCACTACACTGTATGTGGAACACGCACTCTTTGCAATCTTAAACAAGCCAAAATCCACACTGACTACCCAAAGAGCAACAGGGTATGAGATTATCCTGTCTAGACCAGAGCTAAAAATAGTAAGGTGCAGCAATGTCAATCCAGCACGATTTATAGAAGAGGAAGTGGAAAATGGAGAGTATGCACATGATTGTGCACATGCGATTGAATTTTACTCATGTACCAGAAAAGTGGAAGAGATTGCCCTGGGGGGAGGGATAATGTACATCGATGAGTCGTCAACAATTGATCAAAGTGATGGAATAAGAAGGACAGGAGCTGCAGTAGTGCGATTGAGGGAAGACTGGACTTACGTTCCAGTAAAATGTGTCAAACTACCCCAGCACTATTCAGCGCAAGCAGCAGAACCAGTAGTGCTTATTCTGGCCTTAGAAGAAAGCAATGAGAAACGAGTAACTATATACTCTGACAGTGCATATGTTACGTCAACAGTACATTCAGGATGAATAAAGTGGCAAAGCAGAGGATTCAGAAGGGCAGATGGTGATCCTGTACAACATGCTCTCCTACTGGGTGAACTAATTGAAGTGATAAATTACCCAGCAGAGATAGCACTGGTGAAGTGTCAGGCGCACACTAATGGTGACGATCCAATATCAAAAGGTAACGAAACAGCAGACACACATGCAAAATATGCTGCGTACCTTGGTGAGACATGGAACCTTCCAGAAAAACAAAAAGATAAGGGGGTGGGGGTAAGACTGATGTTAATGAAGGATGGGTACACACACATCCCAGAGACACAGATTATGGAGCTGCAGGCAGCAGCACCAATGGCAGAAAAGGAACTGTGGGTCAAAAGAGGATGCACCATGTCCCCCACAGATGCACTATGGAGACAGAACAGGCCGCTGCTGCTGCCTCCAGGTCTTCGAGGGGCATAGCGTTAGAAGTGGCCGCCTCCACCACCATACGGACATGATCATCCTCTTCCTCGGCACGTGTCTTGCTCCTCCCCTCCATGCACGCCGGGATGTCTGGACAAATAGTCTGCTGTATTATAGCCCCTGGTCGATACACCAGAGTGACCCCATACTCCAGGAGGGCAAGCATCCACCGCTCTATCCTCGCAGGTGGTTTGGATGTGGGCCCCGCTAGGATGGGAAGCAGGGGTTTCTGGTCTGTCACGACCGTCACCGGGTGGCCCAGGACATAGAGTCTGAAATGCCTACAGCCCCACAGTATTGCCAGAGCCTCACGCTCAATTTGTGAGTACTGCTCGGTCCCGGACAGCGCTTTACTGGCGTAGGCCACTGGGAAAACACCCCCATCTCGATCGACTTGTGTCAATACGGCCCCCAGGCCGAAAGGGCTGGCATCCACAATGACTTCGGATGGCAGGTCAGGATTGAACAACGCCATGGTATCCTCAGCCGCAAGAGCGCTCTTAATATCATCGAACGCCGCCTGCTCGAGGGGGCCCCAATGCCAGGTGGACTCCTTCTTAGTAAGGACCCTCAGCAGTTCAGATCTTGAGGCGAGGTTCTGGATGAAAGGTCCGCAATAAGTAACCATGCCGAGGAAACTCCTCACATCGGACACCGACTCGGGTGGTTGTGCCTTCTTAATGTCCTGGACCTTCTTAGGATCTGGCGACACACCTCCCTCTTTGAAAACAAAGCCAAAGAACTCAATGGATGGGCGCAAAAATTCACATTTCTCCCTGCGAAGGGTGAGGCCAAGCGACTGCAGTCTCTCAAAGGTCTTTGCCAGCCTGCGCAGGTGGTCCACCTCAGTTCTGGCGAACACTAGGATATCATCACTAATGTTTAAGACGCCCTCTAGCTCAGCGAGGGCGCCCCGGATAATATTTTGGAATACTTCCGCTGCCGATGACACGCCAAAACTGAGTCTCTTATAGCGGCAGAGTGCACGGTAAGTGGTGAACGTCGTAATATATCTTGATTCAGGGTGCAAGACCACCTGATGGTAGCCCGCCCGGAGGTCCAATTTGGAGAAAAACCGAGCTCCCTGAACTTCCGCAATTATGTCGTCGATTGTTGGAGTAAGATGTCTCTCCCTTTTAATGGCCTTGTTAGGCAGCCTCATATCGACAAAGATGCGGAAAAAGTCAGGTTGCTTAGGTTTCCTTGCCACGATGATCGGAGACACCCAGGGAGTCGGACCCTCTACCTTCTCGATAATATCAAGCTTTACAAGAATGTCCAACTTTTTTCCACCTGCTCTCGAAGATGAAACGGCACCCTGCGATGTTTGAGGGCTTTGGGCTGCACCGACTAGTCTATGTGTAGCCTCAACGGGTCACCAGCCATCTGTTCAATTCCATTGAACAAAGCAGAGTACTTGTTTAGTAGGTCGCTGATATCCTCAAGATACACTGAATATGCAAAGCTGAGGATGCCGAGGGCCTCCGCTGCAGCGCAACTCAGGAGAGTGTTTGTGCACAACGGCATAACATAGAAGCGTGCAGTGATCTGTGAGCCATCATGCTCCACCTTGGCTAGCGGGATGGGTTCCAAACCTCCGAAGGCAAAGATGCAGGCCTTCGGGCTGACCAGTTTGGGAGGCATGTCCATTGCATCATAGTGCCCACGGGCCATCACATTGACCAACGCACCCGTGTCCGCGAGGACTGGGACCGGTGACTTGTTGACCGCCTCCACACACCTTGGATGTCCAGTAGTAAATACTGTGCCTGCCCCCTGGGGATCTCAGCACCTTGCATATAGACATAATCACTTTGATTGTGTGTGTGTGTGTGTGTTTGGCACTGTGGGACCCAGGGGAAAGGCATGGTCTTGTTTTACTGGACATCTATGACAGATGCCTAGTAAAAAATAATATACCTGCCCCCGTGGCCCCCCCAGAGCCTTGCATATACACATAAGCACGTTGATTGTGTGGTATGTTTGGCACTGTGGGGACCAGGGGAAAGGGATGGCATTTGTTTACTGAGCATCTATTCTATGATAGATGTCTAGTAGAAAATACCATGCCTGCCCCCTGGGCCCCACAGCAGTTTGCATAAAGATATTATCACTTTGATTGTGTGCGTGTGTTGCTGTGGGGTCTAGGGGAGAGGGATGGCATTTTTTTACTGGGCAGCCTTCATAGATATCTATCAAAAATACCATGACTGTCCCCTGGGGACCCAAGCACCTCACATACACACATTATCACGTTGATTGTGTGCGTGTGTGAGTCACTTTATAGCTCAGGGGACAGGCATGATATTTTTTGACTGGGCATCTGTCCAGTAAAAAATACCATACCTACCTCCCTTCGCCTCCCAGCGCCTTGCATACACATATGATCACGTTGATTATGTTTGTGCATTAGTCACTTTGGAGCTCAGGGGAAAGGCATGGTATTTTTTTACTGGACATCTATGATAGATGTCTAGTAAAAAATATCATACCTGCCCCACTGGGCCTCCCAGCGCCTTGTATACACACATAATCACTTTGATTATATACACAGAATAAGTTGCAGTATGTAGGTAAGTGGAGGCTGCAGCCATCCAGTGGACGAGTCAGCTCCGGCGGGGGGAGAGCCGCTAGAGCGGTGTGGGCAGAAGTCAAGTTGGATGAAGTTCAGGTAGCTTACCAGTGTTGTTCAGGTTGAGAGCCAGAGTCAGGAAAAAGGCAAGAGGCATCGATGAGGAAGATAATGTGATGTGCAACTCCTTACCAAAGGGATGGGAGTGTGCCCAGTTTGTAATGTGAGCAGTGGCACAGTGATAGAGTATAGCGTCATGCGCCCTACGCGCCCAGACATGCCCAGACAGGAGGGTACATGCCCTTGAACAGGGTCCTTAGAGTGGGCTGGCTTCGCCTGCCTGCTCCCAACACAGGATGTAGATAAAACAAAGCCCCGGCCAATACACAATCTGCAGAGGTGAGCTTTGGGCAGGAAAAAGCAACAGGAATTCAAAGGCCACAACGACGGCCATGGTGGAGCTGGAAAAACACTACGGATTCACAATGAGAACGCAGGAAGGCCTGACAGCAAAGATGCCCAATACAAAATGTCATTCCACAATAGGAAATGGATAGACCAGTTGCATAAAAGTGCAAGTCTTGTCTCATAATAACACTTACCATGCTTGCTTTACGAAACATGCCCAATACAAAATGTTATACCACAAAAAGAGATGATTAGACTGGCTGCATTGAAGTGCCAATCTAGCTACATAATAACATTTAAGCTTGTTTTATCAAAGATGCCCAATGCAAAATGTTATGCCACAGAAAGAAATGGCTTGACTAGTTGCATACAAAATGCCAGTCTTGCTTCGTAATAAAACTTATCATGCTTGCTTTATCAAAGGTGCCCAATAAAAAATGTCATGTCACAGAAAGAATAATACCACTGATCATGCTTGGTTTATCAAAGCAGCCTTATATAAAATGTCATACCACAATAAGAAATGGCTAGACTGTCTGCATTAAAATGCCAGTCGTAGATACATAATAACACTTATCATGCTTGCTTTGTCAATCATGCCCAGTAAAAGATGCCATGCCTGTTCCATGATGCGGCAGGGCTTTGCACTCAGACAGAATAACATTAATGATGAATGTGATTATGTGTGATTGCAAGGCGCCAGGGTGCCAGGGGGCAGATACGTCTCAGGAGCTGGTGTCCCAGGGTACAGCCCTGCCATTATTTACTGGGCATAGATGCCCAGTAAAAAATGCCATGCCGTCTCCCTGAGGCCCAGAGCGCCTCACAGGCACACATTCATTGGGCCTCATTATGAGTGCGGCAGTACCCGTGCTGGTAAAAACAGAGTCATTCTTTTTCTGGCACCTGGCAATGGGGACTCACCAGGGCATTACAGCCCTGGCGGTCCCGGTAATTCCCTATTGCCAGATGCTGGAAAAAATTACTCCCCATTCCCATTTGAGTCCCATCGGACTCGATGGGAATGGGGAGGACGGATGCATCGGCACCATTCATGAATGGTGCTGGTGCATCCATCAAGGACTGCGAGCGGGTGCCATTCTGCCCGCCAGGTCAGACCTGGCGAGCTGAAAGGCACCCGCTCGCAATCCTCGGAGTATGCAGGTCCGTTAACAACGGTGCCGGTAGCTTACACTCGTAAAGAGGCCTATTGTGTCCGTGCGAGGTGCTGGAGGCCCAGTCATGGTATTTTTCACTGGGCATCTATCAGATGACCATTAATAAATGGCATTCCTTGCCACGCTGCCCTTCAGCACCTCACAGGTGCAGATAATCAATGATGTGTACATGAGAGATGCTGGGGGTTTAGGGGTCAGGCATGATATTGCATGTGAGGCACTAGGAATCCCAGCGGACTGGTCTGGCATTCTTTACTGGGCATACCCAGTCAAAAATGTCATGCTGGCCCTCTGGGCCCCAGTGCTTCACCCGCACACAATTAATGTGATTGTGTGTATACAAGGCACGATACCTTCTCTATATGTATATTGCAGCTGACGCTGGCTACCTGAAACCTACCTTATGGCCTTCTGCCCCCCAACCCCCAACTTGCTTCATCCTACCGGACCTCACTATAGCTTACCGCTGTTAATCATTCTACGCCATGCTCTACCTGACTTGGCTGCTACAAACCTGTACACCTCTGTCTAGCTCCTTTCCATAAGGAATTGCATCCCTTCGCTGTTTTTACTTTCATCTTACCTACCTGTACCTGCTGACTTGATGTAGCCCTCTACACTATGTAGTGAGGCTTTCCAGTGTTGCTTTTTACCTATATGTACCTGCTGACCTGATGTAGCCCCCTACATCATAGGTGTTGCTTTCCCAAGTCGTGCACCCACTATATTTTGTCTCATTTCCATCCTTGTGCTGTGTTTGTGCCTGTTAATTGCACTTAAAGTACACTCCTCCTCTCATCACCCCTTAGCATTCCTCCTTCCCGCTGACCTCCACTTCCCCTCCACCAACTATCCCCTTAAATTCTTGTTAATGCACTTGCACGATCCCAATTGCCTCATGGCTTAGTAGGAACGCTTCTGTCTTGTTTCCCTCGCCTTCCCTCTTCTCCCCTCACATCCCCTCCTCCTCCTTTAAATTCTGCCAATACACGTGCACGACCCAAATGGCCTGTAGGCCTAGTAGGAACGTGTTGTTGTTTTTCCTCCCCGTTCCTCCCTATCGTCACCCCTTCCCGTGTTCCCCTCATTTCAATGCACTTGCACGACCCGAATGTCTCAGGGCCTAGAGGGAACGTTTTCTGTCCTGTTTTTTTCTCCCCCTCATTGTCTTGATGCGCCTTGAAAAAACATTTAGCTGTATAGGCGCATTACAGCAGAACAGCCTACCAGGCGAGCCTGATGTTACTGACTCTACCCCTACCCTCCCACCACTGGTCCTTGAGAGGCACTCACTCGCCTGTCAGAAAGCCTCCCATTACCCCATAGCCCTACTCAAACTCTGCCCCTCCGAGTAGTAAGATGCTCGGAGCAGTTCTGCCCCGTTGGCAGGGGCAGGGCAGGCACATGGTTATTTCATACCATGTAAGGGATGTTCTCTCCCGGCTGCACGGAAGAGGCGCCATGACCCATTGGGTCCTGGAATGCAGCTGCTTTTAGTCCTGGACCTTCTGTTAAAATGTGGATGCTTTCTTCATTTCTGGAATCCGAGTTTCTAAAAAGGACGCGTGACTCTGCTGTAACGTTGCATAGGAGAAGAAAATGACTGACTCCCGAAGGCATCTGATAATGAAGGGACTGACAGATGGTGAATGAAGCAGTCAGAAGCATTCGTTACGAGTGAGCAGCCGGGCAGAAGTTTGGTAAGTCTGCATTAGATGCATTCAATAGATTCGAGTGCTGCAAAAGCAGACGTTTTAAAGGCAGCTTGGAGTTGGCAGACCCGTGGGCGTCCGTGCCTCCCACAATGGCACCAGCGACTACAGGGAAGCATTGAAAGGAAACTCAGAACTGAGTATCTGAAATTAAATTCCAGTTACAAATATGTTCAGTGGGGGCGCTGTGGTTAGGGTTCAGGCCCTGGTTTATATAAATCCACGCCCTGGGGGCCTAGGGCTCTAGTAAACATGGCAGTGGCAGAGCCAGGGGTGGACAGGTGGGTAGGGGGGCGGTTGCCCCTCTGGCTCCACCCTGGTGCCTGTGCAACCCCCCCCACTAGTCAGCTCAGCTTCCTGGTTCCTGTCTGGAGCAGAGGCACACACTCGAGTGGAGCTGGCCAAGAAGACGGTGCGTCAGCACTTTACTGGAGAGGTACCTTTCTTTTAATTGTAAAAATGTGTTTATAAAATGTGTACATATGCATGTGTGTTTGTGCATGTGAATGAGGTTATATGTGATTTTAAAATCAGAGTGGTACATATCACTGAAGTCAAAATAACGAAAAAATACTGAATTGTTTTTTTGGTATTTGGGGGTCCCCTCCAAACCCCTGTTTTCCTATCCTTCTAACCCCACCCCATTCCAACCCATTTTAACCCCTTGCCCCACTACCATATATATATATATGTTTAATACAATGTTCCTGTATTTTGGTGGTATTTTTGGCTGCGGTAAAACTTACCACTTTGATTTCTTTTCGGTAAAATGACTGGGTACCGTGAACGGAGGTGCATGTGTGAGTGTGTTCAAGCATATGTGTGTGACTGTTGTGTCTGTGAAACTGTGAATGAATGATAATGTTCTGGGTGAAATGAAGCTTGTGAATGTTATGTTGTGTGACTGGGTATGAACGCTGGTTATGGCGCACACTAGAGCGTTGGCATCGAATGCAGGCGTATGAAAGGCTGCGTACCTCGCCACAGCCAGAGACTTGGGTAAGGCTTGCAAGGCAGTGCTATGCTCGGCAAGGTGATAGTGGCGCTGCGAGGCCCTCGTCACACACTTGCGCTAAACTCCACAGGGCAGCACCGCTCAGACAAGGCATGTGTGACGTGTGTTGGCCCGCTACCTGCGGGGTTACCAGGCGCGCCCACCAGCGCGCGGAATGATACGCGGGAGACAGAGGTGCTAGGAACCTTCTTTAATGATAACTTGGCGGCAACTGCCGCAACCCCGGTCCCGCCCCTCCCCTTCCCTTGACGTCACGTCCGGGACGTCAATGTCCTGGCCGCAACGGCGGCCCGCCCACACAACGATGTGGGCTATCTGACATCTCCCCCCTTTTTAGCATGCAAGTCCCACAGCTTTCCTCACCCCATCTCCTTGATTTGTCGAGTTGGCTTCATACGGCTCCTCTGGGGACGTCTCAACCTGCTCGGGGTTAGTCGTTCCTTGGCAGGCGGCGGTATGCCTGTTTCGCCTCCTGACTCTTCCCCATCTCCTTGATAGGCTTCTTCTCGTGGATGGTCATCCTCGCTGTCTCGGTCCATCGTCCATTGACCTCCGGGGCCCGGTGTGACGTGTTTGAAGTGCGAGCTGTTTCTAGTCACTACCGAACTGTCATTTCTTTGTGCGGTGACCATAGTGCCTTTCTTATGGGTTATGAGAAGAGGGGTGGACGCGAACGTGGCTTCTTCCTTTCGGCTTTTTGGTTGTCTGAGCCACACTTCGTCACCTGGCTGCATTATGCTTTCGTGGGCTCGTCTTTTCCTGTCTGTGACTTCCTTAGACATTGCTTTCCTTGCGGTGTCGTTATCTTTCACCACTTGTTCCAGCGGGTCAGTTCTTGCGGCCTTGGATCTTCCGGTAGCCTCATGGTGATCGGCCTCCGGAATAGCAGGTCTGCTGGGCATATTCCTGTCGTACTGTGTGGCGTGTGCCGGTATTTCCTGAGTAGCTGGTTGAGAGCCTGCTCGAAGGGCTTGTTTTGCACGTGTGCGATTTGTAGGGTTCTCTTGATGCTGGCCATGAACCTTTCGACCATGCTGTTGGCCTGGGGCCATCGGGGGGTTATTCGTCTGTGTTGAAACCCCATGTATTTCGCAAATTTCTGCAAGTCACGGCTTACGAATGTGGGACCATTGTCCGACTTTATGACCTTTGGGATGGCGTATGCTGAGCGCATTCTGTCAAGTGCCAGGATGACACTCAATGTCGCACTGCTTTCCACTATCTGGGCATCCGGGTATCTCGAGTGTTCGTCCATGAGTACGACGACGTGAGTCCCATTGCTTAGAGGTCCAAACAGGTCTACCGCTAGCTCTTCCCACACCTTGCTCGGCAACGGTGATGTCTGTAGGGGGTTCGGGTGAGGTGGCGGTGCCACTTGGGCGCAGACGTGGCAGTTTCCTATGATGGTCTCTACCAGACGGTCGAGCTGCGGAAACCAGGCTTTCTGTTGAAGGAGGCATTTCGTGGCGACTACGCCTCGATGTCCTTCATGGGCCACATGTACTATCCTCTCCCGGAGAGTCCTCGGGATGACGACTTTGCAGCCCTTTAGTAGTACGTTGTTCTCTACTACCGTCAGTTCCTCCTGGACTTGGTGAAGCCACTTGACCTCCTCTCGTGTTGTCTCTGACTCTCCCCTCGCTTGTTGTCTCATGAGGGCCATATTGTCATCTTGTAGGCAGTGTCTCACGATTCTGAGTGCGGGGTCCGCCTCTGACTGTGCTGATAGTTCTGCCCAGCCTACTGACATCGGTTGTAGGTGGTGTATGATGTAGTTTATGTACGCGTCTGCTATGGATGGCTGGGACGCCGTCGTAGTTTTTGGATGGCGGGAGAGGTAATCTGCGGGGTTTTCCTCCTTCCCGGATCGGTGTTGTATTGCGAATCTGTAGTCCTGTAGACGCAGACCCCATCGGCTATTCTCGGTGGCATCCTGGCTTTCGGGCTTCCGTATATGGTGAGTAGTGCCTGGTGGTCTGTGATGATGGTAAATTCCTTGCTGAATAAACAGAGATGGAAATATTCGCAAGCCCAGGCGACTGCCAAGATTTCCTTTTCCGCCTGAGAGTACGCCTGCTCTGTGGTTGTCAGGCTTCTGCTGGCATATGCCACTATGTGTGTGTTTGTGGTTCCTTGGGGTCCTTCTGCGTTAGTATGGCACCGAGTCCCACGGGACTGGCATCCACGATGAGTTTGGTGTTGCGGCTGGCATCGAAGTGCGCCATGTCTTCAGCCTGCGATATGGCTCTCCATATGGCTTCGAACGCCTCTTGACAATCTTTCGACCATATGAACGGAGCGTCCTTGCATGTGAGAAGGCGCAGCGGGTTGCTGACAGTGGCATAGTCTTTTAGATATCTGGAGCAGTAGCTCGCTAGGCCCAGAAACGACCTCAAGTCCGTGGTGTTGATGGGGGGTGTGGCTGACTTTTTCCGGATCGGGTCTCATTCCTTTGCCCGAGAAAATGTGTCCGAAGAATCTCAGAGAACCTTTTAAGAACTCACACTTTGATTTGTTTAGTGTCAAACCTGCTTCGTCCAGAGCCAGGCACACCCTGTGGAGAGCTATGTCATGTTCTTCCTGCGACTTGCCGTAGACTAGGACGTCGTCTGAATAGTTCAAACAGTTCGGGACGTTTCTGATAACCTTGTGAATTTCCTCCTGGAAAATTTTGGCGGCGGAGAAAATGCCAAAACTGAGTCTTTTGTACTGAAACAGACCAAGATGGGTGACAAATGTGGTGATGTAGCGGGATTCAGGCGCTATCTCGATCTGGTGATAACCTTTCGTGAGGTCCAATTTCGAGAAGATCCTTGCACCGTGCAGGAAATGGATCATGTCAGTGATCCTGGGTGCCTGGTGCCTCTCTCTTTCAATGGCGGTGTTAGCCCTGCGCATGTCTACACATAGACATATGGATCCATCCGGTGACTTCTTGAGGACGGGGACGATGGGGGATACCTATGGTGTGGGACCTGACACAGGTTCAATGACATTCATTTTGATGAGTTTATCAAGTTCTTCTTCCACCTGCCTCTGAATGTTGAAGGGGATCCCTCAATAGTGCTGGGCAACAGGTTTGATATGAGGGTTTATGTGAAGATGGACCTTCCTGTTTCTCAGCTTGCCTAACCCGGTGAAGAGTTTTGGGAATGATTGTTCGATTGCGTCCAGTTTGGCAAAATATTTATGCGCCATCAGCTGGTACAGGACGTGCACCAGTCCCATGTCTACTGCGGTACAGAAGCTTAGTATGCATCCGCTGTTAGCTTCCGTTTTCAGAATGTGTAGAGGGACTTTTGCTGTGTGTCCCTTATGAGTGCACCATGCTGTGATCATGCCTCGGCACGGCAGAGGGGTCGTGGAGCCATAGGGATATATGTCTACCGTGGCTTTCCTGATTTTGGGTTGCCGGGCCAGGGATTCGTATGCTTGTTCGCTAATGATGTTGACCGTCGCGCCGGTGTCTATCAGGAACTTTAATGGAGTGTCATTTACCTGCAACGTTAGTATGGGACTGTGTTGGGTGGCTGCTGTGTTGTCTTTCAAAGCCCACACGTATCCTTTCCTTCTTTGATCTTCTTCTGAGGACAGAGTGTCGCTGCTGGTGGGTGAGCGAGTTTCAACGTACCTCACAAATCGTCTTCTGTGTGAGCGTCTCTTGTCTTCCAACGAGCGTCTGTCCTCACGCGTGTATCGGTTCTTGCGGTCGCCGTCCTCTTTCCTGGAGGGTCTCCTTTCACTGTCCCCTAGAGACCTGGGTGGGCTCTGGCAACTGTATCGGCGCCTGTCTTGATTTCGGTGCTTGGTGGGCGTGTATTTAGGCGCATTCTTGCACATGGCTCTATAGTGATCCATTCCTCTGCATGCGGCGCACTTTTGTCCTATGGCGGGGCATTCTCCTATGTGTGGGTACTCATGTCCGCATTTAAAGCATGTGGCTTCGGGACGTTTGTTTCCTTGGTTGGGGTGTGCATACAGTTTGTTGACTGAATCAGTGTTTTCACTAGGCTGTTGTATGGATACTTTTCCAAGACTGTCCAGTTGGGAGTTGACGGCCGCTTCCATGCGCGCCAGTGCTAGTATTTCCTCCAGGGATCTTTGTGTCTGTAATAGTTGCTTGCAAAATGGTTGTGAGAGGCATCCTGCAATTACTTGAGACCTGAGAGCCTCCTCATTAGAGTATTTATGGAATTCACAATGTTTTAGTTTAATGCGAAGACGCATTACGAAATTGTCTATTGACTCACCCTTTTCTTGTCTGGTCGTGTGAAACATGTGTCGTTCATAGTCGACGTTGGTGTGCGGGGCAAAGTAGTCAGATAGTTTGGCATGCAGTTCCCCATATGTAATCGTGTCCACATTTAGTAATTCCCCTGCAATGTCTCTTGCTGCTGGACCCACGGCCATGAATAATGTGTTTTTCAGTCTTGTATCATCGGTTAGCCCTATGGCACCGGTGTAGAACTTAAAGTCCCGGAGCCATATGCTCCATCGAGGTCCTAGATTCGATGTATCACGAATTTCAAACGGGTTTGGCATTTGCATGACCTGGGATGCACCTCCCTTGCTTTGCGCGTGTTGGTTGTTCACTTGTGCTGCATCTATGCCTGATGATGCTGGTGCCGCCGTTCCCGCCCGACCCGAGGATGAGGCTGGGGTGCTCGCCGTGTCCGACATGACGGCTGGACGAGGTTGCTTGCTTGTGTGCAGGCACGTGTGGGGTGTGGCTTTTGTGCCTGGCACCCGAGGTTTGTATTCGCCTCACACGTGGAGCGACTTGCCTCTGTGCAGGCACGTGGGGCATGCAATACTGGCGTCTGGTGCCCGAGGTTTATGATTACCTCTGCGCACGTGGGGCGACTTGCCTGTGTGGGCGCTGTTCCAAAGGAGCACTCGGCACCTTTCTTCCGCTGCCTGCAAGGCGCCGCGTCGCCCTGGGGAGTGAGCGTTCTACTCCTGCCGACGGGTTGTGGGCGGGGAGCTGCGGGGTCCCTTCTGGGGGCTCCGTGTTTCCCCGCTGCCTCCTCCGTGTGCGGGCGCCGTCTTCGCTTGTCTGGGCGCTTTTGCCAGGGCGTGGTGTCACACGGGAGACGGGGTAATGCATCCACTGCTGGGGGTCGTGTCCGAGGTGCGCCGACGCGCTGCTCTGCTCGACTGTAGGCCTCGGCACGACTTGCTAGGGCCCGTGCCGCTCGTCACCATTGTTGGCCCGCTACCTGCGGGGTTACCAGGCGCGCCCACCAGCGCGCGGAATGATACGCGGGAGACAGAGGTGCTAGGAATCTTCTTTAATGATAACTTGGCGGCAACTGCCGCAACCCCAGTCCCGCCCCTCCCCTTCCCTTGACGTCACGTCTGGAACATCAATGTCCTGGCCGCAACGGCAGCCCGCCCACACAACGATGTGGGCTATCCGACAACGTGTACCCTGCACCTTCACTCTGCTGACCCCCGGAAGGGCAGGGATCTCCAGGACGTTTTTGCACATAATCAGTAGTGGAAATGGAAAAACATGTGGTGGGGGATCTCACAACACAAGGGCCGGGTGGGGGGTGAGTTTGGGTGGGGGGACCTGTAGTGGACACCCAGCAATGCTGGAATACTTGAAAAAATAAAGAAAATAAGAAAAAGCGCCCGCTACGGCAGGCCGCCAGTTTTGGCACTGGTGTGTAATGCACAATGCTCGCTACATATACAACTGAAAGGAATCAGTTGTACATGTAGAATCAGTTGTACATGTAGTGAGCATTGTGCATTACACACCGGTGCCAAAGCTGCGATAAAATGCAATGCTGGCGGCGCGGAAGTTTTTTATTTTTTATTTTTTAAATGATTCCAGCGCGGTTCATGGGCTTGGGCGGCTGACTCTGGCCGGATCACGAGATCCGGCTCCATATCTGGTGCCGGATCTCAGATCCGCAGAGAGCCGGCCCAATGACCTGCACTGCACATAATGGTTCATTTGTAATGAGGAGATTGGGAGCCTCCATGCTCCGACCCCCATCTCCTCCACGTTAAGCTCTCCACTGGAATATCTGGTCTTTGGAATCCCTCCGGGGGCATTGGGCTTGTGTGCAGTGCACGGTGGGGGCGTACTTGCCACTCATCCTCTAACGCACTGCCTTCCTTAGCACGCGCGCTATCTCTCTCTCTCTCTCTCTCTCTCTCTCTCTCTCTCTCTCTCGCTCCCTCTCTCTCTCTCTCTCTCTCTCTCCACAAGGCCCCTCTTCTTCCACTGTCTCTCATTGCACACTCCATCCACCATGGCACCATTCCCAGGCTCTCCTTACTGTGTGCTCTGGTGGTCACCTCTCCCTCCATTTCCTGTGCCTCTATATCGTCGCCTTTATCACTCCCTTTATATCCTCCTGTGTCTTTTCCTCCATATACAATTCTTTTCTCCCAGCCCTTTACAGATCGTACCTCCCATACTCCCTTCTTCTCTATTACTCTCCCTTCAATTTTATTCTGCTCCGATCATCCTTTCATCCTCCTCGCCTTAACTTCTACACTGCATACTCCTTTTATCCCTTCTTCCCTTACATTATATCTCTTCCCTCCTTCCTTTCCTCCACTCACACCTTCTCCGCTTCGCCTTCATCTTTCTGTCAACCCCCTTTCCCAACTACACCTCCTTTCTTCTCCCCATGTCCCACTCTTCCACTCTTCCTCTTCTCCCGATCTCATCCTTACTCCTTCTCTTCTATCAGCGCACTGGTCCTCACTGCCCGCATCAACACTTCTTTCCTGTCACCACCCTCCCTCCTGCCTTACTGTACTATGTGTGATTGTGTGTTTCAGTGTGTGTATGAGTGAGAGGTGCTTGGGGCGGAACGCAGGCCCACAGGCAGGCGAAGTGAAATTGTTTTCTGGGCATCTTGATAAAGTAAGCATGGTATGTGTTATCCCTTGACTAGACTAGACTGGCATTTTGGGGCAGCAAGTCTAGTCTAGCCCTTCCTTAATAGTGTGGCATGACTTTCTCTCTGGGCATCTATGATAAGGCAAGCATGGTATGTGCTATCACTTGGCTAGACTAGACTGGCATTTTGGGGCAGCAAGTCTAGTCTAGCCCTTCCTTAATAGTGTGGCATGACTTTCTCTCTGGGAATCTATGATAAGGCAAGCATGGTATATGCTATCACTTGGCTAGACTGGCATTTTGGTACAGCCAGTCTATTGTAGCCCTTCCTTAATAGTGTGGCATGACTTTCTCTCTGGGCATCTATGATAAGGCAAGCATGGTATGTGCTATCACTTGACTAGACTGGCATTTTGGGGCAGCCAGTCTAGCCCTTCCTTACTGTGGCATGACTTGTCTTCTGGGCATCTTTGATAAGGCAAGCATGGTATGTGTTATCACTTAGCTAGACTAGACTGGCATTTTGGGGCAGCAAGTCTAGTCTAGCCCTCCCTTAATAGTGTGGCATTACTTTTTTTCTGGGCATCTATGATAAGGTAAGCATGGTATGTGTTATCACTTGGCTAGACTAGACTGGCATTTTGGGGCAGCAAGTCTAGTCTAGCCCTTCCTTACTAGTGTGGCATTACTTTTTTTCTGGGCATCTATGATAAGGCAAGCATGGTATTTGTTATCACTTGGCTAGACTGGCATCTTTTGGGCAGCCAGTTGAGTCTAGCGCTTCCTTACTAGTGTGGCATGACTTTCTCTCTGGGCATCTATGATAAGGCAAGCATGGTATGTGCTATCACTTGACTAGTCTGGCATTTTGGGGCAGCTAGTCTAGCCCTTCCTTACTGAGGCATGACTTTTCTTCTGGGCATCTTTGATAAGGCAAGCATGGTATGTTATCACTTGGCTAGACTAGACTGGCATTTTGGGGCAGCAAGTCTAGCCCTACCTTACTGTGTGGTATGTAACTGATAATAGATGTGGTTTGTAGTGTAAGGTTTTATAAATGAAATATATATCGGGTAAAAAAAACCTGCCAGTTTTGCCTTGAATATGAAGCATCACAATTAGCAGTTTGCAGAGAGTGAAGGAGAAACATAATGCTGAAACATACACATTATAGAAATTGTTTACATTTATAATTGAACACCAAATAAACGCTGTATCATACAGACATAATGCACGAAAAAGTATGCCTCCTAGTTATACACGCAAAAAGTAGGGAAATGGTAGTGTCCCGAACCCTCTGACCAGTGCCCCCTGAGGAGCACTTCGTCCCCTGCATCAAAACCTGGCTTGTTCACTGTACTACTTTATGGATTCTCCATATTATGTGTCAAATCTCAATTGATGCCAAACCTTTCTTAGACAACTTCTTATCTTACTTAGCAATATTGTTCACAGGTTACCCGCTCTAGTGATGCTATGTATCTAACCTGTCCTGGAAGCAAGTGTGCTAGAGGTAAAGGCCGATCCTTTCCAGTCCAAGCAGCTTTGGCCTGGGACAAGTTACCAGTTGACCTGCGTAAGGAAAAGAATTTGTGGGTGTTTCGTAAATATTTGAAGACACTATTATTCAGGTGATTGTTATGTGATGGCCTTTTCTGATGTACTGTTTTGTGTTTGTGTGAGCCTAGATGCCTGCGGGGTTCGGCACGAAATACATAAACACATAAAAAAAATCTTGTTTCTATCTTTAACTATTTTTTCATAATGGTTTTTCTTTTATTGAATTCAATGTTGTTACAAGTGACAAAGGACACATGTTGCAATTGTTTACACTTCAATAATTTAAATAAAGCACCTATTCACATAATAATTAAATTGGGTTGACAACCATGGAAAAGAAACAAATGCACTTGAATGGGGCACATGATTTCTAGCTTCAGAGGGTAGTTGTTCAAGGGGGTGCTGCTGCTCCTCCTCGCACATACAGACAGAACAGGCTGAAGTGGGGAGTCTGCTCACTCACGCACAGGCCATTGTGTAAAAATTGTGGCAGAAACGGAAGCATCAGGATTTCTCCTACAGGACTAAGCTTTCTATCCAATGCAACTTTAATTAATTTGGGAGTCACTATCCCAATGAATCATAATAATAATAAATATTTAGAGACATTAATATGTGAATGCTTTGAACAAGAAATGAACATGATCTTACAATATTTGGAATAGCATTAAGGATTACCAAGGAATACCAATGGTATAAACCTAGAGCAAAGGACACAAGTCCATGGTCATCATGAGTACATACATTTGACAATATTAATCTGAGCAAGGGTATCATTGAGGACACTGACCTAAAAGGGGAATACCAATCAAGAAGATAGGAAACTAATTTAAGAAAATCAATTTAAGAGAGATGATAAGGATCTATGTAGCGAAGAGAGTAATCTGTAAACCGCAATACTCAACAAGGATTTAAATTTATGAGACATATGCAACAATAATTATTCTGAAACAGTTCTATTGATGGTATACAGCCAAGCAATGAGAAATCCTAATACAAATAACCGTTGACTAAAGGATTACGGTTTTGTAATAGATTTGATTGTCATCACACTATATGTTTATATACATTTCTTTCATCAATATCACATTGTGAGTGTGTTTTCTAATTAGTATATTTCAATAATCTTTGGCTAAATGACAACCATGTTTTCTTTTTTTTTTGATACACTGAGTTTTTCCAATTTCAAAATAAACCACTATGGCAAAACAAGCATTTTCATTACTGCTTTTTGCACAACATTTATATGCATCTAAAAACAAGATTCAGCTAATGCAAATTTTACCACTTTAAATACCTAAATTCCCACTTATTTGTCTCAATCCCGACATCAAATTATAAACAAAGTACAACACACACACCCAAGCGATCACAAACCATTCATTTTCCCCTTCACCCCATCATTACGTCTCTAGCATTTCACCTGCATCCAGTCCTCACCTTCTCCCTATTTCTTTTCCTCCATAGACTATGGGCCTCATTACAAATGTTGCGGTAAGGCAACAACGGCGCCAGTATTGCTACCGGCGCCGTTGTTACCTCGCCGCAACATTCTGAGTATGCTCGCGGGTGCCGCTCTGGAACGCCTGGTCAGACCAGGCGTGCAGAGCGGCACCCGCGAGCAGTACCGGATGGCAGCAACGGCCCCGTTATGAACGGGGCCGTTGATGCCATCCTCCCCATTCCCATTGAGCACTATGGGGGCTCAAATGGGAATGGGGATGTACCGGGTTCGGGTACCGCAAAAGGGATTTACCGGACCCTCCAAGGTCAGAATGGCCCGGTAAATCCCCTTTTGCGGGACCCGGACCCCGGTTTGGGGGTAGCCATGCCCTTACTAAGGGCATGGCTACCTCCAAACTCGTGATGAGGCCCAATGTCTGTATATACTAGGGTGGCAGCACAGTGCACCAACATCCCGACAAACCATGGGCCCTGAAACCACTACAGTGGTGATTTGGTGCAGTAGAAAAGCTTTGTAACACAACATTGAAATACTTCATTTCTGAGAAGTTGAAGGCTTCCCCACAGGTATTCCTCTGAAGTGTTCGCATACCAATACCAGCTTCCATGTCCTGAGACAGGCATGCAGTGCTTCAGGATTACCTGCTCAGCACAGCTGAAACATATGTTCATGTTTGCATCTGGGATGGTGCTCCTTCTTATGGCAACTCCTGGGGCTTGTTTGGTATGGTGAAGGGGAGTGATGTGGAACAGTGCTGCCATTAGCGAGGATGTTTAGTCACTACCTTCATCACGTGATCCGATGTGGTGTATGCAGCTCAAAGTAGTTGTCATAATAGTGCCTCTGGACAAGAGCGGCGAGCTTCCTGGAGGCAGTGCCTGGAGGGTTCTGCAGGCATCCCCCATTGTGCCCGACAAGACATTTGCAATGTCTGCTGCAGGAGAATTGATTGAAGCAATGGAACCAGAGGAGGGGGGCATTACCAACTGGTAATGCCCCCCTCCGAGGGTTTTATTGTTATTAGTACCCTGGCATGTTGTATCAGGGTACTAATAGTATTTTTTCTCGAGTTGAGAAACAATGTGTACACCATTTCTGAACTCTAGAAAAAAAAGCAACCAAAATGCCAGCCATGGATTGAGGAGAAGGAACTACGTGTAGTCCGTTCTCCCTTTCCATGGCGTCCATTAAAAAGATATAAAAAAGTCAACAAACAAAATGGCCGCCATGGAACGGGAGAAGGGACTACACTAAGTCCCTTCTCCCTTTCCATAGCGACTAATCGCATGGCTGAGATGCGCCGGGAACAGTACTGTTACCGGTGCAAGCGAGGGACAGAGCAGCGCAGGTAAGTGTGGGGTTGGGATAGGGAGGGGAGTAGATATGTGGAATGGGATGTTAGGGGGAGTGGCTGGGGATGCAGGAGTGCACTTACCTCTGTTCCCGGTCAGGGAAGATGGCAGCCTCCTGCTCTGAGGAGGCTCGGAGCGGGGTCTTTCCCTGTGTGTTAAGGACCCCGTTCCGAACCTCATTGGCTTGGAGGCCGAAACCCCCATGCCCTCGCTGGGTACTAATATGCCTTACTCTCTGTCCTTTGCATTAATGCTTATATGCTTGGCCCATGGAGGAAACCCCTTTTTTTCATGTTTGAAGTGTAATGTGTAGCCCCGAGTTTTGGAGTGCCTAGAAGGAAGAGTCGCCCTGAATAATGCTACATTGTTGGAAGAATGAGCACCCAAGAGAGAGAACTGTCACACAGAGATTTACTTGTAAACCTCCATAGAAACAAACTGGCTCTGCGTGTAATGCGGAGAAATGCTGCTGTTTAGGTAGGAGAGAGGACACTGACAAGGGACAACACTGGAGCGCAGGCATCTACCAGCAACATGGATGAAGGGAACATGAGAACCAGGGACTTACCCACGAACCCAAAGGCTGGGAGGTGTTGCAGAAACCCGTTGCTGGGAGGAATTCTGAAGATGAGCAAGCGGAGGGACCGACGCAGAGATTTCTGGGACTTCTTCTGAATTCAAGGGTCAGCCGAAATGTAACCGGGGAGACTAGAAATAAACAAAAGACCCTGTAGCCAATGAAGCACAACATAAAAGAGACTCTATATGGCCAATCAAAACAAGGCAATCAAAGGGAAAGTATGAGCCTGGGCTATCAAATCATTATGAGGGCTGAGGCATGCTAGAGAGCAGGAGTGACAGCAGAATAGCTGAAGGAGACTCGAAGCAGAGAACAGAGAGATCAGGCCCCCTTGGCCGATTGGAGAAGCCAGAAGATCTGCTGAAATAACCTCTGCTTGCCAGGAACACAGAGTAGAGGTTTGAGGGCAGAGAAGGCCAGTTCTGTGTGGAAACCTGCAGTCCCTGGGCCAGCAGCCGGCAAAGTGGTGCAAAACTATGTGGAAATCCTTAAAGACCTGGGGACTCATTACGAGGTGGGCGTTAAGGGGTTAATGGCGCCGGTAAAGGTGCTGGAGCCGTTAACCCCGTACCACCCTATTACGAGGTCCCCTTTTGGGACTCGCTCTGTCCTTTGCAGGTACCGCGAGGGGAGCAGCATGCTAAAAACGG
Organism: Ambystoma mexicanum; assembly: GCF_040938575.1. Classification (NCBI taxonomy): domain Eukaryota; kingdom Metazoa; phylum Chordata; class Amphibia; order Caudata; family Ambystomatidae; genus Ambystoma; species Ambystoma mexicanum. The sequence goes on from NC_090929.1 coordinate 1,093,888,358, forward strand.
GCCCGTCATTAATGGGCTCGCTGTTAGCATGCTCCCCATTCCCTTTGAGCCCTATGGGGGCTCAAAGGGAATGGGGATGGTCCGGGTTCCCTGAATGGGGAAATACCGGGCCCTCCAAGGTTGGAATGGCCCGGTATTTCCCCATTCAGGGACCACAGACCCGGACCGAGTTTGGAGGCAGCCATGCCCTTATTAAGGGCATAAGGCCCCATAAGCCTCCTGAGCGTAAAGGGCACAATAACCTGTAGCGAGGGAGGAACGAGAAGGAGTACAAAGCGGGATGTGCAAGCTATCCCTTAGCTAGCCTAAATAGTGGAAAGGGAACAATATTGTTTAGAGTGAAGAAGAAGGAAGGAACAATGAGCGAGGAAGCTAATGGTATAAGAAATCCCTAGAGATGGAAAGGGGCACCCTGACCCTTGCATTGAACTAGGGCACTATCAGCCAGAATCAGGAGGCAGTATGCTACACAATGTTCTTCTGGTGTAGATTACCAATAGTGGGCAGGACACTATACGCCTGTCAAGATGACCTGTGGGAAAGGAGTGGCAGGGTGTGTTGTCCCTAAGACTTTATTATCTGTAGAATCCTGGTGGAGACTACAATCTGCACGATAGGGACACCGCTGGCACTTCCTCATTACGAGTTTGGCTGTAAGTGGTCAAATTGGCAGTAACTGAGTTACCTCCAATTTTACCACTACGCCAAATTATGAGTTTGTGTTGGAGTGGAGGATTTACTTGCAGCAAAACTTTGGAGGAAAATCTTCCCACTCAACGCAGAAAAATTGGCAGAATTGGTGTAATTACTGCGGCGGTAATTCCACAAAAAAAGCTCCATTGTGTCCAATGGACCCAAAATGAATGGGCAATTACACCGCCACCACTACTTGTAATCAGGTGGAAAATCCACCTGACGAAGTGGCGGTAACGGTAACAGTAATTCCTCAGGGTTATTTTTTGGAGGATTTACCTCCGATTTTTCGCCTAACTCGTTTATTTTTTATCCCAACCTGACACTGTTTATTTATGAGGAGAGGTCTTCAAGCTTTGTTTTAGATAAACTGTTAGGGCCAGGTTATGAACATGTAGTGCAAATGAAAGGGGAACAGAGAATGTGCTTGTTTTATTTGTGCTACTTCTAGAAATTCACAGGTCATCTTATTGCATCTCAAGAGGAGCTGGACAGTGGATCAAAGATGCACTGTCCAGCTCCCTTGTACTCCTAACACTAATGTATGACTGGCTCCCAGGAACCAAGTGGTTACTTTTCCTTTTCTCCGGGCTTTATCTTTGTTTGCAAACTAGACTCCTGTACTTTTATCATAAAGGTGAGTGTTGCCGTACGGAAGGGGCACCCATATCTGCTGTTCTTGAATAAGATAGAGGTAAGGGGGTCGCCCATCCAGCCCTTAAAGGATAGTTCCGGGACTTTTTTTTTATTGTCCCTACAGTTCGGCCATGTGTTTTTAAGCATAAATCGGTAGATCGTAGAAAACTTTCCTATGGACCTTACCCGACTTTTCGTCCATTAACGCACTCGAAATCAGCCGCCATTTTGTGATAATCCTATCATTTCCCCCCATCGACCTGGCTCACCTGCGTTTGCGGCACTAAATCATATCCCCCGCCCCTGAAACAGACTTTATCAAAACATTCATATTCCCCGCCTCTATCCGTGACGTGACTGTGCTGCGTAGGCAAACGCGCCCAGGCGTCTTCTACGCGACTCCACACAGAACCCGGAAACCAACACAGATCAACTCACAACACAGCGCGCCACAATTCGGAATATGAAACTGTACTTTTAAATCAAACCGCAACGTTGTAAATTTGGTAAAGTACATTTATTTGACATCAAATGTTTAGAGAATATTCAGCGATTTGCATTTTTCTTTGCTCTCGATCCAAAATAGTTCGTCTTGAGGCAAGCGATGTTCGTGTGTAGTACACAGGGTGTTGGTTTACGATAAAATAAGCTCTTCGGTCGCACTGATAATCGCACGGCTGTTCCAACAACGAGGCACTAGGCCACCACAACGGTATGTATGTTGCATCTAGCCATTAGTACCGCGTAAGGGCATACTTGTACTTGGCGATCGTCCCATAAAATGGTCAGGGTGGTAACGTTGTTCACGCGGAGAAGCAACTGGCGGTTGTAAAAGCCATCCGCCGGTGTCTGGTACTCGTGACACATACAATAATGAAGGATGTACCTGTTTTAAAAACATACAAAATGAAATTAGTCTCACCATCAGATCTTTATTAAAATTATTCATTTTATATATTAGGTCGGGAAATTATTTCATAGCTAGGACAGTGCAACTGGGTATTATACGTCATTTCCAGTAACCCACCCCCTCTCCTCCGCCTTTTTCAGAGCCGCCTGAGCGCCAGTGGACCACTTCGTCACTGATATGATATAATATGGCATTTGCAACGCGCCTATACACAAGTGTTTCAAGGCGTGGCGAGGCAGGGAGGGGGGGGGAACAAGGAGAAGACAGACAACGATCCTACTAGGCCAGGTGTCATTCAGATCGCGCAAGTGCAGGGGTAGGGGGAAGGTAAAAGTGCAAGGGGAAGGGGAGGGGGGAAGTGGAGTACAAGGTAAGTAGCATAAAATAATAAATACATAGGGCCAGCTGGTGGCGAGTGCAAGGTAAGTGCAGAACAAGTGCTAGGAAGGGGGGGCTGTAGGATACTGAGACAGTCCCCCAGTGCAGGGGTTGACAGGGAGGCAGTGCCGGTGGAGAGTGGAAGGGCCCAGGACCGAGGTCGCAGACAGTGGACCAGTTGTAGCAGGGGAGAGGGAGAGAGAAAGCAGAAGCAAAGAGGAAGGTTTTGAGGTGCTTCCGTAAAAGGAGATGGTTCTCCTCAAGATAGTGCGCGGTACAAAACAATATGCCACATAGAACGAACAAGTACAACTTAACCCGTCTTTAAAGCTACTGTATAGTAATTAAATTGCGGTATAAACTCATCTAAAGAGTTACTTACATTATATTTGCATTTTCCATTGTGTCTGTGCGTAGGGCAGCCCCGAAATACCACTCCTTCTATGCCGACGTTATTTCTTCTAATGAACGAACATTAAATGGCTTTCGTTTCTGAAATTATATTCATTATCGTTTACGTTATTGCACCACACCCCCAAAAAGAAGTCTTTCGGGATGGTCCCGGCCTGTCAAGTTCAAATAACAATAGAACCTTATACTGAGTCGCGGGCCATTCCGGCACCCGAGCAAAAAATCAAAGCAGCTGACCTTCACTTTGAACGAGCACACATTCCTAGTTAGCTACATTCAGTGTAAGGCCATCTCACAGGACTTGAAATTTACACTCCATCTTTGCATTTTGTCTGCGTGCATTTGCAGCCCCAGAGAACCATAAATACGGAGACATTCTATATTTTTTGAAAAATGATTTATATTACTGTTTGGTTTAATTTAATGCGCAAATGAACAAGGTTGGATAGACACATTGCATGTACACTGAGCAATCACTTTTATTTACACAATACATAGATACACATATTCAATGGGCCTGCAACATGAGGAGACTCGAGAGAACAGACAATCAAATTACAATCATTTAAACCGTGATGTGTATTTCTCAATGAGCTCTGCTTTAGGTGGACATGGAACAGAGGCAATGTTAGGTGGCAATGCAGTTGTCCCCTGCACAGGTTCGTTCACAACTCCATGTATGTGCCTATCTAGGACATCAACAATAAGTCTCTCAATAAACTCATATTGCATATCCTGAAACACTGGTTTGATCACCCATTGTTTACTTCTTTTAGTGAAGGCCTTATTGTAGCGAAGCGTCCCTAAAGTTCCGGTCGTCCTACTTTGTTGACGGCCAACATTATGGTTATGTGCCAAGACCGCTAGAAGAGTCCGATTTATCATGCCCTCCATGCCAAAATGCAATCGTTTTGGCCTGTACTTTAGGCACATATTGTGGAACACCTCCAAATCTCCTGTGTGGCAGAATTCCGTGAGTCCCCTCAAATCTCTTGTTATAGTTTTATCAAATACAATCTTTTCAATGGCTTTGTGAGTGGGTGATGAAGGAATCAACCACTTCTTCTTCCGTGCCTCCTCTGTGGACAAATGGCCATGTTCACAATTGTGGAAATGTTGGTTTGTGGTCCAGCGGTGAACGTTGCTACAGTGTAGCATTACTGACCGCCATTTTTCCAGTAGAATTTCCAACGACCCTCCACATGTTTTTGAGCTCCACCAAAGATGGTTGCTGATTGACTTGGACCACTGTGAAATACCTTGCATATCTTTTTTTTTACCTGCAGCCGACATTTTTTTATTGATTGTTTTTGCAAGATGCCATACGTCAAATTGGTGATTTATATTTTTGTACTCTTCTCTCATTGTCTTGGCAATTGAAACGTGTCTGTCCGTGGCTATCAGGTCGATCACCATTCCCTGCGATTGTAGTTCTTGCAATGATGCTACAAAGCCAACTTTCTCCATGGCCACTGAGGATGTACTTTGTGACACCTGCACGACCACCGAACTCACAATTTTCTTACTTTCCATGTCCTGAAAGTGGTAGGTGCAGTACTCGGCTGAAAATCCTGGGCTGTCGCACTGTCCATCACCGGCTAGCCTGAACCGTTTGCCCGCGAATGTACTATCAATAGACATTTTTTCCATTCTCCAAGCTTCGCTAATGGCTGGAAATAGATAATCGATTTGGTATTTGTAGAACTGAGTTTTCGCATAGAAATGGATTCCTACAAACTGAAAGAAATACTCTAACTTTTTAAAACTTGAACCACTAAAGTAGATTGCCTGCTGGCAGTTGCCCCAGCATGGGTTGTGCAGACCATGAGAAAGGATGATATTTTGTACAGGTGGCATGTATTTTAAGGTTAGTGCCTCGAATTGCACGAGTCACATTAATCAATGGCTCCCCACATACTTCCCCACCAACCGAATGCCCACATTTCATCCTAATAATAATATCAATCAAACAACTATCGAATACAATGAATTTGGCCTCTTTCCTTATACTGTCACTCTGCATCCCAGCTGGTTCGGCCTGTAACGTTGAGGACATGTCACTCACATGAAAGGTAGAATCTCTGATATCGTCTTCCGCTATGTTCAGTGATATTGATGGTGTTTCATTGTCGTCCACTTCATTCTCTTCCATTGCAACATCTGTTCCTTCTCCGGCGATGGGTGAATAAAACAATTTCTTCAACTTTCTCGCGGTCTTAGTTTTTGCGGGTGTGGATTCTGTGAATTGATCTCCGACTGCATCCGAACTACCAGGAGGACATTCACTATCAATGGCTGGTGGTGGTATAGCTCCGTTGTCAATCACTTCATATTCTTCCCATTGGCACGATGCATCTCCAGTCTCAAGTCCCTGCCAAAAGGTTTGACAAGCAACATCTCTCGTTCGCTTCACTGTCTGTGTAGATCTAGTTCGTACACCTACTCGCAACTAGAGGACAGATTGGAAAAGGGATGTTCAGTTTAAACACAACTTACAGTATTGAACTATTAACAGTGAAAAACAACATAATATAGTGACCAGGACACTAACCTTCTTTTGCTTTCTTTTCTTTGAAACTTTCTTGCCTCGAACTTCAACATCAGGACGCTGTTGCTCCGACTCGTGTGTGCATGTCTCCACTTCCTCTTGCGCTGCAACGACTATATTTTCATGATAAGCACATCCATCACGCACTGACGCTCCATCGACTCCCTGAAACATAGAACTTTCATTAGTATGTATAATAATATTGAAAACACAAAATGTACTTGGGGACCAATACCCACGTACATCTCAATAGCAAAACACGAATGAACGCATTGTGTAGAACATTCAAACGACAATTATTCACGCATTGTTGATCTAGTTAGATGGAACTGTCAAGATCCATACCTCGGGCTCCGCATAGACTTCCATTGATGATATTATTGAAGATGACGCTTCAGCAACTCCCTGAAACACAGTAATTGCATTAGTATGGTTTTCTATTTTGTTAAAAAGAACATAAACTTTGTGCAGGCGTCAACAATATGGATATCTAAATATGATTCGATTTGCTCGATCGTTGGAAGTGTCACCACCCAGAGATCTGCATCAACTACTAGGGGTGATGTTCTTGTAGAACATTGCGCCGACCCGTAACTGCATGCTCCCCCTTCTTCTTGGACTAATGCTCCATCGACTCCCTGAAACATAGGACTTTCATTAGTAATGAACACAATATTGAAAAAAGAAGACACATAGGAGGGCGACGACAGAAGGACATATCAATGGTTAAAAACGAAAGAAACATTGGGCCTCATTACGACCCTGGCGGTAAGGGGTTAACGCCAGCGTTAGCTGCGCCGACCCCTTACCGCCAATTACGAGGTCCCCTAGCGCCATGGTGCTTTTAACACCTGCTTTTAGCAGGTGTTAAAATCCATGGCGCTAAGGGACCATGGAGTTAATTACGCCACCGTAATTTACGGTGGCGTAATTAACGCCTTCCCCACTCCCATTATGCCCTATGGGGCAAAAATGGGAATGGGGAAGGGTAAATGGGGATTGGGGACTTACCGCCCCGCCAAGGTCGGAATGGGGCGGTAAGTCCGCCAACCACCATGGCGTAAACGTAGTTTACGCCATGGTGGTAAAGTCACGGCCCAGGCGGTAACTTACCGCCTGGGTCGTAATGAGGCCCATTGTGTGTAACAATCACGCTACAAGAATGCAAGATCTGATGATCTCCATCGATGGAACTGTCCGGAAACGTACCTCGAGCATCTGAGTGACATCAACGGTTGTCGTCAATGCGTTGGACTCCTCAGCATCTCCCTGAAAGACAGTACTTGCATTATTTTGGATAACAATAATTATAACTGAAAACAAAGACTAGAGGACGAGTACTAGGGTGTACCATTAGGTAAAATAATTACACGATAAATTAAAACTATTGATTTACATGCCTAAAACAAGTCAGTGGCAGAATAGCTAAGTAAGATTACCCGATAGGCGCTTGAAGTGGCTGATGACTGCAATAACGACACGGATGGAGAATCTTCCGCCTTCATATTGAGAGGATACATAAATGGGGAAATTATTGTTAGCTAATGCTACACACTACCGCAAGGCCGAGAGCTAAATCCGTAAACTTGACTCACCAGTGGAGGGATGTGGACGAATAGAGTGGGAATAGCGGTTGAGAGCAATTTTCGCTTCGCTCGCGGTGTGTTCTTCTTTATTAGCCATGATGTGGAGTACATGTCTGAGCTAAAGTGCCTGCTGCAGATGCGGTATCGATCACCCCTCTTGTCCGCAAAGACTTCTAGGACTCTACTTTCAAGCTCAGACGGTGGATATCCGCAATATCGGACCCATTCTCTTATCTGATCTATTGTCTTAGGGAAAACATGCATTATAGTACCTTCAGATTTTTTATGGGTCTTCGAAGGGCAACCGCCAATGGAACAGGCAGGCATTGTGGAAAGTTCTGAAAAGTAAAGATCAACAATTCTCTATGAATACCAATGTGTTAAAAAATTAAATGACACATAAAAGGTTCAATGCAAGGTTCGTTTTGGTTCTTGGAACTATACACGTTATTCACATGCGGATAAGTATTGAATAACTTTAAAAAAATAGAAAAATAATTTGACTAAACTCAGAACATGTGACTAGTTCCTTGCATGTACTGTCTTGAACGAAAAGAAAACATGGATGCAATTTGATGACTACTAGCAAATAGATATAAATTAAAAAATTGGACGCAAAATGATTATGGTACATGGCCTTACCTTGACGAACAAACAGTTAGATGCAGGGATCAGAGTAGTTTCTTGTCGTAGGACAGGGAGCAGTTCACAGGTTGCAAACTGACGAGTTTGCTCGAAGTGGTCACGGAAGTTCACAGAGACGAAGAGCAGATAACCAGCACCTTCACGGGTTGACTAGCAAAGCGCAAAGAAGTTCTCATTAGAAATATGAAGTGGGTTATAAAGAATTCGAAACAGGGGTGTGTTTGTGAATGAATGACGTGAATATGTCGTGGCATTATGCGGTTTGCAGGGGGGCGTCCAGCGTGAGGGGGGATGCTTGGCAGGAGACACGGGGTCTGGAGGTAGACATGGGAACACCGCTCAGGTCAACCAATGAAATCCGGCTGGAACAAAAACCTTACATCAAGAAGAAACTCGGAGGAACCGCTTTCTACCACCTAGCCGCGAAAACCTGGAACAGCATCCCAAAATAATAAGGAACACCAAAGATCACCTCAAATTCAGAAAATTACTAAAAACCTGGCTCTTCAAAACCAGAGACTAAAACCGAAACAACAATAAGACAAATGACTCAACAAAAAGGACCTTGACACAGGGGTCCACCTGCGAGACCCAGGGAGACGGAGGCAACGACTCCAGCCAACCCTCACCATCCCCCATCACCCGTACAGCCACAACTAGGTACCACGAGCTGTGGAACGGACAAGACACAACTAATCACCACACAAACGGAAGTATGGACACTAGCAGCTGCGCTAGTCATGTGGGGGGGTGAGGAGCATGCAAAGTTATTAAGGGAGCGGGCGGAGGGGACAGCTAAATCCTCAAACGGCCTCGAATGGAGAAAAAAAAAAAACGAGCACGTACCTCCTGAGGCACAGGGTGTACAAGCATCCCGTCGTGTAAGATTACACGAGCCCAACCGGCTCAATCCAGGATAGAGATGCCAACTAACCAATACCACTAACAACTTCCTTCTCTGCATACACCTCTCAAACTCCAAACCAAACACAACCACAAACCTCCAGCACAGCAAACCGCACGAACTTCACTACACTGCAACAACAAAACAAAAACACACATAGACTCGCACATCAGCACACGACGACTACCGGCCGCATACACCCCAGGCCCAGCCGACGGAACCACCGGGCTGAGGCTGCCAACAGCACATCACTGCAATCTTGCACTTTTCCAGCCTCCACCCACTAACCCACCCCTCCCTCCCTCTTTCAGAGCCGCCAGAGCGCCAGGGGACCACTCCGGTGGTGATAGTGCGCGGTACAAATGACCTTTAACATTAACATTAACATTAACAACAACCCATGCTCTATAGACCACTTTGAAGTGTACATGGTCTTTGGCACCTCTTGGCCTTTATCGCTCCCTGACAGCTCCACTTGCCAGCGCAAGTACCCCGGTGCGAACTGCCTTTGATAGGGCGGGGGGGGGGGTGGATTGGGGCGGTGGTCGTGCAGACAAGACACAGGAAGACTCGTGAATGGAGACACACTTATGTGGATTGCAGGGGGGCGTCCAGCGTGAGGGGGGATGCTTGGCAGGAGACACGGGGTCTGGAGGTAGACATGGGAACAACAACCCATGCTCTATAGACCACTTTGAAGTGTACATGGTCTTTGGCACCTCTTAGCCTTTATCGCTCCCTGACAGCTCCACTTGCCAGCGCAAGTACCCCGGTGCGAACTGCCTTTGATAGGGCGGGGGGGTGGATTGGGGCGGTGGTCGTGCAGACAAGACTCGTTTGCCGCAGGGCCTCACCAAGGAGAGGCCATCTAACTGCATGTAAGAGGCAGGCTGCAGGATCTAGTACATGGAAGGCAGGGGGGTGAGTTTATAAATACCTCACCCTCCCAGGAGAATATATGGGTGCAGTTCACCCTGGAGACCCTGGATGCCTAGGCAGTTAGTCAGCAGCAGGCTGGCCTGTGGTGGCAAGGCGGTACGGGCCAGAGGGGGTCATCTCTGTACCCGGTGCCCAAAAGGATGATTTATTATGATCAACCATATTGATTATTTACCTATAACCATGTTTTGTCTCAATAAAATCCAACGGCCTTTTATTGCCAACGCTTGAACAAAGTGGTGTGGTAAGTATTTTTGGGGGAGGAGGCAAGGCCGGGAGGCTTGATGCCAACCCGCAAAATAAGATATGTATGTCTGCTGCATATGGGTTCAACTGTTATGTGGATTGAAGGTGGGCGGCCAGCGTGAGGGAGGATGCTGGCCGGAGACATGTGGTGTGACAAGACAAGGCACAGGAAGACTATTCAATGGAGACACACTAGATTCATTTAAAAAATCAAAACAACCATTGTTAAAATATATGTTGGGTTTTATTTTAGATCTTAATTTCAATTGAACATAAATAATAAACATTACACATTGTAAAGTTCCGGTTGCAGCACATCCAGGGAAAATCCGCGGTATTGTCCACTGTCGCTGGGGAAATGTTGTCTAATGGCAAGTACCGCACAGGCAGGTATTACTCTCCGAACGCGGTGTCCGAGCCTCCCGTGAAGCCACCAAGTGAAGCAACGATAGGCCACCAGCCTGTACCACCTGTGAAAAAGAAAGATGCAAATTGTATTAAAATGACAAAACTTTCTTATCAATGTCGATTCAGGTAAAAAATGTCATTCTGCTTTGAAAAAAATTCTATCTAGAAAATGCACAATATGGAACCAATTTACATGCGTTCGAATGATATGTAGATGTAATTTTATATGTGGGAGACGACCATGAAATAGTAGTGGCATCACTGACATCACAACCAGAGTATACTTACTCGTTACTCGGATTACGCGGACGAACAGTGCTGCGAAGTTCGTGCATAAGCACCATCATCATCCTCAACACGGTCCGTGAGAGGCAGGCTTCCCTGAACTCTGGCAGCTCGGTGATGCATTGCGGACTTGGCTCGCCTTCCGAAATGTAGGCCAAGCACCCGGAATTTTCACGGCAGCAGCAGTTCTCCTCCTCAGTTGGCATTAGCTCGCACCGATTGCACGTGCACCAGGTGGAGACGCCGTCCATGCGACATGGTCCAGGCTCTTCATCCATTGACTGGTCCTCCCAACTGCCGTCCGAATCCCCATCGTTTTCGCATGCTTGCCTTTCCAGTAGTTCCTCCTCGGTGTACTCGGGCTCGTACATATACGGCATTATTGTAGCCATTGTGTGGTAAAGAAAGTAAAATAATTTACAGAGATGGTACAGGTGTTCACAAGGCCTAGAAGCGGCGAAGGTAGCTGACCAGAGCACAGAAACGAGTCACAGAATACTCAAAGTAACACAGAGAGAGTAATGGAATCGAAAATCTGCTGCTGTGTGTTGTGAAACGGTGTGTTTATACTTATTGAGGAAAGAGGCGTCCTGCCATTTCCATGGCGACACTTCATTAGCTGATGCGCAGCGATTGTTGACACGAACCGTGCTTTGCCGTTGGGAAATGGGCGGTACCCGTCTGCTGATGTCAGGCTCAGGGGCGGGGGATTTGATTTAGTGCCGCAAACGCAGGTGAGCCAGGTCGATGGGGGGAAATGATAGGATTATCACAAAGTGGCGGCTGATTTCGAGTGCGTTAATGGACGAAAAGTCGGGTAAGGTCCATAGGAAAGTTTTCTACGATCTACCGATTTATGCTTAAAAACACATGGCCGAACCGTAGGAAAAATTAAAAAAAAGTCCCAGAACTATCCTTTAACTTGCTCAAACCAGCATCCAACATTGTGTTTCTGTGTGAATAGTAGTAATTTCCCCTTTTAGTACACTAATGGTACAGTAGCGATTTCCTTGGGAAACCAGACAGGAAAGGAAGTTCACAACCTCTAGCACATGAGCTAAAATTGAAGGAAGTTGCTTCAAACAATCCAATTATCCAATTCACTCCAGACTTGTCAAAACATTTTTCTAGTGCTCCATTTCCTAGAAAGTGAGATGTTGCCTCAAAAAGTCTCAGGGATCCCTGTAAAACTTCCAAGCAGTGCGGTAGAGTGACTAGTCCAATGGAAGTGTTTATAGCTGAAAAATTGGATTTGTCAAGCGAGCCAGCTAAGGCTGAAGAAGAGTTTGAAAATGCACAGATAGTTCCAGAAGAGCTTGAAGACCGACATAGATGGCCAGAATAGTTATTGAAGCCGCTCATGTTCCCTGCCATGTGAATCTTAACACATGCTGAAAAGTATATCCCAACTCCTGTGACCAACTCGAGAGAAATAGCCTCCTTGTTGTGGCCTGGTTTTGTTTCGGTGCTATTTCTTTTCGGGAAGCTACCAAAGAGAACAATGAAAGAATGTGCACCCTGGATTACCCATCAGTCAAATGTGGTTGTCTGAGCTTGCATATGTTTACCATGACCACTATGGAAGAACATTTCGGGATTGAAGGCATGGAGGTGCAGTTGAGCTGTCTATCCAGTGTTCCAGTGCACTACTTTTCTTTTTGACACTTGGCAGCATGGAGTCCATGTTCCCGTGTACCAAGAGTGCCAGCAGAACACATTGGGCCATGGCACTGTACTCTGAGGACATTCATGAGGGAAGAGTGATCATGGATTGGATGCAGAGACTCCTGCTGAAAGGGTGAATGGTTGCATTGCATTCTTATCTGGAGATTTACATGTATGGCATGAGCTGTAATTTAGGACCTCTCTGATTGGTGGAGGTCGGAGCCTTTGTTATGAAGAGGATATTGGGCCTCATTACGAGTCCGGTGGTAACCGTGCCTGAAATTCCGGCAGGTTACTGCCAGACTCGTATTCCATTTCTGCCTCCATGATTCCCGGAATTACCGGAGCATTACGACCCCGGTGACCCGGGAATTCCGGAGGCGGAATTCGGTAAATCCCCATTCCCATTGAGTCCTATAGGACTCAATGGGAATGGGGAAGTGGAAACACCGGCACCATCTTGTGATGGTGCCGGTGTTTCCACGTCCGCCTGCAGGGGGGTGGTGTTAAACCCGCCAGGTCAGACCAGGCGGGAATGACACCTCCCGCCTGCAGAGCTCGAGATCACCCGGTCCGGAAACAGCGGTGGCAGCGGGTTTACCGCCACCGTTATTTCCAGACCGGGTGACTCGTAATGAGGCCCATTGTCTCCATAGGAGAGATTTGACTAGAAAATGAGGAAATACGTAGGAGAGTTGCAATGCTTTGAGATGCCTAGGGTTCTTTGGAGTAACCGTTCAAGAGATTTTGGTGAGTGATGTAAAGCTTTGCTTTTTTCAACAGTAAAATCATAATTCCTGGTAAAATGTCTTAGGCTGCAATGATTTGAGTTAGCCCCTAGAACTCGATCAGGTATAGATCCTGTGATAGATTTTGAGTAAGCAGTTGGAGAGGGGTTTCACTGAGAAGGCCTGGTGCTAGTGGGCCAGGTGCGACAGGCTTAAGTGAGGGGTCAGAAATGAGAGGCAGACACAAAGTTGTAATATTTTCAGTAACAGACATTTTTATTCAAACAAAAAGGTTGGATAAAGGCTTCTCGGTCGCTATCCTAAAGAGAGTTTCCCTACCTAGGAAACTAAAACTAAAGATCAGTCTATGTTCAGTCGACAAACTTGTGTCCAAAACATACCCATCTGACCCTCACATTATAAAGGAACAACTAAGGGTGCAAGGAAAATGTACCTTGCTTCTATTTGGCAAAAGTGAATCATCCAACAGAAAATAGTCTTTTCCAAGGAAAACCCTTGGACCCAGAGGGTGGTTCCCTTACCCTGGATGTTTCAAGTAGAATGGCAAAAAAGTATCTTTGCAAATAACAGTTTCTCAAGGATGGCAAACATGACTCAAACAGCAGTTAAAGAAAGGCAAAAGTGTCTCTTTCAAACAACAGTTCATTCAGGATGGCTAAAGACTCTTTCAAATAACAGTTCCTTAAATTCCAATTCTTCCCTGGTTTGGCTGAAACTGGATTCACAGAAAGACATCCTATTCAACTGAGTAATTCTACCATACAGCTTAAAGGGGTTTCTGGTATACTCTCCTGCCAGGAATCCCTTAATGGTTTCTTCAGATTCCCTGGTATATTCTCCTGTCAGGTATCGTTCTAAAATGTCTTATAACCTTAAATGTTCAATTAGATTACCTGCTATACTGCGCTGCCAGGAGTCCTTTTATCAGGGTTTTGCAGATCCCCTGGTATACTCTTCTTCCAGGTATCTCTCCTCCACAAATGTCCACTGCCTGATGGATTCCATTCACCAGGACTTCTTTTTACACAACACAGTTACATCACTTCACTGTGTTTCTAGTTGTTGGCTAGCGGTAATGATTGTTCTTGCCTTTGTGCTTTATCTAGTTGGTATTCAAACAATCTTGTTTCATTCACTTGTTTAAATGTCTGAGGGTATACCATGGGGTCCCCGAGGGATCTGGGTAGACTCAACGGTTGTTCGTAGCGTCTCTGACCTTTGACACATCTTAGCAAGGATGCTTCTTCTCTGTGAAGGCTTCCTTCAAACTGCAAACCTTCCTCGAGCGTCTCCTGCAATCCTGCGCTTCTTCCGCGGCATCTCTCTGTGATCTGGACAAAGGAGCGCTGATTTTCTCCACGACCGTTTTCCCGGAAACCGGGCAACTGCTGCTTGAGCTCTGGCAGTCCTCCTCAGGTGTCCGCTGTGTTTCTCCTTCTTTTGCGCCAAGCAGGTATGTAGTTCTCGCAGTCGTGGGCTGTAATATGGATGTGCCTGCAATTGCCTCTGGCACAGTCCGCTGTCTTTCTGCCTCCTTCTCCGGCTCTGCTACCACATTCTCTAGTTCTCTCTTCTTCTTTAATGAAGGTATCATTTTTAAATGTCTCACATATTCATGCTTTACAAAAAGTAGCCCACATTTTCAAATTTAATTACTTTCACTTTGCATTAACTCATTCCTCCTCTTCCTCATCTCAGTACTTGAGACGTTATGGTAGTTGAAGTCTCTAGAAATCATGGAATTTCTAAAATGATGTTGGTTAGGACTGTCGCTTGGGAAAACATCAAAAACAGGAGATGTATGTGTTGTGTGTATTTGGAGGATGAATGGAACTTTGTCTAGAAGAATTTAAAGGAAGTGTTTTCTGAGTTTTACAATTGGGGGAATTTACATGTTGACAACAAGCCATTAAGAACTTTGGTATTATAATGTCTCCTTCACTAGTTCAGGCACCTCACCACCTGTGCCTGAAACCCCCACCTGGGAACGGGACATCGTGTCCGCAGCAATGTCGTCCAGAGACACTGCCATTGTGCCAGAAAGGAATTGCCATGAATCAGGGCCACACAGCAATATGGCTGCCGCCATCCACATCCTTCCGGAACACCAGTTTTCCAGAAGGATGTACCACCTCAAGATTGTCTGGACTCTGACCAACCCAAACTCGATGAGCAGAGCTGGCAGGCTCTGCCGACAGGCACCTTCCTGGAAGGCCCTGATGGAAGGCCACAGCCTATCTGTGCCTGTTGTGCATGCACGGCATAGACACCAGAAGACCTGGCCTGCCCAATCCAAGCTTCCTAACTGGCCTTGCGCAGCAGCCACTGCCATTCTCATTGTAATTCTGAGTCACTGCTGCATCGGATCTCCTGGCACCCGCGAACGTCCTTAGCTCACGCCTTCCTGCTTTACCTGTATACAGGGTGGCAACTTCCAAGCCTCCTATTCCTGTGAGTATAATGCCAGAATTCACTGCATTTCTGCCCAATCTGCCCCACTTAGCAGCCACCGCACTCCTCATTGCATTACAGTGTCATTGCCAGTCCCTTCTTTATTCCTGCCCAAACTTTCAGTGCATAGCATCCCTCATGCCTTGCGCTACTAAGCCTTGAGTTGTACCTGCAATCTAACCTGTCTGCTACACCTGGATTTGACTTGTTCAGCCTTGTGCTGTACCTGCAATATAAACCTGTCTGCAGCCACCGGAGTAGACTTAATTCCTTAATCCACCGGACTTGACTTGGCAGCCTTATGCTGTATTTGTAATTTTACTTTATGCAACTACCTGACTTATTAAGCCATGTGCTATATCTGTATTATTGTAACCTGCTGGCAACCCTCCTAACTGGAATTGGCTACCCTGTGAAGTAATTGTAACTTTACTCATCATGGCATTACTGCTCCCTTTGCCTTCTGGGTCCTTACAACAACACTGTACCATGACCTGGTCCAGCAGTCACGGCCTGCCTAATTTTGTCTTTTTGCAAGTCTGTACACTGATGTAGACCCCACATTTATTTATTTATTTTTATTTTACCATAACCTTGCATATCTGTATACCTGATGTAGCACCCTATAACATGAGGCATGGCTCTACCAGACTGTGCACCTACTCTAATGTTGTCTTTTTGCATATCTGTACACCTTATATAGCCCACTGTAGCATGAGGCTTGGCTTTACCAGACTGTGCTCCTACTCTAATTGTGTCTCTTTGCGTACCTGTACACCAGATGTAGCCCCCTGTGCTCTAGTACCTTGATGCATCTCTTGTGCTAGATGGAATTACCAATAAAGATCTCACACCAAATAACCGGAAAGACTTAAAGAATATGGCAAAGTACTATTTTATTCTCAGTTTAATAAAGCAGGGTCAATTAACAAACAGACGAATGCTTGCACACTCATACACAACATTTGATATTGATACTGATATTTTATTTGGATTGTGCTCATACAGAAGTGTTTCAGAGCATGACGAGGCAAGGGAGGGGAACAAGGAAGAACAAAAACAACGATCTTACTAGGCCCAGTGACATTGAGAACGCGCAAGTGCAGGGGAGAGGCAAGGGCGAAAAGTGCAGAGGGGCAGGGGAAGAGGTGGAAAGTGCTTAGCAAATGAATAAAACAACAACAGTGGTAGTGCAGCCAGCAAGTGGCAAGTTCTAGGTTTAAGGCACAGACAGGGGGTGTTGATAAGTGCAGAAAGGGGGGGCTGTAAGGTTACAGATACAGACCCAAGTACAAGGGTTGCCAGGAGGCAGTGTGGGTGCGTGACAGGGTGAGCAAGTACTTGGGCCTGCAATCAGAGGGTAAACAGGTGCATAATGCCAAACAGAACAGATCAGCAAGGGGGGGGAGGGAGCGGAGCAAAGGCAGAAGCCAAGAGGAAGGTCTTGAGGTGCTTCTGGAACCGGAGACCGTTCCTCTCAAGTTTCAGAGTGTCAGGGAGGCTGTTCCAGAGGGAGGCCCCAGCCGAAGACAGAGATCTACCCCCAGCTCATTTCTTTGGGAAACGTCTGACCCTGACGGAGTAGGAGGTGGAGGAGTGAAGAGCTCGAGAGGGAAGGTATTTACGGAGGGAGAGTTGAAGGTATTTTGGACCCAGGCCCCAGAAAGCCTTGTGGACAATGCAAAGGGTCTTGAATTTAATCCTTGCAGCCACTGCGAGCCAATGAAGAGATTTCAGGGCTGGAGAGATACGAAGGCCAAGGACAAGTCTCAGAGTCCTGTTCTGGAAGAGTTGATAAGGGCGGAGAGCAGAAGCAGGTAGATTTAGAAAGAGGCTGTTGCAATAATCCAGCCTAGAGAGAACCAGGGCTCGAGAGACAGTGTGTACTTCTGGGGGAAGGAGAGGAAAGGCAGAATACCTTGGAGGAGGTGCAGGTGAAAATGTCATCTACATATTGAGCGATTTCACTTTCGAGCTGAACATTGCCTAAATCCATCTGGAGCACTCTATTAATGACTGAAGGGGACTCACAGTACCCCTGGGGTAGTCGAGTATGTTTCAGGCAGATCGTACTATACAATAAGGAAGTCAAATCCTGTGAGTCTTTATGGAGGGGAATTGAAAACAATGCATTCTTTAAAAATATGACTGTAAAATATTTGGCCTTAGATGGGATGTTGCACAATATTGTCTTGGTATTTGGAACTAGAGGAAACTCAGCTTTGACTATATTGTTTAGAGGTCAAAGGTCCTGAATAAATCTCCACTACCCCCCACCCCCTGTCGATTTTCTCACTGGCTATAACAGCTGTGTAACATGGAGAATCGGATGGTACCAATATTCCTTGCTTCTTTCAAAGTGGATATGGTCTTGAATATACCTTCATACGCCTCTCTGGACATGGGGTATTGTTTTGCACATGGTAAAGGTGCTCCTGCTTCAAGCTTGCTTTTAACTGCCTCTACTCCTTTTAATAGACCCATAGACCCATATGGATTTATGCTCCATACAATCTTTGGCACTTATCTTCCTAGAAAAATAATGGTTTCTTTTTTACCAACTCTATTCTCTGCGGCATTTCTCTAGTCTCTACTTTAGTCCAAAAAGTGAGATTTATGAAAAATACTAATTCATCAACTGAATACTCATCCTTAAACATCACCTCATCTGTCCAATCTGTGAGCCGGTATCCTTCACTAAGAGCTATCACTGTTCTCCATCCTCTTCCCTCATCATCTGTCCAATGAAGAACCACCCTTTTCTCTATGAGCACTGCTGCTTCTAACTTAAAGGTGATAATCTGCCCTTTGTTGTAATTCATAGGGTTTTCTGATCTGAACAAAAACTCATCAGGGATTCTTAATAGTTTACCTATCAGTCTGGGCAACCATGATAATAAAACAGTCACTCCATACAAAAATACTTCTGGGTCCAAAGGGTCCCCTTGTAATGCTTTCTGGCATGTAAAGGGTAATATAAACTCTCTCAGATTCATATAATGTATCCCTGAAGTGGAACACACTATTCCTTTCTCAGTAAAAGATATCGTCATGTTAAGTTTCATCATTAAGCCACGCCCTAATGTGTTAACTGGTATTTGCCTAGAATGTAATAATGGCATAAACATGCTGTGTTCTCCTATAGAGATTGGTAATTTGTCTGCAAAAGGAACTAAACTCATCGCCCCAGAGAATCCCTGCGCATTCATTGCAATACCTAACATTGGGTATTTTCCCTCACGGACCCAGGAACGTGTTGCTCCAGTTTCTACAAGAAATTAAAATGCGTTGTTTCCTATCGTTACTTTGACCCTTGGTTGCTTTTGGGGGTCTGGTGTCACTGATAGTACTGAACACATCAAGTCGCTCTGTACGCTGTCTTATTGTGGGTATAATTTCATCCTCGTACCTCAGAAAGGATTTCCTCCTAGCACAGTAACACTGCCTAATTTAGGGGCAGTTGCTTGCTGGACTCCTGTAGTCATATTCCATTGTGAAAAACAAAATTGAGGTGTGCCGGTGTGGTGAGGCGCTGGGTTAGAACTAAATTTGAAAAGACAAACTAAAGTCAATGCAACCCTTACAAACCAAATAAGATTGGGTTGCTGCACGAAAGAGGGACCAGTAGTCACCTCAAAAACTGCTAATAGATACAAACACTTCAAAAATGTCATCTCTAAATGATTGCGCAGCCCTAAGCGAATGGTAAATATCCTATTCAAATTGAATGTGTAACTGGACAACAAATATAGTGAAACAAAGAGTCCAAAGCAATAGATTCTTCAGTCAAAAAAACGCTGTTGAAACAGATTTTATGAGTTGATGCAAAAACAAGTCTGCCGACATGTGCTTCGACCCAAAACAACGGGTCCTTTTCAAGGCAAGACTGTGGTATTGGTATGATTCATATACATTCCAATACAGCAAAATATTATATAATCATGCGATAAGGATAAGAACATTTGAAATATAAACAAAATTAACCAGCAGAGGAAGAAGAGGGGGCCAGAGTTAAAGAAGAGAAATACAACCAAGAAAGAAAAAAGCCCATATAGACATTACATCATGTCAAAGAGCAAAGCAATCATTTCAATGTGAAACATATGCCAAGAAAATAAGGAGTAAATAAAAAACATTTGATTTGTTACCATATGTTGTCGAGCCAAACATCGCGGTCGAAGTGTCCATATGTGAATGTCCATATAATGAAAACAAAATAATATGTAAAAAAGAGAGAAAACACCATTAGCCTGAATCCTAAATGAATAAACAACTGATACATTTTAACAATTTATTAATCCCATGTACACGCATAGTGCAAAGGTAATAGACTATTGTGCCAAGCATCAAAATGCTCACCCCTCATGCGCCTCATGGTGGTAAATGTATTATTACATTGTCACCCGTGTGTGATATAAATGTTAAAATGAATAAATGTTTTACTGTATGTTATTCAAACTGAGTTGGAAAACCCAAGCCCTCCTTAGGGGCAGATATATGGGCCAATTCTAAAGTAGTTGATTCTCCTCAAGAATATAAACGGCAAATAACTGAAAAATACATAAACAAAGAAACCCAAGACATGAGTTGTCTTGATAATAGATCGACATATGACTTAAATGGGTTGTCAAAAATATCCAAATGCGTAAATAATGGACAGCGATACCTGAAGCAGTCTCTGTTACTGATACATTGTGGTACATTCCCAGAACATGGGAGTTTGTTCAAACGTTGCAACTGCCAAAAAAAGACAATGGGCCTCATTAGGACCCTGGCGGAGAGGGTGTTACGCCAGCGTAGTGCATGGCGTACCTCTCCGCCATACTACGAGTTCCCGTAGCGCCATGGCGGCCTTTTCCGCCTGGTTTTACCAGGCGGAGAAAACCATGGCGCTACGGGACCTCGTTGTTAATTACGCCACCGTATTTTACGGTGGCGTAATTAACTCCTTCCCCACTCCCATTATACCCTATGGGGCAAAAATGGGAATGGGGAAGGGCAGAATGGGGATTGGGGATTTACCGCTCCGCCGAGGTCGGAATGGGGCGGTAAATCCGCCAACCCCCATGGCGCTATCGGCGGCTTTCCGCCATGCTTCGCGGTGCATTTAGCACCGCGAAGTCCGCCTGGGTCGTAATGAGGCCCAATGTATCAAAACCCAATTCTGCAGGTAGGTCGAATAACATAAATATTTGTAAGAATCAGTCTAACAGTGAGATACTCTGAAAGTACTGTCAAGCCCGTACCTGTAAGTTCAGGGGCTGGTTCTCCACTGTGGCCAGAGTCCAAACGCTTCATGAAATCAGTGTTGTGCAGTTCATTCCTTCTATGTGTTTAGAGAAAAGAACCTAAAAATGTGTCACGTGACTCAGTCATGTGGTTAAATTTAGCGCAAGGAATTATGGTAATGGTAGTCCTTGTATTAAGTAAGGCAAGCGCTTGCATCTTGTTTGTGCCCTAGACAATGTCTACATGTGTTAACACAACTATTAAATATTAAATAAAAGTCTAATGCATAATAAGCTGTAATAGCAGTGTGCATGCGAAATAAAAATAAATAAATAATTCAAATTGAAAAAATTGAAAAATCAAAAATCTCTGGAATGTTTAATGACGGCGAGGGACGGATGAGCAATTTGATACTGGCAAAGATTCCTGACGGTCTTGGTTGTTTAAATTTGACTAGATGTTAATACATGAAAACAAACATGGAATAATGAAAATGCAGTTGCTGCAAGTATAGGAAATATACACCAGCATTTGTATAAAGCATTACAAAAATACATTTAGTTCCGTGTCCGTGTTGAGACCAAGACTGGTACAACGAAGTTTGGCGATGGTGCGTGCCTCAAGCTGACGTAAAAGTAATTGACGGTCCCCGCCTTTTGGGTGGGAATGCGTCTGAATGAGCCCGATGTACTTAAGATCTTTTACTCAATCCATTTGATGATTCTGTTGCCAATGCAGGGCAAGTGGCAGCTTCGGGTCTTGGCTCTTCAGGTGTGCAAAATGTTCTCGAATGCGGACTCGCAGTTCTCTTATAGTAGAACCAACATATACTTTGTGGCATACGCATAAAATGTAGTACACCACAAATTTCGATTTACAATTGATAAAATCGGAAATGTGAATTGAAAAACCATGGTGGCAACTGAATGTATTTTGGATAAGAGCATATTGGCAAAAATTGCATAGACCACATTTGAAAAAACCAACAGGTTTGGGTGGAAGCCAAGTTAAAGGCTGTGCATGAGTAGGCTTTGGTTGTAAGAACGAAGGGCAGAGTTTGTTGCGCAATGTTTTGTTATGAGTAAAGATGAGTTTGGGTGTAGCCGAGACATATGGCAAAAGGTCTGGGTGAAGTCTCAACAAATGCCAATGTTTGCTTAACAGGCGATAGAGGATGCAATGGTCTTCTGAATATTTCGTTATGAACTGTACATACTCCAGACTTGGTCTGGTGGGTTCTGTATTCGTAACCAACGTCTGATCCTGAGTGAATGTGTTGATACGGTACAACCCTTGCTTAATGCATTGACTACTGTATCCACGTTCATGGAACCTCCGCCTAATCATGCGACACTCATGTTGAAAAGCCATGTCAGTACTGCAATTACGTCTCGCACAATAGAATTCTCCAAATGGGATGTTAGAGATGACAGATTTTTTATGGCAGCTGGAGGCATGCAACATAGCATTAACTGCGGTGGGTTTCTGAAAGGTTTGAGTTTGTAGTTCACCATTCACAATGTTAATCTGGAGATCAAGGAATTCCATAGACTGAGAGCTCACATGTCCAGAAAATTCCATGCCAAAATTATTACGATTAAGATATTCAGAAAAATCAGCAAAGGACGAAGACGTCCCATTCCAAATGACCAGGACGTCATCTATGTAGCGTCTCCATACTATGAGATTCTGTGTATATGGGTGGTCTGTGTAAATGTGTTTGTCCTAAAAAAAAAAACATGAATAAGTTAGCCAAAGAAGGGGCATATTTCGCGCCCATGGCTACTCCTTTTGTCTGTAAATAATATTGATTGTTAAACAAAAACTAGTTATGTGCTAACGTGAAATGCAAGAAATCTTTGATCATGTAAGCATGTTGACTGTGTGATGCTGAGTGGTTGCGAAAAGTGTAATCAATGGTTTGAAGAGCTAATCGATGTTGTATCGATGTGTACAATGCTTTAACATCAAACGTGGCTAGAAGATAATTGGTGCACCATTTTAACTGATGTAAAATCTCCAATGTTTGAGTGGAATCTCGCAGGTAGGCTAGTAATGCTGGTACAATATCCTTGATTGCAGAATCAATGTACTGGGAAAGTCCCTCAGTGGCCCATCCTAAGCCACTCATAATAGGTCGTACCTGGGGTAATGTTGTGTATGCCTTGTGAATTTTGGGCAGAAAATACATTGTAGGAATGACTGGATTAGGTCTGTAAAGGAAAGCCTTTTCCTCATCTGTCAGTGTCCCACGTGAGTGCCAGTCATATAACAAAACTTTCAATTCAGATACCGTCTCTTTGGTAGGGTTGCCAGGTAACAATAGATAACATCCAGGAGTGCTCAGATGTTCATTGGCCATAGTAATATAATCTGCAGTATTTAAAATGACAATATTACCACCTTTATTGGCTTCTTTAATGACAATACTCGTATCCTCAGCAAGATTTTTAAGAGCTGTTTTTTCTGAAAAAGTGAAATTGCTCTTAGTTGACTGAAACTGGGAACGATCTATTTGTTTGTGAATATCTTGAGTGACTGCCTGATAAAAGGTGTCTATAACAGTAGCATCAGTAATAGCTGGTACAAATTTGGATCTTGGTTTGTGCTCCATCATTTCAAAATTATGTTGGTGAATGTCTAATTCCTGTTGTAAGACATTGGAGGTGCTTGCAGTATCAACATTAAGTGACATGAGAAGTCGTGTGTCTTCCATATCAGAAATGGTTAAGCTACTAAGTGATGGAGAAGCAATATGTGGCCTGTAGATTGCAACTTGTTGATGGAAATACTTTTTAAGTCTAAGCTTACGGATTAATTTGAATAAATCAATTTGGAAATCAATAAGATCAGAATGACAACTCGGTACAAAAGAAAGACCTTTATTCAGAAGGGACAGTTCAGCGGAGGACAAGACCTTACTTGATAAGTTACAGACTAAGTGCAGAGTATCGATTCGGTTGGCAATTTTTTGGAGCTGGAGCGAGTGTGTCTCTTGTTTGCGTTTCTCCCTTTGCCTGGCCCTTGCTCCTCTTCCTCTTCCTCCTCGGAAGATGTGGCGGGAGTTGTGGTAGGTCGCCCTAAAGGGACAGTGAAGCGAACTGTTTTGTTTGATAGAGCAGTTTGGCTAGGGATGTTGCCTTTTTTGTATCGTTTGATTTCAGCTAGAAAGCCTCTGCGTTGATGCGTAAGAGCAGGAGTAAAACTTTCCTCCCCTTTATTGGTAGCACTGGGTTGATCTTCCTCGGATTCTATCTCCGATGAAACCGGTGTGGTGGTGGGAGTTGTGATTAAAGGTTTGATGTTATCCTGATCAAATTTCGCCTGAAAGGTATAGACTCGATCATTGTTATAATCCCTTTCATCACAATAAAATTTACGAAATTTCCGTATTTTCACCTCATCCTGGTAGTCCATTGTGGTACCATGGCCTGCTGTGTCTGTGCTTACTGAGTTTGTACCTGTTATGCCTGCATGGATACTGGCTGTGATTGCCCTTGTGGACGATTGCATCTGCAATGTCGCATGCTGCATTTGCTCTGGTTACACCACATATGTCTGAACTTGCGTGTGATCTTGGGCATAATATTCATGTGGTTCTGCATTATATTGCAGAGCATATCCAACCCCCCTCTTTGAGCTTGACAATTTTGCTGCGTGCCTCCTCTGCTTCTACATGTTCTAGCCATGGGCCCTATTCTTCTGCAATTCCAGCATTGTTGCGGTTGTCTGCCATTTAATCCTCATCTTCCCTAGGGGTTTTGAAAACCACCTCATTCTCCTCTAGGCCCAATTCCTCTTCCTCTTGGCCAAAGATTGTTCCAACTCTGATCTGTGGGATACACTACGTTATTTTTCTGCACTGATTGCATCTCCTGTGTCAACCCACCTTCATTATTTGTCACTACCACTCCCTCTCTGGCTATTTTTGACAACTTCTTCAGGACTAACTTCGCTTCATCCTGCTCTCTACTCTCTGCTTTATTCTTAATCTTCTCCAGCATTAATTGGAAGTGATGCACGAACATCAGTTGTATTTCTGGTCATGTCTTCACTTCCATTCCCACCTGTTTCTTCAATTGCTGTTGCACTGGCTCGGGCATTCCCTGACACAGATGTGGTAAAATAATCCAACAGTTTTATCTCACGGTTCACGCATCTCAATGTGCCAGTGTTCTTGAATATAAGCAACAGGGTCTTCATCCTCCGCCCATTTACCTAGTCATAATCGCACCCATATCTGATGTATCAAGGTATTGTACTTTGAGCACCCGCCATACATCAGCTCTGCAATTATTAAATGGCGTTCCATTGTGTGTCGTGTTTTGTGCAGTCACACCTGCATGTCCTGTTCGTTTCTAAATATCATCAGCTCTCCCCCCTATAATAGCTGCTAGCAAGCCTTTTTTGTCACCTATAGCTAACGTCATTCCTGATGTCATTCTCTCTAGCTCATAAATCCATTTTCCTTCACCGGAAGTTAAACGTAATTTACGTTTTAAATTGTCTTTATCCATTTGTGGCCACGGTATATATTGTGGTAGTCCTCCCCTTTCTTTAATAATGGGAATTGTGAAAATCCTGGTCCATAATTATACCTGCCTACACTTCTCGTCTTCCAGGCGGGGCTAGTCTCGCCCATTTGTCTGCATCCTGGTAATGCCCTTAATCTGCTTACATAAGGAGGGGATACATCCCCTGTACTGCGCAATCATGCCTGTGGTCGCTCAGTGTATGGCGTTGATTCTGGCGTTCTCTCTTTGGGGTCTTCTAAATCTGTCCATTTTACTCCATTCTCTACCCATATTGACTCTGTTGTACGTTCAACTATGGAAGGAGGTACAGAGGAGGCCGACTTCAAACTGGAATCATCTGCTCCCTTGGAGGTTACTGATCAAAGTCTAACAGTCTCTTCCAGCACCCCACCCCCCCACATACTGAGCTTAATAGTACCAGGTGCAGGTCTTACCTGGGATCGGTCCCGGTGTGCAGATTGGAATAGGAGAATAGTAACATTTCATCCAGAAAAGTGGTCTCCCCTCACCTGTAGCCACTTTGCTCCCAGACTATATACAGCTAAGGGCAGGAGACCTTGGGGATTGAAGCCAAAAGATGGAAGAAAACCCAAAGGGAAAAAACCTCATAGAAGACACAACGACTCTCTCTCACTTGTTCAGGAGTGGGCTGGGATGGCAAGCATCACCATGGCAGCAAATGCAGGAAGACAAGGAAGACAAGAAAGACAAGAAAGCAAGAGTCAAGCAGGAGGCAGTGGTAAGGAAGCCAGCAATGGGGCAAAGAAACAGCAAGTCATGACGAAGCACAGTTCAGGACTGGAAGACAGAAGATCAAGGACTTCAGAAGAGGAAATAAAACAAGGAACGGGAACTAGTGTCAGTGACACTCACCGCAAGTGTTGAGATGCAACAAGGCCCTTTCTCTTTTCTACCTTACCAGGAGAACCCCGAACAACATTACCCACATGTAGTTGGTTCCAAACCTTAATGGGAAATTTGAAGCCAGCAACACTCGTTGCAAGAGATTATCACTAGCAGCCAAAATCAGCAACCAATAGTGCTACACTCCTCCTGATGAGCCTTGAACCCAAGTAGTAGTGGTTTAGGGATGGGAGCCGGTGGTCGAGATCAATATTTGAAGTACCTTGTCTGGTGTAGCTGTGCAGACTTCCTAATAGTGATGCACATCGGAGCAGGGTCTTTATGGCGAAAATTCCAGCCAGCAGATAGCTTGCCGCACCTAGGGCAAAAAGACAGTGGAGCAAAGCAATGGATGAAGACATCCAGTAGAAAGCAACAGCGGGGATCGCTGAGAGCAAATGACAAGCAAAGTGAGACTGCTAAGGGTGCAGTCTGCAGTACTTGTGCTCTGCTGTGCTGGAATCCTGCTACTTTTTGGGTCGACTCTCACTGCTTATGGATTGGTGCTCCTTCCACATTGCTCCTTCCACATTAACATTCAAAACTGTATTCACTCCGCGAAGTGGAACTGCTAACTGTGCAGTCTGCAGTCTGTGGTACGCAGAAAGTGGAAAGCTGTGTGTTGGCAACTCGATGTTGCCTTAGTTTTGGACCGATAGTTGCAAGAAATCCTAACGATTGGATATTGTGGAGTTCAGCGGGTAAGCATTACGCCCAACACCCTATACACAGTGAATCACTAGCAATCCGATTTAAAGTGATCCCAACCCGCAGAAGCAGGAGCAGCACTTCTCTTTCTTTGAACATTTTTCTTGGATTTTCTATGGATATAACTTCTTGTCCTATAATTACAAGACAACAATTGAACGGTTTGTCGAAGGCTAAGTGCCAGGTGATTGTTGTAACCTTTTACGACATTTGACATCCGTAGAGACTTTTTCAGTTTAACTACTATGTCTGAATTATTAGCGCTGCTCACTTCAGACAGTATTTGACTCTTACAGAGACTGCAGGGGTAATCCCTTTGATCTGTATTTTGTCAAACCTTTTTAAACTGAGCAGCGGGGCAGCTGGCTCGACATTTCATTGGAGAAAATGGAGCATATTGGGCAGATGAGCCTGTTTTTTTCTCATGTACTTAACTTGGCTGTATCTTAGCTTTGTCGGTATTCCAGTTTAATACCAAGGTTTATTACCCTTTGAGCTGAATACACAATCTCAGAGTATCAATCTATTCCGTGGGCAGAAGTGTTTTTGTTTGCTAACAGGGTTAATTATGACCTCACGCTCCGGGCTACGAAACCAGTCAGGACCTTTACTACAGGATAGCAAGCATTATTGTCTATAGAAGGTCCCCCGCATAAACAGTGACCAGTACTAATAGGGGAGGCACTGATGGCCAAGAGGCCGTGATTGTTGCTGCCCTAATTCACAACTTGGGAGAGGTTCGGCTACACCTGATAAGCCCTGCGGAAGCTACAGGTTAATCTGGATGACATGGCCGAGAACAGTTGAATCAATCAAATGCAGTGAGGCTCAAAAGGGGGCAGGAAAGCCTCTATTCATCTTTTTTAAACATGTTTTTATTTATTGTGCCATAGTTAATTTTATACTTTTAACACATTTTTTATAAGCAGAGCAGCAGATACTCACATAATTTCATACAATAATCCTATAAAAAAGGTACAATTAACCTGTATATTAATATACATTACAATCAAATATTTATTTTAATGCTTCTATTTCAACAGGATACTTAGCAAGTCCCTTTTTCGCTGCCTGCCATATTGCCCAAGCCACAGCCAAGAGATCTACAGACCAAAATTGATCGCCGATGATATCTTCAAGGTGAGTTATTTTATTCCCTTAACCTCTGTAATAGCAGTCCTTTAGGGCCTCACAAGCCGTCAATATATGTCTGCTTTTCTCCGTTTCAGTTTGACATAGTTGACAGGTATTATCAATATGCTGGGCTTTGTTCCAGTGGGTACAATTTTCTCTTGTAGGTAAGAGATTAAACCTCAGATAGATTATAAACGTTTCAGGTCTAAGGAGCATAATTTGATCAAGTAGCTGCTTGGTCTGTATATTGGAAAGCTTTGATAAGAAAACTCCTTATACCTTTGTTTGGTATGCAGGGTATCAATGTTTTTATCCTGTCCAACAGTTTTGCCTTAATTTTGAGTTTCTTTTTAAAGTTACAGTCAGTTTCGATTGTTGCTATGTTGAGGCCATCTTCTTCCAAGTATATTTCAGTAGAGCTTTTCAAAGTCATTCTTATTCTCCATTCTGTAAGCTTCGCCTAATAATTTGAACAGGTGATTTAGATTTGGACTAGTTTGACAAGATTTCCTGTATAATAGTGCCCTTTGTATTTGCCACGATGATCTAAGTGCCTTTACCCCAAATTCAGGTTTTAGTGCCTTAACCAGAATAGTTTTTGGAAGGTTCATAACTATGCGCAATAGCTTCCCTTCAAAGCTATATAGCCATTTCGTTAGCTATAATGTAACATTTCCAAGGCATACATAATTCCCGGGATTATTGCGGTGCAGTATATTTCAATGAGGCCCTGGATATTTGTCAGAAAACGCTTAAGGTCTTGTGTTACCCCTTCGGTTCTCTTGTCTTCTCGTAGCCAAAAGCGCCTGTCGCGTTCGAACACCAGACAGGAGGCGGGCTTGCATTATCCACGCTCTACTTGCGGTAGACATTTTCGTCGGGAACGTAGTTCCCGACGCCTCACGTGGAAGTTACCATGGAGGTTACGTCAGTGGGCGCGGCGTCTTCCACGTGATAGAAAACGTACTGGGTCACGTGACCGTCTTGTTGCCGGTAGTTCAGGTACTTAATGATCCGGCGCCCACTTCTCGCTGCTTCTGATCCCACATTGACAGTGGCTCTTCTCGCTTGGAAATTTTGTGGTTTTTTGATCTCGGATTACGTTTACTGGATTTGCTCTCGGATTGCCCTTACCTGTTCAAGTATTTTGACCTCGGATTGTTTTTGGTTATTCTTGCCTAGTGATTTGGTTAAGTTGAATTCGGACCTTGAAGGTTGGGAGACCTCTTACCTTCTTTCTTTCCTTCCTTCCTCTTCCCCTCCATTCCTTTCCCTGTCCTTTCCTCCAGGGTGCTGTAGGCGTCCTCGTGCCGGCGGGAATAGGCTCGGTGCTGGACTAGAGACTTCCTGAGCACCTTTTTTAGGCGTCCTCGTGCCGGCGGGAATAGGTTGTTGCTGGACTAGTGACTTCCTTGCACCATTGGATTATTTGGTTCGTCGGACAGCGGGGGGCAGATACCATCACACTGTTCCCACAGAAAAGGAGAAGGAGTTTGCCAGAGACGATCACTTCCAGGGAAACCAGGGTAAGAAACCTAACTTTCCTTACCATTCTCTACAACTCACTATCTGGTACTGATTGTCTTTTCTCTTCTTATGGTCTCCAGATTTCCCCAGTATTGAGGACATTCTTGCATGAAACACTTCTGGTTAAACCCGTTTTCTGCAGGTTAGTCTGTTGATCTTTTGTTAAATGTTATCTAGAAAGGGGTGTAATTGATTGTTAATCAGTGTGATATTCTGCAGTCGTTGGACGGAACCTGGAATCACCATCTATCGTGAAGCTTGCGGGCCGCTCAACTCTACCGACCCCGACGACTCTACACCATCTTAAAGGCCGCTCTACTCTACCGATCCCAACGACTCTACACCATCTTCCGATCAATTAGTTTCTCAGACTGTCCTTTCGTACTCCTGAGAATCACATTGGTAGGAAGAAATATATTCTTCACGACGGGTCAACACGGAACCGTGCTTCAGGATATGTGACAGAATCAGAAGCCTTACCATGGATGCCGCGAATGACCCGTTGGCCGTTTTGGTTCAGTTAATGGCCGACCTACGTGCCGATATGACGGCAGCCCAGGCTGACACCCACCGGCGCATTGATGAAATGCAAGCTGGTTTCAGGGAAGTGGTTACAGGATCACCATCGTTGGCCTCCGCTTCCACTTCAGGTCAGGCAGGGCCTTCGGTCAGATCTGATTCTACGCATGTGTACATGGCCGCTCAGTTCCCGCTTGCTCCCCCAGAAAGGTTTACTGGGGATCCGAAACTCTTTCGGACTTTCATTAACCAGTGTAGGCTGCATTTCTTGTGTCGGCCTTCCTCGTTTCATGATGCGACTACAAAAGCTGCCTTTGTCTTATCAAACCTCGGTGGTATGGCCGCGGTTTGGGCTAATCCCTTATTAGAACAAGGCAGTCCGCTGTTGTTCGACTGTGATGCATTGATCAGTGCTATGACTAGGGTGTTTGATACTCGCTACAAGACTCAAGCCACGGATCTGGAATTGTTAAATCTCCGTCAGGGGGATACTCCTTTGTTGTCGTATTTGGCTAAGTTTAATCAGTTGGTTGCTGAGACTGGTTGGCCGGAAGATAAAAAGGCAGCCCTATTTTATAAAGGATTGTCGGACACACTAAAGGATACTATAGCCACGGTTCCGGTGGTTCCTACGTCCTTTCCTGATTTCTTGGACCTAGTGCTTCAGATTGATGCCCGACGCACCGAAAGAAAAGGGGAGAAGCGTGCTATTCCGGTCAATTCTGCGGTTTCCCCTATTCCTGTTTCTGGCGGTGACGAACCTATGCAAATCGGGGCAGTAAGGGGCCCGTTAACATCGGAAGAAAGAGAACATCGCAGACGGAACAATCTGTGCTTTTATTGCGGTTCCGCTACTCATGTACTCCGTGCATGCCCAAAGAGACCCCGCAAGTCGGGAAACGCCAAGGCCCGGTCGTAGACGGAATCCCTACGCCGAGCTCTTCCATGCAGGGTTCCTTGTTGTCCACACCCTTCTATATTGACGTTATGTTGAGTTATGACCAGGTCACGCCTTGGAGTTCTGCAGCTGTTCTTGACTCTGGGGCAACTGGTAACTACATTGATGCCCAATATGTTCGGAAATGGGGTATTCCCTTATTGTCAAAGAGTGTTCCGGAGGTAGTCAATGCAGTTGACGGATCAACCCTTCTTTCTGGGCTTGTTACTGAACATACCATTCCGTTGCTGGTAACCATTGGCCTTGAGCATTCGGAAACCATCACATTTGATGTCATTATGGCACCGCAATATAAACTCATCCTGGGTTTACCATGGCTCAAGCTTCATAACCCGGTCATTAACTGGGAGACCGGGGCTATCGCTTTCAGTTCTCAGCAATGTCTTCGTTCATGCAATTCACTAGAGTCTATGTATGAAGCACCTGACACTCCTAGTCGAGCTTTGTTGAACTCTGTGGTTACCATAGGAGCAGTTGTTAACACCGTATTGCCTGTCGAATACACAAGTTATAAGGACGTGTTTGACAAAGGGAAAGCAGAGGTTCTGCCGCCTCATCGGCCCTACGACTGCCCAATTGTTCTCAAACCAGATGCTAAGACACCATCGGGACGTATTTATTCCCTTACCCAAAAGGAAGAGGTCGTCCTTAAGGAATATTTGGATAAAGCCCTCGAGTTAGGTTTTATTCGGCCTTCTCACTCTCCATTTGCTTCACCGCTATTCTTTGTACCCGAGAAGGAGGGTGACTTAAGGCCTTGTATCGATTATCGGGAACTCAATGCAGGTACTATCCGAAATCAGTACCCGATTCCGCTGATTTCTGTCTTACTGGATCAGTTAGGGTCTTCAGAATTCTTCACCAAATTGGATCTAAGGGGTGCTTACAATTTGGTCCGGATTCGTCGAGGGGATGAGTGGAAAACCGCCTTTAAGACTCGATATGGCCTATTCGAGTATTTGGTGATGCCATTCGGGCTTTGCAATGCCCCGGCCACATTCCAGAATTTCATCAACGACGTTCTGCGCGACATGATCGACAGGTTCGTTATCGTCTATCTAGACGATATACTCATTTATTCTCCATCTATGGAAGATCATGTACGTCATGTTTCAGAGGTCTTACAACGCTTGCGGGAGCATCACCTTTTTGTCAAGTTAGAAAAATGCGTTTTCCATGCAAATCAGGTCGAGTTCCTTGGATATGACATCACCAACAAAGGAGTGCAGATGAGTAGCAATAAGGTGAAAGCGGTCTTAAACTGGCCTGTACCAACTTCAAGGAAAGAGTTGCAATCGTTTCTGGGGTTTTCTAACTTTTACAGGCGATTCATTAGACAGTTCTCTTCTATTGCTGCACCCCTCACCGAATTGACCAGTAACAAGAAACCTTATTTATGGAACGATAACGCCCAAATAGCGTTTGGTTCTTTAAAGGCCGCATTCACTACAGCTCCTGTTTTGCTACACCCAAATGTCAAACGTCCTTTCGTTGTCGAAGCTGATGCTTCGGATGTTGCGGTAGGAGCTATCCTGTCCCAGACCTGTGCTGATACCGGAGAATTACATCCAGTCGCCTATCATTCACGCAAATTAACGCCCTATGAGCGTAATTATACCGTTACTGAACGGGAATTGTTGGCCGTTAGGGACGCATTTATGGTCTGGCGACATCATCTTCTTGGTACGGAATCACCGGTCCAGGTCTTTACTGACCACAGAAACCTGTTGGCTTTGCAGTCCTTGACGTGCACCACTGCGAGACATGCCCGTTGGCATGAATTCTTTTCCATGTACAACTTTACGTTGACTTACCGCCCAGGTGTTTTGAATTCCAAGGCGGACGCGCTATCCAGAAGCTTGGGGAATGATGGTTCACGTCCACAGGATGGGTCATTGTTATTACCAACACAAGTGGTTTGTAGTTGTGTTCTACAACCCACTCTGAAGTCAACGCTCCAGAACTGGGTTGATAAAGAGCCCGCAGAATTGGCAGAATATAACATGGATATTTTGCATGGTCTTCCTTATGTCCAGGGTCGTGTCTTTATGCCTGATCAGGATACTCGGTGTACAGCTATTTCCTTATGTCATGACGCTGCTATAGCAGCGCACCCTGGTTCACAGAAAACCCTCGAACTCCTCAAACGCTGGTGTTGGTGGCCCTCTATGCGAAGAGACGTCTCGCAATATATCTCGACCTGTGCCATTTGTGCCCAATGTAAATCCCGTTCAGCGAAACCTATGGGGTTACTACAGCCATTACCAGTGCCGGCCAGACCATGGGCGATGATTACCATGGATTTTGTGGTGGAGTTGCCTTTGATCGACGGTTTTGATACTATATGGGTGGTGGTTGACAGCTTTTCTAAAATGTCTTTGTTTGTTCCTTGCCAAGGTCTGCCATCAGCTGCTAAATTGGCAGAGTTGTTCTTGCGACATGTCTTCAGGTTTTTTGGGTTACCTGAGATTGTGGTTTCTGACAGGGGGTCCCAGTTCACGTCACGTTTCTGGAGGCATCTTATGTTCTCGTTAGGGGTGGATGAACGGTGTTCCACAGCGTTCCATCCCCAGACGGATGGTCAAACAGAGCGGGTGAACGCTACTATGGAGCAGTACCTCAGGTGTCTCATCCTTCAACACCAGGAATCCTGGTTAGCCGTTCTTCCATTAGCAGAGTTTGCTTATAATAATTCCAGCCATTCATCTACGGGAACATCACCATTCTATGCCTTATTTGGGCAACACCCACGCACCCTACCTCTTGATTGGAAACTACCTGAGGATTGTCCGGCAGTTCAATCCTGTATCAAGGACCTGTCTCTGGTCCGTGATAGGGTGCTGGAACATCTGAAACATGCTCAAGAGCAGGCAAAGAAGTACGCTGATCGGAATCGCCGTCCTGCACCCAACTACGTTCCAGGTTCACGGGTGTGGTTGTCCACAAAAAATCTACGCATTCCAGGACGACGATGCTTGTTGCCACGTTTTGTCGGTCCTTATGTTGTAAAGGATGTCTTGAGTCCATTGGTAGTCAAGTTAGATTTGCCGTGCTCTTGGAAGATACATCCGGTCTTTCATGTGTCCATGGTTAAGCCTTGTGTGGACAGTACCAGGGTAGTGGCTTCTCCATCTCCGATATTGGTTCAAGGGGTAGAGGAGTATGAGGTCAATTCCATTCTTGATTCTAAGGTTTCTCGTGGTATCAGGTATTTCTTAGTGGATTGGAAAGGTTACGGTCCGGAGGATCGGACGTGGGAACCAGAGCAGAATGTGCATGCCCCGTTGTTGGTATCCCAGTTTCTGGCCTCGCGGGGGCATGGGGGTCCTTTGGGGGAGGATACTGTCAGAAAACGCTTAAGGTCTTGTGTTACCCCTTCGGTTCTCTTGTCTTCTCGTAGCCAAAAGCGCCTGTCGCGTTCGAACATCAGACAGGAGGCGGGCTTGCATTATCCACGCTCTACTTGCGGTAGACATTTTCGTCGGGAACGTAGTTCCCGACGCCTCACGTGGAAGTTACCATGGAGGTTACGTCAGTGGGCGCGGCGTCTTCCACGTGATAGAAAACGTACTGGGTCACGTGACCGTCTTGTTGCCGGTAGTTCAGGTACTTAATGATCCGGCGCCCACTTCTCGCTGCTTCTGATCCCACATTGACAGTGGCTCTTCTCGCTTGGAAATTTTGTGGTTTTTTGATCTCGGATTACGTTTACTGGATTTGCTCTCGGATTGCCCTTACCTGTTCAAGTATTTTGACCTCGGATTGTTTTTGGTTATTCTTGCCTAGTGATTTGGTTAAGTTGAATTCGGACCTTGAAGGTTGGGAGACCTCTTACCTTCTTTCTTTCCTTCCTTCCTCTTCCCCTCCATTCCTTTCCCTGTCCTTTCCTCCAGGGTGCTGTAGGCGTCCTCGTGCCGGCGGGAATAGGCTCGGTGCTGGACTAGAGACTTCCTGAGCACCTTTTTTAGGCGTCCTCGTGCCGGCGGGAATAGGTTGTTGCTGGACTAGTGACTTCCTTGCACCATTGGATTATTTGGTTCGTCGGACAGCGGGGGGCAGATACCATCACACTGTTCCCACAGAAAAGGAGAAGGAGTTTGCCAGAGACGATCACTTCCAGGGAAACCAGGGTAAGAAACCTAACTTTCCTTACCATTCTCTACAACTCACTATCTGGTACTGATTGTCTTTTCTCTTCTTATGGTCTCCAGATTTCCCCAGTATTGAGGACATTCTTGCATGAAACACTTCTGGTTAAACCCGTTTTCTGCAGGTTAGTCTGTTGATCTTTTGTTAAATGTTATCTAGAAAGGGGTGTAATTGATTGTTAATCAGTGTGATATTCTGCAGTCGTTGGACGGAACCTGGAATCACCATCTATCGTGAAGCTTGCGGGCCGCTCAACTCTACCGACCCCGACGACTCTACACCATCTTAAAGGCCGCTCTACTCTACCGATCCCAACGACTCTACACCATCTTCCGATCAATTAGTTTCTCAGACTGTCCTTTCGTACTCCTGAGAATCACATTGGTAGGAAGAAATATATTCTTCACGACGGGTCAACACGGAACCGTGCTTCAGGATATGTGACAATATTATAACCGCTGTGATGAATCATGTAGTGCCGAATAGCTAACAATTTTTTCCAGATTTTCGCAACTATGTGAGTTTTGTAATATTTCCCTTCCAGTTTTACTTTAATGGAAAAACCCCAAATAAACAAATTCTTCATCATTTTCCAGCTTTGACTCCTGTAATTCCCATCTCCGTGCCTTAGATGTTTTAGAGCTTTTACACAAGATCATGCTTTCTGTTTTCAATGTATTAATAATCATGGCATTTCTCTCTGCATATGTAACCAGAGCTTCGAAAGATCGCTGCAGACCTATCGGAATTTGATCTAATAATATTATATCATCCACATAGGACAACCATGCTACATGTGTTCCATTTATCTTGATAGGATAGATTTTTCTTTTCAGGAATATCTGTGGTAGATCGGCCATATAGAGATTGTAAAGTATGGGGGAAAAACCCATCCTTGTTTCAAACCACAATTTGTCCTGACATATTTGGTATGGAATCCTGTCTGATTTAAAAGGACAGTTGTAGAAGTGCCTGTGTAGAGTTGCTAGATGAAGTATATGATTGTCAGGTTTATTCCCCAAGCAGTGAGTTTTCTCCACAAGTCTGGCCGCAAGACCAGGTCAAAAGCTTTATTAAAATCGATGTAGCAGCAGTATAAATTTGGTCTGCTGCTTTTGGCTGTCTCAGCGATGAGATATTGCAGGACATATATGTTAGTGATCGAGTTGTGAGCTTTACAGAAACCTGTCTGAAATGGGTTTAGCAATTCCTTATTTTCCACCCATCTTGTAAGTTCTTTCAATATTGCTGTTGCAAAGATCTTGTGTCTGGCATCATTCATGGCTAGATCTGTAGATATAATTCTGTTAGTATCTAGGCCCACAGTTTCAGATTTGCTTTCATTAGTATGTTAGGAATCCCATCTGGCAATGGTGCTCGTGAACTTTTTAATTTGACAATGATGTTCTCTATCAAATCTTCATCACTACCAAATGTTTGTGCCACCAAATCGTTGAATTTCAGAAGATCCTTATAATCATTGTAAATGGGCTTGATTTATATTAGTTGGGCGTTCACTACTTCTGAAGGTATTGAAGTGGGACCAGAATCTCTTAGTATCGTGACCTCTAAGCCATCCAAATAAACAGATCCAATTTACTGTATTCGTAGAGGACTTATGTTGTTTTATCCAATTTCTGTAGTTGGTAGCCAGTTTAGTTAGTTGTATGGATTTCTCCACCGCAGGAGTCAATATATTTTTATTTATCGCAGCCTTTGCGTTCTAAATGACTGTTTCTGTGCTGCAATAATTGGTTCAAAAACAAGATTTCCTCTCGTATTATTTTTAAATTTCATCCTGTCAGTGAATTCTTTTTGGCTACTTTGCCTACTACAAATCAAAAATGTAGGTTCCAGTTGATCGACAAACCATTTTCCATAAGGTCTTGGAGATTACAGTTCAAAAGATCATTTATGAAGGTTATGTCTTTTTCGCTCCGGCGTAGTCGATTTCCCTGCATATTAATGGTAGTTCTGGAGCAAAGTAAATTGATAGGATAGGTATTTTCCAAGATCATGGTCCAGGTTAGAAAAGCATGGTCATTCACATTCTTAAAACAGATTTTAATGCCATTTCATTTGCTGGACAGTAACAGATCCATCATAACATAGTCTAAATGTATAGGTTTTTGCCACAGGATCTGCATTTTCAAAATCAAGCAATATGAGATTGGATGCAGCCAAGAAATGCGACCAAAGAGACTTTGTTTTCTTGGGACGGGAATGTTGTACATTCAAACTCTCAGTATTAAAGTATCCAGCAATAATCATTAACCCCTTTGGAGAGAGGTCATGCCATTTCAAAATTATTGAGTTGATAATTCTGTGTATAGACACCGTATACAATCCTCCAGGCAGGTCATATATATTTATGACCAATATGTCATTTTGCTGTTTGCCTTTAGGAGAAAGAATGGTAGCCAAAACATACTGAACACTGATCCTTACAGGAAAAGGGCGTAAATCATGTAATAATTTAACACCAATGGTAAGACCCCGACTACCTCGACCTCTATTTGAGGGAGTTGCAGGATTTAAAATCAATTGATAACCTTCTATCAGAAAGGGTCTATTACACCAGGTCTCCTGTAATAGGAATATGTCCACTCCCATTCATATTTCTAATTCAGCTGGGTGGAAGGGAATGATCTGTAACCCCGAGTATTCCAAGTAAGCCATTTTAATCATTGTTCCTTTATGTGGAGTCAATTTACACTCTTGGTCAAATCTTCTGATTCCTATTTCTCATTTGCATTGTCAATCTCTAGATTTTTCTGGGCATGAAATGCTCGTAAAGCAGCTTTACCTGTTTATTCCATGTTGGTTGTTGTGTTGTCTTTTTTGTAGGGTCGCACGGAATTATCACTAAGTGTGAGACTCTTATTTTTCCGACATATTGTTAAAGACAGACCCAGGCTTGCCAATTCCCTTACACTCGCCTTTAAGAGCGAGACAATCAGAGAGATTTGGTTCATTTTTGTTTCCATCGTCCTCATAGGAAGGAAGTACAGTTTCGCTACCCAAAGATGCACGCTGGAGACCCACAACCGTATTTAACAGATAATTGTTATTATCAATCGTTGGTGATATTGAGAGCTCTGAATTGTCAATGTACTAGAATGATTAGTAAACTTTGGTGGTGCTTTAATAGGATCGAAAAGTTTAGCGATACCCGTTTTAGGTAGTGTATCCATTTTTGATTCTGGTGCAGTTTTTTGTGTCTGTCCGTTCTTTTTTGCTTTAGGTTGATGTTTCTTTATAGGCGGCAATGCTACCTTTGCACTGTGAAGAGTAGTCTTTCGTGCAATAGGATTTAACATTTTAGTTGTAATTTACTCTCCGTTATAGATTAAAGAAAAACCTTCAGATTGGGTAAAACATGAATTTGCTCACCTTGTCATAAGATAGTCAGTGAAGCCTTAGTCACTCCTATCATGATGGCAATGCGCTAACAAGTTCACCAACTCGCACTTACTCGTGCTATGTGATAGAGTGTTAGTTGTCCAAAAGAGTCACACCACTCTGACCAAATCCAAAAGTCCAACTCAACAGAACTCCGATGGAAGATCAAACAACAGGGGGCATTGGTTCCCGACAACCATATATGTGCAGAGCCACTGCAATTCCTTTATAGATAAGCCGATTTAATTTCTTGCAACACAAACAGTGCCAGGGCTGTCCTTACAGTGTATTGCACGTTTCGCCTGCACTGTATAATTTATTTGAAAAACACAGAAAGCGCTGTACTGGATTTAATATACATTAGAAACACAAACTTCTCAGTATGGGCAATGGCGCCAATAAATAGCGATACACTCCCGCACAGTACTAAAATGCAAAAATCCTTCGGCTATGAACCTCTTCACACTCCCGATCGGTTCGCAGAATTTAGTCCCAGTGGAATAACACAGTGTGGTAGCATGTGTGACCGGCGGCGTAAGTTTGTTTAATCAAGCTGAGTGCCTGAGATCCTGCAGCGACACATGCTGGAATTTGGGTTTGTCCTGCCGGCCACCCGGAAACACATAATCCCACAGCCACACACCGCTAGGTTGTATAATTTCACAATAAATGCTGCCACCTGTCTCAGTTGCCCTCAGTTGCCCTCCACTCACCAGGCACTGCACCCACACGGCACCGCGTGGCTGTGAGAACAGGTCGTTCTTCAGCCCGGCAGCAGCTCACCTCCGGCTCCTTTATGTACAGTGGCTTACGGCTTGCTGTTTGCGGCATGCCCTTCCCCTCAGCCACTGCAGCCACCGTGTACACCGAACGCCGTCCTGCACCCAAGCCGAGCAAAACTCTGACAGTCTGACAGGTTAGAGGAATGGACCAAGCAAAGGCGTAACGCGTACCACGTAGTCCGTGTCAAGCTGCACTGATTTCTCAACAACTCTAGAAACAGCTGCTTCCGACAGTCCGCATCCTCTATTAATCTGCCTACTGCTTCGTGCAATACAATAGTTCATCCAATTTTATCACCCATTGCATTCCAGAAAATCACAGATTATTTCTTTAAAACTACTGGAACAAGCACCAAAATTAGATCAATCGTGCCTATTAGGGGAATAGCTACGTTGGATCACTCCCAAATGAATGGCTTGATGATCTAAGCACTAAAGAGTATGCTGACTCTGTTATTTTGGGCACTGATGGATATATTTTAGAAAGAGTGGTCCAGCAACCTTGTGATGCATCTGATATTGGTTCCCGACTGAGTTGACAAAGTTAAATGAGCATTGTTCCGGAGAGGACTCTGATTTGCGGAAGAAGAGGCCTCACAGGAAGAAGGTGTGATTCATCATACTTTAAGGGAGGCTGATGAACGTGTTCGATTTGCCTCACTAACGGTCTCAGCTTTGAAGATGGTTCTTAGTTCTTTTTTCACTCTTTATGGTAACATTTGGGGGACAAAGTTAAGGCACACAAAATGATTTTAAGTGCTACAAAATGTCAAACTGGAATTTTGGAAATGAGTAATGGCCATCAATATCAATTGTGCCTTTGTAGCATCCTGTCCTCTCAGGGCGGGAGGGGGGAACCTTTACAAACTG
Organism: Ambystoma mexicanum; assembly: GCF_040938575.1. Lineage (NCBI taxonomy): Eukaryota > Metazoa > Chordata > Amphibia > Caudata > Ambystomatidae > Ambystoma > Ambystoma mexicanum. The sequence goes on from NC_090929.1 coordinate 1,093,928,528, forward strand.
TGCTTTATGGTACCCCCATCGTCATTCAAGAAGAATCGAGTGACGATGTGGGACTGCTCCTCCAGCCAGGTTTTTGTTTGAAAAGTTGGAGGTTGACTACTCTATCTATTGTGGATGGGATAAGTTGCATGGTGGAGCCCCTGTTCATGCAGAGTAATTGATTTACCTCATCCACTGGTGGGGGACAGGGCTGATCCTAGTAGACTCACTGGGAAAGAGTTGTGAGCAGAAAAAAACAAAGAATCAAAGATTGGTAAAAGGAAAAATCACCTAGACTCGAGTAAGCGAGGCCCACCATTATTGACACTGGTACCTGGAGAGATGATGTGTGAGTCAAATGTGAATGCAGGGCTACATAGTGATGCTGAGTCTAGATGTGAGGGTTTTTTGGGAACTGACTTGGTTGGGGTAGCTTTAGATTCAAGCCAGAAGTATGGTGTTCCCAAAAGAAGCCTCTACCTAAAGTTAGATGTTGGGGCCCATATTGACTTGGAGTTGGGTGTACCTGTGTCAGCAGAGCCTAGGGTGTATTCTATCCCTAAAATGACTGAAACAAAGCTTCAGAAGCTCAGAGTCATTGATCTAGTGTCTCACACAACATGCGAAGCAGGGGTACAGGCAATGTTTGAAAACAATCAAGCTATGACATTGGGGCATTCAGAGATCTTACATTTAATATCCAACCAAAATAGCTAGTACTCTTCCTAGATTGGAACCTCTTATAGATCAAGGGTCCCCTTTGTTTGGGGCAGCCTTAATTGTACAGCCCATTTTCTTTAACGTGAAGTGGCACTCAGATCTGCTACATCCCCTTCCTACCACTCCCGTTGATATTTTCTTGAACAAGCTATACCTGCCAAATACATGTAGCCCATGACCCTACTGCTACACAAGGGTACGGGACCCATGCTGAAGCACCTCACAAGCAGATACGCTGGAAAGGAAATATGCATGGGACAAATAACAATTCTAAGGGCAATGTAGACAATAAAACATACATTATCTTAAGATAAGTGATGTCTACGATGTTAAAATGGGGAGGGTAGAGGAAAACAACATATTGAGGCCAAATATTGCTACAATCCGTAAAGAAGGTAACACCTGTCCTGGACAAAAGGGGGCAAATAAATTAGTGTTCACCAGCATCCTTGGAGAGAATTATTCGATATGTTTGAACAGAAGTAACATATTGATGATTTTCTCAGAGATTCCTAGTCTGGCCACTTTGACTTCTCCTGACTTGGATCGAGTGGAATTCCCCTATCGACGAAAATTGATTGCTGTTTGCTCCACTTTGGGTTCCGGCAGGTGAAGGAGTTGGTCTATTCGGAGCAATTGAAAATAATGAAAATGGGTTTTGACTTAGATAATTGGAAGGAACAGGATGGGGCAAATGATAAGTCTAAGTGTGGGAACAGTTATCAAAATGTAATGCAAACAGCTGGAGCCCGAAAAAGAGAAGTTACGGTATGCTTTGACAATCAATCAGCAAGCAAAGTGGATTGGATGGGGGTTACATCAACTTTGTGGAAAAGAGCCGATCCACGATTCAGCAGTGGGGAGCATCTTAGATAGTACTAGAGAACAACTGAAGGTACTATTATGGAATTCTAGGGTAGCACACACTTGCTCACGAATGTGGCAGCAATGTTGTCCCTGAAAGAGCCCAACTGTGTATTCCTAGAAGAAACCTTTCTTACTTTCCCTCCTGTGCGAGATGGTTACCAGATCCTTTTTCAGCCAGCCAAGTCCAGCTGTGGGGGTCGGGCCTCAGGGGGCCTGATTACCGCTATTAGTTTAGGTCAGGGTTTAACTGCTGAAGTGATCCCAGATCTGCCATGTGATGTTATGACAGTCTCTCTCTCTAGGTTGAGGGCTCTCCTCCATCTCTTATTGGTCAATATCGTTTGGCATAGGAATGTGGGTGCTTTAGAAGACTTTTTAAGCAGCATCCTCGGATGTATTCTCAGTTGGCAGACAAAAGTTAAGAAGGGGCATGTTATCCTGGCAGGGGATTTAAATGCTAATTGTTTCCTTCCTGACCTAGGGGGAGAACCGTGGGACACTACGGCTGATATGGTGGCACCAGATTTCAAAGCGCAGGCAGGAAGGAAATGGTATCTTGCTATGGCATCTATAGTTTATTTATTTATTTATTTATACATATTTCTAAAGCGCTGGATCCCGCAGGCATCAGAGAGCTATATAAAAAAATATCATCACAAACATAAAGTAACATAAACAATACACAATCAAGGGATCAGCGGAGCATACAACACAATCTTAGGTCATCCTGGAAAAAAAAACATTCCACGCAAAGGGGTGTTATTACCCATGATTAGCCCACTCTAAGATTTAGGTTAGATTAAAAACCCCTAGGTAAGTATTTACATTTGCTAAGGAAAACTGGGATGTTGCTGGCCCCATGCAGTTTCTGTTCTCCTGTGCACACCACTCATTAATCTCAAACCTGCGTAGTATTTTCAGGTCTGAAAGTCTGACCACACCCGGCCCCGTCCATTGATGCAGCCAGGCCAGAACTTAATTCTTTAGAGCATCTCTCGATTCTCTCCCAACTGCCTTCTCTATATTGTTGAGAACAAAGTTCCTGTCGTCCATGAAAACCTTTTTTTAGAGTCTTGTCCCTAAGCACCGGCATACACAGTTTCCTTACATGTTTCTTTACACCTAAGGTTTTGGAGATGGATGATAGAGTACCTGCATTCATAGGTCGGCCCGAGAAAGGCCGGCTTGGACTTCCTTGCATCCGCAAAAGCTGAAGATTTAGGGCCTAGCAACTGTTTACCTACTTCTAGGGGAGAAACGAGAGGCCCAGCCTTTGAGTGGGTGCCGATGAGAGGGCTTAGATCTTCTGATGTAATAACCTGAAACTTAGGATCAAACTCAGTCCTCATTACCTCGGACAGGGATACTGTAGGTGAAGAAAGCAAATGAGTAGTCATTGTATTTACTGGAAGGTCTGCACAATTGGTAACCTCAGCTGTAGTTACTTTAGCCATATTACACATCGGCTCATTGTTTCCACTATACAAAGTAGAAACATCACCGACATCAGAGGACAAATCTGCCCTCTCCGTACGCAACCTTTTCCTTCTCCGTGAGCTCAGCGCCAAGACTTCTGCTAAGCGATCCCCTTTAAGATTAGACGTAGGGGTAACCACTATCAATTCATCTGGTCGAACCCTGTTAACGCATGGAGAGATGGCCGTAGGAGTAGTTGTTGGAATTATATTTCCCAGAGCCGGCCTGCTAGGAGTCAGAGGGCATTGGTCCTTTACCAGGCATACCGCATATTTTTTCAGTATACTTTTAATTACCTTTTTCCTTCCCCCAGACATCCTGAGTAAATAATCACTGGGGGCTGGGTAACCAGTACCCAAAAGTGACCACAGGGAGCGAAAACAAAACGGCAGTTTGCTGGCCACAGGACAGAAATGAGAAAACAGAATGTTCCTTGTTGGGGAACTCCCATCCCCTGCACAGTATCTATGGCTTAACCTAAACCAAACATTTTTTGAGGTGGTGTAATGATCCTCTGAAGGACCCAAATTGCCAATTTACAATATATTTGTAATTGTTTGTAGTATTCAAAGTTTCAATTCTTATCAACAAAGTAGTAGTGAAAAGTTGTTATTCGGGTGACAAGTTAATTGTTCATTCAATCAAGAATTGATTTTTCATATGGCCCAACGCGTTTTGAGTAAACTCTTCATCAGGGGCGTACAATCATAGTTTTTCTAAAAAGAAATTCAAATAAGGATCAATCAGTATATTGTTTGTATCAGTAATCAACAATTAACAAATCATGATTCTTTTATATCCAAAACATAACTTAATTAGCCTAATTAGAGTTCAACATCTGAGGACCAAATGTACATACCATCACCTAATATTCTATTAATATTGTCCCCTAGACTCTGAAATACATAATTCTGCCCAGTTCCCTAGACATGGTTTGATAAAACATTTCATCCAAGGTTCGCTGTAACTACTCCAAATAATTTTCACAACCTAATTTATTGTTTCCAAGAGTGTTAAAAAGTTGTGTTCTAACCTTGGTTTTTGTCCACATGGCTCCATGGTCTGTGGTTTGTTTCTGTAGTAAAGTCTTTTTTATCCAATCAGGTTCCTCAATGCTTGCTAACAAAAGAGGGAAAAATCTTCGGGACACTCTCATTAGAGTTGAAAGACCTAATAAACCAGGACAAACTAAGATTGAGTAAACCAAAATGTGGTACTTTTGCTTGCCTCAATTGCCAACATTGCACCACAAGCATAATTAAAGGGGATTACATCAGATACCCCAATACAGGCACAAAACTCCCTTTAAAAGACTATGCTACTTGTGATAGTAGAAACATCATTTAAGCATTAGGGTGTCCATGCAGCAAGTACTATTTGGGCAAAACGACTGGAAGAGCCAAAGAGAGATGGACGGAACTCAAGTCCAGCATTAGAATGGGTAATATCAAATCACCCGTGTTCAGGCTTTTTAAAGAAAATCGACACAGCAAAGCTGGAAGGGGAGACTTGGCTAAAAGACTTTCCCAATGGGAACTATTTTGGATACACACATTTGACGCTATGACACCATTAGGTATCAATGAGGAATACTATCTGGGTCCTTAACTTTGAACTCCACACATAAACTTAGATAATTGATATAGCACTAGTGAACCCTACCTTCACCATGAGTTCCACATTTGGTGGATTTCGTTAAGACACATAAACTGGTTTAGCATGTAGAGGAGGCCACAGACATGGCCTGCACACCTACCCCCCATTTCGAGGTACCAGGAGCATACTCGCCAAGGTATGTGACGTATGAGGAGCAAATGAACCAACAGAGAGCAGCACTTGGGCTCTGCCCAGTGTACATTAGACGAGCAATACCTGTTGAAGCACCCATAACTAGACAACCATGGGCTGCACGGTACCCTCTTAGACAACCGTACCAGCAGCTGACACGAAATGAAGAGTACCTACAGACGGTCCACGAACCTAAAGACCTAAAGAGCCTTAATGGAAGACCAGTGGAAATGACACGAGGGCCCGGACAGACTCACAGATGAACGAAAACGACAATCAAAGATAACACGCAAGTGCAAGCAGCTATGAAAATAGATGTAATGGACGCAGGAGAAGAGACAATGTTTAAACGTAAGGAAACATTGCTGTAAAACAAAATGGAAGTATCCAACCAGCTAACATGTGTAAATAGTCTTGGAATGCAAGAAGCTAAGAAAACCAGTACTGCTTGCAAGGCTTAGTAGAAGAATAAAGTGGAAGGATAAGGAAATAAGGGACGAGAGAACGAAAAGAAAGGACATCGAAGAATTCTTTCCTACGTACAACTCAGTACCAGGCACAAGTGGGGCAAATATTGAAGATGACTTTGACACCAGAAGCATCGGGGAAACGATTGATAAAATATATGATGAAATGGGGCTGGAACAAATTTCTCAAGGGGGAAGGGAAGATGAGCGCTTAGAAAGCACTCAGCTATATGACACTGAAGACGTCACTCGAAGTCGTGGGAGTAGGGGACTGTCCCTAGATAGGCTGGAGATTGGTCAGAACGAAGAAGATGCAAGGAGTTGCGTAAACTGGGAACAGTCAGAGTCCGACTCCGGTGGGGAGACGGAGGACGAGGCACGCGAAGAAGGGAGATGGTGCGAAAAGCAGGCTCCCAAGGGACCAAGGGGTACGATGGTCAGACGCTAGCGAATCCGCCACGCAGCTTGGCCAACATGAGGGAACCCCCCCACGGTCAGAGGGGGGTGTCAGCAGCCGCCTATGTAGACCGACTGAGGACACTGCCAGGTAGACAGCGACGCAGGAATGTTATCCAGGCAATTGATAGGAGAGCTATGGGGAAAGAGAAGGAAGACTGCGCATTCCAATTCCCACTGCTAGAAAAAGGGGGAGCACGACCACAATATATTCCATGGCCACACATGGACTGAGAGAACCTGAAAAACAAGCTTCCAATGCTGACTTCGGGAGCCGGGAAGTGGATACATGACTTAGAGAAAATGACAGGGGGTGTCACCTTAGCTATAGGGGACATTAAGGGGCCCCTGATCGCCATACTTGGTGAAAGGGCAGACGATGTATGGAAACAAGCTGGGTACCCTAGGGTAACCATAATTAACACTTCCCATGACAGAGCGCCATTTAATAATTGTAGGGCAGCAGTGTGGAAAGTGCTACGAGTACTGTACCCAGACACTTCCTATATGGGAGCTATAATGACTCGAAAAATGACAGAGTCAGAGGATCCGTTGATTTATATCCAGAATTTTCAAGACGCATGGGTGCTCGAAACACATGAATCTTGGATGAAATCTATCCCTGTATTCTACCACATATTGTGTTAATGGTTGCCTGAACCGGTGCAAAAGCAGCTCAAGAAATTGGTAGGAGTAGAAGCCAAACCATGGGCCAAAATACAGTTGACAATTGCACACTACTGTAGATTGTTGCAAGAAAAGAACCGAAAAAAGGAGGCAACTCGTAATGGTGAGGAAGCAAAGCTAGTGCAAAAGAAACCCTCAAAGTATGCTCTCGAGGGAGCCATGTTGACAAGCCCAGCTGACCCAAGCGCACAACAAGCGACTAACCCATCGCAGAATAACCAGGGTAGCACAGGATTTTACCCGAGGGGAAGGGGATTTAGAGGAAGAGGATGGCTGAGTAATCAGGGAGGGTTTCAAAGTAATCAGGGAGGTTTTCAGAATAATCAAGGTGGCTTTCAAAATGCGCAGATGGGCAGTCCAGATACGCCAAATGGACAGATGGCCCGACCACCGCCAGTGTGTTGGCTATGTGGAATGACAGGACATGTGGCGCGTGTGTGTAGAAGCCTAGGCATGTGGCAAAATGGCTAAGGAATGGGAACAGGCATGGTGAATCAGCCTGCCGTCCCACAACAAGGCGGTGCACAAAATCAACAGCAAGCGCCAGGCTTGCAGCAAGGTATGCAGCAAGGGGTTCAACCCTCGAACATGGGGAACTTGCCACAGGGGCATTCCTAGCAAGCACTCCTGCAAATGTCTCAGGGCACTAACTCCGGAGGGGGAGTCAACCCTGGAAATGGAGGAAATCCACAAGTGTACAGTGGACCAAACTTATACATACAATAGGACAGCTCACAGGGAACTCTCATGTGCTCTATCCTATCAGTGACACCAGACCCTAACAGGGAACCTAGGGTAAATGTTGTCATAGCGGGGAAAGAATATTACTTCTTAGATGACACGGGTGCAATGTGCTTGTGCATACGAGAAGGCAAGTTTTCCTTGTCCGGCCAGGCCACGGATACTCAGAGTTTCACAGGAGCTCACAGTAGAGTTCCCTTTATGGACAATCTCCCAGTCTCTGTGGGGGATTGTGAGATGAATGTACCCTTATTATATTCACGCCAGACCCCAGTAAACATTTTGGGTCGGGACTTAATGACAAAGTTGAATATGACAATTTCATTTACGGAGGATGGCAAAGTATGCTCCACTCCAGGAATGCATTATTCAAACGTGTGCGAAGTAATCAGAGCATACTCCGGGCGCATAGCCATGAGAGCTATACCATTAGACCCTGAAGTCTTCGCGTATGGTGTGTGTGTGCTTATGGCAGGATTGCCAGGCCTCAAAATAGAACTATGAGAACCCCTGATGAGTTCCTATTCAGACCAAGAATACCCATGCATGAAGAAGAGGGACAAGTATTTCCCTTAATGATACACACTGCCGCAGTGCAAGGGAGGGTAGCACTGGTCGAAGGGTATGATGACGAAGGCAGACAATGGTGCGCAATTACCGCCATTGAAGAAGGGTATCGAGTGACTGACGTCACTGAGGATGATATGTTCGAAGAACACCCTGACCTAGAAGAGACCAGGGTGGAAGTGAGTCTCATATTTTGGGGTAAATTGATCAAACGAGAGGTGCCACAGAAAATGATGTTGGCACTGATGCGTCCAGAATACTTTGATGATGACATGGCCCAAGTACCTGTCACAGTATGGACTACAGGACCCTATGACGTAGGCCTCCTGAAGGGGGCAGGAGAAGTGAAAATTAAACTGAAACCAGGAGCAATTTTACCAAGAGCACGACAATATCCCATGTCCAGAGAAGAGGATGAAAGGATCGCAAAGACAATTTCCGCCATGATGGAGCAGGGCATCCTAGTGACGTCAGAATCGCCGTGTAACACAGTGATTTACCCCGTCAAGAAATCAGAGGGAGGGTCTTGGCGTTTAATCCAAGATTTAAGATCATTAGACGACATAGTCGAAGCCGAGTTCACTCTAGTCCCTAATCCATCTACAATCCTATGCAACATACCCACTGAGGCAAAATACTTCACAGTGATTGACTTGAAAAATGCTTTTTTCTCAATCCCATTGCACCGTGACTCGCAAGATCTGATGTCGTTCACTTTCAGAAAAATGCGTCTGAAGAGCACGAGATTGCCACAGGGGTATTTTGAGTCCCCGTCCATTTTCAATAGAGTCCTGCAAATGGACCTAAGCAATATCGCGGTAGACAGTGTTGTTTTGCAGTATGTAGATGACATTCTAATCTGCAGCACCACTGAAGAGCAATGCAGGCGTGACTCTATCCAGCTACTAACTATACTGGCTGAGTAGGGATATAAGGTTGACAAGGAAAAGTTACAATACTGTCAACAAGAGGTGCTGTACATAGGCCAGCTAATCTCACACAAGGGCAAAAAGGTAACCCCAGAAAGGGCTGAAGCTATCATGAACACGGCTAAGCCACTCACGATAAAGCAAATGCAAAGCTTCCTAGGCCTCTGCAACTATGTCAGAGCATGGGTCTTCGATTACAGCTCGTATACCAAGCCCTTGCTTCAGGCCCTAAAGAAGGCCCAGGTGACAAAAGAAAAGATTGAATGGACTGAGGTAATGGAGAAGGGGTTTGCAGAACTGAAGGGGGCTATTTGTAAAGCCCCAGTTCTCGGGATTCCTAACTATGCAGAGGAATTCTACCTGTTTTCACATACAGATGGCAATGTTATGACGGCAGTACTCGCTCAGCGAACCTCGATGGGGTATAAGCCCTTAGCATATTACAGTGGGAGTCTGGACCCGGTTATGAGAGGCCACTTCCCATGCGAGAAAAATTTAGCTGCCGCCGCGTTCACCATAGAGAAGGCGTCATCCATTGTAATGGGATGCTCCATGGCATTATACGTGAGCACTCATTATTCGCCATTCTGGAGAAACCAAAAGGCACATTGACATCTCAGAGAGTGTCTGCCTATGAGGTGATTATCTCTAACCCATCGATCAAGGTAGTTCGATGTAAAACAGTAAACCCTGCTACGTTCATAGCTGAGCCAGTCACAGAGGGAGAACCTATACACGACTGTGCAAACTATGAGGAATTCTATGATGAAATCCCCAGGGTAAAGGAAAATGGCCTGGCAGGTGGTGAGATCGTGTTCATTGACAGCTCTTCAAGAATCGCCCAAGAAGACGGACAAAGATACACAGGCGTGGCCATGGTAAAACACCTAGTGAATGGAGAGTTCAAGTACTTGTCAGTGCACGAATACCATCTCACTATTCAGCACAAGCTGCAGAACTATTGGCATTGATACTCGCCATTGAGAATCATGCAGACCAGGAAGTAACGGTGTACAATGACTCCGCCTATGTGACGTCAACCATGCATGCAGGCTTAACACGCTGGAAAAGGAGGTGCTACCTCTGAGCAGACGGCACACCAGTGCAACATGCAGCCTTATTGGACAGGCTGATAAAGGCACTACAGCTCCCAGTGGGCATAGCGGTCGTGAAATGTGCCGCCCACACCAAAGGGACGTATTTCGTGTCACGTGGAAACCATGAAGCGGACACGGAAGCCAAGCGTATGGCATCCAAGAGTCAAACAATCATGGACGTGGAGGTGGCACGCACCCATGAGCGTATGATGGTAGCACGAGCCACACCAGAGGCCTATAGCAATATGGGGCAGACTCAATTGATGGAGCTCCAAGGGGAAGCACCTCAGGAGGAAAAGAATCTCTGGAAGCATCGAGGGTGTTCTTTAAACCCCTCTGACGGTTTGTGGAGGCAAGACAGCACTGGTAAACCAGTGATGCCAGTAGCCCTACTAAAGATAGCATTGGAGCAATTACACTTCCCTTTACACATGTCAAAAGAAAATCTTACTGCAACGTTCGCAGAAGACTGGTTTACACCGAATTTAGCAGAGCATGTTGCATTCTTTATGGTTAACTGCATAATCTGCCAGCAATTCACCGCTGGGCACACATTAAAAGTAGTGAGAGGAGTCATCCCCCAGCCAAATGGGCCTTTTCAGCACTTACATATTGACTATGTCGACATGATTCAAGTGTGTAACGGGTACAGGTACTTAATTGTTGTGGTGTGTCCATTCTCTAGATGGATAGAAGCAGGTCCCTGTACACACCCAGACTCAACCTGTGCTGCCAAATTCCCGGTGAGGGAAGTGTTCCCTAGATGGGGGGTGTGCGAGGTAATGAGGTCAGATAACGGGGCTCACTTTGTCAATGCAGTATTTGAGCAGGTCAGCTTGTTGCTTGGTAGGGTACTGTAAAGCACAGGTTCTCGTCGGCGTATCATTCTGAGGGTAATGGTATATGTGAGAGGCTCAACGGCTTGTTAAAGGAGAGGATAACCAAGTTGAAACTCACTCTAAAAAAGGGATGGCTGCACTGACTACCACTGGCATTGTATGCACTTCGGAACCAGCCAGGCTCCGACCATCATCTTACGCCGCACAAGATAGTCACGGGAGGCAGAATGAGGACCCCCCCTTACTCCTCGAGATAGAGCTAGATGTGATGCCCAGCCAACCCGAGAGGTCTTAGGAGCCGAGCTGCAGCAGTACCTGAACTGTATGACATCCAGTTTCAATGTAATTTCTGACCAAATACGGCAACGACGAAAAGAGTGCAGCACAGCACAAAACACTGCAGGAAGTGCTGAAACAGGCACAATTCAAGGTCTATGTGCGCCACTCGTCTTCCATGGTGATGCTGTACTAATAAAGAACAATACGAGGAAAAGGTGCGACGAGCCACGAATCAATGGCTCCTTCATCGTAGAGGACTGCACACCTTCAGCCATCAAGCTGCAGGGCAAGAGAGCATGGATTTTTCTAAATGATATTAAACCATACATCGTAGAAATCCCTCAAGCTACACCGAACCACAAAGAAACCACAGACCACGGGGAAGAACCTCAGCACATGCAGACGAGATCCATGAGGAGGAGGAAGGAAGCATGAGCAGCAAGCTAAGACAAAGGGACTCTGGTTTTGAAAAACAAATTTGTGGCTTGTAACCAGACATTTCCTCAAAGCACAAAAACGTGATAAAAGACAACATTATGGACACTCTGTGCATCACAATTTCAGGGTGAAGAAGAAAAAGCGCATCTAAGCCACAACGAACTTTTGAATCAAGTCACTCAAGCATTATGAAAAACCAAGCCTCTGATGGACTACAGACAAGACCTTTTCTCTGAAAGCGTAACAACAGTATCCTGAAGCAGCCCAAACCAAGACTTTGGTTTCCAGAACTTATGGTATCCCCCAGCAGAAATATCACAAGGGATATGCTGTCCTGCTTTCGATTAGTATTAGACACATATGTCACTTGTAGGGAGAGACACCAGTATCCCAGACTTCATTCAAGATCCTGCTAACAGGAAGATAATACGGCAACTACTGACTGTCCTCGCGGAGGCCTTCGCCGAGTTGCCTGAGTACGGTGAATAAGGACACAAATGTTTCCACCACAAGCAACTATTGATGAACTCACTATTCCGCTCTTCTTTCACATAATCGAGTAGTTCCCAGCATTTTTCGGAAGAACCACGGACACAGACATTTGTCAGAGATCCAAGAAACATTGAACAATTGAACCAGCTGTGGGCTAAGCTCATTTATTTAGTGGCAATCCACGCAGCACGAATGTGCAGAGACTGTTAACGTCAAAAGAAAGGCCTGTGATCCAGAACCCAGCAAAGCAGGGCAAATGTCGCTATCACCCGAGGACAGCCGACTGGCACATAACGTGCTATTTCGTTTAGTCACTGACTTTCCGGAAATGGTGGGGAGACCTGCCGATGTTGACGTCATCACCTTCATCAGAGATCCAGCCAATGTCGCACATATGGGCACACTCCTCCACGGAATCATGCTCCAGGTGGAGCTATCTAACTTTCAGCGAGAGTACCTGAGGAGATTCCAGTGAGACGTTCCACCGTGGGACAGATCGAGGAGACAGAGAGACAGTTCTTCATCTTACCACCGTGGGACAGATCGAGGAGACAGAGAGACAGTACGTTATCTTACCGCCGTGGAACAGATTGAGAAGAGCAGGGATGAGAACTTCACTGTCTTGTTTGTTCTATTTTTCTTTTTTCTTTTTATGTTTATTTTTATTTTTATGACATTTTATTTTTGTGTGATTTTTAGTAGTACCATCTTGCCATTCCTTCGAATTGAACAGATTCCAGCATGTCGCCAGGCCCAAAGCAGATTCGGGGAATACACTGGGAACTTGCTTAGTTTCAATATGCATAATGAATGCGACCTATCAAAGACACTAGTCTAAACTTTTTCCATAGTCTAGCAAGGGAACTGTATCCCATAACCAGAGACTACCGTCGTCACCCACGAGAGGGGGGACACTTGAGAAGCACTTGACACTTTACGATAAAATTTGGAGTGACAGGGTCAGAGTAAGTGAAAAGAAATAAACACAGACGGCAGACTTATGTTCGAAATGGGGGCCCAGAACAGTAACCTAGTCCTCCCACAGGCAGAGGGGCGCCCCCACTTCCCTGGAAGAAAATGCTGCAAATTGTCCTATCGAACGATAATGTGCATATGTATAGTGATTATTATTGTTTTTCTGTCATTGACCATCAGAACAGCAGTCTTTATTGGTGCACCAGCGTTCCAATTTCAGTACACCCACAAGATAATGCGTACATAAGTCCCACAAAAGCACCCAGACCCTACATAGTTATTCCAGTCCCAAGAAAACCTGATGGTAAAGTAAACAAACTAAAATTCAATGTAATTAGCAGTGATCCATACACATTTGAGGTAGCGAACGAAGAGAAAAGCTGGAGACAGGGTCCGCACGGAATGAATGAAAACATAGCACTGACCACTGCACGCACCCACACACAGGAGGCACACAAACCAGGGCAAGTGTCAATAGCTACAGAACCTCGAACAAAAGCAACAGGGGGTGCAAGACTGCCTACCGAACAACCAGTCCCAGAAAACAGTGGAAGTACCAAGAAGAAGCAAGCGAAAGGCCGATTAAAGAAGAGATAACAAAGGCACTCAAAAGTACTGAAGCAGCCACAAGATAATTCACCAAAAAAACACAAATGTTGATAGATCATTTATTCCCGTTTATAGTTAGAGCAAAGAAACTGCATGAGGAACTGAAAGACAAACCCGCAAAAGCTATAACAACAAGCGCACCAGTTCCAACGCAAGGAACAAGCACCATACCCACGACACAGCCACGCGTTGGGCAAATGGTAAACCAATGGTGGTTAAAGGAGATCTACAAAAGGATACAAGAGGAGAGGAAGAAAAACGCAAAAACTTCCCCTACCACAGCGATACAGATAATCAAACCTGCTCCACCAAAAAGCATTTCAGAAAATCCCCCACAGTGGAAAGGCAGCATAGATGCATTTAAAGATATAGTTATAGCAAACTACAGAAGGACACTGAGAATCAAGAGAAGCCCACATGAAGACGACAATGAAATTAACGATTACCTGGACAGCACAGCACATCTAGGAAACAACATTTGGTACCAACACATGAAGGAAGTAGGAAGAAGACAATCAGAAGGAGAATGCTTTGTCTGTGCACTTCTACCATACAGCATGGGAAAATCCAAGATCTTTGTGGCTGTAGAAATTGATGTCCCTACAGCACACTGTATGTCACACGTAGCAATGTGCAACACCAGAGGGCAATTTATGGGAAGAGATGCCTCATTGATATGGGCCACTGAAAAGGAGTACCCTGATGAAGATGGCTACGTCCAGGACATTAAAACAAGAAACAGAGCACATACCAAGAATCACATGATCAGATATGAGAACCCTGAAGTTAAAGGATCAGGAACAAGATGGGAAATAAACCCGAGACTGAACGTCCAAGGAAATACTGCAGAAGAGGCTCAAATTTGGAAGAACAGAGGACAAATGCAGATTTGGGGAACAGTGGTTTCCCCAAATGGGTGGGAAGAAGGAGTAGTAATCTGCTGAGCATGGATGGTCCTTGGAGCCTGCCAAGAAGCGATAGAGAACTCACAGAGGTTATGCAAACCTCTTTGGCCAAAATTGGTAAAACTGCTGACATGGGTCGAAGACAGAGGAGGACCCTTGCAAATAGTACCACTAGAAAACCCGAAACTGTGCTTCAGAAACAATGGCACAAGGAAAATGGGAGAGAATCAAAACTGCGGATTAATCTTTGAAGCCCCAGGAATGACGCAAGGGACCGCAGTTATAATGGACCATTACTGGGCGTAAGGATCCAAGGCATATATGAGACTACCGAAAAACAACTGGGGAGGCATATGCACACTAGTGAACGTCCACGTTCCCACACTAGTGATCCCAAAAAGTGATTTGAGTCTTGACAATTTCCCGAAAGCAGATGCTCATCTAAGGAAGAGGAGATCTGTGGAACTGGTATCCCGGATGAAGAGGGAGAATTACTTCTCTGCCAAATCAGAAGAAGCATTCCATGCAATCCCATACGAACACAGGATGTTTAGCCTCACCTCAACAGTATATTCACAACACTACTTTTGCCACACATCCAAGTTGGAGTGAATTCAAATTGGTTGCAGATAACCAGATGGGAGTTATTGCAGACCATCAACACCACCATAAAAGGATTTAACGTGATCAAAGAAGAACTGAGAGCAATCCGATTGATGACCCTCCAGAACAGATATGTAGATCACAACGATGGATGGAGGTGTTTGTGCAAAAATCGGAGAATCATGTTGCACATTTATACCTTCGCATGACGAAGAAAATGGAATGTTAACAGAAGCCATAGGTATGCTGATAACCTTAAAAAAACAGATGATCGATGAAACAGATGAAGTGGATGATGACAGCTGGTTTGGAGCATTGTTCTTATGGGTCCCGCAATGAATGGCAGACATAGTCAAGTTTCTGGGAGCCTTATTAGCAATGAAACTGCTAGGATTCTGTGTTATCAAGATAATCATCACACAGTGCCAGAAAACTGCAAAGAAAGCCATTGGGATGAAAATCATGGTCGATGTCGAACCAGGATGGAAGCCCAGAGACCTGACTGACGAAGAAATAAGAGACTTTGTGAAGGCCAGCAAATTTGTGCCAGAAGGAGCAAAGTTCACGTATCCCAGGAAACGAAGAAAGTATGAAGGAAAATGGATCTATTGCAGCCCAAATGGACAATACCAGCTAATGACCTGGAACAAAGACGAACATGTAAACACAGCAGGAAGCTTGAAAGGTGTGATAAAAATATGGACCCCAAAGATACACACATTCACACCATCTTGTACAAACCGGGGTTCATCAAGGGGGCGTGGCCTAATGGCGGGGGTCCTGCTGGGCTGTTAGGCCACACCCCCTCTGACGAGCCCCGGCTCAATGGGCCACTGGCACCCCTGCCAGGCAGCCTTTTGTAGAGATCAGTACCCTCTCCCCCACAGGGGGGAGGGTGTTGATCTTTGCATTTATTTTCTATAGGCTTGCCTGGCAGGGGACAGCGCCTCGCCTATTTAGCCTTAATGGTGGTGCTGCCTCTCGCCAGCTGGTTAGGGGCAGCATCACCATTAAGGCTGAAAGGGTGAGGCCGCTGGAAGCAGAGGCCATTTTCCTGAAGACTGAAACTCCTGGTAATCCGCAGGAGCTTCAGGATTTAGAAAACAAGGCCTCTGCTTCCAGCGGCCTCACGTTTTCTCCATAATGGTGGCGCCAGCCCACGCGCAGCTCCTGCTTAAAGGGATGCCTTGCAGGTGCGGCACCACCATTATGGCTGAAATGCATTTATTTCTGAAGCCTGAAGCTTTCGCACACAAGCGAGAGCTTCAGGCTTCAGAAAAAAATATGTTTTGTGTAGTGGCCGGGGCTGGCAGGGGAGATTAGAGGGCCCCGGTAGGGCCCAGCATCAAAACGAAATTTCGGAGCCTGCCGGGGCCGAGCCCCGGCAAGCCCCGGCCCACTTAAAGTCCTGCATGAGCCCCTGCTCGCTTTCTTTCTTTAAATAAAGTTTTACTGACTCTTACCCACGCATGTAAACAGCTTTAAAAAAGTGTATTTACTTATGAAAACATGAACGTATGTACGTGATTACATCATTATTATACGCCAACAACACTAGCGGCCATTTTGGAATTGAGAACAGCGTGCAGCGCGAAGTTCTCCTAGAATTTCCAAAGCAACTTTCCAACTCGACATGTAAGTATTTTTACACTCCTGAAAGATTGGCCCCCATGATTTTGTTGTTCTCTAAAGGGCACAGTTTTCAGCAGTCAGAAATGCTATATTTACAGGGTAATTCATAGAATTTCGCAGAAAAGTGTCGCAAGCGGCTGGCGCAGAGTGTCCGCGTGCGATTGACTGCGCCAGGCACGTGCGCTAAAACCGATTTCCGCGCACAGCGTATTCATGGATTTTAGGCTCCCAAACCAGCCGTGGCGCAGAGAATCGCAGCGAAACTGCAGCAGCGCCAGTTACGCCCCCAAGAACGCCCTCGCGCAAGGAAAAGCCATCAAAATCGCTAAATCATCGCAAAGGGCTGCGCTAACCCTGGACCAGTTCACCGGGCTGGCAAACAGCAAACGCCAAGCGGGGAACGTGTATTTCAGGGGTGCGTGGGAAGTTCCACACGCGATTGGCCCAGTGCGAGCAAGGTATGTGTATTTCAGGGGTGCGCGGGAAGTTCCACACGCGCTCGGGCCTGGGGGAGCGGGCTACGTGTATTACAGGGGTTCGCGTGAACTTTCTCACGCGATCGGGCCTGGGGGAGCGGGCTACGTGTATTTCAGGGGTTCGCGTGAACTTTCTCACGCGATCGGGCCTGGGGGAGCGGGCTACGTGTATTACAGGGGTTCGCGTGAACTTTCTCACGCGATCGGGCCTGGGGGAGCGGGCTACGTGTATTTCAGGGGTTCGCGTGAAGTTTCTCACGCGATCGGGCCTGGGGGAGCGGGCTACGTGTATTACAGGGGTTCGCGTGAACTTTCTCACGCGATCGGGCCTGGGGGAGCGGGCTACGTGTATTTCAGGGGTTCGCGTGAAGTTCCTCACGCGATCGGGCCTGGGGGAGCGGGCTACGTGTATTACAGGGGTTCGCGTGAACTTTCTCACGTGATCGGGCCTGGGGGAGCGGGCTACGTGTATTTCAGGGGTTCGCGTGAAGTTCCTCACGCGATCGGGCCTGGGGGAGCGGGCTACGTGTATTACAGGGGTTCACGTGAACTTTCTCACGCGATCGGGCCGGGGGAGCGGGCTACGTGTATTTCAGGGGTCCGCGTGAAGTCTCTCACGTGATTGGCCCCGTGCAAGCAGGGTACGTGTATTCCAGGGGTGCGCGGGAAGTTCCACACGCGATTGGCCCAGTGCGAGCAAGGGATGTGTATTTCAGGGGTGCGCGGGAAGTTCCACACGCGATTGGCCCAGTGCGAGCAAGGTATGTGTATTTCAGGGGTGCGCGGGAAGTTCCACACGCGATCGGGCCTGGGGGAGCGGGCTACGTGTATTACAGGGGTTCGCGTGAACTTTCTCACGCGATCGGGCCTGGGGGAGCGGGCTACATGTATTTCAGGGGTTCGCGTGAACTTACTCACGCGATCGGGCCTGGGGGAGCGGGCTACGTGTATTTCAGGGGTTCGCGTGAAGTTTCTCACGCGATCGGGCCTGGGGGAGCGGGCTACGTGTATTACAGGGGTTCGCGTGAACTTTCTCACGCGATCGGGCCTGGGGGAGCGGGGTACGTGTATTTCAGGGGTTCGCGTGAAGTTCCTCACGCGATCGGGCCTGGGGGAGCGGGCTACGTGTATTACAGGGGTTCGCGTGAACTTTCTCACGCGATCGGGCCTGGGGGAGCGGGCTACGTGTATTTCAGGGGTTCGCGTGAAGTTCCTCACGCGATCGGGCCTGGGGGAGCGGGCTACGTGTATTACAGGGGTTCGCTGAACTTTCTCACGCGATCGGGCCGGGGGAGCGGGCTACGTGTATTTCAGGGGTTCACGTGAAGTCTCTCACGTGATTGGCCCCGTGCAAGCAGGGTACGTGTATTCCAGGGTTGCGCGGGAAGTTCCACACGCGATTGGCCCAGTGCGAGCAAGGGATGTGTATTTCAGGGGTGCGCGGGAAGTTCCACACGCGATTTCAGCAGGGTATGTGTATTCCAGGGGTGCGCGGGAAGTTCCACACGCGATTACTCCAGGGTATGTGTATTTCAGGGGTTCTGGGGAGTACTACACGTGAATTGGCCGTGTGGGTCCTACCAGGTGTATGCTCCACAACCTCCACGGCCCCTGCAGGCAGCCCACACCACGGGGGACTACCCTGCACCCCTGCTCATGTCCCGCAGGCAGCCCATCCACTATGGGCATGCCCCCCAGCCAACCCACATGTCACCTTGCACTACTGATCAACAATGCATGTCTCCCACCACCCCCACCCCCCAGCAGTGCAGGGGCAGCATCCACCAGGCCCCCACTCATGTCTCCCACCACCCCCACCCCCCAGCCACCAGGGGCACCCTCCACCAGGCCCCCACTCATGTCTCCCACCACCCCCACCCCCCAGCCACCAGGGGCACCCTCCACCAGACCCCCACTCATGTCTCCCACCACCCCCACCCCCCAGCCACCAGGGGCATCCTCCACCAGGCCCCCACTAATGTCTCCCACCACCCCCACCCCCCAGCCACCAGGGGCACCCTCCACCAGGCCCCCACTCATGTCTCCCACCACCCCACCCCCAAGCAGTGCAGGGGCACCCTCCACCAGGCCCCCCCTCATGTCTCCCACCACCCCGACCCCCAGCCACCAGGGGCAGCCTCCACCAGGCCCCCACCCATGTCCCCCTGCACCCCCACCCCCCAGCAGTGCATGGGCACCCTCCACCAGGCCCCCACTCATGTCTCCCACCACCCCCACCCCCCAGCATCCAGGGTCACCCTCCACCAGGCCCCCACTCATGTCCCCCTGCACCCCCACCCCCCAGCAGTGCAGGGGCACCCTCCACCAGGCCCCCACTCATGTCTCCCACCACCCCCACCCCCAGCCACCAGGGTCACCCTCCACCAGGCCCCCACTCATGTCTCCCACCACCCCCACCCCCCAGCCACCAGGGGCACCCTCCACCAGGCACCCACTCATGTCTCCCATCACCCCCACACCCCAGCAGTGCAGGGTCACCCTCTACCAGGCCCCCACTCATGTCTCCCACCACCCCCACCCCCCAGCATCCAGGGTCACCCTCCACCAGGCACCCACTCATGTCTCCCATCACCCCCACACCCCAGCAGTGCAGGGGCACCCTCCACCAGGCCCCCACTCATGTCTCCCACCACCCCCACCCCCCAGCCACCAGGGGCATCCTCCACCAGGCCCCCAATCATGTCTGCCACCACCCCCCACCGCCCTGCCACCATGGGCAGCCCCCACCAGGTCCTCACAATCCCCAATCATGTGCGTAATGGTCAGCCTCCACAGCCAAAAAGCCCTACCAAGTAACCCATTCACCCACATGGAAATGGAAATCACATGTTACACCCCCAATGTTCATGAAGCTAATGAAGCCGTGTCCGTCACACACAATGGTTGCAATTGAATGGGAAAACACACAACATGACATGCATGAAACCAATGAGATGATACCACACAGTGAAGTATGCAAACAAAATTGTATTGAAAAAAAATAAGAATGCTAAAGAAAGAAAACTAACTACAATGTGAATGAGAAAAAAGTAAGCTGCATGTCCGTATGAAAAAATGAAACTTGAAATCCAAATAGAAAAAAATTTTGTCCAAAGTCAAATGTAAAAAAATCTCCATGCAATAAAGAACTATGTACAAAAATAACAAGGGTCCATGAGCCCAACTGAACAAAGGAAACCTACTAAAAAATCTACCTAAAAATCAACTATATACAAAAAGTGGAGCAGTGTCCGTCGACTCCAAATCATAATACGAAAGAAAGGAAACCTAAAACTAAAGAACTATATACAAAGGCGGCGGGCAAGTCCAGCGGCTCACTCTGTGGTGTCCCGGGCCAGGGCATCATCGAACTCCTGTTCGATGTCCCGGAGGCGGTCCAGTTCCATGGCCCCGAGGGTCCGCAGGGACGACGCTGTGTCCTCCTCCAACCCCCTGCGGATTGCCTCGAGGCACTCGGCCCGCCTCAGGGCCCTCCGCATGGAGTTCTCCGCCCTGACCATTGTGAGCCGCGCCTCTTCCGCCCGCCGCCGCTCCGCACCTATGGCGTGGCCCAACCGCTGCCACACGGAAGACACTCTCTGTCCTGGGTCCCCCTGCCCTCCGGCCGATGCCTGCCCCTCCGATGTCGAAAGCCCCGAGCCTTCATGGCTCCCACCATGTTGCTGCTGCTGCTGCTCTGCCTCTGCCCGTGCACTGCCTCCTGCTGCCTGCACATCCTCCGCCGGCTGGGGTGCACTTGTTGATGTGGCCACCCCTGCTGGACCACCGACTCCCGACTGTGGCAGGGATGCCTCCTCCACCAGCCTGGCCGCACCGTCAGAGGCAGCTCCACAGGGCACCCAGGTGACTGATGGGTGGGAAGATGGCACAGAGGACGACTGGCGCGTAGGGGGTCCAGTTGAGGCGGGGGTCCGAGCAAGCCCCATCAGACTGAGGAATCCGGCCTGGGTGACCTGTCCCAGCAGGCTGACGTGGTCAACGAGCCATTCGAGATGACGTGCAGTCTCTCCATGAAAAGACTGCAGGTCACCTCGCATGGCCCGTTGACGCAACGCCACACCAGCCAGGACAGGCTCAACCCGGACCTGGATAGCCACGTCCGCAGGCAGAGGAAGGCCAGTTGACGTCAGCTCATCCCCTGCCTGGAAACGGGTCTGGACGTAGGCATCCCTGCTGGTGCAAGATGATGCAGGGACAGGATCGGGGACAGGATTGCACACAGGCACCTCCGCGGCGGCCTGTGCTGCCTCCTGTCCCTGGTCCTGGACTGCACCACTAGCACCAGTGGGATCCCCACCTCCAGACCCCGTCTCTGGTGCTTGCACGGCCTTCTCCTCCACCAGACCCCCCACCAACCTGGATGACTCCGTGCCATCTTCCCCTGTTGGGCCCTGTGGGGTCCCAGCTGCCCCTTCTGCTGCCGAGGAGTCCAACTCCAACCTCCGCCTCTTGGACCTCCCCCCGGCAGCTGCGGCCTGGGACGCGGCACCGGACTCCTCACTCCCCGACGAGATGACAACACGGGAGGGGAGCCGGGCCTTGCGTCTCCGGCTGGCGGTCGGATCCCCGCCGCTGTGCTCCACAGCACCTTCTCCGCCCTCTTCATCAGTTGACGCTGCAGACAGGGAGAAACAAAACACAGGCATCAGGGCACTGTACAATGGACACATACACACATGAGAGTTGCACATGAGTGGCATTGGCAAACCTCAGACATGTCATCACAATCCCCAACACACATGTCATTGCAACTCGCACACATGAGCCATACCACAGCCATATCGCAACTGCCACCACCATCCATACACATACAACAGCATGAGCAGCCAAAGTTGACCCAGGCATCACATGCAACACAGGAAGTGCACCACACATGTACACACACCACCACACTTGCATGCATGTGTACACCTCGGCCAAGTGTCGCACTGTTCAGACGGGCATCCATGTCACATCTGCCACTGTTGCACCCTTGTCAAATACACACACATGCACATGTACACAGTGCTCATACATGCAGCCCAATACAACATACATGCGTGACATCACGGACATGTCTACTTACATACACATACATACAAACATGTGTGCACGCACAACTGCATTTGCCATGCAAGCCTACACACACAAGCACCATCCATGTCTCACACATTACAGCCCTCGCATGTGACAGCCCCACGGCCATGTACACCCCCACCCATACTCGACCCCATACAAACAGATGTGCAACCTGCACAATACCGAATAATCAACACACGCACTGCTCACAATCAGGATGCATGTACACTCACCGCTCGACTCCAGACGGGTCTGCTTCTCCAGGACCTGGACGTGGAGCGCTGGGGATATGCGTTCCAGGACCCCCATCTGTTCTTCCGACAAGTGGCCCCGGCGCCCCTTGGCATCCGCTGCCTTCAAGAGGCGCCGGGCCTTGTTCAGGGTCCTGGACCTGAAGTCCTCCCCGCGCTTCCTGACATGTTGTAAGTCCCGGACTGCCACCCCCTCCGCGTTGATGGCAGTCACGATGTCAGTCCAGATCCGAGTCCGTCCTTCCTTGTCGGCGCGGGAACTTCCGAAGAGGGCATCATACTGCCCCAGGACTTGCTCCACCAGGACACCAACTTCGGTGGCACTGAAGCTGGTGCCCCTCTGCCTCTCTGGCCGGGGGTTGTCAGTGGTCACAGATGGTGTTTGCCCCGACATGACAACCCCAGAGGCAGGAGTGGGTGGGCAACTGGGTCCTGGGGCTGGGCTGTGGAGCGATGGAATTCCAGTCGGGAGTCTTCGGTACCAGCAGGGGTGGTCACAGCAACAGCACCCCTGGCTGATGTGCAGGCAGCAAATGGCAGTGCACGTGGGCAGCAGGCAGTCAGGCAGCAGCAGATGGTAGGTGGGAGCGTGCTCGGGGCTCTGGGGGGCAGTAGTTCGGCCTTCTGGGCAGGAGCGTGGTCTTCCGTGTGCTTATGCGTGGCCAGCTTGGTACGGAGTGATTTGGCACGTGAAAATCCTGCACGTCAGCGTGAAAATCGAGGAAAGGCCCTTAGCGCGTAAGCGCGTCAGCACGCATGCGCGATTCCATTGGACCAAAGGCCCTCAGCGCGTAAGCGCGTCTGTGACGTGACCCGCACGGGTGTTTCCCACACAGCACGTGATGACAGAGCACACGTGGAAAGACTGCACTCAGAGTCTCATCGCGTGTGATTGGTGGAAATGGCCCTACACGCAGAAGTGACAAAGCGTGTAATAGGAGGAAATGTCCCTACACGCAGAAGTGACAAAGCGTGTAATTGGAGGAAATGTCCCTACACGCAGAAGTGACAAAGCGTGTAATTGGAGGAAATGTCCGTACACGCAGAAGTGACAAAGCGTGTAATTGGAGGAAATGGCCCTAGCGCGTACACGCCGCGTAAGTGACGCTGGACGTGTGGGCCTGTATAAAAGGTACGCGTAGAACACCACTTCCTTGTACGTGCTTTTCGTGGAGAGCGAGTGGGTGAATTCTGTACTTCTTGTCGTTTCACACGCGATTTACTTCACAGCGTTTCAAGTTCGTATTCCCTGTTACCTCTGACAGATTTTTCTCTTCTTTCGCTTTTACTGGTTTACCTGGGCCTGTTCCCTCAAACAGTGTTCCCTTCTACTGTTGTCCTGTCTCCTCAGACAGCGTACAAATCTTCTTTTGGCGGGGGTGTTGCCAACCAAACGTGCTCCTTTTACACGCTCGTTTACCAGGCAGACGGTGAGTCACGCACGTATCTAACATCTGTGCTTGCCCCGTGTGTAGCCTACCCCTTCAGAGGTCATTCTAGGCTGCGTGTGACACGCATACGTTCATTCTTGTGTTTCTGGGTGCCACAGCGTAGTGCAGGTTTTTCTTTCTGCACACGTGGTCTAGGAGGGGTTGCGTGCACGTCATCTCCCTTTTTTGGGCCTCCTGTGCGTTGCGTGACCCGTCATCTTTCCCCAGGGGTTACATTCAGCCTTGCTAGAGCACTAGGGTACAATTACCATCTGGTACCCAACCCCTTTGACCCCCAATTGCCCAGGACAATAGTCTACATCCACTCCCATACGCACATTAACATCAGTGCCATGGCTGGGAGGCGAGGATTCCGTAAGGGTGGCAAAGGTGGAAGAGCCACAAGTGGTGGCCGTGGTGGATCCGGTAGGGGACGTGGTCGTAACTTGCAGGGTGAGCCTGTCCCCCCATGTGTGGAGGACCAGTCACGGGCACCCATAATCCCCCCCCTTCCCCCCTCCCATTGAGGCTGATGTGGCTGACACCATCCATGCTCAGCCCTTGTTGGACCAGCCCATTGTGGCACCAGACCTGGCTGACTCCATGGCTGACTTCCAGGTCAGCAGGGCTACGACACGTGCGCTGGTGCACGTTGATGCCATCATGCCACGTGGATCTGGGGCAGCAAGGTCATCTGCTGCACCAAGGAGGCAGGGCGGAGAGGCTGCAGGGGCAGCTGCGGCTCCATCCACCCCAGCCCTCACACACCCAGCCAGGACAGTGTCGGTCCTAGTCCATGCTGCTGACATTCCCCCTGACACCATCACACTAGACCCAATGCCTGCACCAACTCCCATGCTGAGTGTGCAATCCCACACTCCTGATACAGAGTCCACCAGGGCTCCTGCCCCTAGTGTCCAGAGCGGCGCAGGACACTCAGGATCACCACCACCTTCCAAGCGGAAGAGGAAGAGTGCTCGTCCGGCACAGGCTGATGCCCCAGACACGGCTACACAGTCCGGCCCGTCCAGGAAGCCCAGCTTCACGGATGACGAACTGAATGCACTTGTCGAGTATGTGTCCGGACATGACAACGAGATGGTCATTGTTGCAGGATCCAAGACCACACCTGCACAACGCCAGGCACACTGGCAGACCGTTGCGGACATCGTAAGTGCCCTTGGAATTGTGAGGCGCACAGCCAATGATTGCTATAAGCGCTGGAATGACCTAAAGCGCAGGGCAAAGAGTAAGCTGGCCTCAAGTCATGCCGCAACTCTAGTGACTGGAGGTGGGTCTCCAGTAGTAGACATGGAACTCACTCCACATGAGTCAGTCGCTGGGACCTACGTCACGGAGGAACAGATCCAAGGCGTGGGAGATCTGGCTGATTACGAGGCATTGTCCGGTGAGTGCACATGCATGTGTGTGTCATCCATGTGCATGGTGTGTGTGTGAGGGCTTCTGTTTGTGTGCCAGGTGAGAGTGTGTGCGCCTGAGTCGTATGGGTCAGCCATGTGCTTCATGCAATCCTTCCTGCGCAGCTGCATTTGGCCATAGCAGTATCCCTTCTGCCAACAGTAGACATCTAGGCCAACTGCACGCCAGTTGCCCTTGAAGTGTCACCTTGCCACAACATATTTGCTCATTTTTCACTGTTCATTCAGTCAGTTTGTTTGCATTCCACCACTTTCACTAGGCATGTCGCTGTCCACTAGTCACATGTCTGACATGGCTATGGTAAAGTGGAGTGACTTTGTTACCTGGATATCATTTGTACACACATGTCCCTGTGCAATTGGACCATTTCAGACTGGCAGCTCCAGGTGAAAAATCTGACCTGTTAGAATTAGAAAAGCAATTACATGCGGGAACTGGACTGAATGAATAGGTGCTGCCCTCCTCTCCATCTTCACTCAATTGCAATGGTACATGCCATCTGTGTGATGGCATGTGTGTTTCACCTGGCAATCACAGGCCAATGTGTGATGCCACTGCCAGGCAGCATGCAGAAAATGTGTTCATCTTCCATCTTGGTGTCATCAGTGTGTGCCTTTTGCCTGCACTTCATACGCAGTGAGGGTGCATGCATGGGAGGGTTTTAGTCATGTGGGACATGTGTCAATCAAGTACTGGTTCTCTTGCTTCTCAGCCCTCATTGTGTGCCATGGTGCTAATGCCTGTTTCCATTTCTTTGTTTTCATGTCTTTGCAGGGGAAGACGCACCTGATACTGCTGGGGTTGTGGAGATGGTGCAGACCCAGGAGGGGTCCGAGGGCCGACCAACCACCAGTGAGGGACGTGGTGTGGTGGTGGGGGAGAACCCACAAGTGCTGCAGGTCGTGCTCTCAAGGGGTGTCTCTGGCTGCACCTCCCCCGAGCTGTACTCAGGTGTTGATTCGGATGAGACCTACGTGCCGTCGCAGGTGAGTGTTCCAGGGAGGGATTCTGTTCTGTCTCACCCACCTGCACCAGGGTCAGGACCCTCCATGGGGATGTCAGTGTTGGCAGCTACGCCTTCGGTGGTTACGGATGCAGGGTCACACTCCGCGACATCTGATCCTGTTCCTGGGCCAGCAGATCAGAGGGGGAATGCAGTCCTGCAGCCTCAGGCAGTGCCGACACAGCAAGGCGCAGTTCACCTTGCCCCAGACAGGTGTGGTGCCCGCCGACGTGGTGGCCGTACGCCACCCGGCAATACCGCATGGGAGCAATCCATTTACGGTATGGCAACCCAACAGGCTGCATCATCCGAGATGATGGCTCAGGCCATGGATAGGGTGGCCACTTCCATTGTCCCCCCAGAAAGGCTGATGGAGCGACTAGAGCAGGCAACCGACTCCATCTGCCAGTCACACAGGGAGGACATGTTGGGGTCCAACAGGGACAGGCGGGCGGCACTGGCGACTCTGCAGGAGGCCATCTCCATTGAGTCCCAGGGCCACAGGGAAGCCCTGAGGCAGGAGCTCCTTCACCTCAGGACGACTCTTGTTGAGCTTGAGGCTTCAACACACCAAAGGACAGAACAGCAGCTGGAGCGTCTCACCCGTACGCTCTCAGCTGAGATGCAGGCAACGAGGGCGGAGGTCCGGGCATCCCGTGAGTTGTTGCATGGGGACCTCCGCACACTCATCCTCCAGAACCAGACCTACCACACCCGCATGCTTGCAGCCATGGAGGAGCAGACTAGGGCCTTGCGTGGGCTGCCTCCCATAGTGCAACCACCTCCGGATGCATCTGCACAGGGTGATAATAGCGACAGCAGTGATACTCCCACAATAGGGTAGCCGTGTGGGCCATGAGCCCATGGAGGTGTTTTATCTTCCCAGGATCCACGCAGGTGGGTTCTGGTGTGCATCCTGTCCTCGGACCTCCTGGGTGGCCTCCCCAACCCCCCCGGGCCCATCAATGGCCATTTTTGATTGTTTCTTATTTTTATTTTTATTTTTATTTCTTTTATTCCCAATTTTTTTGGGACGATCTGTTGGCTTCGATCTGTTGGCTTCCGTGGTTCCTGTGGGCATACGCTGCATTGTGGCTGGGCACATGCAGGCTTGTAATGTATTTGGTTCAGATGCTTGGGTTTGAGTCACACACACCCCTCCTGCTTCCCGTTTCCATGGGCTTGCAAAGGGTGTGCCCAAGTGACAGTGAATTACACAGTGACGTTGGACTCCCTTGAGCTGTGTGGCCAGTCTGTAGTCAATACTGTGTATACATTCATAGTGCATATGGCTGTTGTGTTGTACACTGCATGTTGCATTGATGTGTAACTCTTCTTCTGTGTCTACCTCCCAATTTGCAGGTCCCTTCCTCATGTCCACACAAGGACCTCTAGTCTGGAGATGGGGACCATGTTGCCAGCAGTGCACCTACAACTCTACATGGCGACAACACTGCACAGTTGGTAGTGGTGGGAGTGCAGGCATTTCCAGGTGGTGAGACTACTAATATGTAACATTTGTGATGTCATGTTAATGGTACTACGTGCTCAAGTATGTTGTTGGTCCGGCATTGCTGTGAGCATTTCAGGTGTTGCAGGTTTCTAATAGTGCCACTGTACATAGTGAGACTGATGTCATGTTGTGGGGATTACTTTGTTTACCTGCAATTAGCATGACATGGCACAGTGTGTCGTGTGGCAGTGCTGGGGTTGGGTTGGCTGACATGGCACTGTCCTCTTGTTGCATTTTGCAAGTGGGTATTCATTTTAGCTGCTTCAATGTGTAACTTCACAAAACTGCATTGGTGGTGTCTGTGTGGGTAGGGATGCACACATTGTGACACTTCCAGGTGAACAATCTCAGGCTGACATGGTATTCCCGGTTCATTCTCCAGACATTCAGGATCAGTGTCAGGTTGAGTCATCATTGATTGTCAGATGGAATGTGCCAGGGCAGTGTGCACTCCACAGGGGTGTGATTTCTATGTGAAGTAATTAGCCACTAGCTGTGTACGGGCTGCCTCCCCCCGTGCCCTTTCCCCTCCCATGCGCAGCGGCTGTGCATGTGGTTGGGGATGTGGGGCCACCACCATGTCCACGGCCAGGCCCCGGCGTGTTGCAACGTTGTGCAGGACACATGCTGCCACTATGATCCTGCACACTACTGGGGGAGCGTATAACAGCTGCCCGCCAGAACGGTCAAGGGAGCGAAAGCGTGACTTTAGCACTCCGAATGTGCGCTCCACTATGCCCCTGGTTGTAATGTGGGCTGTGTTATATCTTACCTGGGGTGGCGTGGTGGGGTTCCGAATTGGCGTCATCATGTGAGGGCTGAGAGGGTAGGCACTGTCCCCTGTGGAGGTGGTGATTGGTATCATGGGTGGGGTTGTGACCTTGCTCAGTATCCAACATGCATGCATGTGCAGTGGCATACATACTCACCAAGCAGCCATGTATCGCCATGCCGTCCAGCTTCTAGGTCCCGGCTTAGGGTGGACATTCGGTAAATGAAGCTGTCGTGGGTGGAGCCGGGATAGTTGGCATATACTGAGGTGATGATTCCCTTGGCATTACATGCTACCTGCACGTTGATGGAATGCCAGTGCTTGCGGTTCCTATAGATGTGCTCAGATGCCCTGGGGGGACGTAGAGCCACATGGGTGCAGTCGATGGCACCTAGCACTTTGGGGAATCGTGCCACAGTGTAAAAATCCAGGGCGGCAGCATGCCTTTCTGCAGGTGTTCTGGGCAGGTATATGTGCCTGCGGACTGATGGGCGTGCAGTCATGATGTTCAAGACCTGGTGTAGGCAGCGTGACTGGGTGGCCTGTGACACCCCACCCACTATGGCACTTGTCCGCTGAAATGATCCAGTGGCTAAGAAGTGCAGTACATTGAGGACCTTCTCCAGGGGGCTGAGTGCTTGGGAGCACAGGGTGGGTGATGTGAGGTCATCCTCCCACTCACTCACCAGGTCCAGTATGATGTGTGGTGGAAACCTGTACCTCCCATACACCTGGTCATCAGGCATCCCGAAAAGGCTGGTTCTGGGTGTGAATATTCTGGCCCTGACTATCCTCCTCCTCCTCCTTTGGTAGCCCACTGCCACTGCTGCTAGGAACGGTATGTTCATCCTGGCGTCTGAGCTTGTTATTGTTAAAGTCCGCAATTTTATGCTTTGTGCGTGTTCTAGGCGAGCGTGTGACCCGCCCACCCCTGGAATCCAGTTCCCAGTCCAATAGCGTGTGGAAATTCACACGCACCACGGGATACAGCGTGTGACCCGCGCACCCCTGGAATCCAGTTCCCAGTCCAATAGCGTGTGGAAATTCACACGCACCACGGGATACAGCGTGTGACCCGCGCACCCCTGGAATCCAGTTCCCAGTCCAATAGCGTGTGGAAATTCACACGCACCACGGGATACAGCGTGTGACCCGCGCACCCCTGGAATCCAGTTCCCAGTCCAATAGCGTGTGGAAATTCACACGCACCACGGGATACAGGTTCGCTGACGTACTTGCGTGTGTAAGTGGCCGCGCACCCATTAAATACACGTACATAGGCCAATCGCGTGTACGCGCACTTTTGTCCAATTACACGCGATGACACTCTGATGTGCAGTATCTCCACGTGTGCCCCGTCATCACGTGCTGAGTGGGGAACACCCGTGCGGGTCACGTCACAGACGCGCTTACGCGCTGAGGGACTCTGGTCCAATAGAATCGCGTATGCGTGCTGACGCGCTTACGCGCTAAGGGCCTTTCCTCGGATTTCACGCTGACGTGCAGGATTTTCACGTGCCAAATCACTCCGTATCAAGCTGGCCACGCGAAAACACACGGAAGACCACGCTCCTGCCCAGAAGGCCGAGTTACTGCCCCCCAGTGCCCCGAGCAGCCTCCCACGTGCCATCTGCTGCTGCCTGCCTGCCTGCCTGCCTGCTGCCACCGTGCCCTGCCATTTGGTGCCTGCACATCAGCCATCTGCAGGGGTCCAGTTGCTGTGTCCACCCCTGCTGGAACTGAAGACTCCCGACTGGGATTACATCGCTCCACAGCCCAGCCCCAGGACCCAGTTGCCCACCCACACCTGCCTCTGGGGTTGCCATGTCGGGCACTTCCACATCTGGCACCAGTGGCAACCCCAGGCCAGAGGGGCAGAGGGGCACCAGCTTCACTGTCACCGAAGTTGGTGTCCTGGTGGAGCATGTCCTGGGGCAGTATGATGCCCTCTTTGGATCGTCCCGCGCCAGCAAGGAAGGACGGCAGAGGATCTGGGCCGACTGTGTGGTTGCCATCAACGCGGAGGGGGTGGCAACCCGCGACGTCCTGAAGATCAAGAAGCGCTGGGAGGACTTGAGGTCCAGGACCCTTGTGAAGGCCCGGCGCCTCGTGGAGGGGGGCCGGGGCCGCATGAGTTCCATCCAGATGAGGGTCCTGGAACGCGTACGCCCAGCGCTCCACGCCCAGATCCTTGAGAGGGAGGCCCGTCTGGAGTTGAGCGGTAAGTGTCCATGCATTACTGTGTGAGACAGGGCATGTTGCAGTGTGCTGGTTCTATGATACTTGCCTGTATGTGTGCCATAGGCCATGTATGCATGTATGTGTGCAGGGACATCATGGTAATGCATGTGCGACCAGTGATGTGTGATGCACATGGTTGTTGCATGTGTTGAAATGCCGCATGGGGAGCCCTATTCAGATTTTGAACATGAGAGCATGCCAGTCTCTGTACCTGGACATGGGTGGGGGTGAGGGATGGGTGCTGATGCCAGGTACATATATGGTAGCCATGTCTGTGTGCCTGACCTGCGTGTCTGTGACTTGTGCATGCCATGGATGCATGACACATGTGTGTGACAATGCAGAGATTCAGTAAAGCAGCCAAATTACCCTTGTATCCGCTGTGTTTGGTGTGTTTGGGGCCAGATGGATGTGACTGAGGTGAAGTGTGTGCATGTGATGGGCATGAGCCATGATGCATGTGAGTTACATATCATTGAATGTTTCAAGAGTCCATTGGACATGCATGGAAATGTCCATGGCATGCACCATGCCTGTTACTGTGTGTGTTTTGCCTGGACTGACCCATGTGTTGTGGAGGGACATGATGGAAGTGTACTTTGACAGTGGTGCTCATCTGCTATTGCTTCCTGTCTAGGGGACCATTGTACAGTGCCCTGATGCTTGTGTTCTTTGTCTCCCTCTACGCAGCGGCTAGTGAAGAAGAGGGCGGAGACGGCGCTGTGGAGCAAGGCGGCGGGGATGCCCCCACGGCTGCAGCGGAAGGGGTGGGTGAGCCCCCACAGGGGCCTGCTACGGTGGGAGACGGTGAGGAGCCATCCAGGTTGGTGGTTTGCACAGAGGAGGAGGAGGCCGCCACTGGGGCACACATGGGGCCTGATGGGGGCATCCCTGCTGGTGCAAGTGGTGCAGTCCAGGGCCAGGGGCAGGAGGCAGCACAGGTCACCGTGGAGGGGCCTGTGCATGTCGCTGTCCCTGACCCTGTGAGTGCACCACCATGCACCAGCAGGGATGCCCCGTCCCAGGCCTGTCCGCAGGTAGAGGGGATGTCCATGTCACCTGACTCCCCTCCACCTGCGGACGTGGGAACCCCTGGCCGTGCGGAGAAGGTCCTGATTGGGGTCGCGATGCGCACGGCTGTGATTCGTGATGCCGTGCGTGCTTCCCGGGAGGAGCACGCACATCATCACGAAGTGCACCGTGCCGACGTGGCCCAATTGGGATCGGCCATGTTCGGGGGTTTCCTGCATGTGTTGGCCAATGTGGCGGCCCTCTCCTCCTCTGTGCAGGCTATCCACCAGTCGTTCTCCTTGCCGTCTTCCAGCCCAGATGCCACCAGGGCCCCCTGTGGACCTGCCCCGACCAATGCAGCCAGCTCGGTGGGGATCCCATCCCTGCCACAGTCGGGAGTCAGAGATCCAGCAGGGGTGGACACCAGAGCAACTGGACCCCAGCAGATGGAGGATGTGACGGCATCATCGGGCAGGGCACGTGCACGACGGCGTCGGTGGTTTCCATCAGCCTGGATGCCGTCGTGCTGGCACAGGCAGTTGCGTCGGAGGCAGCAGCAGGCTCAACGTGGGAGGCATCATGGCTCGGGGCCATCAACATCAGGGGTGCAGGCATCGGCCGGAGGGCAGGAGAACCCTGGAATGGGAGTGGCTTCCGTGTGGGAGCGGTTGTGCCAGCGGATAGGTGCGGAGCGGCAGCGGGCAGAGGAGGAACGGCTCACGATGGTCAGGGCGGAGGACTCCATGCGGAGGGCGCTGAGGCGGGCTGAGTGCCTCGAGGGTCTTCGCAGGGAGTTTGAGCTTGACGCTGCGTTATCCCTGCGGGACCTCGGGGCCAGGGAACATGCCCGCCTCCAAGCCATTGACCAGGAGTTCGATGATGCCCTGGCCCATGACAACAACCAGTGAGCCGTCCGAATAGCCCGCTGCCTTTGTATATAGTTGTATAGTTAGGGTTAGGTTTCCTTTGTTTTTTTGATTTTTTTTGGTTGCGATTGGACAATGCACCACTTTTTTGTATATAGTTCACTTTTTAGTTAGTAGTCATAGTTAGGTTTAATTTGGTAGGGCTCATGGACCCAGGATGATCTTCTTCATTGGCTTATTTTAATTTTTCAGATTATTTTCTTGGACATTCATCTTGTTTTGTTTGATTTGCTTTGTGTTTTTTCTTATTTCATTTCCATTCTACTTGCTGTTAAATACATATTCTTTTTTTAATCTTCAATGTGTCGTATCATCTCATTGCTTTCAGGCATGTCATGTTGGGTGTTTTGTCATTCACTTGCAGCCATTGTGTGTGACAGACATGTGTTCAATTGCATTAGTTAAATTGGGGGTGTAACATGTAATTGCCTTTGATATGTGGGTGGGTGTGATAGTTGGTTGGGCCTTTTGGCAGGGGAGGATGGGCATTACGGACATGATTGGGGAATGTTGGGACCCAGGTGCAGGGGGGCATGGATTGGACATGGGTGGGGGCCTGCTGGCAGGTGCCCCACAGTGCTGGGGGGTGGGGGTGGTGGGAGACATGAGTGGGGGCCTGGTGGAGGGTGCCCCTGGTGGCTGGGGGGTGGGGGTGGTGGGAGACATGAGTGGGGGCCTGGTGGAGGCTGACCCTGGTGGCTGGGGGGTGGGGGTGGTGGGAGACATGAGTGGGGGCCTGGTGGAGGGTGCCCCTGGTGGCTGGGGTGTGGGGGTGGTGGGTGATATGAGTGGGGGCCTGGTGGAGGGTGACCCTGCACTGCTGGGGTGTGGGGGTGGTGGGTGACATGAGTGGGGGCCTGGTGGAGGGTGACCCTGCACTGCTGGGGTGTGGGGGTGGTGGGAGACATGAGTGGGGGCCTGGTGGAGGGTGCCCCTGGTGGCTGGGGGGTGGGGGTGGTGGGAGACATGAGTGGGGGCCTGGTGGAGGGTGCCCCTGGTGGCTGGGGGGTGGGGGTGGTGGGTGACATGAGTGGGGGCCTGGTGGAGGGTGACCCTGCACTGCTGGGGTTTGGGGGTGGTGGGAGACATGAGTGGGGGCCTGGTGGAGGGTGCCCCTGGTGGCTGGGGGGTGGGGGTGGTGGGTGACATGAGTGGGGGCCTGGTGGAGGGTGCCCCTGGTGGCTTGGGGGTGGTGGGAGACATGAGTGGGGGCCTGGTGGAGGGTGACCCTGCACTGCTGGGGTGTGGGGGTGATGGGAGACATGAGTGGGGGCCTGGTGGAGTGTGCCCCTGGTGGCTGGGGGGTGGGGGTGGTGGGAGACATGAGTGGGGGCCTGGTGGAGGATGACCCTGGTGGCTGGGGGGTGGGGGTGGTGGGAGACATGAGTTGGACATGGGTGGGGGCCTGCTGGCAGGTGCCCCACAGTGCTGGGGGGTGGGGGTGGTGGGGGACATGAGTTGGACATGGGTGGGGGCCTGCTGGCAGGTGCCCCACAGTGCTGGGGGGTGGGGGTGCAAGGGGACATGAGTTGGTGTTCATTAGTTCAAGGAGACATGTGCCTTTGCTGGGGGGCATGCCCATGGTGGGTGGGCTGCCTGCGGGACATGACCAGGGATGCAGGGTAGTCCCCTGTGGTGTGGGCTGCCTGCAGGGGCCGTGGAGGGTCTACAGGGTACACCTGGGAGGACCCACATTGTCAAATCACATGTGGAACTTCCCGCGCACCCCTGATATACACGCGCCCAGGCTATTCGCGTGTGGAACTTCCTGCGCACCCCTGAAATACACGCGCCCAGGCTATTCGCGTGTGGAACTTCCCGCGCACCCCTGAAATACACGCGCCCAGGCTATTCGCGTGTGGAACTTCCCGCGCACCCCTGAAATACACGCGCCCAGGCTATTCGCGTGTGGAACTTCCCGCGCACCCCTGAAATACACGCGCCCAGGCTATTCGCGTGTGGAACTTCCCGCGCACCCCTGTAATACACGCGCCCCCAGGCTATTCGCATGTGGAACTTCCCGCGCACCCCTGAAATACATGCGCGCCCAGGCTATTCGCGTGTGGAACTTCCCGCGCACCCCTGAAATACACGCGCCCAGGCTATTCGCGTGTGGAACTTCCCGCGCACCCCTGAAATACACGCGCCCAGGCTATTCGCGTGTGGAACTTCCCGCGCACCCCTGAAATACACGCGCCCAGGCTATTCGCGTGTGGAACTTCCCGCGCACCCCTGAAATACACGCGCCCAGGCTATTCGCGTGTGGAACTTCCCGCGCACCCCTGTAATACACGCGCCCCCAGGCTATTCGCGTGTGGAACTTCCCGCGCACCCCTGAAATACACGCGCCCAGGCTATTCGCGAGTGGAACTTCCCGCGCACCCCTGAAATACACGCGCCCAGGCTATTCGCGTGTGCAACTTCACGCGCACCCCTGGAATACACGCGCCCCCAGGCTATTCGCGTGTGGAACTTCCCGCGCACCCCTGGATCTTCCCGCGCACCCCTGGAATACATGTAGCCCGCTCCCCCAGGCCCGATCGCGTGAGGAACTTCACGCGAACCCCTGTAATACACGTAGCCCGCTCCCCCAGGCCCGATCGCGTGAGGAACTTCACGCGAACCCCTGTAATACACATAGCCCGCTCCCCCAGGCCCAATCGCGTGAGGAACTTCACGCGAACCCCTGTAATACACGTAGCCCGCTCCCCCAGGCCCGATCGCGTGTGAAACTTCACGCGAACCCCTGATATACACGTAGCCCGCTCCCCCAGGCCCGATCGCGTGTGAAACTTCACGCGAACCCCTGTGATGCACGTACCCTGCTGAAATCACGTGTTAGACTTCCCGCGCACCCCGGTATTGTCAGCGGGTGTCCGTGTTTGTGGGTACCCCTTTGCACGTCATTTTTCGTGGAGGGCCACAGTATGGGACATTCATCATGGCAGTATATAGGTGCTATTTGTTGGCGCACCTTTTGGCGCACATTTCTTACAGACGCAGAGACGCTACCGCCTGCTTTCTTGTGGCGGTCGTGTTTGTGCCTGTGCGCTGGTTTCAGCGTGCGCTTTTTTCCCCTATTCTATTCCATGAATACGTGTTGTAGGCGAGCGTGTGGGCGTTCCGCGCACTTGTGCCCTGTACTTCCCCCGTGACGCCCACGTTTTGGCAAGTTGTTCCCCATTCCGAGTGTTACGCCCGTGTTCCGCCTACTTTTGTTGCGTGCGCCGCGCTATGTGCGAATTTCGCTGTGGTCTGTGCGATTTTCGCTGTGACCTGGCGCACGCTGTTAGATGGCCTGTGCGCCAACGTGCGCCGCGCACTTTTTTATCGCACATCCGCTGGTTTTCTCGCGCACGGCCTTCCATGAATCGATGTGCGCTGCTTTTCGTGCGATTTTCGCAATTGCACTGCGATTTTCGCTATTCCACTGCGAATCGCACGTTTTTGCCCACTTGCGCCGCGCTAATTATTCCATGAATCGGCCTCTTAGTGTATTCATCCTTACTTTTACATACACGTTGTGCGCTACTTCTCTCACAAGAGAGCCTTCACATCCAACTACTTGAACTATTATTTAAAACATTGGAGTAAGGGGTAAGAATTACTATACCACTTAGATTTTGTCATTTAAGCCTAGATGTCATCAGTTTTTTCACATAGTAGATTTTATATACACAGACAGATATTGAGAAACCTGATTGGATAAACAAGACTTTATTACTGAAACAAACCACAGACCATGGAGTCATGTGGACAAAAACCAAGGTTAGAACACGACTTTTTAACACTCTTGGACACAATACATTGGGTTGTGACAATGATTTGAAGTTTTAACAGCGAACCTTGGATGAAATGTTTCATCAAACCTTGTCCAGCGAACTGGGCAGAATCATGTACTTTAGACTCTAGGATGACAATATTGATTGAATATTTGGTGATTGTATGTACATTTGGTCCTCAGATGTTCAACACTAATTAGGCTAATTAAGTTATTTTTTGGATATATAAGAATCATGACTGGTTAATTGTTGATTACTGATACAAACAATATATTGATAGATCCTTATTTGAAGTTCTTTTTAGAAAAACTATGATTGTACGCCCCTGATGAAGAGTTTACCCGAAACGCGCTTGGACATATGAAAAATAAATTCTTGATTGGATGAACAATTAACTGGTCACCCGAATAACAATTTTTCACTGCTACTTTGTTGATAAGAATTGAAACTTTGAATTCCTACTAAAAATTACGAATATATTGTGAATTGGCAATTTGGGTCCTTCAGAGGATCATTGCGCTACCTCAAAAAAAGTTTGGTGTAGGTCAAGCCATAGATAGTGTGCAGGGTACGGGAGTTCCCCAACAGGGAACATTCTGTTTTCTTTGTTCTATATACAACCTATATACCAAGGTTGTTGTTTTCTCCCCAGCACCTAGAAAGACATTACATGTTCTTACATTTGAATTGAATTCGTTGGTTTTAAAATTGATCTAAATACAACAAATCTATGAGTGCTTAGTGTTAACACAGTTTTGGTTTGCACAGCACAGAAATGCCCTGCAACCGAAGCACTTGATAAGTGCTACAGATAACGTGTGTCAAGTGCCCCAGCTAATCAGACCAATGAAGCTGTAAAAACAGCTGCTCAAGAAGGTAAACAATCAGAATGGACTCACAGCAGCAAGGCGGCATGATCGGCTCGATGAGAGACTCAAAGCCCCTTCCCTTCCATCTCAGCTCCCCGCTCGCCACTCGCTGCACACAGCAGCTAGAGGAAAGGACCTAGGGATGTCTCGGGAGCCACACAAGGGGGGGTGGGCTTGCCATCTGCCACCCATTTGTCTCCTCCCTCTTCCAGCATCCTGGACAGATGAGTGCCCCATGCTGCTCCTACATTTGCCTGTGTGCAAATGGAAAAAACATCCTGAGGCTTAAGCTGCAAGCATAAAGTGCTAGTTGGGAGAGGTGAACCCATTCCAGACTGTGAAACCAAAGTGTTGAGGGTCATAGTCTTGCTTTGCCACTGGACCAACCACTGATCTTGGACAAATCATCCTATTTCAATCTATAATGCAGTGTTGTGTTCTATGGAAAGTTTTGCCTTCCTTATCACATTCTGGTTGCACTGTTTAGCCAATTTCCTGCTCTTTCCCTCTTTCTTTTCATGACAGATAATTCATTGAAAGCAGTCGCAGGCAGAAGAGAGCTGGTAAAAATGTCATATACATCCAGTCAGCTTGCGTTTTATGCTATTTCAAATGTTGTTCTGCTGCACTTTATAAATAATAATCCAGACGACTGTAACTTGGTATTTACAGCATTAAAGAACAGTAGTGAAACCAATATGAGATTCGTTTTGCTCCTATCAAATAATATTCTGGAACATGTATACTTCCCTTGATGAAGGAGAAAGAAAGCTAGAATCCTCCTTCTTTTGGTTAACATGTGTTTATATTGTCATGTTGAGATATTTCCAAGTCAGGTCTAAAAAATAGGTATCATTTTAGCTCATGTAAGTCAGTGGTCACAACATAGAGCCCACGGGCTGGATGAAGACCTTCAGCACATTGTTTATGGCCCTCCAAAGTCATGAGTTTTATGATGAAGTGATGCCTGGTCGGAAGTCAGTCTCTTTCTTCTCTTTTGAAACAATGTAAGATCCTCAGGCTCACAGGTAGGTTCCAGTACAGGTCCTTTATTACATCTTCAGTCAGTTACATTAAGTTGTTTCAGAGATAACCACTGGCTCCCATCACCCAGGCAGGGGCTCTCCAACTGCCTGTCTCTAGATCCTTATCAGCACACATTCTCTCACTCACACATTTTCTCACTCACGCATAAACATTATCTCACTCACGCATAAACATTCTCTCACTCACGCATAAACATTCTCTCACTCACGCAAAAATATTCTCTCACTCCCATAAACATTCTCTCACTCCCATAAACATTCTCTCACTCCCATAAACATTCTCTCACTCACGCATAAACATTGTCTCACTCCCATAAACATTCTCTCACTCCCATAAACATTCTCTCACTCACGCATAAACATTCTCTCACTCCCATAAACATTCTCTCACTCCCATAAACATTCTCTCACTCACGCATAAACATTCTCTCACTCCCATAAACATTCTCTCACTCCCATAAACATTCTCTCAGTCCCATAAACATTCTCTCACTCCCATAAACATTCTCTCAGTCACACCCAACATTCCCTTCTGCATCACCAGTTTCTACATCCATCCCCAAGCACTATACATCTTTTTCCTCTTTCCCTTTCTCTCGCTCTGTCTCTCTCTCTCTCTCTCTCTCTCTCTCTCTCTCTCTCTCTCTCTCTCTCTCTCTCTCTCTCTCTCTCACACACACACACACACACACACACACACACACACACACACACACACACACACACACACACACACACACACACACACACACACACACACACACACACACACACACACACACACACACACACACACACACACTTTCTATTGCACTTTATGTTTTTTTCTTTCTCTCTGTCTTGCTCCTTTTTCCATTCACTCTCTTTTTCTTGTTCTCTGCCATGTAAGGTGTGTGAAGCCTTGCAGGTTTTGTCGTTGCATCCTACTACGAGCAGTTTTACTTCTATTTAAAAACATGATTTCTGTCCCATAAAACAAATAATTCAAAGTGGCAATGTATCGGACAGGTTACAGTTAAATAATAGACATAATAGAGCAATGAATAAAGAGTGCACCTACAACCCATGTTTTCTTTTTGTTTGTTTTACTCAGATTCGTGCACCGACGCCCCTACTGACTCCTCTTCACCATGGGCAGTCCGACATGCTGTCGGCGACTTGTGTGGCCAATTCACCCTTCCAGCAAAACCAGTTGTGCACCCCTGATTGTAATCGATGCATTCACAAAGTTCTCTGCATGTGGTTTCAGAAAAGCCCCACTCCTGGTTTGACTTGCTGGTGTGTTGATTCATACATAATATAGCAACCATTAATATAGTCCACACTGCAAAGTAATTGGTGACTTTGTTCACTAATGGCAACACCACTCGAAAAAGATGGCCCTCTTCTAATATCAGTCAATGTTTGCATACATGCACCTTCCTGATCAATTCCACTCATGCACTCTATCGATGCTATGGTATGTGTGCCTTTCTCATTGCTTCCACTCTCTCCTGCGCCCATGCTTGCAAACTTGTACATTCTGTGAGATTGAAAAACTGGAGTTCTTTATTTATGCTGGAGTAAGTGCACCTTTTCATGTGGCTACTAATCTTGAATGCTGTGTCTATGCAGGAGTCTATGCAGGAGTGCAGGTGCACCTTTTTCATATGGCTACTGATTCGTTCTCTGCATCTATGCTGCAACCCGTAAATCTTGTGTGGCTGCTACTGTTAAAATAAAAAGTGTCCTAAAATAAAATTAACAGCACAAACCTCAGTCAACTGAGGAAACCACTGCGTCGGAGGAGCTGGAATAATCTAAAATATATGTAAAAATTATGTATATGCAACGAAAGATGAGATGTTGGTTATATCACAATTGTAAGTATGCTGTAACGGTCAAAGTTAAATAAAGTTTAAAAATAAAATAAATAAATAAGTAAAATAGAAAGTGTCCTGCACATAAGGTAAAAGCTGAACATTTATCAAGCTGATTGGGCCAGGAACCTGTCAAGGTGTACCCACTATAATGATTTCAACAATTTGGTTGTTTGGGATAAAGCGGTATGGTTTAACAGCGCCATATTTACTAAAGTATCCATCTCCAAAGGTCTGTTCTGATTATTTAAGATTCAGATTAAATCTATGGAGTACGCGTGAGGTGCTTTGCAAAAGGAAATTGTTGACGAGTAACCAAAATGATTGCAGATATTGTCTATTGGTACAACAAAGGGAAACACTACAACATCTGGTGGTGGAATATAATGCCTTCAATGAAGTGTGAGCGAGGCGTTTTAATAACATGTTCTTGCTTCACACAGAGTGGGAAAGTGACAACATTTGGCAAATGCTGTTTACAAATATGCGCATTAGGGTGCAGATTGCCCTAGTCCAAGTTTTACAAATAATATTGCCATGTGTGAAGGAAATGTATTATGGTTTGACTATTATTCTTATTCCATTAATGATTAAGGGGGTACGTTGACTCGAATGGAGTGGCCAAGCTTATTCTTATTGCTGCCGGTGCAGTGTATCATGCTTGGGGATGTTGACCAGATATTCTGGATCCCTTCATTTCTTTTGTTTGGCGGAGCGGGACACAAAGGTATTTGTGTGCCGCACCCTAAAATCCCTTAAAATGGCCCCGCTGCTACAGAGAACTGACCCTGGTGGTGGCACTTACATTGTTTGGTGGTACGCATCCTCGTTCCTGAAAGCGAGGAAAAGGGTGCTTTTTGGAGTGTAAAACACGGAAGTTTGCCTCGGTGAAATCCCAATAAAGGGTTGTTTTTTTGTGTGCATATTGCTTTTAAGTCTTATCTTTTATTACTGGGCTGGGGCAGACACAAGTGTGAAATGGAGAATGCTAATGGCCCCTTTCCCTGACTAGTCACAGCTCACTGGGAAGGGGGCCACTGGCATTCCAAAGCCCCTCATTCTCTGTATACTCCACATGAAATGCCTGCACCAAATAAGCCTGTCCAGCTAGTCTGCAATGTGTCAAAGTTGACATGGAAACAGTGAGATAAAAATGCATACACACTTGCACCTTTTTATTCAGAAAATGCTAGTGGGAAACAATTCTATGAGTGAAGATAAGTAGGGCAATACACAGAGATGTCTAGTTGTCTTTTGTGCAGGTTAGAAAATGTCAAGCATCAGGGTGTTGTAGTTGTTTTACGCACTCCTTGATTTCGGGATTAAGGGGTTTTTAAAATTAATGTTGAAAACAAGGAAAGGTGGTGTTTTAAAATATCGGAGACAAGCATGGGTACAATCTTAGGCGGAGAAGGCCACCTGGGTAGAAAATATCTGTCACACGTGCAGTCATATGTTTATAGTGTGTTTGGATCTGCGTGACAGGTGCAGGGTTATCTCTGTTTCAGTGACAGGTGCACAAACACAAGTCTGTTGTGTGGGAACAGATTGTGCTTTTGGAACAAAGCAGCCCAGCTTTATTTCGTTATACACAAAAAATGGGTTTGTTCCCATAAAGAATTATTAAAACGGGGGCGTGTTTTGTCTTTTTTGATTGTTTATTGTATAAAATAAATCATTCAATTGTAGACTCACCTGCATTAAGTACCAATTTGCCTTGGATTGCCTTAATACTTTAAATAATGTGATGCATTGACATTACAGCATGACCAGGATGCCCAAACACTGGTTATTCATTCAGTTTTAATAATTCTGTTTGGGAACAAATCCATTTTGTGTGTATATTTAGACTGTCCAGCTCCCACTTTACAGTTGCACTTTTCTCCCTTCGGTGCTTACAGCTTTATTTGGTTAGCATTAGCGCACCATGTTCGTGGCTGTATAGATTGCAAATATCTCACACGGGGGTTGTTTAGGCCCTGGCCATGCAGCACAGGAGTAGGGCGAACTTGCCAGGAAGGTTCTGCTTCTTCCTAGGTGACAGCCTTGAGGCTTTGATTGGTCAATGTGCATGGAGTGCTTTGATTGGTCAGTGTGACTGAGGTGATTTTGTGTTGTAAATGAGCAGTGTGCCTGACATGATGGTAGTGAATATTCAGTGGGCCAAAGATGATCTGCACAGTGAT
This sequence comes from Ambystoma mexicanum, assembly GCF_040938575.1. Lineage (NCBI taxonomy): Eukaryota > Metazoa > Chordata > Amphibia > Caudata > Ambystomatidae > Ambystoma > Ambystoma mexicanum. The sequence continues at coordinate 1,093,970,958 of NC_090929.1, forward strand.
TGATCGAAGTGTGCCTGAGGTGATATGCACAGTGATTGGTCGGTGTGTTTCGCCACAGAGGTGTATGTGAATATTCTAGAGGAAGTCTGGGTCGTTCGGTTTCTGTCAGGACTGAAGGGAGCCCAGCATCAGTCCCTCATAAGAGTGAGGTCTTCGGGGGATGGTCTAGTGGGGGTCCTCTGGTTATCCTTACCAGCACCTTAGAGCAGTTTTTCCAAGAGATAAATCAAAACAAAATTATGGATACTCTCTATTGGTCTGGCAACGGTTTGGCTGCATCGATAAGGGTGAAGACAGTGACTTGATGGGTGTGGGCATTGGGGCGAGAGCATTCAGGGGCACTTTGCAGAGCCATGGGGTGCTGTGCCCTATCCCCAATTCCAAAGAACTAGTAAACTGACATGCTGAAGCAGGGCGGGTTCAGAGGTTATAAGGACTATAATGAGAGACTGCCCATACCAAGCCTATCCCATAGTCTGTGTGGAGAGACGTTAGAGGAGTGTGACCACGATAGGTGTGTTTTGTAACTCAGACTGCCTGGAGCCACGTGGCCGACAAGAAGCTATATGCTTGTGTCTGGTCAATGTTACCTGAGTTAGGTGAGGCTGCTGTTATGTATGGGTGCCTCGTCTGGTGAACTACCTCATGTGTTGTCGGCGATCTGTATGTGCATTACACATAGGAGAAACTCTCCTATGACTGAGAGATGTTGAACACGTGACAACGCATGAACTTAGCAACGGCCCTTCCTCTGACCGTAAATTTGCCGCGGGCCTCTATCACAACATAACGTTTGAGGAGAACTCGAACCCTGGTAACACTGAATTGCCATCACCGTCAGCTTCATCAATGATATCATCATCATCCCTCTAGCAGCAGGACCGAATGGAGTTCTGCGTGACCAACCGTCTGGGCAGCTAGCTATAGTTCCTGAAGACAGGTTGGTGAGTTCATGCTCCAGTGCTGAGTGGAGTGAATGCAGAGTGTGTAGAGTGTTTCTGTTGAATACTGAATTGCCATGACGAGTCTTTCTACCATCTCTATTCCTTTCAGGTGGGTGAGGTCTACAAATACTCCAGTGCTGAGCATAGTGAATGTGGAGTGTGCAGTGTATTTTTGTGGAATACTGAATTGTCCTGCTGAGTCTTTCTACCATCTCTATTCATTTCAGGTGGGTGAGGTCTACAAATGCTCCAGTGCTGAGCAGGGCGAATGCACAGTGTCCTGAGTGTTTTGTTGAATGCTGAATTGCCCTGCTGAGTCTTTCTACCATCTCTATTAATTTCAGGTCAGGGAGGTCTAAAAATGCACCAGTGCTGAGCGGAGCAAATGCGGAGTCTCCAGAGTGTTATTGTGGAATACTGAATGACCCTGCTGAGGCTTGCTACCATATCTATTCATTTCAGGTGGGTGAGATCTACAAATGCTGCAGTGCTGAGCGGAGTGAATGCAGAGTGTGCAGTGTGTTTTTGTGTTTCGGTGGAGCTGGTGGGAGCTGCATCACAGACACTAAGAAACCAGCACTCAATAATATATGTCTAGAATCGAGGAGTGCTCGCTGAATGCTGCTAAGCTGTGGAGGACGGTGGCCGAGCTGCAAGTGTATTGAACGTATTGAACTGTTGGTTAAAAATCAGAACTTTAAGCCATACCTCACTTGTTTCTCGGACTTTGGCCCCACCCACTCCTGCCAAAAACATTTGAAGGCAGCGGCCATGCGCATCGAGGAGTGCTCCCTGAGTGCTTTTAAGCTGTTCAGCGGGGCAGCGAGCAGGCGGGAGCCAAATATTTAGCTGGGACATGCTTTACGTGAGCTCTAATATTACGAGAAAGGTGATACTGAAAAGGGTTTGGAAAGCCACTCTTTGATATTCTAGAGGCTGGATGTCATATTTATACACCTCAAAAACAGCTATGTATTTGACAGGCCCAGGAGACAGGACCAGAGATACGAATGCTCACCTCGTGTAGAAAATAGAAGGTCTAGTACATACCAAGAGGAGCACCTGTATGGGCCCCTCAGGTTAAAAAGTATGAAGATCTAAGTCTCTGTCAGCGGATATTAGATTACACTGGCAGAAAGGGGACCGCAAATGGACTCTATCACAATTTAATTCATAGAGGTACTCATGGAAACCCTGGCTGCCATATTCCAGCATTCAGTAGTGGGAGGGAGGCGAGAGGGACAACCATTCATTAATCTTGATGACTTCAATGACTCAATCTTAGTAGAGAAGGCTAATCAAATAGAGCAAGGGGCCAATATTCCTCCAAATTATGTGAATCCTATATTAGGAACTGGAACAACAAAGCCGGGAAGGGGGGAGGAAGATGGAAGTGCTTGCACTTTGCCATCTACATTAGCTCAAGTACATTTTGTAGAGCCAGTGGAACGGCCGGGTTTGTATTCCCAGGTGGTGCAAGGAACTTAGAAAGAGGAGCCGGGAGAGTCCACAAATGAGCAGACTATGCACTCAATTATCTTTGTTCCCCTCTTCCCCCTATGGAGGACTGCCTCTATGATTCCTGCTTACAGACTCAACAGACCCTGGTGTGTGAAACCCAACAGGGAGCGAGACGGACTACTCTCCCATTGGACTTACCTGTCGGGGTCCCCCATTATGTACCCAGAGTCCCTTGATTCTACTAGAAATTCTTAATCAAGCTCAGCACTATTTTTCATAAAACCTACCCTGAGACGCTCATTTGGACCGAACCCTGGATGCAACACTCACAGCAATGAATAATGTAATAACAGTATTGACACAATTATTTGGAATTTCTGAAAAAAAGTGGATAACCAGACAACTCTGCTAAATCTATTAATAGAAAAAATTGACCTGATTGAAAAAAAATACCCAGCTAGACCAGATTATATGGGAAGGGGAGATGGTGAATTGGATAATGGGATAAAACCCTTGCCCTGCAACTAAATCTTATATCCAAGGGGGTTCAGTCTGAATGCTCTATAGGGGAAAGAAATGAAGGTCGACCAGCTACTCCTTCTTTCCCTGGGAAGACTACCTTGGTAGAAATAAATCATAATATAGCAGAGTTGGAAATACCCCAAGAGCGTTTTGATGGTGAGACCCCTCTGGTAGAGCCTCTTTATGATGTGTTTAGAAAACAGAAAAAGTGGAAGAAATCGAAAAATTACAGGCAGAAAAAACTAAAAAATCAAGCTGCACTAACACAATCTAATAATAGACGGGTGAGAAAGTTCATAAGTACTCTCTGTACTCTGTCCTCTTGGCAGGGAACCTCAGTAATAATCCTACAGAAAGCTAAAAACAAGACTCAAAAAGCAAAACGAAGAGAGAAAGAGAAAAATCACAATTCACAAGAAAGTATTTAAGAAGAGCTGGTAGTATCTTTTGCCCCCCTACCTGCTGGCACAAATGGAGAGCATATCTCACCTCCGATAAAAGATCTGCTAAATCTATCAACCTTTACAGTGTCAAGTTAAGAAACAAATGGTACTCTACAAAGGATAACCCATAATGACACACAAAGGGGGAGACTCGAGGGATGGACGAGGGAGGAGGGGGTTGATAAGACTGCATCCATCCAGGGGGGGAAATGTACTACCCTGGAGGAAAGAAGATAAACTATACTAAAACAGATGGGTGTAGAAAACCAGCAGGCAGGGACTGATCAAGCTAGAGGGGATCTCTCCCATACGGGATGTAGCTCTTAGAGGTCTAAAGCAAGATCTGCTTTTGGTAGGGAAACAGGGTGGATAGCCCCAAGCTATGCAGAGACTGTCTCCTCTCTCCACTCTAAGGGTCACCTCCAATGCGAGGAGAGAGAGAGGAGTCCCAAAGGACAGTACCTCTAACTCCATATGAAGGATAGACATCGCTCGGATCAATTTACGAACAGGACTATAATTCTAAATCTCATAGGAACGATACCTGACCTCAAAAGCTATACAATCTAGGGATACTGAAAGGATCCAGTTTATGGATAGGCGCAAATTTGACAAAGTGAGATTGACTATTCCATCGCAATTGGTGAGAAAATCTTTGTGGAGGGCTAGAAATCACTTCAGCCAGCAAGGCTTCATGTTAAATGTTGAGAGCTCTGATAGAAGACCCTCCCATGATTACTCTCCTAGAAGACCCTCCCATGTGCTAAGTCCATCATTGCCCAAGTCAAGAAGAACATCCACCTTTCAGTCTCTGAGAATTTGCTGTCAAGGGAATTAGGGACAACTGGTGAGAGAAGTTGCATTTACGGGGGAATCTCAGACAGAGGGAGTGGATGACTGGTCGTGTCTCCAGGGTGCACTGAATAAAACAAGAAACGATATTCAATATTAACGACCAATGTCTCAGAGGGGCAATGACTTTACCGTGGCCTCGTGGTACACCAGAAGCTTTAAGCACCTTTTAGCCAGTTATACTGAGATACTGCCAACTTTTGATATCCTTACTCTTCAGGAGACTTGGCTAACAAAGTGCCCCATTTGGGTGGGACATGGTCTCACTTGGTTACTGGCGATAAAAGGGCCAAAAGGAAGGCCCTCTGCCGGTCTCTTAACAGCCTGTAAATTGAGCAAAGGACACACTCTAATTCCCTGGGCCTCTCCAAATGCATTTTTTCATCTTTCAAAACGCATATCACCTAGGATTGAAGGAGTGAGATCAAATGGCTGTGCTATAATTAATCCCTATTGGAACCCATTAGCTATCTCTGATGATAACTTTATAGCAGGGGGCGAAGCCATACTGGATATGTGTATAGCGTATGGAACCACCAATACTATTCTGATTGCAGGGGATCCGAATATTAAATGCCTGAATGTTAACAATCCCTTCCTGACCCAGAGACCACGACGATGGGGCAATCGAATGGACAATAGGGGTTTTGTAATGCTTAATGGGGCACTTAAGGGGGATATACCACCACAGCCAACATGGGGAAGAGCCAACTGAACTGAAATAATTGATTATATATTTGTTTCAAGATGTGCTTACTCTGAAATATTGGACTTCTATGTTCTCCCTAATTGCAATTGTGATCATAACATTCTAAACCTAAAGTGATCTGCATCTACAAGTCCGTTGCAGGGGGAATTTTACTCTCATAAACTAACGATTGAAGGTGGAACAAATAGGCTAAAATGGACTGAAGCTAAGTTAGATAACATTGAGAGATGCCTGGAGAATAGGTACCAGAGAACCGATAATAATAAGGAAGATGACTATGTATCGGTCCTGAGATTACTTACACAAAAAATTCAGACCAGTCTTCATCTGTATTTTAGGCATAAACATGTATTTGATAAGGATATTCAACTGCTGAAAGCACAATTTAGAAAAGAGAAACGTTGGGTATTACAAGATAACTCTAATTACAAAGGGACATTGCTTAAAAAAATATATATAAAAGAACTGGCTGAGGTTAGATAGGGCTAAAATGTATCAAACTGATGGCGAGGCGATGCTCCAGGTAATAAGCTCTAAGTCCAGTGCTCAGATTTGGCCTCTATTGAAAATAGGGTGTAGAGATCTGACTGAGCCTGTATTGATTAATCCAATACAGGAAGAGACTCGGAGGATATATTTTACTGATCTTTTTGCACATAAGGATAAATCTACCAAGGCGGAAAATCAAGCTGGAAACAAACTAAAGGGGCTCCGATTTCATGAACATGACATCCTGATGGAACTTAAGAATCAGAGTTCTTCGATGGCTCCAGGCTCGAATGGCCTAATGAATTATATGTTAAAACAGCACCCACAAATATGGGTGAAAATGTTATTCTAAATCTTCCAAAAAGTAATTTCAGAATGAAGAATTCTGCACTCATGGAAATGCTCTGTAATTATTCCTATTTTTAAAAACGGGGATAGGGAAAATCCCCAAAACTATCGCCCCATAGCATTCCGTGATGCACTTGGGAAGCTGTTTGCGCGCCTGATACTAAAGTAATTTATGAAATGGATAAGACAGAATGGGCTTTTTGACATCTGTCAATCAGGATTTGTGTCTGGTTTGGAGACTGTGGCAAATGTATTAGCATCATCTGCCATAAAGGAACAGGCCTCGCATCTAGTCTATCCTATATACATAGCTTTCATAGATTTCAAACATGCTTTTGACTCAATTCCTAGACCCTCAACATGGAAAAAAATGAGGACGGTGGATTTTCCGGACTTTGTTTTAAACCCTATTGTGCAGCTATACTCTAAAACATTTATTCAAGTAAAATTGAATCAAGAGGGACTTCTGACTAAGCCTATTCCAACTATCAAGGTCTTAAGCAGGGCCGTATTTTAGTACTGGCTCTCTATAATTTATTTATAAAAGATCTGGGAACATATTTGAATAAAGTAATTTCATCCCCGCCAAAAATTGGCAGGATCCCTATCTCTTGGCAGTAATATGCAGATGATTTGGTGCTACTGGGTAAAACACTGATAGGGCCACAGAGAAAACTAACAGCTTTGATGGAATAAGCTTATTCATTTATTTATTTATTGGTCACTAATTAGGCGCTTATCCAATTAGCAAAACTGTTTCGAAGCGCCCACAGTGCAAACAGGGTGGGGACAGGGGAAGATAGACAATGAATTACAGCAATGATACATTAATTGCATTAATAGTACAAACAAATATGGAGAATAGAGGGAAGGGGAGACAAACCTACTATGCCTGTGAGTGTTCAGAATGTGCAAGTGCAGAGGGAGGGGGAGGGGAGAGGGATAAGGTGCTTTGGTGCTCATAGAGAAGTGAACAGGGTAAGTGCTGAGCCGAGAAGATGAAAGATGTGGGGGGTCAAGGCCCAGAGGACACATAAGGGCCCTGCACATCAGTCACGCTGCTGTAAGATTAGCAGGGAAGAGAGGAGGAGGTAAAGTGCAAGGTCTTTTTCGGAACCTAAGGAGGTCTTGCTCAAGACACAGCGGGAGAGAGAGGCTCTTCCACAGGAGGGCGCCAGCCGAGCAAAGTGATCGTCTACCAGCTCTCTGTTTGGCAAAGCACTTAACATGAAGGGAGTTGGTGCCGGACGAATGGAGGAGTCTGGAAGGAGAGTATTTGGTCATGAGGGATTGACAATAGAGTGGTCCCGGTCCCAGGTAGCCTTGTGTATGAAGCAGAGGGATTTGAATTTAATCCATGCTGACACTGGGAGCCAGTGAAGGCTTACTCTGGCAGGAGAGATACAGTTCCTGGGATTGAGGCCAAGGATAAGTCTCGCTCCCCTATTCTGGCTAAGCTGGAGGGGTCGCAGGGTGGAGGAAGGAAGATTAAGGAGGAGGCTATTGCAATAGTCTAGCCTGGAGAGAACTAGAGCACGGGTAACATTGAGTCTCTGGGCGAAGGTGAGGAAGTGTAGAGTTGCTTTGAGAAGGAAGAGCTGAAAGTGGGACTTCTTGACAATGTCCTGAATATGAGGGATGAAGGAAAGGGAGCAGTCGAAGATGACTCTGAGATTCCTAGCTACAGTGGAGGGGGCCATGGATGAAGGCCAGCGTGCAGGGAAGAAGTAAGGTGCAGGGGACCCAATAGGGAGAATCTCTGTTTTGCTGGTGTTGAGGCAGAGGTCATTGGCAGTGCACCAGGCCTGGATGGCAGAGAGGCAGTCAGGGATGAAGGAGGGTGTTAGGGCATCAGTGGGAAGTTTGAAGAAAAGTTGTGTATCATCAGCGTAGCTCTGGAAGTTGGGGGGAAAGGAGGAAATGAGTTGTGCCAGTAGAGAAAGGTATATGTTAGAGCCAGGGTGAAAGAATAGAGTCCTGGGGGACGCCACTGGTAGCGGAGGAAGATGGAGAGGAGAAAGGGCCAAGATTGGTTTTGGAGGAACGGTCAATTAGGAAAGAGGTAAGCCAGTCCAGTGCTCTCTCCGAAATGCCAAGGGTGTCATGGAGCCTTTTTATGAGGATGGAATGATTCACTATGTCAAATACAGAAGAGAGATCTAGAAGGATGAGGACAGCAGGAAAATTGGAGTCAAGAGATACAAGCACTTCTTCACGGGTGTTCAGAAGAGCAGTTTCTGTGCCTCCGGATGCTCGGAATCCAGACTGGTGGTCATGTAGACCACCAACAAGTTCGGTATGGGAGTTGAGTTGGCGGAGGGCAGCTTCTCAAGCAGTTTCCCCAGGAAGGCAGTGGTGGAAATGGGGCAGTAGTTGACTGGGCAGGAAGAGTCTGCAGAGGGTTTTTTAAGGAGGGGTGCACAAGGGAGTGTTTAAGGGAAGATGGAAAAGAAACAGTAGCAAAGGAATGGTTGCAGAGATCACTCTAGCATGTGTCCAGCAGAATGGGTAGGGCCAGAGGGAAGAATGGAGAGGTATAAGGATGAGAAGAGGTCAGCTAAGTGGGTGGTTGCTCTGCAAGGGGAGTCTAGGGGGATATTGGAATCACCTAGTAGAGGCAGGTTGGAGGTGGTAGAGAGTAGGGAGGACCAGAAGTCTGCCCTCTCAGAAAGGAAAAGAGAAGAAGTGCCGGGGGGTCGATAGATGGTAGCAATGGTCAAGGTATGGGAAGGAGAGATGACCAATGTGCACACTAGGGCCTCAAAGGACGAATACTGCTGAGTGGATAGGATGGTGGAAGGAATTCACTCTGGGAAGACTAAGGCAACTCCACCACCAGCACGGTGGGCTCGAGGTTTAGAGGTGATCTGATACCCATCCGGGAGGAGTGAGTCAATGGAAGTAACTCAGCTGGTGTTGAACCCAAGTTTCTGTGAGTGCAAGAATGTCCAGGTCAGTATCTTCAAGGAGAAGGCAGATGTCAGCAGAATGTTTGATGGCTGAGCGTGAGTTGAAGATTGCTAGATGGAGACGGTCTCCGTTTTTTGAGGCGGGGTGTCAGGACGTAGGGCATCCGTCTGGAGATGTGGTGTGGAGGGGGGACAAAGGAGCAGAGCAGGGGAAGGTAGGAAGTTGATGAGAGAAGGCATGAGCCAGTCAAATAAGAGCAGAGGGCCTTGAACCAGGACTGTGCCTGTGATGTAAACATTGATATAGCAGCGAGAAGAGAAGAAACCCGCAAGGAGGACGTCCCACTTGGTGCCGCCATTAATGGAAGTTGAAGAATAAGGTGGGAGAGCGGCAGTGAGGTGAGAGGTCCATAGGTCGGGAGATGGGACAGAAAAGAGGATGTCAGTGAAGATTTCTCTTGAGGATGCACTGACATAGGTGTCTGCAATTGGGAGGCCTGAGTTAGGAGCAAGGATATCTTTTTTATGTTTTTTCCATCCGGATTTAGTGAGAGAGGGAGGATAGGTGATGGTGTAGCAGTTGGAGAAGATAAGGGAGATGGAGAGTGCCATCTTGGTTGAGGGAGGATGAGAGAGGCAGAGAGAAGGTGAGAGGTGAGGTGGGGTGAGTATGCTGCAAAGCACAGTTCTGAACCTGATCCACTTGGCACAATAGGCCAGAAGGGTATTAGTTGTAAGATCAAAACAAGTAGGATGGAGGCACAGCTAAAAACAATTTTCACACACACAGGCAATTTCAATGCAGGAAAGGAGGCACACCTATATTATGAAAATTCCTAAACTATCATTGTGGATAAATGAAATATAATGATAATGTCACGAAAAAGGACTGAAATATTCTTCATTCAAATGGAAAACTGGCCCTCAACCCCTAGAGGTAGTCTCTGAGTATAGATATGTGGAAGTAAACATACATAGTGATAAGCACAACCTCCCTTTTAAAAGAGATCTTAGAAGTAAAATGGAGATAATGGTAGCACAGTCCTCACTGATCCATAAGAAATATGGGAAGTTCTCCTGCATGCCAATAACTATATTCTACAAAAGAAAGGTTGTCCCCACAGTAATATATGGGGGAGGGACAAAACTAATTGATCAAAGACCAGACTGGGGTAGACTGGAGGGTTTATATTGGTAAAGGGTGCTCTCTTTACCTAAATGTCTACCCATATCAATTATTCGCTTGGAGCTGGGTCTATTGTCTTTAAGAATTATTGTAGATTGGCACTTTATAGGAACTGTATTGTCAACCAGCCGTTGGGGGCTCATCTTTTAGCAATTATAGCTAAAATATTGGGAGCCCAGTCTGACACCTCTCTTAAATCCTGGATGGAACACTGTTTAGATGTAATGGTAGCAGCGGATATTGATATAAACTTACTACTAGCTAATCCAGATCGGCAAAAAGAAATTGTGGAATCATGACTGGAGAAGAACATGGGAGGAGTGTGGTTTAAAAAGGGAGACTTTGTAATTAAACCGCTGTACAAGACCCCTGTGTATTTGCAGACATTTCTGGACAATAACCATTGTCATTTATTTTTAAGATTTCGTTTCAACCTATGGCTGACAAGAGAAGTTCTAGGGACCAGATTTAAATGGTCCGTAAAGAAGAAATCGTGTAGATTCTGTTTGAATACAAACACATTGGAGACACTAAAACATATTATAATGGCCTGTCCTAACCTTATAGAACAAAGAAGGACCTTTTTTTAATAAGTAATTCTCTGATTTTAAATGGTAAACTCAGAATGCTCTATGGTTGAGGATTTTAAATGGACAACATGTATCTATGAATTTAGGGGTGATCAACTTCCTGATGTTTTTAAAGATTTTACTGAGTTCTTGTAAAGTAGTCTTAAATAAGATGGATTTTAGATTTCTATTAATGACTGGCTGGAAAATTAGTGATATTCTTCACCCTTGCACCCCTTTTCCCCTTTGTGATTTCCTGTCCTTTTTGGAGATCACATTGTACCGTTCATTATCATTCTCATTTCTCCTTATGATTTATATTGCTCTAAATATTTAGCTTAACAATGCTAAAAATAGGGCTGTCGAGGAAAGTATCTGCTTTGCCTACTTTTTTACTTTTTATACAATCAATTGTTATGTTTTTATTGTATAGAATGACGTGTTATCATGTTTTTATTGTTACTGTTTTTATAAGCTCGGAATCTGTAACCAAATCAATAAAAGAATATTTATAAGTATGTCCGTCAGACACCAGAAACAACGGCCACATCCGAACACCTGCTTGCAGCAAAAATGTATTGGTTTGAACTGTACCACAGTGGGGAAATGAAGCATGTACATCCAGCGTAGTGAAAAACAAACGACCATTCCCACCGAAATTTAAGGTAGAAATGGCACCATAGACCAAAGTATATTATGTGTATGTTGAAAATTAGAGGGTGTTTTTCTTTCAATGTAATTGACTTCCTTTATAAATCGCACACAATTATGCAAATCTTTTCACTGTCAATTGATCACAATAAATATAGCCGATCACTTTTTCATTGAAAATGTAGTGGACCATATTTTAAATAACTCTTTTGAATCTGCTTAATTACAAAGCAGTGAAAAGGTGAAAAAAATAATGGCCAAAATTACACATTTCCAATAGCAGAATATTTTCATAGCACTACATGGGCCCTCATTACGACCCTTGCGGAAATTGACTGACCGGACCGCAACAGCGTAAATAGCGTTTCCGCCATTGCACGAAGGAGCAAAGTGCGGCTAATTACGACCCATCGGGCACGAGCATTACGCCATGGCGGAATCCGAAAGGCTGCGATGGCGGAAATGACCCCAAAACGGCCCTTACCGCCGCCGTACGCTGCACCAGGTGCAATACCGCCACCCATCTTAGCGGTCACCGTAATGAGCGGGCACCGTAATGAGCGGGCACCGCAAATTACGGGCACCGTAAATATACGGAAACGGAAGTAAAAGCATGTGGCCGGAACGGGAAACAGCACGCCGCACAACTATAAAATCCGAATCCCAACACAACCATTAAAAATCCGACCCTGACACACATCCCAACCCGTTAGCAACCCCAGTTAAAAAAATAAATATGGGAAAGGTAGCCAAGAAAGCGTGTGATCGCAAGCGGCAGGTCCACTTCTCCCGAGAGGAACTGACCGTGCTGACCGAGACCCTGCAGGAAAATGCCGCCGTCGTCTTCTCCAGTCAAATGACCAGGACGGCCCTTGCCAACAAGAAGGCCATATGGGCCCTTGTGGCACAGCGCGTAAGTGCGGTGGGGACAACACCCCGCACGCCACAGCAATGTCGCAAGCGGTGGGACGACCTGCGGATCCGCGTACGCAGCATACTTTCTGCGAACAGGAACATCGCCACAGCTACCGGGGGGGGATCAGAGTCGCCCATCAAGTTGACCCCCTGGGAGGAGATCTGCGCCTCCACCATAGGAATGGAGAGCATAGAGGGAGTCGGAGGGATGGAGAAAGGAGTGCCGACATCCGGAGAATCAGGTAGGTTTGCCAAGAGAAACAATGCGAAATCCACAAACCACGAACATGTGCAGTACCATGTGACCCCATAGTGCAATACATACTTTGCCCTGACAGCGCCCTCTAAAAGTCAGAATGAATAAACAAATTAATCAAGATGCCATAAACAACCCCTACATGTGCAGCATGCACCCCCTAACTGCAGGCAGCCAAATGAATGCATCCTCAATCCACACGAAAATGAGACCACCTCCAAGGCCCAGTCCCATATCAGCCTCATGTACCACCCCAATGCATTTGATACGTTGCCATTCCAAATCCGACAGACCCATAACTAACGCTCGCCCCTCTTTACTCCACCACAGGGTCCGATACCAACGACGAGCTGCAGGACACCCCTACCAGCACGCCTGCAAAGAGGGCCAGGACCAACGTCCCAAGAGCCTCCACCTCAGGTGCAAGGATCAAGACACGGCAGCAGCAGGAATCAAGTGCCAGCACACTGGAGGGGACTGCAACAGGCACCCCAGCAGCCAGCAAGTCCACAACCCCAGCACCACAGGTCCCCCCAAAGAACGTATCTGATGGCACTGCCTCTGGTGGTAGCAGCACCATAGGTGACACAGCTGTCATGCCAGCATGCTCCGACACGGAAAACAGTGCTGGCGACGTAGGTACCATCCATGACCTTTCCCAATCCCCCTGCATGTTCCATCCCCTACACCATGACGAAACCACGCAGGGGCACCCTGAAGACGACGACTGGCCAACCCCCACAAGTCCTGTGCCAAGGCAACATGTGTTGAGCAGCCCCCCTGTCACACCACCGCAAATGTCCATGGCCCAGCAGAGGCAACAGTCCCTCGACCTGCTGATCGAGCAACAGCAGGAAGCGTCCACGCTACTCAAGGACCATGCAAATGAATGCGGGGGTTCCAGGGCAGCCATGGAAACATCCACCGAGACACTCAGGGCACAAATAGAGAAAAGTAGTGAGAGCCTCAGGGGAGAAATGGAGAGAAGCACCGAGAGCCTGAGAGCACAAATGGAGAGAAGCACCGAGAGCCTGAGAGCACAAATGGAGAAAAGCACCGAGAGCCTGAGGGGGGAACTGCATGCGACGTCCAAAGACGTTTGTGCTGAACTTGCTGCTGTGCGCCGTGTGCTCTCGGAGCTCTCACAAACCCTCAGAGACATGCATGGACGCGAGCAGGCAGAGACGTCATCCGTGGCAAGTTCCGTCCAGGGCAGCCCCCAACGCAGATCTGGCAGGAACCTGCGCTCCACGGGCAGGGGTGCCCCTGATACCCGTAGAGGGGGCTTGCAATAGCGTCTACCCACGGGCAGCATGCATATCTGGACACTGGTGTTGGGGGGGGAGGAAGTAGGGTGGAGGGGGTGTGTTGGGCTTCACTGGGTGGCGGGTCCATAGGGTGTATGAATCAAATCACATTAACAATACAGCACTTCATTATCATCCAATGACATGTGTGGACATTGATATTTGCGTACGAGGCCTTCATAGGCGTACAGTCCACTATGTGCCTGTACTACACACACACAGTGCCACAGGTCCCCTTTCCGTGTAATAGGCACCATGCGTGGTTGCTAGAAGCATGCATCTATGATGCTCTGTCGGATTGCACGTGCATCCTGTGCCTCATGGACTCCCTGGGGTGCCTCCACATCCCCACCCTCATCATCATCATCTTCAGGTGCATGCAGTACAGCGTCAGGGGGCATGGGCACATTCCTACGTATGCACATGTTGTGCAGCATGACACATGCCATGACCATCTTAGAAACCCTCTCATGGCTGTACATGAGTGCCCCGCCAGACCTGCTGAGGCTGCGGAAACGAGCCTTCAGTAGGCCGAATGCCTGTTCAATGACCACACGGCTACGTGAGTGGGCATGGTTGTAGTCCTCCTCATGCTGGTTCTGTGGGTTCCGGATTGGTGTAAGGAGCCATCTCTTCAGTGGATACCCGGCATCACCTGTATGGGACGAATAAAGGGTGTCAGTGGAATGATAGTGCTAAGTAGCCCCCCCCCCCTCCTGCAAGGTCATTGACGCATCAAATGGGCCACGATGTCATGCATGGAATGAGACTCACCGAGTAGCCAGGATCTGTGCCCTGCGTGTCGCTCCATGTAGCGTGGTATTCTTGTGTTCCTCAGGACCATAGAATCATGGGTAGATCCTGGAAATCTGGCACAACAATGCGTAAAGATCTTGTTGGAGTCACACACCATTTGCACATTGATTGAATGAAATTGTTTCCGGTTGCGGTACTGGACCTCCATGGCATGTGGGACAACCAATTCAACATGGGTGCAGTCGATGGCACCAATGCAACCCGGGATGCCGCCAAGTGCATGGAATCCCACCTTTGCGTTGGTAATCTCCTGGTACGTGCGTGGTAGTGTGATGTGGTCGTCGGCGTGCTTCAGGAGGGCATCGTGCACTTGGGAGAGTGTCCGTGAGAACAGTGGCTGTGAAATGCCATGCAACTGTCCCACTGTGTGCTGGTAGGTGCCTGTGGCCAGGAAGTGGAGTACAGACACCACCTTCAGTAGGGGTGGGATGGCGGTTGGGCTATCTATCATGCTCACGAGGTCAGCATGTGTCATGTCCACAATGGCGATTATGGTGTCCCGGTCCAAACGGTAGAGGGTGTGGATCTGCTCAGCAGTGAGGTTGAACGGATCAGCTCGGAGGCGTGGGATTGCGGGCCGCCTGCGTGGTGGTAGTGGCAGTGCTTGTGGGCCTTGCTGACCCTGCCTTGCCCTCCTCCTCCTCCTTCTCCTCCGTCTCCCCTGTGCGCCCGGTTGTTGTACCTGTTGTTGTTCGTCGTCTTCTTGTAGTTGTAGCACTTGCAGTGCTATCTGGTGCCCCAGGCCCAACATCGCTAGTCCTGCCGGTAGCATTTTGGAGTGGGAGTGGTTGTGGGAGGGGTTTGGGTCTGCTATATATGTGCTGTCGGCCTGTATGGCCTCCACCTGTGCTGATTGAATGAATCTGTGGCAGATGCAATCCCTTCTGGCCGAGCACGTCCCGCACGTAAGGCTGCATTTGGCCGCATGGCATCTTGGGATTGGAATCATGTATCAAATCCCGATGGCAGTGTGATGTACTTTGACTGATTTTCATGCTATGCTCCCATTGTTACACATGCTATGATTGCAGCCGCTTACATACCTGTGAAGAGTCAGTGGTATGTAGGGCTCGATCGATGGCCGACCCTCATGCAGCACAGTATCGTACTTCACCGACGGGCGTGGCGTCCCATTTGTGATTGCAGCCAGTTAGCATTATGACACACAGCCGCACTACATTGATGTAATTGTGAATGCAAGCGTTCACAGAAGCCTTTTCGACGTAATGTTGCAAGTGAGGAATTCGAAGGCCAGGATTTTTGGTTGCGAAGTAGCGGTGAGGAGACGCCCACAGGTCTGCCTGGAAATGTAACGTTCTATTGTTGAATGTCCTTGGGACAGGGCCCATAACGAGCAAGCAATGAATGACATGAATTGAATGGGATGCGCAATAGCGTAGTGGACGATAAGGCAGGACGTTCCCAAGTCCATCTAGCTTCACGACACTACAGATCCGGCCAGGAGCACAGTGGTTTTTGCAGACTGCATTACGCACAGACGCGATGGAAGTTTCACATATTATGTGAGTGAATGTTCATGCGTTTTCATTGCGGGATGAGGGAATGATGAATGGATGCATGGACAGATGATTCCATTTAGGGTCTGCCATGTACATGTGTTTTTTGATTCAATCCCCTTCCCCTGCGCTATGTGATGCAAGGCTGCCATAGTGGGACTTACGTCTATCTGCCCTTGTCGGATCCTCCCTGTCTCGACGCGCCTTCATACACTTGTGTCTAGGCACGTTACTAATCCCATGTCATGGGTTCTATCTTGACGGACGCATGCACAGTAACCGACGTTGCCAATGGTGTATTAACCTCGATTGGTTTCGTTATGTATCGATACTGATTTAGGGGTGTGTATATTCCTTTGGAGTGGGCTAGCATGCATATGGGTGTGGATTTGGTGTGTTGAATGAAGATAGTGATGCATCATGTGTCATGTAGTGCAATCGGTTAATTTGTGTTTCATTTTGGTGACAGGTATCTCCTGCCCTATTGCAGATGCCATCTGTACGCCACTCCTCCAGATGGTTTTTACTCTCGACACCTGCAGCTTCGGGTGAATCAGTGGAGCAGCATTACGATCTTATGGGACGATCGCCAATGGGCCACATGCCCTTACGCTGTTCTGGTGGCTAGGTGCAACATTTCGGCCTTTCAGCTGGACTAGTGCCTGCCTCATGGGACGGACCTGCGGTTCTTGCCGCTTCCATGTTGCCTTTTGGAACGTTGATGTTGGCCCTGTGTGCCATGATGGTACAGGGCGTCACACAAGTGGAAGCTGGTCAATTATTGCAGATGCAGCCCTCGGTGATGATGGATGTTTTGGTGTTATTTTACAAATTGCTGTGAGGCCTTTGTCATTTGGATGTGCATTTAAATTGTATTCCGATATTTGGCGTGTTGCGTTATTCTTTGCAGGTGATGTGGCGATTTTCGATTTGTGGCGGTATGTATTGCGAGATGATCTGCATTGTGTTCCGCCTTCTGAGTTGAGTTGTGTGGTACAGTACTGGCCGCTTTTGCCTACGTAGCACGGTGTGGTCACGGATAGGGGCTGCCATTGTGACTGTTTACATGATGTGCTGTTCAGGGGCGGGGGATTGGCTTTTGGCCGACTGGTGCCTGTCAGCCAGGTCGATTGATGGTATGATGGGATGTTCAGAATGTGGCTGGTCACAGGTGCCTGTGTTTGCGTGCGTTTGTTGGAGGGGGACTGGGGTCATGTCCATTGGAATAGCTTCTGTATTCATGCCATCTGTGCCCTGCAGCTCCCATCGGCCCCTCTTGGGATGTGCCTGGCTGCTCAGTCACTCTGCCAACTTGTGTGGTACATGCTTCTGCTGATGGTTGGTTTGTTTACTGGCAAGAGTACAGGTCTGGTGCAATCCCCCTCAGGATGCTGTTTTGGATGTTGCCTTGCGCTGGTGGCAAGCGATGGGGGACTACTGTTGTTTTGTGTCATGTGTTCTTGATTTCCATTTTGATGTCTTGTACCTTCACATGCCTGTGCTGCATCAGTACGGCTATGGTGAAATGCCGTACATGGATGCCCACTCACGGGGCGCTTCGAACACCTGCATGCATTTCTACGTTGGCATGCATGGGTGAATTGTAGATTTCACTGGTTGCATGGTGTGAGTACATTGCGCCTGCCAGGAGTTGTGCAATGTGGCCAGGGAGTGGAGTACAGGCACTCAGTGGGCCATTTACGGTTGGTTCACGATGCCGTATTTCTCGCCATGGCGGAATGGTCCATTCCGCCATGCCTGATGGCGTTAGGTACATGTCCGCTAGGGTCGGAATTGGCGTACCGTTGCACCATGGTGGTGTTTGCGGTTTGGCATGGTGCGCGCGCGCGTGCTTAGTGCAGTTAGCGTTGGCGTTCACTACGGTGTCGCTAATGGCTTCGTACTTTGCGGTGACGGGTCATAGTCGCACCGAGCGCTTTTCGATGGCGGTATTGCATTTCCGCCATCGTTTTCCCCTTTCCGCCAGGGTCGTAATGAGGGCCATGGTATCTTGCTGCAACTTCTAAAGGTAATTATTGCCCCTCCCCACCAAAGAAAAGACTGCAGGATCAAAGTTCCGTAGAAATTCTGATGCTATTTGCTGATAACTGAGACAATTCTCTCTCTCATGAAAAATCTCTGAATTTATCGGTAGCCTCTCATGTTCTTATAACAATGCAAAATTCCCCACAGTTCTCCTTCCTCACCACCTTCCATATTAAAGAGGTTTCCTCCCTGCATGACAGAATCTTTTTCAGATTCGATGTCCCTTTTTCTGCGGTCCAGGCTTCTCATCCACTCCATTCTGGCCTACAACCGAGCACGGGCAAAAGAGCCATTAGCTAGGCTGTCAGCATGTTGATGGATCTGACACGCAGCTGGTGCAGAGTGATATCTCCAGACAGAGTGCTTAGAGCAGTCAAAGCAGGGTGCAGAAACATGAGAAAGGCTGTTCCTTTGGAGGTTTACTCATAGTGATCACCAACTAATTAAGAGCGTCTGAATTTCTTCCCGCCCATCTCTCCGACCAGGTTTTAAAAGTCAGGGTTGAACAGATTATTGCACATGAGTTTATAGCTATTCTCTTTTTTAATGTATATAACCCTCCTGGGAACTATAAAGTGCAGCAGATTATTGACCATTTAGATATTTTGACTACCACTTGGAGAACTACTCACCCGAATGATGCATATTACATCTTGGTTGATCTTAATGTTCCACGCCCACGTTACAAATGAAAAGGAGTAGAAATCTCGCAAGACTATTTTTACATCTCGAATCCGTTTGATTTATGGGCTCTCTGCAACTCTGAGGATGAGATCAGAGATGGTTCTAGTTGTTGGTCATTGTTCTTTCAAGTACATCATATGTTACAACTGGTTAACGTGAAGAAGGATACATTGATTTACACATGGTCGAATGGAGTATACCACTCATGGATTGATTTTGTTTTAACTAATAATGATGGGTTTCTGCATGCTAGCAATTTCAATCTTTTCCCTAATGAGTTAAGCAACCATGTTATTATTAAAATTATTATTATTTGTGAAGTAACGCAAACGTTTAAACAAATGGTTGGGAAATGTACAGTGAACAATGGTGGTAACAGAATAAGGTGGACAGAAAGAAATGTATCTGGGATTAGTCTTAAATTACTTTCTAGGTTGACAGAGGGAAATGTGACTAATTTCTCCAATGTTGAATCCTATTACCATACTACTCAAGCCTTCATGATTGATCTTGCATCTGAACAGAGGGAAAAGATCTGCTTTGGTCATAAGATACATAAGAAGGTATATTATCATAATGTTGTTAAAAAAATGATACAATTAACTCAGGACATTAAATTGATTTTCAAAAAATGTAACGACATTCCTGAGCAGTCCTCAAGTATAAAAAAACGTAGACAGCATTTTAAAAACTGGCATAAAGTGCATAGGGGCTACATCGCCTTGGCCCAGTGGAAGTTGTTATTCTCAGTCTTAAAGTGTAAGGATTCTAAAAGATTCTGGCACATCTTCCATAATTATAACTATATACGTACCCTATTCTTTAATGAATGTATATTGGAAGATACTGAAAACTATTTTAACATTGAAGATATGGAATACTTTCAATTTACTGAGGAAGACATAGAACAAATTATAAAAGACCTTAATTCTTCCACAGGCCCAGTTCCTGATGGACTTCCTAATGCTCTTTTGAAAGCTCACCCTCACATTTGGGTTCAGATTATTTACGTTATCTTTCAGAGTATTGTGATCTCGAACCAAATTCCAGCTTTCTGGAAAAGATTGCTTCTAATTCTAATCTATAAAAAAAGACCCACAAGATTCTCCTGGTTATTATAGAATCCTATCCATGATTGATTCCAGTGGCAAGATTTTTTGTAAATTACTTTTACAATATATCAATTCATGGCTAGAACAAGAGAAGGTTTTATCCAGCAATCAGGTTTTAGAAAGGGTTTGAACACAACTACTCATTTATGGATTTTAATATTTTTTATTCGTAGTACCTTGTTGGACAGGAATGAGTGTCTTTACATCTGTTTCATTGATTTTACATAGTCAACCGTCAAATTTTATGGGACAAAATGAAATTGGGAAAAATAAATATGCAGATCCTATATGTTATTAGAGCTATATATATAAATAATAGTGTGCACATTAGAATTAAACAGCAAGGTGATTTAAGTGAGGATTTTAAAGTTAATCATGGTTTAAAACAAGGTTGTACCCTTGTCTCTACATGTTTTAATATCTACTTGGCAGACTTAGGAACATTCTTGCTAAATTGCAATAACAATCCTCCACGTATTGCACAATGCCCCAATGCCTGGCTATCGTATGCAGACGATTTTGTTATGTTTTTGATCAAACTGCAATGAGGCTGCAGAATAGTCTAAAAGCATTAGAAAAATTCCCTTTAGAAAATAGCTTGGTTATTAACCTGTCAGAAACCAAGATCATGATGATAAAGGGTAACCGACAAAATATACAAAAATACTGTTGATCTTTACAAGGAAAGACAATTGAGGAAGTATCGAGCTACGGTTGCTAGGACTCCCTGGTTACGGATAATATGAAGAAGGAGACGTTTTCCAAATCCATCTCAGATACAGTGTCAATTAAGTTTAAAGCAATATAATATTTCCTCCATAAGGCTGGAGGGCACTCTATTGAAGGACTGATTCAACTATATAAGACTTGTGTGGTCCCTGCCATTCTTTATGGCCTGGGGCTATTTTCTCTGAAAGAAACACACCGGCTGAGGATTTTAGAGGGAAAAATATGGCAGAAAGCAATGGGTCTTTTGCAATATGTATCGGTGGAAGCTATCTATGAAGAATTAGGTATAATTTCCTAACAACAAGAAAAATTATTTCGACATGTAATTTTTACCTTAACATTCTAATGAGCCAAGACAAATCACAATCCCTTTATGCGCATTTCCTGCACCAACAGGGTGTCTTTGAGAGTTTTGTTGCTTTAAAAGACTGGAAGAATGGAATTGATTGCTTCCTAGAAAATATTGGATATACGTGTGATGTTAATGATAATTTGGCTAGCAAATACAAAGAAATCAAAAGTAAAGCTGCCGGTTGGGATAGAAATGCTAGATGTGCCCACTTATTTAAGAAGTCTAGATATGCTGATTATTCTAGACAATCCCTTCCTGTTGAAATACCTTGTACATATTTAAAAAATATAAAAAATCAGGTTGAAGGACGTTTTACAATGTTTTTAAGGTTTAATCAGCTTCCAACACTGACTAATTTAGGTGCCTGGCACAGCATTCCTTATGAGGACTGTTTGTGTAGATTGTGTAAAACAGAGATTCAAAGCCGTAGGCATCTATTTGCTCCCAGCTGATCTCTTTTTATGAAAGGGCGTTTGGGTCTCATGTGTAAACGTTGGATTGTATTCACATGGATCAATTTTGGTCGTATATTTTTATGGCAGAGAATTTGGTTATGAATTATACTGTGTATTATCAGTGGAAAGAAATAATTAAGAAATTAGGAGGGTTATTTGGTAAACAATCTTTTGACTTTGATGTTCACTATTTTATGTGGTTATTTTTTGATTTGATGTTTTCTTGTGTAATGTACCACCTTGTTAATTGTTGATTTTATCTGTCCTTTTTGAATGTGTAAAAGGTTTGATTCAACCAATCTATATAAATAAAAATGTAAATGTTTGTTTGTTTAAAATCTTAAATCTCTGAAAGTTCTTCACTGATTGCTTTGAAATTTTGACACAACGTTGCATTCGAATTGGCACATGCTTTTATATACCTACTATACATAGATGTCACACCTGTGACAGGTAAAAACATGCTTTTTCTGAAAAACAGCACCATCTGTTGGACGTAAAAGCAACACACGCTTTGCTGAACATTTTACAGCAAAACAGCGCCATCTGTTGGACATAAAAAAGCAACACACACTATTTTACAATTCCATTTCAATGTTTCTGATTTAGAATGGCTCAAATACGGGCCGAAGAAGCAGCAGAGCGACGAGCAGCCAGACTTTAGGATGCACAGTTGTGAGCATGGTGATCTCGTTCTGTAGCTTCAGATCTGCTTCGTTCTCAACAGAATGAACATGACAGGCTAAGAGTGGCTGAAAGACGTCAATGAGAAACAGCGGATCAGCGTCAAACACGACTATGTGCTCAGAAATCACGCAATTACAATCGTGTTTCATTCCGGTACAACCCAGCTGATGGTTATAGTTTGAGCCGGCATGTTCTCCTCTGCACCATGACCGAAGTGTGTCCTTATTGCAAGGCTCTGAAATTTAATGGAGAAACGAAAGGAATGTGTTGCGCCGCTGGGAAAATGAAACTGCCTCAACTTGGAGAACCGCCAGAGCCAGACTGAGCCGGGAACAGCTAGTAAACACAATCAAAAATACAATATTAAAAAAGAGTGCTTAACATAATGGGAGAAGCGAGGAAACCAATGGCTTTGAAATGCAAGGACCATGGCAGAAGAAGCAACAAGTGCTTTTCAATCTGCAGCAAAGTGGGCAGGACCCATGACTGCCCACATAGGGATGCTCTCGTCATACAATTTCATGCGAACAGTGCAAGACAGAATTGCTACCACAAACTGCAGCTGAGAAGCATCAGGTAAGCAGAAATAGTGAATGCAGG
Source organism: Ambystoma mexicanum (assembly GCF_040938575.1). NCBI lineage: Eukaryota > Metazoa > Chordata > Amphibia > Caudata > Ambystomatidae > Ambystoma > Ambystoma mexicanum. The sequence continues at coordinate 1,093,993,517 of NC_090929.1, forward strand.
CTGTGTACTCCGGGAAGAGTGCTGCAGAGGTGGCGTGCCTGAGAAGGGGATTGCTAGATTGGGCATTGATTATAGTGGCGGCAAAATGGCAGAATGCAGTTGCAAAACCCATGGACATTTGAATTCCTCTTCCAGATACATGTCAAGGGCTCGCCTCGCCAAAGGCAGAAGTGAACCCGACAGGTTATCCACTCCCAGTTGGACTGGGCATCCAGATCACCGACATGGCAATGTTCAGTGGCACACGAGTGAGAGGTGCATGGGCTCTCAAGAGTTCCAAGGGAGGGATAAGCAACATAGAGGCCCATTCCTGGAACTTCCCAAGTCAAAGGCAGAACTAAAGATCCTAACAGATGCCGCAATTGAAGAGCCCTTAGAAAAGGAGAGGAATGAGGGCACCACGGATGAGTCTGTCCCAGATGCAAAGAGGGGTTACATGTCAAAATAAGCACGCCCAGCTTCACTGCTTCATGTATAGAAGACACTGGACTTCCAGGTAAAGGATACTGCAGAAGAGGAATCAAAAGACGTCCTCAGCAGATATGACATTTCTGCAGACTTGAAGGAGCCAATCATTAAGACCATTCATTATACCAGTGCTAGAGAACGACGGCAGGATCCAGAAATGATTGGATTGACTATGTTCCAGAGTACATTGTTGTGGACTAGATGATTCTGAATAGGTCAGGGGGATTATGATTGACAGCGGAGGGTGTGTCCCAGAGGGAGCTCACCGACAGGAAGGTGGTCTCCTCTCTTAAGAATGGTTATGCACTATCCAACCTGGCCCTACGAACAGGAATATACTAGGTGTGTACTGCCATGCTAAAAGATCTCCAGAACATGTATGCAAAACGGCAGAGGATTGCAGCGACGTGCTTTGGGACTCGAACAGCAGGCACAGCTCATGTCGATTACTGCAATAGACAAAATGTCTGCAGCAACACTCGCTAGAAGTGCAATTACATTTTCCAGAGGGAAGATTTACTAAAGGACTGGAAAGATGATGCCAGTCAAAAGAGTGCTGTTCTTCGTGTGGGATTCCAGGAAAAAGTACTCTTTGTGCCTAAAGTAGATGGGAGGGTCAGGAAATCATTTGAGGGTAACACTTTTTCTCAGCCACCGCCAGGAAAGACACACGAGAAGAAGCAGTATTCCAAACTACATAGTTTATACAGGAAGACAAAGGGTTATCCTGACAACTTTGGATCTCCAGATATTTGAGATTGAAACTCCCATCAACCCAAGCCATCATAGCCAATGGCAAGGGATCATGGGAATTGTAGTTCAAACATCTGGGGAGCCAAAAGTTGCTGACCCATGCCCTATAGTAAGACCTGAATTTCAAGGACGAAACCAGCAAGCTCTGCAGACGTCAACAAGAGCAGAATTGCAGCATTAATTACTATACCTTGACAATTGACAGGACGCAATTGCCAGTGGTTTGAAGGCTTTAGATTTTTGCAGTTGCCTAGCAGGGCCCCACAGTTAAAAGGAGTGAGTTTGCCACACCACAGGGGTTTGCCAGTTTCTAGGTCAGTTGAGATTCCAGGTAAAGTACAAGAGGTCTCAGCTAGTCCCGCTACAAAACCTGGATTTTAGAGGGGGCTTCAATCACTGAAGATCAAGGTATGGAATTCCTGTCCACTGTAAGTGTAAAGGTTAGGACTGTTACTGAAGAACTTGGTCTCAGCAGAACAGGTATCTGCAAGAGATTGGTTGAAGATGTAGGCATAGATGGCTGCAACTACATTCCTGGTACTTTGGACCAAACACCCCCTGAAATACTTGGTAAATGATATCCTCTGCCGAAGGACTCCCCACAGCAACCAAGTCACTCTAGAGATCAGAGGCGTGCTGGAGTGGTGGTTGGTAAATTAACAAGGGGGGTCCTGGGAGTCCCTCTGCCAGACATTAGTCCTGGTTACAAGAGGCTTACCCAGAGTCTTTAGCTCACTATCTTTCACAGAGAAGAAATATCCCAAACATATCAGTCTTTGTCCAGCCCTTGGGCAGTCCAGCACCGAAATGCTAGGCAATTCTCCTCTGAACAAGAGTACCAACAGAAACCCCAGACACGTGTTTCGGTCTGGTTGGACCTCATCAGTAGGGTGGATTTGTGCCTCTCTAAGAATAGTGAGCAAGGGGTCCACGTCTGGATTCCCCTAGTAATTTAGGGCGACACCCAAAGTTACTTAATTATGCAAATTAACAAGGGGGGTCCTGGGAGTCCCTCTGCCAGACATTAGTCCTGGTTACAAGAGACTTACCCAGAGTCTTTAGCTCACTATCTTTCACAGAGAAGAAATATCCCAAACATATCAGTCTTTGTCCTGCCCTGGGGCAGTCCAGCACTGAAATGCTAGGCAATTCTCCTCTGAACAAGAGTACCAACAGAAACCCCAGACACGTGTTTCGGTCTGGTTGGACCTCATCAGTAGGGTGGATCTGTGCCTCTCTAAGAATAGTGAGCAAGGGGTCCACGTCTGGATTCCCCTAGTAACTTAGGGTGAGACCCAAAGTTATTTAAATATGCTAATTAACAAGGGGGTCCTGGGAGTCCCTCTGCCAGACATTAGTCCTGGTTACAAGAGACTTACCCAGAGTCTTTAGCTCACTATCTTTCACAGAGAAGAAATATCCCAAACATATCAGTCTTTGTCCAGCCCTTGGGCAGTCCAGCACCGAAATGCTAGGCAATTCTCCTCTGAACAAGAGTACCAACAGAAACCCCAGACACGTGTTTCGGTCTGGTTGGACCTCATCAGTAGGGTGGATTTGTGCCTCTCTAAGAATAGTGAGCAAGGGGTCCACGTCTGGATTCCCCTAGTAATTTAGGGCGAGACCCAAAGTTACTTAAATATGCAAATTAACAAGGGGGGTCCTGGGAGTCCCTCTGCCAGACATTAGTCCTGGTTACAAGAGACTTACCCAGAGTCTTTAGCTCACTATCTTTCACAGAGAAGAAATATCCCAAACATATCAGTCTTTGTCCTGCCCTGGGGCAGTCCAGCACTGAAATGCTAGGCAATTCTCCTCTGAACAAGAGTACCAACAGAAACCCCAGACACGTGTTTCGGTCTGGTTGGACCTCATCAGTAGGGTGGATCTGTGCCTCTCTAAGAATAGTGAGCAAGGGGTCCACGTCTGGATTCCCCTAGTAACTTAGGGTGAGACCCAAAGTTATTTAAATATGCTAATTAACAAGGGGGTCCTGGGAGTCCCTCTGCCAGACATTAGTCCTGGTTACAAGAGACTTACCCAGAGTCTTTAGCTCACTATCTTTCACAGAGAAGAAATATCCCAAACATATCAGTGTTTGTCCTGAGCTATTGCTGAAACCCCCTCTGTCAGAAACTGTAACAACGGATTCTAATCACATTGGTTTGGGGGGGGGGGGCATATGGGGACAGGCATAGGGACAGGCATAGTCCAGGCGGCCACCTTCCGTGAAGGGGACCAGCCTCCAATTGGAGAGAACTGGCAGCTGTATGAAAGGTCCACATCTTTTCCAGATTCATTTCAGGTGATGGCGGAGTGGGTAATTATTAAAATTATAATTTTTCTTTTAAACCTTAACACTAGAGACCAGTTTCTAAGCACAAAGCCGGGATTCCAGCCTGTGTTGCTATGCATTGTCTTGCTTCCAAGATAAATGCTTTGCCCCTGAGCTATCCTCCCGTATTTGGAGAATACAATCCTTTTTTGAACATGGGCACCACGTTGAAATCTGTATTGCAAATAGCAGAGATGATATTTGGGTAGGCAAAGGGCCACACACTGTCATTATTTGAGGTTCATATGCCGGGGCTATTGAGCGTGGAGGCAGAAAGATCGGCTGAGTAGAAAATATCTGTCCTCAGCCAATCACTGCATGTTTTGCCCGGGCTCAGTTGTAGGCAAGCATGCAGTCCATGAGGAGCCGGCGCCGCAGAGAAAGGGACTTCGAATCTTTAAAGGATTCTGTCATGCAGGGAGGAAACCTCTTTAATAAGGAAGGTGGTGAGGAAGGAGAACTGGGGCGAATTGAGCAGCGTTACAAGAACATGAGCGGCTGACGATTAATGCATAGATTGTTCAGGCAGGAGAGAGTGAAGTGTCTCAGTGATCAGAAAATAGCATCAGAATTTCTACTGAACTTTGATCCTGCATTTCTTTCTTTGGTAGGGAGGGGGCAATAGTTACCTTTACAAGTTGCAGCAAGATACTATGTAGGGCTATGAAAACATTCTGCCATTGGAAATGTGTAATTTTGGGCATTATTTCGTTCACCTTTTCACTGCTTTGTAATTAAGCGGATTTAAAAGAGTAATTTCAAATATGGAGGTCCACTACATTTTCAACGAAAAAGTGAGCAGCTATATTTATTCTGATCTATTGACAGTGAAAAGATTTGCATAATTGTGTGCAACTTAAAAAGAAAGTCAATTACATTCAAAGAAAATGCAAGGCCTTCTCTATTGTTGTGCAAAAGGTTCTGGAGTCCACACGTACCCCCACTGTCTTCAGAGAGAAACGTACCCCCACTGTCTCCAGAGAGAATGCAGTGGTCCCCTAATTTTGCTTACAGTTGTTCGATGCACAGGCATGTGGGGGGGGGGGGAGGGTGCTCTGACAAAACATTGGCTGAATCGCTTCCTGTTTGCGTTTCCCCATTTCCATCTAATCCTCAGGTTGTTGGTGAAGGTCATGGCAGAAGGGGTAAAATAGATTCTACTAGTAGCCCACTGGCCCACAAGGATGTGGTTTCCTCTACTTCTGGGTCTCTTAGTGACCGGGCTTGGATTTGCCTCCTGCAGCCTTTACCAATGGCAGATCGAGACACCTCTATGCACAAACTGTCAAGGCCAAGACTCTCGGAATGGGGGCTGAATGGGAGGGCTTCATAGGGATAGGGATTTCTTTCAGATGTGTCAGAGGCTATGCAGAGTTAGAGGCACCCTTTGACCTACCAGTGGTATTAGATTTTTTGCAAGATGATTTTCGCATTGCTATTAGGCACTCTCGAAAGCATTGAGAGGCCTAGAGGTCCTGAGTAATTGCTACTCGAGTTATTGTGGGAGGGGGTTTCAAACTATAGAATCCGCTCAGACAGAAAGTTGTCTCTGTTATGCAATTTGCTCGCTGTTCCTCTGTCTTCACTTGCATCTCTGTGTGAGCTGATATATTCGGTAGAAAGGAAAGGGCGTCTTATAACTTATTTACTTATTTTGTGTGGTAGCTATTTTCTTCTATCAGGAGTCTAGGGGACATTTGAGCCCTAGATCTTCTTATCTTTGAATTCTCCTTCGTGCACTGCTTCCCAGGCCAGGACCTGGTTACTTGCCTAACATAAGTGCTGGCTTTAATCTTGATCAGGCCATAATCTTGATGGCCTTGGGATCTTCTGAAAGATCAGAAGAAGAACAATGTGTGACGCTTCTGGATGTCCGCAGGATTGTGCTGATTTATATAACCAGAACTGAGTCCTGTGGGACTACATTCTTTATCTAGCATGTTTGGTAAGAGAAGAAAGGAACTGAAACCAGCAGGTGGATTTTGACTGTCATTGCTGAAGCCTACAAATGAATCAGTGTCTCTCTTTTTGCAGTTGTGCAAGGTGGGTCGATGAGTCAACCTCTTGGGCAGAATTGATAGCGGGTGCCCTTATATGAGTGGCCACATGGGCATCTGTCATGAACGGGAACAGATCAGTTTGGAGGATTCAGAAAGTGAGTGAGAGAACAGTTCAGTATCCTAGAGGTTTTTTATTTATTTTATGCTATAAATGTAGATGGGGATAGACAGCGTAACAGGCAATAGATCGAAGTAGACTTAAGATCATTCTGAGGGCTGGAAGTAGGAAGCATGAGTGTACCTGTGTTTTCTATTTGTTTCTGGGGGAAGGAGTAGGTAAGTACTTATGCGCAGATGATGGTTGATGGCAATGTAGCTGGGATAACAACAATGCTTGTCAACAATTGGCAAAGTTCATTTTGGGTTTGCCTGTTCCACATTTGTTTTTGTTCCAAGGCTCGCCTCTTCATTACTTGAGCATCTTGCAGTTCATTCGCCACTTTCTGCGCCACTGCGCGCTCGCTCCCTCTGTTGGCATGCTCTACAGCATTCCCAGCCTTCCCCGCTCTGGTGACCACACTGCTCCATCCATGGGGTTTCCAGCCCTGCTGGGTCAGTGGCCCACGTTCCATCTTCTCTTTGTCTATCAAGGGTGCATCAAACTTCTAGTTCCCCATCCCTGCTGTGGTACATCCACTGCCCCCTGCATCTAGAAGGCACAGGACATCGTCTTCCCGCCTGGGAACGGTTTTTGTTGCCTTTCATACATGCCTGACCTTGAGCAGTTACCTCCCGGATCTGGCGCACCGGCTTAGAGACCCTTCATTTCACTATCTGGATAATGGGACCCAGTCCACCTCAAACAGGAACTGGGGGTATTGGTGGGTGCTGGCAGGGCTCTCCCAGGTAACTTAGACTGTTGTCATTATTTCATACTCTGAGTGAGCATAGTTACCATACTGTCAGAGGCATTTCCTCTTTGCTTTTTTCTATTGAACCTGTGAAGACCCTGTGCCCCACGTCTCCTCATTTTGTTCCCCAGGCCTCCTATTTTCCAGGAATCTTTTCTATTCCTGGGGCTGAGAGGGTCATTGGGGGGACGGGGGATGATGTCTGGCTGCTAAGAAGAGAAGGATTGTGACAGCCTCGCCCTCTCCATTTGTTCAACATTTTAGGATGTATGGGCAGAACTCAGAGGAGGTCAGAGTTGGGACCTCGGTCTTGGGAGAAATGACCTTGAGTTTGAAAAACGTAATGTTTTTTTGGTCCCACACTTTACAGGCATCACAATGTAAACATTATGCTCTTTGGTAGTGTGTTATCAACCTGCCTGTTCTCTATGTTTTAATGATACCCTCCATTTAATGTGGAGGATCACGAGGGAGGTGAGCTAGGGGACAATATTAAGATTACTTCCATTTCCACAGCTTTCCTGCCCTCCTGGATGCCCCGCAAACATTAGGTCGATACTTTTGTAGTATAATAATAATAATAATTTAGCATTTGTATAGCGCGACGAACCCTCAGGTATCTGAGCGCTGCTTATTATTACCCACGGTGTGTGGTGCTCATTTATTGACCTCGGAAAGATGGCTCTGAACAGATGTCAAAGCGAGCGCTCTACTCGCTGTACTATCGGACCGGCTCCGCCATAAGAGGATGACAGGAATGGTTCTGCTTGGGGTCGGTTATATGCCACCCTGTAGTGGAAGATGAGCCTTGGGCAGTAGAGGGCGTTGAATTTCAATCTGCAAAACATCCGGCGCAAGGTTTATATCCAAACTAGACGAATGGTCATTTCCCCCACTAATCCCCATCCCATGTGTACTGACTATAGAATCCCTTTCGGCCAAATGTGTCCCGCACCTTCACATGCATGTCTTTCCCACCACTTTCACAAGCGCCCTTTTCGCCATCATGTTTTAGACTTCTTTTCATAAGAAGGTAAAATGTAATTACTCTTCCTTGCACAAAGGCAGGCAGGGCTAAAGTCGAGGGTACACGCAGGTGGACGGAGTCCACCCACTTTTTTCAGGGATTGAGTCAGAGTCGTCAGGTTTGTAGACCGGACACTTCACCACTGCACTGTATAACCTGATGAAAAACAACAAACAACTAAAGGAGAATTGTCCCATTTTGGTTCTGCATGTTCCAGGGAAAACATATGTATTGGTTCGTGGACTTTAAAACATACACACCTTTTAACGTTTTCAAAAATACTATTAGAAGAAAATATCCTCTCTTGGTTTTGTGCATGTGTTGATTGTATGAAAGGCAAATGCCTTTCGTCCCGTGCAATTTTGGTGGTTATACAAAGTAAATTTAATGAAATGTAAATATTTCACCTTGATATGTTAATTTCTGGCGACGCCACATCCCATTGAATTTGTTGATGAGTCCCCCCCACTTTTAGTTTTAGGACTTGACCCCTGCTGGCAGGTTTAGACACAATGAGCCGCTGAGGCAGGATAGAAATGGATATATCAGTCAGGATCATGAAAAATCCACGATAACAGGAAGAATTAGAATTGGCACTCCGGAAGGAATGTCATGGGGGCCTGCCAGCCAACCAGGAAGTTTAGAATGTGAGCTTTACCATGGTATTGCTCAGAAGTAGGAGGCTGCCATCTTCTCTGCCGGGCAACGAGCAAGTCAGCCTGCAACCGCGTCCTCCACCCACAGACCCCCCACCCCCAAATTCCACCCCCCCACCCTAATATTGGTCATTTGCATAGTGGAGTGCAAATGTGCAGGGCCAGCGGCTCTTCCCTGCACATTTGCACTCCACCATGCAAATGAGTAAACGCTGCCTACCATAGGTATCGTTTAATTGTACACACTGCATGGCAGGCAGTGTGTAAAATGGATCCCTATGGAGTCCACCTGCTTCATGCTGGCTCATAAAGCTGGCGGGCTCCATAGGAATCCCCAACATTGGGGCATGAAAATGCATGCAGGTGCAAATGTATTAGGATTTGTAGGGTAGAAAGGAAGGGAGGCAGCGCAAACACAAGTTGAGTTCCGCCCCTCCTTTCCACCATACAAATGGACGAAATGAGCCGTAACGTAAATGTATGGTGTAAAAAGCCTTATGCAAGGCTTTTACGCCATATGTTTACATTATACCCATTCTAAAATGTGCTCCTTGGTGTTGTCGCACATTTCTGACACAGCAATGGCGGCCATGGAAAGGGAGAAGGGACTACGTGTAGATCCCTTCTTTCCTGTCCATAGCAGCCATGTTGGTTTGCTAAAATCATGGGGTTTCTCAACTTAAATAAAAAACTATTATCACCCCAGAAATGCATGTTTGAATACTAATAGCAACAAATCGCTCCGTGCAGGGGGATTGCCGTGTGATGCAATGGCCGGGCCAAAGTTAAGTCTCTCGCTTTGCTCGTGCCTGTAATTCGACTCTGGGCCTTTAGCTGACCCGGTAATGCCCTCCAAGGTCATGGTTTATTGCTTAAATAATTACCATTACACATTTGCATTCCACACTACTGCCTCCTCCCACACACCCACTGAGCCAGTTTTATGGGACAATGTGGACCACTTTAATGGCATACCGGAGGTGTCTATTTGTTGGCAGGAGGGTCATACTTCCTTCCACTAGCACACCTGGTTCTCTGCCAGCACCCGCGATTTGGAGGTGAGGTTAGTGCTGACTTTGTTGCAGTATTTATACATCTGCCCTGGCTCCTCCCATATCAATCTCGCCTTCACTGAACCGAGCAGCTGCAACCGCTACTTAATTCAGTGAAAACGGTAAGGGTGTCAGTAGCTGTTATTAGCTTTACTACTGCCAACCCTAGCCTGGGGATGGCGGTAAACCTCTTGGACCCTCCTTCCAGGCACAAGAGATGACCAAGAAATAATGTTCGCTCTGCTCTGCTTTCTCAGTTGATTGGCATCTCGAAGATCCGGGAGAAGGATAGGAGCAGTTGATAGCACCATCTGGCAGTACAGGTCCTCTACCTGGCTAAAGTTCTTCTGCCAGGCTGATTACCACCAATGGGTCACCAAGAGGTGGAGAGGAGAAGTCTACTGGAAATGTTACCAATGGGAGTTTTAACACATTTTAACAAATTTTACTGAGCCAATGTTCTTCAAAATATATAATTTCTCACAGACTGACAAAAAAAGCCCACCTTGTACTACTCAGTTTATTATGTAATGTGATGACTCCTGCAGAGTAATCACGAAATCCCAGCCTAAAGGGCCCAGGGAAAGGCAGCCGCTACCTGATCCTAACCCTGGGGGTAGTATGAGATGGGAGGATCACATGGAAGGGGAAGGCTAACAGGGGAAATTGGTGACTCCATTAGGAAAGTCTTACATAAGTATTTAATGCCATGTTGTCACCGTAAGTGTCCCTCTCCCAGAATTACCCAAGGTGCCAAGTATGAGGACTTTTTTTATAAACATGAAAATGGTGTACAAAAGGATCAGGAAGTTAATATTACTACTTCCAGTAGTTATGATTCTGTATCTACATTTACAGCAGCCTTCCATCTCGGCACATGCTCAAGATACTATCTATGCCATCTGTATCTACTCAGCAACATGTGACTAACTCACTACATGCAACAATATTATTGTTTGTATCTGTATGCTCCTGCCTATTGTATGTATCATCACTATGATCACTGTCCCAGTGAATACTTTCCTGTAATATGCACCATGTAACCTAAGCTTAAAGTTTCTTGTACCTCTTGCACTCAGTTACCTACGGGTTCGGTGCGCCATACAAATAAATCAACAAACAAACAAACATTATGTTTAGATTTTAGATCCAAGGGAAAACCACCACTTTCTTTAAAATCCTCCCTCAAGTGTAAATCCTATAAATCACCCAAACAGATTGGATTAAATAATGCGAGAGCAAATAAGAACATTAAGTCCCAGTACTGAGACGAGGAAGAGGTATCCAGAGTTACTAAACTGTGGTGAGCGGTCTAGTTGTTGTGTTGTAATACCCACACCTGAGCGGGACCTTTAAACATTTAAAGGCCTTTGAGGTGTGGACCATGGAGAAACACAAGTGGGAGTTGACGCTGTGCTGAAAGCTGGATGCTGTGCAGAAATCATGGCAGAGGTCGGGACTCCGGGGTCATGCAGAGGATGTGCAGCGGGAAGCGGTAGTGGCAACAGCCATCCCAAGAGAGAGTGAAGCTCTCTGCGTCCTGTGAACTGCTCCGGTGTTGAGTTTTCACTGGAGGGTACCCAGAGCTGTGAAAGCTCCACTGTCAGTCAGCGTGAGTGGTGGCAAACTGACAGGAGCTGTCAAACACTGATGAGATCCCGAAGAAAGAAGAAGCAATACCGATGAGTCAGTGGGAGATGCCAGGGCATACCGGTGAGTTGGCCTGAGACAGGTTACCCTGGGGCGCTCCGAAGGAGACCGCTAGCTAATAATTATCTTTTTGAATATCGACTAATTGAATTAAGGCAAACTGGGTGCAACTCCTCTACTAAGGGATTCCAAATAGAAGAATATTGTAACCTGCTTTTCCAAAGCCAAAGAGAAGCAAAAGTAAAGCAATGTGAACACAAGTGTCCTAAAGAAGGATATCCAATAAGGGGACATTGTAACATGCATTGCTAAAGCCAGAGAAGGCTGAGAGTGATATCAAGTCAATTTGAAAATAAAATTCACAGAACAAGATATCCAGAAAGATAAAGTTGTGAACCACATTGCCAACAGCCAATATTTTGTGTTTATAGAGTTCAAAGACTGCAGGAGCAAAGCCCTCCTTGTAAAACGGATGAAGGGGGAGAGAAATGTAACCTGCATTGCCTAAGGCAAATATATCAACAAGAGAATTATTAGCCTTTTGTGAAATATCCTTGTGGTAGGAGATGTAAACCAACTGTGTTAAAGGACTAACCTGAGAAGCAGTTGTTTGTTCAAATCTCCCATTGATGATTCAAGTGTGGGGAGTTTGGAACAGGCCTCACCACAGAGTAAAAGTTGTAGTAGTAGGAGTTTTATCAGGCGAGTAAACCTGTAAAAGGACACATTGTAGTTAGTATTGGCAGGCGAGTGTACCAGGAAGAAGATAATTTGAAGTATCATGATTGTGGTAAAAGGTTGTGGTGGAAAAGAAGTGTCAATTCCACCACTTTGTTTTGATAAACTGTTGTGGTACATTACCATCCTGTGCTTCTTTTTAAGATCAATCCCGGCTAAAAGCCTCCGGGTTTGTGTGCTGATATGAATGCAAAATACATAAATAAATAAATAAAATAAAGTCTTACTTGTAATGGTAAAGTATGATATGATTATAAGTGATTGGTCTTCGGAAAAAAGAACACTTACATTTGATTTTGAATTGATGTTTGAAGAAACAGACTTTTGGTTTGCTAAACAGGCAGTTGTGGAAACGTTAACCATTGTTTTGAAGCGTGAGCAATCCTTTGGAAGTGGGACAGTCACTTTGTGAAGGACATATTGGACTAAAAGAACTTTGTATTATACATTGAGTGGGACTTTGCCATGAAAGAGAACTTTCTTGAAACTGAACTCTGGTTTATAAAATCCTGCATTGATCCAGGGCAAGGGAATCCAACCCTGGTCACAAGGATTCCTATTTATGACTTTTGTGTTTGAATGTGTATATCATTTTGTAGAGTTTAAAACAGCCAAACAAATCTTGTATAATTGTGTTGTGTGCATAACTGTGAGGGACAGATACTTTCAGACGCTTATTTATTTATTTATTTATTTATTTTTTGTGTTTAATCAAAAAGAGATGTTTACAAAAGTGCAGTTTGTCGTGAATTTCACATGAAGAAACCAGTCTCGCTAAAATGTGCCCTCATTTTAGGCTATGGCCGCGGCAGATTTACTGCTTCCAATATTTTGTATGTTGCTATTTGCCATTTCGTCTTGTCTCCGCCAATTAAACAAGCCCAACAAGTTTCTTCGTCTGCAATGATAAAATCCGAGAAGATAGATTTTAGGTAACGGTCTCTAACTTGTTGGTTTGCGGCACATTTCAGCAGTAAATGACAAATCGATTCTATTTCTTGTGTGTTACAGAAGCGGCACAAGTTTGATGAAGCTTTGCCTCTTATAGCCAAGATCTCATTTGAAGCAGAAGGTTTAGTCGAGCACGTAGCAGCATGTCTCTCCCCTTCCTGCAAGGGAATTTTTGGATGTATTCTTGGAGTTCATTTACTCTTTTGACATTTGGCGGCAGGTGTGTAGTTAATTTGTTTTTTTCTGCAGCTTCCAGAGTCAATATCCAGTCATACTCTTAGTTTTGTGAGGATTTTTTTCGGATTGGTAATTAGCATTTCTTCATCCGCCTGTATTTGTTCTAGCACTCTGGTGTTATCTTCTTTCCATTTTATGAGTCTTTTGATACTCTTTCGTTCAATTTCCTGGTTTATCAGGTTGTATGTTGAAGGAGGCTCCGCCATCCGGTATTTCCTATATAGCATTAATGTTGCCTGCTCCACTGTGCTTTTAAGAGACGGTAGACTAAGCTCTTTGTGAATTAGTGCACCTGACGTTGAATTTGGTAGCATGAGGACTTTCCTCCAAAACTTTGCCTCCATTTTGGCCCAGATGTTCGATGGCAAGTTTATCATTGCATCTCCTCCGTATGTTAGTGTTGGCATCACCTTTTTCTTATAAAATTCACGCACTGGAATCAGCGAGTATCTGCCAAACTTTCTGTCTATGGCCCTGGCTTGGGCTGCCATTTTGTTGCCTTTCGATGTTAATGATGCATGCATAGCTTTGTCTTGTTTTGAGCAGTCTAATATGACTCCAAGATATTTGAAGTCAAAAACTGTTTCGATCGGCACGCCCTCGATGTTTAAACGTATTTTTTTCCTTTTTCTGGCGGATGCCTCGAATGTCAACAGTTTAGTTTTTTTTAACATTTATTTCCAGCTTGTTTTCTTGCATATAAATCTGTAAATTGGCCGTTTGTCTCTGTAGTCCTAAGGGGGTATGGTCCAGTAGGACTAAATCGTCCGCATAAAGAAGCCTCGTTATAGGAGTTTTACAAAGTTTTGGTGGAAAAGATCGTATTTCTGTATCTGAGCTGTTGATGTCACCAATAAATGCCAGGAACAAAGCCGGGCCAGTGGGCACCCCTGTTTCACACCTCTTGCTGTTGAAATCGGGTTTGATAGTAATCCGTTTTGATCCAAACGGATTCGCATGCTGGTGTCCGAATACAATGCCTTGATTGGGTTCAACAGGGTAGATGGACAGTCCCACACTTCCAATTTTGACCAAAGCCTTGACCTATCTATGCGATCAAAGGCCTGGGTGAGGTCGATGAATGCAACAAAAATTTTTGGTCCTCTTTCCAGAACTTTGTTTTTCAGCACGTTCAATAGTAGTATGTTTGCCGCCGTGGCCATGTTTTTCTTAAATCCCGTTTGAAAGGGGTCTTCACAGGGAGCGTTTGATGCCCAGATCTTAAACTGATCTAACAGCATCGAGCCAAACACTTTCCCTATTACATCAAGCAACGCGATAGGTCTAAAGTTGGCTGGGTCCTTTTTGTCACCTTTCTTAAAAATGTGTACCACTGTTGCTGATTTCCATGACGGCGGTATGGTTTTTAAATCCGTGCATTTTTCAAAGATTTTACTCAATAGACTGGCCCACTCCTTCGGGTTTGTTTTTAGATCCACATTAGTGACCCCATCGGGCCCTGGGTCTCTTGAGTTCTTCAAGCTTAAGATCTTAATCGGATCTCCTCTTGGTCATCCACTCTTACCCATGGACCGGGCTTGCATTCTGGATGTAGGCTTGTCGGTGTCATTGGGGCCAAATACATTGCTTCAAAATGTTTTACCCACGTTACTTCCCCGACCTCACTTGTTAAAGATTTTTCTTGAACATCAAACGTAGCTCTCAGAGTGCTCCAGAATTCCCTTGTACTTCTGCCACTTATGATTTTTAAGATGTTTTCTGAATCTTGTTGATAAAGGTTTATCCTGTCTCCTTTTACCCATGATTTATAGTGTTTTACTGCGGCTGCTGCTTCTTCCTTAGCCTCCAGTGTGTCATTTTTTTGCTCAACGTTGGATTTGTTGGAGAATGCAGCGTTTATCAACCAAAGTTTTGTCAAACACATGCCTTGGGGGATTTCCACCGATCTTTTTTGCAAGTGTCGTTTTTTTTATACTTCGTTAAAAGCAGAATGTAATTTGTTTTATTCGCATCCGCTATCTCCGTCATAGAGCTGAATCTGTTCTCTATTTCTACAATGGACTCCTTTGATAATTTTAGGCGATTTCCCTGCCCGTTGATGACAATATTGGTTTCCATATGGCCATTCGGAGGGCTTAATGACTCCCAAGTAGTCGAAAGAGGATTATGATCACTGGCGCTTACTCTTGTTATCTCAAAGGATTTTGTTACAGCCAAAATCGGTTCTGTTACAAACATATGGTCTATTGTTGCCTTAGAATCGTTTCTTTCCCATGACGGCGGACGCTTTGGATCTGGGAAAGCTTCATGCAAATTGTGTAAGTTTCTCGAGTCCATCAGACGGGTCCATAATTCCCCCCGTTGTTCTCCTATTGATCTACTTTCTTGCTTTTTTCCAATTCTGGGTGTTGCAGAGCAGATGGCATTTAAGTCACCACAGATCAGGAAGTATTTTGCTAGATGACCTGCCAAGGTCTCATCAATTGCTTCTTCTACTTTTTCCAGGAAGATGGTTGTTTCTATGGACGCAGGGTTCCAATAGATGTTTGCTATTATTAGTGTTGTTTTTTCATACCCTTCCTTGTTGTTTACCTTGCGGGTCCATGAGGCTTTCACCATTAGTATCGCTAAGTTATTGATCAAAGTTTCTTCTAGTCTGATCCCACATCCGTTTTTACAGGCGATCAGTAGCCCCGATGATGGCCTTCCTAAACGGCCCTGTTTGGCTGGTGCCAGAATAAGGTCATACCCTCTCATGGACGGTGGTTCGCACAACCAGGTCTCCTGCAGGCATATCAAATCATATGCCCCCAATTTCAAGTCGCTCGTGGATAGCATATGAAGATGCCCTTTCGTGTTCCACGATCACATTTTTATTGACTGTTTCTGTTGACTTGAATCGGATCTTTCCCGTTGAATGTGCTCGTCTTCGATGAACTGCTATTTTTGCTCTTTTTCTGTCAACACTCTTGGCAACCAGCACCATATTCCTTTCATTGGGGCGCATTTTGCTGTAAATTGGCTCTCAATTTTTTTTTTGTTGTTGTTGGTTTTGTTCCTCTTGTAGGTTTGCTTTCCTGACTCTGTGGGTCCTTCTTATGTCTTCTGTCTCTGTTGCTCTACTGTGATGGATGTTTTCTTTTGGGATCAACAGCTTTTGCCCTACTCGCCTTTGAGTTTCCCTTTCTTTTACCACAGGGCTTTTGTGACTGTTCTTTTCTTGAATATTGAAATTTTGCTGTTTGCTAGACTTTATGTCTGATTTTCCTGGCCTCTTGCGGTCTTCGCTTACGTGTTTCTGTCCTGTGCGAGTTACCGGATACACTTTTAAATCAAATCCCAGATTTTCTAATTCGCCTTTATTTTCAAAAATTAGGTTGTTTAGCGTTGTTGATGCTATATGCAGGTAGGTTCTGGCCTTGGTGTCTCTGTGGCTTGGCTCTACCACAAGTAGCTCTTCTGATTGGATGTGTTTTAGGTTTCTAATATATTTGAACATTTGTAACACCGAGTTTCTGTTCAGTGTTATCTTGTCTTCATGTTCTTCCACTTGAGTTAATTTGATCTGCCATTTCACTTGCTCCCATTTCCTTGGTTTTTGATTATACCATTTTGTTGTGACTCTGCGCCGAGAATCCGTTTCCCCTAGTCCCTTGATGGACTCGAAAAGTTCTTTTTATGTTCTCTACCTCTATCAGGTGTAAGTTTGATGTAGGGGCGAGTTGGCGTGTGCCGTCTAGGACTTTTTCTTTTACTCCCTTGCTCCTCTCGGCGATACTGCGGTTCATCTCGCTGTTTTCGGTTGACTTGTTTATCCTCACGGGCCTCTTGCCGTGAGCGAGGATGATAGTGCACTTTCTCTAAGTTTCTGCTACTCCGCTTTTCCGGTGTTCTTGATCTAGCCATTTCTCTCTCCTTTTTTGTATCTGCCATCATCTGTTTTAAAATTTTCTGTCTCGAGGTTTCTGTTGACTGAGTTTCTTTTTTGTTTTGGATATTGATGTTTACCGCCATTTGATTTTGCAGGTTTTCACTACTTTGTGAGTTCTCACCTGAGTTGAGCTCAGCTTTACTTGTTTTACTGATGATTTGTAAATTTGGTGTTTTAAGGGTTTTATTTGGACTCACACCTGATGCAGAATGCTCCGATAAGTGTTGACTCTGGTTCATCAATTCTTCATTTGCGAGGCAGTCCTTTGTCGTCATAGGTGATAGTGTCTCATTTTCTCCCAAACTCTCTTGTTTTTTCGTTTGTTGTGCATTTGTATCTGGTCGCTCCGAGGTCGTGCTTGATCTTTATGACCTATTGAACATGTAAAGAACTGGCAGATGGCTTCTGCTGATTGAAAACCAGATTTGGCCAGCCTTGGCGACAGTCTTTTTTCCAGTTTTTTGGGCTATTTTTCGACTTTGAGATTTCCCTCCTGGTGCTTCTATTATAATTTCTAATTTGTTCGAGTTCAATGTTTTATCAGGTAGACCTGGTTGAAAGTTCGTCTCCACTGATTTAGTAGTTTCATCATCTACTGTTTTGCTTGCTGTTAAATCAATCATAGTGATGGTTTGAGTTCCTATTGTTTTTCCTCCTACTGCCTGCTCTTCGCCTTCCCGATGTACTTGTTTCGTTGTTGATGTTTGATCTTGATTGCCTTCCGGGGTATTTGTTTTTCTTGTTTCTAGCGCCATGATGTATGCTTCTAAGAAGATGACTTTGCTATACATCATTGCTTGAATGCTGGTGTGGTCCTTCAATGAGTCGGCAATGGCTTCATAGAGCTTCATGAATGGGGAAAGCGCTATGTTTACCGATGACATAATAGGGAGTAGGTCGATCTTTTTGTTTGGGGGATCCGCTGGACTCGAAGATTGTTGTTGTGTTGAGGATTGCCTTATTGGAGTTTCATTTGGGAATATTGTTACATTTCCCCCCTGACTTTTAGCCAATCTAGCTGTATCCAGTGAGCACCTTCGCTTCCCGATCTTATCTATTTGTGGACTGTGATTTTCATGGCCCCACGAATTTTGATGGAGGTTTTGCAAATGTTTCTTTGTCTGAGCCTGAGCTGGTGTGGTCAAATAAGACGGAATTAGTAGATCTTCTAAGTTTGTGTTTTCTTCCGTCCTGCTCGACTGCCGTCCCAGTCTGGCCCAGTCCGTTAACTTCAGGTCACACTGCTGGGGTGAGTTTGTAGATATTATATAATCTGGTTCTGGCACACCTTCTTTGTCGTTCTGTGGAGATGCTGCAATATCTCCTTTCGATGGTGATTTGTTTGGCCTTTCCGGGGCCCCCCCCCTTTGTCTCTGGTAATGCACTACCGAAGACTTCTGCTTCATCTCTAGAATCCGGCTTTTCCTGTGAACTTTCATTTTCTAGTTTATTTGTAGTATGGTCGTGCCCCGTTGGAATCGATTTATCCGATTTCTCCCCTCCTTCTCTCTTATCTAGGTTTGTCTGTAGATTAAAATCACAGTTTGGCTTCGTCAATTCTTGTGGCATCGTTGGAAGGGGTGCTGACTTGGATTTCTCCTGGCTTTCCCTTTTTTCTTGTTGTAGTTGTTTTGCTGACCCATCTTTCTCCTCCAGGGATTGGGTTTCCCTGGCAGTTTGCTTTTCACTGTTTTTGCAGTCCGTTCTTCGTAGTTTAGAAGGGGGAAAGCATTTGTTTAGGGCTTCAAGGATCTCCATATCCGATAGCTCCATATGGTGTTGTCTATTCGCCACTTTTGTGCTTACTCGAGTCGTAAAGTAATTTGTCACAACATTTTTTTTAGCTGTCCATTCCTCCCATTTTGTGGCCTGTTTTTCATTTACCTTTTCCTGTGGTGATACAGGGATGGTGGGAATTGAGGTTATTGAGTTTGCTAGTTGTACTAGGTTGCTCTTCCAGGCTGTCTTTTTTGCATTTGTTTTTTTCCCCTTTTTATTGAAATATTTACCACTCTTTTTACTTTTGGTGGTAATTGTGACAGTTTGTCTTTGTCTTTTTTTGGAGTTTGGCCCTTTACTGGCCAAAAGGACTGCCTCCATGTCTGGTTGCTCGTCCCCGCACTCTAGGCTCCCTTCCACCTCCGCGTGGATCAGTGCCTTCACCAAGACCTGGGCTGGCGCCAGCGGCTGGAGCAGAGGCTTGGGCGTGGCCGGTTTCAGCATGTCTTCCGCCATCCGGCTCTCGGTCTCTGCCCCCATCGCCTCCGCAGCCGCCACGGCATATGTCTCCTCCCTCGTGCAGCTCTCGACACCCCCCAGCATCCAACACGGACGGGGGCCCTCCTCCGAGAAACCCCGCCGTGCGGCGCGGCATGCCCTGCTGAGCCGCGCTGGGAGAGAGTCGGCCGGGGTCGTAGACTGGTGCGCATGCTGGTACGGGCTGCAAGGCTCCGGCAGCCTCCCCACCTTCCTCGCCTCTCTGGTCTCTCCCCACCTCACTCCTCCATGAGCCTCCGGCGCCTGAAACGAAGGACCCACACGCAGAACGACTGGGGCAGACTCCGTGGCAAGATCGGGATCCGGCTCAGGTATTGGTTGCAATGGCTGGCATAGTTGTTGTTTTGTCTCATTTGGCGTATACGCCATTAACGGGATCTTTGACAATTTCATATGATCTGTTTGTTCAATTTGCGGGGCCAAGTTGTGATGTAAAGTCTGTTGGCCCCCCACCTCTGTTACAGCCAATTCCTTTGATCTGCAAATGTCGGACTCTTTGGGGCTGCATATCGGTGTTCCCTCCTGGCCCTTGTGGATAATTCCCTGCTGTTTCTGGGTCAATTTCGCGCTTCTTAAGCGCCGTCCTTCCTCTTCTTCTCGGGCGGATTCATTTAAATCTGTTTTTTTCCTGTTCGCTCTGGCAGCCCTGACAGACATGACTGCAGGACTGCCACTCGTCATCCACTCCGCGTCCGCTCCGCGGGTGGATGGTGGTTTTATGCAGGTGCTCCCACAATAGTCCAGCAACAGAAAGAGAAGGCAGACTCTCTAGCAGCACTGCAGGACTGCCACTCGTCGTCCACTCCGCATCCACTCTGCATCCGCTCTGCGGGTGGATGTGGTTTTATGCAGGTCCTCCCACAATAGTCCAGCAACAGAAAGAGAAGGCAGACTCTCGAGCAGCACTGCAGGACTGCCACTCGTCGTCCACTCCGCGTCCACTCCGCGCGTGGATGGTGGTTTTACGCAGGTCCTCCCACAATAGTCCAGCAACAGAAAGAGAAGGCAGACTCTCTAGCAGCACTGCAGGACTGCCACTCGACGTCCACTCCGCCAGACACTTATTTATTTAGCCTTAGTTTGTTAGGCAGGAACATCATTGTTAAGCTAGGGAAATAAAGGGGTTTGTCTCACCCCTTTTTATTTAATAAAATAGCAAATTGTAAGAAACCTATACCTGTTTCTCCGCCTCGCATTTCTGACCCCTCATTGATATGATATGGCATTTATAACTCCCCTATACACGAGTGTTTCAAGGTGCAACGAGGCAAGCGAGACAGAGACAACGATATTACTAGGCCTGGTGACATTGAGATTGTGCAAGTGCAGGGGAAGGGGGAAAGGGAAAAGTGCGGGGGGAAGGGGACAGTGCAGTACATGGGATCGACAGTGCAAATAATAGAATAAATAAAGCAATAAAGTGCAGCCAGCTAGTGGCAATTGCAAGGGTAAGTGCGGACATCAGTTGTCAAGTGTTTGTAGGGGACTGTAGGGATACAAAAAACAGTCCCAAGTGCATGGATTGCCAGGGAGGCAGTTCCGGTGTGCAACTGGTGGGGGAGGGGACGTCGGCCCGAGATCAGAGGGTAGCCAGGTGACCAGTGCAGTTTCAGTTTCAGTCAGGAGTTCAGCAGGGGAGAGGAGGAGAGAAAGCAGAAGCAAAGAGGAAGGTTTTGAGGTGCTTCCGGAACCAGAGATGGTTCTCCTCAAGTTTCAGGGAGGCAGGGAGGCTGTTCCAGAGGGAGGCCCCAGCCGAGGAAAGAGATCTACCACCAACGCGTTGCTGGAGAAGCGACTGACCTTGAGGGAGTTAGAGGCGGATGAGCGAAGAGCTTGAGAAGGAAGAAATCTTGGAAGAGAGAGTTGTAGGTATTGAGGCCCCATGCCCCAGAAGGCCTTGTGGACAATGCAGAGGGTTTTGAACTTAATACTCACAGCCACTGGTAGCCAGTGCATAGATTTCAGTCCTGGAGAGAGACAATCCCTGGGCTTGAGGCCAAGGACAAGTCTCGCAGTCCTGTTCTGGATGAGTTGCAGAGGGCGGAGAGTAGAGGCAGGCAGATTTAGAAAGAGACTTTTGCAGTAGTGCAGCTTAGAGATAACCAGAGCTCTGGAGACAGTGAGCTTCTGGGGGAAGGAGAGGAAAGGAAGGATACCTCTGGGGAGGTGCAGCTGGTAGTGTGACTTCTTAGAGACGTCATTGTAATTAATTGTATTTTGTGAATGTGGGGCACACCTCTTTCTTACCTCACTAAACACGTGCAATGTGTTGAAACAATGCAAATTATATTTACAAACAAACAGCAGTGCATGCATTAGGAGTTCAAACATCCCTGACATGGAAAGATACAATACTCGTAACATCACAAGTAGTGACTCCCACACAAATCAGAGGCAGCAAGCAGCAGTGAAAACTTCCATCGCACACTGGGCAGGTGCATTGTGGATAGCATCATGGAGAGCATCTTAGATAAACTGAACAGGTACAGGGTGGGCAGCAGCACTGCCAACTTCCCCCACAGGCACAGATGACAGTCAAGTCCTAGGAAGCAGCTCTGCAAAAGTTACCTAATGTTCATGTTTCCCCCACAACTATTACAAATGTAGTAGCTTGCATGGATTCCGACGGAAACTGCCAGCAAAAAAATAAACAATGTAGTAGCTACATCAGCCACGGCATAGGAAGGTCCAGCGCAATCCTTCCTGAAACATGCACTACATAGACTGGGCTAGTGTAAGTTTGCCTCAAAATCTACCAGCTACAACCTGGGTTGATCCAGTGGAAGCTCTCCTCACAAATAGGTGCACTATGTTCAGGGTTACTGCAAGCTTGCATAACAAACATGTATGCGTACACCAGGGACAGGCCCAGAGCAAGCTTCCATTTCAAACAGATATAGTATGTGTATGACGAGAGCTACCATCTCTCAAACACAGTTCAACATGGGGAAGTGGACGTTTACTCACAATATGGCACAGCTTAGGCATGAGCAATGCAAGCTTTCCTTACAAACAAGTACTTGTACAAAATAGAAAAGGGCCATGAAAGGTTTTCTTCAGACGTGGGTACAGGTACAGCATGAAAAAGGCTAATTCATGTTTCCCTAACAAATGGGTACGTGGAAGTCATGGTAGGGCCAGGTCAAATTTCCCTTACAAATGGGTATGTGTAAGGCACTGGTAGAACCAGCGCTATCTTTGCTCACAAACAGATACACCGTGTGCAGGGTGCTGCAAGCACCCCTCTCTAAAAAGGTACAGGATTGACAGGGTCAGTGCAAGCTTCCCTCACAAGCAGGTCTCACATGGGCGGGGCCAGTGAAATTCCCTTGCAAATGGGTCCTTGTGCAGCATGCTGCGGCCAATGCAGGTTTCTCTTAAAAATGTGTACAGCATTGGCAGTGCATATATCTGGCAGTGGCTCAGGAGCAGCGCAAAGCTTCCCTCGCACTGATGCAGGTACAGCATGAGCAAGGCCAGACCAGGTGTTCCTCATAAACTGGTAGAGGTACTGCATGGGAACGACCAATCCAAGCATCCCTTATAAAAGTGTACAAGTAGTGCATGGTCAAGCCAATGGAAACAAGCTTAACAAGCATGACAAAGCCAATAGACGTGGCTGTTGTATGGTGCAAATACAAGTTTCACCCTGCACCATCGGATGAAGAAGTCTGTCAGACTTGGAAAGCTAATGCATTGCTCCATCTCTTCATGGTATTATCAGTTAGTTCAATAAAAGGTGTCAAAATATACATCTTGTCTGCTGTTGTATGATGAAAACATTTCCTGACTCAATACAAACAAACTTAGGAAGATGGGGGATATGACAAGGGGAAAACAAAGAGTGGAGAGATGGTGCAGGAGTGGTGGGTGATTTAATAGGAATGTAAAGATTGATGAATGAATGAGCAAGCAAGGATGTGAGAATGAATGATTGGGAGGATAAAGACAGACTGTGACAAAGGAGAAGAACTATGATGGAGAAGGACTGTGTTGAATAAGAGGCACTATGACAAAGGGCTGTGACAAGGTGAGGGTCTATGATGAAGGACAAGGACAGTCAATAAGGATGACTGTGCCAAAGGAGAAAGACTATAATTATGGAGGACTGTGATGACTAAGGATAAGGACTGCAATGAAGGACTGTAACAGGGAAGGACTGTGACATAGAATTGTAATATCAGACTTTTGTACGAGCCTGATATAAATAAAATATCAATATCAATATCAATGAATTACGGAACTGTAACCAAGGACAAGTCCTGTGACAAAAGGGAAGAACTATGAGTAAGGACTGTGTTGATGGAAAAGGACTGTGGCAAACGTTGACTGTAACGAAGGAATGTGGTGCAGAAGATCTTTCATGAAAAAGGACTGTGATGAAATAGGGCTGTGACAAAAGAGAATGACTGCAACAAAGGAAAAGGGAGTTGATGAAAGAGAAGGACTATGCCAAGGGACTATTATGAAGGAGAAAGACTGTGATGAAGGAGAAGGACTGTGATGAAGGACCATTGTGCATAAGGACTATGAAAAAAAGAAATACTGGGACCAAGAACTAAAAGTAAGAATGACTGCATTTTGTTCTCAAGTGTTGTCTGGGAGAGGGGTGGGGACCAGAAGGACTGGAGTAAAAGGATAATTAATCCAACCAGGGTGTGCCTCACACTGTCTTCTAAGGATTTGGCACACACCATATTGGATAAAAGGTGTACTAGAAGGAAGCACCAAGTAAAACACTTTGTATCCAAAAAGCCCTTATAGATACCAGTACTTTGGAACCATTATCTTTGTGACATTCCAGGGAAGTATGGGTAGACCCGCGGCAAGCTCCCCTCAAAGACTCAACAGGCACAGCATTGGCAGTGCCAGTCCAGGTTTCACTTGCAAGGAACAGCCTGCCAGCTCTCATGCATACAGAGAGCTTTACTTTCACATGGCCCTCTCCCCCAGTCAGCATCTCTTACCAGTGACTGTTTGCTGGCTGGGAGGAGGGGGCGCTATCAGGATTGCCCTGCACAAACAGGCCTGTTTTCAGCACTCTTAGTCGAGAATATCTGGTGGCTGGTTTTATTTCTTTTGTGGGAGTGAGGAAGATGGGTTGGTAAGTTCAGCTATTGACCATCTCTCTCTCACACACACACACACACCAGCACACACACGCGGTCTTGCGAACATGCTCTCACACTAAAAGGGGATGCTGTCATTGGCCAACATAGAAAGTTGTGACTTCCAAGTCTGCTCAATATGCCCATTAGCCAATATCATGCTGTTCTAAGAGGGGAGCCACCGTGGGATATCCTAAAACCACTGGGGAGTGCAGCTTAGCTGGGATATAGTTGGCCTTTAGGAGCATAAGTGAGCTGTGGGCAAATGCTGTCAGAGTCCCCTATATTCATTGTCACCCGAGCGGCCTGTTAGTTGCTCTGGTTCTGCTTTTATCATGCTCTGCTAAATTTCATCATCAAAGTACCACTGCAATGACCTTCCAGAACGTACAATTCGTTTAATGCCTTTCATTGTAAATTGAAAGTTGACCAGCATTTTAGCATTAGATGAACCACAGAAAGCTTCCAGCATCATTTAAAAATGTATATCTATCGAATGGTTCATGCTAAGGAAAATGTTATTAGAAAATGTGCTGTAAGCACAGTTCACTTTGACCTAGTCTGATATTGTGTCCGAAAGGCCATTCAGCTCCTTGTTGCTGAACTAGCATGAGACCCTTCACCAACCACATCTTGCTCCTGTTCCTACCTCTGATGTGTTAGCTTCAGCTGACCTATTCTGTGCCTAATTATGCTCTAGAAGGATCTTCCAGGATTCTGAGTTTCCTTGGGTAAGTTAGCTGGACCTGACCATGTGATCTTATCAATGCTCCTTCCTGCTAGGACTCCATGTTTTCATTGCTGAGACGGACCCTGGCGGTGCATAGCCCAAAAGCAGTATCAAACGGCAACAGCCCTGGTTCCACTGCCACGCTACTGATTCTAAGACATGCACGCACTTTGGTTTGC
The DNA here is from genome assembly GCF_040938575.1 of Ambystoma mexicanum. Taxonomy (NCBI): domain Eukaryota; kingdom Metazoa; phylum Chordata; class Amphibia; order Caudata; family Ambystomatidae; genus Ambystoma; species Ambystoma mexicanum. The sequence continues at coordinate 1,094,018,481 of NC_090929.1, forward strand.
AGAAGGCAGCCCCTATTACAGGACGGCATCATGCAGCAACATTTGCTCAGATTGCATTACATCTCTTTTGTTATTCATAATAAGAGATGAAAACACCTGCTGTTTGGTCCACAGGCTGACCAGCGCACTAGGCAGCTGCCTAGTTTATCTAGTGCTTGCACCACACTGCACATTGCGCTACGTTCCACACATCGGATCCTTTAAGAACCGAGGATCGGACCCACTGCAGCAAAGCTTGTGTAGGCCAAGGGTGCAGTGTTGTGTGACGCAGGACCGTAGGAGACGCTGGCCATTTGAAACGTAGCACATTGAGCTACATTCCACGCATCGGATCCTTTAAGAATTGAGGATCGGACCATCTGCCACAAAGCCCGCACAGGCCAATGAAGCAGTTTTGTGCGATGCAGGACAGCAGGAGACACTGGGCATTTGATACATAGCACGTTGTGCAGTGCTACGTTCCATGCATCGGATCCTTTCAGAATCGAGGATTGGACCCTCTGCGGCAAAGCCCACGAAGACCCAGGGCGTGGTTTTGTGCAACGCAGGACTGCAGGAGGCGCTGGCCATTTGATACGTAGCATTTTGCACTACGTTCCATGCATCGCATCCTTTAAGAACCGAGGATTGGACATTCTGCAGCAAAGCCCATGCAGGCCAAGGGCGTGGTGTTGTGTGAAACAGGTGTTTGGCGACGAGGGGGTGCAGCCCAGAGTGCGAGTACGCTGCGCAGCCATCAACCAACAGCGACCGTACAGTAAGAAAGCTACGAACAGGGAGCAGCCATTACTGCTCTCTACTAAAGTGCTCTGCCTTCGCGTGTAGTTCCACTTATACGCTTGACTCAACGTACACTGACTCCATGCACCCATTTGGCTTCCTCTCTCATGGTTGCCTCACTTTGTGTTCCCTGCTGTTTCTTTTGTGACTTTCCCCTTCAAGGTGTGTTGCTCCTGTGATGTTACCTTCATTCTGCTTCTTTGAACCCCCTAGGCCTTTTTCCCTCTCTAGGTTCCCCCCTCTTTGTTTACTGTTGGTAATTGTTGGTTGTACTTTACATTCTGTTTCTGTTGTGCCCCCTAGGTCTTTTTTCCCCTCTCTAGGTTCCCCTCCCCTCCATTTGCTGTTGGTAATTGTTGGTTGTACTCTACCTGTCGGCCTCCTCTGCCCTTCCCCTGCATGCTCGCTCCCAATGTTGAGTGTACATGCTTCTCAGTCCATTCCTTAATATGCCTCCCTCTGTGTCGCCTCCTGCCCCCCGTAATGTCCCCACCCGGTGCATTCTGTGTCGCGTAATTCTGTGCTGTGCTTCCTCTCCTCTCTTGTCTCCCTCTCGCTTTTCCCTCTCATTTCTACCTACACCCCTCTATGGTGCTCTCGGTCTCACCCATCTTCTATGACTGCTTTTCTATCACCTATCCTATCCCTCTCATGAAGTCAGGAAGGAAGAAGCTCAAGAAGGGTATCCTGGTCTCCAATCCAGGCCTTCCCATTGCTGACACCCACGTCAGTGCCTCCTCCAGACATCTGCTTTGTCGTTCCCAACCCCGACCTATGGACCCTACATATGGTCGCTGTTCTCTCTCCTTTCTCTTCATCTCCCATTAATGGTGGCACAAAATGGGAGGTCCTTTTGACCTCCTTCCTGTCCTTCAAAACCATCATTAATCTCTATGTAAATAGGACCGTCTTGGTCCAGAGCACCCAACGCAACCTCATCCTCCTGCATAGGCGTCTCCCATGTCTTATCAACTTCCTCCCTCTCCTGATACACTATCTACCACCTCTCTGGCCCCTCAGCCACCTTCTTCCTCTACCTCCTCTGCCACTCCCTTCCACCTTCGCTGCCTCCTCTTTGGGCCCTTTGCCATCTAGCGCTACCTCTACCACCTCTCTGGCTCCTCTGCTACTTTCCTCATCTACTACACCACTTCGATGGGCCTCCTCTCTGGAACCCCCCTCTTCTTCCTCTCTGGGCCATCTGCCCCCTCCTTCTACCTCTGCCCTCTCTCAGGCTCCTCTGCCTCTTCCACTCGGTGTTCCTCTCTCCTGTACCCCCCACCGGAAGTCTTTGAAAAGTGGCAACCTCATCCAGGTAGCTACTCTCAATGGTTGCTATGCTGTCAAACACTTCTCTGACATCTGCCTCCTCCTCGAAGACCTTGATCGGGATGTTGTAGCTCTCACTGAGACCTGGTTCATGGCCAGCTCTGTCACAAGTTTTGACACTCTCCTTTCTAAGGGCTACAAGATCCTCTCCGAACTCAGGACCAATCGGCCCAGAGGTGGAGTGGCCCTGATCTTTCCTGAGTGGGTCCCTGCCTCTATCATTCCCGCACAGGCTTACTCCTCCTTTGAATGCCCAGTCTGCAATCTTTCTAAATCTGTCCAGGTCACCCTTTTCCTCTCTGAATGGGGTGATCTCTCCTCCTCTGTCCTTGCCTCTACCTCTAAGCTTCTCTTCCTCAAGGATTTCAACATTCACTTGGACTCCTCTGACCTCTCTGGGCCTTTCCACAAACTTTGCGACTCTGTAGAGAAGCAGCTGCATACCTCTGCAGTAGATCCTGCCCTCCTACCTCCTTTGTACTGGAGACAGGAGAATGTGCCATGTTTGATACCAGCCGGCGTGCCAATACCGCAGTGAGTGTTTGGAAGAAGATATCCATTAAGAGAGCCCTATCTAAGATATCCCCGAAGTAACAATAACATGCAGGAGGAATTCCGTGAAGGAATATGAGGAAGGAGCAAAACAGACGAGCCAATGACGTCATGATAAAATATGTTCGACGTCTCGAGACATTGGCTGAAGATAATGTATGAAACCTAAAAACACCAATGACGAAGTAAAGGATCGAGCACACCCTTTAGTGTTAAAAGAAAGTACATGTGCACAAAGTGCTGAAGAAAATAACCGATTAACTTATGTACAAATGTTGAAACACAAGGTAGATCAAGTCATAGTCTAGCTATGAGTCGGGAACAGAATGTGGGTGAAGCCACCACTGTATAGAAAATAGACATTGGTATCATGAAATAAGTGAGTCAGAAACCATGTAGGGAGAATGGAAAAGCTGTGTCGCAGTTGAATAAGCGGGTTCGTGGAGCTGCATGGCGAGGCTGTCTGGCCTGGAGTTGAGATCCTAGAAATTGAGGTCAGCTATCTACAATGGAGAAGAACAAGTGTGCGGAGGATTAACCTTCTCACATTAAAATGCAAAGACACGTGATATGCTAAGTTTAATTAATTTAGAGCATTTAAAAGCTGCAAAATGGACCAGATCATGGTCTCCTGTCACGTGAGCCAAAGATGGAAATAGAGTTGAACTTGGAGTTCCAGACACGATAAGCGAGTGCCCTCACTCCTGTGCATTCTCAAAGAGAAGAATATTCTGCAAGGCTAAGTACAAAGACAATTTCATGGCAGAAGGCATGAGTAATGAGAGATGCAAGGCTAATTGGGTGGTGAGGTAGCTTTATGTCCTATCTCCCTGCACCTGCGTCTGGGCTAGCGTGCTGCTAAATTAACCAAATGTTACAGACATGGCACAAGCGTGCCAACCTATTGTAATAGTCCGTATATTGAAGGACCTTATCCTTATAAGACCAATAAGAAACTGTGTATCTAACGTTTCTGAGATGACATATTTTTAGAGGTAGGCATATGTTGCCCACCTGATATCGGGCAGCCAATAACAATCCTGGCTCTCATATAATTGTATACTTAGATGTCTCCCTTAACCAATCCATACCCTTGACAGGTTTTATACAATTGTCACCTAGCGTGACATCATTACGATGCACGAAAGTGTATATCGTCATAAATTGTACAGAAATCACAGAGTTTGAGCGTACATCAGTTGTTGCTCGTTGTAACTTCCCTGTTTTAGGTCATTGTTAGTGAAACAGTTATTTGCTATCTTCTTGAGTTTGTCCGGTTATTTGGTGTAATCCCAACCATTACTAAATGCATGTCCCAAAGGGCCCTAAGCTCATGTGGTAGCGGTGGTAGCGGTGCGTATATTTTCAGATTCAAACTAGTTCAGCTCCAGTGTTTCGGACGATCAGGCATCCACGGCCATTAGCCAGAAGATCGCAGAGAGCGGCTGATAGAAATATACTTGCAAGAGGAATCGATATGGTGGGCAGGTCCCTCTTGGAAGTAATCCCTGCTCGGTTTCCACAGGCGCTCTACGGACGGAAGCCGAAGTGGTCGGATTCGAGGAGGAGTCAATACCAAAGGCCTCGAGTTGATTAACGGATGTAAGTAGACTAAAGAGAATGGCAGTATATAGGTGTGGGATTGTGCTAATCTTTGCAATGCGAAAGTGTGCGTAGACAAGGGAACGCCTAAGTAATCTTGCTTCAAGGGAGATAGAAGAAGATGTCTCAAACTCAAACGGCAGAATTAAAGAGAGAGAAATCACACAATCTGGACTGTGAAAGGTGACATCTTAAACCCTGTATACGGTAATTAAGTGTAGGTGTGGGATGTATACCTTTTATTTTAAATAGTTATTAGTAAGGGAAGGTGATCACAGGGGTTATTTATGTGTACTGTGCATTTGTTTTGAGTATTATTTGTTGTGTGAAAATTTGAGAAGTAACAAGCGTGAAGGTTGGACATAACATTGTTGTGAGTTAAAGGTGTAGCAAACGATTGGCCCATATCAGAAGGTAGACAGGTGGTGGAAATAAAAAAGTATTGAGAGCCGATTGATGTTGCTGCTCATATTTGTTTTTTAAGATCAAACATTGGTGAATAAGCACTCTTTTAAATAAACTGAAATTGTGTGAACAACCCGGTAAGTATCTACAGTTAATTGTGACTTGTTATTATGGAGGACACTCCTCTCACACACCTTTGTAAAATGTTACCAAGACACGCACCCAAGCTTAATCAGTACAGTGCAGAATGGGTAAAGGGTACAGCTGATAAAATGTTTATGCCATGGCCACAAGGGGGATCGTTATCGAAGGCGGTATTGCAACACATGACCACATATGTGCATGCTGCGTACACAGGGAAAAGGCTAGGGAAACGATTGACAGTTCTAGAGCTTTGGAAAATGTACCAAGAGGAGAAAGAGGACCCACCACCACAGGAGTAGATGCTTAATCAGCATAAAGGGGAGGGCGTTGACCCCTCAGCTCCTCTTGATTTAACATAAACGAAGAGTGTAAATATGGAGGAAACAGAACGTTATCCTTTAAAGGAATTAAAGGTGGCAGTAGGGTATAGCAACCCAACATATGAACCCCCTGCTTATAGTAGTGATGCCAGTCCAGAAAAGGGCAAAAGGAAGGGCGATGCTTGTAGGTCCATATGGTCAGAGAAGAAAAAGGTGAGAGATCGAATATATCGACAGATATAGACAGAGAAATTAAAAGATGGAAAGGAGAAAAGGACAGAGCGGATGAGGTAAGGTCATTCAGAATGAATGGGTGGGAGAACAGACATTACTCAAGTTAGATGGGAAAAGCAACGAGGAGGTTAGACAAAGAGAAGACGAAGATGGACAAGAGAAGAAGGACAGAGAGCTAGACAAGGGATTAAGAGAGCATGAGCAAGGAAGAAAAAGCAGAGAACGAAGGGAACAAATATATAGAGAAGAACAAGAGAAAGATGAGAAACAGGCAGAAGAGCAAAGAAAGTACGACAAAAGAAAGAAAGACATAGAAGAATGGCAGAAGATAGAAAGACAATGGGAGGAAGAAGAGGCACAAAAAGTGAAAGATAAAATGTTACAGAGAGGAAAGGAAGAGGAAGAAAGGAGAGAGAGGTTAAGAAGGGAAACACAAAGGCAATGTTACGCTCACCTGGTTCCCACAGGGGAGTCGATCGGACCGAGACAGCTGCGGTCTCCACCAACGTGATGCGTAGTGAAGAGATGACAGTCTGGACTGGCCCGCCTAATCTTGTCTGCTGGACTCGTAGAAGTATTCTCCTGCAAGTGGAGAAAGGGATTTAGCCACCCGTGGACTTTAGTGATGCCCCCCCCCCAACTGCTCTCGTTCTCCCCACTAATCACCTCCGAAATCCCCTCTTGGTAACCTCACCTTATGTTTATAAATGATGAGCTCTCCATCCTGCATGGCTTGCAGGGCACGTAGATACCAGTTACTTCACTGGTTTGAAGGCACTGGAGGAGTTCCGGAGGAATATTGACTCCAGTGTCTATAAAGTTCAAAGAGTTCAATATGTCAGATGTTCACTCTTGTTCCATTCCCTCGTTAGGTTGCAGCTGGGTCCAAAAGAATATTGCCTGGAGGCAGCTGATGGCGTTCAGGTAAGAGTCTGTATTACCAAACACTGTCCGGTAAAAGTTGCATGAGTTTAACTTGCTGTTTTCTCTCCCTTTATAGGTGCGGCATAGAAAGATGCAGCGAATTAAAGGATGATACCTCTGGTGGTAAAGCAGGTAAGCCTATTGTGGCAAAGAGATTGTATTTGTCGGTTTTCTCGGCTCACCTTGTTATTCCTTTTGTTTTCCCCCCAGGTGCTGGGGTTCGACGAAGAAAATGATGGAAGCAGCGCCGAGTTGAAAGATGCGGTGGGCTGGTGAGTATAATGTGGCGCAGCTGCTGGCGAAGCGACATGTGCTGAAATAATGTCCTTTCCAGGCTCGGAGATGTGCTGGATCTGGAATCAGGTAAAGAATCAAATAATGTCCGTGATCTAACCTCTTCTCCTTTCTTTTCCTTTTATCTAGGAGCTCCGGATTCGAGGTGGCTGTGGCAGAAGACTGGATGCTGACTTGCAGACACGGTGAGCGTTACGCTGCTGGATGCAGAAAACACGAAGCATGAGCAGCTGTTCGAGCGTGGTTTAAATAGCCTGCAAAGTAGTCCCAGGTAAGAAGATCCCCAGAACCACACCCGAGTAAAAAATAGTCCCTGTAATAAAATAGTCCCATCCAGGCCTCACGTTGGCTTGGACTCATTTGCAGCATGGTCTGCATAAGGTAAGTAAAGTCTATGAGCCTGGCGCCTATGGCGCCAGGGCTGATTTGTATGATGAGCCTGGCGCCTAAGGCGCCAGGACTGAATCCAAACAGCCCCCAGCCAGGGCTGTTGGGGTTTCAATGAGTATCTGGATGCCTGCTCCCGGGGCTGATGGACTTGATCCGGATGCCCGGGGTAGGCATCATGACAGGCAAGAAGAAGTGAGGGTAAGAAGAGACACACGAGAGCAGAGGGAAATAGAAGAGAGGGTAAACCAGAATAGACGGTCACAAGGCCTTGTTGCTAGTCTCATTCTTAAAGAACGAATGAGGCCAAGCGAAGTGATACAATGGGATACAAGAGATATTCTTCTGGTAGGACGAGTAGTGCCAGAGATACTAAGGCAATGTTAAAAGAGGACATATAGGATGCAGAAAGTATTGGAGAAATGATCGCTAAGGTATATCAACAATTAAGACAGAATAGCTTGTATGAAACTTGAGAAAGTGGTAAATGATCCCTAATACTGAAGTCAAGGGTTGAAGAAGAAAATATGGTCACTAGTGAACACAGAGCGCTGTCTTTAAGTAGATACGATTTATACAGAGAAGAGGAGGATAGACACACCAGTTGGGGTTTGGCAGTGTCAGATGAAGAAATGGAATTAGGTCGCAAGATGGAAAGAGAGGGTAGATGCATCTCCCTGGGGAGTCAGCAAATGGAAAAGGAGGTGAGATGGTCAGATCTGGAACACCCTAAAGAAAAAATGCCAGATCCTATACCATACCCTGAAGTCCCCAGAGGAAAATCAAGTAGTGATAAAGGAGAATCTACACCCTATGTGAATAGATTGAGGTCGCTACCAGCACGAAGATGGATAGGAACGATTAACCCTGCACTATGAAAACACATAGTGGTATCCGAATATGGGATGGGGTAATCACAGTTCCCCTTGCTAAAGAAGGAGGGAGCAAGGCCGCAAAATATCCCATGGCCTCAGATGGACAAGGAACATTTTAAATGCAAGCTCCCTAGTTTGACTTCGGGGGCTGGGAAATGGATGTATGAATTAGAAAAGATGACAGGAGAAGACACGCTGGCAAGAGAAGACATTAAACTTCTATTGGCAGCTATTCTTGGAGAGAGAGCTGATGACATTTGGAGACGACCGGGGTATGCATGTGTGACAGCACAAAACAAAGCACACAATGGAGAGCCATTTAAGAATTGCAATAATTGTAGGGCAGATGTTTGGAGAGCTCTCAGGGTACAGTATCCTGATATGTCAAATATGGGTGCAATTATGACACGTAAAATGAAGGAAGATGAAGATCCTATTGCTTACATTCAGAATATTCAAGAGAAATGGCAACTTGAAACTCGTGAGCTGTGGGAAAAAACAGTGGCATCATTTTACCATATTTTATGTCAGGAATTGCCAGAAGCAGCACAGAGGCAGATAAAAAAGAAAGTAGGGATGGAAGCAAAACCATGGGCGCAGATACAGTTAACCATTATGCATCATTGTCAGTTATTACAAGAGAAGAATAAAAAGAAGGACGAGAACAGAAAGATTGAGGAAACTAAGCTAGTGCAGAAGAAGTTGTCAAAATGTTCCATAGAAGGGGCGGTATTGACAAGTGGAGAAGGAGTAGGTATGCAAGAAGTAATGGGTACATCGCAGGTGAATAACACACACCAGGTGGACCGGAGCGGTTATGGATTTTAACCACGAGGTAGAGGTACATGCTTTAGAGGAAGGGGAAGTGGGTTTCAAAATACCCAAGGTGGATTTCAAAATATCCGAGGTGGATTTCAGATCGCCCAGTGGGGGAATCAGAATACTCAGGGAGGATATTATGGAGGGGCTGCCAGAGGGCTACCCCTATTATGTTGGAATTGTGGAATAACAGGGCACATTGCACGTGAGTGTAGAAGTCAAGGGAAGGCACAACACAATGGGCAATTTATAAAAGGGGGTCAGTTTAACCACCGCCATATAGTCTGCAGACACAAGAGGGCTTTGCCCAGGGTCACACATCCTATCAGGCACAAGTGTCGCAAATGCAGCAGGCACAGCAGCAGGGATCAATACCAATGCGCCCACTGCAAAGACAATCATAACAAGCACCTATGCAAACACAACAGAATAAAAAAACACTGTATAAATGATGAATTTGTATTTAGACTGCAAATACCTATGGATGAGGAAGAAGAACAAATTATTCCTATAGAATTGAAAACAGCTGCAGTGCGATAAGAAATAGCAATGCTTGACGGAATTAATGATGACGGCAGAGCACGGAGGATAGTTATAGCGCTTGTGGAATGGTACAGATTGACTAACATAACAGATGAAGATATGTTCAGAGATGAATGTATCGATGACGAGGTAGTGTTCTTTATGAGCATCACATAATGGATAAGAATTGAAAAAAGAGAAATCCCACAGCGAGGGCACTAGTGCAGAAAAAAACAGCATTCTTTCAGGAAGAACTAGAAAAGGTGCCAAGTGTCCTTTGGACCACAGGCCCATATGACATAAGTCTATTGAAGGGAATAGGAGAGGTTAAAATAAAACTTAAGCCAGGAGCAATTTTACCTCAATGAAAACAGTACCCCATGTCTCGAGAAGCTGATGAAGGCATATTCGAAACTGTTTCAGCACTGATGAACCAGGGTATTATAGTGCCATTGGAATTCTTGTGCAATGCTGCAGTGTATCCGTTTAAAAAATCTAAAGGAGGGTTGTGGAGATTTATCCAGGATTTAAGGACTCTTAATCAGATTGTGGAAGCTGAGTTTCCATTAGTTGCGAATCCTGCGACGATACTATGTAGTATCCCAGTTGAAGCTAAGTATTTCACGGTGATCGATTTGAAAAATATGTTTTTCTCAATCCGGTTGCACAAGTACTCACAAGCCGTGACTTCCTTTTTGTTTAGATAAAAGAGACTAAAACACACTTGTTTACCTTAAGGGTATTGTGAGTCCCCATCCATTTTAACTGAGTCCTGCAGATGGATCTTGGTAACATTGAACTCAAGAGTATAGTACTTCAGTACGTAAATTACATTTTAGTTTGTAGTAAAACAGAGGACAAATGTAGCCAAGATTATGTTCAGCTAATGACCATATTGGCAGACAAAGAATACAAGGTGGACAAGGACAAATTGCAGTATTGTCAGGAATAAGTGTTATACATAGGCCAGTTAATTTCACATGAAGGAAAGAAAGTGACACCAGAAAGAGCTGAGGCGATTATGAAAACACCAAAGCCAAAAACAGTGAGACAGATGCAGCAGTTTCTTGGGTTATGCAATTATTGCAGAGCCTGGGTGATTGATAACAGTGCATATACCAAACAACTTTGCAAGCAATTAAGAAAGCATAGGTTGGTAAGGAAAAAATACAATGGACTGAAGAAATGTAGGAAGGGTTTTAGGAATTGAAAAAAGCAATTTTTACCTGCTTCAGTTTTAGGAATTCCCAATTATAGCGAGGAATTTTATTTGTTTTCACAAACTAATGGGTTAGTGATGACAGCAGTACACACGCAGAGGACAACATTAGGGTACAAACCCTTGATTTATTACATTGGGGTTTTAGGCCCAGTTATGAAAGGACACTTTCCATGTGAACAATCTTTGACTGCTGCCGCATTTGCAATTTAGAAGTCCACAGGTATCGCCATGGGCTGTTCAATAACACTTTACGTGGAACATGCTTTATTGGCCATTTTAGAGAGACCCAAAGGTATATTGACATCACAAAGAGCTTCAGCTTATGAGGTAATGATTTCTAATCCAGCAATCAAAATAGTTATGTGCAAAATAGGGAATCCAGCCACATTTGTAGCTGAACCGATAGAAGAAGGTGATCATGTGCATGACTGTTCAAATTATGTTGAGTTCTATGATGAAATACTGTGCGTAAAAGAAAATGCTTTAGGAGGAAGGGAATTTCTTTTTATTGATGGTTCTTCAAAATGAATCAAACAAGTGGGGAGAGACATTCAGGCGCCACAGTTGTAAAACACAGATTAAATGTTGAATTTGAGTCTCATTTCCTAGCGCAAGCAGCAGAATTAGTAGCGCTTATCATAGCTCTCTTGAATCAAGGACAGGAAGTGACAGTGTACAGTAACTCCGCCTCAACCATAAACGCAGGACTGTCATGCTGGAAAAGGAGGGGTTACCTCTGTGCCGACAGCACTCCAGTGCAACATGTGTCTTTATTGGACAGGCTTATTAAGGCACTACAACTCCCAGTATCCATAGCGGTCGTAAAATGTGCAGCGAATACCAAACAAACAGACTTTTATCTCTTGCGGAAATGAAGTCGGAGGCTTGGAAGCCAAAAGAGTTGCATATTCTCCAGATATTTCGAGTTTTGACAGAGAAGATACAAAAGAAATATTAACTAGAAGCATGCCGGTGTGTGAAGGGTTTAATATGCTGTCTATTACGAAACTAACAGAAATTCAAGGAAGAGCCCCGCTAGAAGAGCAAGAATTAGGGAAATGTAGGGGGCGTTATGTATCCCCCACTGAAGCATTATGGTGACAGGAGAGTACTGGAATGCCAGTGATGCCAGTGGCATTGTTGAAAATCTCACTTGAACAGTTGCATTATCCTGCACATATAACCCGAGAAAGTCTTGCTGCCACAATTGCAGAAGACTGGTGAGTCCCCAATTTATTGGAACATCTGTGTCAAAGGTTTACTGCTGGGCATACACTGAGAACAATTAGAGGAGTAACACCTCGACCGAATGGCCTGTTTCAGCATTTGCATATTGATTACGTTGATATGCAGCAGACATGTGATGGATACAAGTATCTAATAGTGGTGGTGTGTCCCTTTTCTAGATGGATCGAAGCCGGTCTGTGTACACACCCTGATGCCACTTGCACAGTGATGTTATTAGTGCACAAAGTCTTTCCAAGATGGAGTGTGTGTGAAGTACTGAGATCCTATAATTGGCCTCATTTTGTTAATGAACTATTTGAACAAATATTGGGGATAAAGTCTATGTTTTCTTCTGCTTATCATCCACAAGCAAACCGGGTATGTAAGAGACTCAACGGCCTCCTCAAGGAGACGTTCGCAAAGATCAAATTGACATTAAAAACGGGATGACTATATTGCCTACCCCTAGCTTTATGCGCCCTTCCGAATCAGCCATATTCTGACCACCAACTCACACCTCACGAGCTGGTGACTGGGTGCCGCATTAGGACGCATTTTATGCCGCCATATAGCGTTAGGAGTGATGCCCAGAGTGTAGTGAAGGCTTTAAGATGATGATGATGATGAAATGCATGATTATTTGACTTGTATGACTACCAATGTGTCTTTCATTGCAGATCAAGTCAAGCATCGGAGGGAGCGGTCAAGAAACACAGACGAAGACGGTCCAGTAACCAATCCTAGTGAACTATTGCCACTACCTAAGTTATTTGTTGGTAAGTTTATCCTTGTAAAGAATTTCACCTGCAGGTGGCACGAGCCTAGGTTTAATGTCCCGTTTTGTGTCGCCCCTTCTGCAGTTAAGGTATGGGGAATATGAGGTTGGCTGCATTTAGGTGATGTACAAATCTACAAAGGTGAGACCCCCCTGCAGCACCTACTAACCAAGAATCAAGACAAGAAGTAGAATTTCTGGTGTGCAGACTCAATCGATGACCATGAAGAAGGACGATAAACCTGTTTGTGATTAGCACATGTTTTTATCAGACTAGAATTCAGTGGACACCACTTTTACATTTAAGCAGGAAGTGCAAAATACTTGCAGACAATTCCTTAGGCTATGTAAATGTACATTTTAGAAAATTATTTGAAGAAATGAATATTGCTTCAGTATCATGCCAAAACGTCAGTTCCTGGTCTGAAATTGGAAAAGAGATCAATATCCAGATTCTTTTTTAGGAGCAAATTTGTTTCAAATATAATATATGCCACCTGTTAATAGTGACACACATCAGCTTGTGGTTGCTATTTTTGTGTTTATACTTCAATCTTATCCCACTCTTGTCAGAAGAGATATTAATATTCACACCTTTCTACAGGATCCCACAAATGGTCCAGTGTTAAGATGACTCCTCATCGCTATAAGTGAGTGAATTGTGCAGTTGCAAATGTGAAAGAATTGAATATTTGTATAAAAAATGATTTGTGAGGAGGATAATGTGATTATAGAGAGCGTACAAATTCGATATGTGCTGGCATGGCACACCAAATGCATTTCCAGACTCTGATGACTGATATATATATTTATGTGTATCCTTTTTATCATTCTGTATCTCACATTTCAAAGTCTTTATTATCCTAATGGTCCCATTCAAGAAAGAAGGGGTGCAGAGCACAATAATCAGGAGATTAATACTTATCTTGATAATTCAGCTCACCTGGGGAGAAATATGTGGTATTAACACATGAAAAGGGCGGGGGCATCTGATGAGAATTGCTATGTCTGCTCTCTCATCCCCTATGCCATGAATACAGTGAAGACCTTCATTTCAAAGGAGGTGTCCACATCAGACGTAAAGTGCCTCAGTCATCTTGCAGCATGTACTACTTGAGTACTGTTCCTAGGGAGTTGGGCAACCTTGCGATGGAGATCAAGACAGTCGTTCCTGTACCAGGATGACTATTTCAAGACTACCCAAATGGAAAAAGAGCCTGGCTGGACAGACAATGCTTGTGTATCCTGCTGCTGGACTAGATAAGGTGACTATTGAAGAAATGAATAGGATTAATTGTTCTGATATGACTGAAAAGCCTTGGATGCATGAATGTTGGGAAAGATCACAGCTGCTAATCTATGGACGAGTGAGCACAAACATGAGAAAAGAAGCAATACAAGGAGTAGAGAAGGTGAATGATGCTTTTCAAGGCTTGGGTGAAGTACTCCAAGATGCTAACATGGGTTGAAGATGAATCAGGCCCAGTGGCTGTAGTCCCATTGGTTAATATGACAATGTGTTTCTGGGGTCATGGAAAGAATCATGTTGGACACAATAAATGGTGCAAGACCACGATTGACATCCCAGGAATGAGAAAAGGGACAGCTGTTCTGATGGATCGATATTGGGCCTGTGGATCCAGAGCATACATGAAGTTGCCCAGGAACTGGAGAGGAGTGTGTTCCTTAATATATGTCCATGTTCCAGCACTAGCGATTCCCCAGAGCGATTTGGAAATTGAGAAATTTACGAAAGTGGATGATCATTTGAGAAAAAGAAGAGCACTTATACTTCGGCGGATGAAGAGAGAGAACTATTTCTCATCAAAATCGATAAAAGACATTCCTGATTAGTACAAGCTGTTCAGCAAGACTGCTATGATAACGACGTCTATATTCATGCCTGGACTCCAGACAGCAGTGAATGCCAAATGGTTGCAGTTCACCAGATAAGAGCCGTGGCAGACAATCAATGCTACTATAAAAGGAATCAATGCCATAAAGGAAGATCTGAGAGCCATACCACTGATGACCCTCCAGAACAGATATGTCCTTGACATGATCACAGCTATGGAAGTAGGTGTTGCGCCAAAATCAGGCCAATGTGTTGCACATTTACACCTTCTCACGACAATGATAATAGGACCTTCACAGGGGCCATATCGATGTTGACAGACCTACACACAAAGATGGAGGAAGAGACAGATGGTATTGAAGATGACAGCTGGTTTGCATTCCTGTTTTCATGGATTCCCCATTGGATGATGAACTTATTCAAGTTCCTGGGAGCAATATTGGTCCTGATCATGTTTGGATTCTGTATAATTACGATAATAATAGCACAATGTAAGAAAAGAGCAAAGAAGGCAGTGGGAATGAAGATCATGATTGATGCCAAGGATGAGCCAGAAGCCAAGGAACTAACAGACAATGCCATTAGAGAATACATAAAGGCAAGCATTGTGTAACCTGAAGGAACAAAGTTCTGCTAACCAAAAGATCATGAGTACGTTGAATGATGGGTCTACTGTACTCCAAATGGACAATGCAGTTATATGACTTGGAGTGTGGTTGAACAAAATAAAACTGTGGGCACCCTGAGGGGGTAACAAAGATATGGACACTGAAGAGGACTCGACCAGAGGGGGGAATGTAGAGGAGCAGCTGTATACCTCTGCAGGAGATCATGCTCCCTACCTCATCTGTGCTGGAGACATGAGACTGTGCCGTGTTTGACACTAGCCATCATGCCAATACCACAGCGAGTATTTGGAAGAAGATATCCATTAAGAAAACCCTATCAAATGTTTCCCCGAAGAAACGATAACATGCAGGAGGAATTCCCTGAAGGAATATGAAGAAGGAACAAGCAAAACAGACGAGCCAATGACGTCATGAAAAAATAGGTTTGACGTCTCGAGACATTGGCTGAAGATCATGTATGGATCCTAAAACTCCAATGACGAAGTAAAGGATCAAGTAAACCCTTAAGTGTAAAAGGAGAAGATTACACATGCACAAAGTGCTGAAGAAAATAACCAATTAACAAATGTACAGATGCTAAAACGCAAGGTAGATCAAGTCATCGTATAGGCTAGCTATGAGTAGTGAACAGAATGTAGTTGAAGCCACCACTGTATAGAAAATGGACATTGGTATCATGAAATAAGTGAGCCAGAAACCATGCAGGGAGAATGGAAAAGCTGAGTCGCAGTCGAA
The DNA here is from genome assembly GCF_040938575.1 of Ambystoma mexicanum. Taxonomy (NCBI): domain Eukaryota; kingdom Metazoa; phylum Chordata; class Amphibia; order Caudata; family Ambystomatidae; genus Ambystoma; species Ambystoma mexicanum. Next base: position 1,094,034,111 of record NC_090929.1, read on the forward strand.
TAAGCGGGCTCATGGAGCTGCATGGCGAGACTGTCTGGCCTGGAGTCAAGATCCTAGAAATCGAGGTCAGCTAACTACAATGGAGAAGAACAAGTGTGCAGAGGATGAGCCTTCTCAAATTAAGGTGCAAAATAAAGACACATGAGATGCCAGCGTTCATTTATTTAGAGTATTTAAAAGCTGCAAAATGGACCAGATCATGGTCTCCTGTCACGTGAGCCAAAGATGAAAATAGAGTTGAACTTGGAGTTCCAGACACGATAAGCGAGTGCCCTCACTCCCGTGCATTCTCAAAGACAAGAATATTCTGCAAGGCCAAGTACAAAGACAATGGGCCTCATTACACGCTATTAGCACCATGGTTGCCGCCGGTATTTTACCGTGTCCGCCTTGGTGGATGGCGGAATTACCGCCCTACTCAAAGGTGAGCGGGGCGGTAATTGCCCATTCACCAAGGCACTTCCCCATTCCCATTTCTGCCCCCATAGGGCTCAATGGGAATGGGGAAGGAGCTAATTACGGTACCGCAAATTGCGGTACTATAATTAGCACCAAGGTCCCTTTGCGGGTCCCTACTTTAACGGCTGGTAAATACCAGCCGTTAAGGTCGGGTGCCTTAAAGGGACCTCGTAGTAAGGCGGTAAGGGTTTACCGGTACCGGTGCCCTTACCGGTACCGGTAAACCCTCACCGCATTTCGTGTAATGAGGCCCAATGTCATGGCAGACGTCATGGGTGATGAGAGATGAACGGCTAATTGGGTGGTGAGGTAGCTTTATGTCCTATCTCCCTGCACCTCGGTCTGGGCTAGCTTGCTGCTAAATAAACCAAATGTTCCAGACATGGCACAAGCATGCCAACCAATTGTATTAGTCCATATAACGAAGGACATTATAGTGATAAAACCAATAAGAAACGGTGTATCTAATGTTTCTGAGATGGAATATTTTTAGAGGTAGGCATAAATTGCCCACATGATATCGGGCAGCCAATGGCAATCCTGTCTCTTATACAATTGTACACTTAGATGTCTCCCTTAACAAATCCCTACCCTTGATAGGTTTTGTACTATTGCTGCATAGCGTGACGTCATTATGACGCACGAAAAGTGTATAAAGTCTTAAATTGTACGGAAATCTCTGAGAGTCTGAGCGTACATCTGTTGATGTTCGTTGTAATCTCCCTGGTTTAGATAATTGTTAATAAAACAGTTATTTGCCATCTTCTTGAGTTCGCCCGGTTATTTGGACTCTGAATTATTCTGGTGTCATCCCATCCATTACTAAATGCACGCCCCAAAGGGCCCTAAACTGAACACTCTCTCTCCCTCTCTATTCTTCCCTCTGGTCCGACACACTCAGCCAGACACACCTTCGTTGTTCTCATCTCCACAGACATCCCTCTCTCTAACCCTCTCACTACTCCACTCTCTTGGCTGACCACATTCTGCCCCCTGGCAAAACCTACCCCAGCACCGCCACCTTCCTTTGCAGTCATACGACCTATGAAGCGGGTGTCAGTTGGCGCTTTTGCCTCTTCTTTCTTTCCTCCTCCTACCCCTGCGGCTGACTCCCACTCTGGCACAGCCCTCTCCAACCAGCTCTGCAGGCCAGTGTGAGTCCGTACATTTGACCAATGTGGCATTTACTTGAGTTCGTGCTCTGCACAACTGGCAGTTTGGAAACTTGTTTAATGTGCTTAGTCACATGTTTTCCAAAATATTTTCCACCAAAACCCGATGCCACCTACTACTAAATTAGACTGTCGTGAAAAATCATTAATTGGATGCGTGAAAGTGGGACACTTTTTTGGTTCCAGGGACGCTTTTTTGTGCAAGTCGCACCTTGTTTGGTAGAAGGGTGTTTTTAAGGCCAGATTTTGGCGGGTGGGGAGGTGATGCGAGGTGGGGGGCAGAATACCCATTTCACATTGGGCATAACGCAAGGTGCAAGGAAGACAAATATATAAAGTTCTATCACCTTTTGCAGAGAGAAAGTAGCAAATTATGAGCGTGTATCATCTGAAACGTTTGAAGCTTCTCGCCCGTCCTGCCTTCCAGAGACCGCAGGGCTGAGCACATCACCTGCCCCTTGATCCGCCCACGGTGACATCTGATGCAGTGACATCACACAGCCCTTGCCACGCGCGACAGGCGAGCGCAATGCGTCACCACTTTTCGGATCATGCTGTATTGTTTCAACAAAGAACGTTAAAACGTGCACCTTAACGTTCTTTGTTGAAAACTACAGCATGATACTAAAAGTGGTTACAAATTGTGCTATATATATATAAAACACAGCTAAACTCGCTTTCTTCGATTAAAGAGTCTGTGACATCTCTCCCTCTCATACCCTACCAATGGGATAAATGCACTATTTACATGACAAGCTCCTGCTGCCTCTCTCTCGCCCTCTCATCCAGTGTCCTCCCTGCCCCTCCTGCTCCCTCTTAGTGCTTAAGCGAATGGTATTTACTGCATGTTGCGGCAACAGTCCGAGTTGTTGATACCAACACACAGGGCGCGGACAGGTGCTTCTTTCAGTTCGTTGATATTCACAGAACGCTCGTCCTCTCGGCTGACCCTTTGCGCACCTGGGCCCTGGACTTTGGGCCTCATCACGAGTTGAGTGTAGCCCTTAAATGCGGCGGTAACTTTGTTACCGCCGCATTTAAGGGTCCGCCCAAACTCGAGCCTGGCAGCATTTACCCTTAGCTCTAAGTTGGTGATAAATGTGCCGGAAAAATTCGGATTTTCGGTGCAATTACCGCGCAGTAATACCTCCGCCGGTAATTGCACCGAATATTCCCCATTGGGTCCAATGGATCCAATGGCGAAATATAGTTTATCGCCCAACCCGTGATCCGGCAGTAATACGGCCGGACGGGTGGGCGGTAACGCAAATACAGTTGGGCAGTATCCCAGTCAGCATACTGCCCAACTCGTGGTGAGGCCCTTTGAGTGAAGGCGGGCTAAGGGGAGACACTCCTCGCATAGCAAGGCCCTTGAGCAGTGGTATTCAAACTTTTTTATGCTGTGCTCCCCCTTGAGTAAAAATATTCTCTCTGTGGCCCCTTAGAAGCTATAACTGCTTACATTTTCTCTTAAAAGTAGTCACTGTAATCCCATTTAAAAGAGTCTTGGGAGCCCTCGTGACAGACTCAGGGCCCCAGTGGGAGGTCAGCCCCACAGTTTGAAGACCACTGCCCTAGAGGATGTGCAGGGACACTTCTGACCCTGGTGCATCCGCTCCCGATCTGCGACACGCCGCATGGAAAAGGATAAGGGGCTATGTGTAGTCCCTTCTCTCCTTTCCATGCGGCCATTTTCCTTATTTACCTTTCTTTTCCTTATTTTTTAATGGCCTCCATGGAAAGGTAGAAGGGACTAAATCTAGTCCCTTCTCCCGTTCCATGGCGGCCAACTTATTTGTTTACTTTTTCTTTTACTATTTTCAATGGCCGCCATGGAAAGGGAGAACAGACTATGTTTTCCCTTCCATGGCGGCCATTATTATTATTTTGTTAAGCCCCCGCTGGGGGGGCATTACTCTCTCAGGTAATGCCCCTACGAGGGGCTTATTGCTTAAGTGGCGATGTGGAGAATGGTGGAAGTAAGGAAAAGAAGGATACATCCCATAGGATAGCAGGGATGGGGAGCATGAGGAAAGGAGAGAACAGAAAGATTTGTTCCAAAGGAATTCATGGATCTAGAGTATGAGGAAAGGAGCGAACAGAGGGATAAATCCTATTGGGCAGTGGGGATGTGGAGAATGCAGAGGCGTAGATAGGGTATGGCCTGAGCATGCAAGGACAACCCAAACTCAGTAAATGCCCACTCAGCAGCACTGTGTGGGCATTTACAGATGTTAATGTGACCTCAGTGGGCCCAACTACATTAGCTTGAGGCCCCAATTGATAAACCACCCTGGCTATGCCTGTGGGAGAATGATGGAAGAAGGGAACAGAAGGATACATTCCAAAGGACCGTGCGGATGTAGAGAATGATATAAGAAAGGAACAGAACTATACATCCCATAGCATAGCAGGGATTGGGAGTATGATGAAAGGAGAGAACAGAAGGATACATTCTATAGGACAGAGGGGAACTGGAGAATGAATGAAGAAGGGAACAGGAAGTTACATCCCATAGGAGAGTGGTGATGTGGAGAATGATGGAACAAGGGAACAGGAGGATGCATCCCATAGGACAGTGGGGATCTGTAGTATGAGGGAAGGTGAGAATAGACAGAGACATCCCATAGAACTGCAGGAACATGGAGTATGAGGGAAGGAGAGAAGGAGAGAACAGAAGGGCCCATGCCCTAGGACCGCAGGATTCTGGAGGATGAGGAAAGGAGAGAGAAGATGGAAATGTACCACAGAACACTGGGGTTTGAAATATGAAGAGGAAGGAGGAAACAGATGGACACAGCTCATAGGACAACATGGATCTGGAGTATGAGAAAATTAAGGAACATAAGGATACATCCTATAGTACATTAGTACCCCACGAGGGGGTGTGGTGGCCTCCCAGCCAATGAGGAGGCTCAGCATGGGTGCATTACCAGACAGTAATCCTGCCACCCTGAACCTCCCCAGGGCTGGAGGCTTCCATCTTCCCCGCCGGGAAAACAAGGTAAGTGCCCTGCCCATGTCCCCCTCTCCCCCCACTCCTTTCCCCTTCCCCTCTCCCTTCAACAGATTTTCTTCCCCCTTCTGCCTCACTTACCTTCTCCTTTTCAGGGGAGCGGAAGTGCACCTCTGTCCCCAGCGCGTCCGCTCCTGATCTGCGACACCCCACTATGGAAAGGGAGAAGGGGCTACGTGTAGTACCTTCTCTCATTTCCATGGCTGCCATTTCTTTGTTTACCTTTATTTTCCCTATTTTTTTAATGGCCGCCATGGAAAGGGAGAAGGGACTACATGCAGTCCATTCTCCCATTCCATGGCGGCCATCTTATTTGTTTACCTTTTATTACTCTTTTCAATGGCCGCCATGGAAAGGGAGAACAGACTTAGTTTTCCCGTGCATGGCGGACATTATTATTATTTTGATAAGCCCTTACCAGGGCTGGGGGCATTGCCTGACATGGTACTGCCCCCCGGCCCCCAGCTTGGGGCTTATTGCTTAAGTCGTGGTGTGGAGAATGATGGAAAAAAGGAACAGAAGGATACATTCCAAAGGTCAGCTGGGATGTGGAGAAAGATGGAAGAAAGGAATAGAAGGATATGAGCTTAGATCCCTTTGGGTAGCGTGCATACAATGGATGAGATGCAGAATAACTCTGACACCAAATAATCGAATCAACACAGAAAAATGTAAAGTTTGCTGTTTTATAATCAATTGTCTAAAACGGGAGTTAGAACGAACATCAATGGATTTTCGCTCAAGTCTCTTGGCTCATTTCACATAAAAACAAATTCATATACTAAACATTCATCATACCTGACGTCATACTACGTGGCAAATGAGAAAAACCTACGAAGAGTGGTGATAGGCTCAAAGGGAATATCTAGGTATACTTTGTATATGGGGTGGGATTATGATTGGATATTGTCAGGGGACAAATTATGCCTACCTCTAAAACATGTAATCTTCAACACTATTAAGTTCATAGTATATCCTTGGCTCGCAAACTATAAGGCCCTTTCGTTATATTGCCCTCCACAATTGATTGGCATGCTCGTGCCATGTCTGGAAGATTCGGTTCACTTAGCAGCACGTAAGCTCATACCCAGGTGCCAGGGCATCGTGTTCTGGGACTTCTCTAGAAATTAAAGTTTGCGCTGCATTCATGGCATAGGGTATAAGAGCACAGACGTAGCAACTCTCCTTAGATGTTTTCTCTCCCACATTTTTCATGTGCTGATACCACATGTTATTAACCACATGTGCTGCATTGTATAGATGGGTATTTATCCCCTCATTATCTTCCACTGCACTTCTTTTATGTCTCCCAAATGTAAAAGTTGTGTAATACTCATGAAGCAAATCAAAAGCAGTTCTCCCAACAGGGGGAACCTCAGGGGCCTCTATGTCAGTGGAAGTAAATGAACCAAAAGTAGTTGCTGTAGTAGGTGGAACTGTAAGGGCCTCTGCCTCAGTGGGAGTACTAGTATGGCAGAGACTGTGAAAGAGAAAAACTAGAAAGACAAAGGGCCTCATTACGACCTCGGCGGTAGCCATGCCACTATTGGCGGCATGGCTGCCGCCGAAATCGCGTCCGGGTCCAGGTTCCCAGAATGAGGAATTACTGGGCCATTCCGAGTTCGGAGGACCCGGTAATTCCTCCCTCCAAGGACCCGGACCTTCCCTATTCCCATTTCAGCCCCCATAGGGCTGAATGGGAATGGGAGAGGGAGCAAACAACGTGCCGATTACGAGTGGCCCGTTGTTTGCTCCCTCTTCCCCTCGCGGAACCCGGTAAGCATGCCTGGTTTTACCAGGCGTGCTTACCGGGTCCCGCGAGGGCACCTCGTAATGTGGCGGAATGGGTTTAACGGGTCACATCCTTTTGCGGCACCAGTTAACCCATTCCGCCTCGGTCGTAATGAGGCCCAAAGAGAGTAACCGTGCACGCATACATTATACACCAAAACATAGGCAACCACCATTTGTGACATTTAGGTATTTGTTGTTCCTTCTCTAGAACCATACCAGCTTCCAAATTTCTCATCTTTATTCCAATTTGTCAAAAATATTTTACACATGCAATTGCTAAATCTCTTCAATGATAGCAATGAGAAGCCTTCTGATCACAGGGACATTTTTAGGATCCTGCAAAAACTGTGAATATCAACGTCTCTTCTGACAAGAGCAGGATAAGCTTGAAGTATAAATACAAAAACAGCAAGCACAAGCCTATGCACATCACTATGCACCACGAAATTAATCTGGATACTGATCTTGTTTCCAATTTCTGATTAAGAACTGACATTTAGGCATAATTTCGATGTTTCAATGTGTTTCTACCGTTCATTTTTGACCTACTAAAACTCACTGCAAGTCTTTGTACTCCTGCTAAAATATCTATAAGAAGTATCACCTGAGTTCTAGTCCAAACTAAATCTGCATCATTCTCAAGTCGTTGGTTTGTCGTCCTTCTTCTGTGTCATCGATTGAGTTTGCACACGCTGAAATTCTTATTCTTGTCTTGCTTCTGTATCAGCAATGGTGGGAGGGCTGGTTCTCACCTTCATAGGCTTTTACGTCGTTTAAGTGAAGCCAAGCTCATCTCCCATGGACCTTTACAGCTGAAGGGGTTATGTTTTCTACAGAAAAGGGGCCATTAAAAACGTGGTTCATGCTACTTCCTAGTGATGTTTCTAAGGAGCACTAGATCACCAAAATACAACTTGGGTGCTGATAAAAGTTCTGTAGAGCTGGTTGTTGGATTGTCTTCTTCTGTGTTCTGAGACCGACCCCCCCTGACGCTTGAGTTGAGGTGAAATGAGAGAGATGCCAGAGGTCATACATGTCAAATAATCATGCAGTTCATCACCTAACATCTTAGCTACACTATGGGCATCACTTCTCATACATTTTCCTGTCACCATTTCATTAGGGGTGAGATGGTGGTCTGAGCCAGTCTGATTCTGAAGGGCATTTAAAGCTAAGGGGAGGCAGTATAGGCATCCCTTCTTCAAAGTCAATTTAATCTTGTAAATCCTTTCTTTAAGGAGGCCGTTGAGCATCTCACTTATACCATTTGCTTGTAGCTGATAAGCAGAAGAAGACTTATGTTTAATGTTCAATAGAAGCACTATTTGTTCAAATACATCATTCACAAAATGTGGCCCATTGTCGGATCTCAGCACTTCACACACACCCCATCTCGGAAAGTCTTCATGTACTAAAGATGTCACTGCACAGATGGCATCAGGGTGTGTAAACGGACCTGCCTCGATCCACCTAGAGAAGGGACACATCACCACTAATAGATACCTATATGCATTGCATACTTGCAGCATATCAACATAGTCAATATGTGTAAAAAGTCAGGTCAAACAGTGCTAGACTGTATGGACGCTGTACATTTCAGGTGGGATTGAAACCCAGTGACTTACAAGAGAGACCGTCATCTTGCACATCCACATATGGGGAATATTATGATGGATGTGTTTATGATTATGCCCTGTTTTGAGAAAGGCTCTGAATGAGCCAAAACACGTGTCAATAAAAGGGCACTCCTATGGGAGTTACGCTTTATCACAAGTCTTATTTTGAATCAGCACATTAATACAGTATTGAACCTATGTGGCGCCGTCAATGTGTGAAAATCCAGCACTAAGTAATTATAAAATAACCTATATACTTTTTCTTAAATCACCACTTTTTCCAACTTTTTGAAACAACAAATATGAGCGTGCGCCATCAATCGCCACTCAAGCCTCTAATTTCTCAATGAGTTATCTCTATCTTTGGATTGGTACCAACCACTTTGCTAGGTAGTCGCTATAGCTCCTCAACTTTTTCTCAAGGACTTCACAACCTTTTTCACTCTTCGATATTTCTACTCAACAAACAGCATGCAGACTCATCGACTTTACACATTAATAAACACTCTGATCACTTTTTTCTCTCTCGCCTTTACTTAATACCCTATACAGGGTTTGAAAGGTCACCTTATGCAACCCTGTTTGCGCGTTATATTTTTCTGTTCTACCCCAGTTGGGATTTGAGACGTCTCCTTCTGTGCTCCCTTGAGCTAGAACTCTAGGTGCTATTCTACTCTTCACACAATATTTCCTGTTACTTCAAAAATGATCACAACACCATACCCTTAATTTGCCATTCCCCTTAGTCTACTCACCATTCGTTCATTAATTGACTCGATGCCTTCAGTATGGACTCCTCCTCCAATCAACCACTTTGCCTTCCATCTGCAGCGCACCCGTGGAAACCGGCTGGGATTTTGTCAAAGGGGGACCTGCACACTGTCTCAGTTCTTCTTGTAAGTTGATTTCTATTCGGCCGCTCTCCACAAAAAACCCCGCTGATGGTGGAGGATACTCGATCGTCCGAAACTTGGAGACAAACTAGTTTGGATCTTTTAACCATCTTCTGCTACTATGTGAGCTTAGAGTGCTTTGGGTAGCATGCATGCAATGGATGGGATGCAGAATAACTCCAACACCAAATAATCAAAGCAACTCAGGAAGATGGCAAAGTTTGCTGTTTTAAAATTAATTGTCTAAAACAGGGAGTTACAATGGACATCAGCAGACTTTTGCTCAAGTCTCTCAGCTTATTTCAAATGAAAACACATTTATATTTATATGCAAAAAAATTGTCATACGTGATGTCATACTACGTGGCAAATGAGAGAAACCTAGGAAGAGGGGTGATATGCTCAAAGGGAACATCTAAGTATACTTTCTATATGGGGTGGGATTATGATTGGATATGTACTGTCAGGTGGACAACTTATGCCTGCCTCTAAAACATTTAATCTTCAACATTATTAAGTACACAGTATATCTTTGGCTCTCAAACTATAAGGCCCTTCATTATATGGCCCTCTTCAATTGTTTGGCATGCTTGTGCCATGTCTGGAACATTTGCTTCACTTAGCAGCAGGTAAACTCATACCCAGGTGCCAGCAGGTGGACTTGACTTTACCTCCCCACCCAATTAGCCTAACAAATCTCATCACCCGTGCCTTCCACCATGAAGATTGTCTTTGAACTTGGCCTTGTCTGTGAGAATATACGGGAGTACGAGCACGCACTATCACTGTTCTAGAACTACAAGCTCAACTCTGTTTCCATCCTTGGCTCATGTGACTGGAGACCATGAATTGGACTTTTTTTCAGCATTTAAATGTCTTAATTGAATAAAACTTGGCATGCTTGGTGTTCTTTCTTTGCACCTTAACAAGGGATTATTCAGCTTCTCACATTCACCGCCTTCAAGAATAGGTAACCAGCCTTGGCTGCTTTGACTTTGCTACCAGACCAAACAGCCTCACCATTCATATCCACGATCTCAGCTAATTCTTGCTGCAACACAGTTCTCTGTTTTTCTTCTCCATGGGTGTGGTAAAATTCATGACACGGATGTCCAGCTTCTATACAATGGCGGGTCCCCCTGCAGTCTATTCACTACCTATAGCCAGCGTCTAAGATTACTTTACTTACTTGCGTTGCTGCATCTGTACAGTTATTTAACGGCTTGCATTTTCTGCAGTGTGTCACACACGTGCAATCTTCATTTCACATATGAAAGTTTCCTTAATTCTTTACTTCATCATCAGTTTCTATAAGGTCCTTACATTCTCTTCAGCCAGTATTCTCTGTGCGTCACGTTTGTCTCTTGTGACATCACCAGCACCTTTTTCACTCATTTTCAAATTTCTTCATGGAGTTCCTCCCTTAGATTGTCGTCATGTTGGGAATACATTTGATAAGGTTTTCTCCGAGCGTAACTTGTTTTGAATATTCGCTGTGGTATGGTCACAACTGCTGGTGTCAAGCATGACGCAATCTCAGGTTTCCAACATACAGGAGGTAGGCGGTGGGATTTCCTGCAATGGCTGCAGCTGCTCCTCTACAGATACATCCCATAGCAGGCATTGGGAGTATGATGAAAGGAGAGAACAGAAGGACATGTTTCATAGAAATTCAGGGATCTGGAGTATGAGGAAAGGAGGGAACAGAAGGATACATCCTATAGGACAGAGGGGAAGTGTAGAATGATGGAAAAAAGGAATAGAAGGATACATTCTGTAGGACAGTGGGGACCAGTGGTGACCGCTTACATACGGCGGGGGGCACCAACCCCCCCCCAGGGGAAGTACATAGTGTGCAGAGAAGTGAGAGAACAGAAGTTCAAATCACGTAACTTTCACATTGTTTTTCTAATTCTAAAAGTAATCTGCATGCTTTTTTTAGCAGCGCTTCATGGTGTGAAATGAGAACAATAAATAAATAAACAATATGCTGCTCTCAGGCTCTCTGCCGTCTTCATGGCTGACTGGGCCTGCTGCAGAGGGGCACGTCCCATTTTACGCAAATTCTTCCACTGTAGAGTGCGTGGAGCTCACAGCTCCACGCACTCTACATAACACCCTGGTAATGTAGATGCTGGCGGGGCGCTAGAGGGGTGGCCCCGCCAGTATTATTCTGTGCGCAAACAGCGCACTTGTCACTGACAAGTTGTCAGGACCTCCTTGGCAATCGGCACAGCAACAGTACTGGAATGCCATTGGCTGCTTGTCAGCCAATGACATTAATGATGACTGTGTGGCTGAGCGCATGCATGTGGTGACCCCATCCGGTGACACTTTTCTGGCGCGTTGTTTTTGCTCCCAAATCCTGACAAACTCTGTTGGTTAGTGCTGGCTGCGCACATAACATTTCAAAGACGGCTCTATAGAGACATGGATTTCTCCCTCCGTCCTGCCTCTGTGGTCTTGACCCTCCGGTGGAAATGGGGAGGAAGTCGTCCAGGCCCGCAGTGGAAGCTCTGCAGGTAGGAGGGGGGGTGTAACCCAGGGGAGCTGCAGACGAGGCACTAGGCAGGCGTCTGGATTGAGAGCTGCAGGCGAGGCACTAGGCAGGCGTCTGGATTGAAACGTCCTGCACCACAGTTAGAGCCATCATGCTGCACTTTTCACAAAGTGTATCGCCTGGGGGAAGCTTAATGAGATAAGCTGATGACCAATCCTCCACTTACATAGATTTGCCCGGACAATAACGTGTGGGCCAGTCATTATATTACAATAACGGTCCTCCCCAGGGCCTATAAGGCTTAGTAATGCCATCTGTTTCACATACATACTCAGGTTCACACTGTTCACCTGGATGCGCATTATTTTAGACAGTCACATGACTGTAGGCCTGAATACCCTTGTGGTGGGTTATCGTCAACATTCCGGTTGATTGGTCGAAACGCGCCCGCTTTGTCCCATTAATCGGGCACTTAAAATGCTGCTTCACTTTCATTACGCCCTTTGCATTTTCACCAGTTTTTATGATGCACGCGCGACCTGGCAGTTGACCTTGATGGCGTGTCCCTGGTAGGCAGGCTTGTATCGGCCTATAGGGCAATAGGCCCATGGTGAACCAAAAACACAAAATGCTGGTGTGGGCTAGTTTTTTTTGTCAAAGTGGGACATTTTTTTGGCCACTTTTTTGCCAAAGTGCGCCAGTTTAACGAGTTGCTTCACTATGTGGCTCATAGTTTGGACCAGTTTTGCTGAATAAATATTCTTTAGAATGCACAATTTGCATCACATTTTATCCAAAAGCTCCCCCTCGGTTACTATTCAAACAGTGCCACAAAAGAAATGAATTGCCATTTACAACTGTGGGCCACTTTTTCATTGCTTCCCGAGACAATTGTATTGCCCAGTCCGACCATGCTGGCAGGTAATTAGACGGCACGGCAGCTGTTCCCTGCGCACTCCCTGTGCTAAGACCTGCACGATTGATCTGTACCTTTGTGTGGGTAATGACAGCATCATTTGAGGCGCGGAATCTAAACAGAGCCACGCGTCCCTCCCCTCATAATTACAGAATCCCTGGGCACCCTCACATTCAGGCCAGAACCCAAGTAATCTTTTCATTAACTACTCTACATCCAGGGGTGAACTGGCCTATAGGGAACGCAGGTGATTTCCCGGTAGACCTCTGCACCCTGGGCCTCTTTTGTGTTGCCTTTCCAAATTTTTCCATGGGAAAATTGTTGGGCTTTTTGGAAATATGTAATATGGGGCCACTTTGAAAATTATATCTAGGCCCCTTTTGATGACAAGAAAAAGCTTGTCTGTGTGTTTTAATTTCATGTGACCCTAGTGCTGTAAAAGTTTAGATGACAGGCGCTCAAAACAATTCCCAGGATCTATACCACATAAATTGCCCTTTTAGCAATAAAAAAGGCCCATTTCCAGCTAGTGATTAACATGCGTCCCCTTGATGCACGTACGCATTTCAAATACAAACCTTCAAATCTGCAATGTTTTATGAATTAATTTTGTTGATGTGCTTTATCATCTATTTTATGCAGTGAGTACTATTTTGTAATCGCATATTAATTAATCATGCAGGCTTCACAGTATAAGTCCATCGAAAATGATGTGCATACATACCATTATTTTTAATGTGCCCTTTCTGAGGAAGCCAGCTAGGGGGAAGGTGTGGCGGTAGAAGGGGCCATTTGCCAGTATGTGTTTTAGCAGTTGGAATAGATGTGATTCGATATAAGTGGCCCATCACTTATATACAAAAAGAAAAACTTCTGCTAAATGTTAGCTGACAAGTTATTATGTAAGGTCACATTGGTATATAGCGCTGCGCTCCATGCCAGGTTCTTCACGCTTCTAACCATTGTAAAATGCAATAAGGCGGCTGGAGGACGGAGTTGGCCCTGCGGAAATGCAATCTTCTGTCTACGCCGGGGGTTAGGTATTTCAAATACCTAGCAAAGCCTCAAATACCGCATCTGTATTTGAGGCTGTGGATTGCAGGCTTTATGTTTGGGATGAGTGTTGTAGACACATGAGTTTTCTATTCATGCACAGTGCATTGACTTCATAAGAATTTCTTTTGCTGCATATGAATGCCAGTAACAGTGACAAAATTATATTTTTCTATCATTCCTGGATATGCATACACCACAGTACCAGCTATTCTCAATACAAGCTGCTGTAAAATAGACCATCACACTTGCACACGTAAGAACAATGCACCACCATTGGTATGTAAAACCTAATGCTTTTAAGTCATATTTCTGTGGGTTTGGACAGTAAATTTCACATTTTGGAAGCCATTTTTCAAATATTTTCGCGGGGGAGACCCCTGCACTACCCATGATGTGGGTTGGGCTCGCTTGCTGCTCTCGCATGCTCACAAATTCGCCAGGAGAAATTTACGCCCCACCACCTTTCAAAGTCACCAGCCGCCACTGGTGAGGACGTGTAAAATGTCGGAAGAAAGGAACAGGAGGATACATCCCATAGGATAACACATTTAAGCAATAAGTCCTGAGCAGGGGGGGCATTACCTCTTCACTGGGACCTGTAACTATCGGCCCTGGGGCATTACCTGAAGCAGTAATGCCCCTTCGGCTTATTGCTATTAGCTCACGGGCCTGCAAGACTGGAGTACTAATAGTCTTTTTTTTAGTTGTGAGATGCCATTGGTGTTTCGCAACTGAATATGTAGTCTCTTCTCCCTTTGCATGGCGGCCACTCCTGGAAGGAACCCAGGGCCGCGGCAGTGAGTAGAGCCTTGTTGACCAGGTAAGGATCCAGCGAGTGCCAATCAAATTGTGTGAAACAATCTGATTGTCCCCCGCCGGGCACTAATCTACAGTATGAGGGAAGGAGGGAACAGAAGGATACATCCCATAGGATAGCAGGGATTGGGAGCATGAGGAAAGGAAAGAACAGAAGTACATGTTCCATAGAAATTCAGGGATCTGGAGTATAAGGGAAGGATGGAAAAGAAGGATACATCCCACAGGACATTGGGGATTTGGTATTTTTGGGGGGGAAGGAGGCAATAGAAGGACACATCCCATGAGACAGCAGGGTTCTGGAGTATCAGGTAAAAAGTTAACAGAAGGAGACATCTCACAGGAGAGAAGGGCTATGGAATTTGATGGAAGGAGGCAAGAGAAGGACACCGGTAGTATAGCTCAGCGGCAACTGATTGTCTTGGATGCTAGACGATGGAGAGCAACACAGGTTTGAATCCTGGGTCAGCACTTAAAAACCTCTTGGGTATTAAGCACGTTATGAAAAAAACATAATCATTTATAATGATATAACTATATTGCATAGCACTGCAGGGATTTGTAGTATTAGGGAAAAGGGAAAAAGGAAAAGAAGTACACCTCATATAGTATAGCGAGGATCTGAAGTATGAGGAGCAGAAGAACACATCTCACAGGACAGGGGGATACGGGTTATGAGGCAAAAGGGAACAGATGACTCATTCTATAGAACAGCAGGGATCTGGAGTATGAGGGTAGTGTACAACACGGGAGACATCTCATAGCATAGTTGGCCCCTGTAGATAAAGACAGTTTATGGACTATTGGGCCAGTGGAGACTAAGGGAATGAAACAAACAAGAGTGGCAGAGGACAGCAAAGGGAGGGACTTTGAGGGACGGAAGGGACGCCATTGCCCTAGTGAAACATCTAATAAGGATAGCAGGCCCTGGAGTATGAAGACAGGAGGGAACAGAGGGATATCTCAATGGGAAACATAGCCCGGCAGTATGAGCAGGGGTAGCAGCGACCACTTCCTTGTGGGGGCTGAGCACTTCCAAAATGTTGACAAAAGTACAGTAAACTACCCTCGGGCAGAGCCTCGAAGACCCTTCCCATTGCATTGCTCACACTGTGACAATTACAGTGTCTTCTCATGGAGCCCCATTACTTTAAGCAGTGTCTTTGTTATTCAGGGCCACATCAGACATGTAAATCGTGGCTGTATGAAATGCAGAAGAGAGTGTGTTCTCAGATCAGTTGTAACTTCTGCAAAATGGCATGCTCAAAAAAGCTAGGACAGCTGCGTGTGACCTGCAAGCTTTGCTCCCCATCAGTGCTGTGAGGTGAGAAATGTGGGCAGTGGTGTGTGTGCATATTCTAGCTTGTGTGATATTTTGAAATTGTACATTTAGGAGTTGTGTTATGCACCTTCCCATGCAGATGACTGTTGTGTGGGTAAACTACACATTAACGACCCTGGCGGAACGGGTTAAACGGCGCCGTAAAAGGCTGCGGTGCCGTTCAACCCATTCCGCCACATTACGAGGTCCCCTCGCGGGACACGTTAAGCACGCCTGGGAAAACCAGGCGTGCATACCGGGTCCCGCGAGGGGAAGAGGGAGAAAACAACGGGCCATCTCGTAATGGCCCGTTGTTTACTCCCTCTCCCATTCCCATTCAGCCCTAAGGGGCTGAATGGGAATGGGAGAGGGAGTGTCCCGGGCCATCCGAACTCGGAATGGTCCGGTAAGTCCTCATTCCGAGGACACGGATGCGGTTTTGCCGGCAGCCATGCCGCCAATAGCGGTATGGCTACCGGCATACCTTGTAATGAGGCCCATTTACTGCTAACTTCTAAGTGGCTTTGTCCCATAAGAGACATGAGATCCCTAGAGATATGCAGAGATCTGTGTGCAACCTGCAAGTACATGTTTTTGTTGTGGCAGAGCTGCTTGTGTTTCACCTTTCCACAGTTGATAAAATGCTTAAGACCGAGTGTGCATTTGTAGCGCCTGTTATTTTGAATGCTGTGAAACAGCAAAATTCTGGTAGCAAGCAGTCAACAAAATTGTGTAATGTGGAGGTGTTGCTGGCATGACATGGATGGTCATTAAAACACAAGGCATAACCGCGGTATATTAAGGTATTCCTGGCATACATGGTGGTACATGGGACAGCTTGGCACTATTGACAGATAACAGATGTGTATTGTTGCCCAACTTAACGGCATTCATTTTATCGACCACAGAAAGGCTGAGTGGACTTGCTAGGATTCAAACCTGTGACCGTGAGCATGAGGTTAAACACAGGCTCCTGTAGTGGATGCAAACCTGTGACCGTGAGCATGAGGTTAAACACAGGCTCCTGTAGTGGATGCGTTAGTCCACTGATCCATCTTTAAGAAACGCAATTGCATCTCAACGATGTTCCTGGTCTATCCAGATTAGCTGCAGGTTAAGTCTAGAAGAGCCAAGTGTAAGAGAGGTGGTGCAAATCTCGAGTTCTCGTTGGCATCTCATTTGCTTCCATGCAAATGTTTGTGAATCATGTCCTCTGACTGTGCATAGTGTGCCTGCCTCAGCAGGAATAGAATGGTGTAGAGGTGCACTCCTTGGTAACACAATGAAGCAATGGTTCAACGGGGAGTAAAAGAAAATTTGAAGAAAATGTAAGTGTTCCAGATTAGAATCTTGGCTACAAGATCAGATAAACATAAGAGTAAATGCTCCCTCTATTAAAAGTGGGACAAAAACGGGGCACACTATAAGGCAAAGAAATTCCAATGAAGTCTAAATGATTAAAAAGTTTTTTTTAATGAAATAATACATAAAATCAAGCATTCCATATAACATCATATAAGGTAAGTAGTTCATAAACAAAGTGACATTTTTTACACATTTCACATTTAAGCATGTGTGTTAAGATTCATTAACAAAAATGACAAATACATTCTTTCTGAATTGTAATTGGTTATTTATAACGCACTTAATACCCAGAGGTTTCTAAGCGCGGATCCGGGGATCGAACCTGTGTTGCTCCGTGTTGTTTTGCTTCCAAGGGAGCACGTTGCCCCTGAGCTATCTTCCCGAGAAAATATATTGTGTGTTACAATTTCTTCAAAGGTAAGGGTAAACAATAAACTAAATCTTTGTTTCAAAAGGAACGAAAACACTCATATTTGCTGGTAAACACTCAGTGTGTCTTTCGCTGCCAATACAACGCGTTTGGGGCATTCGTGCCCTTCATCAGGTATGTCAATATTCATGAAATTCTGTAAAACAAATTCAAATAGTATCATCAGTGTGTGTGTTCATAAAGGTGGTTTGTCCAAACCATAATGACCAATAACATTAGGTCACTGACGTGTGTATGCTGGAGATATCTCTTCTCTCATGGATTTCTTCAGTTTAGAGATCTGAATAGATCACTGGGTGCCCTGCACCAGAGTTGGTGGGCACCGGAAATGAATTGGGAAAACTAGATATGAGTGTATTCTATGTGGGGCCAGGCCTGGGGTCAGTCGCTTTACATTAGCGCTGGGTGCCACGCTCTGACCCGCAACTTAAATGATGCTAACACAATACTGTGAAAGAGATCAATGTGTGCTCACCTTGTGGCTGAGGTAGCGTTGAAGTGGTGTCTTGAAGTAAAATTTGCTCAGATGGCAATATGATATTGCTGCCAGTCCTGTAGGACAGAGATATTAAGACACGCAATCAGGTGACTGTGTTTTGCTGCGTTTTTAAAGGTCAAATGTCTCATAATCATTGATCTGTGTAAATTTGATTGTGCAGCATTCTTAGCGTATTCTTCTAAATCTTGGGCGTGTTCAAAAGAGTGCTGGGAACCCGATACCAGTCAGCATTCGAATATTAATTCTCGAAGTTAGCCATAGCCTTCTGATCATGAAAATGCAGGATAATTGTTTAGCGTATTCTGTACGCGTTCGTAAATGCAAAATATGCTCACTTCGGTAAAACTGATGTGCGAATTGAATATTTTACTGTGTAGCCATTACGGCAATGTACCGCAATGCTGCAGTCACTCGTCTTCCATCTGAGAATGGTGTCTCAGTTGCTGTGGTAACCGACACACACGCGCTTTAGAGTTAATAAATCTACTAGAACAGCGTCACTGGGAAATAAGGACACCATGTTGGATGAGTATGCGGCACAATCACTGCTGTGTATTTATGGAAATTAAAACACTGACAGAGATCTGATTTAGCAAATCACAAAAAATTCATAGAAAACTAACTTGGGTGAGTTTTTTCTAAGTAAACTGGATTATGATATGTAATCATTTTGACAAAGAAGCGACATGGGTGAAGTTCTTCAAAACACTTTTCCACAAGGTGCCATCCAGTTCCAGACCACAGCGGGGTGAAGATAACGAAAAATGGGCTGACTTGGGAGACAGAGATGCAATCAAAGAGGTCATCCGAAAGTTGAAACCATCAAGAGCCCCTGGACCGGATGGTATTACAAATATTGATCTCAAAAACCACCCGGAGCAATGGGCCACTTTCATTAGTGCTGTCTTTGTGAGATGCATGGAGGCGAAATCCATACCAACATCATGGACCTCATCCATCGTGGTCCCCATTTACAAAAAGGGATGTAAGGAGGACCCGATAAATGATCGTCCCATCGGGTTACTCGACGTGATTGGCAAGGTTTTCGGCTCCCTACTATTGAAGCGCTTCCAGCTTTGGGCTAGCACTGCACCGTGTGCTGACCCTTTCCAAACAGGCTTTACAAAAGATATTGGGACTAGTGCCAATATCATGTTTATGAGCATCCTCAAGAGCAAGATCCAGAAGGGGGGCCCCGAGAGTCTTTGTGGCATTCATTGACCTGGCTCAAGCTTTTGACCAGGTTTATCGAGAAAGGCTCTGGGGCAAATTAACATTGTGGCAATGCCCGCCTGCAATTTTGCATCCCATCCGTGCACTTCACGACAAAACAAAATTGAGGGTACGCCTGAGTCAACAGGGCTGGCTATCCGAAGAAATTCCATCGTCGAGAGGGGTTAAACAAGGGTGCCCCTTGGCGCCTGTGCTTTTTCTTGCATACATGGGTGACTTTAAAGACTCTGAGGAAAACATAAGATCATTTCCACCCACAATGGGCACGATCAAATCTACTCGCCTTCTGGATGCCGATGACATGATACTAATTGACAATACACCAATTGGTCTTCAGCACCAGCTCGACAACTTGGCTTGCTACATACGCTCGAACAATTTAGAGATTAATATAGGAAAGACCAAGATCGTGTCTTTGGAGAAATTCCAAAAGAAAAAAGAAAATTTCAAATGGTTCCTAGAAGGTACTCAATAGAAAAGGTCAACAAATTCAAGTATCTGGGAATGACCCTTGACGCCTCTAAATCGGACATGGCTATGCAACAAGTCCTTCAAGAAAAAATAAGGAAGCTCACTGCACAAGCCAGAGCGATGGAAAAAAAAAGTGGTTGTTTCTCTTTTGTCCCAGCGATTAGCTTCGACAGAGCTAAGGTGGTCCCATCTATCAAATACGGCGTAGAAGCTCTGACCCAAATACCGAAAAAAATATGGCTCCAACTTGCAGGGTATTTCTGGAGATCTGTGTTAAATTTGCCGAAATCATCTTGCATGGTACTAATCAGACGTGAATTAAGCCTCCTCTCTCTCCAAGCCACAATTGAACGGAACAGCATGATGCTGTATAGGAAAACGTTGCTGGACAACCACCCTTGTATTTTGAACGTGATAAGACTGGAAACGACATGAGAGCGGTGCAGTATGCTTAAGGTGGATGAACTAGACTGGATCAATTGCCGCTTAGTTTAAATCGACAGCGCATTTACCGGTGCAAGCAAGGAAATTAAACTGCATACCGAATTACCTAAAAAAGTTTCAGAACAAAACATTTAGGAACATTTTTCTTAGAACACGACTTTATCTCCTAGAAACAAATGAGATCTTAGCGGTTAGAGGCCTTTCAAGTACAAAAAAGTGCTGTTTATGCGAGGGGGAAGACCAGATCGAAACCATAAAACATTTGCTCTTGGTTTGTCCGCGAACTTTAACCATTAGAGAAAGGTATTTGAAGCTACTCTTGGCTTCTTCACACATCCTGGAAGAAACTCTGTGGTGGGAAAGACTTATCAGCAGTGAAAAGACTGCATTGGGTAATAGCAAAGGCACAGATCCTGAAACAAACTCTAAGTGGGAGAGAGTGTTTTAGGGCGTAACCCATAAATCCAATCCAGAGTAGTTTGTTACATAGGAAATTGCGAAAACAAACAGCTTCTGTTATGTTAAGTTTCACATCTTTCGTTTTTGTTCTTTGTTTTACTTTCTACATGTATGTGTTCTTTCTTGTAAAAATCGCTAATCCGATTAAATCAAGTAATAAAAAAAAGAAAAAAAAGATGTAATAATTTCTGATTGCTGCATGCGACAAAATTGATAGGAAAAAGTTGTTTATAAATAAAAATACTCACAATCACTCATGAATACAATTCCTAATTGTCAAACAGAATCAAGAACTGAATATATGATGGTGGTAAAAAAAAGTAATCATCATAGTGTTATCAATGTAAAAATATCAATGGGTGTACTGACATCCTAATACGGGATTACAGATAACAGTTTAAGTCCCAATCCATGTTCATACCATGAAGAGAGATGGAGTCTAGACGATCACGCGAGTACATTTCTCGCTGTAGTAGGAGTCTGTTCAGGTTACCTCCTCTTCTCAGGGTACATACTTGTTCTAAAATGATGGACCTAATTTGAACTATTGTATGTCTTTGTTGAAAACGTTGAGCTACCAGTGATTTATTTGATGCCATGCTGATATTTGATTTGTGTTCTGACCAACGGGTTTTGCCCATCCTCGTTGTCAGACCAACATAATAATCCACAAGGACATTTTATGCCATATATTATGTTTCTGGTGTCACATGTTGAAGACTGATTTTGTGACCTTTGTAGGGGTGGGTGATGGAGTTCCCTTCAATCAAGTTGTGACAATTGTTACAATTGTGGCATGGAAGAGTACCGTTATGTTTTTGATTTTTCTCCCTCATGCAGTGTCTGCCTCAGCCTCTACAGTCCCTGAAGAAGGAACAGACTTATACTGGTGCAGTAGTGACCCCTAGTGGCTAGCCAGTGATATTGGCTGAAGCCTTGCCCAGGACAGCAAGAACAATAGACAAACAGAATAAACTAGTTTCCAGTTAATACAAGTATTTGCAAAGCCAATAGGCCGGGCGTTGCAACCATAGTGGATTAGCCTTTTTTTTTGTGACGTGGGATTTTCACCAAGAAAGCATACCCTCTACATTTGAAAAGCCAGATCTATTGACTTCTGCAAATAAATGCCTCCTTTTTAATGAGGTTTCATTAATGGATGTTGCAGACCCCCCTTTTTTTAACTTTATTAGGTATTCTAGCTCGCGGTAGAGGGAGTATAATATTACCACATTGTTTTGGAACTGTGGTAACTTTTCAGTTCTTTTGGAGCCAAAAGATTTACCTGAAGAATTGAAGAAAACACCCCAATTCTTAAAAATAAACCTTGCTAAATGATCTGACTTCAGGCCCAAAAAATGAAGTTTTTCTTAGAAGCAACCTTCTAAACATCCCCCTCCTTCCCATCTTACATAGTAGCAGTGGCTTTTACAAAATAGCCAACCCAGTAAGAGAGCCTTCCTCATGATGCACTCATATGCCGTTTTTCTCCTTTTCCGGGAGAATCCAGAAGCAGCCACATGGCCCTAGTTCTACGAGAAAGCCTGTGTCTGCAAAATGCTTTTCTGCAGAACATCTTCTGAATGTGGTGGACTTTTTGAAGGTCATTTCAGCCCCACCCTTGGTCATTTTTGGATGTGTTACCCCTGCACCTTCTGCCCCTCCTGATTTTCTCCTCCATCTTAAACCCTCTCATAAGTTACTTTAAGAAGCATTCACCCCTTCCCCTTGGTTCACTATGTTTTGATCTATGTTATTTAGAGGGTATTCTTGAGAAAGGCACTCACTGTTCAGAAGATTGTTGTTTTGCATGTCACCCCTTTGGCGAGGTAGATAAAAAACAAACTGGCGAAGCCTAAGAGGGAGAATTCTCGACTGTCTCAACAAGCGCCTGAAAGTGCAGAGTACTTGCATGGACACATTTAATAACTCGATTCGTTTCTTCAACTTGATTGAGTTGTAAAGCCAAGAAACTGCAACATCGACAGCACAGGCAACCTGGAAGATGAAAGGCTGCTGATCGGTAAAGCTACGAGAGTGGTGACTGCTTATAGGCGATGCTGCAGGTCAGTTAATGCTGCCGAGCAAAAGGGAGGCAAGAACAGGATGGAGCTGCCAGGCAACGCACGCAGTGAAAGTAAGGGGACTGGCTGAAAGGCAGCTGAGACTGCCGGCTAAGAGGGACAGGAAATTGACATGTCATGTTCTTTCTCCTCCTTTCCATAAAATATATGCATCTTTCAGGTACCAGCTGAAACAAAACTAGACCTCTAGTTCTGTCTAATTTCGAGTACTGCAGTAGTCTCTATTTTGGGCCTAAACAAGTTAACAATACGTCATTGACAACTACTCAAGAACCAAGCAGCTGGAACCTATCTGAATGCACTTAGTTGTCTACACATACATGCTGGGTTTCTATTTAAAAGAAACTTCATAGTTCACTGCAACATGACCGATGGGTTCTATGTCATATTTTGGCTTTTTAAAGACCAAACACAAAAAAGGCAGATTTAATCGGGCCGTTTTGTGTTGGCTTTAAAAAGCGGAAATTTGACATACTGCCCCCCTCCTTGCCTACCCCCGCTCCTCTCCCGCTACTTCTCTCGTTACTCAGGGGGGTTTAACCCACCTGGATCCTCAATTTTAACAACCACCACCCCCTTCTCGACTCAAATCACGACCCTCCCTCTCTGGCAAACTAACGCTGATCTCTATCAATCCTTTCCTGGGAAAACTCCTGGAAAAGCTGGCCATCACCCAGCTTAACCTACATACTGAATCTGTTGGTTGTCTCCACGATCACCAGTCTGGCTTCAGAGCAGCCAGAAGCACGGAAACCAAACTGCTCTCCAGACACCTGTGAAGACTTGCTCTCTAACCTAGACTCTAACCTTCTGTCTGTCCTCATTCTCCTTGATCTATGCTCTGGTTTCCACATGGTCAACCACGCCATCCTGCTAAAATAACTTGGGTATCACTGGGCAGGCTCTAGCCTGGTTGACCTCCTTTCTCACTGATCGATCTTCCCAGGTCCTTCCTCTCTTCTATCTCTCTATCTACATGTGGCGTTCCCCAGGGGTCTAACCTCTCTCCCTGGCTCTTTAACCACTATCTGGCACCACTGCATCTCTACCTTATGTTCTAACTTTCAGTGTTATACAGATGGCACTTAGCTCTCCTCAGGCTTCCCTCAGCCTGTTCTGCTCCTTCTCTCACACCTGACTGTCTGTCCGCAATTCTGGAATGGTGTGCCTCCAATGATCTATGCCTTAATGCCAGTAAGAGGGAAATCCTCCTCATTGGGACACCTCCTGCCGCATTCCCTCTCTCACTCTGGCCGCCCACCGTTGGCCCTCTACCTGCACCTTCCTGTGAGGCTAAGAACCTTGGTGTCATCTTCGACTCCACCCTCTCCTTCTCTCCTCACATCTCTGACATCTCTAAGAAGTCACACTATCAGCTACACCTCCGCAGAGGTATTCTTCCTTTTCCCACTTTCTCCCAGAAGCTCACTGTGTCTAGAGCTCTGGTTCTCTCTAGGCTGGACTACTGCAACAGCCTCTTTCTAAATCGGCCTGCCTCTACACTTCACCCATTACAACTAATTCAGAATAGGACTGCAAGACTTGTCCTTGGCCTCAAGCCCAGGGATCCTATCTCTCCCTGAAATCTCTCCACTGCCTCCCTTTGGCTGCAAGGATCAAGTTCAAAACCCTCTGCATCGTCCACAAGGCTTTCTGGGCAAGGGACCACACTACATCCAACTTCCTCTTTCTTTTCCTAAGCATCTTCCTTCTCGAGCCCTCCGCTAATCCACCTCTAAATCTAACTCTCTGAGGGTCAGACGCTTCTCCAGGCAGAGAGTGGGGGATAGATCTCTGTCCTCAGCTAGGGCTTACATCTGGAACAGCTTCCCTACCTCTCTCAAACTTGAGCAGGACCACCTAAGATTCCGGAAGCATGTCAAGACCTTCATTTTTGCTTCCACTTTCTCTCCCCCCTCTCACTTGCTGAGGCCATTGTCTGCTGCGCAAACTGGTTACCTGGCCACCCACTGAAGCTATGAGACCAGGCTCCTGTAAGACCAGTTGCTTTTGCACTGCCTCCGGGCCTCTCTACCACTTAGGCACTGTATCAGCAACCCTGCAGTCCCCTGACTCCCTGCACTTATGAGCCACCTCCCTGGCAGCACTTACACGTTCCATTACACTCTACCTCCCCCTTTCCCCTGGCACTTCTCCATCCCTGCACTTGTGCAATCTAAATGACACAAGGCCTGGTAAAATTGTTGTTTTGTCCTGCTTCTGTCTTCCCTTCCTTGTCTTGTTGCACCTAAAAACACTTGTGTACAGGCGCGTTATAAATGAATTATCAAATCATATCATATCCTCCCACACATTCAGACAGACACATATACACAAATACATACTAAAACTCACCTCTCACTCCCGTGACGACTCAACTAGGGCTCACATCACTGAGCCTGTCAGCCCCTGTGCGCACTTGTGTGTGGCAGGGAACCATAGTTCGATTTAGAAAGACCACTCTGTGCGGTCAGAGAGTGGTCTTTCTAAACTGATATTTTTTATCCGATTTTAAAAAGGTCTTTTGACTTAATACCGAATGATGTGGGCACAAAATGCATTTTTATCTTTCTTGAAAAGGTACATACCCAGAGAAACTCAAAATAAACTGGAGAAGTCTGACTTATTGCAGCTAAATATTAAAGAAAACGCAGGGGTGGCCAACATTCTTTTTAGTCCAACCTTTGGAAGTCCACCCCAAAAAAACTAAAATAGCAACATTAACACTTGAAAAAACCCAAAACCATGGCTTTTCACTAGGTCCTTCTGAGTTACCACCCATATAGATGAGTCCTTGCACTTCGGCTCTTACTTTAATCCCTTCAACAATGATGCTAACTCAGTCTTAATTCTACCCCATCCTCTCCAGCACTTGACAACGTTGCACTACTATCCCCCAACTGTTCTTCCTGCCACAGGCCCAGAAATCAATATGCGACTAGAAGTCAGATTTTAAGTTCAAGGATTTTTACTCTAACAACAGAAACCAAATCAAATAGGTTTGATGAAGGTATGTGGGTGGAGGTTTTACAGAACAAAACAAATCAAACTCTTCTAGCACCATCATCCGCAGTCTTCCACTCTATCTCTTTCTGTTAGGCTCCACCTTCATGGAATATAGACCATAGAGTAATTCACGATCCCTGCACTACTTTCTTGTCAGTATGTTGCTCATCTGCTTCTTGTCTGAGAACATTTTAACACCACCACTGCTGGGCCTTGAATCATCAGGATGTGGGCCTGTTGGAAGACTCTGTAAGATCCTTTGCAGCATCTTGATGGACCTAAAGGTTGTTGGGTGTAACCCAATCTTGGGCTGCCAGGGACCTTATTGCTTGTGTTCCACCACTAAGTTAGGGGTCTCCCCAGAAACATGACTCCAAGCCAACTCTCCTTCTTTGTATCTCTTTCATTTTTTATATCCCTCCTCCTTTCCACTATTTGTCTCGCCCCTTCTCTCCTCTGTCCGTGTCTCTTCATTTCCTCCTTGATGATTTGCTCTGCTCCAATCTGGCCCTTCTCACTCCCCTCCTGTTAACTCAATTTGTCTTTCTCCTCCTCCTAACTGCCTCTCTGCCTCTTTCAGCCTCTCAGCCTCCCCTTTCCTATTCGTTGGCACTTTTGTTGTCATGGCCTCTACTTCTCTTTCTGCTGTTCTCTTGAACAACCCCTCTCAGCTGCACCACTACCAACTCCACAACTCCTCCTCTCTTTGCCACCTTCTCTACTTTCCTGTCTTCTGCTCCTCTATTTGATCCTCTAGCCTTCTTGTCGGAATATCTCCTCACCATCTCCTTCCCACTCCTCCACTCATCTATCACTTTGTTCTCTATATCTCTACTCTCACATGCTCACCCCTGATCTACAACATGCTGTCTTACTTCTTTCACCTACAATTTACAGGTCCCACACCTTTCCTGATAGATTGTCCCCGTTTATGTTCTAGCAGATCCACCCGCTTACACTGTACACTGCATAATTTGATTCCGCTGGGGCTTTGGCTTGAGTGAGACATGTGTTGGGGCAGTTCGCTGGAGAACGACCAAACCCCCAGCTGTACTTAGTTGTGTTTGTACTGTAGCATGGCAAAGCAGCCCAAGGCTTTGGACCCAAGTGGCTGACATTTTGTTTAATCTCATTAGTCTCCACGGCCATGTCTTTGTCATGACCCTTGCCCCTGGCCCTCACTGGCAAGTCAGCCCTCCAGTTAGGACCAGGTCAAAGGCCTTAAAACCTCATCCAAGACTCTCTTGGAGTCAGTCCTGGCGCCTTTGGCACCAGGCTCAGAACCATCATGAAAACCAACATTAGAATGGGACTATTTACTTGGGACTATTTAACTTGGGGGGGTTCAGCCAACATGGAGGCACACACATAGCTCAGTTACAAGGAACTGAGCTATTCGGTCTAGTCTTTTGGGTGTGGCAGGCCTGGGACTACTTTACCTGGACTACTTTGGGTGTGGCAGGCCTGGGACTATTTTACCTGGACTACTTTACCTGAGACTATTTAAACCACACCCAAACAGCAGAACATGCTTTGCGTTATTCTGCTGTGGGCAGCTTAACGCTCACCGTGCCCAGTTCTTTGATGCCAGCTTAACTGAAACAAGGACCTGCATAGAGAGAAAGAAAACTACAAACTTACCTGGAACAGTATCCTGTCTTCAATCTATCGCTGACTTCAGTTCCACTCACCTGAAGGTACGAACGCCATCATCCGGCACCGCATGCATCCTGGAATACCATAACCTGGAAAGAGGAGAAAGAAAGACAGCATTAGTAAGCGTTTACTCACGTTTCCTCCCGAATGAAGAAAGCCACACAATTCTTTCCTGGGTAGTCATCTCCTGGTCAGTATCATTGCTGGAACATTACGGCGCTCGGCGAGGAACATCGCAACCTGCAAGGAGAGAAAAGACACAGGTTAGCAATATAAAAGGCGAAACAGTGCCGCGCATCGCGCATTACTCACCGGACAGCATCGCGCACACCACGCTTTCGCCTACCGGCCCATGCTCATCTTCAAACTGCATGACACACCAAAATACCTTTCCATACCTAAAAGGAAAGAAGCAAGACATTATTATTCGAACTAAACGGAACATAAGAACTGCATATAAAGACTGTAAAGCAGCAAACCTATGGAGTCGCAGCAGGCCTGGATTCCCACACGGGGGCTTGCACCAGTAAAGTAACTTGGTCGCTGCTCGCGCCCATATCTACGCGCCCCTGCCACGAGGACCAGGATGGAAAATCCACCTTTTACAATATTAAGGTGAGGATCAGGCCCATAAAGACAATCTGGTATTGAATCCAGCTCTCCTATATTGCAGACCCATATTTAACCAGAGGCATTACCAAGGGACTGGGAGAGGGTTCGAGAGTGCAAGTCATCCAACCAGGGCTGACCTTGGCTCTTCCTGGCTCACGTTGCCTCTGCTGAGTTTCGATGCAGCCATCTCTTCTCATTTTAGCTGGAATATGAATCCTGTCCTGTTTGGCCTCTAGTAACCTGAGTTGATTCTGCTTTTGTGTAAAGTGGACTCGCCCTTATATAATGTGCTTCGTTGAGGTAGATATGTATAGCTGGCGCCTGCTGTGGTCTATCTATCTACTAAGCATAGCAAGCCACACTGTTTTCTTAGCTTTCTTGCGGTTTCAAGCATATGTACAGACCTTAGCTGGTTGAATGACTTCATCCTGCTTTATAGTCTAAGCTTCTTTATATTTCAACATCGTCTCTTCTTCTAGGTTCACGATATCCTTATTCATGACTTTTCGTCTCTTGTGTCTTCTTTGGGTCATCTTATCGTCTATCTGCAAGTCTGTCCGGGCCTTCGTGACGTCACCATTCGTCTTCAATTAAGGCCTTTGTGGTTTCTTCCGGGACAGTGTTTAGGCTATCTTCATTTCTTCTTATTTGTTGGTAGGGTTTTCTCAATGGATACCTTACTGTGCATGGTTTTCTAGGTATCGGTACTTCAACAGGTGGCACTGGGCAGAGCCCTACTGCAGCTCTCTGCTGGTTTATTTTCTCATCATACTTCACATATTTTGGTGTGAATGTTTCTGGTACTTCGAAATGGGCGATGGGAGTGCAGGCTTTATCTGGGACCTCCTCTACACTCCCCCCTATGGGTAATTCATCGACCACTTCCGCTTCCCCCTTTGGATTCATCTTACTTGGTTCCTCTGTATTCACCTTTGCTTCATCGACTGGGTTAATTCCTTCTTCATCTTCTGGGTTTGTACATGATGGTTTGAAGAAGTGTCTTTTTGGAGTCCATATTTTTATTACTCCTTTCAGGCTTCCTGCCTTTTTTACATGTTCGTCTTTATTCCATGTCATTAATTGGCATTGTCCATTTGGGCTGCAGTAAATCCCTTTTCCCTCATAATTTCTGCGTTTCCTGGGGAAAAGAAACTTTGTACCTTCTGGTTCATGCTTGCTGGCCTTCAGAAAGTCATCGATCTCCAGGCTTCCATCCTGGCTTGACATCAAACATGATCTTCATCTCTATGGCTTTCTTCGCAGTTTTCTGGCATTGTGAGATTATTATCTTGATGACACAAAATCCTAGTAATATCATCAATAGCAGGGCTCCCAGAAACTTGAATATGTCTGCCATCCATTGTGGGACTCAGGAGAATAGTAATCCAAACCAGCTGTCATCGTCAACTTTGTCAGTTTCGTCGATCATCTGGTTCTGTAGCTTCGTCAGCATTCCTATGGCTTCTGTTAGAGTTCCATTTTCTTCGTCGTGAGAAGGTATAAATGTGCAACATGATTCTCCAATTTTTGCACAAACTCCTCCATCCATAACTGTGATCATGTCAAGGACGTATCTGTTTTGGAGAGTCATCAGTCGGATTGCTCTTAACTTTTCCTTAATCGCATTGAATCGTTTTATGGTTGTGTTGCTTGTCTGTAGCAATTCCCATCTAGTTATCTGCAACCATTTATTATTCACTCCAACTTGGATTCTCGGCATAAAAATCATTGTGAACACTGATGAAGTGAGGCTAAACAGCCTATGTTCATATGGTATTGCATGAAATGCTTCTTCTAATTTGGCAGAGAAGTCATATTCTCTCTTCATTCGAGTTATCAGTTCCACAGATCTCCTCTTGCTCAAGTGAGCATCTGCTTTCGGGAAACTGTCAATGTTCAGGTCGCTTTTTGGGATCACTAATGCTGGAACGTGGACATTCACTATTGTGCATATGTCTCCCCAGTTTTTCGGCAGTTTGATATATGCCTTGGGTCTGCATGCCCAATAATGATCCATAATTACTGCGGTTCCGTGATCCATTCCTGGAGCATCAAAAATTCATCCACAGTTCTGATTCTCTCCCATCTTTCTTGTGCCATTGTTCCTGAAGCACAATTTCGGGTTTTCTAGTGGCACTATCTGCAAGGGTCCTCCTCTGTCTTCGACCCATGTCAGCAGTTTTGCGAGTTTTGGCCATACTGGTTTGCACAGTCTTTGTGAGTTCTCAATTGCTTCCTTACAGGCTCCAAGGACCATCCATGCTCGGCTTATCACTACTCCTTGCTTCCATCCATTTGGTGAAAGTACTGTTCCCCAAATCTGCATATGGCCTCTGATTTTCCAAATTTGTGCCTCTTCTGTAGTTTTCCCTTGGAAATTCAGTCTCGGGTTCACTTCCCATCTTATTCCTGCTCCTTTAACTTTAGGTTTCTCGTACCTGATCACTTGATTCCTAGTGTGAGCTCTGTTTCTTGTTTTAATGTCCTGGACATAATCATCTTGATTGGGATAAGCTGTTTCAGTTGCTCATATAAATGAGGCGTCACTTCCCATGAACTGGCCTCGGGTCTTGCACATTGCTACGTGTGACAGACAGTGTGCTGTCGGGACATCAATTTCTACAGCTACGAAGAAACGGTAGAAGTGCACAAACAAAGCATTTTCCTTCTGAATTTTGTCTTCAAACTTCTTTCATGTGCTGGTACCAAATGTTGTTTCCAAGATGTGCTGTGCTGTCCAGGTAGTCGTTTAGTTCATTGTCATCTTCATGCATGCTTCTCTTGATTCTTAAGGTTTTCCTGCAGTTCAAAATAACCACATCTCTGAATGTCTCTGTATGGCTTTTTCTTGCTGGAGGATCGTCAGATATCCTGGTCCATGGTGCAGGTCTCTTCATCTGTGCCATTTGAGTGGACGGGAGTCTGGCAACTCTTTCCTGGTCCTCATGTATCTTTTCTCTGCTGCATGCAAATGCCCATGCCAACCACCCTGACACTGGTCTGGTATATGGCTGTATTGCAGACCTGGTACTTGTCCCTTGTGTTAGAAAAGTGTGATTGGTAATACAGTCTCTGCTGTTTTGTTCTTCATTTCCTCTTCTAGTTTCCTTGCTCTGGCTATGTATGGGAATAATGAGTCTACTATCAGTTGCATCCGTGCAGAGAGTTTCTCTGAGAGCGGCTCTTGTTTTCTTAAGAGTTTCTGATATGACTGCTTCTATTTATCTTTCTCTTAATTCTTCTTGTTTTCCCACACTATCTTCTGTGAAGGTTTTTATGGCAGGCAGTCGCATCTTCTCTGCTGCTTTCGTTTGTGGTTCTGCGGTCATTGATACTAGGCCTGTTTTGTGTGCATTCAGTGTGTGTGTGGGTGTAGTTGTCTGTGTTTTTTCTTCATTCATTTCATGACAACCCTGTCTCCGGCTTTCCTGCTCATTCGTTACCTCAAGTGTGTGTGTATCATTGCTAATTACATTAATTTCAAGTTCTTTTACTCTACTATCAGATCTCCTAGGGACTGGAATGACTATATAAGGTCTGGGTGCTTTTGTGGGTTTCATGCGTGTATCATCAGGTGGGTGCACTGAAATTGGAACGCTTCGTGCACCGATAAAGAATGCAGTTCTGATCGTTAATGATAGTAAAATAATGATGAATATAATACATAAGTACATTATGGTTCTATATGTTAGGCAACAGCATTTCTTTCCAGAGAAGCGAGGGTGCCTCTCTGCTTGTGGAAGGACCAGGTTGCTGCTCTGGACCCCCATCTTAATCATTCAACAAATGTCACTGGTATTATTCCCCCACCCAATATTGTTCATCGAGTTCTGTGTCAAAAGTGTCAGTTGCATCACAAGTGTCCTCTTGTGAGTGTCAAATTGTCTTTTGGTGCAGGATACAGTTCCTTTGCAAGACTATGGGAAAAATTAAATAGAATAACGTTTCAGTGAATTCCTTTACTGTGCATGTTCAAAGTACGTAAGCTCCCAGTTCACTCCTGGAATCTGCTTCAGTCCTGAGGACGTATTGGACACTGACCAACATGAAGGAATAGGGAAAAAATAACAACAAGTATAACAAGTGAAGTTCTTGAATCTGCTCCTTCGATCTGTCCCTCGCCAGAAGGCTTTCTAATAATCTTCTCAGATAATCTCTCTGATGATTGGAAAGTTCCACTTGGAGTATGATTCCATGAAGGAGCATTCCCATCTGTGCGACATTAGCTGGATCTCTGATGAAGGTGAGGACCTCAACATCGATAGGTCTCCCCACCAGCTCTGGAAAGTTAGTGACTAGGTAAAAAAGGACATTATGTGCCAATCTGCCGTCTTATGGTGACAGGGACATCTGTCCTATTTTGCTGGGTTCAGGATTATGTTTTTTCCTTGATGTAAACAATGTCTGCACTGTCCGGTCGCATGAGTGTTACTAAAATGACGATCTTATTTAAAAGATGGCTTAAATGTTCGGTGTCTGCTGGGTCACAAAGAAACGTGAGTGTGTCTGTCGTTCTTCCAATAAGAGTTGGATAGTCTTCGATTATGCGAAAGAACAGTGTTCTGACAAGCTCATTTATTTCAGCCTGAGTTGGGAACATTTGATACCTTCTCACTGTACTCAGGGAGTAGGATAAATTGTTCGGCAATGACAGTGAGGAGTTGTCTTATTGTCTTTTCATTTTCAGGATCTTGTAAAAAGTCTGTGACACTGGTGAGCCTCCCTACCAGTGACGTGTATGACCTTAGTAGTAAGTCGAAATAGGCCTGGATTCCCACACGGGGGCTTGCACCAGTAAAGTAACTTGGTCGCTGCTCGCGCCCATATCTACGCGCCCCTGCCACGAGGACCAGGATGGAAAATCCACCTTTTACAATATTAAGGTGAGGATCAGGCCCATAAAGACAATCTGGTATTGAATCCAGCTCTCCTATATTGCAGACCCATCTTTAACCAGAGGCATTACCAAGGGACTGGGAGAGGGTTCGAGAGTGCAAGTCATCCAACCAGGGCTGACCTTGGCTCTTCCTGGCTCACGTTGCCTCTGCTGAGTTTCGATGCAGCCATCTCTTCTCATTTTAGCTGGAATATGAATCCTGTCCTGTTTGGCCTCTAGTAACCTGAGTTGATTCTGATTTTGTGTAAAGTGGACTCGCCCTTATATAATGTGCTTCGTTGAGGTAGATATGTATAGCTGGCGCCTGCTGTGGTCTATCTATCTACTAAGCATAGCAAGCCACACTGTTTTCTTAGCTTTCTTGCGGTTTCAAGCATATGTACAGACCTTAGCTGGTTGAATGACTTCATCCTGCTTTATAGTCTAAGCGTCTTTATATTTCAACATCGTCTCTTCTTCTAGGTTCACGATATCCTTATTCATGACTTTTCGTCTCTTGTGTCTTCTTTGGGTCATCTTATCGTCTATCTGCAAGTCTGTCCGGGCCTTCGTGACGTCACCATTCGTCTTCAATTAAGGCCTTTGTGGTTTCTTCCGGGACAGTGTTTAGGCTATCTTCATTTCGTCTTATTTGTTGGTAGGGTTTTCTCAATGGATACCTTACTGTGCATGGTTTTCTAGGTATCGGTACTTCAACAGGTGGCACTGGGCAGAGCCCTACTGCAGCTCTCTGCTGGTTTATTTTCTCATCATACTTCACATATTTTGGTGTGAATGTTTCTGGTACTTCGAAATGGGCGATGGGAGTGCAGGCTTTATCTGGGACCTCCTCTACACTCCCCCCTATGGGTAATTTATCGACCACTTCCGTTTCCCCCTTTGGATTCATCTTACTTGGTTCCTCTGTATTCATCTTTGCTTCATCGACTGGGTTAATTCCTTCTTCATCTTCTGGGTTTGTACATGATGGTTTGAAGAAGTGTCTTTTTGGAGTCCATATTTTTATTACTCCTTTCAGGCTTCCTGCCTTTTTTACATGTTCGTCTTTATTCCATGTCATTAATTGGCATTGTCCATTTGGGCTGCAGTAAATCCCTTTTCCCTCATAATTTCTGCGTTTCCTGGGGAAAAGAAACTTTGTACCTTCTGGTTCATGCTTGCTGGCCTTCAGAAAGTCTCTAATTTCATCATCAGTTAGATCTCCAGGCTTCCATCCTGGCTTGACATCAAACATGATCTTCATCTCTATGGCTTTCTTCGCAGTTTTCTGGCATTGTGAGATTATTATCTTGATGACACAAAATCCTAGTAATATCATCAATAGCAGGGCTCCCAGAAACTTGAATATGTCTGCCATCCATTGTGGGACTCAGGAGAATAGTAATCCAAACCAGCTGTCATCGTCAACTTTGTCAGTTTCGTCGATCATCTGGTTCTGTAGCTTCGTCAGCATTCCTATGGCTTCTGTTAGAGTTCCATTTTCTTCGTCGTGAGAAGGTATAAATGTGCAACATGATTCTCCATATTTTGCACAAACTCCTCCATCCATAGCTGTGATCATGTCAAGGACGTATCTGTTTTGGAGAGTCATCAGTCGGATTGCTCTTAACTTTTCCTTAATCGCATTGAATCGTTTTATGGTTGTGTTGCTTGTCTGTAGCAATTCCCATCTAGTTATCTGCAACCATTTATTATTCACTCCAACTTGGATTCTCGGCATAAAAATCATTGTGAACACTGATGAAGTGAGGCTAAACAGCCTATGTTCATATGGTATTGCATGAAATGCTTCTTCTAATTTGGCAGAGAAGTCATATTCTCTCTTCATTCGAGTTATCAGTTCCACAGATCTCCTCTTGCTAATGTGAGCATCTGCTTTCGGGAAACTGTCAATGTTCAGGTCGCTTTTTGGGATCACTAATGCTGGAACGTGGACATTCACTATTGTGCATATGTCTCCCCAGTTTTACGGCAGTTTGATATATGCCTTGGGTCTGCATGCCCAATAATGATCCATAATTACTGCGGTTCCGTGATCCATTCCTGGAGCATCAAAAATTCATCCACAGTTCTGATTCTCTCCCATCTTTCTTGTGCCATTGTTCCTGAAGCACAATTTCGGGTTTTCTAGTGGCACTATCTGCAAGGGTCCTCCTCTGTCTTCAACCCATGTCAGCAGTTTTGCGAGTTTTGGCCATACTGGTTTGCACAGTCTTTGTGAGTTCTCAATTGCTTCCTTACAGGCTCCAAGGACCATCCATGCTCGGCTTATCACTACTCCTTGCTTCCATCCATTTGGTGAAAGTACTGTTCCCCAAATCTGCATATGGCCTCTGATTTGCCAAATTTGTGCCTCTTCTGGAGTTTTCCCTTGGAAATTCAGCCTCGGGTTCACTTCCCATCTTATTCCTGCTCCTTTAACTTTAGGTTTCTCGTACCTGATCACTTGATTCCTAGTGTGAGCTCTGTTTCTTGTTTTAATGTCCTGGACATAATCATCTTGATTGGGATAAGCTGTTTCAGTTGCTCATATTAATGAGGCGTCACTTCCCATGAACTGGCCTCTGGTCTTGCACATTGCTACGTGTGACAGACAGTGTGCTGTCGGGACATCAATTTCTACAGCTACGAAGATACGGTAGAAGTGCAGAAACAAAGCATTTTCCTTCTGAATTTTGTCTTCAAACTTCTTTCATGTGCTGGTACCAAATGTTGTTTCCAAGATGTGCTGTGCTGTCCAGGTAGTCGTTTAGTTCATTGTCATCTTCATGCATGCTTCTCTTGATTCTTAAGGTTTTCCTGCAGTTCAAAATAACCACATCTCTGAATGTCTCTGTATGGCTTTTTCTTGCTGGAGGATCGTCAGATATCCTGGTCCATGGTGCAGGTCTCTTCATCTGTGCCATTTGAGTGGACGGGAGTCTGGCAACTCTTTCCTGGTCCTCATGCATCTTTTCTCTGCTGCATGCAAATGCCCATGCCAACCACCCTGACACTGGTCCGGTATATGGCTGTATTGCAGACCTGGTACTTGTCCCTTGTGTTAGAAAAGTGTGATTGGTAATACAGTCTCTGCTGTTTTGTTCTTCATTTCCTCTTGTAGTTTCCTTGCTCTGGCTATGTATGGGAATAATGAGTCTACTATCAGTTGCATCCGTGCAGAGAGTTTCTCTGAGAGCGGCTCTTGTTTTCTTAAGAGTTTCTGATATGACTGCTTCTATTTATCTTTCTCTTAATTCTTCTTGTTTTCCCACACTATCTTCTGTGAAGGTTTTTATGGCAGGCAGTCTCATCTTCTCTGCTGCTTTCGTTTGTGGTTCTGCGGTCATTGATACTAGGCCTGTTTTGTGTGCATTCAGTGTGTGTGTGGGTGTAGTTGTCTGTGTTTTTTCTTCATTCATTTCATGACAACCCTGTCTCCGGCTTTCCTGCTCATTCGTTACCTCAAGTGTGTGTGTATCATTGCTAATTACATTAATTTCAAGTTCTTTTACTCTACTATCAGATCTCCTAGGGACTGGAATGACTATATAAGGTCTGGGTGCTTTTGTGGGTTTCATGCGTGTATCATCAGGTGGGTGCACTGAAATTGGAACGCTTCGTGCACCGATAAAGAATGCAGTTCTGATCGTTAATGATAGTAAAATAATGATGAATATAATACATAAGTACATTATGGTTCTATATGTTAGGCAACAGCATTTCTTTCCAGAGAAGCGAGGGTGCCTCTCTGCTTGTGGAAGGACCAGGTTGCTGCTCTGGACCCCCATCTTAATCATTCAACAAATGTCACTGTTATTATTCCCCCACCCAATATTGTTCATCGAGTTCTGTGTCAAAAGTGTCAGTTGCATCACAAGTGTCCTCTTGTGAGTGTCAAATTGTCTTTTGGTGCAGGATACAGTTCCTTTGCAAGACTATGGGAAAAATTAAATAGAATAACATTTCAGTGAATTCCTTTACTGTGCATGTTCAAAGTACGTAAGCTCCCAGTTCACTCCTGGAATCTGCTTCAGTCCTGAGGACGTATTGGACACTGACCAACATGAAGGAATAGGGAAAAAATAACAACAAGTATAACAAGTGAAGTTCTTGAATCTGCTCCTTCGACCTGTCCCTCGCCAGAAGGCTTTCTAATAATCTTCTCAGATAATCTCTCTGATGATTGGAAAGTTCCACTTGGAGTATGATTCCATGAAGGAGCATTCCCATCTGTGCGACATTAGCTGGATCTCTGATGAAGGTGAGGACCTCAACATCGATAGGTCTCCCCACCAGCTCTGGAAAGTTAGTGACTAGGTAAAAAAGGACATTATGTGCCAATCTGCCGTCTTATGGTGACAGGGACATCTGTCCTATTTTGCTGGGTTCAGGATTATGTTTTTTCCTTGATATAAACAATGTCTGCACTGTCCGGTCGCATGAAGTGTTACTAAAATGACGATCTTATTTAAAAGATGGCTTAAATGTTCGGTGTCTGCTGGGTCACAAAGAAACGTGAGTGTGTCTGTCGTTCTTCCAATAAGAGTTGGATAGTCTTCGATTATGCGAAAGAACAGTGTTCTGACAAGCTCATTTATTTCCGCCTGAGTTGGGAACATTTGATACCTTCTCACTGTACTCAGGGAGTAGGATAAATTGTTCGGCAATGACAGTGAGGAGTTGTCTTATTGTCTTTTCATTTTCAGGATCTTGTAAAAAGTCTGTGACACTGGTGAGCCTCCCTACCAGTGACGTGTATGACCTTAGTAGTAAGTCGAAATAGGCGACTAGGTCCTTTGTGATGTCTCTACTGTGGGACACCATAAGTGATTCCGAATAAGGTCTCGGTACTGAATGAATCGGGATACTGTATTTGCTTCCAATGTCAATATCCTCGGTCAAATTTTGTCATAGTCTTTTTCTCATTACGGCTGAAGTGTGCCTCAGTCCAAAATTCAAATCAACAGATTATGTTGTGGCTTATACGTGCAATTTTCTTCTTCACCCTGCAACTAGGATGCACAGAGTTTCTGTTTTTATGTCCTTATCCCCTTTTTTGCTTAGAGGAAGTGTCCAAATTAAACCACAACTTTGCAAAAAGTTCTTTGTCTTTACTTTGCTGGTCACGCGTCCTTCTTCCACATCATGGATCTCGTCTGCACGTGCTGTTGTTCTTCCCCGTCGCTCGTCGATTCCTCTCATTGGGGTTTAGGCAGGGGGCCTTCTTCGATGTAGGGTTTGATATCAACGAGAAAAATCCATGCTCTCCTGCCTTGCAGCTTCACTGCGGACGGAGTGCAGTCCTCTACGATAAAAGGGCCATTGAATCTTGGCTCGTCCCACTTTTTCATTGTATGGTTTTTCACGAAGAAGGCGTCTCCAGGGAAGACGAGTGGAACACATAGACCTTGAACTGTTGCAGTGTCTCCTTCTGTGTTCTGTGCTGCGCTGCACCCTTTTCGTTGTCGCTGCAGCTGGTCTGAAATTACAGTAAGGCAAGATGTCATGCAGTTCAGATAGTTTTGCATTTCAGACCCTAAAACCTCTCCTGTTGACTGGGCATCACATCTAGCGCTATCTCGGGATGTTAGGGGAGTTCTCATTCTTCTTCCTGTGGTTATCTCGTGTGGCGTAAGATGATGGTCTGAGCCTGGTTTGTTCCAAAGTGCATACAATGCCAGTGGAAGGCAGTGCAACCACCCCCTCCTTAGAGTAGGCTTCAACTTGGCTATTCTCTCCTTCAACAGGCCATTGAGCTTCTCACAGATTCCATTACCTTGTGGATGATAACCCGACGAGAACTTGTGCTTTATACAAAGGAGCAAGTTAATCTGTTCAAATATCGAATTAACAAAGTGAGGGCCATTATCTGATCTCATGACTTCGCATACCCCCCACCTTGGGAACACTTCCCTCACTAAAAACTTTGCCGCACAGGTAGCGTTTGGCTGTGTACATGGACCTGCCTCTATCCATCTAGAGAATGGACACACCACAACAATTAAGTATCTGCACCCGTTGCATACTTGAATCATGTCGACATAATCGACATGCAAGTGCTGAAAAGGCCCATTTGGCCTGGGGATGACTCCTCTCATAACTTTTAATGTGTGCCCAGCAGTGAATTGCTGGCAGATTATGCAGTTCACCATAAAGAATGCAACATGCTCTGCTAAATTCGTTGATAAACCAGTCTTCCGCGAGCGTTGCTGCTAGATTCTCCTTTGTCATATGCGCCGGGTAATGTAACTGCTCCAGCGCAATTTTTTTTTTGGGATAAAACATTTTTTATTATCAATTAGTTATAGCATATACAAAACAACCAAAACCAAAAGGAAAAAAAAGATACGGCCCGTCTTTCAGTAGTAGTATTTCTTGCATCACCATTCTCGTGGATTACGACCATGGTCACAATGTAAGTGTTCAGATTAACATTGCCCGAGTCCATATACATCAGGGCCCTCCCTCCTCCCATGTCCCCCATATTTTAGAGGCTTTGTTGGGACAGCCTCTTGCGGTATAGCTCCGTCTTTCGATCATAGCACATGTGTCCATGTCCAGTGCCCATTGCTCCATTGGCGGAGGCTCCGGGACTCCCCATTTTTGTGCAATATTGCGCTTCATTAGGGCGGCCGCCGTATGCAATAACAGTTCTTCCCATTTATTCAGTTTGTACTCTTCCGGTACACCCAGGATTAGGACCTTCGGGTCCAGTTCTATCGTTTTGGAGAATACCCGGGCCAGTTCTCGACAGCAGGCCTCCCAGAAGATTCAGATGCAGGGACATGACCACAGTATGTGAAAGAAGGTCCCCTCCTCGTCCCCAAATCTGAGATAGTTCGGGTTCGTTGCTTTTTTCCACCCAAACAGTGCAGTTCTAGGATAGTACACTCTATGCAGTATTTTGAGTTGCACCAGTTTGAGTCTAGAGGAGATGGCAGCTTCCTGTGGGTGCATTAGTACCCGGATCCAGTCCTCAGGGTTGATATTCCCTACATCTGTTTGCCACTTGGCCTTTAAACTGGTCAACTCAGGAGTCGTGAAGGATGTGATGGTATTATAGAGAATGGATGTGCATTTGGAGGGGATATATTCAGGCAAAATATTGCGTTCTATAGGTGTGTAGTCCGGGATGTTGTTGTCTGTCGATATGTGGACTCTCAGGGAGTGAGATATTTGCATGTGATGGTATCTCTCGGTGTCTGGGAGCTGAAATTTGCGCTGTTAATCCACAAACGGGGCAAGATTCCCATCTTTCAAGACATCCCCCACTTTCTGAATCCCAGCTCTCACCCAGCATGGCCATGGTTCGAATTTTGCAATCTCTCTCAGGTTGGCATTTCGCCATAGTGGTTGCACTGCTGTTATTTTATTCCCCCACCCCACAAACTTGTGTACGTTCCTCCAAATGGTGATGATATGTGCCTTTGTTGTTAGTGGGGAGGATCTAGGGGGGGCTTGATACAATAGGTGTAATGGATCGGTGTCATGCATGGCTCCCACGTCAGCTTTTATATGGGGTAGATCTGGGTCCCCGTGCAGTAGGTCATTGACCACCACCAGTTGTGAGGCCCAATAGTAGGTCTGAAGGTGGGGCACTCCAATCCCACCCTCCCAGACCGACCTCTGAAGTGTGGCCAGGGCGATGCGCGCCTGTCCTCCACCCCATAGTAGCTCCCTAAGGAAGGTTTCCACCCGACCAAATTCAGCTCCCGGGATCTGCAACGGGGCGTTCTGAAGGACGTAGAGGAATCGTGGGAGGGCCAACATTTTATAAAGAGCGGCTCTACCC
Source organism: Ambystoma mexicanum (assembly GCF_040938575.1). Classification (NCBI taxonomy): domain Eukaryota; kingdom Metazoa; phylum Chordata; class Amphibia; order Caudata; family Ambystomatidae; genus Ambystoma; species Ambystoma mexicanum. Next base: position 1,094,074,600 of record NC_090929.1, read on the forward strand.
ATGAGGGTCAGGGGGAGAAGCTTCCAGTGTTGTACGTCATTAGAGAATCGGTCCATAATTGGTTGGAGATTGTGCGTGGTGTAACTGGTAAGATCTGTTGTTATCCAGATCCCAAGGTATCAGAAACCAAACTGTTCGGTGCGACAGGGGCATTCCCGTGGGTCAGTCTGTCCTCCTCCCTTCACCGGGAAGAAAACGGATTTCTTCCAATTGATCCTTAGACCGCTAAATTCCCCGTATTGGACGAGCATCTGGATCACTATGGGGCATGTCCGGGCGGGCTCTCCCAGATATATTAGGAGGTCATCCACGTATAGGGATATCTGATCTTCGTTTCCCTCTGGCCACCTGAATCCCGTCCAGGATGTGCTCTGGCTGAGCCATATGGCCAATGGTTTTTATCGCGAGAGCGAAGAGAAGGGGGGAGAGAGGGCACCCCTGTCGTGTGCCCCTGCCCAGGCAGAAGGAGCGAGAGGTCCACCCATTCACCTTGACCTCCGCCCGCATGTTTATATACAGCAGCTTCACCCATCCCAGGAACCCTTCCCAAAAGCCCATACGTTCCATGATCTCCCAGAGGCTATCCCATCGGACCGAATCGAAAGCCTTCTCAAAGTCGATTGCCAGAAGGGCAAGCAAGCTGTCAATGGTGGGAGCCCTTTCCAATGCCAAGTGAAGTCGACGCAGATTCATTCGGGTCGATTTGTGTGGCATAAAGCCACATTGGTCCGGGTTTATTAGGTTATCAGCTACCGGTTGTAGCCTGTTGGCCAAGGTCCTCGCCATTGATTAACGAGATTGGCCTATAGGAGGCACACTGCTCCTGGGGCTTGTCAGGTTTAGGGATGACCACGATGGTACCCTTGCACAGGTCTTGCGGGAGAGTGCCTTGTTCTCGGGCAGTCAATAACATTTTATGGAGGGAAGACGTTATATTGTTCCCACCCAGCTTCTGCCAGGTTTCGACTGGGCCTGGCGTTTTCCCGGTCTGCAATTGGGCTAGTGCTTCAGCCACCTCGGTCTCCGAGAGATCAGAGTCCAGGCTCGCCTTCTGATGTGCTGAGAGAGTTGGGAGTAGTATGCCATTCAGGAGGGTTGGGTCCAGCCTCGAGTAGAGTGCTTCATAGAATTGGGCAAAGGCCTCGGCTATCTCTGCGTCCGATTGGCACCTTTCACCCCATGGGGTGATAATCTCATGAACACAGCGTTGTCCCTCATTACCTTCTCTCCAACCAAGCTAGCATTCTGCCGGCTTTGTCCCCATGTTCATAGATTCTGGCTTTGGAGTCCCAATGGGCTTGTTTAGCATTGTCTAGTAAGAGGTTTCGGAGGCGCTCGGTGGCCCGTTTAAGGGAGAGCTGGGTCTGTGGGGATGGGTCAAGGATGTTTGCGTTCTCCCATTGGGTCAGTTCTCCCTCCGCTTTCGCTATGTCTTGGAGTCTCTCCTTCCGTTTATTCGCGACCCAGGAGATTAAAGCGCCCCGCAAGACGGCCTTATAGGCCTCCCAGACCACCACTGGGTACTGTTCTCCGTTGTCATTAAGTTCGAAGTACTCGGTGGAGACTTCAGTACAGTGGTCAACTAGCTCGGGGAAACCCAGGTAATAATTGTTTAGTCTCCACGTTCTACGGGGGGGGGAACGCCCTGTATGCAAATCTCGAAAAGTAGGAGTGAGTGGTCTGAGATGCCCCGGGGAAGGAAGTCAGCCGCCAGCGCCCTGTAGAGATCTGTGTGTGGGAGAAAGAGATAGTCAATCCTGGAGAGGGAACCATGGGCTCCAGAGTGAAAGGAGTACCCCCTAGTGTCCGGGTGTAACTCTCGCCAAACATCACCCAAACCCAAGGCGGACGCAAAGTTAAAGAGCTTCGTGGGTGTGTCCGGACTGCGTTGTCTGAGATGTGTGCGGTCAGTGATGTTGCACATGACATCATTAAAGTCACCCCCCAGAAACAATTTATTAGGGCGGGGAGTATATTGAGACAAAAGCGGCCCTCTCGTTCCAAAGTGTTCCCAGGATTAGCACATATCGACCCCGAGGGTCCTGTTCCAAGCATTGGAGGGCAAAAGGGATGCATTTATGTATAAGAATGAGAGTACCCCTAGATCCCATTGTGTATCCCACATGGAAGGCAGCCCTATAGTTAGTGCATTGGAAAAGAGAGCAGTTCGATCCCGCTAGGTGTTTTTCGGATAGCAGGGCCACATCGGGGGAGTGTCTACTGAGTACTTGCTTGATCAGGCGCCTTTTAATCGCGGAGCCCATCCCGTTTACATTCCAGGTGAGCACCTTGAGAGACTTGGGACGTTCAGTCGGGGTCGACTGGGGTTGTATGGATGCCATTCAAAAATCGGGATAAAGGGTTGGGCGGGTGTTTTACGAGGAAGGTATCCCCGTTAATGGTAATGTATTGCAGTGCGTGCCTGAAGTGGTGAATGTTTTGCTGTCTAGACCATCTGTAGCCTCGTCTTGCCATGAACCATAACAGTCCCTGGAGCTTGCAACGGTGCGCTGCTCCCGGGGCAACAAAGAACTTGTTGTAACTTTCCCTTCCCACCCCCTCCCCATACTCCACCCAACACGAAGTACCTGTAGCCCCAACGTCGCTGACACTCAAAAGATGTAGGGTGTCAGCTTTACAAACCCTTGATCAAGTTAAAACTAAAGAAATTGGGGGAAAGGGCCGTAGCTTTTCCCCAGGTGCAATGGAGGTACGCCACCGCTAGCCAAGTTATTATTGATGTAAACGACTTACATTAGCTTTGTGTCACAACCCTGCACAATCTATAGTATCAGTTCGGTTCCACACCCGCCTGTGGGATCAGGCACTCCTGTGGGAAACCAGCCAAAGTCAGTCCCCGGCTTCCGCCGGTTGGTTCGGTGAGGGTGGCTGGTCCTGCTCCAGAGGATGGTCTGCTGGTGGTCTGGGGTTTCTGCCCCTGCTGGTTCGAGGTGTCGACCAGTCCCCTTCAATGTGCTGCTCCACCCATCGCCAGGCTTCCTTTGGGTCGTTGAAGCGGACCGTTGCACCCTTATGATAGATTTTCAGTTGAGCCGGGAAGAGCAGGCCGTATTTGACTCCCATCACTTGCAGCTGTCTTTTAAGCTTTTCAAAGGATTGCCTTGCCTTCTGGACCTCCCGTGTGTAGTCTGGGAAGAAGGCTATCTTGGACCCGTTAAAGGTGATCGTGCCTTTGGTTCATGCAAGGTGCAGCAGCGCATCTCGGTCCCGATAGTTCAATAGTTTTGCTATCACCGTTCGCGGGGGAGCACCAGGCACTGGTCTGCCAGTGGATATTCGGTGTGCCCTCTCTATAGAGACGAATTTGGAAAAGGATTTCTAGTTGAACAGGTCCATCAGCCACTGCTCCAAGAAGAGCTCCATGCAGGGGCCTTCAGCTTTCTCGGGAATACGAGAATTTGAATGTTGTTGCGCCTGGATCTGCCCTCTCCCTCTTCGACTCTAGCCTCCAGAGTCTTAAGTTTGGCAGAGACTCCTTGAAGTTGTTGTTGCACTGCATACAGCCCGTCCTCCGTGTTGGAGATTCGCTGTTCCGCCTGACCCGTTCGTGCCAATAGCTTCTGCAAGTCATGTCGGAGTAGGGACACATCCAGGCTTATTCCATCCATTTTCTGCTCCATTGATGAGCGGGAATCCGCTATAGCTGCCATGACGTCTCTTAAGGAGAGTCCAGATGCAGAGTCCACATCTTCAGATGGCAACGGCTGAGAGTCAAGGGATAGTGATGGAGGAATCGTGTACTGGTCGATTCTGTTTTGCATGCTGGGTCTTCTAGTTTTGTCCTTCCCCATGTCCACTGCCGGACCCCTCGGCGTCTTCCTGTGTCCTGAGTACGGTCCCGCCACACAAGGGCCCGGCCCCACAGGGGTATCGCACAGGTCGATGAACACAGCCAGCACCCTGTCTGGGTTTAAGTGGCCACCCCCAACCGAGGCGGGTGGGGGGAAGGAGGGTGTTAGTAGAACGGTGCTTCCCCTGTTGCAGACCGTTAGGCAGTGGTGGAGCCGGGTGGTGAACCCGTGTAAGCGGCTGTGCTGGCCTGGCCGCAAGGTGCAGGAGGTTTTGCTGATCTGCACCAGGGGTGCTTTGGGCTTGGTCGGGTTCAGTGCACTGATGTGCCACCACGTTTTCCTCTCGGAGACCCAGTGTCCGTACCACTGAGGGCAGGGAAGAAATGGAGGATCCCGCCCCCTTCAGACGGCTCCAGACAGCGGCAGATTTCCCCCAGCCGCGCCTACTTGTTACGGCAAACTCGAACCAGCCTTTGCCCCCTTGTCCGTCATTGTGGACGGTAGTTGGAGTGGAAGAAGGGTGTCAGTACTTCCTTAGGTTATGTACAGCAGTGTGCACCAGGGTCGCCCCCTCTTTTAACAATTATCTCCCAGTTCTGTCAAAGTATCTTAAGTGGAGGGGGGCCCTGGGGACTTGAATTCTGCCGTGAGTTCCAGTACGTTGCTGCGCCCCTCGCTTCTCCAGTAGCTGAGAGCCCCGGACGACTCTGTGGGAGTGTACATTAGTTATGAACGTCTCGTTACGCTCGGGCGGGAGCTTCTACCAGTTGAACATATCAAACAGTTCCTGGGATATGTGCCGTGTATGGGTCCACTTGCGCCACTCCCGTGGGGGAGTTATGCTGCTGCTCGCACGGGCCCCTCTGCCGGGACCGAGATGAGGCAGGGTCTCAGGGTTTCCCAGCTCCGGGTAAGACGCTTCCCGAACGGGAAGAGGCAGATGAGATGTACCACGCGCTGGGGTTCTCCGCATGTACTCACCAGCGGGACAGCCTCTGCTGTGTACGGGTCTCTGCGGCGGTGACCAGATGGCTGCGCCCGTCTCTCCACGTCTGGGCGGGGCGGCTCCGAGCCCGGTTCACTGATTCCTCTGATCGGGGTCCCACGGATCCTCGCCTCTGCTTCCGGCCCCCACCAGTTCTCCGGACCTCCGTCTTCAATGCTGGCCGGCAACCACCGCAGGGTGTGTGTGTGCTCCGATCCCCACTCAGAGTGTGCCCAGAGTTCTGGCGGCCATCTTGGTTCGTCTCCGGGCTGCGCCGGCATCTCTTTCCCTCGCTCCTATCCTTGCGGCCCCGGTGCGTTTCAGGCTGGATTTCGCCCCAGAGGTACCCTGGGGCCCCACGCACCGGAGAGTGTATCTTGGGGTTCAGCAGATATAGTTAAGTAGTCGTTTGGAACAGGAAGTCAGGCCGTGGCAGCGGGAGATCCGAAGGCACACGTCTACCACATTGCGCAGTTGGCCACGCCCCCCTCCAGCGCTATTTTTAATAGGGCTACAGGCATTACTGGTTTACCAGTGCTGTCTTGTCACCACAAACTGTCAGAGGGGTTTAAAGAACACCATCGATGTTTCCACAAGTTCTTCTCTTCTTGTGGTGCCTCCCCATGGAGTTCCGTTAGCTGCGTTTGCCCAAGGCTATTATAAGCTTCAGGTGTTGTTCGTGCAATCAACATTCTTTCATTGGTACAGGCAACTTCCACTTCCATAATCGTCTCACTTTTGGATGCCATATGCTTGGCTTCCGTATCTGCTGCTTGGTTTCCGCGTGAGATAAAATCTGCCCCTTTTGTGTGGGTAGCACATTTCACGACCGCTATGCCCACTGGGAGCTGTAGTGCCTTAATCAGCCTGTCCAATAAGGCTGCGTGCTGCACTGGTGTGCCATCTGCTCGGAGGTAGCCCCTCCTCTTCCAGCGTGCTAGGCCTGCGTGCACTGTCGACGTCACATAGGCGGAGTCACTGTACACCGTTACTTCCTGGTCTGCGTGGTTCTCAATGGCGAGTATCAACGCCAATAATTCTGCAGCCTGTGCTGAGTAATGGGATGGTATTCGCACACCAACAAGTACTTGAAATTCTCGATCTGCTATGTGTTTCACCACAGCGATGCCTGTATATCTTTGTCCGTCATTTTGATCGATCCTTGAAGACCCGTCAATAAAGACGATCTCTCCTTCTGCCAAGGCATTTTCTTTCACCCTGGGGATTTCATCATAGAATTCTTCCTAATTTGCACAGTCATGAATCGGCTCTCCTTCATTGACTGGCTCTGCTATGAACATGGCTGGATTCAATATTTTACATCAGACTATTTTTATCGAGGGATTCGATATAATCACTTCATAAGCAGAAGCTCTCTGAGATGTCAATGTGCCTTTCAGTTTCTCTAGAATAGCAAATATTGAGTGCTCGACATACAGCGTCATTGAGCATCCCATTACAATGGTTGTCGCCTTCTCTATGGTGAAAACCGCGGTAGCTAGACTTTGTTTGCATGGGAAGTGCCTCTCATTACTGGGTCCAGATTCCCACTGTAATAAGCCAGGGGCTTGTACCCCAACAAGGTTCTTTGAGCGAGCACTGCCGTCATGACAATGCCATTTGTGTGTGAAAACAAGTAGAATTCCTCTGCAAAATTGGGGATCCCTAGATCTGGAGCTGTGCAAATAGCTCTTTTGAGTTCGGCAAACCATTTCTCCACAGCCTCAGACCATTCAATCTTTTCTTTCATCACTTGGGTCTTCTTAAGGGCCTGAAGTAAAGGCTTAGTGTAACAGCTGTAGTCGAAGACCCATGCCCTGACATAGTTGCATAGGCCAAATAAGCTCTGCATCTCCTTTATCGTGTGCAGCTTAGCTGTGTTCAATATGGCTTCAGCCCGTTCTGTGGTCACTTTCTTTCCTTCATGTGAGATCAGCTAGCCTATGTACAGCACTTCCTGTTGACAATATTGTAATTTTTCCTTGTCAACCTTACATCCTTTCTCAGCCAGTATAGTCAGTAGCTGAACTGAATCGTGCCTGCATTGCTTTTCTGTTGTGCTGCAGATTAAGATGTCATCCACATACTGCAGGATGACACTTTTCAATGCAATATTGCTTAAGTCCATCTGCATGACTCTGTTGAAAATAGAAGGGGACTCACAGTACCCCTGTGGTAGCCTCGTGCTTTTCAGACGCACTTGTCTGAATATGAATGACGTCAGGTCTTGTGAGTCACGGTGCAGCGGGATTGAGAAACATGCATTTTTCAAGTAAATCACAGTGAAATACTTTGCTTCAACGGGTATATTACATAGGATTGTAGACGGGTTAGGGACTAGAGGGAACTCGGCCTCAACAATATTGTTTATTGGCCTTAGGTCCTGTACTAGCCTCCAAGACCCCCTTTACTTTTTTTCACAGGATACACTGACGTATTACATGGTGACTCTGACGTTACTAAGATGCCCTGGCCCATCATGGCAGAAATTGTCTTAAAAATCCCCTCATCTGCCTCTCTGGGCATTGGATATTGTCGGGCTCTTGGTAGAATTGCTCCTGGTTTCAGTTTAATCCTTACTTCTCGAACCCCCTTCAAGAGACCCACGTCATAGGGTCCGGTAGTCCACACTGAGACAGGCACTTTAACTATATCGTCATCAAAATATTCAGGACGTTTTAGTGCCAACATCATTCTCTGAGGTACTTCTCTTTTAATCATCTTTACCCAAAAGGTGAGACTCACTTCCACCATTGTCTCTCCCATTTCTGCTTGCTCTTCAAACAGATCATCATCATTGACGTCAGTCACTCGATATCCTTCTTCAATGGCCATTATCACGCACCATTGTCTGCCCTCGTCATCTTAACCGTCAACCAAGACCTCTTTCCCTCGTATTGCTGCTGTGTGTATCATCATGGGAAATACTTGTCCCTTCTCCTCGTGCATCAGTATTCTTGGTCTGAATAAAAACTCTTCTGGGGTCCTCATGGTTTTCTCAGCAAGGCCTCGCAATCCTGCCATAAGCACACGCATGCCATATGCAAACATTTTTGGCTCTAATGGTATGGCCCTCATGGCTATGTGTCCTGAGTATGCTCTAACCATTTCGCAAACATTTGAATAGTGCATTCCTGGAGTGGAGCATACTATGCCCTCCTCCGTGAACGAGATTGTCATGTTCAACTTTGTCATTATAAATATTTACTGGGGTCTGTCGAGACTATAGTAGAGGTACATTCATTTTGCAATCTCCTATAGAGACTGAAAGTTGCTTTGTAAAGGGAACTCGACTGGTCACTCCTGTAAAACTCTGAGTATCTATGGCCTCGCCGGACAAGGAAAATTTGCCTTCACTTATGCACAAGAGTGTTGCACCCGTGTCAACTAGGAAGGAATATTCTTTATCCCCTACAATGACATCCACCATGGTTTCCCTGTGAGGGTCTGGTGTCACCGATAGGATAGAACACATCAGGGTTCCCAGTGAGCTGTCCTAGCTTATATATAAATTCGGCCCACTGTGTGCTGGTGGATTTCCCCCATTCCCATTGTTACCCCCATTCCAGGGTTCTGGGTCTGTCCTCTGTTCTTCGTCTGAGATAATTGCAACGGTGCCTGTTGGGATTGTCCTTGTGGAAAATCCCCCATGCTTTGTGGTTGCACTCCTTGCTGCGTTCCTTGTGCCTGTTGTTACACCGTATGATTTTGTGCACCACCCTGCTGTAATGCCCTGTCATTCCACACAGCCAGCAAACTAGCGGTGGTCGGATCATTTGCCCATTTGACATATCTTGGTTATCATTTTGCATATTTTGAAAGCCTCCTTGATTATTTTGGAAACCTCCCTGATTGCTCTGCCATCCTCTTCCCCTAAATCCTCTTCCCCTTGAATAGAATCCCGTATTGCCCTGATTATTCTGTTGCAGATTATCCACCTGCTGCATGCTTGGTGCAGCTGTGCTCGTTATCATGGCTCCCTCAAGAGCATACTTTGACAATTTCTTTTGCACCAACTTTGCATCCTCACCCTTACAAATTACTTCCTTTTTGCAATTCTTTTCTTGCAACAGTCTAAAATAATGTGCGATGGTCCACTGTATTTCAGCCCAAGGTTTGGCTTCGATTCCCACCAATTTCTTGAGTTGCTTTTGCACCGGCTCTGGCAGCCCTTGGCACAGTATATGGTAAAACACAGGTATAGATTTCTTCCATGATTCATGAGTCTCGAGTACCCATGCGTCTTGGAAATTCTGTATATAAATTAACGGATCTGCAGAATCCTTCATTTTTCGAGTCATTATAGCTCCCATATCAGAAGTATCTGGGTAAAGTACTTGTAGCGCTTTCCATACTGCGGCTCTACAATTGTTAAATGGAGCTCCGTCATGCGAGGTATTAATTGTGGTTACACCAGGGTAGCCTGCTCATGCCCACACATCGTCTGCTCTCTCACCAAGTATGGCGATCAGGAGACCTTTGATGTCCCCTATAGCAAGCGTGTTGCCTCCTGTCAATTTTTCTAACTCATGTATCCATTTTCCGGCTCCCGATTTCAGCACTGGAAGCTTGTTTTTCAAATTTTCTCGATCCATGTGTGGCTATGGAATATATTGCGGCCTTATTCCCCCCTTCTCGAGCAACAGAAATTGGAATGTGCAACCATCTCTCTCTTCTCTCATTGTTATCCTATCTATTGCAGGGTTAATATTCCCACATCGGCATCTACCTGGCAATGCCCTTAGTCTATCTACATAGGGTGGCGAAGACACCCTCCTCTGACCGTGAGATACTTCTTCATATCGGTCCGGCTGCGTGGCAGACTCTGATGCTCTTGGTGCAGACTAAATAGCGTATGACCATCTTATTTCCTTTTCTTTTGGGAGTTGCCTTTCACTTTGCCTCCCTTCTTTGTTTTCTTCACGCTCTTCCCTTTCGGAGTTGGACATTGTCTGTCCCCAATTCACGCAACTTCTTGTGTCTTGATTGTTTCTACTGATTTCTAATCTATCTAGGTATAGTTCCCTATTCCCACAACTTTAGGTGACATCCTCAGTGTCATACAACTGAGTGCTTTCCAGGCGCTCGTCTTCCCCCTCTCCTTGGGGTATTTGTTCTAGCCCCATTTCATCATATATTCTATCAATGGTTTCTCTGATGCTTCTGGTGTCGAAGTCATCATCAATATATGTCCTGGATGTGCCTGGCACTGAATCGTACGCACGAAAGAATTCTTCGATGTCTTCCAAATCTACAACTGGAGTGGGTTTTTTAACCTCTCTCCCCAGATATTCATGATCCCGTGCTCTCTGTCTTCGCTTACTGTAACGCTCACCTGATTCCCGCAGAGGCGCCGGTCTTGACTGGGTGAATGCCGTATCTTCAAAGGTGATGTGTAACACACGGTTGGCTCTTTGGGCTGGACCTCTGTGCACTGTATGTCTGACTCGAAGAGTAAGATGTCTGCAGATCGAAAATATGGGATTAATGAACTGAGGTTATTGGGTGCCTCTCTCCTCTTCCCTTTCTCTTCTCCTGTAGAACCCCAAAGGTTAACGCCCTCACCTTAGGTAAGTGAACGCCGAGCTCTCCATCTGCCTCGGGGCAGGGTGCCGTAACCAGTTTCTTCACTGGATAAGGGTGCAGGCCTCTTGACCTCAGAGGACTGCTGTCCGTCGTTAACTGCACGAACGGTAAGTTCTGGGCACTTCAAATGTCTTAAAAGTCTTTTGTAATGATATCTCTTGTTTTGCAGGGTTCCGGCGATGGCGGATGGCGGGCTGATGAGAGTTGAGGATCGAACCCGCGTGAGGAATAGAAGCGCCTGGAAGCACGTAAGTAAGCGCTTGTAGCCTGCTTCACGATGCGCACTAACTGTCCCTTTTATCTTGCAGGTACAAGTTCGGAGCTTTAGAGAAGCTGAAGGGTGCTGGAATACCCACTGGATTCGGCGTGGGAAGGAGTAATGGCACGTGAGTAATAAAGTTGCCCAATTTCTTTAAACGCACCTTCTTTTGTCTTTCAGATGCGGGATGCAGCGCCGAAGGCCTCCGGAGCGTGCGAAGAGCTGGTAAGCTTTTGTCTTTCAGATGCCGGAATGCAGTGCGAAGACCTCCGGAGCATGCGAAGAGTAGGTAAGCCTTTGTCTTTCAGATGCCGGAATGCAGCGCGAGGCGTTGGTGACAGCAGATGGACCAGGTAAGAGATGCGCTGCCACTGAAGACCGTAGTGCTAACCTGTTCTTTCTTTGTCTTTACAGGTGCTGCTGAAGACTGGATTCCAGGATGGTAAGCCTTTGTTCCCTTAGGCCCAGGATCAGAAGCAGAAGACACGATGAGCGTTCTGCTGCAGAGAATGCAGAATAACACAAAGCAAGATTCATCCATCGGGTGTGGTTTAAATAGCCTCCTGTAGTGCTTAGGTGTCTCCTTCCACAGCCACGCCTAGGTAAGAAAAGAGTTCCTGCTTTCCAGAAGAGTTCCAGTGTTCTGAACCTAGGGAGCGGCTCCTGCCCCACCCAACAGGAAAAGTAGTCCCAAACAGAAGAGGATCAGGGGTTCAACTGGCAGGTAAGTAAGCAGCATGGTCTGCTGCAGGTAAGTCCACCCAAGCATTATGAGCCCGGCGCTTCCAGCGCTGGGACTGGGCATCTTTATGAGCCTGGTGCCACTGGCGCCAGGACAGGGTCCAAAAGGTCCCAATTGGGACTGGCTGGCACTCGGAATCGGGGTTATGGGTCTGCTTCCAAGGGAGTCGGGCAAGTCCTGATCTTTTGGAAGCAGAGATCATGACACTTACGTTCTATATCGTCATCAAATTCTTTGCACTTCCTGGCCTCGTCTCTGACCCTATCTTCTTCCTTTCTCTTTTCATTTTTACGTTCATCTGCCTTTTGAATTTCCTCATCTCTTCGTCTCCTTATCCTTTTCTCACGTATACTTTGCTCTTCTTCTAACCTTTGCTGTTTCTGTCTGTCTTGATCGTTGGCTGCTCTTGGGTTGTGATCAAGCTGTTTTTCTTGCTCTTCGCGATATAGCTGTTCTCGCTTTTGTCTGTCTTTTCTTCTGATCCTTTCGTCTCTTAACTCCTTTTCTTTCCCGTCCTCTGTGTCTCATCTAACCTCTCTTTTTGTCTCGCGTCATAGATGCCTTTGACATCGAATTTCAATAAAATTTGTACTCCCATCCATTCGTCTTTCACGAATGCTATCTCATCAGTTCTGTCTTTGCTTCCCTTCCATTGCTTCCCTTCTCTCTCCTTGTCGAGAGATGCACTTGTCTGTGCCTGATCTTTGCTTTCATCATTGCATCTCCCCTTGTCCCTTGGGACTGTGGAGGCAATATTCTTGTCCTTATCCTTCCCTTGCTTTTTGTCACTACTATGTGTAGGTGACTCATATGCGGGGTTGCTGTACCCCGTGGCTGCTTTAAGTTCCCTTAACGGGTATAATCCCTCATCCTTACTTTCTTCGACTCTCACTTCGGGTGGAGCAGGTGGCGCAGAAGGCGTCACACCCCTCAATGCATACATTACGTATCCAATCTGTTGGTGGATCTTCCTCCTTTCCCTGTTCATACATTTTCCACAACTCGAGAACAGCAAGGCATTTTTCTAACTTCTTGCCTGTATATGTGGCAAACAAATATGTCGTTGTGCGTTGTAAGACCCATTTTGTGGCCATGGCATAAACATTTTGTGGGCGGTACCCTTAACCCACTCAGTACTATATTTCTTTAGCTTGGGTGCATGTTTTGGCAATTGCTTGCATAAGTGTGCCAATGGAGTTATGTCTTCCATGCTTAAATCTGTTCCCTTTCCTCTTATATAACACTTGTCAATGCTTTCATGTGGTTTAAACAGCTTCAAACAATATGAGCGAGCACCAAATATCGCAAGCTCCAATCCAAATTTTCCACTACATTTTATATCTTCCGAATTATTCAAAAACATCAATTCGCGTGCAATTTTGTCTCAGCTATCAAATCGCATGAAATTTTAAATCAGTTCTCTCAAAAAAAGTCAGTACATATGACGTCAGAACAGAGAAACATGTAAGACAGACGCTTGACAGACGCTTGACAGACTAGACGGACACCAGTTGGACACAGATATCTCTGCCTCTAATCATTACCCCTTCATGGAGTGTAAATGTACCCCTTTCATGACGTCTTTAAACGTTGTGGTAGCCTAGTCGTTCCCCATTATGTGGGACTCTGGGTACACGTTTCTTCTAGCTGCTGTATTAAAGCGCAGGAATAAGGCGAATCCTCTCTCTTCTCGGGTGTCTGCCCCGGTAACCTCTCTCTACTTTTATTACTCTCGAGTCATTATCCATATATATATATATATATATATATATATATATATATATATATATATATATATATATATATATATATATATATATATATATATATATATATATATTACATGGCCACGGTAGGGGGGGTCCCAAAACTTTTTTTTTCCCAAAGACTGAATGGGAAAAAACTTTGCGCACGGCTACAGCCCGAACCGCTGGACGGATTTACACCAAATTTGCGGCAGGAGCGGCGGCCTGGTCCCGAAAGTGTGCTTTTGCAAATTTGGTGTAAATCCGTCCAGTAGTTTTTAAAAAAATGACCAAAATGTAAAGCAAAAAAATTAGTGATATCTGTGTTCGCTTCGCGGACGGACTTCCCTGTTCGCTCCGCGGACAGCACCCCGATTGGCCCAGCGGCTTGCGTCATGTCCGCAGACATGCGATGTGTTCGCTGATTGGGCAGCGTGGTGCGTGATGCGCGTCAGATTTTCTGTCGCGCCCGCCATCTTGCATTTGCAGACGTCCGCAGACAGCGCGGTGAAAGTTTGTTCAAAATGTGTATTTAGTAGAGTGTGTTGGTGTGTAGAAGTCTTTGGGGAGGATGGGGGAGTATGAGATAGGTTCAAAGTTGTATTTTATTTATGTGCTAGACGCTTTTGTTGTGTTCGATTTGTCTGCGGACAACACGGCTGTTCTGGAATGTTCGGAAATAAACAGAATGGATTCGGTGTCAACTTGAAAGTGTTCTAAGAACACTTGTGGGGTCTTGGAATGTTTGCAGGGGGTGTCCTGGAGACGTTTCTGTATTGTTCGTTGGCAAGGTGAAAATGTTTTAAGAACAATCGCGGTGTCCTGAAATGTTCGTACATAAAGAAAATGGGGATGTCCTGAGGACGCTGTTTGTATTGTCCTCTGGCAAGTTGAATGTGTCCTAGGACCTTCCCCCTGTCCGCGGACATAAAAATGGTTGCAATGCTTGCATCTATGGGTGTGATATGCTGCGGTGGTTGTGGCCTGGGTATAGAATGTTGGGTGCATGGCCATTTGGCCATGCACCCAAGAGTGTATGTCCTGGCCACAACCACCGCAGCATATCACACCCATAGTGGCTTTTAACTTTGGGTCAAAAACTAATTTATAAGGAACAATGTTATAAGCTTGTATGGGTGTGATATGGTGCGATGGTTGTATTTATCTTGTTATACGTACTATTTGGTTTAGTAACAGGAGTCCATGTTTTTCTTGTTCATTTCTGTAATAAAAGAAAATAGCATGTTAGTATTAGTATTTTATAATGACTTATTACATTGTACAATCAACATTTTCTTCTTTTTATTGACCCTCATATTTAGTAGATTACAAACCAGAGTACTGTGCAATTTGCAAAGTTTCTGTGTTTGTTGCTAAAATCATTGGGTCTTTGGGAGAAAAAAAATCCATGTTGGATTAAAAAAAAAAAAAAAAACCTTTTTCTGTTATGCTACAGTTTATTTATTTGTTTGTTTTCCGCATTTACTTGTTCTTTCTGCCTAATGCTTTATGCATTGGATTGTTTCAGTTTTTGTGAGCAGTAAGATAGTAGGTATTTGTTTGGATATTGTAAAATTTTGGCCCAGTTAGATACCAGTAGGCGTATTCTAACTGTTTATGTTTTGATATAATTTCGTGGTATTGATTTATCTGTTTGCATATTTGTAAATTTTGGGACAGTTAGATACCAATTGGCGTATTCTAACTGTCTATTTTTTGCTCTATTTGAGTGGTATTAATTTATCTGATTAGTTGTTGTAGAATCTTTGGGCAGTTAGATAGGTTTTGAAATATTGTGACAGTTTATATTTTTTTACTACAAGTGTACTTAAGGTTTAAGTACAGTTCAGTAATCAAATTTTGGTTTTAAGAACATTAAATATGCGTTTGTAAGATTAGCTGGTAATCTCTGCTTTAGAGTAACGGTACTATCATTACATTCAAACCATCCACATTTTTTTTTAATATATGCAGTGTAGTGCCCTGAGTTGGTTGTGGCTCCTGCGTGGTAGATTATACCTATTGTTGTGAAGGTTTTCCTACCAAGTGATATTTGACCATGTGTGAATCCAGTCAGCTTGCAGTTGTTTTTCGTACCATTTGCATTGTAACGTAGAAGCATTAGTATTACGTATTTACTATGTGTTTGTATTAGTAATGTGGAGCGATTACCCGAATTGCAGGTAGAACATAATCTACCGTGGTTTGCATTTTGTGCAAGTTGCTGAAATGGAACGGAATCACAATTAGGTGTTGATATATAGACAAAGCGCTCATTGGGGATTTGTTCTTGTGTCACATTGTTGCAGAGAGTGCATGTATGTTTCCACATGTATGAAATCTGTAAGATTTCATTTATAGGTATGTTTTTGTTTTCCAGTACTAATAGTAAGTACATTAGAAATTCTTGTGGATCTTCCTGTGAGTTTATAGTGAATTTCACCATTCCAGCACAGTAGTCCAATTGTTGTCTTATTCCAAAAACACTATACGTGTTGTCAGGATTGTTTGCTGCATTTCTGTGAAGTACTAACATTTGCAAACACAATGGGTCTGTACTGTGTAAGTAAATGTTGTCAACATTTGGTGGTAATTGAAATATAATATTCATTGCTACATTTGCGTAGCAACTTACACCAACTATATTTGAGAATTTAAATGGTCCAGGTAGTTCTGTATCTAACTGCTTTTTTTGGAGTTTGTCTTCCTTCTTTAAAGAAGTACCTGGTTTACTTTCCCAAATTGATTCTTTTTTGCTTGTGGTACTTGATGAAGTTTTAGTTTCTTTTAGTCTCTTTGGAGGATTTGCAGTGACATCCTGTTGCATTTCTGTTTGATTTAGTTTTCTTTTAGAACATTTTCCTTTTTGTGGAACAGGATATGTTTGTAGATGGGGGGTGTATAGTGAACGAAGTCTATTGTATTCTAAAATGCAAGGAATATCAGCGTTTACTTTACTTGCATCAAAGTTTATTAGAAATAGACCGTCAATTGTACGTAGGCGTGACAGTGCTACGTAGCTCATGCCTTCTTTAAAGACTGTGTTACCAATGTCGATCATTGCTTTGTCTAGAGTAAGACCTTGTGATTTATGAATGGTGACTGCGTGTGCAAGAGTTAGAGAAAATTGTTCTCTGCGTACATACATGTCTTTGAAGAGAAGGAATTGAGCTGTTGAGCGTCCTATTCTTTTTACTTCTGAAAGTTTGTCAAAGAGAATATTGACAAACTGAATTTTGTTGTCACGTGGGTATGTTTGAAAGCCAACAACTGTACCCAGTGCTCCATTAACTAGTCCTTGGTCCACGTCAAGGTTACGTTTAAGCATTACTCTGCAATTTAAGGATAATTTTAATATCTTTTCCAAGCCTGCTGTGTTTGAGATTGATTTTTCTAAACTATTTAGTCTTGCTGTGGCTTGGTCACACATGGGTAGTGTCATTCCATGTACATCTAGTTTTGTCTGTGGCGCTAATTTCCATAATTGGTTGCATTTCTTTGCTTAACATTATTTCATTGAATTTGAAACAGCTTGCAAGAGTTGGCATTAAGGCCATACAATTGACATTTTTGTGGGCTAATTGTTCCATAACATCTGTAGCACATGCATTATCACCATAAAGTGCATGAATGTGCCGGGTTTTCAATATTGCTTCTGCTTCTCTAGAAAGTATACCAACTCTGATACTTTTTAAGATGTTGGCATAAGTGAGATCTGCAGATTGGCGCATGTTTTCTGTTAATTCTCTGTATTGGAAATGTTGCCAAAGGTTGCCATTTCCAATGCTGCCAACAGGTTTACGGCAGAGTTTGTGTCCTAATGTTTTAAAAATAGGCTCACCTTTTACAGGTGTCAATTGAAGAAGATCTCCGAAAACAATGATGTGTTTTCCTGCAAAGAGCTCTTCATCGTTTGTTTTGAGTACTTCTTGTAATCTGAGGTGAATCAAAGCCAACATTAGGTTGGACACCATGCTCACTTCATCTATTAGTAGCATTTTCATTTGTTTCAATACTCTGCATACTTCCATTGCAGCTTCTGCAGAAAGTTTGTAATAATCTAACTTGTTTTGGTGTTCTACTGGCAGGAGTAGTAATCGGTGTAAAGTGACACCACCTATGTTGTAGGCAGCTAAACCTGTGGGGGCAGTGACAACAGCTGACAGTTTGTTGTTTGTCAATTGTTGAAGGAACTTACTGATGATTTTGATTAGGAATGTTTTGCCAGAACCAGCTTCACCACTGACATACAATAGTATAGGTTTGTAATTTTGGCAGATGCATTCTTTGTTTTCATGTTGCACACCATGTGCAATTTCTTTTGTTATTTCTTTGAAAAATGCTACGTTGCTCTTTGTTTAGTTTTGATTGTAGTGTAGTTAAGTCTTCTTTATCTTCATAGTGACACATGGTGTTTTCTACTTCTATCATAGCTAATTCTGCCTCATTTGTTATTAGTGGTTCTTGGCTTCCTGTGACAGAAGGTTGACTACTGTCAGGAGTGTCCTTATCTAGTTGGGCCTGGAGTTCCTCTTCGTGTTGCTGTTCATTGTGCAACATTGTTTTGTACTGTGCAAAGTTTACATCAGTTATACTGCTTTCATTGGCTTTGAAAGCGTCTTCATATGAGTCATAGGTATCTAGTATTTCTTCTTCTTTTCTCCATGGTTTGAAGAGTTGTAGCAGGGACATGTAATATATTTCTTTATGTTGAGGAGTCTTTAATGACAATTTGATATGATTAATTAAATTTGGTTTGGTGAGTTTTACTAAGCTGCCATCACAGTTTGTCACTTTGTATTTACGGTTTTGCTCATCAGGTTTTATATTATTTTTGTATGTGTAGTTTTGGGCTATGTGGTATAGACACATGGTTTCCAAAGTGGTACTCCTGTTTGGGTAGTATGTGTCCAATAAATTGTTTTTTAAAATGTCTTGGCTGTTGGGATCATGTTTGGCTATTGTTTCTATATCTTCGTATGATTTTAGAACTCTTTTTCTAGATTTAGCTGGACCAAGACTTAGCCATACTATATTTGCAGATTTACCATACAATGCAGTACCAGTTAAGCGATCAGCTGCTTCATAGGATCCACATTCTCTATGGGACAGCATTTTTCTGCCCAAGCTGTATAATTTCTGAGACACTGTTTTATCTGATGACAGGTCATTCCAGAGGTCTTGGAGATCTGTCTTTTCTGATTTGGTTAAGTATGCTGTGACATATCGTGCAACTGCAGTAGAATTGTCTGCAATGTACTGCACATCTATGTTTGCATTCCACAAGTGGGCAATGATTGCATTGTAATCATTGATATATTTTTCTTCTTCTTTTCTTTTTATGCAATATGTATTTTTAGGTGACTTACCTTTAACACTATGTCTAACTGAAGACATGAGGTTGTTCACTTGACCTGTATTTGTAACTGGTCTAGGGAAACCAAATTGGCATTTGGTGTAGTATTTCCCTTTGTTTTTGTATTTGCGACGACAATATTTGCCACATTTGTGTCTTTGGAATTGTAAGATTTTTGCATGAAGATCACTATTTGTGGATTCTAATGGAATTTCACAAGTGACATATTTTTCAATAAACTGTAAAACAGTGGCATCACTGTCTTGACCAAATTTAGGAGCATCTTTAATCCATAAAAGCATGTGGACATGTGGCGCTCCTCTGGCTTGGTATTCTTTTCTCCAAAAGAAGTGTTGCACTTCTCCAAGGGGAGGAACAGTTTTATTACAAATAAAATGTAGCATAGCAATGAAGCGATGGTGAAAATATCTAGAAACATTAACAGGATCCTGAGAACAAAGTTATCCAGGTGTTAGTATATCTATGTTTGTTTTGTTTTCGTTTGATATGCGTAGGAAAGCATGTAAATCTTCCCATGCATATTCTGCGCAACTTAATGTAACAAACCAAGTGGGTGGGCCAAGGTTTCTGATCATACAACGTACATCTCCATGGCGTTGAAACCAGTACTCTTTAGTACCTCGCATATTTGCTAATAGATTTGTAAGATTTGCCTGTAAAACCTCATCTTTTTGTTGAACTTTTTGTAATAATTGTGTGGCTGTCATATTTTGAAAGTGTGATCCTGATTTTAATATGTGTGCAACTCTGTAACATAAAGTTGCTAGTTCACTTTTAAAGAGTAGGTGGAATATGTATTCCACATTTTGTCAAAATCTGGGATCTTCAGAATACATTTGTAATGAGCGATATTCTGATGCTGACATTTGAACAGGTCTATCATCGTATCTTCCTCCTTTGCCAGTAGGAAAGAGTAGAGGAAAAGCATGTGCTTCTATACTTTTTTCCCATATGCTGATTGGTGATCCTTTTGTTTGACGCATTTGGTATGTTTCCAGTGCATCTTCTATGGTGTCATTAGAGTGCAATGGGTGGATTGTATAATGGTCTAAAGTGTTTGCTATTGTAGCAGGATCTAGGAGCTCAAATTGACCAGTTTCTTGTGTCTCTTGAATTATTTCAGTTGTATCTTTCAAGTTTTCTTTGATATTAATTTCTTTGTAATAATCATTATTCTCTTTGAGATATTACAGGGCTTCTCTAACTTTATGTAAATCACCAGTTGTTGCCAAATTTTTTTGTCTTTTGTAGGTACTCCATTTACCAAGATAATTAAAGATTGTTGCATTGGACGTTGCACTCCTAGAGTGTGCACATTTTCTTTTAGATCTAATGGTAAATACACTACATTTCCACGAATACCTTTCACTAATTCAGAGGGAGGTAATTTTGCAGTTTTTGGTTGAAGGCGTATTATTGCTTGAAATGGATGAACTGTTTGAATTATGATGCTCTCATATAAATTAAGTTGTTGAAGGAGTTTTGGTAGTGGATGTAATTCCAAGTTATTTGAGATAGCATGTGAAGGAGTTTGGTTGTTGTCAAGTTTGGTAGTGCAGTAACTGCAAAGTATTATGGGGTCAGTTATTTCGTATTTGTTTTCTGCTATAAGGTAGAGAGCTAATTCAAACCATTTAGAATCTTCATTGTCTTCTATTTTGTATGAAAGGTCTATAGTTTTTGTGTTACTTTTATAACACGTTCTGCGGCAACATACACACACGTGGTTTGGTACTTCAGCTGAAGTGCTTTGAAATTTTAGTATTTCTTTTTTGTATGTGTGTAGTGAAAGGTTGCCATGTGCAGATTTGTTACGAAGTTGGTTGACAGCTAATTCATCTTGTAAGTGGGTTTAATTTCCAAAATATTTTTTCTGTATATACTCGATTTCTTCTAGTAGGTCTTTTGGTGTACCATGTAGAAGAATGTTATTTAAATTGGCTAGTGCTAAAGCAGGACTTTTTGCATAATATAGTTTATAAACTAGATTTCTTATACTTGCATGATGTGTTGATATCCTTTTGATATCATGGAAGGTTGTTTTGCAAGTAGCTCCTGATATGCAGGCCAACGAATGGCCTTGCAGTCCTGTGTGCTTGCGTACTGGACAAACATCCATACTTTGCAGTATTTTAATTTTGATTTTGTCTTTGCTTTTCACATATTGATTGAGGAATAGGCGTAAAGATTTGAACATTTTTTTGGGAATGTTACACATTGACGTGCATGGCCATGTGTAAATTAGATGTTCTGATTCAGTCGTAAGTTTTCAGGGCATATTTTTGTAAGCAGTACTTCTTGTTCCATTATGGTATTATTAACTTTTTCATAACCTCGACCACTGCTATGTATGGCAATTGTATTTGTTTGCTTTTGTTTGTATGCTTCTTCATTAAAGTATGGTTCTGTGCTTGTAGTGTGACTCCATTCACCTCCACAGATATTTAAGAAGTTATTTCTGTTCACATTTCGTTTATTGAGAAGTCTTTTTTGAAATTTAGTTATTAGTTTTGTTAGTGGTTTAATTCTGTTTAACACAACAATAAATATGTTTCTTTTGAGAAGAATTGCACTGTCTATCAACGCTTCTAAGATTACTTTCCTACGATAGGTTTGAAGTGTTGAACCTGGTTTCTCTCCTGTTTTTATCAGATTTTGAAGTACTTTGTGACGGAACATTTTGGCTAATATACTTTTCTTGGTATGCTTACTCTTTATCAAGATTTATAGAAGACGTTTTATTTGTAGTGATAGTTGATTTTCTGTTAATAGTTTTTTGGGTTGTTTTACTTTGTGATAGAGGAGGCAAAGTTTTTGCACTAGAAACTTCTTTTGTTTCACAACATGACTGTATTAGCTGTTGTGTTTCAACGTTTTTTACAAATTCTGCTATAGATGGGTGTTTATGTTGGACACTTTTCTTTTCATTTGCTCTACTTCTGCGTCCTTTCTACGGAGTTGCTTTTTGGTGGGCATTCTTTAGCGTCTGTTGAAAAAAATACAGAAGGTATGGGTTGGGGTTTTCTGCAATGCATGTGTGTTGTGTGCATGATTGTTTGATTAAGATGATAAAAATGTATGTAATGGTGTGTGATTGTGAATTGGGAAGTTGAACTACAATTAATGTGTTACTAAACTGGGGTTCAGATGACAGAAAAAAGTAAGCCGGTGGTGTGGAGAAGAAGAAATAATATAGGTAAAGCTATACAATTAAAACAGTTGTTTGTTCTACAACATCTACATTCTAGCGGCTGAGTTGGGTAATTTGTGTGCCGAAAAATAGGAATTTGAGGGCCATTCTGACAGGAGATCACTGTTTAAGACGGGGGGATTTTTGGTCAGAATGGTGCAGAATCTCTATTTTTAGGCACAGAAATACCATGAATGCACCGTATAGTGCGTGTGAGTTATAAATCAAATATTATGGTAACAATCTACTTACTTTTTTTTCAAAAATGAGTAGTTTGCTTCTTAGTTCTTTGTAAATCAAAATCGGCTGCTTCTATTCAGGAGAATGGGCTTCACTGCAATTGTAAAAGAAAGAAATTAGTAATTTGGTTGCTATATAGCACTGTTTTCATTTTAGACATAGATTTTAGTAAATTGAAATGCTCAGCGCCTTCCTGAAAACCATTAAAACTATATTATGACTAAGAGTAGGAAAGAAAATATCTTTACTATGGTTTGTGGAATTCATAATCTACCAACGTATACCACTATTCTTGTAACTAAGCTTTTCCACGTAATAGTGAGTCATTGTCATCATAGCTCTCAACCATGTGTGTCGCAAAGGCGGGTGAAATCACCTGATTTTGTTTTTGGCGGGTGAGACGCCCATTGGAATGAATGGGCGTGCAGGAGGCTTGGCGGGTGAGTCAGTCCTTTACAAGGCGGGTGACACCCGCCAAAAGTGTGTGAGTTGAGAGCTATGTGTCATAGCCTGCTTTTGCACGTAACAGTGAGTGAATGTCATAGTCTGCTTGTCCTATGTAAATGTATGTAAGTACTTATATAAACGAAAAACATTAAAACCAATTATGTGTTTGTACAAATATTATTGTTTGAAATTTGATCATAGAGTGTGTATGTTATTTTGTGTGATTATATGTCGTGTATATATTTTATTTCAAAAATGTTAGTTTAATAGTATTGGCATGTGTGTGTATGAAGAAATTAAACGATATAAAGGTTTGTAAGTGACAGGTCATTTAAGGACAATGAAACAATGATCGTCCCTTCATTTTTCAGATTATAAAAGGTAAAAGTCGGTTAGAAAATGTGTTCATGTACTGTGTAGAAAAAAGGCATACCTGTACTTTCTGTTCATGTATATGGATATGGACCAAGCTGCAAGTAGAAATATTGGAGATTTGTATAGTATTTCTCGTAGATCGTGGTTGTCAATGGTATGAGACTTGTACTCCGAGAGATACACCGTACATTTGTAGTGCTGCTCTATGATGATGCAGTTACATGTAGAGTTATTGGATTTGATTGGTGGATGGTCATGTGATTGCTTAGCTACATCCAATGAGGGAATGGCACAGAGAGTGAAATCGAAATGGTAGAAGGGCTGTACATGTTACGATACGTTCGCGGACATGGCGGTAGTTCTAGGACACCGCGTATTACATCCGGGGAATTTGGGGAGGGGAGGTATGGAAATGAGATTGGATGAAGCAAGGGATTGGTCAGTAAAGTTTAGTGAGTGTGTTGTGCTAGGAGAGGTTTTCTCAGATATTGTTTTTGCAGAGAGAAGAACAGATAGCTATGGCTGAGTGTTTCAAAACACAGATTGTAAGGATTTTGGGAGACTCGTGGATTCATTGGTTGAAGGTGCATGCAGAAAGCTGTGGAGTATCTATAGATCTTGGATTCCCACATGTGGAAGTGCACTGGCATGGAGTGCGTGGAATGAAGTGGTTGGACTTGCTACCTCTCTGTGCAACTTTGAAGATAGAGGAACATCCAGACATAATTGTAATTCATTGTGGAGGGGACAGTTTAGGACATGTGTCAGGAATTTCTTTGCAATTTGCAATGAAAGAAGGACTTCAGAAGATAATGGACATGTTTCCAAACTCTAAAATAATTTTTTCACGGATTGCGCAGAGACAAGTGTGGCTTTGTTCTTTCTCATGTGGTCCACAAATGGAGAAAGCAAGGTGTAATAAGGCTGTTTGTGCCTTCCTAAGAGATTTTGGCATGTCCTCTTTTAACAATGAAAATATTTTGTTTCGTAGTACATACATTTTTCGCAAAGATGGAGTCCATCTTACTTATGCTGGCAATCAGATTTTTCTGAGAAATGTACAAAATGCATTGCGACCTTTTTTAGAAATACAGCATTCGTTTTGAAGTACGTCTTACGTAGTTAAGATGTTTTACATTCAAACACCTCCCAAAGGCTCTTTTCAGAGCCACCACTTCCTGTTAGAGAAAAATGCATTGGTTTCAATAGGGTAGCAATGCAATTGTTTTTCTGTTCGCGGACCGTCCGCAGACTTTCACAAAATGGAAATGGCTATGCTTTATGTATCTTCACTTCTATTTTTTAAACTGTGAAAGGCGGCTCTGAAAAGAGCCTTATTTTTCTTTTTGATTTTTGTTATTTTGTATTTTTTTTGTTCTTTTTTATACACGACACACTAGGAGAGGAGGGAAAGGAGGGTAAAAGGAGGGGGACACCAACCAAAGGGATAAGAAAGGGCGAGCTGAGAGAGGAAGATGTAGAGTGGGTTTCATTTGGTTAGTGAGCAGGTCTTCTGGTGCTCTGAGACGATCGTCGCAAAAGCACTCCGAAGTCGCTCCCCCTGCAGAGTACTGTGTCACAGTACACACATACAACTGTGACCCTCGAAAGGTAAGGGTCATCAGAATTCTGTATGGCCTGTGAGGCAGCTTGAGGAAGACGCTGTCCCACAGAGGTGTTCCTTGTGGTGACAGGATCAGGAACGGAGGATGAAGTAGAGGCAATCAACCTACTACGCTTCTCGCAAGGTACGACCTTGCGAATGGCCCCTGTGTGGAATGAGCGCAGGTGTCGCTTCATGGTAGTGGTCCCAAAGCTATACGAACCATGCTTCCCGCGACTGAGTACCATTTTGCACTCATTACAGGTGACACGGTTCGCATGAGACTTAGGACCGTTTCCATGAATGGTAAACAACCGCCACACCCAAGATTCACGCCGACGGCGGGTAGTAGGGATTTCCTCTACCTCATTCTCGTCATCCTCTTCTTCCTCCTCTGTATCCTCACTCCTGTTCCCCTCTTCAGGCCCTTGGGGAAATGGTGGTGGTGGAGGGGGTGGGGGTGGTGCTGAGGCAGATGTAGCACCATGTGGTAATAGTGGAGCCATGGATGTCATAGGCTTGGAGATGGAAATCTCAAAATCTGCAAAGTATGCAGCAAAATGCAGTGTGCTCTGTGGAATAGTCAGAAACACAATGAGAATGCGCTCTAGGGCGTGGTCTTATATCGGGGTGCTTGTGCGCAGGTCGCAGACATGCGCGCCATCCGCAAGACAGATCGAACATCAAAAAAGGTTCAAAAAGTCACAAAAACTATGTGGAAAGTTAGGATTAGTATGTGGGATTTGTGGTATGGTGATTTTTTAATGAGAAATATTGTGGATTACTTGGAAATGTACTTTTAAACTGGTCGGGGACACGAACAGTGTCTGCATTTAGAGCACGAGATGAGCGTGGGCGCGGTCACATGATTGTTTTGTGAGCATGTTCGCTAAGGTAGTGGTCGTCTGCAGGACACCCAATGTACGGACATTGTTTTGCGCATGCGTGTTGATGTTCTGCGGACAGTGTTCGGGTCCTGAACTAATTAAAAGTGCGTCACATGTAAAACGAACAGTTACGGACAGCCGTTTGTTCTTAGCACAGTTTAATTTATTTGCTAACAATACGGACAGACATAGCATTTCAAGCACACCTCCATTTTTGTTTATTTACGAACAATTCAGGACACCACCAGTGTTCTTAGAACAGTTTCTGCTTGCTATCGAACACTACGAATAGGCATAGTGTTCTTAAGGACACCTCCATTTTCGTTTATTTACGAACATTTCAGGACACTACGAGTGTTCTTAGAACATTTTCAACTTGCATGAGAACATTACGGACAGATGTAGTGTCCTCAGGACAGTTACATTTTCGTTTCTTTACGAACATTTCCGAACAACCGCGGTGTCCGTGGACACCTAAATTGGTTTTATCACAAGGAACTGAAAGTAATTACAACACAATATAAGAAAAGTAACTTTATTTCATATATATATACAATTATGACTGGGAAGGTGGGGCAGAAACGGAAACAAAAACAGGAGAATTAGGCATTGCTAGATAACTGGGATCAGGTGAAGAAGGGAAGGAAATCTCATCGAAACGCTTTGGTCCATAGACAGGGTTTGGGGTTAACTGCGTGGGATAGGGTGAGGGGGGACAAGTGCAGGTTGGACAATGGTGTGCTGTTGGGGGTTTCACATAATTTTCCACAAAGTTTTTCAAATCCATAAAATTTTGCATAAGGTCGTCCATTTTTTGATTAATCTGCTGTAGAGTGATATCCTCTGATTGTTGTTGTGAGATGCTTGGAATTTTTGTATGGTCTGTAATAAAAAAAATGTATATGTTAAATTTATACAAAATAATATTTATTAATTGGTTTATATAGTAAAGTGTGTACCATTAGGTGGACTATTTTCTAACATTTCCTCTCATGGGAAATGCTCCTCTAGCCAGTCGAGAGTACTACACATTTCTGTGAGAAAACAAAAAAGTAATATGTTTTTTTTTCTAATATAGAAAGTTTATAAATATATGAGTAAAAAGAAGTGCACTTACTATGTTTGGTGAGATATGTAATCAGTAGTGTATACGTCTGGTCTTGCTGTTGGTTGTGGAGCGTCTGTGAGGTAATTATGGTGGAAGCCACTTTATCTTCTTTTGGTATATTCCATTTTAAAACATATTGTATTTACATGAATGGTTAGTGTGTTACATATATGGGTAACATTTTTTAAGTATTACTACATATACTTTGTATGTGTGCTGCTTTGTGAATTTGTTAAATGTTCCTATGTTATGATATAACTATTACACATACCTCCCCAAAGTTTTTAGGTGGTGGTACTGTTGTCCAAACATGTCTGCGGACCGTCAAATTCAGTAGAAAGGGTTCAGTATGTTCCATATTATATGTACATAAAGTCAAAGTTATTGTTAAGTTGTGCTACTAAAAAACTATGAAATTCAGTAAAAAAACTTTGTTAAAGGGACGTTATGGTTAAGTTGCGCTACTAAAAACCTATGAAATTCAGTAAAAAAATTTTGTTAAAGGGACGTTATGGTTAAGTTGCGCTACTAAAAAACCTATGAAATTCAGTGAAAAAATGTTGTTAAAGGGACGTTATGGTTCAAAGTAAAACCGAAAACCCCCTGAAATTCGGCAGTTATGGTAAGATAAGCAACCATAACTCGCGCCGCCACCGTGCACTGCTAGCACTAACACCCAGGACATCAAAGATGACATCACAAATGTCATTGATGACATCACTGATGACATCACGTGGCTGGCTCTCCCTTTTTTCCTTTCCTGACATATCTAGGTCACATGATTTTCTTCAGTAACAGTCAGGAACTAAAAATTGTAAATTACTATATTCGTAGACTTATCCTTCAAGTATGTTCTTAGAATAATTCCCTTATGGTCCAGTCATATCATATGAAACATATACATAGGAGAAGTCACAACCTTGAAAGGTCCTTTGTAACACTCAAAAGTTAACATGCAGTTCTATTGGTTAGGAAAAGGTAACTTTACTATAGGTACTATATTTGCATATGGTAACGGTGTGAGAGGATTGGATAAACACTATCAGGTGGGCGTCTAAGCCCTTCCTTCTAACATTACTATGTCTGGGCAACTGCCAAGCATAGGTGTGAACCCGTGCTCCTTCTCGCTCGGATGGTCACGTGCTACTCACACCGTGAATCTGCCGAGTTTCCCTTAGTTTGTGCATTTAGTTCTTATTCAGTTTGCCGTCTGCCTACGCCTCCTTATCTCGACCTTCCTGAGATAGGCTATTCTGTTCTTAATTTTCGATTCCGCGAGGCTACTGTTCGCTCCTTCTATTGGTCTGACCTTGGCTCTTCCTGGCTCACGTTGCCTCTGCTGAGTTTCGATGCAGCCATCTCTTCTCATTTTAGCTGGAGTATGAATCCTGTCCTGTTTGGCCTCTAGTAACCTGAGTTGATTCTGCTTTTGTGTAAAGTGGACTCGCACTTATATAATGTACTTCGTTGAGGTAGATATTTATAGGTGGTGCTTGCCGCGGTCCTTCTTCTACTAAGCATAGCAGGTCGCACTGTTGTCTTATCTTTCTTGCGGTTTCAAGCGTATGTACAGGCGTTTGCTGGTTGAATGACTTCATCCTGCTTTATAGTCTAAGCTTCTTTATATTTCAACATCGTCTTTTCTTCTAGGTTCACGATATCCTTATTCGTGACATTTCATCTCTTGTGTCATCTTTGGGTCATCTTATCTTCTATCTGCAAGTCTGTCCGGGCCTTAGTGATGTCACCATTCGTCTTCAATTAAGGCCTTTGTGGTTTCTTCCGGGACAGTGTTTAGGCTATCTTCATTTCGTCTTATTTGTTGGTAGGGTTTTCTCAATGGATACCTTACTGTACATGGTTTTCTAGGTATCAGTACTTCAACAGGTGGCACTGGGCAGAGCCCTACTGCAGCTCTCTGCTGGTTTATTTTCTCATCATACTTCACATATTTTGGTGTGAATGTTTCTGGTACTTCGAAATGGGCGATGGGAGTGCAGGCTTTATCTGGGACCTCCTCTACACTCCCCCCTATGGGCAATTCATCGACCACTTCCGCTTCCCCCTTTGGATTCATCTTACTTGGTTCCTCTGTATTCATCTTTGCTTCATCGTCTGGGTTAATTCCTTCTTCATCTTCTGGGTTTGTACATGATGGTTTGAAGAAGTGTCTTTTTGGAGTCCATATTTTTATTACTCCTTTCAGGCTTCCTGCCTTTTTTCCATGTTCATCTTTTTCCATGTCATTAATTGGCATTGTCCATTTGGGCTGCAGTAAATCCATTTTCCCTCATAATTTCTGCGTTTCCTGGGGAAAAGAAACTTTGTACCTTCTGGTTCATGCTTGCTGGCCTTCAGAAAGTCTCTAATTTCATCATCAGTTAGATCTCCAGGCTTCCATCCTGGCTTGACATCAAACATGATCTTCATCCCTATGGCTTTCTTCGCAGTTTTCTGGCAATGTGAGATTATTATCTTGATGACACAAAATTCTAGTAATATCATCAATAGCAGGGCTCCCAGAAACTTGAATATGTCTGCCATCCATTGTGGGACTCAGGAGAATAGTGATCCAAACCAGCTGTCATCGTCAACTTCGTCAGTTTCGTCGAACATCTGGTTCTGTAGCTTCGTCAGCATTCCTATGGCTTCTGTTAGAGTTCCATTTGTGTTTAGGCTATCTTCATTTCGTCTTATTTGTTGGTAGGGTTTTCCCAATGGATACCTTACTGTCCATGGTTTTCTAGGTATCGGTAATTCAACAGGTGTTGTTCTTCTGATTGGCATTGGGCAGAGCCCTACTGCGGTTCTCTGTTGGTTTATTTGCTCATCATATGTCACATATTTTGGGTTGAACGTTCCTGGTACTTCGAAATGGGTGATGGGAGTGCAGGCTTTATCTAGGACCTCCTGAACAGTTTATTTAGTGAGCATTTGTTAGGCATCTATACAACCAATGGTGTTTCCAGGCACCACAAGGCAAGTGGGGAGGGCGCAAGGGGGTAAATAACAGTGACAAAACAGTAAATATACAATTGTGGTCCTACTGGGCCTTGTGGCATTCGGGCGTGCAAGTCTAGAGAGGAGAAATGCAAGGGATAGGGAAAGGAGTGGGGGCAGGGTATGTACAAGTGCTGATGGGAGCCCAGGAGGGAAGTGCCACAGGGAGCCAGGGAGGAGGCCAATGGCTAAGTTCTAAGGCAGAGGAATCATAGGGGTGGGGTGTATAGCTACCATGCACAGGGCCCACAATGGCAATGCTGATCCATAGGGGTGCTGGTGTAGACTGGGTAAAAGGCCCGGTTACCCATTAGGTTCATGAGGGACCAGGCCACCTGTCACAATGGCAGTTGGTTGATTCGCAGGGAAGGGAAAAATGTGAAAGAGGTAGAGAAAAGCAACATTTTCAGAAGTTTCCAGAAGTTAAGAAGATGCAGATCAAGTCAGAGAGCTATTAGGGAGGCTGTTCCAGAGAGAGGCACCAGCCGAAGAGAGAGACCTGCCAAGTGTTTGACAAGAAAAGAGTTGGAGTTAGAGGAACAGAGAGCTCTAGTAGGGAGATATTTTGGGAGCTAAAGTGGGAGATAGCATAGTCACAGGCCCCAGTCACAGGCCCCAGAAAGCCTTGTGGATGATGCAGAGGGACTTGAATGTGATCCGTGCGGCCACTGGTAGCCAGTGGAGAGATTTTAGGACTGGAGAGATATGGTTCCTGGGCTTGAGGCCAAGGATAAGTCTTGCAGCCCTGTTCTGGATTAGCTGAGGGGGGCGTAGGGAGGAAATGTGGAGATTGAGGAAGGGGCTGTTGCAGTAGTCCAGCCTATAGAGGACCAGAGACATTGAGCTTCCGGAGAAAAGTACAGAAAGGGAGGATGTCTCTAAGGAGGTGAAGCTGGAAGTAGTCCTTCTTGGCAAGGTCCAAGATGTGAGCCGTGAAGGAGAGAGGGGAGTCGAAGATGACCCCAAGGTTTTTGGCCTGACAGGAAGGTGAGTGTAAATGGACCAAGGAGGGCGGTCAGAGGGTAGGAGGGAAGCAAGGCACAGGTGTCCCAATGAGAAGGATCTCCGTCTTACTGGCATTAAGACAGATATTGCTAGCCGTACACCATGCCTGGATGACAGACAATTGGGGATGAGAGAGGAGGAGGTAGTAGAGGGGAGTTTGAATGAAAGCTGTGTGTCATCAGCATAATACTCGAAATGAGGAGAGATGGAAGAGATTGGGTGAGCCAGAGGGGCAAGATAGATATTGAAGAGTGTAAGGAAGGCATGGTATCAAAGTAAGGAAGACAAAAGTGATCACAGTTCAAGGGTGTTTATTGATCTTTTATCAGGGGTGTTTAAAACGCCTATCTAAACCTAAATCTAAGATGGGAGCAAGCTACGATCATCAAATAACAATAACACAGTCCTAGAGGAGTCTAGTCAAATAAAAAGGGCCTATACTAAAAAAAGAACTATTGCCAATCCTTACCGCTATGCTACAAAATAGTGTGGGATAATGTTCATAAAAAGGAAGAAGTGTTCACACAATGATATGTCAGGATGCTTAGGACGTGGGTCTCATTTCCCCCTGTTTTTAGCACGGCACAAGGAGGGTCACTCGAGAACATCACACTCTTGAGATTCTTCGGCACAAGGTGACAGTTCCTTTTACCAACATCAGGGCCTTTTGAGACCAAGTCGCTTTTGTGCAAATTCTCTTGCTTCCGAGGACCCGATTAACCATAAACAACAAAGAAATGTTTTTTTTAATTGTTTATGGTTTAACAAGTAAACATGTACAACTGTTTCAATTAAATTCAAACATAACAATCAATACACCATTACAATATTATTAATATAGATAAGAATTACAAAGGATCGATGTAAAGAAATTATTAATTACAACTATCAATATAGCAAATCCAAAAAACAATTATCCAGTTAATCATAAAGGGTAAACTCAATTGATTTAAAAAAAAACATGCAACAGCTAACGCATCAGACACAAATGGTGAGTTTAAACATCTTTGCCACAAGGATTCAGTGTGTATCCAATTTACTGAGAGGAACATCTTTCCCAAAAGGCTCATTCGTGGAATATTCAATACAGGGCACTCTATATGTGAATGCTCTGTTGTTTCTGTATTCTCCCTAGTTTTACAGAATCTACAAAACTGTCTAGAGGTTGAGCCAAGTACCCCCACCCAAAGCTCCTCCACCATGTTGCCTGTATGTTGGGAGCCAGAGTGTGAGACACGTGCAATGCCAGTGAGAGCACCAATACCGCAGAGAGTCTTGGAAGTAATATTCCCATTGAGAAAGCCATTCATGCATACACAACAATCTGATGGTAATTTGAATGAAATCCCAGAGGAAGCGTGAAAACTGAGCAAAAGAGAAGATTGGTGATGTCATAAAGAATAGAGCTGATGCACCAAGAAGAGATCCAGAGACGAGAGAACGTAAACACTCTGTAGGCACTCTAAGGAGCAGATGCCAAAGATGAGCAACATTTCTGGCTCGAGATGAAGATGCTCATGCTAACAGAAATAATTAAGAAGATATCAAGTCGTTTTACAATTGTACAGAAGCAGTAACGCAAGTAGACAAAGTATTCTTAAAGGCTGGCTATGTAGTAAATAGATTGTGGCGATGCGCCAACGTATATGCATAGGAAACATATGAACTATGGATGATTCCACATTACTCACTTTAGCAGAGCTAGATCCAGTAAAAAGAAACGTTTTCAGTGTGTCGCAGTTAGACATCGGAAAACCTAATCATGGAGGTGAACCAAGGAAGGGCATGGCTGGCTCAACAACAAGAAGTCAAGACCAACTTGGGCCTGAATGTTGGAAGCAGTGGTTACAGAACTTGTGAAAGAACAGAACTCCTTTCCTTGGTGATCAGTGAGAACATTGAAGACGCCAGAGGTTCATCATTTAATAGTATTTTAAATGCAGAAAGACTTGAAAACATGGTCAGCAGTCACGTGGTTGGATAAAAATAGACACTGGGACGAGCTGTATCAAAACCGAGAAGACAGAGTATGCCTATACTCCCTCATATTCTCGAGCTCAGAGAACATTTTCAAGGCTAAGCTCAAAGCTGAATTGATTGGCAGACTGCAAGGGTGATGATAGATGAACAGGCTATTTGGTGGGAAGCTGTGAATATGTCCAGCCCACCAGCACCTGGATGTTAGCCTGTGTGCTGGTTGCGTAAATTGAATATTACAAAGGGGTACAATGGTGCCAACCAATTGTAGAGGGCCACGTAATAGAGAGCCCTATAGTTTGCATAACCAATGGGATGTCATGTATTTGATGACGTTCGTAGTGACCTGCACTAAGGGAGGGCTTAGTTACCCCAACTGATGTCAGAGACCCAATCACCTTCCTAATAAGTATGGAATTTATACCTAGATGTTCCCTGTAAGCCTATCACCTTCACAAGTAGGTTTTTGTAGTTTGCCACGTAGGTTGATGTCAATGATGACGAGTTTTCATTGTAAAAGTTGGTATTTCTATGACATGCATTGAGTGTGAAGATCGAGCGAATTCGTTGATGTTTGTTGTAACTCCCTGTTTTAGATAATTGATATTAAAACAGTTACACTTTGCCAACTTTCTGAGTTAGTTTGATTATTAATGTTTGAGTATATTCTGCAGCTCCATCCATATCAAAGTATTGCTACCTCGTCTTAAAGGGCTGGGTCAGACACCCCAATTCAACTAGTCGTCCTTTTTCTTTTGCCCACTCCTTTGTAGAATCTCAAGTGTAGGGAGCAAGTTCCAACAAAGCGTAAGACCACTGTTCTTCATCTAATACAAGGTAACAAAATTAAGTACGGAGGGATTGTGCCCCTTTTTTTGTATTCTCAAGTGTAGGGAAAAAGTTCCAACAAAGCGTAAGAACACTGCTCTTCGTCTAATACAAGGGAACAAATTAAGTATGGACGGATTGTGCCCCTTTTTTTGTATTCATGACTCAAGTGACTCAAGGAAGGGTAGCTGTGGAATTGAATTTATCAGTGGTCTCAACCTAGTCTTGATCATATAACCTGTTTTTTACCATATCAGGGTTGTCAACAAAGGACTGCATGTCCACATTT
This sequence comes from Ambystoma mexicanum, assembly GCF_040938575.1. Taxonomy (NCBI): domain Eukaryota; kingdom Metazoa; phylum Chordata; class Amphibia; order Caudata; family Ambystomatidae; genus Ambystoma; species Ambystoma mexicanum. The sequence goes on from NC_090929.1 coordinate 1,094,108,055, forward strand.
AGCTCTTCCAGGTTAGAGTTACAATGTATGCGGAATTCGAACAGGAAATGTACTCTGTTCCACCTCGGGATCACCCCCATAGCTTTATTCACTACCTCAAATACTGAGGCATCCATAGGAAACAGGATTTTTAAGTACAGTTGCAAGCAGTTCCATTACACTCAGGCTCTGATAGATATTAACGCCAACTCAAACCTAATCGCTGCAATAGGAAAAAAAATTGGTACACCCAGTTGTCTCCTCCAAACTTTGGACTCAATCTAACATTTCAGTAACAACCTGAAAGAAAGTTCAAGGCTATATTGATTTTAGGGACGAAGTTCCCTTCGTAGAATTTGATCGAGTAGCGACCACAGTTTTGGTTCACAATTGCCAGCTGGTTTAGCATGAGAGAAACTTTTTTGTGTCACAATTTGCTGTAGGTTACGTGGACAGGTAAGTCATGCTGGGGCAAAGTGGGAGAGTGACCTTTTCAGCCAGTCATGCCAGAGGAACCATTTTACGACCTCTACTAAAGCAATGGATCTTAGTCTTTGCAGAGTTAATTAATAGGCCATCCTCACCTGCAAATACTGAAAAAACAGTTAGCAGCGTCCTTATACCTACACGTGTATGGTCAAACAACAAACAGTAATCAGTGTACGCTAACCAGGAAATCTTTTCATTGCCCAGTTTTAGAGTAGCCAGAGAAGCAGACCGTAGGTATGTTGATACGTCAGATGCGTATAGGTTGAACAGAAAGATAGCTAGTTTGCATCCTTGACTTAAGCTGGACGGAGTAAAAACAAAGTCTGTCAAAAGGCCCTCTCTGTTCAATCTAATCCTCACCCCGATCCCTCATGGAGTGCCATAATAAGTTGTAGCATGCCACTCAGCATTCCCCAAAAATCCAGTTTCCACCACAGGCACCTGCGGTCTACTCGATTGAAGGCACATGATAGGTCAATCGAGGCCACATAACTAATAGCAGTTTTGTCCGACCAAGCACTTTCTTGGATGGCCCTTGCCACCATTCCATTAAGGTTGGTAGAGTGTCCTCTTCGAAACCCTGTTTGGAAAGTGGAGAATATGTTTGTTGTTTTAGCCCAATCCCCCAAATGGGGCATCATGACGGAAGCAAAGATCTTACTGTCCGAGTTCAAAAGAAATATCAGTCAGTAATTCCTTGGGTCCGATCTGGTTGCACTCTTGAAAACAGGGACCACTATGGAAGTGTGCCAGGATGGAGGAATTGAATTTAGCTCAATCAGACTCTCAAAGAGAATTACCAGAGCATTTGTCCAGTTAAAGGGGTCTGCTCTTAAACTGTTGTTAGTAAGGCCATTCAGTCCTGCAGCCCCAGAGGACTAGCAGCCTTTGATTAATTTGCCGACACTATCATTGTCTACCCTAAGCTCAAATACGGACAGTTTTTCCCGTCAGGCTTCTCAAAACCTGTAATTCCTGTTTTGGTTTCCCCAAAGCATAAAGATCGGCGAAATGCGAAACCCAGTCCTTCTCTGGGACTGTATTAGCCGGGGAGAGAAGTAACGGGACATCGAGCCCATTAATCAATGACCAGAACGCACCCGAATCTTTGCTGATCAGCACTTGGAGCATATTTTCTGCTCTCTTTTTAGAAGTTCTGCTTTCTTTTGTTTGCAGAAGATCTTGAAACTCTGTTTTAGTCATCTAATCTTTTCGACTTGCTGAGAGCTACATTGTCCCCCATCCCTAAGTGATTTAATTTCACGCCTCATGGTTGTTTTTATGTTGGCTACGGTTTGGTTGTATATATATATATATGCAGGTGTCTCCTATGACCATGCCTAGATCCAGTACTACCACCTCTTTTTAATTTCATCATTAAATCCTCTAAAGTAGAGTCAAAATGTGATACATTAAACACCCTCAGCTTCCATTCTAGTGACGAAGTGGACATTACTTGCTAATGGCTGTCGTTTAAGGAATCTACATTCCATGGGGACCACCTAATACCATTGCGGCCTGCTAAAACAGTGAGGTCAACCGCTCGTCCCTCCAACTTTGGGATGGATTTGTAGTTAAAGTTAACACCAGATGCTGCGCTGAGAATGCAATGGTCGCTTCAATGCTAAATTCAGTGCACAACTCAAAGAGATAGTGGGTCACAAATATATAGTCCAGTGTGGACTCACTGGTACCACTAAACCATGTTGAGTTCCCATCCACTTGATTACCAGTCTGGTCATTCAGAAGTTTAATCCCCCAAGAGGCTGCTGCACAAAGCCATTGCTGCCCAGCCTGTGATTTAGAAGTCGAGTTTGTTAAGGTTGGCAGCTCGCCCCATATCTTTGCTGTAATTTCAGGTAGGAGGCAATCAGCATTTAATTCCTCCTGGCCCCCAGAACAACCTGTTGAGACCCCATCTTCACCTGCCAGGTGGAAATAAAGTCAGTTAAGTCATTAATGAAATCCTCCAATACTCCAGGTCCCATGTGTCAGTAAATGTTAACTAAAAGAACATTCAATTTCTCCCCTGGAATAGTAACTTCAACAGCTAAGATCCCATATGTGTAATTTTTCACCTCCCAGGCTGATAAGCCAGGCCTAAAACGAATAATAGTTGCAAGACCCCCAGCCGGACGGCCACCTGTACTTGGTTTCACTGCCTGAGAAAAAGTACAGAAGCCTTCAAGTAGCAGTGTTGACGTTAGCCAAGTCTCTTGCAAAAAGATAACGGATCCCCTTTTCAAGTTCACATTTGTTAGGAGATGGCTATTTCTCTGTGAATTCCAGGACAGCAGTTTTAAATATGTGCTGCTTGTGGAGATAACCATGGCCCTTCCAACCTCACCGTCCCCTCCTTTGAATCCAAGCTGGAGTAATGGTATGCCTTACTATTTCCCCACTCGTTCCTTCATGACCCTGACCGTAGCCCTGTCGAGGGTTAATATAGTTGGTAATTCACTGCCCTGCTTGGACGTTTAACCAAAGGGGAGATGAGGTTAGACCAAGGTCGCTTCCCTGTTCCACTTTGAACCCCATCCTCTGCAGATGAACCCTCTGCGACATTATCAGGTCCGTCACCAGTCTGGATCCAAAATACAAGCAAACCTGTTTTGTGTCCCCTCTTACAGGGAAGAGTACTCTGTCAATATCTGCTGAGGAGAGAGAACGTAATGGACTAAGCTTAGCAAAGATCAGCAGTACATTGGAACGATTTAAACAGACAGGGATGGTCAACCAAAAGACTAGATAGGGTGAGTACATTATGTCCCAAGTGAGCCACCATCGACAATCCCGGGGCAAAAATGGGTCGAGAGGGAAACTCTCTCGAAGGTAGAGGCAACTTAGGAAATCCAAAGGGCAGGTCAACAGGAGGAACACTCTTTTCAAAAGACTGAAAGCCGTAAGGCTTATCTAGACCCTGTTCCCTTATTGTAACTTTCAATTTGTAGCTTTCCTCTCTACATAGAGGATACTGTAAGTCTGCTCCAATAGATGGGGTTTTACTGATGTTAATTGAGTCCCTACTGTCCGCAGGGACATAAAGTTTCCCCAGGTTTGAGGCAATACCATTGGGGTAGGAGCCCACCAGAGGAACCTGCAGAGAACAAATCACAGGAGATTGTAAGGTAACATTGGTAGAAGGTTTTGGATCAGTTTAGTCAAGGTAACCGGCAGACTCCTTCCAACAGGCAAGTCCATAGTCAAACAGGAGGATGGTCACAGTCCAATTTCCAGATTTTCTAATGGCTTGGAATTTTCCAGCCTCGATATAAGTATTTCAGAGGAGGGACATGGTTTCAGGCAACTATTGGGATGTCCACTTTCTACCGTCTGCACCCCTACCATTGTTGATCCCCTGGTCAACTTGTCTGAGGAAGAGGCCAAGACCAAAGATTGAGTCAACAAGGGAACCTTGAAGTTGAGGTTCCCATGCAGTTTCGGTAGCCTTGTCTGCCACCTTTTCTGCTGTTGCTCCCTGAATGCATATCTGTATGGGCAAGGAAAAGAAAGGGTGAATTCCTTTGTTAGCTGTATCTACAATAGTCGAAGTGGAAGTGGCTTCTTTCATTAGAGGAACAACAGCCGGGGGAAGACTTTGTTGAGATGTCTTCTTTGGAGAGTGGATGAGGTCAAAAGGGACTTCCTCCAAGAGAGGAGTTAACAGCTGAATAGGAGGCTTTCTTGGTTGTCCCACTTTTTTGACCCGCTCGGGTAAGGAGAGGTTGCGCATAAATTTCCTTTAGGAAATATTTTTTCTTTTAATAAGTTTCTGCTTTTTGCTCCTCTTTGGTCTTACAGTCTCGGCTACAGTCGACTCTTCCAGCAGATTCTGGTCTCCCTTATTCTCTGGTATCAAAGTTACTCCATCCCCACTCAAGATAATATCTGTAGTAGTTGTCCGAGCAATTGAAACAGGATCTTCCAGAATTGTTTCCTCAATAACGATCACTTTGTCCTTTTCATTACTCGGTTTCAGGATGATTCTAGGTTGATTCAAAAACTCTGCTGGTCGGAAGGACACTATATGCCCCAAACAAGTTTCCAGATCTTCAACCTTTATGTTGATAGAATTCAGCATAATGGTGTGGGCTTTTAGTTCCTCCCATATATTGTCATAAAGACGAACAAAAGAGCTCAACACCATATTCAAAGCAGATAAACTAGGTGATGTCAGCTAGACTAAGTTGTCTGCTTCTTTGAGTGTATGGTGTATAGGGCCTTCCTCTGTATGTTCAGTAAATTCAGACGGAATTGCAGAGACTACCCCCCTACCTCCCGGGCCATGAAATCAGTCAAGTCCATGGGAGACCCAGGGCGCGAAGCGTCACATGTCTGATGAGTCACACTGCTGTCAACCTCTAAAGTGACCCGACCAATAGCTGCATCCACATGTTCAATTATGCTCATATCAGTTAGCCCGTTCATCTGGGTACAATCTATGATAGCCACACAGCAGACCGGATTAACGGCTCGTATTTTCGTGCTTGAGCCCATGGATTTAGAAAAGCAGTCTGTGATTTTCTGCCCAGCTATAGGTGACGATAGGTATGCGCTGAGCTTCCTAGCGACGCTTTATGATTTATGTTCATTTGTTTATTTATGGATAAACATTGAGGTTCCAGGGCCGTTGGGCTCTGACCTTCCCTTAAGGCATCACAAAATGTTTTTTAAGCCGAGTATCCCTCATCTTATTCTCATGCTGGGCTATCTCACAATTCCCAGGTGGTATCCTCGAGGATGGGCTAGCTATTTGAGGAATAGGCCGAAAAGTGTTATGTTAATGAAACTGGCTCCTCAGACCAGTGCGAAAAGCCTTGATCTTAGAGGCTAGGTTCAATTACCTCATCATATCTGGTTCAAAGAGCCAAAACATCGACCCTGCAGTCACCAGAAAACAAGGATAAAATTCAAATAGGAACAGCAAATAAGGCAGGTAGCAAGTATTACTTGGTATTCCTTAAATTCTTAGAATTGTGTTGTTCCCATTTGTTAACCCCTGAAGCCAGAAGTAGAAGCTATTGCCAATAGCGGGTTTTCAATGATAATTTGCAGCCCTCAATCAAATAGGCGCAGACCTGCTACTCGTAAAAAAAATAAGAAAAAAGGAAGAGGAACAATGAATAGTGACGGGTGGAGACTAGCTGCAGACTTCCTTCACTTTCCTCTGGGATAAGGAAATCTCACCTGCACCTGTACCTATTCCAAGCACAAGTGGCGTTCCATCGGCAGCCAGCCAGCTCCTCACAGTTTGCAGCTCTTGTCCTCTGCCATCCGCAATCGTGAAAAGAAGCAGGTGGATGAGAGCAAGGTATCCCACGGCGGCTCTCCCTAGCACCCCCAGCAGCTCTCCCCCATTTGAACACTCGCTGGTGGTTAGTTGCTCCTACTCGAGGCTGAATGCTCCAGAGCTCAACAGCTCGCAATGCCAAGCTGCTAGATTTCAGGTTCAAGTAAAGCACCTTGTGATGTCAAGCAGCACCATACAAAAGAACAGGAAAGAGAAAACGGCTGCTTCCGACACAAATCACCATCAAATGCCTAAGAAAGGTTCCTCTCCAAATAGTCATGCCGGGCAATTTACTCTTCACCCTGGATCCCCCTCAGCAGGGCTCAGATCCTTCTTTTACAATTAGTCCCCATCAGCCGGGCTCAGACCAATTTTAATTTGCAGGCATCCCTCAGTCGGGTTCACATTTGCAACAACAATATCTTCGCAGGTGAGTTTACTGTTCATCCTGGATCCCCCTCTTCCGGGCTCAGATCCTCTTTTGACGATGAGTCCCCCTCAGCCGGGCTTTGACCAATTTCATTTCATGGGCATTCCTCAGACCTTTGAGTGAGCACCCACGTGGCGCCGGACCAATCTGTATCTGGTACATATTTTTGTTTCACAGTTCAATAGCACACAAGTTATTTGATCATACAATGTTGCAGCTTGCAACTTTGGGCATCACATAGTCCGGTCTGTTATCAGTCTCTCCCAACTCATCGTCTGTGCTGAACTCGTTGGCCCTGCTTTGCTTTTGGAGTCAAGGATAGTACCACAGTGGCAATCCCTTCTCTCCGCCTTGGCTATCAATGCAGGAGGGCCCTGTGTACCTTTGACACATGCTACACCAGTCGTCAGCTTTAATTCCTGGTCTTATGCTTCTTATCCTTGAGGCTTCTAGAAAGTCGCAATCCTTTCTTGAAAAAGGAATGGGTAATTCCCTCCTTGTCGTCTTCTCTGGTCTAGCCGCCTTTCTCCTCAGTTTAAACTGCCATCCCAGAATAGCTGCTTCCTCGTGCATTTGGCCTTGCTCAGAGTGTGCTTTCATGCTCCGCCTTTTATTCGTGTGGGGAAGTGTGATGGATAAGGGGTCTGTACTTAGTAATTGCCTGACTCTGCCTGGCCCTTGTTTTGGGGCATGACAGGCTCTGGTGTTAGTCCATTGTAGCGCACAATGAACTATCCGTGAGAAAGTGTATGTGGCAGAAAAGGGGGGGAGGGTTTAGTTTGTAGATATTATTCCTGGTCGGATGGGGTAAGGTGTCATAAGGAAGAGGGTACTGCGTCTCACCCTTCGGTGTCCCACCTCCACTCCCCGAAGACCCCCCAGCCTGGTGATCCTCCCGCACTGGTCCACCCACAGGAACTGGATCTAATAGTGATGGCCTTGTCCTGGCCACCTAGATGACAGATCCCCGGGGACTAGCGGGTGAGACACCTTCAGGTTTCTCACAGGAGACACAGCGATAGGATATAGCCCTGGGGGACGCCGCTGGTAGAGAGTGAGGGGGTGGAGGAGAGAGGGCCCAGCTGCAGCTGGGAAAGGCGGTTAGTGAGGAAAGAGGACAGCCAGTCCAGTGCCAGGTCCGTGACACCGAGAGTGTCACAGAGCCATTTTATGAGGATAGATTGGTTGACCGTGTCAAAGGCAGATAAGAGATTGGGAAGAATGTGAACAGTGGGAGAGTTAGAGCTCAGATTTGTGAGCATGTCTTCATGGGTGTTTAGGAGAGTAGTTTCTGTGCCTCTGGATGCCCGGAATTTAGATTGGTGGTCATGAAGGCAGCCAGCAAGTTCAGTATGAAGAATCAGTTGGGCAAGGACCAACTTCTCCAAGAGTTTACCCTGGTTGGGGGTGGTGGAAATAGGGCGAGAGTTAGCCGGGCAGCAGGAGTCAGCAGATGGCTTTTTTAGGAGAGGGTGCACAAGGGGGTGCTTGAGGGGTAGAGAGCCGGTGGTGAAGGAGTGGTTACAGAGCACAGTGAGAGCCGGGGGACAAGAGAGGAGATGATAACCTTAATGGTTCTAGAAGAGCAGGAGAGCACCTGTTTGGATGAGACCTTCATAGAGCGGACAACTTTAGAGATCTCATCAGGTGTTATCGGCAGGAGGGGGGTGGGGGGCTGAAGGGAGGGGAGCCAAAGGAGCTAGGGGAGCAGAAGTAAAAAATGACTTCCTGCATGGCATAGGGGTCTTCACACAGCGCAAACAGTGTTGGGGTTCAGGTATGTAAGATTAGTTAGACACAGAAGGATAGGGATGGGCAGGGGAACATGCGATATGCAGCATTTACCCCTTCTAGAGGCCTACGTTATGGAGCAGATGATGGTTTCAATGATATAGCCTAGGTCAGGGGTTTGTACCCTTTGGCTCTCCAAATGTTTTGGACTACAGATCCAGTCAGACATAGCCAGCATTGTCAATGGAGAGACATCATGGGATTCATAGTCTAAAACATCTGCAGAGCTGTAGGCTGAAGACCCTGGCCCTAGTGTCATCCTCTAGCATGAGACATGGAACTTTGTCAAATGTCCTACAGCACTAAGCACAGCTCCCTGCTTGCCATCCTTGCGTCCCTGATTCAGATTCTTGTGCCGCATGCACGCACTGAATTAACATGTCATGTTCTGTGCAGCATGAACACTACCTCGGTCCTGGTAATGTATTCACCCCATGCCACTCTCTCACTGGATCAAAAGAAGAAGAAAAGAGCTGCAATGAAAAAAAAAATACATTATTACCTTTTTTTTGTTTTTTCGGCACTGAAGTAACTCATAAACAGCACCGTTTTGTCTGAAAAGCCACAGTTCACTGACACCCCTTCTTCATCCATCTCACTTCAAAAAAGACTCTGGCAGATTGCTCATGAGTAAAGCGCTGGTTTCTGATGCGAGGGCACCCTTCCCTTTGCAAGTTCTAAACCTTTTCGAAACCTGTGGCTGAGAAGACTGTGCCTTTTATCCTTCCGTGATCGATAAATCGAGTACCATAAAGTAAGAAAATAATAACACCTGTCCTTACAGCACTTACAGCACTTAAAAGTGTGAGGCATCTGCATGAAGCACTATAAAGAACACACATTATTATTATTACGCATTAACAAAACCAGTAAACCTTCCTTTGTGTTAATAGTGTCACAGATGGCCTCAAGAGCACATCAATTCTCGAAGACAGTTCAAGAGTTACCCTTGAACTGTCTTCGAGAATTGATGTGATACACAGGCCGATTCATGGAATAAATGTGCGCCGAAAATTCCGGCGCAGAGGGGCCTATACGTGCGCTGCGCCGAAAAATAGCGAAAAGCGCAGGGAAACCAGCGCACGTCGATTCATGGAAGTCCGTGCGTAAGAAAAGCATAGGACGTGCGCTGAAAAAGTGCGCGGCGCACGCCAGCGCACAGGTCAACCAACGGCGTGCGCCACGGCCACTGCGCTATCACTCCGAGCGCAGCGCACAGCTCTAAAGTAGGCGGAACACAGGGCGGGACACTCGGAATGGGGAATAAAATGGGGCACAACACTCGGAATGGGGAAGAATGTGGGCGGCACGGGGAAGTACAGGAGGCAAGTGCGCGGAACGCCCACACGCTCTCCGGCAACACGTATTCATGGATTCGAACAGGGCAAAACAGCGCTCGATCAAACCAGCGCACAGGCCCAAAAACGTACGCCACAAGTAAGCAGGCGGTAGCGTCCCGACGCACTCAACGAAAGTGCGCCAAAACCTGCGCCAACAAATACCACCCACATACAGCAATGGGCCATACCGTGACCCCAAAGGACTAATGATGTGCAAAGGTGTACGCCATTTACACGGACACCCACTGTTCAAAAATTCGCGCGTGTGTGTACAACGGGTTGCGCGAGAAGTCACTCGCGCGATTGCCCTGGGTACGTGTATCCCGGGGTGCGGGGAAGTCCCACACGCGATTGCCCTGGCCACGTCGATACCAGGGGTGCGTGTGAAGTTCCACACGCGAAAAGCCAGGGTACGTCATTTACAGGGGTGCGCGGGAAGTTTCACACGCGAAAAGCTAGGCTACGGGAATTCCAGGGGTGCGCGTGAAATCCTACACGCGAAAAACTAGGGTACGTCATTTACAGGGGTGCGCGGGAAGTTTCACACGCGAAAAGCTAGGCTACGGGAATTCCAGGGGTGCGCGTGAAATCCTACACGCGAAAAATTAGGGTACGTCATTTACAGGGGTGCGCGGGAAGTTTCACACGCGAAAAGCTAGGCTACGGGAATTCCAGGGGTGCGCGTGAAATCCTACACGCGAAAAACTAGGGTACGTCATTTACAGGGGTGCGCGGGAAGTCCCACACGCGATTACAGCAGGGTACGTGTATTTCAGGGGTGCGCGGGAAGTTCCACACGCGAATAGCCTGGCCGCATGTATTTCAGGGGTGCGCGGGAAGTTCCACACGCGAATAGCCTGGGCGCGTGTATTTCAGGGGTGCGCGGGAATTTCCACACGCGAATAGGCTGGGCGCGTGTATTACAGGGGTGCGCGGGAAGTCCCACACGCGATTACAGCAGGGTACGTGTATTTCAGGGGTGCGCGGGAATTTCCACACGCGAATAGCCTGGGCGCGTGTATTTCAGGGGTGCGCGGGAATTATCACACGCGATTTGGCTTGGTACGTGTATTACAGGGGTGCGCGCGAAGTCCCACACGCGATTACAGCAGGGTACGTGTATTTCAGGGGTGCGCGGGAAGTTCCACACGCGAATAGCCTGGCCGCGTGTATTTCAGGGGTGCGCGGGAAGTTCCACACGCGAATAGGCTGGGCGCGTGTATTTCAGGGGTGCGCGGGAAGTTCCACACGCGAATAGCCTGGGCGCGTGTATTTCAGGGGTGCGCGGGAATTTCCACACGCGAATAGGCTGGGCGCGTGTATTTCAGGGGTGCGCGGGAATTTCCACACGCGAATAGGCTGGGCGCGTGTATTTCAGGGGTGCGCGGGAAGTTCCACACGCGAATAGCCTGGGCGCGTGTATTTCAGGGGTGCGCGGGAAGTTCCACACGCGAATAGCCTGGGCGCGTGTATTTCAGGGGTGCGCGGGAATTTCCACACGCGAATAGGCTGGGCGCGTGTATTTCAGGGGTGCGCGGGAATTATCACACGCGATTTGGCTTGGTACGTGTATTACAGGGGTGCGTGCGAAGTTACACACGCGATTAGGCTGGGTGGGTCCTGTCACCCTCGACGGCCCCTGCAGGCAGCCCACAAAACAGGGGACTACCCTGCACACCTGCTCATGTCTCCCACCACCCCCACCCCCCCAGTCACCAGGGGTACCCTCCACCAGGCCCCCACTCATGTCTCCCACCACCCCCACCCCCCCAGTCACCAGGGGCACCCTCCACCAGGCCCCCAACCATGTCTCCCACCACCCCCACCCCCCCAGTCACCAGGGGCACCCTCCACCAGGCCCCCAACCATGTCTCCCACCACCCCCACCCCCCACCATCCAGGGGCACCCTCCACCAGGCCCCCACTCATGTCTCCCACCACCCCCACCCCCCACCATCCAGGGGCACCCTCCACCAGGCCCCCACTCATGTCACCCACCACCCCCACCCCCCCAGTCACCAGGGGCACCCTCCACCAGGCCCCCACTCATGTCACCCACCACCCCCACCCCCCCAGTCACCAGGGGCACCCTCCACCAGGCCCCCACTCATGTCTCCCACCACCCCCACCCCCCAGCAGTGCAGGGGCAGCCTCCACCAGGCCCACACTCATGTCTCCCACCACCCCCACCCCCCCAGTCACCAGGGGCACCCTCCACCAGGCCCCCACTCATGTCACCCACCACCCCCACCCCCCCAGTCACCAGGGGCACCCTCCACCAGGCCCCCACTCATGTCACCCACCACCCCCACCCCCCCAGTCACCAGGGGCACCCTCCACCAGGCCCCCACTCATGTCTCCCACCACCCCCACCCCCCAGCAGTGCAGGGGCAGCCTCCACCAGGCCCACACTCATGTCTCCCAGAACCCCCACCCCCCCAGTCACCAGGGGCACCCTCCACCAGGCCCCCAACCATGTCTCCCACCACCCCCACCCCCCCAGTCACCAGGGGCACCCTCCACCAGGCCCCCACTCATGTCTCCCACCACCCCCACCCCCCAGCAGTGCAGGGGCAGCCTCCACCAGGCCCCCAACCATGTCTCCCACCACCCCCACCCCCCAGCAGTGCAGGGGCAGCCTCCACCAGGCCCACACTCATGTCTCCCAGAACCCCCACCCCCCCAGTCACCAGGGGCACCCTCCACCAGGCCCCCAACCATGTCTCCCACCACCCCCACCCCCCCAGTCACCAGGGGCACCCTCCACCAGGCCCCCACTCATGTCACCCACCACCCCCACCCCCCAGTCACCAGGGGCACCCTCCACCAGGCCCCCACTCATGTCTCCCACCACCCCCACCCCCCAGCAGTGCAGGGGCACCCTCCACCAGGCCCCCACTCATGTCCCCTATCACCCCCACCCCCCCGCCACCAGGGGCACCCTCCACCAGGCCCACACTCATGTCTCCCACCACCCCCACCCCCCCAGTCACCAGGGGCACCCTCCACCAGGCCCCCAACCATGTCTCCCACCACCCCCACCCCCCACCATCCAGGGGCACCCTCCACCAGGCCCCCACTCATGTCTCCCACCACCCCCACCCCCCCAGTCACCAGGGGCACCCTCCACCAGGCCCCCAACCATGTCTCCCACCACCCCCACCCCCCCAGTCACCAGGGGCACCCTCCACCAGGCCCCCACTCATGTCACCCACCACCCCCACCCCCCAGTCACCAGGGGCACCCTCCACCAGGCCCCCACTCATGTCTCCCACCACCCCCACCCCCCAGCAGTGCAGGGGCAGCCTCCACCAGGCCCACACTCATGTCTCCCAGAACCCCCACCCCCCCAGTCACCAGGGGCACCCTCCACCAGGCCCCCAACCATGTCTCCCACCACCCCCACCCCCCCAGTCACCAGGGGCACCCTCCACCAGGCCCCCACTCATGTCTCCCACCACCCCCACCCCCCCAGTCACCAGGGGCACCCTCCACCAGGCCCCCAACCATGTCTCCCACCACCCCCACCCCCCAGCACTGTGGGGAACCTGCCAGCAGGCCCCCACACATGTCCCCCTGGCCCCAGGTCCTGACGATACACAATCATGGCAGTAATGGCCAGCATACCCAGCACAAACACCCAGGCAAGGATTGCATCCACCCACATAGTGAATGCAATCACATGACACAACCCCAATGCCAAGTATGCAAAAGAACACATGTCCGTCACACACACATACACAATGGGTGCAAGTGAATGTCAAAACCCATATCATGACATGTAACAAACCAATGAGAAAATAACACAAGTGTAAGAAAATATAAAAAATGTATTAAATACCAAAAATAAGTGAAATTTTCAAACATACAACGATGTGGCTAAGTAAATAAATGGTCCATGTCCGAGAACAAAAGTGATAAACAAAAAAACAAAGGAAAATAAAATTAAAATGAATTTGTCCAAAGCAATATCATGTAATAGGAAATTAATGAAAAACCATTACGTCATGGTGAAAACAATAAGAAATTAAAAAAATGTATCTCCCAAAAAAACAAACTATATACAGGAATGTTCCAGGGTCCATGAGCCCAACACCAAACATGAAACCTACCACTAACTAATGAAAAATATATGTACAAAAAAGTGGCCATTGTCCGAGCGGTCCAAAATCATAAAAATAAATAAAGGAAACCTAGCACTTACTAACTAAATAACTATATACAAAGGCAGCGGGCAAGTCCTGCGGCTCACTTGGTGATGTTGCTGGCCAGGGCATCATCGAACTCCATGTCGATGTCCTGGAGGCGGGACTCTGTCCTGGCCCCGAGGTCTCGCAGGGACAACCCCATGTCCACCTCAAACTCCCTGCGAGCTTCCTCGAGGCACTCAGCCCGCCTCAATGCCCGACGCATGGAGAACTCCGCCCTGACCATGGCGAGCCGCTCCTCTTCCGCCCGCTGCCGCTCCGCACCTATCCGCTGGCCAAACTCCTCCCACACGGAACACACCACCATCCCAGGGTTGCCCTGCCCTCCGGCCGATGCCTGCCCCTCGGATCTTGATGGCCCCGAGCCATGATGCCTCCCACGTCGAGCCCGCTGCTGCCTCCGACGCCACTGCCTCTGCCAGCACGACGGCATCCAGGCTGATGGAAACCACCAACGCCGTCGTGCACGTGCCCTGCCCGATGATGCCGTCACATCTTCCATCTGCTGGGGTCCACTTGCTGTGTTGTCCACCCCTGCTGGACCTCCGACTCCCAACTGTGGCAGGGATGGGATCCCCACCGAGCTGGCTGCATTGGTCGGGGCAGGTCCACAGGGGGCCCTGGTGGCATCTGGGCCGGAAGACGGCAAGGAGAACGACCGGTGGATAGCCTGCACAGAGGAGGAGAGGGCCGTCAGATTGGCCAACACATGCAGGAAACCCCCGAACATGGCCGATCCCAATTGGGCCACGTCGGCACGGTGCACTTCGTGATGACGTGCGTGCTCCTCCCGGGAAGCACGCACGTCATCACGAATCACAGCCGTGCGCATCGCGACCCCAATCAGGACCTTCTCCACGCGGCCAGGGGTTACCACGTCCGCAGGTGGAGGGGAGTCAGGTGACATGGACATCCCCTCTACCTGCGGACGGGCCTGGGACGGGGCATCCCTGCTGGTGCATGGTGGTGCACTCACAGGGTCAGGGACAGTGACATGCACAGGCCCCTCCACGGTGACCTGTGCTGCCTCCTGCCCCTGGCCCTGGACTGCACCACTTGCACCAGCAGGGATGCTCCCACCAGGCCCCATGTGTGCACCAGTGTCGGCCTCCTCCTCCTCTGTGCAAACCACCAACCTGGATGGCTCCTCACCGTCTCCCGCCGTAGCAGGCCCCTGTGGGGGCTCACCCACCCCTTCCGCTGCAGCCGTGGGGGCATCCCCGCCGCCTTGCTCCACAGCGCCGTCTCCGCCCTCTTCTTCACTAGCCGCTGCGTAGAGGGAGACAAAGGACACAAACATCAGGCTACTGTACAATGGTCCCCTAGACAGGAAGCAATAGCAGATGAGCACCACTGTCAAAGTACACTTCCATCATGTCCCTCCACAACACATGGGTCAGTCCAGGCAAAACACACACAGTAACAGGCATGGTGCATGCCATGGACATTTCCATGCATGTCCAATGGACTCTAGAAACATTCAATGATATGTAACTCACATGCATCATGGCTCATGCATATCACATGCACACACTTCACCTCAGTCACATCCATCTGGCCCCAAACACACCGAACACAGGCGAAACAAGGGTAAGTTGGGTGCGTCACTGAATCTGTGCATTGTCACACACATGTGTCATGCATCCATGGCATGCACAAGTCACAGACACGCAGGTCAGGCACACAGACATGGCTACCATATATGTACCTGGCATCAGCACCCATCCTTCACCCCCATCCATGTCCAGGTACAGAGACTGGCATGCTCTCATGTCCAAAATCTGCATAGGGCTCCCCATGCCGCATTTCAACACATGCAACAACCATGTGGGTCACACATCACTGGTCGCACATGCATTACCATGATGTCCCTGCACACATACAGGCATACATGGCCCATGGCACACATACAGGCAAGTATCATAGAACCAGCACACCGCAACATGCCCTGTCTCACACAGTAATGCTTGGACACATACCGCTCAACTCCAGACGGGCCTCCCTCTCAAGGACCTGGGCGTGGAGCGCTGGGCGTACGCGTTCCAGGACCCTCTTCTGGATGGAACTCATGCGGCCCCGGCCCCCCTCCACGAGGCGCCGGGCCTTCACAAGGGTCCTGGACCTCAAGTCCTCCCAGCGCTTCTTGATCTTCTGGACGTTGCGGGTTGCCACCCCCTCCGCGTTGATGGCAACCACACAGTCGGCCCAGATCCTCTCCCGTCCTTCCTTGCTGGCGCGGGACGATCCAAAGAGGGCATCATACTGCCCCAGGACATGCTCCACCAGGACACCAACTTCGGTGGCAGTGAAGCTGGTGCCCCTCTGCCCCTCTGGCCTGGGGTTGCCACTGGTGCCAGATGTGGAAGTGCCCGACATGGCAACCCCAGAGGCAGGTGTGGGTGGGCAACTGGGTCCTGGGGCTGGGCTGTGGAGCGATGTAATCCCAGTTGGGAGTCTTCAGTTCCAGCAGGGGTGGACACAGCAACTGGACCCCTGCAGATGGCTGATGTGCAGGCACCAAATGGCAGGGCACGGTGGCAGCAGGCAGGCAGGCAGGCAGGCAGCAGCAGATAGCACGTGGGAGGCTGCTCGGGGCACTGGGGGGCAGTAACTCGGCCTTCTGGGCAGGAGCGTGGTGTTCCGTGTGTTTTCGGGTGGCCAGCTTGATACGGAGTGATTTGGCACGTGAAAATCCTGCACGTCAGCGTGAAATCCGAGGAAAGGCCCTTAGCGCGTAAGCGCGTCAGCACGCATACGCGATTCTATTGGACCAGAGTCCCTCAGCGCGTAAGCGCGTCTGACGTGACCCGCACGGGCGTTCCCCACTCAGCACGTGATGACGGAACACACGTGGAAATACTGCACGTCAGAGTGTCATCGCGTGATTGGCCTATGTACGTGTATTTCATTGCGTGTAATTGGACAAAAGTGCGCGTACACGCGATTGGCCTATGTACGTGTATTTAATGGGTGCGCGGCCACTTACACACGCAAGTACGTCAGCGAACCTGTATCCCGTGGTGCGTGTGAATTTCCACACGCTATTGGACTGGGAACTGGATTCCAGGGGTGCGCGGGTCACACGCTCGCCTAGAACACGCGCAAAGCATAAAATTGCGGACTTTAACAATAACAAGCTCAGACGCCAGGATGAACATACCGTTCCTAGCAGCAGTGGCAGTGGGCTACCAAAGGAGGAGGAGGAGGATAGTCAGGGCCAGAATATTCACACCCAGAACCAGCCTTTTCGGGATGCCTGATGACCAGGTGTATGGGAGGTACAGGTTTCCACCACACATCATACTGGACCTGGTGACTGAGTGGGAGGATGACCTCACATCACCCACCCTGTGCTCCCAAGCACTCAGCCCCCTGGAGAAGGTCCTCAATGTACTGCACTTCTTAGCCACTGGATCATTTCAGCGGACAAGTGCCATAGTGGGTGGGGTGTCACAGGCCACCCAGTCACGCTGCCTACACCAGGTCTTGAACATCATGACTGCACGCCCATCAGTCCGCAGGCACATATACCTGCCCAGAACACCTGCAGAAAGGCATGCTGCCGCCCTGGATTTTTACGGAGTGGCACGATTCCCCAAAGTGCTAGGTGCCATCGACTGCACCCATGTGGCTCTACGTCCCCCCAGGGCATCAGAGCACATCTATAGGAACCGCAAGCACTGGCATTCCATCAACGTGCAGGTAGTATGTAATGCCAAGGGAATCATCACCTCAGTATATGCCAACTATCCCGGGTCCACCCACGACAGCTTCATTTACCGAATGTCCACCCTATGCCGGGACATAGATGCTGGGCGGCATGGCGATACATGGCTGCTTGGTGAGTATGTATGCCACTGCACATGCATACATGTTGGATACTGAGCAAGGTCACAACACCACCAATGATACCAATCACCACCTCCACAGGGGACAGTGCCTACCCTCTCAGCCCCCACATGATGACGCCAATTCGGAACCCCACCACGCAACCCCAGGTAAGATATAACACAGCCCACATTACAACCAGGGGCATAGTGGAGCGCACATTCGGAGTGCTAAAGTCACGCTTTCGCTCCCTTGACCGTTCTGGCGGGCAGCTGTTATACGCTCCCCCAGTAGTGTGCAGGATCATAGTGGCAGCATGTGTCCTGCACAACGTTGCAACACGCCGGGGCCTGGCCGTGGACATGGTGGTGGCCCCACATCCCCAACCACATGCACAGCCGCTGCACATGGGAGGGGAAAGGGCACGGGGGGAGGCAGCCCGTACACAGCTAGTGGCTAATTACTTCACATAGAAATCACACCCCTGTGGAGTGCACACTGCCCTGGCACATTCCATCTGACAATCAATGATGACTCAACCTGACACTGATCCTGAATGTCTGGAGAATGAACCGGGAATACCATGTCAGCCTGAGATTGTTCACCTGGAAGTGTCACAATGTGTGCATCCCTACCCACACAGACACCACCAATGCAGTTTTGTGAAGTTACACATTGAAGCAGCTAAAATGAATACCCACTTGCAAAATGCAACAAGAGGACAGTGCCATGTCAGCCAACCCAACCCCAGCACCGCCACACGACACACCGTGCCATGTCATGCTAATTGCAGGTAAACAAAGTAATCCCCACAACATGACATCAGTCTCACTATGTACAGTGGCACTATTAGAAACCTGCAACACCTGAAATGCTCACAGCAATGCCGGACCAACAACATACTTGAGCACGTAGTACCATTAACATGACATCACAAATGTTACATATTAGTAGTCTCACCACCTGGAAATGCCTGCACTCCCACCACTACCAACTGTGCAGTGTTGTCGCCATGTAGAGTTGTAGGTGCACTGCTGCCAACATGGTCCCCATCTCCAGACTAGAGGTCCTTGTGTGGACATGAGGAAGGGACCTGCAAATTGGGAGGTAGACACAGAAGAAGAGTTACACATCAATGCAACATGCAGTGTACAACACAACAGCAATATGCACTATGAATGTATACACAGTATTGACTACAGACTGGCCACACAGCTCATGGGAGTCCAACGTCACTGTGTAATTCACTGTCACTTGGGCACACCCTTTGCAAGCCCATGGAAACGGGAAGCAGGAGGGGTGTGTGTGACTCAAACCCAAGCATCTGAACCAAATACATTACAAGCCTGCATGTGCCCAGCCACAATGCAGCGTATGCCCACAGGAACCACGGAAGCCAACAGATCGAAGCCAACAGATCGAAGCCAACAGATCGAAGCCAACAGATCGAAGCCAACAGATTGTCCCAAAAAAATTGGGAATAAAAGAAATCAAAATAAAAATAAAAATAAGAAACAATCAAAAATGGCCATTGATGGGCCCGGGGGGGTTGGGGAGGCCACCCAGGAGGTCTGAGGACAGGATGCACACCAGAACCCACCTGCGTGGATCCTGGGAAGATAAAACACCTCCATGGGCTCATGGCCCACACGGCTACCCTATTGTGGGAGTATCACTGCTGTCGCTATTATCACCCTGTGCAGCTGCATCCGGAGGTGGTTGCACTATGGGAGGCAGCCCACGCAAGGCCCTAGTCTGCTCCTCCATGGCTGCAAGCATGCGGGTGTGGTAGGTCTGGTTCTGGAGGATGAGTGTGCGGAGGTCCCCATGCAACAACTCACGGGATGCCCGGACCTCCGCCCTCGTTGCCTGCATCTCAGCTGAGAGCGTACGGGTGAGACGCTCCAGCTGCTGTTCTGTCCTTCGGTGTGTTGAAGCCTCAAGCTCAACAAGAGCGGTCCTGAGGTGAAGGAGCTCCTGCCTCAGGGCTTCCCTGTGGCCCTGGGACTCAATGGAGATGGCCTCCTGCAGAGTCGCCAGTGCCGCCCGCCTGTCCCTGTTGGACCCCAACATGTCCTCCCTGTGTGACTGGCAGATGGAGTCGGTTGCCTGCTCTAGTCGCTCCATCAGCCATTCTGGGGGGACAATGGAAGTGGCCACCCTATCCATGGCCTGAGCCATCATCTCGGATGATGCAGCCTGTTGGGTAGCCATACCGTAAATGGATTGCTCCCATGCGGTATTGCCGGGTGGCGTACGGCCACCACGTCGGCGGGCACCACACCTGTCTGGGGCAAGGCGAACTGCGCCTTGCTGTGCCGGCACTGCCTGAGGCTGCAGGACTGCATTCCCCCTCTGATCTGCTGGCCCAGGAACAGGATCAGATGTCGCGGAGTGTGACCCTGCATCCGTAACCACCGAAGGCGTAGCTGCCAACACTGACATCCCCATGGAGGGTACTGACCCTGGTGCAGGTGGGTGAGACAGAACAGAATCCCTCCCTGGAACACTCACCTGCGACGGCACGTAGGTCTCATCCGAATCAACACCTGAGTACAGCTCGGGGGAGGTGCAGCCAGAGACACCCCTTGAGAGCACGACCTGCAGCACTTGTGGGTTCTCCCCCACCACCACACCACGTCCCTCACTGGTGGTTGGTCGGCCCTGGGACACCTCCTGGGTCTGCACCATCTCCACAACCCCAGCAGTATCAGGTGCGTCTTCCCCTGCAAAGACATGAAAACAAAGAAATGGAAACAGGCATTAGCACCATGGCACACATTGAGGGCTGAGAAGCAAGAGAACCAGTACTTGATTGACACATGTCCCACATGACTAAAACCCTCCCATGCATGCACCCTCACTGCGTATGAAGTGCAGGCAAATGGCACACACTGATGACACCAAGATGGAAGATGAACAAATTTTCTGCATGCTGCCTGGCAGTGGCATCACACATTGGCCTGTGATTGGCAGGTGAAACACACATGCCATCACACAGATGGCATGTACCATTGCTATTGAGTGAAGATGGAGAGGAGGGCAGCACCTATTCATTCAGTCCAGTTCCCGCATGTAATAGCTTTTCTAATTCTAACAGGTCAGATTTTTCACCTGGAGCTGCCAGTCTGAAATGGTCAAATTGCACAGGGACATGTGTGTACAAATTATATCCAGGTAACAAAGTCACTCCACTTTACCATACCCATGTCAGACATGTGACTAGTGGACAGCGACATGCCTAGTGAAAGTGGTGGAATGCAAACAAACTGACTGAATGAACAGTGAAAAAGAAGCAAATATGTTGTGTCAAGGTGACACTTCAAGGGCAACTGGCGTGCAGTTGTGCTAGATGTCTACTGTTGGCAGAAGGGATACTGCTATGGCCAAATGCAGCTGCGCAGGAAGGATTGCATGAAGCACATGGCTGACCCATACGACTCAGGCGCACACACTCTCACCTGGCACCCGAACAGAAGCCCTCACACACACACCATGCACATGGATGACACACACATGCATGTGCACTCACCGGACAATGCCTCGTAATCAGCCAGATCTCCCACGCCTTGGATCTGTTCCTCCGTGACGTAGGTCCCAGCGACTGACTCATGTGGAGTGAGTTCCATGTCTACTACTGGAGACCCACCTCCAGTCACTAGAGTTGCGGCATGACTTGAGGCCAGCTTACTCTTTGCCCTGCGCTTTAGGTCATTCCAGCGCTTATAGCAATCATTGGCTGTGCGCCTCACGATTCCAAGGGCACTTACGATGTCCGCAACGGTCTGCCAGTGTGCCTGGCGTTGTGCAGGTGTGGTCTTGGATCCTGCAACAATGACCATCTCGTTGTCATGTCCGGACACATACTCGACAAGTGCATTCAGTTCGTCATCCGTGAAGCTGGGCTTCCTGGACGGGCCGGACTGTGTAGCCGTGTCTGGGGCATCAGCCTGTGCCGGACGAGCACTCTTCCTCTTCCGCTTGGAAGATGGTGGTGATCCTGAGTGTCCTGCGCCGCTCTGGACACTAGGGGCAGGAGCCCTGGTGGACTCTGTATCAGGAGTGTGGGATTGCACACTCAGCATGGGAGTTGGTGCAGGCATTGGCTCTAGTGTGATGGTGTCAGGGGGAATGTCAGCAGCATGGACTAGGACCGACACTGTCCTGGCTGGGTGTGTGAGGGCTGGGGTGGATGGAGCCGCAGCTGCCCCTGCAGCCTCTCCGCCCTGCCTCCTTGGTGCAGAAGATGACCTTGCTGCCCCAGATCCACGTGGCATGATGGCATCAACGTGCACCAGCGCACGTGTCGTAGCCCTGCTGACCTGGAAGTCAGCCATGGAGTCAGCCAGGTCTGGTGCCACAATGGGCTGGTCCAACAAGGGCTGAGCATGGATGGTGTCAGCCACTTCAGCCTCAACGGGAGGGGGGGAGGTGGGGGAGGGGGGGGATGATGGGTGCCCTTGACTGGTCCTCCTACATGGGGGGACAGGCTCACCCTGCAAGTTAGGACCACGTCCCCTACCGGATCCACCACGGCCACCACTTGTGGCTCTTCCACCTTTGCCACCCTTACGGAATCCTCGCCTCCCAGCCATGGCACTGATATTAATGTGCGTATGGGAGTGGCTGTAGACAATTGTCCTGGGCAATTGGGGGTCAAAGGGGTTGGGTACCAGATGGTAATTGTACCCTAGTGCTCTAGCACGGCTGATTGTAACCCCTGGGGAAAGATGACGGGTCACGCAACGCACAGGAGGCCCAAAAAAGGGAGATGACGTGCACGCAACCCCTCCTAGACCACGTGTGCAGAAAGAAAAACCTGCACTACGCTGTGGCACCCAGTAACACAAGAATGAACGTATGCGTGTCACACGCAGCCTAGAATGACCTCTGAAGGGGTAGGCTACACACGGGGCAAGCACAGAAGTTGGATACGTGCGTGACTCACCGTCTGCCAGGTAAAAGAGCGTGAAAAATGAGCGCGTTTGGCTGGCTAAACCCCCGCCAAAAGAAGATGTGTACGCTGTCTGAGAAGACAGGACAACAGTAGAAGGGGACACTGTTAGAGGGAACAGGCCCAGGTAAACCAGTAAAAGAGAAAAAAGAGAAAAAGCTGTCAGAGGTAACAGGGAATACGAACTGGAAACGCTGTGAAGTAAATCGCGTGTGAAACGACAAGAAGTACAGAATTCACCCACTCGCTCTCCACGAAAAGCACGTACAAGGAAATGGTGTTCTACATGTACCTTATATACAGGCCCACACGTACAGCGTCACTTACGCGGCGTGTACGTTCACCAATCACACGCTTTGTCACTCCTGCGTGTAGATCCATTTTCACCAATCACACGCTTTGTCACTTCTACGTGTAGATCCATTTTCACCAATCACACGCTTTGACACTGGGACGTGTCACGCAACAATTTCCTGCACGTGCAGGTGACTATAGGCGCGCATATGCTGTTGACGGGTTTACGCGCTAAGGGCCTTTGCTGACGTGTGGGATTTCACTCCCTATCAGGCTGTCCACGCGTTCACACACGAGAGACCACGCTCCTGGCCAGGAGGCCAAATTACTGCCCCCCAGAGCCCTGAGCACGCTCCCACCTGCCATCTGCTGCTGCCTGACTGCCTGCTGGCCACGTGCCCCACAGTGCTGGTGGGTGGGGGTGTTGGGAGACATGGGTGGGGGCCTGGTGGAGGGTGCCCCTGCACTGGTGGGGGTGGTGGGAGACATGGGTGGGGACCTGGTGGAGGGTGCCCCTGGTGGCGGGGGGGTGGGGGTGGTGGGAGACATGGGTGGGGGCCTGGTGGAGGCTGCCCCTGGTGGCGGGGGGGTGGGGGTGGTGGGAGACATGAGTGGGGGCCTGGTGGAGGGTGCCCCTGGATGGTGGGGGCTGGGGGTGGTGGGAGACATGAGTGGGGGCCTGGTGGAGGCTGCCCCTGGTGGCGGGGGGGGGGTGGGGGTGGTGGGAGACATGAGTGGGGGCCTGGTGGAGGCTGCCCCTGGTGGCGGGGGGGTGGGGGTGGTGGGAGACATGAGTGGGGGCCTGGTGGAGGGTGCCCCTGGATGGTGGGGGCTGGGGGTGGTGGGAGACATGAGTGGGGGCCTGGTGGAGGCTGCCCCTGGTGGCGGGGGGGGGGTGGGGGTGGTGGGAGACATGGGTGGGGGCCTGGTGGAGAGTGCCCCTGGTGGCGGGGGGGTGGGGGTGGTGGGAGACATGGGTGGGGGCCTGGTGGAGGCTGCCCCTGCACTGCTGGGGGTTGGGGGTGGTGGGAGACATGGGTGGGGGCCTGGTGGAGGGTGCCCCTGCACTGCTGGGGGTTGGGGGTGGTGGGAGGCATGGGTGGGGGCCTGGTGGAGGCTGCCCCTGGTGGCGGGGGGGTGGGGGTGGTGGGAGACATGAGTGGGGGCCTGGTGGAGGGTGCCCCTGGATGGTGGGGGCTGGGGGTGGTGGGAGACATGAGTGGGGGCCTGGTGGAGGCTGCCCCTGGTGGCGGGGGGGGGGTGGGGGTGGTGGGAGACATGGGTGGGGGCCTGGTGGAGAGTGCCCCTGGTGGCGGGGGGGTGGGGGTGGTGGGAGACATGGGTGGGGGCCTGGTGGAGGCTGCCCCTGCACTGCTGGGGGTTGGGGGTGGTGGGAGGCATGGGTGGGGGCCTGGTGGAGGCTGCCCCTGCACTGCTGGGGGTGGGGGTGGTGGGAGACATGAGTGGGGGCCTGGTGGAGGGTGCCCCTGGATGGTGGGGGCTGGGGGTGGTGGGAGACATGAGTGGGGGCCTGGTGGAGGCTGCCCCTGGTGGCGGGGGGGTGGGGGTGGTGGGAGACATGGGTGGGGGCCTGGTGGAGAGTGCCCCTGGTGGCGGGGGGGTGGGGGTGGTGGGAGACATGGGTGGGGGCCTGGTGGAGGCTGCCCCTGCACTGCTGGGGGTTGGGGGTGGTGGGAGGCATGGGTGGGGGCCTGGTGGAGGCTGCCCCTGCACTGCTGGGGGTTGGGGGTGGTGGGAGGCATGGGTGGGGGCCTGGTGGAGGCTGCCCCTGGTGGCGGGAGGGTGGGGGTGGTGGGAGACATGGGTGGGGGCCTGTTGGAGGCTGCCCCTGGTGGCGGGGGGGTGGGGTGGTGGGAGACATGGGTGGGGGCCTGGTGGAGGCTGCCCCTGCACTGCTGGGGGTTGGGGGTGGTGGGAGGCATGGGTGGGGGCCTGGTGGAGGCTGCCCCTGCACTGCTGGGGGTCGGGGGTGGTGGGAGGCATGGGTGGGGGCCTGGTGGAGGCTGCCCCTGCACTGCTGGGGGTTGGGGGTGGTGGGAGGCATGGGTGGGGGCCTGGTGGAGGCTGCCCCTGCACTGCTGGGGGTTGGGGGTGGTGGGAGGCATGGGTGGGGGCCTGGTGGAGGCTGCCCCTGGTGGCGGGAGGGTGGGGGTGGTGGGAGACATGGGTGGGGGCCTGGTGGTGGCTGCCCCTGCACTGCTGGGGGTTGGGGGTGGTGGGAGGCATGGGTGGGGGCCTGGTGGAGGCTGCCCCTGCACTGCTGGGGGTTGGGGGTGGTGGGAGGCATGGGTGGGGGCCTGGTGGAGGCTGCCCCTGCACTGCTGGGGGGTGGGGGTGCAGGGGGACATGAGCAGGTGTGCAGGGTAGTCCCCTGTTTTGTAGGCTGCCTGCAGGGGCCGTGGAGGGTGTACAGGGAACACCTGTGAGGACCCACCCAGCCTAATCGCGTGTGACTTCCCACGCACCCCTGTAATACACGTACCCAGCCAATTCACGTGTGATGATTCCCACGCACCCCTGTAATACACGTACCCAGCCAAATCGCGTGTGATAATTCCTGCGCACCCCTGTAATACACGTACCCTGGCTAATCGCGTGTTAAACTTCCCGCATACCCCTGTAATACACGTACCCTGGCCAATCGCGTGTTAAACTTCCCGCGTACCCCTGTAATACACGTACCCTGGCTAATCGCGTGTTAAACTTCCCGCGTACCCCTGTAATACACGTACCCTGGCTAATCGCATGTTTAACTTCCCGCATACCCCTGTAATACACGTACCCTGGCTAATCGCGTGTTAAACTTCCCGCGTACCCCTGTAATACACGTACCCTGGCTAATCGCATGTTAAACTTACCGCATACCCCTGTAATACACGTACCCTGGCTAATCACGTGTTATACTTCCCGCGTACCCCTGTAATACACGTACTCTGGCTAATCGCGTGTATAACTTCACGCGTACCCCTGATATGCACGTTACCCGCTTTGCGTTCCTTGTTTGGCAGCCCTGTAAACTGGTCCAGGGTTAGCGCAGCCCTTTGCGATGATTTAGCGATTTTGATGGCTTTTCCTTGCGCGAGGGCGTTCTTGGGGGCGTTACTGGCGCTGCTGCAGGGTCGCTGCGATACTCTGCGCCACGGCTGGTTTGGGAGCCTAAAATCCATGAATACGCTGTGCGCCGGATTCGGTTTTGGCGCACGCGGCTGGCGCAGACTATCGCACGCGCACGCTGTGCGCCAGCCGCGTGCGCTACTTGTGCGCTGAATTCTATGAATTACCCTGTAAGTCTTGGGAAGATTGCTCAGGGGCAACGCGCTGAGTGTTATAAATAACCAATCATAACCAAAGTCTTAAGAAGGGGCTCACTAAGGGCCATCTCTCATCTCCTGTAGGCTCTCCTCCCACTACTCTCACCTCCAATCACCCTCTCCACTCACACCTACTTCCACAGTCACCCTCCGTTTACACTCCAAGTTACCTTTGTCAGTCATTATCTTATATAGCCCTGCACTCTCCCTTAATTTCATTCACTCACCTGCATGCCCTCTCACCTAAGTATCACTTTCTATCACCAACCAATACCCCACCTTGCACATGCTCTTTGTAATATTCGTCCATGCTCCGTTGTACCATCCATCCTCCTCTTGGTCTCTTGGACTGCCGTTCCATCCCTTGACGTCACGCGAACAACCCACACTGACCAGTCCATTCTTTCCTTCTTTAGCCTCCTCCTCCTCCCTTGATTGGTCCTCCACATCAGCTGGTTCCCCGGGCAAATTGCTGCTTTCATTCCCCCCTGTGGGCTGCGTTACATGCATCAGAATACATAAAACTGGCCTTTAACCTAACACCCCTTTCCATGCGTGGGTGCACCGCTGTCTGTGACGGCTGCTTCCAGCGAATTATGTCAATTCTAGAGTTAGTGTTTGCGTTACACAGAGCGTCTGAATTGCCGGTCTGGCTGGTGTTGTGTTCTGCGGCCTTCCCGCTTGATGCGCCTCCCTCTTCTGTTAGTTCTGAAGTCGGGTCAATGCAGCAGGTACCACTGGTAGCTGTAATCCGACTGGACAGAGAGAGAAACACTAGCCAGCATTGTGCACAACAGGTTTGGGGCAGGAAGAAGTGGTACTTCCCACATTTAGCCAGGCACAAGTAGAAGGAACAGAGACTCTCACACCCCACAGCTGGGCAGGACTGGCTCTGGAAAACACCCTGGTAGGCCACCTGCCCCAGTTTGAGAGGGGCCCCTTCACCTCTTGAAAGGGCCAGATCCCTGACCTGTTCACAATGGTGAAAAACTTTGTGTATAGAGTATGAAGACCTGTTTTTTGGTTTGTAAATTCTCAATCTTACACGTCTCCCTTATTTGGACAATAAGGGCATGGCTGCCTCCAAACTCGAGTCCGGGTCCGTGGTCCCTGAATGGGGAAATACCGGTCCATTCCAACCTTGGAGGACCCGGTATTTCCCCATTCAGGGAACACATCCCCATTCCCATTTCAGCCCCCATCGGGCTCAATGAGAATGGGGATGTGTTCCCTGAATGGGGAAATACCGGGTCATCCAAGGCTGGAATGGCCCGTTGTTAGCTCCCTGGTCCCCTTGTGGGAACCCGCAAAGAACTTCTGGTCTGACAAGACGTCCAGAGCGGGTCCCGCAAGAGAACCTCGTAATAGGGCAGAATGGGTTTAACGGCACCGGCACCTTTACTGGCGCCGTTAAACCCATTCCGTCAGCCTCGTACTGAAGCCCAATATCACCCTCCTTGAACTCATTTTGATACTCCCAACAAGAAAAATGGCAACACACTTTTCCATCCTTATTGGCTTTAGTAGGTTCACTTTTCAATACATTGAGGTGATATTAACAAGACCCGGCTGGCCAACCTTGCTGGTAATAGCCCGCCACCCAGGTTAAGGGCCCAAGCAAAGCGAGGGTTCCTTAACCTGGGCGACAGTGTCCTTACTGTTGGGTCGGGTCAGATCGCTGACCTCGTTGATATTATCAGCACCTGCGAAAAATGACACTAAGATACTAAAGGCTCTTTTGATTAAAACGAATCTTCTCTGCAGGATCTCTAACGTTTTGAGGTGTACTTAGAACGTCCATTTTCCATGTTGATGCCCATGACACCTTCAAAAGGAAAAGGGAAATCATAATATCAATGCAGGTTCAGGGATCGCGCAGGTACGTTTTTTTTTCCTTTATTTTTTGGTTTCAACAGAGCCCTTGAAACCCATCTGTGGTTTTTGAGGGTGCTAAGGGGTGTGCTGCCAGCTGTGCAGAGGTCATGAAATAGAAAACGAGCGAGCGGTACAGGCCAAGCAGGACCCATGCTACTTGGAATGTGGTCGCATACCTGCAAATACAGCCCTCGTCCTGAGCACCCTCAATGGCTATCAACACAAGCCAGGGTGCTGATGTACTTTACCCTACTTGGAAATACCACAAGTTGAGAGGATTTATATTTTGTGGAAGGTTGTGAATATATGCTATAGTTATTTGCTGGAGTACCATGTTGCGCTATTACAGATGTTCATTTTATTTTATTTGAAAGTCATTTGTAGAGCGCTGCGCTCATCCAAGGGCATCTTGGCGCTACCTAGCAGGGGGAAGAGGAGCAACCAACTAGAAGAGAAAAGTCTTCTGAGCTTTACGAAAAGCACAATAGTTGACTGTAGATCTGAGGGGATGAAGTAGGGCATTCCAAAGACCAGTCGCTACCAGGGAAAAAGAACAGCCACCAATGCAGCTGTTTTTCACCACGGTAATGGGCAGCAGGCAGGCATCGCAGAGCACAATGTCCGTTTTGGGACATAGGGCTGGAATTTTACCTGTAAATATTCAGCACCAAGTCTGTAAAAGTCATGATGACCCAGGCACAAGGACTGGAAATGGATGCGCTTAATCACTGGGAGCCAATGAAGTTGAATCAGAATAGGGGAGATGTGACAGCAACGAGGAGAGGACATGGCCAACCGGGCAGCAGAGTTTTGAAGAACCTGAAGGCGCTATAAAATGTAAGCAGATTGGGCATGGAAATGGGAGTTGCAGTAATCAATAGAGGAAGAAACAAGTCCAGAAACCGCAGGGGCATGAAGGTGGGCAGAAATTAAAGGAAGAACCCAGCAAAGAAGTTTAAGCTGGAAATGGCCCCGTTGATAGACTGCACTAATCTGTGGTAGTGACAGGTGTCGGGAAGGGTCAGAGAGAAGGGGGCCAGAAATCAGTAGTCCAGAAGGATGAGGCTGTAGGAGGGCCTACTACAAACATCTCGGTCTTGTCCCCATTGAAGTTGAGCCAGTTGTTCTGCATCCATTCCCCCACAGCTTAAGGACATTCATGGAACATGGCTGCCGACTCTGGGATGGATAGGTCAAGGCAGACCAGGATCTGCATATGAATAGCAGAGGAAGCCATGGGAGAAGATCACTTTAGTCAGTGGTTGAACGTAAATGTTGAACAGGACCGGGGAGATAGCAGACACATGAGGGACACCACAGGTGAGGTCCGCCGCCTGAGAGAGAAAAGGAGGAAGAGACAGAGTCTGATGGCCGTCTGTGAGGAAAGAAGTGAACCAGGCCAGGACTGTGCCCGAGAGACTGGCCCCTGCCGGGCGACCCAGCAGGACTCCATGATCGACGGTATCAAAGGCGGCCGATAAATCAAGCAGCAAGAGAGTGCAGTTGCCACCCTTGTCATAGACCCGTGCTAGATTGTCCAAAACAGAGACCAAGATACTCTCTGTGCCTCGCCCTGGACAGAAACCAGATTGAGAGGAATGAAAAAAAAGAAGATTCTTCAAGAAAAGTACTGAGAAAAGGACACACCGACACATGAACTCCAAAAGTTTCATAGCAAAGGGAAGGAGAGAAATAGGGTGAAATCCGCTGGAATGAGAGGATCAAGTGAGGGTTTTTTCAAAAGTGGGATGACAGTGGCATGCTTAAGAGAGGCTGGGATCACCCCAGTGGACAGAGAAATGTTCACTGCATTAGTCAGAAGATCAATGAGTCGAGGTGCAATAGTTTTAATAATGCTAAGAGGAGTGCTGAGTTGTTTCTGAAGTGATAGCATTGTATATAGTTAGGTACTTGCAATTTTACTTTTTCAGTTATTAATACAGGTCAAGAGGTACCAGAATGCAACTGTTCTGAGCTAAATAGCCATTGCTGGCTAAACATCTCACGCCTGTCACAAGGAGGAAAAAGCAACACACTTGCACTCAGTAATAGAAGGTTTACTTGAGATCTTTTTCACAACAATGGAAATAGGGTTGTGGTTACTGGGTTAACCAAAAAAAAAAGTCTTCTCTGGCAAGCAGGTATTAGGAGAAACCAATGGTGTCCAGGGATCTCTCATGGCAAATATCCTGGGTAAGGTTTAGCATAACCAACCCCCACTTTCAGTAGGAGAAATCTCGGCCTCTTCCTTTCCATTATCCCGGGTTGAGTAGATTTCCCTGTCTGGAAGATCCCAGATCTTGTATTTCTACTCAATGAGTGTTCTGGACATCGAAGGGGGAGGAAAACTCAAATTGTACCTAGGTGATGTTCTAAATAACAAACATTTGGTATTTCCAAGAGTTAAACATGTCAGGATAGGTAGTCATGAAAGCGGGTGAAACCCTATTCTTAAGGATCGAGGTTCCCCAGCCCCATACTCTAGCTCCCTGGTCTGAACTCAGAATGCCCAGGGTTGATAGAGCATAGGAGAATGTCCTTTAAGGGACTAAGAGTGTTGGGGTGGTTTATTGTGCCCCAGCACACTTCTTTGACCTTGTCACTGTCATGATCCATCTCTCCTTGGAGGTCTTTCTCTTGAGTTGTGGCCTGGTCTTGGCGCTCCGTAGCTTCTGGCGTAATGGGACAGCCTTGAATCAGCTACCTGGGCAAGACCTGAAATATACAGAGAGTAAGAGGGAAATAGACACGAAAAGGTTAAATGAGTAAAAACAAGGTAGCCTGAAGTGACTCTTGTATACCTGTACTCTGGTATATAACGCTAAATAAATAAATACATCAGTAGCTTAAAGTGGGGGGGAAGGGGCGAGCGCAACAAAAAACGTTCACCTAGATTTATCATTGAATCACCCCGGACTCAGAGCCTTCAATATGACAATGCACAGGGTCTCTTTCTTAAGGTGTGCCATGCCTCTCTTACCATCTCTAGGATTTGTGTGGTCTTTTTACAGCCAGTGAAGGGTGTATTTTTGTTTTTGACGAAGTTTTGCAGAATGCTGAAACTCAGAGTACAGCAGACGCTTTGTTATCCGCCATCCTATTAAACAAAATGCTCTAGAAACATGAGCCTCCTAATACTAGGAACAGTCTAGTTCTGGTTAGAGAAAGGTGGATAACAACGCTTTGAGGACAAATAAAGGTTCCGAATGGCAGCGTGCCGGTACCGCATAGCAGGTGGCCAGGAAGCTTTGCTGTCCAGCCTTTTTGCTCTGTTTCTGGCTCGGCAAGTATAACTGACGTTCGGTTATCCGGTATATTTAATTATCCCGAACCATTGGGTTCCTGCTGGTGCGGGATAATCGAGCTTTTGCTCCACTTGTGTGCTCGCCTTTCAGGGACGTCATTTCAACACAATGCCAGGGGTAGTGAAAGTGACATCACATGACCCTTGATCTCTGATGACATCACAGGAAGAGATGTCATTTGACCCCACCCCGAAGTGACATCACAGGAAGCAATGGAACACGACCGTTTACCCCTTGACACAACAGGAAGTGGTCACAAATAGCATTGTTTCTAAGTACACTATGTAAAATATGGTTAAAATATCAATGTAACGTGATATACATGTCATACAAGAATGGATCACCATATGCATCAGCAGAAAAATACATGCTATAACTGAAACTTGCGAAAAGCTAAATACATAGTCCGAAATGGATGCTTATTCTACTCCAAATGATTTTTGGGGGATTTTGTCTGCATTGTGAATTTGAGGAGTTTAAGAACAGACTAAATCAGAGATGAAGTGTGCCTGAAATAAACCTTTAATGAGTCTAACAATTGTTGTTTGGAATTCCAGATAGACAAATTATTTGTTATTCTTATTCTTTCTTATTTAGGGTCACTACTCAAATTGTTACACTTGTGGAACCCCCTTACTTTTTAAGAAGCCTGTACAAGAAAGGCAGCCAGTCTAGAAACAAAGAGGCACATAGCATTGGCGACAGGCCAGGAGCTTCAATATGTAAAAAAGGAAAAAATGTTTTAGTTATTTTTATTTTTGTACATTTTTTTAGGGGTAGCAAGGGAGACCACAGGGGTTTCAAGTGCGACCCCTGGTGACCCCAAAATGATGTCCCTGTCTCCTTTCTATGTTCTACTCTTGTGCTCAATTAGAACCAGGTGGAGTTTGCCATTGAAATAGCCGCTGTAAGTCAATCCTCTAGGGGCTTGCCTTCTTGTATACTACATATTTGCTACCACATGTAATGAAGTCCACAGTTTTATATTTGAAGTTTTGTGTATTTTATTTGTAGTTTTGTGATAGGAAAAAAGCTTCCCCAGCAGACTGCTGCAACCACAGCACTTTCTAGAATACTTTTTTTTATGACAGACGTATTTGGACCCAAATACTTGTTTCACTCATTGCCTACAACTAACACTATGTCACTATGTTAGGCAATGTTATGTTAGGCACTAACTAATGCCTCTCTGACAATGCGGTCGACTGAACTAAAGATTACTGTTTGCCGGTGTCCCGCCAGAATTACCGGTGGGATACGGGCTAAAGTGCCTTACACTTTTGCCACCTGATATCCTGGTATTACTGGGATATTACAGGCGGCAGAAACGCCAATAAGTTCTGAATTCCACAGTGTCCCAGAGAACTCCATGATATGGGATGGCCGGAATTATCGGCATGGGTAGTGTGATTCCTGCAATTATTTGCCAGTAGTTTCCTGAACTCTCGACTTGTGTTTCCCCGATCTGGAGATAAGCCCGGTCCCGGAATTACCAGCATTTTTTCCGGACCGGGGAAGTTATAATGAGGACCATCATCTTGCTGTTGAAGGAATGTAGTCATCCATTTCCAGCATTTCATTTCTCTACTGAATTGTTCATAAAATCCACGTTAGTTCACCTCCCATATACTGGGCAGCCTTTTATGGAAGCACAGCTACATAAAGCATTGGAAATCAATCTTATGTCTATATGTCTATATCATATCATTCTGTGTTTTCTTACACGCCAATATCTCGATGTCTTCATGTAGTGATCATATGCAAAAATATCAGGTACAATCATTTATTGAGTCTGCTCCTTCAGAAGGTCAATACTTGTTCAAAGAAGTGTGGTTTATAAGTGCAGCCTATCCTGCCTTTTGGTTTTTATTTTTTAAATTTGGTTTTATTGATTTTGAAACACAAATAAAATGAAAAACAAAAACAAAAAAAAAGATTTGAGCGTTTCAATTGTTACAACTCCGTTACCATATGGTTACATCAAAAGAACAAAACTAGAGTCTCATTATACAGTTGATCGTCCTTGTGTTCGTTTCCGATCTCTAGTAGTAACAATCAGAATAACATTCTCCATACCCACGCCCCTCCATCCCCATGGTTGGGCAGACATCATTGCGGCATCTTTTCTCTGTTGACATATTCATAGCGGGTAATGTTCGGTTCACTATCGTGTGGTTTCCTTGTTTCTCGGGTCTTAGCTGTCCTGTTTAAATGTTTTTTGGGATTCTTGGTTCATTTAAGATCCTGTAGTGTCTTCGGGTTGGGAGTCCATCGTCTCGGAGAGGTGTTTGCTTCGAAATTCCGACCATAAGGTCTCGCATTGCGATGCTTTGTTATGCAGGGATGCCGTGATCAATTCCATTGCATAAATGTTGGTTGACAAATTGATCCATTCCTTCTTACTTGGAACCTTTTTGGATTTCCATTTTGTTACTAGCAGCGCACGGGCTGCTAATAATAGGTGTGGGGCAAGACCTCTGAGTCAAGTCCATTCATCCTCGTTTTTTTCCATTCCAAAGAGAACCAAACGTGGATCAACGTCTCTTTGTATGCCATCTATGTCTTTTATCCATGCCAGGACTTCCTCCCAGAATACTCTAATGTGTGGCCAGCTCGACCACATGTGCCAATAGTCGGCAGTTTCTCCACATTCTCGCCAACATTTCGGGCTCAGAGTCAGAAACATCTTGGACAATTTGAGTGGGTCGTATTGCCATCTATGTAGGAGTTTGATGGCGTGCGATTTATTTTGGCTGGATAAGGACGTCTTGGATGTGTTTTTGTATATCATTTCCCATTGTTCTGGGTCTATCTCCTCTCCTAAGTCTCTCCCCCATCTGCTTCTAAGATGTTCCGTGGACCCGGTGCCTGCTTCGATAAGTTCTTGGTACATAGCCGATATCAAACCCTTCATTTCAGACTTAGAATCCAAGAGTTGTTCGAATGGGGTGAGTTCTCTCTGCAGTTTTTCTTTCCATGCAGATTTTGTGAGGACTCCTTTTATCTGGATGTATTGGAAGGTGGACAATGGGCCTATCCCTAGGGCATCAGTTAGGTCTGGGAGCGTAATGAATTTGTCTTTTTGCTGGAGTTGCCCTACCCTTTCGAGTCCCGCCTCGTACCAGGATTGGAATCTTCCTACCTCAGGTATGTGATTGTTTATTCCAGGGGACCATAAGTGGCTAAGTGGGGACGGCCAGGTAATGATCTTGTTCATTGCTTTGCTTGGTTGCCAGATGTTCCAGATGGTACTCAGTATCGGATGGCCCTTAATTTTCCGTTGTATCCTTTTGTGAGGGGTCCATAGCCATTCTGACACAGTGGCCGGCGAGAAGTAATGGTTGTCCATGTGGACCCATTGTAGATGGTTGTAATCACGTAAGTGTGGGATAAGGATGCGTAGTTGTGAGGCTTTGTAGTATGCTCGCAGGTCGGGGAGACCTACTCCTCCTTTGTCTTTGGAAAGCGTCAGAGTGTTGAATGCAATCCTCGCCTTCTTTCCCTGCCAGTGGAACCTAAGCATACGTTTTTTAGCTTTGGCAAAAAACGCATTTGGTATCTCGATAGGTAGCATCTGGAAAGGGTACAGGAATCGGGGGAGGCATACCATTTTAATGGCGTTAATCCGCCCTAACCACAAAATCGTGAGTTTGTCCCACCTTTTCAGATCGGCCGAGAAGCTCTGGAGGAGGGGAGGGAAGTTGGCTTCGTATAGGTCCGTTATGCTTTTGGTGATCTGGATGCCTAAGTATTTAAAGGCAGAGTGTTCGAGTTTGAGGCCTAAGGGCAAGAACATGGTTTCATTTTCCTCTTTCGTTCCTTGCAAAGGGAACAATATTGATTTAGTCTTGTTCATCTTAAACCCGGAGAGTTTGCCATATTCTTCTAATAGTTGAAGAGCACGAGGGACAGATACGGAGGGGTTGGTAATGTGTAAAAGTATATCATCAGCATAGAGTGATATCTTATATTCTTTTGTTCCCAATCGCATGCCTTCTATTCTGGAGTCAGAGCGTATCTTTTGGGCCAGGGGTTCTAGGGAGAGTGCAAAAAGTATGGCTGAGAGGGGGCACCCCTGTCTAGTACCACGTCCCATGTCAAACCATATGGAATATTCCCCATTAACAGAGATAGATGCCGTTGGGGATGAGTATACTGCTTGTATCCCTTTCCTAATTCTCAGCCCTATCCCCACCTTGCGAAGGACTGCCCTCAAGAATTCCCACTCCACTCTATCAAAGGCCTTTTCTGCGTCTATTGACAGTAGGGCAGGGTGACTTGGTAGTTCTGGTGATGAGTGGATGAGATGAAGAGTTTTGCGCATGGTGTCAGCCCCTTGCCTACCCAGTATGAATCCGACTTGGTCATTGTGTATGAGGTGAGGGATCAGTACTTCTAATCGAGCGGCTAGTACCCTGGTGTAAATTTTGGCATCCAAGTTGAGCAATGAAATTGGGCGGTATGAAGCACAAACTTTGGGGTTCCTTCCCTCCTTTGGGATCACTGTTATGAGTGCCTTCGTAAAGGAGTTGATGGCCGTCCCTGTTTCTAATATCTTGTTAAAGAGCTCTGTCAGGAATGGTGTTAGTTGGTCACTGAAGGTTTCATAAAACCCAGCGGTATAACCGTCCTCTCCAGGGGATTTACCCACAGTTAGTCTTTTAATTGCCTCTTGGACCTCAGGTTCGGATATCGGAGATTCTAAGAGCTCAGTTTCGGGGTACGAGATTTTGGGCATATCTATCTGGGAGAGATAGTGTTCTGTATCTGATCGCCCTGGGGTCACTTCAGAGGCGTACAACGCCTCGTAAAAGTTGGCAAAACTCTCTGGGATAGTGTGGGGGGTTGGGAGGTTCGTAGGGTTTTCTTCAATTATCTCTTTGACTTTCCGTTCTGCCCTTTGTTCCCTGAGTCTGGCTGCCAATAGTGCGTCAGCCTTGTCCCCCTTCTCATAGAATTTCTGTTTGAGGAATCAGAGTTTGCATGCAATTTGTTCGTGCTCCAATAGTTTTAGTTCTTCCCTTTTACGTTGTGCTATATTGATGTTGTCGCAGTCCGTGCCCAGGTGTTCCCTGTTCTCACTCTCCAGTTGGCATATTTCGGACCTAAGTCTGTGCTCAATGATCTTTCTCTCTCTTTTTTTGGTAGATCCTTCTCGTATCAGGATACCTCTTCAGGTGGCTTTACCCGCCTCCCATATTGTCTGCTTGGAGACTTCCCCATTGTTGTTTAATTTGAAGTATTCCTCAATTTCAGTTGCCATTTCAATTTTAAATACTGAATCTTTCAACAGGCTCTCATTACAGCGCCACTTCCCTCCTGAAACAGGTAGGTCTGCCCAACCTATATCTGACAGGACCATGTCATGGTCTGACCATGTTATCGGAATTATTTCTGATAGCGTTGTGGTGTCAAGGAGGTCCTTGGTAAGGTACAGGTAATCAATCCTGGTGAATGTTTTGTGCGGATTGGAGTAAAATGTGTAGCCCCTTTCATCAGGATGTTTAATTCTCCACACATCTTGCAGGTCATATATCTCCATTATGTCTGAAAGTCCAGTGCGTTCACTTCTCATTTGGCTTCTTATCTCGGGGTTGCCTGGTTCCCAGTGTTTGGTCGGGTCTGCCCACTGGTTAAAGTCTCCTCCAAGAACAACCTGGCCGGATGCTTCCAACATTATTTTGGGTATTGTCTTTTCGAGGAACTTGGTTTGTCCTACATTGGGAGAGTATATTACTGCGACTGTTACTTTGACCTTTGCAATTGCCCCAGATATCAGGAGAGCCCGCCCGCTTACATCGGACCAGGTCTTATCCACTTCGAAGTTGATTCCTTTCTTGATCAGGATTCCGACTCCGCCTTTCCTGAGTGGGCCCGAGCCTCAGAATTCCTTTCCCCCTCTTTTCCCAAGTATTCCTCTCTCCTCCCCCTTGGCAAATTTTGTCTCTTGTAGAAGGAGAATGTCTATTTGAGATCTACGGAATTCCCTTGCCACTAGTGATCTCTTGGTCGGCGAGTTGAGGCCTTTCACGTTAAGTGTTCCTATCCTTAGGGACTCCCTACCCTTCTGCTCTTCAATTGGTGCCATTATCAGAGTATTTCGGTTGTGGATCCGAGACCCGTGTCAAGCAAATATATTGGTCATAAGGACTCACGTCGTCCTGAGTGATCCTTTGTGTTTTGCCGGTAATGCTTCATCCCCTGTACATTTCTTGTCTGCCCAGCCCCCCCACCCTCCACCCTTCCCACATTGACGGCATCCGTGCTGACCCAGGTAAAGACACTGGCCCTGCATCGAACCACCTTTAGGGACCGTCGCTTCAGGTCCCCAAGACTATTATAACATCATAATCTTGATTCAGCCCCCTTTCACCTCTCATCTTTGTTTACATGGTCTGGATCTTTTTTGAGCCTAGACATCCTTACACAGTTCAGGCCATGGATATATGTATTAGAGTATATGTCGTTTTACCAGTGTTGTAGTTCATCAGTTCTCCCCCCCTGGGGGGGTATTACCTCTCCGAAATGTTCTTGATCCCTTGACACGTTTCCTTCTGGGGCCCTGTACACGCCATCCTCTTTCTTCGTGACCTGGGTCTCCCCGATCGTGTTCCTCTGCGCTTGATCCAAGGAGTTCGGAGGTGTACGCCTTGATCTCCCCTTCCGAGCTTAGCTTGATTTTGTTTCCGTTATATTCAAAGGACAGAGAGAAGGGGTACCCCCACCTGTATCTTATGTTCTTTTCTTTCAGATGTTTGGTGATAGGCCCGCATATGCGTTGGAGTGCCAGGGTCATGGATGATCGGTCCTGGTATATCGAGATTCGGGATCCTTGGAGGGTAATTGAGTCACTGCCTCTTGCTTTCTCGAGGATCCGTGTTTTGTCCTGAAAGCGGTGAAATCGGGCGAGGACAGATCCTGGTCCGCCTGGGGTCCCTCCGGCTCTGTGTATCCTCTCTGTCTTAGGTTCATCAACTGCATCATCGGCAACTAAGAGTTTGATGATGTTGTGCAGGGTATTCTTCAGATCGCTCTCCGTCTCCCCTTCTCGTTCCGGGATTCCGAAAATCCTCAGATTATTCCGCCTCTCCCGGTTTTCTTGACTTGAGTTTGAAGCTCTCCTCTCGTTGCTCCAGTTCGGTCATCCGCTGGTCGAGTTGCGCTTCAAGAGTGTCTATGGACGCCTGATTGTTCTCGACCCCTTCGAGCCTCTCCTCCATGGTATCTAGACGTTGGGTAATCTTGTCAATTTTGGAGCCAATGCTGGCGCCCATATTCTTTATTTCACCCAGCAAGGTGGCAATGTCCCCTTTGGTGGCTGCTGATTCACTCTCCGAGGGATTTGGGTTCGCCATGGTATGGGTACAGTTTTCGGGAGAAGTCGAGACGTAGGAGAATGTGGCTAGTTTCTCCCTAATGTCCTTTGGTTCTCCCAAAGTTCCTTAGTGTCACCAATGCTGTTCGATGGGGAGATGGAGTCGGGGTCAGAGGAGGCACACGCCCCTGGATCCGGGGCCCTACCCTCTGCGCTTCGACGTCGGTGTTCTCGGTAAGTTAGGCGTTGGGAGGGGTGTCCGTCATGCGTTTGTTGATATGCCCAGGGTGCGGGCGGTTCAGTAACGCGTATTGGTTACCCGGGGTGCCCTTTAGGCCTTGTTCAGGTCCGGTGACGCTTTGGGGGTGTTTTCCTCTTGTGCAAGGCGAAACATTTAGGGCGCGAGGAGTCCAAACCGCCGCTGCGCGGTGATGGCGCCCTTGTTCACGGGGTAGATGGGATGGGCCTACCGTCTCCCTGCTCAGCGCTGTCTCAGGTCCCGCTCTTCGGGGGCTCCGCTGACTCGACCGAGGCTGTCCCGTCCCCTTTGCGGCGAGGAACGTCGTCGGGAGTACGAATTCCGTGGCCAGGGTTCTGGGTCTTTCAGGCTTTCTTCGTTCGGCAGGCCTAGGGTCCGCCTACGACCGTTGTGTAGTTCCCTGCGTTATGTGTGGCGTCTTTTTGAGGGACGTATATCTCCAGTTTGCAGGGGTCGTTTTCGATCGGGTTTTCGACTGAACGAAGGGGGGGTCCTCTGCTGGCAGCACACCGATGTAGAGTCTTGGGGGGGTCGTCTAAGTGGGGGCTCAATCCATCCCAGGGACCCAAAGTGGCGGAGCTCACGCGAAGTCAGACCACATCCGCGCGCCCCCTGGTGGCCAGTGTCCTGCCTTTTATTTTAATTGCATCCCAAACGTTAGCCATGAGCCAGTCCCCACGGACAAAGTATGAGCTTTGCTCATTGGAAATCGTATCTGGCTTGTTTATAAACTGGCCAAGCCCTGGAGGCTTTGCAATTATTCGAGAAGATTATCAGTAAATTAATAATCACTCGCGCTAGATGAAAAGCCCCACCCCACTTTCACTTATGGTTTACCTGCATTACTTAGGGAGGCTAGAGAAATCATGCTGTCCCCGAGTTCCCCTCCCAGCAGTGGGGTGCACCTGGGAGGGATACACGTGTTCAGTAATAACCTGCTGTGGTACTGTTGTGAAGTTAGTTCACATTCAGAGTTCACGTTCGCCCCACACCCCCCCCTTTTCACCTATTGGGAAACACATAAGATGTACCTCTGTTTACATGCTCCTAAGTGTGTTACAAAGCTAGTGTCTCACTTAGCGCTACTTTAAGTCGAACAGGTTTGATACCATAGAAGTATTTCTAATGTGTGGAGAGCAAACTATTAAGCAACCCGTCCTCCTGTTGCGCCAGCCAGCCACCAGGCGAATGCAAGCTCGATCATCAAGGTGCCTTCATTTTCCACTGTTAGGTTCAGCTGGGCCGGCTTTAGGGCAGGGCCGCCCGGGCGACCACCTGGGGCGCTATTAGCCCCCTGCCACACCAGCTCGGGGGAGTCTTTCAAGGTCTCCCACGAGCTGGCGTGGTGGGAGAAGGCACGGCAGGCGCCCTATTGAAATAAAATGTTCCCCGCTCTCGGGAGTGGAACGCATTTAATATAACAATAGGGCTCTGATGCTTTTGCGTTGGTGGCCATTGAAATATGTGATGCCCCACCACCCGCATAACATGGGGTATGCAGTAAGAGTGGGGGCTCCACATTTTTGTTTAGCCACCCGGGGTGCTGCCACTGCTACTATCGGCCCTGTTCACCAGTTGCTACCTCGTTCATCTTCTTATGCCATGGCCATATTAGAGCATTCTGAAAAAACTCTATCCTTCTTTTATTTCCATGCCACACCGTAACATTATGACAAATGCCCACTTTCATCTCTATTACTTTTCTTAAAACTCCATTGTTGTGTATTCTTTCTTTAGTGGCCATCTTTGTGTGTCTTGCTGAGTTATTTTATTCGTGTGTTCATGAATCAGTGTCTTCCAATTATTTACATGCGCCTTCATATGGTTTGTACACACACTGCTCCTCAATAATTTGTTTCTGGTGGCCATCTTTGTACATCACATGTAGAAGCTCAGAGGTCAAGGTGTGAAACAGTAATTATATAGTGGCTCCTTTGTGATTAATGTTGGCCTAAGCCTAGTGCTCTATGAGGAAAACCGTGTTGCAAAGTTCCAATTTTGGATCGACTTCGCCGCCATTTTAGGATTCATCCGCCATTTTGATTTGTGTTCATACGATTCTCTGTTCTAAAATAGTGGACTGTGTTTTCAACTTGCAACCAAGCCTCCTGACCTTTGAGTCCTGTTAATGTTTAGGTTGTCTGAGAGCCGACTGTTTAGACTAGGTAAAGAGACCTTGCACTCCATATGAACTGCCATCTGAGTATTGTCTGCGCACATAAGACTCATCCCTGTATAAACGTTGGAACAATGTAAAGTAAACCTCAAGTGTAGACACAGGCCAAACTGCATTGTGTTGGAATATAGACAAAGGCTTACCGCGGGATCCGAGAACATAAACTGCCATTTTATCTTCATGGAAATGCAAACTTATGTAATCCTTTTGCATATTATTGTATAAACTGTATGTGAACTAGGCACAAACTCTAGACCATGAATTATTAACGTGAAGAGAGGCTGGACAATATTATTTGAAATCGTATAAAAGCACGAATGTTTAGATGTCCAGCACTCTCTCACCTCTCATTGTCAGGCTGGTATACGTTGTGGGGTGTTGAGAGCCAGATAGCTATCTGTGTTTCTTTGTAAACTGTGCAGAATAAAAGATCTGTGAATCTTTTCAGCCCGTGATTGGTGTATTTCATTTGCGATACTCAGCCTCGATGTTTCTTTGCTCTTACAGATGGCGCCCGAATAGGGACCCTCAAGATTGATGCCACCTTGTTGAAGAGTTGACGGGGCTATCGGACTGGGATCGGACAGTGAGAAAGGGGGCCCCTTCTTGGATGAGACGCGACACCTCAACAGTACTGCACGACCCGATCCCCAGACGGTGAGCATGCGGTCCGCGACGGCATCTTGACGAGGGTCCATATATCGAGGCGGGCAGTTTTGCCGAAATCACCAACCACGAGGGTTCTTTGTTGTCTTTAGTAATCCAATCAGACCTCCCTTAGTCCTTTGCATCATGTGAGTCATGCCCCGATTCTTAAGTATCCTGATATTTGATTTGGAGCATTGTTCTCGCGAGTATAATTATTGACCAGGCAACCACAGGAGGGGTCGCCTGCATGTACTATGTACTGTAAGTATGGCATTGGTAGTATAGTGTTTAACGATATTTGGCACAGACAAACTAGACATGCTTCCGAACTTCAGTGGCCAATCTATGGTAGCTTTGAGATTTCTCGTATAGAATATTTAGAATCTACATTGTTAAAGAAGAAAGCTAGAACTGCAGCATTTGATATATTACAAAATTGGAAAAAAGAAGCTATTTAGCAGCTTAAAAGTAGAGAGAAACATGCACACCGACATATGTCAAACGCAGACAAAGTGTTATTGTATGAACAGTCAGAGTCCGTTACAAACATGGATAGGGCTTTTCAACTTGGTATACAGAAAATATATCCGTTTAAAGATTTTCATGCATCAGATGAATTGATTGATAAGCTTTTAAATGAACTAAGGCCTGATGCTACTGCACCTCCACCTTATGTACCTATTCCTGTTGCCTTACCTCTTCCTGCTGTCATTCCTGCTCCAGTAGTGATTCCTACTCTTCCTGTCATTCCTCCTACTGTTCCTCCGCCGCCAGCTATTGCTCCGGTTCCTATTATTGTTCCTCCACCTTTACCTCCATCTTTTCCTGTTGTTGTGCTTCCGGTAGATTTGTCTTTGACGCCAGTAATGACACCTTCATTACCTAGTTTTCAAAATTTGCCTACACTTTCTCTTCCAAGTGGCTCTGTTCCGCTTGTAGCCGATAAGGGTGCTGAATCAAAAATTGTAACTCGTAATACAGTTTCTAAAGTAAGAAAGCAAGACTTGAATGCTTGGGCTAGACAAAGAAAGGTGAATAATCAGATGTTTTCGCTACACTTTCTAATCTAGATAGTTTTCCCGAGAAAAATGTTTTTATTGAAAGGATGGGAATCCATTTACCCGTGATGTGGAACAGACTGAATGATATAGATATCCCACAAGGGTTAAGGGATCTGAATGTTTTAGCATATTCAAGAGGTACTGCGGAGAAAGTATATGAGCACGTCGAGAGTGTATTTGAGTTTAGAAGGGAGTTAGAAAGGTTACGGAATGATGAAATAGATGGTGGTAGTTTGAATGCTATTTTTGTACAGAAACGGTTCCTTCCTCCATGTAAGTCGATGAGTGAAGAAACACAAGTTTGCACTAGGGATGCACTTGGATGGATTTCAGACATGTCGATATCTCCCGTAGAAGTATATGACACGTATAGTCAGTATACGCCAGAAATGCAGAGGAAAGTGATACAGGAAATGGTAGAATACCTGCAAGATGAATGTATACAAAGCAAGATTTGTTGTCCCACAGAATTATTGAATATCTATAAGAGAGCTTTTTCTTCTGACACTACTTCCGCTGCTCTAGTGCTCGATTTAGCTCTGTTGCTCAGTAAGCGTTCGGAGTTGCCTGTTACACAG
Organism: Ambystoma mexicanum; assembly: GCF_040938575.1. Classification (NCBI taxonomy): domain Eukaryota; kingdom Metazoa; phylum Chordata; class Amphibia; order Caudata; family Ambystomatidae; genus Ambystoma; species Ambystoma mexicanum. The sequence continues at coordinate 1,094,151,207 of NC_090929.1, forward strand.
TTATCTACAAGAGAGGTTTCTCTGACATTTGTCCCTAAAGTTGAGGTTCTGGCTAATGCCACAACAGGCGTTGCCACCCATGATATTGACGCACATTATGTATCGCAGTTTGTTCACGTCCCGTTCTCAAGACAGGAAGTGAACACTATTAGACAATCTATTCCAGATATTAGAAAGAATCCGACAGGGTTTTATAAAGAGATAGAATCTGTCTTGCAGTCATCAGTGTTCACTCTGGGTGATATAGACTTGCTATTTCCTGTGCTCCTACCTGCTGATTTGTGGAAACAGATGAGGACTGTAGACAATGCAGCAGGATACTTTGGTCAGACAAGATAGAGATAGACCAGCTGGTGAAAGACCACCGCAGGTAATACTGACTTTGCATGATAGAATAGTGGCAAAATTAAAGACTTTAATTCCCGAAAGAAGGATAGTTTGGGACAAACTTACTGCTTGTATTCAAGGAAAATCTGAAGGTGCTACTGAATTCTTTAATCGGTGTGAACAAGTATTTTCAGATTTTAGTGGACAGGATTTAAGTACCGAGTCTGGAAAAAGATTAATTGTGGACACATTTGTGCGAGGATTGTTAACTGACATCCAGTCACAAATTATGAATTCTGAACGTGCTTGGCAAGCTAAATCGCAGTATGAAGTATTGCATATGGCTCAGTATGATGAAAACAGAGTTAATAATGAGAAAGAAAGGATTGAAAAGAAAAAAGGAGATCTGCAAACTAAGGTATTGTTACAGCAGATGGTTAGTGGATCTAGAGGGGGTAGTGCACAGTTTCGCGGTCAGTATGTCCCACAAGGTAATGTGCCGTTGGGTCCTGTGCACGCGAACCAATGTGCCTATTGCAGACAAGATGGTCATTGGCGAGCACAATGCCCGATCCTCCAGGAGAGGTCGAATAACACAGATGGTGTCATGGGTAGACGACCCAGAGGCCGCCCTGGGTAGGGGGTCTTGGTGGAAGTCAGTTCGCTCAAAATTCTCAGTCTTTTTCACAAGATAACCAGCAATCTAATGTAGATAGCAAAAATATCTTTGATAACCCTTCTACTGCCTATCTTTCTGAAGATCTTCCCTTTGATGATATATTGTCCCGATAGGACAGCCCGAAGCAGGGTCTGGAACCAATGCCTATTTGTGTTAATCAGTAAGGTCCCTACCTTGAGATGATAGTAGGAAATAGGAAACATCTAATTTTGATAGATACAGGAGCACAGAAGTGTTCCATTGATCATGCGTGGCTGACCTCTTTCCTCTCTAATCGACCCTCCCAGGTCCAACTGGGGTCTTTCCTTTCTGACATCTTTTTCTCTACCTGTGGTGTCCCCCAGGGTTCTAACCTCTCCCCCTGGCTTTTCAACCAGTATCTGGCACTTCGCGCCCACTGCATCGCCGCTCTCTGCCCCTACTTTCAGTCCTATGCGGATGATACCCAGCTCATTTTCAGGCTACCCTCAGCCTCCTCTTCTCCTTCCCTCATCTCTGACTGTCTTGCTGCTATCCAAGACTGGTGTGCCGCCAATGACCTCTGCCTTAGTGCCAGTAAGACTGAGATCCTACTCATCGGCACACCCACTCCCTCCTTCCCTGCAGCTCTCTGGCCGGCCTCTCTTGGCCCTCTTCCTGCTCCTACCTGCAAGGCAAAAAACCTCGGAGTCATCTTCGATTCCACACTCTCCTTCTCTCCTCACATATCTGACGTCTCTAAGAAGTCACACTACCAGCTACACCTCCTCAGAGGTATCCTTCCCTTCCTCTCCTTCCCCCAGAAGCTCACTGTCTCTAGAGCCCTGGTTCTCTCGAAGCTGGACTACTGTAACAGCCTCTATCTAAATCTTCCTGCCTCTACTCTCCGCCCTTTGCAACTCATCCAGAACAGAACTGCGAGACTTGTCCTTGGCCTCAAGCCCATGGACCGTATCTCTCCAGGACTGAAATCATTACACTGGCTCCCAGTGGCTGCGAGGATCAAGTTCAAAACCCTCTGCATTGTCCACAAGGCCTTCTGGGGCCTTGGGCCAAAATACCTTCAACTCCCTCTTCCTAAATATCTTCCTTCTCGAGCTCTTCGCTCATCCGCCTCCAACTCCCTCATGGTCAGCTGCTTTTCCAAACAACGAGTTGGTGGCAGATCTCTCTCCGCTGCAGGGGCCTCCCTCTGGAACAGCCTTCCTGCCCCCCTGAAACTTGAGGAGAACCATCTCCGGTTCCGGAAGCACCTCAAAACCTTCCTCTTAGCCTCTGCTTTCTCTCCCCCTCTCCCCTGCTAAAGTTACTAAACTGCAACGAATCTGCAACTGGGCCACTCACCTTCTCGGTCCTTGGCCCAGCCACTCTCCCCTGCACTGCCTCCCTGGCACCCCCTGCACTACGGGACTGTGTCTGTATCCCTACAGCCCCTCCTTCGCAGCACTTATCTGCACTTACTCGCACTGCCACTAGCTGGCCCTTGTTACTTTCCTGTATGCTATTACCCTGTACTGCACTTTCCCCTCTCCCTTTCCCCTTGCACTTCTCCCTTTCCCCTCCTCCCTTGCGCGATCTGAATGACACCTGGCCTAGTAGGATCGTTGGATGTCTACCCTTGTATTCCCCCCCTGCCTCGTCGCACCTTGAAACACTTGTGTATAGGCGCGTTATAAATACCATATCATATCATATCATATCATATCATTGATCATTCCATTGATCATTCACGGGTTCCAGACATTCCTCTGTCAGGGCAGACTAACGTTTCTGTAGGATTTTCTGGTACGCCAGTGGTTAGTTCGGTTTCTTTGCAGGTACCGATTTCACTGGGTCCATTCACTGTTCACTGTCCATTTCTTTTGACAACAAACTGTGGAGAGAATTTGTTGGGGTTGAATCTGTTGAAGGAATTAAATGCGGTAATTCATTGTTCTTTGGATGGAGCGCGTTTGACGATTTCACCACAGCAATTTTCTACCTCACAGTTTCTGACTAGACCTTTGCCTCCGTAATTTAGTGACGTTCCGGAGTGTGTATGGGCAATTGATGGCAATGATGTTGGTATTTTACAAATTGAGCCTGTTAAGATCGTTTTAAAAACAGGAGTTAAGCTGCCACAAATTCCACAATATAAGATTTCAGTTGATGGTGAGCAAGCTTTGAAGTGTATAGTTTCTGATTTTGTACATCGTGGAGTAATTGAAGAAATTGCGGGAAGTTTGTGCAATAGTCCGATTTTACCAGTGTATAAGAAAGGGGATAATGCAATTCCTTTTCATTTAATTATCGATTTACGTGCTATCAATAAGATTGTTGCTCCACAATTTCCAATTGTGGCTGATGTAACTGACGATATTGTAATGGTTTCTTCCATTACATCACGCGATGAGTGCAGGAATCGGAGATTTACCTTGGTTATGACGGAAGACGTTGCCGGTCTAGTTGTTAACACGTTCCTTACGTGTTCACCGGAAGTAGCAGGACGTCGGGAGAACGCTGTCACGCCCACAACAAGGGATGTGGTTTCTTTAAAAGACATGAGAGCGGACTGCACGTCGCGTCACTACTCTACTAGAGGTTGCGAGACGCTCTGTGAGTACGCTCCAGGGCTATTCTGAATTTCTATTCCAGTTTAAGCTTTGACTCAAATCTTTTCCCTTTGGTATAATTACTCTCTCTTCTTTCCGCATTCCTCTAGGAATTTGTGCTTGCATCGGGGGTCGCTTACGATCTGTCCTCAGTTCGGCTCCGTTAGATTCGTTGTTGAGGCTTGGTTGTCAGTGTTTTGGTAGGTGCAGCTTGATCGCAATTGTATTCACATAGCTCCTGGTTTAATCGCTGGCGCTGAAGTTTAACATTACTCCGTGGTTTTCGTTTGTTGTTTAGAAGGCATCATTTGTCACGGAAGCTTTTCTTTCAGCAATAAGAACTACCACTCCCAGAATCCCGAGCATCATACCATTCAAAATCCATTGGCCTCGAGCCAGGGTTTTGGGTTTTTTCCCTTTTTTAGGTTAAGAGGCTTTTCTTTGTTATTTGATTTAGTATTTAGTATCTTTGGTGGCCGACAACTTGCAACCTTTGTTTTGTTTGTTTAGAAAGCGCAGTGATTAGGAACCGCCTCTCCGCGCTACGCCATTGAATTGACAGTCTTTTTGGCATTTTCGGTAAGGGGTTAAGAGCTTTCTATTTATATCTGTTATCTACTCTTTGGGCTGTCCATTTAGGTAATGCCTGTTCTTTAACTCATCTACAGCTGGGCAAGATATAGAACGCAGTCATTCCAGAGTCCGGAAAGCAAGACTAATCCCGACACTGTCCAAGATAAGGAGGGCGTTTACCCACGCTCCCTAGCAGCTCAGCCCAGGGTTTTTTCCCCCTCGAGGGTTTCCCTGAGGCTCTCTCCGGGGGATAGCCTTTTAGAGCTGACCACGCAGGGAGTTCCAGGAGGATTCTCTTACTCTTCTAGTCAGGGTGCAGATAAGGTAGGACCTGCTATTATACTGTTACATTGTGTATGTTGTGGGCCTCCGGAAAGACCTATGAAAGGCTTTACCAAGGTAGGGTTGGTTCAGTAGCTTAAAGTTACAGTTGGTGACACCCATTGTATTCGTAGATCACTTAGAAGATCTAATTTCCAAGGATGGACCCACAACAACAACAAGCCCAACAAATTCAGCAGCTTATTGCTGCTGTTCAGTCCTTGACCGCAGAGGTCCAGGAGTTGAAGCAGGAGAATGTGAATCTTCGGCAACAACAGCAACTGGATACAGCGGCCTTAAGACAACAGCAGTTACAGTTACCTCAGGGAAATCGAACACCTCATTGTTCGGAAGTACCACAAGGTCCTTTACCTGGGGGGCAGTTTGATGGGAACCCCCACAAGTTAAAGGAGTTTCTAGACTCCTGCTCTATACAATTTGCTTTTAAGGGAGCTTATTTTCACACTGACGGTGACAAGGTTGGTTACATGATTTCCCAGATGACGGGGTCAGCCTTAGCCTGGGCTACTCCTTTGGTGACCTCCACCAATCCAATTCTGGATTCTTATACAGCATTCTGCACACTGTCCAGGATTGCCCAATTGCTCCTCTTAGGAAATTGGGAAAAGCCAGCGCCCGGCCGTAAGAGGAACTACGGTTTGGGAACCTTTGGTTGACACCAGTTCCTCATCACATGCTTTACTACCCCCAGTAGCTATATCTGCAGGGGTTTCGGATACAGGAATGATCGTTTTGAAGGTATCCTTACAATTTGGGAATAAAGAGGTTCAAAATATTCCTGCCTTGATTGATTGTGGGACCGCAGGAAACTTTGTGGACGATCTATGGGCTAAGGAACAAGGGATCCCTAGATCCACCAAGAATGTGACCATCCCAGTCGAAAGTGTGGAAGGAAGTCCATTAGTCTCCGGCCCTATCAAGGATCAGACAAATCTTATCGAGATGATTATTTCTTCTCATTCTGAGAGACTCACTCTAGACATTATAAGAGCCAGAAAGCTAGCTGTGTTTCTTTGTAAACTGTGTAGAATAAAAGATCTCTGAATCTTTTCAGCCCGTGATTGGTGTATTTCATTTGTGATACTCAGCCTTGATATTTCTTTGCTCTTACAAAGGTGGGCGGGGACTAAAAGGTACAACGTTCCTTTACTTTCCGGGGCACTCCTTCATCATTCCCTTAATTTATGCAGTTATTCTTGGTTTACCGTGGTTACGGAGACATAACCCGTTAATTAATTGGTCGGCTGGATAATTTTTCTTGGGTTCTGAATATTGTTTGGAACATTGTATACAGAGTCATTCAGCGGTACCCACTGGAAAGGTCTCTTCGATGCAGACTCCTTCAAAGGTTCTCTTCCTTAACCAGGTAGCAGGTTTACCAGAGGAGTATCAGGAATTTCAATCGGTATTCACATCATCAGAATACTCAGAGCTACCTCCCCATTGGAGGGATGATTGTGTTATTGAGCTGATTCCAGATCAACCATTACCCTTTGGCAGAATGTACATACTATCAGCATCTGAAAAAGATGCTCTTTGAGATTATTTGCAGGCTTATTTAAAGAATGGCCTGATTACGGAGTCCACCTCTCCTGCTGCTGCTTCGCTGTTTTTCATTCCTAAAAAGAATACCAAGGAATTACGTCCTTGCATTAACTATCGGGGTCTCAATAAAATTACTGTCCCAGACAAGTACCCCATGCCATTAATACCCGATATTTTGGAAGCAGTCAAGGGTGCTAAGGTGTATACCAAGTTAGATCTAAAAGGGGCTTATCATCTCATCCGCATCAGACCTGGCGACGAGTGGAAAACCACCTTTCGCACTCCCTTCGGTCATTATCAGTACCAGGTAATGCCTTTCGGATTGTCAAATGCACCTGCAATAGTCCAAAGATTTATGGACCATCTATTTGCTGACCTCCTGCTCCATTATTTCATTGTTTATTTAGATGATATTCTAATCTTTTCTAAATCTCTGCCAGAACATCAGAAGCATGTTAGAGAAGTACTTTCCAGACTACAACATAACCATTTGTAGTGCAAGATCGACAAATGTGAATTTCATTAGTCCCGAGTTTCTTATTTGGGGTACATATTAGCAAATTCTGGTATAGCGATGGACCCTTCTAAGATCTCCGCCATTCAGGAATGGCCGGGGCCAACCACAGTGAAAGAGATCCAATGATTTGTTGGATTCGCCAATTTCTATTGTAGATTCATTCCACAATTCTCCACTCTAACTCACCCTCTTACTTCACTTTTGAAGAAGGGGGTTCCATTTCAATGGTCAGATACCACTCAAAGATCCTTTGAAGAGTTGAAAAGAGGATTTACATCTGCTCCAGTATTAATGAATCCAGATCAAAATACTACATTCATAGTGGAAACCAATGCTTCTCATTATGCATTAGGAGCTGTGTTATTACAGAAGGACACCTAGGATCAAGAACGCCCGATCGCATATTTATCCAAAACTTTGTCTCCTGCAGAACTGAATTATTCCATTTTGGAAAAAGGACTTTTAGCGATAAAACAGGCCTTTGAAGAGTGGAGGCACCTTCTATTAGGCACCAAACAGGTCATTGAGGTCAGAACAGACCACCATAATTTGAGGGCACTCCAGTATGCCCAAACCTGCAACAGTAGACAGGCCCGTTGGGCCCATTTTTTTTCTCCATTCAGAATTCTTTTTAAATTTTATTCCTGGAAACAACAATTTACGGGCAGATGCTCTTTCGCGACAAGAGATTTTACCCCAGAAGTAGTTCCGATCTGAATCAATATTTCCTCAAACTCAAGTGGCCCAGGTGGTCATTACAGATTTCTTAACTCAAATTCAGGATCAAACTAAAAGGATGACAAGACAACAACGAGAAGAACTTACTTCTTGGAAGATGGTCAAGGAACAAGGATGTTACTATTTTGGGCATCCGATTTTTCTTCCAACTGACTCCTTGCGAAGGGAAGTCCTAAAAATATGTCATGATGCCAAGCAGGACACAGAGGGACAATTACTACACAAGAACTAGTAGGCAGATATTTTTGGTGGCCGTCCTGGAAAAAGGACATTATAGAATGTGTTAATTCTTGTTCGCATTGTCTACAGGTTAAGACCCCAAGGCATCCCCCAGTGGGAAAATTAGTCCAATTGTCCCTACCATCTCGACCATGGCAAATAATCTCCACAGATTTTATTCTAGATTTACCTCCCTCTGGGGGATGTTCTACAATAATGGTCACCATAGACTATTTCTCGAAATTGGCACATTTCATCCCCCTGAGTAAACTTCCGTCAGCATCAGATATGGCAAGAGTTTTCATTGAGAGAATATTTTCTCTGCATGGTCTCCCTGAAAAGATTATATCTGATTGTGGATCTCAGTATACTTCCAAATATTGGAAACAAGTTTGTCTTCCATTGGGCATTTCAAGAGCAATGAGTTCAGGATACCATCCCCAAACAAACGGGCAAACTGAACGTTTGAATCAGACACTTGAAGGATACTTGAGGACGTATATATCAGCAGCGCAGGATGACTGGAAAGAGTTATTACCTATCGCAGAATATGCGTGTAATAATTCATTTCATTCTTCAATTAAGATGAGTCCATTTCTTTGCACTTATGGATTTCATCCTTCATCTTTTCCAATTTCCAGTCATTCCTCTTCACAGTTTCCTGATGTGGATCATTTGGTTAATCAGCTGAACAAATATCATACTGCAGCCAGGAAGACTCTTCATGAATCTCAAGTACGAATCAAGAAGTATGCAGATCGCCAACGCATTTATGCACCTGATATTAAGGCGGGAGATTATGTATGGCTATCAGCAAGATTCCTCCCTAGCCATCTGGTACGTTCAAAACTGTCACCTCGATTTTTTGGACCTTTTCGAGTTATCTCCAAGATTGGACAAGCAGCTTTTCGGTTGCAGCTTCCCACTTCCTGGTCACGGATTCATCCGGTATTTCATGTTTCCCAACTAAAACCGGACAAAAGGAGTAAGTTTCATCTGAAAATTACTGTCAATCCCCCTGCTCTTCTGACTTCCACTGGCCCTGAATTTGAAGTAGCTAAAATCTGTGATTTCCGACATCATTACGGGAAGCTCCAGTACCTAATAGACTGGAAAGGGTATTCCCCAGCTGAGAGATCTTGGGAAAGAGCGTAAGATATTCATGCTCCACGATTGGTAAGGGTGTTTCATCGAAGTCATCCTGACAAGACAGGGGGTATTGGGCCTAAGAAAGGGCATACTATAGTGGTTTCTTCCATTACATCATGCGATGAGTGCAGGAATCGGAGCTTTACCTTGGTTATGACGGAAGACTTTGCCGGTCTAGTTTCCGACACTGTCCAAGATAAGGAGGGCGTTTACCCATGCTCCCTAGCAGCTCAGCCCAGGGTTTTTTCCCCCTCGAGGGTTTCCCTGGGGCTCTCTCCGGGGGATAGCCTTTTAGAGCTGACCACGCAGGGAGTTCCAGGAGGATTATCTTACTCTTCTGGTCAGGGTGAAGATAAGGTGGGAACTGCTATTATACTGTTACATTGTGTATGTTGTGGGCCTCCGGAAAGACCTATGAAAGGCTTTACCAAGGTAGGGTTGGTTCAGTAGCTTAAAGTTACAGATATTGACGATGATTCCAGCTTCTGCTACACATTTTAGCATTGTTGATCTTAAGAATGCTTTCTATAGCATTCCTATACACGAGGATAGCAGATACTTCTTCAGGTTCACCCTAGGGGGATGCTCGTTTACATTCACCCGTGCACCACAAGGGTACACGGAAAGTCCGAGCATTTACAGTAGGGCTTTGAAAGAACAGCTCGACACACTTGAGTTGCCTACTACTTATATATTGCTTTAATATGTCGACGATCTTATTTTGGCTACAGATTTAGAAAGTGCTTGTAAGGAAGGCACTGTATTATTGCTTATTCATCTAGAAAAGCATGGACATAAAGCTTCACTGAAAAAGCTTCAATATTGTCGACAGGAGGTCACCTTTTTAGGCTATCTCCTGTCAAAGGAGGGAAGAAGATTTACACCTGAATGAATTAAAATCCTTTCTAGCATGTCTGTCCCAAATACACAGAAGGAAGTCAGAGCCTTGGTAGGAATGGCTTCTTACTGTAGACAATGGATCCCAAACTTCTCACTAGTGATCAAACTAATGTTGGCTTTGACAAGGAAGGGCATTTCTTTGCCACTGCCATGGAACTTGGAACACCAGAAAGCTTTTGATTTGATCAAGACCGCACTGTGTTCAGCACCGGTTTTGGGCACACCAAATTATGAAAGGCCTTCGAGTTGTATGTGCATGAACGTGTGGATGTGCTTTGGCTGTGTTAATGCAGGAACATGGGGGGAAGAATAGGCTGTGCGGTTACTTTTCCTCCGCCTTTGATCCTGTTGCATGCGCTTTGCCGAGATGTCTGAGAGCTGTCGCTGTTGCTGCTGCATCTGTAAAACAGAGCGAGGGGATGGTCGTAGGCCATGCTTTAACCTTGTTAGTACCTCACTCTGTAGACGTTCTATTAAACAGAGTGCAAACACAACATCTTACTTCCGCACGATTAACGAGATACGAATTGATCTTGTTTGCACTGCATATCCAAATTAAAAGATGTTGTGTATTAGATCCGGCTGAATTGTTACCTCTTCCGCAAGATATTGCTTGTAGTGACAAAACATCACATGACTTCCTTTATACCACAGAGCAAGAAACTAAAGGCAGGATTGATCTGAAAGATACACCTTTGAACGATCCACAAGTGGAGCTGTTTTTGCGATTACTCCTGCTTCAAACTTCGGGATGGTACATCCACTGCTGCTTATGCCATCACTACACTAAGCATGATCGTGGAAACTGTCATGCCTGCGCCATGGGCGCATCCATTTGCGCTCAATATGGACTATTTGTTTATCATTTATTTACAACAGACTCTTGGATCAATCTATATTTACTTTGGGGACTTTATTTCCCATTTGCGAGACTTTGGTGCTTTATTATTTTTTCCAACAAACTACGCATACCACAATGCACTTGGCTATAAGCATCGATTCCTGGCTGTTCCTATTGGTCATCAAAGGAACTACACCCCCCAGAAGCCCTAGGGATTGGCTCTGCTTCCACCAACTCAGGAACAGAGAGGGAGGTGGCCGATTGTCTGCAGGTGTGCTTAGCCAGGTGCAACCAATTAGCCTGCCTCTGTGCTGGGCTAGGCAGTATAAAAGGCTACTGCCTGCAGTGGCTCAGCCTCTTGCATTGAGAGACCTTTCTCCACCTTTCGTGTCTTTCTACGGATCTTTGTATGCTGTTTACCATCACTACTGCTTGGACCCTGCCTTGCACCTTGCTACACCCTGCTGCCTACAGCCCTAGCCTTCTGGGCTCCCTGCCTCAGTCCAACTCCTCTGGGCTTCCTGCTCTGCAGCCTGCCTCACTCCGGCTGCCTACAGCCCTTGTCCTCTGGGCTTCCTACTTTGCAGCTGATCACGCTCCGCTGCTTACTACCTACCTTTTTCCGCTGGGTTCTCGGCCTAGCAGCCCTCTACAGTCCTCTGCAACCTTCTACGGTCAGCGGCCCTGCCCCTCAGGGCTCACTCCTTGCTGCCCGGTCCTTCTGGGTTCCTTGCCGTGCAGCCTGCTTTACTCTGCTGCCCTAAGCCCTTTCCCTCTGGGCTCTCTACCTTACAGCCCTGCTCCTGTGGGCTTGCTCATTGCTTTCCTGCTCCTCTGAGCTCTCAACCTTGTTCCTTACTGTCCTCTGCTATCCTATCCTGTTACACGACTTTCCCTTCATTTCCTTCTGCTAGTTTGCTATCAACCTCCTTTTCCTGGATTTGTCTGTAAGTATCTTCTCTTGTCCTGTTTTGTAGACCCTTTTGTACAGAGCTTGTCTGTTGGTTCCCATCAGTCAACCTCTGCCCCTTCCCTTGTCTCGTATCTACATTACAGACACCCATAGCTGCTGTTCCAAGTCATGAGCAAACAGCGTGGGCCTCTGTTATAGCAAACTGTGCAGAAGGCTTGAGTATTTCCTAAGGTTCGTGGAATACTCTTTTCCTATATCTGCATACACCCCAAGAGGGAATTCATTCTGTACCTTTCCTTGCTACTCTTGCCTACTCTTCGTTCTCTTTCCTTTCAGCTGTGTGTGTGCTTCTCTGTCCACTTTATTTAGGCACAACCACCCAAACCCTTTTTGGGCGTCCTGTGCCACTCTTAATAGAGTGCCATCCCTGACAGAAACCAAGAGAATTTCGCATAACTCCGCGCATGCCGCAGAGATTATTGCATTGACTCGAGCTTGTGAACTTTCCGAAGGGCTTAGAGCAAATATACATACTGATAGTCAGTATGCCTTTGGGGTGGTTCACAACTTCGGTAGACTTTGGGCAGAACGAGCTTTCTTGACCTCACATGGAACGAAGATTCAATATGGTACCTTGATAGTCCAGCTACTCTCAGCGCTTGCACTTCCCACCCATTTAGCGATTATGAAATGTGCGGCACACTAGAAAATCATAGACAATGTAGGAAAAGGGAACGCTTTCGCTGATCAGATAGCCAAACAGACTGCTACTAATCTCTATTCAGAAATGTATACTGCAAGGGAAACCACAAATGTCTGTACTACAGACAAAGGAATTGATTCCATAAAGAATATCCAAGACGATGCCACTCTAGAAGAAACTAAACAATGGGCTGAGGGCTTGGCAAGGTTGGATGATGATGGGTGTTGTGTGGATAACTCAGAGGGAAAATGGATGTTGCCAGACGCGTATGTCACTATGATGGTTTCAATGGCTCATGGTCCCACTCACATATGCGCTAGGAACATTTGCAAAATGTTAGAAACTGTCTGGGTAAATGTTAACATCCTGAAAACTACTGAGCATTTTGTCAAGAGTTGTATGATCTGTTTACAGCACAATGTGGGGAAGGATAAATCGACACCAAGGGGTAGTTTTGGCCCACCTTCTGTCCCTTTTGAGGTAATTCACTTTGACTTTATTGAAATGGAGCACTATAATAATTTTAAATACGTTTTGGTATTATTTGTGCTTTTAGTAAATGGGTTGAAGCCTTCCCTGCGAACGATGCCACAGCAATGACAACGGCGAAAACCATGCTTAAGGAATATTTTCCTAGGTTTGGTTTGCCGAGGGTCATCTGGTCGGATAATGGTCCACATTTTATCGCTGCTGTTATTCTGCAAGTATGCGTGGGATTACAGATCGATAAACGGTTCCATTCGGCTAGACACGCTCAAAGTGCTGGACTTGTAGAATGCCACAATGGTATTCTAAAGAATAAGATCACCAAAGTCTGCGCCGGCACCAATTTGAAATGGCCGGATGCTTTACCTATAGCTCTTCTTTCAATGCGCACGACCCCACAGACTAAGACTGGGCTCTCCCCTTATGAAATAATTATGGGGAGGCCAGCTAACATTTGGAATCTGCGTAAACCTAGATATTTAAGAGATGTGGAGCACTTACTTCTTTCTGAGTATTGTGAACGGTTAACTCAAAATCTGTATTTGATTTATCAACAGGTGCGAGAAGCCCTCCCAGTTAAATACGAGGGGCCAGGTCACAGAATTCGACCCAGCGACTGGGTGCTCACGAAGTCATTTGAGAGAGCATCCAGTCTCGCACCGCATTGGAGGGGGCCTTTTCAGGTCCTATTGGCCCCACAGCCTCCGTACGAGTAGCCGGAAAGAGACACTCGATACACGCGACGCATGTCAAAAGGATACCTTTCCCTTTGCCACACGACGGAGAAGATAAGGAGAAACTTACTTGCTCTGTTACCAACGATCGATCAGCATTGAGTAGCACCAAGGATGTTTTGGAAACACTGAAATTGCTGCTTTGTCTCCAAACTCTTCTACGCATCCTTTTGCACCCTTGTCCGGTTCAGTTGCCAATTCATCACTTCCATCAGGAAGCAACGACGCACTGTTCACAGATCACACGTATCAGTAGTCACAAGGTACAATCTGCATCCACGGAGCTAGACTACTGCACAGCATGGCTGTGCCCACAGGGGAACGAACTGCAGAGCTTGTCCTTCGCCACACCTTTTGCACCAAAGGAAAAATTAGGTGGCCGGGGATAGGGAAAGACTACGAAAACGCGGGATCAGGAGGTCACCAGCAAACAGACTACAGAGTTTTTCGCAGGAATCTTTTCGAAGAAAAAAAGCTTCAAGGAACAATGCCTGTTATCGTCCCTACTCGTGCGGAACAAACAAGTGACTGTGTGACCAACAAAGACATGGGACGATCAAAGACATGGTCCGTGAGGACGTATTGTTTTCTCATAATTGCATTAACCAGTCTCACTGTATTGATTGCCTTCTGATTTCGGTAAATGGAAAAAGTGCACCCACTTGAAACATTCTTGCCTACTGAGAATGTTCCTACTATGCCTACACCTTTCGTGCATCTGCACACTCTATCTCCTAGGGACTCCCAACATAGACAAAGCTATCATAATAATACATTATTGTTAATAATGAATGCAACACATGCGATTTTGAATAGGACGAATTGCTGGGTATGCTCTCATTTACCGCAACATGGGGAGAAAGGTTTGGGCTGGTATATTCATCCTTTGCCTTTAACTACTGCATGCTATGCCTCTTTAAGGGCACTATTCTTTGGCCTGTGGAATGATAGCATCTCAGGGAATTTTGACAGGACAAATTTGAATGAATTTGAAGGGCGAGTCCTAACGCCTCTGGGATGCTCACTCTTTGCAAAAATGTTGCTTCTATTAGGCCTTCTGATAGACTGTCCCGACCTTTCCAATCATTCATTTCTTTCAAGATGGCTCCTGTAGGCAACAGGGATGCCATGCCACCTTCTTATACTGTTAACCATAGCCCCAACTCTGTTTCTTTCTGCATACAAAGGAATGGTACTCATTTTATGGGCGATTTCGAGGGTTGCACCAATGTTGCAAACTTGACCAGTGAGAACAGACTTTTGTATTTAGGTGAACCTGTCTACTTTGTTTGTGGTAGTGAGGCTTTTCCATGGCTATCTAGGGATTGGAAAGAAACTTGTTATTTGGGAATTCTGCTACCAGGGGTATATGTAGCCAGTACCACTGAAATCTCTAGGGCTCGTCCAAGGCGGGACGAGAATGGTGATACTCATTCACAAGTTCTGGGCGATGTAGCAAAATCTTTTGTACCATTCTGGGGGCAGATTATGAATTCCGAGGATATGAGGAGACTAGGAAGAGTACTGGAGAGAACCATCAACCGGACCACTGACATACTCTATAACATGACTCTAGAGCAAAAGGCAATTAGATTTGTGGCACTGCAAAACCGGATGGTATTAGACGTCATCTTGGCTGAGCGTAGTGGAGTATGCAAATTAGTGGGGTCCGCTTGTTGCGTTTTTGTACCAGATTCCTCCCCGACCATATTTAAAGCAATACAGAATCTGCATGTCCTAAGTTCAGAAGTGCACGCTCCCAAGGGAAACTGGGATCTTAGTACTTGGTTCTGGGACTCTTTACGGTCTTGGGGATGGAAGCTTCTCTCAGTCTTAATGGTAATCCTTGGCATTTTGCTGTTTTGTTGTTGTTGTGTACAATGTCTTCCTGCCATATGTTTAATACTAGGGGGATGTTGGGCGCAAACAGTAGTAACACTAGGACCAAAAGTACATGCGCCTGAGAAAATGACTAATGTATTGTGATGAAAGATATCACCGAGAAAGATCTAATGGCGATTGATATATCTGATGAATATGATTCAGGATGTATGGACATTGAAACGTGTAGCTATGAGTAAATTGACTATTTCTGGTAAAGCTCTTGGCTTGGGCCAAAAGGAGGGTTTGTGAAACAGTAAATATATAGTGCCTCCTTTGTGATTAATCTTGGCCTAAGCCTAGTGCTCTATGAGGAAAACCGCGTCGCAAAGTTCTGATTTTGGATCGACTTCGCCGCCATTTTAGGATTCATCCGCTATTTTGATTTGTGTTCATACGATTCTCTGTTCTAAAATAGTGGACTGTGGTTTCAACTTGCAACCAAGCCTCCTGACCTTTGAGTCCTGTTAATATTTAGGTTGTCCAAGAGCCAACTGTTTAGACTAAGTAAAGAGTCCTTGCGCTCCATATGAACTGCCATCTGAGTATTGTCTGCGCACATAACATGACTCATCCCTGTATAAACGTTGGAACAATGTAAAGTAAACCTCAAGCGTAGACACAGGCCGAACTGCATTGTGTTGGAATATAGACTACTGCTTACCGCGGGATCCGAGAACATACTCTGCCATTGTATCTTCATGGAAATGCAAACTTATGTAATCGTTTTGCATATTATTGTATAAGCTGTATGTGAACTAGGCACAAACTCTAGACCATGAATTATTGAGGTGAAGAGAGGCTGGACAATATTATTCGAAATCGTATAAAAGCACGAATGTTTAGATGTCCAGCACTCTCTCACCTCTCATTGTCAGGCTGGTATACGTAGCATGGTGTTGAGAGCCAGATAGCTAGCTGTGTTTATTTGTAAACTGTGTAGAATAAAAGATCTGTGAATCTTTTCAGCCCGTGATTGGTGTATTTCATTTGTGATACTCAGCCTTGATATTTCTTTGCTCTTACAAAGGTGGGCGGGGACTAAAAGGTACGAAGTTCCTTTACTTTCCGGGGCACTCCTTCATCATTCCCTTAATTTATGCGACCGAGAATACCGTTCCAGGATGGTAACTTTAAAAAGAAAATCTTTGTGTTTAAACTTCACCCCTACAGGAGCCTCTAACCTGAGCACTGCGGATATAAGCCAGTGTAACATCGCATTGAGCTATATTACAGGCGCTGCGTTTGGCGTTATTTATTTCAATAGACTCTGGGAATAGACTGCTTGGGATAGAGAACCCCTTCCCATGCAGCCAGAAAACACAGCGTTAAAGCAATCTGCGTATACATGACTGTAGGCTCAGCCTTGTTTGCTGGGAATGAGATGGGTGGGTGGGTGTGTGTGTAGGTGGGCATGTTCTTCAAGAGGTGCGAATGGTGGGTAGTGAAGGGGAGGCTGCATAAAGGTGCATGCTGAGGGTGAAAATTACACAATAATGCGGGGGCATTTAAATGCCTTTTGTTTCATGTTTTCTTCAGTCTTACTAGAACTATTGTAAACAAAATATTGCAGAGTGAAGTGGAGGAAAGGAAGGACCCAGGTATGGGGTTTGAATTGGGGAGTGGGGGTGACAATGAATATGGGAATTGGGGGGTAGAAAAGGGGGCGGGCAGAGGGAACATTGTTCCATTACTTTTTATTTTACACTTCGACCACTGTAGAAGCTACAGTCATTTTAGAAATATACACCTAGCAACTGGCTCCTTAAAGCTCATGCATTCCGAAGCAACTTAACTCTTGGATTTCATCTACCTGCTTAGGGCCTGATCACGAGTTAGGCGGTAGCCCTTAAATGCAGTGTTAACGCTGTGACTGCCTCATTTAAGGGTCCGCCAAATCTTGAGTCTGAAGTGTTTACCCCCAGCTCAGAGCTGGGGATAAACGTGCCAGAAAAATGCCCATTTTCGGTGCAATTACTGCCGGCGGTGTAACCGCACAGTAATTGCACCACAGATTACCCACTGGGTCCCATGGACCCAATGGGGAATGGGGACCTACAGTTAGTGCCCAACCCATGATCCGGTAATACCGCCGGACAGGTGGGCGCTAACGCTAATGAAGTTCGGCAGTATCCCAGCCAGGATACCGTGAAACTCATGATCAAGCTCTTAGTGTGGAATCTCCTCATTATGTCTTTGCTCACGGCTGCGTGCCCTAAACATTAGTTTACAATGAAGAATATGCTACCTGTGTTCCCTGGAGCGGGCACTCAGCACCTCCACTTGTGTGTCAGTTTCAGCAGCACCACTCTCTTCCAAACCCCACCCCTCCTCACCTGATTCTTCGGAGGATGACTTCTTCCTGCGCCCCTTTTTCTTCTGTGTCTTTTTTTTGGAGAAGAGGTATGGCCTATCCCGTGTGGAAGCCACCCTGCCTCCCTAGTGGAACAGGGATTCAGGTGACCCCCCCCTCCGGAAGGGCCGGAGAGAGGAAATAAAAGCGTGTGCTTAAAAAAATAACTCTCTTGATACAGTTCCAGGCTGGGGTGTTTTTATAGTTGGTAGAATTCTGTGGTAGAGTGATGGCTGGTCTTGTGGTAGAATCCCAGAACGACCGGGAGCCATGTGAGGGGACTCTTGCTTTAATCCGAACTGTAGCAGAGAAAGAACTCTGTGGAAGAGGAGAAGCGCTAAGCACAAGAGCAGAATGGTAGGGAAAAAGAATATCAAAAAGGGACAGAAACAGAGAGCCAGGGGGGCAGAGCAACAGGAGAAGAAAACCCACTGCCGTGAGGAGCCCAGATTCAGAAGTAGCGGGAAGAAACAAACAAGAAGAAGAAGAGGTAAGGACCGAGGAGGGCCCAATGAGAACAGAAGGAAAAAATGGGAAAAGAGCGGGGTGAGACCCACGAGTGAGGAACGGGAAGAGACCCGCGAACGGAGAGCGGGGGTGAGACCCGCGAACAAAGAGAGCGGGGTGAGACCAGCGAGCCAAGAGCAGGGTGAGACCCACGAGCGAAGAGGAGCGGGTGAGACCCGCGAGCAAAGAGGAGCGGAAGAGACCCGCGAGTGAGGACAAGGGAAAAGATACACAAGCCGGCAAAGCGTCAGCGCCCGTAGTGAGAAAGCAATGGGTTGCAACCCGCTGGGAGTAAGCAGGGGCAGGGTTTTAGACAGGAACCAGGTGAGCAAGCAAAAAAGGCTAGACTGTTAAAACAGGAGTGGGAAGGAAAACAAAGGGAATAAGTTAATGTCGGAGCATCCGCCATCTCTGCCACAAGCGCCAGTATGGAAGACGATCAAGGCACGTGACATTGTGCCACAAACGTCCATCTCATATCACCTACAACCAATTGGTCAAAGAGGCTCAATGCTCTTTTATAGGTGAATAATGACACCATTCCAAAAATCATCTAAAATCAACGTCAAAGAAATATCAGGAGTAGGAAACGCCTGATATTGCCAGGTTTTTAGGATACCCCTCAATATTCATGAGGTGAATTAAATCTGCATGCAATGATCACCTGCTAACGCTAGCAAAACATGGTGTACTACAATCCAGAATGTGCTAGCATCCAAAATACTACTCTTACAAAAGAAAATCATGACTAAAAGACAACTTCTGGCAAATAAAACACCACCTACCCTTACAAATGACCCACCTAATAACAACGTCTGTACACCATTCCACTTTACCCCGGTCACACAAGAAGTTGTGTTGAACACCATAGCTAAATTGAAAACCTCCAATAGCAAAGGAGACCAATTTCCTGCCCATTTAGTAAAATGTTGTGCCTCTACGCTGACACCTATCATCACAAATGTTGTCAATGCCTCATTCAATTCCAATACGGTTCCAGCCAGCATTAAAAAAGCATGGGTGACCCCCCTCTTGAAAAAAACAACACTAGACCCATTAATCCCCACAAATTACCGACCAATAACAACGGTTCCATTCTTATTGAAATAATAGACAAAATAGCCTACACCCAGATCCAAAGCCATCTAGAGCAACACCAACTCCTGGGTGCCCGACAATCAGGATTTCACCTAAACCACAGCACAGAAACTACACTCCTTGACTTAAAAATCCAAATGGGTTCCATAAGGGAGGCAGGCAATCTTTGGGCCTCATTACGAGTATGGAGGTAGCCATGCCGCTAAAAGTGGCATGGCTACCTCCATACCGGGTTTCAGGTCCGGGTCCCGCAAAAGGGGACTTACCGCGCCATTCTGAGCTTGGAGGACCCAGTAAATCCCTTTTGCGGGACCCGGACCCGGTACATCTGCATTCCCTTTTGAGCCCCCATAGGGCTCAATGGGACTGGGGAGGATGCTAATAATGGGCCCGTTAATGACGGGCCCGTTGTTAGCATCCTCGACTGCTAGCGGGACCATCTAAGGATGCCTGGTCTGACCAGGCATTCCTTAGCGGGTCCCGCAGCAGTCCTCATGATAGGGATGTCCGTAATGAATGGTGCCGGTCCCGTACAGGCACCGTTCATTACGTGGCCGCCTCCCTCCTAATGAGGCCCTTTGTCTTCTAATGCTGTTAAATCTTTCTGCTGCATTTGATTTAATAGATCACGACAAACTCTGTGCCACACTAATCAATGACTTTAGCTTCTCACATGATGCAACCCACTGAGTAAAGTCCTTCCTTGCAGAGCGGACATCACAAGAGTGTATCGGTAAAGAGTCGGCCGACCCCATACCAGTGCCCATAGGTGTTCCCCAAGGCTCTTGCTCATTGCCCACCCTTTACAATGCCTATACTAAACTTTTATTTGCAGCATCGGATGCCATGGGTGTCATCTACACCAACTTCGCAGATGACACCCGATCCTCATCCCCCTATCAGGCAACTATGAGGAGGATACCCTGCTCAATAACCAAAATTATGCACTAGTCCAAAATTGGATGGCCCATAACAGCCTCAGTCTTAATGATGAAAAAACAGAGTTACTCACCGTAGGGCCACACAACTAAAATCAGTGCATTACAACCTGATTATTTATCATTTAATATTGACGGCACTATAATATCTATTCTCAAAAACCCTTGGTGTCTACCTAGACGCCAATCTAACCATGACAAAACAAGTTAATGCCCTTTCCTCAGCCACCTCCTACACTGCTTAATTTATCGCCCTAAGCCGCTTATTCCTCACACCCAAAAACGGTGTCATTCTAGCTAGAGCCCTAATACTTTCCAAGTTGGATTACTGCAATGTGCTCCTTCTAGGTACATCCAACACCAACCTTGCTGAACTTCAACTGATGCAGAACAAAGTACTATATGCAGCTTTAGGAATAAAAACGAATGACCATATATCACACATTAGGAGTGAAACTCACTGGCTACCCATCAAGGCAAGAATTATATTCAAAAACCTATGTATCACTCATAAATGCATTGCCAACAAAGCCCCTAAATACATCAAATCCTCTACTAGAACCCTCAGATCTAGCAATGACTCACTCCTGGAAATCCCATGTCACAAAAGCACGAGAGCTGGAGGTAGCAGTTTCAAAGTCCTAGCCCCTAAACACTGGAACACTCTCCCGATAAATATCAAGAAGGAAGAAACCTTCCAACGGTTTAAAAAATCTCTAAAAACCTGGCTATTCAACCAATTTTAACAGACCTAGCCCCTTTGAACCAGACAATCTGCTGTGCTATCCTTACAATATATCTACTTGCACCATGTAACTTAATGATTGTCCATTTCTGTGTATTTTGTGTTTTTTGTTCCAAATGTAACCATGACTTTGCCATTGTTTTGACTAAACGACTAAATGACTGCTAAACTGTAAAAAAGTGTATAAACCAAAATGTCTGCAACTACGCCGTGATACCTCAGGGTCTGGGCGTATAATAAAAGTAATAAATATAAAGAAAATGGACATTTTTCCTCACAAATATTAATGAGGGATATCCTGAAAACCCGTCAGGATCCTGGCCCTCGAGGCCTGGAGTTAGACAACCCTACGCGTAAATAGACAAGCCTGCACATCTACAAGGAATGGGCGAGCACACTCTTGAGCTCCTCACTCACCCAACACAACTCCATCTTTAGCTTATAGTACTTGAAATGGGCCTGGGATTGCCAGGGGAGCCTGAGCCTGAAAGTGCTCCACTCAGATGTCCTTTCAAACAGTGCACGAAATGCTTCAATTCAGCTCGGGCCCTTTGAGCACCCGTAGAGCTGCCTAGTAAATGTAAATGACCTAACAGGGTAGACGTCCAATTCGACTCATACACAGCTCGAATCAGCTCAAACCAATTCAAGCAAGTGAATAGGTGACTGTGGTCCGAATTGAGTTCAAGCGCTTTTGAAAATATACATATATTGATTTGGATTAGCATAGACTTTTTCGAATCATATAAAACTGAAGATTCAAACTGTGTTGCGCTCGACCTAGTAAGAGACAGTTAAAGCAGAAAAAATGCCTATTGCAAACAATATTATGTGATGAAGTGCGAAATGGCTAAAGAGGGCAGTTGCTAAAAGAACACTGGCTCAATGGGACTCATTACGAGTTTGGTGATGCGATAGAAAAATTGGTAATTCCATTACCACGCTTTTTAGGCAGTACTTGAATTACTTCCACTTTTACTATACCGTCAAATTCCAGGTTTGGCATTAAAGGTGAGGAGAAACCTGTGGTATATTTTCACTTTAACACCAGCAAGTGCATTAATGACTGCAGGTGGGATTACCAGCGGTGTTTCCTCCAAAGTCATCATAGAAGCTTACAGAATCTGAAAATGGTGACCAACGCCACCCTTACCATGGTCGTAATCTGGTGGCCATTCCGCCAGACTGAGTGGCAGTAATGGTAAACAAGTTTGGCAGTATTTCCATTGCAAAAGTGCAAACGTAGTATGTCTTGTTGTGTTTAATGGGGACTTACAATATGAGCCCCAACATGTTCCATTGAAGGCAGCAGGACTACAACTCTGTGAATGCACTGGTTTGTAAAATGAAATCCAGAACTTGAATAGTGGTGTCCCAGTGAGATCATCCAGGCATCCTGAGCAGGGGCTTCCCTCTGGAATAGCCTCCCTGCCGCCCTCCGTCTTGAGCCTGATCTCCTTAAGTTCCGCCTCCGTCTTGAGCCTGATCTCCTTAAGTTCCGAAAACTCTTCAAGACTTTCCTCTTCTCCTCTTCCATCTCTCTCCCTCTACCCTGCTAATCTATCCATCTGCTCTTTCCCTCTCTCCCTCCTTTTTCTGTACAACTTGTTCATTGGCTGCCTGGTGTACCTCAGAGTCCGGTATCATACATGAACACGTATAGAGCATTTGGCCGTTAATGTGTAAGTATTTCAAAAGAGCCACTAAATGGGTCCACTCGCACTATCCCTAGCCAGATGCACACCCTGTCCATGTAGGGTGATGCTCTCCCTAGGTTTTGCTGGTGTGCCGCCTATCTAATAGAAATGGTAAGAGGGAAGCTATCCCTATTTCTACAATGTATTTTTCGTATATCGTGTTTTTTAATAAAAGGAATTAGATCCAATCTCGACTTTGGTCACACACTGGACAGTTCACAGAGGAAAATTTCCATTTCGGCTGAACACCATTTCTTTATTAACCCCCGATGAAGTGTGTGCACAGTGTGAGAAGACACGGGTGTCGTGTCATTCAAAAGTGTTAAAAACCTTTCTTGTCATTAGCATTCAATTTTGTGCGGTGGGTCAGCTGCTTTACTAGCTGCTCATGATTTAACTTGAGACTATTTCCAATAAAGCGCAATTCATCAAATAGACATGGACAATACTATGTAGGTAGAACAATCAGCAAAAATGGTTGGTTCACATATACTGTATGCCCAGATCCATTTAGGGATATTGTACACAGATGGGGCCAACCAGTTTCAATGGCACTTTTAGTGCGGTCCTCTTCTTCAGGACCAGTTTTTTGCAGTGGTGCAAGCAGTCACAGTGTCCATCAAACAGGATGGCGCATCCAGACCCAACCTTGGGGCTTAGCTCTGCGGCTTGTGCCTTTAAATATGGGCAGGAAGGGCAGTCCTTTTTCTTAGCGGTCCGTCTCACAACGTTGGGTATCAGCGAAGTTCACTCTGGATGGTTATTCGCAGTGGCTGCCACGGGAGACCTGCGCGTGCCGCAAAAACAAATCATTCCTCAGAGTCTCACAGGTCCCAGTCATCCCTGCCAGTCCTCCCACACTCGCCTCTGGGCCCTGCACTCGCATCCCCATCACTGCACTTGAGAAATGACCCACGAGTTGGCTCTCTACTGCACTTACCCCAGTCTCTACCGACTAGGTGCACTTGGAACCCTCCACCCCCAGGACTTGTCCCCCCCAGCTCTCCCTCTCCTCTAACCGTCTATGCACTTGCGCGATCTGAATGCACCTTCCTGCAGATCGTCTGTTCTGTTCCCACGTGCCTTAATTGCACTTGGAAAAACGGCAGAATCGTCATCAGACGTATTTGCTGTTGTCTAAACTGTTAATTGTAGATATGCACTTACTGTGCCTGTGCAGACTTTATTGTTTCCGAATTTCATGGGCTCTGAATGACTGTTATTTTTTCCCCATGTTCCCACCCTCCTTGAGCGCTTTGAAACACTTGCCTTGTGTATAGGCGCTTTACAAATACACATTACCATACCATACCATGTCACGTGCAGTTTTACATGTGAGCGAATCGTCACTTACAATGCAAACTTTACATAGGTGAGCCCTCTGGTTCCGGCCTTTGGTTTCATTCATTCATTCATTCATTCATTCATTCATTCATTCATTCATGCATTGTGTCATTTGTCTACCTCGCCTCTTCCCTCCCAGGCCCTCTGCACTGCACTGGCCAGCCACTTCACGGCTGAAACTCAGGACATTCTGTGTTCTCTCTCTCTACCCCCCTCCAATCCCCTGCCATCCTCGGCCCCTCCCCCTCCCACTCTTTACTCCTTCTCTCCTATCACAGCAGATGAGGTCACTTGAGTTGTCTGCTCTATGAAGGTCTCTTCCAACCAGGTCTCACCCTGTTCTTCAAGAACTATTAAGGATCACATCGGCTCCCTTGCCCCTGCACTCGCTGATTTCTGTAATCACTCTCTTGCCACTGGAACTTTCCCCTCTTCCCATAAGCACTCCCTTGTGCACCCCCTCTCGAAAAAGCCTTCTGCCAACCCCTTATGTCAGGCTAACTACTGCCCCATCTCTATCACTCCCTTCCTTGGGAAGCATTTGGAGAAGTTGGTCTTCCCCCAACTGACCCATCATACTGAGCTTGTTGGTTGTCTACACAACCATCAATCTGAATTCCAAGAATCCAGAGGCACGGAAACTGCTATCCTGAACATCCGTGAAGAAGTGCTTGCCTCGCTTGAATCCAACTCATCCGATGTTCTCATTCTACTCAATCTCTCCTCTGCTTTTGACATGGTCAACCACTCCATCCCCATAAAGCGGCTCCATGACACTCTTGGTATCTCGGAGCGGGCACTGGACTGGCTGTTCTCTTTCCTCACTGACCACCCTGCCCAAGTTAACCTAAGTTCTTTCTCCTCCCCCATTTCTATCTCCACGTGCGGCATCCCCCAGGGCTCTATTCTTTCGCCTTGGCTCTTTAAAATCTATCCCTCCAATCGTGCTCACCTTATCTCCACTTTCTCACTTTTCCCCAGAAGCGCAATGTCTCCAGAAATCTGGTACTCTCCAGGCTGGACCATTGTAACAGCCTCTTCCTCAATCTAACTTATTCTTCTTTCCACCCCCTCCAGCTAATCCAGAACTGGGCTGCAAGACTTATCCTTGGCCTCATGTCGAGGGACTGCATCTCTCCAGTCCTAAAATCTCTCCACTTGCTGCTGGTTGCTGCAAGGATTACATTTAAATCCCTCTGCATCATCCATAAGGCTGTATGGGGCAGGGAACCACGCTATCTGCAACTTCCTCTCACCAAATACTCTCTTCCCAGATCCCTCTGATCCTTCGGCTCCAACTCTCTACTAGTTAAGCGCTTCTCTAAGCAGAGAGTGGGTGGCTGTTCTCTTTCCTCGGCTGGCTCCCTCCTCTGGAACAGCGTCCCCCATTCTCTCCATCTGGGGCCGAATCTCCTCAAGTTCCGCAAGCACCCCAAGACCTTCCTCTTCTCCTCCTCCTTCCCTCCCGTGCTAAACCCCACAGCCGCTGTGATTGGTGGCGTGAGCACTTATGTGTCCTTCAGGGTCCTGGCCTCTGTCCAATCGTCCGCAGCATCTACCCTCCCCCTGCACTTGCCTTCGGGCACCAGCTGACCTGTGATGTCTTACAGGCCTGCAATTATTGTATTGGCCGGTGACACCTCTTCCACCAAGTGGTGACTACATGGCCCTTACCTGTTGCCTTTGCAACTTGCTCCGTGGCACTTCCCCCCTTCTATGGAAGCTCTAGCACTTACCCACTCCCGCATAAGTGCCTTACAAATGCCCAATAAAATAAAAAATAAATACAATTTCCTATAGCGCCTCTCGCCATAATTAAGGTCCCAACATGCTTTTGGATAAACGGCCTCGGAGGGACCGGAGTCCAAACATTTAGGAGACGCTATTATGCATGTGTGCACTTCAGCCGTCAAAGTTTTTGTTAAAAACTGTAGACTGCCTGCTGCCTCCCCACCCGCTGCCACAGCTGTACTGTCTTTTCAGATGCCTGTGCTGTGACGATTCTTCCATTGGCCTTCTCGCACCTCTAGATGCCCTATCCTCACACGGACTGGCCTCTGCCACAGGCCTACTGGCCTTTTAGAGGCTGTGTCTTCACAAGGGGATGCTTCTACCTAGTACTACTGGGCTCCCAGAGGCCCAACGAGACTGGGAAAGTGACATTCTCACAGCTCTACCATCCCTTCTCGTGTCACATCCTGACATCTAGCGCTTGGACTAGCTTTCCAAGGGCATGGTTTAAACTATTAATGACCGTTAGGGCCAGGATAGCCTTTCAATGGGCACTCGGGGGTCTAAAGAAATAGCACCCTCCCAATTTTTGGTAGGCCACCCCCCCTCCCACAGGGTGATTGTGAACCAGGGGTGCAACGAAACCTACATTTCGGGGGGGGGGACTAAGGGGTGATGGGAGGGTCCACTTGAGAAAATAGGCGGGCGAACTTCTAGGCTCCGCCCCCACTGTTCTCTACCCCCCTGCCTCCTATGGTCTGGTGTGGGGACCAACTATCAAATAGTATATTTTAAAGCACAATATGCAGAGAGGCGATGGAAGTCTTTCTTGGAAGGAGCAGCTTTAAAGTTTTACTGCGTTTGTTCAAGTACATTTTTCTGAACAAAGACAGTAAAACTTTAACACCACCAGTTTCGGGGAAAGGCTTCCTTCACCTCTCTGCCTAACAAAATGCAAGTGCGCACATCCAGAGGTGCACAAAGGCTAACATTTAGGTGGGGGCTAACCCTTCAAAATTTGGCAGAGGCGCTAACTTCAGAGGCAGTGGAGGAGTGGCAAACCTGCTTGTATAGGACCATCTAACTTCATCACTCATTGCAATGAGACTATTCTAGTGCAGCTTAAATGTTACAATCAGTTAACTCTCTCCTTTACGGCTGAAACACCCACTTCTTGCAGCTGCTGAAGGTCCTAGAAAGTGTGAAAATGGCAGATGGTGTGCAATGATAGACTGAATATCATAGCATAACAGGACATTGCAGAGTGTGGGGCAGTGCTCTGGACGGCCCAAGCAACTACAGTGGCTGGGAGCAACAGGGGAGAAAATGTAATGTTGGTTCTACCACAGTTAGTCCGCTATACTAGAATCTCTGGTGCACTGACTGGTGAGACTATGCCTGTCGAATCAAGTGTTACGAGACTGGAGGAGGGTCAGAGCAGAAATAATGCAATTCTATGTGACAGTATTGGAGCCACAAGCAGAGGAGCACCAGTGTACACCAATTTGTCCCTACACTTATTAAAAGTGTCCTGCTGTAAGGATGTAAACGTAATCACGTATAAGCACTCCAATTTTTGCATTTGAAGTCAGGGTGAGATTGCATTATTTGCCCAAGATCACACACTTGCAATAACCAACGAAGCTGTGATGTTAACCCACTCTTTCAATTTGGGCACAGGCATCTTCTTCCACGCTTTACTTGCAACAAATATTTAAGTTTTTGGTGTCGCGACCTACAATAATACTGTCCTATAGAGTTTAGCTGCAAAATACACAAATTGCATAGTAAACCCTCATGACAACATGTAAATCCTCATAGCAGCAGGTTGGGCCACAATATCAGTGTACCTTTATTTTCCACATCCTGAACGGAAACTACTAGATGCAAAAGGCAAAATATCCAGATACCCACTTTATTTTCAGCGCTTTAAGACACACAATAAAAGTAAGTTGTGTCATAAACTCACTTAGGTTTGGAGATTCATCACAAACCTGTAGCGTGTTGTTATGTAAGGTGTTAAGAACATTCAAATAAGGACATCAACGCAAACTTCACTTTTTAGCATATCAGACCTTATGGGTATGAACACATTTTCAAAGGGTGCTTTATTGTGTTGTTCGAACTGTCACAGATTCGCAAGGTCACTAGTTGTCTTTCAGTTGTGATTTCCTCATCATGCATAATAAAGGCTATGCGGCTGATGACAAAAAAACGTGTTGTCGAGTTCATTGGGGACACAACCTGTTCGTGGGGACAAATGGGAGGGGGGGGGTCGTTGGGGGTTCAGCCCGGTCAGCTCAATGACGTTGCTCGCCTAGTCACTGCTGAAACACGCGCTTCCACCGTTCTTAGTTCTTCCAACCTTTAAAAGGCTCCTAAAAAAAGTGCCAAGGTGACTGCTGTGGAATTCAGCTCACCTGGAGCGCAATTTAATTCTGAACAACCCCCAACACCGCTTCGCTGCACTTGGCAAGGACATTTTTAATGGTGAAAATAAACTCCTGGGAGGAAGGAGGGAGACGGGTGGGGCTGTGATGAGGGAAGTGGCTGCTCCCAGGACCGGTTCCTGCGTCCAGGTGATCCAGCCGCAGCCTTCCCAGGCACTCGCAGGAGGTGCCCCGCAGCGTCGCACCCAGGGCAGGTGAGTGGCCGCTCTGCTGCGCACATTGCGGCCGTCTCAGCGCGCTGGTGTGAGTACTATATCGCGGAGTGGTGTTTTTTTCTTTTCATTTTGGTACCGCGACAATGACGTTTTGTATTTTAGGTTCAGTGCTAAGAGAATAGGTAACAGCCGGGATTGTACGGGTACTGACGTCTCGCACCTGCCCTAGGGTGGCGGGAGGTCGCGGGTATTTAGCGTTGCTTGAGCTCGCGGCACTTTACGGCTGCTTACAAAATATCAGACAGACGGATTAATCCGCAAGAAAAGGCCACCATTGGCCTGAGGTAAATTAGTGCGCAAAACTCGCAAACAAACCGAAAACAGATGCAGGTGATCTGCTAGCGGATTGGATTGCTGTATTTATATGTGTTTTTGTTCGTGCCCCCGGGGGTTTAGGGACATTTTACAGAGAGGCGTTTTCCATCCGATGGAATGATGGCATGGCGTGTATATATGGGAGGAGGGCAGGGGGGTGTTTGGTTTTTACATGCCGGAGCATATTAGCAGTGGCCCCGGTCCCCTGGTGCGTTGCTGTAGAAGCCCCGAGTATGGCACCAAGTGAGGCTGTTGGAGTCCTGAATGGCCTCGCGCAATGCGGCCACTCAACACCCGCAGTAGGCCTGCAGCATGCACTGGGCCCCTATGCGTGAGTCCCTGGGGGCTACAGACAGGGACGGCGTCAGGGGCTTTCAACGTATTCAAATGAAAGGGGCCTCGAGCCTCACGGCGGCCCCCAGCAACTGCCCCCATGTTGCCAGGGCGGCCCCCAGCAACTGCCCCATGTTGCCAGTCAGCACAGTCTTGTAACACAGCAATATACTCTTTTCTCTATTTACGTTCTAGGTCTTAAAAAGTGTCCTTTGCAGCGCTTGTCGCATTAGAAGCGGTGTTTCCTGGAGCCCTTCCGGGCGTCAAATGCCATGGTATATACAGCAGTGTTATTACCTCAATACCTTCTAGCACTGGTTCCTCCACATCAGCCACTTGCCGACAAAGAAAGATTTATAGCTCTTCAGCGGGTATTTAGCGTTTAGCATCCTTGCTGGCTGGCCGTTTTGTGATACGTGGTCCCGATTCACATTATCTTTGTCGCCATTGTAATGTTTACACCCCAGAGGAGCCTCTGACTGGTTTTCGCTCTTGCCAGGGGTCCCCCGACCATCATGTTGAAATGGGCACACACACATCTTCAGCAAAGCCTGGCCACAGAGTACAAGGCACCGAGATTTAGCAATGCAGAGCGGATCCCCCTTTGGGCGCTCCTTTACAGAGTCCGGATCTATAGCGGAACCGCTTCCTCGTGCAGTGGGGCGGTGTGTTAAGGCAGACGCAATTTCCCCACTATTTCTGGGTAATAATTTGCTCCACAGTAGATCTTGCCCTGTTTATTGGCGTGCCTTCGAGAGGGTGACTGCATATATAGCAGGTATTTCATTTTGTGTTCTAATTGAGTCTGGAAAAGATCAGGGCTACACTAATGTCGGGACTCGGGGCTAACTAGCCTTTTGGTTGTAGCCCCTGAGCTTCTATCCGGGGCTACAAAAAAAGACCCACGGCTATTGCCCCCTCCCAGCAACGCCTCTGCACTCGTTACACAGCTACTTTAGGTGACTACGAGGGTGGGGGAGGGGCACTGCCCTTATAACTCTCGGACAAGCCCAGCCCAGGCATTCTGAGGCCGCCAGGGTACTGATTTGGAACAGAATAAATTGCATTATCAAAACATACTGCACAGATCTCAAAGCACCAGGGCTTGTCTGGAAGTTGGTGTATTGCGCCCGCGCCCATCCCCTCGTTTCATGCTTCCAGACAGTAGATTGCCCCGGAAATGAAAAGGCAAGGACTGAAGCGGTCTGTGGGGAAGGAAGTTAAACCAAGCAGGTGGGGTTCAAACAGAGGCGGGGCAGGTTAAAGGAAGCAGGTTAGTGCTTGTAACCCAGCTGAAGTAGAGCACGAATAAGGACGTCAGGAATTAGGTAGGGGTGCGCCAGCGTGATTGGAGGGGAAGGGAATGTTTTCATGAGGCCGGCTTCCCAGAGTTGAATAGGCCATTACTAAAAGTCGTGGCATTAATGGTCCTCCTTACAAGTTTGTCAGTATTGTAGTGGTAGATCTGCCGAAATCCCACCAAACTTGATTGCTGTTACCGCCACTTGGCCCCGCTGACTTACCTGGAAATACAAGTGGTAGTAGGGTGGTGTGAGTTCTGTATTTTTAGAGTCTATAGGACTCCATGCGGATTTCGGCTGAATTTCTGCTGGTGTTAATTCCACTGATTTTTGGCAGTAAGGTGTATGATTTATTTACAGCTTTTTGTTGAAGGTTTATCCTCCACCTTACCACCAACTTGTGGTGCAGCGGTGCTGTAATGTGGTGGTAACGGAATTACGCCCTGTTATCGCCGTTTTTTACTGCACCGCCATACTCCTAATGAGGCCCATAGTGAGGGCTCATCATATGTTCTGAGGACCCTTGAAGTATGTCCGTTTTTATTATCCTGGAGTACATTTAATTTCTGTTACAAAGCAAGCACCAAAAACAGCCATTTTATGACCTCAAAGCCTAGTGGTCAAGTCAACAATAGACTGTGTGAAAGGCAACGTGGATGGACACAAAAACAGTAATTAGAGAGGGATGGGCCAGGTGCCTAGTTTTCTGTTTGTAGTGAAAGCCTGGCACCAGAGGCATTGCCAGTGGGCTAAAGCCCCGGTTCTGCGTATAGAAGCTCAGGGGCTACAACCAAAAGGCTAGCTAGCTCCGCATCTCGACAGTACCGACATACGCCTAGCCCCAGATGTTTTCCAAACCTAGCAACACCCCTGATTGGTACCCTTTGTGTGAAATTATCTGGAAGTGGTGAGAATGTCTTTGGCACTGGGGTCGTCATAATTTAAGGCCTTCTGCAACACCTGTGTTTTATTGTTACCGTCGGTGTGTTGATCAAGGGAGCAGCAGCGCAAAGGCCCTCCTACTTAATCCCGAGGAGCTGAAAGGCACGTGCAGAAAAGTGGGAGTAGAGTGTGTATTTTATAAGGTTAAAGAAGGAGCTAATTGAAAAGGATGGTCTTGATTCGGTTTCCAAATTTCCGGAGGGTGGGTGCGAGTTGGATGTGGATTCATGCTTGTAGAGGTAGCCAAGTATGCACTTGTATTTGAAGACCTTTGATGCAAGCAGCAGGGTGACAGATGCTTCCCACAGACCATGGTGGTGGTGATGGGTACGCCAGGGGGCAGGACCAGTGGTCGAAGAGGGCGGAGCGCTTGGGAGTGGTGCTCCTCTACTTTTTATTTTGAGGTGTTACTGTTCCCATACATTTATTTTAAAAAGAAACAGTTCTGGCATGGTTTGGTTATAAAATAAAAGCGTAGGAAGAAGTTGAAACTTTCACTTGAGTGCATTGCACTGAACATTCCCTTAAACAGTAGGTGTTTTTGGGGGTTTGGATTGTACATGGGAGGGATGTGGAGATGGGGTTTGTGGGGGCAGCCAGCAGGGAGCATAGTTCCACTACTTCTTTTCGTACACTTTAACCACTGGGCAGGACATGTCCTTCATCTAAGTAATATAGGAACAGGAACTGTATGGAGACTGAAGCTTGGTTTAGCACAGATGGGATTGTTGATACTGTGCTGTATTTGCTATGTGTGTTTTGAAGAAGTGGGAGCTGTCCATGTGGTATCCAAGAGACTTTGTGTAGTGTGTTAGCAGTGGGGTGAAGCTCTGAAGTTTCATGGTGGACAGCCACGTCTGGATGTGGGGGTGTCTAGTGTTGCGAGGCGTAGAAATTATGTCTTTGAGGCCTGTAGTTTGAGGTAGGTGTTGGACATTCAAGTCTGCACCTGGAAAAGGCAGGCCACGAGTTGCAGGATGTATTCAATGGATATTTTCAGGTAGAGTTGTGTATCCTCTATGCATAGGTGGATGTTGTGGCTGGCAAGGGGTATTACTGTGGACTCATGGTCTCCCACTCTAAAAGTAGCTGTCTCTTTGTTACCTCTGCATTTTCTTAGCCTGTAGGTCCATAGGAAGCCATTGGCATCAATGTGTGTCAGATGTTGGATGGCTATGGCTCTCTCAAGGATGTTGCCTAGGAAATAGAATTGTGTGACGCGGTGACAGTTGCTGAGGCCACCAGGGACATGTGTTGGGTATTTGAGCAAGGGGAAGATATGTCAGGTTTTGCAGGTGCTGGAAAGGTGCACTGAGTGAAGGATGTGTTGATGAATGGCAGGATGGGGTGAAGGTCTTAAATGGATAGTAGCTTGATGATGGAAGTTGCTAGTAGGATGTTGCTTAGATGGATGCAGTGATCTTCGGTAAGGTCTTTCATAGAGAGTCATTTCAAAGGTAGGCCATGTCCTTGATATCCCGTTAGGATGAGTAGCTACCAGGCTTTCTGCTTTGCTGTAGTGTCAATGTTTTGGGGGATCTTGCTGATCTTGTCCTCTAAAAAGTTGTTGATGGTGGATTTCTCAGTGGAAAGTGTTATGGGAGAATCACACAGGGGTGTAATGTATTGTTGGACTACCATGAAGAGAACCTAGTTTTTGGCTTTGGCTATGATGTTCTGGTAGTAGGAAGCTTTTGTTGTAGTGGGCATTTGTTTTCTAGCAGTCTGGACTTCTTAAAGTAGCATCAGGACAGATGGGGGTTTGGGTGCACACAAGCTTTTCTGTTACTTTTTTGTGATGTGGTGTTCCTGTGTATCACTAAGCAAATGCCTTGGTTGTGATGGGTCATTGTCATTCTGGAGTATGTATGTTGATGATTGGTTGGAGGGTGATGTTGAGTTATTCTATTAGGGTGTTGCAGCATTTGGTTTGGGGTCATGAGTAGAGTGTGTCAAGGTTGATTAAATCTTCCCTGAGTAGTTCTAAATGAAAGTCTTTGAAGGGTCGGGATGTCTGCTCGATAGGCTTGGGGCTGGCAGCAGTTAGTCAGTGTGACGTTGTGTATGTTGACGGGAACATCAAAGTGATCTGGCCAGTTGAGATGCAGGGTTGTATTGTATAGGATATTGGCAAAGTTAATGAGTTCCAGGATGTTGCATTTGTTTGAGTTGGGTCGACTGTGTGCTCTTGTTGGCTGTGTTACCTAGTAGGCAAACTCATTAATTCATGATTCTTGGTCTTTGGCTGTCTGTAACTGAGGTTGAAGGGGGCGGTGCCATTGGGGGAGAAGGGTTGTACAGTAGAGTGCTTTAAAGAGGCAGATTGTGGGCACTAGGGGCAGAGGGTATGTTGAAAGGAAACTATGACTTGTGGATTATGGCAAGTCCTCCTGATTGGAAAGCTGTAGCCTTTGGGAATGGGGATGCCCAAGACGAGGGTAGTGGTGGTTGTCAGCCTGGTTTCAGTGGTGAAGAGTGCTTCCAGGTTGTGGCCAGTGATGATGTTTGCTATGCCAGCTTTGTGTGAGATTCCACTTCTAGGTCTTATAGGGGATGCTATGTTGGTTGTCCTGAGGGTGATTTGGATGAGGTTCCTGTGGTTTGGCGTCCATGTTGAGGTTTGTGGTATTCAGTGTTGGTTGCCTGTTGATGGGTTGTGGAATGTGTGTGGTGAGACATGAGACACATGAGACATGACTTGACTGAGGTACTGTACTAGGACTTTTCTCAGTCCTCATGGGACCAAACAGGTTTGTATATAGACAACTCTCCTGAAGTTTGTGTGCATCTGTGGTTGGTCCAATCCATAGCCACATCCATGATCTTGTTTCTTTATCTCCAATACATTTTTGGGTGTGGAGTAGGCCTGAGCCCCGCAGTTGGAGTGATGGGCTTTAGTTTCAGAGTGGCTTGTTGGTCTTGTGGATAGTGCAGGAACGGGAAACTGGGAGGTGTCCAAGAAGAATGCTTGCTTCGGTTACATTTGCTTGGGGAGAGCAGTGAAACAGTCTTTCAGAGGTAGCCACCATCATTACCGAATGATTCTAACATTATTACTATTGTACATTGTATGTCTATTATACATGACTTGGTGTTGGAGAGCATGACAATGTCTGCCATAATGCAGGAACACACTGCAGTTATTAAGTCCTTATACCTTTCTATGTCAATTGGTAAATACACAATTTAAGCATTTAAGGGGTGCATTTAAGGAACACGCCAATGTGTTTTGCTGCTTAACTATGTTTAATATACAAAAACAAATATCTCACAAGGATCCAAACTGCATTTGTTTATGAATGACATATTGACTCCAGTGAAGGGGCACACAATCTATGACTCCAGAGGGAGATAAAAGGGGCATGTCCCCCTCCTCCCTCTTCCTCCTCAATGACTCCTTCAGGACCAATTGTTGTCAACTTTCTGCTTTAACTGCATTCAATATATATGCTTGCATATAGCTATCTGTACACCAAAGGCAGGGCTGGTGCAATGATTTTTGCCATCCTAGGCAAAAGGTAACTTTGCCGCCCCAACAACCAACCCCACCACTCCTTACTATATAATCCCCTCATCCCAGATTTGTCCTTGTGCATGTCTTGGCCACCATGTTCACAAGTTACAGTTTTTTCATAAAGTTTTAGACCTTTTCATAACAAAGTCCAATTAAATCACTCTTACACACCAACCTACACTATATGATGCATTGGCTGGATTAGAATCTATGTCCAGATCTTTACAGGTATCAGGGATGGCAGAGAAATACCCTTTGTTTGACTACATTCACAGGCGAGTGGAGAGAGTTCCTTTGGCATCTCAAAGATGGAGATGAGAACAGGAGTGAGTTAACAACCGTCTTCGCCAAGCGGGTGGTACAATACCCAAAAGTACCATCTGGTGTTTCAGGAAATCCACCTGGTGATTGAGCATTCTTTAATCAGGCTGATGACCGTGGTAAGCACAGCTGTTGCTTGACTGCACCCATCACACCCATGCACATACACCTGCCCATCACAGAAAGTCTCCACTCCCGGTCTGCTCAGTACGCCCATTAGCCAATCTCAGACTGTGAAAGAAGGTGGGAGGAGAAAGCGGGGGAGTAAGTCCTAAGACTACAGGGCAGTGTAGCTTGGCTGGAGCATATGTGCGTTTTTGGAGCACAAGGGCACTGTAGGCAAAGTGCCATCATCCTCCTCTATGTTCAATAGCTCACCCATTGTATTATTAGTTTCTCCGTCCCTGCATTTTGATTGACATTTGGTGGGTCACACCTTTTTCCATCATCACATTGCTTGTATGACATTCCAAAATATTCAATTTGTGTAATAATTTTCACAGCAAGTTTAATGTTTCACCAGTATTTTAACATCAGAATACCCAGCTAAAACATTGACAGGTTGACTACTATGCATTTCCCCTCAACAGGCACATATTTTCAGCGAGCATGCTTATCCTGGAATTATAACCTGCACTGGATGCAAATATACTAATAGATGGTATGCGTATTGTTTAGATATTTTTGTACTTAGTTTATAAAAGAAATATGTGGGGGTGGGGAAAGGGTGAAAGTTAATGTAGGAGAAAGTATGGGTAGCGTCGGAGGGGGTCTCCCCCTGCATTATTAAAAGAAAAAAGCGCAAAAATACAAAAGTAATTTTAATTTTTCGACCAAATAAAATTCGGTAATTTCTCATTCGTTATTTTATTTTCGGTTATTTCATGGACAACTGGCAAAGATAGTAATGCTTGATCTCTACAATTCAATGTTGCTTTACAAATTAGCTCAAAAATGTACAAATTAATTTGGCATTTTTGTTAAGATTCCAAGAAATGCCTGATTATGCTTGCAGCTGTGAATTGACCAAGATATAAAGGATTTCAACTATCGAAATATCGGCTGT
The DNA here is from genome assembly GCF_040938575.1 of Ambystoma mexicanum. NCBI lineage: Eukaryota > Metazoa > Chordata > Amphibia > Caudata > Ambystomatidae > Ambystoma > Ambystoma mexicanum. The sequence goes on from NC_090929.1 coordinate 1,094,187,194, forward strand.
GCTCAAAATAAACTCTTATTTATTCATGAACTGTTTTTCAAGTCGCATAAATAAATATGCATTACTTCCTTCCACTTGAGAAAAAAATCACTGCAGCATCACTACACTGAGCTACCCTCCCAGCATTGCCTGCAGTCAGGTCTAGCAGGGTCTTCGTGCAAAATAAAATGTTTTCGAGTAAATGTGCTGCAAGCACAACACACTTCAATCCATTCTGAGATTATGTGGATAAGGACCTTTACTCCTTGTTGCTGAACTTGCGTGAGGCCTCTACACTGACCCCATGTTCCCCATGTTCCGACCTGAGAGGTGTACTTCCCCTGGCCCATGCTCTACTGCCAGAAGTGCCAGGAGGGTTCTACCATGACTCTGTGCTTATCTGGTGTGAGTTGCCCAGTTCTCACCACCTTGTTTTATCAACATTTCTTCCTGCTAGGCCTCTGTGCCTTTATCTCAACTAGACTATGCACTCTGCTGCTCAAAACTGTGTCAATAGGCAATAGCCCTACTACGACTTCCATGTTAGAGAATCCTAGACATGTGAGCACTGTGAGTTGCAGCAGGGCACCCCCTAATTGCAGGAGGACGTTATGCAGCTACTTTAAGTCAGACTGGTTTGCACCTCTTTAGTGCTTGATGAAAGCAGAGGGGAAGACCTGCTCTTTGGTGCCCCTGATGACCCGCAGCCTAGGCAGTGGCCTAGTTTGCCTAGGGCTTGCACTGGCCCTGACCAAAAGTGTATTAAAACACCTACAATAGGTTTGATACACATAAAACCAAATCAGTAATGCAAAGTCAGAGAAAGTGGAGATTGCGCCTCTGAGCCATACAGTCGTCCGTGGCCCTGTGTAGACTACTCTTTCCTTCGTAAGGAGTCTGATTTCTCCCTCTCTCCAGTGCACCACATTGGCTCTTTTCTAGTGTAAACTCAACAAATCCTCTCCCTGGTCAAGGACCTTCTGAATGCACCCAGTGATCGAAATGGGTGGGAACTAAAAGGTACAACGTTCCTCTGCCATTGTACCCTTACTTTTTTCGTCCGAGTGGGGTGAGCGAAGGGCAGTTTGTGTCCTGCAAGTGATTCACTGGCGTCCCAGCTTTCTGAGCTACCATGAAAGGAAAGCTTAGCTTTAGTTTATGTCAATTGCCTGCTGGGAAAACGAAGCCCATTCCTAAGCCATCACTTTGATTGGCCCCTTAAGCAGTGCAAAAGGAGGGTCATTGCAAAGTGGAATGGTGCAGTAAGTTGCATGCTCTGTGGAGCACTGAAGGAAAGCAATGGTGATGAGAAGCATTTTCTTTAACTGTGTTTCTTTCCATTTTGAAAATACATTTGCTCAACACAGTGTTGGGGGGTGGGGGTGTAGTGGGGGAGAGGCAGGACGGCGGGTAGGGAGTTTGTATTCGGGAAAGGTGGGGGACAGGCGGGCGAGCACTGGGCAGCGGGATGGCATGAATGGGGATGCAGGTGTTATAGTTCCTATTTTTTTCTAAACTTTAACCATTGCATGCCCCATCCTGCTGGCATTTCTTGGGCACCATTCATGTTCTGCACTCCCTTCTGTGAGGCTGAACCCACTGGCATACTCCCATGTGCCAGCTCTACTACGGACTCGCTCGTCTCACCCCGCCCCTTCTCATCTACATTTCTGATGGTAATCCCCAAACTCATTGATTTCATTTTTTTGTGGCAAATGTGTCAAAGTGCTGTACACAGCAACAGCTGTATATAGGAATAGTCACGAATTGCTGCAAATACAACTATTCATCTTCACATCTTTCAGTTGTAGGACTTTTATAGGGGGACTTATGGGTAGAAAAAGCATTTAAAGTAAACTACATGATGAAGTTGCAGAGTGGTAGGAGGCTAAACATACAGATGGCGGAAGACAGTTCCAGTGTATGAGAGCCATCCAAGTGGAAGAGTTAAAGTTGGATGGGCAACACTGCGATCAGCTAGAACCAGCATGGACCGAGGAGAAGACTGAAGACACCAAGACGAGCCGGAAAACAAGGGCCAGTGCAAGGATCTATGCCGACTGGGGCCAAGTGACATTTAGGAACCCCATACAATGAGGCCAGATTTGATGTTCAAAAAAGTTCACCCATGTACCCCTTATGCTTTTTGTGCCCAAGGCCTCTGCCTGGAATTGACTTATTGTAGCACCGAGCAGAGGACAAACCAGGAAGGTAGTTAAAGATTGTACAAAGACACCATAAATACACACAGAAAGAAGATGGAGGCCAGAAAAGTTAGGTATGGGAAGAAGTGAGATGAGCGAGTGAGTCTAAAAAGCAAGCAGTGGAAAGATTTGATGAGAAGGTGAAGTGGAATTAAGGAGTAAAGTGTCAGACCAAGAAGCAAGCAAGAACATCTTTGCATGTTTTATTAAATCCTTTTGGTTATAGGTTTTAACAGTGCTCTTGCGGCCAATCGACCCCTTCAGAGCACATTGGGGAAGGGATAGCAGGAAAAGAACAATGATTATCTGCAACTCCCATGAGATATTGACGGGCCCAGTTGGCGATCATTGGGTTTGAAGGCATGCTGATACCATTGGACAGCCAAGGCCCCATGTAAGAGGTGGGCCGATCAGGTTCTTGGTGCCTGTTGTTGGGTGTCCGTTCTGCTGGTAGGATTGGAAGACCATGGAGATGCAGGTCACCGCTGTTTCGTATATTGCCTTGTGTGCAAGGCAGAAGGTCATGAAATGGACCCGTTCCCTCATGCGGAGTGAATTGAAACAATTCACAGCAGAAGATATGTGATCACATTTGTAGACTATAAATGACGGGGTGGGATAATTTTGTGTCTTCTGTATTTTAATGGTGTGTTATTCAAGATAAAACGTTTGGCAACTGTCCAGCCATGATGTTGCAACTATGACGAGAGTGCTTCAGTGTGTAGTAGTTATTATTGGCAGGATTCAGCGTAGATGGTGGAAGTCCACTTTGACGCCCATGTTTACTTGGTGAGAAAAGGTCAAGTCGGCTTCCAACGCAAAACTCAAGTCAGCTACAAATGTGACTGGTTCTTCAAAATACCGCACAGCTGCAATCTTCATGAACGAGAGACTCAGATGTGTTGGAAGGTTGAAATGGAAGAACATAATAATAAATGAGCCCCATTTCACGCCCTGATGCTTGCGAGCTTTCGGCGCGTTACAAATATATAAATAAATAAAATAAATAAATGTTGCTTGAGGGGGACCTGTAGGTGGGAAGAAGATGGTAGAATGTGACTTTTTGGAGCACAGAACAATTTTCGATGAATTCTAATGAATAAGGACATATAATTTTTCTGTCCTATGGTGTGGATTACCTTTTTCTCTTGTTCTATAGAATGTGGATAGCAGCCACAAGTGGGGGTTGCACGGTAGAAGAGGGATTTTTCGCTTTATATGGATCGTGATTTTGGGAGTGGGATGCCATCAAGGAGTTGTCGGCAGTTAAAATGGTGTCGCATAGATGCAAACGGAAAGACAAGAAGGACAAAATAGATTGGAGAATCATTACCATGGAAGCGATGTGACAGACCAAATATAGATGCCTTGATGGATAGAGGGGGTGGGTAGATGAAGAATAGTAGATGATCCAGATAATGATAATGCTGTGTTATTTATATAGCGCCTTAATCCAAAGCACTTTACAGAGCACATATTTTACATACAATATCACCCAACCGAAATTGGTACTCATTTATCGACCTAGGAAGGATGAAAGGCTGAGTTGGCCTTGCTGGGATTCGAACCTGCGACCTGCAGATCACGCTCAGTTCGCAGCAGCGAGCGCTCAACCCGCTGAGCTATCTTACCGATAACTCCTGACTGGTCTTGCCTTGTGCTGCGGGTCCATCTGACCCTTGCGTTGCTTACCGCTGTGCATAGCAGAGACAGGAAATTCATAAAACTCAGTCAAGAAAAGGTAGCTGTACTAGTACCGCTTCAACACATGTTGCATGACTGTGCATCTGTCAGTACAGCTACATGAAGCGCTGGGCTGTGTTTTGGGCACATCTCGCCCTCAAGGCATCAGGAAGTTTCAAACGGGCAGTGATCTGCCCTAATTCTCAAGCAGCAAGGAAACAATCTTCCCTCTTCAATTTCAGTGGCCATATTTCAATAACCTGCCCCCTTCAGTCCTCCATCTTGGATATCCTACTCTCACTGACTGATAAAGCAAATACATTAAAAACGTTTAGGCTCACTCCTTGCTAAAATTAATTCTGGGTTCTAGCTCGTCATTGTGTAACTCATCAAAATTAAAATTCCATATGACTGCATTAATTATCAACTATATGTGTTGCATGTGACAGCTCATAAAAATTCAAATGCCATCGTAGAATATTCAAATGGGCCAATTCTCTTGGCAAGTCAATGGCAAGAAAATGTATGACAAAGACATTTCTTTAGCAGAAAATATATTGCAAAGTAAGCAGAGTGTGACTCCCTGAATGTCCCACTTCTGGTAGTCCTGACTATGACCCTTCATTGGGTAGTCTCCAGAATTTCAGAGCTGAAGCAAACTGAACAAGAAAAAGTTTAACAAAAATACATGTAAAACATCATATACTCACACATATGAAATAATATGAACCAAAAACATTGGTCTGGGTACGGTTTTGTTCAGAAACAAAGCAATGTCTGTAATTTAATTCAAGCATTTTCTTTTCTTGAGTCTCCCAGGTAATACATCCAAACTCCTTTACCGTTACAGCATGCAGTAATTACGGGGTGCCCACAAAAAGTCTGCATAATTCCAAGTCATGCAGACCTTTCCACTATTCCTCACGTTGGAGTCCCATAGGACCCCACAGGGATCATTTCTGCACCCGGTAATTACCTCATGCGGTAATGCTTTTCTATGGAGGTATTTACCAGCACACACTAGCAAACTGAAAAAATGTTTTGGTCATGAATATTGTAGATAGGAGGAGCAGTACAACATCCATGGGGGTCATTATATGGTTGCCAGTATCCTGCCAGTAATTCTGGTGGGATACTGGCAAACTGACCTACCTTTTCGGCCACCTGATATCCCGGTAATACTAGGATATTCCAGGTAGCATAAAGGTTGGTAAATCCCCATTTGGACTCCATGGAGGGGATTGCCAGTATTATACTGGCACTGGTAATTACTGGTGCCGGTAATACCAGCTGTTTTTTGCCGGTGGGGGCCTGATTTACCTCCAGCTTTTGGCTGTAGGTCAATCATTGACCACCACGACAAACCTGTACTTTCACGGAATTACATCCACTTTTAGCTGCACTTTTCCTCCACCACAAAAGTTATAATGATCCCCAAAAATGACAGTTACTGGGTGTTTTACCCCTACCACCAAATTTGTAATCCGCCCCATTGTGTCGATAAGCAATCCCAAAATAGACTTTCATGCAAGAACACGCCAGGATATAAACTGCTGATTTTGTGTTATAATTTAATAAGAAAGCACATGCAGACATCATGTGAACCATTGTAGCTAAACTGTTTATTCAAACAATTATTTATACAATGTTTTTTGAAAACAATGGCTCTTATCTTTATAACTGGTGTGCTTGGCGACGCCGATAAGTTGACTTATAATTGTCTCAAAGATTCTTGTCTATCACTTGCTGCTAGTGAACTGTTATTCACACTCTTGTCGCGTGACAGCGTCTCACTACAGTATAGCGGCAAAAAGCCAAGAAAGCTCAAAATTAAAATGAAGACAAGTACTCAAGGAGACCATGCGCCAAGTTGAGTTTCATCAGTCAATATTTAATGATACGTCAAACAAAGTGCCCTTCTGATGAGACGTGTTTCGGCGATTTGCCTTTATCAAATCTGGGCTTATTGCATCATTCTTCTGTAGTCTTTGTATTCTGACTTGTAATAATTCGGTAAATCCCGATTTCACGGCATCCCGATCATACGGGTTGGCTCTTCTCGTGCCCATTAAGACAGTAAAAAACTGTCTGGTCCAGTGGGAGCCCAGATAATGGTTTAAGAGTTAGATTTAAATCTCTCCTAACCCTTCTGCCAGGAAATGCGGATGACATTTTCTATAATATTGTCCCTCAGGATTTGGAAATGTTGCACAAAATGTTGCGCTAGAAGAGAAGAACTTTTCAACACAGTCTTACATTGGCACAAACCCAAGCATCAATAGGTTGGATAAACAATTCATGGCACGGCACCGACAATGTGATGGGATCAGAGTTATTAATACACTCTATGATACAATGGTCAACTATTGTTTATTGACAGAGCTCTGGATGAACGAGTTGCTAAGTGGAGAAGTCATTGTCGCCGAAGAAGACACAGAGGTCGGAATAGCTGCAGTGTTCAGAAGGGGTTGGTGCTGCCTCTGAATACATGGATAATATCAGACATAAATGATATTGTGTGATCATTAAACACCGCATTAAAAAGGCCCTGTTGTAGAACGTAGGTAAACACATGCCCGTGAAGAAGTTATTGTTATTGGTCACTTAGCCGTTTTGCAACGAAACATGTTGGGCAGGCTTAAATGAAATTGTAAACTATCCTTTGTACCATAATTGTATACAATTGTATACATTAGAGTGAAGACTACTTGTGGTGAAAGATACATTTTTTAGCATACTGTGTCATTAGGGTTGTCTTGTTCTGAATGTGGATGCAAGATACATCCTCCCAATTGATGTAAGATTGCACAAGGCACTTAAAGGCATGGTCTAGTAAAAAATGTTATTTAAAAAATAGATAGGCAACATAAAAAAAAAATACTAGCATTATCTTTTTTAAAACTTGCTATGTAAAATTTTGAGCTATTCAAGCTCAAAATTCGCAAAAGCAAGCACATGGGCGCATCCATTTTGTGAAATGGATGCCCTCCTGTGCTGGCTTTTGCTTTTGCAGCACTAATGAAGGAAAAGCCAGCCAGCTGTAGTAAACAAATCTACCGCTGGGTGGCTTTCCCTTCATTAGTGCTGTACGCGGAGGACAGGGACCGGAGACCAGAGCAGGAAAGCTGCAGCTGAATCTCGGTAAGTGCTATTTATTTTTTTTTTAAAATAAGCACTAGCTGCGTTTTTTTTTCTAAGTTTTCCGGGCTGGAGGAGCCCGGAAAACTTAGAAATAAAACCGCAGCTTTAAAAATGTTGTATTTATGTTTGCGGTCGCTTTTGAAGCGACCGCAAACATAAATACAACGTTATTGTGTTGGAAAACGCTGCGTTTTTTCTTTCCAAGTTTCTCAGGCTCCTCCGGCTCGGAGGAGCCTGAGAAACTCGGAAAGAAAAACCGCAGCGTTTTCCAACCCACGGGGAGCCCGAGAGCCCCAAATGGGAAAGCAGATTCAGGCAGAAACAACGTGGCATTGCGGAAAACAACCGCGTTGTTTCTGCCTGAATCTGCTTTCCCATTTGGGGCTCTCGGGCTCCCCGTGGATTGGAAAACACTGCGGTTTTTCTTTCCGAGTTTCTCAGGCTCCTCCGAGCCGGAGGAGCCTGAGAAACTTGGAAAGAAAAAACGCAGCGTTTTCCAACACAATAACGTTGTATTTATGTTTGCGGTCGCTTCAAAAGCGACCGCAAACATAAATACAACGTTTTTAAAGCTGCGGTTTTATTTCTAAGTTTTCCGGGCTCCTCCAGCCCGGAAAACTTAGAAAAAAAAACACAGCTAGTGCTTATTTTTTTAAAGAATAAATAGCACTTACCGAGATTCAGCTGCAGATTTCCTGCTCTGGTCTCCGGTCCCCGTCCTCCACGTACAGCACAAAAGGACGGAAAGCCACCCAGCGGCAGCTTTTGTTTACTACAGCTGGCTGGCTTTTCCTTCATTAGTGCCGCAAAAGCCAGCACAGGAGGGCATCCATTTCACAAAATGGGTGCGCCCATGTGCTTGCTTTTGCGAATTTTGAGCTTGAATAGCTCAACATTTTACATAGGAAGTTTTAAAAAAGAGAATGCTAATATTTTTTTTTATGTTGCCTATCTATTTTGTAAATACATTTTTTTACTAGACCATGCCTTTAACTGAGGAGTAAATGAGCGTGAATGTGTGAGAACAGATTTGCATTTTTTATATTTGTGTATATTTGGTTTGATGTGGATTAGCATTTTTTAATATTTTCCCCAAGTGTTTGTGTTTATACAGTGTTCATATATCATAGACAGGGTTGATGAATTCGTAATTTGTTATATGTCATTATTGAATTGATTCATATTCCATTGTACTATATGGAGAAGAAGAATTAAACGATTGGATTACTAACTGTATTTTTCTATGTTGCGTGTTAACCCTAGAAGTGAAGACCTTTTCAACACAGTTTTACATTGGCAGAAACCCAAGCTTTAACAGGTTGGATAAACAATTCCTTCCTTGTCAGAAAAGAAGCTGACAAGAGAGGAAATATTATGGGTATGTTTAAGCAGGGTTATGTTGTGGAAAGTCATCATCAGTCAAGTGAAATTGATTGTTTTGTGAAACTGAGGTGCAATCCAAATGTGTATTAACAGGAAGTTATGAGTGAATTGTTGACAGACTGGTGCACACTAGGCTTGTTAGCAGTCATGATTGACATTTTGGGATATTGCATATTCAAATAATCTCAATCATGTACATACTGCCTCCTGTGAGCGTCGAGCAGGGTCCCACTTCGTTGGTCTGCTTGTCTCCCCTGCAGAGCGCTCCCCCTTGATGCAACCGCTCTTGTTCCTCTGCACCTCAGCTGAGCTCTGATCTTGCCTCCATCTCCCCCATCCCATTGTCTCTTCGCTTCATCCAGTTCCATGTTTCTCCCTTCTGTGCTACTTCCCCTGAGCACCATGATGAGCTTAACTTCGCTCCCCGCTTCTTCCACACTGCTGCATATTGGCCGGCTACAACTTCAGTGACTTCCTGCACTGCCACTTTTTTCACAGACAATACATAAAGGCCTCCTTCATTTTTTACTGACTTACACCACACGCGCCAAATCTGCCTATTTGCACACTGCCAGTTGTGTTTAAAAAGTATGCTTTTTCCTCTCCTGTAGAAAAGTCAAATCGGCCCATTTGCACATTTATTTATTTATTTATTCAGATTTGAATAGCGCACAGCAGCTCGGGAGCATCGTGGCGCTTGTTACAGTGAGTGGTGACAACTTAGTTACATAGGTATCAGAACATAGAAGTCACAGCTTAGTTACATAGATAGCAAAACAGGCAAACATATTGCGGTCATATAAGTACAGTTAGTTTGTATCGCAGCATGCGAGAGGTGAAAGAGTAGAAAGGAGGGATACAGCAAGAGTTTAGTTGAAGAGCGCAGTTTTCACATTTTTGCGAAATACATGGATAGAATTATCTGCTCTGAGTGCAGAGGGGAGTGCATTCCATAACTTGGGGGCAAGATATGGGAAGCCTATTCCTCCAGCTTTAGCTCTGTGGATGCGCGGGATGGTGAGTTGGTTGGTGTAGCATGTTCTTGTAGGCCTGGTAGATGTGGGTCTAGATAACGTGTCTGAGAGGTAGGAAGATGCAGTGAAATTGATGCATTTGTGTGTGGTGGTAAGAATTTTGAAAGTGATACGGTCGTTGACTGGGAGCCAGTGAACAGATTTTCTTGCTTGCGAGATGTGATCTCTTTTTGGTATACTTAGGGCTGTCCTTAGTGCGTTGTTTTGGGTGGTTTGGGGTCTGTTTATGTTTTTAGAGGATGTACCGGCAAGCAGTGTATTACAATAATTAAGCTTTGCCCCTTTGTTAGCTCTAGCTAAAGAGAGACAGTTGTACTTGGTTAAGAAGAGTTTGATGGCGTTGATGAGTTTGGTGCTTAGTGCTTAGGGCGGAGGCGGAGACAATAGCACTCACTTACTTGTTTATAGATACTGTAGCATCTATATGGACCCCTAGGGTCTTAACAGATGAAAGTACTGGGATGATGCAGTTGTCAATATTAAATTTGGTGTAGAGACAGTCTAGATTGGCTAGAGTGGATTTTTGGCCTAAAATAAGAATCTCAGTCTTGTCCCCGTTAAGGCAGAGGCCATTTGTGGCCATTGAAAGCTTGTATATACATTGCTGGTTGTGTTTAAAAAGTAGTCCTTTTCCTTGCCTATAAAAAGGTCAAATCTTCCTATTTGCACACTTCTAGCTGTGTTTTTAAAAGTAGGCTTTTTCCTCGCCTGTAGAAAAGCCAAATCTGTGTGCTCCTATGATTGCTGCTGTTTTTAGCTTTTTGACCCCCCCTCCTATCACTCTCGGTCTCTCTGATCCTGTTCTAGCCTCCAATTGTCGTGCTCTCCTGCTGTATGTTGCAACCTTTTCCTCATCCTTTTACACTTCGCCTGATCATGGCTTTGCTGTGTGGCTAGTTGGGTCGTGCTCAGCAGCCCCCCCCTTTCTTCTTCACGCTTTCTCCTCAGTGGTGCTCCTAATCTCCCCCATCTTCTCTAATTGCTTCTTTATCACCTATCCTACCCCTCTGTCAAAGACTGGAATGAAAAAGTTCAAGAAGGATCTTCTGGTCTCCAACCCTGGCCTGGCCATTGCTGGTACATATGTCAATGCTTCTTCCAGGCAGACCCTCACCGACATCTTCTTTGTTGTTCCTTCTCCAGATCTTTGGGTTCCCCACATGGTCTCTTTACTCTCCCCTTTCTCTTCCTCTCCCATTAATGGTGGCACCCGCTGGGAGGTACTCATGGCATCCTTCCTTTCCTCCAGGGTCTTCATTAATGTCTCCCATAATGGCACTGTCATGGCCCAGGACTCTAAACCCAACCTCCTCCTTCTTGATAGGCATTTCCCGTCTCTCACCAATCCCCCCCCCCCCTCGTACCTCTCCTCCATAGTCCTCCCTCTGGCTCCTCTGCCATCTCCGATAGTTGTACCACACTTCTGAACCCCGCCTCAGAAAACCTTCAAAAGTGGCAACCTTCTCCACTTAGCCACCCGCATCTCAATTGCTGCCATCACTACTCTGGCATCTTTTTCCTCCTTGAAGACCTTGACCTAGATGGCCTTGCTCTCACTGAGACATGGTTCATGGACAGCTCTGTAACGTGTTTTGATACTCTCCTCCCTGAGGGTTACAAGATCCTCTCTAAACCCAAGTCTAAACGGCCTGGGGGCAGAATTAACCTCATCTTCCCCGAGTGGGTACCTGCTACTTTCCTACCCAGCCAGACCTACTCCTCTTTCGAATGCCTTGTCTGCAGGCTTGGTGTCTGTTCTCACCTCTCTCTGACTCTAGCCACCATCTCTAGCCCCCCTGGCCAGGTCTCACACTTCCCCTCTAAATGGGATGACCTCACATCTCCTCTCTTAACTCCCTCCTCCAAGCTCCTCTTCCTCAGAGACTTCAATTGTTACATCGATTCCCCTGATGCGGCTTCTGGGTTTTTCTGCAACCTCTGTAACACTCTTTCCATCTCCATTCTTTCCTCTGGTCTGACGCACTCTGTCAGACACACCTTGGATGCTCTCATCTCCTCAGACCTCCCCACTTCCATCCCTCTCATTAACCCTCTCTCCTGGTCTGATCATTCTCTCCTGTGTTCTCACCTGGACATCCTTGGTCCCCCAGCTAGGATCTGTGGGATCTGATCGAACTTGTTTGCTGGCGGCCGATTTTACCATTTTTGTGTGTGGCCGTTTTGACCACAAATATGTGTAGGGGAGACCCCCCTCAGCCTCCAATGTGATTTATTAACTCAAACCCACCCCCAACATATTTATGTAATCAAACTATTCTAAAGAAAATAGGCTGAATCGGCAGCGGGCAAATCTCTTCGAGCAAATTGGGTAATATCCCCCGGCTAAGCCTCCGACCGCACTGCCAGCTTCCTACTCCTTCATTCGACCGATGAAGCGAGTGTCAGCTGCCGCTTTTTCTGCCACCTTCATTCCCCCTCCAACCCCTTCCACTATCTCTCAATCTGACACAGTCCTCACTAACCTTCAACTCATGAGGATCCGCATGAAGCCTGCTTCCAAGGGAAATTCCATGTATGGTTCCAATCTTGTTGCTCTGAAACGCAAGTGCTGAGTGGCTGAGCGGAAGTGGCAGGCTTTGGGCACATCCTCTGACAAACTGGCCTGCCGCCTGTTTCACAGGCAATACAGACTCACCATCTGCTCTAAGAAGAGGGCATATATCCAAACCTGCATCTCCACGGCCACAAACAACACGGCTGAACTTCTTCGAAATCTGCAAGGAACTCACCAACCCTATTAAAGTCTCCACTTCTCCCCTGCACTCCTTGGCCCTCTGCACCTCTCTGGCCTCTCACTTCACTTCCAAAACACAGGACATCCTCTCCTCACACACCTCTACCCCACATCCTTCCTCCTCACATTCTCTCAGGTCTCACTTGGCCCCCTCTCCCAGTTCCTCCTACTCCCCTATTCTTCTCCCATAACACCTGATGAGGTTTCTAGACAAGTCAGCTCTATGAAGGTCTCATCCAAACAGGTGCTCCCTTGCTCCTCCAGAACTATCAAGGACAACATTGTCTCCTTTGCTCCAGCCTTGTCCGATTTCTGCAATCACTCCTTTGCCACTGGATCCTTCCCTTCACTCCTCAAGCACTCCCTTGTGCACCCTCTCCACAAATAACTCTCTGCCGGCCCATCCTGTCTGGTAAATTATCACCCTGTCTCCACTACCCTCTTCCTGGGCAAACTCTTGGAGAAGCTGGCCATTTCCCAGCTTGACCACCACATTGGATCTGTTGATTGCCTCCAGGACCGCCAGTCTGGCTTTAGAGCCGTCAGAGGCATGGGAACTGTTCTCCTGAACACCCATGAAGACTTGCTCACTAATCTCGATTCTAGCCCTTCTTCCATTCTCATCCTTCTTGACCTTTCCTCTGCCTTTGATATGGTTAATCATGCCATCCTGAAAAAGCATATCTGTGACACCCTTGCCATCATGGATCTGGCACTGGACTGTTTGACAACCTTCCACTCTGACCAACCTTCCCAGGTTCAGCTGGGCCATTTTCTCTCCACCATCTCACTCTCCACCTGTGGTGTCCCTCAGGGCTCTATCCTCTCGCCCTGGCTTTTCAATATCTACCTGGCTCTTCTAGCCCATTTGATCTCCACCTTCTTTCCTAATTTACATTGTTATGCTGATGACACGCAGCTCTCCTTTAAGCTGCCCTCCTTTTCCTCCTCCTCTTCCTCTCTCATTCCTGACTGCCTGTTTGCTATTCAGGCATGGTGCACTACTAATGGCCTCTGCCTTAATGCCAGTAAGAAAGAGAACCTTCGCTTCGGGACCCCTCCCTCTTTCCCTAACACACTCTGGCCACCCTCCTGAGCCCTCTGCCCTCACCCTCTTGTGAAGCAAGAAACCATGGCATCATCTTGGACTCCTCTCTCTCCTTCTCTCCTCATATCACAGACCTGGACAAGAAGGCCCACTTCAGCTGCACCTCCTCAGAGGCATACTCCCCTTCCTCACCTTCCCCCAGAAACTCACTGTCTCCAGAGCTCTGGTTCTTTCCAGGCTCAACTATTGCAACAGCCTCTTCCTCAATCTGCCTAACTCCTCGCTTCCCCCCCTACTACTAATTCAGAACAGCACTGCAAGACTTATCCTTGGCCTCCAGCCCAGGGACTGCATTTCTCCATCCCTTAAATCTCTCCACTGGCTCCTGGTTGCTGCAAGGATCAAGTTCAAGACCCTCTGCATCATCCACAAGGCTTTCTGCGGACTGGGACCCCGCTACATCCAACTCTCCACCAAATATCTCCCTGCTAGAGCCCTTCACTCATCAAGCTCTAACTCTCTGCAAATCAGACATTTTTCCAAGCCGAGAGCAGGGGGTAGATCTCTCTCCTCTGCAGGCGCCCCACTCTGGAATGGCCTCTCTGACCCTCTCAGACTTGAGCCCAATCTCCTTCTGGCACCTCCTCAAGACGTTCCTTTTCTCTTCCTGCCCAGTCTACTCCTGCAATTGTTCTACCCTGACATCCATCCCCCACCTCCTCCCAACCCTCATCCTGCACTTGCCCTCACGGGCCCCCCGCCTACACTTCTCTGGCTGGCCTGCACTGGTGGAGCCATTTTAGCCCCTTAAAATTGCACTTAGTTGTGAGTGCCCTGTTGTGATGTATGTGCATAGTAGTAGGTGGAACACTGATATGGAACATGGATTGGATGGAATGTGGATTGCCCATCCTTGGCTGTGGAATGTTATCCTTTGAGTATGCTTCTTTGCTGTCTTGTGAACTGGTTGGTGGTCTTTTTACGGTTCCTGGAACTTAAAAATAAAAGTTCATGAAGTAACCTTGAAGACACCTGGCCTCCGTCTTTACACGCCCCTCAATGCTCTTCTTCCCCTTGGCCCTGTCCACCTGGCCTCTCCTCACACTCTCCTTCTCTTGGGCCTTCCGCACAGTTCTTGCAATTCCACACCAACCCTCCCCTGCATTTCTCGCTACTTCACTAGCACGATCTGAATGTCGCAAGGCCTATTAGGATCGCTACTCTTCTCCTTCCTGCCTTCCCACCGCCCCAAGCCTGGCCTTGCTGTGCCTCAAAACACTTGTTTTATTTATTGATATTTTTATTTAAAGCGCACAGCAGCCCGAGGGCATTGTGGCGCTGTTACATGTACATCTCTGGTTACAGAAAAATGCCTAGTAGTTACATGGGCACTTTTTGCAGCTAGTGGGTTGGCAGGGTGCTGAGACGTGATGGAGTGGGGGGGTTATGTGAATAGTGTTGTTTTGAGAGATTTGCAGGAGGCGAGTGAGGAAGGTTCTGCTCTTAGTGCGTTGGGAAGGGCATACCATAGTTTCGGTGCTATATGTGGGAAGCCAATGCCGCCGGCGTTGGTCCTTTTTATGGCGGGTACACAGAGTTGGTTGGCGAGGTGGCTTCTTGTTGGGCGGGCTGAGATGTTTTTGGATATAGTTTGAGATAGATAGGATGGGACAGAGAGATTCATGTATTTATGTGTAATGGTGAGGATTTTAAAATTGATCCGTTCCTTGACTGGGAGCCAATGTGCTTTGCGTCTGGCCTGTGATACGTGTTTACTTTTCGGAATGTGTTGGGCTGCGCGGAGCGCATTGTTTTGTGTAATTTGTAGTCTATTGATGTTTTTTGTGGAGGTGCCTGCCAGAAGGACATTGCAATAGTCGAGTCTGGCTCCTATTGTGGCTCTGGCTATGGAAAGGCAGTTTTGGGCGGTTTCAAAGGGCTTCATGGCAATTATGAATTTTGTGGTGTGGGCAGAGGCGGAAGATATGGCATTGTCCCCTGTCTTGTCATCAAGAGTGTGGAGTCTAAGTAGATGCCAAGGGTCTTTATAGATGTGGAGACAGGTATTTCGGTGAGGTCAATGGTGAAGTGGGAGTATTTAGTATTGAGTTTGGAGAGGGTTTTCTTGGGGCCCAGGATGATAATCTCCATTTCATCCCTGTTTAGGCAGAGACCATTGATTGGCGTCCAAGCTTGAATGGTGGCATATATCTGAAGGAGAGTTTCTGATTTGTGATCGTAGTTTCCATAGAGGGGGAGGAGGACTTGCGTGTCGTCAGCGTGGTTTGTGTAAGCTATGCCAAGCACGTCCAGTAAGTCAAAAAGAGGTTTGGTGAACAGGTTGTAAAGGGTGGGTGCAGTACAAGAGCCCTGGGGTACTCCACAGTTAATGGTGGTGGGTGCTGCGTGGGCTTGGTCAGAGTAGACCTTCATGGCCCTTCCTTCAAGGAAGGAGGTAATCCATGCAGTGGCTTTGTCAGAGAAGTGGGCGGCCTTGGACAAGTGGGAGGTGAGGATGTTGTTGTCAACAAGATCAAACGCGGTGGAGAGATCGAGGAGGAGCAGGAGGGCTGGTTTGCCGGTATCCATTATTTTGGTGATTTGGTTTTTAAGATCTAGGAGGGCGGTTTCTGTGCCATGACCTTTGCGGAAGCCTGATTGTCTTCTGCCTAGGATGGCATTGGTTACCAGATATTGTTGAATTTGTATGTGGGCAGCTTTGCCAAGGATTTTGAGGAGGAAGGGAACGGTAGTAATTGGACAATAGTTGTTGGGGTAGGCGGGGTCTAGGGTGTTGTTTTTTTTAAGAGTGGGCAAACTTATGCTTCTTTTAGGTCTTGTGGTATGATTCCTGTGGAGAAGTAGGCATTAATGAATGCTGTGATGATGGGGGTGAGTGGTCTTCACATTCTTTAATGATGTGGGGGGACAGATGTCCCCTTTACAGGTGGAGGGTGTGATGTGTTTCAGAAGGTTGGTCACTTCTGTCTCGGTGACGTCTCTGAAGACAAAGAGGGGTATTTGTGAGTGAGAACTAGGTAGGGTGGGCGGGTGTGGAGTGCCCTGGTGGGGAAGGGCTTTGCGTTTTGTTATTATTTTTTTCTTGGAACATTTTAACTTTGTTGAGGAGGGCGTCTTGAATGCTGGAACACCAGGCTTTGTCTTTGGTGATTGTATATGTTGTGTATAGTTGCATTACAAATGACAAATAAATAAGAGAGCAGCAACCTATCATTCCAGGCATTTCTTCCCGTAATGAAAGATTTTCTGAATATATGGATATACTTCAGGCAGCCCCCACACCACTCGTTTCCCTCCCCTCTGAAGCAGTAGCCCGAGTTTGAGCAACTGAGGCTCAGGCATGCTGTTCACCATGGCGGCACGCTGTTCAACATGGCTCTGCTCCTGGTTGGCTGTCAAGGTCATGTGACCAGGAAAGTCTGAAGAACCTTCCAGTAGCATCAACCAGGACATAAAGAGCAACATTAACGTAGTTCCTGCAGTACTAGAGCAACCTTGCACTATTGTGTTTCCTCCCATCTGCAGCAGACGCCTGCCATTGAGCCTCTGAGGCTCTTAGAAAGACACATCTGCGTCTCGATTCTTGCACACTTGTTCCGTGCTGCTGATTGACTGCCCAGTGCACATGCCACTTCTCTAGCATCTGTCTTCAGGGCCCCACCTCAGCACCCTCTGCACAGGACAGATGAAAAGAAGGACGCGTTCTGTTTGTCCGGTTAGGGCATGGAACGGGCCAATGATCAACATCTCTGCTCGTTTCACCCAAGTAAGCATGTGAATCACACCGACTCCTTGCCCTTTATTCCCTTCCATGCTTATATACTGAAATACCGAACATGCCCAACCTCAACACACCTCTAAACCCCAAACAGCCTTATCAAAGTCCCACTCACAAACATTGTCCAAATACACACAGCCTCATGTTCATGCACTCACCTTG
Source organism: Ambystoma mexicanum (assembly GCF_040938575.1). Lineage (NCBI taxonomy): Eukaryota > Metazoa > Chordata > Amphibia > Caudata > Ambystomatidae > Ambystoma > Ambystoma mexicanum. Next base: position 1,094,204,382 of record NC_090929.1, read on the forward strand.
TGCAGTACCTGACAGCAGAGACACTGCATTTCTCCTGACCACACATAACCTTGCCACACTCTTAATTATAGTAACATGTAACACCCCACTTCCTCGTACAACCTTGATAACTTTGTTCCCACTTATTACAGCATCCATCACATGAACCCCATAGAGAGGATAGGTGGAGTCTGGCTGACATCCACAAGACCTCATGGAGATGCAGCCTTGGAGATCCATTGTCTCTCATATTGATGGAGCTTCTCACTTCCCATGTCCAAGAAATTGGCTTTCACCTGATCTTCTACCCGCCTCATATCAAGAAAGCCTCTCTGGAAGAAATCACAGATCTCGTCACAACGCTAGCCACTCCGTCCACATTTTTCTCTGGACCTCAACCTTTCAGAACCCTTAGCAACAAAAACAATTAAATAAACTGTCCTCAACAACTCAGGCAAAACAGTCAACCTGGTCTTCATGGCTTCCTGTGAATGTTACATGCTGGAGTCGAAGGGATGGGACTGGGGTGATCCCGGGAGACGTGAAAGCCAGCAGCTCCATAATTCAGTCCACACAGGAGATTTATAGAGTGTTCCCCCACCCCATCCGTAGCCTAGTGTGTAGGTCCAGCCATACTAACGAGAAATCTCTTTGCCTGGAAGGCATCAGTATAGTGGTGAAGACGCAGAATTGGGACAAGCCATCATAGGCCTCCCTGAGCTGTCTAGTATAGTTGGAAAACTCCAGTTTCTCACAATTACAGTGGTTCACAAACTATGCTTGGGGTGGAGAAGAGGAGACTCCTCTAATTCCTGCTGTCGGGGTCATGTGACTTTCAGAACAGGGTTAACAATTATGTCTTAGAAAAATGCAGATAAAAGAGGTAGTGACCCTCACACAAAGTTGCAGGAGAGTGGGCTGCTGGATGGATGATTTCAAGATGGGGGACATGCAATGCACACTTGGCTAACAGAGCTATGCAGTGGTCTGATTGCCAACACAGCCCAGTTTAGGAATCAGTAGCTTGTGGAGACCAAAAACAATCGCAGCGTATTCTCACACCACTCACACAGCTAGATGCATAATATTGAAAGTAAATGTAGACTTCCCGATTCTTTCCATTAGAAACATAAGCGTTTGTTTGTGTACAGTTGTTTAATGGTACTGAACGGGGACCCATCAATGCCCATGCTAGCTAATGTGGGATGCAATAACTTGCAGTCCACTCGATCGAGAGCCATTAACTGTCTTTATGTTTCCTCTTGGCTCTCTAGTATCTGTCTATGATCAGAGTTGGTTACCAACATTATACAACCGTTCTTAAAGAGGGACAGAATCCCAACTGACAATCTGAGAGAACATTGCCTTGTTCGATCCTTGGGACTATGTATCACTCACCGACCAGGTTCATGGTAGCTTCCTTGATTTACAAATAGCTCAGATAAGATTTAAAAGTAACGGTGCCCATTAGTCAGGCGCTGTGCGATGTAAGTCTCCAGGTACACCATCAGGACCTGGTGATTTCACAGGATTAACCCTTTACTTATGGATACTATTTCTGCTAATCCAATCTCCTCGGCCAGGGCATCATGATGAAGCAAGTATGATGCAAGTAATCAGAGGAATCAACAGTGGCCTCTGTAAACCTCTTGAAAATAGTGGCTCCATTAGCAGCCCGTAATGTTGCCAATCATGGCATCCCTTGTAAGATTATCTGTAGAGCCTGTTGAGACCATTCACCTGAAAGGTCTAGTATCCTTATTTGAACACTGCTCACTCTCTGTACTCTCCTCCTCTCCCTTTCTCCCTTTTCCTTTCTCCTCCCCCTCCTCCCCTTACTTTTTTTCTGTGCACTTACTCTATCAGAATTGTCCTTGACCAAGTATGATAGCGACCTTGTTTGTCTCCTAGGAATTGTACGAAATTACCAAACCTAAAGTTCTGACCTATACAAAAAGGTTGTAAATGCATGCCACCAAACGTTCGAACCTTTGGTGGCATGCATTTTAGGTTGGTAAAAACAAAAATGTGAGGGCTGCAGGGGTGTCCCCCGCAACACCCTGCTCACCATACTATACAGTATAAGGCGTGGGGGATGCGTGGGACACCCCTGCAGCACACTGTAAAAAATAAAAATAAAAAAAACAGTGGCTGCGGGGGTGTCCCCCGCAACACCCCAAACACTGTACTACACAGTATAGTGAGCAGGGGTTGCGGGGTAAAACCCCTGCAGCAGCCCGAAAAAGAGAAAAGAAAAAAAAAGAAAAGGACCCGGTGGCGCCGGCTCCCGAACACAGAAGTGAAAGGGAACTGGCGCCGCAGGGACACAGCACGTCTTCAAAGGTAAGTAGGGTGTGCGTGGGGGTATGTTGTGGGTGGGGCTGTGTTGAGGGTGTGTTGTGGCTGTGGGTGTGGGTTTGTAGGGTTTTTAAATATATGTTTGCATGGGAAACGTACAAACCTTTTGTGGTGTGTAGATTTCTCATGCAAACGTTTCCATCATGGACTTTTCGGCGACGGATAAATCACGCAGATCCATCTCCTCTCCCTCCCCTACTTGTTTTCTCACCTCCCCCGCCCCCCCCACATCCAGCACTATCGGAAATGTTGTCAGGCCTAGTTGGTTAGTCGCTTGTTTTGTTCCTCCCCTCCCTTTCTGCACCCCTCTCCCTCACCTTTTGTTAATCTCTGGCTCTACCAGAAATGTCATCAGGCCTAGTACGGTAGTCTCCTGTCTGTTTCCATTTCCTTCCCACTCTCCTGGTCCCTTCCTTATCTATGTCTTAGCTCTTGCACTATCTGAAATGTCGCCAGGCCGAGTATGCTTGTTAATTTCACATCCTTACTGTTCATGGCCTGTGAGAATGGCATTGTATTTTCCCTTGTTCCCTCCCTTGCCTTGAAGCGCTTTGAAACACATTGGTCCTCACTACGACCCTGGCGGTAGCCGTGCTGGTAAAAACAGCACGGCTGCCGCCGGAGTCGGTTTTTTTAACGGCTCCTAGCAATGGGGAATTACTGGGGCATTACAGCATCGGCGGTCCCGGTAATTCCCCATAGCCGTGCGCCGGTAAAAATGACTCCCCAATGGGAATGAGGAAGGCGGTATCACCGGCACCATTCATAATGTGCCAGTGTTACCGTCAAGGTCTGCGAGCGGAAAGGCACCCGCTCGCAGAACTCAGAGTATGCCGGTCCGGTAAATGGTGCCGGTAGCTTACCGGCACCATTGTTACCGGACCAGCATACTTGTAATGAGGACCATTGTGTATAGGTGCTATATAAATAAACTGTCTTATCATAACAATAACAGTTATTTTTTCGTAGGCTTTCTGTTCAGCCTTAGTTTAGTTCGTGCGCGGTACGCAGATGTATGTTGGAAATCTGCCGGTGTTGATTCTTAAGTACTTCAAGTAAATACATTTTATAAACATGACAGACCTTTGCGAAAACATTGCTATTTTGAGCGGATATGTTCTACGTTTTCCGTCCCTCTCAAAAGGGTTTGTTATGATAACGTCCAGGCTGCCAAAAGATTCACCAGGGATGTTGCCTCAATGTCTGTTTACAAACACTTTAATGTAAGGGTGAGTGTTGTGAAAAATGAAATTAGCACCAAGCCCAGCGTGCATTGCACACTTTGTGATTCAAGCATACAACCTTTCTGTCACAGAAATATTTGTCAAATATAAAGATTAGTGGTCATTTTATGTCGTAAACATTCATTGATTTTATGTAAATCCTCTGGGAACCCTCATTGGTGCAATTTAGCCCCCTCCCTTTCTCTTGGGGCATTTTCAAAAAATACAACATGAATTGTATCAATTATAAGCCCATAAAGGGTCTGACAGATTTTGTATATTTTTTAACATCTTTAATGGCTAATACGTCTATTTGTAGACAGCAGTTAAACCGTGTACAATTGGTTCGTGCACTTGTGGTCGAAATCGACCTAATATATATTTTGTAAATATGTGCGGGGGTGGATAAATTGGGGAGTGGGGTTGACAGGGTGGCAGCATGGGAAAGAGGCACGGTTTTAGATGGACCACCTATTTAATATTTTTTTTATATATATTTATCTAAATCATGTCGACCAAAGTGCTCATGTTTAAAATGTTGTCTACGAGTATGAATAGAATATTTTTTAATGTATTCCAAGTTCAAATGTAAAGTCCCTACTAGTTCTTATTCACTGGAAACACTCAGTTGATGAGAAAATGATCAACAGAAAGAGAAGAGTTCTTCTAAGTGCAGAATTACTGTAGTGCAGAGTTTTATTTATTAATACATGTAATCTCTTTCTTCACAGTTATCCTCATTAGATAATGGGCCTCATTACAACTCAGGCGGTAAGGGGTTTACGGCGCCGTAAACAGCGCCGACCCTTACCGCCTGATTACGAGGTCCCTTAGCGCCATGGAGGTTTTAACACCTGCTTTTAGCAGGTGTTAAAATCCATGGCGCTAAGGGACCATGGAGTTAATTACGCCACCGTAATTTACGGTGGCGTAATTAACGCCTTCCCCACACCCATTATGCCCTATGGGGCAAAATGGGAATGGGGAAGGGTAAATGGGAAAATGGGGATTTACCGCCACGCCAAGGTTGGAATGGGGCGGTAAATCCGCCAACCACCATGGCGTAAACGTAGTTTACGCCATGGTGGTAAAGTCACGGCCCAGGCGGTAACTTACCGCCTGGGTCGTAATGAGGCTTCCATGGATGGTGATGCTCTCCATACTGCTTTATTGGTTATCAATTTTGTTTTTCTAAAAACAAATCAGTAGTTGAGTTGGTAAGCTTTTTATTGAATATTCTGGCACATCACAATGTAAAGGATAATGCTTCCTGGTGTTCTGGGATGTTCTAGTTCTGCTTGACATATGTTGTAGGGACAGTGTCTTAGTTTCTAACTGGCTTCCTCGTTATTATGTCAGAATGTTGAACTAATCCAATCAGGAGTGTGGCAGAGCGAGAAAATGCATCGTTAACGCTCTTACCGCCGCATGTACCGCTCTGCCCAATCCCGGGTTTGGCCCTAACTCAACGCATTGACCTCCAGCTCCAAGCTGGAGGTGACTGCGCTGACTTTCGGCCTGTTTTCGGTGCTATTAGCAAAAACTCCAGTCTGCAATTTCTGTCTGCAACAGGTAACCGAGTTAGTACAATTGCAAGGCAAGGAAACAGCCAGAGCAGACTCCACAACAGGGAGCGGTAAGGCAATAATTCTTTTGTCCTTGCTGAAAGCAGCATTTTTATCAATGTAGTACTGTCTTCTGCCATATCTAGCTTTTACATCCCTACCTGCATTGGTCAAGTCCTATCTATCATTCCTACTTACACATCCTTACTTCTTTAGTCAGGTGTGATGAGTCCTTCTGTGCTTCATTCTCTACAGTGTCTTACAGACCCTGCCTCTTTCGATTCACAATTGCTTATGGCTTTTGCACTTCACTTTGCCAATAAACATGGCTGCCTTTCTCACTCCTCATCACATGGCGGTTCATACTTCACTTTTCAACGTCTAATTATATTGCAGTTCACATGTACATTTTGCACCCACACCAGTCTTCACAGTTTACTGGTAAAACTTAATTTTGCTCTCATGTGGATGTAGAGAACCATCCAAAACTGCTGAATTGCTATACTAGGGCATATGCCATAATTACAGATGCATAAGCACTGACTCACAAAGAAGTTTCTGGTAGGAAGTCTGATTTACTCCTGACTTACTCCTGGAAAGAGACTATCAGAGTGACCGTGTAATGCTAGGAAAGAGAAGGGTAAGTCGGAGGTGCCACAGGTAACTTCTTTGTGTAGTGAATAGTCCCTTTGTGGGAGTAACTAACCATTGCTAGAACAGACCTTGTATTGAATCCCCACTTTCTTCTGGTGCTGTTAACAATTTTTCTTTCATGTAAACCATGACTTTGGCCTCTGACCATTTGTGCTCAGGCTCGTTGACTTGTAGGTTTTTGTTGATCAAGTGTTGGCAGTGAGCTGACTACAGATTGCTGGTTATTGGAATAGAATTCCACGAGCCAATAGTGCAAATGGTTTGCTGTCATTAATGGCTTCCCCTTCATTGCTGCTGGGCAATGGAACTGCTTGCCGCACTCCCTCAGATCTGAACCCTCACACCTCTCCTTTCGCAAAGCTATCAAAACAAGGCTATTTTCTTAATCCCCATCAGCAATGCCTGCAGCGTCTCTATGCCAGGTCAAGATGTGCACTCATGCCAGAATAGCTACATGTAATGGGCAATGTCACGAGGTGCTCTACACTATGTAACCTTATATAACCATATTGCTATCCATGTAACACATCATGGGCTCATTACGACCCAGGCGCTAATGGGTTAACGGCGCCGTAAAAGGCTGCGGTGCCATTAACCTATTAGCGCCTAATTACGAGGTCTCTTTGCGGGACCCGACCTTAACGGCTGGTGTAGACCAGCCGTTAAAGTAGGGACCCGCAAAGGGACCTTGGTGCTAATTACGGTGCTGCAATTTGCGGCACCGTACTTAGCGCCTTCCCCATTCCCATTGAACCCTATGGGGCAAAAATGGGAATGGGGAAGGGCCATGGAGGAAGGGGGAATTACCGCCCCGCCAACCTTGTAATGGGGTGGTAATTCCCCCTTTCTCAATGGCGGAGTCGGTAACTTACCGGCATGGACCATGGTGCTAATAGCACCATGGTCTTCCGCCAGGGTGGTAATGAGGCCCCATGTACCCAAGTAAGTACACCCACATGTAAGTAAGATCGCCTCGATGCCTCCGGGCTGTTTTGTGTGCTTTATCAATGCAAATAAATAAAAAAATAAAATTACAATTATGTTGAAATCTAGATTGTAATTTGCTCCCAGAGATCCCGATGGTTGGGGTTGGTATCGGTTTAGTATTGATAGGCAAGAGTTTAGAGTTTGTGTGATTGATGCTCGAGTTCAATCTTCCCCATGCTGGACCTAGCTTTCCCACCCTCTGGCAATGAAGTGGAGAACTTTAAATGGTGTCTGGTATTTTTTAACTGTTAACAACGTACATTTGTCAAGAAAAGAGTTGCACGCTTCCATTGCATTCCTCTTCTTGTTGGACATGCTTCTGCATTTTATAGTGTTTGCATTTTATTACATGCTGCGGCAATAGTCTCACTGTGGCGCCTGTATGGCTGTTTTGCAGTGTGCAAGTGGGATACATGTAATACGTTTCTTATGTCTGAGCCAGTGTGTACGAATCCTTGCAGGGCAGCTGATATGAACCTAACCACCTCCAGTCCATATAAATCTGTCCAATAAAGAGACCAGTGGAACCGCCCTGAGTACATCTGGGGAGACACGTTATTTTCTAATAATAGACTGATCACGTGTTTTTGGGACTATTTTAATCCCTGAAGGGAAGTCAGAGAGAATACAACCCACTAGGGAAGAAAGGCCCAAGTCAATCTTGTAAGGATAACAAGTTTTAATATCACACACAAATGAGAGCAATGGCAACTCTGCTGCTAAGAATTTTCTGCTGAAAAGTAGCACAAGCAGAATCTTATAAAGCACAACATTACATGATGCAATGCATAAAGGCTAATCCCGCGCGGCTGGTTGGTGTGTGCCTTTACAGGCTCTGACTGCCCCATTAAGGTGTTGCCAGGCCATTGGTTCCAGCCCGATCCGTCTGTCTTGCTTCACCTGGGTGCTGCGGTGATCATCTTCTCACGTTGAGGGTCAGAAAACAAATGAACTATAATTTATCACTCATACTGTTCACTTGGAAGGCCTTAAAATGAGACAAAGGAGGTTCAGGGGCACTGTAACCTTCACACACACATTTCACTCACTCCCCTCCGCGACAACGGCTCCAAGGTCTCCACCCTCGTTTTGAACTATAATGTATTCCTCGCAGCACCTCGAAATACAGATCACACGATTGTCACTTCACGATGTGCCCTGTCCGTCCTCTTTGAACATCTCAGAACTTTGGGGTTGGTGGTCAAAGGGCACCTGGTGCCATGGAATTCAGAGCTCTTAAGTTTTAGTCAGTTATATGGGCTATAACTCGTGGTCGCCTGGGAATGGGTCGGGTCATGCTTTGGCCAGTGTGAAATAACATGCACACCATGCGTCGGTCTGTGATCATGGCGTTGTAGGGCACATTTCTCTCAAATAAAAAACACATCTTTGCAACACTGTTAGAACAATGAATAAAAATTGTGTCCATTGGGCATGTGGGCTGTACACCTGGGAGTTCGGGCATGGCTGGAGATTTCCTTCATCTTGCAAATTGGGCCTAATGCATGCAATTTGCATTTACTGCACAGGCCTTCCCTATGGTTACTAATATCTATACAAAATAGCAATGCTTCACGCACCTTATGCTGTACTATGTGGATTGACTATATTTGGTTATATTGAAGTAGAGTCCTGTTACACTGGGAGGTGGTCCTCTCACCACCCCCACAACCCCCCTTGGCCCATCATGATATGATATGATCATTTATTCATATAGCGCCTATACACAATGGGCCTCATTACACGGTAGGTGGTAAGGGTTTACCGGTACTGGTAAGGGCAAGGGTACCGGTAAACCCTTACCGCCTTACTACGAGTTCCCTTTGCGGGACCCTACCTTAACGGCTGGTTTTACCAGCCGTTAAAGTAGGGTGCCGCAAAGGGACCTCGGTGCTATTTACGGTACCGCAATTTGCGGTACCGTAGTTACCACCTTCCCCATTCCGATTATGCCCTATGGGGGCAAAAATGGGAATGGGGAAGGGCCTTGTTGAATGGGGAATTACCGACCCCACTCACCTTGGAGTAGGCCGGTAATTCCACCATCCACCAAGGCGAACACGTTAAAATACCGGCGGCAACCATGGCGCTAAAAGCGCCATGGTTACCGCACAACGTGTAATGAGGCCCAATGTGTTTGAAAGCGCTTCAAGGCAAGGGAGGGAACAAGGGAAAATACAACCACATTCTTACAGGCCATGAACAGTAAGGATGTGAAATTAACTATCGTACTCGGCCTGACGACCTTACAGATAGTGCAAGAGCTAAAACTTAGATAAGGAAGGGAGGGGGAGAGTGGGAAGGAAATGGAAACAGACAGGCGACTACTGTACTAGGCCTGACGACTTTTCTGGTAGAACCGGAGAAAATCAAAAGGTGAGGGAGAGGGGTGCAGAAAGGGAGGGGAGGAACAAAACAAGCGACTATCATACTAGGCCTGATGACATTTCAGGTAGTGCTGGAGGGATTGTGGGGAGGAAAAAAACAGTAATGGGAGAGTGGAGGAAACAGACGAGGTTGCTATCATATTAGGTCCAGGGACAATTCTGATAGAGTAAGTGCATAGAAGAAAGTAAGGGGAGGAGATAGGAAAAGGGAGAAGGGAAAGGAGGAGAGAAAAGAGAGTAAGTAGTCAAAAAGAGTGGAGAAGCAAGAGTGGAGAGCGAATACAATTGCAGAAGTCAGTAGTAACGCATAATGTTGCAAGCCAGGATACAAGATGAAGATGGGAACAGCATGATTCAGGGCCACCATGAGTACAAGATGCAAAGGAAGTCCAGCATGAGAGTTGAGAAAGAGTGACACACCGTGAATGAAGTCCATAAAAGTCAAATCCAGCATTGGCCACAAGACAGTGATGGTGAAGTAAGGCACCAGGTGAGCGGGGCTTGCTAAGTGGTGAAAAAGAGCAGCAGGCAGGAAGGTACCATGTGGGCGGGGCTTAGGCCAGGTGACCTAGATCCACTTGCACCTGCTCCCCATCTGCAAAGGAAAAGAAGCTGGAGGGCTCCTTAAGTAGGGAAACGGAGCGGCAAGCAGGAAGGCACTAGGTGGGCATGGCTTGCTAAGTGGTGAAAAAGAGCGGGAAGCAGGAAGGCACCAGGTGGGCGGGGCTTGCTAAGTGGTGAAAAAGAGCAGGAAGCAGGAAGGCACCAGGTGGGCGGGGCTTGCTAAGTGGTGAAAAAGAGTGGCAGGCAGGAAGGCACCAGGTGGACGGGGCTTAGGCCAAGTGACCTAGATCCACTTGCACCTGCTCCCGATCTGCAAAGGAAAAGAAGCTGGAGGGCTCCTAAGTAGGGAAACAGAGCGGCAAGCAGGAAGGCACCAGGTGGGCGTGGTTTGCTAAGTGGTGAAAAAGAGCGGGAAGCAGGAAGGCAGCAGGTGGGCGGGGCTTGCTAAGTGGTGAAAAAGAGCAGCAAGCAAGAAGGCACCAGGTGGGCGGGCTTGCTAAGTGGTGAAAAAGAGCGGCATGCAGGAAGCCACCAGGTGGGCGGGGCTTAGGCCAGGTGACCTAGATCCACTTGCACCTGCTCCTTCTCTGCAAAGGAAAAGAAGCTGGAGGGCTCCTAAAGTAGGGAAACAGAGCGGCAAGCAGGTAGGCACCAGGTGGGCGTGGCTTGCTAAGTGGTGAAAAAGAGCGGCAAGCAGGAAGGCACCAGGTGGGCGGGGCTTGCTAAGTGGTGAAAAAGAGCAGCAGGCAGGAAGGCACCAGGTGGGCAGGGCTTAGGCCAGGTGACCTAGATCCACTTGTACCTGCTCCCCCTCTGCAAAGGAAAAGAAGCTGGAGGGCTCCTTAAGTAGGGAAACAGAGCGGCAAGCAGGCAGGCACCAGGTGGGCGTGGCTTGCTAAATGGTGAAAAAGAGTGGGAAGCAGGAAGTCACCAGGTGGGCGGGGCTTGCTAAGTGGTGAAAAAGAGCGGCAGGCAGGAAGGCACCAGGTGGGCGTGGCTTAGGCCAGGTGACCTAGATCCACTTGCACCTGCTCCCCATCTGCAAAGGAAAAGAGGCTGGAGGGCTCCATAGGTAGGGAAACAGAGCGGCAAGCAGGAAGGCACCAGGTGGGCGGGGCTTGCTAAGTGGTGAAAAAGAGCAGCAAGCAGGAAGGCACCAGGTGGGCGGGGCTTGCTAAGTGGTGGAAAAGAGCGGCAAGCAGGAAGGCATCAGGTGGGCGGGGCTTGCTAAGTGGTGAAAAAGAGCGGCAGGCAGGAAGGCACCAGGTGGGCAGGGCTTCGGCCAGGTGACCTAGATCCACTTGCACCTGCTCCCCATCATAATGCTTCGAATGCATCTCTCCTCACTCTAAAGCGCCTGGCTGGGTAGGGCAGGGCTGACCCCTTCTCATCATCCCCCTTTATTCATCTTTTTATCATTAAAAGATTTTTGTCAAATTTTTGCCCCCATGATATTTGATCATTTAGTCCATTATTTGTGTTTGTATTTTCATTCTTAACATTGCATTTTTTCTAGTGTTTACTGTTTTAATTCAGATTTTCCATTCATACGTTTCAGAAAGTCATAATTCTATTAAAGACGCAGAGGCGAAGGTAGAATTTCTTTGCATCTATGACCATTTATTGTTGTATTTTACTTTACTTTCTTTCAGTACTTTGCGACTGCTTTTTGTGCTTACTTTTCATATTTTCTATGGTGTGCGTGACATCCTTTTAGGTATAGATGAACGTCACCCACATATTCATGTCTCCTCTATCTTCCTTACTGGTTTCTTACTGGTCTTTTTACTTCCTGTTATTATTTAGGGGGTAAAGTACTGGCATGGTCGCTTGCCTCTCCATATTTGGATTTGACTGGAATGAGGCAAAATGATTGGCATGGAGGTTCAGAGAGAGAACGAGATGTACTTGAGAGGAGGATGTCATGAGGCTATGCACAGGTGTCATTTGCCTGCTCCCCCGCCCACTGCACACACTCCCAGGCCTTCCAATGGCTATGGGTTGCCTCCCATCCCTGCCAAAATGATACCCATTGCAGAATGTTTTGTATGGTGTCAACCAGCTGCCTTGCAAGGTGCAGCTGATGAACTCCAGGGAAAACACATTTTAGCAAAACCAACAGTTTGGGCTCTTATCAGCAAAGTGAGTCGTCTTTTAATTGTGTCTATTTGGGTTCCATGTCATTTCGCAAGCAGTAATAACTTGGAGGTAATTTAGTTCAAAGAAATTACTTCGAAATTTTACAATCGTTTTTTTTTAATGGGGGGGTCCCACACATTCCCCTCTTCATTACTACTCCTGCCCCAACCCCTTCCTCACCCCCTTTTACCACTTAACCACAAATACCTATAATATTCGAAGTCATTTTTAAGTATTTACTTAGAAGTAAATTATCTTGAAATAATTACTATGGTTGAAACCACGGGATACGGTCTATTTGCAGTGCCACGTATGTGCAAGCATTAACGTGAACATGTGTTTGCCCCCTTTTAAAAGTAATTATTGGGTACGTAGTGTCAATTTAAGTCACTATGGTTACAGTGCGTTTTGAGATGTCATGTCACTTGCACACATAATTGGACTTCTAAAGGTAGATACTCTGGGTGTAGAGACTTTTAAGATACTCCAATTAATGTTACCAACTCAAGATACACTGCAAAAACAACAGATATACTAACGTATGCCGTACATAATGGATATTTGCTTTTAAAGAGCTAGTTGAAATTTGCACACACTCCCACGCGGTCTCACCGACATTTAGCATTTTCAAAAATATTGTAAAAATACTCTTTGTAGTGGATGGAAGTCTCTTTACTATGTCTATTAGAGACATAACTGCTGACTTTTCCTATCTTTGTAGTGGATGGAAGTCTCTTTACTATGTCTATTAGAGACATAACTGCTGACTTTTCCTATCTTATTTTACCTTGTGTGTATGTCTGTGAAAGAATGTCATCCATTGCAGTGCTGCCTCCCATAGGCTGGTCCTTCACCCTACTTTTAATATGAGAAGATCGTGATGACCATTAATGGTAGCCAAGAAGACAAAACGTGTTTTGGGTACTCCAAGGTATGCATAGGTAAAACTGTAGCTCACGCCTTCCACCTACTGTCTACCCTCTTAGTCCTATTTGAAAGCAAAGACCTGCAATGCTTCTTTGTCAGTGAGGGCCAATGTTTGTACACCCTCCCGGTAGCCCTATGCAGGATTGAGAGCCATATCGCCTTCGGAAAGCCCACCTCTGCCCATAATCCTCCATGCAGAGCTATAACAATCACATGATAAAGGTTTCACTGCAACTACGGGTGATTTGTTCAGGTGCACCTATAACACATATTAAATTCAGCTCTGGGTCGTTATCAAGAGAAGTAAAATCTATCCAATGCAAATCTCCACTTCTAAAATATCGACAGGTATATTGTTGGCATACACTTAAGATCTACATGCCATGATATTGACCTGTTTCCAATTTGAAAATCCCTGCAAGACTCTGCCTTCATGACTGGGTTATTGGCTGTTTACCTAAAGTCCTCGCTTGTTTGGGGGCAAGTGCTTGATGGCCTGTGAACCCATTTTTTCAACTTGACCTTAATATCATGCAGATATTTTATGTTGGGTGTCGAGAGTAATCATTGGCGTGTTTTTCGATTGAAGCTATGGGTGGGTTTGAAATGCCCACACTGAACAGCCACCGTGGATGCTGAAAGGATAGCTTCTGTTACATGCATGAGTCAGAAACCGGACAGTCTGGTTTCCAGTCTCCTGATCTTCGAGCGAGCTTGGAGATATTTAAAGACGTTTGTCTTTAATATTTTGGCAATAAAGAGGCGTTTGTTATGGACTTCGATATTTGACATCGGTGATGCCAAACCAGTTACATTAAATAGCCCAACAATTGCTCAACCTTTAGTGAACAAGTCAGGATTGTGACCATAAAAACCTGATTGCCTTTATCACAAAGTGAAGGTGTTTTCTTTAGCTTTTTAGTAGAAAGCGTCATGTGCACTACATACAAAGATCACATGATTAATTGAGCAGCAGGGGGTTGACAACAGAGCTCTGGGAAACATGAACTATTACCTACAATATATTGGCAATACAAAGCAAGCATTTAAGGCAATATGTCCCTTCATGCCTCATTAAAGGTTTCGTATGTTGCAGGTAAATATGCCAAATGGATTTACAGTTACGCCACTTGGTGTGGCGGAATTACTGCTGGATCACAAGTGGTGGTATGGCGGTGTTACAACCATTTATGCAGTCCATAGGACTTCATGGGGACTTTAGTGGAATTTCCACCGAAGATAATTTCGCCAGTGGTAATTCCGCCAAGATGGCTGCATTTTGGCAGTAAGGTGGCAGAATTACCTCCAGCATTTTACTGGAGTTTTTTCCTCCACCCCACCGCCAAAACCATAGTTGGGCGGTGTGATCCTTTTATTTATTTTTTATTTTGTTTATTTTATTGTTTGCTTGTTAGGCGCTTATACAATAAAAACACACTGTTTCAAAGCGCCCACAGGGAAAGGGAGGGAGCAGCAGTGGGAAATGTATTAAAATACATAAACAACACAATATTTAAGAGCAGTGGGGCAAAAGGAAAAGAGGACTAGCCTACTATGCCTTGTGTGTATTCAGAACGTGCAAGTGCAGCAAGGAAGAGGGCAGGGGGTAAGTGCTGCGGAGTCTGAGCGCATGGGTGAGCCACAGATGAAGTGCTGGGAATGTTGAGTGCTACATGGCCTGGTGCCGTGAAGGGTGTAAGTGTGAGCCTCCAGGGCAGACGGTGTACGTGCAAGTGCAGAGGATAGACGGGAGCTGGGCCGATTGGCTGCCGGAGGGCAGGGACTCGAGGATGCATAAGGGCCCAGGACACCAGTTGCAGCAACTGTGGGATTGTCAGGGGAGAAAAGGGAAGGAGGTTGTAGAGAAGAGTCTTAAGTGTTTCGAAGTTTAAGAAGATACTGCTCAAGGTGCAGAGGGAGGGGGAGGCTGTTCCATAGGAGGGAGGCAGCTGAGAAAAGCGGACAACCACCTGCCCTCTGTTTAGCAAAACGCTTTACACACAGAGAGTTGGAGCCAGAGGAGCGTAGTGGTCTAGAGGGCGAGGATTTAGTAAGATAAAGTTGAAGATAGGGTTATCCCTGGATCCAGACCTCCTTGTGGATGATGCAGAGGGATTTCAATTTAATCTGTGAAGCAACCGGGAGCCAGTGATGACTTTAGTGCAGGAGAGGTGCAGTCCCTGGGCTTAAGGCCAAGGATAAGTCTTGCTGCCCTATTCTGGATTAGCTGGAGGGGTCGCAGAGGGGAAGATGGTAGATTCAGGAGGAGGCTATTGCAATAGTCCAGCCTAGAGAGAACCAAGGCTTGGGTCACATTTAGCCTCTGGGGAAAAGGGAGAATTCCTTTGAGAGGGAAGAGCTGAAAGTGGGAATATTTTACAGGCGCATTACCGCCGATTTTAGCCACACCACCGAACTTCTAATGAGACCCATAGTACTGGTTTGCTTCACACGATTATACACACTCATGTTGAGGTATTTAGTCAAATAAAACGTGCTTTGCGAAAATAGCATTTTCCACAAATTAGAGGCTTCATACAAGAAGTCCCATCTTCAGCACTTTTTGAAAAATCCCTTTACTCCAATGTGCCAACTCCGTCACAATTTAAACCAACCAGTGATATCATCTGACCAAAATAAGGGTGACAAAACGAATCTCCGCCACGCCCATTGAACTCACCATGACGACAAAAGAAATGACATCTCACAAACGGTGACCTCTGCTGTATTTGTTTAACCTTTTTTGAAAAGACATGTTAAGCTTTGTTTTAGAACATAAAACAGAAGCCCTACAAGTATGAAATTCTATATCAAATACTTTAATTTCTTTCAATCAAATCATGTAAGAGTGTCATTACAAATTGAGCAGTAAAGTTTTTTTCCAGAGGTAACCAGTGGGTGATCACTGTCTGCCTGATTACAGGCCAGGCCCTGCCTCCAGGTCTCTGTGAGCCAGAGAAAAGAATAGAAGCCTGTGTGTGGTATTCCAGAAATGATGTTCTAGTTTTGCTGTTCCTGAAATACCACCAGTGGTAAATACTGCAATATTACAAGTTGGCTATCACCCTAAAATCTAGCTAAATGTATTTAAAAAAATCCCTAGGCAGAGCCCTACCAAAGGACAAAACTGGATTCAAATTTCCCATAGAGACACCCAAATCTTATACCAGACCTTCAATAAGTAAATCAAAACACACAGTAATGGGGAAAGCCCTACCCCACATCGCACCCCCCATAAAAAGAGACATTTGCTCAATGCATAATCGGCAATGCCAACCAGAAATACCTTCAGCCAAAGGGAGGTGGTAATGACAGGGAGAGCACAACCAAAGTGCAACCCTGGCTTCAGTATGCCACAAAGGCACCAAACATATAGATTACACATATTGAAAGTCACAAAACCTCACAGTACGGGGGAGGGGCAGCCTTCTATTTCATTCAACATTCCAAAGTAATGTTTGCATAATGTATCATAGGCCATTCCCATTCTCAATACACCCACCAAGTTCCTGCGTGAGTCCAGCGGAAGGAAAATGAAAGGATCATACCGCCATCACTGGGAGAGCATCACCCACCCACTGGAGCATACAACGGATGTGTCTGGATTCCTGCACACATCACTGATGACTTGCACGACTACAACCTTTAACATCTTCAAAACATGGGATGAAAGATGTGTCTCCTATTTTATTTTACTTCCACCTCTTCATGTTCCCTGTATCAATAACAATTCCTCCCCATCACCAGGTGACAACACAACAACCCTGCCTTCAAGCAGTTCCCCCGACAGTCTGTAGTCCCTGCCCATCACCTGGCCTCTACGGTGACCAGATGAGTCTATGTAACAAGGGGCACTAGACTAGTAATTCACATTCACCCTCCAATGGCCTTATGGAGTTAGCTTCAAATCACATCAAAGGAATATAATGGCTTCAAATGAAAGACCCCTGCAGACATACACCATGACTGCATTTGTATGTTGCACATGACATGGGAGCATCTGTAGATAACAGCCATCACCCCTTTCACTCCTCCTGTTGGTGACCATGCCAGAGGCGTAATGTATGACACAGATATTGGAAAGTTCACACCCCAAGAGCTGAATTCCATGATGACCAGTACAGCGATAGGTCCAAGCCCGCAGAGCAAGTTACCTTACCTTCCCTGCGGGTGACTCAGCCCATACAGCACCAGCACCCTGGCCCCTCTGATGCACCAGGAGCAACCGCATAATTCCTCAGCTCATGTCAGGACGTGTGGACTCATTGAGTGGGGCTCTAGCCTCCACAAGCCCTCACCAGGAAGGAGTCACGTGCAAAGAAGCTCTCAGACATCATCGGCAACTTTATGCTACACAACCAATACATTATGGGGTCCCGTTGTAATGGCAGCAACACAGCACATATAGCCTGAGAGCGGGTGACATGATGATGATGTGTAGCAAGGCATGTCCTGGATGATGCATGTGCTGGACACACGACCTGCTTGAAGTACATGCACATACACCTCGTCAAATAACTACAGTATTCCCCACAGCATGGAATTCAGCATAACACACACTCATGTGTCTACCTTTACACTTAAGTAACCCAGAGGAATGAACGCCGGCCATAATGAAAGTGTAATATTGTAACGCCCTCTGTCACTACCTCCGGTGAAGTCGGATTAAGATGTGACATGTTCAAGGGTGTTTATTTAAATGAGAACTAACGCCTATCTAGCCTTACTGCTATGATGAACGTCCCTACCTAACAAACTAAAACGAATGGTGCTTATCCAAATGCCCAAAAGACACATTACACGGATGGCGGTAAGGGTTTACCGGTACCGGTAAGGGTACCAGTGCTGGTAAACCCTTACTGCCTTACTATGAGGTCCCTTTGTGGGACCCTACCTTAACGGCTGGTTTTACCAGCCATTAAGGATGGGACCCGCAAAGGGACCTTGGAGGTAACCGCCTTCCCCATTCCCATTAAGCCATATGGGGCAAAAATGGGAATGGGGAAGTGCCAAAACCCTATATATTACCCTGCCCTACCACTTAGAAAAACAGAACTAAAGGATGGACAAGGCAAATAGCCTCTGTCCTTGGGTTTTGCTTGGCCCTGCTACTGGGATCTCTTTCCAAAAAATGTTTTTTAAAGTTCTTCAATTCATCACAATGCAGACTTCCAGTCTCTCGGCAGGCTTAAATCTTTGTACAATTCCTCCACATTCCCTGCTTTTTGTGGAAAAAGGGCCTCTTTAATGCAATGCCACAATTTCTGATTTGGTGTTGGAAAATGGTCTTTATATGCTTTATCTGTCCAGGCCTCCCCAAAGCCCTTTGGTCCTCAATTAGGCCTGCTCTAGCAGTGCCTGGTTTGGGCATTTGCTCATTTGGGTTTTTCTGGCTCCTGTAACCTTTTGGCGTTCCCAGCCTTGGATAACAATGTCTTTCTTTCCAGGGCCCCCCCATAGCCCTTTGACCTTCTGGTCGGCTTTCTTTAGCAGTGCCTCATTTGGGCGTTTGCCCATTTGGGTTTCCTTGGCTCCTGTAACCTTTTAGGCTTTCCAAGCCTTGGATAAGGATACAGCTATTCGCCTCTCTCAGCGGCCTTACTTCTTTGGAATGATTTGCTTTCCTTGCTCTGCCCTGCTCAGCATCTGGTGCACTTCTCTTGTGGCGATCAAAGATCTGATCTCTCCACTGCGGTCTGGTTTCGGTTTCTGTTAACGGGCCCCATGCCCACCATGGCTTCCGTGTGGAAGCGCCAACAGGCAAAAGGATCTCTTCAACATCCCTGTCTCTCTCTCAACTTCAGCTTTGCTGCCATCGAGGATGTCAGCATTCCAGCGTCTTGCTAGTGGTCCGATCGCTCCTTAAGCTACCTTTGGCTACACAAACTAGCGTGGCTCCGTCCCTCGTGGACGTCCTCCTGTCAGAGGCTCGCCTCTATTTAGGATTCTATCTCGACCATTCCAAGTATCTTGTTTCTTGTACATCATCAAAAACAAAAGGGGTGTGTTGCTGCTCTTTGTCTGTCGAGTTCAGGTGAGATCCAGCATTACCTGAAGCCAAAGAGATTGAAGAAATTTCCCAATTTGGAGAGTCCAAATCAGAAGTAACAACGGTCTTCAGATTCCCACGTAGCCAGACAATGTACTCTGGACAGGGAGATCCTTACAGGAATAGGAGTCCTTGTCCCCAAGAAGGGAGTCACTCCCAGTGAAGTTCCACTTTCCAGATCCCTAAGTAGGGTCTTGCTTATCAGGCTCACCTCCCCAACCTCAAAGGGGGTGGCTCCCCTCTATTCCACATAAGTCACACTGGCCTAACTCCTCATTTCACCCAACCCTTGCCTTAATGGCAGATCCTACAACCTGCCTAGCCCAAATACTACAGACACTTCCCCTGTGGCTCAATTTATCAGCCACCACCCCCATCCCTTGACTGTCACTTGGGAGAAAGAAGGGATAGCCCAGCAACCCCTACGATACCAGTGTCATAGGTTAAGCGAGCAGATGTGTCTGGGGCAAGTTTGTTTTGACGACAAAGACTCCTCATACACCATTTCTTATAGGCCAATAACCCCACCCCCATTCCCCATGCTCTCTAGCCTCTCCAGGATGCTGAAGAGCAGTCCAAAACTGTGGATCTTTGTTTTTCGAAACTGCCGGGTTATGGCAGTGGTACTGTTTGACTGACGTGCCGCTAAAGCACTGTATACCTCCTGCCACTTCTCGATCTCCCACAGCTCTGAAACAAGGGCATGATATGATATGATATGATAGTTTATTTATATAGGGCCTAAACACAATGTGTTTGAAAGCAGCATGGGCTGTCAGTGTTAAGTCCAGGTTTGGCCCCCTAGGTATGAGTCCTGGTGTGGGTGCCCTGGTTACTTGGAGAGCTAGACGAGTGCCTCCCTAATCCTCTTCACTATCAGTGAATGGCTCATATTTATGCCAAGAAAGGGGAGGCTCACATGGGGCGCCTATATCTGGCACAATAGTGTCTTGAACCTCCACCATCTGCACATCAAGAGTGGCTGGCACATCCGGCTCCAAGAGGCACAGTGCACCATTCACAGGTGGTAGGCTGGTGAATATCAGTGCTGTTTTCTTAGGGCTGTTTTCCTGCCTGGCAATGCACAGTAGTTTTGTTTCCAGTGAGCTGCAGTTTGTGCTGAGTCGGATCCAGTGGCTGTAGTAGTGGTGGTGGAGATGCTAGCGGTGACGCTGGAAGCAGCAGATACAGTAGCGGTTGAGGCAGGCTGGTTGGCTGAGGCCCTGGGGCGTCCCGCGCTTTGGGCGTAGGCCTTGTCCTCTTCTAATTTGGTTTCGGGCTCTCCTGCTGCACAGGCATAAAGCACACAATTAGTTGCGTGACAGAGTGAATGGGAAGTGTGTCTGCAAGCCATACCATTCGGGATCCATGTGTATGGGATGTGAGGCCCTAACAGTCCTGCATGCTTTCCATTGTCAACATTAAAGGCATTGTGTGTGAGTTGGGTATGTGAGGTTAGTGGGGAGAGTGGGGAAAATGTAAGATAGCTCTTCAGATGAGCTTTGTGCCAGGGTAATTTTCCAGTTGTTGTGTGTCAAGATCACAGAGGCATTTCTGTCCAAAAGGGGGCCTTGTGTGACGTGGTGTTCGGATGCATTGGCTCTGAGTGTGTTATGTAAGTTTGTTGTACAGTTCTAATGTTTTATGTCTGTTGTAAGGTATGTTCATTTGCCACATGTGGGTGACTTCCATGGTATGCATGGTTTGTGCTGGAACATATAATTTGGGGTGTTTGGATACAAAGTGAAGGAGTGTTTTAGCCTTTGGACGCTTACCTGCTTTTAGCTTTTGCACAGCACTGCGAGCGCTGCTCTTGCTGGAAAAGCATATTTCGTTTTCACCGCCCTGCTTCCTGGAGGAGGCGGGACTGATTGGCTGCACGTGACCAATCACATGACTTCACCAGAGCATATCATCACGCTCGAGCCGCCCGAGCGGTGTGTTTGGATACAAAGTGAAGGAGTGTTTTAGCCTTTGGACGCTTACCTGCTTTTAGCTTTTGCACAGCACTGCGAGCGCTGCTCTTGCTGGAAAAGCATATTTTGTTTTCACCGCCCTGCTTCCTGGAGGAGGCGGGACTGATTGGCTGCACGTGACCAATCACATGACTTCACCAGAGCATATCATCACGCTCGAGCCGCCTGAGCGGTGTGTTTGGATACAAAGTGAAGGAGTGTTTTAGCCTTTGGACGCTTACCTGCTTTTAGCTTTTGCAGAGCACTGCGAGCGCTGCTCTTGCTGGAAAAGCATATTTTGTTTTCACCACCCTGCTTCCTGGAGGAGGCGGGACTGATTGGCTGCACGTGACCAATCACGTAACTTCACCAGAGCATATCATCACACTCGAGCCACCCTTGCGGCGTTAAGCCCGATAGGGGTGAAGGGCGCCAACTGTTTTGCGGCTGTCTGGTGCTGGGGGAGACTGCAGAGGACATCTCCTCTTTGATCCCTCTTGGATACCCGACCAACCCGTGCACCACATGTAGGACTGATCCATTACTGTACACGAACAGGTAATCAGTTATACCTTATTTAATGTAAGTCTTAAACTCCTTCACAATATTCCCACACTTTCATTTCAACCAAACACGTTTAGGTGCCTATTTAACATAATCTGGGGTTATCAGTAACTATTATTGCAAATTAAACATGAGCTCAATTCCTCAAACGTGTAAAAACAATTTGCCTTCAGCAGTGCTGAATGCCAATACTCCATCAGATGGCATCTCATCAAGGCTAAAAAGCAATCTAAAAAAAATGTCATCCTCATCTTCAACGTCAATTACATTAACACTGCGTGTTAAAACCTGAGCTAAAACTCAGCTTGCTAGTAAAGCTATTAGAGATTTCTGCCCTGTTGTGAAAAATACTTTGCCATTATTGAATTCACCCTCATCTCAACAAAGAGACGTGAATAATGTAAATAATGGTCCCTTTATTAAACTGCCTGTCCAATCAGCGCAACTTGTGCAGGATGAATCATTGACTCAACTTGCAGAAACAGAGTCTTCAGAAAGTCCTTCAGCGCGATGCAGAGAAAAACATATTGGCCCAAGTTTGCCAACTCTGAATGTTACATCGACGATAAATCAAAATGATCCCGTAAACTCAGAGCCAGAAAATTCACATAAATTACTAATATCTGATAATACCATGATCCAATCAATAAAACAAACTGAGCAAAATAAGACTTCAAAAGTACAATTAGATCAAATCCTAGAAATCCAAGAACATGAAAATCAGGATAACAATGAAGAGGTTTTTCTTGTAGACTCACAACAAATAACGGCTAGAAAAGAGAATTTACCATCTAGTAGGTCGCCGATTGACTACCACCGACGTTGCTCTATGGATTCAACGATTTCTGAAGCTGTCTCATACATATTACCAACACCTCGACAGCGAGAATCATCCAGAGAAAAGAAAGGGCCAGTACCAAGGCCGGACTTTTGGAAGTCACTCTTGCAGCAGTAAACCAAACAATTCAAAGTTTATTCAAACTATATGAATCCCTTGAATCCAAAATCAATTCACAATCAATTAAGATAGATCAAATATCGGCATGGATGCAATCTTACTCGACCAATATAGAGAAAGTTTGTCAACATGAAGAAATCACAAATGATTTATCAAAAAGTGTGGAAATCTTGACTATACCAGCTTCACTACATACAAGTCTTCCATGTAATCTGTCCCATTGAAGAGGAGGGCCAAGAAAAAATTCAGCAAAATTCCTCATGGATAAGTGTTGATGAATCCGCGAAAACCATAACGCAACAAAGTAATAAAACTTAATATGACCTGTCTAATAATCACTTAAGAAACAAAGGACGAGCTAGACATCTCATGACCAAACCGTTCCAACCATCGAAACGGAATAATAAACCAACTAATCGTACTGAACGATCACAAATGGTTGATCTAACTGCACCTCTGAAACCTATGGATAACCAAATCACTGGTCAAGTGGTTATGAGCAGAGCCTCAGTCCCAAATCATCATATTCCATCAATACATCAGTCTCCATTGAGTCAACTGGTATCAGCTCTGGACAATGTTTCCTTAACTGCACAGGGTCAAAGGAATGGCCCACCCGCTCATGACGATTATTTAAGATCTAAAACAATTCTGCAGACTGCAGCAAAACGACTTCCAAATCAGTCAACAATCGAAACATCTCAAGTTGATCAATTAAAATTTGCAGTTGATTCTTAAATCCTTCATCGGGCATCTGAGATAAAAGATCTGGCACTCAAATCATGCACGCAGAATTTAAATGTGCAACCTATTTTACATCAAGATCACCAAAATGTATATGATGCAGGAATCCATTGCTTGAATCGACCTGAAAGTAGAGTACAAACACCTGCAAAGACATCAGAAACGCTGGATCTAATAACAACCTCTAATGCAGCCGGTCCTTGCGGTGAACAAGATGATAAGATCAAACTGATAATTGAAACATATTTGGCAACTCGCATGGAGCCGTCAGTAAAAACTCTAAATATCTCGACAGAAAATCAGGCGAGAGTCACCTTCGCTGAGCAACCGGTATTACAGAACAATAACAATCAATCCCAAAAAACAAAATGAATGACAAGTGATTTGAGTCACAAGAACTCATCTAACTTTGTAGACCCTGTAATGAAGTCACAAAAAATGGAGTAACAACGTAAAAAGAAATTCACGAGTTATCATACTTTAATTCTAAAATGTTGTGCTGAGCCACACCCACTATGATTTGTCATGCGCCAGCGTACTTAACATCTTCAGTGATGTGCCGGAGCTAGGCGACTTAGCGTCATTAGACATCGACCAAGTTGAATTTATTTGTGACACAAACTTAGGAATTGTTCGATTATGGATGAAATCAGGGCTCGTCATGAACTCCCTGTGGCAAGTCCGAGTAAAACTTTTCTCGATGGGATTTTTGCTAGCACAAGATCCGGAAAGAAAAAATGTAGATACCAACAATGAAAAGTCAGTAACTTCTCATCCCTTAAACACTGTTTGCCAGTGTTCTAATTATAACTTGCCTGTCTGTGGGTTTGAATATCCTCCTTCCTCTCATTTATGACCATCACTGCTCCAAGAGGATATGGAGAGAAAATTAAAGCCTATAAAATGAATAAGCTGGAATTCGAGAGGTTATTCTCATTTACTCACAAATCCCAATCCAATATTAGATGATGCGGATATTATACTGTTACAAGAAACCTCGATATCCACGATCCCAGTATGGGACAATCATGATATTGTGATTAATCCCGCCATCACAGCCCAAAAGGGACGGCCGATGGCAGGACGTCAAACTGCGATCCAAAATGAGACTTCACGCGTGGGATAATCCACACAAGTTTATACAAATGGTAAAAATATCATATGACCAAGAAACGCTAGCATTATTAAACGTCTACAGAAATTCAGTGGCAATTACAGATGATTGTTTCTATAAAGCCCTATCTAAGATGTTTGAACTCATTGCTAAAACGAAAGAAATAACAGATGTAGTATTAGCTGGAGATCTTAATCTAGATGCTTTTAAACGTGACGCTGTGAAGAAAAAACAAGAATTCAATAAATGGAGTAACTTCATGAAGCAATTTGGCATGCGAATGGCCAACGGATCTCTCCCCGGAGATATCCCTCTGCAAACTACATGGCAAAGAGGTTCCTCAGTAAGTACCATTGATTACCTATATCTGTCAAATAAGAAATTCATGTCATCAAAAGAATTCAAGATAATGAAACAAACTAGCAGTGACCATCATCTGCTTCTACTCACTTGGTCGAGAGATAAAGCAGAAGCTGATACCAATTCTCAATGGATGTCGCAAAAGCTGATAGTTAATAATGCCAAATCACGCTTCAAGTGGTACCCATCGAAACTACTAGATCTAAATAACAATTTGCTACAACAGAATGATTCACAGACTGCAATATCATACGCAGATCTGTTGTCTGCCTATAGAACCTTTTTTATCCCCTCTGGTTGTGTTCCGGCCCATACGTATGATCATTTACTGTCTCAAAAAAAAAAGCTTATCGTAGAGAATTAAGATCTGCAAGACGACTTCCATGGTCCAAAATGATTGCTGCCTGCAAAACGTTAAAATCTCGCTACAAAAACTGGGTGCGCTCTTATAAAGAACAGCTGTTTCAAAAAGATGGGGAAACCTTCCTGGCTGCCATAATGAACAAGAACTCTACTGAAATCTGGTATTTACTTAATTCAACATCGAATTTAAACAACCAAACAGCACAATTAAATGAAGTAACAGAGAATCAATGGGTATTGCATTTCTCCAACCTATATATGGATAAATCCTTTCAAGCATATGAACACAAAGGTCAGGGCTCATCATCCTGGAATTTAGATTGCTCGGAAGTTATCATTGAGACACTTATTACTAAATCATCATCCTCAAGAGCTGCAGGCCCGGATGGCATTACCAACTATATGCTGAAACAACATCCATGGCACTGGGCAAAAATTTTGAATAATATATTCCATCAGATATTGCAAACCCGGAGAATTCCAAACTCATGGCGTACCTACATCATAGTCCCGATATTTAAAAAAGGAGACCGAAGTATACCATCGAATTATCGTCCGATAGCGTTATTGGACGCTCCGGGAAAAATGTTCACTCGATTGGTCTTATCAGCATTTAACAACTGGACACAAGAAACCAAATGCCGAGACCTTAATCAAACTGGCTTTGTTCGTGGGCTGGGGACATCAGTCAATCTCATGATCCTCAATTCTTTAAAAGCCCAAGCACAGCACTCCAAAACCTCCCTATTTTTCGCCTTTGTCGATCTAAATGCTGCATTCGATTCTGTCTCCCGCGTGAAATTGTTCCAAAAACTAACCAGAGCCAATTGTCCACATGATATATTGGACTTAATATGTGCCTTACACTCAGGCACGTCCATCCGGGTACGACTATCTACCATCGGTCTGTTATCGACAATAATAGAAACATCTAGAGGACTGAAACAGGGCTGTATTTTGGCTTCGGCACTATTTAATTTCTTTATTCATGATGTCCAAGAAGTTTTTTCCTCCATCTTAACAGACTCACCCAAAATGAATGGTACAGTGATACAAGCGCTGTGGTACGCGGACGATTTAGTCCTAATATCTAAAACACCTATAGGCCTCCAGAAATTAATATCTGCCCTCTCAATTTATTTTGAAGAGAAAGAGCTTTCTATGAACATCAAAAAATCTCAGATATTAGTTGATACCCCAAAGCGCTCATTAAGATCAAAGTTTGTATGGATGGTCAAAGACATTGCTTTAGATATTGTAACCAACTATAAATATTTGGGAACTCAGTTTGAATCAAATCTAATGACTATTGAACATCTGCAGTCACAGCAAAACAAACTGATGGTTGCAATTTCCCAAACAAAAGTAATTCTTTATAAATACGGTAAATTCTCCATCAAGCCTGCATTATATTATTGGTTACAAAAAGTAACTCCAACCCTTCTCTACGGACTTGAAGCTCGAGATATCACTGACGTTAAACATCTAGACAGACTGGAAGCTAAATACTGGAAAAGCCTATTGCATTTACCTCAATCAACCCCGATCTCGTGCATTAGATATGAATTGGGTCTCACGTCACTCAACGCCAGATACCAATGGCAACTTTGTGCTCTATTTAGAAAATGCTTGGTAAATATACTGCTGATACTGTTATAGCCATCTTGTCTGACTATCTGTTCTCATCTAATCACTGTTTTGTTTTAAAATGGACCACCTATGTGTATCGAATTCTGGCTACAGCAGATGTAAATGTTGAGACTTTAATTCAAAATCCTGAACGAGCTAAGAAAAAGATCTTTCTTCGAGACTGGCTGCTTAATCGCGATCTTTGTTTAGGTTATAAACACTTTAACAGCCATATATTCCCAGACAAAAAAATGGGAACTGTTGTGAATGATTTGATTAAATCGCCCTCACCACATATCCGTATAGCAATTATGAGATTGCGCTTTAATTTGTGGCCTACACGAGATATCTTAGCACAACAAAGGCAAATTGTTGTTTCAGATAACTTTTGCAGATTTTGTAACAATATGTTACAAAAAGAAACCTTAGAACATTTAATTGTTGAATGTTCCGCACTAAGTTCAATCAGAAATAACATGTATAAAAAACATCTATCTACTGTTGCTAATGTCCATCCTAGTTTGAGATGGTCTTTTTTACTAAACTCAACTAATGAGTTTACTCATTGCCTCTGCAAATTTTGTGAATAATCTTTGCTTACCTATGATATCAGATGATTAACTAAATACCATGAATGGGCACTTGATGAATTTATTCGTTAACAAGAAGAAAATGTAAAAATCTTTTATATCTAATTCTGTGTAAAATAGTGTATCCTGAATCAATGTGTAAAAATGCTTTTGTATAAACAATCTTGTAAAAATCATAAATGATTAAAAACAAGAATAAATAAAAATAAATATAATTTGGGCGGGCTGGTGCAGGTGGCCGTCAGAGACGCTGTGTGGCAGACGAATGTGACACCACCTATTTGACCATAACCTGGTATAGCAAGGCATGTTTAAAGGCAATAATGTCTTTGCAATGCATATGGCCTTGTGGGTGGGTGGTCACACTTCCCTAGTTTCCAAGATTTGCTATGACATGCTTACTACCAGCATACACTCGGCCTAGAGCAAGTGGTCATACATTGTGAGGAATGGTGGCTTCTGTACAGGAAATACATTCTCACCCCAATGGCGAACTTGGCTACATGCAGTGGTTCCTGCTTTAGCAGTAGTACCACGGTACCATCCATTGGCACTCCACCACCACCATCCCTCACCCACTCATTCCACTGGCCATTGAGCCTAGAGATGCAACACATTTATACCCAATGAAATTTCCCAGGATGCCGTGCCTTTGGACTGTTGACACACTTCATGTTGCATGGGTTTTGTTATCTTGGCTACCACCAGATTACGCATTGTGATAAATGTGATTGCCACTAACTTCATAGACCAATGTACACGCTCTGGAATGTATCGATTCAGGCCTGCGCTCATCGAGACTACAGGTTTCTGTAATACCCTGACTATCCCCTTGGGTGATGGTTGGGGTGTCCAAGGGTTCCACCACCCAATGCATGAAGCTATATCCATGGTTGCTGTGGGGAGGTTCCCCTGGCCAACCACACCATATCCTAGTAAGGAGACACATGCTCATTACATGCTACCACACACGCGTGCTGTCCATTTAAAAGGCCTATGTTACTAACCACCTCTGCGCAAGCACTATGGGTTCATGATATAGAACTGGGTGAGGCCAGGTAGAATCTTAGTAGCAGTTTACAAATGGCCACAAAAAAAGTTCCTCACTTGTGTTGTGCAGACCGGGAGCTGGAGATTGGTGTTGCTCCATGTAGCACCACTCACCAGGGCTTGCTCGCAGCCACACATCTGCTGCATTTAGAACCAAGAAGACGCACAGCTGAGACATTAGCCTTGCCTGCAGGTCTGCAGGCAGCCATAGGGGAGCCAAAGGAGTGGCAGGACCAATGCCATGTTATGAAAGTAATACATCATTAAACAAGTCCTATCCAAATTCCCATCAATATGTGACCTATTGTTCGGAGGAGGTCATGGGAGGTGGGGCTAAACCGTTTTGCCCCTATACAAAGAATGCAAATTGTGAGGAGGATGTGGTTGTTTGGGGGCAGATTAGGACTACTTTTGTAGGTGGTTGGAGGAGAAAGTTGGAGAGAAAGGAGTAGGAGGCCAGAGACTGGTGAAGGTAGAGAAGGTGGGAATGTATGAGGGCAAAAACTGTAAAGGAGGAGAGGAGGAATATCAGGCAAAGGAAGGTGAGAGGAGCAAATAGGAGTGGAGGAACATCAAGCGCAGAGAGGATGCTGGGATATAGTTTGCTGATGTGGAGGAAACATTGGCAGTATTATAGCAACTAGGCCCTGCAACCTGCCATGTTTAAACAACGTTTCCTGCTTTTGTGAGGCAGAGACTGTTGGATGTAGGATGTGCTGTGCCTGTCTTTGCAATGAAAGCCTCCCGCCTAGCTTGTTGGAATGCTCGCTTTCTCATCTCTCGCTTCTGACGTGTTTCCCTTCTGGCATATGCAAGCGAGATCTAGACTCTCCCTTTCTTACGAAAAGCAGCACAGGGAAGCGAAAGTCGTCACATCGCCAACGCTCTTGCGTGCCTCAAAGCCTATGTGAATCTTTAAGGAGTATAGGCACCTTGACTAACTGAGTTGCAACAGGGTGACCTCACTGATAACACTGGCTTGCATGAAAGAACACAGCTGGTGTCAACGGCTGATAGAATGGGGCTGTGTTCTTTGCTAGCAGGATGAATTTAGTGTGCAAACCTGACCTGTTGGGGAACGCCCATTACATTCAAAAGCTAGAGCCCTGGTGGGTATAAAGGCCGGGTGTGTTCGAAGGAAAGGGGACGGGAAGCTCTGAACTTTGAATCTTGTGTTGCTGTTGGATTCGTGCTGTCACTGCTTTCTACTAATTAAGTGTTCACCAATCCACCAGAGGTGTGAGCGATCCTTTTCCTCGACACTGAAAAGGGCAAGTCTGGCCCTGAAGAGGTTGAAATTCCAGAGAATGGAGGCAGAGGCCAACTCTAAGTCAAAGAGGGGTGATCCTAGGAGGGGTGGAGGATCTAGCATGTGCTGGGTGAGCAAGTGCAGGTGGAGCACAGGACTGGGTTGGAAAGGAGAGAGGGCATAAGTCATATTCCCTCCTCATTGAGGAAGACATTAAGATTGGTTTGTTGAGCAGTGTAAACCCTGTAATGGGGAGGTGGTGAGACTTCTAGAAAGAGACCTGTGGAAGCCATGAGGTGGCCTCCTCACTGGCTAAGTCTCTGGGCTTTTGGGAGGCAGTTGCCCAGTTCTGAGATCCAGTATTCATCCAATTGATGGATGCTGTTCAACCTGTGAGACCGAGGGAGACTGTCCTCATCAGAGGAAGCAGGAAGAACCAAGACAGAAGTGTGGGGCTGGGGCACACTTCAACCCCAAGTCTGAAAACAGAGAACCCTTTTGTGAAAATTCCAAGAGACATTTATTTTCCATTGAGGCACAGCCTTCTAGATTAATTTGAATATAATTTCCTTTTCCATTACAAAAGTATGTCCTGTCCAAGTAAACCTTTGGCCACATCATCTGTGTTAAAGCCAAATTGATTCCACAGATGGTACATCACAGATCAAACCGCCTCTGCATGCACCTTAACACACAAAGCTCCTCCTTCACTTTTACATACAGAGCCATGTAGCATGAAGTGTTTCATGTATGGCTGACTTGAACATTTTGTTCTTGAAATGTGAATCCATGCCCTACACTAGAATAATTTACTTTGCACTCCTTGTGTCCAGGTGTGGCATGAAACTATACATCATGCAGCTGGGTGTTGAGTGACGTATGTCTCCATTTTGTGCTGTTCAAGCTGCTAAATGAGTTGCCACATTGCATATTGCAAGAGGCAGGGTTCTCAGAATGCTCTTTGAATTACTGCATGGATATGTGCACACTGAACAAAATACCGCTTTGTATTTTGGAGAACTTGCCCAATTCCGATGTCCTGTAAACATTCTGGAATGATTGCTAGTGGCTTGGAATTGTCACTACTGGCTTGAACATCTGTGTTATCAGTTCTACTTGTCCAGGAATAATAACAGATGGACATGGTCAGCAGGGCCATCTCCTATATTGTAATGAGAAAGTTGCCATGTACTTGTATGATTTGTGTGTACTCATCAAGACAGAGCTAACCTCTGCCAGTCTAAAGCCTGTGGTTTACATAGGATTCAAGCTCCCAGATACCTCGTCGTCCAATGGATGCAGCACCAGTACCTCAAACATTCTCTCTATGTTGGCCTTGTTCTTCTCTACGACCTGTGCTTTGACATGGCAGCCCTTACTCTTCCCCACAGGTTATTTTACCTCTTGTGGATCCTCTCTGCAGTGCATGAATGGGATGCCCCTACAGCAGCTTTGTTTGCATTACTCTATCACAGTTGTTTCTTTTGGGAAGCAGTGGTCTTTGTACCTTGGGCATCAAAAAGAGAGCGACCCTCCTTCAGGGCCTCATTCACCATTACTGAAAACTATGATGAGGATGCAGTAAAATTAAATGGGGTGTTCAATTTAATCCAGGAATGGATGACAGTCAATTCGTTAGCTTTGAACAAGAATAAGACCCAGCTACTGATTGTAGGCACGAACCAGAGAATAAAAAAACTGGATGACCGGTATGTCCAATTCGAAATATAGAATTGCACTATACAAGTCAGTTCATGGGAAAAGACCTTGGGGGTCTACTTAGACTAAGGCCTCACCACGACAAAACACGTGCTACAGACTAAAGCTGCATGTGCTTAGACAACCAAATTAATCAGACAGATTAAAACCTATTTATCTCACAAAAGAATCTCTTCAGTAGCAACAGCCTTGGTAAATTCAAGACTCGACTACTGTAACGGTCTATTAGCTGGAACCTCGAAAGGCAACGTGACAACTCTTCAAATAGCGCAGAATGGCAGTGTTAGAACTGTATGTGGGCTAGCCAAGAATGAACATGTGACACCAGTAAGAAAAACCTTGCACTGGTTACCAGTGCAACATCGTCTTAGTCACAAAATCCTTTCACTCACACGTACTTGTGTACATGGCACAGCACCCATATACCTAAAGCAGCGTCTGACCAGGATTGTAAATACCCGCCTCCTGTGATCGAATACACATGGAAATCTAAGGGTACCCCGTTTCAACCTGAAAACATTTGGAGGCGCCTACTTTGATATTTGTGCATCTAGCCTCTGAAATTCCATCCAGCAAGAACTAAAGAACATCCCAAATCTTACGGGTTTTTTAAAAAAGCTGTAAAAAGCCTCCTGTTCTACTCCAAGGACTCGATACACATTTATATGTCAATTACCAGCTAATGATTTTGCCTTCATACTGAGCTGCTCTTTCCTTCCCCTTGTCTCCTGTTACTTTTGCGCACTGAGGCCAATGGGTGTGTTGCGCATTATAAAAAGCAAATAATAAAAATAATAATAATTACCGTAATCTCGTCCAAGAAACGCTTCAGATTTTCAAGCTGGCCCTCTCTCTCTGAGCCGCCTGGATTGGCTTTTGGTGTTCATTTTGATCAGATGCCTGGGCGTGAAGTAGGATTCCAATTTCCAAAATATCTGCCATTGCCAATGTTATACCTATGGTGGCAGAAATACACAGCATCTCGCAGTGATGATTGCCTGAATGAGTAATGGTCATAGCACCAGAATTCAAGGGAGGGTCACCAAAACTATTGTTTGGTTAGTGAGGTCTCTCAAAAGACGGTTTGGTATCTGTTCCACTCTGTACAAAAACTTTGAGCAATTAGACTGTCAGTTATTTTCCTTTTACAGAGTGAGTAATCTCTAAGCATAGCAGATAGGAGGACAATTTAAGAGCGTAAGGGCAAACCTCCCAGCCTGTCTATTCACCAGGAAGCAGATTAAACAGGAATGTAATGATTTTTGGAGTGCTAGCCCATAGAAATCAATGGTGGTCAACAATGACACTCTCAGTAGTGGGGCTGCCCACCTGGCTAATTCACAGGCCTCCAACTCTCTTGCTCTCTCTCTATGTTCCTGCTGCTTTCTAATAGAAAACAAATGCCATTTCATGAGGTCTGACTATCAAGAGGTCTCAAGGCAAAGTGAGTGTGTGAAATCAAGAGAACGGGGAGCATTCCTTTTGGTCTATGACTTTGTCTGCAAGCATGTTCATTAGAAAGCACACCTAGATTTGATTTTACCAAATCTAGGTGATTTGATTCTTGCCAAATCTTGTCGGGTTGCTTTTTCCTCTGCAAAACGAAATGCCAGGGTCGCTTGGCTCCCCCCTCCTATGACCTAATCCCTGCAGTGTGCGCTGAATACTGGATGACCATGAGAGCCATTACTTGAAGGTAAGCCCATCCGGTTGTCATTTTGCATAGCGGCATGCTGCCTCACTGTAATTTTACCTAAAGCAGCAGCAGACTTCCAACATCCACAGTGCTTCTTATGTTCACAGATTTATCCTCGTTCACACGTGCATGCAGTACCAGCCCTGTGTTTCTCTCTCATTTTTCATCATGGCCAACCTCTTCCTTGGCACTGGAGTGCCACAGAGGGTTGCCATAGTATCAGAGTTGTGTTGCTCCTGATTGACCAGCCTTTCATTTCTTTGGCCTACTGGGAGCCAGCAGGCAACAGAGCCGACCCCAGCCCCAAGGCCCACACAAAGTCCCTTGTCTAGACCTGTCCGGAGCTGGAGGGAGCTGCACACAGATCAAACTTAATGCATTTTGGGACAATGAAAATGTACCACGACTTTGCACCGGTAAGCACACAGGATCTACTGCCCCTGGACCACAACCTTCTATCTGGTTGTCTGCTGATTCCTGCCCCTCCCCCTTGTCTCACAGCCTGACTGCAAACTGTATCCTCCTCCCACTTGACATGTGATTCTGCTGTACGTCTCACCAAAAGCCTACTTTCTACTGCCTACTAGCGCAAACCCCACGTTTCCTCCTTAAGAGTGCCTTAAGCATCTGTACCCTCCCTTTTGTGCTGTATTAGTGCTCTTTGGCAACATCAAATCTAGGTGTGCTTTTTAAATTGTTTCATCCTCCATCCTCCATGTTGTGCTGTATAAGTGCTCTTTGGCAAAATCAAATCTAGGTGTGCTTTTTTAATTGTTGGACCCTCCATTTGGTGCTGTATTATTGCCTTTTGGGGATATTCTAATCTAGGAGGGTTCTTCAATCTGTGCACTGAGTGTCTTCCCTTGCACACCTCCTGCACTGAGACTGCCTGGCTGCTAGGTCACATGGTGAGTTCCTGTGCAACTCCACTGCCTTTCTCTATCTCCCCCCACAATATTCCCACAACACTCTCTATCTCTCCTATCTATCCCAACTGCTATTCTTTCACATATCCTTCCTCCCTCACGAAGTCCGGAAGAAATAAGCTAATAAAAGCTCTCCTGGACTCTAACTCAGGCCTTTGAATCGCTGACACCTACGTCAAAGCCACTTCCAGACTGACGTTCACAGACATCCTCTTCACTGTCCCCTCTCCTAACCTATGGACCCCCCATCTGTTCTCCACTCTTTCTCCTTTCTCCTCCTCACCCTTTAATGGTGGCACTAGGTGGAAAGTTCTCCTTGCATATTTCTCATCTTCTAGGTACATCATTAATGTCTATCAGAATGGCACAATTATGACCCAAGGTTCTAAACCTGCTCTTCTCCTTCTTGACCGGCGCCTGCCTTCTCTCATAAACGTCCTCCCTTCTCCTGCCACCCCTTCGTCCCTCCCCTCACTTCTTCACCAGCACTGATGGAGTACCATGCCCCTGAACACCCCCTTTGAAAATTTCAAAGGTGGTAACCAGCTTCACTAAGTTACTCTGAATGCTCGCTTTGTTGTCAAACACTCCTCCGACATCTGTCTCCTTCTCGAAGACCTTGACTTGGACGGCCTTGCTCTTACCTAGACGTGGTTTAATGCCAGCTCTGTCATTGCTCTTGACACTCTCCTTCCTGAGGGCTACAAAGCCCTCTCCAAACTCAGACCCAACAGGACTGGAGGTGGAGTGGCCCAGATCTTCCCTGAGTGGTTCCTTGCTGCCATCATTCCTACTCAATCCTACTCCTCTTTTGAATGCCTCGTCTGTAGGCTGGGGATCTCTCCCACTTTCTCTCTCACCTGTGCCACTATCTACAGACCCCTTGGCCCTATCTCCCTCTTCCTCTCTGAATGGGCCGACTTTGCCTCATCTCTTTCAACTTCTTCTTCCAATCTCCTCCTCCTTGGTGAGTTCAACATCCACCTCAACTCTCCTGAATCATCCACCTCTCAGTTCTGGGTCCTCTGTGGCTCCCTCTCTCTCACTATTCTTCCTTCCGGCCTAACTCACTCTGCTGGCCACACTCTTGATGCTCTCATATCTGGTGACATCCCTATCTCTAATGCAGTCACCTTCGCCCTCTCCTTGTTTGACCACTCTCTCCTTTCCTTCTATCTGAGGACCCTTGGCCCTCTATCCGAGCCACGCATGGCAGTGCCAGCCTTCCTCACTGTCATTGGACCAATGAAGCGAGTGTCGGTTGCTGCATTTGTCTCCACCTTCATCCCTCCTCCCACTACCGCTCCTGACTCTCCCTTTGACTCTATCCTTGGTAATCTGCATCTTGCCATCTCCAACACTTTCGACATCCGTGCCCCTGCCATGAGGATCTGTCTAAAACCTGCCACCAAGAACAGCTGGTACATCTCCGATCTAGCATCTCTGAAACGCAGGTTGCTGAACAGAAGTGGCAGACCTTGGGCTCATCCTCTGACAAACTGACTTGCTGCTTGCTCCAAAGGCAATATCGCTTCTCTATCCACTCCAAAAAGCAGGCCCACATCAAAGCCTGCATCGCTGGACCCTCTACCAACACAGCCACACTTTTTAAAATCTACAAGGAACTTGCCAATCCACTTGCAGTTTCCACCTCTCTCATGTGTTCCCAGGCCCTCTGCACTGCCCTGGCCTCCCACTTCACATCCAAAACTGAGGCCATCCTGTCCTCACTCTCCTCCACCTGCATCTCTTCTCCCCCTCCTACTTCCCTGCCTCACTTGGCCCTCCTTCACTTTCCTCCCTCCTGACCATAACACCGGACAAGGTCTCTAAAGTGGTCCGCTCTATAAAGGCCTCCTCCAAACAGGTGGCCCCCCTGCTTCTCCATGACCATTAAGGATAACATCCCCTTTATTGCCTGGACCTTGCAGACTTCTGTAACTACTCCTTTGCCTCTGGTTTTTCCCCTCCCTTGTGCACCCTCTCTTAAAAAAGCTGTCTGCTGACCCCACCTGCCCGACTAACTATCACTCTATCTCTGTTACCCCCTTCCTGGGTAAACTCTTGGAAAAGTTGACTCTCCCCCACACTGATCTTGTTGGCTGCCTTCATGACCACCAATCTGTATTTCGGGCACGGAAACTGCTCTCCTGAACACCTGTGAAACCATGCTTGCAAATCTTGACTCCAAATCTCCTGCTGTTTTCATTCTCCTCAATCTTTCCTCTGCTCATGACATGGTCAACCATTCCATCCTCATAAAATGACACTGTAACACCTTCAGCATCTCTAACCGCGCACTGGACTGGCTGATCTCTTTCTTCACCAATCACCCTTCCCAGTTGCAATCGGGCCCTTTCTCCTCCTCCACCACACTCTCTACCTGTGGTGTCCCCAAGGGCTCTATCCGATCACCCTGGATCTTCAATATCTATCTCGTCCCTCTTGCTCATCTGATCATCTTCTTCTATCCTCATTTCCAGTGTTATGCCGATGACACAAAGCTTTCCTTCAAACTTCCCTCTACATCCCCCTCTTCCTACTCCTCTCATCCCGACTGTCTGCCCTCCATTCGGACATGTGTGCAGCGAACAATCTCTGCCTTAATGCCAGTAAGATGGAGATCCTTCTAATCGGGATACCTGTGCCCTTTTTTCCTCCTACCCTGTGGCCACCCTCCTTGGGCCCTTTACTCCCACCATCCTGTGAGGCCAAAAACCTCAGGGTCATCTCTGACTCCGCTCTCTCCTTCACCCCTCACATCATGGACCTTATAAAAAAGTCCCACCACCAGCTCCACCTCCCATTCCTCCTTTTCTCACCTTCCCCCAGAAGCTCAATGTCTCCAGAACTATGTTTCTTTCCGGTCTGGACTACTTAAACAGCCTCTTTCTCAATCTCCCTCTCTTCACCCCATCCAGCTAATTCAGAATAAGGCTGCAAGATTGATCCTTGGCCTGAAGCCCAGGGACTGTTTCTCTCCAACCCTAAAATCGCTTCACTTGCTCCCGGTGGCTTCAAGGATCAAATTGAAGAACCTCTGCATCATCCACAAGACCTTCTGGGGCCTGGGACCACACTATCTCCACCTTTCCCTCTCAAAATACTCCCCTGCAAGAGCCCTACGCTCCTCTAATTCCAACTCTCTTGACTGTCAAACGTTTCTCTAAGCAGAGAGTGGGGGCAGATCTCTCTCCACGACTGGTTGGAACGGCCTCCCTGCCCTTCTCAGATTCCAGCCGGACCTCCTTAAGTTCCAGAAAATGCTCAAAACTCTGCTCTTTCCCATCCTTGCTAATCACTCCACCGCAGCTGTGAATGGTGGCCTGGTTCTCATGAACCCCAAAGGCTCTCATGGCCCTTCCTCCCAGTCATTACCAGCACCCCCCGCGCCACTGCATTGCCCAGTGCAAGAGACAGGACAGGGAGCTGAGGGAGGGTCAGTCACACTCTGAGCATTGACCCGCCTCCAAGGAGGAGGGTCAATGCTCAGAGGCTGAGAAGGAAGACGAAACCACACAGTGACATCACCGTGTGGGGCCCCACCCAGTGCAGGAACTTGGAGGGGGAGCTTCAGAAGGAAGGATCAGGCAGGCAACAGCCAGGAGAAGGTATATTTTGTTATTTTTTTTAGAACATATTTGAATTCACAATGTTAATAGACAATTGCCCAGACTGGAGATTTCAACCTGATCTTCTTCACAGGGTGTTTCACTGAGTACAGTGTTAGGCTGCTCTTGCAGGCACTGATCTTATGCTTTTTGCAAGCTTCAATAGCTGGAGGTTGGGGGCAATGGGGACTACGGTCCCAGGGGAGATCTAACGTGCTGCTGCTGTTTATTTCCGTCCATAAACGTGTCTATGTTAATGGACGTTTTTGTGTTCAGTACTGCACTCCACATAACGGTAAGTGTGCCACCTCTGCATAGTCAGCGTGCCTCCTCCTTTCACAAGTAAACAAAGTTCAAACTCTTCTATCGACTTGCACCTTCGTGTTTGAGTAATAACTAATGCACAGTGCACTTTCGTAAATGAACAGTGAAGTTTATAAATAAGTATAACGAAGCGGGATTACATTGGAGAATTTTCAGAGAGCTTTCTTTTCCTATTAAAAAAGGTTAACTAAATGGATTACTTCATCTCTTGTTGCAATGCTGTGGGGGCCGTTAGTCTTAATGAAATTCTGTATTGCTCCTTCCGTGGCTGTCTCAAATGAAATGTGATGAATTGTATTGTTTCGTGCTGATTGGGAAAGGTTCTACATGCAACTAAATGATGTCAGTATAGGGGAAGTGTGTGATATATCCGCCTCATGCCCTGCATGCATGGTCACGTGTGGCGTTCTGAACAAAGCATCCGCCCTGCCAGAAGCCTGGCAGTTTATGGCCCAACGAGCAACGGGTGGGCCGTGTCTCTGTGCGCGCTGCTGGCACTGCGTGTTATCAGGCCCCATGCATGGCCTTCCTCAAGCATTTCTCCCCACTGGCTCTCCCAGTAGGGTACACCAGGGGGGTGCCACAACAGTGCTGGGGCCTTTTGATCCATACACAGATCCATCATCAGTGGGGCCCCGGTAGATGATCTGGTTTCAGAAATTTGAGATGGCCATGGACTGCAAGGATATAACAACCCCAAGAAAACTAAGATCACACCTTCTACTCTATGTTGGTGACGACGTGCTACACATTTTGAATTCATTCAATATTCCACAAGCCCAATATTGATCCATAAGGACAGCTGTCCCTTTTCTCATTCCGGGAAAGTCAATTGTGGTTTTGAATCCTTTGTTATGTCCCACATGGTTCCTTCCACGGCTTTGGAAATATATTGTTGCATTAACCAATGGGATTACAACTAGTGGGCCTGATTCGTCTTTTACCCATTTCAGTAACTTGGAGTCCTTGGCCATGACTTTAAGCATCCATCATTCATCTCTGCACTTCTTTAACGTATTCCATTTTCAGCAGAGGAGCTGCACAGGACATCATTCCATCTTCCCATCCCTTCTT
Organism: Ambystoma mexicanum; assembly: GCF_040938575.1. Taxonomy (NCBI): domain Eukaryota; kingdom Metazoa; phylum Chordata; class Amphibia; order Caudata; family Ambystomatidae; genus Ambystoma; species Ambystoma mexicanum. Next base: position 1,094,243,140 of record NC_090929.1, read on the forward strand.
GGTATGCACTCGTCCATAGATTAATAGTTGTGATCATTCCCAACATCCAGGCAATCCTGCTATTTCTATCACATCAGAACAGTTAATTCTCTTAATTTCTTCAGCAATCACCTTGTACTGTCCTGCAGCAGGACACACAAGCATTTTGTCTGTCCATCAAGGCTCCTTCTCCACTCGTAGGGTCTTGATATAGTCATCCTGGTATGGAAACAACCATCTGGATCTCCATCGCAAGGTCGCCCAGCTTCCTTGGAACTGTCCCTGAGTAGTACATGCTGGAAGATGGCAGAGGCATTTCGCATCGTATGCTTATACCTCCTTCGAAATGAAAGTCCTCACTGTATTCATGGCATAGGGGATGAGAGAGCAGACATAGTAACTCTCATCAGATGCTATTTCCCCCACCTTCCTCATGTGCTAGCACCACATGTTATTCCCCAGGTGAGCTGAATTATCTAGATAGGTATTGATCCCTTCATTATCTTCCTCTGCATCTCTTTTATTTATGTCTCCTATCATACAAATAGAGATCAAAGAAATTGTCATCATTCATACTCATAGTGGGGAAAATCATAGGAACTCTTTCTTCGGTAGAACCAATAAGATAATAGAGACTGTGGAAAATAAGGAATAAAAAAATAACTAGAACAATCATGCAAATGTATATTATGCATCGAAATCTGGACAACCATTTCTCATGCCATCCCACTGCTTGCTGAACTTGTGCTCTCTCTATAATCGTGTCGTCTCCCTCAATCATTTTTAATACAGTCATTGAGTTTCTTTTACATTTGTAACTGTACAATTTGTTCAATTATACCAATAAGGAGTCTTCTTATCACTGGACCATGTTTAGGATCCTGTAAAAAAGGGTGAATATTAATGTTTGTTCTAACAAGAGCAGGTTATAATTGAAGTATGAACACCAAGAAAGCAACCACAAGCCGATGAACATCACTATTGGCAGGTATTGTGTATTGTTATCACTTAAAACAGATATTCTCCATGGGATGAATCTGGATATTGAACTCTCTCCCAATTTCTGATCATAAACTGACATTTAGGCATAATTCTGATGCATTATTCACTACTTCAATATATTTCTAAAAGTTAATTTCAAACTCTGGAATTTCTCTGCAAGTCCTTGCACTTCCTACTAAAATATACAAGGAGTGTCTATTGAATTCCAGTCCAAATAAAGTAAGTGTTAATCACTTGCTTTATCGTCCTTCTTCTTAGTCATCGATCGGGTCTGCACATGCAGAAATTCTTCTTGTCTTGCTTCTGGATCAGCAACGGTGGGAGTGAGGTCTCGCCTTTATAAATCTTCACATTGATCAAATGCAACAAAGCTTGTCTTCCAGAAACTTTAACAGCAGAAGGGGAAACTTGATAAACAAGGAATGGGCCATTGAATCGAGGCTCATGCCACTTCCAGGTGAAGTTTTTAATCAGAATCTGGTCCCCCAACATATAACGTAGGTGGTGGTAATAGTTCACATGGATCGTTCGCTGAATTTTCTTCTTCCTTGTTCCTAAACCTCCCCCCCAATGCTTGACTTGATCTGAAATGAAAGAAATACTGGTAGTCCTACATGTCAAATGGGTTTGTGGCCGACAAGCCTACTTGCACCTCCTGTCATCATGGAGGGGCAAGTGTTCACTGGCCACCCTGCACTCAGCACTACTAGTAATCCCGGAAGAACACCTGAAGGGAAAAGAACTGCCTGTCAAGGTGCCAAAAACCACTCCAGCACCTAAATAAGCACAAAGAGACTTACAGATCACACAAGAATTTTGTATTCTGCCAGAAAAAGAACGATTTCATCAGCTGAAAAGAAAGCAGGGATCAAACTTTATCTCAAAAGACTTGTCTGCATAGCTCAGAGGGATACCAGACGAGTTTCGACTTTTTAGATCAGCAGATACTTTCTTTTAATCTTTTTTGGCTCCTGGGGTACAAGCAGCTGCTAACGCCAATTGGGTTCAAATCATCCGATGGGAGCTAGTCCAGCTTGCCAATGATACAGAGAATGGGTTCAACGCCATCAAAGTAGAGCTCTGTACGTTGACTCATGGCGATGCAGAAGCGCTATATGCTGGATCTATTAACAGCCATAGAAGGAGGAGTGTGTAAAAAAGTTGAAGCAGCTGCTGCACTTTTGTACCCCTGGAGGATTCCGAGAATGGTTCACTATCCCACATCATCGAGGAGGTGCACAATCTACGGGTTCAAATGAAGAAAGAAGGGGGAGTTCAGAACACCGATTATCAATCGCTTGCCTTTGATTGGGTCCCGTCATGGCTGGGGGCAGCAGTAAACATACTGGTGCCTGTTATCGTGTTCTTCTTGTGTCTCTTCTGCATGTGCCAATTGGGCCTCCGATGTTGTGCCAATCTAGTACCTAGTAGTGCAAAGATGATGGTATCAATTGGGGGTTCTAATGCACTTTGCTATACAATAAGCAGCAAAACTCAAACTGATACTTTTGGGGTGGTAGATATGTTGGATGGGGATGAGTTTTTTACTGTAGAAGTAACGGAAGGGGGGAATGTTGGGAAGGAACCAGGGTCCTCCCGCACCCCCTAGCACTTTAGAGTTAGGTGAGACATCTTTAAGGCACTATAACAGACTAAGGGGGAGGAGGGGCACTAGGAGGGCTCTCTTATGCAAGCATAATCACATACACATAGACCTAGGCAAGCACAGAAGAATTTAGTTATGGTCTACGGTATGATATATAGGTGCAATTAAGTATTAGTTGGATAGATTTGTGATGTCCGATATATATATGGTAGTGGTAGTTGAGGTAATAGGCTGCAGGTGCTGAGTATGCAGAAAGAATGGACTTGCTCAAACTCGCAGGAGAATGGATGCACAGGCCTTGGAAAAACTGAGGCTCCAAACTCCCATGCTCTCCAGAAGGAATGCAACCTGTGGGATCATAAATATGACAACAGGCGGTTTTCCTCACTATGGCCGAAGCACAAACTGACTCACTATGTGTCCACTGTCCATCAAGGGTCCATGGGGTTAATCACAGGGCAATGGGGAGTGGGTAAAACATGTGACTAAATAGGGCTTGCCTGTGTTGTGTGGCAAAGTGCAGAATGGGACAAATGATGATCTAAATTGGGGAGGAAACAGCGGACTCAGATAACGCGGGCAGGACGAGTGCAATGTGGGTTGACTGGATGAAATATGTTTGTAAATGGATAATAATGTTTTAGGAGTTTTCCTTGGGCTAGCTCTCAAGGTTGGTAAAAGTCTGTAGAGCTGCAATGTGTTTTTGCATAGGTAGCAAAATGGAGGACAGCATGAGCGGCAATGTGTTTTTGCATAGTTAGCAAAATGGGGAAAAGCACGAGCAGCAATGTGTTTGTGCATAGCTAGCAAAAAGTAGCACAGCATGCCCTGACAAAACCAGCGATAACTAAGAAAGAAGGCCTTCAAGTATCCCTATTATGGAAGAAGGACGGATTGGGCTGAAGTCATAATCCAATTCCGTGTGGGAGTGTGTTGTAAAAGTGACATCAATATGACAAGCTGGACCTATAAAAACTCCTGCTTGAAACCACTTTGGAGGAAGGAACGGGAAAAGGGACAGGAGAAGAACGTTCAGGCAGCAGAGTCCTGTGCTATCATCCTCATTTGTAAGATTAAACTTGTTATCCTTACAAGATCCTTATTTCCCCAGCGGGGTGTATTTATTCTGGTGTGACCGCTTTTAGGGACACCCTTACAGGTGGTATACATCACCATGAACTGTTATGTTTAGTTCCCCTCTTCATTCTGTTAATACTCTGCCCTCAGTTCATTATGGTTGCCACAGAGTGAGAGGAGGCTTGCCAGTGAGGGACTTGCGGATGAGATTGTTCCAATTTGTATTTGCCTGTCACCCACATGATCAACCCCAGAGATTGGAGGCTTGACCACATTTGCCACAGTGATCCGCTTTGCATTTTCCTGTTCTCTGGTTTGTCGTCTCAGAGCCAAAGTTGAGACAATTGCTTTTATGAATTTACATTTTGAAGATGTTGCTAACTTCTTTCTCTTGATCATGTAGCTGCCCAATGTGTATGTACTTGCTGGCTCTGCACTAATTTCTGTCATCGCTGCCTATCACGTTTACGGCATGTGTTTCAGCAATGCATATCATTGATGGGTCTGAGTTCTCCTTGTCTCATTCTGTGAGGATTAGGTGGCAGCACGTTTCACCAGTCTATTCCTCAAGTAGCTCAGGTTATGGTCTCTAGGTGTGATCCCAGGGCATATATCCTGTTTCATCACGTGCAGACCACCACGCCTGAAACCCCTTTCCTATAGCAGCTGTGAGGGAGGAGGGCGGGGATAAAAAGAGAGTGCACATCCAAAAATATAGTGAACCCACAGGCCTATTATTTTATCTGAGTGAATATTGCCCATCCCTGGTCTGCATTCCATAGTTCAATAAATTATCCTTCATTATTGTGGCATGATTTTCTCATTTGTGTGCTCTGGTTTTGGAGGAATGGTTGGATCCATTTTAGGGCAGAGATTGATCTCTCCACCTATTCTCTCTGTCACATAATTAGAGGTTGTGGCCAACCGCGTAGTTGAAGGCAGAAGGGAGGAGAATTCCAGATGCTTTGTGGTCTTCAGTATCTGATCTTTGTGACTGGTCAGAAGCCTGACTGGTACTCTAAATAACCCTGACATTGTTGCGTCTCTTTAGTATACAGGAGTTTGCACGCGCATGGTAATTTGGATATAGACTGCTAGATGGGTTATGCTGTGCGATCCGTGGTTTGTGTCTTCAGAGGGAATAATATTTACATGCTTCAGTAGATCAAGGCCTTTACCTTCATAGAAGGAAGGACACATTAATTAGTTGCATAATGTCAGGAGTGAGAAATGGGAAGAATAAAACCTCTGTTTTAAATTTTAATAGAAAGAGACAGCGGTTGCAGCAACATATCATCTTTATCCCAAAAGGTATGCATGGGACATGTTTCCACAAAATTGTTGATACTCAAGGTGATTAGAACTAACACTAGATGCACTGGTCTAAAATATAAAGCATGTAATCTCAGCATGCTTTCTAAGTATTGGATACATTCACTCCTTGTAAAGTCTCTGACGTTTAATACCCATCACTATGGTTTCAAACATAACCTTGAGGAAGTCATCAGTACATTGGTACACCACGGCTAACTCCATCATGGCAGAGGACTGGGCACCCTGATGTATAGTGTTCCTTCTATGCCGTGAAGGCATTCGGTGAGATTGGTGGGCAATGGGACAAGTTGTGGAAGTCATTTGGAGCATTGCAAGCTGTATACTGAAAGAGGCGTTATTAGGTTGTTTTAATTGGCATTAAGAGCTTGTTGGGCCTGGGAAAAATTGGTGATAAATTCTGACGTTGAATGTAAAGTGGACGAAAAACCTCAAGCACTTGGCAGGAGGTATTTCTTCCACTTTTCCTCCAGAAAATAGAGGAATTACAACGAGCAGTTATTCCTAACCAGTGGAGTCCTATGGGACTTCAACACAGGGATTTTCACCCCTTCAGAATCAGGAGGATTTATCTACAGTTCTGAGGCGGGTTTATGGCACTGACAAATCCATCAAATTTGTAATGAGGGCCAAAGAGGTGATATTGGAAGACAATGAATTGAAAAGAAGTCTTGGTAGACAATTGTCTGGGGAGAGACTTTGCTGGTACAAAGAAGTTGCCCATGAATGGCTGCTGTCCACAGGCTGGAAGTGTTATGACTAGGACGCAGTAGATCAGGTGAGGGTGGAGAGTGTGAGCGGATTTCACAGTGCGCTGAGAAGATGTGCAATACTCTTTCCTCTCTTACAGGACATGTAGGATTGGTTTCCAACACACATCTGAATCCAAATCTCTACAGCAGAGCACTCAATTGTGTCAGGATGGAGGTGTCCCAGAGACTCGAGAGGTATCCAAGCACTCTCCGGGAAGAGAGGACCCTGTTGAGGAATGCGACCTTCCAACCGTGGCCCAAGACCAGGAAGAGGGTTCGAGGTAAGATGTTGAGCGGTCACATGTGAGTGAGGGCCACATGGGTGGGCATGCTTTCATCTATCACTCCTTCTCTAACTATGTATTACACAAAAAAACAGATCACTCCACCCCACAAATCACACACGAAAATCATTATTCTGCATTTCACACGCAGCCTGAAGATTAACTCTCAAATAAAATGTTGTGCTGGGTGGGAAGCTTAAGCGCAACACTCTCACTTTAGGAACAGGACAAAGTCGTGCGAAATCGTTTGTATACCTGCAGGTTGGCTGACCCAGCCCTTCCTACTCCCAAGGTTGATATGTTGGGTACCACAAGCAGTTAATAATGGTCACACTGATTATGACAGCACTTAGAAACTGGAAAAATCCGGTATATGAACTGCTATACAAATCAACTATTAGTAGTATTATTGCTGTAAAAAACGATGCCTCCCTGGAGACCACGCCAACTCAGATGCACCCTTATCCCCTCTGTGACCACATCACACTTCCATGGGGCTCTGTTCATGGTGGCTTTCACTTCCTACGGCTTGCGCCTCTACCCGACACATGTACCCCTTCCTCTCATTGGTCAGTCGTGATCACCCACCATGTAGAGTGATGGGGCCCATGAAGCTCATGCAGCTCACAATTTCATGTGGACATGCGCCTCTGTGGCAGGACACCTCTGTGGCCCTAGATGTTAATTAATATAAGCCATACCACCACTACTGTTTTGTGTGTCCATACTGAAGATGTATCATCCATTTTTACTATTCATTGTCACGTGGCATTTTACCAACTCAGGCCTCCGACTTGCACGCCATTGTTTGCCACATGTTCTATTCATCCTCTCCCCCATCCTGACCTTTTGGTAACAATGGAGGAAGGCTGGACCTTGGCCAGAAACCCATGAATACTGAGGTCCCCGTACAATAGGTTCATTTAAGATTTCAAATTCTATTGTATGCATGGCTCTAAATTATGTTATATGACCCTGAAATAGTAGTCTCCTTCCTTGTCCTCTTTCTCGCTCTTTCTCTGGTACTTTCTTCTCTCTGTTTAGCTATGTAGATGGTTTGTAGGCTGTACCCAGCCTGTCTTCTCGCAGCCTCTTTTTGTCCGCCCTGTTGATTGGAGCGGTTTCCTGGAGCATCTATTGTCTAACCACACTCTGTCTTTGCTGTCCTCTACCTCGTACTCTGCAGTATCTTTCTCTGGAAAGAGTGAGCCTCAGTTTAACACTGTCCCTCCTGCAGGCTGCCTGGAGTTTGTGAAGCGCCAGCTCTTTCGCATCGGGGACGACTGGTATTTTCTCTTTGCACTGGGGGTGATCATGGCGCTAATCAGCTTCACCATGGACTTCACCGTGTCTAGGCTCCAGAATGGTAATTTACATTTGTTAACAGCTCTCCAAGCCTTTCTACTGTTATATACAGTCTTTGAGTCCAACCAGTATGTACTCTAATATACTATCCCTGAGTCCAACCAGTTTTTTGTTGAAGTCAATGTTTTCCTAATAATATATTGATTTTGCTAAACCTCTGCACAACTACTTTCAAGAAATGTACAATTTTAAGAAATGGTTAGATTAAATGTACCGTAAATTAGTCTTGGAAAGAAAAGAAAATTAAAGCCGAGGTGGAGAATGACCAGTGAAGGTGGCTAAAAGAAGAGCTGGAAACATGGGAAGAGCAGGAAAAGTCCAGACACCGGTCTGGTGAGAAGTGATTTCTCCATCATGGGGACATTGGGAGGAAAGATGGGGACATGGGAATGAGAATGTGGTATTTTAAGTTTATTTTGAGGGTCAGAGGAGATGGGACATGGAGGATTATGAAATTACAAATACATGCTGTAGGATCAATGCACTTAATGTATTTATAAACGTTTATCAACATGCACTGCACAGTCATAAAAAAAAACACACCTCTAGTCAAGAGTTGGCAAACCACCTAATTTCTTCCATGAAATAATCGTACAAATCAAATTCAAGGGACTACTATTAGTATTATTTATGATTATTATGGTATTTATTGGGTGCAGACCTAGCTTTGAGAAGCAATGGAGCGCTTTACAGAGTGTAAACAATACAGATACATAACGGAACGCTTTATAGAGGTAAACAACATTACATATGCATAACGGAGCACTTTTCAGTGAGCACAACAGAACAGACATACAGCGGGGGTAGGTGTAAACACTGGAGGGGGGTCTGTACTCCTGCTCTCTATATGGTAGAGGAGAGGCACAGAGGACCCCAGCCAAGATTCTCTATTACAGTAGCAATAGACGAGCAATCAATGCCTATCTTCGCAGGAAATGATGCGGGCTGCTTCTGAAGTACAGTGTAGTCCTCAAGCACCCACAAAGGAATGTCCGCACACTGTATTAGTTAAAACATAGTCTTTATATAATTAATGTTCAGGGTTATGTACAATATCCCAATAACTCACTTTGTACTCGGTTATCTACTATGGCAAATCTATACAGTTCTACGTGGTACCACAATCACTATTCGATCTCTTTAAAGTGCATCAACTGTACGGTTTTAATGTCACACAAATCAGTTCGTAGAGGAAACCAACAATAGATATAAGAGGAAAGCAGTGGTTAGAACAATTGGTAGAATACTGGCCCCATTGCCTAGACACAGTTCTGTGTGGAGATCCCCCCACCTGGGCAACCGATAGAATAAAGATAGATCACAATCCCAGTCCATATATTGTTCCCAAGAGTCTTTCCAATAGTTCAACAACCCCCAAAGTACCTGGTGTTGTAGGGTTCCTTGTCGGGAAATCGATGGCCTTTCTTGAGTGGACTCCCTTTAAGGCAGGAGCCACGGGTCATCGAATGTCCGGTGATGAACAGGGTGAACTACGGCAGTGAAATGGCAGCTTTGTTCCTAGTGGTGCTCGTCGACAACGGAGCATAGACGTCCTGCAAGGAAAAGGCATGCGGGGCACCTCACTGTCAATAGTTCAGGACTGCAAAGAGTTTGAAGAACTGTGGCCCAGGATGGGTGTCGAGTCGTCCGGCGTCTCTGTGATCTTTAGGTGGCAGGAAACCCAACGGTGAATGCTCCTCGGCGCGTCGACGTATCGACTTTCTCCGGCAGGACAAAGTGGTCGACTGTGCAGACGAGAGCGTCCTTAGATCAAATGTTCTTAGGGATCGGGAGCACTGCGGCTCTGGTCGGTGGCGGTGGTCATCGACTGTGACAGACAACAGTCTGGGCACTTCTCCTTGGGTTTCCACGGCAGTCCCCATCTCCGATCGGCAGCCTTTCATAGGTCTGTCTACCAGGGAGCTTTGGCAAAGATCAACTGGTTCACAATGGTCCCTCGTAGCTCGGGGAGGGGTCTCCTTACCAGGTCCTCTCTTGGATCAGTTCTTGGAGACACAACCTCTTTCAGATCGGCGAAGTAGGGCAACAGCAATTCTTCTCTTCCAGCAGGGCTTCAAGGTCAAGCTTCAGTTTCAACTCCAGTTTCTCTTCAGCTTCCGAACGATTTCTAGCAGTGTGAGGCCCCGAGATATACTAGTTGATCTCCCATTAATTCTGCTTGGTCACTCTCAGGCAACCAATCACTCAGAAATGCATTCAGGCAATCGGGGACACGGTGCATTCTGGCCATTCTTCTCCATCCAGACACTCACAACACAGAATGTGGATTCGGACAAGTACTACGCCATTCAACACTACTGTCATAATGCCCGCTCCCGGGGAGCCGGTTCAAGCCCTGCGTCCACGAAAGCGGACATCCAGTCCCCAAGGAAGGACCCAGCAACCCCATATAGGGGCCCTTTGGACAGTGTCCTGGCGCCTATGGCGCCAGGCTCATAAAAGACATCAGTCCTGGCGCCATAAGCGCCAGGCTCATTTTGGGAGTGCTTGGGTGCACTTACCTGATGCAGACCATGCTGCAGGATCCCGGCCTCCTTGAGGCCTGAAAGGAACGACTTTACCTGTGGGACTAATTTACCATCCGGGCGTGGTCGGGGAAGGATACATACCTGATTGGAGGAAGGATACATACCTGGAACTTCTTCCAAGGCTATTTAAACCCCACCCGAACAGCCACACGTGCTTCGCGTTGTTCTGCATCTAGCAGCTGGACGCTCACCGTGTCTGCTCCTGCATCCTGACTTCTGCCACGCCTGCCAGCATCCTGGATCACCTGCAAAGGAAGAGAAGAAGAGAACAGAAGAAGGAAAAGTCCTTACCTGCTAAATCCCGGAGACATCTCGCCGACAATCCTGAAAAGGAAGACTTTAATTTAAAAACTCATTGCGTCGATTGCTGCAGCGCCGCATTCCACTCACCTTTACAGGGCGCCTCCATGTTCAGCAGCGATCATCCGGATTCGCAGTCACGCCCCAGCGCCTAGGGAGAAAAAGACCAGAACAAAAGGTGAGAGAGAGAAGGGAATAAGGAAAGCTAAATCTCCATGTTGAGACTTACCTGTTGATTCATTCCCTCTTCATTTCGGGTCCGCGCCGCATCCTGGCATTTCCGGACCCCGGCACCTAAGGGGAAAAAGAGACATCAGCGTTAATGAGCGAATGAAAAGACATTACCAAAAAACGCTCATTAAAGACTTACCTGATTTCTACAAGGATTTCACCTCTCATCTCGGGTCGGTGCCTGTTCCCCGGCATTCCGTACCCCGGCCCCTATGGGGAAAAAGACACTAGCATTAGTACATTAATGCATGGACACAAGGGGAACCTCTTATCAAAAAACTTACCTGGAAGCCAAGCAAGTTTGGTTCTCACCAATCCGAAAATCCAGTGAAGTAACTGGATACCAACGCGCCCCTGCATCAGAAGCAGGATGGAGAGCTCGTCCTTCCAGACCCTAAGGTGAGACGCTACGAGAAATCACAGAAGGGTTTCGAGGAGGGTGAGAGGGGAAAGTGGGAGGCCGATTGCATTACCCCGCAGACAGTCAATCCCCTATTTTCGCCTACAGAAGGATACTTCTGCGAGCCAGGCAAGCCAGATTTGGGGGCCCGGTCCAGTCCGTCTTCCGAACTCTGCGCATCACCTTAGAAGAGGTCACAGCAGCGCGAACCAGGCCAGCGCCTCCGTTGGAGTCAGGTGAGCGTAACAACTACACACTGTATTCGTACCAGTTTCGGGCAGGGCTGTCTCAGTCAGTCAAACACCAGATACCAGACATCCACAACAAGAAGTGTATATTGGTCACACACTCCTTTCACCCAGGTCCCACCCACAGGTGTACCCCCAACATGCGGTCGTTGGGAAGGCTCCAGCAAGTCTGGTCGGCACTTCCCCACACTACCATATATGGAACTTCCACCCAACAGCCAGTCAGGGGGAAGGGACAGAGTCAGGGCTTCCCGGGACTTCGGGAAGATCAAGGTAAGAGGGGATGGAAGGCAAGAGGCCACGGGGCCATCTTGTCTCCATCAGGAATCTACCGATTCCAATGACAGGGCCTGGGCAACCCAAAATGGAGGACGCTCAGGGCACCAGTCATTTCAGCACGGAGCTGCCACCAGCCGTATCCTGCTCTGTGGGCCACCCACAGGTGCCCAAAAACATACTCTAGGGGCACAGGGTTGCACCCCTACCCATGGGTGCCATAAGGGTATACCATGGGTCTGTACACCAAACCAAAAGAGAGAGCTGCACCGCCAGGAGTCCCACATGCACTCCTGCGTGGAAAGCATGACAGAACACACAATAAAAAGTCAGTAAAGGACAAGGATACGGAGGCCCTCTCCCTCTGATGCATTTGCAGCATCACAGTAGTATGAAGAGGGGTACAGAGGAGGGGTACAGCTGTACCGGATGGCGGGGAGGAGAGGGGCAACGTATTGGCCTGGGTGTTGAGGAGGAGAGACTCCTTGAAGAGGTGGGTCTTGAGTTAATTTCGGAATTGTTGGAGCGTGAAGGGAAGTCTGATGCCGACGGGTAGGAGGTTCCATAGTCTTGGGGTGTAAGCAGAGAAGGCTTGTTTTCTGGTCCTTTCCTTTTCGCAGCAGTGGATTTCAAGTCTGTGCATGTCGTGGCCTCTGGTGGTGCGCTGTCCGGTGGAGATGCAGAGATTCTCTGCGAGGTAGCTGGGTAACTTGAAGGTGACTTCCTGATGGATGATGCAACAAGACTTGAAGGTGATTCGTGCGTGCAGTGGGAGCCAGTAAAGGTTGATGAGATCCAGGCTGATGTGGTCATATCTTCGTAGACCTTTGAGGCACACAGCCACTTGTAGGACACTTCTCAGGGGCACAAGGATGGATTACTGGAGGCATTCAAGGAGTGCATTGCCCCCATCCAGGTGGGATAGTACCAGTGCTTGGTGGATCTAAAGCTGTCTCGAGGGAGGAAGGGCTTGACTTTTCACAGTAGCTAGAGCTGATACCAAGCTGTCAGTTTTGTTACCTAAGTGTGTCTTGAAAGTGAGGTGTTTCTCGATGTGGAACTTGAAGGACTTGGCACAGGAGGTGAGCTCGGGTGTGAAGCCCTCAGAAATCATGGTTGATAGCTAGGTCTGTATGTCTGCGTGTTCAGTGTTGTTGGTGCGGAGTACGAATTTGGTCTTGGAAGGGATTGAGCTTCAAGTATGCACTGGTCATCCAGACTGGATCAGTGAGAGGCAGGTTTTGAGCCTATGGATGCCCTTGGAGTCGATCTTTAGGTATAGCTGTGTGTTGTCAGCATATTGGTGGGTGTGGATGTTGTGTGTGGTTAGGAGGACTCCCAGAGGACTACAGAGGAGAACGTACGATCATCCACAGTCACACTTTGGAAACCCAGAAAAAAGCCTTCTGATCATTCAAGAACTTACCAATGGAGTCTCTCATGCAAGACCTCATCAATGTCCACTTTAGATGGGCCGATCTACCTCAGATTGACCAAGACTGCAAATTACTTCTACAAGAGCTCAACGCCACCCTCACAACCAAGATCAATCCATGCTTCAGTGAAGCAATGCACGCTCAAACCTAAACCTTCAACACCGTGATACACTCAAGAGCTCAACTTCAACAAAAGAACCATCAGAAAACAAGAAAAAAACCTGGCAAAAATCCTGAAACATGTCCGACCATGACCTGCTCATGGAACTCTGTGCTGCACGCAGATGACTGTTCACCACTGCCAAGGGTAACTACTACCAAACCACTGTACCAAGGCCAGCAATTAAAGCAGAGCCCTCATTAAAGCCATCAAGCATTACATCAACCCTCTGCCCAACCTATCCATACAGCACTTCACTGAGCACTCCACATCAACTCTTTCTTCATCAACAAGATCAGCATGATCTGCCAGCACACAGACACAAACGCCACATAAACACCAAAGCCACAACTGACAGCACACTTCATATCCCATCTTGCAAATCCACCACTACCCAGACAGCTTTCAAGACAACCCCTACAGAAGACCTTGCTGCCACCCTAGCATCCCTAAAGGCCACATCATGCGTTGACAACATCCTCCCTGCCTTTGTACTCAAGACCCTACTGACTAAAGCACTCCTCCCTTATCTGACAATCATCAACAGCTTTCACTTAAGGCAACTTCCCCATGAGACTCAAGACTGCAGAAATCCTCCCGCTTCTCAAGAAACCAGCATTGGATCCTGACGACCACAGCAGCTACCACCACTGGTTTATAGTGATTTACATTGAGAAGAAAAAACAACAAACCAAAGCATCTAACAAAAAAGGTCGAATGCCAAAGCATCGACAGGCTATCTTTTAAATGTAAAAGTGCATTTCCATCTAAACCAGTCCATCAAAAATATAAAGGGCTGGTTTCAATGGAAATGTAGTTTTACATGTAAAAGATAGCATTTGAATCCTTTTTTTGTAAGTTTAAAAAGTTACATGGAGCTGTCTAGTGCTGAAATTTCGGGCCAGCTCCTTGTAACGTTTGTATTTTTTGTTTTTGTTATATTGGGGGGGGTTCTCCTCCCCAACCCCCAAACCCCCAACCCTAACCCTAACATAACCCTTAATCTAACCCTAGCCCCAACCCTAGCCCTAACCCTAATCTAACCCGTAATCTAACCCTAGCCCCAACCCTAACCCGAGCCCCAACCCTAACCCTAATGTAACCCTTAATCTAACACTAGCCCTAACTCTAACCCTAACCCCAACCCTAACCCTAATGTAACCCTTAATCTAACCCTAGCCCCAACCCTAACCCTAACCCTAATGTAACCCTAACCCTAACCCTAGCCCCAACCCTAACCCTAACCCCTAACCCTAACCCTGATCTAACCCCTAATCTAACCCTAGCCCCAACCCTAACCCCACTAATTTCGATGGATCCATCGAATTATATACAACGAAATGGCTATTCGATGGAATGGAATTTCGTTGCATATAATTCGATGGTATGGCTGTCAATGCTTTGGTTGTCAATGGTTGACCAGATACCACCACCACTCCATCAGCCATCTTCCTAGGTAAGAACCTAGAGAACGCAGTTACCATGCAACTCCTCCAACACATCAAAGCCAACAAACTCCTTCAGTCCTACTGATGTGGCTCAAGACAAATATGTTATGTTGTCTTATACTGCACACTGTTACCACTGGGGCGGTCTCCAGGCGCTCACGTGGCTCTGCAAGAAAGATACAAGATTGAAATAGCTACACTAACATTATACATTGTCGCAGAGTGATCAGCGAGTTCATCCTCAGCTGATTCAATTCATACCTTTCTAACCACCACCAATTCATCCAAATGGATTCTTCAGATCATCAACTCTACCGTCACCTGTACAGTTCTGCAAGGATCCATCCTCTGCTCCGTGATCTTCAACCTTTACATAGAACCGATCAGACCCCTTCTGGCTCCACACAACATCCCCATCCACCCATGCACAGATGACGCACAGCTCTATCTCAAGATATCTTCCATCAAAGACATGCACAGGTTCAAGGCCTACCTCACATTGATCCATTCCTGGATGCCCAGTGCTTACCTGTAGCTCAACCCCTTCAAGACCGAATTACTATTGCTGACTGACAAAACCAAACAACCTGGCATCCAGACCTGGCTTTCCAATACGAACCTCAAGGGCTTCAGACCTCAGATGGCCACCTGAGCCAAGTCTCTTGGTTTTGACATCGACAAAGCATGCATGCATGCATCTTTCAAGCAGCACAAGGCAAGAACGACACAAACTGCTTGGTGCCAACTTTCTGTCCTGCAGAAAATAAATCCCTTGATCCCAGAAAACAACTTCAGATCTGCTGTCCAAGCCTTGGTCCTCTTGCAGATGGATTGTGTCAGTGCCCTTCTGGAAGACCTTCCAGTGAATTTCTTGGCACCCCTGAGATGTGTTTTTTTTTTTTTTTTTTTTTTTTTTTTTTTTATTGCAATTTCTAGTTTCTTACAAACTTTTATTACAACTTTCTTCCTCAATCGCTTCACCCCTACAATTACGTTGACATCTAGAATTTGCCAGTTCCTTGGTTCATGATTTCATAATTTCATAATTTGCTCCAGAAAGTTTATAACTGCACAAGTCAAGTGAACTGAGGTCCCGCTTAAAATTTTCAGCCACAGTTCTTCCATACAATCGGTTTGAGGGGCGAACCTAAGTAGATGGAGAGACCTTGTGTCCTTCAGTGAGTGACAATCAGTCAGAAGATGTTTTAGGGATTCTGAGTGATTTCCACAGAACCTACATGAGGGGTCTTTTACGTTGTCGATGTGTCGGAGAAAGCACATTTGTCTGGTTTTGTGGAGGTTTGTTCTTAAACGCAGAAAGCCATCTCTGTGATGGCGAGACGGGAATGTGCTCAAATATTTTGGTAAGCAGTCTAATTTATTCGGAATCATGCTCAGATCTATTGCGGTCTTTAATTCATTGAGTTTTTCCATGTTGTCAATCCAGAGATGACATCTCAATTTTTTTTTTGCGTTTTGGGGTCGTTCTATCAACATCTCCATGTTGATGTGTGCAGCTTGCATAATTGATTTTACTTTTTCGGCCCATACTTTTTGTAAGGTGTTTGAATTTAAGTTATTTTGTGAGTTGAACAGTTTAAACGCTGGCTCAACCTTCTCCAAGGACATCTTTCGTAGTAAAGTCATTGATTTCCAAATGACAGCTCCGTACATTGGTTCAAGTCCCAACTCGTGGCGAATTACTGATACTGACAGGTATTTAGGGAGTCTTAACATGCGACGCCAGAATAAGCCCTCAAGTTTTGGCCAGATCCTGAGGTCGATGTTCCAGCCTGTCTCTGCACCAAACGTCAAGGATGGTATCACCTTTTGTTGGTAGAAGGTACGTACTGGAATCAGGGAGAATTTTCCAAATTGTGAATGTATCTTTGCACCTTGTAGGGACAAGATTTTTATTCTTTTTTCAAGTTCAGACACCCAGCTCCATTCTCTTATAGACATGGAGAATGGAATCCCCAAGTATCGAATTGAGGTCACTTCCTCAATCGTGACATTGTTTATAATCCACTTGAATTTCTTGTTTTTCTGGCTCTCGCCATCACCTAATTTCAAAATTTTTGTTTTATCAACATTAATTTTTAGGTCGTGATCCATCATATAGCTGTTCAATGCATTTAGTAGCCTCTGTAGCCCTATTTGAGTTTTGTCAACTAGGACAAAGTCGTCGGCGTAAATCAGGTAGCTTACAGGAGTGCCGTTGAGTTTGGGAGGAAAGCAGTGGGTATTTGTTAATGCGTCGGACACATCTGCAATGTATAATTTGAAGAGTTCCGCTGCTAGAGGGCAGCCTTGCTTCACTCCTTTTTTTTGTTGGAATAGCTTCAGAAAGTACACCGTCCTTGTTCAGCCTTATTTTGACTGATGTTGATTCGTGTAAGGCTTTTATGGGATTTAATATGTTTGGAGGACAGTTCCATTTTTTCAGTTTTCCCCAGAGTTTTTCTCGGTTGATTCCGTCGAAAGCATGTTGTAGGTCTATAAATGCAAAAAACAGTATTCCCTTGGTCCTCAGGGCTTCCAGCTTTAGTAGATTAAGTATAGCAAGGTTGTTTTCGGTGCCCACTCCCTTTGTAAAGCCAGTTTGACGTACATCGTTTAATCCGCAGCGGCGTGCCCAAGCTGAGATCTTTTTTTGTAGAAACGAGGCAAAGACTTTCCCGATGGTATCCAGTAACGCGATAGGGCGATAATTGGCAGGTACATCTCTGTTGCCCTTTTTGTAGATCGGGACAATGATAGCCTCCAACCAGGATGACGGAATTGTCCTGGAGGAGGCTATTGTCACGAATAGATCGGCTATGAACTTTGCCCATTCTTGAGGATGTTGTTTAAGCATGATGTTCGATATTCCATCTGGGCCAGCTGCTCGGGAATTTTTTTACTTTGTTATGGCGCCATGTATGGTCTTTGCGGTCTCTGCGATATCCCAGCGCACGTTTTCACCATTTTTTCCGTCCACCAACATAATGCTAGTGGATGAGAAGATGTTTCCAAAATGCGCTACCCAGGCCGCCTCGGGTATACCGTTTGCCATGATTACAGCTTGATTTGGCTGATCCATATTTAAGATTTTCCAAATGTTTCTGGTGTTCTGAGATCTTATTAAGGACAACATCTCCTCGCCACGTTCTTGATCACGTTGGAGGGCAAAAGCTTTTGTCCAGTTTCGATATAATTGTTTTCGGTGTTTAATTTTTGCTACTTTGTTAACGCTACTTTCTGCTCTTAGTTCTTTCAGATCTTTCCTCAGTTTCTTTCTCTCGTTATTCTGAGATACACTCCATGTGTGTTTGTGGTTGGACACTGACGTGTTCTTTCTTGGTTGGGAGCTGGCCACAGTTAGGAGAATGGCAGGATAATCAGTAAAGGTTGTTGATGCTTCATTTTTTAGTTGAAAGTCGGCAGTGAGGTGTTGTATCTGTTTTGAGGACATCCGGATTCTGTTGCGGCTGGCGTTCACCTCTAAGTGGGTGCATGCCGTGCTGCTTAGACGCTTACAGTGGGGTTGCCAGTGCATTTTCAACGGAAAATGATCGCTGTTCTTCGTTGGCGTAATCTGCATATTAATGATTGTCGGCATCAGGTTATTTGAGACCCAGATGTAATCCAGGGTTTTCTTTAGTCCCATGTTCGTCCACGTAATTTGCGGCGGAGTGTCACCCGGGACATTGCCGTTTAACATGGTACAATCTCTGGCTTCCATAGCCTCCTGCCATCTTGTTCTTTTAGAAGAGTCCGTGGGATCCTTATTGCAGCAATGATTGAAGTCCAAGTGGTTTCCATTGAACCAAGATGTATTTAAGTCACCACACACAATTATCCACAGGTTGTAAAGCTTTCTTAAATTTGTGTCGATTATTGTTGTTATTGAGTGAATAAAAACCCCAGCCGAGATCTTTGCAGGGTTCCAATATACGTTAACTAGCAAAAGATGTTGAGGTGAGCTGAGGTCTTTTCTAGCTTCGCTGATTTTTCTTACGAGTAGAGTTGACTGTACATGGCCATTAGGGTTCGATGTGTCTGCCACTTCCCAACCTGTTCCTATTTTTATCAATGTCAGTAATCCTGAAGACGGTCGACCTCTCGCATTTTTGCTTGCAGGATTTATTAGTATGTGGTAGCCGTCTTTTACGGGAAGCTGTCGCATCCAGGTCTCTTGCAGGCATATTATAAAGTTGTCTTCGAGGTCTACTGGGAAGTTGTTATATAAGTGCCCGAATCCTCTGGTATTCCATGAAATCAGGGTGTTGACGGCCTCAGGTTCACCATTATCTAGTTAGTGTTTTTTCTTGTCGTATTGTGAGGTCCTGTTTTTCTTGGCAGATGTCAAGTTTGAGTTCAGATGCCTTCGAATCTGCTCACGCCGGTAACTCAGGATGTTTTTTTGTTCATATTCCTCAGATAGGTTATCTCTGTACTGTTTGGCTGATTCCAGATATTCAAGGATTTCAAAGCCGAGCCGTAATATGTCTTCTCTTGCCCCCATCATAGATCTTCTAACTGCATGTGAGTTGACATGTAGTAATACGCAATCGAGTCTTTCTTCGGAGTAGTATTCGACAATTTGAATGTCGTCAGATGAAATTGTCCTTAGAGAAGGGACTGAATGCAGAAGGCGCATAACATTGCCACGATTCAGATTTACATCAGAGTCGTCAGCCAACACGTTGGTCAATTTGATTTTCTTTGCTGTCATAACGCGGTGTTTCTCAACAGAGGTGCGTTTTTTTCTTGTGTCCCTGAGTTTATGATTCTGAGCGATTGTACGCTTTGGATTTAAAACTGTGACTAGGTTTTCCTCACTGATGTTTTGGTTAAGATGTTTCCCCCCGATTAAGTTACTATCAGACTTTATTACATCTGGTATGCATTTCTCATTTGGTTTTGTTGGCAAACGTGTTTGATTTTCTTTTATTTTCCAAGGATTGTTATGTGGTTGAATGTGATGCTCAAGGGGGGTCTTATCAATGTTCGACATGTTGACGTCGTGGATATGGCCGCCGTCCACACTCACGTCGTGTGAGTAAGTGGACAGGTTACAAAGTTCCTCAAGGTCATTTATGGTTGAGTCGCTGCCAGAATCCGAGACCACCCTCCTTCGCTTGTGTGGATTTGGTTTTATTGGCTTAGTCACATGGTTTTGCACATTTTTCTTCAGGAATGGATGGTTGGCTGTATTTTCTTCTTCTTTTTTTTTTTTGCAGTTTTCTCTGTTAGAGACCGGGGTCTGGAATAGAGATTGACTCTTTGACAGATTTCCTGATGTGTTGTCACGGACAAAGATTTTCGATTTTGGAGGCGTTGTTAAATTTCTAATGAATTTCTTTGAAATTGGAAGTTGTTTTGGTACCGTTGTAAATCTTGTCTTTTCTTTTTATTGTGTGGTTCACTACTTGGGGGTCCTCCTGGTTTTCTATTTTGTGTGGAGCAAGGCGTCTTTCCAGTTTGGAGGTTTTTTGCTCCCCCGTGGAAAATACCAAAAGAAGCCTTTAGATTTGAGCAGCTAGGAGCTGCTGGGGGGAGATCCCAGATGCTAGGAGGGACTTTGCCTTTTAGATTTGGATGTGCTTCGCTTTCATTTGGCAGTTGAAAGCCCTCCGCTGAGCACGATTGAGGTTTCATGGGAGTGTCAGATTTGGAACTTGTTTCTTTCGCTTTTAATACCTGTTTTAGTGAATTTACTTCAGTTTTTGCTTGAGGATAAGTAACACCTTGCACGTTCACCTGGACTATTTTCCCAGGGAATGTTATTGGCAGTACAGCTGTGTCACCCGAATTTGTGTGTTGACAGGTTCCATTTTCCGAATTAAACAATTTTGATGGGGTTGGACTTGTATGCAGAAGAGATTTTTGCATGAATGTCGACAGGTCATCCATTTGAGTCTTTGCTTCATTTGAATTTTTTTCGATCAGTAGGACTATTTTTCTGAGGCCATCTTCCATCTCCAATTGATCTTTTCTTCGTTGTTCCAACTGCAGGTTAAAGTTATGTTCCAGCAGAGATACTTTTTCTGTCAGGTGACCAATGATTGCACCATTACTGTGAAGTGTTTCATTCATGCTTTCGTATAACTTTATGAAGGGTATTAAAGCCTGAGATGTCGCTGCCAGCACGTTGTTATGTATTTGTATTGCTGCAGCGACCGAAAGATTAGATTTTGCTTCGGAAATTGAGTCCATTGGGTTAGGCAGTTTTGGCTTGTGGTTACCGTTATATTCGGAGTCGTCCGCTTGAAATGGTAGACGTTGTTTCTCTCGACCTGCATCAGCGGATACAAGTTTGTGGGCGTGCAAGGGGGTCGAGCACTTTGGTGCGTTGTCACCACCTTTGTTTGTCGCAAACTTTGGTCTAAGCATAGTCTCCCCCACTTTCTCAACTCGATCATTTCTTAGCACATGAGGCCGAAGTGGACTAGCAACACCTCTCACCCGATTCGGTGAGATAACCAATGTTTGTTCTTCTTTATCTCGAGGACTAGGTTTTTGTTGGTAGTTTGTTGTTCCTGATTCAACATTGGTAGTAGACTCCAAAACTAACCTTGTGTGATTGTTGGAACTATTTTCATCTTTTCCTTCAGGGAAATTTTCTGACAGTTTTGCTTTCATTAAATCGAAATCGGCTTGTAGCTTTTGTGTAAGTCGAGCCTCCCGACCAGACAAATCAGTTATAGTGTTTAATGGTCTTATAGAGGGAGTAAAATGTATGGAATTTGCTGGCGTGTTCTTTTTATTGCTGTGAACTGGTTTATAATTGTTTCCTGTACTTAATTTAGACGGTATATTGTTTGTCAATTGATTGATCAGGGGGAGACTGTTCTGAGACAATCTGCGGGAAGTTGTAATGGCAGCAGAATGAGCCCCATCCTTGTTGCGAAAGTGAAATGGTAACGTTTTGGGGTTTTGTTGGGTGCATGAAGGATCCGAGTTTAGGAGCTCGGCATCCGACACCTCAAAGGGAGAGTAAAATAGCTCTTCTCCGTCTTCATTACTCTCTTCAGGTGTACAGCGCGGATGTAGTATCTTGCATGCAGCGTCGAAATGTGTTTTGCATGTGTGTTCCACGCAATCGATATTTTAAACAGGAGCAAGTTCTGTGTTCAAGAGCATGGGTTCAGGTAAGTTTGCAGTTTTCTCAAGGAGACCCGCTTTTGGCTTGTCTCGTTGGACATCTGAACAACCAGTTTGTTCACAGCTTGCCACCTCTCTGGCGTGAGGTTGTTCCAATACGTCTCGCACGTTTTCCTGGGAGACAGAGGCTGAGATAGCCACATCCATTGATGCAGCAAGTGAACAGCGACTCTCCACGGGGCACAATCCGTTTTGTGTAATGTCAGTGGCCGATGTTGAGGGAGAGAATGCTGATGCTGGTGGAGGCACAATAATGGGGAATTCAAGGGAAGCATTTGGGGAGAGGGATGGGGCCAATTGAAGTTCCTGGTTAGAGCTCAAGATGCTAGTCGCATTTCCCACTAGATTTTCTCCTGGGTTGTTGAACTTATTTTTACCCCCGGGAACGGCTGTCGGGGGAATGGAGTCTGAATCAACCGACATCTGGTTCGAGGGGGAGTCACACCCAGTTTCGCTCAAGGACTGTTTTGTTTTGAGACGAGTTAATGAACGGGTATCCATGGGCAAGAGTCTTCCAGGAAGCTGGCTGCGACTCGACACGATTACCTTGTATGTTCTACTCGTGTACTAGGGTGTATTGGTTTTGCAAGATGTCTGTGTATTTGTTGGGTTTTCTGGCGGGATCAAGAGAGTTTTGTCTCCACAGGCTCACTCCGGCACCACCAGCACCTAACAGCCGCACAACAGCCGATGTGCTTTACTCCCTCGGGCTTAACGCCGCAAGGGTGGTAGCCTCGATCTTATGTAGGCGGCCTGTGTCACGTGATAGGTCACGTGCACCGCTGTAGCCCCGCCTCCTCCAGGAAGCGCAGGAAAGCCGACAGGAGCTTCGTTCCTGCTCGCAATGTCGGGTAAGTTGAAGAATAGGTTTCCACAACGAAGTTAGCAGCTTCAGAAATGCCGGAAAACACAGCGCTCGGCTGGCAGCCTCGATCTTATGTAGGCGGCCTGTGTCACGTGATAGGTCACGTGCACCGCTGTAGCCCCGCCTCCTCCAGGAAGCGCAGGAAAGCCGACAGGAGCTTCGTTCCTGCTCGCAATGTCGGGTAAGTTGAAGAATAGGTTTCCACAACGAAGTTAGCAGCTTCAGAAATGCCGGAAAACACCCCTGAGATGTGCCCTACATGTCTCAGCACAACACATTAAGGACACTGCAAATTCAACCACATCACCCCAACCCTCATCGCACTGCACTGCCTCCCTCTGCAAGTCTATATTCTCTTTAAATCCTGCTGCAACCATCCACAAGGCTTTTGCCCTGAGGTCCCCAAGCTACCTTGCTGAGAAACTCAGCATCTCTGGAGGCCTACAATCCACCAGAAGCAAGGACGTGTAGATTTGAATTATGCCAGTGCAGGAAGGAAATGACCAGAAGACAGGCATTCTCAGTGTATGCCCCCAGAATCTGGAACCTCCTTCCCATCAACACCAGACCCACCCCCTGACTTATAAATTTCAGGAAGGAGCTAAAGACGACCGTCTTCAAGGAATGGCACCTCTCCAACACGTAGGTCCACACACTCTCCACACCCTTTCTAACTTAAGCCTAGGTGATCTGCCCTCCCCCTGTTTCCTTCCCTGGTTGCTTGCAGATCTCCCTCTTGCTAAAGTGCTCAACCTCCCGTTGTTAGTTCCCCCTCCCTTAAGTCTTTGCTTTCCTCATTGTGTCCTTCCACCTATGATTTGTAAAGTGCTCTGTGGCATCCTGATGCTAGGTCTGCCCTTAATAAATGCCCTAATAATGCTAATCTGCAACCCCCATTTCTGAATAAATGTGTATGCCTTCATGCTCAGAGATCCTGAGAAAATAATCAGTCGGTTAGTTAAGCTTTAGTTTGCCTTTAGCACACAATTTAATACATTCAGTCCCTGAAAGGCTTGTCTGAACAATGCTACCTCTGCCTCGCTGCCTAGATCAAAGACAACACCTTGCTCTTGGTAACAACACTCACAGAATTCTGCAAAAGCTCCTTTGAGACCTTCTGAACTATTAACATTCAATAAAAAGCTATCATTAATCCTATCCTTAAAAAAACATGACTCATCCATCATCACCCAAATGTATTTTGTATTGTATTGATATTTATATAGCGCTTTCAATGTACAGAGTTATGCAAAATTAATGATTTGGTAAACACAGTAGATTATTCAGAAGATAAAGGAAAGGGAGACAAGTTATGAAAGGGTAGAAAGGAAATGTGCTTAAGGCGAAGGCAAAAGACTTTGAAAGAAGAAGAGAAGTGAACTTCAAATGGAAGCCCTGTCCATTTGTAAACATGTCCATATCTCAGCGCCCCGAGGCCTGCGGGCTACCGGCACATTATAAATTAAAAACAAACAAATAAATAAATAAAGGGAGTACCAAAACGTAGGTGCATGGAGAAAAAAGTTATAAAAGCGAGAACGAGAGCAGAGGGTGGTTTAAGTGAGGTAAGAGAAACCTGTGTTGTGAGCAGAGGTGTTGAGAAAGTGTACATAGAGGGATAAAGGAAGAGAGATAAAGGGGCCACAGACCAGGATACTATTTAAAGAAGATGGAAAGAAAATGATAAAGGAGGCGAGAATCGTAGGTAAGAAGGAGAGGGCGAGGAGTAGCAGTGATATAGGATCAGGCAAAGAGCAGGAAAAGCAGACTAATAGCAGAGTTCACAACTGAGTGTAGTGGAGTGAGGCGAGAAAAGGGTAAGCCTCCAAGGAGCGCAGAACAGTAATCAAGGCGAGAGAAAATGGGGAATGTGATGAGAAGTTTTGCAGTGCAGAAAGATAGAAAAACATGAATGTGATGGATGTTTTAGACAGATACAGGCAGTTTGAGAGATACGGGAAAAGAAGGAATGTGAGAGATTGTCGATGACGCTCAGATTACGAGTTGAAGTCGAAAACGGAATCAAAGAAGAAGGGAGGTAAAGGCCTGGAGGATGAAAAGAGGGCAGAGGAAAGAGGAGAACTTCAGTTTTAGAATCGTGACGAAATGCAAGATTGGATGCAGAGAGCAGGGGTGTTGCTAGGTCTTGAAAAGATTAGGGGCTAAGCTAATGTGGGGACTGTCAGGACGTAGTCCCTTAGGGCTAGCTAAAGCCTTTTGGATGTAGTCCCTGAGATTCTGTCCTCGGCTACAACCAAAAGACCCGAGCCTCCCCCCTACCCCCCCAGCGATGCCTCTGGCAGAGAGGCAGGATGAAATGGAAGAATTATGTGGGTCAGAGAAGGAAGAAAAAGATCTGTGTATAGGCTGCGTAAAGTTCAAGGAGAGCTTAAAATAACCAATGAGGGGGAAAAGAGTAACAATATGTATATAGAGAAGAGCAGGAGGCCTAATACCAAACCCCATAAAAGAGAGGGCTGCGGGAGGAAGAGACACTGATCCAAGAAACCAATAGGTGCGATCAGAGAAAAAAAGAGTAGAACAAGCGTATAACTGAGTCAGGGAGTCCCAAGTGTGAGGCGTCAAGAATGAAACTCGGACACAAGGGGTTTATAGTTTTGGTCAAAGATTTCTTTTAAAATAAAAGGGGGTTGGGAAAAGGCCTCTCTGTCCCTGCATCCGAGGAGTTTCCCTACCTAAAACCAAAACTAAACATTTGTCAGCAGTCAAAATGCCCAAAACAAAACGTCAAGTGTTCTATTCTGACTCCCACATTTTAACAAAACAATTCTGAAGTGAAAAGGGAACATTTCCTTGGCGTAGAGAGATGTATACATGTTGAAAAAGAAATTTCGTACGTCTAACACAAAAAGTTCCAAAGGGTAGAGGTCCTTGTTCCAGAGGGCGATTCCCTTTCCATGGATTTCTATTCACTCTGGTTTCTGTTCTGGATATTTCAGTCTCTTGAGCATCACATGACTTGCGCACAAAACAACTTGACTCTACGACTTTGTCATGTTAGGATACCTGGAGTACTCTCCTTTCAGATTTCTTTTCACCTTTAATATATTTCCTTTACTTTTTCCTGATGGGCTCTGATCGGGATTTCTTGAGTCAATTTCTTTTTATACCTTGTTCATCTTCATGCCTGACATTCTTTCCTGTCAGGGCTTTCTCATAAAGACACATTTTCACAATTAGCATCCACCTGGTACACTCTCCCGCCAGGGACTTTATTTATTTATTTATTTATTTATTTGCATTTGTAATGTGCACAGCTGCCCTTGGGCATCATGGCACAAGACTTACTTGGATACAGAAGTGCTTTGTGAGAAATCATAGTTACAGAAGTGCTAGCAGAGACATGCAGTATGCCTGACCCCATATTAAGAGGGTGGCATCAGCATACAATGCAGAGGGTCAAAATAAGTGGCACAGACATGATGCACTGCCCCATCTTAAAGGGCGGCATCAGCATACAGTGCAGCGGGTCAAAATAAGTGACAGACTTGATGCACAGCCCCATCTTAAAGGGCGGCATCAGCAAACCATGCAGAAGGTCAAAATGAGTGGCACAGACATGATGTACAGCCCTGTCTTAAAGGGTGGCAACCGCATACTATGCAGAGGGTCAAAATAGGTGGCACAGACATGATGCACAGGCCCATCTCAAAGGGTGGCATCCACATACAGTGCAGATGGTCAGAATTAAGTGGCACAGACGTGATGCATAGCTCCATTTTAGGGCGGCATCAGAAAACAGTGTAGGGGGATCCACATGAGTGGCACCGACATGATGTACAGTCCTATCTTAAAGGGCGGCAGCAGCATATGATGCAGAGGGTCAAAATGAGTGGCACAGCATTCATGACTTTCTTTCATGAATACTCTTGCAACTTTCATCTGCCTGGTATATGCTCCTGCCAGGGCTTTCTTACATAGGGGTTTCTTTATACTTTCAAGCTGCCTGGTATTCTCTCATGCCAGGGCTTTTGTTACATATGCACTTTCTTGCACCTTCAAACACACCTTCAATTTTCCTTGCATACTCTCCTGCCAGGGATTTCTTATGTGGGTTTTGCGCACATTTCCAATATCGATAGTCTCTCACATTATCTTTTTCTGGTATCAAACCTGCCTGGTATACTATTCTGCCAGGACTTATTTCACATTTGTATTGCATACACTCACATGGTTGTAAGACTCTTGTTCTGATTAATGTTCCCCTTTTATAACAATGTTCACTTGCACATACTCTTTCAAGTGCTGTTTTGTTAATCAACAGAGTTGGGCATGTCTGGCAATACTCCCGGGTGTCCCTGCTTCCCTTTCGTGGATTCAACGGTTCTTCCTGGTGTATTTCGTCTCTCCTGCGGCCTTCTCTTGGCTTCTGATGTTCATGCAACATGCTCTTTGTCATAGTCCACTTCCCTTATCTTCTTGATGAGCCAGTTGGCGCCATGGAATGCTTTCTAGTCCTGCAATCTCTTGGTTGATTCAAAGAGATGCAGTCTTCTCCTGCCAGAAGTTCTCTTTGGTCAGTTGCCTCAGTTGTTTGAATTTCCTAACAACTAGAGTGTGGCTTGTGCTCTTGGGCTTGGGTGATCTGTATTACTCAATCCCTCGATCCATCTCCCTCTTCCTCATCCCAGTATTCTTATGCTTATGGGAATTGAAGTCCATTCTTGACGACTTGCATATGAAGTTTGGGCAAACGCTCTTAGTTATTTTCAAGGGCAAGTCAGATTTTGGTGGTTTGTACACAGATCTGGTGAAAGGGTTTTCAACACTCTTCCTAGGTGGATGAGGGGAGGTGTATCTATACACCATTAAGGAATTAGGTATGGTGGGATATCCTCAGAAGAAAAAAGGGGGATACCATGTCTCATCCGATGATAGCATGACACTTCCCCAGAGGTTGTCTTCCCCCCCATGTGATCCTCCCTCATATAGACGTGGCCGCGGTCAGGATTGGGTAACGGCTGCCATTCCCTGGCCACATGAGGGGAGGTCACCACCGGGAAAGAGTGATGACCCCATCGGATTTATCACACAAGACTGTAAGAGCAGAAAGCAGTGTAGGGTGGTCAACTTATGTCAAAAGCCACAGAAATATCTACAAGGAAGAGAATAGAGGATGATTTATTGTGCCAGTCCGTGAGAAGTGAACTAATAACATGAAAAAGAGCAGATTTAGTTGAATGAGCAGGACGAAAGCCAGATTGGCTTGGGGGAAGCAAACAGTGAATATTCCAGTATTGGGAGATTTGCATTTGAACAGCTCTTTCAAGGAATTTAGAAAGAAAAAGGAGGAGGGAAGTGGTTCGGAACATAGAGACCGACGAAGAGTAAAGAAGAGACTTTTTGAGTACAGGGAATAATTGTAGCATGCTTAAAGGATGCTACAATTAGCGGTAGACAATGTAAGATGGAAGAGTGAGTTTAAGTAGGGAATCAATTAAGGATATACCAAGGGAATAAGAGTAGATGTGATGGGATCAAAGGGAGAGGCAGTAGGATGGGCACAGGCAAGAATAGAAGAAGTGTCAGAATCAGAAAGAGTTACTAAGGCAGAAAAGGTAGGGAATGAAACAGGGTCAGAAGGGAAGATGGATAGATCAGAAGACGGAACAAATTGGGAGGGAACAGAGGAAAATGAAAGTATTAGTGATATCTTAGAAGTTAAGAAGTTGGCAAAGTCGGAGGAAGAGAGGACTGAAGAAGCCAAATCATCAGAAGGAGGCAGGGCGTGCAGGCGATTAATGACCTGATAGAGGAGATAAGAGAAGGAGAATGCATGTGTAGTAAAGTAATGCTTCTTAATACTAAGGAGGGAAGAACCATAGGAGGAGTGGATGGCACAGAGACAAGCGAGATAGGTAGGACTCTGGGTTTTCTTCCAACAATGTTTGGCACGACACAAGGAGGAACCAAGCGTGCAGAGATCAGGAGTCAACCAGGTTGGATGTGGTTTACGGGAAGGGTGAAAATCTATGGATGGGATGGAGAAGATCAAGAAAATCTGAAAAAGAGTTGCAAAGACACGTGGATGCTTGGCCAAGAGCGAAGCTTGAGAAAGGTTTGGGAGGGAGGAGAGTAGAGAGAAGAAAGAAAGTAGTGAGATGGAAAGGTCCTAAGATCATGACATAGAAAAGAGACTGAGGAAGGAGAAGGGGGTAGGTTGTTAGAGTGAATGAGAGAGAGAGAAGGAAGTGGTCAGAAAAGCAAATGGGAGTAAAAGAGACGATGAGTCATCGGAATAGAAGCAAAAATGAGGTTCAGCGAGGATCCATATGTATGAGATGGAGGTGTAGATAGCAGATGGAAGGAGAGAGAACAAGTTGAGGAGAGGGAGCAGACGAGATGAGTGGGTGGATGAAAGTCGCCCAGTAGAGAGAAAGTAGAGGAGCATGGAAGAAGAGCGGAAAGAAGTGCATTAAGATCATCATAGTATGAGTTCAGAGGGCCAGGAGGATGATGGGTAGTGAGAAATGAAAGTGCTTAAGGTCTAGAACAAGAGGAGAAATTATATTCGAACTAGCTAAACCCAGGAAGGTTCAGAGAAATAGGAGTGGTTAGCCAGGATGCTTGATAGAGAATCCCAGTCCCCCACCTTGACCGGTAGGTCTGGGAGTGTGCGAGAAACTGGAAAAGGATTAAGAGAAAAGAGCAGGAATAGCAGAGGACTAGGGAGTGAGCCAGGTTTCTGTAATCATACATTGGAGATTGAGGCAAAAAAACAGATCAGGAATTACATGGGGATATATAACATTTGAAGGTGAGCAGGCATGGAAGGAAGAAAAGGGAGGGAGGCAACAAGAATGATGTATGGGGATGGATGACATGATGAAAAAGGCAAGTAGAAGAGCAAGCATACAAAAGGATGGTAGAGTCATGGTCCGGACATAGGAGAGTTATAAGACAGATGGGAAGGAGGTGTAAATGGCAAAGCCACAAACAGCACAAACAGGGTAGGTTTGTGACCCTTAAATATGTCACCCTTTAATGGGACACCACGGGCAGGGATGCCCTGGGGGATGGAACGTTAAGGGATAGAGGGATGGCCCACATGGCAGGTGACACCGCCCGCAGCATTGGAACAGAGGTGGTGTCTGCACCTGTCACTACTGGCAGGTAGAAAAAGCGCTGGGAGGCAGGGGCGGGCCGGTGCGGAAGACTGCACAGATGGTGGGTGCCTCGGATGGCGACCTGCGCTTGACTCTGGTGGTGTCATTAAAGTCTGGAGGAGCTGGAGAAAATAGCCGAATATGCAGGATGGAAGGCACATGTGACCTGATATGTGGTCTGCCGCACTGGAACGGCGATTGCGTAAGCACCAGTCACTATTGAAAGGTAAGAAGCGCGGGAGGCAGGGGAGGCCCAGTGCGGAAGAACCTCCAGCCTAATGCCAATATTCACTTTCTGGGAATTCGAAAACTAGAGTGAACACTTCCAGAAGATGCAAATACACATTACTCTTCATGCAAGAGGAGCTAGTATCTTATTTAAACATACATTCCAAAGCAGTGCAGTCCTCATATTACTGGATTCATTAGCAGCCTTTGACAGCAATTCTTCACAAACTCTGCTTAAACCAATCCATGTGAATCAAAGGTAGGTGCTAAAATAGTTAACATCCTTCATGTCAAATTGATTCTTGCAAGTAAAAACAGGAACCTTCCTATCAGAAGTTTCCACTAATTCGTGTGGCGTACCCCAAGGCTCAGCCTTATGAAATTTGGTAAGGGTTGAATCTCAATTCTTCCTGCCTTCGACCTATCATGCGGAAATGCCTTTTACAATAGATTCAGACAACATTAGTACATCTAGACCATGCCATATGAACAGATTGTTTATAAATGGGATAATGTGACATTGGAGAGACTTGACGATTGTTTAGTCACTTCTCCTTTAGCTACAATGGCAGGAGACAAGGAGGTTGATCTGTCCTCCATCTTGGATATTTTCTATTCAAAGTTCAACAATCTGGCTTGGGGTTGAGCACTTTTCGGAGCCCTACTCGACAGAGGGATAAGCCCTGGTATTCATTAAAGCATAACATTTAGAAAAAAGCACTTGAACAACCAGAGGAAAGCAACAAGCAAAAGACACATATTTTTTATATTGCATGACAATACAAAAATAAGGCAGCTAAGCAGACCTACTATTCGAATCACATGCTCTCTAGCCCAAATAAATCACTGGAGCTGTTCAAATAACTTCTTTTTCCTAATCTCTTTGCAGCCTCGTAGTTCTGGTGCATGTTCTATGTGAAGATTTAGTTAATATCTTTCAGATAGAATCAAACAAATTTGGCTTGAACTACCTGCATCTACGGGAGCTGAACTCTTAATCAGTTTTTACATCTTTTCAACTGGTTACAGAAGCATCTTTCCTGGATCTCATGGTTGCCCGTCAATCTACTGGCTCTCTGCATGAACCATGTCCATCAAGGGTCATAAAGGAGGCTAGATATCTGGTGGTCAATGATGCTGCCAGAGTCCTTAATGGTCCTTTCAAATCTGGACGAATACCATATTATCTTAAATTTGCAGCAGTAATACCTTGACTTAAGAAATCTTCATTAGACCCAAAGACTTTGCAAATGTTCACTACATCTCCCAGCTTGCCTATCCCGGTAACCTGTCGGGGTGGTGGCTATGCCCCAAATGCAGTAATTTATTGAAGAGTTTGGTTTGCTGGATGGTTCTGAAGCTACATTTTGATGTGACCAAAGCACTGAGTCTGTGGTAGTCGTAACCAAGGACATTCTCAGGTGGATGTTGGATGGCAATGGTGCTATTGGATTTGTTAGTAACCTTAGATACTGCCGCCATCTGGCACATCTGTGTAGGTTGGCCATCAGAGAGAAGGCACTAGCCTGGCTCAGATCATTCTTACAGAATTCATTTGGTTGCATTTCCTCCTTTTGATATGTCAAAGAGTGATTACGTGTGGGGTTCTGAAGAGATCATCTTTAAGCCCTCTATTATTCAACATCTACATGAATCCACTGGTGGATCTTGCACGCTGAGTGGTTTTCATGTTTTACATGGATGTTGATGAAATCCACATAGTCCTTCATTTCGGGTATACACTGTGTGATACTGCAGACTGCCTTAAACAATGTATGGAGTGAGTCTGTTAGTGGACGAGTTAAAATTGTATGAAGTTCAATGCTCAAAAGATCGTAATTATATTCTGTAGCAATCTGACACATAAATTATACATGAATTTATCATCACATAGCCACTCTGATACAGTATCAATCTCTTAGATATATTTAGATAACTTACTGGCCTACTTCTCTTGGGCTGTGCCGTGCTCCAGCACAGAAGGATAAAAATGTAGGGGTATGTCTCGATTCTTCTTTATTAATAAATGATTGGGTTACTCTGGTATTGAACCCTATTTTTTCCAACTTCACATTCCTAGAGGATTACTAAGCTACTTTACTTTCTCTCCAAAAGTTCAGCTGGTGAATGTGTTTATTTGCTAGTCGCCTTGAAATTTGCAATTTGGCGTAGTTGGCATTGCCAAGGACTGGACCGCACAACCTCCATATTATTTAAAGACTGCTTCATTTGGGCGGTAAAGAACCAATCTCAATGGAACTTCAGATGATGCATTGGCTGCCAGTGGCTTATTGTACCCAATTAATGTACCCTATTAATACAGGAATTAAGGCAGTCTTAATGCTAGTCTGCTTGTGCTCATTCTACAGAAGTGGCTGGGCCTATTGAGGAGTACATTTTGGACTTGCTTATGATCACCGAAACATGATTTTTGGATGTTTCTCAGGCCTCCTTTCACGATTCGGTCCCAGAAGAGAGCCTTATACAATCTATAAATTGTGTGAGTACAAGAAGGGGGGGCATTGCAGCCATTTACAAGACCTCACTACAAGTTTCCCATCTACATACTCTTGAATGGGATGATGAATCGCAGGTGGGGCAGCTGAATATTGGGTTATCGCCAAAAGGCCTCTGTTAAAATGGTGCTGGGATATAAACCCCTGGACCAGGCAGAATATTTCTGGAAAACCTGGCCTCCTTTTGAACAATTATAGGGAGTAAAAGTAGAGAGATACTACTCACAGGTGACTGGAATATCTGGTTAGATGACCCCTCAAGGCCAGATTCAAAAGAACTCTGGGAAATTGGGCCTGCGACCATTTGGAACCTCGCCATCCCACGTAACAGATCACTGTTTGGATATACTTTTGGTGAGAGGCAATCATATTTAATTTAAGGAGATGTTACCGGTTTACCGGTCCCATCACTTTGTACAATTTTTCACCCTAACCCCCCCCAATGGGGAATATACTGGACACTAAAGATAGATTTATATACTAGTCCTGAAATCTAAAGACCTGGAAAAGATTTCAGGAGTTGAAATTAAGGAATCGTTAGCCTCTATAGATGCCTCATTACTGAGTGAGGAATTCCTCACTGCCGAGGCAAGGATCATCGATGCAATTTGCTATAATGCTGAACCTTTGAAACCCAAGAAGAATTGAATTTCTAAACCTTGGTTCACTCAAAATCTGGTTCCTCTGCACAAATTGGTCAGTTTAACAGGTCAGAAATGAAGAGAGCAAAACCCCAGAGCGGGCTTGCAGGCAAGAAGGGCTCTCTGTAGCTATAAACAAGCCATTTTTAAGTCCAAGAGAGATTTCCTTCATAAGGAAATAGCAGCAGCAATTAATCAATCAAGATAACTGTTTCTTAAAGTTTTGTCAGCCCATTTGCAAGGTCTCTACTATTGAACCATTCCTGGTACAGGCTAACATTTTTAATAAGTTCTTTAAGGAGAAAATTGAATTTATCAAGATAGACATTGCAGCTAAAGCCCAGATTGCAGCACTGAATTTCTCAGGACAGGTAACTGGGACTAGTGTGGGTGGGGACAGTGAGCCTGACTGCCCTTTTCGATTTTCATCCTGTATCTGAGAATTATGTGCATTCCCGAGTCAAAGCTCTGAAACCTACTAACGACTTTATATTTCCCATTCCTGCCTGTGCTACAAAGCGTATGGCTCAGTAGATTACGCCATTTCTGACTGAGTTTATTAATACATCTTTAAATCAGGGCATAGTGCAGCAGGGGTTCAAAAATGCTATTTTACCGCCATTATTAAAAAAGACTAACATGGATCCCATTAGTCTGCAGAATTATTAGCCAATTGCAGGGCTTCCATGGCCTGGGAAAATTCTGTAGAAGGTGGTTACCTGCGAATTGCAGGATTCTGTGGAAAAAGTCACTTCTTGATCCATTTCGATTGGGTTTTTGACGCAAGTTTGGAACAGAGACAGCCCTGTTGGCTGTTCAGGATGACCTTTTAGAGGTCACTGATTGGGGAGATCTATCACTGTTAGCGATGCTGGCCCCTTCCACGGACTTCAATATGATCAACCACCACATCCTGCTTGCTCGGCCGAGAGTGGTGGGGAGAGTGTCTGAGCATGAACAGCAGGTCAAACTGGGTGGCTATATAAAGGAACAGCTGTATACATTTGCAGGAGATCCTGCCCCCTGCTTCCCATATACTGGAGATGAGACTGTGCCATGTTTCACACCAGCCATCGAGCCAATACTGCAACAAGTCTTTGGAAGAAGATACCTACTGAGAGAACCTGTTAAATGTACCCCGAAGTGACAATAACCTGACGGAGGAACTCCCTGAAGGAATATGAAACGAAGCAAAGAAGATGAGCCAGTACTGTCATGAGAAAGTGTGTTCCATGTCTCGAAACATTGGCTGAAGTTGATGTATGGATCCTAATTAATAATAATGATGAAGTAAAAGATTGAATGAACCCTTAAGTGTAAAAGGAGAAGATTACATGTGCACAACGTATTGTAGAAAACAACCGTTCAATAAATGCACAGATGCTGAAACGCAAGGTAGATTAAGTCATCATAGAAGCTAGCAACGAGTAGAGAGTAGAATGCAGGCAAAGCTGCCACTGTATAGAAACTGGACATTGGTATCATGAATTTCGTAAGCCAGAACCCATGGAACAGAAAGGAAAAGTTGTGTCACAGCAGAAAAGCAGGCTCGTGGACATGTGTGGTGAGGCTGCCTGGCCTGAAGTCAAGATTCTAGAAGGAAAGGTCAGCTATCTACAATGGAGAAGAACAACAGTGTGAAGGATGAACCTTCTCACATGAAGGTGCAAGAAAAGACACGAGATGCCAAGTGTTCATTCATTTAGAGCATTTAAAAGCTGCAAAATGGAACAGATCATGGTCTCCTGTCACGTGAGCCAAAAATGGAAATAGAATTGAACTTGGAGCTCCAGACATGATCAGCAAGTACCCTCACTCCCGTGCATTCTCAAAGGCAAGAATACATTGCAAGGGCAAGTACAAAAATAATTTTATGGCATAAGGCATGGGTGATGAGAGATGCAAGGCTAGTTGGGTGGTGAGGTAGCTTTATGTCCTATCTCCCTGCACCTCGATCTGGGCTTACATGCGACTAATAAACCAAATGTTCCAGGCATGGCACAAGTGTGCCAAACAATGATATTAGTCCATATAACGAAGGACCTTATAGTTTGAAGATCAATAAGAAATTGGGTAGCTAATATTTCTGAAATACATTTTTTTTCAGAGGAAGGCATAAGTTGTCCACCTGAGAACGGGTAGCCAATAATAATCCTAGCTCTTATAGAATTGTATACTTAGATGTCGCCCTTAACCAATCCCGACTCTTGATAGTGTTTTCATTATTGTCACGTAGTGCGACATCATTCTGATGCATTCTTCAGTATAAAGTCTATATTTTGTGCGGAGATCATTGAGAGTCTGAGCGTATGTCCGTTGGTACCTCCCTGGTTTAGACAGTTGTTAATAAAACAGTAATTTACCAACTTCCTGAGTTAGTTCGGTTATTTGGACTCCGATTTTTTCTGGTGTAATCCCATCCATGCCATATAAACGTTCCTAAAGGGCCTTAAATTCAGTTACATCTCATATCTCACTATGATGGGATGTGGAGTACCACAGGGGTCCTCACTGTCGCTGTTAATTTTTAATTTGTAGTTACCTTTATTGGAGATTCGGAGGCGTCACAGGATGAATTATAATTCCTACGCCGATGACACACAGATCTTCATCAAAAGTGGGCTTTTTGAGGAAACATTTATCAGGGTCAAACGATGCCTGGAGGAGGTTAATGAGTGGATGCCTATCCATCAACTTCAATGGAAAACATCCAAAACAGTGCTTCTATTGTTTGGACCCAGATACCTACTCACAGCCATCAAAGAATTGTCAGTCCCTAAACCCCTGGGCATTGAGCTGCAGTTCGCTTCCAAGCCTTAACACTTGGGCTGCATTTGGCAGGATAACCTTGGTATCGAGGGCCAGGTACGAGCCTTGGTGCAGGCAATTTTGCATTCATTCAGACTGTTACGGCAGGTCCTACCATTTATCCCAGATGAAGATCATGCAACAGTGGTGGGTGCCTTAACCAATACCCATATGGACTATTGAAAAGTCTGTTGATGGGCATCTCAGCTAAACTGTACAGGCTCCAAAAATCTCAGAATGGGGCCGTTGGACTTGGGTATCTCCATCCCGTCAAGCATTGCACTTGTTGGCAGTGCAGGAACGTATTAAATTGAAGTTGGCGTGCCTTATTTTTAAATGCTTAAATGGACTTACACTGGCCTGTTTGAGAGACAAGATTTGTCGCTACCAACCATCTAGGGGTTTAAGATTAAGAGATCTGCTGCTCATGACTGTTCCTCCATCAGTGTATGTATCAAGGGGAGATAGAAGATTTGCAGTTTTTGGTCCAACGTTTTGGAACAATATTTCAAGAGGGATCAGGGTCCTTGAGATGCTTCATCAGTTTCGTCGAGCACTGCATGTTAAAGGATATTTGTACCGTGCACTTATCACCACCGGAGTGGTCCTCTGGTGCTCTGGTAGATCTGAAAAAGGAAAGGACGTGGGGGTGAGTTAGTGGGACCGAGCGGGAAAAGTGCAAGAGAGCGGTGATGTGCTGTAGGCAGCTTCAGTTAGGTTAGCACCGCTCACTCAGCTTAGGTGTGCTTTTCGGTCGGTAGCCGTCGTGTGATTTGTTTTGTTGTTGCAGTGTAGTGAAGTTTGTGCGGTTTGCTGTGATTTAGGGTTGTGGTTGTGTTTGGTTGGAGTTTGAGAGGTGTATGCAGAGGGGTGAGATTGTTAGTGGGTTGGTTATTGGCCTCGCTATCTAGATGTGATATGTTCTAATTTCCAAGTTCTTTCTAGATGTGGTATGTGAATATCTCCACATTTTTATCTATATCCAGCACTGGCTAATATTCACAACCCTGTCTAGATGTGACGCAAGACACCATTCACAATTATATCCAAACGTGGCACCGGCCAACATTCACAATCCTGTCTAGATCCGACGCAAGCCAGCATTCACAATCCTGTCCAGATGTGACGCAAGCCAATAACCACAAATATATCTAAATGTTGCAGTGGCTAATATTCACAGTTCTATCTAAATGTGGCAATGGCTGACATTCATAGTCGTCTCTAGATGTGACGCAGGCTGATATTCACAATTCTATCTAAATGTGGCACTGGCTAACATTCACAATCCTGTCTAGATTTGACGCAAGCTAACAATCACAATTCTATCTAAATGTGGCAATTGCTAATATTCACAAGAAGAGGAGGAGTAGGGAGGCAGGACTGGGGAAGGCGAACGAGGAAAGGATGCCAGGGATGCCGCGAGGATCAAGGAGGTAGAGTGAACAGCTATGGGGCACCAAAAGGACAACGCTTACCTGTGGCCTCAGTGGTAAAGAGGCGCAGGGAGTGTGTGTGCAAGGGATTACGCCCTCACAATACACCCTGGGACTTCCAATCAGGGCCTGGGGGAAGGCTAGGGAGGCCGAACTGGGGAAGTCGAGCAAGGGAAGGGTGCCGGGGATGCCACAGGGGTTGTGTTGGCCAAAGAGGTTGTGTTGGCCAAAGAGGTGGATTAAACAGCTATGGGGCACCCAAAGGATGACGCTTACTTGTGACCTCAGTGGTAAAGAAATTCAAGACATTCCTGTTTAAGTAAAGGCGCCATGGGATGTTATGGGGGCTATTCTGGCCGCTAAAATAGTTTTTGGTTTATACACTGATTCAGTGATTTTTATTATCAGCTGTGCTGCTAGAAGGTTACGTCTGTCATGAGTGTATCATAAATATTCAAATCAAATCAAAATTAAGTTAAATTTGGTACACACATTTTATTATAATCTTGCATTTGTGAAATATACAACCACCAGATCACTGCTGCCAGACTCCTCTGGGCTGCTTATTGTTCCAAAAGCAAGGTATATAATATAGGGCAGGCGATATTTTTTGGTACAGGCAGCTAAAACAGAGAACTCCTTACCAGCAGCTACCCACCTCACCACGAACCAACCGGAGTTTAGGCACAATTAAAGCCCTTTCTATTTCTGCACTAGGAATCTGGCACCATGGTAGGTAGGTTATGTCATTATTTAGGCTTTACTCTTAGCACTAATTTACTTTGTTAAGGTAAATGTCCACTCCATAAATCCTAAAGCCATATCATACCACCCCTGGTGCTGGTTCAGGAGGGCCTACTCACTACTTTTCTTCATATCACTCTCTGAATAGACCGTCCAAGACTCCCCTGTTTGTCTCAGCTGTCCCTTTTATGACTTAATACATTCACATAGGCAACTGCTTTAAATAATCATGTAGTGACCTAATTGGTAATCAACAATGTTAGGCCAATCACACAGTGAGGAGCTGCGGGCCTTCCCATCTATCTGGAGGAATATGCAACACCGTGTTATACCTTGATATTATTTGATATACTCACAATGTGTTGGTTGTCCAGATAGCCCAGATCCAGGGAGTGTGTGGGGCACAGTGCTACAACTACCACACCATATTAAAACCTTTGCTGCTCAAGCAGATGGGGCATCAAACAACCAACATCTCCAGGAGACATTGCACTCCCCAAAAGCACAACTTCTCATGCATACCCCCAATCAATTATAATTTACATTGTCATTTTATATACAAAGGATAAGGAATGCACACTCTCCTCAGACTACACTCAAAAAATATGTGTAATGGAAATAAAACAATTTTGAAAAACAATCGCCCAGGGTGAAAGGGTTGCATTTGTTTCAAGATGTGTTCATATGAGTGGTTAATCTGTCTGGAATGAAAAAGAACTGAAAACTACCGCACATCTTTCGAATTTACTCTAAAACAAATCTGGGTGGGAAAATCTCACAAAATGTAGGGGTGCGGGGGAGTTCGGAGAAGGCACATCACCAAAGATAGGAGAGGAAGCGGGCACAAGGAAAGCAAGGACATGGAATGAGAATCAAAGTGGGCAAAGATTTAAGAAAGAGTAGCAGAGGCTTCAGGGGATAGGTAGAGGGTGGTTGTGGAGTGTAAGCAACGGTAGAGTGATTAGTCCCAGGACAGAAGCTACACGGGGAACCTTAGGTGTGCCTTGCCTGAATCATTACGGCTCCTTATATCCCGTCTCTTTTCCCTCAGCTCACAGGTGGCTTTACCAGGAGATTGGAGAACAACACATGATACTCAAGTACCTGTCGTGGACTGTCTATCCCATTGCACTGACAGCTTTTTCCACTGGGTTTGCCCAGAGCATCACACCACACTCTGGAGGTAAATCACACTGAGAATGGTAAGGGGAGTGGATGACTAGAAGAAGGATACGCTGGTTTGGCCTTTGGCAATGATTTCAGTAGTTGGCATTTCATATTGCATTCTCTTTCTGCCCGGGACCGCACATAAGCATCTGGGGCAACCTTGTTGTTAGATGTAATTGAACTTTGGGAATTTAGAGAGCCCATAACTGCCCGCTTGCTCTGGCTGCATCAGCCATGCCTGCCCATCGGTCACATCAGGCAATTTGTGTCCTTGGCTTTGCCATGCAGATGTTGGCAGTGTTTTGTTTCCACCCTCGTGCACACAAATTCTGTCCGAAGTAGTGCCTTCATCTAGGCATATGTTGTGGCTATCAAGAATTGTCATGCTGGCACGTGCAAATGATGGTCAGAGTTGGGTCCTTACCCTGAAATGTGATGCATGGGCGCATATGCCTTAGCATGGGTTTGGTGGGTGGGGGGCGGGGGAAACTTGACTAGGCTGTGTCACAATGCAGTATTCTCATTGACTTGTCTGATGTCTTCTCAAACCTATGGATGCTCAAGGTGGTCCTTGCTGATGTTCTGCTCTTATTTTCTAGGTTCTGGTATTCCTGAGCTCAAAACCATCCTCACTGGGGTAATGCTGGAGGAATACCTCACCATTAAAAACTTTGGTGCCAAGGTGGTAGGGCTAACCTGCACCTTGGCAGCTGGAAGCACCATCTTCCTCGGCAAAGTGGTAAGGGCCTGTGGAGCAAGTTATTGAGATACATCGACTAGGAGCTAAAAAAGTTACAATCTAATATTCTAATATAAGGATGGCTAAAAGGTCAGAGGTCAGGAGTGTGGGTCCTTTCTGCAGTATGATAAATCACCCAGTGTTAGCCAACAGCCTGTTGCTGATTCATTGAAATAAAGTACTTTAATCTCAAGAAGGCTATTACTGGAAATTCACAGCACACTATGAAATATTTTTTGGGAATCTTTTTATTGGCATTTCTTAATAATATAGCAATATACAATAAAACAATGCTCATATCAGAACAAATGCGGTTCACCCCTCTCGTGGGAGTGCACATTTCCAAGGTTAATGCACTACAACGTAACAACACAATAACGAGAAAAAAAGGGGGGGTCTCGGAATCTCTCTACCAGCACGAACACAGCCCAATGACCTGTTCTTGGGTGAATAACCTCTGGGAGAGACTCTACCAAGTCTTTAGCCCACTGTCCCTTGCACAATTTTTTTTTTCTTAGGGTAGGACCCAAAGTTAATTCTCTGTGAAAGGGACAGTGAGCTAAAGACTTGGTAGAGTCTCTCCCAGGGGTTATTCACCCAAGAACAGGTCATTGGGCTGTGTTCGTGCTGGTAGAGAGATTCCCAGACCCCGCTTTGTTTTGCATAAATTAACTTTGGGTCTCACCCTAAGTTACCAGGGCGATCCAGACGTGGACCCATTGCTCACTGTTATTAGAGAGGCACAGTTTCACCTCACTGATGATGCCCAACAAGGCTGAAACACGTGTATGGGGTTACTGTTGGTACTCTTGTTCAGAGGAGAATTGCCTAGCATTTCGGCGCTGGACTGCCCCTGGGCAGGACAAAGGCTGATATGCGGGACATTTCTTCTCTGTGAAAGGGACAGTGAGCTAAAGACTTGGTAGAGTCTCTCCCAGGGGTTATTCACCCAAGAACAGGTCATTGGGCTGTGTCCGTGCTGGTAGAGAGATTCCCAGACCCCCTTTGTTTTACAATAACAAGAAAGTAATACAAAAATCCACAGACTACCAGAGGCTCTCCTGAAGGCTTACAGCACCCCCTCTTCTCAGCCCAGGATATCACAAGAATACTCTAAATGTGATCGAGTAAACCCATAACTCTAAGTCTGGAGGGATACGTAAAGTCCTTGATATGGACACGTGCATAGGAAAGAAAGCAATTCCATTTCCCCAAAAAAGGTTGAACCTCATTGTTTGAGAAGTAGGTCACCTTCTCCGCTGCCACCAATGATCACATGCATGTCCACCAATCATCAGCCAAGGGTATTCTTGGCGATTTCCAGCAGGCGCAATCGTGGCCTTAGCGATAACAAGCATGGTTCTTAGCAGAGGGATGTTCGTACAATGCTTAACCCTGGCCCTATTCCCAAAGATCCCCCGCAAACAGATTGTCGGGTCCAGCTGCATGAAAGCCCCAGTGATACTCTTAAGGATATTCAAAGTCTCAGTCCAATAACATGTCAGTTTCGGGCATCTCTGCCAAATATGTATGCATGTGCCAGCACTTCCACATTCCCTCCAGCACAGCCCATCATCTCTCACCATACTACCATGATTCATTCTATCCAGAGTCAGTATAGTAGTCTATTCCAAGCTCCTCCAGGATTCCCTTCATCCCTGTAGAGTTAATCTCGACCCCCCCAGGTCCCTTTGCAGAGCCCCACATATGTGGGTAACGCATCCTCTCCCTCATTGCTAAAGCAAGAATATAAGCACAATATGAGCCCTTTTGTGTCGCTTGGCAATAGGATGGCAATAGGATGACTTTTTTAACTTAGTTAGCACCTTAGTGCCTTCTTGTTGGGGGGGTTGCATTGCCCAGTGCCTCAGTTGCCAGTACTGGAATCTGTCCTTCTCCCTAATTCCAAAAGTGCCTTTACATGATTCAAACAACCATATTTGACCATCCGTAAATATATGTGCTAAGAATTTGCATCCCCCCTTCTCTGGTCTGCAAAAGCATTTCCATCGTGTCCCGGCTGGAAATTGGAGTTATAGGGAATGAGAGCAAGAGGAGAGGGAAAAAGTGAGAAACCTAAATCCCGAACCGCTACGTCCCAAACCTGCATTGTAATCCTTGTTGCTGGTAGCTCATATACACTCAGTGGCCTGTCCTGCTTCTCCAACCAGGGGATGTATGGAAGGGGTTTACCCAATACCTCCTCTTCAATGTGGCACCAGCCCTTGGTCATATAGGGGTTGACCCAATCATGGAGCACTGTCGGTTGTGCCACTGTTAAGTATCGATTCATGTTCAGCGGCACCACCCCACCCTCCTCCCTAGACCTATACAATGTAGTCCTAGCGATCCTAGCCTTCCCATTTTTCCAGACATACTCCACAATATCCCATTGCATCTTCACCAGTGTCTTGGATGGGATGGCAACAGGGAGAGCTGGGAGTGGTACAGTAAGCGGGACCAAATGTTCATTTTAATTTATGCTACCCTTCCAAACCATGAGATTGCTCGCATCCCTCTTGACAGAAGTTCCACTCTAATGGTTTCAAATAATTTGGGGTAGTTGTCCTGGTACAGATTAGCACATATCGCAGGGTGGTGAATTCCCAAATACTCTAGCTTCCCTGTGGCCCACTTAAAGGGGGTCGTCTTTTGCAGTATGGCCTGAGTTCCTACGCTACAGGAAATATTCCTCATTCTTGTCCAGATTCCCTTTGAATCCCGACACCCCATAAAACTCTCAGAGAATCTTTAACAATTTAGGGATGGAGGCTTCGGCATTTGACAGTGTCATGATCACGTCATCTGCAAAAGTGCTAACTTGTGTTCTAATCTCTGATATGTAATACCATAGATACCCTCCTCTGCCCTAATCCTTACTGCCAGAGGTTCCACAGCTACGGTAAATAGGAGCCGGCAAAGGGGACATCCGTATCTTGTGCCCCTGGAGAGTGTAACCCCTGGAATAGGTTCCCTTTAGCTGCAACATTTACCACCAGGTACAAATAGAGAGAGACTAACCCTTTAACAAAGCTCTTGCCCAGATTAAATCGATCCAGGACTTCCCTGAGGAAAGGCCATTTCACCCGATCAAATGCCTTTTCGGCATCTAATCCCAGTAACACAGCTGGAGTATCCGTTCTGTGAGCAATATCAATAAGATTTATAATCTTCTGAACAGCCTGCACAAACCTTACTTGGTCTTCCCAAATTAGAGTAGGCAGAACTGTCTAGCCTGCATGCCAATATTTTGTCATAAAACGTAATGTCTGTGTTCAGGGCAGCTATGGGCCGATAAGAGGCTAAAAATTCCGGATCCTTCCCTGGCTTAGCAATAAGCAAGATCTTAGCATCGCCCATAGTGTGTATCAAGACCTTCAAAATCAACATCTTATTAAGCAAAAGATGGAGTGGGCCCAGCAGGCAACCAGAATATTGTGTATAGAATGTGGCCGGGAAGCTGTCCAAGCTCGGTACCTTCCTTGCTTTTAGTGAGGCTATCGCCTTTAGAATGGTCTCCTTAGAAATGTCTCTCTGTGGAGAGCCGAGGGCATAGAACATTTCTCCCGAAATTGGCATATCTGGTCGGGGTTGGGCTGCTCAGACGAGTATAAGAAGCTATAGAAATGATCGTATTCGCTCAGGATTTCCTTATCACTGTGGACCAATCCCCCCTTGCTATTAACAATGCCCGCTATTCTACATGATATAAGCCTCTGTTTTAATTTTCAGGCCAAAATGTTCCCTGCTTTGTTACTTTCCTCAAAGTATTGCTATTTCATCGGGAGAATTCTAAACTCCACCCTGGAGTATTTTAACATATTAATCTCCCTTCTTGCCCATTGCAAAGCTTTAAAGGCTTTAGGAGAACCTGTGTTCCTGTGACCAGCTTCTTTATTTTGAATCTCCTCAG
Source organism: Ambystoma mexicanum (assembly GCF_040938575.1). Classification (NCBI taxonomy): domain Eukaryota; kingdom Metazoa; phylum Chordata; class Amphibia; order Caudata; family Ambystomatidae; genus Ambystoma; species Ambystoma mexicanum. Next base: position 1,094,286,915 of record NC_090929.1, read on the forward strand.
TCAGTAGCGCTGTCTGTTCTCTCCTAAATTTATTAAGTGCAGCAGCTTTGGAGATCAGAGTGCCCCTTTTAGATGCTTTAAAGGCATCCCAGCGCACCACTTGGGCACTTGATCAACTGGATTAAGTAGGAAAAATCATCTGTCACCTCTTCCTGCACAAGTGGGTCTCTCAATAACAATTGGTTTAGCTTTCAGCATCACCAACCACTCCCCCTCCCCCTGAATTCGGCCCATAGATTGATGCAAGCATAACCTGCGAATTCCCCAGCACTCCTCTCAGAAAAAGGTAGCAGCCCTTCTTATTATATTTCACCTGCTGCAAACTAAAGGGGGTGTTCCTGTCTATAAGGATGCCTCACCCCTCTTTGTTTCAGCCTGTAAGTAGAATGGAACTACTGTGGGAACTCCCTGCTGTGAAGCCTAGCAATATCTACCCTCTGTAGGTGCGTCTCTTATAGAAACACCACATCCACCTGCTGCTTAAGTCTACAGAGCAATATTTTGTGTTTCCTGGGAGAATGTAAGCCCCTCACATTGTGGGTCAAGCATTGCAGTTCCATAGTACTAGGTATTTTCAAGCTTGTAAAATGCCTCTCCCCAACCCTGCCAAACTCGGCATGCCAGAAACATTTCCACCCCTGTTGTACTACCCTTATTGATACCTCATCTTGCTATCTTAAACAAATAGAAAATAAAAACAAAAACCTTTCACAACATGAACAGTAACTTTCTCATGGGCATGAGTAAACAGTACTGCCCCACCCCCAACTTTCAACTTTAGAACCCAAACTGTTGGACAAGCCTGCTTTGAACCCCCCCCCCCATTCAAGCAAGATGTCTCTAGCCACCCCTCAAGCCAATAACAACCTGCCCATAACGGGAACGCGACACTGTCGAGATGGCGATCTGTGTCAAGTCAGTGATCCACCCCTATACTAAGTGAAGTTCATCATGTTGGCCCCTGTGGTATCCTCTTCCCATCTTTCACCCCCCAGCCCCCATTTCCAACCTCCATCCCAATCATCCTCTTCATCCTGAGTTGGCACAACACCCAGGGCTTTGCCCACCGCCTCAAGCATCGTACACCGCCTTGGCTTCTCTTCCCAGGTAAAGAGCAAGCCAGACAGGAAAGTCCAGCGGTATGGAAGCTGCTCTTGCCTTAGCTTCCCCATCACCGGGCGGAAAGCCAGTCTCATCTGTAGGGATAGGGCCACCAAGTCCTAGAACATGATATGGCATTTATAACGTGCCTATACACAAGTGTTTCAAGCCGCGACAGGAGAAGGGGGGGGGGCAGAGGTAGGACAAAATACACAGATCTTACTAGGCCTTGAGACATTTAGATTGCGCAACAGCAAGGGAAGGGGTAGGGGTGAAGTGTGAGACACAGGAAACAACAAAAAGTGCAGCCAACGTGTGGCAAGTGCGGGTGCACGGAAGCGCGGACACAGGAAGCTAATCAGTGCAATAGAGGGGACTGTAGGGTTATAGATGCAGGCCACAAGTACAGGGGGTACTAAGAGGCAGTGCGGATCACAACTGGACAGGCAGGGACCTGGGCTTGAATTCCAAAGGTGGCCAGGTGACCAGTGCATGGATCAGTCAGGAGATCAGCAGGGGAGAGGAAGAGAGAAGGCGGAAGCCAAGAGGACGGTCTTGAGGGGCTTCCGGAACCGGGGATGGTTCTGCTCAAGTTTCAGAGAGGCAGGGAGCCTGTTCCAGAGGGAGGCCCCAGCCGAAGAAAGAGTTCTGCCCCCAACTCTTTGCTTGGAGAAGCGACTAACCCTCAAACAGTTAGAGGAGGAGGAATAGATGGCTCAATTAGGAAGATATTTAGGTAGAGAGATTTGGAGGTATTGCAGTCCCAGGCCCCAGAAAGCCTTGTGGACAATGCAGAGGGTTTTGAATTTGATGCTTGCCGTCACTGCAAGCCAATGAAGAGATTTCAACGCTGGAGAGATACGATCCCTGGGCTTGAGGCCAAGGACAAGTCTTGCAGTCCTGTTCTGGATGAGTTGTAGAGGACAGAGAGTAGAGGCAGCAAGATTTAGAAAGAGACTGTTGCAGTAGTCCAGCCTAGAGAGGACCAGAGCTCTGGAGACAGTGAGCTTTTGGGGGAAAGTTAGGAAAGGAAGAATACCTCAGAGGAGGTGCAGCTGGTAGTTTTACTTTTTAGAGACGTCAGAGATGTGAGGAGAGAAGAAGAGTGTGGAGTTGAAGATGACCCTGAGGTTCCTAGCCTCACAAGTAGGAGCAGGAAGAAGGCCCAGAGTGGGTGGCCAGAGAGTGAGAGGAAAGGAGGGAGCTGGTGATCCGATGAGGAGGATCTGTTTTACTGGCATTAAGGCCAAGATCATTGGCACTGAGTCGGAGCAGAGAGTAGGTATGCGGTGGGTGAGAGGTGCCAGGTATTGGTTGAACAGCCAGGGAGAAAAATTAGACCCCTGGGAACACCACAGGTAGAGAGGGAGATGGAAGAGAGGAAGGGCCCCAGTTGGACCTGGAAGGGCCGATCAGAGAGAAAGGATGTCAGCCAGACCAGGGCCTGATCAACGATACCCAGGTTATCACGGAGCCGGTTGAGCAGGATGGCATGGTTGACAGTATCAAAAGCAGAGAGAGATCGAGAAGGATAAGGACAGAAGGAAGGTTAGAGTCAAGGTTGGAGAGCAGGTCTTCACAGATGTTCAGGAGAGCAGTTTACGTGCTTCTGGATGCTCTGAAGCCAGACCTTTGGAAATGGAGACAACCAGCAGATTCAGTGTGAAGGTTAAGCTGGGAGATGGCCATCTTTTCCAAGAGTTTGCCCAGAAAAGGAGTAATGGAGATCGGGTGATAGTTAGCCAGACGGAAGGGATCGGCAGAGGGTTTCTTAAGAAGAGTGTGCACAAGGTAGTGCTTCAGGGGGCAGGGGAAGATTCCAGTGGCAAAAGAGTGATTGCAGAAGTCGGCCAAGGCTAGAGCGAGGGTGTCAATGTGGTCCTTTATGGTTGCAGAAGAACAGGGAAGAGCCTTTTTTAACGAGACTTTCATAAATCGGACTTGCCTAGAAATATTGTCGGGGTGATCAAAGAGAAGGGAGGAGAAGAGGCGGCCACAGGAAGACCAGGAGTAGAGGAAGAGGATGGAGAGAAGGAGAGGGTGTACAGGATGTTCTGGGTTTTTGTGATGAAATGAGAAGCCAAACATGAGCAGCTTCTGATGGTTTTAGAGGCCTTCAGGTTTTTTTCTTCAATCCCTTATGCATGTAACTTAATTATAATGTCTCTGGACTGTACTGGGGGAGGCTTTCCACAGTGGTGCCCCTCTATGCACACTATCTATGGTAATCTCATCCGTCACTACTTCAGGAAACACGTTCTTAAAAAAACAAAGAACACCTGCCCGTAAGTCTGCACCCTCAGCATCCTCTTCCAGACCACGGATCCATAAATTCTCCCTTCTGTGCCTGTCCTCGATGGTGGAGACCAGTTCATCTATGCCCCACCTGGCACCAGCCAGCTCACCCTGCAGGTGAATAACATCTATCTGAAGCAAGTGTATTGCCTCCTCTGTATTTCCGACATGGAGCCTATTTGCCTCAGGTCAGTAGCAAGGTCTGCCAGTGATTTCTGTAGCCCCTCTGTGGCTTCCACAACTTCCTTTCTGTTTGATAGGGATATGGGAGGCCATACATTCAAGGAGGTCATTCTTAGTAAGGTGGCTGTCTTCTGTGCCTCCCATTGATTTGGTTGCCATGTCCTCCTCCGTCGTCCTCCCCACAATTACCTTGTCTCTCGATGTCGCTGTGTGGCTCCAGTGGGAGGTCACTGAGCAAGATTTATTCTGTACCTTGCGTACCGGTATACAGGAGGGCCACTTTTCTTCCAGTGTCACCTGAGTTGCAACTTTATCCTTCGGTTAGGTCGGTGAAATGGCATCAGGCACCCTCAAAACTAGGTACTTCCCGCGGCCGCAAGACTCCTCGATAGCTAACCCAACGGAAACCTCTTACGGCCAACACCCTCCGTAATATTCAAATCTCCCAGTGTGGCAGGGCTCCCCCATATGCTCTCTTACCAGCACGCAGAGCCCCTAGATTCTCTTCCTTGTTGTGTCTGTGGGCTGCACAACGTCCTGAGTTCCGAATGGTTCAGGGCAGAAGGAAGGCTTCCCAGCTCTCTGCCCTCGTTTGCCACCGGATCCAAATTTCAGCTCACCACCTGTCTCCTGATGAACCATCTGGATCATCCCACCTGACCATAAGGGCCCTGGTCACTGCATGAGCTCAATCTTCTCACTTCCCCTGGCCTCTGACTCCAGGTATCTGCACGTCTTCACAAGCCTACAGGCTTCCCACGCTGTAGGCTCTTTCCAGCACACAGTGCTCCTTCGCTTCAGTGGCCTGTGTCTCTCTGGGGCTCAAGGCACAACCTTCCCCCTGACAGCCCCACCTCTCCATGTCGCTGCCCCACTGGGGTTCACCTCCTTGTTGTGAGGCCTAACGGCCTTACAGGATGGTTGCCCCAGGCCCCCACAAAGACACAAACACACGTGATTCCCTTCCAGGCTCCGCCTGCACTCGGCAGCACATACGCAGCATTGTGACTCACGTCACCACATCCCACAACAGGATATCACACAACCAAACAGGATAGTGCAGCAAAACATTGAAACTTAACATGATTGCAGCTAAACTACAAAACATCACACATGTAACAGACGGTGCCTTACTCTATTTCACACATTAATCATCAAGCACATAGCCCTTCAGGAGTGATGGACGGCATCAGGACTCCCTCTGTGGATATCTCCTACCAGCACATCCTCGAAACTCGTCCTCCTCATCTGGGCTCTGATCTGGCACTCCTTCAGGGCTCCAGGCGCCTTCAGGTCACAGGTCAGTCTCACCCTGCACTGGGCTTTGGTCGACAGGGTGATGGCCACTGACCCTCTTGAAGAAGCTGGAGTTGCAGGTCACTGTCTTATTCCAATCAGATGCAGTCACCATGGACCCTTTCACTCCTGTCGCATCCAGCGGCTGAGGGTCATAGGGCAACAAGATTTGTCCTTCCGGGTTCCAGTTCCTGACTAGCACCTCGTCCCCCAGCGATATGGCGGGTGGTTGCAGCTTCCTCCGATGTTCTCCCTCTCATTCCTCCTCCGTCGGTCATCGGCTATCTGCTCCTCATCGATCACCCCTGGCTCTTGGTACGTGCCATCTTGTAGGGGAGCGCGGAGAAGGGGGTCAAGTCCTAAAATTTAAGTGGGGGAACTCATCAACATACGCAATGGGTTGTGACATCACCCATCAGAAATTAGCATATCAAGGTGAAATGTGTGCATTTCATTAATTTGGCTTTGCATAACCACCCAAATTGCACAGGATGAACTGCATTTGCCTTTCATAAAATGAACACACAGACAAAACCAAGACAGGATAATTTTATTCTAATAGTGTTTTTGAAAACGTTAAATGGTGTGCATGTTTTAAACTCCAAGAACCAATACAAATGTTTTCCCTTGCAGTACCAAAATGAGACATTTCACCTTTAGTTGTGTGTTATTTTTCATCAGGTTATATAGTGCAGTGGTGACGTGTCCAGCCTACAAGCCTGATGACTGCAGTTCGATCCCTGAGGTTGATTTTCATTCTCACATTCAAAGAGGATATTCGATGTTTCTCATTTTAGATGGGGGGACTGAATCCACCCTCTAAATAAAGTGGGAGGACTCCGTCCCCCCACGTGTACCCTCGACTTGAGCCCTGCTGCGCAGGCATCTTTGGAACATGACCTCTGCGGGGGCCCTCACCATAGGACCTGTGTGGAGTCGTATTGTACTGCCTCAGAAACTGACAGAGGGCTCGATGCAGAGATTGCCCCTGCCCGTGAGCTATTCTGAACACTTTGCACAGCGTCTGCATGAAGCACTCAGCCATTAGCTCTGGGCCATAGAGGAGAGATCATCCGGTGCCTGACTCCATACTCACTCAAGAAGGTTGCAAAACTCGCCCCTTGGAAAGGCAGGCTGTTGTCTGCACACACCTCCTCCGGGAACCCATGGGATGCAAACATTTTTTCCACCGCTGGTACCATGTTCTCAAACGATGTTAACTTCATAAACTTAACTTCTGGGTATTGGCTTCATTCTTCAATCACCACGAGGAAGTGTGTCTCTCTTCCTACCGAGCCAAAGTCCATATGCATCACTTCCAACAGCTTTGTCCCTCTCAGCATCGACTCGATCTGGGGATCCATCTGCACAGGGGCTGCAGCCTGGCACCATACGCAGTTCCTCACAAACTCATCAACATGCAGTTCAAGATTGGGGAACCACACTTTTAATCTGCACTGATGGCCCCTCAACAGAAGCCCCGACTCAGAGAATGACCGCTCATTCCTGACCTTCCACAGCTACTCTAGCACAACCTTTGCCTTTAGATTGCGCTTGTCCAACCCCATAAGGGCCCATTTCCAGTCTCCTTTGCTGAGAGCTTCCCAGAGCAAGCAGAAGCATTTGTCTTCGGCAGAGTGGTCTGCCATCTCCTGCGCTGACATGGAGTTTGGTACATTAGACTCGACCACCATTTTCACATACTTCTTGACATCCATGTCAGTGTCCTCTGATTTGGACTTCCAGGGTGCCTGGACAGATAATCCGCTACATTGTTCGCCCCTGGTCGATATATCAGAGAGACATCATACTTGAGGAGAGCCAGCCTCCATCGCTTGATGCGTGCTGAGGCTTTGATGATGATTCTGACAGTATGGGTAGCAGTGGTTTATGATCAGTCACCACCGTCACTGGCCTTCCCATTATGTAGAGCCAGAAATATATGCACCCGAGAGAACCGCCAGGGCCTCCCGCTCTATTTGGGAATATTGTTGCTCTGTGTCCATCAACACCCTGCTTCCAAACGCAACTGCAAGATGTCTCCTTTTGAGGTCTGCTGGGTCAGTGCCGCTCTCAGTCCAAATGGGCTTGCATCCACTACGATCTCTCATGCCATGCCATTGAAGAATGCCATGGTGCTTTCAGCCGTCGGGGCCGCCTTGATCTCTTTGAATGCATTGTGTTCGAGCGGGCCCCAATGCCATGTGCATTCCTTCTTGGTCAGGTTCCGCAGTGGTTCTGATAGCGTCGCTAGGTACCGGATGAAGTGCCCGCAGTATATTACCATACCAATAAAGTTTCCCACCTCAATGACTGACTCTGGTGGTACAACTTCCTTGATGTCCTTAACCTTCTTGAGGTCCGGTGACAGCCCCTTGCTGGAACACGAAGCCAAAGAACTTAATTCTCTCGTTGAAAAACTCATATTTTTCCTTTTGGAGAGTCAGTCCCAGTGACCGGATCCTTTCAAGTATCTTCTCCAGTCTCTCCATGTGCTATGTTTCAGACACAGCGAACACCAGGATGTCATCGCTAATTTTAATCACTCTGGCCAGGTCGGCCAGCACTCCTCGCACAATGTTTTGAAAAACTTCTGCAGCCGACGATACACCAAAACTAAGCCTCTTGTATCTATACAGGCCTCTGTGGGTGGCTTGATGGCCTTGTTGGGAAGTCATTTGTCCACACAGATCCAGACTGAATCTGGTTGTTTTGGTTTGCAGGCCCCCACGATTGGTGACACCCACAGGGGTGGCCCCTCCACATCTTGATGATGTCCATATCGACTAGACATTCTATTTCCTTGTCCACTTGGTCCCTGAGATTGAATGGAACCCTCCTGTGTTTGAGCGCCACAGGGCGGATGGATTCATGAATGTGCAGATTGACGGGCTCCCCTTTTAAGTTACCCACACCAACAAATACTTCCTCAAATCTCTGCACCAGCTTGTGGAGATCTTTCACATAGACCCCGTTGGCGAAGCTGACAATCTTCAGGGCCTCGGATGCGGCAAAACTTAACAGAGTGTCTTTGCTGACGTCGGTTACAAAGAATCTCACATTGATGATGTTTGGCCCATGCCCCACTCTCGACATGAAGGCCCCTTTTAGGGGAAGCAGTTGTTTGCCACCAAAAGTAAAGAGCCTTACTTTCGCCTGTGCTAGGGACGGTGGACCTGGTAGCCCCTCAAAGTGTTCCATTGCCATTACGCACACTGATGCGCCAGTGTCTAATAACACTGGGATCTCGCAGCCATCCACTGATACTACACATCTCGGCTATCTTTTTCTTGTTTCTCAAGCCACTGAGGCTGAAAATAAAAAAATAAAAGTCCTCCTCCTCATCCTCAGGGTCTGGGTCATGTGCCTGCTGATCCTCATCCTGGTCCACCTGTGCAAGTTTTGGAAAATGTCTTTGAGAAAAGATGCTCATTTTGGCGGGGCCTCGTGGTGTGGCATCTGGCCCCGGAGCCTTACACATGCGTGCAAAGTGGTCCACTGACCCACATCTCCCACACACTTGCCCTTTTGCCGGGCATTAATTTACATGAAAGAGGTCGTACCTGCACAATGTGCATTGAACCATCATTTCCGGCCCTCTTCCTCTCCTGTGGTCCATTCCTTACCTTCTACCTCTGATGCCTTGCTGACATCCAATGACGCACACATCCTCCAGCTTCACCATCTTCATTGCCTCATCCATTTTGGAAGCTCTTGTGCCCGCCAGCTCATAGGATTGTCCCCTTTCCAGGATCCTCACCAGGGTGAGTCCCGGCTCCCTCAGGATTTGTCTCCTCAGTTTCCCCGAGGCAAATCCTTGAATCAGCTGGTTGTGGACCATTTCTTCCTCACTAGTCCATGCGCACGTGGTTGCTAGATGTCTTAGGCTGCCATGGAATGAGCCCAGTGACGAGTCATCCCACTTCTTGGCCGCACACATCATGAACCAAATTTACCAATGGGATGAAAAGGTCCCTCAGAGTTCTTCGTGGAATTGTAGGAGCCATATTCTGGCCTCAGGGTCTCCAATAGCTTCAGCACCGCTGGCCCAGACGCGTACAGTAGGGATGACTTCTTCGCCTGGTCGTCCACCTCCCCAACCACAGAGAAGTACATCTCCAGGTGTTTCAGCTACAGGTTCCATCTGGGGCCTAGGGCCACCTGTGCCCCTGAAATATCAAATTCCGGCATTGGAGCCAGTGCCCCTTGTTGGCGGGGCAGCTGCAGCTTCTGCTGGGTCATCCACCATGCTGGCGTAAATCTGCGCACTGTGATGTCAGGCTGTGTTCGCACAGGCAACCTCTTCAAATCAAGGGCCGCAACACATTGCGATCGTGAGACAAAACGTGCACAGGGACAGTCAAATTGAGGATGAAAGTGTAAAGAAAAACTCTCAAAACTCCTCTTACACTAAGAGAAAAAGAGGAAGGAAAATATAATTTCCTTTTTTTGTATGTTTTTAGTGTCAAAATGTCCCCTTAGGTTCTCCAAAAATTGTGCTGGAGGCGCACGTAAACTTCCTTAACTGGGAAGCCACAACCTCCTTTCGCACAGCATTACAGGGCCTGTCTCACCTTCCCTCACCTTCCCTTTGTGTGCCTGCAGATCTGCAATTGAAGCAAGGGTTCCGACCCCTCCGTCAGCACATCTGATTGCACACGCGGATTTGGGAGACCAACCTCCTTCTCGCCATTGTTGTGAGGCCCAATGGCCTTGCAAGATGGAAGCCCCCAGACCCATAGAGACACAAACACACATGCATTCTGTCCTGGCTCTGCCTGCACTCTGCAGCGCATGCGTGCGGAAACCCATTTATTCACTGCGACAGAGTTGCTTCACTCTGTTGCGGACATCCCGTGACTCGCGTCAACACACTGCCCTGGGATGCACGCTTCCAGCAGCCCTTCTTCTGCCATGTGCTGCCTCTTACAGCAGGCCCCCGAGCTGCACCAAAGCACCTAATTTGCCCAGTACTCCAGACACTCGCTCCGTCCTCATACAGACTCTCTCCCGAGCTCGCAGGAGCTGGAAAATGCTTTGCAAGTGCACGGAAGGTCCGAGAGGTGTTATCGATTAGTGGATCATCGCGCAGCTTACATCGACCGGTTTACCAGGAGACATCATGCCCAGGGCCGTCTGAGGTGTTCAGAATGCGGTAATCTTGGATGCTGCTGGCTGCACCCCACACCCCACTATGAAATCATTACAATTTTATTAGCTTCCCTGAATGTGCTTTACATGCCCATGCCTACTACTCATGCCTTGACTCTGGATTCTTGTTATTGGTTGCACTGAAAATAGAAGGGAAATCATTACCAAATTGCCCCTCCAAAATCATCAAACAACCCACCACATTCCATCCATCTCCCAAACATCTCAGAAATCCCAAAAGACAAATGTGGAAGGAGGCAAGTGTTTCAATTGCCACATTCTTACATTACACTGGAGGTGCATGAGACTGGGAGGGAGTCTGTGTTTAATTGAAATGAGTGCTGATATCTGTGCATCTCTTTATCAGCCTTCGTTTAGCCCAATAAAAAATAGTACTTACATATGCGTATGCATGCAATTTCAAGGTGCTAAAGAGAGTGACCTCTGGTAAGGGGTCAACACAAAATGCAGGTAATGGGGGCAGGGTTGTGGTGTTCATGGGGTGAGTCTTAGGTCCCTTGACAAAATTACATGCCAAGCCACTGAGCTGGTGAATCAGGGGAATCGGCTAATGAGGCAAAGAGGGGTCCAGGATAGGGTAGGTCCTTCTGGGACCATGGGAAAGAGACATGAGACACTTACCATGAATGCCCCAGCCTGGAGTATGGAATATCCAGCAGAAAGGAAATGTTCTATTCCACATGAGAACTAGCAATGGTATATTCACCGTGGTTCGGCATGGTGGGGGAGGATCAGAGGGGCCGTGTCAGGGTGGATCACTGAGGCTCAGGGAGTTGCGACCTCAGCAAGGATCGCCTGCCAAGGAAAGCATAACCGGTTTGGAAAAGGCAATCTCCTCAGTGGAATCGCTTGATTCTTGGGTGGCTGGCCCCTGGAAAACCATTGTATGCTGAAACCGAGAATTGAAAATTAGTCCATTGCATTTTTCTGTGGGGAATGGGAAAAGCCTCCTAACTTTGTCCAATGCCATTGCAGTGTTTAAAGCGCCATCCAAGGAAAACTATACTGGCCGAAGTGTTGCTGGTAGTCAGTCAGGATTTGGATAAAAGAAGGCAGCCGCAAGAGTTCGGCTGTTAATGGGAAACCAAGAATGAGCATGCATGCTGGAAGAAGCTGAGAGGAGAGATGAGGAAGACCAAGGACCTGGAAAAGATGAGAAGTCAGAAGTATGGCAGAAGCAAGATCGAGGTTCATGGAAGGAGAGAAGAAAAAAGCCGGAGCAGAAGGAATTAAGTTTGAGAAAGGGCTAAAATGAAAGGGCAAAGCGGTGGGGGCAGCCTCAAGAAAGGGAGGTGAGAAAGAAAATACGACAACTGAGACAGTCTGTGAGAGAAGGCAGACTACATTTGATGGGGGTTGGGGAGACCCAAAAGAAAAGAAGATTGGAACCAAGAAGGAGGTGAGGGGAATGAGGCACACACAAGTAATACCAGGCCTAGATGAGGCCTTTTCATGTAGGGGTGAAGAGGAAAAATGGGAGTGTCCCTTCCCTCAAGCGACGCCTAAACTTTGGAAGATGACGTCACGACCAAAGAATAACCGGCCACATGAGTTCGCACCTCTGCCCACTGCCCCGAATACCAACACACACCATGACCATACTCCACCTGCAAAACTAGACTACATCCCACACAAGATACGTGGCGGGAACCAAGACGGAGCTGGGAACGATCGCATGGACCAGCTTGACTAAACGCTTCACAACCTAAGCTGCCATTGTTAGAGATGACATGACGACTTAGCCACGACAGACAGAAAACACATGTGCTGTCACACACCTGGATCATTCACACACCAATCCACACGAAGAACATGTTCAGTGCTATGATTTAGCCGACCGCGCACACTCACAGACATGCATCATTATCATTTTCCACATAGGCCAGCAACCGCATCTCAGAAACGCAAGACGTCGGAAGAGTGTGTGTTTATGCTTGCAGAGGCTTCATGCTACTAACCCTGTGGACAAGACCCTATAGATGGACCGATGCACAAGGAATCACACTACGCACACCACCTCCTTGCCCTATGGACATTATGTCACGACATACAGCCCAAACCGAAGTAGGCCTCAGAACAGAGCCGACAGGGCAGAAGCAGCTCATAGAAACTACAGAGCTACAAGATGCTGAGCACGCAGAACAGCCCCTGGCTGGAGTCACCAAAGCCAATGTGGCGATGTTGCAATCCACATTCTGCAAGCCAAGGTGACACCCGCCATCACTGTGACTATCCGAAGCAAAATACAAATGAAACCCCCGTAATTCTGCCTCAGTCATGGTCTCCCAACACGTGACCAGGCAGACCTGATACAATGCCAATTCCCGAAGAAAATTAAAGGGACACGGGGAGTAAGTTGAGTAGTGGTAGTGAATTGGTGGCAGCAAACCAGGTAGGGCCGGATACTGAAGATGCAGGTAAGTGCGTGGATATAGATTTGGAAACGGTAACAGTACGATACCCACGCGCACGCACAAAGCTCACATTCTGGAGGGGGTTCTGCAGTGATGAGGAAGAAACATGCAGAGGACCAGGCGATGTAAACGGAGAGGGGCTCAGCAAACTCTACATCACACGGTCGTCATGGGAATGCAGAACACAAGAAGGGAAAACAGCAGGACAGGAAGGTACAAGCGCGCGGAGGGAGGATACATTACAGACAGTAACATCGTCAGCCACATACATGCCATATGTCAACAGGCTCAGAGATCTCCCGGGGTGCAAAAGGGAGGGGCTGGTGATAGTGCACAACATGGGTCATTTATGCCAATGGGAGGGACACAGGGGAACAGAGGATACGCCTCATGCACACAACATTATAGACCTCCCTGACAAATTGTCCGATATGGAGGATGACATGGAAGACGTACAGACAACACAGCATAAGGGCACACAGGAGGAGATAGCCGAATACACGCAGATGCCCTTATTGGAAAGGGTAGGGACAAGGCCATAATATGTACCCTGGAAGTATGCAGATGGGGAAAACATCGTGTAGGCTGCCCTCCTTGAGTGGAGGGGCAGGGAAATGGATATGCGAAATGGAAAAATTGACAGCAGGGCACAGGCTAGCAGTTGGCGATGTCAAGGGCCTCTTGATTTCACTTTTGGGTGATGCTGCAGATGACATATGGAAGAGGGCGGGGTTCCCTGGGGTGACCATCAGGAACACCTCGCACAAATGGTCACCATTTGCAAACTGTAGGGACGCGGTATTGCAGGCATTAAGGGTACAATACCCCGACACATCAGACATAGGGGTGATTATGTCACGCAAAATGCGTGAAAATGAGGATCCTGTGAATTACATCCAAGAAATTCAGGAGAAGTGGCGCCTGGAAACGCGGGAGCCATGGGAAAAAACATTAGCTATCTTCTATCATATATTGATACAGGGACTGCCCGAACCCGTGCAACGACAACTAAAAAAGTTGGTGGGGATGGAAGCGAAGGCGTGGCCAGAGATTCAACTGACTATAGTTCACCATTGTAGACTATGGCAAGAAAAGATAAAACAGAAAGAGGAAGACAGGAAGGCCGGCGAGGCAAAGTGGCTTCAGAAAAAACTATCAAAATATGCCCTAGAGGGAGCGCCCAGAACAAGCCCCGCCCCACAGGCGCAACCACTCGCACAGCAACAACCAACCATACAGCAACCACAACTACAGTCCCCCTCTGTGTTAAGGTAATTTCTGGTGGTCTGCAGAGCCGTACCCGGGGTCCGCGGACCTCCAGCTTTCGGAAGGCCCTAACTCCTTCCGCGTCCCAAAGAAGTAGAGGGTCACACAAGAGCAATTAGTTACTGCTGTTTATTAGAAGAAACAAGCAGGGACAAATTCATGGAGCATAGGTTCCAGGCAACTTCTCATTCGATTCGGGCTCGCAGGCCCGTTTTCTACCTCTGTGACGTAACAGTTTGCATCACCTGTGAAAGCTCACCCCCAAACCTATCGCCACTCTGGGTTGGTTCCCAGAGTGGTAGGTTCAGTATAGGACCATATAGTGAAACGGGTTATTGGTGGATCAGAGGTCAGGTGGTACGCTTGGTTCGTCCCTAGAAATTGTTACTCCGAAAATGATACATGGAGTGGGTTAGTGATTGGTTATGTGGTATTGTTGTCAGTGGTTAGCCACCCGTCTCCTGATTGGTCCATCAGCAAGCCCCCAAGCCTGGGTCCATCGTCGTTCCCAGCCCGTGATGTACCTGGTGCGGGCAACAATATATGACTATGGGCCTCATTACACGGACGGCGGTGGACCAAGGTGCTATTAGCACCTTGGTCCATGCCGGTAAAATACCGGCACCGCCTTGGTGGAAAGGGGAATTACCACCCTATTCCAAGGTTGGTGGGGCGGTAATTCCCCCTTCCCCCATTGCCCTTCCCCATTCCCATTTTTGCCCCATAGGGCATAATGGGAATGGGGAAGGTGCTAATTATGGCACCGCAAATTGCGGTACCGTAATTAGCTCCCTGGTCCCTTTGCGGATTGGTTTTTAACGCCTGTTAAATTCTCCAACCCGCAGAGGGACCTCGTAGTAAGGCGGTAAGGGTTTACCGGTACCGGTAAAATACCGGTAAACCCTTACCACCTACCGTGTAATGAGGCCCTATGTGTCAGTGAGAAACAATGGACAGGTTCTGCTACTGCCATTAGAGAGCTCCTTTCCCATCGCCGTCTGTGTCTGAGTTGTTACGACTTTGTTGCAAGAGGGGTTCCAGACATGGGACACCAGTGCTTCTTCAGTCTTCGGGAATTGGCATTGTATCAGGCCGGCCTGGTCATGTGTTGGGAGACCATGGCTGAGGCAGAATTACAGGGGTTTCATTTGTATTTTGCTTCGGATAGTCACGGCGGTGGCAGGTGTCACCTTGGTTTGGAGAGTGCGGAATGTGGATTGCAACATCACTTCCTTGGCTTTGGTGGCTCCAGCCAGGGGCTGTTCTGCGTGCTCAGCATCTTGTAGCTCCGTAGTTTCTATCAGCTGCTTCTGGCCTGTCGGCTCTGTTCTGAGGCCTACTTTGGCCTGGGCTGTATGTCATGGCATAATGTCCATAGGGGAAGGGGGTGTGGTGCGTAGTGTGATTCCTTGTGCATCGGTCCATCTATAGGGTCTTGTCCTCAGTGTTAGTAACATGAAGCCTCTGCAAGCATATACACAAACTCTTCTGTCGTCTTGCGTTTCTGCGATGCGGTTGATGTCCTATGTGGAACATAATAACGATGCACGTCTGTGAGTGTGCGCGGTCCGCTAAGTCATAGCACTGAATGTGTTCTTCGTGTGGATTGGTGTGTAAATGATTCAGGTGTGGGACAGCACATGTGTTTTCTGTATGTTGTGGCTATGTCGTCATGTCATCTCTAACGATGGCAGCTTAGGTTGTGAAGTGTTTAGTCAAGCTGGTCCATGCAATCGTTCCCAGCTCCGTCTTGGTTCCCGCCACGTAACTTGTGCGGATGTGGCCTGGTTTCACAGGTGGAGCATGGTCACGGTGTGTGTTGGCATTCGGGGAAGTGGGCAGAGGTGCAAACTCGTGTGGCCGGTTGTTCTTTGGCCGTGATGTCATCTTCCAAAGTTTAGGCGTGGCTTGAGGGAAGGGACACTCCCATTTTTCACAATTCCGGCATTGGAGCGAGTGCCCCTTGTTGGCGATGCACCAGTGCCACCTCCGGGGCAGGTGCAGCTTCTGCTGGGTCATCCACCATGCTGGCGTAAATCTGCGCACTGTGATGTCAGGCTGTGTTCGCACAGGCAACCTCTTCAAATCAAGGGCCGCGACACATTGCGATCGTGAGACAAAACGTGCACAGGGACAGTCAAATTGAGGATGAAAGTGTAAAGAAAAACTCTCAAAACTCCTCTTCCACTAAGAGAAAAAGAGGAAGGAAAATATAATTTCCTTTTATTGTATGTTTTTTAGTGTCAAAATGTCCCCTTAGGTTCTCCAAAAATTGTGCTGGAGGCGCACGTAAACTTCCTTAACTGGGAAGCCACAACCTCCTTTCGCACATCATTACAGGGCCTGTCTCACCTTCCATCACCTTCCCTTTGTGTGCCTGCAGATCTGCAATTGAAGCAAGGGTTCCGAACCCTCCGTCAGCACATCTGATTGCACACGCGGATTTGGGAGACCAACCTCCTTCTCGCCATTGTTGTGAGGCCCAACGGCCTTGCAAGATGGAAGCCCCCACACCCATAGAGACACAAACACACATGCATTCTGTCCTGGCTCTGCCTGCACTCTGCAGCGCATGCGTGCGGAAACCCATTTATTCACTGCGACAGAGTTGCTTCACTCTGTTGCGGACATCCCGTGACTCGCGTCAACACACTGCCCTGGGATGCACGCTTCCAGCAGCCCTTCTTCTGCCATGTGCTGCCTCTTACAGCAGGCCCCCGAGCTGCACCAAAGCACCTAATTTGCCCAGTACTCCAGACACTCGCTCCGCTCTCATACAGACTCTCTCCCGAGCTCGCAGGAGCTGGAAAATGCTTTGCCAGTGCACGGAAGGTCCGAGAGCTGTTATCGATTAGTGGATCATCGCGCAGCTTACATCGACCGGTTTACCAGGAGACATCATGCCCAGGGCCGTCTGAGGTGTTCAGAATGCGGTAATCTTGGATGCTGCTGGCTGCACCCCCCACCCCACTATGAAATCATTACAATTTTATTAGCTTCCCTGAATGTGCTTTACATGCCCATGCCTACTACTCATGCCTTGACTCTGGATTCTTGTTATTGGTTGCACTGAAAATAGAAGAGAAATCATTACCAAATTGCCCCTCCAAAATCATCAGACAACCCACCACATTCCATCCATCTCCCAAACATCTCAGAAATCCCAAAAGACAAATGTGGAAGGAGGCAAGTGTTTCAATTGCCACATTCTTACATTACACTGGAGGTGCATGAGACTGGGAGGGAGTCTGTGTTTAATTGAAATGAGTGCTGATATCTGTACATCTCTTTATCAGCCTTTGTTTAGCCCAATAAAAAATAGTACTTACATATGCGTAGGCATGCAATTTCAAGGTGCTAAAGAGAGTGACCTCTGGTAAGGGGTCAACACAAAATGCAGGTAATGGGGGCAGGGTTGTGGTGTTCATGGGCTGAGTCTTAGGTCCCTTGACAAAATTACATGCCAAGCCACTGAGCTGGTGAATCAGGGGAATCGGCTAATGAGGCAAAGAGGGGTCCAGGATAGGGTAGGTCCTTCTGGGACCATGGGAAAGAGACATGAGACACTTACCATGAATGCCCCAGCCTGGAGTATGGAATATCCAGCAGAAAGGAAATGTTCTATTCCACATGAGAACTAGCAATGATATATTCACCGTGGTTCGGCATGGTGGGGGAGGATCAGAGGGGCCGTGTCAGGGTGGATCACTGAGGCTCAGGGAGTTGCGACCTCAGCAAGGATCGCCTGCCAAGGAAAGCATAACCGGTTTGGAAAAGGCAATCTCCTCAGTGGAATCGCTTGATTCTTGGGTGGCTGGCCCCTGGAAAACCATTGTAGGCTGAAACCGAGAATTGAAAATTAGTCCATTGTATTTTTCTGTGGGGAATGGGACAAGCCTCCTAACTTTGTCCAATGCCATTGCAGTGTTTAAAGCGCCATCCAAGGAAACCTATACTGGCCGAAGTGTTGCTGGTAGTCAGTCAGGATTTGGATAAAAGAAGGCAGCCGCAAGAGTTCGGCTGTTAATGGGAAACCAAGAATGAGCACGCATGCTGGAAGAAGCTGAGAGGAGAGATGAGGAAGACCACGGACCTGGAAAAGATGAGAAGTCAGAAGTATGGCAGAAGCAAGATCGAGGTTCATGGAAGGAGAGAAGAAAAAAGCCGGAGCAGAAGGAATTAAGTTTTAGAAAGGGCTAAAATGAAAGGGCAAAGCGGTGGGGGCAGCCTCAAGAAAGGGAGGTGAGAAAGAAAATACGACAACTGAGACAGTCTGTGAGAGAAGGCAGACTACATTTGATGGGGGTTGGGGAGACCCAAAAGAAAAGAAGATTGGAACCAAGAAGGAGGTGAGGGGAATGAGGCACACACAAGTAATACCAGGCCTAGATGAGGCCTTTTCATGTAGGGGTGAAGAGGAAAAATGGGAGTGTCCCTTCCCTCAAGCGACGCCTAAACTTTGGAAGATGACGTCACGACCAAAGAATAACCGGCCACACGAGTTTGCACCTCTGCCCACTGCCCCGAATACCAACACACACCATGACCATACTCCACCTGCAAAACTAGACTACATCCCACACAAGATACGTGGCGGGAACCAAGACAGAGCTGGGAACGATCGCATGGACCAGCTTGACTAAACGCTTCACAACCTAAGCTGCCATCGTTAGAGATGACATGACGACTTAGCCACGACAGACAGAAAACACATGTGCTATCCCACACCTGGATCATTCACACACCAATCCACACGAAGAACATGTTCAGTGCTATGATTTAGCCGACCGCGCACACTCACAGACGTGCATCATTATCATTTTCCACATAGGCCAGCAACCGCATCTCAGAAACGCAAGACGTCGGAAGAGTTTGTGTTTATGCTTGCAGAGGCTTCATGCTACTAACCCTGTGGACAAGACCCTATTGATGGACCGATGCACAAGGAATCACACTACGCACACCACCTCCTTGCCCTATGGACATTATGTCACGACATACATCCCAAGTAGGCCTCAGAACAGAGCCGACAGGGCAGAAGCAGCTCATAGAATCTACAGAGCTACAAGATGCTGAGCACGCAGGACAGCCCCTGGCTGCAGTCACCAAAGCCAATGTGGCGATGTTGCAATCCACATTCTGCACTCTCCAAGCCAAGGTGACACCCACCATCACTGTGACTATCCGAAGCAAAATACAAATGAAACCCCCGTAATTCTGCCTCAGTCATGGTCTCCCAACGATGCACATGTGTGAGTGTGCGCGGTCCGCTAAGTCATAGCACTGAATGTGTTCTTCGTGTGGATTGGTGTGTAAATGATCCAGGTGTGGGACAGCACATGTGTTTTCTGTATGTCGTGGCTATGTCGTCATGTCATCTCTAACGATGGCAGCTTAGGTTGTGAAGTGTTTAGTCGAGCTGGTCCATGCAATCGTTCCCAGCATCGTCTTGGTTCCCGCCACGTATCTTGTGCGGATGTGGCCTGGTTTCGCAGGTGGAGCATGGTCACGGTGTGTGTTGGCATTCGGGGAAGTGGGCAGAGGTGCAAACTCGTGTGGCCGGTTGTTCTTTGGCCGTGATGTCATCTTCCAAAGTTTAGGTGTGGCTTGAGGGAAGGGACACTCCCATTTTTCCTCTTCAGGGGGGTCATACCATTGTAGGTAGCCAAGCATTAGAAGGGAAATAAACACATGAGTTTTTTTTAATTTGATGGCTTAACTGGACTTACCTGACTATACCATGTTTCCCCACCATGGGGGACTCGCAGAACTCTTGACTGTACAACAATAGGCAGGTCCCCCCTGTCAACAAGGATGGATTGGACTGTTGAAAAGTGGCAGCTGAAAGAAGAAGTACAGGGAGATAGACAGATAAAGAAGCATAGAGCAAGGAAAACAGAAGAAAAGAGAAAAGGAAGATCGGCGCTCCCTAGTGTGACGCAGCCTCGAGCGGCACCCCAGGGCATCCTGAAGGTGTTGAGTTGGGCCTCGTATGCCAGCTTCAGCCTGGCATGAATTTAAGCCCCAGGCTGTGTGTGGGGAGCGAACTGGGTGAAATTACGCCCCCACCCAAGACAGTGTATTTAGCGTGACCCTGAGACGCAAGCGTGACTTGGTAGGCAACAGCCCACCCAGGGCATCAGTAGGGAATGGGCCTGGAGGCAACAAAGTCGCTGGCCATGTGTCCAGCGACCCGTACCAGGGCGGGTCCTAAGGGAATTCAGTCTGCCCGGGGGCCAGACCAGGTGGACCAGACTAAGCAGATGTCCTGGGCTGCGTGGGCAGTGACCTGGGTGAAGATGGCATCAGCCTGGCTGGGAGAAGACCACCCTTCCCAGAGCCAAATAGGGCAGGTGACAAAGACTGCAGACACTCCAACGGCACCAGCGAGATGTGTGGGGCCATGAGCACCACCGGGGGCCTTATGAGCCATCCACTCTCTCCGGGGCCAGAGGGGAAGAGTGGTGAGCCCGGGACTTACCTGGAGACCAGCCACATACATCCTATGCGGCAGGAGTTCAGCACGGAGCATGCGGTTATTAGCGAAGGCTCAGCCCAGATGGGCGGGACCTGGGCGTAGCCCAACTGGGACAACCCTGCCTGCTAGTAATCGGAGCGCCGTCACAGAGGAAATGGACAGGGCTATCAAAGCCCCAAAGGGACAAGGTTCCATAAGCCCAATTCAGTAAACATGCAACCACGGATGAAAAAAATAAAAGTTTACACTTGGCATGGGCTGTCCTTTCAAGGGCAGTTTGCTATGCCATGCCAGCCACCCGCTGCAGAGTGGGGCAAATACAAAGTGCAAAAAGACCAGGACGACAGGAAGATACCTGACAATAAGGTACTGTGCCTTGGCGGACATGTTATTTTTTGAAACCTGACTGACAAGTGGGGACTTAATGATTAAGGGCAAACTGCAGCTGTCGGAAGTATTGAGGGGAATATAATGGAATGTGTAGCGGGAAAGGAGTAAGAGGTTGGAAAATGGAGTATGGCACCCAAAGTATGTGTGAATAGGAACTTGCTTAAAGCTCACACAGAAAGGGGTTTGTGCAAAGGGTTTCTACTAGTCTTATAAATGTATCAACAAACACTGAATGGGAATCTGAAATTAGGCATGTATTGCTCATAAGAAAGTTAATAGGTTTACACGTTCTTTTATATAAAAACCTGTATGGGTGACAAAACTCCTCCTCGCGTGTACTGTGCCTTATTCAATATCAGGAACCAGGATTGTGGCCCATCTCCTGTACTAACACCTTTTACCCCAGGCTGTTCAGCGCCTCACCCGAACAGCTGTTCTGGGATGGTGGAATGGTTCCAGTGTGGCCCATTACTGAACCAGGGTAAGTTTAGAATTGTGCCACCTGGGCTAGGACCATAAAACCAAGGGTTACACAACTGATGTCCGGTCAACTGTGTGAACAAAAATGAAACTCCATCTTCCACCTCCTCCCTGTGTATATACTTCACATGCCACCCCTATAGTGCCATCTCATATTAGAATATATTGTAACCCCACCCCCCATAATGTGAACACGGCCCCATGGGATCTCCCCCAGAGACCTTACCTTGGATAAACCTATGAACTGTCCCCCATCCCCACTTGAAGGTCACATCTGGAAACAGAACTCAGTGTAGGCATATTCATGAGTGACCACCAGTAGGGGAACCCATGCCTGTGCCACTTAACCCACCAATCCACCCACTCCTTCAGTGGTTAATCAGTATTAACTTCCAGTGAGTTCATTTTTTGATCAATTGCATTGCTATCAGCCTGGTCCGTTCCCTCATTCTCAAAACAGTCACCTCCTCATCCTAGGTGTTTTCAAGTGCCTCAGTCCTTGCATCCATCTCCTAGTGGGAAGGGCAAGGAGGTCACAAGTGTCGGCTGGTTAATTTTCACTGGTCCGTCCCTCTGGTGAACCGCGTTTCATGGCATTTCCATCTCTTAGTTCAGAGCAATGGTCAGATCTGTAAGCACCCATGGTTTACCTACTGCATCGCCTTGTAGCTTCACAGGAAATGTGAGCCATCTTCCCAAGCGTCCTTTTCCAATCACGCAAATGATTTTCTCAGTCTGTGAGGAGTTTGCATATACGCCGGGAA
Organism: Ambystoma mexicanum; assembly: GCF_040938575.1. Lineage (NCBI taxonomy): Eukaryota > Metazoa > Chordata > Amphibia > Caudata > Ambystomatidae > Ambystoma > Ambystoma mexicanum. Next base: position 1,094,308,754 of record NC_090929.1, read on the forward strand.
GAATTGGAACACCGTAGTATGACATTGTTGTCCCTGTAGTTCAGGAAATTTGTCTGTCACCACTGCTCTGAGTGGAGTCTGGTGTGGTGGTCTTGTTACTGGGACCATGGATGCTCTCTCGGTTGTTCTTTGTGATGCCCTCTCTCTTGGTGTTTGCAGGGAGCCTGACAGGTGTTGACTTTGATTGCTGCTCTCTGGCCCATGTGTCTTTGTCTTTGATGTCCTCTGCTCATGCAGAAGTGATCATCGGTGAGTGTTGTGGTGCTTTCCCTGCACAGTTGCAGCTTGAAATCTTTCCCACATTCAGGAATGTTTCAGCTGCTCCTTTGCCCTCGTTTTACTGATCCCATAATCTTAGGCTCAAAGACAGCACCACCAAATAGATAAAACTAAAAAGGGTAGAGTGCAAATAAAGAAAAGAAAACACGCCAAAGTACTCACCGAGGCAAACTTCCTTTAAACAAAAAAAATCATAACAGCACTTTTGCTTGTTTTTGACAGACACGCTAGTCCAACCACTGGGAAGAAAAGCTGCATCAGAAATCAAAAAGAAGCCTTCCAAAGATTTCATGGACCGTCACGTCCTTGGAGAATTTGCTTTGAATCCCACAGGAAACTTTTCTCCATTCACACCAATGGCGAAATCATACTGGCTAGCTCACCAAGAAACTTCATTGATAGTAGTCGTAGTTTTTTGTTCATAACACTTGGTAACCCAGTCTTATAGTAGCGGATGTCACTATCATCTAATTAACACAACAGTACTTCTTAAGAGGAACCTAGAAGAATTGTTTGTGGAGTTAGCCCTGCTGTATTTGCAGCTGTCTCTAGGGATTACACTGCGATCTCTGCAGCGAACACAAACAGCGATAATGTTTACTGAGCTTCCAGATCTTACTCATTCACAGGAACATCCTGACTACAGGTGCAATCTATGGTAATGGCACCAGGGGAGATCGAAGAGTGTTGATCTCCGCCCTATGATCTGATGTGCAGGAGCCCACAGCCAATAGGGATGAACAGGGGCGTGGCCTGGAACAGATGGCGGATGATGCGGGGTTGTGGAACTCCTGCACTGCATCCTAAGACTCCTGGCCAAACCTGCACATTACGAAACACAAGGGCAAAGGACAGCGTGGGAATCTCTTGGAGCCTCCCGCAATGTGTTGCTGCTCTGGCTGAAGCACACCTGATAAATCACTGAGCTGCATATTTTCACTTGGTGTTGCTAAGTTTGATTCACCCTTTGGTAGGATTCAGAATAACAAACACAAATGCAATTGGCTTTCTCTTTTAGTCTGTTGGCTTACCGGTTGGGTATTACATGTGTTGCTGTTGTCTAATGAGGCACTGGTGACTAATTCTTTGTTTTAAAAAGAACATGATGTCCAGGGCTGCCCCTTTGATCTGTGCACGCACTTGCATTGCACACAGTTTCTTTGTTTTAAGTCCTCTATTATTCTGGACTGTAGTGGTCAGAACAGTGAATGCCTTGGCCATTTGCAATTGGATGAATTCCAAAGTAAACAATATTTCAAAGCCATTAACATGATGTGTTTTTTTTTCTTTTCTTTGCAGCACTGCATAATATATTTATAGCATGCATAGCAAAAAGCTGCATATCTGCTTCCCACATGCATATAAAACAAGAGTATAAAGAGATCACACATTCTCTCCTGTCAGGCTGTGAGATGCTCAGCCAGCTCTGGCTTTCAGGCTCCAAACAGTTTTTATTCTGGGACTTTTAGTAAAGCACTTCTATTGTTAAATGTTAAATGTTAAAGGTATTTGTACCTCGCACCGTCACCAACAGAATTGGTCCCCAGGCGCTCTGGCGGATCTGCAAACGATAAGGTGGGATGGGTGAGTAGGTGAAGAGGGAGTAGGATAGTGAGATGAGTGGTGTTCTGTTGGCAGCTTCAACTCGATATACACCGGGTGCTGAGCTTTGGTGCAGGTATTGGATCGGTGTCAGTCCGCGTGTGCTGTTGCTCCGGGCTATGTGTTGTTGCAGTGTTGTGAAGTGCGTGCGGCTTGTGGTGCGAGAGATGGTTGTGTGAGTTTTTGGGTGAGATAGGTATGCAGAGTTTGAGGTTATATTGGTTAGTGGGTTACCTGACATTTAGCCTGCTAACATTCACAGTTTTGTCTAAGTGTGGCACGTGTTCGTCTTCACAATCCTATCTAGATGCTGCGCCGGCTGGTGTTCACAGTTCTAAGTGTGGCACATGTTAACATTCAAGTTTCATCTATGCGTGGGCATGCTATCCTTCAATCAAAGTCCTATCTAGATGAGACGCAGGCTTGAGTTCACAATTCTATCTGAGTGTGGACATGCCAATAGTCACAATTCCATCTAGATGCGATGCAGGCTAATGTTCACAATTCCACTAAAGATGCAACGCAGGCCAATGTTCACAATTACACCTAGATGCGACGCAGGATAATGTTCACAACTCCATCTTAGTGTGGACATGCTAATATTTACAATTCCATCTCGCTGCGACACAGGCTAATGTTCAGGATTCTATCTAAGTGTGGACATGCCAATGTTCACAATTCTATCTAAGTGTGGACATGCCAATGTTCACAATTCCATCTGAGTGTGGAATATTGAGTGCCATGAGCCAAAAAGCCAGGACATGCAGAAGATACCAAAACTGATCAGGGATAACCTAATAGTGGGGGAGAGAAGCCAAAAAGGAGGAAGTAGTGGGGACATGGCCTCGAGCTGCCCCCAATGCTACAGCAGCTCAAAAGATAAAGGACCGTGCATGCCAGCAGCAACCTTAAAAAGGGGGGTTGTCCTGCCCTCTATGGATCTCAGGGGTGCGCAGGGTGAATTCAGTGCACACTGGTTTTTAGACCCTTACGTGTGCCCGTGCAGTTTGGGCAACCGTTGTAAGAAACAGCATGCTTGCTGCTGTCAAACAGGTATCTCCAATTCATATACAAAATTCCAACTTTTTTATACAAAATTGCAGCTTTTTATTAATTAGCTGATGCTTATTTTCTTCATGCAAAACATTTCAGTAGATTTTTATATATGACAATCTATAATGTCCATTGTGGAACACAAGAGCATAGTTATACATTCACTATGACATAAATGCAAAAGGTATGGAAAATAGATCATTCACTTGTACATTTAACTGGCAGTTTGTTTGTAAGCAAAATGTTCCATGCCAATGAATGTAGAAAGCACAGGATGAAAGTGCGAATGGAGGAGACGTTGGTAGTCGGTCTCCTATGCCCGGCTAAAGTCTGACCTCATATTTGGTCATTATCCATGTGCAGCGGGCTGCGTGCTCGGTGCAGCTCGGGCAACCATGGGCCTGTAGATGTGTCAGACCAGGCAGGCGAAGGCGAAGAGAACCCCTGGATCAGGTGTGGGGTGCAGCCTGGACGCTGATCAGGGGAGCCCATTCCTGAAACACATAAGTGGGGGGGCCCAGGACTAAGCGGCACAGCTATGCTCCTTGTCAGACCGGCCGGGGCCGGATGCGGCCTCCGTGCTTGCAAGCGTGTTGTGGGTAAATCCACACTGCCTATTTTCCAGTAGGTGGGGCAGTGAAGAGCTGAAGTCCCAGGCCACAAGAATGTAGCGGCCCAAGTGAAAAATTTGCAGGCGCTGTCTCCATCCGTGCCAGATCATGGACAGCAAAGGGTCGAGGGCACCCATCCGTGCAGCATAGGTGAGATGACTCAACGGGTGGGCCCAGACCCCCAAAATCCCCAAAGACAGCATAAGTAAGCACTGGGGTGCGGCAGTCATTGCGTCACCACATGAGGGGAAGACGGCGCGACCAGGAGAGGAAAAGTTTCACTAGGCTGGTGGCAGTGATTACAGAACGATATGAAAGCTATTTGGGCAGGTGGTCTTCCTTTTTATTCTCGAGGGGCTTGTGGATGAGGACGGGAACATGAAAATACAAAACATTCCACAGGATGCTACCCTGTTCTTACACACAATGAAGGTGGGCACTCGGGGTCAGTTCAGTATAGGTCTACAGGACATTGCTACGTAGAGCCAGAGAATCGGCAACAATTTTAACACATTTTATTCGTAAAACAAAGTTAAAACACTAAAAATAAACAAATACACAATTTCAACATGGTGTCCAACCCAACAAAGTACGAAGCACTGCAAAGACAAATCGTGGTATCACCTGCCTCAACTACTAAAGAACAGTTCTGTTTCAGGTGTTGTTAGTAGCACACGTGAGAGGACTATTGACAGTGACAATGAGAAAATAGCACTCTCGATTAGGTGTCAACACAATGTTGTGTTTCTAATGATTACAGCCCCCTATGAGGGAAGGGAGCAGACCCTTGAAGAGACCACTTTCAGGCTCGACGTGGTATTGACAGTGGCGTTGCCCCATATGGGCTTGGGTACTGCCAGGATAGGGACAGTGCCGGCTAGCGGGGTTCCATGTGATATTTTCGCTGCAAAAATATTGCGATGCAAAAATATCGCCATATTTTTGCGGCAAAAATAACACATGGACCCTGCAGGGGCCCCCCCCCCCCCCCCCCCTGCAACCCTGCATCATTTTTTTATGTGCGGGGGACACCCCGCCACTAATATTTTCGCCACTAAAAATATCGCCTATGGCCGTTCCCGACGACCATATGTTCGGCGATATTTTTGCTGGCGAAAATATTACCCGATACCGCTAGCGGGCCAGCTCCTGTAGCAGCACATCAGGGAGGGGCAAGCCTGCCCCAAGGATCACCAGTCAGGAATGGTACTGTGGAGGGCCTTAAAAAAGACCTGAAGGGCCGTTGGGTGTGGCTGCCCCATGTATATGAGGTATAAAGTTATTTATGTATTTATATGTATATGTTTTTATTTAGGTAGGTATTTATATAGCTGTGGGGTAGTTGGTTAGTGTGTGGGTGTTAAGGAAAGGGGTGCAAATGTCAATACCCTGGTGTGAGGTGTTTGATACAGATGGCGGTCTGCCAGAGGCCGCCTTGGTGAAAGGGCAGTGCAGTAAGGACATCCTGTGGCCCCTCTTCCTGGGTAGGTGGCACCAGATAGATAGGCCTGTTCTGCCAATTCACACTAAGAGGCCCTCCATGACCCCTTTCATGGAGGATGAGCTGGCAGAGCAGATGCCCATTCGGTGAATCACGCCAGGGTATGGGAAAGAGAATGGTATATAACAATTGAAGTGTATAAGGTCTAGTTCGTTTAACAAAAAGGTGTCCCTGTTAGGGCTCAAATAATTCATCGTGGTCCATCTGAAGTGATCAGAACTGGGTATAGATAAGAAGTCGGGTGGTGGCCTCTTTCGTGCTATGTGGGAAGGGTCTAACATCTGATTCTAATGTGCAGGTCACCTAGCACCCCTCTTGTTATAGCTGGCCTGTGGGGTGGGGATGGTAAGTGGGCTCTCCCCTTCCAGAAAAAGTTTGCCTTTTCATGAAAGGCCCCAATGAATTGATCAGCATTTGGTTATTTGAGTTCTCAAAACTGGACAACTATTTGTCTAAAGTGCAAACCCTCCTTACCTCTGCGTACCCACCAGAAAAACGAATAAAGCATCCGTTGTGTACCAGAGTTACTCTTCTGCCAAGAGTATATTTAGTGTGTCCCTGTGGGCTACTCTTCATGAGTTCAATATTCACAGGGGATTGTACAGAGCAACCCCAGCTGGGGAGCAGTGGTGCGCTTTGCAAAAGAAATGAAGCATAGACAAGCGGAGGTGGGTACGGCTTAAAACTGGGTGCAGTGTGATGAGGTGCATAGTGTAGGATCTGGAAGTAGCCTGTTTATGCCAGTTCCAGAACTGATCAGATCTGTTCTTTGCACCCTATTTGCTTGGAGCCTGTTGGGGCCTATATTGCTATCAACACTTCTGATGTTGGGAGCATGATTGATCTTACTAGGAGTTAAGAAAGGTTACTCAATCTGTCATATACAGTGGTCTGTCAATGGCTCCTTCACAGTAGCAGCAGCCCAGTGATCCCTATCTCACCGCCAGACATCATCTTTTCAAACCCCACGGCCGTCTGGCTCTAGTTGGGATAGACATGCACATGCTGTGCGTTAGCTGAGATATGGCTGCGCAGGAACCGTAGGCACATATGAAAGTGTCATCATTATTAAGATTTGCCCGTCTTCCCGCTCTATGGCTCAAGGGCTCCCGCCAGTTGAAAATGTGAAGAAGCCTGTGACTTACGGCTGTCTGGCAAACGACTTCCCCATCAATGGTCTGCTGTCCAGAAAGAGCGTTTACTGCTGAGTACTTAGTGGCCATGACTTGTACACAGTGCTCCTGTGGGTTTTTGATAGGTGGAGACAAGTGGCTTTGCAATGCTTAGACAGAACTGCGTATGATAATAAGAGGATTCCTTGATTCTGGACAACGCAACATTGCATGGAAGTGACCATCTTTGTGTACAGTTTGAGCCAGACACTTTGGAGTGAACATAAATATATAAGCATTTTATTTTGAGAAGGTGGCTGGGGTGTATGATTTGTGGGTAGAGTTTTGATTTGTAAAAGTCAGTTTGTCAGGAACTCATTTAAAAGTAACAGAATTACCATATTTCTGATGTGTGGTGTTGAGCCTCATTGCACGCACAGGAGTGAGTAGGGTAGGGCACGAATCAGTGTCTTTGGTCTGTGTTGCCCAGGAAAAGTCGTACCTTTCAGGAAAAGTCGTACCTTTGATATACATTAGAGAATCTGTACGTGCATAAGCCTATGCACCGGTAGTATTGCAGCATTGTGGCAAATGTGGACTCTCCCCTCGTCACTAAAGTACTTTTGCAGCTAATCTAGTTTTGAATTGTTTGAGAGAAAATATTTTTTTCTTACAGTTTAGTACCTTTATTCCTTTGACAAATTAACCAAAAATGCAAAATGTAGCAATGAGAAGCTGATATGCAATCTGCAGCAGTTGTACAACTGTGTATCAGAGTGTGTAGGATTTTTGGGGGATATGTGTTTTTTAATATCGCAGGATACTGTTGCCCCGTTCTATAATAGCTAATCCATCAATTCCATGCAATCATCGCAAATTATAACTACTGGCATAGCTGGAAGTGGTCTTGAAACCATGGCCCTCATTCCGAGGTTGATACAAAGGAAAAAACGATGCGGTAAAGGAATACCGGCATCGATTACCGCTACGGCATATTCCGACCAACCAGACCGCTATTAACGGCATCATAAAGTACAATGTAGTTAATAGCAGTCTGGTCGCGCGCACGCAACCCACCCATGCCAGCATTAGCGGCATGCCGTAAACCGGAGTAGATCACAAGTGAGGCGGACATGCAAATAACGGCCTCATGAAGCCAAAAAAAGTGCCTACCGGCACGGCGTAAATGCCGTAAAAAGCCCTGAGCAGTGTCCCGAACTGCCACAGGTGCACACAATCAGCACAGGTGGAGGCAATGGAGTCAGGCCCAGTACAAAAGGAGCACACCCACACATCACACCCCCTCCCACACCAAGATGATTCCAATAGTAGTAGCATTACTGGAGCTGGAGGACTTGCTTGCATTGCCACAACATCAACATCAACAACAACAACAGCCACCACCACAGAGGAGACACAGGAGGAGAAGGAGTGTGAGACAGGCCCAGCATGCCCCACCAGTGCAGCCACCATTACCACCCCGGCAGCCCACAATCCCTCGCATCAGAGTCAGTCCATTCAATCTAACACCTGAGCAGATCCACACCCTGTACCGGCTTGACCGGGACACCATCACCACCATAGTGGACCTGGTACATGACGACATAGTGAGCCTTATAGAAATACGCACTGCCATCCCCCCTCTACTGAAGGTAGTGTCTGTGCTCCACTTCCTTGCCACAGGCACCTACCAGCACACAGTGGGGCACATGCATGGCATATCACAACCCTTATTTTCCCGGATTCTGAACCAAATTCTGGATGCCCTCCTCAAGCACACAAGGGACTACATATCCCTACCACGGACTCCCCAGGAGATATTCAATACAAAAGTTGCCTACCATGCACTGGCAGGCATGCCAAATTGTGTAGGTGCCCTCGACTGCACCCACGTGGAGTTCGTGGTCCCGCATGCCATGGAGGTGGTTTATCGCAACCGCAAGCAATACCAATCCATCAATGTGCAGATGGTATGCGATGCCAGCAAGATCGTCACACATTGCTGTGCCCGATATCCCGGATCAACTCATGACTCTATGGTCCTGCGGAACTCCACGCTACCACACTTCATGGAGCGACATGCTGGACCACGTGCCTGGCTGCTTGGTGAGTTGCCTGACTGGGCCCTGGCAGTGCATCGGGGTTGTGAGGTGGGTGGATGCATACTCCACCTGGGTGGGAATGGGGGGGTTGTATACTCACCTTGGTGGGAATGGGGGGGCGATGCATACTCCACCTGGGTGGGAATGGGGGGGTGCATACTCCACCTGGGTGGGAATAGTGGGGGATGCATACTCCACCTGGGTGGCAATGTTGATGTGAATGCACAATGTGCACATCACTGAACACTGTGCCCCAAAGCATCAGAAACGGTACATGACACCCAAATCCCGTAGTGATGAAGTAAGGTCGACACCTATCACTACATGACTAACAGGTAACCAGCCCACATCCCACAACACATGCACCACTCATCAGCGGCCCTCACCCACTGTAAGGCCATCTGCAACATGCAGTGCATATGCACTTTGTTGCTGTCTCCAGCATATCACCACACAGGACAATCATCCCTGGGAATGCATTGAACTGAACCAACTAGGGATTCCACAGTGTGTCACCGGCTCGGCACACCCATGGGAATGCTGCATGTCACCATAGGAATGATCAGTGCAGAATGCCCAATATTGTAGAGACTACTGCCAACGCTCCCTACTAGTAAATCTCACGGAACACAACACATCACCAATTTGACTCCAACACTGCTGTATGCATATACCATGCACGTGCAACAAGATGTCAGTGCACACCATGTATCATCTTGAAGATGCAACCCACACCATTCGTCCATGGCACAGGACAAATAGAGGGACCTGAAATGGGGTCAATGCATCCAGGGACATGTGCATGTCGGCACCGATTACCTGCAGGCATGTGAGACTAGTACAGTTGTCCAACATGAATTTGCGAACATTTACCTTCATTCCCCTCTCATGCAGGTGATGGTGGCTATCCCTTGAAGCCGTGCCTTCTGACCCCTGTCCGAAACCCACAGAACAGGCACGAGGAGGACTACATCGTTCCCATACCCGTACACGTGTGGTAATCAAGCAGACCTTTGGCCTGCTGAAGTCACGATTTCGCTGCCTCAGCCGGTCGGGTGGGGCACTCCTCTACAGACATGAGAAGGTGGCCAAGATCACCATGGCATGTGTAATGCTGCACAATATGTGCATCTGCCGGAACGTGCCCCAGCCCCCAGACATGCAACTGCTACCACCTGATGATGATGAAGGGGATGATGAAGATGTGGCAAGACATCATCACGGTGACGATGCACAGGAGGGACGTGCTGTGCGCCAGTCAGTGATCGCACAATATTTCTGACATACATGTCAGCAGAGGGTGACATAATGGTTGGACATAGGGCACTGGGTGTGGGGGTACATGTACACTATGCACTGTGCAAGATTAAATGACACATGCGCAATGATGAATTTCCACTCTGGTATTTTTTTTTACACAACCGGTGTATTGAAAGTAACAATATTAACGTGAATGACAAAACCCTCCGCCACCCTCACCCCCTCCCGCTCCCCCCACAACTCTCCCACACCCCTTTCCCCTCCCCCCACAACTCCCCCACACACCCTCACCCTCCACAACTCCCCCACACAAGTCCCATAGAGTCCACGAAGCCTACATGAGGCTGCCAGAACAGTCACTCAGCACTCCCAGAGCCAGGGGGTGGCATGTCCCGTCAGCGCAGCGCACGGACCGTCCGGCGCAGCGGGCTGGTTTGGGTTGAACTGCTGGTGGATGGTGTGGCCTCATGCTGAGGCTGTAGGGCGGGAAGACCTGCCTCCAAAGCATCAGCGCCCTAGCACCTCGCAGAGGCATTCTTGGGTGGTAGGATGTACTTTTCGGTCGATTTGCAGTGTCCCAGGGATCCTGTGTGCTGAGGATGGCAATGGATTGTGTTTTTAAAGATGGCCGCTGTGCTCCTTCGCGTTCCTGTGCAATGACGCTATTTCCAATTCTGCTATTTAACGGTGAGCGTAAGTAGCGGTGTTCGTTAATTACGGTCACCGCTATTTACGGTCACCGCTAATGTCGCATTGGACTATGTCAGAGGTGTAATCTGCACCTAGCTTCATGCTGGTAAGGGCTTTTTGGGGGCCTTTTGCGGCATGGCGCTACGTCCCTTACCGGCATGGCGCAAAGCTCGTGCCCGCGAAGTCGTAATAGTCCTTTTATTAGCGGGCTGGTGCCAGCACGGACATGCTATTTGCGCTGTGCCGGTAAGGGACGGTAGTTACCTCCAAACTTGGAATGAGGGCCCATCTGTAATGCAGGCATTTTTGTGGTCTTCTTCATACTGTTGGGGTTTTTACAAAATTATTTACCACTATCTGAAATATCGTCAGGCCTATTACGATAGTTGCTTGTCTTGTCCCTCCCCTCTCTTTCTGCACCCCTCTCCCTCACCTTTTGTTTTTCCCTGGCTCTACCAGAAATGTCGTCGGGCCTAATACGGTAGTTGCCTGTCTGGTTCCATTTCCTTCCAATCTCCCCCTCCCTTTATTATCAATGTCTTAACCTTTGCACTATATAAAATGTCGTCAGGCTGAGTACGATATTTAATTTCACATCCTTACTGTTCATGGCCTGTAAGACTGTCATTCTATTTTCCCTTATTCCCTCGCTTGCCTTGAAGCGCTTTGAAACACATTGTGTATAGGCACTATCTAAATAAACTATCATATAATATCACACCCCCTGTGCTAACACTTGGACGTTGTTTGCATTGTTTTCCTGGAAATAAAACATATGTCAAACAGTCAATTTGAACTTGATTTGAGTAAAATATAACTGTTTTAAATGGAAATGTATACAAGTATTGAAATAAGTTGAATGAACACCATTATTCTGTCCAAAACGGTAGTTTTAGAACATTGAGTATGATTTAATTTATCCAGATTGATAAAAACAAATAATCTCAACAAAAACAAAAAAATCTGGTTGTGCCTTGAGAACCACCATGACCTGCAGGAAACTGTGATTTGGATTTGGGAAGAGGAATGTCTCCATTTGCCTTAATTGATGGCCACTAAAAAAGACAACCATCCATGATACAAAATGCATTTCCACCTCTCCCAAAGATTCAAATGGAGCCGACTGCTGGATCCATAGCATCAGGGACAGATCCCAGGGAGGAATCGGGGATATTCCAGGATACCAGCGGTGGCGCTCTTTCAGAAGATACATCATGAAAGGTTCCAATTGCATGATATCAGAGCCAACTGCTTGAAAGGCTTTCACTGCAACCCGTTGAACATGCAGCGCACTGACGTTAGTCTGAATTTCAATACATCCAAGAGGATCTCCCATATGTCCCCTCTAATTGATTAATAGGAATAATTCTCGCACCAAGAACTAAATATGTTCTAATGCTGGTTGTAGATCTTCAACGTGGACGGCCAGCACGATTCCTGGATTTCCATTCTACTTCCATCGAGATCCCTTTTGATAGCAGAGATTTAATTCTACTTCCAATCCATTAATAGCTGGCTCAACGTGGTTTTTGGACTGGACGCTCTGTATGATTTAAGGGCTTATTGACATTCAACATTGTAGTTCAAAGGCCATTCGCAATAGCAGGGGCAACCATGTCATTCTGGACAGTATGGTGTGGTTATTATCACAATGGGTTTATCCCTCATGATCGACCTGAGGACCTGTGATACAATGGGAATTGGGGGAAAAAGCTAGTTGCAGCCACTGATCCGAAAGGGCGCCCACAGTCCACAACTTTTCGACACAGAAGATCTCTTCCATTTCTAAGAGGTCCATCCATTGGTGTCCACATCTGCTTTGCAGGGGCTTCCATTTCATTTGATAAGATAAATGCCACACAGGAAGGGAAATCCAGCTTAGTGCGTTCACTGTTATATTCAGTATTCACAGAAAGTATGTTGCCTGTAGATATGTTCCCGGCGTACAGAGAACAATCGCTTAGAAGATGGCTCACCTGGCTCCTCGGGTAGAAAATGCCCCATAGTACCATCACTGTGCATGCTGACACGCCCCTGTAGGACTCAGACTGTTCTGGCAGAGGCTTATTTCAAGACGAGGTCCTCCACTAGATACAGTTGTCATCTCGGCATTCTCACGGTTAGAAGATATGTCCATCCAAAGATTGTGGTGAAGTGGATAACCATGACCTGATGGTCCTGGGTTAGGAATTGTGAAGGGTTTTGTATAGGCAATACAGAAACCATGGGATTCAAGGCAGTTGCATACCTCCACTCACGGTGCTTGGTTGAGCTAGTCGTCCAAATAGGGTAAAATATCTGGATGCCTTTTTCTTTTAATGTTCCCACAATTGTTGCCTGGATCTTTGTAAAGATTAAAGACCCAGGGTGTTGAGTCCAATGAACCAATGGAGGACTTTTACTTTAGATGGCATTCATCACAGCCGATTGAAAGACCTGCTGATGAGCCAGTTTGAAGGCGATGCTAAGGTAGGCAACTTCTATATCGATTGACATTGGGCAGTCCCCAGGTGGATAGCAGCTCTGACCTGCTGCTGGGCTATCTTACGGAAAGGTATTCCACCCAACCACATATGCATTTCACCTTCATTAAGAACCATGTTGTGGTATAGACCAGCATCCGTGGTTGGAGCTTTGGTATGCTAATTGGGTATGCTGTGGTGGCTTTAAAACAGCTTGAACAAATCTGAGAGCATAATGGGCCATTTCAGATGTCTTGGGCTGATAAAGCGATGTATCAAATAGCACTGACCTATTAGACCAAGAACATTTTCTGGATTGAAAAGCTACATTTGGTGTCAATTGGATTCCATGTAATAATGTCCCCGCAAAAAATGTACCCTGAAAAGTCTGCATTTTTTGCGGAGACTTTATTACATTGAACATGCGGGGATACACCCCCGCAACCTCTGCTTTTTTTATTTTTAAATGGGAGCAGGGGACATCCCTGCAACCCGCCCCCATACATAACAAATACATAATGGGCCTCATTAAAAGTTTGGCGGTCTGGTAACTACGGTACCGGTAAGGTTGCCGGTACCGTAGTTACCGGACCGGCAAACTACAAGTTCTGCGCACTCGTCTGACCTGGTGGGCGGAACGGCACCCGCGAGCAGAGCATTTCGGATGCACCGGCATCATTCAGAATGGTGCCGGTGCATCCGACCTCCCCATTCCCAATGAACCCTATGGGGCTCAAATGGGAATGGGGAGCATTTAATTCTGGCACCCGCAAATGGGCAATTACCGGCTCCGGCTGGACCATAATGATCTGGTAATTGCCCATCCGCGGGTGCTTGGAAACAATTGCAAGTTTGGCGGCAGCCTACCGGATTTACCAGCAAGGCAACCGCCAAACTTGTAATGAGGCCTAATATCACCACATATAATGTCACCAATAGCTTTTCCTGGCGACATTATGTATGGGGACATTACTACCTGCTACCGTTAATTGCCTACACATTGCTCAGTGGCTCTGAACTGTAGGTGAACTTCAAGGGGTGGCTACTGGGCAGTGCCGTGGCATGTGTGGCTTGGAAGCTGAAATGGCCTTTTCTATACGCACAGCAAACATATGTGTGCATGCATCTGCACAGCTCTTAATCTGTAAATACACACGCCCGTATGCATACACTGTTGTCTGTCAGCTGACAACCATGAAATCAACCTTTACGAAAGGGCCTTTTCATTTCATCACAAAACCTGCGGCCCAAAAGCGTGTTGACAATACATTAAACTTTGAAATACAATCTTGCCAATACACGAATGGGTGTCATTTTACAGTGAGCGGTTTGCAAATCGAAGTGTAAAAGCAAGTCGTAAGACTTTTATGCCTTCGAGCTGCGCTCCAGCTCATTTTCATGCACTTCCAAGTTGTACGTGGAGCACAAAGCGGAGTTTGCATCACTGCTGTGCTTCCCTCCTCCATCTTGGAAGAGCACAACGTTTCGTGTCTGCATGAGATATTTATTCAGGGGTAGAGCAAATGGATCCCTGTGGAATCCGCCTCAGATTAGCACCTGCTAATGATCAGGCAGGTTCTATAGGAATCCATTGGCAAAGGCTGCCGGCAAAGAGTAATTTGAAAGCAGTCATGACTTTTTTTGCAAAGCAGCGATAACAGGTCAAAGTAAAGGCGACATCAAAGATAAGCTCCATCTGAGCTTAAATTATGTATAAACGCACCACTTCGGTGGACATCTGCTGCAGGCACGGCTATCCATCCACGCACTCTAGAATGCAACTACGACTATGACAAATTCGCTCTAGCTGGTCACATAACTGATTCACACTGAAACACCAGACTTGCCTCAACACCTCTGCCATTACAATACAGCGACAACACCGACCCTACTGCACTAGCGCTCTGTCGTGACCTCCCTCAGCACCCGTCCCTACGCCTGACCTCTTGGGTACCTTACTGGAGCCTAGCCAGACCTCCTAGTTTCTAATCCTGGCTAAATGCACACACACATCTTAAGCCTCCTCTGAGAACTTTCCCATATCTGGACTTCAGTCCCTTAGGGCGTTCCTACCACAAAGCGCTTTGAGGCCCTACAAATGGGAAAAGGCGCTGTATAAATGACAACTGAATACACCACAATACTATGGCAAGGGCGTTAAAATAGGGTCGCCACACCGAACATGACCTTGGAAGATGAAGGATGGTAAGTGGGCATTATTAAGGTCCCCTGTACCATTTTAAAGTGCATTTTCAGCAAATGAAGGTAATCATGTGCCCCCACTTCACATTCTTACTTACAAATATTAAATGATAAATTACACAATGCAATTCAAAGGGAGAATGAAAACTAAACATATATAAATCGCTAAAACATCAAAATCATCTCATGCCATAAAAAAGATTCCAATGCTTGTACACCTTCATGTTAGATGTTTTTTCTTTTAGTTTCAATTTTTTACTGAAAATAATCGCAAACTGTGTTTATAATAGAGTTAAAGAACTGTCACTGGTGGAAATTTCAGCTGACCAATTAAACCTGGTTTCTCCTGAGAACAGTTTCTGGCACATTATTTTCGGACATTTAAAGACCTGCTTTGGAGATCATCTGTGGTGCATTTTGGAAACTGTTGGTGTGTAATGGATTTTGTTGGGTTAAGCTGCTTTTTTTTTTTTAAGTTAAGCATCCCTTGGTTTTCCTTTTGGTCTTATGTAGTCCAAAGCCAGAACACCCATATGTCAGTAACTGGATTCTGTAGAAAGAACATTTATTTAGCCAACTTGAATTCCCACAAGGGGTGTATGGGATGAGCCTGGAATTGTTCATCTTCTGAGTTTGACCGACTGACTCCCAGACTTCCTTGGGTCACACGCACCGTGCCACACTCCTTAGGCTTGCCGTCAAAGACATAGGGTTACGGTTGCTTCACTACCTATAAATTATCCAGTTCACCAACAACACTACATCAGAACATGATTTTGACAAGTACCACCTCCTTGCTTGCCCTCAGACTGTCGCAGGTTCTCTCCCGCCCCAGGCGCTTTGCCAAAGTATTTTTGTCTGTAAGGTGCCTTAACATCCCTATGGAACCCAAAATCACAATTCTCCTTAATTAGACAAGAGACAACATGGGGCTCACTGCAACTTTGCCGGGGCAGTAATAATGTGCCAACTTTTAGCTGAAGATAACTCCAGCGCCTTACTGGCAAAAATCACCAGCATTACCGGTACCAGTAATACCGGCAAATCCCCCATGGAGTCCAATGGGACTCCAATGAATGGGGATTTACTACCGTTTCCGGCACTGGTAATCTGGCGGTAATATCGTTGAACTGAGTGCCGGTAACAGTATTACAGTTTGCTGGGATCCAGACAGTATTACTGCCAAGATACCGGCAAACTCATAATGAGGGCCATTAACTGCAGGACAGAAAAAGGCTAAAGGTAAATGCTGGACTATGGAGAGAACTCCAGGAGAGCCCAGGCTCAGCCCTAGAGAAATCTCGCCCCCGCAACACTGCCATCTCCTTAAGGCTCCCCGACACCATAAGCTCCCAAGCAGCCTGGTCTGGGAATTGTTCTGAGGAGTCACACACCAGCTTGTCTGCCTAGAACAAGCCCATTTATGGATGTTCGCAGCAAAGAGAGTGAGCAGGGAATAGTTACTTTAATTTCTCTTGGGCATTGCCAGAGCCCAGCACAGCCTACTTTCTGCAATGAAGGTAATGTGATGTTAGAGGACATCTCGGGAGGATAGCTTATGGGCAACACGTTCTCCATGTAACAAGACGACGCAGGGCTACGCAGGTTCGATCCCCGGATCCGCACTTAAAAACTTCTGGGTATCAAGCACGTTATAACCAATTACAATTACATTGCCTCTCTCGCTTAGACTTTTTTTGCAGTGCTGAGTCCTACTGTTTGCAGGAAGTGGAACCAGGTAAAGGACTAGCCCTACCATAAGGTGAAATATTACTCTGATCACGTTCCTTAAAGCATCAGAAAAAGACATGTCGAGCTATCCGATAATCAGGCTGGTATCTTAACACGAGATGTAAAATTGCAACTGCGCCACAAGGCAGAAAAGTGCTGAGAACCGGCTGCAAGGTGACTTTTGGCTCTCTCAGAAACAGTAAACTACTAGAACTTCGCCCTGCAGGAGCTACAGAACCTGCTCCTAGCCAAAGTGACATTAGACTGCAACACAAACATTTGAACAAGTATTGCATTCATGTGCTAGTGACTGCCTCCATTTGAAACTTTGATCACCATTACATCGACGACTGCCAGAATAGATCTTCCAGCCCCTGCAAGCTCCTGACCAACCACCCACCACCAGCTCACAGCAGGGTGCTTGCTGCCCACGTTGGTGACGGATCGAGCGAATGGGCTGTTTTTTTAGTTAATTGAGAGCCGTGGGTTGAACGCTGGCACAGAAGGGGTTGTTTATGTTTCGAACCTGATGAATGCTGGCCTGGGCCCTGGTGTGCTATGTTTGTAGCATCTGCTTGCGTGGAAAACTCACATACGTTGACCTTTCATATGTGTTGTACTGAATGGCCCCTTATGGCCTGTAAATCAAGGAATATCTCAGTCACGTGTGCAATCTATTTTCCCGACATACTTTTGGCCGCACTCCCTCCGATCCTTAGAAATGGTCTGAGTTGTTTTTAGGGTCTGTGTGTGGCCCTTTCTCTTACTCACTTGTTCTCAATACTGAAACTGCCCCGCGGTTCCTAAGCCACAGGGGTGTTGCTAGGTTTGTAAAAGATCCAGGGGGCTACGCTAATGTCAGAACTGGCAGGTCTCCGGGCTAGCTAAACTGAGCTTCCATCCGGGGCTACAACTAAAAGACCCGTGGCTACAGCCCTTTTTTTCCCCCAGTCCCTTCCTAGCCATGCCTTCCTGAGCAGTGGAGCAGCACCCACAGAGCTTTTCCCTGTAGCAATCCTGTGCAGCTGCTAGCACGAGGTTGTACGATGCCTGGGAATTTACAGAGCACCCCCTCTATTGCGCCCACTTAGGGCATGACAGCTGACACTAAAGTGACTGGAAGTGGGATAGGAATTTGAACTTTGGGGCTATGTAACTTCTTCCTACACGGAATAGGGCAGCAACATCATTGTTTGGCAGCTAAAGGGACACTGCTCATTTGACCCCTGATGACCTCAAAAGAAGTGACAACACACAAACCTTCATCCCAATGACCATTTGTTGGATAATATTGAAATAGTTTAATACAAATATGAATGAAAAAAGACAGGAAATACTGCTCACTGAACCTAGCAAATGTTGAAGCTATTCTATTAAAACAGCATTAGAAAGATTGATTACATCAGAGTTTACAAATGAGTGCACATGGCTTGCAAGCAACATCATGACAATCCCTTTCACTACACCTGGCTTCCTCAAAGGATGCACTTGATTTAGGGAATTTTAGACAGAAGGACAGTGGAGAGACAATTTGTTTGAAGTTTCTTACATTTTCTCCTTCTCCAGGGCCCTTTCGTCCATCTCTCTAGTATGATTGCTGCCTACCTGGGAAGGATGCGATCCTCTGTCACGGCTGAGTATGAGGTAAGGAGGTAAGATGTAACAGAGGCATGGTGAAGGGCCAGGCCGGGAACTGAGACCATAGCCCTCAGGTTGCAATATCCCTT
Organism: Ambystoma mexicanum; assembly: GCF_040938575.1. NCBI lineage: Eukaryota > Metazoa > Chordata > Amphibia > Caudata > Ambystomatidae > Ambystoma > Ambystoma mexicanum. The sequence continues at coordinate 1,094,327,086 of NC_090929.1, forward strand.
TACATGACTTTTAGTGCCGCACCAAGGACACCTCTGAAACTACGCCTCACCCTGAGGAAGCCCTTGGTGGCAGCTATAGGGAAGATGCGAAAGGGACTAGCAGCAATGGTGATATGGAGCGCTTGGGGGTCCGGCTAGGTTCTTCCATGGCTGGATCTCAGACAGGTAAAACCTCCATCGGGTCTAGCTGTACGCATAGCCGTTCGCACTGAAACCCATAACCTGAGTCAACACCTATGCCATTAGTATGCAGCGACATCCTATGAAAAATGTCAGTCTAGCTGGGCACACATCGAGGCTCCTGCATTAGCCCTCTATCTCAAGCACTGACAGCACCCGCCCACCTGTCTGACCTCCGGGCTGCATACTGCAACCCTCCTAAAACGTAATCCTGGTAGAATGTGCACAAGCATCCTAAACTAAACTCTTTGAACTTCCCATACCGTCACTTTGCTCCCTGAGGGGGTTCCAACCACAAAGCGCATTGAGGCCATACAAATGGGGGAAATGGCACCATATAAATGATGACTATTTCTATTTCTATGTGTTTGTAACGCGCCGACAGCCCGCAGGCATCAGGGCGCGGAAACGCGGGACTATAATACAATACAATAATGGGTGCCCCTGAATGGAGCTGTAGCCAATTTGTTGGTTTGACATAAGAGTAGATGTTGCAGGCAAAATGGCCACAGCAGTGTTTCAGCCTGTGAGTGGGGTCGGGGGTCAGGGTGACTGCCTCAGAATCAGGGTAATAATTGGGGGCACGTGTGTGTTGGACTCCAGGGCTTCCTGAGTATGCACCACTGGAAAAGGGGCAGAGTGGATGTGTCCAAGAGACATTTTATTGTATTTTTTGAATCCAATTGATTTTTCTCTTCAGACACTCATGAAACTATGATTTATTTTCATTTTTCAGAATAAGAGCAAACAGTACGAGATGCTGGTGGCAGCTGCAGCAGTTGGGGTCTCCACTGTCTTTGGGGCCCCGATTAGTGGTAAGAAATCTTTAAAAGGTTTATGGGGATATGCAGGCACGTGGTAAACCCTTCTGTTCTGTTGGTCAGTTAACGTGATTGGCTGATAAAGAGATAAGCCATTCGAGAAGCAAGAAACAAAGCATGTTTTGTAGTTTTCCCAATCTATCGATAGTAAACTTAAGGAGTGGATTTTGGACACAAATTCGACATTGTGGAAAACAATGATTCTTTTTAATTGTGATGTAGTCTTCCTCCATATAATGCAGAAGTCTTCCAAATAGGAGGGGTCATGTGCAGGGGTAGAGGCGTCCCTATGGCATCAGTCATTCAGCCTCTGCCTCACTAGGGATTGCAAGTAACACTGAGCAACATCTCCCAACCAGAAACTGTTGTTTTCCTATCAGGAGTTATGAAGGCTAAACTGTTCTCTACAGTTTCGATTTCCATTTAACACCGTCCTAAAATGACCTGTCTTGTCAGTTGCCCAGTCTGGGGAAAGTACAACTGCATACATTCACACTCACTTCAAAACTAGAGATTATCCAAGTTTCTTAAAGCAGGAAACAATATGTATGTTGATGCTTTTTCTTTTAGCAGGATTTCAGTTATTGAGTGTTTTGTGATTTTTAGAAGTAGTGTCCTCGCTGGCAGATATTTATTTTGACTATAAACAGAAAAGCAGAGCACTTGTTTGCATTTAATTATTCGTTAAGGTTAAACAATTAAAACCTCAGTGGCAACGCAATTGAGGATTGAATCAAGTCTCGGAATCATTTACCTGATGCTGCTGCTTTCAATACTGAATTCAATGTTTCCTCTCAAAGCCCTTGTGATTACTTGATGGGCCAATTTGCTCTAACAAATCAAACGTGCCTGAGCTCTCAAAGAAACCTTAGTTAAAAAGGGTTCCCACAACCCATATAAGACTCACTTGAGCATTCACTACGTAGTGTTCATTAATCAAACATTCAAACATTTCCATAGATATTGGTAAATGTCGTCTGCCCCTTCCTGTCTCTTCCATGGCGAAGATCAGTTGTAATCAGACATAAGAACTGGTTTAAAACTCAGTGATGTGTTTAAGCTGGGGCCTGGTGGGAGGGGGGGGGGGGGGGTTGGGTGCAGTCTGGGCGAAGCCACGGTACTATAATGGCTGTTCCTCAATACAAAACTGAGAAACAGATGATGGGCACCGGACTGAGCCAGTGTCTCTTTTGAAAAGTCAGTCAAGACAATGTCAAGAAGCTGCTTTTTGACATAACAATTTAAGATGATCTGAAACAGCATTAATATCATGTTTTTAGGGGTGGATTAAATTGCTCGGAAACCTCCTGGGCACCTCAAGGCAAGATGTTTCCTTCTCCAGACAGTGAGCCCCTTTACAAATCAATGTCTCCTTTGTTCATATGAACCATATCACATCCTGGATCCGAAAGCTTTTCTTTCAGTTTTGGGGTTGAAGGTTCTTTCAGTTCAAAGAATGTGTCTCTCAAGTGGTGCATAAGGAAACATCGGGGCACCTACTCTCGCCCTCTGTGAGGCTGGCCACACAACTATGAGGGTTGTTAATTATTCACAGGAAACCCCTGGTTGTGATTTGCTTCACTGGATTTTTAAATGCATAGACAGTATACTTGGGTTGTCATCTACATTATTTTCATCAGTGGGAACCTGGACATTTGGTGATCTCCTTGTATTTCCAGACATGGTGTTGCCCCGTAATGTTTCTGTTTGCACCTTCCCAATGAGCTGGAAGACCACTTTGCAGACTTCCCCACTACAGGGTCTGACTCAGTCCTCCTAAAATTATTCAGCAACTTAGCCATGAATCTGGTGGACACTCATGCCACCCTAAAAACCATGCAGACTAAGACCAAACAAACTGCTCCTTGTTACACCCCAAGCTTGCCTCGAACAAATGCTTAATCACAACCCTAGAGAGATGTTGCAAAAACCGTAACCCTGGAGACCTGACCAACTTCCAATCTCTCTGTGCCAAATGTAGGATTCTCATTACCAAGGCCAAAGCTGCTTATTACTTCACTGCCATTGCGGCAACCTCTAACATGAGCAAAGCCCCATTTGAAGTAGTCGAGCATTGTACCAAGCCCTCACCTAACCCCACGGTGCAAGCAACTCATGAAAAATGCAACAGAATAAAAATCTATTTTATTGTAAAAATAGAAAAAATCCACAGATCATAGAATCGACCTCCCACAGCATTAGCCCCACCACCCCCGCACTCCAGCACACACACTGCCCCTCCAGACTGAATTCTTTCCTCACTCTCCCCTAGACCTCCTAAAAACAATCCCCTCTCTCAAACATATTTCCTACTCTGAATAATCATGGCCTCCATCATTAACTAATTGATGGGCCCGGCCCTCAATGAACTACTCAGCATCATTAATACCTTCTCACAGAAGAGTAATTCCCAGACTGAAGACTGGTCTCATACAACCTCTTTTGACCCAGAGGACCTGGCCAACTACCGGCCTATTACCACCCTCCTGTTTATTGGCAAAATCTTGGAAAAAGTAGCCACTACACAACTACTCACCAGAATCAATCTAGTAGACCACCTAAATGACTATTAGTCAGGGCTCCGCTGCAAGTGTAGCATCAAGACAGCCTCCATCCAGGCGGTTGATGATGCCCTCCAATCATGGATAAGGGTAACCCATGCCTCAATGTACTCCTTGACCTCTCAGATGCATTGGACATAGTCAAGCAATGTATCCTCCTCTTCCTTCTTGATGACAGGATGAGATTCTCTGGCACTGTTCTGAATTGGATTACCTCCTATCTATCAGGCAGACACTAGGCTGTCCAGATGAACATATTGCATTCTAATCAACTCCCAGTCTTCTTTAGAGTACCCCCAAGGATCCATCATCTCACCAATCCTTTTTAACATTTATTTGGAGCATCCGGGTGTACTCTTCAAAGACCCCACTCACTGTAGCCATCCACCAATATGCGACGATGCTCAGTTGCACATGAGAATACAAATCCTGCACAACATTTATCTACAAGATTACCTAGACATGGATGTTGGCTGCCTACCTCAAACTTGACCCAGGCAAGACCAAATTCACCCCCTTGCTCAACAATAATTTGCTCAATAATGTGCGCCTAGAAGGATTTAATCTGCAGTTTTTTAATTCAGCAAAATCCTTAGTCTTAATCATTGACAGCAGCCTATTGTCCCAGCCTATCCTTCCAGAAACACATAGCCAAGAGGCCCAAACAGCCTGGCTCCAAATCTCCACCCTTTGCAAAATCAAACCCTTCATCCTACCACATGACTTCCGGACTGAGGTCATGTACTTTTGGAATGTGCATTTAGTAATGGATGGGATTATACCAGAATAATTCTGAGTTCAAATAACTGGACAAACTCAAGAAGATGGCAAATAACTTTTTTATTAACAATGATCTAAAATGGGGAGATTACAACGAAACTCGATGGACAATTTAAGGCTTTACACACTTTTCGTGCGTCATGACGTCACTCTACACGGCAATAGTACAAAACCTATCAAGGGCAGGGATTGGTTAAGGTAGACATCTACGTATACACTTCTATAGGAGCTAGGATTGTTATTGGCTCTTATTGGTATGCCTACCTCTAAAACATGTAATCTCAGAAACATTAGAAACATTAGATACACGGTTTCTTATTGGTCTTACAACTATAAGGTCCTTTGTTATACAGACTAATACAATTGGTTGGCACGCTTGTGCCATGTCTGGAACATTTGGTTAATTTAGCAGCACGCTAGCCTAGACTCAGGTGCAGGGAAATAGAACATAACGGTACCTCACCACCCAATTAGCCTAGCATCTCTCATCACCCATGCCTTCTGCCATGACATTTTCTTTGTACTTGGCCTTGCAGAATATTCTTGTCTTTGGGAATGAGGGCACTTGCTTATCGGGTCTGGAACTGCAAGTTCAACTCTATCTACATCCTAGGCTCACGTGACAGGAGATCACGATCTTGTCCATTTTGCAGCTTTTAAATGCTCTAAATGAATTAAAACTTGTCATCTCATATGTCTTTTCTTGCACCTTAACGTGAGAAGGATCATCCTCTGCACACTTGTTCTTCTTCAGTTACAGATAGCTGACCTCGATTCCTCGAGTCTTGATTTCAGGCCAGGCAGCCTCGCCATGCAGCTCCATGAGCCCGCTCATTCTGCTGTGACAGAACCTTTCCATTCTCCGTACACGGTTTCTGGCTTGCTTATTTCATGTTAGAAATGTCCAGTTTCTATATAGTGGCGGCTTTGCCTGCATTCTACTCACTACTCATAGCTAGCCTATACGATGACTTGATCTACCTTGCGTTACAGCGTTTGTACATTTATTAAACAGTTATTTTCTTCAGCACTTTGTACACGTGTAATCTTCTTCTTTTACATTTAAGGGTTCACTTGATCCTTTACTCTGTCATTGGTGCTCTAGGATCCATACATATCTTCAGCCAATGTCTCAAGACATCCAGTACATTTTCTCATGACGTCACTGGCTCGTCTTCCTTGCCCCTTCTCATATCCCTTCCGGGAATACCTTCTGCAGGTTATTGTCACTTAGAGGATACATTCGATAAGGCTCTCTTAATGGATATCTTCTTCCAAACATTTGCTGCTGTATTGGCACAACGGCGGGTGTGAAGCACGGCACAATCTCATGTCTCCAGTACAGGGGAGGTAGTGGGCAGGATCGCCTGCAGATGTATATAGCTGCTCCTCAACAGGACCGTAGAGCAAGCCCTTGCGATCTCTCACATAGATGGGCGAAATGCCCTCCGCACAGGGATCCCAGCCGCTCACCTGGCCCCCCCAAAAGCTGTCCACCACGTTGCAGCACTTCTTATTACAGGTGTGCAGAAATGTGACCAAATCACTCCGGTCCTGCACAAATTACATTGACTTCTTCTCCAGGCCAGGACACTTTTCAAGACTGCATGTATCATCTACAAAGCAGTCACGAGAAGCACAACCGTGTACCTGGTAGCTAAGCTCCACATATCTGGTGTCACATGATTCTTGCGCAGAAAATCGACCAACTGGCTCGGATCATAGCTAATCCGCCAAGAGAGGTCCCACAAACAGTCCTTCTCTTGTCACGCACCCACCCTCTGGAACTCGATCCCAGTATCGACTTGGAATGCCTCCACTTTTCTTCAATTTCACACATTTCTCAAAACGTGGCTTTTTCAACATTACCCGACTATGGGCTAATCCTATTGGACACACAGAACACAAATCTCGGTACTGCTATACTGTTAAAAGTTGACATTCCACCTGCTGGCTACTCACACGCTGTACAGCGCTCTGGTACTCTTGAACAAGTCAGCGCTTTAAACAATAGCATGAAACCAAAAAACAATCAGCAAAGGCTGAAGGTTTGCATCCTGGATAGTCAGAGGTCAGGGAATTTAAGGGTGATGTTATATGCCTTCATTGTTAACTGGTTGAAACAAGTTACTTAATCCTTTAACGCCTATTCTGTAGCTTCGTCTTCCAAAGGTTTGGCGGCAGACTCCATCGATGCCCCAGCATCTAGTTTAATATGTCCTTGCCAGCTTTGGTTCGCGGAACGCTTCTTGCTCTCAAGCAATTTCACATTAACCCTTCATATAAATGACATTGCCATTTGAAGGACGGGGCAGCAGTCTTCGTTCCTATCCTTCATCTCTGAACACAAGGGGCATGGTTGTCTGCAACTAGTTTTTGTTCAGATCCCATAATAAATAAACATGGCCGGTGCAGCCAGGATGGCCTCCACAAGGTCATAATATAAGAACCAGTTGTTTTGTTGCATGACTGTAGAGCATCACATGGGTCCTCTTGCACGCATGGTGAACAATGTCCAACCTTTCAGTGGATATCTCGAAAATTCCAGGTAGGTGAATATGTCAGAAATCTTTCTTGAGCATGTTTGGGTCTACACAACATCCTGTGGGAGTCTCCACCCCTCTTTAAGAAGGCTACTGACCATCATTTCCAATTTCCTGCTTCAGCTCTTTTGCTTGGTGTGGCTTGCTCCTTGATAGCGAATCCCAATGTTGGTGTGTCTTCTTTCATGCTTACAATCTTTGAAGCTGAGGCATCGTATGAATTTAATTTTATTTGATGAACTTCGCCCTTTTGTTTGGCAACTTTTTTGTCAGCAGTGGCAGTGCGATGTAATACTTTTATTCAGGTGCCCCCCTAGAATGGCTAAGCAGTGAGACCAGATAGGGCTGAGGCCTATCTGGCCTCCTATATTTCTGAAGTCCTTTCATATTTCACAAGGCATTAATAAATGTACCTTCAGGGGTTTTTACATTGATTACACTTGTACTTTTTTCCATGGGTTATATGCCAAACTGGCATTGAAGTTGTTCTGCCACAGAACCTCTGCTCTTAGATCTTTCACCCACCTTTTTGTCACCAGTGGCATCTCAAACATGAATACATAGGTTCCTGTATTCCCTATTGCTTCAAACTTTGCGTGCATTGACATGGAATCCTTGCACACTCAATCAAAGCAAAGACTGCATTCATGACTTGCTTGTGAAATGGGCCCTTCAGGCATAATTGTGATGTACACTTGCCTGGGGCATGCGACGTGTCCTCAGCAGGCCTTCCTGCTTATGTATCACCTTGGAAAAATCTCAGAATAATCTATTCCTCTGTTTTCTCTCTTTCTTTTGGAATCTTTGCCACTGGATGGAAATATGAGTGCTGGGTGTGGCCTCCTAAACTCCATCCACCTTCCCTCTAATCATTGGATATACCTGTCCACTGACTGGTCTATTCAAAGAGTACTGTAATTGATGTTCAACATTGCACAAGAAGGGTTCCATGTGTTAAAATCGTGGCAAAAATGGTCATGGACACAACATATCGCGGCAAAGAGGCTGTGGTTTTGCTGCCGCAATCCATGTAAAGGATGCGGGGGACACCCCCACAACCCCTGGACCCATTATACCATTTAAGGTGAGTGGGGGACACCCCTGCAACCCCCGCTCCCGTTAAATGGTGTAATGGTTTACACCTTTCACAGGTCAAACCGCAGCATTTATTCCGTGATTTTTGTACAGGTGACATTTGTGCCGTGATTTTATCACTGCATACCACAAGAAGTAGCATACCTGCCTCTGTGTATATTGAGATCTTTAATTTTCAGGAGCTTTAAGCAGCACTTCCTGGCCCACTCTTGTTCCATGTCCTGTTAGTTTGTGATAGGCGAGAGACCTGATCAAGAAAGACACCAGTTTTGATAAGGGTAACTTTATCTTCTTGCCATGAGCACTTATAACTGGGATAACAACTCTGATTTGTGTACAAACAAAATTAATTCTAGAAACCCGAAGACAAAGTGACTGGGTTACACAGCATCTCCTAACCAGACTTCCCTTCTCCTTCTCCTTCCTTGCAGGTGTCCTGTTCAGTGTGGAAGTGATGTCATCTCATTTTGCAGTGAAGGATTACTGGAGAGGGTTCTTTGCTGCCACATGCGGTGCATTTGTCTTCCGGCTCCTGGCTGTCTTCAACAGTGAACAAGGTACCTGTGCATGTGCCGGCTGGATACCGCAACCACACATGGGCTAAAGTGAGTTGCAAAAAGAGAAAGGGGCTGGTTGGTACAAGGAGGTCCAAGGATCGGAGATTTCTCAGGTTTCTGCTGTACCATTTGATGAGTCAGAACATTTTTGTGCACCTGCTGTTGGGCTACAGATCCTAATATCGGTCATATATTCTTTAAGCAACGAGGGTCTTCATGAAGAACTTGGTTCTGGGGAGTGCTCAGGCAGCGACTGCCCATAGTGGAAGCTTGATAGGACGGACTTCATTTGCACAAGGTCTTTGAACGAAGCGGATTGTGATGGGCTGAGACATTATGGATATGCAATGCGGTTTCTTGAGAAGAGAAGTTGTCTTAAGTGGAAAGGGCATTTCCAAACCTACAATCTTGCCTTAGAGTTGGGCAAAATCCTCCCAATGTCTTACTAATTACTAGCACCTAAAAATGTCCAGCTTCTTAAACTCCTTGTGATTGATCTATCTCTTTGCTGAATTTTCCAATTATGGGGCGGATTATCTTCAAAAAATTGTACCGCTGCAATATTTGGCCGCACATTTTGCTTTGCTACTGACCAAGCCTCCCCCCAATATTCAAGCAAAAATTCAGCCTTCAAATCAAAACCACCTGGTCTCTTGCTGCCAGCTGGTACATTTATCGATAGTATATTTTGTACTGTACATTATCTGTACACATCATTCGCTATATGGCTGCAATTTAAATGTTCTTTGCTAGTCAGAGTGCCATCATCTAAACCTTTAATAAATATAAGATGCTACCACTGGCAAAAGCTTTGCTTCGTCAGCTTGGTTTATGTTCTACACTGGGATCTGCAAACTTGATGGCCCTTGTCTACAGGAAAGCACTGTAAGCCACTGGGGATGCACCCTCTGGTCTTTTTGCTACCCCCTTGTTGTGCTGCATTGGGCCCTTATGAAACGTAGCCAACAATATGCAAATCAATTTGACCCTACTCAAAAGGAACTATCCAATCCAAAGAGTGCCACTGTGAGGTGGGCTCAGGGCACATATGTTGAAGGGCTTCAATGCATTTGGTCAGATGCGGCACCAGAACGTATTGCATGCATAGAGGAATGCTATTTAAGCTTGCACCCTGGAATGGGCGACTTTTTTTGTATGGTAATCAGCAGGACCAAGGACAGCCTTTCCTAGTTGAAGGACCAGAAGCAGACTCCACAGAATGCTGCAGCACTGCTAATATATACTGAATTATATCTTCAGTCGAGTGGAGAGAAAATGGGGGAAGTGTGGACCTGTGGTGGGTAGCTATGATGAGAATGTACAACACTTCCTGATAGCAGCAACCCTTTTCCTCATCTACGCAAGCTCTTGCCCAGACTGTTTGACACATTGGGACTCATTACAGCCATGCCGGTCCAGAAAAAAGTGCTGGTAACAACGATTACCGGCTCCTTTTCGGACCACATACTCTGTGTCTGCCAGTAGGGACAGTGAACTACCATCAGGCCCCTACCGGGATATAGTTCACTAAAGCACTGTTAACAGTGATGCCAGTGCTTTAGTCTTCCCATCCCCATGGAATCCTATTTGACGCCATGGGAATGTGAACTAACCGTACCTCCGTCGCCTGTAATATCCCGGTATCACCGGGATACCGGGTGGCGGAAACAGTAAGCCGAGGTTGCCGGGAAGCCTCCAGTGCTACCAGCGGCATTCCGGCAACCTCATGAGGGACATTGGGACCTAGTATTCAGTGAACGACAACATCATCTGTCACCCAGAGTTGGCTATTTATGCCGGGCCCATAACTGCTATTGTTGCAAGGAGTATTCATACAGTTTACGATCTGTGGTTAGTAGTTCCTTCCATTGAGCACAACCTAGGAACATAGGTGTTACATGGTTAGGAGCATGATCATGAGGCATTGTCCCCAGTGCTGGTAGAGAGACTTGCATCAAATTGTAGTTCGCGGGAAAGAAGTGCTTTGCCTTGTTTGATTTCACTGCATGCATGTGAATCATAATATTAAAACAAATGACCTGCACACCCACTACTGTGTGTCCTGAAACCAGCGCATGCATTGCATGTAAAGGCTACACCTGTTCTGAGAAACCGCTACCCTCAGCTTACATGTGATGGGTGTGTCTTCCGTCACCCTTGAATGCTCTTACATACAATCATGGAGCGAGGAATTATATTTTGGGGACAAACGAATGGGATAATAATTGAGGAGGGTAATTCGTGATAGGTGAAATGGTAGAGTTCCTGCATGTTTTGGAAAGCTCATAACGCAATACTGAGTGCCTCTTGGCACTTCCCTGACAACGCATTAAAAATGTGATAGTTGGTGCATGCTGGGACTGGAAGGCCAGACGATCTGGGTCCTTAGTGACTTGGGGAACGTGGAAAGATCCTTTGTGTGTCTTCTTTCCAGGGCAGCTTGTTGCAAGCGAAGCTCGGTGGCCTGCACAATGCTGGGTTTCATTCTGATTATTCTATTTAAACATGAGGCTGGTGGATGGAAAATGCCATCATTTATCGGCTGGTCCTGGTTACAGTGTTTGGAAATGTGTGCACAAAAAATGATGCCACACATTTCTAAAAGTGTGCAATGCACAAGGAGTTGGATATGATCCTTCTTGGGTTTTCAGAACCAGGGTGATGTTGTTTTATGTTGATTTATAGCCCCCACTGCTAACATTTGCATGGTCTCCAGGCAATCATGTGGCTTTATAAGAAAGTGGGTGGAGTAGGTTAGTGAGGGAAGAGGGATAGGTTAGAGGTTGTGTTCTTCTGTTGGCACTTACAGAACCAGTAGAAACTGATGTCTGTTGTGCGTGTCGGCCTTCTGAGTGTGCTTGGATTGTGTGCACTGGGGTTATTGTGTCCGCAGGGGCAACGTCCAGTGTCTTCGTTTGTTTGCTGCAGTTTTCTCTTTTGACGGATGTGCGGGTTGTGTGCTTTGTGTGTATGAAGACTGGCCCACTAGGGCGTGTGCTATGGGGGAGGTGTGCTGGAGAGGAGCGAGGAGCGGTGGTTGACATAGAGTGTAAGTGCCCCTGCATTCTACAACCTCCCGAGACGGGCATGTGCTTTCTTTTATTTGAGATTATTTTTTTAAAAAAGTGTTATCGATTAAAAAAGAAAGTGGTTCATGTAATGTTATTACGGTAAGGTGAATTGTAAATTTAAGTGTAGAAATAGACTATTTTTATAACATTTACTATTAAACATGTTTCTATTTCTCTGTTGTTCTTATTATGTTTTACTTCTACATCTACTTATTATATTATCTTTGAAATAACTGAAATAGATTTAGTTGAATTAGGTACTTTCCCTACAATGAAGTATTGTAATTGCTAACTAACGGGCACTACACGTTAATGCTCAACTTGTAATCATATGATATTTGTGTATGACTGTGTTGTTCCCTGTCAGATTGCTACTATTGTTAAGTGTAATAAATTCAAATATGTATCAAAAGTGGGCAACACACATATTCTAATTTACATAATCAGTCACATATGATGTAATTATTGATCTCATCAATGATGTTGTGTATGATGTCATTAGTGACACCACCAGTGATGTCATGTAAGATGTCATTAGTGATGCATCAGTGATGTAATCTATGATGTGATTGTCATCATACACTGCAACAGGGGGCACACCGTTGAGGTGGACTTGCTTCAAATGCGGGAGCTGAATTTCAAGGGTTTTGTTGCGTGAAATCTTATCACCCTTGTTAGGTAAGAATTGGTGTAGTCACACTGTGTGCGACTCCACAACACGTATCTGCTTGGTATTAGGTAACCCACCTTTTGGTCTAGGTCTGTACTACACACGTTGGTAGTGTGACTGAGCAGCCAGGCCTTTCTCAAGAGGGGTAAAAGTGAGCTGTAGAGCTGTACAAGTGAAATCCATAAATACAAGTAACCAAGTAACACTTACACTCAAGGTTTCAGTTATACATAGTTATTTATTTAATTAACACACTTTTAAATAAGCGTTCTTTAAAAATGCAATTTGTTGTAACAATGTAAATCTACTTTTAAATTACTTTCCAGGATCAAAACAAGTTAGTGGATAATCTTTCTATATGCTTCTTACACAATTCCTACACCCCGAGGTTCACTTCAATCACAAGAGCAGTAATGGCATTTATATACCTCACTAGTATACTTTGCACATTCTGAGGTTGTAGAAAGGAAAAGGTTAGGGAAGGAAAAAGGTTAGACATTTTCTCAGTATAGAGGACAATTACATCTTCCAATGAAATCTAGATAAGCCTTTCCCAGCAGTAACAGTTTACAACTATGAGGGACAAACACTATCAAAGTCAACAGACTAGAAGAGTCTTCAGGGAGCGAGGAGAGCCACAGTCATTTGGGACACAGTCAATGGATTTGATGCACTTTTTAGATCAAAGTCTTGCACAAAGTTAGAGTCTTGAGAAAAATCACTTGTAGGGTCAGAAGCTGTTAAGCCTGTGAGAAGAGAGTTGAAATCAACTCTGAAAGGTAAGCCAATGCAATTACCAAGTGAGAAGAGCACAGCTAAAGGCAATAAGGTAAGTACCCCAAGCCTAAACAGTACCTCTGGCTTGAAGAAGAGTAGTCCAGCTGGATTCTGTCTTGCTACAGTGGTGCAGACCCTTGTTCCTGAGCTTCAGTCATTGGGACAAGAGGGAGGACTTCTGGACGGCTCCTACGGTGGTACTTGGGTGGTTGTCGGCAGCTACGGCTCTTCTCGGTTCAGCTGCACTTTGTGGTTTCAGCGCTTAGCAAACAGCAGCAGTGCGGATCTTGGACACTCGTTGAACTCTCTTTGCTCCCTCGGTCCTGCACTCTAGTGAGGGGACTCTGCATCTGGAGGCCCTGCTTCTGGAGGGTCCTTAGGAGTCCCCTGGAGCTTCTAGTCGGATTTGTTCCATGGCAGACGTTGCATTCGACTACGGACACTCGACCCGTGCCATTGGGTTTACGAAGCAACAGAGAGGCCCAGCAAGTCGGGGATGGTGGTCCAGTGGAGTTCTTCTCCGGGTTAGGTGGTCCCAATAACCCAAGGAGAGAGGTCGTTCTATCCGGAGCTTCTCTGTTGAGGTGAAAAAATTCAGCAAAGCAGAAAAACATCTCCCGGCAATTCAAAGGTCCAGGAGGTTGCAGCAAACTTTGTTCATGGTTTCTTTGGCAGGTGTTTCTCCCAGTGGTCGGCTCTGCCTGTAGTCCCCAAACCCTTGCCTTTTAAGCAGTTTCTTCCATTCATGCACAGCCTAGGCTGTAAATCACAAAGCAGGGACAGCCAGCCAGAAAATCAGGACTAGCTGCATTGAGACATTCCTAGAGACACATGACCGGGGAGTTTCAGGACCCTCCCTCACATCCTGTCCTTCCAGACACAATGGAGCCAGGGGCAGGCTTCAGGGCTTAAGCCCGCCGAAGGCAAAATAAACGAAGGGCTCAAATCTGTCTTAACATATAGAGTAAAACCCAAGCAAGACCTCACAAACAGAAAATGGAGAAATAAGAAGACAGGGGCCATTTTGACAAAAATGGTCACCCATGGATGCTGTAGTGCAGCTGAGGGTTCAGCCTGTGGTAGAAAAGCACAATGGTAGGAAAAAGTAAACCACTTCCACCAGCCATTTAAAGTAGTATGGGTAACATAAATATGTTACATGAGAAAGTAGGATAAGGGGATACAAGTTAACCGCCCAGCACTCCACATAAGATGGTTTGTCCTGTACCTACAAAGAGAAAAGGTAATTAAAGCCAATTTCTCTTTACTATTCTTGGGAACTGTAGTTCACACAAGAAAAGGTATTTAAACTCATCTAAAATGATGTCTCTGTGACACATCACTGAAGGTGCTGTGTGTCATCATACAAAAAGAAGATGCCTATGGAATTTGTCAGACTGCACAAATAGTAAAAACTCAAAATCCAAATTAGGTAAGAACACATGTGAGAGTGAGAAAAAGGTCTCACTCATTCCAGGCTTAAAATTAAAAAAGTCCTAGAGTCCAGCAGAAGATCTGGGGGTCTTTAAGGTTGAAGGGAATTAGCACAGAAATGATAATTTTCCCTAACAATCGTAACTCTTTATTAACAAATGTTTTTTCACTGAATTTCAAAGGTTTTATAACTTTGTTATTTCATGTGAAATCCGATCACCTTATCTCTTTCCTACCTAACTTTTTTTCAATGAATTTCAAGGGTTTTGTTACACTAGTTTATTTTGGGCACACTAGCCGTGGCCTTGGTCCTTGGCCACTGCACTTGTTGCACCAATACGTTTTTTGCTGCCCACCAGCCGGGGCCTTTGGCCATGGCCATTGTACATGTTGCACCAATACCTTTCTTTGAGGCCCACTAACAATGGCCTTCAGCCATAGCCAGTGACCACAGCCTTCATCCTTGGCCACCGTATTTGTTGCCCGATTATGTTTCTTTGCGGCCTTCTAGCCACTGCCTTCAGCTGTGGCCACTGTACATGTTGCACAGATAGGTTTCTTTGGGGCCCACTAACCATGGCCTCCAGCTTTGACCATTGGCCTTGGTCTTCGGCCATGGCCACTGTACATTTTGCATCAATAGGTTTCTTTGGAGCCCACTAGACATGGCCACTGTACATGTTGCACCAATAGGTTTCTTTGGGGCCCACTAATCATGGCCTCTGGCCATGGCCCCTGGCACAAAGACCCATTAGCCTCCTCCCTAGTAGATGTGATCACTGTAGTTGTAATATTTCTTTTTTTCCATTTTTTTCGATTTCTGCACGATTCCTCCAATATTCCCCCAATAACAGCAACAAATTGCAGATATTACAACAACAAACTACCCATGCCCACCAGATTCCATCAGTATTCCCCCGATACTGTTCAAAAATCAAAAACTCTTCCCAGTCCTCTCTGGCACCCATCAACTGCCCCCTCCTATTTCCATGCCCGCTCACTTCCCTCAGCGGCATTTTCCCCCTCCGTGCCTCTCCCCCATTACCTCTATTCACTCTTTGGTTTGTGTGACGCATTTTCTTTTTGAAGCGTGTCTTCGGTTGTCGCCAAAACCATTCGAACTGGAACTTATCTGGATCTCCCAACTCTCCAATTTCAAATGGTATCCTCTTTCCACCTCCCCACACCTACCCTGATGCAATTGCAGTCTTTTTTCCATCACCAAATAGGTGTTTTGAGAATTTTCAGTTTTTCCTTTTCCCAGTATTAGCCCAGTAATAGCTTGCATCGAAAATAAAATGCGTTTTTTCATTTTGAGAAGCAACTCTGCTGTAAAGTACCATGCAAGATATAGCTTTTTTAGGGGAGCAGGGGGCACCTCCTTCGCCGTCAAATATTTAAAAAAAACAACTGGGAGGATTTACTCCAAACCAGTCCTGGATATTAAGTCAATGCTTTGTGACCAAGTTTTTTCTTATTTGGTCCAAATCCACCCAACAGTTTTTTTTGCTTCAGTTTACTAAATTTAAACTTCTTCTCTATGGGAAAATGAATGGGAGTAGGCTGAAAACAGAGTTTTAATGCTTTCTTAATAACTTTTTCATTTTTTTTTTTAAGAAATCTTTCTCGGAATGCTCAGTGTGGAGAGGGTTGAAGTGGGGGGCGGACATACTTTTTGTTTGGAAAATATCCAAATCAGTCATGCAGGTAAAAAGTTATTAGCAATAAAATTTTCAGATTTCCTTTGACTCAAGGCTATCACCTTAAATATAGGGCAGCGCCTGCTGCCTGTCAATTACAAAACTGCAATAAAATTATGATGGGTTTAAAACGGCTTGGAAAAAAAGCGTCCACCTGAAATGTGAAAGTAGGCTAGTCCATTTGATATGAGCCACACATTCCACAATGCTGCCTACTAGGCGGCTCAAATGGATCATCCTACTACATACATATATTATATTAGGTCTTTTTAAAATGTTTTTTGAAACAACCACCACTAATGCAAAGCGTAATCCTACACAATTACAAAAATTCATAAACACATAATTGTGAGCAAAGCTGTTGGCAATCAGCAAGGGGCATTTCTAACCGCACATTCCAACTTGTCTGCCAATTAATATCACTGCTTGTTATTCTAATTAGTTAGAAATGTTTCTGCCAACCTCCTCTTCTCGCACCCTATCCCATGCCACGTGCTCAAGGTGGCGTGAGATTCCCGGGAAGCTTCTGCGATTTGATGATGGCCTTTCATATGAAGCATAACATACCACCCTCGTCATCCGCCCCCACAGCTTTGCAGTTATGTACCCCCGCCTCACCCTCCAAGCACATTTAAAAATCTCAAAGCCAGATATTAAAGCTAGGGAATCCTGCCACTCTCCAATTACTAACAATTAACCTTTTCATTGGCAGAGCGCTCTGTACTACCAACCTGATGCTCTTGCATGCCTTATTTTTTTAAATTGGGTTAGCTTCCAGAAAGTACACATTAAGATTTGATAAGAGACATGCACGAATGTACATACATCATGTATAACCTAGAATTGCATAGAAAAGACTTCGGCTCGCATTTTCAGTATGGCAGTAAAAGGAAAAAGGGTGGTAACGATTTACCAGCATTTTCCAATTCAGCCCAATTATACATTGGGAGTAGCATAGGAGAAAGCACCTCTAGCACATGCATGGATGTATGTCCTCCAGAAAAACTGAAGGATTATCACAAGTAGAATTACCACCAGTAGTAATTTCTCCATGTGGAAGCCTAGCGGCGACTTGGAGTTTGGAGGGTTTACCTCAATTACCATCCTGGGTGGTGATAGTATTTAGAATATGGTGATTGCAGTCCCGATAATTCTGCCAACCTCTAAATAAGGGCATTATTTGGATAAATATCCTTCTCCATTCTGCACCCAGAAATGTACCAACCACATCCTCTTCCCATTTCCAGCAAGCCCTGTCAAGATCCTTTTGTCCTCCCTTCATACTCATTCTGAATCTAGGTGCATTATCCCACGACTGTGAGTCTTGAATACCAGGAGCACTTTGCGCTGCTGTAAGATTTGCTTACGGGATCATCTTTCCCAACTCTAGACACGATGCCCCACACCTCACGGCTCAGAGCGGCACGCTGGTGCTCTATAAACCTAAATAATGACCCACCTACCCAACCTCTCCCCTCTGCCTCAAAAAACTGTCCCCTCTCCCGCTCAGTCGCACACCCAGCCTCTTATATCCCCTTCTCCACACTCAGTTAAATGCTCCTCTACCGCTAAAACCATCCACACCCACTACCCACCCACCCAACCGCAATACAGACCTCGCCCATCCCAACGCAGAGCTGCAAGCTAGAAATGAAAACATCGACCCCCTCCAGTATCCCTTCCTCCTCTACCCCAGCACCTCCCACCCAACCACCTCCTCACACACACCCATCCTTTCTTCCACCTCTCCCTCCTCCCACTTCTCCTTCACAACCTTCCCCCTCCCCACCAACACACACTTCCCATCGCTAAGTGCAGCATGGACCGCTGTGGCAAACGCGCCAATCTCGACAGCCTCCCCCCCACTCTCACCAACACCCCTCTGGCCGCACAAATGCCATGAAAGGGCCATGATCTCGGCAGCCTCAGGAACCCCCACCTCCTCTCTTCTCCCCTGTTCCATCCTAGACCCCAATCCCTGCCCCCTCTACTCCACCCAAATCTACCTACCCAACCCTAACCCGTTGCTAGCTCTATTCCCCAGCCCCCCATAACTACCAGACCCCATTTGCCCATCTACCGTTCCCACGCCCTCCTCTGAACACCCCATCCTTTGCCCTGACACCTCCCCACTGCCCGCACCTCCTTTTTTCGCGACACTAGCCTGGTCAGGCCTTCCCGCTCACCTTCCTTCTTATATAACACACACTCTGACCCCATCATTTTCCCGTAATTAGCTCACCATACTAGGAGACTTCAACATCTGGTTTGACACTCCGTCAAACCCCATGACCCGCTCACTCGCAGACAACCTAGAAGCCCTCAACTTGACACAACTCCTTTCCCTCCCTGCCCACACTGCAGGACACACCATAGATGCGATATTCGGCACCACAAACTTTATACCCCTGCCCTGTCCCCTAATCTGGACAGATGACTCTGCAATCTTCTTCTCCCTCCTGACCTCTCGAACGGTTGATCTCAGAACTAAAATAGCCTCCTTCTTAAAAAGAAGTGAATGCACATTGTCATTACACCAAGTTTATTTTCATAACAGCTGTTGGGAGAGAGGCTAGACAACTCCTTGGAGATTGATCTAACCGGAGTCTCTCCTCAACCACAGTACAGATACAGTATTTATGCATTTCCATAACACTAAACACACTCCCACATTGCCCTCATGTTCCCTTACAAGTCATTACCCAAAATACAAATGGGTTGGCCCTCCACATGGAAATCTAATCCTCACAATCCCATTGGCTGCCTTTCACTGCAGCACCATTCCCTTGAACAGGCATTTTTCATGACATTGCAAACACAAGCCTAACCCTCTTCTTTAGTTTCTCCCTGCAAGACACACACCCCTAACATGGTATAGAATTCATTTTGCTGGGAGCAAAGTAAGTTTTTGCTGGGGCATTTTGTCTTTCATGTTTGATTTATTTTGCCTTTTTAGGGAATTTGCCCTGAAAGCACTCTGTGCGTGTTGCGCCCCCTTTCCCTTTCCCCACGAGACCGGCTTCTGTTTGCACAGCATGCCCTCCTCCCAACACACCCACCAGGCCTCTGATTGGCCAACAACTGGACTTAGGATATCCACACAGGGCAGCCCTCCTGACTGAGCAGCCCTCGGCTAATGGGCCAAGGCAAAGGGCAGCTCTTGAAGAAACAGTTCCACCCGTGTTTGCCGGTGTTCGCCTGTGAAGCCAGTCGTCAACCAGCAGTGACCTTGAATGTAGGTGTGGTCTCAGTGGGGAGTACAGCAATTGCTGTATTACAAAAAATCCAACCACTCGTGTTACCTACGTAACATATCACCCCAAGGTCAGGCAACAAGAAAGTAGCTTCCAATCTCTGTACCAGTTTGGGGTGCTTTTGCTTTACTGTTGTGTCTCCAATTTGGGCTTTTCTCCCACTTGCCAGGTGTCCCAAATCTAGATGATGTTGCTTTTACTGCTGTGTCTCCAATTTAGGTTTTTCTCTCACTTGCCAGGTGTCCCAAATCTCGGTTTTGTTGCTTTTACTGTTGTGCCTCCAATTTAGGCTTTTATCTCACTTGCCAGGTGTCCCAAATCCAGGTGTTGTTCATTTTACTGTTGGGTCCTCAATTTGGACTTTTCTCCCACTTGCCAGGTATCCCAAATCTAGGTGTTGCTGCTTTCACTGATGTGCCTCCATTTAGTCTATTCTCCCACTTGCCAGGCTGTACGCCTGTCTGGCCTGTCCTGCCATGGCAGTGTGCCATGCCAGTTCCTTCTGCCCACCCATCCGCCTGCCTGATTTCCCCTCAAGACCTGCAGCTCTGATTCATTCGCAGCACCTTTCTTTCTGTGCACCCTAAGGTAAGCGCTGCCTCGTCTCTGCATTGGCTTTGCACCCTGCCTTCAAGCTAGCCTACTAGCCTTGCCTCCACTCCTTGGCTGTGATCGTTGCCAGATCCTTGTTCTGAGTTGTCCACTGCTCTTGGAGCCGCAGCCTTGATATTGCCTACACTACATTGATGACTGCCTTCGAGCCCCGCAACTTTGACTGACCCTTTTTCTCCCTTGACACTGTCCTGACCCTCTATGCTCCTATCTTCCTCCAGCTGTCTCTCCCTCATGGACCCTTTGTCATGACTATTCAGCCATGCCTCCAAATTGCTCCACTTACTCTGACTCAACACGATGAGGGCACCCTCAGCTTCCTACCTCCATCATCGTTACTCTGTTGCCTTGTTTCTACACCTATTTCCTTCCTTGATCTATGCATCTCAGTTGTCTTGTTCATGGCTGTAATGCTCTCTTTTTTCGTGTAGCATTTTTTCATCCTATTTATGCATTCCATGTCTCTTGCAGCTGTCTACCTACTGTGCTAGCTTACTGTGCTAGCGTACAGCCCTGTTGTCGGCCTTAGTGGGGGCTGGGTCCACCTGCCGGCTCCTTGGCATCTTCAAATTAATACACACCAACAGAATAAACCGAAGACGGAATCACAATCCTAAACAAAGAGCACATGGGACTACATGAACTTCCTGGCACGTAGTCCATAACCCAACCAACGTAGAAGATTGTGAATCCCTCCTCATCAAGATCGAACTCAACAACCAAACCAACATAGTGTTCCTCCTGATCTAAAGACCACCATCCTACAACCCCAACTTTGCGACAAAACTAGCAGACTCTGCAGCCATTCTATCAATTTACCATGACAACCTAGTCATACTGAGAGACTTTGTTTGGTTCGAGAAAGAAAACAAAACCTCAGCGAATTCACTCTGCGCACTCTTGGAAACACTGCACTTCAAGCTAATTGTAAATGTATCCACCCACAACGCCGGACACAACCTGGATGCAATCTTCTGCAGTGCACCACCAGACTTGTAATGAGGCCCAGTGACAACCGCAAAGGGAAATCGGCAGCAATAATATCCCGGACCAAAAGAAATACACGAAGGAACACAGTCACAGATAACAGCAATAGCTTAGAGGACCAGAACACTGCACCACCACCACCCAACCAGCCGCTCAACCAGGCACAACAACTAGAGTAATCAATGAAGAGAAGGCTGTCCAATGGACAGATTTAGGGATAACACCCACGCGCAATTAAGCTCCAAGAAAACTCAGACAGGTAAACCATTAAAATCCAAACACCACCCCTACCTGCCAACCCACTACTAGGGCCACCTTAACCTGCCTACCCACAACTAGGGCCTCCCGTCTGAGCACCTCCCCCCTCTATCTTCATAACTGCTGATGTGCACCTTTTAGGCAACCGACTGGACAGCAGGTCCACACCCAACAGCCATGTCCAACCTGGATGATTAACGGAGAACACACAGTTATATGTGATCTTATAGGCAACATTTACAGAGTGGTAAATTTCATCATGGACAAAACACTGGAAAACACTGGTATTTTAGTTTCTTTAATTTTCCCTTTTCCCCACCATTTTAAAGCCACCTCAGCCCCATCCCAACCCATTTTAACCCCTTACCCAGCTACCCTTTATACATTTATTTCAACTTTTCGGTGTTTTCCAGTGTTATTTTCAACTCTGTTATGTACCACTCTGTTTTATTTCCGAAAAAATGACTGGATACCGAACACACTAGGTACAACCATCCTCCTGCTGGCACAACCCACCGGGAAGTCAGCCCACAACCTAGAGAGGATGAAAGATGGGCAAACGAACCACAACCACGAACATTGGTATATACCATTGAAAGACAACCGAAGACTCACACCCGAGGCTTCACCAAAAACGGACTGATTTATCAACCCATTCCCCCCTTCCTGCTCCTCCAACATAACCAACACCAGTACACTTGACTAGGGGCTATCCACACTACATATAAACACAGCAAGAATCAATCTAAGGTTCACACCCTACCATCTCTGAGATTCGGGAAGCAGACCTAGAGAGAACTTCCTGGCACGTAGTCCATAAATCCATCAACACTACACAAAAGCACACCAACACAATCAATATTCATCCTCGCAACAGCCATCTGCGACTCTGGACCTCTTATGGGCACAGCTAATCAGTGCGAACAAACACAATCCACCCTAACATCACACGACGCACACACCAACAGAAACACCAGCACACATCTGAGGCACTGAGTCCTACCCATAGGATTACAACACACGGGCACTACTGAACCAACTCCAACATGCAAAGCAACTCTCAGACGCCAGTTCCTTATGGTTTGGAACCTATTCTATCATCCTATTCCCCACTAACACACCCAGCCCTCCTCTCCTGCGGAGCCACGTGAGCGCCTAGCGACTGCCCTTGGGTGGTACTGTTGCACGGTACAAATCAACATAACATTCATACATCTCTTTTCCTGATTTATTCTATTTAGGAGGTGTTCTTTGGTTGCTCAAGAACACCTTTCTATGCCGGTCTGACTTCAGCTCCTGCCCTGACGTATGGAAGATAGCAGTGACTGCCTGTCGCTCATTTATTGAAATGTTCAAACCTTGGGTATCTATTCCCTTCACATACATACGTGACTGCAGTGCATCTATGCAGAGTCTGGGTATCTTCAACCACGACCTGAAAAATGTAGTTTCCCCATAATGCAGCAAGTGCGAAGTACACCAGTGTATCCATTTTTAATACATAGCTACCAATTGCCTGTGTCCAGAGGATTATCATTAGCCTGGGCAGGGTGTTTTGCTCCCCAGTGTGGCAAGGTGGTCTGTGTACTTACCACCTCTCCAGGATTAGAAATTGACCAAAGATACATTTTAAGTGGATATTCACAACAGTAGAGGGATGCATAATATCGTGATACTTGACAAACGAAATATTAGCGGGATCATTCATAGTTTGGCGCTATTACACTTTGTAATACTGACAAACATTAATACAGTTACTCCGTGGGGTAATGGAAAGTGTCCACATGATTCACAGGCATGGAGACTCTTTAGTCATTTCCCATGTTGGAGTCCCATAGGACTACTTGGGAATCAGTAATTACCAAATGTGGTAATGCTCTTGTGTGGTGGTAATTAAGGAAGGTGACTTTCCCCTCTGACTTGCTGCTTTTCCCACGAGTAGTCTTCTGCCATGGTTCCACGGTTCTCAGACAGAGAGATATTTGGTGGTCTGCCAGGTCATTTCCTTCAACGTCTCTATCCCTGTCTTTGTTTGACGGGATGGCTTGCTGGACCAGGTAGAGCTTCTTCTTCTTATATTGCCTTCCAGGCTTTCCCTTCTTTCTTTTGGTCTTCATAATCTCTCCTTCATGTCTCCACATGTAGTGTTGCTCTCTTAAACCTCCTCCCACTACTACTCTCTCGCCTGGACCGAGCTGGTCGTTGTGAACCTTCCTGCTCTTGTCTCTGTCTCTCTGTCTCCTCTTCCTTGATTTGTGATGCTATCCCACTCTCAAAGTTCTCAGCTTCATCCTCACTCGCCCCACAGCAGTCCTTGATCTTTCTCCCCCACTCTCTTTTTACTCTTTACTCTTTGTTGCCTCCCTATAGTCCCCTTTGGCTTCTTCTTTTGTCTCTTCACTACACACTCTGGTGTAATCTTATGCTCTTCAATTTTTTCACTTCCTGTCTCTCAACTGGTACCCCTTGCTTCCTTTTCCAAGGTGGTACCCATCTCTCTTTCTGTCTCTACGCAAATAGGTTTATGCTTTCTTTCTTCACAAACAATCACTTCTACTCTCTCTGTAGACCGTAGACTTCCCTTCTGCTCCTATCACTTTTCTTATTCCCAGATGGTGTCCCTAGATCATGGGTTTGCAACCTGTGGCTCTATGGATTTTTGGGAATACGGCTCACATGATCCCTCACCATTGACTATGCTGTGTAGGGCTGATGGGAGTTGTAGTGCAAAACATCTGAATTGCCAAAGGTTTCAGACCCCTTCCTGCCCTGTAGTCTTTCTTCTGGCTGGTATCCTTCTCACTTGTATCTTAAGTAATCTCCTCGGTCTTCTCTGTGTACTTCATTTCTTCCTTCTGTTACACTCTCTCACTCACTTTCCAGATAGCAATGCTTGATTCGCCAACCAAGTTGGTACCCTTCTCGACTTTTTTCCCCAAACAATCACCTTCCCTTTCTCAAGCTATTCCAAAGCTCAACCTTGTTTCACATACTCTATTACTTCGCATGTGCCCCCCCTATCCCCTTATTTATCTTACCAAGCTGGTTCCCCTTTCGTCAAATGTCTTTCTTGATTAAAGCCAGTGATTCTACTTGCTTGCATGTTTTTTCAAACTTGCCTCTCACTAGGACTACCTCCCTGCAGCTATTTGTTACTGCACTTCAAGTGGCCACTCTTTGGTCCAGGCTTTTCATGGTCCACTGCTTTCCACTGGCCAGCTCTACCCAGATCTGTTGATTCACGAATAACTCTCCTGAATTGGGGTTTCCCAGGTTCTGCTTTTCCCCTTGAATCTCATCCCATGACTGCCAAAGGCTGAATGGGGTGGCTGCCTAGGTTTTGAAGGGTTGTGTCTCTTTCCTTAGGTTGGGCTTCAGTAAAATAGCCTGCACCTGTGTGCTTGGTTTGAACTGTTCCCTGATTGGGCAATGCACTCCTGCTCAGATAATCTCTCAGGGGGTTAGCCTAAAGCTTTGTAAGGCCGGACGGCATTTTGGATTTCATACTGACCTGTGTTAACAGTGTGCATCTATCCCCCACCACTGAGGCTGCCTGCTCCTTTCCCTGTACTTTGGTAAACCCAGCATGTGTTTTTCTTACATAGAAACTAAGCAATAAGCTTGAGAATATGATTTGTTACTTTTGTTTTCCCTGCAGAGTATTTAGAACTTAAAAATGGCAAAATTGTATCTCCTGCAATGATCACAATGCCCGATACAGGTGTGTTTTTTTTCTGTCTCAAGGCAGAGATGGAAACTGGTACAATGTATTCATGAGGTTCACAGCGGCTTACATATGCTCAGGAAAGCTCTCAGGAAACACAAAGTAAAACACCCATTGCTGGGTTGCTGTAACACTTAGCCTCATTAGTTTACAGGAAAGCTGTACTTATTATGTCAAGATACTGAATACAGGGAACCTTTTCTCCTCTTATTCAAATGAGCCTTTACTAAAGGGTGCTTTGCTCGACCCTCTGCCCATGGAGCTCCCAAGTGTGGACTTGTAGTGGCACCATTTTGATAAGTGACGCCATCTACTGATCCATTGCTTTGCTTTCACAGTGGAAAGGCCGATGCAATCTAATCTAATCTCAAATTGAGTAGGCCTAGTTGTATCTTCAGAACCCAAATGATGGTATGATTTTAAATAAAGGCTGTAGGTACATACTGGGCCTCATTGCGACCGAGGCGCTCCCATAATGAAGGGTGCCGGTACAGGACTGGCACCGTTCATTACGGGACACCCTATTACGAGGTCCCCTTGCGGGACCCGCTCAGAACGTCTGGTCAGACCAGACGTCCTTAGCGTGTCCCGCAAGCGGACCAGGGAGCTAATAACGGGTCCATTATTAGCTCCCTCCCCATTCCCATTGAGCCCTACGGGGGCTCAAATGGGAATGGAGATGGGTTTTTTCAATGAGGAATTACCCGGTCCTCCAAGGTTGGAATGACCCGGTAATTCCTTATTGAAGGAACCCGGTACTGGAACCCGGTATGGAGGCAGCCATGCCCTTATTAATGAGGCCCACTGAATAATAGCAGTGAGATGGCAGACTCAATTATATGAGGTGTTGCTATTGTTTGGGTCTATTTTGAAAGCAATGACGCTAGCAAATCAAAATCCACGTCTTGGATTATTACTCGGAAATGGTCCTTGATTAGGTCAGGGTGGTGTAGAATGTTGGAAGCCACTGATGCATCGAAAATAATTGGGTCCATAACACGATTTCCATCCACCACCTTTCCCCTTCCTTCAGTTTTAAACACAGTGCACAACCACAGGCAATCAGTTATGCGTACCATGCACCCGCATCAAATACATTTGTCAGCCAAAGGATGTGGGATGTTTTTGAGGCAGTTTGAGTGGTAGGAAAAAGCCATGAACACTGGCCATGTACAGCTTCTGCTACATATGTGTACTAAAACACACCAGAGTTCTAGCATACACTAAAACAGTTCACATATGAAGGCATCAAGGCATCTTTGGCATTTTTATAAGTGACAAACACAGTGCACGGTCACAGGCTATGCACTGTGTGACTACAAATGCACTAAAAGTGGTCAGCAGCAAAAGCGTGCAAGCTGTATTAGATGTGTTTGAGATATGCGCAGGACTTGGCTAAAGAATGTGCACTTGGTGCACCATACTCAGGTGCAGAACAGAGAAATTGAAATAAAGATATTATATTTTCATAACACTATTATATAAAATTGCAGATTTGTCTGAAATAATTTTACATAATTAATCATTCTTTGTTGGTTGGCCCAAACCATTGTTACATATATGAGCTTGTGTAAATCGTGCATTGTGACCAATAAGTTAAAACTGTGTGTGTGTTTAGTGTGAGATGACCACAGAATAGCATTCTTTGTTAAACCTCTGTGATTGTTATCAGAGTGATGTTTATTAATGTGTTTATTATATCTTTATTTCTTCTGAATGTGTATTGCTGGTGGCACAGCAACAAATGTGGTGTGGCAAGCCATAGTCGCCTTATTAGGAGACCCCCAAGAATACATAGTCCATAAGAATCAACTATGTCAACAGAGTGGAGCAGGTGTGGGAAGCAATGACAATTTCCCGGACCCCAATCACACCCAGCATTAAAAGCACCAAATGTACATAAATGCATTCATCCCCATGCTCAATTTGCTAGCTGAACAGTATGCACTTGGTAGTAAAAAAAATGAATTCTTAATCCAATTAGGGATAACTACATTAAGGTTCTTGGAACAATTGGATGTGTCATGTGAGGATAGTGTGCTAAACCCTAACAGGATAGCGATATTAAAAAGAAAAGCAAAAAACAATGATATCTCAAATAATAGCCAGGAGAGTGTCATATTAATATGCACTGCACTTACTTAACCAAGCTATACCCAGAGCAATTGCTGAGATTTAATATACTTCCCACATTTCAACACCCTGTGGGGCCAATATACCCCGGCAGAAGAGAATTTGCTGATTATGTAAATGGACAATAGAAACAGGCCGCCATCTTCGCACCCCATGTGCTATAATGATATTACTATTTCAAAAACTATTCTAACCGCACTCCCAGTTCGGAGAGGATTGAGAATGATCAATTCTCGAGCCCCTTATATTGTGCGGAATCGATTGTAATAACCGCCGCCGCTTATCATGTCTGGAGGGAAGACCTACGTTGATGTACCTTGATGCACCCTGATTATATATTTTGGTGTATATGCTGTGTATTAATCAATTACTAATCAATCTGGAGCTTTACTTTGATAGTTGTGTGATATTTCTTTTACAGTTTGATGGAATTTTAGCAGGTTCAATTTTACTGTTTAATCCTTGTATGTTTTAAATATTTTATTTGTATTAAATATGTGTAAAAGGATTGTAACTAACCAATAAGCACAATCAAAATAAAATAAATTAAAAATAAATTAATTCAGCAGACTGTGGTAGATACTGATAGCTGCCGGGTGATTATATTGGCAGTAAGTGCCATTGAGCAGCCTACCCAGCATGGACAGACTGTTGGTTCTCATAGCATTCGAGAGGATATTAGAAGCCTGTCTATCTCAGAAAGCGTTACAGAACATGGCCACCAGAACGGGTTTGGGCCTTCAGATAGAATGGATTATTGCTCCAATTTAGGGATCTTTCCATGGATTTGATGGTGTCCAAAATGACGGATTAAAACTGGTTATCTGTGTCAGCGGATCATACAGAGACACTCATCTCTCACTTCACGTAGGACACATTGGTCCTCAACCAAACTGCCCAATCTAGCTTTCTCTCTGAGTGTGGTATGACTTTCTTTTTACCTCAGCTAAGATGATACAATACCTGTGCGTTGCCAAATGGATATTACCTCCATATATAGCTTTTCCATTAGTCTGGTTCCATTTGATAGTTTTGAAATAAAAATAGGTTTCTGAAATATTACTTGCCAATGTCTTCTTTCTGAATACTTTCAAATGCACTCAAAAGAAACTATTCTTTTTTTTCATAGGATGCATCTTCTTGGTGGCAAATTCTGCCTTATCAGATCTGCTATCTACTATAGTACAGTAGACCTCGAGCCCATCACTCGAGGACCTTTTAAGATCTCCCATACTTCTAGAAAGACTACTTCCTGATTGTGACAAAAGGGCTTCAATAGAGCTCTTGTCTTTTTATGGTAGGTAAGGAACATCAAATATGTGGATCATGAATCATTATCACTTTTCTTTTGCCTGACCGTAAATGTGTCCTCTATCGTCTTCCGTTCTTCTTTACAGGTCAGATAATACAGTCTTAGCACCCCATTCTAAGGACTGTAATGGGGGAGTAAAGGCCCAGAAGCCTGGGTTATAGGCCCAAGTGAATTGAGGGCTTCTAACGAGGAACTGCGACGTTACCCCCATTCCAGCCCTTGGAATGGTGTGCTAATGCTATATTATCTGACCTGTACAGAAGAATGGAAGAAGAAACAGGACACATTTATGGTCAGGCTAATGCGATTAACACCGCGGGTTACCAAAGGGGTAACCCGGGGTGTTAAAAAAGAAAGCATTTTCATTCAAAGAACGGGACGCTGCACGCGTCACTTTCATTGAATGAAAATACTGTGCCAAGATGGCCACCATGGTTATGGAAGGCGGTGCTCCGTACGATGCCCCTCTTCCATTTTCATGGTGGCCGCAAACAGAGAAGGAGGGATGTTGCTGCAGCAGCGGCATAAGGCGCCACTGCCACAATTAGGTAAGTGGGGATGGGGAGGGATGTTGGATACGTTTAACCAGTTTAAGCCCGTAATACACAGAATGTGATTGGTTGCCCCCGCGCCCTGGGTGCTAACAGTTGATTGCGCTCTTAAGTATAGTAGAGCAAATAGATATTTTCCCACTTACGAGTCTGGGCTTTTATGCCCATTATACACATCCTATTGTCCGATAGACAGGGTGGGAGTGGTGCAGATCGTTAGATTTCGCTTCTCTTTTCTTCATGGACCCGACCCAAGCTTTTGTTTAAAGATTCCCCTGACATTGGGCTACTTTCTGCATTTGCTTTAGCAGCGTTCTCACCGCATTAATTGCTTCCTGAAATTCTGTTGGAGCTTAGTTTCCCCCTTTTGGTCTGTTGAGCATTATAAAAATGAACAGTAATTGCATGCTCACAATTACAAGTTTAATTATCAACTATATACTTCATAAGACCATTACTATTTAGTAGCAAAACATTGTGTAACACGGGTACCTATATAGTTAACCCACTAATGCTGCAACCTCTTTTTTACTTTCACTTCCTTCAATGGAAAAGCTAAAAACAAAAAAACTACACATACATTTGTTCAAATGCCCTGGGTTTCTGTAAAAAAAGTATATAATGCATAGAGTGAAAAAGAAGTTGGCATCTCCTATTCCCAGTCCTGAAATGTTAAGCATTTTAAGAAGCCTCTCTCCTCATGATGTTTAAGTTTTACGAATGATCCCTTAGAGTGGGAAGCTCAAGGTGTGTGGGTGCATCAGTTAATAAAACTTTCTTTGGAATTGAGATTTTTTCCTAGCAAAATGTATGTTGGCTGTGAGATTCCAACTGGATGATAGGCCGGTGCCAGTATCTGGCATCACGTAATCTCTGTGCTCCAGATCCTCAGCACATCATTGAATGCCAGGTAAAAAAACAGTTCAATTTTCATGAATCTCTGAAACTTCGGAAGCTTGATTCTGCTCTTCCGATTTATTTTAGCAAATTAAAGCTTGCCGCAAGTCGACTACCAAGTGTTCTGCCACCATGCTTTAGTCATGTGACTGATGTTTGGTGGATTCTGTGTGCATTCATCAGTCAACGGTTTCTAGTAGGCGCATGTTTCTGAAGGTACCCAGGACCTCTCTTCTATAAGGCCCAGAAGATGGTACAGATTCGTTTGGGTGTGCTTCTGAAGTCCATTAGCAGTCAGTATAATTTTTTCAATACACATGTGTGTGGTCCCATTTCTTCATCATTTCTCCCCTTGAGATTGAAGCAGTGAGCTTCATGGGTTGGCCTCTTGTGGATCCTGTTACAGTGATTAATATGTGACATGACAAAGGATATCCTAAAATCCCCGTGGTGGTCGGTCTGATGAAGTGTGAAGCTATTGCAAAGGACAAAATGTTGGAAACTAAGACCTCTCACCACTGCATTTATCAGGGCAAAGAAACGCAACTGGTCTACATTAAGTATCATTCTCAGATTATTTACTTTTCATTCTGGGTCAAGGGAGCAAGAAAGACTTGGACATCCTTTAGTTTGATTGATGATCGAGACAATTCCCATTATAGAAAGAGGGTCTGATAGGAAGTCTACATCCCCTGTTAAAGTTAAATAAAGGTTTTCAAAACTGTTCATTTCTGCACGTGTCTCCCTTCTGAAACCATGCCTGTCTCACACCCCCACATTGGTAAGACATCTGTTTAAGAACAATTCTGACAGAGGGAATTCTTTAATTCAGCCAATCTCATGTGTGTCCAAGCATGTGAAGATTGGTCAGGTCTTTCGTGCCATCCTCCATGTGGGTCTGGAGCTTGGCATCATTAGGTGTGCAACTGAAATCACTCATTTAGCTATGCTAGCAAGTGCATGTCAATGACTAGCCCCATATCCAATTCTTGGGAATTATAATTACGAAATAATTACTTACTCCTGTTTAGGGATATTCAAGATACTCCTATCCAATCAGACCATGTTAGAAAATACATTGTTGTCCACCATATCATAGGCTGTGGATAGGTCCAAGAGAATCTGTGATCTATGGTGGGCCTTCGCCCAGTCTGGGGAGGGTGTTTTCCTCTAATCTCTTGCTCTCTCAGGAATTTGAAGTCTGATTGATCATTTAAAATGTATTTTGACACAACATAATCCTGCCATTGTTTTGTTTTTGTTCTCTTCAAAATGTCGCTGTGGCACAAGAGATGCAGGATTGGTCAATATTTGGCTAGGGCCTTGGGCTATGCCATACCCCATTGGATTTTATAAGAAGAGGAATGCTAACTGCACCTTTCATGGGACCAGGCACTAATGATTTTCACATTGTTTGTGATGTCGGAGAAGAGTGCAGGAACAATGTCCTTTGTGCTGTATTCTGGGCCAGGATTGTCTAGCAATTTCAGTGATTTACGTAGTCCCCAGCTCCTCAGGTTTAAAAGGTTGTAATGGAAAGTAAAAGGTAGCTGGTTGAGTGTGCGGGATAAATAATGGTTTCATAATTTTAATTAAAACTCTCCCAGATGTGCTTTGCATTCGAATCAAATAATAAAAGGTCTTCAAAATGGTGAGGTGTTTTATAAACTAGTCTAGCCCATGGGGTAATCTCCACCTAAACATGAACTCTAATGTTTCTGCATTTTATTAATTTCCTGAGTCTCATCAGGGTGAAAGGTGTATGCAGTCAGACAACGTCTTGGTCCCAAATGCCATTCCTTCTCCTGTATAAGTTCAAATATGTATGCCAATTTTAATGCTTATTTGGCTTTGTCCTTCTGTTTGTAAGCTACAAGCAGGTTCAGCCGCCGAGTACTCTACAATTTGCTCCAAGAAGAATGTCAGTGCGAAGATTAACTTGTTATTTGTGTCATCAAAGCATGCTTGCCGCCAATCTTCAGCACTCAAAGAACTTCTTTCTGCTATGAGCGAGCCCATATGTGTGACTCTTTCTGGTCCTAGGGCCGAAGAGTACAGTGTCAGATGTTTTTTACATAACCTGCAGAATTGTTCCAAGCCGGCGTTATTTGTCAATCGACTTAGTACTTCTTTCGTCTTAAATTGATTGAGTCGAAATTTCATGAAAAGGAATTGTCGGTGCCTTTCAGACAGCGTCTTGGTCCCGAATGCCATTCCTTCTCCTGTAGGAATATGATCTATCTTAAATCAAAATAACTATGACATTAGACTGTATATCTTGAGCTAATGTAATTAGACATATTCTTGCTCCTTCCCCACCATGACACCCTTTGCTTTTGTAACAACAGAATTGTAGATACTTCATATTATAGCACAAAGGCATGTTTTCACAGTGCGCTTCATAAGAAGCCAATGTTCATTGCAATTTTTTTCAGAGATTCCTTTCAGAAAATTCTTTTGCTCAAGTCTTTTTCTTCAATGGCTGTAATAAAAGCATTCAAATTGTCTTATTTCCAAGATCTTTTGTTGAAAATAAAGACAATTATACTGATGTCACATTCTCTTAACCTCCCCCTCTCTCATGGGATATATTTGCAAACTGTACATGGACATCAATTATAGCCTTCACTCCTTTAAATGGGTGTAGTCAGAGGTGTTGTGCAAAGGCAAATATTTATGATATCTGAAATTTCTCTGGGTTTACTGAGGAGCTGCTTTGTTTAGTTACTTGCCCCAATCAGCGATGCCCTCTTTTTTTTCTTGAAATCTCATGGTTTCTTTGAAGTACTCCGTTGATGTGTTTTGCATGTGGCATGCCTGCGTAAGTGAGATTGCTCTTCCAGCGTGTTTATCAATCTTTTCATCTGGGTGAACTCTGTGTGCAGAGCATATTGCTTGACTTGATCCTGGATTTCATTCTACTCACGTATAGAACCATCCACCGATCAGGGTTCATGGCTCTATTTGGGTGGAGAATATTTAGGAATTCAATCTGAATTAGAATAGCCTCATTGGCTTGCTCAGACTTCTTTGATAATGTAAGCAATATCTGACATGACATGACAAGACATGGCTATGGATAGGAGTCTGTGGCTGTCATATCGCGGCAGGGATGGCAGGTGTGGAATCGATGGCGCGGAATCGCTGGCGTTACAGTCCGCCATTGCGTTTCCCGGCACAGCTTCTCTCTGCACCGTTCTAGAGGTTGCACACGTACGTAGCCGGAAGTATAAATTCCATCACTTCCTGGTTACATACGCATTGCAACGTTTCCGGGTTTCCTCCTGTGTTGCTGCCGCTCCCACTGTGTTCTCGCTTCCTCTCTGTGTTTGCTCGTTTGCTACCCCTTTTCTTGGGTGTTCTGTATTTCTTTCTCTCGCTAGCTCCTAGTATTTGCTGCCTTTCCCTCTCCTCCCGTTTCCCTGCTTTCACTCATCCTCTCTTCTCCTTGTTCCTCCCTCTTTCTTCTCGTTCGGTCGCTCCTTTTCTCTTCTCGTCTTCTTCCCCTTATCCTTCTTTGTTTTCTTCTTGCCTGTTTACATTTGGATCTGCTGTGTACCCGACTTTGGCCTGCTGTTTGGACTGCCTTTGTCTTGCCTCCTTACCCGTTGGATCTGCTGTGTACCCCGAACCTTGCTCGTTTCCTGTACTGCCTTTGCCTTGTCCTCTAACCTCCTGGACTTTGTTGTTACTCACTACTGCCTATCTCCTGGAGTGACTTTCGTCCAGCCCTTGTGCCTTCTTGACCAGCCACGTGTCAGAATCCTTTCCGCTGTAGCAGTTTGTTGTTTGCTCCTTACAGTCATATCCACCCAGTCTTATTGGGAGCTTTTTGGACTTCTCTTCGATTACTTACCAATTTCCAACGTAACCAGCCAACCTCGCCTCTACTGTCTGAAGGAAGTCTCTTAGGGGTTTTTTGTGCCTCTGGCTTTTTCCCCTTGTTGGCGCTCCCGGAGGGGTTACCCCCATTGCCCCTATTTTAGTGGCACAGTGGCATCCTATCGAGGGCATCCTTACCTTCATTAAAAAAAAGAGAGACCTTCAAGACGCAAGGAAGGAAAACCTAAGAAGAAAGTGGAAGGTGAGGAGTTGGGGGAAGGGAGAGAGTCTACTCTATCATCTGAAGAAGAGGACATTACCGACGTTTGTGACAGTTTGCAATGCCAACAAGAAAAAGATATGGCAACTCCCCAGCAAGTGCAGGAACTTGTAGCTGTCGTTCAAAGCCTTAACCTGGAAGTCCAGAACCTCAATGCTGCCAACACAGCACTACAACAGCGAATGACGGAAAGAGAACGACCCTCTGCAGATCTACCCTAGCTCCCTTTGGTATCAGCCAAATTTGATGGCTCGCCTAAGCGAGTGAAGGAGTTCCTAGATGCTTGCAATCTCCACTTTTCCTTCCACCCACAGACTTTCACTTCGGATCACGCCAAAGTAGACTTTATGATTACCCACATGACGGGTAATGCCCTGGCTTGGGCCACCTCTCTGGTCAATCAACCCGATCCTGTTTTACAAGATTATGATGCTTTCAAGACTCTACTACATCAGACTTTTCTGCGCACGGAAAGTACTTTCCTTGCATCTGAGGATCTGTTGGACATCCGACAGGGAAATTCTGACTTACTGACCTACATCACCACCTTCAAACAGATAGCCGCAGAAGCTGGCTGGCAGGAACAGGCTCAATATGCCATTTTGCGTCGAGGGTTGAGAGAGGATCTCAAGGACGAGTTGGCACGTATAGCCCGTCCGATATCTTTTCCGGATCTCATCACTGCCACTCTTCGGATTGATTTCCGACTATCGGAACGACGGTTTGAACGAAAGAAGACCAAGTTCTACAGTATTCCTCCCCCAGAGACTCAGCCACCTTCTTCTTTACCGTCCTCATGCCAAGGCAAAGACGAACCGATGCAGATTGGTACGGCTCGAGCCCCGCTCACCCCGGAGGAACGTAAGAGACGGGATGGCAGTTTGTGTATGTACTGTGGAGCCTCTACCCATTTGCTACGTGACTGTCCAGATGTCCCTCCTAGACGTTCAGGAAACGAGCGCCCTCCTAAGTGTTAGGATGCACTCCCGAGGGGTCATCTCAAGTCCTTACGCAACTCTTTCGGTGTCTTCCTCTGAGACACCAGAGGATTCCAGGCTGATGGTTCTTACTGTTACCCTAACGCTGGTCAACACAGAAGCTGATGGTTCTTACTGTTACCCTAACGCTGGTCAACACAGAAATCATAACTCAGGCTTTGCTCGACTATGGTGCTGCCGGCAACTTCATCGACACCTTGTGGGCAGAACAGAAGGGTATAAACCGAGTGGCTAAACAAGAGGACCAGAAGGTAGAAGGAGTTGACGGAGAGCCTTTGAGTTCTGGCATGATCACCCACACCACTGAAGAACTGAACCTACACAAACAGCAGCATTCTGAAAGAATCTCATTTGATATCATTCGAGCAGCTCACTTCCCCATCATACTGGGGATAGGGTGGCTTAGAAGACATAACCCTCACATAGACTGGGCTAAGAACATACTAAGCTTTCAATCCGCATTTTATAAGGCAGAATGTCTTCCGGAGCCAAGGTTCAAGACAGTCCAGACCACCTGTATCTACGAGTCCAGACTCATTCACTGTCTTCCTCACCACCTGCAGGAATACGCTGAGGTAGTGGCAGAGAAATCTCCTAGTGATCTGCCTCCCCACAGACCGGAAGATTGCTGCATAGACCTTGTTCCAGGAGCTTTAGTACCTTTTTGTAGGATGTTTCCTCTATCGCTCAAGGAGAGACACTTCCTCCGGGAATACCTGGATAACAACTTGGCCAATGGGATAATCAGACCTTCGACATCTCCGGCTGGAGCTTCCCTGTTTTTCATCCCCAAGAAGGAGTCACAGGAGTTGAGACCCTGTATTGATTACAGGGGATTGAACAAGGTGACCATTAAGGATTGATACCCAATGCCACTTATTGCAGAAATCATTCAAGCCGTCCAGGGTGCCACGGTTTTTACCAAATTGGATCTTCGGAATGCTTATCACCTACTCCGGATTCAAAAGGGGGATGAGTGGAAGACAGCTTTCAGGACTCCATATGGGTTATACGAATACCAGGTGATGCCCTTTGGGTTAGTTAATGCACCTTCGATATTTTAGCGCTTTATGGACAGGCTGTTTTCCGATTTGCTGTGTCAGACCACCATAGTATATTTCGACGACATCCTGGTGTACTCAAAAACTACGGAAGAACATGAAGGACACGTCAAAGAAGTTTTCCAGAGATTAAGGGACAATCATCTCTCGGTCAAACTTGACAAATGTGTGTTTTCTGCAACCTCCATTCCCTATCTGGGATTCATTCTTTCAAATCAGGGTATCGCCATGAACCCTCGCAAGGTATCTGCCATCCTGGAGTGGCCTTCTCCAAAATCCATCAAGGACGTTCAAAGGTTCCTAGGATTGGCAAACTTCTATCGGAAATTCATCTCCAACTTCTCCCACAGGATTGTACCCATTACCACCTTGCTCAAGAAATCATCCAACCCGTTTTCATGGTCCAATGAAGCAGAAGACCGTTTTCGCAATCTCAAAGAAGCCTTTTGTACCGCTCCCATTATCCAAAGACCGGATCAAAGCCGACCCTTCATTGTCGAGACAGACGCCTCCTCATCTGCCATTGGTCGATCTTTTTGCAAAAACACCTAGGAGTGGAACACCCGATTTCCTATTTTTCTAAAACCCTCAATGCCAGCCAAAAGAACTATTCAGTCATTAAGCGCGAACTGTTAGCTATGAAGTCATCGTGTTTGGAGTGGCGACATTTGCTACAGGGAGGTAAACACCCTTTTACCATTAGAACAGATCATAAGAACCTAAAAGTACTATGACAATTTGAGTGCTACAATGCACGTCAAGCACGCTGGGCCCACTTCTTGGCCCAGTTTGATTTTGATATCGCCTACATTCCTGGGAATCAAAACCTAGTCGCAGACTCTTTATCTCGCCGAGGAGATTATATGTCAGGATTGGATTGTGCTCATGACCTGATGTTTCCTCCTCCCAAGCGGATCGGAGTACTATCCACATTTTTGAGACAGGTGAGAGAAGCTTCTGTAGGCAAATTTGAGTTGGAGAAACATCATACAACATCAAGGAAGGTCTCTACCTTGTGGAAGGTAAATTATATTTACCTACACCCGCTTTTCGGAAGTTGGCTTTAAATTGGTGTCACGATTCCAAGATGGCTGGTCATAGAGGCTCCAAGGGCACTTTGGACTATCTGCAAAGACATTTTTACTGGCCAGATATGAAAAAAGATGTGGTTCGTTACGTCCAATCCTGTATGACGTGTCTTCGCAGCAAGGGTACCCGCCAAAGACCTGTGGGACTTTTGGAACCCAATGCCGTTCCTGAGGGGCCTTGGAACATCATTTCAACTGATTTCATCGTTGACTTGCCTCCATCTCAGGAGTGTACATGTATTATGGTGGTGATCGATTTCTTCACTAAGATGGCACACTTCTCCCCATTACCAGGGGTCCCGACAGCGGCTGGAATGGTCGAGACATTTATCAAAGATATCTTCCATCTCCATGGGGTACCTAAGAAGATCATCTCCGATCGGGGAAGCCAATATACTTCCCGATTCTGGAAGGACCTATGCGACCGATTAGGCATTGAGAGAGCCTTGACGTCCGGATTCCATCCTCAATACAATGGGCAGACGGAACGTGTCAATGGCACCTTGGAACAATACCTACGATGCTATGTTAACCTCCAACAGGACAATAGGGTCTCTCTACTACCTCAAGCAGAGTTCTCCTACAATAATTCTTTCCACTCTACTCTCGGTCTAAGCCCTTTTTTCTGTAACTATGGTTATCACCCATGGTCCGTATTGCCCGTCTCTGACATACCTACCAGCTTACCCACTGTGGATTCCACTCTCGCCATTCTGCGGAACATCCACCTGCAGGCTAAATGGAATCTTAGTGAAGCCCAAGAATGATAAAAAATGCAGGCCGACAAACATCACAACCCGGTCCCTGGATGGGGGGTGGGTTCTCGTGTCATGTTGTCCACTAGATACTTACCACGATGGGCACACCCCTCCAAGCTTTCCCCTAGATATCTAGGTCCTTACGAGATTACACAGGTTATCAACCCGGTGGCTTTCAGATTAAAGCTCCCCAAAGGCCTACATAGGGTTCACCCAGTGTTTCACGCTTCTCAACTGAAACTTTTTCACGAAGACACTTGGGCTCGCCACCCCAAAAGAGCCCCATTGCCCACTGAGTCTATCCAGGAGGAATTTGAGGTTGCCCAGATCTGTGATTCCCAATACCGCAGGGGTAGATTGAAGTATCTGGTACGATGGAAAGGTTATCACTCGTCGGAAAACTCATGGGAACCAGCCTCTCACGTCCATGCCCCACTTCTAGTCCGCAGATTCCATTTCCTGCATCCTGGCAAACCTGGGGGTGGCCTCCTTAGGAGGGGGCATACTGTCATATCGTGGCAGGGATGGCGGGTGTGGAATCGCTGGTGCGGAATCGCTGGCATTACAGTCCGCCATTGCGTTTCCCGGCACGGCTTCTCTCTGCACCGTTCTAGAGGTTGCACGCGTACGTAGCCGGAAGTATAAATTCCATCACTTCCTGGTTACATACGCGTTCCAAAGTTTCTGGGTTTCCTCCTTTGTTGCTGCCGCTCCCACTGTGTTCTCGCTTCCTCTCCGTGTTTGCTCGTTTGCTACCCCGTTTCTTGGGTGTTCTGTATTTCTTTCTCTCGCTAGCTCCTAGTATTTGCTGCCTTTCCCTCTCCTCCCATTTCCCTGCTTTCACTCCTCCTCTCTCTCTTCTCCTTCTTCCTCCCTCTTTCTTCTCGTCGGTCCCTCCTTTTCTCTTCTCGTCTTCTTCCCCTTATCCTTCTTTGTTTTCTTCTTGCCTGTTTACATTTGGATCTGCTGTGTACCTGACCTTGGCCTGCTGTTTGGACTGCCTTCGTCTTGCCTCCTTACCTGTTGGATCTGCTGTGTACCCCGACCCTTGCCTGTTTCCTGGACTGCCTTTGCCTTGTCCTCTAACCTCCTGGACTTTGTTGTTACTCACTACTGCCTATCTCCTGGAATGACTTTCGTCCAGCCCTTGTGCCTTCTTGACCAGCCACGTGTCAGAATCCTTTCCGCTGTAGCAGTTTGTTGTTTGCTCCTTACAGTCCTATCCACCCAGTCTTATTGGGAGCTTTTTGGACTTCTCTTCAATTACTTACCAATTTCCAGCGTAACTAGCCAACCTCGCCTCTACTATCTGAAGCAAGTCTCTTAGGGGTTTTTTGTGCCTCCGGCTTTTTCCCCTTGTTGGCGCTCCCGGAGGGGTTACCCCCGTTGCCTCTATTTTAGTGGCACGGTGGCATCCTATCGAGGGCATCCTTACCTTCATTAAAAAAAAGAGAGACCTTCAAGACGCAAGGAAGGAAAACCTATGAAGAAAGTGGAAAGTGGAAGGTGAGGAGTTGGGGGAAGGGGGAGAGTCTACTTTATCGTCTGAAGAAGAGGACATTACCGACCTTTGTGACAGTGGCTGGGTTGGTGATGGTATTTCATGTTTGTAACCTGAGAATGGGCACACCACAGTTGTGCTTAAACTGTTAGGTTTGATGCCACAATGCTCTGTATGAAACCTGAACATTACATTAGGTGCATGACCAGCAGTGTGAGGGACTTGGATGAAGCCCAGGATGTTCATTTTCTCCACTAGGCTTTTATCACTGAGCATATTAACCAACAGCTTGAATTCCTCTTTAAGCAGAACTTTCAGGTCCTTTTATGTGTGTGACAATTCAAGGAAGTTGTGCAGGAATCTGGGGTCATAGCCTGGGTGATGAAAGATGACAACTCTAATAAAGGCTGTCTTGGGGTTGATGGCGTGCACCACAATGTGCGGCTGTGAACAGAAAAGTGATTTGTGGCGTCTTGAATCTCCTGTGCATAGTAGCTGTAGAGGGTAATCTGTTGTGCCATTTCCTATTCTAACTTGAATTTTTCATTAGACCACTTTGTTCCTCTGAGGGATGCCCTTGTTGAGGAATGTGACTACATTGGCTACAAATCAAGTTTCTGTGAGTCTGAGGATGTGGCATTACCTTTCCTTCTAACGATCGAGGATATCAAGAAAGTGCTTGTGAGCAAGGTGGCTGTTAATTACACTAACCTTGGTTATTTGTGAAACAAATGTATGTGAAAGTCCAACAATTTCCAAAAGAAGGTTGTAAAGATTGTTGTGTGAATTTCCAGCTAAAGGTTTTCCAGCAATTGCTTCAATTCTAATCATATTCTTTGTACTGAACATGGAGGCAGAATGGTTACTACTGTCTAGAATAGGAGACCCTGAAATCCTAAATGTTGTTGATGGAAAGGGAGTGGCATGACCTGTAATGTGTTCATTGTTGCTCAGGCTCCTAAAAAGTGGCAAGTGATTTTACGCGGTGTAATTGGTTGTACGGGCCTTTCTATTTTTTTTAAATGGCGCTGTTAAACATTCTGCCCTCCCCCAGAGGTGTCATGATGTGCCATGGTGTGTTGCTCCTCCACAATAAAGTAGTAAGAAAATTCAATATCTTGGATGTTGGTGCTCAATTTCTGAATGCAGATAGAGGAGTAATCTGTGTTGCTCTCCCGTGCAAAGCACAGAGCCACTCCCTTTGAAAGAAAATAAGCCATTTTAAGCCCAGCAGTGCAATATCTGTGTTTCAGTTCGAAACTTTGGTGTTTGTCTTAAAGCATATATAGTGCCCTCAATTGTCACACAGCATGCTCTTGTACTGCACAATTATTCACTTATTTAACAAACTATACCTGATTTTCTTTAGAGACCATCACAGCCCTGTTCAAGACCAACTTCAAGATTGACTTCCCCTTCGACCTTCCAGAGATGTTCTTCTATGTAATTCTAGGGTAAGATGGTCTTGGTTCCCACTAGCTGCTTGAGGTCTGTTAACACCAGGCCCATGGCATCAATTTCTCCCTAGAATCCCTGGGTTTAGGTGGTAAACGACCTGCCTTCCCTTATGAACGATTGTCCTGTTGCCTCATAATTGTAAACCCTGTGGATGTGTATGTGATTTAAGTTAATTTTCAGTATGTATAGGTTATCATTCTAGCCACCTGGATATTCCCATCCATTACATGTCCATCTTTTGGGACCCTGAGATCGTAATCTTTTCCTGCCATTTTTTGGGGAGACATCCCTTGATGGGCTCTACGACCTTTAACATGTGAAGGAAATGAATTCATTTTTAGTCATCTACAAAGATGCATGCAAACTTGCCTGTCTTTTTTATTAAGAAAATGTAAGTCCCACATTCTGTTAATCTCAAGGAGTGTAAAATAAACCATCCTGGAGATATGAAGAACTTTCATGATATTGGAATACACTTCTTTTTCATTTAATGTCCTTTTTTTATAGCAAATTCCTGTTTGTTTATCACCCACTCAGTCCATCTCCTGATTAATCTGTTGGACCTTATTGAATTCACTTGTACAATATATTGTGTCCAGTTGAGTTTCCTATAGAAAGTAAGCCTATATTCAATACTTCTTTTGAGAAAATGAGTCAAGTGTCCTGTGCATCTCTACAGGAGGATAATCGCAGTGAGTGGATATTTGAGAGCAGTAAACCTTGAGCTTGTTCCATCTCCAGAAATGATTAATGTAGTTTCCTATGTATTTCCTGTTCTGGCCATATCCAGAGGGCACACTGCCCTCTTTGCCTGTTACCTGAAAAACGAATTCCCAAGCTCCGTCTAGTGTGTACTTTTCTGCTAATTCCTACACAAATTGCATGTACTCTTAATCCTTAAGTACAAAGCGCACGGAAGGACGTGAAGATTAATACTGCTTCTCTATTCTATCTTTCAGGGTGATTTGCGGAGTGATGAGTTGTGCCTACCTTTCGTGCCAGCGGTGGCTTCTAGGATATGTCAGGAGGAATCGATTCACAGTCAAACTCATGGCCACTGAGTAAGAAACATACACGGCATTACTCTCTTCCCCTTTTATTGCTCCTGGAGCTCCAGTGTTGTGGTTGGGTATGGCTGGAGTAAGAGCACCTGTACATTGAGGCTTCTCCAATCAGAGCTTTCTTGCAGATAACATCTCCATCCTAGAGGTTGCGTCTTTGGACGTTTTTTGTGTACTGACGTAGTATTGCAGAACGCATTTATGAACATTGTGAGTATTTTGCAGGTTCAGCCAGAAGCTGTTCCTTGTAGCGAAGAAGATTGGCTTTGGGGGAGGTCCCTACAAAGGGCAAAGCTTTCTTTTGGGTGAAGATTGGTACATGGAGCCAAAGATGGGATACTAGCATCCTCACGTTTTATTTATTCAGGAGTTTTGGCAACTCTACTTGAATAGCAGATAGACATTGTTGCTGGTCATGGGGCGCCATCGTGAATGATAGAAACCAGATCTACATTCATTGAATACAAAGAAATGGAATTTTTGTTTTTTGCAATAACATAATGCAAGCAAGATATCCTTGCTTGCATGGGATAAGCTGTGGGCATCCATTCTAACCTTCTTGTTTTTATATCCCTACAGGGCTTCTTTTTACACATCTAATGACTTTTCAAGTTAACAAAATGTTTACAGAAAATCTTGACAATTGATTTGACCAGTTCTCGTTAAATTGAGGGTGCCCTTTAGGGGTGTGCTTGGTCTTTCAATGCCACACTTTCTGATGGACACTATACTCTCTAGATTGGTGTAACAGATAGGTTGTATTGGTTTTATTGCCTGCTTATGTGTACCTCGTTGTAAGGGAGAAGTGTTCTCAAATAGTTGATAGCTGGTGCACAATGACTGCGTTTGTTGATTCAAATCCTAGTTTTGGTGTGCATCATGACTCCACAGTGGGTGCTGGGCTGCCCCCATGCAGCACTACTTTCGTTGTTGTGTTATAATTTCGGTTGATGCGTGTAGGGGCGCTTTGTCTGATTGATTGCATGGAAAATAGCCTTTTCTGTAATAATTGAATGTTTCCCTGGAGTTGATGGTCAATGATATCTGCATCGGTTGAAAAATACAACCGGGCTGGGCTTTATGCACCCATTCACAGCTCAGCTAATTCTTTGTTAATTCCTGAATTGTACCTTGACATTTTCCCAGCTAATGTCAGTATTGATCGGAGAATACATTACATGGATAAATTGCTCAGCCATCATTTCTTGATGACTGAAAATCTATGGCAGGGTAGCATTTCCCTTAGTTTTTAGCTCGTCTGCGGCTTTGGAGAATGGGTCCCACCATAAGACCATAAGTTCAACCCTGGCCCAAAGACTGTGAAATGGGACTCTACATACTTCAACCAGTACCCCGGGATTCGTTATTACTGCACACTCTGTGTCCAATTTTAGCGGCAGGTGTATTTGTCTAATACACTTCTTAAAATTAACCACACATGTGCCGTAATTTACAAACGAGAGGTGAAAGGGCATCTGTGCACAGCTTGTCCCCTTCGCACTAGTCCCTAGAGGGCAATGGGAAAAGGCTACAGCACAGGGAAAGGAACCTAACTGCCTAACACTAGTATTGCTTTGGCTTACCGTCATTCACTGCTCTCTGACTTTATTACATTACTTCCTCATTCCAGTAAACCGGTGTATTCCGCGTTGGTGGCCCTGCTGGTGTCGTCCATCACGTTTCCGCACAGCCTGGGAAGATTCATGGCTTCCAGGGTAAATACCATGATCAATGCACTCTGTATCTCCACCACTCCTATTGCCAATCTTTACTCTCCGCTCTTCCCTTCCTACCACCTACGTCCCTCTCATTCTTCCATCCACGTGTTACCTGTCGATGCCTTCTGTTACCCAGAACCTCTCTCTCTCTCTGTGTTTCATGTCCCCAGCTCCCTCTGTGATGTCATTGCCCACCTCCTCAATCCCTTGTATGGTGTTGACTCCAGTTAATAAGGATATTTGTCTGTTTTGGTCCGTTTGACAAAACAATTGTAACAAAAAATGAAAAAGACAGTACGAGTGAATGTTTCCGTACACCTATAACAAAAAAAGGATTGGGGAAAGTTTGGCAGAGAAGAGGGGGAAGAAGAAAAAAGAGGGAAATAAGCAAGGAGAAATTAAAGCAGATAAAAAGTTAAAGGTTTAACCAAGTTATTTCTACTCTTTCCAAGATGCCATTTGTGGGATTTGAAGGGGTGGAAGGGGATTTGGAAAGATGGGGGTTGGTGGAATAGACCCGCTACTAGTTAAAAAAATAAAATGGCTGATTTGTCAAAGAAAAAATTGTTAAAAGGGATATTTCTTGCCAACTTTCCTAAAAAATGACAAATTGTCATCCTGTTTTAGAACCAAATTTGCGTAGCCATTTTGTATCCGCGCCATGCATCTTTTTAGTGAAATTTGACACATTAAATAAGAGCAAGTGGCACGAGTGGTAGATTTTGGCTCAGCAGTTATCCAGATTACCAAACACAGAGGTAAATGATGACACGCCCCAGGAAATTGTGAAAAGTGACAGGAAGTAACCTGCTTCTGCACCATGGACGCTGCAAGCGTTTATTATGTCAGAGATCTGCTTTGTTCTACGTTCAAATAGTGACACGTGACCTCAAGGGTTGGCTCCTGTTTCCGCTTCAAAGATCCACGCCTTCTAATACCCTCTTCGTCTACTTTCATGTACAGACAGGAATTGAATTACGGTGCATGCCTGGTTACTGAGGCTTCCCCATGATATTAGGGGGTGCATTTTTCTGTGTTGATGCCATGGAAAGCAAAAGCCTAATTATCTGCCAAAGGGGATTTCTGGCAATTTCTGGGAATCTTGCTATGAGCATGTTTCACTGGTACTCAAGAAACCTAATGGGCTCTCTGCACATGCAGGCTCAACTTCTATCACGCTGTTCAATGCACTGAGCCTTCCTGGCAAGAGCGC
The DNA here is from genome assembly GCF_040938575.1 of Ambystoma mexicanum. Classification (NCBI taxonomy): domain Eukaryota; kingdom Metazoa; phylum Chordata; class Amphibia; order Caudata; family Ambystomatidae; genus Ambystoma; species Ambystoma mexicanum. The sequence goes on from NC_090929.1 coordinate 1,094,371,961, forward strand.
CTTTACTTGCAGGCTAGACCACACTGCTGACACCATTCTGTCAATCTCTCCCCGAGGAAAGACCCCCTATTACAGACCAAAGTGCAAGGCAGGGTCGCTCCTTCGGTGCACTGGCATCACATTTCGGTACACCTTTCCCAAGCTAACACTTGACGTGAGACCCACTTACAATTTCCCAAGCACGTTTCCCATCATCTTCTTTTATATTCGACTACACACTGCATTCCCTATAAAATAATACAATACAATTCAATACATCGTATTCCATAACAAGAACAAAGATCGGATTCATTCCGTTTATTAAATAATCATTTTTGGTGTTTCAGATAAATTGCAAAAACGTTTTCCAAAATAATTCATAAAACAATAAATTCAAACTATTTATGAAATCAGCGTTTTTTTTTTAGAAATGGAACCTAACTATTTCTCTTAGTGTTGTCTGAAGCTATTTGTGCTCAACGCGTTTGGGGGGTAAACCGCTTCTCTTCTAGTACAAATAATAATACAATAGCCCATCACAATATATTCTGTCTTTCTGAGTTTTAATTCCACTGATATTATAAGAAAATTAAGTACTAAAATTTGAATTATTTCTTTTTGGGTCAAAAAATAATGATGTCTTCTGTAAAAAGATTGTTCGCTGTCAGATGAGAATGAAATTCACCAAATTGATTTTGTTTTAACATTAACTAATGAACAACCAATGGTGAGCCTACATTACCCAATGCAGTCAACTAGATAATCAACAAATAAAGATGACAGTATGAAGTATCCTTTGCCCCTTATTACTGCTAAGTCACGAGTAATCTAAAACTAACATATGTTACCACTAGTTGGATAAATTGGCAGGAAAAATGGCCTCTCAATATTTAAGGAAGCTCCACATGTTTCTTACTGACCAGGAGACCATGAAGTGCCTACCTCTAGCTTTTTTGTAGGCCTCAAAAGGACCTCCTGATGTATTTCTTCTTTAAGGTGCTTCTCTAAATAATCAAGATGCTCATGTTATATGTAGCAGTACCAATCTCTCCCAGCATGGATCCAAGTAAAGAATATTAATAAGAGAGAGTATAGAATCAAAACATGTAAATATATATATGTGCAGTTGAGATATCCTACAAATATTTTTCCTGATGAAACTAATCTTGCATATCAGACTGTTTATGTAATGCCATGCGATGAACACACTATTTAAACAGAAAACATTGAGAAATCTTTTCGCGACTCTGAGTTCGGTCAGGGTGATAAATGAAAGATTCCATGAGTATGTGTATATTTGTAACTTAAGAATACAGAGTATTACTTAAAATTCTGGGAGTGTTTTTTACTGTTCAATATATCCTCTACCACCCACCGGGTCACCGCTTTGTTTACAATGACACAGAAACTGTCGACCACTCCCTGTCACTTACTCCACAAGGGGAACCGTTATCATCTACTCATTGTCATTCTAGGAAAACTTCAACATTTTGGTTGACAACTCCCACATTTCCAGGTCCAATACTTTTATCATAAACCCCCTTTGTCTCAAATAGCAAGTATCTGGCCTCACTCAGTTAAAGATCCAACCCTCAATCTGCTGTTCTACGATGCTGCCGCTGCCCCTGCCGCTCTTCAGACAAGCCAATTCAATGATTTGACAACTTTAATGTCCCCTTCTCCTTACTCCTACCAGTACCAGCCCTCCAATGGGCCTATGCTCATCTCGGCTGTGGGCCTAGCGGAACATCTGTGGCTGCTCTTTAGCTCTTCTCTGGTTGTGCTCCGAATGCACCTTTTGCAGGCTCCGACTGGCCTATAGGGCAATAGGGCATTTGCTGAACCAAAAACACAAAATGCTGGTGTGGGGCAGTTTTTTTGGCCAATATGGGCCAGTTTGTTGCGTTACTTCACTATGCGGCCAGTAGTTTTGACCAGTGTTGCTGAATAAATATTCTTTAAAATGCACAATTTGTATCGCATTTGATCAAAAAACACCCCCATGGGTAATACTCAAATAGTGTCACAAAAGGAATGAATAGCCATTTGCAACTGTGGACCACTTTTTCATTGGTGCCCGAGACAATTTTATGCCCCAGTCTGACCCTGACCTTTTGCTTAATATACTGACACCTACTGCACCCACCACATCCTCCCCAGCACTGATTTGGAGCCATGTGCTCCTCTCAAACAAAGGAAGTTCTTCTCCAAGAAAAACACGTCCATATTGTTTACCCCAAGAATCCTCCACTTCAGATACCCTCTTCATATTCTCAAAGAAAAGTATTACTTCTCCTACAACCCTTCTGCAAAACCTGCCTACCTCTTGCACTTGAGACCCTGCAAAAACAAATAAGAAATGTCAGAAAGCCCACTTCACCACAAGGATCTGTGAAGCCCCATCAAATCGAAAGAACTCTTCAATGTTCATCTTTCAACATCTACCTAACCCTCTCCTCATCGCCAAGCTTCTTTTTATGAGGAGCACTCTACCTTCTTCATAGAAAAATGATGGCCACTGTTTGGCACATCTCCCTCACTAAACCCACCCTAGAGTTCATCACACCAGACGCCCACACCAAATCCAGCACCTTGTCTCCCACCCACATGCAACACCTTGAACATCCCCCACGCCCCCAACTCCTCTCTTTTAACCTTATCTCAGAAAATGAGCTCAAGTTCTTATCTTATAATAAAACCTCATGTTCTCTGTGTGATCCCTGCCGCCTCATCTTCAACGAAGTCCCTTCCCCGTTCTCAGTGAGCTCTGTCTTGTTCTTAAATTCTCATTGACCTCTGACACTATACCTTCTACCTTCACTGGACTGCTTAAAAAAGACTGCCCAATTTCGAATCACCCCTTTCCAGCTAAACTCCTTGAAAAGACAGCGACACTACAAGTTCCCCCATACTTCAAAAACAACATCTTTCTACATGACAACGAGATTGGCTTCTGCCCCTATGTGAACCAAATCTGTGATGGTAAAGTCCATGTTTCAATGCTACTTTATCTGTCAGCTGATTTTGACATTTTTTTTTGGACATTTGTTTAATTTATTTTAATTGTTTGAAAAGCGAGAGGGGTGAACCTACTGTGCCTTGTGAGTAATCAGCAAGGAAGAGGGAAGAGGGGGTAAATGCTGGGGGGTCCGTGCTCATGGGTGAACCAGAAATGAAGTGCTAGAAATGTTGAGTGCTACATGGACTCGGGCTGCGGGAGGTGTAAGTGTGAACCTCCAGAGCGGAGGGTGTGCAGATGCAAGGAGGATAGAGTGGAGCTGGGCAGAATTGGTGTGGACAGTCAGGGCCCTGAGGATGCATAAGGCACCGATTGAGCAACTGTGGGATTAGCAGAGGAGAGAATGGAAGGAGGAGGAAAAGAGGAAAATCTTAAGGAGTTTTGGGAATTTGAGAAGATCCTGCTGAAGGCGCAGGGGAAAAGGGAGGCTATTCCACAGGAGGGAGCCTCCTGGGGAAAGTGAACAACCCCCTGCCCTCTGTTTAGCAAAACACTTTACACACATAGAGTTGCTGCCAGAGGAACGTAGTGGTCTAGAGGTAGAGTATTTAGTGAGATAAAGTTGAAGATAGTGTGGTCCCCGGGCCAAGACAACCTTGTGGATGATGCAGAGGGATTTGAATTTAATCCATGCAGCAACCGGGAGCCAGTGAAGATGTTTTAGTGCAGGAGAAATGCAGTCCATGAGCTTAAGGCCGAGGAGAGAAGTCTTGATGCCCCGTTCTGGATTAGCTGGTGGGGGTCGCAGAGTGGAAGAAGGTAGATTCAGGAGGAGGCTGTTGCAGTATTCAACCCTAGACAGAACCAGGGCTTGGGTCACATTGAGCCTCTTAGGGAAAGTGAGAAAAGGTAAAAATCCTTTGAAAAGGACCAGCTGAAAGTGGGACTTCTTGGCAATGTCCTGAGTGTGAGGGAGAAAGTAGACAGAGGAGTCAAAGATGACTCCAAGGTTTATGGCTTCAGTTGAAGGCGAAGGGGGCGAGCCCAAGGAACAAGGCCAGAGTGGGGGGAAGAATGAGGGAGCAGGGGTCCCGATGGGAAGGATCTCAGTTTTACCGGCGTTGAGGCAGAAATCGTTGGTGGTGCACCAGGACTGGATGGCAGATAGACAATCAGGGATGATACAGGGTGCAAAAGGGTCAGCAGGGAGTTTGAAAATAAAAAGAGTGGTGTGTCATCTGAGTATTACCAGAAGTTGGAGGAAAAAGAAGAGATGGGGCATGCAAGGAGAGCAAGGTAGATGTTAAAAAGCCAGGGGGAGAGCATAGAGCCCCGGGGGACACCACAGTTGGAGAGGGAAGTAGGAGAGGAAAAGGGGCCCAGGATTACTTGGGAAGAGCAGTTAGTGAGGAAAGGGGTCAGCCAGTCCAGTGCCCATTCCGAGATACCAAGTGTATCACGTAGCATTTGTATGAGGATGGAATGGTTGACTGTGTCCAAGGCAGAGGAGAGACTGAGAAGGATAAGGACAGCTGAGAAGTTGGAGTCCAGTGATGCAATCTGTTTTTCATGGGTGTTCAGAAGAGCAGTTTCCATGCCTCTGCGTGCTCGGAATCCAGATTGATGGTTGTGGAGTCCACCAACAAGTTCGGGGTGTGAGTTGAGTTGGGGCAAGGCAGCTTCCCCATGAAGGGGTGATGGAAATAGGGCAGTAGCTGACAGGGCAAGTAGGGTCAGAGGATTTTTTTTTAGGAGTGGGCACACAAGGGTGTGTTTAAGCGGGAGGGGAAAGATCCAGTGACAAAATAGTTATTGCAGAAATCAGCAAGAGCAGGGGCATGACAGCCAATGTTATGCTTGATAGTTCAGGGGAGACCTATTTAGAAGAGACCTTCATGGAGCGGACAACTCTGGTAACTTCTTCAGGTGTGACAAGGGAGAAGGCGGAAGGAGGAGGGTGGCGGGCAGTGAAGGTGAGGGGGTGTGGAATGGATTGTGAGGGATTGTAGAAAGGGGGTCAGGATGTCCTGAGTTTTGGTTGTAAAGTGTGAAGCCAGTGCACTGCAGAGGGGCTGGGAGGGAGAAGGGGACGAGAAGACTGCAGAAGGGTTGGCTAGTCCCCTGCAGATCTTGAAAAGTTCAGCTGTGTTATTGGATGCACCAGAGACTCTTGCCTATATGTGGGCTCTTTCTTTGCATGGATGGCGAGTCTGTATTTCCTTTGGAGCAGGCGGCATGCCCGTTTGTCAGAGGATGAGCCTGAGGTTGGCCACTTCCGTTCTGCTGCCCTGCACTTTCGTTTCTGGGCCGCATGTTTGGTGTCCTAGCAGGTGTTATGATTAGAGGCAGGTTTCAGACGGATGCTCATGACTGGGGCAAGAATGTCAAGAGTATTGGTGATGGAAACATGGAGGTTGCTGAGGGCAGATTCAGAGGTAGAGTCAGAGGTGGGGGAGAGAAGGGGGTTAAATGTGGAGTTGAAGGCAGCCACAATCACTTGTTTCATCAGGCAGATGTTAGTGAACAAGGTTGGTGGAACATATGTGGGGGCGGGGGCGATCAGGGGGCCAACGGGACCCAGGTAGGCAGAGAGGAGAGAATGGTCTGACCAGGAGAGAGGGGTGATTAGTCGGGGGGGAGAGAGCTCAGGGTGGCTGAGGGCATCCAGAGTGTGTCCAGCTGGGTGGGTTGGCCCAGAAGGGAAAATGGAGAGGGAAAGTGAGGTGCAGAGGTCAGTTAATAGAATGAATGCAGAGCCAGGGGAGTCCAGTTGAATGTTGATATCACCCAGGAGGATGGGGTTGGAGGTGGAGGAAAGTAAAGAAGAGCAGAAGTCATCCCATTCAGAGAAGCATAGGGTGGTGGCGTATGGAGGCCGGTAGATAGTAGCAATGGTCAGGGTGGAGATGGGAGAGATGACCAACTTGCAAACCAAGCTTTCAAAGGAGGAATAGGGCTGGGTCAGTAAGATGGAAGGAGGAACCCACTTGGAGAAGATTTAGGTAGCCCCCCGCTGCCAGTGCAGAGAGGTCGAGGCTTGCAGATGATCTGGAAGGCGTCAGGGAGGAGAGAGTCAGTGACTGAGCTGTCATTGAACCAAGTCTCGGTAAGAGCGAGAATACTGAGGTCAATGTCTTCAAGAAGGAGACAAATGTCAGAGGAGTGTGTGTTAGCTGAATGGGCCTTAAGAGTAGCAGGTGGAGGAGGTCTGTGCCTTTGAAGGTTTTCTGAGGTGTGTTACCGGGGTGTGGTACACCATTCAGAGGAGGGAGAGAGAGAGAGAGAGAGTAGAAGGGGGAGATGCAGGCGAAGGAAGGAAGTTAATGAGATAAGGCAGGATCTGGTCAAAGAGAACGTTGAGTTGTGGACCCTGAACCAGGGTGATAGACATTAACAAAGCAACGTGATGATGAGAAACCAGCCAAAAGGACTTCCGACTTGGTGCCACCGTTAATGGAGGAGCGTGTGGAAGGAGAAAGAGTAGAGATGAGATGGGGGTTAATAGATCTGGAGAGGGGGGCAGAGAAAAAGTATCAGTGAAAACCTCTCTAGAGGAAGCACTGACATGGATGTCTGCAATGGGAAGTACAGGGTTTGCACTCAAGATGTCTTTTTGTGCTTTTTCCTTACAGACTTTGAGAGGGGGATAGGTGATAGTGTAGAAGTTGGAGAATATAGGAGAAATGGAGAGAACCATATGTCGGCAGAGGTTTAGACAAGGAATGAAGGAGGGGAAGCTGCACGGCACAGTTCTAGCTAATCTCACCAGTAGGTGGAGTTGGAAACAATAAATGCAAACCAGAAGGAATAGAATTACATCACATAAGTGGTACTGAAATGTATGAACTATACACACCTAAAGTCGATTTTGAAAATGGAGGCAGCAGAGCTATGTTACTGGGATGCAAAACTAAACAGGCAATGCAGATGATGCATAGATGAAATGCTAAGCACACCTACATTTGATTTTAAAAGCACACCTAAATTCGATTTTAAAAAAGAGGCACCAAACAATGTAATGCAGATGGTGCACAGATGTAATGCTACACAAACCTAAATTTGATTTCAAAATGGAGGCAACAAACAATGCAATGTTGTTTATTTAATTTTGTAATTAACTGATACAAAACTAAACAGGCAATGCAGATGGTGCATAGAGGAAATGCTAAGCACACCTACATTTGATTTATTTTAAAAGCACACCTAAATTCGATTTTAAAAAAGAGGCACCAAACAATGTAATGCAGATGGTGCACAGATGTAATGCTACACACACCTAAATTTGATGTCAAAATTGAGGCAACAAACAATGCAATGCAGATGGTGCACAGATGTAATGCTACACACACCTAAATTCGATGTCAAAATGGAGGCAACAAACAATGCAATGCAGATGGTGCACAGATATTATGCTATACACAAATGGGAGTCACAGGTGCAGTTAAAGAAATGAAGTTAGTTGAGGAGAGGATGGAAGAGGTGAAAGGCAGTCTAGACACAACAGGAGAGTTGGTGTTGGAGGTCATCCAAACTCACGTCCATCACTGCAGGGATCGTGGATAGTCTTTGATCCAGTGAAAAAGGATACAGTCAAGTAATTAGTCAGGAGGAAAGATCATAGTTTGAATAGGGATTCCGAGGCCCTCCAGGTCCTCGTCGGCCCAGACAGGCACAGACAGGAGCCTGAGGAGAGGGGCCTTGGTGAGGGGGCCAGCATTGGCCTGCTGGCTTCAGGATTGGCCCAGTAGATGAGGCCCAAGCCCATCACACAGCAGCATCGGGCTACATCAGGTAGGGCTGAGGTGGTCATTATCAGTGAAGCCATTTTTGAAGGTCTGAATTACCAAAGAAAGTATGGCCCAATGCTAGAAAAAGAGTGCCCCAGCAGCGCACTTCCACTGATCACATATTTAACAGTGCGCAAAGGAATATATAGTAAAAAACCACACTGTAGATAAGTCCAAACGCCCTTTCAGCAACGAGCTCCAGTGAGGCCTACTTGTCGCCAGAGCCTCATGTTGAATGGAGGAGGCGATGTGCAGCCCGCACATCTCGATCTACTGCCTTCAAAGGAGATCATGGAGGAAGTGAGGGATAATGGCAGAGACACGTAGATTCTGGAAAGCTGAATAGTGGGAGAGAATACCTAGAATCCAGATACAGTAGAAGGGCAGAGATGAAAACATTTAAGACTCAGCAGTAAATGTAGAAACACCTACATTACGGACACAGTTGCAAATGCAAAAACACCTTAATTTGGTACACCAGAATAGTGGGAGAGAACATATATATTTGGGACAATGTTGAAACCACACACCAATGAACAAGAGAGCAAAGGAACTTCTACTTATTCCCTAGGCCACAAACGCCCAGGTTCCATAGAGAGGAATACTGGGAGAATAACATGTACTTCCAAACAAGGGTACATTTTATTTTCTGCCTCCTCTGAGAGCAAAGCCCTGGACCAGGCTTCTTGGATGGTCTTGAGGCCTGCTGGGAACTTTATAGGGATGGTTATAGTGGTTTGTGAGGCAGGATTCCTCTTAGGCAGTGGTTGGGATCTTCTGGGAGTTCATCTGCATAATCCAGCAGGGTCTACTCCTAGATGACCATGTCATCCTCCACTCATGTTTCCATTCTGCTGGCCTTTTGGACTCTGCACACTCCTGGATCACATTTTTCCGGTTCAAAAGAACCTAGATCCTTGCTCTTTCATTTCAATTGCTCACTTATGACATGGCCAGAAGCTTGTGACGTTCTCAGCTCCTCTTTAACATCTGTCTGTGTGCTTTGGCCTCTTTCATTTTCTCTTTTGGTCTTACTTTCCATTCCTAGAAGGAATACTCCCAGATCCTGATCGAATTGAACAGGCCGTTGACCTCACCTAAAATCATTTGATTTAGTGCATGGCTGCCATCCATGACAGGATGCATAGTAATGGACTCGAGGTAAACCCCAAAAAACAGATCCTCACCACTGATAACAGCTGATGTTGTCTTCGATCCATGTGGCCTCCCATCTTTGGCCACCCACTACACCCTCTCCGTTAGACAAATGCTTATGCATCAAACTGGACAATGAGCTCTTACTCACCCCCAGCTGAACTCTGTAGTCACCACCTGCTTTTTACATATTGTTGCTTTAAGAAAACCCTCAACTGCTTTATGGTCCCTCAAAAAGAGACTGTTGTCAATTCCCTCATCTGCTCCAGACTAGACTATGTTCACTGTGTTTACTTTGACCTACCATCATTCCTTATGCACTAGCTTGACGGCTAGAATGCTGCAGCCAGTCTTGTTCTCAGGATCAAGAAATTCAACAATATTGCACCACCCCTTTCCACAAACCACCTGCTTGCAGTCCCAAATCTCACTGCATGGCCCACAAAGCTTTCAGCAAACTTGGACCACCTCTCATCACCTCCAAACTCCATCCTTATTGTCCTCACAGAAACCTTAGTTACTTATTAGGCAATCTCGTCTCTGCTATTTGTATCGGCAGGACACATTCTGAAAGGTGTGGCTTCTCAGTTCTCATTCAACAAATGTGGAACCTCCTCCCTTTCTGCACCCACCCCATTCACAACCACCTTGCCCACCACAAGACCCTGAAAACGTGGCTCTTCAACCAGTGAATGCTCTGCCACTTGCCTTCCCCTTTTTAGTCACACTAATACCACCCTCTATACAAATTGATGATGGTGGTGCTAACAGTGACATGCAGGCACATGCACTAGGTGATATGTCTGCCTTTTGCCACTGTCCCATTTGTGTACTTTGATCTTGCTATCTTCTACAAGAATTCAGTATCTGGAAGATGTCAGAACCTGCTAGGCCTGTTCTTGCTACATTTTACATTTTCGTTTTATTGTACTCAAACACTGGATTGGCATGTGCCATCTTTCTGTGTTGCCATCTTGCTTGATCTGAATTCTGCAGCTGCTACGGGCATGTTTTCCTTTGTTCACACACTCAGGGCCTCTTTATATGAAGTCATCTGCATGGAGATGTAAGGTGACTGTGCCTGCTCAGGCCACTGGTTTGTAATTAATAGGCAACTAACACTAGCGATTATGCTTTTTTTCTGTGAATGTTACTTGATAATTTCACATGTCGCTTTTTAGAGATTGAGCCTTTGCCGGGTGAACTTCTTATGAATGGACAATAATGAATTGAGTTACAGCAAAACCTTATAACCTCTGTAACCAGTTGACCAATTGAAGCCAAGTGGATCTGTCGGGGTGAAGCACCTGTTGTGAGAAATCTAGGGTTATTGTCCCATTTGGACCCCGAGAATCCTCTATTTGGGTGGCCAGGATACAGCCATCACCTTTGGATCCAAACACTGAGGGAGTGTGGGAGTATCACCCGGGTAGGGGAATCCGGTGTCATTCTCATGGGAATACTCTAGGCGAGACGCAGTATTCCAATTTTTCCAAGGCACCACTACCCGATATCCCAGCACTCTTTATGGGATGTTATTACCAATACCCCCCCCCCCCCCAGCACTTTCCCTTATGGAAAAGACTGAGAAAACAACAGGGGGAAATCCAAATGACCTCTTTGTTTGTTTGTTTGTTTGTTTGTTTATTTTATTTGTATAGCGCTCCAAACCCAAGGGTAGAAGGGCGCTTAAGAAGACGGTTACAACGTTGAGAAGTATCTTTGTGTTGCATACTTCGTACATACATATTTATAATACATGTAAATATAATGTGATGTAATACAGTTTACAGTTTAAGTGTTGGAATAATATACAGTTAGCAATATACCGTTTCAAAATACAGTCATATACAGAGCATGAGCCAGTTTACCGAGCAGGGAGTATGAGGTCAGGTGTTGGTGGAGCTACTCTTTGTTTAGGAGCCAGCTGATGACCTGCTTCCTGAAGATCTGGAAGGACTCGATAGTTTTGATGTTGAGAGGTAGGGTGTTCCAGAGTTGGGAGGCAAGTACTGTGAAGCTGGTACCTCCAACTCTTTTTAGGTGGAATCTGGGCACTGTCAAGCATAGAGTGTTGGAGGATCTGGTGGTTCTGGTAGCAGGTTTCATGGTGAATTTGTTTGCTAGATAAGGTGGTGCTAGGTGGTTGAGGGACTTGTAGGTGAGGCAGATGGTTTTTAGATCAATTTTCTGGTGTATGGAGAGCCATTTGCAGGCTTTCCTAGTAGTGGAAATATGCTCTCGTCTGGGAATGTGGAGGACTGTGCGCAGAGCGTTATTTTGAAGTACCTGTAGTTTAAGTACGGATTGGTTAGCACCTAGGTACAGGCTGTTGCAGTAGTCCATTTGGATTGTATGAGGGCTCTGGCGAGTGTGAGGCAGCTGTTGGGTGATAGGAAAGGTCTGCTGGCCCTGATGAGCTTGCCGGTGTAGGCAGAGGCTGAGGCGATCATATTGGTTTGTTTGGAGAGGTTGGTGTTGGCATCCAGATAGAAGCCAAGGGTTTTCACGCTTTTGGCAATAGGGATGGTGTGACCGTCGATCGTGATGTTATTGTAGCTGGGATTGAGTTTAGTTAGGGTGTTGGGGGAGCCGACAATGAGGAGCTCTGTCTTCTCATCATTCAGGCAGAGGCCATGCAAGGCCATCCATGCCTGAATGATGGAGAATATTTTGTTGATCCGGGCGACATCTGCTTGGTAATTGCCTGCGATGGTGAGGAGTATCTGTGTGTCATCTACGTAATTTGTGTAGGTGACACCCAGATGGTCCAGTTGGTCAAATAGAGGCTTTGTAAATATATTGTACAAAGTGGGGGATGCACAGGATCCCTGTGGGACCCCGCATGTGATGGGGATGGGGTCTGCTGCAGCTGTTGTTGAGAAAACCTGCATGGTTCTGTTTGCCAGGAAGGATTGTATCCATGTGATGGCAGAACAGGAGAAGTGGGCTGCAGTGGCTAGGTGACTACAAAGGATTTCGTGGCTGACCAAGTCAAAGGCCACTGAGAGGTCTAGGAGGAGTAGAATTGCGACATTGCCTTTGTCTTTAATTTCATCAATCTGGCTTTTGAAATCAACAAGCGCGGTTTTTGTTCCGTGTTGAGGTCTGAAGCCAGATTGATGTATTCCTAGCAATTGGTTGGATTCCAGGTATTCCTGAATTTGGATGTAGGCGACTCTGTCCAGGATTTGTAGTAGGAATGGGACTGTGGTGATGGGCCTATAGTTGGTGGGTATCGCTGGGTCTAGGGATTGTTTTTTCAAGAGTGGGAGAACCCATGATTGTTTTAGGTTGCTGGGGATTGAATTGTTGGTGGAGGGTAGGTTAATAAGTTTGGTGATGAAGGGGGAAAGCTCTCTAGCTGCGTCTTTTATGGTCTGGGTGGGGCAGCTGTCTCCTTTGCAGTTCGAAGGTTTTAGGGAGGTGATGATTTTTTGAACTTCCGTAGTGGTAACTTTCTTAAACGTGAAGGCCAAACTGGTATTGTTGGGCGTGGGTAGGCTAGGGTTGGTGATCTTGTTATTGGAGAGTTGTTGGCGTTTGTCCTCAATTTTGATTTGGAGTCCTGTAATTTTGTTGAGGGCGTTTTGGATGCTGGTGCAGCAGGATTTGTCTTTCAAACAGGTGTCTGGAGGTGAAATAGGGTTTTCGAGTTCCTTCAGAATTTTAAATAATTCTTTGGTGGAGGATCCTGCCTGAGTAATACTGGTGTTGTATACATCTTTTTTGGTGCAAATTATCTCGCTTTTGTAAAGTGAGGATAAGTTTGTGAGGTTGGATTTGTTTTCTGCGGAGGGGTTAGTCTTCCAAGTGTGTTGTGCCTTGGCTTTCTTTTTCTGAGTAATTTGAGCTCGGGGGTGTACCACGAGTTCAGATGAGCTTTAGGTTTATCTTTGCGTAGTTCCAGGGGGGCAACGGTATCCATTGCCTTAGCCATGGAATCATTGAAGGTGTCAATCAGCAGGTTTAAGTCAGCGTTGGCTGGGAGAGCTTTGAGGGTGGGTATGACCAATGGTAGTAGAGCTTCAGCAGTGATGTTGCATTTATTCCTGGTGAGACAGGCTGGTGCCGGGGGGGATTTATTGGGCAGTACCTGATTAGTGTTGACCTCAAGAGGAATCATGTCATGATCAGTCCATGCCAGAGGGTGGGGGTCCTTGCAGATTGTATTGCAATTTTAAGTTGCTACCCAGTCAAGGGTTCTGCCCTTTTGGTGGGTGGGGAGTACAATGAGTTGTGTGAAGTCATGTTCTGTTAGGATATTGGCTAGGGATGCAGCATGAGCATCGTTCGGGTCCTGGTAACTGAGGTTGAATCCCCGAGTATCATAATTTGTGCTGACAGTTTGGAATTTTCAGTGATGAGAGATGTGATGTCTTCTTCAAAGACCCCAGGAAGGCCTGGGGGTCTGTATATGAGGTGGAGGGTGATCGTGGTTGTGGGGGAAGTTTGCAGTTTGGCTGTGAGTATCTCGCAGGATGTGAGTGACACTGTAGAGGTTGATCTGAGGTCTAGGGAGGATTTGGAGATGATCGCTACGCCTCCACCTCTAGCGTTAGGTCTATCAGCTTTGAGGATAGAGTATTTGTCCGGGATGGCTAGCGATAAATGTGGTCCGGACGCCTCATGAAGCCAAGTTTCTGTTAGGGCCAGAAGTTGAGGTCATTGGTAAGAATGATGTCTGCAATTTCTGTGGGGTGGGTAGCCAGGGATCTGACATTGAGTAGGGCACCTTTTAGTGGGGGAGGTAAGGGCGTATTTGGCGCATTGTGCTTCGTATTGGTTTTGGTGTTAGGTTTGGAGTCGGGCCTAGTAGTTGTAATGGGGAGCCTGGTGCCTAGTCTGTCGTTGCGGGCTGTGAGGTTGGGAGTGAAGGAGTGGGGGGGGGTTAGGTTAGGAGGCTTGAAGCGGGCGGGATGTTTGGTGTTCAGTTTAGAATGGTTGGACTTAGCGATAGGACTGAGGTGGCTGTGTGTTGTGTTGGCTGGGGGGCCTAGGTTGACATGGGAAGTATGTGGGTGGTGGTGAGTGGGAGTGAAGGGGGATATGGAGGGTAGGAACTTTGTTCCTACCCTCCGTAACAAATGTTACCTCTCCCCAATACTACAACTCCCATAATTCCATTCCCCCATTGAAATCCACAAGGACTGGGATGAGGAAGAGGCAGATGGGAGTCACGAGGATTAGCCATAGGTGTCCATGGCGCAATGGATTCCTATGGACAGTCTCCATGTTGTCCCGATAACGAGGTCAGGCAGAGTCAGGCAGGGAGGGACAACTATTCACACCTGACTCCAATTAACTCTAGCTGGGAGTATAAAAGCAGCAGCCAGGAACAGCATTGTGAGCAAGTTGGGGACGCTGCAAGGTAGAAAAATGCTCAAACACTGGCCCTGCTACCAGAGAGGAGATTACAGTGTGGAGGAGGAAACCATCCCTCCAGAAGGCAAGACCAGGGGCAGCTGGGGTGGGCTCCATGCGCCAACAGTTAAACTCCTTCCCTGGGCCAGGCAGGCAAACCCAGGTCTCTGAGGGGCAGAGGGAGGGACCCTGACCTCCTACAAACATCCCCCTTTAGCTCCTGCAGCTCCCAATGGCAGAGTGGTATTTTCTGGAGCAAAGGAAGTGGGAACAAAATCAGCCAAGTTCATTCTGGCACTAGAGGTCCCACAACCATTTTCTTTGTTAATATTATGACTCTTGCAAGCAGGGTCCATCCCAGAAGAGGGAAGCCTTTGTGAACCTAGAAAGGGGTCCGAGCCCAACCGAGGGAGAACCTTGAACATTAAGAAGGTTCTGTGCCCGACAGAGTGAGACCCAGTGGTGAAGCTATAAGACACCAATCAAACCTTCAGGACCAGCTGCAGAGTTTTCCGGCACCACGTGGGTGCTCGTGTGAAAGACTCTGGCTGATCCCCCCCTTTGTTTTGAAGGAAACTACAGAAACCAGAAGGCCGTAGGAGAGCAGCCAGAAGAGGTCGTAGTGGTCATACTGGAGGTCTAGTAAAATCCTCATACAATCGTAAGACTTTCATCCACAAACTTGAAAAAGTAACAGGAAAGTGAATCCCGCATGGTGAAATTAAAAAGGCGAAAGTGAATCCTGTGAACATTACAAGTGAAAGTGAACATGCGGTTGGCAAGAGTGAAACCAAACGAGGGGTGCTAACGAGAAGGGGGAAAAGTTTAAAGCCCAGAGAAACAGTGTGTTAACAACGACAAGGGATGTCCACTATGGACTGTTTGAACAGACTTTGTGATGCTAAGGAGGGGACAGGAGAAGTACTGTCCTGTGTGTCGTTTTGGAAACTGAGCCCGGCGGAGGGAGAAACCAAGAGACACTGTAAGACAGAAGTAAACTGTCCTGCTTCTCTAAGAGAAGGGTCAGCCCCAGAAGAGGGGGACCCAGAGGTGAGCTGTTATCACCCTGATCATGTGCACTCGAGAAAGGGAGGTTCACAGCAAATGCTGAACAGGCCTTTTGTAAGAACAATAGCAGAAGAATTGTTGAAAGCCATAGGGAACCTGGCGGAGGGAGGCCAACAGTCGATACGGGTCCGAGCCCGAACGAGGGATATCCAGGGGTGAAGTAATTAGCCAAAACCCATTAAGAAGAGCAACTGTTTTTGAAAGGTCAGCCCAGAAGAGGGGGACTCAAGGGTGAAACCCTCACCCGATGTTAACTGCCAAGGGAACTTTGTGTTTGTTTTGTTATTGGATACATCAGGCCCTCGAAGGCAAGAGACTTTCAGGAGGAACAGGACTTGGCCATTGATGGTTCCATTTGCTGCCATTGGAACTATTAACTCATGCTGGGAAAGCTTGAGTGTGTGCTTTGCTGCAGGCTCCCATCTTACCCCATGTAGAAAACATTGGGATGGGAGTCCCAGGCTGCCGCATCCTGACATATCATTTACGAACACTTCTTTCTTTTCCTGAAAACTATCCCACACCCTTTTTGTATTAGTTGTGAGATTTGGCAAGAGGTTTCTTAGTATAGGCTCGTGTTATTTGACACGATATCACAAGGACTGCCTTATTTTTCATTTGATGGTTGACGCTTGTTCCCTTCTTAGATTTAGGTTTAGATTAGGTGTTTTTCCACCCTGCATACAGTTAAACACCCTTAAACTGTGATCACTTGTGTCTGTCTTACTGTCGCCACCATGAGTTCCTCACACTGTCCAGTGATCTTGAGGCGAACACCATATTTTATAGCAGTGCCTGTCTCTCTATGGGCGGACCACACAATGCCTTACAATCGGGTCACACATTCTTAAAAAGCAACTATTGTCAAAGCCAATGGATCTTGATTTTATTGGTAAGTGCGAGTGAATAGGTGTGTGGAGCTAAAATCGTTGTATGCAGGGGCACGGGAGCAGGCTGGCTGGGCTGTTGCCCCATGGGCTAGAGCTCCAAAATGTAAAAAAAAGAAACAATAAAGACAAAATCCTTTAGAATCTAGCCTGCCACAAAGGAACAGAGAGCCTGGCCGGATTCTTTGTAAAGGGGGCAAGATATTAATCTTGATGTGAGCAATGTTGTAGAAGTGCTTGGGCCCTCCCCTCCCACTTGGACCTCCACAGTGAGAGGGAGAGGAGTCTAGGCTGCAGGGGCATGTAAAAACATGCTGAATATTACACACGCACATAAACACATACAGTGGCGCCCCACCACTAAAGTGGTGGAGCGCTGCACTTTCATCTGAGTCGCAGGTAGCACAGTCCTCCCGTGAGCTTAATTTGCATGCGGGACTGTGCTGCTTTTTAAAATATTTGTAGGACGCCGAAGCCCACAGGCATCAGGGTGCCAAGACACATACACAAGGGACAACATAGGATTGAGACAACCTGAAGGTCATGGGAAGGTTTATGAGACGATCAGTGTATTTAAATGGGAGCAGAATGTTTTGGAATCTTGATATAGTCGAGAACAAACCTGGGGGTTCAGGGAAGTTTATGAGAACAGCAATGTTTTTAGTTGTGTCTGAAAGCTTTTAGAATCTTTTTGTTGTCGAAGTTGAAGCAGTAAGGTGTTCCAAAGTTTTGCCGAGTTTGCAGGGAAGGCCATGGGACCACTTGTAGCCTAGAGGGCTAATTAGAGATAAGGTAAAACAACAAAGTGTCCTTGAGGGCTCATAGCGGCATATCATATTTTTTTAGTTTTGTGAGGATGATACCGTACAGGCATCTATGCACCAGTGCAGGGCTTGCTGGCATTCGGTTATATGGTATTTTCTAGTTTTTCTTTTAACAATGCAAATTGCATCATTTTGGACTACTAAGTTTCTGTAATTTATTTTAGTTGCAATCCCCAATAATGCATTACAATGCTCTATCCTTGGGAGAATGAATGCACATGCAATGGATGCGCTATTTGGCTCTGAGTGAATTGGACAAATGTTTTCAAGAAGTCGGAGATAGTGCGAGCAATTAGCTGCAACCTGGTTGATGCGAGAGTCTGAATTGAGAGAAGCTTCAATCTGGAAACCAAGGGTCTTAACTTTCTTGGCGACTGGGATGTCACAATCATGGATTTTAAAAGATTGGTATCTTGGGTTGAGTTTAGCTAAGGCCTGAGAGGAACCATATATTGGCAGTTCAGTCTTGGTACCATTTAGGTACATCCAGTTAAGATTCATCCAGTTTTCCACCAGGAAGTAAAGATCGTTAAGACTTGCTAAATCCTGCCTATAGTTCCCACAAAGCTCCAGCACCAGCTGAGTATCATCAGCATAGTTGTTGAAGAAGGTCCTGGAACCTTCTAGCAGGTCACATAGCTGTTTATTCTAAAGGTTAAAAAGGAGAGGGGATATGTAGGCCCCATGTGTAACACTGTGTACAAGGGTAAAGAAGGGGAGGAGGCATTACCCCCAACAGACTCTTGACGTTCGATTGGACAGAAATAAGTCCACCGAGCTGATGGAATCTGAGCTAAGTAGTCCAATATTACTAAGTGTCTTGGGCAAGTGCTCGTGGTCCAAAAGATTGAAAGCTGCTGATAAGTCTAATAACACGAGTAAGCAGCCTGTGTTACCTATGTCAAGAATACCTAAAAAGTGGGTTTGTAAGTCAATGAAAGCAGCCTCAGTGTGATAACTAGGCCTGAAACCAGACTGCCTGGGGTGCAAGACGTTGGAAGCTTCAACAAATGTTTGGAGTGCTGAAGTGGCAGTTTGTCTAAGATTTTAAGTAGGAAATTGCAGTTTGTTATGGGCCTCAGGTTATTAGCATCTTGAGGGTCTAAACCGGCGTTCTTAATCATGGGGGTGATGGTGGCCCTTTTGATCAGATCTGGTACCATATGGTGGTTGAAAGAAGTGTTAACACATCTTGTCAAGCACCAACAAAAATGTCTGTATGGTCCAAGATCATCTTAGTGGGAATGACATTTTCTGGGCAAGAAGATAGACATATGGAAGATAGAATTTTAACCATCTCTGAAGTAGTGATGGGCAAGAAGTCAAATTTAAGTGATATGTCACTAGTCATAGCTGTATCAGTATAAGGAGAAGACATGTTATCTAGGCTGCTTTGTATATTAGATCTTGCTTTTTCTATTGTCGCTTCAAAGATAGATTGAGTCCTAACACAGTCTTGGTTGTTAGGAGGTGATAAGACCTTTGGCTTTTCTAACATTGTAAACACTTCAAACAGTTATTTAGAATTATTAGCGGCTTCCTAAATTTGGTTATTTCAAAAAATTCCTTGGGCTTCAAGCATTTTTTGCCTGTATGTTTTTTCAGCCATTGTGCATTTGTCTTTGTTAGCATCTGAGGGGAATTTAAGCCATTTGGCCTCTGTCTTTCTCTTATATTTTACCATGTTTGCTTTATCCTTGATGCACAGTTATTGTGCATCAAATGTATAGCAAATATGATAAGTGTGTTATGTGGCTAAACTGGCCTAATTTAGGGTTGCCAGTCTCCATATGCTTTCCTATTGTAGAATGGCATTTGTTTACTTGGCATCAAGGGTAAAGCAAACATGATGAGTGTTATGGAACAGCCTCCCTGTCTCTCTGAAACTTGTGCAGAACCATCTCCGGTTCTGGAAGCACCTCAAGACCTTTCTCTTTGCTTCTGCCTTCTCTCCCTCTCCCTTGCTGATAACCTTCCTGATCCATGCATTGGTCACTTGGTCACCATCTGAATTTGGTCCCAGGTCCCTACCTGTCCAGCTGCAATCCTGCACTGCCTCTTGGCTCCCCTGCACTTGTGCTCTGTATCTGCAACCCTACAGTCCCCTCCATTGCACTTATTCATCACCCATTGGCTGCACTCTTGTTTTTCTCCTTTGTCCCACACTTCTCCATCCTCCCCCCTCCCTCAGCACTTCTCCCCTCCCTCCTTCCCTGCACTTGAGCGATCTGAATGACACAATGCCCAGTGAGATCGTTGTTCTGTCCTCCCATTTTTGTTTCCCCCTCCTTGTCTTGTCGCGCCTAGAAACACTTGTGTACAAAAATGCCATATCATATATCATATTATGTGGCTAGACTGGCTTACATTTCTGGGTCCAGTATAGCCATACATTCTTTGCATGTCATGGCATTTTTATACTTTGCATCAAGAGTAAAAGCAAACATAACTGTGGTTACATAGTACAATGGTATTTCTTGATATAGCCAGTCTGGATATACTTTCTTTCTGTGGCATGGATCTGTTACTTGTCGGAGCCCTTATATGATAATACTGGCATAAATTGATGCATCATGCATGGACCTGTGTGGGCACAGCCAGCATAACATGTTTTATATACTGCCATATTTTGTGGGCAAATGCATTCAGAAATGTGTGACACGGATCTGTTGGGTTTTTTCATGTGCTACCATATAAAGCTGATTGCAAACAGTGCAGCTTTTAACCACATTTTTCCACAGAAATTGTAACGTTGAACATTTGAATACATTTTTAAAAATGTCTTGGCGGTGGTGGGGTACAATCCTCCCCCTCACCCCCACATCCGGAACCCACCTTGTTTGCTCCGAGCTCCCACAGATTAGTCGTATACATTTACACCTCAACAGTTCAAAAATTCACCAGCCACCACTGCACACACGAAATCACTCACTCTCCTCTCATCTCTCCTCTTCCATTTCCTCTCCTCCCCCCACTCCTCTTATATTGGCAGGTAATTAGAACATGTGTCAAAGTAAAAGGATGGAATAAATTTCCCAGAGGCTGTCACGGGCCGCTCCACAGCTACCAGACTCACCGGAAACTTCCAACATGTTCTCCTTCACTTAGTGGAATCAATACTGACGCACGTGCTGCTCACTTCAGGTGAACCATTCTCGCACTCTGACATACACTCCATCATTAACTTTACCGACAGCCTCTTCGCATTGTTACAAAACCTTGCGATCAAAAGTCACGAGTACCTACAATTCTGTCCAAAACATGAATATTCCATTCGCTTATTTACGATTTATTTCCACACACATACTGTCACATGCCAACACAACGCTACAAACACGTTTCTCCGCATAAACACACGCAAACCACCCGTGTTTCACACCACCAATTCGACCTACATTTTTATATTAGGTTTTTAAATTTACAGAGACCAGAGCAGCACTAAAAACATCTGGCTGAATCAAGAACCTGCATGCAAGCATTCCCCGTGAGACAGACCAACTCCTTTGGTGACGGTGCGCTATACAAATGCCTTTAACATTAACATTAACATTAACAAATAGGACCAGGAAAGCTAATAACATCCGTAGCCTAAATGTGTAGCTCCACACCTTTCGTGCCCCGTGGGTTGGTGAAAAGAGCCAATTACGTGTCTGCTGCTGGAGAGCCCATTAAACTTTATGGGCGTGTTCAGGGGAATGATGGGTAAGTGAATGGATGCGCTCATGTGCAAGCACCCGTTCACTGGCCTCTGGTGGAAGAGGATGGTGTGTAGGAGATAGTCTGGGGTTATGTCTAGTATTTTGTGGTATTTTGCTATGGTGGTATTTTTTTTACTTCAGTTTTTATTGCATTTTCAGCAAAATAAATGACAAAGGAATTCAACAACAGTATTATTAACAGAGCACGTCTGAGAATGCACAACAATAGACCACCGATTTGTAAAGTGCACTTTACCCTCCCCTCCTGCCCCCTTCCCTACATAGTGCCCCTCGCTTTCTCCCTCCCCGGCCCACTTAACAATGAACGGTTCTACCATGTTCACTTATATTGCATAACATTTCTTGAGGGAGTCTACAGTCTCTACACCTATTACATGTGCTTTTCACAGAGGCCTGCCCATTCCCTTTGCACAGGCCCAGAGTCACTGTGTATCATTGCTGTTCGGCATTCCATCAGATATAGATTCTTAGCCGTGTTAATCCATTCTTTCCTAGAGGGGGGCAGCGCTCTCTCTTCCACTGTGTGGCCAAACAGGCCCTCCCCGCTAGAAGCAGGCCATGCACCATTTTTCGGTAATCCTATTGATTGATTGATTGATTTGTTTATTTATAGAGCGCTTTACACCAAGGCGCTGATATACTCCCCTTCATGTTCCTCTAGCCCAAACAAAACCAGCATATGTGTTTTATGTCTCAAGATCCCATCCAGGTCCCTGATCCAGCTAAGGGCTTCATTCCAGTATGACTGGACCACTGCACACCCCCACCACATATGCCAGTAGTCGGCCCTTTGACCACTCTCATGCCAGCACATAGGACTGACCGGGTCATACTGCCACTTGTGTAACAATTGAATGGCTTGCAATGTATACTGGCTTGAAATTGAGGCCTGGGAGGCTCCCGGCACATTCTCTGCCATGTCTGGTCGGGAGCTCTATCTCTAGGTCTTCCTCCCATCTCTGTTTCAACCTGTCATCGGATCCCCTTCTCGTGTCCACCAGGTCCCTGTATAGGGCTCCAATCAGTCCCTTCAAGCCTGTGACGGTATCTAGGATTCTCTCAAATGGTGTGAGTTCTCCCTGGATCTTCTCTCTCCAAACCTCCCTCGAGAAGAAAACCTTCAACTGCTGGTATGGGAAGACACAGAGCCTGCCCAACCCCAGGGCCCCTTCTAACTCCTGAAGTATAATAAACGTGCCCTCCCTCCAAAATTGTCCTACCCTTTCCAATCCCGCCTCATACCATTGTTGAACCCTCTCAGGATTGGGAATGACATCCCTGATCACAGGGACCCAGAGATGACCAAGGGGAGAAGGCCACATTGTGACGCCTCCCATTCCCGCTCCTTGGTGCCAGACACTCCAGATTGTACCCAGGATGGGATGTTGTCTTACCCTCTTCAACAAAATTTCCCTGGACCACAGCCATTCTCCGACCATCGCTGGTCTTAAGTGAAAATTGTCTAGGTCCACCAGTGGTCTAAGTGAGCAGGAGCGGTTGGGAGCAGTGTTCCTCTACTTTTTTTAATTATAACCGTTCTGGAATGCTTTTGTTTTAAAATAAAAGTGTAGGAAGAAAATGAAACTTGCCTTTTCGGTGCAAGGCACTGAACGTTCCCTTAAACAGCGGATGCATGAATTTGGAGGTTTGTATTGTGTGTGGGAGGGGGCGTGGTGATGGGGATTCTGAGGAGTGGGTGCAGGACCTCAGGGAACATAGTTCCACTGCTTCTTTTCATACACTTCGACCACTGTGGTCCCACCATTACAAATCTGCCCATCACCTGAGGTGAGGAATCATGATCCTAACCTTCTAGGCCTTATAGTATAGCTGTAAGTCTGGATGACCCACACCCCGGATCCTTGGAGAGGTTCAGTGTCACACTAAAGACACTTGGTTGCTTCCTCTGCAAGAGGAATCGTGTGAGCGTTCCCTTGATTGTTCTGAAGAAGGTGTCTGGGATCTGTATCAGGAGCATTTGGAATAGATACAAGAACTTGGGGAGTACCACCATTTTAATTGCGTTCAGCCTACCCATCCACGAAACTGTCAATGTATTCCATTTAGCTAGGCCTTACTCCACTTCTTTTTTTTTAAACTTTTATTTTCAAAATTGCAGCATTGAGAAAAACGAATAACAAAAGAGCAATATACAGAAATCATTACAATGAACACCCAGCTATATACAAACCCCACCCACAGAGTCACACCCTATTCAATATCAGGCCTAATACATTAAAATAAATGTACCCCACATCTTGTTGAATAATGTACCTTTCTTCTCCCTCAGATATAAAACCCTTTTGATATCAGCTAAAATATGCATCTCAGCAATCCACATTTCAATGGTAATGGGAGTAGAGGTCTTCCAATGTCTCAAAATCAGTTTCTTTCCCACCATTGCTCCCTGAAAAATCCACTTTCTCTGGGAAGTACTCAAGTCATCCAGTACAACAGTGCTGCCCAGCAGAACGGTCTTAAAATCCAAGTGAATTCTCTCCTCGAGAACCTTCTCACAAATCTGGTCAAATTCGAACAACATACCCCTCACCCTTGAACATTCCCATAGCATATGTTCAAAGGTGCCCACCTCATGTACACATGCCCAACAGTCAGAGTTATCACTCATTCCTCTTTCCAACAGTCTCTCAAGTGTCCAATACGTTCTATGCAAAATTTTGATCTGATGCGATCTTTCAACAAGACTCAAAGAACACAATTTCACATTCTCACATATCCGAGACCAATGATCCTCCGCAATATCTTCACCAATCCTCCGGTTCCAATCCAGTCTCACAGCATCATTTATCTTAAAATTAGACACAATTTGTTTATAAACGTAGCTAACAATGCCACAACCACTCACCCCCAGGTTACAACCAAGCAGATCCACATTGATTCCCTTTTCCATATTTACATCACCCAATGCTCTCCTGATCTTCCGATAATCCGCCAGACTAAAAGTAGGAATATCAAATCTCAACTGCACCTACCTAGGAGTCATCGAAGTCGTACCATTAAAAAGGTCCCAAATCCACTGAACCCCAGCAAGGAACCAATCATGCCAGAACAAAACCTTCTCTTCATGTGTAACACTCGGATTCAGCCAAATTGAAGCACTTGGGTCTCTCAATGCATTGAAATCCAAACATTCATTCAAAACCAACCAAGAAGTCCATAGACTCCTAGTGAACGGATTCTCCAACTTCTTTCTGCATGGCTGACTCAGCAGAGCCCTAGGTGACCACGGGCTCACATGGCTAGACTCTGCACCAAACCAATCCCCACCGTCTGATGTAAGACATGCAAATAAGGTACGGGACATGAAAGCCAGATGATGCACCCTGAAATTTGGGATTCCCAGCCCACTTTTATACAAGGGCAACTGTAGTTTACTAATCCTCAGGCGCGGTGGTTTATGGTCCCACAAGAAACCTTGCATGAGTCTATCCAGTTCCCGCCAATACTTTTTCTCAATCTCCAATGGGACCATACTCAGAACATAGTTCACTCTGGGAGTCGACACCATTTTCAAAGCATTCACCTTCCCCCCAAAGGGAAAGATGCAGCAAAAACCATCTATCCAGATCCAATTTGAAAGTAGCGCACACCACATTCACATTCACTCTCACAAAATCAGCAACCATAGGCAAAATCCAAACCCCCAAGTACAGCAATTTTTCAGCACACCACTTGAAACCCAACCCAGTAACAAAATGTTTGTCACATAACGGGGCAAGGAGCAGAATGTCCGATTTCGCCCAATTTATCTTGTATCCAGAGCACTGATGAAAGACCTCCAGAATATTCATAAGCACAGGCAGTGTATCAGCAAGATTTCTAAGGACCAATATCAAGCCATCTGCGTAGAATTAAACTTTTTGTTTCAAACCCCAACAATTAACACCTTGCAGGCCATTCTCAGCTCTCAGTGCAATGGCCAAAGGTTCAATACTAAGCACAAATAAGAGAGGAGACAACGGGCAACCTTGTTGCATGCCATGTTCCAATTCAAAAGGCTGAGACCTCCGACCATTAGTTTTAACATCTGCCATGGGCTTGGTATATAGCAGTCTAATCCAGGAACAAAATTGATGGCCAAAACCCATCTTTTCCAGAACATTAAACATAAATTGCCAGTTGACTCTATTGAATGCCTTTTCGGCATCCAAAGAGAGGACTGCCGAGTCCTCTGACAACTCTGACGCTCTAGTGATGGTGCACAGTAGTTTCCTCATGTTGCTGGACGTCGTCCTACCCTTTACAAAACCAGACTGATTCTGATCTATCAGCTTCGGTAGAAGATTCTATAGCCTTAACGCCAGAACCTTGGCCAGGATCTTATTGTCCACATTGATTAAACTAATTGGCCTGTAACTGGACGCCAATGTTTCATCCTTGTCCTTCTTTAGAAAGACTGAAATTGTTGCAGGCCTAGTCGTATCTGGAAGTAATCCCCGAGGCTTAGTGGTCTTATACATATCCATTAACAACATCAATGCAGAATCAGGCAACCACCTATAAAACTCCACTGGCAGCCCATCTGGACCTGGAGACCTACCAACATTTAATTTAGAAATTGCATTCTTGACCTCATCCACCGTTATAGGTTCTTCCAACAATGTTGATTCTTCCTCAGAAATTTCAGGGACCTGAATTGTCCCCAAAACATCTCCATTAGTTGCGTCAATGTAAGTCTAATTTTTATACAAATTCATATAAAACTTCTTAAACACCTCATTTATCCTCACCGTATCGAATGTAGTCAGTCCACCAGAGTCCGTAATTGACATGATCAAGCTCTCCGACTCTCTCACCCTCAGTCTGTAAGCTAGCCAACGATCACACTTCTCACCCCGTTCAAAATAAGTGCACTTTTGCTGGAAATACCTCTTGTCTACTCTATTTGATATCAACGCGGTCAAATCCCTTTTCAATCGGTTTAACTCCGGAAGTAAAAACAGTTTTGTAGGATCTACCATCAGTTGTCGTGATAAACCATTTATTTTACTCTCTAACTCCAACTGAGTGTTATCCCATTTCATTTTCAAGCCTCTCGCCAAATTAATAAACATGCCTCGTACTGTGCATTTAAATGCTTCCCAAACAATGCCCACTTCAACTTCTCCATTACAATTTTCCTCCACAAAATAATCTATTTTGGAAGAAAGTTTGTCCATCTCATCAACATTATCCAACAAGATTGGATTCAGTCTCCAGGTAAATTGCCTATCCACAGTAAAATTCCATCTCAAATCCAGAACCACATGAGGGTGATCAGTTAGCACCATATTTCCAATACTACTCGCCTTATAACTTTGTAACAAATCTCCCGATATCAAAACCATGCCAATTCTCGAATAAGATGCATGTGCTCCAGAATAGAAACTGTATTCCCTCACCAACGGATTGTACATCCTCCAGCTGTCTTCCAGATTATGCTCCTCCATCAAATCCATTAGCGCCCGAGATTGCATATCAGTTCTCCTGCAGAATCTATTATTATTCTTGTCTAATGTATAGTCAATGACCGTGTTGAAATCTCCCCCCAAGACTATGTTACTAGTCTCCAGATCCTGGACTGATTGTTCCACCTCCCTGAAAAAAGAACCATCATCCAAAGTTGGCGCATAAATATTACAGAATGTAACCACCTTACCCTGAATGTTCGTCAGAATAGCAATCATCCTTCCACCCTTGTCACATATTACTTTAACAACCTTAATCGGGGCATGTATCCTTATCAAAATCACCACAACCCTAGACCTCGAATCAAAAGAAGAACCGTATACTCTCCCAACCCAGCCTTTCCTCAAACCATCCAAATCGTCTTTGAGAAGATGAGTCTCTTGAAGGAAATAAATATCCCCTTTAAATCATTCAAATAGGACATCACTTTCCGTTTCTTCTGTACATTGTTTAGACCATTCACATTCCATGAGATAACTCTTAGTTGATCCCCCATCCCCAACCCAGAAAGTCCACCCCCACACAATCCAAACTAGACAACAGACCCTGATTCGTGTTTGTGACCCTGAACCCAAACCCCAAAGCAACCCCCCAAAAACAGATGCAAAACACCAAGAACAGCAAACCAGAAAAAACTCCTACACACATTCCAGGTAGTCCAATGTCCTGGACACCTCTCCAAATAACCCAAACTCCCCATTAAGCCTCCCCCATTCGAAAGTAACCCATCAAACCACAATTAAGAACATGACTACCATTACTCAGACCTCTATCTACCACAGCCGCACCCGAGGAAGTTAAGTAAGCACAAATATCATGAATCAGCATCTCACCCCAAAACATATATCCAATCCTCACCAACCACCAATGCGCACACCTACAATCAAACCATAAACTCATACTGAAAAACCCAGAGAAACATAGATGCAAATCAATAGCCCCACGATTCAATCATCAACAATCATCTGTAATGTCAAATTTTGCTTATTCCAATTCCCAGTCTCTCACATACTACTTGTAACTCATTCAGCGCAAAGCTTCAATACCACCTCACAACCTCACCCCGCATTCAACCAGATAATCCCTAACCATATCTCCATTCAGGAAAGTTACCCATTATGGTTGAACCCAGTACCAACACACACGTGACAACACCTCCAGGGGTCCACAGACAAAGTCAGACTGCAGGAATTGAGAACCAACCCTACAGATAATGATAATATCACCCCATTATCATAAGCAACCCCATACAAAACAAGCAAATAAGAACCACATTGTTGGCTACGTCCATACTGTAGACCTACACACACAGTCCAACACCAGCAAAACCCACCATCCCACATCAATTACCGACAGCTGAAGCTGCTACAAACATCAATTCCACTACTAACTCGTGGCATGACTTACCCCCCCCCCACCTCATCCAGTCCAGTCCCAGATATCTACAATTCGTAGATAACCGAGTTAAGTTCGCATTAGGCAGGGTGCAAATAAAATACACACCATGCATGGTCTCCAAGCACTGCAACCATATCCTCTTACACTCAAAGAAGCGTGTCAGTCACTATGTAATCAAACACACGTGAACTACACTCCTAATATGATGAAATCCCACCCGTCTGTCTAAGTGCCCACATTCAATATACATTTAATAAATCATCCTCACTAAGAATTGAATCAACAAGTGTTAGTGAAAAACACTGTCTAAAGTATCATAATAAAGAAAGATTTACACTAGCAACCGAAAAATACGTGGAATGGCATAGGCAACGCAATCATCCCTGATCATGCCACCGGCCCAAATGTTATACCCGTCAACACTGAAAGCAATACCCCTGAAACACTGTAACATCAGCGCCAAAGAATATCCATTATCAAGAGACTAGCCCTGCCCCCCTGTATAAGGAGAGCAGTAGGCAGACACCGTGAGGATATTCGACAACTCCATTTAAATTTCCACCCCTCAGCCCCCCACCAGCAGGCATCATATACCTTGCATCATGTGTCACTCGCCAAATGAAGACTATGACATGATGCCCCCAGTGAAGTTCCTGAGGACGTGCACCAGCAAGTAGAAAGCAATAAACCAAACCCGGGCAAATACAGGGGAATAGCAATGGCAGGAAACATTCAGTCCAGCTGATTGAGCACACTGGGTCGGAAAGGTTACCCAGGAGAAATGCGTAATCTCAAATACCGCTGCATTACAAGTGAACACGTGGCAACTTTCATTTAGGTATTCTCAGTGCCCAACACACAGCCAAGCGTCCAACACTGCGCCCATCCTGATCCACCTTATGAGCCAATCCCCAAATCCAACCGCTGTCCACCCAGTGTTCCGCATCAGTATTTATATGTCGACATACAGCAGGAAAGCCAAAAGTACACAAATACTGCATGTATAGGCAGTCATTCAGGTCGACTTCCACAAAAAAAGGACATTGTACTTCAGCATGTAACCATATTCAAAAAGCCCCTCAGGCGTATGAATTCACCACCTGCCATTCCAAGTAAAGCACAACGTCGGTATTGTTGTTGTTGCAACTGAAATCATCCGGCAACTCACAGCAGATATACTCTGACCACTTCTACTCCAGAGCTTGCATGCATTGTCTAGCCCTGCATTAATGTAGCCCCCAAAAACATAAGGGCAGTGATCTCAAACAGGCACTACAGTCTCCAAGTTGATGCAGGCAAATGGTTTTCCAAACGCTGTGGCAGGATTCACACACCACTAGATACATCCGCTGGAGGGAAAAATCTGGGGCACAGCATACTGTACAGGACAGGTGATTGCAGGTAGCTCTTACTCCACTTCTGATGTCAGAGGGGGGAAGTTTGCCTCATATAGGTCCTTTAACTCTCTTGTGACATTAATGCCCAAATAACTCAGCGTTGCCAAGTATACCTTCATGTCTAGGGGAGCGAACCGTTCCCTCCGTGCTCCCATCCCTGCTTTTATCTAAGGGAAAGAGGACCGACTTGCTTGTTTTTATTTGGTATCAGATAATATTGTCCCTGCATATAATGTCGCCATACATATAGTCGCCGGGAAACAGCATAGGTGACATTATATATGAGGGCAATATATGGGGTAAATGGGAGCAGAGTTGCCGGGGTGTCCCCAGCTCCCTTCCCTTTAAAAAAAGCAGGTTCCCTATGATAATGTCGCCGCAAAAATATGGCGCCATTCTTGCATGGCGACATTTTTACGTTGACATTATCAGATGGAACCCTTTATTTTGAATATGAAAAAGTTTCATGGGTTTTACGATATCAACTTCTTAGGCCCTGCAACCAAGTCTCACCCTTTGGTGTATCATGTGTCGCGTGTGTGTGAAAGAAATCGGAGGAGCCAATTACCCACCTCTGTTATTTGTAGGCAAGATTGTTACCTCCACACAAGAACTGCTCCACAATTTGGACCGTTTAACCAGGAAGCCGATGCATAGAGAAGAATTGGGACCTTTTGAGGTGGGATTTAAACCTGTGATTTTGTGTGGTCAAAGCCGAATAGTAAAGAATGAAAAAGAAACATACATGCTCATATGCCCTGATTTGAAAAAGGCACATGATGTGCCGAAACACGTGTCATCAAACGGGGCTCTCCTATGGGGGTTAGAAAGAATTTTCGAATAATTACATCAAAGCAACTATTTGATCCAAATTGTGGTGCAGTTCTTGTGTGGAAGTAACAATCTTGCCCTTTATTTTGAACCCTATCCTTCAATCATGTCAACCGCCACTGGGACTGAGGTAAGTGGGTTCACCAATTGTAGTAGCATGTCGTAGGCATAGAGGCCCAATTTGTAGGTCAAACTTCCCACGGTGATCCCCTCGATTAGCCGGCCCTTTCTTATTCTCTGGGCCACGGGCTCCTGCGAAAACACAAAGAGAGTGGGGGAAAGTGGGCACCCTTGCCACGCACCCCTTCCCAGATGAAACCACCCAAAGTATCCCCCATGAAATCCCACTCAACCCTGTCGAAGGCTTTTTCTGCATCTATGGAAAAAAATGTGGGGTCACCCTGCATTGCCTGGGGCTCATTGATCAAATAAAATGTTTTCCTCATAGTATCCACCCCCTGGTGCCCAATGACAAACCCGACTTGGTCTGAGTGTACAAGACTCGGCAGATGCCCCTCCAACCTCACAGCCAGGACCCCAGAGTCGATGTTAAGGAGTGAGATTGGGTGATATGAACTGCATGATCTGGGATCCCTCCCTTCCTTAGGTCTCAACAAAATGAGGGCCTACGTGAAAGAGAAAGAGTGCTCTTCCTATGTCCAGGATATCTTTTGAAGAGCAGTGCTAGAAAGGGAACCAGTGCCTGTGTGAAGGTTTTATGTAAGCCTGGTGTGTAACCATTATCTCCAGGTGCTTTTCCAAGCGAGAGGCATCTAATGGCATTCTGAATTTCCTCACCCGTGATTGGGGCATCCATAATCTCTCAGTCAACCCCAGATAGGGACGTCAGGGGATTCCCCTAAAGGTATGTGTTAATATCTCCAATAGTGGCCATCCCTTCACTTATACATAGGGCCCCTTAAAATGAGGCAAATGCCTCGTGGATCCCTTCCACTGTGTTCTCACTAGCCTCCCCCCTCAATCTTTGTGACCCATCTTTCTACCCATTGTCCCCGCAGCCTGGCGGCGAAGAGGGCCTCCGCCTTATCTACCTTGGAGAATGCAGGTTACGAAGCACCTTCCCCTCTTCCAACACTTTCAGTTCTTCCCACAGACCCCTTGCTTCCTGAATACGGGTCCCTCCCTACACACAGGAGAGATCTGAGCACACCTCTCGAGAGCACCTATTCTCTCCTGAGTGCTATCTCCAGTAGTGCATGTTCCCTCTTCTTGTGGGTCCCCTCCCTGATCAGCAGGCCTTAGCTGCTTCACATACCGTCGCCCTTTCCACTTCACCTGTGTCATTGATGGAGAAGAATTATTTAATGCAATTCTCGAAGCCTTCTCTGAAGACCGGATCTTTTAGCAGTGAGTAATTACACCTCCGCTTAGAGTTCCTAGAGCACAGGCCTCCCCAGGCATTGTCTACAGAAACCATGTTGTGGTCGGACCACGAGATCGGGTGGGTCACTGAGTCCCTGACACCTCCCAAAGATCCCTGGTGACATACAGGTAGTCTATCCTAGTGAGAGTGCCTTGTGGTGCAGAGTAAAAAGTGAATCCCCTCTCCTGTGGGTGAAGATACCGCAATATGTCCTATAACCCGTACAGTTCCATGGCCATTCCCAACTCCACATCGCCCAGTCTGTGGGGTGCCTGGTCCCCTGCTTCCCCTGCTTGACTCGTCTGTCTGTCCAGATTGGTGTCCATCCACACATTAAAGTCACTCATTATTTTCTCCAGGGTTCTCTGTAGGAATCTCTTCTGGCCTTGATTTGGGTTGTAAATCGTTGCAAAGGTACCCTTATCTTCTTGATCAGGCTTGAGATCAACACTGATCTCCCTTCGGGATCAGACCATACCTTTGATACTTCCATTCGTAGCCCTTTCCGGACCATGATCCCCACCCCCACAACCACTTTCCTGGCAATACCAGACCCCCAGTATTCATCACCAATATGGCCACCCAGGATCCTTTGTTCGTCACTCTTCTGGTATCTGTTTTCTTGGAGGAACAAAACATCAATGCCTGCCCTTTTTTGAATTCCCTGGTGACCAAAGACCTCTTGGTAGGGGAATTAAGCCACTTGACGTTTAATGTACACACCCACAGACAGTCCCCCATCACTGCAGTACTCCTACCTGCCTAAGTCATTTGTCCTGCCTCGACTTCAGAGAAAAAGCACCTCCCCTCTTAACAGGAGACTCCACTTCCCCAGCTTACATGACATGAGCCTTTACATGTAAACTGAATACCCCAATCCCCCGGTTCCCATCCCCGCCCCCCCCCCCAGGTTACCATCACCGGGTAAGTCCAAACCACCAAACAAGCCAAAACCCCCTCCTAAAGACAACTCAAACCCTTGTGCCCCCACCCTGACCCCCGGACAACACAAAACCCCTGTAAAAATTAAACACTTAAAACATTTCTTCAACCCCACGGCTCGACAACAGATCACAACTGGAATCCCACTAACCGTGCAGTGACACCCCTTGGGTGCATCCCGACAGGGAAGACCCAAACCACCCTCAAGGTCGACCAACTCTGAGTCACCTCAAAGCGTACACTCAGGGCATATTGGGAGGGGTCATGTTCAACTTCATAAACTTCCTAGAGCCCGGGATCCTTTTTCTTGTGGGACCTTTAATATACCAGCCTTTGTCGCTGCCGTTATCTACCTGTGGGCCCGGGGCTGTTCCCTCCTCAACAAGTAGTTCCTTTGTGACTCTGTGTATCTCCTCTCCCCCTCTGTCACAAGCCTGTGTCTCTGCCCATCAAGCTCAAAGGAGATAGAGAATGGGGATCCCCATCTATAGCACACTTCTTTAGCGTTAAGTCACTTCGCCAGAGGCAGGCACAGTCTCCTCTTCGAAAGGGTCAGCTAGGACAGGTTCTGGAAGATAGTGTCCCTTGCCACCCGCAGCGTCACCGCTCCTCTGCCATTTGCCTTGTCCAGAATTATGAGAGGTCAGGTTAGTTATGGAATCGTGTCAGCACCGATTTCGGGCCTCTGGGAGGACCGCCAGCTCTATGGACCCTCTCAATCTTAGTCTCATCAATCGAGTCATCCTGGAAGAAGAGTTCGTAATCTCATATATTGATCACCTGAAATCCCTTTCCTTCTCCCCCTCCTTTTCTGGGATCCCGAAGAACCGGAGGTTGTTTCTCCTCTCGTGATTTTCGAAATCTTCCATCTTTAGCACCATGTCAGCCTCTCTTCTCTCGAGTTCGCTCATCTTTATGTCTATTTCGGTTTCCAGGTCTATTTGGGTTTTAAGAGTATCCAGGGAGGACTGATTATGCTCCACCTCCTGTAATCTCTCCTCCATATTGTCAAGTCTGACATTAATCTTGTTGACCTTGCCCCCTATATCGGCTCTCATTCCCCTGATTTCCTCCAACAGCGAGGCAACATCTCTCTTTGTCACCCTAGAATCTTCCCCTCCAGCCGCCATCATCCCTACCTCCTCAGTACGCTTTCCTACGATCCTGGCCTGGTACGCAAAACCTGCAAGACGGGATTTGAAATCCATATAAAGTATCACCATGATGGGGCGGTCCCCAGGTGTAGGTCTCACCCCGGCACCCCACTACCCACCGGGGAAGGGACCACGAGAGGGAGCAGGCAGCGAGGGCTCCCAATGGGCCAAAGACGGAGTAAGGCGGGCCTATATCGTGCCCCTCTTTTAGCTCCCCAATACCTTTCTGATTGTGTTGTCCCAGGTGACACCCTGGAAGTTTGTTTTGGATCTTGTGTCCTCCACACAACACCCCCTAGGGATCAACTCCCTGTGAATGGGGGCTGGTCAGTGAAGCGCACACTCCAGGGCCACAGTGCTCACCCTTCAGCTCCAGACCCCAGCCATGCCTTTGTCACCTCTGCCAGGGGGCACAATTCTCAAACTTCTAGTTAGTAGCCCAGCCACAGCCATCCCGGGGCACCAGTCTGTTAACCCTCCCCACCACAGACAACCGGGGTCACCGTGTTCAGAGTGAGCAACCCTGCCAAGCGGGCTTTCCCCCTACCCCCGGCTGCTTTCAGTCTACACCTGGGTCCGCTATCCAGGCTGTCTGCACACCAGCGCTGATCTCCTGTGGGCGCCTGACTCCCCAGTACCCAGGCCCGTGGGCCCAAGTAGTAGAGGCGGGTACATGCCCCAGAGCTGGGGGACCTCACCTCCAGCTGCCTCCTCGTTGTCGAGTCAATGCCTCTGAAATCACTGTGGCTCAGGCTGTCTGCTTGCAGGAGCTGCAGCTTGGACTGTCTGAGGCTCATGGGGGGTCTCTTACACCCAACTTTCCTCCCCTGCCTGCACCTCTCACTGAAAGTCTCAGGGTCCCAGAGTCAGGGCAGGAGAGGCGGGCACACGCCCCAGAACTGGGGGCCCACAACCCTCCTGCAGGCTCCACACACAGTCTACTTGAGGGTGCCGGGACTCCCTTATTCGGAGGGTGCCAAGGAGGCCCCACACCCTGGTCTCTGATCCCGCCCTGTGCCCCCGGCTCTGTATCACTGGGCCCCTGGGTCTGAGCACAAGAGGGGAGCAGATGCCCCAGGACTGGGGGCCCTCACCCCTCCTGTGTCCCCAGGGCACTGGGGCTTGCTCTTCTCCTTCACCGCAGCCCGGTCTGCCCCCTCACTGGATGTAGCTCCCAGCCTCCTTGGACGGCAGAGGCAGAGTTCGCTCTTACCTCTGTGTGCCACCTCCTGTCCGGGACGAGCCTCTTGCTCTCCCCATCTGGGCCCGATCACTCTGTCACAGAGGTGGGGAGGACGCCTATGTCCCTCTTTTCTCCACACAGCGCCTCTCCGGGTGGACGGCAGACCCACACTCAGGTCAAGTTGGCTGCAACTGCTGTCTCCTTTCCACTGCGCACTGGGCGCTCTGCCTCAGCTCCCCCTCATCCAGATGATGAACTCCACATGCAGGCTGTATCTCCACTTGGGGAGCACAGTTTCCTTTTGGGTTTTGACCCGCTGTTGCCCTGCTGGGTCCGTGGTCCACCTCCAGGGTCCACAAATCACTACGGGGCTATTGGAGGGGACACTCATGTTGCAAGGGGGCCCGGGTGACAAAGGAGCACTATCAGGTGACTTCCATCTGTGCGCCCCCTGGTGGCCGTCCTATGGTGGTATTTTTATAGGGGCTAGACTAATTTCAGAATACCGCCTAATAATTATTTCACCAGGGTCACTAACAGTAAGCAAATACTGGACTTAATGCACTCTGAATAAATGGCTCATTCTCTCCTGTGATGTTTTATTTACAACATCACTTTTATGCCCTTTTGGCTGTTTTCTGCAATATATACAAAATATGCAAATAAAATAAAAAACATTCATCAAGCCTCTTATTTACTGTGACTCACTTTGCTTTGAGATTTTTTAGTGCATGCTCTAACTCCCTATACATACCAAATCAATGAGACTGAAGTGCAAAAAAATACAATAAGACTAAATTACCTTTTGAATTTATATTTTTTATCATAAACTAGAAATATGTAAGTTATACAGAATGACACGTGCACCCACGTTGTAATTCACAACATAAGTGAAGTTTTTCCTGCAATGGCTTTCAATGCTCTATCTGCGATAATGTGCAAAGCACTGACAAATCAACCTTGACTTTGCAACAAAAGTTGGCAGGATGAATATATGACTTGCAGCAAAGCTTAGAAAAAGACAAACACTTAACTTTTCATTGCTAGTGCAGCACCTACAAATGAACTGAATTATCTAATCTGTGCTACATAGAATCACTCATCTCACACCCACCTCAATTAACCTAATTACCTATGTTAAGCTGGCGATATTCCACGACTCAGCGTGGCAGTGATCCAGAGTCATTCACAGCTAAGGTCGCTCGAGACTTTGCAGCTCTTCTAAAAATTGCCAACCCAGGAAAGACAGCCTCAGTCCAGCAGACAATCAGCCTTCTGCTCTCTCTGTCAGTGAGTGCAAGAATGCACAGCCTCTCTGCCTCAAACCCTTCACAAACCCCCTCTCACTCAAAAGCACCTCCCTTTGACAAGATCATCCCACTTAAACATCACATGATTTCCTCTGTGCCTTTTAGCCGGAACACACACTGCATTGCTGAATAGAACGTGCTTCATTTCTTCCTGCCCCAAAACAATGCCATGATTTTATTATAACAGATCTTCACATTCCTTAGCTTACAACACAGATCCAGCCTGCACATGTAATTCATTTTTCTTTTCCATTTTCATAGCATAATGCATTTTGCTCACTTTGCAGCCAGCTTATACATGGACGAATTTGCTCTAAATGTTATTATGAGAATCAGTTACATGTTAAATAGGATTGGGTTAGTTAGTATATTATTTTCCTGTTAGTATTGGCCCTAGTTAAAATTCAAACTCTCACCTTAATGTGAATGATGAAATGCAGAGTCTAGAGGTTGAAATGCAGAGCCTACATTCTTCTTACACTAGGATATAACCCAAAATCACTGCAGGAAAAACAAACATACATGCTCTAAAACACATGTGCTTCTTCCAATTGGATCTTTTCTCTCCCCATCGTCATTAAAACAAACATCATCATCTTCATCTTAATTGTAAGTACAATCAACTGTATCAAAACAATTCCTATTGGAACCGCCAAAATCACTAAACATCTTTCCACCAAGGTCCCCCAATTGAACCGATCTGTCTTTGTTAGGTGAGTAATCTAATCGTGTGTACGCTTTTATGTTTTAGTAAGAATTGACTATCTGGATCAATAGAAAAACAAATTTTCCTCAATTAATCAATGTGCTCCACTTTTCCTTCCCACAAATCGCCATTGGCATGAAACAGTCAATCAACCCACCGATACTACTGTACCTCTACGGATAGATATGTAGAACACGCTAAACTGCAATTCTTTGACAATGAAAGAGCCATGATTAAGGGGAGTAATTGTGTAATTTGTAATCAATCTAGCATGGGCTAACTGCTCAACTACCATTGTGTAATTTGTAATCAATCTAGCATGGGCTAACTGCTCAACTACCATATTACTTATAATCACCTCACATCCCTTAGCCACCCCATGGTCTGGCCTCAACCAGCAAATAGCACCCGCTGCATCAGGTATAAATGGCGTGCCTGGACATATATAATTCTGCTCCTTGAATTTTATACAGGTATCTAACTTTGGTATCAGATAC
Organism: Ambystoma mexicanum; assembly: GCF_040938575.1. Classification (NCBI taxonomy): domain Eukaryota; kingdom Metazoa; phylum Chordata; class Amphibia; order Caudata; family Ambystomatidae; genus Ambystoma; species Ambystoma mexicanum. The sequence continues at coordinate 1,094,408,974 of NC_090929.1, forward strand.
ACATCAGGTTCCCATGCTTGAAATGATACCATCTCCAGAGTTACAATCTTAACATATTTGTCATCTTGCCAAAAACCTACATTGTGTACAAACTTAGTTTGATAAATCAACTCTAGGGTGATAAACGGAATGCACAGTAGGAAACCCATTTCCATTCTCTCCATATTAATTTATAATGGTATTACAGTCCCCATTTCAAACTCATTTTATTCTTGGATTATCTCCACCTCCCTTTGTGTAATCCGTCCCATCATTTGACGAATGATATCAGATAACACAAAATACAGAGGTATATGGCCTTGAATCCACTGAGATACCGCATTTTGGATTTCCTGTAAATATTTTGTCATAATGCTTTCAAATGGAGTTAACACATTTAAATATTATGCAGCAGTTTATCATGTGTAACAATGATATTGGTACTATGCTCTAATATTGTGGCTTGCTCATTAAGAGCCAGAATTGTTTCATTCACATAACACATCACTTCTTTTCTGTCCACCCCTGAGCCCACCTAAAGTTTGCTGCAACTCTTTCAAATCATAACTCAATTCATGGGCCTTGTTACTCAGCGTGCTTACAGATACAGCTTTGACTGTAGATATTGTCGTGCCTACCACAGCGCCAATTATGGTCATCACAAGTGTCGCCACCAATAAACCACCACCCTTTTTCCATCCTTTTTTTAACACTCGATGAATTCATAAGTCTTTTCTAGTTGTGACATTATTTCCTTGGTTGCCCTCTGAGCTTCTTCTTTATGGGGTAGGGCCAATTCCGTCACTTTCTCTGATTTTATTTCTGACCCATCAAGGAGCTTTCAATGATTAAATCAGGATTTAGGCTAATATACATGTTCTGGTACAACAACCTTCTATTCCCTGATATAAAGACTGATGCTTCTTCTACTGCAATTCTGGATGCCGCTCCCGGCTCTATCAGAACTTGTCCTTCTGCAAACATAACACCTGGAGCATTCATAGCTACTAACACCAAAAGTAGCCAAACAATTTCCTTTTTTGTTCTGCTTTATCGCAAAAACAGCCAGTCATCCTTTTCTCTGTAATCAGAATTTCCCCTTGGGGTCATCATCTTCACATCTTTCAGGGTCATCATCTTCACCCCCTTCTTCGGTCCAGGGGGATTTCCAGTGGACTCCATCCAGTGGTATCCTCCAAGGATCTGGCGCTGACACAGAAAACAATTATTTTTCTAGAGTTAAAAGAAAAGACAATTTAAGAATCAAGCACATTGAACCCTTTACTTTTACTTTCTCGCCTGGGATATCTGCAATCAAATTCAGATATGCACACAAATGCAGATTATACCAAATAACATATAACGCATGCAAGACATCTCCTTATGACCATCTGAAATTAACATGAATTAAGCACACTAATATCACATGGTATTTTTCAGGTAACAGTCTCAAACACAATACTCCTTTCTCTTAGTTACTTATTTACTTTTTTTTTCACTAACTTGATATATTTCACTTTTCACCTCTATAAATCTTGTTTTTACATCTTCACACTATTTACACATACCCACCTGCGATGGTAAAGTAAGTGCTTTACTTTTTCACTTCCTGCTAGTCTCAATTCGCTCTAGTCTTTTCACTTCATGTTTCGGGTGAAAGGGCTTAATTTGATTAACATGGACCAACTGTTCCACTCTTAATTCATCCTCCTTTTTAGCAATTCTGTAGACTACAGTTGAAACCTTATCTACAATTATAAATGCCCTTGCCATGCTGCAAGAAATTTACAGCCTGATTCATGGAATTATTTGAGTGAAAAACACAGAATTGCGCACGTTTATGCTCGAAAATCCGTTTGAAGTATTGGGATTTTCGGGCAGAAAGGTGCGCAAATCTGCGTTTTTGCGCAAATAATTCCATGAATCAGGCTGTTAGAGTTTGTATTCTTATTTTTTCCAAAGTTAAACTTACATACCTGGTCTCCTATTTCAGATTCTCTCACAGATGACTTCCTATCATAATATGTATTTGCACTGTCAGCCTTTTCCAAATTTTGCTGCGCAAATGCAAACGCATGTTGCAAGTGCTTTCTCAATTCTTCCGCATATTCATGAATTGTGGATGCATTTATAAGAACCTGTTCATTTGTTCTGTAAAGTAAGTGTTGTGGCAAAACTATTTTTCTTCTTGTCAAGATTACATGGGGGATGAAATTTGTTGATTTTGAGGGCGTCGACCTGAGAGCCATTAGTACCAATGGAAGCCGCAAATCCCAACTAGATCCTGCTTCAGCTACATCTTTTTCAACATATCAACTATCAATCTTTTACACCGTTCAACTCCCCCTGAAGTGGAGGGCCAGAAAGAAATGTGTAGCTTCTCCTCTTCACGCCCAAGATTTGCCACATATTTGCCATTAATGCACTAGTGAAATGACTTCCATGGTCAGATTCTATTCTTTGAGGGAAACCAAACCTTGAAAAAATATGATTAATGAGTAAAGTGGCCGCCGTTTGCGCACTGCAGTCTGGAGCTGCAATGCACTCCACCCATTTAGACATTAGACAAATGACTGCCAGCATGTACCTGTTTCTCCTTGCTGATCTCCTCAAGGGCCCGACATAGTCGATTTGTAAATCCGACCATGGCAGTGTCAAACCCCTTTCCATTCATGAGCTGGTGATGCAGGTTGAAACTGTGCATACACGAAACACCCTCTGGTGTAGAGCTCAACATCTTGAGACATGTGTGGCCAATAGGCTGAATCTTTTAAAATTTCCAACGTTTTCTGGGAACCTCTGTGTCCTGCAGTTATGGCATCAGGGGCATGATTTAACATCAATCCCCGAAATGACAAAGGGACTGCCCATTGTAGTTGGCCTGTCACGGATTCTCTAATCCTCAGTCCATCTTGTAACCTAATTCTCTTTTTTGTTTTTTAATAGCACTCTTGATTCCTCTTTCTCTTTTGTAGTCTTCTTCAGTCAGAGGATTTTGTTCTGCATCTACCAAATGGTTGTATAATGGGCCTAGAATAAGATCTTCCTTTTGCGCTTTTATCAAGTCTTCATCTGGATTAACAAAACTCAAGTGTGCCACAGGCTGTTGAATTGTCTTTGGAGTTTTTTTAGCATGTTATTGCATCTACCTGTATTTCATTAAGCAGGTGTTCAATAGGAAATAACTCCCCCATTACAGCTCCAATTTTGGCTAATTGATCTGCTTTATCATTTCCTTCCTTATCCTCACCTGCTGTTTTCAAATGACCACGTATTTTCTTTCGATGGATTATCAGGTAATTTTCTGATGCAAGTTTGTCTATACTCTGAATCATTTTACCATGTTTAAGTGGCTTCTTGTTATATGTAAGCATGCCTTTCACCTTCCAGCCAGGTAAATACTCCACAAAACAATTTCACGCATAATCAGAATCGGTAACTAGAACTATTTCTTTGAGCCCATTTTCTACTGCTGTGGATATTGCCTTATAAATAGCGTCCAATTCTGCCACTTGACTGCTTTTGGGGCCTATCCTCATGCTTATTCTTGGAATTTCATCACATTTAACCCACATGTTTCCTATTCCTGCTACAAGCTCTTTTTCTGTATCATTTACTACATGGTATGCACACCCATCTACATACACAGTTGCTAAATCCTTACATGTTTCTTCATTGAATGCCTTGTGTGGGGATTGCTCAAATTCATTCAAACTTGTATCTATCTCTGTGTCATCAGGTGCACATGCAGCTGAACAATCATGCAATTCTGCTTGTCCTTGAGCAATTGGGCTAGTTTTATTTTGTCTATGTCACTTCTTCTGGAAATCCCTGCAGTGCTAATGTTACTCTTGACTGGGCCAAATTCCCTGATCTGGTTCTCTTACTTTGCAAAAATTGCAGAGGCTGGTGATTTTTTTCTACAATCACCCACTCCCCTTGAATTATGGAACAGAAATGTTGTAATGCCCAGACAGTGGTCAGAAGCGCTTTTTCGCATTCACTGACTTTGGTCTCTACCTGTGACAATGCTTTGCTGGCATATGTAATGCTTTTGTTACTCATGTCATGTTTTTGATATAATATTGCTGACATGCATTGATCTGTGAATCCTATTTCAACAAAGAAATCCTGTTTTTTTCTTGGATATGCCAAACATGGTGATTTCATTAGACACCTCTTTTAACATGGCCACTGCCTCACTTATTTCCTTTTCCTATATGCAGGGTACACCATGCTTCAGTAATCTCGTCAACAGGTACCTTTTTGTTTAATTCTTGTAGATCTGCACACAAACACCATTGGGTTTTAGCACACCTAATATAGGGGTATTTGATGTGCTATGAATAGGCCTAATGATTCCTCTAGATTCCAAATTCTTGATTATTTCAGCTAGTGATTTCAAACATGCCAGGGGTAACCTATATTGCCACACAAATACTTGCTCCCCACCATGTCCTTCTGGTAGTGTGGCAACATGCAAAGCTGTCAGTCCACAGTCATAGGCATGTTTGCCAAAAGCCTGTTTGAACTCCATAAATAATGTTCTCAATTGGTGTTTTTCTTCTTCATTTGTGCAAGCATCTGCAGCTTGAATCTGCTCCTCTACCATTTTAGAGAACTCTGGGAAATCCTTCCAAAGGAGGAACCTCTGTACTTTCCTCTAATCATGTGGCAGTGTCTCTCTGGAGAGTCACTATGCTCAAATATTTTGGAATATTGACCTCCATTTCAATATGCTCTTTTAGATTCACTTACTTCGAATAGAACACAATCATCCTGATTACAGCACACTATTTCCCTAGGCTTATAATGGTACAAAGACAGAACTTTAAAGATTTCTTTAGGCTTAGACTCTAATGATTCTGGTAACACATCCTGTGCAGTCACATAGATTTCAGGAATGTTCCCGATCATTGGGTTACTGACACGGCAGTGTAGTAAGATTTCTGTATTGCCATTCCTAATGTTGAATTCTCTTCCACATGAATGTCTTGACACCATTTATTGTCCACCAGGATTTGAATGCATCCATCCCCAATCTCTATCAGTGCTGTATATTCTCATTCTAACTCTTGCTGCCTTATGGATTAATTTATGTATACAAATGCATCAGAATCTTTTATCTGTTGTCCCTTTCTGTATTTTAATGCTACTGTAAATTGTCTGATAAATGCATGAATGGTAACATCCTTTTTCACCTGAAGCTCAATTGCATATGGCTTCATTTGGGCACAATGGAAAGCTTATCTTTTGCCTTCAAATTCAGGTACGGCTCCACCCAACCTGGATCAAACCTTTTGATCATTCTGTGTATGATGTCATTTCCCAAATAGAATTTGTTTTGTATTCCACTCACGATCCACACGTTGGGATGAATACTCTTAGGGACAATTGTAATCTTTAACATGCATCTTCCTACAATTCTTTGTCCTAACTCGGGGTCATCTAGGCCAAAAAACGTGTTGATACTTGATTTTAAACTTTGGGATCTCCTTCCTGTCAAGCATTTGCAGGAGTATCTTTTCATTAATGAAACTCCTTTCATGTTAAAGTGCCAAATTGGCTTCAATCATTTCAGGATGCCCATTCACATGGATAGGGATCCATGGCCGACCTTCTCCCATGTGTATTTTTGAAATTGTTGAATTGTGTTTTTCTTGAAAGCAGGTGGCCAAGGAGAGTGGTGTTATGATGTCATTGAGTTCTTGTGGAATGTGGAAAGTGAGGTGGGTGGAATGTGGTCAGTTGGTGGACAGTGAAGGGGACTGTTAGGAGCCTGTTCCCTGGGCCATTTGCTTTGAATAAAGGAATTTACTCACACTTACCTGTATGTCATGGATCTTAATAGAGAGAAATAAGGTTTCCATCCCAGCCAAGGCAATAGAGCCTGCGGTGGTGCAGCATGCACAACATGGCCTATACACAGCCATATATCTGGAACAGTCAGGCCTGGCTGATGAAGTGCGGGTGCCCATTTCAACATGATTGTTGGAGGGTGTTGCAGGGGCTTGCTTAGGGCAGAAAAGCAGTCTGAGGCACCCACGCTATAGGGAACCAAGCTGCACCTCACTGTGCCTCCTGGCCCAATAAGGCTGAAACATGTCTGGTATTGCTTGCGCTTCAGTGCAGAGGGGACCTGGCTTATCAGTTTGGGCTGGGCTGCAACCATTCATGGCAGTACCTGACTGATTTGAATATGGCTGTACCCCTTTTGCAATGGCAGAGACAGGCTAAAAAACGGTGGTGTGGAAGGTTGCCCAGAGCAATGCCGGTGATTTAGATTCATTCAAAACCTTATACCCATCACTTCTTTTGTGGCACCCGTGGGGGGAATACATTGTAATGGAAATAAAGATATGGTTAATAGCTTCAAATATTGTGAGATGGCGAGCCAGCAGGGAGCTGAAGCAGTGAATGTCTGATGAATAGCTATGAATGATCCTTCTTTGTAAGCAAGTGGCTGACTTGGGGGAACCAGTGTTGAAAGCCAACAAGGTGATAAAACTTCTGTTTTCCCCAATGGAAGTAACGGCCAGACTGGCTCCATTAAACACAGCTTGTAGGGCGCGCAAGCACTGGTAAGTGCACACTGTAAGCCCCAGAAAGTGATATATAAAGGAATATATTGATGTATTATTAGAGTGTTGACTGGCAATATAGGGCTGTTGCTGGGGGCCCCACTCAGGCTCGAGATACCTTTCTTTTGAAAAGGTTGAAAGGCCCAGGGAGTATTAAATAAACTGTTCTCCTGCTTGAAAGATTTCTTCTTTAAGCACACTACCATATCGTATATATGAACCAGGTCTCCACTGATGGACAACTAGGGTCTTTCCGCTTCCTGATCAGTTCTCGCTTTCCACATGCAATGCTGCTGAGCAGTCATTCCCAATCAAAAAATCACATGGGTGTCACAGATGTAGGCCTCCTCCCATGTCACTAACAGAGGAATTGAGGAGGCAGCCTTCATACCACTGCCCTCTGCACCTCTCACCCACCAAGGAAATGCCCTGCTGCCCAGAACTTGGTTATTTGCACCTAGAAAAGGGACATGGGTACTTATATCACTATTTTTAGGAATGGGTGTATTGTTACTTTGCTGCTGTCCAGGTGTGCACTTAGGAGTCTACTCTTGGGGGCATTGAGGAATCCCTTTAAGAAAGGCTGCTCATTACTGTGGAGGTTATGTGGAAATGGCTGCATACGAGAGCAGCTATTGTAAAGCAGTAGGGGTTTGAGGGGAGGCTTGACTTTACTGTGGGTCATCATTATATAATACACTGTAACATCTCACCAGTGAAAGTGTTTCTCAGTTTCTCTCTCCTGTCACCCTCAGCTGACCATGAAGGAACTCCTGAACTCCCTCCTTGACAACAGAACCTGGGCGGTCCTGGCCCAGAACGCATCGTTGGAAGCTCCCAAGACAGTGGATCCCAAAAACCTGTGGCTGGAGTGGTGGGATCCGACCTTCACAGCCTTCGGCACATTGGCATTTTTCCTGGTGATGAAGGTACTTTTTTCCCTCCCTGCTGATCTCCTCTAATCAACTCTCCAGGCTGGTCCTTTAAGAGGCAGCCGCTTCCAGTACCAGGACTAAGAGGAATGTGCAGCCTTGAGGGGTTTCAGTCGGAGCTGCATCTGTGAGCCTACACAGGGCCGGCCTTAAGGCAGGGCTGCCCGGGTGACCACCCTGGGTGCGCTGCCATTAGCCCCCCACCACGCCAGCTCAGGGGAGTCTTTCAGGGGCTCCCCCGAGCTGCCGTGGTGGGAGAAGATGCATCAGGCGCACTATTGAAATTAAATGCGCTACGCTCTCGGGAGCAGTGCAAATTGAATAACAATAGGGCGCTTGCTGTGCCTATTGAAACATTTGGCAGTCCCCCCATGCTACCCACATGACATGGGACGTGTGGGGGGAGGGGCAGCAAATGTTTGTTTTCCTGCCCAGGGCACTGCGGCTTCTAAGGTCGGCCCTGAGCCTACACATCAACTCTGTACTGTTGGCAAATACAGGATAGCTCAGCAAAAAAACCCAAAATATGACGAAGAGGTCTTTGCTTCTGAAAAGAGTTTTGGGTTGAGGCTTACAAGTATTGGTATATTTGGATATCCAATTGCTAAATTGTGCCACTATTTAATGGCCATACAATGTGTCTGTTTTCTAATACCAGATTCCTGATTTGTTTTGCTGTTAAATATCACAATGTCGGGATACTTCGACAGTTTACATTTTAGAAGATTGTCAATGGGGGGTAAAGCCCGCCTGACCAGGCTCCCAGCTGCTCACTTGAGTCCCCTAAAAGTAGTCCACCACGCTGCAGTGCGTCTTATTACTGGTGCCTGGAAATTTGACTGAATCACACCCTTCCAACGCAAACTATATTGTCTTCCTCTTCAGGCTAGGATTCTGTTCAAGACTGCATGTATCATATACAAAGCTGTCACGAGTAGCACACCAGCGTACCTGGCGGCAAAACTCCACATAACTGGTGGCACACAATCCTCGCGCAGCAAATATACCAGCTGGCTTGAATCACAACTCGTCTGCAAAGGGAGGACCTGCAAACAATTATTTTCTTGTCACACACACCCACCCTGTGGAACTCAATCCCGGTGTCAGCTCGGAATGCCCTCACAATGCCCCCATTTGGCAAATCTCTCAAAACCCGACTTTTTCATCCATGCCTGACCAAGGACTAAATCCAGTGGATGCACACACCAACACAATGACCTCACAGTACTGCGTTACTGTTAAAAGATGGCAGCCTAAATGCTTGCTACCCGCACTGTGTACAGCATACCACTGTTCTCCAGCTAGGTACACGGCCTAAACAATAAAATGAAAAAAAAATACAAATAATATAAGGTTTTCAAGAAATTGTACACATTTCAAATACATCAGTTTCAGTTTTATCTGAATATGTAATTGATCTTTAGTGCATGATCGATTTATTTTTTACTTCAAGATCCGGTTGATGTATTGGGAGCCTGATGTTCCTTTTTCAGTGTGAAAGAAGCGCCCCATCTCTTAAAACAGCGAGACGCTGAAAAATGTGAAACTGATGTATTTGAAAACTTTATGAACATTTCTTGAAACCCTTCTGAAATGATCTTCTTAAAACATAATCTGGTGGAAGCATGCCAACATTGTGATAGTGAAAAGAAATAACAAATAAAGAACCTGTTACTAAAAAAACAGATAACTTGCATGGTCTTTAAAAAGTGGCACAATGTAGCGCTTGGTTACCCACGTTTAGTTGTATGACCATTTGAGAATAAGAGCAGCCTATTTCCAGTAGATTTTCGAGCAACAGTGAGCCACATAAATAGTCAATCACTCCACATTAGCGGAGTGGATAGAAACATATAATAATAATACATTTCTTGTATAGCGCTGGGTAGCCTGGTTAGAACTTCGGTAGAAGCTCCTAGGGGTTGTCTGTTAGACGGGCTATCTGCTGCAACTTGAAATCTATTAAATCACAAAGTTAGTGAGTTGAGTTGGTGTCTTGGGCATAATGTTAGTAAGTACGCTCGCTTTCAGAGGTTTATTTTAAGAAACTGACCACCCATCTGTCTATGGGTATTTGCTAAGAAGTCCTTCAGTAGTAATTACTTAAATATGGGACCTCTTTGGCTATAGTTGGATGTAACAATGTTCCCCCCAACCATTTGTTTCCTCACGGTTCTTGGAGTAGCTATAATCTCCCAGTAGTGGGATGCCACTACATAATGCACTGTTTCTTGACGTTCTCTACCTCCTCTGAGCTTATTTCAGTCAAGCTGATGCCTTTATTACTATTAAAATAAAAATACCAAGGTAAAGCATTAGAAAGTGGGAGATAAACAATCCTGAAAGGGAGGTCCAATGAAAGACGAGGGCCTGGAAAGGGTCTGAGTTCCGTACCACCAGATCATACGTAGAGAACAGCTGGAAATATAGGTCAAGAGGTGCAATGCACAGTAAAGCCCCAGCTGGCCAGCTTCCATCTGATCCTGAAGGAATCATGTAACATGAACTGGAGCTCATGTGTTTGAATTGAGAAAGTCCTCTCAGGGCCTGAGCTGCACATGTTTGCATGAGTTGGGTCTTTTTTCTTCAGATGCCAGAGAAGCTTTGTATGTGGGGCTTTCCTGTAGTGCAGAGGGGTTGGCACAGAGGCAGAGGCGTAGCCAGGATTGACTAACAAGTGGGACCTGAAGCTAATGTAGTTGTAGTTAACATCTGTTAATGACCACACGGCACTGCTGAGTGGGAATTTGCAGATTTTGGGTGGGCCTTGCCCACTCGGGCCCCACCCCGTCTACGCCACTGCACGCAGGCATGGACCAGTTAAAATGTACTGGGCAAACAGGATTTGGAGACCACCGCTGGCGACTCGTAAAAAGAAAAGCCTGCAGCTGCTTGAACATGCGTGATCAGACTACGCTCAAGAGGCAGTGAGTCTGAGCAGCCAGGTCACCGGGATTGAGCTTGTGCTAGTCACTATGGTAAATTGCACTCCCTATTGCTGTAAATCCTGTTCCCCCCTCAGGCACCCTACCCTGTGCTAATCCCAACCTTGCTTTTCCTTAGTAGAATAATGGTTTTCATTTTCTTCCTTTCCCCATCAGTTCTGGATGTTCACTTTGGCTACCACGATGCCCATGCCAGCCGGCTACTTCATGCCAGTGTTTATTTATGGTGAGTATTTGCCATCATATGCTAGCATGTTTATAGGGGCTCACCCAAATAGCTTCTATTTGGGCAAGAATGACTTGTCTTGTGTTAGAGACTCTGTAGTCTGCAGAGGCTTGTTGGGTGACATAGTGGTAAAGGAGGTGCTAGGAGGTGGCATTACCAGACCACATGCCATGCATTGGTCATATGGGTGGGAAATTACGGAGAGATCGACACTCCTGAACGCTTGGCATTTGCCTTTGTAGTTATTCCCCAAGGAACAACAGATTAATTATGCCAACCATTTGGAACACAATACTACCATCCCACCCCACCAAGCAATGCAAAATCACTTGGCTTGCATGAGCCCAACCAGGGGAGTTGCTAGGTCTGGAAAAGACCCGGGGCTAAGCTGATGTCAGAACTGTTGGGACTTGGGGCTAAGTAGTCTTTTGGCTGTAGCTCCTGAGATTCTATCCGGGGCTACATCCAAAAGATCAGGGGCTATAGCCCCCTTAGCCCCCCCCCTAGCAACGCCCCTGAGCCCAACAGTTGTGTTGGTTGGGAAAGCGAGACTCCCATTACGGTCTGTCGGTTGTGCCACCTAAAGGCCTACGTACAAAAGGCCACATTTCTAAGGCCACCTCCCGTACGTAGACGTTTGGGGGCGTGGCACGCAGAGATGCAGGAAGGCATATGCCGGAGTGCAACAGGTAAGAGGGTGGGGAGTAGACGCGGGTGGTGACCGGCGAACGTGGGTTGGTGGCTGTGAAGCTGAGAGTTGTGGGGGTGAGGGGCGTGAAAGGAAACAAAGGGGCATCCTTGCGGATGCGACCATTTCGGCCTCGAATCCCCAACTGCGGTCTTTTGTAAATGCCCTTTAAACCCTGAATCTGAAATCCTAGGATTGTCATGCCCCACTTCACAAATATAGCATCCATAGAAATTGCCTTTATTAAATGTACAGTGTTGTGTAGCACACGTACGTAACAATGCACTATATAATGGTCTTGCATAGAACACTTCTGCCATGTTGGCAGCCCCCCTGCATATAACCTTGCAAGAAACAAAACGTGTGTGTAATTCTCGCACATGGGACGAGTGCGATTTATTCATGACAGCGGGCCATAATGACGTGTTTTCAGAGGAGCAGGTAAAGCGGTTAATACAGGGAGAGGAGGCCGTATCATTCTTTAAGGGTCTTTAAGGGTCTTTAATCAAGCTGAAATAAAATCATGTCGGTCTGATCTGCATGTACCTTTCGGAAGATAATGTTTGAAGCAAATGCCCGTGAGTTTGGACTTCACACCCATAATGTGCCATGTTATTTTGTGACTAAATGTGTCGCTTTGATGCTCCATACCATCCCTGCAGCTTAGTAGCTTCGCCTCACAGTACAGGGAGGCACAGATGGCAGATGAAGCGGGGGCGGGGTGGTGGTACATTTCTTGATAATTATGCCATACCTAATACCACGAATCAACTAGTCTCCATGAGTAAATATATGACATTATTTAGAGACTTCTATTTCAAAGACGTTTAGGAAGTTACAGGTAAGATATAGCCACATTCGAATAAGAATAAAGTTAATCCACACCTGGCAACTGATTATGTAAGGAAGAAATTGGGGGACCTGGCAAAAGGAGGGTTTATTTTTACAGACTCATCTAAAAGTCTAAGTAATTCAGAGAAAGGCATTATTATTGGGGGACAAATGGAATTGTATTGCACAGAAAGCGGAACAGCTGGCAACTCGCGATTTCATTGCATATGCAAGAATAGCTTTTCAAAAGGAACACAGGAAATAACACACGGTGGGCACTTGACCAATTTAGAGTTCAGAATGCATTCTTTCGAATGGATTGTGTCCTCCAATGTATTCCTCATCTTTGACATGTAATGTACAGCTTTGGCTGCTTCGGAAATCTTTTTCGGCAGAGGGCGCCCTGCTTCGATGGCGTTGAGTCGATGTCCCTCGAAGGCCTCTGTCAAGGGTGACATCATCGGATGTTATAAGTAGCACACACGGCGCCCGTTGGCCTCAGTTCAATTTTTCTGCAAATGTGTTTGCTTTGTGAAACTCGGCGCGCCTCGTACCTTTTTAAGTATTTGCTGTTGCAATGTCTTTGTCTTCCACTCCGATGACCCCTCGATCCGGGTTCAAGAAATGCAAGGACTGCGGTTCCAAAATGTCCATTTCGGACCCGCATTGAGTCTGTCTGTGATGCCTGGGCGAGGGCCACGAGATGGATACCTGCTCCAAGTGTCACTTCATGACAGGCAAGGCCTTGCAGGAACGAAAGGGGAAGCTTCAGGTAGGCCAGGTGTCCAAACCCCATCAGTCCAGACCTGCTGGTCTTTCAACCGACGAGTCGAGGGGCGACTCTCCTCGGTGGAAGAAGGCCAAGCGGTAAAGGTCTCGCAGTGGTTCCCGCCACTCTTCATCCTCGTTGAAGCACTCGAGAAGGCACCGCCGGTCGCCTTCCTCGTCGTCTTTGTCATGCGCCACCCGTGAGAGTGTGACTTGTCCGTCCAAAAAATCGACACCGGCAGAGTGGGAAGCATTCTGTGTGGAGATGCTTAAGATCTTTGAAAACCAGGGCAGGGCTCTGTCTGCGCCTTCGGAAGCAGCGGTCTCGGCCAGAAACTCGCGTGCCCTCGAGCCCAAGTAAACCGTGTGATCCCCATCGAGTGCAAAGGGGTCCAAGGATCACTCGAGACATGGTGAGCAGTCAAGGTCGAAGCCCTGGAAGCGCTCAGCGCCAAAGCCATCGATAGAACCCATCGGTTCCTTGACCCCTGTCAGGCTTTCAGCGCCTTCGACGCCATTATCGACGTTGACTCCGAAACCATCGACGCTGACACCCTCAACGCCAGCTGGACCGATTTTGTCAGTTCAGCCCGCAGGGCCTGTGGAGCCTCCAAAAAAGCCATGGGTTAAGCAAAAGTCAACGCCTTTGACTGTTTAAGGACGATAAGCGTGTGGATGGATGGGTGTGTAAGGTATTGGCACTTAGCTCAAGTAACACCGCCGGCGGTAATAGCGCCGAACATTCCCTTTGGGCGCAATGGGAAATGGGAATTTCCCGAATGGGTCCAATGGGGAATAGGGACTTACCATTCCGCCAAACCCATGATTCAGCACTAATAGCACCGGGGGTTTGGTGGTAGGGCTAATAGCCCCGGCGGTCCGCTGGGGTTAGCGTCCAACTCGTGATAAGGCCCCGTCCGAAACGGATGCTTATTCTACTCTAAATGCTTTTTGGAGGATTTTGTCTGCATTGTGAATTTGAGGTACTTAATAACAGACTAAATCAGTGACTCATCCCCTATAGTGTGCCTGAAATAAACCTTTAATGAGTCTAGAAATTATTGTATGGAATTCCAGAAAAACATAGGTCAAATAGCAACATGGCATTGGCCGCAGCTCAGGAGCTTCCATTTGTAAAAAAAACAAAAAACGTTTTTTAAAAATGATTTTTAACATTTTTTTTAAGGGTATCAAGGGAGACCACAGGGTAGCAAGGGAGACCTCAGGGAGACCTCTAAATGACGTCCCTGGTGAGAGGAATGGCCAGTCAAAGAGGCCAACAAAAATTCACTCGTGGTGGACTAGGTAGAGGTGCCAAGCCTGCTGAAGCTGCACCCTCCTTGCCATCTGCGTTAGCAGCAGCCGCTTCGAAACCGCTCTGAAGGCTTGCGTCACGATTCACCAGTGGGGGGCAGACTGTCTCAGCATCTCAACGAATGGTGAGCCATTACTTCAGATGCTTTGGCTCTGGAAACAATAGCCCACGGTTACTGCCTTTCTTTTATAGTGTAGCGGAGAGGAACAAGGATTGGTATTCCCCATATGTTTTGATCCCCAAGAAAGACGGGGGACTGAGACCCATTTTGGACTTGAGATACTTCAACAAGTTCCTCAGGAAGGACAAATTGAAAATGGTCACTCTTTCTCAGATACTTCAGGCCCTCCAACTGCAGGATTGGGTGGGGTCATTGGACCTTCAGAATGCTTATTTTCATCTGCCATTCAATCTCAAGCACAGGAAATACCTGAGGTTCGCTTTTGGTGGTTCGCACTCAGTTTCCAGTCTTGCCATTCGAGTTGACCTCCACTCCAAGGGTTTTCACCAAATTGATGCTGGTAGTGGCAGCGCATCTCAGGAGAGGGGGGATTCATCTCTACCCCTATCTGGATGATTGGCTGATCAGGGTGCATCCTCACGAACAAGCCTTGGATCATCTCGTTACCTGCCAGTCCCTTCACAGACTGAGCTTCTCCCTCAATTTCAAGAAGTACCAGATGACACCTTCCCAACAGCTCAAGTACATCAGGGCTGTCTTAGACATGTCCTTGGAAAAGTGCTCGCCACCCAAGGTGAGGGCTCAAGACATTCTCCAGATGGTAACAAAATTTCGGAATGCCCACAGTCCCACACCTTTCGAATTCTTGAGGTTGCTTGGCCTCATGGCATCCTGCATTTTTCTCTTGACAGGGGCCTGCCTGAAGATAGGTCCCTTCAGTGGGTTCTCAGAACGCAATGGTCCCAGTTCTCGGGACGGATGTCAGACCAACTTCAGATCCCGACCAACTTCAGATTCCAACCAGAGTCTCACAGGATCTTCTGTAGTGGGCCTGCAAGGAAAATATTCTGAAGGGAGAACGTTTTTGGCAACCATGGCCGGAGCTAACTGTAGTGACGGATGCCTCATTCATGGGATGGGGAGCTCATGCCAAAGATTTGACTGTCTGTGGTCATTGGTCTCCATCGGAGTCCAAACTACACATCAATCTTTTGGAGCTGAGAGCAATCAGACTAGTGCTGAAGGCTTGTCTGCCGTCTGTGCGGGGAAGGCATGTCCTGATAATGATGGACAATACGGTGGCCATGCACGACCTCAACATGAGAGAAGGCTTAGGGTCACTACCACTGTGCAGAGGGGCAATACAGCCCTGGTATTGGACTATTCAAGAAGGAATCTCCCTGTCGGCAGTTCACCTAGCCGGGGAGGAAAACACGGCTGCGGATGCTTTGAGCAGGCAGAGCACGGTCTCCCACGAGTGGGAGTTAGCTCAGGAAGTTCTTCAAGAGATCTTTGCCCTTTGGGGAACCCCTCAAGTGGATCTGTTTGCAACTGGGGTCAACCGGAAGTGCGAGCGGTACTGCTCAAGGGAATTTTCTCAGAGAGGAGCTCTAGGAGACACGTTCATGGTGGATTGGGAATTCCCACTGCTGTACGCGTTTCCTCCAGTTCCCATCATTCCTCAAGTACTCAGGAGGTTGAGACGGTTCGAGAACCACATGATCCACATTGCCCCAGATTGGGGCAGGAGAACATGGTACCTGGACCTTCTGACATGTCCATCTGTTCTCCAATGTGTCTTCCACAAAGAGAGGATCTTCTCTCGTAAGACGGGGTCGGGTTCTCCATCCAGAGGTCAGCACTCTCAACCTTCACACTTTGTATCTGAAAGGTTGAGATAGAGAGATTGGGACCTCTGGGACTACGTGATGGAGGTGTTGCTTTTGGCCAGAAGGCCAGCAACAAAGTCTCTGTACCATTGCCATTGGAATAAGTTTTGCAACAGGTGCAGGGAAAAGATTGTTGGCCCTTTTCAATGTACGACTCTGTAGGTTATATCTTTTCTGCTTTCATTAACACACAAGGGTCTTCAGGTTGGAAACATTAAGGGTTATCTGGCAGCGTTTCCATCTTCAAGCGCTCATCTGAGGAATGCTCCTATTTCAAAATCCCACTGGTGGTGCAATTTCTAAAAGGGGTCACAAATGTGTTCCCACCTTCTGCTTTTCAGGTTTCGGTTTGGGACCTCTACCGTGTGTTGAAATTCCTAGTGTGTGCACCATTTGAACTTTTGCACACATGTCCGTTGAGGTTGTTAACCTTTAAGACAATGCTATTGCTTGCTCTAACATCTGCACATAGAGTGAGCGAGTTGCAGGGACTTTCTTCCAATCCACCCTTTACTATATTCCACAAGGACAGGGTTGTGTTGAGGGTTACCCAAGGTAGTTTGACTTTCACTTAAATCAGAAAAATGTGCTGCCAGCCTTTCATCCTCCTCTGCATCCTAGTAAGGAAGAGGAAAGGCTCCATCGGTTGGACCCTAGTAGAGCATTACGTTTTTAGATTTCCAAGATGTTCAATTTGCGAGTGGATGACCAGCTCTTTGTAGGGTATACAGGATGCAAATTAGGCCAGGCTGTTTCCATACAGATCTTGTCTAGGTGGATCATCCTCACTATTTTTGAATGCTACAACTTGGCAGGCAAGGACCTTCCTGAGGGTTAACATGCTCATTCCACCAGGGGCAGGACCTCTTCGACAGCCCTGCAAAGGGGTGTCCCTATTGGAAACATCTGTGATGCTGCAACGTGGTCATCAATCCACACGTTTACTAAGCATTACTCTCTGGCTACTTCCCATGCTCAGGATGTCACTTTTGGTAAGGCAGTGCTTTACTCTGCCCTTTAACTCTTTGCATATCTAAATGCTTCACCCTCCTCCACACATGGATACTGCTTTGGGAGTCTGTCAAAGATGAAGAATATGTTGGAGGACACAATCTATTAGAAGAACAAGTTACTTACCAACTGGTAATGTTCTTTCGACTAGATGTTCCTCCAACATATTCCTCATTGCCCTGCCAACCTACCCCTCTGTAAAATTTCCCATGTTATTGCAGCTTTCATTCCAACAAGGCTGAGTACTGTCCTGCCCGTGGTTATGGGCATTTTTGCTAACACTAGGAGGGGAAAACAGAACTGAGGCCAACAGTGCAGTGCTTGCTACTTATAACATCCAATGACGTCACCCTTGATGGAGGCCTTCGTGGGACATCGGCTCAATGCCATCAACGCAGGGCACCCTCTGCTGAAAAAAACTTTCTGAACAGCCGAAGCTGGACATTACATGTCAAAGATGAGGAATATGTTGGAGGAACATCCAGTCGAAAGAACGTTACCAGTTGGTAAGTAACTTGTTCTTCTTTCTCCCTCTCTGCAACTAATAGCAACCATGTCAGTCCGGCTCAGTAGGCACAGTAATCGGGAAAATTATGAATGGCCCTTCCTGTGAGCCACACTCGCCAGTGCGATTGTCCCCACTGTCCGTATCTCATGGGTAGCATGCTGAAAACAGGAGTATGTGCATATGCGTTTCCCCAAGGACGGAGAGGGCTGTGCCCCAATAAAGCAGAAACATTCTTTCTTCCCTTTCCACTTTCTTCTTCCAGCATGCCGTCATTGCATACTGTTAAAAAGTTCCACATGCATCCACCAATGACAGTGAAGAGCTTGCCATGTAACAGTATCAGTTCTGTAAAACAGTCCTCTGTGTACACACCCCGCTCAGAAATGTTATTGTGCAATCCCTCTGCCTCCACAGACCCATTTCCATGGCCACCATCCTCAAAATCCCCGGATGTGGCTTTCGTGCTGCGTGCAGGCATGGGGGAATAAATTGCAACCAGGGTAGGGGGAGTTCGTTGTAAGGGGCGGCTCTGAGAAGAGCCTTTTTTTAAAAAAAATGTAGATGCTTCTAGAGAAACACCTTTTTTTGTTTTTTATTTGATTTTGTGTTTTCTTGTGCTGACATTGTTACAGTAAACTCTGCACCCCATCTTGCAGATGGGGAAACAAAAACGCATTACCAATGGGCGACAATGAAATTCCATTTGCTTGGAAAACTCTGAATTTCCACAACTAATGAGGTCATTGTTGCAGAAGAACCTCCCATCAGCGGACAAAAAAGCATACATGCTTCTGTTGATGAGACACCTTCCTGCCTCTGGCTCGGAACAACATCCAGGAGCATTGTCCCATACTCTTTGTGGTGTTATGGATGAGAAAAGCACCTTGGCAGTGGGAAAAAAGCCTCTTCACTACATTTAGCAACCTCTTCAGTCGACGGAACAAACCTAAACAAGACACGTAACCCATATGCATGTAGTAGTGGATGACGATAACATCGACAGTAGCAAAAGTGGTCAGGCCTTTGCAAAGTGCATGCATATCAGTGAAACTGCGCTCATTGACAGCGTTCTACAATGCGTCCACTCCCTCCAAACCGAAATTGCCATCAACGTGTCTTTCCAGGGCATACTTGTGCAGATCTATCACAAAGGCCTCACCCAAAGTAATCACAATGCGTTTTGCCATGTCAGTCATTCTCACTACGCAGAGTAATGTACAACAGTGTGACTGCACCTTCCTGTGAACCACACCCACAGTACCTGATTGGATAATCCCCACAGTCTCATGTCCATTGGCCAGCATGGTGAGAAGCGCAGATTGTGGCACGTCTGCTTCCCAAAGACCTGCGAGGGCCGCCACCCCAGTAAAGCAGGAGCAGTCCTTCTTCTCTTTCCACTATCTTTTGTCCACCACTCCCTCATTGGGTACGGGTAAATAGGCACACACGATTCCATCAATGCCATCCAAGACGTCAGCATCTAACACTGTCAGTTCTGCACAACACTTCATAGGTACTGTTACAAATTCAGCCTGCAAGTGCCCTGTCACTCAAAAGCACGTCCAGTAGAAAGTTCAGTAAAAGAGTGCAAGATTTGTGCATTCACATTCATCCACATGAGCACCCATCACCACAAAATGGAGGTATGAAAACTTTTTCTGCAGTATGTTTACCACTTTGTTATAAGTTCCTCTGCTCACGGTATCTGCAAGTGAGCGTCCATTACATTCTTTAAAAGCATACTTTTTATCCCATCCCCTACCATCAAGAAGCACTTCAGTGGTATGTGCTTGCAACATTTTTATTTACCCATACCATACAATGTAATATCGAAACAGGAACTCTCTGCTTTCCTTCCGACAATGCTACAAAATGTTTTCCCCACTTACCCATTTCCTACATAAATCGTAAAAATATGCCACCAAAAGTATCACTGCATGTATCTTACCAACCTAAAGCAGTTTTCCAAAAGGTCACTGTGTGCACAGCTGTGCTTCTGTCTAGGCTGCACTATTGCAACAGGCTCTTTTTAAATCTGCCCGCTTCTACTCTCTGCCCTCTGCAATGCATCCAGAAGAGGACTGTGCGACTTGTGATGGTATCTCTCCTGCACTGAAATGTCTGCAATAGCTCCCAGTGGCTGTGAAAAATAAGGTAAAAACACTCTGCTTTATGCACATGGCCTGCTGGGCCCTGGGACCTCAATACCTTCAATTCTCACTTCCTATATATCTCCGCGCTCAAGCTCTTCCCTCATCTGCCTCTAACTCTCTCAGTGTCATTCGCTTCTGCAAGCAACAAGTTGGTGGTAGATGTTTTAATTCGGCTGGGGCCTCCCTCTGCAACAGCCTCCCTGAAACTTGAGGAGAACCATCGCCGGTTCCAGAAGCACCTCAAAGCCTTTCTCTTTGCATCTGCCTTTTCTCCTCCTCTCCCTGGCTGACTGCCTGGTGTAAACTGATTCTGCACTGGTTACCTGGCGACTCTGTGATGTCGGGCCCATGCTCCCTCCCCTGCCAGGCAAACCCCTGCACTGTCTTTCTAGCAGACCCCACCCTTGGGGACTGTTTTCTGTATCTCTAACAGTTCCTCCACCACCTGATGTGTGCACTTATCCTTACACTTGGCACAATCGGCCCGTATTTATACTTATTGTCATTTCTTCTTCTTCCCATGTACTGCAACTTCCCCTCCCCCCACCCATGCATTTGGGCGATCTAAGTCACACCTGTCCTAGTAGGTTTGTTGTGTCTGTCTCCCCTCTGTTCCCCCTCCCTTGCCTCGTTGCGATTTGCTAAACGTGCGTATAGGCGCTTTACGCATGCCATAGCATACAATTGCAAATCATATGATATCATATACAGAATTCATTCCTAACATTAGGATGCCTGTCACTTACCTTGTTTTTTTTTCCACAGTGCCCCACTTACTTCACACTTTTCAAACGTTATCGCTCAAAAACAGCACTGCATGCATGTTACGAAGTTCAAACAAGTACATACAGTTCATGCATACACCCATGATGCCTGCCCATTACCTTGCACACTTCCACCATAGCCTTCTATACTTCTTTGGACATAGAGACCTTCTGCCACAGTTTTTTGCGCACACACCACCACCCTTATTGAGCAGTGTCTTTCGCTCCACAGTCCCATTTCCATGGCTCCCATGTGGCACATGTAACCCTGAAACTACAGCGTAATCCGCAGAGTTTTCGTGCTAGGAAGGGGGTTGGGCGGTTTGGGGGGGTGGGAACAGGGTAGGCGATTGGGCCATTAGTGGTCCTTCTGAAAGGTTTTTACATGTTTTTTTATGTGCTTGCAAACCACCTTTTTTGGTTTTTCTCTTTGTATGACTTTCTGTTTGCTTCTCCTCCTTCAATTTTTACTGAATTATGAGTGTACAAGAAAATGGTATTGCCAATGGCGTTCAAAGAACTACCATTTGCATGGAAGCAGTGTGTGTTTTGGAAATTCATGCTCTCATGCTCTCATAGTGGGTGGAGAACATGCCATCATTGCACATAAATGCAGACATGCCTCTGTTCATAAAACAGCTTCCGAGCTGTGACTGGGGACAAATTACACCGGCATGGTCTCATACTGCTCTTGGGAAAATGGGGGAGAAAACGACCTTGGTAGTGGGAAAAATCTGCATCACTGCATTCATCAAATTCTTCAGGTGACGGGGCACACGTCCACACGACATACAAACCAAATGTAGACCTCCATAATGCACCACGACAAGTTCACCAGTAATGATAGAGGCCACAAATCTGCAAAGGCGAACCATCCTGCCAAAACTGCATGTATCAAGAGTGACCCACAAAGTGCCCACTCCTTCCAACCAGAAATTAGCAGCATACCTGTGCAGATCTTGTACAAATGTATCATCCACAATCAGCACTGTGCGCGTCTCCATGTCCACCAACCTCATTACACAGAGAGTATTGGGAGAAATTAGTACCGCCTCTTCCTGTGAACCACGCCTTTGACATCTGATTCCATAATGCCTGCAGTTCCATTCGCATGCCCACCATGCTGAGAATGGCAGGATGTGGCGCGTGTGCTTTCCCAGCTACAGCGAGGACTACACCCCAGTAAAGCAAGGACAGTCCTTCTCCCCTCTCCACTGTTCTTCTTCCAGCACTCCCTCATTGAGGACTGTGAAATATTCATGCATGCAGGCAGCAATCGCAGCCAAAAAGTTTGCATCCAACACTATTATTTCTGTACAGCACTCCATATTTACCATTTAACACTCCAAGTACATGTCGCGTGTGCTTCCAAAGCACCTTCCGTATACAGGTGTGGAAAAAAAAACACAATTTCAGCATCCAAAACCATCCAGAGCGGCACCCATCATGCTTTCGACCATGCACACAAGAGTCTACTGCTTGTGGACACCCATCACAACATAATGGAGCCATGCATGAGAACATGTGGCCATAAACCACAATCCACAAAAGTAACATAGCCAGCAGCACTTCTACCCAATCCCAGCACCATAACACAGCGATGCATGGAAACATGTAACAGTTAGTAGATTCCACAAACGTACCATGGCCTCCACCACCCCTACCCACTTACATTCACAAAGTAATATGTCACTGGCAACCAAACCGCACATTCTTCATAACATTGGGCCTATTCCCAATAAGCTACACAAACCAGAATGTCCAAGCACATAGAAGATTCACTTCAACTCAAACCTCTTCTATAATGACAGTGTTCCAACACTGTATCCAGTGGGCACACTGCAAGACTTTTCACTGCACAATCTCCAGCCATACACTGAAAACCGTAGGATGTTCTAACAATGACCGCACCCATGGAACCAACAATGTGTGCATGTCAGCGCACTTCTGGTGCTCTATGGAGAGTAAAATGTGATCCACAACCATTTTGTAAAGGTGACCACCTTCTGAGAGATGCAGTCAAAACTGCATTGCTGCGGTGGGTATGGTGATGGCCTTGGCTTTCAGGTGGATGGCCTACGGTCTTTGGCCATGCACCTAATAGTCTAGGCCTTGCCCATACCTACCGCAATGTAATGCAGCAATGCATGGCATCATGTGCTCACGTACCACACTGCACACATGTACCACAGCCACTACTACTCACCCTCCACACTGTAATAAAGCTATGCATGGAAACATAACACAGCCTCCGGCACCCATACCCACTTTCATTCACAAAGTACATCTCCCAGCTCTCTTTTCAGTACACAAAAGCAATACGTCATACTGCAGTACAGTAGTCACCACTCCATGCAATGGACACTAGGCAATCCTATGCGATATGCAGTTTAGCCCGTATCCACTTCTATGCACACACTATTGAAGAATTGCTCCCACTTTACACAACACACTGCAGTATCCCTGCACATATAAGGTGATCTTCAACCCTACCCGTTTCGATGCTGTCAGTATTGCAACACTGCACTCAGTGGACTCACTGCACAACTGTTCACTCCAGTAGCAGCAGCCAGGGAGTAAACACTGTAGGATGTGCTAAGGAGCACCACACCCATGGAATCAACCATCTATGCAATGCTGACAAACCACACACAGAAGGGAACAATGTGAAACCTAATTCCAACCACGGCACACAGTTGTCACTGCAAGGCCTCCATCCAGGCAACACACTGGAGTACACAATATTTTACAATGTGCATGTCATGTGTAATGCACTTCCCTTCTGCAATTGAGCTCCCACTAGTCACCACGGAAAGAGGTCTCCGAACCAGCTATTGTGCCGTAACGAAGCCTGTCTGCATGCAGAGACCCGCAAATTGGCGCTGTACGCAATGACACTGCAGGCACATCAACGTGTTCGTCCACCTATTGACATATCTCAGATGATTCACTTCTCACTCCCCCACCCTTTCCATCCCTTCTTCCCACCACCACATGGCGTAATATATGTTTTGCAGTGCACTCCCTGTCTGCTATTCAGGTACCACCAGTCAGCACGGTACAAGCTATCCTGCATTCAACACACATGGTAGTCCCCTGTGCAGGGATCTGCAAACTGGCGCAGTACGCACGGATACTGCAGGCATACCACCATCTTCGTCCACCTAATAATCACATATCTCTGATGAACCACTTCTCTCTCCCCACACTTTCAATCCCCTCTTCCCCCCACCACATGCCGTACATTATGTTTGTCAGTCCCTTTTGGCGCTGCACTGTCCTCCGATACACCATGGCGGAGTTTCCCAAAAACTTTGATGCACAGCATGCTTCCCTCCAGCCAACCACCGGCCGCGTCCAAAGTTCGCGGACAGCACGGCATACTGCAAGCCAATGTGCCTTCTGTCCACGGAGCGAACAGGGAAATGGGTCTGCAGAAAAAAATCAGAGCGGGCCAAATACATTTTTTGCAACGTTTGGTAAGGATTCCTCCAGGGGAGCGAAGTTATAAGCTGCCGAAAAAGTGGTCTTCCTTTGGGTTTAGCAACTTAACCATAACTACACGGCTGCTACCGTGGGCCGTGTGATATATATTCTGCCTTTGCGCTAGTGCAAGGCATAGTTATGGTTAAGACGAAGTCTCTATGGAGTTTCAGAAAATAACTTTTATGACTAACTTTGGAACCCTTGCATGGAAAAAATCTGAATCTGCAATATTTTGAGGAAGCTGCCTGTGCTTGCAACATTTCAGAATTGTACATTAAGGGCTTTTTAGTTGTAAAATTATGCACGTTGATCGAGTTTTGAACAGCTTACATCATGGGGTTTTCCCATAGGAAAGAAAAACATTTCGGCATAGATAGCTCAAAATTGGCTGCTTCGATGTTCGTTAATTTCAGGCATGCTTCTACAGTTCATCAGGAATTGGTGCACTGAAAACATCGACTTGGCCAATTTTGAATTGTGACCGTTTTAAATGTATCTATATTTCACACATGCCCACAATGAAGTTGCATTTTTCATACAAACTGTCCTAAGAACGTATACGTTTCACAGTTAATAAATTACGCCATTACATCTGCTAAAAGCCCATGAGTTAGTTCTGACTTTCATGTCAGTTTTCAGA
Organism: Ambystoma mexicanum; assembly: GCF_040938575.1. Classification (NCBI taxonomy): domain Eukaryota; kingdom Metazoa; phylum Chordata; class Amphibia; order Caudata; family Ambystomatidae; genus Ambystoma; species Ambystoma mexicanum. The sequence goes on from NC_090929.1 coordinate 1,094,433,652, forward strand.
GGTAATTGTGTAATGTATGAACTGTAAAACGCATAGGCCTTTTCCACAGTTCATGCCCATTAATTCAAATACAAACTGAATCTTTCATAAGAATTGTACTAGGAATGCATGAGTTTCACAGTTAATACATTACACCAGTGCATCTTCTGAAAACTCACATAACAGTCTAGGCTGATTTTGATGTCACTTACAGTTCTTATCTTAAGCAACTGTAATCTCCTGAAAACCCACATGAAAGTAAGGGCTAACATTGATATCAGTGTTTAGGAGATTTAAATTGAGATTTAAATTGCACTTGTGACAAGCGCTCCTATGACAATTGCTCCTGCGACATGCATTCCTCGAACACGCTCTCTTACAACACACCCTCTTACCACACACACCTATTACACGTACACCTATGACACATAACTCCTACGATGCACTCTTATAACAAGCTCTTAGTACACAGGGTCCTATAACCCATGCTCCTACCACATGTGCTACAACATGTGCTCCTACGACACACATACCTACTACAGCCTCTTACCAAACACTGCTATGACACATGGTCCTATAACAAACTGATACAACACACACTCTTACTATGCACACTCCTACAATATGCGCATCCACAACACACACTCCTACATCACACACTCCTATGCCATGCACTCTGCAACATGAGCTCATAAGAAACAGGCTCCTGTGACACACTCTCCTATGACTCACTTTCACATAACATGCAACATGTACTTCTATGACATGTGCTCCTACAACATGCATACCTACTACACCCTCTTACCACACACTGTTACAACATGTGCTCCTATGACACATGGTCCTATAACAAACTGTTACAACATCCACTCTTACTATGCACGCTCCTACAATATGCGCTTGCACAACACATGCTCCTACAATACACACTCCTATGCCATGCCCTTCTGCAACCTGAGCTCCTACTAAACAGGCTCCTATGACACTCTCCTATGACTCACTCTCACATAACATGTAACATGTGCTTCTACGACATGTGCTTCTAAGACACACGCTCTTACAACACCGTACTATGACACATACTCCTACGACACAAGGTCCTACAACAAGTGGTCCTATGACATGTGTTCCTCCGACACACGCTTCTATGACACATGCTCCTTGGAGGCATGCTCCTATGAGAAGTACACCTACTACATGTGCTTCTATGACATGTAATCGCGCAACACAAACGCCTAAAAAAACACGCTTCTGTTGCACAAACCCCTATAACACACTCTCACGAGACATGCTCCTGTGACACATGCTCCTACAACATGCCCTCCTAAAACACCCTACTACATCATGTGGTACTATGACATGTGTGCCTACGACATGTGCTCCTACGAGACCTGCTCCTATGGCACATACTCTTTCGAGACCTACTCCTACGAAAAGTGCATCTATGACATGTTCCCCTATGATGAGCACTCCTATGACAATTGATTCTGCAACACGCTCCTAGAACACATACTCTTACCACACACATCTACAACACATGCTCCTATGACACACGCTCTAACAATACACACTATTATGACAAGCTCTTAGTCCGCAAGCTCCTACAACCCATGCTCCTATGACACAAGCTTCTACGACACCCTCTTACCCCAAACCTCTGACCTGTGCGCCTACGACACATGTTCCTACAACACACTGTTACAACACACACTCCCACAAGTGCTCTTATGACACGCACTGCTATAACATGCTCTCCTACGACAAGCACTCCTATGAGACATGCAAGCACACATGACACGCGCTCTTAGGATATATGCTCTATATATATATTTGGTGTACGCCCACAATTAATGCATCTTTCATACAGCTTCTATAAGAAATGTGCATGGACATGTAGAGTATGTACATTACAAACACTCACCATTAATGTACAGCGTTTATACACGGATATGGGGAGTATGTATGTTACAAATTAAAAACCATGACATAACTGTAAAAAGAAATTAGAATTATTTACACACAAAAAACATTTACAAATTAATTAAGGTTAGACGAAAAAAAAGTAAAGTCTACACACATTACAAATGAGAACGTTAAGTTAACATCATAAACTTTACTGAGCATATGTATGTATTGGATTTGTAATGCACAATAGCCTCTTTCCAACAAAGCAGCATCACGACGCAGAATGAATGAAGGCATGCAGAGAAATACTAATCCACCCAGGACCATTATCTAGGGAAAATGTGTGTTTTCAAGAATGTTCTAATGGTCTTCTAAGAGACGTTAAGGTGGTGGCAGAGCATTCCACAACTTGGCCCCCTGAACAGAGAAGGCTCATCCGCCCCACTTCTGAAGTTTTAATTTAGGAATTTTCAAAAAGGTTTGTGGACCATATACATGGTCTTAAAATCAATGCGCTTTATTATCGGGAGCCAGCGTAACTCGCACAATGCCTTAGAAATGTGCTCAGACCATTTTTACCGAAAGATGATCCCAGCTGCTGCATTCTGAATGAGCTACAGTTTCATTAGAGATTATTTCGTAAGGGCCAGATAAACAGATGTACAGCCGTCCAGCTAACTCGACACAAACGCATTGATCAGATGCACCTTTGCAGTAAAGGCAAAGTAGTCTATAAAAATCTTTTCAGACTTTACAACTAAAATAAACAGCTACTGGTGAGTTTACTAATCTGAGTGGACAAAGACAGATCTGACTCCAACCAAATGGCCAGGTTACATACCGAAGCAGAGGGGACTGGGCAGGAGCCCAGTGAAACTGGCCAATAGACATCTTGTTCTTTTTTGATAAGGGCACCAGATGACCCTGAGTCAGGAAGAAAAAACGATCCTACTGTATTGGAGTAGTATGTCTTTTTTCTTAATGTTTAACTGCAAGCTGTTGGAATCCATCTAATGTTTGACTAGTACCATGCAACTTTTACATTTCTCCATGTCTAATTCCTCCAAACGACCCAAGCAAAGGATCAGTTGGGTATCATTTGCATACATGAAGAAAACTAATCCCTCCCTATGAATTAGATCAGCCAGATGTCTCGTATATAAATTAAATAAAAGTGGACTCGGTGAAGAGCCTTGTGGTACTCCACAAGAAATGGGACCATGAGAGAAGATAAAAGGTGACAGACACCAAATTTACTCAGTTTGTAAAGAAAGATTCCAGCCATCTACATGCGCTGCATCCAATACCAAACTTGGACAACCTTTCCAACAGTATGGGCCTCATTACGACTTGTGCGGAATGGGTTTAACGGCACCGGTAATGGTGCCGGCGCCGTTAAACCCACTTCGCACTATTACGAGGTCCCCTCGCGGGACAAGCTCTGGATGTTTGGTTTTTCCAGACATCCATAACGGGTCCCGCGAGGGGACCAGGGAGCTAACAACGGGCCCGTTCATAATGGGCCCGTTGTTAGCTCCCTTCCCATTCCCATTGAGCCCTATGAGGGCTTGAATGGGAATGGGGAAGGACCGGGCCCGGCTTCCCTGAAGGAGGAAATACCGGGCCCTCCATACTCGGAATGGCCCGGTATTTCCCAATTCAGGGAACCCAGACACGATTTTGGAGGCATGGCTACCTCCAAAGTCGTAATGAGGCCCTATATTATTTATGATCTACTGTGTCAAAGACCGTGGACAATTCTAATAATGCCAAGGTCCCAGCTTTTCCAGTGTCAGCCAACATCTAAGATCATCCAGTGCGCGCTATCAGCACGGATTCCTTGTTGTGGCCTGCTCGAAAACCAGCCTGCACGTCATCCAGCCAACCTGAGGTATTGGCTAGAAGTAACCTCTGCTTCCAACAACTTACTAATATATCGAAGCTGGGAGATTGGGCAGTAGTTTGAAGAGTCACAATGGTGTAATGTGGCTTTGTTCAAAAGTGGGGTTACTATTGTACGCTTAAAACAATCTGGAAAAGTGAGCTATTTATAATCTGACAGATATGTTAGAGTGGAAACACACAAATCTTTCATGAGCCAAGTGGGACAAGAGTCGAGAGGTGATCGTGTTGCACGATTCTTGGGCATACATTTTAACACAGAGTCTTCTCTTAGTAGAAGGAAGGAGTCAAAGTTTTTATAGAAGTGGGGCATATCCTGTACTTCAGTAACAACTCTTTCAATAGCCTCCTCTCTAACTGGGGGTTTCAGCTGCTTCCTGATTCTTCTTAGTTTTACCTCAAATGCTTGGGCTACCCTCTTAGCATCTTTCTTGGCAGGGTGGAATGTGCTTCTTGAACACGTCGGTAGAACGTAGTTTGGCCAGCATGTCGAAAAGCTCCTTGGTAGTATTAAGCCTGGAAAGTGTCCGCTCTGTAGAGTATGCTCGTGTTGCCCTTTTAAGCATCTTTTTGTAAATATAATGTAGCTTCATATAGATTTGCTTAAGCCTGTGATCCTTCTGCTTCCTCCAAACACTTTCTGCCTGTCTAACCAGCTTTTTCTGAGCACAGAAATTTTCCTTGAACGAAGGGTTACTGGTGGTCCCGGTGGGGTAAATAGTTTTCTTTTAAGCTGGGGCCAGCTGGTTTACCACATGGATTAAGCTTTTGTTTAAAACATCTAAATGAGCAGTGGGGTCGCTGCATTGACAATCATCCCACTGATCAATTATGCTTGAAAGGAAGGCCTAATGAAAGTTAGTAGATGTAAGGTTGGACCATTTCTGCGTGGACTGCCCCCGTTTGGATCTGTTAACACTGGCTATGGTCTGATTCAGATCAATCTGGAAGGGGATCACTGTGTGGTCTAATCACTGAAATAAAAATGGGCTTGAAATATTCAGTCGCGACTGGTTGTCAAAAAGACAGTACACGTGTGGCCCCATAGGTGGGTGGGAGATTTAACCCTCCGTCTTAAGCCAAACTCGCACATAAGCTCAATCAAGCTTAGTGTGGTTCCATCTAATTTGTACAACCACAGGTTAAGATCTCTCAAAACCATCAAATATCAGCACAGAGGAACGAGTTGGCCTACCACGGATACAAAGTGAGCAATCCTATCCAGGGGTCAAAAGAATAGAACACGCTCCAATGAAAAATCAGGGGTCAGAGTCCATTTTACATGCAAGGCATCACATTTGACCAATAAAGATTGTTTGCTCCATCAATTAGAGTTTATTACCGTAAAATAATGGCCACCCACCCCCTCTTTTCCTAACCCGATTTTAGATGATGGCTGAAAAATTAACAGGGCACATATAATTTAAAGCTGAATTGGAAAAGTCTGGCAACCAAGACTCTGTGATACACAGAAGATCAATCAAGATGATGGTCGGTAATTAAATCGTGGATGCAAGCACGATTTTATATAGCGGAGCGACTATTTAGGAGAGCTCCTTTAATAGTAAGTCCCCCATTATGTGTGCCACAGTTAAAACGGCATCCAACTGGCCTGGAAAGTCTCGTAAGAGGATGTCTGTGAAGGGTTCCTGGTAACCTTACTATTATGCAACTTCCTAACTGGTAAAGGTCTGTAGTCATTCCAGCATCCTACCAGAGGCGGGAGAAAACAGCTGGAGGGGCCAGTAGAGAGGCAAACTGGGTGGGCTGGACTTGGGGCCCTCACTAGGATCACACAGATCACCCTGCTCCACATCATGTGTCGTGCAGGCAAGATCTGCCAGATATGACCCAGTAAAATCATGGAGAGCCTATACAGGTAGAGGCACATTAGGAGGGTGATCTGTGACAACATTGTGTTGTACCCGGGTATTGATCATCACAGAGTTTGATAACTCAGAATTAGTACCATTTTCAGGTAGAATTCCCAATGGTTCCACTTTACCAAAACAATCAAAGGCGGGAGCATTTGAGTTAGATAACGCAAAATTAATGCCATTTTCAGGCTGGAGCATTTGCCACACATAAATCGCCCATTGCTAAATTCAGATATTTGGCCAATACTGTGTATGTTCGGGACATGGAAAAGAAGGCTTCCATCTCATACCAACCCAGATGCTCTCAGAGCAGATGGTGAGCCGGCTGATCCAGACACACACACACAGCGTGGCTTGCCAGCATGCCAGGCCCGAACAGGCAAAAACAGGCTTTGCGTCAGCACTTTGCGCTGACTTGAGTCTTATGTGACTGCAGGCATCCTTTGATGACACCATGCAGAAAGCGACACGGGCGAGAGACGCCGGGAGACCTGGGGCTTGGAGTCCCTATTTCAGATGATCAATCCCTCATGTAACATAATCACTGCGAGATGAGGTGAAACACATTGTAAAGAGAAGTATAATAACAAGTATAATAACAAGCAACATTAAAATATATATATATATATCTATTCAATCAAATATTTTTGTATTAAAATCAAATATCAAGGCAAACTCAACCATAAAGCTATGAGCACACAATATTATCTAGCAATAATCAGACACATTCAAACAAGTTAGTGATTTAAATGTGGTTCCAACAATAAATGGGCAAATGCTCCAACCAGAAGGCTGTCAGGACTATACTGCACGGATGATCCCTAATAAGGGCGAAATCGGGTATGTAGTTGTCCTGGCAGCCTTGCAAATGCCTGTCTTGGGTTGATTAAGCTATGTATAAAGTAGCACTGCCCTCTTAGACAAAGACAATTTCCTGGAGAAAAAGGTTTGCAGTTGAACTAATTTGCATACCCACAATGATTTTGTTTTTTCCATAGACGCAATGGAAAAATTAATTGCTCATGTCTACAGCCCAAACCGCTGGATGGATTTTCACCAAATTTGTGATGTCATCTTTGATGTCCTGGGTGTTAGTCTTAGCAGTGCACGGTGGTGGCACGAGTTATGGTTGCTTAGCTTACCATAACTTCCGAAATTTCTGAGTTTTTTTTCGGGTTTACTAGTAATCATAACGTCCCCTTAACAACTTTTTTTTTCATTGAATTTCATAGGTTTTTATTAGTGAACCTTTAGGCCCTTTAAGCGAGGTAGCGCTATATGGGATGGGTGGGGATGCAGATTTTACTCTTACATCAATAATATGACTGATTAAGGAATTTGGCAAAAACGTAACTGTTTTAATTGCAAATATCTAAAACAGCGAGTACAACAGACATCAACAGACGTTTGCTCAAATCTCTCTCAAAGCATTTCATAAAATATGACATTTACATAGCAGAAATTCATCATCACTGGCGTCATGCTACGTGGCAAAATAAGGAAACCAACTAACGGTTGTGATAGGCTGAAGGGGAACATCTAGGTATACTTTCTATAGGGGATAGAATTGTGATTGGGCCTCTAAGGTCAGGTGGACAACTATGCCCACATCTAGTGCAAGTCATTTTTCGTGTCATAAAATACACAAAGTTTCCCAACGTCGCTATTTGGCCCTCCATGATTGGTTGCCACGCTTGTACCCTTCTGGAATATTCCACTCGATAGCAGCACGCAAGCTGGTAGCACAGGTGCTGGAGGTTTTGGCTTGTTCATACCTCCCCACCCAATTAGCCCATCATCCATCATCACTCCTGCTGTCTGCCATTCGAATTGTCTTTAAAGTCGGCCTTGCAAAGTATCACTGTGCCTGAGAATAGAAGGGAGTGTGAGCATAGTCATATCTTCAAGTCTCGGTTTAGCTTGGCAAAAGTCTATTTTCATCTTGACCATGTGACAAGAGACCGTGTTTGAGCTCTTTCTTTCGTATTTAACACTATTAAATGAATAAATCTGTCGCTTCTAATGTTTTTCCATTACACCTCAACAGGAACTCGCCTTGCTTCTCACGTTCAGACAAGCCTTCTCAAATCTTCCCTCATTGTCAGCTGTTTTCTTCTACTGTGTTCACACTTATAGCCCCCTAGTTTGCTTAAAACACGATGTGGAACATCCATATTCTGTACATATACAGATATATTGGTGGCTCTGACTGTAGTCTATTCACTACGTATAGCCAGCCTTTGATTACTTAGTCTACTTGCGTTACAGCATCTGTACAGTTTTAAAGTGATTTGCATTTTCTTCAGTTCTCTTCGCACTTGCAATCTTCATTCCCAAACATGAAATGTTACTCGACTCTCAGATTCTATAAGGTCTATATACTTTCTTCTTCAGCATCTCTTCTGGGTGCGTCATATCTGCTTCATGTGATGTCACCAGTCTTATTTCATTCATTTTCACACTTCTTCTGGAAACCTCCTTTAAGAGACTGCCATTTCTCAGCGGGTACATCATATAGGGCTTTCTCAATGAATGCTTAGTTTTGAGGATTCTTCACGGTATAGGGACAATTATCGGCCTCATGCATGGTCCAATTTCCGGCTTCCAACACATAGGCAAAATGGGGGTAGAACTGCTGGTAGAGTTTCAGTGTATATATATATATATATACATATATATATATATATTTATTATTATTTTTTGCAGGAAAGGAAAGTCATTGATGGCTTTCCCAGAGGAATGGCACTCACGAAGGTCGAACGCCAGAAAGTTGCTCCTTTCAATGTAAAACACCAAACCAACAGTCGTCAAGCCCTCCCAATATCAAGTTTTATTAATGACATAAAGATTTTAAAAGGAGAGAAGAAACACAGTACGACGCGTTTCGCAGTGCTCTCGCTGCTTGTTCACATACACAGATTGAAACACACAATGTTGATACATATACACATACAAAGTCTCTATGGTTCTCGTTTCTCAATTGCCCTTTTTCTCTTTCGCCAATGCATGTCAAAGCCCAAATGATTGAGTATGGGAGAATGTAGCAGCCATTTTGTAACAGGTTTCTGTTATTTAGCCAATCGATTTTACGTGCACTTTACATGCACTCTGCAATATATTTTAGTCTTTAAAGTGGGACCTTCAGGTTTGCACAACCAGCCTGTTTTGTCCTTGCAGCATATCCTACTAATGTGGGCCAGTCTGTACTGGCATACATAGGGTGACGAGATGTATTGGTTTTGCTGGGACAGTCCTACAATTGGGCCCTCTGTCCCAACAGTATTTTTTGAGTAAAAAAAACACATCCCGGTTTTGGGGAAAGGGAGGATAAAAACCCTGGTTTTGAGGAAAGGTCGGGTGACAACTGTATTGCCAACATTTATTAACTAAATAGACATCATGATATTTTCACAATGTTGCCATCCAAGGAAGGGCTTGAACCACCAAGTACCATCTGCATGCATTTACTGCTTGTGCCACAGAGGTTGGCTAAGAAACAAATGACCTCCTTTGCAATTAACCGCTTCCATCCACAGACAAAAATGAGCAATTTATATGCAGATACTTTGGAATGGGAGGGGGGTGAGGTCGGTCTGGTTAAATGGGAGGCGTGGTGTGGGGAAATGGGGGAGGAGGCAAGGAGGGAACTGGGTAGTCCTTTGATTATGTTGTTGGCTGTCCTGTCCTGTTTTTTTTTGTCTTGAAAATCCGGTCACTCTAGGCACACAGCAGAAATATTGCAAGGAAGCCAAATGAAGCTACTGTATTATCTCCCGGCATGCTACTCTGGAGCTACAGGGAACACCTACTGACCACTTCCACTACCACACCTAGACTGCCACAGCACAGATGCACGCAAGGCAGGGTCCAACCACCCTGTTCGTTCAAGGCATTCCACGATTTGATCAGGTTGGAGTGTATGCATCGCTGTATATCGCACTTGTATTTTCATGCAACGAAGTATTAAATAAAATCACTATTCATTTGCATAGATGAACTTATGCAGTGAAGAAAAAAATGTCAGTCACTAAAATTAGATAATGTCAGGACATGTAAGAAGGATCTCCTGATATGTGGCAGGAGGCACATTAAGAGTTATCATTCCCCTCCCCACCAGACTTTATTCTGCACTTCTCAGTGCTTAGCAGAGCTCCCCCAAGCCTCTATTACATACACCCCCCCTGCTCCGGTCCACTACTTCTCCCCCTCTTCTGATTCGCTCTCCGTACATTCTTGTAAGTTGGGCCACTTCTCGCTCTCTTTGGGCTCGGAGGAGGGCCTGCCCTGGTACCATTGCATAGCCTATTATATCGGGCACACACTCCATTCTTAAACTGCATAGTGACCTGACCCATGGCCACAGATAATTACTTAGCACTCATAATTTCATAGGATGAGTTCTGAGTTCCTGAGCTGTGCTGGCCGTTCGTGGCATACATTTGAGAATAGACTATAGACTAGGTAGGGGCACCGTCCTGGCGGGTGGGGGGGGGGAGGTTTGGAAACCCATTGACCCTCCCGATTGCATGTCAATGTCAATCCATGTTAGTGATGGGATGGTCCTGGCAGGGGGTTCATGACCTACGAGCACGCTGCACCCCTCCCCAATCGGGGGGGAGGAGAGAGAGAGAGAGAGAGAGAGAGATATGAGAGTTGCTGTTTGGTAGTGGGTCAGTGTGGCTAGTGCTTGGCAGGGCTATACGGGGTGGAGAGTGACATGGAATGGTTCAGTAAACTGTGGCACTAAGTGTGCAAAAAGGGGCAGTAAACGAGATCCGCAGAATAGGCTGACACATGAATGTTTGCAAAGGTAGGATGTTCGTTCATCGCCTGTGTTTATTTCTTGTTGCAGAGATTTTTACTGAAAAATGTTAGCCGAATAAAAACTCATAAAAGAATAGGGGGGGAAGGGCGTATAAAGGGTAGTGGGGTGGGAGGATAGGGAATAAATAAACACGGCTTGTGGAAGCAAACCCACAAATAAAAAATCTGAGTTTTTTTCAGCCAAAACATTTCCGCAAAAAACAGGTGGGATGATAGCTCAGGGGCAACACACTTGTTTTGGAAGCAAGACAACACAGAGCAGCCAGGTTCGAGTCCCACTTCTGCACTTGGAGACTGGTCCAGTATTAAGCGGCTTATAAAAGATGAATTAATTCATTAACATAACGCTGAATATACCCTCTGATGACTGTACATAAGCACCCCACGTCTTTGTCAAGTTGACACTGCCGGATGTCTCCCTTGTTTTAACAATAATTATTTATCAGCCCCAGTAAGGTGGGCAGTCACCTTCCGCCTCAGCCGCAAGCGGGAATTCCTTAATCTGCACACGAATTGCTAGTTCTGCAATGCTATGTGCACATATGTGCCACGTGACTCACAGCAGAGCGTCTCTTGCTCTCATCCTTTTGGCTCCATATTTTTTTGCAGAAGCCCCACAGCAGTGGGGGTAACGGTTTACCCGATCACCTATCGTATTTCACCCCAAAGATAAATTCTTAGGAAAAGAGAGGGGGACAGGGTAGGTAGAGAAGGGTTGGCAGGACCTGGAGATTGTGGCATTCTTTTTTTCTCCTTCTGGAAGGCATTCCCTACTTTATACATTCTGCCAATGCCACCCTGGAGGTCTACCTAGTAGGGGTGAAACCCTTATGAATGGATAAATGATTGATGAAACCGTTATTAAACTTTATATAGTGTTTGGAGGCCTGGTAGATTTATTTCTGCCCTCGAATCTTCTACTGCAAAATGCTCACCCAGTCCAACTCACAGAATTTCCACTTGCCTGAACACCCATTATGCAGATTCTGAAAATGTCCACTTTATTTTAAGCCCTCGCCTAGAATTCGTGGTAACTGCAAGGACCCACACGTTTTCCAGGCATGCTGGGAGGCCCCAGGTCCACAGTGTCCCCTGCAGCACCCATGCAGGGCTGTTGGAATGTAGCTTGTTTCTGGTTTCTCCCCAAGGTCCTGAGAGTACCTGTTGCCAGGCCTGGTATCTTCAGGATTCTTTTGTCAATGTCTTTTAATTGGGTCCTTGTTCCTCTTATCGCCTGGTACTTGCAGACACAAATCTGGGTATCCCCTGGTTCTTGATCACACCACACACTCCGGGGAGTTTTCGTTTTTGGTCCCTGGGGCATCGATTTGCTTGTGACACAAGTGAGTACTTTCGATGTCCAGGTTTGTGCCATATAATCCTGGTCATTGGTCGCTGTCACAAATTGTGAGATCCCGCTGTAACTTCTATGATGTTTTGAATTGATAGGGGCGTAGACAAAATAACTCTCCTGAATCCCTTGTTCATTTTCTGACTCAGAACATTATCCTTTCAGGTGCTGCAATCGGCCGGTTGGTGGGTGAAGTTGTAGCGTTTATCTTTCCCTCTGGAATTAAGATGGACGGTGTGTTCCACCCGATCATCCCAGGAGGATATGCATTGGCAGGTAAATTGATGGTATATCTCCACACCTGAGGTTGAAGGTAGGTTTGCCACCGAGCATCATGAAGGGTGATGGAGATCAGCATGGAGACACCTCTCCTGACCTCCTCTGGTTCTGCTCTAACGCATGGAATTTGTTGCACTTGGTTTCTGGATTCCCAAGTCCCTAGTTTGTGTTGCCGTTTTCTGCACAGGCTCTAGTGCACATTCCTAGTTCTTTGGGGTCCTTTCATTTTTTTGGCATTCGGATATAAACGCTGTGATACCCTAGGGTTTGGCCGTTATTTAAATTTCATAAATAAATAAATTGGATCATTTAGGTATTTTCTTAGCCCCTAGGTGTTCATTATTTTCCCCAGTGTGCCACTGTGTTTTTTCTGAAGCCACTGTGAACATTTATTTGAATGCTTGCTGTGAAGGCTTCATCTCCATTTACCTGTGGGTCTACACCTCCACTATATCACCTAGCACACGCTCTGTTACCTAGGAAAGTATATGAGTAACCAACTGTAACCTTCACTGTATACCCGCTGCAACTATGTAATAGGACTGTATATCGTCTGTAACCCTGTAACTGAACCTACCTAAGTATACCATATGGGGCCGCTTATTGTAACCCTCAAGCAAGCCTTCTTTAAATCTCCTTATAGCGCCTCGTTGCCTCCGGGCTGTAGTGCGCTCTACAAATACTAAAATAAAATAAAATAAATAAAATACAGTTTCTATTTTGAGTCCCTAGGCTTCCACCCATCGTTTCCGTTTATCGGCATCATTTTCTGCTGGATGCTTTGTCCATTATTGTCCTATGGGTGCTGTTTTTTGTGTTTTCACTTCACATCTTGTGACCATTAGCTTCCCTCTCACCCCTGTGAAATTTCTTTGCCCGTGGCTGCAGGACCGGTGGACGGAGGACATTATTTCCCTCCTGGTCTCAGCGACCATTGGTCAAGTTCCATCCATGACGCATAGTTAATGTTTTAACTCCTGGGTCAATTAGTCTTTATTTCCCACCTGGGTGCTGTGGTCCCTATACACTCATGGGCTCAATGGTTGTAATTTGCCGCCTGGGGGATAGCGGTTGTTACTTCACACCTGGATATAGTGGTCACACTTTCCTTCCTAGGCACAGGGGTCATTATTTCAAACCCAGGTCCAATGGTCAGTATGTTTTTCTTAGGTGCAGGTGCAATTATTTCTGTCCTGAGCTCGGTGGAAATGCCCCCCCCCCCCCCGGGCACAGGCATAATTACTTACCTGCTGGGCAAATTAGTAATTATGAAACACAAAGGCTCATTAAGACGTATATTTTGAGTCCCACAACCACTCATACAACCACTCAAATATCATTGCAGACGTATATTATGATAAAGGTTCTTATATATTTCACATATTTGATTTATGGAAATTAATAGACATGGTTTAAATTAATATGTACAATTTCACTTCAACAAAAATTGAATCATACAAAGTCAATGAATTCAACACAAATTCACAGTAAAAAAAACATCCTTATGTTCCCTCAAACAATATATCCCTCTTGCAGGTTTTTCACATGCATAAGTTAGAGATGATGGTAAGTCATCCAAAATTACACAACTCCTCTCCTTTAGATACAAGGACAATTCCAGATCGATGGCATTTCTTTTATCTTAAACTTGTCCATCCGAAACTTCCCCGATGCGTTTCGGATCGCAGATCCGACTTCAGGGGGGTGAAAACCTTTCTTCCCAAGATCATAAACCTACATCTGAATTAGAAGTACTCCATGTAAACCTCATTTAGTACCCTCCGCTTTAAATAGTATACGATCTCTGACCTGATTATTAGTCGCAAACACTCAACTTTCCCATCTAACAGTGAAAACCTGAAATCATACAATACCATTCTCACCAATCTAGATGACGGAAGCATTAGGTACAATTTTATATAAGGCTAAATAAGCTTAAACATACCTTCCATGACTTCAAAATGTACCCTCCAGCAAAGGATAGATAACTCTTGTTCCAACAGGCAAGGTAAACACATTCCTCTAGTTTTCTAAACATCAACTTTAAACCCAAACGACTGTCCAAAAGTTCATGAATGTTAGCCCCAGCCCACTAAGGCATGGCAGTCCTCTTACCTTGATCATAACATTCGAGGCGTGGAGCTGACAAGATGGAAAAAACCAGCCTGGGCTCCACACTCATTCTTAAAGCTGAGCACCGGGTGCTCACACATCATGTGACTACAGCCACCATCTAGCAGTTAGTACCATACGTCCTTATTGTGACAACCATCGCCATCTTGTAGTTTGTGCCGGTTGGCAAACCCATGTAAATGCTCTAACTTAAAATATAATTTGTTTTTTACAGTGAATTTGTGTTGAATTCATTGATTTTCTATTAAACTATTTTTGTTGAAGTGAAATTGTGCATATTAATTTAAACCATTTTGTCCATTAATTTCCATACATTAAATATGTGAAATGTATCTCTATAATGATGTGCTTTTTTACCTGTACGAGTGCCTGTGGGTTTCTCATAAGGTCTTAATGAGCCTTTGTGTTTCACATGTCAGTACTGTAGCCAAGGACTTAACCCTGAGCACCTAAAAAGAGTGAATTTATTGCATTTTTTAAATGTATGTAAATTGTTGTGCATTCCCACATCGGTATATTTGTGTTCACGTTGGTAATTATTTCATTCGGGACAGCAGTGGCCACTATTTCATTCCTGGCCGCAGAAGTCCTGATTTCCCTCCTGAGCACTGTTATGATTTCGCTCCTAAGGCCATTATTCCCCCCCCTCTCCACCCCCCCATGGCCCAAAGCTTTATATTTTCCTCCAGAAATCGGGGGTCATTATTTCCCTCCAGGGCACAGGTTTCATAATTTGCCTCGTGGGTTTAAGAGTCATTATTCCATTCCGCTCCTGAGGGCACGAGTCAGTATTTCCCTCCTATGTCCAGTAGCCATTACTGCATTCCTGGGTGCAACGCTCATTTGTTTCCTCCCAACTTCTAAGGTCAACATTTCCTTCTGAGTTCCCAGCGGTCATTACTCATCCTCTGAGTCCACTTGTTATTGTTTTCCGCCGGTAGTTCCCTTTTGGGTAGACTGGTCTATATTTTCCACCCTGGCACATGGTCCATTATTTCCCACCACACCCAGCAAGGATTAATTCCTTCCTGGGTGTAGGGTCCATTTTCCCACCTGAACACAGTGGTCATTCTTTCCCTCCTGGACCTTGTGGTCATTGCTTCCTTCTTGGTCCCGGTGGTCATCACTTCGTTCTTGGGGGCACATGAGTCAGTTGGTCCCTCCTGTGGTCAGGGATCATTATTTACCCCTTTGGGGGTACGAGTGATATTTTCCCCTTCATTATGAGTGTGCCTTATTTCTCTGTTGGGTTTAGTGGTCATTATGTATCCCTCCTGCTCCCAGTGGTCAATATTTACCTTCAGGTTAAAGGCTCACATTTTAGTTTGGGCTATTAGGTAGTGCTTGCATCACCTATAAGCCAAAACTACTGCTTTAGAGTACAGACATGGAGAAATAGCATATGAGAAGGGACGCAAAGCTTGTAGGTGGTGTTTGGTTATTTGCCCAGCCATTGACTGTCCATGGCCATGCTAATTCCTATAGCCATTCCGACCCAGTTCCTGCCCCCCCACTCCCCCACTCAAAACACCTCCTCATGGGAACTCTTTAAGCTCGCTTTAATCAATCCTTACTATCAAACCTGGCACTGGAAGAGCCTGCTGGTGTTTTTCAAAGAAGGCTTCTGAGATTTAATGACTTAATTGGAGCTGTAAACGTACTACTGGTGTAATAAAAATGTCTTAACCAGGTCTGCCTTCAGCCACTCAGTTTATAAGCACTATGTGTGTCCTTCCTGAAGCCCTGTTAAAAAGAAGCATTGGGAAAGTCAACCGTTTTGGCTTGTGTATAAGTAATAGGCATTTGCCAGGCACTGCTGTTAGATGCTCAGTTACTCGTACCATTATCTCACCTACTACCAGTGATTGCCAGTTAATACAACTACAGCAGTGCCTAGCAAGTGCCTTTCCCATGCCTACACAAAAGCCCAAACTGTTGGCATTGCCAATGCTTTTTTCTCTTTTGGTCCAGTGGCCATTATTTACATCTCGGGTGCAGTGGTAGTTGTTTACATCAGTGGCCTTATTGAAGTAAGGGATGTTTTGCCTATGCTGGATGACCCTAGTACTCTGTATGGATCTCCTTGATTCTCATTTCTTTTAGGCGCAGCTGCCTTTTCGGGTGCCGTGACCCATACCTTGTCCACTGCCCTCCTGGCTTTCGAGGCCACTGGGCAGATTGCCCACATTCTGCCCGTTCTTCTGGCGGTGCTGGTTGCCAACGCGATAGCACAGAAATTCCAGCCATCCTTCTACGATGGAACCATTATTGTGAAGAAACTGCCCTACTTACCCCGGATCCGAAGCAGGCATATTGGGTGAGTACACCAAAGCCCACACGTGCACATTCTGAACATTGGTCAACACCATGATGCTCACTAAACCAATGAGCAAGAACTAGTCTGGTGTGGGGGGAAGGGCAGGGTTCACCATCCGGGGTGCACCTCCGGTGAAATGTTGGGGAGAGCACATATGCACAGATGTATGCAAAAGATGTTGCAGCCAACTACATTTGTATTGAACCAGTACACTTTTTTGATAATCTTGTCATCTAAAAAAACAATGTTTTGTAGTGTGTCATTCAAGGAATAAAGGTTTCTACATGTATTTCTAGACCTGGGGATGCCAGAGCGAGAGTAAGGAGGGGTCTCAAGCTGCCTCGAACCAAGCTGCTTGCTGGCTTGTGCTCGACTTGAGTTTCAAGCCGAGCCTCGTCTGCTTTACGTGGGGAAAAAATGTAAACAAATCTTGCTTGGCAATGGTCGGGCACCTTCAACTAGACATCCTGTCTCGCCCTGCAGCACAGAGCCTTGTAATCCTTGCAGAGTTGGTGGGAGACAGATGTTGCCTATTAAATGTCCAGAACAAGTCTTATTTTTGTCATTTAAATAGGAAGCCCTTTTGGGCGCATGTCAGTTTGATGCTGAGCAGAAAATTGATGTTTTTAGGTGATCAGAACTGGACGAGAGCATTTCTGTCTGATAAAACCCCACCACAGCACAGCAAATGATTTACCCTATCCTTGCCTTCTCCCAAAATAATTATATTGGTTCAGAATACCTTCTTTTTAAACTATGTTGTTTATGGCCTTGATACCTGTTATATTTACATTCAAAAACAGGGATTACTTTTTTAGTGGAACTTCACATTTGCTTCACATAAAGCATAACAAGCTGCCTGTCTGTTTTAAATAATGACTACAAGCAGGAGGCGTTGTATCCTAGTTTCGATTTTGCATTTATGTGATTGTAAGTCTTGAAGGTACAGTTACAAAACCCAGAGGTGATTTTTCAAGTTGTGATAACCATCAAAGTTGAACTTGTAGTCTTCATTCTAGGATGGGGAAAATGACTACAATCGTGCTAATTTTGCATAACGTGATATTGCATGACTTTGTCAGCTTTGTTCAGAATATGATCTGTGCTCCTTTCAAACCAACTCTATGAAACAGATGATTATTATTATCGTTATTATTATTACTACCCGTTAAAGCCATACCTTAGAGCTGAGCAGGACAAGAATTCAAAGTGCAGACTGGGCTCAAATCTTGGCTTCATGTCATAACTAAAGTGCATGATCCTGGGCAAATCATTTCATCTCAGTGCGCCGAATGTTTCAGAATTGGAATGCCAGGTACAGGTTTTGTGTTGTGGGGAGTGTGCTGCCATGATGTGAAGGCACAGGTCTTATTTCTGCTCTGCTCGGTTGGGCTCATTGAGCCAAGCCTGACCCAATAGGGTTGCTGTTGCTCAGTTCTACACACGCACACTTTGGCCCTCTCCAGCTTGCAGCACAGCTCGATGTTGCCGTGCCAATTTCCTCATCTCGTGCACCTGGATAGTAAAGTTTCACAAGTTGTGTATGTTAACATTATGAATATTTTTTCCAGTTTCCTTGAAGTGCTTTATGACACATTTACATTAGATTGCCATTCTCTCTGCTCTTCTAATGACCCAGATTGCAACATTGTCATTGCCCCCCCCCCCCAACACTCGATACCAGGGAAAATGGTTAAGCGCTATGACCCCAGGACATCTCTCTGCACCGACTAATCACAAACTGTAATTGGATGGTAAGTAATTGTAATGTTTTATTTATACAGCACTTACAGGTGGAGCACGTCAAAGCGCTTCAAGGCGGGAAGGGAACACGAAAATACAGTAATCATTCTTAGGCCTTGCAGTTTCTGAATTATCTAAACAGAAAAACTAGGCCTGACAGCATTTCTACTAGCGCAAGTGCCTTTTAAGTGGAAGGGGGAAGAAACTGAACAGAGTGGTGGAAGGAGGAACAGAAAGTGTGTGTAGTGTATGGGAGATCCCAGAGAACGCCTAACGAGAAAAAACATTTAGAACAGGAAATTCCTAATTCACATCCTGAACGCGTAGACATTGTGTATACTACACAAGTCACCCAGGAGAATATTCCACATGTTCACAGCCAAAATGGAGGAGACCTGCTTGATAGCCTTGAGCGACGGAAGCGATTGATAGTCATTGTCCACCTAGCTACAGCTCTTTGAGGGCGAGAGGATCATTGTCCACCCAGCTGGAGCTCTTTGAGGACAAGAGGATCATTGTCCACCTAGCTGCAGCTCTTTGAGGGCGAAAGGATCATTGTCCACCTAACTTCACCGCTTTGAGGACGAGAGGATCATTGTCCACCTAGCTGCAGCTCTTTGAGGGTGAGATAATCATTGTCCACCTAGCTGCAGCTCTTTGAGGGCGAGAGGATCATTGTCCACCTAGCTGCACCTCTTTGAGGGCGAGAGGATCATTGTCCACCAAGCGGCAGCTCTTTGAGGACAAGAGGATCATTGTACACCTAGCTGCAGCTCTTTGAGGGCGAGAGGATCATTGTCCACCTAGCTGCAGCTCTTTGAGGGCGAGAGTATACGTACAATTTCAAGCATTGTCTGGGATATTTAGGAGCACGTCCAAGCCTTGTGAGCCAAGGCGAGAGGTTTGAAAGTGATTCTTGCTATTACTGGCAGCCAGTGTAGCTGTCTCAATATAGGTGTATTATGTGCATGCGTAGGAGCGTTGGGCCACCATGAGCGTGGAATTTTTTTCTAATAACCGCAAACAATGGATAGTTTAGTTGGCGGCTCCGGCATAAAGAAAATTGCAGCGGTCTAACTTTCCACACACGGTGGCTCTAGCCATGGTGGCGCAGTGACACACTGACCACAGCGGTCTAATCTGCCTAAGAAGAGGATATATGAACAGTGGTAGATTTACTTGGGAGGACAAAGATAAAGACGAGTCGATAATAATAACTAACGTTTTGAAAAAGGTTTGCAGTTTAATTGTGTAACCCGATATGAACATTTCTAAGTAGACCTCAAGGTTTTTTTGGAGAGACTGAGGTGACCATCATTAGGAGCTCTGTCTCATCCTTTGTATCTGTCACTATTACCAGGTCCAGGCAAACTTTAAAAAGTAGTGCAAGGGGTCCCATTTATTTATAAGTGAGACATAACTCATCGTTTGACAGATACAAACTTGGAGCAAGTCGCTATGCCTCTACCTGACCCCCAAATTGACAATTTGCTAGATCTGTCAATCTACATCAATTCTGACTCAATGGACCCTGTGAGGCACTTGAGTCAAAATGATACAAATTACATTGTGATTGATGAATGCCCAAGGGAAGATGACAAAGCCTCAATATGTCTAGAACTATCACGCAAGGAGATTTCGGACACATCTCTAGATTGCTCAGTCCGAACCATTTTGTCTCTTCAATCAATCTCTGAAACTGAAGGGTCTACAGTGGAGAATGTGAGTATCACAGACAGAGGAACTCACTACCCACATAATAACACATTTGTGAGTGGTCGTTCTGCCGGAGCACTCAAGGATCCTTTTGATGAGTTAAAGGTCCCAATGTTTATTGATCCAATGACGCACAAACCGAATTTTGCCATAAGAATGCCAGAAATCCCAGAGCCTGAGACAAACAGGCTAACCTTGAATTGAACATATGTTTTGTTATTACTAAAGTCCATCCCCCAGTTAAAGGATATCGAATCAGCTGACATAAAGTGGGTGATCTTTGATGCAGAAACTCGACTAGATAATTTACGAATCGACCTTTGGGAGAAGTCAATGACGAACAGGATACTGTCAACATCGAGATTGCTAATAAAATTGGGATTCTCCTGTGTGCAGATCAGGGAGCTCGACCAGAATGAAAGCCAATCAATCACTATTGGGAGAAATAATGCAAGATATAACCAAGTAAGAAGTTTAGATGAGAGAAATATCACTCCCATCACGTGCAGTGAAAGAAACAAGCCCTCTGGGACCAGTGAACTTTATCCAGAAAGAGACAGAGGAACTCAAGGGAAAGTGCAATACCGAAATCCCTTTCAACAAGAGTTTGATGACAGTCATGACACCAGTCAAGAACAGTTGAACCAAAATTCATAACTACCAACCAAAGAAGACCACTCTAAGTGGTCACTAAGCTGGTGGAATACGAGAGGCCACTCACATCTTTTCAACCAACCAGTTCCTGAATTGTCAGAATTCCAAATGATCTGCCTCCAAGAGACATGGCTGAGTGATCGGCCATGTTGTGAAGGATAGTTGACACTCGTGAACCCGGCCATACAAAATACTTTAGGCCAACCTTTAGCAGGTCTGATCACATTGATCAAAACTGATTGGGAATGGTCTTTGATTGAAGCTGTGAATCTCAATCCGTAGATTCAATATACGATCTTAAATATCCATGATAATACGACTCTGGAGAGCTCACACAAGAATAAGAAATCTTCCTTAAGCTATATGATAATCTTGAACATCTATTGGAATAATGCTGCTATCAATGATGAGATCTTCATAGGTGTCGTTTTTCTAACAATTGACACAATCGGCGATAAATATCCAGATTTAGAGTTGATCATTTGCGGTTACTTGAATATTCACCTATTAGATAATAAAGGACAAAGAAAAGCCGTAGGCGATCTTTTGCAACGTGCACAGAGATGGTCGAAAGAAACAGCTTGCTGTAATCTGATACTTTGTAATGAGTCCACTGAGAATGGTCCCACATTGTTGCCAACATGGAATCGTGGGAATTCTGCATTATCAATTGACTATATGTTTACGTCATTGCTCTTGCACCAATCAATTTCAAAAATAGAGATTATCCCATCCCAGAAAAGTGATCATAATATGGTGATAATGGAAGCAACAAATGTGTTTCATCAAAGGAAGAGGGATATTGTATTACAACTAGAAGTCAATTCAAAACTGTCAAAACTAAGAATGAGCAAGTCCCAGGCTAGCTTATTGCCACATTTGTTTAAAAAAGCAGTCCTAGATGACACAACAAAATTGAGTTATGATTGGATCCTGGTCCCTTTTCAAAAGCCATGTTCTCTTGCAATTGTGCCACCGCATAAACATCAATAGAACCAGGAATTGGCCGATAAAAAAAAAATACTTGGGAAAACCATACGGACTATAAAAAAGAATGATAATCTGGAAAAATTTGCAAAGATAAAGATAGCGAAACAAACCTTTAACAACTGGAAGAAAGCACATTTAATGGGGATGGCACAAAACGATGCTGACACGATACTAGCAATATTCAAAAATCTGAATCTTAGAGATCTACGGTCGCTGTTGAATAACAATGCTCAATACCAACACCAGATGGTATCAAATGTTACAGAAGAAAAATGAATTGAACATTTCTCCACCCTTTATAAAGATCAACCAGCGGATGAGTAGCAGCAGAAGTCCGTCCATAAATGGCACCTCGAATGGAAAACTGAAGATATCATCGAAACAATTCAGCACCTGAAAGTTCACGCGCCCTCGGTCCTGATGGCCTGTCTAATGCAGCATTAAAACAAGATCCTGTTGCCTGGAAAAACATGATAGTGCAGATTATAAGACTCATTAACAAATTATATCAGATACCATCATCATGGAATAAAGCAACCCTGATTCCCATATTCAAACAAGGCAAATGTGATGACCCAGCTAACTATCGGCCAATAGCCCTTCTGGACCCTTTAGGTAAGTTATTTGCATCATTCCTCCTGAAGAATCTAAAGACTCGGGCTAAAGAAACAAACCGATTAGCAATACGACATAGCGGCTTCACCGCGAATGTGAGCACTAACATCAATCTGCTGGCACTAAACCTGATAAAACATGAAGCTGTGATTACAAAGACAGTGGTTCATGCAATCTTTGTTGATCTCACAATGGCATTTCACTCTATTAATAGACAGAAATTATGAGCCAAATTGTCAGCGTGGAAGTGTCCTGCGGAAATATTAGAACCCATCAAACTTCTCTACACAAATACATCAGTAGTAGTTAGACTGTCAAAAAATGGAGCAAAATCTGCAGCAATTAACACCTGGAATGGCTTGAAACAAGGCTGCCCACTGGCAGCCTCATTATATAGCCTTTATACAGGAGATCTCAAGAAAAACATAAACTATCCCGCTCTTAATCCTCCTAAAATCAACTCGATCCCAACACCGATCCTGATATATGCAGACGACATAATATTGATGGACAAAACAAGCTGCGCTTGAAAGTCAGCCTGCAAACAATGGGGGATTATATGTCCTACAATGGGCTAAAAGTGAATTCGAAGAAAAAAAAAATATGTCTTTGACAAAGCAGCCGTACAGAAAGAAAAAGATATGCACATTTCAGATTGACAGGAAATCAGTTGAAGAAGTTTCCACCTTCAAATACTTAAGAGTCCTAATTAATCAATCGAAAAATGAACGGGAATGGGCGGCTGATATAGAAGGGAAAATACAGCCGCTGGCCCGGCAAGGCTGTCTATTGCCAAGAAAACATGGCAAATTCTTGATGAAGCTAGTTATCACCTTCTACCGACAAAAGGCGATCCCCATTATCACCTATGGGAGCGAAGCTATGTTGAAAGCGGATAGCATAAATAAAAATATTGCGATTTCCAAACAATTTCCCGATGCCATGATAAGACACAAAATCGCTACCCAATCCTGGCCTCCATGGTGCGATGGAAACAATTCAATCTGCTCCGAAAATTGCTGACCGACGACGAAACAACATCTATCCAGCTATTACGGAGTACAAAGGTCAGTTTGAATAATACGCTCCTGAAGAGTTGGACAGAACAACTAAAGGCAAAACTAGCAAAGACATATCTCTAGATATGTTATTATACCTACCACAGCAGGCTAAAATTAAGTTGCAAAGGAACGATTGGTTGATAACATGCAAAGAAAACATTAAATACAGCATTAACATCGAGTGTGGTGCTGATTTAAGATCCATCAACTAACTTCCAGCCTACCTATGTCTTTTTCCATATGCAAAAGTTTGGGACTGCATCTAATCCTGACTCGAGAAAGATTATCTAAAACCAAGCAGCTTGCATCTGCAGAAAGCTATTGCCAGTTTTGTTTGATCCCAGAGGAGCCAGAAACATTGTACCATCTAATCATGTCATGCACGGCACTGGCTCAGAAGCGTGCCCTATTTGGATCCTTGTTTGGCATTGAAAAGTTGCAGCTAGAGCCTGCCGCAAGATGGGGTAAACTAATGAGTGGGCAGGATAAGAAATCAATTTTTACCCTCACACAATTCATTACAAACATCTTGGATCTGGATAACTTATAATATAAGGAAGTGAACAGACTTTGTTTTTATGGTCTTGTAATGCGAAGCTAGGATTTTTTGTTCATATTTTTTTCTTTTCTATATATATTACATCCGTGGCCATGTAGTTATGGTTAAGTTGCTGTTTCCATAGGAAGTGCACTTTTTGGGCGGCTTTTAACTTCGCTTCCCCTGGACGAATCCGCACCAAACTTTGCAAATAAAGTATATGGCCCACTCTGAACTTTCTTGCAAAGTTTGGTGAGGTTTGGTCCGGGGGGGCAAAGTTATACGGGGGGTCCCAAAACTATTTTTTTCCCTTAGACATAATGGGAAAAAACTTTGCTCACGCCTACAGCCCAAACCGCTGGACGGATTTACACCAAATTTGCAGCAGGAGCGGCGGCTTGGTCCCGAAAGCGTGCTTTTTTTATTTGGTGTAAAACCGTCCAGTAGTTTTTAAAAAAAAGAAAAAAATGTAAGTGAAAAAAATTAGTGATATCTGTGTCCGCTTCGTGGACACACTTCCCTGTTAGCTCCGCGGACAGGACGGGGATTGGGCAAGTGATTTGCGTGATGTCCGCGGACATCTGACGTGCTCTCCCATTGGCTGTAGTAAAGCGTGCAGTGCGTCTTATTTTGAGAGACACCCGCCATCTTAGTTTATTGTTCGTATATTGGCATTTGTGGCAAGCTCTGCGGTGACTTCAGACTTCACAAGTGATTATCAAAACGTAACAAGCGAAAATTCCGATGCAATAAGATCAGAGGACAGCGGGGCCTTGAATGGGGCTGTGTGAGGCTCATGTGGATTACACTTCCTGAAAGTGCCAGGCTGCTGCAGACTGGTACACGGTGGCCTGCGGAGGACCCACCCCCGCTCATTACCCGTGTCTCCCTCCTGTATCCCCCACCCCCCGCTCTTTACCCGTGTCTCCCTCCTGTACCCCCCGACCCCCTGCTCAAGCCCATGTCTCCCTCGTGTTTCCCCCCACCCCCTGCTCATTACACGTGTCTCCCTCGTGTTCCCCCCACCCCCCGCTCATGTCCTGTGAATCTCTCCTGTTGCCCCTCACCCCCGGTCATGCCCCGTGTCTCCCTGCTGTTTCCCCCCACCCCCTGCTCATGCCCCGTGTCTCCCTCGTGTTCCCCCACACCCTGCTCATGCCCCGTGTCTCCCCTGTTCCCCCATCCCCTGCTCATGCCCCGTGTCTCCCCTGTTCTGCCCACCCCCCGCTCAAGCCCTGTGTCTCCCCTGTTCCCCCCCACCCACTGCTCATGCCCTGTCTCCCTCCTGTTCCCCCCGCCCCCCGCTCATGCCCCATGTCTCCCCTGTTCCCCCCACCCCCCGCTCATGCCCCGTGTCTTCCTGACATTCCCCCACCCTCCGCTCATGCCCTGTGTATCCCTCCTTTTCCCCCCCACCCCCGCTCATGCCCCGTGTCTCCCCTGTTCCCCCCCCACCCCCGCTCATGCCCTGTGTCTCCCTCCTGTGCCCCCCACCCCCCGCTCTTGCCCCGTGTCTCTTATCTGTTACCCCCTACCCCCTGCTCATGCCCCATGTCTCCCTCTTGTTGCCCCCCACCCCCCACTCATGCCCCGTGTCTCTCTCGTGTTCGCCCCACCCCCCGGCTCATGCCCCGTGTCTCCCTCTTGATGCCCCTCATGCCCCATGTCTCCCTCGTGTTCCCCCCAACCCCCGCTCATGCCCCGTGTCTCCCTCGTGTTCCCCCACCCCCCGCTCATGCCCCGTGTCTCTCTCCTGTTGCCCCACACCCGCGGTCATGCCTCGTGTCTCGCTGCTGTTGCGCTCCACCCCCCGGTCATGCCCCGTGTCTCCCTGCTGTTGCCCCCCACCCCCTGCTCATGCCCCATCTCTCTCTCCTGTTACCCCCCAGCCCTCCTCATGCCCCGTGTCTCCCTCGTGTTAGCCCCACCCCCCTCTCATGCCCCGTGTCTCCCTCCTGTTGCCCCCACCCCCCGCTCATGCCCCGTGTCTCCCTCGTGTTCCCCCACCCCCCGCTCATGCCCCGTGTCTCCCTCCTGTTGCCCCGACCCCACGCTCATGCTCTGTGTCTCTCTCCTGTTACCCCCACCCCCCGCTCATGCCCCATGTCTCCCTCGTGTTGCTCCCCACCCCCCGCTCATGTCCCGTGTCTCCCTCTTGTTCCCCCCACCCCCCGCTGATGCCCTGTGTCTCTCTCCTGCTACCCCATCCCCCTCTCATGCCCCGTGTCTCTCTCCTGTTGCCCCCTACCCCCGCTCATGCCCGTGTCTCTCTCCTGTTGCCCCGCACCCCCCTCTCATGCCCCGTGTCACTCTCCTGTTGCCCTCCACCCCCGGTCATGCTCTGTGTCTCCCTACTGTTGCCCCCCAACCCCCACTCATGTCCCATGTATCTCTCCTGTTACCCGGCACCCCCCGCTCATGCCCTGTGTCTCTCTCCTGTTGCCCCCCCCGGTCATGCCCTGTGTCTCGCTGCTGTTGCCCTCCACCCCCCGCTCAAGCCCCGTGTCTCTCTCCTGTTCCCCCCCACCGCCCGGTCATGCCCCGTGTCTCCCTGCTGTTGCCCCCCACTCCCCGCTCATGCCCCGTATCTCTCTCCTGTTACCCCCACCCCCTGCTCATGCGCCATGTCTCTCTCCTGTTGCCCCCCACCCCCTGCTCATTCCCCGTGCCTCTCTCCTGTTGCCCC
Organism: Ambystoma mexicanum; assembly: GCF_040938575.1. Classification (NCBI taxonomy): domain Eukaryota; kingdom Metazoa; phylum Chordata; class Amphibia; order Caudata; family Ambystomatidae; genus Ambystoma; species Ambystoma mexicanum. Next base: position 1,094,460,222 of record NC_090929.1, read on the forward strand.
CAAACCCCGGTCATGCCCTGTGTCTCTCTCCTGTTACCCCACACTCCCCTCTCATGCCCCGTGTCTCCCTGCTGTTGCCCCCCACCCTCCGCTCATGCCCTGTGTCTCCCTGCTGTTGCCTCCCACCCCCGCTCATGCCCCATGTCTCCCTGCTGTTGCCCTCCACCCTCCGCTCATGCCCCGTGTCTCCCTTCTGTTGCCCCCCACCCTCAGCTAATGCCCGTGTCTCTCTCCTGTTACCCCCACCCCTTCTCATGCCCCGTGTGTCTCTCCTGTTACCCCTCATCCCCCTCTCATGCCCCGTGTCTCGCTCCTGTTTCCCCCACCCCCCTCTCATGCCCCGTGTCTCTCTCCTGTTGCCCCCCACCCCAGGTCATGCCCCGTGTCTCCCTGCTGTTGCCCCCCACCCCCCGCTCATGCCCCGTGTCTCTCTCCTGTTACCCCCACCCCCCGCTCATGCCCCGTGTCTCCCTCTTGTTAACCCCACCCCCTCTCATGCCCCGTGTCTCTCTCCTGTTGCCCCCACCTCCCGGTCATGCCCCATGTCTCCCTGCTGTTGCCCCCCACCCCCTGCTCATGCCCCGTGTCTCTCTCCTGTTACCCCCTAAACCCCTCTCATGCCCCGTGTCTCTCTCCTGTTACCCTCCACCCACCTCTCATGCCCCGTGTCTCTCTCCTGTTGGCCCCCACCCCCCGCTCATGCTCCGTGTCTCTCTCCTGTTACCCCATCCCCCTCTAATTCCATGTGTCTCCCTCGTGTTCGCCCCACCCCCGCTCATGCCCTGTGTCTCCCTGCTGTTGCCTCCCACCCCCCGCTCATGCCCTGTGTCTCTCTCATGTTGCCCCCCACCCCCCGCTCATACCCCATGTCTCTCTTCTGTTACCCCCCAGCCCCCGCTCATGCCCTGTGTCTCCCTCGTGTTTCCCCCACCCCCTGCTCATGCCCCGTGTCTCCCTGCTGTTGCCCCCCACCCCCCGCTCATGCCCTGTCGCCCTGCTGTTTCCCCCCACCCCCCGCTCATGCCCCGTGTCGCTCTCCTGTTACCCCTCACCCCCCCTCTCATGCCCTGTGTCTCTCTCCTGTTACCCCCACCCCCCTCTCATGCCCTGTGTCTCTCTCCTGTTGTCCCCAACCCCCGGTCATGCCCCGTGTCTCTCTGCTGTTGCCCCCCACCCCCTGCTCATGCCCCGTGTCTCTCTCCTGTTACCCCCACCCCCCTCTCATGCCCTGTATCTCCCTTGTGTTCCCCCCACCCCCCGCTCATGCCCCGTGTCTCCCTGCTGTTGCCCCCCACCCCCGATCATGCCCTGTGTCTCTCTCCTGTTGCCCCCCACCCCCCGGTCATGCCCCGTGTCTCCCTCCTTTTGCCCCCCACACCCCGCTCATGCCCCATGTCTCTCCTGTTATCCTCCACCCCCCTCTCATGCCCCATGTCTCACTCGTGTTCCCCCACCCCGCTCATGCCCTGTGTCTCCCTGCTGTTGCCCCCCACCCCCCGCTCATGCCCCGTGTCTCTCTCCTGTTACCCCCTGTTCATGCCCCGTGTCTCCCTGCTGTTGCCCCCCACCCCCGCTCATGCCCCATGTCTCCCTGCTTTTGCCCCCCATGCCCCGCTCATGCCCCGTGTCTCCCTCCTGGTCCCCCCTACCCATGCCCTGTTGTGTTCTCTTTATACACCCCGCCTTCCCTTTCAATGGTGTCCATCTTGGTAAAAGATTTTCCTTCCTACACCGGGACGCTGCAGGCGTTCCGGTGTGGGAAGAAAAATCTTTTTTTTTACCACCCCAGGTTCCCACTTTGAGAACCTAGGATGCTAGTGGTCTTCATCCATTGAAAAGGACGTTATGGTTACGTTGCACTAATAAAAAACTATGAAATTCAATGAAAAAGCTTTGTTAAAGGGACATTATGGTTAAGTTGCACTAATAAAAACCTATGAAAGCCAATGAAAAAACTTTGTTAAAGGGACGTTATGGTAAAGTTGCACTAATAGAAACCAATGAAATTCAGTGAAACAAACTTTGTTAAAGGGACGTTATGGTAGTTGTGCTATTAAAAACCTATGAAATTCAGTGAAAAAAGTTGGTAAAGGGACATTATGGTTAAGTTGCGCTACTAAAAACCTATGAAATTCAGTGAAAAAAGTTGGTAAAGGGACATTATGGTTAAGTTGCGCTACTAAAAACCTATGAAATTCAGTGAAAAAACTTTGTTAAAGGGACATTATGGTTCCAAGTAAAACCGAAAAACCCTTCAAATTCGCCAGTTATGGTAAGCTAAGCAACCATAACTCGCGCCACCACCGTGCACTGCTAAGCCTAACACCCAGGACATCAAAGATGACATCACAAATGTCATTGATGACATCACTGATGACATCACACGTGCATTTACCTTTCATGTAAAGTCTGTACAAGGAATTCTTATTGTAATGTTAATAAAAAAAGTGTCAAAGATTATTGGAATAAATATCAGTGCATTAAGCTATGCATTGATACAAATAGCATTATATTATTAACTTCAATCCAGTATACTAAGGTACTCATGTAGAAACATAGGCACTGTGTGCAGCATACATGATGGAGGTGCAATATTCATAAGCTTGCCCTGTTGAATAGTGAAATGACAACTGTTTTCATATTAGAGTTTTGCGTATAATGAAACTTGTGATAAGTAGGTAATAAAACCCACTTACTACATAATTGCATTATTATAGACAAATCACAAAGAGACAACACCACATGCAAATATGAATATATACAAGGGAATTGAAGTAAGAAAAAAACAGCAATAGTAGCAGAAAGTGTTTTAACCTAATTGATTACCTTTATGCAGAGAAATGATTGCTCTGTTTCAAAGCTGTTACTTACCCTATCTATATATATCACATGAGGTGTCTGAACCCTAAGGAAAATAGTATGAGTACAACATATAAAAATATGAGCATATACAGGGAAAGTACAGTAATAAAAAAACATCAGAACTATCAGAAAGTGCTGATAACTCTACTGATAATTTTAATGCACAAAAAGGATTGCTGTCTTTCAAGGGTGTGTCTTCCCCTATGTATATGTTTCATATGATATGCCTGGACCATAAGGGAATTATTGTAAGAACATACTTGAAGGATAAGTCTACAAACATACTACCTTTTCCACTTTTAATTCCTGACTGTTACTAAAGAAAACCATGTGGCCTAGATATATCAGGAAAGGAAAAAAGTGGCCATGTAGTTATGGTTAAGTTGGTGTTTCCATAGGAAGAGCACTTTTTGGGTGGCTTATAACTTCGCTGCCCCTGGACGAATCCTCACCAACCTTTGCATAAATAGTATACGGCCCACTCTGCATTTTTTCGCAAAGTTTGGTGAGGATTCGTCCAGGGGGGAAAAAGTTATAGGGGGGGAACCCAAAATTATTTTTTTTCCCATAGACTGAATGGGAAAAAACCTTTGCTCGCGCCTACAGCCCAAACCGCTGGTCGGATTTTCACCAAATTTGGACCAGGAGCAGCGGCTTCCCTGTTCGCTCCACGTACAGTGTCCTGATTGGCCGATCGGCTCACAGCATGTCCGCAGACATGCAACGTGTTCGCTGATTGGACGTTGTGGAGCGCGTCAGATTTTCGGTGGCGCCTGCCATCTTGGATTTGCGGATGTCCGCGGACAGCGCGGTGAAATTTGGTTCAAAATTTGTATTTAGTAGAGTGTGTTGGTGTGTAGGAGTGTTTGGGGAGGGTGGGAGAGTATGAGATAGGTTGAAATGTGGTAGACGTTCTTGTTGTGTTCGATTTGTCTGCGGACATCACGGTGTTCTGAAATGTTCTAAATAAATTGAATGGGGGGTGTTCTGAGTACTCAATATGTGTCCGTTTTGTTTGGAAGCAAGCTGAAACTGTTCTAAGAACACTCGCGGTGACCAGAAATGTTTGTAAATAAACAAAATGGGGGTGTCCTGGGGACGCTGTCTGTATCGTTCTCTGGCAAGTTGAATGTGTTCTAAGAACACTCGCGGTGTCCTGAAATGTACGCAAATAAACAAAATGGGGGTGTTCTGATGACGCTGTCCGTATTGTTCGTTGTCAAGTTGAAGATGTTCTAAGAACTCTCGCGTTGTCCTGAAATATTCATAGGGGGTGTCCTGAGGACGCTGTCTGTATTGTTCTCTGACAAGTTGAATGTGTTCTAAGAACACTCGCAGTGTCCTGAAATGTTCGTAGGGGGTGTTCTGAAGACACTGTCCGTATTGTTCGATAGCAAGTTGAATGTGTTCTAAGAACACTCGTGGTGTCCTGAAATGTTCGTAGGGGGTGTTCTGATGATGCCGTCTGTCCTGAGGATGCTGTCCGTATTGTTCTTTGGCAAGTTGAATGTGTTCTAAGAACACTTGCGGTGTCCTGAAATGTTCGCAAATAAACAAAATGGGGGTGTCCTGAGGACGCTGTCCGTATTGTTAGTTGTGAAGTTGGAAGTGTTCTAAGAACACTCGTGATGTCCTGAAATGTTCGTAGGGGGTGTTCTGATGATGCTGTCCGTCCTGAGGACGCTGTCCGTATTGTTCTATGTCAAGTTGAATGTGTTCTAAGAACACTCGCGGTGTCCTGAAATGTTCGCAAAAAAACAAAATGGGGGTGTTCTGAGGACGCTGTCCATAGTATTCTTTGTCAAGTTTATTCTGTTCTAAGAACACTCGTGGTGTCCTGAAATGTTCGCAAATAAACAAAATGGCGGTGTTCTGAGGACTCTGTCCGTATTGTTCGTTGTCAAGTTGGAAGTGTTCTAAGAACTCTTGCGTTGTCCTGTGATGTTCGTAGGGTGTGTCCTGAAGACGCTGTCCGTATTGTTCCTTGTCAAGTTGAAATTGTTCTAAGAACTCTCGTGGTGTCCTGAAATATTTGTAAATAAACAAAATGGGGGTGTTCTGAGGACTCTGTCCGTATTGTTTGATGGTAAGTTGAATGTGTTCTGAGAACACTCGTGGTGTCCTGAAATGTTCGTAGGGGGTGTACTGAAGACGCTGCCCGTATTGTTTGTTGTCAAGTTGAAAATGTTCTAAGAACTCTCGCGGTGTCCTGAAATGTTCGTAAATAAACAAAATGGGGGTGTTCTTAGGACGCTGTCCGTATTGTTCGTTGTCAAGTTGGAAGTGTTCTAAGAACAGTCATAATGTCCGCGGACATTAAATGTTTCCATAGGCCATAGTTGAAATGTTTTACTCTATGGGTGTGATATGCTGCAGTGGTTATGGCCAGGGCATAGAGTGTTGGGTGCATGCCCATTTCGCCATGCACCCAACACTCTATGCCCTGGCCACAACCCCCGCAGCATATCACACTTATAGTTGCTTAGAACTTTGGGTCAAAAACAAATTTATAAGGAACAAAGTTATAAGATACTTTGGGTGTGATATACTGCGATGGTTGTGGCCAGGGCATAGAGTGTATAATATACTTACTGTTTGGTTAAGTAACTGGAGTGCATGTATTTCTTGTTAATTTCTGTTATAAAAGAGAATAGCATGTTAGTATTAGTATTTTGTAATGACTTTTTACATTGTATAATTAACATTATTTATTTTTTTTTTTGGACCCTCATATTTAGTAGATTAGAAACCAGAGTACTGTGCAATTTGCTCAGTTTCTGTGTTCGTTGCTAAAATCATTGGGTCTGTGGGAGAAAAAAAAATCCATGTAGGATTAAAAAAAAAACTTTTTCCGTTACGCTACGGTTTATTTGTTTGTTTGTTTTCAGTGTTCACTTGTTGTTTCTGGGCAATGCTTTATACATTGGCTTGTTGCATTTTTTTGGAGCATTAACATATTATTTATTTGTTTGGATATTAATCAATTTTGGAGGAGTTAGATACCAGTAGGTGTATTCTAACTGCCTATTCTTTTTATATATTTTAGTGGTATTGATTTATCTGTTTGGGTATTGTTAAATTTTGGGACAGTTAGATACCAATTGGTGTATTCTAACTGCCTATTTTTTAATATATTTTAGTGGTATTGATTTATCTGTTTGGGTATTGTTAAATTTTGGGACAGTTAGATACCAATTGGCGTATTCTAACTATCTATTTTCTGCTCTAATTTGCTGGTATTCATTTATCTGATTAGTTGTTGTAGAATCTTTGGGCAGTTAGATAGCTTTTAGAATATTCTAACAGTTTACATTTTTTTACTACAAGTTTACTTAGGGTTTAAGTACAGTTTAGTTATCAAATTTTGGTTTTAAGAACATTCAATAAGCGTTTGTAAGATTTGCTGGTAATCTCTGCTTTAGAGTAATGGTACTATCATTACATTGAACCCATCCAAATTTCTTTTTTATATATGCAGTGTAGTGACCTGAATTGGTTGTTGCTCCTGCGTGGTAGATTATACCTATTGTTGTGAAGGTTTTCTTACCAAGTGATATTTGACCATGTGTGAATCCAGTCAGCTTGCAGTTGTTTTTGGTACCATCTGCATTGTAACGTAGAAGCATTAGTATTACGTAGTTACTATGTGTTTTTATTAGTAACGTGGAGCGATTATCTGAATTGCAGGTAGAACATAATCTACCATGGTTTGCATTTGTACAAGTTGCTGAAATGGAATGGATTCACAATTAGGTATTGATATATATATACAAAGCGTTCATTGGGGATTTGTTCTTCTGTCACATTGTTGCAGAGAGTGCATGTATGTTTCCACATGTATGAAATCTGGAAAATTTCATTTATAGGTATGTTTTTGTTTTCCAGTACTTGTAGTAACTACAATAGAAATTCTTGTGGATCTTCCTGTGAGTTTATAGTGAATTTCACCATTCCAGCACAGTAGTCCAATTGTTGTCTTATTCCATAAACACTATATGTGTTATCAGGATTGTTTGCTGCATTTCTGTGAAGTACTAACATTTGCAAACACAATGGGTCTGTACTGTGTAAGTAAATGTTGTCAACAATTGGGGGTAATTGAAATAGAATATTCATTGCTACATTTGCATAGCAACTTACACCAACTATATTTGAGAGTTTAAATGGACCATGTAGTTCTGTATCTGACTGCTTTTTTTGGAGTTTGTCGTCTTTCTTTGAAGAAGTACCTGGTTTACTTTCCCTAATTGATTCTTTTTTGCTTGTGGTACTTGATGAAGTATTAGTTTCTTTTACTCTCTTTGGAGGATTTGTAGTGACATCCTGTTGCATTTCTGTTTGATTTATTTTTCTTTTATAACGTTTTACTTTTTATGGAACAGAATATGTGTTTAGATGGGGGGTGTATAGTGAGCGAAGTCTATTGTATTCTAAAATGCAAGGAATACCAGCGTTTACTTTACTTGCATCAAAGTTGATTAGAAATATACCGTCAAGTGTACGTAAGCATGATAGTGCTAAGTAGCTCATGCCTTCTTTAAAGACTGTGTTACCAATATCTATCATTGCTTTGTCTAGGGTAAGACCTTGTGATTTACGAATTGTGACTGCGTATGCAAGAGTTAGAGAAAATTGTTCTCTGCGTACATACATGTCTTTGAAGAGAAGGAATTGAGCTGTTGAGCATCCTATCCTTTTTACTTCTGAAAGTTTGTCAAAGAGAATATTGACAAACTGAATTTTGTTGTCATGTGGGTATGTTTGAAAGCCAACAACTGTACCCAGTGCTCCATTAACTAGTCCTTGGTCCACGTCAAGGTTACGTTTAAGCATTACTCTGCAATTTACAGATAATATTTAAATCTTTTCTAAGCCTGCTGTGTTTGAGATTGATTTTTCTAAACTATTTAGTCTTGTTGTGGCTTGGTCACAATTAGGTAGTGTCATACCATGTACATCTAGTTTGTCTGTGGCGCTAATTTCCATTATTGGTTGCATTTCTTTACTTAACATTATTTCATTGAATTTGAATCAGCTTGCAAGAGTTGGCATTAAGGCCATACAATTGACATTTGTGTGGGCTAATTGTTCCATAACATCTGTAGCACATGCATTATCGCCATAAAGTGCATTAATGTGCCTGGTTTTGAATATTGTTTCTGCTTCTTTAGAAAGTATACCGACTCTGATACTTTTTAAGATGTTGGCATAAGTGAGATCTGCAGATTGCCGTATGTTTTCTGTTAATTCTCTGTATTGGAATTGTTGCCAAAGGTTGACAATTCCAATGCTGCCAACAGTTTTACAGCAGAGTTTGTGTCCTAATGTTTTAAAAATAGGCTCACCTTTTACTGGTGTCAATTGAAGAAGATCTCTGAAAACAATAATGTGTTTTCCTGCAAAGAGCTCTTCATAGTTTGATTTGAGTACTTCTTGTAATCTGAGGCGAATCATAGCCAACATTAGGTTGGAGACCATGCTATGTTCATCTATTAGTAGCATTTTCATTTGTTTCAATACTCTGCGTAGTTCCATTGCAGCTTCTGCAGAAACTTTGTAATAGTCTAATTTGTTCTGGTGCTCTACTGGCAATAGTAGTAATCGGTGTAACGTGACACCACCTATGTTGTGGGCAGCTAAACCTGTGGGGGCAGTGACAACAGCTGACAGTCTGTTATTTGTCAATTGTTGAAGAAACTTACTGATGATTCTGATTAGGAATGTTTTGCCAGAACCAGCTTCACCACTGACGTACAATAGTATAGGTTTATAATTATGGCAGGAACATTCTTCATTTTCATGTTGTACACCATGTGCAATTTGTTTTGTTACTTCTTGAAAAATGCTACGTTGCTCATTGTTTAGTTTTGATTGTAGTATAGTTAAGTCTTCTTTATCTTCATACTGACACATGGCGTTTTCTACTTCTATCATAGCTAATTCTGCCTCATTTATTATTAGTGGTTCTCCAAGTGGTTATTGGATTCTTGTTACAGAAGGTTGACTACTGTCAGGAGTTTCTTTATCTAGTTGGGCCTGGAGTTCTTCTTCGTGTTGCTGTTCATTGTGCAACATTGTTTTGTACTGTGTAAAGTTTACATCAGTTATAGTGCTTTCATTTGCTTTGAAAGCATCTTCATATGAGTCATAGTTATCTAGTATTTCTTCTTCTTTTCTCCATGATTTAAAGAGTTGTAGCAGGGACATGTAATATACTTCTTTATGTTGAGGAGTCTTTAATGACAATTTGATATGATTAATTAAATTTGGTTTAGTGAGTTTAATTAAGCTGCCTTCACAGTTTGTCACTCTGTATTTACCTTTTTTTCATCAGGTTTTATATTATTTTTGTATGTGTAGTTTTGGGCTATGTGGTAGTGACACATGGTTTCCAAAGTATTACTTCTGTTTGGGTAGTATGTGTCCAATAAATTGTTTTTTAAAATGTCTTGGCTGTTGGGATCAAGTTTGGCTATTTTTTCTATATCTTCGTAGGATTTTAGAACTGTTTTTCTAGATTTAGCTGGACCAAGACTTAGCCATACTATATTTTCAGATTTACCATACAATGCAGTACCAGTTAAACGATCAGCTGCTTCATATGATCCACATTCTCTATGGGAGAGCATTTTTATGCCCAAGATGTACAACTTCTGAGACACTGTTTTATCTGATGACACGTCATTCCAGAGGTCTTGGAGCTCTGTCTTTTCTGCTTTGGTTAAGTATGCTGTGACATATCGTGCAGCTGCAGTAGAATTGTCTGCAATGTACTGCACATCTATGTTTGCATTCCATAAGTGGGCAATGATTGCATTGTAATAATTGATATATTTTTCTTCTTCTTTTCTTTTTATGTAATATGTATTTTTAGGTGACTTACCTTTAACACTATGTCTAACTGAGACATGAGGTTGTTCACTTGACCTGTTTCTGTAACTGGTCTAGGGAAACCAAATCGGCATTTGGTGTCGTTTTTCCCTTTGTTTTTGTATTTGCGACAACAATATTTTCCACATTTGTGTCTTTGAAATTGTAAACTTTGTGCATGAAGATCACCATTTGTTGCTTGCAATGGAATTTCACAAGTGACATATTTTTCAATAAACTGTAAAACAGTGGCATCACTGTCTTTACCAAATATCGGAGCATCTTTAATCCATAAAAGCATGTGGATATGTGGTGCTCCTCTGGCTTGGTATTCTTTTCTCCAAAAGAAGTGTTGCACTTCTCCAAGGGGAGGAACAGTTTTATTACAAATAAAATGTAGCATAGCAATGAAGCGATGGTGAAAATATCTTGAAACATTAACAGGATACAAAGAACAAAGTTATCCAGGTGTTAGTATATCTATGTTTGTTTTGTTTTTGTTTGATATGCGTAGGAAATCATGTAAATCTTCCCATGCATATTCTGCACAACTTAATGTAACAAACCAAGTCGGTGGCCCAGGTTTCTGATCATACAACGTACATCTCCATGACGTCGAAACCAGTACTCTTTAGTACCACGCATATTTGCTAATAGATTTGTAATATTTGATTGTAAAACCTCATCCTTTTGTTGCACTTTTTGCAATAATTGTGTAGCTGTCATATTTTGAAAGTGTGATCCTGATTTTAATATGTGTGCAACTCCGTAACATAAAGTTGCTAGTTCACTTTCAAAGAGTAGGTGGAATATGTATTCCCAATGTGGATCTTCAGAATGCATCCGTAATGAGTGGTATTCTGAAGCTGATATTTGAATAGGTCTATCATCGTACCTTCCTCCTTTGCCAGTAGGAAAGAGTAGAGGAAAAGCACGTGCTTCTATACTTTTTTCCCATATGCTGATTGGTGATCCTTCTGTTTGACGCATTTGGTATGTTTCCAGTGCATCTTCTATGGTGTCATTAGAGTGCAAAGGATGAATTGTATAATGGTCTAAAGTATTTGATATTGTAGCAGGATCTAGGAGCTAAAACTGACCAGCTTCTTGTGTTTCTTGAATTATTTCAGTTGTATCCTTCAAGTTTTCTTCAATATTAATTTATTTGTAATATTCATTATTCTTTTTAAGATATTGCAAGGCATGTATAACTTTATGTAAATCGACCAGCTGTTGCCATTTTGTTTGTCTTTTGTAGGTACTCCATTTACTAAGATAATTAAAGATTGCTGCATTGGACTTTGCACTACTTTTCGACGAATGCCTTTTACCAATTCAGAGGGAGGTAATTTTGCTGTTTTTGGTTGAAGGCGTATTATTGCTTGAAATGGGTGCACTGTTTGAATTATGATGCTCTCATATAAATTAAGTTGTTGTAGGGGTTTATATAGTGGGTATAATTCCAAATTATTTGTGATAGCACGTGAAGGAGTTTGGTTGTTGTCAAGTTTTGTAGTGCACTAACTGCAAAGTATTAAGGGGTCAGTTATTTCGTATTTGTTTTCTGCTACAAGGTAGAGAGCTAATTCAAACCATTTAGAATCTTCATAGTCTATTTTGTATGATAGGTCTACAGTTTTTGTGTTACTTTTATAAAAAGTTCTGCGGCAACATACACACACATGGTTTGGTACTTCAGCTGATGTACTTTTAAATTTTAGTATTTCTTTTTTGTATGTGTTTAGTAAAAGGTTGCCATGTGTAGAATTGTTGCTAATTTGGTTTAAAGCTATTTCATTCTGTAAGTGGCTTTCACTTCCAAAATATTTTTTCTGGATATAGTCAATTTCTTCAAGTAGGTCTTTTGCTGTACCATGTAGAAGAATGTTATTTAAATTTGCGAGTGCTAAAGCAGGACATTTAGCATAGTACAGTTTATAAACTAGATTTCTTAAAGTTGAATGATGTGGTGATATCCTTTTGATATCATGGAAGGTGGTTTTACAAGTAGGTCCTGTAATGCAGGCTAATGAATGTCCTTGTAGTCCTGTGTACTTGCGCACTGGACAGGTATCAATATTTTGCAGTAGTTTAATTTTGATTTTGTCTTTGCTTTTTACATATTGATTGAGGAATTGGCATAAAGACTTGAAAAATAGTTTGGGAATGCTACACATTGACGTGCATTGGCCATTTGTACACTAGATGTTCTGATTCAGTTGAATGGAGAGGTAATTCTATGTTTTCAGGGCATATTTTTGTAAGGAGTACTTCTTGTTCCATTATGGTATTATTCACTTTTTCATAACCTCGACCACTGATATGTATGGCAATTGTATTTGTTTGCTTTTGTTGTTACGCTTCTTCATTAAAATATGGTTCTGTGCTCGTAGTGTGATTCCATTCACCTCCGCAGATACTTAAGAAGTCCTTTCTGTTGACATTTCGTTTATTGAGAAGTCTTTTTTGTAAATTAGTTATTAGTTTTGTTAGTGGTTTCATTTTGTTTAACACTAAAATAAATAACTTTCTTTTGAGAAGAATTGCACTATCTATCAATGCTTCTAAGATTAATTTCCTACGATAGGTTTTAAGGGTTGAACCTGGTTTCTCTCCTGTTTTTATAAGATTTTGAAGGACTCTGTGACGGAACATTTTGGCTAAAATACTTTTCTTGGTATGCTTACTTTGAACTTTATCGAGATTTATGGAAGCAGTTTTATCTGTAGTGATAGCTGATTTTTTTGTTAATTATTTTCTGGTTTGTTTTACATTTTGATAGAGGAGGCAAAGTTTTTCCACTTGAAACTTCTTTTGTGTCACTAAATGACTGTATTAGCTGTTTTGTTTCAACTCCTTTTACAAATTCCGCTAGATATGGATGCTTATGTTGGACACTTTTATTTTCATTTGCTCTACTTCTGCGGTGCTTTCTACGGACTTAACTTTTGGTAGGCATTCTTTAGGGTCTGTTGAAAAAAATAAAGAAGGTATGGGTTGGGGTGTTCTGCAATGTATGTGTGCTGTGTGCATGAGTGTTTGAGTATGATGATAAATATGTATGTAATGGTGTGTAATGGTGTGTGATTGTGCATTGGGAACTACAACTAGTAGAAATGGGTATTCTTGAATTTATATGCTACTAAACTTGGGTTTAGATGACAGAAAAAAGTAAGCTAGTGGTGTGGAGAAGTACAAATATTAAATCTAATGTATACAATTAAAACAGTTGTTTGTTCTATAATATCCAAATTGTAGCAGTTGAGTTGGGAAATTTGTGTGTCCAAAAATAGGAATTTGTGTCTGTAAATTGCTGTTTAAGACATGGGGATTTGTGAACAGAATGGAACACAATCTCTACTTTTAGGCACAGAAATAGCATGAATTAACTTTACAGTGTGTTTCAGTAATAATACAATTATTATTGTGATATTCTACTTACTTTTTTTCTAAAATGAACAGGTTAATTCTTAGTTCTTCTTTGTTCTTCAAATTCGGTTGCTTCTTTTCAGGAGAATGGTGTTCACTGCAATTGTAAAAGAAACAAATTTTGTTTGTTTATAGCACTGTTTTTAATTCGGACATCGATTGTTTTAATTGAAATCCTCAGCGCCTTCCTCAAAATCATTAAAACTATCTTATTTACATAAAATACGTTGCACAAGTTCAATACATATGATATGTTCTTAATGAACAAATTGTATTGTAATGACTAACTTCAGCAAACAAAATATCTTTACTATGTTTGTGAAATTCATAATGTACCACTGAATACCACTATTTCTGTAACTAAGCTCTTTCAGGTAATAGTGTCTCAATGTCATGCTTAAATTTAAGTAATCGAATAAATAAAGAAATAAAACTAAAATATTAAGTCAGTTTGAAAATGTGTTCATGTATTGTACAGAAAATATGCATACCTGTAGTTTGTGTTCATGCATTTGGATATGCATGGAGCTGCAAGTAGGAATCTTGGAGACTTGTACAGTATTTCTTGTAGATGGTGCTTGCCAATGATATGACACTTGTACTCAGAGAGATTCACAGTACATTTGCAGTGCTGATCTATGATGATGCAGTTAGATGTAGAGGTCTTGAATGTGATTGGTGGATGGTCATGTGACTTCTTAGCTACATCCAATGAGGGAATGGGACAGAAAGTGAAGTGAAATGGTAGAAGGACTGTTCATGTTACGATATGTCCGCGAACATGGCAGTAGTTCGCGGACATCGGGTGTTACATCCGGGGATTTTTGGGTTCAGAAGTCATGCACATGAGAATGAGCACTGAAAGGGATTGGTCAGGAAAGTTTATTGGGTGTGTTGTGCCAGGATAGAGTTTCTCAGATACTCTTTTTGCTGAGAGAACAACAGATGGGTATGGCTGTGTGTTTCAGAAAACAGATTGTTTGGATTTTGGGAGATTCATGGATACATTGGTTGAAGGTGCATGTAGAAAGCTGTGGAGAAGTACAAATATTAAATCTAATGTATACAATTAAAACAGTTGTTTGTTCTATAATATCCAAATTGTAGCAGTTGAGTTGGGCAATTTGTGTGTCCAAAAATAGGAATTTGTGTCTGTAAATTGCTGTTTAAGATGTGGGGATTTGTGAACAGAATGGAACATAATCTCTACTTTTAGGCACAGAAATAGCATGAATTAACTTTACAGTGTGTTTCAGTAATAATACAATTATTATTGTGATATTCTACTTACTTTTTTTCTAAAATGAACAGGTTAATTCTTAGTTCTTCTTTGTTCTTCAAATTCGGTTGCTTCTTTTCAGGAGAATGGTGTTCACTGCAATTGTAAAAGAAACAAATTTTGTTTGTTTATAGCACTGTTTTTAATTTAGACATCGATTGTTTTAATTGAAATCCTCAGCGCCTTCCTCAAAATCATTAAAACTATCTTATTTACATAAAATACGTTGCACAAGTTCAATACATATGATATGTTCTTAATGAACAAATTGTATTGTAATGACTAACTTCAGCAAACAAAATATCTTTACTATGTTTGTGAAATTCATAATGTACCACTGAATACCACTATTTCTGTAACTAAGCTCTTCCAGGTAATAGTGTCTCAATGTCATGCTTAAATTTAAGTAATCGAATAAATAAAGAAATAAAACTAAAATATTAAGTCAGTTTGAAAATGTGTTCATGTATTGTACAGAAAATATGCATACCTGTAGTTTGTGTTCATGCATTTGGATATGCATGGAGCTGCAAGTAGAAATCTTGGAGACTTGTACAGTATTTCTTGTAGATGGTGCTTGCCAATGATATGACACTTGTACTCAGAGAGATTCACAGTACATTTGCAGTGCTGATCTATGATGATGCAGTTAGATGTAGAGGTCTTGAATGTGATTGGTGGATGGTCATGTGACTTCTTAGCTACATCCAATGAGGGAATGGGACAGAAAGTGAAGTGAAATGGTAGAAGGACTGTTCATGTTACGATATGTCCGCGAACATGGCAGTAGTTCGCGGACATCGGGTGTTACATCCGGGGATTTTTGGGTTCAGAAGTCATGCACATGAGAATGAGCACTGAAAGGGATTGGTCAGGAAAGTTTATTGGGTGTGTTGTGCCAGGATAGAGTTTCTCAGATACTCTTTTTGCTGAGAGAACAACAGATGGGTATGGCTGTGTGTTTCAGAAAACAGATTGTTTGGATTTTGGGAGATTCATGGATACATTGGTTGAAGGTGCATGTAGAAAGCTGTGGAGTAGCTGTAGATCTTGGATTTCCACATGTGGAAGTACACTGGCATGGAGTACGTGGAATGAAGTGGTTGGACTTGCTACCTCTTTGTGCTAGTTTGGAGACAGAGCAACATCCAGACATAATTCTAATTCATTGTGGAGGGAACAGTTTAGGACATGTGTCTGGAATTTCTTTGCAATTATCTATGAAAGAAGGACTTGGGAAGGTCATGGACATGTTCCCTAATTCTCAAGTAATATTTTCACGGATTGCACAGAGACAAATGTGGCTTCGTTCTTCTTCATTTGGTCCACAAATGGTAAAAGCAAGGCGCAATGTTAATAAGGCTGTTTGTGCTTTTCTAAGAGATTTTGGCATGTCCTCTTTTCACAATGAAAATATTATGTTTCGTAGTACATACATTTTTCGCAGAGATAGAGTCCATCTTACTTATGCTGGCAATCAGATGTTTTTGAGAAATATACAAAATGCATTACGACCTTTTTTAGAATTACAGCATTCATTTTGAAGTAGGTGTTAAGTATTTATAATTTTTGACATACAAACACCTCCCAAAGGCTCTTTTCAGAGCCACCATTTCCTACCACAGAAAATTGCAATGGTTATGATAGGGTAGCAACCCAATTTTTTAGATGTCCGCGGACTGTCCACAGACTTCTACAAAATACAAAGGGCCCTGCTTCATTTATTTTCACTTTAATTTTTTAACTGTGAAAGGCGGCTCTGAAAAGAGCCTTTTTTTATTTTTGTAATTTTGTATTTTTTTGGTTTTTTATACACGACACACTAGGAGAGGAGGGAAAAGGAGAGTAAAGGGGGGGGACACCAACCACAGGGATAAGAAAGGGCGAGCTGAGAGAGGAAGATGTAGAGTGGGTTTTATTTGGGTAGTGAGCAGGTCTTCTCATGCTCTGAGACGATAGTCTCAAAAGCACTGCAAAGTTGCTCCCCCCTGCAGAGTACTGTGTCACAGTAGATACATACAACTGTGACCCTCGAAAGGTAAGGGTCATCAGAATTCTGTATGGCCTGTGAGGCAGCTTGAGGAAGACGCTGTCCCACAGAGGTGGTCCTTGTGGTGACAGGATCAGAAACAGAGGATGAAGTAGAGGAAATCAACCTACTACGTTCTTCGCAAGGTACAACCTTGCGAATAGCCCCAGAGTGAAATGACTTCAGGTGTCGCTTCATGGTAGTGGTCCCAAAGCTGTACAAACCGTGCCTCCCGCGACTGAGTATCATTTTGCACTCATTGCAGGTGGCACGGTTCGGACGAGCCTTAGGAGCATTCCCATGAATGGTAAACAACCGCCACACCCAAGACTCACGCCTAGTGCGGGTAGTAGGGATTTCCTCTATCTCATTCTCCTCATCCTCTACTTCCTCCTCTGCATCCTCACTCCTGTTCCCCTCTTCAGGCCCTTGGGGAGGTGGTGGTGGTGGAGGGGGTGGGGGTGGATGCTGAGGCAGACACAGCACCAGGTGGCAGCAGTGGAGCCACAGAAGCCATCAGGTTGAAGATGGAAATCTGCAGGTTTCAGCAAAAATCTCTGTGCTCTGTAGAATAGCCAGAAACACAATGAGAATAAGCTCTAGGGCGTGGTCTTTTATAGGGGTGCTTGTGCGCGGTCCGCGGACATGCGCGCTGTCCGCAGACAGATCGAACACAAAAAAAGGTTCAAAAGGTTTCAAAAAGTATGTATAAACTTATAATTAGTATGTGGGGCTTGTGCTATGGTGAGTTTTTATTGGAAAATATTGTGGATTACTTGAAAATGTACTTTTAAATTTTTCGGGGGCACAAACAGTGTCCGCATTCAGAACATACGATCAGCGTGGGCGCGGTCACATGGTCACTTCGCGAACATGTTCGCGAAGGAAGCGGCTGTCCGCAGGACACCAATTGCACGGGCATTGGTTTGCGCATGCGCGTTGATGTTCTACGGACACTGTTTGGGTACTGAAGTAATTAAAAGTGCGTCAGACGTCAAACGAACAGTTAGGGACAGGCGTTTGTTCTTAGAACAGTGTCAACTTGCTTGCGAACAATACGGACAGAAATAGCGTCCTCAGAACACCTCCAATTTCGTTTCTTTACAAACATTTCAGGACACCGCGTGTGTTCTTAGAACAGTTTCAACTTGCTAACGAACAGTACGGACAGGTAAAGTGTTCTTCAGGGCACCTCCATTTTCGTTTATTTTCGAACATTTCAGAACAACAATTGTGTTCTTAGAACAGTTTCAACTTGCTAACAAATAGTACGGCCAGGGATAGTGTTCTTCAGGACACCTACATTTTCGTTTATTTATGAACATTTCAGGACACCAATTGTGTTTTCAGACAAGTTTCAACTTGCTAGCGAACAGTACGGACAGGTATAGTGTTCTTCAGGACAGCTCCATTTTCATTTATTTACGAACATTTCAGAACACCCGCGCTGTCCGCGGACACCTACATTGTTTTCTTTTTTTAAAACGGAAACTAATTACAACTCAATATAAAAATGTAACTTTATTTAACATATATTAATAATTTATGACAGAGAAGGTGAGGCAGAAACGGAAACAAAAACAGGAGAATTAGGGGTTTCAACATGATTGGTATCTGGTGAAGAAGGGATGGAAGTCTCATCAAAACGTTTTGGGTTATGGAGAGGGTTTGGGGATAATTGACTGGGATATGGTGAGGGGGGACAAGTACATGTGGGGCAGTGGTATGACGTTTTTGTTTTAAAATGATCTTCAACAAAAGTTTTCAAATTATTAAAATTGGTCAACAATAAATCAATTTTTTCTTTTATGCTGTCAAGCGTGTTTTCCATAACAGCTTCTTCAGAGGTATTTTCTATTTTGGTATGCTCTGTACAAAAAAATATATATATGTTAAATGGATATAAAATAATAATAATTAAATGGTTTATATTGTAAAGTGTTTACCATTAGTTTCACTATCTTGTGACATTTCCTCATGTGGGAAATGCTCCTCTAGCCATTCCAGAGTAATGGACATTTCTGTGAGAAAAAAAAAAGATATTATATTTTTTTAAATCTTATACAGAAAGTTTACAAATATATGAGTAAAATGAAGTACACTTACCATTTCAGGTAAAATATGTTCTAAGTACTGTGTAGGTCTGGTGGTGTTCTTAGTTCTGTAATGTCTGTGAGGTAATTATGTTGGAAGCCAATTTATCTTCTTCTGGTATATTCCATTTTAAAACACATTGTATTTAAATGGATGGTTAGTGTGTTACATATATGGGTTACATTTCTTATGTATTACTACATATAATGTGTATGTGTGTTGCTTTTTGAATTTGTTAAATGTTCCTATGTTATGATATAACAATCAAACGTACCCCCCCAAGAGTTTTTAGGTAGTGGTACTGTTCTCTGAACATGTCCGCGGACATTAAAAGAGTTCGCGGACATCAAGTTCAGTTGAAGAGGTTCAGTATGTTCCATATTACATGTACATAAAGTCAGTTATTATTGTTAAGTTGCGCTACTAAAAACCTATGAAATTCAGTGAAAAAACTTTGTTAAAGGGACGTTATGGTTAAGTTGCGCTACTAAAAACCTATGAAATTCAGTGAAAATTTTTTTTTAAAGGGACGTTATGGTTCCAAGTAAAACCGAAAAACCCTTGAAATTCACCAGTTATCGTAAGCTAAGCAACCATAACTCGCGCCACCACTGTGCCACTGTGCACTGCTAAGACTAACACCCAGGACATCAAAGATGACATCACAGATGTCATTGATGACATCACTGATGATGCCACATGTGCATTTACCTTTCATGAAAAGTCTGTACAAGGGTTTCTTATTGTAATGTTAATTAAAAAAAGTATCAATGATCATTGGAATAAATATCAAGGGCTAATTAGTCCAACCAGTATACTAAGGTGCTTATGTAGAAATATAGGCATTGTGTGCAGCATACATGATAGAGGTGCAATATTCATAAGCTTGCAATGTTGAATAGAGAAATGATAACTGTTTTCTTATTAGACTTTTGCATACTGTGAAACATGTGATAAGTAGATAATAAAACCCACTTACTACATAATTGCATTATTATAGACAAAACACAGAGACAACACCACATACAAATATGAGTATATACAAGGAAATTGAAGTAAGAAAAAAACAGCAGTAGTAGCAAAAAGTGTTCATAACCTAACTGATTACCTTTATGCAGAAAATGATTGCTCTGTTTCAAAGCTGCTACTTATCCTATATATATATCACATGATGTGGCTGGACTCTAAGGAAAGTAGTGTGAATACAAGATATAAAAATAGGAGCATATACAGGGAAAGTACAGTAATAAAAAAACAACAGAACTATCAGAAAGTGCTGACAACTATACTGATTATTTTAATGCACAGAAAGGATTGCTGTCTTTCAAGCTTGTGTCTTCCCCTATGCATATGTTTCATATGATATGACTGGATCCTAAGGGAATTATTGTAAGAACATACTTGAAGGATAAGTCTACAAATATACTACCTTTTCCACTTTTAATTCCTGACTGTTACTGAAGAAAACCATGTGGCCTAGATATGTCAGTAAAGGAAAAAAGGGGGAGCCAGACATGGGATGTCATCAGTGATGTCATCAATAACATTTGTGATGTCATCTTTGATGTCCTGGGTGTTAGTCTTAGCAGTGCACGGTGGTGGCGCGAGTTATGGTTGCTTAGCTTACCATAACTGGCGAATTTCAAGGGTTTTTCGGTTTTACTTGGAACCATAACGTCCCTTTAACAAAGTTTTTTTCACTGAATTTCATAGGTTTTTAGTAGCGCAACTTAACCATAACGTCCCTTTAACAAAGTTTTTTCACTGAATATATATATTTATATATATATATATATATATATATTGTGAGATTTGAGAAGGTTTGTGGATTCTCACTGATTTTTCTGCATGCCCAAATCTTCTTTAAGAGACTTTTGGGATGTTCAGGCTGATTCCTAGAATACACCAAAGGGAATTCCAAAGGATTCAGCAATGGAGTAAAGAGTTGGAGAAAGCTGGAAGTGGGGTAAGGCTAGATGGGGGATTGCAAGAGGATAAAGAACTGTCACACAAGGCACAAAAACCACTACAAGTCTCAGACGGTTCAAATGTTTGTATTTCCCTCTCTCTCTCTCTCTCTCTCTCTCTCTCTCATCCTATAATGCACCACCTCCCTGACCCAAAGTTAATAAATTGTGATTAGTAACCCCTGCTGTCTAAATTCTGCCTTAGTCTGGTGGTGAGAGCCTAAGTCAGGACACTTTCTCTAGCGAAACATCCTAAAACCGTCCAGTTGTTAGTGTTCTAAGGGATATGGGAATGTGCTTTACAGAGGCTTAGCCCAACTCTGTCTTCTTACACTGATGCTCGCCTTTTTCCTCTTGCTCGCTCCCACTATTCTCCTGCCCCAACTCTACCTGCCTCTGCTCTCTTCCATCTCCTCCCCTGTCTCTCTGATGGTCTCTTGCACCTCCTATGCCTCGCCTCCACCCTTTGATATTGTTACTGTTCTCTCATCTTACTACTCCCTCCTCCCCACTAATACCCCCTCCTCCACACAACAAATCCCTCTTTCACACTTACAAATCTCTCCTCCACACTGCTACACCCCACCCAAACTACTACTCCCTCCTCTGCACTATTACTCCCTCTTCTACACTACAACTCCCCCCTCCGCACAATGCCCTCCTCCACAATACTACTCCAACCCACCTTCTACTCACACCCTCACTCACTCTCACACATACACACACACAACTTTACATTAATGTCCTACACTTCCTTACCCGATCACACTTGTTATTCCAGCACATCCACTCACACCACAATACCATTCCACTTACTATCCACTAGCCAATACCTCACCGGATTTATAAATTGCCTCCATCACGTTCTCCGCCATCCTTCCTCTGGCTAGTCTCTTGGTCTACCTCCTGCACCTCCTCTGACCTCCTCCAAACGGATGTATGTCTTTACTTCTTCTGCATTCACTTCGTCATTACACGAGGAGACCCCCTGCACCACTCTTCTTTTCTAACCCATATTCTTCCCCTTAACTCCTCCTTGACCCCAATCCTAACCTTGCAGCTCACCTTACCATATCCATTGTAACCTTGACAATGTGAAGATGCAGATGAAGTAAATGCATGAAGAAATAAATGTCTGATGAAGTGAATGTAGAAGAGGTAAGTGTAGAAGAAGTGTTTTACGCGAAGTAAAGGTTGGGTACCAACCCAAACAACCTACAACTTCCTTCTCATTGTTGTCCTCCTTATACTCCCATTTCTGTTCCCATTGTGTGTTTTGCCCTGTATGATATGATCCTACTTTCCCCTCCCTTGTGGTGTTCCAAACGGGAATGTTGATAAATAAAGGGTTACGCCCCACCTCTTTCCTCTGTGTGGGTCTGCTGGAACTCAGTATTGGCGCGCATCAAGTAGCATGGCAAGTAGCTGTTGAGCTGAAAGAGCTGCCACACTGACCCTAGGACTCCCAGCTTAGCATCAAATCAAGGACTATTGTGGACTTCACTTGTGCTGTTTGCTAAGCCCTGTCTGTAAGAAGAAACACGGAGTACTGCGCAACATGGACTATGAAGGGCATTGAAAAGCGAAATGTCTGATGTGCTTTTCATGTTTAATGCTTTAGACTGAGTTCAATCTAGTTCAATCTAGATAATCTTTAAAGTGCTACCTTACTCTCTTCCTAGACGTTTGGACTTGTGCTGCATTGTTAGTGGACTCTGCCATTTCGCCCAGACGCTAATTCAAGTCTCCTCTTTCATTCCAGTTTTGCTCCACCCCCTTCCCACCTCCTGCCCACCCCCCTGTGCGTGTCATCAGTTACAAAAAGTGTGGTGTTCGCGCATAGCACACGCGCATCAAGTAGCATGGCAAGTAGCTGTTTAGCTGTTTAGCTGTTTGGCTGTGCGGCAGCAGGCGGGAGGAAGGAAGCGGCTGCGGATTGTTTAGAAAAGGTAGCGCTCTGTTCACATTCCAGGTTGATTTACAGAGAAGAAAGACAAGCTTAAAATAGCGGTCCGCTCGGTAATTCTGAGCCACCCAAAGTAAGTGGACTTTAAACGGTGCCACTGTTTAACTACCTGGTTGTGATAGTTGCTCAACATGGGGACAATTCTTCGGAATGGGAAAAAAATTAAAGAAACTTCTGCTAGGACTCAATTCACCATGAGTCTTCTTAAAAACAAAAACAAAGCAAATATTATTAGTCCTGAGGTCTCTCTTAATGGGAAGTCCTCCTTTCTCTCTGTCTGAGCAGTCAGAGGAAGCTGTATTATCTATGGATAAGAGCGCTAAAATAAATATGGACGCTAACACAGCTGGGATGAAAGCACTTTGCTTGATAAAAGCAGCAAATGAGGATATCATGATTGACCCGTTTGCTGCAAATCCAAGTGTAAAGAATGAACATAGAATTGATGTTGAGATACATGAAAATAAGTTTACACCACTCGCTGACATTTCAATGCTTGCCCCCGTAATTATGGCAGACCTTGATAAACGCATACGCCTGTCATTAGGTCCTTCCACGCATGTATCGACAATGGGGATTTATCGAGAACACGTGCATTTTCATAAGTCTAACATAAAAGAGCACATAAGAAATGAGCAAAGTTTTTCCCAAAATGAAGCTCAACTTTTTTCTAAAGCTAACTGTTTATCCACTAGTTCTCCTACTGCTGAGTTTGAGAAAGGAGAAAAAATGCTTTCTTTTAACTCTGCTCCTGGCAATATAAATACTTCTGCTCCGGTATTCAATTTCTCAAACTCACCGGAAAATCCTTCAGCGCATGAAGAAAATTCTTCAGAGCCCCTTGAAAAGGAAACACAGGATTTTCCTGTCATTACAAGAATTTTGAATCTCCTTGATCGGGGGCACAAATTTTCTCATTTGCTATTAAAAGAGATAAATAACAATATAGTCGCTAACACTGAGAAACTATCGAAATTGGAAGGTTATATGCTAGCGCAAGAGGCATGTCATAAATTTCATGTAGATTGCCCTCAAAGAGCAGCCTTGATAGTAAAACACAAGCATTATAAAATCAACAATACTATAACAAAGAGTCATAAATGTACACAAACTATGGATGACCCTTTACTCTTACATGAAAAGCCTACGACATTTGCTCAAATAATGAAGATACAGGAACATCCTAACAATGAAAGTCCAACTGGTGAATCTATTGACTACCTAGAAGTTGCTAAACTACAACATGATCGCTTGTTGCAGGTCGAACAGATTCTGTTTAAAATGTATCCAAAGTCCTGTCAAAGCGACTTAGCTCCGCCCCCAGGTAATGCAGATATTAGAATGGTCCCACATGTGCACCCGCTTGATAGTCCATCTGTATTGCTTGATATCATTGAATACACAAAAGATTCAGAGGTTCCTACTAAAGAACAACAAATTGAAAATTCTACCATACAAAGCTTCTACTACCTCTCTAGAAGATCCAAGAAAAATCATCAAAAAGCATTAAAAAGACGACACAATGGTAAAGGGGGCGGGAGCAGAATGGAGAGAATGTCTAAGTGTAAAAATATGGATCTGTCAGAGACGTCGAAGAACCAGAAAATCAAAGAGAAACTGATAGCTAGCTCAATCACGGATGAACAAGTCTTGAATCTAAGTCAATTAGATGAAGAAAGCAAGAGAGCACTGCAGATCAGTTCTCTCACCAATAAAAGTAAGAGAACAGAGCAGACCGTAGCTGTAAAAAAGGGTCAAGATGATCATACAAATAAGAAGGACACTAAGAAATTGAGAGCAAAAGCTCCTCAGCAAGATGCCTTAATCCTTACGGATCCAATCATGACAGAGGCAAACTTGACTGCGTACTTCTCTGAAATCACGATAAAGAAAACTGACAAAGCAGAGAAAGGGGAAAAGCACGCAGTAGGGGGCCTATCCATTGAAAAAAAGCTCTCGATATCACTCAAGGAAGGTGTAATCTCTAATGTGAAGAAAAATTCCCAAAAATGTCTACGTATGCTCAGACATGCCCGGAAACGGTGAAGCTGGGCTTGAACCTTGTACTTTGCAAATTCACATAGACGTGAGTACCATAAGGGTGGAACACACTGTTGATGTGGTGATCAGTGTATCTTCTGTGACTTGTCCCACTGCTAGTGGCCCTGCCCAAACTCCTCCACCTGGGCACACTATTGAATCCTCAAAAAGGGTTTAACAACCGTAGATGGGAAAATTGAGGCTGTAAAATCAATGATATGTAAAAATGAACTGACATTGGAGGGAAAAAAGGTGGATAGTAGAGAAGCATGTCACCTAATAGCACCTAATGACAACACGTTACTATCCTTTAACACTATTCCCATGGAAATGAAAAACATAATTGGTTGGAAGAGTGATCCTAACATCAACAGAAGGGTGCATATCAATTGCTCATTCCTAATGAATGCTCTGTTTAAAATACCCTTGTTCCGTAGCCTTGTTACGAATGACATTGAATGGGTACGCCTTCCTAATCAAAATAATAACCAGATGCTTTCAAAGATGCTTTCCCAATCATCGCAAAGTTATTGTGAGATCATAAAATGGACCTAACGATGCTTGGGCTTGACATGCTAGTCTTCGCTACCGCTTGGCGTCTGCTGTTCGCTTCGCACAGCAGACGCCATGGCTTTTCTTGAATACCCCCTCCTGTAATTGCCGTTGATCACACATGGCAGCAGACTTCTGTAACTTCTGTAAATACAGATCAATCAAAAAATATGATGGAACAATTAGCCTCCCTCACGATGGCCTTAAATGGCCTTTCATGGTTAGAACCTCCTTTTAAAGCAGCAGCGGCTATAATCCCTCAACAAGCAGCCTCATAGTTGCATGACCTTAAGATCACCTCTTGGAATTGTTGTGGCTTCAACAACTTAAAGAAATGGTTGTCGAAGGCAAAATCTGACGCACTGCCACATATTCTCTTAGTACAAGAAACCATGTCCCTTGTGAATATGCAATTTGACGGGTTTTCTTCTTTTTTTCATCATGCAGAGGCGCTGGAGGTAGACCTGCAGGTAGTTTAGCCATACTTATTAATAACAATTTGAAATTTACCATTAACCACATTTATGAATTAGAACTATACTTGATTGTTGATTTAAAACTCGATTTACTTCATAGTTTGAATTTGTTTTTAATATCATTTTATTGGAATCCCTCCTGATTGGCTGTCCAGCCAGCATGCAAAGTCTTAGATAGTGCATTACTAGAAGCTTACAAACTGACCCTGCACGCTGAAATCCTGATAGGAGGCGATTTTAATGCCTCTTTCATGGTTGATATCAATGCCAAAGCTTATGCACTGAAATCTTCGCTCTTATCCATACAAAAAGGAAACGTGTGGAGGAATTTTTTTTAAAGTTGGGATGTTCATTTGATTCAACCCGACTTCAAACATGAATGTTTTACATGGAAGAGAGGAAAAATATTTTCATGGATTGACTACATCTTCGCACCCAAGACCTTATCTGGATTGCTTCCCTCTGTTTGTACAGTAGACCCACTCTTGGGAGACCATCTAATGATTGTAACATGTATGTTAGGGCAGATAAAACATATGCAACAAGATCCTTGTCTCTCGTTAATCCAGGTCAAGAGACCCAGGTTTCGATCAATTGGAATCATGCCACATGTAGAATGTAGAAAATTTACATTGCTTGTTAAGAGGAACCTTTGGAAGCGAAATACTGTGACTTTAGTTGATGCTGAATGTATTTTAAAGTGGAACATGAAGATTATTGCGACTCACCTAAAGACAATTGCCCTCTCACAGAAAGAACAAGACACCTATAAAAAACATTTCTTACTTTTTTCACAGGAGTTGCCCACCATCAAACAAAAAAATAATCTTGAGCTAAGAATAGCAAGGAAGTCCATCTATCTTGACCACCAAAATAAATTCATATTTGCTGTTTAAAAAAAATCACGCTAAAATACAAGAATGACATGCGTATAACTCGTGCCTCAATTGCTCTGAAACGTAATCAGGAACTAGTCGTCCTGTTGTGCAAATGCAAAACGAAAGACATTTGGAGACACATTAGATCTACTGATAAAGTTCAGAATCTAGAACTTGAATCTGCTATTGATGGCACAACATGGACTTCTTTCTTTCTTAACAAATTTGCGATGCCTGCAGCGTTTACGACATGTGAAAAACCTCCTGATTACTATAAAATCCCTAATATTTGTCCTTGGGGGATTTCTGACATCTTGGCTGCAATTTACAAACTAAAAGGTTCGAAATGTCCAGGGCTTGATGGTCTGCCTCCTTGTGTAATCAAAGATGACCTTCATTTTTGGGCCACTATCTTTCTCGACATATTTCAGGACATTTTTCGATCCACAACAGTTCCGTCTTCGTGGCTTACTTCTATAATTATCCCTCTTCATAAAAAAGGCCCCATTAACAACCCAAATAATTTCAGACCTATAGCCCTCATAGATGTGGCTGCCAAAATTTTCGCAGCCCTTATCCTTCAAGAGGTAGAAGTCTTCATTCGTAAGAATGAGTGTCTAAGCAAAGCATAGGTAGGCTTTCGTAAGGCTCTGGGCACTCCTCTTAACGCCTATATATTGGCACAATTGATTGCATCAGCCAAGCTTCCGGATAACAGCCCAATTTTTGTAGCATCTCTAGATCTTGAAGCTGCTTTTGACAGCGTACTAAGAGGCATTTTGTGGCAGAAAATGTTAAAGGCAAAGTTTCCCCCTTTCCTGATTCCCTTGGTGGCTCTTTTGCATTTTAACACCAATTTCAGAGTACGTATTAACTGTGAAGGTAGCTTGACTGAAGCCATCCCCAGCTGGATAGAGGTTAAACAAGGCTGTAATCTGGCGGCCATATTATTTAATCTTTATATGGCCGACCTGGATAACATCTGGAACACAGAGAAATCCTTTGCAGCCCGGCTAGGATCACTGAATCCTTTTTGGCTAGCCTATGCTGATGACGTTCTACTCTTTGACAGAACCCAATTGGGACTTCAAATGAATCTAGAAAGCTTCTTATTGTATTCTCAAGAAGACAACCTCACAGTTAATCCTCAAAAATCTAACATCATTATTTTTTGCAACCGAAAAAAGTACGTCATTTTACCTGGTCGATTGACTCCATGCCCATATCCATTTTGGAAAATCTAACATACCTGGGCTTTAGGTTGACAAATAATTCCTCCTTTAAAAGAGTGAAGGAACTATTAATAGCAAAATTGTTGCCCTTGAAAGGACAAATGAGATTAACATTTCACAAATTTTGCAGTTTTTCTCTGCTGCCTGTTTTTGAATTCTACAGTAAAAAAGTAGAAGCAATTCTACTATATGGTGTGGAGCTCTACTTAGGGGATCTGGGACCTTTTCTTGATCAACTTCAAGGTGTTATTTGGAAATACACACTGGGGTTACCTGCCTATCTTCCTAACACAGTGTTGAGACACCAATTGGGTCTGAATGCTTTATCGGCACGTTATAAGTGGCGAATTCTCATAAATTATTCAAAGATGCTGTATCCTCCTAAGAACTCAATTTACGAAGAATTTAATAAGATGCTTCTTGCTAATAATCCAATTTCTGTTGCATCATACAAAGAGACAATGGACACGCTTATTAGAAAAGATCAATATGTCTGCTGATGATCTTTATATGTACATGAATAAGGTCAAAAAAAGCTCATCCAATGTGATTGGGCAGAATGTGGGGATACGCTTCACTCTTCCTCCTCCTTTGTTGAGTACACAAAATGTTTCCATTCACAAATACCACGCATGTCATACTTGACTCTTTGTCCTAGCAAAGAGGTGCGAAGGACTTTCATGTTATTCGGAATGGATATGCTCCATACAGAAATGCGGATTAAGCACTGGAGTAGGAGTGGCATTGATCCCCCTGATGACATGTGTAGATGTTGTAAGGTCACAAAAGAATCATTGAAAAATCTATTTCTCTTCTGTTCTCATTTTGAAAATGCACGATGTAGAACTGTGAAAGAATGTACTCAAGCAAACACCATATTTGCTAGAAACTGTACATGGCTGAACTGTACGTGGGGAACAAACTACACAATGATATTAGCAACTGTAAGGTTGGTAAATGTCATAGTAACTGAGCTAAAAAGAACGGAAAGCATACTCCCAGATAAGTAGATTATTAGCTTAATGGTCCTCTTTTCCTATGTTATTAATTAATGTAATTACACAAAAGGATATCGAACAGTATGAGTTGTAGATATTTTAAATTTGGTAAAGCTATTTACTATAATACGAAATTGTATATTATTTTTATGGTTTGTGTATTGTTGAAAAAGGTTTTTTTCTTTTTTGTAAAAGTATAAAAGGACAAATTGGATGAAATTTTGTTTCTAAATTTGTAAAGGTGCTTTGCACTAAAAAAAATCTTTTACATTTTTTTTAAAAAAGAGCATAGTTTGCTAAATCCCAGTTTACATTGGGGAACCCCTGAAGGCTTTCCCCTATGTTATTAAGTCTTCATTTGGGGTCTCTGCCCCATTTTCATTTTCGTGGTCTGCATTGCTGTGCGGGCTGCTGCTGCTGCTGGTACACTGGAAGCAGTCACTGCCTTCTCCGTGGCGGAGTGCACTTCTGAGTGCAGCCCTCTCACTTGCCTGGTGCGGTTCTGTGTGGCAGGCGCCACGCCGTGTGGTGCTGGCGGACTGCTGCAGCTTCTCGGGTGTTCACTTCTTCTTTGGTTTTCCATCATGTTTCTTCAAGAAGTAAACAAATATCTGGCAAGCATCTTGCTTATAAGGTAGGGAGGGAAACAAGATGGTGCTGCATAGAAACATACTGGCACAGGGGGAGACAGGAACTTGCCCCCTCTAAACTGCAACGGTTACATGTCTTTATACCAAAAACCTTTACATGAAAGACCATATATCGAATATTTTATAACAAACATTTTTATAGTGAATGCACTTTTTTTTTTGTTGGGGTGGGCAAACCTCTGTTTCCCACCCCTAAAGCCCCACCCCGACCGTTTCCCAAAAATATGTAACCCTTTACTCCACACCTAAATGCATTCGCAATAAAGGTTTTCGTTATAAAACATTGGATATATGGGCATTCTATATAAAGGATTCGATATAAACACTGTATAGCAACTGCACTGTCCTCCTCAGGGGAAGGACTGGCTCTGGATTTCTACCTGGTCAGCCTCCCCATGGACTTATCACAGAACACTGTACATCTGTGAATGTTATCCAAAACGCTATGTCAATATGTTAATGACCGGCTACACACGACTCAGCCTTTCGACCTACTGATACTAATAAAATGAGTGCAGTTGAAAGGGGTAGTTGTGTGATGTCGTGACAGACCTGCAGAGCCAATCATATGTCAGGAATGCCTGGGTCTGTTTTGCTTGGATAGGGGCTGGTAAAATATGTGCCGTGGAGGTCAATGTACAGTGTCAGTCGGAGGTGTGCAGCTGCAAAGCAGACAGGGTCGGGGCAGAGCGAGTCACAAATGAAGTGAGCCTGGCGAAGCATTTCATCGAGTCGCTTCGATGGGGAACGCTGAGGTGTGTGATCTACATTACACAAGGTAGCAGCATCCACGTGTGGCAGGCACTAGCTTCCGTGTGCACCTCTTTTGGAATGCTCTGCTTGAGCAGCCAATCAGGATGAATATTGCCGAGCAGATTGTGGCGAGTTTCTCGCGCTGGTCCCTTCCTTCACTGCAAGTTTCCTTCGACCCCACCAGAGCGGAAGCACTTGGAGTCCATGTGCTGTGGTATGACATCGCGGTTCTTTCAGCTGCCCAGACAGTAAACCAATAGCTCTATTTGTCCCCGCCACTCCCACTCTCCACCCCTGTCTCCTCCGGCCACCGGGTCTGCCTCGTCTCCTGGCCTCCTCCTGACGGCTTTTATTCTTCTTCTTCTGATTATTAGGGTATTTATTGAGTGCAGACCTAGCTTAGGAGCACCAGTGGACTGACATAACTATGCCCACTTGCAGATGAAAGTTTGAATTTACTGGCACACTCAATCTATGATGCACCCATTTACACACTCGTGCAACATAGGTACGTAAATGCCAATTAATCTTGCTCATTTGGCCAACTGCGATATTTCTAATAACTATGTGAACATGTGAAGCTCTAAGGCGGGGCGGGGCGCACAGGGTTAGCTGAGCGTGCGCGACAAAGGATCTGGAATCAGTGGGTGGGGATGGTGGGTGATGTGGTGGATGATGATGCATGGGGCATCACTTTTGTTGATGCTTCTTCTGATTTTCACCTGCAGCTCCTACAATGTCACCACGGAGCAGTTCATGAGGCAGGATGTCACCGTTCTGATGAAGAACTCAACTTTTGAAGAAGTCCTGAAGATCTTCACCTCCAGTGAAGACCTGGAGTTTCCTGTGGTGGAGGATGCAGGCGAGTTCACCCACTGTGTGAAGGGCGTAGCTGAAGGGGGGTTTACATAGCATGCACCGAGCTAGAAAGCATTGGAGCCGTGTACATGCCATTGAGGGTAACATATGTGATGGGGGGGTGGTAACAATATGTGACGTAGGGTCTTCCGGCCATTGGGTGGGGGTGGAATGAGATTCGGAAATCCAAAGTATTGACTGAACATTAAGGTCTTGAGTTCCTTTGTGAACTGGAAGAGCATTGGCACCGCCTGGGCTGCCCCTGGGATGGTGTTTCAGTAGGCAGGGATGAATAAGGATAATTCCTATTTCCTGTTTGTTTTTTCCCTTGTATGCCGCTTGATCTTGAAGGCTAATGACCAACCTTATCTATCAAGTTTGTCTTCTCGGTAGGCAGGTGTGCGATCGGCAGTTGCCTTATAAGTAATTCAAGCAGGAGTCTATGGTAAGCTAGTGTAACTCCCTTAGGACGGGAGAAATGTGGTTGAATGATCATTTCCAGTTACGTCGTGATGCAGCCAAGAACACTATGACCCTGGCAAAGTCCCTGCACTGCACAGTTTTCAGGGCACAAGTGACGTCTCCGCACCCATATACTTGCAGAATAGAAGGGAAATCCCTTGCCCGTGTGCAGAATACATGTTGGGGTTACCACCCTGTGCACAGAATTCAGGTTGGGGTTACCACCCTGTGTGCAGAATTCAGGTTGGGGTTACCCACCTGTGTGCAGAATTCAGGTTGGGGTTACCCACCTGTGTGCAGAATTCAGGTTGGGGTTACCCACCTGCGTGCAGAATTCAGGTTGGGATTACCCACCTGTGTGCAGAATTCAGGTTGGGATTACCCACCTGTGTGCAGAGTGCAGGTGAGGTCACAGACCTGTGTGCGGTGTATAAGTGAGGTTATTGATCTGTGCACTGGGTGTAGTTGCGGTCACTGCCCCTCGATCTGCAGGTAACAAGTTAAGCTATGGTGCCCACCTGTCAGCAAAATATCATATATCAATCAATCTCTGAGTTCACAGAAAAGGATGACTTTTACTTATTAGCACCCACGGGAGAGGCATCAGCCAATCATGTGGCCAGGATGGTGCGCTTTATCGCTTAGCTCATCTTCCATACTGGCCACTGGTGTCTCCACTGCAGGCATCCATTATATTTTCTGCCTGCATTGGCCCCCACAACCACCTATGCTGGCCTCTTTGCCCCTGCACATGCTACCCACACACCCTACCTTTGGCACCCATCTACTTGGCACTACATACCCCCTTTTAGCTGACTATCTGACCTCCAGCCTGCCTGTCAGTGTCATCACCAAGGACATAGAAAAGGAACTGAGCCGGGAGGATAGCTCAGGGGAAACGCAATTGTCTTGGAAGCAAGGCACCGGGCACTCTCTTAGAGGCTGGTGTCCGGCAGTAAGCGCAATATAAAAGCTCCATTTCTGTGTTATTATTCCTTAGCGGCCATCTTAATTTTTTTAAGGGACTTTGGTACTTGTGCACCACTCGAAGCCAAATTCCCCTTTTTTTTTTAAAGGCAGCACCCCTGCTCACATGCCCTGGGTGCTAATAATTTCGCGCAGGCCTCTAGCCTGGGCCCCATGCCATTATAGTTCAGTTAAGCTCCCCTTCTTGGTCCATAATGCTTAATTGAGAGACATAATTGCCATCAGTCACTGCCTGTTTTTGGACACATATGCAGCTGCTGTACCTTGACCAGAAAACACATGCCTCAAATACTCCCTACGGCTTGAAAAACATACATTTCTGCTCTTTTACAGTCACTTACTTTTACAGTCACTTCCCATTACGAAAATCAAGAGGTTGCCTCAAAATACATGTTATGTTATATGTCACTTGTATAGCACCTACTTTCATTGGTATGGCCTCGAAGCTCTGTGGGATTGAACGCACTTTGGAAGACCGTAGTCAAAGATGTAAGAGTTGTAGAAATGATTTATAAAATGTGTATGTGTATTTTTAGCCAGCTGCTGTGACAAATTGTCAGGAGAGTGGGATAGTCAGAATGGTCTGAATTATGCGTGGGTCTTAGCTGTATGCTATTGGATGAGGTGATGCGTGTTTTTAGTGTTTGTAATAAAGTAGTGTTTATGGAGAGGTAATCAGGTGAGAGGGCCATGCCCATGTGGGATACGTTATGTTTCGTAGTATGCAAGTATGCAGTGGAAAACAGTACCAAAATACTGTTGGGAAACACACACCCTGGACCTTAAAGAAGGAAGCCGGTATGGCAGTGGAGACCAGTAGCAAAATGCAGTTGCCCAACTCGCACCCTGCCCCTTATTTTATTTGTTGTTCACTTTTTAGGCGCTCATACAGGAAGCGAATACTGTTTCAAAGCGCCCTTAAAAGAAAGGCAGGTATGGCAGTGGAAAACGGTTGCAAAATACAATTTGGGAGCACTGTGGGAAGGTAATGCAATGTGTTGGAAAAACAGCGAGATTAAAAAACGCAGACCCAACCCGGAAGCACAGTGGGAAGACAATGCAATGTGGTGGAACAAAACAGCGAGATTAAAAAATGCAGACCCAACCCGGAAGCACAGTGGGAAGACAATGCAATGTGGTGGAACAAAACAGCGAGATTAAAAAATGCAGACCCAACCCGGAAGCACAGTGGGAAGACAATGCAATGTGGTGGAACAAAACAGCGAGATTAAAAAATGCAGACCCAACCCGGAAGCACAGTGGGAAGACAATGCAATGTGGTGGAACAAAACAGCGAGATTAAAAAATGCAGACCCAACCCGGAAGCACAGTGGGAAGACAATGCAATGTGATGCAACAAAAAAGCAAGATTCACAATGCAGCAGTACAGGGATACAATTTGGGAGCACAGTGGGAAGACAATGCAATGTGGTGGAACAAAACAGCAAGATTAAAAAATGCAGACCCAACCCGGAAGCACAGTGGGAAGACAATGCAATGTGGTGGAACAAAACAGCGAGATTAAAAAATGCAGACCCAACCCGGAAGCACAGTGGGAAGACAATGCAATGTGATGCAACAAAAAAGCAAGATTCACAATGCAGCAGTACAGGGATACAATTTGGGAGCACTGTGGGAAGGTAATGCAATGTGTTGGAAAAACAGCGAGATTAAAAAATGCAGACCCAACCCGGAAGCACAGTGGGAAGACAATGCAATGTGGTGGAACAAAACAGCAAGATTAAAAAATGCAGACCCAACCCGGAAGCACAGTGGGAAGACAATGCAATGTGGTGGAACAAAACAGCGAGATTAAAAAATGCAGACCCAACCCGGAAGCACAGTGGGAAGACAATGCAATGTGATGCAACAAAAAAGCAAGATTCACAATGCAGCAGTACAGGAATACAATTTGGGAGCACTGTGGGAAGGTAATGCAATGTGTTGGAAAAACAGTGTGATAAAAAAATGCAGACCCAACCCGGAAACACAGTGGGAAAATCATGCAATGTGGTTGAACAAAACAACAGCGAGATTAAAAAATGCAGACCTAACCCAAAAGCACTGTGGGAAGATAATGCAATGGAATTGAACAAAAAAGCAAGATTCACAATGCAGCAGTACAGGAATGGTGTAGTCTCCTACCTGGTTGTAGCTGCAGACTCTGAGGGTGAGACCTGGCAGGGCTGGGGCACCAGGGCGAACAGCCAAATAGGGATGGTAGGAAGTGGCGTCGCTAGGGGGCCGGCTGGGCCCCCCCTGTGAAACCATGTGCCCCCCTGCCTAAAATGAGCACTGACCATGTTCTCCCCTTACATTTGTCTGCGCCCCCCCTACTTTTGTCTTTGGCCCCCTCTGTGCCCCTCCTAAATTTGATTCCTGGCTACGCCACTGATGGTAGGCACCCACAGGAAGGCACCATTTGCATGAGCCCTTAGCCGGCTGCCTGTGGAAGGCTGCCATGGGGACTGGAGGATATCCTGGCTTCCGGGTCACGTGGTGGGTGCGTAAGCCAATCCCCACTGGGAAGGTGTGGATATTGGTGGCAAGCGCGGAGGGGCAAAGGGGTGAGAAAGCCTGAATTGCGCTTCAATATAATTAAGAAAATGGAGCCCAGAGTGAGTGGTTGCTGCCCATGTCCACGGGCGGGGAGGCGAGTTGGCTGAGGTTGCCACACTTACCTGATCTTTGTTCACTGAGTGGGATGGAGGGTCTTGTCCCAGAGCCTACACATGCGGCCTGGCTTCCGGGTCATGTGGTGGGTGGGTAAGCCAATCCCCAACATACAGGTGTGGATATGGGAGGCAAGCACAGAGGGGTAGAGGGGCGACATATGCTGCATTGTATTTTAGAACAGAGAGAATGCTGATGCTCAACCAAAGGGCATTCTGTTTACCTGAAACGTGAGTTCTTGTGTCATTATGGCTGTGAGAGCTCAGGACACTTGTAGTGACATGCTTACTTCAAGCCCAGTGTTTTGAAATGCCCAATTCCTCCAGCCTTTGAAGATTTCTCACAATTTCTGAGTATACTTTAATGTAATGAACGTAAAGTGGTCTAATAAAGTGCTCTTCTGCCAACAATGTTGGCCTCGCTGTGCATTGCTCTGTAAGAAAGGAGGGCAGGGTGTGTTAGTCAGATAGTGGAAAGGCAGATGCAGAAACCTTTGGTGTTAGTGGATGAAGGTCGGAAATACTTGCGGTGTGTCAATATGAAAATCTCTAAGTTGTTTGTGGTTGGTGATGAATGGGGAGGTTAGCTATATGGGCCTCCCATGGATAGTGGAGTGTACAAATTGACAGCATGGTTGTTGATCGAAGATGGAAAAGGTCTGAATTTGTTAAGTGCACTAGACCTAGGTGGCCATCTGTAGGAGTGTGAGAGGTGTAAGGATGCAAGATTTTAGTAGTGAGGAGATAGTTGAGGGATGAGGGGGTGGAGAGTGGGGACAGTGTTGTTACTTCCTTGCTCTTAGTATTATATTTCACTGAGATTAAAGGTGTGGACAAGTGGCAGGCCGGAGAGGTTCCATGAGTCATCTTGGTTTGCTGTTGATGCTAGTGCCAAGAGGTTCGTAAAATGCTTGTTAGAAATATGGGCAAATGTTCCTGGTTCACAGTTTTTAGTCGGTTGCAATTCTTTTTCATTTTTTTTCAAAGTGGTTTGTTAAAAAGCCATGTTTTCAGCTGTTTCCTGAAAGTCAGGTGGTTCTACTCCAAGTGGAGAGGTTTGGGTAGGGTGTTCCACAGTTTTGTGGTTAGTACTGGAAAAGAGGATCCTGCTTGCCGTTTCTTGTTGAAGTTAGGGACTAGCACTAGAGCAGCATTGCTGGATCTGAGTGGTCTGAAAGGAGTGTAGTGCTGAAACGGACTTCTGAAGGTGGATGGGCTCACTCCATGGTATGAATGATGAGTTATGCACAAGGTTTTCAAATGCACCCTTTTTTGATGGGTAGCCAGTGGAGCGTACGTAATGCTGTTTGATATGTTCAAATTGCTTCGTTCTGAGAAGTATTGTTGTTGCTGCATTTTTGACTCTTCGAAATTTCCTCATTAGATCATTTGGGAATCTGAAATTAAAGCTGATTGCATAGTCTAGTTTGGATAGTTAAGAGAAATCATAACCATGGCCCTGTGGGTGAATGTTAATTAATATAAGATGCAGCATAGAATGCACAGCTGGTAGAAACATCTTCTGACAGTGGCTTTGACATGTGGATCAAGAGTGAGGGTGTTGGTCCATTTCCACTCCAGGATTTCTTACCATTGATGGTGGGTTTGTGTAGGGTCCCATCTCGACAGGCCACAGGACTGTGGGGGGAGTTAGAACCTGCAGAATTACAAAGCATCCACTCTATTTTGCTAGGGGTTAGTTTAAGTCTGTTTGCTGTCATCCATGTGTCCACCCGTGCAAAGTAGTTTTTAATGTCCAGGGCGTTTGGTGATGGGTGGTTCCCATCTTTGGAGATTATTTGTGTGTCATCTGCATAGTTGTAACCGGAGATACCAGATTTATTGATGATGTTAAGTAGGGCTGCCATGTAGATGTTGAAAGTGGAGGTGAGAGTGAAGATCCTTGGGGTACTCTGCATGTGAGTGGGCGAGGCCGGGAATTATAGCGGTCCAGGATTGTGGATTCTGTTCTACCCATGAGGAAGGAGGTGATCCAGTGTAGAGCCGATTCCTTAATACCAATATCTTTCAGTCATTTTAGGAGGATCTTGTGACTGATGGTGTCTAAAGCTACTAGCTGTGTACTGTGTACTAGTCTGTGCTTTGCCCTTTAATTGGCGTGTGTATATTTTTGATTCTTCAAGCCCTGTGGTCAGCCTTGACCAGCCTTGGCTCCTACGGCGTTGCTTCTGCAGGGCCTATACGCTCCGCGGCCCATGAACAGGCACTCTTCTGCTTTGCTGGACTTCAGAAAGTCATGTTCAATCGGTTTACTTCTGTGCCTCTGACAGCCGGCCAGTCTTGTGGTGCTAAATACAATTGACACGGTCACTTGCAAAGCTTGGAGGCTGTGCTCCGTAGCGCCAGGGCAAAACAATGCCACTGTTCACACCCACACAGGCGTTAGATGCTGATACCAATTGGAAGTAGTGTTCCAGTAGTAGTGCACCCCATGTGCAATTCATTTCGGCCTTTCCTTGTTGTCCCACCACCATCCGGCAACGGGAAGGCCGAAGCTGGCACCACCACCCATAAGGACGCCAGTCCGTGATCTTTGAAGGGACCATGTTACCATCTGTCATGTCCTGTAAAGTCCTCTATAGTCTTCTTTGATATGCAGATACTTGCTGGGACAGGGATTTAAAACCCTTGGATCGTCAGATGTTTTAGACCATCTGGGGGGCGAGGGGGATCATGGGAGTCACTGTCCAGAACATCTGGAGGTCCATAGATTACAGATGCCTGTGCTTGGAGCACCCTTAATGACATTGGCATGTTTGAGCATGATGTTCCTGTGGGGAGCCACAGCTTGGTGGGCCTCTACACAAGCAATGATATGCACTGACTCTCCACACATAGCTTAACATAGGTTAAAATGGCAGTAAATACTCGTGTCTCAATCACACAATCCTTTCTCTCATGTCTTTACTCGCACACCCCTCTTTCATGGACAGCATTGACGGTAAGTGGCTCGGTGCATGTGCAACACATTAGGCTGGTTCTGACTTTTTAACCCCTAGCACATTGCCTTCTGGGGATTGGAGTTTATTTTTTCCCAATTGTAGTTTGGACTCTAAAAATGACACAGTGCAAAGTGCTATTGGTGAAAGAGGCAGCGCTGACTCAAGAGGTCACTTATGGCATGGGACCTCATGGCAGCTCGCACACATTACCCCTCTTCCCCTTCAGACAGTCACCTCTTTTTTTCTCTCTTGCACAGTTCCTTATGCACTCCTGTCCATCTTGCACAGTGTCTAGTGTCTCTTTTATATCTTCTTATATAGTCCTTGATTCTCCGATGTCTCACTCTCTGATCCCTTTCAGAGTCTCGTATCTTGGTGGGGACCGTGAGCAGGCCGGAGCTGGTGAGGTTCCTCCAGACTCACGAAGACCGGCAAGGCCCTCCTGAGGATGGGACTAAGGTGAGTCTAGGGCAATCCCACCTGTGGTAAGTTCTTTAGGGTGCAGGTGTCGGATCTATGTGCCTAGTGGGACCCATGGACGTTGTAGATATGGCCAATGCCGGTGTGTATACATCTATTGAAGCAGAGTGGCAGAGCATGGGACAGGTATATGGACAAGGTTGGGGACATACTCATTGTGTGCTGGGAGCCAATTCAGGTTTACGACCTAATATTTTTCATCAATGTGATCTTTAGTGAAATTAAATCCATCCAAAGTAGCAGCCTCGTCCACAGCAAGTTTGTCCGCCGAGGGCACAAGCTCGTACCATGTGCAAGAGGGTAAGGAAGCGCATGATATGTGCCTTGAAGACCAGTGGCATTGCTGGCACGGTTGGGTACATGGATATCTGTGGCCAGCACCTTGCCCTGACACCTTTACCTACATAGCATTAGTAAGGTAGGTGCATACCAAGAGGGCAGGTGCACACACCAAATAAGACGCAGATGCCATTTGCACAGCAACAACATACCGCAACAGGGTGTGATGGAGGGACTGAGCCAGAGGCTCAATATCTAGAGGGGCTTACCCAGTAAAAACCCTAATCCCACTCTGACAAGCACACATCACCCATTCTCGAGGTGTTTGTCTGGAGTGCAGACGGTATTGTACAGCTCCCACCCCATCCTTGCTGAACCCTTCCAGGTTTCAAAGCCTAGCTGCTTTAGTGACGAGTAGCATTTGGGTTTATATTCACTCTTATCAGTTATAGCGGAGGGAGAAGTACTCGTGGAAAAGAGGAGGTGTCCCAGTCTACGGAGTGGGTCTGGGGAGCGACCGCTCAGTCCTGGCTCCACGTGGCAAGTGTCTATTCGTGCCAAAATCCCTGCGCATGCGCGCGGTGTTGCTGGCTCTGCGCAACCACCGTCGCGTCCCTCATTTCTAATATGGAGGTGTGGATCTTCACCACACGCCACCACTGACTCCCTGGGGAAATGACAGCAAGTCTTTCCCAGCCATGAGTCCTCTCTTTTGGAGTGCACCCCTATTCCTAACTTCAGAGGAGAGCACAAATATATCATTCCATGAAAAAAGCGTTGAAAACCACTTCAAGTCTACTTAGTATTACAGAACATTGCAGCAAACACTATTAGCACATGGAGGCCTGCCATTCATTTTTGGGTCCATCGTTGTCAATAGCACTTGGGGGCCGTTGATTCATATTCGGAGCTAGTCAAATGTCATTATTCATGCATTAGTGGTAGTACTGCCTCCGTATGAGCTTTCGGTGGCAGAATGGGGCTTTTGCTGAGGCCTTCGCTTTGTCTCCTGTAGAAACTGTCAGCGGGGAGCCTTGGCGATGATTGCAGGATCGAGCCCGTCACCTTGCAGTTGTCTCCATGGACGTCGTTGCATCAGGTATTTGTGGAAGGGCCGCTTGGCTGGAGTGCGGTGAGTGCAGGGGTGTTTGTCCAATGGAAACCTCATACTGTCCTACCAAAGATCATTAGTCCTGACCTGCCACACACTCCCTACCGTGTCAATAGAGAGACGCACCCGGCACATCTTTGAGAATTTACCCAATCTTACTTTGCGTTGCCTTTGATCATGCCTTGTCATTACATCTCGTACCCATGTCCCCTCTACTATTGGCATAATGTAGTATCCATGCAACAGATCATGGGTTCTTCCCCTTGTGGTTCCTGGTCTCTAGGCTCTCTATAGCGGGACAGTGCCTCCATCTCTGAGAGGTTCTGGGAGGCAATCGCCCTCTTCTCTGATTTCCACTCTCTGTATCTTTAACTGCGAGGGCCATTGCACTCTCAAGCCGCTGAGGCTTGGACGTTCCTGAGGCCCCACCTCACCTGATGAAGTATATGCACGCCATGGATTCTCTCATTTGGTAGCCATGTCTTGCCAAGTTCCTTTGTGTGATGGTTGCACATCCAGAATATCTTGTCAAGGGGGAAAAGTGCGCCTCTTCTCTCTACATAACTGTGCAATTTCTGTCTAGCAGGCAATGGTGGCAGGGCATTGCCTGTGCTGAAAAGCTACCACCCAATCACAGGAACCCAGAGGCCTAGTAACGGGGCATGTTTCCCCCAGTGTTGGACTACTCTTGTGGTTCAATTAGAAAACATTTAAATAAATAAACAAACTAGTCTCCTGACAGAGCCCTCAACCCCCTTTCCTTGGCAATGAGCTGCCCTTGGCCATCAACAGG
The DNA here is from genome assembly GCF_040938575.1 of Ambystoma mexicanum. NCBI lineage: Eukaryota > Metazoa > Chordata > Amphibia > Caudata > Ambystomatidae > Ambystoma > Ambystoma mexicanum. Next base: position 1,094,500,902 of record NC_090929.1, read on the forward strand.
CATTTCAGTAGGTTCCAATTCAATAGTGGCCAGATACCAACCCTAGAGTAGAGGCCAGCTGGGAGAGGCTCTCCATTTTGGAATATGGGCGCTGTTGGGTCACTACTACCCCCACCACCTTTGATAACAATGTTACCTGCTACTTTCTGGGGCTTTCCAGTTCCATGTGAAAAGCTCGCCGACAAAAAGACAGTTTTCACAAAGAAATCGCTGCAAAAAGGTCATGGTTGTAATGGATGCGGAGACGCCAGAGCCGGCCACAGGGCAGGGCCAGCTGGGCGACTGCTTAGGGCGCCCTGCCATTAGACCCCACGCCAGCTCGGGGGATTCTTTCAAGGTCTTCCCCGGAGCTGGCGTGGTGGAAGAAGGCGCGGCAGGCACCCAATTGAAATTTAATGGACTCTGCTCTTGAGATCATAGTGCATTTAATAAAAATATGATGCCTGCCGTGCCTATTGAAAAAGGTGGTGCTCTCCCTACCCACTGCCACATAACTAGGGTGCGCAGGGGGACGGGTTCCAAATGTCCAACGTGCTGCCCGGGGCGTTGCAGCTTCTAGAGCCGGCCCTGTCTGCATCCCCTGGGCTCATTATACCATTCAAGGGGAGCAGGGCACACCCCTGCAACACCAGCCCCCCTTTTGCGGTACAATGGAGACACTTTTACCTGATGTCAGTACTTCAATAAGCTATTTATCCAAATTCCTCTGTACTGATTTTTAGTGTGGACATTCTGGCCCGCATGACTTCTGGAGATTTTTGGACCAGATTTTCACCTGCTGTAATTGCCATTAATTAATGCAGAAATCGTTAAGCCAGCTTGTTATTACACCTAAAGTGTCCTAACATTAACTAATGCAAATTTCCCCACAATGGATTATTGAAAATCTGCATATCACTCTTGGTGCTCCTAAAAAATCTATGTCCATAACTGTCTGGTTAATGGAAATGGATTAGATACAATAGAGGATAATGGAGCTATTGCACCGTGCACATTAATGCACGGAAGGTTCCGGAAAGATCCATCTGTGCATGACATTAAAAAGGGGGTCAGAAGGTGGGTATCTGAGATGCTCACTTTTCACACACTCAGGGGACCCCCTTACTTTTTCTTCAATGTGCAGGGATGCCCTTCACGTGAGGAAAACCGTTTTTTAAAAATGTTTCAGAACTTTACCAGTTTTTAACTTCACTATTTTGGTAGAGCTTAACATTTCATGTATTTTAGGTATTCTGCAGGCAAACGGGCACCTGGGACGACAGGAGAGCCTACCCATAGATTCTCCTGGGTCTACCAGCAGCTCTCTGTCCCAGTGAACCCTGGGCTCCTCATCGCCACCTTAGGAGCGAGGGTCGTGGACTGGTTTTCCTCTTTTCCTGTCCCAGCCACTACAGTCCAAAACATGGGATGCGGCCACTTGCCCTCACTCATAACCTGAGCATTTCCTCACTGGTCCATCTTATCGCCCATGCTCTTCAGTTCGTTTATGGGGCCATGAGTCACCATTTTGGGGCCTGCCGGTCTCTAACATCAAAATGACAGTGACACCAAACTTTACCAGAAGGCTCATTACACGTAGGCGTTAAGGGATTACCGGCACCGGTAAGGGCACCGGTGCCGGTAATACCTTACCGCCCTACTACGAGGTCCCTTAGCGGATCCCTTCCTTAATGCCAGGTCTGACCTGGTGTTAAGGACGGGACCCGTTAAGGTACTTCAGAGCTAATAACTGTACCGCAAATTGCTCCAAGGTCGGAATGACCCGGTAAATCCCTATTCCGGGAACACGGAGCCGGAATGCGGTAAGGGGGTAGCCATGGTGCTAATAGCACCATAGCTACCGGCTACCTTGTAATGAGGCCCATAGGGGGTCATTACGAGGTTGGAGGTAAGGGATTACCGGCACCGGTAAGGGTGCCGATGCCGGTAATCCCTTACCTCCGTATTCCGAGATCCCTTTGCTGGTCCTTCCTTACCTCCTGCTTTTAGCAGGAGTTAAGTACGGGACCTGCAAACGTACCTCGGAGGTAATTACGGTACTGTAATTTATGGTGCCGTAATTACCTCCTTCCCCATTCCCATTGAGCCCTATGGGGCAGAAATGGGAATGGGGAAGGGCAAAAGGTGAATGGGGAATTACCGGTCCCTCCAACCCTGGAATGGACCGGTAATTACTCCATTCACCATGCCGGATTTGGGACGGTTTCGGAGGCAACCATGGAGCTAATTACTCCATGGTTAGCTCCAAACCCGGAATGAGGTGTCTTTCAATAATTGGCATTGCCTAACCATGGGGGTCATTACGAGTTTGGAGGCAGCGCCATGGCTGCCTCCAAACCCGGGTCCGGTCTCACTGAATGGGGGCTTACCGGGACATTGGGCCTCATTACACGGTAGGCGGTAAGGGTTTACCGGTACCGGCAAGGGTACCGGTACCGGTAAACCCTTACCGCCTTACTAAGAGGTCCCTTTGCGGGTCCTCCCTTAATGTCTGGTTTTTCCAGGCGTTAAGGACGCGGCCCGCAAAGGGACCTCGGAGCTAATTACGGTACCGCTATTTGCGGTACCGTAATTAGCACCTTCCCCTTTCCCATTATGCCCTATGGGGGCAAAAATGGGAATGGGGAAGGGCCTTGGTGAATGGGGAATTACCGCCCCCGCTCACCTTGGAGTAGGGCGGCAATTCCGCCATCCACCAAGGCGGACTCGGCAGGGTACCGGCGGCAACCATGGCGCTAATAGCGCCATGGTTACCGCCTACCGTGTAATGAGGCCCATTCTGACCTATGCGGACCCGGTAAGTCCCCATTCAGTAAACCATCCCCCATTCCCATTTGAGCCCCCATAGGGGAATGGGAATGGGGAAGGTGCTAATAACGGGCCTGCAAATTGTGGGCCCGTTATTAGCTCCAAGGTCCCTTAACGGGTCCCGCAAAAAACGGCTGGTCAGACCAGCCGTTCCTGCTGGGACCCGCTAAGGGACCTCGGAATAGGGCGGTAAGGGTTTACCGGCATCCTTACCGGTGCCGGTAAAGCCTTACCGCCCAACTCGTAATGACCCCCCATTTCTGCTTAAAAAGAAGATAGGATGGCCTTGCACCTCCTAGAACCGAGTTATTCCAAATAACCACAAACATTTCCATTCCCACAATGTAATTCTGGATTTACGTGCGCCCTACAGGCCTCATTCCAAGTTCGGAGGTAACCACGCCGCTATTTGTGGCATGGCTGCCTCCGAACTCGTCCAAACTCCGGCCTGGTGAATGGAGTAATTACCGGTCCATTCCGAGGTCAGAGGGACCGGTAATTCCCCATTCACCAGGGCCATTCCCCATTCCCATTTGAGCCCCCACAGGGCTCAATGGGGAGAGGGAAGGCGGCAATAACGGTACCGTAAATTACTAATAAACTCGTAGTGGGGCGGTAAGGGTTTAACGGCACCGGTTTCGTTACCGGTGACCGTTAACCCTTACTGCACTACTCGGAATGAGGCCCATGGTGTTCACCCTAAAATAGCCACAGTGGATAACGTAAGAGGCTTCCCCCTGCGCTTCCAAATTGGAATGGTCCAGCATGACATAGAGCACCAAGTCTGGGACTGTTCACCAGCACCTCCTAAGGAAAGTGCAACCTCTCACCCCACTGCCTGTCCTTGAGCCTTGGTTATAGCAAGATGTACTACCACACTGATGGATATCCCAGATTTCCACACTAGTCCCTTCAAAAGCTGCTCACCACACAACTATTCGATTTCAGGCACTCTTTCAGGCCCTAGGCAGGAATCAAGTTACAATAGGTGAGCATCGCCTCCAGGGCTTCTCATCTAATGCCCCCCATGCATCAACCTTCTGCCACTCACTAACCAGCTGAACACTCCATGATGTGACCAAGACCTAGGACATCATTCAAGTCTTTACTCCATGTTGAACCTTTAGGGCAGGTGGAGCCATCTTTTCAGCTGATCTGTTCCTTCAGTCTGCAGCGCCTTGACTGTGGACCTGAGATTTCTTCAGTGGCTTATAATTGAGGGAGAAGCTAATAGCATTCCTTCTTCATCAGTGATTCTCAAACCCGGCCCAACTCCATTTCATTTCCATCCAGAAACCCCCCTCATCCTCTTCGGTACATCTTTACCCTTTTCCACCTTCCTCGCACTTCACTGCACCCCTTTTAATGAAGAGTCATTCAAAGTTCTCTGAGTGTATCTCTGTGTGCTGTCTGGCCCTTATGTAAGTGTTGTTTAAAATGCACAAGTGTGAGGATACCTCTAAACTCAGCCTGTGTGTAGACGACTGAAAGTGAATAGACACACTCTATGGGCGCGCCACATCCGTGTTGCTACTCATGATCTAACAGAGAGGATTGGACCGCGCGCCGCTGATATAAATTTGAACTGTAGTCCAGGTAGAACATGTCTGCATCAGCAGGAGATTGTGACATTTAACTGAGTTGTGAGTGAGAGGAATATGCTATGTAGCAAGCTGATGAGAGTGGCTCTTGCTCCCACACTTCTGCAACAGTCTTCCTTGTGCCCTGCCTATTGACTGACTCTGCCCCTCTATCATGCTTTTCGCCTCTCTTTCCCCAGGCTCACAACCTCTTCGAGCTGCTCAGTCTACAGCGGGCTTTCGTGACTACTTCTGGGAGGATCGTTGGGTGCGTCACCAGGAACGAGGTATGTGATCGCGAGGAGACTGCAGAAGCGGGGAAGCAGGGTTGGCAATCCAAGGTGGGACAGAGGCTGGTTGAGGCATAGACTGTTAGTAGTCCCAGCAACATAGAAAGAAACACATCTGAATGTTATTGCACAGGAATCAACTGGCCTTCTGACTCTATAGTGCCTGGGTGACGTGGACAGTCACGTGCTAATGGAAGTCCTAGAAGGTTTGGAAGTGTTCCGTTTTTTTCATACAAGGTGGGGTTATGGGAGGAGGAGAAGGAACAAGGTCATGCCTTCTGGGATGAGGCCATGTGATTTGGGCTTGAGATATAGAAAGTGGCAAAGGAATGCTGGTCTATACAACAGGAACGAGTGCATGTGATCTGGGGTCAGAAGGAGGAAAGGGACGCACAATATAGGATTAGGAAGAGCCAAGGGAACATTGCATATGGGACGAGGAAGAGGATTGAGGGCATGGCATCTGTAATGGCCGTGGGTCGGCCTGGAACATGCAGTGATGCGTCTTCAAGTAACATGCGGGACACAGAGTGCTGCTAATGTCTTCCTTTATTGAAGTTACATCAACTCTGCCCTTTTCCCCGCACCCCCACCCCTCACTTCCCTTTCGCCTTCGTCACTTCCCTTATCCCAACCACCCGCCTCCCCGTGTCCATGGAGACATCAACGTGACAGCATCCAGGATGGGGCATAGAAATGTGGTCATGAGATCCAGGAGTAAGCAGAGGACCTTGTCACAAGAGCTGGGATGAGGCAGAGGAATCGGGCATGAGATCCAGCATGAGAAGGTGTAGTAGAGCATGTGAGCCAGAATAAGGCAAAGCCATGAGGCATAAGGTATGGGATTAGACAGAAATGTGGGTCTTCAAATTCAGAATCGGGCAAAGGTATCGAGCAGGATTTTGAGGATGACATAGGGGAGTAGGGTCACGTGATCCATGATGAGACAGAGGGATGGATGCTTGATATTCCAAAGGTTAGATATTTCTCATTCCGAGCCCTCTGTACAGATATGCTTGTTGGCCTCTGCTCCTGCCACTCCAACTTCTTCTTCTTTAAAAAAAGAAATGTAAAAAAAAAAACCTGCCACTCCAACTTCATCAGCAGCATTCACAGTCAATGGACTCAGGGCACCAGTCCCCTGCAATCAGGAGCACGGGGCGGAGCTGGTTGCCAATGCTATTATGAGAATGACTGATCTGCTGCATTTTTTGGTATGCCCATTGTCCATTCTTGGAGAATATTAGCACTACTTGGTGAAAAGATTCTCTCATGCCCCATTTTATTCAGCCACCTATAGCAGACTTCCAGTGACCTTGTGTGACCACGGGGCAGATAACATATTAATGTCAGGACCCGGGCACATGTCATAGCACACTGGCTTCTACCAGGTGACACTACTTTCCATTGTCTGTCTTTTCCCCCAGTTTCTGACGTAATGTAACACTTTCTCCACTAGCTGTCACTGTTGCACACGTCTGAATATCTCGCTGCATCCTCAAGACTGCAACCCCTGTAGTAGAACTCGTGTCCACAAGGTGTCATTGATAAACTATTGTCTTTCTTGTCTTTAAGGATGCCCACCATTGCCATGTGCTGAGTGTGCACTGGGTGTGACTGCTACTTGGTGTCTTCAATAACCCGCAAGACCCCAGATAATGCAGCATTCTTCTTGTGTATTAGGTTTCAGGGTTTACACTGGTGGCAGTGGTGCCCAATTCTGTCGGCTCATTCTGGAGCATCAGCCAAAGCATTTTCTGACTGTAAAACCGGCGCCATTACTACACTGGCGGTGTCCGTCCAATATCGGGCATAGCTGAGAAGGGCCCTCGAGACTTCAGTCACCCGCTAAGTGTTGTAACATAAACAGTCAAATAGGTGTCACTGCTGCACCTGTCCTGTCGTGCTATGTCCATCTAACAGCTTGGCCGTTTCTGCAAATAGAAATCGTGTTCTGTGATTCCTCAAGCGGCAGTACGGTTACAAAGGAGTCAAACAATGCTTTACGTGGGATAAGAAATCGAGGCGGTCAGGGGGGGCTTTAATGCATCATGATGCCATATTTGGGGGTGAGGCCTAAAAAGTGTCTCTTGCAGTCTCAAATCCCAAGTAGTGAATAAAACTTAAAAAGAGGAGTGGCCTGTGTAATTAAAGGAGTGACCTAACAGAGCCAATCAAGTTTAGATATGTGCAACGAAAGGGCAACAATTCTGGTTTAAAAGATGTGTTTTAACTGTGGGGAATGTGTGTTGACATATTGACCAAAATAAATATATTCAAATATGAAACAGAACATTAAATCAAAAGTGGTCAGTACACCATGCAATCCCAGAGTTCTTCTGAAAGAAATCCATTAGTCATACATACTAATTAAAGGTATTCTGATGATAATATTTTAATACAATGTGTGCCAAAAATCAAACAAGGTATTCTCTTATGATTGTCCTTTCCTGTTTGAAAAGTACCTAATTTCATATTTTTTTAACTGATGTTGTGATTCTAATCATTGCTGAAGGTGACATCTACTTTTAAAGAGCAGCAGTGCCACACATAGTTTTAAAGAGCTTTGGTAAGGGAGGTCAGTTCGGAGAGCCCCAGCAGATCGCTGGCTCAAGGGCAATATTTGAATATTGCCAGGGATGAGCTCTGGCTTCCCTGGCTCACTTAAAGCCCTGGCACTTGATTCATGGAATTATTTGTCAAACAGGGATTTCCGGGCAGAATGGAACGCAAATCCCCATGTCTGTGATTTGAAGACACCACAGTTCTTTTGTGCGTGATGCCAGACATCACTGTGCAGTCCTGTGACCGTGGGATCTTCTAGTTGTTGCCAGGACTCATAGGGCCTGATTTACAAAAGGTTTTTCAATGGGATTGCACTATTATAAAATGCATTGTACTGAGCAGTTTTCTATTTGATAGTGTTCCACGTGCAGAATGGAATTGATGGGATCTATAAGAAAAACATGTTCACTGTTCTTCTCTTTCTTTTTTTAGCTGAAAGCTACAATTGAAGATTTGGCCAATCCAAAAACCCCGAAGTGAAAGAAAAAAAAGTGCCCCTGTGCACCACACATCTGAGAAAAATGAGTGCAGGAATCTTCACCCCTCAAACCATCCATCCGGGAGCAGCAATGAACATGAGCAGCCTACAAACCCCCAGAATGTGGCAACCACGGACTCAAAAAGAGTCCCCAAATCCCCCGGAGGGAAGTAACAGAGGACTGCAGTCCCCACCAGATGAAACAGAGATGTATGAGCTCGCTGCAAATTCTGAACACCCCAGAGAGAAGCAATGGAGAGCTCCAGCATCCCTCCAAAATCCCCCGAGAGCATGAACGAATGGCTCCAGTAAATCACCCGCCCGAAAAGAGAGAAATAAAGGGCTCCAGGGCTCTCTATTCTCCAGAGAGAATGAACAAACGACATCCGTGCCAGTGCATGCCAATGACATGTAACAGCATGCAACACACCCCAAATCCTCCAGAAACAAATGATGCACTCCTAAAGACTTCACAATTCCACAGAGAGCATATATGACGGACTTGCAAGGGTGCAGAAGGACGACTATAGCCCCAAACAAGCCACTTTTGTGTCAAAGACTTTTAACAATAAAACAAGAGAACACCTATGTTTTCCCTATTCCTAAGAGGGGGTGTCCCCGCCTCAACTAAAGAGCTAAGGTGTCTGCCAGGATGTCTGTTAACTTAAGTGTCTACCGTAATGTGTCAAGAAAACCTTATTTTTTTATTTTGTATACGGTTTATTCAAACCTTTACAACAAACCCAAACAATGTCATACACATGTATCATTTAAAATATAAACTTAATACAACACAAACATTTTAAAATGCAATAGTAAGTGAATAAAAGATGTGTTAAAAAGAGAATACAACCAACCATCAGAGATAGGCAAGCTATCACCATTGTCTCCTCATCCAGCAATCTCCCATGATTTTATAGAAGATGCTACAGCTAGACGGTCAGAAGTGAAAAGGGTGTACAGACATTTTTTCCACAGATTATTTAAGTCTGACCAACTTGTAACACCTATTAATTTATTTAAAAATAGGTCTGTCTTTCAAAATGGACAGCTGGACATTCCATAAACAAATGATTGACTGTTTCGACAACCTCACTGTTCTTACAAAACCTACAAGCGGGCACTGAACGATCTTTCAACCCTCTTTTTAGGATTATCTCCTTCGTGGGCATCAAGTTCCACCAAAATCCCATTGTAAAGGAGCAGTAATGCAGGTTCGGGAACAATGTTAAATACGGAGCAATCATGCCCCCACTTTTATATTCATGGCATAAATGCTGCAGAGAGGGGTAACCATGAAAAGAGTTGATAGTATTCGTCGAGTCCCTTTTGTAGAGACCCTCTTTAACTTTCATTGGCATTGATATCAATATGTCAATGTCCATTTCAAGCTCACGCAAGAGTGATTCACTAGTAAGTTCTCAGTTTCCTAGGAAAACTAAATGAGGCAAATCGAGATTGGTCCATGGTTTTTAAGACATTGCCTCATCACGACTTGGGCGGTAATGGTAATGCTATTAGCGCGGGCGGTATTAGCCCTACCGCCGAACTCCCCGGCGCTAATAGCGCCGGATCACGAGTTTGGCAGTAATGTCAATCTCCATTCCCCATTGAGCCCATTCGGGAATGCCGCCGGTAATAGCACGAATTTTCGGCGGATTTCCCCCCAGCTCAGAGCTGGGGAGAAATCCGCCGAAGTCCTGCTTTGGCGGACCCTTAAATCCGGCGGTAATAGCGCTACCGCCGGATTTAAGGGTTACCGCCGAAGTCGTGATGATAATGTGCTTCAGAATACAATGAGGCAGTGACAGATGTGACAATATTTTTGGTGTAGAGACAAAGAGAGCCACTGTACCCTGGCCCTTAAAGAAAGAAGCCCCAGCTTGTATTTTATTGCTGCCGCTGGGACGGCATTAGAGATTCTCAAAACTCGTCTCCAAATCTTCCCCTTAGAGTTTCCAGCCAAGAATACAATTCCATCATCCAGAGTTCCAAACCATATGTCAATTTGGGAATCACCTTCCCCTCAAAAAATGAAATGGCAACCATTTCTAGAAAACCTACCAAATTATCCATCAATCGTCACAAGCTGGTTAGTTAGGTTCTTGGCTTTTTGAGTTAATATAACTTGTATATCTCTCACTGATGGATGTGCTGAAATGTGTTAACCCAAATATGTTATGCTGGCCGTGCTGGATACAGGAGAGTCTCGAAGAAGCCACAAGCTGAACCCTCTCCTCCTCCCCACTGACAACTCCAGGATTTTCGTTTTTAAGGGGTTGATTATTAAACTGTTTCCTTCTGCATAAGTAGAGAGCGCTGAGAGTAACCTCTGCATTCCAATCCTGGAGTAGTAGAAGAGTAAGAAGTTTTCTGCATAGGCCAACCATGACGTCTTAATTTTCCCTAACTTGGGGGCAGTAAGTGCAGCTAAATTCAGCATGTCTCCTATGTCTGATACATAGAGATTACAAGAAAGGGAGCTAGAATGCATCCCTGCCTTAAACCAGAGTCAGTTCTAATTCTCTGTGAAAGGTCCCTGGCTTGATTCAAGTGGACATAAATACCAGAATTTTCATGCAACCCAATGATCAGATGTAAAGGACCACTTGGTGGGCCCCATTTCTGTAGTTTTAATCACAGTCTACCATGATCTACCCTGTCAAAGGCTGCCGAAATGTTGATCGAGGCCACATACAAATTTTGATCTGCATGTGTCCTCTGCTGAAACTCTGACTACCCCGCTAATTTTCATGGATATATCCCCTACGAAAGTAGGGTTGAAGGCTGTCTAGTCTCCATATTGCCATAGACTAGTCCTCTAAGGAAACCTTATTCGGTCCCTTACACTAGAAACTAAAGAATAAAGCAGAACTGTTCTGATCCCAGGGGATTGTGTCTCTTCTCCTTGGTTATGGTCAAAGTTCCACACAATGCTTCCTTGGTAGGCCAGGAGAATACTTTCCTTCTCCTGACGTCTGGTCTCAGAGAGCCTGGGTGAATTATTCCCTTCCCCATGCGATAAAGTTCTAAACAATCGTTTCTTGGTGGGCCAGGAGAATGCCTCCCTTCTCCTGGCATTCGATCTCAGTCTCAAATAGCCCTGTGGAATGACTCCCTCACCAGACCTGTTGGACCTTCTTCCCAGTCAGAGTTAGTAGAATGACTCCCTTCTGGGGATCATAAAACAGCCTCGTACAACCAGGGGGAATGGCTCTCTTCCCCCGGTCTTCTCTTCAGTAGGTACTAGGATTCACACCTTCAACACCTAACTCTGACTGTTAGTAGGGTCTGCGACCCTTGCTTCTCCCCTTCTTTGATTTGGCCCACTTGGTTCAATTCCATGCCAAGGACTGGGATGAGGAAGATTACTTGTATCACTCTCTTGGTGTGGTTCTCCAACCCTGGTTTCTCGCTTTCTTTGATTTGGCCCACTTGGTTCACTTCGCTGCCATGAGGAAAATGACTCCAATCACCCTCTTGGTTTGAGTCCCGATACTATTTTCTTAGTGGGTTTATCCCTGCCACTGTTGTGGGGGACTCTCCCTCTCAATTTCTCATTATGGTACTTCGGATCCTCAACCCTTTCCTGTTGATCAACTGGCTTTGTTTCACCGTTGAAATTAGGAAGAGAAGGTGTGTAGGCTTTCTGCCCCTGTCATGCCACACAAGCATTATGTTTACAAACGGGCCTATGGACAACTGCATGTCCCCTTCTTGGAAAGCCGCTCCATGTCCCCTCTGGGTCACCCGTGCTACTGTTTAGCTTGCTTAGGGCTTTGACACATTGCCAAGGCTTCCTGGGATGGTGGGCATTTCATTCGGCATCTTCAGCATCTTGCCATCCCTCCAGCTGTGCGACAGTGTTTCTGGCTGCCTTCTGCATTACTTTCTCCTCTTCTCGATGGTGCTGAGCTCTGTTCTGCTCCTACAGACCTCTCGATCATAAGACGCAGCAGACTGCCAGCGTCCTTGGAGTTCTCCCTCTCCAGATCTTTAATGCAGGTTCATATCTCCTGGGTTCATTGCACGGTACACCTGCTGTCCTCAGTGGCTGCCTGAGACACAGTGCTCAGGCCTTTGTCGGTTTTTATACAATAGGGCCAGCAGTGTCTGGGCCCATTGTATAAGCCCTTCGTCTCTTTCACAGGATTTATCTGCATTCTTCTGCAAGGCCAACTCAACCTAGTACTTGATTACCTATCTTCCTGATGTTCTTTTTCTTCTCAATACTTTCTAGAACCTGGAGCCTTATAATATAACATAGGTCTACTGTCTACAAAGAGGCTAGCAGAGGAAGGAAGGGCTATAGCATGTGGGGGTGTGACTTTCTTATAAGGCCTGTACCCTAGATGGTCGTCCTTCTCCCTAGTGGGGAGTCCCTACACATGAGATCCTCCTGCATTATACCACCCCCAGGGGGACTATCGGGTAGCTGTCTCACCTACTTGGCCTCATGGGTTAGGGCTCCGCCTCAGGGAGAAGTGACGACATCCAGTAATTCGTCAGACTGCAGCATATTACCCACCCCAGACCGAGAACTAAAGAGCTCTAATATACATGTATTTCTCCAGAGAGAATGAACAAAAGATTTCAGTGCCAGTGAACACCACTGAGATCTAACAGCATGCGGCAGACGCCAAATCCCCCAGAGAGCTAAATGAAGCACTCCAACATACTCCAACATCTACAGAGAGCATGAACAAAGGACTCCAGCATATCACTCACCCTCGGAGAAAGAAAGAAAGGGCTCCAATACGCTCAATTCTCCAGAGAGAATAAACAAAGGACTTTAGTGCCAATGCACGTCAATGAGATGTACCAGCATGAGCACACCCCAAATCCTCTAGAAAGAAATGAAGCACTCCTGTAGACTCAAAAATCGCCAGAGTGTGAATGAAGCACTCTAGCATATCACTCACCACCAGAAAGAGAAAAAAGATTTGAGTACATGTATTTCTTCTGAGAGAATGAATAAAGGATTTCTGTGCCAACACACGCCAATGAGATGTAACATCATGCAGCACAACCCACATCCCTTAAAGAGCAATGAGGAACTCCTAGAGGCTCTAAAATCCAGAGTATGATTAAAGCACTTCAGCAAATCAGTCACCCCCAGAGAGGAAAATGAAGGGCTCCAATATATACTCCATTCTCTAGAGGGAATGAACAAAGGATTTCAGTGCCAATGCACGTCAATGAGATGTAACAGCGTGAGCCCTTTTCTTGAATAATCGACGCAAATAAATCACAATGGAGACATTGTATTATGTGTCTACGCTTCAATGTGCTTCCAACCTACTCATGTACTGGTGGCTTGGTATATATCCTCAATGGACTCAGAACATGCCGGATCCATCATTTGGAGCCTGAAACTCCTCATCACATATTATCATCGTGTTAAATTGGAGAACAACATATTTTGCAGGATATATCAAGTTTGTAGACCTTCTCAGATACAAACAGACCAATGCTGGGCACATGTGCTTTCGGCCAAGTCACTGGTTGTGTCCTCGGCTGTATACCGCGTCTGGCTAGAAGTAGTAAAATCGTAAAGCTGGTACGTGCACCTAGGTAAGGCTCTGAACTCATCCAAGGGTTATTGCCAGCAGAATAATTGAGAGCTTCATTGATCAAATTATCTCCCAATAAATACTGTATAAGATAATTGTAATATTTAGAATTGTATATAATGTAATGAAATACTTATTGTTTATATGGTGTGAGGTGTAAAAAGGTTTTTGATGTAAACCACCTACACTTTTATATATATAAATTTCACTGCTGACATATTAAGGCACATTTGCGACAATACTGAGCAGCATGTCTAAGCACAGACGCACCCCCATCACAAGACACTGATTCATAATAGACAGAGAGACATAACAGAAAACATAACATGCTCAAAATAGGTTAGCATATAGAGATAAAACGTGGTACCTCAGAGGGAAGTGCACCATGTAAAGATGGCGCTCCAGGTATGCAACTTTAAACCATACATGTGGATGGTGCAATGGCAATGGAAAATGGACTAACATTAATTGTTACAGACACGTATAAAACGAATGCAACAACTTGTGCCATCAACCCTGACGAGGCCCAAGCGGTGACCCGAGACCAGTTTAACTGTCACTTTACTGGTGCCATTATTTTGGGAAAATAAACAGTTGTATTTTGGAGCCCATCGTGTGGTTTGGAATTTGTTCTTGTTTCTTGCCTGTGAGTGCGGGGTCAGAAGACCGGGAGGTGTTTCCTCGAAGTTTGACATATATAGCCATTTAACCCAAGGTGAAAGGTTTTATTTGCATCAGCATAGGGCCCACTCCAAATCTTACAGAGAGAAATGAAGCACTCCAGAAGACTTCAAATTCCACAGAGCGTATGAACGAAGGACCCCAACTTATCATCCATCCCCCCGAAAGAGGAAAAAGGGCACAGCACGCTCCACATTTCCGATAGAGAATTAACAATGGAATCGGGTGCCGCTGCACGTCTCTGAGATGTGACAGCATGTGGCACCCCCAAAACCCATCAGAGAGGTAAAAAAAAAGAGGAGAACCAGACTCCACATTTTCCACAGAGCAATCTCCCAAACCCCAAAGAGAGAGAAAATGATGGGCTCCATCACCCCCACGCGCCACAGAGATGTAATAGCATGCAGCACGCCCCAAATCCCCAAGAGAGAGCTATGAAGCAGACACCCCCTAAAGTAAGAGATGACAGATTCTTTACACCCCAAATCCTCCACAGATAAGTGACACCGCAGGTTGCCTCAAAGCTGTATAATGAATGTGCCAGCACATTTGGAAATCTGCCCAATTAAAGGGATAGCACCCTAAAATATCCCAAGAAAGATACCACATGATTCCAGCACAAAATACCTATCTCCCAGGAGAAGGACAAAAGAACTCCAGCATACCCCAAAACTTCAGAAAGAAGGACTGCAGTACTCTGGGTCACCCCAACTCTGCAGAGCGAAGAATAATGAAAATCAGCACCTCCCAAAAAATCCATAGACAAGGAATTAAATAATTCAGCACATCCTATCTGTAGTGTGTTTCCTCTTCCAGGAGGCCTCTCACCACTCCCTGCCCACCATACACACAAATGTATTAATGCCGCCTGCCATCTCACCCACATGCATAGCATATTTTTCCTCAAAATGTCCTTCTGCATGCCCAAAAGCTTGGCTCTAAAGGTCTCTGCGGCGTTAGTGTCCTTCTGCCATCCCCATAACCCTGTAGTGTTGCAGGATTCTCTGGGATTGCGTAAATGTCTTCTTAACAGGACAACTGTTTCTTCTCAGCAGTGTAGTGTTCCCTCCTCTGCCATCCCTATAACCTAGTACTGCTGCAGACTTCTCTTTGAGTGTTTAGAAGACACCGAAATGGGAAACCTGTTTCTGTTCAGCAGTGGGGTGCCCTTCTGCCATCCCCATAAACTTGCACTGCTGCAGGCTTCTCGACTCCGAAAGAGGATACCTGTTTGTGCCCAGCAGTTTGGTGCCCTTCTACCATCCCTATAAACGTGCACTGCTGCAGGCTTCTCGACCCAGAAAGAGAAAACCTGTTTCTACTCAGCAATGTGGTGCTCTTCTGCCATCCCCATAAACGTGCACTGCTGCAGGCTTCTCGGCCCAGAAAGGGAACCTCTGTTTCTGCCCAGCAGTGTGGTGCCCTTCTGCCATCCTTCTAACCTTGTACTGTTTCAGAATTCTCTTTGAGTGCCTAGAAGACTCCGAAAGAGGATACCTGTTTCTGCCCAGCAGTGTGGTGCCCTTCTACGACTTCTGTGCAGGTGACAATGGATAAATCCAAAATGGAGGAGGCACCCCGATAACTCGGGCAGGGTCCTCCTCCTCCCTCCCCCTGGGTAAGGGGAGGGTGCCAGCCAAAGCGCTGCAAAAACAGACAAAGCCTGTGAAGGGCAAACAAAGAAAGGGGCGGGGGATGCCCCTTATAAGCCGGCGGGCGTCCTGCTGCAGGAAGTATCCAGCGCCTGCAGAAGGACGCCCGCCACAAAGAGGAGGATTTTCGTTTTGTTCAATTTTGTCACTGTGATGCTGGAAATGCATCTGAGGGACAGGGCCTCTGAATCCTTGTCCTTTCTCTTTTTTACCGTGTGTTCTGTTATGTTTTCTGCCCAGGAGTCCATGAGGGACTCCTGGCAGTGCAGCTCTCTCTTTTGGTTTGGTGAACAGACCCATGGGATACCCTTATGGCACCCATGGGTAGGGGTACAACCCTGTGCCCCTAGTGTATGTTTTTGGGCACCTGTGGGTGGCCCACAGAGCAGGGTATGGGCTGGTGGCAGCTCCATGCTGAATCTGCCAGGTGCTCTGAGTGTCCTCCATTTTGGGACACCCAGGCCCTGCCATTGGGATCAGTTGATTCCTGATAGAAACAAAATGGCCCCTGTGGCCTCTTGCTTTCTATTGCCTGTTGTCTTGTTTTTCCCAAAGTCCTGGGAAGCCCTGACTCTGTCCCTTCCCCCTGACTGGCTGTTGGGTGGAAGTTCCATGTATGGTATTGTGGTGAAGGCCCAGCTAGACTGGCTGGAGCCTTCCCAGTGTCTGTATGTTGTGGGTACCTCCTGTGGGTGGGACCTGGGTGAATGGAGTGGGTGACCAATATGCACTCCCTGTTGTGGTTGTCTGGTTTCTGGCATGTGAGACAAAGACTGAGACAGCCCTGCCCGAAACTGGCCTGAATGCAGTGTGTAGTGTTGAATGGCTGGGTACTTGTCCCAATCCACATTCCTTGTTGTGAGTGTCTGGAAGGGAGGAGTGTGGCCTGAATGCACTGTGTACCTGATTGGCTGACTGACTGCATGAATGCCCTGCAGTATGATTGGCTGCTGAGTGTGTGCCAGCAGCGGGGATGAGAGTGAGGATAGTATATCTGGGGACCTCTCACCACTGGAGGAGTGTTCAGTTCAGAAGCGTTCAGAAGCTGAGTCTCCACTCAAGAGTAACTGGAACTGCTGATCCTCGACGTCCAGCTGGAAGAAGAAGACTTGCTGTGGCATTTGCTTCGACCGATCCGAAGGCTGCCGTGTTCGTCGAGGACTGACCCGAGAGAGGACCTGGTAAGGCGCCCTCTTCCCGTGCTCCGAGGGACCATCGAGCACCGCTCCATCTTCGCCGAAGCGCCCTGGAAGACAGATCCTCGAAAGGCTGTCGACCCGAGACGGGACCGCCGAGGAGATCGAAGTGAAGCACCCGGACATCGACGCCGTCGAAGTCCTTTGCCGTCGACCAGGGTTCGCAGGTTTGTGGAACCGCTGGAGGCCCGTCGAAGTTGTGTTGCCCAGCCGTGGGAACCACTTGACGCCGTGCCGCCGACGACCGGAGCCGTCCGCTCCATTGCCTAAGAACATCCAATCGAAGGACTCTCTCGACCGCATCGTCGACCGCTTACCCTGCCGGAGAAAGTCGAGGACGACCAACGCGCCGAGGAGAAACCTGCCGGTGGGTTTCCCGCCACCCGACGACCTCAAAGACTCGGACGACTCGACGCCCTTGCTGGGCTCCCGTCTCTACAATCTTTGCGGTCCAGAACTATTGTCATCGAGGTGCCCCGCACACCTCCGCCTTGCAGGACGCCGACGCCCCGACGCCGACGAGCACCGCTCGGACGAAGCTGCCGCCTCTTCGACATCGTTCCACCTCGTTTGTCGACGGACGTTCGACGCCCCGTGCCTCCCGCTTGAAAGGGAAGGCATTCAAGAAGGGCCGTCGATTCCCCGTCGCCGAACAGCGAGTCCCTCGACGCTTGTCGACGCCTCTTCGAGGAACTCGACTCCACCAGGTACATTGGGGGGGTAAAAACATTATAGGGGAAAATAAGACTTGCAGAGCAATATATGGACTGGGCTTGTGCTATATCTTTCTTTACAGGTTGCCCAGGTGGGGGGATCTCCACACAGAACTGTGCCTAGTGGTAGGGGTCAGTATTCTGCCTATTGCTCAACCATCTTATTTTCTCTCCTCTCTCTATTGCTGGTTTCACTCTATTGGTCTGTGTGATATTGTACAGTATTGTCCATGCACTTCAATGAGATCTAGGGTGGTACCACTTTAGGATTGTAAATATTTGTCATTGTAGATTTTGCCAGAGTACAAAGTGAGTTATCATGATGAATGTACATAACCTTAACTATTGATTATATAAAGACTGTGTTCTAACCCATACAGAGTGTGGATATTCCTTTGTGGGGGCTTGGGGATACACTGTACTTAAGAACCAGCCTGCATCACCTCCTGAGAAGCTAGGCCTTGATTGCTCGACCATTGCTACCGAATAGAGAATCTTGGCTGGGGTCTCATGTGCCTCTCCTCCACCATATAGGGAGTGGGAGTACAGACACCCCCCACCGGTCGTTGAGATCCGTTCTCTCACAGTCACGAAGTGCTGCCCGTTGGAGAAGGAAAGCAAGGAGGAATCGGCTCACCTGGGAGGAGATCAGAAGCAAAGCTGAGGTGCTGGTGCCTGGGGCCGCCACGAATGAAGAAGAGCAGTCGTCGCGCCATGGAACAGCAAGGAGCAGGAGATTCGGTGCGGGCGCCACCGAATGTGGAAGAGCGAGGAGCTGTGTGCTGATGACCGGAGGACAGCAGGGCTGCAGCAGGCGCAGCAGCACACGAACGAACAGGAGCGGGGAAGGAGCACGAAGTGGAGCAGTGGAGCGGAGCAGTCGGCAGACGGCTGAGAGATCTGAGCGGGCAGATTAGGTGCGGATTTCGCAAGTAAGCCTCAAAGAAGCGTAACATTTGAACAGCCATTACCGGAGGGAATGGGGAAAGAGATACCGGATGCCAGGGCCTGTATCATTACGCGCTTGGGAAAAAACGGTGCCCGCAGCGAACCGCAAGGGGAAAGCACATTGTCCCGTGCTGCCAAAGGGGTGAAACTTTGGTGCGTGTTGGCAACGTTTATTTTGCAGGCCACCTAGGTGAAACGGCTGATCATCAGCAAAATTTAATAACTTTACGGCAGCAGGCCAACGGGGCTAAGTCGCTTTGCAGGGCGAACCCCTGGGACTCAATTATAGCACGCTCCTTGGGAAAAAGGACTGCAACTGCTGACCGACGTTCACTAAAGCAAAGTTGCAATTGAAGCGGCGGTGTGCCACTGCAGCCTGACTGGAAGGAGGGTTATAGAACAGCACTGCAGGAATGGATCTGGAGGCATTTTTTGCCATGGCAAGGCAGGCGGCAGCTACACATGGGCCTAATTGGGTGAATGCAGTGGCCCTTCAGCAGGGCCTGGAAACAGCTGGTCCCAGCCAAAGGGTGGTCTCTCCTCTGATGTTCCAGGACAACTCCAATGAGGAAGGATTATTGGAGATACAAACATGGGAAGAAGGGGAAGAAGACGTCGAGCACTGTGAAGAGGAGGAAGTGCAAACACCAAAGAGAAAGAGAACCATGACTGAGGGGGCCAAGGCAAGCAAACAGCAAGCCAAGAACATCAAGAAACCCAGAGGCAAAGGGAGGGCGAAGGAGGTTGTAGCCACACCAGCGCCGGCACCTGCTGAGGCTCCAGGAAATCGTGCTAGTACGCTCAGCACTCCTGTAACCAGACCGGTGGTAGTAGCTGCGGAGGGACCCACATCCAACATAGAGATGGTTAAAGGTATGTTCATGCAGTGTATGCAAGCATGGGGGAAAGGAGGAAATTGCCAAATATTAAGTGGTAATGAAAATGCTTTTAATCAGTTGGGAAATAATGCAGGAATGGTCCACCGTCAGGGGATGAATCATGCTCCAGGGGGGCCAGGGGCAGGGGTGCACAATGCTTTTGCCTTGCCCAGTACAGGTCCAATGGGGGGGCTAGCCAGTTGCCTTGGGGGGGGGGCAATTCCAGCTGGGGGATTTCAGGCGGTGGCCTTGCTCAGCACAGGCCCCTTAGGGGGGGGTTAGCCAGTTGCTCCAAGAGGAGGCTACTCCAACAGGACACAGCAAGGGCTGGCCTGGTGGGACAAGGTTTGTCAGGGCCTGGGGTCACCACCTTTAATGGGGGGAACCAAGGGGTCGAGGCAGCAACTGCTATCAATCTGGGGCAAAGTGGAATTTGGGGCAATGTCACCCAGTATGGGAGACCAATGCCAGGTTTTGCTCCCGTCCGGGTTGCAGTGAACTCATTGATATGGCACATCCCATGGGCTACTAAGGAAAATCTGTGGAGAAAGGAATTTATTGAAATCTTGGACTTGGTGGTGATGGTACCCTTAGGGGAAGGGTTAAGGGATTTATCAGAAAAGGAGAAGAGAGAAACGGAGAGGGCCAAGGTGGAACCCACCATACACAACTGGCTAAAGGCTTTTAGAATGTATATGTCCATTATGCTAGAGAAATTCCTGCAGGATGCATTAGCAATGATTACATATGAACAGTATATCCACAACCTCTACCTAAAATATGGGGGTGAAGGATGGCTGGGATATGACCGGGGTTTTAGGCTCAAAATGCAAGTTTGGACCACTATGTCCTGGGATGAGGAGGACGTCGGGGGGTATATAGATAAGATGGTACCCGCACGGGAGTCTGGGAACAAACCCCAAGGGGAAGGGGAGTAAACTCCAGTCTGGAGAGGCAGAGGGGGTTACTCTCAACGGGGGAAGGGGTCCTTCGAGGGCACTCCTCCTGGAACAGCCGGTCCAGCTAGCAGCGGAAGCAAGCAGATTGCTGGAGGTTTGCTGATGGGGACTGCCCCTTTGGCCAAGGCGTGTCGATTTAGGCATGCAAAGGGTGGAAGCACAGGGGCGCGTGGAGCTTCTTCAAGTAAAGGGAGGCATAAGAGCAGCACTAAGCCCAAAGCAGGAGTAAAGATCAACCACCCATGCCGAAGTTTGCCAAACCAAGGTGAAGCCAGAGTGTAATTAAAACATGTTTACCCACACCAGTTAAACTCCAGGCATTGATTCCTTTGTTGAATATGTACCATAACAGCGCAGATGCAGAATTGCTGTGGGAAGGTTTCAGGTGGGGTTTCAGGATCCCCTTCTCAGGGAGGAAGGGTCCCAGGGAAGCAAGCAATTTGCAGTCAGCATTGGGGATGCCAGAGGTGGTGGCACAGAAAGTGGGGAAAGAAATCAAATTGGGTAGAGTTGCTGGGGCTTTTGCATGCCCTCCCTTGGAGAATTTTGTGGTGTCACCATTGGGGTTGGGTCCCAAGAATGAAAAGGGGCAGTACCACTTGATCCACCACCTCTCCTCCCCGGAAGGGGAATCTGTGATTGATGGCATAGCAGAGGAGCTGTGCCGGGCACATTATTCCTCTTTGGACGATGCTATACAGATGGTAAGGTCGGTAGGGGGGGGGGGTTCCCCAATGGGGAAAGCCAACATTGAGTCTGCCTTCTGGTTGTTACCTAGCCACAAGGAGAGTTATCATTTGCTGGGTTTCAAGGTGCAGGGCGAGTGTTTCTATGACAAATGTTTTCCAATGGGTTGTGCTATTTCATGTTCATACTTTGAGGCATTCAGCACCTTCCTGGAGTTTGCATTGAGGCAAAAGGTCCAAAAGGGCGGGGTATTGCATTATCTTGATGACTTTTTGTTTATTGGCAAAGAAGGGACCGGCGAGTGCAGGACACTCATGAGCGCATTTCTGGGGTTGATGGATGTTTTGGGGGTCCCGTTAGCAATGTGTAAGACAATAGGTCCAGTCACAATCGTGACATTTCTGGGGATTGAAATTGACTCGGTTAAGGGCGAGTGCAGGCTCCCTTATGACAAGGTGCACAGGTTGAAAGAGACGATCAAGGTGTTGAAGGGCAAGAGCAAGGCAACCTTGAGGGAGCTTCAGTCACTGGCAGGTATTCTGAATTTTGCTGGCAAAGTCATCCCCGCAGGGAAAGTGTTTGCAAGGGGTATCAAGCTTAAAACTGTGGGATTACAGCATGCCTCCCAACATGTCCGGCTACGACCCGATTTAAGGGAGGATCTCAGGATGTGGCAAACATTTTTGGATGATTTTAATGGTGTATTGCTATGGAGGGGAGAATGGGCCAGCAGCGAGAGGCTCAAGCTGTTCATAGATTCTTCAGGGGCTCATGGTTTTGGGGCAATTCTGGACAGCAATTGGTGTGGTAAGGCCTGGCCAACAGAGTGGCATCAGAAGGGGGTCACCAGGGACATCAAGTTGCTTGAGCTGTTTCCCATTGTGGTAGCATTTAAAATGTGGGGGGAGCTGTTGAAGAACAAAAAGGTGTCAAAATGGTTAGACAATCTGGCGGTGGTCCAGATCATCAATCAAGGGGCATCCAGCAAACCAAGGGTGTTAAAACTGCTTAGAGAACTCACCAAGAGCTTGCTGGCATTAAAGATCAAAGTCAGGGCTCGAAATATTCCTGGGGTCAAAAACGTAACTGCTGACTCTCTCTCTCGTTACTGGGGGAACTATCCAGAAGCAAGCAAGGTGATGACTCCATTCAAGGATCACTGGTGGGGCATGATTGAGGTGATCTGAGTTCTCTTTGCACACAGCGCTAGCACCTGGCATGGCAAGAAGATAGCAGGCCTTCCCGGGAGTGGTTCTTGGCATTTCAAAATTAAATTGTGTCGGAAGGGCAGAAAGAGTCACCAGTGCGTGCCTTTGTGGGATGGTGCTGGCGGTCAGGGAGAACCAGAGCTTGGATGGCGTACCACTTGGCAGCGATAGCCCATTATTCTAAGCTACGGGCGGAGTTGATCCCACTAAGGAGCATTACATTGTAATGGCTATGAAAGGTTGGGCAAAGCAGGTGGTGAAGATGCCTGATGAAAGGCGGCCCATTGACATTGTGAAACTGCATGGTTTGATTAAATGCTTGAAGGTGGTATGCCATAATGATTCAGAGAGGGTTTTGTTCACAGTAGCTTTCTTTGGCGCATTCAGGGTGAGCGAGCTAGTGCCAGAGAATAAGGAGGGCAAGGGTTCCGGGTTTCTACGATTAGGGGATGTCCAGGTTATGGAGGCTCGAGCATGTATTTGCCTAAGAAGGTCAAAAACCGACCAGAGAGGAAAAGGGACTACAGTGACACTTCAGGCCATCCGGGGGAGTATAGTCTGCCCGGTGGCTGCCTTGACAAGCTATCTCCAACAGAGGCTGCCCTCCGTCAAGGGTTTTCCGCTACTACTGGACAGGGATGGGTCTGCGTTGAGCTGCTTTCAGTTTAAAAGGGTCATGGATATGGCATTGGAAAGAATGGGGCTTTCAGAGCGGGTGTTCGGGACACATTCTTTTAGGATAGGGGCGGCCACTTCTGCGGCAGCTGGGGCTTGGGCTCTGAGGACATCAAGCAGAAAGGTAGGTGGAAGTCAGGGTGTTTTAAAAGGTACGTCAGACCGGATAAAATGTAGAGTTACCTGCTGCCTTCTCATCTCCTTCCCACTATCAGCAGCGCAAAGGAGGAGGTGGTCTGTCTGGGTGGTAGGGCATTCGTTTGTGTCAAGTGCCGGGGCAAGCTGGACGGCAAGGCAGTAGGAGTTGATGGCCGGCGAATACCGGATATGGTGGCACGGGTTGTCCGGGATGAGATGGGCCCAGCTGCAAGGGCATATTCGCAAGTGGCTGGGTAAGCAGCAAAAACCGGAGGTCTTGGTCAGTCACCGGGCGGTAATGACTTGACAAGCATGGGGAGGGGTGCTTTGATGAGGGAGATGATGTTTTCTTTGCAGGAATTGTCGGCACAACTGGGGGAGATCGAAATCGTGTGGTCTGAAACAATTCCAAGACAGGAATGGAGCGGCGCGGAAAAACACACAGCAGTGAAAAGATCAAGGAGAAAATGTAACTGTGTTATGTCGAAATTCTGCAAGGGCAGAGGTTTCCCACAGATCAGACATGGATTGATCAGCTTGAAGTCCCCGGAATATTATCTAAAGGATGGTGTGCATTTGTCAGCAATCGGGATGGAGCTCTTTTTCTGGAATATGTGCACAAAGCTCCTGGAGTTGTAAACACGGAAAAGGGGGGAGCCACGGTGGACAGTAACCCACCAGTGGCGTGGTGGTGTTTGGGCGACCCAGCACAAGATCAGACTCCGAATGAGCCATTGCATAGCCGGAATGGTCTTCGCTCTTCTCGGGCCAGCGCCTCTTGGGAGCAGGGGCGTCTGGTGGTAACAATAAGGGCTCAGCTTCCCCTGAAGAAACAGCGCTCTCCGCGCCCACGAAACACCTGCAAGGGCAGGCGGAGCTCAGGCACGAAAGGTTGTGAGAGTTGGGCCTACTGTGGACTTTGTACAAGAAAGGGGGAAGCAGGTTGTTGGACACGGAGCAGGCGCCGCACCTTCAGAACTATTTTCACTAATGTGTGCAGTGTATTTTATGATGATGTGAAAATAAATCTGCGGCCGTTTTTTGCCAAATAAAGACCAGTCTCATTCTGCACCTTACTAAGGGGAAAGGGAAGGAATGGAAGAATGAGCAAGTTTAATGGTTGTGATGCAAATGGACAAATGCATGGGTTATGCAGGTGACGACAGAGAAATCCAAAATGGAGGAGGCACCCCGATAACTCGGGCAGGGTCCTCCTCCTCCCTCCCCCCTGGGTAAGGGGGAGGGTGTCAGCCAAAGTTTTGCAAAAACAGCCAAAGCCTGCAAAGGGCAAACAAAAGAAAGGGGTGGGGGATGCCCCTTATAAGCCGGCGGGCGTCCTGCTGCAGGAGGCATCCAGCCCCTGCAGAAGGACGCCCGACAAAGAAGGAGGATTTTCGTTTTCCACCCTTCCATCCTACAAAAGGAACAGAGTTTGGACGAGGCCTGGTCATTGACCTTGCAGGATGGCGAGGCGGTGTGGCGGTGTTTGGGCGACCAAGCACAAGAGACAGACTCCGAATGAGCCATGAGAAAGCCGAAAGGGTCTTCGCTCTTCTCTGACCAGCTCCTCCTGAGAGCGTCAGCGGCAGGGGCGTCTGGTGGTAACAATAAGGCCCCAGCTTCCCACGAAGAAACGGCACTCTCCCCGCCCTGGAACACCTGCAAGGGCAGGCGAGGCACAGACACGAAGGGTTGGGAGAGTTGGGCCTACTGTGGACTTTGTGCAAGAAAGGGGGAAGCAGGTTGTTGGACACAGAGTAGGCGCCACATCTTCAGAACTATTTTCCCTAATGTGTGCAGTGTTTTTTATGATGTTGTGAAAATAAATCTGCGGCCGTTTTTTGCCAAATACAGACCAGTCTCATTGTGGTGCAAATGTACAAATGCACGGGTTATGGCCTGGCACTGCTGCAGGCTTCTCTGATTGAGTGTTCTGTATAGAAGGCGTTATATATATTGGTTTTTGTATAGTGCACATCTATCTTTCCTAGGACCTCAGCGTGCTGCAGGTTTGTTTGAGAGTGTGTACGCTTATTGCCGTCAGTTTTGGCATAAGGGTGAAGGAGTAAGCTCCAAACTCTAACAAACCACATGTAGAAGTGCGGTGTGGGTTGGGCTTCCAGCGGACATGCCCCTTGGCACTGAAACTAATGTGCACACATTTGAAGTCGGAGTGATACACGTTTGGATATTGTTAATTCAAGGCCCTGCGTTTCTGCATATTTTACGGCACACAGCATCTGGTTGCATCGATATGAAAATAGAGCAGCAAGAAAT
The DNA here is from genome assembly GCF_040938575.1 of Ambystoma mexicanum. NCBI lineage: Eukaryota > Metazoa > Chordata > Amphibia > Caudata > Ambystomatidae > Ambystoma > Ambystoma mexicanum. The sequence goes on from NC_090929.1 coordinate 1,094,526,208, forward strand.
CGAACAAATTACAACACAACTCGGTGACCTGAGCGTCATCAATGCGTTATTAAAACAAACAAAAAAAAGGAGCCACTGGCTACTAAACTCGCAAAATGCCATTTCAGATGTGTTTATTGTGCGGTACTGAGGTTAAAATACTAAACTTTGCAGCATGTTTGTGTCATTTTGCAAAATTTGCAGCACATTTTTTTGTTGTGAACACAAAACTACCATGAACTGGATTGTGCGATTTTAATCTAGGGGGTAGCTTTTTTTTTGTATTATTAGTTTTTTAATATCGCGCCTCAGGGCGCACAAGTAACAATCAGGTCACAGACAGAACAAGACAGGAAAAATCAAGGGGTCAAGGCGGGGGGTTGTGATAGACTATAACATCGGGTTATCTTCAGCCTGGTTTAGGGTGAAACAAATGGGCTTTAGCAGATCCTTTGAATTCTAACAGACATCGGGATGCTCTCGGTGCAGGCGGTAGAGCATCCCACTCTTTCGGTGCCTGGACTCCCCCAAATTTAGACAACTTGAAATGTGGTTGCATCAATTTGCAGTTATCATTGGAGCGGAGGTTCGACTTGGCTGATTCATGGCCAAATGGGGTGTGAGATATTGGGGAGCAGTACATGTCCAGCATTTGTAGGAAACTGACAAAAGCTTGTACCAGTAGCTAAACTCATATTGATTTGCAAGTTGGATATGGTACCGTGGGCCTAATATGCAAAAATGGTGCAGCATATCTTGGCTTCTGGCTCTGCGTGTCCTGTGTTCTTAGGCAAACCCCAAATCTGAGTGCCCTGATGACCAGAAGACATGGGGCAACCTAATATGTATTGCTTTCATAGATTTGCATGCAGAGTATAAAAGTTACCAGAGCAAACATGTTCGACAATATTTCTTTTTTCTGTTTCTTTCTCCCCACTGCATGGGAATTACAGGCATGGGCATAGGACATGTGGGGGGCAGAGGGGACAAATCCCCCTCACAATTTTAGGTGGGGGGATACAATGGCATTTATCCCCCCCAGTTTCCCCAGTTTGTGTGTCTCTCTGCATGTGCAGTGAAGTTTGCACGCAGTTCAGCTCAGCAACAGCGCCACACCGGTTGTAAAGATTCTTGTTACAAGTTACAACAACAACAAGATGAACTCTTGTGCATTCGTAGCATTCCCACTCCCCCCACGGTCATGTGCCCAGCCAGGCCGGGCCCGGGGAACATATTGCACATTCGAGTGCGCAGTGCCACTCCCTTACAGCAGAAGCCACTAGCAGCAGGCAGCAACGAATACTCGGCTCTTCCTGAAAGTCTGACTCTCCGAGCTGACAGACTGCTCCTGTGAGGTGACGCCAACTTGATCTGGAGTCCAAGACTCGATGAGAGAGAAACTTCACTTATCATCTAACAACGTAAGTCAAAGTGCCCCCCCCTGTCTGTGGCTGGCCTTGCCAATGCTTGTATAGGGTGCCCTGAATGGGCACCTGTCTTGGCGCTGCGTTTTCCTGCATGGGGTGCGGCTGCCTGTCTCCATGTTCACATTACAGCACCTGTGCTTGTGTAACGCTCACCTGATATCCACGGGGACGCCACTCAGCCGGTCTGGACTTCCGACCACTTCGAACCCTTCCCTGCACTTGCTCTGGGCCTGAAACACAGTATTATCAGAGGTCAATTCCCTATTGGTCTTGCTTGTCTGGCCCCCCTTTTCTTCCTTGGGTCCCAACCTTCCCCCGGACCTCTCCTCACCTTGTTTTTTGATGTGGGGCGCTCTCCGTCCTGCCTTTGATGCAGGGGTGCGTTGGGTGATGCGGGCTGGAGGGTGCATAGTTGCTTCACTGGCACGGGCCCGGCAGACGGGGCTTGCTGCATCTTCAGCCCGACCGGTAATTGGAATGAGTCTTACAAAAGTTCTGATGGCTCTAGTCCCTTTAATACTGTGTCTTTATTTCCTTAGGTGATGAAGGTCTTGAGGATGGTGATGCGCTGCTGAAGTAAGTAGGAATGCGGAGCGTGATGCTTATTGGCTTCCTTAGCACTAACAAATGTTAGTCTTTTGCGTGTCCTTATAGGTGCCGCAGTAATCCAGCATGGAAGCGAGCTGAGGAGATGAGCTGCGGTGAGAAAGCGCAATGTGCGGCACCTCTTAAATGTTTTGCACTAACCTGATGTGTCTTTTCCCCTTTTTCAGATCGGCGGGATGCTCCGGAGCAGAAGTTGTAAGGATTAAACTCTATTTGCAAAGTCGAGAGAGCTAAGTATTGCAGAATGCTTACTAACGTCTTTTCTTCTATTCTTCTCCCCTTTGGTAGGGCGCGATGTGCCGAGATGGAGATGACTCTGCCGCAAGAATCCGCAAGACTGGGAAGAGCTGGACAGAAGTTGGATGCTCTTCGAGGTGAGTATTGGCAACAAAGTTCTTGTTCTTGCAGGTGCGCTGACCCTGAAGAAAGAAGTGGGCCTCTTCAGGAGATCCGAGCACGGTGAGTGTCACGCTGCAGGTGCAAAGAAACGCAAAGCATGTTTCTCAGGCCGGGTGTGGTTTAAGTAGTCTGTAGGTATCCCAGGTATCCCTGGGCTGAGCCGAACCCAAAAGACTAGACCACTCATCCAGTTCAAGGAACTGAATTACATGGGGGCATCCATTGCCCCATAATACATTGCAAGTCCAATACTAAGTGGATCTCAGGACTGTGTGTGAGCTTGGTGCCAAATGCGCCAAGTCTGAGTCCAAGTAGGTGTCTGGGGAGATGGAGAGGCCCTTAGGGGCTGACTAGGTGGCCGTGACCTGGCTCCAGCCTGATATGCCGCGGGGCTGGGGGCAGAAATCGTGACAGCTCGGCAGAGCAATATTCTCTGCCCCGGGCTTGCCTTTCTAGAGCAGTGCTCACACAGCCAAAAAAGAATACACACAGAGCAATTGCAAGCTACACCACCCATCGGTGGGTGTGCGTCACCCCGTACAGTTCCGCCAAGTCAAGGGTGGCGTCGGAATTGAAGCACGTGCATGTCAGTGGCATTCAACACTCACTGTGCCCAATACACAACATGTGCATTTATGTAATATTAATAAGCTGGACCAAAAAATCCATGTTTCATAGTGAATTTATCAAAAATTGACAATTTGTTAACAATGCACCGGAAGACATTTTGAAATGTCATTTTGTTTGGAAAGGCACTTCATAGAAGGCTCTGTGTAGTAAAGCCGCCCCCCCCGTCATCCCTTCAGACCCGCCGCACACACTCGCCGCACACACTACAAGTGGTGTTAAATTTTAACCCATTTTGCCTGGCGGTTTTCTTCCACTGCGAGTTGCACGCGTTAGAAAGGCTCGTGGGGAACACACAGCGAGCCCGCATATATGCGTGTTATATTCTGCACCCATACACACCCAGTACCCGCTTTTATCTACACGTGGGGTTGGCAGAGGTAGCAGCACAGGATGCAGTGGCAGCACCTGCGAACAATGTTAATAGAACTAAGACCAACGTCCCCCCCCTCAATTTTTCAGATGGAATTCCCTGCTCACCCCCGCAGTTGGGACAGTAGAACTGCATCGACCTGCACAGAAGGAGGAGGGGTGCAGGCCCTGGCCCCACTCTCTAATTCCTCTCTCTTGAGGCTATGCACATAATGTAGGAGGCGTTTGAGAAAAGGTGTGTGTGTGCGCTCAGGCAGCATAGTGCACTCAGCTGAGCATAGCATGGACGTCATTTAGGGCCGGGGTAACCAGGGGTGGCAACTGGGAACCCCTGAGCTCTCCCCTGCTACCCCTGTGGTCTCCCTTGCTTTTTTATTTAATTGATGCTCATGGGCTGGGGCCAGCAGCATGTGGCTCTTTGTTGTAGTTCAGTGGGTTGAGCGCTGGCTGCTGCAATGTGTGTGTGACTTGCAGGTTCGACTCCCAGCAAGGTCAACTCAGCCTTTCATCCTGCTGAGGTTGATAAATGAGTACCAACACAGGTTGGGTGATATTGTATGTATGTTTGTTCTATATAAGGCACTTAAGCGTAAGTGCTATATAATAACACATCATTATCATTTGGCCTTGGACGTCTTCTTGCATTCACAGTAATTTGGTAATATGGGCCTATACGCGCTGATATTAACGATACATATGGTGATCCGTTCTTTTATGAAATGTATATCACATTACACTGATATTGTAACCATATTTTTCGTACTGTACTCAGAAAAAATGCTATGTGATGCCACTTCCTGTTTTGGAAAGGGGTGAAAGGTCATGTTCCATCGCTTCCTGTGATGTCACTTCGGGTTGAGGGCAAGTTATCCATCACTGATTCCAATGGTAACTCAGAAGATTCTCTGACAACATCCTTAACACATATAGCCAAATTCACTTCATGTTACCAGGCCATTATTTGCAAGGTCAGTCCATTCTGCGTCCCTGGTTACTAAATCTTTGCACTTGTGCAAGCGCCATTTTGCGTGGCATTGGCATTTGGGCAAACATTGCCCTAGTGCGAAAAAAATTTTCAGTGCATGTTACACCAGTGCAAAGTTTACCCTACTGCTGATGCGATCCCTAGTCACACTAGTAAGCACTAGGCCACACATTACCCAGGTGTAAAAAGTAAGGCATTGAAATGATAGGTTGTTTGCACTAGGGCACTCTTAGCACTTGCGCACATATCTTGAGAACACTGCACTTGGGCAAGTTTAATAGGATTCTGCACAAGCTGAACATATGGCAGCCCTCCATCCAGTGTGTACCCGTGGGGAATGCAATGATGTGCTAAAGGGCACCTTTTGTCTTTTGATATCTGTTTTTGATGCAGTGGGTGGTCGCCCTCGTTCTTGCCTTGTTTCCTCATGGGGGGTTTCTGACACGGCTGTAGTAGGCGGGAGAGAACCAATCACGACTAATTTTGGAGGGGAAATCTGCGTGTTGTATGCCGGCTTCCTTCCGTATTACAGATTATACCTCTACCCAAGGAAAGCTAGCCGGTCCACAATTCGAAAGCATGCAGTGCACGCTTGTGTGAGTGGTCTGCACGTTGTGGCAGCGTGTGTTCCTGGTTAATGGTCGGTGGTGTGCAGGTATCCTACTGCACCATCGGTTCGTTTTTGTATCATACATTTGGCCCCCTGATTTCGAGCTCCCGAATGTGTACCTTAATGCCTGTGTGACAGGTGGTTTTCTTACTTATCGAGTTATTTGACAAAAAAAAAAACAAAGTCCCAAGGTGTCCCCTCTCTGCCCCAGATTTGATGGGTCTCCTATGCTCCTGATTACGGGAAAGGAAATGTGGGGGGCAGTACACAAATTGCCCTTTGCTGAACTCGGATGTGTCCTTCTTTCCAGAAATCTCCATCTTTGTTTTCTGGCTCTTCTTCCTGGTTCAGTGCAAGCATGCAGACATCAGAAAAAGGTGGAAAAAACAGCATTTGCATAATCTGTGTGACATTTGTCGAAACAAATGTATTTTCCAAACTCAGAGGATATTCATTTTGGAGCTGGAACGCAGGTGTCTGCAGCATTTATACGAAAATACTGCAACATTTCTTGAGAAATATTTGATTGACCTTTCTGGAAAACATTAATATAGCTTTATAGACCTGCAGCGAGGGCCGTACTGGCTGTTATGGGCCCTGAAGACCTAGTTAAAGGCCCGAGCGAAGTGAGGTCCTTAAACGAGGTATGATGGACCATAACACCCAGTACGGCCCAAGCGGCAGCTCTTTAAAGCTATTAGAACACCCTCAGGGCCCGATTCTGTACTTGGTGCAGTGAATGTGCTAAAGAGCAGTATTCACTGCGCCAAATCAGTGCACCCAGGCTCCACTAGTATTTTTAAGGGGGCCTGGGCGTCCTTCTAGTGCACGACAGTGCACCTTCAGCATTGCGCCTGTTTTTGTCATAACGGGCGCAATCCTGAAATCTCAGCAGCATTTTTCTAAAATTACAACATATTCATTATTTTACAAAAATGCTGCTGAGAACCCGGGTGTATATAAACACTTTCATACACACCAAAGTAAGCAGCTGCCACGTTGCACAATACAATGTTGAAGCTGCTTGCTTTGGTGTGTATGAAAGTGTTCATATGCACCACAGGTGTATATTGGTGTGTATGAAAGTGTTGCAATGCACAACGGGTGTATATGAACACTTTAATATACAACAAAGCTTTGGTGCCGGCAGCACACGTAAGTAATTACAACCCAATTTGCGGGATGTAATCAATCTGTGGGTTATACCAGTTTGTATAGCCCGCAGATTGACCAATCAAGTTTGTGAAACAACTGTTAGGGTGTTTTAATTTTGTTTAACCGTTCCCGACCAAATCTCAAGTGCTGCTTAGTGTTAGAACAGCCATTTTGGGAGGATGCGGGGGCGTGTCGGGATGGGGGTGGGTGGCGGATGGGCTGGGTGTGTGTGTTCGGGGGCCATGGAGGGGGTAAAAGGGGTGAACATTTTGTCTGCATATCTGTGGACGCTCAAAAAATTCAATGCAGACGTACCCAACTATTCCAAAAAGAATTCAGCACCGGTGGCTGGCGTTGGTGGCTACTTACCTCAGAAAAAATAAAGGATTACAAAAAGGACAAACTTCAAGGAAAGAGGCCTTTTATGTCTTGGGGCCTGACTCACAGAAGTGTTTTATAATGGCGCAATCCGATTGAAAAACGTTGTGTGGATGAGGCGATTGGTGCGTAGAAACCGCAGAGGCTCTTGATCCGGCACTGACCCTAGTGGGAGAGATACCTCCAGGCAGAAAGAAGCAGAGCCCTAACATGTAGGCCCTGCATGAATGACATCACATGGAACAATACTGCAGCAAGCACAGATGATGAATGCACCCTGAAAAGTCAGTGCTAAAACATAGGTTCACCTTGTTCACAAAACTAAAAAAAGAACTCCCGCTTTGCTTTTATTTGTTGTCTTTTATTTAATAATGCGTTGTGCAGTGCTCTTTCACATTTGGGTTTGAGCGCCATTAAAAGACGTCTTTTTTAAAGTGTGCACTTTTGGTTGCATTCGACCAATTATATGAGAGTAGGGTCGGGGGTGGGGCCGGGGGTGACTGGGAACTAAAAGAGGCCCTGGAAATAATTACTGGAGACCAATATAGGCCCTGGACATAATTTTCTAAGTGACCCCATATTACAAATTTTCAGCAAGCCCATGCCATTTCTTATGGAAAATTTGGAAATACCAGACAAAAGAAGCCCAGGGTGCAGAGGCCTACCAGCAAATTCCAGAGTTCCCTATAGGCCAGTCCACACCTGGGTGGGGCTGGGGGGTTTATGGTGTGGTTGTGTGGGCTAGAGGGGAATGTGGGAGACCCCCTTTTAAAAAAAACCCAACAAAACCTGGTTGATTTCATGACCAACAAAGTGAAGCCTTTAAAAAAAAAGCGGCTATGAAAACACGCAGAACCAAATAAACTATAAGATAGTTGAGTCCATCATTGCTAGCACAGATGCTCCCGCAATGGATGCTGGTCTCACCCCAGTGAAGCAGGCATCAAAGGCCTTCATTGCCGGGCAGATGACCTGCTGTATTCCGGAACGCTAGTGTAAGGCTGTAATCTGCCCGGCCTTTGCTGTGAGGGCCACGTCGGCTTCCATACTCTCTGAAATTCTGCCCCTAAGTTAAGGGTGAGAGCATCATGTCAGGGATAGACTTGTGTTACTATCTACCAGATTTACCAACCTCCTGGCGATGCCACACTTTAGGCAAAATGAACGGGCAAAACGTCATCACTAACCTGCAAACTACCATAAATGTGAATTGATCTTAAGCGGTTTTAAATATTTGGCTGGACTGTGCTCTTCCAGTAAGCAATCACTTGTCTTCCTCAAGCCTGGCATCTCAGTAGCTGTGACAATGTGTCCATCTGACCACACCATAATACTGGACACCATCCTGGCATCATAGCACGCGAATCCATGCGTGTGGGATGATGCCAAGATATAATTACCTAAAGATGTTTCTGTATTGGGGTTGGGCATGCCCACACTGAGACCCAGCCCTTCCTCCTCCTTCAGAAACAAGAAGCAAAAGACCCCTTGTGCCCCATTTGAGTGGCTGATGTTGCAGCCATTGTATACTCTCATCCAAAAACGGAAGCTGTCCAAATGAGCATGTATGGTTCATGGTTACAAACATTTCAATGTTAGGGTGACTTTTGTGAACCGTGATATGAGCACCAGCATCAGTTATGAATTTAGAAATGTACACAAACAATCCTTTTATCATAGACTTGTTTATCAAATGAATAGATCTCTAATCACTGTTATAGTCCTGAAATGCCCTGTAATTTAATGCAAAGCATACAGGAATCCTCATTGGTGCTATTTGTCCCCTTTTCCACACACAGAAAGGTATTTTGAAAGTGTACAATAGGAGTGTACCAGACTGTCCATCTTGGAATGATAACCTTCTATCAGAAAATAATTCATATGGTTAGTGTAGTATTGCTCCTTGCAAAATACAAGTGAGGTGGTACGAACAGAACACCTGCAACACAGGGCCAGGTCAGTGGGCCCTCAGACCCCGGTAGGCTGTTCAACCACAGTGTGTACGGGCAAAGTTTGAAACTGCATTCAGGCAAGGCCTTCCTTAAGAGCAGGTGACAGAAAAAACATTTACTTGGGCAGCAACAGCTGTATTTTCACCTTAGAATGCTTCTGTAAAGTACTTGAATTACAATGTAATTAAACCAGCTTCATTTATATAGCAATTATTTATTTATATTGAGGAGGGTGTGGGGGGGCATTCTGATGTTTCGCCCTTGGCACCAATTTGGCTAGAAATTGCCCTGCCTCTAACATCTGCATAAGTCCTCTTCCATAGTCTAACCGCCATCTTTTTTGGTCACGGTTTGTAAGATCTGGGAAACCTCGTCCTCGCCCCACCACATAATATCCTTTTGTCTGAAATCATCGTTCTTTCTTCTGTATGTACGGGGCCTTCGGAATCCCTTCTGTCTACGGGGCCTTCAGAATCCCTTCTGTCCCGCCTGTATCAAGAATGTAAATACTCTTCCATCTCTATGGTCCACGTGTGGATGCTGCTGCCCTTGTTTTGGTTGTGTGTTGTTATGCAAGGTACCTCACTGCTACTCCCTGAACATCTTCACAGGTAACAATCACTCTCTCAGCTCTGCGCCCGACCCTACCTTTAAGGCAGCGCATGGACATGCTCTGATGTGCTCAAAGCTCGAGTCCTAAATAAAAAAAAGTGGGAGACTGTGACGCAATCATGGGAAAGTGACGTCACATGAAGTGAACATAACAGAAACTTTAATGTTGTGTTTGTGTTGCAGCTAACAGCATTGCCTTTTCAACTATGTAATCTGGGTTCGAGACCCGGCAGTGTAAAAGGAAGAAAGCTGTGTGAAGGAAACGTACGTATTTGTTAAAATTCCTTAAAGACACAGTGGGGCGGCGTCTGCCCTCTCAAAAAAGAAATCAGATGCCGGACACCTGGGTGGTCCCTCGACCTGAGCCCTGGCTGTGGTCGTTTGTCCTTGAGGCTGTTTGCCCTCTACCTTTGTCGCTAGAGGCTATGCTCTTCTCTGGGTATGGGTCCTTGCTGCATTGATTGTGACATGTATGTGTTATTCTCATGACGCGTGCATTGTGCCAATGTGCAGAGAACATAACTTTGTACAAACCACGCAGAATTTAAGAATAAAAAAACGAACCCTGCATTGCATATGTTTACAATGAATAGCCATAAGATACAAACACAATTCATCACACTCTAGTCCAGTTAAAAATACAAGGTATAAATACATAAACACACCAGGTTAAATACAAATACTATAGCATACATACACGATGCATCTATACATAAATACTTCAAAAGTAGGGAATCCCTAAGAACTGATAAATAACTGCAATACAGTATATTGAGGATCGAAAAAACACCAAAACGGCATTTCGCATGCGTCGATAATTTGCCCATATGCACAGGGTTTCAGTAGGATTGTGCTTTTATCATTGTCTGACTGCTCCTCCGGATGCCATGAGCTGTGCTTCATACTTTTCCATGATCCCTGCTTGCAATGTTCCAGCTCCTGGTGACGTAAAACAAATAGGGGATACCTAAAAAGACTGCATCGTCCCCTAAATTGCAACATATCTCATATAAAAGGGAAGTGGCATCCGATGTGGCAGCAAGACTCTTCTGAGATGAGCCTAGATAAAGCTCATGAAAGCCGATGTGAATGCAGTAACCGTATCTTGATCGCAGATAATTCCATACATCAAAGAAAAAAGATGCGGAAATGGATAATCCGCAGTCTTTCCCTGGTTCCAAGAAGACCGAGCAACAAACATTGAAGGTCCTGAAAAAGGCAAAACCTTTCGAGGTTGCCGACATTAGTTGACCCCTGACCGCTGTGGGATAGCCTTCCTTTGTTTGAGATGCCTTTTAAATAACTAAAGATTTATTTTTATTGTGAATGGGCATATATGTTCAGTTGAGGGTGGAATAAAACATTTTCTGTAATCCCCACCTCAATGGAGTACCCTTTTCATGAATAAGAAAAAAGAGACTGCATTTTCTCAATTCAGCAGATTTAAGTAGGGTACCCCTTCCTGAACGTATTACCTGTTTGATGAATAAGTAAAAGAGACTGCATCTTCTCAATTCAGCAGAAGGGAAAGCGGAAGTAGGGTACCCCCGCCTGTACGTATTACCTGTTTCATGTATAAGTACAAGAGACTGCATCTTCTCAATTCAGCAGAGGGGAAAGCTGAAGTAGGGTACCCCCGCCTGAACGTATTACCTGTTGCATGAATAAGTAAAAGAGACTGCATCTTCTCAATTCAGCAGAAGGGAAAGCAGAAGTAGGGTACCCCCGCCTGAACGTATTACCTGTTTGATGAATAAGTAAAAGAGACTGCATCTTCTCAATTCAGCAGAAGGGAAAGCAGAAGTAGGGTACCCCCGCCTGAACGTATTACCTGTTTCATGTATAAGTACAAGAGACTGCATCTTCTCAATTCAGCAGAGGGGAAAGCTGAAGTAGGGTACCCCCGCCTGAACGTATTATCTGTTTCATGTATAAGTACAAGAGACTGCATCTTCTCAATTCAGCAGAGGGGAAAGCTGTAGTAGGGTACCCCTGCCTGAACGTATTACCTGTTTGATGAATAAGTAAAAGAGACTGCATCTTCTCAATTCAGCAGAAGGGAAAGCGGAAATAGGGTACCCCCGCCTGAACGTATTACCTGTTTCATGTATAAGTACAAGAGACTGCATCTTCTCAATTCAGCAGAGGGGAAAGCTGAAGTAGGGTACCCCCGCCTGAACGTATTATCTGTTTCATGTATAAGTAAAAGAGACTCCATCTTCTCAATTCAGCAGAGGGGAAAGCTGAAGTAGGGTACCCCCGCCTGAACGTATTACCTGTTGCATGAATAAGTAAAAGAGACAGCATCTTCTCAATTCAGCAGAAGGGAAAGCGGAAGTAGGGTACCCCCGCCTGAATGTATTACCTGTTTCATGAATAAGTAAAAGAGACTGCATCTTCTCAATTCAGCAGAGGGGAAAGCTGTAGTAGGGTACCCCTGCCTGAACGTATTACCTGTTTGATGAATAAGTAAAAGAGACTGCATCTTCTCAATTCAGCAGAAGGGAAAGCGGAAGTAGGGTACCCCCGCCTGAACGTATTATCTGTTTCATGTATAAGTAAAAGAGACTCCATCTTCTCAATTCAGCAGAGGGGAAAGCTGAAGTAGGGTACCCCCGCTTGAACGTATTACCTGTTGCATGAATAAGTAAAAGAGACTGCATCTTCTCAATTCAGCAGAGGGGAAAGCGGAAGTAGGGTACCCCCGCCTGAACGTATTGCCTGTTCCATGTATAAGTAAAAGAGACTCCATCTTCTCAATTCAGCATAGTGGAAAGCTGAAGTAGGGTACCCCCGCCTGAACGTATTGCCTGTTTCATGTATAAGTAAAAGAGACTCCATCTTCTCAATTCAGCAGAGGGGAAAGCTGAAGTAGGGTACCCCCGCCTGAACGTATTACCTGTTTGATGAATAAGTAAAAGAGACTGCATCTTCTCAATTCAGCAGAAATTACCTGTTTGATGAATAAGTAAAAGAGACTGCATCTTCTCAATTCAGCAGAGGGGAAAGCTGAAGTAGGGTATCCCCGCCTGAACGTATTACCTGTTTCATGTATAAGTAAAAGAGACTGCATCTTCTCAATTCAGCAGAGGGGAAAGCTGAAGTAGGGTACCCCCGCCTGTACGTATTACCTGTTTCATGAATAAGTAAAAGAGACTGCATCTTCTCAATTCAGCATAGTGGAAAGCTGAAGTAGGGTACCCCCGCCTGAACATATTAACTGTTTCATGTATAAGTAAAAGAGACTGCATGTTCTCAATTCAGCAGAGGGGAAAGCTGAAGTAGGGTACCCCCGCCTGAACGTATTATCTGTTTCATGAATAAGTAAAAGAGACTGCGTCTTCTCAATTCAGCAGTGGGGAAAGCTGAAGTAGGGTATCCCCGCCTGAACATATTACCTGTTTCACGTATAAGTAAAAGAGACTGCATCTTCTCAATTCACCACAGGGGAAAGCTGAAGTAGGGTACCCCCGCCTGAACAAATTACTTGTTCCATGAATAAGAAAAAGAGACTGCATCTTCTCAATTCAGCAGAGGGGAAAGCGGAAGTAGGGTACCCCCGCCTGAACGTATTACCTGTTTCATGTATAAGTAAAAGAGACTGCATCTTCTCAATTCAGCATAGTGGAAAGCTGAAGTAGGGTACCCCCGCCTGAACATATTACCTGTTTAATGTATAAATAAAAGAGACTGCATCTTCTCAATTCAGCACAGGGGAAGCGGAAGTAGGGTACCCCCGCCTGAACGTATTACCTGTTCCATGAATAAGAAAAGAGACTGCATCTTCTCAAATCATCATAGTGGAAAGCTGAAGTAGGGTACCCCCGCCTGAAAGTATTACCTGTCTCATGAAAAAGTAAAAGAGACTGCATCTTCTCAATTCAGCATAGTGGAAAGCTGAAGTAGGGTACCCCTGCCTGAACGTATTACCTGTTTCATGAATAAGTAAAAGAGACTGCATCTTCTCAGTGCAGCAGAGGGTAAAGCTGAAGTAGGGTACCCCTGCCTGAACGTATTACCTGTTTCATGTATAAGTAAAAGAGACTGCATCTTCTCAATTCAGCATAGTGGAAAGCTGAGGTAGGGTACCCCTGCCTGAACGTATTACCTGTTTCATGTATAAGTAAAAGAGACTGCATCTTCTCAATTCAGCAGAGGGGAAAGCTGGAGTAGGGTACCCCTGCCTGAACGTATTACCTGTTTCATGAATAAGTAAAAGAGACTGCATCTTCTCAGTGCAGCAGAGGGGAAAGCTGAAGTAGGGTACCCCCGCCTGAACGTATTACCTGTTTCATGTATAAGTAAAAGAGACTGCATCTTCTCAATTCAGCATAGTGGAAAGCTGAAGTAGGGTACCCCTGCCTGAACGTATTACCTGTTGCATGAATAAGTAAAAGAGACTGCATCTTCTCAATTCAGCATAGTGGAAAGCTGAAGTAGGGTACCCCCGCCTGAACGTATTGCCTGTTCCATGTATAAGTAAAAGAGACTCCATCTTCACAATTCAGCATAGTGGAAATCTGAAGTAGGGTACCCCCGCCTGAACGTATTGCCTGTTTCATGTATAAGTAAAAGAGACTCCATCTTCTCAATTCAGCAGAGGGGAAAGCTGAAGTAGGGTACCCCCGCCTGAACGTATTACCTGTTTGATGAATAAGTAAAAGAGACTGCATCTTCTCAATTCAGCAGAGGGGAAAGCTGAAGTAGGGTATCCCCGCCTGAACGTATTACCTGTTTCATGTATAAGTAAAAGAGACTGCATCTTCTCAATTCAGCAGAGGGGAAAGCTGAAGTAAGGTACCCCCGCCTGTACAAATTACCTGTTTCATGAATAAGTAAAAGAGACTGCATCTTCTCAATTCAGCATAGTGGAAAGCTGAAGTAGGGTACCCCCGCCTGAACGTATTACCTGTTTCATGTATAAGTAAAAGAGACTGCATGTTCTCAATTCAGCAGAGGGGAAAGCTGAAGTAGGGTACCCCCGCCTGAACGTATTACCTGTTTGATGAATAAGTAAAAGAGACTGCATCTTCTCAATTCAGCAGAGGGGAAAGCTGAAGTAGGGTATCCCCGCCTGAACGTATTACCTGTTTCATGTATAAGTAAAAGAGACTGCATCTTCTCAATTCAGCAGAGGGGAAACCTGAAGTAGGGTACCCCCGCCTGTACAAATTACCTGTTTCATGAATAAGTAAAAGAGACTGCATCTTCTCAATTCAGCATAGTGGAAAGCTGAAGTAGGGTACCCCCGCCTGAACGTATTACCTGTTTCATGTATAAGTAAAAGAGACTGCATGTTCTCAATTCAGCAGAGGGGAAAGCTGAAGTAGGGTACCCCCGCCTGAACGTATTATCTGTTTCATGAATAAGTAAAAGAGACTGCGTCTTCTCAATTCAGCAGTGGGGAAAGCTGAAGTAGGGTATCCCCGCCTGAACATATTACCTGTTTCACGTATAAGTAAAAGAGACTACATCTTCTCAATTCAGCACAGGGGAAAGCTGAAGTAGGGTACCCCCGCCTGAACAAATTACTTGTTCCATGAATAAGAAAAAGAGACTGCATCTTCTCAATTCAGCAGAGGGGAAAGCGGAAGTAGGGTACCCCCGCCTGAACGTATTACCTGTTTCATGTATAAGTAAAAGAGACTGCATCTTCTCAATTAAGCATAGTGGAAAGCTGAAGTAGGGTACCCCCGCCTGAACATATTACCTGTTTAATGTATAAATAAAAGAGACTGCATCTTCTCAATTCAGCACAGGGGAAGCGGAAGTAGGGTACCCCCGCCTGAACGTATTACCTGTTCCATGAATAAGAAAAAGAGACTGCATCTTCTCAAATCATCATAGTGGAAAGCTGAAGTAGGGTACCCCCGCCTGAAAGTATTACCTGTCTCATGAAAAAGTAAAAGAGACTGCATCTTCTCAATTCAGCATAGTGGAAAGCTGAAGTAGGGTACCCCTGCCTGAACGTATTACCTGTTTCATGAATAAGTAAAAGAGACTGCATCTTCTCAGTGCAGCAGAGGGGAAAGCTGAAGTAGGGTACCCCTGCCTGAACGTATTACCTGTTTCATGTATAAGTAAAAGAGACTGCATCTTCTCAATTCAGCATAGTGGAAAGCTGAGGTAGGGTACCCCTGCCTGAACGTATTACCTGTTTCATGTATAAGTAAAAGAGACTGCATCTTCTCAATTCAGCAGAGGGGAAAGCTGTAGTAGGGTACCCCTGCCTGAACGTATTACCTGTTTCATGAATAAGTAAAAGAGACTGCATCTTCTCAGTGCAGCAGAGGTGAAAGCTGAAGTAGGGTACCCCCGCCTGAACGTATTACCTGTTTCATGTATAAGTAAAAGAGACTGCATCTTCTCAATTCAGCATAGTGGAAAGCTGAAGTAGGGTACCCCTGCCTGAACGTATTACCTGTTGCATGAATAAGTAAAAGAGACTGCATCTTCTCAATTCAGCATAGTGGAAAACTGAAGTAGGGTGCCCCCGCCTGAACGTATTACCTGTTTCATGTATAAGTAAAGGAGACTGCATCTTCTCAATTCAGCAGAGGGGAAAGCTGAAGTAGGGTACTCCCACCTGAACGTATTACCTGTTTCATGTATAAGTAAAAGAGACTGCATCTTCTCAATTCAGCAGAGGGGAAAGCTGAAGTAGGGTACCCCTGCCTGAATGTATTACCTGTTTCATGAATAAGTAAAAGAGACTGCATCTTCTCAATTCAGCAGAGGGGAAAGCTGAAGTAGGGTACCCCCGCCTGAACGTATTACCTGTTTCATGAATAAGTAAAAGAGACTGCATCTTCTCAATTCAGCAGAGGGGAAAGCTGAAGTAGGGTACCCCCGCCTGAACGTATTACCTGTTTCATGAATAAGTAAAAGAGACTGCATCTTCTCAATTCAGCAGAGGGGAAAGCTGAAGTAGGGTACCCCCGCCTGAACGTATTACCTGTTTCATGAATAAGTAAAAGAGACTGCATCTTCTCAATTCAGCAGAGGGGAAAGCTGTAGTAGGGTACCCCTGCCTGAACGTATTACCTGTTGCTTGAATAAGTAAAAGAGACTGCATCTTCTCAATTCAGCAGAGGGGAAAGCTGTATAAGTAAAAGAGACTGCATCTTCTCAATTCAGCAGAGGGGAAAGCTGAAGTAGGGTACTCCCACCTGAACGTATTACCTGTTTCATGTATAGGTAAAAGAGACTGCATCTTCTCAATTCAGCAGAGGGGAAAGCTGAAGTAGGGTACTCCCGCCTGAACGTATTACCTGTTTCATGTATAAGTAAAAGAGACTGCATCTTCTCAATTCAGCAGAGGGGAAAGCTGAAGTAGGGTACTCCCGCCTGAACGTATTACCTGTTTCATGTATAAGTAAAAGAGACTGCATCTTCTCAATTCAGCAGAGGGGAAAGCTGTAGTAGGGTACCCCTGCCTGAATGTATTACCTGTTTCATGAATAAGTAATAGAGACTGCATCTTCTCAATTCAGCAGAGGGGAAAGCTGAAGTAGGGTACCCCCGCCTGAACGTATTACCTGTTTCATGAATAAGTAAAAGAGACTGCATCTTCTCAATTCAGCAGAGGGGAAAGCTGAAGTAGGGTACCCCCGCCTGAACGTATTACCTGTTTCATGAATAAGTAAAAGAGACTACATCTTCTCAATTCAGCAGAGGGGAAAGCTGAAGTAGGGTACCCCCGCCTGAACGTATTACCTGTTTCATGAATAAGTAAAAGAGACTGCATCTTCTCAATTCAGCAGAGGGGAAAGCTGAAGTAGGGTACCCCCGCCTGAACGTATTACCTGTTTCATGAATAAGTAAAAGAGACTGCATCTTCTCAATTCAGCAGAGGGGAAAGCTGTAGTAGGGTACCCCCGCCTGAACGTATTACCTGTTGCATGAATAAGTAAAAGAGACTGCATCTTCTCAATTCAGCAGAGGGGAAAGCTGTAGTAGGGTACCCCTGCCTGAACGTATTACCTGTTGCATGAATAAGTAAAAGAGACTGCATCTTCTCAATTCAGCAGAGGGGAAAGCTGAAGTAGGGTACCCCCGCCTGAACGTATTACCTGTTTCATGAATAAGTAAAAGAGACTGCATCTTCTCAATTCAGCAGAGGGGAAAGCTGAAGTAGGGTACCCCCGCCTGAACGTATTACCTGTTTCATGAATAAGTAAAAGAGACTGCATCTTCTCAATTCAGCAGAGGGGAAAGCTGAAGTAGGGTACCCCCGCCTGAACGTATTACCTGTTTCATGAATAAGTAAAAGAGACTGCATCTTCTCAATTCAGCAGAGGGGAAAGCTGAAGTAGGGTACCCCCGCCTGAACGTATTACCTGTTTCATGAATAAGTAAAAGAGACTGCATCTTCTCAATTCAGCAGAGGGGAAAGCTGTAGTAGGGTACCCCCGCCTGAACGTATTACCTGTTGCATGAATAAGTAAAAGAGACTGCATCTTCTCAATTCAGCAGAGGGGAAAGCTGAAGTAGGGTGCCCCCGCCTGAACGTATTACCTGTTTCATGTATAAGTAAAAGAGACTGCATCTTCTCAATTCAGCAGAGGGGAAAGCTGAAGTAGGGTACTCCCACCTGAACGTATTACCTGTTTCATGTATAAGTAAAAGAGACTGCATCTTCTCAATTCAGCAGAGGGGAAAGCTGAAGTAGGGTACTCCCACCTGAACGTATTACCTGTTTCATGTATAAGTAAAAGAGACTGCATCTTCTCAATTCAGCAGAGGGGAAAGCTGTAGTAGGGTACCCCTGCCTGAAGGTATTACCTGTTTCATGAATAAGTAAAAGAGACTGCATCTTCTCAATTCAGCAGAGGGGAAAGCTGAAGTAGGGTACCCCCGCCTGAACGTATTACCTGTTTCATGAATAAGTAAAAGAGACTGCATCTTCTCAATTCAGCAGAGGGGAAAGCTGAAGTAGGGTACCCCCGCCTGAACGTATTACCTGTTTCATGAATAAGTAAAAGAGACTGCATCTTCTCAATTCAGCAGAGGGGAAAGCTGAAGTAGGGTACCCCCGCCTGAACGTATTACCTGTTTCATGAATAAGTAAAAGAGACTGCATCTTCTCAATTCAGCAGAGGGGAAAGCTGAAGTAGGGTACCCCCGCCTGAACGTATTACCTGTTTCATGAATAAGTAAAAGAGACTGCATCTTCTCAATTCAGCAGAGGGGAAAGCTGTAGTAGGGTACCCCTGCCTGAACGTATTACCTGTTGCATGAATAAGTAAAAGAGACGGCATCTTCTCAATTCAGCAGAGGGGAAAGCTGAAGTAGGGTACCCCCGCCTGAACGTATTACCTGTTGCATGAATAAGTAAAAGAGACTGCATCTTCTCAATTCAGCAGAGGGGAAAGCTGAAGTAGGGTACCCCCGCCTGAACATATTACCTGTTTCATGAATAAGTAAAAGAGACTGCATCTTCTCAATTCAACAGAGGGGAAAGCTGTAGTAGGGTACCCCTGCCTGAACGTATTACCTGTTGCATGAATAAGTAAAAGAGACTGCATCTTCTCAATTCAGCAGAGGGGAAAGCTGAAGTAGGGTACCCCCGCCTGAACAAATTACTTGTTCCATGAATAAGAAAAAGAGACTGCATCTTCTCAATTCAGCAGAAAGGGAAAGCGGAAGTAGGGTACCCCCGCCTGAACGTATTACCTGTTTCATGTATAATTAAAAGAGACTGCATCTTCTCAATTCAGCATAGTGGAAAGCTGAAGTAGGGTACCCCCGCCTGAACATATTACCTGTTTAATGTACAAATAAAAGAGACTGCATCTTCTCAATTCAGCAGAGGGGAAGCGGAAGTAGGGTACCCACGCCTGAACGTATTACCTGTTCCATGAATAAGCAAAAAAGACTGCATCTTCTCAAATCATCATAGTGGAAAACTGAAGTAGGGTACCCCTGCCTGAACGTATTACCTGTTTCATGTATAAGTAAAAGAGACTGCATCTTCTCAATTCAGCATAGTGGAAAGCTGAAGTAGGGTACCCCTGCCTGAACGTATTACCTGTTGCATGAATAAGTAAAAGAGACTGCATCTTCTCAATTCAGCAGAGGGGAAAGCTGAATTAGGGTACCTCCGCCTGAACGTATTACCTGTTTCATGTATAAGTAAAAGAGACTGCATCTTCTCAATTCAGCAGAGGGGAAAGCTGAAGTAGGGTACCCCTGCCTGAACGTATTACCTGTTTCATGAATAAGTAAAAGAGACTGCATCTTCTCAATTCAGCACAGGGGAAAGCTGAAGTAGGGTACCCCTGCCTGAACGTATTACCTGTTTCATGAATAAGTAAAAGAGACTGCATCTTCTCAATTCAGCACAGGGGAAAGCTGAAGTAGGGTACCCCCGCCTGAACAAATTACTTGTTCCATGAATAAGAAAAAGAGACTGCATCTTCTCAATTCAGCAGAGGGGAAAGCGGAAGTAGGGTACCCCCGCCTGAACGTATTACCTGTTTCATGTATAAGTAAAACAGACTGCATCTTCTCAATTCAGCATAGTGGAAAGCTGAAGTAGGGTACCCCCGCCTGAACATATTACCTGTTTAATGTATAAATAAAAGAGACTGCATCTTCTCAATTCAGCAGAGGGGAAGCGGAAGTAGGGTACCCCCGCCTGAACGTATTACCTGTTCCATGAATAAGAAAAAAAGACTGCATCTTCTCAAATCATCATAGTGGAAAGCTGAAGTAGGGTACCCCTGCCTGAACGTATTACCTGTTTCATGTATAAGTAAAAGAGACTGCATCTTCTCAATTCAGCATAGTGGAAAGCTGAAGTAGGGTACCCCTGCCTGAACGTATTACCTGTTGCATGAATAAGTAAAAGAGACTGCATCTTCTCAATTCAGCATAGTGGAAAGCTGAAGTAGGGTGCCCCCGCCTGAACGTATTACCTGTTTCATGTATAAGTAAAAGAGACTGCATCTTCTCAATTCAGCAGAGGGGAAAGCTGAATTAGGGTACCTCCGCCTGAACGTATTACCTGTTTCATGTATAAGTAAAAGAGACTGCATCTTCTCAATTCAGCAGAGGGGAAAGCTGAAGTAGGGTACCCCCGCCTGAACGTATTACCTGTTTCATGAATAAGTAAAAGAGACTGCATCTTCTCAATTCAGCAGAGGGGAAAGCTGAAGTAGGGTACCCCCGCCTGAACGTATTACCTGTTTCATATATAAGTAAAAGAGACTGCATCTTCTCAATTCAGCAGAGGGGAAAGCTGAAGTAGGGTACCCCCGCCTGAACGTATTACCTGTTTCATGTATAAGTAAAAGAGACTGCATCTTCTCAATTCAGCAGAGGGGAAAGCTGAAGTAGGGTACCTCCACCTGAACGTATTACCTGTTTCATGTATAAGTAAAAGAGACTGCATCTTCTCAACTCAGCAGAGGGGAAAGCTGAAGTAGGGTACCCCCGCCTGAACGTATTACCTGTTTCATGAATAAGTAAAAGAGACTGCATCTTCTCAATTCAGCAGAGGGGAAAGCTGAAGTAGGGTACCCCCGCCTGAACGTATTACCTGTTTCATATATAAGTAAAAGAGACTGCATCTTCTCAATTCAGCAGAGGGGAAAGCTGAAGTAGGGTACCCCCGCCTGAACGTATTACCTGTTTCATGTATAAGTAAAAGAGACTGCATCTTCTCAATTCAGCAGAGGGGAAAGCTGTAGTAGGGTACCCCTGCCTGAACGTATTACCAGTTGCATGAATAAGTAAAAGAGACTGCATCTTCTCAATTCAGCAGAGGGGAAAGCGGAAGTAGGGTACCCCCGCCTGAACGTATTACCAGTTGCATGAATAAGTAAAAGAGACTGCATCTTCTCAATTCAGCAGAGGGGAAAGCTGAAGTAGGGTACCCCTGCCTGAACGTATTACCTGTTTCATGAATAAGTAAAAGAGACTGCATCTTCTCAATTTAGCAGAGGGGAAAGCTGTAGTAGGGTACCCCCGCCTGAACGTATTACCTGTTGCATGAATAAGTAAAAGAGACTGCATCTTCTCAATTCAGCAGAAGGGAAAGCGGAAGTAGAGTACTTCTCTCTTAAATGTTTTCTATAACAAATTATCAGAAATATGATGTGATAAAGTCATGAAATTGGTGTGGGCACAAAAACAATGTTTTGATTGATAACCTCCTTCTACCCCTTTTAGATAGGCGGCACACCACTGCTGTCCAATGAGAGCTTTCACGGTCCTTGAGAAAAGCTCAGTTTTTCTACAGGGAAAGTGGTAGTGACTCATGCACCACCTCTTGGTCCTGCACAACCTGATGCCGTCAACTGTCCTCTAGGGGTCTTGTTTTGTAAACTGCTTAGCTGTCGTTTCTCGCAATGTTAACTGGGGTCTTTTGTGGACTGTTTCATGGTTATCTTGCAGACTGTGTTTCTCAACCTGTTACAAAAAAGATCAAGAAGCAGACATTTGGATGCATCCTGGATTACTAAGTACAGATACTTATGTTAACCTTTCATCCTGGCAATTGATTAGTTATTTTGCTTTTTCCCCCATCATCCTATGATTTGACAAGCATGCATGCTGTCGGTTCTCTCTCCAAGAGAGTATCTTGAGATTGATTGGAATATGCATTTGGCTTTTCGTATGTGTATACAAGTGGTCATTGACATATTTGAGAACAAAACCGCAATGGTGCATGGGAACTGTTAAGATGGATTTCTGAACTCTGACCTGGTGGGCAGAGGTTCAGGAGGCCAGCCTAGTTTCTTGGAATAGGATAACCTTCTGGACAAGCCAGACCAATCAAGGTAGCTATGACAACGGTCAAGACTAGGTCTCAGGAGGGGTGAGGGTGATTGAAAGACCTCAATGAGCACACAGAGTAAAGGACACTTACAAATCACTCCCAGTCAGGTGTAGATATATTAAAAATACATATACATTTATTTCAAGACCTTTGAGTTTCAACACACAAATCAAATCACAGTAATGCTATCAAGCCAACAAAATCATGTCTAAATACATATATACAAGACCATTGGGGTCTAAAGGGTTAATGCACGAAATGGGTCCACAACCTAAAAGGGAAAGGAAACAGGCAGTGCAAGTACTCTTTAGTCTCTTCTGCAACCAACACACTCTTAACGAAGAGGCAGTCAAATCCCTAAGAAGAGTGGAGCTTAATGCTCAAATGTAAGGGTCTGTAGCAACTCAGGAAGGTGGGTGAGGCGATGAAGAATAGACTCCCACTATTCGAGGAGGGTCTCCACTTGAGGGCAGAGTCGATTCCAAGAGTTGGGAATAGATGGTTAGTTCGCACTAGCAGTGGAAAGGAGAGGGCCCCCCCAGGGGCCACTCATGCATAAAAATTGATGGAGGCGTTAGGGTTGCGATTACTCACTGACTCCAGGCGCACTCTGGACCAAACTTCGGCAGTCGAGCCCACTTCAGTTGCAGGTTCAAGTGCGGCAATTTGGCAGCTCTGCGGCTTTCAACGACGAAGATACAGTGATGATTCCCAACAGGACAGTGGCGATTTCTCCGCTCCTGGTGGATGGATCAGGCCAGTTTCACTGCAGCAGGCTTCAGGAGCAAGAGGGGCACAAATGGAGAGCACCTGCAAAGGTCGTCACCACGGCTGAACGACACAGTAACTGCGTATACTCCGGTTCAGGTGCACTCATCTCATTTCAGACCTGAGGATGCCAAGTGTATGAAATTCGGTGTGAGGGTGCCGTGAACACAGAGCTAGCGATATACCAAGTTTCGACAGCCTCCTCCAAACGGTGTCGGAATCAGGGCAAAGAGTCTGTGTAAACTGGTCAGCCGACTGGTTAGCCCAGGGACACTTCCGAGATGGCTTACTTTCAGGGTTTGATGAAGGTGCCGAGAACAGTTGGTCCCACTATTCCAATGGGTCGAAGCGTCTTTACAGACATTCTAGGGTGACCAGATGCAGAGGGGTCCCACGAGACGACAGCGGGCTGAGGGTACCAAACCTTCCAACGTGTCACCAGCGGTTCCTCGACTTGGCTCCTTCATTCAGTGAGAACTCCAGAGATCGACACGGTATGGGTGTTTGGGGCCTTCTGTTATGCATAATCTCCTTTGTGCCAAACCGAAGAGGACCCAGTGGGAGATCTTCTCACATACAGGCATACCATACGTGGACCAATCATGGACCACAGTGGTCCCAGGCATTCACAGCACTCCACACTCTCTGGCACCCGGGATGTGTATTGGAACCAAACGTTCCAGCCTGCATCCTGGAGGCACACAAACAAGGCATGCAGAAGCCCGTGAAAGCTTGGCATTTTGCGGGAGAATGCATGCCCAAATAAGTACTGACCCGGGTCAGCTTGACCTGGAGAAGGTGAAGGGGCAAGATGGCCAAAGGACAGGACAAAGAACGTCGTGGTATGGCCATTTTGGAGCAAGGCCACCTATTCGTGCCAAACGCAGTAATAGCAGTTTACCTGGCAGGAAAGGGTTAAAAATATATGAAATGATAAGCTGACACCAGCCCTGTCCGAGGCACATGTGCACTTCTAAGAAATCCTTTGAGAGTATCTAGGGCCTTTGGAAATGACTAATATACCCAAGGGAAACAAAGTCTCTCAATACTGACTGTCTTAAGGCATGTCAGTTTTCCCATAAAAAGGGAGTGAGAAGCCCAGAGGAGTGCAGCAGAAAGCTGGGCTCCTCTGGTAAAGTCAGACTATGGTGTTTAACATCAGCAAAAAGTTGGGGGGTACACAACTGGACGAAGAATTACACATAAATGGGAATCTTTCCTAACACTCGCCCCTCCCAGACCAAGGACAGGGGGAATTAATCCACCCCTGGATGAGTCTCATGTTCAGGTTGGTTAAACATTCTGGACAACCCATCAGCATTGCTATGTTGGACACGTGGCCTATGCTCAATAGTGAACTCAAAGCCTTGCAAACTTATGGACCACCTTAGCAACTTTGGATTCTCTCCCTTTCTGTTCATTAACCACTTTAAGGGCTTATGGTCAGTTTGCAGAGTGAAGTGGGTCCCATAGAGGTAGGGCCTCAGCTTCCTTAGGGCCCACAGAGAAACATTCTTTCTCTACTGTGGACCATCTGAGCTCTCTGACCTTAAGCTGATGACTAATGAAGCCAATAGGGCGTTCCTTACCCTTCTCATCTACTTGTGATCGTACAGCTCCTATCCCAGTGTCAGAGGTATCTGTCTGCACAATAAAAGGTTGTTGGTAATCAGGGGCCCTGAGAACATGGGCCTGGCACAAGGAGTCTTTTAAGCCATTGAAGGCCTTCTCACACTCTTCAGAGCAAGTTACCTTCTTGGGTTTCTTATGAGTGGTGAGAGCAGTCAGAAGGGCAGCTATGGCACCATAGTCTGCCATGAAATTCCTGTAGTACTCAGTGAGTCCTAAAAAGGCTCTCACTTGGGTCTGAGTAGTGGGGGTAGGTCAGTCTTGTACTGCTTGTACTTTACTCAGTAGAGGCTGTATCCTCCCTCCACCTACTTCATGTCCAAGGTAGACCACTGAGCCTTTATGGTCAAGTGGGCCTTCTGAAGAGCCTGCAGCACAATCCTAAGGTGTTTCACATGGTCTTCCCAGGTGGCACCGAAAACTGCTATATCATCTAGATATGCAAGACAGAATTCATCCAACCCATTCAGCACATGATTCACAAGCCTCTGGAAAGTGGTAGGGGCATTCTTCAACACCTAAAAGGCATTACCCGGAACTGGTAAAGACCCTCTGGTGTTGAGAAAGATGTCTTCTCCTTGGCATGTTCTGCAAGAGCTATTTGCCAATAGCCTGCAGTGAGGTCAAATGTGCTGAGGTATTTGGAGACACACAATGTATCCACCAGCTCATCTGTTCTAGGCAAGGGGTGTGCATCTGTCTTGGTGACCGCATTCAGAACCCTGTAATCCACACAGAACTTCAACTCAGAGGTATCTGCCTTTGGAACCAAAACCACTGGGCTGGACCAAGGACTTCTAGGGGGTTCAATCACCCCAAGATTCAACATTTTGTTGACCTCTGTCTTAATGTAAGACCTTACTTTGTCTGACATCCTGTATCCCCTGCTTTTGGTAGGTACACTGTCTCCTGTGTCAATGTAATGTTTGCACCAACGTGTAAAACCAGGAGACTGTGTGAACAAGGGGGAAAATTGTCTCAGCAAACTTTTCATCTCTGCTTGTTGATCAGCAGTCAGGTGCGGGGCCACTTGGACACCCTCAATGGAGCTGTCTAAGGGGCTGCCCTGGAACAGGTCAGGGAGAGGTTGTGACTCCTCTTCCTCAATATCTGAAGCCAGCAGCAGTGCAGTGATTTCAACTCTTGGGATGAAAGCCTTCAGCCTGTTTACATGAAACACTTTTGAAGCCTGACCAGCCCTTCCAAGGTCCACTAAATAGTTGACCTCACCCAGTGACTCCACCACTATGTAAGGGTCTGGCCATTTGTCCTGTTCTGTTAAATCTTCCACCTAGACCATGAGTTTGTGGGTGTTATACGGATGAAAATCTATAGGTGACACCACATTCCTTCCACATGGCCTGCAAACACTTTGACATAAAGTTGCTTCCCTCATCAGACACAACTTCTTTAGGGAAGCCAACCCTAGTAAATATGCCCTGTAAA
Organism: Ambystoma mexicanum; assembly: GCF_040938575.1. Classification (NCBI taxonomy): domain Eukaryota; kingdom Metazoa; phylum Chordata; class Amphibia; order Caudata; family Ambystomatidae; genus Ambystoma; species Ambystoma mexicanum. The sequence goes on from NC_090929.1 coordinate 1,094,551,937, forward strand.
GCTTTTGCAACTGACTTGGCAGTCACAGTCTTCAATGGGATGGCCTCAGGATATCTGGTAGCCTGGTCGACCAGTACCAGGATAAACCTATTGCCTGAGGATGTTTGGGGGTCAAGGGGACCAACAATGTCGATCCCTACTCTCTCAAATGGTACCCCCACAACTGGGAGTGGTACCAGTGGAGCTTGGAATGTTGAGACACTCTTACCAGAAAACTGGCAGTTGGCACAACTCCTGCAGTGACTTTCTACTTGCACCCCCATCTTGGGCCAGTAGAAATGCATGGATAACCTTTGCTTGGTTCTCTTGATACCAAGGTGACCAGCAAGGGGCACTTCATGTGCCAGCTGCAAGAGGAAGGGTTTTACAGCAAGAGGAACCACCAACCTCCTATGGTCTCCTTCTGTAGACTCTGTAGGCTCACTGTAGAGGAGCCAACCTTCCCAATAAATCCTATGCTTCCCAGGAGGTTCACCCACAAGCTGGGAGCAGGCCTGTCTCCTTAGGGCTTCCAGAGATGGGCACTCACGTAGGCCCTTACTGAATTCAGCCCTGTCAGGACCACCTTCTACTAACAAGTCTTTTAGTTCAGGATGGTCATTTGGATCAAATACTTCAGGTAACACCTCTACCCTGTCAGGTCCAGGTGTTTGACCAACTACCTCCACTTCAGTGGTAGGTGAGTTAGGGGGAATGTTTTCCTTCCCTCTTTTGGCTTTCTTGAGTCCTTTATCCTTTGGTTTCCATTTTGGCTTGGGCACTGCAGTGGTCTTGGCCAGTGCTGCCCTTATTTGAGACCTTGTGCAGGGTCTTTCTGCTGTATCTCCCACAAGCCCTAAGGCTCTGAGGTCATTTCCCAGCAAGACCTTTCCTGGGACATCTCTCTGAATGCTCACTGGAATACTGACTACTGTACCATTTAAAGTAAGATTTACAGGTATAAATGGGAACTGGAGAGATGGGCCATGAGCCAACTTAGTAGGCATCAGAAGAGTTCTGGCAACTTCCTCTGGGTCTACCAAGGTAGAATCCACTACGGTATGACTGCACCCACTATCCCTAAGAAAGGGTTAAAATATACAAACTGATAAGCTGCCACAAGCCCTGTCCGAGGCACATGTGAACTTCTCCTAAGAAATCCTTTGAGAGTATCTAGGGCCTTTGGAAATGACTAATAGACCCAAGTGCACTGTACTGGAAAGTACACTGTACATGTGTTACATGTTGCAGAAAAGTTGCAACATTGGAAAGGACTAAGGGAAACAAAGTCTCCCACTACTGACTGTCTTAAGAGCATGTTAGTTTTCCCATAAAAAGTTAGTGAAAAGCCCGGAGGACTGCAGCAGAAGGCTGAGCTCCTCTGGTATGTCAGATTATGGTGTTTAACCTCAGCAAAATGTTGGGGGGTACACAACTGGAGGGGAAATTACACATAAATGGGAATCTTTCCTTACAGGAACCAGCAAAATCTCAGTTGACTCTATTATCCCTTGCCTTCCCCAGTGGGCACCCATTGGTCCCTGAGTTCCTACCTCTACCCCATATCACCCCTCCTGAGAGAACCAGAGGCACCCCAGCAGCTTATTTGGGTGTGCCGACCTCCCCTGTGGAGTTGTCTACCACACTACCTCCTAGAAAGACCTACCTCACCAAGAGCCTTCTTCAACATTGGTACAATGTGCAGCAATCTAGCATGCAGCTAAAACCCATGGCCTCCTTGAAAACTGGGAATTGGAACTCTTGAGTGGGGTTACAGAAACTAAGTTCACTGACAATCACACACTACCATGGTGGATGCTCTACTGCCTACTGCATAGAAAATCCAGGTGAAGAACAGGTTGAATACAGCTGGTGGCATCTCCCAGTCGTATGTCTCTGCCACCATGATACCTATGCTATCATCTAAGTCCTTTCAGTGCCTGGCCTGCAAATGTTTATTTAACCCTAACACTTTCTGCAACATTGCCATCAACTACAGACCCCTGGAGACACTTTATCATTCCTAAGTGAGTGTTCCTCCTTCATTGCAAATCCACATACAACGTTCAACAGCATGCTCATTGTGGGAGATTTAAATATCCAGTTGCACTGTGCTCAAAATGCCACCAATGGGCTCTATTAACTTCTGTGATGCCCTAGTGCAGCCATAATTCCCTATACTGTACACCATCCATTAGAGGGGGCCATACTCTGGATGCTGCCCTTACAAGTGGGCTGTCACCATTTGCTAATATCATTGGTACTCTCTTGTCATGTTCAGACCACTACTTGCATACCACTCAGTTCACTAGATGTAGCAAAGACCCTGTCCCACACCAGGCCTAGGCTGCTGATCTACTGCAGGTCAAATCCATGGAGCACATAACCACCACTCATTTTGCAGAAACCTTTAATGATTCTGACACTTCCTTGGGCCTCCCAGAGGATGTTTTCTCTTGTATACACAATAAAGATCAAATGATCTGTCGACCGCCTGGCCCCCGTCATCATTAAGAAGAAAGAATCCTCCACACAAAAGCAGCACTTATTATGAAACACAGCTGACAATTATTAAAGGGAAGAAATTGACGTCTGAATGACTTTGAGTGGAGGACCTGCTGATATGAAGTCAAGATGAGCTGTTTGAGGTTTCTAAGGGGAGACATTTCCCCCCATGAAACAGAAGGAGGAAGCTTTCCTGCATACTCAGTTCATGCACGCATCTAATATGTCTACAGAAGTGTTTTAGATCTGTAAGGAATACCCTCCTACCCCCCACATGAATGCTCTTTGGCACCTATTACTTCAGAGGACCTGGCTGATAAGCTGTCCTCCTTTTTCCAAGAAAGAGTGCAATCCATCTAGAACAACATTGCCCAACTTCACTGCTCCTCAGCATCTCGCTTCTGCACCTGAATCCTCCTTTGTCTATGTGGCGCCATTTAGGCATCATCAATATCATCCAGTAAATGAGGGTATCATCTGAAGAGCTCATCCCTTCCCCTGAAATCATATTGCTAGTATCTGCATTCAAATGTATAATCTTTAGGCAATTGAAATCTTGATGTGGGGTTAGTACTTGCATGTTAGGGAAGTGATTGGAAACGTACATTGGAAGGGTAGGGAGGGGACAGGTGACTGCTTATTCTCACAGCAGTCCATAAGTGGGTGCTTTCAGACTTAAAGAAGAGAGTTAACTGCTTGTAAAATTGAAGCTGCACTAGAATAGTCTCATTAGAATTCTTAACAAAGTTAGATGCCCCCACACAAATAAGTTTGCTCCTCCCCATTCACCTGTGAAGTTAGCATCTCTCCCAACATTTAAAGGGTTAGCACCCCTTCTGAAATGTAGGTTTCGTTGCACCCCTGAACATAAGCACACACACCATTTACCATACACACACACACACCCGCCCAGCCACCCATACATGTAAGTGTGTACCGTTTCACCATACAAGCACACCCAGGCAGCCACCCATACATTTAAGTGTGCACCAGTTCACCATACAGGCACACACACCCAGGCAGCAACCCATGCATTTAAGTGTGTACCATTTCACCATACAGGCACTCCCAGGCAGTCACCTATACATTTAAGTGTGCACCCTTTCACCATACACTCACACAGGTTGCCACCTATACATTTAAGTGTGCACCTTTTCATCATTCAGGCACACACAGGCAGCCACCCATACATTTAAGTGTGCACCCTTTCACCATACACTCACACATGCACACATCAATGGTTGAGGGGAGCCCTATTAATTCAAAAAGAAATGGTTTCTTTTTGTAGTCACTCCGATTTCATAAAGAAATTATTTCCATTAAGCACTGAAGTATAAGGGAAACAATTTCTTTGTGAAGGTAGGCTGACTTCAAAAACAAACTATTTTCTTTTTGAAGTCATAAAGCCCCCCCACCCTATGACATGGAGACCACCAGCCTAGAGGCTTCCATGTCATGGGGTGGGTGGAGCCCTCAGACTTAAAAATGAAATAGTCTTTTTTTGTAGTCACTCAACCTTCATAAAGACATTATTTATGTTACAATGTAACAGAAATAATTTGTTTATGAAGGCAGAGTGAAAAAGTATTTTCTTTCTTTTTGTAGTCATAGTCCAAGGTCCCCCTCCCTCCCAGGATATCTGGTGGCAGGGCCCCCCGCTCCACAGGGGCTGCAGGGCCCCCATTACGCCAGTGGTGGCACTCTAAATTAATAGCTCTCAACCTGAAGTATTCCTGAAGCTCTGGACCGCCACTGGTCTATACATGACCTGCGCTGATGTGCTTTCACACTTCTATTTTTAATATGCTCAGTTGATCTGCACATCCACCTGTCCACCTGCCTGTCATGTATCTGTTTCTGAACATTTTAAAGCTAGGCCAACCAGACCCGCACTTATCTGTCCCTCCCCACACCTTTTCCCCTTCTTTCCACTAGGGGTGTTATGAAGCAACTGTTTTGTGGTTGGCACCTTACAAAGCAACAATAAACACATAAACAAATAAACACAAAAGAAAGTGGAAGCTTATTTATTGGAAATTTGTATGGCGCTTATACACAAGTGTTTCCAGGTGCCACAAGACGCATTTGGGGGCGTGGGGGACATGGGACAAGAAAAATACAAAAACGACAATAACGGTTATACTGGCCTTGTGACAATCCTACAGAGCAAGTGCAGGACAAGGTGGTAAGTGCGGTGGAGGGAGGAGAGGGAGAAGTGCAGGAGGGGTGCCCAAGAGGGGGTGGTGGTGAGCAAGTGCTGCGGGGGCTAGGATGGCAAGTGCTAGGGGAAAGAGAAGGGGAAGGGAGGAAAAATGCAGTGGACACGGTGTACCAGGTAGGGCTAGCCTGGGTAAGGGTGCCCGAGGGCAAATGCTGGCAAGTGATGCTAGGAGGACTTGTATAGGAGGTGGTTTGGCCCCTGTATGACTCAGAAGTGACCGTCCCCAGTTGCAGTAGCAGAGGGACGTTAGCAAGGGAGGGGGAGAGGGAAGAAGTGGAGAAAAGGAAGATCTTGAGAGGTTTCCGGAAATGAAGAAGATCCGGCTCAAGTCTAAGGGGGGGAAGGGAGGCTGTTCCAGAGGGAGAAACCTGCTGAGGAAAGGGATCTACCTCACATTCTCTGCTTGGATAAACGTGTGTCCAACAGAGAGTTTGAGCCAGAGGTGTTTAGAGAGGGAAAGCTGGATGTAGAAAAGTCCCTGGCCCTAGACAGCCTTGTGGATGATGCAAAGTGTCTAGAATGTTATCCTTGCGGTCACCGGGAGGGAGTGCAGAGACTTTAGGGCTAGACAGATGCAGTCTCTGGGCTTGAGGCCAAGTATAAGTCATGCAGGCCTATTCTGCATTAGTTGAAGGGGGCGAAGCGAGGAATTAGGCAGATTGAGGAAGAGGCTGTTACAGTAGTCCAGCCTATAGAGAACCAGGGCTCTGGAGACATTGAGCGCTTCTGGGGGAAGGTGAGAAAATGTAGAGGTTGTATACTTATTGAACTTTTCACAACTGACCTCGGGAGAATTGACCTCGGGAGAATTGACCTAATTTAGAAGTTCAATTAAGACATATATGCGGGGGGATCCCCCCCACCCCCGGCAATCCACACCCAAACCAAAACCCCCTGCTTCCTCCCATCCAATCCCCTTATATTATTTATAATCCAAAACCAATCCAATACATATAGAAAATAACTGAAATAATATAAAGGTCAATTGTACAGAAGGTCAATTAGGACGACTATAATTAAGTCAATTGTGCAAAAGGTCAATTGTAAAAGGTCAATTTGGGTAGTACCAATGTAGAATGCCTCTGAGGTGGTGGAGCTGAAAGCTGGTCTTCTTGGCAAGGTGTTGAGAGAAAGAGAGGTGGGAGTCAACGATAACCCCAAGCTTATTTTGCCTCAGAGAAGGGTGAGGGGCGGGGGCAAGGAGGGTGGCCAGAGAGTGGGGGTAGGAAACAAGGAGAAGGAGTCCCAATGAGAAGGATCTCTGTCTTCCTGGCATTAAGGCAGAGATCTTTGGCAGAGCACCATGCCTGAATAGGAGTCAGGCATGAGAGAGAAGGAGAGGAGTTCCTTTCCCCAGCTATCCCAAACTACTCAATCCTCCCTCCACAGCCAATCCTGGTTCGACATTGAAACAGCAATGCAAAAGAGAAAGAACTGAGCCCCAGATCTCCATTGGCACAAAACCAGTGACCCAGCCAACAAAAACACTTGCCTGAGAAACCAACAGTGCTACAGTACAGTCATTCTATGGAAAAAGAAGACCCTCCTTCATGATCGCATTGCTCTGGCCTCCAATCTTTCTGCAGAACTATTTCAAATATAGAAGGAACTTAGATCGCCAATGGAATGTAATCTTCCCTGGCAGCCACTCAAGTACTTACAGATTCCCTCTCCTCCTTTTTTCAGAAGATTGAATCCATCAATTTCTTTATCTCAGACTTGGCCAGATCACCTGCTTCCCCTCAAACTGACCTTAGGGTGGCTACTGCCTCTCCTTGCTTCACACCTCTCTGCCACGCAGATCTCCTCGTGATGGAGGGCCTCTTTTGAACAGCCATTCTTGCTTGGGTACCTTTCAACCAGCTCCTCAGCAGTGAATCTGTGAATCTTCTTCGATAGTGTCCTGTCCGGTTCACCCTAGTTCCAAGAACACACAAAGAAGTCTCACTTTCAGGTTCATGTTCTCAGATGCATCATCATCTCCTGAATGCGTCCCAAAGAATAAGGTGACACGGTTCTTTCAGGCTCTGCCTATTGTGAAAGTCTTCTTTTAGGCCCCCCCTAAAAATCTCCCACAGCAACTTCAAAAAATTCAGAACAAAGTACCCATGTTAAATCTTGGTCTCAAGCCTTGGTACCACGTCACACCTGCACCGCTCTCCTATTAGAGTGCTCATTTGATTCAAATGTAGGTGCCTCTTCCACAGAGCCTATTGGAGCAATAGCCAAGTGTACCTCCGACAGAAGGGAAGAAATTCCTCCCCTCTATGCTCTCGAGATCAGCAGGAGTGAAGGTGGTCGCTTCCTACAGGAAAAATGAGGTTTGGCAGCTGAACTCTGGATTTAGCTCCATCCTTTCTCTGGAATGGTCTACCAGTTACTCTCCTATTTTGGGAGAGCCATCTCCATTTCTGCAAAATTCTAAAGGCCTTTCTGTTCAGAATATCATATTGGCTAAATTCCTGGTCACTCCTTGCCATATGGACTTCCCGGATCCCCCTAAAAAATGACTGTTTAATTGGCTTCTTGATTGCTCTAATTCAACCAGCCACATTTCACATTTCACATTTTCCTCACCTCACCAGGTGTATCCTTTGCACTTCCCCTAGCCCTTTCTCGTTTCATTTTGCATTCTCCTGAACCTCCCCCTTGCCCTCCTGCCATGCACTTATCAGTATTAACACCCTTCTCCTTGTTCCCTACCATTGCATTTAACTGTTCTGGCTGTTTCCAAAGTATTGAAAGATCAGATGTCTGTTCCCCTTCCCTTTGCCTGAAGGTGCTACAAATAGGTTGTGGTTAGCACCTTATACATCTCAAATCATTAAATAAATTATAGCATTTAGAAATACAATTGTGCAGCATATTTTAGTGTAGGCGAAATAATAGAAGGTAAAGTAATTGGGCATCATTACAACCTTGCCAGTGAAACCGGCAAAGGCTGTTACCGTTTCCGGCACCCGGGCCAGCGCCATTGCCACCAGATTACGGGTGGTGGAGAAGCAGTGTCAATTCCCATTCATGGAGTCCCATGTGAGGGGATTTGTCTTTGTTACCTCCACTGGCAATGTCAGTGGTGGCAACAAGGGCTTTTTTGGCTGGTAGGGCACCTGGCTTACCGTCAGCATTTAGCTGGAAGTAACCCAGGTACCCCCCTAGCACTCATGTAGTCGGGCGATCTAGTAAAGTTCCAGCATCCTCGAATACCAGCACTTTTTTACGGGACCGCCCGACTCAGAATGAGCCCCATTGTGCTGTGGAATTATTTGCATGCAATCTACAATTTGCACTTCTCTTATTTGTTTGTTTTATGTTAGATGTTTTATCTATATATATATATATTACAGGGCCTGCAGTAGCGGCCTGTAGTTGTTATGGTTAAGTTGCTAAACCCATACGACCACTCAGCAAAAGAAAATGATACACCACAAACCATATACCCGTAATATAGATACTAACTGCGACACTGGAAAAATTAACAAAGACAGTTAATGTTGTTTGTGTTTTCTTTTTTTGTTGTTCTTTTTGCTGTTAAGGTTCAAAACTGAGCTTTATACTTTGAGAATGGTGAGATGCAGACTATAGATTTACTGTGTTATAACAAATGCCAATAAAAACATTTTAAAACAAACATAAGAGGAGCACTTTTTGGGCGGCTTATAACATCGCCCTCCTGGACGAATCCCTACCAAACCTTTAAAAAAAGTATATGGTCCATCAGATTGATTCTGCAAAGGTTTGTGAGGTTTCGTCAAAGGGGGGGGGGCAACGTTATAGGGGGGGAACCCTTTCAACTGAGCACTACGTGTTGAGGCACCCTTCCTTACAATGCTGGGGATGAGTCAGCAGAACAAGGAGAGCAGTTCTGGGCTGGGGAAGAAGGTCTGCCAGCCCTGGGGATGCCCGATCTGAGCCTGATACTCAACCAGAGCTAAGCCTGTTTATCCAGAGAGTGGATCAACATGGTTTGCACCCAGAAAAGCCACGTCATAATGCCAGAGAGACCTCATCATGTCTAGGGAAGTGGCAGTTATCTGACTCCAACATCAGCAGCATGGATGTAGGCTGCATCAGTCTGGATGTCACTGCTTGGCAACGAGTAGGCTTGGACTCAGATTTACCCCTACGGCGTTTGGAGACGGTCGCCTAACCACTTTGGATGCCATGTCGCATGCACCCAGCTGTAGGCAGAGGTGTTGCTAGGTCTGGAAAAGATGCGGGGCTATGCTAATTTTGGGACAGTCGGGACTGGCGTCTAGCTGCCTTTTTGGTTGTAAGCCCTGAGCTTCTATCTGGGGCTACAACCAAAAGACCCGGGGCTATATCCCCCTAATCCCCCACCTAGAAACGCCTCTGGTTTTAGGGAGGCTATGTGGAAACAGAGCAACAGCACAAACCAACTGATCAAAATACCTTACATATACTCATGCTGATAAGAAGTGAGGATTACAGAATTGCTGCGGTTCACTTCCCCCAAAGACCTGCCTTGGGCTCACAATTACAAATAAAAACGCGGGTTAAAAAAAGAAGGAAAACATATGTATTCTTCTCCGTCTCCTTGTAAGCTATGGCTAACAATTCTGCTCCTTCCTTGTTCCTATCTTCCAGGGGGGGACTTACCATGAAGTGCAAAGAATGGAACAAACTCTTCTTTTATGTGTTGGTATATGGACCCAATAATTATATTAAAAGGTAAGATACATTACTCTTCCATTGGCTGGGTTATGCATGTCAAGCCATCTTCAATAGGTTACTGGAGCCATCCTTTGTTGAAATAGAAAAAACCCTAAATATCGTGTGAGGAGTATTCGGAAACCAAAATAATTTCCTAGCTTGGTACTACTTTGCCACTTGCGGCAAAATAAAGGGTAAACACTTGAAGAATTTGTGACTGCACAAAGGGGACAGGCAAGTAAATGTGGATCCGGGCACAGCGAATAGGAATATCTCCTGGATTAACTAATGATGAAATGCGTCAATGACAACGTTAGGCAAGAACTTTTGTGAGAGAGACAGACCCCATGATAGAAATTGCAAAGTCGGCTAAACACACTGTGTCCTTCATCAAGAGCTCCATAGTGAAATAAAGAGGTCCTTGCGGAGATTAGCACTATTGTCACAACCTAAATATTGTCCAGAAAACCTTGGAGGTATACATGGGGAAGAAAAAAGACAGAACAAGCCAAAACATGTACTCTCGGGGAGGAGTAACCTTGTTGAAAATGTTGGGGGGGACATGACATCTGAAGAAAAGGCGCCCCAGCCAAATGAATGGGGACAAAATGGTGTGCCATGAAAGTTGGGGGGGGACAAACACCCCTGTCCCCCCCTAAAATTACGCCCATGAGTCCTATGGGTATATCCCTAACTCGGGAAGGACTCCCATGTATATTCTCCCAAAAGATGCTTCAACTGAGGGGGTCAGGACACTTCATTAATCATAAGGAATGTAAGGAATGCTTGTCATCAGTTTGGCAAGCAACACCATTTGTTGGGGACATGGTGAGTCTTGCTGCTCTTCTTCTTCCTCAGCCTCTAATACATTAAAAAATAAACATTATTTATTTCACACTTACTGAGCATATGAATACCAATCTTACAATAACAATTCAACAATTTCTAAACAACCACTTTAAAAAAAACTGAAAAGCATGGAGGGTATTTACCATGGTTTTCCAAGTGTGCTTTGATACAGTAAATCTTGAGTCACCAATGTCATCACCCAACTTTAAGATAGCATTCACAAAAATATGTAAACAGTCATAATAATGTTCAATTTCACGAAACATACATACATTACAACAGAACACAATTTCAGTATGGAAAGCACTTCACACCCAATCAAAGTTACATTAAAGATACAATAGATGATACATGAATACTATCACATGTGGACACAAAAGTTCAGTAATTTGTGTCATTTTTTAAAATACATATATATGTATATATTACACAGCCACAGTGTAGTTATGGTTAAATTGCTAATCCCATACGATGAACACTTTTTGGGTGGCTTATAACTTCGCTCTCCCTGGACGAATCCTCACCATACTTTGCGTAAAAAGTATATGGCCCGCTCTGAATTTTGTTTGGAAAGTTTGGTGAGATTTGGTTCGGGGGGGGGCAAAGTTATAGGAGGGTCCCACATTTTTTTTTCCCATTGAGTGAATGGGGCAAAAACTTTGCGCACGCCTACAGCCCAAACCGCTGGATGGATTTTCACCAAATTTGCTTTTGTACATTTGGTGAAAATCCGTCCAGTAGTTTTTTAAAAAACGATCAAAAAGTAGGTCTTAAAAAATTAGTGATATTTATGTCCGCTCCATGGACACACTTGCCTGTTCGCTCCGCGGACAGGACACTGATTGGCTAATCGGCTTGCGTCATGTTCGTGGACATGTGACGTGTTCGCTGATTGGATGGTGAAGAGCGTGAAGTGTGTCAGATTGTTTCCGATGCGCCTGCCATCTTGGATCTGTGTTTGGTGACCGCGGACATCACGGCAAAAACATATTAAAAAACACGTTGCACTTGTTAAATTTATCAAACAATCTCTGGGGAGGTGAGGGTTGATGAGGATGGGATGGGGTATGGCTTCAAGAAGCAAAAAACTGGTGTTTTTTGTCGCGAAAGTCATACGGTACATTTGGAGGTGTTCCACAATATGTGTCTAAAGTACAGGCGAAAGAGATTGCATTTTGGCGTTCAGTTCAAGGGATGGAGATGTATAATCATGGAATTGTGGACTTGAAAATATAGATTGTTGCTTCTGTAGTCTGCAACCCCAACTTTATCTTGTGGTATTATAGAGTAATACTACATTCCGAATGCCCGTTACTCTATATTGCTTATATTGGTTGCCCAATATTTATCAATTTTAAATAGAAGCAATTTCGGGTTATTTTACACTCTTAATTAAAATGCTTGATGTTTATAAATTGATGTGCTGGTGGTACACCAAGAGCGCGGCAAATAAAGGACTAATATGTCTGTGTTAAAATGTAATTAAAATAATAATGGAGTCAGACTGGCCCCCCCTAGAGTCTGGCATCTCAGGCAGCCACTTGCAGTGCCTGAAGGACGTGGATGAGAATAAGAGTTCTCATGTATGCGGTGAGGCAAGTTGTTGCAAGGTGAGAATGTATTTTGATTCTGAGTGAAGGTCACCAGCTTTGAATTTTTGGTTGCGAGCTAAGGAAGCCGTATCGGACACACAGTATAAGGTTCAATTGTTGTTTGACCTTGAGAGAAAGGGACCATTCCGAAAGGAATTCAATGAGAGGAGATTTGTAATAATGAAGATTTGATAAGGTTATGCATTACAGAAGTGTGTAAGGAACATGTAAATTCAGTTTATGAAGAATCGTTGGTGCGAACGCAGTGAGCGCTACGGTCTGATTTACGCCAAGAGAATGGAAATGGTGAATATAATGTAAGTTCGATTTTTGACGATTGTTTACCGGAACGAGCATTAACTTATTATTATCTGAAGATTATTTTTGGGTTACATTCTATTCGTCTGTTCTGTGTGGCTTATTGCAATGAAACGCAACTGCAATCTTTGTGTGTAGTTGTCTTTTTAACATGGTTATGGGGAGTGCAGCATCGAGGTGCATGTAGACCACCACTCGGTTCACCCAGGTTCAATGCTAATATTTCATTAAAATGTCATGTATAACCATATCAAATTGTGCATCACTTTCCACATTGTTTTCTCTTTGTTGATATTGTTTGATGTCTGCGCTAATCGTTAGTTTAAACTCTATGCCGAATTAATAAGTCAATAGATACATTGTAATAAAGTTCAGGTATTGAGACACATTTTCAGTTATGTTTTCGAATCAGATACATTCTGCCTTTCTGCGATTGTCATAGATTCCAGATGCCAACTGACGGCTTCTTCAATCGTCAGCTGAAAATAGTTGTCAAGGTCTGGATCACAGTGACTCTTTTTTGGGACAATCACCCAGGGCCCATATGCCCTTACGCTGTACTAGCGATTAGGAGTAACATAACATCCTTTACAGTGGTCTAGCCCCAAGTTGATGCAGAAGCCATGTAATTCACTGTGCGACCCAAGCGCTTCTTTTACCGAAAATGAACAACTTGTGTACGCAAAAAGAACAACGCATGCCTCACGATAAATATTTTGGATCGCGAGCGAAGAAACAAATTTGCAATTTAACTGAATATGAATATGGCAATAGTCGGATGTTCTCGGAGCGTTTATTGTGAAATAAAAGTACTTTACAAATTGTACAGTGTTGTTGTTTTCTTTTAAAGTATGGTTAAATATTCCAAATTGTGACGTGCTGTGTTGTGAGTCGATGTGTGTTGATTTCCGGGTTCTGCGTCACGGTACTTAGGGGATTATGGGCGTGTTTGGCTATGCTAATGAGGAACGTCACTGAGAAAGGTGTAGAATATCACTAGGTTTGGTGATGTGAGGCTAAGGGGCGGGGCATATGATTTAGTGACGTCAGGGCAGTTTACCTTAGGCAGATGCAGCAATGGATAATAATAGCACAAGATGGACGGGCCCTGCTGCCAGATTTCGTATGTTTATAAAAGAGGAAAAGTGAGGTAAGGTGAATAGGAAATGTTTGCGATAGATCAATGTATGTATAAAAATACATGGCCGAACCCTCGGGACAATAATATTTTCTGAGCATTGCACTTGTGAAACTTATGAAATAATGTCTGGGGAGGTGATGGGTGATGACGATGGGTGGGATATTTCTGACCTGATTTCGAATGAGTTTACAAAGTTTGGTGGGATTTTGTATATATGACGATTGTATGTGCATTCATTTGACAGTTTTGAAAAAATAAAACGTGGGTGGATTTCCAGCAAACTTGCGTAAGGCGCATTGGCTAGGAGCTACAAGCATGGTTTGGAAATGTGGCAGTGTTTTCTTATTTGATAAGTGTCATAATGTAGTTAAAAAAATAGCGGTATAGCTTTAGTGACTGAGGGGTAGCCTGTGGGCATGGGCAGTGGCCAGAATGTCCGGGACATGGAATAAGGTCATCATCCGTATGCATGCCTTTGGCAAATAATGTTTTAATTCACAATCAAACTATGAGTGACCATTTTCCAATAAGTACAAGTATTAGTTGTGACCTGGCATCTTTATATAAAGAAGTAGCGTTGGGATTGGTGACTCTCCATCGACCACAGAATTCTGTAGGCTGGTCTCATAAAATGTGTAGAGAGCTTTCCTTTTTGGTTCATAGAGATGTGATTCGGGTTTATAACGGGGTTGAATTGTATTTTGATGCACGTAGTAGAGAGGATTGGAATTCCTCCGTAATTAAAAAACATATTGACTATTTAATCCAAAAAGTTCAATCACGTAACCCAACAGGTGAGAGTGGGTACAATTTGGAAATAGCAGCAATTAAGAGGGAAAAAAATCGATCTATTCTTGCTTTAAAGAAAAAAAATCTACAGTTTTCTCTGTATCACTCCACAAAAATGGGAATCTTAAACGAATATAGGCATAAAATTGCATTTATAAAATTTAATGCAAAACTATCGGCAAATCAGCAAATGATGAAGTATCTCATCACTCATGATACCAGGAACATTTGGGCAATACTCAACAACAAAAAGGGGGCGCTGTTGCATGACTTTGCCTCCCCAATTGCTTCAAGTACATGGATCGACTATTTTAAATGCAAATATAGTTTGCCTGTCCAATTTAAGATACATAACTCTGGTATACTTGAGCAACATTGTAAGGATCCTATATTCTTCTCTATGAATGAAATTGTTGAGGCCATTAATCTGCTCAATTATTCCAAAGCTGCCGGGCCTGATGGTTTGCCTGCCTGTATTCTAAAAGATGACCCATATTTTTGGGGTGCGATTCTCTATACCAAATTTGCATTTATTCTATCTACCAATCTCATCCCAAAATCTTGGCTTACCGCCATAATAATTCCTCTATATAAGAAAGGGAATCCAAATTTACCCTCGAATTTCAGACCAATTGCATTAATGGATGCCTCTGAAAAGGTTTTTTCTATAATTCTACTTCAACGACTCCAAAGTTTTATTAAGAATAAGAATATATTCTCAAAGTTTCAAACAGGGTTTCGTAAGTATATGGGGACTTCGTTAAACGCTCTCATTATCTCCCACATATTTGCTCAAACTAAAATATCAGATTCTGGCACTGTCTATATGGCTGCACTCGATATGAGCAGTGCTTTTGACTCAGTCATAAGAGAGGTTTTATGGTCAAAACTCTTAAAACTTGGTTTTCCAAAAAGAATGATTCAACTGGTTGCAATGCTACACAACCACACGACATATCAAATTAGGGTAACCAGAGATGGCGCCTTAACTGCTCCTATTATGACTATGACAGGTGTCAAACAAGGCTGTAATATGGCTGCCACTTTATTTAACCTATACCTTTGTGATATGGATATGTTGTGGAATGAATCTGGTATGTTTCCTGTGAAACTAGGGGAACTGAAAATTTCATGGTTATGTTTTGCAGATGATATCTTACTATTTGATCGAACTCCTAGTGGTCTACAGTTAAAACTGAATCGATTTGCTAAATATGCAGCATCTCACAATCTATCACCCAATTCTTCAAAATCACAAATTGTGGTTTTCCGAAATTTCAGAAAAATTAAATCGTACAAGTGGCAACTTAATGGCATTGATATCGAATGTGAAAAATCAATTTGTTATCTGGGGTATCCCCTAAATGTCCAGTACTCTCTCATATTTTGGCAGAAATACCTAAAGATGAAGGTCCGTCCACTTGTGTCGATGATGAAGATCATGCTGAGAACAATCTGTGAATTTTCGTTGCAACCATTGATTGATTTTTATTTATTGAAAGTGGAACCGATCCTCTTATACGGGTTAGATATATGTCTTCATGACGTAGGGGTCATATTGAATCAAATTCAGGGTAGTGTGTGGAAAAGCGTATTGGGGCTATCTACATCAGTTCCCAATTCTATAATTAGGCACGAACTTGGTCTAGTATCTCTAGCAGCTAGATGGGTTTGGCGAAAACTATCACGATATGCTGATATTATGGCACCTCACAAGTACTCTCTATATGAGGACGTATATGGGTTGGTTGTGCGGTCAGAATTAAAATCCATGTGTGCTTTTGTTAATCAAATTAATCTAATCCTCGTTGATTGTGACTGCACAATTTCTGACCTAGTAATGAAACTCCCAAAAGTCAAAAGAAACCTATTTGATCGGGACTGGTCAACCACCTTAGATTGTAATAATTCATATTGTCTGTATGCAGAATATGCCAAAAGGCCACGTAGTAGAGATATGAGATCGTCGTATTTGGTGTTATGTCCATCAAGTAAGATACGGAGAGCATATTTAAGGTTTAAACTAAATCAATATCATACACTTGAAAGAATCTACCTGTGGCGTATCTATAAAGGTGCCTTTCCAACTCAACACTGTCGCTTTTGTGACTGTGACACTAATGAAACCATGAAACATCTTGTTATTGAATGTATTTTTTTTGAACAGGATAGAAAAAATTTATTGGGGAAATTTGCTCCGAAAGATACTGATATTTCCAAAACATCATTATGGGACAGTTGTATGTATGGGGGGAGCATGGTACTTGTCATTTCGCTAACTCGCTTGCTGAGTAAAATTGAAAATGCGTTAGAAAGGGTAAATGTCTATTATAACCCTACAAGCTAAATCTGTGCATTTCAAGGTGTGGTCTATCGAAATCCTTGGTATGTCTAGGGCAGGCCAATCTTAATATGGGTATGAGAAGGTTGCGTAAAGTAACAAATTATAAAGACACAATGTAATTTACTGAATTAACAATGCTAAATTGTAAGTTGCAAAAGAAACGGTTGATGATCTAATTGTTTGTCATTTGAAATTTTAATGAATAAGATATGAAATTTTTAAAAAGTTTTGTAAAAGTTTGCTTTTTGTAAAACTATAAGCAAAACGCTAATGTCTTTTAAAAAAATAAAAATAAAAAAAAAAAATAAATAAAAAAAAAATAAGGTCATGATCCGGACATTCTGGTTACTGGCCATGACCAGAAGGGAAAAACATAGGATTAAAGTGGCGATGTCCACCTGGGACTGGCTTTGTGGTAAAGCTATTCGAAATTAGGATAGATTTGAAAGGGAAGAAAAATGTGCTCGTGGTAATATGGTCATAGGGTGTTCTTTTTGCCTTCTTCAGGCTGCCATGGAAAGTGAAGAGGGGCCCTGTATGGAACCCCCGCCTTCTCTTTCCATGGTGGCCACCTTGGAAAATGATTTTCCTTCCTAAACCGGGATGCGACAGGCGTCCCGGTGTAGGACAGAAAATCCTCTTTTTCTGTACCACGGGTTCCTGCTTTGGGAACCTAGGCTGCTAATGGCCTTCATCTCCTATTTCAGGGGCTGGAATGGGGGGATAATGGTCTAGAGACCTCGTTATACACCCTCGCTTCGCTTGGGCTGATAACTTGGGCTGCTGGGCCGGTATCCACCGTTCCAGTCCCTGGAACGGAGGATGAACACCCCAATATTGCCATTAGTATAACACAAAATACAAATGGAAATGTTGGAAAATCTTATTGAGTCTATGTACTTTACAGAGAAATATAAAGTAGATGGAGTCTATACGTTTTTTCTTAGTTCTATTTTTTAACTGTGAAAGCTGGTTCCTAAAG
This sequence comes from Ambystoma mexicanum, assembly GCF_040938575.1. Lineage (NCBI taxonomy): Eukaryota > Metazoa > Chordata > Amphibia > Caudata > Ambystomatidae > Ambystoma > Ambystoma mexicanum. The sequence continues at coordinate 1,094,569,331 of NC_090929.1, forward strand.
GAACATTTCTTTTGTTGTTTTTGGATGTATATATATATATTTTTTTTTGGCAGGAGAGCTAAGAACGAAAGATGGGGAGGGAAATGAGGGAAAAGGCACCAAATACTAATATGGAGGGGCAGGTGGACAGGGGAAAAAGGTGCGCGTGTGTTATTTCTAAGGTAGGGGGCAGTGTTTCTCATGCTTCTTGATTATAGCAGTGGTGGTGTCTCTTGGGGAGGAGGGATGGCCTTAGCTGATGCCATTTTAAGATAAATAGCAGTTTTGGTAAAAGTATGTACTGTGTACTCGATTGTTAATGGATGAGTAGGAATAAGTGTTGGAGCTGTTTAAGGGAAATTTTGAAGTTGAAAGTTCCTAGTACAGTAGAAAATGCTGTTCCAAACTGTCCGTGAAGCACAGATCTTATTGTGAAGTGCGTACGGGTTCTTGCACACGTCGTCATGGTGCTGTTGGTAAGAATCCCTTGTACAGACTTTCAAGAAAGGTAAATGCACATGTGATGTCATCAGTGATGTCATCAATGACATTTGTGATGTCATCTTGAATGTCCTGGGTGTTAGTCTTAGCAGTGCACGGTGGTGGCACGAGTTATGGTTGCTTAGCTTACCATAACTGGCGAATTTCAGGGGTTTTTCGGTTTTACTTGGAACCATAACGTCCCTTTAACAATGTTTTTTTTACTAAATTTCATAGGTTTTTAGTAGCTCAACTTAACCATAACGTCCTCTTAACAAAGTGTGTTCATTGAATAATATATATATATATATTTATACACACAACTGTTTCTATATGCACATAGATTAATCTTTCAACGTCCACTACTCACATGACTCAGTGTGTGCTGAAATACAGTTGAAACAGCATTGGGAAGTAATTTGCGAAGGAGTTGATACTGGACGGGGGATGGATGTGGATGACGCAAGTGCAATAGGCCCGGCACCTTGTCAAAGGACACAGATATCTGTTGATTGCAGGCACAGGGTCTTCAAAGGGGAGTATGGAGACAGCAGGTCTACATTGGCCATGTGTACAATGGCCCCAGAGGTAAGACCATTTTGACGTGTATATGGTATTCAGTACCTTGTGCCTTCCCATCGACCCATCCCCCTTCCGAGCGCATGGTCACAGTTGACAACTGCCATTGATACTGGGGGGGTGGATGTGGATGAGGCGTGCATGAAAGGCCCCTAAACTCATCAATGGAGACATAGATATGTTCAAAGCAGGGACGTGGACTTCTAAGGGGAGTATGGTGACAACAGGTCCTAGGTAGACAATTGTCGATAGACGCTAGAACACGTTGAGGTTTACACTCACTTAAACTGTGGTGGCCTAGAAATAAAAAAAACAAACCCTAAGGACTTTGAATAAATGAATTAATTGATGAGGGATAACTCTTTAGTTACATAATTATATAGTATGAATGATATTTAAAAACAATTTATTTCAGTAACAGTAAAGTTTCTTGATGTGTATGGTATGGCATACATTTGTAAAAATTATACTTGGAGGTGTTGGTGACTTCGAAATTACTTTCATTAATTGTCATATTACTGCATTGATTTGATTTATTAAACCAGTAAAAGCGTTATCATTGTTAACTTTTATTGAAAGAGTTGTTTATTCAGAAATAGAATGTTTTCTAATATAGAATACATGAAGGCAAACAGTAACATGTGACTACATGAAGAATATGATTTTCATTTGCCCTTTTAATGCAAATACTGATTTTTTTTTAATTTCACTTCTGTGTATGTGCTCTGATTTATGTTGTTGTTGTAAACTTGAGATCTGAAAGGAAAAATGAAAACTTTAAATAAAACACACAGTAAATTGAAATAATTTGAAAAAATCCAATTTTGTATTGAAGGTTAACTTTTTTAGCAAAATGCTACCTTTTTTAAAGGAAAGGTTGATAGAATATACCAACTACAAATGATGCTGCTCTGGTTGAGGTAATGTCTATATAAATTCTGTGTAGTTTCCAGAGTCACTAAGTAATTGTTCATGAATGGCTTGAACCACACAGAATGGTATTACTCATCGAACGCGGAATCCGAGCCTTCCATGAATCCACCATGCGAACGCTCGATAGGCCACAAGCCTTCTGTGTAAAAAATGCAGAAAGCTTTTTGTTGAATAAATTCCACATCTGCTTTTCTCTTTTTTGAACAATCTTCTAAAATGCAGGGGATAAATATGTTTGAAAAAAGTACCTGTCTGAGTAAAGTACTGACAGTACAATTCTTTTCAAGTAAGGCTGATCTAGAAATGTGCACTCCTTTCGAAAAATAAAAGATAGGAACATAGGTCAAAGGTTTATTTTAGCTTTAAAGGAAAAGTAAATGTAATGCTATGTCATTAAATACAATGTTGAATAGTTTGGCTTTAAGTAAGATCGATACCTTTTTTTTAATATATGAACATTTTCATCATCAGTCACCCATCGCACTAACAACTTTGTAGGAGAACAACATAAACTGCTAAAATGTATCTACACAAAACGAGAGTGCACTGTTGCTCTAAGTTCATGCATCAGGTATGTGATCATCACAAGGTCTGGCGCCAACCCCACCTGTTCCTAGTATCAAAGGTACAAGCTGAGAAGTGATCTGTAAAAATACAGTTTAAATATTACATGCATCCACCATAAAGAATAGAATAGATAATGCTACAAAAGTAGGTTGAGAAGTAGAGTGCACACACAAGTTTACGAAAAGGCTGCAGAATACACAGATAGGGTTCAACACGGAGCATAGTGATAAGAGTAGCTAGGGATAGGCTGCAGAATACATGGGCAGGGAACAATGTATGGCAGCATGAAACGCATTAGACACAAAGAGCATTAACATGGCATAGAAAGAACATAGAGTACTGCGATTTGTCATACAGAACTTTTTTAAGCTTTCATTCTGAAATACTGAATCTTGATATCAAAACTGCTTTGCACCCACTCCAAAATCCCACAATGTTCAGACAGACGCTCAGGCATCAAGGCCAGTAAGGAAAGCAGCCCTGACAAGGAATCGAAATCACACTAGATAATATTCTTCAGAAGCACACAGCATGCAACTATAAAGTGAATTTGTTTCTATTGAAAGCAGTTAGAAAGCACAGATAACCTTGATCTCATGCAAATAGCTACCATGCTAAACAACCTTTTCATGAATATATGCAGAGCGCAGCACACACGGGTCAGCATAGCAGAACAACTCAATAAACATACGAAAATTAGTTTTGAACAGTGCCCTCCACTACGTGATTGGAAGAGTGATCATTTATTTCAGGCCTAACTAGATAGTGCACTTGCTATTCCCTTTGCACATCCATACACCCCTATGACATTCCAAGGCCACAAAAAACCTTTGCAAGCCTGGGAACAGGAAGGGAGTAACTTCTTCAAACTAAATCATAGCAGTACATTAATCTCCCATTCCTAACCACGTGCCCTAGCATCACATTAAAGTGCCCAAGGTTGGATGAGCAAACTATTAACCAATTCAGATGTTGCCCGCTATGTTGGCTAATGCAGTATAGTGTAGACCAATGATATGTTAGAATGAAGTGTAACATTTTTAGTAGGACAAACTTAGGAGGAGCCATCAGTTATAGAATACCCAACAGTGGTAGACTTTTCATGTAGAATGTATAGGTGTTATATCTTATTAACCAATAGAATAATTGAATAAAAGTGTTTTCTTATCACTAACAATGACGTCATTGTGACCTGTATTTGATTGAAAAGCTTGTATTCTGCATTAATTCGTTGAGAGAATGCTGTGTTGCATGCACTCCCGGCCATTTATATTTTAATTAAGCTGGGGTTTCTCTTGCACTTGGTGTTACTCAATTCATTTTGTTACTGTTCACCTATTATCGATTATCAGTGATTGGGACCACCTTAAATGGACCATCATCGTTCTCAAGACGAATCTTGTAAGGTAGACTGCCCTAATGGCATACAGCTGGGTAACGCATAGCGGGGGAGGCTATGTAGGCTAAGCAGCCAGAGGCTTCTCCGCATTAGATGTTTTCCACTAAAGTTGGAATTACCTCACATCAAAGGCAGGTACACCAATTTGAAACATCTTTCATGCAAATAGGATCGGGATCCTTTGATTGATCATCACTACTTCCAGTAGATTACCCATCTCAAGCATTTCCACTTCTGTTTACTCCTGTAAATATGAGGTAAATCTCGAGCCATAGTTCATTACATCCATCTCAACCTGAAGACACACACAGCGCAAGGAAAAACAGATATTATTCATTGTCCTCCCCCACACGTTCGACCATGGAGCATTTATTCAATCAACCATGGTTACAGCTGAAACAATCAAAGACTCCAAATATTTCTATGTGGAGCATACTTTTATAGAAACAAAATACTGCATAACAGTTTTATGCTAGTCTGGACCTTACATTTTAACATTCTAATTGGTAATGTTTACTAAAGGTCAAAATCTCACTTGTATCCCATTGGACAAAACCCTTCCTGATTAGGAAGACTTGTTATTTTCCACATTTCCTGGTTGACAAGCAACTTTAAAAACAAGAAATTAGCAGTTCTGAGTGTGACACATTTCTTCAGTGTTTTAGTACATTTTGTCTAAGGTCAGCTTGTGCTGCTTATCTGCTTCAACCTACTGCCCAATTTTATGTCAATAATACCCTTCATATCTAAACATAGTTTGGCCTATTGTCTGTGTTATGTATGTTGTACGAAATGTAAGCATACCTTTTATGTCCTATGCTACCCTAAACAAATGCATCCAGTGTTCCCTATTTCCAATGTATTTTGCCTTGAATAAGGGCAGCTTAACTACCTAAACAGACAATACTTCTGATGTTTACAATGTTGGACAGGAGAGTGGGTTATTGGCCCTAAGTACCATATTTATCTGTCTGTCATAAGAGGGGTGGTAAGCACCTCCTCAACATTCCCCCCTCTAGTTGATCTGTTCAACCACTACTTAACCTCATACCTTGTCTGCATGCAGTGTACCTATGCAACTCTATCTCAGTCACTGCCGCAACTCAATACTCTATCTCAACATGGGATCTATCATGAACAGACACTTTCAAAGTACCAATAATGTCTCCAATAAAATTATATTATCCTAATCAAATGTATATGTACCCTTATTTATCAAAGGTGTGGCATTTAATACCCTCTTTTATTATTTATGTATCTGTTTGTATACCCAAAGAACAACACTGTTTACGTCCATTTTGTTCCCATCCCTGTTACATAATTAAATGTTGATTTACATGCTCAGTGAATGACATCTGCCACTACATGAATTTGGTGGTATCGCTAAACAACATTTTGTATTCATCGAGGGGACACACCAGCCCATTTTGTACTGACACTCCTCTTTCTTCTTCTCTTAATTAGTTCATTTTATATATTTTTTCTTTTTCTCCTACCCCACAATGCTTCCTTTTGTTTCTATCTCCTTCACCACCCATTTAAAGTTCATTTCCTGGCCATTTTGCTTATCTTCCATCTGCACATCTTCCATCTGATTCTTAATTTTCTTTATTCCAACTTCACAGACCTTCCATTAGTCTATGTATTGTTTATTTTTCTTCTTTTGGCTACTTTGCAGCAAGTTCAAGGGCCCCTTATTTCAAAGGACATGCTTTAGGAAGCATTGTTTTTGTGAATAAAATAGTCGATGGAGGGGACATTTGATGTTGTGGGGGACACAAGGATGGGGGAGTTCATAAAGAGGGTCATTGCTTTTTTAGTTTTAGTCACAACTGGGCATCTGGCTGGGTCCTGTAAGGAAGGCATGGTATTGAAGTAAGACAGACACAAGTGACCACAGTTCAAGGGTGTTTATTGAACTTTATCAAGGGTGTCATAAGCGCCTGTCTGAACCCAAATCTAAGATGGGAGCAAGCTACGACCATCAAATAATAATAATGTAGTCCTAGTGGAGTCTCGTCAAAAATAAAAAGGGCCTATACTAAAAAACATATTGCCAATGCTTACCGCTAATTTACAAATAGTGTGCGATAATGTTCATGAAAAATAAGGTAGTGTTCACACAATAATAAGTCAGCATGTTCAGACTGTGGGTCTCCCTTCCCCACGTTTTCAGCATGGGACAAGGTGGTTCACTCGAGCATAGCACACTCTTGGGCTACTTTGGTACGAGGACACAGTTCCATTACCAATATCATGGCCTTCTATGCCCAAGCCTCTTAGGTAATCAAGAGTCTCTTGACTCATAGGGCCTGATGTATCAAACAAAAGGTTCCTTTACAAGTTTTCAAATAGGGCGATTCACTCTTCACCCTGGATCCCTCTCAGCTGGGCTCAGATCCTCTTTTGTACCCCAATCTTCTCTCGGGTGACTCACGGTTCACCTCGGTTCCCCCTCCGTCGGGCTCAGATCCTCTTTTTCAATTAGTTTCTCTCTGCCGGGCTCTTTAATCGTCAAGGTTTTTTGATCAGGCATAGCTCACCGCCTTTCAAGCTCCATCGCTGTATGCGAGGGAGTTGCTGCCATGATCTTCGGAATTTGCCTCAGTTATCTTTCCTTTTTAGGGTCTCCCTCTGCCGGGTTTGGACCCCTCTCCTCAAGATCTAATGTTCACAGAGAAGACTTCCTTAAGCTGGGCTCTAGCCTCCTCTCCTCATTTCACAGTTTTCAATTATATGTTTTTGGACTCCCAGTCCCAGAATCCACTGTGATAATTTCACTCCCACTTCACATCTCCCCAAAACAGCATTCCATGAATTTGGCAGCTGCAGGAGCTGGACCAATCTCAATTCAACTTTGCTATCGATCACTTTCGAATGTGCACAGGATTTGGCTTCACCCGCTCCAGGACCCCTTCGACTTCACACTTTACAAGTATACTTTTCTTAGAAAGCAAGGGTTCCCTTCCCCTAGCTTTCTTTCTGCATCCCTCTGTTGGGTTCACACTTTCCTTTTGTATCACAGTTCACAGTTTCACTCTCAGTTGGATACTTAACATAGATTTTCGAATGAACACCTACGTGGTTCCGGACCACTCTGTATGGATTCTCTTTTGCTTCAAAAGTTCACTCACTCCATGGATATGCAAACACATCCGCATCGCTTATCACATCCACACTATGCTTTGTTCCTAGCCAATTTCTTCATACAACAATACCGTTTATAAACTTGGGTCTAACACAGACCGTTCTGTTATCAGTCTCCCTGACTCACCGGCTGTGCTGACTTGACTGGAGTGGCTTTGTTGCAGGGCAAAGGACAGTACCACAGCAGCAATCTCTCCTCCCTGCCTCGGCTATCGATGCGGGAGAGCCCAATGTACCCTCGACACATAATGCACCTTTCTTCCGCGTTAATTCCCGGTCTTATGTTTCTTATCCTCGAGGGCTCATGAAAGTAACGGTTTCCTTCCTGTGAAAAGGCCAAGGGCAATTCCTTCCTTGTAACCCTTTCTAGCCTCAATGTCTTTCTCCTCATTTGAAACCGCCATCTCATAACTGCTGCTTCCTCATGTGTTTTGCCATGCTCAGAGTGTGTGTTTGTGCTCTGCCTTTTGTCTGTGTGGGGAAGTGTGATGGAAGACAGTTGTGTGTAATTATCAGTAATTTCCTGACTCTGCTTGACCCTTGTGTTAGGACATGTCAGGTATACAGCTCAAATGTTAGTCCGTTTTTTCTATCATGCTTGGCTGTCCTTGAAAAGGTGTTCATGTTGGGAAAGGGGTGGGGTGGGGAAAAGATGTTATTAGTAAGGGAATACCACATCTCACCCTTCGGTATCCCACTTCTACTCCCCGAGGACCCCCCATCCAGGTGATCCTCCAGCAATGGTCCACCCCCAGGAACTGGATCCAAAAGCGATGGCCGTGTCCTGGCTAGTTGGATGACAAATCCCTGTGGACAGGCGGGTGGGGCACTTTCAGGTTTCTCACAGTCCCTTAATCCCTTTTTCCATGACAATTAGATCTTTTTTCGCTGCCTGTTGGTTCGGTTGCTGATATCACTCGAAGTGCAGGTATTCCCTGTCCATCTGAAATATAAAAACCTGGGCGAGTTTCTTGAAAAATACATGCATTTTATCATCTTTATTATCTTCCTCATGGCCAGTAATTGTATTCTCCCCTCCCTGTAAAATTCCCTGCAGCAATTGGCTATATTTGCTGTGTCTTTTGTGTAACCACTCCATCTCCACTCATCCACACAACTCCTTCCACTGAAAACTTTGACAATTTGTTCTGAACTAGCTTCCCTTCCTCCAACATTTCTTTCCTCATGTTTCTTTCTGGCTTTCTCCTGCAATAATCGGCAATGGTGAACTGTAGTCAACTCAATCTCTGGCATGTTATTGCTTCCCATGCACTCATATTTTCAACTGTCTTTGCACTGGTTCATATAACCCCTGACACAATATGTGATATCAAATAGTTTTGTCCCAAGGTTCCCTCATCTTAAGACTCCTTCTCTCTTGAATTTCTTGAATGTAAGCAACTGGTTCTTCGTCATCACACATTGTGCACATCATAATCACACTCATGTTCGACGTATCGGGATATTGCACTCTTAGTGCTCTCCACACATCTGCTCTACAATTATTAAATGGTGCTCAATTGTGAGTCGTGTTCTGTGCTGCCACCCCGGGAGGGATATCCTGCTCATTTCCAAATGTCATCAGCTCTCTCCCCAATGGTGGCAGCCAGCAAGCTTTTTATGTCACCTACCACTAACGTCACTCCTGCGTCATTCTTTCTAATTAATAAATCCACTTGCCCGCTCCCCAGGTCAAAGTTGGCAGTTTGCAACTCAAATTAGCCTTGTCCCTTTGTGGCCATGGTGAATACTGAGGGTGCCCCCTCCCCGTTTTCTAATAATTGGAATTGCATGACCTTCATAGTCTGTTCACTCACAGTCTGTCCCTGTTGTTTAGGTATGGCGCCGATGGCGTCAGCTTTCTTCCGTCCCGGTAATGTCCTCAACCTGCTTACATATGGGTTTGCCTCTTCTAAGCTATAAGATAGCCCTTTTGGACGTTTGAAATATGGTACAGGTTCACCTCATACCCTTTCTGGGTATGAGTTGATCATCTCAAACTGCACAATCAAAATTATCAAATGCAGTTGAGTAGTGAACCCAGCGACATTCATAGCAGAGCTAGTGGAGGAAAGAGATCATGTGCATGGTTGCACCAAGTACACTGAATGCTATGATGATACACCCTATGTCAGAGAAAATGACCTAGGAGAGGGGAGTCGTCTTTATTGATGGTTCCTCGAAGATTGAAAAAAACTCAGGGGAGAGACACAGAATGGCAAATTAGAGACAGTTACGAATGTGAAATTGCCTTTACATTTTTCAGTGCAAGCAGCAGAATTAGTAGCACTTATTGAAATGCATGAGGATGAGTAAATAACAGTGTATTCGGACACACCTATGTGACGTCAATAGTACATGCAGGACTGTCACGTTGGAAGAGGTGGGGCTTCCTACGCACGGACTATTCCTACACAGCCACAGCTTCCTATGCGCCACTATTGGACAGGCTCCCATCACCATGCTAAAGAAGTGGGCAGCCCACACTAAAGAGGAAGATTTAATCTCCCGCAGCTACTAAGCAGCTGACAAAGGTAATGAAAGAAGGCTTTAATACCCTGCACATAGCTCAAATCACTGAATTACATGGACGTGCTGTACCGGAAGAGCAGGATTTGTGGAAGCGTAAGGGGTGCTCACTGTCCCCATAGATGCAATGTGGCAGCAGGACAGCACTAGCAAACCAGTTATGCCCCTTGGATTAATTAAAGTAGCACTAGAACAATTACACTACCCAGCACACAATACGCAAGAGAGTCTTGCAGCCTTGACATCGGAAGAATGGTTTGTGCCCAACCTCACAGTACATGTTTCTGCTTTTATCATAAACTGTATAGTTTGTCGGACGTTTACAGCAGGGCACATGCTGTAAACAGTGAGAGGAGCAATACTCTGTCCTACTGGACCATTTCAACATTTGCATATCGATAATGTAGATATGCTCCAAGTTTGTAATGGCCACAGATATATGCAATTAGTTGTATATTCTTTTCCAGCTGGATCAAAGCCAGTCCGTGCCACATCCTGATGCCACATGAGGCGGAGTGTGCAAAGTCCCTCAGTCTGATAAAGGACCACATTTTGTAAATTGAGTTTTTGAGCACATCACATTCCTACTGGGTATTAAGTATACATTCTCCTCCTCTTATCACCGTCCTTGTCAAAGAAGGAATTGCTAATCTAATAATGACCCTGAAGAAAGGATGTCTCTGTTGCCTATCCTTATACCTACATGCATTACGCAATGAGTCCAGCTCAGACCATCACCTGACTCCTCATGAGCTGGTGAAAGGACGCTGTATGCATGCACCTTTTGCTCCTCTCACAGGAACACAAACGGATGCCCACAACAATGCTGATGTGCTTGGTTCTTAAATGCATGAATCCTTGGCTGCTATGGCAGCGAGTGTCACTTTTATGTCTCAACAGCATCGAGATCAGAGGGTGCGGTCAAAGAAGAATGAGGGAGATGGGAAACAAATCAATCCCTTAACTTTGCTTAAGCCCCTCATCCTATATCATGGCGATAAGGTGTTAATTAAACAATTTATGAGGCACTGATACAAACCACGCTCCAAAGGCCCACACCTCGTTGAGGAGGTCTCATCCACTGCTCTTCGTGTGCATGGAATGAGATTGTGGCTCCATCTAGTTGACTTCAAACCATACAATGGAGAGAGATCCTCCTACCGCCAGTCCCTGAAGTTGAAGGTGAAGAAGAGGTGATGTAGATGTAGACTTGATCAGCCACAAGGAGTGGACAACAACTAACAGGCTACAGACATACAATAAACTGTCCTTCCCTGAACCAGTAAATTAACAGAATAGAGTGAACTTTTCCCCCTGCCTGAGGATTTTGCCTGCATAAATAAAACGAGAAGCACTTTTAAAAAATGCCCACATGTTGTAGGGATAAAGACATCTGGGGTGCCAGGGTGCTGGGAGAGACCCCGTTATTAATATACAGACAGGTATTTAGCTCAGCAGGGTGGGTCAGTGGAATCAGACGCCGGTGATGCTACCATAGGAGCAGTCCTGAAACAGCATCAAGCCGACCAATAGGAACATCTTATTGCTCATTTATCCAGGACTTTATTTATTTATTGTGCATTTTTTAGGCACGTGTAATACAAGTAAATTGTATTTCAAAGTGACCACAGGGCAACAGGGAGGGAACATGGGATTGAAAAACAATGAATACACTGGAGGATAAAGGCGGACCTACTATTCCTTGTGAGCATTCAGAGCATTCAGGTACGGGAGAAGAGAGGGGAAGTGGCATGTAAGTGCTGGAGTGTCCATGCTCGTGGGTGAGCAGCAGATGTAAGTGCCCAGTGTAGGAAGTGCTAGGGAGTGATCAGCTGCAATTTGTCCTTCCAAATTGGCTCCCAAACATTTTGGGCCATTTCGGATCATCCAACAAGTCAATCCTGTTACCTTCACTCCTCGGCTCCCAGCTTCATGGTCTTGTATACATATGTTTTTTTCTCATCTCTCAAGTCAAACTACATCATGAGGATCATTTCTCCAGGCAGCACTCTGCCCCAGCTCTAGTGCTTTTGGATGATCACCCTGAGTTTGAGGTTGCTCAGATCTGTGATTCCCTGTTCTTTCAAGTCAGGCTTCAGTATTTTGTGGATTGGAAAGGCATTGGGCCTTGTGACTGTTCCATGCACCAAGTCCGGTCCATGTCTCTTGGGGAGAGGGTATACTGTCATGCGCCACGGAAGCTGCTGGTCCTTCCTGGACAGGTGGCATATTCATTCTCGCCTCCTCTGCTTCTGTGGCTTACATGCCCACTTCAAGATGGAGCCTGTTGGACATCACACACATTGCATGATGAGGTCATCTAAAATGGCACGTCCCATTGCTGGGTTATTCGTCAGTCGGTTGCTGGCTATATATGGCTAGGTGCCCTCTCCCCGTTGCATCTCCACGCTCCTTTTTGTGCTACCTGCTGTTACGAGCTTTCCAGGTTCTATCTTCCTTGCCTTCTGGTATTTCCAGGGGGTTCTCGCCTTCCGCCATCTATCCTGCTCTCCAGTCCTTTCTGGCTCTCTCCCTAGTGTTCTTCCTGCTGACTTACACTCCCACTCCCTACAGGAGTACAACATCTTCTGCTTGGCAGTTCCTCCTAGAGTTATACATACTCTTTTTACTTAATCTCCAGGAATTCTTCAGCTACAACTCAGCCTTTTAGTTGTCCTTCAGCCTAAGATTGTGTTACCCATAAGCGTTTTCCCTTGGCTATTGCTCTGGAGATCACTGGTTCCCCAGTTACATCTTCTGGGAACATGTGGCTTCTGGAAGAGATAGACCATTTCTCTTCAAAGAATGCGATCGTGCCAAGCAGGTACGTCTAATATTAACACCTGGAGGAGATTCAAATCCCTTCCGGCCTGATGATGGGGGGTGGGGCCAACTGGATGCCAACCAATGCATGGCTCAGGATACCGCTCCAAGCCCCAGCGGGAATCTGGGGAGGGCAAAACCATCTGATGGTAGGCAGTCCTGGGTGCAGGGCAGGCAGCAGGAAGTAGCAACGAATGCTGCTTTGAGCTGAGCAGAATGCTCACAGGCTCTTCCAGTCAGCTGGAGGCAGGCAGCAGCAAGCTGATCAAGATGGTGAGTCCGCTGCAGATAGCAGTACAGTGACTTTGACAGATTTCGCCAGGCTTCGCTGGAGGAGATTTAAATCCCTTCCGACCTGATGATAGGGGGTGGGGGCGTGGCAAGATGGAGAGTGGCCAAAGCATGGCTAGGGATACAGCGCCAAGCCCAAGAGGGAAACTCGGGGAGGGGAACAACCTCTGATAGTAGGCAATCCGGGCGCAGGGCAGGCAGCGGGAAGCAGCAACAAATGATGATTTAAGCAGAGCAGAATTCTGCCAGGCACTTACAGGCAGGCAGCAGGAGCGGAGCAGCACCGAAATGATCAAAATTGTGAATCTGCCGCAGACAGCAGGGCAGTGACTTTGCCGGACTTCACCGGGCTTCACCCTGGAGGAGATTTAAATCCTTTCCGGCCTGATGACAGGGGGGCGGGGCCAGACAGAGGCAGGCCAATGCATGGCTCAGGATACCGTGCCAATCCCAGGAGGGAAACTGGGGAGGGGAAACCCCTCTGATGGTAGGTCGTCGCTGCCAATGTACCTAAAGATTAAGTAAGTTCACCTCTCCAAAGTGTGGCGCTAGGAAGGAACTATGCCGCCCACAAGCCAGAGTTTGCCCAAGCCCAGTGCATGGTGTCAAAAGCTGTGAAACTGTTTTATATTTCTTGAAGTGCTCAAGCTGCCTTCCCCCGCTCACTTCCACTCCCACAGCAATGCACACCTGACTGGTTCCTGTTTGAAAAGGTAAGTGGTGCGATCAAAGCAGTATTAAGAACTCTAATGGAGGTTAGCATCTCCACCAAAACACCCTTCAAAACCTAAAACGTAAAGGTCGGATTGGTAGGAAAAGGCTGCCCAAACCATAGCACATATTTCAATAAAGATGTCGGCATTGCTTGTCGCATAGTTCTGAACCTGTGATATTTGGGTTCTGGAGCATTATTTCAAACGGCCAATGGGAGCCTCATTAATTAGAGAGACTATATCCAGCTGACAAGTCACTGCACGGAACCCCTCAGCCAACCCACCCGCAATGATTCCTGCTGCTCCAAGTATACCTACGTGTACATTCAGGACTCAAGCCTGAGATTAGGGTTTGCTTTCTAGTTTTTTGTATTTTAATTGCTTGAAGATATTAATAAAAGCACAACAATTATTTTTTAGAAAGGCCAATCCAAGAAGGTGTTGGGGTGAGATTAACACGTCTCCGCTGGCATAGGGCCACCAGAGGCAAACGTTCTCACAACTTCACCACCAACATTGTGCTGACGGATCACAGTGAGCCGGAGAAGAGCATCAACGTATCTCCAAATGTGACAATGCACTCTGATACAAAGACCCAATTCCATAGCCCTTGACCTCAGCAACCAGTGCTCATTCCTGTTAACAGTCTGGTTCTGTTTCCACGTGCACGGTTGAAAAACACAAGAACAAGCTAATTTTGGCCTAGGCCATTTTTCTCCTGTGAGTGGTTTGACTGTAACGTGTAAAACTGTAATTTCTGGATGGGGGACTGCAGTCACGCAGAAGAATGCTGTGCTGCGATATATAATTGATCGACCTTTAATAGCTGCTGTCTTCGTGCCCCGTGCACCCCTTTTCTAAATCCAAGCCACACCATCTCTGACCCTTTATGCTAATGTATGTAGCTTAGACTACTGTCAAACGTCCATGCTCGAGGTAATTGGAAACCATTGGCAGCTGCGATACCTTTACATCACAAAAGGGAGGTGGGTTAAAATAAGCCAGGTGTGAGTGCACACCTTTTCAGATAAAAGAGTCAGAGACGGGGCACAAGAGAATTCAAGTATTCAGATGGGTGCCTGGGGGCGGTGGGCGCACGTGGAGCAGGATGACACTGGGCAAGAGGCAAAAAGTGTGTACCTCTTTATCAGCCATGCTGTAAGTAAAATGGCACAAGAACGCGGTTTGACCTCTGATTTGTGGACTTTATGTGAGTGAAGAGGGCGTTTTTATCATCGGTTATGAGTACCTGCATATTTGAGGGCAATACCAAATAATGCTGTGAGTACTTGTATGGTTTCCAAAACCCCACCAGCTGCAACCACAAGCAATATATCTCTCTCTCTCTCTCTCTCTCTCTCTCCTCTCTCTCTCTCTCTCTCTCTCTCTCTCTCTCTCTCTCTCTCTCTCTCTCTCTCTCTCTCTCTCTCTCTCTCTCTCTCTCTCTCTCTCTCTCTCTCTCTCTCTCTCTCTCTCTCTCTCTCTCTCTCTCTCTCTCTCTCTCTCTCTCTCTCTCTCTCTCTCTCTCTCCTCTCTCTCTCTCTCTCTCTCTCTCTCTCTCTCTCTCTCTCTCTCTCTCTCTCTCTCTCTCTCTCTCTCTCTCTCTTTCTCTCTCTCTCTCTCTCACGCACACACGCACACACACACACTCTCTCTCTCATGGCTCATCAACGAGACTTCTGTACAGTAGATTGTTAGCTTTTGTGTAGAAATGAAACTCGTAAAAACACATTTAATAAATTCTGCAAGTGTAAAATGCACAAATAAATTAACAGCTTTTAAAATTATGCTGGTGCTTTACTTTCCATGTCTTCAACCTATTACAATACAAAAATCGTTCAGATTATAATAACCTCTATAGTGAAAAACATGAAAGAACAGGGGCAAATGAAAACCGGTAAGCATAACACAACATATACCCAATAAATGCAGTGGGCGTACAATGCATGCATTCAAATGGAGCAGATCGAATCGTCGGGCTCAGTTGATTAATCGATCAAACAATTGCTGAGGGGTTTGCCCAGTTTATGAACGTCACCCCAGGTTTAAACCCCAGTCCCCAGTCAATTACAGGAACACCAGGTAGACGTGCAACCCTAGGGCCAGCGACGAAGTCTGAACGCATATGTGCCGACTGCCGAAAGGACAGCCGCGTCATCCTGCTCCCTCCCCATTGAATGGCAGGGAGCCATCTAGTGGTAAAATGATGAATAGCGTTTGACAAAAATGTGCGCAGTCGATATTGAAGACAGATGGAGGGCAAAGCAGCACTGAGATCTCTGGACGATGCAGCCAAGTCAACAATGCATTCTGAACGGGCTGACAAGTACTGCAATGTATTGAAATTACAATTAATGCCATTTTTCTGTTGTTAGTGGTCTGATTTTTGTTTCCTAGAATTATATTTCGGGCGTTCTCTATTGAGTTGCATCGTGCCAAGGTACTGTGAGATTATTGTATAAGCAGCAATACGACGCTTGTACACAAAGTTTAATTGGAACTAACTTGATATCTTTTTTTTTCTTTTTTCTGTTTGTCTATGTCCCCATCTGTTTGTGTTGTTTAAATATTATGCCTGTAGTTCGCCCTGAAGATGAACCTCGGTTCAAAACGCACAGTCATGACCTTATGAGAATTAACTCTGTGGTCCTCGTTCAATAATTATCATTCTTTTTGCTTTTTACACACGTTACCTTTTGTTGTTGGTTTATATAGTACTGTCACAATGAAATGTAACTATTAGCTCTCCACACGCTCAATTGGTTGAGCCTGAGGTTTCCGAGGAAGGGATCCTTGGAAAAGTTGCTTTGGATTGTATTTCTTCCCTGGTGCTGAGGGTAGCATTACCTCACTGCCCCCAGACTATGCATTATCTTCATTGAAGTAACATTATTTGGGTTTGTTCATCCAGTGGTGCACAGGCTGTCCACTATTAGGTGGTCAGATAGCACTGCGAGTAAAACGCTCCTTTTGACATCTATGCAGAGCCTGCAGACACAGGTTCAAATCCCGGGCCAAACTCAGCCTTTTATCCTTCCCGAGGTTGATAAATGAGCACCACACACCATGGGTAATAATAAGCAGAGCCCGGATGCCTGAGGGTTCATAGCGCTATATACATGCAAATTATTATTATTTGTTCAGTATTGACACTAACATGTACCACAAAAACCTCTCTCTCAGCTAAAGCCCGTCGCCTCTGGGTTGGCGACAGGATTATCTCTGATGTCCTGGAAAGGAGCTGGAAAGGTATGGATGGCATCGTCTCCTCAATGGCGAATTACAGAAACTTCTTATCATTATTATGAATCAGAAAATAAAATGTTTCAACGAACGCAGCAACAAAGTCGATGGCAAGACACGCATAAAAGAAAGAAATGAAAGGGGGCTGACATTTAACCACTTTGTGTTGGAGGCTTGTTTTGCTCCTGTGCTTTAATTGCCCAGAAGGGGGGCCCCGGGGGGAACGCGAAGCGTTTCCCCCCGGTGAGTTTTTTGGCGCTGCACACGGCCAGCGAGTGGCTGTGGGGGGGGCAGAGCGCCTCCCTAGGGGTATTTAAGGGCTCAGGGAAGGTTCGGGAGGCAGGCGACGGTTAGGACTTGGTAATTGTATCAGTCCTGTCGCCCGCTCCCGAGCCTTCCCTGAAGCTAGCTGGGCCTGTGGTTCTGCAGTGTAGAGTAGGTGAGGAGGGTTAGTTAGTATATTGGGGTTGGTGCAGGCAGTTAGGAGTTATTTGAAAGTTAATAAAAAAAAAAAAAACAACTTTGGGTCGGCGGATTTCGCCCAGTGGGGAGTAGCGTAAATAAGCTACCCCCCCCTCCTTACCTGAGCTGCCATTGGCGTTCCGTACTCGGTGGGGCGGCGGGATCGTGGGGGCGGGTTTTTTCGTCGTGCAGTCTTCGGGCCTCTGGGGAAAGGGGTCGTTGCGAGGGAGAGGGATTTTCTCCTCGTCGGGCCCATCTTGGGCTTCTTCCTCCGTCGCGCGGGAGGGGGAGGGAGTGCAGGCCTGGTTGGGCTGCACTGTAGGTTGCTGTGCGGGAGCCCCGGACACTTCCTTTTCTCTATCCACACGGCGCTGGGTCTTCCCTGCCCGTTTCCTCTGGTTTTCGCGGGGGTGTTGATTAGCAGAGCCCAGGCGGCCCTGTCTTTTTGGGAGTGTACAGGCGCGGTGACAGCCTCCTGTCAGAGGGGGCAGGCGCCTTAAAGGGGCCGCGCTGTTTTACTGAGCTGCTAGTAGTGCGGTGCAGCTCGTGGGCCACCAGGGGGCATGGCGGGCGGTTCTATAGTGGACTGTTACCGGATTGAGAGGGTTTTTTAAAAAAAAAAAAAAAAAGGGGGAATAAGTTCAAGGGAATTAGGGGTGATTATCAGCAGCAGTAGTAGGGGGCTCCTGGGTGGTGTGCATTTAGCAGGGGAAGAAGTATAGGTAGGAGAGGGGGTTCTTTCTTTGGGGGAGGGGTACTTTTTAGGTGGGGGGCAAATAAAAAAAAAAAATTCTTGAACAAAAAAGAAAAAGAGAAGTGCTATTTTGGGGTTATTTAACCCTTTTGTGTTATTAGGGTTATAGCGCAATTTCTGCTGGTTTTTTCCCTCGGCTAGGAGTAATTTTCCACGGGTAGGTACCGGCTCGGGGGCATATTTAGCTAGTGAGCGTCAGGGCGAGGTTTAGTGCGCTCTCAGATTAGTAGTGCATGATGGTGGGCCAAGGGGTTAGCAAGAAGGGGCTGGTTGATGCTAGGGCTCTTAGGGAGGCCCTGGAAATCATCAGCAGGGCATCGAAGGCCCAGTTGGAGGGGGCGGTGGGGGAGGTCACGGGTGAGGGGGAGATAAGGGGCGGTAGACCGCAGCGTAGAGCGGCAGCTGATGGGGCGCTTGCGGCAGTGTTGGCTTGCACCCCTACGGCGAGGAGGGGGGAGGTTTGGGAATCTAGGGGCAGGAAAACGAGGAGGGAAATAGACGGAGGGCGGATGAGGGAGTAAGGATGTCGGGGGGGCAGCCAGGGAGGGAGGGAGGGAATGATAGCCCTAGGGAAGATGGGAATGCTCAAGAGGGTGGGGCTCGAGGGAACAACAGTGGGGGCAGGGATGGGGCACAGAAGGGGGTGTCAGGGCAGAGGGGAAGAGGGGGTAAATACCTTCAGAAGAGTGCAGGTGGGAGAAGGAGGGAGAGGTCCCCTTCAATTGAGGAGGGTAGGGTGGGGCGCGGAACGGCCCCCCGGGTAGGAGGAGTGAGGGCGGAGGGCGCTGCGCAGCCCCCGCTGTTCAGGTGGAGGTTGAGGGTTTCAGTACGGCCCCTCCTCGGTCAACGCAAGGAGAGCCTAGAGGGCGCAGCACAGCCCCTAGCAATGAGGATTTCAGGGTGGAGGTCGGAACGCCTTGCCCGAGAGAAGAGGACCAGGCAGGGGTTTCCACAACCCCGCCGAGAAGACGTCAAAGGAGTGGCGGGGCGGACGCCCCGGGCTCGCAAGAAGATCATCAACTCATCTCGGGCATGAGCTCGCATCCACAATGGTATTTAAGGGGTGATGAAGTTGGTTGGGAGGAATATGTGGGGCAATGGGAATTGGAAGATTACAGGGCGGAAAGGGAAAGGGGGGAGGGGAGAAGAAGTTCAAGGTGGGATAGGGAAAGGGAAGTGCAGGGTGGACGGGGTGAAAGGGGTCAAGGGAACTATTGGCTGGGTGAGTGTGCTGACATGTTTTGTCCCCGCAGTAGGAGCCCTCTAAGAATGGAGAAGAGGAGCACCGGTGTGGACGCCAGGCCGCAGGTGGCAGGTGTGGAAAGAGGTGAGCGGGAAAGGGAATGGTCATCTGCATGGCAGAGAGGGGGTTACAAATAGGTGGATAGGGGATGAAAGGGCTGGTTTTCAAGGTGTAACGAAGGAAGTTGGTGTGCAGGCCATTGGAGCCGAGGGGGTTGAAAAGAGCATTTGCTCAGTGGCGGTCCAAACGGACAAAGTGGTGGAGCCATTGGGGCTCGAAGTGCAAGCTGGTAAAGATAAGGAGGTGGAAGTGAAAGGAAAGGAGAAAAAATTGCCATACATGGGGATAACAAAACCATTGGGGGCGCACTTGATGGCAGCGACCAGGGAGAAGATCCAGGCAGGGGAATTTGTGGATGTCTTCAAATTGCTCCATAGGGAAGTGAGAGCGAAGGAGGGGTCTAAGGAGGAAGAGAGGGAACTGGCTTCACGCCCGAGGGTCCCGGTGAAATATATGGATGTAATAAGGAAGGCTTTTACAAGCTTTGGGGGCTTTGCCTGGGTAAGGTATGATGAGGAATTTAGAGCGAGAATGGCAGAGGACAGTCAGGCGGTCTGGGGGGAGATAGATATGGATCTCTGGCTGCAATGGATGGCCCCAACGAGGCCTGCCCCGACATTACATACAGCGAGTGGGCTGCCTGTGCCTTTCCGGCCCTTTCTTGGTCGCCCCGCCCATGAGGGGGCGGGGGGAGGAGGCAGGGGCCAGTCCTCAGCAGCGTGCTGGGGGTACAATAAGGATAGCTGCGCAAGGACCCTGTGTAGGTTCAGGCACGAGTGTAGCAAGTGCGGTGGAAAACACCCTCTCACGCAGTGTTTCCAACAAGGAGACAGGGGGAGGGGGAAAGGTGCAGGAAAAGGGGTTGGGGGGAAAAGATTTTACTCCAATTAAAGTGGGTGTGTTGGAAAAATGGTTGCAATTTTATCCGGATGGGAAGGGGCTAAGATTTTGAGTGAGGGGTTTTGTCAGGGGTTCAGATTAGGTTACCAGGGTCCAAGGGTGCGGCGGTGGGCGGAAAATTTGAAGTCGGCAAGAGAAAATGTTGAGGTGGTAAGACAAAAATTGAGCAAGGAAATAGCGGCAGGAAGGATAGTGGGCCCATTTGATGACGTACCGGGTGATTTAGTGATATCCCCATTGGGGGTGGTGCCCAAGAAAGCTCCGGGGGAGTTCAGACTGATTCATCATTTGTCATGGCCGGAGGGTATGTCAGTTAATGATTTCATTGCCCCGGAAGAATGTGGGGTTGTGTATGCAAGTGTTGACCAAGCGGTTGAGCTGATAAAGAAGGAAGGACGAGGGGCCTTCATGGCCAAGTGCGATATCAAGGCGGCGTTTAGGTTATTGCCGGTGCACCCGGAGGACTTTTGGTTGTTAGGTTTGCAGTTTGAGGACCGCATATACATAGACAAAGCATTGCCAATGGGGTGCGCAATTTCCTGTGCTTTGTTTGAACGGTTCAGCTCTTTTCTACAGTGGGTTTTCTCATTCAGCTCGGGGTGGGAGAGTGTGCTGCACTATCTGGATGATTTTCTGTTCATTAGCGGGGCAAAAAGAGAGGATTGCAGAGAAATGCTAAAGTTGTTTCAGGAATTGATGGAGGAGCTTGGTGTACCATTAGCCGAAGACAAAACAGAAGGGCCGGCAGTGGTGTTAACATTTCTAGGAATTGAACTGGATTCAGTGGCCATGACCTCACGCTTGCCGCACGACAAGGTGAGCAAATTGGTGGTACTGTTGGAGAAAGCGGTGGGGGCCAAGAAAATGATGCTGGTGGAGATGCAGAGATTGGTTGGGCATCTGAATTTTGCATGTAAGGTGGTGGCCCCAGGGCGGACGTTTTGCAGGAACATGGCAAGGGCCATGGCGGGAGCAAAGTGCCCACATCATCAGATAAGAGTATCGGGGGCAGTGAGGGAGGATTGCAGAATTTGGCTGCGCTTCTTGGAGATTTTCAATGGAATGTCAATTTGGTTGCAGGGAGACCCGGTGACATGGGAAGTTCAGATACTCTCGGATGCAGCGGGGGCCGGTGGTTTTGGGGTCTTTTGGGGGGGGAAATGGTGTGCGGAAAAGTGGCCAGAGAGATGGTTGAAGGAAGGGAGGAGTATAGCATTTCTTGAATTTTTTCCATTACTAGTAGCATTGGAGTTGTGGGGGAAGGAGTTACAAAACAAGAAGGTGAACTTCAATGTTGACAACGAATGCGTGGTCCATGTGGTAAACAGACAGTCAGCTAGGGATCAGAGGGTGGCAAGGCTGATGAGAGAATTTGTCCTGCGTTGTATGGAATGGAATGTGGTGTTTAAGGCAACACATGTGCCAGGGAAGGATAATGGCATCGCTGATGCATTATCCCGTTTTCAATGGCAGAGATTCCGTGGATTGGCTCCAGATGCAGATCAGGAGGGGCAGCAGATTCCGGAGGAGCTGTGGAAGATAGGAAGCTGAGAGCGCTTGCTCTGGTGGAGGGTTCATTGGCCTCGGCATCTAAGAAGTCATATAGGAGGGCCTGGGTGGATTTTATTAGAGGAGGAGCTTGTAGTTTGAAGGGTAGATGGGATGCGGAAGAGCGGAGGTGGGATGATGTCACGAATTTCCTTCAGAGATGCATGGACAGGGGCTGGTCAAGGGCAACGATAGCAGGAAAGCTAGCAGGGATTGCCTTTTACGGGAAATGGTTTTGGGGTTTTCAACCAAGTGGGGGGAGTTGGCGAGTAGGATGTTGGAAGGATGGGCAAGGGAGAGTAAGAGGGACAAGGATAAGAGGAGGCCGATATCGGCTGAATTGCTGCAGAGGTTGATTGAGGTGGTGGGGGGAGTTTGCTGGTCGGTATGGGAAGGGGAACTGTTTGCGGCTTGTTTTACATGGTTATTTTTTGGGGCCTTCAGGGTTTCTGAGTTGGTCAGGGGAAAAGGGGGAGTAGGGGGACTGCAACGGGAAGATGTGCAAATTACAGAAGAAGGTTTAGACATCAAGATTAAAAGGTCCAAGACGGATCAGAAGGTAAGGGACTCTTGGGTCCTGCTGGGTCGAGGGAGCGAGGTTTTATGCCCAGTTCAGGCAGGTAAGGTGTGGAAGGAGCGCTGTGGGGGTAAGTCAGGTTTGGTTTTCCAGCATGCGGACGGATCGCCGGTTACAGCGGCACAGGTGCTAGGGGTATTGCGGAAGGCGCTGGCCACGGTGGGAGAAAAGGCTGAGGAGTTCGGGACTCATTCTTTTAGGATGGGCGCAGCATCTGAGGGTAACAGACTGGGTTTTTCGGAAGATAAAGTGAAAAGTTTAGGGCGTTGGAGGTCGGGGAAATACAAGGGTTACGTCAGGGATTTTAGGAAAGGGGATTGTTGAAGAAAGATGGTGGAGAACTTTGTGGACAAGGTGTTGTTGTTGTAATAATTTGACTTGTCAGTAATTTTGTGATTTCTGTTTCAGATGCTGCGCAAAAGAAAGGGGAGTTGGCGCAAGTTTGGATTGTTGGCCATTCAATTGTGAAGTGGGCTGGTAAAGAGGCAGAGAAAAGGGTGTTTGGAAGGCAGTTGGGGTGCAGTTACAAGGAAGTGGTGGTGAGGTGGCACGGTTTGGGGGGCCTGCGGTGGAATCAGCTGCTGCCCATATTGGCAGGGATGAGGGAACGCTATGGAGTTCCACGGGTGGTGATGCTGCATGCTGGGGAGAATGACCTGGTGAGAGATACGGGGGTGGCTCTGCTAAGGAAAATGAAGAGGGACTTAGTGTGGATTAGGGATATGTGGCCTCAAGCGGTGGTGGTGTTGCCACGAAGAGTGTGGAGGGGAGCAAGAAGTGAGGGAGCAATAGAGCGGGCCAGGAAGGGGATAAACAGGGAAATGGAAAAATGTTGTGCCTCAGTGGCGGTGAGGGTCATGGACCATAAGGAAATAACATATGAGGGTTTTCTTATCTTTAGGGAGGATGGGGTACACTTGTCCGTGTATGGGAATAATCACTACCTGGCGGACTTGGGTTTTTGGCTGGGAGACTGGGTAAAGAGTTTGAGTTAGGAAAGTTGGGGGGGGTGGTTTGGGGCAGAAAGAACTCCTTGGGGGAGGGTTTTTCTGCTGCCGGGGGCATGGGCCCTTTTGATGTGGGGGGAGGGAAGCACAATGGGGGAAAGACACGGGAAAGGAGGGGGTGGCACTGTTTGCATAAGCAGGTCACCCCGGGGGAACAGGCATTGAGCCTTGAGGGGCATGGCCCCTGGGAGAAAGCGGGACGCCTGGAAAAGGGGCAAGGAGACGGTAGGATCCAAGGGATCATTAGGGAGGAAATTGGTTATTGAATTATTGAATTGGTAGGGGGAAAATGAAAATGAAAATGTTTCAGTTATTTAATTGATTGTTCAAACATCTCTTTAGCTTGTTAGGCCATGGAGCCAGTTAAGCGTTTTGATTGTAAGCTTTGGCCTGTCACATTAAAGCGACCTTTTCCACTTTTAAATGAGTCTGGGTTTTTGTGCAGTAAGCCAAAAGGGGGGCCCCGGGGGGAACGCAAAGCGTTTCCCCCCGGGGAGTTTTTTGGCGCTGCACACGGCCAGCGAGTGGCCGTGGGGGGGCAGAGCGCCTCCCTAGGGGTATTTAAGGGCTCAGGGAAGGTTCGGGAGGCAGGCGACAGTTAGGACTTGGTAATTGTCCCGCCCTCCCACCCCTTCATTTTTGGTTTTAGGGTAATGTCAGTTATGGTATAGGGGGGGGTGCATTGTTCATGGGATTAGGGGGGGGTTTCTAGATGTCAGGGGGAGTTTTTTATGGTTTTTTGGGGTCTGTTATGAGGGCAGGGTTGGTAGCTTCGTGTGACAGGTCAGGGCATTCTGAAAGTTTGTGTGTAATATATGTTGCTGATGTGGCAGGTCAGGCTGGCTGCAGGTCATAGGAAGGTGGAGTTTGGTGTAGAGGGGAGTTTAAAAGGGGTTGAAGTGGGTCGGGGCGCCGGGGGCATGGCCCCTTTTGATGTGGGGGGAGGGAAGCACAATGGGGGAATGACACGGGAAAGGAGGGGGTGGAGCTGTTTGCACAAGCAGGTCACCCCAGGGGAACAGGTATTGAGCCTGGAGGGGCATGGCCCCTGGGAGAAAGCGGGACGCCTGGAAAAGGGGCAAGGAGACGGTAGGATCCAAGGGATCATTAGGGAGGAAATTGGTTATTTAAATATTTAATTGTTGGGGGGAAAATGAAAATGAAAATGTTTAAGTTATTTAATTGATTGTTCAAACATCTCTTTAGCTTGTTAGGCCATGGAGCCAGCTAAGCGTTTTGATTGTAAGCTTTGGCCTGTCACATTAAAGCGGCCTTTTCCACTTTTAAATGAGTCTGGGTTTTTGTGCAGTAAGCCAAAAGGGTCCACTTACGTGTGCACTTACGTGTAAACAGGTTCCCTCTTGGCAATTTTCGTAACTTACGCTTCAGAGAGCTAAAGAGAAGTGTATAGAGACAGTGGCAGCCTCTTTGCACATCTCTTTTTCTGTCCGCAATGCAAATAGCAAAAACTCTGCATGCCATCTTCATATGGCAGGCAGCGTTTAGAATGATTTATTTAAAAAGCCTGCTTTTTGCTATTGCAAAAAGCAGGCGTGTTCCGTAGGAAATCATTGGTTTTACACCAACATGAAAATCTCATGCTGGCATAAAAGCTGGTTGTTTTTGAAGGCAGAGGGTAAAATGGAGGCAGAAACGTAACACACATTCCACCCTCTGCCCTCCACCTTCAACAACAATGAAAATTCCCCAGACTGTGAATGCAGGCATTAAAACATTTAGCATGTACACTTACGCTTTGGGGACTCGAAAATGAGTCCCTTTGTGTCTGGGAGCTCACCTTTCATGGGTTTATACTGATGAGTAAACTGAGAGCCTACCTTTATTCACTCTTTGTTGAATTGCAGGCTGAGTGATCACCCTAAACTCTTCCTGGAACCAGGATCTGATGCAAGAATTGAAAGCCTAGTCATTTGTGTTTCTGCCCTCGTGGGGGAACCACTACTTTTTGTGCCATTTGCAGGTAGTGTAGAGCTTTAACAGGTAAACACAAGTGAAAGGTGTTCCCATATTCCAGGGAATGGCATGTGGGTTCCATAGGTTCTGATATGTTACCATTAATGACGATACATCTGTCATATAGGATTAGTTAGACTGAACGACACTAGTAGGGAATTAATATAGGCTGAAGAATGCACATAGTGTACTGAAAATAATATAGGTTCCTGCGTACCAAGAGAGGGACTCATTACATTGGTAGGGCAGATGAAACTATAGTTAGATAATAGCGCCCCGTACACGGGCAGGGAAACCAACGTATGACAGAAGTACAAGGTGAATGTGAAGCAAACAGACTCCAACATAAGTCACCAACATTGAAGTGAAAGTGCAGAAGAATATCCATTGTTTTAAAATGGAAGCCGCAGCAGGCCCAAGAATTAGCAAAAGTATTAGAATCTAAGATGTTGAACTGCATGACAGCACATCTATTTTAAAAGCTTCCAAAGCTCCACAGAGTAGTTCAAAGGGAGCGCCAAGTTCGCAATGCCAGGAAGGGAGTAGTGGGTGAGCAGAACCTAGAAGGAAGAGAACAGTTCATGGGACGCAAAACAGCAGCCTCCCAAGTTAAGTAAAGTAATAGGAGCACAGACAGACATTAATGTACAGGTGCATGAGAATAGTATGCCAAAAGACGTTATAGAGAATAGACAAAGGGCGTCCCAAGTGGTGACAAGAAATATAACATACGCTAGATATAGCTGGAAAGTTCAATAAATAGGAAGACATTAATTCTCCAACACAGTCTTTTAACATGTGACCATGGCACTAAGAACACTGGCTATTCATTATGAGATGTGCACCTATAAGACACCTGCTGAACTCCCTAGCACACACATAGACACACGATGATACACAAGTCCAGGTACAAAGAGAAGGGAAGGCCTCTTCACCTGGGAATGACATAGAGGTGCTTTCATTGAAATTATAGCAGCACATCTACTTCTCTCCCCATTTTATGTCCCTCTCTCATATCTTGATGCCTGTTAGGAGGTCCAAGGTTGGTGAGCAAATTGTCAACCAATAGAAATCCCTTGTGTTATTTCACCTATAATGAATGATGCCAGCCAATTAAGTATCATTGTGATGATGTTATTGAAAGTATTATCTGAAGTGGGTGGGGCCCTGGAGGAGCAATCTGATACTTCTAACCCAATCATAGAATTAACACCCATATACGCTATATGTAGTTTACGATGATAACAAATCCAATGTGTACATAGGTTTGTAATTAATATTGTATCATGATGACATGGTTGGCATGTGTTCTGTTTGAAAAACGCTCACATCTATTGTAATGTTGAGTGGTGATTGTATGCAGTCCCGGGCGAGGCTCAATGCTTTGATTGAAGCTGGAATTTTCCTGTGCATTTTGAGTACTCCATTACTGAGCCCTGTTTTTAATAAATGTGATAAATTCTCCTCTCTACATTTGGTAGCAAAGTATGGGGGCATAGGAGTTTTGCGGACTGCCGAAGATTCCTCACCACGTCACCCTTAGATGGCGAAGGGGCGACCTGCGGAGAGTGGAATAACGTGCACCTGAAAAGAGTGCTCAGCAGGAGCCTCCATTGACACAAACTCATGCCAGGTCTTGCAGGCCGTCCCGCTGGGTGCAGAGGGCGGAGCAGGCCGATAGAGGAGGCTTGACACCAAAGACCCGCAGGGTATCCTTGGATTTGAGTAAAACTGTGCATGGCCAAACTGGTGATTTGGGGTTTTGTATATTATTGACTTATGAGATATTTGAGATATTGAGAGTTTGAAAACACCCGTCAAGGCTCAGGAAACACTGTGTGGTAAGCCCCCTTTTTAGTGGCAGAGAGATAAAGAGAAGGATCCCCTGCATTTAATGGGAAGACAGCTATATTTTGAATTCAGTCGATTAGTGTTGGCGCCATATGTATATTTATATGGGGGTATAACATAATGGTATTTTTGTGTTGGAAGGAGAGGGAATTGGTGTTGTCAGTGATTTAGATTCGTGAGCTGTGTTTTTTGGTATTGTTATGAGAGATTTTGTGGGACGTGGGTTTTGAAAAAAGGAGTGAGTGGGTTAACATTGTGGAGGAATGTGAAAAGGAAAAGAAAACGTGAGCGAGTATTGAAGCCGTGTTTATTGACTATTGGTAAGTTGTTTTTCTATTATCATGCCTAGCACCCCTATTGTCCATTTGTGTAAGTCACTACCTAGGTATAAAGACAAGATAATCAAGTAACACATTTAGTGGGTTAAGGATACGGCCAGCAAAATGATGGTACTCTTTCAAAAGAGGTGCTACAACACATGTGCACATATTTACTATCCAAACACAAGGGAAAACTATTACAGAACAGAACAGAACAGACACTAGCTGTGGAAAATGTTTAAGGAGGAAGTAGTGGAAACAAGCAAGAAGGAGTGAATGCTTAACCAGAATGATGAAGGGCATACATCGCCCATGGCTCCTCCTCCTTCTCTAACCAGCATCCCGTCCTCGACTGTACAGTGAGCTATACCCACTGAAGTCTGTTGCAGGGTATACCAACCCTAGATATTCACCCCGGCCTATAGTGAATTCAACAACATAAGGGGAGAAAAGGTGAACAAACAAATACAATTTTCACTACAGGTAGAATATGACATGTGGCGTAGTTTGCAAGCAAAGCTAACAGAAGTAGGGGAATAATGTCAAAGAATGAGAGGCATGCAGGGAGAAATAGTTGAGACAACAATTGTGTCAGATAAATCGAGCAGAGGGCAAATAATACTCGAACTTGATGGAAAGGCTATCGAGGTTCCTGAAGAGAAGGTATTAGAAGATGGAAACTGACAAGAGGCAGAGAAGGGAATAGGTTGGAGGAAGATAGAAGAAGAGAAGGGAAATGAAAGGAAGAGAGAGGTAGAGGGAGAAACGTCAGAGAAGTTGACATCATTAGCAGATATGCATTAACCGACAGAGACAGTGAAGACCTTACAAGAAGGAACCATGATAGTTTAAATAGGAGCAAAAAGGATAGCATGAGTAGAAGAGAGAGTTAGGGAAGTCTCCTGAAATTATCGGTAAGGATGTATTGGAGAGAACATCCTTAGAAGACTAGAGTTTGAGGAAATGGGTCAGGATGAAGAAGAGGAGGATGGGCAGTCAGAATGGGAAGATGTCGGGAGGAGGAAGCCCCACAAGTCCACTTATACATTTGATAGACTTGGAGGGAAGAGCGATAGATCCCATTAGACATCCATTGCTCCCAGAGAGACATCAAATGAGCCCAGAAAGGAACACCCCATATGTAAATAGATTAAGAGATTTAGCAGGCTGCAAAACGGTTTGTATGACAGTAGCATCAAAGAGGACAAAGGGTGCAGCCGTACCCGTTCCTAGAAGTTGATTGGCACAATTCCCTTTATTACAGAAAGGCACAATATATACCTTGGCCACACACAGACAAAAATAATGGAATATATAAACTGTCTTCACTTACAGCACGAGCAGGGAAATGAATCTATGAGTTGGAAAGAAAAACATTGGGCATGACATTGGAGCGTCCTGGAGTGACAGCACAAAATACCAGATATGAGGGTGTGCCTTTTAACAATTGTCAAGCAGATGTGTGGAGGCACTCAGAATACAATTCCCAGATACCTCAGATATGAGTGCAATAATGACATGAGAAATTGGGCTGGATGAGGACCCAGCTACACCCAAGAAATAAAACAAAAATGGTGGTTAGAAACAAGGGAAGGTTGGGACAGAAATATACCAGTTTTCTATCATATTTTATGCCAGGGACTCCCCAAAGAGGTACAAAGACAGTTAAGAAAAATTGTGGGGATCGAGGTAAATCCATGGCCCGAGATACAATTGAACATTGTTCATCATTGTGGGTTAAAACAAGAGAAAGACAGAAACAAAATGGAGGACATAAAGGTGTAGGAAGCAAAATTAGTACCGAAATAATTGTCGAAATTGGCAGTAGAAGGAGCAGTAATAATAAATATTGGGGAGGACAATAGAGTACAGGAACCACAGCAAACACAGCAAGGGTCAAATGTAAATTTTATGGGAAGAGGAGAATACAATTATTACCCCTGGGACAGAGGGTATGCACCAGCCACAACCTGGGGATTTGAACACAGTGTTAGACTTGTGGAAAACCCAGACACATTGCACGAGTTTGCAGAAGTAGGGGAGTAATGCAACAGAATTGGCAACATTTGGCCCAGATGGGGGGGTTTGTGTATTCAGTGCCACAGAGCACTACGCAGCAAGAGTACAATACCCAAGATTACACACGGTATCAATCAACTCAGACACAGACACAGCAAATACCGCAAGACAACAGGCAGTACAGCCTTAGATACATCAAAAACAAGTACAAGCACCAGTAACAACACTTTTACCCCAAAATACAGTGGCACAATGGAACGCAAACATATCACCGCAGGCACAGACACTTAAAGTAGGGGGTGTGACAGTAGTGAAGGAATCCCTAGACTGGAACAGGACTGAACATGTACCTGCAATAGGACAGCTCACAGAGCGACCTGATGTGCCCAATTCTATCGATTAGCACAGACCCGCAAGAGGAACTGATGGTGGGCGTGACCATAGGTGACAAGACTTTCTCTTTTTTGGTTGACACTGGGGCATCGAGATCCTATGCTAAAGAGGGGAATTTCCCAATGTCAGGAATATCAATGGATGCAGAAAGCTTCCCTGGGGCTATGTCAATGGTTGATTTTACAGACAAATTGCCCATAACACTAGGAGAATACGAGATGGCTATGCCATTATTGTATTCACGGAAAACACTATCGATTACCACAGACCCGCAAGAGGAACTGATGGTGGGGGTGACCATAGGTGACAAGACTTTCTCTTTTTTGGTTGACACTGGGGTGACGAGATCCTTTGCTAAAGAGGGGAATTTCCCAATGTCAGGAATATCAATGGATGCAGAAGGCTTCCTTTGGGCTATGTCAATGTTTGATTTTACAGACAAATTGCCTATAACAATTGGAGAATACGAGATGGCTATACCATTATTGTATTCATGGAAAACACCAGTTAACATATTGGGGAGAGATTTGATGAGCAAGCCGAACATGACACTTATGTTCACTGAAGAGCGAATAATATGTTCAACACCAGGTATCCAATATTTGAACGTGCATGAGTTTATGAGAGCATTTTATGGTTAGAAGGTACAAAGAGGGCTGCCGCAAAATGCTGTTATATTCCTTAATGGAAAACAGGTGCTATTGGCATGGCTTCCCATAATACAGGAGAAATTGTTAAGATTACCCACATAATTTTTCTTTACACCAGAGGTAGCCACAGATGTGGTAGAAGGACAAATTATTATAGTTGAATTAGAGGCAACAGTAATGAGAGAGGACAGAGTGATTTCACATGGAACTGATGATGAAGGAGTAAGTTGGCCCACAGTAATAGCGCTCGATTCAGCACATAGGGCCTCATTACGAGGCAGGAGGTAAGGGAAAAACGATGCCAGTAAAGGATTACCGGCATCGCTTACCGCTCCGGTCTATTACGACCCGCCAACCCGCTATTAGCGGCACCGTAAATAACGGTGCCGCTAATAGCGCCATTGGTGCGGGCACGCTACCCTACATTCCGGCAATAGCGGCATGGCCTAAACAGGAGCTGAACACAAGTCAGGCGGACATGCAAATAACGGCCTACAGAAGCCCGAAAAGTACCTTACCGGCATGGAGTAAATACCAGCATCGCGAACCACCCATAAACGGCCATGTGCAGTGTTCCAAACTGCCACAGGTGCACACAATCATCACAGGTGGAGGCAATGTAGACTGGGCCAGCACAAAAGGAGCACACCCCACCCCTTCCCACACCCAGTCACACACAAAAAAGATTCCAATACTAGTAGCAATATTGGGGCTGGAGGACATGATTGCAGTGGAACTCCTTCAACAACAACAACAACAACAGGCAGCACAGAGGAGACGCAGGAGGAGAAGAAGGGTTAGGCAGGCACAGCCTGCAACACCAGTGCAGGCAGTTGTACCACACAGGCAGCCCCCAATCCCTCGAATCAGAGCCAATCCATTCAGCCTAACCGCTGAGCAGATCCACACCCTGTACCGTCTGGACCGGTACACCATCACCACCATTGTGGACATGATACATAACAACATCGCCAGCCTCATAGACATCCATACCGCCACCCCCCCTCTACTGAAGGTGGTGTCTGTGCTCCACTTCCTGGCCACAGGCACCTACCAACACACAGTAGGGCAGATGCATGGCATATCAGAACCATTATTCTCACGGATGCTGAACCAAGTGCTCGATGCCCTCCTGAAGCACACAGGCAACCACATAGTCCTACCACGGACAGCCCAGGAGATCTCCAACACCAAAGTTGGCTTCCATTCACTGGCAGGCATCCCAGGTTGCATTGGTGCCATCGACTGCACCCATGTTGAATTGGTGGTCCCACATGCCATGGAGGTAGTGTACCGCAACCGTAAGTTATACCACTCCATCAACGTCCAAATGGTATGTGACTCAAACAAGATCATCACACATTGTTGTGCCCGATTTCCCGGATCAACCCATGATTCAATGGTCATGCGGAACTCCACGATACCACGCTACATGGAGCGACAAGCAGGGCAAAGATCCTGCTACTCAGTGAGTTGCCTGTCAAGCTCATGGCAGCGTGATGTGGGGAGATGATTGGAGGGAGACTGAGATGGGGGAAGATATGCATACTTCACCTGGCTGAGATTGGGTGGGGGAGATGCATACATCACCTGGCTGAGATGGGGGGGTAGAGAGGCATACTTCACCTGGCTGAGATGGGGCGGGGAGAGATGCATACTTCACCTGGCTGAGATGGGGGGGAGAGATGCATACTTCACCTGGCTGAGATGGGGGGGAGATGCATACTTCACCTGGCTGAGATGGGGGGAGAGATGCATACTTTACCTGGCTGAGATGGGGGGGAGATGCATACTTCACCTGGCTGAGAGTACCTGAGAGGATGGACCATGCTCATGCCCCACATCAGGCCAGACTGGAGATGACACCTGACACCAAAATACAAGACATAAGCTGCCCTACTATGAAAATGAGGCAGTGCTACAACCATTCCATAGCCATCAACATGTACACTGCACACAATCAGACCGTAGCCCCGCAACACAATGCTGCGACAAGAATTTACTATGGCCAATGCACAGGACCAAATTCCATCATCAAAAAGGACAGTTGTCCATTACTGCGTACAAAGGAGTCACATGAGGGCAAAATACATGAACCCACAGCTACACCAACACAGAGGTCCAGCATATCAGCATGGCAACATCTGTCATGCAAAGTGAAATCATCAAGAGTCTGCCATCAACGGTGACAGGATGTAAGCATACGATTGACTACACATCACCTAGATCATGGGAACAACCGGCGTGGACTACCACAGTGCATGAGTACTCATAAGGAATAGGACACCCCTGCGCCCACTAGACGATGCCACGCACACCTGTCGATCAGATGAATTCACACATTGCATTTACTTTATGTGGCTCTATTCATGCATGGATATGTGGATGCAAATAGGAAATAAATGCATGCTATTGTATCATTGATACAGGTCACATTTGATGTAATCACTTACACATAACCATTGTTGCACACATGCAGGTGATGCTGGATATCCCTTGAAGAGGTGGCTCCTTAACCCTGTCCGGAACCCGCAGAACAGGCACGAAGAGGACTACAATAGTGCGTATACACGTACCCGTGTGGTGATTGAGCAGACATTTGGCCTTTTGAAGGCACGTTTTCGCTGCCTCAACAGGTGTGGTGGGGCACTCCTGTACGGGCATGAGAAGGTGGGCAAGATCATCATGGCATGTGTCATGCTACACAATATGTGCATCAGATGGAATGTGCCTCTTCCCACTGACGCTGAACTGCAACCACCTGACGATGGGGATGAGGAGGGTGGAGATGGGGCTGCACTTCAGGGAGGTAGCGATGCACAGGAGGAATGTGCCGTGCGGCAGACTTTGATTAACCAATGTTTCTAGCACACATGGATGTGGAGTGTGCCATGGAGGTGGGACTCAGGGCACTGGGTGTGTCAGGGACATGGACACTGTACACTGTTCACCAATAAAGCACACGTACACAATAAGCAATGTCTGGTCATGTGAATTCACATTTCACAACAGGTGTATTGAAGAAATATAAAATAGAAAGTGCGCAAGCCCTCCACCCAAACACCCTCTCTGCCCTCCCCCTCCCCCCTCAAGTTCCCCACACACCCTCACCCCCTCCCCCTCAACTTCCCCACACATCCTCTCCCCCCTCCCACTCCCCCCTGAACTTCCCCACACACCCTCACCCCCTCCCCCCACCCCTCCCCTCTGAACTTCCCCACACATGGTGTGCACTCGCATGCACCATTAGTTCTCAGGAGTTCCGAACGGCAGGCTGCAACTACACCCCTTGTCCACTGCCAGCACCAGGTGGACCCCTGTCTGACCTGCGCAAGTTCCGGCCAGACCTACGCAGGGGGCTGGTCTGAGTGGAGCTGGCATTTGAGGAGGTGGCAGGTTGTTCAATCACCTGTGCGGGACGCAGGGCCTCCAATGATGCCACCATGTGGGTGAGGACCTGTCTCACAGCCGCCAATTCATTGCATATGTCTTTGGAAGTGGACTCAATGGCAGATTTGAGGGACGCTGCGCATTCCCTGATATCCTCCCTTGCCTGGCCACATTCGATGATGTGCTGGGTCACCAGCCCTGTCAGCTCCTCCTGGCACTGTTGGATTGCCCCGATCCCCTCTTGCTTGTCCTGGACACTGGTGGATGTCGAAGGTGCATGCGACATGGTTGGTGCTTCATGCATGCTCGCCGCGGGGCTGAGGCTCCCGCCCATGACTCCACAGCAGACAGCTCATGGCTGCTGGTATTGTGTATGCTGGGTGGGGAGAGATGGGATGACTGCAGGGGGCCTGTAGCGGTAGGTGTGCCAGGTGTCAGACTATGTGCCTCATCATCTGACATGGCTGCTGTGGTAGCTGCCTCTCCAACAGTACTGCTGGCAGTGGATACAGTGCCTTCAGCCACTGGCTCATGTGTGGTGGTGGCTGGCATGGGTGCTGTGGTGGTGGGCATGTTGCACATTGGTGCTGTAGGTTCTGTGGTTGTGTGGGGCTTGTGAGGTAGTGCTGGTTTCACTCTTGCCCTTGATGTTGAGGGCCTGTTTGCTCCCTCCATGCCCCTGGACTTCTTGACTGGTGTTGGAGGCTGCTCCCTGGGGTCATGTTCATCGCTGTCAGATTGTGTGCCTGTGGGGGACGAAGAGAGGGAGAGCATTAGTGATGGGTGTACGTGCATCAGTCATGCATTGGGGTAGCAGCATTTCTATGGAATGGGGGGTATTTGCCGTTGGAGCAGTCACATACGGGTTGCTTGCCTTTTGGGTGGGTCATGCAGGGATGCATCTGGGCTGACACATGTTGTCAGGATCGGCGGGTGGAGGCTTTGGAACTACTGGCGGCATTAACTTGCTCAGAGTCATGCTCTAGTCCTCATCCAACATGGCGGCTAACCCTATAACTGCCGACTCCGCCCCTTCCTCCAGTGCGTTGTATCTGTTTACCCTCCCGTTACTTCGCTCGTACTCTTGTGACTTAGCTAGAATACTTTTCTACGCTTTTTTCCTTGTTCTGTTTTCCTGTGCCTGTGCATTTTCAGTCCTACTTATTCTTTGTTGCTGTTCTTCCCTTTCATACGGCGTTCGCTGTATTCTTATCTACCGTTTTTCTTGCCTACTCCTTTGTAAATTCTTTCACGGCGTTTGCCGTTCTTCCCCGTTTGTGACTTCCTTTTTTATATACTTTCACGGCGCTTGCCGTCTCCAGTCTCCCGTTTCTTTGTCTCCGGTCTTTTTATTGTTTGGCTATTTAGCATTTGTTTCTTAGGTTATCCTTTCTTTCTGCCATCCCCATTCTTTCTGCCATTCTGCCATTCCCGGATGGGTAATTATCAGCCTTCTCACTGAATCTATTGTTACACTCGTTGGACTATTGGTCTTTGGAATCATCCATCCATCTGAATATCACCATATCCAGGGTTTTTTTCTGCCTTCCGGCTTTTTCCCTGGAACGAGGCTGGCCCCCCGGGGGGCTCCCGGAGGCAAGTTCTCAACTCTGTCACGGTGGCCTCTGGAGGGGCCAGACCTTACTTACACGACAGAAGAGGTGGGAAGCTTAAGGAAGACAATTCCAAGAAGAAGAAGAACCCAAAGAAGTCGGAAGCTACACTTAAGGAGAGCTCTTCGGAAGTCTCAGGTGAGGAGAAGGGGGAATTTAAACCCGGACCTGACAGCATACAACGCCCGACTCACACTATGGCTTCTTTGGAACAATACCAGGAATTGGTGGCGGCTATGCAGAATCTAACCGTCGAGGTTCAAGCCTTGAGAACTGAGAACATAGCGCTCCGACAACAGGTAGTGTTACGCCGGGATGAATACGGCGACTTACCTACTATGCCACTTTCCTTCGGAAAGTATAATGGTTACCCTGGAGGCTTTAAAGACTTTATTGATGCATGTAGGGTGTACTTTGCCTTCAGACCCCATGCTTATGACTCAGCCAGATCAAGGGTTGGCTTCATCATCGCTAACCTCTCAGGAAATGCCCTATCTTGGGTCACTCCGTTGGTAACTAACAATGATCCGTCTCTGAACGATTATGACCGTTTTTTGGAGGTATTTAAGGAAAGGTTCGATAGACCCGAAGTGCTGTATTCATCTTTGGAGGCTATTCTAGACGTTTGTCAAGGAAGCTCTGATCTCCAAACCTACATCTCTCGCTTCCAGAGATTAGCGGCCAAGGCTGACTGGCCAGATTCGGCTCAACAGACTATTTTCAGACGAGGCCTTCATGATGATATTAAGGACGAACTAGCTAGAGTTGCCAGACCAACTTCTTTCCGAGATCTGATTACCTTGTCACTCCAGATCGAATTTCGACTACAGGAACGACGACAAGAAAGAAGACGACCCAGAGGAACTCCTCAGGCGTTAAATCTTCCTCCTCCTTCACCTCAATTAAGAGCGTCACATATGACGGAAGAACCCATGCAAGTCGGAGCCGCTCGAGGTCCCCTGACTCAGGAAGAGCGAAGGAGACGACGTGATACCGGATTGTGTATGTATTGCGGTTCTTCTAAACATCTTCTAAGAGACTGTCCGGAGGTTCCACCTCGACGGAAGGAAAACTTCAGCCCCCGTTCTGCTGCAAGGGAAGTTTCGGGGGACTTGACAAGTACCCTTGCAACACCTCAAAGACCTTAGAAAGTACAGAAGAGAACAGTCTGATGGTGTTTAAGGTTGAACTCTGGCGGTCAGGATCCGCTCCCCTCGAGGTACTGGCAATGTTGGACTGCGGAGCCGCAGGCAATTTCATGGATTTAAGATGGGCAACTGAGCATCAGGTGGCTACCAGACTCAAGTCAACTCCCATACCAGTAGAAGGGGTAGACGGTAGACCTTTATCCTCTGGACCAATCACCACAGAGACATTCCCTCTCAAGTTGAAGATGGGCCATCATGAAGAGACTTTGGAGTTTGACCTGATCAGGGCAGCCCATTTTCCTTTGGTTATAGGCATTCCGTGGTTACGAAGACATAACCCGCACATTAACTGGACAGATAATAAGGTGAAATTTGATTCTCTATTTTGTAAAACCAACTGCATGAATCAGTCAATGGCATCCCTTTCTAATGTCAGATCAGTAGAAAGAAAGTCTGTCCACAAACCCGTGATCATATCTTCTATCCCTCTCCAGTATCAGGCCTATGCTGAAGTGTTCATGGATACCCTACCCAAAATGCTGCCTCCACACAGGGTTGAGGACTGCGGTATCGACTTAATGCCTGAGGCGGTGATTCCCATTGGCCGCATGTATCCTCTATCTCTTCCAGAGCGGAACGCCCTTCGGAACTATTTGGATGCTAACCTACAGAATGGACTTATCCGAGAATCTAAATCTTCCTGTGGTGCTTCTCTGTTCTTCATCCCCAAAAAAGATACGGTGGAGTTACGCCCCTGTATAGATTATCGTGGTCTAAACAAAGTCACCATTCGTGACAGGTATCCCATGCCCTTGATACGAGACATAATAGAAGCAGTACAAGGAGCGGTCTACTTCACTAAGCTGGACTTAAGAGGTGCCTATCACCTATTGCGTATCAGGCAGGGTGACGAATGGAAAACGGCCTTCCGCACCCCATTTGGCCTATATGAATACAGGGTAATGCCGTTTGGCCTTGTCAATGCCCCGGCGGTATTTCAAAGATATATGGATAAGGTATTTGCTGACATGCTGTTCATAACAGTGGTGGTATACCTCAATGACATATTGATATTTTCCAAGACACTGGCAGAGCACAGAAAGCTGGTCTTACAGGTTTTGCAGCGCCTTAAGTCTCATCAACTACTGATCAAACCAGAAAAGTGCCAATTTGAAACTACATCAGTTTCGTACTTGGGATTCATACTGTCCAAAGAGGGCATCGCGATGGATCCTATCAAGATAAGGCCAATTGGAGAGTGGAAGGAACCTGCCAATGTTAAGGAACTACAAAGTTTTTTGGGTTTGGCAAACTTTTATCGAAGATTCATTCCCAATTTCTCTAACACCGTGCTCCCGCTCACTTCTCTGCTGAAGAAGGGGATAAGATTTATCTTTGGGGAGGAACCCAGAAGGGCATTTTCTATCCTCAAGGATTGCTTCTCTACGGCCCCCATTCTAGTCCAGCCGGATCAGACCAAACCTTATATCTTGGAAACAGACGCTTCCATAGGAGCAGTCGGGGCCATTCTACTACAGAAATCGGAGGACGATTTCGAACACCCTGTGGCCTATTACTCCAAGACCCTAACTTCCAGTGAGCGTAACTACTCGGTACTCGAAAGGGAACTTTTGGCCATTAAGTTGGCTTGTCAAGAGTGGCGCCATCTTTTGCAAGGGGCAGCTCACAGCTTTACTATCCACACAGACCATCGTAATCTGCGGGTATTACAGCAGATGGAATGCACAAATGCACGTCATGCCAGGTGGGCCTTCTTCTTCCTGCAATTCGATTTTAGCATCACTTACATTCCCGGTACTGAAAACATGAAGGCAGACGCCTTGTCTCGAAGCCAAGGGGAAGGTTCTGGTATTTACAAGGATCACAAACTCATTTTCTCAGGTCTCAAGATCGTTGCATCCACTCTCTCTTTCCTTCAAGATCTGATACCACAGTATCCAACAGGATTAGATCTTCCTTCCTCCGTCATCCATGGTGAAGATGGGCTGTACTATCATGGAAAGGCGCTGTTCATTCCCACCAAGAAGCTACAAACTCTAGTCCTATCATGGTGCCACAACACCCCTTTAACAGGACATCCCGGAATTAGGAAGACTTATAACCTGCTACGTAGGGGATTCTGGTGGCCTACACTTCGTAATGATGTAGGTCGGTATGTATCTACCTGTTCGGTTTGTGCCTCCAACAAACATCGAACTGGAAGACCGGTAGGACTACTACAACAACAACCCTTACCAGGGCGCCCCTGGGAACATATTTCCACTGATTTTATTGTGGATCTCCCACCATCTGATGGCATGACAGTGATCATGGTGACAGTAGATTCTTTCAGCAAGTTAGCCCACTTCTCCACCTTTAAGCAAGTCCCTGCAGCCTCAGAGACAGCTACAGTATTTCTTCGAGATATTGTCAGACTTCATGGGTTGCCTCGGACCGTGGTTTCCGATCGGGGACCACAATTCACTTCGAGATTCTGGGCTTCTCTTTGCCTCACACTGGGAATTCACAGGGCTCTCTCTTCGGGCTACCACCCTCACAGCAATGGACAAACCGAAAGGTTGAACGCCAGTCTGGAACAATATCTGAGGTGTTTTTGTAGCCCACAACAAGAGCACTGGTATCGTTTCCTTCCGCAGGCAGAGTTTGCCTACAACAATGCATTTCATACATCTATCCAGATGAGTCCTTTTTTTTGTACTTATGGGTACGATCCTCAACATCTACCCTGGCTTAGTACTCCATCCTCCAAGATTCCCGCTCCAGATGGTGTGCTTAAGGACTTGCATGAAGTACATGAAATAGCTCAGAAAGCACATCAGGCCAGTCAACAAGCACAAAAGAAGTGGGCGGACAAGGGCAGAAGCCCCAACCCGACATGGCAGATAGGTCAATTGGTCTGGTTGTCCACCCGATTCTTACCC
Source organism: Ambystoma mexicanum (assembly GCF_040938575.1). NCBI lineage: Eukaryota > Metazoa > Chordata > Amphibia > Caudata > Ambystomatidae > Ambystoma > Ambystoma mexicanum. Next base: position 1,094,608,865 of record NC_090929.1, read on the forward strand.
CGATGGGTCCATTCTGGCAAGTTCTCCTCACGATTCCTGGGGCCATTCCCCATTGTGCAACAGATAAACCCGGTGGCCTTCAAGATCAAACTCCCGAACTACCTTAAGAGAGTCCATCCAGTCTTTCACGTCTCCTTGCTTAAGGAATACAAGGATGACCCATTCCAAAGACCTGTCCTCAGAGTACGTGCCCAGGAGACCCCAACTCCAGAAGAATATGAGGTGGCCTACCTGGTGGACTCCCGGTACCGCAGGGGTAGGTTGCAATACCTGGTTCATTGGAAAGGATACCCATTGGAGGAAAGATCCTGGGAACCTGTGAGCCACATTCATGCATCCCGATTGATCAGAAGATTCCACCACTTTCACCCGGGTAAACCTGGGGGACCCCCAAGGAGAAGGGGGTATACTGTCAGGATCGGCGGGTGGAGGCTTTGGAACTACTGGCGGCATTAACTTGCTCAGAGTCATGCTCTAGTCCTCATCCAACATGGCGGCTAACCCTATAACTGCCGACTCCGCCCCTTCCTCCAGTGCGTTGTATCTGTTTACCCTCCCGTTACTTCGCTCGTACTCTTGTGACTTAGCTAGAATACTTTTCTACGCTTTTTTCCTTGTTCTGTTTTCCTGTGCCTGTGCATTTTCAGTCCTACTTATTCTTTGTTGCTGTTCTTCCCTTTCATACGGCGTTCGCTGTATTTTTATCTACTGTTTTTCTTGCCTACTCCTTTGTAAATTCTTTCACGGCGTTTGCCGTTCTTCCCCGTTTGTGACTTCCTTTTTTATATACTTTCACGGCGCTTGCCGTCTCCAGTCTCCCGTTTCTTTGTCTCCGGTCTTTTTATTGTTTGGCTATTTAGCATTTGTTTCTTAGGTTATCCTTTCTTTCTGCCATCCCCATTCTTTCTGCCATTCTGCCATTCCCGGATGGGTAATTATCAGCCTTCTCACTGAATCTATTGTTACACTCGTTGGACTATTGGTCTTTGGAATCATCCATCCATCTGAATATCACCATATCCAGGGTTTTTTTCTGCCTTCCGGCTTTTTCCCTGGAACGAGGCTGGCCCCCCGGGGGGCTCCCGGAGGCAAGTTCTCAACTCTGTCACGGTGGCCTCTGGAGGGGCCAGACCTTACTTACACGACAGAAGAGGTGGGAAGCTTAAGGAAGACAATTCCAAGAAGAAGAAGAACCCAAAGAAGTCGGAAGCTACACTTAAGGAGAGCTCTTCGGAAGTCTCAGGTGAGGAGAAGGGGGAATTTAAACCCGGACCTGACACATGTATGGGGTGCACCATGCATGTGAACAAGATGGTGCTGTGCACTGCCTGTAGGCAGGTTTGCGTACATGTGTCTGGTGGCCCCTGCCTTGCATCATTACACTGTCAGTTCGGGGAGACATCTTCATGGTTTCCATTACACTGGTTTATTTGGGACACCTACCTGCATCAGCCGATGACGGGGCTCCTCGCTCCATATCCCCCACTCCCTCAATTGCCTCCATTCCGATGGTGCTCGCACAAGTCTCCTCCCAGCGAGTCATCTTTATGGGTGAGCCACCTCCACCACCTGTTGCCATTCCCTGGCTACGGTTTGCCGAGATGATATTCCGGATGCGTAGCCGCAGGTCATCCCAGCACTTCCGGACATCTTTCACTGTGCACGGGGTGGTGCCAAGCGCATTCACTTTACGCGCCACCTCCACCCAGATTTCTTTTTTGCGCAACAGTGCAGGTCGGCGCATGTCATTGGAAAAAACAACATCCCCATTTTCTGCCAAAGTGTCAGCGAGCATGTTGAGCTCCTTTTCTGAGAAGCGCTCCTTGCGCATGCGCGCAGCACATTTTTTCAGGGCCTTCGGCATATTAATATGCTGCTGGTTTGTTTTGGGACAGGTGTGGTGGTGATGTGGATCCTGGGTGCAGAGGATGGCAATGGATTGTGTTTTTCAAGATGGCCGCTGTGCTCTTTCCCGTTCCTGTGCGGTGACGCTACTTCTGGTTCCGCCTATTTGCGGTCACCGCTATGAGTGGTGGCCTCTATTAGCGGTCACCGCTATTGCCGGAGGCATGGATGGCGGTGGTGCTATCTGCACTTTACTCGATGTCGCTAAGGGCAATTTTGGGGTCTTTTGCGGCATGGCGGTAAGGTCGTTACCGGCATGGCGCAAAGCTCGTGCCCGCAAAGTCATAATAGCCCTCTAATAGCAGGCTCTGGGCTACACGGGCATGGTATTTGCTCCATGCCGGTAAGGACCATAACTTACCTCCAACCTCGTAATGAGGCCCATAGACTTTCTGACATGACTGATGACGCATTTTTTCAAAATGAGTATTCAGATGACAAGTTGATTTTTGCATTTGTATAACATACCATTTGCAAATGGAGTATAGAGATGTTCCCCAGATGATATTTTTGGGGAGAAAGATACCATTATTTTTGCTGGATGATTTGGCAAAAGAGCCAAATCCATTGTGGACCAGTGATCCATATGATATTGGCTTATTAAAAAGGGTCGAAGCAGTCAAAATAAAACTAAAGGAAGGTGCTATTCTACGACTAGTAAAACAGTATCTCATGTCCAAAGAAGCTGACAAGGGTATCTATGAAACTATTGCCACCTTGGTGCGACAAGGTATATTCACTGTGGCCTTCTTCCATGGGCTCTCCCCCTCTTCCCTCTTCTGAAGCCAGAAACCTCTGAGTCATCTTCGACTCCACTCTCTCCTTCCTCCCTCACACTCAGGACATTGCCAAGAAGTCCCACTTTCAGCTCTTCCTTCTCAAAGGAATTCTACCCTTTCTCACTTTCCCCCAGAAGCCCATTGTTACCCGAGTCCTAGTTCTCTCTATGCTTCACTATTGCAATAGCCTCCTCCTGAATCTACCTTTGTCCACTCTGTGACCCCTCCAGCTAATCCAAAATAAGGCAGCAAGACTTATCCTTGGGTCAAGGCCAGAGACCAGATCTCTCCTGCCCTAAAAAGTCTTCACTGGCTTCCGGTTGCTTCACGGATTAAATTCAAATCCGTCTGTATCATCCACAAGGCTGTCTGGGGCCAGGGACCACACTATCTGAAACTCTCTCTTACTAAATATTCCCCCTCTAGACCTCTGCACTCCTCTGGCACCAACTCGCTGTGTGTAAAGTGTTTCACTATAGAGAGGGCAGGAGGTCAATCACTTTCCTCAGCTGGCTCACTTCTTTGGAATCCCCCTCCCTCTTCATCTTGAGCAGGACTTTCTTAAATTCTGGAAGTTCCTCAAGAACTTCCTCTTTATCTCCTCCTTCCCTCCCTCTGTCCTCTGCTAATCTCACATTTGCTTGTTTGGTGTCCAAGGCCCTTATGCATCCTCAGGGCCCTAAACTCCCACGACAAATCGCTCCAGCTTCTCTCTATCCTCAGCACGTGCCTCGGCTCACCCTTCACACCTGGAGGATCGTACTTACCTTACATTGCACTTCACCTGTTGTTCACCCATCAGCACCCCAGCACTTATCCCATCCCTCTCCTTTCTGCACTTGCACGTTCTGAATACTCACAAGGCATAGTAGGTTCATCCTCCCCCTCCCCCACTGTATTTAATATTTGTTATGTATTTTAATTGTTTCTCATCCATTGTCCCCTCCCTGTTGCCCTGTGTGCACTTTGAAACAGTATTTACTTCCTGTATTAGTGCCTAACAAGCAAATAATAAATTAATAAATTGGTGCCTTCAGAATCACCATGCAATATGGTGGTGTACCCAATAAAAAGGTGATAGGAGGTCCTTGGAGATTCATACAAGATTTATACCCTTTGAATAATATTGTTGAAGCAGAATTTCCATTAGTGCCAAATCCAGCCACGATATTATGCAACATACCACCTACAGCCCAATATTTTACAGTGATTGATTTGAAAAATGCTTTTTTCTCCATTCCTCTGCATGAAGATTCACAACGTTTGACTGTGTTTACTTATTGCGGAATTAGATTTAGTTTATTTTATATTTATTAAACACATATAGCCCTCGGGCATCAAGGCGCTGTTACAACCAGGTACGCTTAAAATTGTAGAGGGTAGGGAAGACAGAAAACAGCAGAAAAAGAAATGAGAGCAACCAGTGTGTAAGGCTCTATGTAAATAACCAGGTTTTCAAAGCCTTTCTGAAGGCCCACTAAGAATTTGCCGATCTTACATTGCAGCACAGTCGCCTCCCACAGGGGTGCTGTTAGTCAAGTGTGTTTCATAGGGTCTTGCAGACAAATGTGGGAAATATACAAACTGATAGCATGATCATAGAGTATGTTCATGACCTGCTAGTTTGCAGTGCCATGAAGGAAGTGTGCAGGAAGGACTGTCAGCACTGGCTAAAAAAGGCTAGAAAGTGGGCAAAGAAAAACTGCAATTTTGTCAGGATAAAGTATTGTACTTGGCCTAGATAATATCAAAGGAAGGGGGAGAGGTGACACCTGAAAGAGCAGAAGCTATCACCAATATGCCCCAGCCAAATACAGTAAATGAGCTAGAGCCGTTTTTAGGACTCTGGAACTATTGTTGAGTATGGGTTTTTGACTACAGCACATATATTCGGCCCCTCTTAGAAGGACTGAAAGAAGCACAGAAAAGGAAAAAGGGAAATTATATGGACAGGTGAGATGACAGATGCCTTTGATGAACAGAAACAAACAATGAGTACCGCTCCTGTATTAGGAATCCCATATTATAGGCAAGATTTTTTCCTGTTCTCCCATTCAAATGGAGTTGTGATGATGGCTGTTCTCACACAGAAAAAAAGCAATGGGACACAAACTGTTTGCATTTTACATAGTGATCATGGATCCAGTAATATGAGGCCATTATCCATGTGAGCAAGCATTGGCTGTAGCTACTTTTGCCATTGAGAAATTGTCCAATATAACAATGGGCTAGTCAGTTACATTATCTGTCGAACATGCTCTTTTTGCTATTTTTGAAATGCCCAAAAGCACATTGACCACCCAGAGAGGTCATGATATCAAATCCATCGATTAAAACTTTCAGGTGCTTTATAGAAAATCCTGCAAAATTTTCAGCAGGAGCAGTGCTGGAGGGAGATAATGTACATGATTGTACTACTTATACTAACTATTATTATGATCTGGCCCATGTAAAGGAAAATGCCCTAAGCGGGGGTTCTTCAATGATAGATCAAAGATCTGGATTAAAACATTGTGGGAGGGCAGTAGTAAAGGCAAACAGGAGGGAGGTTTTGAGGTGGTGGAAAGTGCAAGATTGCCTGCACATTCTTCAGCAAAAGCGGCAGAATTGGTTGCTTTGATTTTGGCGCTTGAAGCGCATAAGGATGAGGTGGTAACTGTGTATTCCAATATTGCCTATGTGATGACAACAGTACACTCAGGTCTGTCACATTGGAAAAGGAGGGGCTTTCAGCACAAAGATGTACACCAGTGTAGCATGCACCATTGTTATAGAGATTGCTAGAGGTGCTTGAATGTCCCTCGGCAGTCGCTGTAGTGTAGTGCACAGCGCACATGAGAGGTGTAGACATGATTTCCCACAGCAACAAAACTGCAGATGCAGAAGCGAAAAGGGCAGCATATTTCCCAAAGATATCAGACATTACAATTCCCCCAAATAAATACACACGTAACATGGTGATGAAAGAATGTTTTAATACACTGCCAGTAACGCAAACTGAAGAGCTGCAGGGATGTGCACCACAAGAGGAGCAGGATTTGTGGAAGAGAAGGGGGTGCCCATTATCCCCTGAAGAATTGATTTGGCGACAAGATAGCACAGAGAAACCTGTCATGCCTGTTGAGTTACTCATGGTAGCGCTGGACCAGTTACATTATCCAGCACATACTACCAGGGAATGTCTTGCAGAAATCCTTGCAGAGGATTGGTTTGTCCCAAATTTACATGAGCATGTAGCTAATTTTTATCATTAATTGTATGGTTCGCCAAAGGTTTGTTGCCCGTCATACATTGAAAACAGTGAGCGGTGCAATACGACATCCTACTGGACCATTCTGGCATTTGCATATCGATTATGTGGGTATGCTCCAAAATTGTAATGGGTACCTTTGAGCAGATAACATCTCCATTAGGGATAAGACACAAATGTTCATCTGCTTATCCTCCCCAAGCGAATGGAATTTGTGAGCACCTAAATGGCCTCTTGAAGTAACACATTACAACAATAAAAGAGATTTTGTATAAAAATTGGTTGCAATGCCTTCTCGTGGCTCTTTTTACCTTACGCAATCAGCCAGGCCATGTATGACACCCCATGATCTGGTGACAGGACGAAGAATGAATGTCACAATTGCTCCTCCAACATGTGTTCGAACAGATGCTGAGAATTCAGAAATAGTGCTTGGAAATGAGATGCATGAAAATTTGATGTCCATGACTAAATCCCTGAAATGTAGCTCCCGACTGGTACAGACATGACAGGGGGGCTCAGCAAGAATCTCAGAAGATTTAAATGGACATTATCACCAAGTTCGTTTATTCCAACCTCCCCATTGTATCTGGAAGAACAGGTCCTTTGTCGAAATTTTACTCGGAAGTGGCATAAGCTGAGGTTTAACGGCCTATATACAGTAGAAGTAGCAAACCCTTGACAGTGAAGAGTAAGGGAAAATGTGCATGGCTACAATTTAGTGATGTAAAAGAATGTTGTGGTGAGTCCCCCATGTAAGAAGTTACCGAGCCACACCAAGAGGAAGCCGCACATAGACCTCAGATGAGAGCGATGACCAGAATGAACAGGCAGCATGAAGAACAGCATGAATAGAAACAGTGTGTGTGGGTACTTTTCCATCCAAGAAGCTTATTGGATGTTCCCAATAGAAGTTTTGTTTTCCCTATTCTTTCTTTTTGGAAACTCATGCTTTTTTAGGAGTTTTGAACATTTGTATGGCAGATTTAGTGATCAACATAAAAATATATAGGTTGGTTTAGAAAGGAACGTCCTCTTATTTTTAAATAGGTTTTTATCGTGAATATTCACATGCATTTTTTAAGTAATACCAAACATTTTCTTTTGTTGCCCAAGCGGGTTTATAGACATAGATATTTGCAAAAGGTAGATTATTTGGATATTATGATTTTGGCATTCCTTTTTGCATTCTGTTGTTTTTACTTTGCTTATTGAATTGCAGTAAAGTGCCTTAGCACTAATGTTATAGCAAGACCAATATTCATTAAGGATAACATAAGCACAGTTTCTAAAGTAACAGCAGTTGAAATGACACCTGAAATAAGCACATCTTGTTCAAGGTTAAAAAGAAGTGTTCAAGATGGCCAGAATCACATGATGGAGTATTTTGATAATTCCCTCCATGTCGCTAATAACATGTGGAAAGGTGCCATGAGAAAGGTGGGAAGGGAAAAGTCTAATAAGAGCTGTTTTGTCTGTCCCCTCTTTCCATATGCCATGAGTGCCTCCAGAGTGTTCATATCAACAGAAGTACCTATACACAGAGCACATTGCTTGACACCTCTTGCATTATGCACAACAAAAGGACAATTTCAGGGTAGATGGGCCACTATATGGTGGGTGACAAAAGCAGATTTACAGCGTGATGACAGTTTTATAAAGCAAAAAACCCTGATGACTAACAAATGGCTACACCTTAGTGATGTAGAACAATATAATGGTGGCCTTCCACAGGCTGTCACAGGATTATCATCCCCGGCCCGAGGTACAAGCCAAATTTAAATCTTGCCCTTTCTAATTATTTTGTTAATTTGACAGAATGCCTGTTTTTCTGAAGAAGAGTACATCCTCCACTCTTCAATTCACAAACACATCTGCCTCGTCACTCTTTAACACACAATATGCCTGATTCATAGAAGCGTTTTGTAATGGTGCAATTCCATTGTAAAATGCTCCTTGAATCAGGCCCAATGACTTTAACGTTGTTTTGACCTGTTCCCTTCTGCCTGTCCCTCCCACCTCCTAGTGGTAAACCAAAGCTCTGCTTTTTGCTTCAGCTATATTTCCCTCCTCTTTAAGTGTCTTCAGCAATGAAAGGGGTGGTGCAATCAGCTATTTCCCCAGCAAACTCCAACCTGGACTTAAAGCACTACTCCATTACTTCAAGAACCCCATTTAATCTGGGCAACCTAAATGTTTCCAGTTTGAATCCTGTTATTTTAAAGGGAATACAATTGCAAGCACTAAAATTAACACTGCAGCTAAGTGTGAACGCATTGTAATTGCAGCCCCCCCCACAAAGCCCTTTTCCATTGAAATTGTAACACCCACAGAAGGCCTCTTCTCTACAGAGTGGCACCATAATGGCTGTTACAGTGTGAGGGGAGAAGGGAGGTCTGTTTTTAGGCCATCAAAGAAAGGTGGTGTGTCAGTCAGTTATTGACAGGATAACACTTGGGCAAGAGCGGGAAAACTTGCGACAGGCCTGTGCACCTACCTGTTAAAGGGTCCTGTTCCTTCCACACCCTCGGTCTGAAAATAGTACTGGTTCGGGCTTGATGTGTCACTGGAGAAGAAGACGCAGGAGCAGAACAAAACAAAGCTAGATAAGGCCACCTCTTTATTGTGGAAATCCTACCAACACACAAAGTGTTACCACACAAAGATAACAAACGCAACCGAACAAGAGCCCCACACTGGAAACAGTCTGAATTTGATTTGGGTGAATTACTACACATGTGTACAGGCAGCTTTGCAAGGGGTGGGGTAGATGGAATCAAAAATGTCCGACTCTGCGCTCAAGGCTGTTATGTTCTTCGGGAGAGACCCATCCGTCCGATGAGTTAACATAATATATCCTCATCGGCCAATCATAGAGGACCGCAGTCATAAAAGCTACTTCCTGCAAGGAACCTGTTCATGAAAAGCATTGACAGACAGCAATGTTTAATGCACATCTATCAAACTGTCTCTATGGCCTTCCTATTGACGTCTGTGAATCTGTTATAGTAAATCATTTTGATATTCTGGCCTAGTATGCATAAAGTGGCCCAAGTTACAAAAGTGCAGAGGATGAGCTTTTTTCCTTCCACCACTTTAAGAAGCGTGCAAGTCGTCTTATTCACAAACGTGACCTGCACATTTCTTGGTGGCTGTGCGACATTGAAAAAGATGTGCTGGCCAGCCCTTTTCAATACATTAGCTAGAGGAATGCCCTCTTTCCACTAATGTATTATATTTCACATTGACGGGCCCTTAAAGGACCCTTCATTGTAAAATATTAACACGCAATAAAAGCATTTCTATCCCTGCTCGTAGGATAGGAATGCAAGTGATGCACTGCTGTCACACTTAAGGAAAACTGCATGGCAGGGTCATAAAAGACCCTGTGATGCTTTTGTTCATCCCCTTGCACCTGCTCCCAATAGGCACAGGGGAACATGTCCCCTTCTTGCTCATTTCAAGGTGCATCCTGTTTGGGAATTCAGTGGGCACACTGAAATGTGCAGAAAACACCCTTTATTTGCACAAATATACGCAAAGCAGGTGGGAAAAGGCATCGGACTGTGCGCATCATTTATGCACACATTCACATGCCATTTAAGAGTAAGTGCATGTTTTTTGGTGCAAGTGATGAGATGTACTAGCACAAACCAAAACGTGTGCTTCAAAAGGTTTGAGAATCTGGCCCTTTCTTTTTAATCTTGCAAAATGTATAGACCCTTATAGCATGGAAAATGTGCCATATGCTTAGCTGTTTAGTTTTGGAGACTCAATCTCCTCGCAGTATAGCAATGGCGCAGGGAAACTTTCCATAACCTTTCTGCAGTGTCCCATAGTGTTGCTGAAGTAGTCCCCACCCGTGTTATGGACATGTTCTGTGCCCCCTACACTATGTTCCTTGGTCACAAACACGCTGCTGACAGAGGAACATTGACAGGTCCCTCCTCAGATTGGATTGCCTTTGTTGGTGCAGGAAAAACGCCGCCTGATGCAGCATCACAACTAAGCATCTCCAGCTGGGCCTGGAAGGAATGTGCCTCACAGCTTCTAATAGAACTCAGAGGTGAGCCCATCTGGGCCAGGAGCCTTGTTTTTGGGAAGGTCTGAAATCACCTGGACTATCTCATCCAGGTTGACCTGAGTGTCAAGTCGTTCCCAGGTGTCCTGGGAGATAAGGGTCATAGGAATACTTTCCAGCAGGTCATCCAAGTCCTCGGCTGAGTGTTCAGGCTGGGGACCATATAGATTGGCATAGAAGCTGGCGAATGTGTCTAGAATGGATTGGTCCGACCAGTGCCTTAACCCTTTTTCATCTATAATGCTATCAATTCGGGTCTTACCACCCACCGCACGCACCAGCCTGGCCAGGGTTCTACCCGGTCTGTCTCCCTCCCCATATTTACGGGCAGCAACTGGGCGAGCATAATATTGCGCCTCACTCAGGGCATGCGACTCAAACTGTTCCAGTTCTGTTTTGATCTTAGCTAGGGTTACTGGGGCCGGTGTGGAGAGGTACTCCTGCTCTAGGGCTTTAAGCTTGGTTTCAGAGTTGTTTAGGGCTTGCCTTATAGATTTCAGGACTCCTGCTTCCCTAGAGATGCACATCCCTCTGATGTAAACCTTAAATGCCTCCCATCTGATCCCTTCAGGTGTGTCAGACGCTCTGTTATTTTCAAAGAATGTGGTGATGTCCGCTAGGATCTCAGCTTTAAAGACAATGTCAGATAGGGTGGCAGATTTAAAGCGGCAGGCGGGTCGTGGCGACATTGTGTTGCCGAGTTGGATCTGTAGGAGCACAGGGGAGTGGTCAGATAGCGTGCGTGCGAGGATCCTGACATCTAAAACCCTACCCCATGGTTACCAGAGAAGAGGAACAGATCTATTCTTGAGGAACTGTCATGTACCGTTGAATAGAAAGTGTAGTCCCTTTCATGGGGATGGAGCGTTCTCCATATATCATGTAGATTCAGGGAGTCCATGTGTATGAGGAGTCGTTTGGCCGCTCGAGTTGTGGCTCTGCGAGTGGTCGTTGTTCTGTCTAGGACATTGTCAAGTATCAAATTCATGGTCCCCCCCCATATGATGGGGACGTCTAGATATCTCATAAGAATGGCGGTCACTTCATCAATAAACTCGAGGGAGTCAGTGTTGGGCGCGTATGAGTTGACCAACAAGCATTCTTCGTGAGCCAAAGTGCAGTGGAGAATCACATATCTGCCTTCTGTGTCGATGTGGGATGTGTGGAGTATGAAGTGTACCGACTTGTGGATGAGGGTCAGAACTCCCCTAGCTTGGGTGGAGTATTGGGTATAGTATCTGTTGAGGCCCCAGGCCTGTGATACATTTGATGATAAGTGTTTCAGAGCGTATGTCTCCTGCAATAGGAGGACCTTAACCCTGTGTCTTTGTGCATAAGCCGCGATCCTACGAGACTTCGTGAAATTCGTCAGCCCCCGAACATTCCATGTCATCATTTTAATCGCCATATAGATAACTCACGGGACATAGCAAAGGATCTGTCTCTGACAAATGCCATGTGTGCTGCAGTGGCATAAGAGTGCCTCCCTTTACAGTCGGTCCAAACTTTCCCGCCATTTTGTATATAACATACCCCAACTTCTTCACCCCCTCCCTCAACGCCCTGCACAAACTAGCAGTGTGTAGATACCCACCCTTGAAGTAAACAACTGCGCGCCATCCCCAACTCGGCACCGCCTGAGAAATTGCTCACCCGGGGCTAAAACACAAACATTTAGACTTAGAGGGTATTGCAACTGCAGTGGGGGCTGCCGCTGCCGTTCTGCCCACATGTATTAATACAAGTTTCGAAAATGCAACATAAATCTGAATATCGGCTGATGAAAGTAAGGTTGCAAAGCGATGATATGCATAATCTAGGGTATCAAGGACATTACCAGATCTGCCGTGAGCCAGTACATGACGGAAGTGCTTGGCATACAGTGTACAGGCCCCATGTGTGGCATTATTACCAGGCGAGCTAGAGGCGCGCCCCCTCCAGTGGGACAATGAGGGGGGACCCTTAGCCACGCGGGGGAGTCAATGGCCAGTTCACCACAGCTAATGGGGATTCACGAGAGGAGTTCATGCGTCTGGCATTAGTCGTCATCCATCGGTTCCTGTGGGGGGTCCACCAGTGGGATCTGCACTTCAATGAACTTAACCGCCTCATCAGGGACCGTAAAAAAGTAGAGTTATGAGTCGAGCCATAGTTCCCCTTTCTCTCTGGCCAAGCGGAGTATGTGGTCCCTGTCCTTATAACTCAGCAGTTTAGCGATTATAGGTCTGGGAAAGTCTCCTGGTTTAGGCTGGGGTGCCAGGGAGCGATGTGCTCTTTCTACTGTGAGGAATGGTGAGAGCTCGGGGTTGTCAAGGAGGTCTTTGATGAGTTGTTCGACCGCCGGCTCCATGCGGCCCTTCAGTGCAGCTTCGGGAACCCCAACTATGCAAATGTTATTTCTTCGGGACCTTGATTCAAGGTCGTCGCACTTAGCTATGACCTGTTTCATGTCTCGGACGAGCTCCGTGACTGTGTTTTGTAGGGCATGAACGCAGTCTTCATTAGTACCTATTCTTTGCTCCGCCTCGGTGATCCTGGCCCCATGCCGGTCAATTTTTGCTTTCAGGTAGGCTACTTTCGCATTGATGTCGTCCAACTTTTCATGGAAGGCTGCGAAGTTTTTCGCCGTAGATTCCATCATCACAGATAGGTCCTGTTGCGGGTGGACCGGCAGGGCCCCATCATCCTCATGTGTTGCAGAAGAGGACGCCTGGTCATTACCGGGCGCCGCCCTGGCGAACCTGTCCATAGCGCCTACTTAGTGATAGCCCGTGCCTTGCTGGGCATTGCTGTGGCAGGGACAGTGATTGATTCACCAGGGATAATGATGGCCGGAGAGTGGGTCTCCGAGGGCCGGACAAAGGCGCAGCCCGTAGGTAGCTCCAGCTCAGTAGGATTAGTATTGACCAGGCAGAGCGGGGAGGGTCCGCATGCAGCGCGGCAGCGATGGGGGGTCCGCCGCAGGAGAAAAGGAGCCAGGGGAGCGCAGGACGTTGGGTTCAGTGAGCCCTGTGCAATCAAAGTCTCTTCGAGGTATGCTTGGGTGTACAGGACAATGAGGCGTTAGGGAGACAGGAGAGGGGCCGTACACCCGCTGGTGTGCACTTTTCTAGAGTGGGGAACTCGCCCGGCGGTGGCCCCCACAACGTCGCAGTATCAAATCAGGAGGAGCACGGCACATGGATATTCGGAGCCTCATGGGACGAGGCCAGGCTGGATGCTATTCTTCCCAAACGTAAGCTTCCGTGGGGTCATTTCTTCAAATGGGGAGTGGGTAGTAGTTCAAGGGCCTCCCCCTTGGGTGGAGGGGCGAAGTTTAGATCACTACACCCACCTTGCAGCCTCCAGAGCGGCTGGGCCCGTATGTTTACCGAGGAGGCCGCACTCCGCCACCGGAGCCAGGCCCAGTTCCGGGGGCAATGAAGGGCGGGGGCCAGCGGCTCACAGCCCAGGGGCTGTGTTGGCAGGATCTCGGTGGGGGCTGAGGGTCCACTTCAGCAGAGGGCTGCCAGGGTAGGCGGGAGGGCAGCGGCCACGGTCGGCGACCTCCACCGGCAGTAGCAGCAGCTGTTGCTGGGGGGAAGAGCCACTCCTCATGCAGCGTCTCAGAAGCAGCGCGTAGTGCAGCGTGAGCGGTCCTGCTTCAAGGATCAGAGGGGGCCGCTCTATGCATAGGCGCAGGGTGCTCCCCTCCAGCCCTATGTGGCCGACAGGCGGCGAAGGGTCCCGGCAGGGGAGCAGATCGTTCTGGCAGGGAGCCACCAGAGGGAGCCCACAGCCGGCAGCGCTTGAGGATCGGGAGAGGCGGCGCCACCGGCATGAGCAGCCACGGCAGCGAGGCCGCGCGGCGATGTGGGCCCTGTCCTTGGCAATGCCGGTTCCAAGCATCGAAATCCCTTCAAACTTCGACCACACCAGGGAAAGAGTGTCCGAACAAGAATCGTGGTAGTATTGGTGCAATATCCTGAGGATTAGCGCCTATATACAGCAGATACTGGTGGGCAGGAGCGGAGCTCTCAGGCTAGGCAGCCATTATCCTCAGCTGCTCAACAGCGCCCCCACCTCACAGCTTCTAACTAGGAAACTATGCACTTTACAAATCAAATAGTAAGCGTTGGGCTCATTGATGTATTCAACCTTGACACTTTGCTAAGCATTCTAATGTAACCATAAAAGCATTGGGTTTCTTGATGTATCCAACCCTGACACTTTGCTAAGCATTCTAATGTAACCATAAAAGCATTTGGTTTCTTGATGTATCCAACCCTGACACTTTGCTAAGCATTTTAGTGTAACCGTAAAAGCATGGCGTTTCTTGATGTATCCAACCCTGACACTGTGCTAAGCATTCTAGTGTGACAGTAAAAGCATTGCGTATATTAATGTATCTGCCCCTGACACGGTGCTAAGCATTCTAGTGTGACAGTAAAAGCATTGCGTACATTAATGTATCTGCCCCTGACACTTTGCTAAGCATTCTCGTTTAACCATAAAAGCATTGGGTTTCTTGAAGTATCCAACCCGGACACTTTGCTAAACATTCTAGAGTAACCATAAAAGCATTTTGTTTCTTGATGTATCTGACCCTGATACTTTGCTAAGCATTCTATTGTAACCATAAAAGCATTGGGTTTCTTGATGTATCCAACCCTGAACTTTACTAAGCATTGTAGAGTAACCATAAAAGCATTGGGTTTCTTGATGTATCCGACCCTGATACTTTGCTAAGCATTCTAGTGTAACCATAAAAGCATTGGAGTTCTTTATGTATCCAACCCTGACACTTTACTAAGCATTCTGGTGTGGATAAGCATTTTAATGTTACCCTCCAGATGCTGAGCATAAAGCATTAATAAAGGAAGTATTAAGGATGGGCAGGAAGGAGGGAGGGTGGTGGTTTTGTGGGGTGGCAAGAGGTGCATAGCTGTGGCCTGCTAGTTTTAGGGCCAAGTGTGCTCTTCACGACAAGCTGGATAACATGGTAAATAGGTAAAAAAGAAAATGCACATAACGAGGGGGAAAGGAAATAAAAGTTGATCACAATGATTACAAACAACAGTGGCCGTAGACAGTGTCTATAGGCTGATGTCCTTAAAGAATGCCTTTTCTTCTGGTTCACCCAGGCAGGAAATAATGACTCTGAAGCCAGGTTGCTCCTGTCTACCAACACCTGTCAGATCTGAGAGCCTGGCCAGGACAGTCTTCAAAAGAGATGTTCAACTCCCTGGAAGTGACCAGCATTGCCAGCAGCTAGGCAAGGTGAATGTCCTTTCCAAGGACGAGACACCACCTGGCACCTTATTGCCTTGTTAACTAATGAAAGGCCATGTTCTGACGTTAATTCACCTCTTTAAGGAGGGATACTTCAGACGGGTGGGATTCGTGCACACAAATCCTAGATCAGACCTAGGCCATCACCCCGGGAAGAGTTTGGTTAGTTATAAAACACCTCATCCTCCGAGAGTGAGCTGCTGTCCACATAGTGAATGGCACTGTTTAGAAGATGCTTGTTTCCGCTGAAGGCGACGCCCTTCCTGTCCCCAGCTGGGGTCTGCTCCTGCCTCTCGGAGCTGTTGGTCCTGGAATCTCCAGGTGGCGGGGAGCCGCCAACGGTTTCAGCTGAGACGGCCCCGTTTGCAATCCAGTTCTCGGCCCTCAGGTATGGGTGTGTCCGAGCCGGCGAGGCCAGGGCAGAGCCGCTGTATGGCTGGAGGCTTCCATCCAAGATCGAGCCGCCAGGACCATGGGGAAAGCTCAGCAACCTTCCATGTAGATACAGGCTCTCCAGGTCTGCAAAGAAAAAAGAAGAAACATGGTCAAGGGAGTGAGTGATGTAATCATTTTGAAGTCTTTGAACAAATAAAGGGATTTAAGGTGCACTTTTCCAAACCATCCAATGAAAAAGAGAATGTTGGCATGTCAGACTTTATCTGCTCCCATTGTCTGAAGTTCGGGAGAAAAACTTCCCAAAGTGGGCGTTGTATCATAGTTAATTTTTTTCTAGCACAATAGTTTATTTCTTGATTTAAGGTGGAACAAATGAAGGGACTTGAAATCCTAAATAAAGCTTTTATGATTTACTTAACAATTACTAGTTCTCCAAAACTTCTTCATTCATTGTAGAATTTTAGAAACGCTGTCCTTGTCGCTTGTTCATTTCAAACTCCCACATTAACTTTTAATACATGTTCGATTAACTGTTGGCGTGGGCGGAGCCTACAATGAATCGTTATGGGAATTCAGGACGAACATGGACGCCCTTGGCACTTAATGGAACCAACTGGACTAACTGAAATAATTTTGTTAAGCTAGTACCAAGTATGAGGTTGTGATTGTAGAGGGACTTTGTTATTCAACAGTGTCAATAGAAGGAATGGGAGGAACAGAAAACACACATTTTTCAATAAAAGATATCATTTGGATTTTTGGTATTTTAAAACTGAATTGAAAAAAAGTTTTTAAGTGATTTGCTCCTTGTTCCAGTTGTAATATATTGTTTCTCTAATTCAGAAATACTTTTCAGCAAAATGGAATTAACGGTTCTTTTTAAAACAAAAATATGCTTTAATGAAATGTATAGAAATGTGAAGACGTGCGCTAGTGTATCAGAGATGATCCCGCGTAGGTTCATTCGGTTTGTGGTCACCAAAATGAACTCAACCCAAAGTGTTGTGTCTGCCAATACTCATGAAATAATCATAGGGGTGTTGAGGGTTGGTTTTTGCACCAGACAAAAATAAATATAGACATATATTTATTTTTGTCTGGTGCAAAAAACATCCCTCAACACCCCTAGGAATGTTTCAGTGAAACAAGAGTGCAGTAGGAGGATCAGGCATTCTGGCACAAAGACAATGGGGCGTGAACACGTCAAATGTGGTCGCAGGTCGTGCGCGGCACTTCAGGTCTTGCCTCTCTTGGGCTCTCCATCCAAAATGGGTTGAGGTCTTCGTGCCCGGGAGAGGAGCTCATTCTCATTCCCCCCAGCTGGATGGGCCAGTCTGTGGCAGGACACAGCCATAGCTCTCTGCTGGCCTCCCTTCCACCACAGCTGTTGAGGACACTTTCTGTAAGAGTGGTGGGCAGTGGACCGAGCTGGCATTTTAAAGAAATTGAGAGTGGCACCTGGACTTTCAAGGCTCTAGCTTATGATAACTAGGTCCGGCTTTTGAGTCTTTGCATTACACAGGAGGGCAGCATTCTGGTATTTCAGACATAAGATGGCTTTACTGGAGCTTTTGAGGCTGGCTTTGGTGTATGATGGCCGCACCTGGCCATGTGAGGTTGTATGCATATGGCAACTAACCCAGGCAAATGAGGTATTCACGGATGTGGAATGGCTTAACTGAGCCATTCCAGATTGAACTGTGTATATATTAGGCACCACTTAAACATGTAGAGCTGGGCCTTAAATATAGTGCTAAGGCCCGGCAAATGAGACAATAAATCACATTACTGGAGTATTTGAGTGTGCACTTGGCATATCATGGCAATCCCTGGACATGCACGGCTTTACCCTGCAAACAGCAAATTGGGCATATGAACATGCTTAGGCATGAGACACCGGTATGGCGGCAAACTAAGCTGTAGTTGTTATTTGATGGTAACACCGATATATAGCAGGCTGTAGCTTTCATGTGATGTCTGCACCCGTCCTGTGATGCTTTAGCTGACACAGGATGGTGGTGATTGGGTGTTTGAGGTTGTACACGACATCTGGTAACTATGCCAAGTATATATGGCATTAACTGGTAACAGGCAGTAGTATTTGGGCGTTTAAGGCTGAAATTGGCATATGATCGTAGGGTTTATACAAGTGGGGCTGTACCTTACCCATGATGTCTACACATACAATACAAGGCTTTACTTGGCATAAGCTGGCACACTTGGTAAACAATGACAGCTCCTCGGCTAGTTGGGCTGTGCCATGCATATGGTGACTACACCTGACATAGGAGGCTGTACCAGGTCTAAGGATTTAATTTCTTAGGCATCTCAAGCTGCACTTGGCATAACACGGCAGCAACTGGCCAAGGACATGTGAGGCTGTACTGCAACGAGGTTGACTACATCTGGCATATGACACTACAATCGGCACATGCTCAAAGAAGAGGGTATTTAGGCATTGGAGGTTGATATTGATATTTTATTTCTATCACACTCGTCGACAAGTGTATCAGAGCGCGACAAGGCAAGGGAGGGGAACAGGGGAGAACAAAACAGCGATCTTACTTGGTCCAGTGACATTGAGAACGCGCAAGTGCATGGGAGAGGGGAGGGGAAAAGTACATGCAAGGGGGTAGAAGTGGAAAGTGAGAAGCAGAGGAGAAACAGATAAATAACAATAAAGACAACAAACAGTGGTAGTGCAGCCAGCAATTTGTAAGTGCTATGTTTAAAGCAGCAGACAGGGTAGGTCCGATAAGTGCAGGAAGAAAAGGGGGGGCTGTATGGATACAGATACAGACCCCAGTGCAAGGGGTGGCCTGGAGGCAGTGCGGGAGGGTGGCAGGGTGAGCAGGTACCTGGGCCCGGAGCGGAGGACAGAGGGTGGCCAGGTGCACAGTGCCAAGAGAGAACAGATCAGCAGGGGAGAGGGGGAGCAAAGGCAGAAGAAAAGAGGAAGGTCTTGAGATGCTTCCGGGACCGGAGATGGTTCTCCTCAAGCTTTAGAGTGGCAGGGAGGCTATTCCAGAGGGAGGCCCCAGCTGAAGGCAGAGATCTACCCCCAGCTCATTTCTTTGAAAAACAACTGACCCTGAGGGCGTTGGAGGTAGAGGAGCGAAGAGCTTGAGAGGGTAGGTATTTGCGGAGGGATAGCTGAAGGTATTTTGGACCCAGGCCCCAGAAAGCCTTGTGGACAATGCAGAGAGTTTTGAATTTAATCCTTGCATCCACTGGGAGCCAATGGAGAGATTTCAGAGCTGGAGAGATACGATCCCAGGGCTTGAGGCCAAGGACAAGTCTTGCAGTCCTGTTCTGGATTAGTTGTAGAGGGCGGAGAGTAGAGGCAGGTAGATTTAGAAAGAGGCTGTTACAATAGTCCAAGCTAGAGAGAACCAGAGCTTGGGATACCATGAGATTCTGGGGAAGGGAGAGGAAAGGCAGAGTACCTCTGAGGAGGTGCAGTAGTCAATTTGACTTTTTAGAGACCTCAGAGATGTGGGCGGAGAAGGAAAGGGTGGAGTCAAAGATAACCCCGAGGTTCTTAGCCTCGCAGGCGGGGGTAGGAGGAGGGCTAAGGGAGGCCGGCCAGAGAGTGAGGGGAAAGGATGGTAAAGGTGTGCCGATGAGGAGGATCTCCGTCTTGCTGGCATTCAGACAAAGATCATTGGGAGCACACCAATCTTGAATGGAAGTTAGGCAATCAGAGATGAGAGAGGGAGAGGAGGTGGCAGAGGGCAGCCTTACCATGAGTTGAGTGTCATCAGCGTAGCACTGTGGCAATGCAGTGGGAGAGAGATGCCAGGTATTGGTTGAAAAGCCAGGGCAAGAGGTTAGACCCCTGGGGAACACCACAGGTAGAGAGGAAGATAGATGAAAGGAAGGACCCAAGTTGGACCTGGGAGGGTCGATCTGAGAGGAAAGAGGTCAGCCAGGCCAGAGCATGATCAGTGATACCCAGGTTTTCATGCAGACGGTTGAGCAGGATGGTATGGTTGACCGTGTCAAAGGCAGAAGAGAGATCGAGGAGGATGAGGACAGAGGTAATGTTAGAGTCAAGGTTGGAGAGCAGATCTTCATGGATGTTCAGGAGAGCAGTTTCCATGCTTCTGGCAGCTCTGAAGCCAGACTGGTGGTCATGGAGACAGCCAACAGAATTGGAATGAAGGTTAAGCTGAGAGATGGCCAACTTTTCCAGGAGTTTGCCCAGAAAGGGAGTAATGGAAATTGGGCGATAGTTAGCTGGACAAGAAGGATCAGCTGTGGGTTTCTTGAAAAGAGGATGCACAAAGGAGAGCTTCAGAGTGGAGGGGAAGGATCCCGAGGCAAAGGAGTGGTTGCACAAATCAGCAAGGTCTGGAGCGAGGGTGTCAATGTGGTCCTTGATGGTTTAAGAGGAACATGTATGAACCTGTTTTGATGAGGCTTTCATACATCGGACTTGTCTAGCGACCTTGTCAGGGGAGAAAAGAGAAAAGAGCAAGAAGGATGGTGAGAGCATGGCTAAAGGAGGGTCAGCAAGCACAGGTGGAGAGGGGTGTGGGTGGAGAGGGTGGACAGAATGTCCTGGGGTTTTTAAATGAAGTGAGAGGCAAGGGCATTGCAAAGAGCCTGGGAGGCAACAGGAGTGGTAGAGACTGCAGCAGGATTGGCCAGCTCCTTGCAGATTTTAAAGAGTTCAGCCGAGTTGTTAGATGCCGCAGAGACACAAACTTGAATGTGGACTCTCTTCTTGGTGAGAACAGAGAGTCGGTATTGCCTTTGTAGCAGGCGACAGGCCAGTATGTCAGAGGATGAACAGGAAGTCCTCCATTTCATCTCAGCCGCCCTACACTTACGTTGAAGTGTAGCTAGGCCAGAGTCATACCAGGAATTGCACTTGGCTCTGGACTTCAAACGGATCCTCATGACAGATATGAGGTTATGAAGATGATGGCAGCACCTCAGCATGACCCTTGCATATAGTGATTATTTTTTGTTTGTCCTGTGAGGCTTCGTCACATGATGACAGTAGTTGTACTGGCGAGGCTTAGCTTCTTGCCTTGGCCTTTGATGGATGATGATTTGGCTGGGCGTGCCCTTGGCCTATCATGACTTTGTCCAATGTATACCAAGGCAGTTCCTTAGCTAAAATATGATAGGTAACTAAAACAGAATTTTTTCCGATTTAATTGCACTTCTTCTAGGTCTTTTACATCAATGATGTCACTTCCTTTGATGCCACTGGGATTAAGTATCATTTACATTACTTCCTGTGATGATATTGGGAGCACAACGCCCACTGCCATTTTGATGATTTTACGCTCATGACACTGTGCTGCTTGAGAGGTGGGAGATAGATTCCAGCATAATATCTGGCTCCTGGTAGGAAGCTGTTCCCCCAATCCTCTCTGAGCAACCCAAACGGTACAGGCAGATATTTTCATCTGAGGTTTGTACTTGGCAATCTGCAAGTCTGTCCCCAGCAGAAAAACACTAGACAACTAGAACTAGCTGAACATATGATCAAATGTTAACATGAAGGTCGGAGGTAAAGATAGGAGGAAGTAAGATGAACTAAGGTGTAAGGAAGCATATTAGTCTTTTCATGTTTTCTAGTTTAGTGTTTGGGCTAAAAAGGAATGCTCCTGTTCAAGTTGTTTCTTAGATGCCCTGGAACAGTGGCAGTGACAACAGAAAAGTCTCAAGGACAGTAAAGGGACAGTAAAGAGCTCATCTGCTCTGTTTCCATAGGGGGTTCCCTTAACTTGCAAAATCTGAAGGACAGAAATCACATTCTGGGAAGTATTTTTGAGGATACGGAGCATCCTTTTGTTCTTGGAGTGTAGGTGTTTATAGAACACCAGCAGAGCCACAGGACAGTGTTTCCTAAGATGATGTTCTTCCTGGAGCCAAATAGGGAAGCACACAAGTTGCTAAGTAGCGTAAACTGTTGTTTGTCCGACTATCATAATTTGATGGCCCGCAATTTGCTTAACTCAATTTGGTCGAGTCGACCAAATACACCCAAATATATGTCTATGCATGGGGGTAGAGGAGTAGGGAAGTGAGGCGTTGGAGCGGGCGTGGGGTAGGGACAGAGGGCCGCATAACAAAAAAACAAAAAAAGGTTGAATTTAAAAAAGGTCGAATTTAGGTCGACCAAATTGAGTCAACCAAATTGTAGACAATAGTCTATGTAAGAACGTAGAACCTCATGTATTGCCACTGAGAGATGATCTCCCCCGTTTGCTACTTAGATATAACAGCCCCATTCCAGTTAATTGCTGGAGAGCCAGTAGTGTGAAACCTTGCACCTCTTCGGGTGTCGTGTATTCCATATAATTTGCAAATTTAGGCTAATCACCCAAAGGTAGAGTGTGGTAAGGTCGGCAAAAATCCAGGACAACACATTATAACCATATTGCTGTATTGGAAGATTTATATTTATATAGGTTAAATATCTTCAATTCACATAGTTAATTGTAATGTACAGGATGTACAGGGGAAAACAGAGTTATGGGGAGGAATCTCAGGTTTCTTGACACACGTGTTCAATTGTTTCTAACCACTAGAGTTAACTAACGGGAATTCAAACAGAAGTTGTTCTTGGCCCCCTCTCAGCCAATAAGAATGTTTGGAATGTGACAATAACTACTGGTATTGACTACATTCCAGACATTCTGATTTCAGAAGCAGAAAGGGAAACACCTGAAATCGTTTAACTACATTTAAGTAATACTAATTCAATTTTCTAGCAAGATATCTTTCAACAAGGCACTCCAACCTATATAAACCCATCAAGGTAAAAGCTAAAACATTGAACAAAGCTTTGACTTTTGTCAGAAAAAAAAAAAAGGATTCATTTTAGCATTGCATCGAACGCAAGTTCTGCTGAAACTGTTCCGCTTCACCCAGGTTTACAATTAAAATGCTTACCTTATAAAGACAACCTAGTTATTTAAATATTACAAAATAAAACCACATTTAATTTACTAACTGGTATTTGTGTACTTTATTCACTGTTGAAATAACAAGTTTTACTTCACCACCACAACTTCAAAACATGTTTTGCTACTAGCACTTTGTGTTAATATCCTTATAGACCTTGGGATGGGTTAATGACCTGCCACAAGTTATGGCCCATGGTGAATAATGACACCCCTGAAATCCCTTTATCTACAAGGCTATGGTAGGCAGGTCTAAATGATTCAGCCTCTTTGTCTTTTCACGCTCCTTCTGGATTCTGAGGATTTTTCAACACCTCTCTGTACGTAGGATTAATTCTGGAAAGTACAGAGAGGTAAGAAAGTATCCAAGGCCTGAGATACCTTTCAAGAGGAAAAAACACCAGTCATAAAAACATACTGTCCACAGCAGTCCTGCAGTTAAAAGATCTCCCTTCTAAACAAATGGACGCCATGCTGCCGCATAGCACTGCAACAATTCTCTAAGAACCTTGTACTTACAGCATCCGCCTCAAGCTCTGCACTACCCAGTTTGCCCACTCCATGAACATTAACATGGATTGACCACTGGATTTACAGATCATTAAGGTAAACATTTGAAGATGTATTTTTCACACGGCTGCATTCAAATTGGATTCATACCAAGCTTAATGAGAGGTTTCACTTGAATAAAAGAAGCAACATTGCAAATGTAACCTCTTGGATTCATTTCTTCTTCTTCTTCTTAATTATCGGAGGCGTGGGCGGACCCACGCAGGCGCTTCCCCATCCTATAGGATGATGATTCATTTCGAGAGTTAGTTCTAAAGAAGACATTCCATCCATATTGTGCAATGGATTAATGTCGAAACTAGCCAACCATAGTCTTTACATTTATCATAGCTGGCAGATTCATTGGAAGACACAAGGCTGAATGTTTAAGCCAATACACTCATGATTATTATTCATTCATCATCTGTTATATCATGTTTTTATCATTAACTGTATTTTTGCACACATATCCTCCGTGGTGAACCAGAAGAAGGACTTGGGCTACATGTTCTCATGATTCACGAGTTTTGCTTAAGTAAAAAGTAAAATGCCTAACTAGCCCTATCAGTATGAGGGAGGTTCCCTACCTAACAAAAGTAAAACTAAAGGTGCTCATTAAGTCCAAATAAAAGATTTTCTGTCTGAATCCTAAGTAGCTAACTGGCCCTACCACTTTTGAAAAATGCACAACTCAAAAGAAAAGGGAGGCTTGTTCCATAGGCTTGGTATGGACTTCTGCCTGGCCCAATTGCAGTTGACTTTTTCTCAGCCTTAAGCTTCTTGTAGATCGCCGTCACAATTTGAATACCAACTCCTTTTGGAAAATCAACAAATGTCCTCTATATGGGTTTCCCTCTCCCTCTGATAAGCAAACTGTTCCTTATTTTCAAATGTTCCAATCCTTCCAAGACAACTTGAAAATGCACTTCTTTCTTTTCCATCTTCATAGAATTGGGACTTCCCAAAAGTCTGTTAACTCTGTGACCAAAAGTGTTTTTCGACTGGGTAAGAACCCTAAAATAAATTGTATACTGAGAAATAAGCTCTCAATATTGCCCAGTCGAATAACACAGCTCCACATGATTTACGCACTATGCTGTCTGTCTTATAGAGTATTCTGCTTCCTTGTACTCTTTCTCAACCTGGGACCTCTCTCCGTGCTCCCTTGACACTGTTGATGGTTACTTCAATGCTAATATACAGTTTCTGTATCTTTTCCTACTTTTATTTAGTGAGGGCTGTGTACTCTTCTCATTCTCTTAACTTAGCATACTTTCACAGCTATTCCAGCCTTGTATTACATTGTTTGTATTGTTTGCTCTCTGGTTCAATGGCGCTGTGTGCCCATTATATTTACTATGGGTTTTGTACTTGTTTCGGTTTCTGTGCTCTTGGAAACCCGCAGTCATGTATGTCGTTTGCCTCCACAGGTCTGTAGCGTCTCTCTCCCCGCTGAGGCTGCTTGTAGCGGGAAAGATGCCTGTCGACGGGAGCTCGGGATCTCGGGCTCCACTTTCCTCTCACCTCTCAGTGTTGGCTGTTGGGCACAAGGTCCACCACTGGTCTTCAGTGGTCACACCACCTGGGAAGATGGTTGTCTCTCAGTCCTCTGTCTCGACTTGACCGGAGCCTCTTGCTCGCTCGGTCAAGGCACCCACCGTCCAGCATGCAGCTAGCAGGTTTCTTGCTCTGCTCGTCAGAGCTGGCTCTGCAGTTTGACATAGCTCCACCCCTCCAGGATGTAGGTGCTCCAGGGACTCGCCTCTGTGTAATACTTCCTCTCCTCCCACCGTGGGAGTTCCATCTCCATTCACAAAACGGTTGCATCTTTATACACGTCGTTAGAATGAATACAATGATGCCCGTCTTCCATGATTATGGCACTCAGGTGAGGTTCACCATTACCTGAAGCCAATAGGGTCCAAGAAATATCTTTGTGAATTATTGTTGTAGCAGGGAATACAACGTTTTTCCCAACATCCATATATGCAGAAAGGGCAGTATTGACTGGGAGTTCCATATTGGAATGGGAGTCCTTGTCCACAAGAGGGGAGTCACTCCCAGTGAAGTTCCATGTGCCCAGACTCATAGGGAGAGTCTTGCATAGCGGGCTCACCTCCCTAGCCTCAAGGGGGGTGGCTTCCCTGTGGGGAGAAGGGAAGAATTGTCCAGATTCATAACATATCCATACTGTTAAATGAGAGGCTCCCCCTTGATTCGGAAGTGGGAAAAAACGTAAACACTATACATTGTCTTGTTCTTTCTCCTTTCAATGCTCTACCGAGAAACAAAATGGTTGTAGATCTAAAAACCATCTCCTGACTTAGACGTTCAAGTCTTTTCTCAGACTCTTCCAGCTTAGGGAAGAATGGTCAGTCACAAGCCGGAATCCTCTTTCCTGTAAGATAGTAACATAAATTCAGGACTGCCCACTTGATGGGGAGGGCTTCGAGTTCCACGGTTGCATAAAATTGTTCGCATGGGAACAATTTCCGGCTTGTGTATAAAATAGGATGTTCCAAGCCATCATGTTCTTGTGACAACATAGCACCCAGTTCGAACTTAGAAGCAGCTGTCTGATGAATACATTCTCGACTGAAATCAGGATATGCTCTTGACATTGGATTTGTTTGAGGGCTTCAAAGCTTCTTTGGTCTTTATTTTCCTAGACAAGTTTTTGAGGATGGAAATGTTTAAGCTTGCCAGTCAGATTGGTGGCTGATGTTAAATAATTTAGTATAAAACTTCTGTAATAGACTGTCAATCCAAGGAATTCGCAAAGGTGTATTTTGTTTTGGGTACTGTCGTTTCTTATATTGCTTTGAACTTTTCTGTCTGGGGTTTAATCAGTAGGTTTCCCAAAAAAGAACCCAGGCACTTTAAAGCCAATTGGACCAGGTGACATTTCTTTGGGTTGGTGGTTAAACCTGCTCTCTGGAGGGCCCTGGGATCACATATAGATGGTGCATGTGCTTGAGCCAGGTCTTACAGTGGATTATGATGTCATCTCAATATGCACCGGAGAAGCTAGAACATGGTCTTAATATTGTGTCCATCAGTTGTTTGGACGTGGCAGGAGCACTGAGCAATCCAAAAAGCAGTACCTTAAATTTCAAGTGGCCCTGGGGAGTGGAAATGGTGTTTTTTTTACCTATCAGTGGGATTCAAGTGCACCTGCCAGTCACCTTTGGTTAGCTCCAGTGTAGAGATATACTTTGGCATTCAATGAGTTCATCAATTCTGGGCATAGGGTAGTTGTCAAAGGTAGAAATATAATTTAACTTTCTAAACACTGTGCAAAATATCCACAACTTGTCTGATTTGGCTACTGGACAAATGAGGGATGACTAAGGTCTCTCTAAGGGCTCAATGATATTGGCCTTGAGTATTTTTTGAAGTTCGGTCTGATCGTGTTCCTCCTTGCTTCCTGGATCCGGTAAGGCTTTAAGTATATCATTTGCCCAGCTGGGATTCGGATATATTGAAAGAAGTTCTGCACTCTGCCAGGTTGTTCCGGAAAGACCTCTGGAAATTGGTCTAAAAGATCAAGGAGGTCTTTCTGTTGGTAGAGTAGTATCTGGTTAGAGATTAGCTGTTGTTTGAGATCGGATCTGTAAGGAGGTTGGCCATGGTCACTATAGTCTCCTCCACGGGGTCACCTTCCTCTCCTTCAACAGGTTAATATGGTAATTGTGGATTTTCTGCCTTCTGTCTGGTTCGGCCACTACATAGTTTAAGGGGCCTTTCTTTTCAAGACGTTTGTAGAGCCCATACCACTTGGATATCTTTTTGTTCTCTGAGGAGGGAAGGAGAACTAGGATGGATTAGCCAATAGAAAAAGATCCCGGCTACCGCTTGTCTATCGTGTAAGGTTTTTTGATGTTCTTGTGCCCTACTGAGATGATGTTTGACAATTTCCCTTAAAGCATTTATATGGGCAGTATAAATAGAGAAGTGTAACGAGATTTCCGCCGGCTCTTTGCACTTCTCATTTGCACTATGCAGTGCAAATGATAAAATTGTCCGGAGGGGACCTGTTTTCAAGTGCAAACGTTAGCGGTCCCCTGCAAGCAATTATGATTTTTGTTTCATGTGTTAACCAGGAAGGAAAATAAAGATAATTTAAAAAATTGTGGTGACTCATCAACACATCTCCAGCTTGGGAATGTCATTCTTATGATCAGCGTGTCATATGTCAGTATCTCCCTCATTGTATGGGAGTAGGGTATGACATATCCTCTTTGGCACTAGGATTCAATGTGTGGCATATTTTACTGAGTCACTAGAACGTTGATCAGGGTATATGTCCCTTTTTCCCATTTTTCACTAATGGAGAGCGATTGGCACATCATGCCAAGGGCAGAGTATAGCATATGCTTTGTTATACAACCTGGTTGCACAAAAGAAATATGGCACAGGATAACACTACAGGCAAGGGATAGGATATTAAACTGTGGCACCCAGGTTTTGCCTTTGAATTGTGCTTTTGTGTGAACAATTTGTAATCACTTAGGGTTTTTCCCAGATCAAGTACAGTATTCCTGTTGTGATTAAATCACTCCCCCTAGAGAAGAACCTGGGCCTCACTGATGACAATCAATGAGGCAGAAACACATACCAGGAGATGGTAGTCTTGCTTAGAGGAGATTTGCCCGACATTTTGGGCAGGACTGCCCTTAAGGGCTGGTTCAGACACATATATAAATGGTTAAACTCCTCGGTTTTAGCATAGAGAGTTTGAAGATGACTAAGGACCTCCTGAACTGGCTTCAGCCCATAGAGCAAGCTGTTTTACCTTTTGTTCATTCTCATTGCAGGACTTTCCGTGTTGTTGACTAGCCTATCTCTATGTGTGTTGCTAGGTCTACCTATGTCACTGGGGGAAGTCATTACGAATTTATATTGTACATATATAGTATGGGTAATGACATCATATTGACATATCTCACAGCATGTCATTATGTTGCAAAATATGGCCTATTCCTTTATGTATCACTAAGGGGCGATTTGTGGTACATTTTACAGTGAGTCCCTGGTGGCATAGTATGGCGTATCTCAATGTGTGCCACTTTGATGCATGACATATATGTCAGTGTATGTTACTAGTTGTTAGCGATTGGCAGATTGTGCCACTATTAGCATATAATGGCATAGCTTAGCATGACACTTGGGGCAGAACATGGCATATTTTATTTTAATTCACGATCTGCAGAAGGGATGTAACATAGCAGTTTGGGCTGGACTGCCCCTTTTGGGTGGGACCAATCCTGATTTGCATATGGTTTTTCCTCTTCTGTAAGGGCTTGGCAGGCTGAAGAATTATGATCTGGAAGGTTGTGTTACTGTTAACTGTTACGTTTAATGTCACGTATGAAAATTCCAGGTATAAACACTCACCTGGTCAGACAGCAGAGACTCGAAATGGAAGCTCTTACGTGGCAATGAAGATCCCCCTGATAGCCCTGCCGACCTCTGCCTGGGTAAAGATAATCAGAGAAAGAGGGGCAGTGCTTCCAGGGAAACCCTCCGGGGAAGAAAACCCTGCGCAGCTGCTAGAGGTCAGGAACTTCGGAGACGGGTCTTGTGGAAGTCAATAGTCGGAAGTGTAGCGGAGGATATCACCCAGGGAAGGTAAGTAAAGCTCTCTACGGAGAAGACAGAGGAATGAGAGTGAAAAGAACACGTACAGAGAACCTGTAGTGGCCAGACCCACCTAAGGACTGGTCGTGGAACTCGGTTGAAAGATGTGATAAACTTCAATTCCCATAGGCTTAGAAAGACAAACAGTTCGCAAGGAATAAATGATGCCTTGAAAATCCGTGGATAGGAAAAGAGTCCTAGAGAGAGGATGGCTAGGACTTTTTTTAGGCGAATAAACAGGGAAAAATGGGAATGGGGTCCCGGAGCTAGGCGTAGGGAAATCTCTGAATCTGGCGGCGGCGGATGATAATTGCTGCTGGGAAAGTCCAGATGGAGCGCCGATTCTAGCAGTAGCGACGCATTGGAGCACTGCCCTTTGGTCAATATATGGGATCACATGGGCAGCCGGCAGCGTCGGCCTCGGACGTAAAAAGACTGAACTGCTGAATATTGCGGGACGAACTAGCCCGCCCGTGATTCCAAAGAGACCAGCACTCATAGGTTGTAACAGTATGCCCCCTTCGCAGGGGCGGCGCCCCGGCTTCTCCGGATGCAACCGGAAAAAACGCTGCACCAAACAGGGTGGATGAACCCCCGAAGCTGGTTCCCAGGACCGTTCTGCAGGGGATAACCCTTCCAGTCTATTAGGAATTGAAGGCGATCCCGATGATACCGGGAGTCACAGATGCTGGCAACCTCGAACTCAGGACCCGTCACCGAATAAACGGGAGGGGGGTGAACTACAGCAGTTTGTTGAAAATGATCGGACACCGACAGCTTAACCTGGGACAGATGAAAAACAGGATGGATTTGAGACCATGATGCGGGCACTAGAAGCCGAACAGCGGCTGCGCCAACTAGAGACACCACCCTGAAGGGTCCGAAGTATCTTGAAGACAATTTAGAAGGGACCAAGTGGCGTGGAAGAAACCCGGGAAGCCAACTAAACAGAGTCCCCAACCGCTAGAGCGGGCACTGCTTGTCGATGCCGGTCAGCATTACTCTTAGCCCAGTCCTGAGCAGCCTGAAGAGCCAGTCGAGTGGCATGGTGTCCACCCTGGATGTCCACAAGGAGACTGTCTACCCTAGGGCAGCGAGAAAAAGGTAGTGCCACCGTAGGAACAAAGGATGGATGATACCCATAGGAACAGTGGAAAGGGCTACTTTTCAATGCAGAATGGACAGCGTTGTTGTAGGCAAATTCTGCCAGCGGTAAAAGTTCCACCCAGTTGTCTTGTGCGGAAGACACAAAGCAATGCAAATAGCCTTCCAAGGTTTGATTGAGGCACTCAGCCTGCCCATTAGTCTGCGGGTGATATCCCGAACTGAGCGCCCTCTGTATCCCCAACAATGAGCACATCTTTTGCCAAAAGAGGGAAGTGTAATGGGGACCCCTATCTGACACTATGGTGTCCGGGAGGCCATGACAATCAAAAACCTCAGAAATGAACACTCGGGACATCCGGACTTCCCCGGGTACTTTGGGTAATGGTGTGAAATGGGCCATTTTGGCGAAATAGTCTATAGTTACCATGATTATTGTTTGATGCGAAGAAGGTGGAAGGTCGACAATGAAGTCCGTGGAAATCACCTGCCATGGTCTGTCTGGAATAGGCATACGGGTAAGTAAACGCAGAGGAGGCAGTCGGGGTGTCTTGGATTGTAGACATGTTACACAAGTGGAAACATAGTCCCGGACATCGGATTGCAGTCCGGGCCACCAGAAATGACACTTAACAAGGTCTAAAGTGGTCTGGGTGTAAGTCAATATGACAGTTGTCTCTCCAATGAGGGGGTAAGGTAGGGAATTGAGGTGTTGAGAATACTGAAAGGTACTGCCTGTGGCATTCCGGGATGATCTCTACTTGGCCAATAGACGTGACAGAAGTATGGTTAGGAGTGTCTGATGGAATCTGTACCCCTACCGATTCCTGGGATAGACAGTGGCCCACGTAGTACTCTGAGCCAAGAATAAGGGTACCAGCAGACCAGTTTCTGAACAGATTGTGTAACCGTAACCAGGGAAGGCCTAAAATGACAAGGAAGTAAGCAGCCTTAATCAAGTAAAAAACTAGAGTCTCTTTATGAGAAGCAATCATGAAGGTAATGGGTTTGGTCTGTTCCCTGATAGGACCTGAACTTAAAGGACTGCTGTCTACACCTTGGATAGGAGTCACCCATGGTTTGGCAACTCGTGCTATAGCCTTTCCTTCGGCCCATTTATCATCGATAACATTTCCGGCAGCCCCGCAGTCAACTAACACTGGTATCCCTTGAAGCACCTGATCTGGTAACACCAGGGTTAGGGACAAAACCACCATGGATAGGCCTGCAGAAGAGTTAGCATGGGACAGTTCTACTTGCTGTGAGGAACTCTGCTTGTGTACCCCTGCCGTGGTTCCCCCTATGCCAGGGTCCTGACGTTTTCCGGTACATGTGTGCCTGTCCTTCGTGGAGGATCGATCAGACAGTCCCGTAAAACATGTGAGGATGAACCACAATACATGCACAACCCCAGAGTATTGCGCCTTTCTCTCTCACTTGCTGATAGTGGGCCTCACATCGACCCGATCTGCATGGGTTTCTCAGTGGGCACGGACTTGCTGCTTGTTGGGAGGTTATCTGTGCGGGAACAAAATCCTCTTCCCTTCTTCCATTCTTGAGTGCGTTCTTGTAGGCAGTATTCCATCTGCATAGTGATGGTTATCATGTCAGCCAGATTGGCAGGACGAGGGACTCTAGACACCTCATCCTTGAGATCTTCCGAGAGGCCTCTCCAAAACAGAGTAAGAAGAGCATCATCTGGCCAGGCGGTCTCAGTGGATAGCTGCTTAAACTGGGTGATGTAGGTTAAGAGATCCTTGTTTCCCTGTCTGAGATCAAGGAGTCGCTCTTGTGCCGCGACAGATATTTCTTGTCTACTAAACATCGACCTAAGGCTGTTAATAAAGGCTGGATAGGAATCCAGAATAGGATTCCCTGAGGTTACTAACGGGGTAGCCCAGGCCAAAGCAGGTCCCGACAGGTGCGAAATCAAGAACCCGACCTTATCCTTATTTGACGGGACATAGTGGGGCTTAAAATGTGAATTGTACAGTGCAACTATCCAAAAACTCCTTCAATTTGTTGTGGGTCTCCATCAAACTTGCCTGAAGGCAGAGTGGAAGGGGGTGTTTCAGGGAATGCTCGAGCTACCTGTTGCCTTAACTGTGCATTATCCAGCTTGAGGGCCTGCATTTCATGGGACATCGACTGCATAGCAGACATAAACTGCTGCATTTGTTGTTCCATCGCCTCTGCTGTATGTCTGGGTTGGCGTCACTAACTGTTACTGTTAACTGTTACGTTTAATGTCACGTAATTCCAGGTATAAACACTCACCTGGTCAGACAGCAGAGACTCGAAATGGAAGCTCTTACGTGGCAATGAAGATCCACCTAATAGCCCCGCTGCCCTCCGCCTGGGTAAAGATAACCAGAGAAAGAGGGGCAGTGCTCCCAGGGAAACTCTCCGGGGAAGAAAACCCTGCGCAGCTGCTAGAGGTCAGGAACTTCGGAGCCGGGTTCTTGTGGAAGTCAGTAGTCGGAAGTGTAGCGGAGGATATCAGCCGGGGAATATCCCTATTGAGGAAGCACAGGGAAGGTAAGTAAAGCTCTCTACGGAGAAGACAGAGGAATGAGAGTGAAAAGAACACGTACAGAGAACCTGTAGTGGTCAGACCCACCTAAGGACTGATCGTGGAACTCGGTTGAAGGATGTGATAAACTTCAATTCCCATAGGCTTAGAAAGACGAACAGTTTGCAAGGAATAAATGATGCCTTGAAAATCCGTGGATAGGAAAAGAGTCCTAGAGAGAGGACGGCTGGGACTTTGTTTAGGCGAATAAACAGGGAAAGATGGGAACGGGGTCCCGGAGCTAGGCGTAGGGAAATCTCTGAACCTGGTGGCGGCGGATGATAATTGCTGCTGGGAAGGTCCGGATGGAGCGCCGATTCTAGCAGTAGCGACCCATTGTAGCACTGCCCTTTGGTCAGTATATGGAATCACGTGGGCAGCCGGCAGCGTCGGTCTCGGACGTGAAAAGACTGAACTGCTGAATATTGCGGGACGAACTAGCCTGCCGGTCATTTTGGAAGGGTTCCTAAGCAAGGCACTACACAGCCATCCGTGATGCCAAAGAGACCAGCGCTTATAGGATGTAACAGGTTGTCTGGAGCTGTGACCGTGGTTATGATTGATTAAGAACCTTCCAGCCATCACCTTTCGGTTTTGCTTAAAGGCATGGTCTAGTAAAACATTTTATTTAAAAAATAGATAGGCAACATAAAAAAAAAAATACTAGCATTCTCTTTTTTAAAACTTCCTATGTAAAATTTTGAGCTATTCAAGCTCAAAATTCGCAAAAGCAAGCACATGGGCGCATCCATTTTGTGATACCGAGATTCAGCTGCAGCTTTCCTGCTCTGGTCTCCAGTCCCCGTCCTCCGCGTACAGCACTAATGAAGGGAAAGCCACCCAGCGGTAGCTTTTGTTTACTACAGCTGGCTGGCTTTTCCTTCATTAGTGCCGCAAAAGCAAAAGCCAGCACAGGAGGGCATCCATTTCACAAAATGGATGCGCCCATGTGCTTGCTTTTGCAAATTTTGAGCTTGAATAGCTAAAAATTTTACATAGGAAGTTTTAAAAAAGAGAATGCTAGTATTTTTTTTTATGTTGCCTATCTATTTTTTAAATACATTTTTTTACTAGACCATGCCTTTAACTCAACGTTTCTCCTTCACTTCTTTCCATCACTTCCTCTTTCACCTTCCCAGGTGTTGTCCACTCCTGCGCCTCATAACAGTTCCTCCACCCAGTCCCTTGCCTCTTTTTCCAGTTTTGTCCTTTTCCATTTCTCATCACTATATTCTCCCACCAGCTGTCTTTTCCCCTTCCAACCTTCTTTGTCTCTTTGGGCACCTCCATTAGAACAATACAGGTTCTCTAGTTCCCTTCTATCTTTCACCTCTCTTGGCCCTCCTCCTCCTGGCCCTCTGGGTCAATTTATTTCAAAGCCCATGGGCCTTTCCATCCCCAGCATTATGGGTCATGCCCATCCCAGCCAACCTGACTCAGATTTGACCACCTCCAGGGAATGCCTTCATCCAGCCTCCTGGCACCTGCCTACAGCCTCTTCTCCCCTCTATATCCCAGCCTTCTGGCCTCGCCTCCAGCCTCCACTCTCCTGCTCCAGGGGCTCTGCTCCAGTCTGCAGCTACTTCTACAGCTCCGTCGACACCTTCTTCTCTTCACCTCTCCAGTCATTTCTAAATGAGGTCTTCCTACTTTCTCTACCACCTACCGACTGAGCCCTTGAGTTCTTATAGGCTTTGACAACTCCTTCCAGTCTCCCTCCAGTGTATTGATAATCAGCTACGGCATATGGGATTACATGGGATGGGGATTGGCTGCTGGTCTCGACCTCTGGGGATAGCTTTCATCCCTAGTGTGGGATTTAGGATTGGCTCATCCCTCCCTCTGTGTGGTTCTTCTTGTGGGATAACTACTCTTCGATTCTCTTAAAGAGGCTAGGGTAGCTACGGTTACACTGAGATGAGCCGATGCCTTCTGCACATGACATGATGGGGGTAGTCCTGGGATCCTCCCGATGCTGCACTTGAGCCCTGCATCACGTTTCTGGTAGCAGCACCTGGCCCCTTCGCGACTCATGCACCAATGTCATCAGGCAAGGGACTTAGTCACATCAACCTTCTTCGCTCCATTGGTCTTCACTGTTCTCTCTCCCTCCCCCCACCCATCTATAGCTAATCCTGTTCCCCTCATGGATTTTATTGTTTGATTTTAAGGAGCTTTGTTTCTTTTACATGCATTTTTTTCAGGTTATGCACATGCACTTATGTCGCATTGAGTTCCATTCAGGGGAGGAACATAGTGCTTCCCAATGTATCACGATGGAACAAAACACATCTCAATGAGTACTGACAAGGAATCTATGTGATCACTGCGCCTCCCGTAATTCCGCTGATGAAAATGTCGACTACAATTACGACGCGGGGCAGTGATCAGATAGATCACTTTTGCCCGCAATCCTCCAACCCGCACCTCTCCACACTCACACCCCCACTTACCTTTACTGCAGTGCAATTCTGTGTGCGCCACTGACTGCCTTCTATCCCTGCGGTGTCAGTTTCTCCCACTTACATGGGGCGGTGCTGACAACACTGGGTCCTTTTCTTTTTTGTGTGTCCCCCACTCCAACGTCATTTTTCAGTTTTCAGTTTATGTACATGCACTTATGTCACAATGTGTTCCATTCTGTGGTGAAACATAGTGCTTCCCAATGTGTCACTATGGAACAAAACACATCTCAATGAGAACTGACAATGGCCCTCATTACGACCCTGGCGGAATTCGGAAAACGATGGCGGAAATGCAATACCGCCATCGAATAGCGCTCGGTGCGACTATGACCCGTCACCGCAAAGTACGCAGCCATTAGCGACACCGTAGTGAACGCCAACGCTAACTGCACCAAGCACGCGCGCGCGCGCCATGCCAAACCGTAAACACCACCATGGCGCAAGGGTACGCCAATTCCGACCCTAGCGGACATGTACCTAACGCCATCAAGCATGGCGGAATGTACCATTCCGCCATGGTGAGAAGTACGGCATCGCGAATCAACCGTAAACGGCCCCACTGAGTGCCTGTACACCGCTCCCTGCCCACAAAGTACAACTCCCCGTAGGTGCAATGAAGTCACAATGCAACCAGTGAAATGTACAAGTCACCCATGCATGCCAACGAACAAAAGAAACACAAGAGGGGCCAATGGGAGCTGCAGGGCACAGATGGCACGAATACAGAAGCCAATCCAATGGACATGACCACAGTCCCCCCCCCCCCCGAAACGCACGCAAACACAGGCACCTGTGACCAGCAACATTCCGAAAATCACATCATTCCACCAGTCCACCTGGCTGACCGGCATCTGTTACACAAAACCCAATCCCCCGCCCCTGAGCATGACAACATTCAAACAGTCATATTGGCAGCCCCCATCCCTGACCTCACTGGGCTTCGTAGGCAAACGCGCCCAGTACAGTACCACGCAACTAAACTCCGAAGCTGGAACCCAATGCAGATCTCCTCACAATACATCGCTCCCCAAATAGGAATATGCCACATCACTTGCAAAGAAGAACGCTACACGGGCCAAATCATAATAGAAATTTAATGCACAACAAAATCACCAAGCCCATACAGCCATTAGGCCATGAACTCCAAAACACATTTCACCATCGTGGGCTGCATCCGCAAGAAATGACCAGCCACTACTTGTGTGACGCCCTGTTCCATCATGGTACACAGAGCCACATTCACGTACGAAAAGGCAACATGGAAGCGCACAGAACCGCAGGGCCGTCCCAATGGGGAGGCACTAGTCCAGCTGAAAGGCCGAAATGTTGCTCCGAGCCACTAGTACTGCGTAAGGGCATGTGGCCCATTGGCGATCGTCCCATAAGATCGTAATGCTGCTCCACTGATTAACACGAAGCAGCAGGTGTCGGGAGTAAAAGCCATCTGCAGGAGTGGCATACAGATGGCAGTGGCAAAAGGGCAGGAGATACCTGTCAACCAAAAGAAAAGAAAAAGAATAGAATGCCCATCAGAACTACATTCGAACAACTCACTTCAATGATCACACTAAATCCACAGCCATATGCATGCTAGCCCACTCCAAAGGATCATCACCACCCAAAAACCACTTGCGACTCATAACTATCTATATCGAGGTGTAAACACCATCACAAACGAGTGTACCTGTGCATGCGTCTGTCAAAACAGAATCCATCAGATGGGATTGGTAACGTGCATGGACACAAGTGTCTGAGGGCGCGTCGAGACAGGGAGGGCTCAACAAGGCCAGATAGACGATGGTCCCACTATGGCAGCCCTGCATCACATAGCGCAGGGGAGGCGGATAGATTCCAAGAAGCCCTGTACATGGCAAACTCTGTATCAAATCACCTGCCCATGCATCCATTCATCATTCCCTCATCCCGGGATTAAAACGCCTGAATATTTACTCACATAACATTAGAAATATCCATTGAGTCTGTGCGTTATGCAGCCTGCAAAATCCACAGTGCCCCAGCCCGTAATTCCAGTGTAGTGAAGTAACATGTATTTGGGAACGTCCGGCCTCATCGCCCACGTCGCTATTGCGCATCCCAAACCATTCATATCAATCATTGCATCCTCGCCATGGCCCCTGTCTCAAGGACATTGAACAATAGAACGTTATATTTGCAGTCAGACCTGTGGGCATTTCCTCGCCGCTAGCTGAAAACCGAAAGCGCCGCCCTTCGAATTCCTCATTTGCAACATCACGTCGAAGAGGCATCTGTGGCCGTTTGAAATCACTAATTAATCCATCTAGTGCGGCTGTGTGTGAAAATGGCAACTGCCTTCACCCACAAATGGGACGCCCCGCCCGTCGTTGCAACTCGGTACAGTGATGCATGAGGGCCCACCGTTACTCGAGTACTACGTACCACTGACCCTTCACAAGTCTGTTCGCGACTGCACAGATAGTACGTGAAACAATGGGACCACAGCAGAATGAACATATCAACCAATGTTACACGGCCATCGGGTACAAATACATGATTGCAATAGCAAGATGCCATTCCTCGAATTGCAGCGTTGTGTGCGGGACGTGCTCGGCCAAAGGGGAGAGCAGTTTGCACAGGTGGAATGAATCACCACAGGTGGAGGCCATACAGCCTGAAAACACATAAATTGCACACCCAGTCTCCTCCCACAACCACACCGAAATGCTAGCGGCAGGACTCGCGATGTTGGCCCTGGGGGACCTGATAGCACTGCAAGTACTCCAACTCCAAGAAGAAGACGAACACCAACTACAACCGGCCGCACGGAGGAGACGCAGGAGGAGGAGGAGGCCAAGGCAGGGCCAGCAAGGGCCGCCAGCACAGCCACCACCACCACGCAGGCAGCCCGCAATCCCACGCCTCCGAGCACATCCGTTCAACCTCACTGATGAGCAGATCCACACCCTCTACCGTCTGGACCGGGACACCATAGCCGCCATTGTGGACATGACACAGGCTGACCTTGTCAGCATGATAGATAGCCCAACCGCCATCCCACCCCTACTGAAGGTGGTGTCTGTACTCCACTTCCTGGCCACAGGCACCTACCAGCACACAGTCGGACAGTTGCATGGCATTTCTCAGCCACTGTTCTCACGGACACTATTGCAAGTGCTCGATGCCCTCCTGCAGCACGCAGACGACTACATCTCTCTACCACGCTCGGAGCAGGAAATTACCAACACAAAAGTGGGATTCCATGCACTTGCCGGCATACCGGGTTGCATTGGTGCCATCGACTGCACCCATGTGGAATTGGTCGTCCCACATGCCATGGAGGCCCAGTACCGCAACCGAAAACAATTTCATTCCCTGAATGTACAAATGGTGTGTGACTCCAACAGGATCATTACACATTGTTGTGCCCGATTCCCTGGATCAACCCATGATTCTATGGTCTTGAGGAACTCTACAATACCACGCTACATGGAGCGACACGCAGGGAACAGATCCTGGCTACTCGGTGAGTCTCATTACATGCATGATAATGTGGGGTATGTGATTCGGCAATGACTTGGCAGAAAGGGGGGGGGGGTGTGCGTACGTAGCAATGGCATTCCACATCATACGTTTCTCGTCCACATACAGGTGATGCTGGATATCCACTGAAGAGATGGCTCCTCGCACCAGTCCGGAACCCACGGGACCAGCATGAGGAGGACTACAACCATGCCCACTCACGTACCCGTGTAGTCATTGAACAGGCATTCGGCCTACTGAAGGGTCGTTTCCGCTGCCTCAGCAGGTCTGGCGGGGCACTCCTGTACCGCCATGAGAAGGTTGCAAAGATGGTGATGGCATGTGTCATGCTCCACAACATGTGCGTACGTAGAAATGTGCCCATGCCCCCTGACGCAGAACTGCAAGCACCTGATGATGGTCATGATGAGGGTGGGGATGTGGCAGCACCTCAAGGAGTCTGCGAGGCACCGGAGGGCCGTGACATTCGTCAGCATCTCATTGATGTATGCTTCTAGCACTCACGCCTGGTGGCTGATACATGGACACGGGACTCGTGGCACTGTGTGTGTCTGGGACATGCACAATATGGACTGTACGCCTATGATGGCCTAGTACACAAAGATCAATGTCCACACATCTCATTGGTTGATCGTGCACTGTTTATGGCATATGTGATATCATGTTGTACACCCTATCGACCCGCCACCCAAGTGAGCCCAACACACCCCCTCCACCCTCCTACCTCCCCCCCGAACACCAGTGTCCAAAGATGCTCATTGTCAGTGGGCAGTCGCTATTGCAAGCCCCCTCTGCGGGTATCAGGGGCACCCCTGCCTGTGGAGCGCAGGTTCCTCCCAGATCTACGTTGGGGGCTGCCCTGGACGGAACTTGCAACGGATGATGTCTCTGCCTGCTCACGTCCATACATGTCCCTAAGGGTTTGCGAGAGCTCAGTGAGCACACGGCGCACTGCGGCAAGTTCGGCACATACGTCCTTGGATGTCGCATGCAGTTCCCCCCTCAGGCTCTCGGTGCTTCTCTCCATTTGGACTCTCAGGCTCTCGGTGCTACTCTCCATTTGTGCCCTTAGTGTCTCTGTACCTCTCTCCATTTCTGCCCTAAGTGTCTCAGTTGATGTTTCTATGTCTGCCTTAGTGCCCCCACATTCATCGGCATGGTCCTTGAGGAGCGTGGCCAGTTGCTGCTGTTGCACGATTAACTGGTCGAGGGACTGTTGCCTCTGCTGGGCCATGGCCATTTGCGGGGGTGTCACAGAGGGGCTGTGGACCTCATGTTGCCTTGCCACAGGGCTTGTGGGGGATGGCCAGTCGTCGTCTTGTGGGTGCCCCTGCGTGGCATCCTCATGTTGTACGGGATGGGACAGACAGGGGGATTGGGACAGGTCATGGATGGATCTGACTTCGACATCCCCGTCTTCTGTGTCGGAGCATGCTGCCATCAATGGGGTGTCACCTATGGTGCTGCTGCCACCAGAGGCAGTGCCTTCTGTGGCATCCGTTGGGGGGACCTGTGGTGGTGGTGTTGTGGGCATGCTGGCTGCTGGGG
Organism: Ambystoma mexicanum; assembly: GCF_040938575.1. NCBI lineage: Eukaryota > Metazoa > Chordata > Amphibia > Caudata > Ambystomatidae > Ambystoma > Ambystoma mexicanum. The sequence goes on from NC_090929.1 coordinate 1,094,648,870, forward strand.
TGCCTGTTGATGTTCCCTCCTCTGTGCTGCCACCTGATTTGTGCTGCTGCCGTGTCTTGATGCGTGCAGCTGAGGTGGAGGGTCTTTGGCCGTTGGTCTTGGCCCTCTTTGCAGGTGTGCTGGTAGGGGTGTCCTGATGCTCGTCGTTTGGATCGGACCCCGTGGTGGAGTAAAGGAGGGCGAGGGTTATTAATGGGTCTGTGGGTATTGGAATGGCATTGTGTCACATGCATTGGGGTGGTACCTGAGGGTGATTTGGGTCGGGGCCTTGGAGGTGCTTTCATTTGTGTGTGGAGTGAGGGTGCAGTTGTTTGGCAGCCTGCAGTTAGGGTGTGCCTGCTGCACGTGTAGTGCGTGTTTTAGGGGTTTTTAATTATTTATGTATTTATTGTGGGTTTTAACGTGCGCTATCAGGCCGATGTGTGTGGACGTTCTCCTGGACATGTGTTTCTGTTGCACTATGTGGACACATGGTACTTCACATGGATGGACTTTGTGGATTTGGCATTGTTTTATCTGGCCCACCTACCTGAATCTTCGGATGTCTGCACTCCTTTCTCCATCCCTCCGACTCCCTCTATGCTCTCCATTCCGATGGTGGAGGCACAGATTTCTTCCCAGGGGGTCAACTTGATGGGTGATTCAGGACCTCCCCCGGTGGCTGTGGCAATGTTGCGGTTGGCAGAGAGTATGCTGCGGACGCGTATCCGCAGGTCGTCCCATCGCTTTCGGCATTGCTGTGGGGTGCGGGGTGCGGTCCCCACCGCACTTACCCGCTGTGCCACCAGAGCCCATATGGCCTTCTTGTTTGCAAGTGCCGTCCTGGTCATTTGCGTGGAGAAGACGACGGCAGCATTCTCCTGGAGGGTCTCTGTTAGCACGGTGAGTTCCTCACGGGAGAAGTGGACCTGCCGCTTGCGGTCGCACGCTTTCTTCGCTACTTTTCCCATTTTTCTTGGTTTCGCTAGGGTGGATGACGGGTTGGGGTGTGTCTCAGGGTAGTGTTTTTGGTGGTTGTGTGGTTTTAGTGGTTTTATAGGTGTACGGCGGGATGTTTCCCGTTCCGGGTCCATGTTTTTACTTCCGTTTCCGTATATTTACGGTCACCGTACTTTCCGGTAGGCGCACACTGCTGTGTCCGCTGTGATGGGTGGCGGTATTGCACCTAGGGCGCCGTACGGCGGCGGTGTGGGCCGTTTTGGGGTCATTTCCGCCATCGCGGATTTTGCACTTCCGCCATGCCGTGGTGCTCGTGCCCGATGGGTCGGAATGGGCCGCACTTTGCTCCTTCGTGCAATGGCGGAAACGCTATTTACGCTGTGGCGGTCCGGTCAGTCACTTTCCGCCAGGGTCGTAATGAGGGCCAATGAATCTTTGTGATCACTGTGCCGCCTGTAATTCTGTTGACGAAAATGTCGACTACAATTACGATGCGGCGCAGTGATCAGATAGATCACTTTTTCCCGCAAACCTCGAACCCACACCTCCCCACTCCACACGCCCCACTTATATTTACTGCGGCGAACTTCTGTGTGCGTTGCTGACCGCCTTCTACCCCTGCCGCATCAGTCCCTCCCACTTACATGGGGAGGTGCTGATGCCGCTGGGTCCTTTACTTTTTTTTGTGTCCCCCGCTTATCATAATGGTAGCGGGGGACACCCCCTCAACCCCTGCTCTGCTTGCGCAGTAATGCGGGTGGGTCGGGATTTTTGTACAGCACTCAGGCGCAGTATTAGTAATGTCCCCACAATTGTGGTGATCTTTTGGTATAATTTCCTGACAAGTGGTCAGCAGAATTGATGTAAGTGCTTATCAAAACACCTAAATAAACCAATGTGAATGAAGAGTTAGACCCTGCACCAGGGGACTTTATTCTATGGTTGGTGACTGCCGTCCAAGTTAGTGATCCTGAGCCCAAGGCAAGGTCCCATAGCAAGGGCAAAAGTTACCTTGCACATAGCAGAGCTGAATGGTAGGAGTTAATAATGCTATTAGAGCTTGTGCAGAGGGAGAAATAAAGGGAAGCCTCACATGGGCCTGTCTGTGACCGAGCTTGATCCTGTCTCCTTGCCCATTGTCCACTGGGTACACATCACAAAGAAGGCTTGGAATCCAGCCCTGACAGGTGGCTAGAGCCTCCATTCCAAGCTTGCTACTCTACGAGAGAGCTGAAAACAGTGAGAAGAACGAATGAGAAGCATGGGATGCAGGCTGATACTGGTGGTTAGAGCTGGGATTCCACACGTTCTGATTGGCAGAAGAGAGGAAAGCATGCTCCTCTATCATAGCATTAATTACCCCCAGAGCCCCGGTGGGCATCACAGGCTGGTGACGGCCCAGGGCCCAAGTTAAAAGCCTGGACAAAGTGAGGGCCTTAACACAGAGCCCATTGCCATTATCGGCCCCTGAAGCCCACATGATGGGGCGGTGATGATTGCTATTAGCACTCAGATTTAAAATGCATCTGTTTGAAAGAATGGGTTGCGTGCTCACTGTGACCTATTTGAAACAAAAACTCACCCAACAAGGCCACCATTGAAATGGAAGGCGGGTTCCATGCAGAGCCTCTTTTCCATTTCCTTTGTAGCCTGGCATCATCCGAGGAGTGCAGCGGTGATTCCCTGAAACCAACAGGTAAGTGGGATGGAAGAGGGGAGCGGACAGGAGCAGGCGAGTGTAGGGGAGTGGAGCAGGCTTGGTAGAGAGTTTGTGGGATGATGGCGGGCGGGTGTGTGCAGCACTCAGCTTGATCTGAACTCAGGCTAAGATCCTTAGATTCAGCTCCGGTTCGGGGCCACCTACTTGGCTGCCGCAACCGCCCTGGGTTCTAATAGGAGGTAGATCATAGCTTATCTCACTGTGTTTCCTTAGGAAAGCAGAGCATGACTGACTCACTTTATGTCATTAATGGAGGCAAGCATTGCATATCTCACTCTGTGTCAGTAAGGGAGAAGCATATGAAATATCTAACTGTGTTTTAACTCTACCGATTAAAGGGTTTATCACTTGAAGGCAAAGCATTCCAAACCTCGCTTTGTTTAACTGGGTAGCAGAGCACTACATAATTCTCATTTTTTAAGGAGGAGTACCCAGTCCTAAAAGAAATGCCATGGACTGTCTCTACTGTCTTGAAACATAAATGTCATCAGACCTATGCTATTGGGGTGTTAGTTCTCTTCTGAGTACTGATAAATAGCCTAATGGCTTAATGGCTTAATGCACCTGTTCTATAGTTATGTGTGTAACATTGAGACCATAGGTTCCAACCCCTGGGAGTCCACTTCAGTTTTTCACCCTTCTGAGGTCAATTGTGTTGTGTCCATTACAACGCGATAGTAACGTAGTAGCATGATAGCCAGAGACAAGGTAGCTTGTAATGTGTGTACTATAAAATATTTAATACTGACGCAACATGGGGGAGCCAAACAATCAGCTATGTAGAACACCGGCCATGCTTTAAGTGGGGCGAGGGTTTAAGGGTGGACTCTAGCTAAGAGGTGTGGGGGGGATTAGTAGGAGACAAACAGGAGAGACAGGGCACCCTCTCCTTTTGTTTCTTAATCACCGGCTCTGATCTCGTTAGGAAAGATTTCCATTTATGTGTAATTTTCCCTCCAGTTGTGAACCCCCCAACTTTTTGCTTTTGTCTGACCATCCTAGCCTGACTTTTACCATTGGAGCCCAGCCTTCTGCTGTACTCTGCTGGGCTTTTGCTCATCTTGTTAAGGGTAAACTGACAAGCCCTTCAGACTGTCTTTGTTTCCCTAGGTCTTTCACTTTGTTGCCCTTTCTTGGTAACTTTTTATCAGTGCACAATGTACCTTCCAGTACAGTGCCTGTTCTCTTTTTCATTTTTAAGGTCCTAGAAGCCCTCAAAGGATTTTTGGTGAATGTACAAGTGTGCACAGGATGGAACTGGTGGCAGCAGTTACTTTTTAAAGCATTTTGACTATTTTCAATGGTCTAAACCATGTTTACCGCATTTGGCCCAGGACATTGGCCAGTGCCTAAAATGGACATGCCACAAAGTCCTTTTTTCTGTCCTTTGGCCATTTTGTATTTTAGCCTTCTCCAGGTCGAGCCAAACCCAGGAAATTCATTATTTGGTCATGCAGGCTCCCACACAAACCAAAGCTTTTGCAGGCTTCTGAATGCCTTGTGTGTGTGTGTGTGTGTGCGCCCAGGCAGTGGGCTGGACCTGTCTAGTTCCAATACACATCCTGGGTGCCAGGATGTCTGGTGTGCTGGGATGACTGGGATCACACCATGCTCTATGATTGGTCCACGTCTGGGATGTTTGTATGTGAGCAAATCTCCCATTGGTTGCCCTTCGTTTTGGCACGAAGCAAACTTTGGGTAAGAGAAGGCACTCGAAACCCAGGTCGATCTTCTGAGTTCTCACCAAACTTAGTAAAGGAGCTAATAATAATAATAATAATAATAATAATAATAATAATAATAATAATAATAATAATAATAATAATAATAATACATATTAATAAGTATTAGTATTAATAAGTATAAGTATAAGTATTAATAAGTATTAAGTAATAATAACAAGTATCCTGAAGTGAAGAAACAAATCGGTGGAACTGCTGGAGACCCGCTGGAAGGTTTGGCACCCTGACCCTGCTGTTATCTCGTCAGAGCCCCTGTTTCTCATCGATCATAGAAGGTCTGCAAGGTCACTTCGACCCTTTGGAGTAGTGGGACCCACTACTCTTGCCACCTCCTGTTTAACCTACAAATGAGCCCCTTTGGAAGTGTTCCTGGCCCACCAAGTGAACTTACCAGCTCGTACTGGACCTTTGCTCTGGAATCGCTGCTGTCTCCAGTTTTCACTTGAGACTTTGGGAACCATAAGCTCTTGGTAAATGACACTCTTCTGCTAATTTTCGTACACCTAGCATTTCTAGGTCTGGAACTAGAAGAGTCTGCCCAAACCCAAGCCTACGCTGTATCCATGTCGCCCCACTGTGGTGACAAGCTTTGTGGGTGCCTTGCTGCTGTGCCCTCCTGTGCCCTAAAATGAGCTGCAGTGGAACTGACCTGATCCCTACCCCAGAAGCAGAGTAAATGCCATTGTCCCATCACGGACTGAAGTCCCGGAACACAGCCCCTGAAAGCTACAAGCAACTGCTAGATTCGAACTTGTGAGCAAACTGGACTTGACCAGTGAAGTTTAGTCCAGACTGCGCCGAGGGTCGATGAGTACTTGCAACACTTACCGGTGGCCCCTTGCGCATCCATAGACTTTTACGCACAAGTGTCCCCAAAGGCCACTCACATTTGTTAGGATAGCGTGCGCTACCATCCTATTCCCGATTCCTGGAAATTGCTCTGCCCTCTTGTGGAGACCCTCCTTGAATAGTGGAACTTTATTCTTCATCACCTCGCCCACCTTCCTGAGACACTACAGCCCCTTGAAGAGACCCGTTTTGTACTTTAACGCACCATCGAGTGCTGCCGCACTAAACGTACTTTTGAGCACAAGGCTCCACACTTCATAGGGATTGGACTGCCTATTAGCTAGGGTTGTGAATCCTTAAGAATTGCCTAAAGTATATTTGCACTCTCTGGCCCTCTTCTGTTACAGGGTGTGGATACATACTTGCTTAATATTGCTTTAGGGTAATAGTTAATGTATAAATGTTCACCAGTATAAGGTTGTGTTAGAATTGTTAATATACTGAAGTTTCATCTTGTATTTGACTTAAAAGGCCTTTAAGAAATGTATATGTATTTTTGATAAACACCTGACTGAGAGTAATTTGTGGTGTTGTTTACTGTGTGTGCTCATTGTGGGCTTTCAATCACCCTCACCCCTCCTGAGACCTAGTCTTGACTGCAGCCATTGCTACCTTGATAGGTCTTGCTTGATCAGAAGGTTACGCCGTTCCAAGAAACTAGGCTGGCCTTCTGAACCTAGGCCCACCAGTTCAGAGTTCAGAGTTCAGAAATCCATCTTAACAGATCCCCACAGGCAAGTGCCTGTGAGGGTGGAAGAAGGTGTTTGAGATACGAAAGGAGAGGGCGCACACAAAGAATTGATAGCTGTGTGCTCTGCCTCTCTAAAGGGCTTCCTGAAGGGGTTGCCGCATCTAGTCATGGGTGCCTGGCAGAACCACGGCTCAGGATCACTTTTTGAAGACTGCCAGGGCTTCACCCCAGCTTACCCTGGCCCACTTAAAGCCCAGGATATATGTGCATGTCCCAACAGAGCTACAAGCTGCTCTGATGAGCACAGGGATCTTCCATCCTGTCCCTGCTTTGTCCGCCTGGTTCCTCTTGTCGCACATCCCACCCTGCTCCCTCACACCCACCAGCATCATTTCTTATTTGACCCCGGCCGTGCCTCTCTGCCACAGCCATGCCACCCCGTCCTCAACGCAGCTGTCATGGAAAGCAAGAAGGGACTTTCTCCGAAGCCTTTCTTACATTTCTATGGTGGCCCTATTCAGTTGGCCATGAGCATCCTTTTGATGGAAGGGAGGAGAACTGTGTCCACCCTTTCATCAAGGGGAACCTCTTTTCTGTGTACTAAAAGGTTTTTAGAACCCCAAGTGCGATGCGAGTGTGCTGGTTACTGGCATTACTGGTTGGTGTGGTGGACGAATAACACAGCCGGTCTGGCCAGTTGGGCTAGCGAGCCATTGCCGGCAGTGTACTCCCCCTATGCCTACCATTAACACTGCATTAGCGCATTAACTGGAATGTTGCCAGTGGAACAGAGGAACATGTTGTTTGGAATGCAGTCTAGACAGGCACTCTCTTCCACCAAGCATGTCTCTGGAAGGGACTGCAGTGAGGGCATGGTGACAACAATGACGCATACCTTGCTTCTTTTCAATACTAATTGCTATTGTCCTTTAGCCTCACTAAGAACCCTGGTGTGTGTCTTAGGCCCATAGGTTAGGAGGCGAGGGCCAACATTTTAATGTTCTTGGCCACTTCTTTGATCAATTATTTTACCCTGTTATTTCAGGGTCAAGAGATGTTTAGTAATATGACTTACAGAATAGCCACAATGAGGACTTCAGCAGATAGGAACTGGAAAGCAAGAGTTCTGTGGCACACTGTACATATGCTCATGTTGACCCATGCGTGTAGAATACAAGGTGTTGGGGTTGATCTGAAACTATGGATTTCTCACAAAGAAGATTCGCCATGTAGCTTGCCGGTGCCACCAGGTTTGGCCACAGGATGCCGCCATGTTTGTATTCACATTCTAAAGCTCTGGCTGAGCTTCTCATGATCCCAGTGTGGTTCAAACCCTCACTTTCCTCCCAACTTCACTCTGAAGATAGACTGGAAGTGCAGGAAGATTTGGTGGAGCAATGTTAATAGTTTAATGCATTATAACCATTTCAGCCCGAAGATTTGTAGCAATAGATTTAAAAGTTATCAGGAGAATTTGGTTACCATCCAGAGATGATCATTACACGGGCCTGTCATATGGTACTTATGAGATGCAGGTACATCATGTGTATAGAAATGTTGTACATGGAACACACTGAATCCTATTATACACAATCCACGAAATGAAAAGTCAAAACTCCTTGCAGTGAAATCACAGGATTCCCTGCAATGACGCCACATGCAGACCTACCCGGGTTGCCACTGCCCACACATGCAGGCTAACCATAATGGGTGATTGGACATGAACTCACCCACTTTGGATGAGCCGCCAAGACAACCCAGTGAAATCACGAGGATTGGGTACCTGGCCCGCTAGTGCCAAACATGAGAGGGCATGGACAGCCCCACTGAGTCAGCAGCATTGCACTGGTGCTACACAAGGCAGGTGTTTTGTGGGAAGGAAGCGTGCACAGCTCTGCCGGTGGTGTAGCTGTTCTATGGGAATGAGCCTTGCCCTGCTGCTCATCATGCCATGCCTGTCTTGTGGGAGGGAAACTTTCACTGCTGTTGCCAGTGCCGGACCCTCTTGTGCGAGGGTCCGGGGGGCATGCACTGCTGCTCGTGTGCTGCAGATATTCTGGGGGAAGAAGGCTTCCACTGCCACTGGCTGCGTCCTTCCGGTTCTGTCGGGGAGTGAAGCTTGCATTGCTACTGCCTATGCTGGTCACCTGTAACCACTTAATCAAAATGTCCTACACATTTCATGTAACAGCGCCTCAATGTCTCTGGGCTGTACGTGCGCTATACAATGCAAATAAATAATCTTATCCTGTGGAAAGAAACTGGCCCCTGCTGCTGCTTATGCTAGAGCTATTCTGTTAGTGGGGTGAGCTTGCACTGCTGCTGCTTGTACTGCACTGTACTGAAACTCTTTGCCAAGTGTGAGTGAAGTGTCTGACTTTGCTGTACCTAGCATAGCAATGTTTGCAATTTACTTGGGGCAGCGTAGAAACTGTCAAGCAAATCTGTATTGTGACCAAGTCACATTAGATGAAACCCAAATAGAGCTCCAAGGAACATTTAGATCTAGAAATAATAGCAATGGGAAAAGGTGCTGTGCAAGGTGGTTAGTGGTGCGTTACTTCAGCGACCTTCCAAATCTTACTGTAATAAAAGGCCAGATGTATGTTTGTCTGATGAAGTAATGCACAGTAGAGACTGCCTGCTTCGCCTGTTGTCACCGCTATAGGGAGCTATTGCCTTATGATTTATATTGGTCCTACTGTGTCAATTCTTTTGTCCGAACGCACATAGCTTTGCCTGTTGTCACCGGCAGAGGGAGCTGTTTCTTTAGGATTTGTAGGAGTCCTACTGTGTCAATTGTTTTTATCTCAACAGAAATGACAGCAAAATATACCACATCATATATGAATGCTCTGAAAATGTCTTTTTCTACGCACTTTGGCCCGTGTACACGGGCTTTTCAACTAGTACACCAATAAATCCCACAGTACTACCATAACGGGCAAACAGTACGAAATTGTTGTCCTAACCATCAGCTTTGCCCCGCAGGAAGGTTGGCCATGTTCTCATTGGAGAAGTCACCAGGGATAGTCCTGGCTGGTTACGAATGCAATGTCTTGTGCGTTCAAGAAAACAGCAAAGGTAGGGTGAGTTATTAAAGCATGTCACTGTGCTGTTTGAGACGACCACATGTGAGGCGAGCACACACTGTCACATCCATCACAAATATCCCTGCAGCTCTTTGTAGACCCTTGCACCTTCCAAACACTGAGGCTGCTTCATCCCTTTTCTACTAGTGGAGTTGAGATGGATCGATCCTGGATTCAACGCACAAGCGGAGGACTGCTGCTTCATTGGCGGAAGAAACCTCACACCAGGTCTCACATTCCAGGAGCATCTCCAGTCATGCAGGCAGCCACTCCCGAATTGTTTAGCTCAGAAATACTCACCTTTAAAGTAAAGGACAACAGAAGAGTCTAGCAAAGCTGCACAGAGCTGGGCGACACGGAAACCACTTCCGCCTGACTTCAAAATGGTGGACCATGGTCCCCCCCAAGAAGGGACGTCAGCTCACCAATCCGAAAAGATGGCAAGGTGAAGAACAGCACATGGGAACTGTAAGGAGAGGGCGAAAACGCCTGATTTATGAAGAGTAGAAACCAAGGCAAGGCCAATCCTGGCACACGCAGGAAATGCAGGAGTAGAGGGGGCAAGCTGATGAGTCGGTGTATAATCACAGAAATTCCAAGCCACAAATGAGCAATAATGGGCGATCAGGGGGTGGCCCAGTCAGGATGATGATTGAGGAAGAAGAAGGTGTGACAAAAGATCCAGAAAGAGAGGGAGAACCAAAAGCCTCCTGATTACTTCTGTCGGTTGCTGGAGAAAAACAGTAAACAGGAAAGGAAGAGAGGAACCCCCGACTTGCGCTCGATATCCCAGACTCTGAGGCCAGTGAAAAGGATGAACAAGTTCTTGTAGACCTTCGGAACCTTCAGAGCATGACTAGTCCCAGAGACTAAGAAGGAGAAACCAAACCATACCGGCCTAGTCTCCGGGTTTAGCCCAGAGACTCCGGGTTTTAATGCTCTTCTCTGGGTTTCCGGTGAAGAGCATGGAGTCTCCGGGCTTTCTGACAATCCGAGAAATTTCACCCATGTCGCCATAAGAATGCCTGCTATAGTTCTTTCTAGCCAATCACTTTGAGGCATGGGCAGAGGCCATGAGCGTAATTGTGGGGGGGGACAGGGGTTTTGTCCCCCCCAACTTTCATAGCACACCATTGTGTCCCCATTCATTTGGCTGATGCACCTTTTCTTCAGATGTCATGTCCCCCCCCCAACATTTTCAGCAAAGTTACTCCACTGGCAGAGGCTCAGTATTGAATGCAAATACCTGGCATCCTGAAGTAAACATCTTTCCACCACTCCGCGCCCCTCCTCTCCGATACTCAGAGCTTCACAGGTCGATGGGTGGGTGTCTCAGCCTCAGCTGCCTAGGCCCAGAGCTGCTCTTCCCACCCCCACTCTGCCATAAAGTTCTGAGCTGCTCCGTGTTCGGAATTCCGCACTGTTTTTAATGAAATTGTGCCTGCCTGGGTGCAGATGTGCACACCAGCCCTGATCCTCCCTTTTGCCAGCCGTCTGCTGCCATTTAGTGGCCAGAAGACCGTGTTGCTCTAATGTAGTCAGGTATGTTAAAACTAGAAATCTAGGGTGTTTCTTGGTGGACATGTTTTTTTTAAATATGTGGGCGTGGCCGTTGGGCGGAGCTTTGTGGAGTTGTGGGTGGGACTCAGGTGACACAATTCTCTGGGTTTTTGTTTCTCTAATGCAGGCAGGTATCAACCAAAGTCAGCTGGAGGCTTGAGCAAAGGAAGGTGACCTCCAGGCTGGTGGGTGATAATTATGCAGCTTGACAATGACCCCGCTGGGGGGAAGAAACACCTTCTGGTAACCTTAGGGTAATCCCACAAATTCGAACCCTGGAGTATAATTACTGGCATTATGCGCAAAGCTAATACTAGTATGTGCTGATATGGGAATGCCGGCAGATATTGCTTGTCTAGGGGTGGGAGGGATTCCTGCTGGTAGGAATGTGCTGCTTTCACGCACTGAGCCTAGTATGGTGACCCGGGGCCAGAGGGTGACAATATTTGTGTCAAAAAGACTCCCAAAGCCAAGACTGTCAAAAAGCATGCTGGGTGCTAAACCCCTGGGACTGAGAAGTTAATAAGTGCCTGAGGCAGTGTACTGGATTAGGGAGTACACATTGTGACAAGGAGTCTTAGCCCCATAAACCAGTGTAGCTCACCATCCTGAAACTTTCAGTATAGATGTCCCTTTCTGAGTTGAGGTAGGCACCCCTGGGCGATTCAGGAGTTCATCCCATAACATACCTCATAAGAAAATGAGTTCAAAAGACCAGCTCAGGCTTACATAGTTATTGTTATAGGTTATTTATAATGCACTTAATACCCAACGTTTTCTAAGTGCGGACCGGGGATCGAACCTGCGTTGCTCTGCATCATCTTGCTTCCAAGATGAGCGTGTTGCCCCTGAGCTATCCTCCCGAGACTCATAGGGGAACTGTATCACCAGAAGACTGGGAAAACCTCCCAAAACGAATAAACCACACACTTCGTGTTTAATCCCGAACTAGCCACAGTTCTATCAGCCTTAGCAAGATGGGCCATTTTGTTTTGTTCGCAGATATAATATGGCATTTATAAAGCGCCTATACACAAGTGCTTCAAAGTGCGAAAAGGCAAGGGAGGGGAAACAGAGGGAAGACAGAGACAACGATCTTACTAGACCAGGTAACATTGAGATCGTGCAAGTGCAGGGGAGGGGGGAAGGGAAGAAGTGCGGGAGAAAAGGTGAAGGGGCAGTGCATTGCATAGGAGAGAAATTCCCAATATAATTGTTATATTAACAAGTCATTTAATCCAACTCCAACCTGCTGAAGTTGTCAATAAACACGGTGAACAATTTTTTGTTGTATGAAGTGTTTTGTTGGTCCTACATCATCACAGTGCTTAACAAGGCGATGCAGTACATAGACAAGCGAGGGTACACCTGGGAATATGAAATATCTCCAGCATGACTCTGCACATGGGACTATGAGTCTGCACCTATGCGTGGGAGGTCGCAGCTATGCACATGAAGTATGCATGCATGTTAAGCCCCACCTGTGAATCTGCATATGAAGCTGACCTATGGGCAAATGAGGAAATACCTGGGCATCTGATGGTGAAAGCTGGGCTATGGTGCTGCGCATTGGCATGTGAGGCTCAACCTTGGTCTATGAAGGAGTTCCTGGCATTAGGGCGACCAACACTCCCATATTTGTGGTACTGTCCCGATTTTATGGCCTGTGTGCCATGTCCTGCACACAGCCTTTCCAGGACACAGAACAATCCTGACTCTGCTTGTCCACCAGGGCCGTTTCTTGGCAGGGCACAATGTCAGCTGTTCCTCATATTTCTAGCACTGGGAGCTCAGCTTGGCAGATTCAAGTTGGAATCTGCCAGGAAGCTTCTAATACATTAATTTGTTTCACTAGAACATTGAGTGGGCCATTGAGAGTGATTATTGTTCCTTAGGAGATGCAATTTTTTTATTTTTTTTATTTTATTAAGCATTTAGCGTAAATTAATACATACTTTTCTGCTTTGTCAGTCTAATTCTATGGCATGACAGGAGGCTTCATATTATGCCTTTCAATCTTTACTCTGAAACCAGAGCAGCAAAGAAAAAAACTTTTACAAACAAAAAAGTTTCAACAACAGAACTAGAGAGTTCAATGTCAATGCATGGGGAACTCCCCAAACCATCATGGAGGACAGGTCATGCCCTGCAGGGGACCAATGAGCAGGGACCCTCCTCTATATATGTCCTTTACTCTAACCCCAACCCCTCTTTCTTTTCTGCTGACACCATAGCTAAGTCACTCCTATTAGTTGTGCCTTGCATGTTTGTCAGTGGTTGCCATATGATTTTGTGTATCATATATATGTGCTTTATTGCTCTTGGGAATTGTGTTTCCTTATTTTAAGTTTATGGTTGCAGTATTGCATTGAACTGCCACTTTCTTCGTGGCGTCTAACAAAATTATGGTTTGAGAGCGCCTGCGCTTTATTTATTTAATGTGTTCCTGTCCTTTATGAAGTGAGCGTTTCGTTTGAGTAAACATTTCTTCTTACGCAATGCGTGCGGGCATGTTTGAAGCTTTAGCTTCAGGCCTGTCACGCGGGGGATTCGGGGGCGCCTGGAAGCTCAGTGCTCTGTGTTTGTTTTTCCCCTTCACGCCATTAGTGTGAGTTGCGCCCAGGCTTTTATTCTTCCATCGCGTGCAGCTCTTTGGAAGCTTTAGCTTCAGGCCTGTCACGCGACGGTTATGGCGGTATTTTTTCTTGGAATATTGGCAGCTGTGCGCGCAGGTCTTTAGAAGCCTTCGCTTCAGACCTCGCCCGCACAGGCTGCCGATTGTGCTTCCCTCCGTCGTGTGGCCCTTTCAGAAGCATTCACTTCAGTTCCGACGTGCGGCGTGAAGCCTTCGAATTGACACATCTGTCGGCTATCCGACGACCACCCCTCCCTCCCCATTCACCTCGCATGCGGGTATTGAAAGCTTTGCTTTGCTCCTGACGCGGCAGGGGGAGCGGGAGGGGGCTAGTGTTGGGAATCTTTCCCTTATGGAGCAGCGCTCTGATACCTGTAGGTTCGTAGCGCTATATAAATTGGAATTATGAATGTCAGCGCTCTTATACTTGTGGGTTTGTAGCGCTATATAACTGGTCAATTATTAATGCTCAATTGTTCAATTTAGGCACCATAAGTTGTTTCCTTTTCTTTTTCGCTGCCCCAGCCCCAGGGGTAGGGTTGAGCAGCGCTATGATACCTGAGGGTTCATAGCGCTATATATATATATATATACATGCTGAAGGCTAAATTGTGCAATTATACCCAATGAGATACTGTGGTTCCCCCTTTAAAGGACACAGTATGAGAAAAGTGCAATTTTTCCACATGTCCCCTCGGTGCAGGTCAGGGGAGCGCAATGTACCATCGTCCTTACGTTTTAGTAATGAAAAACAAAAAATACAATGTGTCACTCACTGTTTGGGGGTATATATTGTGTTAGACTTTCGGCACATAAATTTTGAGTGCCGCTACTTGCTCGTCTTCAGGTTTCACCTGTGTTTGGTTGCGAGGGTTGTTCCCTGGCGGGCTGTTGGTTTCCTTACCCTGCTAGGGTAAACAGCTTGTGCTGCGCTTGCTCAGCGTATTCCTTTGTTACAGCAATGGTTAAGCTGTGTGTGAAGCATTAACGCTTCCCTTTTTGTTAAAAGAATTGTTTACTTTTATTTATTTTTCTCATTTTATCCTTCAAAGAAAAAGACAGGGGTTGGTGGAGGTGGTTGTTAAATGACCTAAAGGGGCCTTGGGCCTTCCTATCCAGCCATCATGCAGGCGCAGTCCTGTACTAGCATGATATTTCATGTCCCTTTACGGGGGAAAAATGTCTGGTTAGTTACCCCTCGCTCTCTTTTTCCATTAGGTAGGTTCAGGACAACTCAGTCCGTTTACTTCCCTTAGGTTTCTCCTCCCCTAAAGGGGTCAGGTACGCAGGTTAGGAGGAGTACCCACAATTCTGGTCCGTTCCTCATAGCCTCTTTAATTAGTATATATCTCCGCTACTGTATGGTCCTTGTTTCTGTGACAGATAATTTGGAGGACCCTACTTGCCTTCATGAGGCGCTAAAGACCTTAGCCTTCTTCCCCTCATCAAGGGAACGGTCTTGGGAGGCAGTGCCATCCTCTTGTTTTGTGAGCTAACCCTCTCGACATTGATTGCAACAGTCCTTGGTATCCTTCTTTGCCCTAGAGGAAATAAGGGGAAGGACCCTACGAAGGAAGAGTGGTAGCTGTGTATTTAAGACATGTATAACCCAGTTTGCTCAGCTGGCTAAGAGGGATGTAACCTCTATTTTCACTATTTGATGTGCAACTGCTGGGCTACTTGATTGAGATCTGTTTGCCTGCTCGGCAACATCGACGCCTCTGCTCTTTCGGAGCGGCGGAATTACCCCTCTTGTGAGGAGGGATGGCTCAAGGGCAACACATTCCTCTGAGAGGTTAATCAATACAATCCAGGTTCGGATTATAATGCTAGCACTTGAAAATGTGCGGATCATGAAGGGCTGGATTATAAGAGTGATTGCCTGCTAGGCATCTATGAAACACCTTCATGGCCACAGGATGACCTAAGCCTTTTTCCTAAGTCTACCTATCCGGTAGAAGGTGCATCAAGGGGTGCGCACAGTTACTCCTCTGCTCGAGGGGCTTGAGCACAGTGTTTTTTGTTCCTTTGAAGGGATTGTGCCGACAGGAGTCCTGCTGGTCATAGGATATCTCCTGTAATGCCTCTGGTGTTCACCAGGTTTTCGTAAATGATGTTCCCCTCAAGCCCCTGGGGGTTACTGTAGGTTAACAAGGATCCAATTTGCGCACTTCCTCTCTCAATTTTCCCTTGCCCTCATTTTTTAGAAGGGCAGTGATAACAGCCTCCCTCACGGTTTCTCAATTATGAATGAGATAACTCTGCTCCCACTAAGGGGGAAGTGGGCATATGGGGTACTTCCAATAGTAAGTATTTTGCAAGTTTTAACTTCTATTTGTGGCACCTCTTAAATGGAAGTGTTATTATGCTAATTGTTTCCTATCTCCTGGCAGATGGTATGGTCGTGTTAGACCTCGAGGATTAGTGCTGCGGGTTCCTCCATTTTCTTCCTCTAAGGAGTTTCTGCTTCAGTTCCACTGATGGGTTCACTCTCATCAACATCCCTCCCTTTCGTTTTGGCCTTCCCATCAGCCCCTGGTGCTTACCAAGTTAATGAAGAAGGTGATAACTCACCTCGGTTCCAAAGGGTTCTTGTGAATATATATATCCTTTTTTCTTGGATACAGTTGGAGATGCCCCTTCCGTGATCACAGAGTTTGTTCTTGGGTTTAGGCACGACATTATAACTCTGCATCTTATCCTTTCGGTTGATAGACTGTACTTAAGTAAGGAGTTAGCCGTCTTCTCCCCTGCAAAGGGAGATTTTTTCCCTTAGCTAGCTAACCTACATGGGCAGATGGCCAGCTCCTTCCGAGTCATTGTTCCAAGCATCCTCCCGAGAATCTATCGTTCTCGCATTTAGATCAGCCTTTGGAATTGTTACCTAACTTTGTTGCACTCAAGAGCCTTGCTCTAAGATCAATTCCAGTTAGCTCCAAGTCTGGAGCAACATATCGTCAATCAGGATGCCGGTCCGATAACTCAGCAAGTACAGCACTCGCTTTGACATCTGTGCAGAGCCTGCGGATGCAGGATCCAATCTCGGCAGGGCCAAACTCAGCCTTTCATCCTTCCGAGATCGATAAATGAGCTCCACACACCGTGTGCTATAACAAGCAGGGCTCAGATACCTGAAGGTTTGTAGCGCTTTATGAAAGCTACACTATGAACTCTCTTTTTGCCATGATCTTGTACGGTTGGAGTTCCGATTGAGGGATCGCTCTTTTTTCCTTGTGAGAAGGTGGATGCCAGTGCACTGTCTTCGGACAGTTCCTCCGGGATTGCTCAGTTCCTTTTGGGTGTGTTTTTCTCCTGTGCCAGGATAGCAGGGGTTGTGAGTTTTGCAGCGCAAGCAGACGACGAAGCTAGTGTTGGCCTTCTCGGGAGTGGGTGGTTCCCATCCCTATAGGATTTTACAGTGCATATTGTCTAGTTTCTTCCCTATCCACCTGTGTCTATCTCTGCCCGACAGTTTCTCTTATGGTTCCTTCAAGGGTTCCTCTCTGTTATTCATTAGAGTATATTTCCATCTCTTCGTCGGGCTTCAGAAATGTCTTTTCGCAGTGCTCTATCGGTGTCATTAAGGTCTTTGGGAAAGCCTTTAATAAGTCTGTTTCTTTTAGCTGGCGGCTATTCAGTGAATGGGTACGTGACTCCAGAAATAGGTATTTTTGGTAGAACAGTCTACGAAGGGTACATTACATGTCGATGATTGCATTTTACTGCCATACTGCCATTATCTCAGCGAGACATGGTTGCTAAGGGTGGAAACAGTGGTTTGGCAGTACTTGGTGCACAGGACTTTCAGGTCCATTGACTTTGGGGTTCCACCTTAACTAGGCGTTTCTTACAGGCTACGATTATATCGTATTGTATTACCGAATTTTTTTTCCTTTCCAAGGAAGGATTGTCTGTGCTACAACTGTTTTTCAAAGTTATCCATGTGGAGTTTCTTTCCTGTTCAAGTGCATCTCCTGTATCAGTCCTTTAGATATGGACAGTGGAATGTTTCTCCCGGGGGGAGGAGAAATCACTTTTTTATTGCCAGAATGGGTACCCGTAGGGTTTCCTCCATCTATTGTCCAGGTTTCCCGGACGTTTTCTAATGTATAATTTATTAAGTTTTTAAAATGCTTAAATTGGACTTAACCCCTAAATACCTCTCAGCTGCTTTCCTGTGGGAACACTATTGCGGGTCTCTTACCCTTGGGCCATATGGATTAAGTAGATTGCAGAGTGAGGGAGTCCATTGTTCCCTTGGTCCTTCAGTGGAAGATGCTATAGTGTTTAAGACGCTCTCCTGTGGGGAGGGAATTATCAAAGCAGCTGATTGGTCATGGGAATAATATTTGGAATAATTTTATTTTATCACAAGTGTATTGCTCTGGTTGGGATTGGGATTGGGATGCAAGGGCTTTGAACTTGCATAATATGAAGCTTCCTGTCATGCCATAGAATGGGAAATCCCCCTCACTAACGTGACAGGGGGTTTAGATTCTATTAAAGACAGGTGAGTATTATCCCACCCACCCTCCCTTTGTATTGGCGGTTCTTGTTCCACCCACCCACCCTGTTATATTTCATATTGTTTCAGATTTTGGGTGAGAAGTCCTATCCAGAAGAGCTTCGTCATACCTTCAGGCTACAGAAAGGTTGAGATCTCCAGTTTCGCTGGATCCTTTCTCCGCGCTACTCAGTTGAATCATTACATTGGATGTCTGGTGCAAGACAGCTGCAGAAAGATGGGTTGGGGTTAGAGTAAAGGACATATATAGAGGAGGGTCCCTGCTCATTGGTCCCCTGCAGGGCATGACCTGTCCTCCATGATGGTTTGGGGAGTTCCCCATGCATTGACATTGAACTCTCTAGTTCTGTTGTTGAAACTTTGTTTGTAAACGTTTTTTTCTTTGCTGCTGAGGGTCAGAGTAAAGATTGAAATGCATAATACCCGCCTCCTGTCTTTAATAGAATCTAAACCCCCTGTCACGTTAGTGAGGGGGATTTCCCATTAGTCACTCTCACCAAACCAAACGTTCAAGAGTGTCCGTACATCCTTTTGGTTACGAGCCTTTGATCGATCGTCACTCTAGTTTCCCAGTTATCTGGTTTACGTTTGGCTGTCTGGTGCCAGATTAGGCAGTGACTAATTTAATTCAAATCCATCCCAAGCCTCTTGCTGTTCGTTTATTGAGGGTAACATACATAGCTTCCCACCAAGCATCATAGTCCAAGTCACATGATGATGGCAAAGAGCGTTGAAGTAACTTTTCGCTTTCTGATTTTAGCTCTTTGCAGAACATGAGAAGGTGCTGTAACGATTCTTCATGGTTGTTACATAATTAACATTTGTTGTCTGATGTGATTCCATATTTATTTAGATTTTGTTTTGTTCATATAATGTTTAATCTAAAGCGTAGTATTGCGTCCCTATGCTTTGGATTTGCGCTCTTCTTTAGGTAATTGGGTAGCATTTTTGGAAAGTTGATTAGTTTATTTGATAAAGTGTGTGATTTGGACCTGCACGACTTGCTTCTGTTTGAGCCCAATTCACTGCTAGCAATATTGCTTTTGCTTTTTTGGGATTCTTACAAAGTGTTTCAACACTATTGCACAGGTTCTCCATGATTGTTTTGCATTAGGTTCTCCAAGTGTTGAGGGGACAAAAGCTGCATATCTCGTTTTGGGACTTAATTATTTTATATTGCAATGGGCAGTCGATTAGTTCCACTTTCCTATACATTGATACGTTTTAACATGTCACATGAGCGTGGACTGAATGGAGTCCCAATTTGTGCCTAAAAACACTGATTGGTAAATAGTTTGGCAATCTTAATGTTCGCTTCCAAATTCTGGCCTCCAGGGTGTCCCAAGTTTCACAAGGGAGCCTTAAACAGCATTCACCTGCATAAGTGATGATAGGTATGACTTTTTGGTTGTAGAAACCCACCAGAGGTTGGGCTGAGAATTTCACAAATTTCTTCTTCACTATTAGTGCTTGCGCTATCAGGTGACTGATTTGTAATTCCAGACTAGCGATCCAAGGCTTGCCACCCCAATCTGTGCTGATTTCGGCTCCCAGGTATTTCGTACTATTGGACACTTTGCTTGGGATATTCTGCAGACACTATTTGAAAGGTTTGTTTACTTTCGAGTGAGCTTTCTTAATTATTAAGATTTCTGATTTACCAGCGTTGATTTGCTGTTTGTTGGCTTCTACGTTAGTCTGCAAAGCGTCAAGCTTACTATGTAGCCCAAATGGGGTCAAGTGCAGTAAGACAAGGTCATCTGCTTATAAAAGGTGACCTATCAAGTTCCCATTTATCCTTGAAGAGCAAGATCTTTCCGGCTCCAACCATTCATCAATGTCTAGGATGTAAAAGGTGTAGATGACTGATGCAAGAGGGCATCCTTGTTTCAGTCCCCTTGTTGTGGTTATAGGCTGACTGAGTGTTCCTTTCTGGTCGAGTCGCACTTGTAGGTTGGTATGACCTTGCCCCTCCATATCGCTCCTCTCTTCTCTCATTTTACACCCCCTCTCGCTCTCTTCATTCTGCCAATCTCTTCTTACTATCTGTTCCCCCACTCCCTTGTGCCTCTTCTCGTTTCCGCTCCTTTCAGGGTCTTGCCCCCCTACACTGGAACTCTCTACCTCTTTCTATCCGCTCCATCCCCACCTATTCCTCCTTCCGCACCTCCTTGAAATCACTCCTCCTTCATTCCCCACCCTGCACCTTTTTCCCCTCTCACCTTTCTCTCTATCCCTCTAGTACCCCGTCATAGTTCTCTTACCTTCCCCTTCTCTCTTAGTCTTCCCCTCTTCCTACTGACTCACTCTACTCCTTACTCTCTATCCCTCTTCCTTTCCTTCCCCACCCCCTCCTCTCTTCTTCATCCTCATATGCAAATTGTTCTACATACTGTTTTACTGGTTTGATTAATATATATTGTTACTTTCTTCTACTGTTTCATGTTCAATGTTTTCTTGTTGTTAAAATGTAAAGTGCTTTGGATTAAAGCGCTATATAAAAACAATACATACAAATACAAAAGTATTAGAGTGCAAGGCTTTAATGGCTGCTTATAGATCTTTAGGGCAGCCCTTTGTCTTCAGTTTTTTCCATAAGATCTGACAATCGACTCAGTCGAAAGCAGCGGCCATATCGATGAATGCCAGGTATAATTTCTGGTTGTCGTGTACTGTTTTTAGTTTTAGTAGGTTAAGTAATAGCAGGTTTAGCCCACAGTCAATACGTTCCACAAAACCAGCCTGCCTCTGGTTGATATTTCCACTCAATATTAACCATGCTTTTAATCTCTTCAACAGAATACCTGCATACAGTTTTCCGGTTACATCCAATAAGGATATAGGGAGGTAATTTCCTGGAATTGATCAATCACCTTTTTTAAAGAACGGTATGACAGTTGCTTTCTTCCAGGATTCTGGTATTTGTTTGTTGATGTTAATTCTGTTGAAGAAAGTATAACTCAGATCTGTCCAGAGCTCTGGGTTTTGTTTTCGGATATAATTTGATAGACCATCCGGACCCAGAGCTCGAGATGGATTTGTCTTTTTGATAACTTCAAAAATCTAATTTTTGGAGAAGGTTATGTACCGGGAATTTTTATTTGGCGAGTGGATTGTGTGACTTACTCCAGGTTCGAATTGCTCACAGATTTCTCCAAAATGTTCAAGCCATTCTGATTCATGGATTGGATTCATCTGGTCATGTCTTTTTGGTTTTAAATGGTTATTTATTAAGGACCAGAAGAAATTTGCTTTTTAGTTCTCTATCGCCATGAGAATTTAGTCGGAGTCTTGTTGATAAAATTGAGCTCTATGTGTCTTCACCCAATTACGATATTTTGCTATCACGCTCTTTCTCTTCTTTCTTTTTAGTAGTTGATCTTCCTTGTTTATGACTCGCAGATCTTTAGATAGCTGTTTCTTCTTTTCAACTAGAGCTTGATCATATTGATGTAGTCTTTTTGTTTGACAATTTGAGCTCTTTTTGTATGGCATTCCGAATAGGCTTAAGCATGATTTGTATTCGATTTCTGGAGTTTTTTGTTCCACCCAGTTTTTTATTGCCACTTTTAGGTCAGGCAGCACTTTGGTGGAAATGTATAATCTGTTTAGGCCATTATTTACGTTGACTTTGTAGGGCCATTTTATTTTGTTTTTACGTATTTTCCCGCTTGTTTGTGGCATTGTTTGTGCGCAGGTTAGAATCAATTGGCTATGATCACTCTTTGTGGTCTTCAAGATTTTCAGGGATGTTATTTGTTGGCATGAAACAAAATCAATGAAGAAATAGTCCACAGTTACACACGCATTATGAGATGACCATGTCACAGCTGCCAACAGGTTGCCCTCTACGTTTCCATTTACCTTGGACAGATCTCTTATTTTGGTTCATTCAGCCATCTTGTATACCAAGGTTCTTTTTAGTTTGCTTGTGGATTACCTTCGTTGGGCTTGTTCTTTAGACAATCTAGGTTTAAATCACCACATACAAACTTTCTTGGATTGTTAAATTCTGCTGTAAGGTCATCTAAATGGTTCATGACTGTCGTCAAGAAGTGGTCGCCATCCTTAGCTTTGCTGTTCCAATACAGATTAAAGAAGATTTGTGTTGTTTCAGTATGATGAAATGGGTGATCTTCTTGCATTACTACAATTTGCTAAGTGGGGAGGGCGCCATCGCTTGTACAATTTTTCCTCTCAGTGTGTTTTTTATGATTGTCAATAAGCCGGCTGAGGGTCTCCCTAAAGGGCCCTTATAGGCTTTGTTCACGTAACAAGAAGTAGCGTCGATCGATGGAGTACTTTGCAGCCAACATTCTTGTATGCATAGGACATCTGAAGTCAGAAATTCTTGATTTATTTTTTCAAATAGATGTTTGAAACCTCTGGAGTTCCATGAGACAATCCGGAGGTTTCTTTGTTCCTGAGGGTGGACAGTCTAATGTTTGTTTTGGCTCGCAAGGGATGTTGGTTTTTTAGTCATCATGTTAGGATGGTTTGTACAATTTACTGTGTTGTTACCATCGTGGTTACCCTTTACGATGACACGTAGTGCATTAGTGCCATGTAGTATTGTTGGTGAAAATCTGATAGGTTTGGTGTTAGTGTCGTCTTCATGGGTGGCCTGATTTTGCACTTTAGGGGAGTTTGTTTCAGTTTCTGTGGTATATTCTTGTTTAGAGAGTTCTGTTTTGTCACTTTCGAACATTTTGAGATCAAAGCCCAATACCCTAAATCATGCTTGCCTTGGTAGCTAGATGCATGCATTTGAGATTGGTTTGTGATTCAATCGGAAATGCAACTATTTTAATGTCCTTTGTTTCAATCACTTGAAGATGTGGCACAGAATGAATTAGCCTCATCAAATTGGCCCGATTTAAGATTAGGCCATCTTTGGCCTTCAGGATATGCTCACGGATCAATTTATGTGACCCAGTTAATTGCGTGTCTGATTTATAAGCTGAGTGATTGTTTCTATAGTTGTCCTTTTCCGATTTGGTTGCTTGCTTTTTATTGTTAACGCAGTCCAGTTTGGAGTGCTCTATCATCACTTATCGTTGTTGTGCCACCTGTTGTTGTCTGGTAGCCAGCCATTCTCTCTTAGCTTTCAGGGTTACAAATGGCCCGGCTTGTGATGCTGACGAGTTTGGCTCTGTTCAAATGACTTTTGTCATGTGTTTGGTCATTCTCCACTTCGATGATGCATTGATCATCGTGAGTTGTCAGCTCCAAGAGCAGTTCTTGGTGTCTTTCACTGGGATTTCTCAGATCGATCTTGGATTCTGTGAGTCTGTTTGTGAATTGCATTATATTCGTGAGGGAATTTGGTGCCAGTTCAGCATGTTGACTTGTTTTTGAAGGTTGATCCGTTGCTAAAGAATGCTCTTTATTTGGTTTCAGATTACGAACGAAGCGTCCAGTTCCACCATTGTATGATATTTTTACTGCCGCTAGGTTTTTGGATTTTTTTGGTTTTGGGTTCGATGATTTTCTTTCTTGTACCCAAATCTTTTACATTTCCTTCACAAGTTGGTTTTGCAGTTTCAAATAGAGAAAACAATTCTTGAGCTGGTTTATTTGGCAGTTTGGGCTTTTTGTCAATTGCATTTGAGTTACTCTGTAGGCTTTGTGACCTTATCTGCGGCACTGATTGAATTGTAGATATGAAATTTGATGACATCTGTAACGTGGGTTGGACTAAAGTTAAAAGATTTGTTATATTTTTTCCAGTTGGAGTAGAAGCCGTAGTGCGAGAGAGCATTGTGACTTCTTCGCTTATAGATACCTTCATCAGAATTTTGGGTAGATTTTGGTCTGCTAACCTTTCAGTTGTTTGTTTTATGAAGGTCTCGGGCGCAGTCTAACTGTCCTTTGTGCTCTGCGAACCTTTCGTGTTTGTATTAGGATCTGGATTTAAATGCTTCACTGGGTCACTAAAGCCGCTCAGGATAGCTCTTTTATCCTCACAAGCGTCCTCCATTAGATCGATTAATGTCTTGAAGATGATGTTTTCGGTGTCCTTTTCTCTGAATCTCCTCTCTTTCGTTGCTTCTATATTAGGCTCGATGCAAATTAATTTGGATTGCATGAGAGCCAGTAAGGTAGTCTGGTCCTTATAATTTTCATGGAAGGCCTCTTAGAGTTTAAGAAAAGGAGCCAATATTATTGTTAGTATGGAGCTGACCGTAGCTTGCAAGTTTGCATGTTGATCGGCTAACATTTGTGTTTGGTCCTTTGTCTGTATTTTTTGATAATCTTGGTGTCTTGTTGAGTGTTTATGTCTCTTGGAGGATCGCTTGTGCTTTTGTCTTTCTCCGTCCAGCCCACGTCGAGTCTCTGAATTTTCTGAATCCTCACTGTATGAGGAAGATGTCAATTCTGATTAACTGGTTCTGAGTTGGTTTGTCCCTGTCAGTTTCAGGGCCGAATGTCCTTGTTTGGCTTGTGGTAAATGGTTACACTCATTCAGGGCTGGAGTTTGGGCCTTGTAGTCGTAGGCTGGTCCGGTTCTCACTTTTTTTTAGGAACCATTTGCATAGTGGATTTATTTGATTCCACTTCGGTAATTGCACGTTTTTCTCTTCGGCCATAAGGAGTAGAAGTTTCAGGTAGACATCCAATCTCGGAAGGCAATTCCTCGTCCTGAAAAATCTCGGTGTTCTTTGAGGTGCGCTGCTTGTTTTGTTGTTTCAGGGGATCAGCTTCCATCGGGGGAGGGATGTTTTATCCTTCTTTTGGTGATTTTTGTGTTTGTATGAATTCCTGTTGTTACTTCGGTGCTTTCCTTTCTATCTGGAACATCACCTGCACTTGGTAAACTGTGAACTGGGTCACAGCAACCTGAGGCTTGTAATAGTTCTTTATTGGATAGCTCTCTCTATGTGTAGTGATCAGATTGTACCAACGTTACCAACTTGTGCTTTTCCATTTTTTTTCCATGTTTGAAATGGAGTGTTCTTTTTGCTTGAAATGCCATCTTATTGATTTTAAATCCGAAAGTGATTTTGTCCGTAGTTTTTGTTTAACCCACTGTACTTTTTGCTGGCTCAATTGTGAGTCCATTGGCAAATTGTCCTTGGTTGGAATTTTCTCTTTTGCAAGTGATTTTTTTTTGTAACTGGTTTCAAAGTGATTTTTGAGATTGTACTTGAGCCAGCTATTTGCATGTCAGCTGTTGCCTTTAATATTGTGCTTTTCTCAGTAGGATCAGGGAAGTCTGAGGTGAGCTGTTATACTAATATAGTGTCGAGGGAACTGCGTAAATCACTTGTGTTGGCACCACTGGCTCAGGCATTTGCTCAGTTGAGTTGCCAGGGAAGTATCCCAAGGTGTCCACATGTGCAGAGGAATCCCTGCTAGTTTCGCGCACGCGCCTTTGATCGTTTCCCAGCACTTCCAGTTTCAGTTCTGCCGCAGCCCCCTCTGGTGGCCCAGAGGTCACGCCACGCACTAACCGGACTGGTGAGCCTCTCCCATCCCGCTCGACACCAGGCATGGGCATGCTCCCACACCCGCCCTTCCCGCTCGCGCCAGCTGAAGCCGGCGACTCCAGGACCACGACTGCGCCAGCAGCTGGCACACAGTGAGAGGCCCGCGGAGGCAGCGAAAAGCCGGGACTCGTTGCAGGGTGAGCCAGCGATCGAACAGGGCGATTGTTTCATTATTGTTAATTTGCTCAACTTGATCTTCTTGAACTGTCGATTCTGACGAAACTGCTATAACTCTGTGTTGCTAATTTCCAAATCTTGGGTATCTGCCTTGCGAAGATTCATACGCCGGGCACAACACATGATGACTTGAGTGGAAAGGCACCGGAGCTCACAGTTTGCTTCAGTGTATAATGGGGATGTTTTAGTGTGGCTGCGTGTTCTGAGGGCAAGGGTGTTGGGGGCCGGCTCCATGTCGACCCTCACAAGCCCCTCAGCTAACACTCAGCAAACACTCTGCAGACGCTCTGCGTCCTGGTGGAGGTTTTGTAGAAGACGCCTCCTTCTATGAAGCAGTGAAGCAGGTAGAAAGAGTCTGTGGCTGTAGGTCAGGAACTCTGAAGCAGCAGAATGGAGTAGCTGACTGTACTACCAACACTCAGCCAACACTCTGCAAATGCAGCGTGATAAGAAATGGGTGCATCACAAGAGGCATGCTGTACGATATTGGGCCTGAGACATGGAATTTTTTGCACGGTGTAAAGGGACTTTTCACTGGTGCAACGTGACTTTGCACAGCCACCAAACACCCTGATTCACGGAACAGTGCAACGCATATTTATGTAGCGCAAAGTCACTATGCACTGCAAAAATAGACGTTGCACCGGTTCATCCGGATTCATGGATCAGTGCAAAGTGTATTTTTTCAGTGCAAAGTCAGGTTGTTTGTTGGCAATGCAAAGCCACTTTGCACCAGTGAAATTCCATGAATCAGGCCCGTAATTATTACAATCAGATGACCTTCTCCTCCGTTCATTTCACTGTGTTTCTTTAAGCCTTGTTGAGGCAGTTTTGAAACCAACAAGCCATTTGTTTAGACTCATATTACTTTTCATTCCTCTCCTACAGTAAACTTCCGTTCAGCATGGAGTAAATTAAGCTATAATCACTATTTTTGCTCGACATGCTTATAAAATGATTTGTAAATTGTTAGGCTAGATTATTATTTTATTTGTGTATTTTTCAATGCATTGCTATAAAACTATTATTTCAACTCTGAAAACCCACACCAGAACAAATATTCGTACAAGCTAGAGCTGGAGGAAAGATATGTGATGGAGTGTGCAAATTGTAGATTGGGCCCTAGTTCTGGTTTCATGACTTAAGCAAAGTGTGTGATCATGGGACAATCATTTCATGTCTGGAAATCATTAGCCGGTAAGATAGCTCAGCGGGTTGAGTGCTCACTCCTGCAAACTGAGTGTGATCTGCAGGTCGCAAGTTCGAATCCCGGCAAAGCCAACTCATCCTTCCGAGACCAATAAATTAGTACCAATTTCGGTTGGGTGATATTGTATGTAAATATGTGCTCTGTAAAGCGCTTTGGGATAAGGTGCTATATAAATAACACATCTTAATCTCACTTTGCTTTCTTAGCTAAAATATAGGAAGGGAGGACTCTGCCTCGTCGGCGTCCCACGTTTAATAACTTCACCATAGGCCATAAGATACTATGTAGTAAGACCAGGACTGCTAAAACCCATCAATATATCATTGCATTTTGGGGCTAATGAGCAATTGTCAGGTTAGGACATGAGCATGGTTTGAGATGTAAAACTTTTTTCATGTCGAATTTCCTTGTAGGAAGAGTGGTTACCTATACACACCTACCCAAGCAGCAGTCTGACTAGAATTGCTCCTGCCAAGCACAGCCGAGCAGAGCTTGCTCCACCTTAAGGGGCCGATTCATGGAACAAACGTGCGCCGAAAATCTTCGCGCAAGCAGGCGCAAGCGCAAAAAAACAGGCGCACGCGCACGCGTGCGATTCATGGAAGTCCCTGCGCGTGTTTACCTCGGGATGTGCGCCAAACCCGTGCATGGCGCACACGTCACTGCAACATCCCGAAAGACGTGCGCGACGCGCACAGTGAAAGCGCACAACCTTGGCGCATACACTAGAAAGTGGGCGGAACACGGGGCGTAACGCGCGGAATGGGGAACAACTCGCGAAAACAAGGGCGTAACTGGGGATGTACTGCAGGGAAGCAGACGGAACGCCCACACGCACCCGAACCACACGTATTCATGAAATCGAATAGGGCAAAGCCACGCACAGCGAAAGACACGCACAAGCCGATACACGTCCGCCACACGAAGGCAGGCGGTAGCGTCCCTGCGCATTACAAAAGTGGCAACATACAGCAATTGTGCGAGCGGGGCATGTGTATTTCGGGGTTGCGCGGGAAGTCACACACGCGATTGAGCGGGGTACGTGTATTCCGGGGGTTCGCAGGAAGTCACACACGCGATCTGGCCTGGGGGAGCGGGCTACGTGTATTTCAGGGGTTCGCGTGAACATTTTCACGCGATCGGGCCTGGGGGAGCGGGTTAGGTGTATTTCAGGGGTTCGCGTGAACTTCTTCACGCGATCAGGCCTGGGGGAGCGGGCTACGTGTATTTCAGGGGTTCGCGTGAACATTTTCACACGATCGGGCCTGGGGGAGCGGGCTACGTGTATTTCAGGGGTTCGCGTGAACTTCTTCATGCGATCGGGCCTGGGGGAGCGGGCTACGTGTATTTCAGGGGCGCACGGGAAGTGACACACGCGACTGAGCGGGGTACCTGTATTTCGGGGGTGCGCGGGAAGTTACACACGCGATTGAGCGGGGTACGTGTATTTCAGGGGTGCGCGGGAAGTTACACACGCGATTGAGCGGGGTACGTGTATATCGGGGGTGCGCGGGTAGTTACACACGCGATTGAGCGGGGTACGTGTATTACAGGTGTGCGCGGGTAGTTACACACGCGATTGAGCGGGGTACGTGTATTGCAGGGGTGCGCGGGAAGTTCCACACGCGATTAGCCTGGGTAAGTGTGTTCCGGGGTGCCGGGAACTTTCACACGTGATTGGTGGAAATCCACGTGTGTTCTGTCATCACAGACGCGCTCACGCGCTAAGGGCCTTTGGTCCAATGAAATCGCATATGCGTGCTGCCGTGCATACGCGCTAAGGCCCTTTCCTCGTATTACACGCGGACGTGCAGTCTCCACGCGCGCTTACGCGCATGGCCCTTTCCTCGTATTACACGCGGACGTGCAGTTTTTCACGCGCGCTGAAATGCGCATGCACGCCTGTACGCGTCACGTCACAGGGGCACTTGCGCTTGAGGGGCCTTCTGTCCAATGAAAATGCGTATGCGTGCAGACGCGCTTACGCGCTAAGGGCCTTTCCTCGAATTACACGCTGACGTGCAGATTTTTCACGTGCCAAATCACTCCGTATCAAGCTGGCCACACGTATGCACACGGAAGACCACGCTCCTGCCCAAAAGGCCGAACTACTTCCCCCCAGAGCCCCGAGCACGCTCCCACCTGCCATCTGCTGCTGCCTGATTGCCTGCTGCCCACGTGCACTGCCATTTGCTGCCTGCACATCAGCCAGGGGTGCTGTTGCTGTGACCACCCCTGCTGGAACCGAAGACTCCCGACTGGGATTCCATCGCTCCACAGCCCAGCCCCAGGACCCAGTTGCCCACCCACTCCTGCCTCTGGAGTTGTCATGTCGGGGCAAACACCATCTGTGACCACTGACAACCCCCGGCCAGAGAGGCAGAGGGGCACCAGCTTCAGTGCCACCGAAGTTGGTGTCCTGGTGGAGCAAGTCCTGGGGCAGTATGATGCCCTCTTCGGAAGTTCCCGCGCCAACAAGGAAGGACGGACTCGGATCTGGACTGACATCGTGACTGCCATCAACGCGGAGGGGGTGGCAGTCCGCGACTTACAACATGTCAGGAAGCGCTGGGAGGACTTCAGGTCCAGGACCCTGAACAAGGCCCGGCGCCTCTTGAAGGCAGCGGATGCCAAGGGGTGCCGGGGCCACTTGTCGGAAGAACAGATGAGGGTCCTGGAACGCATATCCCCAGCGCTCCACGTCCAGGTCCTAGAGAAGCAGACCCGTCTGGAGTCGAGCGGTGAGTGTACATGCATCCTGATTGTGAGCAGTGCGTGTGGTGATTATTCAGTATTGTGCAGGTTGCACATCTGTTTGTATGGGGTCGAGTATGGGTGGGGGTGTACAGGGCCGTGGGGCTGGCACATGCGAGGGCTGTGATGTGTGAGACATGGATGGTGCTTGTGTGTGTAGGCTTGCATGCCAAATGCAGTTGTGTGGGCACACATGTTTGGATGAATGTGTATGTAAGTAGACATGTCCGTGATGTCACGCATGTATGTTGTTTTTGGCTGCATGTATCAGCACTGTGTACATGTGCATGTGTGTGTATTTGACAAGGGTGCAACAGTGATGCAACATGGATGCATGTGACAGCGGTATGTGGAAGCCTGATTGGCAGATGTGACATGGATGCCCGTCTGAACAGTGCGACACTTGGCAGAGTTGTACACATGCATGCAAGTGTGGTGGTGTGTGTACATGTGTGGTGCACTTCCTGTGTTGCATGTGATGTCTGGCTCACCTTTGGCTGCTCATGCTGTTGTATGTGTATGGATGGTGGTGGCAGTTGCGATATGGCTATGGTATGGCTAATGTGTGCGAGTTGTAATGACATGTGTGTTGGGGATTGTGATGACATGTCTGAGGTTTGCCAATGCCACTCATGTACAACTGTCATGTGTGTATGTGTCCATTGTACAGTGCCCTGATGCCTGTGTTTTGTTTCTCCCTGTCTGCAGCGTCAACTGATGAAGAGGGCGGAGAAGGTGCTGTGGAGCACAGCAGCGGGGATCCGACCGCCAGCCGGAGACGCAAGGCCCGGCTCCCCTCCCAGGTTGTCATCTCGTCGGGGAGTGAGGAGTCCGGTGCCGCGTCCCAGGCCGCAGCTGCTGGGGGGAGGTCCAAGAGGCGGAGGTTGGAGTTAGACTCCTCGGCAGCAGAAGGGGCAGCTGGGACCCCACAGGGCCCAACAGGGGAAGATGGCACGGAGTCATCCAGGTTGGTGGGGGGTTTGGTGGAGGAGGAGGCCATGCAAGCACCACAGACGGGGTCTGGAGGTGGGGATCCCACTGGTGCTAGTGGTGCAGTGCAGGACCAGGGACAGGAGGCAGCACATGCCGCCGCGGAGGTGCCTGTGTGCAATCCTGTCCCCGATCCTGTCCCTGCATCATCTTGTACCAGCATGGATGCCTACGTCCAGACCCGTTTTCAGGCAGGGGATGAGCTGACGTCAACTGGCCTTCCTCTGCCTGCGGACGTGGCTATCCAGGTCCGGGTTGAGCCTGTCCTGGCTGGTGTGGCGTTGCGTCAACGGGCCATGCGAGGTGACCTGCAGTCTTTTCATGGAGAGACTGCACGTCATCTCGAATGGCTCGTTGACCACGTCAGCCTGCTGGGACAGGTCACCCAGGCCGGATTCCTCCGTCTGATGGGGCTTGCTCCGACCCCCTCCTCAACTGGACCCCCTATGCGCCAGTCGTCCTCTGTGCCATCTTCCCACCCATCAGTCACCTGGGTGCCCTGTGGTGCTGCCTCTGACGGTGCGGCCAGGCTAGTGGAGGAGGCATCCCTGCCACAGTTGGGAGTCGGACGTCCAGTAGGGGTGGCCACATCTACGACTGCACCCCAGCCGGCGGAGGATGTGCAGGCAGCAGGAGGCAGTGCACAGGCAGAGGCAGAGCAGCAGCAGTAACGTGGTGGGAGCCATGAAGGCTCGGGGCCTTCGACATCGGAGGGGCAGGCATCGGCCGGAGGGCAGGAGGACCCAGGACAGAGAGTGTCTTCCGTGTGGCAGCGGTTGGGCCACGCCATAGATGCGGAGCGGCAGCGGGCGGAAGAGGCACGGCTCACAATGGTCAGGGCGGAGAACGCCATGCGGAGGGCCCTGAGGCGGGCCGAGTGCCTCGAGGCAATCCGCAGGGGTTTGGAGGTGGACACGGCGACGGCCCTGCGGACCCTCGGGCCATGGAGGGGGACCACCTCCGGGACATTGAGGAGGAGTTCGATGATGCCCTGGCCCGCAACATCCACAAGTGAGCCGTGAAACTAGCCCGCTGCCCTTGTACATAGTTTCTAGGTAGTGTTAGGTTTCATTTTTGTTTTTATTTTATTTGGACCTTTCGGACATTGGCCACATTTTTGTATATAGTTTTTTTTATTAGTTAGTGTAGTTAGATAGGTTTCCTTTATTTTGTTGGGATAATGGACCCTGGATTGTTCCCATGTACATAGTTGACAGTTGGATTGTATTTTATTTTTCTATTTTTGTCCATGGAGCAATGGCTTTCTTTTTCATTTCCCATTGGATTTTGTTTTGTGGACATCGACTTTGGACATTACTTTGGATTTTTATTTTTGGTTTTGCTTTTTTTGACGGACATGCTTCTTTTCATTTTTGTACATTCACGTTTCTGTTTCTTCTTTTTTTATTCTATTGATGTTTCCTTTAATACATATTATTTTTGGTGAACTTCAATGTGTGGTATCTCATTGGTTTCATGCATTTCATGATATGTGTTTTGAGATTCACTGACACCCATTGGGTGTATGTGAGGGAAATGTGTTTGTTTCGGAACTTGCAATTGGTGTTCTGTGATGTAATTGCAAATTATGAGTGGGTGGATGCAATACTCGGGTGGGTGTTTTGCATATGGAGGCTGACCATAGGGACCAGGGATCTAGATTGTGATGACATGTTGGCTGGGGAACATGAGTTGCACATGGGTGGGGGCCTGCTGGCAGGTGCCCCACAGTGCTGGGGGGGCGGGGGTGGTGTGAGACATGGGTGGGGGCCTGGTGGAGGCTGCCCCTGGTGGCTGGGGGGTGGGGGTGGTGGGAGACATGGGTGGGGGCCTGGTGGAGGCTGCCCCTGGTGGCTGGGGGGTGGGGGTGGTGGGGAACATGAGTTGGACATGGGTGGGGGCCTGCTGGCAGGTGCCCCACAGTGCTGGGGGGTGGGGGTGGTGGGGAACATGAGTTGGACATGGGTGGGGGCCTGCTGGCAGGTGCCCCTGGTGACTGGGGGGTGGGGGTGGTGGGAGACATGGGTGGGGGCCTGGTGGAGGCTGCCCCTGGTGGCTGGGGGGTGGGGGTGGTGGGAGACATGGGTGGGGGCCTGGTGGTGGGTGCCCCTGCACTGCTGGGGGGGGTGTGAGACATGGGTGGGGGCCTGGTGGAGGCTGCCCCTGGTGGCTGGGGGGTGGGGGTGGTGTGAGACATGGGTGGGGGCCTGGTGGAGGCTGCCCCTGCACTGCTGGGGGGTGGGGGTGGTGGGAGACATGGGGGGGGCCTGGTGGAGGCTGCCCCTGCACTGCTGGGGGTGGGGGTGGTGTGAGACATGGGTGGGGGCCTGGTGTATGCTGCCCCTTGCACTGCTGGGGGGGTGGGGGTGGTGTGAGACATGGGTGGGGGCCTGGTGGAGGCTGCCCCTGGTGGCTGGGGGGTGGGGGTGGTGGGGAACATGAGTTGGACATGGGTGGGGGCCTGCTGGCAGGTGCCCTACAGTGCTGTGGGGTGGGGGTGGTGGGGAACATGAGTTGGACATGGGTGGGGGCCTGCTGGCAGGTGCCCCTGGTGACTGGGGGGTGGGGTGGTGGGAGACATGGGTGGGGGCCTGGTGGAGGCTGCCCCTGGTGGCTGGGGGGTGGGGGTGGTGGGAGACATGGGTGGGGGCCTGGTGGTGGGTGCCCCTGCACTGCTGGGGGGGGGGTGAGACATGGGTGGGGGCCTGGTGGAGGCTGCCCCTGGTGGCTGGGGGGTGGGGGTGGTGTGAGACATGGGTGGGGGCCTGGTGGAGGCTGCCCCTGCACTGCTGGCGGGTGGGGGTGGTGGGAGACATGGTGGGGGCCTGGTGGAGGCTGCCCCTGGTGGCTGGGGGGTGGGGGTGGTGTGAGACATGGGTGGGGGCCTGGTGGAGGCTGCCCCTGGTGGCTGGGGGGTGGGGGTGGTGGGGAACATGAGTTGGACATGGGTGGGGGCCTGCTGGCAGGTGCCCCACAGTGCTGGGGGGTGGGGGTGGTGGAGAACATGAGTTGGACATGGGTGGGGGCCTGCTGGCAGGTGCCCCACAGTGCTGGGGGGTGGGGGTGGTGGGGAACATGAGTTGGACATGGGTGGGGGCCTGCTGGCAGGTGCCCCACAGTGCTGGGGGGTGGGGGTGGTGTGAGACATGGGTGGGGGCCTGGTGGAGGCTGCCCCTGGTGGCTGGGGGTGCAGGGGGACATGCGTTGGTGGGCAGTAGTGCAAGTTGACATGTGGGTTGGTTGGGGGGCATGGCCATGGTGGGTGGGGTGCCTGTAGGACATGTGCAGGGTAGGCCCCTGTGGTGTGAGCCACCTGCAGGGGCCGTGGAGGGTGTAGAGGGAACACCTGGGAGGGCCCACACGTGCAATTCACGTGTGGTGCTCCCCGCGCACCCCTGTAATACACGTACCCTGATGGAATCGCGTGTGGAACTTCCCGCGCACCCCTGAAATACACGTACCCTGCTGGAATCGCGTGTGTAACTTCCCATGCACCCTGAAATACACGTACCCTGCTGATATCGCGTGTGGAACTTCACACGCACTCCTGAAATACACGTTCCCTGCGGAAATCGCGTGTGTAACTTCCCCTGCACCCTGAAATACACGTACCCTGCTGATATAGCATGTGGAACTTCACGCGCACCCCGAAATACACGTACCCTGATGGAATCGCGTGTGGAACTTCCCGCGCACCCCTGAGATACGCGTACCCTGCTCGCACGGGCCCAATCGCGTGTGGAAATTCCCGCGCACCCCTGAAATACACGTACCCTGCTGGAATTGCGTGTGTAACTTCCCATGCACCCTGAAATACACGTACCTTGCTGATATCGCGTGTGGAACTTCACGCGCACCCCGAAATACACGTACCCTGATGGAATCGCGTGTGGAACTTCCCGCGCACCCCTGAGATACGCGTACCCTGCTCGCACGGGCCCAATCGCGTGTGGAAGTTCCCGCGCACCCCTGAAATACACGTACCCTGCTGGAATCGCGTGTGTAACTTCCCATGCACCCTGAAATACACGTACCCTGCTGATATCGCGTGTGGAACTTCACGAGCACCCCTGAAATACACGTTCCCTGCGGAAATCGCGTGTGTAACTTCCCCTGCACCCTGAAATACACGTACTCTGCTGATATCGCGTGTGGAACTTCAGGCGCACCCCGAAATACACGTACCCTGATGGAATCGCGTGTGGAACTTCCCGCGCACCCCTGAGATACGCGTACCCTGCTCGCACGGGCCCAATCACGTGTGGAAATTCCCGCGCACCCCTGAAATACACATACCCTGCGGAAATCGCGTGTGTAACTTCCCCTGCACCCTGGAATACACGTACCCTGCTGATATCGCGTGTGGAACTTCACGCGCACCCCGAAATACACGTACCCTGATGGAATCGCGTGTGGAACTTCCCGCGCACCCCTGAGATACGCGTACCCTGCTCGCACGGGCCCAATCGCGTGTGGAAATTCCCGCGCACCCCTGAAATACACGTACCCTGCTGGAATCGCGTGTGTAACTTCCCCTGCACCCTGAAATACACGTACCCTGCTGATATCGCGTGTGGAACTTCACGCGCACCCCTGAAATACACGTTCCCTGCGGAAATCGCGTGTGTAACTTCCCCTGCACCCTGAAATACACGTACCCTGCTGATATCGCGTGTGGAACTTCACGCGCACCCCGAAATACACGTACCCTGATGGAATCGCGTGTGGAACTTCACGCGCACCCCTGAGATACACGTACACTGCTCGCACGGGCCCAATCGCGTGTGGAAATTCCCGCGCACCCCTGAAATACAAGTACCATGATGAAATCGCGTGTGGAACTTCCAGCGCACCCCTGAAATACGCGTACCCTGCTCGCACGGGGCCAATCGCGTGAGGTACTTCCCGCGCACCCCAGTGATACACGTAGCCCGCTTGCTGTGCTGGTACAGGGTTAGCGCAGCCCTTTGCGCTGGATTGGGTATGTTGATGGCTTTTCCCTGCGCGGGAGGCGTTCTTGGGGGCGTAACTGGCGCTGCTGTAGGGTCGCTGCACCACTGTGCGCCACGGCTGGTTTTGGTGGCTGGAATCCATGAATACGCTGTGCGCGGAAAGGATTTTAGCGCACGCGGCTGGCGCAGGGATTCGCACGCGCACACTGTGCGCCAGCCGCGTGCGCCACTTGTGCGCTGAATTCTATGAATTACCCCCTAAGTGTTTTCTTCTATTGAAAAATGATGTCACTCTTTGTAATGTTTTTTCCTGTGTTGTCACGTCTGATGAAGTCGATACAGATGCAAATTTGGAGGCTTGCGTTCCTTTGCTGCACAGAGCCTGGTAAATCCTAGGACACACCCTAGAAAGAAAGGTGCCACTTTGAGGGCTTGTGTGCATAACATACCTACAGTCTTGATATGTTATTGTTTATGTGGTGTAGATTAAAATGCCATTTGCTGCGAATATTACCAAAAAAGAGGGGTGCGAATGACGCTCCACGCAACTGCGCACTATACAGACTGCTTCTGTTGTGCCTCCACATGTCAAGTATCCAGCATAAACATTTGCAAAGTGGGCCACCCTTCTAGGCATGCACTGGCACTGCATGAGGACACTGGCAGGCATGGCTAAAGCTAGGCATGAAAAGTTGTTCCTGGCATTTGATAGCTGTGTATTTTCCTGGCATATATGTTGGCTGGACTTGCAAGTCTGAACCTGGGAATATGAAGATGTCCCTGGCAGATATGGCCCTACATGGGAACCTGGAGCATTAGTAGATGAGTGTATCACACGGACATATACAAATGATTTTGGAGTCACTCAAAGCCTACTTATAAGTTGTCCTGCTTGTGCCCCAGAAATTCAGAGATTGGCTCTGTGGCTGCTAATTTTAACATATTTAATTGTACTGTACTACTCAACGTCACGGCAATGAAGAGTTGGCATTGAAACTTGCAAAGTGCATGATGGCCCCATGTCAGAGGCGAGTGCTTAACCCTTGAGCTGTCCACCGGTCCAATGCTCCAGAGGCTCATGATCAAGTCAGGAGGGGCAGACGCCTGCCTAGGGACCCGAAGGGCAGCAGGCCCTGAGGATATGCGTTGCAGGGGGCTAGGCTAATTTGCACAATATGTATTGACATGATCAGTAGCGACATCACACTAAATACCATTACAAGCAGTGTTAGGCTTCACTACTCTATGATACCTTTGGTAAAGACATTAAAGGACGTTTTCACGTGTAAAAATAGTGACTATTATAAATATATAACAACTCAATAGTTTAGTAAAGCATGGGGGTTTCTCTTTTTAGCAAAATATGCAAACCAACTGACATCTAGCGACACCTATTATATTTATTTATTTATTTGCATTTTTAAAGCGTTCACACAGCCCGGGGGCATCGAAGCGCTGTTACAGGAATATGTCTTAGTTGCGTATTTATAATGCATTTAGTACCCAGAGGTTTCTAAGTGCGTGTCAGCAGATAAGCACAGTGAGATTTAATGATTTGCCCAGGATCACACATTTTGTTAAAGTAGTGAAATTAGTATTTTGACCCAGACTGTGATTTAAGCAATTGACTACATATCTTCCCAGCAATAGGACACATACATACTTTTTAAGATTTGGGTTTCCAAAAACGAAATAACTAGTTTTTCTATCACCTTGAAATGTACACAAATCACATAAGAAACCAACCTGACACTACACACATTGTTATAGAGCACAACAAATGCGCAATTGCAGTAGCAGCCTGCAAAGGAATGTGGACCTAAAAACAATATCATTTGGTTTAAAAAAAAGGTATTGACAGTGAAGGAGAATTTAATATAAGTTAATCTGCTTGAGACATTTATTTACACAGCATGTAGCGTCTCCCCTACCATTTATTATCACCCACCATCAGACCTTTTAAGGACATCCTTCCATAACCAGGCACCCCTGTGTCTGTATCAGCAACCTCTAATTGGTTGATTGAAATGAGGTTGACACAAAGCTGAAATTGGGGGTGCTGGTGGAGCACACATTCTTATCTAAGTGGCTGCATTTTAATTGTTTTCTTGATCATATATGATATATAAATATATATGTCATATTTATGATATATGCTGATATATGTTGATATATGCAGCTGTGACTGCATCTAGGTGAGCAGCTAGAGAAAGCACCTGCCCACCTCACATCACAGATATGCCCCCCTTTTACTCCTTTCCCTCCTGCTTTAATTTTCTCCCATACCGCAGTCTGTTTGCCCTCCTTTTTTCCTTACTATCAATTTCCTCTCTACTATCCCATTCTTTCCTGCTCTCTTTGAATGCTATGTCATCCTCTGTTCTGGCCTCATTCCCTTAATCCTCCTCTCCCCTTTTCTTTCTCCATTTCTGCCAAAGGTTCTTTGTTCTGAAGATAACACACTCTTCCTCATTTTGCTGCTATTTGCATACTCCCCTGCCTTCCTTCACTCAATTATTCCCTCCCCCGTATAACCTACTTCAGACCAATTGCCTTAACATTGCTGTCCCTCCACTGCCCATTCCTCACTCACTTGCCTCACTCCTCTACCTTTCTCCTGCCCTCCCTCACTCTTCATTTCTTCCTGACTCTTTAGAACTCCATTATCCCACATTCTCCTTACACTCCTGAGCCCCCTTCTCTATATCTCCTGCCCTTTAGTCCTCTTCACCCTGCATTTGCCGTCACTCTTGTGGCTTATTCACCCTTTTACCCTCACCTGGATCCGTTCAATCACTTTATCTCCTGCCTTGCCTCACTCTCAAGCTCTCTCTCACGCTCCTGCCTGCCTTCATTCTCCACTATCCTGTTCCCTCATTGTTCATGCTACCTGCCCCTTCTCTACTTTTTTCCCTCGCTATCCTGCCCTTATTCCCTCTCCATTTCCATTCACTGCCCTGCAGCAGGCCCCTTTTAATCTGGAGGGGATATGGAGGTGGTGGGTTGGAGTTAAGGGGTCTTTCAAGTGCCACAAGCAGCACCCACAAAACCTATAGTATGTTTTGGGATTAAAAGGTGAACTCCTTTAAATGTATGTTAAATGACATTTCAAGTGTGTGGGGTAAGAACACCGGGGACATGCACAAAATGGTTCTGCATGCTGTTGGAATGATCTAATATTATTATCCTACTCTGCACGGAGTGGGATTGGTGCGCACTCGAAAACACCCTACCCTTCCTACCAAAACAGGCAAACACGCCTCATTGGTTGCAAGTTACTTATAAAGGGGAAAATATGTGTGAAAATGGAACACAGGATGATCAAAGAGTATGTAACACAGGCAACAGAATGCTGCAAAAGGATCAAAGATGTGTCGGCATGGGTCAAGTTCAGGGATGATACATTTTATTAATATTGCGCCCATACACAAGTGTTTCAGGGCGCGGTGAGGCAAGGGAGGAGTACAAGGGAGGACAAAAAACAACTATCTTACTAGGCCCAGTGACACTGAGCAAGCCAACGCTCCAGACAGAGTTCCACACCTGACCCAAGATCCCCAAAAGCACATTCGGATGGGTCTCTTTTGTTTACTGTTGTATACAAGAAAGCCTAATGCCCATTTTATTAATCTCATCCTACTTTCTGTATGGTTATTATTCAACGTTCTTGTTATGTCGTTCTCCTATTATGGGGTGTTTTATTTTTGGCACAGCACTCTGTCTCTACTATGCATATAAAGTAATTTCTTTAGGGCCTCATTACCCGGTAGGCGGTGAGCCATGGCGCTATTAGCGCCATGGCTCATGCCGGTAAAATACCGGCACCGCCTTGGCGGAAAGGGGATTTACCGCCCCATTCCAAGGTTGGAGGGGCGGTAAATCCCCTTTCCGCCATTGCCCTTCCCCATTTCTGCCCCATAGGGCTCTATGGGAATGGGGAAGGCGCTAATTACGACACTGCAATTTTGCGGTGCCGTAATTAGCTCCGAGGTCCCTTAGCGGGTTGGATTTTAACGCCTGCAAAAAGCAGGCGTTAAATCCCCCAACCCACAAAGGGACCTCGTAGTAAGGCGGTAGGGATTTACCGGTACCGGTAAAATACCGGTACCGGTAAATCCCTACCGCCATCCGTGTAATGAGGCCCTTAGTCTCAGGGTTGGGATAATGGCCATTTTGCAGGCCTGGCCCCAGCCACACTGCTGCTGCCTCTGAGCCCCATTGCTGTGCTGTTGCTGCTATTCAAGGCCTGGCTCTCCATCCTGCTGACAGCCCTGGCGCAGGCTCCCGCTGGAGCAAGGCTTCGAAGTACCGTGCGCCGGTGCTGATTAATCGAAGCGACCCAGTTTTCAGCAAGTGCCAGGACAGCAGCTGCTGCTAGCATTGGGTGCCACCCCCGCCAGGGTGACAGATCATCCCTGGAAGGAGTGACTCAGTGCTCTTCAGGCACAGTAACCTGATTAGGAGAAGCACGAGGCCAAAAATACATGCTGCCTGCGGGCACAGCATGCCCCTGGTGTTATCGAGGGGGCATTAGTCATGCCAGGCTCGCTAACTTCGCACAAACAGCGCACTTGTGGGCACTAAACAACCACAAATATAATGTGATCTTTTGCTAATCAAAGATAAATATTAGGGTATGTTTCTGATTTGTGGGCCCCGGGCGGCAAAGGATGTGTGGGGCCCCTTCATTTGCATCACAGAACATGATATCTCAAAATTAGTCATTAATATCTGTAAATAAACTGATGTTCAGTATCTGAACTGTAACTGTTACTATTACGGCTGTAGCACTATGAGGAGCGAGGCTTATTTTGGAGTAGTCGACCGAGTGAGCTAAATCATTTGTAGAGATGGGTAACACAAAAGAAAGTACTGTGACAAGGAAGAGCAGGACAAAGAGTAATGAAGATCACGGTAAGGAATCCAAACGTAATCCAGCAATATAGGAATCCTTATAGAAATAGGTTAAACAAAAAGAGTACAGATGTGTTATTTTCACCCCACCATGAAGACTGCAAATACCAGAATACAATTCCACAAAATTAGTAAAAATGGGTTGTGGGCTGTCTTTCAGCCTGATCACGACTTTGCCGTTACCGTACGGTAATAGCCCTACCGCCGAACTCCCCGGCGCTAATAGCGCCGGATCACGAGTTCGGCGGTAAAGTAATTCCCCATTCCCCATTGAACGCATTCGGGAATGCCCCATTCCCCATTGGGCTCATTGGGGAATTTTCGCGCTCTTACCGCCGGTGGATTTCCCGCCGGCGGTAATAGCGCGAATTTTTGGCGGATTTCCCCCCAGCTCAGAGCTGGGGCGAAATCCGCCTAAGCCCTAATTCGGCGGAACCTTAAATCCGGCGGTATTAGCGCTACCGCCGGATTTAAGGGTTACCACCAAAGTCGTGATCAGGCCCCTAATCATAACAAAAGATAATGTGAAATTGTAACCCTTTGCATCGTTTTGCGAAATTCATACTTTATACAATGCAAGTGAAATGTTATACCCCCTCATCCCCCCCAAAAATATTGAACACGCCAAATGGGGACATATGAATACTATCAACATATTTTAGTTGTCAGATTTGGTGGCAACTCGTTTCTCTGTATATACTTTCAGAATACAATGGCCCTTTTCAACCCCTTGTCCAAAACAAAGGTTCTTAAATGGACCATTACGTTAAACAAAGATCTTGATAAACCCTACCTGTGAAGCCCCACGGGTCTGATGGGCTGTTGGGGAGGTGGGCGGGAGGTATTTGTCTCTAGAAGCAAGTCACAGGGGTTGGGAGCTGACAACACGGCTTCGCTAAAACAGGCACAAAGAAAAGCCATGTGACTGGAAGCATCCCAGCCCTCGTTATTTCTTACACTCACAGCAGAAGGTAGCTGTGGGGCCCCCAAGAGTGGAGGGCCCGGGGCGATGGCACAGATTGCCCATGCCTCGGCCGGCTTTGGTTGCTTGCTCTCCAGACTTGCTGTGCTCACACTACTAATTGAATTGAAGGTAATGATCAAAGAGGAATTGGGATGATGACAAGAAATTCGTGGCTGTAGATGAAAACGAATTGGGGTGACGATGGGTGGCAATGAAATCAGGTGGATATTTAATCTGGTGCATACACGCCTTTTGTGGAGGGGCGGTAGAAAATAAAATGAAAGTGGGACACTGAAAAATGGACTAAAATGTACAAAACAAGGGAATCGGCTGTGTGCAGCGAAGGATATTTCAGAGGTAACTGGAGAGTTGAGAGTTTACAGTGAAAGAGATTAAGTGGTCAGGGGAGGGAATGTCCGAGAAAGAGTTTTTCTGGCAGACTTTTTTCCTGTTGATTTTTTACATGGTTTTTCACCTAGTAGTGGCAGTGCTGTGCACTGGCTTTCGTGGTCATTGTGTAAATGGCCATCGTTGCGGCCTGCTTTTACTCAGCTGCAGCAGAGCTATGCGAAAAATCAGACTCAACTGAACGGTCACGAGCAGGCGTGGCTCGTCCATATTATGCAATGGGGTAATGACCCACCACCACCGCCTATTATGGATGAGCCAAAGCCAGGCCAGCGAAAGTACTCCCAACCACCCCTCGGCTGACTTCAACTGTCAAAGGGAATCTGACTGCGTAAGTTTCCCAACGGGCCCTCCAAAGCGGGGTGTGCTTTGCTTCCCCAGCATTGCACGGCGCATTTGGGATGCAGGCTGTGGAAGTGCAGGCCTAAATGTTCCAAAGGGCGGCTCCTGTGCCTCCCTACACATTTAGGTACTCCTGGGCAGTGCAACAGAATTTAGACGCAGACTGGCCTATGTTGGTGGGTCAGTCGAAATATGCATTCTCATTGTGACATGGCATGCCTTAATGTGCATAAAATATAAAGCAAACATGATAGGTTTTGTTGCAGGGCTAGGCTGGCCTACTTTAGTATAGCCAGTCTGACCGTATAGTCCGACTGTGGTACAGCATTTTTAGTGGACATAAAGAGTAAAGCAAACATAGTAGCAGTTGGTACACTTGTTCAGCGGAGAATTGCCTAGCATTGCGGTGCTAGACTGCCCAAGTGGGTGAGACCAGACTGATATGTAAATGCAATTTTTCGTCTCTGTGAAAGGTACAGTGAACTGAAAGGTGGGTGTAGACCCTCCTGAGTTGGCACCTTCCTAGAGAATAGGTTATTTGGTCATATTCATTCTCGGTAGATGGGCTCCCAGAACTTTTTGTCATGTTCTTACATGCTAGACTGGCCTATATTGGTGAAGTCAGACTTGACATGGTTTCTTATTGTGACAATGGTATTTTAGTGGCAAAGCCATCGGCAATAGGCACCTACATGGTGATACTGGCAGATATTGGCAGAACCAGCACGGAGATGTTTTTTCATAGTACAGCCTTCGAAGTTAAGATTTTATAAGCTGGAGCTAAAACCTGCTCCTCGGTGTTAGGCATATTGGTAGGCAGGAGCTACTTCTGGGGAAAAAAGATCGAGCGCACAGCACACTGTAAATCTGACATCCATAAAAAAGGCAAAGACAAGTTTTTGCCCACTATGTTTCATTCATTATGTTTAAAAATGTACTTGATCCACTTAATTCTAATTCTCAAATACTCAAAGTTAATGTTAGTGTGGTGTGGGCGAGGGGTACAGCCATTACTGTATTCCATTAAAGCACCACCATTATTATTACATCATATTATACATCTACTCACATTCAGCCTGA
The DNA here is from genome assembly GCF_040938575.1 of Ambystoma mexicanum. Classification (NCBI taxonomy): domain Eukaryota; kingdom Metazoa; phylum Chordata; class Amphibia; order Caudata; family Ambystomatidae; genus Ambystoma; species Ambystoma mexicanum. The sequence goes on from NC_090929.1 coordinate 1,094,691,904, forward strand.
GTGTGCACGGTAGCCTACTATTGCTTTCAGCCTGATTGTGTAAGTTAGCCTACTATTGCTTTTAGCCTGACTGCGTAAGTTAACCTAATATTGCGTTTAGCCTGATTGTGTAAATTAGCCTAATATTGCTTTTGCCTGATTGTGTAAGTTAGCCTAATATTGCTTTTAGTCTGATTATGTAAACTAGCTTAATATTGCTTTTAGACTGATTGTGTAAGCTAGCCTAATATTACTTTTAGCCTTATTGTGTAAGTTAGCCTAATGTTGCTTTTGCCTGATTGTGTAAGTTAGCCTAATGTTGCTTTTAACCTGACTACATATGTTAACCTAATATTACGTTCAGCCTGATTGTGTAAATTAGCCTAATTTTGCTTTTAGCCTGATTGTGTAAGTGAGCCTAATATTGCTTTTAGCCTGATTGTGTAAGCTAGACTAATTAGTGTATTTAGCCTGATTGAAGGTACAGTGCATTCACAGTATAGGTTTTAAATGTAGGTGCATTTCACCCACAGTGTCTGTGAAAATCGGTGCTTTTCACTCACAGTATATGTTTTAAATCTAGGTGCATTTTCCCAACTGTCTGTTTGAATATAGTTGCTTTTCCCTTACAGCATATGGTTAAAATCTAGGTGCAGGTGAATATAGGTGCATTTTGTGCCTGCATTGTTTCTTTAAATGTAGGTGCATTTCACCCACAGTGTCTGTTTGAAAGTAGGTGCTTTTCGTTCACTGTATATGGCTTGATTCAAGGTACATTTTCACACACTGTATGCTCTTAATCTATACGATCCTTTCATGCACAGTGGGTGTTCAATCGAGGTGCCTCACCATGCCCCACCCTGCCCACATCAGCGGCGTGCCTTGGCACCCCAAAATGAGCCAATGTCACACCTCTACTGACTCCCCATCGCCACAATCTAATGCCCACACACACCAACTCCTTCTCAACCCCTTCCCTTACCAGCCACTCTGGCATCTCCCTCTTTCCTGCGTCCTCCACCCACCTCCACCTCACATCCCCTAAAATCCACTCCCCCTTATGTCCCCCACACCTCGTGGAAAAGAGTAGCACGCTGGCGCTCTAAGGCCCAGAACTTCAGCCCCTGTCCACCAATACTTCTCCCACACCACCTATCTATTCCTCCCAACACTCTCCTCCCACCCCAACCACATCCTGGCTCTCTTCACCTCCCCGCTAAAATGCCCTTCTCCTACCAACCGTCCACATACTCCACCCACTCAGAAAACACCACTTACCCACCTCCGCACCTACAGCACCACAATTGAGCACCACTCTGCTATGCTCCATCCCTGTCACACTTCGCTGGCACCCCCGCACAAACCTCGCCTGCCATCCCCTATTGGACCCCTCACCAAAAGCCACACCAACTTTCCCACATACTCATTAACGCCAGATCTGTCTAAATAAATATACAACATTTTTGACTTTATCTCTAATGAAACTCCTGATATTCTATTCATCACTGAAACATGGTTCATGGACAATGATGGGCCCATTTCACATGAGGCTTTCCCCCTAGGCTTCTCCCTGATCGTACAAAATAGGCCCAGCAGAGCCGTCCTCAGCAAAAAAAAGCTCTCACTCATATCCACTGAAAACCTACCTGGTAACTCCGATTGCAAATCATTACTAGTAAGGATCATGCTTGGCCACTCCCTATCAGCCACCTTAATCCTACATCCATCCCTCACTATATTAGGAGATTCCAACCCAATGACCCGTTCTCTAACTGACAACTTGGAAGATTTCAGCTTGACTCAGCGGAGCTCCCTCCAACTCACACTGCAAGTCATGCACTCAACACCCTTTTCAGCACATCAGACCTACTGTCCATCCTCCCATCTCACCTACTAATCTGGACAGATCACTATGCTATATTCTTCTCTCTCATGCAAGAGAAGTGTTCTGTCACCCCCCTCCTGCCCCGACTCCACCAACACCAACTCTGTCCCCTGCCCCACTGTACCCCTCTGGAATAAAGTCATCATAAATTCTGATCTGGCCAATTCCCTCCAAAACACTCTTCCAGTCCTCCCATCGCAGGGTAGATACCCGTCCATCAACTTTTTTGATCCTTGGCTCACCAATGCCCTGATCCTCCTCACACCAACCAGACAAATCTCTCAGAGATCAGGCCCCACACCTCCCTCAAATCTGTTAAAACCAGCAAGCCTTGCCTAGCTCAAACTTGGAGGGCTAACCACACTCCTCAAAATGAAATCGCTTGTGCACAATTAAAAAGGGCCTACTTGACCAAGATAAGAAAAGACAAACAAACCTTCTATGAAAACCAGATTTCTAACTACAAAAACCTGAGCTGGGAAATTCACACAATCATCACTGAATTTGAGACCCCGAGCTGCTCGAACCCTCCCTGGCCAAACTTGCAAGCCTTCTGCGACACACTATCTGACCACTTTCACAACATCTCCATGGAAAGACATAGCCTCATGCTCTCCAAACTAGCTTTGGCCACCCTCCCTTCCTTCTGTCCTATCCCTCCATGGCCCACTCAGCCACTCCTCTTCTCATTCTCGCCTATCTCTCACTCTGAGTTCCTCAAAGTCCTAGCACTAAGCTGGCACTCAGGCTCCCCTGGAGATCCATGGCCATCTACAATTCTTTACAAATTCCTAACTACAACATGTGCTGACAACAATGACTGGGCCATTATTTACAACTCTCATCTGGTATCTTCACATAAGCCTTCAAAACCTCATATGTCAAACACCTTCCCAAAAAACCCTCTCTCGACCCTTTCCTTCCTTCAAATTACAGACTCATCTCAAACACCCATTTCATTGCTAAACTGATTAACCACGCAGCTTACAAGCAACTCAGAAGCCAACATTCTCCTCGACCCAGCCCAAACTGGCTTTAGACCCCATTGAGGAACCAAATTTGTGCTTGTGTCCATCTGGGATGATCTAAAAAGAACAGCTGACTTAGATGGATGCGCTGCACTCATCCTGCTCGATCTGTCTGCTGCCTTTGATGGATTTACGTGAAATTACTGAATTGAAAAATCTGACCACTAAAAGGACTCCCACTCCCCCACCTTACACCTATACATTTTTATTAACTTTACCCCTGACATATATATATGCGTATAAATGGGGGTTGGACTTTTGGTGGTCGGACTTTTCCACCTCAGTAATTTCATCCTATTCCCCTTTGACACCATTGACCACACAATTCTCATAGACAGGCTTCACACACTAGGTATCAGAGACAGTGCCCAGAAATTGATCTTATCATTCCTCTCTAATCAATCCCAAATCATGCTCATTCCGCCTTTCACCTCAGTCCCTCATCCTGTCCCAATAGGGGTCCCTCGGTGAGCCTCCCGGTCACCCCTTCTCTTCACTCTTTACCTCAGGACTATGCCGGCACTCATCCGCTCTCACAACTTCTTATGCTATAACTATGCAGATGACACCTAGATCATTTTCAAGATCCCCAAAACACCAACATTCTCCCGACCAACCTCTCCTCCTGACTCTCTGCAAATGATCACTAAATGACAGCCAACAACTTTCTCCTCAATCCTGGCAAAACTGAGATACTACTATGCAGCAATACCAACCTCATCCCCAACCAATACCCTGACCAGATGCCCGAGGAGCCCCGCCGGCAGTTTTCACCTCTGTAAAACATATGGGATATACAATGGACTCAGAGCTATCCCTCTCTCAACACAGAGTTCCTCCAGTACAAGATCACCCACTACCATCCAACCAGATCACTCTGATCAGACTCAGCACTCCTCATAATCCCCCCTCACAACTCCACCAGATTAGGTTGATTCGCCTTCTCTATCTAAGCCACCTCCATTGGAACTTCCTTCGACTGCCCATCCACTGCAACAAACAGTACATCTCCTTCCGAAAGGACCGACAAATGTGGCTATTTCCAGTGGCATCCTGAAGCGTGCAGTGGAAGGGAGTCCCTCCCCCATCTCCACAACATCATCATCACTCTTCCAGCCACTGCTGCGTCCCTATCCAAACAAGTTTGCTCTGCAAGGTGGAGCATAACATGGATTAGCCATCCCCCAACAACGACAGTGCAAAACCCTTTAGGGACATGACCTGAAATCCGAAACAGTGCTGGCAGTTGTTGCTGGGCTTGCATTGCAAACGGGCAACCCCAAGTGGCACCAGCTGTTATCGCAGTGGCCGGCCTCTCAAATTGGCAACCACAAAACACTATCCATACAACTCAATCTCCCACTGACTGCAGGTACGCCTCTCATGATTCCTGCCCCTCATGTTCCATTGCCCTCCAAGATGTCAGGCTGGAGCCAGGCCACGATCACCTACATGGCCCTCAAGGGCCTCTCCATCCCTCCAAAGACCCACTTGGAGTCAGACTTGGTGTTTGTGGCACCAGACTCACTCACTCCCATAGGATAACATTGGGGATTGGACTTGTAGTGCATTGATGGGGACAAGATTGATGCCCCCACATATTTCAGTTCCCAGAACTGTATGTGCAGTCTAGTCTTTTGGGTGTGGTTCAGCCCAGAGACACCTGGGATACCCAGAGACTATTTAAGCCACACCCAGGCTGAGAAACATGCTTTGTGTTTTCTACACCTGCAGCGTGACACTCACCGTGTTCGGATCGGTCTCCAGTAGGCCTGCATCTTTCTTCTACGCTCAGCTCCTGCAAGAACAAGAACACTGTTAGGAACAGCCTTACCTTGCGGCGCTTCTGCCCATCATTCATCGCTTCTTCTGTTCTGCGGGCATCTTCGGCGGTGTCATTCCCATCCCGGCACGCTGCTTCCCAAGGAAAAGGGATAAGAACAGAAAAAAGGCATTAGTAAGCATTCAGCAAATCTTCGCTTATTTTTAAAGACTGTACGAGCTTCAAATGCTTACCTGAATCCCAGCCGCTCTGAGGGAACTCTGTCTCCGGAACTTCCCATCCATCTGCAAGAGGGAAAAGACACTCCAGGTTAGCGTGGAAACATCTAGAGGCACCGCATACCGTGCTTACTCACTGAATTTCTTCTTCATAACCGGCATCCACGATGAAAACGTTGCGGCACCTAAAAGACACAGAAAAAGAACTCAGTTCGATACAAATACGAAAGGGTCGCATCGTGAATCGCGCTCTCACTCACCTTCAGCGCTACTCATCTCAGCAGCATGTCGCCATCCCCGGATGCCGGCCATCATCTAAGGAAGGAAAGGAACGAAGTTAGAGAACTTTTCAAAAGACTCATCATACTTACCTGTCGGACTCTTGCCAGTGAAGAAACTAGGCAGCAACAAGCCTGCATCAATCAACGCGCCCCTGCGCTGAAAGCAGGACGGAGAGCAAACGTTCCAAGAAAACAAGGTGAGCTGTGGATCAAAGGGAAAGGTTGGACCCCGGGGAAGAAGGGGTTCAAGCACACAGAGACAATAGGGAGTCAAACTCTACCAATCCTGTGTTTCAGGCCCAGTCTCCAGTCAAGTAGACTCCAGGGAAGGGTTCAAAGTCGTAAGAGGTCAGAACAGGCTGAGTGACATCCCTGTGGATACCAGGTGAGCGTTACAATGCCAGGCTGTGGCTAATGTTGCTGATACTTGCCTGCTAACGGTAAAAAATGCATTAGCTGGGTTGTTGGGAGTAGGAAATGTATTGCACTAAGATTGGCTGAGAGGGATAGAACATGTGTTAGACTTAAATGGACTCTTGGGGGTAAAAAATGTGTTACACCTAGATGGATTGCTGGGGGTAGAACATTTGTCACACTGATGGATTGCTGGGGGTAGGAAATGTAGTGACCTTAAACCGTTTGCGAGGAATAGGAAATGTGTTAGACTTAGACGGACTGTTGGGGGTAGGAAACGTGTTAAACTTAGATGGACTGTTGCGGGTAGGAAATGTATTACACTTATTGGATTATTGGGGGGGAGGAAACATCTCACCCCAGTTGTATTTTGGGGGACAGGACATTTGCTATACTTAGATGGATTGCTGGGGGTAGGACATTGTTGTAATGTGCTTCGATGGATGCATGGAACTTATGATGTCAGAGAGAATTCTCTGGGAATGCTGTTGTATGAGTGAAAGAGTGTTCTGACTGAAGGTTCTACACTTAGGCAGTTGAAGAGAGCTTGCCTGGGTGATGGGTGCCAGTGGGCTCCCATGAGACATCTTAATGTAATTTGAAGTAACCACAACAAAGGAATTTACCTGTAATTGATCTGAAGTGCCTGCAGAGCTACTTTATATCAATGTCGATGTGCTGGTCTCCCTGTGGAACGTGGAAACAGACCTGCTTGGCAGAAACAGAAGTTTGAGCAAAGAAATCTGCTGCAGGGGGTGCAGAAAAGGAGAGAGACGATCCAATGGCCCTAAGAAAAAGTCCCATCACCCAGGGAAAAGTAGGGGGTGTTGCATCACTCAGTAAGAAATCCCAGGGCAAAGTAGAAGTGGCCCACGGCAAAGAATAAGATATCCAGGGTGAGAGAAGAAAAGTGAGCTCCAGGGTTAAGCAGCATGAGTAACCCAGACCTCAAAGTATCATCCTGGGCGCAGGAGAGGTGTTGTACCACCCAGTGAGAAGACCCAGGGCATGTATGAAGGGTGTTATGTCACCCAGGGTAAAAGGCAAAACCCAGGTCACAAGATAAGGAAAAGAAAGTGACCAGAGAAGGAAAGGGTGCCAGCGCATGTGAGAAGATCCAGGGCAGTAAAGCTGGTTTTGCCCTGGTCAAAGGAAGAAGAACCAGGGTGAAGATGCATTCCTCAGGGTGAGAAAAAGAAGAGAGCAGCAGGGCAAGGGAAGAGTAAGAAAGCCCCCCGTGATGGTCTCCAAGTATTATCTAATATGAAAAACGGAGACCAGCACAAGAAGTAGAAGTAATAGTACAAGAGGTTCTCAGGGTGAAGAAAGGGGTGTCTGCAAGCAGCCAGAGCACCTGCTGGGCCCATTATCCCCATACCGATTTGCCTGAGGCCACCTGCTGAATTCTCATGGCAGTGCGATGGCTGCTGCGAGGGTGATGGCGGTTGCTAAAGGATGAAAGATAGGTGTCCTGGAAAGCAGCGAACAGAGGGATGAAGTACTAGAAGAGATTGTACATCTTCGGGGCATCCGTGGCAAGCTAGAAGGTCAGCAGTGAGTAGTTGAAGATCTGCGTGCATGTCCTTTGTCAAGTGGTGAATGATGATGTCAATGCAGGGCTAGCGAGCAGGTGAGAGGAAAAGACCCTGAAGCGTGTTTCCAACATGAAGGGAAGACACTGAAAGGTGGTCATGGCGACGCTTGCAACTTGGGGAAGCATGTCTCTGTTTACGCGTGCCAGGATTTGTAGAGAAATAGAATCGGCCACACACAAGGTTTTTTCCTGTGTCAACGGGCAACGTCTGGTGTGTGGCGACATGGTGAGAAGTCCATATGTGGGATCCTAATGGTAGAGTTTACACCGTTGATACTGCTCATCAGCAGAACGGTATCTTCAGTATTAACTTTTTAGTCTATATAAAAGGATATTTGTTTAAAGTGCAGCTGTGCCATGTCGACCGCGCATGATGATGTACAATGCACAAAGTGGTTTATGATTATCACTTTTAGCAGCAAAGTGGGAATAGTACATTGTATCAAAGTGAACATGTGAGGCTGTGTGCTGGTGTTTCAGCATGTACTTGCCGTGTTAGTTGCATTGTGTGTGTGTTTTGAATGGTGAGATGCTGTGGACATTGTTGAGGTTTGTTATAGCATTGCAGGTGGTTTCAATGTTTGTAGCATTAATCTCTGAGGAATTTCAGGTTAGAGCTGCGAATAGCAGCATGGACATTTAGGTACGGAGTGTCACGCAGAGCTTAAAATGCAGGATTGTAGAGATTATGTGGGTATAGAGGAGCACCCGAATGCCCCTGCAGGAAGTTCGCCCCCCTCCCACCTGTATTCTGGAAGCCTGAAATTGTACCATGTTTGACACCAGCGGTTGTGACCATTTCGCGACAAACCTTCGAGAGAAGGTATACACTAAGAAACCCTAAGAGATGTATTCCCGAAGAGCTGACAATCTCATGGAGGAACTCCCTGAAGAAATATGAAAAGAGCAAAAAAGGAGCTGGTGACGTCACAAGAAATTAGCATGACGCACATAGAAGACTGGCTGAAGAAGAGAATTTATGAACCTTATAAAAACTGATGACAAAGTGAAGAATCAAGTAAACTTTCCTAGGTGAAACAAAGATTACACATGTGACGAGCACTTCAGAAAATGCAAATCGTTCAATAACTGTACACAATTGCAGCAATGCAAGTAGACTAAACGATCATAGAAGCTGGCTATATGTAGTAAATAGACAAGATTGGTTATCTATTCTTGAAGTCAGTGAACATGAGATGCTGAATTATTCCTTGTGTAGGTGCAAAGAAAGAACACCATGAGTGCCAAGTTTTATTAATTTAAGACAATTAAATGCTGCAAAATAGGCCGAATTGGGGTCTCCTGTCACATGAGCCAAGGATGGAAATAGAGTTTGGCATGCAGTTCCAGGACTATGATAGCGCGTGCCCACACTCTCCTATATTCTCAGAGGCAAGAATACTTGCAAGGCTAAGTTCAAAGACAATCTTCATGGCAGAAGGCATGGGTGATGAGAGATGTTGGCCTAATTGGGTGGGGAGGTACAGTCAAGTCCACCTCCTGACAGCTGGCGTATGAGCTGAAGTGCTGTTAGTGAGCTGAATGTGCGAGACTGACACGAGCGTGCCAACCAATTGTAGAGGGCATATAACGAAGGGCCTTATAGTTTAAGAGCCAATGATATACCGTGTACCTAATAATTGTTGAAGATGACGTGCACTAGGTGTGGGCATGAGCTGTCCACCTGACTGTAATTGAACAATTACAACCCAACACCTTATAGAAAGTATACTTAGATGTTCCACATGAGCGTATCACAACCCCCCATAGGTTTCTCTTATTTGCCACATAGTATGAGTCACGTATGATGAATTTTTACTATATAAATGTGATTTTTTATGAAATGCTTCGAGAATGCTTGTGCGACGTCCGTTGATGTCCATTGTAACTCCCTGTTTTAGACAATTGATAATAAAACAGGCAAACTTTTCCATCTTCCTGAGTTGGTTCCGCTATTTGGTGTAAGAGTTACTCTGCTTCCCATCCACTGCATGATACGCTACCCAATGGACCTTATGTTCATGGGCAAGTCTTTAAGAAGAGATAACTTGTTTGAGGATTTGCAGGTGTAGAGCTGAATTGTCAGCTATGTTCCTTTAGGGCTATGTCAAGAAGTTAATTGTAATAGTGTTGTTTTTGCAGAACATATGTAATATTGTGTGATGAATACTGAATATTGAAAACATTGAAGAAATGTCCAGAGATGTGTACTAGTACTGACATGTATTGTTGGAGTGTGTGTGACTGCACCAGGCCTCTGGCCATGGTATTGGCCGAGCGACACAGCGCTCTTTAAATGTCACATCTGTGTATGTGGTGAAAGGATGGGACTACTTCTTTCGGTGTGTGGGTAAGTCATGGATAAATGGATCTGCTGTGAGGGTATGGATGCAGTATCCAAAGAGACATTGCTCTATAAAAAGGTGTGCATGTTGTATTAGGTTTAAGGGACTATGGGCCTCATTCCGAGTACGGCGATAACCAATGGCGCTATTAACGCCTTGGTTGACGCCGTACCCGGACCGGCAGCGCCTTGGTGGATGGCGGAATTACCGCCCCATTCCAAGGTTGGCGGGGCGGTAATTCCCCATTCACCAAGGCTCTTCCCCATTCCCAAATGAGCCCCCATAGGGCTCAATGGGAATGGGGAAGATGCAAATAACGGTGACCGTTCATTACGGTCACCGTTATTGGCTTGGAGGCCCCTTTGCGCCCTCGACTTTAACACCTGCTCAAAGCAGGCGTTATGGGCGAGGGCGCAAAGGGAACTCGGAGTATGGCGGTAAGGGATCACCGCCACCGGTCTCATTACCGGTGGCCGCTATCCCTTACCGCCATACTCGGAATGAGGCCCTATGTCTTCGGTGTCCGGTAGCTATTGGAAGAAGGTGGGTCTGCGAGTGTGTAGTCACCATGGAGTGACGCTGCTCGTTAAAAAGGTGTGCACGTTTTTTGTAGTGGGCTACATTCTCTTGCGTGAGAGGTAGTCAAGGCAGAAGGGGCTATCGGCCTCTATTTGTCAGAGTTACGCATCTCTTTAAAAACGATAGTGGTGTGATAGAGGAGTAGGGTGTGCATGTGCTATCCAGTTTTGATTGATATGTGACTGGGAGGAGTGTTAGTTGTTTCTATTTCTCTGTGTATGCGTAAGAGCATATGGCCCCCACTTTTCCTTGGTTGCCACAGAGTGGTTTGCACAGACCCATCTGTAGTATATGAATTACATGGTTTGGTCAACGTGAGACTATTACCTCTTATGCATGAGCATGAATGTTGTGTGGATGTTTGTAAAGGAAGGGAGATATGTTGTATAGTGCCTGTGGATGATGTATGGTGAGAGATATGATATGATATGATATGGCATTCATAATGCACCTGTACACAAATGTTTCTAAGCGTGACAAGACAAGGACGGAGAAACAAAGGCAGCACAAAACAATTATCTTACTAAGCCTTGTGTCATTCAGATCGTGCAAGTGCGGAAAAGGAAGGGAAATATGTTGTAATGTGCTTGGATGGATGCATAGAACCTATAACGCAGGAGAGCATGCTGTGAGAATGTTGTGGTATGGGTGAGAGAGTGTTATGAGCAGAGGTTCTACACTTAGGCAGTTGAATATAGCTTGTCTGTGTGATGGGTGCCAGATGTCAGGCACACACCCTTCAACTGCCTAAGTGTAGAACCTTTACCTATAGCACTCTCTCACTCATACCACAACATTCTCACAGCATTCTCTCTTACATCATAAGTTCCATGCATCCCTCCAAGCACAATGCAACATATCCCCCTTTCTTTGCCAGCTCTCACCATGCCTCATCAACAGGCACTATACAACATAAATGTACTATGCTTAGAAGGGTTTGAGAGGGATAGGACATGTGTCTTACCTAGATGGATCATTAGGGGATGCAAACGGTTTTGCACTTGGTTGGATCTTGCAGTTGGAAACCTTTATGCACTTGGAAGGTTTTTGGGGATAGGGAAGGACATTGCACTTAGAAGACTGCATATGAAGGTCAACACGTTTGCTGCACCTGGAGCAAACGGTGTAAATTACAACGTGCACTGCACATGAATATCTAAGACTAGCACAAGCTTGCCACTTAGAAGAGATTGGTAAGGCATCATTGTCAGCCCGCCTTTATGCGCGAGAACTATGCTGGTAACTTTCATTGCGCCTAAAAATCCTAAATCAGCATTGGTATCCTGACACTACAATCAGTAGATGGTTGCTAGCAGCATTTATAGAACTGGGAAGATATTTCAGTAAGACTTTCAAGGTAGCCTGTCTAAGATGCTTTCAAAATCCTATATCCTTGACCTCATGATAGCCTACCTTTCATGTCTAGAATAAATCAGAAGACTTGTGGGTAGCCTCTCCATACTGCCTAGAAGAGTCTACAAAGATAGCTGGCGTTTTGTCACCACAGAAGATCAGATGACACAATGACATCAAAGATAAGCTCAGTCTGAGCCCCAAGTACGCATAAACGTACCACTTTGGTGGACAGCTGCCGCAGACGTGGCTATCCATCCACGCACATTATAATGCAGCTACGACCTACTACAAAATCTGGTCTAGCTGGACACAATGTTTTTGGGCCTACTCACACCAGACTTGCCTCAACACCTCTGCCATTGGAATACAGAGACATCCTATGACAGAATTCCAGTGTAGCTGAACACATAACAAGTCTCTTGCACTCGCAAACTATCGTGACCCCCATCAGCACCCACCCACATGCTTAACGGTGCCTACCCAGCCCATCCAATCCTTAATAATGGCCATATGCACACGCGCCTTCTAAATCTCTATGTGAATGTTTGCCATACTCTGGACTGCGGTCCCCAAGGGCATTCCCCCCACAAGCACTTTGAGACTATAATAATGGTAAAAGGCACTACATAAATGGCAAATGCAATTACAATATGCATGTTTATAAGGGACCAGTTGGCCTAAAGGAGCTCCTGATAACTGCTGGTTTAAAGCTAACCAGGCTCTGCTAGGCTAGAAGCAGGAGCTAAATAGCTCCCAGCTCCAACAAGTTCGAACCCTGCGGTATAATTACTGGCATTATGCGCAAAGCAAATATTAAAATGTTCTGATATGGGAATGGTGGCAGATATTGCTGGAGAAAAACATGGAAATGTATGGGCAGCATGGAAATCTATGGGTGCAGCGGTCATGAAAAGGTTTTTTATACCGCATGTGTTTTCTTTATTTATTTTTTATTGTGGTGTGGTTTATAAATAAAACCTTTCACAAACATAAGTCAATACAAATGAATACACAGAATAGGCAGTTACAAACATACAACAGACTATTTCCATGACAAAGTCTACAGCCTGTACAGACTTCCTTCCTTTCCCTCCTAGGATTTAGGCATTCAAGAGTGGGCAGCTGATTTAATTTGAAACACATATAAATATATCGAGTCTTTGTGCAAGGAAACGGGTCAATGTATTTCGATAGGTGGTCTCTTCTTCTAACAAAACTTGCATATTCTTAATAGAGCTTGTAGGACCTCAATGATTCAATAGTCACCATCCAATCTACAGTTTGGATTAAGTTTTATGCAGGTTTGTTATCAACTCCTCGAGATTAGAATCAAGTAGTGCATGCATTCTGTCCCTAAAATTGTTTATTGAGTCAACGCAGTTAACCCTTAACAAGTCTGTAAATCTGTCTGTAACAAGTGTCACGATTCCCCCGGCCTGACGTGCACTCTACAAATCCGAATAAATAAATAAATAAATAAATAAATAAATAAATAAACCCTTAACGACTGATTTAAGTCTTGGTATAGAGAATTAAAGGGGGGATTGTTCATCTTTGCAAAAATACATAGTTGTCTCCAATTGACCTTGGCCTTGATCTAAATTAGGCCCAATTCATGGCGAATCACAGCATTAGGTATCACCAATGAAAGTCTCAAGGTATTTTTAATAATGATACCTTGAAGTGAACTCAAATGGGTACTTAGGTGCAGTGTTATGTCAAGACTATACATTCTAGACGGTTCGATTTTGCCAAGATTAAAACTCAAAACCAGTAATAAAGAAAATGTACACATCTTGCCATACATTCTCTGGAGTTGCGCTAATAAGGGTTGTTTTCTGGTGCTAGGTCTTTCCCTTAATTTGGCTACTGAAGCTGAGTTCGAGATAGGGGCCCTCATTACAACACCGGCCGTAACCAATGGCGCTATTAGCACCATGGTTGCTGCCGGTATTGTAACAAATCCGCCAATGGTAAATGGGGAAATACCGCCCCATTCCAAGGTTGGCAGGCGGTAATTCCCCATTTACCATTGGCCCTTCCCCATTCCCATTTTTGCCCCATAGGGCTCAATGGGACTGGGGAAGGTGGTAATTATGGTACCGCAAATTGCGGTACCGTAATTACCTTGGAAGTCCCTTTGCGGGTCCCTACTTTAACGGCTGGTCCAGACCAGCCGTTAAGGTCGGGAGACGCAAAGGGACCTCGCAATCAGGCGTTAAGGGTTTAACGGCGCCAACACCTTTTACGGCGCCTTTAAATCCTAAACGCCAGGGTCGTAATGACCCCCAGTGAATCCCAAATAGCGCATAGAGGATAATCTTTCCAAACAGTAATCCCCCACCTTCCATGACATTGTTTCAGGGTTTCTCTTAGTCGAGTATATTATAGATTTTCAGCCTGATTCATGGAATTATTTGTGCCGAAAACGCAGATTTGCGCGCCTTTCTCCCCGAAAAATCCCTGTTTGAAGTATAGGGATTTTCGGGCAGAAAGGTGCGCAAATCAGCGTTTTCAGCGCAAATAATTCCATGAATCGGGCAGTTTGACTTTGCGCCACTAACTACAAGGTTGTTCTCCATGGCGTAGTGCAAAAATACATTCAGCTTTCTTTACAGACCTACTGGGGTCTGACCAAAGAAAAGCAGGTTGTCAGCAAAAGCCACCCAGTTAAGTCTTAGACCTCCGAGCCTAACTTGATATGTAGTACCTGTTTTCCACAAATTATCAATGTCCACAAGATAAAGGTTAAAACGAGTTGGGGTCAGGACACGACCCTGCTTAAGACCGATGAACGTGTCAATTGGTTTTGTCAAAGAGCCCTCTACGGCCAACCTAATTTTTATTGAAGTGTCGTCGTGTAAATTAGAATGAACCAAAGAGACAGCTACATTGCGTGATAAAATAAATTCCCAGAGTTTCTTCCTGTTGACTCTATCAATGTCAAGAGTTGCAACGAATATATATTGCCATATATTTTGGGAAAAGGAAGGAGGGGTACTGGGGTTTCTCCCCCTACTGCTTCTGGAAAAGAAAAGCAGCAAAATCGGCCTAAATAAATTTGGCGGAGTTGACATTCGACAAAATAATTGCAGCAAACATTCATAGAACCGAGACACCGTCCACCAACCTGCTTATGAGAAAACAGAGGAATGGTTACTAAGGGTTGATCCTTTGATCATTGACTGTAGTCTTGCAAGAATTAATCACATTGGATGGTGTCCGTGCAGGCGAGAAAGTCCTGCTGACTGAACGCTGCTTGGCCAGGCGCAGAGCTGTTGCTACATAGTGCTCTATGCCCCTCCATAGTCCCTTTACTGCCCCTGATGTGTCTGAAGAGCATAAAGAGGCCTCATTAGTATTGAGCCACCAAGTTCTATAGCCTTAAGAACTGTGTGCATCATGAGAAGACCCAGCCTGTACAGTAGATCACTCGCCCACTGTTCCCCTTTTCGTGCACACTCCTTTGACCTAGTGGCTGAAGTTTTGCAGTACCAGTGCAAAGAACCGTAAAGGCCATGTCACTGTGTAACTTCAACACAGATTTTCCCTCCACTATCTTGCAGCATAACTACGTGGCCTCTGGACCACAATCGCATTCCATCTCAGAACGACATTGCACTGATTCCTCGAAGAACCACAAACCGATTCATGTGTTATCCCCCATGCCTTTTTCATCCCAAAGGTTTCCGTCTTGAATTTTCACTGTTCTTAAATTGAGAGCATCAGCAAAATATGGGAGGAACCCCACTTCACTCTTCCTTTAACTCCAACACCACCCCTAACAAAACATTATGCCTGTTCACAATCTGTACATTTCTTTAAAATTATGCATTGCAGGTGAATTTCTTGGCAATGGATATTCTGCACTACAAATGTGATTGGAGTATATTCTGCAATGGAACCCCTGGGTACCTGCGATGCTGGAAATGCATTGGAGGGACAGTGTCTCCCTGACCCTGTCCTGTAGTCCTTTTTCATTTGTGTTCTGTATTGTTTTCTGCCCAGGAATCCATGTGGGACTCCTGGCAGTGCAGCTCTTCCTGTTTTTGGTTTGGTGTACAGACCCATCAGATGCCCTTCTGAGTGATTGGTTGCCTGAGTGTGAGCCAGCAATGGCTGGGTACTTGTCCCAATACACATTCCTTGTTGTCAGTGTCGGAGAGGGAGGAGAAGGGCCTGAATGCACTGTATGCCTGATTGGCTGACTGACTGCTGAATGCTCTTCTGAGTGATTGGTTGCCTGTGTGTGTCCCAGCAGAATGAATGGGAGATTAACTAGTATATCTGGGGGCCTCTGACTGCTAGAATTCGTTCAGAAGCTGAAGTTGAACCTGACGCTTGATCTCCACAACCGAGCCTGAAGAAGGTTCACTGCTGTCTCCCTTCGCTGAAATCCAAAAGCCGCCGAGCCGTCGAGACTGATCCAAGAGGGGACCTGCATAGGCACCCTCTTCCCGAGCTCAGAGGGACCATTGAGCACCGCTAACCTTCGCCGAAGCTCCCTGGAAGTCAGACTTTGGACAGGCTGCCGACCGGAGACGGGGACCGCCGAGGAGAACGAAGATAAGCACCAGACATTCCGTCCACCATTGTCGACCAGGGTTTGCAGGTTTGCTATAACTGCTGGAGGCCCGTCGAAGCTGTGTTGCCCAGAAGGGGGGACCGCTTGACACTGTGCCATCGACGATCGGAGCTGCAACGCTCCCTTGATTAAGACACTTGATTCCCAGATGCGCTCATCTGCACCACTGACTGCCTTATCCCACCGGAGAAGGCCAGGCCGTCGACACGCCGAGGAGCATCCGCTGGTGTGTTTCCCGCCACCCAAAGACCGTAGAGACGCCGGACGACTCAACGCCCTTGCTGGGCAACACTTCTTCTCAATCTCTTTGCGGTCCTGAACTATCGACTTTGAGCTACCCCGCACGCCTCTTCCTTGCAGGATGTCTTCGACCCGACGTCGATGAGCACTGCCGGGACAGAAGCTGCCGTCTTGATGCCGAGTTCACTTTCTTCGAGGGATCTCGACGATCCGTGGCTCCTATTTTAAAGGGAGCCGCTCAAGAAGGATCTGTCGATGACTTGTCGTCAAACTCTGCTATTCCAGGTACATTGGGGTGGTAGAAACATTGTAGAAGGAAATTAGACTTATTGAACACTATATGGACTGGGCTTGTAGTATATCTTTATTTTACAGGTTGCCCAGGTGGGGGGGATCTCCACACAGAACTGTGTCTAGGTAACAGGGCCAGTATTCTACCAATTGTTCTAACCAACTGCTTTCCTCCTATGTCTATTGTTGGTTACTATTATTAATTGATTTGTGTGACATTTGATCAGAGTACAGTTGATGCACTCTAAAGAAATCTGATAATAATTGTGGTACCACTTAGAACTGTATATATTTGCCAGTGTAGATTAACTTAACACAAAGTGAGTTATTGTGATTGTGTACATAACCGTGAACCTTAATTATATAAAGACTGTGTTTTAACTAATACAGTGTGTGGACATTCCTTTTTGGGTGCTTAGGGACTACACTGTACTTAAGAACCAGCCCGCATCACCCTCTGAGAAGCTAGGCCTTGATTGCTCAACCTGCCCTACCCTATAGAGAATCTTGGCTGGGGTGCTCTGTGCCTCTCCTCTGCCAAATGGTTTTAAGAATCAGTGTATAACCGTGCCACTTACAAAATATCTGCACTTTGTTGAATTGAGGTTTAGTTGTGTACAAGATAACTGCATTACAAGCAATGGAATATATAGTGAATGGTAAATTGACTAGGATGAGCTTAGAGGCTCTCCAGAGTGCTTGTGAAGCCAGGGAAGTAGACTTTGAAGATAAGACTAGGGCTGAGCTGATAGCTGCCCTGATGGACTACCAGACTGATTGTGACTGGGGTTACTATTGAATCTGTTTCTGGGAATGCCACCATTCCTGCTGCCTCTGTTCAGACCTCCAGCAATGTTTCTTCAGGGAATGCCTTGGAACATGAGTTATTAAGGATGAAATTGACCTTTGAATACCGCAAGTTGGAAATAGAAGCTGAGCTTAAGAAAGAGGAGTTGCCACAACAAGTGGAGCTCAGGAATAGGGATCTTGAACTCAAAGATAAGGACCTTGAACTCAAGAACAAGGAGACTGAGTGTCAGAAAATCCAGCTAGAGAAAGCTAGAGTGGAGATTTCAGCGAAACCAGTTGAGAGTGTCAGGTCCCCAGCCACCAAGTTTATGAAAGGTTTGGTTGGTGTGTTTGTGGAGGGTTCTGATATTCTCCAATGGATTGAAGCGTTTGAGATGGCTTATGCAATTCATGATGTTGATACGAGAGATTGGGCTAAGTATTTTTTAAGCAGAGTGCCTCAGACTGGATATGACTGTATTCTGAAACTGAGTGTGGAAGAAAGGGGTCAGTATGAGTGCATGAAGTCTGCTTTGATTGATAAGTTTGGCAAGACACCTACCCAATACCTTAAAAGGTTCAGGGATTTTAAGAAAAGAGAGAGAGTGTCTTGGGTTGACTGGGTGAGTGCTGCGCACATGAACATGATGTGGTGGATTGATGGATACAAGGTGAAAACATTTGTTGAATTGTCCCACCTTTCGTTTTTTTTTAGCATTATTCTGCAGGCTGTTCACCAGAGCTGCATCAGTATGTTGCTGACCAGAATATTTTAGATCCATTTAAACTGGCCAGGCTGGCTGACAAATGGGTGTCCCACCGGGTGTCCCCTAAGGACTCCAATGGGAAGGACAAGGACGAAGAAAAGGGGACCTCTCAGAAAGCTGAGGAGTCCCAAAAGCAATCACAGTCGGTTAAACCAAAATCTTCCTCTCCTAAAACCTAAAAATCTAGTGGGGATACGTCCTCTGTGGGTGGGAATAAGAGTAGTGGTCCACCTGCTGCAAAGCAGACTCCCAGTGGTTCCAGTACCGGACCCCGCACTCCTGGCACTTGTTGGGAATGTGAGGCTCTGGATCACAAGAAGGGTGACCCCACGTGTAAAGGTAAGGCACTTGGAGTCCAGGCTGTCAGCCTGAGCTACCCTTACCCCATGCCTGAGGTGGCGGCCACTGTCCTCCCCACCTCTACAGGGATCACATTCGATGCTCCTGTAGAGATTTCCCTAGTGTTCCTTGGGGCCTGGGACCATTATGCAGAAGTACTGGCTACAATCCCACAGAACACCCGTTGATTTTTTAGAAGTATCCTCTTGAATGGCCAGCCTTCTACTGGTTTTAGAGACACCGGGGCAAGCATGACAGTGGTGGACAGGACCCTGCTCAAGCCAGAGGACTATGTAGGTGCTCCTCTGAGAACCACCAGGTTAGCTGGTGGGCCTCCCAAATTATCGCCTGTAGTCTTAGTCACACTCATGATTGGAGACAAGACAGCAAAGCTACCTGTCCTGGTTCAGGACAATGTCCCTGCAAACATTCTGTTAGGAAATTATCTAGTAGAGTTGGGGTTGATCTCGGATGGTCTACCCATGACTGCTGCTGCAGTCAGTAGGTCACAGGTGACACCGGATATGGCTGTGAGTCAGGTACCTGAGCCAAAGGCGAGGCCTAAGACCAGAAGACGGAAGAACAAGAAGGCCATATCTCTGAAGGGGGCTCCTTCTCTTCCTGCTGTTCCTACAGCACCCATTGGGATCCATGCTCTGGACGGGCTGGGTCCAGTGGAAAACCCAAACTCAACTCCTGAGGGAGAAGAGGCAGAAGACCCTCCTGCGGGAAAGGTTCTCAACCCGGAGGACCACCCCGACATTCAATGCCTGTTGGCTGAAGGGGGACCCTCCCGGGGGGACTTCTGTAAGGGACAGAGAGAGTGCTACTCTCTCGAGGGTCTGAGGAAACAGGCCCTGTCCCAGGCACAAGGAGAAGTGCCAAGGGCATTCCAGATCTGTTGGGAAGGTGAGCTCCTTGTTAGTGAGCCCACTAAGCCTGAACCTGGTGCCCTCAAGAGATTGGTCGTACCCCATGATTACAGGCCCTTCCTGCTGCAGTTGGTGCATGAGATGCCCTTAGCTGGTCATCTTGGTACCAAGAAGACTAAGCAGAGTCTCTCTGCCCATTTCTACTGGCCACGGATGGGAGTGGATGTGGAGTCCCACTGCAGGACCTGCCCAACTTGTCAGCTATCTGGCAAGACTGGAGGCAGTATCATTGACCCACTGCAACCATTGCCAGTAGTTTTCACACCGTTTGAGAGGGTGGGTATCGAAATTGTCGGTCCCCTTGACCCTCCCACTTCAGGTGGACATCACTTCATCCTGGTCTTGGTTGCTCATGCCACCAGGTACCCTGAGGCTATACCCCTTTGGACTGTTACTGCCAAGGTGGTTGCCAGGGCTCTCCTGGGCATTTTCACTCGTGTTGGATTCCCTAAGGAGGTTATCTCTGACAGATGATCCAACTTCATGTCTAGTTACATGAAAATCATGTGGAAAAAGTGTGGGGTAACCTACAAGTTCTCCACCTCTTACCATCCCCAGACCAATGGTCTGATTGAGAGATTTAATAAAACTCTCAAGGGCATGCTAGGCACTTTGGATGAGCCCCTAAGGAGGAAATGGGATCTCCTCCTACCATGCCTACTGTTCGCTTACCGAGTGGTACCTTAAGAGGGTGTTGGTTTCAGTCCCTTTGAGTTAATATTTGGACATCCCGTGAGGGGGCCCCTTTCCTTGATCAGAGAAGGTTTGGAAGCCGCCCCTCCAGGTCCTGCCAAGCAAGTGGGGGACTATGTGTTAGGCCTCTGACGGAGGATGACACAGATGATGGGTCAGGCGACAGCGAATCTCAAGGCCAGCCAGGAACTGAATAAATACTGGCTTGACCTTAAAGCCTTGCAAGTGGATTTGACTCTGGGAAAGGAAATCCTTGTGATGGAGCCTATCAAGCTTAGAGCTTTGGCAGACAAGTGGACCGGACCCTTCAGGATCCTCTCCAAGATGGGCAAAGTCAATTATCTGGTTGACATGGGAGTCCCGGGGGTAGCCCCTCAGGTATTCCATGTTAACAGGCTCAAGCCTTTCCACAGGCAAGCAGAAGACTCATGTCTCTTGCTGGCTTCAAAGCAAGAAGAGGATGAGAGTGAGCCCCTTCCTGATTTGCTGCATAACACCCCTCAGGATGGCTCAGTGGAGGGAGTACATCTCCGTCCAGATCTGATGACAGAGCAGCAGAAGGCCTGCAGGGCTTTGCTCTGGCAGTATGCCTCTCTGTTTTCACTGACACCAGGCCTTACACCGTCGTGTAGGCACGAAATTGACACTGGTGACAGTGTGCCTGTCAAAAGCAGGTGCTACCATATAAGATACCGTTAAGAACCACACCCAGGCTGAGGTCGCCAAGATGTTGGATCTGGGTGTTATTGAACCCTCAGCCAGTCCCTGGTCCAGTCCTGTAGTTCCCAGGCAGGTACCAAGGATTGAAGGATTGAAGGTTCTGTATGGACTACCGAGGAGTCAATGCCATCACCAAAACCGACGCGTACACATTGCCCAGGGCTGTTGAGCTCGTAGACAACATAGGTGCTGTCAAATTTGTGAGCACCTTTGACCTTACCTCAGGCTATTGGCAAATCAAATAGGTCTGACGTACCATGCCAAGGAAAAGACAGGGTTCTCAACACCTGAGTGACTCTACCAGTTTACGCTCATGCCTTTTGGGTTGAAGAATGCCCCTGCCACCTTCCATAGATTGGTCAATCATGCGCTCAGTGGGCTGGAGGCCTTTTGTGTGGCCTACTTAGACGACATTGCCGTCTACAGTTCCACCTGGGAAGAGCATTTGACACATCTGGATAAGGTGTTGCAGGCCTTGAAAAGGGCTAACCTCACCATCAAGGCCACCAAGTGCCAGATAGGTCAGGGAAAAGTCACGTATCCTGGTCATGAGGTAGGAGGGGGTCAAATCCAACCTCTCGCCAGTAAAGTACAGGATGTACATGACTGGGAGACTCCCACTACTCAAACCCAGGTGAGACCCTTTTTGGGCCTCACTGGGTATTATCGCAATTTCATGGCGGACTATGGAATCATAGCTGTACATCTGACAGCTCTGACTTCACCGAAACAACCTAGGAAGGTTAATTGGACTGAAGACTGTCAGAGGGCCTTTGATGGCTTGAAAGAAAATCTGTGTAGGGCACCTGTGTTGTGTGCGGCTGACTACAGCAAACCCTTTATTGTCCAGAGGGATGCCTGCAACTCCGGAATTGGAGCTGTCTTGTCCCAGTTAGATGACAAAGGGAGGGAACATCCGATCATATTCATCAGTAGACAACTCAAGGGTAGAGAACTTAGGTGGGCTACTGTTGAAAAGGAATGTTTTAGCATAGTTTGGAGCCTTAGGCATTTTAGGCCCTACCTTACGGGGTCTACCTTTAAGATCCAAACAGATCATAAGCCCCTAAAGTGGCTTATGCAGATGAAGGGTGAGAACCAAAAACTGCTCAGGTGGTCCATTAACCTGCAAGGGCTAGACGTCACCATAGAGCATACACCAGGGAAGAGTCACGATAATGCAGATGGCCTTTCCAGAAAGTATGTTGACTGTCTGGATGAGGATGTCTATCTCGTGGGAGATTAGGCACCCTAACCTCAGTCTGGGGGGGTGACTGTGATGCTGGAAATGCATTGGAGGGACAGGGCCTCCCTGTCCTTGTCCTGTAGTCCTTTTTCATTTGTGTTCTGGATTGTTTTCTGCCCAGGAGTCCATGTGGGACTCCTGGCAGTGCAGCTCTTCCTGTTTTTGGTTTGGTGTACAGACCCATGGGATACCCTTATGGCACCCACGTGTGTGTGGCCCACAGAGCAGGGTATGGGCTGGTGGCAGCTCCATGCTGAATTTGGCAGGTGGTCTCAGTATCCTCCATTTTGGAATACCCAGGCCCTGCCGTTGGAATCAGTTCATTCCTGATAGGAAACAAGATGGGCCCTGTGGCCTCTTGCTTTCTATTGTCTGTTACCTTGTTTTCCCAAAGACCTGGGAAGCCCTGACTCTGTCCCTTCCCCCTGACTGGCTGTTGGGTGGAAGTTCCATATATGGTATTGTAGTGAAGTCCAGGCCAGACTGGCTGGAGCCTTCCCAGTGACTGTATGGTGTGAGTACACCCTGTGGGTGGGACCTGGGTCAATGGAGTGTGTGACCAACATGCACTTCTTGTTGTGGATGCCTGGTTTCTAGTATGAAACACAATGACTGAGACAGCCCTGCCCGAATCTGGTATGAATGCAGTGTTAGTGTTGAATGGCTGGGTACTTGTCCCAATACACATTCCTTGTTGTGAGTGTCGGAGAGGGAGGAGAATGGCCTGAATGCACTGTATGCCTGATTGGCTGACAGACTGCTGAATGTCCTTCTGAGTGATTGGTTGCCTGAGTGTGACCCAGCAGAATGAATGGGAGAATAACTAGTATATCTGGGGGCCTCTGACTGCTAGAATTCGTACAGAAGCTGAAGTTGAAACTGACGCTTGATCTCCACAACCGAGCATAAACCTCTTGAGAAGGTAGGCCTTGATTGCTCGACCTGCGCTACCCTATAGAGAATCTTGCCTGGGGTCCTCTGTGCCTCTCCTCTGCCATATAGAGAGCAGGAGTACAGACACCCCCCACCAGTCTTTACAGTACCACACCCGGAACTGAGTCTAAGTGCAGCAAGGATTCCCAGTCCCAGGCTTGACCACCAACCATCCTCAGACCTACCATTGGCTCCCTAGTTCAGGGAAACACAGACTCATCCACTACCGCTTAAGTGGAACGCAGGAGCAAAAGAAGCACAGGCCTTTTCCCGATTCCTTCAAAAACACATATAGATATTCCATTCTGATATAGTTTATGATCATTAGGTTTGTACAACTATAATAATGTGATGTTTTTCTGTGAATGCAAGATTATATTTTCATACGGTTCTATTCATTTAAGAAGATTAAAAAGATGTAATGTATATGTTATATAGTCTGGCCAACCACCTGCCTCCTCATACAAAGAACAGCATTAGCATTCGGACTTGCAACCACAAAATGATCCAGATGTTTTGTTAAGTCCTTGTTTACGTCTAGATTAAAGGATGTGCATTTTGGGGAGTTTAAGGATGACTATATTTGAGCATTCCCAAATCTCTCTGGGGTTTACAGATGTATTAGTACTCTCAGGACAGGTGGTTCAGATAAATTGACACAATAGTGTTTGAGACTTGCTGGAGTGTCTTCAGATCCTGCCCCAACCCAGTGGATGCAAACATTACATTGTACATACATTTTCTATGCAGGCAGATTTGGGTGAATTATTCTGTGTTTCTTCAAAACCTTTACTAGTTATTAAGGTTCCTTGTGAAATCTAGGACACCCGCTGAAAATCGACGAGCTGCCAAAATATTGCGCACACACTTTGCCAGGAAGAGACAGCAATAAAAAAAATGGCCGGCATGTACCATCTGCGTCTGAGTACAAGGCATTACTCAGGAGGAAAAAGCAGATGATGCAACTTCAACACAGAAGAGTCCTGGCCATGGAAATGATTCCGAGAGATGCCTGGCATAGTGATCAGAGGGGTACAGGGTCCATTGCACCCCAGGGCTTCTAGCACAGCTGCCAGGCAGCCAGGAACAGTGTGTTACGTTCGAGGACTGGAAAACCGCGGTCCACCATTTGTTGGCAATGTGCATTTTCCTGCCAATCTAAGGTCATCATAGGATCTAAGTGAATAAATGTGGAAATCAAGATTCTGAATAGAAGTAAATAAACACAACCATATATATATGTATATATATTTATATATTACCCAGCCACGTTAGTGGCTGTGTAGTTATGGTTAAGTTGCTGTTTCCATAGGAAGAGCACTTTTTGGGCGGTTTATAACTTTGCTCCACCTGGATGAATCCTCACCAAACTTTGCAAAATAAGTATATGGACCACTCTGAATTTTTTTGCAAAGTTTGGTGATGTTTGGCCCAGGGGGGTAAAGGTTATAGGGGGGTCCCAAAACGTCTTTTTTTACCATAGACTGAATGGGGGAAACATTTTGCGCACGCCTACAGCCCAAACCGCTGGACGGATTTTCACCAAATTTGTGGCAGGAACAGGAGCTTGGTCCCGAAAGCGTTTTTGTAAATTTGGTGGCAATCCGTCCAGTAGTTGTATTTAAAACAACCAAAAAGTATGTCTCAAAAAATTAGTGATATCTATGTCCGCTCCGCGGTCACTCTTCCCTGTTCGCTCCGCGAACAAGATACCGATTGGCTATCATAGCGTCATGTCCGCGGACATGTGGCGCATTCACTGCTTGGTTGTGGAACAGCGTGAAGTGCGTCAGATTCTTTCGCTGCGCCCGCCATCTTTCATTTGTGTTTTAGTGTACGCGGACATCGCCGCTAACACATATAAAACAACACACCATTGCACTTGTGAAATTTATGAAATACTGTTTCGGAAGGTGAGTGTTAATGAGGCTGGGATGGGATGTGGCAGCAGGAAGTCAAAAAGTGGTGTTTTCTTGGTCACCAAAGTCATACAGTAAATTGGAAGTTGCTGCTCAATATACGGCGAAGAATTACTGCGTCTGTGTTACAATGTATTTAAAATAATATTGCAGTCAGACTGGCGCCCTAGAGTTTCCAATCTGAGGCAGCCACCTGCACTGTTTGATGGAAACAGCAGTCCTGCAAGTGTATCGGAGTAGCGGTTCTCATGATTGGATTCTGATATGTTGTTGCAAAGTGAGAATGTATTTACATTCTGAGTGAAGGTCACTTGATTTGCTTTTTTGGTTGCAAACTCAGTAGGCCCACGCATCCGACTGAACCCATAAGGGTCAATTGTTTTTTGACCTTGAACGAAAGGGAAAATTCAGTAAGAATGCAGGGAGTGAAAGTTTGCAAAAAATACCATTTGATAAATGTATGTTTTAAAAATGTTTATAAGGCACATGTAGTAGCAGTTCCCGAAGATTCTTTGGTGCAAGTACATTGCTGTCTGACTTTAACAAAGACAATGGAGATGGTAAATATCATGTAAGTTTACTTTTGCCGACTCTACACCGGACCGAGTTTGACAATATAACTAAAGTACTATCTTTCTGTGCAGTTGTCATTTTTTCACTTATGGAGAGTGCAGATTCTCCGCGTTTGTAGGCTATCACTAGATTCACCCATGTTCAACGCTAATATTTCTTTAAAATGTCATGTTTGATCACATTGCTTTGTGTATCAGTTTCCACGTTCTTTTTGTCTTTTTTGAAATTGTTTGCTAAAGGTTGGGTATTGATACATATTTTCTCCTATGTTTTCTGACCAGCTACATCCTGCCTTATTGTGATTGCCATAGATTCCAGATGCCAAGCGATGACTTTTTTGGACGCCACATGCACCTACTCGTGACCCGCTGCCTATTCGTCACAATTTTGCGGAACGATTGCGCTGAACCCCTTTCTCCATACTCTGCAGTGGCCATTAGGAGTAATATAACATCTTTTATGGTGGTGTAGGCCGAAGGTTATGGCGTCGTCTTGGAAATCACTGTTCAACCAAAGCGGTTGCTTTATTGAAAACGCATACTTTGTGTATGGAAAAGAACAACGTGTGCCTCACCATTAACATTTTTGATGACGCCCATAGAAACAATGTTACTATTTGATTGAAAATGGGAATAGTCCGATGGTCTCAGACAGTTTATTGTGGAATAAAACTACTTTACAAATTCTAAAACGTTAATGTTTTCTTTTAAAAACCATTTTATTATTTCAAAATGAAACGTGCTACGTTGTACGTCGCTGTATGTTCATTTTCAGGTTCTGCGTCTCGGCACCTAGATGCTTATGGGCGCATTTGGCTATGCTGGAGAGGAAAGTCATCCAAAAAAGGTGTACAATATCATTAGGGTTGGTTATGTGATGAGATGTGGGAGTGTTTTCGTATTATACAAGTGTCGTAATGTTGTTAAAAAACATAGCAGTATATGTTTATTGACTACGTGGTAGTCTGCAGCCATGGGGAGTGGGCAGAATGTCAGGGTCATGGTATACGGTCATGATCTGCACAATGTGGCTACTGGCCATGACCAGAAGGGAGAAAGGATAGGATTACAGTGGTCATGTGCACCTGGGACTGGCTTTGTGATAAAGTTCTTCGACATTAGGATACATTTGAAAGGGAAGAAAAAAGTGCTTGTGGTAATATGTTAACAGGGTTTCCTTTTTGCTTTTTGCAGGCTGCCATGGAAAGCGAAGAGGGGCCCGGTATGGAACACCCGCCTTCCCTTTCTATGGTGGCCATCTTGGGAAAGGATTTTGTTTTCTAATCCGGGATGCCAGAGGCATCCCAGATTAGAACGAAAAATCCTCTTTTTCAGTAGCATGCGTTACTGCTTTGGAAATCTACATTGTTAATGGCATTCATTCCCCATATTAGGGATGGAAGTGTCCTTTACTGAGAAATATAAAGTAGATGGAGTCTATGTGCTTTTTTTTCATATTTTTAAACAGTGAAAGGTGTTTCTTAAAGGAACATTTACTTTGTTTACGGATGGCTTTTTCTTTGGAAGGACAGCTCAGAAGGAAAGGTGCGGACGGAAATGAGCAAGGAGGCACCAAACAGTAATATGGGGGGTAGGTGGACGGGGCAAAATGTTGTGCGTGTGTTATTTGTAAGATAGGAGCAGTGTTTCTCATGCTCCTTCATTACAGCAGTGGTGCTGTTTGTTGCGGAGGAGGGATGGCCTTAGCTCATGTCATTTTCAGATAAATAGTACTTTTGCTAAAACTATGTACTGTGTACTACATTGTTAATGGCTGAGTACGAATAGGTGTTGGAGCTGTGCAAGAGAAATGTTGAAGTTGGAAGTTCCTACATCAGTAAAAAATGTATTTCCACACTGTTCATGAGGCATAAATCTTATTGTTAAGTGTGTACAGATTCTCAGACACGTCAGTATGCTGTGCGCCAGCATATGGTCATGTGGCATTCTCTGCAAGGTGTGCAATGAAGTCCGATGTTCGTTTACATTATGGTTACGTACCACTAGTAACAAAACCTATGAAATTCAGTACAAAAAATGTTATTAAAGGGACGTTATGGTTAAGTGGCGCTACTAAAAACGTATGAAATTCAGTAAAAAAAACTTTGTTAAAGGGACATTATGGTTAAGTTGCGTTATTAAAAACCTATGAAATTCACTAAAAAAAATGTTGTTAACGGGACGTTATGTTTCCAAGTAAAACCAAAAAACCCCTGAAATTCGTCAGTTATGGTAAACTAAGCAACCATAACTCGCACCACCACCGTGCACTGCTAAAACTAACAGCTAGGACATCAACGATGACATCACAAATGTCATCGATGACATAGGGCCTCATTATGACTCCTTATTTCAGGCCTGCATTTTCTGAGCCGATACAACGACGACATTTTAGTGTTATGGGAAGGTACCCAAACCGAAGCCTCTAATTTCTTTACCTGATTTAACACTCTAAATCCCCACCTACAGTTTACTATGACAGCAAGTAATGAATCTACATATTTCCTAGACCTTACTATCTTCACCCATAACGGTGTTCTAAAAATCAAACTATATCACAAACCCACAGACAAGAATTCCCTATTAGATTACTCCAGTCACCATATCAAACATCTACGGGACAATCTTCCTTTCGGCCAATTTCTATGCCTTAAAAGGAATATCTCAGATAAAGACACATATGAAGCAGAAGCTACTACCCTGAGCAAAAAACTAAGACAAAGAGGCTACCCAAAACAACGAGGGAAAAAATCAGCTAAAAGGGCATTCAATAATAACCGAGAAGCCCTACTAGAACAAAAACATACAAAAACTAAAGAAGATCGTATTGTTTGTGTGAACACTTTTACGGACCAGAGTTTTAAAATCACCAATATCATCAAAAAACATTGGAAAATTTTCAACACGGCCACTCAATCCATACCTATGCCAATATTTGCTTATAAAAGAAGTACTACTATAGGCAATCGAGTTAGCAACAGTAAATTGAAAAACTATAATACATCTGACCCCAAATTAACCACCTTATGGTGCCTTCCAGACATCACTGGACACTACCCCTGCAATGATATAGATATTGGTCTTTCAAAACACTGGGTCCAAAAAAACTTCATTAATTGTAATACAGAGTTTGTTGTTTATCTAATCACATGCAAATGCAGACTACACTACGTGGGAAAGACTATACGCAAAGTGAAGACCCTTATCATGGAGCACCGAAGTTGCATAAGAAACAAGACTGAGAACGCACCACTAGTCAAGAACGTCACTCGTCAGCAACATAACCACGAAGATTTTAGATGGACTATACTGATGTCTCTAAAAGGGACCATTCATGAAAATCATGAAAAGAAACTTTTGAAAATGGAACAGAAAATGATTTATACACTGCATAGTGATGTCATAGGTCTGAATGAATCGGTTGAATGGCATAACATCTAGTTCCCCTTTTCCTACATATCGAATGGGACTGCTCCTCTTCCTCTCTATTTTCTGCACCTATCCAACTAGATAGCAAGATGTCCTTATTCCCCCTTATTCTCCCTTTTTGGGTATCTACACCAACTTGCAAGGATGTAATCTGTGGCAGGCCGACTTCTATTTACCTAAGGTACCACATCTAGCTCTTCAATATGGCTCTACCAGCTTAGTGGTGCTTTCTTTTTCTGACTGATGCACTACCTCCGTCTTCCAGTGAATTTATACCACTCTTTCATCTCGTACCCTTGAGTAATATCATACGGTACCCCTTTACTATCCCGTTCCTTATCTATGCGGCTTATTGATTAATCATTATACTGTTTACCTCACTCATACTACATCGAGGAATTTTATAATTAATAATTATATCTATAATTAACTTGATTCACTCAACATAATTACATTTCCTTTTTTTACTTGATCGCTAAGGACCCGTAATATACTGCAGTGCATTAGATCATCTTAATTCTCAACAGGCGTATTACATACATTCTCTAACATTTACCGTTCATCTTAACATGGCCGCCATGTTTTCCTACCTCTCTGCACTAAGCAACAAGGAAGTCAACACTGAGAAAGGACTTCCCCGTCTCCTTCACTACACAGAAGCCATTGGCTCCTTCGCGTTGTTAGTCGTCTCCGTGGAACTATCCCTATCACCACCAGGCACCACCAGGCTCTACCCGAGCAACATTAGGTAAGCGTGCTTTTCGCTCGTTGTTAGCCGCTTTATTTTGCTAGCCATAGCCTACCCACAACGCTTCTCAATCCTACTATCTTTTGATTACAGCATTGTATACGGGGTTCGCTCTTGCCTACCTCCGACCCTAGCTGAATTTATTCCAACTATACGAACATTCTTGCTCAACTTGTTATTAACTGCAGGTACGTCACCCTAGTCTTAATTTAATTATACGTGCCTTGACCTTGCACAACCTGTGGTTACCACTAATACATCGCATAGGACTTTACTAATGACTTTAGAAGCAGGACTTTTTCTATACACACCGCTCGAACCCCTGATCGCTACTGACACCTCCCGATCTCTTTACCTACTATACACCGCATGTTACCATCTCGGTAATAGCCGTAATTTTAACCACTGGTTTAACTTCCGCTTCTCATTTTTAGTTATAGGGTATTCTACACACTTTACTATCGATTCACTAACCACTAACAGTCTTGTTAACTTAGTTTAAGTCACATACTTTAATAAGAGGTCCCCAAAGAGACCCCTGCCTAATCACGGATTTTCCAACAGCCGCGTATCACTTCTTCCAGTAATGACACTATCCTTAAGGTTTTTTACAGCGCAAGTTGTCATTACGGGACCTTTACAAACCCTAGGGATACCACACTTTCTTATCTCCATTTCACACTAGAGAATGGTCTAATGATTCTTATTGTGTTTAGAGAACACGTATATATAGCTCTAACTCATAAGCAAACTATGTTGCTTACTCCATACTATATGTTTTGTAGGATTGAAACTACCTCCTACAGATACTTACTTATCAAAGTACAGAGCCCCCACAAGCACTAAATAAGGTAATTATTCCCTGTGATTTGGTACTCTAGTTCATCTATCTGAACCTCGCAAAGTATTAAAGCTACCCCTCAGTTTACCCTTTGTTTTATGTTTTTAACCCTACAGGTGCTATGAGACAGATGTTTATTCAACTCTTGATCCAATAGGAATTAGGTTTGCTCGTACTAACTAACTCCTCCTGATGAATGTTCTATACTTATGGTGAAAGAACAGAAACATGTCGAGACAGTTCTCTGGACTAAAAACAGAGACATACATTTATGATACACCAATCCTAATTGAATCTGGTACATCACTATTTGATCTATATGTACCGAGTATATGTATATTTTTCTTGTGAATTTGTTTTAGCTTGCACTTATAGGCCCTCATTACGACCCTGGCGGAGAGGGTTTTACGCCGGCGTAGTGCATGGCGTACCTCTCCGCCTGACTACGAGTTCCCGTAGCGCCATGGTGATTTTTACGCCTGCTTTTTGCAGGCGGAAAAATCCATGGCGCTACGGGACTTGTTGTTAATTACGCCACCGTAATTTACGGTGGCGTAATTAACGCCTTCCCCACTCCCATTATACCCTATGGGGCAAAAATGGGAATAGGGAAGGGTAAATGGGGATTGGGGACTTACCGCTCCGCCAAGGTCGGCATGGGGCGGTAAGTCCGCCAACCACCATGGCGGAGTTGGCAGCTTAGCGCCATGGACCATGGTGCAAATTGCACCATGGTTCTCCGCCAGGGTCGTAATGAGGCCCATAGCCTGTTACGTATTCCTTGTTTTATATTGGATGTGAAGTACTGTATTGTGGACCATTGAATTTAATAATATGTTTTAACTTTTTTGACTTATTATTAAAAATAATGTTGATCTTTTATTAGTGACTGGTCCCACCCTTCCTTAGTCTAAGTTCTACTCTAGCACCCAAAATAGCTTTGTCTTCCTTTTTTACATTGACTACTATCCACCCGGATATAGACAGAGTAGACACTGTTCTCCCTTATATGTCAGTGCTCTACCGGGATTCCTCCATTGATAAGAAAAAAAAACTGCCGAGTTCCGGGCCATACTTTACATAGGGCCTCATTATGACTCCTTATACCAGGTCTGCAGAGTGCCGGGCCATACTTTAGGCAGGGCCTCATTATGACTCCTTATTCCAGGTCTGCAGAATGCCGGGCCATACTTTACATAGGGCCTCATTATGACTCCTTATTCCAGGCTTGCAGAGTGCTGGGCCATACTTTACATAGGGCCTCATTATGACTCCTTATTCCAGGTCTGCAGAGTGCTGGGCCATACTTTACATAGGGCCTCATTATGACTCCTTATTCCAGGTCTGCAGAGTGGCAGGCCATACTTTACATAGGGCCTCATTATGACTCCTTATACCAAGTCTGCAGCCTGCTGGGTCATACTTTAGGCAGGGCCTCATTATGGGCCTCATTACGAGTCCGGCGGTAACCAAGGCGGTAAAACCGCCTTGTTACCGCCGGACTCGTATTACCATTCCACCTCTGTGATTCCCGGAATTACCGGGGCATTACAACCCCGGTGACCCAGGAATTTCGGAGGCGCAATGGTGTAAATCCCCATTCCCATTGAGTCCCACAGGACTCAATGGGAATGGGGACCATGGAAACACCAGCACCATCTCGTGATAGTGCTGGTGTTTCCACGTCCGCCTGCAGGCGGGCGGTGGTAAACCCGCCAGGTCAGACCTAGTGGGAACGCCACCTCCCGCCTGCAGGACTCGAGATCGGGTGGTCTGGAATTAACAGTGGCGGCGGGTTTACCGCCACTGTTATTTCTGGACCGCCCGCCCTGCAATGAGGCCCTATGACTCCTTATTCCAGGCCTGCAGAGTGCCGGGTCATATTTTAGGTAGGTCCTCATTATGACTTTGAGGGGTTTCCACAGGGAAATACTGCTTGCAATAATTACCTCTACCTCGAGTGGTATTTCTGGAAACCCGGCTAAATATGAAAAATCCAGCGGGTTACAGGTAACGGCTGTGAATTTCCGTATAAACCTTTTGTAGCATTTCTGAAAATATGCATGAATCCTTTTTCTGAAGGGAAGGGATCACCTGGGCTTTCCCTCACTTCAGGAAAGCTCATTTAAAATCTTCTGGGGGCTTTTTAAAATGCTTACCTCCACCACCTATCAAAAGGGGCGGGGCCGATATGTAGAACTACAAAGGGCTTTAAATTTGCGGTTCCTTGTGCACCCCTATCCACTCCCTGGTGCCTCCTTTTCACTGACACCACGTGTGCAAAGGACGTCGTCTGCCTTGAGGAGGTCAGTGATCCTTAAACAGCTTATTATGATTATTCCAAATGTGTTGATGCATAATCTATAGAACTGGTAATACATCTCGGGAGGATAGCTCAGGGGCAACGTGCTCGCCTTGGAAACAAAACGACACAGAGCAACGCAGGTTCGATCTCCAGGTCTGCGCTTAGAAACCTCCGGTTATTAAGCGCTTAGTAATAAATAACCTATCATATCATATCAGATGTGTGGGGCTCTCTGTAGGAGGATGCTTTAGACAGTGGATTACAATGTATTACTCATTCAATAAAAGATTAAGTATCGAATCTATTGGAGCTATCATATTATACTGTATTTAAGTGCCAGCAGCAAATATGCTGGCTGGGGCACCACATTTTTTTTTTTTTTTGCGGAGAGATACCCCCGAAATCTTATCACCCCTCACTCCCGCACCATCTGCACTGCTTCCTGTTACCTCCATGTATGTGAGGTAAACGGGAAAGGTGCAGCCGGTGTTTTTGCTATTGGTGTATAAAAGATATTTTCCTCAATACCTGTCAATGATCTATTAGTTGTTGGCTGTGATGGTCAAGGCTGGTCTTAAGCAGGGCGATGAATGCCGGGTTTGTGAAACCCTGCCCCGATCATCAACTCACATGACTTCTTCATGCAAAAGAGCAGTGGACCGGCAGGAAGTAATTGGCTCTCACACCGGGTATGTAAATGAACGTGTCGCCTGGTTGGTTGTCCCTGGGGCTAGGAGACAGAATGTGTTCATTCTCCTCAAAAGGTTGAGAACTCATGTGCCAACTTATGTTGATGGCTGCGAGGCCATTTGTAAGGGCCAGTGGAGTAAAAGGCAGACTGTTTATCGAGGCTTCGTCAACTGATGAGTGTGTAGCCAAAGTTACAATATAAAAGACGGAACCAAATGTGATCCTAGAGGAGGGAATTGTGCAGGTTTACATGCTTGAAACCATTGTCTTTTTCACAATTCTTCTTACCTTTCATAAGGGTTTTAGCAATCAACCATTAGTTTCCCTTGGTCACATTCCATTTTGGCTGCTATGTTTGTTCCCTATTATTTTATCATCTTTCCCCACCTTCCCATTTCCCTTCATTACTTGTGACGTCATGTTTTAATCCAATTTCAGCAGTGAGTGTTTACTTTTAAGGTATTGCATGAACGTAGGTGTTGTTATTTCTTTAAGACTAGATTTGATGTAATGTGATCTTGGGCCTCATTATGAGTCCGGCGGTAGCCGTGCCTGAAGAAATGGAAGGCTGCAGCCGGACCGGTAATACCATTCCACCTCTGTGATTGCCAGAATCACTGGGACATTACAATCCCGGTGACCCAGTAATTCTGGAGGCAGAATTCTGTAAATCCCCATTCCCATGGAGTGCGATAGCACTCCATGGGGATTGGGACCATGGAAACACTGGTTCCGTCTATGACAGAGCCAGTGTTTCCATGTCCGCTTGCAGGCGGGTGGTGTTACTTCTGCCAGGTCAGACCTGGTGGGAGTGACACCTCCCGCCTGCAGGGCTCGGAATCAGCCGATCCGGAAACAACGGTGGCGGCGGATTTACCGCCACAGTTTTTTCCGGAACGGCTGACTCATAATGAGGCCTAAGCTTGTGTGTACTTGTAAACATTTCCTTAAGATAAAGAAGACACAACATTAAGCAAAGAGACTCTGGCCATTTGAGATGGGCAGTAGGAGGGCAAGCAATTGTCCCTTGTGGCAGGTTGAATGTTTACAATTGCTGTCTTCCTACCAGTGCACCATCATAGAACGTTTCCCCAACCACACTGTGTAGGGTCATGGAAATGTTTGCGCTACCTGGACATACAGTGCAGGGAGCTTGGGTTAAAGGGGGAAACAGTGTTAGGGGCTTGCGGTGCAAAGGCAGTCAGTGGTTGGATCTTAGGACATATCTGCAGGCATTGTGAAGGGCTTGAGGTGCATGGTAAGTCAGTGGTAAGATCTTACGGCACATCTGCAGGCTTTGTGTGAGGCTTGAGGTGCATGGGTAGTCAGTCAGTGCTTGATGTTATGGTACATATGCAGATATTGTGAAAAGGTATGGGTGAATGGGCAGGTAGTGGTTGGGTCTCAGGGCACATGTGCAGGTAGTGTGAGGGGCTTGAGGAGCATGGCCAGTCAGTGGTTGGATCGTAGGACATATCTGCAGGCATTGTGAGGGGCCTGAAGTGCATGGACAGCCAGTGAGTGGTTGGATCTTAAAGCACATATGCAGATATTATGGGAGGTTTAGTGTGCATGGACAGTCAGTGGCTGGACCTTGGGATATATTTGCAGACATTATGAAGGGCTTGAGGTGCATGGGCAGTCAGTGATTGCATCTTATGGCACATATGCAGATATTGTGAGAGGGTTAGGATGAATGGGCAGTCAGTGGTTGGGTCTCGGGGGACATGTGCAGGTAGTGTGAGTGGCTTGAGGAGCATGGGCAGTCAGTGGTTGGATCTTATGACATATATGCAGGCAGTGTGAGGGCGTTGAGGTGCATGGCCAGTTAGTGGTTGGATCTTAAGGCACACATGTAGACATTTGAGGGGCTTGAGGTGCATGGACAGTCAGTGGCTGGATCTTAGGACATATTTGTAGGCATTGTGAGGGGCGTGAGGGGCATGGGTAGTTAGTCAGTGGTTGATGTTATGGTACATATGCAGATATTGTGAGAGGGTTAGGATGAATGGGCAGTCAGTGGTTGGGTCTCAGGGCACATGTGCAGGTAGTGTGAGGGGCTTGAGGAACATGGGCAGTCAGTGGTTGGATCTTATGGCACATATGCAGATATTGTTAGAGGTTCATGGTGCATGGACAGTCAATGGCTGGATCTTAGGACATATTTGCAGACATTGTGAAGGGCTTGAGGTGCATGATATGATATGATATCATATGGCATTTATAACGCGCCTATACACAAGTATTTCAAGGCGCGACGAGGCAAGGGAGGGGGAACAGGGGGAGACAGACAGCGATCCTACTAGGCCAGGTGTCATTCAGATGGCGCAAGTGCAAGGGAAAGTCAGTGGTTGGTTCTTATGGCACATCTGCAGGCTTTGTGTGAGGCTTGAGGTGCATGGGTAGTCAGTCAGTGGTTGATGTTATGGTACATATGCAGATATTGTGAGAGGGTTAGGGTGAATGGGCAGTCAGTGGTTGGGTCTTGGGGGACATGTGCAGACATTGTGAGGGGTTTCCGGTGCATGGGTATTGAGTGGTTGGATCCTAGTGCATAGCTACAGGCCGTGTGAGGGTTTCAGCTGAATGGGCAGTTAGTGGTTTGATTTTAGGGCACATATGAAGACATTGTAAGGGCATTGAGGTGCATGGGCAGTCAGTGGTTGGAACCTATGATATGATATGATATGATATGATATGGCATTTGTAACGCGCCTATACACAGGTGTTTCAAGTTTTCATATGGCACATATGGTTGTAGTGTGAGGGACGTGAGGTGCATGGGCAATCAGTGGTTGTATCTTAGGGAACATCTGCAGGCATGAAGGCATTGTGAGGTGCTTGAGGCACATGGGCAGTCAGTGGTTGGATCTTAGGGCACATGTAAAGGTATTGTGAGGGACCGGATGCATATGGGCAGTCAGTGGTTGGATCATTGGGCACCTATGCAGACATTGTGAGGGGCTTGAGGTGCATGGGCAGTAAGTGGTTGGCACCTAGGGGACATATGCGTGTAGTGTGAGGGGCTTGAGGTGCATGGCCAGTCAGTGGTTGGATCTTAGAGAACATGTGTAGGCATTGTGAGGGGCTTGAAGGGCATGGGCACTTCAAATTAGTTGGAATTTAGGGCACGTACACAGGATTTTTGTTAGGGGTGATTGGGGCACATGAATATACAGCGTGGGGGCTTGGGGCACTTGGGCCTAGACTAAGCGGTAGCTTTGTTCACATGACTCACAATGTGACAAGCAGGTGGTAAGTATATGCATATACATAGAGATAATCTTGGGCCAGACGTACAATGAAATGAAATGATAAATGATATTTTATTTACATCGCGCTCTTACACAAGTGTTTCAGAGCGCGACCAGGCAAAAAGGGAGGTGAACAAGGGAGAGAAAAAAAACAGAAAAAAACAGCAATCTTACTAGGCCCAGTGACATTTAAGAAAGCGCAAGTGCATGGGAAAGGAAAAAGGGGGAAAGTGCAAGGAAGGGGGAGAGGAGGGGAGTGGAAAGTGTGAAGCAGAGGATAGAAAACATAAATAAATATTAAATAGAATAAATAATAAATAAGGGCTTTAAAATGCAATGTGAGAAATTTTTGCCACAGAAGTTTGGGATGCACTAACGGACACTGGGCCTGATCACGACTTTGGCGGTAACGCTGGCGGTATTACCGCCCACGGTATTAGCCCTACCGCCGAACTCCCCGGCGCTAATAGCGCGGGATCACAAGTTCGGCGGTAATGTAATTCCCCATTGAGCCCATTCGGGAATGCCCCATTCCCCATTGGGCTCAATGGGGAAAATTTGCACTCTTACCGCCGGCGGATTTCCCGCTGGCGGTAATAGCAAACATTTTCGACCGATTTCCCCCCAGCCAAGAGCTGGGGCGAAATCCGCCGAAGTCCTGATTTGGCGGACCCTTAAATCCAGCGGTAATAGCGCGTCTGCCGGATTGAAAGGTTACCGCCAAAGTCGTGATGAGGCCCACTGTGAGAAGCTTGTTGCACAAGGACAGAGAGATGCATTTGGGTATTATGAGGATGCTGACAACATGGTGAGTGAGCTCACTCTATTACCTTTCATGACCACCAAAGCCCATGTGGTCTGGGGCAGTGTGCGTAGATACCAGCCTAAATCAAGGGTATGCATGACACTGAGCACCCACTCATGGAATCATTGGAAAAAACCTTGTTAGACAGCAGGGCACATGGTGGTAAGAAGTGAGGACTGCTGTGTAGGTCACACGATACCTTGGAGTTGAATGACCTCTTGGGATCCGTTCCCATAATGCACTTCTTCATCTTCAAGGGAGGACCAGGCACTCAGTGTCGCCTCTGTCACTGCAAACTGTTCTGCAACTCCTGCGCAATATTCAGAAAAAAAGACGCGCCATGAAACAACGCACTCTTACAGTAGACCACTGGAAATTATAATGTTGGTAGTCTGCGGCCCTCTCAAAAAGATTTACTTGAGGTTTGTTTTTCATCAGAAGGATTCTTTGACACTAACATCTGTAAACACAGGATAAAGGAGCTGGCAATGCTTTTAGTCTATGGAAAATGTGCATCTCAGTAAGTTGTGCAATCATTACAAGAGGAGGTGAGTGCTATTGGGTGTAGGACCTAAGAATGCTGGATGAATTGGCCAGGGCTAATGATGGCAAATGAATCACCACTTATAAGACCACTGCCCAACCATGAATCTCCTGGTTGTCAAGATGGATGTTTCAAAGTAAGGAAATACGTCTCACAGGTGCCCTATTATTTATCCTGGGTTCAGTGAATAGGAACAACCTTCCAATGTTTGCGTGGTTGATCCGAAAGCGAATCGTGTATTATGACATTTCTGTGGGATGTATGTGTGACATGCTAAATGACTGATGTCTGAGAGTGCAGGGCAGATGCTTGAATTATACTGCACCCATCCCCCTAACGATGGGCTTGGATTTTATATTTTTTGGGGCTAAAATGGCAGCCTCTGGTACTCGGCTGCTAGTCGCGACCTAGGCAGCTGCAGGGAATTGTCTTATGGTGCCACTGGTAATGTAGGAGGGTGGGCGGGAGTTTTCATAGAGCGCGGGTCGAGGACCGCTCGGTGGGCTTCATGGATGTATTTGTGTTGTACTTCTGGATGCCTAAGAACGCCTTCTGTCACACTGGTATCAGTCACTGCTTCACCCACATGCCCCACAGACAGCATCACAGCCCTTCGTACCTGCTGCAAAGCGGGCCTCCTTAAGCTCGTCAGTGAGGCATGAGTAGTGCTCCTCATCTGTTAGCGAGGGGTCCCAGCCAGTCTGCTGCGTGTTCCAGCCCTTCCACTCAATCAGGTGCGCCACCCGGCCACGTGCCATGGCTGTAGGTTTGGTGATGTGGTCCTTGATGGTCTGCACTAATCCTAGAGGGAACACAAACATGCAGCGATTAGTGGGGCTCGGTGGTCAACAGACATCCATGGATGATACACATTGTGGCAGGTGTTGGATGAGGGTGATTTAAATCAGGAAATAGTTAGGTTGATAATCAGGGTAGGGAAATTGGAAGATGATTTGATAATCCGTTGTTGCTGGTAATTCTCCCTCATCTGAGAATGGGCTGACCTCTCCTCTTCTCTCCTTGCCTCTACCTCTCAACCTCTCCTCTGAGACCTCAACATCCACTTGGATACTTCTAATCCCTCCTCTGGGCTCTTCCGCAACCTCTGCGACTCTCTCTCCCTCTCCATTTTACCCTCTGGTCCGACACATTCTGCTGGATACACCTTGGATGTTCTCATCTCCTCAGACACCCTCCTCCTCTCTAACCCTCTCACCACTCCTCTCTCTTGAACTAACCACTTTCTGCTTTCCTCTCACCTGAAACTCTCTGTCCCTCAGGCAAAGCTCACCCCAGAACTGCTACCTATCTTCTCAGTCATTCGGCCCATGAAGCTTGTGTCAGTGGATGCCTTTGCCTCTAATTTCTCTGCCCCTCCTACTCCTGCAGCTGACTCCCACTCTGACACAGCCCTCTCTAACCTGCATCTATCTATCTCCAACACTCTGGACATCGTTGCCCCTGTCATGAGAATCCATCTGAAGCCCAGCTCCAAGTGCAACTCTTGGTATGACTCTGACCTTGCCGGCCTGAAACGCAAGTGCAGGGTGGCTGAGAGACAGTTGAGGGCTTTGGGCACATCCTCTGACAAACTGGCTTGCTGCCTGCTCCAAAGGCAATACAGACACTCTGCACTGTCCAAGAATAGAGCCAACATCTCTGTGGCCTTTAACAACACGGCTGCACTCTTTACAATCTGCATGGAGCTGGCCAACCCTTCTGCAAATACCTCCTCTCCTTTTCCCTTCCAGTCCCGCTGTATGGCTCTGGCTTCTCACTTCACCACTAAAACTCATGACATCCTGTCCTTGCTCTCCTCTTCCTCTCTCTCCTCGTCCTCTCCCTCTACCACTCCCGGCCCCCCTATGGCCGCCTCTCCACTCCCCTCCTCCTTTCTCCTCTTTCTGTCTGACAACACCTGACAATGTGTCTAGACAAGTGGGATCTATGAAAGTGTCATCCAAACAGGTGCTCCCCTGATCCTCCAGAACCATTAAGGACCACATTGACACCCTCACTCCAGCCTTGGCCAATTTCTGCAATCACTCTTTCACCACTGGATCTTTCCCATCTCCCCTCAAACACTCCCTTGTGCACCCCTTCCTTAAAAAGCCTTCAGCTGATTCTACCTGTCTGTCAATCTATTGTCCGATCTCTATCACTCCTTTCCTGGGGAAACTCTTGGAAAAGTTGGCCATCTCCCAGCTTACTCTCTACACATAATCTGTTAGTTGTCTCCATGACCATCAGTCTGGCTTCAGAGCCATAGGCAAGGAAACTGCTCTGCTAAAGACACATGAAGATCTGCTCTCTAAACATGACCCCAGCCTTTCTTCTGTCCTCATTCTCCTTGACCTTTCCTTTGCTTTTGACATGGGAAATCACGCCATCCTGATCAGTCGACTCTGTGAGAACCTGGGCATCACGGATCTGACCCTGGAGTAGTTGACCTCCTTCCTCCTGGACCAACCATCCCATGTCCAACTTGGGTCCTTTCTCTCCACCACCTCGCTCTCCACATGTGGTGTTCCCCAGGGCTCTATCCTCTCACCCTGGCTCTTCAATGTCTACTTGGACCCCATGGTCCACCTGATCTCTACCTTCTTCTCTAACTTCCAATGCTATGCAGATGAAACTCTTTCAGGCTCCCCTCAGCCTCCTCTCCTCTCTCACTCATTCCTGACTGTCAGGATTGGTGCGCCTCCAACAATCTCTTGATGCCAGTAAGACGGAGATCCTTCCCATTGGGACCCCTGCTCCTGCTTTCCCTCTCACACTCTGGCCACCCTCCTTGGGCCCTCTTCCTTCACCCCCTTGTGAGGCAAAAAAACCTTGGTGTCATCTTTGTCTCGACTCTCTCCTTCTCTCCTCACATCACAGACCTTGCCAAGAAGGCCCACTACCAGCTGCACCTCCTCAGAGGTATTCTTCCTTTTCTCAGTTTCCCCCAGAAGCTCACTGTCTCCAGAGCCCTGGTTCTCTCTAGGCTGGACTAGTGCAACAGGCTCTTTCTCAATCTGCCCTCCTCTACTCTCCGCCCTCTGCAACTAATGCAGAACAGGACTGTAAGACTTATCCTTGGCCTCAAGTCCAGGGACTGTATCTCTCCAGCCCTGAAATCTCTCCACTGGCTCCTGGTGGCCACGTGAATCAAGTTCAAGACCGTCTGCATCATCCTCAAGGCTTTCTGGAGCCGGGGCCCACACTACATCCAACGCTCTCTTCCAAAATACCTTCCTTCTCGAGCCCTTTGCTCAGCTATCTCCAACTCCCTGATGGTCAGACGTTTCTCCAGGCAAGGAGTGGGGGGGTAGATCTCTCTCTTCTGCAGTTGCCTACCTCTGGAATGCC
Source organism: Ambystoma mexicanum (assembly GCF_040938575.1). NCBI lineage: Eukaryota > Metazoa > Chordata > Amphibia > Caudata > Ambystomatidae > Ambystoma > Ambystoma mexicanum. The sequence continues at coordinate 1,094,733,359 of NC_090929.1, forward strand.
CTCCCTGCCCCTCTCAAACCTGAGCCGGACCACCTGAAGTTCTGGAAGCAGTTCAAGACCTTCCTTTTCTCCTCTGCTTTCTCTCTCTCCCTTCCCTGCTGACCTTCTTGTTTGCTGTGCAGACTGGTTGCTTGGTACCCTCAGAGTCTCTTGCCTACAGTGCACTCAAGGGCTATACTGTAACCTCTGCAGTCCCCTGCCAACTTGTACTTACCCAGAGCCATGCTGCCCTGATTGCACTTCCCCTCCCTCTCCCTGGCACTTCCCTCTCTCCCTTCTCCCTGCACTTTGCATTGTTGCACTTACACGATCTGAATGACACTAGGTCTAGTAAGATCACTTGTCTTGTCCTCCCTCATTCTTCCCTCCCTTGTCTTGTTGTGCAGAGAAACAGTGGTGCACAGGCGAGGCGAATTACAAATGACATATCATATCATTAATTACAACCTTCAAATGAAAATACCTCTAGTTATGGGCACAAAGGAGCACGTACGTTAAAGCAGCCAACTTCACAGTGTCAACCATATTTTTAGTTTTGGCTGACTGGTGGCTCAGCCACAAATTTCAACTGTCATGTACATGCAGATGTGATCGGAGGTAGCCTAAAGTTAGGGTCTCATTAAGAATTGAGCTGATTCTTGTGCAAGAACAATGCCGTAGGTAAACACCTCCTCCGCCGGTGGTATTCCTTAAAATCCCTCCAATTCAGAGTTATAACGGCCCCAAGTGCTAACACAGTGAGTGGTATTCCTGGAATACCATTTGCAGTATTCTCGAAGTGCAATTCATTTCAAATTAATTTCTACCATTACATTGATGGCGGAAATCGATAAAAGCACCTTTTAAAAATTGATCTGATACATGAAAGGGTTAATTCTGAGTGGTGAGAGTGGGGCATCAGAAATGCTCACTTTCTCACCCTCTTACAATGTCCCCAGCTAAAAGTGTTTTTCACTGTATTGAAGGAAAGCACCAGTGCTTTCTTTGTGACCAAACAAATAATGTTAAAATACTTTTGGTGGTAAATGAAAGGGGTGCCAATCTTGAAGGCTGCAGGTGATTTGTGAGATCTCGACACAGTAGAATCTGGCAGTTTCTGTAAGTAAAACAGTGGTCATAGTCTTGACTTTACAGGGAATACTAGGGAGGAACTCCCCAAATATCTCTGGACATTTCAGTATACTTTACTCATCAACAGGGGGAACATATTGTGATCTATTTTATTGCTCCAGGTTTTATACAGAGGACAATTGGACATTTTTTAATGTATCTAATCAAATACATCTTATGCCTCGCAGTCAATTAGGGCGCTCAGAATGTGGGCTTTACCGCATGATGTTGCCTGTGTTCCGAACCCCCTGAGCAGTGGGAGGCTGCTATTTTACCCCGCTACACAGTTCAGCTCTCACCGATCCCACCCGACCCTCACAAAGTCCCTCCTAATCCCACACCCCATCCCTGTACCACTCCCTCCCACACCCACACCCCCACTTAGTGGACCTAACGTCCAAACGCCCACCTTCCCCTCTCTGTTAATAGCTGTCATGGAAAGGGAGAAGGGAGTACAGGACACCCCATTCTCCTGTCTGCGTGGTGGCTATCTTGTTTGGTAGTTTATTTAAGTTGAGAAATGGTAACCACGCTGTTTCTCAACTTGAAAAAAAACCTACTACAAGACACCCCTTCTCCCTTGCCCCTGGTGGCTATCTTGTTTATAAGCTGAGAAATCGTAATCATACCGATGGACATGGGTGCAAAGAGCAATAAACCTCTTAAAGTAGGGGGCATTACCGGCTCTGGTAATGCCCAAGGGCTCATGTTAAAGCCTTCGTGAATTTAGGGCCGGGCATTACCTGGCCCGGTAATGCCCCCATATTTACGTTTATTGCTTAATTAAATGTAAACTATTACCATTCCCCATAAAAAATAATCTTGAAATACAAAAGCATGTGATATGTACATTAGACAAGTGAGGCGACCTGATCATTAATAGATTGCATGTTGCAAAAAGCATGAAAGGTTTCACGATGCGGACAAATGTGCCTTGGTCTGTTTCATTTTTTCCAGACATTGATGAAAGACTAGCCTAATAACAAAAAGTGAGTTCTATGGTGAAAAGATGAGTTTTATGCATTAGATATACATATTATATTATAACTGCAATATGTGGTATAACTTACGTTTTAGACTTTATAATTTATGTTTTTATTTTCTACCAAGTTTTTGCGAGGAATGTTACTGGTATACATTCAATGCAGATTAACGTGTAATCGCATGCACTTAATAAGCAATATTCAATAATAGTCCTGGGTACTGGCGAGAAATAGTGGGCCTTGATGGCAGAAAAACTGGTGTAAGATATAAAGAATGGTGAGGCCAGATGGGCGAGCTGCCGCTTCTCAGAGCCGGCTGTCCCGGGTGAGGTGGGCCCTTCGCTTGATGCAGCATCTCAGTCATATTCTTAAGCCCCTGAAGAAGGGCACTAGATGTGATGGTTCGTGCTGTCGAACCCCTTCTTCCTCCCCTTTCTCCAAACTCTCCTCACCTGAACTCTCAGAGTAGTCTGTGTCTTGTAGGTTCCGCCGGCTTAGGTAGTCTCTTTCCTTTTTTAGATGCACTTGCCTGTCACGCAAAGAAGCCACAGTGACCACTGATAGACAGCCGTCCCGGGACTTCCCGTCCGGGAGCAAGCCAGAAGAAGGGAAAACCCCAAACAGGGGGAAAAAACCCTTCGTGCTGCAAAGCCTCCAAAATGTCCGATAGTCCCAAAGCGGAGAAGGCTGGAGTGTAGGATGCACCGGAGCAAACTTGCAGGCTGGAGGATGCGAGGAAGTCCGCAGGCAGAACAAACCGCTAGCCCTAGGAAGTAGGGAAGCTGGCAGCTAAGCAGAGAATGTTGCAGTAGCTCAGATGGGGACCGAGGAGCACGGGCAGAGAGAAAAGGCAGCAGGAACAGGAGAAACGTAAGAGGAGAAAGGGAGAAAACAGGATAGTAGAACCGCCTGCAGAGTGGAGTGCGGCAGAGGGAGAGAAAACAACCCGCCGCCAGAGCAGCGACAGCGGAGGGAGAGAAAACAACACACTGCCGGAGCAGCAACAGCGGAGGGAGAGAAGTAGGGAGAACAGTTTCACGAGGAGCGTGAAACCAGTGAACTAGGAGACCGGCCGCTGGATCCGGGAGTAAAGAGCGGAAGACCAGCGGTAGCAAAGAACAGAGCGAGGGAACCTGAAAGTGCCGGAGCGTAGCCAGCGAGGTTGCAACGCAGTGACTGCCGGGACGGGGGAGGATGATAACTCCCGGCAGTCCTGCACCTGGCCAATGGGCTGCAACCAGAGACAAAGAAGGGACTAAATCCCTTTCCTACCATGTTGCAATCTCCAACGCGGAAGAAGCCACCACTCGCGGCGGCGGTGGCAGGTGACAGTATGCCCCACTCCCCACCTGGCCGCCCCGGGATTTCCTGGGTGAAGGCGGTGAAACTGAGCTAACAATCTTGGTGCGTGAACCTGAGAAGCCGGTTCCCATGAGTCCTCCGACTCAGGGTAGCCCTTCCAGGATAGGAGGTATTCCAACGGACCGCGATAGAACCTGGAATCGCGCTTCGGGAGACCTCGAATTCGTCCAACTCCGGCGGAGGCGCCGGAGGAGACCTGGGTATGGGTCTGTTGTGAAAGTCAGGATAGTGAGGCTTGAGAAGAGAGGAATGAAACAATGGGTGAATGCGGCGAAGAGAGAAAGGGAGCCGGAGGCGATAGGCTACCGGATTAACCTTGGAGAGAATGGGAAAAGGTCCCAGAAATTGAGGAGATAGTTTAGAAGGCCGTGTCCATCTGGGCAAGAACCGCGTGGATAACCACATCTTGTCCCCGGGTTCCCAAGCCGGACAATCCTCGTGGTGTCGGTCGGCACTGGATTTAGACCGTTTCCTGCTGGCTTTCAGGCTCCGAAGCTCCAAAGCCTGGGCTTCTTTGATGTTTCTCAAGACTTCTTCCGCGGCCGGGGAGTTGGTGTAGCTGGGAACCTCCGGAAACACAGAACGAGGGTGTACACCATAGGTACAAAAGAAAGGAGACAGACCGGTGGCAGAGTGTCTGGTGTTATTATAGGAGAACTCGGTGGTAGGGAGCAAAGAGACCCAGTTGTCATGATGTTGAGAGATGTAGCACCGAAGATATTGCTCCAAAGTAGCGTTAAGACGTTCCGTCTGACCGTTAGACTCCGGCTGAAAACCTGAAGAAAGAGCCCTTTCAATGCCCAAGTGGTTGCATAAGGCTGTCCAGAATTTCAAAATGTACTGGCTTCCCCAATCGGAAATAATCTTTTCGGGTAGGCCATGTAGCTTAAAGATGTCTCGAGCAAAGACCTATGCCATTTTGGCCGACGTGGGAAGTCCTCGAAGGGGAGAGAAGTGTGCCAACTTGGAGAAAGCGTCCACCGTCACCATGATGCAAGTACAGGACTCAGAAACCGGTAGGTCTACAATGAAATCGGTGGAGATAAGTCCCCAAGGACGAGCAGGTAACTCCACTTGAGTCAACAGTCCCAAGGGTTTCCCCAACCGATACTTGGCCTTGGCACAAATCGGACAGGCTTTTGCGTATTCAGAAGTTTCTTTCTTCACGCTAGGCCAGAGAAAGGATCTTGAGAGGAGTTCAAGAGTGTTACTGGCTCCTCTATGCCCTGCAGAGCGGGAGTTATGGCACCACTCTAAGATCTTGGTACATAGAGGACCCTCCGGAATGTATAGTCTTCTCTTGTAAAAAACCCAGTCCCCTTTCTGTTGATAAAGAGAGGTGGGGCGTAAGGATAGTCGAGGTATTTCTTGAACAAGTGCCATCTTAACTTCTTGAAGGAAAGTACCGACCAGAGCCAGAATCCGATTTCGGTGAAACATGGGCTCGGTCCTGTTGGATGCCTCCTCCTTCGTGGAGTCTTTGCGGGACAAAGCATCTGCCAAACGATTTTGTGATCCCGGAATATACGTGATCTGAAATTTGTATTGTGAAAAAAGGTGAGCCCCCCTGGCTTGCCTGGAGTTAGAACACTCCAGTTCTTGTAGAACCTTCAGATTTTTATGGTCAGTTCTGATCACAAATTGGTGTCTGGCCCCCATGAGTAGGTGTCGCCATTCTTCACAGGCGAGCTTCATGGCAAGTAGCTCCTTTTCCAGGACAGAATAATTTAGTTGACTGGGAGAGAGAGTCTTAGACAAGTAGGCTACAGGATGTTCTACTCCCTGGATCTCCTGGAGGAGCACGGCTCCTATTGCGATGGCTGAAGCGTCCGTTTCCAAGATAAATGGTTGTGTTTGATTGGGGTGTTGAAGGATGGGAGCGGAGCAAAAAAGACCTTTGAGATGACAGAAACTCTTCTCAGCCTCAGCCGACCAACGATACGGAGAAGCCTCTTTCTTGAGTAGTCGTGTAATGGGGTACACCACTTCCGAGAAATTAGAAATAAACCTTTGGTAGTAGTTAGAAAATCCCAAAAATCTCTGGACCTCCCAGATAGATGTTGGGGCAGGCCAATCAAGGATGGCGTGAACTTTGTTTTGATCCATGGCAATCCCTTCTTCTGATAGAACGTATCCGAGATATTGCACAGAAGGAACTGCAAATTTACATTTCTCGGCCTTCACCAGTAATTGATTTTCTTGGAGACGGGACAAAACCTGGATAACATGTTCCACGTGTTCCCTCATGTTAGAGGAGAATACCAAGATGTCGTCAAGATAGATTATGACTGAGACAGAAAGCAGATCAGAGGACATCCTATCCATAAATCTCTGGAATGCTGCTGGTGCGTTAACCAGTCCAAATGGCATCAACCTATACTCATATAGAACGAAAGGGGTGCGAAAGGCCGTCTTCCACTCATCCCCTTCTGCTATACGGAGCAAATGGTATGCGTTCCTGAGATCAAGCTTAGTAAAGACTCGGGCTTCTTATACCGCCTCGATGATATGTCGGTGATGAGTGTCATCGGATATCGATCCCGCACAGTAACCTTATTCAGACCCCAGTAGTCTATGCAGGGCCTGAGGTCGGTGGTGCCTTTTTTCTTAATGAAGAACAGGGAAGCTCCTGCGGGAGACTTTTAGGGCTGGATAAGCCCATTCTCAAGATTGGTGTCCAAATAGCTCCGTAGCACCTTTTTTTCCGTCTGTGTGAGGGAAAACATTAGCCCAAATGGAACAAGGGCATTGGATTCGAGATCAATGGTGCAATCTTCAGGCCGATAAGGCGGTAGTCGGGCGTGAAGGCTCTCTTGAAAAACTTCAGAAAATTCTGAACAATAGTTGGGAAGAGTGTGAATTCCCACATTGTCATTTGAGAAACTCCTAACAGACTGATGAACTTCCTTTTCTTCCGACGGAAGGCAGTTGGCAGTACATTAAGGAGAACAAAAGCTCAACTGGTTCTCGGTCCAATTGATTCGAGAATTGTGCCTGCGAAGCCAGGTGATGCCTAAGATAATGGGAAAATGTGCGGCCTGAATTATGTCAAATTGAAGAACCTCTGTATGTCGGTTAATGGTCAAAGGAAGCTGCTCTGTGGTATGTGTGATGGGCCCGGAAGACAAAGGTGTACCATTGACTCCTTCTACCTTCTGGCCCTCCTTCCGGGCGATCCGGTTTAATCCTACCTTATCCGCCCACAGGGTATCCACGAGGTTACCCGCTGCTCCACAATCCAGTAAGGCTAGAGTCTCAACCTGTTTGCCCTTTAGATCCAGTCTCACTGAGATTACCATCAGTCTGGAATCATCCTTAGATTCGGAGGCAGATACTGAAAGAGACACGTAGGGATGCTGAAAAAGGTCTGAAACCCCCCGGACACTTGTCCCTATTGGCGCCGAGGGTATTCGTTTCCCGATCTCTTGTCTGGTAGTTCGGAGCATTCTTTGAGGAGGTGTTGATCGGAGCCGCAGTATGCGCACAGTACCTTCTCTCTTCTTCGTCTTTCGGCAGAAGACAGAGGTGCTCTAGTTGCATATGTTCGTCGGGAGAGTTAGTGGAAAAGCGACCAGAGGAAGAGTGTGAAGGGGGATCCACTGGAATTCCCGATCCTCTTTGTTTGCGACGTTCTGTCCTTCTCTCCTGGAGACGATACTCAATGTGAAGAGCAGCTGCGAGTAAATCCGAAAAAGTGGGAGAACGGGGAGATCTGGCCAACTCATCCTTGATCTCCTCCCTCAAACCTCTCCTGAAGACTGCGTATTGTGCCTGTTCAGGCCAACCGGCTCCAGCAGCCAGCGTCTTGAAAGAGGCGATGTAAGACAGTACATCCAAAGAACCTTGTCTTACATCTAGTAAATCCTCACAGGCGGTAAATGATAATTCGGGACGTTCAAAGGTCTGTTTCAATAGATTCTGGAACCCAGCGCAGTCCTGAAGAATTGCATTGCCACTTGTCACCAATGGAGTGGCCCAGGTCAAAGCGTTTCCAGTCATATTGGAGATTAGGAACCCCACTCTGGCCTGGTCCGTCGAAAAAGTGTGAGGCCTGAAAGTAAAATAGATGGTACATGCCTCCAAAAACTCTTTCACTCTCTTGGGAGAGCTATCGAACTTCCCTGAAGAAAGAGCCATAGGTGGTAGTTCTGCTGGGTGAGAGGGTTCTCTGGCTGCTACCATCTGTTTGAGGAGGGCATTCTCAGTCTTAACCCCCTGCATTTCCAGGGACATTGCCTGAAAGGCCTTCCAAAGCTCCTGTACCTATTCTTCCGCTGACATACTGATACCCTTTGGCGTTGCAATCTGTGATGGTTCGTGCTGTCAAACCCCTCCTTCCTCCCCTTTCTCCAAACTCTCCTCACCTGAACTCTCAGAGTAGTCCGTGTCTTGTAGGTTCCGCCGGCTTAGGTAGTCTCTTTCCTTTTTTAGATGCACTTGCCTGTCACAGAGAGAAGCCACAGTGACCACTGATAGACAGCCGTCCCGGGACTTCTCTTCCGGGAGCAAGCCGGAAGAAGGGAAAACCCCAAACAGGGGGAAAACACCCTTCATGATGCGAAGCTTCCAAAATGTCTGATAGTCCCAAAGCGGAGAAGGCTGGAGTGTAGGATGCACCGGAGCAAACTTGCAGGCTGGAGGATGGGAGGAAGTCCGCAGGCAGAACAAACCGCTAGCCCTAGGAAGTAGGGAAGCAGGCAGCTAAGCAGAGAATGTTGCAGTAGCTCAGATGGGGACCGAGGAGCACGGGCCAAAGAGAAAAGGCAGCAGGAACAGGAGAAACGTAAGAGGAGAAAGGGAGAAAACAGGATAGTAGAACCGCCTGCAGAGTGGAGTGCGGCAGAGGGAGAGAAATCAACCCGCCGCCAGAGCAGCGACAGCAGAGGGAGAGAAAAAAACCCGCAGCCAGAGCAGCGACAGCGGAGGGAGAGAAAACAACACACTGCCGGAGCAGCAACAGCGGAGGGAGAGAAGTAGGGAGAACAGTTTCTCGAGGAGCGTGAAACCAGTGAACTCGGAGACCGGCCGCTGGATCCGGGAGTAAAGAGCGGAAGACCAGCGGTAGCAAAGAACAGAGCGAGGGAACCCGAAAGTGCCGGAGCGTATCCAGCGAGGTTGCAATGCAGTGACTGCCGGGGCGGGGGAGGATGATAACTCCCGTCAGTCCTGCACCTGGCCAATGGGCTGCAACCAGAGACAAAGAAGGGACTAAATCCCTTTCCTACCGTGTTGCAATCTCCAACGCGGAAGAAGCCGCCACTCGCGGCGGCGGTGGCGGATGACACTAGATGGCACAAGGCCGGTCATTGGTGCACTCTAGAGGAAAAGGACGGGCAAGATCATTGTCATATCTGTTCTTTCGCTATGCCAGGAAGGGGAAGATATACATCAGTGCATTCAACTGGTGGTGTACATCCAGTTGTCCAACTGATGAAATTTCCAGGGTGAGGGATAGTTCCCTGTCAAAGGCAGCACCAAAGCCTTCCAGTGTGGCACTCGAGCAGGAACTTTTCCCAGGGTGTTAGGCCATAAGGAGGGTATATGATATGATATGTCTTTTTATATAGCACCTATACACAATGTGTTTCAAAGCGCTTCAAGGCAAGGGAGGGAACAAGGGAAAATACAATGACATTCTTACATGCCATGAACAGTAATGATGTGAAATTAACTATCGTACTCAGCCTGGCGACATTTGAGATAGTGCAAGAGCTAAGACACGGATAGGAAGGAAATGGGAAATAGACAGGCGACTACCGTACTACGCCTGACGAAATTTCTGGTAGAGCCGGAGAAAAACAAGAGGTGAGGGAGAGGGGAGGAGAATAGATTGGCTTTCATCTAATAATTGATTTCCTGTATGCGGTTACAGGTTTGAGATGGGCTGTCCAATGCAGGGGTCCATTTTGCAATTAGCACAATTTGAGGACAGGCAACTGCAAGAGTAAGGGGGTTACATTTATCAGTAAAGGGGATCATAAAAAGACCCCAAGGACCCCACACAGAGTGCATTCAATGAACGCGTAACATGCTGGAATGTTGGTAGACGAGGCTTATCAGACAGGAATGACTTTGCACTGGGCTAGGGGACTGATGCCTAAGGGGTGGCCTACCCTTACAAACTCAGCACAAAGAGTGCATGTCACCATATTGCTTGCTGGTATGGTATTTTTCAACTGTATTTAGTGGGGATCCCCACTCCTTGTAGCATTCTTTCTGGATCTGCTTCTGCCTGCTGTGAATCCCTGCTAAATACAGGTGGAAAATACGATGTAAGTAAACAATGTTATCCTACAAAAAAAGATGGTGTTCCTATGACATCTTAGATTGCAATTAAAATGAAGAGGGAAAATGGGCACCTCATACAGTTGTAAATTATATATCAAAGGATTAGAAGAAACTAAGTACATACACGTTCTGCAAAGCAAGCCCACAATGTTACACATGAGGCCTTGATGAAGGTGTTGAAAGTGAAACAAATGTTGGCCCTACGGGATTTTGTTCAATAAAAACGTGCTCAATAAGAAGGCTCCATGAAACTCGCTGACTCTTAAGAAGATGGTTACAAGTTTTTGAGCTTTGTTACGATACATTTACACAATAGATAGACAGGTTGCATTTCATAAATTACATGCAGATTTCGAAACCGAGGCTAACAGGAGTTGCAGATGCTATTGTATGTCTATTATATTTTGTAATGATCTTGTTACAGGAGCATCACATTAGCGGTCAGTAGGATAGCTTGGAACTTTCCCGGGACTGACACTTACACGAAAGTGTGAGAATTTTATGTGAAATCCTGTGACGAACAGGGCGCCAATCAAGTGACAATGAAATTGTCTAACTAATGGTATTTAGTACAACTGGGTATGTACTGTTATTGTAATTATGTATTTTTTATTAGAAGTTTCAATCGTATAACAATTGACATGACCATTTGGCCCAGAGATGGGCCCTTATAGCTTGTATCGTACAACGCGCCAAATGAAGTCACGTCTCCCACCCCCAGTTCCCTGCCCTCCCCAACATTTCCCACCCCCACCCACATACGTATGCAAATGTCCTTATGGCCTTCCCAAAAATGCTGATACCAAAGGTAGGAGCGATACAAACATCATGCCCAAGTCCGAAGATAGCCTCTACCAAGTCAGAGTCTTGCTTGGGGAGCCTTCACCGCTCACCTATCAGCCCCCGCCTCGCGGGAGATTGTGATTACAGCCCAGGTGACTCTCTTTTAGTCGAAATTGGGGTGTTCGTGTATTTTGTGTTTATTTAACTGCAGCCTTGCTTCTTTGCTTTACTCATATTTGAAACTGTTAATTCATGACTTTGTAAAGTATAAAACTTATAACAATATGTGTGTTATATTTTGCATTTGTCCCACTTCTAAGCACTCTATAGCTACTCAGTTTATCAACTTCAGAAGGAGGAAGGACTGAGTCTGTCATGCTGGGGATTTGACGTTGCAAAGTGAAGCCTTGTCCCATATTAAATATGAGCACTTATGCAAGTTCAATGGCCTTGTACCAGATAATACAATGCAATCATTACTTACATTATTTAAATGGTGCTGCCATTCCATACCACATTACATTAATTTAGATGTTAGTAAATAATCAGGGGTGCTGCTGATAATATCATACTTATTACGACCCTGGCGTTGGACCATGGTGCTATTAGCTAACTGCTAATAGCACCATGGTCCATGCCGGTAACTTACCGACTCCGCCATGGCGGAATGGGGAATTACCGCCCCATTCCGAGGTTGGCGGGGCGATAATTCCCCATGCCGCCATGGCCCTTCTCCATTCCTATTTTTGCCCCATAGGACTCAATGGGAATGGGGAAGGCGCTAAGTACGGTGCCGCAAATTGCGGCACCGTACTTAGCACCAAGGTCCCTTTGCAGGTTGGTTTTTAACGCCTGCAAAAAGCAGGCGTTAAAGTCTCCAACCCGCAAATGGACCTCGTAATCAGGCGTTAAGGGTTTAACGGCGCCGCCACCTTTTACGGCGCCGTTAACCCCTTAACGCCTGGGTTGTAATGAGGGCCAATGTCCTGCCAGAGGGGCTGTTTAAGTATGCCATGGTGCTCTCAAATATGCCAGAATACGGCTTGATGTGGCAGCTTATCAGTTTCTACAATGTCATGTAATTTCCTGCATTGTTAAACTAATTACACCAGTTTAGATCCATGTCACGCATCAACATTACCCCCCCCCACAAAAAAAACCCATACAAATGTTATATTGCCCCATAACTTTATTATTCCAATTTCACAGAAAACGATCTTGCCAGTTGCTCATTTCGTATAGTTTTAAAGAAAGTGCAATGCCAGTTTCAGTAGCGCCACGCCATCTCAAAAAGCCCCAGTTAAGCACAATGCCATACCACACCTTTGCCACCATGCCAATTTAGCAATTGCACAGAAATATAACATAGCAGGTTCACATTGCCCTGAGAAAAATACCATGCCAGTGTTTAATTTTCCACCTCTGCAGGAGGCATTTAACCAGGAAATTATGCAGACAAACAATCAAGATTTAAGAAGATACAAGGAAGATGTAATGAATGAAGGAAATTTATGTTTTGCTCAGATTTGAAAAAAGGACATAGGGTGCCGAAACACACGCCATCAAAAGGGCACCTCTACGGGAAAGCACCTTAAGAATAAAATACTAACACAGCTATGAGCACATTCTGTGGCACTGGTATTCTTTTGTGAGAGTCAGTCTTTATTTTTAATATAGGAGGTGGGGAATTGATCCTCGTTTTACTCTCACGCAAGCGACACTTTGAACACCGTACTGGTCGCAGGTTTAAAAAGGTTGATGTCATAAAAACCTCACTACTAGGATTCTTACCCTAGACCCAGATACCAGACCACCAGACAAGGCAGCATTATGCTTAAAAGCACCACAGCATGACCCTTAGCGGAGCCACAGAGAGCTCAATGCAGGACTTGCAACATTGCTAGCCTTGTCATATACCCAATACTCCCGCTGCACCAGCATCTCTCCCAGGGCCCCGACATGGTCAGCTGATAGATGTTTGGTTTTTTACCCTGGATAAAACAAATGCCCAAGTGTCACCGCCACAAGCCACATAGAACCGCACCGGCACTCAGGGCTCGAGTATTTATAGCCTTAACTCATCAAGAACAGCGGTTTCACAATTGCATCTCCCTCTACCACACTAGGCCCTCCCCTTCTTTATTAGTCGAAGCACAGCCAACCATATTTAAAAAGGCTATAAGAATACCGAAAATTGATAAGTCATTGCTAACGTGTTTTTCAAACATATTGTAAGTTCCTGTTCCATTGGAGCCAGGGGAGCCGACTTATGAATTTCCCGGGGGGGGGGGGCTCAAATACAGGAAGTGACATCACTGGCCATGACCGAAAATTTGCATATTGGCGCCAACTTGGTGCAACGGCGCGCAGGGGTGGGGTCGCGCGCAGTGCAGAACAGTGGAAACATTGGCTAGGATGTACTGCATATACTAAAGTCAAAAAAGAAGGAGATTTAAGCCTTCAAGTTGCATTCCAGTAAGCTATCACTGCCCCTACTCCACCCCTCTATAATCATCCAGGTTGTAGTAGCCCTCCCTCAAAAGGCAGAGCAACATGGGAGAATGAAATGATTGCTAAACAGAAGGTACAGCTGCAAGGTGGAGTACCACCACCACAAATAAAGTTCCCAATTCAAGGGAAACGAGAAGTAAAGACGTTTACCCATTAAAAACTACCAAGCAAGTGCTGCTGTAGAGGAGAACAGGTGAACTGTTTTTATTGCAGCACCTTCCCCAGGCTAAATGTATTTTTACGGACAACAGTTCGTTGAATAAATTCATCTGCAATGGCCTCAACATCCAGATGTGCAGCTTCATCTTTGTGTCCATGCAGCAAAGCAACAGCATTTAATCGAGCTTGGCCCATTGTAGCCCTCAGGTAGGTTTTGATGCGCCGAAGGCATGAAAATGAACGCTCCGAAGAACAAGAGGATACAGGGATGGTTACTGCAATTTGAAGCAGTCGTGCCAGTTCTGGGAACAAATTGCGCATAGGACGACCCCTTTCACCTTGGAACAAGTCAAAGACATCCTGAAAACACATAACCGGAGTCTTATCCCTCTGTATAAGTTCAAGGAACATATTTCTATGCAACTCTAGATTGCATTCATGGAAGTCAGTCTTATAAAAATTCATGACATAATCACTGGAGGCAGTCCCTGTAACAAATTGTTCAATGTTAACCATATGGTCACATGCAGTTGTATTGAAACGTTCTGACAAAGCTACCAATGTAAGGTCCATGAGTTCATAATAACCTTGTCTATTGAGGTCTTTGGGAGACTCAAAAACATGAGGAACTGACCCTTCATCCAGGCGCCGTGGGATTTTCCTGGCCCTTCTTTGCACAAAATGTTCCTCTAGTTCCACATCTAAATCATTGGCCGCTGATGTGGTTTTTGAGAAGAAGTCTTCAAATCCCTCACGCAGTTGTGCAACTATGGTCTTAAGGTTTTCAATCATAACCGCTGCTTCATGGAACCTTAAATTGACCTTCTGTAGAGCAGTGTTCACAGTTTCAACACGGGAAAATACCAAGTACAGAAGATTAAGACCTAGATAGGTTTCGAGTTTATGGAGCTGCAAGTGCAACCCATGGGCTTTTGCTCCCGCTTCATTGTGGTCACCGGCTGCAAGTCCCAGAAATTCAATTACAGAACTGTAGTTAGCTAGTACAGTCTTCAAAGATTTTGCTCGAACGGTCCATCGGGTAGGGCAGAATGGAAGCAGTTTGACACTCCCTTCTTCTTGACAACGTTCAAAACAAGCAAGCCGTTTTGGGGAATTTCGAATGAACCCAATCAATTCCCTTACAAAAACCAACAGATCCCTGAACTTGGCAGTGCCCATAGCTGCATCCTGAACTACTAAATTCAGATTGTGTGCAAAGCAGTGCACATAAATAGCTCGTGGTGCCACCTCCTGCACCAATGTCTGCAAACCATGTCGATGTCCAGCCATATTGGAAGCACCATCATACCACTGCCCCCGACAGTTTTCCATATCATAGCCAAACCTCAGGAGAACATCTTTTAAAATGGCAAACAGAGTTTGTGATGTAGTGCTAGACGTTTGATAAAAGCCCAAAAAAATCTCCTCTACCTGAAGATCCTCTTTTGCAATACGAAAGACTACAGAGACCTGCTCTTTTATTGACACATCAGCAGTCTCATCCAAAATAATCGAAAAGAATTTTGCATCATGAATCTCTTTCATTAGGCCACGGAGCAAATTATGTGACATAATTGCCAGCATTTCATTTACTATGTCATGCGACATCCATTTGTATTCTGTTCTTTGAAGCCAAGTTTGAAGTTCTGGGACATCTCTGCCACGAAGCGACAGAATTGCATTTAAATTAGAATCCTCATCAGTATGGCCCCGAATTGCAAGACCTTGCCGAGCTAAAGCCAACAATGTGGTCAAGATATTCAACAGCGCACTTCTGTTATCCCTCATCTGCTGAGTCTACTATCGTTAGAATGTACAGTCCTCTGCAACTCCCTCATGTTGTACAGAAAATGTCTAATTGCACACAATAACGAAGTCTTTAAGCTACTAAAATGCGAAATGAACAGCAGAAAATGCAAAATGCTAAACGACTGGCAAGACAAAAATCAACTAATTCTGAAGATCATCGCATGTGAAGATCAGGAGCTCATAAGCAATCCGTGCAGAATATTAAAAAAACTAAAAGACAATGATTGGGCTATGACAATAGATAACGCATCCAAACTGAAACTCACTTTGCATCTCCCTGGTAACACTCTAAAAAGGAACGAGTTACAAAGATATGTCAATCAATGCCCAAGTAAACATATACGAAATGCAATCCTGCGTGCACGGCTAAACTTGTACAAAACAAGGGAGATCCTACACACTCGCGGACAAGTTACAACAAATGGATGCCGCTTCTGTAAAACCAATTCTGACCCTCCAAAAGAAACACTAAGACACTTAATCATGAGCTGCTCAGCCACAGCTAGTATCAGATCACAATATCTTGCACCTATGGCAGGGTTTGACATTTTGGCAGAAGAAGCGACATGGTGGGCACGACTAATAGGAGGAGAAAAAACAACATGGCAAATTGCAATGGCACAAATGGTCCGACACATCGAAAACAATTTATTAAATGAAAATGAAAAGTAACAGATAACCGAATCAGATGAAACGAACGCTGTAATAGAGACTAACTGTGCGAACCTAACCACAAAAGAGAGAAAAACCCTGACAAAGCTTCTGACGACAACGATGATGATAGAACCTACAGTCTGTATTGTAAAATCTTATTTTTTGATCAAACAATAATAAAAAAAAAAATAAATAAAAAAAAAAAATGTCTCCCTAGTTGGGGGACTTTGAGTGCCCGCTTCCTCTCATTTTGGGGTGCTGTGGGCCCCTGATGCTACCCTAGTGGAGCACAGTGTTGCCAGGTCGGAAGGAAAAAATAAGCTGAATGCCCTTCAAAAACAAGCCCAAAACAAGCTGACTCCCATCCAAATAAGCGGAAAAAACAAGCGTGCACCTAAAAAGTTGTGGAAAGGTCTCAAAAGTAAGAAACATAACACAACAAGAAAAACATACATAGACAGAACACTGACATAGTGTGTTAGAACAACAATATTTTATTGCATGGTGACTAGAAGTCCCAGATTGCAAAATAATACGGCCCTGAAATATTTGTATTTATTGTTTTATATAGCGCCTTAATCCAAGGCGCTATATAATATTGTAACATGGCCAATTGGAAGCTGAAAAGAAACATGGCCTTCCTGAATACATCTGAGAAAATGTTGTATATAGATTCCAATAATCCTCTAACCCAGTCTTGCAAAAAAAGTTTAAAAAAAATAAATAAATAAAGGATGTTAGTGGATAATGCGTCAGCACTGGGGATATCACCAGGATAATATTGCTATAGACTAGTGACGCTTGCTAAACTAAACCAATCCCTTTCTTTACATCTTTACATGTGTCTGCCTGCATGACAACACTTTTAAAGTGCGCTTTCTTTGCATATGTTTAGGCATTTGGCATTGATGGGCCACCTGGTGGGCAAGTAACGATCCCATCAGTGCCAAACACTTAAGCATATGCAAAATACAGGGCGCACCCGAGAGCAAGACAAAGCAGCAATTGCCGTCAAGTGCTGCAGCAGCCCAGTGCAGGACGCTCTGTGCAACGTGTAATGGGCTTAACAGCAATATAAACAAGCCCAATTACACGCGCACAGACGGTCCAACAAGCGGACGAAAACCGCAACAAGCGACCTCCAAATATTATAAGCGACTTTGGGCAAAAACAAGCCCAAAGTCGCTTATAATAAGCGGACCTGGCAACACTGGTGGAGCACTGTGTGCCCTGGAACCTCGCCCACCCCCTAACCATGACAACAAAATAAAAATAAAATCACTTACCTGCTGCTGCCGTTTTCCGAACGTTCTGCTCTCTCTGCTTCTCTGGATGGAAACGTCTGCTATTGCTGCCGCTGCCGCTCCTGCTTTAAACATGGGCGAACCGGAAGCAAAACACAGAAGCTTCCGGTTCGCCCCTAAGCCCTCCCCTCCAGGACCATACACCAATAGGAGTACTAGAGGGGAGGGGGCTTAATCCGACATTCTCGCGTTTTTACCCGGGCCAGATTGAAGTGCTGCAGTATCGATGGAAAGGGCCATCGATACTGCATCACTTCTCTCCGGCCCGGGGGGGGCTCAGCCCCCACTCGATTTTGCCGGGGGGGGCTCGGGCCCCGGAGCCCCCGCGTACTCGGCGCCCCTGATTGGAGCGTAACGTTAATGGAAGGTGTAAAAGTGTTACGCCTTCCATTAACGTCACGCCCCCTTTTCAATCATTTGTATGGTGGAGAGGAGGTGCGGAATGCAACCTGCATTTCCACCGCTGCCCTTCCTCTCTGCCATACAAATGCCCCAGAATTCGCGCCGGCAGGTATTTTCATGCTGGCGCAAATGCCAGGGAACCCTATGGAGCCCCCCACGGCTTCATGTGCCAGCATAAAACAGGCAGCCTCTATAGGGATCCATTGTGCACGCTGCGTGCCATACTAGTAATAGCAGGCAGCGTTTGCAATTAAACGCTGCCTGTCTTGCTTGTATGACAGGTAGCGTTTACTCATTTGCACGACGGAGTGCAAATGTGGAGGGCAAAACAGGCATACATGCGTGTACGCTACCTTTTTGTCCTGCACATTTGCACTCTGCTGTGCAAATGACCAAAATGTACACGTAACACCTCCCAGCTGCCAAATTACGTCTTGGAGCAACATGAGCCCGATTTACAGGGTAATTCATAGAAATTCGCACCAAAGTGGCGCACGCGGCTGGCGCACAGAGTCCCTGTGCGATACACTGCGCCATCCGCGTGCGAAAAAATCCTTTTCATCGCACAGCGTATGCATGGATTTTAGCCTCCGAAACCAGCCGTGGCGCAGAGTGGCGCAGCGACCCTGCAGCAGCGCCAGTTACGCCCCCAAGAACGCCCTCGCGCAAGGAAAAGCCTTCAAAATTCCCAAATCATCGCAAAGGGCTGCGCTAACCCTGGACCAGTTCACAAGGCTGCCAAACAGCAAACGCCAAGTGGGGAACGTGTATTTCATTGGTTCGCGGGAAGTTTCACACGCAATTGTCCTGGGTACGTGTACATCAGGGGTGCATGGGAAGTAACACACGCGATTCCATCAGGGCAAGTGTATTCCAGGGGTGCGCGGGAAGTATCACACGCAAAAACAGCAGGGTACGTGCATTTCAGGGGTGCGCGGGAAGTATCACACGCGATTCCATCAGGGAACGTGGCAGCAGGGTACGTGTATTCCAGGGGTGCGCGGGAAGTATCACATGCAAAAGCAGCAGGGTACGTGTATTTCAGGGGTGCGCAGGAAGTATCACACGCGATTCCATCAGGGTACGTGTATTCCAGGTGTGTGCGGGAAGTATCACACGCAAAAGCAGCAGGGTATGTGTATTTCAGGGGTGCGTGGGAAGTAACACACGCGATTCCATCAGGGCACGTGTATTCCAGGGGTGCGCGTGAAGTATCACACGCAAAAACAGCAGGGTACATGCATTTCAGGGGTGCGCGGGAAGTATCACACGCGATTCCATCAGGGTACGTGTATTCCAGGAGTGCGCGGGGAGCACCACACATGAATTGCACGTGTGGGTCCTCCCAGGTGTTCCCTCTACACCCTCCATGGCCCCTGCAGGCGGCCCACACCACAAGGGCCTACCCTGCACATATCCCGCAGGCAGCCCATCCACCATGCCCATGCCCCCCAGCCAACCCACATGTCACCTTGCACTACTGCCCACCAACGCATGTCCCCCTGCACCCCCAGCCCCCAGGGGCACCCTCCACCAGGCCCCCACCCATGTCCAACTCATGTCTCCCATCACCCCCACCCCCCAGCAGTGCAGGGGCAGCCTCCACCAGGCCCCCACTCATGTCCAACTCATGTCTCCCTGCACCCCCACCCCCCAGCATCCAGGGGAAGCCTCCACCAGGCCCCCACTCATGTCTCCCATCACCCCCACCCCCCAGCAGTGCAGGGCACCCTCCACCAGGCCCCCACTCATGTCCAACTCATGTCTCCCTGCACCCCCACCCCCCAGCATCCCAGGGCACCCTCCACCAGGCCCCCACCCATGTCTCCCACCACTCCCAACCCCCAGCATCCAGGGGCAGCCTCCACCAGGTCCCCACTCATCTCTCCCATCACCCCCACCCCCCAGCAGTGCTGGGTCAGCCTCCACCAGGCCCCCACTCATGTCCAACTCATGTCTCCCTGCACCCCCACCCCCCAGCATCCAGGGGCAGCCTCCACCAGGCCCCCACCCATGTCTCCCACCACCCCCAACCCCCCGCAGTGCAGGGCACCCTCCACCAGGCCCCCACTCATGTCCAACTCATGTCTCCCTGCACCCCCATCCCCCAGCATCCAGGGGCAGCCTCCACCAGGCCCCCACCCATGTCTCCCACCACCCCCAACCCCCAGCAGTGCAGGCCACCCTCCACCAGGCCCCCACTCATGTCCAACTCATGTCTCCCTGCACTCCCACCCCCCAGCATCCCGGGGCACCCTCCACCAGGCCCCCATCCATGTCTCCCACCACCCCCACCCCCCAGCATCCAGGGGCAGCCTCCACCAGGGCCCCACTCATGTCTCCCATCACCCCCAGCAGTGCAGGGGCAGCCTCCACCAGGCCCCCACTCATGTCCAACTCATGTCTCCCTGCACCCCCACCCCCCAGCATCCAGGGGCAGCCTCCACCAGGCCCCCACTCATGTCTCCCACCACCCCCACCCCCCACCAGTGCAGGGCACCCTCCACCAGGCCCCCACTCATGTCCAACTCATGTCTCCCTGCACCCCCACCCCCCAGCATCCCGGGGCACCCTCCACCAGGCCCCCACCCATGTCTCCCACCACCCCAACACCCAGCAGTGCAGGGCACCCTCCATCAGGCCCCCACTCATGTCTCCCATCACCCCCAACCCCCAGCAGTGCAGGGCACCCTCCACCAGGCCCCCACTCATATCTGCCATCATCCTCATCCCCCAGTAGTGCAGGGCACCCTCCACCAGGCCCCCACTCATGTCCAACTCATGTCTCCCTGCACCCCCACCCCCCAGCATCCAGGGGCAGCCTCCACCAGGCCCCCACCCATGTCTCCCTGCACCCCCACCCCCCAGCAGTGCAGGGCAGCCTCCACCAGGCCCCCACTCATGTCCAACTCATGTCTCCCTGCACCCCCACGCCCCAGCATCCAGGGGCAGCCTCCACCAGGCCCCCACTCATGTCTCCCACCACCCCCACCCCCCAGCAGTGCAGGGCAGCCTCCACCAGGCCCCACCCATGTCTCCCTGCACCCCCAACCCCCAGCAGTGCAGGGCAGCCTCCACCAGGCCCCCACTCGTGTCTCCCACCACCCCCACCCCCCAGCAGTGCAGGGCACCCTCCACCAGGCCCCCAGTCATGTCCAACTCATGTCTCCCTGCACCCCCACCCCCCAGCATCCCGGGGCACCCTCCACCAGGCCCCCACTCATGTCTCCCACCACCCCCAACCCCCAGCAGTGCAGGCACCCTCCACCAGGCCCCCACTCATGTCTCCCATCACCCCCACGCCCCAGCATCCAGGGGCAGCCTCCACCAGGCCCCCACTCATGTCTCCCATCACCCCCAGCCCCCAGCAGTGCAGGGGCAGCCTCCACCAGGCCCCCACTCATGTCCAACTCATGTCTCCCTGCACCCCCACCCCCCAGCACCCAGGGGCAGCCTCCACCAGGCCCCCACTCATGTCTCCCACCACCCCCACCCCCCAGCAGTGCAGGGCACCCTCCACCAGGCCCCCACTCATGTCCAACTCATGTCTCCCTGCACCCCCACCCCCCAGCATCCCGGGGCACCCTCCACCAGGCCCCCACCCATGTCTCCCACCATCCCTAACCCCCAGCAGTGCAGGGCACCCTCCGCCAGGCACCCAATCATGTCTCCCATCGCCCCCAACCCCCAGCAGTGCAGGGTACCCCCCACTCATGTCCAACTCATGTCTCCCTGCACCCCCACCCCCCAGCATCCCGGGGCACCCTCCACCAGGCCCCCACCCATGTCTCCCACCACCCCCAGCATCCAGGGGCAGCCTCCACCAGGCCCCCACTCATGTCCCCCAGCCAACATGTCACCACAATCTAGATCCCTGGCCCTTCTGGTCAGCCTCCAAATGCCAAACAGCCACCCGAGTATTGCATCCAACCACTTAGAAATGGTAAAAACATGATAGAACCCCAATTGCAAGTTTGGAAATGAACACATGTCCCTCACATACACCCAATGGGTGTCAGTGAATGTCAAAACCCATATCATGATATGCATGAAACCAATGAGATGAAACTAAACTTTGAAGTTTGAAGAAAAAATATGTATTAAAAGCAACATAAATTGAATGAAAAATAAACAAACAATAATGGAAATTAAATAAAAATAAACCAGCAGGTCCGTGAAATAATGCAAAACCACAAATCATAATCCAAAGGAAAGGTGTCCAAAGTCACAGTCCACAAAAGTAAATCCAATGGAAAATTAAAATCGAAAACCATTGCTCCATGGGGAAATCATAAAAAAAAATGAAAATCCAAAAGTCAACTATATACAGATAAACAATCCAGGGTCCATGATCCCAACCGAAGAAATGAAACCTATCTAATAACACTACCTAAAAAAAAAACTTACAAAAATGTGGCCAATTGTCCAAAAGGTCCACACTAACTACAGAACTATTTACAAGGGCAGCGGGCTAGTCCGACGGCTCACTTCGGGATGTTCCGGGCCAGGGCATCATCGAACTCCTGCTCAATGTCCCAGAGGCGGTCCTCCTCCATGGCCCCAAGGGTCCGCAGGGCCGTCCACATGTTCACCCCAAACTCCCTGCGGATTGCCTCGAGGCACTCGGCCCGCCTCAGGGCCCTCCGCATGGAGTTCTCCGCCCTGACCATCGTGAGCCGTGCCTCTTCCGCCCGCTGCCGCTCCGCATCTATTGCGTGGCCCAACCGCTGCCACACGGAAGACACTTCCCGTCCTGGGTCCTCCTGCCCTCCGGCCGATGCCTGCCCCTCCGATGTCGAAGGCCCCGAGCCATCATGGCTCCCACCACATTGCTGCTGCTGCTGTGCCTCTGCCCGTGCACTGCCTCTTGCTGCCTGCACATCCTCCGCTGGCTGGGGTACAGTCGTTGATGTGGCCACCCCTGCTGGACGTCCGACTCCTGACTGTGGCAAGGATGCCTCCTCCACCAGCCTGGCCGCACCATCAGAGGCAGCTCCACAGGGCACCCAGGTGACTGATGGGTGGGAAGATGGCACGGAGGACGACTGGCGCATAGGGGGTTCAGTTGAGGAGGGTTCGGAGCAAGCCCCATCAAACGGAGGAATCCGGCCTGGGTGACCTGTCCCAGTAGGCCGACGCGGTCTCCTCATGAAAAGACTGCAGGTCACCTCGCATGGCCCGTTGACGCAACGCCACACCATTCAGGACAGGCTCAACCCAGACCCGGATAGCCACGTCCGCAGGCAGAGGAAGGCTGAGGAAGGCCAGTTGTTGTGAGCTCATCCCCTGCCTGAAAACAGGTCTGGACATAGGCATCCCTGCTGGTGCAAGATGATGCAGTGACAGGATCAGGGACAGGATTGCACACAGGCACCTCCGCGGCGACCTGTGCTGCCTCCTGTCCCTGGTCCTGCACTGCACCACTAGCACCAGTGGAATCCCCACCTCCAGACCCCGTCTCTGTTGCTTGCACGGCCTCCTCCTCCACCAAACCCCCCACTAACCTGGATGACTCCGTGCCATCTTCCCCCATTGGGCCCTGTGGGGTCCCAGCTGCCCCTTCTGCTGCCGAGGAGTCCAACTCTGACCTCTGCCTCTTGGACCTCCCCCCGGCAGCTGCGGGCTGGGACGCGGTACCGGACTCCTCACTCCCCGACGAGATCACAACCTGGGAAGAGAGCCGGGCCTTGCGTCTCCGGCTGGTGGTGCGATCCCCGCCTCTGTGCTCCACAGCACCTTCTCCGCCCTCTTCATCAATTGACGCTGCAGACAGGGAGAAATATAACACAGGCATCAGGGCACTGTACAATGGACACATACACACATGACAGTTGCACATGAGTGGCATTGTCAAACCTCAGACATGGCATCACAATTGGCAACACACATGTCATTTCAACTTGCACACATGAGCCATACCACAGCCACATCGCAACAGCCAGCACCATTCATACACATACAACAGCATGAGCAGGCAAAGGTGAGCCAGACATCACATGCAACACAGGGAGTGCACTACACATGCACGCACACCACCACACTTGCATGCATGTGTACACCCCAGCCAACTGTGGCAGTGTTCAGATGGGCATCCATGTCACATCTGCCAATCAGGCTTGTACATCCCGCTGTCACATGCATCCATGTTGCATCACTGTTGCACCCTTGTCAAATACACACAGATGCACATGTACACAGTGCTGATACATGCAGCTGAAAACATACATGCGTGACATCACGAACATGCCTACTTACATACACATTCATCCAAACATGTGTGCCCACACAACTGCATTTGGCATGCAAGCCAACACACACAAGCACCATCCATGTCTCACACATGACAGCCCTCGCATGTGTTAGCCTCACGCCCTGTACACCCCCACCCATACTCTGCCCCATACAAACAGAAGTGCAACCGGCACACTACTGGCACATCACCACACGCACAGCTTACAATCATGATGCATGTACACTTACCGCTCGACTCCAGACGGGTCTGCCTCTCAAGGACCTGGACGTGGAGGATATGCGTTCCAGGACCCTCATCTGATCTTCCGACAAGTGGCCCCGGCGCCCCTTAGCATCCGCTGCCTTCAAGAGGTGCCGGGCCTTGTTCAGGGTCCAGGACCTGAAGTCATCCCAGCGCTTCTTGACATGTTGGAAGTCGCGGACTGCCACCCCCTCCGCGTTGATGGCAGTCACGATGTCCGTCCAGATCCGAGTCCGTCCTTCCTTGTCGGCGCGCACACTTCTGAAGAGGGCATCATACTGCCCCAGGACTTGCTCCACCAGGACACCAACTTCCCTGTCACTGAAGCTGGTGCTCCTCTGCCTCTCTGGCCGGGTGTTGTCAGTGATGCCAGATGTTTCAGTGCCCGACATGACAACCCCAGAGGCAGGAGTGGGTGGGCAACTGGGTCCTGGGGCTGGGCTGTGGAGCGATGGAATCCCAGTCGGGAGTCTTCGGTTCCAGCAGGGGTGGTCACAGCAACAGCACCCCTGGCTGATGTGCAGGCAGCAAATGGCAGGGCACGTGGGCAGCAGGCAGGCAGGCAGCAGCAGATGGCAGGTGGGAGCGTGCTCAGGGCTCTGGGGGGCAGTAAATCGGCTTTCTGGGCAGGAGCGTGGTCTTCCGTGTGCTTACGCGTGGCCAGCTTGATACGAAGTGATTTGGCACGTGAAAATCCTGCATGTCTGCGTGTAATTCGAGGAAAGGCCCTTAGCCCGTAAGTGCGACTGCACGCATACGCGATTTCATTGGCCCAAAGTCCCCCATGCGCAGCTATGACGTCACGCGCATGGCCGTAGAGAATGGCACGTGTAAAAAAAAAGATACACGTCCGAGTGTCAAAGCGTGTAATTGGTGGAAATGGCCTCATCGCGTATGCGCGTCTGTGACATGTGTATAAAAGGTACGTGTAGCACGCCATTTCCTTGTACATGCTTTTCGTGGAGAGCGAGTGGGTGAAATCTGTACTTCTTGTCGGTTCACACGCGATTTACTTCACAGTGTTTCAAGTTCGTACTCCCTGTTACCTCTGACAGCTTTTTCTCTTTTCCTCTTTTTCCTGGGCATGTTTCCTCAAACAGCGTTCCCTTCTACTGTTGTCCTGTCTCCTCAGACAGCGTACAATTCTTCTTTTGGCGGGGGTGTTGCCAACGTGCACATACGCATAATTTTCATGCTTTTGTTCCTGGCAGACGGTGAGTCGCGCATGTATTTAACATCTGTGCTTGCCCCGTGTGTCGCATACCCCTTCAGAGGTCATTCTAGGCAGCGTGTGAGACGCATACGTTCATTCTTGTGTTTCTGGGTGCCACAGCGTAGTGCAGGTTTATTTTTCCACACACGTGGTCTAGGAGGGGTTGCGTGCACCTTACTTCCCTTTTTTGGGGTGCCTGTGCGTTGCGTGACCCGTCATCTTTCCCCAGGGGTGACATACAGCCTTGCTAGAGCACTAGGGTACGATTACCATCTGGTACCCAACCCCTTTGACCCCCAATTGCCCAGGACAATAGTTCACATCAACTCCCATACGCACAATAACATCAGTGCCATGGCTGGGAGGCGAACAAGCCGTAAGGGTGGCAAAGGTGGCCGAGCCCCAAGTGGTGGCCGTGGTGGATCCGGTAGGGGACGTGGCCGTGACTTGCAGGGTGCCCCTAGCCCCCCATGTGTGGTGGAGCAGTCAGGGACACCCATGCCCCCCCGCTGGTTGAGGGTAACGTGGCTGACACCATCCATGCTCAGCCCTTGTTGGACCAGCCCACTGTGGAACCAGACCTGGCACAGGGTGACTCCATGGCTGACTTCCATGTCAGCAGGTCTAGGCCACATGCGCCGGTGCACATTGGTGTCATCAGGCCACGTGGATCAGGGGCAGCTAGGTCATCTGCTGCCCCGTGTAGGCAGGCTGGGGAGGCTGCAGAGGCAGCTGCGGCTCCATCCACCCCACCTCTCACACACCCAGCCAGGACAGTTTCGGTCCAAGTCCATCATGTTGACATTCCCCCTGACACCATCACACTTGAGCTAATGCCTGCACCAACTCCCATGCTGAGTGTGCAATCCCGCACTCCTAGTACAGAGTCCACCGGGGCTCCTGCCCCTAGTGTCCAGAGCGGCGTAGGACACTCAGGATCCCCACCACCTTCCAAGCGGAAGAGGAAGAGTGCTCGTCCAGTAGAGGCTGATGCCCAGACACGGCTACACAGTCAGGCCCGTCAAGGAAGCCCAGCTTCAATGAGGCTGAACTGAATGCACTTGTAGAGTATATGTGTCCGCACATGACCGCGAAATGGTGATTGTTGCAGGATCCAAGACCACACCTGCACAACGTCAGGCACACTGGCAGACCATCGCGGACATCATAAGTGCCCTTGGAATTGTGAGGCGCACAGCTACTGAATGCAACAAGCGCTGGAATGACCTGAAGCGCAGGGCAAAGAATAAGCTGGCCTCAAGTCATGCCGCAACTCTAGTGACTGGAGGTGGGTCTCCAGCAGAGGACATAGAACTCACTCCACATGAGCAGGTTGCTGGGACCTATGTCACGGAGGAACAGATCCAAGGCGTGGGAGAACTGGCAGATTACGAGGCATTGTCCGGTGAATGCACATGCATGTGTGTGTCATCCATGTGCATGGTGTGTGTGTGAGGGCTTCTGTTTGGGTGCCAGGTGAGGGTGTGTGTGCCTGAATGGTTTGGGTCACCCATGTGCCTCATCCAATACATTCTGCGCACCAGCATTTGGGTATAGCAGTATCCCTTCTGCCAACATTAGACATCCAGCCCAACACCACGCCAGTTGCCCTTGAAGTGTCATCTTTCCACAACATTGTTGCTTATTTTCCTCTGTTTATTCAGGCAGATTGTTTGCATACCACCACTTTTACTCGGCATTTCTCAGTCCTATTGTCACATGTCTGACATGGCTATGGTACAGTGGACTGGCTTTGTTTCCTGGACATGATTTGTTTAGACATGTCCCTGTGCTATAGGACCATTTTGGACTGGCAGCTCCAGGTTAAACATTTGAACCATTTCAATGAAAAAATCAATTTCATGAGCAAACTGGACTGAATGAACAATTGGTGCCCTCCTCTCCCTCTTCACTTTATGGCTAGGGTACATGCCATCTGTTTGATGGCATGTGTATTTGACCTGCCAATCACTGGCCAATGTGTGATGCCACTGCTAGGCAGCATGCAGCAAATGTGTTCATCTTCCATCTTGGTGTCATCAATGTGTGCCATCTGCCTACCCTTCACACGCAGTGACGGTGCATGCATGGGAGGGTTTTCGTCATGTGGGACATGTGTCAATCAAGTACTGTTTCTGTAGCTTCTCAGCCCTAATTGTGTGCCATAGTGCTAATGCCTGTTTCCATTTGTTTTCTTTTATGTCTTTGCAGGGGATGACGCACTTGATACTGCTGGGGTTGTGGAGATGGTGCAGACCCAGGAGGGGTCTCAGGCCCGACCGACCACCAGTGAGGGACGTGGTGTGGTGGTGGGTGAGAACCCACAACTGCTGCAGGTCGTGCTCTCAAGGGGTGTCTCTGGCTGCACCTCCCCCGAGCTGTATTCAGGTGTCGATTCGGATGTGGAGACCTATGTGCCGTCGCAGGTGAGTGTTCCTGGGAGGGATTCTGTTCTGTCCGACCCACCTGCACCAGGGTTAGAACCCTCAATGGGGATGTCAGTGTTGGCAGGTATGCCTTTGGTGGTTACGGATGCAGGGTCACACTCCGCAACATCTGATCCTGTTCCTGGGCCAGCAGATCAGAGGGGGAATTCAGTCCTGCAGCCTCAGGCAGTGCCGGCACAGCAAGGCGCAGTTCGCCTTGCCCCAGACAGGTGTGGTGCCCGCCGACGTGGTGGCCGTCCGCCACCTGGCAATACCGCATGGGAGCAATCCATATACGGTATGGCAACCCAACAGGCAGCATCATCAGAGATGATGGCTCAGGCCATGGATAGGGTGGCCACTTCCATTGTCCCTCCCGAAAGGCTGATGGAGCAACTACAGCAGGCAACAGACTCCATCTGCCAGTCACACAGGGAGGACATGTTGGCGTCCAACAGGGACAGGCGGGCGGCACTGGAGACTCTGCGGGAAGCCATTTCCATAGAGTCCCAGGGCCACAGGGAAGCCCTGAGGGTGGAACTCCTTCACATCAGGACGACTCTTGTTGAGCTTGAGGCTTCAACAAACAGAAGGACAGAACAGCAGCTGGAGCGTCTCACACGTACGCTCTCAGCTGAGATGCAGGCAACTAGGGCGGAGGTCCGGGCATCCCGTGAGTTGTTGCATGGGGACCTACGCACAATTATCCTCCAGAACGAGACCTACCACACCCGCATGCTTGCTGCCATGGAGGAACAGACTAGGGCTTTGCGTGGGCTGCCTCCCATAGTGCCACCACCTCCTGATGCAGCTGCAGAGGGTGAGGAGAGCAACAGCAGTGATTCTCTCACAATAGGGTAGCCGTGTAGGCCATGAGCCCATGGAGGTGTTTTTTTTTCGCAAGATCGACACAGGTGGGTTTTGGTGTGCACCCTGTCCTCGGACCTCCTGGGTGACCTCCCCCACCCCCCTGGGCCCATTAATGGGCATTTTTCTTTTTTTTTTTTTATGGACAGTGTGTTGCCTTGTGTGGCTCCCGTGGGCATAAGCTGTATTGTGGCTGGGCACATGCAGGCTTGTCATGAATTCGGTTCAGATGCTTGGGTTTGTGTGACACACACCCCTCCTGCTTCCCGTTTCCATGGGCTTGCAAAGGGTGTGCCCAAGTGACATTGACGTACATGGTGACGTTGGACTCCCATTCGATGTGTGGGCAGTCTGTAGTCAATACTGTGTATACATTCATAGTGCATATTGTTGTTGTATTGTACACTGCATGGTGTATTGATATGTGCCTCTGCATCCATCTCATCCTCCTAATTTGCAGGTCCATTTCTCATGTCTTCACAAGGCGGTCCACCTTGGAACTGGAGTCCACGTTGTAAGCAGTGCACCTACACTCTTGCGTGGCGCTAACACTGTATACTTGGAAGTGTTCAAAGTGCTGGCATCATCAGGTAGTGAGGCTACCAATTTTTTAAGTCTGTAATGTCATGTTTAAGATAGGTTGGAGGTTGTGTAGGTGATTGGTATTCTTGGTAAGTATTTGGTAATGTGTGTTGTAGGTCCTGCATTACTGTGAGCATTTCATGTGTGGCCATGTTTCCATTAGGGACACTGTAGTTGGTGACACTTGGGGCATGTTGGGGGTATTAATTTGTTTGCTCTCACATTGCATGACATGCCATGGTGTGTTGTGTGGTCGTGCCGGGGAGGGGTTGGGTGACATGGCACAGTTCTCATGTAGTATTTTGCAAGTGGGTATTCATTTCTGCACCATGGAAGTGTGTCTTTTGATGACACTGCATTGGTGGTGTTTGTGTAGGTAGGGATGCACACATTGTGACACTTCCGCATGAACAATCTCAGGCTGCTATGGTTCTGACAGTTGACTGTCCCTTTGTTCGTCATAATTGTCAGGTTGAGTCATCATTGCTTATCAGATGGTATCTGCCAGGGCTGTGTGCACTCCACAGGGGTGTGATTTCTATGTGAAGTAATTAGCTACCAGCTGCGTACGGGCTGCCTCACCCCTTTCCCCCTTTGGTGCCCTTTCCCCTTCCATACGCAGCGGGCGTGCATGTGGTTGGGGATGTGGGGGCACCACCATGTCCACAGCCAGGCCCTGGCGTGTTGCAACATTGTGCAGGACACATGCTGCCACTATTATCCTGCACACTACTGGGGGCGCATATAACAGCTGCCCGCCAGAACGGTCAAGGGAGCGAAAGCGTGACTTGAGCACTCCGAATGTGCGCTCCACTATGCCCCGGGTTGCAATATGGGCTGTGTTGTATCTTACCTCGGGAGGCGTGATGGGGTTCCGAATTGGCGTCACCATGTGGGTGCTCAGAGGGTAGGCACTGTCCCCTGGTGAGGAGGTGATGTGTATCATTAGTGGGGTAGTGACATAACTCTGCATCTGACATGCATGCATGTGCAGTGGCATTCATACTCACCAAGCAGCCATGTATCGCCATGCCGCCCAGCTTCTAGGTCGCGGCTTAGGGTAGACATTCGGTAAATGAAGCTGTCGTGGGTGGACCCTGGATAGTTGGCATATACTGAGGTGATGATTCCCTTGGCATTACATACTACCTGCACGTTGATGGAATGCCAGTGCTTGCGGTTCCTATAGATGTGCTCAGATGCCCTGGGGTAGTGCCACATGGGTGCAGTCAATGGCACCTAGCACTTTGGGGAATTGTGCCACACCGTAGAAATCCAGGGCGGCAGCCTGCCTTTCTGCAGGTGTCCTGGGCAGGTATATGTGCCTGCGGACTGATGGGCGTGCAGTGATGATGTTCAAGACCTGGTGTAGGCAGCGTGACTGCGTGGCCTGTGACACCCCACCCACTATGGCACTTGTCCGCTGCAATGATCCTGTGGCCAAGAAGTGCAGTACATTGAGGACCTTCTCCAGGGGGGCTGAGTGCTTGGGAGCACAGGGTGGGTGATGTGAGGTCATCCTCCCACTCACTGACCAGGTCCAGTATTATGTGTGGTGGAAACCTGTACCTCCCATACACCTGGTCATCAGGCATCCCAAAAAGGCTGGTTCTGGGAGTGAAAATTCAGGCCCTCACTATCCTCCTCCTCCTCCTTTGGTAACCCACGGCCACTGCTGCTAGGAACGGTATATTCATCCTGGCGTCTGAGCTTGTTTGTTGCTTGCGCGCACTTTTATGCTGCGCGGGTCGACGTACGCCTGCTTCATGCTGGCGTACGTGTTTCAGGATTGGACCATTTATTTTTCGGCACGTTGTAGGCGACCGTGTGAATCTTCCCGCCCACCCCAGGAATACACCTAACACGCTCTTCCAGGCCCAGTCGCGAGTAAATATTCCCGCCCACCCCTGGAATACACATACCCCACTATCACAGGCCCAGTCGCGTGTGGAAGTTCACGCGCACACCCAAATACACGTACCCTGCAAAATTGCGTGTGAAACTTCACACGCACCCCGAAATACACGTACTCAGGGCAATCGCGTGTGGAACTTCCCGCGAACCCCGTAATACACGTAGCCTGCTGGTATTGCATGTGGAAGTTCACGCGGACTGGTGGAGGCTGCCCCTGGATGCTGGGGGGTGGGGGTGCAGGGAGACATGAGTTGGACATGAGTGGGGGCCTGGTGGAGGCTGCCCTGCACTGCTGGGGGGTGGGGGTGCAGGGAGACATGAGTGGGGGCCTGGTGGAGGCTGCCCTGCACTGCTGGGGGGTGGGGGTGCAGGGAGACATGAGTGGGGGCCTGGTGGAGGCTGCCCCTGGATGCTGGGGGGTGGGGGTGCAGGGAGACATGAGTTGGACATGAGTGGGGGCCTGGTGGAGGGTGCCCTGCACTGCTGGGGGTGGGGGTGGTGGGAGACATGAGTGGGGGCCTGGTGGAGGCTGCCCTGCACTGCTGGGGGTTGGGGGTGCAGGGAGACATGAGTGGGGGGCCTGGTGGATGCTGCCCCTGCACTGCTGGGGGGTGGGGGTGGTGGGAGACATGAGAGGGGGCCTGGTGGAGGCTGCCCCTGGATGCTGGGGGGTGGGGGTGCTGGGGGACATGAGTGGGGGCCTGGTGGAGGCTGCCCCTGAATGCTGGGGGGTGGGGGTGCTGGGGGACGACATGAGTGGGGGCCTGGTGGAGGCTGCCTCTGGATGCTGGTGGGTGGGGGTGCTGGGGGACATGAGTGGGGGCCTGGTGGAGGGTGCCCCTGCACTGCTGGGGGGTGGGGGTGCAGGGAGACATGAGTGGGGGCCTGGTGGAGGCTGCCCCTGCACTGCTGGGGGTGAGGGTGATGGGAGACATGAGTGGGGGCCTGGTGGAGGCTGCCCCTGGATGCTGGGGGGTGGGGGTGGTGGGAGACATGAGTGGGGGCCTGGTGGAGGGTGCCCTGCACTGCTGGGGGGTGGGGCTGCAGGGAGACATGAGTGGGGGCCTGGTGGAGGCTGCCCCTGCACTGCTGGGGGGTGGGGGTGATGGGAGACATGAGTGGGGGCCTGGTGGAGGCTGCCCCTGGATACTGGGGGGTGGGGGTGGTGGGAGACATGCGTGGGGGCCTGGTGGAGGCTGCCCCTGGATGCTGGGGGTGGGGGTGCTGGGAAACATGAGTGGGGGCCTGGTGGAGGGTGCCCCTGCACTGCTGGGGGGTGGGGGTGCAAGGAGACATGAGTGGGGGCCTGGTGGAGGCTGCCCCTGTACTGCTGGGGGGTGGGGGTGATGGGAGACATGAGTGGGGGCCTGGTGGAGGCTGCCCCTGGATTCTGGGAGGTGGCGGTGGTGGGAGACATGAGTGGGGGCCTGGTGGAGGGTGCCCTGCACTGCTGGGGGGTGGGGGTGCAGGGAGACATGAGTGGGGGCCTGGTGGAGGCTGCCCATGCACTGCTGGGGGGTGGGGGTGATGGGAGACATGAGTGGGGGCCTGGTGGAGGCTGCCCCTGGATGCTGTAAGAGGATTCAATTCAACACTACAGCTAAGTCAATGCCTAGTCTGGGATACTGAATGGAAACCCTTATTGATATATCTTTATGTCCAGTTCATGCGTTCTGGATGACTACCCCTATATAACACCCCTCCCTTGGAATCCCCCTGACCCCACTGAGCCAAGAAGTAGTTCTGTTTTGCAAGTGAAAAGGTTTATTTGAGAATTTAAACAATATAGATATATATATCACACTTTATAATAAATTAATAATTGAATATCACACTTAATCTGATATGATAAAGATTAACAACGGAGAATCTGGCACTAGCACACCTCTTTATAATCACTAAGGAGTTGACATGAAATGGATAAGGTAGCAACAATACTTTTATGGTTTCAAATGGATGCAATGTGGAATGAAATGCAGTACGGAAAATAACTTGATAGGATTTCAGCAAAACAATGTAATCACTTTTCTCTGGCAATCCCCTCCCCCCCTTTATGCAATGCAAGGAAATGGAAGGAAAGCACACAGTTCTCAGAAATGCAATCAAATGTAATTCAGTTCACCCCAGCAAGCTTAGACTACAGATCGGAGTTTTAAACACAGGCCCAAAATGCTTTTATATGTGCTGGCAATGAAGTGAAAAATATACTAAAATGCTTTTAATTCCCTCTAGGAGGTTCAGGGTGAGTGGTATCTAGTTAATATTAGTCCAGGCTTACTCTTGCAGTGATTCAGGGATGATTAGCAGGTTAAACGAATTTCTGGCAAATGGAAGGCAAGCAGCAGCAGATTTTTACACGTGAAGAAATTTGCAAATCGCGGTAAAATTCGCGGGTGCGCCGGGCGCGATTACAGAGGAACTACAAGGACTATCACTATCGTTTTGGGGTCCTAGGACAGCGTAGGATCTCAGCTTCCAGATGAAAGTTACTGCAAGTCTCTAAGACAAACGGTCACGGAGATATGAGCGATTAAATAAAGGTCGTTTTTCAGATTTGAAATTTTAAAGTTCAAAAAGACAAGTGCAGCTTTGCAAAATGACAATGACAGGTGACAGCTTTACAAATGACAGGTGACAGTTAGGAGGCAGTTCTACTTAGATTAAAATAGCTTGGATTATATTATTTTAACTAAGAGATTGGTTCTGCACAGTTCTGCTAGGTACTCACACTATATTCTTGAATTAGAATGGGCCTCGCCACGGATCTGGTCAGGTTTTAGACTGGACTCTGGTCTGGTCTGGTCTGGGTCTCTGGTTCTGCTAACAGTGATCTGGGTCAGCTCTGCTCTCTCTCTGGTTCTGGAAATTTGATAGATTTGAAGTCTGGCTCTTTCTGCACAGCTTTCTCTAGAGATTGATGGAGGTAAAGTATGGATTTTCCGGCAGAGCTTCCAGCTGCAAATGGATTTGAAGGTCCCTATCTGTCCTGTCTGTCTGCTTTTATCTGTTTTTAAAATGGGTGTGTGTGCAGCATCACTAGACCCTACCCCTCTCCACTTGCCATTGGCCACTTCATCCGCTTCCACTTGATTGGGGGAATGAAATGAAGTGTCATCATGATGAGGTCTGTTTATGGTACAGAGAACCCACCCCTGTCAACTTACACACAATCTATATTTTGATCCAAAAGGCATATTTGCACAGGTACACATTTATTTAAAATTACATGCACCCTTCACATATCACAGGAGGTATACCCTTGTCCAAATCTGCTCTTCCTGGGAGCTTGCATTCAGAAATGGCAATATTTGCACTTTTTAACTGATTTTGCAATTTCGGATATTAACCCAAATTTACACACATGTGCGCAAGGAGTATGGACATTAGTTGATGAAGTGTCAGATTTTTCACATGCACACATTTTGAGTAATATCCTCTTTTCCGCTAAAACCCCCCTGAACATACCACCGGGTCCTAACACGTCTTAGAATGTGGGCAGAAAAATCACAAGAATTATGGTGTCATTTAAATAATTTTCACAAGTCCGTACTATGAGTTATTCATCTTTTTAGAGTTATGTTCTGGCCCCAAAGGGGTGTGGTTTCCCCCCAGCACAAGGTTGAATTTCTGTTTTTTCCAGTTCTGCCAAGCCAGCTTGCTCTCACAGGCAGTGCTCCTCCCCTGTCCTTCCAGGAGGAAGCTCCATTTACGACTCCCGCCAATAAAACATTTGCCTGAGTCAGGACAGGGCTTTGTTCAGAGCTCCTGTATTCTGTGGGGGCTCCCCTTAATTCAATTATCAGAGAGATGGCATATCCTTAGTGTGGCCAGCAAAAGGCAGATAGGCCTGGGAACACAGCTGTGACTCAAGTTTCACTCCTGATGGGGGGTAGTTGCCAGGCAAAATTGGAATCTCTTTAAGCCAGTTTTTAGCTACATGTCATTTCTGTTCCCCAGTTCTCTGCATTCAAATAAAACTAAACATTTTTACATATGCAGCTAGAATGCTGATTCTAAGTTTAAAACTATGACATTTAAACAATTGAAACCTATGTGACACTCAAAAGTAGGTCACTCAGTCAATTTAAACATTTAGATTTTTAGTGTCTTTCAGTCCAAATTTACTTAAACTGCTGAAATCCACAGCTCAGCCAGTCTTGTTATAAACCTTCAAGTCACTTCAGAATATAACTTTACATTGGATCCACCTCTCAGTAAGTCTTTCTTTGGCATGTTTTGGGTTCATTTATTCAGTTTTCTACAAAAAGTAAAATCTGGTGTTGTTTTAAAACGCCAGCTTTTTGATAGTGGTGAGTACTGGTACTGCACCCCTTTTTGGGATTTAAGAAAATGAATTCCCAACAGTTCTGGGTTTGCTTTTGGCAATCAGCATTGCCATTCCCAATGGTTTCAGACTACTGTGTGGGTAGTCCAATGGTGGTTTTAGGCAGTGTCCTTCTGTGCCCATAACATCGGCAAAAATGAGTGGCAGCCTATTCTTCATGCATTTCCCTGTGCATTTTCTGGGAAGCTCGGCCATCATGATGTTTTCCATGTCAGTACTGCACAGTTTTGAGGTAGGGCTTGGATGCGTGGATAAAAACATCCCACAAGCCCCCCTCTTGCGATGGCCATTCTGTTTCCTGATGGGACTCGCAAGACCTGGGATGTTTTCTCATCTTCTTCCAATAGATGGCACAGTTCAGCATCTTTTTCTCCATCCGGTACTGATCGATCGGTTCTCCTCGCCGGTCCAGATGGGAATATTGGGCGGTGCTCTGGGCCCGTCGCGTCTCTGCTCCCGGTCTCCGGATCGTCCTCCTTGTCCCGTCTCCAGGTTTTCTTTCTCCTAGGACGACAAAGGAAGAGCGGCAATACCTATTCATAGACATTTTTCCACCACTGATGAGATAGTGGGGCAGCATCTGCATTTCATCATAACGAAACATTACATTCTTATTTTGAAAAAAAAAACAGTATAACTAAGAGACAGTTTCATGCAAATCACAATATTTTAGAGACTAGATGTGGTATGTTTTATGGTTGGAACTGAATTAGTCTGAGACAGTACCCGCTAGGATTCCAGAGGATTCCTCCAGTTGTTGCAGAGTGTGCCTGGGATGGCAACACTTCAACTGGTTAATGTGGACCCACTTGTCTTCCCCCGCTGCCAAAGGACCTTTGGGGATGTGGATTTTGTAGGCCACAGGGGAGATCTTGTCGATGATCTCAAAGGGTCCCTTCCATGTAGGCAAGAATTTCCGCTGTTTTGCCTGGTTTCTTTGGAAGTTGTATAGATAGACCCGGTCCCCCACCTAATATTCCTTCCTGGAAGTTTTCAGGTCATAATGGGTCTTCATGCTATCAGCCGATCTTTCTAGATTCCGCTGAGCATAAGCAAAAGCATGTTGAAGGTGTTTCCTTAAATTCTCCACATACTCATGAGTTGTGGAGGCATTTATCAGTGTCTGCTCTTGGGTCCTGTAGAGCAAATGCTGAGGAAGCACCATCTTGCGCCCAGTCATCAACTGAAATGGTGACATTTTGGTTGCAGATGAAGGGGTAGATCTGATGGCCATTAGGACCAGAGGTAATCGGATATCCCAACTTGGCCCAGAATCTGCCACAAACTTCTTTAATATGCTCACAATGGTTCGGTTATATCTCTCTACTGCCCCAGAAGAAGCTGGCCTGTAAGCAATATGCAACTTCCTTTTGACCCCCAGTATCTCCCACATCTTTGTCATTACTTCACTGGTGAAGTGGCTACCCCTGTCTGACTCAATCTTTTGAGGTAGACCGAAACGGGAAAAGATGTGGTTAATCATCAGGGCAGCTGCTGTTTCTGCCTTACAATTTGGGGCTGGGAGACATTCCACCCACTTGGTAAACAAGCATGTCACAGTCAACATGTACTTATTCCCCCTAGCCGAGCGAATCACGGGGCCTACAAAGTCGATTTGTAAATCTGACCATGGCAGGGTCATCCCCCTCTTTTGGAGAGGCGCGCGGTGCGTGAGGGATGATTGCTGAAATTGTGCACACACAAGACAACCCTTCAAATATTGGTTGAGGTCTTGGCCCATGTGTGGCCAGTATGCAACCTCTCTTAAGATTTCCAGTGTTGTGTAAAACCCCCTATGACCGGCGGTGGCCGCATCATGGGCGTGACTTAACATCAGGCTTCGGAATGAGGTAGGAACCACCCACTGATCGTGGCCAGCTTTGGATTTCCTTACCAGCAAACCGTCTTGGATCCGGAACATTTTTGGACATTTCATCAACACTCGTAGGTCCTCTTTCCCAGTGTAATCGGTATCCGTCAGGGGAAAGTTCTCAGGGTCCTCAAGGTGCTGGTAAAATTTACCAATTATTGGATCCCCCTTCTGAGTTGTAATCAAATCAGCATCAGGGGTCTCCTTACTCCATTGTGCAATTGAAAGGTCGTTGTGAGCATTTGTCTGGGACCTAGTGATAGCAGTGACCTGGATTTCCCCCAACAGGGACTCAATCTCAATTAGATCCCCTTGGATGGCCCCGGTTTTGGCCAGCTGATCAGCTAAGTCATTTCCAGTTTTGTCTGGTCCCTCTACTTTGGAATGACCCTTGATCTTTTTCCAGTAGATGGTCATCCCATTCGATGTGACCAGATCATCAATGTTTTGGATCAACTTCCCATGTTTCAAGGGTTTGTTGTTAGCACATAACATGCCTCTGGTTTTCCAATTAACCAGGTGCTCCACGAACCCGTTCCGTACATAATCCGAATCTGTGATTATGACCAGTTCGCGGAGTTGATGCTGGACAGCAGTGAGGATGGCCTGATGCACAGCCATCAATTCTGCCACCTGACTACTTCAGGGACCAATTTTGTATCCAGCGGAGGGTTCTGGGGACTCATTCACCCATGCATTCCCTACGCCGGCCACCAGTTCTTTCTCCCCGTCGTTGTCAACATGGTAAGAGCATCCATCCACATAGACAGTGGGCATTCCCTCACACTTGTCCTCTTCAAAGACTTTGTGTGGGGAATTAAGGTATGCCTCTGTGTTGTCCTTGATTTTTAGACTTTCGTCCTCGAGGCAGTTTTCTCTGGCACAACCGTGCAAGTCAGCCAGACCTTGCGCGAGGGGACTCTTCTTGTTTTGGCCATATCGGACCTCCACAGGAAAGCCTTGCATTGACAGAATCCAGGAAGTAATTCGGGAATTACTCACATTTCCGGCCCGGATTCTATCACTTTGGAGATATTGCAGAGGCTGGTGTGGAGTCTCCACTATGATGTGTTCCCCCTGGATAAACGGGCGGTAATTCTTCAATGCCCACACCGTTGCCAGGAGCGCCTTCTCACAATCGTTGAATTTTTCCTCCACAGAGGATAAAGTTTTGCTCGCATAAGAGATTACTTTATTGACCTTGTCATGCTTTTGGTATAATACTGCCGTCAAGCACGTATTAGAGAACCCCCGTCTCCAGGAAGAACTCCTTGTTTCTGACAGGGTAAGCTAGGCAAGGCGCTTGTGAGAGGCTTCTTTTGAGTTGTCTTACTGCCTCAGATTGTTCTGGACCCCATTCCCACTTGACCCCCCCCTTCAGGAGATGAATCAGGGGTCTGGTGATCCCTGCGTAGCCCTCAATGAACTTTCTGCTGTAATTAGTCAGTCCAAGGAGGCTCCTTAGTTCCCGCAGAGTTGTGGGGTCTTTCAGTTTTTGGAGTGCTTCCACTTTCTTTTCCTGGGGACAGAGACCCTGAGGAGTAATCTCATGCCCTAAGAAATTAACACGGGTTCTACACCACTGTGCTTTCTGAAAGGAAAGTTTTGCTCCGGCGGCCCTCAACTGGGTCAGAACATAACGGATCTCCGATATGTGTTCCTCCACAGATGAACTTTTGATGAGGACATCATCTACATAAGCCAGGTTACCCCTCGCACCCAGCTCGGGCATGGCCTTATGTAGGAAAATGTTGAATTCATTGCCGGAGTTGAGGTATCCGAAGGGAGTCCGGGTCCATGTGTACTGCTGGCCCCCAAAGGTAAAAGCCAGTTTGTATTGGTCCTCCCTACTGACCGGCACGGTCCAGTATCCATTGGTCAGGTCTATTGCAGTGAATACCTGTGACCCCTGAATCTGGGCCAGCCCTTGGTCAATGTAGGGTAGAGGCCATCGGGAAGTATGGACCCGTTTGTTGAGCTGCCTGAGGTCGGCACAGAGTCTCCACTGGCCGTTTGGCTTCAATATTCCCAGCACCGGATTATTGAATGTGCTGTGGACGGGACGGATTATTCCCCTGGACTCAAGGTTCTTAATTATTTCAGTAAGGGACTCCATTGATGCGAGAGGCAAGCGATATTGCTTCACAAACACTGGAGTCATGCCAGGGTCCGTGGGGATTGTTGTTGTGTGGATGTCGGTGCGACCACAGTCATATGAGTCTACCGCAAAGAGATCTTGGAAATCCAAGAAAACTTGTTTCAACTTTTGCTTTTGTTCCAGAGTCACACAGGCATCAGCTAGGTTGACTCTCTCTTCCACCATCTGCCTGAAGCCTGGAAAGACTTCTGGTTTGGCTATTTCAGCGGCCTCCTCCAGCTGGGTGGAGAAGTCCCTGGTCAGAGTGCTGATTTGGACTGGAGGCTTCAGGTGGGAAAGGCAGCCCTCATGGACCTGGAAAATCACCTCATCCCTCCTGAAGTCACAAGTCACATCTTCCTTACCATAGGGGCAGGAAGTGTACACCAGGAAGTTCCCCCCGTGCCGGGTAAAAATCCTGTCTGGTGTTGTATTGTCATCACTGTCACTGTCAAAGCAGTCCTTGGGGATTGGCCCTAACAGTTCATTACCTAAATCTATGGAAAAATGTCGGTCATCAACCGCCATTCCAATAATGGTGCCTGCGGCTAGAGTAATACTCTTTAAGTCGCTGTTATCCACCTCTATTAGAATGGTGTCATGTTCAATGTTGACTAATGGAGTTGGGTTTACCCCCAACCCTTGCAGTTGGAGAGAAGCATTTAGATATATGTAAGCATCAGGGTTTTGCAAATATTGTCCTCTTTTAGCTTTCACTTCCAGGGAGAATTGTCGAGTCCTTTCTGGGATGGTGACTTCCTCTTTGATCTGAATTTCAACTGCATAAGGTAGCAATTGAGCTGACCTAAATGCTTTTTCTGGATCATCAAAGCCCATGGGATTATCCGCTAATCGGGACCAAGCTTTGAAGTTTATTAGGTCCAAACTAATGGCAAAGCGATTGAGAATGTCACTGCCTAAGTAAAAGGCGGCAGGGACGTCTCGCATGACCCAACAATTGTGGACTATGCTCTTGTTGCCAATGGAGATTTTGAGCATACACCTGCTTGGCAGGAGATGTTTGGACTGAGGTGCTTCCAGGTCCATTTCCCATTTGTCTATCAGTTTGAAGGTGGGAATGGCTGGATCTTTTGGGAGTTGGCGGAACATGGCTTCGCTGATGAAGCTCTTACCGTTGTTCACACACACTCGAGCGAGAACAGAGTCCTTCCCATCATTTAACTGAACAGGGATGAACAACTGCTCTCCAATTTGCTGAATATCAGCCAGGCTCTGAGCTGATTTCACATCTTTCTGGACTATAGGAGTGGGAGTTTCTGATTGTGGATTAGTATAGAATTTCAGAGTGTTTCCTTCCAGTGTGGAGAACCACTTTAGACTGGAAGGAAGGTTGATTTTCAGAAATAGAGAGGACCCTCCATCACCAGTCTGTTGTCCTACTGCTATTACTGTCACGTCTGGAATTTGGCTATTCTAGAAGTGAAATTCTACTTGGTCAGATTTTTGTTCAACCATGTGGCAGGTGCCGTTTAAACTAACATGGTTGACACACTGTTTTAATTTTATGGGTCGGCTAGTCTGGGTCCAGAGGACCTTGTTTACGCAATCTATTAAGGGTGACAACCTCCTCAGGAGGTCATTCCCCAGTAAACAAGGGGTGCCCTCTGGAGTCACTACTATGACCGGGTGTTTCACCTTGTGTCGCCCGATCTTAATGTCCAAGTCTGCAGTCCCCTCAACGGGAATTTCCTTCCCGTCAAAGTTCTGGAGTTGTCCAGGAAGAGAGGTGAGAGGAATTTGGTAATTCTCTCCCCTTCCTGCATTCAGTTCGTCCAAGGCCCTTCTAGACAGAAGGGTAGCTTGAGATCCAGTGTCCACCAGTGCCAAAATTGTACCCTGCCCCTGTACTTGTACCGGGGCATAGTATCTTCCCTCCTTCTCCTCAAGGGGGCACAGATAATACACATTTTTGGACAACTGGTGGGCTAACTTTCTGGTTTTGGACATCGCTAGCGAAGAGATTTGGGCAGAATTCTGTGGAGAGCCTTGGGAATCTGAAAGAAAAAGTTGACAACTGGAGATCAGAGCCATTGTGGGTTCCCCTGGCTCCGGTTCTGGGCCGCCCCCCCTTTTTGGAGGCAGTCATCAGGATGGGTTTGAACCGGGGGATTTTCTTGCGGTTGGTTCTGGGATGAGATGGTGGGCGGCGGTAGCTCAGTCTCCACATCTCCCCGGTCTGGATTTGCATCCCTAGGGACCCATTTTTCTTTGGGAGGAGTTCCCCCCTCTCTGAAGGAGAAGATCCTTTTCCCAGGATCCTCTGAGGATCCCTCTCCCTCAAATTGGAAGATCTGTACCTCCTCCTCAAACTGAGTCTGTTTGGGTCTTTTGTTTCTCCTACCACCCCTCTGCTCCTTAGGAGGCAGACTTTCAGGGGCAGGAGATTTTGTTTCCGGTTCCTGGGTTTCCAGGGGCTGTTTACAAGTGAGGAAGGAAGCTTCCTCCAAGGCTTTACACCCCCCTTCCCTTTGTGCCTCCTCCCTGGGAACCGGTGTGTTATCGGGGTGCTGCCCCCGTCATTGTTCTGGAGCACCAGGTCCAGAGTTGGGTGCGTTCTGCGCTGGCATGCCGATCTGAGGGTTCTGCTGAGCCCTCAGTATGTGACCCAGATCCCGCGCCATGTTTTGAACCTGGCGCTCTAACTGGGAAACCCGCTCAGGCTGATACGGGGCCCTGTTTTCTCCCCTGGGCTGATCCCGGGAAGGGTAGCTATCCCTTCTTTGGTAGTACCCCTGGTTGGGAAGATTTGGATACCCCTCCACCCTTGGCCTCCCCTCTCCCGGATTAGGTTGTCTGGGCTCAGGGAATTGGGGAAAGAAGGGTGGAGGATTGTGGGGTTGGAAGTTGGGTGTTTACCTGGGGAAAAAGTTCTGCCCAGGATTTGGAGAATTTCTGCCCTCCGGTGGGAAGTTAGGAGGGAAGTTCCCTGGGTTAGGTGCTTGGCTGGATCCCCCCCCTTGGGCTGGAGGAGTCCACACATAACCCAGGATGGGTCGATTTCCCTTGTAACGGGGGCTTACATAATCAGGAGAGCGAGGGACCCCATTTGTGGGGCTGCCTCCCTGGCCCCCTGTCTGTGACTGGCCCGAGGACCTTCTGGGCCTAGCATTATTAGGTGCAGGTAGGTTTTTAGGCCCCCCCATCTCCAACTCTAAAACGGGGGTGACCTTTACCTCTGCCACCTTGGCAGCAGCAGGGGTGCTGTTGGTTTTGGGGTTTTTAGGCTGGTTTTTATTTTCCACCGGTTTCTGCACCTCGTAGATGCGGGTGGCTTGTTCAATGACCCAGTCTAAAGATCTTTTCTCGTGAAAATCCCTCACGAGCTGGGTCATTATGTATTTGGGCAAGGCATGGAAAAACGTATTAACAAATTCTCTGCTGTCTGTGCGCACCCTTCTGGTGGTCTGCGCAAAGGCACGCTTTAACTCCTGCACAAATTCTTGTGGGGCCTGATCCTCCCCACACTGCAAATTGTAGCTGCCTTGCAAGCCTCTTGGGGATTTCTGTGAACAGAAAAATGTTTTAATATGGCCGCCCTATAGGTGGACCACCTTAAATGATTTTGGTCCTCCAGCCCCGCAAAGAAACTGGAGTATTCCGGGGAGAAGGTCCACTTTACATATTGAATACAGCTTTGGCTGTCCTTCAAATGGAAAGTCTCCATCATTTGCTCAAACAACTCTAAGTGCTCCCAAACAGAATACTTAGTGTTCTTATGGTAAGGCGTGATGACGCTCCTGATCGCCTTAATCTGCTTTAAGGGGTCCTTAAGCAAGGCCCTTTTTGCCTTATTGGCCCTTTTGGTTCGGGTAACCCTGGCCAATTCATCTTCTGACTCAGAGGCACTGCTCCCAGAGGTTCCCGTCAGATCTTCCAGGTTTTCCCGGATTCTGCGAGCCTGGGAATGGCTGGCAGAATGTGGGGACCTGGTCTCCTGTTTCCTGTGGTGCTCAGAGGAGTCTTCAGATCCTTCCTTGCTGCCAGGATTTGATGGGTACCCCCCCCCCACACTGACCTAACTGGGCAGAGGTTTTCAGGATGCCCTTAATGGGCCTACTCACCTGGGGTTCCCCATCAAATTGCACTGTGCTTGGGTGCCCATACCCGGATGCCCGCCCCTCCATTCCTGGGTGGTACTGGCCTATGAGCCCCATGCTTCTGGCTGGATAGTAATCTGCCATCCCTGCGGCCCTGTGCTCATGTGCGCCAGGGGACATGGGGGTGGCAGAGTCCAGGGACTGAGAGGTATGAGGGCCTCTGGTACTAGGGCTCCTGAGGTTATGCTCCGGAGTTTCCCTTTCCCAGCGAACCTCATCTCTATCCTCCCCTGCTCCCTGTTGCAATGCAAGAGCCTGCATTTGTGCCTTCAGTTCCTCAGTTAAGGCCTTACTAGACTCTATCAGTCTCTCCTGCATCGCTACCTGTTGTTGGAGCCTATCATTGTGTTGACAGAGGGCCTCATTTTCCCTCTGTGCTTCCTGGTTGGTCCTGGAGAACTGGGCCAGTCTTTGCTGCAGGAGGTTTATCTCCTGAGTCCCATCCCTACTGGCCTGCTCCTTTCTTGCCAGAGCCTCTTCCACCCTTCTGGTGTGCTCTACCAAGTTCTGGTTTTCTTTTTGGAGGTCACCCAGCCCCTGGAGGGCCAGGTGATTTTCTTCAATTTCCTTTTTTAAGTGGCAGACTTCCTGGCCTAAAGTGTCTCTTTCCTGACTGAGAGCCTGCATCTGTGCTACCAGGTCGTCCCTCTGCCGTTGAAAGGCACCAGTTTTTTGGCGCTCCTGATCAAACTCTGCCTGGGTATCCAGGTCTTTCAGAATTAGTTTGTTGCTCTCTGCCTTCACTCTATCTAGGTGGCCTTGCAGGGTGACTACCTGCTCAGCACATACCCTGTTGAAGTCCAGTTGTTGCTCCAGCTTTTTCTGGTTTTGCAGTAGGGAGTCCAAACCTTCTTGGTATTCCTTCTGCAAGGCCAGAAATCTGGTATCCTGTTCTGCCTTTTCCTGTTGCAGGATGTCCATATCCTCTTTTATTTTAATGATGTGCTGTCTACTCTCATTTTCTGACTCCTGGCTCCCCTGCAGCCTCTGCTCAGAAGAGACCAGGTCAGATTGGACCTTCTCTAACGCCATCTGTCGCTTATTCGCCAGATCTTGGCTTTCAGTACATTTATCCTGCATGTCTCCCATATATAGGTACAGGTATGCCGCTATCCTAACCATCTTGTCTTGTTCATCCTTAGCCTTAGGTGCCATGTATAGTTCACTCAGGGCCACATGTAAGGGACCCTGATCCCTCCATATATCTGACCCTGTTTCCGTGACCTGTTGCGTGATGGCCTGCAACCAGACCATCTGGTCCTGGTGAGTCCACTCACCTCTCACAAATAACTTATGTAAGAAGTGCTCTCTGGCTATTTTCATGTCTACTAAGGTCGTCATTCTGGAATTTGAGTTCCTTCCTGACTTACAGAAGTTTGTATTTTATTTTTGCAAAACAGACCTTTTTCTTAGAGCGTTCCTTTGAGGAGTGCTTTACAGCGTAACACAGCGTGTGATCCGACCGGATATGTGTATCTGGTCAGCTGGCACGCTGTATTAATCT
This sequence comes from Ambystoma mexicanum, assembly GCF_040938575.1. Lineage (NCBI taxonomy): Eukaryota > Metazoa > Chordata > Amphibia > Caudata > Ambystomatidae > Ambystoma > Ambystoma mexicanum. The sequence goes on from NC_090929.1 coordinate 1,094,778,193, forward strand.
GCACAAGTGATAAATCTAATCCAAACGTCCGGCACGAGCCCCCAATTTGTAAGAGGATTCAATTCAACACTACAGCTAAGTCAATTCCTAGTCTGGGATACTGAATGGAAACCCTTATTGATATATCTTTATGTCCAGTTCATGCGTTCTGGATGACTACCCCTATATAACACCCCTCCCTTGGAATCCCCCTGACCCCACTGAGCCAAGAAGTAGTTCTGTTTTGCAAGTGAAAAGGTTTATTTGAGAATTTAAACAATATAGATATATATATATCACACTTTATAATAAATTAATAATTGAATATCACACTTAATCTGATATGATAAAGATTAACAACAGAGAATCTGGCACTAGCACACCTCTTTATAATCACTAAGGAGTTGACATGAAATGGATAAGGTAGCAACAATACTTTTATGGTTTCAAATGGATGCAATGTGGAATGAAATGCAGTACGGAAAATAACTTGATAGGATTTCAGCAAAACAATGTAATCACTTTTCTCTGGCAATCCCCTCCCCCCCTTTATGCAATGCAAGGAAATGGAAGGAAAGCACACAGTTCTCAGAAATGCAATCAAATGTAATTCAGTTCACCCCAGCAAGCTTAGACTACAGATCGGAGTTTTAAACACAGGCCCAAAATGCTTTTATATGTGCTGGCAATGAAGTGAAAAATATACTAAAATGCTTTTAATTCCCTCTAGGAGGTTCAGGGTGAGTGGTATCTAGTTAATATTAGTCCAGGCTTACTCTTGCAGTGATTCAGGGATGATTAGCAGGTTAAACGAATTTCTGGCAAATGGAAGGCAAGCAGCAGCAGATTTTTACACGTGAAGAAATTTGCAAATTGCGGTAAAATTCGCGGGTGCGCCGGGCGCGATTACAGAGGAACTACAAGGACTATCACTATCGTTTTGGGGTCCTAGGACAGCCTAGGATCTCAGCTTCCAGATGAAAGTTACTGCAAGTCTCTAAGACAAACGGTCACGGAGATATGAGCGATTAAATAAAGGTCGTTTTTCAGATTTGAAATTTTAAAGTTCAAAAAGACAAGTGCAGCTTTGCAAAATGACAATGACAGGTGACAGCTTTACAAATGACAGGTGACAGTTAGGAGGCAGTTCTACTTAGATTAAAATAGCTTGGATTATATTATTTTAACTAAGAGATTGGTTCTGCACAGTTCTGCTAGGTACTCACACTATATTCTTGAATTAGAATGGGCCTCGCCACGGATCTGGTCAGGTTTTAGACTGGACTCTGGTCTGGTCTGGGTCTCTGGTTCTGCTAACAGTGATCTGGGTCAGCTCTGCTCTCTCTCTGGTTCTGGAAATTTGATAGATTTGAAGTCTGGATCTTTCTGCACAGCTTTCTCTAGAGATTGATGGAGGTAAAGTATGGATTTTCCGGCAGAGCTTCCAGCTGCAAATGGATTTGAAGGTCCCTATCTGTCCTGTCTGTCTGCTTTTATCTGTTTTTAAAATGGGTGTGTGTGCAGCATCACTAGACCCTACCCCTCTCCACTTGCCATTGGCCACTTCATCCGCTTCCACTTGATTGGGGGAATGAAATGAAGTGTCATCATGATGAGGTCTGTTTATGGTACAGAGAACCCACCCCTGTCAACTTACACACAATCTATATTTTGATCCAAAAGGCATATTTGCACAGGTACACATTTGTTTAAAATTACATGCACCCTTCACATATCACAGGAGGTATACCCTTGTCCAAATCTGCTCTTCCTGGGAGCTTGCATTCAGAAATGGCAATATTTGCACTTTTTAACTGATTTTGCAATTTCGGACATTAACCCAAATTTACACACATGTGCGCAAGGAGTATGGACATTAGTTGATGAAGTGTCAGATTTTTCACATGCACACATTTTGAGTAATATCCTCTTTTCCGCTAAAACCCCCCTGAACATACCACCGGGTCCTAACACGTCTTAAAATGTGGGCAGAAAAATCACAAGAATTATGGTGTCATTTAAATAATTTTCACAAGTCCGTACTATGAGTTATTCATCTTTTTAGAGTTATGTTCTGGCCCCAAAGGGGTGTGAATTCCCCCCAGCACAAGGTTGAATTTCTGGTTTTTCCAGTTCTGCCAAGCCAGCTTGCTCTCACAGGCAGTGCTCCTCCCCTGTCCTTCCAGGAGGAAGCTCCATTTACGACTCCCGCCAATAAAACATTTGCCTGAGTCAGGACAGGGCTTTGTTCAGAGCTCCTGTATTCTGTGGGGGCTCCCCTTAATTCAATTATCAGAGAGATGGCATATCCTTAGTGTGGCCAGCAAAAGGCAGATAGGCCTGGGAACACAGCTGTGACTCAAGTTTCACTCCTGATGGGGGGTAGTTGCCAGGCAAAATTGGAATCTCTTTAAGCCAGTTTTTAGCTACATGTCATTTCTGTTCCCCAGTTCTCTGCATTCAAATAAAACTAAACATTTTTACATATGCAGCTAGAATGCTGATTCTAAGTTTAAAACTATGACATTTAAACAATTGAAACCTATGTGACACTCAAAAGTAGGTCACTCAGTCAATTTAAACATTTAGATTTTTAGTGTCTTTCAGTCCAAATTTACTTAAACTGCTGAAATCCACAGCTCAGCCAGTCTTGTTATAAACCTTCAAGTCACTTCAGAATATAACTTTACATTGGATCCACCTCTCAGTAAGTCTTTCTTTGGCATATTTTGGGTTCATTTATTCAGTTTTCTACAAAAAGTAAAATCTGGTGTTGTTTTAAAACGCCGGCTTTTTGATAGTGGTGAGTACTGGTACTGCACCCCTTTTTGGGATTTAAGAAAATGAATTCCCAACAGTTATGGGTTTGCTTTTGGCAATCAGCATTGCCATTCCCAATGGTTTCAGACTACTGTGTGGGTAGTCCAATGGTGGTTTTAGGCAGTGTCCTTCTGTGCCCATAACATCGGCAAAAATGAGTGGCAGCCTATTCTTCATGCATTTCCCTGTGCATTTTCTGGGAAGCTCTGGCCATCATGATGTTTTCCATGTCAGTACTGCACAGTTTTGAGGTAGGGCTTGGATGTGTGGATAAAAACATCCCACAATGCTGAGGGTGGGGGTGGTGGGAGACATGAGTGGGGGCCTGGTGGAGGCTGCCCCTGGATGCTGGGGGTGGTGGTGCTAGGGGACATGAGTGGGGGCTTGGTGGAGGATGCCCCTGGATGCTGGGGGGTGGGGGTGCAGGGAGACATGAGTTGGACATGAGTGGGGGCCTGGTGGAGGCTGCCCTGCACTGCTGGGGGTTGGGGGTGCAGGGAGACATGAGTGGGGGCCTGGTGGAGGCTGCCAAGGCACTGCTGGGGGTTGGGGGTGCAGGGAGACATGAGTGGGGGCCTGGTGGAGGGTGCCCCACAGTGCTGGGGGGTGGGGGTGCTGGGAGACATGTGTTGGTGATCAGTAGTGCAAGATGACATGTGGGTTGGCTGGGGGGCATGGCCATGGTGGATGGGTTGCCTGTGGGACATGAGCAGGGGTGCACGGTAGTCCCCTGTGGTGTGGGCTGCCTGCAGGGGCCGTGGAGGGTGTAGAGGGAACACCTGGGAGGACCCACACGGCCAAATCACGTGTAGCATTCCCCGGCACCACTGAAATACACGTACCCTGCTGAAATTGCGTGTGAATCTTCCCGCGCACCCCGGAATACACGTACCCTGGCCAATCGCGTGTGGAATTTCCCGCGCACCCGAAGTACACGTACCCAGGCCAATCGCGTGTGGAACTTCCCGCGCTCCCCGAAGTACACGTACCCAGGCCAATCGCGTGTGGAACTTCCCGTGCATCCCGAAGTACACGTACCCAGGCCAATCGCGTGTGGAACTTCCCGCGCACCCCGAAACACACGTACCCAGGCTAATCGCGTGTAGAACTTCCCACGCACCCCGAAGTACATGTACCCAGGCTAATCACGTGTGGAATTTCCCGCACACCCGAAGTACACGTACCCAGGCCAATCGTGTGTGGAACTTCCCGCGCACCCCGAAACACACGTACCCAGGCTAATCGCGTGTGGAACTTCCCGCGCACCCCGAAGTACACATAATCAGGCTAATCGCGTGTGGAACTTCCCGCGCACCCAGAAACACACGCACACGCTATTTTTCACACAGCGGGTGTCCGTGTTTGTCGGTACCCCTTGGCACCTCATTTGTCCTAGAGGGTCACTGTATGGTCCATTCATCATGGCTGTATATGGGTGCTTTTTGTTAGTGCACATTTTGGCGCACATTTATTTCAGGCGCGGGGACGCTACCGCCTGCTTTCTTGTGGCGTACTTGTTTGGCCCTGTGCGCGTCTTTCACTGTGCGCTGGTTTGCCCTATTCGATTCCATGAATACGGGTTGTAGGCGAGCGTGTGGGCGTTCCGCGCTCTTGCCTCCTGTACTTCCCCCGTGACGCCCATATTTTCATGCGTTGTTCCCCATTCCGAGTGTTACGCCCCGTGTTCCGCCTACTTTTGTGATGCGGCGCACTTTTTCAGCGCTCATCCAATGTTTTTCTCGCGCACGGACTTCCATGAATCGATGTGCGCTGGTTTCCCTGCGATTTTCGCACTTGCACTGCGATTTTCGCAGTTTTACTGCGAATCGCACGTTTTGGCACCTCTGCGCGGGAAATTTCGGCGCACATTAATTCCATGAATCGACCCCTAAAGCTCTTGCTCCGGGGTCTAAAGTACATGATAGGAGTAAAAGCCTTGTGCAAAGCTTTTATGCCTTTCATTCATGTTGCGCCTCATTTTCATTCATTTGTATGGCAGAGAGAATTCTGCAGCCCCCTTCCTCTCCGAGACCGCCATACAAATACTCCAGCATTTGCACCAGTGCAAATGCTGGGGATTCCTATCGACTCTGCTGTCTTTTTGCACCAGCAAAAACCAGGCTGACTCCAAAGCAATCAAGGCAGTGTTTACTCAGTTTGCAGGGCGGAGTGCAAAAGGGTGGTGTACAAGTGTGTACACAGTCTTTGTACACTTCCCTTTTGCACTCCGGTGTGCGAATGACTTGGGGAGACTGGTGCTCGTGCCGGGGACTTCATCTCCCAGCTGTCTTTGTTTTCATACACGGGCACGTATTCTTTGGGGGTTGGTCTATACAATTTCATGGCAAATCTATTTAAATGCTTACGTCAGGAGCGCAGCAACCAAGCGCAGTCCGAAGTCAGGCCATAGTACAGCCCGTCTGCGCTCATCCGCTCTGAGTCTGTGCTCTGGGCACAGCAGGCTTGATACTCGCAGGGAGATTCTCGCCTTGGCGCCGCTGCAAACGCGGTTTGCAGCCGGTTGGCAACAGATGCAATGGAAATCAGCATCTGAGTATGGGACTTCCCTGTATGCATGTCTGATTAACGCACGGTGCCTGGTGGCATATAGAATGGAGATGTATTCTTTGCTGGAACTTCATTGCTAGATTTCGTGTTTGTCACAGAAACTTGGTTTTCCGACTCAACGCGTCCGGACGTCATGCAGGCGTTACCACCAGGCTATGCTATACTGCAGGTAAACCAAGGGGTAAAGCACCCGGGAGGGGGGTAGCATTGATTTATAGCGCATGTTATGAATGTTCACTGGAGGTAGAGTTGGAACATCTAGTAGTTAGACTTGTAGTAAATGCGACTTGGTATTAGGATATCATCCGCCTTCAACTAATCTTGCGATATTTGCTAGAGATCTTGTGAATGATGCATGACATGTAGCTTTGCAATACAAGAATTTAATTGGGAGATTTTAATTCATGGCCAGTGGACACATACGCGCTTGTAAATAAGGCTTTTTTAAAGCCATGAAGCAACTGCAGTTAACACAACTGGTAATGGGCCCCACTCATGTCAAAGGTCATTGGTTGGACCTTATATTTGCTTCCACTTTCTCATTCTCTTACTTGGTCAGACCATTATGCTGTTCCTTTTACGATTCGGACAGTTGGGCAATCCCCAAAAAGACCCTGGGGTGGTCTTCGCTAAAGTTGCTCAGTAGCATGCCAAGGACCTATACAATTTGGGCCCTATGCCGTCTGACATAGCTAGGCTGGCTATCGCAATGGAGGGAGCGGCGAATGAAATGGCGCCATTTCGAATGATGACAAATTCACCCCACATTGTGGTCCCTGGTACACGCCAGCGCTTCGCCTATTATGCCTTGCGACCCGACAGGAAGAGCGGAAATGGAGAAAACTTCATGATGTACAACTGTGCGAAGGCTATAAGCAACAACGTACAGCTTATCAGAAGGCGTTGAAAGCAGCGAAATCTCGTTTCTTTCACTGATTCCATTGAATCAGTGGTAAATGCTCCAAAACAGCTCTTTGAAATTATAAAAAACCTGACAAAACCAGGTATTAATACTGAATCAACCAGCTCACAATCATTTTGTGATGGACTCTCGGAATTCTTTATTAGCAAAATTGTAGGGGTCAGGAAAGACATCATGGAGAAACGGAGCATTGAATATAGCAATGATATGATCCACGAAAGTGGGTTAGTGACATCCCCCATCGTAGCTAACTCGGCTGCCTGTTTCTCTACCTTTGCACTAACAAATAAGGAGGAAATGAGCAAGACGGTAGCAGGAATAAAATCTGCCACCCCGTCTTGATGACATTCCCCTGCACCTATTAAAATTGGTGCCTGATTATTTCTATGAGACTTTGGCTGTAGGGGTAAATTCGTCCCTGATCTGGGGTCAAATTCCTAAGAAACTAAAAGAGGCCTTTGTAATGCTTCTACTGAAGAAGCCATCTCTTGATGCCTCAGTTTTGGCAAATTGTTGTCCAATTTCGCTTCTCTCCTTCCTTATGGAGGTATTAGAAGCAGTGGTTACGCCGCAATTGCAGGCTTTTCTCAAGGGACATAACATCTTGGATAGTTGCCTAATGGGCTTTTGCCCACTCATGGGCACCGAATCGGTCCTGGTATCAGTATTTGATGACTTTACCATGATCAGAGATGAGGGGGGATCGGCAGGCCTTATTTTATTGGACCTGTCGGCCGCCTTCGACACTATTGATCAAGGTTATTTTGATATCTAGGCTACAGCGAACAGGGTTTAAGGGGGCAGTACTGGTTTGGTTCTGTGCCTTTCTGAGTTCGCGTTCTCAAATAGTCTCTCTCTATCCCTACCGGGTGCCGTCGGTGGGCATTACTTGTAGGGTCCCAATGGGCTCGGCCTTGTCCCCCTTACTTTTCAATTTATATATCCGGCCACTGATGGCACTTATCCATTTGTTTGGTTTTAGGGTTTTTTTCCTATGCTGATGACACCCAGATTTTATTTAGACTGGATTCAAAACAGACAGGTGGGTGCAAAACATTACATAACTGGCTGGACTCTGCACGGGACTGGATGGAGGCAAACTGGCTCAAGTTGAATGGCGGGAAGACAGAGGCCCTGATCACTGGTCCACCTGAGGCGGCTAGAGGATGGACCAATGATTTCTGGCCATCACTTGGTCCTCTGTCAGAACGAGCTAGAGCGGTTAGAAATCTGGGTGTTAAAATTACGGATACACTGTCCATGGAGACCCAGGTCAACACAATATGCAGACTTGGTTTCTTTGAACTTAAGTAATTAAAGAAGGTTCTCCCCTTTGTTCCCGAAAATGTTCACAAACAGATAGTGGCAGCGTGAGTAAACTGTAGCATTGACTATTGCAATGTGATCTATTTCGCACAACCGTTGTATCTTATTCAGCGACTGCAAGTGCTGCAAAATGCAGCAGTGCGTCTGGTAAAACATATTCCGTGGGCAGCAGGTGTAACCAAGGCACAACAATCTCTTCACTGGTTGCCCATTGAGGCTAGGGTAAAATTCAAAGCCCTGTGCATGATCCATCGGGCACTGAGTGGCAAAAGATGTCTAGTAATTCAGGAGAAGTTTCAGAGCTATACTCTAGGCCGGTCTTTACGATTATCCAACATAGGAAGGAGCGTGCCTTCTCTGTGGCTGGGCCCAAGCTTAGGAATTCCCTCCCTATCCAGCTAAGAACTACGGCTTAATTTCCTTCTTTTAAGAAAAAGCTCAACACCTATGTCTTCTTGTGAGGTGGCCTCTCGGTTTCTCCCGATCCAGTATCTGTGTTAAGCGCCATGATGCCTTTGGTGACAGCGCGCTATACAAATAGAAAAAAAAATGAGGAAAATTACCCGACGAGGACCTGTCAAGGTGTTTTTTTGCTATTTCTTATGCCTTTTGTCCAAAGCCAGCAGATTAGCCTCTTCCAAGCGCCCATCCCCCCAGTTATATTTGCATTGCACTCTCGACATCGGAAATTTGGAAGTGTCCATTCATGGCCCAGTGACTGAGGAGCTGCTTACCCTCAAGAGCAATGTAAGACCACAAAATAGCCCACTTTTCTCCCACCAAAGCTAGTGTGAGGTTTGCAGTGATGTTAGTCACATGCCTTTTTTTCTCCCCACCCAGAGCTCACACCTTGTTTCCGGTCTCCCAGTCTCCCCTGTTCTACCCCTTCCATGGCTCGCCTTTTCCCACTAGGCCTTAGAAGTAGCCTCGCTGCTATATTAAGCACTGCATGAAGCGCCGCGCACGCACACAAGCACACCCCCACAACCCCGGCACCCCACGCTCGTCCACACATGAGCTGATTCTTTAATTGGGATGAAGGACGGTCTAATTGCACGGTTTGGGCAGAGAAAGGTTGCAATTAAACAATCCATTTCCCCCAATTAGAGGATCGTCTTGTTCTGTTTCTTTGCACAAACCCACCAGCTCTGACAGCACACACAGCGTACACTCTATACATAGATTGAATCGTTTTCCTTACATTCATCGTGCATTGAGGCTGGTGCCATTATGCCGAGGCTCTAGACGTACCCTAAAAGGCAGCGCTATAGACAGCACCTTGTCATGTTTGCAAGTTATGTTATGCTATGCGAAACATTTGTAAAGCACACATATAACTCGGGGTCTCTTACTAGGAGTGTTTGAATCTGTCAAAGTCAGGGAACGAAAGAGCTGATCAGTTCAGTGGATATTGCCAGACGTCTACAGGCAGGGAGATTCCGAAGGTGGAAGCAGTCCCAGAGGAAACCCGCACACAGCCCTACTCATATGCAGTCTACCAGCTACTTGTACACCCTAAAAACAAGCCCCAAACTCCCAACAAAAAGTATGACATATCTTCCACATAGGAGCCTGTCCTGTGCTTCCACACACAATGCTCCAGTGATGTTCTGGATCAGTAGGGCCAGCATAGCAATGCCATTTGTGCCAGAATAGCAATGCCATTGGTAAAGCTAATTATTAGTGCCTTTAAGGTACACATGCAGCTTTTAATTTGCCTGTACTACTAGGTGCAATGGAATACTAGTTACATTAGGAATAGTTTTCACATACTAGCATGCAATGCTAAAACCAAAGCCCCTTCTAGATCTACGAGGGTGATGTACTTCCAATTACGATAAATTAGGCGTGTAGACGTTCTGAAATAAGTGACCGGCGACTGAGTGGGAAGGATCTTGTTCCAGACATTCACGCCACCACATACTGGAGATTTCCCAGTGGGCCTCGGCACCTGGCCACTTTTGAGTTGTATTTTCACATTTTGCCATAGCAAAATGGTTGGGCTTGGCTGAAAATGTATAACATGGGGCCATTTTGAAAATTATTTCCAGGGCCTCTTTTGCTTCCCAGTCCACCTCTGCAAACAACTGATAGCTGGTGGGGGCAACTGGCAGTGAAAAATCAGACAGCATTGTCTACAAATGAAGCAGAATACATTGGAGGTATGCACAGGAATGCCAAATGGATAGCGCATGCGTGTGTGTGTGTGTGTATGAGACAGAAAGAGAGGGAGAGTAAAAAACAGCATGAGCTCTCCAAACTTTAGTTGTACATTATAAGGAAAAAGCAATCCACACCAGTTCTCCATGTATACTAATGCCAGACATCATCAACTAGCCTTATATATATTTTCACAGGATATTCTGTAACTTAATGACAGGGCCAGGGAGTTGGTCGGTCTACACTCATCTCCGAGCCAGGGTTCTGTCAATGAGATGATAGTACTCTAGCTTTACCTGAAGAATACTATGCTACTCTAGCTCTCTCTATTGTATCCTCCCGCTTGTACTCTCTGCTTTTCACTCCCTCACCCTTTGTCTGTGCTTTTGTGTGAGAGCCACGCTGAGCAAAGGAAAGGAAGGGCTCGGAGTGTGAGTTGGGGCTGTATACGTATGGTGACCAGATTTTCAAAATCAATCGGACATAAAAGTAGGACTAGAATTTGACAGTGACTGCCAACAGAAAAGTAGGACTACAATTTGACAGTGACTGCCAACAGAAAAGTATGACTACATTTCATTAGCACATGGACTCCAGTTTGATTGTGGGATGTTCCCTAGTTTGTAAAGTCATAACTTTGCCAGCTTTTGCACATCCTGCCATTAAAATATTCCTGCACTGAATTGACTTTGTCCTGTTATTTGGGATGATGTGTGAGCAGAAAGCCATTCCAAGCAGTGCTCCGAAGTGGGAGTTCGGATCAGTTTTACATGTTGGGGAGGAGTGGTGTCTGCAGATCTGCATCTAGTCTGCTCTTCACGTTGCTCTTCCTCCAACACATTACGTACACCCTGCTTGCTACAGCCACTGACAGTGTTCTGACCAGACCAGACAGAAAGTACACATATCCCGACGGAAGGAGGGGAAGGGATGCGTTGTTTTTATTTTCTTAAAATTTCGATTAGAGAAGTAGTGGTAGAGGCAACCCACTATGAAGGGACCAGCCTACTATTTGGATACACAAACTGTCAATGTGTGTATCCTATAGGCATGCCACCATCACATTGAGTGCATTGTCTATATTGTGGGATGTGGGGGGCATGATAGTCTCTGCATAGGTGCAGGTGTTCTGATAGAGCAGAGGACCAGGCTGCAGGGTTCTCTGGTTAGTTTCTGTTTTATGCTCATTATTAGTGTTTGGACATACTGTAACAAAAGCATCACAACCAATCAATCAGTGGCCATCAGGCAAGATAAAACATTGCTGTGTGCTCACAGAAGAAACAATCACTGGTTTCAATCTGAGCACAATGCTTTCAAAGACGGAAGGGCAATGTCAGAGATAAAATAGCGTGCATTGTTAGCAAAAGAAGTTGTTAAAAAAATGAAATTATTTAATAGTAATTTAACATTGTAAACTGAATCTCTTATAAATGTAACACTTTTCATTTCTGCGCATTTACGGTATGTATTGTAGTAATACTCAGAATGTTACACTTGTATTACTGATGAAAACACCGTATCAAAACCTAAAATAATGACATAAATTATTTCCTATTGTACTCTTTTGAAATACCCCTAAGTGGAGAAATAGCACAAATGAAGGTTCCTGGTTAATCTAAATAATATCAAAAACCATGTTGGGATTATAGGAATGACCAGAGATCGTTTCTATTTGACAAACATGTCTGTGTTGAAAGAATTGCCTGCTTGAATCAGTACATACAAAATACACAGAGGGCTTGGTGCTGATTTCTTTTTTCACAACAATCACTGTTACATTAAAGTGTTTGTGACCATGAACCATATAAACTTATTTGGAAAGCCTCAAGATCTGGATGTGAATATAAAATGGCTATGAAAGGTGTCTCTCCATTTGATTATCGTTTCTGTGGTATGGATTCCCCTTGCAAAAACAGTACATTTTGTGGAATTTTGGAAGAGGATGGACTGAGAGGGTAATCTGGATCTCAGGGTATGGATTGCTATGGGTATGGGACTGTGTAAATTACTAGTCCCCAGTGCACAGACACTCTGAGATTATAATTATTATATATACTTAACAGACTTTATTTCAGCAAAGCCATCAGAGCTAACAATTCATATTTACAGTCTAAGCATAAAAAAGAAGAATCACTTCACAGTCCATTTTAGTTAAAAGAAAATAATAAAATAAAAAATAATCATTACTATAGTTAAAAGTAAAAAAAAGAAACATTCAATTAATTATATTAGCAATTTCACTTAGCACCTAGACAGACATATTTGGCTCTTCTAATAATATATTCTCATATACAGGAGACACGTAGTAAAACACATTTCGTTGTATCACTGGTTACGGTCAGTTAGGATTACAGGCAAATAGCATAGTTTACATCTCTAAAAATAACGCTGTTCCAGGTTTCTCAAATATAAAATTCATTCTTAATTTCCAGACATTCTCAAGAAAATACAGTATTGTGAAGGCATAAACCTCATCAGATGTTATCTCAACCAGGCACACTGCGCCATTGACACTCCTACACCATGTTGATTAAAGAGGGGTCTCAAGAACTGTTTTCTCAGGGCAGTATATAGAGGGAAGGTACACATAAAATAACGAATATTTTCCTCCCACGATTTAGAGTATATACAATTACTTGAAGACCTTCCCTTCTGCTGTGCCTTAAGACTTTGTAAAGGTAAGATGCCCAATCATAAATTAAGAGTAAATACTTTGAACAGTCTCGGGGCATGGTATACCTAAATATTTCCCAATACCCATATTAGCTTTCCCTTCAAGATAGTATCTCACGAATTTCTTATCAGCATTAGATGTACATATATCTTCCATGTACCATTGTTTATAAACCTTCCTTAGCTCCACTTTATATTGGTAGCCAAGCTCATCTGGAGTCTTACTCCAGAGCAGTGGCAGTTTCAGTGTTCTTGACATTGCGTTGTCATATGAGAACCACTGGAGTTTCATTGAGCCTGGCTAGTTCAAAACATCCTGAAGTACCTCTTTAAAAATGTGAAGCTCAGCAATATTACACATTTTCAACCAATAAAGCAATGGGGTTTAATTTCAGTGCATAATTAATACCATAGCAGCTCAAATCTAGCTTCAGTGGCACATTTGGGGGACTATTTGGCAAACTTAGGAGCCGGTTCAGAATTCTATTTTCTCCTTTCGCTAGCAAATTAGAGTCTGCATGGCCCCACAGTTCTGCCAGTATAGCTGCAACATATAGACCTCCTTTGCGAGATACTTCGGCCACCATGGTGATTCAAAACATGTGTGACTGACATAGCTCTGCTGGGCAGTAAGGTTACACATTTTTCAATTTGGTTCTGCCAATTAAGTGTATTGCACATCCGCACACCTAAATAGTCATAAGTCAGAACCTCCTCTGATACTGTTTGGTTGATTGATATTTTATGGTATAATTATAGACCATAAATTGAGCTGGCGATCCCAACTACAAAGCGTCAAATTGAAAGTGCAACAGCAGCTTGGGCCACTTAGGGCTTTCTCCCATCGAAAGGGGGGATACGCAGTTAATACTCTTATTAGAGTTCGCCCAACTAAGATTCTCCCGGTGATCCATTTTGGTGCAGAAGTCTGGGCAGTGCATTTGGGGAAAAGTCTTGGATTACAATGAGAGTAAATCTACTTAGGATTTCACATCTGCAAACTTGGCTCTATCTTGATAGCCAGACACCTTCACTTTTATTGGAAATACCTTTATGCTAGCTGTACCTTCCATCTCCATACCACTATCTGTGGATATAGATCCCGAGTGCTGCTTCTTAAAGGAAGTACACTTAATTGCATCTATGGCCAGAATCTCTTATAGCAACATTACCTTACAGGGAATTTTGCTAACCTTACTTACAGTGTAAAAAAACAACCCGATTATGTATTAAGATTCATGATCAAGAGCAACATTTGGTGGTTCTGGCATGTAAATCTTCTAGTGGCTTGTGTATAGAGTTGGCGCTACAAGCTACAAATGACTCAGCAGACATCATCTCTTTTCCCGATAATGATATCCTTTGGAAATATTTTAAAACAAAATATTATCTGGTCAACACTCACGAGAAGGTCGGTGCCCGGTTGAACATTCCTCGGATGGAACGAGATTGTAGACTATGTGGGGAAAAGGTTCTGAAGACCACTAAGCACCTTTTGAACTACGGTAGTTGTTTCTCTGACTCAAGCAACAAAGTGTTAATGGCTTATGGCAATTTAGAATGGCATTCAATTGAATTAACTAACATTTGGGATTCCTTTATGGCCGGCAATGATATAAACCTAATTCATCATTTTACTAAATTATGGCTATTTGCATATGATGTCCTTTTGGAGTTCATGGGGTTTTAGATTCAAAACGAAAGTTGATTATTTCGATTAAGCATTTTCATCAGGAATGTTTACTCATCTTCTTTAAAGATTTGTATTCTTTAATAATATGGGCTAATGATGCGGCTGTTTCTTCTATTTTTTAGTCTGGACTTTGTAAATGATAAGAAAAAGTATTATTTTGACTATATCATCCAATTAAAAAAGAATCTATATTTACAATACCTTGCTGTTTTACTTGGACTAAAAATCATAATTTTAGTTTTCGAAATATTGATATTTAAATCTTTTTCCTGGCACCTAATGGAAAAGGCATTTAGTTGACTTTGGAATCCCTCAAAGAGAATTTGATACCAAAGCCGCATCATCAGCAAAACATAATACTCCCCACTTCTCTTTGCTTGGCACTGGAGCTTCTGCTTCCATATTATTTAGGAGTATGGCAAGATCATTAATACAAATCCAAAACCGACATACATATATATGTGTCTGTGTGTATGTAATCATTATCCTAGAATGTGCATATGTAAGAAGCCCGAAACATATTTGTAAAAACTTGCACATACTGTTTTTATTACAGGCCAGTGGTTACGTGATAATTTAATATGAAACTAACATCAAAACTCTTATTGTGTTATGTTAGGACTGTGAGAGAGGTGCCAGCCAATCAGGACGCCAGGAACACAAGCTTTACTATATGGTAAAGCCCATGTTTCCTATAAACCACCCGTAACACAACCGCAGGCTGCCAGTTTTTTGTGGCTGTTCCCTCCTACATTGGACCCATCTGCCCCATGACACCTACTACACACAATCCTCTCACCCCCATACACTGGCAGCAATCTTCATGGCTTTCCAGACTCCGTTGCCCCACTGACACGTGATCTCCCACCCCATAAGCCCAGCACCAATCTACATTGCTCCCCACACTCCTTGCCACACTTGACTTGCTAGTCTGGCTGCTTGCTGGGCCACCTGTCTCTGTCATCACCATGGACATGGAAAAGGGACTCTCTTCCTATGCCTGTAGTTCAGGTCTTCCTTTGTCTTTCTTTTAGGGAAACAGACACACGCAATCTGTGCGGATCCAAATGACCATTCGTTGATAAATAAAGATACATTTGTCGTAGTGTGTTTATTTAGCAAGATGCCCGTGGTTAGCCTAGGGGAGCCGGAATCTATCTGAACGTTACCGCTTATTCCTAACCATGATGCTCGTTATTAAGCACATTATTATTAAACTGCTTAAAATTATTGTTAGCAACACGTTGCAAGATGTATGACAGTGTGTTTTTGTCAAACATATCCTACTTGTATTTCGCATTATAGCCACTGGAAGATCTTAAGCTTGAGAGCGAGCAAGAGATCAAGTATTAAAGGGGATGATGATGTGAGCAGGAATAAAGTACCCGCTATGGATCTTAGATAGATATTGCACCCGTGTTTGGCGCCTCCTGGCCAATCAGGATGCAGGAATTAGGGGCACTATTAACTGGTCATTGTCTAGAATATCTACTTAGTTCCCTGCCAGATTCTGTGAACGTTTTGCCACTCCCACACTTCTTTGTCACATCCCTCAATATTCTGCCACTCGCCACACTTCTGTGTCACATCCCTCCACCTTCTGCCACTCGCCACACTTCTGTGTCACATCCCTCTAACTTCTGCCAATCGACACACTTCTGTGTCACATCCCCCCACCTTCTGCCACTCGCCAGACTTATGTGTCACATCCCTCCACCTTCTGCGACTCGCCAGACTTCTGTGTCAGATCCCTCCAACTTCTGCCAATCGCCACACTTCTGTGTCACATCCCCCCACCTTCTGCCACTCGCCACACTTCTGTGCCACATCGCTCCACCTTCTGCCACTCGCCACACTTCTGTGTCACATCCCTCAATCTTCTGCCACTCGCCACACTTCTGTGTCACATCCCTCCACCTTCTGCCACTCGCCACACTTCTGTGTCACATCCCTCCACCTTCTGCCACTCAACACACTCCTGTGTCACATTCCTCAATCTTCTGCCACTCGCCGTACTTCTGTGTCACATCCCCCATCTCCACTCGCCACACTTCTGTGTCACATCCCTCCACCTTCTGCCACTCAACACACTTCTGTTTCACATTCTTCAATCTTCTGCCACTCGCCATACTTCTGTGTCACACCCCCCATCTCCACTCGCCACACTTCTGTGTCACATCCCTCCACCTTCTGCCACTCAACACACTTCTGTGTCACATCCCTCCAACTTCTGCCACTCGCCATACTTCTGTGTCACATACCCCATCTCCACTCGCCACACTTCTGTGTCACATCCCTCCACCTTCTGCCATTCGCCACACTTCTGTGTTACATCCCTCCATCTTCTGCCACTCGCCACACTTCTGTGTCACATCCCTCCACTCGCCACACTTCTGTGTCACATCCCTCCATCGTCCCCCGCCTGGACATTGCGCTCACTGCTGCCTCCTTTCCTCTACATCACCTGGGCTCTACAACTAGACCCCTGTCCTTCCAGCCTGCCAGCCCAGCACCTCACAAAATGGAGCCACACTCATCCTCCACCACTCTCGAAGCGACTGAGCTGGCAGTGCCATTCAGTCCTCTGCCTCCATTCTTTGTGGTGCCCCATCCTTATGACAACACGGCAACACGCACCAGCTCCATGTCATCCGTTAGCTTTTTGTGGGGGTGGAGGGGGACCGGTCCCCGTCCCTCTCAGAGGTGCTAATACCAGTAGGCATCTGCTCTCTTTACTGGCCCTCAATTGACTGTTGCCATTAAGATAGGCGGAAGAAACAACTGGCTAGCCATCCTTCCCAACCACATGTTTCACCTGACCACGCAGGGGATGGTCCATGGTGGCGCGACCAGGAGTCATTGTCTTAAAAAAAATGCGAACCTCTACTGCACCTCACTGGAGAATAATGCAATTCAGGGTGAGTGTGCATGCCAGGTCATAGGCCTCCTTACTGCCCTATCTTAGTATGACCTACTTGGCAAGCCCTGCTCCCCTCAGCCACTGCGCTCACCTTCTTAGAGAGCCACACAATAATACGCACTTCAGCTCTCCTGCCAACACCTATATAACTCCCAGCACCACTACCCCTTCCACGCCTCGGCAACCCTCTCTTCTTACCATACAGCCCTAATCCTTCCCCCATATTACCCCCATGACCACCTTCCCACCTCCTCATGCTCACTGCCTAAGACCTAACAATCCTACCAACCTGTTATGAACCTCTTAACATATCCCCTCCCCACCTCTTCCAAGTATGCGCCCTACATCCATTCACACCAACATCATGACTACTTCCTTACCCCTCTCGTACACAAACGCTTTTGTCTCCTAATCACCTCTACCCATCTCTACCCCAAAGCACCTCTCACATGCCCCTAGGACATACCCACCCCTTTAAGCCTCCACACCCGCCCCTATCACCTACCCACCACTCCATTGCGCTAACTACCCATACCTACCCCCGACCCCTCCCCCCCCACACACACACACACACTCCTGTCCCACTCACACCATTGGTTAGGGATATTGGAACATGATGCTCTGGAGCTTCAGGAAAATAGGCGGTTGTGACCATTCCCCCACCTTGCCTCACACCCTTATAGCATCTAGAAGCCAGTTCCCGAGGCTGTAAGCACAAGCTTCTTTCGCAGGATCATGACCAACGCACATTCTGTGAATGGGTGAGCATTCGAGCTGTTCGGTCAGGTGCAGGGGTCTCCTGCTGAAAATACTCCACTTCATCTTTTCTCCATTCAGAAATGTGCCATTGGCCTGCATTAGATGTTCAGCCCTATGGCTTACTGCACCTATACACCCACATTTTCCCACACTCCAGCCACGGAAATATGGACATTGGTTCCTCATGTGCTTGCAACATCTGTTTGCCATGTTTGTTAGGTAAATATTTGTAAGCTACTAGTAGAAACTAACTTTTCTTTATAGATGCAGAAGATCAAAACCTGCAAGTTAATACTTCACTGTGTGACTGAGACGTTCCTACTCAGGTATATTAGAGTACAGTGAAGGCAAGCTAAGAATAACCCAGCTATGTGACATTGTGTTCTAACTCTGCCTAGGAAGGTGACCATTTAATGTTTATGGATTCTTGTTAGTTTTTGTTTGAGCTTAATACATTCTGTATTTAATGTCATCATCATCACAAACTTTATTCGGCATAAGCCTCAAAAGTACAACACATTTAAAACAGCCTTATGCATAAATCAATTAAACAAATGCAGAAAAGAATTATTGACCCATCACTCTCTGAATGGTTTAAGGGTAAAACCACATTCTGGCAGAAGGGCTGATGGCCCACTATTGGTTACGCAGCCTTGACACAATGCACATATAACTCTGCATTGCATCCAAGGCCAATAGATCTACACTATTGGAGGGCCCGCCCAGTGGTTCTAATACCTGCACATCTAAATAAGGGGAGAAGGGTCTTCCGCCTAATCTTTCTGTATAAAGAGCACAAAACCATAAAATGTACCGTGTCCTCCGCAGGTTGGGGGCAATGTGGGCAGGATACCCTTTGGGGTGATGTATGTACTATCCAATTGGATATCTTGCCACTTGTCCGAAAACCAAACTTAAGGTGATTTATATGTGTGCGGGCTGATCACCTGCTCCTTGGGATCTGGCTCCAGTTACCAGTTGCCACCTACCAGCCACCACGGGCCCTGCCCATGCTACCCTCTCTTTGCCTCTTCATCGGCCCCTGCCATCTCAACACTACGCCTGGGTGATATTCTCGGCAAAGCCAGGGCAGTCCTCACGCTACTGTGATAACTGAGGTAGGGTGTGTGCTGGGTCTGCGGTGGTACTGGAGTGTGACGTCTTCAACACCCATGCCCCCTGGATGGATAGATGCGATGTGTTCCATCCAAATGCCGTGAGGGCCTAATCTCCGGGTTCTCCGGGTTACCACATTTGTTATAACACCTGCTTGGGCTGCCCCTTTGGCCTTGTTTGGCCTTGTTATCGGCCCTGCCGGCTCAACGTCACGGCCGGGTAATCCCTGCGGTGTAACCTGGCTTTGACTCAATGTCACAGCCAATTGCTTTTGATCTGTGGGGACAGCCCAACTTCCTGGCTTGCCCAAGAGCCACGCACCCAGCCTGTTCAGTGGCTGGTTTCAGAACTTGTTCCATCTTAGCGCTGGTTATATTTCTACTGCTGCCATCTGCTTTTCCTTCTTCTTATATCGAGTCTGACGTTGCTTTCCCCATTCCTGCTCGCTGCACACCTCATTCTGCTGCTTCTTGCTCTTCTACCCAAAATATAAATAATCTTACCCATCTTCCCTGTTTCCCCTATTCTACCTCTATTAATCTCACCCGTTGGAAAGCCCATTCTTTATGTAATAAATCCCATTCTGTTCTGGACATTTTTCTCCATCTTAATCTTCATTTCATGGGTATCACTGAAACCTGACTCTGATCCTTCAACACCTCGATTCCTGATTCTCTCTCTACGTCTGCTACTGTGTTTGTGAACACTCCCTGTCCTGCGGCACGTGAAGGTGGTACAGACATTCTCTACTCCTCCTCCTTTTTATTCGCTCAATCTCCTCTTTCCTCCTTTCAGTCAGTTCCATACTATCAAACTACTTTTATAAAAAACCATATCCTCTCACTTTCTTACTGGTGTATCACCCTACGGGCTTGATTGTTACTTTTTGTGCGGATATTGATGCCTTACTCTGAGCTGTTCTACCTTCTTCTACTCCCCTCATACTCTTGTGTGATTTTAATCACCATCTTCCCCCCCATCCATTCCTCGCACCCTCTTCTTATATCTCCATCTCCAATTTGGACCTTAGATATGTTTCCTCATTACAGTTCTCTCCCGTCTCCGCTCTGCCCATCTATTCTTCTGATCATTGTCTTCTCTCTTTTTTAATTTTTCCTCCTCCTATTTCACATCCTTTAGCCGGTACTGAGGTTACCACCCATCTCTGCTACAATCTCTGCGCTTTTAACACCCCTCTTTTTTAATTTCATTCTGCATATCTGCTCTTCTGCCTCATACCACATTCTCTGCTCTCTCTGCTGATGATGCTGCTACCTCTCTTTCCTCTTCCCTTTCCTCCTCCCTTTATCCTGCTTCTTCCTTTTCTCCCTCTCGTGGACCCCCTCAACCCTGACTCTATTCCCATCTCCGCTCAATGTGGCAAGTTCTCCGTCGCCTCGAGTGTCGTTGGTGCAAATCCTTTTCGGAGTCTGACTCTCTCTCTCCTTTTCATCCTATAACTCTCTATGAAGAGTCTCTTCTAGCAGCCCTGCATAATTATTACTCTGACCTTCTGCTCATGTCCAATCTGCTCACCCCCGGCATTTGTTTCAATCTCTCTCTCACCTTCTAACACTGCCTACCCCTGATCATTCCCTCCACTCTACTCTTACTGCCTCTGACTTTGCAATGCATTTTTCTACTAATGCCGCCTCTCTGCATGCTGCCATTGTTCCCTCAACCTATTCTCCTGCCTCTTATCCCCCCACCTCCTTAATCTCTTCCTTTTCCCCCATTACTTATCTGGAGACCTGTTCTCTTATTACCCGCTCCCATCTCACTGGTACCTTCTGATCCTATTCCATCCTCTCTAATTCCTAAAGTCTATCCTTCTCTTGTCTACTATCTCACCGCTCTTCTTAACACCTCTCTTCTCCCATCAATCTTTCTTTCCGGCTTTAAACATGCTTCCATTATCCCCATTCTCAAGAAGCCATCTCTTGACCCCTATCTTCCTTCTAATTCCCGTTCATTTTCTCTTCATCCCCATCTCTCTAAATGACTTGAGAGGCTAGTCTATACTCAGGTTTCTACCTTTGTTTCGGAAAACTCTATTCTTCCCTCTCTTCACTCTGGTTTCCATCCCTGTCACTCAACCGAGACGGCTCCTCTCTCTGTCTGTGACTCTTTGCTCTCTACTTGCTACACCGAGCACTCCTCTATTATCATACTCTTGGATCTATCCGCTGCTTTCAATATGGTTGATCACACTCTTCTTTTGGCCTCTTTAGTTTCTTTCGTGTTTGCTGATTCTGTGCATGCTTGGTTTTTCTCTTACCTTTCTAACCGCACATATTCTGTCTCCTGGGCTGGTTCCTCTTCTCAAACCCACCCCCTTCTTCATGGCGTCTCCTCAAGGCTCTGTTCTTGGCCCCTTTCTCTTCTACCTCTATACTTCTCCTCTGCCTGCAATTATCTTGTCTTTTGGGAGTTCCGACCACTTTTCTGCAGATGACTCACAACTCTTTCTTTCTTTCTCTTCATTTACTCAGGTTATCCATGATGATCTATCTTCTTGAATGCTTGCTATACAATTTTGAATGTTAGATCGCTTTCTTTTTCTAAATTCATCCAAAATTAAAGTTTGATTCATCCCAGCCGCCACTATTCTCCCCTTCTACTCCTTCCATTGTCTCCTCTCTACATCTTTCCAGCTCTGCTCGTATTCTCTATCTTTACCTGGATGCTCGCTTCTCCTTTTCTCGTCACATTTTTATTTCCCAGTCTTATCCTTTCCATTTCTTTAATATCAGTAAAGCTTGCTTTTTCCTGACTTTCGGTGCTACCAAACTCCAGATTTCATCTCTTATTTTCTCTCGCCTTTTTTACTAATCTACTATTCTCTTTCTCGTTTGCTCCTCTCTCTTAAGTCAATTTTTAATGCTTTGATCCACCTTCTCTAACAGTTATCTCCTCGTGATTCCATATCGCAACCTCTCTCTTCGCTTGGTTGGCTGTCTTTTTCTTCCCGGCTCAAATTAATTTTTCTTTGTATTGTGTGTAAGTCCCTCTACGGTGTTGCTCGTAATTATTTGTCATCTTTGGTCTCTTTCCACTCCCCACTCAGTCCCTTAGTTCGCAATCTCATTTCCTACCTGCCCCTAGCTCTCCTTATGCCCAATCCTGATTCCGCTCATTTTTTCTTCTTGCACCTTACCACTGGAATTCTTTTCCTTTCTCTCTCTGCTCTGCTACTTCCTACCCTTCCTTCCTTACTTTTCTAAGGAACGTTCTTCTTCATTCCTAATGCTTCTTTGAAAATGTTTTGTAACTGGTTCAATCTTCATGTTGTTCCCTGCCTTGAGGCTACCCCTGTTCAGTAGACTCTTGGCTAATCGATTGACCGGTGCCTATTAGAGTGAGTAACCGCCAGTGCCCACTGCTGTTCTGCAAGAAGACGGAAAACAACAAGATCTTACTCCAGCTGGGCGACATTCTGGATAATTGTGCAATACCATTTTTTGGATAAAAGGTTAGCTGTCTCCAGTATCATTGAATGGAGTCTACATGCACGTGGTGGTAACATGTGATGCTCGAATGCCTATTATTTCACGTATTGCATTTGAATTGAATTTATACAGCACTTTTGCATAAATGGCAAAACGTCTATGAGAAAACTGTAGAAAACAAATGTAAAAGTAATGTGACAATGTCACATTAAGATGATGCCAGCACATGTTCTTTAAGAGTGGAGCAGGGAGAACACGAAGAAAGAGAAGAATGACTAGAGAGGGTTGAAGTATTCCTGAGTTAAAGGGCCAGTAAATACAAATTATGAAAGTGATAGGGCGCACAAGGAGGTGTAGGAGTATCCATGAGAAAGATAGAGTGCGGAGAGAATGGACAGGTGCATAGAAAGAAACGAAGGAGGACAGATATGTTTTTTTTTAAAAAACATTATTTTTTATTGTGTTTTAGCATACAAAAGTAAGCTTCTCACAAGAAAAAAAACACAAAGAAGAAAATACAGAAATTCAACTCAAAACAGAGATATAACATGTCATCAATGATACAAGTGCAGCTTAGTTCATCCCTGAGCAGACACGAATTTAAAACTTTGAGAATCATTCTAATTTCCCTAAAAAGACACATAAAAAAGCATACAATGCCAGAATCAGTTTCGCCGAGTTGCCCCAGATAAGCCTAAGCCAAAACATATCCGTCAAAAGCACTTCACCCAAGTAACGCAGCTGCGGCTTCCCAAGCCTGGGGCAAGTCAAAAGGAGGACAGAGAAGTAGGAGGCAACACATGCGTACATTTACAAACAGTGCAACCGAAGTGCAATGACAGGGGGACCCAAAGGAAAGCCAGGAAGTAGAGTGTAGAGCACATGAAATAAAGGTTTGAGGGGGGAGACAGATGAGAGCACGGATAGCAAAGTAGACAATAGGCTGAAGGGCTGAACACTAGTCCAGTCTGGAAAGAATCAGAGAGGAGAGGAGATGAGGAGTTTGGTAGCGTGAAAGGTGAAGAGTACATTTTACAGATGTTGAAAAGCTGAAAGTGGCAGATGCGGGGTGCAAAGGAAAGATTAAGAGTCAAACATGACTTCTAAGTTACGAGCCCAGGCAGATAAAAGAATGGGAGGTGGGGAAAAGGAGATAAAGAAGGGAGAAGGAGAAGAAGAAATAGAGGAGGAGACGAACAGAATTTCCACTTTAGTCGGATGGAGACAGGAATCTTGGATTGATTATGTGGTGTGATTATGGATAGTTTCAGAAAAGGTAGACAAAGAGAAAAAACGATTGCACAGTTTTCATGAGCCAGGGCTCTGGCCTTGGCTGCGATCCTAATGCAGCCAGCAAAAAAGAGGGCATCCTCTTTGACTCCGAACACATCTTTTGAAACCAAGATTGTAGTTAAGAATACAAGCCACTAATTACACATGCTTCTCCAATCCCAACACTCGGAGAACGTAATATATACCTGATCACGACACTCCTGGACTAATTAAGAGTCAAATGCATTAATGACAAAAGATCCAAAACCAGGCCAACAGGCCGCAAGAGACAAAACACCCAAAATCTACCTGCACCGAGACTCCTCCACAGGCTACCATTGGCATATAGGGCCTGACTCACAGAGTGTTTACCCGATGGGATTGCGCCATTATAAAACGCTTCTGTGAATCAGGTCCATAGTGTCGAGATCAAGACGCTGCGCGCGATGCACAAGGAATGATGAGAGGCTTGGCTCTTCAGCCTGCACAACCAGCTGCCACTGCATCCCATCAAGCCCGCAGGTACAGCTAATCCTTTGCCACTGCCATGCCAGCTTCCTCATGGCACTGGGCATATGAATCTGGGATTCTCGCCATGCCTCACTGCAGAGGCTTCCTGAACCATATTCACGCTGGTAAATTATTAAGGACTTCATCCTTCATGCAAAGCTTCAGGATCTGATCCTTCACCTGCGTCTTGCCACTGCCCACCCAGGTGACTTATAAAAACCACATAATTCGCACACACACAACCACAGGCACACGAAGGGTGCCACACCACATCATGGAATTAAAAAAGCCTACTACTGACCACATATTCACAAATTAGAAGGAGATCCAACATTTTCCTGGATATGCCGTTGATGTTGAACTCACCTGTTCACTTTGAACCAAGAACATGCACCTCTGGGTAAATGCAGGTGGTGTGCGAAGGTGGCATGGGTAGTGCATAGGGCACAGCCTACCACTAAAGTATGGTTATTTTGGAGATCCAACAACTGGTACTGCCTGCCATCTCATGCTGGCTGCGACAAACAGCAGCCCTCACTAAGAGGGTAAGATATATGTATTTCCCACAACATCACCAAATGCAAGCTCCTCTAACGGGGGGGAGGGTGGCACTAAGTGTGTGATGCCAACCCATAGAGTCACTGAGATAAAGGGCAGCATGTGCTAGCTGGCTGAGGCAGCCCTAGATTGGCGAGTTCTTTTCGGACAAATCTCTTTTAACATACCATAATATGGCATAGCATGGCATAACATAGCAAATCCTCATTTAGATTTAGGTACTTCTGCTGACCGTGGAGCCTACAGGCTTAAGCGAGCAGTGCAATATAAGATGTCTTACATGGGTGTTGTAGCTCAAGCATCTTTAGGGTGGTGGTATTGTGGAGACCCCATTGAGAAGCAACAACAAGGGCGAGTGGTGCCTTTCCAACCAGTACTGGCCAGAACCTCTGATACTTCTAGAAGATGGCAAACACTTCCCTAGTCAAAATGAAAGACGCTTCTTAAGTGTGGATTAAACAAGCCAGCATCTTCCGAAAAGTCATATTAAAGCATTTACTTATCCCCACCAGGCATGCATAGGACATAAAAGATACAAATGAGTTGCATACACATTCAATGAACATTTTCTAAGTGGTTTACTCAGTACCGGGAAGATTCAGAATGTCTACTGCCTGGGGAAGAACCATGCTTATCACTGCTTGGGAACTGTCATGTAAGCATTCAAACTGCTTGAACACTGCTTGAGAAATGTTAGGCAAACATTCAAACTGCTTGAACACTGCTTGAGAAATGTTAGGCAAACATTCAAACTGCTTGAAAACTGCTTGAGAAATGTTAGGCAAACATTCAAACTGCTTGAACACTTCTTGGCAAGCATTTCTCTTTGTCTAGGGTGCCTTTTAAGTCTTGAAGTATTTTTGTCTTTGGGCATTGTCGCTGCAACGTTATGATCACTGGATATTTGTAGAAAGTTGTGCCTTTTTGACATAAATCGAATCCCGGCAGGGCCAAACTCAGCCTTTCATCCTTCCCACACACAATGGGTGAAAATAAAAAGCGCTCAGGTGCCTGAAGGTTCGTAGTGATATATAAATGCAAATTATTATTATTATAACTGGTGTCGACAGTAGTTTCGGGGTGTGTTCGATGGATTCTTGTCATGAGCTCATGGAATATGAGCAAATGCTGCTGCACACCGTCCCACTGAGATGAGCATTGGTGAGGTCCAGGAGAGGCACTACATGAGGGTGGCGAGTTACACAATGCACTGTCAACTGTAGTTCAAGAAGCTGAGAACATTTCTCACTTTGGTCATGGATTTCAGGTCATGCATGTTTCGTGCCATCCACCACATTGAAAAGTGTGGAGCGGATGAAGAGTGTGGAGCGGATGAAGACGATAGAACAGAGGAAGAGGGTGGAACAAATGAAGCCGATAGAACAGAGAAAGAGGGTGGAACGAATGAAGTGGGTGGAACGGATGAAGTGCATGGATCGGAAGGAATGCATGGAACTGATTGAACAGTTGGAGTGCATAGAACTGAGGGTGTACATGCGACGGATGGAATGCATGGAACAGATAGAGTGCATGGAATGGACATTGTGCAAGAATGGTTGGAGTGCACGGAACGGGTGGAGTGCACGCAACGGTTGGAGTCCACAGAATGGTTGGAGTGCATGGAAAGGTTGGAGTGCATGGAATGCACAGAGCATGAAGGCGCACGACCTCAAGCACCTGCTGAAAACCACCTTATAACATCACCAAGCTTATTCTCTTCTATACACCACCACTCAACTAGAATACAGCGATACTATGACACATTTGGTTTAGCTGTTCTCATACCAACACCTGCCTCATACTCCCCATCATTCTAATTAAACACAGCTGGCTACACACCCGCCAGCCTAGGCATTCTCCTCAGGCCTAACGCAGCCAGAATCGGTCTGGATAACACCCTGCCAGAACGAACACATACTCATGATCTCCCAACCACCACACCTACCGCTAAGAAGCAGCTATCATACGAATACCACACCTGCTGCACACATATCCGGTGCTCACACACACTTTATGACTCTCTCTCTCTCTATTGACTTGAACTACGGTTCCCGATGGCCTTCAACCTACCAGCGCCTTGAGATCATATCAATGGTACATAAGGTGCTATATAAATGCAAAGTAACATAACATAACATTAGATAGTTCTCCAAGGTGTGAAAAGCATACCTGAAGAATTTCAGGTGGTGTGAGGAATTCCCATTTGGCAGCATAAAGGATGAGTGCACATTCATTGAGGTGATGAAACATAAAGTCAGGTGCGCATGAGGTTCTTTCATGGTTGCTGCATAGAACAAAACGACATCACTGATGTTTTCCGTACCCTTTGGGCATGACGTAAATGTGCATATGGTACCTTGGAATATTTCAGCAGTGGGGTAATAAGCCAACACTGATGTCTTAGTTAAAGGGGCTCCTGGTGGGGACTGCTGCCACCATTAAGAAAGAAAAGGTAAGGCCACGAGAAGCCAAGGCCTAATTTTCATAAAGCCTGAAGCTCTCACACTTGAGCAAGAGCTTTAGGCTTTAGAAAAAAGGCATTGGCCTCTAGCGGCCTCATCAGCTGTGGCGACCACGGGACTGTAGGTCACATTTTTCAGAGACTGCTGGGGCTCTGCCACGGCTATCCCTGCTGTACTTAAAGCCCTGAGGGCTATATAGAAATGGGCCCGTGTGATGCCAGCTGCTATGGCGGCAGTGCTATTGAAGAGGCTTTGAATGAAACACAGGCCTGTAAGAAGTTGCCTTTCGTGGATAGAGATATGTGTGGTAGGGCATGACATTGACTGTTGCCATTGTTGTTACAACTTGTTCATAAAATGAGTTAGGGATTTTGCAGCAGGAGAGATATGGAACTGACAAACATTCCCCTCCACCACAGTTTCACCTGGAGTGTTAGGCAGTGGTGATGACTACGGATGTCATTTGGTGGTCGTCAGGGGTTGCAGCCGCGACCCCTGTGTACTACCTTGCTATCCCTTTAAAAAAAATCATTTTTGTATCATAAACTCGTGGAGTAGCGAGGGGCCACACACCCCCTGTGGTGCAGGAGCCCTAACACACCAGGTCTGGGGGTGTCCCAGGACAGTATCTTCACCCTTCAGGGTAAAGGCTGGATTAGGGCTTGCAGCACGAGAAAGAAGCACTCAGTAGTGGTTGGATCTGACCATGACATGTAGCATGTATCATATGCCATGTTAAGCTCCAACCTCTTGTCCTCGGGCTTCCTTCTGGCTCATATACAGGAACCAGAAAGCTTGCCCAACTTCCTGGTTCCTGTTTGTGAGCAGCACAGAGTAGCCAAGGGTGGCCTGGAGTGCATGTCAGATGTATGTATGTGCTATGGGTAAGTGACTGGTGGGTGAATGAGATGACATGTGATAGTGTGTGTGTTTGAAGGTTCTGGGTGGGTGGGTGTGGGCCTGTATGTAGAGAATGCAGCGAGATAGGATGAAGGAGAAGGTGTATGAGTGAGTGACTTGTGGGTGAATGAGTATGAATGTGATAGTGTGTTTCAATCTATTCAATGGGTAGGTGTCTGTGTGGAGAATGCAGTGTGAGTGGATGCGAGAGAATGTGTATGGGTCAGTGAGTGGTGGGCGAATGAGTAGGAATGTGATAGTGTGTGTTTGAATGTTCTGGGTGGGTGGGTGCGTTCCTGTGTGGAGAATGCAGTGCAAGTGGACGTGAGAGGTTTATGGGTGAGTGAGTAGGAATGTGAGTGGGTGTGTGTGTAAAAGTTCTGGGTGGGTGCCAGTGTAAGTGTACGAGAGAGAAAGTATATGGGTGAGTGACTGGTGGGTGAATGGGTATGAATGTGATTGTGTGTGTGTGAATGTTCTGGGTGGGTGGGTGCATGCCTGCGTGGTGAATGCAGCGTGAATGTATGTGAGAGGAGATGTATGGGTGAGTGAAAGTGTGTGTGTAAGGTTCTAGGAGACTGGGGATCACTTGAGCATTTTTGATGCACACTTTATAGACTATGGGCCTCATCACGAGTTGGGAGGTAACACCGGCGGTATTACCGCTGGCGGTATTAGCCCTACCACCAAACCCCCCGGCGCTCACTGAGCCCATTCGGGAATACCCCATTCTCCATTGGGCTCAATGGGGAATGTTTGTGCTCTTACCGCCGGCGGATTTCCCGCCGGCAGTAATTTCGCACATTTTTGGCAGATTTCCTCCCAGCCCAGAGCTGGGGAGAAATACGCCGAGGCCCTGATTTGGCGGACCCTTGAATCCGGCGGTAATAGCGCGACCGCCGGATTTAAGGGTTACCGCCAAACTCGTGATGAGGCCCTTTGTATGGTTTATTGGTATTTTCAGGCAAAGCCAAGTTCATGTGTGCCATTACCTGGCTAGAATGGATTTTGTACAACCAGTCTAGCCATTGCTTACTGTGGCATAACATTTACTATTCAGCATCTTTGCTAAAGCAAGCATGATAAGTTCTATTACCCCACCAGACTGACTTTTTGGTGTAGCGGCCTGTATATTGCTTACTGTAGCATGACTTTTTATTAACTGAGCATCTATGATGAAGCAAGGAAGTGTTCCTAAGGGTCTAGACTGGCTTACATTGGAACCAGTTTAGACATGTTTTGTCATTGTGACATGTCTCTTTTAATGGGAAAACCAAGAGGAGTATTTTCGTACATAGGAGAACTGGTGCTTTATGTCTAGTGCCAGTAATGATACTATAAAAAAAAACATCTCAAAGCGAACATGAATATGTTCTTATATAGGAATACTAGCATATTTGGTGAAGCCAGAATGGAAATGTATGGGCACAGCCAGCATGAACATGTTTTTATACGGGCATATTTTGAAGGGACTGGCATGACAATGCATTGGGAAATGCACTGTGCACTTTTGGTGATTTGCATCTATTGTACCTTTTTTCCTCGATTTACCCTACACCCTACACAACCAATTGCCAACTGTTTGGATTTCAACCCACATTTTCACAGAAAGTGTGCTATGCAATGCACAATTTTAGCCCATTATTCAAAACATTTTCTCATGGGAGGGGGAAGAATTCCCCTGACCCCTCCCCCAAACCTGTGTTCGTTAGTTTGGGCACCGTCGCTATGCTCGCTCGCAATCTCATATTTGTGGCAAATATTTACACCATCAAATAAAAAAACTCACCAGCCACCACTTTATCTTGGGACCAGGCACGGCCCCTGCTTTCTCCTCTAGGTGAAACATTTAAGCGTTGGTTAAAAAACATATTTACTTCTTTCACTTGGAGTAGTGCCTGCTCCTGCAGCGGCATAATCATCATGGACATTGCCCACACCTGGCAGTTTGGGCCGGCCTGGGGTGTAACATGCCCTGTGCATTGTTGTGGAGCTTGGGGTTGGGGGAGCACAGAGCATGGCTCGCAGGGGGGCCGCCGTATTTTGTGCTATGCCACCAATTGGGCTCTGCTCACCTTGAACGCATTCAAGTGTGATGTGAATGGTTGAGAGGGGCCACAAACTCGACCAGGACCCTGCTCTGGTGCAACACTGTTTAGGAAAATAAGCGTTGGACACAAAAGTCTCAGAAGTGAGAGAGCCATGTAGTGACCCACCCCATCCCTCCCCACTCAAACTCCTTCTTGGAAAGGGCTTTGTGGAGGTTTCATTCACAGGCCGTTCCTGGGGGTGGGGGGGTCATTGAATAGCGCACCTCACACATAGAGCTCTGAAAATCATAGATGCATTTAGCCCCACTCATGAGGAAAGTGCAGCACCCCCCACCCCACACCTCACCCCGTTAAAAAAGACTGAAGATGAGCCATGTATCAAAGCCTAGGATATTAAGGTATTATGTTCGGCTCTGGGTTGTGGGGGACAACATGTGGTTGCTTGTCACATAACTTCAAGATAAATGCACACAGAGACAGATGGCCTCAGCTTACACCCGCACAAGAGATTTCTTCTATGATAGTGATAGCTGACTCATAGATACATTTATAACCAGGGAATGTTGTTGATACTAAATCCTGGTCAATGATTTCATTTTCAGGCCTTGCTCATGCAGCATTTTGCTTCTGGGTAAACAGACAGTGCACGCCTCCCGAGATCAGTGCTTTTTTGGCTTGTTTAACACATCAATGCCACAGATAGCAAGTACTTCTGTGTCCATTGATCTACAATTTCATAGACTAGATGTAGACTGCGTTAGAGATTTCGGTAACCCTGTTACAGTTACTGCATCATGTATGTTTTACATATAGGCTCCACGTTGAATCTGGAAAATGACATTCCCCAAATGTGTGATCATGGACAAATCTCGCCTCCATCTGTGGCTCGGTTCTTATATCTGGCTGAAATAAGAGCGCCTGGAAGCACAGTGTTAGACGCATCTGAAGATCCTGTGCTATCACTTCCCGTGGTATCACTTGGGGGCGGGATCAAATGACATCACTTCCTGTGGTGCCATCGGAGGTCCAGGGCCGTGTGATGTCACTTAAGCTACCCCTGGCATTCTGGTGAAATGACGTCCCTGGTGATGACCCCTATCCCACCCAGGCCCCATCTATCAGTTTGAATGGACTGTCAGGTGTTCCTCTAAAAGCAAGAGTCTGGAATGTTCTGGGAAATTAGACAAATGGGACAGTGTCTTTATTCAGAGGGATGGAAGGTTCCACACTGTCTGATTGGCTCGGGGAAACTCTGATTCTTTTGACAAAAGCATGGTCACAACCTTTAGGTGCCTATGCTTACTGGCACAGGTGGTATTTTCCCTACTTGGCCCATGCAACTTCAATTAAAAAAGGCATGTGGAATGCTATGATTTCCACTGGGGTGGGCAATGAAAAATCTGTAGGAATACGGCACCTTTCCACCTTTAGGCAAAATTGTTCACTCCACCGTGTTACTGAGCTCATATTCAGGGTACAGTAATTTTGTCGAAGTCTGACAGTATTATTCTATAGCATATTATTTTTGTGTTCTTCCTGATTACAGAGGGACCAGTGTGGTGCTAGTTTCTTATACTTCTACTTCCGATCCGATTTGTCATGGTTGGCAGCAAGTGAAACCTTCAATACAAGAACTCCTCTGCAGTGAACATGTGGGGGGTTTTGTGTTGTGGGGTGACATGATGACACAGCAGTTAAGTCCGCTTTATTGTTACTTGTGCATCACTCTGCAGGCCATTGGTAAGCAGGCATACTAGAAAACCGGCCCCACCACCCAGGCAAGTCTTCACTCATTCTCTACGTATCTCTCTCTAACGTTGCCCTGCAGAACACTCCCACTCAAGCCCCACACAGGGTTGCACTCTGACATCACACCGCCACCAGGTGCCCACTACACTTTGCACTCAACCAGTGGCGCTGGCAGTATTATTCCATCATAGTTTAGTTGTAGCAATAAAAGAGCACATCTACCCTCTCTGCCCCATGCCACTGTCTGCTGCCTTTCCTCTCTATCCTTCTCTCTCCCCCACACCTTTTGCCCCACAGCCACAACCCTCGCCCCCCTTCACTTCTCTTCTCCAGCCCCTCTCCTAGTTCCCCGTGTCTTGCTCTCTTCGTGCCCTGCTCCTCTCTCTCTCTGACCTCTGCCCCTTCAGCGCGCCCACCCCCCTGTAGAACATACGTCATACGCACCATCGCCCTTGGCATGGCCCTTGCTGTCCTCCTCCCCTGCTGTATTTTGATCATCCTGCACGCCTCCCGTTGTTTACACCCTTCTTTTCTCGCGTTCTGTCTGCAGTCTTTCTTCCTCTTGCCCCCCCCCCCCATCTCTCTACCACTTAGATATTCCCCTAAAGACCCCCGGCCGATCGCCGGCCTTGCGACCTTCCTTTCCAGCCCTCTGCTCGACCCTTCCCCCGAGCCCTTATCCCCGTCTCTGAAAGACCTATCGCATAGGGATGACAGAGACTGGTAGCCTGGCTGTTGCTGTTTCCATGGAAACACACACCATCCTATTCTCCACATCACACAGTTAATTACACAAGAGTCCGAGCAGAGCAGTGGGAAAAGAGGCTTTTCGTGTGCCCGGCATCATTCCCATGGCACCGAGCCTGCACTTGATCACCAAGCCTCGTGCTTGGAGGGGGTAGAGGAGGGCTGGCACGCCAGGGGAATACTCTCCTGGGAGTGGTTCTCTCTGGCCGCTGACTGGATCTGTGGTGGGTGCTGACTTCCAGGGGCACTTCAGGCCTAAAGATGGTGGGGGGTCCATGCCTACTATCAATTCTTTGTCGACTCTTTATTTATTGGGTATTTTTAAAGCGCCTATAAACAAGTATTTCAAGGCGCATGACTCTGGCCCTGGTAACCCTCTTAAATAAGCGGCCCTGGTGAAAATGATGAAAGAAGTGAAGCAGAGGGGTCAGGGTTGATAAGTTACTTGTGCTGTGTATCAGAGAGGGCAGAGCAAGCAAACCTGTAAATAGCTGCAGTAGGTGCATTAATCCACTGTGCTGTCGACACCCCGCCCCCTTCCTATTTGACCAGGAGACGGTATATATATGTTGCCTTCAGATGGCCCATTAGATCCATCTTTCACCCCAGTTTAGAGGATGTATGTTTTCACAGAGATGCCAAGCATCAGGAGATGTAAAGCTGAGCACAGCCACTAAAGTCTCTGACTTGGTCAAGTGAGGTTCATGGATATGGGCAGGGCGGGCTTTGTTTCTGCTGACTGACAATGACCTTTGAAGGTAAACACCACTCTCAAGGGTGAGAGGTTTGACAGGCTGTTTCATGGCCGATTGCTTGCTTCTGCCTTCAGTTTCCTAAATGTGTGGGGACTTCAGCCCTCCCAAGCCAGTGGCTTGCTGTGCCACAGCTGCCATGGGGACAGTGGGGCTGGTAGGTCAGGCGTTGGGTGGTGGATGGGTGCCTAAGAGAAAGGTTTCAACGACTGCGAGGGAGGAACGGGTTCCTAACAATACAAGACTAACCCTGACGCGTGTTGGACAATCCTAATTCCTTTCTAGTGTCCACACAGCGATGTGCAATCGCTTGGAATTTGGTACAGGGGAATTTACTATCATTTTTGCATTGCAGTTCTGTAGCCC
Organism: Ambystoma mexicanum; assembly: GCF_040938575.1. Taxonomy (NCBI): domain Eukaryota; kingdom Metazoa; phylum Chordata; class Amphibia; order Caudata; family Ambystomatidae; genus Ambystoma; species Ambystoma mexicanum. The sequence goes on from NC_090929.1 coordinate 1,094,811,948, forward strand.
CTTCCTATGGACGGGTTCTAACCTAATGCTCTGACCGCCAGGGTCTGCGTTGACCTGGCGAGATAGCTCAGCAAGTTAAGCACTTGCCTTTGGACACGTGTGTTCTGCTTGCAAGCACAAGTTGCAAATTCTGGCTGGGGCACTCGCGCAAAGTAGTCTTCATCCTTCAGAAGTAGATGAAAAAGGAATGGAGTTGAAAGCCAGAGATCCAAATGTTCGAGGGAGAAAAGAGTGAAAATATTTTTTCCGAAATAACATTCAGTATTTTCTCCCCTGAACATTTCCAACTTGGCTGCCGCCCCTACCCACGCCCCATCCCCTTACTTACCTTGCGGCTGCTGACTTGTAGTGTCCCTGCAATGCCTGTTCCCTTTCGCTTCCATGATCGGGAACCAGCGCTGCAGGGCCCTTTCCTTTTTTTTGGGGGGGGGGTGGCTGCAGCGGACTCCCCCGCAAACCCTGCTCACAATATAGTGAGCAAGGGTGCTGGGGACACCCCCGCAGCCCTCAGAACCAAATGCGTGATATGGTCAAACTTTTTAGCCATTCGTAATTTTTTGAATGGCTGAAATTAGGCCAAATCACGCATTCAGTCATTATTTATCGGTCATTTTGGACATTTCCGATGAAAAATGTCCTAAAGATGCCACCTGCTGTTACAACGCTTAGGAACGAGAGGAACCGGACATGTAGCATCATAGTAGAAACACTTGATTAAGAACTGAAAAACAGATTATTTCATATAAAGACTTTATGAGCGAAACCAGCCTTGTTAAAGCACATGAATGGGGTACAGAAAGTGTGAATTTCCATTGGGCATATGGCACTTGGCTCTCTCAATATTTTAAAACAAGGTACTTCATGGACTGGAATAAATAGGGCTTAAGGTGTGTGCTGCCAGAGTGATGAAAAGGACAATTTATGGCAAGGAGACTAAAACCTGCTGCAGCTTAATTTCAAAGAGGCGAAAAGGATAGGCTATAGAATTCAGAACCAACTGCACCCTCCCATGGATGCAGTGGTGAAAGTGGAAAAAAGGAACTAGTGGTACTCTGGCTGGATCCAAAAAGGAGAAATTGGGATGGCAGGCAGGGTGGAGGAAGGGGAGTGCGAGTAGGAGGGACCAGGATCACAAACCTTGGCTGAAAAGTGAAGCAGGGATTTTAATCCTCTCTGCAGATTTGATCACACACCTTCCAGGCTTTACTCTGTAGAAATAGTTTGGATTTCAAGGCCTGGAGTAATAATGTCTTAAAGGGTTTATTTACAAAAAAACACAAATTGCATTATAAAATCACGTGACAACATGTAAATCCTTATAGCAAGTTTTTAAGCCAAAGGAATATCATTGTGGCTTTAATTTCCACATCCTGAATGGTAAACTATAAACCCTAGAATGCAAGATAATGCCAACCGTAACAATCTAGTTAACCCCACTATACTTTCAGTGATTTAAGACATGTAATAAAAGAGGTTGTGTAATAAATTCAGATAGATATGCAGATTCTTTGCAACACACATCCAGCTCATTGTTACTCATTATGTTGAAAACATTTGATTAATGACAGAAAGCAACTTTAATTTTTTGCATGTCAAGATAGTGGCCATAATGGATATAAACAAATCTTTAAATTGGTGCTTTTTGTTGCTCACTTTAACTATCACAGATGTGCAAGGTAACTGGTGCATTGCAAGCTCTTTGAGTTGGAAATATTCCATCATGTATATGAAAGGCTCTGCCACTGAAGAAATGTGTTTGCAACCTGAGCACCGTAAGGACCTGCAGACCCACGGATGCTGTGTGTGTATGTCTGCCTAGCCAAGACTCAGGGAAAATGGCAGTGCTTGAATGTCCGGCCTGAGCCGATTCTATAACTGGCTTAGGAGAAAGAAAAAGCATCCAAACAAGCTTATTGAGCCTTTGAACCAAAAAGCAAATAGTGGTATGGTGCACCAATGATTTATATTACATTTCCATCAGTGCATGGATGGGTGGAAAGAGTAACCTGACCCGGTCTCGACACATGTGCATATCTCTAGAGGCCATTAATGAAGACCATAAAGATCCTCTTGTTTGTAGATTAATTTCATTTAAACCACCTGGTAGTTGGACGTCCTTTATACATCTTGCATCTAGGTCTCCACATAAAATTATCTGTGGGGTATGTTGGTTGATGTATGCACCATCAATCAGGTTGGCCATCAGGTCTAAGAAGGCTTTATTAGAGATCGCTTGAGGGTTCCAATAAAGGTTGTTTATTACCATTGTTGATGAGTTATTCTGGACTTGTGGAGTCTTGGGTGGCTGCCCCCTTACTAGCAGTTCTTGGGCAAAGGCGCTTAATGAAATAGTTTGGATGAGGTTGAGATTGCTCCCAGATTTTACCGCTGTTAATAGGCCTGATGTAGGTCTCCCTTTATTTTCTTTTATTGCTGGGCTGAGGGTACGTTCAGAACCATTGATTGACGGTTTTTCGCATAGCCAAGTCTCCTGGAAACACATCAAGTCATGATCTCCCAGGTTCACAGCAATCATTTCTGTAAGATGCCTGAAGCCTCTGGTATTCCTTTTTTTAATTTATTTTTATTTCACATAGTTTATACAAACTTTTGAAATACAAACTTAACACCGTTCTCACAAAAACCCTACAGTAAATTACATTTATCTTATATTCTTAAAACAATATTAAGACAAGGAAAGAGTCTCTGCATGGAGGATGGAGACCTTCGTCTCTGGGACTGGTAGTCTGACCGTCAGAACTCATACACCGATCGTGCTAAGCGGCACCAGCTTCAACAACAGCTGCAGCTGGTCTAAGAATTTCGTTATTGCTAGCATCAGTGATTTGCTCTCGCAGTTGTGTAGTTGGCACCACCAATCTTCTTCACTGTAGGTCAAGTGTTTGTCCATCTCATTCCTTAAGCATTTCTCTCGTTGTTCGCTCAATTTGCTGCAGGAAAGGATTAGATGTTTTACATTTTCATCACCATTTGAACAGAATCTGCAGGTTATGTTACTTGGGGAGATCATCCTCCTGTTTTTCAAGATTTCTTTAGTTTCCAATATATTGAGGCAGAATTTTAGATACAATCTTCTTAGATGTTTGCAAGGAGCTATGGTCAGGTATTTTTAAAGCATATTGACACTTCTGGCCTCGGTAGGTGAATTTCTCATAGATTTATGAGCCGATCTTCGCTCGCCAGTTTCTATCCAGTCAAGCTCCAGCAGCTTCTTCTTGACTTGCTTCTGGGTTATTCCGTAATATATATTCGTCAGTATTTAACTGATTTAGAATGACCTTATTTTGTTGTCTCCATTCCATCAGAGCTGTATTTCCTGCTAGCTTTTTGTCGATTAGTATATTGAAAGGCGCCAACTCTGCATCTTTATTAGTCTTTCGGAATAAAGCTAGTCTGTTCCAAGTTATTCTGGCGTTAAGTGTGGAGATCCTCATTTCATACAGAACACAGGCAGTTGGAGTGCTTTGTGGAACCTGCAGAACTTTCTTCCAAAAATAGCCGTCGCATCTTGACCAGATCTTAAAGTCACACCCAAACATATTTTCGGCTCCATAAGATAGAATTGGGATTACTTTACTTTGATAACATTTTCTAACTGGGACAAAAGAAAACTTTCAGTATTTTATATGTATGATGATCCCCTGTGAAGTTAATTGATTACAGTTACTTATAAGTTTCTTCTTCATGGGCTCGTCGTTTATACTGGAATTAATCAACGTTCCCAAGTATCTTGTGCAAGGAACCTTGATTAGTTTTTTCGACTCAAGTTCCCAGCTAGACTTGAGCTGGCTGGCTTTCCGTCCTCTTATTTTCAAGAACTAGGATTTTGGGTTTTTTTAGGTTGATTTCGAGACCTAGTTCATCTGTGAAGGTTTTTAACGCTTATAGGTTTCGTTGTAATCCTATGGGTGTCTGGTCCAACAAGACCATATCATCAGCGTAAAGAATATGATTAAGTTGCTGACCATTTACCTTTGGTGGAAATGAATTCACACTATTTAGTGCTTCTTCAACTTCTGATATATAGAAGTTAAACAATGTCGCACCAAGTGAACAGCCTTGCTTCACACCTCTTTCCGTAGGAATCACACTTGTTAGATTTCCTAGGTTGTCTAGCCAAACTTTGATATGGGTTCCTGAATATAATTCTTTGATCGCTGCGATTAGACTGCTGTTGCAACCTCTTGTTTTTAATTTCATCCACAGCAAATCGCAGTCTACCCCATCAAATGCGTTTGCCATGTCTATGAAGGCTAAATACACTTTGTGACCTGATCTTATAGCTTCCACCTTCAATAGATTCAAGATAAGGAGATTGAGGCTACAGCCCACTCCTTTTACGAATCCGGATTAGAGTTTATCATTGATCTCCGATTTCTGTATCCATGTCGTTAGTTGAGCTAACAGCAGGCTTGCGAAGATTTTCCCTACCACATCGAGTAGGGCTATTGGCCAATAGTTGGGAGGATAAATGCGGATACCCTTCTTAAAGATAGGGACTATAATTCCTGATTTCCAAGTCGATGGAATCCGTCCTTCTTTAATTATTTGCTGAAACAGGATATCGCAGAATTCGCTCCACTCCTCAATACTGTCCTTCAAATCAGCATTGGAGAGGCCATCTGGTCCTGCTGCTCATGCTGCTTTTTTAATGCATGATCGAATATCCTCTTTATCGATCTTAAGATCCCATGTCTGTCCTAATTGGTGATGCTCGTAACGTGTGTTTTTCACTTTTTTAAATAACTCTGTAAAGTGGCGTTCCCACTCTCTCTCTGTAACCATGTTCGAAAGGACTGCTTTTTCAGAATGTGTGGACTCGTTAATTATTGTCCAAAAGCCTCTCGAGTTTTTCTGGTTTAGCGCTGACAGCATCATCTCTGCATCTCTTTGTTCCATTAATGCACTATGCGCTTTATGCCAATTATTGTATCTGTGCTTCGCTTTCTTTGCCAAAGTCTTGCCACCAGGGTCTTGCGAAGTGCAGATTCCTCTTAAAATTTTTCGTAGTTCTCTTTTTTTTTGGACCACCTCAAGATCATATTGAGGTTTATGGTAACTAGATTTGTTTTGAGCGTTCTTTTCGGTTTTATAGATTTCGAACAAATGATGGTATTCTATTGGGTCCTTTTGTGAGTCATTGTGATTCGATTGTAGAGTCTCTGTTATTGCCAAGATATCGTAATTTCTCAGCCGTAGTCTATTTTGCCCAGGCTCCACCGCTATTTGTTGGTTCCATTGCTGGCGCTGAGTTAGATGTTGCTTGTGCAATTCCATTAGCAGCATATTATGGTCACTTTGCTTAGTCTTTGAAACTTTAAGAGATCTTATTTCCTGCAGTATGTTTTCGGAGACAAAGAAGTAGTCTAGGATTGACTTTTGAGACCCTCTTTCCCAGGCTGGATTCGGTGGAGTATCTCCCTCAATCGTGCCATTCAGCATTACAAGGTTTCTAAGTTCCAGTTCTTCGAGCCAACTATCACATTTGCTCTTCTCGCTGTGATTTACTGGAATTCTTGAATGTTCTACTTCAATCATCTTCATGTTGAAGTCTCCACATATTATAATGTGGGCATTCTGGTCGGTTGTTAGGATGTTGTCAATAGTCTCGAGTATTTCATCCACAAATTTCTGATGAAATCCTGCAGGTGTATTACAATATAAGTTCACTAAGTGGAGGATACTCGACGACGATGATGACTTTTTGACTTTTTCCAGACTGACTATCTGTAAATGCGGCAAAATTATTTCAGCTGATTTAATTCTTAGCCCGCAATTTCTTTTCACGAGAGTCATTTGGCCTGACATCGGACGTCCCTTTTTTCCTTGTATGGATGGATTTACAGAAACATCAAAGCCCTCGACACATGGGGTTTTGGTTAACCATGTTTCTTGTAAACATATCACGTCCGTTGTCACTAAAACTTCAGGGATCGACCTCAATAAATGTGAGAAACCTCTCGTGTTCCAAGAAGCAAACACGATATTAGATTTTTGTTTTTGGCATTAACTTGAACTCGTGATTTTGCAATCCATGACCAATCATTTCTCACTTCTTTTGTATTTCTGGTTTCATCAGGTGTGTCTGCACTTTTCCCTTTAGTTGACACGTTCTCCACTGTTATCTTGATTTTTTTTGTTTTATTTCTTCCATTGAAAGCAGTGAGATGGAATCAGCCTCCTCTGTCGGGATTTTAATAATGTCTTGTGCATCTCAGCACATTTCCTTCGATGGTACTTTATTTGGCTTGATGACGCTTTTCTTTTTTAGTGGAGAATTTTGTTCTTTGTTTGCTTAATTTTCCTTATTCGCCAAGGCATTATCTACCTCATATACTTGGAACCCTGCCTCAAGCAACTGACGTTCACACATCATTATTGTTTGAACATCTTTCTTTTCTTTGATATGCAGCAGCACAAACATTTGGTTCATATCAGCAATGATTTCTACTCGTTCGATCTGCGAGCTTTTAAGCATTCTCAGAGCGAGAATCGTTTGGAAGAGCTGCAATATCGAGTATCTGTTGAGTGGAAGGTCTTTTTTCCTATGTTCCATTTTTTCTACTAAAATTCTGTAGGACTGAGAATGAGTTGGAACTTTCAGATTTGGAAGAGAAGTTTGACACTCCTGGTTGTCTGACCTTTTTACCTTTTCAAAATTTGCCTTATTTGCACTTCGTACTTCATTTGGAGCATTTTGAACTTGTTCTTCTTGGGTGGATCTTTTTGCGGCTACACTTGTATGAATTCCATTGCTGGAACTCAACTTGTATTCCATTTGTTGGGCAACTTTCAACCGTTTTTCTTCAAGGGTTAGAAATCTTGGCGTTTCTGTCACAATCGCATTTTTGTCATTCTTTTTGAACTGTGCTTTTGATGGCAAGGTAGGCCAAGAAATAACTCTTTTTTCAGATCTAATTTCTTCTTTTCCAAGGACACACTTTTTTGGGGGGTATTGTAATAAATCCAGATCGTATGGACACTTCAAATGACTCAATTAGGCATCACACGTGCTCATTCCCTCATCATCATTCTCAGGGTTTGCCTCGTCAGCCATTGTACTGCTATAAGTTGATACGTTTAGTAGTTCCTCAGAGGCAGTTTCATCGTCTTCAACCACTATTGGGTCACTGTTCTCATTTGATCCATTATTTTGGTTTGCAGTTGAATCAATTTGATCCATTACATCAGACTCCGCTATACTTTCAGTATTTTTCTTTTTCGATTGCTCCTTGTTATTTACTGTAATGTTCAGAGCTTTGATGTTTCTAAAAAAATGTGCGGTGTTTCTGGAATTTATATTTTTTTGTGGCTGTAGGTTTTTGGACTTTTTTTACATTTGCCTTGTTTTATTTCTAAAGCAAGATCTTTGTTTGCTTTGGCTTGTTGCAATTGTCCTTTTGGTTTTTCAAATATGTCAAACCACTCACTGTCTTTATTCTTCTGCACTTGGCGTGTTGGTTGGTTCGCTTGAACCCCATTTGGGGGGTCACTCATTTTTTGTTCAGAAGGTGCTTCTTCTGTCATATGTTGGTTTGTTGTCTTCTCTTCGATTACCAATAGATCAACTGTAGGCTCCTCAATTACGGTGGTTGGGACAAAGAACAGAGCTCACTTGAGATCTGTATTGAAGACACCACAATTTTCTCACTCACTTTTACCGAGCTGATTTTGTCAACCGTACTAACTGTCAGCTCTTTGTCATATCGACAATTCTGGAGTGGAACATTCTTGTGTAGCTCCATCATTTCAGTGAGCTGTGGATTGTTGTTTTTTTGGTTATAGGTCTGACCAATTGTGACCGGAATCGTTGCGTTTTCATTGGATACACAGTTTTTGGAACATCCTACTTTTGAGTCAGAATTCCTGGAGGGTTCTCGTTCATTTTGTAACATAAGGAGTGCTTGTTTTGCTATTTCAACGAGGAGTCTCTTGTCTTCCGAGTTGTTTCTTAAGGATTCCTTTAATGTTGTTAACGAGATATCATTGCCTCTTCTCGTCGAAGCAATCTTTGATGTCATTTCCATCAAGTCAACCTCTAATTTTACAATTTTTGAGTTAAGAAGTGCGACCAAGGTTTTTTGATCTCGAACATTTTCATTTAAGTTTTCATATAGTTTTAGCAGTGGCGCAACAGCTATAGTGGCTACCGACATCAGAATTGGACTTTTGCGATTACATTCTCAACAAGGACTGGTGTAATCTGTGCGGAGCTTGATTCTCTCCGTCGACGGGCGTTAAGGCCCGGAGCGATCCTATTTCTTCTCTCAGGAGAACTGTCACTATCATCTGATTCTGATGATGACCGGCGCACCGTCACGTCTTGTATTATTTTGGATGGGGGAACATCATCCTCCAACGTACTTTCATTTATACTCTTTTTATTTCTGCTTTTAAAGCATTTGTTTAGTCCACACGCATCTCTTTCCCTGCTTTCTGCACATCTAGATTTCTTCTGCGATGCCAAGATCTCATCATTTCTGGCCTCAAAACATGGAGTATTTGATTCTAGGCACAGCATATCACTGATATTCTTGTCCTTATATTGTGACCAGTCTGAGAATGGTGTTGTTCTTCCACAGGTACTTGATGTCGTGACTCTCTTTGTTTGGGTCAATTTGGAGTTTAACTCTGTGAGGTCTTTTAGCACTTGGTCAGCAATCCCAAGAGAGTCTCTACGACGAGGTGGCTGTGTGTGGTTTTTCACCTCTATTCGCATTTTCCATGCCTCTATGTGGGCCCAGATGTCGTCCAATTCCTCATTCGTTGACTTAGCCCTTAACGGGGCTCTTGGCGACAGTCGGTCCATGTTGTCATCATACGCCGATCTCTCTTTTGAGGGCTGTTCATTTTTTCTTATCTTTGATTCTCTATGATTTCCCAAGGTCGGTTTATGCATCTCTGCAACTTTTAACCATGCCAGCAGTTTTAAAGAGGAACCGGGTCGTGGCAGTTTTTCAAGATTTCGTGAGTGATGTGTAGTGTCAACCGTTTGAAAAATGTTTTTGCTATTAGAATTTTCCATCATCCGGGCCTCTGCAAGGTGCTTAATGCCTTCCAGGCAGCTGCTCCTACTCTGCTCATTAGTTGAGGTGTTAATGTTCTTATCTTCACTCGTTAGGTTCGCCAGTTGTGCATCCACCTCTTTGTGGAGACCCTGAATTGGCTTCCCAATTTGGATGGTTTGAGTTCCTGAATGAGTGTGAATTTTGCATAGGTCCAGCACCAGGTCCAGCGTGTTGTTAGCGGGAGATGCTGGACTCCCTCTCATGTTTGTAAGCCTAGGAGAAGTTGAGGCCAGTGGGAAGCTTCCGTGCGTCTGTGGACAGTGTTTCATTGCTGAGCAAGTAAGCTCAGTGAGTTTTGTCACACCTCCGGGGGTACGCTGAGCGTCTACATCCCCTTCACGTACTTCGACACCATTGCGGATTCTGGAGTTGTTTCAGGCTCTCTCGACTTACGTCTCTGTAGACCAGTTAAATTGGTACATTTGCCAATTTCCATACAGTCCACATCGTGTTCTCCTTCCTCTTCGCTCTCGCATACAATCGTCTCTTCCTTATCATCAACGACTTCTTCGTTGAGCAGCATGCTCGTTCTCCGTGCACCATGCAATATGGCACTGGTGCCGGTTTTCGAATTCCTAGAAACCTGATGTGTACAGTTAGAAACTGGAGCCGCTCATAGTGTCGTGGTGAGGTTGGCGGCGTACAGTGTGATTGTTTCCATATGTGCTGCGCTTCTATACAGGTCACTCGTTGGCTCGCTTGGCGTTAAAGATGTTGTTAGCGGTGGTACTTCATCTATCGCTGCTTTCGCGAGCCCACGCTTTACTTGTGCGCGGGTATTTGTCAGTGACCCAGTCCTCATTTTGGCAACTGGGAGCAGCTATGTGCGAGTTTGTGCAAGTTTGACACATAGTGGAACTTCTACCCTGGGGGGTCTCACACCAGCACCCGAGACCTCCCTGGGTTTGTTATTAAATGTTTGTGTTCGTTTGTGATCAACCCAACAACAACGCCCACAGAGCCCACGATGCGCATGCACAGAGGTTAGCAAAGTATTTCAAGGTAGATTTCCTTACCGCTCTTTCTCGGTGATAACAGCAAAGGGGTTCAATCCGACCAAGATGTCTCTCCTTTCCTACGGACAGGGGGGTCACCAACCCACCCTATACCACCAGTGACCACCAAGGACCACTTCATTCCACTTTCGTCCGCGCGCGCTCCGCGCTGTTTTCAGGTAGATATAGGCAGGTACAGGTTTGAGTACCAGAGCTCCACCTCCTGGCTTGCAATGGAAAAAAGACTGCCAACAGGTAGAGTGACCACCAAGGACCACTTCACTCCACTTTCGTCCGCCTGGTATTCCATAAGGCCATTTTGGCCTTGACGACCAGAATCCATATATATATATATATATATACATCTTTGTTCAGCTGTCGTTTCCGCAGTTGTTGGAGGAGCACTCCTTGATCCCCAATAAGTCAGGAAACCAAATTACAAAATTGTTCCACTTTATTTAAATTTCAAAAATTCCATAAAATTGTCGCACATCCTCATGCCAGAAAAAAGTTTTCACAAACCACTCACATCGTGGTCCTCCCAAAGTAACTGGCGCATAGTTGATGGAGTCTACGTGTTTCGCTGTTCACTGTCCGCTTGTTCACAACGGGTGATCCAAACACTGTTGTGGGTTAAAATACCCCATGTGACATGTGGTCAAACATAGAAAGAGGACTACCTCATTTGTCTGTTGAGAAACCATATCGGCCATTTTAGAATGGGTCCGTTATGTGAAATGGGCTTATTAGACCCCTTGCTGACACCTAATATTCTATGTGAGAGTTCTTCTTTTTCTACTCAATGTGTGGCTGTCTTACAATAACGTGTAATGGACTTCCATTTAATAATGGTGCCAATCATATGCATATGGTCTATGTGTACTAGCATAGTGCTCGACATTTCATTGTTGGTCTATAGTGCAAATCACAAAACACACAACATAACCATACACATTCACAAACCAGATTTAAATGCAGCTGTGTCTAAAATGGTTTATAGTCAAAATCTCGAAAACAAAATCTCGAAAAAAAAGCACAAATTTAAAATCTCGAAAAAAAAATATCGAATTTTTTTTTCAATGCGTTTTTTTTCAAAATGGGGGGGTTCCCCCCCAAACCCCCTTTTTTCATTTTTTTTATTTTACCCCTTTTTTTACTTACCTGACCCCAAAAACATATATAAATAAATAAATTAAAAATTCGATATTTTTTTTTCGAGATTTTTGTTTCGTGCTTTTTGTCATTCGAGATTTTGTTTTCGAGATTTTGACTGACCACCGTCTAAAATGCTGACTATCAATGATAGTACAGTGCTATTTTGCACTGCTAAAGTGCATTTTGCATATTGCTCGCAGCATGATTGTACAGTGCATATTGTTAGCAGCCTAATTATAAAGTGCATAGTGCACATGATAGTTGATCTGAAATAGCTTTCACAAGACCTGCCATAGTACCTATCGAAAATGGCGGTTATTCTGCTTAACAGACACTGATTGGCCTTCGGTTTGCATATTGTCATTGTTGTTATTGTTAACTTGCATTTATATAGCGCCTTATATACCATTGGTATGGTCTGAAGGCGCTGGTAGGTTGAACGCCCTTGGGAACCGAAGTTCATATCAGTAGAGAGAGAAGAGAGAGTCAAAAGGGTGCGTGTGGGCACCGGGTATGTGTGCAGTTCATGCAGTATCCGTGTAATAGCTGCATTCTAGCGGTAGGTGTGCTGGTTGTGAGGTCAGGAGTATGTGTTCATTCTGGCAGGAAATATCCAGAACAGATGTGGCTGCGTTAGGCCTGAAGAGAACGCGTGGCTGGGGGTGTGTTACCAGCAGTAATTACTTAGAATGATGTGGAGTGAGCAGCGAGTGTTGGTATGAGAACAGTTATACTGAATGGTGTCATAGTATCACTGTGTTCTCGTTGAGTGGTGATGTCAGGAGAGAGTAAGCGTGGTGGTGGGAAACAATGGGTTATATATACTTTCAGAAATTCTCTGCATTCCAAATCATACTATATACGTCCGTTCCTTGCACTCCTATCCACTCCATGCATCCTAGTCTGTTCCATATATTTCGGTCAGCATTCATGCATTCCTGCTTGCCACGTGCGTTCGAGTTCGCTCCTGTGCGCTCCAGTTCGCCATGCCTGCTCCAGTCATTGTGGGTTAAATGCACTTTGAGCGTTCTCTGCGTTACAAACCATACTTTATACGTTACCCAATTCTATGCGCTTCAGTCCGTTCAATACCCTCGTATCCACTCTTGTCAGCCTCATGCCTGCACTCTTGTCAGCATCAAGCGTTTACCCACTCACCCCTCTACCTACTCACCCCTCTACCCATTCAGCCCCTCTACGCACACAACCCCTCTACGCGCTCAACCCCTCTACATGCTCAGCCCCTCTACGCGCTCAGCCCCTCTATGCGCTCAGCCCCTTTACGCGCTCAGCCCCTCTACGCGTTCAGCTGCTCTACGCGCTCAGCCCCTCTATGCATTCTTCCTCTCTACGCATTCTTCCTCTCTACGCATTCTTCCTCTCTACGCGCTCAACCCCTCTATGCAATTCGACCCCCTTTACGCACTCAGCCCTCTACGCATCAATTCCTTCTACACACTTATCTGATCCCCGCACTCACTTGCTCCCCGCACTCATCTGTTCCCCGTACTCATCTGTTTTAAGCACTCGTGTCTTTCACGCATTCAACATCAATATCCTGTTCTAAATATTCATCTCTACACTCATCTGTTCTATACCTTCATCCGTTCTGTACACTCATTCACTCTGTACACTTATCCACTCTGTACTCTTATCCGCTCATACGCTCTAACACTCATCCGCTTTATCCACTAAACCACTCTATTCACTCATCTGCCCTATCCACTCATCCGCACAAACACTCATTCTCTCCTCTGTTCTATCTACTTGCCCGTTCTATCCTCTCATCCATTCTATTCACTTATCCCCCCTACCCATTCATTCTCTCGTTCGTTCTATCCACTTGTCCGTTCCATCCACTCATCTACTCTATCCACACCATCCACTCTATCGACTCAACCCCTCGACGCACTCAGCCCCTCGATGCACTCAACCCCTTCACGCACTCAACCCCTCGACGCGCTCAACCCCTCGATGCGCTCAACCCCTCAACGCACTCAACCCCTTGGGACGCACACACCCCCATGACGCACACACCCCCATGACGCACACACCCCCACGACACACACACCCCCATGACGCACTCATCCCCACGATGCACACATCCCACGACGCACTCATCCCCACGACGCACTCATCCCCATGACACACTCATCCCCTTCTATGCACTCATCCCCTTCTACGCACTCACCCCATCTACGCACTCAGCCCATCTACGCACTTACCCCATCTACGCGCTCACCCCATCTACGCACTCACCCCATCTACGCACTCATCCCATCTACGCACTCATCCTCTACGCATTCTTCCTCTCTACGCACTCCTCCATCTACGCGAATCAACCCCATTTACAGCTTCATCGCCTTTACGCACTCATCCCTCTACGCATTCATCCCTCTACGCATTCCTCCCTTCTCTGCACTTATCTGATCCCGTGCTCATTAGCTCACTGCACACATCTGCTCCTCGTAGTTGTCTGCTTTAAGGACTCGTGCATTTCACGCATTCAACAGCGATATTCTGTCTTATAAGTTCATCTCTACACTCATTTGTTCTATACTTTCCTCCGTTCTGTACAGTCATTCATTCTGCACATTTATCCACTCATAATGCTCTATCTACTCATCCGCATTATCCATTCATCCAGTCTGTACACTTATCCACTCATACGTTCTAACACTCCTCCGCTTTATCCACTCATCCACTCTATTCACTCATCTGCCGCATCCACTCATCCGCCTTATCCACTCATTCTCTCATCCGTTCTATCCACTTGTCTGTTCTATCCTCTCATTCACTCTGTTCGCTCATCCGCTCGATCCATTCATCCGCTATATCCACTCATTCTCTCATCCGTTCAATCCTCTCTTCCACTTTGTCCACTCCTCCGGTCTTTCCACTCCTCCTCTCTATACACTCCTCCGCTCTATACACTCCTGCATTCTATACCCTCCTGCATTCTATATACTCCTCCGCTCTACACACTCATCACACTTCCATATTCATGCGTTGTCCATATTAATGTACTCTACATACTCATCAGGTTCACATACTCGTCATTTCTACACACTTATCCCGTATACACTCATCTGTTCTGGACATTCATCTGTTTTACGCGCTTTTGCGTTCTACTTGCTTCCCCGTATTACGCGCTCATCCGCTCTACACGCTTGTCTATTCTACACATCCAGCCGCTCTACACACTCATCCACTCAATATGTTCATCCAATCCATGCACTCATCCGGTCTACATATTCATTCGAATCCCACATTCATTCAAACTATATAGTTATCTGTTCTAAGTAATTCGTCGATGTCATTCACTTTGTTCACTCCGCATGCATTCTATTTGTTTCGGGAGTTTAAATCTTATTACTCCTATTAATCATTTCACTGCTTTGATCTATATTAATTTAATTCTGTTTGCCCTTCTAGATTATTGGGGGATGTCAGTTGCCAGTTTCTTGCATCAGGTGGGTTGATGGATTGGTGTCATTGAGTTGCTGTTGGTCTGTTTGGGATGGTTTGGTACAGGTTGATTTTAGGGGAAGAGCCAGGTTTTCAGCAGTTTGCGAAAGGCCATTAAATCCTCAGTCTGGCGGATGTGGGGTGGGAGTGAGTTCCATAGCGTGGGGGCTACGACTGAGAATGATGATCCACCTAACCTAATTGAGTTTGTCTTCGGAATGATAAGGAGGCCGGCTGAGCTTGATCTTAAGGTGCGTGGGTGGCTGTAGGGTTTTAGCTTGTCTTGAAGATATTGAGATCCTGTTTTATGCAGTGCTCGATGTGAGATGCACAAGGTTTTAAAAGTCACCCTGCGGGCTACTGGAAGCCAGTGCAGCGTCTTGAGGGCTGGGGTGATGTGGTCTCTTGGGCCAAGCGCAAGAAGCAATTTGGCTGCCGCGTTTTGTGCCCTTTGGAGTTTATTCATTTGGTACGCGTGGACTCCGAGGTATAAGGGGTTTGCATAGTCCAGTCTTGATATAATGATTGATTGGACCGCAGAGAGTCTGTTGGGAAAGGAGAGATATGGAAAGATGCGCCTAGGGGTTTTAAGGGGGTAGTGGCAGGACTTTGAGACTTTGTTGACTTGGACGAGAGTGTTAGGTCAGAGTCAAGGGTGCATCCAAGATTTTTGACTGAGTTGGAGGGGGTCGGAGACTTGCCCATGGCGGATGGCCAGGGTAATGGTTGAGGGAGAAGCTCCAGGTTTCCACACATCATGATTTCCGTTTTGGAGGGGTTTAACAGGAGGTGGCTTTCGGTCATCCAGAGTTCTATGTCAAGCAGGCAGGAGGCCAGGTCAGGTCTGCAGTTGGGTTTTGAGTTCAGGAGTTTTAAAACTAGTTAAGTGTCATCGGCGTAGTTGTAGCACAGGATGTTGTGCTTACGAATTAGTGGTGGGAGGGTGATCAAGTAGAGATTGAACAGGAGGGCGGATAGGCACGCTCCTTGTGGGACTCCTGTGTTGACTCGTCGGGCTTGGGAGGTATAGTTGGAGAGTATTGTTATTTGGTACTGATCCTTGAGGAATGAAGCTATCCATTTAAGAGCGGTTCCACGAATTCCAAGGGAGTGGAGGGGGTCTAGGAGGATTGAGTGGTTGATTGTGTCGAAGGCAGCGGATAGGTGAAGAAGGATTAGTGCCGCGAATCCCGCGGAGTCTGCAGTCATTGTAAGGTCATCCCAAATTGAGGTTAGGGTGGTTTCAGTTCCGTGGCGGGCTCTGAAAACTGATTGAGCTGGGTCTAGGAGATTGTTGGCTTCGACAAATGCATTTAGTTGGGAGTAGGCAGTTTGGTCAATGAGTTTGGCAAGGAATCTGGTGTTTGAGATGGGGCAGTAGTTTTTGGGCTCGAGAGGGTCGAGCGAGGGTTTTTTAATTAGAGGTTTGACATAAGCTGTTTTGAAATCGTCGGGAAAAATACCAGAGGAAAGGGAGGTGTTTATGATGGATCTTGCGTGTTCACCTGCGCAGGTGGACGTGAAGATTTCTTTGAGGGTTGCGGCTGGGCAAGGGTCCAGAGGCGAGCCTGATGGTTTGCGGGCTGATTGAAGTTTGTGAAATTGCTCAGGTGATATTGGACTAAAGGATTCAAACGTTGGTTGCGTAATGGTTGCTTCTGGTGGGGTGGCCGGTATGGGGGTGGAATTGCTTTGGGGATGTAACAGAGCTAGGTTGGTGGCTAGAGTATTTGTTCTTTCGAGAGCTGTGGTGAAGAAGTGGAGGGAGAGTGAGACGCATAGTGATTGTGAGGGAGTTGGGACGGTCGTGTTGCAGGCCGGATGGGTGAATTCGGAGATGATTTTGTGGAGTTCTTTGCTTGGGTTTTTGCAGTTTTGGATTCGGGAGTTGTAGTGAGCTTTTTTTGCTTTCCGGATTTCGGCCTTGTACTGATAGAGGTGTCGGGTCAAGGTGGCCCTGTTCACCTGGGTTTTGTCTTTCTGCCATTTGCGTTCTAGGTATTTATAAAGTTGTTTAATGATCTTCAACTCAGGAGTGAACCATCTGGGGAATTGGCCGCAGCGGGTTGATGGTTTGCAAGGGGGAGTGAGCCGCGTCAGAGATGAATTGAGCCATGAGTCAAAGGCGTCAGGGGTTAGTTGTTTGCTCAGTAGGCAGGTAGGTGGTGGAGATTGGAGGAGTGCGTCGGCTAGGTCAGGGACGATTTTTAGTTTTTTCCAGCATTTGCGTAGATTCGGAGGTTCAGATTGGAGTACGGGATGGCGGTCAGGGGAGTGAATGGTGAACGAGAGAATGAAGTGGTCGGACCAGAGGATAGGGGTGGGGGGTTTTAAATGAATCAGGGTGTTGGAGCTAAAGATGGCATCAAGAGTGTGTCCTTTGTAGTGAGTCGGCCATTTGTGTGGGGTTGGAGGTTAATTGCGTCCAAACCGTCGATCAGAGAGTGTGTCATGGGGTTGGTGGGGATGTCAAGCCATATGTTGAAGAAGGGTGAGGTTGGGGTGGTTTAGTTGAAGGGTGGAAATAGAGTCGCAGAGGTTGTTTGCGAAATGTCTATCGTAGCCAGGGGGTCTGTAGATTATTAGGAAGCTGTGTGAGAGCGATGGGGAGAGGGATAGTCTAACAAAGAGAGATTCGCAGTGTGGAATGGAAGGTTGGCTGTCGATAATTGAGGCGTGGAAGAGAGACTTGAAGACAAATGCTATTCCTCCTCCTCTAGAAGGTCGGTTCAGTGGGATGAGGGAGTATTCGGGGGGAGGGGGGGAAGGCTTCACTGGCCTCACATATACATAGTACTTGTTCATTGGTTCAAAGTGCAATGTGCTAGCAGCAATATCTAAAGTGCTATTCTTGTTTCCTTCCAGAAAGTGCAAGTGCCTATAATTTCACCAAAGACAAGTACTAAAATCTATATACAGACTCACAATAAAAAAAAAGGGGGAGTTTGAAATCTCACTAAGAACGCACACATGTCACACCCAATCAGAAAACATTACAAATAGTAAATGTGTATTGGATCAAACAACTCATCAAATCCCAAAGGTGAATTAAAATGATATAATTTCTACTGTCATCCTGATACTGGAAACGAGAAAAGGTGGAAAATCAAAAGGACTTAATACAACTCAAAAGACTCCTTTCTTTCATTTCTGGATACAATCTACTTGGGAAAATGAGTTAACTTCTTAGGACAATTATATAGAGGTCAACTTGGGTGCTTCGGCTGGCTATATATATATATATATATATATATATATATATATATATATATATATATATATATATTATAAAAAGCAGAAGTAACAGGCTTCTACAGGATATGTGTGTTGGGTATGTATGGGGGAAGCCAGGTGGTTTCTATTGTCTAAGCGGGAAAGACCTCTTCCACTGTAGCAATATGTGGGTTAACGTCCACATTGGTGATGGGATTGTCATTCTTAATGTTCTGAATCCCATTTAATCATACTTTATGATGTTGATAGGCTCGAGGTGTTCCAGGATCTGACTGCATAACATCTTTCCAGGATTGTAACCGACTGTGGTATACTGGATATTGGTTGGTAATTAGTGTTGTCCTCTGAATTTCCGGTAGTGCTCTTGAGGAGTAGTTTAACATAAGCAATCGTGAAATGACTTGGTACAATTCCTGTCTTCAGTGAAAAGGTCATGAGCTTGTGAAAGTATAGAACTAGAGTCTCTTTGCTAAGGATGTCCTTTTACATATCCAGGGGTGCAAGGGACCCTGCTTTGTTGTTCTCCTCCACTGATACTTTGTGCATTCCACATGACAGACCTGCTTGAAGGGCCTGCTGTGCCCTGGGGGCATAGAGGTTGGATTCCCTGAGCTGTGGCATCTGGTACTGGTGCTGGGGAGTGTATGCCAACATGCTGGTACATATTTGTTAATCGGCTACTGACAATGTTTAAAAGCAGACCCAGGAGATACCACTGACGTGGGTGTACAGGCTCAGCTGCTTTTCTGTATCTATTCCATCTGTTGCACTATGTATTGAGTGATCAGGCATTGGATTGCTTCCTGTTTTATTTGGGCCAATCCTGAAGAGTAGGGTTTGTTTGGGCTTTTTTCATTATTCCTCTTTGCAGGTGACCTTTGAAGTGCGACAGGGATCCCCATGTAACCACTCCTCTTTAGCGCTTAACTACTTAATTTACTCAAATGTCTCATCTCTTCGGGGTTCCAGTACCACTTGAATGCAGATGGCACTCAGATCTTGCTTCTGGTGGATGGCCCCTTGGCAAATATTTTAGATTTAACTTCTGACCTGCATCCTACAAAGGGATGGATGCGAGATAGCAGTCTTAAGTGGAACTCCTCAAAGACTGAGGTGATCCTGTTCAGTCCTCGTCATTTTCTGAAGAGCCCCTTACCCCTTCCTCCACTACCACCCATTCTTCTGGGCCACCAAGTCTAATTTGTAAACAAAGTAAAAAACATGGGAGTCTTCTGGGAAGCTGACCTGAGTCTCAATGCACAGGTCACAGTGGTTGAGAAATGTTTGTACTTCACCCCTTGTCAACTTAAATCTATTTACTAGTTAGTTCCCAGGACACTTATCAGATTGTTATTGGAGCTTTGATCAGTTCCAGATTGGCCTATGCTAGTGTGAGCCACTTGGACCTCCATTGTTCTCAGCTATAGGGTCTCCAGTTGGTACAGAATCAGGGTCAGTCTGAGGCAAATAATGTCTCCGACAACGAGGAAAAGTGGCTCACAGTCGCAAATGATATGTTATAGTATGATTGGGTATTTATGACGTGCCTTTACACAAGTGTTTCTAGGTGCCACAAGACAAAGGAGGGGAGACAGAGGGATAACAAGACAACGGTTTTACTAGTCCTTGCGACATTCAGATCGTGCAAGTGCAATGAGAAAGTTCAGGGGAGAAGATGAGGGGAGAAGTGCAGGGAAGGGTAAGAGGTAAGTGCAGTCAGGGCAGCAGGGCTCTGAGTGAGTGCAAGATCGGCAGAGGACTACACTGGTATAGTCCCAGACTGGAAGTGCCAAACTGGAAGTGCCAGACGGTAGTGCAGGGTGACTGGTCAAGGGGGCAGGGGGGCACTCTGTGTGAATCTGAGGGTAACCACACCACCAGTCAGGATGAGCAGACAGGTAGATTAGCCGAGGAGAGGGAGAGAGAAGGAAGAAGAGAAGAGGAATGTCTGAGCAGCTTTGGGAACTTCAGGTGATACAACTCAAGTCTGAGAGGGGCAGGGAGGCCATTCTATAGGGAGGTACCTGCATAGGAGAGATATCTATCCCCCACTCTCTGTTTGGAGAAACGTTTGACCCACAGATAGTTTGAGGTAGCTGAGTGGAGGGCTCTAGAAGGAAGAGATTTGAGTCAAGAGTATTGGATATAGAGAGGACCACGTCCACAGAAAGTCTTGTGGATGATGAAGAGGGTCTTGAACTTTATCCTTGCAGCCAACAGCAGCCAGTGGAGAGATTTCAGAGCTGGAGAGATGCGGTCCGTGCGCTTGAGGTGAAGGATAAGTCTTGCAATCCTGTTCTGGATTAGTTGAAGAGGGTGAAGAGTAGAGTCGGGAAGATTGAGAAAGAGGCCATTGCAGTAGTCCATCCTGGAGAGAACCAGAGCTCTGGAGACAGTGAGATTCTGGGGGAAGGTGAGAAAAGGTAGAATACCTTTGAGGAGGTGCAGCTGGAAGTGGGCCTTCTTGCAAAGGTCAGTGAAAGAAGGAAGAGTGGAATCAAAGATGGCGCTGAGGTTTTTTGCCTCACAGGAGGGTGAGGAGAGGGGTCCCAAGGAGGCAGTGCGAGGGAGAGAGGAAATACGGAAGCAGGGTTCCCAATGAGAAGGATCTCTGTCTTACTGGCATTAAGGCAGAGGTCGTTAGAGGTGCACCATTCCTGAATAGTGGATAGACAGTCAGGAATGAGCGAGGAGGAAGAGGAGACTGAGGGCAGCCTGAAAGAGAGCTGTGTTTCATCTGCATAACACTGAAAGTTAGAGGGGAAAGTAGAGATCAGGTGGGCCTGGGGGGCCAGATAGACATTGAAGAGCCAGGGTGAGAGGATAGAGCCCTGGGGAACACCACATGTGGAGAGCGAGGTGGTGGAGAGAAAGGACCCAATTTGGACCTGAGAGGGTCAGTCCAAGTGGAAGGTCAGCCATGCCAGAGCCTGACCAGTGATGCCAAGGTTTTGACTGAGATGTTTGATCAGGGTGGCGTGATTGACCATGTCAAAGGCAGAGCAGAGGTCAAGGAGGATGAGAACAGAGTGAGAGCTGGAGTCAAGGTTGGAGAGCAGATCTTGACGGGAGTTCAGGAGAGCAGTTTCCATGCCTCCGCCCGATCGGAATCCAGACTGATAATCATGGAGATAAATAGCAGATTAAGTGTGGAGGTTTAGCTGAGAGATGACCAGTTTCTCCAGGTGTTTTCCCCAAAAATTAGTGATAGAGATTGGGCGATAGGTGGCCAGTCAGGAAGGATCAGCAGAAGGCTTTTTCAGGAAGGGGTGCACAAGGGAGTGTTTAAGAAGAGAGGGGAAAGATCCAGTGGCAAAGGAATGATTGCAGAAATCGGCTAAGGCTGGAAAATGTTGTCCTTAATGGTTGTGGAGGAGCAGGATAGCACCTGTTTGGATGAAACTTTCATAGACCGTACTTGTCTAGAAACATCATCAGGTGTTATAGGAGAGAGAAGAGAAGGAGAAGGGTGGCCGGAGTGGGCCTAAGAGAGGTGGAGGGAGACAGATGAGGAGAGGAAGATAGCGTGGACAGGGTGTCCTGAGTTTTAGTGGTGGAATGAGAAGCCAGGGCCACACAGAGGGCCTCGGAAGGACCAGGAGAGATAGAAACTACAGTTGGATTGGCCAACTCCTTGCAGATTTTAAAGGGTTGTTAGAGGCTGCAGAGATGCAGGCTTGAATGTGGACCCTTTTCCTGGAGAAAATGGAGTCTGTATTGCCTTTGGAGCAGACGGCAGGCCAGTTTGTCAGAGGATGTGCCCAAAGCCCTCCATTTCCATTCAGCAGCTCTGCACTTGCGTTTCAGAGCAGCCAGGTTGGAGTCATACCAAGAATTACATTTGAAGGCATGTTTCAGACAGATCCTCATGACAGGTAAAAGGATATCGGGAGCATTGAAGATAGCGAGATAAAGGTTGGAGAGGGCTGTGTCTGAGTGGGAGCCAGCCACAGGGTTTGGAGGAGAAGAGAAAGAAGAGGCAAAAGCAGCAACAGCCTCCCGCTTCATGACCGGGAAGGAAGGTGGTAATGCTGGGGTAGGTTTTTGCAGGGGGACCGATGGCTTCAGGTGAGAGGAAAGCAGAAAATGGTCTGCCAAGAGAGTGGAGTAGTGGTAGGATTAGAGGGGGATGTCTAAGGAGATGAGAACATCCAAGGTGTGTCTGGCTGAGTGTGTCGGACCAGAGGGAAGAATAGAGAGGGAGAGAGAGTCACAAAGGTTGCGGAAAGGCCCAGAGTGGTCAGAGGAATCCAAGTGGATATTGAAATCCCAGATAAAGAGAAGCTTAGAGTTTGAGGTAAGGGGAGAGGATTAGAGATCAGCCCATTCAGAGAGGAAGACATTGACCTGGCCAGGTGGCCTGTAGATGTTGGCCAAAGTCCGAGAGAGGCCAGGAGAGAAATGCTAATTCATTTCTTCTGTGACAAAACTCTTTCAATAGTATCCAAGGGTGAGTATTTTACAGTAAAATGTCTTGCAAATTGAGCATTTTAAAGAATATTTGGTCAGTAACACTGTTCAAAACTACTAACTTCACAGGGAAGTAACTCATCAAACTGACCCACTTAGGCCAAAATAAATTCCTACTTTGATCCAAAAACGGGCCCACAATAGCATGTTGGGCCTGCACATTGGGGCATTGCCCTATTGGTTAGCCCGAGCCTGTCCAGAACTCAGATATGCTCTGAAAAGATATTTCACTCCATTAAACATACATTGTTGGTCTGTAGAACACCCCGACCCGGCTACATCTCGTAGGTGTTTCTATATCAAACACATGCCTCAGGTGTAAAGATCAACCTGTTCTTTTGTTCCCCTGCCTGGTCTTATGCTCTGTTACACAGGTACTGGAAGGAGTTGAATCACAGATTAGTGATAATTCTTATTAATACAGTACCACTTTCACCAGCGGGCTGTCCGCGGGCCGTGCCACAGAGCACAACAACTCTTTGTGAGGCAGCTGTTGATTGTTGGCAAAGGAAGAAGTATCAACGCATTACATGATATGATATGATATGGCATTTGTAACGCGCCTATACACAAGTGTTTCAAGGCGCGACGAGGCAGGGAGGGGGGAAATGGAACCTTTCACCGGAAGAGGAGGACTGGCTCCGAGATATGGTTTATGTCAACTAACATGAAACCGATCTTTATAGTCTTACCCCACAATGCCACTCGAGAGACATCTAGGTTGACTTTCAAATATACCTATACTCTCTCCAGGTGGGGAGCAACTCGGAGAACAACGTCTTGCTCACTGATTGGCTGTATCACAAGGTCATTGCTCTGACACTTCCACTATATGTAAATCAGGGTGCTGCTCCTCAGACCTCTGGAACTAAGTTCTCTCCGTTCCATAATGACGGTGGAAGATAGCGTGTGGGAGCTGGGTGTTTTATTTGATAACTTGGGCTGTGAGTTAGTTGTAGGCTTTTTAGGCTAAAGTTAGAGAACACTCACAGTGACCTCTGGATCTTCTCATCCTGCATTCGTGTATGCACAGTATAAATAGCTTTAAAGAAAGATGATTGTGGCATTTAAGACTCTGCCAAAGGATTAAAAAGGCTAGGAGATTTACCTCACAACGCCGCCAAAGCAACCTCTGTTTTTCTGACTGCCCTTTAGCCCCGACACCCTATCTCCTCCCGCTAGCTGCATGCATCACATGGAGAACAAGAACAACAGCATTGGTCCCCTGCCCTTATTTCAAGGTAGAAGCATATGACGCTCTTCAAAGAAATCATGGCCAATATCGGTTAATAGTGATAATGTCTAAAAACATAATGTCGAAAGTCAAAATGTCGAAAACATAATGTCGGAAAAAAATATCAAGTGTCTTTTTTTCTTTGTTTTTTGTTCGAAATGGGGGAGTTCCCTCCCCAACCCCCCTTTTTTTAAAAAAAAAATTCTGTTTTAACCTTTTTTTTAACTTGCGGAACCCAAAAAAACATGTAAATATAAAAATAAAGCATTCGTAAAAAAAAATCGAATTTTTTTTTCAACATTATGCCTTTCGACATAATGTTTTC
This sequence comes from Ambystoma mexicanum, assembly GCF_040938575.1. Lineage (NCBI taxonomy): Eukaryota > Metazoa > Chordata > Amphibia > Caudata > Ambystomatidae > Ambystoma > Ambystoma mexicanum. The sequence continues at coordinate 1,094,835,918 of NC_090929.1, forward strand.
GACTTTAACTACACACCACCAATATCCACCCCTTCTAAGTGGAGCTCTCCTATCACTATGCAAGAGACTTTGCAATAGGACAATTTGCACAGAACAAGAACTCTTTTGTAGGTCAATACACTGCACTGTAGATGAATTTAACGAACAGCAATTTGAATACCAGCTTTTTCCTTTATAAACCAAACCTATATTATTCTGCGAAAGCCCACTGAAACGCTATGACGAAGAATGGGTCAAACAGAAAAGGAACAGAGAGAGTTCCTGTTTTTTCAGATCCTGCATTTCCCTTTTACACTTAATGGGATGTCAACAATGTTAAAACATGTTTTCTGCTTGGCTGTGCTAGGAAATGCATACTTACTTTTGACACACAAGGCTATATAAACACGCTGACCTACAGGGGTGGTCTGACCTATATGGAACTCTGGAGATTTCCCAGTAGGCCTCTGCACCCTGGGCCTCTTTTGTGTGGTATTTCAAATGTTCCCATTGGTAAAAAGGATTGGGCTTGCTGAAAAGGTGGAACTTGGGGCCACTTCAAAATGATTTCCAGGGCCTCTTTTGGTTCCCACTACATCCCCTTGTAAGAGGATTCAATTCAACACTACAGCTAAATCAATGCCTAGTCTGGGATACTGAATGGAAACCCTTATTGATATATCTTTATGTCCAGTTCATGAGTTCTGGATGACTACCCCCATATAACACCCCTCTCTTGGAATCCCCCTGACCCCACTGAGCCAAGAAGTAGTTCTGTTTTGCAAGTTAAAAGGTTTATTTGAGAATTTAAACAATATATATATATATCACACTTTATAATAAATTAATAATTGAATATCACACTTAATCTGAGCAGTAATCAATAATGGATAGTCTGGCACTGGCACACTTCTTTATAATCAATGATGAGTGGTTATAGGATGGATAAGATAGCAACAATACTTTTATGGTTTCAAATGGATGCAATGTGGAATGAAAATGCAGTACAGAAAATAACTTCATAGGGTTTCAGCAAAAGACAATGTAATAACTTTCTTGGACAATTCACCCCCCCCCCCTTTTATGCAATGTAAAGGGATGAAGATGAGAGCACACAGTTCTTAGGAATGCAATCAAATAGAATTCAGTTCAATTCCCCCCCAGCAGCTTATACAACAGATAGGAGTTTTGAAACACAGGCAAAATGCTTTGAATATGGTGACAATGCAGTGAGAAATATGCTGAAAATGCTTTTAATTCCCTTCAGGAGGTTCAGGGTGAGTGGTATCTAGTTAATATTAGTTCAGGCTCACTCTAGCAATGATTCAGGGATGGTTCTTAAGAGGCAAACGAAATTTAGCAGTTCAGGCAAAAGCAGCTATCTTTTTACAAGTAAAGAAATTGGGCCAAATCGCAAATCGCGGCAAAATTCGCGAATGCGTGAATCGTGATTGCAGAGGTAGTAGAAGGAGTAGGAAGTCGGTTCTAGGCTTGTCGGAAAGGTTAGCTTCTAAGCTTTCAGAGGAAAGTTAAACCAAGTTCCTAGCACAAACGGTTATGGAGTTATGAACGATTTTGTGAAGGTTGTTTTTCGGATTTGAAATTTTAAAAGTTCAAAGCGACAGGTTACAGCTTGCAGCTAGAAAAAGACACGTGACAGCTTTGCAAATGACAGGTGACAGTTAGGAGGCAGTTCTGGTTAGATTAAAATAGTTTGTATTAGATTATTTTAACTAAGAGATTGTTTCTGCACAGTTCTGCTAGGTACTCACAATATATTTTTATATTTTTGAAATAGGCCTCGCCACGGATCTGGTCAGGTTTTGGGCTGGACTCCGGTTCTGGTCTCGGCACTTCACAGTGATCTTGGTCAGCTCTCTGGTTCTGTTCACAGCGGTCTGGGTCACTCTGGATCTCTGGCCTCTGGTTCTGGATACTGCTCTGCTTTCTCTGGGTACAGCACTGCTTCTGGATCTTTCTGGCACAGGGTTTTAGGCCAGAATCAACAGCTGGGTCCGGCTGTGAATAGTCTGCAAATGATTTTTGGGCCTGCTGACAAATACTTTTGCTTGCAGTGGGCCTTCTTAGTTCAAAGTTCTGTAGTGTCTGTTTAGCTTGGAAGTCTAAGTGTAGGATCTCTGGATGTGAAGTCGTCGGTCAGCATGCTCCGCAGCAAATGGAGTTGAATCCCCTCTCTAGCTTCCAGTGGCTCTTTTTATGTCTTTTAAAAGTGGGTGTGTGTGCAGCATCACTAGCCAGCCCCTCTCTCAACTGCCCATTGGTCAAGCTTTCCGCACTGCTTTGATTGGGGGAAGGAAATGTGTGTCATGGTGATGCTGTTTTATGGTCTGCAGAAAGGATACTCCCCTGTCAAATTGCACACAAATCTATATTTGACCTAAAGACATATTTCATAGATACACAGTGGTTTGAAATTACATGCACCCATCACGTATCACATGAGGTATACTCTGTTCAAACTCTGATGTTTCTAAGAGCTCGCATTCAGAACTGGCAACATTTTGTGTTTTTTAACTGGTTTTGCAATATTGGTTTTTCATTAAAAATTATATACATATACACGGCCTGTCCACACATACTCCAGTAAATTCCCATGTCTCTAGCTTAAACACAGAGTCTGTGGTGTCAATAAATAGCGGAGTTTTGCCCCAGAACATCACACAAATTCCCAATGCGTCTTAAAACGTGCACAGAAAAATCACAAGAATTATGGTATCATTTAAATAATTTTGACAAGTCCGCACTGTGAGTTATACATCTTTCTTAGAATCATATTCTGGCCAACTGGGGTGTGTCTTTTCAGGTCACATGGTATAGAAACCAGTTTATCCAGTTTCTGCCAAGCTCAGGGACCCTGCCCCTCCCAGCTTCTGCCAAGAGGGAGCTATTTTACGGTCCCCCCAATAACCCATCTGCCTGAGTCAAGGCAGGGCTTTGTTCAAAAGGAAGCCATTTACGATCACCCCAATAAACCAGCTGCCTGGGCCCTTTCTTTAGTTTCTTGCAATCCCCTGGTAATTCAATCAGAGAGTGTGTGACCTCCTTTTGGCAGGAGGAACAGAATGCAGCCAGGCCTGGGAATGCCTTTGTTGGGCAAGCCCCCACTCCTGTCGGGGGACTAGCTGTCTGGCAGAATTCCAGTTTCCTTAAGCCAGGTTTCACGTAAAATGTCACTTTTTGTTCCCCAGTTTAAGTCAAGACAATTTTTACATATGCAGCTAGAATGCTGATTCTAAGTTCAAAACTATGACATTTCAACAGTGACAAACTATGTGACACTCAAAAGTAGGTCACTCAGTTAATTTAAACATTTTCGATTTTTGTTAGTTTTAAATCCAGTTTCAGTTAGGCTGCTGCAGACCTGCAGAGTTCAGCCAGTCTTGTTATGAACATTGTTTTGGGGCTCTTCAACTTCCCAGATTTAGTATGCACACATACTTCATTCTGCCAGATGTCCGCTGGTGTTCAGTGAGATTTTTGGATGTGTTGCAATGTTTGAAAATAGGCATTTGGAGCTGGCATTCAGACAAACCAAAGGTAATTTTAAAGTGTTTTTGAGCTAACAGGTGCTGATGTTTTACCTTTGGAACCCATTCCACTCATGGCACCCCAGCCATCCTGCTCGCACTGGTGGGTGGCAAGTTAGGCAACCATTTTAGTGTGCACAAACTGCGTGGTTCTCCTGGATTTTGGCGCACATGTGGGCTTTTTGGCCATCTTGGATTTTCTAAGCCCACAGCACCAAATGTTGCAGCATGATAGCTCAAACGTGGGTCAGGACACCCAACACCCTATAGATGGGGGTTCCGTCTCATTTGTAATTGGATCCGTTCTGCCACTTCTTGGTCTGTTTATGTAGGTCAAGCTCGTCTACCTGCCACCCAGGCATGGATGAAAGCCCAGTTGAAACATCAAGATCCGGGAGTATAGCTCAGCGGCAATGTGCTCGCCTTGGAAACAAGACGACACGAAGCAACACAGGTTCGATCCCCGGGTCTGCACTTAGAAACCTCTGGGTATTAAGCGTGTTATAAATACGCAACTAAGACATATTCTGGGAACAGGGCCTCGATGCCCTTGGGCTGTGTGAGCGCTTTAAAAAAATGCAAAAATAAAGAGTCTCTTTCTTTCCTGCCATGCCTACTTTTTGTCCACACCACCAGTTTGCACGGCAACACCGTTCCCCCTCCGGCTAAGCACCTGTTGAAGAGCTGGTTTAGGGGCGTGTCTTAAAGGCCACTGGGACGGCTCCAGCTACAATCTTAGCCAATCCCTGGGAATCAGGGGCAGCGAGGAAGGTAGAGCCCCCAGCACGAGGACTCTCCTTCATTCTGCTCCTCCAAAGCACTGGGAGCGCCACTGGTTCCTTTCTCTTTAATGAGAGTACCAACCGCTAGACACCTCGTCAGTGATATTGGGCAAAGTCTAAGGGGAACCACAAGAGGAAAATGTCAAAAAGAGTTCATTTTGTTACCCGCCACGCTCAGAGACGTTTTTATGGGAGGACAAAAGGGGCTCTTGCCCAGGGCCCCTACCTTGGAGGGGGGCCCACAAGGCTATCTGATCTAAAGAAGTAAGATTCCTTTGTTCACCAGACTTAAATAGCACGTGTCAGGATAGTGTATGGCATGCTGCTGAGGCTCTAAACCTATTGCCTGTGTTTTGGCTAGTACATTCTGCCTCAATCAATTCATCATGTAATGCTTTCTGTGTTCACTGTGGTATATATAGTTTGTGTGTTCCTTGCGGCACAACTCTTATAGTATTCTTTCCTTCCTGTGGGAATTATGTTGATCATATGCAATAGCAAAATTTGGAATGCATATTGGTAAATTGAGTATCACAATTGTTCAGAAGTTAGCTCAGTGTGTTAAGCACTCATTGCAGAGGTATGGGTTCCTATGCAAGATTAGAATAGCGCATTCCTGTAATGCTGACGGATCCTTTCGTATGTCTGAAGTTTATAAACCTGCCTGCACATATACTTGGTCTTTCAGCACAACAGGTTCTATTATCAGCAATGTACCACCACTAGAGGGGGGTTGCAATAAAAACAAACATGTCATCTTTATGGTGAAGGTCTAGATATTGGTTTGTTCAGATGGGGTGTTGTAAAACCTAGGCAATCACCTCCAATGATGAGCATAAACTGTTAGTCCAAGAGATGAATAAGTATCCACATTTGGAACCAAAGCATTCATGCTTGTATCCTGGCTTTGCCAGCAGACAATTCAGTGATCCTGGTCAAATCATCTAATGTCTCGTACACTACTGTACTGTCTTCTGTGAAGTGTGCCTCCTCTCATGCTGGTGGCATTGTTTAGCCCATTACTTGATCTTTCTGCTTATGTGGGCCATTTGAGTGGAAGGGGCGGTAGACAGAAGGGAGCAGACCTGATGGTACAGGAGTCGGGCAAGCATATTTTAATGTCTGCTCGTTTGACACAAAAAAATGCTTTGCCTTTTTGTAAAAGCCAAAGGTTTGTCTGAACGTTTCTAAATGACAATTTGAAAAGCCAGTGTTTTAAAAAACAAAAGACAAACCCAGATTAAATCTGTTAAATCACACTGATTGGTATGGTGGTACTTATGTACTTCCCTTGATGATGGAGAGATTGAAGCTAGAATCCTTCTTTGTTACACCCTTCTATAATATTTTGCTTTTAAAAATTGCTATGTTTGGTAATGTGATTGGTTTACTTTCCAAGTCAGTTATATAAAATTAGATTATTTTAGTTCATGGTGAGAACTGGTAATGAAATTGTTCAGATGCAGAAATTGCAGAGTTGGCACACATCCCAGCTTTACCCCTTAACCAATGTGTGATCCTGGGCACCTAATCTAATATTGTATTACCTAGCCTTTCGAAATTGACAGTCCCTAAACCTTTCAAAATTGTCAGCCCTTCATAGTGATTTCCTTCTCAGGGTATTATCTTCAAAACAGACTCACTCATGGTTTCACTGGCTATAGTGTTGCTTCCACTATATTAGTGAGCATTGATATATTGCACACCACAGGCACTTGCTCCTTTGATCTCTAATGGCAACACTATTTGAAAACCATGTCCCACTTCTAATCTCAGTCTGTTTGGATACAGACACATTCCTGGTAGCTGCATCCACTCTCCATTAAATTGGTCTCCTCTATCCATGCTTGAGCACGTTTGTGTTCTGTGAGGCAGCAAATGTGAGTTATCTGTCTATTCTGGGTTACATGTACCTTTTACATACAGTCCTGCATCAATACTACAGGCTGCATACCTTCCTGGATGCTACTGATAAAAAAGTCTCCTGTATCTATACTAGAACAGAAGTAACCTCTTCGTAGACTGATAACGTTGGCCTTCAAATGGTTCTTTTATACCATTCTGATTAGAGCAAGAATGAGGGTAAGGGGATTTAAAGGAAGTAAACATGCTTATTTTTAATGCTGTGAGGCAGCATATCAACCAATAGGTTGTGATCGTGGCGGGGGGGGCGGCATCAGACATTCTTGATCACTTAATTCCTTTGGTTTGGTGGAGGGGGGCCCTAAAGATGACCGTGCCCAGGGCCCCAAAAGTGCTTAATATGGCCCTGGCCATGCCCCAATGTTGCATGGTCCGAAACCTACAGAAAGTAATGGAGAATTTACTGACACAAGGCAGGGTGTGGTGTGGTTTCTCACCCACCTCACCCGTCTCCCTACCCCAGTGGATGCATGCGAATACTACTGACAAATGTTGAATTTTAAAGTACACCGATCAGACAGAAAGTTACACTAAATAGTACTTTATAGGTTTTAAAGATCATTTTAAAAGGAGGTACGCAGATACTCCTGAAATAAATATATGAAAAAGTTAGAAGTAAATGGAGTGAGTCTGTTATGACACTATCTATCAGGCAGTGTTAGCAGTAGGATGACCCTGTAATGACTCCAATCAGGCAGCTTAGACAAGAATGTATTCAGTACAAAAAAGAAGGTGGGTGAGGCGCGCACTCCCGGTCAATTGAACCTGTTGTAGAAAATAAGTAGCTGGGTCAAATCCCAAAATGGACAAATATTCACAGGGTTAGATCCCTTCTGCTGCAAATCAGGTATTCAGTATTAACAGGGTTAGATCCCTTGCTGCAAATCAGGTACTCAGTAATAACAGGGTTAGATCCCTCGGCTGCAGTTCTGTGGTCTGTAGTTGTTCTCCCCCTAGCGCTTTCTTATCTCAAATAATCATCAGGGAGGCTGTTGAGCAGGTGTGTCTTATTAGACTCAAAGGATTCTGGTAGCTGTAGTGAAAACGTTTTTTTTTCTGTTCAGGTGATCAGCAACCGACACTCCTCCAAAGCACAAGTCCTTCCCAAATTTGGGGGAGGGGAGAGAACCATCTTTATGATTCTCCAAAGTGGGGCACAGTCACCCCGTGGCGCTGCCTCTGGAGCCCGGGACTCCCATAGCATTCAGTACAAAAAAGAAGGTGGGTGAGGCGCGCACTCCCGGTCCTGGTCAATTGAACCTGTTGTAGAAAATAAGTAGCTGGGTCAAATCCCAAAATGGACAAATATTCACAGGGTTAGATCCCTTCTGCTGCAAATCAGGTATTCAGTATTAACAGGGTTAGATCCCTTGCTGCAAATCAGGTACTCAGTAATAACAGGGTTAGATCCCTCGGCTGCAGTTCTGTGGTCTGTAGTTGTTCTCCTCCTAGCGCTTTCTTATCTCAAATAATCATCAGGGAGGCTGTTGAGCAGGTGTGTCTAATTAGACTCAAAGGATTCTGGTAGCTGTAGTGAAAACGTTTTTTTCTGTTCAGGTGACCAGCAACCGACACCCCTCCAAAGCACAAGTCCTTCCCAAATTTGTGAATTTTTGTCCATTTTGGGATTTGACCCAGCTACTTATTTTTTACAACAGGTTCAATTGACCAGGACCGGGAGTGCGCGCCTCACCCACCTTCTTTTTTGTACTGAATTTTATGGGAATCCCGGGCACCAGAGGCAGCGCCACGGGGTGACTGTGCCCCACTTTGGAGAATCATAAAGATGGTTCTCTCTCCTCCCCCAAATTTGGGAAGGACTTGTGCTTTGGAGGGGTGTCGGTTGCTGGTCACCTGAACAGAAAAACATGTTTTCACTACAGCTACCAGAATCCTTTGAGTCTAATTAGACACACCTGCTCAACAGCCTCCCTGATGATTATTTGAGATAAGAAAGCGCTAGGAGGAGAACAACTACAGACCACAGAAATGCAGCCGAGGGATCTAACCCTGTTATTACTGAGTACCTGATTTGCAGCAAGGGATCTAAACCTGTTATTACTAAGTCCCTGATTTGCAGCAGAAGGGATCTAACCCTGTGAATTGTTGTCCATTTTGGGATTTGACCCAGCTACTTATTTTTTACAACAGGTTCAATTGTCCAGGACCGGGAGTGCGCGCCTCACCCACCTTCTTTTTTGTAGACAAGAATGTAGTGTTACAAGATTTGGTACAACTTACAGGTGGGCAACTCGCCGGGGCTGTTTCCTCGCATTTATTAAGGCATTTCTATGGGGGGAGCTAGACCCCCATACCTCAACTCTACACTCCCGAATCCCTTCAACAATTCCCAAAATAAAAAGACATAACCTAACCCCAGACCCCTTCTAAAAATGGCACTAAAAATGCAGCAAAACCCCAGGAACGAGTTGGCCTCCTGCGAGTTGTGGCGGTACTGAAGTTATAATGGTCCAATGAGAGGGTATGAGAAATGATTCATCAGAAAGTGCAAGAAATAATGGCCCCATCTGGTGATTATGCCTTTTAACAAAATGGGTTGAGAGCCCAGGGTGCTAACAGCAGTGACTTTGCATGAAATAATGAGTTTCTTCAAGCATGCAACCGTTAGTTTCAGGCAATGACGGAAATACTCATTTAAGGTGGCGACCGTGGAAATGTAAGGCGAGGCTCCATTCAGTGCCCCTCTTCCATGTTCATGGCGGCCAGGGCAAGCATATGGAGGTCCTGTGCGGTGCAGTGCTGCCACTACGCAGGCAGGTAAGTGTGACTGAGGGAGGGAAAAGGTGGGGGAGTCGGACCGGGAAAGTTGTGGGGCGAGGGAGGGAAAAAAGCGGGGCTGAGCAGCAAAGAGCTTGCTCAGAACATGGGTTTGTATCACGAGATTCAGCGCACGCTTTCAGCCATCTCACTCGCTACTGCACACACCGAGGGTGCCAATTGTTTTTAATTCATTAAAGAGATGGTCTAGTAAAAATTGTTATTTAAAAAATAGATAGGCAACATAAAAAAAAATACTAGCATTCTCCGTTTTAAAAACTTCCTATGTAAAATTTTGAGCTATTCAAGCTCAAAATTCGCAAAAGCAAGCACATGGGTGCATCCATTTTGTGAAATAGAGGCCCTCCTGTGCTGGCTTTTGCTTTTGCGGCACTAATGAAGGAAAAGCCAGCCAGCTGTAGTAAACAAAGGCTACCGCTGGGTGGCTTTCCCTTCATTAGTGCTGTAGGCGGAGGACGGGGACCGGAGACCAGAGCAGGAAAGCTGCAGCTGAATCTCGGTAAGTGCTATTTATTTTTTTTTTTTTAAAATAAGCACTAGCTGCGTTTTTGTTTCTAAGTTTTCCGGGCTGGAGGAGCCCGGAAAACCTATAAATAAAACCGCAGCTTTAAAAACGTATTTATGTTTGCGGTCGCTTTTAAAGCGACCGCAAACATAAATACAACGTTATTGTGTTGGAAAACGCTGCAGTTTTTCTTTCCAAGTTTCTCAGGCTCCTCCAGCTCGGAGGAGCCTGAGAAACTTGGAAAGAAAACCGCAGCGTTTTCCAACACAACCGCGTGTGTTTCTGCTTGCTGTGGCTATCACTTTGGGTCTCAAGCTGAAAATTCGCAAAAGCAAGCACATGGGAGCATCCATTTTGTGAAATGGAGGCCCTCCTGTGCTGGCTTTTGCTTTTGCGGCACTAATGAAGGAAAAGCCAGCCAGCTGTAGTAAACAAAGGCTACCGCTGGGTGGCTTTCCCTTCATTAGTGCTGTAGGCGGAGGACGGGGACCGGAGACCAGAGCAGGAAAGCTGCAGCTGAATCTCGGTAAGTGCTATTTATTTTTTCTCCCAGGGGAGCACCGGAGACCCAAAGTGAAAGCTACAGCAGGCAGAAACACACGCGGTTATGTTTACATGCCGCGTAGTGTTTCTACGTGCAGCTGATTTCCCATTTGGGGCTCTCGGGCTTCCCGTGGGGAGCCCGAGAGACCCAAATGGGAAATGCTAAATGCTGCGTTGTCTGCCTAAATCTGCTTTCCCATTTGGGGCTATCGGGCTCCCCGGGGGGAGCCCGAGAGCCCCAAATGGGAAAGCAGATTCAGGTAGAAACAACGCGGTTGTTTTCCGCAATGCCGCATTGTTTCTGCCTGAATCTGCTTTACCATTTGGGGCTCTCGGGCTCCCCACGGGGAGCCCGAGAGCCCCAAATGGTAAAGCAGATTCAGGCAGAAACAACGCGGTTGTGTTGGAAAATGCTGCGGTTTTTCTTTCCGAGTTTCTCAGGCTCCTCCGAGCTGGAGGAGCCTGAGAAACTTGGAAAGAAAAACCGCAGCGTTTTCCAACACAACGTTGTATTTATGTTTGCGGTCGCTTCAAAAGCGACCGCAAACATAAATGCAACGTTTTTAAAGCTGCGGTTTTATTTCTAAAACTTAGAAACAAAAACGCAGCTAGTGCTTATTTTTTTTTAAAAAAATAAATAGCACTTACCGAGATTCTGCTGCAGCTTTCCTGCTCTGGTCTCCAGTCCCCGTCCTCCGCCTACAGCACTAATGAAGGGAAAGCCACCCAGCGGTAGCCTTTGTTTACTACAGCTGGCTGGCTTTTCCTTCATTAGTGCCGCAAAAGCAAAAGCCAGCACAGCAGGGCCTCCATTTCACAAAATGGATGCGCCCATGTGCTTGCTTTTGCGAATTTTGAGCTTGAATAGCTCAAAATTTTACTTAGGAAGTTTTAAAACGGAGAATGCTTTTTTTTATGTTGCCTATCTATTTTTTAAATACAATTTTTTACTAGACCATCCCTTTAATTTGAACTATATATGATCATCTCAACCAAAAATGCTCTAGTTTGGACAGAGTTTCCAGCAGTAGATGAGAACATATTCAGACAATGGGTACAAAAACTGTTTCTTGTGTGATAAGATGAAGGTGAGCCTGGTAAGGAGGTAAGAGATTGCTTCTGCTGAGCCTTGCCACCTCCCGTGGTTGTGCATGTGTGTACTGATATGTATTCTCTATTCATGACCATGTGAATCCATGACAGACCCATGCTGGAGAACAACAGTTACAGGTAAGTAACTTGTCTACCCCACCCCACAATACTTTTTCTACTTTGATTTCACAGACGCTGACTCTTCTACCTTCCTTCCTTTTTTACCACAAAAGACAGCAAGAGAAAATATACAACAAATAATTTACTAAAATCCAGGCCCATTCCTTCTACCAAGCCACTACTGTTTTTCCTTATATCCTTTGTAATACCACATTGAAAGCATTTTTTAATATGCTGCAGATCACATTGCTTTTATCGTCATAAAAGAATAATGCAGGGTACTACCTTCTCAACCTGTTATGGCTGAGGATCCTTTACTTCTCAGTCCTTATAAGCTGGGGCTCCCTTTCCTCTGTCTTCATACGCTGGGGCTCCCTTTTTCCATTATAAAAGGTAGAAAAACAGAAATGCGCAACAATTTGAACACATAATTACAGGGATGTTGTAAGCGGAGGGGTGGGGGAGGCATGTACCCTATGACCCTGGCCTGAAGTGGGACACCGCTGTGCCTCGTATCTGCCATGAGAAACTGCAACGGCTACTAGTCTGTCATTTTCGTCCATGGATAGTGAGGAAGGACTATTATATAATATAACTATTGTAGTCCCCAGCGCCTGTGTGCAGCCTTCCTTGCAGCCCCCTTCCCGGAATCCATTTCCCCTGCATGCGCTCCCTCCAGCCTCCCTTGCCTGCCCTCCTACCCTGACTGGTCTGTTCCAGGCTCAGACTTCCTAGTAAAGAAGCACTAGCACCGTGCTGATGCCCCCACTCCAACGGAATCAGGTGAGCTCAACGACCCTCCTGGGTAACTGAAAATCCCAATATGGGCCCATTTGTAGTCCCCTGCGCCCGTGTGTAGTCTTCCTTGCAGCCCCCTCCCCGAAATCCATTTCTCCTGCGTGCGCTCCCTCCTGCCTCCCTTGCCCACCCACCAACCCTGATAGGTCCATTCCAGGCCCAGACTCGTGCTCCACTAAGGCCTACTGGCCCGCACAGCCTCACACTCGCCCAGTCTCCCGGTGCAGAGCAGGTAAGTGCTTGGGGAAATAAGACCCCCCTCCCTATTCTCCCTCGGCCCTGATTGGCCCCTTCCCTCCATATCATGGACCTTCCCAGGGCAGCCCCCATGCCCGGCAGCCCCTGTGGTGAAGGGCCCAGGGGCAAAGGGCGGCTCCAATAGAGGCGGCTCCACAAAGTGTCTGCAGGTGTCCGCGGGGGAACCCAGTGAAGCCAGCAGTTAACAGACACCAAAAAAAAATGTAAGTGTGGCATGGGTGGGGTGCAGAGCAATTACGCTACGCCAGAAAGCCCACGTCACTCTACCTTATATTCCCATATCATAGACTGCCATAGACTTAGCCCATGCATACTTAGAAAGTTGTGTGACCACCATCCGGATTACAACCATGACAGTGTTTGAAATGTTGACTGCACTGCATCCTAACATACTAGTCAATGTTAACAAGTGTCACACCTGGAGGGAAATGTGGATTCTAGCATGCGTCGCATCTGGATAGGTTTGTAAATATCGGCATGTGCCTACTTGGATGGAATTAGGAAGTTTTAGGATACACCAAAGTTGATAGAACTCCTATTGAAATGTTAGAATGTGAATGTTGGCACGCACGTTAGCATGTGCTACACTCAGACATAATTCCTAACTTTGGCCTGCGTCACATCTAGACAGAATTGTGAATGCTAGCATATGCCACACCTAGATGAAACTTGAATGTTAGCATATGCCACACTTAGAGTTGGGAACATTAGCCTGCGCTGTATCTAGACAGGATTGTGAATGTTAGCATGTGCCACACCTAGAGTTGAGAACATTAGCCTGCGCCGCATCTAGACAGAATTGTGAATGTTATCATATGCCACACCTAGATGAAACTTGAATGTTAGCATGTGCCACACTTAGAGTTGAGAACATTAGCCTGCGACGTATCTAGACAGGATTGTGAATGTTAGCATGTGCCACACCTAGAGTTGAGAACATTAGCCTTTGCCGTATCTAGACAGGACTGTGAATGTTAGCGAGTGCCACACTTAGACAGAATTATGAAGATTGCCAAGCACTACACTTAAAAGGAATTGAGAATGTTGGCATGTCCCGCACTTGAATAGAATTATGAACATTGGCCGTGCGGTATCTGGATGGTATTGTGAGGGTTGGTGAGTGCCACACTCAGACTTATTTGTGTAGGTCAGCAAGTGCTACAATTAGACAGAACTGTGAATGCTTGCATGTTAAATGTCACATAACCCACTAACCAATATAAACTCTCAATCTCTGCATACTTAAAAAACTCACACAACCATCTCTCGCACAACCAGCTGCATGCGCTTCACGACGCTGCAACAACACATAAGCCGCACCAACAGCACACGCGATTGACACCGATCCAATACTCGCACCAAAGCTCAGCACCCGGTGTCTACCGAGTTGAAGCTGCCAACAGTACACCAATCCTCTCACTATCCTACGCCCTCTTCACCTTACTAACCCATCCCACCTTCTCATTTACAGATCCTCCAGAGCGCCTGGGACCAATTCCACTGGTGACGGTATTTTTATTTTATTTATTTTATTTTATATATTTGTTACACGCCCAGACCCTCGGGTGTCACGCTAACACGTCTTATATAACACGGTGCGCTATATAAGTACCGTTAACATAACATAACATAACATAACATAACATAACATAACATAACATAAGATACTTTGGAATGGTACCAACTAATTTCAAAACAAAACAACCATCCAAAAGTGACTTTTAAGATCATGGGCTCAGAGGGCCTGGGTTACGTCTGATGTATTCTCGAGGGGGGGGTGCTAAGATTGAAACAGGTGATTTTATATAGAGGTTTTAAAGGTGGTGAGGGCTGTCTGTCCCTTAAAGTCACTTGGGAGGCAGTGCCAGTGAAAGTACAGGAGGAGATAGAATAAATGTTATGCCATTAGGATCCACTGTCATCTATATGGTCTCCAGGCTCTCTGGTGGATCTTAAAGAGAGCTGGGTGGGGAGAGAAGGGAAACATGGTATCCAATGATTATACCTAATAGAAAAGAAAGAATTAAATTATAACTAATAAAAAACAACGAAAAATATCACATTTTAAAAAATAAATATATGTGGGGGTGCAGAAGGGGTTAAATCTGGTGGGGAGGGTTTCGGGTGGGGATAATATATACAGGCGGAAACAACTGGCTTGGAGGGGACCCCCCCTCCCAAATAAATCAGTATTTGTTTCGTTATTTTGGGTTGGTTAAAATGTCATTCTTTATTTTTTGTTTGTTAAAATCATATAGAACCGGAAAAAATGCCACAGTATGCCACAGTATGATGAAATGACTGATTGATGACATGGGGAAACAAACAGAGCAGGAAGGCTGGGCTGTTTCAGAGAAAGACTATGCAGTAAGAAATTATTATACAATGGATTGATTTGAAGACAATGACCAGGCATTTAGGGAGAATCATTTTTGCATGGACAGACAGACACGCTAGAGCTGGTGGGAAGAGGTTGCTGTGTAACTTGCCCTCATTGACTACGCATTGTGTCGTAAACATGAGTCCTTTCTATAGGGGTTGGGAATTAGCATTAGAATTAGTATTTATTTGAAGAACAGGGATGTACATTTCGATCAGAAATTATTTACAATAACACATGTACAGATGGTGGAGCCATCCTTCAGAATGGGGCTTGTACAATAGCACAAAGATGAGAATAAGTGGTGAGCCAATTTATGAGGGTGTGAACAAAGTGGGACATAGACCATGGACAGAACAAAATACAAAATAAAAATATAAGAACCACGTCACTCACAAAGATACCACTTACTTGCTGCAGGCATCAGGTGCTTCAAATTAACGATTAGTACTGTAACAAATATACAAAATTACATTACAAATGTTTTATGTGGCACTGGAGGAGGTAGAGAGGTGAGGTAGAGAGGAAGGGTTAAAAGGCAGGGAGAGCTCTTACTTTAGCGAGTAAGTGAAGCTGAGCCTCAAACAGATCCGCAGCCGGTTGGCTTTGATTGGGATGGACTGCGGGTTCCAATTCAATGGGACAAGTTGGAAGAAAGAGCAAAAGCAAGAGAAGGCAAGGGTGGCATGGGACAGTGCGGTTGAGTGCAGAGGAGGAGCAGATAAATTGAGATGGTGAGTAGAGAGAAATACAGTCGAACAGATACTGATGAGCAAGCCCTTTGATAGCTTTGTAGACTAGGAGAAGGAACTTGAAAAGGAGTGGTTGAGCGTATAAAGTCAACCAGCGTGCTATCAGTAGGTAGAATTGAGAGAGGATCTGGGTAGGGTGTAGAGAGTGCAGGTAGCGAAGTTGAGGACTTTGTCTAAAAGGAAGAAGGAGGAGGCTGGAAAGCCAAGGAGTAGGCTGGAACAGTAGTTGAGTTTGCTGAGCACGAGGTGGCGATGCAAGTTTTTGTAGAGTGGTGAATAAGAAATGGATGAATTGGCTGAATGTTGGGAATGTTATTATGAGCAGCACAGGATGTGGCATTGATGAATTGGTGCAGTCAGAGTTTGTTATCAAAGAGGACCCCAACTTTGTGAGCCATGCAAGTACTTTTGAAGTCCTATCAAGGAAACTTGTAGTTCATAAAATAGTGATGACTGAACAGTTGAGCGCACGTCTGAGTCCAAGTCCAAGTCCATTAAATGGAACCTCCTGTAGAGAGGCAGATTTACACATCCTCTATAATGCGCTCCCCCTCACCTCCGTCATATTGGAAGAACAACAAGAAGACACTGTGTATGACACCGGGTATCATTACAATACCGCATCACAGATATAAGAGACGTTATGCGCTCAGACAACCATATGAAATGTATCCTCGAACTGACGTGGAGAAGAATGTCTGCAGACACCACTGAACATAGAAGAGCTATAAGTAAAAAGTCTACTGAGTGTAAAGTGACGTCATAAAGAGAAGACATGAGGACGCACTGAAACGATATGCAAATGCTTAAAAAATGGAGATCTTACTGAAGTAACAAAGTGAACATGTATGCAAATACAAGAAATCATATACACTAAGAAGATAAGTGAGAGAAGATGCAGTAGATGTATAGATGAAGAAATGCACGGTAGATGAGATATATCGAAGCTTGCTGCAGTAGAAAATATAACACGGGTAAAGCAGCCATGATGAGAAAATGGAAATCGACTCTGTATAAATAGTAAGCGAGAAGCCTCAAGGAGAGAGACCAAGACTGCAGAGCTGACAGTCTGTAACGCTTACCTGGACTCTGCGGGAGCGCCCGGAAGGAACCTCCGATGAATGACCCACAACGCTCGCCACCCCAAGCTCGTGTGTATGTAATAAATACCTCATTAAGCTTAGGGAGGTAGAGATGGGGTGGTTGTTTGGTTGTTGTTGTTCATGCCCTTGGTAATGCATGAGTTGGGTTGACGAGAAGCTGGTACCTACAAAAGATACACAGTGTTAGGGGATTGTGTCAACTCTTGCTCCCTATCTCCAGAACCCCTGCTACCCTCTCCCCGGGAAGGCTGGGCTCACCTGAGGGCATACGTGATAGGGAACACACCTGGAAACAGCTTGTAGCACCTGTAGCCAGTTACATCACTGGGGTGTGCGAGTCCAGACCTACTGTGACTTTCTGCGTGCTGAAGGTGAAAAAGGACCTGGTCATGCAGTCTGTCCAGTGAAGCTATTGCTGGAGCGGTCCTTTCCTTGTTGTGCTGCGTGTGATGCTGCTGTTGCACCGCCCTAATTGTTTGCTTGTGCTAATTTCCTTAGAGAACCTTGCAGTCTCTATAGTGCTGTTGCACCACTCAGCTTGCTTGATGTCCTTATAGTGCCTTACAATAGTGCATGCTTGCTGGTGAGCACAATGTCTTTATAGCGCCTTGCAACTGCGCCTGCTTGCTGGTAAGTGCAATGCCTTCATAGCGCCTTGTAATAGCGCCTGCTTGCTGGTAAGCGCAATGTCTTTATAGCAATTTGTTTACTGGTGAGGAGCAAGTCTACTCTCCAGATTGCGTGTCTTGCCCCCAGAGGAAGGCCTGCTGCAGTGAGGAAAAGTGGGGATGGAACGCTGAAGCCGAGGTGCTGGAACAAATGCCTGTGGAATCAGGTGCGGTGATCGCGGTCAGCGTTCCGCTGTTGTAAACAGAAGAAACGCGAAGCGAGGAAACTTCCAAGGGTGTGGTTTAAATAGAGTAGGTCCTCGAGCAACCAGTGCAAGATTCATGCCTCGCCTCAATGGCATTTTTTGTGGCCATTTTCAGGGTAGGCTACTTGGAAAATAGAGCAGCCATCTTGGAAGGAACTGCAGGCAATGCAAAAGGTACCACTAGTCATTGGGGAATAGGTGGATGAGAGCGCCAATGGCGCATTAGCGCAGTCCAGCCTCCGCTTGTCTGTATGGGAGCCACCCAGCATGAGGTCCCCGACCCAGCAAGGCCTGTGATCATGACACAGGCATTGGAATACAGCTCTGTGCAAGAACAAAGAATATGTGCTTGCTTAGGGTCAAGGATTCCGCTGCAAGAAGCAATTGCAAGGCACGAAAGGAGTCGAAGAGGATAAGCTACATACACATGACATATTTCTCTTAGATTAAGTGAAGGAGTGGACATTTGCAAGTGCCAGGTATTGAACAATCAAAGATGCAGAAAGCATATACAAGATGGAGCAACCAAGTCTCCACAAACCAAGAGGAGCAATATCACCCAGTATAAATAAATGAAATAGCACTAAATAGAAGGACAGAATGAACAACATCATGGTCTCCCCACACGTGGTGCAAAACCAGTAAACAAGGCCTATTCATAAAGCTCCAGACGCAGATAGTGATGTACCTTTACTTCCACGGAAGAGAACAGTCAGCAAGGTCAACTACAAAGAAGAAGCCTTGGCTTAGGGTCTAACTGATGGGAGATGGTAGGCTAATTGGCCAAGTGGGCAGTGGTCTGACATTGTTCACTGCACTTGGGTTTTGTTTTGCTTACGTGCTCCTAACGAGTCGAATGTCCAAGGTTGGGAGAGAATGCTACCTAATCATGAGGGCCTATATAATGATGGATTATACATTGTTGCAGTAGCCAATCTGCTGCTGTTATTCTGCTATTATCTGTATTATACACAGTTAGAGGTAGTTCAAGGCGTGCTTAATTGACAAGGGGCAGCCAATGATGTTTGCTAACACATAAATAAGCTATAGGAATATATGTTCCCCTACCCAATCCCTCAGTTTGATTGGTTTTACTGTTTGCCATGTGGGATGGCGTCATAGCTGACATACATTGAGGTATAAAGCTTTTGTGTAATTGAAATGCTTCGAGAGTCTGTGAGCTACAATCTGTTCGTTCACCAGGTTTCCCTACTTCATTGAGCTGATAATAAAGTAGCGGTACACCATATTCTTTGAGTCTGTCCAGTTGTTTAGGCCTGAGATCATTGATGGTGATCCCACCTGGCACTTGGAATGCTCCAGGTGCCACTGCACACTCCCTTTGATTACTGAAATGAAGAACGCAAACATACATGTGCTATTCTGCAAATGCCTACTAGCTCAGAGCTCGGCTACTGCCTCCTCATTAATATAAAGTACAACCACTCCCAGAGCCCAAAACAACTATGCAAATGTAAAAATCGGAAAGCAACTGGCCTTGAAAATGCATACACTGGATATCACTTCACAAACTTTCCACAAAGGAAACCCCCAAAACGTAATCATGTTGTGAGCATGTTTACCAAATCCACACCCACAGAAACAAACAACCAACTTGCGAAGACAAGCACGGAACTCAATATACACAACACATGACAAATGCACAAAACAAATGTTTTATTACACAATTACACATTTATCAGAACCATTTCAGCAGTGCAAGGCAATACATTGACATGCTAAGAACAGTGCACATCTCAGATTAACACAACCCAAATAGCAAAACACACAAAAAAGCAGAATTGCAAACCGAAATGCATGAGAGAAATCAAACAGTAGTATTGATCTTATCCCCTTATCTCCCCTCAAAGCCCATAGAGAAAGTAACACATATACTCAATGTATTTGGGATTCCCATGCCTGGAAAACCTCACAAACACTTGCATTTATGTTGCACCCGACCCATGTAGCAATCCCCAACCACCAAAACACAGTACCAATAAAGTCTGCATCACAATGGTCCCAGCTGGTACACAGCTGATGCCACTGTGCTGCCTACAAGAACACTGATACTGTGTCACAAGCTGAGGCAGAGGGACCTAATGCTCAAGCTTGCTGAGCTACTCGAAGACAAGGTACACACTTGGAGGAGGGTAAATCCTTTCAGAAAATTCCACCAACACTGTTACCTTACACAGGCCCCCAAATGAATAAAGAGAATACATTTCGATTAGGACGGTGTACGAAAACTCCTGCATATGGTAGAGGGTGACATCAAACCAAAAAGGCAAACCCTTCATGCCATTTCGGCTGAGCTGACAGTGCTCACAGCCCCATGCTGTTATGCGCCAGCTTCATTGTAATGCATCAGCTGAGCCACAAAGGGGGCCTTCTAAGACATTGACACGTTTCCCATAGTTATCTGGGCAATTGACAACACTCACCTGGTTTTCATAAAGCGGTCACAGGGGCATTTAAAGCTACTATTGGAAAGGCTACACCACACTCAGCCTAAAGTTGGGGTGTGAAGAAGACCTATGGTTCACCGTCTGCTAGAACAGATTCTCTAGATCATGGCATGCTGCAGCCATCTTGAAAGCCAGTCTGGTGTTAAAGATCCTGAGGGGTAATCAATACAATGATTCTGTCACGTTAGGTAAGTCAACAAACAGACTCAAGTGTGTAGGCCACTACATACAACTGAATTCCTAGCAGCCTCCTTCATCTACTGTTGCCTATCTACACAGCCAAAAGCCATGAAGGCACTTACCTCAGCATTCTTCTCCCTCTAACATGTGACAAAGGATACTCATTGAAGACACAGCTCGTTATTCCATTGAACAACCCTGTGATAAGAAAGATGAGTTGCTACAACAGGGACCACACCAACACCAGATGCAACATTGATAAAGCCAGGACAATTTTAAAGCAAGGCTTGATATGTCTCCACCAAACCATATGCCAAAGCCAAGCATGTCCCTTGAATACTGGAGGCCTACTGCAAGTCTGACTCATGCTACACAACATAGCACGGATGCTCACTTATCCGTACTTGACCATCTCAGGTGACCAATGCTGGAAGTGCTACTGGACCACCTGCACAGAGCCATGCGTAAACAACAACCACATCAGCAGTGTCCAATTGTGGCTGGGGAACTGAGGAGGACAGCAATGTCCCAGAATATATGATGAGAGAGTTATATGTGCAGTATTAAAGAGTCACACACCTGCAGCAGTTTCTAACAATGTGGACACAGGGAATGGTGAGATCTCTTGCTATTACTGCGTGGCCTGGCTAGACCAGATAGTGACTACTCCACACATTGGCACCACCCAAAGTCCACCGATGTATAGACAGCACATGTTCAGCATCAGTGTCTGTCCCCCATGTCAAAATACTATCAGAGAGTAGACTGGCCAGCACCCACTTGTATCCCTTCTGGTGATATAGTTGCGCTACCTGCTTTTTCCACACTGTGAGAAGGACCTAAAGCATCAAATATATCTCTTCTTTAGGATTCCCACAATAGATGAAGTTAGCAAATTCTCAGATCAACCATGTCACCCTGATATCATTTGCCAATGCCACTATAGTATTTTCACTTTAGTATACTTTCAATTTGAAAATCCCTGTATAGTCCTAGTTTACTCAGTTTTAGTACAGCCATGGTTTGGCACTTCTGATACAATCCCAATTTGCCAATTTTCAGTGTATTCCAAGTTTATCTAGGGGTTTACAACCCAGGAATATTCCAAGTATGACAACCTATGTAAACATCCAGTTTGGACAGTTCCATTATACTCCCATGTATGAAATGCCAGTCTGTTATGAGTTGGGACACAATTGGTATATTCCCAGTTTAATCTCAGTTTACTTCAGTCTGCCAATCCCAGTATATTCTCATCTTGGTAGACAAGTTTACTTCAAGTTTGCACAATGCCAGTGTATTGTAAAGATGCCAATCTCTGTATAATGACCTGTTAGGTAAGTATATTCCCAGTTTTCACAATGGCAGAATAGTGAAACCTGTATAATGAAAGTAGTTTCCCATTTTAATCAGTATCCCAATATTTATTTATTTATTTATTTTTACATTTATAGAAGCGCACTAAACCCAAAGGCATCGAGGCGCTGGTTACAGGTCATAGAGCCAGGCAACAGAGTTCAGTTTAAGGTCAGGAGGTGGAGGCCACTAGGTAAAGGGACAGCTTTTGAGGTGTTTTCTGAAGGCCCAGCATGAGGGCTCGGATCACAGGGAGAGTGGCATGGATTTCAAGAGCTTAGCAGCAATGACAGGAAAGCTAGCTTCACCTGCTCTAGCGTGCCTACATCTAGGAGTGATAAGATGGTGAGAGTAGTAAGCAGAGCGTGTCGGTCATCTAGCATGAGCTTTTTCAAATTTTTGTGAAAGGTCAGGGAGCAGAGTTGGTGGGTGATGATAGTGTTTTGAAGGTAATGCGTACATGAATAGGGAGCCAGTGAACATATCTTCTGGTAGCTGAGATGTGCTCCAGTCTGGGAAGGTCTAATGCAGCCCGTAGACTGTTCTAATGACTTGTAGTTTATTGATGTTATGCACAGAGGTGCCTGCGAAGAGGGTGTTGCAATAGTCAAGTCTGGAGCCTACAGTGGCGTGCAATGGCGAGGCAGCTGTTGGCAGAGAGAAAGGGTCTGCTTGAATTGATGAGCTTTGTAGTGTGGGCAGCTGAAGATGCAATTGAACTGACCTGTTGCATTAAGCAAGGGTGGCATCTAGATGTACACCAAGTAGCTTCACTGCTGGTGAAACAGGGATAGTGATGCCATGAATCGCGAAGGAGCGATATGCTGGGTCTAGTTTGTTGAGGAGAGATTCAGAGGCAATAAGAAGAATTTCTGTTTTGAGATTGTTGAGACCAAGCAGATAGGAGGCAATCCAGGTCTGGATGTTCTGGAATCATGAACAGAGTAGCAGAGTCCTTAATGTAGTCTTCTGTAAGGGGGATTTGTGTGTCATCAGCGTAATTTGAATATGAGATACCCAAAGCATTGAGGGGGTTGAAGAGAGGTTTGGTGTAGATATTGTAGCGTTTGGGGGAGATACAAGAGGTTTCTGGTGAAGGTGTGAAAACAAAAGGAGATATCGAGGCTGCGTACCCCAAAAGGAAATACACCAAACGCGGGTTGCAAAGGAACATACAAAATATCTTTATTTTATACTGAAGAGTTTCAAAGGACAAAGCAACAGATAGCTATTGGCCCTCAGTACAACACAGCGAACTCCAGCGTGGTTCGGTGTGCTCAGTGAGTGGGGCTGTACATTAGAATAGTCGCACTCTTTATGCCCTCAAAATCATGACGTTCAACCCATTGCCCAGGTTAATATAGGTTAATATAGGTTAATATATTACGGAACTAGGGTTCGCGCTGAGTTCGTACATCTGTACATTTAGGGTTTAGCTTTAATGTATTCACTACCAAGCCTCAATGACAACAGTATTTTAGGATTTCATGTTAAGCCTTCTTAAACAGTTTTATACAATGTAGTCAAGCAAGTGTTCATATTTCAGTATTTGAATACATTGTGTTTAACATATGCTCATGGATTAGCTTTGTTGGTACAAGCAATCCTCTACATACAGGTCAGCGAAGGACAAGGTCTCAGTTCATGACCCTAGCATGTAGCCTGCAGGCAAGTTATACATTAGTTTGTACACAGAGGTCAAGACGGCCATGTTGCATTCGGAATGACATTGTCCACCATCTTACAACACAGGGTGACTTTAGAGGGAGAATCTAAAATGGCAGATAGATTTAAAATGCTAGCTTACACTGGTCTAAGGTCAAGACCTTGCAACATGGATTTCCTCGCAAGTGGCTTATACGCGGCTTGGCGTAGGCCAATATACATATATTCATACAGTATAGGAGGCGCAATATAATTTTCCGTTTGACAACGGGGGTGCAGAGGCATTTTCTGTCAACAACGAGGGAGGAGATCCAGCTAGTTGCTTTTGGTGAGAAGTTGGCAGCATAAGAAAGATGATGTCAAAGGATTTTGTGGTCGACCAGGTTGAATGCTGCATAGATGTATAGAAGTAGTAGAAGGGCTGGTGTACCTGCATCCTTGATGTTGTCAAGTTGGTTTTTTAGATCGAGTACTGCTGATTCCATTCCATGGCCAGGGCGGAAGCCTGACTGACGAATGCCGAGGATGTGGTTGAGCTCGAGGTAGTGGTGAATATGGAGATAGGCTGCTCGGTCTAGTATCTTTAGGATGAACGGGACCGTGGTGATAGATCAGTAGTTGGTGGGGGTAAAGGGGTCTAGTGATGTTTTTTTGAGGAGGGGAAGGACCCATGATTCCTTGAGACTGGTGGGGAAGGAACTGTGCCCCTCTGTATCCCACCCCCGCTGTATATCTTTTCTGTTGTTAACTCTGAAAAGCGCACCTTCATACATCTGTACTGCTGTATGTCTCTATAAAGCGCTCTGTTATGTATCTGTATTGTTGTATACCTCTGTAAAGCGCTCCGTTGCTTCTTAAAGCTAGGTCTGCACTCAAATACAATAATAATACTAAGTACTAAAGGAGGCATTGATGATAGCTGTTATGATGGGGTGAGAGCTACTGCGCAGTCCTTGATGACTGGGGCAGGGCATGCATCTCCTTTGCAGCAAGATGTTTGAGGCCTTTCATTATGATGGTCATGTCTGACTCAGATACATGAAGAAAGCAAAAGGGTGGAGTGGTGGTGAGTGTATCTGAATGTAGGAAGGTGTGAGTGTGTTTTCGTGCGATACTAATGGTAACTTGTTGAAGCTGGATTTTCTTCTGTAGTTTGAAATTTTGTCCAAGGGAGCATCTTGGACGTTGGTACACCACGCCACATTTTGGTAAGGTTGGAGGGGGTGTGATGGTGTATTGCAGGTCCCACATGATTATGAAGAGCTTGCGTGTATTGGACTTAGCGTTAGAAATTATGGTGTTGTATATGGTAGCTTTAGCATTGAGTATAGCTTGTTTATATTCTTTCGCTGAAGAGGGCTTTGTTGGCATCTAAGGTTGTTTTCTGCCATTTGGCCTCAGCAGCACGATTCTTGGAACAGAAGGCTTGTAGATCAGGAGTAAATCAGGCGTTATTTTGTACAGAGCGTTTGGTCTTTTGTTGGACAAGAGGGGCTAGAGTGTCAACTGCGTGCGTGATAGCTTTGCTATATTGTTAAACTACGTCAACCCAGCATTACCTGGGATAGCTGCTGTTAAAAAGCAGAGAGCAGCAGCTGCATTCTCAGATGGGCTTAGCATCCCAAGCATCTAATAAGTGGAGACTCTCCATGCATCAAACTACCCACCCTGTTTTCGGCGACCTGGGACATCTCCTGCACCTGACTTGTCTTGCTGCTAGAGTGCCTAGTGAGTTTTTCATGCATTGTGCAGTTCTTCATGCATTGCAGTTTCTCTCTCTCCCACTTTACATTTCTCTGCTCTCTGCCTCCATGGTGCTCTACATTCCCTCTCTCGAAGATGGGAAGGAGAAAGTTCAAAAAAGATCTCCTGGTCTCCAAGCCAGGCATGCACGCTGACACCTACGTCAATGCTTCTTCCAAGCAGACTGTCACAGACATCCTCTTTGACTATCCCTCTCCGGACCTATGGACTGCCCATATGGTCCCTGTCCTCTCCCCTTTCTCTTTGTCGTCCATTAATGGTGGCACAAAATGGGAAGTACTCTTGGTGGGCTTCTCATCCTCTAGGTGCATCATTAATGTCTATCAGAATGGCACTGTCATGGCCCAGGGTTCTCAGCCCAACCTTCTCCTTCTTGATAGGCGTCTTCCATCTCTCATCAACTTCCTCCCTTCTCCTGCCACTCCTCTGTCTGCCACCCCTCTTGCCCCTTCTCCACCACGACAGACGCACTACTTCCCTGTACACCTCCACGGAAGACCTTCAAAGGTGGCAACTAGCTACACCTAGCTACCCACAACTCCCGGATTGCTGTTAAACACGTCTGTGATATCTGTCTCCTTCTTGAAGACTTTGACATTGATGTACTCACTCTCACTGAGACGTGATTCACTGCCAGCTATGTCACTGCTTTTGACACACTCCCCCCTGAGGGTTACAAGATCCTCTTTAAGCCGAGACCGAACCGGTATGGGGGCGGAGTGGCCTTGATCTTCCCTGAATGGCCCCCTGCTACTATCATTCCCATTGAGACCTACTCTTCCTTTGAATGCCTCGTCTGCAGGATTGGTGTTCCTCTAACCCTCATGTTGATTCTCGCCACCATCTACAGAACCCCTGGTCTGGTCTCCCTCTTCCTCTCTGAGTGATATGATCTCACCTCTTCTCTTATTGCCTCCACCTCCAAGCTTCTCCTCCTCTGTGACATCAATATTCACCTTGACTCTCCCAATCCAGCCATTAGACTCTTCTGCAGCCTCTGTGACTTTCTTTCCCTTACCATTCATCCCTCTGGCCCGAGGCATTCAGACAGAAATATCTTGTATGCTCACATCTCAGCAGGCATCCCAATCTCCAACTCTCTAATTACACCTCTCTCCTGATCTGACCATGATCTCCTGTCCTCTCATCTGGATCTCTTAGGTTCCCCGGCTAAGCCTCTGCCTGATCTGCCAGTCTCCTTCTCTTGTCATTTGACAGATGAAGTGTGTGTCAGTTGCTGTTTTTGCTGCCACTTTCATTCCCCCTCCCACGTCTGCCATGGACTCCCACCCTGACTCTTCCCTTGCTAATATTCACCTCTCTATCACCACCACCCTTGATATCCTTGCCCCTGTCATGAGGATCTGCATGAAACCTGCTTCCAAGCGCAACCTAGCCTCTCTGAAACGCAAGTGCAGAGTTGCTGAGTTGAAGTGGTGGACATCATGCACATCCTCTGACAGACTGGCTGCCACCTACTCCAAAAGCAATGAAGACTCTCCGTCCGCTCGAGTAAGAGGTCCAATGTCCAAGCCTGCATCTCTGGGGCCACTAACCACACATGCAAACTTTAAAATCTGCCAGGAACTCTCCAATCCTACTGCAATCTCCACTTCTCTCCTACCATCCCTGACCCTCTGTACTCACTCTCCTCTACCCTCCTCCGTCCTCCCTCCCTAGCTCTCAGGCCCCCATTGGCCACCCTCTCCCATTGCCTCCTATTCTCCTCTTTCTCACCTGTAGCACCGGATGAGGTCTCTAGACAAGTCCTCTCTATGAAAGTCTCCTCCAAACAGATGCTCCCTTGCTCCTCTAAAAATATCAAGGGCAACATTGCCTCCCTTGGGCCAGCCTTGGCCGATTTTTGTAATTACTCCTTTTTCACTGGCTCCTTCCTGCTACCCCTCAAGCACTCCCTAGTGCATCCTCTCCTCAAAAAGCCCTCTGCCGACCCCTCCTTTCTGGCTAACTACCACCTTATCTCCTTTAGCCCTTTCGTAGACAAACTCCTGGAGAAGTTGATCAACTCCCAACTGATCCAACACACTGATTCTGTTGGTTGTCTCCACAACCACCACTCTGGCTTCACAGCAGCCAGGGGCACAGAACCTGCACTTCTGAACACCCATGAGGACTTGCTCTTAAATCCTGATCCTAACTCTCATCCATTCTTATCCTTCTGGATCTTTCCTATGCCTTCGACACGATCAATCATGCAACCCTGACAAATCGGCTCCATGACACTGTTGGCATCACGGGCCTAGCTGTGGACTGATTGGTCTCATTCTTCTCTGACTGACCTTCCCAGGTTCAACTGGGACCTTTTCTCTACCCTATCACACTCTCCACCTGTGCTGTCCCTCAAGGCGTTATCCTCTCGCTGTGGCTCTTCAACATCTACCTTGCCCTTCTGACCCACCTGATCTCCTCCTTCTCTCCTCACTTGCAGTGTTATGCAGATGAAATGCAGCTCTCCATCAAACTTCCCTCTACTGGCTCCTCTTCCTCTTCTCTCATCCCTCACTGTCTGACTGCTATTCAGGCATGGTGTGTTGCCAATGATCTCTGCCTTAATGCCAATAACACTGCGATCCTTCTCGTTGGTACCCCAGATCCCACCTTCCCACTGGCTGCCTTCCATTGGTCCCCCTCCTCTACCCTCTTGTGATGCAAAAAACCTTAGTCTCATCTCTGACTCCTCTCTTTCTCTCCTCACATCACGGACCTTGCAAAGAAGGCCCACTGTTAGCAGCACCTCCTCAGAGGCATTGTCCCTGTCCTCACCTTCCCCCTAAACTCATTGGGGGTCATTACAAGTTTGGGAACTACGGTACTGGTAAGCTTGGCGGTGCCGTAGTTCCCGGACTGGCAAACTACAAGTTCTGCTTGCGGGTGCCATTACAGCCACCAGGTCTGTCCTGGCGGCCATACCAGCACGTGCGAGCAGAACTTGATGGTAGCGCCGGCACTGTTATTAACGGTACCAGTGCTACCGTGCTGCCCATTCCCATTTGAGCCCTGTCGGGCTCAAATGGGAATGGGGACTGACAATTACCAGCACCCAGCAATGGGTAATTACCGGGTCCGGCGGGGTTGGAATGCCCCGGTTGTTGTCCATTGCCAGGTGCCATAAAAAAGACTCCGGCGGCAGCTGTGCCGGTAACTACCAGAACAGCTACCGCTATAGTCGTAATGACGCCCATTGTCTCCAGAGCCCTGAAGCAGCCTCTTCGTCAATCTTCCGTTATCCTAATTGGACATTACGTTTGGCCTCGGCTGGTTTGTTGTGCATACCGTCCTTCCGCCTCTCTTGTATTGGAGGCTGGAGTTTTTCGGTGGCCGCATCCCAAACATGGAATGACCTCACATTGGCATTGAAAAACCTATCAAATTATTTGGCGTTCAGAAAAGTCTTGATGACTTATCTGTTTTGAAATGTTATAAGTTAGATGAACATGCCAACCGTTTGCTTCCCTCTCTAGCGCCATGATACCTCCGGCTGATCGTGCGCTTTATAGGTTTTCGTAACATAACATCCTCCCTTCGTCCACTTTAACTAATCCAGAATAGGAGTGCAAGACTTTTCCTTGGCCTCAAGCCCAGCGACTGTATCTCTCCATCGATAGAATCTCTCCACTGTCTCCCGGTTGCTGCTAGGATCAGGTTCAAGACCCTCTGTATCATCCACAAGGCTTTCTGGGGCCTGGGACCCCGCTATATCCAACCCTCTCTCCATAAACACATCCCTCCTAGAGCCCTTTGGTCTTCTAGCTCCAACTCTCTGCAAATCAGATGCTTCTCTAAGCAGAGAGTGTGGGGTAGATCTCTCTCCTCTGCAGGAGCTTCTGTCTTAAATGGTCTCCCTACCCCTCTCAGGCTTGAGCCGGATCTCCTTAAGCTCCAGAAACTCCTCAAGACCCTCCTTTTCTCTACTTCCTTCCATCTCCCCCTCTCCTGCTAACACCCCTCTCTGCTACAGTGATAAACTGCCTGGTTCCCTCTGAATTCTACAAGGCACTAGCCTCCACCATCCAGTCCACCCCCCTCCTTGCACTTAGCATGTGGCCCCTCACCCCATGCACCCCATGCAATCCCTGACACTTGCACTCCTGCCCTCCCCTTGGCACCCACCTAGCCCAGGTGGCCCTTTCCCCCCTCCCCATCTCCCCTTCACTTGCACTCTCTCCTCTTTACACTGCACTTCCTTTCCTACCCTAGCACTTCGCATTTCGCGCTGACCGGTACTCCCCACCCCTCACACTTCTTGTTACTGCACTTGTACGATCCGAATGTTACAAAGCCTAGTAGGACCATTACTATTATCTTTCTCCCTTGCTCCCCTCGCCCCCTTTTTTGTCTTGAATAGGGTGTAACTGAAATGCCCCTCCTCGCACCCATGAACATGACTGCCCGAAGAGACAAAAACGCACAAAGTCACTCACTATTCGGCCAGGCCCCAGGACGACCAGTGACTGACATGTATGCAGAAAAATGTTTTCTCAGACAGCCATTCAAACTTTATCCAGTCAATGGGCCTCAATACGGGTCCGGCGGTAACGGTACCGGGTTGCCGCTGGACCCGTAAAGATTTATCGGAGTCTGACACCTGGTTATTACAACCCCGGCGGTCCAGAAGTCAAGCACCAGTAAATAGTAATTCCCCATTCCCATAGAGTCCCACAGGACTCTATGGGAATGGGGAACACAGAAGCAATCCTCATTCCGGGTTGCCGCCAGACTAATTTACTGGTGCCTGACCTCCCGGTGCCACTGGCTCATTCCAAGTCCGGTGACTGGGAAGTCAGGTGCCGATATATTTGTAAATCCCCATTCCCATAGAGTCCTACAGGACTCCATGTGAGTGGGCCCACTGGAAGAGCCAGTGAAAGTCTGCGTACCTTGACTGCTGCGCCCGGCAGGGTCAAACCTGTCAGGCACAGCGGCCCCAGCAGGCAGACCTATAGCTTACTGACACCCTTGTTTCCAGACCGGCAAACTTATAATGTGGCCCGGTAAAACCAGCACGGCTGCCGCCAGTATCATTTTTTTTCCGGTGCCCGCCATTGGGCAATTACCAAGTCATTACGGCCCAGCCAGACCCGGTAGTTGCCCATTCGCAGGTGCTGGAAAAAAATGCTCCACATTCCCATTTGAGCCCCATAGGGCTCAATGGGAATGGGGAGATCGGATGCAGCGGCCTCATTCGTAAATGGTGCCGGTGCATCAGACTAGCTCTGCTCACGAGTGCCGGGATAGCCGCCAGGTCAGACCTGGCAGGCGGGAAGGCACCGTGAGCAGAACTCGTAGTTTGCCCAACCGGTAACAATGGTACCAGCAAGCTTACCGGTACCGTTACCGGACCGGCAAACTTATGATGAGGCCCAATGTCTTTATGGATACAGGGTTTGTGCACTTTTCAAGCCACCTTTTTATAAACCTAGAAATACGTAACATTGGTATGTTTATAAGGCTTGAAAGGTACACAAACCATAGTAGTGCGCATACAAATATATAAATGCTCACATACATTTATATATTTGTTTGCGCACCGTACAATGATTTGTGCACGTTTTAGGCCACGCCCGCAATGGAAGCCACGCCCCCAAACGAGGGCCCCCCCTCAATTTCTTACCCCACTTAAAGCACTGGGAGGCGGAGAGTGGCAGAAGGGCGGTGTGCGCAGCATGCCTGACAGGGTGTTTTGGGGCCAGAGAGGCTTGAGAAGAAATGTTGAGAACTGGTATTTGTGATATTCAAAAATCTGAGCTGAAAATATTCATTGTGCTTGTGTAATAACTTGAGGTCAAGTAAGTATAAAAGCAATGTACCAAGGGAAGTGCGGGGGGATACAACCCTACAAAACTTGTATAAGGCCCTTCTGATTGATTGATTGATATTTTATTTCTAATGCGCTCGTACACAAGTGTTTCAGAGCACGACAAGGCAAGGGAGGGGAACAGGGGAGAACAAAATAACGATCTTACTAGGCCCAGTGACATTGAGAAAGCGCAAGTGCATGGTAGAGGGAGAGTGGAAAAGTGCATGCAAGGGGGAGAAGTGGCAAGTGTGAAGCAAAGGAGAAACAGATAAATAATAATAAATAAATACATAAATAATAAAGGCAACAAACAGTGGTAGTGCAGCCAGCAATTGGCAAGTGCTGGGTTTAAGGCAGCAGACAGGGTAGGTCTGATAAGTGCAGGAAGAAAAAGGGGGGGGTGTATGGGTACTGATACAGACCCCAGTGCAAAGGGTGGCCTGGAGGCAGTGCAGGAGAGTGGCAGGGTGAACAGGTAGCTGGGCCAGGAGGACAGAGCGTGGCCAGGAGCACAGTGCCAAGAGAGAACAGATCAGCGGGGGAGAGGGGGAGCGAAGGCAGAAGAAAAGAGGAAGGTCTTGAGGCGCTTCAGGAACCAGAGATGGTTCTCCTCAAGTTTAAGAGTGTCAGAGAGGCTGTTCCAGAGGGAGTCCCCAGCCGAAGACAGAGATCTACCCCCAGCTCATTTCTTTGAAAAACGACTGACCCTGAGGGAGTTAGAGGTAGAGGAGCAAAGAGCTCGAGAGGGGAGGTATTTGGGGAGGGATAGCTGAAGGTATTTTGGACCCAGGCCCCAGAAAGCCTTGTGGACAATGCAGAGGGTTTTGAATTTAATCCTTGCATCCACCGGGACCCAATGGAGGGATTTCAGAGCTGGCAAAATACCATCCCAGGGCGTGAGGTCAAGGACAAGTCTTGCAGTCCTGTTCTGGATTAGTTGCAGAGGGCGGAGAAAAGAGGCAGGTAGATTTAGAAAGAGGCTGTTACAATAGTCCAACCTAGAGCTTGGGCGACCATGAGATTCTGGGGGAAGGAGAGAAAAGGCAGAGTACCTCTTCCATGATATAAGGACAAGATTTGTATATATAGCTTGTAAAACACAGGTGGTAAATTGGCTAAGCCATGGCCATAATACAGAGGTTTCTCCAAAAATGTGAAGCAAGCATTACAGACACACATACAAGACACCTATTAGGTGAAGAAGTTGGCCAATCGTATGGCGATATTAGAGCTCTGGAGAATGTTCCAGGGGGACGAAGGGGAAGTAGCGAGGTGTCAATGGATACTGAGCCAGCAGGAGACACCGGAGGCAGCACCGTTGGCCCCCGCTCCCCTGCCTTCTCCTGAGAATGAGAAAGAAGGAGCTGCAGCAGAAGGGTAGGGGTTATACCCTATACGGGAGCTAAAGGCAGTGGAGGGCTACATAAATCCAATATTTCAACCTCCACCATATACCAAGGAGGAGGGGCAGAAAGGGGTCGGACAGACAGACGGTGGGAAAGAAGCATGCAGTGAGGCCCAGACGAGCACCAAGGAGGGGCTAGAGGGCATATCATCGAACAAATGGGTAGGAAGGCAGATACTTCTGAAATTAGATGGGAAGGCAATGGGAGAATCAGCAAGGGCAGAAATTAATGGTCAGAAGGGGAGCCTTGAAGTGCGAGACTGGGTGGAGATAATGGAAGAAGTAGAGAGAAAGGATAAGGAAGAATAGGATGGATGTGAGAGAGCGCGTAGGGACAGGTAAAGGGAGGAGGAGAAAGAACAGGAGCACCGAGAGATGAGGAGAAGGAGGGAGCTTGAAGAGTTAGAGTGACGAAGGGAAGAAGACAAGAAGGAAAGGCAAGTTTTAGTGAGAAGGAGCAGAGAAAGTGGGGAATAGAGTGACTCGTTAGAGAGCACAAATACAAGGAGGAGGAGGAGCGTGCAATAAGAGACATAAGAACAAAGTGGGGAATGGGCATGGGAGACGAAAAAGTGGGAGGAGGTAGGCGAAACCAGCCAGACAGCAGTACCACAGAGGACAGGACTGCCACTCCATCGAACAGGACAGACGTCCGGTCCTTCGGGAGAAAGAGTAGTGGGTACCTGATTGACTTTGAAGGGAAGTTCAGCGAAGACACAACCTCCAGGAGGCTGATCTTCATGGACGATTTCGGCAGTGATATGGACACCGATTCAGACGGGGATGCAGAGGGAAGTGAAGACAAGGGAAGAGGATGGCCAAGCATTGGTCGATGGGAAAAGTGTAGATAGAAACGTGACATGGGAAGCAGGAAAAGACACAGGGGGATTTACGGGTTACAAGTACGATTGATCACAACAGTCCAGAGATGCATCACGCAGTATGGACGATCTGACCCCATACATGCAAAGGCTTAGAGATCTTCCAGGTTGAAGGAAGGGGGTGCCGGCAAAGGCATGTAATCACATTAAAGACACTGAGAGACCTGATAGGAAGATAAGGCTGACACAAAAGGTGAATGGGGAAATCGGGTTCACAGAGTTGCCCTTACTGGACAAGGGAGGGGGTGACCTCAATAAATACCACGGGAGCACAGAGACAAGGAAAACATGAGGTACTGGCTACCCTCATTAACCACGGGTGTGGGAGAAATGAATATATGAAATGTAAAGTATGACAGCTGGACAGAAATTAGCAGTGGGGGAAGTAAATGGGCTACTTGTGCCAATCCTCGAGGAAGCCGCTGATGATGTATGGAGAAGGGCGGGGTACACAAGAGTAACCACTCAGGACACGGCACATGATGGTGTGCCATTTGCTGACTGCCTGTGGCTGTATGGCAAGCAATACTGACGCAGTACCCAGACACTTCAGACATTAGTGTGATTATGGCACGCAAAATGGGGGAAGACGATTCAAGAGCTTTGGTGCCTTAAAACGCGAGAAACTTGGGACAAAATAGTGGCATTATTCTACCACATATTATCCCAAGGTTTGCCAGAGCAGGTGCAAAGGCAACTGAAGAAATTGGTGGGGATGGAGGCAAAGCCTTGGTCAGAAATACAGCTCACTATAGTGCACTACTGTAGGTTAATGCAAGAAACACGAGGAAAAGCATGAGGAAAGAAAGATGGAGGAGGCAAAGTTAGTGCAGAAGAAGCTATCTAAATATGCCATTCAAGGGGCAGTATTGATGAGTATGGGAGGACAAGGGCACCACAGACGCAGAACACACCACCGCACACAGGAGGAGGATTCATGGGGTGGGGGATGCGCATCATGGGTTTCGAGGAAGAGGAGGGCCACCTAGAGAACAAGGTATGGCATCAGATTCAGCAGAACCGCATGGGGTCCACGGGGGGGGGTTCCAAGGATATGGGAAACAAATGCAGCAGGGCCCAGAGGGATTTTCTGGGGGATTCAAAAGACAGGGGAGAGAACCACCCCAATGCTGGGTATGTGGACAGATAGGGCATATCTAAAGGATATGCAGAAGCAGGAGAGGGGCACAGCAGAGTGGGGGAATGCAATACCAGCCAGCATACCAGGGGGAACAGAACGAGTATTACACGCAGGACCAGACACCACAACAAGGACAGGCATTGAATGCATACCCACAGACACACCAGCCCATGATGCAGGCACCACAAATGCAAGTGCCTATGCAGCAGTATTTGCAGGCACCACAGATGCCACAGATGCAGGGTAAAAGACAAGCGCACACACAGCACAGCAAATATTGCAGATGTAGAACAGCATACAACCAAACGACGGGACAGTGGCATGTGCAGACTCCATGACGACTCCCATTAGGAAACTGGGGAGGCATCACTGTAGTAGGGTGGCAACCCATTTCTAGGGAACGGAATGTCCTTATACCCTCAATTGGACAGCCCTCAGATGGACTTGGTGTGTTCAATTCCATTGATAACACCCAACCCTACACGGGTGACAATAGGTGAGAAGACTTTTTCCATTCTTGTAGACACTGGGGTGACCAAATCCTGCATACGGGAAGAGAAATATGGTATCTCAGGCGATGCCATGAATGATCAAGAATTCTATGGGGTGAGGGTAGTGGTTCCTTTTACAGACAACTTTGAATTTTCTATACGGGAGCCCAAACTATCGTTGCCCCTACTCTATTCTCAACAGACACCTGTAAATATACTGGGGAGAGACATCATGAGCAGACTTAACATGAATATTTCATTCACCGACAAGGTGATAGTGTGCTTCACACTGACGATACACCTTCTAAATGTGAGGGAAAGCATTCAAGCTTATTGATGAAGAGTACAGAGGCGGGTGCCAGTGACGAGGAGCTGTTCCAATATATGACAGCTGCGAACACATAGTCATTATCATCACCTTGAGGAGGTGTACAGAGCGTTGAGAACAGAGCTGGGTCCCAGGCCTGGGAAGACCAGTTCCAGCCAATCAGAGGACAGAAATCTAGTGGTGGATAGCAGGAGGCAATGGCCAACGGTAATCCTGTGACCCTGCAACAATGTAAGATGAATGGGTAAGCTCATAGTAATCCCACCTCTGGCATACCAGACCTCACCAAATATCTCGTGGCACCTTTAAACCTTTAAACACCATTTGCTGTATAGGCACCTTACAAATACCCAATAGATAAAAATAAATAATAAATAAATACGATGGCAGGGTTAATGTGGAGACTGGTGCTAGTTGAAGCTCGCCAAGCAGTGGGAGGAGGCGGTCTTTATACAAATTGCACAGGCTATGGGAAAGTGCAGGAGGCAAAGAAGGGGCAGTCGGTGTAGGTAGTTCAGAAGTTGGGATGATGAAGGAGATGATGTTATGGTCTGCCCAAGGACAAGGATAGTTGGAGAGGATTGATGCATGGCGAATTGAACTCTGCCAACCAGTCCAAGGTGCGGCCGTGGATATGTGTGGAAGTCAATATTCATGGTGTAGGACTTAGAGCGCTGAGGGCACTGTCCAAGGAAGTGCAGTTTCTGTCTTCCTTGCCATTGAGAGCATGGTTGAGGTCCCCAAAGACTATAAGATTTGAAGTGGACTTTAAGTTAGCAGAGAGTATTTGCATGAGATCCTCTGCACTCTCAGGTTACCATTACAGAATTTGAGATCACGCCTATTTCTCGCTTACGCAATTCCATTCTAGTTCTGGTTTTCAAAATGTTAATATATGTCCAGTTTTACAAACTCCCTACCAAATGCGTGTTTTTGGTTTACCTGCTAGCTCCCACAGCACTTCCAAATGGAATGAATGAAGAATTGAATTTGCATTGTTTTCTGTAAATTTAACATGTTGTGAATTATTACATCATAGAGATGTTTTTTCCATAGGATCCCATGTGGTATTGCTATAGCGATAGATGCATCATTCATATCCACCCTTCAGTTATATGTTCACGCCTGTATAAGAAGTGTACCAGGACTAATTAGACCTTTTCATGGTAAGTGTTGTTAGACCCTGGTTAAAGGGCCTATAGACCCTGCCACTGTTTAATATCGTGCATGCTGCATGCATGTACTGTGTTTAATTATTTCAATTTGAAAGCTGGTGCATTTTATGCCTCGATTTGTAAACTCATGTTTATAAGTGCATGGCATATTAGGCATTACTACCGATATGGTGTTACCAAACTCTGTGAGCTCTATTTTGGTGTTATCGAATCAGTAGATGCCCATGGTGGCCACTCCTTTAACTTTACGGTGTGTCTAATACTATGGGCCCGATTCATGGCATTTTTTGCACGGTTCAAAGTGGCTTTGCACTACTGAAAAGTTACTTTGCACTGCTGAAAAGTGACTTTGCACTGCTGACACAAACCCTGATTCATGGATCTGTGCAAAGCGCAAGTTTGCAGTGCAAAGTTAATTTTGCACTGCAAAAATACACTTTGCAGAGTTCCATATCATAGTGTATTTTGAGGCATGTAGACTTCGAGGTCCTTGGGCTTTATTTATGTTTGAATGCTCATCTTTTGGGCACACGCTGAAGAATAAACAGGCAATCAGAACAGAGGGGCATTTCCCTCTCACTATCAGGTATGAAAACCATGAACAGTCTGGCTACCTTTTTTTAAAAATTTTTTTATCATCATTTGCTTATTCTTTATTAGTTGGGTAATAGTACTGGCTATTTACAGCTTCGGTCATGTTGATTTCCTCTTTGTTTGTAGTATTAGGTTTTACATCATCCTTGGGTGTGTTCATGCGCTTAGAAGGACAGGTAGGATGAAGCAATGCCATTGTGCCTCTAGCTGGTACTTGAGATTGCCAGTACACATTTCCGATAAATATATCTATTATGTAGAATGAGCCCTGACAGAACTTTTGATCCAAAATGCATCGTCTGTGTTTTCTGCTGCCTCAGCCATGGGGATATTACAAATGCAGCAATACAGGATGCTGACGATGAAGATTGCTGGGATTGGTCTCTCGCTTGAATGTTGTTTTGATTGAGTTAATTATGTGTATGTTGCAGTCGTTTTCACTACATTACGGCGTCCCCAGTTCTAATGATGCAATCATTAGAATCTTTATTGAAGCATTAACTATTACCTTTCCACAGTCCACAGCTACCTGTGTGCACTGCATGAAGTTTCACCATTCAGAGTCAAGACGTTTGAAAATACAAATACCAAGCTGGAAGTGGATGACTTGCGCTCTGTATTTAAATCTCTAATTGACCGTTATCGTCTGATATTGTGATTCCTTGTATAGCCAGGTAATCCAGGCCGCTATCGTCTGATATTGTGATTCCTTGTATAGCCAGGTAATCCAGGCCGCTATCGTCTGATATTGTGATTCCTTGTATAGCCAGGGAATCCAGGCCGCTATCGTCTGATATTGTGATTCCTTGTATAGCCAGGGAATCCAGGCCGCTATCGTCTGATATTGTGATTCCTTGTATAGCCAGGGAATCCAGGCCGCTATCGTCTGATATTGTGATTCCTTGTATAGCCAGGGAATCCAGGCCGCTATCGTCTGATATTGTGATTCCTTGTATAGCCAGGGAATCCAGGCCGCTATCGTCTGATATTGTGATTCCTTGTATAGCCAGGGAATCCAGGCCGCTATCGTCTGATATTGTGATTCCTTGTATAGCCAGGGAATCCATGCATTCAAGTGCAAATAATCCAACATATAATCAAATGTGCCTCTTTTAAATGTTTTGATCTTAGCTTTGGGAGTTTTGGATGTGCTACTGTATTAATGTATTCACATCTTTTATAACTTTGTTTGCTTCAAACAAGTGTGTGTTCCTTTCTTCAGGTAAGTTTTTGGCTTAATTATTTTTGAATTGTTATTATAACCCTAGAGGGGCAGCGGGAGTGGGTGGTGTCCTTTCAGCCAATGAGGAGGCTTGGAGCGGGAGTGTTACCACATGGTACAGCCGGCATCTTCCCCCTCCGGCTTGATTCCTTTATGCTACCCCTGCACCTACCGTGACCCAACCCCAACTTACACCCCCATTTTCCACACATTCCCTCCCCACTTCCCTTCTGCTTCCTTGATGGCTGCTGGCACCGGGAACAGTAGTGTCCCCAGCACAGCTCCAGCGTCCGAATGGCCGCCATGCAAAGGAAAAGGGGATCCATGGTGGCTGTGAAGAATTTGACCATCCTCACAGAGTGCGCCCGCCTGGGCTTTTTTGAATTTTTTTAAAAATGAAAATGAATGATGTGAGATCAGTCTCTGAGAAATGTGCGAGGCCACTCCACGCACATTTCATCTGCTTCCCGCACAAAACGCATAGTCATGTGTACTCCGGGAAGACACAGCCTACAGGTGCCGTCTTCCTCTGTCATATTCAGCTGCAATGTGACAGCCCCGGGTACATCAAAGCATCTCAAGAAGGGGAAAAAGGCACACCTTCCCCCAGCCATGGGCAGCCTAACTTAACTATCAAAGGCTCCATGGGTCTGCATTCCTTTTGTCGAATCCAGCTGGTGGCAGTGCATACTAATGAGATAATTGAGGCAAGGCTGAAGGGGCTTGATTGCCGGAAAGACAACAGGAAAGGCGGGGCTAACACCCCTTTGGTATGCCAGGTGTCAACTTGAAGCTAGTTCCCACCCCTCTGTATGAAAGGCAGTGTAATGCATGTCTGGGTCCACTATTTACCATAGGCAAACCCCTTCAAAGCGGACCCCTTTCAGAGGGATTATGTGATTTAGGGGAGACAAGAATTCTGTTATCACCACATACTTCAAGGGAGACCTGCACTTTAATCAAGAGTCACAGAGTGCTCAGTTAACCAGAGAGACACTTTGATCTACAACAGATGTTGACACCCCTTACCTTTTCCTATTGCAGAGCACTTTGGTCCTGACCTCATGCAGAGCATAACATTGTTGGTGGGGATCCAGGATTGGTTCATTAAGGTAGGCTTAGCCTGCACCAATCACTGGGACCCATTTGGCTTTAAAAGAGGACTGAACCCCTCACTTAGCAGATCATCTGATGACCTCGAAATGAGTAAGAAAAAAGGCTAATTTGGACCCAGGTTGAATGTACAGTCTACCTTACATCTTACGCCAGTTAAGGAAGTCCAGGAGTTCCAGAAGGAAAGCAATATCTCTCCCCTAAACATCTCCCAGGGATCAGAGGGAGATACCGGACTCAGAGGACCTGTCCAGCAGCTCCAGAACCGTTACCCAGCCAGCTCATGTCACGCACTCCACTCGTCCCTCTGGGGGTTCCATTCCTCATCCCCGTGCCCCTAACACCCCTCGCCCTCTTGCTCGGTTCTGGGACTCACAGGTTCTCTCTTTGCCCCAGAGCCACGGCGCCGATTGCCACAAAGCTTGGGTCGGCATGCTGTTTGCCCGCGGAGACGTCTGCTCCTTTGGCGTCTTCCGTGGCGGCTGCTATACCGGCTTCTTCCGCGTCACATGACTGCCACCTTCCGCTCACGTGTTTCTGGACTACACTCACGTGATGCGGTTGCGGGTCATGTGACCGGGAGGAAATAGCAGCGCCAGTATTTAAACGGCTGTATCGCGGTGCTTCGGTGCTTCACAGCTGTTTCCTCGGATTCCTGTACGGCGCTACTTACCTTCTGTCTCACCTTTTGGATTTTGACCTCGGATTTGTTTCACGGACTGGCAGCGGATAACCCTTGGCTCTGGTGCTTACTTTTGGATCATCGTTACGACCACGGACTGCTTCACGGACTCCTACTACGTTCCGCCTTTCTTGTGCGGATTCTGGCATCAGGTGGGCCCGGCACTTGCAACGTTGCTGGGATTGCTACACAGTGAGAGGAACAGCCTTGCTGGGTCTCGGAACCTCCCCCATAGGTACAACCGCTACTCCACAGACGCCTTTTGGTAAGACCGTTCCACTTACTTGTTGATTGGTTGCCGGTTCTGTTTTGGCTTGACACTTAACCGGTGTTTCCTTTACAGTGGTTCGGGGTTCCACGAGTACCGCAGTTCCGGAAGAACAAATCCCACCTGTGGCCTCAAAGGCTGTACAGAGAGTGACTTTGATTCTCTCTGTGCGGCACTTGTGGACAGAGGACTCTTCTGCTACACGACAGTCAAAACACAACAGCTCACAGCGTGCCATGCTAGGTTCTGCTAGCAAACCTCCTAGGTGGGAAGTTCCTGCGAGTCTCTGGACAAAGGACTTGTCCCTGGGGGATATCTCAGTGGTAACGTGCTCGCCTTGGAAACACGACAACACGAAGCAACACAGGTTCGATCCCTGGGTCCGTGCTTAGAAACCTCTGGGTATTTGAAGCGCGTTATAAATACGCAACTAAGACATATTCCTGTAACATCGCCTCGATGTCTCCGGGTTGTGTGAGCGCTTTAAAAATATAAATAAATAAAGGACAAGGCCATTGCTGCAATCACTCTCCTGAGCTTTGTGCCATCCACCTTGAAAGGATACAAGCGCTGCGAAGACGCTTGGAGGAGTGCCACACAAGCATCATCCAGCGTCCATCTTTTAAGGACAGTCAAGTCCTCGAACCGCATCCAGCTACATCGCTGACTGTTGTCATGCGCAGTCACAAGAGCCGTTCGAGCCGCCTCGATCAGCATTCCAGATCCGGCGACCAGCACAGAGACAACGATTCTTGGCCCTAAGCCGCTGCCCTGGACAGGCTGCAGACGTCCGTCCAGCCTCGCTTGCCTAACTGCCTGCCGCTTGGTACCCACAGCTGTCTCCCGACACTAACTCTGTCTCCAGGGCTGTGAAGCGCCCTGGAACCGCCTCAATGCTATCGAGCACCAAACACTTCTTCAGCACAAAGTACATTGTGGTTCTGCCCCCCTGGTCCTACTCCGAAGGCCCCTAGAGACAGTTACAACCCTTTGCCCCTTGGTGCTGAAACCAAATAACCTTGAACAGTAAGACTGATTACTTTACCAACTACCCTCTATCAGTATCCAGAGTGCATCTCTTTCCCTTGTGATACTGTCTGTCCTCTGTGTTCTTTTACAGTGTGGGTTGTATTTTGTAGTGTGCTACAACTGTCTTTTGTAGTAATAATAAAGTAGATCTTTTTATACAACCTTGACTGGGCAGTCCCTTTTATCATTGGGTAGTAATTGTATTTTCACTGTGTTGCAACTAACCAACGATCCACTGCCTTGCGGAGATAAGCATGCAGTTCCGTCCATGTTACCAAAAATTGGACAAGGAGGTTTATAATTGACTTGAGTTCCAATCGGTTCGGATTCTTTCTGGTGTACTAGAGGTGTGTGGCTGATTGATGGTTTAGAAACCGATATTCATCCCTGGATCACTGGTGCCCCGGAAGTTGATTTGTGACAGTGGGCATCTTTTTTTTTGTTTAAGTTGCAAAACTACTAATCTGTTGTTTCACAACTTAAACACTAATAGTATCCCGGTACAAGTGATTTAAAATAATTTGCCATTTCAAAGCAAGGTTCTCATTTTATTTGCATGAATTGGTTTTAACAAATATTTAGTCCTCTTCTAATTCTTTTAACTTTGTACAATGTTGCCATGCTAATAGAATGTAAGCTAACATTAACAAGCTCCCTTCAAATTTTTTTTATTTTTGTACTGACATTACCATCTCAGAAATTCAAATTAAATTCCTGTGTTCTTTCATTGATTCCAATATTCTATTGGCATCCTCCTCTGTGAAGCCTAAACACTAACAAGTCCTTAAGTGGCATCAAATGTTCCTGAAAATTTAATAATTTGTTGCAAAAGCCCACTGAAAACCGTGATTTTACTGATCTACCATTTAGTTACTTCCAGTTGTTAGAAGAAACATGCAAGCAATCTAAAGATGAATTAAATCAAACTGATAGAACCAGTTCTGCTTTAATGAATGCGGACAAAGGAATAAAAAGGGTTAATCCCCAGTACATATGGACTATAGTGCCCAAAGAATGTGTCACACGCCACAAACCATCTCTCGAGTGCACAGACAGAACTCTCAACTCTCTAGATGACTTCCCCAGAATGACCAAGAACATCAGAAGTGTGTGCCTTGCATTGGTACAGTGTCAAACTCAGTCTGTTGCTTGGACCTCAAAGAAAGTTCGGCCTGATGAAGGTCACTGAAATGTGGGTGATTTCGGTTCTGGAGCTGCTGGATGGGTCCTCTGAGTCCGGTATCTCCCTCTGATCCCTGGGAGATGTTTTGGGATTTGCTCAAACTGGTTGAAGCAAAACGAACTATGAGGGCCTCATTACAACCCTGGCGATATGGGTTTACCGGCGGTATGGCGCATTACGAGATCAGCTCGCGGGACCCGCGGTTTTACCAGACATCTTTAGCGGGTCCCGCGAGCGGCCCAGCATGCTCCCCATTCCCATTGCCCTATGGGGGCTCAAATGGGAATGGGGATGGTCCGGGTCCGTGTTCCCTGATTGGGGAAATACCGGGCCCTCCAAGGTCAGAATGGCCCGGTATTTCCCCATTCAGGGAACCCAGACCCGAGTTTGGAGGCAGCCATGCCCTTATTAAGGGCATGGCTGCCTCCAAACTCCTAATGATGCCCTGAATCTTTTTTACAGTTATGTTGTCAGTGGTTCTATGTACCTTCAATGACGCACATTTTTTCAAAGTCATTTTTGGAGAAAAAAATCATCAATTTTTAAATGTTCTATTTTGGGCCCCCACCCCCAAACCATCCCTTCCCTATACTATTATCCCTTCCCTAAAATCCTTCCCACCCCTTTTGACCCCTTATCCCTCTGTATATATCGATTCGTTTTTTTAAAAAAGTAATTTTATTCATTAGAAATTACTTTGAAAAAACACCTGTTGATGAAAGAACGCAATACTGTTGTCAGGTTGTAGAGTGGTCAGTTTAGAGATACAGTTACCACAGCAGAATGCAAGAAGGAAATTGATTTCCTTAGCTGAAAGGTTACTTATCTGAGATAAATAATGCTATTTACAGCATCCTAATTACTGATCGATATATTTTATTCAAAATAGTTTTCCTTATGTTCCACCATCAGCGTCAGGTTTATGCCTAAAAATATTGTTTTTAAATGAAGTGCAAAGGGTCATTGTTTCCTACTGCACAGTCTCTGTTTTTGCTGATTATTTTACAGATGTTCAGGTTTTCTTGTCTTTTTGGTTCATGCATTGTTTTTGTATATCTCCCCATTCTTCCCTTTTAGAGCCTCTGCACCGTACTTCCCATTGCCAAGATTGCCCTCTTAAGGGTGACAGCTCCCAACTCTGAGGGTCTGAAACAGTATGGAGCCACTAAGGTAAGGCTCGCCACATGCCCAGAAAGGAGCACATTATATATTATTACAGTAAGGAAGGTTAAATTGCCCGGTTGAGAGGATTGACCACTGTAAGTACAGGAAAAGAATCTGAAAGGAAATTAATTTCTTTGTGGCACTTA
This sequence comes from Ambystoma mexicanum, assembly GCF_040938575.1. Lineage (NCBI taxonomy): Eukaryota > Metazoa > Chordata > Amphibia > Caudata > Ambystomatidae > Ambystoma > Ambystoma mexicanum. Next base: position 1,094,879,447 of record NC_090929.1, read on the forward strand.
GAAAGCAACCTCACTCAGACAACGGATGCACATTATTTGTCTGCACCCAACAAGGCTGAAACACGTGTCTGGAGTTGCTGATGGCACTCTTGTACAGAGGAGAATTGTCTAGCATTTCAGTGCTGAACTGCCCTTCTGGGTGGGATCAGAATGATATGTAAATGAATATTTGTCCTCTGTGAAGGGTGCAGTGAGCTAAAACGTGGTTTTAGGCCCTCCTGAGTGAAAGAAATGCCACAGAACGTGGGCACGATGTATTCCAAAAGTAGTTGTTCATAGCCTCCATGAAGACATAGAAATATATCCCTACTCATCAAATTGATCAACTTCTGAAATAGTGTATTAAGAGCTGAAACAGAAAAACTGAACAGGGCGCTAGTTCAGTTCTAGAAACACCAACCGACAGAAAGCAACATACACTGATGCAAAACTAGAGGAGATCTAGTCCACTGCCAAACCGCAAACCTCAGAACCCAGAAGTCAGGCCCCTGAATCCTGACCACTAAACCTGGCAAAACCATGTGATTGTGGACAAATAAAAACTCAATGTGCCTCACATTCACTAGCGGGCATATTTGAAGTAAGCAACAAGTCACCCCTCTAAGTGGTAACTATACAAAAAACGCACCACCCATGCAGGATCCAACCGTCCACAACCCTGATCCACATAAGATCCCGTTTGAAACTCTCCAAATTTTAAATTATATATAAATACAAAAATACAATACATAACAATGGCCAATCATAAAGGGCACATCTCATGCCGAAGCATGCTCACCCACAGCAGCACCTCCTGCAAGGCAGGGTTCCTTGACAGAAAAGTCTGGTAAATGATAGACAACAATGTTTGGTGCGTGGTGAAAATTGCCTGGGGCCTGCTATTTAAAGGAGACAACGGAAATACCTAAAAGGTGTGTTGCAGCTTGTCTAATGTAGAATCTGGAGACTGGGCTGCAATCCTGGCACTGCACATCACTAAAATTGTATGATTCTGGGTAAATTACCCCACCTGTGTATCAGTGTGCTTGTCTGGCAAAGCTGGCTATACATAAAACACTGACTACTATCAGATGTAAGTGCTCGATAGATTGCCTTTAGTATAGTCTTCAATTGTTCTTAATAATTATTTGATTTGCCTGAATCTTAGGACTCATAGATCAATGAACTCACAGGATACTCACTATGGTTAATTATTTCCTTAAGCATTGCTGAGGAGTCCTGGTTGATATACATGACAGCAAATGCATAAAAGCGAGAAGTCTGTATACTGTAAAAAAAAAAAAAATCTCATCCTTTGTACTGGCTTAATGATATAGATCTATTGACAACTTCAGCTGTGGAAAATGTTAAGTTTATCAATACTATTCACCTATCTCCTGCTCATTCTCCCACATTTGAGTTCACTATCTCCACAATCATGGTCCCCTACGGCATACATATTATCTCTCTCTACGGCCACCTGGTTCGGTAGGTCAATTCTTCAACCACATCTGATTTACTATCTCCCGATCACCGCCTCATTGTCATTGGTGACCTCCCCTCTCTTTCTGCGGCTGGCTGCAAAATATGGTCAGTAGAAATCTATCAAAAGCACAACATCACATGGTTTGGGCGCCAGATTCCAAAACAAATGAATTATTTATGTTCAGAAACAATTGCCACATTAAGGCTGGTTGGGCTGTGTAAGAGACTGTCAAACGACAGGCCTGGGCTGAGGCAATTATTGCGTCTGCATCACAGGAAGTGATGTGATGTGGCCCATAACCCTAAGGACATTTCAGCTACGGAAATAATTGATGTAAAAGACAAAAATACGGATGCATCAAAAAGATAAAATTACTAACACATACAAACATCTTCACATCTTCTACGTGAACGTGGCAGCCTCAAAATGACAAAGGTAAAAATGTTAGCTGCTGGATTACCATTTTATGGGGAATGCCACCTTGTGTGCCTTCATTTACCGCCATCGATACTCATTTCTTTGGTGAACTGTATGGGGGCAGAGGGTGGTACGGAAATGTTGCGGCTTGTATTTCTTTCTGCTGGCATTCTATCACCAACACAGTGAACCTGAACAATATTAACTTAGGTTCTGCCTAATGCTTCCTTTACTTCCTGTGGTCATCTTGGAGCAGCCCTATCTCCAGCTGAAGGCTACAAGAGGCTCCTTTGGGAACATCAATCAGGATGAAATCGCCTTGTCTCAGCAACACCAGGGAGAATATCAGAGAGGCCAACCACTGATTGAGTGTGCGATCAGGTGAAGAGAGCATTCATCATCCCTTTTGGTTTTTGGCTTCACTTGCTGCCTGGAACTTAACTTCACTTCGAGTGGCCATCTTGGAATTGTAATTCCCCAAAATATCGAATAAAAAATGCTGAATACGCATTTGGGATGAGCAAAAATGACAAATAATAGTATACCAAACTGGGGTTGCAGGGGTTTCCGCCTTCCCATGTTCAGTATCGCATTAAACTGAAAGGGGGGTTGGGGGGGTGGGGATCCCCATGTTCGGAAAAAGGTGATTCTTATTTTTTAAATGCAGTATGCCAGGAAGACTTACTTGTCCATCCGATCAGGATTAGAGGAAGACGGATTTGTGTGTTATTACATATATGGACGCTTTAGCGTTCCGAGTAGTGGACCACAGAAAAAAGGGAATCCATTTGGCTGCTCAGCTCCAAGAAAATGAATCTTTGCAACTGCATATGTGAATCAGAGCAGGTACACAAATATATCTTGTCGTACGACCGCGTGGTTGTCATTTTGCGATTTTGGGCAAAGAAGTAATACTAACAACGTCCTTGCATTGTGAGAATGCAGGGATTCAGTGTTTTCATTCTTTGAATTAATGTGCCTCATCGTATTCTGCCACGTTGTTTTCAGCAACATGATTTTCATGTAGATCCTCTTGGATTAGTGACCAGTTTCTGTTGCCATCTTGGATCAGTGAAATCACTTCCTGTGGTCATCATGGATCAGCCCTATCTCTCGCTGAAGACCACAAGAGGCTCCTCTGGGAGCATCAATCAGGAAGAAATCGCCTCATCCTAGCAACACCAAGGACAATATCAGAGAGACCAACCACTGTTGGAGTAGGCGAGCAGGTGACGATAGCGTGTGTCATTCCTTCTGGTTTTTGGCTTCACTTTCTGTCTGGAACTTCACTTCCAGCAGCCATCTTGGATTGGTGACATCACTTCCAGTGGCCATCTTGGAATGGGGAAATCACTTCCTGTGGCCATCTTGGATCAGGGACATCACTTCCTGTGGCCATCTTGGATCAGCCCTATCTCCAGCTGAAGGCCAGCTCCAGCTGAAGGCCATCATGAAGGAAGAAATCGCCTCATCCCAGCAACAGCAGGGGCAATATCAGAGAGACCAACCACAGATGGAGTAGGTGATTAGGTGACAAGAACATGTGTCATTCCTTCTGAACTTCCTAGGGGTGTCCAGTCAGGGGCATCCCAGTTAAGCCCGGAACAGCAAAGGGTGTAAGCCAGCAATGGACCTGCCTCTTTGCCTATGAGCCTTTGCTTTTCTGTGTCCTGTTTCCACCTCTCTTCTCATTCCACTACTCTCTCAATTTACAAAGCCTATTTCAACCCTTACTTCCATTATACATCCTCTTCACGCATTTACACCCAATGCCTCTGTATTTCTGAGACATAATATCACTATGCTTCTATTGCTCACTCCCTTTCTATTGCTCTTTGGAATGCAGTCTGTCTGCAATAAAACCTCATTTACCTTCTTTCTTTCTCATTCGCCTTCTCTTGATCTCATTACCCTTACTGAAACCTGGATCTCACAATCTGACTCTGCAACCCTTGCTGCCTTTCATGACCCTGTCTACACCTTAACTCACTCTCCCTGCCCCACTGACAGCGGTGGTGGTGTAGGACTGTGTTCATCCTCCAAACTTCCTATCTCTCCTACTCCCATATCTCCTGCTAATTCTCCATCATTTGAATCACACCCCACTATGGCATTCATATTATCTCTCTTTACCGGCCCCCATGTCCGGTCGGTCATTTCCTTAACCACATCTAACTTATTGTCTCGCTCCCTCCTGATCACCACCTCAATGTCATTGGCAACCTCCCCTCTTTCTCTGCTGCTCTATCTACTGACTTTAACTTTTTTTCCTAACCACTCACTCTCTTCTGTCCACTCTCTGCCCTTAGTCAAATGGAAACTCCCTTGACCTTATTCTCATCTCCTCTCAACTCTCAACTCTCCTCATCTCCTCTCAACTCTCTGCCTCTAATATCTCCACCACACTTTCTCCCTCCATTCGCTCTATCGTCTTTGACTCAATCTCCACTCCTTCTTCTTCCTCACTCTCTCCATCTACTACAATGATTATTAAGTTCAAGCTCCAAGTTCAGGTTCCCCCCCTCCAAACTCCCTGAAAACCTTTCTGACCTACACCACTCTCTCTCCTCCTATGCTGAACTCACCTTCCCATCCATAATGAAGCCTTCACTAACTTTAAAACTGCTCTTTATGCTCCCTTTCTCTCTCACTATCCTCTTACTACATGCACTCCTAAATCCTCCCCTCCACGGCTCTGGATTACACCTCTCATCAGCACCCTGAAAACAGAAATACCGAAAAATACTCACACTTGGCGAAGGTCAGGACACTCCTCTGTTCTGCAATTCTATCTGACTGTTCTTCAAAATTATTCTTCTACTCTTGACTATCCAGAACGTGACTTCTCTCTCTCTCTCTCTCTCTCTCTCTCTCACTCTCTCTCTCTCTCTTTCTCTCTCTCTCTCTCTCTCACTCTCTCTCATTTTGTCTCAATCCTCCCAACCTAGGCACCTCCAAAAAATCTCTCAACTCAATTCTCTCATGTCCTAAACCCACCTCCATCTCCACTACTCTTTCTCCAAATGATATTGTTCCCTACTTTGTGTCTAACATTTCTACCATTCACAATACCCTTGCTAATTATGTTTTCAATCCCCTTCGCCTGCTCACTTGCCTCCACCTCTCCTACCCTCCTCTCCAACTACTATGTCTCCCCTTGCCCCAACAACCCTGATGAAATTATTGCCCTACTCCTCAAGCTTAACCCTCCCTCTGGCCCCACTGTCCCCACACAGTGTGAAGCACATAGCTCTCAGCTCTTCTCTTGACAATTCCACTTTTCCCTCACTGGTCATACCCAGTCTCTTTCTCTTCCTCCTTTTATTTTTGCTGTGTAATCCCTCACCTGTGGTGTCCCTCAAGGCTCTGCTCTCTCTCCCCTTCTCTTCAATCTGTATATTCACCCTCTTGCTAATCTGATACACTCTTTTAGGCTCCGGTGTTTCTCTTATGCTGATGACACGCAGATCTTGGTGAGGTTAGATCTATCTCTTCCAGCTTCGGCTGACCGCTGCAGTTCCTGACTTTTTGCTATCCATCTGTGGATGGGCAGGAACTGGCTTAGCCTCAATGGCAATAAAACGGAGGTACTGGTAGTAGGCTCCTCTTCAGCATCTTCTGGCTGGTCCTCAGCTTTTTGACCATCTGACCGTGGCCCTTTGCCCACGCTCTCCTCAATGGTTAAGAACTTGTGCGTCAAGCACTCTGACTCGCTTTCCATGCAGAACCAGATGAGGGCAGTCTGCCAGTCGGTTCACTTTAAACTCTGCATATTGCGGAAAGTTCTTCCTTACCTTCCTATTCATCTCTGGTGATTGGTTGTATCCTCCCTCACATCCGGCTCTCTAGATTATTGCAATGCGCTATACCTGGCCCAGCGGAATACCTTCTTCAGTGACTGCAAGTGCTGGACAATTCGGCAGCTCGATTAGCAGTGGGGGCTCCTCGGTTCTGTCAGACTACCCCAATTCTGTTACAATTGCACTGGCTCCCAGTGGCCAAGCATATTCAATTCAAGGCCCTTTGTGTGGTCCATCGTGCTTTTTATGGTAAAGGTCTGGAATATTTACAGGCCGAAATTCGACCCTATGTTCCTGCTCGGTACCTGCGCTCTGCTTCATCTCTGAGGATTACGGTCCCATGTTTCATGCATGTGCGTGTGGGGGGGGGTGCTCCTTCTCAGTCGCGGCAGCCACGCTTTGGAACTCCACTCCTTTGTTCCTGCGCGTTATGGAGGACACCTCTCATTTCACCAGGCTTTGAAGACTTACCTTTTTACAGTTTAAGTCTTGTTTCTGCCTAGTCCCCGGACCTTTAGCGCCATGATGCCCTAACTGGTGTAGGTGCGCTCTATACATTCTTGTTGCATTACATTACATTCTTAAATACAGTTACGGCCATCCATCTGCTTAAGAAATCTGGTCTAGATCCTAACTGTACTGTCAACTTTCACCCTGTCTCTCTTCTACCACATTATTCCAAAATCCTAGAGTGAGTAGTATTCAATCGACTCACTGAGTTCCTTGATACTCCCAACTTCCGGGACCCTCTTCAAACTGGCTTTTGACCTCTGCATTCTACTGAGACAGCTCTCCTCAATGTCAGCACTTCATCTCTTCCTTTCTGCATGCAAACCTTTCATCTATTCTTATTTTTCTAAACCTCTCTGCTGCCTACGATACTGTCGACCATTCTGACCTTCGCTCTGCATTATCTCTCCTTGGCATTAGAGATAAGGTGCTCACTTGGTTTGCTTCATAACTTGCCTCTAGACAGTTTCAGGTGTCCTGGAACAGCTTCACCTCCCCACTCACCCCCCTTAGTGTTGGAGTTCCCCAAGAGTATGTCCTTGGTCTGCTTCTCTTCACTCTCTATAGTTCAGCTCTTGGCGCCCTGATCGCCTCTTAAAGTTTCTCCTATCAACTCTTCAGTGGTGACACTCAGATCTTCTTCTCCTTTCACTCCTTATCCGACGAGTTGTTGTAAACTGCCTCACTGCCTTCAACTATTGGATGGTGCTCACTCATTCATGCTCAACTCCACTAAGACTGAAGTTCTCTACTTCCAAGCAAATCAGGCCATCGTTTCCTCTCCGCCTCTTCTCTCCAGACTCCCTTCCTTACTCTGCTTCCGCTCATATCCTTGGTGTCATCTTCAACCGATAACGCAACTTCTCGCTCTTCATCTTCAAATCTGCCACTGCAGCCAGACTCAACCTCCCCAATATCAGAAAAGACTATCATCCTCTTCCTTTCAATACTGCTAAACAGCTAATATCTGCCTTAGTCCTGTCGAGACCTGACTGGAAGGCCAGTCTCCTCTCTAGCATTCCCAACTACGACCTTCATAACTATGCTTTTTCACATCTGGACAAAGTCATCAACTTTGCGGTCAACACACCTTTCAACCTTTCTCGCGTTATCTCTATCTCCTCTGCCTGCCACCAGATTGGCTGGCTATCAATGAAACAGAAGCTAAGCATACAATTCTTCTCATCATCTTCAAAACTATCCATGAACTCGCCCCACCCTACCTATCTGCTCAACTAACTTCCTACTCTTCTCTTCAAGCATTAAAATCATCCTCAGTTTGCCTCCTTGCCACCACTCAAACCCCCTGTTCTCCCACTTGTTTCTACTCTCTCCTCGCTCCCGTACTCTGGAATGCTCTTCCTCTCCCTCTCCGTTCTACTCCATCTCCACCACTACATAATTCAAACCTCAAGCTCTTCTTGCTGAAGAACCTGTTTCTTAGCACTCTACGCTACTAAATCACCCTGTTTTCCTCTCTTCCTACCCTTAATGTACAACCCTACAGCATTTTTCCATCACCCTCCTCCCTTGATTCAGCCCTCTCTCTGCCATCCCATTTCTATGACATTCTGCCTGTCGTCATCCCTGGTTTATGTTACCGCCTTCCTCTGCAACTTGTGGTCTTCAAGTGACATTCTCTCACCCCATTGTAGATGACTCATGTCCTATGCTCTGGTATCAATGATACATTCTGTATGCGTTTTTTTGCCAAAAATGCCTTGCTTTCCCTGTGATTTTTATTAATAAATAAATAGTTTAATGAACAAAAATAAAGCATATGCTAGGGGCTCAGTCCTTCTGTGTTTGGGCACCCCAAATGGAATGATCATAGGTCAGGGTCTCTATCTTCTTATGCCAGTACAGACTCACATAAGCAGCTGCTGCCATCATATGCCAGTTATACATGCAATGTAAGTCTCCCATTCCCAGCCAGATGATGACTTTCTATGTAAAAATTTTTTCAAAAGCCCAGAAAATGCCATTTTATGCCAAGTCATGACATGTGTGCTGGGTAAAGCCTCACATGCAGGTGCGGCCATCAAGCCAAAGCCAGCCACAGGTGGCGTTTTGTACTGATTTCTTATGTCAGATGTGGTTCTAAGAGAGTTGCCCGCAGGCCAGTACTGCTGAATGTCCAGCTTGGGTGCTGTGGGAAAACACTTTGCCATGGACAGCTGCTTCCCAACCCCCCTCTTCTGATGAAGGGACACCTCTGCTTCAGCCTCTCTCCCTTTGGCCCTCGCACATCCGTCCTCACCGCCCTATCCCCCCTGATTCCATCCGCCTCGGCCATCCTCTCCATGTTCTGGGTTTCACCAGTATAGCACAGTACCTAATAGCTTTGCCAGAATCCAGAACTAGTTTCATTGCTCACCTGCCCAACATTAGGGGCCTCATTACACGGACGGCGGTAACCATGACGGTATTAGCGCCATGGTTGCCGCCGGTATTTTACCGAGTCCGCCATGGTGAATGGCGGAATTACCGCCCTATTCCAAGGTGTGTGGTGGCGGTAATTCCCCTTTCACCGTGGCACTTCCCCATTCCCATTTTTGCCCCCATAGGGCTCAATGGGAATGGGGAAGGCAGTAATTACGGTACCGCAAATTGCGGTTCCCTAATTACCTCCTAGCTCCCTTTGCGGGTCCCGTCCTTAACGGCTGGTAAAACCAGCCGTTAAGGTAGGGTCCCACAAAGGGACCTTGTAGTAAGGCGGTAAGGGTTTACCGGCACTGGTACCCTTACCGGTACCAGTAATCCCTTACCGCCATCCGTGTAATGAATGCACTGTCAAATATTCCCCATGTTGGGGCTGACTTTCTTCAATCTAGACTTGTATTGTACCAACCTAACATGTCTCTTCGATCAGCTAATCGGTTCTTACTGGTTGTTCTTCATTTTCAGCAGGCTCGAGCAGGAGGAAGATTCTTCTCTGTGCTTGCCCCCTTACTATGGAATGCTCTTCCTCCCCAGCTTCGCTACATTCCCGATTTCAGTTCCATTCGAAAACAGTTAAAAACCTTCCTGTTCTAGTTCTGACGTACAGCCACACATCCTCTGTTCAGTGCCTTGAGGCTGTTAGGTCTTGCTGCGCTCTATACATTTTGATACAATACAATACAATACAAATAGTCCTCTGTGGTAGATAAAGGGCAAACCAATTTGCTTGCACTTTTGGTATTCGACCGGTGCCATACAACATCAAACGCAAGGAGTCAAACGAGGGGCACCTTATGCGAACATGGGTCATATAGCAACTCTGATCAAGTGTACTATTATGAGCCTAAACTTCAAGACAGGTGAACAATCAAGCTGCTATAAGTGTGTACTAATAAAACAGTTCAAGCACCATATGCCTGAGAGTGGAAGTAAACGTGGTACATGGTGGCATGCCCACTTTTGGTTAGCAGTTAGTTTTCAATTGATCTGTACAAATACTCTGAAGATGGCAAGCCAGTCCCCCAGTGATACATTCCGTGGGTTAATATGGCCTTATTTTAGAACCAGGTCAACAACAATAGGATAAACCCAGAGGGAACACACTGAGGGCCTTCATTTTCTAAGTCCACAGATTGTAAAAGTGGAAAAACATGTACTCCATTGTGGTTTGGAGGAATTACTCCTGGGAGGTAAAGTGGAGGACATACTGCCTGTCAAGCTCAGGAGGTAGCTCTTCCACATTCTCTCCAAACACATGATAATGCACTGCGGTAAAAGTGGTGGTAATTCCTGTCGCAGTAGGGAGGGGGGGGCCTGAAAAGTATTCGAAGTGCAATTGCTCTGAAAGAAAAAGAAATTAAAAATATGGAGCAACTTCAAGAGAAGGCCAACTCCCCCGCTCTTCAGGCTGACCTTGCGGCAAAAAGACGGGAAATCCGTTCCCTAATGGATGGGGATGAGTGATTTTTAGGCAACCCTATCGCAGCGGCGAGGTACGGGGAGGGAGATCGCCCGAGCAGAACCCTTGCATGGGCCATCAGACAGGAGAGTCGCTTGGACCCCATACTAGAAGTGGAATCTGCAGGGGGAGAACCTACCAGGGAATACAGTGGAGATAAATGAGATATTCCTCCAATGTAACAGGCAGTTGTATTCTGCCCATAGCACTGCCGGGCATGATGACATCGCCCAATGTCTTGACAGGGTGGCCCTGGGCTGGCTTGATTCGGAGGTGGCAGTGCTCCTTAATGACCCCCCACAGAAGAAGAATTCCGCAAGGTGATAAAGTCGCTCCCGAATGATAAGGCCCCGGGTACAGACGGGATAACGGCTGAATTATACAAGGCCTTTCCAGATATACTTATCCCCCACCTACGCAAGATGTTTGAGGAAGTGGCGTCCTCTGGAGTACTTCCGGAGTTCACCCGGACTGCTCTAGTTACGGTGCTACTCAATCCTAATAAGGACCCAAAAAAATGCTCATCATACCGCCCGCTGTCACTGATAACCACAGACAATAACATTTTCGTGAAGTTACTCGCGGTCCGGCTTCTCCCCCACATGCCCGCTCTGATCCTGCCAGATCAGGCGGGATTCATCCCGGGTCGATCCACTCAGAATAACCTGTGAAGACTATTCACCTTAATACACAATGTGAACCCGGACGTCCCTATTGCGGTGGTGGCCTTGGATGCGGAGAAGGCGTTTGATTCAGTTGAATGGCCTTTCCTGTTCGAGGTCCTCCGCCACACGGGCATTGGTACCACGTTTCTTCATTGGATCTGCCTCCTTTACTCAGCCCCATGGGCACTTGTATACACAAATGGAATTCAATCCGCTCCCATTTGCTAGGCACGGTTGCCCCTTTTCTCCTCTCTTGTTCGCCCTTGCCATTGAGCCAGTGGCCTGCGCCCTGAGGGAGTTTCACTCCCACCGCGGAGTAACAATTCGCTCACATGTATCTATTCTTTCCCTCTACGTGGACAACATGTTGTTATATATAAAACACCCCCGGATCAATTTACGGCCTGTGATGGAGGAGATATCAACATTTGGTGGGTTGTCCTGTCTACAAATAAACTGCTCTAAATCTGAAGTGCTTCCACTCACGGCTGGGGTAGCTCCACAAGATGTGGGTGAGGTCTTTGCTTGGTGTCCACAGGGAATCCGCTATTTGGGTATAAGAGTGTCCACTTCCCCTACATTGCTGTTCGAGGAGAATTATGTTGCCACCCTGAAGCACCTGGAACATAGAGTAGACACGTAGTTACAGCTCCTTATTTCTCAGGAAGCCCGTGTCTCCCTACTGAAACTTTTATACATTTTTAATAATGTCCTAGTATGTCCCCCTGCATCCTTCTGGAGCCGTATAAAGCCCCTGATGTCTAGGCTGATTTGGGCGGGGAAGCGACCCTGCATCTCTTTGCATACACTGTGCAGCCCATATGCCCATGGGGGGTTGGAGGTCCCCAATCTGTTTCTTTACTACCTAGTTGCTCCAATATTCAATTTGGTGGTGGTCCCCGATGAATGAATCCCTACACTCACTTCTTGAGAGATCAATCGCCCAGACTGATGATCTTAGAGGCTTCCTTTGGGCCGCCCGGCAGTGTCACCTGAGAGCAGAGGTCCAACCCTTGGAGATTACACTCAAAGCCTGGGATCAACTAGCAAAGTGGGCCAGGATGGGACCGTGGTATTCACCCATGATGGCTATATATAGGGTCCGAGGTATTCCTCTCACATATGAACATGTCTTTATTCGTCATTTTCAGAATTTGCAAGTCTACTCCCTAGGAGACCTGGCACCGCAAGGTAAATTTATAGCTTGGGAGGAACTTAAGGCCAGGGGTGACTGGATCCCAGTTACCCTGTTGCTGTATTTCCGCCTCCGGGAGGTATTGAAATCGAGGTGGCCCGACTTCCCAAATGCTCCTCAGGCTTCCCCAATATTAGAGTACGTGGTAGCTCCGACCTCTCCTAGAAAAGTGATCTTGTCCTTGTATAGTCTAGCCCGTATGCTTGGGTCTCCTCCCTCATCCTCATGTAGGGTCAAATGGGAAGACAGTATGGCACGCTCACTGTCAGAGGCTCAATGGGGTTTTATACTGGCCCAGAATAAATCGATCTCCATCAACAATAGATTCTGCTTGACACATTTTAGATTTCTTCACCAATTGTACTATTCTCCTCTCTCTCTACATAAACTGTTCCCACTCAGACCTTCAAACTGTAAGAGATGTCAACAAACCCCAGCTGACTTTTTCCATGTGGACTGGTTATGTTCTTATATTCAAACTTTTTGGGGAGCTGTTGCTGAAGTTATGGAACAGGTGGTAGAGGCCCTGATCCCCTTTTCTCTGGAGACCTGGGTGCTGGCTTGGGTGGAACTGCAAGCACATAGTGATAGGCGCCTGGTTAGTATGGCCTCTGTAGTCACTAGATCACTAGTGGCACGCAGTTGGGGGGCGGATACTGCTCCTTCATTACATCAATGGGTGAACCTCATGTCGACGTGTGAGCGGAGGGAGACGCAGTACAACCAACGCTCCCCTTCAACAGTAGACCCAAGGACTATTGGCAGGCCTTTAGAAGTTTCATGTCTCGAGAATCAGACTGTGAGAGGGCTTCATCGTCACAAGACAATGTGGAGGTCACGTCTATGGAGTTATCGACCCTAAAATCTGACCGGACTCTTTGCTATGGTGTGGGTTCATGTTGGGGTTTTACTCTTTATGGTATTAGGACTGTGGCCCTCATTACGACCCTGGCGCTAATGGGTTAACGGCGCCATAAAAGGCGCCATAAAAGGCTGCAGTGCCGTTAACCCATTAGCGCCTGATTATGAGTGCCCTTTGTGGGACCCGACCTTAACGGCTGGTCTATACCAGCCGTTAAAGTAGGGACCCGCAAAGGGACCTTGGTGCTAAGTACGGTACCGCAGTTTGCGGTACCGTACTTAGCGCCTTCCCCATTCTCATTGAGCCCTATGGGGCAAAAATGGGAATGGGGAAGGGCTGTGGAGGAAGGGGGAATTACGGCCCCGCCAACCTTGCAATGGGGTGGTAATTCCTCCTTTCTCCATGGCGGAGTCGGTAAGTTACCGGAATGGACCATGGTGCTATTAGCACCATGGTTTTCCGCCTGGGTCGTAATGAGGCCCTGTGTGAGCAAAGTGCTTTATGGTGTATCAGAGATACTCAGACGCGTCATTTTTTTTTCCCTTGGTCTACTTGTTTGCACTTCACCTGTTGTATAGAATGCAATTGAAAATGCTAATAAAAACTGTTTAAAAAAAAATAATATTAAAAAAAAGTGGTGGTAATTCCATAGCAGCCACTCTTTCACAGCAACGCTGTAGTCCTAATGAGTGCTATAGTTCTGTAGCTTTCTTTTCCAAGTATATGTTCCCAGAATACTGTGGGAAAACAAGCGGTGTATGAGCTACTTGTTGCTGGAATGGAATAACGGAAGGGCACGGCAACCTGCACAGGACATCTCAAGCCCCATCAAAGCCCCCTCCACCATGGTGTTACACCCATGCGACAGGGATCAGCCCTGCACAGGCCTTTCCCTTACAGAATTATTCCTATCTGCATTGTTGACTGCCTCCAGCAGTATTAGCAGCACATGCAGAGTTGACCCACACACTGCAAGTCTAATTGAAGCAGAAACCTGCTGGCTAACCCTCAGCTCATTCCTCTGGTCCACATAGAACCACAACACAACCAAGCCCATCGGCCAACCCCACAAATATCCGAGTAGTGGCTGCAGTTGGGGCGCAATGGGGTCCCATGAGAAGGCAATGTGCTTTGTCTGACATCACTAATTCTGCATGACAAACACGATGCACCACCACACATAGTAGCCATCAAGCAGGGAGGACGGCACTTACGGCGCAATACACACATAGGAAGAAGAGCAGTTGTACCCTTGCCACAGATTAATTTCAACCAAAAAGGAAACATAAGAAAATACCTGATGACACTTGCCTAGGTCACATGAATGTCTGACACAAATTTGAGAAAACACAAAGTAACTCAGTTCATTCAATCTTTCTGCCCTGCATGCCCTTTGCCATGCCCCTGATAATCTCATTGGCTGATAACTCAGTGGTCACAGCTGATAGGCCTGGGGTACCAAGACAAAACAAGGCATGTGCTCAAATAGAGTCTTTTTGGAAAAGGGAAGCTGAGCGGGAGCCATCTATAACAACTCAATCCATTCAAAATCTACCATTTCCTGTTGCCGTACAAGCTCCAAACACATATGAAATATTCCTGGGGACAAAGGCAAGCCTAAGGTGTCAGAAATCAGGGGACATAAACCCAGATTCAATGAGGCAGAGCTGCAAGGATTCGTGGTCCATGTTGAGGTGCTGTTCGGAGTCCAGCACCGAAACACATCCATCCACCATAATACCAAAATATGGGAGTAATTCCTTTTTTCAGTTCCAATGAAGTTTTCTGCAGTCTAGTGAGCTTTTCTGCCTTCAGCGGGGAGACGGCATTCAGGCAGATACATATTTTTTCCCCTACAGGAATGTAGGATTTCGCTGGGATCTGGTGCCCATAGCGGGAACCGCTAAGGGACCTCGGAATAGGGCAGTAAGTCTTTACCGGCACCTGTCTCCTTACCGGTGCCCGTTAACCCTTACTGCCTACCTCGTAATGAGGCCCTTTGTGTATTTGGTTGCTATTTTGGTATTAGCCATGGGGATGTGCAAAATTCTGTGGTAACACATTCTTGCGGGAAATTGGTTGATGAGTTGGCAAAAATGTGTGTGCAGATTTGAATTGTTGATTCCTGTTCTGCTCTCTGAAACTTCAGCCACTCTTAGTAGTGACAGGGCCTCATTACGAGGTGGGCGGTAAATGTTAACGGGCACCGGCAAGGAGACCGGTGCCGGTAAACCCTTACTGCCCTATTCCGAGGTCCCTTAGCGGGAGCCGCTAAGGGACCAGGGAGCTAATAACAGACCCGCTATTAGCAGGCCCTTAATTAGCTCCATCCCCATTCACATTGAGCCCTATGGGGGCTCGAATGGGAATGGGGAATGGTTCTCGGAATGGGGACTTACCGGGTCCTCCAATGTTGGAATGACCCGGTAAGTCCCTATTTCGAGAACCCGGACCCAGAATGCGGTAAGGGGGTAGCCATGGTGCTAATAGCACCATGGCTACCTCCTACCTCGTAATGAGGCCCACAGTCTTCACAGTTCGGTGTAATGTAAAAAACCACAAAAAGATGCCTCAGGAGCAGGGGTGTTGCAAGGTCTAGAAAAGGTCTGGGGCTATGCTAATGCCGGGACTGTCGGGACTCGGGGCTAGCTAGCCTTTTGGTTGTAGCCCCTGAAATTCTATCTGGGGATACAACCAAAAGACCAGGGGTTTAGCTCCCTCACCCCCCACCCCCCTAGCAACGCCTCTGCTCAGGAACCTTCTGCCCACTCGCCACTGTGAGGCTGCGGCCGGTGAATCTCATGCCATGGGAAGAAGTTTCATGCATCCTCCATGTGGTTGCCATTGAGGGACACAGTGCAGCGCAGGTGGGAGCATGTCGCCACAGTGACCTTGATGAGTATAAAAGAGAAGCATGGGTGCTTTTTTTTTGTTTTTTTTTTTATAAAGAAATGAGAAACCCACCAGGCTGTGACAACACCCTAACCCCCTCAGAGAAACTATGCAACAACCTTGCAGGCCACTTCAAAAAGAAAATCAATGACATCCGACAAACCATCCAACAGAGACCAACCAGCAACGACTTACAACCAAACTAACCTAAATCAGAACCGCAGCACAAACTCAATAACTACCCTCAAATATCAGCAGAGGCATTCGCAATGCTGATAAAACACAGCAAGAAAGCGGGCTCACCGATGGATCCCTGTCCCCCGGACATCTACAAATCAATCCTCAGACAAGGAACACCAGCAGAATACTTCAGAAACCTTCTAAATCTATCACTGGCAACAGGAACAGTACCAAGGATCTTCAAATCGGCTTACATCAAACCACTTCTGAAAAACACAAGCAGGGACGTAGGTGACCTCTCCAACTACAGACCAATCTCCAACATCCCCTACCCGGCCAAACTCCTCGAAACCTACGTATACAAACTAACCCAAGAATACGTTGAAGAACACCACCTGCTAGACCAAGCTCAAGTCGGCTTCAGACCCACAAGAGGTACAGAAACAGCACTACTATCCATCTGGGATGACCTAAAAACAAACGCAGACTCCAACACAACATCTGCCCTTATCCTGCTCGACCTCTCTGCAGCCTTCGACACAGTTAGCCATGACACCCTAACCAAAAGACTAGAAGACATAGGCATAACAGACACAGCGCTACGCTGGACTAAATCATTCCTAGCAGACAGAACTGAAACCGTCTGGATCAAACCCTTCAAATCCACCCCACGAGTCAACAACTGTGGAGTACCACAAGGATCCTCACTATCTCCACTATACTTCAACATCTACCAAACCCCAGTAATCAGAATCTTCAAGAAACATAACATCAAATGCTACAACTATGCAGATGACACTCAAATCATCTACAAGATCGAAGACACCCAAGCCGATCATTCAAACTTAACCGACTGTCTAAAAGAAGTCTTCAACTGGATGAATGCCAACAACCTGAAAATCAACCCAGGAAAAACCGAAATCATGATCATATCCAAAGACCAAGAGAAGGAAACCGCCATCCCGTGGCCAACGGAAATGGGATCTACACCATCACCATATAAGGTAGTAAAAAATCTGGGAGTCCTGATGGACAACACCCTAACCTTAGAACCGCAAATAAACGCAACAGTCAAGAAATGTTTCTTCCTCCTCCACACGGCAAGAAAAATACTACCTTTCCTCTCCTTCACACACAAAACACTCACCATCGTCGGCCTCATCATGTCAAGTATCGACTATGCAAACAGCCTCTACCTTGGTATACCGGAATACCTACTGAAGAAGCTACAACGGATCCAAAACACTGCAGCCAGACTACTCCTCAAACTATCCAGAAGAGACCACATCACCCCGGCCCTAAAAACACTGCACTGGCTCCCAGTAAAACAGCGTATCATCTTCAAAACAATGTGCATAACGCACAGGGCAATCAGCGGACAAGGAGCAGAATTCCTACAAAAAAAAATAACAATCTACAAGCCAACGAGACCGCTCAGGTCAACCAACGAAATCCGACTGGAACAAAAACCTTACATCAAGAAGAAACTCGGAGGCACCGCTTTCTACCACTTAGCCGCGAAAACCTGGAACAACATCCCAAAAGTAATAAGGAACACCAAAGATCACCTTAAATTCAGAAAATTACTAAAAACCTGCCTCTTCAACACCGGAGACTAAAACCGAAACAACAATAAGACAAACGACTCATCAAAAAAGGACATTGACAAACCCCTAGAACCGACAAAAGTACCCTGGGCACCAGTAGGGCTGACGCTGGACACAGGGGTCCACCCGCGAGACCCAGAGAAACAGATACAACTACTCCAGCCAACCCTTACCATCCCCCACCGCCCGTACAGCCACAACTAGGTTCCACGAGGCTGTGGAACGGACAAGATACCACCAATCACCACACAACCGGGTGTATGGACACTAGCAGCGGCGCTAGTCATGTGGAGGGGGTGAGGAGCATGCAAGGTTATTAAGGGAGCGGGCGGAGGGGACAGCTAGATCCTCAAACGGCCTCGAATGAAAAAACGGGCACGTACCTCCTGAGGCTCAGGGTGTACAAGCATCCCGTCGGGTAAGATTACACGAGCCCAACCGGTTCAGTCCAGGATAGAGATGACTAGCGAATACCATTAACAATTTCCTTCTCTGCATACACCTCTCAAACTCCAAACCAAACACAACCACAAACCTCTAGCGCAGCAAACCGCACGAACTTCACTACACTGCAACAACAAAATAAAAACACACATAGACTCGCTCGCACATCAGCACACGACGACTACCGGCCGCATACACCCCAGGCCCAGCCGACGGAACCACCGGGCTGAGGCTGCCAACAGCACATCACTGCAATCTTGCACTTTTCCAGCCTCCACCCACTAACCCACCCTCCCCCCCTCTTTCAGAGCCACCAGAGCGCCAGGGGACCACTCCGGTGGTGATAGTGCGCGGTACAAATGACCTTTAACATTAACATTAACATTAACATTAACATTAAAAAATGTGCATTTTAGTTTACAAAAAATAAACTATTTACACGTTACATACAAATTCATTTTCCAGACCGATTTACAAAATGAGTTTCAATCATATTACAAAGCAAACAATTACACAATTTACAACAAATCATATAATATTCATTACCTAAAAGAAGATTTTTTTTTTCTTTCCAGTACAAATGAAACTACTTAACACAAAAATCATCATCATTAGAATCTGCAACCAGTAAGCACTGTAGTTGGCTTTGAATTAACAAGATAAATACGTAAAGTTTGATCATAAAAGAGTTATTAGGGTTTCCATACACTTTTGCCATAAGGATTCCCTAACCAAGGAAGTAAGGCCGACATTAATTGCACCCAGATGAGCAATCCTCAAATCTTCAAAAAAGGGACAGTATATTACGAGGTGCTTTAAAGTTTCAGGCTGTTGCCCATTTAAAGAAAATCTACAGGAAACAGATGGAGTCATTGCCCAATGTCGAGTACGTTCTAGAGTATGGAACTGGTTCATTCTAAACCTCATGTACAGGTCTTGGGTCTTATCACAAGGAAAACAAAGAATGTATCTTAGTCTAGGTATCCGTTTATGGGCATGGCTAGCATATTCTGTATAAAGTCGATGAGTACCAATATCGTCCAATGTTATACACCAGTCATACTCCTACAGTTTCCTTTTAGAATAAGCAGGACGTTGTCAAAGCTCGTCCCTGGTTATGCCAACTTTTAACAGAATCCCTTCCATTCTTTCTTGAAACTTAATCAACAAACTAGGATTAGATTTGTTAATCATTTGGACAAATTCCTGATATAAGGAATTCAATGGAGGACTTAGCATTTTCGAGTAAGAATTGAGTTGTCTCCATTGAAAGCGTGCAGCTAAACTGGATAAGCCCAATTCAGTCCGAATACAAGAATTAGGAATGGAATTAGCAAAGCCCAATACCTGTTTCCACATAAAACCTTGTAGACAGTTCAAATACGATGTAATATCACAGAGACATAAGTCCAGGCCATACAGTAACACTGCTTCCACCTTATACAAATAGAACTGCAATAATGGAGCAAGGGAAAAACTTACAAAATTTGCTGCAAATAATCTTCAATTGAGAAGTTAATGGCCAAGCCTTAACTCGGATTGAAGTTTGCCAGTTAACAATAGACAGACGATCAGAAACGTTGTAGCCCAGATATTTCAAAGAAGATACACGTTCAATTGTAGCTCCATTTAGGTTCCATGTGTAATGGACAGGTTTCCCTTTCCCAGTAAAAACTAGAATTTTGGACTTAGAAGCATGGGTGCTTTTACATTTGAATGTACAATCGGAGTGCCAAGGCATACTTTGCATGCATAATTACCACCAACAATACCACGAGACAAGAATCGAGGCATCAGTGCAGATGGCACCCTGGAAATGGTGCCATGCTCTGCAATGTAGCAAATTGTCAATGTACATGTGACCTCATACAACCTGGAGAGTCAGCAAGCAGTCCAGCCCATTGTCAAAATACACTCAACTTCCCCCCAGTGATACGAGCAATCAAAACGCATCATGATCCATGATCTGCACAAGCAAATTCCAAGCAGGTGAAACATCCATATGCTCAACAATTTCTCTTTATTCTGGCACCAACCACATGTAAGGCCTACATAAGCTATGCTGGCACAAACAACCAGATCCAGAATGACATGGTCCACCCCGGGAGTAAAACCAACACAAATGACATGGCTGAGATCACAGTCGTAGGCCATTTGGTCAGGGGGGATAGCTCAGGGGCAACACCTTTGTCTTGGAATCAAGACAATGCAGTGCAACACAGGTTCTAATCCTGATCCTGCGCTTAGACAACCAATCTCTGGTATTAAGGACATTATAAAAGAACAATTATACTTATAAAATTCCAGTGGACCATCCTTTGTCACCCCTGCCAAATTAAGTGCATGTCAAAAGCCCAGCGTAAATCAGGAGGGAACATTCTCACTCTTCGTGTGTCACAGACACACCCTACTCATCCTGGGTTGTACCCACCTGCCTCCCAGGTGCTTAGGGCCATGTTCATCAGTAACATGGTCTGCAAGGAAACTAGATGCAAGTAATTTCTCTCCCAGCAGGCTCCATGACAGCCAGAGAGAGGGTGCCATTGGTAGCAACAAGCTGCCCCCACCATGTACGTTGTGACCACAGTGACCACTAGGACATCTTCCACTAATTCCACAAGCTGCAGGGATTTCACCCACTACAAGGCACCAGCAAAGAAAACCTGTGCCGTGGTGCTGCTGCCACCACCCACTTCACAGCCACCTCCACATCAACCTTGCACACAACCACCACCATCGCCAGCCGACCTGCTCCCTTATCTCCTGTACTGCCTTCCACCAGCACCACCACAAGCCTGCCTGCACCTCTGTGAAGCATGTTGCCCACGACAGCTGTTGTTGCCTGTTCCATGGTTGAATTGCCTGTAGCTTTTCCAGGTCAACCCTTTCCACTCTCATATCGTCTCCCCGTCTGTCCTCAGCAGCCTGTGCTCAGCAGTGGCACTACCATATTGGTACTGATGATGCTTATGCTGATGCTTATAATGATGATGATGATGGCAATGCAGATGCTGGGGCATGTGGAATGAGGGCGAGGCATCTATGCACCACACCAGCCCCCGCCCTCATTGTAGTGGTCCCAATACACCACGATCTAGGACATGCTCAACAGGATAGAGCAGTACCAGGGATTTATTTAACACATTGTAGATCTTCAGCTCCAAAGTTCAAAAGCAATGCAGGAGGAAGTCTAGGGGACCTCATACATGGTTGGGCAGGAATTGGGTAGTCTGTGCCAGCACCAAACTGATGCCACAGCCTCAAATACCATGGTGAGCCAGAAGATGTGGGAGTTTCCTGAGGCCATTTCATCGGGCTAAGAAAGCATGAAGAGGGTCCTGCTCTTACCTCTACAGCACAACCAATGGTTTGTACTGGGTGAGCGCAACCTTGGCTTCCCAGAAAGAATGCTTGCTGGCTGGTAGCCCCTTCAGCACTCTCAGTGCTCTTCCATACATACACCACCAGCACATCCAGGATGTGAGGTGTCTGCCAAAATAAGACAATTACAAGTTCTAGACTTAGGAATAGGGCTTCAGGGTGGTAGGCATGGGTGTGGGGTAGTGGGATGGCCGGGTCATAAAGGTAATGGGTGCAGGCAGTGCCTGGGTATTTGCGTAGTGGGTAGTGGGAGGGCAAGGGTGTTGGGGTAGAGGATGGTAGCGGGGAAAGAGTTACCTCCTGTTAGTAAATAAATACACATTAGCATTCACACAAAGGACTCCTGTGATCATTCTGGTAGTGTCATAGTTGTTAGAAAAGAGTTGTATTCAAGTAAAATGTCTAGACATGTGATCAAAAAAGGTCATCTAGGTGTCCATCAATTCCTTCATCGCATACACTGCATGGTGTTATGCGGTCCCCTGCATCATCATCATCATCACTCACAGAGGTCAGGGGTGGTGTCTCCTCCTCTGCAGACATGGGGCATGCTTCTGGATGTGCATGTTGTGCAGCATACAACGCATTGTGAGAATCGTGCCCTCTTTCACAGGGCTACACATGAGGGCCCCCTTGCTGGTGGAGGCCCCGAAACCTTTGCTTATGTATCCAAAATACCTATTCAAAGCATACCCTGGTCCTGATATGCATCTCGTTGTATGTCAGTTCCTCTGGTGTGCCAGGGTTTCAGGCAGGCGTCATGAGCCATGGTAGCTGTAGTTAGCCAGAGTCACTTGCAATACAAAGTAAGCTATGATATAAGTGGTGTGACGAGATGTGGAGACCATCCTAAGCACTTTGATGATTGACTTTGTACTCTACATATGGTGGCATTCATGAAAGTACCCTTGAGGATAGAGGCCACCGGGATTGTCTAAGCGCAATGCGCAATGACGTTTCTGATCTTAGTGATGGGTGGAGGTCTCCATGTCACCCCTCGCCACCCCATCTACCATAGCTCTCTAATACCTTGGCGTTTGCTCATTTCCATGAGCACATCTGTACTGTGTGTACTCTACGCCGGTGGCTGTGGATTCATGTTAGTTGCAGAATATGTGAACCCTGTTTGAAATGTAACACAGATATTGGGCAATGCAATGATTGAGGTAACTAGTGTTTTGTCTCGCATCAGGGGCCGAAGGTGGTGGATTTACAAACGCAGTGGCCTTCATCAGACTTCCTTACCAAAGCAATCTGGACCTGCAGCTTCATTGTGGCTAATGTGAGACTGGTCCTGCAAGACACATCATGCAAAAGGGACGCTTTGTAGGGCATTTTACATGGTGTGGTTGCAGGCATGTGGATAATGCATAGGACAGGGCATGTGCATGTATGAGTGGCATGCATGGTGAATGAGTGTGCCTTCCCATGTATGTGTATTTGTACTCTCTGCTACTTGCCCAAGATCCAAGTCCATCCACTTTTGCAGGTGCCCATGTATCTCGCTCGGAAGGATTCCTTTCTGTAGCACCATGGCATCATGTGTAAATCCCTGGGAAATGAGCACAGCAGTGGCTTACAGGCAGGTCTGCTTCAGAGGTCATCTGAAGATTCAAGGAAGGCTGATGTTCCCTCATTGAAACTGCTGTGGCGCATGGGGTGGGGCCAATGGCACGTGGGTGCATTCCAAAGGGGTCATGATGTTAGGAAAGTGAGCTGTGCCAGCAAACCATCCCTTTGTGGCATCCACCTCAGCCAGGATGGTGGGCAGGAAGATGTGCTGGTGTGCATTTCACAAAAGTGCATCAAACACCTGTCCCAATACTTCCTAGAACCTTGGCTGTGACATGCCATACAGCATTCCAGTGGTGCAGGACAGACACTGACTTCAGCAGTGGTGGATTTGCAGCTCTGATCCTTATCCCATTGTAAATGTCAGCCTGGTACAGGGTTAGTAGGTTTGCTATGGCCTCTCAGCTTAGGTGATGAAGTGTAATTGACTATCCATCTGCCATTGACAGGGGAGAGGGTCTGACGCAAAGAATGGGCCTCCATCACAGCACATGTTCTGCACCTTCGCCCTCGGTGGATCCTTGTCTGCTGCTGTTCGGCATGTCTTTGCAAGTCTATGAACAGAAGGAGATTACTACTCTCAAGGTTTGCAATTGCTAGCGGCTGGATGGTGATGGGATGTGAGTTTGGGGAAGGTGCAACTCTTGTGTTATGTTAAGTTGATGTATACTGCACAGCGCTACCATTTTCATGGTCTCCAGTCATTCACTTAGCTCTGTAAGGAAAAGTGTTTGGGATTGGTTACTGAGTGAGAGAGGGATAGGATAGATGTTGTGCTCCTCTGTTGATGCACGCAGAACCAAGAGGAACTTGCGTCTGTGCATGTGAGGTTTCTGGGTATGTTTTGCTTTGTGTATTGGGCTAGTTTTGTCCGGAAGGACAGTTATCCAGTTTTTGAGTTGTTTGTTGTCAGAGGTTATTGGGTTTGTAGCTTGGTTAGAGAATGATGTGCAGTGTGCGCATTTTGGTGGATTGATTTACTAGCCCATTGGGCATGTGTTGTCAGTAGGTGTGGGTTGTTTGGAAGAGAGAAGTGGTTACTGGGTTTTGGGCGATCTCTGTGTATTTGTAGCTATGTTTTTTGTTTTTTATTCTTTATTTTTCACTTGTTCCCGAATTATGGTTTGTAGCTGCAGGCCTTGTATGGGTTGGGCAGTCCGCTCGTGAGGGTGACTGTTGTATAGGTGGTCTATATTTATCTCAGTGAGTTTAATAGCCAGGTATTTAGTCATTTCCTGAATGTTAGGTGGTCTTCTATCATTCTTATTTACTTTGGAATCGAGTTACATAGTTTGGCTATCAGACTGGAGAAGGTAGTTCCTCCGAATTGTCTCTTCTCGTACTGTCTTGTTTCTGTTTGGAGGTTGGTACAAGATCTAAAGTGACTTCTCTCAGTTGGTATCAGCTGATTTTTGCTTGGATGAATTTGGCTCCTTGCCCATGTAATGATTTGTGTGCAATGCATGGGGCTTTCAATTTGCTGGTTTTATTTACTGGTAGCCAGTGTAGACTTCTTAGGGGTGGTGTGATGTGGTGTCTTCTATTTAGTCTTAGGAGTATTCTTGCAGCAGCATTTAGCATGTGTTGTGGTTTTCTTGGTGAGGCGTTTGGTCATTCCTAGGTGGAGATTATTTGCGTAGTCTACATTGTTAGGGAGAATTCTCATTTATGGATAATTTCCGTCACCTCATAATTTGGACTCACTAAGTCCCCCAGCAGCTTTGATGGATTTCAGGGGTTATTTTTTCCACCTGGTAAGAGTGTGAGCCATTTTTCCCACTCTTACATGTGTTTTGCCATGTGTATTTCTACTGTTTGTGTGATCTTGGGCTCTGGAGCTACACCACTCCATGAGCTCCACTTTTTTTGTGTGTTACACAGCCCTTCCGTGCAGTGACACAGGGTTGTCTTTGAGACGTCCTTCTGACTCAATTTTTCTGGGGCTGACTACTGTCCCCCAGAAACAGGTAAAGTTGCCATTTACTTTATGTAGTCACTTAAAACTACAGACCCAGTACACCCCATCTTGCATGGAGTATTGGAAAGGGTTAATTCCTATCCCTTTTTGTCTGTACCTCTCTGAGATTTATTTTGCTCTCTTAAAACTAAGACTTGGCTGGTGGCAGTGGTATCTACCATAACTTTTCTACCATGATTATACTATATAAACGTGGTACTGTTTTAGGCTATTATATTAGCCTCGAACTTAAACCTGCTTGACCAAATACTTTTTATTTTGGCTCTGGTTGGGCTTTATCACCATTTCTTTTTGTTAAAGTCCTTCTTGTGTTTTACTTTGCACGGCAAACCAGGTTTGCCTCCTTTGTTCGCCGATCTTTGGCAGGCTTCTGTCCAGAAGCCCTATTTTGGCATCTGGGTGTCTAGGTGGGCAGAATGTGAGGGGTGTTGTAACCCCCTGCACAGGGTATCCTTGGAGACCCAAGTCGCACTTTGTGTCCATTGGCTGAGGTGGGTGTCCGGGCCGCATCCCCCTGCTGAGTGATTGACAGCCAGGCTGTGTGAATGGGGGATTTTGGCATAAAAGGCAGGACTCTTGAGCTGGAAGTCAGAGTCGCCACTGGAACTGCAAAGAACCGAATAGAAGCGGAGAAGAAGATGGCTGCTGCAACTCCCGAGTCCCGGTGAAGTCCTGCTGCAGTCCTGAGCTATCTACCCTTCAACGACAAGAGAAGATCCAGTCCGGAGTCTTCTTCCCTTGAGCCTGGTGGGATCAACCAGCTCACCTTCCACAGGCAGAGGATCCTCTTCTTGGTCGAAATGACTGCACACAGCTGTAGTGGTCCAGATAGCCATCTCAAGAGCTTCTCCTGTTTTAAAGGAGCGCACCTTTTAATCACTGTTGCTTTTGCTGCTGCTGGTTTCATCCATGGGTAGTGCAGATCGCTTCAGACGTCCTCCTTCTTGTCACCACGACTGAAGCTTCAGGAACCGTGAGTGTGCACGAACTACCAGGAACAACTGCCGTGGCACCAGCTCTTCTTCATACGAACTCGACTTCGAGGAACTAGGGTGAACTCCTTTTCTCCTCACCCAAGGCTTGTCCTTATCTTCCTTCCCTCTTATAACTTTTGCTTCCCTTTTGACAATATCTAAGTACTCCTGGCAATCTCGAATCGTGGACTGTTCTCACCTTGTGATCCTCGACAACATGACCCCTGTTCCATTGACACTGGCACAGGCCTTTTGACTTTTATCGACGTTTTAGAAAGGGTCTCTTGATTCTATCTGCCTTGACAAAAGTATTGCCCATGATTTTTATCCCCAACTCTCTTGTGTTAATTCATGTGCTCAGTGTGTTTGACTACGGTAACATTTCTGTTTGCGGGTACGCTTCTCTTTTGTAAGACCGAACTGTCATTACTGTCTAAAAGTGATTGCGTGATAACCCCCGGTAACGTCTTTGTTTCACAACACCGGTCTGTCAAATCCAAAGGTACTTACCTTGAATTGTTCTGCACAAGGGGAATTGGTTGTGTGTAGTGTATTTTGAAGTGTGGTTTTAATTTAATAGAAGTGAAGTGTTTTGTGAACAGATGGTCTAAAAATAAATGTACTTTTATTTTTAACCAAAAACCTTGAGTCAGTGTTTTCTTGAGTCACAATAATTGTAATCCTTTGTGTAATCTCTACTACTGCTCATTTGCTCTTTTGATAAGTCTGGCTGCTCCGCTACTGCTACCACTCTTACTGTGTAGTACAGGCTTGTACCAAAGATGAAATTGTACTAGCACCTGTAGTCTTAATCTTGTGTAGTGGTCCCTAAGGGCACTGTCCATGATTCTGCCTAACACACATAATACCAAGGAGATGATTGAGAGGGTTCTGTGTGTGAAATTGAGGTACAGTAGGATCCCTCTTATTAATCTATTAATTAATGGAGGTAGAACTCTTTTTTGCTATTGCGTTGACTTGTGGTTCCAAGGTGAGACCATTGTCCATGAGGATTCCCAGATTTTTGTATCACGGGTGACGTCTCCGATTGGGATTCCATGCTTGGGGGTTAAGTGAGGGATGTCTGTGGTGGACTGCCTTCTCATAGGGAGATCGTATTTCTGTTTTGGTTGGATTTAGTTTGAGGTTTTTGTTTGGCATCCATGTGTTTATGTCGGTGAGGCGTTTATTGAGGGTGTTGTCAGGGTCATTGTCGTTAGCTGTTTTGAAGATGAGTTGGGATGCTTCTGCTTTTTTTCAGGCTGTCAGTTTAGGGGTTTGAATGAGCTTCACCAGGGCGGTCACATGAATGTTGAAGAGGAGTGGTCCTTGCGGTGCACAACAGGGAATATGTTTTGTGGTGATGCAAATGGCGGAATCTGTGTTCTTTCGGTGAGGAAAGATTTCAGCTATAGTAGTGCAGATCTTTGAATACTGGATTCCTCAAGTCTCTTGATTACAATTGTGTGTTTGAATGTATCAAAGGGAGCTGATATGTCCAGTAGCATGAGGACTGATCAGGTGTTGTTGTCAGCATTCCTTTTTAGGTCGTCCCATATGTTGGGCTGATTCTGTTCCTCTCATGGGTCTAAAGCCAACCTGTGATTGGTTAAGTATTTGCTGCCAAAGACTAAAAACTATCCAGCATCAGATGCATCAGATAAGTTTAAGGTGGCAGTAATGAGCTGAGGCTTAACTGGGGGAACATTATGCTATCAAAGGCAGATGTAAACAGTTTCCCATGTAAATTAAACCTCCAATCAAACATGCTTACTTAAGATATCCCCTGACAGACTATCCACCTGCCAGTGACCAGGGGGATGGTATGATGTAAAAAATGGGTGGCCTCATCACCACACATCTTCTTAAGCTTCACCCTGGTTAGATGCTTGGCTGCTTCTGTTCTGCACGCCTCTGCAAGTCTATGACCAGAAGGAGATTCTGGTTCTCAAAGTTTGAGACTGCTAGGGGGTGCATGGTGATGGGAAGTGTGTTTGGGGAAGGTGCAGCTCTTACATACACACAGCCTCCTTTACTCGAGGAGCAGGAGCTCCCTCATCACTGCCGGAGCAGTGTCACCAGCTGGAGGGCCACGGAGCCTGGCGAGTGTATGCAAAATAGTAAGTAAACCACTGGGCTACACCTTTGCTACTTCCACGTAATCTGCGTTCTTTACGAGGAGCGCTCTGAAATTGTTTTTGCAATGCTGTCTACGATTGTGTCCCTTCTACTTGCTGGGACTGGGCCTATTTACCTCGTACCCACAGCCGTGTAGGTTCTACTTCCTTTGTTCTACACGTGGCCTTCCACTACACCAAGATGGCCGCCGCATCCTTGTAAGATACTTCCTAGCACCGACTAAATACCATTCTGACTCCTGCAGCCTGATTGGCTAGTCAGATTCATATCTGACCAACCCTGAAACCGGTAGGCGAGAGCCGTCCCACCGCTCGAAGGACTCTGTTCTAAGGACTTTTGCCTGTCCTGTGCATGTCCAGTGATGCCAGGGCCCAGGACTAGAACCCCTGCCCACCTCAGTGCTCGGTCCCTCAACATCGCAAGCAGACTCATAATCACGCTGCTAAGCAGTTCAGAAGTAACCCAAAATCACTGCCATACCTATTATTTGACACTTACCCCTCCCGGTACCTACTCACCACATTTTCCCCTCGTATGATTATTGTATATCCACCACTTCACTGTGCCTATGGCTGGTAGCTTGTATGCTTACCTTGTTAGTTTCAATCGTTGCCTCCCTAAACCTCCAATGTCGTCACCTTCTGCATAGCGCTCTCCAACGGTAACTTTGCTGTATTATCGCCTAGTTACTGCATTTCCTGCTAGGTTGACCTCAGTAATCTTTAATACCTACCTGTATTTCTCTGCATTTACGTTTATGTATCTGATTCTGTTGCCTGCATACTAAATGTCTCTGTACTATTAGGCTGTGCAAACACTATGCCCATACTCCAGCTGTCCCACCATTATTTGCTACACCAAAGTATACAGTTTGCCTTGGTTGCACTATTGTTTCATATCGCGTTCGCCCAATGCACTGTGACCGTCTGTATCAATTTATCCCATGTGCTTAACCTTGAGTATTTGTTTATCACAACCACATTGACCTGCACTACGTTGCATTAGCATATGCTTAATACTGCCGTTCCACTTCACTTGTGCGGTTACGGTTCTTAATTTTTTAGATTATTGCTCAGGTTGTTTTTTCGGCACTCTAATCGTGCACCTTTGATCTCATTTAGTCTGCTATTTGCGCTTTTACAACTACTGCTAGGGTCTACCGTCCTCACTGCAGATCTTTTTATACTCTAGTTAGCCTGTTTTTTTAGTAAACGTGCTCAGATCTGTTTGGGCTTTACAGTTATCAGGTACTATTCCACCTCCCGTACATGACTGGAGCGCTAACTGGCCTTATTCACCCTGCGCTTGTTCTACCTCTACCAATACCACAGTACTGCCTCTGTATGGTATAAGTCACCTGTGGCCTGTACCACTCCTCCTACTTCTGTTAGACCTTATGTACTTACTATTGTAACTGCACGCACTATCACCTTTCCGACCACTATTTCCTCCATCACCTCACTATCCTGACCACTAGGAGCGTGATATTCCATTTCGCTCATACAACATGTACCACTATGCGTAGGCTCTTGCTTACCTACTTCTTCAGCCCAGTACCTGGTTCTATTCCAACCATTTTACCACACCTCTAAATTCTTGTGTCATACACACCAGGTTTCACACCCTTCCAAATACTTGTGAAATAGCCATCACATAAACATCCTGGATCAGTACCGACACCATGGCTACTGTCATCCCTTACCTGAATAACCAAGCCCTATGGCTTCAACATTTCACTACCAAACCAACACCTAATCAACCCTGCTCTACCTCCAGTAGAAATCTTAGCCTGAGATCCAGAGTCGCCCCGACTATACAGGGTTTAGATCAATTGACTTACAGAGTACCTGTCCATTATGCCGTCACTAAAAGCAACCTTGCCCATACTAAACCGTGTCATTATCATCCCACCACCACCAATAGAAACCTAAGATTATGATCTAGATTTCACTCTAAAACTCACTTTCTACATCTATTCAAGAACAGTAAACACTCACCACCCAACAGCAATCCAACAATTACCACCCACAACGTAGGTTCTAACACAAATACCAACACATCCAATACTCACCCCACGTTGCAGAACTCTACTTCTAAACACACTTTTATCAAGACAGCCTTGATCAATGCCAGATCCCTCCCAGCCCATGCCCTGGAAATTGCTGACTTCTTAACTACTGAAAAACTTGACCTCCTTGCTGTCACAGAAACATGGCCACATGCGGCATCAGGCCCATCCTTAGCACTAGCCATTCCAGACAATTACTCCATCATCAGATGCGATAGAAACACTAACCAAGCAAAAAGAGGTGGCATCGCCTTTATATTTAAGAATACCATCGATATTAGAGCTATTCCCAACCTTCATATTCCGTCAGCTGAAACGATATCGATCAAACTACCCCTATCACCCAACCACACAGCAACAGTACATCTTATCTATCGACCACCAGGACCCATTACTATGTTTGCTGAGGACATAGTGTCACTCATAGCTGCAAATGCTAAACCTAACTCGCAAAGTATTATACTTGGCGATTTTAATCTTGGATTCAAAGACCCTTTGGATTCCCATGCCGCTGATCTAGCCAGTACATTATCCGATCTTGGCTACACTCACCATATTCACGAGCCTACACACATCAAAGGCAGAACCCTTGATTGGCTTGCTGACGTAAACTGCAACACTAATCTAACATCTGTTTCACCCTGCATTTGGTCAGATCACTACAAAATTACATTCTTTATTAAAGCTACATCTAACTGCCCTAGTCCTATCATCGCCCCAGAGACCTACACTCGGAACAAGAAAGACATCACCACTGACAAACTCCTCCCAATTATTCTGCCTCTTCTCAACAATATACCTTCGTCCTCAGGCCCTACAGTTCTAGTTGATATTTTCAACCATTCAATACTAAAAACTTTAAATACTATTGCCCCTCTAACGTTGCGCAAACCTAAACGCCGACCTCTCCTCAACTCCTGGTTTACACCACACCTACGCGAGCTGCGCAAAGCCAAACGAAATGCTGAGGAAAATTGGAGAAACTGCCCATCCAAGCTAATAAAGGTTTACTAACCATAGCCTCACCCAACTACAAAGAAGTCATCATCCTCGCTAAAAAACATATTTACTATAAACGTATCACTCAAGCCGAATCCAATACCAAAGAATTGTTCAAGATACTTAAAGAACTGGAATCACCTATTGCTCCTACAGACAATTGTATCACAAATGTGCTATGGTGCACCAATATTCAGAAGGCCCCCCTTGATAAAATACCGATGTTACAAACAAAAATCAATGCCAAAAAATGCAACTTACTTTTAGACCAAAAACCCAAACCTGTAGCACCCAACAGCACTACACCCATATTCTCAGGCAAACCATTTAGCTTCTCACCCTTGTCAACATGGGAAGTAGAAAATATCATTAGGAAGCTTAAACCCTCCAACTGTCAAGGCGATTTATGCCATTCACCTATCATTAAAGCAGCTGCACACAATCTCACACCCTTTATCACCAACCTCATTAATGCTTCTTTCATAACCGGTACAGTACCAGATAACCTAAAAGACGCATGGGTCATTCCCTTAATCAAAAAACCTACCCTTGACCCTGGTAACCCATCTAACTACAGGCCCATCACAATGGTGTCCTTCTTATTAAAAATACTAGATTGGGCTGCCTACCTCCAAATACAGGCTTATCTTGAAAATAACAAACTTCTAGGACTCAGGCAATCAGGTTTTAGACCCAGACATGGGACGGAAACTGTCCTGATTGACCTCATAACACAAATCCAAGACATAAAAGACAAGGGTAAACTCTCCCTGTTAATTTTACTGGACCTATCAGCAGCTTTTGATTTGGTCAATCATCAAACTCTCTGCCACCAGTTAAAAACAGCTGCACACTTTTCTGACTCAGCTACATTATGGATTAAGTCTTTCCTTGCTAACAGAACCATGAGAGTCTTCTCTCCTACAGCCTCTGCTGAACCTTCCCCAGTAACTTGCGGGGTGGCACAAGGCTCATATGCGCCCCCTAGCTGTATAATGTCTTCACGAAGCCTCTCTTCGACATACTTGCTCAACTGGGTGTCTCGTATACCAATTACGCTGACGACACCCAGATACTTATTCCTATCACGGGAGATCATGCTTTAGATAACTTAGCTCTCAATGAAATCTATTCAGTAATCCAAGCTTGGATGGCGCAACATGGTTTGTGTTTAAATGACGAAAAAAATGAGTTGTTAATCCTGGGATCTCGCGCCAGGCTCAATAAGCTAGATCCCGCCTTTAAATCCTTCACAATTGATGGTAATACTATCAATGTATCCAATAACACAAAAACTCTGGGTACATACCTTGACGCCACTCTATCCTTCTATAGGCAAACTAATGCTGTGGTTGCAGCATCAGCCTACACCTGTAAACTAATCACTGCTTGCAGACCGTTCCTCACATCCGCTAACTGCATCACGTTTGCCAGAACCCATGTCATGTCTAAAATTGACTATTGCAATGCCCTCTACCTAGGGATCTGCCAAAAAAAACATGAACAAGCTGCAAGTAACACAGAATAATGCTATCAGGGCTACACTGAACATCCCTAAGCAATCTCACATATCTGACTCCAGACGCAACCTGCAATGGTTGTCTGTCGAGCACAGAATCGCCTTGAAAACACTTGCTCTAATTCACAAAATAAGAGCCTGGCCCCAGCCTACCTCACTAACAGACTCTCTTCACATACGTCTACAAGACCACTTAAAGCTGCCCAAGTTCAGACCATGTCCATCCCGAGATTCAGGCTCCAAAACTCTGGTGGATCTAGCTTCCCGGTCTTGGCATCCAAGCTGTGGAGCAGGCTTCCTTCCTCCCTTAGATCAGAACCCTCCTTCCACTCATTTAAGATCAACGCTAACCTTGCATCTGACCTCCCTGGACACCCACAAGACTAATCTCTGGACTGGAATTTTGTCCTAGATCCCTCCGGCTCTTCTCTCTGCTTTATTTTGTCTCACTTCACTGCGTATTGACTGACCTCACTATCTAACATCTGTATATATTTTATGTGTAAGAATTAATCATCTAACCTTGTAAATATTTTAACCTCGTAAAATCATTGTAAATGCTATGTAACACTGTAACATTGCTTGCTGTTAAACATGCGCCCTGATGCCCCAGGGCAAGGAGTGCTCTATAAATAGAATAAATACAAATAAATGCATAATCTTTTGGGACGTAGAGGGTGCACCTGTGGGTTTGTTTTCATCACCTGGATGCGTTTACCTCAACATGGAAGTTGGAGGTAACTGCACCGATTTCTTGCGGGATTTACACCTTGATTTTCATTTATTTAGCAGTTTTGCATCTTGTATGCAGCTGGAATTAACATCTTTAAATGTGGAGGTAATTTCTCTGATGCTAATTCCTCCAGAAGAGTAAGCTTTATTTTTTAGAGGCAATCCTCTGTCATAAATTCTTCATGAGGAAGAGAAATTACCTCCAAAATGTTATTTGGAATTAGGCTGAACGGTAAAAGTGGTGATAATTCTGTTACCGTCACTTTTTTTTACGACTCTGCCAAACTCGTAATGAGCCCCGTTACATAGGCTGGATGGAAACCTAGGTGTACTGCCTCATGTTATAACTAAGAGAGGAAACCGTAAATTGTATTCTGGCCATGCTCCCATTTTCGGGCCCCAGCAACCAGCCTGGCAACAGCGAACCTAGCCTGCAGCCAGAAGCTTGACAGTGATGTCGCAGGCCTCGGGCGTACGCGCGGTCATGGAGACATTGAAATGCA
The DNA here is from genome assembly GCF_040938575.1 of Ambystoma mexicanum. Taxonomy (NCBI): domain Eukaryota; kingdom Metazoa; phylum Chordata; class Amphibia; order Caudata; family Ambystomatidae; genus Ambystoma; species Ambystoma mexicanum. The sequence continues at coordinate 1,094,913,250 of NC_090929.1, forward strand.
GCGACGGCGAAAAGGATCCATCGAATCCACTCGTTCAGAGGAAGCCGACTGGTGCTTTATTCGCGACACCGCTGAATTGAAGGACATTGACGCATTTGGCAAGGGTGTCGATTTTTCGCAATGTGCAAATTAGATTCGGTCGTCTTTGCTATCAGAGGCGTCTATTTTATATCCAGTATGTTTATTTATAACAGACAAGATGCCAGGGTAGGGACATAAAGGAAACGCGGGGGAGTCTTGGGAAAACGTAGAACAAAAATATCGTCATTCTAGCACTTTTTAAGAAGGTTATTATAACATAATAGATGGAAGATCAGTGGGGATGCCTAGACTGCTGTAGCATTTTATGTCTGCCTAATAGTCTAATACCATGCTACTAATAGCCTACCCGATGGGCATTCTCCCTCATCTGCTACATATTATGGTTAGGAGTGCACTCCCTATTAAAAAGCAGAAGATTGGAATCTGATAATTTTGGTCCCCATTAATGCCCTGATTGCTTATTGGTGATCGTCATTACCTGGAGTACTAGTCTTTCTCGTCACAGTCCTAGATTGGGCAAGAAGGGTTGTGACAGTGAAGACGGACGAGGGGGTAATGTTCCATTTCTTATCTGTAATCTTCATGACTTCGAGCCATAGTGTTTCTCGCCACAGTCCTTAATTACTAAACCCGGGAGTGTGCAGTGAAATGACATAAAACTCTCATCACGAACATGCAGCCCAATCTGAATTCATCTGGAGAGTTCCATGCAAGGGGACAGAGAGCATTGCATTGCAGACACGCAATTATAATTCTACAGGGATTTTTTTGTGAAGTTTAGAGCAAAGGTGCACATGATGTATTGAAGCCAAAATTGAATGGAAACTTGGCTTCTTGTCTCATCTGCATTATTTGCTTTACTTGGTAAAAAAAAAAAAAAAACAACCAGCATATCATGCAAAGGGCTCTACTGAGTCAGGCAGAGATGAATGCGCCTGACTCTGCAGCAGCATTTCTGGCTGTCTAAGGAAGGCGTCTGTGGGGAAATCTCCAATTTTACCAGAAAGGGGTGCCCATGTGGTATGAAATCAGTGATGAAAAGTTTTTCCATGCCAGACATAAGAAGTCCTTCATGTTGTTATTGCCTTTTGTTACTTTTAGCCCTGCATTCTTAATTGGAAAAGTGAAACCACAAGTACCAGAATTCAAAGTAAAACAAAAACAGGACTGGTTAGGGTTTTCACACATGATATGGGCTGGCTATTGTTGTCCCTCTCTTAAAGAAGCTGTCATTGGATGCTTCTGTTTTATCTACCTTCAGTCATTTTTATTTGCTTCCCTTCTTTATGAAACTTCTTGAGGCATTGCTATCTCCACTTCTTTCTGGGTTTCTCGAGTCCTCTGCTGTGCTTGACCCCTTTCAGTCTGGTTTCCTCCCCGGGATCAGTGATGGATAATATGGCCAGGCTGGTTGACAGAGGTGGTGTGGGGGCCCTGACACTGTCGACCACCCCATACTCCTATCACGCCTGGGCTCCATTGGCATCTCAGGACCTGTCCTGGTGTGGTTTACTTCTTTTTTGACTGGCAGGGGCCAATCAGTATCTTTAGCTCCTTTTCTTTCCTCTCTTTCTTGTGGCATCCCCCAGGGCTATGCCTTGTCCCGATGTTATTTAACATCTGTGTGCAGCCGTTGGTTAACTTCATCCGCTCTCATGGCTTCAGGTGTTATTTATTTATTTGCATTTATAAAGCGCTCACACAGCCGTTGGCATCGAGGCGCTGCTACAAGAATATGTCTTATTTGCATCACATAGGTAGGCAGTTTGGTTACATTAGCCCATCACCAAATTCTGGTTTACATTTCTTTAGGTTGGTAACAGTTGCATTTCCGTGGTAGGATCGGGCTAGGTTACATGGTAAAAATACATGTGAATAGATTGTTTGAGGAACGTATGGAAACGTAAGGGAGGCAGCAGGGTTACATAGAGTTGCAGTAATACAATATGCAGTTTAGTAGGTTTTGGAGTCCGAGTCTCACAGGAGATGAGGCGTATCGGTTGTGAGGTTGGTTTTAGGCAAACAGACTGGTTGTGATGGCCTTGCGGAAGGCGAGATGAGAGGGTTCAGTTCTGATGGATTATTCTTATGTAGATGACACTCAGATCCTGGTCCGTTTAGATCAGGACCGGGTGAGGTGTTGTCTCGCCTTTGTGACTGCCTGGCAGCCGTGGGAGATTGGATGAGTGCCAATTGGCTCAAACTCAATGGGACAAGATGGAGGTCCTGGTGTTGGGCACCTCTTCTGAGTCCTGCTCGTGGTCCTCAGCCTTCTGGCCATCTTCACTGGGTGAGTTTCCTATTCCGGTGACGGCGGTAAAAACTCTTCTATCTGCTTCTTTATCCATGGCATCTCAGGTCAGTGCTGTGTGTAAGACTGGTCACTTTTTACTCAGGGTTCTTCGGAGGGTTCTGCCTTTTCTCCCCATTCCCCTTCACCCTCCAGTTGTGGCCTCTCTTATTTCTAGCAGTTGGACTATTGTAATACCCTTTATTTGGCCCAGCCCTCTGAATTAATTCACTGTCTTCAGTTAATTCAGAATCTGTCGGCCCAGATAGCCACAGCCACTCCCTATGCATTCGTTGCACTGGCTGCCAGTGAAACAAAGAATAGTCTTTAAATTGCTATGGCTTGTCCACCGGTCTTACTAACAAGCTGGGGCTGATTTTCTGTGGGACAAATTCACACCTTATGTTCCCAGCCGGCTTCTTTGTTCCAGCAGCGATTGTCTGGTCATGGTTCCTGGAATCCGGTTCCAAATAATTGACGGTCGAGCCTTTTCGGTGGCTGCCAGTAAGCTATGGAATCATCTTCCTCTAACTCTGAGACAGACTACAAACCATCTGCATTTTTGCCGTCTACTTAAAACTCTGCTCTATTGCTAGTCCCTAGTGTCCTGCTGTGTTGCTGTGAATTTCCTCGCGCCAAGATGCCTTCGGGTGAACGTGCGCATTATAAATATGAATAACATAACATAACATGGGCAACTGGGGAACTCTGTGAAATGTGTATAGTATGAGACTGGGGAAACACATGAAGGATTATGGATATCAATGTGTTTATTTTGTTTTATTAATACTTATTAGAAATAAAAACTGTGGAACCAAAATGTGTCAGAGTCCTGTACAAAACAGATATAAAACATCAAATACACAATTGCTGGCCACACTTATTATTAATGATGAAATATATTCACCAACAATCAAAGCGATGATATTTTAGGAAATTAACTCATGAAGGGTCACACGTGTGCTAATTACTTATATAGGATTTAAATGATGCCTAACCATTACTTTGATTACAACACTAGGAAACAACACACTCTCTGCCTTCAAAGGTTGTTGTTATTTGCAGGGTGTGTTTAAATTATTCAAAGTGATTGTCATACTTATAAAAAATAACTCAGTGTAAATGGCCAGGCTGATGATGTATAGTTACCTTTAGCTTACATTATTCATAGGAATACAAAATTCCTGTGAATGGTGCTGCCATTCCATTGTATTATACAGAATTGCCAGGTGTGAGTTAATAACCAATGCTATTTGTGCATTAAGCCTAGCCAAATGCACAATATATTATATATTCTGAAAAGGAGTTTTTAGATGCTTTATAAGTGTAGTCTATGGGACAAATCGTATCTGTTAAAAAAAAGTCCAGATCCAACTTTGAAAATCTTGGGCAGGTTTTGTGTCAGTTTATTAAAGGGCAAGTCGTGTGGGGGGATGCATAGGGCAGGAGGAACCCTAGAAGTTGCATGTTCTATTTCAAGTCTTGTAGGGAATTTGTGTACCTCCCTCAAGAGTGCAAAACAGGGTGGACAGAGCCCATCAGCAGAAGAATTAGATTATAGGTCAGTGATTACTGTGACAAATCAACTTCTGGGGCACCAGTGGTCTAGGGATGAATATCAGTGTCTAAACCATCAATCAACCCCACACGACTAGTACACCAGAAGGGATCCCAACAGATTGGAATACAAGTGAATTATAAGACCTCCATGTCCAATTTTGGTAATGTGGATGGAATGGCAGTCTTATCTCTGCAAGGCTGTGGATCGTTGGTTAGTTGCAACAGAGCGAAAATACAATTATTACCCAATGATAAAAGGGACTGTCCAGTCAAGGTTGCATAAACATATCTACTTTATTATTACTACAACAGACAGTTCTAGCCCACTACAATTACAACCCACACTGTAAAGGAACACAGAGGGCAGACAATTTCACAAAGGAAAGGGATGCACTCTGGATACTGACAGGAGGGTATTTGGTAAAGTAATCAGTCTTATAGTTCAAGATTATTTGGTTCCAGCACCAAAGGGGCAAAGGGTTGTAACTCTCTCTAGGGCCATTCGGAGAAGGAATAGGGGGCAGAACCACAAGGTACCTGGTCCTGAAGAGGTTCTTGGTGCTCAACAGCGTTGTGGCGGTCCCAGGGCACTTTGCAGCCCTTGAGACATAGTTAGTGGCAAGAGACAGCTGTGGGTACCAGGCGGCAGGCAGTTCGGCAAGTGAGGCTGGACGGACGTCTGCAGGCTGTCTGGCACGGCGGCTCTGGGCCAAGAATCGCTGTCTCTGTGCTGGTTGGCGATTCTGGAATGCTGGTTGAGGCATCTTGGACCGCTCTTGTGATTGCGGCGTGACAACAGTGAGTGGTGTAGCCGGATGCGATTCAAAGACTCGACTGTCTCGAAAATGTCCTTAAAAGATAGATGCTGGATGACGCTTGTGTGGCACTCCTCCTAGCTTTTCGCAGGGCTCGTGTCCTTTCAAGATGGACATCCCAAAGCTCAGGAGAGTGATTGCAGGCAACAGCCTTGTCCTTTGTCTAGAGACTCTTTGGCCCTTCCCACCTTGGAAGTTTGCTGGCAGCAAATAGCAGGGCACGCTGTGTGCTGGCTGGGAGCCGGTTCTGGAGCTGCTGGACAGGATCTCTGAGTCTGGTATCTCCCTCTGTTCCCTGGGAGATGTTTAGGGGAGGGATCTTGCTTCCCTCTTGGAACTTCTAACCTTCCTTCACTGGCAGAAGATTTATTGAGTCCTTCTTCGTACTCATTTTGAAGTCTTCAGATGATCTATTCTGTGAGCGGCTCAGCCCTCTTTTAAAGCCAATCAGGCCCCAGGGATTGGTGTAGCCCAAGCCTAACTTAAGTGAGCCGATCCTGGGTCTCCACCAGCAATCTTCAGTGATGCTTCAGGTCAGAATCAGAGCGCTTGGCAACAGACAGGGTAAGGATGACAACATATACTTCTAAGTCCCACCCATCTTCCTATCTGCTGTACATCAAAGTGTCTCCCTAATTAACTGAGCCCTATGCGGTGCTTGATCACAACATGGGTCACCTTTGAAGTAGGTTGTTGCAGGCAGACTTTTGTCTCCTACAATTCACATACTTTCCTGCTCTGAAAGGAGTGGTTCCATACAGGACATTCAATCTCCTTTCATACCAAGGAGGTGTGTTAGTACCAAGTTGACACATTGCAATACAAAGAGGTGTTGGCGTCTGGTCTCCATTGTCACTTCCTGCACCCAGGCCTTCCCTGAGGCCTGCTTATTAGCATTGTTCAGTATTCACAGCCACCAGTAAGGTTTGACAATGGAGATGCAAATCCATGGGGCCTTGAAATTCTAATAAGGCTGCCCACGGCCAAAGGCTTTTGATGTAGCCGTGGCTCTCAGGTGTCAGCTACACATGACAGGGGAGGGCGGCGCTGGTAAGCTGTGTCCTCCCAGAGTACATGACTATTTCTCTGGTGTGTTGTGAGGTTGGAAAATGTGTGCGGGAATGGCCCCACATATTTTGAGGTTGATCTCCCATTATTCATTCCTTTAAACAAACAAAAAAAACAGGCAAGCGCACTCTTCCCGTGCAGATGGTCGATTCCCTCACAATTACTCTGCCCTGCCTCCCCGCCCTCTAATCTAGAACTATCACTCTGCTATCTTCTTCTCCCTCCTGACTCGTTCCCTGGCAGCCTCCCCATCTCGCCAGCTCCTGCACTTCTACCTTTCCCTCCCCTGTCCCTCTCTGGAATAAAGTCATCCCTTCTATACTCACTGCCGGCACTCTTGGACCCCCCTCCATTGACCTTTTCGATCATTGGCTCTCCAGCACCTTCATCCATTGTCGTGAATCTCCCCCCGTCTCCCCTGAGATCGCTTCTTGCAGGGATCCGCGGGAAGATTCTTCTTGCGGGCGGATCGGGTTTTGTACAGGCCGGGACGAGTCTCTTCCGACTCCAGCGTGCGTTCAGCGTTCCAGGATACTCGCGGGTTCAGGACGTCCAGGAAGGAAGAAGCGGTCGCAAGGATACGTAGATTCCAGGAACAGGGTGGAAAGGAGAGGGTGGAAGGAGTGGGAGTAAGGGTCCAGGAACTTGGATAACAGGAGGGTTCGCCAAGCTGCGAAGTACACGTCTAGTCACTACCTGTTGATAGCGTTGAGACACACGGGGCCGCAGGGGCATGGCATATTTATGGGACGTACTACATCCGCCGTGAAGGCTGGTGCGAGGCGTGTCACGTGATACGGCCATGTTGGGAGAAGCAATGAATGCAAGCCCCGCCGCGATAAGGACCAGGAAGTCTAGAAGGGGCTCGTTCTGTGGGTCATGACATCCATCTTACACCGATGAGAAGCACCTCTCAGAGACCAGGGCCCAATTGTAAGTGGTACACACCCTCCCTCAAATCCCTTAAAACACTCAAGTTGGGGACCAACCCAACCCTACACTTCAAAACAAAACCTCCTATGTAAGGCTGACCAGGACCTAACGGACCGAAATTAGAAAAGAAAAAAATATCTTCTATGGAAACTGAATCTCCAACTTTTGTAACCTTAGCAGGGAACTACACTCTATCATAGCACAAACATACTGCGCTCTTCAACTCCCACCTCTCCTCATTCTCAATCACTCTGCAAGTCTTTGACCCGAAAGAGATTATGGTTCCCAAAGTTTGCAACTACTACGGGGTGCATGGTGATGGGAAGTGTGTTTGGGGAAGGTGCAGCTCTTACATACTCTTTTGGGACCTATAGGGTGCACCTGTGGGTTTGTTTTCCTCATCTGGATGCTTCTACCTCAACATGGAAGTTGGAGGTAACTCCACCAACTTCTTGCAGGATTTACTCTTTGATTCTGGTGTTTTTTTCATTTATTTTGCAGTTTTGCGAAATTTAAGATGCCATGCTGTTCAATTGCCACCTCACCTCACTCCCAATCACTCTGCGACGCACTGACTGACCACTTTCACAACATCGCTATTGAGGGAAACCATTCCATCATCTCGAAAATTAGCTTTGGCCATGCCCCCATATCCTCCTCTGCCTAACACCACCCCACCTCTGCCCACTCTGCCAGTCCTCTCCTCTTTCACTCCTATTTCCCACCATGAATTCCTGAAATGTCTAAGCCGCCCCTCCAGCTCCCCTGGAGATCCCTGTACCCCCTCACTCATTAAGAACATCCTAACTACCACATGTGCAGGCAGCAAAGCACGGTCCATAATTAACCATTATCTTTCATTTGGCATCTTCCCGGAGGCATTTAAAACCATCCACGGCAAGCACCTTCATAAAAAACACTCTCTCAACCCACTCCTTCCTCACAACTGCCACCTTATCTCGAACACCCTCTTCATTGCCAAACCCTTAGACTGCACAGCTTACAAGCAGCTCTGCCTCTTTGTGTGATTTAATTGCCCTTTTGACCCTGCTCAATCTGGTTTCAAAACCCTTAGAGGAGCAAAATCCTCTCTTGTGTCCATTTGGGTTGATTTAAAAAGAACAACAGACTCAGAAGGTTGTGCTGCACTTATCCTCCTTGACCTATCTGCTGCCTTTGACACCATTGACCACGCCATTCTCACAGACATACTCCACTCCATAGGCATCAGAGACTTTGCTCTTAAATGGATCTCCTCCTTCCTTTTCAACCGTTTGAAACTCATGCTCCTTCCCCCTTTCTCCTCCCCCTCTTGCCCTGTTCCCAAAGGGGTCCCCCAGGGAGCCTCCCTGTTCCCTCCCCTCTTCGATCTCTTCCTTAGTCCCCTCCCGGCACTCATCCGCTCTTATAACCTGACATGCTACAACTATGTAGATGACACCCAGATCATTTTCAAGATCCCCAAGTCACTGGCCTCCCCCCGCTACAACCTCACCTCTTGCCTTTCTGAAATCAGCCACTGGATGACAGCTAACCACCTGCTCCTCAACCGTGGCAAAATTGAATTCCTAATTTGCAGTAAAACATCTCTCCTTCCCCAACTGACCCATTGGACACACTCCCTAGGAGCCCCACCTGCGGCATTCGCCTCTGTAAAGAATCTTGGATGCATCCTGGACTCAGACCTATCACTCTCTCACCACATCAACACTGTGTGCAGAACCTGCCAGTTCCACCTATGCATCCTCAGGTGAATCTCCCCTTACCTCTCCTACCCACACAGAGTCTCTGTAATCCTTGCCATCACCCTCTCCCGCTTACACTAGGCCAACTCCCTCTACCGGGGCACCCCAGCGTATCAGCTCAGGAAACTCCAACAAATTCAGAACTCCATATCCAAACTCCTCCTTCCCCTCTCACCCAGAGAACATATCATCCCGGCCCTTAGAGTACTACACTGACTTCCTCTCAACCGATGGGGGCGTCCATTAAGGCCATGTGCATCATACATGCGCCATCCATAATGCTGGCCCTGAATTCCTCCACAAGCAGCTCACACGCTACCAACCCATCAGAAACCTAAGGTCTGGTTCTGCAGTCCTCTTCGTGATCCCCCCTTACAACTCCACCAGAATGGGAGAATCCGCCTTCTCCGTTTAAGCCCCCACCATGTGGAACTCTGTTCCATTACACATCTGCTGCAATGAAGACTACCTCTCTTTCAGAAAGGCCCCAAAATATGTTTATTCCCTGAGGCTACCTGAGGTTTATTCCCACCCCCGTCTCTCTTTTCAAGGCACCATAAGCCTCTGCCCAGTTCTGATCACATCCAGAATATTTCCCACTGCTAGGTAAGGTACAACTCTCAGAACAGTCAGGACGACTCGGATTCTCTCAGCAACACCAAAGAAAAGCACTGAGCGAGACATCAAGTATGTAGTCAAACGCCACTAGGTGGACACCAGCCGCAGGCATGGCAACCAACTCACACGCACTCGCATTCATGCCCCACTCTGAAACACTTGTGTATAGGTGCGTTATAAATGCCATAACATATCATATCACAATACACAAAGCACAACCGCCATCGGACTGCAGCTATGACCTACGACACATTTCGGTCAAGCTGGTCACATAGCGGAATTCTTGCACTCTCTAAATCTCCTGACCTCCCCTAGGACCCATCCACATGCCTGATCATCTTGGGTTGTTTAGTGGAGCACGGCCAGCCCACCTAACTCCATCTCGGCCTAATGTGCACCCGCATTCTACTCAGTCCAACAATCTATATACTTGGACTCCGGTCCTGAGGATGTTCACCCACAAGCACGTTGAAGCAATACTCACGGGATAAAGGCACTAAATAAATGACAAACTACTACTAGTACTCCGGAATTGGTTTTAGTTCAAATCCACCCATCATCATCAACAAATATGAATGCAAAAGAATGATATTCATATACTGACCGTTTGATGATCCAACATTGGAATTGAAATCTTGCAACATGATTGGTGGAAATAGATGGAAACTTTTTGGAGACGAAACCACAGCCACACAAATGTGGGACTATGCCAAGATATGCATAGAACCTCTTTCTTCGGGGCTAGCAAAGGGGACCTCCAGATTGATGTAGGCAGTGCAAATGGCAGAAGCAATACCAAAGAGCTAGGATTAAGTCCATGCCTGGTGTAACAGTAATGGCTGAACTATGCCAGTTGGGTTACTGGTACCCATTCCAATGATGGGCTTGCATTCTGCCTGGCAAAATGTATGCATTTTGTCCCCACCTCTGTCAACAGTGGCATGCGATCTATTCCCGAAAAATGAATGTTTTATGTGGCCTGATATGTGAATGTTTCATGTGACCGCGTCCATTTATTTCGCAGCCACTGGATAATTCTTATCCTGTGTTTTCATTGACAAGAAATGCTAGAAAGTTCTAGTCTTCACAGGACAACCGGTCGAGTTACATGAACCCACATGGGCAGGTCCGGGCATCTGCAGCAGCGGTGGTGCTGCACGCGGCTTGCTTGTTGATGTACCGGGCGGTGGTGCTGCACGCGGCTTGCTTGTTGATGTACCGGGCGGTGGTGCTGCACGCGGCTTGCTTGTTGATGTACCGGTTCTATGTGACTTGGTCGGAAAAAATACATTGTACCCGTTTTCATCTAATGTTTTTTTCTTTTGGTAGATTTTGCCACAAATATATGCGGGGTAGCCCCCCCCCCACCCCCTATAGACTCCCTACATTAGTTATTACCCGTGACCCACCCCCCATATATATTTGAAGTAAAATTTCATCAAAAACATTTCTTCAAAACGAATTTGATGAATTCTCCCATGATAAAACCTCCCTATGCCGATGTACCACCACCTGCTGGGGTTTATATGCTGAAATGGCTTTGTATTCCATTTAGATCTGAAGAATTTGCAGCCAATAAACGGACAGCCTCATTCTGAATGGCGTGGAGAAAGCAGAAGCACGCAGAACACATTTTCAGAGGTTTTTCCCACCTCTGCCCTATTCTTCACGCGGGTAACGCGATGCATATCTGCGGATAGCAGTATTATTATCCCTGCAGATAGGAGCTTTGCATACATTTCTGTCACCTGGAAAAAGCAGGCACAGTCTACACGAGTCCATGCTAATGAGGGCCGCCATGTTTTTACATAGCTTCCACTACTACTGATCTCTGACGCGCGTGCATCAGCCTGTGCTGGAGGTGCGCTTGGTTTTTCCATATCAGTGGTGGAAATGGAAAAAATGTGGTGGGGGATCCCATAAGGTCTGGGGTAAGGGCAGAGTTTGGGGGGGGGGAGCTGGTGGTGCCCGAGGAGGCGAGGTTTGGGGGGGGGGGTGGGGCTGGCAGTTGACCTCCAAACAAATGAAATGTCCAAAATAATAGTTTAAAATGGCGCAATTTCTTTCATGCTGCTTCTTTTCCAAACTATATATCAATTCCACAGCAATGGTGATGAGTTACTTCACTATGTGGATTATAGTTTTGACCAGTGTTGCTGAATAAATAAATTTAAAATACACAATTTGCATCCCATTTTATTAAAAAAACGTCCCCCTTGGGTACTATTGAAACGATGTGATTTCTGTTTGCCATAAGCAACGTTTTCTTTTACTTGAAGCACACCCGGCACAGTGCCTGCAGCTCCACCCTTGTAAGCAGTTGGATGGCTGCATTGTGTGGGATAGTTTCAATGTTAATAGGGGTATTTATTTATTTATGCAATGTTTGTCGGATACAAGTATCCGACAAATATTGCATGAATACATAAATAATCCAGGTCCATGTATCCGACAAATATTGCGTAAATAAATAAACCGGGTTGTGGCTGAGGACTGTAACTTCCTCTGGTGACCCCTTTCACAGGGTCACCAGAGGAAGTTACAGTTTGCGTGTCCTGCAGCTTTGACCTGTATCAAAGTCCTGCTGTGTACATGTAGGGCGGCGGAGCCAGCAGAGCGCTCATAGCGGTAATGAGCAGCTCCACCCCCCTATTCCGTGCCGTGGCGGGTGTTTTTTTTTCTTCACATTTTTTTTTCTCGAAGTAACCCAGAACAGAGCATGGGTTTGGGGTTGGCAGAGGCTGACTCTGGCTGGATCCTGAGATCCGGCTACATATCTGGTGCCGGATCTCGGTTCCGGCGAGAGCCGGCCCAATGCACAGCACTATTCCATATAAAGTGTCCTTGTCACTGTTTCTGCTCCATTGAGGGAAATCAGGCGAATCTCTTGGAAAGAGGCCGCCCTGCATAAGGATTAACGTAAGGCCCTGTCTGATGAATTCCCCTCCTCTTGTAGAATGTGACTGTTGGTGAAGCAAACATTATTCATGTTCGTAGCAGCGCCATTTCATGGCGGTGGAAGGGGGCTGTAAAAAAACGTGCTGATGTTGAATTTCTAAGTGTTTTCTGGATGGTGTCATCTATTGGTTCCCTGAGAGTTGTATGCAGTTGTGTATTGGCCGGTCTCTCAGGACAACGTCAACTAGACAAGGGCTTCTAAGCCTGCAGCTTTTCTGAGGGGTGACGGGGCAACACACGGCCAGTGCCAGGACTTTCCCCTCACAATGCTGATGCATGACGTGGGCCAGAGCGATAGTGTCATCACCATGCACGGGGCCATAATATTACAGGCTGCCAGCATCAGCAAGTTCTGTTTGGTTGCAGTGCACGACGAGAAAGACCTCCCTTTTCTTTACTCTCCCTCCGCAGGGTTGGCGGCACAGCAGGAGCAGAGGAAGATCAGCGGCATTGGTGATCTTGCTTTTTGACATTGAGATGCGGGAGCAGCGCAGTGGTGTAGAGCAGGAGTCGGCGTGGGAGTAGAAAAGGCTCTCTGGTGGAGGGAGGCTTATGCTAGCAGAGGTCCCCACATTCAAGCTAGAACTTTCATGTGAATATCTCAGAGATCCCCGAATAAGGTATGTAGGTCACAGGGTGGGGGTCTGAGGAGGGGTTAGGAGGCCCTCATCGCTAGAGCACCAGGTGAATTTGGGAGTAAATAAGATCCCTTACTGTAAGAGTTACCTCTGCATATGGAATCCTGCAAACATTACTAGACCACGAAGGTTTCTGAGGACTCCCCCACTACATCACCAGGCAAATCAATGGGGGTCAATTGAGAGCTCTCAAGGAGGTAAGTACTGCTTTATACTGAGTAGATCAAGCAAGACTAGACCAGTGGGGAATAGGAGGCTGGCCCCCCCATATAGAATTTGAGAGCCACGATGAAACCCAACCTCATATTGTCCCATTATATTGGGGGAACAAGCACCACTAGACCACCCGGGAATTGGGGCCTGCTTGCAGAGAATCATTTGCTGCAAGGGTCCTGGAGACAGATACTGTTGGAACGTTTCCCCAACCCTGAATTTGAGATCACACAAGGATAGTCGGGGGCACGGCCACAGGCAGCCTCTGCTGACCCACCGGGGAGGACCTGGCGCCAATAGCAAACAAGGGCCCATGGGATGTGTCTCCCCCACTAGACCAACAAGGGATTTTCAACCCAAGAAGCCACAAGTGCAGCAAGGGGATTTGGGGGCAGGCTGAGTTCATTTTATGGCATGCGGGCGCACAGAATTAAGACCGAGCGGAGGACAGGGGAAGGCTTCCTTTCCCGGCAAATGTTAAATGCTCTGATTTTGATTTGGCCAACAGGCCCTTGACAGGGCTTTAGGGAGGGATAGTGATATGATATGATATGATAATTTATTTATATCGCGCTCGTACACAAAGTGTAGAGAGGCAGATGTCTCTGAGTGCGGAATTAGACGCCGCTCATCGAGGCAGACCTGGAAAGGTTATTTTAGCAGGACCTGCCAGAACTTGCCATAGGCATACCGGGTAAAGGCAAAGGGAAGTTGGCCAAAATAGAGGAAGTCAAGGGCAACCTGACGGTAACACCTTGAGCAACAAGGGTGGACAGAGGGTGACCGATTTAGTAGGGCAAGGGAACTCTGGGGGATCAAACAGGAGGAAGTGGTGCCGGTGGTGAAATGGAGATTGCAATGGTGGATAAGTCGCATATAGATGACGATGATCAAAGGGAGACGGTCGGAACAGGGAAGTGTAGAGCAATAACAAGGATAAAAGGAAAAGGGTACTGAGTGAAAAAGGCTGGGCCATGTGGCAAGAAAAAGAGCATGGGAAGTATAAAGAGTGGCAGAGGAGATGGGAATATGAGTGGGCGAGGGAAAGGGAAATGGAATGGGAAGAGAGAGTGTGAAAGTGAATAAAGGAGGAGCACAAAGAAGAAGGGAGAAGGAGAGACAGAGGGTGGAGGAAGGGAGGGCAAGGTTGGAGAGAAAGCAGGAAGAAGGAAGCAAAGCTGAGGTGGGAGGGAAAGAAGGATGATGTTGGAAAGTGAAAAGGAATAAAGTATGTGTGACTAAGGAACAGGAAGAGAGGGAGAGGAGGCTGCTAGGGGAAGGCACGGCGAGGATGAAGGCCCAGAGCTGGGAGCAGGCCCACAGCTGAAGAACAGAAGGAAAGTCAAAGGCGAGTCTTTAATAACGAGGAGTAAAGGGGGTGCTTGTAAAATGGGTACTTCCCTATAAATCTGTCTCTGATAATTACATTACCCGAAATGGGTACTAGAGCCAGCACAAGGTAAAAGGCCGAGTGGCGGTGGGAACTACAACAGAAAGAGCATATGAGCATTAACAACATGGAGAGGCTGGCTGACTACACATAGAAAGGTTCCTAGAAAGAGCTAAGAAGCAGAACAAGGGTGCGACGGAGAAGGCGTTGGGCAGTGGGGCAAGGAAGAAAGAGACGACTCGGAAAGTTGACAGCAAAAGCAGTAAGGACTCAGAGGGTAGTGCCAAGGGAATTGGGGAGGAATGCCAATGAGAGACTGAAATAAAAGCAAATGTGTAGGTGTTGTTAACTGACACAGCGTCATCCCTACTTAGAATAATTCAGATTCGACTGCCGAATATGCGTGTCTGTGAGAGCTACACTGTCTGCAACAAGAAGGGAGAAGACGCTAACACCTTACCAGTCAACAAAATGTATTAGTAAAAACAAGAGTGTCTCCCCACAGTGGAGCACTCAGTGTAAAAAAACCTATTTAGAGACACACTGGAATGTCTGATTCACCAAGTCAATTCGTTTAATCTGAGTTGATATTCTTAGAATATCACATCATATTCAAAAGGTGCATCAAGTTATGTGATTTAGCCAACAATAACCTTTTGGTGAACGTGCCTAATTGTTTTGCCGAATTCTGTGGCTTCCTCTAGGCCGTGTAGTACATTCTTGATCTGTACCAAATCACTGCACAACATATTTACAGAATATTTACAAAACAATTGCTTGCAAACATATTTTTCCAAAACAGTTCGAAATTCCCTATGTCTTTGTGTTGATCAGTTCCTGATCTGTACCAAGTTGGAGGATTTCCGTCCCAAATGGTGATAGTCAATATCCTTGTCTTGATACTTCTTAGTAAGTCATTAACGATTCCTTTCTCGCGGAGGTGTGGTCACATTTAGGACTGATTCTGCATGGATTGTCCCAAGTCGGCGGCAGCGTTCCTCATGTGGGCATATTGGAAAAATATGTTTGCAAGCAATTGTTTTGTAAATATTCTGTAAATATTTTGTGCAGTGACTTGCTACAGAGCAAGAATGTACTACACATCCTACTGGAAGACACAGAATGTGACGGAAACAATTAGACACATGCACCAAAAGGTTATTGTTGGCTAAATCATAGAACTTGATGCACCTTTTCAATATGATGTAATATTCTAAGAATATCAACTAAGATTAATGCAGTGTGAGACTGGACAAGAAGCTAGAAGGTTTGTTGGCTCCACAGACTCAAGCGGCGAAGGAGGGCAACGAAGAGTTGAAGCAACACAAGGCAACGGAACGATAGGATTAAAGCATTAACAGAGATTCACCGCCGCGGCCAGGGAGCAGGGACAGTATGGCATTGTTCAAAGCCCTTCACATTTAGATGGTGGCCACTATGGATGGACCCGGTCAAGTGCTGCATTAAACATGCAGCACTTGTGCATAGGGAGCCAAGAGATAAGGTGCTGTGTTGTCCTTACTGCCGTAGAAGGGTGAGGAAAACAGGTTCTTTCAGATGTCATATGCATGGGTGGATCCTGAAAAAGAAGGCCCCCAAGAGGTGCGTGTTGCACGCGTTAAAGAATTGTCATACAGGATAGGGTATCATGAAAATTATACTGGAAGAAGACATGTCCTATTTAAGTGATGGTATCAGTCATACCAAGATCTGATTCAAAATGTACATGAGCAGCATGAAGGGCACGACGGGCGCTTCTATGATAACCTGTTCTATCGGCACAAGGAAAAGGACCCCGATAGTGCCTTCGGTAACGGTTCTCCAGGACTATATGCTGGAAGCAAAGGACAGGCTGGTAGACCATCCCTTTACATCCAGCCTCCGCCGTGGAGTGGGGAAGGGACGGAGGGGGGTAATGTTAGCAAAATCAAGCAGGAGGCAGTTTTGCTCGCGGTATGAGTGGGGTAAGTCTTCTTCAGAAAGCTTCCTATATGCCCACCACTGCGCAACTGTGGTAGGCAACCTCCCAAATCAAATTGCAGGAAATGTCTTGGAGTCCAAGAATTAGATTTGGTAACGGTGATGCCAAGCGACAGCATAGCATGCTGCCAGGTCACCCAGCGGCAACAGAGAAGGGGCCGGCAAGCTGCGGGGCAGCAGTTACAGAGTTGTGAAAGTGCAGCTCACGGTAGCATTGATGTGCTAGTTGAATAAAGGGGACACACTGATTTTTCTGGAGGGATTCATGCACAGTTTCAGGGCTTATTGTGAGGGCCCGATGGGAGAACCTCAGGCACAAAACTTTAAGCCAGCTAGGAAAAGGCTGAAGGCTTTGCAGGAAATCAATATGCAAAGAATTGGGATTAGGGTTGCACGGCCGTGGTCCTTCCCTGGCGCATATGAAGGTGTCCCCATTGGGCCTGAGCCTGAAAAAGGGAGCTTTGGATGAAAGGATGATAAAACATCCTGTCATTCCCAGATCTGTACTCAGTGGATCACCGCATAGACAGGGACGAGTGTGCAGTTTCTTACACTTCATTTAATGAAGCAGTGTGCAGCTTTGGAGGTCAAGGAGAGGGGGCTGTAGTACCGAAAGGCGACAAAGTCTGCATTTAGGCTGCTGCAAGTCCACCCAGGAAACCACCGGCTGCTGGGTTTGGCATGCAAGGCCAATACTCTCCTCACTGCTGTTTACCAGGTGCACGCTTGTGTGTGCTGTGTTTGAGCGATGCAGTACCTCCCGGAAATGGAGCTGGGACATAGAGAGTGGACTCAAGGGGGTTTCACTCGATCTGGATGACTTCCTGTTTGTGGGGCATGAGGGTGAATACCCGCGCTCAAGGCTCATGGAGAGTTTTGAAAAGATGACCTGGGAGTTGGAGGATCAATTAGCACAAGAAGGCTTTGAAGGACCTACCACCTGCCTGTTCCTTCTGAGAATAGAGCTGCAAACAGTGGCTCAGCAAACTGAAGGCTCCAAAGTAGCTGCCTTCAGAGGGGCAGTGAAAGTTTCCATGGAGATCAAGAAAATAACATTAATTATTTTATTTGTATTGTATTGTTTAAAGCGCCGACCTAGCTGGAGAGCAGCGAAGCGCTGTACGGAGTGTGGGTAGCCGGCATTTGGGCTAGCCTCTTTTAACAGTAGCGCAGTACTGTGAGGTCTGTGCATCGCTATGCATATCCATTGGAATTAGTCCTTGGTCAGGTGTTGTTGAACGAGGCATGCTTTGAGAGATTTGCGAAACTGGAGAATTTTGGGGGCATTCTGAGCCGTCATTATGGCCGTTGCACTCCCTCATAGTGCAGCAGAATGTCGCCACTAGGTCAACGCTGCTGGGCAGACCACCTTTGCAGCAGTTGGCAAGGAGTACCGTTAGGCTAAGATGCAAGCGCGATTTCACCAGATTGAGGAAAGGTGTGCCAGATGATCTGAAGTTATTGGGTGAGTTCTTGATTAAGTACAATGGGCCCAAAACAGAGTGACCCTGTTCAAATTGAACATTTCACTGATGAATCAAGGAACACTGGCTTTGAAGCCATTCTAGTGGGGGAATGGTGTGCCCTGGGATGGCCTGGGTGCTGGAGGTGTAGCAAGTTGGTCAGTAGCATTAGCTTCCTTTTCCCCATATTGGTAACAGTTATTATTTGGGAGGACCAGTTAGTGACCAAGGACACAGTGTTTTGGACCGGTAGCTGTTCTATCATACAGATGCTGAACAGTGAGGTGCCAGCATATACTGTGGCTATTGAGAGCGTCTTTTTGTTGATATTTTGAAATGTATTAATAATCATAGAGTACTTTCGCCAAAGCGCTGAACTAGCGTTAACATAAACGGTACAAAAAATAAAATGAACAGATGGTTGAAAATAATATGATTTAGAGAATCCAGCAGATTTATAGAAAGAGCAGAGGGCTGGTGACTTTTCAAGTGTGTAGAGAAAATATGCAAGGAGGTAAAGAGTGAATAGATAAGGGAAGAGAGCTCGCCCACTTGGATGCTAGAAGGGAGAATGAGTGAAAGCGAGGGGAGGCACGGGGTAGATCAGGAACAGATCGAATATTAACAGATTGTGAGCAAAGATGACAGGAAGGAGAAGGTCAAGCAACAACAGGGGATAGATAGGTTGCAACAAGTCCACGGATACACTTAGGAATGATACGAAGAAAATTAAGAAGATAAATGAGTTAAAAGATAGAAAAGCAAAGAAGTGAAGAAAGGAAGAAATAGAAGAATGATCTGGTAAGGCTGATTTATAGACTGAACAAAGAGGAGTGGGACGTGAACCAGAGAGACCAACCAAGAGGGCTGAGCAGTAACCAACGCAAGAACAGATTAAAGAGGTGGTTATAAGTTTGGTAGCATGAATGAAAAGTAAGGCTTGAGCACAGCGAATATTGTGATGATGGAAACAGCAAATATGAGTGGTGTTGAAGATGTGCGGGAGAAAGAGAGAGGAGAGTCAAAGATGACGCCTAGATTGCAGGCAGTTGAAGAGAATTAAAGCAAGGAGCAGGAAAATGGTAGCCCATGAGGAGAGGAAGGGGAGGAATAGAAGAAGCATGAAAAAAGAGGGCTTTAGTTTTGGTGAGGTTGAGCTGTAGAAAGTGAGAGTGTATTGTGGAGAGTCAGAAGACGGACACAGGCGTGGTAAAGCGGTATTCTTAATGTGAAGTTTATTTAAAATAAAATTAGTCCCATCTCTCCCTATAACTGTGGGGTGTTCCCTACCTATCTTACTGACTAAGGTGTTTGTCAGTTAGTATGAATGTTCAAAACCCAATCTGTCCACTGTTCAAATTTAAGCTGTCTGACCCTACCACTAGTATAAGTAACTAAGGCCAGGAGAATGACTCTCTTCTCCTGGTGTTTGTGTTTTTTCACAAGTTTCTTCTCACTTCTCTTACTCCTTTCAGTAGACCATATGCAAATCGTCTCTTGTCATCCACTATATCAAGCATTACAGTTATTTTAGGGGATTGGTAATTCCCTTCTCATTTTTATTGGTCTCACTTCTCTTGCTCTATTCAATAAACCATATGCAAATATTCCTTTGTCATCCACTGCATCACGTTTTGCAGTTCTTTTAGGGGAATGGTATTACCCTTGTCCTCATTCTTCCTGGTGAGCTTCCGTCTATTTCGATTCCTTTTCTGCCCATTGCAGGGTTCCCTAATTTCTGTTATGCTCTTCTATCTTTTATCATAGCTCAAGTTCCAATTACAATTTCCCCATTCCCTGGGTGCAGTTTCATATATGAGTTTGGGCTTCCTGGCTTCACAGTTTTGTCCTCCCCAAATGACTCTCTTTTCTTCGATCTCTCTCTTATAGTAGAAATATGTGTGAGCCTTCCCTATTTCCTAAAACAAACCTCAAATTTGACTGCCCTCCTACTCTAGGGTTTTTGTATTTCTTCCTATCTCATTAAAACAGTTCTGTTTCACAGGATTATTTTGAATAGTTTTCCCATTAGTACTGGAACGAGTTTCGCTTAACTTATAATGAGTCCTGCTTGGCTTTCTGGTATTCCCATTCCCCGTTTTACCTTCTGAGTTCCGGGGCAGGCCCTTGAATTCTCTTTTCTTCTTGTTGCCTCTCTGTGGCTTACTTTCCAAGCGTTTCTCTCCTTGATGTGCCGTTCTTGTCTCTGGGACGTCACAGGGAGTGTACCTTGGACTGGGAGCTGCTCTTCCACTGGATGGTCTCAGTGCTGTACGGGCAGACTGCCCACCGCTCTGACTCTGTGGTCACGCCATAACAACTCTTTCTCCTCTGCTTTGCTTGGCTTGCTTCCATTCTCGCATGCTGGTTGCTCAGCGTTTCTGGTTTCACACCGGAGCAGTTATGTTGCACGTCAGCACTGTGTTCTGCCAGAGCCCCACCTCTTTCTGCTCTGTTACGCACAGGGCGCTTTCCCTCTC
The DNA here is from genome assembly GCF_040938575.1 of Ambystoma mexicanum. Classification (NCBI taxonomy): domain Eukaryota; kingdom Metazoa; phylum Chordata; class Amphibia; order Caudata; family Ambystomatidae; genus Ambystoma; species Ambystoma mexicanum. The sequence goes on from NC_090929.1 coordinate 1,094,933,443, forward strand.
TCAGCCCTCTGCCCTCTCTCTGCTCTCATCCTCCTCTATGTTACTTGTTGGTCTCACATCCCTTTTCAGCTTCTTCGTCGCAGTTAATTTGAGATTTGACTTTAAAGGGGATAGCTTCCATTTCTTGTCGTTTGTAATATAACTTCATGTTATCTTCATCAGTTTGATAACATTTTGGTATATTGTATAAATCCATATAAGCCATCACTTAGAGGCCATATAGAGTTCCTCACAGGAACAGGAGTCCTTGTCCCCAAAGGGGGGGTCTCTCCTGTTGAAGTCCCACTTGCCTTGACCCCTAGGGAGGGTATAGGTGTGCTGGCTCAGCTCCCTAGCCTCAAAAAGGAGGCTCCCACTTGGGGAGAAGGGAGGAATTCCCTCAATTTGTCACAGTATCTAGACTTTTACAGCAGAGAGGCAAGCAGAGACAGTTGAGTGAAGAGTTGCAGAGAATGGAGAACAGGAAAAGAAAATCTGTGAAAAGTGTGCATAGAAATGGTAAGAGAGACTGAAAGAGGAAACAAGCACAAAGGGAAGAAATAGTATGGAAACAAAAGAGAAGGGAGCCATGCATAGAACCATGGGGAACACCATATTGAAGGATACATGGGAAAGAGTGGAAGTTTAATTAGGATGAAATTTTAACAAAGATGTGCAGTTCCAGCAATTTGGAGAGAAAAGGAGGGTGAAAATGAGCAGGTAAAGTAGGGTTCACGGATGTTGTTTTCAGTATTTGAATGACTATTGCATGGTTACAAGACAAAGTTACATAGGCTGAAGGAAGATAGAGCTTGAAGAGGCAGGTGATATAGGGGAGGCAAATGGTAGGAATCAGAGAAGAAGTAATGGGTTATGGGGTGAGGCAGTAGGGTGAGGACGAGATTAGAAAGCAGCAGTATCACAGTCAGGAAGGAAAAATGATAAAGAAGCAGAAGAAGAGAAAGTAGTAGTAACTTGCGGTGGGGAAGCCGAGAGAGGGGCATGAGCAAACAAGGAACTTAAAGTATAAATTCAATAAATTAAATAATCAGCAGAGTTGAGAGTTGAGCGAGGGGAAAGTAAAAAGGGATCTGCTGGATGAAGGGAAAGAATGTTATTAAGGAGTTGGAAAACACGATGAGGATGATGTGAGAAAGTGACAGTGAGAGCAGAAAAGTAGCCTTTTTTTAGCATCAACTATAAGAGAGTCATAGGAAGAATGAAGAAGCGAAAGGAGCAAGAATGTTAAGAAATTTAGCTTTATTCCAAGGATGCTGTGTTTTGCAAAGGGAAGACTGCAGAGTAATAAGAGAGGAAGAAAGCCAAGATTAAGGGGATCTTCGGGAAGGGGAAAATAGTCTAGAGTGAAACTGAGAGTCACGAGTGGAAATAGATTATTGTGAAGAGCAGAAGCAGTTTGATCAGTGGAAAGAGGAGCAACTCTATCAGTGGAAGGCAGGGAAGAGGTAAGTGAAAGAAAAAAGAAAGGGGCTTTAAAAGACCACACGTCACACCAGAAATAGGTCACTGGAGAAGGAGTAGGGTAGGAGGAGGAAATGGGAAAACAGTCAAAGGGAAGTGGTCTGATGAATTTAAAAGGATGTGGAGTGACAGAAGTATCAAGTGAGAAGGATTAGAAGATGAGACCAAGAGGATCCAGAGATGTAGGATGGGGGGGGGATTTGGCCAAGATGAAGAGAGTCAATAAGAGAAAGTAGAGGAGAGGAAGCATGAGTGCATGTGAGATCAAGGTTTAAGCCTCCAAGAAGAAGAAAATGAGAAGAAATTGGTACAAATGTAGAGACAAGAGAATCCAGGTCTTCATGGTTGTTGAGGAGAAGACCATGAAGTCTGTAGAGGGAAGAGGAAAGCGAGGGGAAGAGGTTTAGACAGGGACGAAAATGAATATCCAAAGGAAGGGGATTGGGGCAACTGAGTAAGAGAAGGAGACAGAATCCACAAGGAGGGATGGAGAATACCAACCACTACCTTTTCCATGTTGGCGGGGTGTATGAGGTAATTTGGTATCAGAAGAGCAAAGAGAAGCAGGAATAGGCATATAGGAGGAATTGACCCAGGTCTCAGTAAAACAGAGAAAATGCAGATTCAGTCGAAAAAAGAGGTCTGGAGTGGAGACTTATTACAGATAGAGCGTGCATTCAATATTCCAACTGAAACAGGAAAAAGAGGAGAGGCCTGTTCCGTGGCGGTGACAAAGGATTATCTGCAGGTGTGGCCGCTTGGCTGCGGAGGCCTGCTGGTAAACAAGGAAAGGGTTCCACCCTTTGTCTATCACTTCAGCTCAATGCTGCAAAGGGGAGCAAGGGTACATTGGTTTGGATCAGGGCAGTAATAAAACACATTCCTTGAGGTTTGGGGCAGCAGCAGAGGTTGCAGAAGCATGCTTAGGAAGGCAAAGCTTAAGTGGGCATTGGCACTCCCACTGCTATAAGTGCCACGTTTGCCCCATTGTCGAACCACAGCATGGAATTCCACTTTCATCAGCCAATTGGTACGACTGTTGCTTGGGAAAAATGGTAGCCAAATGGTGCCCCACAGGAATTCCCCATCACCTACAATGCCCGCATGGGGTTTTGAGGTGAGGTGCTTTCACCCTTGCCAAGTAATGGTTGGAATGGATGCTGAGGGCATCTGGAATGTTTATAATCCAAATAGTCTAAAAAGAAGACTAAGGCATATGTTTTTTCCTCCTATCCGAGGGGATTTTTCCAGAAGATGTCAATAAGAGAGCCACCTAGTGGCATTAGGCAGGGAGTGAGGAAGCTTTTTGTAGAGATATGCCTAAAGTATGCAGTATGCGGCTATCATTTTTGTTAGGAGTTCCGGTTTAAGGGGAGTGTACTGATTATCCAAGTAGTTGGTGGGGATGCTGCCAATCTAGGAGGGTTAATGGCTTGGCGGTTGTGGCGGTGCTAGGTGAGGCACCTGATGACACCAATTTCTCCTGTGTCTATTGACTCTTATTTAGCTATCTATCAGGGTAGGCAGAATGAACTACCAAAACCAATAGGTCAAACAAAACTATTATTGGGTGTCCGCCAACTCCTATTGTGCTACCTACCAGGGTCAAACCATTGAGCAATACAGAGCTGGGATAGATCCGTAACCTCTTATTGTGTCATATAATGAGCCTACTGAGAATTCCAAACCAACTAAGGAACAAACTGAACCTTAGGTAGGGCTAGGGCAAAGGATGCTGAACCTATGAAGGAACAGGGATGCACCCCAGAAGGAACAGGGATGCGCCCCGGAAAGAAAAGTGATGCACCCTTGTGAGGAATTCAACCATCCACATGGAGGGCGTGTGCTCGCCTGGGCTTTTTGACATTTTTTATTAAATGGAATGATGGTAGACCAACCTAAGGAAAATATGTGGGGCTTATCCACACACATTTTCCTATGCTCTCACCATGACAAATGCATAGACGCGTGTACACTGGGTGGAAACAATCTACAGGCACAGGCCGCCCTGTCAAATTTAGTTGCAATGTGACAGCCAGGAGTGCACTATGTCATGTCCAGGAAGAGGGAGGACCAAGCTTCCCCCTGTCATGGCCAGTCTGATTAACTAACAAAGGCTTCTAGGCTCTGCAGCAAGCTTCCTGCAGCTGCCTGCAACACCACACACCAGAGCTGAGGGACGGACGACACAAGCCCGTTGAAGAAGCTGGGAGAAGTGCCTCGACGGGCATCTACTGATGTCTGCCTTAATGGACATTTTTGAGCCAGCCGAGTCCCTCAAGCTGCAACCGAATGCAACGCTGTCCGTTGTCAAGCCGCAGCCGCTTAAAGACATCTGAGACATCTCGAGCGGTGCTTCAGACCCACCAAACAGCACTGAGTCAATGATTCCTATTCCTGATCCGTTGTGTAGGCAAGCCTGCAGACATTTGTCCAGCTTCGCTCGCTGAACTGTCTGGCCACCTGATACCCGCAGCTGACCCCGGTCTTGAACTCTGTCTCAGAAGCTGCAAAGCACCCTGAAGCCGACGCAACCCTGTCGAACACCAAGAACATCTACAGCCAAAGGTACATTGTGGTTCTGTCACTCTGGTTCTTCCCAGATGGCCCCTAGAGACATTTTATGACCCATTGCTCCCTTTGTGCACAAGCCAAGAAACCTTAAACTGTTGTGGGTATTAACCATACCGACTACCCTTCTGTCAGTATCCAGAGGCCATCCCTTTTCCTTTTTTTTTTAAACTGTCCTGTGCATTCCAATACAGGGTGGGTTGTATTTCGTAGTGTTGCTAGAACAATCTGTTGTGATATAAATAAAGTAGATGTTTTTGCTACAACCTTGACTGGACAGTCCCTATTATCATTGGGTAATAATAGTATATTCACAGTGTTGCAACTAACCAACGATCCACAACCTTTCAGAGCTTTCTTGGCTATAGATTGCTTCTGACTGTCCCGTCTCTTATTGTTGTACTCCTGTGTTGTTTTTTGGTGGCCTAATGCCGGTGGGTTTTCGGCACACTATAAACAAACACATAAATAAATAATAAGCCTGCTGTTCTGTCTATGTTACCAAAACTGGACAAGGAGGTTTAATAATGTGTTTGTTATTCCAATCTGTTTGGCTCCCTTCTGATTTAATAAAGATGTAGGGCAGATTGATGGTATTTTCTTTGCCTACAAATTTAATTATTTATGTGTCCAAAAGTGTGAGGTGGGGAGAGAGAGAGAGAAAGAGAGAGAGAAAAAGAGAGAGAGAGAGAGAGAGAGAGAGAGAGAGAGAGAGAGGGAGAGAGAGAGAGAGAACAGTGGGCTCATCTCTGTCGCGGCTGCGGCCGTGGCGGGACAATGACCCGCCGTAAAGTGGTGGGACCAAAGGGCCCCGAGGGCCCCGCTCAGCTTCACGGCAGGCCCCGGCCCACTTAAAACACTTGGAGTGGGGTAGCGTTATAGCCTCCCCACTCCTACCACAGTTGTACAGATCTGGGACACTTGACAGCTGCATTTTGTGAAAAACCTGACAGCCTGAACATGGACATCGTGTGTGTTATTTGTAATTTTGTCTGAGAGTCCATTGCGTGAATGCACCATGCTGTTTGCAGGCACACACTCACACATACACACAACGGGATCCAGGAATAGGGGCTACTCAACCGCACCACTTGACAGTGTCTCACAGATAAGAAGGGGTAAACATTTTTAAGCGACCTTGTTTATTTCTCTCCTCATCTCGCCATGATGGACTGCTGAAAAGCTCTCACCCGCTTGTCACACTTCACTGATTATGCGTGCTTGCTGGTGGGGGAGGGGCGGGACTAACATAAGAATCGTGATGCATTCTAGCGACGCCCTGGCTGCGCGTGCGACCATCCGTATCTTGCTTAGCCTAACCGTCTCTTAATTTAGAATTCACAAGAGGGCCCCTTCACACCCTCTTCTCAGTTATTCCTTTCCTGCTTTTGCTTGCATTCCCTCCTCACACCGCGCAAAATGCACTTGGAATGAATGCAAAAACAGAAACGAATGAGTCATTTGCCTGTTCACACCAAACTATGTGTACCCCCCTCGCCACGCGCTGAAGCCTATCAACCATCCTGTATAATATGAATTAGAATGCCAACAATACCTTTAGTATGGACAATTATTCTTAGAACGCGGCCCAAAGAAAAAATTAAATAAGAAAAATCACACACACACAGATCAACATGAAATACTAATAAGTACTCAAGTGGAGGAACCGAGCCCCATTATCTTGGGCCCCAGCCGCCCAACTAGTAATTAGGGGTGGGCGAAAATCCCTCCTGTGAAACGGGCATGGCGAAATTCGTCACTGATTAGGCTCTGCCAGCTGGGTGATTTTCCCCCTTTTCTACCGCAATTTTGGCATTTTGTGTGGGGGGGTGAATTTTGCTTTTCGCCAAAATATTTGGGAAAACGAAATTTAATGGGGCAAAGCACCTCTTTCCTGCAAAACATTTCGCTAAAAAAACCGAAATTTTTAGCAAAATATATTTTGGGTGGGAAATGGCCCCAAAGGGCCAGTTGCACTCCATAGGTGAAATTGGCCGATTGGGTGAAATTTGCTAGGAATCAAACCATTTTCCCACAGAACAGAATTAGCCATTTTCACCCACCCCTACTAGTGATACCTCTGTCCCAAGCTCTATCCAAAAAAGTGCCCTCTAGCGCAGACAATTAAGGCTTTGCTTAGTTTAGTTTATTTGTATGATGCATCAATGAACCCAGAGGCATAATGGCGCCAACATAATAGGAAAAACCAACACACAGAAGCAATCGATCACACCATGAGGGGAGTCTCGGAAAGGAAGAAGGCTAAAGTTAGGCAAACAGCCAAGTTTTTAGCTCCAGCAGAAGACTGTTCCATGCGGCTGAAGCTGCAACTGAAAAGACTCCCTTTTCGGTCTTCGTAGATCTACTTCGAGGGATGATTAACATTTTAGAATTATTAGATCTAAGAGTTCTCGCACGGGGCTTGATCACAATCAGGTCCCTTAGGTAACAAGGGAGGGTCCCCTGTAAACACTTGAAGGTAATTATAAGGAGGCGGAAGCAAATTCTAGCCTCGGCAGGCAGCCAGTACAGTGCTCTTCTAGTTGATGAGACGTAATCACGTCTCGCGAGACCCATTACGACCCTCGTGGCTATGCTCTGAATCACCTGGAGACGATTTCTGTCGGCTTTGCGGATGCCAGTCAGGAGACTACGATAGATTGTGTGATGGCTGCCCTCCTCTGGTTTGTAATCCCCCTTGACAAAAACACTGCTTTTAGCCAAACCCATTGAAGCTGGCTGTAAAAGGGGTGGAAAAAAAATGTGCATGCTTGTTTTTATCTCACCAAAGGGTCAGGAACTCCAGCCATCCAACTCTGCTTAACATGGGCATTGGGGTATCGCTCACCCCCCAGCCCCCCATACGGTAAGCTACATACCATCACGTTGTAGCCAACCTTGCCTAAACAACTGAGGCCAGACCAACTTCTCACATTTGTGGCATAACGTGACCACAGTTTTATTATCACACATTTCACACTGTCACCTGCTCCCCTTGATCCCCCTGTGTGGGCTGTAGTTATAGTGGTCATGTTTATGGCCCCACTTCCTATTTCCTGCCTGCTCCTCGCTTTTGAGGCGGCAGGCATGGCTGTGGGTTACTCGCCCCCTCCGCCCTGTTATGCCTTAGCGCTGATAGCCCCTACCGGGCTGTGCATGGGCTTTTCGTCCATGCCGCCACGTGACCCAGTATCAGACAGTGAGTAAACCTAGCCTTCGGGTAGATCTGGTGTTCAGCCTCCAAAGGTTTTTCCTGACCGGCATTCACTCATCTTCACCTTCCCTGAAGCAGACCTAGCATCAAGCTCTACCTCTAGACCGCTCTAAAAACGTACCTCATTTTACTTTTTTAGTATTTTATTGTTTAAAGCGCGGACCTACCTCGAGAGCAGCGGAGCGTTCTACAGGGTGTGGGAATCCAGCATTTGGTCTGGCGCCTTCTAAAAGTAGCTCAGTACTGTCAGCTGCGTGCGGTCTGTGCATCAGTCTTTGTGCCCATCGGTAGTAGTCCTCGCCCGAGTATAGTAGAAAAAGCCACATTTTGAGAGATTTAGGGACTTGGAGAAACACAGGTGGTGGAGCAGAGCCAGCAAGGCGCCCCCACCCATCCCCGCACACCCAGACCTCTAAGGTGACCACTGATCTGGGCTTCATTGTAGCATGAAGATGCACTGCTGTTTCCTGTCGAGAAAGGACCTCTTTTAGTTTCACTATCGTTGCCAGAGGAAGGTACCCGTCTCGTCAGAAGCTAGGAACCACAGACATGAAGCGGCCTAATACAGGCTCCAGCTCTGCAGGACTCCAAAGGATCCATTCACAAAGCACATAGACTTGCAAATGCAAAGTTCACCGGACACACAGACCCTCCCGGTGCACAGATTACAATGTGAGCGCGCAATTTGTGCATACGTAAATCTGCAACGAAGTTGGATGGAGGTGAAGGACAAACCTAGCTCCTCTTGTGTTCCAACCAATGGCTGTCTGTTCCAACCAATGGCTGTCTGTTCCACAATCCTACTGAAGCTCTGAATCTTTAAAGTACCAGACCATAGCTCTACTGTGTGCTATAAAAGTAAAAATCCTTGAAGCAGGAAAAAAAACAGTTGGATGGAGGCAGTTGTACCTGAATTTACACCCAATTTGTATACGCATAAGAGGTGTGCCCCAAAATGGTTGTGTCTGAAGGAGTGGCTATGGGCAGCCAATACAAATGAGGGACATGTCCACACCCGATTCACTAAAAGGAGCCAGCATCTTACTCCTTTAGTCCTTTTTTAATATTAATTTCCCTGAAGATTTGAAATGCCCAATTCCCCAACCCACACCCATATCTTTGTCACCACTCTAATTAAACATGTGTATTTGTGTTTTTTTTTTTTACTTTTCACTTTCTCATGTTAGACTTCCCTTCCTAGGGATTAGCTCATTTTCAGTGAAAGCTGCTCCTGTAGGTGAAATGTGTGCACTGTTCCGAGGGGGTTATTTGCGAATCACCATGCACATGCACTTTGCATGCACATGTGCATTTCTTTGCGATGCAGCCTCACAATGCCTGCCTGCACACTTTGAGATGACTCCCTAGCCCTGCGCAACCTTCTGCTTTTAGGGATTCATTCCAAGGCTCGCTGCTGAACAATTTTCTTTGTGTTCTATTTTATCCTCTATACAAGTGGAAATGAACGCCTGGTCGGCGATTTGAGGAGCAGGTGTGTGAAGGCTGTAATGGATGTTGAACGCTGGGACGTGATGGGTGCCTGACAGCATTTTATAAGAATACAACCTTTACCCAGACTACCTGTTATGTTGCTATTAATTAATTCACTAGTGAAAATCGTGATTTTCCTGTTTAATCACAATTATGGCTGCCCTCTATTGCTCCATCGTCCATGCTAACACACACACAGATACACACACACACATACACACTGAGATTTATAACAAGCTGCTGCCTTTCTTATATTTGAGGGCTATTGTATGCCTTGCAACAGATGGAGATGAAAGGGCCTTTGGCAGTCTATGTTTGGTTATGTTGGTTTGCGGTGTAACTAACTGGAAAGTCTGGCTCGATTTTATGATTTGTTAATTGGGGTCTAAAACAATGTCTAATGCCAGTAAGACAGAGATCCTACTCATTGGGACGCCTGCACCTTGTTTGTCCCCCCCTCTCTCTGGCCTCACACATGGGTCCTATCACCTCACCCACCCGTGAGGAAAACAACAATGGGATCATCTTTGACTTTTCTCTCCAAACTTCATGGAAAGATGTAAGATGTAGCAAAAAAAAAGTCGCCAGATCTCTAAGATCTAACAACCTCCTACTTCTTGCCACGCCTCACTACAGAAATTCCAGAGCGGGCGGTAGCAGCTTCCAATACCTAGCTCCCAAACAGTGGAACTCCCTCCCACTTAGCATTAAAAAAGAGAAAGCCCTCATGGCTTTTAAAAAGTCGCCCAAAACTTGGTTATTTAACCAATACGAATAATGCTACCATCGCAGTACCTGTATATATTCTGTAACTTTTTCCTATCTTCTGGTTTATGTAAATACTTGTTCGATTGATTGACTGTAAATTCTCTGTAATGCTTCATTGAATAATATTTTAACAAGCTGTCTGTAACCTCGCCTTGATACCCAAAGGTTTGGGCGTGTAACAAATGTAATAAATTAAATAAATAATAAAAATGGACCTTGCCAAGAAGTCCAACTTTCAGCTCCATCTTCTCAGAGGCATTCTCCCTTTCCCCACCTTCCCCCAGAAGCTCAACATCTCCAGAACCCTGGTTCTCTCTAGGCTTGACTACTGCAACAGCCTCTTCCTCAATCTGCCTATTTCTTCCCTTTGTCCCCTCCAACTACTCCAGAATGCGACTGCAAGACTTATCCTTGGCCTCAAGCCCAGGAGTTGTTTGATGTAGGAGGTTTTTAAGGCTTCCGGGAAGGTTCCCGATATTAGGGAGTGGTTAAGGATTGGGCGTGCACTACTTTCTGCAGAGGTTGAGGCCAGGATGTTTTTAATGAGGGTGGGCGGGCGTGGGTCTTCAAGGGAACCTGATTTGCCACTTTGTGCTAGGAGCGAGAGGAACTCCTGGTGTTAGATCGGAGAGAAAGAGGCAAAGGTTTGCATTAGGAGGGAGTTTGGATGGGGAATGGGCTGTGGTAGGTAATGGGCAGGGGCATTATTTCTAATTTGGAGATGATGGCAGAGCGTCAGTCAATAGCGATGTTGTGGAAGCGTTCTGAAAAGGCATTGCATAGTGATTGGGAGTTGGGTGTAGGGGGGGTTGAGCAAACTGGAGAATTGAATTCTGAAATTATTCTATGCTGTTCCCTGCTTGGGTTGCGAGAGTTTCAAGATTCTCTTCCCATAGAATGTTTTCTTGGTTTTTATGACTTGCAATCTGTAGGCCCTTGTTAGTCTTGCTAGGGCGGTTTTGTTTTAGGCGTGTGAGTTGGTTCTCCAGGTCCATTCCAGATGGTGCTTGAGGGTTTTTAGACATTTGAGGTTGTTGGTGTACCAGCAGGGTGTGGGGCTGATATCTAAGAGGCTAGATCCAGGATGTTCCAGAGTGGGGTGAGAGGTGTGGAGGTTGGTGGTGGTCAGGCATGGCCTTGGGTGCTGGCCGTGGTTGTGAGTAGAATAAGATAGGCTGAGTGTTCTGTCCACGTTAGGGGGCGTGGAGGCAATGTGGATGTGATGTTTGTGGCGCTATAAACTGCATCGAGGGTGTGGCCTCCAGTGTGGTTGGGTTTATAAAAGTGTTATACACTTTGTGTGGTGTCCTAGGAATTAGGATTTCTGTCCCCTACAACCTTACATGCTGTAATAACAGCCAAACATGTAAACACAATTCATGTATTTTTTATGAGTATTTCAAATAAAAAGACATTTCACAGCGCAGACTTTATGATGTTCATCAAAAGAATGAAATACAATTATGTGGAATAATACATCTAATTGCATCGACCAGATTGTTCTTTGTTGTTACCTCATGCCAGGGTTGTTTGTACTTCCCCTGCACCTAAATTGAATATTGTTTGAAATTTAAAGAGTAGGTGTGTACTTCACACGTCCCATTTTTTCTGTAGAAATGCATTGTGTCAGGCTTCTAGCTTCTCTCTGAGAGATCAGGTCATGGGGTTTGAAGGGGAGTCAAACCAGAAAATCACCTAGGATTGTGAGTGCTGGATGTAGGTTGAAGGTAGTTGTCAGAGCATTGCTTAGTGTGTCTGCCAGGGGGTCTGTAAATAAATAGGAATCTGTGCGAGGTGGAAGGGTGAGAGTTGGAGTTTTACAACAAGGGATTCACGGTCTGGAATGCTAGCAGAGGTATCCTTGATAAGCAGAGGAAATTGGTGTTTGTGTAGGATCGCTAGTCCCCCACCTCTTCTTGATAGGTTCTGAACAATAAGGTTGCAGCCGGGTGGAACGACCTTGTTTGGAATGGGTTTGTAATCATCAGCAAACCACGTCTCTGTGATGAGAAGGATGTCTGGGTTTTCGTCTGAGGTAAGGATAAAGATGTTACATTTGTTTTAAGAGACTGACCTGGCGTAGATAAAGATGCAAGAGATTTGGTGGGGTTTGTTTGCAAGTGCTGGACGGGTCAAGGTGGGGATTGTTGAAGAAGAGGGAGTGGAGGAGGGGGTGGTGGTGGTGGGTTGTGGGAGGGGGTGGTCAAGGGAGGTCAGGGGAGGACATTGGAGAATAGGTGGTGGCTGTGGTGGGTTGAGGCAAAGGGGTGGTCAGAGGAAGGTATGGGGGTAGGAGGGCAGTGCTAAGACTGAGTTGGGTGCAGTGAAGAGGTTTGGGTGCTATAGGGAGGGGGCAAGGATTGGGATCTAGATTGGGGCATGATGTGGTTGAAGTCTGGTCCTTTTCTTGTCTTTCAGGTGGCCCATCGGGTGTGGGGGGACTGTGGAGGGAAGGGAAGTGGGGATTGGGGGTAGGGTGCCATGTTGCTCGTGAGAGGTGAGAGGTGAGGGTGCAGGTGAGGAGGTAGTGGGGGATGGAGTAGGAGGGTTGGCTTGACTGGGTAGGTGGGCGGTGTGGGATGCTCAGGGGGTCAATGTTTTCAACTCTTGCTCTCCAGCGTGCCACTCTGGCTTTTGCAGAGTGAGATCTATGTGGTGGTTGGAGTGTGGAGAAAAGGGGGGATTGAGCAAGGGTGGAGGGGAGGCATATACCTTGGAGTTTTGGAGCGGTAGGGGGGCTGCGAGACGAGGTGGAGGTTGCGTTGAGCGTTGGAGAGGGTTGGGGTAGGGTGTCGTGTGTATAGTTAGGCATACTGGTGGGCCAGTGTGAGGCTCTGCTTTGAGCAGTGTGTGGGATGGTGTCTATCTTGTGGCTAGGGTGCAACCTTAACTGGGAGATCACACACGTATGGACAGTTCAGCTGGGCTCAAGTGTGGGAGTAGGGGGGGAGGGAATTGGCAGTAAGTGCAGAAACAGAAACACCTAGATTTGAGACACCTGAATAGAGGGAGACACGTCCAATTGGGGGCACAAAAGTAAATGCAGCAACACCTAGATTTGGGAAATCTGGATGGACGGACAAATGCCTAAATTGGCCTTGGGCCATTCGCAGAATAGCAGCCAGGGCAGTGGGCTGCCCTTATAGAATGTGTTATGTGGTGCTATGGGCCAATCAGGGGATAGGGTCGGGCAGGAGGCGGCAGACAACAGCCAGGACCAGGGAACAAGTTGGGGAGGGAGGGCGCGCAGGAAAGTATAATTAAATTAAAAACTACACAAAAAATGCATTTGACAGCACCGGACAACAGGGGCGGATGGGGGGGTCACACTCACCTCAAGTCAGGGACAAAAGTGGCGAGGAGCGAACGCTGGGACTAGGCCCACATTCTAGTTGGTGGTAGAAAACTGGACAATCAGGGGAGGGGGCAGAGCGGGAGGCAACAGCTGGACCAGTAAACGGGTTGGGGAGGGAGGGCACGCAGAGCACAGGAAAGTTTAATTAAATTGAAAACTACACAACAAATGCACTAGGCAGCCCCCGAAAAACGGGGGGAATTGCACTCACTTCACGCTAGGGACCAAAGTGGCGGCGGCGAGGACGCGAACACTGGGACTAGACCCATGTTCCAGTTGGTGGTGGAAAACTGGCAAATCGGGAGGGGGCAGAGTGGGAGGCAGCAGACAACAGGAAACAGGCTGGGGAGGTAGGGGGCGCGCATAGCGCAGGAAAGTTTAATTAAATTGAAAAATACTCAAAAAATGCACTCGGCAGCACCGGACAACAGGGGGGGGGTCACACTCACCACATGCCGGGGCCATAGTGGTGGCAGCAAGGACACAAATGCTGGGACTAGGCCCACGTTCCAGTTGGTGGTGGAAAACTGGTCAATCAGTGGAAGGGTTTGAGGACGGAAGTGGGTGACAACAGCCAGGACAAGGAAACAGGTTGGGGAGGGAGGGAGGGTGGGAAGGCGGGAGGGCACGCAGAGGGCAGGAAAGTTTAATTAAAATGAAAAATACACTAAAAGATCCACTAGGCATCACCGGACAACAGGGGGCGGTGAGGGGGGGCACGCCTGGGACCAAAGTAGATAAAGCATGTCAAGACCTATGGCATAAAATATCATTAAGCCCTTACTCCTAGGAATGTATAAATCACAAATGATGAGGCCTGTAACCAGAAATTGCTGAACAACCTCTCCATAAGTATTTCCAGTGAGCTTCACTTTGTTACACCCACACAACATAAAAGATAAAAAATCATTACAAAGTAACCTTTCCAGCATTACTTACAGGGGTGTTGCAAGGTCTGGAAAAGATCTGGGGCTACGTTTATGTCAGGACTGTCGAGACTCGGGGCTAGCTAGCCTTTTGGTTACAGCCCCTGAGCTTCTATCCGGGGCTACAACCAAAAGATCCGGGGCTATAGTCCCCTCAGCCTTCTCCCCCCTAGCAACACCTCTGGTTACTTATCATAGAGCTGAACACTAGCACAAAATTGTCGCTCACAAAACGGATTGAATTTTCTTTACACTTAACCTCAAGGCCTGGAAAGAAGCCTTCTTGGGAATCCACACTGCAAGAAAGAGTGCAATATCCAAGACAGCCGGACAATGGGTCCTGTGCGTAGAGCCAACACCAACTGAGAACTCGCAAAAGGCATCTACAGCAAGGAAACGGTTTTGATGAAAAAGAACCACAAACATCCGTAAGGCCTTTGAAGCCATTAACCACAGCTGACAGAAAATCAATGAACCTATTCTTCACCTGAGTTCAGAGAATTGCAGAATGCACTCACCGGCCGTCAGAAGGAAAAGCAACCAAAAGCAGCCATTACACTGATAGGATATATTGTATCCAGACAGAGCAATTTCCCATATCATCACTTAACATCGCCACATATTCTTCAAGTAATCCCCCACTTTGATCACCACAGACATGGCTGAATCTGTAGCTCAAATATCTCTCCAACCAGGCTGATATTGGAAAGTTGGAAACCACCCCAACCCACTCCTCCTTGACAGAGGTGCTGCACCAAAGTAACAGAGGTTCCAAGGCTCCCATCAACACAGCTGAGACCTATGCCATGATGCTCACCAAGTCAAAAGCAGGCCCATACGAAAACCATGCCTAGTCAACAGGCATTCGGTCTATAAAGTCACCATTGACATCTTTGACCCAGTAAGTGATAAAGAATTGCAATGAATCGGCCATAGAAACATCTGGTTTAAAGATAACTCAGTATCTATCCTCGACAAGATACGCCCTAAAAATAAATGAGGTATACAAATAGAAAACTCAAGAGAGAGAGAGAGACAGAGAGACAGAGAGACAGAGAGAGAGAGACATAGAGAGAGAGAGGAGGCGGGATGTTGCTACTAATGGATATACTAGAAATATGACTTGCACAAAAAAGCAGTGCCTCTGTCCTACAAGTATGTGAACGCATGATGTATGCTTATTTGAATGGATGTCTCACCGCCCCAGTGAATTATCAACCATCATGTTGATTTACAACCTTCCAAAATGAAATCCTCAAGCGGGGCCTGTAGATCACTCGATCCAGCACAGCACACCTGACGGTCTACGATAGTAGCCATGAATTACAAGACCCGCCCTTGACCAACTCGCTATTCGGCACCCACTGAACTACTGAACCACCTGGGGCAACATACCCCTCGAGCTTCTATACCCAACCTGCCTTGAGAAGTACCCTCCGGGGTCGAAACACTTGTTGGCTGACCACTTCTTAGACTATGCAACTACACTACAGAACATAAAGAAACCAGGGCCGTCATTTCACCAAAATGCCAAGGGTAGCGGAAGTGACATCACACGACCCTTGACCCCCTGATGACATCACAGGAAGCAATGTCATTTGACCCTGCCCCAAAGTGATATCGCGGGTAGCGATGGAACACGACATTTCACCCGTTGACAAAACAGTAAGTGGCATCACATAGCATTGTACACTACGAAAAATATAGTTACGATATCACTATGTGATGTACATTTCATACAAGAATGGATCGCCATATGTATCATTAAGATCAGTGTGTGTAGCTCCATATTACCAAATGACTGTGTATGCAAGCAGACATCCATGACCAAATGATAATGATGTGTTATTATATAGCACTTACGCTTAAGCACTTTATATAGAGAAAATATACACCCAATATCACCCAACCTGTGTTGGTACTCATTTATCGACCTCAGAAGGATGAAAGGCTGAGTTGAGGCGTTTAAGAACAGACTAAATCAGTGACTCACCCCCTGAAGTGTGCCTGAAATAAACATTTAATGAGCCTAGCAATTATTGTATAGAATTCCAGAAAGACACATTATTTGGTATTCCTATTCTTTCTTATTTAGGGTCAGTGCTGAAGTGTTAGACTTGTGGCACTTCTGGTCTTATTTTTTTTCTTTTTTTTAAGGGGCCTGAACAAGAAAGCCAGCAACCCCAGAAGTAAAGAGCCACAGCCCAGGAGCTTGCATTACAAAAAAAAACGTTTTTTTTTTTTTTAGAGGTTGCAAGACAGACCACTGAGGTCGCAGTTGCAACCTCTGGCGACCCCTAAATAATGTCCCTGAAAGAAACACACTTTGAAACACTTCATATAGCGTGAGAATCTTTTATTGATAAGATTCACCAAAAAAAAACTTATTTTGCAAGGTAACCAGGACTTGTTGCACTGTACCTGTCGAGCATGGTCATGAAAGTGTTAAAAACTCAACTCTAAGAAAATAGATCGGAGATAAACGCAGTGACTACACTCCTTGAAATCATGATGGCCATGTTATATTCGGCCAAACAGTGGGTGGCCCAATAGTCACCCATGCACTCAATTTAATGTTTACAGAGGATACTAATACCTCAAATGTAATGTTGCAACCTCAAATCCAGCAGAATCGCCACTAGTTGCTGTCAACCTAAGAAAATGGAACTCTTGATTGCTTTCGGGAAATAGGGCAGAAGCACAAGTCATCTCAGCTAGGTAACCTAACATTCTGAACCTGGAAGTGTTTGATGAGGTATGCCAACTTAGATCAAGAAGACACGCTACAACATAACCTATGATTTAAATAAATTGGCTCCCAGCAAAGTAAAGAATAAAAGTAGACTCTTAAGCAGGGATGTCATTTCAACAAAAAGCCTGGGGTGGCGGAAGTGACATCACACGGCCATTGACCTCCGATGACATCACAGGAAGTAATGTTACTTGACACCACGCCCAAGTGACATACTTCAAAATGCTTTTTTCCAATTGGCCAAGCATCACTGTTTACCAAGGTCATGGAAGAATCACTCTAAAGTGGACAGGGGTTCACGAGGATGGGTCTAAGTACTTTACCGGGGGAAGGGGAGGACAAGCAGTGGCAGGATTTATTTTTATTGAAGAACCCGAAAGTAGAGCCAGGCACATTCCTAGCATTCATTTTGTGGCACCCCTTTTCCTTTTGTTTCCTGATTTGCAGTGTTGGCCCAGGGGCCAGAGTCGCAGACTAAGAAACAAAAGGAGAAACGGCTGCAGCAAAACGAGTGCTAGCAATGCGCCTGCCTCTCTCGCTGACCTCTCACAAAAGGGCATTTACACCTTTTGTCCCGCTTTTGTAAGAGGCCAGTGGGTGAGGCAGTTTAAATTTGCAGTGCCGACCCCTGCAGGCAGCCCTTTCACCGACCCTGCTAGCCCCAGCTCACTTAAAGCATTCAACTAACCCAATTATCCTTTGAACTTCTAGAACAATTCTCTGCATTGGGGCAAATTGGGGGGGGTGTATCTTCTGTGGCCGATTTACTGTTAAAGCTTCCACTGAGTTAATTTGGTGAATGCTTGCTTCATGAAATACAATTGCATTTAAATGGTTGCAGTGTGGTATTAAATGTATATTTCCTTTCTTAAAATCATCAATGCAATATCATTGACCTCCGAGCCAAACTATTACTTGCGGCTTCTAAAAGGATGAGGTAATTGTTTGCTGGGGATGAGCTAAACAAACTCCAGGTGTTTGGATTGGAATTTGGATGATATCACTCACTTGACAGCATTTAAAATACCTAATGGAGGAAAGCAAGCATTAACCTATTTGCAAGAAACGTATGGTTGATATTTGGCAAGACATCACGGGTTTGTTATGAAAGTGAAGCGATCGCAGCTCCATGATTGCTTTTAGGCGGTTGATACAGGACAGTGCAGGGCACATGTGAGAAGATGGAGCATGAAACTGATGAAAGGGAGGGCTTGCCTTTACCTACCCACCAGAGAGGACGTCGCCAGCTCAGTGATGTCATAGCTGTTGGTCGTGGACTTGGTCTCTGCCAGGATGCCATTGGAGGTCTTGAAGCATTTCTAGGGAAACGAGAAGAGCGATAAAAGACACGTGGGGAACCAGTAGTATGACAGCCTTCTTCATCTATTGGCAGAGAGTGGGCAAGGGAGAACAAGACTAGAGGGGCAAGCTCACACATATTCAAATAAAGACGTTTCACCAGACCTAGCCAAAGCAGGATGGCAATGTATGGGGGCGTTCTCTGCCACTACGTTGAAGCGTCTTCAGTGTCATGTACTAACGGGGGTCGCTGGCAGAGAAGCACTCACTGAATGGTTTGGGGGAGGTCTCAACCTTTGTTCTGTACTAGCCGACAGGACACGTGGGGCAAACCACCCAATGGACCTCAAGTTGCCCAGGCCAGCCTCATAATTGCCTGAAAGCATACCTCACATCTCAAATGAAACACACAAGGCAATGACACCAGACAACATTTCTATACGCAATAATAAAACAGCAATTCTATCAAGATCTGGTGTCATACGTCATTAATAATTCTCCCATGTTTTGTAGGGGCTGTTTTACGGGTCGCTGCAGTTATCCTACTCAATTCCTCAATATTGGTGGATTGATGTGCGGGTTCAGCCCTGCCCGGGTTCAAGCCTGGGAATGCAGGTTGCACGCGGGGCTCTGACGCAAGCATTCCTATCCACTGTCAGACAATTACCTGATGCGTCACATCGTAGTGCATTTCAACCTGAGGAAACCTAACCGTCTCATCAAAAATCACTCAACTGTAGGAATGACCTTCAGGTTTTTGGCCAAGGTAAGTAGAACAGCCTCTTCAAGTATCAGACAGTATGGAAGGAAGGAGTAAAATGAAAGAAATGCGGAATGAGACGAGATGGAAGAAAGGAATGAGATGGAAGAGATGAGATGGAAGCAATGAGATTAGATGGGAGAATGTGATGCCATGGATGGAAAAACATAAGACAATAGGAAGCAAGAAAGAATGAGATAAGGTCAAAGGCAGGAAGGAAGGAGGAAAGGGGGAGGGAGGAAGGAAGAGGAGAAGGAAGGAAGGGAGAAAGCAAGAAAGCAGGGAGGGGGGGAATGGAGGGAGAAGGGAGGAATGGAAGGAAGGAAGGAGGAAAGGAAGGAAAGGAGGAAATGAAGGAAGGACGGAAGGAAGAAGGAAAGGAAGGATAGGAGGAAGAAAGAAAGAAAGAAAGAAAGAAAGAAAGAAAGAAAGAAAGAAAGAAAGAAAGAAAGAAAGAAAGAAAGAAAGAAAGAAAGAAAGAAAGAGAGAAAGAAAGAAAGAAAGAAAGAAAGAGGGATCCCTGCTCTCTACCGGACTAGCATGGAGCTGTCCAATTCATGTTTGCAATTTTGAGAGTTTGTGTCTGTAAGTTCCAACGTATGCATTTGACAGCAGCCATTAATGCCGAGCGACTTTCACAACAGTCGATCACAATGCACCAGCCACTAGGTTCTGGACTTGTCAGTAGTCATCCAACACATTGGTACTTTTAATCTCTGTAAAATGAACTATGGATATTTTAGACTTAACATGGGTTCTGATTATTTTTTTTTAATATTGAGTCACTGCTGTCACATGTCACATGTGACAATTTTAACACGTCTGATTTTCGCACACTTTGTGAAGAGAACTTGCCTCATTACACATCAGACCACCAGCGTTGAGTACAAAATCACTTTTTTGCAGGAGACACCTGTGTGTGTGTATGAATCACAGAGCTTTGGAATAGGAGTGTGAAGGAACTGATCTGCGCATTATTTCACAATCTCCCAGCAGCGTGAGGGTAAAAATGGGGAGGTGGGCGTCGAATGGGGAACGATTGCTAGAGGTGCTTGGGCCCGTGGGGCTTTTCATCACTCCCGGCCCAGGGGACATCAATAAGCTTGATATCATTTGACTGGCACCAGTGGCCCTCCCAGAGCCAGTGGCCCTCTCCCACAAACCCAGTCCACCAAACTAAGGTTGCGTGGACCAGCTACAAGCCAGTGCCATGCAAGGCCACCGCTCTTTATTTTTATTTTTTATTTTATTGTTTAAAGCGCGGATCTAGCTCGAGAGCAGCAGAGCGCTGTACGGAGTGTGGGTAGCCGGCATTAACAGGAGTGCAGTACTGTGAGGTCTGTGTGTTGGTATGTGCGTCTATTGGAATTAGTTCTTGGTGAGGTGTTGTTGAAAGAGCCATGTTTGGAGAGATTTGCAAAATTGGAGAATTCTGGTGGCTCTTTGAATTGATGAGGGCATGCGAGGTGGGCATTACAGACTATGTCTATGGGGATGGCGTCTGGGAGGAGAACGGCGGTCCCAGGCACTGACCTGCAAAGGGTCCCAGCAGAAGTCTGACTGGCCTTCCTAAAAGAGAGGAGAAGAAGACTTACATGAAAGATATCATTGGATTTGACAACACATTCTTTACACTGTGCATGACCTCCGAAGAACACGTTTTATTTAATTATTTATTGTGCATTTATTTAGGCGCTTATGCATCAAGTGAATTGTGTTTCAAAGCGGCCACAGAGCAACAGGGAGGGAACAAGGGAATGAAAGGTAAATCATAGAAACAATGAAGAAAGAGAGAGGCGGTCCTACTAGGCCTTGTGAGCATTCAGAACGCGCAAGTGCAGAGCGAAAGAGGAGACAAGGGGGGTAAGTGCTGGGAGTGCCACGGAGGGAAGTGCTAGGGAGTGAGCTACCATCAGCTATTAAGTGCCTGGCAGAGATCACTTAGTGAGAGTGGTCAACTGAAAACACAATAAGTGGCAAGTGCCAGTCCACAAGGAGCAGTTAATTCAGGTACTGCATGCCGACAGCAGTATACAAATGCTCACAATACCCCATAACTCAATGTGTGTACTTCTACTGCATTAATACATTTCATGAACCCCATGTATGTTCTGGGACTGATTTTAGGAAAATTATGATTGCATCAGCATTTGCCGATTTAGTGATGTATTCCGTCGGAATGTGTGTGTGTATTGGATTGGTCTATGCTCTAAAAAGATGCCATGCCATATCATATCATATCATGAATGGAAGCATTCGTGTGTGAGCTGGCAGAAGGAATTCCTTAATGCACTAGTGTGTGCTTTGTCAGTGGAGTACACAGACCCTGCCTTACATTCTGCTATGATGTGTCTTTAGGATAACTGGTGTTCATGCAGGTAAACCGTGGAAAGGATGGTATTAGAGATCCTGGCACAAAGACTTAGGGCCTCATTACACGGTAGGCGGTAAGGGAATAGCGGTACCGGTAGCGGTTTATCGCAAAATTCCCTAGCCAATCACGACCCTGAGTGCCCGCTATTAGCGGCACCGCTAAGAACGGTGCCACTAATAGCGGCCAGTCTGTGGCCGCGCGACCCCTCAGGTCGGAAATAGCGGCAAGGCGCTATTAGCACGCTATTACAAGGCATGCAGGCATGCAAATAGCGGCATGGTATTGGCCAAAAAAGCCCATACCGGCATGGAGGAAATACTGGCATCGCGAACCACACGTTAAGAGACCTGGGTAGCGATCCCACCTGCCACAGGTGGCCACAACAGCACAGGTGGAGGCAATGGAGACTGGGGCAGTACAAAAGGAGCGCACCACACCCCTTCCCACACCCCTTCCCGCACCGAGATGGTTGCAATACTTGCAGCATTACATGGGCTGGAGGACATGATTGCATTGCAGCACCAACAACAACAGGCAGCACAGAGGAGTCGCAGGAGGAGAAGGATGGCGAGACAGGCCCAGCAAGACCCACCAGTGCACCCAGTCATACCACAGAGGCAGCCAGCAATCCCCAGGATTCGAGCCAGTCCATTCAATGCAACCCCTGAGCAGAGACACACCCTGTACCGCTGTCATGACCGCAGCCTCCAAGGAGTCAGGTTTAGCCCAACTGCCTCGGAAGCTGGGTCACAACTTCATTTCCAGGCACCCATCGGCTCCCATAGGGGCCTTATGGACCTTGTCCTGGCGCCAGTGGCGCCAGGCTCATAAGGGGACCCAGTCCCGGCACAGGACGTGCCGGGCTCATGATGTAAGGAATGGTGCTTGGGTGGACCTACCTGCTGCAGACCATGCTGCTCACTCACCTGCAGGATGAAATCCTCATCCATCCATGGCTGGAACTACTTTACCTTCTGGGTGTGGCCAGCACCACTCCCTGGGACTGGATACTGGAACTATTCTGGAAGCTGGGACTTCTTACCTGGGCGAGGCTGCTGTGGAAGGAGACACCTAAGCACTCCAGTAAGCTATTTAAACCACGCCCGATCAGAGCAACGTGCTTCGTGTTATTCTGCAATAGCAGCAGGAAGCTCACCGTGTCAGCTCCAGAGAATCTTCAACTTCTGCATCTGGGGAAGAGAAATCCGCAATCTTACCTTCTAAAATACCATCTTCGTCTTCAGCAGCATCTGAAAAGGGAAAAGAACACCAGGTTAGCACGAGATAAAAACCAGCGCAGCACTTACCCAGTCCATCGGTGCATCTCAAGCCACGGGCTGCAGCTTTCCATTTTTCCGGAACCCTGTGGAAGCAAAGACATTGGTTAGTAAACCTCTGTGAAACTTTCCTTACCTGCGCTGCATTCTTCTCGCCTCCGCCGACGCTGCTACTCGCATCTGCAAAACAAAAGGACATCATTAAGAAATACAAAACTCCATCTATACGCACGTGTTTTGGGCAGCGCTCATCTTTCTCACTCCTCGGCGCATTCCTCGACATCCATTTTTCTGCCCAGCTGCTTCTGCGACCTGAAAAAGGAAAAGAGACATTAAGAACTGCTTTTAACTTCGAATTGACATTTTCTACTTACTTGCCTGCAATACCTTCGCCATTCCATCGCTCTCCAGACTTCCATATTTAAGCAACCGCCGTTTGTGCTGCTAAAAACGGCCTAGCTCCAAATCTTCATTCTCTGCAACCAAGAGGCTGGACAATTAACCAGTGAAGTAACTGGCTTCGGCGCCCCTGCACAGACGCAGGATGGAGAGCTCCGCTTTCACCTACATAAGGTGAGCACATTTAGCCTACGAACTACTTGGGAGTACCAGGAAGGGGAGGCAGCTTACCCAGTCAGGCTTATATATCCATATTAACCCCTTGCTCTCATAATTGCAGACACCTCACCCTTCAGATCAAGACCTCAGTGAGGAAAGGGCCTTTCCAGGGTGGCATTCGAGGCCTGCGCGTGACCCTAGAAGACTCCGAGAACCCCCAGCCCAGACCTGCGCCTCCGAGGGATTCAGGTGAGCGCTACAACCGCCTGGACTGGGATACCATCACCAACACTGTGGACATGATTCACAATGACATAGCGAGCCACATAGACATCCGTACTGCCATCCCCCCCTCCACTGAAGGTGGTAACTGTGCTCCACTACCTGGCCACAGGCACCTACCAGCACACGGTAGGGCAGATGCATGGCATTTCACAACCAGTATTCATACGCACGTGGACCCAGGTGCCCGATGCCCCCCTGAAGCACACAACTGAACACATATCCCTACCACGGACAGCCCAGGAGATCTCCAACGACTAACTTGGCATCTATTCATTGGCATGCATCCAACGTAGCATCAGGGCAATCGACTGTACTCATGTGGAAATGGTGCCCCCACATCACAATGAGGATGTCTAACGAAACAGAAAGCATTACCACTCCATCAATGTCCAAATGGTATGTGACTCAAATAAGAGAATAACACATTGCCGTGACTGATACCCCTGATCAACCCATGAATCAATGGTCCTGCGGAACTCAATGATACCACACAAGATGGAGCGCCATGCTAGACAAAGTTTGTGCCTACTTGTTGAGTAGCAGGGCAGGCACATGGCAGTGTGATGTGGGTTGTGTTTGGGGGGGGGTAGAGATGCATACTCCAACTGGTTGTGGACTGTCATCCGTACAATAAAGGGACATACAGATGTACGCCAATGTCCACCAACGCAGCACACAATGTAGAGGACAAGAAACCACATGCAAGCAGCAAACTGCACAACAAAGTCATCAATCCCTAACCCAATACATGACACATCTATCCACATGCACATTGCACATCATACCATACCCTACATGACACAAAGCTGCTACATTCAGCCAATATGCCTAATCTAAATGTGCGTTGAACAACATCACAACAGATATGCGCCCTTGAGTGCATGCAAATGGATCACCTGTAGCCATTGTACAAAACTGCACCCGTACACCACTACTGATGTGCCGCTTCACAGCATGGGGACATTGGAATCATAATGCCAGTACACTAGCAGTGTCGTACAAAGGTTGTCAGGCTCCAGGAACACCTAGGACCTGTCCACACCCAGGACATTGGAAATACTGCCGGAGGCATGCATGGTGCACGTCCACTTGCAGGGACTAGCTTACCTTCTCACATTGCAGTTACACTGATCGTCTCCATGCATGTTGGGATTCGTGGATACCAATCAGAATGCTAACAGAATTAGTGTGAAATGTCCAGGTTGCAATTGAGGTGACCAGTAACAAGGCCCCATTGTTCCAGCCATGCAGGTGATGCTGGCTATCCCCTGAAGAGTTGGCTCCTTACCCCTATACGGAACCCACAGAACAGGCACGAAGAGGAATAGAACCTTGCACATAACCGTACCCGTGTCGTGATTGGGCAGGCATTTGACCTTCTGAAGACACGGCTCTGGTGCCTAATCTGGCCGGGTGAGGCCCTCCTGTACGGCCAGGACAAAGTGACGAAGATAACCATGGCATGTGTCATGCAGCACAATGTGTATCAGACGGAATGTGCCTATGCCCCCTGACATTGACATGCAACCACCTGATGAAGATGATGTTGATGGGGATGAGGATGGGGGAAATGGGCCGCCAGAACATGCAAGAGTCGATGTCCAGGGGGGACACGATGTGCGTCAGCATCTGATATATCGAATATTTTGAGAGACAAGGGCCAACAATTTTTGATGGAGATGGGCATTGTTGCCCTGCTGTATGTGGTGAGGTGCAAATGGACCCTGTCCCCAATAAAGTACACATACACAATGATGCAGACCAAGCCTGTGTTTCAACTTGTCAACAGTGTATTATGAATAATTTGTGAACCAAAAGTTGATGGCCCCAACTGTGCAAATACCCTTTCCCCCTCCCCCCAATACACTCCCAAAAACACCCTTTCCCCCGCCCCCCAATACACTCCCAAAAACACCCTTTCCCCCCTCCCCCCTAAACACTCCCAAAAACACCCTTTCCCCTCTCCCCCCACAACACCCCCATGTGTGGCTTGTAGTGCATAGGTGTCCTGGTGCACATGTGCCAGCTAGTTCTTGCTGGCCCTACTTCTCCTGCCCTCCACCGCCATTGGGAGGTTGGGATGGCGTGCGCCTCATGGTGCACAGGGAGCGGCGGCAGGGGCTTGTCTGACGGGAACTCGCAGAGGAGGAGGTGCCCAGTTGATCCTGTGATGGGCAGGGATATTGTCGCTCCATGGCGTCCGCAATGCGTGTGAGGACCTGCCTCAGTTGGGCCATTTCCTCACACATCCGGTTTGTGCAGGCCTCCATGCCCTCTCTTGTCTGGCTTGCATACGACCTAAACTCCTCCCTCAGACGGGCTGCCTCTTCCACATGCTGGCCAACCAGCGCAGTGATTTCAACCTGCCTCTGGCTGATGGTTGCCAGGTCATGTTGACTGCGTCCAGCTCTTGGGGTGGCTGCTGCGCCCTGGTCCATGCCTCTGGCATCAGGTGAGGACACCTGAGGGCTCCAGCGCCCTTCCACGTTGTCGTTGCCTGATTGTCCGTGGCTACTCGATTGTGATGGTGGCCGTGGGCTTGGCTCAATGGATTGCGGGGGTTGGGGGTTTGCCTTTGCATTTCAACGTCAATTGCCTCCTGCACGTCCGACAGCGGCGCGGTGGCTGCTGCCTCACCAGTGGAACTGGTGGCAGCAGAGTGCAGGCCCCCCGTGCTTGTTTCCAATGACAGGGGGAACACTGCCGTTGGTGCAGCAACAGGGGCAGCCGTGGCTTCAGGCCGTGTTGCACTGGCGCTCTTGCTGCCTTCACCCCTCTGCTGCTGCTCACTCCTTCCGGTGCCCCTTGAGGTGGTGGCGGTGTCCCCTGTCTCATGTGTCCTGGCCTTTTTCTTTGCAGAGGGAGCAGGTGTCACAGTGCCCGGTCCATCACTGTCTGTCTGTGATCCTGTAGGGGACAAAAATAGGGAATATCATCGGTTATGGTTCTACGTGCCTTATGCAGAATGTTAACGTCATGCCACTCTATGCATTGGGACCTCTTTAGTTGGGAATCCAGTAATGGGGATGTCGGGTGGGTCATGCATGAATGGGTCTGTGTTGCACGTGTATGTGGTGATGCATGCATGTATGTTTGTAGCTGGTTCCATGGGCTGTTTGTGGCCTCAGATTTGGGGGGCCCCCTCACCCTTCACAGTGCATTGTTTCATATGTACACTCACCTCCATCTGATGAAGTGGGCGCACCATGCTCCATGTCTCCCACTCCCTCAATCGATTCCACGCCAATTGTGCTGGCGCAGGTCTCCTCCTACTCCCGGAGTTTTATTGGGGAATCAGCGCCACCTCCTGTGGCCATAGCTAGGTTGCGATTAGCAGTCAGAATTCTGCGGACCCGGAGCCGTAGGTCCTCCCACCGCTTTCTGCAGTCCTTGACAGTGCGGGTGGTGGTGCCCAACGCACTGACTTTGTGGGCAACCTCTGCCCAGATGGCCTTTTTCTTGACGAGGGTCTCACGCAGCAAGTCATTGGCGAATACTACATTGGCATTTGCCACTAGGGTCTGTGCATGATCAGCTCCTCGCTGGTGAATTTTTCTTTGCGCTGCCGATCTGCGCCTTTCTTGACAGCCTTTGGCACCTTCTGGGTTTCCGGGATGATTTGGTGTTGGAGTCGTGTGGAAACAGGTCCTGGATGCAGAGGATGCATGGATTGTGTTTTTAAAGATGGCCGCCGTGCTCTTTCCTGTTCCTGTGCGATGACGCTATTTCCGTTTCTGCAATTTTACGGTCACCGCTATTTGCATGTAGCGGGAGGGTGGAAGTACTATCAGCACTTTCGTCGATGGCGGTAAGGGACTTTTTGGGGTCTTTGGCAGCATGGCGGTAGGGTCATTACCTGCATGGTGTTGCGCTCATGTCCGCGTACTCGTAATGCCACGCTATTAGCGGCATCAGGCCAAGGTAATGGCCGGAATTTACCGCCTACCGTGTGATGAGGCCCTTAGCCTCTCAAGGGGTCATTTGAAAAGGGTGAGGGTACAAAAACAAAGGTGTTATGCAGTGAAAAATGTCCTTTCTGCAATACATGTACATGGATGGAGGACAGGATGGGCCGAGCCCATGGAGGAAGAGGTGAAGTTAGTGTGGGGACATGGGGTCGAAGGGGGCAAGTGGCGAGGAGGGGTGAGGAGAGTTGGTGTTGTGGAGGGGGAGAGGGGACTGGCAGGGCTACTTATGCGGTTCCCCGAGTTAGGTGGCGAGGGTCAGCAGGGTGGGAGTGAGGGAGACACACAGGCAAATAGGTGGGATGTCCCCTGGAGAAGTACTAAAGGGACAGGGAGGTGGGTAGAGGGGTAAAGGAAGCATCTATTTTGCAAATTCCACTGGGCTAAAGTCCCAGCGCACTGAGAGTAGCAACATTGATGAAACTGATGAAATGCATTAAGATCACGCAGGACCCTAAAAGCACGGATATGCTGTTTATGCCTTATCAATTCTTGTTGGATTTTCAATCCACTTGGAGGAGGAGCTGCATGAGAAGGATTTCTTATTTCTCCTCCTTCAAATTCCTCCTGGGTTTATGCCTGCATGGGATTCTCTTCCATTCAACACCTGCTAAAAGCAGGCAGATTCCATTGGAACCCGTTGTAAATTCTGCGGCCCACAAGATGTTGTTTGCAGCTTTTTCATTTTTGACAAAATGGAGATTAAAATCAAACAGCGACGGGAATCATGCCGGTTTTACTCTTCCATATACCACTCAGTTTTGTAAAAGTGGGAAATTACAAGCAGGGGACCCAACAGCAGGGGATCCAAAAGCACAGGACCCAAAAGCACACAAGTTCTAACGTTGGTGGTCCCCATGCATGCAATTACCATCTTTAAGAAAAATTACTTTGCCCCTCAAAGCAGCACCTACACGAAGAACAAGCTCAGGTGAAACAAAGTAAATATTCACATCAAAATCGCAAGCAGCGATTAGTCGCAGGTCTGGCAGCAAAAGGCAAAAAAGCAGCCTGACCTTTACTGTCAGAATCGTATCCCTCCTTTGACATTCACTCAAAGTGGTTTGTGTGTTTTTTACCGAAAGATTCAATATCACAGTGCCCTGGAGCACCTTGACATCGCTCCATGATGGAACAGCAGGTCAGTCTGCTGGAAACAACACCATTCATTGGGCCTGATCTACAAACGTGTTTTAACATGGGAAAGTGCCATTGAAAACATGTGTGTACATCAGGCCCATTACATTTACCTGAGCTATAGTTATTGTGATCTTGAAATCATGGAATCAGAGATCCAGACAAGCAGTGTATGAGCCCATTTTACTCCCTAAAAGCAAACTAATGTTCCCAAGAAGATGCACGAGGGATGCGAGTGTGCAGGAGCGTAAGGCTTGATGCTGCCAGCACTGCTCCACTGATTTGTCAGTAGTATGCAGACAACGCGTCGCAAAGAGAAGGTCTGCAAATGTGTTTCCTGATTCAAGGTGGGCTTTAATTCTTTTTACAACATCTGTTAGGCTGCAGGGATGACCCCATTTAAAGAAAGGATTATGGAAAAAATGCTGGTTTTAAAATTAGACATAGGATTTTACCTTGATTAAAAACTGCTCCAGTCTATGGTGGAAACTCCTTTTTAGCTTGCAAAAATTCCTTCCTAGTATCAACTTCCCAAAGAACCAAGTCAAATTCTCCTGCATTAAAATCATGTTTTGTTGCGAATCCATATAGGGACTGATTCACAAAGAGTTGCACTGGAGCAAACCAGTGATCCTCTCTAATTTGCTCCTATTACACCCGATTCACAAAGCCTGACACTGGTTCAATGCGGGAGACGCCTGCAAATGTGCAATACAGAAAGATGTGGTCTAGTGCAACTGGGAGATGCTCCAGGCATCGGCAGATTTGCTCCAGTTGACGTCTTTCTGAGTCATGCATAAGGCAGCTGGGGCAAATCTGAGATTTACACGGCATCTCTGATTTACTGTAGTCCAAATCTATGTCAATTGGGGCCGTAGTCTTATTTGTACATCTCACCAGCTGGTTTGGTGCTTGTGTTTTACTTTTTAGATTTGGCGTTCAATGGCACCTGCATTGAATGGCAAGTTATTGTATTGGAAGGGGATCTGGGTGGTAATGTCTTGGTCCATGGTTGCCAACTTTCGCCACATATTACTTCATGATGTTTCTTCCCACCTTTTTTTTTTTTTAATTTGTTTTTTATTGACAATATACATATAAGGATGGGCGGGACAGCCGACCCAACCAGCAAAACAATCAAAATGAACCAGATCGTCAATGATATTTTCTCTTTTTTTACAATAACTCCCTTCCCCATTTCCCTCCTCCCACCCCATCCCCCCAATAGATCAACATGCCAAGTTTTGAGGTGTTGCAAACTTATTGAAACTTATGGGAGAACACTTGCATACCACATGATTGTTAGAGGTACCACTTGAGACAGTGGGGTCTGAACAAAAGACAGTTGAACAGGAAACATCTCGAGTCCTTAGGGGGTGTAAGAACATGTACCATATCGAAGCAGCTCAGTATTCATTCTACAACTGCATAGAAATACAATCATCATGGAGAAGAACTGCAGTCCATTCCTGTAGAAAATCAGTCATAGTATCGTTTGTTATTGCAGTAAGTTTTTCGTATACAAAAATCGACCTAAGTTTACAGAGCCATTCCTCCTTGGAGGGGGCAAGGGCGCTCTTCCATTTTTGGGCTAGCGCCAGCCTCCCCGCTCATAGCATGGCCCCAATGACCTTGGGATAAACATTCGATTCTGTCTCCGGCATAGGAGTGCCCAGTAGAATTTCCAACGGGTGTAGGGAAGGGCCAAACCCCTCGATATCTTTAATCCAGCTGAGTAGTTCCGACCAGTAAACCTGTATGACCGGACAACCCCACCACATGTGAAACCAGGTTCCTCATTGGTGACAGCCCCTAGGGCAAAAGGGGGACACATCTCTAAACATCTTGGACAGCAGGGCCGGCGGACGGTGCCACAAATGGAGGATTTTAAAGCTATGTTCCATGGCAGCGGTATACAGAGAGCCTGTAAAGATACTTTTAAAGACAGCCCTCCAAGTGTGATCATCCAATGGCATGCCCAGCCTTTCCTCCCATATTTTTTTGAAGGGTTGTCTATCTTCTAGGTCCGCTGTTATCAAAACACTATAAAACTTAGATAAAGAACCCTTTCGAGTTGTACTTTTAGCTAGGATAGTTTCAAAAGGAGTGAGGGAGCGTCTAAGCTGGTCAGCCCAGCGAGGGTGGGTCAAAATCCCCTTCAAACATAAATATTCGAAGACCGTGGGTGGTCTATCTGTCAGTGCCTCGATCAGGTTGTCATGCTCTATGAAGCCCTCTTCTCGTGAGAGCTGAGAGACCCTCTCCAGACCCATGTCTGACCAGGTCTGAGTGTCTCGGAAACCCCTAGAGCCCAGATCAATGGGGGGGGGCCCAGAGCGAGGAGAAAGGGGATGGCCATGAAGGCAGTTGTTTATTAGCTTTATTAGGCTTCCATACTGCCCACAAGGCTGCCAGGGTGGGGTGTGTTCTGAGCTGAGAAGGGAGAGCCTTAGGAGGGGCCCACAAAAGGTCTCTAACTTTTTTCGGGTGGGTGTGAATGTCCTCGACATATGTCCAATATGTTCCCATATCGTCCCGCATATGCTCCAACATCACCCGGAGTTGGGCTGCTTTATAATAGAGCCGGAAGTCAGGGAGACCAAAACCACCATAAAGCTTTGGGAGGGTCAGGGTGGAGGTTTTAACTCTCGGCCGTTTACTGTTCCAAATGAATTGGAGGACACGGGACTGAAGCACTTCAGAAAAGGTCTCAGGTATCACGACTGGAAGCGCTGCAAAGAGGTAGAGGAGGCGGGGCAGAATATTCATCTTCACCATAACCATGCGCCCAAGCCAGGAAAGCGTGAGGGGTGCCCACCATCTGAGGTCGCTGCTAACCTGAGCAAGGATCCCCGGGAAGTTGCACTGGTATAGTTGGGATAGATCTCTGGGGATGGTGGTGCCCAGGTACCTAGTGGTTTCCATTCAATTCTAACCCCCAGAATGTCGGCGTCACTTCCGATGTCTCGATCCCCTGGACCCATGGGCATGATGCTTGATTTGGACGTGTTTATTGTCAGTCCAGAAAAGGAACCGAAGTAGTGTACAAGATCAAATAACCAGGGCAGGGAGTCTTGAATATTTGTTAGGTAGCCCAG
The DNA here is from genome assembly GCF_040938575.1 of Ambystoma mexicanum. Taxonomy (NCBI): domain Eukaryota; kingdom Metazoa; phylum Chordata; class Amphibia; order Caudata; family Ambystomatidae; genus Ambystoma; species Ambystoma mexicanum. Next base: position 1,094,964,734 of record NC_090929.1, read on the forward strand.
AATGTCGTCCCCAAATAAGGATAGCTTAAAGTCACAATGACCACACCGTATTCCTAACCGCAATGGCCAGGGGCTCCATTGCCAAAGCGTACAATAGGGGCGACAGGGGGCATCCCTGCCGGGTACCTCTAGAAAGGGAAAAAGGCTCTGAAGTGCCTCAGTTGACCAGCACTCTCGCCGAGGGACCATTGTATAGAGCTGCGACCCACCCACAAAAATTGTCTCCCAGACCCATCTTTCGGAGAACCCTGCCCATGTAAGGCCACTCGACGCGGTCGAAGGCTTTTTCTGAGTCTAGCGAGAGAAGGTACCCCTCCACTCCCTGTCTAGATGCCTCATGCATAAGGTCGAGAGTTTTTCTTATATTATCTGATCCCTGGCGACCGGGGATGAAGCCCACTTGGCCTCCATGTATGAGGGTAGGGAGGAGCTTTGCTAGTCTATTCGCTAGGAGCTTAGCCAATATTTTAACATCGGTGTTAAGGAGGGATATGGGGCGGTATGATTGGCAATAGGAGGGATCCTTGCCCTCTTTAGGCAGGACTACGATTAAAGCAGACATCATCGTGGGTGGGAGGGTGCCTTGATCCAGGGCAGCATTGTACATCTTAGCCATGAATGGGGCAAGCGTGGATCTGTAGGTCTTATAAAACTTAACTGTAAAGCCATCGTCCTCCGGGGCAGTGCCGCTCTTTAATGAGGATATGGTGTCTTTTACTTCTTCCGGGGAAATGGGGTGTTCGAGAGAATCAGCCTTGTCAGGAAGAAGACCCGGGATGGGAAGGGAGTCTAGGAAACTGTCAACATCATTCCCATCCCCCGTATATTCCGAGCAATACAATTTTTCATAATATAGCCTGAATTGTTCTGCAATCTTGCTATCCCTCACGGTCGAGTCCCCTTCTGGGGGGCGTAATGAATTCACCCTCCTACTGTTCCTAAGTTCTCGAAGTCTCCAGGCCAATATCCTATCCGCCTTTTCCCCCTTTTCCATATACTTCTGTTTCAGAAATGAGAGCTTCCTTTCCGTTCGTCCCACCTGGAGGTCCGCCAACTTAGATTGCAACCCCTGCAGTTCCTCCCATTGCCCGGGAAACATCTGTGTTTTCAACTTCCCCCCCAGTTGGATAGCCTTTATCTTTTCCTTTAACAATTTCTCCTCACGGTCCCTCTCCCTTTTTCTCCCAGACCCTATACCAATAAGGGTGCTTCTAATTGTTGCCTTAAATACCTCCCATACTCCCATAGTACCAACCTCCCCGTTGTCATTAAGGGTGAAATAATCTTCTATGGCTGCTAGGAGGGATTGGCGTATCTCCTTGTCTTGCAGGAGGAGGTCGTTACACCTCCACCGGGTTCTGGTCGCCGGTGCAGGGGGAAGGCCAATCCTAATCTTTACCATATCGTGATCCATCCAGGGGACAATCTCCACACCCGAGTCCGAGACCTCTCCCTGCAGCGAGGAATCAACCAGGATGTAATCTATACGAGAGAAAGCAGCATGTGGCTTTGAATAGTATGTGTACTCGGGGTTCCGACCCCGCTCGGGTATACACGTGTCACATAGACCCAGTTCCCCATTTACTTCCTGGAAGGCCAACACCAATTTCTTGTGGAGACGGTTGTTGGGGCAGGGTTTATCAGACTTTCTGTCACTCTCGGGGCAAAGCACCATGTTAAAATCCCCACCCACCAGTAGGGTGCCCTCAGAAAATGACATGATTATCCCTTTCATTCCCTCCCAGAAGGTGTCCTGGGCTTCATTCGGAGCATATATGCAGACCAATGTGAACAAACGGCCCCGCACTTCCCCCTTTACCATGAGGTACCGACCATCCGGACCCGCTTTTGAGGCTTTAAACACAAAATGGGCCCCAGGGGAGACCAACAAAGCTACCCCCGCTTCTTTACCTGGGAAGAAGCCGTGAACATCTGCTCAATGGTCTTGGCCTTGAGCTTAGGCTCCTTTCCCCGAACCCAATGAGTCTCCTGCACAAAGAGAAAGTGAAGCCGCAGCCTCGCAAATTCCCTCACAATTAGCGACCTTTTTGTAGACGAGTTGAACCTGTGGACATTTAATGACCCCACTTTCATGAATTGGAGCGAATCATCCATTAAAACACAGGTAAAGTCTCATAGCTCCATGCTTAGAACAGCAAGCGTTGTTGCTCCCACAGTGCTTCCGCAACCCCCTAGCGGCTCGAGACAGCCCCAGGGGTGCGAGAAAGACCAGAAAACTTGGCGCGCCATAACTGTAACCCCAGCAACCCAACTCCCCCTCTTCACCCCCCTCCCCCCTCATCGCCTGGTTGTTCCATGGCTTCATCCAATCGCCAGACCAGGCCACCATTGTCTCCCCCCTCCGGGCTCATAAACTCTTTATAAACCACAACTCGAGCCCCCCCCACCCCAGGATCAACGCAGTTCACAAACCGTTACATCACCCTCCATTCACAAAGTCAAATGCCGGTTTTTCCGTCTGGTGCCAAGAGCTCGCTTCAGGTACTCGGAAGGTCCGGGGAGGCTGGGGCCACTCTCCTAAATTTCCTTTGCCCACGAACTCTGTGCCATTCCCTTGGAGCTTTGTTCCCTTTTGGGCCTGTCGGGGTTCGCTCACGGTCCTGCTCCCCCATCTCCATGTTTGAGTTGTCCAAAAGTTTGCCCGACACTCTCTGGATATCGTCCTCAGTGATCAAGGCATACTTTTAGCCCTCGAACACGAAAGAGAGCGAGAATGGGTATCTCCACCTGTATCGGACCCCCCTGGACTGGAGCATCTTCGTCAATGGGGAACAGAGGCGACGTCTTGCAAGGGTGAAGGCTGACAGGTCTTGATACACCGAGATCTGGGCCCCTTCCCACTCCACCGGGTCCTTCTTGGGAGCCAGTTTGAGGATCCTGCTTTTCTCTGAGAAGTAATGAAAGCGAACTAGAACGGATCTGGGGCCTCTAGAGGATGCGCCCGCTCTATGGGCCCTGTCAATGGTGGGTTTGTTGGTGTTGGCCCCCTCGAATAGCACTCCTATTACTGCATTGATAGCTTTGATGATGTCTGCTTGCGTTTCGCCTTCGTGTTCTGGAAAGCCTAGGAAACGTAGGTTACAGCGGCGTTCCCATTCTCCAAATCATCCATTTTTAAGGAGCATTTCTCTTCTCTCCTCTCGCGCTCCGACAGGCGCATGTCAAACTGTGTCTCAAAGATGTCGCTCAAAGCTGTATTGTTCTCCAGTGCCTGAACCCTGTCGTCAATATTGTCCACTTTTTTATCCAAGGTGTCCAGTCGTAGAGCAATATCCGTCCTAAAGCCTCTAATTTCCTCCAGTATGGCCGCCATGCCCCTGGTGACTGTGCTTGTATCAGCAGATTCCTGTTGCGTCTGGGCTGCCATTTCAGGGGGTATCAGGGGCTCGGGGGGCGTGCAGCGAAACTTCTGCAGGGATTCCTTCCAGTTCATAGGCTCTCCCCCAGCATCCCTGCTCCGTGGGGGCCTTCCCCGAAAGCTTGTGCCCAAGGTGACCCGCTATCACACACGCATAAAACGCCACAGGGGGGCGAGGGCCAATGTCAGCCGAGGGGCGAGGAGTGGAGACCCAGCAACGGGGGTCCGAGTCCCCGACTAATGCACTCCTGCGGGGATAGGTTTCGCCTCCGCCGGGTTCCCACCTCCCCTCTCACCCATCGAACTGTATAACTTCACTCCCGTCAGAGCAGAGGCAGTACTTAATGTTCCAGAGGCTGGGTGCGGGGAGGACCAATCTCCAATCCCTCGTGTCTGTACCCCGGTGTGGCCTGCTGAGGCCGATCTCTCCCAACTGGGCCCTGAGTGCCCGTTCTGTCCGCCTGGGAGCCGCTGTACTCGGGGGACACTCCGCTGCCCGAGTTGGTGTATGCCAGGGGCTCTCCCCAGCCTCACTCTTCCCGTGACACCTTCAGTCTCCCGGAGGTCCTCCTGCCCGGACCTGCACCTCCTTACCTCCTCGGCACAGATCCGCCGCTCAGCCTGTGGGAGTCCGTGTGCTGCGTGTGTAGGCCAGTGCGGGGCTTCGCCTGCCTCTCACGCACTGCTGACACTGATTCCTGAAGCTCCAGTTCGCCCTACGCGGGTTCACCAAGCACCTGTGGGGGCCCTCACGCACCTTCCTTCTCCTTGTACTATAGGCCTCGCCCAGGCCTGGATCTCCACAGCGCTTTCGTAGTACCGCCTCCGGCTCCCGGATCCGCTGCGGGTGCCCCCAGATGCGTCCCGCTCCTACCGATGTGAACTGGGCGGGGGGGGGGCGCCAGTCAGGTTAGCCGAGCCCCACCACAGGCCTTGCTCGGGCCCGGGTTCGCCGTAGATTCTTGCGGAGCCGCGGCGCCGCAGGGGGGAGGGGCTTCTGTCCCTCTAAACTCGGAAGCTCTTATCTCCGGGATGGTTCCCCCCCGGGGGCTCAAATTTGGGCCAGGGGTGCCCGGCTCACTCAGATGGGTGGGGGTGATGCCAGCTTCTCACTCCGGGGGTGTCGGGGGGGCTCAGGTCCCGCGATCAGTGCCCTGCGGAGGAGACGAGCCGAGATGCGTTAGAACATCTGCGCGCCCCCTGGTGGATCCCTTCCCACCTTTTAGATGATTTTGAGGTTGGCGACTCATCTTTCTTTCTTTATTGTATTTAATTGTTTTTTTATAACGCGCCTAATGCCGTACCGGAGTCTGGTTTCTAAGCAGATCCGGGATTCGAACCTTTGTTGCTCCGCATGGTCTTGCTTGCAAGACCAGCGCGTCGCACCTGTGCTATCGATCCGGGATTCAAACCTCTGTTGCTCTTGCTTCCAAGACCAGCGCGCTACCTTGTGCTATCCTCCTTTGCAAGTGTGTCGACTGGTTTGCGAAATTCTTGTCATCAATGGCCATGTTCTTATTCCAGGACATCCATTGTCTACTCTGGAACCCATTGGTACATGGAAAGCCAGCGGATATGGGCTCTGCACTGGATGCAACATTCTTCCCGGCTTAAGCAGAGCAATCCTCCTGTAAACCCTTCCTTGTCATACGTGCTAGGCTCGACCTAGAACTGCTGGCATCAGTAGGTCTTGAATCATTGTTCAATGGCAATCCAAAGAGGAGTTGGTGAATTAAAATGTGTCTATTCTCGTAATAGATACCGCGATCAATATAATCTGAATCTATACTATGATATTAAATAGTATAATTTCAGATCATTGACTAGATGGTGGTTCTTATCGGTAACGAGAATGTATATGTTATATGATTATTGGAAGATACAAGCGCATTAGCACATACGCCCACTGTTGTTTATGTTTTTCATGGTATTTGTAGTATACCATTAATGTGCTTAATTGCAGCCTATATGATATCCTGAATAAGTTCTGGGGTGCAGGAAATTCAATAGAATTCAATGGAGGACCCTGCAGTTTCAATTCCAGTTCTGGTGAATTGAAATGGTCTCTCTCTCTCTCTCTCTCTCTCTCTCTCTCTCCCTCTCTTTCTCTCTCTCTACCTGTCTCTCGCTCTCTCTCTCCATCTCTCCCTCTCTCTGTCTCTCTCTCTCCCTCCCTCTCTCTCTCTCTCTTTTTCCTTCTCTCTCGTTCTCTCTCTCTTTCTCTCTCCCTCTCTCTCCCTCTGTTTCTCTGTCTTTCCCTCTCTCTCCCTTTCTCTCTTTCTCTCTCTTGCTCTCTTTCTCTCTCCCTCTCTCTCCCTCTCTCTGTCTCTCTCTCAATTTATCTCTCTCTCTGCCTCTCTCTATCTCTCCCTCTCTCTCCCTCTTTCTCCCTCTCTCTGTCTCTCTCTCAATTTCTCTCTCTCTCTCTGCCTCTCTCTATCTCTCTCTCTCTCTCTCTCTCTCTCTCTCTTTCTTTCTCTCGTTCTCTCTCTCTCCATGTCACTCCCCATCCCATCCTTCTGGTTTCTCTCCTGTTTAGAGGCTTGGCTAGGCAAGTTCCAATGTCGAAAGGACTTACCTCAGCGGTCCTGCAAGTAACAGGTGACACAGAACCGGCGTCCTCTGGAGTGAGGCCAGCAGGAAATGACGGTGCAGTGGCAAGCTTCCAATTGGTCCATGTGATAATGTTACCATGAAAAAGTCACCAGGTAGGCGACTTTTCTTTCCTGACCCCTAAAATTCTTTCCCCAAATATTCTAGGTGGGGTATAGTTATATATTACTACCTCCAATCCTAGAATATTTGGGTAAAGGGTTTGATTGTCTTGAGGGTGCATTTTTAGGGAAATGTCACCATCTGGTGGCCATATCCCCGGCAACATTATCACTGGATACCCTTTCAATATGGTGGAGGACTAAATGAAAACTCTGACATAGGGGTTTGAATGTATTGAAAATCTACGGTGGTTAAGCTTCATAAAGCAGGGTACTGATTGGTACACAGTCCCATGTGTTAGGCAGAGTGATCGGGCTGACGGGGGTGTGTGACCAGATTCCAACACCCCCTCTGTTCTGTAGGCCCCGGTGGAGGTACTTGAAGCGTGCCCCCAGATTCCGAGTCCATCATCACCCTTAAGTCTCATACTCCTTGCCTAGAATATGGCAACTCCTGGCCATTCATATCTTAGAAGGGGCTCACACCCACAGAAGCAGATTGTTTAAATTCCAGAACCTGCACTTATTGTTGTCATGCTGCCAGACATGGTAAACCTGAATTACACTCTCGGTTCTTCAGGGTACAATATCAAATAGCACAGCCCCTTCATTGATATCAAGGAACTCCTTTCTGGACTGGGAAACTGGTCCTTATAAGAGCCATGGAAGGTCCACGTTTTCCTTTATGGCAGCTGCACCCAAAGAATGCAGGCACAACATGGGCTGTACGACAAAGCACTTGACAAAGCTGACCAAGTAATAACCATACAGGGCGGACTACTGTGTTACTTCTAACCATGAACCTGCATCCATGTTGGTGTGAAACAAAAGCGGTGACATGGTTTAACGGATGACAGGAATCCACCAGCAGCATGTCACACCCACCCATGAGCCCTCATGGCACTCCATCAATCAAAAACTCCCTTGTTTACGCCCTCAGAAACAGGCGTTTATCAAGCAGGGTGCCATCCTAGAATCAGACAGCACCATCCAGCAACCGGGCGTCATCCAGTGGTGAGTTTATGATTCTAAGATGGCACCCAGCTTGTTGAAGCCTGGACAAGCAGACGTGCGCATGACTCTGGTAAATTTGTAGTCCATAAAAGTTAGCACCAATTGCAATGCTCATGCGCCGGACACAGTCAAATATTAATGGTGAGCTACTTGAGCCACTGGTTTTTACGAAGGTTAATAAAATGGCGTACATATTTGCATATCATTTCTTTTTGCTTAGAATGAGGTTCTTGTATGAATGTTTGAGCTATCATATATTGTCCCTACTACAGGGTGAACATGTCCACTTGGCACTAGCCACTGGCTAGTGATATTTAACTCTTGGTGAGTAAGAAATGGTGTGCTGTGTGTATGTATGGAATCGAGGTGGCGAGTGACATTTTTTTATCACTGGCTAATAGTATGTAACTTGGATTTGTTCCCCCTACCCACTAAACTTATGAACATTTATTAGACTATGGATTAGTTATTTCCTAGCATTATGACAGTCCTTATCAAGCCATTGGGTGTATGTTACTGAGTGTCTTTCCACTGTTTTACCTGCTTTGGTGCATAATGGAGAGATGGCAGAGATAACATCATTATAACATCCTATCATCCCAGTGCTGGTCTGATTAGGATCACCCAAAAAAATGTTCTAATGTGGGTAATATGTTGTAATATATCAAAAGCTGGGTTTTATTAATGTCCTTATAGGGGATCTGCTTCCCCCCGGTTCTATCAATTACTGTATTTCATTGATCGTCTTTAGCCCTTGCACCCATGGTCTTGTACGGGGAATATTGTGTCGATGTTTGCTCTCACTTCATTCCAGCAATCATATCCTATTTACGCAACTCCAATTGTTCACATTTACCAGAATATAATCAATGTTGGAATAGTTGGTACCAGATACATAGGTGGAAGGACAAGCTCGGAATACTGCTTTAAACCATCCCAAATCAGTTCCAAATATCATGCAGAGCCAGCTTCCATTGGAGAAATGCTGGTTGTGCAGTGAAAACTGAAACAATATAAGACATTTACGTACAGCCTACAGAATATAATGGGAGGTAGTTGTAGAGGTGGTCCCAGATATGACCTGCACCCATGCCCCCCATTGCGAGTTGCCAGTAATGTACTCGCCGAGGTACGTGACGTATGAGGAGCAAATGAACCAACAGAGAGCCACACTGGGACTCTGCCCCGTGTACGTAAGGAGATCAGTACCGGTTGAAGCAGCCATAACATGACAACCCTGGGCAGCACGGTACCCTATCAGACAGCCATACCAGCCACTGATATGAAATGAGGAATGCCTACATACGGTCCATGAAGAGACCCCAAAAGCCATAATGGAAGGCCAGTGGAGATGAGACAAGGACCAGAGCAGCTTCAAGAATGAACTGAAGGAGTTACTGAAAGCAAGCATGCCAGTACTGGTAACTGCAAGGATAATTGTAATAGACACAGGGCAGAGACACTGTTAAAATACAAGGGAATGGTGCCACGAGACGAGATGGAAGCAACCACCCTGGTGAACATGTGTAAATAAGCTTGAAACGCAAGATGCTAAGAAATCGATAATGCCTGCAATGCTCAGTCAAAGAATAGAGCGGCAAGCGCCAACCATATGTCTACCTCAACACAGTACAATGTACAAGTGCGACTCCATTTTGTAAAAGCAGAAGTACACTCAGGCAGCCAAGGCCTGACTGGCCAAGTTTTATATCCAGGCCCAAGCTGAGGAAAGGAGCGGGATCGAAACTTAACAAAGAGAGGCTCATGCCGGGGAAATCGAGGTCAACCAGAGAAGGGGAGGTGAGCATGAGCTCACGAGGCTCCAACTTCAGAGCATACCAGCCCGCCCGTGAAGGTCAAGATAAGAGAGGCCCATGCAGGTGGCCAAGCGCACACAGAATTAAAGGCACAAAAGGTTGGAAACTGAAGCAGATTCACGGTGGACCAGCACGTGACCAGACAGGCGCGAAGATGTACCACTGCCCGATGTCATCCAGAACCCGAGGGTGCCATAACTTTACCTGATAAGAGACTACAGATCCGAGGCCATACCCAGCCAACTAAAAGACACATAGCCCTAAAACACTGATTGATAGAAGGGAGGAAGGGTGAATCTTGGGACACTAGGCACCTGGGTGTCTATTCTGCAAGCTGCTAATTAAAATGGAGATTTATGTTTAGGGGTGTAGCTTGCCCAATCACAAGGGACTATGTAATCTAGAGTCCTATAGACACTGTAACCAATGAGACGTCGTACTTGTAGTGATGTCAATCACGTGTGTTGTAGCGGGATGGGCATAGACGCCCACCCGATAAGAGCTATCCAATCCACTTGCGTTATTTCCATATACAGATATAGCACCTATACTTAAGTTACCTTTCCCAACCAATTATTTTGCATGATGATTTTTTGTAGAATTAGACGTCAATGATGACGAGTTTTGCCTATAACAATGTCTGTTTGACTGAAGTTCAAGGAATTCGGGGTGAGGCAGGTGTTCGAGATGCTACTGATTTTCATCTGCTGATGTATGTATCATTAAACGGACTTCCCTTTGCCAATTTACTGAGTCCTGATTATTGAACCTTGCTGGAGTATGTGAATCCTGCACTTTGTCCTCACATGGTGCATGGTGCAGCTATCTTGCATTACTCGTTTTCAAGGGTGAGTACTGATCAATGGGACCGTCAGTAATTTCCTCTCCTCGTCAACATAGTGTGATGAGGTTTGGAACCCAACAGACTGAGACATGGTTTATCACACACACAGCCACAGGGAGTACCTACAGCTACACAACAGTGACAACAGTTTCACCGTTGGTGCCTCAAAGTCATAAAATGGCTGACAATTAGCCAGAATAGTTGACCTTGTTGTAAAACATCAATGTCCAGATATTGATGTAGGTGTCATTACCATTGGTGTGTCAGTTTCAAAGCACCCCGGATATTGGCAGGTGGGGGAACTGACTGATGCACAAGGCGAAGCAATTTACCCACGATCCTCCCTCATGGTTAAGTGGAGAAACAGGGAAGCGATGGATTTTAGATCCACCATTGATGAATAGATGAGTCGAGACACTCGACATGTGATCTATGCTGCTCCAGTCCAACCAGAGTCTCAGAGGGTACCGGTCTTCAATATTAGATCTCCATATTTACTATTACCCAGAATACTGAAGTCATTTTATTGTCTTCAGAAGGATATCAGACAGAGGCACTCACACATGACATGAGGCTCACTCTACCCTGGGACTATCAGAATTCCAGAAGGCCAGCCCACATTTTCATATATTTCAGTAGTATCCATTTTATTATCATGAAAAAGACAACTTGTTTTAGTCAGGCACATCTGTCATGTTATGTTAGTGCGATTTAAACCGAGAACTGCTACCATGTGCATGATATGATATGATATGATATTGCATTTATAACGCACCTATAGACAAGTGTTTCATGGTCACCAGGCCCTTTGGGGGATTTGAAAAAGAGATGAGACGTTAAGTTAGTGGGAAGAGTGGGAGAATGCCTGATAGCTTTGCTGTTGTGTTGCTGCATGCAGTACGGAAATGCTGATTACTGTATGTGGGCCTATGTGCAGGTGTTTTGTGCCCAGATGGGCTATGGTGCTAAGATGCAGTAGCTGGTGCAGTGGAATGTAAGTTGGCTATACAGTTCAGATGTATGATTTCTGTCGGGAGAGACCTTAAATAGCTGTTTCTGAGTGTCTTAGTTGGTCTGTGTATTGTGTGTTTGAGTGCTGAAGGGGAGAGGGTTAGTGCAGGGGTATTAATAGCAATTTAGGGCATCCATTCGATGTGTCAGGGAACACAACATAACAGGGCAAACATTCAGTGGAGTAACTTTGCTGAAAATGTTGGGGGGGACATGACATCCGAAAAAAGATGCCCCAGCCAAATGAATGGGGTCACAATGGTGTGCCATGAAAGTTGGGGGGGGACAAACACCCCTGTTCCCCCCTAAAATTACGCCCATGCACACATTGACTCTGAATACCATGCAGCAAAATATCAGGGACTCCCCTTCCCGCTTGTCGCGAACCCTGAGGAGAAAACAGGGAGCAATAAATAATCCCAGGCATCAGTTAAATATAGAGGGCAACAATTGACCTAGGATGCCATGGAGTAAAATACAGTGGGGCAGGCAGCAATTAGTTTTGGAGGCCTGTTAAATAAAGTGAGGGCAGCAATGACTCTATGGCAACAATTAATCTAGATGTCATTGAGCAAAGAATTCATACAATGGGGCAACCTTGCCACTGATTCAGCCCCACAACAAATGACCTTTCAAGGATTTTAGAATTTCCTCCCTATTTAATAAATGTTAGTCCTATGATTGTCCCCTCAATGATGAAAGGCTGAGTCAGTTGCCTCTGGCATTTAATAGGCTCTAGCTCTACTAGCCTTTCAGGGATATCAGACCATTATGAAGCTCCCCGTGTTACACTCCCCACCTCAGCGGTACTCAGGCTATTACCCTCAGAAGAATAAAGGTTTGAGTAAAGTGCACCTAAGATATGACTGCCCACCCGAGCTATGCTGGCATTTCAGGTAATTGCTGTAGTGAGAAAACCTGTTGAATATTAATCTTTTTAGCTGCATTCATTCTATCACTGTTCAAATGTTGAAAGTGTGAATGAGTCCCACATAGCTTGTGAAACAATTCGACCCTAGCCATTTCATTATGTCTCGCTATGTAATACTCACCGGAGTCGTATTTGTTCAATACCACTAGGGAGGATGACATTCTGTGTCAGGCATGCTTGACAGGAGACTTACTCTGCTCCAGCCCTGCTGACCCCTCTAAGATAACAGGCTGCTTTGACATACTCCTACTTGTATCAGTGCTTTGTCAATGGCGATCACTTTATTACATTCAAAAGGCTGAAAGGCAGAGCAAGGTAGACTGACACTTCACCAGCCCCAATTGCCTTATAAAGGTACTACCTGGTCATGATATATTCCCTTGTACTAATACCCAGGAAGGACTCTGACATGCCATGCGAATCCCCCTGTGCCTGATCCAAACAAGTACATGGAGATGCCTTTGTGTCCATTTTAAGGTGCATCCATTTTCTGAATATTGGATGTGCTTTAAAATGTGCAGAAAACCCCCATGAGTTGCCTAAATGCACAGAGGAGGTAAAAAGAGGGCATCTATATTGTGCACATTCAAATGCCAAAGGCCAAACTGTGAACACTCTAAATTCTAAACTAACTGTAAACTCTAAGAGAAGCTTTGCTATATCCTTAAGACTACGCACACCTTTTTCCTATCCTTAGATGCAAGCTTGGAGCTGCAGACAGAAACTTCCGGTGGTGCAGGGAAGTCACTGTGCACCATAAGACGTAGAAGCCCGCAGTGAACCCTGCACAAATGACATCTGCACAAACACGGTGCCAAGCCTGTCGCCGCCACTGCCGCATGCTTCAGCCACTGTGCCAGGGAACACACGGGGAGTTCCCGAAAGTCCAGAACCAGCTACACCATGTAAAGGCCATGATTGGATGTTTTGAAGAGACGTGCAACAGGGCCTCCTGCAGGGCGGCCTTTTGTAATTTCCATTCATTTCCCAATGTCCTATTGTTTCCCTTTTGTATGTTTTTTTATGGTTATACCTATTTGTGTCTGGAGAGTGGGCCACTCTTGTTTCCTTTTGTTTTAACTTGTATGTTGCTTGAGTGAAGTAATAGATTTTATTTATTTATATTTTTCAATAAAAATATGTTTTCTCGCCTTTGGGACATGTGTCATTTCATGTTGCTCAGTTCACTGGAGCTAGTAGAGCAGTGCCAGAGTGCCAAGTCGAGTGGCGGCTGGATGCGTGGGTGACATAGGGCCCACGTCACCTCGACGACTGGGCTGTAGTAGTGGCGCGGGTTGGCGTTTTCTTCTTTAGCTCATAAGGGCTCATAGTTCCCATTTGTGAAGCGAGTACTCACATTACATTTCCACTTCTGCATAGAGTCACTGAGTACATTATGTGTAATACTCACCATGGGGTAAAGTGCAGTGTGCATCAAAATAATACATTATATTAAAAAATAGACAGGCAAGGGATCCAGGTTCATGCGTGAGTCTTCCTGTTACAGGCAGTGTGCTACCCAATTGGTCTTATTTCTACAAGCAGCTACACTGCAAGCGACGGATCACCCACAGAATTCTTCTGTAAAACCTTGCAATATGGCCAACTCCCAAAGCAACAAAGAGGCAATCAGAAAGGCACAGGCCATAACATTGTTTAATGAGACTCTACAAGTTAGTAACACCAGCATACCCACTGCAACGGTACTCAAAAGTGACAGTGAATTGGGTTTACTTAAAGAACTAGAAAAACTACAACGTAGGGAAGTGAGTAAATGGTGGGAGGAACACTCACTTCAAAATGACGTTGGAGTAGGCAAAATCCCACGAGGTTTGAGAATTCTGACTATTCCTTCCTTTAAAGAACTAGATCCAATGATGTTACAGGAATGGAGCATTGCCACAAACGGATGCTCTAAAACCTTTTTTCAGTTATTGGTGAAGTATGCGGGTGCTGACCGTATCAAGACATTGAAAGAAATTAATGAAGCAGAAAAGCAATTAAAAAAGATACCTGAAACATAAGAAGGAAAGAGACTAAGGAGCAACATGGAAAATAATTTAGTCGAATGTGAAGAGGATGTAAAGCAAAGGAAACAGAGAAAGTTTTTGAGAGATAAAGAGGATTATGAGAGAGGAAAAGTTTATACCTTTGCCAAAAGATTCGACCAGATGAGACAAGCATCCCTATCCAGGCCAGCCAATTCTACTGAAGAAAATAAGGGCAATCGAGTGACAGTGCATCAACCTCAGAATCAGATCTAACAAGTAGTGAAACTGACGAGCCCAACGTTCGCATGAATTTTTTAGACGAAAAGCGTCTATTACGCCAAGATGGCAGAAAAAACAAGCCAGAAAGAGGTGGAAATCAAAGTCGGGGGAAAGGTAGAGGTGGCCGAAAACCACAAGGAGGGGGAAGAGGAGCAGGCAGCGCAACGAACAATACCCCGGCCGGATTGCTGTGCTCTGGAAAGTAGTGGAGCCAAATGATGAAGATGACACAAGGCTGAGAATAATCAACTTATTGGATCATGTCCTCACCCCTAACCAGACAAAGGTACTCAGTATAGGTTTAAAGTTCCGCCCCAAAGCAAAGAACGATTATGTGCAAACAAGAATCGACTTTGATCAATACATACAAAAATACGGCTAAAGAAATTCTTTGCAACCAATACATACAAAAGGCGCCCGAGAGAAAAAGAGACGGGCCACACTGAGGTTCAAATTAAGGAGCTAAATACATCAATAGACTTGGTCGACCTCGAAAAAGGTATAGCCGCAGGAGATCAAGGCGAACCCATAGACCTGAATGAACTGGACATCAGAACAGATTGGACTATGAAGAGTCAATTGAAATCTAAATCAAAGTTCAATCCTGTGGCAAACCTTGGAAACAACATTGAGGCATTTCAAAGTTTAGTGATCGAAGATCTGAAAAAAAACTAAGAAGAAACGAACAGAAAAGAATTTGGAACAACAATCTATCAATCACAGATAGGCAGGCACTACAAGAGTTGCACAAACTCAAAAATTGCATTATTAAACCCTCTAATAAGGGGCGGAACATAGTCCTACGGAACAGAAAGGACTACATACGAGAAGCCTACCAACAGCTAAATGATAGCAAATGCTATATGAGAATTGCAAACAATCCAATCAAAGAACTTGAAAGTAAAATTAGCACGCGCCTTACAGAATGGGAATCAAAAGGGCTTCTATCTGAAGAGAGTCGCAAATTCTTAACAACCACTAATTCTATCACACCTACTATTTATTTCCTCTCCAAGGTTCACAAAAACAATAAGAAACCCCCAGGTAGACCTATTATCTGCTTGATAGGTTCAGCATTAGAAAATATGTCCAAATACATCGATGAAGTCCTTTTTCCATTTGTCTCGGTATTACCATCATACCTAAGAGACACGACGGACTTCCTATCAAGAATTGAAGCCATTCCGTGGGAGAAAGAATATCTACCAGCCAGCATGGATGTGGTTTCGCTGTACACGTCTATTGGTCACGTATATGGGAAGCAGGCGTGTCAACACTTCTTACAGACCAGATCTCTCAATTATCTAGAACATACTGAAATGGTACTCTCTATGATAGACTTATGTCTCACCAAAAATACTTTCCTCTTCAATAATTAGTATTTTAAACAGATGCAAGGAACTGCTATGGGCACCACGTTTGCACCGTCCTATGCAAATCTTACAATGGGCGCATGGGAAGAACGGGAGGTCTGTGTCATGATCTCTGCTTCCAAAAGGTCAGGGTTTTCCCAACTCCCTAGGAAGCAGATCCATAACCCAGGTTCCGAGTGCCAACCAGTCCCAATTGGTACCTTTTGGACCCAGTCCTGGCGCCAGTGGCACCAGGCTCATAAATATGCCCAGTCCCAGCGCTGGAAGCGCCGGGCTCATAATGCTTGGGTGGACTTACCTGCAGCAGACCATGCTGCTTACTTGCCTGCCAGTTGAGCCTCTGATCCTCTTCTGTTTGGAACTACTTTTCCTGTTGGGTGGGGCTGGAGCCACTCCCTAGATTTAGAACACTGGAACTCTTCTGGAAGGCAGGAACTCTTTTCTTACCAGGAACTCTTTTCTTACTTAGGCGTGGCTGTGGAAGGAGACACCTAAGCACTACAGGAGGCTATTTAAACCACACCCGGTGGATGAATCTTGCTTTGCGTTATTCTGCACCCTCTGCAGCAGGACGCGCATCGTGTCTTCTGCATCCAGTCCTGGGCCTAAGGAAAAAGGCTTACCATCCTGAATCCAGTCTTCAGCAACACCTATAAAGACAAGAAAGAACAGGTTAGCATTCCGGCATCTGAAAGGCAAAGGCTTACCATCCTGAATCCAGTCTTCAGCAACACCTATAAAGACAAGAAAGAACAGGTTAGCATTCCGGCATCGGAAAGGCAAAGGCTTACCTACTCTTCGTGCGCTCCGGAGGTCTTCATACTGCATTCCGGCATCTGAAAGACAAAAGCTTACCAACTCTTCGCACGCTCCGGAGGCCTTCGGCGCTGCATCCGCATCTGAAAGACAAAACAAGGTGCGTTTAAAGACATTGGGGAACTTTAATACTCACGTGCCATTACTCCTTTCCACATCTAATCCAGTGGGTATTCCGGCACCCTGCAGCCGCTCCGAACTCGTACCTGCAAAATAAAAAGACAGTTAGAGCGCATCGTGAAGCAGGCAACAAGCGCTTACTCACGTGCTTCCAGGCGCTTCTATTCATCACACGGGCTCCATCTTCAACTCACTTCAGCCCGTCATCCGCCATCGCCGGAACCCTGCAAAACAAGAGACATCATTACTAAAGACTTTAAAAAGACATTTGAATGACTCGAAACTTACCGTTCGTGCAGTAAACGACGGACAGCAGTCCTCTGAAGTCAAGAGGCCGGCGCTACCTATCCAGTGAAGAAACTGGCTACAGCACCCTGCCCCGAGGCAGATGGAGAGCTCGGCATTCACTTACCTAAGGTGAGAGCGTTAACCTTTGGGGTCTACAGGAGAGGAGAAGAGGAAAGAGATAGGGACACCCCAATAACCCCAGTTCATTAACCCCATATTTTCTATCTGCAGACATCTTACTCTACACGTCAGGCATACAGTGCACAGAGGTCCAGCCCAAAGAGCCAACCGGGTGCTACACATCACCTTTGAAGATACGGTAGTCGCCCAGTCAAGACCGGCGCCTCTGCGAGATTCAGGTGAGCGTTACAGAACGCAAAGCCTACTGCAAAACTCTCGCCCAGGCGCTATGGAAACCTCGGATACTGACCCCCTAGCCCGGTTTCTTGGGGAACTAAGGGCAGAAGTGCATGCAACTCGTCAGGAAACTAATGCTCTAAGAAGGGAACTAATTATTTCCAAGGAGAGAACAGACAATCTTGCTAGACAAGTGCTACAGTCACAAGACGGACAGACCCCGTTACCCGCATCAGGGGCAAATCTTCCTTCAACATCCTCTATGAATCCAGTGCAGATCAACCTACCTGGGAATGTACCTCTGGCTCCGCCCGAGCGATTTTCTGGTGACCCAAAGAGGTTTGCAGTATTTATCAATCAGTGCCGGTTGCACTTCTTATGCCGGCCAGCAGCCTTTCCAACTGATCAAGCTAAAGTAGCTTTTGTACTTTCGTACCTTAGTGGCAATGCGGCAGACTGGTCGATCCCTCTAGTTCATCAAGATGATCCGGTTCTCCATGATTTTCAAGCCTTTCAGCTTAGTATGGAAAAACTGTTCGCAAGACATTCACAGGGACAGGCCTTGGACAATGAGCTTCTTTCGTTGCGACAGGGTAATCAAGACCTTTTGGCTTATATTGCATCTTTCAATAGACTAATAGTGGAAACTCAATGGCCTGAGGACAAAAGGATTACGCTGTTTTATAGAGGTCTACGTGGAGAGCTCAAAGACGTTTTAGCCCAAGTAGTGAATCCCCCACAAGACTGTTCGGATTACATAGACTTGGTCGTTCAAATAGATCACAGGCTGCAGAACAGGAAGGCCGATCGTTCCAAGTTTGATGCTCGAGTATTTTCCAAACCGCCAACTCCTTCCAAAGGAGTAGACTCCGGGGAATCCATGCAAATAGGGGGTCTGAAAGGTCCTCTAACACAACGGGCGCGGGAAAGGAGGAAACAGTTGCAATTATGCCTATATTGCGGAAACTCAGGGCACTTTCTTCGAGACTGTCCGGTGAAACCTGCCAAGAAGGCAGTAGGAGCTGCAGTTACCAAAGTTACAAACTCTGAGCAGGGAAACGACCTCGCCCGACAAGAATAGAGGTCCTCTTGCCGAGCGTAAAAACCAGTTCCGTGACCTCGCATTTCGTGATACCTATGGTCCTCATTAGCCCTGATAATCCGGATCGATTACATGCAATTGAAGCTTACGTCGACAGCGGTGCCATCGGCAATTATGTGGATCATGAAATGGTTTTGAGGATGAATCTAACTCTTTGTCCCAAGGCTGTAAAGGACGTCATTACTACGGTGGATGGTACGGAGATAGCCTCCGGGCCAGTAACGCATACCACTCAAGAAGTGACGCTAGTAAGTCAAGATGGACACCATGAGAAGATCGTGTTCGATGTGATCAAGGCCCCTCAGTTTCAGATTATTCTAGGAATACCTTGGTTAGAGAAACACAATCCTCTGATCGATTGGCGAGCAAGAACGGTCCAGTTTCCAGAATGTGTCTCTACTTGTCACCCTCCACCTGGTGTTGCACTGACCGCAATTTCTTCAGAGACTCCCCAGTTACCTCCCGAATACCTAGAATACCAAGATGTTTTCCGGAAGGATCAGGCTAACTCTCTACCTCCTCATAGGTCTTATGACTGCCAGATAGACCTGATACCTGGATCTACTCCTCCTTGTAGTAGAATTTATGCCCTCACCGAGCCTGAGAACCTTCACCTTCGACAATACCTGGATCAATACCTGGCAAATGGGTTTATTCGTCCTTCCAAGTCCCCTGCTTCTTCAGCTTTGTTCTTCGTTCCAAAAAAGGAAGGAGACCTTAGAACTTGTATCGATTATCGCTCCCTGAACCAGATCACCGTTAAGAATAGATATCCTTTACCTTTGATCCCTGAACTCCTGGACCAAGTCAGAAAAGCATGCATATATACAAAGCTGGATCTTAGAGGAGCTTACCACTTGGTACGAGTAAAAGAGGGCGATGAATGGAAGACGGCCTTCCGCACCAAGTATGGGCTATTTGAATATCAGGTCATGCCCTTCGGACTTTGCAATGCCCCGGCCGCCTTTCAATATTTTATGAACGATGTCCTCAGAGAGCTCATAGATGTATGTGTTGTTGTTTACATTGACGACATCCTCGTTTATTCTTCATCGGAATCTGAACATCGGAAACACGTGAAAATGGTCCTCGAAAGATTGCGTCAACACAAACTTTTCGCTAAGTTGGAAAAATGTGTTTTCAACGTGACTGAAGTTGAATTCTTGGGATTCATATTATCACCTGGCGGGGTGCGTATGGATTCAAAGAAGGTCGATGCAGTTCTCAAATGGCCATCACCATCCTCCGTAAAAGGTGTGCAAAGCATGTTAGGCTTCGCTAACTTTTACCGCAGGTTTATCCCCGAGTTCTCTCGAATAGTCCAGCCCATCACTGCCTTGTTAAAGAAAAACAAACGTTTTGAATGGTCTACCGAGGCGGAACAAGCTTTCCAGGATTTGAAGACTAAATTTATCTCTGCACCAATCTTAAAACACCCTCGCCCCGAACTCCCCTACATCGTGGAAACTGATGCTTCAAGCCTTGCCATGGGGGCAGTTCTATCACAAAAGGACCCGGTAACCAATCAGTTGCATCCCGTGGCATTTTGGTCCCGCAAATTCTCGCCTCCTGAAGTCAATTACACGATTACTGACAAGGAACTTCTGGCTATCAAGTCTGCCTTTAAGGCTTGGCGGCATTATCTGCTGGGGGCCCGACACACCGTTACTGTGATTACGGATCACCGAAACCTGCAATATTTGAAAACCGCAAAAGCCCAATCCTCTAGACAACTCCGTTGGGCATTATTCTTTGCCGAGTTTGACTTCATAATTACCTATCGACCAGGTACAAAGAACGGTAAAGCAGATGCCCTTTCTCGGATGGGAGTGGAAGAACACTTGATCAACCCTAAACCTGTACCAATCATTCCCGAACAAAGAATTCTGGGTGTAATCGCCACAGAATCCATAGAGGAAGTTAAGGATAAAGCCAGGCAACTTGTAACTCCAGCAGATATACAGAATTGGCATCTGCAGGGAAAGGACTTTGCAGTAAAGGACAATTTATTGTATTTCCAAGAACGATTATACCTACCCAGCACAGATTTACAGAAAAAAGTAATCTCTTGTTATCACGACTCTTTAATGGAAGGTCATCCCGGTATAGCCAAGACCTCAGAAAAGATCAAGCGCTACTTCTGGTGGCCGTCTTGGAAAAAAGATATCAGAGACTTTATAATGTCCTGTGGAGTATGCGCCCAAAACAAGAGTCAAAAGGAAAGACCAGCAGGCCTCTTACGCCCTATTGACATCCCACCTCGCCCTTGGCATACGCTTTCTATGGACTTCATCACCGATCTACCTCCATGCTCCGGATACAATACGATTCTAGTAATCGTGGACTTATTCTCCAAGATGGCGCATTTCATTCCGCTCAAAGGCTTGCCAACAGCAGCAACTCTGGCCTGAGAATTTCTCGAAAAAATCGTCCGACTGCACGGTTTTCCTTCGGTTCTAATTTCGGATCGAGGTAGTCAATTTATTTCTCATTTTTGGCGAAGTTGCTGTCGGTCGGCTCAAATTGATGTGAGACTATCGACCAGTCACCACCCTCAGACCGACGGACAAACCGAGAGGACCAATCAAACTCTGGAACAGTATTTGCGCTGCATGCTGCAACAAACTGAAAAAACTTGGAAAGATATCCTTTGGATAGCCGAGTATGCCTACAATAACTCTGTCCACTCGGGAACTGGGAAAACCCCGTTTTTTCTTTTGTACGGCAGTCACCCTCGAACCTCGGAGTTGGATCCCCTCCAAGATCTTGAAACACCAGCAGTAGACTACCTGCATTCTACAATCACCCAAGCCTTTAAGGAAGCTGTTTCTCACCTTCAAAGGGCTAAAGAACAATACAAGAAAGGAGCAGATCAACATCGGAAGGAAGCCCCTCACTATCAAGTAGGGGATCAAGTCTGGTTATCCACCAAATATCTATCTCTAAAAGGGCCACGCACATTCAACCCAAGATACCTTGGTCCCTATTCCATCACTACCATAGTAAACCCAGTAGCGGTCAAGTTGGACTTGCCCCCGCACATGAAGATACATCCGGTCTTCCACGTCTCTCTATTAAAACCCGTGCAACCTCAAACCCGACTAACCAAATCTCCAAAACCTATCCTAGTGGATGGAGAACTCGAGTTTGAAGTCAAAAGCATTCTGGACTCCAAGATCTCCAAATCTAAACTATTCTACCTAATTGACTGGAAAGGCTACGGCCCTCAAGAGAGATCCTGGGAACCTGCTGAATATGTCCACGCTCCTCGCCTAATCAAAAGATTTCACCGAACATTTCCTGACAAGCCAAAACCCCTGGAGAAGCCCGGTTTGGGAGGGGCCTTGAGGGGGGGTACTGTCATGATCTCTGCTTCCAAAAGGTCAGGGTTTTCCCAACTCCCTAGGAAGCAGATCCATAACCCAGGTTCCGAGTGCCAACCAGTCCCAATTGGGACCTTTTGGACCCAGTCCTGGCGCCAGTGGCGCCAGGCTCATAAATATGCCCAGTCCCAGCGCTGGAAGCGCCGGGCTCATAATGCTTGGGTGGACTTACCTGCAGCAGACCATGCTGCTTACTTGCCTGCCAGTTGAGCCTCTGATCCTCTTCTGTTTGGAACTACTTTTCCTGTTGGGTGGGGCTGGAGCCACTCCCTAGATTTAGAACACTGGAACTCTTCTGGAAGGCAGGAACTCTTTTCTTACCAGGAACTCTTTTCTTACTTAGGCGTGGCTGTGGAAGGAGACACCTAAGCACTACAGGAGGCTATTTAAACCACACCCGGTGGATGAATCTTGCTTTGCTTTATTCTGCACCCTCTGCAGCAGGATGCTCATCGTGTCTTCTGCATCCAGTCCTGGGCCTAAGGAAAAAGGCTTACCATCCTGAATCCAGTCTTCAGCAACACCTATAAAGACAAGAAAGAACAGGTTAGCATTCCGGCATCTGAAAGGCAAAGGCTTACCATCCTGAATCCAGTCTTCAGCAACACCTATAAAGACAAGAAAGAACAGGTTAGCATTCCGGCATCGGAAAGGCAAAGGCTTACCTACTCTTCGTGTGCTCCGGAGGTCTTCATACTGCATTCCGGCATCTGAAAGACAAAAGCTTACCAACTCTTTGCACGCTCCGGAGGCCTTCGGCGCTGCATCCGCATCTGAAAGACAAAACAAGGTGCGTTTAAAGACATTGGGGAACTTTAATACTCACGTGCCATTACTCCTTTCCACATCTAATCCAGTGGGTATTCCGGCACCCTGCAGCCGCTCCGAACTCGTACCTGCAAAATAAAAAGACAGTTAGAGCGCATCGTGAAGCAGGCAACAAGCGCTTACTCACGTGCTTCCAGGCGCTTCTATTCATCACACGGGCTCCATCTTCAACTCACTTCAGCCCGTCATCCGCCATCGCCGGAACCCTGCAAAACAAGAGACATCATTACTAAAGACTTTAAAAAGACATTTGAATGACTCGAAACTTACCGTTCGTGCAGTAAACGACGGACAGCAGTCCTCTGAAGTCAAGAGGCCGGCGCTACCTATCCAGTGAAGAAACTGGCTACAGCACCCTGCCCCGAGGCAGATGGAGAGCTCGGCATTCACTTACCTAAGGTGAGAGCGTTAACCTTTGGGGTCTACAGGAGAGGAGAAGAGGAAAGAGATAGGGACACCCCAATAACCCCAGTTCATTAACCCCATATTTTCTATCTGCAGACATCTTACTCTACACGTCAGGCATACAGTGCACAGAGGTCCAGCCCAAAGAGCCAACCGGGTGCTACACATCACCTTTGAAGATACGGTAGTCGCCCAGTCAAGACCGGCGCCTCTGCGAGAATCAGGTGAGCGTTACAGTCTGGCGGACATGAATCACAAATACACAAACAACATCATTCTCTGGTTGAGATATATTGATGATCTCTTCATAATCTGGAACGGAACCAAGCAGGGATGGATGGAGTTCGTTAACCGGCTAAATCTCAATGACAATAATCTCCGGTTTACGGAAACGCACAGTCGCACTCTGATTACCTTTCTTGACGTGAATGTGAGAATTGTTAACAATAAGTTAACTAGCGAACTGCATAGAAAAATCACAGGGACGAACACACCAATCCATGCACACAGTGGACACCCAAAAAATCTTATATAGAGCGTTCCCTACGGAAAATTTATCCGGCTGAGAAGGAACAACAGCACCCTGAAATCCTATGATACATAGAGCAGAATCACAGCTCACGGGTTTGCCAGACAACAATACCCAAGAAGAGTCATTGAGAGAGCATATCTCAAAGCCAGAGCCAAAGAACGTTCTGGCCTTATAGAAGGAACCAAGCTCAACGAGAAAAGGAACATTGAGAATGACAGCACTCGGCTAATTTTAACTTTTGATACCCAGGAACCAAAGATCAGGCGAATTTTGAACAATCATTGGAGAATCCTTATGGTGGATCAGGATCTCAACAGAAACCTCCGGAGTAGCCCACAGATAACTTTCAGAAGATCGATCTATAAGGGACGTCTTGATTCAAAGCTACATGACTCAAGAAGAGGATAGCAACAAGACGAGTTGGCTTTCCAACAACAAAAAAGAGGGCTTTTTAAAATGCACCCGTTGCAACATCTGCAAATATGCCAAAACCCGTGGCTCTTTTAAACATCCTATCACCGGCCAAATGGTTTCCATATCGGGTAAAATCACCTGTGAAACGGAATACGTTGTCTATGTGCTGACCTGTGCATGTGACAAGTGGTACATAGGAAGCACCAAATGCAAATTAAAGACACATATTCAACAACATGTACGGGCAATTATCAACAGTGACGTCAATTACCCGATGGCTAAACATTTCGCAGAATGCCATGACAAGAATATGGGAAGCTTTGGGTTCTTCGGCATCCACAAAATTGAGACATACCCAGAGGAGGTGACAAAGAAAAAATCCTGAGGCAAAAAGAGACTCGTTGTATATTGGACTTTGAAAGCAAATTTCCAAATGGACACAACATAGACGAGGAACTCTACACATTTTTAGGCCAATGATTGATAGCTGACTAATCCCCTCTCTCTCTCTCTTTTCCATGCTCCCCCGTTTCTTTTCTCTTCTTTTCTTTTCTTTTTCTTAAAGGTTTAAGAAAATGTTTGTAGAAAGCCAGAATAATCCATCCTTGACCTATAGATGTCGAGTCTAAAAGAATATTGCAATATGCTCATTTTTTATCTGTGTGATACGTTCTAGAGGAGTACTGTAATCAATCTCTTTTTTAACATTGGTTTTTAACATTGTTTTCTAACACTGTTTTTTAACTTGTTTGTATGCACTTTTTATTCACCAGGTGATTGTCCTTTTAGGTTAGATGTTTACATACGCGTGATATTTGATTCTGTTTCCGAATCAAGGTCTGATTTTAAATATGTGGTGGAGAGCATTTCTGATAGTTGCCGAGTCAGAATGCTTAGGAGACTATTTGGTTGGAACTAGGATCAACAGAGGAATGCTTTAGTCTGATGACTTGTGCAATTTGCACTTTACAAATAACAATGCACCTTATTATATGTCTTCTGTACTATGCACTTTACAGTGACCGATGCATCGTATAGTGGTCAATGCACGTTATTATATGTCTTCTGCACTATGCACTTTACAGTGATCAATGCACTTTATTGTATGATTGTATATCCAGCAGTAAATTGTGTGTTGGTTTTTAGGCATGATAATAGAAAATGTATGTTCACATGAAATACAAAATATGTATTGCAGTTGTGCAGTCATTGTATTGGGCACGTAGGATCTACAGTAATGATCATACTTAAGTATCATGCTGCCCTTACCGCACAATGCTGATCACTGTCGCCAGTGCGCATAATGCACTTTATGCCAGGGACCCAATAGGAAGCTGGAATAACAGCATTGTGCGGTGGTCCGCTCTCCCTTGCCATGTGCAGAAGTTTTAGAAAAACCTGAATGAATCAGGAGACAGAAGCCTAATTCACGGACAAGCATAGCCGTTTTAACAAAATGACTAATTCCATCTCACGACTTGTGCACTATGCCAAAAAGTTGTGATTCATTTGTGAAAACAATGGATATCCGTTTGTCTTGTGCAATTGTCATCGAAGTAATTACGATGCAAAGATTTATGTAATGCATTCAAACGCTTACTCGGCATTGAAGGACTCCAACGGGGTGCGCTCACTATTTGCAGCGTGGCATGTTGGATAAATCATGTAACATACACACAAGGCAAAACCAGACAGTTCTCTAATAAATATCAATGGTAGGGACTATCTCAGTCAGATTAGACGGCATTGCCACTTCCATTCCCAGTTACCATGTGTGTGGCTTTTCCAGGCAAAGATGGCCACCACTGTTTTGCTGCATGGAGCGTGTACCTACCAATGGAGTCCTTCTTCCATTTCGGTGAAACTGCTCTACACCATGTTTATAACTCACTGGTTGTATGGGGACCCGTTGTTGTGATCAAGCGGAGAGTAGAGCCGCGGAACGCGTTAACGTTCCCAACGCGCACTTTTATTATGCACTTTGGGAGTGCCACATATTGATGTCCTTTTACCTTTTGTGGCATTTTGTAAGGCACCAATAAAGACAGGAATTTTACTATTACTTTGGTGTTCGGATCCTTTTACTTTATGGATGTGAAGAGTGCTACTCACCCTGCCTGATGTCCATCAGTGCCCAGAAGATATATATATATATATATATATATATATATATATATATATATATATATATATATATATATATATATTTTTTATTTTTTTTTTCTTTTTTCTTTTATTTGGTTCATCAAACCTTTTACAAAAACAACAGACATAACAATCACAATTTAGATAAAATAATAATTTGTAAACGAATGTTGTTAAACCATGTTAAAACATATACTCCACTTAAAATTGACACATGGAAGATATATACTTGACCTCAGGTAGTTGGCCTTCTAGTGCTGTTGTGAAATGTAACGTGTTCCGTCAAGCTGCAACTCCATATTTCCATGCACAGATCAAGCATTTCTTAAAAAGTAAATGATTTATTTGTATGAAGCATGATTTTTGGGGAAGGAATAACTAGCACATCTGCCGTGAAACCCTCTGGAGATTCCTACCATGTTTGCCGTACCCCGGCCTCTGCGTGGTAGAGTGATGCAGCACCGGCAGATGATGGAGTCTCCCTCTTCATTGTGATCTGGCTCAGTTTTTTATATACATTGAAACATGTGCAACCTCTTTCAACACACTTGAATGTAGTAGACAATGAGATATAGAATAGGTGTCAGACCCTCTTCTGCCAGTTATCTAGGGCATGTTGATCCCTGTTGTGGGGGTCTGTAGATTGCCTCATCCCCCCCCCTTTGTCCCTTGTGTTCCTGCTCATTCCACACCACCCAAAGTTAATCCACAGCATCCTGACTCTAAAAATGCTCTTCCAGAAAAGCTGCAGCCTTAAATCAATGTTCTGTACAGTGCACTTCCTCCCAACTGGATATATCCCTGGAGGATCTTGACTTAAATGCGATCCTGCCAGTGGACTCATTTGTCTCTAGAAGAATTTGTTTCTATTTCCCCCCGCGGTTTTCCGGATCTATGTGTAAGCAATCCTGTATGTGTGGCTAAGTGTTTCTCTCTACATCTGTTTGACTATCCTAAGCATGCGTCTAAATGATTTAATTATTTTCTCGTAATCATTTATCACTTCCCACTTTCATTGAGGGTTGTCATTAAAGCTTCCTTGATATTCTTTAATCTTAATATGGATTAATCTGATTAAACTCCTTAACAGTGAGTATTCTCAGGACTTAAAGTTTATGTAGTTAATACCATATTCCAGTTCACAATGAAATCCTTACTATCAATATAAAGTGTTGTTTGTAATGCTACTCATGGTACTCTTGGCATCTACCTCACTTAATTACCAATGTGGATGCATGTTGTGCCCAATTCATTATTTGCTTTTATTTTATTTTTATTTTATTGCTTATAGCGTGAACCTAGCTCGAGGGCAATGGAGTGCTTTACAACAGGATTGTGCCAGAATTGTACTTGGCATTGTATACAGTAACGCAGTATGGTTGGTGGAGAGGAGGGGGGATTTGTATGCCTCTGGCAGGTATTGTTGAGTCACGTTTTCAGTGTTTTGTGGAACTGTAAAATGGTAGGAGCATTTTGAGCCTCTACCGGGTTGAGTTCCAGAAGGTTGAGGCGTGACAGGAGATGGACTGTTTG
Organism: Ambystoma mexicanum; assembly: GCF_040938575.1. Classification (NCBI taxonomy): domain Eukaryota; kingdom Metazoa; phylum Chordata; class Amphibia; order Caudata; family Ambystomatidae; genus Ambystoma; species Ambystoma mexicanum. The sequence goes on from NC_090929.1 coordinate 1,094,992,010, forward strand.
CAAGTCTTCTCTTTGCGGGGTAGCTTTGACTCCAACCTTTTGCTACTTGAGGTGCGAGAGCCTCCAGAGGTGTGGAGTTTAGCCGCCAAGTATGTTGGCGTTCCGTTTGAGACTGCTTTGTAAGTGATACATGCAGTTTTGAATATGATCATGGCGGGGGGGGGGGAGGGGATCCAGTAAAATGTACGTAGTGTTGGAGAGATACAGTTGAATTTGCGGGCACCTGTAATGAGGCGGGGTGCAGCATGGTGTGCTGCTTTGAGGCAGCAGCTATGTGGTGTTATACCCAGTAAGGAGGGCATATCCCTCATCAATGAGTGAGAATACAAGGGCTTGGCCCACCATACGGAATTCGCTTGGAAGAATGAACGGTGTGATTTTGCAGAGTGAGTGGATCTGTAGAAACGTGGTTTGTGCCTATTTGTGCTTTTAGAAGCATAGGCTACTGGACACATATTCTAATTAAACCATTGTAGTCTCAACGCTGATAAAAGTCTACAATAAGGCAATGACTTGTCACCTTGTCTTTTCTGATACAACTCAAAATATGACCGATTTGTGGTGTATTTATGGTACTAAGCGGCATTGGAAACACATTTATTAAGACTGTGTTTGTATAGCAACAAACATACAATCAAACCACAGTATCATCATTTTGAATCAAATTAGAGACTTTCACTTGTTACATTATAAGAAGAAATGGTAGGATGGAACATTAGTCACTGCTTGATACCACACAGCAGGTTACTTGAAGGGGGGTTACCTGCTGTGGTTGGTGTGTGGGTTTGTGATGATGGTCAGATGTAGTAAGGGAGAGTGGTGACCATTAGAACACTCTGGTAGAGACAGGTTTAATTATTTTCTAGAAGAGATTTTTGTGGTAAGAAAATAATTCTGAATCGACAGTAGGGGTTGGGATGTTTATAGTGCTATTTTAAAGACGTCTGGGGTAATGCCACATCACATTTTGTTCAGAGTCCTGGGTGGCGGGGGCAGTGATTGACTGAACTGAACGGCTGCACAGGCTGTTTTATATGTAAGCATTTGGACAGCTATACAAGGGATCGATCCCAGATCACATTTCTGCACCAGGTAGAGGAACTTGAACAGACACCTCTGCTCTATGGGTAGGGAATTTGAGGGACTGCAGATTTGATCATTGCGCCATCGACATCGTCTGAATGTGATATGAGCACTGTCGTTTTATTTGTCAGTCTGAATCGTTTACATTTATTTTGCATTAGTTGAGTCTGGATATTGCCATCACCTTTATGTCTAGGATTTTGTATATTTGAAGGAAATATCCTTTGCACCAATTGATATGCATTGGGGTGCTGAGGCGTATGCCTCTCTATCCTCTACACCACCACTATTTCAGACCTCTCCTTTACCCTTCGATGATCAGGTAGAGAGTGCTCAAGAGGGTGTTGATCTTTCAGTAATTTTGCATGAAAGTCATGACAGTAGACCTTCAACGACATTGTATCTGGCCTTAGAAAATCTACTCATCTCGTTGCTAAATAAATGTGAAAATATGGATCATAAGTTGGAAAACCATGCATTGATATTAAATTCAATTCCACAGAAATTAGAAATGTACAAATGTAAAGATGGTCTCTAATGTAGCTTGTGAGATGGATACAAATATCTAAGAAATAGAAGACAATCTGGGTTCACATCAGATTATGGATTTGCCCGCCTTTAGAAGCTCCTTGGACATGTTGCAAGTTTCAAAAGACTTGAATGTACAAAAGCCGGGAAGTAATCGACCGGAATCGGAAGAGGTAATGGAACAGATTTTGTACGCAAAAGAGGAAAAAAGCACAACAATGCTCTAAGATGCATAGGACTAACAACAAGCCCAGGAAATATAAGAGCAACATCATTTTTTCAGAGAAGAACAAAGTGAAGCTCATTGAAAACGAGCAAGGTCAATATGACCTTGCGGCGATCACAACAATGCTGGGGAAAAAAGCAGAAAACCTCAACATGAGTAACAAATAAACTAAAAAGGCAAACAAAAAGAATAAAATAAACATGGTAGAGGTTGGGGATGGAGGTCCGCGTGCACATATTCCAGCACCCGCTGTTGCTAAGAAGCCCAGAGACAAAGATTTTTGGGTACTTTTAACTAAACAGAGTGAAGGAAATCAGATAGTGAAAGAGGGCCTAAAGTCCAATAATGAATGGTCACATGATACATCAAAGCACCTACAGATAAGGAAGGAGGATGAGACGCAGCTACTGGAAGTCTTGAACTATTATTTCAGACATCGCTGCCAGAAACATCAAAATTGGCCATAGATGTCATGTCACAGACGAACAATGGGCACCATGGGGAGAGTAATACTAAAGCTTATCAAGCATCATTGGGACTGACGAACATGCATTTGTATGATGATGAACAAGACCATTATAATGCTTTACAGAAAGAAGCAGTGTCCATTCAGAGTAGGCATCCTACACTTAACCGAGCAATCCTATTGTAAACACTGCCAATTATTATACCGTTGCATGTAGTCTCAACAGAGGATATTGTAATAGTGGATCAGGTCAAGGATGAAACGCGACCTACCTATACCATACTTTTTACATCGGCCGCCATAATGGAATTTATCATGGCCTATGAAACAACCTGTTTAAAAGGGGATGTCAATGTGATATAGTTAAAATGCCTAAGATCAAATATGAAAAAGAAAAAATATGTACATACTTCTAAACTCACTGTCCAGTGGCTAGATCACATGATATAGACATAGAAGGAAAAACAAAAGTATATCCTACAGTAATGGAGGCTGATAAAAGGACAGGAATACATGCCTCATCTGATAGAGATGGTAGGAGTATTGTACAAGAAACTACAGCTGTGGCTAGTGGTAGCCAGGAAGTTGATGGATACTGCCAGTGGTTACCAAAGGTGTTTCAATCAAATTTTATGAATAGGCTCTGATAAATAGTTTCTGATGTGTTCTTGAACACCCAGGCTCGGCCCATTAAACATCAGAGGGGGATTACTGGAACATATTTATTTAGTCCCTTTGTTTATTGTGCAGGAGAGTTGGATGGTCAAGCCCCCCGCCCCCTGATAATGATGCGAAGTGCACCATAGATGCACCGGCTGTAAAGGGTCTAAAAGGGAGGATAAAAGGAGGTTTGATCATCTCTGTACATAATTTGTGAGAAATTTAGAAAAGAAAATCCTGCACGGACATTATTAATGTATTTATTTTGATACTTATACAGTGCCAGAAAATAAGTCAGGAGGCATCAGGGCGCACACATGATCAAAGACACAGGAATACAGAGTTAACAAACACAGCCATAACCGGGGGAAACAACCTAAAGAGAATAAATGGGTTTTCAAAGCACTTTTAAAAAGAGCTAAGGACTTACACCCCCTGAGATCTGAAGGTAATGTGTTCCATAGTTTTGGAACTATGAAATGGAAGGCACCTTGTCTGACGACAGTCAAGTTGGCCCTTGGCACAACCAGCAGGTTAGAGTTGTTGGATCTCAGGACTCTGGAATACCAGCTGGGATTATTAAAAAAGAGAAGGATCACAAAAAGGGTATCCTTATTACAAATGCATATGACCCTCTTGCCTTGGTGTTCCATGAAAAGAACTTAAATACGGTCACGCCGTGATTGGCTGAAGTAGAAGATAACACGCCAGTATTTATGTGTGATGACTTCAATGCTAAATTACCACCCTTTCAACAGCGTTTATTTCTGACACAGGATCTTCTCAAATTAGACACAAATTATACAACCTGAGGGAGTGTCATGGGCCAACATGTTGTATCAATTTGACTCTGAAATGCTAAATGGGCGCTGCCCGGGTGATGGCAAAGGAGGGCACACTGGAGTGAGCGGTAAAAATGCCTCTATGATTGACTACATTTTTGTCAATCAAATAGCATATTCATTGGTAATTGGTCATTGGTAGTAGATATGCCATATTGATAAGGGTGGAGAGTGATCATAAAATAATAATAATAATTTAGCATTTATATAGCGCTACGAACCCTCAGGTATCTGAGCGCTGCTTATTATTACCCACGGTGTGTGATGCTCATTTATCGACCTCGGAAGGATGAAAGGCTGAGTTTGGCCTGTCAAAGCGAGCGCTCTACTCGCAGTGCTATCGGACCGTCATGATGATGATACAATTATGTGCCAATCTGAATATGGAGATCAACACACACCAATATGATAATAATGGTGTTGTGTCTTTAAATAGGGGGCCCAATAGAGTAAAGTGGAACCTCTCAAAGCTGTCTAGAGCCAATCGAATTGCAGACAAGGAATTGGAGCGTTTCATGAAGCTTGTGGATGAGTGTGTGACTAGACCAGCAAGGTCCTGATTGGAAGGTTTGAGACAGAGATAACTGCAATTAATAGGCAAGTGCATATACACAGAGGGCATAAGAAATGTGAAGACTCATGCAACAAAATAGTTGGGAGAAGCGTAAATATGACAGGGATGTGCAACAAGCTAAAAAACAACTTAGATCGGCTATAGAAACGCTGGCAAACCCATCAGAAAAAAATAGGAAATTATAGAACTGTTACTGAAGCCATTAAGAATCGGAAATGGGAGTGCCAAAAATGGCTGCGTAGGCATTTTAGTAAAAAGGATAGGGGCCTATGGTTACAGCAATACACAGTCATAGGTCTCAGAGCGCTGAAACAACAAAAGACATTATTATCCCATAAAGTGGAACTCAACTTATTGAACTCTGTACAATGAAAAGCTGAGATGACCCTGCCGGGATTCAAACCTGCCATAGCAGGCTGAGCACAAATATCGGGGTGAGGCGAGCGCTTAGCTCACTGTGCTATCTGATCAGCAAATAAAGGCAGTTGGGAAAATCCAGGAAACTATCGACATCTAGCCATGCTCGATAAACCCTCTAAAATATTTGCAAGAGTGTTATTAAATGAGCTAAGGGACTAGATTGAAACCAATAATATTATACCCTATAATCAGACGGTTTTTCGCAAAAAACATCTATTATATTATACAATCTGATAAAACCAGTCACTCTAGTTGAACATGCATGGATTAAACGCAAACAGTCAATATGTGTTGCATTCATTGAGGTAAGGAAACTGGAGCGCCAATGGCGTTCTAAATATGACCCTACTGATAGACCCTATCTGCCTACTCAGGTGCCATTTTAAGAAATCGTACTTTGCCCGAAAAATTGAGACTCCTCTAAATTAGCCTAAAGCACCCTTTACTGTTATTAAGTCCCTATCCTCTGCCTCTAAATGTACCCCTAGCATCAGACCGACTCAGGAGCTATGTGACTCCCCATCTGAATTTTTCATAAATAAGGTAGCAACCATCCGTGCAATTATTGCAGAGAGCCTCCCCCATGGGACCCATGGTACTTTGCCGTGCAATCCTCCTTTGGGCGTGAGTTTGTGCAGTCAGGCTCCCTGGCTGTTGTGCTTTCCTCTTTTCTCTGAGGAGATGGTCCATAACGCTATGTTGAGGATCAAGTCCTGTGCTCCCTCGGACCCACTACCACTAGGAGTGATGAAGGAGGTCTCGGCAGACCTCCTTAGTGAAATCACGGCAGCTGTTAACATCTCTTGCCAGTCGGGACTTATCCCCTCTGAACTTAAGGCTGCCTGATCATTCCTTTGCTGAAAAAGCCCTCTCTTGACCCTGCTCTACCCTCTAACTTCTGACCTATCTCTCTTCTCCCATTTCTGATGAAGCTCCTGGAATCACTGGTTTCCCCTATCGTAGCCTCTTTTCTTGAATCGTCCAGCATCCTTGACCCGGCCCAGTTGGGTTTTTGTCCTGGCAGGGGCACGGAGAGTGTCCTTGTCTCTGTCCAGGATGACATGGCTAGGCTGGTGGACAGTGGTGGTGTCAGAGCCCTGATTCTCCTAGATCTGTCAGCAGCCTTTAACACCGTACACCACGCCACCTTGCTCTGTCGCCTGAACCAGATTGGTGTCTCGGTTCAGGCACTGGCTTGGTTTGTTTCCTTCTTGGCGGATAGGTCTCAAACTCTCTCTCTCCCTCCTTTCACGTCTAAGTCCTGTCACCTTAGCTGTGGTGTCCCTCAAGGCTCTGCGCTTTCCCCCATTCTTTTTAACATCTATATCTTCCTGTTGGTGCGCCTCATCTGCTCCTTCGGCGTCAGATGCTACTTGTACGCCGACGACACCCAGCTTCTGATCCGCCTCGACCTAGATCAGGCTGAGGTGTCGTGTGCCTACATAAGTGCCTGAAGGCCATGGGGGAGTGGATGGGCCACAACTGGTTGAAATTGAATGGGGATAAAACAGAGGTGCTGGTGATGGGTTCTCCTCCTGATCCATCACTTTGGATCTCCTCTTTCCGGCTTCTCTCTCTGAGCCAACTCCCGGTGCCCTCAACTAAAGTAAAAAATGTTGGGGTCATTATGTTGGACAATCTCTCCATGGCCTCTCAGGTATTAGTGGTCTGCCAGTCTGGGCATTTTCAGTCAAACATTCTGAAAAAGGTACTACATCTGATCCCTGTCACCCTACGTCCCCCAGTGGTAGCTGCCATGATTTTGAGCAAGTTAGACTACTGCAACTCCCGTTACCTTGCCCAGCCTATGGGGCTGGAAAGCCATCTGCAACGTCTTCTGAATATGATGGCCCGGGTGGCAACAGGGTCCCCCTACAGCCCCATATTACCCCTGTATTGTGCTCCTTGCATTGGCTTCCAGTGGCCTGGCGCATTCAATTCAAAACACTGTGTACTGTTCATCGTGCTCTCCATGATCAAAGAGCTGAGTATCTGTGCACTAAATTTGTGCGATATGTCTGTAACAACTCTCTGTGGTCGTCAGCTTCTGGTTTGCTCTGTGTGCCTTCTTTTCGGCTTTCCCGAGTGGGTGGCCGGGCATTCTCAATTGCAGAAGCGCAGTTGTGGAATTCCCTCCCGCTATCGGTGAAACTTCTATCTAATCATCTGATCTTCCGGAAAGCCTTAAAGACTTTTCTGTTTTGATTCAGCATTTCCCCCGTTCTGCCTTTTCTGTGCCTTGGCTCTATGGCCTCTTCTCTAGCGCCATGATGCCTTTGGGCGACCGCACGCTGTACAAAATTCCATAACATAACATTGATTTCATTGCTTTTGATACAGTTATTCAAGAGCCACTATGGCGTAAACTCACTGCCTGGAACATTTCTAACTAACTTTTCACTATGAATATACAATTACACACTAACACAGGAGTTGGGGTTAGATTAGATGGAATGGGTCGGGTTTCAAATTGGATCCCCACATGTAAGGTAGTAAAGCAAGGGTGCATATTGGCCCAGACACTCTTTAATTTATAACTAGTGGATCTTCAAATAGCATTAAATCTTCTGGACTCACATCTAATACGATTCTGAGCAACCTCCTTTTCTTGGCTCGGGTATGCAGATGATCTGCTTCTGCTCGACTATACCCCTAAGGGATCGCAAGTGCAATTAAATGTGCCAGGGGAACACTCGATGCAGAATGGTCTACAAACAAACATTGCTAAAAACAGAAACCATAGTATATGCACCTACGCAAGCAAAGCTGAGGAGTTATTGTTGGCATTAAACCAAAACTGCATTTTATATGTGCTAAAATTTGGGCATGGAAGTGAAGTGAGGCATTGAATGCACTTGAAGGAAAGATGTTGAAATCGCTATTGAGATTGCCGAAGCCGATGCCAAGTGATTACATACATCTGGAATTCAATTTACAGTGCTTAACCACTTTGCTTTTTCCATAAGAGATTGATGCTCTTTTCCTGGCTGGCCCCTGCATACACAATCATGCAGGAACAGGCGCAAAACTATTGTTTGGGCTTGATGTTTTGAACTGCTGAGCATTGGGCTTCTTTAATAAATTCTCAAATTTGGCAGTTACTGATTCAAGTTTATAAGCGTATAGTAAAAAAGGTTTTACAAATATGTGATAGGGAGCATACCATGGTTAATTCAGCAACAGAGGTGAATAGCTGTCATTATATATAATAAATGCAGAGCAGTTTTACCACGGGATATATAAGCACCTACCCAACAAATTATATGACTAGAAGGTACTTAAAAATAAAATTTTATTTGGTTGATTCTTTAGAGATCAAAGGAGCTAGGATGGGTATTCTTCATAATGAAAGATTCTGTAGTCTTTGTGGGGAGGCTTGCCTTGAGACCATACAGCAACTTTTAGTTGAATGTGACAGTCTAACTATACCTCGTCATAGCAATGAAGTAAACTTAGCAATGTTTAACGAGAACGTTATATGGATGGAAATTATGTTAATCTAATATTTTATTTAGATACATTTTGTGATTACGTAATGGAGATTATAAATGCTCTTTATAATTAGACAGGGCTGGAATTGATTAGGTAATTGATATGATGCATGTATGATATTTATATGTATAATTATTATTTGTGTTTGTTGTATACAAAGTCTTTTTTGGCTATATGTATGATACTAATACAAAAAAGACTTGATGTCCCAGTTTTTTAGGGCTGGCAGGGTTTTCCCTTAGCATTGACTGTCACTTTGTTATTTATGCCAGTGCAGTTCAACCTATAGTCAAATTGAACTCTAGTGTTCAAAAAGTGTCTACTGATGTCAACGCTGGGCTTGGTTGGGATTAACCGGGGAAGGCCCGGCCTTGAAGGCTTAAGATGCCTATGGCCACAATTGTGCTGCTTCAGTTGTAGAACCACATCTAGGTGTTTCACATCTAGGTCTCAACAGGCAAGGTGCATGTGATGACCAGGTTCTCAGCTGACCTTACAATCAGAAATGGCATATTTCCAAAACAGCCCACTCAGATAGGAGGAGGATGTGGTTGGCAGCATCAGCAACTGCTCATAGGATCAGGATCAGGAATGTATTAGCCCCACATCTTGTTTTTTCAAAAAACGATCAAATATATTTCATTTTTGAGGATGGTTTTGGTTCTCACAGTGGGCAGAGGTCTGACTTAGAGCCATCAAGGAACCCACTAGTATTAAGTGGTTACTGCAGTTGTTGTCATACAAATGTCCAGCAGTCTTTCATGGTGTGTGATGTTTAAAATAGGTTTGTGGATTTTCTGGGGTCTCTAAAGGAGCAATCGGTTTCTTTGGAATGAAGCCGCTACCAAAATATTGTCAATGTGTGTGCCACAGTGACATGCTGTCCTGCTCCTCGTTTCATTATGTGAAGTCCCCTGCAGGGTTGTATCATCACTGATACTGGAGGCCTGGTGCCATGCCAAAACCTGGTGAGTTGGGGCTGTTAGTGGCAGGGGACTGGGGGTTTTCATTTTGAACTGTGTGAGAAAATGTTGGGGCTTGTAAGAGAGAGCAGAGTAGACCTCTGGGCAAAATGTGCAGGGCTTCAGGCCCCTGCCGCAACCAGTGCCTGGCAAACGCCTTGCCCTGCCTCGATAAGCTCTGCCCTTGATGGTCCCAGCAGGCCACTGATCATAGCACCTGAACATGTTAGAGAGGGGTTTGAGGCATCTTTCAGACTGCTAACCAACATACTAAGCAAGGCTTAATTGGTGCCCGCAGCCATCACATTTCAAGTAGCCCTTCCTCTGAACCAAACGTTCTTGCTTCCCATAAACCTTAACAGTTTATGTTAATGGCTGAGTTTCCACGCTGCCACATTCCCTCATCTGCCAATTCGCAGATGTGTGTTTTTATCCTCATGGGTGTGGTCAAAGGATCGAATACAAAGGGTCGAATGGTCAAAGGACCGACACCAAAGGATCGAAAACCAAAGGATTGAATTTATTTTTTTAATTATGTTTTTATTTTTTGGGTTTTCGTTCAGTGAAAAAAAGCAGTTTTTACCACAAAAACAGGGGTTGGGGGGACCCCCAGCCCAAAAAAAGAAATGTAAAACAAAATTTAAAAAAAATTCTTCGATCCTTTGGTTTTCGGTCCTTTGGTATCGATCATTTGACCATTCAGATCCTTTAGTTGTCGATCCTTTGACCTACAACTGGGTACAATGTATCTATTTGAGAGAGAGAGAGAGAAAGAAAGGTGGCCTTGGGCGTTAGTGACTCCCCTACCCAAGGGGACAGTCAAAGGAGCACTCAGAGCCACACCACCCCTTTAGTCACCTATGGCTCACAGGGGAAAAGGGGGAAGCAAGGAGCCCTTGACGATTTCCTTTCCCATCAGGTGGACCACCTTAGTGTCCATTCTTGGGCCATAGTGTCACAGAAGGCTCAAAGAATACTCCAACCCTCTAAGACGATTCAAGCGTTTTTATTAATATTGTTGTGGGACCTATAGCCGTCCCTCTCTCGCCTGCTGCCTAATGAAGGAGTCCCCATACCAGGTTTGTAAATACTGATTAGCAACCTCTACTGTCCAAGATCTTACTTGAGCTAGAAGTGCAGACCCAAAACCCTATCTCCTACTCAGACACCATCCTTTCATTCTGTCCCAAACACTTAATTCCTTACACTACTACCTAACTACGCCTACCACACTTTCACGCTCACGCACAATGCAGTACCACTACCACTCACTAGACAATACTCACCATCTCCAGAAATCACCTCAATACTCTGCTGCTTCTTCCCTCCTGCTGGTATCTTGGTTTGCCACCTCCACTGACCTCAGCTGAGCAACCCATTGATACTCTCCTTATTATACTCCCCCTTCTGCTTCCATTGGTTCACTTTCCTGGGCCAATATGGCCTATCTTCTCCCCCCTTTCCCGGGAGGGGTAACATACAAAAAAGTTATAAATTAAGGGGCTTAGCCCCACCCCCTTGTCCTGTGCGGTCCACTATAGAATAGCAATGGAGGGTCAGTTTGCATAGTGTCCATGTTCCTGTTAAGAGGCCTTGGTCCAGGTCTCCTTAAGGTAAGAAGAGTCTTTGTGGGGGTCTCCTCTGCGCTATTTAGTCTATTACCTATTAAGGTATTGTCCGTAGACCAGAAGACCAATTGTGTTTGCTGTTGCTCCTGTGGTGTGTGGCATGCTCTGTCTTACCACTGCGTACGAGTAGCTCTTCTCCAATGTTCTCAATCTCCCCTTGCTTGATCACTGTGTTGGCCAGCGGGTCTCGGGCTGTGTGAGCTGCTGGTGGTTTGCTCGCACTTGGCTGGGTTCTGTCTCAGGCTGTCTCTCATGGATGACGTGTGGCGCTGGATGACTGTTCTTTCTTGGCTGCTTCTCGCTGTTGATCTTACTTTTGACTATGCCTGATACATTATTAGTAGGAAAAAAAGAACGATTCTGGCGAGTATTTTTTTTGAGAGGTATGGCATGGGGCAAGTATTTACTGCACAAAAACATACTGGCACAAGGGTGTGCAGGATTTGGGCCCTCTCAATTGCCACTGTCATCCTAAGGGAAAGGATTGGCTATGGATTTCTCCCTGGTGGGCCGCCCAGTCCCAGTTGCGAGGGGTTCCATCCCCTCTGAACAACCTTGTCACAAGAGCCAGACTCAAGCACTTAGCATAGTAAATAGTAATTTGTCCTATAACTAAACAAACCTGCAACACTTCAAAGGAAGCAGAGGAATACATGTATTTCCTTTGGCACCAGTGCAAACTGAAACCTTTGCCATTAGGAGTCAGAGAAGAGTGAGAAGGCCCTGTAGATACAAAAGTGAAACTGGCTTATTAATTATAGAGAGGGGATTATTATCAATCTCCCGAACTACATGCAAGAGGAACTGGGCAGAGGAATTCCTCCTGCACCAAAAAATGGAAAATCCAGCCATAGAACAAAGTGTTACTGCCTTCATTGAGAATTCAATAACAGGGATTATGTATGAACAATACAGTATTCTCCACACTCTCTCCTCGATTTTGAGTCTGTCGTCTGGTTTTGTTACATGACATCACAAAGTGAAGATACACCCTAGAAAACCCCTAATGAGGGCTGGGATTGGTTAGTAAGGTAAACTATATACACATTCTATGAGGGTTAATGTGGCAATTGGGTAAAACATTTCTAATGGCTCCTCCTGAGACCACCTCTAAATGTTATGAGTATGAAAGTTGCAGGTTAGTGTGAGGTGATTGGGTGGTGCAACAAAGTGTGAGCTCAACGTGCAAGGTGGTTAGGGATTGGGCAAAGAGGGTCTTCTCAGCCTTGGAGTTTTAGAAAGTAACCAGGCCAAGTGTAACTGTTCAAGGTGGTGAGAACAGCCCTGAAGGTGCTGCATGTTCTCAACAAGTTACCATATAAATCTCCTAGGGCTTGAGACAGAACATTCAGCTTTGAATTATCCTGCCTTCAGTTCGATGGGAACAACCACCTTATTCTGGCTCGAATGAATATGCTCTGTCTTGCAGGTTCAGATCACGTGTGTGGGACCATGGAATGGATCTCTCCTGCTTGCAATTATGAGGATTGTTGCTTGTATTCCTTGCAGGCAAGGAAGTAATTTCAACAAAATGCCTGGGGTAGCGGAAGTGACATCACACAACCCTTGGCCTCTGATTACATCACAGAAAGTGATGCCATTTGACCCCACCCCCGAGTGGCATCATGGGAAGTGATGTCACATGACCTTTCTCACCTTGCCAAAACAGGAAGTGACATCACACAGCATTGTTCCTCAGTACACTACGAAAAATGTGGTTATGAGATCACTGTAATATGATATACATTTCATACAGAATCGATCACCATATATAGTGTTTATATCAGTTTGTATAAACCCATATTACCAAATTACTGTGAATGTAAGCAGACTTCCAACACAACAACCTGGACTATTGTACATTACTCGGGCTAAACTGTAAACTGACAGAGCATCTCAAAGAAGCCTAAACCCCAAAGCGCATACATCCAGTGCCTGCTAAGTGTTTGGCCACGGACTGGAAACAGCAACTGACCATGACAAGTCCAACCATAAAAATGATGGTCTGGAGGGTTGCCCAGAGCTGTGCAAGTGGTTATGAATGATTTGAAACCTTCCAGTCTTTCTGTTTTGCTTATTTGGTAAGTAACCCATTGCTAGATGTGAGATAGAAGGAAGGATGTGTTGCAGGTCAGAGTAATTGCAGTTTTTTAAAAATATTTTAAAATGTAAATAGTAGCAGCAGGTTCACAACATCAACCCGAGAAAAGCCTGCTGGGCCTTTAGACCTAGCCTGCTTCTCACTGATGACACCCACTGAGGCTGAAACCTGTCTGGGGATGCTTGTGGTCTCATGTAGAAGGGATGTGACCTAGCTGGACTGCCCCTTTTGGGGTGGGACCAAGCCTGATTTGCACATTGTCTTTTCCCTCCTTTAATGGCTTGGCAGGCTGAAAAACCATGGTCTGGAGGGTTGGCCAGAGCTGTGCCAGTGGTTATGAATGATTTGAAACCTTCCAGCCATCACCTTTCTGTTTTGCTTATTTGATAGGTAACTCACAGTGTTTATGGTTAGATGGGAGATAGAGGGGAAGCACGAATTGTGGGTCACAGTAATTGCAGGGTTTTTTAATTTTAAAATGTAAACAGGAGCAGCGCCTTGGCATTACCCCTAGAAAAGGCCCATTTTATTACTTTCTTTGGTCCTCTGTTATCCTGCTTAATGCCAGCCTCCTCCAGCTTCTCAGCACTGGAAAACGAACCGAACCCATGCAGCACTGCATCCTCTTGTTCCCAAAGCAAGTGTGATACCCCTGAGCTATCCTTGCAAATATATATACTTTTTGCTTGAGGAAGCAACCAATGGTTTACTTCAATGGCAGAGGGAAACTTCATGTAAATTATCTCCCCATTTGCGTCTATCTACACTGTGCCTTTGATGCAGGTCTGGCAGATCTGGGTCAGGTCACACAGTGCCCAGGCAGGATTGGTGGCAGAAGCCACTGGGACACACCCCTCTCATCACAGGCTCAGTGGCTCACTGGATGTGCAAAGCAAACAGTGAGAAACACTGAAGAGATGTTCAATAATGCATGGCTGCCACTGAGTCCTGCAGGCTGCTCTCATCCATTCCCAGATAGCTAGACCTAGCCCCCATACCCTCCTGTTTCTACAGTACTGGGTCTGAGCTGCACAGACATCCCGCCTCTGAAACTAACTCTTTACTAATGAACTGCCAACCTGTGAGTGATCGCAGCTTCGTGGTTTTTCCTGCACCTCTGTTATTTCTCCAGCTAACAAGATCGAGATTCTAGGTGAAAAATGCAGTGGCACATTTAGTTGCATTTACAACTGCCTTTTTCAGGTGCAATACAGATATTTGTTCTTGGCACTGCCTCTTTGTCCAGTCGACGAGGGGTAGCAAGGACAAGTCTAGGGGTAGCAGAGGGGGAGCCAGGGGTAGCAGTAGCTACCCTGGGCAACCCCCAAATGTCGTCCCTGCTTGCAGGTGTCCTATCTTTCCTGCTGACTTGAAACTTTCCTTCCGTCAGTGTCATTGACAAGGCTCTGCAAGGTGACTGCACTGAAAGCCTAGTCTGCGTTTTCAGCAATATCAGCCTGTCAGTTTATTACTGTATTCTCGAGTTCATTCTGCTCCTTCCATTCTCTCCAATGTACTTGTGGCTTCCATCTTGCATTACATGGCGGTACATGTTAGTTGCGTTTAAGCATCAGCAAGCAGTTTGTATGTATTCTCGTGCAGCTTGCAGTTTCCACATGGCAAATGTGTGTGTCTGTCAGTTCTCTAACTATGTGAGTCATAAGCATGCTCTTCGTGTATGTCAGCAATAAATCTAAGTGTCTGTGTAACATCATGCAGGGATGCCTATTTGCTTCATGTGTAATACATCTATGTCATGGTGTCAATTATGACTTCATTAGCTTTCTTCGAGGTTACAGTCGACTTGCTCCTTTGGTTGTATCTGTATCTCTTCTGCACCGTCCTCATGATCGAGTCTGAATGGTTGTCTGAGTGAATAGCGTTTCTCACCCTGCTATACATCCAAAATTGGGAAGCGGAGTCCAGGAACGATGTTAACCTTTTGTTTCCCTGTCACGGAGATGAGAGTGGTATAGGTGCAACAAGGGCCCCGTTTAGGTCTCCCTCTTCACTCACGTTGTACACGAGGAAAGGACAAATAAACAAAGCCCATTCTTCGACTCTGGGGAATGTAGCAGGAGTTACAAAGTTGTAAATGTACGAGACAGCTTACCAGACAGCTGCACAGGTTTAGCATAATGTTTTATGACTTATTATTCACCTGCTAGACAAGCAGAATGGCCCAGGGAAAAGAAGGCAATGAAACAGAGGTTCCTGTAGGAGGGAAGGAGTTCTCACAAATAGACAGGATCTAAAAGAGCATCACAGCATAAAATAAGCATAGGCCTTTTCGGCCCACATGATTCTAAGCACATTTTCCAATACATAACAACCCAACTCACACAGCCCAGGTGCAACCAATAACCAATCCCCATAGGCATCACCCAAGTGGAGGGGAGACCACCCTGTAAAAAGCACCCACTTCTGCCTGGCAGTGTGAGATGGAGCTGAGGAAGGTGTTAGGAGGAGGCTGGGGAGTTGGAGGTGTATTGGGAGAAAAGACTGTCAGGGACCAGGTAGCTTCTTAGAGTAAATACATTTTTTCACAGCCTTAAATATGAAGGCCACAAGCGTGGGGCCTGCTTCCAAGAGCACACATTTCCACACCAGCCCTCAGGCAAGGAGCGGTGCAACCATGTTGTCATTTTAGCCTCTGAGCCTCCGAACAGGACATTGGTAAGCACAGTCCATATAGCCTGGGGGAGGGGGTGAGTCCCCCATACCATTTCATTTTTGACTAAACATAGGTATAATAGGATTTTTATTTCTTAGACCTAAATATATTCGACATACCAACAATAAAGATTCGTTGTCTGCCATACAGCTGACCCCTCAGTACATAAAGTGAAACCATACATGTGGGATATAACATGTGGTCTGTTATGATGCCAGTCATTTTTAATGACTGACTAGAAACACTGTGAGTGATAATACATGAAGTACAAAGTATTAAATAGCACAGATATGAACATCTCTAGAAAACCTGTTCATGGGTGCTTTTACAGTCAAAGTCCAGTGAAGGGGCATCCCAACATTTCCTTATAAACACTGCGAATTGAGTTATGACACCTGAATTTAAGAGGGGGGGTTACATTTACTTAGCTATTTGCACTACTCTGATTTTCCATCTATGTTCCAAATCAGTTCCCTGTTGCTGCTTCCTTTCCATAGACATAAACATGGTCCCCCCTGGACTGATCTCCAGTCCAGATCGGATAAAGGGCAGTCGTATGAGTCTCAGAGCACTTGTCACTCTGAGTCTCGTTTACAATGAGTTCAAAAGTCCCCTCTGCTGTTTAGAGTAACATGCAGACTTTGATTAGTAGGACCCTGTGTAGCTACCAGGGGCCTCTTATCGTATTTCAGTACACCCTCACTCTGATCAGAAGTTTGTTTTCTGTTTCTTCTTTATTTACAGCCAGCTCCAGACCCCTGACGTTCATGCCACCTCTTTTTAATACCTGGTATCGACCTAGAACATACCTTGTCCTATTCTTATGCAAAATGACACCTCCAAAAAGCTTTACACTGGTCCTTGGCAGCAACATTTGTCAGGTGCCCATCTTGCATACTTGGAATAATTTCCCCTCTGCACTTAACTTACCTTTGGCACGTCCTGTGGTGGAGCATCTGGGCGTTCAGGCTCTGGTGACGGTGGTTGGACCTCCGCATGGAGAGTGGCCGGGGGGCATTCTGTCTGGGTGGTGTTGCTGGTTGTTGAATAATCCTTATGGGCAGCAGTGAAAAATTCTGAGAAAAAAAAGAGAGGAAATCTTAAAATGAGGAAAGGGTGAAGGTATTGTGTGTCATGCACCAGTCACCTCCTAGACAGTGCACCGTTCCAGCATCTACAGCATTGCATTTGTGTTTCCTCCACAGATCTGTACCCAATCTTTGAGTGCAAGAATACCTGCGTCGATTTTCCATTCCTGTCTAGCATTCATGGAGCCATGTCTTCATCAAACACTTAATTGATTTTATTGGAAAATTGGTAAGGGTTTTGTTTGTACAGATCAGGCTTGAGAGAGCCCTTCATATTAATTAGAAAAGAACAATGAGAGATAATTACATGTCACATGAAAGTGAAATTGATTACATTCATGGGAGAGCAAGCTCCCTCAGCGTCATCCCCCATAGAAATATTGACTACACCACATGGCAAAATATCAAAAATAGAATATCTTTCAGCCAATACAAAGTCAGCCTGCGCTCCAAGTCTTAGACTCTCCAACAGAACCCATGCTTCTCCATAACCCCTTCGTCTCATTGGCCTTTCAGTGAATGTGTGATGTTTGTACAATGCAGTTTTGCAGATAAAACCTGGTTGGGGTGCTAAGTGATGACCAGTCCTACGACCTGGAAAACACTCATGTGGAAATACAGTCAACCCAAAAAAGCAGTCTTTAGGCAGTACCTAAATGAGATGTGGTCTGCGTGACAAAGTCTGTGACCCGACCCCATCTGAAGAAGTGAGGAGGTCTCTGGAAAGCAGAGACTCTAGATTAGCAAGACTCTCAGGCAAGTGCCATGAGCTACCTGGAGTCCGAGATGGACAGGACTCCCAGATTCCACCCCATTGATAAGTGGATTAGACACAATCCAATGATGGACAAGAGTAGGATTTCTTTTCCCCTCGACCCTAGCCCAGCACCATATATGTGTGTGGAATCACAAACAGAGCTCCTGGAGAATCAGTGGCTCACTTATAAGGACACCTGGGACATAGGTACAAGTGCCAACATTTGCACATCAGAGCCCCGGCTCTGTATGGCAAGACTCTTTCTGTAACACCCAGGCCAGATTGCAGCACTCCCCCAATGCAATCCGCTCACCATTTTGTGTCCGAAGAGTTGTGTAAGGACACCATGATGGAGGGCTCTCGAGCTGTGAGGGCCATGCAAGGAACAGATGCAGAACCACTCACAGGAGGCATAACCTCTGTTTAAACCCAAAAGGACTGCCGGACCATTTAAAGGCACTTCGGAGCAGGCCCAGGTTGTTTGTGGAGAAGGTTATTCTAGAAGCCCAGTAACCCAACTAGAAGAGCTAAGAGAAGAATCCATTGGGAATAGCATATCAAGCCAAAATATTCAGACGTTATATTAAAGGCTCCAGCAAACTTGACCACCAGGGGTCTCAGTTATCAGGATCCAGTAAAGAGAACCAGGAAGCAGGAGGGGAGACGGAGAAGAAACAGTTTGAGAAAGAAGGGTGAGCTCCGCATGTTAGACTGCCTGATCCACCTGCAAGAACTGCAAGACCCAAGCAAGCTAAGACGTCAGAAGAGCTGACGGAGAACATCCAGATGGGAAGACCTGGACATAGCCCAGTGCCAGGGAAACTCCTGTAGTAGGAACAGAGGGGCCAAAGTAATCTGAGAGGGCCGGAGGCAGCTCTCAGAATATCCCAGCGCCCTGGAAATTAGGAAAAGCTGCAGACAGGAGCATTGCCCAAGTAGGCAATGCAATGAGTAGATAAGAATATCTGGAAATGGCTGCAAGCAGGGTGCTATATTCCTTAAGGTCTAGTGAGCTAGACACTATATATTCCAGACTGCCTAGCAGCAAGCTGGCCACTATATCTGTAGAAGTGAGTTATGTTATGTTATCGCAAAGGTATTTGTACCGCGCACCGTCACGAATGGAATTGTGAGCAATATATCCCTGAAAGTTTACTAATAGTGAGCAGGGCACTATATTCGATAGACTGTCAAGGAGTGAGCCGGACCCTGTATCCCTGGAAGTGACCTGGGTACTATATTTCCCAGACTTTACACATGGTGTGCTGTGCACTATATTCCTGAGACTGTGGAGGAAGGAGAGGCAAAGCTGCACACTGGTGCATTGCCAAAGAGGTTATCCATATGAAGGGTGATACTATCTGGAGTCAGGGCTCAAGTCGAGGGTACACGCGGGGGGACGGGGTTCACCCACTATTTTCAGAGGGTGGACTCAGCCCCCCCCCCAGCTAAAATGAGAAACACTGAATGTCCTCTTTGAATTTAAAAATTAAAGCTGACCACAGGGTTGGAATCACAGTCATCAGGTTTGTAGGCCGGACACTTCACCACTGCATTACCTGATGAAAAATGACAAACAACTAAAGATAAATTCTCCCGTTTCGGTACTGCAAGTCCCAGGTAAAACATTTGTATTGGTCCTTGGAATTTAAAACATCTTTTAACGTTTTCAAAAACACTATTAAAAGAAAATATCCTCTATTGGTTTTATGTGTGTGTTGTTTTTATGAAAGGCAAATGCCATTCTTCCTGCACAATTTGGGTGCTTATGCAAAGCCAATTTAATGAAATGTGCATATTTCACATTGATATGCTAATTTTGGGTGACATCACATCCTATTGCATTTGTTGATGAGTCCCCCCACTTACATTTTTAGGACTCGACCCCTGTCTGGAGTTGACTGGGAGAACAAGCAGGAAGCTATAATCCTATAATCCCTAAATGCATAGTAGGCTGGGCATTATATCCCTGAGACTATCAAAGTGAGCTGGGTATCCCTAGAGGTGAGCAGGACACTAAATCCGTGGGACTGTCAAAGAAGAAAACTGGGAGCCATAGCTTTAAGACTGTGTTTAGACTGCCAGGAAGCGAGCTAGGAGCCTTAACCCTGAGACTGTGTTTAGACTCTCAGGAAGTGAGCTGGGAGCCTTAACCCTGACACTGTCTTTAGACTGTCATGAAGTGTGCTCTGAACCTTAACGCTGCAACTGTGTTTAGACTCTGAGGAAGTGAGCTGGGATCCTTAACCCGGAGGCTCTGTTTAGACTCTGAGGAAGTGAGCTGGGAGCCTTAACCCGGAGTCTGTGTTTAGACTCTGAGGAAGTGAGCTGGGAGCCTTAACCCAGAGGCTGTGTTTAGACTGTCAGGAAGTGATCTGGGAGCCTTAACCCGGAGGCTGTGTTTAGACTCTGAGGAAGCGAGCTGGGAGCCTTAAACCGGAGGCTGTGTTTAGACTCTGAGGAAGTGAGCTGGTAGCCTTAACCCAGAGGCTGTGTTTAGACTCTGAGGAAGTGAGCTGGGAGCCTTAACCCAGAGGCTGTGTTTAGACTGTCAGGAAGTGATCTGGGAGCCTTAACCCGCAGGCTGTGTTTAGACTGTCAGGAAGTGATCTGGGAGCCTTAACCGTGACACTGTTAAGAAGAACTTCGGTCACTATAACCCTGGAACCAGTGGCAAACCAGCATCCCTTCCAGATATTTCAAAATGTGTAGATGACAAAGTATTTTATGTTCACAATTAGAGCTTCGTCAAATTACTCGTGTGATAGATGTAAGTGATAAAAAAAAACAGATTTAGGGAACTTTCATGGATCGCTAGAATAGCGGCGGTTAAAATGATAATAATACCCGGATGTAGCTAGCTCACTTTCCATAGAGATACCAACCCGGATGATTAAAACCCTACAGACAGAAATGATTTCTTTCATATGACATAAAATGAAAACAAGGATCCATCGGACGGTCCTCCTCCGCTAGACATGTATGGGGGGACTGGGAGTCCCAGACGTGAAAAGGTACATTTTAGCAGCCCAATTAGCACCCAAGTTCCGGTGGCCAGAATCCGAAACACACAAGGGCTGGAGCAAAAGTGAACAGGAAGTTACCTCCATCCCATTGAGTGCACTGCAGTCCCTGAGAAATGGGAATAGAGGAGCGGAAGGCCAGCTACTAAAAGTAACAAAAGCTTCACTTCAAGGATGGAATCAGGCACTAAAATGGGGGAAAATACCCCTGGAATTAGGGCACCATAGCGAAAGCCATAAAGCTGAGTTCACCCCGGGAAGGGATATAACCTATTGGGAGGGATGGGAAGGGCGGGATAAACAGAAATTAGAAGACTTTTATCACAATGGGAACCCACTGCTCTGCGAGGAATGCAAGCAGAAATTTTATACAGGAGAGAGGTACAAATATATACAAATCAGACTCTCAAAGGGATGTAAAGGTAGCAGGTACAAGGGTACCATTGGGACTCGAATTAACCATGCGAGAATGATCTGCTGCTAAAGGAATCTCGAGAATATATAAACTATTAGATAGAGCGCAGCCTGCAGACAAGCTCCCCTCTATGACTAGTTGGGAGAAAGACCTGGGGGTCACTATCTCGGAAGGGGAATGGGGTCAGATCTGGAAGAGGGCTCACAAGACATCAAAGTGTACGTTCATAAAGGAATCAGCATACACAATCTGCTATAGATGGTATCTGACTCCCCAGTGACTACAAGGGATAAACACAAACTACTCCCCCTTATGTTGGAGACAATGCAGGTGAACAGGAGACCTAGGTAATATGTGGTGGTCATGCCCCAGGGCCAAAATGTATTGGAAAGAAGTCATGGGTAACATCCAAAAGATTACAGGAGCACAGCTACCCGAGTCCCCAGTGGTTCTACTGTTGGAGGCAGCGGAGGAAGTTTATGCTGCGAGTGGGGCTCCTGCCACATTCATCATGCACCTATTGACGGCGGCCTGAATGACTCTAGCCCAGAGCTGGAAAACAGTAGAGGGACCTGTAGTGGTTTGTTGGTGGGTTAAACTCTGGGGCGTACTAGCCATGGAAAAGGTGTGTGCTCTGAAAGCTGGGACATATCAGAAATTCTTGATGATCTGGCTCCCCTTTCATGAATATGTCAAGGACAACGAACAACATTTCCATAAACCAAACTTGCTTAAAAATGTAAGTGTGCTATAGACGGACATGGGGGTACCACGCAGAACACCACCTTTGGTAAAGAGTGCTCTCGAGATATGAGATCTGTAAACATGCCATATTTGTCGGGTTAGGGAAGGGGGAGGGAGGGAATTTATTATTTTATTATTTGTTGTGGTTAACTGCCTTTGTACAATTTATAACTATGTAAAATTAACTCATTGCACTGATGACAAGCAGCCCGAGTAAGGGCCTTTAACTTGTACTTCGAAAGCTAAGAATTCACTTTGAGGAGAACATGAGCAAATATCCTTGTACTGAAATAAATGTGAATGTTACGTTGAGTTAATAAATAAAGGTTTTAAAAAAACAGATTTAAGTAGATTTATACATCTATTATGATCTGACCACCTACACATGAAAAGAATCCACTTCAAATGTAACCGGTGGGCAGGTAGTTTTAATTCATTATGGTTTTTGCCTTTAACCATACAGGTATTTGAGGGGCAAAAGTGATACATTTCAATCCAAATATGTTGTTCTCAAGATGAATCCACATAATAATTGTGATTGAGTCCGTTTTTTCCCTCAAAATGTTAGCCTTGAAAACGTGCTAATTGGGGTGTAAAACACATGCCAACCTGGACTGTTTTTTAAAATTTTGCAAAAAGGCAATCCTCATTGTAATACCTAACATTATTTAGTGAGGAAAAGGAGTGAAAGTAGTTTGCACTAATTTAAATGATTAAGTTTCACGTGCTACTAAAAAGTGCTTAAAACTAAAGTGAATTTTCGGTGAGGGCATTGATTTGGGAATAGCATATATCTTTATTGATTTAGTTGACTGATATCAACCTTTCAATTTATAATTTTCAAACAAATTGAGAAAAAAAATAAAATTCACATGGCATTTTAAAATAGTTCTAACAATGGCTTGCTCTTGGATCAACGTAACACTTAAGAATGACTATAAAAAACAAGGTAAGAGATCACATAAGCACGAATTGATTATTTACAAAATCACAAAACAAAACTTTAAAAGCTTTAGGAATTGACTATCAAGATTATTTAAAATATAAAAGAAGTAGAAAAAACCAAAAACGAGAAAAAGAAAATATTCTTTTATATACACTTTCTAAAAATGTGCTGTTACAACCATGATATGATATATGATATGATATGATATGATATGGCATTTATAACGCGCCTATACACAAGTGTTTCAAGGCGCGACGAGGCAAGGGAGGGGGAACAGAGGGGAGACAGACAACAATCCAACTAGGCCAGATGTCATTTCATTTGCGCAAGTGCAAGGGAAGGGGGAAACGAAAGTGCAGGGGGAGGGGAAAGTGCAGTACATGAGATAATAAATAACAAGATAAAGAGCGGCCAGCTGGTGGCAAGTGCAGGGCGAGTGCAGACATAAGTGCTGGTGGGGGGACTGAAGGGATGCAGAAAACAGTCCCCAGGTGCTGGGGTTGCCGGGGAGGCAGTGCAGGCGTGCAACTGGCAGGGCTGGGCCCGAGATCAGATGGGTGGCCAGATAACCAGTGCAGTATAGTATCAGACAGGGCTTCAGCAGGAGAGAGGGGGAGAGAAAGCAGAAGCAAAGAGGAAGGTTTTAAGGTGCTTCCGGAACTGAAGATGCTTCTCCTCAAGTTTCAAGGAGGCAGGTAGGCTGTTGCAGAGGAAGGCCCCAGCTGAAGAGAGAGATCTACCACCAATTAGTTGCTTAGAGAAGCGACTGACCCTGAGGGAGTTGGAAGCGCATGAGCGAAGAGCTTGAGAGGGAAGATATTTAGGAATCGAGAGTTGACGGTATTGAGGCCCCAGACCCCAGAAGGCCTTGTGGACGATGCAGAGGGATTTTAACTTAATCCTCGCCGCCACTGGGAGCCAGTGCAGAGATTTCAGTCCTGGAGAGATACGATCCCTGGGCTTGAGGCCAAGGACAAGTCTTGCATTCCTGTTCTGGATGAGTTGTAGAGGGCGGAGAGTGGAAGCGGGAAGATTTAGAAAGAGGCTGTTGCAATAGTCCAGCCTAGAGAGAACCAGAGCTCTGGAGACAATGAGCTTCTGGGAGAAAGAGAGGAAGGGAAGAATACCTCTGAGGCGGTGCAGCTGGTAGTGTGACTTCTTGGAGACATCAGAGATGTGAGGAGAGGAAGAGAGTGTGGAGTCGAAGATGACACTGAGGGTTTTTGCCTTGCAGGTGGGAGCAGGAAGAGGGCCAAGAGAGGCCGGCCAGAGAGCTACAGGAAAGGAGGGAGTGGGTGTGCCGATGAGGAGTATCTCAGTCTTACTGGCATTAAGGCAGAGGTCATTGGCGGCACACCAATGACCCACATGCATCACAACCAAGCTTAACAAGTATATATCATGAGTGGATGGTAGAAAATGTAATGAGGGAGCCCATATTAGGATTGTACATAGCTCGTATTTGGTCCTGCCACCACTCCTCCAATCCTCCAAAGACATAAAGGGAAATAACCGGGTATACCATATTGGGTTGTGCACAAATGAGGGCAGGTTGCTCGCTATGGTTCACATTGTGACATGTGTAACACAACTTTCAGGCAACAAAGGTGACAATATTGTCACTATGCTCACGTTTTGGGTCGTGTGAGATTGAGCGATTCCAGGTAATTCACAATGGCTATATTTGTCGATGCTCGTTGACAATTGAAGAGAGAATTCCATAGAGCCTCAGGAGTAGCCATGCAATAGTATGTTTTCCTCGCCTCGAGCAAATGAGGGCATGTAGTTATTAAATGCTTGATCGTTTCTGGTTGTTCTGCTTTTAGGCAAAATCTACAGAAATGTTCTTCCTTATCAATCATATTACACCTAGCTAATACATCATTGGTGTGCCAAAGGTTAAGCTTGAACCTCATGAATTGGTTTCTTGCACTTTGCGCCGGAAATTTGACTATGTATGGTTCTACATTATTTAATGTTTTAGGCAAAAAGACAGGCTCTTTAAATAAGTGCAATTTCGTGCGATTTTCTCTAGTTACGATCCAATCATATTGCCAGAGTTTGGTCTTGACTCTGGTCGGATTTGTCATCAGCAAAGACTCAGATACACCAGTGAGTTGCATGGATTCCTGAACTTTCGGTCTCCAAATCTGCCTTTTTTTATGGTTCATGGTAATAATAATAATAATAATTTTTTGTTTACATAGCACTACAAACCCTCAGGCATCTGGGCTCTGCTTATTATCACCCACGGTGTGTGGAGCTCATTTATCGACCTCAGAAGGATGAAAGGCTGAGTTTGGCCCTGCCAGGTTTCGAACCTGCATCAGCAGGCTCTGCACAGATGTCAAAGTGAGCACTCTATTCACTGTGCAATCGGACCGGCTGTGGTAGGGATAAATGCAGAAATTACACTCATTAACCAGTCTTCCTTCGCAGGCAATAGGCTCTTTTTATAGGAAGAGTATGCTTTCCACATATACAGAGGGTGCAGAGATACTGATCCCAGTTCGCGTCTAACGGCACACATGGATTGACTCTGGGGCAAGATCAAAACTGCTCTCCAGAAGAGTCCCTCCATTTGTTTATATCTTTCGGTGATACTCAATATACGTAGCACTAGGAACATTAGACGTGCTGTACTCCTTTACTGAACATTGACTCAAAGGACAATTTAAACCCTCAGCCTCTCTTTAAGGCTCTAAGGGCCTAATTCACTGTAGCATTTTATAATGGCAAAACCCCATTGGAACACACTCTGTGAATAAGGGTCTAAGTAACAATGCCGTCTATATGGGACTCCTTTACATTATGCCCGCATGGCCTATAATTCCAAATTGATGTTCGGACATCATGGCTGTTTTCATTATGATCACTTCACGCATCATTGCCCAGCCTTATCTGCCCTCTCAAAGCATGTTTTACCTTCTTTTGCCACTGACGGAAACGAGTGATGCCAATTCCCCTGGAAGTGGCCCAGGGTTTTAACAGGCATAAAGGCTGCAACCAGCGGTGAGCGCAGCAGAACATATTTTTCCCTCTGGGGCATGCTTTTGGCCTGCAGTCTGGGATTGGAAGGGAGGCAAGTCTCAGACAAGACCAGTCAGTCTGCATGCAGAGGTCAAACCGTGACTAGGGTGACCAGACGTCCCGGTTTTTCCAGGACAGTCTAGGGAAATCACCCTCCGTCCCGGGGTCCCGGGAGTTTTTTTATTTTATGAACCCCGTCCCGGGTTTCCAAGGGTGGGTGGCTACGGTCCTGGTTTTTGCCAGGACACGATTTCGAAATCCTGAATTCGGATACCAGTGCAACTCTTCCTATGCGAATGAGGGTGTGAAATGCTTTTCACGCCCAGATTTCCTTCGCCTTCCTCTCCCCTGCCCCTCTCCTCCAATGAGAGGAGTGTGCCTGTGAGCACACCTCTGCCCCGCCCCCTGCAACAGGCCAGCGACAAAGAAGTAGGACTATGGCTTTATTTGTATTTACTTTAGTACTACTTCGATGTCTATGGCCTGTCCCGTTTTTTGTTTTTTTACAAATCTGGTCACCCTAACCTTGACTCACAATACATTGCTACTTCAAAAAGCTCACTTCAACTGTAGCATTGATAAACGCTACCTAGCTTTTACAGTGGTTTGTTGGGAGCTAAGGTTTGTTTTGTAGTGTGGTGGACGTTGGAGAAGTATTTCATGTAGATGAAGGGCTTTTAGTACCCTTAACAGTGGCATTCTCTACATTTGTAGACGTTTACCTTTTCATAGGTCCTCCCATTTAAAATAGTGTTTTCTTTTCATTTCATTTCCTTTATTTTTAAGAGGGTATTGTGTGAAATTCGTCTCGTGTTTGTGCATTTCTGCGTGGTTGTGCATCCGTCGAATTTTTTAAAAAAGGAAGAAAGGGCTCAGGCGGAAGAGGCAGAAAAGTCAATGTTTAGATACCTTTTATATTCTCAAACCTTTTGTTCATACCTGACCTACTGAATCGGTCCCAAAATACAGATAGATTTTTGAAAACATAAAAAGTGAATATCTCTAATTTGGCTGGTCTGATTTTTGAAACTATTTTTGCGTGAAGCAGTTCCAGGAAGCACTGAGGCATGAGCTGAAAATCTTGAAGACCGAATTTGACCGTTTTGTCACAGATGTCTCAAAATGGTATCTTTTTATTGTTTTATTTTTTACCTTGTGGGAAACCCAATGCAAAATATTGCTTTCTTTCCACATTAATTTGTCATGCATGTTGGGATTTGCCCAAACGAGTTCCTTTGCCAAGTGTGGTGAACTTTCCTGGTTCAGTTCAAAAGTCACACAGGGAAATGATTTCTCGTGCTACCTTAAAGGCGCTGCAGACAAAGTATCCAATGGGGATGGCCAAGGCCTTGGCTATGCCCATGGGACACACTGGGTCTCTGTGATGTGAGCAAGGTATGGCTTTCGGGAAGCAGGTCCAATGGGCATGGCAGCGGGCCATGCCCTGTCAGAACTTTAGATCTCCAATAGATGACCTGGGCATGGCTGATGGACCTGCTCTGGGTAGAGTGCCGACTCTGATGGGTGTAGGCCTTGTTGAGTGAACACTTTGGGTGTTTTTTGCTGTGCACAGGACCTGGCCGCAAGTCATTTCCAACTGGCATCGTGGGTGCATTAGAGTATATGTTTAAACACAACATAAAATATTCACTTAAAAAGTCCTTGCTACATATAGTTATGGTGAGCCTTCACTAAAAGAAAAACCTTAGAAATGAATTAAAAAACATTTATTTGGAGTGAGACCATGGTTGCTGGGTAAAATGTTGCCAGCACCATGCACTGCTCATGACGCAACTTGTGGCATCAGAGATGACATTCACACACCCACAGTTCTCTAGGGTCATGGGGAAGAAAATAAGGTAAAAGAAAACCTGTAATACACCAGAAAGCTTACGTGATAACGATATCAGCTTTATTCGGCATTTGTGCCATCAAAGCATATTACATAGAAAATTACACATGAAATCAAATAAAAGTCATGACATAATTCAATAATCACAAACTTCGAATACACATAACACATAAAAATAGCATTAAAACTGGTCTACAAGATTATCCCCTCTAATATGGATCAGACTCAACCTTCTCAGCAATGCCTAGTGCAAATATTTGGCTATGAAATATGACAGGTTAAGTCTTCTCTTTCCCTGCAGAAGTCCATTTCATCTGTAGCCCTTTAAATCCCTTTGAGTCTGAAGATTGGCTTCAGGTACTTCATTATAGCTGGGCACAAAACAGTACCAAATGAAGAGCAGACTCACATGGCGCCCAACAGATCAAACATCCACTGCTATTATGATTGCTCCAGTTTCTCCTGAAAGATGCCACTCGCAGGGTCCCCACTCTAAGATCATAAAAGAGCGACTGTGCATAGCTTGCAGACATTACCTCTAAATAATGCTCATTACCAAAACCTTCCTTGACCTGCAAATACTGTTGCAGGGATCGGAATTAAGATTTGATTAACAGGAGCTAAAAGCAGCTCCTGGGTATCCATCATTAACCAGTGGCCAGGAGCTACCACTGGGGAACCAGGAGCTAGTACCCAGCGCTCCACAAATCTGATTTACACATAAGATGCAGACATATCACTTTGTCCATTATTTATGACCCATTATGCTTTAAATGTAGCATAGATGTGTTCTAATGTTTATTTATATTTTGTCCCAAATACAAAGAGTTAAATTCACATTGGTGTGTTTGTTCGGCATCATTTGGCTTGGGGAGCCAAACGTAGCTCTTGGTGTCAAGCTAATCAGGATCCTCTATGCCACAAGCAGGAGCTAAATGCTCGCAGCTCCCCTCAATTTCGAACCCTTCTGTTGGCCACATGAGAGCCTTGCAGAGGTTGTCTCCATTGATCTTCTGCGTTCCTGTCTGCAAGCCATTTTAATCACACTCTTCGCGTCAGATGTCGTGCCAGATGGCGGGTCCCAATTTGAGCCAAGACCCGATTTCTTAAACCAGACTTTCACATGTTTCTGCCATGGGGTTGATGGGCTGCCTTCCAGCACTAAGAAATTAGTCAACATTTCTTTGAACATGTGTCGCCCGGGTACCGTCCATAGGCGGACCCAGAAAAGGAGTGGTTTAGTTAGTATTGGATGCTTGATGAGACATACATCGCATTCAAGGTGCAATATGGCATCATTAGGCTGCAACAATAGGGATTTTAGAAATGTGTTTCAGCCACACGCACACCCGCTGTTTTAGAGAACCTCCATATCTCTGGTCCATACGCTGTTGCTGGGATAGCCTGTAATCTATATATTTTGTGAGCGGGGGCCAGGGCACCCCTCCTGTGTGCTTATAAGCCTCAGCATGTTCTTGTGTTTACATTGCTGTTAGGTAAAGTATTTTGATTTGCCTGAGCGTCTGCTGTATGTTTCCAACTACGATCCGTTTTGCTTTGAACATCCATAACTTTTGCAAACGATAGCTGTTTTCAATTGAAAGTGTTTTCTATTCTGGTTGCTATTTGATGTGACAGGCTGAGAGATAAAGCACTCTCCTTTTATTATTCTAACCGGAGCAGCATGCTCCATTTGAAAACTACATCTCCCAGACTTCTCTGGGTTGAGGAAACGTCAGGTGCTTCAGGGTCAGCACTTCTGTGACAAGCTGGTCTTCGCCGGTCCGTGCCGCTGTGCCGTTGCTTCCTGCCGCGGCTAACTTTCTCTTGCTTGTAACATAAGCTCCACCTCTTAAAAATCATGTGCTATCACCCAGAACTTGCTTTGCTGCTTGCTGCACAGAAATTACGAGAAGGATTAGTCGAAAAGCATATTGCTCAGTGGTTTAAAGACGAGGGGCTTAATTCGCAGGAACTCAGTACAAGTACAGTTGTAGGACAGACTGGGGATATCCTACCCACGCTGCTCCCCCTATTGTCCGAGACTGCTTCCATCTGGTAAAGCCTGCCCAGAGGATCTGCAATTGCTGGACCTTTCGTCCAATTCCACATAGCACCCCCTTAAATAATCTTGCATGAAACAACATACCATGATGTAAATAATCCAACGAAGATCACCGAGCAGGTCCCTGACAACCCTGGTGTCTCTGTCCTTATATTGCAGCTAGATGACCCCATCAATGCTAAAATACAAAACAAACAGCATACAGGCCTATAGCTAGACCTAGGCAATCTAGTTCTATTAAAATGTCCCTATTAAACACCTGCTCTCTGAACAGTCATGCTATCGACATACATTGTTATATCCAGGAAATGGAACTTGACAAAAAGGCTTGGTTCAACGACTCCAGTGGTCTGAAAATAAGTCCCCCCCGAACCAGGCTTCAACTATTTGGGAAAACATATTGGGAACATGACACGGGAGGTGAGGTGGCAATTTTGGTAATATATGACCTACAAGTCTTTGAACCTCCTATTGACTGTGCTAACTGTGAAATTATCCATCTACAACCCCTACCAAATGAAAATTGCTGTATAAATCTCCTCTTGCTTTACCGTCCGCCTGAAACCATGGCAAGCTTGAATGAGGATCTGAAACATCCACTCGGCCCTCTATATAAACCTAATAGTTCCACTATTTTGCTTGGGGACATGAATCAATGGCTAGGAAATCCTAGAGATAAGGATTCCTGCAAATTCGAACAACATCTGAAATGCATGGATTTCAAAATTCTCAAAACTGAGCCAACCCACTCAGGAGGTAACATTCTAGACTGGGTCTCCTCAAGAAACATTGCCATGGAAATCACAAATACCAGAGCCTGTTTATGGTCTGACCACTTACATCTTCCGAGCAAGCCCCTAAAACATACACCCTGCCAAAAAAGTAAATAGCAGGACTTTAAAAAGGGCCAACATAGGGAAATTAGAAATGTGTCTTGAGCATATCATGGACCTTACTCAGATTTCTGATCCAGCAGAGATTTTGGCAAAGTGATTAAAGATGGGGCTTGCCGACAATCTTGGTATAACCCCGCCCTAGTCAAGGTAAAAGTTCAGAAGAGATGGCTTGAACGGATTTGAGAAAGAAATCCGACCACTGAAAACAAAGCAGCCTGGAAATCATTTTAAAAAGCCTATAAAAAACAAAAAAGTACTTCTATAATAAAGAAATTGAGTCTTCAGCGAGTAAGTCAAAAACGTTATTTGAAATTTACAGGATCTTGGAGAAACCAAAGTTGCAGCCCCAACAGTTAATCTCTACTGACAAATATTGCAATATGGTATAAAGGCAAGATTATATCGGCCTGCTCCAAGATTTCTAACTCCTTGAAGAACAATGTGAACAAATTGCCTTTGACAATTCAAGGTGAAACTCTCCAGCACCCGAACTTCTTCTCACATGTATCGGAAGAAGTGCCAAGGGCGAGTATGCTCGTCCTTTTTACATAGACTTGCATAATAGCCTGGCACTTAAGGGGTTAAATCAATGCATCCCACATCTTGTCTGGGTGAGATTCTTCCACCCAAATTCATTTTACAAAATCCTAATGTTTTTGACACGCTTTGTTAACTCTTCTTTTAGTCATGGCAATGTTCCAGATACTATCAAATGCGTTGTACTTACTCCCCTGCCTAAAAAAAGAGGGGCCCTTGCCATAACGATCCAGGCAATCTACGCCCCATCACCAATACGCTTTTCTTCTTATAAATCATTGACAAAATTGCAACGTTACATCTCCAACATCATCTGGAAAATACAAATACTCTCCATCAAAATCAATCTGGCTTCCGTGCTCTACACGGCACAGAGGGCTCGCTACAGAAGCCAGTAAAATAGCTTAGCGGGTTGAGCCCTCGCTGCTGCGATCTGAGAGTGATCTGCAGGTCGCAGGTTCGAATCCTAGCAAGGCCAACTCAGCCTTTCATCCTTCCGAGCCAATTTCAGTTGGGTGATATTGCATGAAATTATTTGTGCCCTGTAAAGCACTTTGGATAAAGGCGCTATATAAATAACTTATCATTATTACTAGACCGAGAGACACATCATTTCTTAACATCAGGGAAAAGAGCAAATTGGGGGGGTCTTAATATTGTTGGATCTAGCTGCTGCGTTTGATTTGCTAAATCCAAATCGCTTACAGGACTTTCTTTCCACATTTGGCAGATGCTCTAGAGAAGCAGCAAATTGGATCAGCTCCTTCTTAAGCAACAGAAAATCACGAGGGTGCTGGGGGGATGCGTCATCGGAACTTGAACTAATATACAATGGTGTTCCTCAGGGAGCATGCTTATCCCCAACGCTATTCCACCTGTACATCAAGTCTTTCTGTGATCTCTTCACCACTTTGGACGTCCACTTTACCAACTATGCGGACAACACTCGGCTCCTGATGGAGTTGAGTGGAGACTACAAGACCGATTCAACCCAGCTAAATGACATCTATGGCATAGTGAACGGCTGGATGTGCCAAAATGGAATGTGTCTGAATCCGGATAAAACAGAATGAACGATCTTTGGGTCGACGCAAGATAGAGCTAAATTAAGCTCGCAACACTCCCATATGAGCATTGAACAAAATTGCATCTCGATTAAAGAAAAGGTGAAAACACTAGAAGTGCATATGAATGCTTCAGTAATCTCTGATGCACATGTTGATGACGTGGTTGGTAATACACAAAACCACCTTGGGGTGCTGAGACATGAAAAACCACTTCTATCCCTCAAAAATCAGACAACATTGGTAAGGGCAATCATTATACCCTGCCTGGACTACTGCAATGCCCTCTTGGTTGGGGCAAACATAAGTAGTGTAAAGAGATTGTAGGTACATCAAAATGAAGCGCTGCACATTATTTATAACATCCCAAGAAGAGAGCATATCTCTCACGCCAGGAAGAAACTCCACTGGTTATCGGTGTCAGCAAGAATATGTTTCAAGGCCTTTTCCCTGACCCACAGATCTATCTACGGCAAGGCCCCTGCCTACTTAAAGGAACAAATGAAATCTTACGCTCCCTCAAGGCGGCTTTGTTCAAGCTTAAGTGTCCCGTTGACTGTTCCCAGGACCGAAAGAATCAGGTGCCTTGGTTGATCCTTTCCTGTCCTCACAGCCCAAGATTGGAACACCCTACCACTAGCACTGCTCTGATATGAAGGAAAAATGAAGCCAGTGTCCACAAGCTGTGACATGGCAAGCAATTAGAGGTCAGGCCTGTAGCTCCCCCAAACTTTCAAATCATTGAACAAATGCTGTTCACTGATTATAGGAAGGAAAGGTCTTGTAAAATGCAGGCTTAAACATCATCGGTTGCTAATAGCTATAATATGATACAAAAGGTGACCAAATGTTGACATATTTGGGGAAATTGTTGAGGGTGAGGGTAGATATTTTCTCCAATGCTATAATTTCCCAGACTTTGGCCGACCACATGTTTAAAATGGGATCTTCTCACCCTTTTCCAATTCCATGCAATGGTTAGTCTAGCTACAGAAAATGGGTGTGTGGTTATCTTCGCTGTAAGTCCCTCCATTGCATAGATTCCATTGCAAAGATGTTTAAAACTCTTCATATATTTTCCTGGGCGCTGAGATTCATAAAAAAAATGGTTGGGTCGAGATCAATTAGATTTGGTAGTACTTCTGCTCAACCACTAGCAAGGATTTTAGAATAAATGTTGCTGTTGCTATTTAGCAAACTTATAAGGCAATAGGATCCACATTCAGCTGGGTCTTCGTCTAGCTTTAGTAAAAGGGACGCAACAGATTCTGCCATCGTAGGAGCTTCCCTTCGAGAGACTGACCGCAAAGGAGTTAAATATTTGAACGTTTTCTAAAATTAGGGAGCAAAGCCATTGGTCTTTTTTTTTGAAGTCCCGAAATAGGAAGTGAGATCGCATCAGGTGGTATACGGCTTTCCTGTTTGTTTAGTCTGGGATAGACGACCGAGTTTAAATAAGGATTTTGGAATTCTAAGTCGGTCAATTCTGTCATCATTAGGGTTGTATAGTAGTTAGTCAATTACTTCCATATTGTCCTTAAGGGAATGATTTCCTTTCTAGCTGTGGCAGCTCTAATTTTATATGCTGGAAGGCGATATGCTCTGTTGCCCCGAATCTAATAAAGTTGTTTAGATTTTAGCAAAGCTTGTGAGGTTTTATCAGTGGTATAGGTTTCTAGTTCATTTCTGGATATCTTGAGTTCCTTAAAAGTCTTGGGGGACCTTCTCTCTTTATGTTGTTGTTCTTTTCCTTGAAGATCTGCTTTGAGTTCCAATCTAAATCTCTGCCTATTTTAGAAATCTGTAGCTGAGTGAATAATTAAATATCCCCAAATAACTGCTTTGTATCCATCCCAAAGGGTGCTCAGTACTATACTTGGCACTGTGATTTCCTGCAAGTAATGGATAATTAGTGTTGTGAGTTCTTCCGTGAGTGCAGGATCTTGGAGGATCGGGTCATAAAGTGCCCATGTCTTTTGGATGGGTGTGGTGGTTATGATTACTCGGTCTTTAGCTGTTACTGAGGCATGATCAGAAAGGGCTTTCACCACTAACCTTACATCTAAGATGTATGCAATTAGTTTGCTAGAGAGTAAAATGCGGTCTATTCCAGAGTAATAATTGTGCACACAGGAGTAATAGGTGTAGTCGCTTGAATCAGGGCTATAAAACCTCAAGGTTTCGAGTAGGCCCAGCTCTCTGAAGACTCTGGCTAGTGCCAGCGCATGTTTGAGAGGGCGGAAGGGTTTTGTCAATTGCAGGGTTGGGGGCAATGTTAAAATCAGCACCAATTCTGAATTGCCGTATTCTTCCAAGAATATATGGTCTCTTTGGTTAGGGGCATTTGTAGAACACAGGGTGGTGGGGTGTCCGATTAAGTTGCCTCAAACAGCTATGAATCTTCCCTTAAGGTTATTTATGAGGGATGGCATAGCATCCGGTTTTCTGATTGCTTCAGGTATTGGAGCGGAAATGCTTAGGACCGGAGTCGAAACTCATCTTCCTTAAAGAGGTGAGTTTCCTGGAGAAATACTATCATTGATTGCAGCCCCAACAACCTCCTTTATGCTAGCTTTCTCTTGATTGGAGAGTTTAGACCGTGTACATTAAAGGTTACAATATTAAATGTTGAATCGAAGGAAGGGAGGGGTTATTGCGAGGCCCTTAATGGGAGAGAACTGTGTTGCAAGTGTCCCTGGCTTCATCTTAATTTTGAAATAAGCAACTTTAAACAGTACACACTTAATGAACATAACAACTATGATGGAAAATGCTTCCCAATCTGAGGTTGAGTGAGAGAGCCCGGTACTCCAAGAAGAAGCAAGCACAAGTCGACGTCTACTTTTCCCTTTCTGACCTTATATTGTTCCACCCGTTCGTTTTTCCAAAGCCACAGCGATGAATATCAGAGGATGGGTTAGATAGTTTGGCACAATTAGATAGAAGAATGAAGAACTCCCAATCCTCTCTACTAAGCTCGAGCTTCTCTTACTACTTTTGCTAAACCACATTCGCCATTCAGTGCAGGCATTTGCAGACATTTTGGAGGACACGCTTGATCTTCAAGACATTTGTTCAACAGTGGTCGAAGTGTACGAAAAGAAGTAGTGGAGCTATGTTCGCTGCCGGTCTGCCCCACTCTCCACAAATCCCATCGCTGCACCCAATCCCACTCACAGTCCAAACCCCCAAACAAACACACCTGCTTTTTAAGGGAATGTTCAGTGCAGTGCACTGAATTGCAAGCTTCAACTTCTTCCTACACTTTTATTTTAAAACAAAACCGTTCCGGAACGGTTTCTTTTTAAAATAAAAGTATAGGGACAGCAAAACTGAAAAAGAAAAAGTATAGGAGCACCGCTCCCGACCGCTCCCGCCCACTTCGACATCTGTTGTTCAAACTTGCCATGTTTGCCCATGAATGTTATTTCGTCGAGCCCTGTCTTTTCGGTTATAATGTTAACCAGGGACATCATTAGGGGGTCGCCAGGGGTCACAGTTGCGACCCCTGAGGACTCCCTTGCTACCCCTGTGGTCTCCCTTGCTACCCCTAGAAAAAAAGATAGATTTTAGAATTTTTTTTTGTTAACTTTTTTTTATGTACGCTCCTGGGCTGTGGCCAGTGTCATATGGCTCTTTATTTTTGGCGTGGCTGACTTTCTTGTGCAGGCCTCTTTAAAAAAAACGGAGTTCCACAGGTATATCACTTTGAGCAGTGACGATAAATAAAAAAGAATAGGAATAACGCATCATTTTTCATTCTGGAATTCTATCCAATAATTTCTAGATTCATAAAGGTTTATTTCCAGGCACACCTCAGGTGGTGAGTCACTGATTTAGCCTGTTCGTAAACACCTTAACTCTGCCTTTCACTCTTTTGAGGTCGATAAATGAGTACCAACACAGGTTGGGTGATATTGTATGTATATTTGATCTATATAAAGTGCTTAAGCGTAAATGCTACACATCATAATCATTTGGCCTTGGACGTCTGCTTGCATTCACAGTAATTTGGTAATATGGTCCTATACACACTCATATTAACGATACATATGTTGATCCATTCTTGTATGAAATGTATATAACATTATAGTGATATAGCAATCATATTTTTTGTAGTGTACTTAGAAACAATATGTGATGTCCCTTCTTGTTTTATCAAGGGGTGAAAGGTCGTGTTCATCACTTCCTGTGATGTCACTTCGAGGTGGGGGGTCAAATGACATCACTTCCTGTGATGTCATCAGAGGGCAAAGGTCATGTGATGTCACTTCGGCTATCCCAGGCATTTTGGTGAAATGACATCCCTGCTGTTAACATTGTAGGAAATCAAATTGAACTTCTAGAAAGTTCACTTTTTCTGGAGAGCTCTGCTAGTTCATGATTCTGCACATAAGTGCATGTTCCACCTCTCATGTGCTGTTCAGCAACCAACACCTGCTCAAAACCCCTTAAGTGCCAATGACGAGTATAGCCTGGCGCCTTTTTAAGAGTGTTACTTTCTGGAAGAGTTCAGAGGTGCTGACTTGGATTACATTTTTAATATCTATAAGGAGTTTTTGCAGCCAATTTTCATCGCAGGTGCATAGGCTCAGAGGATGCATGCTGAACAGTATGGATGTGTGCATTCTTCATGTGCTCTGCCCATTTGCCTTTATCCTATGCGCCCATCATGGCGAGGACATCACCACCCCAGTGGGGTTTTGAACACTTTCAGGTATAATAGGTGTCAGGTGGTCGAGGGGTTGGAGCTAATTCCAAGCCCTATATAGAGATTGTGTGAGATACAAGGTTGGCCTTCCAACATGCCAAATTATGAAGGGAGTACATACCCTGCAGATCTGAAAATCATGGTCTAATCCCCAGCTAATACAAAACAAGGGGATATCCTGTTAAGACCACCCACACCAGCCGCACCATTATTCTCAGTGCAAAGAGACTTCAGGTTATCCCTCTGTTAGCCCAAATTCATGAGGCTGCCAGTCTGCCTCTTTTGGAGAGCTTCTGGTTTGTGAGAAAACACCACAATGGAGGTACATATGGTACCCTGGCGTGAGGGGCGGGACAACCCCAGAGAGAGGGGAGCCAGTGTCCCCTGTCGGGGTGGGTCTAGTGATGTTGTTCTTTCATTCAGGTTGGGTATCAGGGATTGGTGTTCCTCCCTTGGTAGTCCGGATCTCAACAGTCAACGCAGGTCCCCACAAGAGCAGAGGGGTCGTGCCTCGCTGCCCCTGATTTGATTGTATGCTTAGGGAGATCAGCCCCAAGGATCGGTCCAGATATCTCTTCCCAAACCACCTCCTCGCTGTGGTGTTGACCTGCTGTGATCGTTGCAGGCAGAGGCCCACGTGCGGTCCATTCAAGTGGTACTGGTGAGGGTGGAAAGGTTTCATGGACTGTACCTTGTGTGTGGTAGGGCTCCAGCGGTCACAGCTTGTGCCCCTTTCTGTTGATTGTCTTAGCTTTGCCGCACCATACCGTGATGCATTTTATGGTACTTAGCGCTAACATCTTCAAGCATTAGGTAGGGCAGCGCGATCATGGATCAGTCGCTGTCCGGTCTGCCAAGACTGTCCTCTTATTTAGCTATTCCGGCTTCAGGACTCATACTGGATCGCCATTCTGCTTTCTACGCCATGTCGACATGGCAAATGTGATGGAAACTTCATTTGCGGTTCCATGATGGGGGAGAACGCCATGTTTTGGTGGAGCAAGGCGGATGTGCGTCTTACATGGCCCCCAGCAAGGCCATACCCCACTTATGTTGAGTTTAACTGTTGGTTTTAGAATAAACACACAAAGAAGCCCAGTGGACCACAAGGATTATTTTAAAAGGGCAGTTGTTCCCGTCGTATGCATATACATAATACATGGATACATGGATACATGGTGTACAAGCACTCTGGTAGTGCGATATGCATTGTCTGGACAGTTGTTGTGTGATCACATTGCTGTAGCTGGGCTGTTTCTGTAGCCCTGCTGTTATCTTATGTGGGGACATTGGGCCTCATTATGACTCCGGCGGTAGCTGTGCCGGTAAAAATGCCTGCCGGATTCATGTTTTTTCCCAGCGCCTGGCAATGGGGAATCACCGGGGCAATACAGCCTCGGTAGTCCCTGCAGCCAGGCGCCGAAAAAGAAACTACCCATTCCCCTTCGAGTCTCATTGGACTCAATGGAAATGGGGAGGACGGATGCACTGGCACTGTGTGCAACAGTGCCGGTGCATCTGTCAAAGTCTGCAGGCGGGTGCCGTTCTGCCCGCCAGGTCAGACCTGACGGCTGGGAGGGCATCCCGCCTGCAAACGTGTACTCTGCTGGTCCGGTAACAACGGTGCTGGTAGCTCACCGGCACCATTGGTATCGCGAGCGGCAGGGTTATAATGAGGCCCATTGTCCTAATTAATATATTTTAAACAGACTTATTTTTTTGTCTGTTTGTGCTTTTTCTTGTGTGCTTGTGTTGGGTGCGACCCAGACATCTGTTGATGTCATGTGCTGAGTAAAAACAAAAAACCCAAAATATATATATATATATATATATATGAAACACTTCAGTCAAAGTGAAGTTAAGGTGACTAAACATATGTTACAAAACCTTTGAAACTCAGCACATTGGGAAACTAAGGGCCGGTTTAACTCAGCGCATTCCCATTGATCTCCCGTGTAATGCCATATCCCCCAAAATGCCATTTTGCATGGCATTGTGAATCCCTTCTCTTATATTATATATGTGCTTTTGGGCTTTGCAACGGGAACGTGCTGAGTTAAGCTGGTCCTGAGTTTCCCAATGTGCTGAATTTCAAGGGTTTTGTTGCGTTATTTTGTCACTTAAACTGCACTTTAACTCAAGTTTTTTCCTTGAATTTCAAGGGTTTTGTTATACCATAGTTTTTTTGCAGCGTCACAGGCCATGGTTTCAGCCATGGTGAGTGGGCACTGTGAGAAACCTGCGGGTACTCTCACTCCTACTCCCCTTGGATCCTCTGCACAGGTGGCCAGGGAAAGGCCATCGGTCTTGGATCCTGACCCTGGGGGTGGAAAAGCGAGGGAGGATCACCTGGGTGGAGGGTCCTTGAGGGCTGGTAGTAGGGTAACCTTGTGTGAGACATGGTATCCCCGTTTCCCTATTGAGGACCAACCTAACCTTCCCCCGACCTTCATGGACTGTTATGAGCCAGCTCCCCTCATGTTTCCACATATGACACTTGACAGTACTGGGACAAAGAAGAGGCAACTCCACAAAGCAGAGCGAGCAGCAGGAGCTGCTAATGGGTCCGAGAAGAAGCCTTGGAAGTGCTGGTGTATCAAGAGAAACCCACAGCAGGCGAGCAGGGCTTGCACCAGTAGATTTCCCAGCTTCCGAAGGAAGGAGTAAGTAGCGGGAACCACCTGGAAGAGGCACAGAAGGCCAGTGAGTATTCGGGAGGCCGCTGAGGCCCTGGGGTGCTACTATGGGACCACAAGTGAATAATGATCTGTGGAAGTAAGCAAATAAATACATATTGAATACCGAACTAAATGGAAACCTAACATTAAGCAGAATAAGTGCATAATGAATGCTGAACCAAATGGAAACCTAACATTAAGCAGAATAAGTGCATATTGAATACTGAACCAAATGGAAACTTAAAAATGTAAGAAACATAAGTGCACATCAAACACTGAACTGAAATGAAACACTATTGAATGTATGTTGCACAACTATTTAACTTTACGTTAAGTATATTAAAGGCTGAAGGAAACAAACCAGTGAAGCTTTATGAGTGAATGCAGTGCGGCAAAGCCACAGATTGGCAAGAGGTGTGTGACACGTGGTGGCATAGCGAAACGAGGCTAACAAGGAGAAGCCAGAGGAGTGCAAGAATGCACATAATGCCAAGAGGCCAATAAAAGGATCTAAGTGAAGGTGACTTGGTGCACAGGAGCAAGTGGCAAGTAACCTGTGTGGGCTGAGGAACCCAGGGATCCTGGTTGTGCGACCTGTGATGGGTGGACTGTGTGATCTAACTACTGCACCTAGACCAGAGAGCCCTGAATGGTGAAATATAAGGACACTGTGAAACAGCCCAATGAAACCACTGCAAATTGAGTTTCGTTAAGACTTTTTGAAACGACTGAAGCAAGTATAAGTGGCAAAGTTGAAGTCTTGCGGTAGGGAACCCTGAGGCTTAGGGGACCATACTTGTTGTCTTGAGAACAGAGTCTCGAGGGCTTTGGTTTTCAATTGTGTTACTTGAAACTTGAGGAGGGGAACCCCAAGGATTTATTTTGAACTGTATCACCTTGAACTGGAGAAAGATAATCTTGAGACCTTTTCATGGAACTTTCTTATGCTTGGGGAAGAGGAGCTGGAAGAAGCTCATAACTTTAAGTTGGACACTATTTCTTTTGACTTTGATATCCCTACACATTGGTTAGCTTTAGTTGTGAGGGCAAGGATAGATTTCTGAACACAGACAGACTTTTAAGCTGAACTCTTTGACTCCAACTTTCCGTATTTTGTTCAGGTAGAGAAACCCCACCGTAGCATAGGGCAAGTTAGGTCTTTAACCATCCTGACATTTAAATTAATAAATATATTTTGTTTCAACCTGAAGTCTATTGTCTGGGTCATGATGCCTTCACAGCATGGCCTTTGGCCATGGCCACTGTATTTTTTGCGGCAACGGGCAGTTATTTTTCACCCCCGACCTCACTGTTGCTGTATAAATAGCCTTTTTTTAAAACGTTTTCCCTATAACTGCGGCTATGATACCAATTTACTACATGTAGCCTTGATCATCGGTAGTTTTGGGAAAAACAGCAAAATAATGTTTTTCTTACCAAGACCCCTACTCACTCACCAAGTGCCCCTCTCCCAAAAGCAGGGTACCCCGACTCCCACAAACTCCCATTTGCCTCCCTACCCCTCTCCCATTCCTCCTCGAACACTTGTTGTGTGACGTACTTGAATTGCGCAATCTCATTTTCTCTGGTAGCTGCGATTATCAGACCGAGTAACCGCGACTACGGGAAACATTTGTGCTGCAAACTCATTCCCTAGCCCACCTCCAACTCCCAAATTTCCCATGGTGGCCCACACACCTCGAGCCTGATGACATTTCAACATTTTTCCACCTTCAAATGACATTTTTCAGCTTCTCGTCATCCGACATTTCACGGGTATAGCTGTGGTTATCTCTTGCATTGGAAAAAAAAGGCTGTTTTTCATTTCTGAAAAGTCTCTCTGCCGCAGTGCATCATGGGGATATCACTATTTTTTTTGACACAAGGGGGAGCCCCCTTCTGCATCAAATATTTAAAAAGCTACTGGACAGAAAATCCCGAACTATAAAAGTATCGCAAGTCAATGCTTCATGCCCAAATCGTTTCAGACCTGGTCCAAATCCGTACAGCGTTTTTCGCTGGAGCATAAATTGACCTTTTTTGTCTATGGTAAAATGTATGGGGTGTTTTCTTAATACTTTCTTAAACTTAAATGTTAACAAATCTTTCCCAAACTTTCCCGTCTGGGGGGTTCCCACACGTACAAAATTGTCTGCAAAATGTCATCTACATCCGTTGCAAGGCTCAAAGGTTATTAGAAATTCTTTTTCTTGATTTCCTATGGAACTCACTACTCACCTTAAATATAGGGTGGTCACTAAAGCCCTATTATATAAATGAACAAGTACCTATAAAATGTCATTTTAATTCATATATATATATATATATATATATATATATGTATATATATATATATATATATATATATATATATATATATATATATATATATATATATATATCTTATATAATAGTCTGTGTACATTTTGGGAAATATTCCTTTAAAAATGAAAAAGTTATTAAGAAAGAAAGAAAATGCTGTTTTCGGCCTACTCCCATTCACTTCTACATAGAGAAAAAGTATACATTTCTGTGCAGCGCACAACAAAAAACACTGGCTGGAATTGGGCCAGGTATGAAACAACTTGGGCAAAAAGCATTGACTCGATTTACAGGAGAGGTCTGGGGATATGCCGTCCAGTAGTTGTTAAAATATTTGACGGCGAAGGGGGTGCCCCTTCTCCCATAGTATAGCTATATCTCCCATGTTGCTTTGCAGGAGAGAGTCTTTTCAGATATGAAAATCCATCATTTGGAGGAGGAAAAATGGCGTAATGGCATCAGCTAGAGGTGGTGGAGGGGGAAGAGGACACCAGGTGAAATTTTGGGGCTGAGACCAAGTTCAGAGCTTGAACGTTTTTGCATATGTGTGGTTATTATCCGCAGTTACCAAAGAGAAAGCGATCGGGAATGAAAGTGCGTCACACGAAACAATGAGTGTTGAGGGGGAATGGGAGAGGGGTAGGGAAGGAAAAAGGACTTCAGGAGAGTTGATGGAGCATGGCAAGAGTAGGGGGGGCACTTGGTGAGTGCCTAGGAGGGTAGGAAAGATTTGGGGATTTTGCACGCTATTCATGGATAACCATGATTATTTGCGGGTGCCTACAGATACCTGCAGTTGTTTGTTGTACATTGCTAATATAACCACGGTTATGGGAAAAAGTAAAAACAAAAAATAGAGTTAAAATAATTAGATTCATACCAATAAAAGTGGAATTTTACAGCTACAGTGAGGTGGGGGTAATGGGTGTGGCTGAAGGAAATGGCTACTGGGTCACTGTAAGGAACCAAATGGTGCAATATGTAAAGTAGACACAGCCATATGCACTGGCTAGTTGGCCCGAAAGACATGTATAGTGGCCATGGCCAAAGGTCGTGGCAACCTAGCTGGTCGAAAAGAAACATATTAGGTGAAGATGTATAGTGGACACGACCGAAGGCCATGGCTAGTGACCCATAAAATAACAATGGCTTAACAAAACCCTGAACATTCACTGAAAAAAACGTTAGTTAAGGTGCAATTAAGTTTAACAGATTTAGCGCAACAAGAACCCTTGAAGATCAGTAGATGTGGGAAGTCATGACCAGCTTAACTCAGCGCTTCCCTGTTGCAAAGCCCATGAGCACATATATATTATTTGAGAAAGGATTCACAATGACATACAAAATGATATTATACGGGGCATAGTATTATGGGGGACATCCACGGGAGCGTGCCGAGTTAAGCTGATTATGACTTCCCACATCTGCTGAATATATTTGTATTGTTCAGTATCATGGCGAGGACCCTTAATCAGGGTCTTGTGATGCATTTGACTATGAGGCAGGACAAGAAAGACGTGTGAGACGATAGGCATTCAGGCCTAGGCAAGGAAAGGAACAACATGGACATGGTTGGACAGCAGCCTTCCAGCAGCATGAAAATGGCATATGTAAATGAACAAGACTATATTATATCGACAACACTTCATGATCAGGTGCTGATAGGGCCGGTAACGATCTGACAGCCTGGGCAGAAGTAGGCCAGAAGAAAGCGAGGGCCTCTTCGAAAAAGATGTAGATGGAAAGAAGGGGTAGGTGGATAGAAAAGAAGAAAAGAAGGATGAATGGGTTGATTCCCCCCAATTAGTACAAGAAAATGCAAAAATGTAAAATGTCCCGAACGCGCCAATGTAAAGGCCACTGTTAATCTTTAAACTAATAAGAAGGCATGGGCTCATTATATCATTGAACCGCTCTCCAAGCGATTCACTCTGCACCAGCATCACACCCACTACATGATCTGGACTGTGTGTAATGAG
Source organism: Ambystoma mexicanum (assembly GCF_040938575.1). Classification (NCBI taxonomy): domain Eukaryota; kingdom Metazoa; phylum Chordata; class Amphibia; order Caudata; family Ambystomatidae; genus Ambystoma; species Ambystoma mexicanum. The sequence continues at coordinate 1,095,035,773 of NC_090929.1, forward strand.
GTGTTCACAAACCGCTGGGTAGTGTCAGATTCCTCTTCCAGTGACCTAGAAACTGGAGCTGCAAAGCCTTCCCAAAATACAACTCTTTTTAAGAAATGGAATGACACATTCTTTGAACAAAGCATATTATGAACCTCAATCATGAACCAGGAACTGAAATAAAGAAACACATAAAGATGCAGGAGAAGAAAGAAGAGATGTTCAGAAAAGAGATCACAACCAAAGAGAGTGAGGGATGATAATGAAATGTAGAGGGTGGAACATTCAGAAGCAGGGCTATCCTGCTGTTATCCAAGTGTGTAAGTGTTTGTCAAGTCTTACTGCGCCAGTCGTATTTCCAATTATGTTGTGATAGGTTGTTTATGTGGCATTGTCTGAAACAAGTGGGGAGATGACCATAACAGCCAAACGGTCTACTAAACAAGCATGTAAACAAAAAGTATCACCCCACTATTGTGCCCTGAGTGCCTGCTGTACAATAAAAGCTCTCAAATCTTGTCTATCTTGTCAAATGTTGTTTTCATTGTGTAATAGTTCTATGAATATTAACCTATAAGCAATTGTGACATTCATTACATGGTTTAGGCTAAACATTAGTCAATTCTAAGTTATAGATTTACCTTCAATCAGCCAACAATAACCTTTTGGTGCACGTGCCTTTTTGTTTCGCCAATCCAATGACTTCCTCTAGGCTAGTTAAAGGTTTCTGGTGTTGTCCAGAATATGAATTACCCTATTTGTCATCTATTGCAGTGCACATTATCTTTCTGTTATATTCAGATCATTTTATACTGTTTTTGTAATTTTAACACATATACATTCTCATGTCCTCAAACTACAGTGTATCATAAAGAATTAGATATGAAAAAAGCGAGTGGAAAAAGGTGTAACGTGCGAGTTGAAGTATAGACTCAATTGTCAGGTGTAGCAATAAACATTTAACTTCCATTGCTCACCTTTTGCTAATTGCATGCATATTTCTATACAGTTCTTGCCACATGCTGATTTGTGCTCCATGTGCAATAGAATACCCATTGATAGTGCTATAACTCACTCGAGTACGGGGTACTATTTGGATAGATTGATATACGTGCGCAATTCACTATTCAGTGCTGGGGTGCAGTGTCATTATGTGGTCTTGTACGCTATGGTTTCCCTTGTGCTCGGGTCCTATGAAGTAACTTTTAGAACTGTGCAAGCTGGGAATGCTTATAGCAGCTTAATTGCTGAGAGATCTGGTGGTTTATCGTGTCTATATTCTTGTATTGTGATGGTTATCTATGGTCTGGGTGACTAAATTGTGCGTTAGGGTTTGATAATTACCTTCCTTTGTTTCGAAACTCCCCTTTCATTGTTAAGAAAGCCGGTATGGCCTACCGATGCAATGCTATCCTGTGCAAGGTGTGGTTGGATTGCATTCCTGTGAGTTGAACATGAGTTGTATTAAGATAAATGCAAGCGCTCTCGATTGCTCATAAAGATTCTTAACATCTGGGATATATAAATATCTATGTCTTAAAATTCAAAGGTGAGGATGGCTTGTCCTCCTGGTTGCAGGCGATAGCTTCCTATGTTCTTTTAAACGAGAATGATCGCCCCTTGATATTGCTGACTCACTTGTTAGTGCGAGGACCTGGAAGTAAAGTTTTCATATCAGAAATGGGCTTTTAAGGAGGGGCCTGGGTAAGAAGCAAAGCACCTCTGCTACGAAAACCAGAAGTAATGACCTAGTGGCTAGTGGGCATACATTACAGTATCTTGGCTACCTTACCTGATTAAGTCCTTGGTTCCTGGGTTGATTCTTTCCAAGACGGTGGTGGTAATCCACTTTGTCATTCTGCCGCTGCCATCTTGGAAGAATCTATTTAAGTCTGATGCATGGTGCATCACTGTGTCGTCATCACGTCATGTTTCAAGATTTTAAGTTGGATGTCTAGCGTTGCCGTACTGCCTCTATTAGATATTGCCTTGGTTGGTTGCAGGTTTCAGATTGACCCAAGGTAGCACTTGGAAAGATCCTTGTGCTAATGTATATATTTTGTGAGCATTTGCCTTCCGCCATATATGGCTGAGTGTGAATCATGTTTCGATATGAGTTGGCCTATAAAGTGTTGGCCAGGTCCTAGCCTGTTTTATAGGTGTGCGAAAAAAAACAGGTGATTGGCCCTCAATAATTGGTTCTGATTAATTAGTTACGGTTGCACTTGTAAAATATTAAATGAGCTCTTTTGATCATTATGTGTGCATTGTCCCCCTGCCAATTGTGGCTAAGGGTGGGTAGTATTGCCTGAAGAAACGTCCATGATACCTCCACAGTGCATGAGTCAGCACTAATAATGTCAGCAGCCCGAGTGAGCAATGATATAATATTTATTATTTCCTTCTGTTTGCTAACTTAACTACATCATGAATTATCTGAGGTTGGCCTATGTCTAAGTAGGTTGCACTCGGCCGCGAGGTGCACTGAAAGCCTGTTGCTTTTATTCTTTCATGTGTGCGAGGCTGCCCAGTAATGCCATTCTTGCCAACCCACATCCAAAACACCCATCAAACGCATCATAGCACACTGGTCGCTGTCTCCCTAAATTCTGTTCTGCATAGCATGTAACTTCATTACTTCACATACCTTTGTTGGGGTTGTCAGGAAAGGTCCTCATGATTATGAGGGGTTCATGTTACACATGCCGTATTAATAACTGGGGATGGCTGCACACTGGGCACGATGTTGCAATTAAATATGTATCAAAGTTTAGTTAATTATGGATGGGATATGTTACTTTAGTGATACTGTTTGTCTCGAATTTATACATATTAGCTTGTACGCACATAGAAAGATAACATGTCAAACCCACCAAATGTAAAAACATTCATGCACATTAATCCAAATACATGGGGAATTCATGAATCTCAATATAGTGGGATTTTCACAAATTAATGAATACAGGGTAGTTGAGGGCTGTTTTGCAAAGTGAAATTTGATAGTGATACAGTGAGGTTGTAGGAGCCAGGGGATAGGTGAATAAGTAACTTCACAACCTTCACCGTCAGCAAAGCTGTAGAAAATATCCATGAGTTTTGATGATTTAATAAGTATCATATATAGTAGATGTAATCTCCTGATACCTGAGAGCATGACAAAATGAGTTTCACTATTTAATTTGGTCAGCAGTAAAACCTGTGATAAGCCAGTGCCTACAGGCTACCCAAAAGTTTCAATTGTGTGATAAAGTGACAGTTTTGTAGATTGGAAAGTTTCAATAGAATGGTTACCTGGGGAATGAGATAGTATTACTTAGCCTTCCTCATATTGCTTGAAATATTTATGTGAACCATGTACAAATTAAAAGTTAAGGCTAAAGAGCTCAGGCCAGTTATTGCTAGTAATGAGTTATGTTTCAATACCAACGTTTAACCATATGCTGATGTAATGACCTACTATGGATGGATCCTTAGAAGGTGTGTGTTCTACATATGATCTGAAGATGACTATTAAGAAAGAAATGGCCAGTGTAGGAATTGGGAAAAGATGGAGTTTCATTGAAGTGGGTTTTGTCCAATAATATGTGGGGGGGAGTGGATTGTAATAAAGTATCTGGGAGTGTTTTAACTGTTGCAAAAATGTATATAAGATATGAACTGAGGTGGTTTGTTGAGACGTTGGTTGGTTTGGTCCTGCAGTGCCATCTAACTGCTCCCCAGAGAATTGTACAATAAACTTGCTTTATGTACAACCATGTACTCACTTATTAAAAGTGGTGGGCCTGTTTGGGTTAAGGTGATGAAAGGCCCTTCCGCACACCTTCAACAGAAATTCACACATAGCCTCTCTGCCTGTCAGAAAAAATCCACTAATCAACAGTGAGGTGCTGAGAAAAGAGGGAAGACCTAACCCTCCTATGGATTTCTCTATGAGGAAATCCACAAACGGCAGATGATTTTCTGCCATCAGTATAGTAAGAGAGAAGATCATAGCACCCAGCTGTAGAGTGACCCACAACCAGCAGACAACACACTGCCACCACTCTATGTAGCCGCCAGCATTAAGAGGGCATGCAAATGGCATACAGTACACTTCACATGCACCAAATACCATTACATGGCCTGATTGAATAGTCTCTTTTTTCTGTGTACACTCCAACCCCATTGAAATACATTTAGTTCAACTAGTAACCTACCTCTCATCTGCCTGCTAGCTAACATTTTTCCTCGCCTCTAACCTCCCTCTGCCCCTCACTTCCTCTGCCTCCACTCTAGCACTTCAATCATCATGGTCACATTTCGAGCACAGCCATACAGCCTACCTGCACTTAAACATTTCCAATGTTGATTGTCCTTAGTATATGTATGTCTACTTATGTATTGCCCCCGGGGACTGTTCTATTTACTCCCCTCAACAACCTGGTCAGAATGTCCCTCAAACTCACACCATTGTAAGAAGCTCACTGCTTCCTGTCAAATCTGATTTCTTATCTATTGTACGTTCTTTTGTGATCAAAAGAGATTTGTTTCTCCTGCACATACATAAATAAATAAAATAGTATTATATTAGAACATGTCAACTTAATATTGAACTTTCATGATATTTAATATGCTTCTAAAGTACTAAATAATGTGGTCCTTCTCACTTTTCCGATGGTGAATATGTGAAAAATGGCCTGGCTCAATACAGTTTGCGTAAATCAAAACACACATAATCCTAATGGCAGAAGCCTACTCCAATTTAGACACCACACATGACTCAAAATCAAAACTAAATACGATAAGGGCAAGATAAAATAAAAACAAAATATGTGTGTGCCCTCCATGCTCCATAGAGCATAACAGTTCCCCAAAACAAAACACCTATTTAGCATGAAAAAACAGAGGCTCACAAGGAAGGACTAACGATGGATCCAATTACTTAAAGGCACAAGGTTATCCCATTGATCTCTGCAGTGTGCTGTCTACCCTCCGGTGCAATACCTACTCTGCCTAACTTCCTGTACTACAAGGCTTGAATGTCTCTATCATCCCATTGAACTCTGTGGTGCACTGCCTACCCTGTTTGGCTTCCTGAAGTGAAAGGCTTAAATGTCTCTATCATCCCGTTGAACTCTGCAGTGCACTGTCTACCCTGCCTGGCTTTCTGTACTGAAAGGCTTAATGTCTCTATCCTCCCGTGGAAATCTGTGGTGCACTGTCTACCCTGCTTGGCTTCCTACAGTGCAAGGCTTGAATGTCTCTATCATCCCATGGAACTCTGTGGTGCACTGTCTACCCTGCCGGACTTCCTGCACTGCAAGGCTTGATCGTCTCCATCATCCCATTGAACTATGCAGCGCACTGCCTACCCTGGTTGACTTCCTGCAGTGCAAGGCTTGAATGTCTTTACCATCCACTGAACTCTCCGGTGCACTATCTACCCTGCCTGGCTTCTTGCACTACAAGGCTTTAATGTCTTTATCATCCTGTTGAACTCTGCAGTGCACTGACTATCCTGCCTGGCTTCCTGCACTGAAAGGCTTCAATGTCTCTATTATCCTGTTGAACCCTGCGGTGCACTGCCTACCCTGCCTTTCTGCAGTGCAAGGCTGGAATGTTTCTCTCATTCTGTTGAACTCTGCGGTGCACTGTCTACCCTGCCTGGCTTCCTGCACTGCAAGGCTTGAATGTCTCTATCATCCTGTTGAACTGGAAGTAATGTAATGATTACAAGAAATAATTTCAACAATTAGTGCTCTGCAGAAATAATTCTCTGCACAGGCTTCTCGTGGAAAGCGTTAGCATATATGAGCCAAGTTTGTGTAAACAAAAAAAACACCTTTTAACTCCCACAGCACACTTTATCCCATTTACATAACCTATAACATATGAGTTGTTAAACACCTGCAATACCCGATTTCCAGATTATGGGCCAGATTCATGGCATTTGTTGCACGGTTCAAAGTGACTTTGCACTGCCGATACAAACTCAGATTCATGGAACTGTGCAAAGCGTATTTTTGCAATGGACAGTCAGTGCAAAGGTCATATTGCACTGCAAAAATGACCAATGTGGCCAATGGTGTCATCATCATGAAGGACCCAGAGCAGGCACGTGAGATTAATGTGAACATCCTGGGCATGTGACGTGTCATTTCTTGCCTGGGAGCATTATACCGGAAGTCCTAGCCTCCAGGGCTGGACTGACCTACAGGGAACTCTGGAGATTTCCCAGTGGGCCTCTGCATCATGGGACACTTAGGAGTGGTTACCTCATTTATTTACAGATTTTCTTATAGGAAAGGGGTTGGGCTTGCACACACTGTCTAATATGGGGACACTTTGAAAAACATTTCTAGGGCCTCTTTTGGTTCCCAGTCCAGCCCTGCTAGCCTCACTTTGATCCCATGTCAGTAATTCTGGAGAGCATTCACAGCGTCTCTACGCACTTCAACGCTGTGTTTTTTGCGCTCTTGTTGCTCTTGCCTTTTCTTCGAGCACAGGGCAAGAGGAGTTCCCTTTTGATGCACTCATCCTCCTCGCCCTTGTAGTAGTTTATTACTCCCACCCTTTCACCATGTCTTCCACCCCCCGCCCCCCCGGCACCTTCCCTCCTCCCTGCTGCACTTGCGTGATCTGAATGACACAAGGCCTAGTAAGATCGATGTTTTCTCCTCCCTTTGTTTCCCCCTCCTTGTCTTGTCGCGCCTAGAAACACTTGTGTACAGGCGCGTTATAAATGTCATATCATATCATAATTTCCCCATTCGGCGGTTGCCTTCTTACTGGCTGACTTGTCTTCCCTTCTAGATTCCTCTTCCTAGTGCTGATCCCCCTGAATGGTTACACGGCGTACGACTAAAAGCGCCCCAGAAAGTGTTCTACAGTGTCAATACCCCATGATAATGAGGCTGCTTCCGAACGTGAAGTGGGGAGCTGAGACCAGACCGTCCAAGTGTCGCCGTTATTCACTGGGACGGTCAACGTCGAGTCTAGACACAGCTATGCTTTGTTTGTGAAGATCATGGCAGACATCATTGAGTGCACTCGACGCTACAGCAGCATATAGCGCAGCATCACACAAGTGTGCAGAAGCAAAACCCAGCAACGCCACACACCTCACGTTCTAATGTCTGTGCTTTGTATTATCATTACCATCCCTTTCCAGTACAAGTCCTGACTCATCTCACAGAGAGGAGCACTCATTCCACAGGTTTGCTGCCTTGGTTTGGTGTTACCTTTCCAACATCGGAATGTGGACAAGGCAGCCTGAATGTCAGAGGATTTCCTGAGCCTCAAGAAGGCCTTCTAGTCCATCCTGCAGAATGTATGTTATCATAAATCTGGGCTAGTGTTCAGCAGACCTTCACACCATTATAATCCATGAAGTCAAAGTCTGAAATTTAAAATGGGGAATCAAATTGTGACCAACGATTGTGCATAGCGAGACCACATGAGCAATAGAGTACCACCTTAATGGTTTTTTGATCATAGATTACAAATCTGCAATACTTTCTTTGGCAATCTTATCTTCCTCACTTGTTGCCATTCGTTTAAAAAAAATGTGCTGTTCTCAAGTCCGAAATTTGGGGTGGTTGAGAAATTTAGGCAGGCAGAGGGGCTAGGAGCCCTGGTCTGGTGCATCACAGGCTATAATGGAAATTGCCATTTAAATTTTCCCCTCAAGAAAAAGAAGGCATCCGAATGTTTGCTTCTTTGCTAACTTATGGGGCAGTATAAGTAGTCAAGGGGCCGTGTAAGATATTAAGAAGTTTACCTGAAGCTTAGTTATTCGTTTTAAATTATTCTTTAGACGGATGCAGAGCACTTTAAGTTTAGGAATGGGAGAGTTATAAGGTCAGTGCATTCTCTCCAAATCGTGGATTCTAGGGAGACCTAACTTGCAGGTGAGGCAGTTCAATCAAATCCTGGCTTAGACATTGAGCAGGTTCCCACTGATAGAAACAGCTCAGACAACGTCCCTCACAGGAGCTCATTACAAATGGAAGTGTTGAAGACTGAGGCAACCAGTTTCTAGCTCTGCAGATAAGGAACACGAGATTCCCCAATCCTCATATCTTGAGCTCGAGCCTTAAACATAAGAACACATCACTCCGAGCTGCAGACAATGACCCTGTATCTTTTACGGGCACACCACTCCCCAGAATCCCCATTCTTTCACCTATCCCTTGCAAGTAGGTTGAATGCTTGCAGATCGCTAAATGTCACAATCCATGGATGAACTGAAACTACTTTTAGCTAAAGTAGACAATGTCCACAAGTGCTGCTTCCTTGATGGTTTTGCTTGGTCATAACATGCAATGCAATATTTGCAAGGTATTCAAAAATGTAATCTAATAGGGGAAAGAGGAGAATGGGATGGGAAGGCTAGAGGGAGTGGGGGCGTGGGATTGTTTGGAAGAGACTTCCGAGGCTAGCAGTGACAAGAACCAGGGCCTGGCAGGGAATTAGACATCAGACAACACATTCACCAAAAGACAAGTAGAACGAAGTCCCCAGCAAGCAGTTCTCCCCTCTACAGCACCATGTGTGCAAATACACCCTCCTTGTTTCTGTCTGTGTCTCTTGGTACTGGTTTTCTTTAACTTTCGATTCCATTGTGCCACATAAAGAGAAGGTAGTACTGCACAGTGCTTAGGCCTTCCTTCCCCTTAATTCTCTGGTCTTCTCCGAGAACCAAAATCAGGATTAAGGGGTGAGTCTAAGTGATGGCTACAGCAGGCATGTAAACCGAAAGCGTCCTCATGGTCACTCACACTCTTTGTTATCTAGGTAACAGTGGGAAGCTCAGGGGATGCAGAGGAGTTACACAAAGTGCGAAGCACATAAGGTAACTGCTTTTGGGCCCTTTCCTCAAGGGGCTTTTTGTGAACTTGACTGGCAAGTTGCTGTAGGCTTAGGACAGAGGCTGTGCAGGAGCTCTCACTGCATTTGGACACAACAGTTTACAGAGATAAATCAAGTCTCATTGGTTCACTTCTTGAAGGTTTGCACAAGAAGTGCACAGCTCACTATGCAGGGATTCAGAACCACCAAAGAGAAAAAGAATGGTGCTCCCCTAATCACTCAGAAGAAAATTGGGTTAATCCAAGGGAAGGAAAATCGATGCCTCTTCATTCAAGTAACCATACATATCCTGGATCTGCACTGTATAAATCACAGAAAGTAAATATCAAGAGATAAAACGTGTCCCTGCAAACTAAACTAGGTCGTGCCATTAGAGAACATAGCTTGCATTTGCTCAAATTTCAGGAAGCGAGCACTTAGCAAGCAATTTGGAAGACCCTACATAAGGTGATTTCCCAGCATGATGCTTTCCGCCCTCCTGACTAGTTAGGAGACCCTTCGTGCAACAGAACACCTCCTTAGGAAGGAAAAGAATAGGCGTGACATATCCATCAAAATGAGCTGATTGTTTTGAGCTAAGATGGTTGTTTCAATGGTTTGATGCTCGGCATTCTGGGAATGATGAAGGCCCACAATTCTATTGGCTCCTACTCTTGGAGAATAGAATTCAACTAAAAGGAGTGTAAAACCTAATGCAGGAAAGCGGTAGACTAGAACATGGCGCTAAAGAAGACCCAGCATATCAATAACATCTGTTTGTCTTGCAGATGGGAGAACTGAATGCCAGCTTTACGAAGAATGAGACATTCCATTTTCGACAGTCAAGCAATTCATGAATGTGCCTTGCTTCCCTTCCTATTCCCACCTTTTGTTTTTGGGTCACCTCTCTGCCTCTTTATTGTGAAGTCACACAATGGCCACTGAAGTGCAGTGGAAGGAATTGAAATTCATCTCCAAAATGTTCCTTAAATAGCCCCAAAGAATTCGCAGATTGTGACGTCAAGGTAGGATGATATACATTTCACAAAGCCCTTTAAAGATTCCTTCCGCACCTGTCCTTCTATGCCTCATTTGTTTTGTTTAAAGAACCATTCCCTTCCGGCACTTTTCAGTCCTCTCACTTCCCGATGTGCCTTATCGTGCCAAAAGGGAAATCAGAGTTAAGTTAAATTATTAACTCAACTATTGTCAAAATAAATCAATAATATTCAAAGTGGCATCAAAAAATAGAACCAGACAATGGAAATGAATCATTATAGCTATAAACAGTATTCTAGAAAGTGTTTGGCCTCAGCCACTCGCCAAGGTGCGGTGACAAGCTATGCATGAGTCAAGTCCATCGGAACCTTCTGGAAGGGTTTCGGGGCTGATAGTTGGAAACCAGCCTTGCCTTCATCTTTGGCATGAATACCTCATTCTCCACTATGCATGTAGTCCATTATTTTCACTGATGAATACCGTTCATTGGTTAAAGGAGTACCTTGGAGCCGGATCATTTTGATGGGTTGTAGACAGTGGTAGAAGTGTACCCAAAAAAGTAGTGGAACTGTGATCTCGGCGTGGAAGAGAGTAGGTGGAAGCATAGTGCAACATGTGACAAGGTGTTGCGGCCGGGCATTGCAATAGTCTAAGTGACTAGTAGCTAAGGCTCCTATTACAACTTTACACTTGCCCATGGACATGAATGGACACATCCTCTGTATAGAATGGTGAATATGGGTGTTAAAAGTAAAGGAATGGTAAACAGGAAAAAATAGAAGTAGTGGAACACCGCTCCTGACCGTTCCTGCTCACTTCGATCACTGGCTGTAGACAAGTCAGGTAAAAGAAGGACCCCTGGAGTATTTACTGTGTTTGTGCGATCACGCTTTGTTGTTCTGTATTTTTCCCACTTGAGAAACCAATGGATCCAAACCTCTTGAGCCAAGGTGCCAGACTCTTCCATCATCGGGTGACACATGTGTTTGCATAGTAGTTGTGTTATGTATCTCCTCTTTTCACCACACAGGGAATTTTTTCCAAATTAAAAATGGTGACCCCAATGTTGAAACTGCAGTGCTCGTCTAGCAACCCTGCTCCCATGTCAATAAACATAGCAAAGCAAGACCAGATCTTGGTGCACTTCTTCCATAGCAACCCCTCAGTATGACAATCTGCAGGTCCATCTGTATCAAAGCCCTCTCTTCATTGGGGATGAGGTGTGCTCTAGCACCTTTGAGCGTTCTTCTGTGCAGAATGGGATCACTATAATAAATGATCTCGGACCTCAAAAACCAGACAGACTCAAAGAATAAGTCAAAATACCACTTTATCATCAACTCAAATAAAGTAGGGAAACCTGGAGAACAACAAATCGTAGTCCATACACTCTCAGTTATACTTGGGTTATACACAGGCTTTATACCTCAATGTGCGTCGGATATGACGTCTTCCTACGTGGCAAAAAATAAATCCTACTGAAGGGAGGCATTGTTAGGGGAACATATCTATTTATAGTTTGTATAAGCGTTAGTATCATCATTGGATGCCCCCTGTCTGGTAGGTACCCCTTGGACCTCCCGCTAACTATGTATAATACAGATTAATAATGTAATACTAGCAGCGGATAGGCCCGTGCAACAATGTAGGATCCATCATTACGTAGGCCCTCTGATTGGTTGGCATTCTGTCCCAACCATCGACATTCGGCTCGTTAGCAGCACGTAAGTAAAGCGAAACTCAGATGCAGAGACCAATGTCAGACTACTACTCCTTTGCCCAATTAGTCTACCATCTCTTATCAGCAAAGCCTTCAGCCAAGGCGTCTTCTTTGTAGTTGACCTTGCAGACTGTTCTCTTATCTGTAACTTTAAAGGGAGTATAGGTACACTAGTATCCTCGTCTGGAGCTTAATGAATAGGCTGTTTTTTTAACTCTGCATCACATGTGAGAAGACCACAAGTTTGTCCATCGCACCTTTATATTTAGTGCTATTTGATTCAATTATGCCAGGTGACATTACCCTCTTCGGCCTCTGGAGACTTGGTTGCTCCATCTCACATGTGCTTTTTACCCCCTTGATTGTTCAATACTTGGTACTCACAAACGTTTGCTAATTTACTTAATCTAAGAGAAATATGTACTGCATATGTTGCTTATCCTTGTTGACTCCATTTGTACACTGCAGTTTGCTTCTTACTGTGGCACCCTTGATCCTAGGCCAATAGATATTCTCTGTTGCTCACGCAAAGTTGTTTTTCCATCCTTCTTAGCGCTGCAGCGCTGGCCTGTCTCTGAGGTAACTTGGTCATTCTTAACACAAGTCCAGTGTCCATCCTTTCAACATATCCGCTTTTCCCATGTTATATTTTCTACCGCAGCAAGCTTCTATGTGACTCATCTACCTTGCTTTTCTGCGTATATACATTTACTCCACATCTGGTTACTTATCTGCTGCACATATGGTTTCTTCGTACTCATATATATATTTGCTTTTGTTTCTTCAGTTATATCCTCATACTTTAATAATTCTCATATCGTTTCAGTATGTCATCTTGTTTTCTCCTTATGACATCACTTTGCACCTGTGAGGTCTTCTTTAGAGCTCTTCGATATTCAGAGGTGTCTGCAAATCTCCTGCTGTCCTTTCACTACAAGGGTACATTCGATACGGTTGTCTGAGTGCATATCGTCTCTCATACACCCGATGCAGTATCGGAATGATACCTGGTGTCATGCACATTGTCTTCCTGTCCTTCACTCAACATGTCAGAGGTGAGAGGGCGTGTTCTATCAATGATGTACACGTCTGCATCTCTACAGAGGCAAACATATGCAGTGGCCCTCAGAACCTCTGTTGGGGGTTAGGCGTCAAGTGACAGTTTCTTTAAAATCAACAATTGTTCCACATATGTTGTCTACTGTATTTTTCCACGGGGTGCATTTCATCAGCATGGCACTTTAGACACCCCTGTGACATGGTTTCCCACGAAAAAAAGCCATGCAAACTACGGTAAAGTTCAAAAGATGTATTAAAGGCGCATCGGTTGGCCAGGTTTGGGTCAGTGTTCTTAGTTTTTGTTTTCACTTTGGGGCACCTTCCCTCCTCTCCTCTCCTTGTTGTGTGCTCTTTCATTTTCTCTCTGTGTTCTTTCACTACCCCAAAGTAAAATGTCTCAATTTCTTTCTCACTCTACTATTGTACTCCACAAATCTAAGGTATCACCAGTCTCTCTCCCAGCTTTTCGGAACTAGTTTTTCCCTCAGTGTCCCTATCTCCATTTTACACTGTCTCCCACTCAACTATTTCCCAGCACCAGAGAAAAGGGACTCTATGATACCATTTTTCAAACTGTTTGGCTGTGTCTTTGCGTCCTAGAATGCAGTCTCAGTGTCTCTCTCTCAGTGTCTCTCTCTCTCTCTCTCTCTAATCAGGACTTCCTTCTCCTGAAGGCCACACTGCACTGGGAATCGGGACTCCCTTCTCCTGCATGCCACACTGCACACAGCACTTGGAGTCAGGCTTGCAGCAAGGGCTGCAAGAGAAGTATGCAACACACAATTCGTGCCTCACAGGCACGGCCATCTACGTATTGGTCACAGTGTGTTTGGGTCAACGCAGGCTGCACATGTCTGATAAGGTGGGCTAAGGGGAAATTGCAGTGGCAGCTGGTGAGTTTGTTAACTGGTGGGGCGTAAATGTATGTGACATGATAGTTCATTTATAACGCGCGTAATACCCAGGGTTTCTTAGCGCGGACCTGTGGATCGAAACTGTGGGGCTCATTGCCGTCTTGCTTGTAAGGCGAGCATGTTGCCCCCGAGCTATCCTCCCAAGACAATATGCGTGCCACCAAGAGTAGCGAGGGAGCATGAACCAAACCAGAGGGGTTGAGGGTGGACGGGGGTCCCCGAGAAAGTTTTAAATAATGGGTTAAAAAAGTTCAATTTAATGCACTTTTTGTGAAAACGTGGATAAAAAGCAACGCAGTTTGCAATCGGGTTTGTATGGTAGCACAAGAAAAACCCAAAAGATGCAAGTTACCAACAGTGCCCAGGACCAATTTCCAATGCATTTTCATTATGCCTTTGCCCACAACATATGCTAGTGTATAACATATTTTTATGGCTCTGACCATACATGTTCATACATGCTAGTTAGTATTACCATAGAAGGACTCCCAGCCAGTAAAGAAATGCCATGCCACAGAAAGAACATATATACAGCTGACTGGACTGTCTACATTGGATGTAATCCAGTGACAACTCTTGTCATGTTTGCTTTACCCCTGATGTACAGTTACGAATGACAGTAACTGTGCATCAAGGGTAAATCAAAGTCAAGTGTTATGTGTGTAGACTTGCCTACATTCAACGTAGGACAGTCTAGCCAAGTAACAACCAGAACTGTCAAATGACCCGCGACTCGCGGGTTTAACCCACAAAACAACAATAAACCCTTGAGGCCACAAATGTGTCTGAAAACCTGTGAACAGGGCAGGCTGAGAAAAACGGTGATCACTTCCTAAAGTGGTTACCCTTTTACATGCAGAGCAAGCCGTTCATATCCAGACAAGGGCTATGCTGAGGTCTCCAGTAACAGAGAATTGACCTCCTGTGATCTCCTAAAATTTGCAGCATTCACAGCCATCAAGTATAGCCTTGCTGTCACAGCTCCAAACATAAAAACATTTAAGGGCTTTGGAGTCTATTAGCAGGTCTAGGTTGAAACAAATGCTAAATTCTGAAAGTAAATCATGGACTGATGTACAAGTGTTTACAACTGAGTTCATTCTAAGTCTAGATAATTGTGTTTGTCCCATCACTAAATATATGAACTGGTGTTTCAATTTGTCAAGAAAGTCACTGCTAGTAAATACACATTCCCAGAACAGTTTTGCCCAAGATCACAAGGCACTCCAGTGCAATCTCAACACTTCTAATTACCTATTAAAGGGTAACTCAAAAGTACAATGCAGTGCACACTTAGCTGAGTGATGCAAATAAGTTGACATGCGTGTCTTTCAAACTAATCACATCCAATTCTCAGGTCTATAGGGGCAAATACACTTATCTATGCTATTAAACACTATTACAAAAATGTACCTAAAAAGGATCTGTGCTTGTTTCTAATCCTAATGGAATTGTCCTCAATGTCGTCTGTTCACAGTACGTTATGCCCTTTTAGTGAGATGTGCAGATATACACAAATTATGCACATTTTTGGAAACAAATTGTATTACTTGGATAGATTGGCATACATTCAATGCAGGCAGGGAAGGCATTAGTTCTGGCAGCGCCCCGGCCGATATAAAATTTGACACCACTGGTGCCAGTATGGGAGATGGGACCTTTTCACTTAAATAGGGTGGCACCAGTCCCTGGCCTTGGGGGGGCTTCAGTCTCCCACTTTGAAGAGTTTGCAGGAAGAGGGGAAGAGGGCAACACTCTGCCTTGATGTCTGTGTGCTAAGCCCCGGACTCTGATGAGAAAGGGGTGCTACCAGGATCCTGTTAGATTTCTCACCTGGGAGAGCAGACTACATTTAAACATTGAACATGGGAGCAGTAGCAAACAGGCAGATAACAAAAGCCCACCCAGGCCATTTCAATACCCTATCACTATAATGACATACTTTCAAAACTGTCACCCAGCCACCGGTCAAAAAAATATTTGAGGCTGCTTCAACCAGCACGCCAGCTCAATGGGGCGCCCTATGCAAAAGAAATGCTCCACCCGCAAGCACTGGAAGCTTTGTTTTGTCCTGAGGACAAGGGCTGATCCAGAAAACTCCCAGATGTACTTCAGAAGACTTGGCACAAAACTGAACACAGAAACAGCAGCCTCACATCCTGTATAAATGATTTCCAAATTGATATATATGTGTTACAATTTACGGATATTATTTGTTAGGGTGAGTATTGTGACCAATGAAACAGCAGAGTCCAACTTCCCTTTCTCACTCAAAACGATTTCTTGCTGAATCACTATCCTAGACATGTTTCAAATTTAAAATTGTGGGAATTCCTAGTAAGACTGCCCACAATTTTAAACTTGAAACATGCATTTTGCATAAAAGCAAAGAGCATTTTGGGAACATAAGTGTTCCCAAAATGCAATTTGCTTTTAGGCAAAATGCCAGGTTTGGTAACAACCCCTGACCCCTCCCTCCTCCTCCCCCAAGGAGAAGGGGTAGTCCAGAGTATTTTTTTTTTTGTGCACCAGCGCCCTATTTCAGTGAAAAGCTCCCCTCTCCAACACAGGAGCGAGGAGCATTTCACTTAAATAGGCTGCCACCACCACGCCAGCTCAGGGATGTTTTTGAAAGGCTGCCCTTTGCTGGTGTGGCAGCTGACCCCTATTAAAGTAAAACTATTCTTGATACAGCACTGGAGTGGTTAACTGTACACTTAAATAGGGTGCCGCAACCACGCCATCGCGTGGGAGCCTTTCAAAGGCTGCCCTGTGGTAATAGGGCAGCACCGCATTATTCAAATGAAAAGCTCCCTGCGCCAGCACGAGAGGGGGGCATTTTCATTTAACTAGGGTACCTCCAATACACCCGCTAGGGGGAGCCCTTAAAAGACTCTCCTGACATGGCGTGGCAACGACCCCATTTGTATTAGAAAAGCCGCCACCGACTTTTATTTTACATAGGGTGCCATGGCTGTTGCTGCAACAGCACAAAGGAGCTTTTTAAAGGATCCTCCATGCTGGTGTCGCAGAGTCTAAGGCACCCTATGTAAGTGATGTTAGTTTGGCCACCATAAGGCCGGTCTTGAATGTAGGCCAGGAAACTATATTTGCTTTACTGTTGATGGACAGTACTTGTGCATCATGGCTAAAGAAGAGATAAGTGTTATTATATGGATAGGCTGTCCTGCATTCAATGTAGGCCAGCATAGCCACATAATAACACTTCACGTACTATTTATGCTTCACCCATGATAAACGGTACAGTGTGCATCAAGTGTTAAGCAAAGACAAGTGTTATTGCATGGATAGACTGGCTACATTGATGTAGGCCAGTCTAGCCAATGTATGTTTGCTTTACCCTAAATAGACATTAACTGTTCGTCATGGGTAAAGCAAAGATGAGTGTTATTATGTGGATAAGCTGGCTACATGGAATATAGGCCACCCTATGAACGTAATAACACTTCAATTACCATTTTTGCTTTACCCTGAATACACAGTACTGTGTGCATCCAGGGTAAAGCAAAAATGAACGCCCAAAGCAACCCCCATGAGTGGTGGGTCAGTTTACAGATCTGTTACTTGGCTAGACTGTCCTACATTGAATGAAGGCTAGTCCACCTACATAACACTTGACTTTGCTTTACCCTTGATGCAAGGCATTTATTTACTAGCTGGGATTCCTTATTTTGTAATACTAACATATTAGTCCTGCATGCACAGACATGTAGGGGCACAGGCAGCATGAACATATTTTATATACTAGCATATGTTGTGGGCAAAGGCATAATGAAAATGCACTGGGAAATGGTCCTGGTCACTGTTGGTAACTTGCATCTTTTGGGTTTTTCATGTGCTGCCATAAAAAATTGATTGCAAACTCTGTGGCTTTTTTCCAGTTTTCCACAGAATGTGCTGTAAAATGCACCATGTTATCCCATTATTTTAAATATTTCTCTGCAACATGAACAAACTCTGACAGGAGAGGTACCATTTTGACAAGAACGTCATAGATGTTATGTTATCGGTACTTGTATAGCGCACCGTCACCAACGGAATTGGTCCCCAGGTGCTCTGGTGGATCTGCAAACAGGAAGGATGGGTAGGGTTAGTCGGGAAGAGGGGAGAAGGAGAGTGGAAGAGGTGGTGTGCTGTTGGCAGCTTCATCTCGGTATACACCGAGTGCTGGGCTTTGGTGCTAGTATCAGGTTGGGTGAAGGCCTTGAGTGCTGTAGGTGAAGTTTATGTGTTGTTGATGTGGTGTGGTAAAGTGCGTGCGGATTGCTGGGAGAGAGATGGTTGTGTGGTATTGTGTGGGTTTAAGTATGCAGAAGATTGAGTGTTGGGTTAGTGGGGTCTGTATCCTGATTCAGGTACTTATGGTTCTATGGTTCCGTTACAGTTGTATACCTGTGGATTGGGATGTTGCTGGTTCCTCGTGGGCCGACTTGCTTTGGTAATGTTGCGCTGATCCAACTGTATCCTATTGAGTATAGTTTGGATTGGTAGGTGCGTCTGAACCTAGTGGGACTGGGTGGGTAATAACTATTCTCAGGTTATCTAGTGCGATCCGGGTTGGTTAAAGCTTTGAATGGTTCCGGGTCGGAGTCGTGTTGATGTGTTGTCCTGGTGGATCCGTCTTGGTGAGCCTTTGTATTCAGACGTTCGTATCCTTCTGTCCTGACTTGTTCTTTGGTTTCTGTGGGGTGAACATCCTTGGGACTATTGTTTAGTTGTAGTTTTGTGTGGTGGGGCGTTGTGCTTCCTGCTTTGTATTGGTGGACAGTGTGTAGTGATGAAACATTCTGTTTCTCACCCATTGCATTGGGGCTTGTGGTGTAGTGCTTCCTTACCCCCCTCTGTTTTTTGTCCTTAGGGCTGTTGGGGAAGGTAACAGTTAAAGTCATGGTCCTCTTGATGATTCGTTCTAGTCTTTCTGTCTTAGTTTGCTGTGCTAACTGTCTTTGGTCGTATTGCGGCTATCTCCCGTTCAGTCCTTTAGTATGTCGTGGAATGTTTACCTTGGCTTTTCCCATTGATTGATTGGTGAGTATCGCGGCCGCTCTACGTTCATTGAGGTTTTTTTGGTTGTTATGTCGGTGCCTCTTTTTTTTTTTTTTTTTTTTTTATTTTTCATTTAGTTTGTACAAACTTTTTGAAAAAACAAAATTATACACAAATTTCCTCCCCTATCTATCTCTATGGTGCTTCAAAAATGGGTCTTTACGGTGCATTTTTCATGATAGAGTATAGCATTCCATGACTTATTTCTTCTCCTCGATCTGGTTGTTCTCATTTTTCATTACTCTGTTCGCTACAAATGATTTATTACTCCATTACCAATCCTTTGTCTGGCTTTGCTTTGCCTCTTCACCTCATCTCAACATTTTTGAAGCATCCATTACTTTTTAAATTCTTTCTCTCATTTAGTTCTCTTTTAGGAGACTTTCAAGTATTTCCACGAAGTATGTCAACCCAAAAGTGTCTTTTTCACATGGGTTGTGAAATTTTCGCCATAGATCCTCTCCACTTAAGGTGGCGTATTTTCGCACTATGTGTCCTAAGTGTACAGATCTCTGATTTTTCAGGGCCTCACAGTACAGTGTCAAGTGTTTAAGGGTTTCTTGATGTTTATTACGGAAACGACACTTGAGTAAAGTTTTCATATTCCTCGTTCTTATTGCTCGACTTACTCTGGTGTTTATTAAGTTCATACGAAATTTCATATAGTTTGTTCGGTGTCTTGCATTAGCTGATCTCATCAAGTATTGCGGCAGTTGTTTTCGATCTTTGGCTTCTATAGGTGCATCTTCCATAAGTTTGTGGCGATTGCGATCATCAACTGTCGAGCACCAATCCTGTTCCCATAGCTTTTTCTTCACATAATTCGGGTTATTTCTCAGGGTCTCTTGATCAGTCCCCAGTAGTTCCAATTGCTTTTTACACCCGGCTGCCCATTTACATAGTAGAGTTTCTTTGTTGCCCTTCATAGCATTTTGTATGATCTTGAATTTAGGCAAACATTCTACTGTGATGATTTTCCGATATATGGATAGCATGTTCCATAACACACGAGCGTGCATGGATATTAAATTAAGTTCATATCTCACACATGCACTCGAGATTCTTTTCTGTAAATGCAGAACCCTCCTCCAATATTGATTTTCTAGTTCTGGCCATAGAGTGGCAGACACTCCTAGGGTGCTTTCTGCCCCATAAATCAGTGATGGAATCACTTTTTGGTTATAGTGGGCGATTACTGGTTGTAATGAGAATTTCCCAAACTTTTTATTTATTATTACTCCTTGACTTGCTAACTGTCTGCATTTTTGTTTAGCATTCTCTGTCCAGGGAGCATCATTTATGTTACTATTAATCCAAACACCTAAGTACTTTGTCTTTGTAACACATCTTAAGATTTCATTTCTCAGTCTCCACTTTGGGATACTTTTTGTGCTCCGTTTATTATTTCGTGTTAAGTCCTGCAGGATTATTATTTCAGATTTTGTTGGATTGATTTTTAGTTTATTTTGTTCTACGTATCTCTCCAGAGCTGCTAGTTTTCGAGTTAGTCCAATTGGTGTAAGGTCCAGTAGTGCAATGTCATCTGCATATAGCATCCAACTTATTGCCTGCCCATTTATTTTTGGTGGAAATGAGTTTACATCTGCGAGACTATCGCCAATATCGGATATAAATAAACCAAACAGCGTTGCTGCAAGCGGGCAGCCCTGTTTCACACCTTGGTTCATTTCGATTGGCTTGCTCAACGTTCCACTTGAATCAAGTCGGATTTTAATGACTGTATCCGTGTGGAGTTCCTTTATGGGTTGTAGTAGATTTTCTGGGCACTTCCATTTCTTCATCTTTTCCCAGAGCATCTCTCGGTCGATGGTGTCAAAAGCGCTAGATAGATCGACAAATGCTACGTAGATCTTTCTATTTTGTCGAATTGCTTCCATTTTCAGAAAGTTCAGAATTGTTAGATTCAGCCCGCAACCAACTCCTTTCACGAATCCAGTTTGCCGAAGATCGTATCTTTTAGTATCTTGGATCCAACGTGATAGTTGGTTTTGGAGCTGGGAGGCAAAAAATTTTCCGACCACATCAAGTAGAGCTATCGGCCGGTAATTTTTGGGGTCGGTTCGATCACCTTTTTTAAAAATTGGTACTACAATGGCGCACCGCCAGGAAGAAGGTATTTGTTTCGTCTGGAGAATGGTCCGGAATAATAAGTAGCAGATATCTGCCCATAGTTCTGGGTGTTGTTTTAGGTGTTGATTTGTTAGACCATCTGGTCCTGATGCTCTGGATGTGCTTAGTTTTAGAATGTTTCTGTAAATTTCCTCTTTATTTATTTCAATTGACCACTCGAGCTCTGAGGATGGTAAAATTCTTATATTCGGTTGATTGTTACTGAATGTTTCTGCGTAGTGTCTGATCCATTGGTCTTCTGAAATCATAGATTTCATGATGGCTCCCTGGGGTATTGAGATGTTATTGAGCAGAGTCCAAAAATCTCTAGTCTTTCTTTTAGCAAGTACTTCCATCATAATTTCGGCATCTCTCTGTAACATGATGTGTTTGTGGCTGATTAGCCAGTTCTTATAGGTTTGTTTCAGATGTCTTATCATGCTTTGGTTATTTGTATTGGACTTGTTTTTGAACATTCTCAGTGCTTTTTTCAGATTTTTTTTCTTTTCGTTAACTTCTGCATCCCATGCATGGAGCTGTGTAAAATCCGGTCGTACCTTAGTGTGTTTTTTCTCCCGGTATATCTCTAATAGGGTTGTGTACTCGATTTGTTCCATTTCTGTTGTATTTTCAAGTGATTTCCTTAGTGATATGATATTATTCTCACTCAATCTTAACCTGTTACGACCAGGGCCTACTTCAAGTGTCGATACTTTATTGGCAACTGGTCTTCTCGATTCGTTTGATTTCAAATACAGCTTTACTAGGCAGTGATCGCTAGCCTTCATTTCGGTGATTTTGAGGGACAAGACCTCGCTTCTTAGAATTCCGTCTACGAACATGTAGTCAATTGTCAAGCTTTGCAAAAGTCTTCTCCAGGTTGGATGGGCGGGAATGCCCCCTGGCGTATTGCCGTTCAGCAAGTGTAAGTTCCAAACTTCCATCTCTTGCATCCATCGTCTGGCTGCATGTTCGCCATTGGTTATTTTTTCTTCAAGGGAGTCATTTATAATAGACAGACAATTTATGTTTAAATCTCCACATATTAAGATGTTTGTATCCTTTTCGTTCCTTTTGATATTACAAATTACTTCTGAGATAGTTTCCATGAAGTTGTCTAATGGTGTTGTTGCGTGTTGCCAATATATATTAATCAGTATTAGTACATTATCTTTGTTCGCGTATCTCTCCGGAAGTTTCACTTTACACACTTGTATATATGGTGACACAATAGTGTGAGATAAGATACGTATACCGCTTTTTACTTTGGCGAGCGTTAACATTCCTGACATGGGTCGTCCTTTTTCCCCTTTAATTGCTCTGTTGAAGGCTATCTCAAAGCCGTCTGCTACTGGTGATTCCAGTAGCCAAGTCTCTTGTAAACAGAGCAAGTCTATATCCATCAGTTCATTAGATGTATCTTCAAAGAGGTGTGAATGTCCTCGTGTGTTCCATGAAGCGATGCATATATTACCCGTCTCCTTAATCTTTGGGCATTAGCTATATTTTGTGTTATTAATAGTTTTAGCGACCCATGACCAGTCCATATCTTCCCTTTGTGGATTGATTACTTTCTTCATTTTGGAGTGCATCTGCTCATTTGATACTTCAACTAACTCTGTTTCTGAAGTTTGTGTTTCATTAATGATGTGGCACTTAGTAGTAACATTTTTGCTTTTTGAGTATAGTTCTTCAGCACATTGCACTCTTTTATTCTCAGTTTCAGGATTATAGACTAGTACTAGTCCTTTGTTTGTCGGTTGATCTGCCTTCTGTGAATTTTGAATTTCGTGTATATCGAACCCCATACAGTTCAGAATGGTTCCAGCGTTTAAAAGTGAGTCACAGATGATTTTAGACGCTATATGCAGGATCACGCAGTCATCATTTTTTTCATCCTCGAATTCTACTATTAGGATGTCATCAGAGGCCACAGTTCTTAGTTGTGGAATATGATGTAGTAGCTTCATCACATTATTCCTATTCAAGAGAAGGTCATCCTTTTCTCTCACTATACGTTCTAAGCGCAACAGGTATTTTCCCATTTTCTTAGATCTTCGAACTTGTAGGCTATGATCAGGGCCCTCAGCATCGCTTGCTCGTGCGTTTTGCTGTACTTCCAGATATGTCGGTTTTAGCGGAATCCAATGGTTCTTTTTTAGCGATGATGGAGCTTTTAAAGAATGTTCCAAAGAAGGTTTGAATTTGTGGTGAGATCCTACTTTAAGATCAGCTTCTCTTATCAGAATTGGTTCAGTTAATCCTTTATCCATTAGCGCCATTTTAGCCTCCAAGATGCCAAGGTTTTGCTCATATTTCCACAAGTCCGAGTTACTCGAGCTATGCCTTATCTCAGATTGTAAGAGTTTCTTGGTGGCTAAGGTTAGCGCTCTTTTAGCCTCAATTGTCATACATTCAGAGGAGATTTCCACCGCGGTGGGTAAGATTGTGCCAGAGTGTTTGGGAAAATCACTGTTAGTGTCTTTTTGTTGAAGTGCATGTGTCTCATGATCTGAGCAGCCAGGTTTGGAAGGAGGAATAGTTCTACTAGCCGGCTGCTTTGTAAGAATCTTCGTTTTAGGGAGTACTTGATTTTTTTCCCCTATATTGAGGTCAATATTGATTAAGGCGTTTGAGGGAGGCCGCTCTTCAGACATGGCCGAATCAGGAATCTCAATCCAATCATCTTGCTCATATGTTGAAAGGTCTAAAAGCTCTTCAGAAATGCTCACAATTCCAATAGGTTGGTCGTTCGATACGTCTTTTAGGTTTAGTAGCTCAGCTGGTATGGCGTTTTTCGCTGTACAAAGATTAGCCTTCGCGGCAGTTTCATCCACTTGTTTGATATTTATTGTAGAACAAAGCCCTTTGATGTTCCTTAAGAATGATCGTACACTTGATCTACTTTGGTTTTTTCTTTGTTTTTTCTTTATGGATTTTTTCTCAATCATCTTGTCTCTGACTTTATTATTTAGTGTTGCATCTGATTTTTTTAATTCAAATATTGGGTACATCTCTTTTTGTATAGAATCTGGCTTGGCAGGAGAGACTGTCACACCAGAATCTTCAATCCTAAGCATAGAATTCCCGAGATCCTGTGTCTCGGGTTCATTGACGCCTTGTTCTGATTGAGAAGTCAAGATAACCCTGTCCGTTGTGCACTTGTCTATAAAATTTGCTGACATTGAATCCTCATCTCTGTCAGAGGGAATGTCTTGCATTTGAGATAAGTATGATTTCTCATTTACTTCACAGCTTTGTGGAGCATCTTTTAGTTGTCTGGTGAGCGTAGTTGTTTTTTCGCTACTACAGATTCTTTTTCTATCATTTGTGCAGATGACAGCTTCTCGTGGTCGTTTTGATTTTTGTGTACATTTCCTCGGATGAGCATTAACATCTCTTTTTTCACACCTCATCTCATGCATGATTATCTCTGCATTTAAGCTAGTATCTGGGATTATAATTTGGGTCTCATAGTCTATTGTATTGTTCGTAGTAGGTTCCTTTGTTTTATCGTCATTCTGCTCTATAATCTCTTTAGGTATCATTGATTTAAGAGCAGGATTTGATTTATGTTGTTGCAATAGTGTTATGGCTTCTCGAGCTACTTCAGCGAACAGTCGTTTGTCCATCGCACTATTTTTGGTTTGATCCACAATGGTCTTAATATATGCATCAGCTCTTAGATGGTCATCAGTCCAAGTTTGTTTCATCCAATTTAGATCTTGATCCACATTGATAATTTTCGAGTTCAACAAAGCTATGAGAGTGGTTTGATCTTTAATGTTCTCATTCAGCTGTTCGTACAGTTTAATATATGGCGACATCGAAATCGTATGAGCAGCCATTATAAGTGTATTTAGTTCTCTCGTGATTTCTTTAGCCATCAGTTCTGCCATGTTTAATGTTTGGCTATTCTGTTTGTTACTTTTCTGAGATCTTATTCGCGAGAATCTAGATTTTTTCCTACGTAAATTCGATTTTTTCTTAGATTGAGCATCTGTTTGTATATCTACCACAGACCGTGGACAGTAAATTTCCAATCCGGTGAAAAGAGAGCCAGCTTGCTCTCTATCTTCGGCGAGCCTTTTTTGTGATGTAATAATAAGGTCACTAAAATCATCATTGATGGATTCTGTACGTTTCCTTTTCGTCACTGGTTTTAACCAAGGTTTAGGAAGTTCATTTGGGTTTAGTGGGCCAAGTGGGAGACTGCGGACGTGCTCCTCACGGGTTCGAGAATACCTCCAATGACTTCACTTGTTCCAAGGGGTTGCGGGATCCTGCCGATGATAATTCCGTTCCGCAGTCTGCACGACCCCTGTCTGCTAGGACCATCGGGCTACATCGGTCACAGTTCTTCTTGACACATGGCGGACAGTCCGAAGCAGGTCCAGGACTAGACCGTGTTATCAGAGCTATTTCCCCAGGAGCAACATCCATCAGTGGTGTTTTTCTGAAGGACTCACTGTGGGCCACAGTCTCGCCCGTATTTCTTTCCATCATATGGAGAATTTTATTGGGGTTATGTAAGGGTCCGGCAGGCTGTTTGTCATTAAGTTCACAGTCATCGCTAGCCATGCTGCTCGCACTGTCTATAGGGTCTGTGCAGTTCGTCATGCCTCCGCTAGTGGTAACACCGACGGCGATACTCATCTCCTGTACGTCTTTGTCAGAATCAATTACCGTTCCGGCCATGCTTGAAAGAGATTTAGTAAGCAGCAGTTCATTACCTTTCTCCGCATTAACTATTGTGTTATCCAGTTGGGTGTTTGTAGATACACAGTTAACAATTGCAGAGTCCAAAGATGCTCTATGAGCATCATCAGCCACAGCGGACTCTCCCTCCTTCGCCGCATAGGTTTTATTGGGCTCTGTTTGTAATGTTTTTAGTGTAGTTGGAGACGTTGAAGTTGGCGTTGCTAGTGGATATAGGTCAGTACTGCACGAAACTAAGGTGCTATCCTGACAATCCTGACAATCAAAAAAGTTCTCGGAGTCTATGGAAGTGGAGGAAGCACAGTTCTTTTTACGGAACTTGCAGCGACTTACCATTAGATCCAAGCGCGGGTCAGAGGGAACACAGCCGCCTGCAGCCAGGAAGCGTCGTTGCCGCCGTGTAAGCGGATGAGTGGTATCTTCCTCTCCTTGATATACCACTACATTGTCCAAGTTGATCCCCGAGGGGCCAGGGTCTAAGGTGTTCATCATCGAGGTCGTAGGGATCACGTAGAGGTGAAAAAATAAAAATAAAATAAAAATAAAAATAAAAATAAATGCACTGAGAGACGCGTTCAGGCACAAAATACGATTGGAGCTGCAAGGAGGAAAAGCGAGTGGAGTTCGGCGCAGAGGCGTGGACGGGGGCCGTGGCGGCTCCCAGCTCCCCAGGCACCCCAGGCACCCCTGGCAACACTGCCAACACTCAGCGTCACTCCGCGTCGCTCCGCGACCTGTGCTGGGTCTTTGAAGGGAAAAGCGACTTCCTTTCACAACGAGGTAGTCAGGCAGCAAAACAGAGTTCCCTCTGCCTCTGTGGCCAGTCTTTCTAGTTATGATGTGAAGAGCCAGGTTTTGAGTAATTTCCTGAATAATAGGTGGTTTCTTGTGTTATGTATGTACTTTGGAAGGTTGTTCCAGGTTTTCGGGGCTTGGTGAGAGAAGGAGGATCTTCCAAGTTTTCTTTTTTTGTAGGGCTTCGGTTCCAGGCGGATGTCCATGCTTGATCTGAGTGTTCTTGTTGGTTGATATAGGTGCAGTTTGTCTCTTAGGAACTCGGCGCCTTTGTTGTGTACTGCTCTATGCGTAATGCACATTGTTTTGAATTTTATTCGTTGTTTTATTGGTAGCCAATGTAGTATTTTCAGCGCTGGTGCGGTGTGTTCTCTTCAGGGTAGTTTCAGAAGTAGTCTGGCTACCACGTTTTGAATGCATTGTAGTTTTTTTAGGAGTCAAAATAATATAAATACACATGCAATACATATATTATCAACATAATTCCAAGGATAAAAAACCTTACATAACAGGCCAGACTGACTAGGTCTAACAAAAACACATTAGAATATCAATGTGATAGAGTGCGTGTAGTGTGCATTACAATCTAAAAGGTGCTTTCTCCTCGGCCAGTCTCAGTGCAAATATTTAGCTACTGCAAAAATGGTCACTTCATAATTAGTTTTGCTGCACATTGCCAAAGCTTCAGGAGTAGGTATTTTCTGAGCTAGAAGACATCTTGGCCTCAAATACAATTTCCTTAAATCAAAGTATGCTGGACATGATAACATAAAATGCATGTCGCTTTCCATTAATGATTGGCGATGGGGAGATTTGTCAGATACTCCTGCATCCCATTTGTTCAATTTTTTTAGCTGTTGAAAGGATACCTATCCTGAATTGAATAGGAAGTGACCACAAAAGTATTGGTTTCAGATGACCCAGATACTTTCCGCATCCTATCACAACCTTTTCGCTCCACTACACATCATGCACTTGCATTAGGAGAAATGCCATCAGGCCTAGTATGCTAGTTTTTCTCTTAGCTCATTCGGAAACTTCAAGGCCTAAGAATTTTTACTGTATTCCCTTTTTCCCTTCCCGCCTTGAAGTGCTTTGAAGCACTCCACCTATGTATAAGCGCTGTATAAATAAACAATTACAATTACAATGACATAGTAAGAGAAAATGAGATTTGCATTTCATGGACTATTTTGGCTACTTCCGCCTCATGGAAGGCTTTTTTCACCATTATTTTCGATGGAAGGCTTAACCCTTGTGATCTCAGCCAAAGCTCATCATGACCTATTATTTGGCATAGATTTGTAATATGCCGGCAGCAAGGCATAGATGTACCCCTATAGCAATAACATGTTGTAAAGACTGGAGAGGGGTGTCTGTACTCCTGCTCTCTGCACAGAGGACCCCAGCCAAGGTTCTCTATTCGGTAGCTGTCGTCGAGCAACCGAGGCTTAAGCTCTCAGGAGGTGATGCAGGCTGGTTCTTAAGTACAGTGTAGTCCCCAAGCCCCCACAAAGGAATGTCCACACACTGTATAAGTGACAACACAGTTCTTTATATAATTAAGGTTCAAGGTTATATACACAATCACAATGACTCACTTTGTGCTCAGTTATTCTACAATGGCAAATATTTACACCGTTCTACATGGTACCACAATTACTATTGGATTTCATTGAAGTACATCAACTGTACTTAGTTTAAATGTCACACAATTCAAGAAATAAAGAGAACCACCAATAGACATAGGAGGAAAAGCAATTGGTTATAACAATAGGCAGAATACTGGCCCCGTTTACCTAGACACAGTTCTGTGTGGAGATCCCCCCACCTTGGCAACCTGTAAGTAAAGATATCATACAAGGCCAGTCCATATATTGTTCACAAGAGTCTTATTTCCTTCTAAATAGTTCCATAACCCCAATATACCTGGAATAGCAGAGTTCAATGTCCGGTCTTTAATAATAATAATTTAGCATTTATATAGCGCTACGAACCTTCAGGTATCTGAGCGCTGCTTATTATTATCCATGCTGTGTGGTGCTCATTTATCGACCTCAGAAGGATGAAAGGCTGAGTTTGGCCCTGCCGGGATTCGACCCTGCTTCAGCAGGCTCTGAACGGATGTCAAAGCGAGCGCTCAACTCGCTGTGCTATCCGACCGGCTATCGTTGACAGATCATTCTTGAGCAGCTCCATTTAAGGGAGGAGCCACGGATCGTTGAGATCCCACAAGGAAAAAGGGGTGAGCACTGTTGTTGCGGCAGCAGCTTGGGTTCTCACGTTGCTCATTGACGATCGATCAAAAATGTCCTGCAAGCTTAGGCATGCGGTGCACCTCGATGACGAGTGTTTGTTGCCGCAAGGAGTCATTGAAGAACTATGGCCAGCAAGAGCGTCGAGTCATCAGTGTCTATGCGGTCTTCGGGTGGCGAGAAACCCACCGGTGGATTCCCCTCAGTCATCGGCAGCCTTGACAAAAGCAGTCGACGAAGATGAGTCCTTGTATCAATGTTCTTAGGCAAAGGAGCACTGCGGCTCCGGTCAGCGCCTGCGGTCGTCGACAGTGATGGACTTCAATGTCTGGGCGCTTCTCTTTGTGATTCCGTGGCGGTCCCAGTCTCTGGTCGGCAGCCTTTCGAGGGTCTGATGTCCAGGGAGCTTTGGCAAAGATCAGCTGGTGCACGATGGTCCCTCTTAGCTCGGGAAGAGGTCTCCTAGCCAGGTCCTCTCTTGGATCAGTTCCTTGAAGACACAGCAGTTTTCAGAGTAGCGGAGGACAGCAGAAGCGGTTCTTCTTCTTCCAGGGGGCTTCAAAGTTAAGC
The DNA here is from genome assembly GCF_040938575.1 of Ambystoma mexicanum. Lineage (NCBI taxonomy): Eukaryota > Metazoa > Chordata > Amphibia > Caudata > Ambystomatidae > Ambystoma > Ambystoma mexicanum. Next base: position 1,095,064,809 of record NC_090929.1, read on the forward strand.
ATCAGTTTCAACTTTAGCTTCTGAACGATTTCTAGCAGTGAGAGGCCCCCACATATACTGTTGATCTACCATTCATTCTGCTGGGTCACACTCAGGCAACCAATCATTCAGAATGGCATTCAAGAAGTCAGGCAGCCAATCAGGCGCACAGTGCATTCAGGCCATTCTTCTCCACCCAGGCACTCACAACACAGGATGTGGATTCGGACAAGCACTCTGCCATTCAGCACTACACATAGCATTCATACCAGTTTCGGGCAGGGCTGTCTCAGTCATTTTGTCAAACACCAGATACTAGACACCCATAACATGAAATGCGTATTCGTTACACACTCCATTCTCCCAGGTCCCACCCCACGGGCGTAGCCACAATGTACAGTCATTGGGAAGGCTTCAGCCAGTCTGGCCTGGACTTCCCCACAACACCATATATGGAACTTCCACCCAACAGCCAGTCAGGGCGAAGGGACAGAGTCACGGTTTCATGGGACTTCGGGAAAAGTAAGGTAACAGGCGATAGAAAGCAAGAGGCCACATGGGCCATCTTGTTTCCTATCAGGAATCCACTGATTCCAATGACAGGGCCTGGGCATCCCAAAATGGAGGACGGAGCTGTCACCAGCCCATACCCTCCTCTGTGGGCCACACAAAGGTGCCCAAATCAAATGCTATGAGTACAGGGTCGTACTCCAACCCATGGGTGCCATAAGGGTATCCCAAGGGTCTGATCGCCAAACCAAATACAGGAAGAGCTGCACTGCCAGGAGTGCCACATGAACTCCTGTGCGAAAAACCAGACAGAACACATGATAAAAAGCAATAAAGGACAAGGATTCGGAGGCCCTGACCCTCCAATGCATTTCCAGCATCACACATGTCATTCAGGGCATCTCTACAAATCCCTAAATCTTGAGAGCTCCAAATTCTATTTATATGAGCTATTCTGTTTGAGTTGAGTTCCATATGCAACAGTATGGTGGGAGTGGAGTTGGCGAATCCTAAAACAGTTTGAAAAAAGCTGCTCTCATGCTTCAGCTCTCATGGTTCAGCTCCCTGGCTGCCTGGCAAGCCGGCAGCATATCAGCTTCCAATGGGACGCTAGCCGTGTTCTCGCCCAAATATCTTGCAAAGCTAGTTATTGCCCCACTGTATGCTGACAAAATGACCCCAGCCTTCCACACGTCTTTGGCCTAATTACCTCTGGACGTTAACTCATCCCAACGTAGTTCTCAGCGCTAGTCTGCTCTACACATTCTCCCTCGATGGGAAGTGGTTTTATGGGTGTTTCACTCCTCTTCCTACTGAGCACCATTATCGTTGATTTAATGAAGTTGATGTAGGCATTACTTTTCACAAAGTCATTAAACAGATTGAATTGTTTCTGCAGACCTGCTGGAGTAAATGAAATGAGGACAGCGTCGTCCACAAACATTAGATCAGAGTATTAAGCATTAGCCAGGGACAACGCATCTGTGTAATAATTCAATAATTTCACGATCACCGGGTTATTGAAAATACAAAAGAGCTTAGGCACCTGCATGCAACAATGGCGCACTCTTTACTGGATCTTCAATGAATTAGTGGTTTAGTGGTTTCACCATTTATCCTCGATCTGACTAAGGCCTCATTATAGTTATATTATGGGCTAAAACCTGCTAACCCAACTCTAAAACCTCAACTTTCCACATACACTTCTCATCCACTCATACAGAAAGTCACACAACCACCTCTCTGCACAGAAATCCTCACGCACTTCACCACATTGCAACAACAGTCTAACAACACATAACCTGGCACAACAGAACAGGAGAATTCGCACCAACCCAAAAACCACACTTAAGCTCAGTAAACGTTGAAAACTGAACTGAAGCTGCCAACAGGACAACACAACTCTCAATGTCCAATTCCCACTACATCCTACTAACCCCCGACCCACTCCCTCTTTTTTCACACATCCTTTTTCAGATCCGCAAGAGATCCTGGGGACCACTCTGGTAGTGACGGTGCGTGGTGCAAATACCTTTAACATTAACATTAAAGTGTAGCAGGAGGGTATGCCAAGCACTCTTAGATGGTTGTGTAACTGAATATATGGAACACAGTCAGGCGTCTTGAGGTCAAGGTACATTAGGCAAAGATTAATTTTCCTTAAAGTTAAGTATTTTTCTATCACTAAAGTTAGTCTAAGGCTTTGGTATATTGTGCTGATTCCCACTGAAACTCAGTTTGTAGTTAGTGTATGATCTTGTTATCTTCTGCCTATGCTTCCAAATAGATCAAGAGTGCCCTTGCAAATCTTTTGAAGACGGATGGGCAAATTCGCTCCCTCTCCCCCTTCTATAAGATACATGATGCGGAAGAAAAACATAAGGTACCGTAAACGTCCATACTATTTCGGACCAATTGCAAGTGCTCCAATGATGATAAATATGTAGAAAGGTACCCGCTCAGCCAACCCTACAGACCAGGTGCGGTACAAGCTTTACCCAGAGTGGACAAAGAGCCTCAGACTGCAACTAAAGAGACCTCAATTGACAGTATTGACTAAAGCACTGAGAAACCAAAGTCACTGACGTCATTAAAGACACCACGACATAGCAGCGTTAGACAGGAAGCGCACGTGCCATCCGCACATCGGGACACAAACACACACTCGAATACACGAAGATCATGAGCATAACGTTCTATAAGATAAAGGACAGATAAATATACAAACTGTCTTGCTTTTATTATTTTGTCATTAGCTTAACGCAGCAACGCAGGAACCGCAAGAAGCAAGAGATTCTGAACAAGCTTGCAGATGCTTACATGCAATTAACGTTATGGAACTGCAGGAGCACCTATGGGACCTGACAGAGCCAGGTGTGACTAACATATAGAGAATATAGAATAGCACAAACATGTAGAAGCCACGGTATGGCTTAGGAAAATGACAGTATGCCACAAGCCCCTCAGCAAGAGCTGAGCTGAGGTGAATTCAGGCTAATCAGAGAGCAAACATGTGAGACAGAACCCACTGCCAATGCCACCAGATACGAACAACATTCCATTTGCTGAATGACAGTAATACCAGCTATAGTAAATGCGAATAATTCCTCATAATTCAGAGCTGCAGAAGCTCAAAATCATGGTCTCTGATAGGTGACCCGGCCGACCCAGATGATGAATCGAAACCAAAGCTGGGGAAGAGAGGCGATCTCACGCCGCCAGACAGAGGCTGCAACAAAGATGTTACACTGTGAGACGAGTGTTGCACAAGATGAACTAGCAGTCTTATAGTCAGTCTAAGGTGGTGCACACACATTAAAATGCAGACACATAGTCGTTCTTATTACCTTGAGAAGGTACACCAAGAGCTGAGAATCATTGCAGATCCCAGGCCTGGGTAGGTCACCTCTAGCCAATCACAGTTCAGTCTCCCAGGGGTGGGTAGCAACGGGCAAGAACTAATGGTATGACCCTCACACTGCAACATTGTTTAGAGATAGTAATTAGGAGACAGACCAGGCCAGCCATCTAACATACGAGAGCCAGTAGACAAACATGTATAGTATCCACTATAGGTTGACCATTACTCAGTACCCAATCCCAGATGGTGATAGGTTTTCTGGAGTAGGGCCCAGGTTGTGACTTCACTATGACACAATCGGGATACAAAACTGGCCTGCGGGCAAGGAGACGTTGAGTTGTCTTAGGATTTCTTCTATCCTTGTACTGATCCCTGTTGGTTTTGGCTGTAATAAACCACAGTTTGAACTTGCTGTCGGGCTGGGTCTATGTTCCTTTTTGGGGGAAGTTGTTGGGGCCTTCCACAAGTCCGCAAACTCGTAGTAGCCCTCGAACCTACCTGGGAGTTTGTCCCCAACACTTTTACTCCCTGAATCGAGCAATGAAGTAGGTCGAAAATGTGTAGGGTCCTCTCGTTCCTCGCTCTTATATATCGCAACTATCTCCCCCCAGTACATGTGGGGGGAGGTGAGTTCAATGTCAAAATGGCATTGAGCAATCGTGTCATAAAAGGAATCCATACAAGTAATTACATTTTGAAGAGGTAACTATTATGTACTTTATCAGGGCATGGGGCTTTGCTACATTGTTGTAACTCAATAGCCCTCCGTACCTCATCCTCTGAAATAAAGCAAGGTGGGTTCTGCTCCCGCAGGTAAAATTACCTCCAAACCAAGTCTGGCCTAACTGTCTCTTTGGTTTTTAGTAAAACAAAGACCACGGTCCTTCTGCCAATTACATTACAGTCCAAAACGTTGAAGCGGAAAGTTAGACAAGCATATCTGTGTCATACGATTTTAATTTTAATTTTGAGAAGTTGATCTTACCTTCCTGCTGTTGATACTTGGGAGACTTTCATCTAATAGCTGAAATCACCAGTAATCTAACCCTACACGTGCCTGTGGCCTTAATCGTTGCACATAAATTGTGGTCTCCTTGCCTGGTCTGTGTGATCTGCCTGGATCAATGTCTTTAAGTTAATAACTGGAGATCACAATTGTGGTGGTAATGTCACTTGAGCAAGTAAATCAAATCTAAAATCAAATAAACGAGTGAATAAATTACAAGAAGTAAATACTACACTGAAAGTCTACACGCCATTTTTAGGTCATCTGGCAAGGATCGGTAGTCGAGGTTTGATGGCGGATGGGCTGATGATGGGATGCGCAAGCAAATTGGTTTGATGCTGGGGTTCGAAGGACACAGTTCATGAAGAACACCTTGATCAGTGACTTGTTTGGCAATGAAGAAGCTGGAGCAGTTCAAGCAGTGCAGATGCAGTGGTACTTCATTTGAGACAAGGCAACAACATGCTTTCAGATGACTGATGCAGTGCAGAACTGGTTTCATATGTATGAGATAGTGGTTTGCAGTTCAGCAATTGCCAAATGTAGCTCCGAACGGTCCTGGTGTTTTGATTTGGGTCAAACATGCTCAAATCATGGCTCACAGTGGTTCAATGGCAAAATGGCAGGATTCCTGGCTGTCTTGGCTCTCAGGAGTTGTGAGTCACACTCCATGGTCTCAGGAAAAAAATAGGTGTCCTTTTCTCGGCTCTCAAATATAGGGGAGGCTGGCACACACCTTCCAGGGGTCCTTCAACACAATGAGGTCCTGTGCAGCAGTGTAGCTGGCAAAGGAGCAGGTCTTGTTGCAGCAGAAGTTCACCGCCCAATGTTCCCTGGGGCTGGTTAGGGAACAGAGCTTACCTCTGCCTGGGATCACCTGCCTTCATCTCCTAAATGGAGGAATTTGGACAGGACTGATCACCCAACAGGGTCCAACTGATTCTTCCTGCAGGTTTAAGGTCCAAAGATAAATCCAAGAAGTGGTGGGAGATACCTTCTTTTATAGGCAAGAGCTCCAGCTGATTGAACAAAAGCTAGCCAGCTTTAGTGTTCCAATCCCTGGTCTTGGAACAAGTGGACTTTGACTTCTGACATCACACTCAAAGTGCTTTGTGCTCCAGAAAGTTGCGGGGCCAGGAAGGAAAGATAGAGGCAGAGAGAAACAAGATGGTGGACCTTCCTCCATCTGTAACAAGCTCCTTCTGTCTACACTAACCACGCCCCCTTCCCTTCTCAAAAGAAGTAAAGGCTGTTTGAGGCTACCCCTTTTGGGAATGGTTATTTGATTATTGTTTATTGATTACAGGTCTCTGGTGTAGTGGTGGCTTGCCTTTCAGTGGTCCAAACTTCCAGCACAGGCATGATCCTCTGTGTGAGCTGAGTGTGGCTCCACCACCTCTTGTGGGAGGGCATCCTACAGCCCCTGGCCCTGAATAGTGCTGATGGAGTAATTGCACCAGCTTGGGAAGTACAGTCTCCCATTTGTCATTTGACTCCTGTCTGCCCCACGCATGGACTCCTGTCTGCCCCACGCATGGACTCCTGTCTGCCCCATGCTCTATGCATTCAGCACTTCTACATACTCATCTATTCTACGCACTCATCAGTACTGGATGCAATCTGTGCTCGTTAGTTCTACGTGCTCGTCCGCTCTACGCAACGCATCCGTTCACTCTGGGCACTTCTTCGCTCCAGACACTCAACCCCTCTATGCATTCATCCCCTCTACGCACTCATCCCTTCTACGCACTCATCCCCTCTACGCACTCGTCCCCTTTACGCACTCATCCCCTCTACGTGCTCGTCCCCTCTTCGCACTCATCGCCTCTACACACTCATCCGCTCTACACACTCATCCGCTCTATCCACTCGTCCACTCTTTCCACTCGCCCTTCTTTCCACTCATCCGCTCTATACACTCATCCACTCTATACATTCGCCCGGTCTGTACATTCATCTGCTCCAGCGATCTACACACTCTCTGCACTTCTGTATTCATCCGCTCTCCACACTCATGCGCTCTACTTGCTTCTCCTGCGGATACCTGCAGATACGACCTGGAGCTGTCACATGATCTACATACTCATCCGCTCCACATACTCATCTGTTCTACACATTCATTCGATTTACGCTCATCCGTTCTGCACATTCATCTGTTTTACGCACTCCTGCGTTCGACTCGCTTCTCTGTATTTATGCACTCATCCGCGCTACACGCTCATCCGCTCTACACACCCAGCCGCTCTACACACTCATCCGCTCAACATGTTCATCCATTCTATACACTCATCCGATCTACTTATTCATTCGATTTCCACACTCATTCGAACTATATAGTTATCTGTTCTTCCACTCAGGCATTCTTCCACTCAGTGCATTCATCTGTTCCACCTGCTCCATCCATTCTAACTATTTCATCCACGCCATTCACTTTGTTCACCCCTCATGCATTCTGTCCATTTCAGCAGTTTTACTCTCTTTACTGTTTCCGTATGATTTACTATTATTAACCATTTCACTGCTTTGATCTACTTTATTCATTTAATTCTGTTTGTCCTTCAGGTTTATATTAGGGGTTATTAGCTGTCAATTTCTCGCATCAGGTAGTTTGTTGGATTGGTGTCATTGAGTTGCTGTTAGTCTGTTTGGGTTAGTTTGGTACGGGTTGGTTTTAGGGGAAGAGCCAGGTTTTCAGCAGTTTGCAGAAAGACGTTCAATCCTCAGTTAGGCGGATGTGGGGTGGGAGTGAGTTCCATAGTGTGGGGGCCAAGGCTGAGAATGATGATCCGCCTAACCTGACTGAGTTTGTCTTCGGTATGACTAGGAGGCCAGCTGAACTTGATCTTAGGGTGCGTGGGGGGTGATAGGGTTTTAGCTTGTCTTGAAGATATTGAGGTCCGGTTTTATGCAGTGCTCGATGGGAGATGCATAAGGTTTTGAAAGTCACCCTTTGGGCTACTGGAAGCCAGTGCAGCATCTTAAGGGCTGGGGAGATGTGGTCTCTTGGGCCAAGCACAAGTAGCAATTTGGCTGCCGCGTTCGGTGCCCTTTGGAGTTTATTCAGTTGGTACGCATGGACTCCGAGGTATAGGGGGTTTGCGTAGTCCAGTCTTGATATAACGATTGATTGGACCGCGTAGAGTCTGTTGGGAAAGGAGAGATATGGAACGATGCGCCTAAGGGTTTTAAGGTGGTAGTGGCAGGACTTTGAGACGTTGTTGACTTGGCGCAAGAGTGTTAGGTCAAAGTCAAGGGTGCATCCAAGATTTGTCACTGATTTGGAGGGGGTTGGTGAGTTGCCCATGGCGGATGGGTGCGGAAGAATTTCGGAGTTGCCACATACCATGATTTCTGTTTTGGAGGGGTTTAACAGGAGGTGGCTTTGGGTCATCTAGAGTTCTATGTCAAGGAGGCAGGAGGCCAGGTCAGGTCGGGAGTTGGGTTTTGAGTTCAGTTGTTTTAGAATTAGTCGAGTTTCAACGGCGTAGTTGTAGCACAGGATGTTGTGTGAACGAATTATTGGTGGGAGGGTGATCAAGTAGAGATTGAACAGGAGGGCATTTAGGCATGCTCCTTGTGGGACTTCCGTGTCGACTGGTCGGGCTTGGGAGGTATAGCTGGAGAGTATTGATATTTGGTACCTGTCTTTGAGGAATGAAGCTATCCATTTAAGAGCGGTTCGACGAATTCCTAGGGAGTGGAGGCGGACTAGGAGGATTGAGTGATTGATCGTGTCAAAGGCGGCGGATAGGTCGAGAAGGATTAGTGGGGCGCATCCCGCGGAGTCTGCCGTCATTTTAAGGTCATCCCAGATTGAGGTTAGGGTGGTTTCAGTTCCGTGACGGGTTCTGAAACCTGATTGGGCGGGTTCTAGGAGATTGTTGGCTTCAACAAAGGCATTTAGTTGGGAGTAGGCGGTTCGGTCAATGAGTTTGGCAAGGAACCTGGTGTTTGAGATGGGGTGGTAGTTTTCGGGCTTGAGAGGGTCGAGCGAAGGTTTTTTAATTAGAGGTTTGACATGAACCGTTTTGAATGCGTCTGGAAAGATACCAGAGGAAACAGAGACATTTATGATGTATCTTGCGTGTTCTCCTGCGCAGGTGGAGGCGAAAATTTCTTTGAGGGTTGTGGCTGGGCAAGGGTCCAGCGGCGAGCCAGATGGTTTGTGGGCAGATAGAAGTTTGAGAAATTGCTCTGGTGATATTGGACTAAAGGATTCGAACGTTGGTTGCGTAGTGGTCGCAGCTGGTGGTCTGTCCGGTACGGGCGGAGAATAGCCTGGTGGATGTAAAAGAGCCAGTTTGGTGGTTAGAGTATTTGTTCTTTCGAGAGCTGTGGTGTAAAAGTGGAGGGAGAGTGAGTCGCACAGTGATTGTGAGGGGTCGGGACAGTCGTGGTGCAAGCCGGATTGGTGAATTCGGAGATGATTTTGTGGAGTTCTTTGCTTGGATTTTTGCAGTTTAGGATTCGGGAGTTGTAGTGGGCTTTTTTTGCTTTCCGGATTTCGGCCTTGTACTGATAAAGGTGTCGGGCCAAGGTGGCCCTGCTCTCCTGGGTTTTGTCTTTCTGCCATTTGCGTTCTAGGTATTTATATAGTTGTTTAGTGATCTTCAATTCAGGAGTGAACCATCTGCGGAAGAGGCCACGGCGGGTTGATGGTTTGCAAGGGGGTGTGAGCCACATCAGAGATGCGTTGAGCCATGAGTCAAAGGCCTCAGGGGTTAGTTGTTTGTTGAGAGGGAAGGTAGGTGTTGGAGACTGGAGGAGTACGTCAGCTAGGTCCGGCCCATTATTAGCTTTTTCCAGCATTTGCGTAGATTCGGAGGTTCAGATTTGAGTACGGGAAGGGGGTCGGGTGAGTGAATGGCGAACGAGAGAATGAAGTGATCGGACCAGATGATAGGGGTGAGGGGCTTTAAATTAATCAGGGTGTTGGACCTAAAGATGGCATCAAGAGTGTGTCCTTTGTAGTGAGTCGGGCCATTATGTGGGGTTGGAGGTTAATTGCGTCTAAACCGTCAACCAGAGAGTGTGTCATAGAGTTGGTGGGGATGTCCAGCCATATGTTGAAGTCTCCAAGAAGGGTGAGGTTGGGATGGTTTAGTTGAAGGGTGGCAATAGAGTCGCAGAGGTTGTTTGTGAATTGTCTATCGTAGCCAGGGGGCCTGTAGATGATTAGGAAGCTGTGTGAGAGCGACGGGGAGAGGGATAGTTTAACGAGGAGAGATTTGCAGGAAGGAATGGAAGGTTGGTTGTCGATGATTGAGGCGTGGAAGAGAGACTTGAAGATGAATGCTACTCCACCTCCTCTGGAGGGACGGTTCAGTGGGATGAGGGAGTAGTCAGGGGAGAAGGCTTCATTAGCGATTGGGGCGAAGTCGTCAGAGAACCAAGTTTCAGTGATGAAAACTAGGTCTGGTTTGTCAGAGGCGAGGAGGTCAAAGATGCAGTGTCTGTTTTTTGCTACGGATCGGGCATTAAATAGGATGCAGTTCACATCGGTAGGCGAGTTTGGTCTTGGAGCTGGAGTGGAAGGGGGTGGTGGCGGAGAGAGTGGAGGGAGAGGGGTAGGGTGGGTGATGCTCGATGGGAATAGTGGGCGAGCAGAAAAATGTGCGGGCTTTGGGCGGGATTGGGTGGCTGCGTGTGTTAGGATGATCGTGTTTGGTTTGGGGGATTTGGAGGTGGGGTGTGGGCGGTTAGGAGTTTCAGTTGCAGTTGATGAGAAATCGAGGGAGAGGGGTTTCAGGAAGGGTGAAGCCACGGGGGAAGGAGGTGATTGCGGGAATGAGGTGGTGGGTCCAGACAGGGGAGGCGAAGAGTGCTGAGAGATTGAGGGGGACCAGGTACGTTTCCTCTTTAGTTTCATTGTTGCGATTGAAGTGTGAGAGAGGGTAGGGGGACAGGGATGCAGCTTCGGTTCTTGCTAGGGCTAGGCGTGCAGTTTTTAGGGAGGGAAAAGTGTGTGGTCGGGGGGAATGTGGTGGGGGTTTGCAGGCAAGGCGGGGGTGGATGATTGCAGGGTGGGGTGTGCCTGTTATGATAGTGAGGGGAGCGGGCATGGTTAACATTGGCTGGTCGTGGTGGGGTTCGGAGAGGAGTGGTCTTAGGGTGGTTGGCTCGCCATCGTGCCCCTCTGGCTTGGTGTTTGGAGAGGGGAATGGTAGGGAATGCGAAGGGGGGTGGGATGATTTGGGCAGGGGGGGTGGGAGGGAAGGCAGATCAGGGAGTGGGGGCAGTCCACGGTGGTCGTTTCCGACAAACTCTGGTGGAGTGGGTGTATTCATGCTTGGTACGAGCTTTTAGGTGGAATTTAGGAGGGCTTTCTAATTGTAGTTCTAAATTCAGTGGGGCACGCTTTTAGGCACACTTCCAAGTTCAATTTGCACAGAGATGATATTAGACTATTAGGTGCACTTCTAGGTTCGGCTGTACATGTGTGGCAGACACTACTGGACCCCAACATGAAAATGACTTACTTAAGTACATAAAACGGGATCATACGAAAATAGAGAATGCAATAATGCCGCAGCCCACAACAGTGTAATTCCAGACCCCCATTTTGCCAATACATATATGTGGAGCTTTAAGTAATTTTAAAAGGTGAACAGGCTGCAGGGTGTCTCCCCTTATATATATGTGGTTAAAAGGGGTAAGTATTTTCGGCTTCAACATTTTTTTTCCGCAGTATTCAGATAGATCCCATAACACAGCTCATAATGCACCACACTCCAGAGACAGAAAAAGAGAGTAGCCTCAGAGGTGTTTCTTTTCTTTTTTAAATCAAACTTGGGAGCAATTACTGCAGTTCTCTTAACCCCTTAAGTGCCAAGGACGAGTATGCGTGTCCTTTTTGCATAAACTTGCATGATAGCCTGGAACTTTCAAGGCAAATAGTCAGACTTTTTTTTTTTTACAAGGTGCCAAAATATACGCAGTGCCACTGGATTTAAAAGAACAATGTTGGATAGCGTCAACGCTCAGGGCCAATGTTCCATATTTTAATTTTACTTTTGTTAGGAATTGGTGGAAAAACGAGAGCATAATTGTTTGCACAGCAGATGATCAGGCTGAAATGCAAAAAACTAAAAACTAAATTAAGGTTGCTGCCTTGCAGATACCTTCAGTAAGTTTATAGCATTAGGCATTTTAAGCATTTCATGTTCATCTCTTTAGTGCTTTGTCGCTAGTGATGCATTTACAAATATTTGACACATTTCAGTATCCCTATTAGGATCCTATCATGGGTTACAGATCCTGAATAATGCTTGATTGAAACTTACATGGGTAAAGATATATGCCTGCTAAACATTTATCAAGATTTTGATAAACATGTGCCTTCTACAAGCAGTTATTTTATTCTCAAAGCATCGAGTAAACCACTTAGAAAATGTTCACTGACTTAAGTAATTTACTTTGTTTCGTGCCCTATAGATGCCGAAGTAGGGCTTAGAAAATGCTTAGTAAAGGCATTTTGGAAGCAGTTTACTTGCTTAGTCAATGTTTAAGAAATGTCTTTCATTTACGAGTCCTTGGGACGTCCTTTCATTAGGAATTCAGGGCAGTGTGATGCACCAGTCAGAAACAATGCAAAGAATTTTAGAGAGAGGCTTCTGGGGGAATTGTAACTCACAGGCAATCTCAGAGTTGGCAAGTGGCGTGAATGAATCTTGCAATGCCTTAGGATCATTGTGAGGGGGGGTGGGTGGGTGTGAGGTGGGGAGGAAGGAACCGAGAAGGAGACAAAAATAATCATTTTAAGCCAAGTTATGTTTTCAAAATACAAGAAGCACCCATACACACAATCAACACCAGCACACGACAGTAAGAAACAACAGAGCAAAAAACCCTCAACACAGTTGACTGCAGCATGTGACACAGAGGAGCCGAGAAGAGAACGCGGCTGTACATCACGTAGAGGAGGTTTTTAATATCTACAGAGAGCAACAGCAAGACATGCAAATGATAAAAAGCAGAAACACAACCCAGACACATATGGGTAGTGAACTGGGAAAACACAGCTATAGGAAGGGAACTAATAAGAAAAACAAGATAAGAGGAATTTTGCTTAAAACCAGTTAGACTTCCCTTTCCTCGTTAATCGTAGCCAACCAACTAAAACTAACCACCTCACAAAAATCATTCTTCATTAATAACAATTGCCAAATCGAGGGGTTGCAACCATGAGTTTTTGGTGATAAAACAACCTGTTAAGCTTTTCTTGAAACCACCCTCTTTTTAACCTCTTTGAGGCAAGGCATATCAAAGCAGCAAGAACAGGAGTGGATGGATACACAGAATAAATGATTCACCCTCCACCACAGAAAACCCCAAACCGTGAGCGGAAATACGGATCTGCAATAGAGCTGAAATTGCTAAACACATATCACTAGTTAAAAAAGTGAGATTCCATCAATGGACCCACAAATCGGTGAGCTGCTCCCGCGGCTGACTTATGCTTCCAAGTGTGCTGACCATGATATGTGGAGTGTGCAGGGTTCCATGTGAAAATGCCCCCTGGGAAAAAGTCACCAGACAGGCAATTTCTTTTCCTGCACTCCTAAAACCCTTTCCCCACATATTCTAGGACGGCCATTAATTGCTATTCTAACTCCAGTCCTAGAATATTTGGGGATTGTGCTTAATTTTTGTGGGAGTGCAAATTTGGCGAAATGCCGCCCTCTAGCACAAGAGGCGTAGACCGATGGTTTTGGTCCTCTATATAAAAATTTAAAATACATCTTGGTTTGTTGTCTCTGGCCCTCAGGATACAGCTAAACAGAGCATGTCTCGCTGAACCTGAGGCCTGACAAACCATTGTTCCTTCATACTTCCTAGCATTTCAAGCCTACATGAAGAATATGGTTCTGGGGATTAATTATCTTTACCCAGTCTAGATCGAACTCTATTTAGTTCATTAAACTAATCCTTAGTCATTTAGAGCTAAAACCAGGCGACTAAAATAGCCTTTGCCAATACTCCATTTGGTTACTATACTTTTTGAACCATGTTATGCAAATGCTATACAGATATAAAGATTTCTTCGTTATACTGTATTAACCTTGTGCTACTGTTTTATAAAAATTTCTTTACTTTTTCCTTTGATGTTGGACAATGAAATTTGCATCACACAAATGTTACTAACACATTAAGTTTCTGATCTATGGACAACAATAAGATGTGCTTCCCTTTTGTGTCCTTTCCAGATGTCCCAAGTGGGATAATGTGCATGATTTCTGTTTCCATATAAAAGAAGTATAATTTGTACAACCAATAAATTGAACCGTATTAAATTTTTCACACGATTAAGGGGATTTGTGCCTTATTTGCTATACTAAGTGACGAGATTGCATATTCATTAAGATACTAGGCTTACTAATTGAAGCTTGTTATTAAAAATAATGTACACATAAGCACTCAGACACCCCAACATAAGGGTAGTGTCTACAAATAGAGCTGTGGTTGGAACCCCCCATTTGTTCCCTAGTGTATATTAGCCCTCATCCATCCACAGTAGGGGCCATCCCTTTCGTTACCAAGTAGACAGGGTAGGGCCTGAGCGGGCAAGGCCCACCCAGCAGCATTGTGTGGGCATTTACAGGTGTTAATGTCTCTGCAGTGGGCCCAACCACATCAGCTTCAGACCCTACTTGTTAGACAATTCTGGCTAGGCCTCTTAACCAGGCAACGTCATCACTGGATATCGTCACCCTGCGGAATACACATATTATGACTAGATGATATTAGACTTTATTTATTTATCTATCTTTAATTTGACATATGGTTTAATTTAAACCTCCATCAATTCATTACATTAGAAAAGAGAACATTACGCATGTATATTTAAAATCGAATTCATTAGCAATGTCTTTCCCATATAACTCTAGATTTGATTTTAGTCACTTCTTAAAATATTAGAAGTTAAAGAGACAGAAGCTCTGTCTTTCCTACCCAAAGGCTACATACTCTTAGCGGGAGTCCTAAACCCATCAAAGGCCAGGTAAATAGACTTCATTACTACATAAGGAGATAGTCACACATTTGGAAATATCACAATCTGCTCCTATTCGGACATAAAGCAGAGACATGGCTGCTACCACAAAACTAGCAACCCGGGAATAAAACTCCTAAGTCTATATTAAACACTGAACCTACTCGTGGCAGAACAAGGGGGGGTCGCTTGGGCCACTGACATTATTCATTCAAAGGAACTCCGATAGTTGTTAAATGCAGTGTCCTAAAGATGATCAAACACCCATCAGTAGCACTCGACAGTTCATGAACACTTGGTCCCAGCCATCACACTCCTGGAAACACTGAACTAAGTCAGGTACACACGCTAAATATACTTTCCAAAGACAGCTCAAAGGCAAAATGCCTGTAGTCAACAATAGCGTCTTTCAAATTGCGTCTTGCAAACAGTAATTCGTTGCACCTCTGCGGTACTGAGTGTTTACTTAACGCCACTAAGCAAGAATACCTGAATCCCGTCTTAGTTGCAAACCAAATAAGTGCAGAATAATGATTTTAGTCCATACGCAGTTTTTTTTTACAAGCTGCAAGGTGCATGTATGATTACTGATGGCCTGTTATGTAAACCGGGTTTATCGACCGGCTATTTCAACAGGACCACTGTGTTTAAAACTCTGCTATCTGCTGTCTGTCCGCACAGTTTATTTTTTGCATACAGGGAGAAACACCCAAAAAAATGACTTGTACCCAGATCGTGGCACACTAAGGGAGCTGAAATGTGTATTAGACACTTGAGAGAACCCTCTCCAGGTTCACACCAAAATCCTCAAACTATTTTTTCCATATGATTTGAAAATGCGTCTTACGCCTTACTATTGATGCGGAGTAGCAGCCGGGCCTGAACGGGCTCCTTTTCATTTTCTTTTCCCTCTCCTCCGAAGCAGATATTGGCCATTCAGGCGGGCATATCAAGGAACTCCTCTCTTACCCGGCCAGCCCTGGCTGCCTCGACTGCCCGGTTTACCTCTGTGAGCCTCTATGCTGCTCTGCGGTATTGGGGCAGTTTTGACTGGTAGCTCCTTCTCTGTAGTATCAAGCTGGTAAAAAAACTCTGCAACCACAGTAGCTCTGCCCCGACTGCCTCTCTGAGCCTCTCCGCACCACTAAGCGGTGTTGGAGAAGTTTTGACTGGTAGCTCCTCCTCTGTAGGATCAAGCTGGTAGAAAGACTCTGCAACCACAGTAGCTCTGCCCCGGCTGCTTCTCTGAGACTCTCCGCGCCGCTCAGCCTCTGAGAAACAACATGGAAGCAGGCTCCATCACACAAGGGACGAGTGTGAAACAAGGGTGTGGTCTTAGCCTTACCCTCTTTAATCCCTACATGAATGTCCTGCCTGTCACCATGGAGACCACATCAGCGCCAGGTCTATCACGACAGGCATACAAAGCTGAACAGCCTCCTCTAGGCAGATGGCTTGCTTCCTTTGGCACCCACAGAAGGGGTACAGAAAAGTGTAACTTTTCTTTGAAGATATTGCAGTTTGTGTGCATAAAAATAAACCTTACAAAAGCAATAATTTTCCAAAAAAGGCCACAATGATCAGTAAACAGCATCCTTTCCATTTCATGTAGACAATTCTAGACACACTAGAGTCAATAGACACCTAGGATTGTAGTGCCCCCAGAAGAGTCTTAAATGCTATTAAGCGCCATGTTAAAAGCCATTTTGAAAACGTTATCCCTTAAAATCAAAACCACTTAAAGTGAGCCTATGTGTAACAATCTGGCTAATGCTATATGTCTATCACTAGATGTATTCACTTATACTGAATGGCGATCTGGGAATCAGTTCAAAACCAATATCTTATCAATTGGGGCAAGACACCAAAACAAAATATTATTCTGTGAACCGGTTTTTAAGGTCCTGAGGAGGCTTGGCAGCAGGATACACTGCCCTAACCTGCACCCGCATCATAGGACTAACGTCTGCTATCTCGGTACCACACAACAGAAGGACTACCATCCATTGCTTAGGCACTTAGGGGGTCCTTACGAGGTAGGCGGTGAGGGGTTAACGGCGCTGGTAAAGGTGCCGGAGCCGTTATCCCCTAACTGCCCCATTACGAGTCTGCTTGCGGGACCCACTAAGGACGCTTGCTAAAACCAGGCGTCCTTGGCGGGTCCCGCTAACAGACGAGGATGCTAACAACGGGCCCGTTATTAACGGGCCCGTTGTTAGCATCATCCCCATTCCCATTGAGCCCTATGGGGGCTGGAATGTGGATGTACCGGGTCCGGGTTCCTTGAATGAGGAATTACCGGGCCCTCCAAGGTCGGAATGGGCCGGTAATTCCTCATTCAAGGACCTGAACCCGGTACCCGGTAAGGGGGTAGCCATGCCGCAAATAGCAGCATGGCTACCTCCAATCTGCACCAAAGACAAAGACACGAGGAGTTACTACTTTGAGGCTTTGAAATGAAAATCACAGACTTCCCAAAACTGAATGATGACCAGAGAAATCAAATTCTCCTCTGTGAAAATTGTGAGATGGAAAAAAAATACTTGGAGAACCAAGCAGCATGCCACAATATAAGATCTAAAGGCCCCAGTTCCACCAACAACATTTGCGAATAGACACAAAGCTTGTGAGACCTCCGTTGAAATCGAACCAACAACATTATCTGGGCTTGGTCTCCTGGGAAGATAGAAAATGAATCACTATGTGCACTAAAGTGCCCCTAGCACGAGATCTGTGAGAACATGTTAAAACTTCTCACAATGCAGAGCGCAGAGGCCCTGGTCTGTCATGAGCAGCTTTCTGCACCAAACCTAATGCTTCGTCCACCAACACCAGGTATTAAAAAATATCTATTATTTTCACTTAGCACTTAATATGGAAATCATGCCAAGTGGTTGATGAAATATCTTGCTTAATTCAGTAGTCAGTGGCTCCTTGGCCACAGTGTACACTCACATTTCTCAACAGGGCGAGACCAAGTAGCTCTTGAAGGAGTAACATGGTGGCATCTGGATTTCAGATTCCAGTTCATGTTGTGTTAAAATGGCGACAACGAGGTTTCCTTGGAGAAACCTCCCCCCAGTGTTGTGTATCGTCCTACTAGAATCACAGGCCTAGATTAGTGGTGCTTTTCAGAGTGGGGTGTTGAGCAGTGATGTCAACTGACCAAAACCACAGAGTAAAGGACAATCCTGGTGAAAGTGAACAGCGTGTTCGGCAAATGACATCACTTATTTCAGAGAAGCTGCACATTGGAGGAAGAACAAAAATAAGAGGGTTGGACCACTGTGTCGCGGCAACTGTGCCACTCATTTAACACAAAATCCAAGTAAAGGCTAATTATGATTCTAGCCAACACTGAAAATATAGTGACAAATTAACCATCAATATGTTTTTAAGTGATGTCTTATTGAATCAATTGTGTTGTATCCAAAGACCAGGCAAACACAATTGTTATTCTTTTGCTTGAACAGCACAATATTTGTCTTTGTACACAATGGTTATTCTTCAACGTTAGTGACACAATAGTTTTTCTTAGTCATGACAATAGTTTCTCCCCATCATCATATTGGTAAACACAATACAATACACATTAGGAACATAGTATTTTTTCCTTTGCATACAATGGTTTCTTTCTTTCAGCAACACATGTTTCAACATTCAACATGCAAAGATTGTGAAGTGTCTTCCCTTTGAATTTTAAAGGATCATTTCCGCCAATATGGTTCAGCATATCGGTTACAGAATGTACATGGCCAATCGCCTAGGCCTACCGCATCTTCATCAGGGTGATGTGCATGCTTCTGGGAATTCCACAGAGATAAATAAATATAGAAATCGAGGCATCATATATGCGAAATTGAATGGTCTTCAAGTAAATATCTCTAAAACTAAGATCATGGCCTTCACAGGCAATGCTAAGAGAAATAGGCCAAATTTCAAGTGGACATATTTCGACACACCTATTGAACAAGTCAAGAGCTTTTAACACGTGGGGGTCATAATGAGAATTTAAAATGGAATCAACATTGGGATGAAACAAGAAGTAAGTGTATGAAAATTGTACAAACTATCAGCTCTTTTATTGAGAGAAATGGTGGTTGCTCGGTAAAGACAATAATTCTCTTATATACAGCTAGGATTGTTCCAATCTTGATGTATGGTGTTGAAGTGTGGGGCCACAATTTGGAATCTGAATTGTGCAACTTTGAATCTAAAATACTGTGCATTCTTTTCTCTATGCCAAGAACGCTATCTATTTAATTTATTAGATTAGAGTTTGATCTCAAAGAAATTTGGGTAGAGTTTAGAGGTAAGGTTGTCATGTGGTATGAAAGAATGTCTCACCTTGAAAATGAAACTATTATGGTTAGCTATGCCAAAGCATTTGCCAGACTGGACAGACCTGCTCAAATAGGAACGCCGGGTAAAATTATGGTGTTACATCATACATGGCTTGTGGGATTTGAGCGGAACCTGAATGGCACACAGTTGAGGGTATGTAAATCCTGGCTTAAACAGAAACTAGTTGACTACAGTTTAGAGAACGACCAAGTACAATTGGCAACAAAAAGAAATTGTGGACCCTTTTTACAATATAGAATGGCAAGGGAGGCCATACCGAAATATGGTTTGGCATATCCACATTGCGGAATTGTGAGACAGTACTTATTGCTAAAATGTAATAATAGCCAAGTGTTCGAAATTAAGGGTGCAAAAAAAGATCTGAACGCCTGTGGCGACTATGTGGAGATAATGTAATTGAATAACTGGAACACAGCCTGGTTCAATCTGCAAGCTTGGAAATAATCAGGAATACACATGTTAAATCCTACAATAATGTAATGAACTGTGTTGACAGAACAAACATGTGGAAAACATTTATGGAAGGAAATTATATTAATTTTGTATACTATATGGTTACATTTTATTGGAAATGCAATGCTATTTTAAGCGAGTATTTTAAGGTGATGAATGAATTAACTGTGTCCTTAAATGTATTTTATTGGTCAAACTTGTTTTTATGTTTTGAGGTGAAATAAGTTGTAAGGAAGGAAAGATGACGTTGTTTAATGTGGATGTTAATAATCATTGTGTTTTTATGCATTTATAGGTTATCTTGTGTGATGTATGTACAAAGCCAATTTGGCTATGAGTATATTAATAAACAAATAAAAAAATGTTGGTAGCCCGCTTCCTCAAATAGTTATTTACACTCGTGTTAATTTTTATTCTCAGTGAGGGAGGTGTTGTAAAGATGAAGAAAAGCCCAAATACGTCCTTCAAGCTGAACTTTGGTTGGAGGAACAGATAGTTCAGCTGCACATTTGACGCATATTTTAACAAATATATGGGTACATTTATGGTATAATAGGGTCTGTTTATTTGTTGTATTTTTTTGAAATTTCACCACTGGAGTGGCCCCTTTAAGAGCTCAAACTATTTAGGGCAGAATTGCGAATTCTCTGAGCATGCTGACCCACCTCCTGACATAGCAGAGACAGATCACTTATACACTGCATACATGTGATGAATCCAGAGTGATCTTCACAGACATGCATGTGCACAAACATCTGCAACCCTATGACACTACGTTCTCCATGTACTTGCATGGATTGCACTTTGCTTGCATGGAAAACCTGGAAATAATACAACCACTTGCAAAAATGTTGTGCCCTATGTATTTACTATTTGTTACACACAAATACAGACGGAAATCAATCCGCTTTCTGTCTGTATGAATTTATTAAAATTGAGGAAAAAAAAACAGAAAAACAAATCTTTCTCTCTGGTTCTCTATGATGTCACTCATACATTACCTCCACGTCCACTCTTCCTCGTCCCAGTACTTACTTCATGAGGCGCCTGCCTCCGACACAGGACCTTATTCTATTTCTTTAAATTCCTATAACTCCTCCCCCACATCCACGTCACTCAGTTTAATTTTTCCTGCCTCCGGCAGGTTGGACTTTTTCTTCCCGGTGCGGGGCACTGGGGAGCACCGATTGCTGGCCCCCTGGGGGGGGCTGTGTGACGGGGCCCTCGGCTCCCTCAGGTGAGGCGCTGCTCCTGGGCCACCTGCGGGGCTTGGGGTCACAGTTGAGCGGGATTGCCTAGCTCGGTTCTTTGCTGGGCTCCGGACCGCAGCGGGAGCATTGTGTCCCAGGTCCTGCACGGCCCGGGGAAAGTAAAGAGAGGGGAGGATTGAGCTTGATGTTTTCCCCTCTCCTCCTGTTTTTGGCCATCTTGATTCAACAGGCCTTTTCCTCGTGCTCTGTGTACACATCTTTATTGGAAATGATGGCAAGCACTTGGCAGTATGGGCTAGCCTTCCCTTTTGTTGTGTGGCCTCTCTGCTTCTTGTCGTGGGGTGACAGTGACAGAGAGTCTTTGAAAGTGCGGGGGCTCTGTTCTGTCGCAGACATGTCACATACCACCCGCTCCTCAGACACACACAGCACAGGATGTACCGGATGTTAGCTGCATTCTCTGGGGGAAGGTAAGGAGAGGGGAGGACTGTGCTTGATATTTTTCCCCTCTCCTGCCGGTATGGTCATCTTGACTCCTTCAACATGCCGTTTCCTTGTGCTTTGTGTACACATCTTTATTAGAAATGATAGCAAGCACTTGGCAGTATGGGCTAAGTCTTCCCTTTTGTTGTGAGGCCTCTCTGCTTCTTGTCGTGGGGTGACTGTGGCAGAGAGTATTTGAAAGTGCGGGGGCTCTGTTCTGTCGCAGGCATGTCACATACCACCCGCTCCTCAGGCATACACAGCCCCGGATGCACCGGATGTTAGCTGCAATCTCTGGGGGAAGGTAAGGAGAGGGGAGGACTGTGCTTGATATTTTTCCCCTCTCCTGCTGGTATGGCCATCTTGACTCCTTCAACATGCCGTTTCCTCGTGCTCTGTGTACACATCTTTATTGGAAATAATGACAAGCACTTGGAGTATGGGCTAGCCTTCCCTTTTTGTTGTGAGGCCTCTCTGCTTCTTGTCATGGGGTGACGGTGGCAGAGAGTTTTTGAAAGTGCGGGGGCTCTGTACTGTCACAGGCATGTCACATACCACCCGCTCCTCAGACACACGCAGCCCAGGATGCACCGATGTTGGCTGCATTTTTTGCGTGCAGCCTGTGAAAACGGCGCGGATTTGGACACGTCTGCAAGCGGCCAGAAAGGTATCGGCCTGGCATACTCTACACTTCGGGTTCGAGTCTCTACAGTGCTGACTCGGCCCTTCATCCTTCCTAGACCGACGCATTGAAATGATTTAGAGCTTGGGGCTACCAGCTACTGGATACAGGGCTCAAGCCACCTCTCAGTCATGTGGCGAGTTAGTGGTGTTTTTGGGTCTGTGCTAGCTATGGACGCAGACTCCTTGTCCTGTCCTCTTCCTCTGAACTGCACGAGGGAAGGTCAAAGGAGATGATTTTCTTTTCTCTTGTCCGGCATGGAATTATAGAAAATGCATCATGGAAGTAATGGCCATTCAGAGGGTTCCCAGAGTCTCTTTGAGGGCCTAGGTCCTCCGGTGCCGACGTGTTGCTTTCACGCCTCCTCTCAGACTTGTGGGAAGTGATATGGCACATGGTGGCACATGTCTGTGCTTAGAGGGGTTCTCAGAGCCCCTAGTGCCGGTGGATAGGGATGTCACTTCAGTGGGTTTTTCCAGTGTAGGCATACCCCAGGTGGGGGGTTGCCTTTGATGTCTGCTATCCGGGATGGATTGCTTTGCCCCGCTTTGTGACAGCACTCTGCCCTTTTGACGCCAGCCTGGTGGCTCCTCTGTCGGCTGGGGGGGCCATGGTCTGCTGGACTTCTGGGCTGTCCTGTATCTTCCTTTTGATAAGTAGGATCTTTTCGTGGGCTGACAAGCATGCTGTTATATTGTGGCACAGGCATGCTTCAACGTCCTGTGATTTTCCTTTGGTGCAAGTGCAGTGACTGGGGGTTTTCCCTGGCTCCTCGTCTCTATCTTCTTGGAGGTGTATGGGACCGGTGGGGTTCGGCTTCCTGGGTAATGGGCTACTTCCGGAGGGGGTATCAGTTGCCGTTCCTGTCTCCTCCTGTCCAGGTTTGCATGGTTAGGACTTTGGTACCCAGCTCATGGTCCAAGTAGTTGGCCATGGGATCCATTCTCTCTGCACGTTTGTTGTGGGTTACTGTCTTGCCCGTTCCTCTCCCTGTTCAGGGTCAAGTTTTCTACTTGCGGGTGTTCCTGGTCCCTATGCCTTCTAGGATGTGTCACTTGCTTATGGGTCTCAAGACCCTGCACTGCTTGTCCGGACGTCTGGGGAGAACGTACTCTGGATGTTGTGCAGGGGGGGGGCGCTTGCTGGCTGGTCTGGGCTGGGTTCTCAGAAGGCAGTATGTCTCGGCTCGCCTGTTGCTGAAGTTACAGGGCACGTGGCATCTTGCGTGTTTTCTGGTTCCTTGAGCCCGTCTTCGGTTACGTCCCCTGGAGTCTTATACTCTCTCCCACTGGCTCCCGACGTGTCGGCTTTTGTAGTTTTGTTTTCAGTGTCCCCAGCGCTGCGAGACTCCCTGCTATGGTGGCGGGGGGTTTCAGGTCTACAGGCTGAGGTGTGCATGGTCCTTCCTCCTGTGGCCTCTCTTATTACCGATGCCAGCAGAAAGGGTCTACATTGGGGGTCCACTCAGCTCAAGGGTTGTGAGATCTGGGGAGAACCGGCGATCATCCAATTGGCAAGAGTTGTGCCATTGTCCAAGCTCTGGTGTACTACGAGGAGTTGCTGGACGGTCGGCGGTTTTGATCCGATCGGACAATACGACGGCCTTGGCATATGTCAACTGCTAAAGGGGTTCCGGCCGCTCCTTGAATGCTCTGGCTTCGCTGATAGGCACCTGGGAGGGATCTCATCTGCTGTCTCTGGTGGCCTCACGTATCAGAAGGGTGGACAATGTTCAAGCGGATCTTCTCAGATGCCGGTTTTCACTCCTCTGCGGAACTGGTCCTGTTGGCCCAGGTGTTTGCGGTGACCTGTGGCAGATTGGAGTCCCCGGTTCTAAACCTGTTTGCATCCCCGCCCTCAGCAGAAGTTCCCCTCTTCTGCTCTCGGTTTAAGGCCAGGGGGATTGGGGGATGGACGCCCTTTCTGTACAGTGGCCATCGGGTTTTCCTTTATGCCTTTCCGCCTATTCCCCTTCTGCCCCGGGTGGTTTGGCGCATCAGAGTGTCCAGGGTGACTGTGTTGTTGTTAGCTCAGTTTTGGTCCCGCCGGAGTTGGCTCCCCTCTCTGTTGGAGCTTCGGTCCTAGGAACCTTTGCTGGTTCCGAGGTGGCCGTGTCCCCTTCAAGGGGATCTGTGGTTGGAATTCCACCGTGTGCAATGGGCAGTGTGGCTATTGCTCAGTCTAGGTTGATATCTCAGCGGTTCTCAGATCCTGTAGTTGAGTACATAATGGATGCTCTTAGACCCTCCACTCTGAAGGTGTTCGGCAGGCATTGGAGCCAATTCCGAGACTGGTATGGGCGGTCTGGGATCCCTCCCCTGCGTTCTGGCCTCTCTGCTATCCTTCGATTCCTCCAGAAGGGCTTTTGACAGGGGCCCGGCATTTTTTTTCCAGGCTTCCTTCTCAGTGGGCCTTCATAAAATTCCTTTTGGGGGACTCTGATGGTCACTTGGATGGGGAGGTGTTGGTGGGGAAGTTGCTCCAGGGTTTTTCTTCTTCCCGTCCTTGTGCTGATAAAGGGCTTCCCCCTTGGGATATCCCTCTTGTATTACGGTTCCTTCAAGGGCCTCCTTTTGAGCCCTTTTTTCCGAGATTGATATCAAACATCTTACACTGAAATCTGCTTTTCTTATTGCCCTCGCTTCTGCCCGTAGGCTTGGGGAGATTGGGGCTCTCTTATGTCACCCTCCTTTCCTGAGGGTGCTGCCAGACTCGGTGGTGCTGAGGTGTAGTCCGAAGTTCCTCTCTTAGGTTGTATCTCGGTTTTCACACCTCTCAGGATCTGGTTCTCCCTGACTTCTTTCATGATCCGAGAATGCATGCGGAGGTGGCTTGGCTTAACATTATGTCCGGCGGGACGTGTTGGAGTATTTGGCTAGGTTTGCTTTTTTCCACCAATCTGATAGTCTTCTGATTGCTTGTGGTCCCGCTGGGGCTGGGCATAACGTATCTGTGGTTTCCATTTTCCGGTGGTTCCGGGTTGTGATCTTCAGGGCCTATGTGGCTTCTGGCCTGCCTGTGCCTGTGCACGATCAGGGGAGGTCCGCCAGGGGCTTGGGAGCTTCTTGGGCCGATGCAAGGAGGGTTTTTATCTGCAAGAGATTTGTATGGCTGCCGCCTTGGCTGGTCTAGGCATTTTCATCAACCGCTATGGGTTGAGTTTCTCCCACTCGAAGGCTTGGTTCCTTCATGGTTGGAGTTTTGTCTGTGGGGATGTGAATTAAGAGTTATTGTGGGTGTGTTTGCTGCACTGTTTTTAGCTCTGTGTCTCATTGGGACCTTTTCCCAGTTGCTGCTTTTCCCAGTTGCTGCTTTGGTATACCTCATGAATTAAGTACTAGGACGAGGAAGAGTGGACGTGGAGGTAATGCTCTGATTACTTACTGGCAATCTTCATTACTCCTAGTCCTACTCTTCCTCGTCACAGTACTGATGACCCTCCTCATCCTCCCTGCGGGGAAGGTCCCATGCTCCGGCTTGGTAATATGAAACTGAGTGACGTGGATGTGGGGGAGGAGTTATAGGAATTTAAAGAAATAGAAGAAGGTCCTGTGTCAGAGGCAGGGGCCTCATGAAGTAAGTACTGTGATGAGGAAGAGTAGGACTAGGAGTAATGCAGATTACCGGTAAGTAATCAGAGCATCGCAGGCCAATCAGATTTGCAGATTTGCAGCATTGGGAGTGTAAAAGTTGTGTAAAAATAGCATCAAAGTACTTTAAATTGCTGACAGCACATATCTTAAGGCAGCAGCAGTCACAGGAGCAGCCGTGTGTTGTTATGGAAAAAATGGAGCCAGCTTTTCTTTCCTATATGGCTGCATGTGTGCTTTAATAAATGCATTTGTTTGTTAGCATAAATGCAGAAAAATACTGGTTGAGAATTATCTTTTTATATGACAAAAATAAATGTGGATAAATACAGAAAAAAAGGACAACAAATAAATATGGATAAATACAGACGTAAATGGCAGAAAAATAAATACCATAAAACCGGAAGGTTCAGAATACTGCTCCTAATAATACCTGAAGACACTGGGAACTCTATTCTTGATATTTAAAAAAACAGCCAATGATTTGAGGTCAGGCTGAAAAACGCTTCAGCTGTCTGCGGTAATAGCCATTGCAATAAAGCAGAGAGTTAAGGGCTGCGTTTGGCAAAGTCCATGACAGTAAATGCTGTCAATCATATTAGGGATGTAAAACCATTGACTAGTGCATGAAATTGAAGGAGAGTTTAAACTGCACACTTTGCCCTTAAACTGGTGCTGGTCAATAGACTGCTGAGTGTGTCATGGGAATGCAATAT
Organism: Ambystoma mexicanum; assembly: GCF_040938575.1. Taxonomy (NCBI): domain Eukaryota; kingdom Metazoa; phylum Chordata; class Amphibia; order Caudata; family Ambystomatidae; genus Ambystoma; species Ambystoma mexicanum. The sequence goes on from NC_090929.1 coordinate 1,095,090,655, forward strand.
CGGTTACATGCCTTTATACCAAGATATTGTATACCGAATGCCCATATATCGAAACATACATGTTGAAAATCTTAATATTGAATGCATTTTTTTGGGGGTTAGGGGGCGCCACCAAACCCCTGTTTCTGACCCCTAAAAACCCATCCCGGACGTTTCCCCAAAAAATTGAACCCTTTACCCAACACTAAATATATTCGAAATAAAGGTTTTCAAGATATACGTTTAGATATATGTGGGATTCGATATACAATATTCTATATAAATATTGTATACCAGAATATCTACTACAGGCAGATAGCATGCGATAGCTAAAGCAAAATGCAATGTTTTATCTGAATCGTGTGCGGGCCATATATCGCCCCTTCTTACTGCAGGCACATATTCTAATAAGAAACGACAGCATTGTGCTGCAAAGGGAGGAACATCTGTTAATGGTCTGCACAGCCAAGCCGCCAGCATCCAGCGGATGCCTTGTATTCTAGAGGCTCCGATGCGTGTGGTGTGAGCACCATACAAATGTCCACCCTGCCTTGTGAAGAGTGCTTGCTTGGGGGACTTCAGACTCGTTGGTGATTAGATCATTCGTCTTAATGGTGAGACTTTTACCATGTGCCAGTAATGCACAATTAAAAGTAAAGCAGTTATGTGAGAAGGTCTGGTTCTTTAAACATGTAGCAGCCATACTAGGGCCATTTACTGCCCATGAAAGATATGGCATTGATGATAAGAATGAATGCTACTGGCGTGAGAGCAGTGGGGCGCCAACGTTAATGGTGCCTGAATCACGAGCTCTGCAGGGAGAACCCGCAATCCTTCATTATCTTCTCTGCAGAGACCCTTTTTCTGTCCCACTGGTTCTCCTATAGCGAAGGTGACCGTTGAGCAGCATCGATGGTCTGGGATTGCCACTACCTCCAACTTAAATGTTGCCATTATTATCCGTGAAGCCTGCGCGGCCTGGAGTGAATGCAGCTCTACAAGGAGAGGACTGTTACATGAGTTGAGCTCCCGACGTGAGCTGGATTGCCATTCCCGTCCCTGTAGCCCGTGGAGACGCTGCTGTGAGCAGCGTTCTCGTGCCGCTTTCCCACCCTGGATTACTGTGCGCTAGGCCCTACCAACTCTCAGGGTGTGCCCGGACTGTGGATGTGACTGCCCATCACCAGCACAGACGCACCCTGTGATGATTCCTGGGGCTTCTTCTTGGTGACTGCACAGCCAGACATGGATGCAGTTTGACTCTGCTGGCAAAGAAGGGGGGAGAACATAATAAAATAAACTAAAATCATAATAACATTGAAAAAAAAAACATTCTGTGTTGTTTGTTTTCCCGCTCTCTACAGGACCGGTCTTCTTGTGGTGGTTGCCCTGCTAACCTTGTCATGACTGGACTTGAAGCGAGGAGCTCTCAGCTGATTGCCTCCATGCCAGATCCTCTCTCCCACTCCTGCACTGCTGACTGCGCAGAGATCTTAGATGTTGGTGTGTGGTGTGGGGAAGGGACGTCATTTCACCAAAATGTCAGGGGTAGCGGAAGTGACATCACACGATCTTTGACCTATGATGACATCACAGGAAGTGATGTCATTTGACCCCCACCTCGAAGTGACATCACGGGAAGCGATGGAACACGACCTTTCACCCCTTGACAAAACAGACAGTGACATCACATATTGTTCCTAAGTACACCATGAAAAATATGGTTACGATATCATTATAATGTTATATACATTTCATACAAGAATGGATCACCATGTGTATTGTTAATATCAGTGTGTATAGGCGCATATTAACAAATTACTCTGAATGCAAGCAGACGTCCAAGGTCAAATGACAATGAAATGGTATTATATAGCACTTATGCTTAAGCGCTTTGTATAGAACAACTATACAATATCACCCAACCTGTGTTGGTACTCATTTATCGACCTCAGAAGGGTGAAAGGCTGAGTTGAGGTGTTTAAGAACAGACTAAATCAGTGACTCACCCCCTGAAGTGTGCCTGGAAATAAATCTTTATGAGTCTAGCAATTATTTGATAGAATTCCAGAAAGAAAAAATATGTGTTATTCCTATTCTTTCTTATTTAGGGTCTCTGCTCTAAGTGTTATACTTTTGGAACCCCCTGTTTTTTTAAGAGGCCTGAACAAGAAAGTCAATCACTCCAAAACTAAAGAGCCACATGACACTGTCCACAGAAAAGGAACTTAAAGTTAAAAAAAAATAAAAGTTAAACAAATTCTTTTTTTTCTAGGGGTAGCAAGGGAGACCACAGTGGTAGCAAGGGAGACCTCAGGGGTCGCAACTGCCACCCCTGGCGACCCCCAAATGACGTCCCTGGTGTGGGGGCTAGTTTACATCTTGTGCACATTGCTTCGGTCCAGCAGTGGAATGCTGTGGGCCGACCTGTGCTTTTGGATTGTGCTGCCTCATGAGACCTGTAGTGTTTTGATCTGTACGCAGACCCATCTGTCCTGATTACTTACGCCCTAACCCTGAGCCCTGAGCCCTTTGGAGGGCTCCTTCTGCAGAGCGGAAACACTGTGTGGCAATTAGCTTATTGCAGTGCAGCTGCATACTTGAGAGCCCTTTTGGGCTGTTCATTTCTGATGCCGGACCACTATACACAACACTATAAAATCCTTTGTCGAATAGCATCCTAGCTCTAGGCTGTATTGAGATCATTGTCTACAGTCGGTTAAGCAACGACCTCTAAGGAGTGGTCACCCACTTCCTGCGATATGCCTGGGTCTAGCTAAAAAAAAAAAACAGAGCCGTCTGGACACATTTGTCAGTGGTACCCCCAACAAGAAGGAAACCTCATTGACTCCTCCAGTTGTACTTACTGCTAATCATCCCATGGAACCTACAAATGCAGAGCAGGGAACCATCATGCTTCAGATGAAAGGTCAAGCTAGACCAGAAAATGGACAAACATGCTGGGAAGCTGCAAAGCTTGCAACATAAGATTGAGATGATATGTGCCGTATGCCAGAAGCTGAGACCTGTATTGGTGTGACCGAAGACTATGGGCCTCATTACAAGCTTGGCGGTCTGGAAATAAAGGTGCCAGTAGCAACGTACCAGCACCCTTTTTGGACTGCCAAACTAAGAGTCTGCCGGTAGGGGCACGGAACTCCTGGCAGGCCTGACCTGCCGGGAGTACCGGCCCCTACCGGCAGGTTTTTCACTGAAGCGCTGGCACCGTTACTAAAAGTGCTAGTGCTTCAGGTTTCCCATCGCCCCAGGAATCCTGTGGGACTCCATGGGAATGGCAAATAACCGTTCCGCTGCCTCCTATGATATCCCGGTAGCACCGGGATGTCAGGCGGCAGAAACTGTGTTATTGGGTTGACGGCAAGCCACGGCTACCAGCAGGTTCTACCGCCAACCTCGTAATGAGACCCTAGGTAAGTGTTTTAGGAGGGACGGTGGCAGGCTTGGAAAAGGATATGAAAGTAGTGCAATGGAAAAATGATGATCTAAAATCCAGAGCATGCAGAAACAAAATGAACGTAGTCGGCTGGCCAGAGCCAGCTGAGAAGGGTCCGCTCAAGATTTTTCTGGAAAAACGACTACCTTCCATTCTGGGGCACCCTGTCTTCTCTGTCCATTTTTTAATTGAAAGAGCGCATTGTATGCCTGGCCCTAGGATTGACCCTAGAGGCCCACCTTACACCATCTTTGCTAAGGTGCCGAACTATAGAGAAAGGGATTTGATGTTCAGAGCCTCCAGGGAGAAAGGCATACTGTGCTTCGACAATGCTCATGTCTCAATATATCCTGACTTGGGCGTCTCTGTACAGGCTGCAAGGCGAACATTTCTTGATGTTAAACGTGGGTTGAGGGTCAAATATCAAATGCTATTTCCAGCTAAATTAAAAATAATCCATGGGGACAGATCACATTTTTTCCTGTCGCCAGAGGAGGCCTCAAGTTATGTGGACTTGATGTGACACTACGTCCCTTCTTTCTATTTGTAATCCCACACGTTGCTGTCCGATGTGAAGGGTTTCCACAATTGGCAGTTTTCAGTATGTAACCCTTTATTATGGGTGGTTTACAGGGAGGGCTTCTGAGCCATGCCTCCCCCCATATAGCTAAACACCAGAGGCGTTGCTAGAGGGGGGGGTGAGGGGGCTATAGCCCCGGTTCTTTTGGTTGTAGCCCTGGATAGAAGCTCAGGTGCTACAACCAAAAGGCTAGCTAGCTCTCAATAATGCCAGTCCCAACATTAGCTTAGCCCCTTATATTTTCCAGACCCAGCAACACCTCTGCTAGACACGTTAGCTGCATTAGTTGGTTTAGTCATTTGTTCTTTTTTTATGTTGTATGAATGGTTTATTGAGAACTACAATGAAGGTTGGGGTTGTTCCAGTGAAGGTGGTGGTGGGAGCAAGGTACCATGGTTGGGGGAACAATTGTTTGGTTTTCAATGGGCCTCATTATGAGTATGCCAGTAATTCCACTTACCAGCACATTTCCCCACCAGCATGCTCCAAGTTTTCTGGTGGGGGTCTGATTACATCCAGCCAAGAGCTGGAGGTTAGTTACACACCGCACCGGCAAAAAACAGCCAGCAATACCCGCAACTCCCCCTTTGGGACTCCATGGAATGGGGAGTAACTACTGTTACTGGCACTTGGAATCTGCGGGTAATTCTGGCAGACAAAGTACCGGTAAGGGTATAACTGTTTCGTGGTATACCGCCGGATTTCCCAGCGGGATACCATCAAACTTAAAATGAGGCACAATTTGTTACTGGAGAAACTGTGATTGGGCGGTGTGCAGCCGGCAAGCCAGTAAAGTGACACATTTTTACTACAATGTGCTTTCCTGATGGGCATACAGAGAGAGGATTGAATAATGTTATCAAACAGCCCAAAATGATTGCCTACTTGAAGGGGCACCAATGCTCCATTAAAATGGTGCAAGATAGGCCATGGAAATCCAAAACTTATACAAAATTGTACTCCTCATACTCAACCTACTCACGTGGGGTCACAATAATTATGCAAAATAACTTGTACTTTTAGCAAAATAATGTAGTACTAGGCCCTGAAGGGAGGTGTTATACTTGCAGAATGCATATCGGGCCATCAAATAGTACTGGTCAACCTATACTCCCATGACACAGATGACTCTGGTTTCTTGTGTAGCATCTTTATTAAATTATAGGAATTTCTAGACTATGCTATGTTGCTTGCAGGTGATATAAAAACAGTGATTGATATGTTCCTGGATAGATCCACAGACAGAGTCACACCATTGGGCTGTGCGGCTAGGACATTGCCGGCCCTTTGTGACAAATATGTGTTGCTCGATGTTTGGAGGAGTTTCCACGGGATGAAATGTGGATACACATTTTACTCCTCAGTCCACAATTCATACTCCTGTATAGATAGGTTGCTCGTATCTAGTGAAATGTTTGTTTGGATGGATCATTGTGATATTCTACCTCACACGCTTTCGGACCACTCCCCGGTTATGGTGGCGCGGGCCCTCCCTGACATGCATCAGTTTAGCAGAAATTGGAAATGTATACCTGACTCATTACAAGATGAAGCATTTAGAGCTGACCTCTGCGCAGTGATGACGTGATTCATGAATATAACTAGAGGATCAGTTGCTGAGGTATCAACGCTTTTGGAAACATATAAGGTCTTTCTGCAGGGATCGGTATTTCCAAAGAGTATGGCGTGCTTAAAGCACCGAGAGTCACCCTTGACAGAGCTGATCTACCCTTAAAAATACTTGAGATGCAATATACTATATATCACTTTAATAGTACACTGGCTAAATTTAAGGATAAATTGGGAAAATTCCATGTTCCGTGTGAGCTTAAATACTTAGGGCGTATGGTCTCGAAGAGACAATATTGGGAAGGGGACAGGCTAGGTAAACTCAGTTCTAGCGCAGTCAGTCCGGTAATCCCTTGGTGCAGATCACAGAGATTGTTGAGAATGGTGCGACACTTAAGGATCATTACTCTATTATGGAGGCAGTTGTTAGATATTACTCTACTTTATACAGTAAACCTGAAGAGCTCTCCAATGATAGGATGGTGTTGTATCTCGAGAGCATTGAGCTTGCTTGGATTTTTGAGGGACATTGTGCCCCTCTTAATGCCCCTATTATGGCTGAAGGGGTCATGCGAGCTATTGAGGGTCTCTCGAATGGGAAAGCCCCGGGCTCTGACGGTATCACTATTGAATATTATAAGGAATTTGGCCCTTCATTTGCCCCGCTTGTTGCAGTAGTATACCAAGAACCCCTAGTTAAACAAACACTACCACCTACAGTAAAAGAAGTTATCTTTGCACTAATTCCTAAACAGGGGAAGGATACCCGCCTGTGCGCCTCGTGAAGGCCCCTCTCCCTGTTGAATATCTACAATAAAAAGTTGGCCAAATAGTGGCCAACAGGCGCCCCCCCCTCTTGAGCAAACTCGTCTTTCCTGACCAGTGTGGGTTTATCCCAGGCAGTTTCACTCAATTTAACCTACATCGCAGTTCCTTCATTGATAGATTTGGAGCCCCAATTGGGAGCTATTCTGCTAGTCGCTGAGTAGGCATTTGATTCCTTGAGCTGGTCCTTCTTGTTCTCCATCTTGCAGCGTATGCGAGTAAGGGGCCTATCTAATATCGCTGATTTGGTTGTTCTATGTCAAACCTGTGGCTAAACTGCTGATCAACGGCATGGCCTCAGAACCTTTTCAACTACGTAGAGGGACGCAACAGGTTTGTCCTCTGTCGCCCGTCTTATTTGACATAGCCATCGAGCCTCTGGCCTTACTTTTATACACAGAGTCCTGGTTTCGCTATATACGGATGATCTCCTAATTCACATTCTGGACCCGGTTAACAACATTGTCCCCATCATCCGGACTGTTATAGAATTTGGAGAATGTTCTGGCCTCAAGATTAACTGAGAAAAATCTGACCTGCTCCCACTCACACCCAATATGACTCAGTGACAAACCATTGGACATGGGGTGTCTGAATGGGGCAAGGTACATAGGAGTGTTTCTCTCGACAGATGTACAGAGGCTGTTCACTGACAACTGTCTTGCAACAGTAGCCTTTGCAGAAACCAAACTGGATCACTGGAGCAACCTTCAGCTCTCCCTCATAACCCATATATCGATTGTCAAAATGATTATTCTCGCCAAGTTTTTGCATATTTTTCTTAATGTGCCAATCAGACCGCCTAAGACATTCTTTAATAGGATACGTACTATGCTCATTAAATTAATTTGGGCAGGCAGACAGGCTACAGTGGCCTGGGAGCACGTTATGCTACCCTATGAGGAGGGGGATTGGCAGCTCTGGATTTTGAAATGTATTACCAGATCGCCCAGACAAACCACATTAAGTATTGGTACAGTGAGGCAAGTTGCCCTGGAAAGGGCCATAGTTCCGCCACCTAGACTCACTGAGGAGGTATGGAATAGACAAGGACCTATACATAAAAAATTAAATACTGTTCATGTTGGTTTGGCTGCAGTCTGTATGACTCACATGAAGCACGACCTCCCCAGGCCTATACCCATTTGTGTATGTTTTAACAAAATTGGCGGTCTTGGTAGTACTTTTGAGCCAGGGCTCTGTAAAGACCTGGTTGCAATTGGTATCGAGACGATATGTGATTGGTCCAAAGAGGGTGAGTTCATTTCAGTTGATAGCTTTAAAAAAATGGGGGGTACAACTCTTAAGCTACAAACGATCTAGCACAGGGTTAAAGGTGAGGTCACCACTCTATTAGACACCTTCCCACCCTCTGACATGCTACATTTCCTGACAACTAAAGACCAGTCGAAGCACCCTGTATCTAAGTTATGCCATGTGGTCCAGGGATGGTGGAAGGGCAAATCCATGAAAGCCAGCTGGAAGTGGGAACCATCTCTGGGGCACAAACATGAAGATGTGGACGAGAGGGATATCTGTGCACAGACTGGGTGAGCTTCCATGAATTACACACAGGAATTGCTCCATTTCAAATTTCTCCATCAAGCATCACTTACCCTTAAAATGGCCGCGTTGCAAATCACATGATGCCGACTTCCTGCATATGTCCTGCAGCTTCCCAGGTGGGGCCTCATCATGGGTAACAATCCAGAGATCCCTCAGCAGCATTACAGGCAGTCACTCTTCAGAGTCTGACCGCAGAGGTTTAGGCATGGCTCCGTTAATGGTTAAATGATGTGTGGCCATTGGTTGGGGGTCATATCTAACCCCGGTTGCTGATATTTGGCTAAAGGACCATGCCTGGTGCAGTGTGAAGAAGACACATACAGAGAACTGGTGGTCGCCGTAATCCGTCCAAAGGATTACTGGCCCTCCTTCAGATCGTACCTCAACTGTGTTGCAGACCCCCAGCAAACACAATCAATGCGTCATCTTGGTTTATATATAGGATGCATTGTCTAAATTTGTCATGCTCTGGATCTGTGTGTTGTTGCTACGTGTCTGTGTGCTCACACTGACAGCAGTCGTGCTTATATTATGGTTGGTAATGCTACACAGTGGAGGGGGCGTGGGGTTGTCTGGTACATTGCCCACGGGTGGCATAGGCAGATGCTCCTTCTTCTGTGTACATTGTCGGGGGTGCTATCATTGTTTAAGAAGCACTACTACCTTGCGTGCTGTTATGCCTACTCGACTGTATTCACTTTATTTTATGTAACACTGAAAAATAAAAAATCGAAAAATAAAAAGTAAAATGAAATCTGTTGCTACTGTTCCTTTTCCTATATGTAGTGAATTGGTATTACAGCCGCAGTTATGGGGTGAATGAAACTCCTCCATTCAGGGCACCATGAAATAATGGATGAATGGTGCTACACTCTTGGTGATTCCAACTCCATGGGCCTCATTACACGGACGGCGGTAAGGGTTAACGGTCACCGTTAATGGTAAAGGTGACCGTTAACCCTTACCGCCGTACTACGAGGTCCCTTTACGGGTTGGGGAATTTAACGCCTGCTTTTTGCAGGTGTTAAAATTGAACCCGCAAAGGGACCTTGGTGCTAATTACGACACCGCAAATTTGCGGTACCGTAATTAGCACCTTCCCCATTCCCATTATGCCCTATGGGGCAAAAATGGGAATGGGGAAGGGCAATGGTGGAAGGGGGAATTACCGCCCCACCAACCTTGGAGTAGGGCGGTGATTCCCCTTTCCGCCAAGGCGGTGCCGGGTCCACCGCCTACTGTGTAATGAGGCCTGTTTTGTTATCTAAATTAAACTTATACCATGCACATTCACCCAGAGGGCATCTTGGCGCTAGGATTTAGAACGACAAGCTGGGACACACCAGAACTACAATAACAGAGTTTTATGTACAACCTCCCATAACAATTCACACAACAGCCTTAATTTTCCATCAACATTGTTTGGTCGAAATGTTTGACAGGGTAGACTTATCTAAGAAGCAGACAGTAGTACATTCCTCTGTGCTAGGGCCGGAGGATGAAGAGGGGTAGGGAGCGTGAGTTGGCACTCCCTGCCAGCTGGCGCTGTACTACAACACACTGTGCTTTTAAAAGTATGGCAGCCCTGCTGGGATGGGTCAGTACGGTCTGATTAAATGCATCACTATCTTGATGAAAAGTATTGCATAATCCGTTTAAAAGTATTGCAGTCCTGCTGAAAGTACAAGACTGTTGCATAACATGTATAATAGCCCTGCTACAAGCCTGGGCTCGGGTCACTAGAGATATAGCAGTTCTCTTCATAAACGGAAGGTTTAACCAGCTCATTTGGGATTCAAACCAATGGCCTGCACTTTAAACCAACATTTCTGCTGTAGGCACATTAATCCATCAATATATCCCACAAAGACTGGCACTTGAGACCTGCAGGTTAAACCTAGAATTCTCCAGTGGGCAGGGGAGGACTGGGAACCAAAACCAAAAGAGGCCCTGGAAAATAATGTCAATATGGCCCAGGGTACTCATTTTCAGCAAGTCCAACCCTTTTCCGAAGTGAAAATGTAGAAATATCACACAAAAGCGGCCCAGAGTGCAGAGGCTTACCAGGAAATCTCCAGAGTTTCCTATAGGCCAGTCCACCCCTGCCAGTGGCTGCATTAATTGACCGAGCCATCATGTCTGCCAGATTAGTATAAAAGGGCGTTTTTCTAAAGTGTAGTCGTTCACTTGCGATGGAGAGGTTATGAAAGGGGACATATCGAGACCCCCATGGCACTATGGGCCTCATTACGAGGCTGGCGGCTGCGGAATGAACGGTGCCGGTAAGGGACCGGCACCGTTCATTCCGGGCCGCCACATTACGAGGTCTGCAGCGGGTCCCGCTCTGGACGCCTGGCCAGACCAGACGTGCAGAGCGGGACCCGCTAGCAATACAGGATGCTAACAACGGGCCCGTCATTAACGGGCCCGTTGTTAGCATCCTCCCCATTCCCATTGAGCCCTATGGGGGCTCAAATGGGAATGGAGATGTACCGGGTCCGGGTCCAGAGAATGGGAATTACCGGGTCCGCTAAAGTCAGCATGGCCCGGTAATTCCCTATTTTTGGGACCCGGTACCTGGTTTGGCGGTAGACATGCCGGTAAGAATGGCATGGCTACCTCCAAACTCCTACTGAGGCCCAATGTCTCCTACAGCAATGAAAATGTCTTACACTGCTCTCAGTGTTCATCATACCTTCTCATGAAGAAGAAAGAGGGGGGGATTAAAACATTTCCCCTTCAAGTCCATTTATTATCTGCTAGGACTTCCAATGGATGTCATTTGACTGCCATTAGTAATACAGCAGCACGTGTGGAAAGTGTAAGTGCGCGTTTGTTAGATTACTTGCTCCTTAGATTCTCAGAGAATGGCCTAGGCATGTAGGTAAGGCTTGCCTTATATGTTAGATGCTTCTTCCAGAGACATGGTAGAGGATCTGTCTCTCCAGCCCGCGAGATTGATGGGCAGCAGGCAAAAGCATCTGCTCTTTATGGAGCAGACCTAAGAGGAAATGTTAATGTGGAGGTTTTATCTACAGCTGAAAATAAGTTCCTCGGAAATGTGCTTCTGCTCCCTCAGGGTAGCCCTAATGCCTCAATGCACACAGAGACTGACCTGCGTCCTAGCAAGGACGAAACAGCTATCAGGCCAGTAATTTACTGGGTATGGTTGTGGGGTGCAATAGGGCTTGAGTGATACAGGGGGGAAGCCTTGGTACATGTCATGGAAGTAGAGGGGGTGCCTGATTTGGATATGGTCTTTCTCCTTCTGTAATGGCTTGACAGGCTGAAAAACGATGGTTTGGAGGGTTGCTCAGAGCTGTGCCCATGGTTATGATTTCTTCAAAAGCTTCCAGCCATCAACTTTTGATTTTGCTATCCTTTCCCTTGACCGCCCCTGCTCTATCACAACCCATCACCAGATCCCTCACATCCATCCATCACTAGATGGTCTTGAGCTGAATAATAATTAACTCTCCCACATCCTGAATCGACTTTTTCCTGCCTCAAATGCTTGCCCCACTCTCCCATCTTCCAAGTCCTTCCCTCTTGGCCTTGTCACTGTCTTGCCCAAGGCTCGTAAACTTGGAGTCCTCTTTGAGAGTGGCTTAAGACTCCAATATTTCATCACCGCAACTGCCACTGCTACAAGGGCTGACTGTCTCAATATAAGGAAAAACTACCCCCAAGTCAACCAACACTCTACCAAAACTACAATCTCTACACAAATGCTCAGCCAACTTGAGTATTGTTGGAGCCTATTCGTTGTTCTTCTACTTTCCTCCTTCTCCCACCTAAGCCAAGTTCTCAATGTTGCTGCACATACCCTTTACAATGCACCAAGATCCTCCCCCACCACTGCATACCGACACCACGCTCTATAACTCTCCATGCAAAATCGCAATTTCTTTAAATTTCTCCTCCTCATCTAGAAATATATGCAGGGGCTTTCCTCCTTCCACTTGCTGACTGCATCCCTCTCTACTCTCCCACTTGACCTCTGCAATCCTCCTCTCAAATTAACCACTCCGCCCCAGCCCCCATGCATCCACCTGCTTTCTCTCCCTACTCACCTCTCTCCACTGTAAGACCCTCCACAGGACATCTAAGCAAGCTCTTAAAATCCATTGTTTAACCATGGAAAGGGTGCCTCCCAATTCAGAGGACCCTTCACAGTGGGCCTCTGAAATTGACCCTAACATACCTCTCCAGAGTATGTCCTACAAGTAAATAATAAATGTAAATATGCATGATAATCACTTTTTAACCCCTTAAGTGCCGAGGACGAGTATGCTCGTCATTTTTGCATAAGCTTGAAGAACTAGGCTCCTAGTCATCCTATTTATATTTCACTAGTCTCTATCCCTGGTCCATGTCTCTTCATACTACACCCATATCAACTGGGTTCCTCTCATTCAGACATCTACCCACTAATGCAAAGGCACCCTACGCGAGTATGGCCTCTATCATCTGTATCGCTTCCTACGTACATCATTTCTGTGTGAATTACATCTCTTTTATTCAATAATACAAATGCAAAAATGCAAATCCATGCCCTCTTTGCTCACACTACCAACCACTGCAAGTGCTCTTCTGCAGGTGTCTCTTAAAGTTTTCCACCCTTAAAAGATCTTTTGACACTCACTGCTTGCTGGTAAACTCTGGCAAAACGTCTACCAATCCAAATTAAATGATTAAATCATGTTTCGAAACAAGATTGAGGTAGATTGTGATGAAATGTCTGCTCAAGATCAATTCTAAACTCAGTGCCCTAAACGATTATGATTGAAATCTAGTCAAATAAACAGGTGTACTGCCTTCATTACAGGCAATGGGAACAAGAGAAGGGGAAACAATATGTGCAACACGAGACCAAGACACATGTTTACAAAACAGTACTGAAGACACAGGATCCAATAAGAGGATTTTAATATTACCTACAGTGTTAGAAAATATCATAACTAAAATCTTTCTGTATCAAGTTTTGTCCAGGAAAGGAAGTAAAAGCTAGAAATTAACAAGGAAATCATGACAGCTGATCAAAACTCCACCACTGAATCTACCAGAGGCCTGCAACCTTTGGCTCTCCAGATGTTTTGGACTACAACATCCATCAGCCTCATACGGAATAGTTATTGGTGAGCAATAATGGGAGTTGTAGTCCAAAACATATGGAGAGATGCAGGTTGTTGATCCCTGTACTGAACTCTTAAATGATCCAGCAGCAGACAACAACACCAAAGAGCTGTCGGGCGTTGCCTCTTTCCGTAGTGAAGCGAGGGTTACAAAACTCCTGACTCTGGACCTTGCCTGCCACCTCCTTCATTTAGCCTCGCCTGCTTGTTGTGTACAGTTAAAGAAATGGAGGGGTGCTGGAACATTTACAGTCCATACGGTCAGTCATCAACGTCCTGGCAAATTGCTGAGGTACGCCCGCTGCTCCACCAACCCTACATCCGGCACCATTAGAGTGCCAATCCTGCTTCTGCGTTTTTGTTATTAGCCCCAGTGCCTTAGTTTAGTCAAAGACAACCCATAAAGAGCTTTACCAATCTCCTCAGCATAATAAATAGACCCAGAATCTGGTTTTCATAGAAAGATTAGGGCTTTAATCAAAACAGGGTAAGTAGCCATTCTGCTCTGTGGGCTGGAATAAGGTACTAGACATCTACTCGGCACAACCTGTTCATATGATACGTTTTAAAAGAATTCTGCACTTATTTAGCCATATGTATTCTCACTGCTGCTAAACTTTCGGAAACAGTCTGATCTGATGTCACTGCAACACTTATGCAAGGTTAATTGGCCAAGTAATGACAGGATAGCCAGAAGTCCCTTAAGTATTAATGTATGTGGGCAATAATGGGTGTTGAGAGCCCACAAATCTAATGTATAAGCTTGAGCCAACGGTTAGCATTCATAAGGAGGCATTAGGGCTCACAGGTCGCATTTACAGTGGCCAGGAAATTAACTCTTAAAATCCCATCACAAGGCCAGGTGCATCTCACGAAAAGGGGAAAAAATGGATCCTGCAACCAGCTCCCTTCAGGCCCTAAAAAAATCAGGGGAGCGGATTGGCTGGGAGGGTCATTTGACATCTCCTAAGGTAGAAGGCCCTCGCCCAGTGCAATCAAACTTCTATGGGTAAATTCTGATAGACTCCTGAGAGGCTGAAGACAATTCACCCTTGCCTGTAGGGAGGTGAAAATTGCTTTTTGCCTGCATCCATGTATCTCTTTTTGTCCCCAGCCTGCATCCATTGCCCTGGAAGCCAATAAAATGCAGAGGCTAAGGTGACGCCTGTGTGCCTTGTCATCCATGCCATTTCTGGCCACACCAGAGGACACTGACCTCTAACTGACTAGGTAAGAGACATTGCACTAAAATACATCTGAACACGTTTCACTGCCCCATTTCAGAAATGATTCATCTAATTTGCTCCTATGTGACGGCTACTATAATATGGCATCACCATAGTTTGCGCCTAGGCATTACTCACTATAATTTTGACTCCCGGTGGCCTCACTTATCTTGCACACTTTCTAGGTGTCCCTCATTACAATACTGTCATTTTGTTCTTAGGTGTTCCATACGGTAGGTTAATTCCTAGGACACCCCACTATCATTTTGCTCTATTGTGATTTTGCTCATAAGTGTCCCACATTGCAGTTATGCTCCTAGGTGACCCCCACTATAATTTTTCCACACTGCGATTTGCTCACAAGTGCCCCATAGTTGTTTTGCTCCTGGGAATCCTGCGCTATAATCGTGCTCTATTGTAAATTTGCTAGGTGTCCCCGAATTTACTTTTTTCTTCTAGCTGACCCTCATTATAATTTTGCTCCACTGTGATTTGCTCAGAGGTGTTCCGACAGTGGTTTTGCTCCTGGGTGTGTTCCACTATAATTGTATTCCTGAGTGTTCCCACAGTGATTTTGCACACAGGTGTCCCCTGCTATTGCTTTTGTAGAGGAACAGTTACTTACCTCTGCAGGAAATCATGCCCTCCTTCCTCCTGTATGTTGGAAGCCTTTGATAGTGCCATGCTTGACAGCAGTAGTTGTGACCATTCCACAGCGTATATTGGAAAGAAGGTATCCAATGAGAAAACCTTATCAAATGTATCCCGAAGAGATGACAATCTGAGGGAGGAACTCCCAGAAGGAATATGAAAAAGAGCAAAAGAGGAGATGGTGATGTCACCAAAGACGAGCGTGATGCACTGAGAATACTGGCTGAAAAGAATGCATGGACCTTATAGAAACTGATGACGAATTTAAGAATCGAGTAAACTTTCATATGTGAAAAGGAAATTGCATGTGTGTGACGCACTGCATAAAATGCAAGCCCTTCAACAACTGGTCAGGTGCAGTAACGCAGGTAGACTACGTCATCCTAGAAGCTGTCTATATGTAGTGAATAGACTGCAGGCGAAGCCGCCATTGTATAGAAACTGGACATCGGTGTCATGAATTTAGTAAGCCCGGACCCATGGAGAGGAAAGGCTGAGAACTGTGTAGCAGCAAGAATTAGCTGAGATCATAAAATTGAATAGCAAAGCTGTCCGGCCTGGTGTCAAAGTTGAGGTAGCCAAAGCCGGTTATCTTTTCTTGAAAACCGTGAATGTGAGAAGCTGAATCATCCCTTGTTAAGGTGCAAAGAAAGAACACCAAGCGTGCCAAGTTTTATTCATTTAAGACATTTAAATGTTGCAAAAATGGACCAAATCATCGTCTCCGGTCACGTGAGCCAGGATCAAAATAGAGTTCAGCATGGAGTCCTAGAATGATGATAGTGTGTGCTTGCACTCCCTTATATTCACAGAGAAAAGAATAATCTGCAAGGCCAAATCTTAAGAAGAAGGAATGGGTGATGGGAGATGATGGGCTAATTGGGTGGGGAGGTAAAGTCAAGTGTACCTCGTGGCACCTGGGCCTGAGCTTGCATGCTGCTAAGTGAACCGAATGTTCCAGACATGACACGAGCGTGCCAACCAATTATAGAGGGCCGTATAATGGAGAGCCTTATAGTTTGAGAGCCAATGATATACAGTGTACTTAATAATGTTGAAGATTACATGTTGTTAGAGTTAGGCATAAATTGTCCACCTGACAGTAGACATCCAATCACAATCCCACCCCTTATAGAAAGTATACTTAGATTTTCCCCTTGAGCCTATCACAACCCCTCGTAGGTTTTCTATAATTTGCCACGTAGTATGACATCACGTCTGACATATTTTTTGTATAAAAGACTGTTTTCATGAGTAATGCACTAAGAGCTCGAGCGAATGTCCGTTGATGTCTGTTCCGTGTAACTCCCTGTTTTAGATAATTGTTAATAAAACAGCAACTTTTGACATCCTTTTGAGTTGGTTCGATTATTTGGTGTCAGAGTTATTCTGCATCCCATCCATTGCATGCACGATAGATACCCAAAGGGCCATATGCTCACTTTACTCCACTATGATTTTTCCCTAGGATCCCCTGTGTGGTTCTGGTCAGTGTCCGATTAGAAATGTGCCTCTAGGTGACTGTTATCTTAACTAGGTTGCTGGCAGACTACACATCCCATAACTACTACAGTACAGATTTCAGACACCCATATACTCTACACAAACTTAACGTATCCAACCCTAATGGAGTTTCCACACTCCTAAGACACACCATAGGGCCGTGACGCCTGAAACTTGGAGCAGCAGAAAGCTCCAGCAGTTAGCAACCCCTTCTGAAAAAGGCAAAGACAAACATCTAAACTCAGTCAACTACACCAACAGATCAAGCAGTCTATGAGGAGAAGCAAGGATGACCCCAACACAGAAAGACAGCTTTACCAAAAGGAAAGCAGCTGCCACTGTGTATTATGATGGTGCCTCCTTAGTAACCTTGAGGACTGAACATGTGGTGGCCAAAGGAGCTGAAGGTCACTTGGAGCTAGTGGATACTGATCCAAAGTATGCATACAAGGGGTCCCCAGACCACCCCAACTAGGTCACTGTACTAAGCCAGTGGGAAGCCACAGGAACGCGTGAACCCTTCACAACCCAATGGACACCTATGACCTCCTAAGGGGATGTCACATGTGTTTTTGCAACCACAGCACCCCTAAAGACATAATTGGCCACCTGGTTTATAGTCATAAGAGCTTTCACACTCCGACCACTTCTCCTGGGATACAGAACCACCAAGGGGATACCTACCAGGGCATTCACCATCCCCCACCCACGTATGCTGATATGCCGAATCCCAAGAGGTAGCCACAGGAATTTGTACCACCCTACCACCCATTCAGATATACAAGAACATAAAGTGAGTAGTGAAAGGAACAATCATACCTCCTTTGCTTATATTCATAACCCCACCATCTCTAATCCTACCAAATGATAACCACATGGAAAGGGGGATGTTCATAACCCTTAGGGAAACTCCTTTTCATAAGGTTATACCCCCTTAAGAACCATGTGTGCTCCTTCACCAGACCTAAACATCTTGTGACAAAATAAATCATCTCCCTTTAAGAGAACCACATTGCTACCATTTAAAGCCCTGAGTGAGATAATACATTATTGTCTCCACCACTAAAGCCTGAGGAACCATTTTACATTATGACTCACACTGGCATAGCCTGCGGATGCCCTGCTGTTAGAAAGTCATACTCAAAGAGGAACTGATCTGCACGAAACACACGAGCACAGGAACAAATAAACCTAATTCTCCCTGCAACGCAAGAGTTGCTAACTTGCAAGTTCCCGCTGATTACAGATGTTAAAGTGTAGCAGACAGCTTCCCATGCTTTTCAAGAACTTTTACAACTCCACATCTACACACTAGGAATGCAGAATAATCCATGCAATGATAACATGACTACCCAGAGGCGGGAGGGAGACTTCACACCTGTCCATGGCCCTTGTGAAATCCAAGATGGCAGCAGACCTCCATATAACCTCAGTCCAGCTATACTTCAAGTCACATGGCCACCAACACATGGCCCAATCACAGTACAACGATCAATGCAAAGTATATAAGAAAGCCACTTCAATCTGGCATGGTGGGGAGTTCAAGTAGGAGTTGGAAAAAGGAGTTTTGATGGAGAGTGGAGACGGGGAGGAGAGGAGAGGAGGAGATAGCAGGAGACAGGTGAAAAAAGAGTTTTCATCAGAGAAGATTTGATGGGGAGTGAAGTAGGCACATCATCAGGAGAGGTTTGGGATGTGATTTGAGCAAGGGTGACTTTTCATCAGGGAAATAAGAGTTGTTGTTGCGCGGAGGAGGTGGACCAGCTGAAAGACAGCGTGTGTTAGGGGAAGGTTGCAGGATATTTTGGGGAGGAAAGAGGAGCCAGGGGGAAGTAAATCAAAGAGGTTGGAGGGAGAAGCTTACATCAAGGATAAAGGGAATTGTTAACAGGAAGGGAAGAGTTGTGAGGAAGCTGGAGGAGAATTGGTACATCTAAGAGGAGTGAGTGTGGGGTGGTTGGAGAAGAACCATCAGAGAAACTACAGACAAGGAGCGAGAAGGAAGTTAAAACCCTGAACATCAGTGGCAGAGGGAGAAGAGCTAGAAGAGGAGATATAACTACTGCACCTCATAATAAGGGAGGAGACCAGGTAACCCTATAGATAAAGATCAGAAAGATTACAGTGGACCAAGTCAGTCCAGGGCTGAATCTGGAGTTGGTGGGACAGGTTGCGAGATTATGCATTCTTGCTGGGGATAAGGGCGCAAAGCATGTGTGGGGTAAGAGAGAGGATGCTCCAGGAGCCAGGAGTCAAGAGCACGGAGTGACTTGTCAAATAGAGAATTCCCTGAACCTGACTCTGAGACCTGTAACAGCAGTTCATCAAACTTTTCCAAAGCCTATGAAACATTGACGATGGAGACCCTGATCACCATATCCAATGGACAAGTGTTCAGGAAACCTGTGAAAACTGCAACCCAAAGACAAAGATCAGGGCCATAGATTGGACATTCAGGAGGGACCAAACATAGGCCAACTACTGGAACTTTGTAAGAGACTATGTACTGTACATTGACTTTCCATGAGAGACTGTGACGGAAGAGTTACAAACACCTAAGAGGTCTTAGAGAGAAACAAGCAGATTTTCTATTTCTTTATTGCTACCCCATTACTTTTAGTTAGCCCCTACACTTGCTTCACCTGAATCATGTTATGCCCTGTAAAAGTCTAATAAAATCTTTAGTTTAACACTGGCCTTGGTCTTGCCTTATGTCCCACACTCGGTCTACTCTGTGACACTACATTTCTAGAAGAATAAACTCCCCAGGAATGGATCATCCCATCTACTCAATACCAGTTAACAAAGTCACCCAAGGAACAGATTCCAAGAGAAAACTACAACCATCAAACAGACCATAAATGCTACCTTTCAACCTATTAACACAGCCTGCACACAAACCCCAAACAACTGGGAGCCAAGAAGAAAGAACCAGGAACAGCAGCATAGCAATAAAAAAAAGAAAGCAATGAAACCTTCCAATATACACCAAAGCCCAAATGGGAAACTCAAACGCACTACGCAGAACACCCACCCACTCAGAACTGTAAAGGCCCAGACACCTCAAACCAACCGAAACCGATCACAAAACTAGCTGAGAAGCACGACAGAAGCACCACTAGGGAGGATAGCTCAGCGACAACGTGTGCGCCTTGGAAGCAAGATGACACGGAGCAACACAGGTTCGATCCCCTTGTCCACGCTTAGAAACCTCTGGGTATTAAGCGCGTTATAAATAACCTATCATATCATATTGCAAATCCCTCATTGTCCAAGCAAATCTATCCTTCATATGTATGTATCCACCTTCCTCCTATAACCCCACTTTCATGGAGAGATGCATATACCCCTTTGTGTACCTTGTGATGGAGTTTGTGATGGAGCATGAACACTGAAGTGTACTGCAATATTTTCTTCTCCTACATGCATAACCTACAGCACGAACAAGTTATAAAAGGAGACACACATTCCCCTTGACACACCCTGGGCCACGTTTTCAGCAAAAAAGGGCCTGGCAATAACATTCCCTTCAATGCACATACTCTAGAGTGGCAAGCTAGTGGTACCTTTCATGATTGACCTGCCAACTCGCACACTTCCAAAAAACAAGGGAGAGACACGTCAACCAGATGAGCTTGGAATACTCTCCAACTAGTGGATCAAAACAAACGAATGGAAAACATCAAAGCGGGTCTATCAGCCAAACATTACAGACTCCCAGAGGAAGAAGCACAGACCGCTACTGGACACACAAGCACCCACAAATCTATTCACCCCATCGAACAAAAAAGAAGCAGCTAGATGGTTTACTCCAAAACCGCACACCTTCAAGAAAATGCGCTGGAAGCTAGATCAGGAATTGAGAAGCTAAAGAAGAAGATGAAGCAGTATACGAAGATCAGATCCAACACTGCCAAGTGTCTATTCTAAAAATCAAAGAAGCTCCAACTTTGCAGAACACATCAGAAAGGCAACACGCCTACAGAAAGAGATTAGAATTATGAATGAAATAAAAAAAACAGACTCATGCAAAAAGAAAAACTCAACACATTCTCAAGAATGTTGCAGCATCATCGCTAGCCACTTCAAACAAAGCAGAGACCTTTCAACAAGCCAAAGACTCAGCACAAACAGATACACAAGAAGAACCATCTCACAAAGATCCCAGGTCAAGCCCGCCCATTCCCATCCGCTTCCAACCCATCACTGGAGGGGAATTCTCCAAATTGGTCAAAGAAAACCGCAGTGAAAGGATCACCAACTGACCCCTAACCTCCAAGAATTTTCCAAGACATTCTTCGCAATGAAACGCTGAACAAACTCTACCAGGAGCACATGAACTCACCACGGGGATAGGCATCGTACCACAATAATTCAAGATGGCGTTTATCAAACTTCTACTCAAAAGCCCAACAGGAAATCCTGATGACCACACAGGTTGCAGCCCAATTTCCAACATGCCATTCCAATCATGGAGTGCTAAATGAATACATGCAAATCCTTCATTTTATCGTATTATTATTATTATTTTTGTATTTATTGAGCATGAACCTTGCTTCGTAAAGCAATTGAATGCTTTACAATCCCAGGTGGAGGAACACAATGGGGGAAGCAGAGAAACAAGGGAGTGGGGAGCCAACAGGGGAGTGTGAGGGCAGGCAATTGGCTGCAAGGGATCTACAAGCAACCAGAGGGGGAGATGGTGGGGAGCAGATCACCGAGTCTCAGGTAGGGTGGTGAGTGCATTAAAAGCATATTGATAAACATCACTTCACCACACACTTCTGTAGGCTTCAGACCCATGAGAGAAACAAAATCAGAGCTCTAATAGATAAATGATGACAAAGGACCAACACAGATACCAACCTCAACCCTGCCCTCATGCTCCACTACTAATCAAAAGACTCCAGGACACAGGACTGAGCAAGGCTGTAGTATGACGGATGACCTCATTCCTTAAGCTCAGAACAGAAATCACCTACAGATCGAACAGATGAAACATAACCTGTGAGATATCACAATGATACAGACATGGCCTTACCCACTGCAGCTACACAGGCAACACCCAGATCACCTCCAAACTCACAGCCAACGAAGACAGACGCTGGCCTCACAAGATGCCTTGCACAAGTGAACTCATTGATGACTATAAACGACCTTAGACTCAACCCATACACAATTGGTTGATTTGCCTTGCTAAAGCAACACTTCAAATGGCTTAAAGAGATGGGCAATTGCCTGGAGAATCCCACAGTGATGAAGAATTTATGAAGGCTAATGGACAGCAGACTGGCCCTGAAACCACAAATTAGCAGAGCTGTTAGTGTTGTTTTCACCTAAGTGTAATTAGGCAGACAATGCCTTTTTACACCTCCGGTGATACCAATGGTTCTTATAAGTCTTCAATGGTTAGATCAATGGTTCTTACAAGTCAACAGCATAATTATATACATTCTGGGTCATCTGCTAAAGATATGCAATGAACCCAGAATCCAGCCATAAGATTGCTTCTGATACTCGATCAGAGAGCAAATCCCAAAAGCATTAAGAACATTCTACTAGCTAGTGGTGAAGACTATAATACACATCAAAGCACTCAGCATCACCCACAGCTCCCTACAGGGGCGTAGAGCCGAATTCATCAAAAGGGAAAAGCACCCCACACCACTTCAGGAGGCCACTAAGATCCAGCAGTGACATCCACCTTACACCTGCACGATGCAGCAGAAATAGCCATGATGGCTGTGCCTTTTCCAACATGACAGCCAGGCTATGGAACCCACTTCCTATGAGAATGTGCACAATCCAGGCTCATCTAACCTTCCGGATAACACTAAAGACTAGGTTGTTCAACCATAACGCCTCGCAAAACACAGATGCAACCAACCAGGCTGGCTCATTCATACATAATGGGTGGTGACCTGCCCCTCGTGCACCCATTATGGAGGAGAAAGCAGTCTAGATACAAGTGCAGAGAGAGCAGTGCACGGAAATGTTCGACTCTCCCTGCAGTAATCCTATATTCTAGAACACAACCCAATGAGCCATGCTTGGCGGGGATGTACAGCTCTTCCACCCAGGCATGGCCCACAGGACATGCTGTCGAGGTCATTGCAGGAAGATGGGGCACGCCTGCCCTCCTGTGCACCATTCTCTCATTGTAGCCTACTTTTTTATTTATTTATTTAGCATTTTTAAAGCGCTCACACAGCCCGCGGGCATCGAGTATTTATAACGCTCTTAAATACCCAGAGGTTTCTAAGCGCGGACCCGGGGATCGAACCTGTGTTGCTCGTTACTTCCAAGGCGAGCACGTTGCCGTTGAGTTGGAAGTCTTGAGCGTTCATTTTTCATGGACACATGCCTGCGGCACTGAAACGAGATTCCCTGATTCCCCGGGGTCCCTGGTGTGATGCTATGTGAAGTCCTTCCTAGGCGTGGAGCAGCAGAGAAACTAGACCGAAATTGTCAAGTAAGTTGGTGTGTGTCTGTATGTATGTGTGGGGGGATGTGCCAGGGGCAAGGCCTATTTGTTTGACCATGAGCACCAGCACCATGAAAGCAATTTAAAGTGGCAATGCAGGCATATGTTGGGGGTACCAGTGTCATGATTGTGGAAAGTACCAATGCTGACATGTATTGGTTGCACCGGCATCATGAATGCGATTTAAAGTGGCACTCTGGACATATATTGGGACAGCAGCATCATGAACACGATTTAAAGTGGCAATGCAGGCATATGTTGGGGGTACCAGTGTCATGATTGTGGAAAGTACCAATGCTGACATGTATTGGTTGCACCGGCATCATGAATGCGATTTAAAGTGGCACTCTGGACATATATTGGGGCAGCAGCATCATGAACACGATTTAAAGTGGCAATGCAGGCATATGTTGGGGGTACCAGTGTCATGATTGTGGAAAGTACCAATGCTGACATGTATTGGTTGCACCGGCATCATGAATGCGATTTAAAGTGGCACTCTGGACATATATTGGGACAGCAGCATCATGAACACGATTTAAAGTGGCAATAGTTACATATAGTGTGGACACTCGCATCAGGACATCGTTTTACAAAGGCAATAACAGCGTCATAACAGTATTTTTCATTGGCAATAATGATATAACGTATGGACAGTAGCATCGTGAACGTTTTTTAAAGGAGCAATGATGACAAAGATGTGCTGCACCAGCATAAGAAGAGTGAGAGAAAGAGCCAATGTTGAGATGCTGTGTCCACTGGCATCCCGGAAGGCATTTACAGTGGCATTGATGGCGTCTCGTGCGGACTCCAGCATGCATTGTTGAGATTATTGGGTGGCTGTGCAGCATTTATTACAGTTTTCGCTTCAATCTTGTTGTCGCTGCCACATAAAGCCTTACTTGTATCACACTGTGGCAGAACTAAGCCTGGAGACAAGGAGAGCGCCAATGAAATGAAAGCAGCTACATGTCGCTTTTACAGGGTGGCCGACTTCCAGTGAATGTCACGTTCGGAATCCCAGTGTTCACTGGGCTGTTTTCATGTCGCCTATAGATCCATGCCCTCAGCCCGAGCAGGGTTCAGTCAAGCAGAACAATCTGTGGAGTAGGGGATGTATGGGGCTCCCCCAAGGTTGCCAGTTCAATGCTCAAGCTTGGGAGCACTGATAGAAATATGGCGCCTGGTGAACCTCAAGTCGTGGGTGTGCATGAGGCCTTCTGTGGCAATTGGACAGCCGCCAGCACTGTCCTGTCGTGTTAAATGTGTCTGAGAGACGCTGGCATTCGTGTGGAAGCCTGAGGCCCCTGCACACAGAGACTGTGGTACATGAGCCCGGACCCTCCTGGCTGATCAGCTTACTCTGGAAACGCCTGTCTGATTCGGCCAAGGCTACCTCCTCGTACCTCGAGCCTTCAGGTGAGTCACACACTAGCAGGGCATGGTATAATCACCCCCTCCACATCATAGTCAGGGGTGCACTGGCCTATAGGGATCTCTCGAGGTTTCCAGGTAGGCTTCTGCATCTTGGGCCTCTTTTGTGTGGGATTTCCAATTTTTCCCACAGGGTTGTGCTTGCAGAAAATGTGTAATATGGGGCCACTTTGAACATTATTTCCAGGGCCTCTTTTGGTTCCCAGTCCACCACTGATTATAGTCAAGGCTAAATTGATCTGCTGGGGTCCTGCAGATATGCCTCAGCTTCCGATGGCCCACCGGGGGCCCGTGCGGTGACAGAGTGCCGGGGAAGCAGGGCGCTGGGCGTGATGCATGCTCTGCCAGGGCTCCTGGGTTACTATTCTTAGCTGCTTGCCGTGACCCAGATAGCCAGGTGTTTTTATACTGCGCTTTGGTTACACCTCGCCATTTCTCAACACATTATTGTTTCCAGGATATGAAAGTTTGCTGACAGAAATAAAAGCTGGGAGAAAGATTATGAGGCTGAGTTTCTATGCAAACGATGCCGGATAGATGCACGCCTCATAAATGTCCCTCTTTTCCAAAGCACATTTCATCCACAGATTTTCCCACTCATAATCCTCTTCTCTTATAATACAGGACAGCCTGCAATTTCCATATAAAAGCCTGGAAGTATGCTTTTTTTATTACAGGCTATTTGTGACATCACAACTGGCCTGTAATAGGACAATTGCATCACAACTGCTTGCTAATCAGTTATTATGCTTCAGCTGTGCCGTCGCAATGCCTGCTGCTTGAGCCGGCAAAAGTCAGAATTCCAGCTGTCACTGCAGCAGTTAATTAAAGCCATTAAAAGGTTTTCAAATTCCTTGCTTGATAGTTTTATGCAACACTTTACAGCGCTTAATTGCCAAAGAACTGTTTATGGTCGAATTGTTGCACTGCAGAAGTTCAACAAATGCGAGCAAGAAGCTACGTTATTATTTATATTAAAGTGCAAAATGAAAACTTTATTTTGTCAATATATTTTATTTACATTTTTTAACCGTTTTTCAGCAGCACATTCAAAGCTGAATTTGAACTTTTTAAAATCCAAACGGATTCTAAATTGATTATATGGATCAGCAAATGGAAGCTCTTCTCGATTGCATTAAGCAAGAGTCCAGGCATGAAAGGGGATGACAGGACTTGAAAAGGCACATTTAATACTGAAAGAGTTGTGCACTATTTCAATAGTATTTATATATCCACATTTGGTGTGCTAAATGCATTTGTTTTTTTGGGGTGTGAATGTCACTTTTCACTGGCATCATATAAAGCATGCCTTTGTTAAACACTGCAAAAGGGTGCCATTTCACATCATCTTGTGATATGATTAAGTCTTTAAAGACAGCCTACAAGCCATTTTTTATAATTTTGTGGAATTGCATTCTGGTATTTGTAGGTTTCAAGATGGGGTGAAAACGCAACATGTGTTCTCTTTTTGCTTAACATATTTCTATAAGGATATCTATATTGCTGGAGTACTTCAGTTATGATGTGTATACTTTTCAATTCTGATTCATAAAACAAAGTATTGTTAAAAGCCAAACGTCATGGTGAGGAGGTTAAAGGATCAGAGGGCAGATTTGTTGGGATTTGGCAAAAGAGGTTGCTGGACTGAAGATGTTCACCCTGCCCACTGCTGATTTTCAGGGTACAAGCTGAGATTACATCTGGGTTGACAGTGTCCGCCCACTTTATTTTCACAATGCCAACTCCATCCCCCTTGGGTGTTTTTGAGGCAAGCATGAAAAAAAGCTTCTTTGCTCAAGTTTTCGCCCACCAGAATTTGAACCCACAAAACCATATGAAAGTGTCTTCAAAGCACATGTCTTCTATTGGCATTTTGCTTTCAATAGAATATTTCAATATAGATTTTCGGTTAAAAGGTGCACACCTTTTATACTTTGCCAGCAGTGTTCTAGGAAAATCTCCCGTAGCTGTTATTTTTTAGGGTTTGATTCTGTGAAAGGCAATGCTCATTTCTATTTTGAATTTTCTTCAAATAAAAAAGGCCATTTGAATTAAATTTGCGTATTTCACTTTAGGATGCGTTTAGTCCCTGTGCCTATGTTAACGATCAGCCACACTTTCTTCTGAACTTCAGCCCTACTGATGACATACGAAGACCTGTGGAATTGCTCACTCTGACTGCCTCAGTACAAGAGATTTGCTTGGGATACCAACAGAGCTGGAAGGGGTCTTTTCTGTCACTTGTGTACTTGGAGTGAGGTCTCTGACATAGCCAGGATGCTTGTTTGCACCCGCCAGGTAGGCTAACACAGTGCCAAAGCCTCCAAACGTTTCTCTTACCTAGGCCAGTCGGTCCCGCTGGGACACCTCAGGTCTGCGCCCTTTGTTCACGGCTCTGGGTGACATTTTTATCAAGGACAAGTCACTCAAAACCGTAATTATATCACATTTTGGGTGCACCAGTGCCATGGAAGTGGTTTAAAGTGGAATTGATATATAGTTTGGAAAAGAAGCAGCATGAAAGAAATTGCGCTATTTTAAACTATTATTTTGGACATTTCCTTTGATCGGAGGTCAACTGCCTGCTCCGCCCTTCTACACCCTGCCTCCTTCAGGCACCACCCCCCAATATTCTAATGACAGGTTATTTATAACGCGCTTAGTACCCAGAGGTTTCTAAGCGCGGACACGGGGATCGAACCCATGTTGCTCCGTGTCGTCTTGCTTCCAAGGTGAGAACGTTGCCGCTGAGCTATCCTCCCGAGACGTCTCTCGCCCCCAGACCCCCCGCCCCGGACATTGTGGGATATCCCGCCACATTTTTTACATTTCCACTACTGAAATCGAGCCCAAAGTTTATAAAGCAATATGGATGTTTACAAAGAAGAGGAAAGCCAAAATGACACAAGGAGAATGTGACATTATGTATACCAATATGTGTCTAGGTTGTTAGGGAAAAAAAGTACCTTGTATTGTATTGACAGCTGGGAAGCAAAACAGGGATTAGGAAATCCACTAGATTTTCGATGTCATGTGTCAAGCAAGGTAGGGGAGGGAGGGAGGGAGAGAGAGATGGGCAGAGAGAGAGAGAGAGAGAGAGAGAGAGAGAGAGAGAGCGAGAGATGGACAGAGAGAGAATTAATGTGGGGGCCTTGGGCATACATGGAGCCTATTATTCGGAGGAGCCTCATGCCAGTCCAGGTTTTTGCTTTGAATACTGGGACTTGTAGTTTTGGCCATTTTAGTATGTACCTGAAGGATACGTTTGATATAGGAGTATAGAGAGGTGAGCTCCCATGACTCATTGTTACTTTTTACACGGCCCCCTACTAGCCTGCAGTCTGGTCTGTCCTGCGTAAGAGCGAGCGGTGCTAGGGTGCGGGGGAAGGTTACTGCAGAGATGAAGGATGGATGGATGGAAATAGGACAGATCAGATAAGAAGGAAAATACACCCCCTCTCCTGAAGTTCTCTTTCTCAGTCCCTGCGTGCATGAGTCTGGATTAGTCCACAGCTGTCTGTCTGTTGACCCCCGAACTGGTTGCCTACACCCTCACTCTGGCACTAGATATCCCTGGCAGCCTCACGGAAACATGTCCCCGATCCGCCCGGACCATGTCATGCTAGCTGTCTCTATCCTTGCCCGCAGAACAAACCACCTGCTGGTTTGTCTGCGCCCCCCTCCCTCAAATGTCCTCCCTGCCTCACAGCTATCTCTTGCTAATTCCCCAGCCATCTCACACGTTCCTTGACCTTTGACACAAGCTCCGATGCTCTTTCGGGTCCCAGGTGAGCCTGGAGCTAGTTCTTGCACTCCTAAAATGCGGCCGCGGTTACCACAGCAACAGGATCACGCAGCCAGTGAGCATCTCCTCCATAGCAACAGCGTTCACACCGTCCTCCCAGGGGATGCGCCTGACATGGCCCTCCATTCCTTCTCTTATCCTTTCTACGATCCTCTCTCCTCAGCCCCTCTTCTGTCACCAACCCCCTCCATCTCTAACTTCCTCGAACCTCTCACCTTATAACTATCACTCCTTCATCCGCTCTCTCTCTCCCTCCCCCGATTCTTTTTTCACAGACT
Organism: Ambystoma mexicanum; assembly: GCF_040938575.1. NCBI lineage: Eukaryota > Metazoa > Chordata > Amphibia > Caudata > Ambystomatidae > Ambystoma > Ambystoma mexicanum. Next base: position 1,095,119,144 of record NC_090929.1, read on the forward strand.
GGCAACCGCCCCCCCTACTCCCCTCGTTTCCACGGCCCTCATGCTCCCAATGGACTCTCGCTTCCTTTCGACGCTATTTACCCGTAGTCCGTCCTCCCCCACCCCCGTTTCGCATTCGCCCCACGCCCCCGCTACCAGCTTACCTTCCTTCTTGTCTCGCTACCAGCTAACCTTCCTTCTTGTCTCGCTACCAGCTAACCTTCCTTCTTGTCTCGCTACCAGCTAACCGTCCTTCTTGTCTCGCTACCAGCTTACCTTCCTTCTTGTCTCGCTACCAGCTAACCTTCCTTCTTGTCTCGCTACCAGCTAACCTTCCTTCTTGTCTCGCTACCAGCTAACCTTCCTTCTTGTCTCGCTACCAGCTTACCTTCCTTCTTGTCTCGCTACCAGCTTACCTTCCTTCTTGTCTCGCTACCAGCTAACCTTCCTTCTTGTCTCGCTACCAGCTTACCTTCCTTCTTGTCTCGCTACCAGCTTACCTTCCTTCTTGTCTCGCTACCAGTTTACCTTCCTTCTTGTCTCGCTACCAGCTAACCTTCCTTCTTGTCTCGCTACCAGCTAACCTTCCTTCTTGTCTCGCTACCAGCTTACCTTCCTTCTTGTCTCGCTACCAGCTCACCTTCCTTCTTGTCTCGCTACCAGCTAACCTTCCTTCTTGTCTCGCTACCAGCTCACCTTCCTTCTTGTCTCGCTACCAGCTCACCTTCCTTCTTGTCTCGCTACCAGCTCACCTTCCTTCTTGTCTCGCTACCAGCTCACCTTCCTTCTTGTCTCGCTACCAGCTAACCTTCCTTCTTGTCTCGCTACCAGCTTACCTTCCTTCTTGTCTCGCTACCAGCTTACCTTCCTTCTTGTCTCGCTACCAGCTAACCTTCCTTCTTGTCTCGCTACCAGCTAACCTTCCTTCTTGTCTCGCTACCAGCCTACCTTCCTTCTTGTCTCGCTACCAGCTAACCTTCCTTCTTGTCTCGCTACCAGCTTACCTTCCTTCTTGTCTCGCTACCAGCTAACCTTCCTTCTTGTCTCGCTACCAGCTAACCTTCCTTCTTGTCTCGCTACCAGCTAACCTTCCTTCTTGTCTCGCTACCAGCTAACCTTCCTTCTTGTCTCGCTACCAGCTTACCTTCCTTCTTGTCTCGCTACCAGCTTACCTTCCTTCTTGTCTCGCTACCAGCTAACCTTCCTTCTTGTCTCGCTACCAGCTTACCTTCCTTCTTGTCTCGCTACCAGCTAACCTTCCTTCTTGTCTCGCTACCAGCTTACCCTCCTTCTTGTCTCGCTACCAGCTAACCTTCCTTCTTGTCTCGCTACCAGCTTACCTTCCTTCTTGTCTCGCTACCAGCTAACCTTCCTTCTTGTCTCGCTACCAGCTTACCTTCCTTCTTGTCTCGCTACCAGCTCACCTTCCTTCTTGTCTCGCTGCCAGCTAACCTTCCTTCTTGTCTCGCTACCAGCTCACCTTCCTTCTTGTCTCGCTACCAGCTTACCTTCCTTCTTGTCTCGCTACCAGCTCACCTTCCTTCTTGTCTCGCTACCAGCTTACCTTCCTTCTTGTCTCGCTGCCAGCTCACCTTCCTTCTTGTCTCGCTACCAGCTCACCTTCCTTCTTGTCTCGCTACCAGCTCACCTTCCTTCTTGTCTCGCTACCAGCTAACCTTCCTTCTTGTCTCGCTACCAGCTCACCTTCCTTCTTGTCTCGCTACCAGCTTACCTTCCTTCTTGTCTTGCTACCAGCTAACCTTCCTTCTTGTCTCGCTACCAGCTTACCTTCCTTCTTGTCTCGCTACCAGCTTACCTTCCTTCTTGTCTCGCTACCAGCTTACCTTCCTTCTTGTCTCGCTACCAGCTTACCTTCCTTCTTGTCTCGCTACCAGCTAACCTTCCTTCTTGTCTCGCTACCAGCTCACCTTCCTTCTTGTCTCGCTACCAGCTCACCTTCCTTCTTGTCTCGCTACCAGCTAACCTTCCTTCTTGTCTCGCTACCAGCTAACCTTCCTTCTTGTCTCGTTACCAGCTTACCTTCCTTCTTGTCTCGCTACCAGCTCACCTTCCTTCTTGTCTCGCTACCAGCTCACCTTCCTTCTTGTCTCGCTACCAGCTTACCTTCCTTCTTGTCTCGCTACCAGCTCACCTTCCTTCTTGTCTCGCTACCAGCTTACCTTCCTTCTTGTCTCGCTACCAGCTCACCTTCCTTCTTGTCTCGCTACCAGCTTACCTTCCTTCTTGTCTCGCTACCAGCTCACCTTCCTTCTTGTCTCGCTACCAGCTTACCTTCCTTCTTGTCTCGCTACCAGCTCACCTTCCTTCTTGTCTCGCTACCAGCTTACCTTCCTTCTTGTCTCGCTACCAGCTAACCTTCCTTCTTGTCTCGCTACCAGCTCACCTTCCTTCTTGTCTCGCTACCAGCTTACCTTCCTTCTTGTCTCGCTACCAGCTCACCTTCCTTCTTGTCTCGCTACCAGCTCACCTTCCTTCTTGTCTCGCTACCAGCTCACCTTCCTTCTTGTCTCGCTACCAGCTCACCTTCCTTCTTGTCTCGCTACCAGCTCACCTTCCTTCTTGTCTCGCTACCAGCTCACCTTCCTTCTTGTCTCGCTACCAGCTCACCTTCCTTCTTGTCTCGCTACCAGCTCACCTTCCTTCTTGTCTCGCTACCAGCTCACCTTCCTTCTTGTCTCGCTACCAGCTAACCTTCCTTCTTGTCTCGCTACCAGCTAACCTTCCTTCTTGTCTCGCTACCAGCTCACCTTCCTTCTTGTCTCGCTACCAGCTCACCTTCCTTCTTGTCTCGCTACCAGCTTACCTTCCTTCTTGTCTCGCTACCAGCTTACCTTCCTTCTTGTCTCGCTACCAGCTTACCTTCCTTCTTGTCTCGCTACCAGCTAACCTTCCTTCTTGTCTCGCTACCAGCTTACCTTCCTTCTTGTCTCGCTACCAGCTTACCTTCCTTCTTGTCTCGCTACCAGCTAACCTTCCTTCTTGTCTCGCTACCAGCTAACCTTCCTTCTTGTCTCGCTACCAGCTAACCTTCCTTCTTGTCTCGCTACCAGCTTACCTTCCTTCTTGTCTCGCTACCCGCTTACCTTCCTTCTTGTCTCGCTACCAGCTAACCTTCCTTCTTGTCTCGCTACCAGCTAACCTTCCTTCTTGTCTCGCTACCAGCTTACCTTCCTTCTTGTCTCGCTACCAGCTTACCTTCCTTCTTGTCTCGCTACCAGCTTACCTTCCTTCTTGTCTCGCTACCAGCTAACCTTCCTTCTTGTCTCGCTACCAGCTTACCTTCCTTCTTGTCTCGCTACCAGCTAACCTTCCTTCTTGTCTCGCTACCAGCTAACCTTCCTTCTTGTCTCGCTACCAGCTCACCTTCCTTCTTGTCTCGCTACCAGCTAACCTTCCTTCTTGTCTCGCTACCAGCTCACCTTCCTTCTTGTCTCGCTACCAGCTTACCTTCCTTCTTGTCTCGCTACCAGCTTACCTTCCTTCTTGTCTCGCTACCAGCTAACCTTCCTTCTTGTCTCGCTACCAGCTTACCTTCCTTCTTGTCTCGCTACCAGCTTACCTTCCTTCTTGTCTCGCTACCAGCTTACCTTCCTTCTTGTCTCGCTACCAGCTTACCTTCCTTCTTGTCTCGCTACCAGCTTACCTTCCTTCTTGTCTCGCTACCAGCTAACCTTCCTTCTTGTCTCGCTACCAGCTAACCTTCCTTCTTGTCTCGCTACCAGCTAACCTTCCTTCTTGTCTCGCTACCAGCTCACCTTCCTTCTTGTCTCGCTACCAGCTTACCTTCCTTCTTGTCTCGCTACCAGCTTACCTTCCTTCTTGTCTCGCTACCAGCTCACCTTCCTTCTTGTCTCGCTACCAGCTAACCTTCCTTCTTGTCTCGCTACCAGCTTACCTTCCTTCTTGTCTCGCTACCAGCTCACCTTCCTTCTTGTCTCGCTACCAGCTTACCTTCCTTCTTGTCTCGCTACCAGCTAACCTTCCTTCTTGTCTCGCTACCAGCTTACCTTCCTTCTTGTCTCGCTACCAGCTTACCTTCCTTCTTGTCTCGCTACCAGCTTACCTTCCTTCTTGTCTCGCTACCAGCTTACCTTCCTTCTTGTCTCGCTACCAGCTAACCTTCCTTCTTGTCTCGCTACCAGCTCACCTTCCTTCTTGTCTCGCTACCAGCTTACCTTCCTTCTTGTCTCGCTACCAGCTAACCTTCCTTCTTGTCTCGCTACCAGCTTACCTTCCTTCTTGTCTCGCTACCAGCTCACCTTCCTTCTTGTCTCGCTACCAGCTTACCTTCCTTCTTGTCTCGCTACCAGCTCACCTTCCTTCTTGTCTCGCTACCAGCTTACCTTCCTTCTTGTCTCGCTACCAGCTCACCTTCCTTCTTGTCTCGCTACCAGCTTACCTTCCTTCTTGTCTCGCTACCAGCTCACCTTCCTTCTTGTCTCGCTACCAGCTAACCTTCCTTCTTGTCTCGCTACCAGCTTACCTTCCTTCTTGTCTCGCTACCAGCTAACCTTCCTTCTTGTCTCGCTACCAGCTAACCTTCCTTCTTGTCTCGCTACCAGCTAACCTTCCTTCTTGTCTCGCTACCAGCTAACCTTCCTTCTTGTCTCGCTACCAGCTCACCTTCCTTCTTGTCTCGCTACCAGCTCACCTTCCTTCTTGTCTCGCTACCAGCTTACCTTCCTTCTTGTCTCGCTACCAGCTCACCTTCCTTCTTGTCTCGCTACCAGCTTACCTTCCTTCTTGTCTCGCTACCAGCTTACCTTCCTTCTTGTCTCGCTACCAGCTCACCTTCTTTCTTGTCTCGCTACCAGCTTACCTTCCTTCTTGTCTCGCTACCAGCTCACCTTCCTTCTTGTCTCGCTACCAGCTTACCTTCCTTCTTGTCTCGCTACCAGCTCACCTTCCTTCTTGTCTCGCTACCAGCTAACCTTCCTTCTTGTCTCGCTACCAGCTTACCTTCCTTCTTGTCTCGCTACCAGCTAACCTTCCTTCTTGTCTCGCTACCAGCTAACCTTCCTTCTTGTCTCGCTACCAGCTAACCTTCCTTCTTGTCTCGCTACCAGCTAACCTTCCTTCTTGTCTCGCTACCAGCTCACCTTCCTTCTTGTCTCGCTACCAGCTCACCTTCCTTCTTGTCTCGCTACCAGCTCACCTTCCTTCTTGTCTCGCTACCAGCTCACCTTCCTTCTTGTCTCGCTACCAGCTCACCTTCCTTCTTGTCTCGCTACCAGCTAACCTTCCTTCTTGTCTCGCTACCAGCTCACCTTCCTTCTTGTCTCGCTACCAGCTAACCTTCCTTCTTGTCTCGCTACCAGCTAACCTTCCTTCTTGTCTCGCTACCAGCTCACCTTCCTTCTTGTCTCGCTACCAGCTCACCTTCCTTCTTGTCTCGCTACCAGCTCACCTTCCTTCTTGTCTCGCTACCAGCTTACCTTCCTTCTTGTCTCGCTACCAGCTCACCTTCCTTCTTGTCTCGCTACCAGCTCACCTTCCTTCTTGTCTCGCTACCAGCTCACCTTCCTTCTTGTCTCACTACCAGCTTACCTTCCTTCTTGTCTCGCTACCAGCTAACCTTCCTTCTTGTCTCGCTACCAGCTTACCTTCCTTCTTGTCTCGCTACCAGCTAACCTTCCTTCTTGTCTCGCTAGCAGCTTACCTTCCTTCTTGTCTCGCTACCAGCTAACCTTCCTTCTTGTCTCGCTACCAGCTCACCTTCCTTCTTGTCTCGCTACCAGCTAACCTTCCTTCTTGTCTCGCTACCAGCTAACCTTCCTTCTTGTCTCGCTACCAGCTTACCTTCCTTCTTGTCTCGCTACCAGCTAACCTTCCTTCTTGTCTCGCTACCAGCTAACCTTCCTTCTTGTCTCGCTACCAGCTTACCTTCCTTCTTGTCTCGCTACCAGCTCACCTTCCTTCTTGTCTCGCTACCAGCTTACCTTCCTTCTTGTCTCGCTACCAGCTCACCTTCCTTCTTGTCTCGCTACCAGCTTACCTTCCTTCTTGTCTCGCTACCAGCTTACCTTCCTTCTTGTCTCGCTACCAGCTAACCTTCCTTCTTGTCTCGTTGAGTTGTTCGATGATTTATTTAATTGTTGAGACTCTCGATTGCATTCCCCGTTTATATGTCAGGTGTATTATATGTATTGACGCTTGCAATGTCTGGGTGAACTAATGTGATAATGAGAGACTGCTTTACTTGTTTTCAATGTCCCTAACGGCAGCTGGAGCTCGTCTTGCATAAGAAAACCACATACCTCTCTCTTCAGTGTCTCTTGGCTTCCTGCCTTCTCTCCTCGCATACATCTGCTCTCTTTCTCTCATCTCTCTCTCTCTCTCTCTCTCTCTCTCTCTCTCTCTCTCTATATATATATATATATATATTCTAACTTCCCGTGCTTTAAGGTTTCCCATGCACCCTCTCCCCCTCTATCCCTTCTTCCTTTCCTTAGTCCCTCTCCATGGCTCCACCCTTTCCCCCCCCCCTATCCGTTTTTCCCTCACCATCTTCACTCATCTTCCCAGTACTCTCTCGCCTCTCAAACGCTCTCACCTCCTCCCCGCTATGCCCCTCTGCCTCTGTTTGAACCGATTCTCCCCTGCTCTCCTCACTCCCTCCTAACCTTCCCTGCCTCTGGTCCCTACTCTCGCCCTCCCTTCGTTTTCTCCCTCTCTGGTAGTTTTCTCATTCTTTTGCTATGCATGTCTGTAAGTCTTTCAAGTATTCCTGTGCCCTTGACCTCATCCTCTCTCTATGTCTTTCTCCACCTGCATAGCCAGCATCTCATTTTATTTGACCCCCCCCCCACCACACGGAGGTTTCCCTCTACCCCCCTTTCTCTGGTTCGACCCCAGTCTACCTTTCTTTTGGTTTCTTTCTGTCTGTCGGTTCCTTTGTTGCTTGCCCCAATGCCTCATTCTTTTGAAAAACGTTGTTTGTATTTGCTGGTAAAGCAAGATGGTTACATGACTGGTATTATAACCAAATAGCACCTGTTCTGGGCAGTTAGTTTAATTAGCCCTAGCAACTCCCCCATTCTCAAACAGTAGTGACGCATGTTGCCAGAGCCGTTGCAAGGGGGGTCTAGAGGGGCTATAGCACCAGGTCTTTTGGATGTAGCCCCAGATAGAATCTCAGGGGCTATAACCAAAATCCCAACAATCCCGACATTAGCGTAGCCCCGGATCTTTTCCAGACCTATCAACACCCCTGTATGTTGCTCTCCAGATGGCACCTCTCCCCAGCGCTTTACCTCTTTCCCACAATCCTACCTAACATTCATAACAGTGCAACATTTTTATACATGTTAGGTTTGTATATAGGAGGAAGAGCATTCGCTGCATATTCGGTCAACGTCAGCTATACATTAACATATTTTGCACGCGTCCCGGTGACAGAGCAGGGATTTTCTGTGCTGCCAAAATCCCCCAGACTTTTCTCCCCCACATTTGAATGCACTGACACAGTTGGGCCTTCCAACGTCTTACTATTTTGATCTTAGCTGCTGCCAGAGGTGTTGCTAAGGGTAAGCTGAGGGGGCTATAGCCCCGGGTCTTTTGTTTGTAGCCTCGGATAGAAGCTCAGGTGCTACATCCAACAGTCTATCTAGCCCTGAGTCCCGACATTAGTTTAGCCCCCGATCTTTTCCAGACCTAACAACTCCCCTGGTTGCGGCCAGGAGGTGAGTGAACAGGTTTGCCGTGTTACCTGTAACCGGGTATATCCCATCCCCGGCGTCCTCCAGAAGTATAATCAGTGGATTCAGGGGCAGATGAATACCCGTAATTGATTTGGTATTGGAGACCATCTCCTTCAGTATTGGGCTTAAACTCATTCCCACCATGTGCAGAACAACGTACCAGTTGTGGGGCATCCTCTTCAGCAGACTCTAGGGTAGGATGGATTAATTGCGTTTAGCGTGTCGGGGGCAGGTACAACCTATAGCAAACCTTCATTTAGCATTCCCTATCTGTAGTGCCTTTAGCTGCACAGTGAATCCTGGCTCAGATCCGTTTCCAGGAGTGCTCCCCAGTTTGCTGACCCAAGTCTTGCATCCATGTTATCATGTAGGGTAGGTGCTCCTGAAGGTTGTAGCGATCTAAAGGCTTATGTAGGGAGGACACCTTAGCTTCAGCCAGGCAAGCGAGATAGGCGAGTTCAAGCACAGTTAAGGACTGTGTTGCTTTAGACTTTACCTCTGGATGTGATACCCAGTGACGCAGCTGGGTGTTCCTGAATCTTGTTTTATCGCTTAAGTTAAATTTGGCCTTGCATTCAAAAAATGTCAGTGGGGTATCAGCTTCCCAGAGCTGCCTTAATTCTCTCATGCACAAACCGTAGGCATGGTTCGAAGTTAGTTTCCCAAGATTGGGAAAAGGGGGCCCAACCGCACAGCAACACCCCATCTTGCTATATTTCTGTTCCAATGAGCAAGGGATGCAAGTGTAGATGAGAGGACAGGATGAACTCCAGTGTTTCTCCCAATGTTCTTAAACAGTAGCTGTGAGAGTGGGATCAGGGAGTGTTAGGGGGAATTTCAATTTCTGTGCTAATTCCCTTCAACCTTAGAGACCCCCAGCTCTTTTAACACCCGAGTGTGTGGAACTCTTTTCTCACTCCCTCGTGAGTTTTTCCCTGACTTGGATTTTGTGTTTTCAATGTTTTTGGAGTCTGACAAACTCCATAGGCATCTGCTTTTTGTATAGAGACAAACAGCACCTTCAGTTCAGTGTCACTGAAAAATCATTTGGATTTCCCTTAAGGTTTTAACACCTTTTCTTGAGTGAACTACAGTTCCCAAGAATAGCAAAGTGAAATTGACTTTACTTACCTTTTCTCTTTGTAGATCCAGCACACCCCATTTTATGTGCAGTGCTGGGGAGGGGGTTACTTAGTAGGAACATATCTTACTTTCTCATGTAACATTTCTTGTTACCTTCACTACTTTAAATGGCTGGTGGCATTGGTTAACGTTTTCCTACCATTGTGCGTTTCTACCACAGGCTGAACCCTCAGCTGCAGTACAACACCTATGGGTGACCATTTTGTCAAAATGCCCCCTGTCTGCTTTTTTAGCCATTTTCTGTTTGTGAGGTCTTTCTTGTGTTTTACTCTGTGTGTTGAAAAAGGTTTGAGCCCTTTGTTTGTCTTGCCTTTGGCGGGCTACAGCCCTGAAGCCTGCCTCTGGTTCCAGTGTGTCTGGAAGGACAGGATGTGAGGGAGGGTCCCAGAAACTCCCCTGTCCTTTGTCTCTAGGAGTGCCTAAACGAAATTAGTCCTGATTGGCCAGCTAAAAGGACAGCCACCCTGCTGTGTGATTGATAGACTAGGCTGTGCATGAATGGGAAAACCTTCACAAAAGTCGAGGTTCTTGGGACTACAGGCAGAGTCGAGCACTGGAAGAAACATCGATGAAGAAACCATGAAGACAAGCCCGCTGCAACCTCCTGGACCTTCAATTGACCGGTGAAGCCCTGCTGCCGTGCTCACCTTCTTTTTCACCTCGACAGAGAAGCTCTGATGGAACAACTTCTCCCCTTGGGTTAGTGGGAGCAACTAACCCCGAGACGAACTCCACCTTGGAGCAATCCCCTACTTGCTGTGCCTGTCCATTGCTATAGAAAACCAATGCCAGGAGTCGAGTGTCCAAAGTCGAGTGCAACGTCTGCCGTGGAACAAATCTGGCCAAAAGCTCCAGGAGCCTACTAAGGACTCTCCAGAAGCAGGAATTCCCGATCCAGAGTCCCCTCACCAGAAACCAGGACCGAGCGAGCAAGAAAAGTCCAACCAGAGATTTGTTGTGCATCTGTGCTGTTTGTGAATCTCTGAAACCGCGAAATGTCGCTCAATCGAAAAGAACCCCTAGCTGCTGACGACCTTCTTGAGTACCACCACAGGAGCCCTCCAGACATCCTCCCTCTTGTCCCCACTAGTGAGGAACAGGAACCAGGGTCTGCATAGCTGTAGCAAAACGGAAACCAGCTGGTCCACTCTTCTTCTAACCAGAGGTTCTGTTTGGGCTTGGGGTTACTTATCTTCTTGCCTTAAGTCATGCTGTCTCACTTGAGATTTGCACTTGCTTAACTTTCTGAGTTGATTTCAACTCCCCTTTGCGCATGCTGAACAGCTTGTGTGTCTTCAGTGATTTTCTTCGGAACAATCTGACGTTGTGAAAGACTTTGATCCAAGAAGTGCATCAGAACTATTGACTTTGTCCGAATAACTGTGGCTGTCCTGGCTCCCTAAAGGCACTATTCTAAATCCATTGACTTTGGCATTGCTTGTCCCTCCATAGGTTGTAGCTTGTTACTGGTGGGAAAGGCTTGCCTAGACTTCATTGGAGGATTGAGTTGTCCTCACCTGTTTAAGAATCTGTTTTAACCTTTTTATTTTTCCTTAACCCTTTTTTTCTGCAACCCAGAGTCTACAAAGTATATTGGTGTGATATATAAATGCAAATACTATCCTTGTAATTGAAGTCACCTCAGGGTGTAGGAAAAGTGTATTGTGCATATCCAAAGATTATTAACCAGCTTTATTGATTCTGTAAAGTAATCCAAAAGCTTACTTGAATTGTGATGATATGATATGATATTTTATTTGTATCACGCTCGTACACAAGTGTGTCAGAGCATGACAAGGCAAGGGAGGGGAACAGGGGAGAACAAAACAATGATCTTACTAGGCCCAGTGACATTGAGAACGCACAAGTGCATGGAAAAGGGAAAGAGGGAGAAAATGCATGGAAGGGGAAGAGTGGAAAGTGCAGAGCAGAGGAGAGCAGATAAATAATAATAAATACAAATAAATAGATAATGGAGGCAATAAACAGTGAAAGTGTAGCCAGCAAGTGGCAAGTGCAATGTTTACGGCAGCAGACTGGGTAAGTCTGATAAGTGCAGAAAAAGAAGAAAATGGGAGGCAGGGGGGACTGTATGGGTTACAGATACAGTCACCAGTACAAGGGGTGGCCAGGGGGCAGTGCAGGAGGGTGGCAGGGTGAGCAGGTACCTGGGCCCGGGGGACAGAGGGTTGCCAGGAGCACAGTGCCAAGAGAGAGCAGATCAGCAGGGGATAGGTGGAGCAAAGGCAGAAGCAAAGAGGAAGGTCTTGATGTGCTTCCGGAACCGGAGATGGTTCTCCTCAAGTTCAACAAATTGTTGTTACACAAATTGTCTTTTTAAAGAATGCTTATTAAAACTGATGTTAAATAAATAACTATTTATAACTGAAACCTTGAGTGTAAGTGTTACTTGGCTACTTGTATTTGCGGATTTCATTTGTACAGCTCTACAGCTCTCTTTTGATACAGCAAAACAAAAGAGGTGATGGCTGGAAGGTTTAGAATGAATCTTAACCTCTGGCATTGCTCTGGGCAACCCTCCAGACCATCGCTCTTCACCTGCCAAGCCATTACAAAACATGTCTGGGGATCCTTGTGGTCTCGTACAGAAGGGATGTGACCTAGCTGTTCGGGGTGGACTACCCCTTTGGGGGTGGATCCAAGCCTGATTTGCATATGGGTTTTCCCCTTTTGTAATGGCTTTGCAGGCGAAGAACGATGGTCTGGAGGGTTGCCAAGAGCAATGCCTGAGGTTAAGATGTATTCTAAACCTTCTAACCATCACCTCTATTGTTTTGCTATTGTCACCCTGAGTGGGACGGGTATGCCCAGACGTGGGTCCCGTGCCTGCTGGGCCTAGAGACCCAAGCTACTCCTCACCGATGATGCCCAACAAGGCTGAAACATGTCTGGGGATGCTTGTGGTCTCGTGCAGAAGGAATGTGACCTAGCTGTTTGGGGTGGACTACCCCTTTGGGGGTGGATCCAAGCCTGATTTGCAAATGGTTTTTCCCCTTTTGTAATGGCTTGGCAGGCGAAGAACGGTGGTCTGGAGCATTGCCAAGGGCAATGCCTGAGGTTAAGATGTATTCTAAACCTTCCAACCATCACCTCTTTTGTTTTGCTACCCTCTTGAGATAGGCCTGGCTGCTCAGTCACACTACCAATAGTACAGACCTATACCAAAAGGTGGGTTACCTAATACCAAGCAGATAAGTCTTGTGTAGTCCCACACTGTGTGACCGCACCGATTCGTACCTAACAGGGATGAATCCCGTTCCATCTGGAACCATCTAGTTTGAGCATGTGTTTGACCACATGTAAAGATGTGTGAAAGCTGCACAGCCAGATTATATCTGTATATGTCCAGGACACCCAGACCCCCATCACAGTGCTTCTGGTTGGGATTATTTCGAGCTTCGGGCCCTCTTGCCTTTCCATATAAAAGAGATGATCTTTTCCTGCAATGTTTGCAAATACTCATCAGGGATTTGACCAGGAGAGATAGGCAGTGATATTACAGTTTACAAACTGGGTTAATTTTTACTGCTGTGACACAACCTACCCAGGAGATTTCCTGTGCATTACAACTGTCCAGCGAGTCAGCCATCTTCCTGAACAGTGGGGGAAGATTTAGGTGAAAGAGGTTGTCTATTGAGGATGGGATTTGTACCATCAGATAGTCAATATTATCATGTGACCATTTTATCAAACTTAGGCCAAGCAACTGCTGCTCCATCCGGGGAGAGATCGAAATAGCAAGACTCAGAGATGTGTAATAGTTAAACGAAAACCCGGAAGCTAATGCAAACTTTATCAGCTCTTCCATAAGGGCCACAGGTGAATTGACCACATCAGTCACCATTGCTTTACACTCCACCGGCCCAAGCCAGGCTCACAGACACTGCTACCTAGCAGATAATTGCCCAGCTCACCTAACCAGGCTTCAACGTGGACACCGGGAGACCCCATCCTGGACCGCATACCCATCTCCTACGGTGTCCCTCAAGTTCCCTGCCTCTCCCCTACCCTTTATAACATGAACACCAAACCCCTCTTCGACCACCTAAACAGCCTCAAAATATCCTATACCAATTTCTCTGATGATACACATGTCCTCCTCAAAATCACTGGAAACCACGAACAAGACTCCTCCAACATCACCCACATCTTCAATATCATGCAGGCATGGATGGCCACTCACTACCTTCGCCAAAATGATGAAAAAACCGAGCTCCTTATCTTGGGTTCCTTACACTGCCTCAAACACCTCAGTCCTGCCTTCTCCTTCTTCTGCATCGATGGCAACACCATCCCAGTCTCCGCCCATGTCAAAACAATAGGTGTCCATCTGGACGCTGAACTCTTTATGCAAAAATATGTCGAAGCAATCACTTCCTCTGCAGCCTATTCCACCAAACTAATCAACCTCCCCAGAAGATTCCTTACTCCCAACAACTGCCTCACTCTAGCCAGAGCCATCATAGGCAGCAAATTGGACTATTGCAATGCCATTTTAGCAGGGACCTCTACAAAAAATATCAACAAACTTCAACTGCTCCAAAATAACACTCTCCGAGCTGTTAGGGCATGAAGCACTCTGATCACATTTCAAAAATCAGACGGAAGGCTCATTGGCTCCCCATCAAAGCTTGTGTTGACTTTAAACTCCTCACTATCACCCACCGCTGCCTACGCAATAGTGCTCCCCACCTCATGAACCATAGTGCCAAGAAACACAACACATGCAATCTCCACTCCTCCACCACATCTGCCTTGCATATACCCAGATTTGCCAGAAAGAGAGCTGGAGGCGCCTGCTTTACCAACATCACTCCCACACTCAGGAACACCCTCCCTAAGCATATCAAAATTGAAGGCATTTATACACTCGTCCGAAGGAAAAGAAAATCCTCACTATTCAACAAATACTTGTAACTCGTACAACCCACTGCCACGTATGCAATAAATACTTATGCTGTAATGTAACCTTACTGTTTCTAACCATACTGTAACTCACTATGTACTGCCTTCTTAGTGCTGTGATACCTCTGAGTCTGGGCACTATCAACAAATTCAACAAATAAATAATATAAATAAATAACTGACAGGGTGGTTTAGCCAGGGGTACGAGGCAAGCAAAATTGAGTTGCAATAGCACTGGAGGTGGTTAAAGAGGACTCTGGGTTCAATCCAGATCTTCACGATACTAGGGATAAAGGAGGATGCCACCAGCAGTCTATCATCCCTAGAGAAGCTCCTATAAACATAGGAAAATGCATGCAGTCTTTTCCTATTCCATTCTAGAACATCCAGACATCAATGAGCTCAATTTTTCCGAAGCACCTTGGCAAACGCAGGCTCATTTCTATAGTCAGCTCGGGTCAGTGGGAGTGCCTTATAAACTTCCGGATTGGGAGCAAAGTTGAAGTCACCCCCTATGATCACTGTACCCTCTGCGAAGGCCAATGCGTTCTGCAAAACGTGTGTTACAAATTGGTCCTGTTTGTCATTAGAGGCATACAGGAAAAAAGCATGAATTTGTGACCCGGTACGTGTCGCTTGTCCCCAAGAATCTTCCCTGAGGATCCCGGAGAACCCTGGACTTTACAAAGGGGACTTTCCGCGGCATTAGGGTAGAAACCCCTCTCTTCTTTTCCCTAGAGAGGCAAAGAACCATAGTGGAAACTGGGAGAACCTGTGTTCACCTGACCCCAGCAGATGGGTTTCCTGGAAGAAACCCACTAAAGTTGACAAGTCACATAGTTTCATCATGTTAGATTTTCTCTCCATAGGGAAATTAAGGCTCTGGACATTCCATGTTAACATGCAGAGTGAATCCGTCAAAGTGTGTTCAGGGAGGCTTCACATTCTGCTTCAAAGGGCTCATGTCTTCCTTCATTTCACTCAGATAAACCTCAAACCCAATCCAATCCATAACCTAACCGTCTCACCACCATTTTATAACGTTATGTACCCCCAAACCCCACCTCCCCAATCCATTCCTCATAACATCTAAATTATCAAGGATTGACTGATACCAACAATGCAACAAAATTGGGGTGATACCAGAACTTGCGGAGACATAGCCCTATAAAAATCATCTACCCATCTCCTCAGAAGTAAATCCCGTCCAACAATGAATAACATGACAGCCAGCTGCGTGACCAGCTAATATCCCACCCAAGTGAGGCTGTCTTTCTCTGGCCTCCATGGACCAATGGACCATTGAGAGATCCTCTGTCCTCTTCATGTGTGAGTTTCCAGATAGTGGGAGAGGTGGGGGTGTTCCTAGATTTGCAGCTTCTTCCAAAATGGGCCCAGTGTCCCACCCGAAAGTTGACTTTTATGGGGGAAGATACAGGGCACCCAGATGGGTGTGAGGCACCCCGCTCCTCAGATGCCAAGAGCTGCTAAGCATCCTTCATCAAATGTATGGCTTTGAATACGTGAACAAGAGCGCTGTGGGAAAGCCCCATCTGTAAGGGATCCACCTCTCCCGCAACCATTCAGTCATGGGTCATAGATTTTTCTGCTTGGTCAATGTCGAGGAGGCAAGGTCCTGATAAAGCGAGAGTTCTGTGTCTCTGAAGCTAATCTTGGGGAGGTTTCTAAAGTCGGACATAATTTGCTCCTTAACAGAGTAGAAATAGACTCAGGGCTAGCACGTCTGGACTGTACCCTCTCGTCCCTGGGCAAGGGTGCGGGTCTAATGAGTTCTCTCGAGTTTGACCACATAATCTTCCAGAAGCTTGCGTTACAACCGAAATAAATCTTTGACAAAGACTAGTAGGTCAGCATCATTAGTCTGGGCCAGGACTCCCAGTATGCAGAAGTTGTTCCTCCGGGAACGATTCTTGGCATCCTCCTGCTTAGATTCAAGCTGTTCATGTTGAACCCCCGGAGACGTATATGCGGTTTGCCCATTCGTGGTCTCGTGAGACTACTCACAGAGCATTGTCTCCACCTCTTCTAGGCACTTTTCTGATTCCTCCAGTCGATTATCCAATGAAGTTATTTTACGTGACATCTCTGACATGCTACCTTGGATTGCTGCCTTGATGTCTGTGAGCCAGTGCTGGAGGTCCGTTTTCTTAGCCCACGTTGGAGCTTTAGTTGGGGCTTCATTCTGAGCATGGACCAGGACAGTTGTCACCTCTCCCTTCCTGCCTCTGTCCTGAGCCTGCAACAGGGTGGCAATATCAGCAGCGTTATGGCCTTTATTTGGCTTAGCCATGATGAGAAGCCCCCAGTGCTGCACCCTCTATGGTTCGGAACTCCTCCTGAGAGAGACTGTGATAGAGAAAGTGAGAGATGTCAATCCAGGTTAGAGTTCACAGTGCCAGGGTGGATGAGCATGCGTTCTCTAGCCTCCCCACTCAGCCACCACAACCAGGAGTGCAGACTGGTTACAGATCCAAGAGGTGGATTGTCACAAGAGTTGCAACACTCTAAGCCAAGCTAACCAAAGCTAGCGGGAGCCAGAACAGCAGGAGACCAAAGCTAGTGAGGGCCAGAACTGGGTCAGACCCCATAGCAGCTTCAGCAGGGTCTCTCACTGCTCGCCCAATGGGGGAGCCAGGAACAGCATCTCAAAGAACACCCAGTCAGCCGGCCACACAGCTCGGCCGCTGAAGGAAGCAAAGAAGGCAGGCCCAAGTATTGCCCACTCAAGAGTAGCGTGCCTGCAGCAACCTACCAGAACTCTGGGTCAGCATCAAACTCCCAGTGCCATTGACCGCTGAACACGGGGGGTGGGGAGGGCCTATCTAAGCAAAAGTTACAGCCCCGGGAGGGGGTCGGGGGGATCCTGGCAGGCTGCCGGGAACAAGGGTGGCCTTTCAAAACTGTTTTCCCCAGTGACCAGGAGCGAGGGGGGGGGCAAGTCTGCCACTGGAGATGGGTCAGACCACACCAAAGGCACTGCAAGCGTGATCCGGCCGCTGCAGCAGGTCCAGCGGGCCGAGCTGGCGGGCTCCCCCACTTCAGCAGGGATCTGAACCCGAGTGTTGCTACATAGGCCAAAACAGCAGCGCTCAATTGGCCTTGGCACCCGCGAAGCAGCAACTCCGATTCCTGTCTCCAGGGCCCCATTGGATGTCGGAGCCCATGCAGGTAAGGAGCAGGGACGTCATTAGGGGGTCGACCTCTGCCGACCTCTGGACTGGAGCATGGGTTAGCATGAGTATAGCAACTGTAACTTGCAGTGACGGATGATGATGTAAACCGGGCATTCTCATTGTGTAGTCTGCAGGTTAATTAAAGCTCCTCCGAACATTCCTCTGAACTGTATCGCTTTCTCATCATCCTCTCGCTGTCTCTCCTCTCCATCTCTCCATCTCTCTCTCTCTCTCTCTCTCTCTTTTTCTCTTTCTCTCTCGCTCTAACTCGAATTAGGTCAAATCAATTCAAGCTGAATCAGACTTTTCCTGACTCAGCCTGATTCTACTCATGAGCCATCTCTATGGAGTCTCGAATGGCTCGAGTTGGTTCAAACGTTCCCTTCAAAGGTTTGAACCGGCATTGGAGACGAGCACTTTAAGGTTCGTCCATCCCTATCTGATAGGGTTTGTTTGCCTTTCACTGTCCGATTCCATTTTGTGTTTAGTCGGTATCTTATAGTGGCGATTTGTGTCTGACAATGTCTCTTGGTCTCCTGCTGTCTGATAGTAGCAGTACGCAGTAAGTATGTCTGTATGATTCTGATTGTTGTAAAACAATCTGCAGCGCTCGAGGTGCTATAACTTCCATGCTTCCTCACTATTGAGGGTACTGGCTAGGGCTGATGGTAGTTGTAGTCCAAAACATATAAAGAGCTAAAGATTGCTAGTTTGCTAGTTTATCTTTGGTTTCTGCTAAAGTATGTTAGTCTTATAGTCAGCTGGCCTGTTTGTGTTTTGATTATATGTTGGCATTTGTGCATTTTACATGGTGTTACCCTTTGGGTGGCTTAGAGTGTTTATTGGTCTGCATTTGTATCATAGTATTAGTTGTTATTCAACCTGCAGGTCCACAATATCACAAAAAGTCTTCATCTTCAACTTCACTTATTGAAATACAATCTTCCTTTGCTGGTGTTCTACCACAACCTTAATGTATATTAAAACAGATTCATTTGAAGAGACACGCTTAATTTAATGCACATTGTTCCCCTGGCAGTTCACCCGATGGGACAATGGGGAGGAAGAGGCCAGGGGTATTCCTCAACCTACAGGGGTCCATAAGCTCCAGGGCCCGATGGGGAACCTATCGACACAGGTGGTGCTCGAGACCAGGATGCACAGGCTAAAGGGGTGAGGTGAAGCCAGATCTCCCGGCTGTCCTTTCTTTGAAGGAAGGGACAAGGTCTCAATCATGGATTTCTTTTCATGCCTGCTGAGGGTGGGCTGCTGTAGAGGGGTTTAGAGTGAATGCAATGTGGGATTTGAACATAACCTAGGTCGTCTAACTCTGACAGGCATTGAAGCCCAGACTGAGGAAGAAGACCCCCGATGTTTAAAGCTGGTCCGAGCTTTAGAAGTGAGAATCAACTCAGCGCTGAAGGGGTGGTGGGGTGCACTGACGTAATAATAAAGAAGTTGGTTAGGGCAAACCCTTTTCCATATACATGGCTTGGTGGGGGGTGGGGCGAGGGGATGGGTTTAGGAATATGCATAATAGCATGGTTTAATAAAGACTGTAAACCAGCCAAGATCAGTCTGGCTAAGAAATTGTCAGAGGACAGCGAACACCCTCCCAGTGATTGGGGAAGAAATGGTGTCCCTAATAGCCAAACGAGGAAATGAAATGCTACCACAGGCCAGGGCATGGCCAAGATTGGCATCAGATACCAGGAATGTAAAGGCCATCTAAGGCAGAGTTTCTGTATTATACTTTACATCAGCCCTTTTTCCCACAAGAAGCACACGCTGTCAATCCTCACAGGTTTGCAAGGCTGTCGACCAGGGGTAAGAGCAGCATGATTTGGACTTAAGTTGCATATCTCTGGAGGAAACAGAGCTTGCCATTTCCTCGGCACATGCCAGTAAGACTCCCGGCTCAATTTGCCTTCGAAAATAAAACATTTTTTAAACACAATCCTCTGTCATGGGCCACATTTCTATGCAATGGGTTTAACGATGTAATCCAGACTGACAGGACCCTGCAATGTTGGCAAAGTGTAGAGATGGTGCCCTTCTTTAAGATGGGGAACAGGGTGGCCCTGTCTTGCTATCATACACATTCCCTACTAGGCTCCTCATCCAAACGTTTTGGTTAACATTTGTTGGTTCATCTGCAGATATGAGAAGAGGAGCTGGGTCTGTTAATTGCATGGCAGGCTGGGTTTCGAAGAGGAGACGGGACAGTTGAGCATTTTCTATTGTTATGTTCAGTCGTAGCGAAGTGTATTACAGCCAAGAAAGGGTCGCATTCACTGATCTCGGACACGCCTTTGACACAGTGCGCAGGCCACACTATCAGAGTGTTCTGACTGACTATGGTTTGGAAACCCTGCTCTTACGCCTAATTAGAAACCTTATAGTGATAATATAGGAGTTTTAAGATTTGACTGAAGTGAGGACACCACATGCCCATTCCAAAAGAAGAGAAGAAGAGCAAGGGGTCTTACACGGCCCCCTTCTCTTCAACTTTTATGTACGTAATCTGGCTAGACCCTTGTTAATGCTAATGTTAAAGGATATTTGTACCGCGCACTGTCACCACCGGAGTGGTCCCCTGGTGCTCTGGTGGATCTGAAAAGGAAAAAGGGGGTGGACGTAAAGTTGGTGAGGGCGAGCTGGATTAGTGCAAGAGAGCAGTGATGTGCTGTTGGCAGCTTCAGCTCCTTTAACACCGGTCGCTGAGCTTGGGGTGCTTTACTGTTCGGTAACCGTCGTGTGCTGTTGTGCAAAGCTACGTGTGGTTTATTTTGTTGTTGCGGTGTAGTGAGGTTTGTGCAGTTTGTTGTGCTTTAGGGTTGTGGTTGTGTTTGGTTAGAGTTTGAGGGGTGTATGCAGAGGGGTTAGATTGTTAGTGGGTGGGTTATTGGCCGCGTTATATAGAGGTGATGTGTGCTGGATTTCCACGTTCTCTCTAGGTGTGGCTCGTGAATATCTCTGCATTTCTATCTAAATCCAGCCCTGGTTAACATTCACAGTCCTGTCAATATATGACGCATGCCCAATTTTCACTATTGTATCCAGTTGTAGTGTTGACCTACCTTCGAGCCTGTCTAGATGCCAGTCTAGCTAGCATATCGGATTCTATCTAAATATGGCATTGTTAATAATATTTACAGTGCAGTCCAGATGTGGCAGTGGCTAACACTATACTATCCAGATGTGGCATTGGCTGGCATCCACAATCCTCCCCTGATGCGACGCAGGCCTACATTCACAATGCTATCCAAGCATGGTGCTTGCCAGCATTCACATTTCTATTTAAGTGTGGGATTGCTAATCTTCAAAATTCCTATCTTTATGCAACATAGGTTAATGTTTACCATTCTAACTAAATGTGGTATTGCTATCATTCACAATTAGTCTGGGTCAGGCGTCGGCTAATGTTCACGATTCTGTCTAAATGTGGTAGCTGCTATTATTCACAATTCCATCAGGGTCTGGCGCAGGCCAACATTCACAATTCAGTCTCAATGTGGTACTTGCCAACACTCACAATTCCATCCAAGTATGGCACTTGGTAGCGTTCATGGAGTGGGTGAGGTTGTTATGATATGATATGATATGGTATTTGTAACGCGCCTATACACAAGTGTTTCAAGGCGCGACGAGGCAGGGAGGGAGGGAAACAAGGGGAAGACAGACAAACGATCCTACTAGGCCAGGTGTCATTCAGATCGCGCAAGTGCAGAGGTAAGGGGAAAAGGAGGAAGTGCAGGGAGAGGAGGTGGGGGGGAAAGTGCAGTACAAGGTAAGTAGCGTAAGAAATAATAATTAATAAATAATAAATAAAAAGGGCCAGCTGGTGGCAAGTGCGAGGTAAGTGCAGAGCAAGTGCTGGGAAGGGGGCTGTAGGGTACAGTGACAGTCCCAAAGTGCAGGGGGAGCCAGGGAGGCAGTGCAAGTGGAGAGTGGCTGGGCCCTGGACCGAGGTTG
Source organism: Ambystoma mexicanum (assembly GCF_040938575.1). Taxonomy (NCBI): domain Eukaryota; kingdom Metazoa; phylum Chordata; class Amphibia; order Caudata; family Ambystomatidae; genus Ambystoma; species Ambystoma mexicanum. The sequence continues at coordinate 1,095,140,082 of NC_090929.1, forward strand.
CTGAGAGTGGCCCAGATGCAGGTTTAGTGCTGAATTCAGTGGGGGGTTAAGCAGGTTTAGCAGGGGAGAGGGAGAGAGAAGGCAGAAGCGAAGAGGAAGGTTTTGAGGTGCTTCCGGATAGTGTTGGGCATGTGTGCTGATTTCTGTCCTCGTGGGGTTGTCATGTGTGTTCTGTTCTGCCTAGCATCATCTCTCTTGTTGTTGTAGGAGTTTTCCTTAGTCGGTTCTGGATGTTGCCTGTGTCATCATATATTCGGTCAATCAGTTCTTTGTGTTTCCTGTTTTATTGTTAAGTTGTTTCAGTTTGGTTCCGAGGTGTTGAAGAGCCATGTTTTAGTAGTTTTCTAAATTGCAGATATGATATGATATGATAAGGTATTTATAACATGCCTATACACATGTCTTTGGTGTTTCTTATTTCTTTTGGGATGTTGTTCCAGGTTTTTATGGCCAGGTGGGAGAAGGAGGAGCCCCCTAGTTTTTTTCTTGATGTATGGTTTTGGTTCCAGGCGGATTTCATTGCTTGATCTGAGGAGTCTTGTTGGCTTGTAGATTGTTATTTTCTTTTGTAGAAATGTAGCTCCTTGTCCGCTGATTGCCCTGTGTGTTATGCACATTGTTTTGATGGTGATACAATGTTTGATTGGGAGCCAATGTAATATTTTTAGTGCTGGAGTGATGAGGTCTCTTCTGGATAGCTTGATGAGGAGTCTGGCTGCTGCATTTTGGATGAGTTGTAGTTTCTTCAGGAGGTATTCTGTCATCCCGAGGTAGAGGCTGCTTGCGTAGTTGATTCTTGACATGATGAGGGTGACGATTGTGTTTTGTGGGTGAAGGAGAGGAACGGTAGGATTCTTCTTCTTGTGTGAAGGAGGAAGAAGCATTTCTTGATTATTGCATTTATTTGTGGTTCTAAGGTTAGGGAGTTGTCATTAGGACTCCCAGATTTCTTACTACCTTAGATGGTGTGGGTGTGGTTCCCATTTCCATCGGCCAGGAAATGCAGGTGTGGTTCTCTTGGTTTTTGGATATAATCATGATTTCTGTCTTTCCTGGGTTGATTTTCAAGTTGTTGGCGTTTATTCAGTCAAAGACTTTTTTTACACATTCTATAAGGGTCGAGTGGTCAGCTTGAGTATCTTTGATTTTGTAGATGATTTGAGTGTCGTCTGCGTAGTGATAGCATGTCATTTTGTATTTTTTGAAGATCCTTATTACTGGAGTCTGGTATATGTTGAAGTATTGTGGTGATACTGAGGATCCCTGTCGTGTTTTTCTACATTTATTTGGGTTAATTTGTATATGTAAGTTTCTAGGAGTTTTGCTAGGTAGGGAATGTTTGAAATAAGTCTGTAGTTGGAGAGGTCTTCCACGTTGCCACTGTTTTTTAAAAGCGGTTTAATGTATGCTGATTTGAAGGATTGTGGTACGGTTTCTGTTGGGAGTGACAGATTTAGGAGGTTTCTGTAGTATTCTGATGGCGTTCCTTGTGTGAGGAATGATTTGTAGATGTCAGGGGGACAGGGGTCCCTGGGTGATCCTGCTTACCTGCTGTGTTTTACCAGCTTAACTAATGCCTCTGCTGATATTTCAGGAAAGTATTGGAGTTTGTGCTGTAGTTCCTCGTCAGGTCCGGTTAATTGAGTGTTAGGGTTGGTTGGTCTGTTTTGTATGATTTGTCAGATATCGTTGATTTTGTTCTTGAAATGGTCTGCCAAGTCTTTGCATAGTTTCTCTGAGGGGGTTGGAGTGTTGTCGCAACCAGGTTGGTTTCTCATTTCTTTAAAGATGTTGAACATTTCTTTTTGTGTGTTGGTGGCATTGGTGATTCTGTCATCATAATGCCTTCTGTTTGCCTTTTGAATTTCCTTCTTGTATGATCAGATTTGTTTCCGAAACTGTTCTTTTTTTGTCTTGGTTATATTCTACCCTCAATTCCAATTCCAGCTTTTTCTTGTTCTTTTTCATGGTGCTTAGTAGTGGGGTGAACCATTTTGACATTTCTCTTTTTCTTGAGGGGGTAAATGGTTTTCCGGGACAATATTTTCAATTGTATCAGCAATCCATTTGTGGAGTAGTTTCGCTCTCCCGTCCAGGTCTGCTAGCTCCAGTTCTGTTGTTGAAGGTTTGGTCATCTCCAGTTGTTCCATTAGGTTGCTTGCTTTGACGGTTTTCCAGTTTTTTTTTGGTGGTTGTGAGCTTGAGGGACTGGATACTGAATTGAGTTGGTAGTGTGATCACAAATGGTATGATAATATATTTGTAAAGGTTTTGTAAACCAAAAACAAATAAAAAGTTTGATATATGGAATGGTATGATGAGATGGTCGCTCCAAAGTATTTGTATTGGTGGTGCCGTGGTGATACGTTTTTTCTTGCCGATGATTGCGTCAAGGGTGTGTCCTGCTGAGTGTGTTGCCCCTTTCACCAACTATTGTAATTTCATGGTTGTTAGCTGTCCAATTAGTGAGTTTTGGGAGTTGGTGTGTTTTTCTTCAAACCAAATGTTGAAGTCTCCCATAATTATTAGATGTTCATGCTCGATGGCTAAATTGGTGATAACTTCTGCACATTTTGACTACATTGATTTGACCTAGCAATGGGCCTGCATGAAAGCTAGCTTAAGTGAATCGGGGTTGAATTCCCAATCATGAGGATACAGCTATTCCAATCCACACCCTTGCTGAGGATATGTTACTCCTAGCCATAACAGGAAAGGTGTTGTAGAAATTGCTATGTGTACTAGAGAAACTTAAAAAGCATAGTAAACCCTTCTTGAATTGTTGCAAGTCCCAGACCTTGTTTCGGGAGCCAAGGATTGAGGCACCAACAACCTGGCAGGAGAAAATATGGCAAAACGGCAAATACTTTGATTACGTAGGCTTTTGTTCAGGAGCCTCTTGGTCGTGGGCAGAGCAGAAATGAAAAGCAGTGGTGAGTAGTGCAGGCAGCAAATGGCATGTTGTGGTTTGCCAGAAATGTGGAGGTACCAATACCACAGAAACCTTCAAATTCTATGTTCCAGAAAAATTCAGTAAGAGATTTGATTCAGCTAAAATCATTATTGGTTTGGGTGCAAATATGATCTAATGCATCACACTTTTCTATCGCAGAGCGATCATCGATGTGTTACAAATTGGAAGTCGTCGGGTGATGTAGGGCTCCCAGAAATGTGGCTAAATCCAGAAGTGTTCACCAGAGAACACGCCACAGTCCTCAAGAGGACAGTGTAGGCCAAGAGAGAGATGGTGTGGCAGGACAACACTGCAGGGACTGAAGCGTGTACAGATTATTTCACCCTGAATGTGGTCCCAGAAGATTACCTCTCATGCATGCCAGAGAGAGCGGAGCTAGGATCCTGTACACCAGAGTAGCTGATGGCGATGGCCCGGATAGTATCCTGGAGGGTTCTTAAATTGGAGTTTGCAAAAATACTGTTGGTGAAACGAAATTGTCAAAATTCTCCTCTAATTTCGGTGTCGGGTGGTATCTCTTTAAATTCTGATAGTAATCATTCTCAGCAACCAACTCACAGAGGCCACTCAAAAAAAGGCTTTTTCTTGCCAACCAATTACGATTATGGAAAAGAACAAGAGGCCTTGACAAAATCTGCCAACATGAATATGAGACTGACACGATCTGGAACGTAGCAGGCCACCACACCAAGCAATTAAAATCATGGAGCAGAACAAAATGGCTTGGCAATCGTCATGTAGGAATATGGGAGTGTTACCGGGCCAGAACTACGATGAGTAATTAAGATGAGCAAACCAATGTTTCTGCCAACGAACACTGATACGGCATTTGCACCCAGCCAGTTCTCGAGACAATCTAACGTTGGAGGCGAGGGGCCTTTTGCAGCTGCAACTCAAGGTGCATCCTGTGAAATCGGGGTTGGAGGGCACAAGAAGAGAATAAGGAAACCTGGAGAATAATTAGAATGCTATGGTTCTATGACCAAAGAAGTCCAAGCTGACTAACCACCAGTGTGGAGAAAAACCAAAGAGCAAGTGCCACCAACCGGCTGAGCATGAAAGACCGGGTGGTGTATCGAGCATATCTCATACAGTTTTTTTATGCACATCAAATATCGTACATGTTCCAGTTTTTCTCCTTCGTCGCCAGTACCTCACATCCTCAATTCTCACATTCCCTCACTGAATCCTTTTTCTTGGCTAGTAGTGCTATTGGTTGCTGAGCCTACTTAATGAAGGCGTTCGCAACGTTTGGCTATCCAGATGTTTTGGACTTCGACTCCCATCAGCGCTATCCAGCATAGTCAATGGTGAAGAAACATGGGAGCCATGGTCCACAATATCTGGAGATACCTAAGTTACAGATCCATGACCTAGTGAATAAAGACCTTTTCATCGTGCCGCATACAAAATCATGCCCCCTTTCACAGTTCTTTTATTTTCTCTATTCTTGTACACAAAGGCCTACAGGGAAACACATTCTAGACAGGAAAACTGTAAAAACAAATTGAATGTGCTCTGAGTCATTTGGCCTTAAGGTATTGCACAGTGTTTCCAGTGATGTGCCTAGAATTACTATTCAGAGTAGAAAGCTTAAGTGCCCTCTAAAATTGAAAAACTGCAGCTCTCTTAAAGTCGGGGGCAGATATGGAGTTTCTGTTCACATTATGTAGTGTATGATAATCTATTTGTGTCTGGTGATGTTTGCAGATCTTTGGGTATTTTATAACCTTGGGTTCTGTAATCTGCTGCTCTCTAGATGTTTTGGACTACGACTCCCATGATCCCTCAGCATAGGTAGGGTGGCTTGACAGATTCTATGTCCTGCTTGGGTAAATCCCTGTTTTTCTTCTACAACCGTATTCAATGTTTGTGTTACATTTTGTTGTGAAACAGATGATCCCCCAGAAATGTCCTCATAGAAGAGGTTGCTTAAATTCCCCCCAAAACCATATGACGAGGCAGTGAGGCAGGCAACTGTGTTGTGCCCCACTTCACTATGTAGTATTCTCACACATCACATGACTGAAAACAGCAGCTGGGAGAATTGCCATGATCCCTTTGATCGTTAACGACAGATGCAAATCGGATTAATTGGTTCTAGAATTTCTAGGGTGGATGAGTGGGTATGGTGGAGGCAGACTTAACGTGCAACCTTTGAACAATGATATTGCATCAATTCACATCACAGGAAAGGGTCCGCCACCCACCTGCCCCCAGACAAGTCACAGAGAGGGCTCTAGACACACAGAGCAGGTGTCAAGACATTTGCATAGGCTTTAAAACCTTGCCTTTTTAGCGTGGACAAAGCAATGTTCTCAGATTCTCCGACCATACGGTCCAGAACATCTCAATAGTTTGGAGCCTGCGCTGTTAAGGACGAACCCACTGACTGTGCTGCCTCTTGACACTCATTTTTCAACACTGCATAGAAACAAAGCTCTCAAGTTGTCCTTTGTCAGGTTCCAGATGTTCTGCGACTTTTTCAGTGATTCCTGGCAAACTTGCCCACAATTGACTTGCCAATGTTTGCAGGCTGGCTGGCCCGGTCGAACGTAACACTTGACGCTGCAAACTCTTGTTGGAATCTTGAAGTGCAGTGGCAGCAGGCCCAATCCTAATAACAGTGATAGAAATACAAGTTATAGCATGTCTTTTGTAGTTCGTTAATGGCTTTTCTAAAAGAAAGAAAGCCTGCGCTAAGGTCCTGCGGATATCTGCCAGGTCGTGGGATGCAGTGTGTGGCCCATTTAACTGTGGGTCGTTGCCCCTTTAAGAAAAAAGCGTCATGACTATGTCATGACGCTCCTTAATAAAAGGGGCTCTGCTGGCACATGAGAGTCAGTGCAGCAGAGGCCCAGGAAGCGGCAACTAGTGTCTGTGTCTCTTTATTGTGCTTCGTGTTGCAGTGTGATCGCGATGTACTCCTGCAGCATGGCCTGTCTGCTCCCAGGGCCTAGGCTGCCATCTTGCTGGGTTCCCCCAGCCAGTGTGATCCCAGCCCTGTGGTTGCTGCATGCCCGCAGCGTAACTGTTTTGCCAGGTGATCCTTAAGCGTGGTGTGACCCACCCGCGTGACCCGTGGCGGGCCGCCAAAGTGGGGATTTTTTTTTTCTCTTTTTCAATTCCCACCAAAGTATTCTGGTCACAATGCGCGAGTGCGCAGCCGCTCAGGAGAGGCAAAGAGCACTGTGTCTCTATAACTACAAAGACGCCAGTTTCGGATGTGAAAGCCCCTTTTCGATTCTCGGGGAGGTGTATTCCGGGGCGGTCTTTGCATCAAGCCATGCAGGTCGGATGCCTAACATGCCAGCGTCTAGGGCGCGATGCAGTCAGCAGTCCGAGAATCTTCCAAAATGTCATAAAGTTAACTTAAGTGTACGACTCATGGCGCCTCAAAATCAGACTCATTCTGAGCCCTGACAGACTGCATGCCTGCTGCAATGTCCAGCAAAGCCAGGCTCAGTTAGCACCACGTGCTTGATGATTTTATGATCCTTCTAGCAAGTAACAATATTTGTTGCTTATCAGTTCCCTTCCTGGATGGCCGGGCCTGACCGCACGTGTCTGCCTTCTCAGCGCATGCGCTGCAGTGACAGAGGGGTGGTTGATTATTGGCTGGCAGCGTTAGATTAACTGCCATCATTTTCTTCGACTCACCGATCGGGCTTGGAGGATCAAGGCCCAGGCGCCCACGCACTGGAGCAGCAGGTCCAGGAGGCATGCAGGCGCCCAGGGCAGAACTCGGGAAGAGGCCAAGCAGCGATGGAGAAGCAGCGTGTGTTCCTGCCAAGAATGACACAACAGTATTGGGTAAGATTTTGTACCCACGATCTGGCACAATCCCTCTGTGCCACTTGGAATGTCCTGGCCCTGTGGTCACGCAGGCCAGGCAGACCATGGCTGGGAGCACGCAGTCGACATCCGGTGACAGGGAGTACCCTGTCCGCCCTTAATCCCACGGGTGCATCAATGGCCAGGGGCACCAATGCCATCGCAACAGACGGCGCTGGAGTTGCCCAGCAGGGGCACCGGCATACCTGCAGAGTTGCCCGAAAGGGGCTCTGCCAATACAGTGAGAGACATTATGGACAGGGTTGCCCAGCAGGGGAGCAGTCCTGGTACGGGGCCCTGCAGGAGCAGGCCCTCTGCCTGCTACGCAGTGCCAGCATCGCGCTGCAGCAATCAGACACAGCAGGCAGGAGTCAGTTGACATCGACTGGCAAGCCGGAAATGGCTCGTCCCTTTTATTCAGCTAGTCCCATGGTCACAGACATGTGACATTAGTACGAGCCCTGGGAGGGACTCGTTCTCTACAAGGGGTGTCACACCACACCACTGGGATTCCAAGCACAGTGGCACGGAGGGATGTGTCAGATAGCTCTTCCGTAATTGTCCAAATAATTGTATTTAATGAAAATATTGTACACTGATTGGCTGCACGCTGCTCTAGCACCGCTGTCTTGAAATCCTTGCCTTGTGTTTAATCTTTGTGCAATCTGTTCGCTTTACCTTCCCACGTGTGCCCGGTGCATGTGATTCGCGATTGTCGAATCTTTGATTATTTTGCACCCCGCTGATGCTTTGACGTGGCAGACAGACGTAACTGTTTTCAAAGGGGCAGTTACGAGGACATCCCACACAGCCCATTGCGCCACATTCATTAAGCAGGTTGGCGTGTATTTAATTAAGCGCTCACATGACCGCTGACATCTGTAGTGTTTAGTTTAATGTAATGACACACGTATATCGATGTATCTTTCTCTTATTGGTAGATTTATTCGGAGGAGCCCCCGAGTTGGCCTTCTCAACAAAGCCACATCTTCGTGTATGATCCCATCAACATTCTGGAATCATACACGAAGATGTAACCATAGTAACAACATAACATTCTCACATCTCCCCATCTAAACAAATCCAATACAATTTGTATAAAAAACATTTTTTTTTTAACTTTAACTAAAAACACTTAATAATATATGAAATGAACATAACAACATCTTGTGACAGATAGGGCGTCTTCCGTCACAACACAAAGGCTCACGCGAAGGATGTTATTTTCTCTATGTCTACTACAAACGGGGATGAACATAAGTGAATGTATTTACCGAATCTCCACAAATATTTGGACATTCTGTGGATGTATTTCTAGCATGGGTCAGGGAGGTTTATGAAAAGGAAATTTATCCCTCCTCCATGCGGAGACGGGCACGCTCCCACGGGGCATTCTGGCATTCTCCTTTTTTAGTTTGGGCTTTTAGGTGTCGCCATGCTAATCCCTATGGCCATTCCCACCCAGTTCATGCCTTTCCCCAACCGAAACACCACCTCGTGGGAAGTCTTTGAGCTCGCTTTAATAAAGCCTTACCATCAAACCTTGCACTCAAAGTGTATTGCCAGTGTTTTTTCAAAGCAGTCTTCTGCGAGTTAATGACTTAATAGGAGTTGTAAATCCACGTGTAATAAAAATGCCTTAACCAGTTCTGCCTTAAGCCACTGGATGTATAAGCACTAAGCGTGTCGTTCACTGAAGTCCTGTTAAAAACATGCATTGGCAAAGCCAACAGTTTTGGCTTGTGAATACGTATTAGGCATTTGCCAGACACTGCTATTAGATGCCCAGGTAGTGGCACCGTTTTGCACCTGCAAACATAAATGAGCAGTTAATACCACTATGGCAGTGCCTGGCAAGTTCCTTTCCCATGCTTACACACATGCCCAAACTGTTGGCATTGCCAATGCTTGTTTTAACAGACTTGAAGTGCCCCAGTCATAGAAAAATTGCACATCTAGTGCACGATAGAGAAGACCAGGCAGGCCCTAGAGGTTGGTGGGACATATTTTTTATTCATTTTTAATCTCTCCCTGCAATCATTGCCCTGGGCTATACATATGCTATGAAGTCATCTGCTCTCTACTTGACACAGGCATCCTGCACTGCATGATGTAAATACAGCCTGACATCAAAAAAACTTAATAGAACACATGGAAATTGACTGGGTCACATTGCTAAATGTATGAAAAGGGATTTACTTTGTAATTGAGTCTTATTGTTCTCTTGTTAGACGCAGTCCGATTCATCAAAGCGCTATGGGCCAGAGCATCCACCCAGTGACCAAACCATTCAATGGTGTTTCTGACATAGTTTGCTGTCTATTACCTCGGTAGGAAGGATAGCTCAGGGGCAACGTGTTTGTCCTGGGTGCAAGACAATGCAGTGCAACACAGGCTTAAATCCCCATCCCGCGCTTAGAAACCACTTTCACGCGTTAACAATTATATAATTACCTACAAAAAGAAAAATATAGTGAAACAAAATATTTAACCTTGGATTGAGTCCCTCACATGACAGCTGGCAGAAGATCACCTGAGCGGGCTCATCGCCACCTCTCCCACTGCTGGAACTGTTCTATGTAGGCCCAGCCTCATGGGGTTAGTATCTAGGGCTAGATAACTATCCACTTCAAACTAATGTACCTAGGCCTGGCTCTTCAGTTTAGGGACAGCCCTGTCCATGTTCTAACATTTTTGGGATCCCACCTATTCTTTTTTTACCTCCAGGTTCTTCCCAGACTTCGAGGTACTAAAGTAAAATCCATGTCACAATTTAAATGACCCCCCCCCCCTGTGTTTTCCAATAGCAGGAACCTATGTATTTGAGAGTAGCCAACTGGAAGTGTAAAAGTGGCTGGAGGTGTGTTGGACTCCAGTTGAGGTCCGACCACTCCCTACAGAGGCATGCGACAGGCCAAACCATGCCATTAACCTTTGGCTCAACTTTAGTTAATAATGGCCAGGCTCAAGACGGACGCCTGCCAGAGCCACCGGATGGTGCATGGATCCCACTAACAACGAAGCTGAGAAGTAAAGACTGCAAGTTCCAAAGACACCTTTTCCCCAAAATATTGCAAATACAAAGTAAAGTATGAGCAAAAAAATATAAACAGGTTTATGGTGACAACAGGAGATGGACTCTGGTGTTTCATAATGTATGTCGGAGAAACCACACTATAATGTTGTAATTGCATGGGAGGTTAAAAAAGTCAGGAAGAGTTCCCTTTTTGGTGGAACCGAAAGTCTGTGACGTGACTGGACTTGACCAGTCAGAAGATAGTATTTGAGCAAGAAGATCAGTGTTATCTTGCGACTTGGAAAACATCCTGGCATTCAGACCATTCAGAATCGAGTCCACAGCCTCAGATGAGCCCAGAAAGTGCCCACAGAGAAGGAGGCAGGCAGTATTCAGATGCTCCAGCTTGGAGAAGGCATATAGGGGCAAGTAGGGAAGTGCGTTCTCTGGATATACATGGTGGGTCTCAGGGGTGGACTGGCAACCAAAAGAGAAGCCTGGAAATCATTTTCAAAGTGTCCGTGAACTTCACATTTTGAGCAAGCTCAACCCTTTTTCTATGAGAAAATGTGGAAATGCAACACAAAAGAGGCCCAGGGTGCAGGGGCCTACTGGTAAATCTCCGGAGCTCCCTATAGGCCAGTCCACCCCTGGTGGGACTCTTCCTTTCTGATCAACCTGTGAGAGTATTTCCTATAGTTTAAGATTGCCCTCTGTTCAGTGGTCCCAGGAGGCATCCGCCGCGGGTTTCAGAACCACAGATTGGCACTCTGGTTCGCCAAGATGAAGACTATGTGCAGGCTGGTAAGCTCTCAGTTGAGCAGATGCAGGTCACACAAAGGGACCTTATCCGGATCGACTCAGTCTGCTGCCCAAGTTAATTTCTGGGAAGCTCAGAGCATGCCTTTACGAAGTTGCACTTATACAGGTTTAGCTTTTCTGAACTTTGAATTTTGCAATCTGTGTACATATTCTGAGGTTCTGCACCAGATGGCATAATAATATAGCAACACCTGTTGGTTGCAAACACTGATCCCCCTGTTGAGGTGCCATTAGCACTTTAATGCCACAGCTCTCAGCTGCGGCCCTCCCCTAGAGACTGTACAGACTGTCCTGCTGAAGGCATCTGTTCCCTGCCGCCTTCAGGGCCTAGACTCACAGCTCCCAGGAACCACTTCTCAGTCCTCTCTGGAACTAGGGCTAAAATAACAAGGCAGACTCTGGACCCCAAACAGGTATGAAATATGCTGCATTGTTTGATAGAAGGACTCAGCAGAATGGCTCCCCCCAGCCCTCGAAAACAATCTTCAGCCCTGCAAAGGAATAGCAAGTTCTGTTGCAGGAGATATCAAGTCTCCAGAGACCTTCAGTGGGTAACGTCCCAGCAGGTGGTCAAACAGGGATGGAGCCCAGATTGTGATCTTATAAAGACACTCACAAGTTACAAGCCTGGCTTTCTAGCCAACAGTGACGGCTACTTGTCCTGGTACACACTTTCACACTCTCGAGACCTGCTCTGCCAGCTGCACTGGCTCCCGACTAGGAGCCAGGTTAAGTTTAAGACTTTGTGCCTTGTGCACCGTGCCATTCACAACTCTGGTGCTAAGTTCTTAAGGTCCAAGTTTACTCCTTACAAGCCTGTGAGAGCTCTCCGCTCCTTCTCTCAAATTTTGCTATGTAAACCAAGGTTCCGTAGGGCCAAGGCAGGGGGAAGATCTTTTTCGGTGCTCTGGACCCCACGCTTTGGAACTCCTTGCCGATGCACCTCCTAAACATCTCTGAATATCTCTAGTTTTGGAAGAATCTGAAGATTGAGCTCTTACTACTAGGATCTACCGAACGTCTTAACAAATGAGACCAAGCCTACAAGTCTTTCATCATTGATGGTAATGTCATCAAGGTCTCGAATGACACTAAAACTTTAGGCGTCTATCTGGACTCTACTCTCTCCCTGAACAGACAAACAAATGCAGTAAGGTCGGCATCGGCCTATACCTGCAAACTCATCACCGCCTGCAGACCCTTTCTGAACCCTCATAACTGCATTACCCTTGCTAGAACACTCATTATGGCCAAAATTGACTACTGCAGTGCCCTCTACCTAGGGACCAGTCAGTCCAACCTCAATAAATTGCAAACTATCCAAAATAACGCCATAAGGGCAGCTCCAAATATCCCTAGACAGACCCATATCTCCATCGTTAGATCTGACTTACGCTGGCTCCCAGTAAAACAAAGAATTGCCTTGAAAACCCTAGCCTTGACTCATAAATGCTTGAACAACAATGCCGCACCTTACCTCTCCTCTCGTCTTACTCTCCACACCTCCTCCCGACACACCAGATGAGCCCAAACTCACACCCTAGCCCCGCCTAGATTCAAACTCCAAAAAGCGGGTGGTGTGAGCTTCCCTGTCCTAGCGTCCAAACTCTGGAACACTCTTCCGACCTCCATCAGAACTGAACCTTTGTTCCTAACTTTCAAGAACAACGCCAAATCTTGACTGTTCACTCACAATTTATGAAGCTCCTCACTCAAGTCTGCTCCCTACTTGTAATATATCTCATGTGTGTATATACTCTATAATGTACTTGTATTATAACCTGTAAATTTGTTTTCTTTGTACAATGTGTAAATTGATATTCTGTGTATACTTTGAATGTAACCTGTACTTAAGATTATGTGCCCGGTTGCCCATGGGCCTGGTTGCACTTTACAAATAAACTAAACTTCAAACTTCAAACTTCAGACCTACCTGTTCTGGTCCAGCTTTGCACCAGCTCTAACCTATCTCTTTTTCTAGCGCCTAGATGCTTTTTTGGCCCTAGTACGCGATTTATAAATTGCAATACATTACAATACACTACACTACCCCCCATTTACAGCACAGTGGACATCAGCAACTCTTGAGGGAGTTGCCTGGTTGCATCTAAAGCCTCAGGCCCGAGTTACTCTATGGGAAAATGGCTACTGACGGCTTTCCTGGTGGAAACCTTGACCTCAGTGTACTTCTTTCTTGTAAGTGGCTTCCAAAGCATTTGGCACCAATGTACAAAGCCCCCTTGGAGATCAGAGTGAGGGACAAAGTCACTGGTCTCCTGCAGTACTTTTTCCTGAGATTTTGATGAGGTGCCTACTCTCTGCAAAGTACCCGCATCATTTTTCTAATTCAACTGGCTACTATAATGTCAACATTTAGAAATGGGATGTTTGTGGCAATATCAAGGAAAACTGATATTATTTCTATAACTGATATTATTTCTATAATATCTGACTTTTCTGCTGCACTTACTTGGGCTCGCCCTACACATGGGTGGTTGCTCTTACGTTCTTCTCCTCTAAGCACTTATCCTGAGCACTTCTCCATGCACACCAAGCACGTATCCCCCTGCCCTCTGCACTTGCACGTTCTGAACACTCACAAGGCATAGTAGGTTCGTCTCCCCTTCCCTTATTCTCATTATTTGTTTGTACTTTTAATTTAATTATTTATCATTGCTGCAATTCATTGTCTATCTTCCTCTGTGCCCTTCCTGTTTGCCCTGTGGGTGCTTTGAAACAGTTCTGCTAATTGTATTAGCGCCTAACAAGTGACCAATAAATAAATAAAATAAAGAGATGTCAGAACATTTGATTGATTTGACCGTAAGTAAAGCAAAGCCCCGCTGTAAAATAATTCTTAACGTCTTTTACTTGAAAAGCATAGGAAAGCAGGCCCGCGGGGTGTATTGCCAGGTATGCGCACACAAGGAATGTGCTGACCCAAAGCAACCCAGGAAATGCTACATGGCAAACAGTGAGAAGATGTGAGGAGGGTTGGGAAGGATTTTCTCACCTGGGTAAAATAAAGCTTTGTTTTACAGACTTGGACCTTTTCCCTTGGAAGTTACCTCTGCTATGAGAGACATGCTCACACTTTTCAATGGAAACACCAGTAAAGCATGAATGGAAGATGGCAGCACTGTGTTTGTGGGAATGTTCCCTTTGATGAAGTCCACTGCATAATGCAGAGGTTCTTGTCAGAGTACCCATGAGTTCATTAGATGTGTGCCTATATGCATAGATAGCTTGTGAGTTATGTTCAGGCCTCCGTCTTGGAGACAGTCTGCACTTTGCAAATGCACATACTGTGGAAGAGGGGTCTCAGCCTTTCATCCTTCCGAGGTCAATTAATTGAGCGCCATTATATTGGGCACAGTTCCCATGACTGGCATGGTCATCATGGACGCGCAAGGTGTCAGGGGAGGTCTGTCAGCCTAGTTGTCTCCGTTTATTACAGCCGACACGCAGGGTTGCAAGGGTTAAGTCTAGCTTCTGGGGCTTCATCGTAGGTTGGGGTGGGTTGCCACTTGGGGACTTGATCAACGCTTGGGAATAGGAAGGTGTGTAGGTTATTGTAGTGATCTACATAGAACTCCTGCGCTATACAGTGTGCTGTTTTCTACCCTCTTAAGGCAAGCCCAGCCCTATTATGTCTGGGCTTGGAAAGGTTGGAGTCGTTGCCCTCCAAAAGTGCCCTTTCCCACCGAAAATCCTCTTTCCTCTTACAAAATATATTCATGGTGCCCTAAACGGTGGAAAAAGCCCTACCCACTTAGATTCCTAGTCACAACACTGCCATTGTGTTCCCATATGTAATGTATGTCCCCCCTTAATGTCGGTGCTGTAGATTGATTTTTGAAAATGGTTGGTCTGCAGGGTCATCTCCGTGTCAAAGGGCGCAGTTTAATAGTAAATGTGCAGGGTGCATCATGGTTCTTCTTGCCTCTATGACTGATGCCTGATTGCTTGGCATGTGGCTTCTCGTTTTCTGGTCTCTAGTGCTTCAAGTGGATCTGGTTCATACTCCTGTTCTGTTCTCTGCATGGTGCTTTTTACCCCAAGCAGTATACTTTTTAATTTTATTTCATTAAACATGTTATGGTTTATTACAAACCTTTCATGATACATTCCCTCCCTCCATCCCATCACAAAGATAAAATAAATTATTACAAAATCCTGCGAACTTCGAGGTTTCTTCAACTTAAAATACACAGTATCCCTCCCCCAAAACTCCCAAACAAAAATACATACATCCTCCTATCTCATTTTAGGTCTAAAACCTCACTAAAAAATGTTGGGATTGCCAGTACCACTGCAACTTTTTCACCCAATATAGCGCCCTCCCACCATTCCTCTTTCATTAGGGTCCTATATTCTGACAAAACATCACTTAGAAACTTCCTTCTCGTCATCTCCAATGCACCACAATCCAGAAAAAGATGTTTAGTTGTTTCCAACTGTGCCTTACAATGTCTACACAAAGGTGGATCCACCATCTTATCCATTCTATGCCATAGAATTTCTTTGGTAGGGAGAATATTTAACCTTAGTCTCATAAACACATTCCTATGCCAGTTTGAAGGGAATTTTACCAAATATTTTGGCATTTGGTTAATGGCCCTTTGCTCCCTCTTAAGGCTGATAGAGACTTGGTATGCCAATCTCAGCTCCATAGTCTCTATCCAGTCAACCCTTCTCATTTGAATTTTGATGTTATCCGGGATGTTCATCAACGTTTCCTCATTTAAACCCAGGTCCTCCAATTCCTTTCTACACTTAAGTTTCCAGTGATCAACAGTTTGATCCCTTGCCACTCATGCCCCGTTCTTCTCACTCTTCAATATATCCAGGACCGGGGTATTATTCTCCATCATTATTTTTACGTACAGAGATAATGACTTCCATCTAACCACAGAGTTAAGTGATTGCAGTCCCAATTCAAATCTAATTAACGACACAAGCAGACTATTTGGCAGGTCCAACACTCGCCTCCAAAAAATCCCTTCTAGAAGATTCCAAAAAGTCGGGGGGATTTTCAACGCAGTTTCAGTCCCATATAATAAATAGGGGTCACCTTTTGTTTGTAAAAAGGTCAAGATGGGGATCAGTCTGTATCTGCCATATTCCTTAATATTTGTTTGGTCTGCGTCGCCAATCTGGAACATTTACGCTTTAGTTCTCCCGTCCAGATGTTCTCCTTTACATTATTAGTAATCCAGATGCCCAGGTAAATTATGGACTCTACACGCTCAATCTTTTGCGTGCCTATATACCAAGCCAACTTGTGGTTGGCCTTTCTTCTGGCGCTTGTAAAAGACATACTGTTTTTTCTGTATTTATTCACAACTCATTGGTCTTAAAGTACGCGTTTAGGTGGGTCAGTCTCCTTTGGAAGCCTGTAGGTGTACAATCTATTACCACCAAATCATCCACATACATTACCGAAGGGATATTTGGCCTGTAAAGTTGCAGTGGAAAAGCTCTAACCCCAGCTTGGCTTAGAGCCATCTCTGAAAGGAATAGATTGAAGATAGTTGGTGCCAGGGTGCAGCCCTGTTTCAATACCCTACCAGTTGAGATCGAGGAGGAGAGTAGCCCCCTGGCCGTCAATCTCACCTGAATTGATGTTCTCGAATACAAGCTCTTGATGACGTCCAGAAGATCAGGCGAACAATCCCAGACTGACATCTTCCCCCAAAGTATCTCTCTACTGATACTGTCAAAGGCTTGTGCCAGATCAATGAACGCCATATATATATTTTGCTGAGAGTCAAAGGCTCTCATCTTCAGGACATTAAGGATAAAAAGGTTCAGACTAGTTCCCACTCCTGGAACAAACCCCGATTGCCTGATATCAAAGTGCCCTGATTCACAGACCCATAGGTTTAGATGTTTTAATAGGATTGTGGCAAAGAATTTTCCAAGAAAATCTAGGAGAGCAATGATCATATAATTCTGTGGATTGTCCCGTTCCCCTTTTTTGTATATAGGGACCACTATGGCAGTCCTCCGGGATGCTGGGACCTTTCTAGCAGCCAATATTCGAGTGAATAGGATCATACAGAAATCCGACCATTCCTCCAGATTTTGCTTGATAATGTAGTTGAAGCCCTCGACGGATTTAGATGTTTTATTCTGTTTACTATATCCTCCCTATCAAAGGTAATTGTTCAGAGTACCAAACTTTTTTTTGGCAGTGAGAGGCCGCTGTTGATCAGATGCTAAGAAAAGGTCAGTAACAAATCTGATCCAGACCTTGTCTGGGACCGTAGATGTCATGGTCGCCAGCTGGAAGGTGGCGTTGTTGTTGTAGCGACCAAAGGTTAAACGTGTTTCTATTAGCCAGGGCCTTCATCATGGTTTCAGCATCTTCTTGAAACTGCAGAGCCCTGGAATCCAGTAGCCAGTTCCTATAACATTGTTTCCTTTTCTGTTTTTGGCTCACGTTGTCTCTGGATTTCTGCCAGTCTATCACTCTTAGGTCAGACCATAACTCTGTGTTCCTCTGTATCACTCCCAAATTTGACACATTTAACCTCTACTCATCAGGTTTGGGCCCTACTAAGGATTTCTGCTGAAAAGCTAAAAAGACTGCAGAGTAGTCAACCCTCCACCTCCTGCGTTTCCCCCCGCCCCCTTTTGCTCCGCAAAAGACCTTTAAGTCTGTTCGAGATATTAATAACCTCATTTTGGGGGATTTTTGTGTGGTTGCACCCTTGGTTAACCTGTAATGGCCCTTCTGATGATGTCAGTCCCTCTTCGATTTGGCCTCTAAAGGTTATTTTTTTGCAAAGCATGGTCTCTACTTACCATCGGCACAACTGCCAAAGATTCCAACCATTCATATACAAAAATACACCAGGCACCCCTGAAAGAACTCACGAAGAGACGGATAATTATGCATACACACTGGGGAGATTCTTTGTGTGTAATAATACTTCTAACTGTTCGTTTTCTAGCATCTTCTAAAGCAAATATCAGCCCATACTCTTTAAGGAAACTCGTGTCTTTTTAATTACAAAACACCCTTCTGTTCATTGCATATTTAAATTCTTACAATACTTGTTTCAAAATAACATTTAAAAGCAATAGCGACACTACATCCAATCAATACAAGAAAAACAAACATAAAGTGATCAGTACATCCAACCTACAAGTATAGTGCAACATATAAAACAAAGCATTGTTCATAGTACTTATACATAATTCATTTGATACAATCAAATGCATACATAAACTGCCGTTTTAAAATGAATAATGCATACTTTAATTTGTGGAAAAAAGGGCCCCCATGTTTATCAAGTGCTAGTACATTATAATCCACAAATAAAGTGCATAGTGCACGTCCAACCCATATCTAGATGCTTTCTATGATTTAAGTGCTTAGTGAAAATCCCACGTCTGCTAAATACCAATTCGTTTTGTGCAATCAAATGTTTTGTAAGCTGCAGTTTAAAGTACATAATTTGGACTTTGATTTATAAGAAAGCATCCAATGTATGTCAAGTACTGATCTGCAACTAAAGTGCATAGTGCATATCCGATACCTATCAAAATACCTTAGTGCATATCCAATGTCTGACAAAATGCTGCAACTAAAGTGCTTAGTGCATATCCGATGTCGTCAAATGCCAAACGCTGCAACCAAAGTGTTAAGTGCATATCCAATGCCTGTGAAGTGACCAAGAAAATTGTTTTACCATGCTCTGTAAACCTGTAACCTCTGTAACCAAGCTGTAAACCCTCTTGTCACATGCGCCCTGCTACCTCAGGGTCCGGCGCACACAATAAATAAATAAACAAACAAACAAACAGTAAAGTGACAAACCTTTCTTTATCTCAAATACAGGTTCTATACCACTTAAAATGTCGCATTACTAGGTTTCGACGACTAACAAGTGTTTGAATTGACCAGCCTCGTCTTCTTCAGGGCAAACAGATGTTAACGGGGCCGTTAAACCCTTAACGCCTGACTTGTAATGAGGGCCATGATCTCCAATTGATTCAAAACATAACAAATACTGTGAGCAATGTGGCATCTCCAATTAGCACTTATCCCTAAATATTGAAGGCCCTGTGGCCACTTATGAGGTTCAACAGATGAGGCGAACTCGCAGTTTCAATGGTTTTGAAACTTGTCCCATACATGTGAATAGATCAATTAGTTCAGTTATGTGAGATTATTTATTCCATGTTCCAAAAAAAGTAAGGGCCCTCATAGGTGGGTTGTCAAATTCAAAACGCTCAAGTGCCCAATGCTAACACGTGTTTCGACCTTCTCTAGGTCCTTCTCAAGGCTGGGCTATTTGTATACAATTATAACAGATACTAATAATAATAGAAATACAAATCAGATACACAGCATTAAAGGGCATCCACAAATAGTGTGTAATTGTAGTTATGAGAGAGGGGAGGAAGCGCTACAATATAGGCTCAATCATCATGTGAGACATAGGAGGGGAAAGCCGCTGAGCTATCCCGGGTGGATAGCTCAGCAGCAACGTGCTCCCCTTGGAAACAAGACGACACGAAACAACACAGTTTCGATCCCCGGGTCCGTGCTTAGAAACCTCTGGGTATGAAGCGCATTATAAATATGCAACTAAGACATGACATATTCTTGTAACAGCGCCTCAATGCCCCTGGGCTGTGTGAGCGCTTTAAAAATGCAGATAATAAAAAAATAGGAATCTCGATCTTATGGGCTGTCCACAAATGTATACAAGTAGATACTTTGTCAAAATAAATATGAAAATGCAGAATAACCTGTACAGTAATATTTGCCACTCACGTTGATCATTAAGGACCTCTTTACATGTTCTAGAGTTATAGATCCAGAACTGTTCCCTCTGAGCAAGTTTGTCTTTTAATGACCCTTCTTGTGGATCCATTAATACAATCTTAATCCACCCTTTAATATCATCTTGGTTATGTCCGGCAAAGGGGGGCAGTGGCAACTCCATTCCTGATTCTAGAGCCATGTTCTGAGATTCGGAAATGCACCTCTTCTTCTCTTTTGCCAACGTAATATTTGTTACACGGGCACGGAATAACACAGAACATTTTTCGAGTTGCAATTAGTGTGGTCGTTCAGTTTCCACACCTTTGTACCTACTTGGAACTCAGGGACACACGTTGTGAAAGTACAAGTACAAGCAGCACAATTGCCGCATGATGAATGTCCTTGAAAAGCTTCTAGGCCCAAGTAGCTTCGCAGACTAGGTGCAACCTTTTCGCCTGTTCTAAGCAAATGTACCAAAGATTGTCGTCCAAGCAAATGTACCAAAGATTGTCGCCCAACAACTGTCTTGAAAGATCTATATCAAATGATTCAAGAATGTGCCAATTCTGTAAAATTAGATTTCTCACAATGTTTCTATAGGAACAGAACTTGGTGACACGTACAAGCCGATTCTGCTTCAATTTAGGGCCGGTTTCCAATAAACTATCACGTTGATAGAAACGTGCCCGTTTGGGAGAACTTGCACATGTCTGTGGTTCCTTGTGTTCTTTCCACGCAGAAGGAATGTGACCTGGCAGTATGGCTGGGCTACGGCTAGTCTGTGGAACCAATTCGGATATGCATATTGCGTTTCCCCTTATGTGAGAACATGGCAGGGTGAAAAACAATGCTCTGTAAGGGGGCCAAGAACAATGCCAGTGGGTTACATTTATTGAAATACCGTTCGGTTATTACACCTCGGTTTCTACATTAGTTCACTTGTGCATATCTTGGGTTCTAGTAAAAGGGCTCTGAGGTGGAACCAGCACTTTGGGGCACTAGTTTGCACATGAAGTGACAGGTGTGAAGTACAGACCAGAATACTGTCCCAGGCTGGCACTTGTAGTCTTGGACAAATCATTAGATGGCTTCTAAATGTATATGTGAAATGATCCAGAGTGTTTAGATTGTAAAGGCAGAATATGGAAATTGTTTTTTTATGACGTAGAGAGATGTAGAACACATAAAAGTGGCCTGTGATACCTGGGCGGCTCCTGAACAGGTAGTCTCTTACCTGGGCGCCTGGCTGCCTGGGTCGCCTGTCTCTGGAAACACCCACTGAGCTGCTATCACAGTGAAGGCACCTTGTGCTCAGGTCCACCAGAGCTCAGGTTTTCTCAGTGGGTCTTCCAGTATGAGGATATTCTGCTCTGCTTTGGGTCGGTAACAGGAGTGGAGACCCCGGAGAGCACCTGTCTTTCGTTTGTAGGCCGTTTGCCTCCTTCATTATCCTATTATATTCACTTTATTCGGGCATAAGGCCATCAAAGTACAAGAAATACAAAAGACATTTCTCAATACACTACAATGCAATATGTCTGGGTGCCTTCCGATCTTCCAGACAATGAAAAGCAATGGCTACATTAATTACAGCCACCAGGCCAAGCCTGGTCTCAACAACCAATACCCCATTAGGATCAGATCAATGGAATGTATTAATTGCCACCCTGATTCCTTCGGAGGGTCCCCCAGATCTTTTTCCTAATGGGACTGCATTTGCGCCTAAGAGCAGGGAGTGCTGATATCCTATTCCGGGGGTGAGCGGCGGCATTGTTATCGTGGGACATTGCACTGGTTTTGATCGTGATGTGTGGTGATAAGCACCGTCTCATGGCCATCCCCAAAATTCCATTAGCCACTTTCGGGTCACTGAAATCGATACAGAGAGAGCCGAAGGGGGACCCTCCATTGGAATGGATGCTTGTACAATTTACTATGTCCTCTCGAATTAGAGAACGGCATCCACACACCGTTCCAAGTCAATGAGTGCATTTATTGTTAAGGGAGTCCCTGGGTCCAGGGTGATTGCATGCACATCTGGGCACTCTGTGCAGGAATGTACATCCCCCCCCCCTTCCCCCCTGTGAGGCACTCTTGTTCTTTGATAGTCTTTGGCTTTGTCTCGTGTGGGGCTTGAGTCACTACACCTAGATTTGTCAGAGGCCAACCTATGATCTACAGGACCTGGACCTCCCACCTGTTTGGTACCCCATAGCATGTTTCTTTTCCCCCAGTCGTACTTCCCATACACAGCCGATGTTGGTGTTTGAGCAGACTTATTGTGCTTTGGAAAAAAGGTTCGGGTAGGATGCTGGGTTCTGCTTTCGTCAGTGATGCCTTCTCTGGTTGGGGGATGCTGGCGAAAATGATGTCACTCAAAATTGGAGCACTTGCTCCAGTGCTGCGCAGTGTCTCGACTACTCGCTGGGGGACCCTTGGGGGTTCTTCGACGCTTGGATGTTGTTCCCCCAGCACACCTCCTCCCCTGCTTTCTTCTAAAATAAGGATTAACATCTTCTTGACTTCAGCCTGTTCACTTAGGACAAGATTACATTTACACTCTGTATGAGTTTCCTCCTTTGATTGTGTCAGGATGGGTGTGATTAATGTTCTAGTGGGGGCTGAACAGATGGAATTGCCACGTGCATGGTGATCCTTTACTGCACACGTGGCCTGCACCATGTGCTTCGGGATCCCTTGGTACAATTTTAGGTGGCGTAGTACTGGGCAATGGATTCCCACCCCGCCAACCTTTTCAGGGTGGACTGCGTGGCATGTTCTGGATTCCCATGAAATCATCAGGGCTGGGAGTAACAGGGTTTAGTTCATCACCACCGTCGGTGCTGAAAGGTAAGGGAGGATTTCTGGCCAAGGTGGAAATAGGGACTCCAGTGGTAATAGGGGGGAGGATATGCAGGAATCCCCCTCCTTTGTTGGATGGTTCCTCTGATGAATCAGTTAGTGCTACGCTTTGAATGACCAGGCTGACTGCACAGCCGTCTGAACCACTACTCCCTAGACTGCCTGTTTTTTGTCCACTGATATCTCTTGCAGTACGATATTTGATCCCCCTTACGTCCCCCCTTACGTCCAGGGTGCTCCCAAAGAAATGGTTAATTTCTTCTACAAGCTGATAGGCGTCTCCAGTGAGTATGACAAATCTAAGGAGCTGCATCTTCGCTCTACCGGGATCAACACCTTGAGACAAGGGCTATGCCTGGATTTTCCACTTGACAGAATTTTCCTCTTGGGTTGGTAGAACACTGGAAAACCTTGTGAGGGCTGTGTGGCCGGGCCAACCGTACACGCGGTCTCAGTTGTTCTCATGGCTGGCCAACTGGAGGCATAAAGGGAGCAGACAGGCAGGCACATGAGGCAAGTAGGTGCAGGAGAGGTGGAAACAGTGCCAATATCAATTGAAATGATTGGCAGGAGGTGGTGGATGACTAGAAGTTCCAGAACATCAAACAGTCGAAACAGTTTGAGTGTGGCCCCCTAATCCCACTAACACAGCTCCTAGGTCACAACGTGATGCGGTGCAAAGCTGAACAAGGGGTGTTCACCCCTCCCAATGAATGCCTAAAACCCCACAGGGGCTCAACACCTGCAGTGCCCTTACCTCCAGTGGACTTCACTCAACGGGAAGTGCCGGGCCGAGTTGTAGTCCAAGGCGGCATGCTTTAGGGCCAGGAACCAAAAGTGCGGGCGGATGTCCACACGGGTGCTCAACACGCCCAGTGCCCTTACCCACAGCAGGAAGTGCCGGGCTGAGTTGTAGTCCAATGGCGCATGGCTTAGGTCTGGGAACCAAAAGTGCAGGCGGATGTCCACACGGGTGATCAACACCTCCAGCGCCCTTAGCCCCAGCGAGCTTCACCTTGCGGGAAGTGCTGTGCCCAGTTGTAGTCCAAGGGGTTGTGGCTTAGGTCCGGGAACCGGAGTGCGGGTGAAACTCCCCACAGGTGCTCAACACCCCCAGTGCCCTTGCCCCAAGCAGCCTTCATCTTGCGGGAAGTGCCAGCCGAGTTGTAGTCCAAGGAGGCATGGCTTGGGTCCGGCAACAGGAAATACGGGTAGAGGTCCCCACGGGTGCTTAACACCCCCAGTGCCCTTACTCCAGTGCTTAACTCCAAATGGTGCCTGTGCTTCCGGTTTTTCTATGAAAAGGTTCTCAGGCATCATGCTATATTTAAGGACTCTAAGCCAAAGGAACAACATGTCTCAATGCTTCACTCTGCAACTATTATCTCACTCATTGCCCACATAGTTTGATGAACCCTCTCTTCTCTATTGCTTGTAACTCTTACTTGTGACTATTATTGCGATTCTCTCTATTCTTGTTAACGCCTTTTGTTGGATGTCTTTCTTCTGCGCCCACATCTTTTTTTCCTACAATGGCCAAAAGGAGTGTTAGGCATTATCTTGTGCCAACATGGACCTCAATAGATCCTGCAACATTGATGAAGCACAGTAGTATCTCATTTTGTTTTGAACTAGAATGTAATAGAATGCTTTAAAGCTGTTTTAAAGGGACCTATGGCATTGTTAAGTGTAAAGAGGGTAAAGATGCTCGTAGGGTAGGTCTACAGGAATTGGACATGTATAACAAGGGCCTTGGAGCATACAGATTCATGAAGTGGTGAGAGACAGGATATTACATATTACTTATTCTACATCATCACATCTATAATAGACTGTTTGAAATATATCTGTATTATATTCCATAAAAACGGAACTCTCAAATGTTCACAAATAAATGGATACGAACAATAAAGATTCAAGCATAATTCACGCGTTTCACACTTCATCACAGTGAAAACAGAACAGGAATAATCTACTCTTACATCCAAAACGAAATGCTTCATTGGCAATGTGGAAAGCTAAGTACATATGTATGTGGGGTGCATTTAAAGGCCCAAAACAGAAGTCCCTTTTACCTGAATGGCAGGCAATTAAACCCTGCTACAAAAACGGCCTGGCTTTTGCTTTTGCCTTTCACATGAATGGTAGGCATTCCAACACTGCAACAAAAATGGCCTGGCTTTTGCTTTTGTTTCATGTAAAGTTAAAGAGCCATGTGGCAAGGGGTCTACCTGTCATTATCAATGGACAAGCAGCAGTTTGATTCACAAAAGAAGGAGGAATCAAAGAATGCTGTGACATAGAAAACAGTTTTTAAATATTGAAAGCAAAAATGGCCTGCACACGTGTTTGCAAATAAAAATGGTTTTAAAAAGCCAAAATGGGAAAAATATCACTGCTCACAGAAAAATGTCAGGATAACAAAACATGATGTGTGGGCTGACCAAGGCAATGTATATTATGTTTCACCCAAAAAACTCCAGTGA
Source organism: Ambystoma mexicanum (assembly GCF_040938575.1). NCBI lineage: Eukaryota > Metazoa > Chordata > Amphibia > Caudata > Ambystomatidae > Ambystoma > Ambystoma mexicanum. The sequence goes on from NC_090929.1 coordinate 1,095,164,858, forward strand.
CATTTGAAGAGACACTTAGGGGTTCATTACGACCTTGCCGGTCCGGTAACAACAATGCCCAGGGAGAGAGATGGCTGTGTTGGATGAAGCAGCCCTCTCATTTGCTGAACAGCAACACTCACGGTTAATTTAAAAGACTATTTTCATTTAGGCATTTTGCGCAGCAACCATACTGTGGATTGATTTCATTTTTGTACAATTTTTATGTAATTTCCAGGCGGTTTTGGAGATATAAAATGCCTCTACCTGTGGCTTGTAGGGTGTCCTGACCCACGTTTAAGCTACCCTGCTACAACATTTGGTGCTGTGGGCTTAGGAAATTCAAGATGGCGGAAAACCCACATGTGCGCCGAAATCCAGGAAAGCTGCGCAGTTGTGCGCACACCAAAATGGTTACCTAACTTGCCACCCACCAGGGTAAAGAAAGGTCTTTGTTAACAAAATCCATTTTTACTGATGTCAAAAAGTTGCTGAAATCGTGACTCATTGGACCACTTTAAAGATTCAACCCTTTTTGTGGGGTTCCACATAACCATCTTACTGTAAGGAGCCCCATCAAAACAATGTTAAGCAAGGATTTACTACCATGTAAGAACCATTCCTGTTTAGAATGCATTAATCCAAGAAAATCCCAAAAATGGGTGCAGTACCAGTACTCACCACTATCCAAAAGCCGGCGTTTTAAAACCCACTGTGTGTTTTTCTGAAGGCAAGCAAAATGCCTATTTCAAACCTTGCAACATGTGCAAAATATTCACTGAACACCAGCAGACATTTGGCAGAATGGAGTTTTGTGTGCCTACAAAATCTGGGAAATGAAGAGCCCAAAAACAATGCTTATAACAAAAATGCTATGGAGTCAGCAGCTTAAGCCTAACTGCAACTGGATTTAAAACCACCAAAATCGAAAATGTTAAATTAAATGAGTGACCTATGTTTGGTGTCACATGCCTTTGTAACTGTTGAAATGTCATAGTTTTGCACTTAGAATCAGCATTCTAGCTGCATGTGTAAAATTACAAGTTATTTTAAAAGCAACAAAAAGTTAGCTGAAGGTCTGGCTTAAGGAACTTGATTTTGCCTAGCAACGGATCCCATCAGGAGTGAAACTTGAGTCACAACTATGTTCCCAGGCCAATGTTCCTTTTGCTGCCCACACTAAGGATATGCCATCTATCTGATAATTGAATTTCCTGTGCTCTGCCAGAGAGTGAACAAAGCCCTCTCCACTCAGGCAAAGGTTTTTATTACAGACGTCGTAAAAAGTGGCTTCCTCCTGGAGAAGCTGGGAGGGGCACTGCCTGTGAGAAGCAAGCTGGCTTGGCAGAACTGGAAAGACTGGTTTCTGTACCATGTGACCTGAAAAGACACACCCCTGCAGCAAGGATATGGTTTTATAAAAAGGGGGATAATTCATAGTGCGGACATGTGAAAATTTTATAAATGATACCATAATTCTTGTGATTTTTCTGCCCACAGTTTAAGACGTGGTAGGAACCGGTGGTATGTTCAGGGGGGTTTTAGCGGAAAAGTGGATATTACTCTAAATGTGTGCATGTTAAAAATCTGAAACTTCATCAGTTAATGTCCCTACCCCCTGCACACATGTATGTAAAGTTGGGTCCATGTCGGAAATTGAAAAAGCAGTTAAAAAGTCAATTATGTACACTCTTTGAATGCAAGCTCCGAGAATGAGCAGATTTGGACATAGACATGGCTAAATTCAGCCACACCATGTATATGTAATTTCAAACAACTGTGTAACTCTGAAGTATGGATTTTGATCATATATATATTTGGGTGCACAGATGATAAGGGAGGATGTTTCAAGAGATCATAAAATGACATCAATCTGACTCACAGTTCAGTTTGCCAATCAAGCGGAGGAATGGAAGCCTGACCAATGACGAATGAGAGGGGCAAGTCTAGTGATGCAACACACACACCCATTCTCAAGAAACAGATAAAAGCAGAGAGTCAGGACACATAGAGACATTCAATTTCATCTGCCGCTGGAAGCCCTGCCGGAAAAATCCATACTTACCTCCATCAAACTCCAGAAAGCCAAACTAGAGACTTCAATCTATCCAGAGCAGAGACCAGACCAGAGAGAAAGCAGTGCTGTGCCTAGAAGAGACCAGACCAGAGAGAAAGCAGTGCTGTGCCTAGCAGAGACCAGCCCAGAGAGAAAGCAGTGCTGTGCCTAGCAGAGACCAGACCAGAGAGAAAGCAGTGCTGTGCCTAGCCGAGACCAGACCAGGCGCTGTGAGCAGAATCCGGAAAGACCTGACCAGACTGAAGATCGTGACCAAGTCGCTTTCCTGTTCAAAATCTCTTGTGAGTACTTAGCAAAACTCAGAACACATCTCTTAGTTTAAATTCATCTAATTCAATCTATTTAACCTAAGTATAACTGCCTCCTATCTGTCACCTGTCATTTCTAGTAAAATTTGTCATTTTGAAAAAGTGTGCGTTTAAAATTTACAAAACCAAAAACGACCTTTACTAAATTACTCATATCTCCGCAACCGTTTGGGCTAGAGACTTGCAATAACTTTCATTTGGAAGCTGAGATCCCAGGCTTTCCTAGGACCCCAAAACGGTAGGGATAGTCCTTGCGGTTCCTTTGTAATAGCGCTCGGCGCATCCGCGAATTTTGCCGCGATTTGCAATTTCTTCACATGTAAAAAAAAAACTGCTGCTGCCTGATTTCATTTGCCAGAAATTCGTTTAATCTGTTAACTATCCCTGCATCATTGCTAGTGTGAGCCTGGACTAATATTAACTAGATACCACTCATCCTGAACCTCTAAAAGGGAATTAAGAGCGTTTCCAGCATATTTCTCATTCATTGCTAGCACCTATCAAAGCATTTGCCTGTGTTTTCAAACTTCTGTTTAAGCTTGCTGGATTGAACTGAATTACAGTTGATTGCATTTCTGAGAACTGTGTGTTTTCCTTCCATTTCCTTGCCTTGCATCAAGGGGGGGAGGGGAGTAGCCAGAGAAAAGTGATTACATTGTTTGGTTGAAATCATATTGCGTATTTTCTGTACTGCATTCATTGAATATTGCATCCACCTGAGCCTACATAAAGCATCCTCTACCACATTATACTTTTGTTCCTATTTACCAGTGTGATACCTTATCCATTTCATGTCAACTCATTAGTGATTAAAGAAGTGTGCTAGTGCCAGATTCTCCGTTGTTAATATTTACCATATCAGATTAAGTGTGATATTCAATTATTAATTTATTAAAAAGTGTGATATATATTTTAATTTATCAAATAAACCTTTTAAACTTGCAAAACAGAATTACTTCTTGGCTCAGTGGGGTCAGGGGGATTCCAAGAGAGGGGTGTTATACAAGGGTAGTCATCCAGAACGCATGAACTGGACCTAAAGATATATCAATAAGGGTTTTCATTCAGTATTCTAGACTAGGCGTTAACTTGGCGGTAGTGCTGAATTGAATCCTCTTACAAATTGGGGGCTCGAGCCGAGACGTTGGGTTAGATTTACCACTTGTGCAGCTTAATACAGTGTGCTAACTGACGGGATACATACATCCGGTCGGATCACCACGCTGCATTACGCTGTGAAGCATTCCTCAAAAGGGACACTCCAAGAAAAGTTCTGTTCTGCAAAAATAAAATACTAACTTCTGTAAGTCAGGACAGAGACCAATCTCTAGAATGACGACCTTAGTAGACATGAAAATAGCCAGAGAGCACCTCTTGCATAAGCTATTTGTGAGAGGTGAATGGACCGAACAGGGCCAGGATGTGTGGTTGCAGGCCATCACACAACAGGTCACTGAAACAGGGTCAGATATATATAGAGATCAGGGTCCCTTACATGTGGCCCTGAGTGAACTATATATGGCTCCTAAAGCCAAAGAGGAACACAATAAGATCGCCAGGATAGCAGCATACCTGTACCTATATATGGGAGACATGCAGGATAGATGTGCTGAAAGCCAAAATCTGGCAAATAGGCAACAGATGGCATTACAGAAGGTCCAATCTGATCTGGACTCTTCTGAGCAGAGGCTGCAGAGGAGCCAGGAGTCAGAAAATGACAGCAGACTGTACATTACTAAAATAAAGGAGGATATGGATGTGCTGCAAAAGGAAAAGTCAGAACAGGATACTAGATTTCTGGCCCTGCAGAAGGAGCACCAAGACAGTTTGGACTCCTTACTGCAGAGCCAGAAAAAGCTGGAGCAACAGATCAATTTCAACAGGGCATGCACAGAGCAGGTAGCCACCCTGCAAATCCAACTAGACAGAGAGAAAGAGGAGAGCAACAAACTCATTTTGAAAGACCTAGATACCCAGGCAGAGTTTGATCAGGAGCGCCAGAAAGCCGGCGCCTTCCAAAGGCAAAGGGACGACCTGGCGGCACAGATGCAGGCTCTTAGTCAGGAAAGAGACACTTTAGGCCAGGAGGTCTGCCACTTAAAAAAGGAAATGGAAGAAAATCACCTGGCCCTCCAGGGGCTGGGTGACCTCCAAAAAGAAAACCAGAACTTGGTAGAGCACACCAGAAGGGTGGAAGATGCTCTGGCAAGAAAGGAGCAGGCCAGTAGGGATGGGACTCAGGAGGTAAACCTCCTGCAGCAAAGACTGGCCCAGTTCTCCAGGACCAACCAGGAAGCACAGAGGGAAAATGAGGCCCTCTGCCAACACAATGATAGGCTCCAGCAACAGGTAGCGATGCAGGAGAAACTGATAGAGTCGAGTAAGGCCTTAACAGAGGAACTGAAGGCACAAATGCAGGCTCTTGCATTGCAACAGGGAGCAGGGGCGGATAGAGATGAGGTCCGCTGGGAAAGAGAGACTCCTGACCATAACCGCAGGAGCCCTAACCCCAGGGGCCTTCATCTCCCCCAGTCCCTGGACTCTGCCACCCCCATGTCCCCTGGCGCACATGAGCACAGGGCCGCAGGGATGGCAGATTACTATCCAGCTAAGAGTATGGGGCTCATAGGCCAGTACCACTCAGGAATGGAGGGGTGGGCATCCGGGTATGGGCACCCAAGTACAATACAGTTCAGTGGGGAACCCCAGGAGAGTAGGCCCATTAAGGGCATCCTGAAAACCTCTGCCCAGTTAGGTCAGTGGAGGGGGTACCCATCAAATCCTGACAGCAAGGAGGAATCTGAAGACTCCTCTGGACTGCGCAGGACACAGGAGACCAGGTCCCCACATTCTGCCAGCCATTCCCAGGCTCGCAGAATCCGGGAAAACCTGGAAGAACAGACGGGAACCTCTGGGAGCAGTGCCTCTGAGTCCGACGAAGAATGGACAAGGGTTACCCGAACCAAAAAGGCCAATAAGGCAAAAAGGGCCTTGCTCAAGGACCCCTTAAAGCAGATTAAGGCGATCAGGAGCGTCATCACGCCTTACCATAAGAACGCTAAGTATTCTGTTTGGGAGCACTTAGAGTTGTTTGAACAAATGATGGAGACTTTCCATTTGAAGGACAGCCAAAGCTGCATTCAATATGTAAAGTGGACCTTCTCCCCGGAATACTCCAGTTTCTTTGCGGGGCTGGAGGACCAAAATCATTTAAGATGGTCCACCTATAAGGCGGCCATCCTGAAACATTTTTCTGTTCACAGAAATCCTCAAGAGGCTCGCAAGGCAGCCTACAATTTGCAATGTGGGGAGGATCAGGCCCCACAAGAATTTGTGCAGGAGTTAAAGCGGGCTTTTGCACAGACCACAAGAAGGGTGCGCACGGATAGCCGTGAATTTATAAACACGTTTTTCCATGCCTTGCCCAAATATATCATGACCCAGCTCGTGAGGGATTTTCACGAGAAAAGATCTTTAGACTGGGTCATTGAACAGGCTACCCGCATCTATGAGGTGCAGAAGCCCATAGAAAATAAAAGCAATGCCCAGAAAAACCCCAAAGCCAACAGCACCCCTGCTGCTGCCAAGGTGGCAGAGGTAAAGGTCACCCCCGTTTTGGATTTGGAGATGGGGGGGCCTAAAAACCTACCTGCACCTAATAATGCTAGGCCCAGAAGGTCCTCGGGCCAGTCGCAGACAGGGAGCCAGGGAGGCAGCCCCACAAATGGGGTCCCTCGCTCTCCTGACTATGTAAGTCCTCGCTACAAAGGTAACAGACCCATCCTGGGTTATGTGTGGACTCCTCCAGCCCAAGGGGGGGGATCCAGCCAAGCACCTAACCCAGGGAACTTCCCTCCAAACTTCCCACAGGAGGGCAGAAATTTACCAAACCCTGGGCAGAACTTTTTCCCCAGATATCCACCCGACTTCCAACCCCAAAATCATCCATCCTTCTTTCCTCAATTCCCTGAGCCCAGACCACTGAATCCGGGAGAGGGGAGGCCAAGGGTGGAGGGGTACCAAAATCTTCCCAACCAGGGGTACTACCAGAGGAGGGACAGCTACCCTTCCCGGGATCAGCCCAGGGGAGAAAACAGGGCCCCGTATCAGCCTGAGCGGGTTTCCCAGTTAGAGCGCCAGGTTTAAAACATGGCGCGGGATATGGGTCATATACTGAGGGCACAGCAGAACCCTCAGATCAGCATGCCGGCGCAGAACGCACCCAACTCTGGACCTGGTGCTCCAGAACAATGACGGGGGCAGCACCCCGATAAATCACCGGTTCCCAGGGAGGAGGCACAAAGGGAAGGGGGGTGTAAAGCCTTGGAGGAAGCTTCCTTCCTCACTTGTAAACAGCCCCTGGAAACCCGGGAACCGGAAACAAAATCTCTTGCCCCTGAAAGTCTGCCTCCTAAGGAGCAGAGGGGGGTAGGAGAAACAAAAGACCCAAACAGACTCAGTTTGAGGAGGAGGTACAGATCTTCCAATTTGAGGGAGAGGGATCCTCAGAGGATCCTGGGAAAAGGATCTTCTCCTTCAGAGAGGGGGGAACTCCTCCCAAAGAAAAATGGGTCCCTAGGGATGCAAATCCAGACTGGGGAGATGTGGAGACTGAGCTACCACCGCCCACCATCTCATCCCAGAACCAACAGCAAGAAAATCCCCTGGTTCAAACCCATCCTGGCGACTGCCTCCAAAAAGGGGGGGGCGGCCCAGAAACGGAGCCAGGGGAACCCACAATGGCTCTGATCTCCAGTTGCAAATTTTTTCTTTCAGATTCCCAAGACTCTCCACAGAATTCTGCCCAAATCTCCTCGCTAGCGATGTCCAAAACCAGAAAATTAGCCCACCAGTTGTCCAAAAATGTACATTATCTGTGCCCCCTTGAGGAGAAGGAGGGAAGATATTATGCCCCGGTACAAGTACAGGGGCAGGGTACAATCTCAGCACTGGTGGACACTGGATCTCAAGCTACCCTTCTGTCCAGAAGGGCCTTTGACGAACTGAATGCAGGAAGGGGAGAGAATTGCCAAATTCCTCTCACCTCTCTTCCTGGACAACTGCAGAACTTTGACGGGAAGGAAATTCCCGTCGAGGGGACGGCAGACTTGGACATTAAGATCGGGCGACATAAGTTGAAACACCCGGTCATAGTTGTGACCCCAGAGGGCACCCCTTGTTTACTAGGGAATGACCTCCTGAGAAGGTTGTCACCCCTAATAGATTGCGTAAACAAGGTCCTCTGGACTCAGACTAGCCGACCCATAAAATTAAAACAGAGTGTCAACCATGTTAGTTTAAACGGCACATGCCACATGGTTGAACAAAAATCTGACCAAGTAGAATTTCACTTCCAGAACAACCAAATTCCAGACGTGACGGTAATAGCAGTAGGACAACAGACTGGTGATGGGGGGTCCTCTCTATTTCTGAAAATCAACCTTCCTTCCAGTCTAAAGTGGTATTCCACGCTGGAAGGAAACACTCTGAAATTCTATACTAATCCACAATCAGAAACCCCCACTCCTATAGTCCAGAAAGATGTGAAATCAGCTCAAAGCCTGGCTGATATTCAGCAAATTGGAGAGCAGTTGTTCATCCCTGTTCAGTTAAATGATGGGAAGGACTCTGTTCTCGCTCGAGTGTGTGTGAACAACGGTAAGAGCTTCATCAGCGAAGCCATGTTCCGCCAACTCCCAAAAGATCCAGCCATTCCCACCTTCAAACTGATAGACAAATGGGAAATGGACCTGGAAGCACCTGACTCCAAACATCTCCTGCCAAGCAGGTGTATGCTCAAAATCTCCATTGGCAACAAGAGCATAGTCCATAATTGTTGGGTCATGCGAGACGTCACTGCCGCCTTTTACTTAGGCAGTGACATTCTCAATCGCTTTGCCATTAGTTTGGACCTAATAAACTTCAAAGCTTGGTCCCGATTAGCGGATAATCCCATGGGCTTTGATGATCCAGAAAAAGCATTTAGGTCAGCTCAATTGCTACCTTATGCAGTTGAAATTCAGGTTAAAGAGGAAGTCACCATCCCAGAAAGGACCCGACAATTCTCCCTGGAAGTGAAAGTTAAAAGGGGACAAGAGTTGAAAAACCCTGATGCTTACATACATCTAAATGCTTCTCTCCAACAGCAAGGGTTGGGGGTAAACCCGACTCCATTAGTCAACATAGAACATGACCCCATTCTAATAGAGGTGGATAACAGCGACTTAAAGAGTATTACTCTAGCCGCAGGCACCATTTTTGGAATGGCGGTTGATGACCGACATTTCTCCATTGATCTTGTAAATGAACTGTTAGGACCCATCCCCAAGGACTGTTTTGACAGTGACAGTGATGACAACGCAACACCAGACAGGATTTTTACCCGGCATGGGGGGAACTTCCTGGTGTACACTTCCTGCCCCTATGGTAAGGAAGATGTGACCTGTGACTTCAGGAGGGATGAGGTGATTTTCCAGGTCCATGAGGGCTGCCTTTCCCACCTGAAGCCTCCGGTCCAAATCAGCACTCTGACCAGGGACTTCTCCACCCAGCTGGAGGAGGCCGCGGAGATAGCCAAACCAGAAGTCTTTCCAGGCTTCAGGCAGATGGTGGAAGAGAGAGTCAACCTAGCTGATGCCTGTGTGACTCTGGAACAAAAGCAAAAGTTGAAACAAGTTTTCTTGGATTTCCAAGATCTCTTTGCGGTAGACTCATATGACTGTGGTCACACCGACATCCACACCACAACAATCCCCACGGACCCTGGCATGACTCCAGTGTTTGTGAAGCAATATCGCTTGCCTCTCGCATCAATGGAGTCCCTTACTGAAATAATTAAGAACCTTGAGTCCCGGGGAATAATCCGTCCAGTCCACAGCACCTTCAATAATCCGGTGCTGGGAATATTGAAGCCAAACGGCCAGTGGAGACTCTGCGCTGACCTCAGGGAGCTCAACAAACGGGTCCACACTTCCCGATGGCCTCTTCCCTACATTGACCAAGGGCTGGCCCAGATTCAGGGGTCACAGGTATTCACTGCAATAGACCTGACCAATGGATACTGGACCGTGCCTGTCAGTAGGGAGGACCAATACAAGCTGGCTTTTACCTTTGGGGGCCAGCAGTACACATGGACCCGGACTCCCTTCGGATACCTTAACTCCGGTAATGAGTTCAATATTTTCCTACATAAGGCCATGCCCGACCTGGGTACGAGGGGTAACCTGGCTTATGTAGATGATGTCCTCATCAAAAGTTCATCTGTGGAGGAACACATAGCAGAGATCCGTTATGTTCTGACACAGTTGAGGGCCGCCGGAGCAAAACTTTCCTTTCAGAAAGCACAGTGGTGTAGAACCCGTGTTAATTTCTTGGGGCATGAGATTACTCCTCAGGGTCTCTGTCCCCAGGAAAAGAAAGTGGAAGCACTTCAGAAACTGAAAGACCCCACAACTCTGCGGGAACTAAGGAGCCTCCTTGGACTGACTAATTACAGCAGAAAGTTCATTGAGGGCTACGCAGAGATCACCAGACCCCTGATTCATCTCCTGAAGGGGGGGGTCAAGTGGGAATGGGATCCAGAACAAGCCGAGGCAGTAAAACAACTCAAAAGAAGCCTCTCACAAGCGCCTTGCCTAGCTTACCCTGTCAGAAACAAGGAGTTCTTCCTGGAGACGGGGTTCTCTAATACGTGCTTGACGGCAGTATTATATCAAAAGCATGACAAGGTCAATAAAGTAATCTCCTATGCGAGCAAAACTTTATCCTCTGTGGAGGAAAAATTCAACGATTGTGAGAAGGCACTCCTGGCAACGGTGTGGGCATTGAAGAATTACCGCCCGTTTATCCAGGGGGAACACATCATAGTGGAGACTCCACACCAGCCTCTGCAATATCTCCAAAGTGACAGAATCCGGGCCGGAAATGTGAGTAATTCCCGAATTACTTCCTGGATTCTGTCAATGCAAGGCTTTCCTGTGGAGGTCAGATATGGCCAAAACAAGAAGAGTCCCCTCGCGCAAGGTCTGGCTGACTTGCATGATTGTGCCAGAGGAAACTGTCTCGAGGACGAAAGTCTGAAAATCAAGGACAACATGGAGGCATACCTTAATTCCCCACACAAAGTCTTTGAAGAAGACAAGTGTGAGGGAATGCCCACTGTGTATGTGGATGGATGCTCTTACCATGTTGACACCAACGGGGAGAAAGAACTGGTGGCTGGCGTAGGGAATGCATGGGTGAATGAGTCCCCAGAACCCTCCGCTGGATACAAAATTGGTCCCCGAAGTAGTCAGGTGGCAGAATTGATGGCTGTGCATCAGGCCATCCTCACTGCTGTCCAGCATCAACTCCGCGAACTGGTCATAATCACAGATTCGGATTATGTACGGAACGGGTTCGTGGAGCACCTGGTTAATTGGAAACCCAGAGGCATGTTATGTGCTAACAACAAACCCTTGAAACATGGGAAGTTGATCCAAAACATTGATGATCTGGTAACATCGAATGGGATGACCATCTACTGGAAAAAGATCAAGGGTCATTCCAAAGTAGAGGGACCAGACAAAACTGGAAATGACTTAGCTGATCAGCTGGCCAAAACCGGGGCCATCCAAGGGGATCTAATTGAGATTGAGTCCCTGTTGGGGGAAATCCAGGTCACTGCCATCACTAGGTCCCAGACAAATGCTCACAACGACCTCTCAATTGCACAATGGAGTAAGGAGACCCCTGATGCTGATTTGATTACTGCTCAGAAGGGGGATCCAATAATTGGTAAATTTTACCAGCACCTTGAGGACCCTGAGAACTTTCCCCTGACGGATACCGATTACATTGGGAAAGAGGACCTAAGAGTGTTGATGAAATGTCCCAAAATGTTCCGGATCCAAGACGGTTTGTTGGTAAGGAAATCCAAAGCTGGCCACGATCAGTGGGTGGTTCCTACCTCATTCCGAAGCCTGATGTTAAGTCACGCCCATGATGCGGCCACTGCCGGTCATAGGGGGTTTCACACAACATTGGAAATCTTAAGAGAGGTTGCATACTGGCCACACATGGGGCAGGACCTCGACCAGTACCTGAAGGGTTGCCTTGTGTGTGCACAATTTCAGCCATCATCCCTCACACACCGGGCGCCTTTACAAAAGAGGGGAATGACACTGCCATGGTCAGATTTACAAATCGACTTTGTAGGCCCTGTGATTCGCTCGGCTAGGGGGAATAAGTACATGTTGACCGTGACATGCTTGTTTACCAAGTGGGTGGAATGTCTCCCAGCCCCAAATTGCAAGGCAGAAACTGCAGCGGCCTTGATGATTAACCACATCTTTTCCCGTTTTGGTCTACCTCAAAGGATTGAGTCAGACAGAGGTAGCCACTTCACCAGTGAAGTAATGACAAAGATGTGGGAGATACTGGGGGTCAAGAGAAAGCTGCATATTGCTTATAGACCAGCTTCTTCTGGGGCAGTAGAGAGATATAACCGGACAATTGTGAGCATATTAAAGAAGTTTGTGGCAGATTCTGGGCCAAGTTGGGATATCCGATTACCTCTGGTCCTAATGGCCATCAGATCTACCCCTTCATCTGCAACCAAAATGTCACCATTTGAGTTGATGACTGGGCGCAAGATGGTGCTTCCGCAGCATTTGCTCTACAGGACCCAAGAGCAGACACTGATAAATGCCTCCACTACTCATGAGTATGTAGAGAATTTAAGGAAACACCTCCAACATGCTTTTGCTTATGCTCAGCGGAATCTAGAAAGATCGACTGATAGCATGAAGACCCATTATGACCTGAAAACTTCCAGGAAGGAATATCAGGTGGGAGACCGGGTCTATCTATACAACTTCCAAAGGAACCAGGCCAAGCAGCGCAAATTTTTGCCTACATGGAAGGGACCCTTTGAGATCGTCGATAAGATCTCCCCTGTGGCCTACAAGATCCGCATCCCCAAAGGTGGTTCGGCAGAGGGGGAAGACAAGTGGGTCCACATAAACCAGTTGAAATGTTGCCATCCCAGGCACACTCTGCAACAACTGGAGGAATCCTCTGGAATCCTAGCGGGTACTGTATCAGACTAATTCAGTTCCAATCATAAAACCTACCACATCTAGTCTCTAAAATATTGTGATTTACATGAAACTGTCTCTAGTGATGCTGTTTTTTTTTTTCAAAATAAGAATGTAATATTTCGTTACGATGAAATGCATATGCTGCCCCACTATCTCAACAGTGGTGGAAAAAAAAATCGTCTATGAGTAGATATTGCTGCTCTTCCTTTATCATCCTAGGAGAGATGAAACCATGAAGGATGACCAAGAAGGACGATCCGGAGACCGGGAGCAAAGACACAACGGGCCCGGGGTACCGCCCAATCTTCCCATCAGGACCGGCGAGGAGAACTGATCGATCTGACCGGATGGAGAAGAAGATGCTGAACTGTGCCATCTACAGAAGAGGAAGAAGATTATGCGGACAGACCGGTGCGTGGGTCAAAACCCTTGGGCACGCGACTCCCCATCGACCCAAACTCAAAGTGCAGTCACGTGGGGGGGCTTGTAGGGTGTCCTGACCCACGTTTAAGCTACCCTGCTACAACATTTGGTGCTGTGGGCTTAGGAAATTCAAGATGGCGGAAAACCCACATGTGCGCCGAAATCCAGGAAAGCTGCGCAGTTGTGCGCACACCAAAATGGTTACCTAACTTGCCACCCACCAGGGTAAAGAAAGGTCTTTGTTAACAAAATCCATTTTTACTGATGTCAAAAAGTTGCTGAAATCGTGACTCATTGGACCACTTTAAAGATTCAACCCTTTTTGTGGGGTTCCACATAACCATCTTACTGTAAGGAGCCCCATCAAAACAATGTTAAGCAAGGATTTACTACCATGTAAGAACCATTCCTGTTTAGAATGCATTAATCCAAGAAAATCCCAAAAATGGGTGCAGTACCAGTACTCACCACTATCCAAAAGCCGGCGTTTTAAAACCCACTGTGTGTTTTTCTGAAGGCAAGCAAAATGCCTATTTCAAACCTTGCAACATGTGCAAAATATTCACTGAACACCAGCAGACATTTGGCAGAATGGAGTTTTGTGTGCCTACAAAATCTGGGAAATGAAGAGCCCAAAAACAATGCTTATAACAAAAATGCTATGGAGTCAGCAGCTTAAGCCTAACTGCAACTGGATTTAAAACCACCAAAATCGAAAATGTTAAATTAAATGAGTGACCTATGTTTGGTGTCACATGCCTTTGTAACTGTTGAAATGTCATAGTTTTGCACTTAGAATCAGCATTCTAGCTGCATGTGTAAAATTACAAGTTATTTTAAAAGCAACAAAAAGTTAGCTGAAGGTCTGGCTTAAGGAACTTGATTTTGCCTAGCAACGGATCCCATCAGGAGTGAAACTTGAGTCACAACTATGTTCCCAGGCCAATGTTCCTTTTGCTGCCCACACTAAGGATATGCCATCTATCTGATAATTGAATTTCCTGTGCTCTGCCAGAGAGTGAACAAAGCCCTCTCCACTCAGGCAAAGGTTTTTATTACAGACGTCGTAAAAAGTGGCTTCCTCCTGGAGAAGCTGGGAGGGGCACTGCCTGTGAGAAGCAAGCTGGCTTGGCAGAACTGGAAAGACTGGTTTCTGTACCATGTGACCTGAAAAGACACACCCCTGCAGCAAGGATATGGTTTTATAAAAAGGGGGATAATTCATAGTGCGGACATGTGAAAATTTTATAAATGATACCATAATTCTTGTGATTTTTCTGCCCACAGTTTAAGACGTGGTAGGAACCGGTGGTATGTTCAGGGGGGTTTTAGCGGAAAAGTGGATATTACTCTAAATGTGTGCATGTTAAAAATCTGAAACTTCATCAGTTAATGTCCCTACCCCCTGCACACATGTATGTAAAGTTGGGTCCATGTCGGAAATTGAAAAAGCAGTTAAAAAGTCAATTATGTACACTCTTTGAATGCAAGCTCCGAGAATGAGCAGATTTGGACATAGACATGGCTAAATTCAGCCACACCATGTATATGTAATTTCAAACAACTGTGTAACTCTGAAGTATGGATTTTGATCATATATATATTTGGGTGCACAGATGATAAGGGAGGATGTTTCAAGAGATCATAAAATGACATCAATCTGACTCACAGTTCAGTTTGCCAATCAAGCGGAGGAATGGAAGCCTGACCAATGACGAATGAGAGGGGCAAGTCTAGTGATGCAACACACACACCCATTCTCAAGAAACAGATAAAAGCAGAGAGTCAGGACACATAGAGACATTCAATTTCATCTGCCGCTGGAAGCCCTGCCGGAAAAATCCATACTTACCTCCATCAAACTCCAGAAAGCCAAACTAGAGACTTCAATCTATCCAGAGCAGAGACCAGACCAGAGAGAAAGCAGTGCTGTGCCTAGAAGAGACCAGACCAGAGAGAAAGCAGTGCTGTGCCTAGCAGAGACCAGCCCAGAGAGAAAGCAGTGCTGTGCCTAGCAGAGACCAGACCAGAGAGAAAGCAGTGCTGTGCCTAGCCGAGACCAGACCAGGCGCTGTGAGCAGAATCCGGAAAGACCTGACCAGACTGAAGATCGTGACCAAGTCGCTTTCCTGTTCAAAATCTCTTGTGAGTACTTAGCAAAACTCAGAACACATCTCTTAGTTTAAATTCATCTAATTCAATCTATTTAACCTAAGTATAACTGCCTCCTATCTGTCACCTGTCATTTCTAGTAAAATTTGTCATTTTGAAAAAGTGTGCGTTTAAAATTTACAAAACCAAAAACGACCTTTACTAAATTACTCATATCTCCGCAACCGTTTGGGCTAGAGACTTGCAATAACTTTCATTTGGAAGCTGAGATCCCAGGCTTTCCTAGGACCCCAAAACGGTAGGGATAGTCCTTGCGGTTCCTTTGTAATAGCGCTCGGCGCATCCGCGAATTTTGCCGCGATTTGCAATTTCTTCACATGTAAAAAAAAAACTGCTGCTGCCTGATTTCATTTGCCAGAAATTCGTTTAATCTGTTAACTATCCCTGCATCATTGCTAGTGTGAGCCTGGACTAATATTAACTAGATACCACTCATCCTGAACCTCTAAAAGGGAATTAAGAGCGTTTCCAGCATATTTCTCATTCATTGCTAGCACCTATCAAAGCATTTGCCTGTGTTTTCAAACTTCTGTTTAAGCTTGCTGGATTGAACTGAATTACAGTTGATTGCATTTCTGAGAACTGTGTGTTTTCCTTCCATTTCCTTGCCTTGCATCAAGGGGGGGAGGGGAGTAGCCAGAGAAAAGTGATTACATTGTTTGGTTGAAATCATATTGCGTATTTTCTGTACTGCATTCATTGAATATTGCATCCACCTGAGCCTACATAAAGCATCCTCTACCACATTATACTTTTGTTCCTATTTACCAGTGTGATACCTTATCCATTTCATGTCAACTCATTAGTGATTAAAGAAGTGTGCTAGTGCCAGATTCTCCGTTGTTAATATTTACCATATCAGATTAAGTGTGATATTCAATTATTAATTTATTAAAAAGTGTGATATATATTTTAATTTATCAAATAAACCTTTTAAACTTGCAAAACAGAATTACTTCTTGGCTCAGTGGGGTCAGGGGGATTCCAAGAGAGGGGTGTTATACAAGGGTAGTCATCCAGAACGCATGAACTGGACCTAAAGATATATCAATAAGGGTTTTCATTCAGTATTCTAGACTAGGCGTTAACTTGGCGGTAGTGCTGAATTGAATCCTCTTACAAATTGGGGGCTCGAGCCGAGACGTTGGGTTAGATTTACCACTTGTGCAGCTTAATACAGTGTGCTAACTGACGGGATACATACATCCGGTCGGATCACCACGCTGCATTACGCTGTGAAGCATTCCTCAAAAGGGACACTCCAAGAAAAGTTCTGTTCTGCAAAAATAAAATACTAACTTCTGTAAGTCAGGACAGAGACCAATCTCTAGAATGACGACCTTAGTAGACATGAAAATAGCCAGAGAGCACCTCTTGCATAAGCTATTTGTGAGAGGTGAATGGACCGAACAGGGCCAGGATGTGTGGTTGCAGGCCATCACACAACAGGTCACTGAAACAGGGTCAGATATATATAGAGATCAGGGTCCCTTACATGTGGCCCTGAGTGAACTATATATGGCTCCTAAAGCCAAAGAGGAACACAATAAGATCGCCAGGATAGCAGCATACCTGTACCTATATATGGGAGACATGCAGGATAGATGTGCTGAAAGCCAAAATCTGGCAAATAGGCAACAGATGGCATTACAGAAGGTCCAATCTGATCTGGACTCTTCTGAGCAGAGGCTGCAGAGGAGCCAGGAGTCAGAAAATGACAGCAGACTGTACATTACTAAAATAAAGGAGGATATGGATGTGCTGCAAAAGGAAAAGTCAGAACAGGATACTAGATTTCTGGCCCTGCAGAAGGAGCACCAAGACAGTTTGGACTCCTTACTGCAGAGCCAGAAAAAGCTGGAGCAACAGATCAATTTCAACAGGGCATGCACAGAGCAGGTAGCCACCCTGCAAATCCAACTAGACAGAGAGAAAGAGGAGAGCAACAAACTCATTTTGAAAGACCTAGATACCCAGGCAGAGTTTGATCAGGAGCGCCAGAAAGCCGGCGCCTTCCAAAGGCAAAGGGACGACCTGGCGGCACAGATGCAGGCTCTTAGTCAGGAAAGAGACACTTTAGGCCAGGAGGTCTGCCACTTAAAAAAGGAAATGGAAGAAAATCACCTGGCCCTCCAGGGGCTGGGTGACCTCCAAAAAGAAAACCAGAACTTGGTAGAGCACACCAGAAGGGTGGAAGATGCTCTGGCAAGAAAGGAGCAGGCCAGTAGGGATGGGACTCAGGAGGTAAACCTCCTGCAGCAAAGACTGGCCCAGTTCTCCAGGACCAACCAGGAAGCACAGAGGGAAAATGAGGCCCTCTGCCAACACAATGATAGGCTCCAGCAACAGGTAGCGATGCAGGAGAAACTGATAGAGTCGAGTAAGGCCTTAACAGAGGAACTGAAGGCACAAATGCAGGCTCTTGCATTGCAACAGGGAGCAGGGGCGGATAGAGATGAGGTCCGCTGGGAAAGAGAGACTCCTGACCATAACCGCAGGAGCCCTAACCCCAGGGGCCTTCATCTCCCCCAGTCCCTGGACTCTGCCACCCCCATGTCCCCTGGCGCACATGAGCACAGGGCCGCAGGGATGGCAGATTACTATCCAGCTAAGAGTATGGGGCTCATAGGCCAGTACCACTCAGGAATGGAGGGGTGGGCATCCGGGTATGGGCACCCAAGTACAATACAGTTCAGTGGGGAACCCCAGGAGAGTAGGCCCATTAAGGGCATCCTGAAAACCTCTGCCCAGTTAGGTCAGTGGAGGGGGTACCCATCAAATCCTGACAGCAAGGAGGAATCTGAAGACTCCTCTGGACTGCGCAGGACACAGGAGACCAGGTCCCCACATTCTGCCAGCCATTCCCAGGCTCGCAGAATCCGGGAAAACCTGGAAGAACAGACGGGAACCTCTGGGAGCAGTGCCTCTGAGTCCGACGAAGAATGGACAAGGGTTACCCGAACCAAAAAGGCCAATAAGGCAAAAAGGGCCTTGCTCAAGGACCCCTTAAAGCAGATTAAGGCGATCAGGAGCGTCATCACGCCTTACCATAAGAACGCTAAGTATTCTGTTTGGGAGCACTTAGAGTTGTTTGAACAAATGATGGAGACTTTCCATTTGAAGGACAGCCAAAGCTGCATTCAATATGTAAAGTGGACCTTCTCCCCGGAATACTCCAGTTTCTTTGCGGGGCTGGAGGACCAAAATCATTTAAGATGGTCCACCTATAAGGCGGCCATCCTGAAACATTTTTCTGTTCACAGAAATCCTCAAGAGGCTCGCAAGGCAGCCTACAATTTGCAATGTGGGGAGGATCAGGCCCCACAAGAATTTGTGCAGGAGTTAAAGCGGGCTTTTGCACAGACCACAAGAAGGGTGCGCACGGATAGCCGTGAATTTATAAACACGTTTTTCCATGCCTTGCCCAAATATATCATGACCCAGCTCGTGAGGGATTTTCACGAGAAAAGATCTTTAGACTGGGTCATTGAACAGGCTACCCGCATCTATGAGGTGCAGAAGCCCATAGAAAATAAAAGCAATGCCCAGAAAAACCCCAAAGCCAACAGCACCCCTGCTGCTGCCAAGGTGGCAGAGGTAAAGGTCACCCCCGTTTTGGATTTGGAGATGGGGGGGCCTAAAAACCTACCTGCACCTAATAATGCTAGGCCCAGAAGGTCCTCGGGCCAGTCGCAGACAGGGAGCCAGGGAGGCAGCCCCACAAATGGGGTCCCTCGCTCTCCTGACTATGTAAGTCCTCGCTACAAAGGTAACAGACCCATCCTGGGTTATGTGTGGACTCCTCCAGCCCAAGGGGGGGGATCCAGCCAAGCACCTAACCCAGGGAACTTCCCTCCAAACTTCCCACAGGAGGGCAGAAATTTACCAAACCCTGGGCAGAACTTTTTCCCCAGATATCCACCCGACTTCCAACCCCAAAATCATCCATCCTTCTTTCCTCAATTCCCTGAGCCCAGACCACTGAATCCGGGAGAGGGGAGGCCAAGGGTGGAGGGGTACCAAAATCTTCCCAACCAGGGGTACTACCAGAGGAGGGACAGCTACCCTTCCCGGGATCAGCCCAGGGGAGAAAACAGGGCCCCGTATCAGCCTGAGCGGGTTTCCCAGTTAGAGCGCCAGGTTTAAAACATGGCGCGGGATATGGGTCATATACTGAGGGCACAGCAGAACCCTCAGATCAGCATGCCGGCGCAGAACGCACCCAACTCTGGACCTGGTGCTCCAGAACAATGACGGGGGCAGCACCCCGATAAATCACCGGTTCCCAGGGAGGAGGCACAAAGGGAAGGGGGGTGTAAAGCCTTGGAGGAAGCTTCCTTCCTCACTTGTAAACAGCCCCTGGAAACCCGGGAACCGGAAACAAAATCTCTTGCCCCTGAAAGTCTGCCTCCTAAGGAGCAGAGGGGGGTAGGAGAAACAAAAGACCCAAACAGACTCAGTTTGAGGAGGAGGTACAGATCTTCCAATTTGAGGGAGAGGGATCCTCAGAGGATCCTGGGAAAAGGATCTTCTCCTTCAGAGAGGGGGGAACTCCTCCCAAAGAAAAATGGGTCCCTAGGGATGCAAATCCAGACTGGGGAGATGTGGAGACTGAGCTACCACCGCCCACCATCTCATCCCAGAACCAACAGCAAGAAAATCCCCTGGTTCAAACCCATCCTGGCGACTGCCTCCAAAAAGGGGGGGGCGGCCCAGAAACGGAGCCAGGGGAACCCACAATGGCTCTGATCTCCAGTTGCAAATTTTTTCTTTCAGATTCCCAAGACTCTCCACAGAATTCTGCCCAAATCTCCTCGCTAGCGATGTCCAAAACCAGAAAATTAGCCCACCAGTTGTCCAAAAATGTACATTATCTGTGCCCCCTTGAGGAGAAGGAGGGAAGATATTATGCCCCGGTACAAGTACAGGGGCAGGGTACAATCTCAGCACTGGTGGACACTGGATCTCAAGCTACCCTTCTGTCCAGAAGGGCCTTTGACGAACTGAATGCAGGAAGGGGAGAGAATTGCCAAATTCCTCTCACCTCTCTTCCTGGACAACTGCAGAACTTTGACGGGAAGGAAATTCCCGTCGAGGGGACGGCAGACTTGGACATTAAGATCGGGCGACATAAGTTGAAACACCCGGTCATAGTTGTGACCCCAGAGGGCACCCCTTGTTTACTAGGGAATGACCTCCTGAGAAGGTTGTCACCCCTAATAGATTGCGTAAACAAGGTCCTCTGGACTCAGACTAGCCGACCCATAAAATTAAAACAGAGTGTCAACCATGTTAGTTTAAACGGCACATGCCACATGGTTGAACAAAAATCTGACCAAGTAGAATTTCACTTCCAGAACAACCAAATTCCAGACGTGACGGTAATAGCAGTAGGACAACAGACTGGTGATGGGGGGTCCTCTCTATTTCTGAAAATCAACCTTCCTTCCAGTCTAAAGTGGTATTCCACGCTGGAAGGAAACACTCTGAAATTCTATACTAATCCACAATCAGAAACCCCCACTCCTATAGTCCAGAAAGATGTGAAATCAGCTCAAAGCCTGGCTGATATTCAGCAAATTGGAGAGCAGTTGTTCATCCCTGTTCAGTTAAATGATGGGAAGGACTCTGTTCTCGCTCGAGTGTGTGTGAACAACGGTAAGAGCTTCATCAGCGAAGCCATGTTCCGCCAACTCCCAAAAGATCCAGCCATTCCCACCTTCAAACTGATAGACAAATGGGAAATGGACCTGGAAGCACCTGACTCCAAACATCTCCTGCCAAGCAGGTGTATGCTCAAAATCTCCATTGGCAACAAGAGCATAGTCCATAATTGTTGGGTCATGCGAGACGTCACTGCCGCCTTTTACTTAGGCAGTGACATTCTCAATCGCTTTGCCATTAGTTTGGACCTAATAAACTTCAAAGCTTGGTCCCGATTAGCGGATAATCCCATGGGCTTTGATGATCCAGAAAAAGCATTTAGGTCAGCTCAATTGCTACCTTATGCAGTTGAAATTCAGGTTAAAGAGGAAGTCACCATCCCAGAAAGGACCCGACAATTCTCCCTGGAAGTGAAAGTTAAAAGGGGACAAGAGTTGAAAAACCCTGATGCTTACATACATCTAAATGCTTCTCTCCAACAGCAAGGGTTGGGGGTAAACGCGACTCCATTAGTCAACATAGAACATGACCCCATTCTAATAGAGGTGGATAACAGCGACTTAAAGAGTATTACTCTAGCCGCAGGCACCATTATTGGAATGGCGGTTGATGACCGACATTTCTCCATTGATCTTGTAAATGAACTGTTAGGACCCATCCCCAAGGACTGTTTTGACAGTGACAGTGATGACAACGCAACACCAGACAGGATTTTTACCCGGCATGGGGGGAACTTCCTGGTGTACACTTCCTGCCCCTATGGTAAGGAAGATGTGACCTGTGACTTCAGGAGGGATGAGGTGATTTTCCAGGTCCATGAGGGCTGCCTTTCCCACCTGAAGCCTCCGGTCCAAATCAGCACTCTGACCAGGGACTTCTCCACCCAGCTGGAGGAGGCCGCGGAGATAGCCAAACCAGAAGTCTTTCCAGGCTTCAGGCAGATGGTGGAAGAGAGAGTCAACCTAGCTGATGCCTGTGTGACTCTGGAACAAAAGCAAAAGTTGAAACAAGTTTTCTTGGATTTCCAAGATCTCTTTGCGGTAGACTCATATGACTGTGGTCACACCGACATCCACACCACAACAATCCCCACGGACCCTGGCATGACTCCAGTGTTTGTGAAGCAATATCGCTTGCCTCTCGCATCAATGGAGTCCCTTACTGAAATAATTAAGAACCTTGAGTCCCGGGGAATAATCCGTCCAGTCCACAGCACCTTCAATAATCCGGTGCTGGGAATATTGAAGCCAAACGGCCAGTGGAGACTCTGCGCTGACCTCAGGGAGCTCAACAAACGGGTCCACACTTCCCGATGGCCTCTTCCCTACATTGACCAAGGGCTGGCCCAGATTCAGGGGTCACAGGTATTCACTGCAATAGACCTGACCAATGGATACTGGACCGTGCCTGTCAGTAGGGAGGACCAATACAAGCTGGCTTTTACCTTTGGGGGCCAGCAGTACACATGGACCCGGACTCCCTTCGGATACCTTAACTCCGGTAATGAGTTCAATATTTTCCTACATAAGGCCATGCCCGACCTGGGTACGAGGGGTAACCTGGCTTATGTAGATGATGTCCTCATCAAAAGTTCATCTGTGGAGGAACACATAGCAGAGATCCGTTATATTCTGACACAGTTGAGGGCCGCCGGAGCAAAACTTTCCTTTCAGAAAGCACAGTGGTGTAGAACCCGTGTTAATTTCTTGGGGCATGAGATTACTCCTCAGGGTCTCTGTCCCCAGGAAAAGAAAGTGGAAGCACTTCAGAAACTGAAAGACCCCACAACTCTGCGGGAACTAAGGAGCCTCCTTGGACTGACTAATTACAGCAGAAAGTTCATTGAGGGCTACGCAGAGATCACCAGACCCCTGATTCATCTCCTGAAGGGGGGGGTCAAGTGGGAATGGGATCCAGAACAAGCCGAGGCAGTAAAACAACTCAAAAGAAGCCTCTCACAAGCGCCTTGCCTAGCTTACCCTGTCAGAAACAAGGAGTTCTTCCTGGAGACGGGGTTCTCTAATACGTGCTTGACGGCAGTATTATATCAAAAGCATGACAAGGTCAATAAAGTAATCTCCTATGCGAGCAAAACTTTATCCTCTGTGGAGGAAAAATTCAACGATTGTGAGAAGGCACTCCTGGCAACGGTGTGGGCATTGAAGAATTACCGCCCGTTTATCCAGGGGGAACACATCATAGTGGAGACTCCACACCAGCCTCTGCAATATCTCCAAAGTGACAGAATCCGGGCCGGAAATGTGAGTAATTCCCGAATTACTTCCTGGATTCTGTCAATGCAAGGCTTTCCTGTGGAGGTCAGATATGGCCAAAACAAGAAGAGTCCCCTCGCGCAAGGTCTGGCTGACTTGCATGATTGTGCCAGAGGAAACTGTCTCGAGGACGAAAGTCTGAAAATCAAGGACAACATGGAGGCATACCTTAATTCCCCACACAAAGTCTTTGAAGAAGACAAGTGTGAGGGAATGCCCACTGTGTATGTGGATGGATGCTCTTACCATGTTGACACCAACGGGGAGAAAGAACTGGTGGCTGGCGTAGGGAATGCATGGGTGAATGAGTCCCCAGAACCCTCCGCTGGATACAAAATTGGTCCCCGAAGTAGTCAGGTGGCAGAATTGATGGCTGTGCATCAGGCCATCCTCACTGCTGTCCAGCATCAACTCCGCGAACTGGTCATAATCACAGATTCGGATTATGTACGGAACGGGTTCGTGGAGCACCTGGTTAATTGGAAACCCAGAGGCATGTTATGTGCTAACAACAAACCCTTGAAACATGGGAAGTTGATCCAAAACATTGATGATCTGGTAACATCGAATGGGATGACCATCTACTGGAAAAAGATCAAGGGTCATTCCAAAGTAGAGGGACCAGACAAAACTGGAAATGACTTAGCTGATCAGCTGGCCAAAACCGGGGCCATCCAAGGGGATCTAATTGAGATTGAGTCCCTGTTGGGGGAAATCCAGGTCACTGCCATCACTAGGTCCCAGACAAATGCTCACAACGACCTCTCAATTGCACAATGGAGTAAGGAGACCCCTGATGCTGATTTGATTACTGCTCAGAAGGGGGATCCAATAATTGGTAAATTTTACCAGCACCTTGAGGACCCTGAGAACTTTCCCCTGACGGATACCGATTACATTGGGAAAGAGGACCTAAGAGTGTTGATGAAATGTCCCAAAATGTTCCGGATCCAAGACGGTTTGTTGGTAAGGAAATCCAAAGCTGGCCACGATCAGTGGGTGGTTCCTACCTCATTCCGAAGCCTGATGTTAAGTCACGCCCATGATGCGGCCACTGCCGGTCATAGGGGGTTTCACACAACATTGGAAATCTTAAGAGAGGTTGCATACTGGCCACACATGGGGCAGGACCTCGACCAGTACCTGAAGGGTTGCCTTGTGTGTGCACAATTTCAGCCATCATCCCTCACACACCGGACGCCTTTACAAAAGAGGGGAATGACACTGCCATGGTCAGATTTACAAATCGACTTTGTAGGCCCTGTGATTCGCTCGGCTAGGGGGAATAAGTACATGTTGACCGTGACATGCTTGTTTACCAAGTGGGTGGAATGTCTCCCAGCCCCAAATTGCAAGGCAGAAACTGCAGCGGCCTTGATGATTAACCACATCTTTTCCCGTTTTGGTCTACCTCAAAGGATTGAGTCAGACAGAGGTAGCCACTTCACCAGTGAAGTAATGACAAAGATGTGGGAGATACTGGGGGTCAAGAGAAAGCTGCATATTGCTTATAGACCAGCTTCTTCTGGGGCAGTAGAGAGATATAACCGGACAATTGTGAGCATATTAAAGAAGTTTGTGGCAGATTCTGGGCCAAGTTGGGATATCCGATTACCTCTGGTCCTAATGGCCATCAGATCTACCCCTTCATCTGCAACCAAAATGTCACCATTTGAGTTGATGACTGGGCGCAAGATGGTGCTTCCGCAGCATTTGCTCTACAGGACCCAAGAGCAGACACTGATAAATGCCTCCACTACTCATGAGTATGTAGAGAATTTAAGGAAACACCTCCAACATGCTTTTGCTTATGCTCAGCGGAATCTAGAAAGATCGACTGATAGCATGAAGACCCATTATGACCTGAAAACTTCCAGGAAGGAATATCAGGTGGGAGACCGGGTCTATCTATACAACTTCCAAAGGAACCAGGCCAAGCAGCGCAAATTTTTGCCTACATGGAAGGGACCCTTTGAGATCGTCGATAAGATCTCCCCTGTGGCCTACAAGATCCGCATCCCCAAAGGTGGTTCGGCAGAGGGGGAAGACAAGTGGGTCCACATAAACCAGTTGAAATGTTGCCATCCCAGGCACACTCTGCAACAACTGGAGGAATCCTCTGGAATCCTAGCGGGTACTGTATCAGACTAATTCAGTTCCAATCATAAAACCTACCACATCTAGTCTCTAAAATATTGTGATTTACATGAAACTGTCTCTAGTGATGCTGTTTTTTTTTTTCAAAATAAGAATGTAATATTTCGTTACGATGAAATGCATATGCTGCCCCACTATCTCAACAGTGGTGGAAAAAAAAATCGTCTATGAGTAGATATTGCTGCTCTTCCTTTATCATCCTAGGAGAGATGAAACCATGAAGGATGACCAAGAAGGACGATCCGGAGACCGGGAGCAAAGACACAACGGGCCCGGGGTACCGCCCAATCTTCCCATCAGGACCGGCGAGGAGAACTGATCGATCTGACCGGATGGAGAAGAAGATGCTGAACTGTGCCATCTACAGAAGAGGAAGAAGATTATGCGGACAGACCGGTGCGTGGGTCAAAACCCTTGGGCACGCGACTCCCCATCGACCCAAACTCAAAGTGCAGTCACGTGGGGGGGCTTGTAGGGTGTCCTGACCCACGTTTAAGCTACCCTGCTACAACATTTGGTGCTGTGGGCTTAGGAAATTCAAGATGGCGGAAAACCCACATGTGCGCCGAAATCCAGGAAAGCTGCGCAGTTGTGCGCACACCAAAATGGTTACCTAACTTGCCACCCACCAGGGTAAAGAAAGGTCTTTGTTAACAAAATCCATTTTTACTGATGTCAAAAAGTTGCTGAAATCGTGACTCATTGGACCACTTTAAAGATTCAACCCTTTTTGTGGGGTTCCACATAACCATCTTACTGTAAGGAGCCCCATCAAAACAATGTTAAGCAAGGATTTACTACCATGTAAGAACCATTCCTGTTTAGAATGCATTAATCCAAGAAAATCCCAAAAATGGGTGCAGTACCAGTACTCACCACTATCCAAAAGCCGGCGTTTTAAAACCCACTGTGTGTTTTTCTGAAGGCAAGCAAAATGCCTATTTCAAACCTTGCAACATGTGCAAAATATTCACTGAACACCAGCAGACATTTGGCAGAATGGAGTTTTGTGTGCCTACAAAATCTGGGAAATGAAGAGCCCAAAAACAATGCTTATAACAAAAATGCTATGGAGTCAGCAGCTTAAGCCTAACTGCAACTGGATTTAAAACCACCAAAATCGAAAATGTTAAATTAAATGAGTGACCTATGTTTGGTGTCACATGCCTTTGTAACTGTTGAAATGTCATAGTTTTGCACTTAGAATCAGCATTCTAGCTGCATGTGTAAAATTACAAGTTATTTTAAAAGCAACAAAAAGTTAGCTGAAGGTCTGGCTTAAGGAACTTGATTTTGCCTAGCAACGGATCCCATCAGGAGTGAAACTTGAGTCACAACTATGTTCCCAGGCCAATGTTCCTTTTGCTGCCCACACTAAGGATATGCCATCTATCTGATAATTGAATTTCCTGTGCTCTGCCAGAGAGTGAACAAAGCCCTCTCCACTCAGGCAAAGGTTTTTATTACAGACGTCGTAAAAAGTGGCTTCCTCCTGGAGAAGCTGGGAGGGGCACTGCCTGTGAGAAGCAAGCTGGCTTGGCAGAAACTGGAAAGACTGGTTTCTGTACCATGTGACCTGAAAAGACACACCCCTGCAGCAAGGATATGGTTTTATAAAAAGGGGGATAATTCATAGTGCGGACATGTGAAAATTTTATAAATGATACCATAATTCTTGTGATTTTTCTGCCCACAGTTTAAGACGTGGTAGGAACCGGTGGTATGTTCAGGGGGGTTTTAGCGGAAAAGTGGATATTACTCTAAATGTGTGCATGTTAAAAATCTGAAACTTCATCAGTTAATGTCCCTACCCCCTGCACACATGTATGTAAAGTTGGGTCCATGTCGGAAATTGAAAAAGCAGTTAAAAAGTCAATTATGTACACTCTTTGAATGCAAGCTCCGAGAATGAGCAGATTTGGACATAGACATGGCTAAATTCAGCCACACCATGTATATGTAATTTCAAACAACTGTGTAACTCTGAAGTATGGATTTTGATCATATATATATTTGGGTGCACAGATGATAAGGGAGGATGTTTCAAGAGATCATAAAATGACATCAATCTGACTCACAGTTCAGTTTGCCAATCAAGCGGAGGAATGGAAGCCTGACCAATGACGAATGAGAGGGGCAAGTCTAGTGATGCAACACACACACCCATTCTCAAGAAACAGATAAAAGCAGAGAGTCAGGACACATAGAGACATTCAATTTCATCTGCCGCTGGAAGCCCTGCCGGAAAAATCCATACTTACCTCCATCAAACTCCAGAAAGCCAAACTAGAGACTTCAATCTATCCAGAGCAGAGACCAGACCAGAGAGAAAGCAGTGCTGTGCCTAGAAGAGACCAGACCAGAGAGAAAGCAGTGCTGTGCCTAGCAGAGACCAGACCAGAGAGAAAGCAGTGCTGTGCCTAGCAGAGACCAGACCAGAGAGAAAGCAGTGCTGTGCCTAGCCGAGACCAGACCAGGCGCTGTGAGCAGAATCCGGAAAGACCTGACCAGACTGAAGATCGTGACCAAGTCGCTTTCCTGTTCAAAATCTCTTGTGAGTACTTAGCAAAACTCAGAACACATCTCTTAGTTTAAATTCATCTAATTCAATCTATTTAACCTAAGTAGAACTGCCTCCTATCTGTCACCTGTCATTTCTAGTAAAATTTGTCATTTTGAAAAAGTGTGCGTTTAAAATTTACAAAACCAAAAACGACCTTTACTAAATTACTCATATCTCCGCAACCGTTTGGGCTAGAGACTTGCAATAACTTTCATTTGGAAGCTGAGATCCCAGGCTTTCCTAGGACCCCAAAACGGTAGAGATAGTCCTTGCGGTTCCTTTGTAATAGCGCTCGGCGCATCCGCGAATTTTGCCGCGATTTGCAATTTCTTCACATGTAAAAAAAAAACTGCTGCTGCCTGATTTCATTTGCCAGAAATTCGTTTAACCTGTTAACTATCCCTGCATCATTGCTAGTGTGAGCCTGGACTAATATTAACTAGATACCACTCATCCTGAACCTCTAAAAGGGAATTAAGAGCGTTTCCAGCATATTTCTCATTCATTGCTAGCACCTATCAAAGCATTTGCCTGTGTTTTCAAACTTCTGTTTAAGCTTGCTGGATTGAACTGAATTACAGTTGATTGCATTTCTGAGAACTGTGTGTTTTCCTTCCATTTCCTTGCCTTGCATCAAGGGGGGGAGGGGAGTAGCCAGAGAAAAGTGATTACATTGTTTGGTTGAAATCATATTGCGTATTTTCTGTACTGCATTCATTGAATATTGCATCCACCTGAGCCTACATAAAGCATCCTCTACCACATTATACTTTTGTTCCTATTTACCAGTGTGATACCTTATCCATTTCATGTCAACTCATTAGTGATTAAAGAAGTGTGCTAGTGCCAGATTCTCCGTTGTTAATATTTACCATATCAGATTAAGTGTGATATTCAATTATTAATTTATTAAAAAGTGTGATATATATTTTAATTTATCAAATAAACCTTTTAAACTTGCAAAACAGAATTACTTCTTGGCTCAGTGGGGTCAGGGGGATTCCAAGAGAGGGGTGTTATACAAGGGTAGTCATCCAGAACGCATGAACTGGACCTAAAGATATATCAATAAGGGTTTTCATTCAGTATTCTAGACTAGGCGTTAACTTGGCTGTAGTGCTGAATTGAATCCTCTTACAGACTCTGGGAACTGCAATTTTAGTTAGACTAGGTTTCTGGCTGATCTGAATATGTTACAAATGTGAGAGTTGGTGAAAAGGTGGAACATGAAATTACGGATATGCTTAATAACTTACATCTTTATAACTGTTGTGCATTTTATGGAAATGACAAAAATGTGACAAATGGCCATGCTACATCGTACGGATTTGGCAATCAGTTTATCTAATTCCCCATGATCAGCTAAGACAGAAAACATGTTTAGTATGGCAGTTGCTAGTATAATTATGAAGTTGTGATACATAACTCGTTTTTGCCAACAAGTTGAAAGGAGAACAAAGGATGATGACAAATGGGAAAAGACATATGTTGCTCCAAACCCCTAAACCAATTCTGACTGGGGGCAGAGAGAGAGAGAGGGTAACTTTCTATTCCTAGTGACAGGGATTGTTGCAGGATACGTCCCCTAGATTGTAAAATTGGTGATATCATTTCTGCTATATAAGGGGGACTGCCTAGGACAGGCGACACACAAAATAAAAACAGTGAGACAGAAACGGAAGGACGGAGAGAAGGCTGCGGAAACTTATCATCTTTGAGAGTGGAGTAACCAGACCCCTACCCTATCTTTCCAGAGTGGCCTGAGATGCAGCTGGCTTTCCTGAACCTTAAACAAAGATTTGCTATGTAAGTAGCAATAACCTCAGCCCTAAATTGCATAAGCCCTCCATTCTTTAAGTATTGCATCCAATATTTCCCCCCATTGAAAACAGCAATTGCCTGTGCATTTTAGCCATATCCCCATAGAAGAATCTTTTGTTTGCCTGTGGATTTCAGTCATCTCCCCATAGAAGAACCCCTTGTTTGCCTGTGTATGTTAGCATATCCCCATTGAAAAACCCCTCATTGGTCTATGTAAATCCTTAGTATTTTGGAAAGTAAATCAATTAATTCCCCATTGAATTTCACTGGATCGGGATTGGTGGAATTCAAAACCAGCAATCTTTTTCCCAGTGTTTTTGTTAATTGTTATAGTTATAAAGTGTTTCCCAAAATATTT
Source organism: Ambystoma mexicanum (assembly GCF_040938575.1). Lineage (NCBI taxonomy): Eukaryota > Metazoa > Chordata > Amphibia > Caudata > Ambystomatidae > Ambystoma > Ambystoma mexicanum. Next base: position 1,095,194,732 of record NC_090929.1, read on the forward strand.
AATCCCATTGTGATTTGAGAAACAATCTGTCCCTTAAATTGGGCCCTGATAAACAAATGTCCTTTGCCACTGTCATTCCTCTTTGCATTTGCTACCCTAACCCAAAACCGATTTTTCCTTTTTGTAAGCTAACCCCTTTCCCAGAGCCAACCTGTCATTTGCAGCCTCAGTAAAAAAACTAATCCCATTTGCATTTTCTTTTCCATTGAAATTAAGCTTAATATCCCAAAAACCAATTCTCTGCGTCTGTTCCTCTTTCCCTCGTGTGTGGTCAAAACGATTTTTCATTTACATTCCCTTTCCATTGCCCATGTGTTGTATATTCTAAAAATCTCCTTGTGTACTGATAAGTATTCCATAAATACCCTTCCTGTCTTTCTAAACATAAGCAAGCAAATTCCATGTTTTCTATCTCTTTCCCCTAGCAGTTGTGAGAAATAATTAAAAAAAAAACATTCTTCCATTGGTGCTCCCAAAATGGTTTTTCCCCTGCTTTGCTGGCTCCCCGTATTGTTTCTGTGGACACCTCACCAAAACCGATTTCCCCCCTGTATTCTTACTCCCTGCCGCTGCCTTCCGTTCAAAGGAATCAAGTCCAATTGATGTTTGTGGGGTTGAGTGTTGCAGGGGGAGTGCAGAACGCTAGTGCTATCATTGTGTGGCAAATTGTTATTTTTCTGTTCTGCCATTAAAATAGAGGAAGTAACTGTGACAGTATATCTTAACCGGGCTGTTTTTTAGAGATTATTGCATTTTGTGTTGCCACAGCATTGGTGGCTGTTGTAATTGGTTGAGTTTCCTTTGACATTAACTAATAAATAATACATATTCTATTGATACACACCGGTCTGGTTCCTACTCCATTGTGACATGGGGTGTTTGTGGAGGTTGGGTGCGAGACGGGTTGGAGGCCTACTCAAAAAGAATCCATAGTATACTAAGAAAATAAAAAACACATTTTATTGTGCACCACATTCATTGTAGGGGAAGGAGTTCCTTGGCTTGCGTGTGCCGTGTAATAAACCGTGACAAGTACAACAAGTGCAAATAGAACAAGGCACCAATAAATGGTAACACCTTGAAAGAGATTCCTCCAATTATGTATTTAAGCCCGATTCAGCCTTTCAGAATAGACCAGTGCCTCTCAGAATTAAATAGGCTCATGTTCATTAGCCCTATCATGCATTAATCCTTAGTAATTTCCCTGAATCTGAGCAAGGATATGCATCGTCAGAGAAATGATTCAGGAACTCACACGAGGTTTTAAGGTGTCTCAATGCATCAGAAGAAACGTCTTCAGAAGATGAGATGGAGGATTCAACAAATCCACCAGCAGCAAACTGCACTAAATCATCTCTTATAAAAGTCACAATCAGGGTCTCACCGTTACTGTGATTTGACTGCGAGCACACTTTTTTGCACTCAACAACTGGTGTACCCAGTGTTTTGTCATTTCAATTAATTGTATTACATGTGATTATGTAAATACATTTCTGCTCTATACTTCTAATGTTTGGAAAAAAAGTTTGTGTTTAATGGTTTTAGACAATTTTTAAATAATGTGAAATTGTCTTATGTAAGTGATTTTGTAAATTAATGAATTATTGTCTTATGTTTTAATGTTTGGAACAGTTTGTCTAATGGCTGTGTATGCTGTATCTTTTATGAATTTTCTACTTAATCCAAAATAAATAAATTACTGCTACTATTTTAAGAACACTATACACATAACCTTAACTCACACAACACAGCACATTTCAGAAAACTTAATTTAACAATAGTGTGGGATCTAAGCTAGCTAACTTTCAAAGTCAGTGCTCTGACGTACATGGGTAGTGTGAGGTAAAGTTACTTTTTTAGTGTTATGAGCTTGGTTTGTAAGAAGGACATAGCTCGCTTGGACTAAGTGCATGTACCTTAATATCAGCATTCCCCCAGTTTGCAGAGTTTCCATTTAGTTATATTTGGACTGAGTGTTTGCACCTTAAACTTGCTTATGATGAAATGGCATCTGCCAGGATGTACTCGCCTGAGCTTTTGTGATTAGCTAGTTTATCTGCAGTAAATTGGGCTCTGCTGAACAGACACTGTTAACACATGCTCTTTAACTAACACTGGGCAGTGTGTATAAACTCACCTGATTTTCTATTCTGGCATTCCCAATGTTTGCAGATTTCACCTTTCGATATATAGCAATGTTAGCTCTTTAATGGGTGTATGAGTGTGATTCTGAGAATGTATTTGCATGTGCCGAGTTGCCATCCATGCGTATGGTACATGTGTTTTGTGATTAAGTATATTCTGTCCATGTTGCATGTGGGTATGCGCATTGTGAGAGCATGGTTGAAAGTTCACGTGTGTGTATCACAACTGCTTATGTGAGTATGAATATTTCCTCCATGTCATCATTGGACTCTGAACACAATGTATGTGCCTATTGTTTGTTGTATAGGCATAGCAAGGAAATCAAATTCAAGTTGCAATGTACTAGCCAGTTATAAAAGTCACTCGCCACCTCCATTCTATACATACACACAGCACGCTTGTTCTCACTCGCCAAGAGTCAAATATCATATCAGTAGTCAATGGCTGATGAGTGCACATTTTGCACCCTGGATAAGCATGTTACGTGAGAAACGTAGGTGTTTATTGTGTTCACATTTTATGTGCATGTGACAGGCATATGCACGGTGCTTCCATGCATCCTGCATGTTCTACCTGTGTGTTTATTGGGTTATCTCTGGTGCATATGTCTAGCATAGGGTGTCCATGATGTTCCCTTTGGACTGAGTGCTTGCACGTCAACCTCGGCTATGAAAGGACATGGTTTTTGTGAAAGGGGGATCTTTCCAGAACATTGTGTTCTGCTGAACAGACACCCCTTTCACATACACTCTATGGGTAAATACTGGTGTCAGTGGTCATGCCTGACCCCCTGACCTGATTCTCATGTTGGAATTCACATTATTTGTAAACTTCACCATCGGTAGAGACCGGAACTCTTTTAAAAGTGTGGGTGTGATCTCTAGAGTGCAAGTTTGTATGTGTGGGGTTACAATCCATGCAAACTGTATGTGCGTAATGTGTTTGTCATACATGTTGTCCTTAGAGGGCCAACCAAGATGGCCGCCTTGGTTTAGGCTCCCGATCAGCCCTGCATCAATCCTGCATAATCCTTGCTATTTTCGGTGTTTCCACGTATTCCCCGGTAAAACGACGAACCCCAGTTGCCTGCACTTGAAATTTGAAGAAAATCGGCTGCTCCAAGACATTACACGGCCGACAGGGTCTGGAGGCCAAGCCGCGTCCTGCAGGCCTACCGGGCGCAGGCTAGAGTGCGGCCACCGATGCCCCCCTACAGAAGCCCGGAGACTTCCTGCACGGAGACCTGGCGTGCTCAACAAGTGAGGCGTAACAGAGACGCCCCCCCGACAGAGCTGCGAAGGATCCGGTGTTTCCGCCAGGACCCGGTCGCTGTGAAGACACTGTCGGGAGGCTGGACGCGAGGCTACCTGCCGCCGTCGCCCCATCCCCGCCCCCCCATCCGAAGATCGGACAATACGCACCAGAATCCAGCGATTCGTCGGAGGTGGCGACGAGCAGGGCGGTCCGGTGAAACCCGGGAGGGCCGAAGCGCAGACACAATCCGGACAGCCCGGAGTACGAGCGGACGGCCACGTGTGGAGGTAAGGAGTGGGAGGGAGGTCGTAGCCATCCCTGTTCCGTGTAGACACGGACTCGGGACCCCCCCCTCCGCCTGTGCGCCTCAAAGGGCAGGCCCGCCTGATTGCCGCGGGGGACCGCATTTCGCCAGCCCATAGGCGGCCCACATTCTCCTGGCCCCAACACTCCAGTTGACAACGGCAGCATGGCGAGTTGAACACCAAATCGGATCAGAGTCCCGAAGCGACACTCCGGCGATATCGGGGGTCCCCCAACCTTTTCCAAGTAAATAAACCTTTAATAAATATTTCAAAATACCCGCTGATACAAGCACGGACCCCCCCGGGACCGCACGCTACATCACCTCTGACACGGGGGTCCCGCTCCAGGAGACCCTCCCCCACCTTTCTTCCCAATCAGGAGGGAACAGAACTTGGCAAGAGCAAGAGCTTTGTTTTTGTCAGGTGACTCTTCGCCCCATCTGGTTCTCGGGACCAGTACTCTCAGGACACTACGAGAAATCCTATTTAGTGAAGAGCCCCCGGAGCACCCTGGGCAGGGCGGACTGCGCCCCACCAGCCCCCTCCAAACCCTCAGTCAAGATGGGAAAATACGATAAATCCCAGAGGAAACTAAACTTTGATGGCAGCTCAACCCCAAAAGCACTCCTCATTCAGGAAGACCAGGCGCCCTCTTCAGCATGTCCAATCCAAGAAGAGGAATCAGTTAATCCGTCTGAAATCAAAGAAATTCTTCTGGACTTGAAGAGCGGCATCGGTAGCCTGAATAGCAAAATGGATGGTCTAGCTTCCAAAGTAGACTTGATGCAACATCGTATGGACTCACACACTGAACGCATGAATGAAATGGAACAAAGGGTGTCTAATCTCGATGATAACTCCTCAACCCTGACAAACAAAGTCTCGCAACTTGAAAGGCAAATGAAATCTATTATTGATAAATGTGAGGATTTGGAGGGCCGATCGAGAAGGAACAACCTACGGATATTAGGAGTGAGAGAACACCAAGTGCAAGGGAAAATGGAGGACTTCGTGGAGTCCCTTTGCATATCCCTATTTGGTCGTGACGCTCTATCCCAAACCTTCATAATTGAGAGAGCACACAGGGTACCCTCGTCCAGACCGGCCCCAGGCTTGCCACCCAGGCCAATCGTAGCGAGACTTCTTAACTACAGGGATCGCGATTCCATCCTTCGGCTGGCCAGAGAAAAAGGCGAACTACTGCATGAGGGGGACACAATCCACTTTTATCCCGACTTCTCCCCGGCGGTCCAGGCTCAGCGGAAAACATTCGCCAATTTTAAACAGAGACTTAGAAACAGTCAAGTAACTTATTCAGTGCTATTCCCCGCAAGGCTTAGAATACTTCACGAGGGGAAAGTTCACTTCTTTCATTCCCCCGAAGACGCCAATACTTTTTTGGATCAACTGGGTTGTCCAGTACAGAACCAGGCTCGGCCAAGACCTCAAAGAGACAGAAACCTCAGGAATCCTCCATAAAACAGTGGAACCACATGGTCCATTGCAGGCATAGTCACGTTGCTGAATACACCGGATCACATACACTATACGTAAGACGGGGCTGAATCACCAGGGGAGCTCCTGGTGGCCCTAACACATCGACCGTTGGGGTCACCTGGGAAGCCCCGAGCGCCCCTAGCACAGCCACTGTTAAGTTGTTTCGTTCCAAGTGGGGCTTGCTCCGCCGAGGTGAAGTTTCACCCCCGGCATGGTGGCTCCAGGGGTTATTTTGGTTGTTTGTTGGTTCATGAGGAACCTCTCGGTGGGCCAGTTGGGGGTTGCCCACCCTTCAGAGAGAAATGTCTCGGGCCTGTTAGGGTTAGCCCGCGGTTCGAGCCCTCAGAGTTCATTGGGAAAGTTCAGCGCCTCCAGATCCCGACCATCCTGCTTCTCACCCGCTCTTGGCCCATCATCTGCACCTTCGCCTCAGCCGGGCTCCCCGCCCTTGAGCATTGACCCTGGCACCAGTCCGAGCATAACTAGTCCTTCGCAGTCCACTAAAATGGCAAAATGGCCCCATATAAAAACTAAATCACCCCATTCAATGTCTTAACGTGGAATATAAGAGGCGGCAATATCCCCGCTAAAACCAGAACAATTCTGCATTACCTCAGACGCCACAAAGTGGACGTGGCTTTGATCCAAGAGACTCATCTCACCCCAGGGAAGGATCATCAGTGGGCCAAGAGCTGGGGTTGTCACAGATACTTCTCATCCTTCTCCACATACTCGAGAGGAGTCGCGATTCTCATACACAGGAGGCTCAGTTTCAGGCTACTTCATACGGCAAAAGACAACGAAGGAAGAGCGATTCTAGTGTGTGGCATCATCGCAGGTCAGAAAACGACTTTCATTAATTCATACGCGCCGAATGTGGACGGCCCCGACAATTTCGGCTGGGTGCTAACTCAGCTCTCCTCTCACGACCCCGCACCAATATTCTGGGGTGGGGACATGAACACGGCTTTGGACCCTACAAGAGATAGATCAAAGGCCTCACAACAACCACCCTCTAAGGCCTGTCTCCAAATAAAGGAAATTTGCAAAGCGTTTGATCTCCAAGACATATGGAGAGTCTCTAATGGGGAGCTGCGAGATTTCACCTTCCATTCTGCAGTCCACAACACAAGCTCCCGGATCGACTATTTCTTCACCTCCAAAAATGGCCCCCTGACATGTGGCCGGTGTTGTATCCACCCGAGAGCGCTCTCAGACCACTCACCACTCTTCCTTAAACTCATGCCATCCAACCCCACACCGCCATTACAACGTTGGCGCTTTAAAGGGGGCTCGCTACGTGATGAAGTCTTCGCCTCTGAATTGAAGGAAGAGATAGACGTGTTTCTTCAGGCCAACCTGGACTCGGTCCCCTCTGCAGGCACCATCTGGGAGTCTTTAAAATGTTTCATTAGAGGAGTATGCCACGCCAAAGAAAATGGTATCCTCAAACGCATAAGGAGCAAGTTCAAAACCAGCGAAGACAAATTAAAACAACTTGAAACCCAGAACACGGACATAGCCGACCCGGAGTCCGCTGTTGCCCTGAAAATAGAACTGCAAAAATTCAATGCCGCAGCGGATCGAGAGGTCCAATTTTTAAGCCGCCCCAACCAAGTCCGTCAATACGGCAAAGGCCAAAAACCAGGTGCCCTTCTGGCGAATCTAATCAGAGCCGACAAAAAGCAGTACCAAATGGAAAGGATCCGAACCAAGCAAGGCGAGGTGCTCCACACTGACGAAAAGATTGCAGAGGAATTCAGTCGATTCTACCAGGATCTCTACAGTGCTAAACTTCCAAAAGACTCAAAGGCCCCACTGGAATATCTAGCAGACACAGAGCTCTACTGGGTCGAACAACACCTACGCGAACCACTGAATGAGCTGATCTCACAAGACGAGATTAGAGCGGCCATAAAGACCCTACCCTCTTCTAAGGCGCCGGGCCCTGACGGCCTAACGGGAGAATTCTATAAAGCCTTTGCAGATACCCTGGTTCCTCTCCTGGCGGCTGTGTACGAAGAAGTGCTGGAAGTGGGGTCTCTCCCTCACTCCTCTTGTGAAGCCAATGTCATCCTTTTGCATAAACCAGGAAAACCACCAGAAGATTGTGCTTCGTACCGCCCTATCTCCCTGCTCAACCTCGACAATAAAATACTTGCCAAGGTTCTAGCCAATAGGTTGATGCCCCTGATGCCTGCCCTTGCACTAGCAGACCAAGCCGGATTTATACCAGGCCGCAATACGACCTTCGGCATCCAGAGAATGTTCGGAATCATCGAGGCACTAGACCCCACAGATCAGGCAGTTGCGGTCCTGCAAGATGCCGAAAAAGCGTTCGATTCAGTGGAGTGGCCATTTATGTTCATGGTTCTCACCAGGATGGGACTGGGTGCCCGTTTCATCAAGCTCGTCTCGCTCCTGTACACCAAGCCACAAGCTAATATCATTGTAGGCACCGCAAAATCAGCTTCAATAGACCTGCAACGGGGAACAAGGCAAGGCTGCCCACTTTCAGCTTTAATATTCGCCCTGGTAATGTAACCACTAGCCTCCAACCTTCGTGAGCTCCAACAACAGAGAGGTCTCATCATCGGCCCACACAGGCTCATCGTTTCCCTATACGCCGACGACGTGGCGCTTTTCATACGAGACCCTGAAGTTAACCTGAACCCAGTCATGAGGGAAGTCATCAAGTTTGGGGCGGCCTCTGGTTTAAAAATCAATCATGCTAAATCAGTCGTCTTTCCACTGACTCGTGCCACAAAGCAGTCTGCAGACGAATTCAATCTCACATGGAAGTCTGCCAGGGTTCGGTACCTGGGGGTGCAGCTGTCTCTGGATCGGCACGAGGTGTTTCGTGATAACTACGAGGAAGTGGTCAAGTCCCTTCAAGACAAGGTCTCACGCTGGAAGTCACTTCCACTAACGCTCTGGGGGAGGGCCTCCCTGGTTAAGATGGTGGTCCTGCCTAAACTTCTGTATCTCTTCAACAACATTCCTCTGTTACTACCGCAGACCTTCCTGAAAAGACTGAAAAGCTTGGTCCTTGAGCTGCTCTGGGCGGGCAAACCAGCCAGGGTGGCACACTCAATATTGACACTTCCCGTGTCCAACGGGGGGCTAGCCCTTCCGGACTTGGAGAAATACTTCTGGGCAGCTCAGGCACAATACCTCAGCCACTGGTATGCGACGCAAGCAGTCCGCCCTCATGTACAAGTTGAACGCGCCCTGGCGACTCCAAACTTCCTGACTGCAGTGGTCTTTGGCCGGATTCCCGTGCCTTCCCCCACGATGAATGTGGTACTCGTGACGTACAAGGCCTGGAAGTCCCTAGCCCACAAGCTCAGGGTGCAAACAAGGTACTCTCCACTCCTACCAGCCAAGTTCATTCCTGGAATCCCCCTAACTTCAGAAACGGTCTTTCACCAGTGGGCTGACAAGCTGCACATACAATCCCTAGGGGACCTTTTTACTGAGCGAAAATGAAAGGGGGCAACACTGCACTGGACGTATTCCTCTATTTTCGGACCCGATACACTCTGCAGACCCTTCTTCCGGAATTCCTGAGTCAACCGCCAACCTGGCAATTACTGCATGACGTTATTCAGGCACGAGGTGAAGGCAGGCTGGTGTCGCAAATTTACAAAGCACTAATCCCTTGTGCGACCCCTGCCAATACAGGGGCAAAATCCGGATGGGAAAAGACACTAAACACAGTCGTTTGAGAGGAGGATTGGGGCTACATCCTGAATCAGACTCAGAAGATCGCACTCAATTCACATCTCAAACTCATCCACTTTAATTTCCTCCACCAAACCTATTACACACCTGAAAAAATTAACAAACATCACCCTGACACGCAAGCGGAGTGCAAGAGGTGCGGATTATTATCCGCAAACTTTGTCCATCTGTCCTGGGAGTGCCCTGAAGTGGCTCCCTTTTGGAACTGAGTGTTGGACACGACAACGGCGATTGTAGGAGAAGCAATACATCCGAGACAAACAGCAGCTTTGCTGGGTATGACGAGGCTGCTATCCGCCCCATCAAAGAAGATGACTGGTATTCTGCTGACACTTGCCCGTAGGAGAGTCGCTATGGCATGGAGCCGGGGTCCCCCTCCATCCTACGCAGCCTGGCGTAATGACTTACTCTACTACCAAGATGTAGAATCAGACTTTATAAAGCTCCTTCCACAACACGCATGCCCACCCGACATATGGGGCCCACTGACAATATTCTTGATGAACGAAGCAGAGGCCTCTTCAGTTGGTACATCGAAGACCGGTGGCACACCTTTGAGGCAATCTCATTCCTGACCAATTTTCCTCTAGTCATGGATCAGGAGTGAGAGGAAGATTCCCCTCGATGACACTGTTTGGGTGTAACGGGTGAGGGAGGCGGGTGGGGGGAGGGGAGTTTGGTTGGGAGGGCTCAAAGCGGCGGCGCAAAGTTAAAGTCCACCCTAATGTGGGTGTGTATTTGTATGGTGTGTTAAATACCAAAAATAAAGTTTTTAAAAAAAAAATACATGTTGTCCTTGTTTCATGTGGGCATGTGTATTCTGAGATGGGGTAGAAAGTTCACGCATATGCATCCCAAACATGTATAGTATTATTGTTCTTTTTATAATTACTAAGGTATTTATCGAGTGAGAACTTAGCTTTGGAAAACAATAAAGCACTTTACAATCAAAGGGGGGAAGAACATGGTGATCGAAGCAGAGAAGCAGGGAGCTAAGAACAAGGGAGGGGGAGCAATTGGTAGCAAGGGGTCTACATGCAACCACGGGTTGAAAGATTGGGTAGTAGATCGCCCAGTCTCAGGAAGGGTGGGGAGGGGTGGATGTGGTCCTAGGCCTTAGGGATCAGGTACCGTGAAGAGGAGGGTCTTGAAATGTAAAAGCGGGGGGGGGGCCAGTCTGCTCTTGAGGAGGAGGAGGTTCCAGAGTCTTGGGACGTAGACAGAAATGATCTGTCTGCACACAAGTGTTCATATTCCACTCATTTCTTTTGTTCTTCCATGGATTCCAACTGCAATGTATGTGCTTACTGCGTGTTGCATGGAAGTATATATGTTATGCGAGAATTATAGGTGCCTAATGAGTTCACCTGTTAGGTACATATATCTATTCAATAAATGTGCACTGTGCATTATGGATGTTATGATTGTGAGTTGTGTGTGTTGTCTCTGGAGCATATGAATATACCTTACCGATTGTGCATTCATTTGAATAGTCCGATTGTGATTTTCGTGCTTTATTGCATTCCCAATGTAATGTTAATGTGTATTGCATTTTCTCCATGCATGCCTATATATATTGATGTGTTGCATATGTGCGTGGATCATATTGCATGCCCGTACGTACAGTTGGTGGGTTTTTTCTGTGGAGGGTATCCAGGCTCGGACTAACCTATTGTGCAATGCCCGGACCAAAACACAAAAAGCTTTTGTGGGCCAATATCTTTGGTCAAAGTGGGCCACATTTTGGCCCATGTGGGCCAGTTTGATAAGTTACATCACCCTGCAGCTAGTAGTTTTGACCAGTGTTACTGAATAAATATTCTTTAAAATGCACAATTTGCATCACATTTTATGAAACAAAAACCTTCTTGGGTACAACTCAAACAGTCTGTCACAAAAGGAATGAATTGCCATTTGCAACTGTGGGCCACTTTTTCTTTGGTGCCCGAGACAATGTTATGCCCCAGTCCGACCCCGGAGGTATCTATGTGTGTGTATGCCTGAGGGCAGACAGAGGTTTGGGGTGTGTGGATATGTTTGTTATATTAGTGGGGTGTGTATGCAAAGTCATTCCACCTCCATTTTCTGCGAGGGCTATCTGTGGCTACCGGACTCTGGGATATTCTGTGCGGACTGAGGGGATATTTATTAGCTTTTACTGGGCCTGCTTGGTTTTTTGTGCTGTCTTATATTCCATGAGGATTTTACGTTGTCTAGGCCTATTGTGCCCTGTTTTATACTGCAGAAACCCCGCATGGATTGTGGGTGCATATGTTTACCCTGCGCATTGCTGATGATGTGTTTATGTTCATGAATCGATATTTATATACAAAATTGTCACCTGCAAAGGCGTGCATAGATTGTTGCTCCAAATTGCAGGCTATCTCCAGCTGGACTGTTGTGCTTTTCTACATGGCTGCTCTGTTCACTAGTTGCAGGAAAGGTTTAGTTCGGTATCAGCTAAAATCCTGAAAAATCGAAGCAGCAAATGCTGAGTCATGCATCCGGGAAGGCTGCTTTTTTGGCTCTAAGAAAAACCCAATGCAGAAAGCACCTATTTTACCATGTCACCACACTTGCATTCAATATTGGGTAGTTCAAGTCCATACACTTTAAGTCTTGTGAGGTAGTGATGTAGCATGAGTTAAGGTAAAGTTTGTAGTGTGAAATAAAGGCATGTCCAATGCGCAGTTGAGCTGCGCATTTGACATGCCTTTATTTCCTGTTTTATGTGTCCTGGTGCTTTCTAGGGGGCACCAGTGGAAGGTTCCCAATGCAGCAGATCCAGACACTATCATTAATTAGTGGTATTAACTAGCGCACTGCTACCTTACGACCCCCAGGTTTTCGTGTTGCTTGAAAGTTTGTAGTGTTATAGGCTTTGCATTAGAGAAATAGTTCATTAGGACTGAATGTTTTTTTTCCTGAACACTGGCATTACCAATGTTTTTATACACTTTACATTTAATTGCACTTATTGTTTGTAGCTGAACTTTGACGTTTCCAGCATTTGTAACCATTCCACGTTGTTACCTTTGGACTGAGTGTGTGTCCCCTAACTCTAGAAAGATGCTACCTTCGTGGGGGTCACGCTCCTGAGATCCTTTGGTTTTTGTGGACACCGTGAAGGTGGTTTCTCTGCAGGAAACTGTGCTATACTGAACAGAAACCATTGGACATATATTCTCTGTGGTCAAAGTGGTGTTAATGATTATGCCCGAATTGACTTCAGGCTCAGCGAGAGTGAGACATAACCAATGACATTTCAATGGATATGGGTACACTTCTGCTGTGCACAGTGCAAAGACATGCCAGTGGCCGACATTTCAATTGGCCAAATTTCACACCCAAAGATAACATGTAACTTCAAGTGTGCACATGAAAAACTTTGCAGTTGTTTTCATGTTAACTCCCTTTAAGAGCCTATAGGCCCTGGGGATAGGGGCTAATATAAGACCAATGCATATTGGCACACCTGACTCTATAACTGCTATAAAAAAAAAGAGTCCATGGAAAGTATGGCATGAATCAGAAAAGTCTGTTACGGGCTAATTGTACATGGAAGCAAGGGGGTTTATTAAAATTCATAAAACCCATTGTTAAATCCCACTGGCATTACTAATGCTCTCTCACAGCCAGTGTCAGTGTCCGAGCACCACACACATTGGATGTTAGGTAATCTTATATCAAGGAATATTTGGCCAAAGGGGAACATTGCAGTGAAAGGATTTCAAGTTACCAAGCTTGCCTCACTATCATTGGTGCAACACTCAAATGCAGCATCTGCCGAGAACGCTTTTCCTCTTCTGCAATAATATCAAAAAGTTTCAGTGCCTCACAGGAAACCCTTTGTGATGCCCCAAGTGAGACCTGCACACCTCACCAGTGCTCGGGATGTTGAGCTTTGAAGATTGGGCTGACACCATAACATCTCAGTGGATCCTGCTTGGCAGGGAATGTCTCTGCATCGGAAGGGCCTATGGGTAGAGTGACTATTTTCTCCAGGAGGGAGGACATAGGCAGAGCTTCAGCAGCATGAAAGCTCGGGCTAGGGACAGGCCATGCCCATCATTTTGATTGTTCCCTGCATGCTTAACTGTGCCCCTCAGCAACTGCTCTGCCTGCTTAGAGTTATGGGAATTGCTCGGGAAAAAAAGGATAGACACTTCTCTAAGACGTCATCACCATTGGACACTAGCAGGAGGCTGGGAAGTCGCAAATACCATCCTAGAATTTCCAGGTCAGGAAAAGATCCAGGGCTATGCTAATGTCGGCACTGTGGGGACTCAGGGCTAGCTAGCCTTTTGGTTGTATCCCCAAAGCTTCTATCCAGGGCTACAACCAAAAGACCCGGGGTATAGCCCTCTCAGCCCCCCCTAGCAATGCCTCTGCCCCACACTGTTGCTTACCCATTGAACGCGTTGATCATTTGATATCCCCTTCCATAGAGGTGAAGGCAACAGTTCCAAGGAGTGTAGAGACCCTCTCTTAATGTCCTTGAGGGTGAGAAGTTCCACTGCTGGAAGACCATTGGTGAAACCTGCACTGAGGACGCTCTGAGCAGGGGACTTAAGTACTCACAATACTCCCCTCCCCCCACGTGACAAGTTTAGTAGAACATATCGCCTCTGAAAGCATCTCTTTCTAGACCCCCAGCACGCTTTCAAGTCCAGAAGCATCACCCCTGGCACTGCCGTGGCTTAGCATTTGAGTGATTATCCCGATGAATTGTGGGACTGCAGTGATCCAAATTAGAAAATTGCAAACAACACTTTGTTAATCAAGGTGTGATATACCCGTGTCATTTCAAATAACTCTAATTCACAGAATTTACATGTATGAATGTGTACAATTAAGAGTTAGTTATTTACGGGGTAATGGAGGAATAGAGTGTGTGAACCTGACGGTTACACGATAGTCAGACACGACCATGAAGGCGCAAGAGGTGGCGGTATCGCCATTATTTCCAAAACGAGCCTCTCCCTCAGGCTATTCCCTACCCAATTGTTTCAATCATGCGAAACTTTATCTGTCAAATTCCAGATAAATAATAATCAATCACTCACTATTCACCTATTATATAGACCTCCAGGTCCTCTAGGTACCTTTGAAGAGGATCTTCATAACTTACTCACTAACAACCTTAAACCATGTTCTCAACTAATCCCTCTTGGGGACTTTAACCTAGGTTTCCAAGACATTACGGATACTAATGCTTCAGTGGTAGCCAACACGATTCACGCACTAGGCCTAACTCAAAATAGTTGACAAGTCCACGCACTTGAAGGGGATAACGCTTGATTGCATAGCAGACTGCAATTGTGCAGCCACTATCTCTTCCATAATGCCCTTACCCTGGACAGACCACTCACTGGTGTCCTTTAACTTAGCCACTTCCAGATCCAACCCTATGGCCCCTCTACTGGCACCACCATGTTTAACTAGAAATAAAAAATGCATTACTCCAGAGAAAGTTATCCTAGCCATATTACCCACCCTCAACGCACCCTCAGAAAATCTAAATCCTAGCACCTTAGTGCAGGAATTTAATAACATTGTGCTCACTACTCTAGATAAACTGGCACCTCTCAAACTTAGATCAAGCAAACCTAAAGCTCATCTAAACAAATGGTTTACACCACAGCTAAGAGACCTACGTATCCTGAAAAGAAAAAGCAAAACCACTTGGAGGCTCTGCCCTTCAATTGATAACAAAGCTAAATTAAACTCTCTCTCTGCGCTATACAAAAAAGAGGTTTGACAGGTAAAACGCAACTCGTACGACGATCGTATAGCCAAATCCAATTCTAGTATGAAAGAGCTCTTTTCCATACTAAAGCAACTTGAGTCTCCAATCGCCATACAGGACACCTGCACCAAGGACAAATCTTGGTGTACAGATATCCAACAAGCCCTAGCAAATAAAATGATCATACTTCAAAATAAAATTCAGCAAAAAAAAGAAACACTGAAAATTCAGGACCTGCCTAAAATCGCCTACACCAATAATTTATCGGAGAATAGCAATACCTTCCACTTTTCCAAAATGACTACCCTGGAAGTAAAAAAAATCATCCTTTCGCTCAAACCTTCCAATTGTAAAGGTGACATCTGCCCAGCACAACTAATAAAAGACGCTGCTAGAGAATTATCTCCCTTTATTACTAAACTGATTAACACATCCTTTGCCTCAGGCACCATCCCGGCCAACCTTAAACAGTCCTGGGTGCCCCCCTCCTTAAAAAGCAGACCTTAGACCCCCTTATCCCTACGAATTACCACCCAATTACCATGGTACCGTTTCTTCTTAAGATATTGGACAAAGCTGCATACAACCAGATTCAAAAGCATCTAGAACTACATAACCCCTTAGGAGAGAGACAATCGGGCTTCCGTCCTTTACATGGAACAGAAACTGCCCTAATGGACTTGAAATCCCAAATTGACGAGCTGACAGACAAAGGAAGGACAGTACTCCTGCTACTTCTGGACCTCTCAGCTGCCTTTGATTTAGTGGATCATAAAGTGCTCTGTAGTCACCTGGACTCGGCCGCCCACTTCTCCCCGGAGGCCATCAGATGGATCGAGTCATTCCTGAGCGAAAGAACCATGAGAGTCTTCTCTCCCTCAGCAGCGGCAGATCCTGCCTCCATCTTGTGTGGTGTCCCCCAGGGCTTCTGTGTCTCCCCAACTCTATATAACATCTTCACCAAGCCCCTGTTTGATGATCTGGACCATCTAGGTATCACCTACACTAACTATGCAGATGATACACAGATCCTCCTCCCGCTTTCTGGGGATCACGTGAAGGACACGGAACTGGTGAACAAGGTATATCTTATCATCCAGGTATGGATGGCCACTCATGGCCTCTGTCTGAACAATGATAAGACTGACTTGATAATCTTGGGCACCCAAGCCAATATTAAAAAACTAGGCCAGGAATTCTCCTCCTTCAACATTGATGGGAATATCATCCAAGTGTCCAAAGATGTAAAAACCCTTGGATTCTATTTTGATTCCACCCTATCACTTAATAAACAGGTAACATCCCTTGCCTCATCTACGGCTTACACTTGCAAATTGATAAGAGCTGGTAAACCGTTCCTTTCTAACCACAGTTGTTTAATCCTGGCCAGAACCTTAATCCTCTCCAGAATTGATTATTGTAATGCACTATATTCCGGAGCTAATAAAACTACAATTCAAAGATTACAAACATTACAAAATAATGCCTTGAGAGCTGCACTAGGTGTAAACAAAAGAACCCACATCTCCTCTGCCAGACGCCATCACAAATGGCTGACCACTGACAACAAAATACAACTTAAGATGCTACCTCTGACCCATAAAGCCCTCAATAACTCCTCCCCCAGATACTTGATAGACAAATTCCACAGGAGAACCTCTCTCAGACCGACCAGAGTTGTCAATTCTAACTGTTTGACAATACCTAACTTCAGACTCACTACGATCGGCGGAAATAGCTTCCCTGTAAAGGCTGCAAAAACTTGGAATTCACTGCCACAAGACCTGAGAGGGGACCTGCCTAACCTTCGCTTCAGAAAAAATGTCATTCAACTCCTCACCTCTACAGACCTTAGCTGACCTGTGTCCCTACCTCCCACTGTAATCATTTGCGTCAAACCATACTGTATATGTCTGTAATTCTGAATGACCATACCTTGAATATTGTATATTTTGTAATTATCTGTGATCTAGAGACCTTTATTGTACATTGCATATCATTCTATGTTGTAACCATGTAAGCTTTGCATTTTCTTACTGCTGCACCCTGCTACCCTTGGGTCTGGTGCACATAAAAAGAGAATAAGACAAACAAACAAACAAACAAACAAACTTTTGTTTTATCACTCGTTATTCAATAATGAATGTTTTCAGACCCTCTTCTTTTGGTGCATTGGATCAGTCACTTGGTTGGTTTTCATTGAATGCCTATATTTTCATATATATTCATTTTGAGTCTTACCATTAAATGAGTGTATGACCTTTGAGTATCAAGAATTCAATGTACATCATTAATTCCCTTTGGGAACATTGGAAGAATGTTGTGTGTAGGTCAGCTTTTCATCTAAAGAATTTGAGCATATTTTTAGACTTTGAGCCACCTCTGATCACGGAATTGAGCTTCCCGAAGCATCACCCACTGGAACAACCATCATCTCTACCACTATGCTTTTGGAGCCCACCCAGAGAGCCTGCCGAGACGTCCTGTTGGAAGCCTCCCCACTGACTGATTCTTTCGGAAGACCTTGTCACATCAAAATTCCTAGACCATGGAGAAGCACCAAACAGCCCAGTTGAATGGCTTCTAAAGAGTTTGTGGTTGTAACCTGATGGATTAGGTGGCCTTTCCCAAGCATATTATGTACCCTGAATCTATGGACTTTATGTTGGGACCTTGAGAATAATTTGTTTCCCCTTTCCTACCTTAGACAACACATACTAAAGTAGCTAGCTTAAAGTAATGGATTCTGCAAGCATGCTGAGGGGGCGTTTTTAAAAGTTCATTGCCATTTGCCATGCCCTAGAATCCCATGAGCCACCTGATGTGGCCACATTTCTTGGTCCTAAGCACTGCAGTATTTAACTTTTGTTAATGCTGAAATGTTGTACACACCAATCTATGTCTAATGATTTATGACTAATGCACCCAATGATGAAACACTTGAAATGTTATGTTTTTAATGTTATAGAATCATAACCCAGGAACTCCTGAGCCACATGATGGGCCTACTCTGACCACTTAAAACATAAAACAACAGTTCCACTGTGATAAAGAAAAAAGTTCAATAAATCTCAAAAGTAATTCTTTTTGTTACAGTGTTACAATCATTTCATTTCTACTCTGACCACTAGGCCTGTAGCATGGCCTTTGCCTATGCCCGAGACACCCCTACCTCCCCATGTGCCAACTGGGAATAGCCTTTGGCTATGCACCATGCACCTGTTAAAACTGAGAGGACAAGTGGGCATGTTGTCAGGCCATGCTATGAGTCCACGTTGCCCATGGCATGGCCCTCATCTATGACCAGGGCACCCTCAGTAGCCATGGCAGGTCCACAGGCTACCACTAGGTCTGCTCACTTGTCCATAACACGAAGAGTCTGCAGGCCAGTGGTCAAAGTGAGCGGGAACGGTCAGCAAGTGCAGTTCTACTATTTTCACCATTACAAAACAGATCTTTGTGAAATTTTGTGAAATGCAAGCAATATTCTCCACTTTCCCACCCAATAGCAGTTACAGCTAAACGGAAATCAGTTTCAACTCAATTGGCTGCCTAGCCTGAAATATGTGTCACTTGTTGCTCCCCTCCTTTCTACGCTTTACCCCACCGCGACCACAGTTCCATTACTTTTTTTGGTACACTTCTACCTCTGCTGCAGGCTTCCAGCATCCCCACAGACCCAGTCAGCCACGTGGCCGTGCATAGTGCTCCATTTGCCTGGTGCTTGGCCTTTGACCATGCCCAGGGGCCTCTTTGCCCTAGGAATGGCTTGTGGTTATGCCCCAGGCACACCCAAATCAGTCCGTGTGGCTATGTGCAGTTGCCACTTTGTCTGGGGCATAGCATTCAGCCATGCTATTGGACCCCGATGGTGGGCCAAGTTGGGTGGCCAGGTTGCCCAAGTCATGGCCTTTGTCCATGCCCCGGACAAGTATTCATTTTGGGTCTATGTGATACCACTATCCCTGCAGACCCTGTCTCCCACCCGAAGTGGCCATTGGGCATGTCCTGAAGCCATGCCCAATGCCCCTTTGCCAGCCATACCCCTGACATCCCACTAGCCGTGGCAAATCCACGGGCTGTCAGGCACCCCACTGATCTGTTTAACCACACAAAGTGTCTACGGAACATGACCTGCAGTCAGGCATGTTAGCCAGGTTGCCTGGGCATGGACTTTGATCAAGCCCAATGTGTCCTCAGTCGCCATGGTGGGTCCATGTGCTACCTAAAGTTTGCAGAGCTGGTTGCCCACCCAAAGTGGCTACATGGCATGACCTGCAGTCATATTCAGTGGACATGTTGCTCACGATATGGACTTTATCCATGCCCCAGTGGCCCAGTGGCCCTGGCACGTTTGCAGTGTACTACTAGCCCCCATACCCTGACCACGGGTCTATGTCGGGTGCATGGGTTTGAGCGAGGCTCAGGTCAAGTCTAAGACATGGCCCAGGACTTTGGAACCAGCCATGATCCGCACGCCAGCTTGCATGCCTGCAGCCCTTACCCTGGGCAACTGGCAGGAGGCCACAGGCTGGGTATGCATGCCCTGTAGGAAAAGGCCATAATTCAACCCTCTGTTGCCCCCCTGACTAGGACAAGAGACCTCTCCCTCCAAAATGAATGCAATATGCTCATTGTTTCTACATTTTCACATCAGGTTTCATGGGCCCACAGTAAACATCAGGGTCATGCTGTGGCAACCATTTCAAAAGTTATTCCTAGTCTCAAACCATTTAGATTAGCTGTTTTCAGCCAGGCAATCCGACTGCCTATTACTAAAATTTGGAGACTCCTCACAGGCCCACAAAAGCAAATTGGCCACTCAGGACTATACAAACAGCCATGCAGGTCTGCAGACAGGTTTCAGTGGCAAAATATCTCTGACCTGACCATACCTCTCAACTCACACGCTTTTGGCGGGTCTCACCCGCCTTGTAAATAGCTGACTCAACCGCCAAGCCTCCAGCAAGCCCATTCATTTCAATGGGCCTCCCACCCGCCAAAAATTAAATCGGGTGTTTTCACCCGCCTTTGCGACCCAAATGGTTGAGAGCTATGCCTGACTCTGATCACTTTTTGAAAAACGTAAAACATCGCCAAGCAGATTTGCACCATACAGGGGAAAGCACGCATTCAGGAAACCAGGACTTTGCTTGAGTAGCAGAGGCCCCCCTCCGCAGCCCACATGCTACAAGAGAGGTGGGGGGGAATGCTGGTCACTCACACTGCTGCAGGGCCCCTGCTACACAAGTAGCACCACAAGGCATCCAAACATTTTGCTGGTTATTTTTTGTTTTCACCTGTTTTAGGCCTAATTGTAGGAAATGTGGGCATGCTTCCCTGAATAACAGGAAGCAAGCCCTATTTTCATAGGAAAGAAACCCAAAACACGTGGAATCCTACAACAATGGTGAGAGGGTCCCGATGCAGAAGCCCGACCATAGAGAATCACCAAAGCGGCAGCAAAGGTAAGTTAAACAATAAAGTGTATGTATGCATGCGTACTTAAATGTTTTGCAATGTTAGAGTGAGTCTGTGTTTGTGTGTTTCCATGTGTGTGCCTTTGTATGTGTATGTGTGTGGCATGAGGGCAGCGACTGCATTATATTTATCGCGACATTGCAGTCTTATTTTGTATATGCAACGTGATGTCATCCACGTGCTTCATTGGGCATTTTGGCTACAGGTACATCCAAGTGACTTACTGTTACCATGCTGGCAAAGATTGTAGGCATAGTTTCATGAAAGTGATTTACAGTTACTGTGCTGACATAGTGGGTGCCCTTAGCTTCATGAAAGTTATTTACAGTGACAATTCGGGCATAGATTGTGGCTGAAATATGAACGTGATTTACATTGGAATTGCTGTCATATTATGGGTGCAGAGTCATAAAACGATTTACAGTTTCACTTCTGACATATAACATTGACACACCTGTATGAAAGTGACTTACAACGCCAATGCTGGCATATGTTGTGGATGCAAGCATAATGAAAATGTTATAAAATGCTTCTGTGTACTGTTGGTGGCATTTATTTCATGCATCACCCTAGAAAACCAGTTGTAAAATATGTGGATTTTAACACATTTTTCTCAAACATTGTCTAAAAAATGCACCATTTGAACACATTATTTTATTTATTTCCTTGGGGGGAAGCACCCAAACCTTTCAAACTCCCTTGCTATACTGGGTAGCTCAAACCAATTTTTGGGAGATATTCATGACACTCAACTAAAAATATTTGCCTGTCTGCACAGACCTTGAGCCGTTTACTATGCTAGTGCCCCCTCAGGGGCCACCTTCCACCCTGATACCAAAATCTACCTCAGACATTAGCACGCACATAATAATATTACTGGCCACAAACTGGTGCCTAAATATTTGGGTGTCAGGCGCTGCCTCTGTTGTTTCTACGCTAGAGGAAAGACACAATGCACACCTGCAGCAGTATGATATTTATGCACTGTGTGCATGCTTGGTGGTCCAGTACTGCCCGTGAGTCAGTGGCGCGGACTGCAGTTCTCTGAGTAGCTTTTGGGGTCCCTTCAGCAGGACTTCCAGGGGAACCCACCACATTTGGTGTGAGTCCACTGCAGGATCTTGCAAAAGTATGGTAAAAATCCCTCCACGATTTGGGCTGTAGGTGTGAGCAAACTTCCCCTTATGAAAAATCAACTGGGGAACTCAATTTCTGGAACCTCCATTATACCTTTGACCCAACTTCCAGCTCTACTAAGGTATCACTTGAAACTTTCCAAAAAGAATCAGAGTTGGGGGTAGACTGTGTTTTTAAAATCTAATCTTCACAAACCGTTTCCTACAAAAGACTGACCCATTTCTGATTTTTAAGGAAACTTTTGTGCAAGTTCAACAAGGAGGGCGTACATTATTTGGGTGTGAGGGGCAAAAATGCTCCAGCCCAAACCACTGCAAGAAGTCAGGCCAAAAAATAGCGAGGAGCAGGCATCTGATCTAAAAACTGTTCTTCCGCCAATATGATGGAAGCATTTCTTTTAAATATACTTAAATATGGCCAAATGGAATAGTGATATGTAGGTCACCTGGGAGCAATCCGCAGACCCACCGATCCCTCTTCAGACACAATAATGGGTACTTTGATCCAGGTCTGCAATCTCCCTACCGGAGGACTCAGGACCTTGTTTTAGGGACCTAGTAAGGAGCAAGCAAAGAGTGTCTAAAGGAAAGCTAATCTGGCATCTTTGAGGGGGGTGGGAGGGTGTTAAAATCACAATTCCACAACTCAGAATTTATGCAGGGTAGGGCTGGACCCCATGCTCCAAAAACTGTTCCCATCTTGAGGTAACACCAACCTAAAGGAGGGCATGGGGTGTAGAAGGCCAGATGTCACAATATTCCCACAAAAGTGTTCCTAAAAATAACAGTTCAAACATGGTGAACCCCTGACCACTGAGAGGGTTTTCAGACCACCTGCAGCCTGTATCCACCCCCAGGTCCACTAGTACATCCAGATTTCGGACCTAGAACATGACCTATGGAGCAGAGAAGTGGCCTGCAGACTTTCATAGAGGACTTTAGGACATTAAGAGTACCGTTGTATACTCCTTCTAGGGATTAGTAAGGCCCACTCTGGCAAGATAGGGGCTTTTAGAATGGCTGAAGACCATGCTCTGGGTCCACGAATCACAAATCATGGGCACAGAGTATGTGCAGTGGTCACACTGCGGGTAGTTTGGGAAGGTGTATGGTGCAGCCGATGGCCATCCTAGGTGGGTCTAGAGGCCAAGTCTGCTGGGCGCATTGGGGGGCATGTGTGTACCCAGAATGGAGCCAAATGTCCTCCGACAGTCAAGGAGCAACTGTGCATGGCCATATGCCATTCCAAGTGGGTCTATTAGATGGTGCAGGGATTCCAAGGCAAGGCCATTGGCCCTGCCCCGCCAAAGTGGCCACGCACAATAGGTCCATCAAGAGGTTTAGGGGTTTGCATGGTGCAATGCCAAAAGGCCATTCCCTAGCCCAAGGATCCACTGGTCATTTCTCTAGAGTGGCCACGACAGGGCTTCAGAGTGTCTGGGGCATGCTAAACGGGAGTAAGGCCCTGCCACGACCAATGTGCCCACCTGGCAAGACTACACGCTATGCCTGGTGGGTACCATAGATATGATATGGCACATCATATTATGGTCACAGTACACTACTATTTCACAAGATTCCCTGTACCTTATATTTAAAACAAGTGTTGTGAACTCGTGGTGGTGTGTTTAATGTTAATTCTTATTGGAATGGATATTGTTTGTATTAGGAAACTACTTATTAGTACTGAGTTGTTGTACTCATTTTTGTTCTCAACATTTCTAGACTCCCTCTTTTTGGGAGGTAGTAACTTCAACCCTTTCTGTTACACTTTTTTCCCCTTGATTTCCTCTTTTTTGGTGTTTGGCGAACATGCTTCAGAGCGTTCCCTTCGAGCCCATTTGCTGTTCATAATGTGGGATTGTTGTATATGGGTGTTTTGAAAAACGTTATCGTAAGTATATTATCTTACGCGTATTGCTGCTGGTTATGATGTGCTCATGGTTGGGGCTTGTATGCAGTGGATGTTGTGCTGAATTATATTACGTGCATGTAATTCAGAGGGTATTATTCTGAATACACTGTTGATGTTCTTGAGACGCACTGGTATAAAGCGCATACAGGGCCCGATTCATGGAATATTTGCCCGGTTCGAAGTGAATTTTCACTGCAGAAAAGTGACTTTGCACTGCCGACACAAACCCTGATTCATGGAACTGTGCAAAGTGTATTTTTACCATGCAAAGTCTGGGCAAAGTCATTTTGTACTGCAAAAATGACTATGCGCTGACTTTGCACAGACATTGCACGGCAAAACTACACTATAGGGCCTCATCACGACTTCGGCGGTAACCCTTAAATCCGGCGGTAGCACTATTACCGCTGGATTTAAGGGTCTGCCGAATCAGGGCTTCGGCGGATTTCGCCACAGCTCTGAGCTGGGGGGAAATCCGACGAAAATTCGCGCTATTCCCGCCGGCGGTATTAGCGCAAAGATTCCCCATTGAGCCCAATGGGGAATGGGGCATTCCCGAATGGGCTCAGTGGGGAATGGGGACTTACATTACCGCCGAACTCGTGATCCGGCGCTATTAGTGCCGGGGAGTTCGACGGTAGGGCTAATACCGCCCGCGCTAATAGCGTTACCGTTATCGCCCAAGTCGTGATGAGGCATGCTTCCATGGATCAAGGTTTGTGTCGGCAGTGCAAAGTTACTTTTCAGCAGTCCAAATTCACTTTGAATCAGGCAAATATTCCATGAGTCAGGCCCATAATGGTGCCCTTTTTTCGTAAAAGAGAATATTTTGAGTTTAGATAACTCAATAGTCATGTCAGGCAAAGGCCCCTCTCCTGAAGTTCAGCTCAGGAATGGGAAGGATCCTAATGGAAAGACAGAGGGTCCCAGTCATTTTATCTTCACGCCCAAGTTCCGAGGCTGTCCGAATGAGTATATATGGTTCATGTTTACATTTTGCAAAAGTTTTAATGTTAGGATGAGTGTTGTGAAAAATGAAATTAGCACCAGGCCCAGAATGCATTATCCACCTACGGATACACGCATACAAAACAACATATAGTGGCCATTCTTCTGTCACCAAAATGCTCTTTGAAAAAAAGCCCACAAAACTTAATTCAGGCTATTTGTACCCTTCTCGTGTCTCATGTGTTGTTTTTTTTTAGACGTGTAATAGGAAATAATGTATATTGTTATTCGAGAATATTGTTAAGGTTCTTTGCTCATAAGACAATTATTACTGTGACTACAGTATATACCAGAAGCGATCATTTAAATTCAAAATTGTACACTTTTTAAAAGAGCCATTTCCCAATGTTAGTACAGTAAAACAATTTAACTTTTTTGTTAGCTTCTTTTACCAAGAATAGACGACATTTTGCCCTCTAAATATCCTTCCTTCTCAGAAAGGACTTTGCTCAAATTAAAACCAAAGCTCTGTTTCTGAGGTGGGCAATGCTTAATTGAGAGATGACAATGGGAGAGAGTGCATAAAAGATCAAGGGAAGAGAGAGAGAGAGAAGAGAGACACACACACACAGACACTGGGACAGACAGAGAGCTAGGAAGAGGGTAATTGAGGGATAGAGAGACACATGGAGACAGAGATACACAGAAAGAGGGAGAGAGAGGGTGAGATGATAGAGAGCGAGAGAGAGAACTAGATAGAGGAACAGAGAGAGGGACACAGCAAAGGCAGGGCATAGGAAGAGAAGTCGAGACCATACTGACAGAGAGATTGCGAGAGTACCAGACTGCACTGACACAGAGAACAGAGCCGGCAAGACCACACTAACCTAGGAGATAGAGATAGAGAGAGTGCAATGACATAGAGAAAGACAACTAGAGAGCATCCCAGGCTCCATATACCGAGAGGGAGAATAGAGACTGCATACCTGACACTGTGACTCTCTCACAAAGGGAGACAGAGTGAATGTGAGAGAGACAAAGTGCAGAGAGTAAGCCAGAGAGAGGTAGCTAGATTGACATATGATACACCAGGTGCAGCTAATATATCAGCAATTGCCATTCTTTGGTTAAGCATCAGTCATGCATTGCACATTTTTAGAAATCCCACTAGACCTGTGGGCGAGTTCCTTAGTTTACATACTCGACTGAGAGAAATGCACTCGCCCAATGGTGTCCGGTGAGTGCTTTCTGTAAAGTGGTGCATGTCAGCATAAGCACCCTTCAAATGTGGTGCAATGTTTCCACTGTCCAGCTATGTACAATAACACTTGTATTTGTCATTTACTGCAGGTTTGTTTGCAATGAATGTCAAATACAATTTTTAGACATCCCCATGCTCACCATAAAGGTGAGTATGGGGATGTTGTGAGCCCTGAATTCTAACATGCTAACAATTTTGGTGCTGTTGGACTAAATGGTCAGAGTCTTTTCCAGAAGATTCCTTTGCAAAGTATTATATAGTTCTGTGCAAAGCAGAGAACAGTTATGGGCTGCTGATAAAGATGCCAATTCATTCAAGCGCCCAAAAGGGTTTTTAACAAACAAGGTTGGATAGATTTCCCAAATTTACACGAGAAGTTGACGCCTGGTTCATCTCGAAGGCTTTGCCTGGTTTGGTAAAGAAAGGGGGACCAATGATCCATAAAGATATATTGTCCATTCAGCCCAGCGATAGTTTGTGCACCCAATTCAAATCTAAATCTATGAATGTGATTCGCTGTAACCAGACTGAACGTTTTTGGCCCAGCCCCCATTTCTGATTTTGCACTGCACTGCAAAAACTATAGAATACAATAGCAGCCCCTGAGGGCATGTCCTGGCCATGGGGAGGGCAAAACTCTACCTAAGAGAGAGTGAGACACATGTTGCAGCAGGATTCGCAGTCTCAGCAGTGTCCGCACACCTCATGCTGAAGATGCTTTAAAATGTGTCTGTGGACCAGGTACTGGAAAACGTTTTGAAAGGCTCTAAGGCAGGGGCGTGTCCAGACTCTCTTGACTAGGGTGGCCCAAGTGGAGCACTGACATATGCAGGGGTGGCGTGAAGGGGTAGCATCTTCTCTTGTCTATTCTACTGTTCTGCTCTCCTCTTTCAGTCTCCCCGCCTCTCACCTGGCCCCCCTCAAATCCCTCTAACACTCTGCAATCCGTACTCTCTACTCCCTCTCTCCTCATAATTCCATCTCGGCTTCACTTTCTTCTCTCGTTGGCTCTCCTTTCACTCCCAACTGTCTTGTTTTTAAAGCTCTTAACAATCTTGCCCCTCCCTACCTTACCTCCCTCCTTTCCTTCTACTCTCCCTCTCGCCCCCTCCGATGAGATGACCACTTCCTACTCAATGTTCCTCCTCCTCCTTGTGCCCCTTCCCGATTCCGTTCTTTCCAGCTCCTTTCCCCCCTCGACTGGAACTCTCTACCTCTGCCTATCCGCTCCATCACCTCTTACTCTTCCTTCCGCTCTTCCTTAAAATCCCACCTTCTTCACCATCCCTCCTGACTGCTCTTATGGCTTCCTCTCTGCCCCCCCCCCCGAACCCAGATTCTTAATCTAATGTACTCAGCAAATTGTTCCACATACTGTCCTCGTTGTTTTGACTCGTGACTTGTTCATATTGCTTCTATTGTATCTTTGATGTTCTCATGTGAAGCGCTTTGGATTAAAGCGCTATATAAAATTTAATAAAATACAAAATACAAGTACTTGCGCGAGCACACACAAACACACACACACGTCATAGTTTAGGGCAATGGGGTGGCAATTGGGTTGGCCAATCAGATTCCAGGGGTAGCACGTACCACCCCAGGCCACTCCCTGGACAAGCCTACGGTCTAAGGGTCCCAATGTATGGCATGTTCTCACCCTGTGGAGGGAAAAAGGCAGGCCAATGAGCAAATGATGGCCTCTCTAAAACGTAAACAAGTACATTTGGTCATGGGTCTTTGGTTCATGGTCAGAGTTTGTGGGCCTGAGTGCAGGTTATCAGCTCCAGTGCAGAGTTATGCAAATGTGTGCATTTTCTGAAAAACAGAGGAACACTTGTTTATAGGAAAAGGCAATACTGGCTTATAATGTTGCCCATTGTGGGCATAACTGCATGAATCCTCCCAAAAAGTGTGTGTGTGTGTATACACGTGTATACACACACACACACACACACACACACACACACGCGTACGTTTTGAGGGCTTTTTCATGAACTTCCATAGAGAGGGTACGGTTATAGGGAGCTACGAAAAACATTGGCCTTATGAATCTTTCCAAAATAGAGTGCAATAAGGAAGGCAGCAGCAGGGTCTTCCTAGAGTCATCTTTAATGAATTCAGTGATTGGCTCCCGGAGTAGGCCTCAATATACAAAAACAGGTTTCAATTCACTCAGGTTTCATTTTTGAAACAAATAACATTCAGTCATTTCTTCCTCTGTCATTTCGAATATTCAGTTCCCACCCACCCCTTACTTGCCCAATACCACTTGATCATCCTCACATGCTTTGTCCCAACACACTTCGTCAGTATCCCATTGTACTTCAAGAACACTTAATCAGTTAATTTCACAAGTCCCTTCATTGCCACATGAGAAGCGTGATATCTGTCCACCCTGACACATCCAAGTGCCTCTTTCTCGAACGCAATAGCGATATTCCAGGCCTTTATGTTTCCTGCAGGCAAATACATTAATTTGCATTTTACCTCTACTTAACGTTGTAAGCAACGCGGTAGCAACGGCTGCAAGATGAGAGAACCGAATGTTTTGCACGGAAAATGGAGAAGGACCAGGAGTAGTCCAGTATATAAGTACTATGCTTGCCAGAGCCCAAACATCCCTCTTGGCGTTCCAGGATCATGGGAGCCACCAGCGGAAGAAAAGGCACTCCAGGAAAAGTGAAGCACATGGCGAAGCTGAGACCGACGAAACAAAGAACAAGAATGCTGCCAGAGCCTCGGAAGACGCCAACCAAGCACAAAGGTATGCAGGCAGGCCAAGAGGGACTATAGGTCCGGACAAGCCGAGGAGGGAGTACAGAGAGCCAAATATGAGGGTCTCTGACCCTGAAAAGATACTACGAGTCCAGGACCCGCAGCTCTATGATAAGGATAAAAGAAGAATAGGGTCTGGGACTCCAAACTCAAAAGAGACAGAATCATATGCTTGGCAGGAGAGTTAACCAAGCTGTTACGATTCAGAATTTAGCCGATATATTTAAAAAGAGGCACTTGTCTGGGATGTTTGATTTCTCCCCTACTATTTTCCTTGGCATTGGAACCCCTGGCCAGCAATATCAGGGCAAAGGAACGCATAGATGGTGTTAGAGTCAGCTCCTCCTCCAGAAAATAGCCTATATGCGGGTGATGTCCTCTTGTTCATCAGCAAAACAGAAGAATCCCTGCCTGCTGCGATTACCGGAACTCAAGGCCTTTGGCATGGCCGGAAGCTACGCTATAAACTTCAACAAGTCTCTTGCGCTCAATTTCTTTGAGGAAACAGACCCGATCCATCGATTCGAAGCTGAATTCCCCTGAACTAATCTCAAAAATCCCTGGAGTACCTATGTGCGGTAATCACCCCCAGAGGCCGAGACCTCTATAACCTTAACTTCCCCCCTCCTCAAAACTCTTGCTGCAGATCTCAGTTGCTGGCTCCCCCTGGAAATATCTTGGCTGGGCCGTATACATTCGATAAAGATAAATGTCCTTCCCAGATTTTTATATCTTTTCACCAGCCTTCCTATCCAGATTAGCAAATCCTCCTACATGGGTATCCAAGCTAACTTATTCAACTACATATTGGGGGAACACCATAGGGAGTCCCAGAAAATTCTATTCCCCTCTAGGGCAATGGGAGAATTGGAGGTCCCCAACTTGTGGCACTACCTTCTAGCAGCGCAACTGGTGCACATAGAGAAATGGGGCAGCACATCTACTTGTTTCAGCTGGCCTCTCCTCGAACAGTTCGGTACCCACCTACCACTGAGCTCTCTCCCATTTATGCACAGGCAATCCTGTACACTGGGAGGGTCCATCTTGCGCACAACTTCAGTGACCCTATTCGATTGGGAGGCAACACATAGACTCTGGGGGATGAAGCCAGGCCTAGGAACTCTATCCCCAATGCCTTCAGCTGCTAGTTCAATGGAGGAAAGGGACACCTTCGGGAATGCTTTGATCGGGGCCGCCGCTCCTTTACGAGGGATTCAAGATACAAGTCTCTCTCACGGAAGCTGAGAGGTTCCAGTATTGCCATTTGAGGCACTGAATAATAGGCAAGGAAGTAAGGCCGGAACTAGGGAACACAGCCCTTGAGTTGCTAATCAATGACATGCCAGGAAAACATGAGATCAGTAGTATTTATAGGCTTGGCCTGGGAAAGAGGCCTCCAAACAGAAATCCCCCTTGTGTGCTGGTCCTGCATTTGAATCGTGGAACCAGAAAAGCTCCAAATGCACTCTCATCAAAGAGAAATCTTACTAATTCATGCTTAGATGGTACCTTTCCCCTGTTAAGGATTTCAATCAGGCAATACACCCGGGCCTCAGCCTAGCATGCAGTGCGCAAATGAAATACTTATTTTATTGTGTCTATAGGTTCAATAATCTGAGTGATATACCACTCATATCACACCCCTTCTCAAAATACCCCCAGGTCACAATGGACTAAGAATCAGGCTAGTTGGTAAAGGTAATATTTATTTATTTATTTATTTACTTAACATTCAAATCAAACACATGTTTTAATATATGGGGCAACAATCACCAATGTGGTGACAATACAAATAAGGAAGTAAGTAAGGCAGTTGAATTCACTTATAGCAATACAGAAGATAAAACACAAGGAAAAGAACAGTTTTGGCTTGTTGAAAAGATAGTGCTTAAGTTAAGATTTCCCCCTGCAAATTTCTCAACTCACAAAGAAGCAATTCTACACAGATGTAAGTAAGCAGCAGGTACTCAGGAATATAGAACAGTGTACAGGGTTTGAATACAATCTTCCCTCCCCAAACAAGAAAGAAAAACGTTTTGGAAATTTTACACTTTTAAAATGACATTTGAAAATGGCTGAGCAAAACAATAAAAAATGTGCAAAAATCCTTAAATTGATCTAAATTCCGATGGGAGTAACACTGAAAAGATCCTAACAAACATAAGCTATAGTATGAGCAACAGTACACACTTTGAATCAGCATGGAAGTTTGAAAATAATTGAAATTGAAATTCACATGTGTAAAACTTTAGCAGAAATGCGAATTCCCGCCTCATTTTCACTAAACGGTTTTTAAGGAAAACAGGTTAAATGCATTGTTTCTGGATGCGGTTAGGTAGGGATGTAGCTAAAGATATTAGGTTTAAGTCAGAGTTGAAATGAGGTCTCTAGCTATTAAATTAAGGAAGTTATGCAAGTTTGAATGAGAGGTGTTTTTGGAGAAAAATGCGTGAAAAAGAAAACAGAAATCAATTTTTACAATGACAATTATGCCATACACTAGGGCGTTCAGGCTGGTTTCCAATTTGAAACACAGTAAACTCTAGAGTTCATCCGTGGAATGAACCCCAGCACATCCGTGTCCGCCCTGGAGGACTCAGTCTGATTACCCGAGAAAGGATTAAGGGTTTGGGATTTCACAAAACAAAAGGATTTTAACGAAGTTACCACTAGCATAAGGAATCAAAGGCAAGGTTTCAAGACTGGTTGTGACAATATTACAAATTCTTAAGTTAAAGATAGGATTGGTTATAGATTGGGATAGGGCAAGGGAAGGCAAATATACCATGGTTTACTTTGATTCCTATTGATACTTTCATTCCACTTTAAATTAAGATTTTGGACCGTCAAGGGTTCTGGCCATCCCGGATCGGGCCTACGGACAGCAGGGCACTTCTGGCGGGATAAGTCAGCTGGGCGGTTCTGGTCAACTGAACTGGCACCTCAGACTCGACTGGACTGGATTGGATTGGCCCTTCTGGTTGCTGTACACTGTAGTTCGGTGGGATGGCGAGTTTCAGTAGGCAAGCATTAATGGTAGCAAGCCAGACAGGATCAAATATCTTCCCTTCAGTTTTGGGATGGTTTCAGGATTTGGGCCTAGCTGAAAAAGAGTTCAGCAATGCTGAGGCCTTGGCTTTGCAAAGAAATCTGGAATCAAGAATGAGATAGAGGATTCAGGAACAGGGCGCCAGGCGGAAATCAGGATGGAGTTAGGAATCAGTGTGTGTCTGTGTGTTGTGATGTTCCCTTATTTATCCTGCCAAATGGCATCACTCAGGTTATGGTAACGGCAGACTTACAACCCACACCCACAAGGCTATCATTGGTCAAAGGCACAGTTCCCGCTTTGCTCTTTGCTGGTTGGATGACAGAAAGGGTTGTCATGTTTTAAGGTGTGACTTGGAAATCTCCCATAGTTATTGGGACCAAAATTTAACTTTCCTACAAATACATATTTATGTACTTATGCCCTCTAAGAATATTGGACACATAAATTGCCTATTTTGTGGGTCACATTTACATCCAACTCCCAAGTCGGTGGGACCTAATTTTGTATTTCTGTAGAATTTATGGCAATTTTAATCATAAAGGTTTGGCTTAACAATTCCTAATTTGGTGCATATATGTGCAATCACCCCTAGAACATGGGTACACAATATTAGATTTGCAGCATTAATAGTTTCTGCACAATTAGTCATTTTTCATAACTTCAGTCCCTTACACAGTAAGAAATACTACCAACTCTTCAAATGGCTAGAATAAGTTCAGATTTATATGCATGCATTTTTCACCCGTTTACTTATTCTGGCTGCCAAGTTAAATGTCTTGAAGTTCAGTGGCAAATAAGCATTTTAAATCCAAAAATCACATGTCAGTTGTTTTCTCCCTTCCCAAGTGGGAGCAAATGGCAAGTCCTTTGAAGTTCAATGAGAAGCCTCTTCCTGGAGTATGGAGCATCCTGCCTCTCCCCTGGAAGGATGAGTGTCCAAGCCTTCTATTGTCTTTGCCTGGGGCTCAGACGAATGGCTAATGAAGCATATTGTCATGAGTATGCGAGGCCTCCCCACAGCAATTAGTCCTTTCCTGCCAGCAGTGATGTGTCAACCTTTCCCAGGCTAAGGACTGTCAAAGCAGAATCGTTTTTTTTTAAATAGTTAATTAACTCAAGACTGGGTTTAACTTTAAGTTTCACCTAAATCTTTCATTTGAACATATAAAATGAACACAGTTTATAGGTGGATTTTACATTAGCAATCCTTTGACATTTCTTAAATAATTAAGCCTTTAAACAAAAACATGCTTTCACAACAGGCGATTTTGCACTTCATTCATGGAAAAGCACATTAAACTGAGTTCTTTTAAATCCAATTTTCCTCTGCAGCACATACACATTTTATTCAGCATTCTTTCTTCCCTTGAGTGCTGAGATGGTTTGCAGTCTGGATACATGTATCCTGCCTTTGTTTAGAGTTTCTCTCTGCACAGCTGATTCTGTAACTTGTTGCAATTTTAGTCACGTTTTTCCACCACGTGGAAATGAAAACAAAGTTTCCTGAGTTGATTTTTCCATGGATACATTGTATAGAGCTGTCAATCAATGAGGCCCGGTTCCTCTGAGCCTCACTGGATGATCCTGGGCATTGCAGTACCCTTTTAATCTCAATGATTCAATGGAAATGAATGGATCTAGCGCCAAAAACAGCACTTTTTAAGGTTGCAAAGCTATCATTGTAAAAGGCATTTTCGGTTTTCAGCACAATTCTGCTGCTTTGCTCCATGTTGAATGTGACAGAGCCCACTGGCATGCTCCTGCAGTGAGAACTCTGTTGTCACCCCCCTTGACTGTTTGTGGCAGGGTGTACCGCCTTTTTTATGATTGTGACCCAATTGCAGTTTTGAAGATTTTGGCACGCACAGGAGTCAGCGCATCCATTTTGGACTGTTTCTTTCACCATTTGTAAAGTGATGCAGTGGGGAACATTGGAATGGGTCATAATATCCGACACCCCATACCGGCTTCACAAATCCTCTGCACAGTACTCTCCTCTACGCTGGAGTGGGTGTGTGCCAACCAGCACCCTGGGGCATATGTGGTGGTCCTGTCCCCACTCTCAATTCTACTGGAAAGAGATTGTATCCAGGGTCAGGGGCATTACCAGACACGCAATCCAACTCAATCCACTAAAATTGATATTAGGGAACACTGATAAGGAAGGGAGTAAGGGTTGAGCGGGGACATGGACTTTCTCAGCACGGAGCTCCTAGCTGCGTCCCAACTGACCCTTGCCCAGTCTTGAAAATCCCCTGATGGCCCTATGCTCAACATGTGGTTGCTCAAAATCTGGGAGACCTGAGTGATGGAAAAGATCACTGCTACCATAAACGACTGTCTCCCCAGATTATCAAGGACCTGGCCCTCAGGGGTGACATACTGCAGGAACACCCTATATGCTTGTCCCAAACCCAAAACCCTGTACCACCTGTCCTCATTCCAGCTGTTTGTCGCTAAACCCCACAGATCCTCAGCCCTCCGACCCAAATAGCCCAATGGGACCATGACCACTCGACAGTTTGAATACCTCCGCTAGGTGAATGAACCAACCTAACCCTCTCTCCCGCTTCATTCGCTTTAAGCCCACTTCTCCCATTCTGTTGTATACTTATTTTAGTTATTTATTTATTTCATTTATTTATTTGCATTTTAAAGCGCTCACACAGCCCGTGAGCATCGAGGCACTGTTACAGGAATTGTTTTTTTTTTTTTAGTTGCGTAATTGTATTTTTTGTCTTAGTTGCGTATTTATAACACGCTTATATATCCAGAGGTTTCTAAGCGGGGACCCGGGGATCGAACCTGTGTTGCTTCTTGTTGTCTACTAGGACTAGGAATTAGATTTAAATTGGTTCTCGGTGGCCCATTTATTGTTAAATACACAAGCTATGTCTCATATTATAGTTCCCAACTCCTTACTGGTAGTCCTTTCTAGGGCTGGGTTCTTTCAGGATGGTGCCCCTCCGCTTGTTGCTCGGTTCGCTGCCATCCTGAAAGATGTTTCTTTAAGATGGCCACCGACGTGATGACGTCATCCGCCGTCATTGGCCCTTGTCATTTTTGCCGTGTTTGCGGGTGAAATCTTGGTTTGTTATCATATTTTCTAGGGGTTCCTAGTTGGACACAGGGGTCCGTTAATTTCATCATGCATATATTTTTCAACATATTGCTTCCATAATGGCTTGTGTTTACTTGCAGTAACTGTATTGACATAACCTGTATCACGTGATTTATTTCATCCTCATTGGTTCAATCCATCCATATTATATTTCTCAGAACTGTCAAGATCCGAGTCACCTCCCCTTTCTCCTCACCTGACTCCTCCGAGGTAAGTTCGCAAGGGTCCGTCTCAATCTTGCCGGGCTTCTCCTTAGCCCTTGGCCCCTTGCCTTTCGGTGTTCTGGTCTTCTTTTCGTGAAGGTAAGGTCTGGCCCCTCCGGAGGCCACCTTGACAGAGGAGTGGACCTGTCACCGGGGAACCCCAGGGGGCCAGCCTCAGCTCTAGGGAAAAAGCCCAAAGGCAGAAAAAACCCTAGTCCGTAGATGGGTTCAGAAGACAGGTCCTTTAGATGGTACAGATCTTTAGGTTGCAGTTCCAAGATACCAGGTATGATGACGTACTCAGTGTAGCTGAAGGCAGGAATCCAAGAAGCAAATGCCAAGATACGGAGTGGAAGGGTATCAGACCCTGGGAGAAAGGTAGGTAAGGGAAGGTATAGTAAAGAAAAGATACACAGGAGTTAGATGCAACAGGAAGGGGCTACTGTGCCAAGTCAGGGAGAGGGAAGCAGGAATAACCCAAGTAGTCAGAAGCAGCGCTGAACCCCCACGGCGGAGCGGAAAGGAACAACCCCGCCGGAAGGCAGTACGCCGAGAAGGCAGGAAAGTAGGATAAGCAACAGGGGCTGTCCGTTAAAGAAAGAAAACACCAGACAGAAGGGCTGAGAGAACTGCCGATAGCGAGACCAGCTGGGAAGCTCCTGTTCACGGACGCGGAGCACAGTGCGAATAAGCACCCTCGCGGCCGGAGTTAGGATGTAGACCAGGCAGCAGTGGCGTTAAGAAAAAAGGTAGATTGAAAGTTAGAGCGAAGGAAGAACAGGGAAGCGGGGAGGCACCGTACCAGAATTTGCGGCGGCAACCTCGAACAAAAAGTAGAATGTTAGCGAGCACGAAGACAACAGTAAAGGTAGAGGAAAAGAGATACAGGGAAGGAACAAGGTGAATACAAACCAGAAGAGTATAACACGGGATGGCGATAATCCAAAAGTCAGAGCGTTGAGAGAGTGAATCAACAGATACAACGTGCCGAGAAGTGGGCGGAGCCAGATTATATAAGCTCCGGCGCCATGTTGGGTGAGGACCCGACCGCTCACCGCCGGAATCGCCAGCGATTCCAATGTTTCCAATCTTGGATCCTGACAAGAACAATGTATTTCCAATTAACCCAATTGGTTTCAATTTGTATCCCAATCCATAGATATAATAATATTATTGAGGCCCATGCTAGTTTGATTAAAGTATGGTTACAGTGTTACCCGTTCTGCAAACTTAACAACCAATCCAAAACTGTCTCCATATGTTGGCTGATTTTGA
Organism: Ambystoma mexicanum; assembly: GCF_040938575.1. NCBI lineage: Eukaryota > Metazoa > Chordata > Amphibia > Caudata > Ambystomatidae > Ambystoma > Ambystoma mexicanum. The sequence continues at coordinate 1,095,230,593 of NC_090929.1, forward strand.
TTAAATTAATTTATATACTTAGACCAGTCTTGGTCTTTGCCGTTTTGTGTTGTTCATCTTTGCTCTGTAGTTAAGATTAAATAAATCTCTGAGTAACTAGATTCAGGAGGGTATTGTGTTCTAATTATAAGTATAGGTGTTTGTAAGTCTTTTGGTGTCAATTACTTCATATGTGGTGCTTGTTGTTTGATAATTTATTTAAATTAGGGCTCTACTCTTTGAGTACAGTTGTTTTCAAGTGTGTTCAATTATTTCAGTATTCAATTGAGCATAATAGCTATTAACTTTATTATGGCATCACAGCCTAATGTGGGTTAGGCGTAGGTTCTTTTGTGATGGCTGTCTCAATCATAATCTGATGGTTCATTTGTATTGTCCTGTATTCTGGTCTGCCATCTACATAAGCTGTGGCAGTACCACCTGTATCTTTTTTGTTGTGGCAATATTACCAGAGGTTTTGCAGAGTCAATCCTATACATCCCTTGAGTTTTACATTGTTTTAAATGTTTCAAATTTTTAGATGACCACAGTCCTGATTAAGTTTGTTGGGTACTGACTGTTGTTGTGGATGGTTTGGAATGTCCCATAGTCTTTTGGTTTCTTAAAAGGGATACATTATATTCCATTAAGGGATTGTCGAGTTTGTAGTAATTCAATTGTATCGTCCAATTGGAAGCTTCATTTTTTTTGTTATGTATGCATCAAAGCTCCAGTCCTATGCTTTTATGGTATAGTCACCATTGTACTCTGAAGCGATGTATAAACATTTATATGAATATCACAGGAACTAATGCATTTCATTATAATTTCTTCCCGATATAGTTCTTAGATTACAAATCATTTTAGCTTCTTGCTGGTGTAGGGTCTTCTCTTGATCTCCCAATCTGGCATCATGTTTGATGTGTTTCATCCCGAAGAACTTGATGTCTTCTTTCTTGTCCTTGGTATGTTCCTTTTGCCAGTGTCCCGCTAGAGCCGATATACACTCTAGTGCTGTTAGATTTCCAAGATGTTCCCTAATTCTTACTCTTCGTTCACGGATTGTACTGCCCACGTACATTTTGTTACAAAGACATACAAAAATGTTAATTACATAGGTTGTTCTGCAGTTAATAAAGTCCTGTATTTTAATGATTTCATGTTGTTAAGGGCATATCGGCACATACTGCAAAGACCACATTTGTAAAAGCCCTTAATAGGGTTCCCAATTAAGATACTAGACTGATATTTGGGTTTCATCATGTCCAAGAAGCTGGAGCTCAGTTTGGTCCTCAGCATTGGGGCCTTGGTATATGTTATCATTGGTCTCTCTGAGAGATGGATCCGGGTCCAATTTCAGTAAGTGCCAATTCTTCTGAAATATACGCTGAACTGTTTGATTGTTTTTACGAACATTGAGTTTTCATTTTCACGTTATCCTTGCTCTGATCTTTGTTTGCAATTGACTTTGCTTACAGCTTTGCTAGTACATTCCCTAGGATAGCCTTGTGACAGTGCCTTGAGGAAGTTGGAATTCTGGGCGTTCCTTTGAAGTGGTTCGCATCCTTTCTTTCTAACCGAACCCAGACGGTCTCTTTTCCTAATTTTACTTCTTCCTCTTTTAAGTTAACCTTTGGGGTTCTGCAGGGCTTGGCTCGTTCTCCTCTTTTCTTTAATGTACATATGTCGGCTCTTGCCAAACTTTCTAGTCACAGAATTCACTTTTTTTCCTATTCCAATGACACTCAAATTATTTTTTGTCTTAATTCTTCATCTATTGATCCCCCTTCTAAACTCAAGAATTGCCTCTCTGGTGTTGCTGACTGGGTGTCAGAAAATTGGCTTAAGTTCAACGGGGACAAGACCAAGGTTCTTTTGGTCGGTTGTATTTCTCCTGAGACCCCCCCTGGACCTCTGAGTACTGGCCTTCATCTCTCGTGCCCTGTCCGGAACCTGCTTCTATGGTGAAGAGCCTACGTATAAAAATATTTTCTTCTGGTTCCTAGTCAGCCCAAGTGTCTGCCATCTGCCAAACGGGCATTGCCAAACTTAAAGTCTTAAGAAAGGTTCTCTCATTTCTTCCTAATAATGCTCATGCTAAAGTGGTCACAGCCTCTACTCTGGGGCCGATTGACTACTGCAATGGGATCTACTGAATTCCTTTTACATCGCCTTCAGATCCTCCAAAACTTGGCAGCCTGCTTGGCTTTAAAAGCCCACAGAATAGCAAATTCCCAGGAACTTCTTCTCCAGCTTAACTGGCTCCCGGTTAAAAAGCGTATTGACTTTAAGGCCCTTTGCCTTGTTCACTGTGCTATTCATGGGAATGGAGCGGAAATGTTTTTTTGCAGAACATTCTAATGTGTAAGGTTCCATCTTCTACATATATGTATAAATCTAGGAAGGTCACTTCTGTGCTGTCTATCTCTAATGTAAATTGGAGGCCCAAGGTGTTATTGTTTTGGTAGTCAAACAATTAATGCAGTTCTCCCTGATTCCCATTCCATACAATAAAAATATGACTCATACGGGCGTTGTTGGGAGGAGGAGCTTGTTACTTCAAAGTCTCTTGCTCCAAGCGGAGCGACGTGGAGAGTCAGCAGAGTCTTTGGCAGCTGCTTACAGTGCAGGGAGTCTTCCATTGCTGCCTACTCATACCGGCGTTGTTGGGAGGAGGAGCTTGTTACTTCAGAGTCTCTCGCTCCAAGCGCAGAGACGCGGAGAGTCAGCAGGGTCTTTGGCAGATGCTTCACAGTGCTGGGAGCCTTTCGTTGCGGCCCACTCATACCAGCGTTGTTGGGAGGAACTTGTTACTTCAAAGTCTCTCGCTTCAAGCGGAGTGACGGGGAGAGTCAGCAGAGTCTTTGGCAGTCTTCGGCGGTGCCCAGCGCGCTTTATAACGCTGGAGAGCAGGAGTAGGATGCAGTTTTCTGTATCCCAGATGATCTGACAATTCTTCCTGTACTTCTGGAAATATTGCCCTTCAGTCAGATACAAGAAGTTAAGGTATTGCTCAGATCGTTGTTTTCCTGTGAGTATGGAGGAGTGATTTAGGAGGTTGATTGGACGATGCCAGCAGCTCCTTTGACAAAGGAAGTTATTTGCAGAGGGTAGGCGTGTATTTAAACATTGCGCTACTTGACACACTCCCATTATTAACTGTGTCCTAACAATTAAGTTGACTCAGGGCCTGATGCCTTTGAGCCTCTTTCTTTGATTAAACAACTAATTGTATTGGGAGAAAGTTACTGCCCTAGTGTACGTGGAGCATTGCTATAATCCGAGGTGAGGCCTCCCTTTGCACCTTCCGCAAATCCATAAAAACCATCTTATTCACATAAGATTCCTCGCACCAGCTGAATACATCTCCTATGTTCCATTGCATAAACTGTTTGTAATGACCAACTGTACCAACCAAAACAGCAGATCTATGCCTGTTGAATACATAATGTACTGATGAATGCTTCTTTGCCTGTAACTAAGCTCTTGCAAGTAACAGCGCCTCAATGCCCATGGGTTACTTGCGCGCTATATAAATTTAAATAAATAAAAAAATAAATAAATGCAATGTTCACATATGAATTACACTGAAATCTAATTTCCTGCAATGCCAAAAGCTAAGGTATATACTTATGGTTTACGCTGCGAAAGGGTAAATGCCCTAGAACTCAAAGCGTGACTCGCGGGGGGGGGTCCCCCTCGTTCCATGAAATGTAACAAGGATTGTGCAGGTGTTAAAGGAACGATACAGCCCAAAAATACTATTTTTATGGGAGCAACAAGGAATGCACAATCAGAGAATAATGCAGTGAACACTGGTGTGCTTAACACTAAGGACAGTATATTGTAACCCATAAATTCTGCTATAGACCTGTCCCCTGGATTTTCCAACATTGACAATAATGTATCACTACTTAACCATTGTTTGAATCTACGCCATGATTCCTTGGGACCATCTAAGCCAGAAAATAACTATGTGATTGGACCTACTATTTCTAATACTTCTGATCTGGAAGGCCTCTTCTCCACCTCTGATTTCACATCAAGTGATAGTGAAATGGAGGAAGGCGAGGAGGATTATGAGCCTGTAAATAGGGGTATATCGACGCCTGTAAAGCAAGACGAGCTGGTCAAAATTAGCAGATTGAATAATTTGGACTCAAAAATAGAGGCCTTGTTTCATCTTTGCTCTGGCACAGCTGAAGAACAACAACATTTAAAAAAGCTATTGGGCAAAGTGTATGAGGCCAGATTGAAAGACTGTGATATGGCCAAAGATGGCCATAAAAGAAAACGGAAGGGGCGTAAAATCAAAAACCATGTTAAATCAGTGATACCAAATCATACTGTTGGAAAATCCCATAAGGATAGCCCCACCGTCACAGGGGTGGGTGATCAATCCTGCACTATTATTGATAAACCGATGAGTTATTTGGGCCCATTAAAGCCTAAGGTTTCACATCAGGTCAGGTCAGATACAGTAAGGGTGACAGCTGACTCGGAGGAACAAGCTCTACTAGCTTTGTGCATTGAACAGTCTATGAACTGAAAGCTGGGGCTAATTTAAGGGGCAAACAGCAATAGAAGATGCAAAAAAAAACATTGGAGGAAAGATATCCTTCTGCAATAAACAAAAATCAAAATCCTACCCCATCCCCTACTATATCTACGGGGCCCTAATTAGTTGTGAATTAACTAACAAATGGAGAAGTTGACAAGTAATGCTGCAAGGGCCCTTGGACAATTGGGTGATTCCAAGAAAAGGACAGCAGACTCATGATTCGGTGATACAGGGGCAACATACTGCCGCTCAGACTCTTACAAACCAACTGCGCCCCCCCTCTAAACAACAGGATATCAGTGGAGCTCCACATGGTATTATTACAGAGGCTGAACGTAATTTGTTGACTGATACCTACACATGCAGTCCCTTGGTATAATCGTCCAGGAGCTTATCATAGTTTTAATGTTGACACACAGTCGGACCTTTCCCGATATGCAGATGTACGCCATATAAAATTGTCCAAAATTTCTCCAACAACTAGCAGCCCCTTCCTAAATAGAAAATGGCTCTTGAAACTCCTACATGCTATAGCTGATCTTCGCACAATAACAAGCAATGATATAACATCACTTAATTGCCAAAATACACTAGTGCAATGACTTGGGTTAATATTTCCCTAGATTCATCTATTGGAGCGGAACGTATATGTCAATTTGCACAAGCATTTTAGGACTTGGGGTTTGAAATAACTGTCTTTCGATCATTTGTTCTCATAAGCAATTTTGGAACAGGGGGATTCGGGTAACTGTCAGTTACGCTGAAGGACAAGTGAACAGGGCAATGGGTGGAAAGCTTAGGAGAATGGATGGTAACTGGGCTAGAGTGCACAATGTTTGCTGAAATGTATTAACACAAGAAACAGTCACACTTAATGTTATCTCCTGGAATACGAGAGGGTATAATTCCTTCCTTGGAAATACACGAGGCAATGAACAATTGATGGGGGCTGAGTTCTGCACTTTACAGGAAACATGGTTGACCTCAACTTTCCATCTTGGTGCCTCTAACTTGGTACACAGCTTTGCAGTATCAGCTAAATTGGGTCGACCAAAAGGAGGGTTTCGTATTGATGCGGAAGCAGGATATGATTTGGTGGAGTTTGTTGATAGACCCCCCAGACAAACCTTCTGGCAGCAATAATCACAAAACCACCATGGGGCTCTGAATTAACGTTAGTGGTGACTCTGTATAATCCCCCTGGTGGGCTCTTAATAAAAAGTCTTATGAGTGCAGTTATGGAGACACTAACCAATTGGCATGGTAGATATCCTAAGGCAGGTATTATTTTGAGTGGCGATTTTAATGTAGATTGCACAGACCTTATGATCAAAACTAGTAAGCGAGGATGTGTATCCCAGTTAAGGGCTCTGAGTTGGCATACTGCTCTTCTAGGACATGATTTGGAGATGCTGACCGATGTTTCAGGGGAGCCCATGGTGGCTTGGTCAAATGGCGTATACAAACGTTGTATAGATTTCATATTTGTAAACACTGTCGTTAGAAAGTATTTCCCTCAGCTCCAAGCTAGCCCCGATAGACTTGAGAGACCACTCTGTATTAAGTGTAGCATTTCAAACATCAAATAATCAGCATCAAAGGATTCTAGACATAAATCCGTCCCTAAATTCACAGGGAAATAGTTTATGCTGGACAGCTTTTAAGATTAGCCATTTTCACTCTACCTTCAAAACAATTACACATAATCATGAGGTATTACTCGGCAGATATGATTGGAAGCTGAAACACTTATTGAATAGGTATAATTTATGTCTGAGGCAGTGTGTTAGACACCCTAATGTTCATAGTAAAGTTGATTGTATGATCAAGAGATAGCAAAAAGCAAGAGATCTTATAATGGTGCTATCCGAGAAATCATGAAAAATAAATATGCATCGTACAGTGAGAAACACAGACTTAAAGTAGTCAAAAGATCTGAGTATATGTGCTGGTTGCATGCCTATAAAGGTATTACGAATGCCCGAAACTGGTACCTAATTGACAGAATTATCAAAACAAGTGATGCTAAGAAATGTTGGTTTCTATTGCAAAACTTTGGTTCTGTAAACCCAGAACGTATGGTTTGTGGTATTTCAGAATCTTCCTGGGCTAAGCATATTATTAAAAACTTTTGGATAATAATGGATCCTAAAATAAGAACATTAAAAGGCCCGAGAGACAGGCTCAATGGTCTGGAAATACGCAAAGGAGGCAGATATTACTTTATTAATAGCAATGTCCAAATCACCAAATCATCAAGAGACGTAGGTCCAGATTGATTATGTAATATGGTCCTAAAAAATGACCCTGATTAATGGGCAGAGTTACTACGCACATTGTTTGTCCATGTCTGTGAGACCAGTGATTACCCTTCTACATGGCTGGTGTCGATTTTGATCCCTGCATATAAGAGAGGTTCACGGTAGGACCCGGATAAGTATCGATTACTACCCATGCAGGACTCCAGTTCTAAGATTTTCTCCCGATTGTTGCTGGAGTTACTTTCTACATCGGCAAGTACAAATCATAAATTGAGCCCAACGCAGATGTGATTCAGGAAGGGGTATAGTACTAAACCATCCATTTGGATACTCCTTACAGTAATCTCTGATAATTGCAAAACCCAGGATCCAGTATATGTGTTTGTTACGTGGACCATTCTTCAGCCTTCAACACGGTAAAGAGGGACAGATTATGGGATAAACTGTCAGGTTGGGGCACAGCAGTACTTCATTCGACAGATGAATGGGGATACTGTGGTGATAGTCAGATTAGCACAGTATGTTTCTCTTACGAGACCAATCCTAACTAATATTGGCCTTAAGCAAGGTTGTGTACTTGCACCACTACTATATAATCTTAATGTGGCAGATTTCGTTCTACATCATGAAACAGTACATAACCACCCTCCATCCCTGGGGGGAACAAGGATATCTAGCATCACTTATGCGACGACACTGTGATTTTTGATCCTACCCCTATGGGTTTACAGCGTTCACTTGATGCTCTGTCAAAGTATGCAGAATTAAATGGTCTACGAATAAATATTGGGAAGACAAAAGTTATGCCAATAGGCAAGGGAGCATATCGGGGTAAGAGGTTTACGTGGTGATTGGGTGGTCAAATATTAGAACAAGTCGATACCTATAGATACTTAGGTATGCATATAGCACAAGACCTGAACATTGCACACCATGCGAGCGAGGTTAATTCTTCAGCCTGGATCAAATGGCTCTCCTTAAGAAATGTGATTGACAGACAGGGGGCCGCTCTATGCAGGCTAAACTTACTGCATATAAGACAGCTGTAGTGCCGGTGATCCATTATGCATTGGAATTGCTTGCGATGGGACTGGTTTCTTGGCTGCCAAAACTGGCAGGGAAAATATTCAGATCAATGATGGGCTTGCCAAGATTAGTGTTGGTGGATACTATGTGCCTGGAATTAGGATTGCCACTTTTGCATGTTCTTTGACAGTGGCCGTTAGTAAGTGGTGGGGCACTAATTATCTTAACAGTTTTAGCATATGATGACTCAGGATTCTCTATGCAAAAATACACAGGCCAATGATACAGACTAGTGACAAATTGAATCTTACAGCTACATGTATACTATATAATCCAAGTAGGAGAAACAATATGTACAAGGGTTGTAATAATGAAGAATTCGAAACCACGTGGGTATTACTTGACTCAGAAATGATCAGCAGTATGTTCAATCTATGCAACTATGATGATATAGAATCAAGGAAAGACATAGAAATATCAATTTCTGATTTTGTGTTTACTTAAAAACTATGGTTTTACTAAAAATATATTTTCTTGTTGTCTCTTATTGTTTTTTTATGTATTCTGTTTGTTTCTCAACATATATTTATTTGATCCTGAACACTCCCTCCCTCCAGCACTCCCTGTTTTCTGTCTATGTGTGATTACAAATTTGTAATGAAATTACATGTAAAAGTAATTGAAGTGTTTGCTTTATGAAATGCCCAGATTTGAGAAAGGGACCAGTGTTGCCGAAACACGTGTTATCAAAGGGCACCTAAACATATGAGAATGCTATAATTAAAAACTTAGTTTTTTCACAAACTTTGGTGTGGTGCAATTTAATGTGGGGGACAACTACACCTTTTACAAGTTGGAGGTGGGGTCTTGACCTCCGTTCCTCACAGTTGTGACACCACCCTAAACAGGGGAGTATTTAACCAGCTCGCACAGCATAAGAAGTTAATGTAACAACCCCCTAAATAAACTCTATTTATGATTGCATGATGTCCATTGATTACCTAGCAAGTAAAAGGAAATATAATATGTACTCAACACAGGGTATGAAAATAAATGAACCCTGTGATTACTTGCTTAAGTGCTACTCGCCAATGTTGGTACATTTTGTTACTTCATTGCGCCTTGAAACCTTGCCGGTTCTTGAAAACAAAGGGGCGTGGATTGGCTTGGAAAGTTCTAACCGACTTTGCTGTATGTGTAAACTATCAGTGGAAACAGCAAACAGCGAGGCATAAACTTTCTCAGTGTAGCGTGTTAACGCCCCTTAATGAGAGAGTCTACCATAAGTATGTTGATTATGCATCAGATCGTTTCAGGGGCTCCATAGATGGTGCAAAATATCTGGTGGTAACTGCGGCTGCTTTTCATATATGGCTGAAGGTGGGAAAAAAATTGGCTGTTCCAGGATTCTGGTATAATCTCCTGCTCAAGTTTATTATTCATAAAAGGCTATTTTATTTATTATTAATGTAATTGACTGAACATCTTTTTAAATTGATGATTTTACTATTTCTCTTTAAATTTCTTTTAACGGTTGATTGGCTTTAGATGTGTAATGAAATGGAAATGATGAAATGAAATATTGGAAATGTAAAATGTGTAATAACATGGTGTAAAGGTCTGATTGACTAAAACACTAAATAAATAATAATAATAAAAATATCATCAATGTATCTCTGCCAGTTTATCACTTTCTGTGACAATTGCCTGCAGTGTTGTGCAGCATTCCAGCACATGCCCTCTGGTACCCACTGGCTTGTGTTCCACAGGCTTGCACTTACTGATGGCAGGTGATCACTCTGCATCTAGCAATCGCTGACAGGCGCTTACTGTTGCACACAACAGACTCCTTGGCACTTCCCTCTGTGGAACTCCTAGCATTTAACCCTTCCCCATCTCTCTGTCTATCTCCCTGCACTTGCACGTTCTGAATGCTCACATGGCCTAGTAGGACTGCTCCCTTTTCCCTGACCATTTGTTTATTCTTTGCCTTTTTTCCTATGTTCCCTCCCCTTTGCCATGTGGGCACTTTCAAACACAATTCCTTGCTGTATAAGCGCCTTACAAATGCACAATAATAAAAGAAATAAACAGATGCAGGTGGCAACTGTCACAGCTTATGTAGATGGCAGACCAGAATACAGTACAATACAAATAAACCGTCAGATTATGATTGCGACAGCCATCACAAAAGAACCTACTTTTAACCCACATTAGGCTGTGATGCCTTAATAAATTTAATAGCTATTATGCTCAATTGAATACTGAAATAATTGAACGTACTTGAAAACAACTGTGCTCAAGGAGTAGAACACTAATTTAACTAAATTATCAAACAACAAGCACCACATATAAAGTAACTGACACCAAAAGACTTACAAACCCCTATACCTATCATTAGAACACAATACCCTCCTGAATGTAGTTACTCAGATATGTATTTAATCTTAACTATAGGGCGAAGATGAACAACACAAAATGACAAAGACCAAGACTGGTCTAAGTACATTGACCAATTTCATCAAAATCAGCCAACATATGGAGACAGTTTCGGATTGGTTGTGCATATCTCGATTATCAAGTGCTTCTTAAGTTTTCAGAACGGATAACACTGTATTCATACTTTACACAAACTAATATAGGCCACGATAATATTATTATAAGGATGGATTGGATACAAATTGAAACCAGTTGGGTTAATTGGGAATAAATTGTTCTGCGAGATATAATATAGATGACTCAAACAGTGAGGATGAAATAAATCATGTGATACAGGATATGTGAATACAGTTACTGCAAGTAAACACAAGCCATTATGGAAGCAGTATGTTGAAAAGTATTCAGTTGATGAAATTAACGGACCTCTGTGTCCAACTAGGAACCCTTATAAAATGTAACAACAAACCAAGATTTCACCCGTGATTGCAGCAAAAATGACATGTGCCAATGGCAGCAATGACATTACCACGCTACGGCAGATGACGTCATCACGTGAGAACCCATTTTAATAAAACGTCTTTTAGGATGCCGGCGAACTGAATCACAAGTGAAGCGCCACCATCACGAAAGGAACCCAGCCCTAGAAAGGACAACCAAAGTTATCTAGAGGTAAGGAGTTGGGAACTATAATATGAAACGTAGCTAATGTACTTAACAATACATGGGCTACCCAGAACCAATTTAAATCTAATTCCTTGTCTGATTTATTTCAGACTAACGTATTGAGGCATAAATTGAAACTTTACTTTGAAGATGACTCCAACAGGAAACATTTTAATAACTTACGGTAAGGAGTTGGGAAACAACGGTATACATGTATTGCCTATGAAAATGCCCTTAGCTATACATGGGTTACCCAAACTAAATGAAACAGCACCTAATTCAACTAATATCCGGTCCTATGTCATTTCTGACAAACCTAATGAGGTAAGAAATCTTTAGTGGCAAAATGAACAAATAAACAAATGAATCTGATACAAATGTAGGCAAGTCGAACTAATGCACAGTCTGCTTATTTGCAGAGAGTCCATATGAAGGAACACATGGATTCAATATAAATAAGATAACCCACTCAATCCAAAGGAATCCCTGGCCCTGAATAAGATAAGGTAAACCTAAAGAAACAATGAGCAGCTATAGACTGCATTGTAATGTAATAAATTGAAAGACACTAATATTGATTTGCATTTCTTTAGATTTGTGCACTTAAATGCGTTAAAAGTAATGGGGCCATTGCAAAATCATACTTAACCGGTTTCTCAAAAATATGAAGACTATAAGGTCTTGACTACAGAAGGAAGAACAGACAACTATAGGTAAGGTTAACCAGGACCTGACCCAAATTCTGACAACACTTGACTTAGCGCACTATAGATCTAACCTTAGCCTAACTAACTCCACTCTACTTCATCTTTCCTTTTTCCAATTCTCACAACAGAGTTACTAAGCTTGTCTACTTAAATTAGTTGCTTGGAATTTAATGTACCTTGATGTATGAAATGTTGATGCATGATTACTGTGAGACAACAGTCACCTTTACTTGAGTTGTATACTGTATGTAGAATTTGTACAGGTGTGTACTTAATAGCATATAGAATTGTAATTAAGGCTGAAACAATCGCACATGCCTCTAACTGGAGTATGTTGGCACTTTACTAACAAACCAAGAGTTTACCTTGGTTCACAACAAATAAACTACATTTTCATACGTTCTATTTGTGGAGTTTCTGCTTTAGGCTAGGCCCAAGTAACCCAACATACCAGCATTATTCTTTCTTAATTACTGACTGACTACTGGATACCAGTCAATGCTGGGTTCTGCTGCCAGGCCACACAACCCGATAGATTCTTGAGAAGAAATAAACAATAGATACAATTAGAATCTTACTATTTACAACTAAACTATGAGGATAGTGTGGGGAGTAAATTCAGCCCCAGAATGACATGAACTGAAATGCCAAGCAAGGCCTCCGCTCTAACCTTGATACAGCACTGAGGCCTATTGAATGTGAAAAGTGGGCCTCATTGAACATTACCAAAATGGAAAGACACACAGGTGAAGGAAATTGTGCCTTAAAACATCATTACAGCAGAGTGTGCCCAATTAATTCTAAAAACATGACCTTCTGCAAATGCTGACTTCATGTATAAGGGGAAAGGTCACATTATGACTGAGAAAGACAAACAGCAGCATTATACATGAAACACCCATTCATGAACATTCTGTGTATTTGGGAAATAAAAAGAAGGAACTGTGCCTTGCATCTGAAAGCTAAGCCAAGCAACATATTTAATTTGAAATAAATAAAACACTTTCCAACATACAAACCGACTTTATTGAAATGGAAAGGCCTACTTTGTTTTAAAGTGGACCCCGGCTTCACATTTTAAACAGAAATCCATGTGATGATAATTCAGAATGAACAGTCATGTCCTTTCAACTGTCAGATCAAAGAAATATACTTACACATGGACAGAAGGCCAAGATGCAATGTATTGAAATAAATGCTGTACATGTAAAATACATCCTCTTGATTTAAAAAGCCCTTGCTTTCAGATTTTACATGTGGCTTTCTTTAGCAGCATCCCCCATTGAACTGCTGGACTGTGTAAATGAACCTCTGACCTGGCTTAATAAAAAGGGAACGAAACGACGCAGGACCTATACCATGTTAATGCTTGGAACAAGCCTGTCAGTTCTATGTAGATATCTACAACTCCATGGAAGGTGTGGAATCCGAGTTATAGATTGTTTTTTTTTTACTTAAATTGTTATTAGGCATTAGTATATAAACAACAATGTGTACTTCAGTATAGAACCAACAATAACGTCAACCATTTTAGATCTCCCTCCTCACCCTCATCCACGCCCCGCAATGTAGCTACCAGACCCGGCCCTCTGGTGAGGGTAAACACAAGAGCCAAGTCAAAGCATCACAATCATAAAGGAGCTGGCACATTGGGATCTTCTTACGTTACTACACACATCGGTACATTGGGAACTTCTTACGTTACTACACACATTGGTACGAGAAGTATAGGAGTCTCCAAAGGTTCTTAAAGGAAGAGCGTAATAGCTGGTATGAGAGGATCACCCAAAAACGTATAACGACTAAATGCAATGGTCAGGATAGATTTAAATGTGTTTCTGATTTTCCTATAAATTATAGAAATCTGAAAGTTGGAGAGATTATAGAATGTGAAATTGATGGTTGGATTATAATGTTTCATAGTCCCAACTATGTTAGTCTTGGTACAAAGGGCGGAAAATTATAATGCGCTCTAGAAAGTTTGTGCCAGGATCACATTAGTTTCTCTAGGCCCGGAAAAATAGCTGAATCAGAAAAGAAAATTATATATATATAGAAAAAACACATGCCCCTGCGCGGTCGTAACACTACAAAAAACCACCTAGCAGGCATGTACAAAAGAGCCCCAGCACACAAGACTTTGCTACTTTAAAATAACAGATTTATTGTAACATTTTACAGCACATCAATAAAACAGAGGTGAAAGAATTCACCCCTGTGACAGAGGTAAGGTTGTAAAAAGGCACTCACCCCACACGGGTGGAAAAAAGTCACACCTTCCGCCTGAATGCTCAGGCTTCCTCAGACTCTTGTAATCCAAATGTGCCAGTAACACCACAGAGTATAAAAAGAAGGGCAGATGCAGAGCATCACAATTCATGTTACATCACGTGACTGGTAGTCATGTGACCGCATCATATAGGGTTACTGAAGCGACAAATATAGTGACCTCCATCTTGGAATGGTCATTTACCTAAGTATGTGGTACTGGATGTCAGATAAAAATCGTAAAGTTACCATACAAGCTAAACAGTATAATGTCTGTTACCAACGTGATTTTAGCTACAATCAGTCATTTAACGATAAACTAGCACACTTGTGAGTTTTGTTATACACTGATTTTTGTAGAATGATAATATTTTAATATGGGCAGCACCGAACGTCTCAATCAATCCGTTATCATCACGTTGGTAACAGACATTATTTCACCTCTGTTTTATTGATGTGCTGTAAAATGTTACAATAAAGATGTTATTTTAAAGTAGCAAAGTCTTGTGTGCCGGGGCTCTTTTGTAAATGCCTGCTAGGTGTTTTTTTTGTAGTGTTACAACCGCGCAGGGGCATGTGTATTTTTTTTTATTTAACGAATTTGGCTGAATTCATATCCCCAGCACCAGCCACTCAATGAGGTAGAGCGCCATATTTTAACTGAATTGGTGTATATATATATATATATATATAGATATATATTATTGTGTTTAGTCGTTGTAAGTTATAAAAAGTTTTCGTGTTGTGAGTTTTTGGAGTTGCTAAATTGTAAGTTTAAAATGGTTATTTTAGACAATTCTCTCTCTCCTCCCCTTGTTATCCATAATCTAGATCTCATAAACTCCTTGCCCTATCGGCTGGCAGAGGCCGGAATTCTGGATGGAGGGGAAAATGAATGTCAAATCCGAGGTGAAGGATAATTGGTTGGCATTGCAAAATTATTCATAATATGAATGGTGTCATAGGGGCTATATATGGTCAATCACCAATTACACTGGGGGACTTGGACACTTGCTGGAGTTTCACAGTCTTTTTGCTAGAGACTTTCGCTTGGAAGACTGGGAGTACCATCTGAGGAAGAGACCCTAAAACCTGACTGGGACCTGCTGTGAATAGTGGAGTTATCCTTGCCTGAGGTGTGAGCTGACTCCTGCCTGTTCCCAAAAAAGGTTCCTAATGCCTGGCTGGCCGCCTGAGCTAATAACAGAGATCTCACATGTAAGTAAACATATCTCAATGATGTTAAATGTGTGGGGAAACTACCTGCCTTAATCCTTTCCCTTAACTGTAGGTGGGGGGCGGGGGGGAACTGTGTAGACCCTCAGCACATGTGATTAAAAATAATTAATGAATTCCCCTATGGAAAAGATCACAGAATGATTATCGTTACAATTCGACATGAACAAATCTCATTCCCAGTGTACTTTAACCACTATAGCCTATAACGTAATTGGGTAAACCATTTTTTCTTGTAACCCTAGACTTCTTGACAGGAGAGGTGTGTCCCTGGACACAAAACACAATTCCCAAAACCCTGCCTTTCATTTGAATATGCTGTGTCCCAAAACGAAAATCACTATCCATTTAATGGATTCAAACCCTGCCTTTCAAACTAAAAATGAAATTCCCATATAGTCCTGCTCCCTAAACGTTGCCTTTAACCCGAGGGGTGACCACACATAACTGATGCCTGGGTTGGGTGCAGAGAGAAAACAGTCTGTTGCCAGCTAAATTAAACCAAGCATGGTTGTCCAGTTGAAAAAATCCACTCTCTTCTGGGGGTGGGCAAGTGACAGCCATAGCAGAAAGGTTTGAGACTGCTTTGGGGTTAAGAAGGAACAAAGGTGTTGATTCGAAATGACTGTGTGTTTCAAACTTGCTCATGTTTAAGGTGCATAGAACCCAAGTGTAAAACACTGGATATGCATGTGTGATCTGATTTAAATACATCCTGTGTTGTGTTGTTGCAACTGAAATCTTATTAAGAAATACCTGACAGTTCATTACTATAAGAGATCTATATGCCGCGCGCAGTTGTATTTTGCCACGGGGTTGGTCGGCTTGTGTGTTTTTTAGTGTAACTTTATTAATCTCCAACTTCAAATAAATCTATATATATTTTTCTATACACCAGCCTGGTTCCTGGCTCATTGGTGGCACAGAGGCAGGTCGCTGGGTGGCATTATACAGGTCGGCCCAAATAGGAATGCGTTCAGTGGCTTGTTGAGCGACACCTTGTGTGGGGAGGGAGGGAACTCTGTGTTGAGGGTGGCCCTCCAATAAATCGGTACAATGGTCGCACAAAATACTATCCACTTTATTCATAAAATATCAATTTGTAACTTCACATGGCTAATAGCTGCCATCATATGACAAGAGCAGCCTGAAATACCATCCAGGGCCAGCTGATGATTATATATGTTGTAGAGGCACCGTCTAAGATATGGTACCTACCCCATGCACATGCCAGATCATCATATGTAAGGTACAGCCTCACATGTGCTAGCACATGTTCCCCAGCTATACCAACACATAAAATTTGAACATCATCGATGGGGAAGGCGTTGTAATGGTCGTCCAGTTTGTTTAGGGTTTCAGGGGAGCCAATTAGAAGTAGTTCAGTTTTGTCTCCGTTTAAAGAAAGCCAGTTTACTGCCATCCAGGTTTGGATGGTAGAGTAGACTGAGTTGAGGGTTTTGGTGTCGGATTTGTAGTCACCTGAGAGTGGGATGAGGACCTGCGTGTCGTCCGCGTAGTTTTTGTAGGTGATGCCTAGAGCGTCAAGGATGAGGAATAGCGGCCTGGTGAATATGTTGTACAGGGTGGGGGAAATGCACGAACATTGTGGGACACTGCATGGCCCCCTCGGAACTGCTTGTTACTGCTTTTCAACTGCCTGTGCACACTACACTGCCAGTGCACTGCTGACACAGTGACGGTGGGAAGATCATCTTCCACACCATGTCCCTCCCTTCGCGCCTCAGTAGCTATTGCAAACTGCTGAAGGGCTTGAAGAGGGACATGGGGAGGGAACAATTGATGAATGACTCCACCTGCCACCTGCAAACAGAGAAGCCATACAGCATGTGGAGTGACGCATACAAATGAACAAATACAAAGGAAAACACAAGAGTTCCTCCATTTATATGGGTTTGGGGGTCGAAGCCAAGCATTACCACTCACTCATATTGGATATATTAGCATATCTTCCAGGCCGGCTTAGTCGATGCTAGAAGCCAAATCTAAAAATAAACCTCTTGCAGGAAACCATACATTCCATGCTATTGTGTGCCATTTTATTAAAAAAAAGACTTTCAGTAAAATGACACTGAAGTGCTGTCCAAGGTACTGAACTAGAATCAGTAAATTGTTCTGATGTTCTCAGCCCCTTGCTCTTGTGTAGCGAAATGCAGTTATCCATTCAGAGGAAGGCACTAGTGGGACCAGAGTACAGCAAACAACCCTGGGCAAGACTTGTGCTACCACCAGGCTCCTTAGGGGGTACCTCAACTCTTGTCCCCAATGCAGGGTCCTGGAAGCGCAGCCGGGATTATGAGCTTGGAGTACAGCTAAGCCCAAGCTTGTGTGTTCTTTTGGATGGGGTTCTTGGTGCCTCTGAAGAGGGGTCAACCCATGAAAGAGAGGGCACCCCTCAAAGCTCACATGGAATAGATGCTTTGCCCAGAGTGCAGAACCTGGCCCAGCCTCATTGGGCAAGCAGGCTCTGGGAAGACCGGGCCTTGATGCATGGAATAAGCAGGCTTAGGTGCAGATATACATGCAGACATCCCCCCTGAATTCTCTGCTAGTGGATCCCATGGAATCAGCAGGCTGTCCAAACACAAACTTTCCCAATCCTTCGCCCTTAAGTCCCCAAGGGGAAGGGGCTAAAGACAAGTAAAGACTTGACACTCATGCCTCATTCTGACCACTGGCGCCAAAACCTCATCTCCACCCCATTCTGCTGGTTCTACCCCTCCTATGTCAAGTACTGTTGTCTTCATTGTAAGCCTAGCCCCGTATGCCCTGATGGACAGCGGCACCCCCAAACAAATGACAAACTAGCCTGATACCATAAATTGCTTCCCGCAGTACATTCCAAGCACTACAGCCCATGTCGCACAACAGCAATGGCTTCCATTTACCCAGCTTGTCACGGCAACTGCCCACATCCCATGCCAACGAATACTCACATCAGTCCTAGCCACAGCTGCCCTCGCTACACACCCTACCCAACCACTAGCTCCCTTCTCACTTCCAAACTAAGCACTGCTGGTGTTGCCTCTCGCGTCACCGCGTCCATGGACTTAACCACGGGGCGGCTGATGTCCACTCACCTCATTGCAAATCCAACCACGGCCGCCACCTCCCCCGCCCAGCTGCTGCTGCTCAGTACTCCAATGTTTGACACTCCCACCATGCCCTAAACTGCTGCTCTTTTTACCTCACCCAAAGACTGATGACTTCAGATCTCTCTCCCCGGCACTTCTGTGATTACTACACCACCATCGGGTGCCTTACCCACCAGACCTCAACCACTGCGACACCCCTCTCTAAATCCCTCTGCCCGGCTCCATTCACACATCACACTCACTAGTGCAGCTCTCCGTCACCTCTGCTTTCATTGCTACGTTCCACACATATCCATTGGCCTTTGTCACCTTCCTGTACTTCCTCCTTGAGGCAAGTCAGCAGTAAATGCTGCCCCCTAGCTGATGACAGCAGTACTTCAGAGGAGATGTGTGGGCACAACTAGTTGGAACTCAGGTGAAGGGTGTGTACCCCGCTTTGCTTGCAACGTAGTCAAATTAGGTCTAGCCAACCTCACCATAAACACTGCAGTCCCTACTTCCTCCAATACAATGAAATCCAGACCTCCCGCATTACCACCCTTCACTCCCAAACAATGCTCAGATCTAATTTCAGTCCCGTTTTACTTCTGCCTCTCTAGTGAAGCGGCCGCTGCACCCCTCCAAGTTACCCTCACTTCGCTCCCAGTCAACCGCCAACCACTGCTCACCAGGAATCCAACATACAGCCATTGCTTTTCTGCTCAGGCCAAACCCAACTATGGTTGTAACCCGCTCTTGACCAGAGTCAACCATTTACTGCACCCAGCATTCACCCAGCCACTTCAGGACCCTGCTTTTGCCTCAGCCGTCACCTGCTCAACCCTTAACACTAGTGCCACCACATCACAAAGTCCTCCTACAATGGTACACTCATCTAACCCATCTAACACGTCCATTCATTCCTCCACTCTATACACCCCTCTCTCTCTACCCGAACACCTCAATTCACCCACAACTCACTTCCCAATGACCTCTGCCCTCTCATCACCCTCTGCTCCCATACCGCACCCTGCACCGCTGTTTCCCATGCTGTCTTCACTTCTCCTCATTGGCAACTATTGCTCTGTGTCCCTCCTCAACCCAACGCTATGCATCAGCTCTTAAGACTTGCAATTGCTACCCCCAAAGCTCTTGCCTCAACCTAAGCTACTAACCCCTCAGGCCCTGCTGGCCCCAATTCTCACCCCCAGTCTTAGCTGCAATGACCCCACACCTTAACACTAATGCACTGCTTCCCTTACCTCCTAGCAGCATCCCATTTACGATTGCCCCCCCTTGGTTCCGCAACCCTAACCATTACTGACTCAAACCTCTCAACTTAGCCCCAATCACTGCTAACTCACCTGTCACCTTGCCCATGATAAATGCTGCCAAGACCCCACACCGGAAATAAATGCTGTTCCAACCAGCACTTAAACCTCCACCCCTGTAACCACCACCCTCCCCCCACCCTGGTCACAGACCGCACTTCTCCCCCTCAACCCACGAGAACTCCACCACCGGGTACCCCAAAATCCTGAGGCCCTGTTTCCCACCTAATTTCAATCCTCACCATATCACTAATCATTGATGCATGAATTCTTTTCTTCACGACTGTCAATTCCGACCACACGTGTCACCGTGCCATTACCGTGCCAGCTTTCGACTCACTCAAAGCCGCTGCTGCTCTCAACCTCATCTCAATCACCACTTCTGCACCTTCCTCTCAACTACTGCGTCTTCCATCGTTCACCTCATTGTTAACCCTTACTACTCTCACCTTCCACCTGATGCACAAGCATTGGTGTCCACACCCTACAACTAATCCCCAACCAGTTTTGCTCACAACACACTGCTGTCACCAGCCATCCATGAAACCTCCAGAAAACCACAATCACTCCCTCCCCCAGGCTCAGTGCTCACTCACTCATTGCTGTGGCGCCGGTCACTGACAACCCCTGCTGCCTGCGCCCCCCACCTCACCACCTCATTTCCTTTCATCACCTGACCCCATTCCGTTCTCATCCCTTGCCAACCTTTGCAGACCCCATCGCCCGCCTCACCACCCCGATTACTGCAGACCTCAACTCACAGCAAAGCTCAAGGGGCGGGTATTGTGAGCGGCCTGAACGGTATATTGCTCTCTCGATGACTTGCAAAAGAGAACAGGTTTGTTCAAAGAAGAGTGGATGCACCCTAAACATGTCCACTGAAAAGGAAGCATCTGCTTTCAGGAAGCACGAATTGCCCCCCAAAAGTGGTTGCACAGTTTTCCCTCACAGACCTCTGCGGCCCTGTCCCCCGTCTTTCCATGCGAGTCAGTCTGCTGACTCTCCAGTGATGAGTTGTGTACTTTAAGAGTGGGCCCTATAAAATGGATGGGGCCATTGAAGTCTATGGCGACATTGGCTTTTCCACAGGCGATGGCATATAGGGTCCTAAACACGTTTTTTTTTAGAGGGGTGGCATTGGGGTTTACTTTGGCATTCGCTTTCCTGGGAAAGCAGCGCAGTTGCATTCATGTCTAACGAGGTATGTGGTTTAAGCGAGGAGTCCATTGAAGTCTCTGGAGGCATTCTCTGTAGTCGGTTGATGTCCCTGGAGTTTGTGGAGATGTTTGATTGGTGAAACGGGTGATACAAGAAAGTCTGCGGGGACGAGACATTGGTTGAGGGAACCAGGGCATTAGCAGTCCACAGAGAAGGTTAATTTGTTCGAGTGTGATGTCATCAAAGTCTATGGAGACACTTGGCAACTTAAGACAGAGGGTAACTAGCTAGAGGAACGCAGGACTAAATAGTGAGGTGTTGTTGCTGCTGGTGCCAGTGTGGAGCTTGCAGTGTGGGCGATGTGTGTCTGGGAGTTAGACCCCCGGCAGCAGGTGAGGCAAGGTTAGAGGTGGGCATGGGGGCGGGGCTACTAGCAGGGAGCTCAGGTGCGAGGTGCGTAGTGGCGTGTGGCCTGTCAGTGAAAGTCATGTCAGACGGCAACCCCTTCATTTTAGGGTAGATGGCATAAGTGCGAGAGGAAGCGGGAGGTGTCAGGAAGGGTGAGATGTAAGTGACAGGGGCCCGGACTCACCTCTGGATATGCAGCAGCCCATCCTGAAGCCCCGGGACTGGCTCGGGCAGCCGGGCTCATCTCTTCTTCCTCTGCCTCATCCCGAGCCCTGGGGCCGCCCCTCGGCACTGGCAGCCGGGGCCGCGCTCTGCCCGGGGGCGGGAAGGGGAGCAGGTGGCATGAGAGGCAGGAGACGGGGCCGCTCCTCCCGCCCGCCCCTCTGGCTCCCGCCTCCGCCTCCCGCAGAAATAACAATGTATAATTGGGGTCCACGGCGCACAAGTTTGGGGATCGTGCGAGGGGTGTCACCGTCGCCGCAGCTGCGAGCAGAAGAAGCGGAGGCAGCGGGCGAGCCAGGAGGTGTGGAGAGGAGAGGCACGGGAAAAAGAGGGAGGGGAGAGTAAATGAGGAGAGGGGAGTGAGTGTGTGAGAGAAGAGGAGAAAGCGAGAGAGCAGAAAAAGAGGGTGTTCTCAAGGCTGTGTGTGTATACATCAAAGCAAACACTAACAACAGGTACTGACAGCACCCAAAGACCAGCAGACAATCAACAACAACCAACCGTCACGGTTTCACACCGTCACAAAGTCCGGCCAGTGTCTACGCAGCAATTCACTTTTGTAGAGCGCTTTGCCGGCAATACCTGTGGATTTCTAACTCATGTCAACAAAGCGACGTTGCATTAAGAGTGACACGGGAGAGAGGACGAGACCGAGACGAGAGTGGCATTTGTGGAGAGCGAGGAGGCGGCTGAGACGGAGATAACAGAGAGAAGGAGGTGGGTGAGACGGGCAGAGGGGGAGATCGCGAAGCGCGATGCACTGTAGACAGGCGCCCCTCCCCTTGCATTTCTCCGGCTTTATTTGCAGAGAAAGAACACCCCGACACCCAGATGCTGCCTGCGATTATTCGACCTCCGAATCAAGCCCCCACCACAAAGCAGCACAAGCCATAACCAACGGTGAGCACAGAGCCAGCAAATAACGGTAATGATAAAATAATAACAGTGAAAAGGCTCATTCAAGAAAAATCTGCCCTCAAGATGAACACCAACAAAAGCCCCTTAAATCAAGACCAATCAGACACTCTCCAAAAATCCATCCCAGCACCCCCTAACGATCAACCCAAGCAACCCCTAAAGATTAACCCAATCCCTCCCAAACGCCAATCCAAACCCTCTAAAAAAGACACCACTTCAAATACAGATATACAGAACTAACCAAATAAGACCCTACCAAAAACAAATTCAGCCACCCGGAGTGGCCAATCCAAACGGCCCTAAAAGAACCAGCTTCAACCACAGATCCAGGAAAGACAAAGGCCCGCCTCCGCTGAAGTTTAAACAAGTCCTTGTTATATAGAGGAATCTTAGCACCCCTGAAACCAAAGGCTAATCCAAGATTCACCAAAACCAATCCAAGCCGCCGTCAAAGATTGATCCGAGCACTGACGACAGATCAAGCCTTACCCACAGACCATCCAAGTTCCCAGATTTCCCAATTGCAACCGGAATCAAAGACATATTCAAGCCTGCATTAAAGGCCAAATACAAGTCAATAAGGACCCAAGAAGACACTAGCAGGGGTCTGCAACCTGCGGCTCCCCCGTTGTTTTGGACCATGGCTCCCAAGATCCCTCACTATTGACTATGCTGCCTAGGTCCGAAGGGAGTTGTAGTCCAAAACCTTTGGAGACCTAAAGGTTGCAGACCCACGCAAGCTGATCTAATGCTCAATTCTGATGAGACAGTATGCTTAGTGCCCTGGAAGATGGGGAAGAAATGTTTTAAAGAAGTTTAGGAAATTACTTGGTTTGATTCAACCACCTCGAAATTATGTAAATAGGCCACCTGGTGTGTGACGTACAATGTAAAGCTTCAGATTATACTATTTGTTTATTTTGTTTATTTTATTTTTGCATTTATATCAGCGCACAAAACCCTGTGGCATCTAGGCGCTAGTTACAGGAAGTGCATAGTACAGTTCGTAAAGTACAAGAGCGAGCATGTTGGTTACAGTCAAAATAGGTACGTTGCAGGACAGATACACATGCAGCACAAGGCTGAGAGTCAAAATAGGTACGTTGCAGGACAGATACACATGCAGCACAAGGCTGAGAGTCAAAATAGGTACGTTGCAGGACAGATACACATGCAGCACAAGGCTGAGAGTCAAAATAGGTACGTTGCAGGACAGATACACATGCAGCACAAGGCTGAGAGTCAAAATAGGTACGTTGCAGGACAGATACACATGCAGCACAAGGCTGAGAGTCAAAGTAGGTACGTTGCAGGACAGATACACATGCAGCACAAGGCTGAGAGTCAAAATAGGTACGTTGCAGGACAGATACACATGCAGCACAAGGCTGAGAGTCAAAATAGGTACGTTGCAGGACAGATACACATGCAGCACAAGGCTGAGAGTCAAAGTAGGTACGTTGCAGGACAGATACACATGCAGCACAAGGCTGAGAGTCAAAGTAGGTATGTTGCCAGCAAGTTAGTAGGATACCATACCATACCATACCATACATTAAGGTAGCAGATATTCAGAAAGAAGATAAGAACACACAGCCTGTATCTGCTGGAAAAGCCTCACCCAGAGGGGCTGGGTATACCTCAGCAGAGCGAGGTAATGGGGCCAAGAGTCCAAAGAAGGGACGCGGATGGCATTAGGGTTTCCTTAGGAGCAAGATGGGCAATATTTCGGATAATTGACTGCCAGGACCTGACCCAGGGTAAATAAATAGGCGGGTGGGGCCTTACAGCGATGCCACGTAGTCTTGTAAGGGAGCGCAGGTGTTAGCACATACTGTGGGAAGCAGAGCTGTGGGGCCCTTTCCTGGCCCTGACAGGCCCCGACAGGACTAGACCTGGTCCTTAGTGTTTGCCCTTTTTGGTGAGCCGGCTTCACCTGCCGGCTCACACTCACAGCGTCATCAAGAAGGGGAACAACTGTCCAATCCGGCGTTTGCAAGGGCGGCCATAAGCAGGCACAGGTCCCCAGTGGCAAAGGTGAGGCCACAGCGGCCATTTCAGAATGGAGCCACCACTCCGGATGTATTGGAATAGGCCCACAGAGGCTTACCGTGTGCTTGCAGAGGCCCGTATCCCCACGTGCAGATGAGACATCAGGGCATGCATGATGTGCTGGATGAGGGGCAGTAGGTTGTTGCATGGCTCGGACAAGAACAGACCTGGCCTTTAGGGTTAGTGTATTGGCTCCCTTTGGTTAGAGATGTGCCACAATGTGGCAAAAGGCAGTCATCCTGATCCCTGGAGCAAGCCCCTTGTCACTTTTGAAGACTGTTAGGGAAATATTTATGCATCTGAACCTGTGTATTGGGAGAATCCCAAGTTCATCAGAAAACCTTAAAAAAGTAGAGGTGCGATCAACTTTTAAAAAGTGGTATTTGATAAACTTGTAACTGCCTGCCGACTGGGAGGATTAGTAGCTCACTATTTGGCGGTACAAGAATACTATGGTAACAGATGTTACCTGCATATCAATGCACCCGCGTAGATTGGAATATTATGCTTGACGTTTCGGCTGGGGATTTGGCAAATCTTGCATCGTTTACGTCAAGCTGGCAAAATGGCACAGCTGACAACTGTTTGTTCTGTGGGAATATGAAAGAGGATGTTAGACACCTCCATTTACTGAGCCCTCTTTATCTGAGAGCCTGCATTACTGGTTTGTTTATTTGTTTGTATGGCCACCAAACCCAAAGGTACCTGGGCGCAACAAAGAACAGAATACATGGATACTCCAAGCTTAGGTACAGAGTAAGGCACATGTGTACATGACAGATATTTACAAGTAGTTGATTAATAATCTAGTGCAACAATATACAATATACATATATACAAGAGGAGACGAGATTTGGAGACTAGCTGGTATGCACTTGGGCCTAGTGGTCATTGGAATGTAGCCATTCGAGGATGTTACGTCTAAAGCTGTACTGGTTGATTTCAGTGTTGAGGGGTCTGAGACTATGCATTCGTGTTGCCATTTTGTAGAAACGCAGCCTTACCCTGTGCGGTGCTAGGAGTCCCTAAGGCATTTGAATTGGTCCCAGAATCTAGCAGCTAAATTGGTGAGGCTTTCTCAAAAGTACTGCTGAAGTCATGTATAAACCTATGAGATTATTGTTAGAGGATGCTTTCATATTAACATGAACACACATTTACTAACAATATGATACTAGGGGAGTGTTTGATTATTTATCTCATACGAACAACAATTTCTTAGTAATTGAATCAATTTATTAATGGTCCTACGATGTATTCAGAATAACTCTTATTGACATATGATTTGATTTATGATTGTTTTGATATTTTTTGTTGTACATATTTATTGTGTATACATAATGCTATTATTTATTTACATTTGTAATGTTTGTAGTTTTATAAATTCTGATTTTTTACCAGAAATATTTGATGATGATGAACTAATTTAATAATCCCAACAAAAGTTAAACCCAACCCTCATCAACAGCCATAGCAACCCTACCACAACATTATGTTCACACCCTCATAAAAGGGCTATGATAGTAATACTAATGCCAATCTAAACTCCCAAAAAGAGCAATAGGAACCCTTATTCAAGAGCAATTTAATTTCTGAGAAAAACACCACTGTAAATCACCACCAAGGACTCACTTAAGCATGAAATGCAAATTATCCTAACCCCACTAAGGATGGATGTATCCCCCACAAAAGGGCAGGTATGCTAACCCGTAAAACCCCATTAAGCCTCATTGAACACCCATTTGAAACTTCAACCAAAGACCGAAAAAGGCCACATCAAAGACCACTGAAAGCCTAACCAAAGCTCAAAATCAATTCCCCACCAACCACCGAGCACACATCAATCCAAATTCAAAGAACAGTCGAAGCGCCCCCAACAAAGGAGAATCCAATCCCCCATCAAAGACCAATACAAGCCCACACCAAACCTTTTTTTAAAAACATCTTTTTATCAATGTTTTCATATTATTTTACATTTTCGTATACATATAATCACAAAATCATAATGGAAGGTTGTCAGTAACAGTGTAAGATCATTGGTCTAAAGGTACAATAGTCTGATTAAAGCGCAGCAGTGTGTGTTCCTCATCTTGGTCCCCTCATTTTCCCATTCATCACAGTCGTCCAACCCCATTCCCCTTCTTTTCCCCATGCATCATGTTGGCCTCCACTCACATGTTCAAGGGGGCTTCAAATCTGCCGTGGAAAGCAGTTCATTTAGCAGTTGGCTCCAGTCTACCGGTACCCATCTTCCAACATCGGGTCCTGCGCCTGCAGCAGGATATCCAACTCTGCCACCCCCACCTATGGATATCTTCCAACCACTGCTTCAAAGATGGGCTTTGGGACTTCTTCCATGCTATGGCCACCCGTCTCTTGGTCAACATCAGCATAAATTGGGCGAATTGCTTTAGCACTTTATGCCGTTTCCCACCAGGTAACAACACACCTATACACACTCTCGGGCACACTCAAAATTGGAGCCCAGTAGCTCATTGATCTTAGCCACCACAGACTGCCAGAAGCCCGTAATCCCCGAGCATCCCCACATCATGGGCCAGAACCCTGCCGGCCCCACTCCATATCTTGGATAGTCCATACTTAAGGGGCTATTCATTGCGTGTAGCCGTACAGGAGTCACAGATACTTATGCACAACATTAATTTGTATCAATTGGAATCTGGCATTTCTCGAAACCTTACAGATCTGTTCCCCCATTTCCCCCCAATCTGCCCCTGAGAACTGTTCCCCCATATCTTTCTCCCACGTGTCCTTGACCACAATCTCGTCTAAGGCAAACTGCCCCCCTGCAATGTCGGATAGATTCAAAATATCCTGGCTCCGACCCTCTTGTGTCATTAGTACCTGTATGAGTGCATTCGTAGTGGGTTCCTCTGGGATGTCTGCCCATATTTTTGGTAAGCGGTTTACCATTGACCCGTATGTAAGAAACTGTCCCCCAGAGAACCCATATCGCTGTCTCCACTCCTTAAATGGCATCACCTTCCCTCCTTCAAACAGAGCCCCCACCGAGTCACATCCCTATTCCATCAACACCCAGAATCCCATTCTGTGGACAGCCGACCAGACACTGGATCTGCGCTCCACGGTAGACGTGTGCAATAGAGCCACACCGCTTGTCTACTCCTTAAAGGTTTCCTCCAGACTTCCTGCACTACTAGGATTATCACTGTGGTCCTTTTCCCCCCGGCGGTCCCCCACAGTAGTTCTGCTCCACCTCAATGTGCCAGCAGAGATCCCAATAGACCTGTTAAAAATTCCCCCAGAATCTGCTCACATCAACACGGCTTGCAATTGCGCTGCCATAAAATCCCACTCAAAATTCGGCAGATTAAGGCCCCCTTCCTGACGTGGGCTTCGCAGCATGGCCAATGAGACCCTTCTCCTCCCCGAGTTGCACAATAGCTTTCCCACCCATTCATCGAGCATCTTGAAGAAGATCTTCTTGATGGGATAGGGGATGTTGGTGAAATAATAGAGGAGCCTTGGGAAAAGGACCATTTTGCATAATGCTACTCTACCTATCAGTAACAGCTGTAGTTTCTTCCAGAATTGGAGCAAGTCTTCTATCCCTGAGAGAGCCCTGCCCGTGTTATATGTAAACATTTCCTCCATACCATGAAAGATCTGGATACCCAGGTACCGAAATGATTCCCCCTCCCATTGGAGCCCCCAGTTAGGGAGGGTTGTAAGTTCTCGGTTGCGGACGTCCCACAATGAGAACAGCAACGATTTTCCTCTGTTGGTACGAAAGCCAGATAATTTTCCGAAGTTGCCCAATACTGCCAATTAAATTTGCTGGTTGTTTAGTGGGTTACTCACGTACAACAATAAGTCATCAGCATATAGGGACAACACATGCCGTTTCCCTCCCGCCAGGATGCCTACATCCCTCATTTCTACGCTGAGATATCTTGATAATGGTTCCAGTACCATTGCAAACAATATTGGGAAGACCGGGCAATCCTGCTGTGTCCCTCTGCTTAGCATCCACTGTTGTGATACCCAGTCATTCATTTTTACTCTTGCCTTCATTTTTACTCTTGGTCTATTATATAGGAGTCGTAACCATCGGCGCATATTATCTCCAAATCCATAAGCTTCTAATACTCAAAACAACCACTGCCACTCAACAGAGTCAAAGGCCTTCATAGCATTGAACAAGGCTAGTGCCAGCTCTTCCCGAGAATCCTGAACCTGGTCCATTACGTGATGCAGATGGTGAAGGTTCATTGTCGTGTTTCGTCCCCTTATGAACCCACATTGTTCCGAATGTACCAACCTCGGGACCACCCCAGACAATCTGGTGCCCAGTATCTTACCCAGGATTTTCGCATCGACATTTAATAATGAAATTGGATGATAAGATGCACATTCAAGGGGATCTTTCCTCTCTTTCAGTAGGACCATTATTATTGCTTCCCACATGGAGTCAGGGAGACTCCCCACCTCAAAGGCCTTATCATAGACTCTCTTAATTCAGCGGATCAGCAACTCCTCAAACCAACAATAGAATTCCACTATGAGTCCATCACCTCCTGGTGCTTTGCTCTTCCCCATCGCCCGTAGTGCCTCCAGTATTTCAGATTCCCCAATTGTTTCATCTAGCTTCTCCCGTGTATCACTTGGCAGGACCGGTAGCTGTGCCATGTCTTGAAGTTCTTGCGTGTCCTCCCCCGAATAGGTTCCCTAGCTCGTATACAAGAATTGATCGAATTGCTGAAAGGTTTCATTGATCCCCACCTGGGTAGTGGTCAACTCACCGGACCCTTGCCTAATTTAGGTTTTATTATGTCGAGGTTGTTCCCGCCTAATCAACCAGGCTAACAGTTACCCCACTTTGTCCCCCTCACCATGCATCCGTATATCTTTCTGAACCCCATCGAATTTGGAGAGTGCGCCCTGTGCTTCCCAATGTTGACACAAATGCTTTTGTTATGTTCGACCCTTCCCCCTGCCCTGCCACTATTTCTTGTACTATGGAGGCTTTCGCCCCTTCCAGTTTTTGCAATTTCTATTCAGGGTTTTCCTGACCACCACTACATTAGCTATGCAGATTCCCGTAACCGTGACCTTGAACTCCTCCCAGAGGGTGCTCTATTTTGTCAACGAGCCTTTGATTATATCAAAAAAGCGCATTATTTCATCCCGCAGTGTCTCTCTAAACGCTCCTTCCTCCAACGCTGTGACTGAGAACCTCCAGGAGTTCAGCGTCAATTTCCGTTGTATCCCTCCGATGTTTGTCACTAAGTGCGAGTGGTCCCAGGTATTCCATCCCATTGAATCTGCTGGAGTACTCAGTCGCCACAAACAAATATACTAGTCGCAAGTAAGATCTGTGCAGCCCCGAAAAAAGTAATAGCCGTGTTCCCGCCTGTGAGACTCCCTCCACAGCTCCACCAAGTCCCAATCCCTCGCTATTTTCCGCAGAGTTGTTGCTGCCTGTTGTTTTAACAATCCCGATTTTAACAAGCTAGGGTACAATAGACAGTTAAAATCCCCCCTTATGAATATCCCGTCCCTGTATCCCCCCACCAATTGCATCACCAATGGGAAGTATTCCTTATCGTCTATGTTAGGGGCATAAGAATTGACTATGCATATGTCTCTACCTTCCAATACCCCCTGAACAGCCACCGTCCTTCCGACCTCATCAGTGATCACCTTACCCCCCTGCAGGGGCACTCCATCTGCTACCCAAATCAACACCCCTCTTGCAAATTTCGAGAATGAAGTACCTGGCACCACCACTCCCCACCATCTCTTGAATAGATCTAAATCTTTGCATACCATGTGAGCCTCTTGAATTAGATCTAGTTGTACCCGTGCTGCTTCAAGAACCCTCAAACTCATTGGCATTTCGTTTTCCTGCCCAGAACTCAGACATTCCAAGTCCCAATCTTCAACCACTCACCCCCCATGTCTGTTACAGTTCCTTATGTCTCCTCTCCTATCCCCACCCACTGCACCACCATTCTGTTTTGTGTATACTGTCTTGCTCTGTCCTTCCAGTCTGGTTTTAAACTCCAACCAACTAGGCAACTGTGCCCAACTTGTTTGCACCCCTGACTCCCCCTTTCCCAATCCTCCCCCAACCCCCTCCCAGTCTCTGCTGTCCTCTCCCCCAACCCCCCCATGCCCCTTCCGCCTGCCCCTCACCTCCCTCCCGGTTAACTTCCCCAACTGCCCCCACCTCCTCTAGCTCCTTATTCCCCCCCACCTAAACATCCCCTTCCCTCCCTTGGACCTCCCCCAACTAAGGTCCAATCCCCTTCTCACAGAACTCTTGACCTTCGAGTCGTTCTCTCCACACCCCTCTTCCCCTCTGTGGATGAACGGTTGTTGGTCCAGGGGGACCCTTCCTGTCGTCTTCGTCCTGCCTGCCCTTGGAATTATTTCTTGCGCCTTCTTACTTATAGATTACACCAGCATTTCACCTTTATGCTGCCTTTCTCCCTCAGTTTCGGTTTCCATCCCTTCCCCAATTCACCCTCACTCTCCAGCCAGCTGTGCCTCCTTCTTTACTTCATCAAGAGCATGAAACCCTGGTGACATTGGGCCTCATTACACGGATGGCGGTAAGGATATTATTATTTAAGGTAAATCCTTACCGCCTTACTACGAGGTCCCTTTGTGGGTTGGGGAATTTAACGCCTGCTTTTTGCAGGCGTTAAAAACCAACCCGCAAAGGGACCCAGGGAGCTAATTACGATACCGCAATTTGCGGTACCGTAATTAGCGCCTTCCCCATTCCCATCATGCCTTATGGGGCAAAAATGGGAATGGGGAAGGGCAATGGTGGAAGGGGGAATTACTGCCCCGCCAACCTTGGAATGGGGCGGTAATTCCCCTTTCCGCCAAGGCGGTGCCAGTATTTTACCGGCTTGAACCATGGCGCTAATAGCGCCATGGTTCTCCGCCATCCGTGTAATGAGGCCCATTGTGTCCAACCAGGTCCACACTTCCTGTGGTGTTGCAAAACAACATGATTCCCCCCTGCTATCACTTTTGACTTGGCTGGGAAAAACAACATGTATTTAATATTGAGTTCCCTGAGGTGGCGTTTGACTGCTTCATAGGTTTTCTGTTGTCATTGCACCTCCAGTGTAAAGTCTGGGAAGATGCGCAGCTTTGTGTTCCCCGCCTCATAGTAGCCCACCTTCCGGGACTCTTGTAGGATGGCACCTCTGTCCCTGAAGTTCACTATCTTTGCCACAATGACTCTTGGTGGGCCTCCAGGCGGTGGAGCACTGCCTGGAACGCTGTGTGCCTGTTCCACTGTGTAGAGCTTCGATAGTCTGTTCACCCACAAGGTGTCTAGGAGAAGGTGCTCTGCAAAAAGTTCCACACTCAGCCCATCTTCTCATTCCGGGACCCCTACCTGTCAGATATTGCATCGCCGAGATCGCCCTTCTGGATCCTCAGCTCTGGATTCGAGTGTCCTGGTTGCCCCCACTAGGCCGGTCACTTGGTTTATGAGATGTTGCAGATCATCCTCCACTGCACTTACTCTTTGCTCCACCTCTGTGACTCTCCCGCACAGCTTCCGGAGGTCCGCCCTTACTAAGGATAGGTCCACCCTACAGCTTCCGGAGGTCCGCCCTTACTAAGGATACGTCCACCCCTACTTGTTTAATGCTCCCTTCCAGGGAGGTTCTAGTTGCTTGGATCGCCTCCATTAGGGCATCTAGGGTCACCCTGGCTGCGCCCCCCCCTGTTGATTTACGCTTCCCGGCCCACCTCTTTGTGCCTCTGTTCACCTTTCGGGTATGTATACTTTTCAATTTCTTTGGTGTCCCTTTACCATTGTTGCTGTCTGTGGGTGGCTGTATATGCCTCCTCCTGCCTGTACATTCCCAGACCAAGTGAGGGGATTCCTATCCTCTTGTCAGGTCTATGTATGCCTGTTCCTTGGGTTCTGGTAATTGTCCACCAATGTTTGAATTCAGGGTAGAGTTTTCCAGCTGCCCAGTCTCGGATCACTACAGTAGGTCCCCCACCAATGGGTCGTTTAGTTCTCAGCTACCTAGACCCTCTATCTGTTGGCTTTGGCTGTTCGTATCGGGAGATCCAGCTCCCTTGCCCCTGTTGCATGACTGTGTTCAAGAGAGTGTTTGGGAAAAGGGCTCACCGTAGGTTTCGCACTCGCTATCTGCTAAAGGATGATTGCTTCCTTGTCTCCGTGCCGGCTCCTCCTCATGTCAGAGGGGTTGCGTTGCCATGGTTCCCTGGGTCTCGTCTCCCGGTGCCTTTTCGGCCAACATTCCTCTCCACTGTCGCTGCTCCTCTCCGGTGCCTGTGGTGTGAGTTGCCCGCTCTCTGAGGAATCACTCCACTCTGTCTTGCGGTCGGGGGTCCCTATCCTACACCTGCGTGTCCTAGGTCGCTCTATGTCCCTGTTCCTCCGGCTGATCTCGTTGCTCACAGGTCTGACCTCTCTTCGTAGTTTCGGCTGTCTCGGTGAGTATTAGCGGTCATCTTGATTTCTCAGACTGTGTCAGCGGAAATTCCTTCATGTCCCGGAGGCTTCAAACTGCTCACTTTTTCACCTAACAGGCCTCTCCAACTGTGTCCCCGAAGTTCCTCCAGTCAAGGTGCTGTTGGAAATCACGGATCTTCCAGAAGAAGCAGGATATTGTCAGAATTTTGGCAGACGACCCGGGGGCTTCAGAGAGTTACGTGTTCATGTTCCGGCCGCTAGCCACACCCCCCCCACCAAACTCAAATACATATCTAAACACTTCAATGCCTAATCTAGGCCCTCATCAAAGACCAACCCCAGCAAACTCGAAATACAAATTCAATCCTCCACAAAGAATTATTTCTACCAAAGATCAACCAATTCCCCAGCCAAAGACCAGCCCCCAAGTCTCACCAAAGTAACATCTCCCCTACACTTCATTTGTTTTCTCACTTCTGCTCAAATGTCACCTTCACAGTCAATTTTGATTTCGGAAACTCATTCACGCTTTTGTCTACCATCCCATTCCCACAATTCTACCTATCGTGCTTCATCTCATTTTCTCTTCTTTTATTCTCGGCTCCGATGTTGCTACCTCTGTTATGCATTCAAATATGTTCACAGTTTTTCTCCTTACCTATTTTCTATTGTCACTATTTACTCTTGCCCTTATTCTCTTCGTTCTTCTTCTCATCATGCTTTAGTTGCTCTTGGTCACCCTTGTATATAGTCAAGTTTTCACTTTTTCCCTCTACTTGCTCCTAAAAGTTGGAATGCCCTTACCGTCCTTCTATGCAAGGCCCCCACTGTTGCTTTTTCTTCACCCACCATAAGAATCATATTTTTGTATTCCCACGCTGAATTGTTATTGTTATTGTTATTGTTATTTTGCATTTATATAGCGCCTTATATACCATTGGTATGGTCTGAAGGTGCTGGTAGGTTGAACGCCCTTGGGAACTGAAGTTCAGATCTGTAGAGAGAGTAGAGAGAATCGAAAAGATGCATGTGGGCACCGGGTATGTGTGAAGCTCGTGCGGTATCAGTGTAATAGCTGCTTCTTAGCGGTAGGTGTGGTGGTTGAGAGATCAGGAGTATGTGTTCGTTCTGGCAGGATTTATCCAGAGCAGAGGTGGCTAAAGCCTGGCTGGGGGGTGAGTAACCAGCAGTGTTTACTTAGAGTGATGTGGAGTGAGCGGCGGATGTTGGTATGAGAACAGATATACCCAATGGTGTCATAGTATCTCTGTGTTCTAGTTGAGTGGTGATGTAAAGGAGAGAGTAAGTGTGGTGATGTGATATGGTGGGTTGTATGGTCTTTCACATGTTCTCTGTATTCAACCCTACTATAAACATCACTTCTATGCACTCCAGTCCGTTCCATGCACTCCTATCCCTCTACGTACTCGACT
Source organism: Ambystoma mexicanum (assembly GCF_040938575.1). Classification (NCBI taxonomy): domain Eukaryota; kingdom Metazoa; phylum Chordata; class Amphibia; order Caudata; family Ambystomatidae; genus Ambystoma; species Ambystoma mexicanum. The sequence continues at coordinate 1,095,264,811 of NC_090929.1, forward strand.
CTTCTATGCACTCGACTCCTCTACGCACTCGACCCCTCTACGCACTCGACCATTCTACGCACTCGACCTCTCTACGCACTCGTCCCCTCTACGCACTCGTCCTCTCTGCGCACTCGTCCCCTCTGCGCACTCGTCCCCTCAGCGCACTCGTCCCCTTTACGCACACATCCCCTTTGCACACACTTCCCTTTTACGCACTCAACAGCAATATGTTGTTTCATATATTCATCTCTACACTCATCTGTTCTATACCTTCAGCCGTTCTATACACTCATCCTCACTGTACACTTATCGACTCGTCCGCTCAGTCCCGTCATCCGCATTATTCACTCATCCGCACTGTCCACTCATCAGCTCTATCCCGTCATCCGCTCCATCCACTCATCCACTCTATCTACTCATCCATTCTATCCACTCATCAACTCTATCTACTCATCCGTTTTGTCCACTCGTCTACTCTATCTACTGGTCCACTCTATACATTTGTTCGCTCTATGCAGTCATCCGCTCAGTACGCTCATCCACTCTATACATTCATCCATTCTATCTACTCATCCGCTCTATCCAATCGTCCGCTCTATCCACTTGTTCGCTGTAACCCCTTGTCTGCTCTATACATTAATCAGTCATATACATTCATCGGCTCAATAAACTCATCTGTTCTATACACTCATCCACTCTGTATATTCGCCAGGTATGTACAGTCATCTGCTCCAGTGATCTAGATACACTCCGCATTCGCCAGGTCTGTATATTCATTTGTTCCAGCGATCTACACACTCTCCGTGTTTCATATTCATCCGTTATCCATACTCATGTGCTCAACATACTCCTCCGTTTCACATACACATCAGTTCTACATACTTATCCGCTGTGCGCTCATCCTTTCCGGATATTCAACTGTTTTACGCTGTTCTTCCACTCAATCATTCTTCCACTCAGCGCATTCCTTTTGTTCTATCTGATTTATCCATTCTAACTAATTCATCCACGCCATTAATTTTGTTCATTCCATATGCATTCTGGTCATTCCAGGAGTTTAAATCACTTTACTGTTTCCCTATGATTTACTCATATTAACTCTTTCACTGCTTTGATCTATTTTTCCGTTTAATTCTGTTGCCCTTCTATGTTATATTAGGGTTGTTGGCTGTTAGTTCCTCACATCAGGTGGGGTTTGATGGGAAGACGTGGTCTCGTGGGCCGAGTGCAAGTAGCAATTTGGCTGCCACGTTTTGTGCCCTTTGGAGTTTATTCAGTTGGTACGCATGGACTCTGAGGTATAAGGGGTTTGCGTAGTCCAGTCTTGATAAAACGATTGATTGGACCGCAAAGAGTCTGTTGGGAAAGGAGAGATATGGAAAGATGCGCCTGAGGGTTTTAAGGTGGTAGGGGCAGGACTTTGAGACGTTGTTGACTTGGCGCGAGAGAGTTAGATCAGAGTCAAGGGTGCATCCAAGATTTTTCACTGAGTTGGAGGGGGTCGGTGAGTTGCCCATGGCGGATGGCCAGGGTAGTGGGTGTGGAAGAAGTTCGGGGTTGCCACATACCATGATTTCAGTTTTGGAGGGGTTTAACAGGAGGTGGCGTTGGGTCATCCAGAGTTCTATGTCAAGGAGGCAGGAGGCTAGGTCAGGTCGGTAGATGGGTTTTGAGTTCAGGAGTTTTAGAATTAGTTGAGTGTCATCGGCGTAGTTGTAGCACAGGATGTTGTGCGAACAAATTATTGGTGGGAGGGTGATCAAGTAGAGATTGAACAGGAGGGCGGATAGGCATGCTCCTTGTGGGACTCCTGTGTCGACTGGTCGGGCTTGGGAGGTATGGGTGGAGAGTATTGTTATTTGGTACCGATCTTTGAGGAATGAAGCTATCCATTTAAGAGCGGTTCCACGAATTCCTAGGTAATGGAGGCGGTCTAGGAGGATTGAGTGATTGATTGTGTCAAAGCCGGCGGATAGGTAAAGAAGGATTAGTGCCGCGCATCCCGCGGAGTCTGCAGTCATTTTAAGGTCATCCCAAATTGAGGTTAGGGTGGTTTCAGTTCCGTGCCGGGCTCTGAAACCTGAATGAGCGGGGTCTAGAAGATTGTTGGCTTCGACAAAGGCATTTAGTTGGGAGTGGGCAGTTAGGTCTATGAGTTTGGCAAGGAATCTGGTGTTTGAGATGGGGCGGTAGTTTTTGGGCTCGAGAGGGTCAAGCGAAGTCTTTTTAATTAGAGGTTTGACATGAACGATTTGAATGCATCGGGAAAGATACCAGAGGAAAGGGAGGCATTTATGATGGCTCTTGCGTGTTCAACTGCGCAGGTGGGGCGAAAATTTCTTTGAGGGTTGTGGCTGGGCAAGGGTCCAGTGGTGAGCCAGATTGTTTACAGGCAGATAGAAGTTTGAGAAATTCCTCTGGTGATATTAGACTAAAGGATTCAAACATTGGTTGAGTAGTGGTCTCTGGTGTGGCGGCCGGCATGGGGGGGAATGGGTTGGAGGATGTAAGAGGGCAAGTTTGGTGGCTAGTGCATTTGTTCTTTCAAGAGCCGTGGTGAAAAAGTGGAGGGAGAGTGATGTTAGGGAGAATTCTCTGTAAGGCTAATTTCCCAAACCTAGTGAGTCCCCCAGCAGCTTTGCTGGATTTTTTGGGGTTTATTTTTTCCTCTCCTGCTAAGAGTGAGATTCTTTTGCTCCCAATCCTAGACATGATTTGAGGTGTACCTTTAACTTGCCATGTGTTTTATGGGCTATGGGGTCTTTTACTCCATAGGGTCTCATGTTTTTTTTATGTGGGTTACACAGCACCCTCCGTGCCGTAACGGAGGGGTGTCGTAGCGACCCCCCAACATAGACTCCATTCCCTGGGACTGACTACTGTCTCCCAGGGCATGTAAGGTCACCATTGGCTTTGCTAGTCCCAAATTATTAACAGAAACCAATACAAACCATCATATTGTGGACGTACTGGTCGGGGCAATTTGATTGCCCCGGGGGTCTTTTGTTCGAGGTGGCACGTCTCCGTCCCCCCTGATTGAGTTTTGGCTGGTGGCAGTGGATACTACTTTTTATATTCGACCGCGAATATATCTCTATGGGATTTTCCCATTGTTCGAGGCTACCAACTTTAATTATTTAATTCTTCTAGCCTCGAACATACCTCTGGTTTATTTATTTAATATTAATTCGCCGGTTGGTATTTTTTGCCAGAACTCAATTCTAAAATGGCGTTTGTGTTCTCTTCTGTGACTCCAACCCAAGTCGAGCCCTTTGTTCCACTTTGTGGCGGGCTTCTCCACAGAAGCCTCCAAAAGTGGTGCCACTCTGTCTCGGTACCACAGGGGGTGAGGGAGGGGGTTTAGGCGCCCTGGACTGAGTTACCTTGGTAACTCTAGTCGCACTCTTGTGTGATTGGCCCAAGTGGTGAGCCGGCCAGCTCACCACTTAGCATGTTTGATTGACAGCTAGGCTGAGTGAATGGGGGTATGCTGCATAAAAGCAGGGCTTTGGGGACTGGAACTTCAGAAGTCGCCACAGGACCTAAAAATCCGAGGAGGGAGAAGCTGAGCGGCCTGCAACGATGACACCACCGGTGGAGCCCTGCTGAACCGTCTCACCACTTTTCCCAACGACAGAGGAGATCTCCAGCCCGGAGAGTCTTCTTCCTTCGGCTGGTGGGGATAACCAGTCTACCGTCTTTTCGCCTTCTTGGAGCATCTCGTGGCCGCCTTGCCTGTGCCAAGCACCCCGGCAACCGGGATACCATGTTTTCACCACTACCGTGAACCGAAAGGGTAGTACCTTTGTACCGGAGAACTCCGTGGCTGGTTTCTTCCCTGGCAGTGCAACGACCTTCATCCTTCCTCCACGACGAGATCTTCTCCTCCTCTAGACGACGCTGCAACTTGCACCCACTGCCAGGAACAACTGCCCCCGCTGGAGGATCCTCTCCATTTAAGGTACCGTGTTCCGCCTGGCTTCCCTTGCAACCGTTTGAACGGGGTGTATTAAATCCTCGTCTCTCGAACCTGGGTTAGCCTGGGACACCTTAGCTAACTTTCCTGCACTGAACTAAACCTTTTTCGAACTACCTCTACAAACTTTGAAGACCCTGTGTATCTGTCTGATCTTGGGCATCTTCCGCCTGGCTCCCTTGAAAGTGGGCTTGGCCCCTAAACTTCCTTGCTCACCAGTAGACTGTGCCTTCCTAACTTGATGTGGTTCTTTAAAAAAGTGTTTAGTGTGTATGCTTCCATAACTCTGCTTTTACCTCCCATTTTTATTTAACTTGTTGTAGTGCCATCGAACGTTAAGCGTTCACCTCTGTCTGGAAATAAGTGGTGTTAACTAAGACTTGTCCAACAATTAATCAGGGATGTACATATGATAATAGTGATTGTGTTTTGAACTTATCTTACCAATTTAATGCTAGTGTGTTTTATAAGTGTGTGTTAAATAATTAATTATATACTTTTACACCCAAGCTCTGGTCAGTGTTTGCTATGCTACTGTATTTCTGTACCTATTTTGTATGCTCTGTATACTGCCTAACTCTTCTTGAGGGAAGTCTGACTGCTCAGCCACAGCTACCAGTGAATCTGTGTGGTACAGACTGCTACCAAGTGGGTTTACTGCCAAACACCTGTAGTCTTAAATCTTTTGCAGTGGTCCCTAAGGGAACTGCACAGGTTTCTGCCTAACACTGGTGTACAGCGGTGAGATTTGTATTGAGTATACATTGTAGTGTGCTTAAAGATACCTTAGTGCAACTAACCACAAAGCTTAGCACTAAAAGAAGTATTTTCTAAAAACCTGTCAACTATGGAAAGTTATAGTCAAGAGTCCCTTGCTACAAAAACTGCTGATTGTTTAAGAGTTCTCTGTAAGCATAAGAATTTCCTGACTAAAGGCAAGAAAATGGAGCTAATAGAAAGGTTGTTAGCAAACCAAAGTCTGGATGGTGGTTCAGAGGAACCTACCACTCCAGCAACTGTAGATAACAGCAATGACATTGATATGAATATTAGTATTGATAACTTTGAGTCAGAAGCAGAAGAGGAGGTGGAAGATGTTAGAGTTGTCTCCCCTGGGCCTCTTCCTGCCCTGCCAGCTGTGCCTACTGGACCCTTACCAGGTCCCACACTTAATCCTCAATGTATGGAACTAGACAAAATGAAGCTTGAATTAGAATTCAAAAGAATGAATGCTCAAACAGAACAACGGCACCAAGAACTAAGGCTCAGAGAAATGGAGCTCAACCATGAGCTAGAAATGAAAAAATTGTCTGTGGAAAGTGCTTCTCTCTCTGAATCCTCTAGGAGTTCCAGTCCCAAAAGACCCCGGATGCCTAAGGAATTGGTGGGTATGTATGAGCCAACGTTGGATGTGTTGGGCTGGTTGAGTTTGTTTGAATATAATCATGGGCTCCAGAACATTACAGGAAATGAGTTACTTTCCTGGTTGCTCTCTAGGCTCCCCCCTGTTGCAACTGATGTGGTAATGGAGTTGGGGGAGGAGGATAAGGATTATGAATGTGTGAAACTAGCTTTGATAGCTAGATTTGGGAAGCCCCTTCCCAGTACCTAAGAGGTTTAGGACTCTCAAAAAGCATGATGGTACCCCTTGGGCTACCTGGGTGAGTGAAAGTTTGAAGAACTTAGAGGGATGGATTAAGGGTTACAAGGTGAACACTTATGAAGGAATGAAGAATCTTGTGAGGTTGGAGTCAATTTATGATGCCTGCTCTCCTGAGCTCAGACAGCACTTGGCTGATTCAAGGGAATTAGATTCCAGGAAACTAGCTAAGGCTGCTGACTTGTGGGTTGCCAACAGGGCTACTCACAAGGACTCTGGGGTAACTTAGAAAAAGGATGAGGGAAAGCAGCCAAAAAAGGACTCCAAAGAGAATGCTAATAATTCCAATCCCAAAGAGGGCCCCAAACAAAACAATAAGGGTAAACCCCAAGGAAAACCAAATCAGAGTAGTGTACCCTTTGGTGGTAAACCAGAAGGAGGTCAGAGTAAGCCACCATTCCAGAAAGCATTTGGGAAATGCTTTGTTTGTGGCTCGCCTGACCATGTGAAAGGAGATCCCAGATGTAAGGGTAAACCTTCAGGGGGCTAGCTTGTCTCCTTAGCCTTCGCTCCAGAGGAGGAAGTACAAATGGCAAGTGGCAACATTCTACTGCTGGCTGATGAACCCATTGGAGTCTCAGCCAGTGTTTCTTTAGTGTTGCTGGGTCTGTGGGAACAACAGAATTTAGATGTCTATAACTCTATCCCAGATAATACTAAAGTGTATTATAAGGACAGTGTCCAGGTGAATGGTCAGAAGACTCCTGCCATTAGGGACATTGGGGCCAGCATAAATGTGGTGGATAAATCTTTTTTTTCAGGCTGAGGATGTTGCTAAGGCACCCAAACGCCTCACCAAGTTAGCTGGAGGGCCTGTGCAGATGCTTCCCCAATTACCAGTTCGCATCTAGTGTAATGACATGACTGTAAAGATACCTGTCAGCATACAAAGTGAGGTGCCAGGAAGGGGTCTGTTGGGTAATGACCTGAAAACTCTTGGAGTAGTGTCACATACCCCCAGACCACCTAGTAAAAGGTTACAGGAGCTCACCAGAGCTGCAAGGGAGAGAACCATGAGAGGCACTCCCCAGGAGATGATGAAGAAAGATATCACTCCTACACCACTGGAATTACAACTTGCTATCACTGAGCAAAAAGAAGCAAAGGGGAAACCCAAGACTTCCAAGAAACAGCCAACAGCAAGCACTCCAGTGCTTCCAACGAGGACTTCCCCGAGGTTGTCCAAAGTTACACCTGTAACTCTACCTCCAGGTGAGGCTGAGAGGGAGGTACAACCCTGCATGGTGGAACTAGACTCTGAAGAAGAGCTAGTGGAAGGCCAGGAACTCATTAGAGATCTGGATCCTGTTGACCATCCTGAGCTGCAGTCTTTACTGTCAGAAGGTGGACCCAACAGGGCAGACTTCAGTAAGGGACAGAGAGAATGTCCAACTCTGGAAGGCCTTCGCCAACAGGCAGCTTCTCAGGCTGTTGGGCAAGAGCCTGGGAAGTATAGGTTGCACTGGGAAGATGGCCTCTTCTACAGTGAACCAACTGAGTCTGCACCTGGAGACTACAAGCAGCTTGTAGTACCTCAAGAAAACAGACAACAGTTCTTGCAACTGGCCCATGAGATTCCTTTGGCTGGTCACTTGAGTTTCAAGAAGACCAAGGAAAGGCTCTCCCTCTACTTGTATTGGCCAAAAATGGGGGCTGAGGTAGATAAATTTTGCAAGAGCTGCCATACCTGCCAGACTTCTGGTAAGGTTGGGTCCAAGAATGTGGCACCTTTAGTGCCTCTCCCAGTAGTGGGAGTCCCATTTGAGAGGGTAGGGATTGACATTGTTGGTCCCCTTGATCCTCCAACCTCCTCAGGCAACAGGTTTATCCTTGTTGTAGTAGACCATGCTACTAGGTACCCTGAGACAATTCCTATGTGGACTGTTACAGCTCAGGCTGTGGCTAAGGCCCTCCTTGGTATTTTTACCAGGGTTGGGTTTCCTAAGGAAGTAATCTCTGACAGGGGGTCAAATTGTATGTCCCACTACATGAAAGCCATGTGGAAAACCTGTGGAGTTACTTACAAGTTCTCTACCGCCTACCACCCTCAGACAAATGGGTTGGTAGAAAGGTTCAACCGAGACATGAAGAGCATGATAGGTGCTTTAGAGGATCCCCTTAAGAGAAAGTGGGACCTTCTATTCCCATGCCTTCTCTTTGCGTTTAGAGAATTCCCTCAGGAGGGAGAAGGTTATTCTCCCTTTGAACTTCTCTATGGCCATCCAGTCAGATGTCCATTGGCCCTGATTAAGGAGGGGTTGGAGAGTGCTCCTTCCCCAAGCCAGTCAGAGTGACTGACTATGTGATAGGTCTCCGAAGGAGAATGTCACAAAAGATGGCAGAAGCTAGTGATAACCTGAAAGCTGGACAAGCCCTGATCAAACATTGATATGACCAGAAGGCTAACATGGTTGAGTTCACTCAAGACCAGCTAGTTCTAGTTATGATCCCAACAAGGCAGAGGGCCTTGCAAGATAAATGGATGGGACCCTTCAAAGTTGTGGGTAAACTTGGAGAGGTGAACTATCTGGTGGACTTGGGCAATCCCAAGGAGGCTCCTAGAGCCTTCCACACCATCCGACTAAAAGCGTATGTCTCCAGACCTGAAGTAGGAGCCTTGCTTCTAGCTTCAACAGAAGAGGAAGAAGAGAGCGAAGCTCTACCTGATCTCCTCAGAGGCTTACCATTAGACGAAAAGATTGAAGGAGTAAATCTCTCTTCAAACCTGACACCTGAGCAACAAGAAGAGTGCAAAGCCATGTTAAATCAGTTTGCCTCCCTGTTCTCACTTTCACCATGCTTGACCCCCTGGGGACAGCATGATATACTCACTGGTCACTGTCTGCCAGTCAAAAGCAGAGGATATAGAATGTCAGAAAATGTAAGAACCCACATTAAAGGGGAGGTCAAGAAGATGCTTGATCTCGGGGTAATAGAGCCCTCTACTAGCCCATGGTCTAGCCCAGTTGTGTTAGTACCAAAGGCAGGATCCAAAGAATTCAGATTCTGCATGGACTATAGAGCTCTGAATGCAGTCACCAAGACTGATGCCCACCTTTTGCCAAGGACAGATGAGTTGGTGGATAGACTTGGTTCAGCCAAGTTCCTCAACACAATTGACCTTACGTCGGGCTATTGGCAAATAGGCCTGACAGACCATGCCAAGGAAAAGACTGCATTTTCTACCCCAGTTGGCTTATACCGATTTAAGGTTATGCCTTTTGGGTTGAAGAATGCACCTGTTAGATTCGAAAGAATGGTGAATCAGGTTCTGAATGGGATGGAGGACTTCTGCATGGCATACTTGGATGACATTGCAGTATTCAGCCAAACCTGGGAAGAACATGTGAACCACTTAGGATATGTTTTGCAGGCTCTTGGACAGGCCAATCTGACCATAAAGGCAAGTAAATGCCAAATTGGTCAGAGTAAGGTGGTCTACCTTGGGCATGAGGTAGGAGGTGGAGAAATAAGGCCTTTGCTCAGTAAGATTGAAGCTGTGCAAAATTGGACAACACATACTACTGAAACCCAGGTGAGAGCTTTCCTAGGCCTCACTGGGTATTACAGGAATTTCATTGAGAACTATGGGACCATAGCTTCTCCACTGAATGTGATCTCCTCTCCAAAATTCCCTAAGAAGGTCAAATGGAATGAGGAATGCAATCAGGTCTTTGAAAACCTGAAGAAGGCTCTTTGCCAAGCACCAGTACTGAGAGCTCCTGACTACCACCAAACTGCCATTGTGCAGACAGATGCTTCAAATGTAGGTATAGGTGCAGTCCATAGCCAGCTGGATGAGAAGGGTAGGGAGCACCCCATTTGCTTCATCAGTAGAAAACTGATGGATCCTGAGACAAGGTAGTCAACAATCGAAACAGAATGCTTTGCTATTGTGTGGGCACTGAAGAAGTTTAGGCCATACTTGTATGGTTCTACTTTTGTTATTCAGACTGACCACCAACCCTTGAGATGGTTAATGCAAATGAAGGGAGAAAATCCAAAACTATTGAGATGGTCAATCTGCCTACAAGGGTTTGATTTCACCATTGAGCACAGGTCAGGGTGTCACCATCAAAATGCTGATGGACTCTCGAGGATGTATATCATCGACTAGAGGTATGAGGTTCATCCAGGAGTGCATTAAATCCTCCTGTCCCTTAGTCTGGGGGGGGGGGGGCGAGAGTGTTAGGGAGAATTCTCTGTAAGGCTAATTTCCCAAACCTAGTGAGTCCCCCAGCAGCTTTGCTGGATTTTTTGGGGTTTATTTTTTCCTCTCCTTCTAAGAGTGAGATTCTTTTGCTCCCACTCTTAGACATGATTTGAGGTGTTCCTTTAACTTGCCATGTGTTGTATGGGCTGTGGGGTCTTTTACTCCATAGGGTCTAATGTGTTTTTTAGATGTGGGTTACACATCACCCTCCGTGCCGTAACCCAGGGGTGTCGTAGCGACCCCCCAACATAGACTCCATACCCTGGGACGGACTACTGTCTCCCAGGGCATGTAAAGTCACCATTGGCTTTGCTAGTCCCAAAATATGAACAGAAACCAGTACAAACCATCATATTGTGGACGTACTGGTCGGGGTAATTCGATTGCTCGGTCTGTTGTTCGAGGGGGCACGTCTCCGTCCCCCCTGATCGAGTTTTGGCTGGTGGCAGTGGATACTACTTTTTATATTCGACCGCGAATATATCTCTATGGGATTTTCCCATTGTTCGAGGCTACCAACTTTAATTATTTAATTCTTATAGCCTCGAACATACCACCGGTTTATTTATTTAATATTAATTTGCTGGCTGGTATTTTTTACTAGAACTCGATTCTAAAATGGTGTTTGTGTTCTCTTCTGTGACTCCAACCCAAGTCGAGCCCTTTGTTCCACTTTGTGGCGGGCTTCTCCACAGAAGCCTCCAAAAGTGGTGCCACTCTGTCTGGGTACCACAGGGGGTGTGGGAGGGGGTTTAGGCGCCCTGGACTGAGTTACCTTGGTAACCCAAGTCACACTCTTGTGTGATTGGCCCCACTTAGCATGTTTGATTGACAGCTAGGCTGAGTGAATAGGGGTATGCTGCATAAAAGCAGGGCTCTGGGGACTGGAACTTCAGAAGTTGCCACAGGACCTAAGAATCCGAGGAGGGAGAAGCTGAGCCGGCCTGCAACGACGACACCACCAGTGGAGCCCTGCTGAACCTTCTCACCACTTTTCCCAACGACAGAGGAGATCTCCAGCCCGGAGAGTCTTCTTCCTTCGACTGGTGGGGATAACCAGTCTAACGTCTTTTCGCCTTCCTGGAGCATCTCGTGGCCGCCTTGCCTGTGCCAAGCACCGCGGCAACCGGGATACCACGTTTTCACCACTACCGCGAACCGAAAGGGTTGTACCTTTGTACCGGAGAACTCTGCGGCTGGTTTCTTCCCTGGCAGTGCAACGACCTTCATCCTTCCTCCACGACGAGATCTTCTCCTCCTCTGGACGACGCTGTGACTTGCACCCGCTGCCAGGAACAACTGCCCCCGCTGGAGGATCCTCTCCATTAAAGGTACCGTGTTCCGCCTGGCTTCCCTTGCAACCGTTTGAACGGGGTGTATTAAATCCTCACCTCTCGAACCTGGGTTAGCCTGGGACACCTTAGCTAACTTTCCTGCACTGAACTAAACCTTTTTCGAACTACCTCCACAAACTTTGAAGACTCTGTGTAACTGTCTTATCTTGGCCATCTTCCGCCTGGCGCCCTTGAAAGTGGGCCTGGCCCCTAAACTTCCTTGCTCACCAGTACACTGTGCCTTCCTAACTTGCTGTGGTTCTTTAAAAAAGTGTTTAGTGTGTATGCTTCCATAACTCTGCTTTTCCCTCCCCTTTTTATTTAACTTGTTGGAGTGCCATCGAACATTAAGCGCTCACCTCTTGCTGGAAATAAGTGGTATTAACTAAGACTTGTCCAACAAGTAATCAGGGATGTACATATGATAATAGTGATTGTGTTTTGAACTTATTTTACCAATTTAGTGCTAGTGTGTTTTATAAGTGTGTGTTAAATAAATAATTATATACTTTTACACCCAAGCTCTGGTCAGTGTTTGCTTGTGCTACTGTATTTCTGTACCTATTTTGTAAGCTCTGTATACTGCCTAACTCTTCTTGAGGGAAGTCTGACTGCTCAGCCACAGCTACCAGTGAATCTGTGTGGTACAGACTGCTACCAAGTGAGTTTACTGCCAAACATCTGTAGTCTTAAATCTTTTGCAGTGCTCCCTAAGGGAACTGCACAGGTTTCTGCCTAACAAGTGAGTCGCACAGTGCTTGTGAGGGAGTCGGGACGGTCGTGTTGCAAGCCGGGTTGGAGAATTCAGAGATGATTTTGTGGAGTTCTTTGCTCGGATTTTTGCAGTTTAGGATTCGGGAGTTGTAGTGGGCTTTTTTTGCTTTCCGGATTTCGGCCTTGTACTGATAAAGGTGTCGGGCCAAGGTGGCCCTATTTTCCTGGGTTTTGTCTTTCTGCCATTTGCGTTCTAGGTATTTATATCGTTGTTTAGTGATCTTCAACTCAGGAGTGAACCATCTGGGGAAGTTGCCACGGCGGGCTGATGGTTTGCAAGGGGGTGTGAGCCGCATCAGCGATGCGTTGAGCCATGAGTCAAAGGCATCAGGGGTAATTTGTTTGTTGAGTTGGCAGGTAGTTGGTAGAGACTGGAGGAGTGCATTGGCTAGGTCCGGGACGATTATTAGTTTTTTCCAGCATTTGCGTAGATTCGGAGGTTCAGATTCGAGTACGGGAAGGGGGTTGGGTGAGTGAATGGTGAACAAGAGAATGAAGTGATCGGACCAGAGGATAGGGGTGGGGGGCTTTAAATGAATCAGGGTGTTGGAGCTAAAGATGGCGTCAAGAGTGTGTCCTTTATAGTGAGTCGGGCCGTTTATGTGGGGTTGGAGGTTAATTGCGTCCAGACCGTCGACCAGAGAGTGTGTCATAGGGTTGGTGGGGATGTCGAGCCATATGTTGAAGTCTCCAAGAAGGGTGAGGTTAGGGTGGTTTATTTGAAGGGTGGCGATAGAGTCGCAGAGGTTGTTTGCTAATTGTCTATCGTAGCCAGGGGGCCTGTAGATTATTAGGAAGCTGTGTGAGAGTGACGGGGAGATGGATAGTCTAACGAGGAGAGATTCGCAGGAAGGAATGGAAGGTTGGCTGTCGATGATTGAGGCGTGAAAGAGATACTTCAAGAGGAATGCTACTCCCCCTCCTCTGGAGGGACGGTTCAGTGGGATGAGGGAGTAGTCGGGGGTGTGGGGTGGGGAAGGCTTCATTAGCTATTGGGGCGAAGTCGTCAGAGAACCAGGTTTCGGTTATAATAACCAGGTCTGGTTTGTCAGAGGCGAGGAGGTCAAAGATGGGGTGTCTATTTTTTGCTACGGATCGGGCATTAAACAGGATGCAGTTCAGATTGGCAGGTGAGGTTGGTCTCGGAGCTGGAGCAGAAGGGGGTGGAGGCGGGGGGAGTGGAGACTGGGGAGGGAGAGGTGTAGGGGGGTGATGTTCAATGGGAATAGTGGGCGAGCAGAAAAATTGGCGGGTTTCGGGCGGGATTGGGTAGCTGCGTGTGTTGGGGTGATCGGGTTTGGTTTGGGGGATTTGAAGGTGAAGTGTGGGCGGTTAGGGGTTTCAGTTGCAGTTGATGAGAAATTGAGGGAGCAGGGGTTTAGGGGGGTGAAGACACGGGGGAAGGAGGTGATTGCGGGAATGAGGTGGCGGGTCGAGACAGGGGACGTGAGGAATGCTGAGAGATTGAGGTGGACCAGGTACGTTTCCTCTTTAGTTTCTTTGTGGCGATTGGAGTATGAGAGAGGGTAGGGGGAATGGAGGGAGAGAGGGATGCAGCCTCGGTTCTTGCTAGGGCAAGGCGTGCAGTTTTTAGGAAGGGGAAAGGGTGTGGCCAGGGGGGACGGTGGTTGGGGTTTGTGGGTAAGGCGGGGGGTTGATGATTGCATGGCATGGGGTACCTGTTGTGATAGAGAGGGGAGCGGGCATGGTTAACACTGGCTGGTCTGTGGTGGGGTTCGGGGGAGGAGTGGACTTAGGGTGGTTGGCTCGCCATCGTGCCCCTTTGGCTTGGTGTTTGGAGAGGGGAATGTTAGGGAGAGCAAAGGGGGGTTGGATGTCTTGAGCAGGGGGGCGGGAGGGCAGGCAGGTCAGGAAGTGGGGGTAGTCCACGGTGGTCGTCTCTGACAAACTCTGGTGGAGTGGGTGTATTCATGCTTGGTACAAGCTTTTAGATGGATTTTATGAGTGCTTTCTAATCGGCACCACTAAGTTCAATTTGCACAGGGATGATATTAGACTATTAGGTGCACTTCTCGGTTTGACTGTACACCAAGGTGATATTGGGCTATTAGGTACTATTAGGGACACTTCTAAATTCAACTGAACATAACTTTCGTAACTTTCACAGTGAGGCTTTTGGGCAGACTTCTAAATGCAACTTTCACAGTAAGGCTAGTGGGCACACTTCAAAATGCAACTTTCAACACTGAGGCTATTGGGCTACACTTCTAAATGCAACTTTCACAGTGAGGCTATTGGGCACACTTCTAAAAGCAACTTTCAAGGGAGGCTATTGGGCACTTTCAATGGAGGCTATTGGGCACACTTCTAAAAGTAACTTTCACAGTAAGGCAATTGGGCACACTTCTAAACACACTTTCAATGAAGGCTATTGGGCACACTTCTAAAGGTAATTTTCACAGTGAGTGTGTTGAGCACACTTCTAAATGCAGCTCTCACAGTGAGGCTATTGAGCACACTTCTAAATGCACTTTCATTGGAGGCTATTTGGCACACTTCTAAATGCACTTTCAATGGGGGCTGTTGGGCACAGTACTAAAAGTAATTTCACAGTGAGGCTATTGGGCACACTTCTAAATGAAACTTTCACAGTGAGGCTATTGGGCACACTTCTAAATGCAACTTTCACAGTAAGGCTATTGGGCACACCTCTAAATGCACTTTCAATGGCGGCTATTGAGCACGCTTCTAAACGCAAGTTTCACAGTGAGCACATTTCTAAATGTGGCCTTCCACAGACAGGGTATTGGGCACACTTCTAAATGCACTTTCAATGGAGGCTATTGGGCACACTTCTAAAAGTAATTTTCACAGTGAGGGTATTGGGCACACTTCTAAATGCACTTTCAATGGGGGCTATAGGGCACCCTTCTAAATGCAACTTTCACAATAAGGCAATTGGGCACACTTCTAAATGCACTTTCAATGGAGGCTATTGGGCACACTTCTAAATGCACTTTCAATGGCGGCTATTGAGCACACTTCTAAACGCAAGTTTCACAGTGAGCACATTTCTAAATGTGGCCTTCCACAGACAGGCTATTGGGCACACTTTTAGATGTAACTTTCACAGTGAGGCTATTGAGCACACTTCTAAATGTGGCCTTCCACGGACAGGCTATTGGGCACACTTCTAAACGCCACTTTCGAGGGAGGCTACTGGGCACACTTCTAAATGCAATTTCAAGTGAAGCTATTGGGCACACTTCTAGATGTAACTTTCACAGTGAGGCTATTGAGCACACTTATAAATGTGGCCTTCCACAGACAGCCTATTGGGCACACTTTTAAATGCACTTTCAGTGGAGGCTATTGGGCACACTTCTAAAAGTAATTTTCACAGTGAGGCAATTGGGCACACTTCTAAATGCACTTTCAATGGAGGCTATTGGGCACACTTCTAAATGCACTTTCAATGGAGGCTATTGGGCACACTTCTGAATGCACTTTCAATGGAGGCCATTGGGCACACTTCTAAATGTACTTTCAATGAAGGCTATTGGGCACACTTCTATATGCACTTTCAATGGAGGCTATTGGGCACACTTTTAAATGCAACTTTCACAGTGAAGCTATTGAGCACACTTCTAATGCAACTTTCAATGGAGGCTATTGGGCACACTTCTAAACGCAAGTTTCACAGTAAGGCTATTGGGCACACTTCTAAATGCACTTTCAATGGCGACTATTGAGCACTCTTCTAAACGCAAGTTTCACAATGAGCACATTTCTAAATGTGGCCTTCCACAGACAGGCTATTGGGCACACTTCTAGATGTAACTTTGACAGTGAGGCTATTGAGCACACTTCTAAATGTGGCCTTCCACAGACAGGCTATTGGGCACACTTCTAAATGCACTTTCAATGGAGGCTATTGGGCACACTTCTAAACGCCACTTTCGAGGGAAGCTATTGGGCACACTTCTAAATGCAATTTTCAAGTGAAGCTGTTGGGCACACTTCTAAAAGTAACTTTCAATGGAGGCTATCGGGCACACTTCTAAAAACAAATTTCAAGGGAGGCTATTGGTCACACTTCAAAATGCGGCCTTCCACAGACAGGCTATTGGGGACACTTCTAAATGCACTTTCAATGGAGGCTATTGGGCACACTTCTAAAAGTAATTTTCACACTGAGGGTATTGGGCACACTTCTAAATGCAAATTTCACAGTAAGGCAATTGGGCACACTTCTAAATGCACTTTCAATGGAGGCTATTGGGCACACTTCTAAATGCACTTTCACAGTAAGGCAATTGGGCACACTTCTAAATGCACTTTCAATGGCGGCTATTGGGCACACTTCTAAATGCACTTTCAATGGAGGCTATTGGGCACACTTCTAAATGCACTTTCAATGGAGGCTATTGGGCACACTTTTAAATGCACTTTCAATGGAGGCTATTAGGCACACTTTTAAATGCAACTTTCACAGTGAGGCTATTGAGCGCACTTCTAAAAGTAATTTTTACAGTGAGGCTATTGGGCACACTACTAAATGCACTTTCAATGGAGGCTATTGGGCACACTTTTAAATGCAACTTTCACAGTGAGGGTATTGGGCTCACATTTAGATCTAGTCTGCATAGATTAGAGTTTCCAAGTGCAAATATGCTACAGCTACGACTAGTTTACAGTGGTGATGCTTTGTTAGATGCGTGGGTGGGTAGAATGGCGTGAAGTGATTGCCTCAGGCCCTGCCCTTCCCACACTTACTTATTGGTGGCTTCTTACTTCTCCTGCAAATACCTGCAGATACGGTCAGGAGCTGTCTCTTTATGAGCTGTCCTTTGTCCCCGGGTTCTTAGTCGCAGGAGGCTGCCGGGCAGAGGGCTGCCCTGGGAAGGTCTGTAATGGCTGGTGACTCAGGGCCTGCTAGCCAATCAGGGCACAGCCTGCAGTGAGTTGGAGGATTAGCCAATCACGGGGGTGGTGGGCGGGCTGGGAGGTGGGAGGGATGGGAATCAGGAAGTGGGAGCAGGGAGGGGAGGCAGGGGAGACCGACTGGGAAAAGGGCCTGGGGCTGCAGGACACACGGGCAAGTGCTCACAAAGGGCACACGGATGAAAATAATAAGGATATTCACTCACCAGCGCTCAGCTGCAAAGAAGCGAGCGGTCGGTGAAGCGGCTCACTCTTGTGCCATTGACATCTACCACTTCATTCTTATGTAACCACTTTATTAAATTATAGACAAATATTGCTGTGATGAGAGTGCTTTATAAATCTAAATAAACCAAAGCCCTCACCAAAGACAAACCTACAGCCACACAAAGGACATATCCATTCTTCCACCAAGACCATGCAAGCCCACTACAAAAAGCACATAAAAAACGATTTATAGTCAATGCATCGAAATCTATGCATCGACATACTAACGCATCGAAAAAGATGCATCGACTATAAAAGCGTCGACAGGCTATCTTTTACAAGTAAAAGTGCCTTTCCATCAAAACCAGTCCATCGAAAATATAAGTGGACTGGTTTCAATGGAAATGCACTTTTACATGTTGTCCAGTGTTGAAATTTCGGCACTGGCAAACTCCGTGTAACGTTTTAATGTTTTCTTTATATATTCATCCCAACATCCACACCCACCCCCCTTACCCTAACCCTAACCCAAACCCCAATCTAACCCCATCCCTAACCCTAACACTCACCCAAACCCTAGCCCTAACCCTAATGTAAACCGTTATCTAACCCTAGCCCCAACCCTAACCCCTAACTCAAACCCTAACCCTAATGTAACCCTTAATCTAACCCTAGCTCCAGCCCTAACCTCAAACCCTAACCCTAATCTAACCCTAGCCCCAACCCTAACCCCTAACCCCTAACCCAAACCCTAACCCTAACCCTAATGTAAACCTTAATCTAACCCAGCCCCAATCCTAACCCCTAACCCAAACCCTAACCCTAATGTAACCCTTAATCTAACCCTAGCCCCAACCCTAACCTCAAACCCTAACATAAACCCTAACCCTAATCTAACCCTTAATCTACCCCTAGCCCCAACACTAACCCCTAACCCAAACCCAAACCCTAAAACTAACCCTAATCTAATCCACAGTTTTATATTACTAATTTCGATGGATCCATCAAATTATATTCAACGAAATGGACATTCTATGGAATGGCATTTCGTTGCTTATAATTCGATGGTATGGTGTTAGATACATTAGTATTCGATGGATTGACCAGATACCATCAAAACTAGTCAGACATAAAGCAAAACCCTCAGCCCCAACAAATAACAGCCAAGAGCATGCCAAAGACCATTATAAGCCTCCTCTTTGGAGACACGAAAGACCAGTCCATACTCGCATGAAAGACCAATCTACTCCCTAACCAAAAACAAATCCAAGCCCTCACAAAAGGCTAAGGGAAGCTTGATTGTGAGGCAGTTACTGTAAAAAAAGAAGGGGGCCAGTGGTTAGATGCTTAATATGCTAAAGCTGATCTCCCACAACACCCTAATTCATACACTTGCATAACAGAGGCAGGTTGTAAGCCCATTGAAGAATCCGTGGCTCCTTTATAGGTACCCTTGATTTAAGTAGCCAAGGCAAACCCCAGTTTCACCAGAATTGTTCAGGGCTCAATGAAGCACATGCACAATTGGAATAGGTATTCAAACTTCAGATCTGATGGTCTTACCAATACTATTTGTACAAAGAGTAGAAATGAACAAACTAGAAATCACATTACAATTAGGATAGAAATAGAAGGAAATACATTAAAAATAGTCCCAAAGGATATGTAATAAATGTTTGTGAGGAGAGA
The DNA here is from genome assembly GCF_040938575.1 of Ambystoma mexicanum. Taxonomy (NCBI): domain Eukaryota; kingdom Metazoa; phylum Chordata; class Amphibia; order Caudata; family Ambystomatidae; genus Ambystoma; species Ambystoma mexicanum. The sequence continues at coordinate 1,095,283,551 of NC_090929.1, forward strand.
TGTGATCATGGGGACAATACAATTTAAGACATCTTCTGGGGGTTCTTGCAGGTCTTTTGAGCAGGTCCTGGCATACTGGATAGGGTGTGCTATCAGTGGGCCAGGCCGGCCTGGATGTTAGGGATTGGGCCAAGTAGACAACATTAGATTGGGTTCAGAAGAAATCCTGGTGCTCTTTTAACCTCGGTTGTAGCAGGTTGCAGACGTCATCTGAATGGGACTCCACAGCCATGGACAATCCCATTTAAAAATCCTTGTTAAATATGTTTACCAAGTCCATCAGGGTCCTGTTTTTCCTTTTGAAATCCAACTCAAATAGGTAAAACCAGTGGAGGATTGTGGGATTCTATGGGGAATGAACAGGACCGCCAACATGGTCTCTTCTTTTGGTACTACCATTGTCCTCAACATGCGATCGATAGTCTGACTGCACTGTTCGACCAAACCATCTGTCTGCAAATGATAAACTGATATACAGATGCTCTGAATCGGGAGTGTCTGACATATTTGATTGATGAACTCAGAAGTGGAGATGACACCTTGATTGATCAATGTTTCTTGAGGACCCACACTGGTAAAATCTGGGACCATTTAGTTACACCTTTTAGTAGTTGTTATTCAGCTTAGAGGAAAGGGCCTTAGGATACCTCAGGGCATAGTCCACTTTAACCAGGATGTAACAGAATTTCTGGACAGAGTGTTCAAGAAGTCGGACAATGTCATCCTGATCCTTTTGGAGTGGTTCTGCTAATCCAGGCATGGGTTGCAATGGTACCTTTAGTACCTTTCTGGGAGCTATGAGTTGGCATGTCTCACATTGTCTATAACACTTAGCCATATCTGTACATATTGCAGATCAGAAGAAACTCAGGAGTATATACTCTTGTATTTCTCCGTCTCAAGTTGTAATACAGAGGAATGCCTCAATAGTTGTTTCCCAGTACTTTTGTCTTTGGTTTTAAATTATGATACATCAGTCCGTTTTCACACTGGAAAAACAGTCCATAGTCCAAAGGTGCTTCTCCCTTCTGAAATGATTAAGCCTGACTTGGGCACCATCTTCATTACCGTGACCTGGATGACATCCATCTCCACCCCCATCCTAGATGTCTTTATCCCCAACATCTACTGAATTCTACAACAGAACCACCCAAACAAGATGGGTGGAGGCCTCGTCATCATTTACAAGAAATAATTGCTATGCACCCACCTGGACGTCAGCACCATAGGGTCTTTTGAAAACCTTTACTGCCACTTCCCACTCTCCCCAACAGACACAGTCTCTTTCCACCTCATCTACAGACCCCCCAAGCTCAACACCTCCTTTATCGAAGACTTCACAGACTTAGTAACAACCATATTTCTCACACATGGCCAAAACCATCTTCTTCTATGACCTCAACATCCCTAGCAATCAAGTCAATGAAGGAAGAATTCCATTCCCCTACTCAACACTCTGAACCTTCCAAAACACACAAAAGACCCCAATTACAGGAAAGGTAATATCCTCAACCTCATCACCACTTCCCTGCCAACCCTCCATCATAGCCTTCCAATATCGCACGACTATTCAGAACATCTGACAATCCCCTTCAACATTGGTCACACCACCCCAGTCAAGCACACCCATCGAAAACACAGCAAACAAGACTTCAGATCATTCAAGATCTTCCCTGTGGACCAACCGCCACATCACATCTGCCGACCTACCTCAGATGACCCAGGACTGTGACTCGCTTCTCTAGGAACTCGACACCACAGTCAAAAACAACATCAACTGCTATGCCCCTGTGAAACATTGCACCCTCGAGCCTAAACCTTGATACACTCAAGAACTCAACTTCATGAAAAGAACCATGAGAAAACAAAAAAGAATTGACAGATATCCTGCAGTGCATCTGACCTTGGCCTGCTCAAGGAACACCATGCTACATGCAGATGACTTATCAACACTGCCAATGCCAACTATTAACAAAACCTCATAGTCAAGGCCAACAATGAAAGCCAATCCCTCCTCAAAGCAATCAAGCATTGCATCACCCTCTGCCTGACACAACAGTACCGCAATCAATCGAAGATCAGCATGATCCACCAACACATAGAGACCAACACCGTCTCTGACAGCCCACTACACATCCCATTTTGCAAAACCACAACTTCCTAGACCCGGTTCAATAATTCATTATGAAAGACCTCTCTTCCACCCTAGTACACCTCAAAGCCACATCATACGTGGATGCTTCCGTACTCAAGACCCTTCTAACTGAAGTACTCTTCCCTTACCTGACTATCATCAACAGCTCTGTAACTCAAGGCACCTTTCTCTTGACCCTTAAGATCAGGCAATTCCTCCCGCTTCTCAAGAAACCAACACTGGTCCCTAACGACCTCAGCAACTATCTTCCCATCACCAATCTTCCATTTCTAGAGAAGATTCTCGCTAAAGCAGTAACCACGCAACTTGTCCAAACATGTCAAAGCCAACAGCCCAGTAGTCCTACCAATCTAGCTTCAGACCCAGATGCAGCACAGAAATGGCTCTCATCAATGTGATCGACAATGCATTTAAAATCCTCAATGATGGCCATCATTGCCTCCTGGTTCTCCTTGACCTCTCAGCAGTATTCAACACAGTAGACCACCAGATACTCATTAACGTTCTACATCGCTGCATGGGGAGAAGCAAGATTGTCTTCAACTGCTTAAAATCCTAACTTGCTAACCGCCACCAGTTCATCTAAATGGATTCCTCCAGATCACCAACTCTACCCATTACCTGTGGAGTCACGCAGAGATCGCGCAAAGATCCTGCCGTCACCTAAAAGTCCCCAAGCTACCTCCCAGAGAAACTCAGCATATCCAGACCCCTAAAATCCACCAGAAGTACAGGCTTGGACTATGCCAGTGCGGGAAGGAAAGAAGCAGAAGACAGACCTTTTCTGTCTATGTGCACAAACTCTAGTACCTCCTCCACATCAACATCAGACTGACCACCTCACTTCTATATTTCAGGAAGCAGCTCAAGACCCTCCCCTTCAAGGATTGGCTCCTCCCTAACACCTAGCTCCACACACACTGCGCTCCCTACCTAACCTGAGACTGGATGATCTGATCACCCTTTTTCCTCTGCTGGTTGTTTGTGGATCCTTGCTGCCAAATTGCTCGCCATCCCCAGTTGTTAGCTTCCTGCTCCCTTGTATCTCTGCTTTCCTCAATGTATCCTTCCCCCTGTGATTTGTAAAGTTGTCTGTTGCTTGTTGAAGCTAGGTCTGTGCTCAATAAATACCCTAATGATGATGATAATAATAAGGTGTTCATAGAGGTGCCTGCAGTCTGAGCAGTGTGTGCATTCCCTGGAGCTGCTCCACCATTTCCACAGTCTGGCAGCACGTGGAGCTTCTGTTTAAAAACTCAACACAAACGCAGAGCGTTTGCGGAGGTGCATGTAGAGGTGCCTGCAGTCTGAGCAGTCTACAGAAGACGACCAGCAGATTCCTGTTGATAGGTGACTGCCATTTAACCTTCCATTGACACTGTCTCCTCGAACACTTTCTTGGGGACTGACGGGGGGTGTGCGACTGTGTGCTGAAAGCAGCTTTCGTTTGTGCTGGAGAGCCATATGCTGTTTCCTACATGACGCGCAAAGGCACTTGCAAGAAAAGTTGATACATTGATCTGATGGCGTGCTCCGGGAGTGTATGTGGGAGTGTGGATGCACCAAAGATTTATGCAGTGCTCCATAGTCTGCCATAGCCTGCAGTAAATGCCTGCTACCTTTGTGTCAAGTGGCGTTATCCCTTTGTGAGGAGAACACTCTGGGGGCCATTCCGAGTATGGAGGTAACCATGCCGAATTACCGGGCCATTCCGACCTTGGAGAGCCCGGTAATTCCTCATTAAGGAACCATCCCCATTCTCATTCGAGCACCCATAGGGCTCAATGGGAATGGGGAGGGTGCTAACAACGGGCCCGTTAATTAACTGGCCCGTTGTTATCACCCTGGTCTGCTCGCGGGACCAGGCGTCCTTAGCGGGTCCCGCGAGCAGAACTCGTAATGAGGCGGTGGAGCACCTTTACCAGCGCTGTTAACCCCTTACCGCCAAGGTCGTAATGACCTCCTCTGTTTTATGTAACTGACTCAGCGATATGTCTGGTTTCTTTTAATTCCCAGCGGCTGGTCGGAAGAGACTGATGATCGATTTAAACTTGGACCCTGAGAAAGTGGACTTGCTTGTGTTGTTATTTTTGCTGGGGAAAAATGTGTACTACTGGTTTTCTGTGTTTTCTTGAAAACGCACATTTGGGACCAGTGACTCTGAAATTTGGGGATGTGGCTATTCTTAGAAGTAATGGGGGAGGTTGCGGGGGGAGGGTGAGAAACAAGTAAAAGTTTTGCCACCCCACAAGTGGGACTCAACGAAGGTGCGTCAACCCTGGCAAGTGCAGAGGGTTTCTCGGAAGGGAATCCTGTTAGTATGGAATTAGTGGCTCCAATTGGGGATACATCGCTACTACAAAGGGTATGTGTGTCTCCAATTTGTAATGCAGTTGGGCTGGTAGGGGCAGGTCAATGCATTGGTACTATGTTTAATGCACAAACGGGTAGGAGGCAGGAGTTACAGGGGGAGGCGGGTGATTTAATGGCAACATTTTCGGGAAAACTGGACCATGCTTTCTTAAGGTTGGAGGAGAATATTTAGGACATGGTGTTGGGCGAGATGGCCCAGGTGTAGATCTGGTATCAGATGTCTCCATGTTGACAACGGTCGTGTGTCATGAGTTGGGGAAGCGAGTGAGACTGTCGCTGGGCATCAAATCGAACCAATGTGTTATTCCAGATTCGCCCGTGCCCCCCACCCCATGTTTATACAGAAATACTCCTACATCAGCCTGATAATGTTCAAATAGGCTGTGAAGAGGTGGAAAGCCCACCGAAGTTAAAAGATTATTTTGGAGGGAGAACTCAGGGGAGACAGACTGATTATGAGTTCAAGGTCAATGGTGTGGAGAATGTGTTGGGGACAATAAGGGGGGAGTTACCCCTCCCCCGATGTACTTACCCCAGGCAGGGAAGGTGGAGAATTCCTTCAAACTGGTGCCTGATACCACAGCAGTGGATGAACTGTCGTTCCCAGTTTTGTCAAGGTTGCCAGACACTATGGACATGGGTTATGAGACCTTAAAAGTTTGAACTACGGCAGGTGAGACAAGTTTTGAAAGATCTATCGGGGAAGTTTAGCTTTCTTGAGGGATCTAGTTGTGGGTGCCAGTTCTAGGCCTCACCATCAGTACCTGATTTGCCAAGGTGCCAAGGGACTACCCTGAGTTGTGATCCTAAAGTACAGATGGTTGAACATTTGTCGGATGGGGTGGAGCCCCAAATGGAGCCACTACACGAAGAGCTCCTGCCATCAGTATTGCTATTGGGTGAGACGGGGATGGCAGTTCACACCATTCTAGGTAGTAGCCATATTGAATCGAAGTCCCCTGAACGGTTTGTACACCCTTACCTGGTTAAGGGGTCGGCAGTAAGGAAAACTAAAAATTGTAGCAAAAGCGGTACAAACCATTTTGTAAAAAATCTAAAGCTACAGCCGCCAAAGCTGGCAAAGGCTATTCTTATGGAGGATGAGCACAAATCTAATTTCACTAAAAAGAAGGGAGGGTCCAGACCTCAAGAGCAGGGAAAAGATATGGTTAAAGGCTCTCTAATGGGTGGCTTAGAGGAGAATGTGTTGAGTGTTTCAGGGGGGGGTGTTGAATAGTGCTCAGAATGCCGCTCTAGATCTAAGTAAAATATAGGTCTCTCTCGTGATGAGGTGATGGAAGCGAATATTTTGGAGGCTTTGGCCCAACAGCCCATTGCGATATTATGTGGGGAAGGTGATACCAACTATGTTGTTCGGACTTGAGTGTAACATCCAAAGCTTCAAAATAAACTGGGAACGCATTGAAGCAGGGATATCGAAAAGAGTATTAAATATTCCCAAATCAGTTCCTATGGCCTTTATTTGTTACGAGTTGGGCCTGACCTCCCTTTTATGATGGATGGAACTAAAATGGGTTTCTTTATATAGATTGATCAATGTCCCCCAACCTGACTCTCTGTAGGAGGATGTTCGAATCCAAATGCTTAAGGGGGACAATACTTTTTTGAAAATACTAAAATCTAAATGCTCTGATATCCTTGTTTCAACAGACTCAGATACAGACACCTTGAGTTCCAATCCTTTAAGATCCAAGGAATCCATCAAGAGCAGAGATTGGATTGGGGCGATTGATAGGTTGTGTACAGCAAAGTTATCCACACATTTTTAAGCATATGATAAACTCAGAGCTGTTTTACGCACTTATATATAATAATTTCCAGATCCTGAGGCCAGGATGAATTTCCTTCGATTTAAATTAAATATCTTGCCTACCCTGGAAGTCTTACGTATTCGGGATAAGATAGCTTTTCCATCTGACATATGTCAGGATTGTGAGATGAATGTGAAACATACAGTAAAACATCTCCTATTAACATGTACTTGGATAAGGAATCTGAGATGGGGGAAACTGCAGAGGTTCTTCGGTAGGGCTGAATGGTGGGACCTTGACAATCTATGGGAGAGAATTATTTCAGGCAATGAAGTTTTCTTGACAATGGAAGTGGTTAAACTGCTTAATGACTTAAAATTGGTTGATCATGTTCTCATTTAAGCGGTGATGTAAGTGAACGTCTGGTTTTTGCTTTTCTTAGTCTTTTGTATATACTGGGTTTGTTTATGGAGAGATTGGTAATTCTTTTTTAATCAAAACTGCTTGTCTTTTCTTTCCCTCCTTTTTATGCAGTTGAATAATTTTATATAGTTATTTTCTTTTCCTTGTTTTTTTTCTCTCTTTCTCTTTTCGTCTCTTTGTAAATGGCCGAATTTAATGTTATATGTTGTTTTAATGATTCTGTATACTGTGGAAAAAGTCAAAATTTGTTTTGGCTAAATGCACAATAAGCATTTATTTTTTAAATGGTGCCGAAAATTGAGCTAGGTAGTGGGAAATATTGTGTTCTAAGGGATTCAAGTTTAATAACTTTGAAAGGAAGTAAAGTATCTTCTTTACCTCTGAGTAAGTCTATACCAGCTTTAGTCCAAGCACCTACAAAAAGGTTAAACAGCTTTCCTATATTTTCCAAAGCTAGGTCCAATAAAGACATGGTGATGGCGCCAAAGCCTCATCAGATAATGATGGAGAAGGTTTCCCCCGTGGCCCATACTATTGAGGAGATAGGTACAAAGGGCAGCTAAAAGTAGGAGGTTATCAAAGGGGAATCTTGTGACACAACCCCTCAAAGAGGGAATGAAGAAGACATACAAAGGAGGTAACTTGATTCCGCCTGAAAAGTCAGAAAGGAAAATGTCTAAGCCATCAAATGATATAAATTGTGTGCTTTTTGAGCCGTTTGTTCGAAAGCTCAAATTGGATTCCATTAAATCGAAAATATATTCTCTCCCTGTTGATTGAAATTCCTAGTCTTCGTTTGGTCACATTAGAGGAAATAGAAATTGTGTCCTGGTGGAAGACGCTGGGTTCTTGTCATTGGGCTTCGAAGTGGCGGATTAGGGGCAGGTGGTTGCTGGGAACGCTATGCCGCAAAGGGAAAGCCAGCATAAGTGGAAATAGTTCAGGAGCATTCTGGCGAATTATTAAACCCAGAGGGGTTGACTATTAGCTGCAGATACAAGCAATCCCTGAAGACGACTGGGTGCAGCATTTTAAGGAGATATACTTTAAGGATGGCGTGTTGATGCAGCAGTTACATCAGTGTATGAACCAGGTAGGAGCGCTTGTATGGAGTGAGGAGGACATTCTGCTTCTGATTAAGGCCCTGATGGCCTGTCGAACCCGACAATAAATTCTAATCGCCCACTGTGGGCAGCTGTTTTGTCCAAATTGTTTGGTAATATCCTTGTACATCAAAAATTCCCTGGGTCATGGGGGGAAACATTAATTTTTCTAATTTTCAAAGGAGGGGACAGTTTGTCACCATTACAGTACCGGCCAATATAATTGTTGCATGCATCAAACAATATATTTGCCAGTTTAACGTTAAAAGAACTACAGACATGGGCAGCGGAGTCAAATTCCCTAGATTGGTGTCAGTCTGGTTTTAAGAAGGGAGTGGAGCTCTCATTAATCAGTTGTGTGCTCTCCCTACTGGGAACTCAAGCAAAAGAGTCCGGGAGGCTGGTTTTACTGGCCTTTTTGGGCATTTCTAAGGCCTTTGACCATGTCAATAGTGCAGTGCTGTGGGAAAAGCTTAATCAGAATGGTTGTCCCCAGCCATTAATTAACATGTTAGAAGCCCTCCATCTGGGGACGAAAATAAAAATAAGACTAGATTCCTATGGGACTTCATCGGTGTGGATCGATACTAATCGAAGTCTATGCCAGGGGTGGGTCCTTGCCGCTTTCCTTTTTAGTTTTTATATATAGGACATTCTGGCGTTCTTGGGGAACCCTGACCTCTCGTTCAATACAGACAAATCAAAGATCCTGGTTTTGAATGCAGGGTGTTCAAAATGTACAAAATGTAGAATGGACAGAATATGAAAGTAGTTAACCATTATAAAATATTTGGGCACTGTAATTTATTCCTCCAGAGTCAAGCTGGGACCTCTGAAAGATCTTAAACCCACATTTCTTAGCAGCAGCGTCCCAGTTGAAGCAGTTTGATTACAACTTTGGAAGATTTATGAAATTATATCGGCAAAAAAATCCCCCCTCAGCTGATTTTTGGTGAAGCTTGGGAGATGGGAATATCGTGGTTAAAGCTAGAAGCTCTATTATGGAGGAGGGTTTTTTGCCTTCTGAACGCAGTACCATTGGCTGGAATTCTTCATGAATAATGTCTACTGCCAATCCAGACTTTTGTTGATTGGGGGTGGCTACAACTATTTGCAAAGATCCTGCCCCCACCCCGGCTGCTTCCTTCTTTCTTTATCTTAATGCATTGTGGGTAAAGTGTTTCTGAAGAGCGCTAGATCAGTGGGGGTGATATTGCAGCAAATTGTTGCAAATAATTGACTCGTCAGTAGAGGAGTTGTTAGGCAATCCTAATTAAAAAAAATGAAACCATATTGATTTATTTGTTCATACTTTATTTATTTATTTATTTAATCATTTGCAATGCGCCAGATCCCACAGGCATCAGGGCGCAGAAGAATGAGAAAATGGGGAGGGGTGTAGGAGGAACAAAGAGGAGCAACCATCAAGACCAGAGAATTCGTGGAACAAAACTGCCTTCAGCCGTTTCCCCAAGGTCAAATCATTAATATCCGCCCGCAGGTCTTTAGGAAGCTTATTCCAAGCTGTGGCAGCTTGCACCGGGAAGGATCTACCACATCCTCTAACTTGTTTATTTTTGGGGCACACCAAGCACAGAGTATCACTAGATCTGGTACTGTGTGTCCGTTTTTGCACGACAATAACATCCTTTAGACACGCTGGTGCATAACCATTAAGGTACTTATGCACCTTGGTATTCACTTTAAAACAGATTCTGTCTTCCACAGAAAGCCAATGGAGATTCCTTTGATGAACTGAAATGGACTTGTGTTTAGATATTCTCTTAGCAATGCGCACAGTGTCATTCTGCAGAACCTGAAGCTCCCCTATGCTGCCCTTGCTGGCACCTGCCAGCAGAGCACTACAATAATCTATCTTGGGCATGATCAGGGCTCTGACCAATATGGTACAGTTAACTTCTGAGAGATATGGTTTCATCAATCCAAGTAGTCTCAAGTGATACTGGGTTTTTACTAATCACATGATCAATATGTGCCTCCGAACTAAGTGAGAATTCGAAAACCACCCCCAGCATCTTAACCTTGCTGACTGAGTTGATACACTGATTCTCAATATGGAAGCCTGAGTATTTAGCAATGATTTTAGCCTGGGCTTGGACAGATCCAAAGATAAGAAGCTCCGTTTTGGTTGCATTCAGATACATACCGTTAGACTCCATCCAATTTTGATTGGATTTGTTAGTCCGGGAAATCCTCTCAACGTCTTTTTCATACTCCCCACTCAGCTCCATGACGAGCTGAGTGTCACCTGAGTAATCTGTAAAACATACTGTCTGCTCATTCTGCCTGTCACACAACGGGCGACAGAAAGGTTAAATAGGGAGGGAGAAAGGCAAGCTTCCTGAGGCACCTGCATTTGAGCGGCTTGGGGTTTGAACAAACATCTCCCCAAACGACTCTGGACAACCTGTTGTCCAGAAAGGATTAAAACCAGGCAACCGCATCACTGGTACAGTTTCCCATACTAGATAGCCGATGGATGAGATTTTCATGGTACACAAGATCAAAGGCTGCTATTAAATCTAGTAGCATCAGCAGCCCTGATTTACTTGTGTCCATGAATTTAAGCATTTCAGTCTGAAGATCTAACAGAGTGCTTTTGGTCCCATGCAAAGCCCTGAATCCAGACTGCCGAGGGTGGAGAAATTCAGCATCCTCTAGATGTTCCTGGAACTGTATCGTAGCAATCTTATCAATTACTTTGAGCAGAAAAGGCAGATTTGTAATGGGCCTGAAGTAGGTAAACACCTTGTAATCTAATCCAGGTTGATTCTTTAACAGGGGAGTCAACAACACACGTTTTAATGAGTCAGGTACTTGAAAGAAGCATCAACAAAGCAGACTAGAAAGGGAAGAAAGAGCTCATAGTTTTCAGAATGACTTTAGAGGGAAGAACTTCCCCGGCACCAGTGGTGGGTCTCATTTTCTTTTAGCATTATGGCCAGACCCTCTTTACATACTGGTTTAAAAAAGTAAGAAGGCCTGTCTCGATGGACTGACACCTCAGATCTTGGGGTACAATGGTCTAATCAATACCACACAAGTTGCCGGCAATAAGAGACGGCGCAGCAGTAATTTTATCCATAAAGGCACTCTGAATTGCTTCACAATCACCTTCCGAAGGAACGACCTGTTGTACCTGTGCTTTCAGTTTTTCTAGGTCTCTAAGAATCCCAAATATTTTTTTTGTATCATTTTTAGATGTGGCAATTTGATTATTAAAAAAGTTTTTTTTTTTTGCTGAAAAAATCTCTTCACGGTACAGCCTTTCCAGGTACTTCCAAGCAGCTTTATTACTTTGTGATCTATTATTTTCAGATTTAGATCTGTATGGACTGAACTGAGGACTGAGCTAATGACGTATTGGTGTTTTAATGACCCCTTTAGCTGGTCAATTAACATTTTTAATGTACTCTTCCCTTTTTTAAAGAAGCATCCATCCAGGGATTTTAGATTAAAAAATGTGGAGATTTAAGCTAAATCTGTTACCGACAATGGAGGTGTTGGGCATTAGGGGGAATGTCCCTAGGGGCTCCCGTTTGTGTTGATATTGTTTGAGTGAGGATGAATGTTTAAAACATCTGTGTATAATCTGTCCTGCGCTAGACCCACGGCAGAGGGAAGAAACATTTCTTTTTAGATTGTTCAATTTGGGAAGAGGATGCTTGGATTATGATGTTAAATTCAAATGAAATTTCGATTTTATCACGGGTTGTTGATTTTTGGGGCACTGTGTTCGATCTTAATCTATGCTACGAATGAATTTGTGTTTTATGAAATTTTCAGGAATGTACTAATGTTGAAATTCTCTATAATGTGCACGTTTGTTATCTGGAAAAAGTGTGAAAAGTCACATTTTTGATCTACAACACACAATAAAAACAATAAATATAATAATAATATTAATAATTGTGCAATTGCATATTAGGAAGTGGGTTGCCTTGCATCAGCAGCTCTGACAGGTGCCCCTTCATTGTCCAAATTCCAGTCTACTGGTGGCGCAAGATTAATTTGTGCTTCAAAGGAGGAGATGCCCTTCTTTTCTCTATTATGCGCACTCTATAAGACTTTCAAATCCTTACTGACCCCTCCATGGTTTCCCAGAAAAATGAGACATGGTTTAACCAATCTTGCAGATTTTTGTCACACAAGAGGACAATCAGAGATGTCAGGGAAGTCAGTACCTAGCACCACTGGTTCAGGTAAGTTTGGCAATACCCCAACCTGCATAGGATGTTTGATTTCCACACTTTGGTCTATGCTTCTGTAGTGGGGTATTGTTTAATGTGCCCCAAAGCACAGGATATGGGCACCCAGGCGCGATTCTTCTCCTAGCCCAGTGTGTGCAAACAGACATTGTCCATCAATGTTGTTGTGTGTTGCCATCTGCCCAATATTGCACTCCAAGAGATGTCACTGGCATTGTGTGGGGTCCTATACCTGGTTGTTGCCAGATACATTTTGCCAGCTCAACTCTCCACTTTGAAAATTCTTTTCCTTCTGGTTTTCACTGTACTTTCCCTTTGGGAAAAATGCAGAAATAGAACTGAGATTGTCTTGTGTTTAGTCTGGAAGAGTAAGCCATGCCTTTTAGTGGTCTGGCATTTTTTGATTGGTCCTGGCAGTCGGATGGATCGAGCTCATTGGTAGGCAGTTCCAGTATTAATGGACTTTGTGAAAGGCAGCCGTTGGTGCTGAGAGACCAGACAGTAGATTGGAAGGGAGGGCCTCTACAAAGTTCTCCAGATATCTTCTCTGTGATAGCTGGTAACATAGTGCCTGATGACTTGTGCCATTTGTCTCACTGGTCCCTGTTCAATAGAATAACTAACAAAGGTGTCTCATTGTGGTATTGTCAGCACAAATTAGTTTGCAGGATTCTTCATCGTGCCCCATCTTTCAAATACCACTTTCTTTATCTCTCATATGTTGTGGTCCCTTTAGGTTTGGTGGCTTGGTAAGTGGTCTGCATATCACCAGATAATAGCACAGTGATACAGTGAACCCATCTCTTAAGGGCCCTGGCAGCATTGTGAGCAACCCGTTTGTGGTCCATGAATAAAAGCATTGGGGCATCTCTGGGTACATAATTTTGGAGAACAAAGGCACCTGAAGTTGCACCAGGGAAGAGACAATAACAAGGCACGGATGAAGAAGGGCCCTTTGACTTTCTTCTCTTGTCTTTGTTCCTCTGACTGCCAGACCCTGTTGTAGCACCTGCTAGTTGGCTGATGATCAGCCTGAGCTACTTTGAATTGGTGTTGGACCACATGTTGAAGTTGTTGCTTTCCCTCAGAGGTGGGTTTGATGAGGCTCTATGTGCCGGGCATTGTCTATCCCATTCTGACACCGCTCGTCATGCATTGCAGGAAAAAGAGGGCCACTTTATTATTATTATTTTATTGGATTTACTTCTTGGTTTGTATTCCCTCTGGGTAAAAGAACAAGAAAGGAAAGCAAGCTCTTGTCAACTAAGACCCCCAGGTACCTACATAGTTGACATATAATATAGTGGACAGTCCTACCCATACATCTCTCTCATTAAGGATAACATTCTTGCTAGAAGGAGTCAGCATCAGGTAGAGGTGTTTCCTCATGATTCCCCCCACTCGGCTGAATTGCACACAATAGATTAGCAGGTTTGAAGGTTTCTCCCAAACCTCCCAAGCACTGTGGGCCTGCCACTGATTTCTTAGAGGGCCCCAACTTCTTGTGTGACTTAGAGGTATCACCCCATGTCTGACACTTCGGATCGCCCACCCAAACCCATGGATGCATTCCTTTGTGCAGGCTACTCCACCCTTAATAGGTTTCCAGGTCTAAGGGTGTGTGTTTGTGTGTGATCCCACAACTTGATCTCCCCTGGGTTCCTCTTCTCCCCTCCGGTTGTCAGCGCTGTCTGTATGAACTGCCATCACAGCGAGGTAATATCCCAAGTGAATGTAGATTCCTACCCCAGTTAAGGTCCCCATCATCCTAGTAGCAGGGAAAGAAGGGTAGATAATGGTTGGCTCATCCTAAAACAGGGTCTGCAACCTTTGCTTTCCTGCTGCTTTAGACTATAACTCTGCATAGTCAATGGTGAGGGATCATAGAAGGTATAGTCCAACACATCAAGAGAGTTGGAGGCTGCAAACCCCTGCCCTAAGGCATGCAATGACCCCCTTGGCATGGTCCTACCCATACCCCCTTGGTGGTGCGAGTGTGCCTTTCCAGGGCACCTTTCGTACACTTGGATTTCAGGAGTGAAATCAACAGCAATCCCATCCCAGACTCTAGTGAGTAAGAGAACCCCAAACAATAATTTTCATAGGTCACTGTGGGAATCTTGAGGCAATTATTTCAATTCACACCAGGGAATGTGGTTGAACAGTTCTTTATTTTTGAGTGAGAATGGTCATTATTTTTTCCAGGATTGGTGTTTCTGAACACAAACAAGGTCAACCACCTTAATGCACCAGCCTCTCAGCAATCACCTCCTTCCACCTCCAAACGTATCCATGACTGCATGGGCCTCGGCGCGTCTACCTTTATAGACTACACTCCAGAACTTTCACCTCTAACTCTGCCAGGTCTCACCTCCCTCTGAGACTGTCCAGACGAGAATCACAGAGTAGCCCTCCTTCACTTAAAACCCCTGCCTTGAATCAGCACCACTCACCACCCACTGGCAGTGTAAAAACAGAACCCCTTAAATGCGCACTGATCAATGTGAGAGCTTTAAGTACCCATGCCATTGAAATCCATGATCTCATCCACAAGCTGCACCCAGACATCCTGACCACCACAGAGTCCTGGCTGCATGATGCCTGTGGCCCACAGCTTTCCCTGGCCATCCCACCCAACTATGCTGTCTTCAGGTGCAATAGGGGGGGCAGTAACCCTCATAGCTAAATTCTCCCTCCAAATCAGGACCTGTGCCCTACCCGCCACCCCAGGGTATGAAATGTTGCTCCTGAAGCCGACTACAGACACTCAAACCACATTTAACTTGTTTCTAATCTATAGACAATCGAATGGACCCAGCCTCCCAGACCTTGATATCCCGCTCCTTATCACACCTTTCATGAAAACAGCCACCAATGATCCTTGATTGGATACTCTCGGCCAATGCCACCATCGACATAGCCTGCCTTGACCCGGTGCATTGGTCAGGTCACCACCTCGTCCACTTTAATCTCTCCCTGTCTAAGCTCCACAAAACCCTGATACTGCCATGGAGCCCCATACAATTATGCAACACACGTGACCTCAAGCATGAGGACATGAGGCAATCTCTCCTCTCTCTGCTCAGCACCACTGACCGATCCCATACATATTCTGCCTCTGAACTCGCCAACCAATACCACACCAGCCTGCTCCAGGCCCTTGATCTGCATGCATCGATCAAAACTAAAATCCCAAAACTGCACAAACCTAACAATTCCTGGTTCTCTGAATTACTTGTTCACGTATGCAGTCAAAAAGAGCCCCTGAACACTTATGCAAAAAAGAAACCTTTCCCAATCACTGCACAGCACTTTCCTTAGCTGCCTGCACTTATAAGAAAGCTGTTTCCAACTCCAGGTCCAATAGCTACAATGATAGCATTTCTGATGCCATCTCATTATAGTAGATAATTATCTGCAATTCTTTGAGAGTTGGATACTTCCCTCCTCCCCCGGCAGCATTGGCACACGATCTGACAAAGACTGGTGCACCAGCTACAAGATGTCCTCACCCACAAAATCGTGTCCTTACTCACCAAGATCAGGGCCAAAAAGGCCCTACTCACGAGCAAATCACCCTGCTTTGACTCAGATACCCTCCCTACCGGGACCCACATCTATAGCACCCTCCCTTTTGCATTCAGCCTAGTTTGATCAAGATCAAGCAGCTGCCATTATTAGTGCGCTGAAACCTGCAAACTGTAAAGACAACTCCTGCCCAGCTCATATAGTGAAACCTTGTGCCCCAACGCTTACCCCTATCATCACTGGGTTTGCTAACGTGTCTTTTTCTATCGGTGTTGTGCCCTCCAACATCAAACCTGCCTGGATCACACCACTACTAAATAAATATCCCTTAACCCCGCCATCCCTACTAACAATCGCCCCAGCACTACTGTGCCATTCCTACTCAAAAGTCTTGACCGCCTAGTTTATGATCAAGTCCAGCAGTTTCCGCAGGAAACTCCCCTTCTTGGCAATAGGCAATCTGGCTTCCGCCCTAAGCACAACACGGAAATGTCTCTTCTAGATCTAAAAATACAAATGGATGCCATCCGTGACTCAGACAAGCTAGCTATCCTCAGCTTGCTTGATCTCTCGGCAGCATTCGATCTAGTCGACCACAACATCCTATGGCACCACTTCCACTTCTCTCTGGAAGTGACCTTGTGGATCAAATCCTTCCTTAGTGGCCACACTACATGAGTATACATAGGGGAATCAGCAGCTGATCCTATCCCCGCTCCACTCGGCGTGCCGCAAGGGTCGTGTCTCTCTCCTACTCTTTATAACACTTACACTAAATCACTTTTTGACCTTCTGGACTCCAGGGAGATCATCTACACACATTTTGCAGATGATACTCAAATACTTACCCCACTCTCAGGAGACTACAACTAAGACACTATCACAACCAACACAGTCTACAGCACAATCCAAAACTAGATGGCCACTCATAAGCTATGCCTAAATGATGAAAACACTGAGCTTCTCATCATTGGCTCCCCTTTTCAGCACAGACACCTGGACTCATCAGCCAAAGAAATGCACTAACTTCATCCACTGCCTACACAGCAAGACGTATCTCTCTAAGTAGACAGTTTATCTCACTAAGTAACTGCCTCACGCTTGCACTGATCCTTACCAAAGTCGACTACTGTAATGTGCTTCGATTGGGCACCTCATCCAACAACATATTCAAGTTCCAACTACTCCAAAATAAAGCGCTCTGCACTGCACTCAGGCTCAAACGGTCTGACTGGATCTCTGCTACTAGACGCAGCTCCCACTGGCTCCCCATAAAAGCCTCGATGGATTTGATTTCAAAACTCCATCCATCGATCACTGCTGTATCCATAATGAGGCCCCCCTCTACCTAAACAACTGTGTCATCCAAGTTGTATCAGCGCATAAGCTCAGATCCAGAACGAGCATCTCACTGTTCACCGCACAATTCAAGAGTAAAAGAGCAGGCAGTGTCAACTTTGGCACATTAGAAAGGTACAATCATTCTCAACCTACAAAAAACTTGTCAAGACTTGGTTGTTTGACAAAGTTGAGTAACCGCTGACCTACATGCCATGATTATGTCTCTTACTTTATACTGTACAAACCGCTCTGATACCCTTGGGTCTGACCGTTTCAGAAATGTAATAAATTAATAAATAAGTCCTAATCATTCTGGCTACCCTATGCTAGTAACACAAATGCTCCAACACTAGCCAACCCAAGCGTTCTCAAGCCTTACCTTAAGAAGCCATTAGTAACAACAATCAAACATCAGCAAAAATATCCAACAGTTCCTGAGAATACTCCTTAAGGAGGAGCTACTCACAGTCTGGACTTCAGCCATCCTCTCTGCTTTTGCCTCTGGACTTCAAGACCTTTCATAGGAAAATGATTATAGCACTATTGCTTCATAGGCAGACTGTGGCTTGGCAACCTTCAGTGCTATGTATCTTTCTTCTCTGTGTCATGTTTAAAGCAAACCTCTCTGAATGTGGGTTTATTCGTAAGGTGTATTCAGTCTTCCCTAGACCATATAATTCTTAGCCTTTCACTACTGCTCACTCTTGGACCTTTATTTACTTTAGGATTTACCACAGGTCTTTCCTGGATCATGGCTTTCTCAGGATGCCCATCATTTCTCTCCTGGAACCTTGGCTTTCTCAGGATTCACAAGAGGCCTTTTCTGGACCTTGGCTATTTTAGGATGCAAAACAGGTCCGGTCTGGAACATGCCTTTCTCAGAATATACAGGAGTTCCGTCTTGGACCTTGGCATTCTCAGAATTCACAAAAAGTTCCATCTGGTCCTTGGCTTTTCCACATTTGACAACAGGTTTCTCCTGGATATTGGCTTCATCAGGACTTCAGCTTGTCTTTCTCAGGATTTACAGCAAGTCCCTCATAGACCTTGGCTTCCTCAGAATTCACAACTGGTCCTTCTGAACTGTGGTTTCAGGCTTGGCAATGGGGCACCCTTGAATTTTGGTTTCAGGATTTGCGTTAGACCCCTCATGGATCTTCGTTTCCGGCTTTCAAAAGCTTCAGTGAGTACCCTCCTTTCTGGGTCCTTGTCAGGCAGTCAATATTCTGTCAATCTCCTCCTGTTGGTCAGATTTAAGTCTATTTCCCAAGGCCACTGATGGTAAGCCCCAAGACCTGTCTAGCCAATTATCCTAGGGTCTTAGAGGTGCACCATGGTACCACTATGAAATACCACCTCTCTGGGCTCTCCAGGTATTGGCAGCTTCTAGAAATATGTGGCAAGTGTACAGGATCTCTATTGCCCTCTTCCAGGTTGCAATATCCTTGAGGTCCATCCAGCATTCTGCCATCCCCCAGCTGGGTACTAGCTTTCCAGTTTCCTCTTGTTGCAAGGGAGTTTTGTGCCGCACATCTTCCTGCACCAGGATTTTCATCTTTATTGACATTTCCCCCCAGTCCTTTCATACAGCTGGGTTGTTGCAGTTTTTCCAAGCAATTTCTGATTGGTTATTCTCATGTTTTTCTGAATCCCCTTTCGGGATTGGTTAACTCTTTTTGAATTCCAAATGGTCCTTATTATCTTATTGTTAACCTACGCTCCCATTTTCTAATCACCTGATAAAGTAACGGTTGGGTAAATTTGGGCCGCTAGACTTCACAGACGTTGGTACAGTTCAGCGGCATATTGTATTTCGCCTTCTCAGAGGACTTACCGTGCAGGTCTTAGAATCTTTTGGGGGTTTTGTTTTCCGATAGTACGGTTATTCGTTTCTTTCGCAGTTGTATGTAGCTCTGCAGTATGACTCAGAGAGAGCTGGTTGTACTTGGCCTCATGCATTTTGGTTGTTTGAATCTAGATTTTGAGCTTTATCCTTATTATCCTCAACAGAAATGGTCTTAAGGTCAATTCTTTGGTCATGGTCAACTGCTTTAATTTCGGGAGCTGATGTAATTCCTTGCACTGTAACAGAATGGCCTGAGCTATGGGATTCTCCGGCCTGTGAGGCTTTGTGAGGATAGAATTTACTGCGCCTCTGGAAGGCACATTATTAGCGTCCAGACAAATCCAGTCCCTGCTGTCTTGCTTCATACCCATATAAATATGCAGAGTTTGGACAACTCACCAGCGCTACCAATTCATTGTCATTGAAACATAGGATGCTATACGCCACTTGGTTGACCCTGCAAGTAGATGTTACGAAAAACATGATACAAACCACAACTAGATCACTCACCCAAATTTACAGGAACATTATAATTCCACATTACCACAACAAGCTTGCATGTTCATTGACTACTAGCTGCCCTTTATTCATGTACAATTCCAAAAACACATAAAACATTAAAAGCACAGATATGGTTTTACTGAGATAGTGGCTTTGGGACAATTATACTAGGGAGTTAGGGACAATTTAGATCTGACAATTCACATTTATCCCCATGGGGTTGCTCAGTTGAAGGAAATGGTGACCATCTCCCTGACTAGTCAACTCTCTCTATCCTGTCAGATCCTTTTTCTTTGAACTGTCCCCCTCCTGACTTGTCTTCCAACCCTCAATGCCCCTCAATGCTCCCCTTCTTCCACCTTCCCACACTATCATTCTTCTCCTCTGCCTTTTCCATAGTGTTTTGAAAAAGCCTGAAGGAACTATTAAGTTCCACACAAGAAACCTACATCCATGCATCATGTCCCTCATTCATCTCATCCAATTGATCCTTTGCCTCCCAAAATCGCCCGAGTCTCTTCATAATGACTCTCATCAATCACACACATCAAATGTTCATATTTCTGAGGCCCCCTACTCAATAAAACTAATGTGACTCCTCCCACTCAGGTCTGCTTTTTCTACCACCAAATCTACTTTCATACTTAGGAATGGGTCAATCAGCTAAGCACAGATCCAGCAAGATATTTAGAAGGGAAAGTAACTCAGATAACATGAAGAGTATTCTTTTATTTTTTATTTTTTAGTTTTTTTTAAATGTGTTGTGCATAGAGTTATAAACCTTTAGCACACAAATAAATACATTATTATTACACACACATTCTATTTCATATTCTCAGGCAAAAATGGTATTTACCAGAGGGCTGGAATAAAGCATACTCTTCATATCTAGAAGAAAAGTCAAATCCCATAGCCATGTAGTCAATCCAGGGGTCCGTTTTCTTTTATACATGTTGATTAACAGTCTCCACCATCTCCGGAATACTAAAAGGCTTCATAGAATTACCAGGTGCGCTTCCTGGGGTGTTATTTATTTATTTTGATATTTATACAGCGCACCTAACCCAAAGGCACCGGGCCGCTTTTCTTGCATACGAAGTTACAACAGTTTACAGAGTTACGTAAGTAAGGTGATCATTTACAGTTACAGTGATTTTACATTATTATATACATTATTTACATATTTGGTTCCACATGCTACTTGCGACAGTACAATATATACAAAGAAATGTGGGTAGTTTAGTTATATTGTATTGCTCTTGGGATATTGCTTTAGGAAGACATTGGAGTGGGGATTTGAAGAGCTCCGGATAATTCATCTGTTTTATGCATCTGAGAAAACAGAGTTTATAAAAAGTTTTAATGTTTCATTGTCCAGCACTGTTAGGGAGAATTCTCATTCTATGGCTAATTTCCCTTACCTAGTGAGTCCCCCAGCAGCTTTTCTGGGTTTCTGGAGTTTATTTTTGCCACTTGGTAAGGGTGTGAGCTTTTCCCCCACTCTTACCTGTGTTTTGCCATGTGTATTTCATCTGTTTTTGGGATTGTGGACTGTGGAGTTCCCCACTTCAGTAGCCCCACTCTTTTGTGTGTTACACAGCACCTTCAGTGCAGTAACACAGGGTTGTCTTTTAGACTTCCCATCGACTCCATTTCTGGGGCTGACTACTGTCCCCCAGAAAAGGGTAAAGTTGCCATTCACTTTACATAGTCATTTAACCACAGATCCAGTGCACCCCATTTTACATGGAGTATTGGAAAGGGTTAATTCTTAGCCCTTTTTTATCTGTACCTATTGGAGCATTGTTTTCGCTCCCTTAACATTAAGACTTGGCTGGTGGCAGTGGTATCTACCCTAATTTTCCTACCTCGATTATATTACATAACGTGGTATTGTTTTAGGCTATTTTAGTAGCCTCGAACTTTAAACCTGCTAGCCCAAATACTTTTTATTTCGGCTCCGGTTGGGTTTAATCGCAATTTCTTCTTGTTAACATCCTTCTTGGGTCTTTCTTTGCGCGACAAAGCAGGTTTGCCTCCTTTGTTCACCGACCTTTGGCTGGCTTCTGACCAGAAGCCCTCCTTTGGCGTCTGGGTGTCTAGGTGGGCTGAATGTGAGGGAGGGGTGTAGGCACCCCCTGCACAGGGTCTCCTTGGAGACCCAAGTCACACTTTGTGTTGATTGGATGAGGTGGTTGTCTGGCTGGACAACTCCCCTGCTGAGTGATTGACAGCCAGGCTGTGTGAATGGGGGATTTTGGCATAAAAGGCGGGACTCTTGGGCTAGATGTTAGGGTCACCACTGGAACTGCAAGGAACTGAAGAGAAGCAGAGAAGAGGACAGCTGCTGCAACCCCGTGTCCCGGTGAAGGCCTGCTTCAGTCCTGAGCTATCTACCCTTCAACGACAAGAGAAGATCCAGTCCGGTGTCTTCTTCCCTTGAGCCTGGTGGGATCAACCAGCTTGTCTTTTCTTCAGCCAGAGAATCCTCTCCTGGGTTGAAATCACTGCTGTGCTGTAGTGTTCTGGATAGCCATCAGAAGAACCCTCCCCCGATTTAAAGGAGCGCACCTTTTATTCATCGTTGTTCTTTTTCGCTGCTGCTGGCCTCATCCCTGGGTAGTGCATATCGCTCCAGACGTCCTCTTTCTTGTCCCCACGACTGAAGCCGCAGGAACCGTGAGTCTGCAGGAACTACCAGGAACAACTGCCGTGGCACCAGCTTTTCTCCAACGGAATAAGGTACTGTGCAACCTTGGTCATTCTCTCCGTCTGACCAGCCGGAATCAGGGTGAACCCTTTTCCTCTATGAAGATTTGTTCTTTCTTCCCTCCTTCTTATAACTTTTCCTTCCATTTGACAATCTTACGAACTCTTGGCATCTCGAATCTCGAACTGTTCAATGTGTGATCCTCAGCAGCTGAGCATCTGCTCCATTGACACTGGCGCAGGCCTATTGACTTTAATCTGTATCTAGTCCTCGAGTCTCCTTGCCTTGAAAAAGTATTGCCTTTGATTTTTATTCACTTTTCCCTTGTTTGAAATTCTTAAGTACAAAGTGTTTTTTAACTTCGTGAGCATTTCTATTCGCAGGTACGCGTTATTATTACAACACCGGTCTGTCAAATCCTAATGTACTTACCTGGAATTTACTGGCACAAGTGGAATTGGTTGTGTGTAGTGTATTTTACGTGTGGTTTCAAATTCATAGAAGTGAAGTGTTTTACAACAGATGTTTTAAAAATAAATGTACTTATATTTTTTACCTGAAACCTTGAGTCAGTGTTTGCTTGACTCACAGTAATTGTGGTCCCTTTGTGTAATCGCTGCTACTGCTCATATACTCTTGAGATAAGCCTCGCTGCTCTGCTAGTGCTACCACTTTAATATAGTAGTACAGGCTTGTACCAAAGGTGAACTTGTATTACCACCTGTAGTATTAATTGTGTGTAGTGGTCCCTAAGGGCACTGCACAGGATTCTGCCTAACACTGGTGTACAGCAGTGAGAATTTGAAAGTAGAGTGATTACACTTAGAGTGCTGCTATTGCTTTGGGTCAACTAACCACAAGGCTAAACACCACAAATTGTATTAACTAAGAAATCATGTCAAATATGGAAAGCTACACTGAAGAGGGTCTCTCAAACTACAGTGCTGAGGTTCTGAGAACCATGTGTAGGGAGAGAAATCTTTCTGGTCATGGAAAGAAATCTGAACTGACTGCTAACTTATTAGGAAAACAAAGTCTGGAGAGTGGGTCGTAAGGGCCTACCCCTCCAGCAAATGTGGATACTGATGTTTCTGATTCTGAGAGTGTTGAAGAAGAGATAGATAACCCTTTGTTAGGAGTTCCAACCAACTCCTTGCCTGCTCAGCAACCACAACCTCTGTCCACAGGGACCCCCACAGGTCCTACACTTACTCCTGAGTTCATTGCACTAGAGAAAATGAGACTTGAATTAGAAGTGAAACGTATTGATGCACAAACTGCCATGAAACATCAAGAGTTAAGGCTCAGAGAAATGGAGCTGAACCATGAACTGGAAATGAAGAAATGGTCTGTAAAAAATGCTTCTCTCCCAGATTCTTCTAGGTCTTCAAGCACTAAGAGAACCTGTATGCCAAAGGAAATGATTGGTATGTATGAGACTAAACTTGATGTTTTGGATTTGTTAGCAAAGTTTAAGTACAATTATGGGATTCAAGGTATCTCAGGGAATCAGTTGATTCCTTGGCTTTTCTCTAGGCTTCCCCCTGTTGTAAGTGATGCTGTAATGGAGTTGGGGGAGGAGGATAAACAGGATTATGAGTGTGTAAAACTAGCATTTATAGCTAGATTTGGGAAGACCCCTTCCCAGTACCTTAAGAGGTTTAGAACCCTCAAAAAGCATGATGGTACCCCTTGGGTGAATGTTTGAAAAACTTAGATGGTTGGGTTAAGGGTTACAAAGTAAATTCTTATGAAGGTTTGAGGAATCTTGCAATGTTGGAGTCTATTTTTTATGTCTGCTCCCATGAGCTTAGACAGCACTTGGCTGATTCAAATGAGATAGATCCTAAGAAGTTAGCTAAGGCTGGCGGCTTGTGGGTTGCCAACAGGGCTACTCACAAGGATTCTGGGGCAACTCAGAAAAAGGATGAGGGAAAGCAGCAAAAGAAAGACCACAAAGAGAATTCCAATAATTCCAGTTCAAAAGAGGGCCACAAACATAACCAGGGTAAGCCACAAGGGAAACCGAATCAGGCTAGTGTACCATCTGGTCCCAAACCAGTTGGAGGTCAGAACAAACCTCCATTCAATAGAGCATTTGGTAAATGCTTTGTTTGTGGGTCAACTGACCATGTGAAATGGGATCCCAGATGTAAGGGTAAACCTTCAGGGGTCCACACTGTCTCCTTAGCCTTCTCCCAGGTGGATGAAGTACCTATAGCCAGTGGAAACTTTCAGTTACTAGCTGATGAGCCCATGAGAGTCTCAGCTAGTGTTTTTTTAGTGTCCTTGGGTCTTTGGGAACAACAGAACTTAGATGTCTATAACTCAATCCCAGATAATACTAAAGAGTTTTACAAAGATAGTGTTCTTGTGAATGGCCAGGAGACCCCTGCCATCAGAGACACTGGAGCCAGCATAACTGTGGTTGATGCATGTTTTTTTCAAGGTGGAGGATGTTGCTAAGGCATCCAAACACCTAACCAAGTTAGTTGGAGGCCCTGTGCAAATGGTTCCCCAGTTACCAGCTCTCATCCAGTGTAATGACAATACTGTCAGAATACCTGTAAGTGTGCAAAATAACGTACCTGGGAGGGTCCTGCTGGGTAATGACCTTAAAACTCTTGGAGTTGTGTCTAGTACCCCCAGACCTCAAGCAGAAGGAAGCAGGAGCTCACAAGGTCTGCAAGGGAGAGAACCTTGAGAGGCTCTCCTGGGGACATGATAGATGAAACTATCACCCCAATCCACAGGACTTACTTACTGATATTGCAGGACAGGAAAAGACCAAGGGGAAACCCAAGTCTGCCAGCAAGAAACTAGCAAGCACTCCTGTGCCCAGAAGGACATCTTCAAGACTGTCCAAAGTCACCCATGTGACTCTTCCACCAGCTGATGCTGAGTGTGAGGTTCAACCCTGTATGGTTCAACTAGATACTGAGGAATCAGATCTAGAAGAAGATCTTACTCTGGTTGTAAATCTTGATCCTGTTGACCATCATGAGCTGCAGTCTTTACTGGCAGAAGGTGGACCCAACAGGGCAGAGTTCAGCAGAGGACAAAGAGAGTGCCCTGCTCTTGAAGGGCTTCGCCTACAGGCAGCTTCTCAGCTCAATGGGACTGGAGCCTGGAAAGTATAGGTTGCACTGGGAAGATGGTCTCTTCTACAGTGAACCACTGGAGTCAACCCCTGGAGACTGCAAAAGACTTGTAGTACCTCTAGTGAACCGACTCCAGTTTCTGCAGTTAGCCCACGAGATACCTTTGGCTGGTCACTTACGTTTTAAGAAGACCAAGGAAAGGCTCTCTCTTTTCTTCTACTGGCCTAAGATGGGTTCAGAAGTAGGCAAATTCTGCAGGAGCTGCCACACTTGCCAAACCTCTGGCAAGAGTGGAGTCAAGAATGTGGCACCCCTGGTAACTCTCCCAGTGGTGGGAGTTCCTTTTGAGAGGGTCAGGATTGACATTGTTGGTCCTCTTAACCCTCCCACATCTTCAGGCCACAGGTTTATCCTGGTTGTAGTGGATCATGCCACTAGGTATCCTGAAGCCATACCTATGAGGACTGTTAGGGCTCCGTTAGTGGCTAAGGCTCTACTTGGTATTTTTACCAGAGTAGGTTTTCCTAAGGAGGTGATATCTGACAGGGGATCCGATGTTATGTCCCACTACATGCAGGCCATGTGGAAAACCTGTGGAGTCATCTACAAGTTCTCTACTGCCTACCACCCCAAACCAATGGACTGGTAGGGAGGTTTAACAGAACTATCAAGAGCATGATAAGTGCTTTAGAAGAACGCCTTAAAAGAAAGTGGGACCTTCTACTGCCATGCCTTCCCTTTGCATATATAGAAGTCCCTCAGGATGGAGTAGGTTACAGCCCCTTTGAACTTCTCCATGGACATTCAGTCAGAAGTCCATTGGCACTGATTAAGGAGGGGTTGGAGAGTGCTCCTTCCCCCAAGCCAGTCAGAGTGACTGACTATGTGATAGGTCTCCGGAGGAGAATGTCACACATGATGGCAGAGGCAAGTGATAACTTGAAGGCTGGTCAGGCTCTGGTCAAGCATTGGCATGACCAGAAGGCTAACATGGTTGAGTTTACTCAAGACCAGCTTGTTCTAGTTATGGTCCCCACAAGGTGGCAGAGGGCCTTGCAGGACAAATGGATAGGACCCTTCAAAGTTGTGGATAAACTTGGAGAGGTAAACTATCTGGTGGATTTGGGCAATCCTGAGGAGGCTCCTAGAGTCTTTCACACCAACCGTTTAAAGGCTTATGTCTCTAGACCTGACATAGGAGCATTGCTCTTAGCTTCAGCTCAGGAGGAGGAAGAGAGTGAAGCTCTGCCTGACCTCCTCAGAGGCTTACCTTTAGATGAGCAAGTGGGAGGAGTTAATCTCTCTTCCAGTCTCACATCTGACCAGCCGGATGAGTGCAAGTTACTGTTAAATCAGTTTGCCTCCCTGTTCTCACTTTCACCAGGCTTGACCCCTTGGGGCCAGCATGATATACTCACTGGTGACTGTTGGCCTGTCAAAATCAGGGGGTACAGAATGTCAGACAATGTAAGAACCCATATAAGGAATGAGGTCAACAAGATGCTTGATCTCGGGGTTATAGAGCCCTCTACTAGCCCATGGTCTAGCCCAGTTGTGCTTGTACCAAAGGCAGGATCTAAGCAGTTAAGATTCTGCGTGGACTATAGAGCTCTGAATGCAGTCACCAAGACGGATGCCCATCCTTTGCCTAGGACAGATGAGCTTGTGCACAAACTTGGTGCAGCCAAGTACCTCAGCACAATCGACCTAACGTCAGGCTATTGGCAAATAGCCCTGACAGACCATGCCAAGGAGAAAACGGCATTCTCCACTCCAGCTGGGCTCTACCAATTCAAGGTAATGCCTTTTGGATTAAAGAATGCACCTGCTACATTTCAGAGGATGGGCAATCAAGTTCTGAATGGGATGGAGGACTTCTGCATGGCATACTTGGATGACATTGCAATGTTCAGCCCTACATGGAAAGAGCATATCGATCACCTAGGATATGTATTGCATGTTCTGGAACAGGCCCATCTACCATAAAGGTAAGTAAATGTCAAATTGGTCAGAGTACAGTGGTCTACCTTGGACATGAGGTAGGAGGAGGTGAAATAAGGCCATTGCCTAGCAAAGTACAAGCTGTACAAAACTGGGACACCCCTACTACTCAAACCCAAGTGTGACCCTTCCTAGGTCTCACTGGGTATTACAGGAACTTCATTGAGAACTATGGGACCATAGCTTCTCCCTTGAATGTCATCTCCTCTCCCAAATTCCCTAAAAATGTCAGGTGGAATGAGGAGTGCAATCAAGCCTTTGAAGGTCTAAAGAAAGCCCTTTGTCAAGCTCCAGTCCTAAGAGCTCCTGACTATCACCAATCCTTCATTGTACAAACTGATGCTTCAAATGTAGGTATAGGTGCAGTCCTTAGTCAACTGGATGAGAAAGGTAGGGAACACCCCATTTGTTTCATCAGCAGGAAGTTAAAGGATCCTGAGACTAGGTGGGCAACAATAGAACGCAAATGATTTGCTATTGTGTGGTCACTGAAGAGGTTTAGGCCATACTTGTATGATTCTACCTTCATTATTCAGACTGACCACCAACCCTTGTGATGGCTGATGCAAATTAAAGGGGAAAACCCCAGGTTACTCAGATGGTCAATCTGCCTGCAAGGGTTTGATTTTTCCATTGAGCACAGGAAGTCACCACCAAAATGCTGATGGTGTCTCTAGGATGTTTGTAACTGACTAGAGGTATGAGATCCATCCAGGAGTGGATTAAATCCTCCTGTCCCTTAGTCTGGGGGGGCGAGTGTTAGGGAGAATTCTCATTCTATGGCTAATTTCCCTTACTTAGTGAGTCCCCCAGCAGGTTTGCTGGATTTCTGGAGTTTATTTTTTCCACTTGGTAAGAGTGTGAGCTTTTCCCCCACTCTTACTTGTGTTTTGCCATGTGTATTTCATCTGTTTTTGTGATTGTGGACTCTGGAGTACACCACTTCAGTAGCCCCACTCGTTTGTGTGTTACACAGCACCTTCAGTGCAGTAACACAGGGCTGTCTTTTAGACTTCCCACAACTCCATTTCTGGGCTGACTACTGTCCCCCAGAAAGGGTAAAGTTTCCATTAACTTTACATAGTCATTTAACCACAGATCCAGTACACCCCATCTTACATGGAGTATTGGAAAGGGTTAATTCTTAGCCCTTTTTTATCTGTACCTCCTGGAGCATTGTTTTGCTCCCTTAACATTAAGACTTGGCTGGTGGCAGTGGTTTCTACCCTAATTTTCCTACTGCGATTATATTACATAACATGGTATTGATTTAGGCTATTTTAGTAGCCTCGAACTTTAAACCCACTAGCCCAAATACTTTTTATTTTGGCTCCGGTTGGGTTTAATCACCATTTCGTTTTGTTAACATCCTTCTTGGGTCTTTCTTTGCGTGGCAAACCAGGTTTGCCTCCTTTGTTCGCCGACCTTTGGCACGCTTCTGACCAGAAGCCCTCCTTTGCCGTCTTGGTGTCTATGAGATGAATGTGAGGGAGGGGTGTAGGCACCCCTTGCACAGGGTATCCTTGGAGACCCAAGTCACACTTTGTGTCGATTGGCTGGGGTGGTTGTCCAGGCTGGACAACCCCCCCTGCTAAGTGATTGACAGCCAGCTGTGTGATGGGGGATTTTGGCATAAAAGGCAAGGCTCTTGGGCTAGAAGTCAGTCGCCACTGGAACTGCAAAGAACCGAAGAGAAGCAGAGAAGAGGACAGCTGCTGCAACCCCGAGTCCCGGTGAAGCCCTGCTGCAGTCCTGAGCTATCTACCCTTCAACGACAAGAGAAGATCCAGTCCGGAGTCTTCTTCCCTTGAGCCTGGTGGGATCAACCAGCTCATCTTTTCTTCAGTCAGAGAATCCTCTCCTGGGTCGAAATCACTGCTGTGCAGTAGTGGTCCGGATAGCCATCAGAAGAGCCCTCTCCTGATTTAAAGGAGCGCACCTTTTATTTATCATTGTTCTTTTTCGCTGCTGCTGGCCTCATCCCTGGGTAGTGGAGATCGCTCCAGACGTCCTCCTTCTTGTCCCCACGACTGAAGACGCATGAACCGTGAGTCTGCAGGAACTACCAGGAACAACTGCCGTGGCACCAGCTTTTCTCCAACGGAATAAGGTACTGTGCAACCTTGGTCATTCTCTCCGTCTGACCAGCCGGAATCGGGGTTAACCCTTTTCCTCCATGAAGATTAGTTCTTTTTACCCTCCTTCTTATAACTTTTCCTTCCATTTGACAATCTTACAAACTCTTGGCATCTCGAATCTCGAACTGTTCAACATGTGATCCTCAGCAACTGAGCATCTGCTCCATTGACACTGGCGCGGCCTCTTGACTTTAATCTGTATCTTTGAACAAGTCCTCGAGTCTCCTTGCTTTGAAAAAGTATTGCCTTTGATTTTTATTCACTTTTCCCTTGTTTGAAAGTCTTAAGTACAAAGTGTGTTTTAACTTCGTGAGCATTTCTATCCGCGGGTACGCGTTAGTGTCGCAACACCGGTCTGTCAAATCCTAATGTACTTACCTTGAATTTACTGGCACAAGTGGAATTGGTTGTGTGTAGTGTTTTTCACATGTGGTTTTGAATTCATAGAAGTGAAGTGTTTTGCAACAGATGGTTTAAAAATAAATGTACTTATATTTTTTACCTGAAACCTTGAGTCAGTGTTGCCTTGAGTCACAGTAATTGTGGTTCCTTTGTGTAATCTCTGCTACTGCTCATATACTCTTGAGATAAGCCTGCCTGCTCCGCTACTGCTACCACTTTAACATAGTAGTACAGGCTTGTACCAAAGGGGAACTTGTATTACCACCTGTAGTCTTAATTGTGTGTATTGGTCCCTAAGGGCACTGCACAGGATTCTGCCTAACAGGCACCAGATGCTGGACTGGGTTAGAGGATCCCTAACCAATATATCCTTTTACTCCATCTCATAATACCATGCGTCTGCAATCGAAATTACCCCCACCCCACCATGTTTTCCCTAGTTACTAAATCGGGAAGCATAAAAACATGCCGCCATGATTGACAATAAACTCATGAACCTGAGCTCAGTTATCCATGTGTGCTTGTTTGATAGTAATATGTGACCTGCTATCAAACCTCCTCATTGCTCCTCCATGCTGAATATCTGGGCAAGTCGTGTGGGTGGAATTTTAGATTTGTGAGAATGGCCTCTTCTCTGCCCTTCTTAATATTCTTATCACAACCCATCTGGTATTCCTTGTCTTGGAGCGACCTTAGGATTACAGAGTTCCCACTCCAATTGTCAAGTCAGTCTGTGGGCCATATGGTGGCCCTGGGCTCAGCAATTCCCAAATGTGGTAAATGTATGGCAGCTGATAGCACGACCTGAACCCCGGCACCTTACTTAAACAAGCGGCAGGGGTGGCACGGATTCTAGTGAGCAGACCAGCATTTTGAGCTGCGTGCGCTGCATTGTTCCCACATAGAACCGCCAAAAACTATAATATTCCGAGGAGAGAGTTCATACACCCCACCTGCACCTGGGTAGGGGGCCCATTCAGAGAACACCAACTAGTCTTTGTGGTGCTCCCCTCTTCAGCATTACGTACTATTGCTACTCCCATCCCAAATGCTAGACTGATTACTCTATTGTGCAGCGAGTCATCAATAAACTCAAGAAATTGGGCCCGCATTGGTTCATTCAAGCCTTCACCAGATCCCTCATTGGCACAGGACACAGGAAGGGGGGGAGTCTATACTACAAAAATATCAAGGCAGGGGTGGGCTCCTGCACTGGTAAGGGTGAGAAAGGGCTTGGATGGTGGTTTCCTGGAGATAACAGGGCATAACCTTTACTTTCAAACTCCTGCAGATGAAATTCCGGATACAGTGATAGAGGAGTTGATGGTTTCAGAGAACTGCCAGCATACATTATTTGCTCCCACAGACAAACAGAGGATCTGATGTCATTTGTGTCGGATTGTACGCTCATTTTCTTCCTCGCCGCTAGAAATGCAAAACAATCAATATCTGCAAACAGGTAAGTGACAGTCAGTGGGCCTCATTATATGTTTGGCAATAGCCGTGCCCTTATTAAGGGAACGGCTACCGCATACCTCGCTACCGGCCCCGGCACCCGCGAATGGACCATTACCGGTGGTTAATGATGTGGTCAGTCCCTTAGCATTGAGTTCTTGGGGTATAGGGAATAACCCTTCCTTTTCAAGCATGAAGCAGCTAACCATCCATTACAGTGTTCTAGAAAATATTGTGGGCTGTATGAGTGTGCGCTACTTCTGGGCTTGTGAGCGAGTGGTAATACTGTCCTTTTTCTTGTCCAAATGCCAAATTTTTCTTTTTGTTCAGTTTCACACTAAGTTACCAAAACACACCCGAACATCAGAATTGGCGCCAAAGCTGCTGTTTAGCCATGTCTTTTCCTCCCTTCATACGACCTTGCCGGTACGGAAATAAAGTGCCGGTGATAATGTATACCGGCATTTTTCCAGACTGGCAAACTACAAGTCTTCTGGTAGGGGCTGTGATCTACCGGCAGGCCTGACCGGCTGGTAGATCAGGCCCCTACCGGCAGATAAATGCCTGATTCACCGGCACCGTTAGTAACTGTGCTGGTGATTCAGGCAACCCAATCCCAAGGAATCGATGTGGGCGGCTGTAACATTATTTGGTTAGACGTTGTGTACTTCAGTGGAGGCAGCAAGATGGTTTATTGTATTGTTTTGTATAAAGATTTATAAAGCGCGGCAAAGACCCTAAGGTGTCAAGGCGCTGAGGGCAGTGAGCCACCAGAGAGGGAGAAGCAGGAGGCCAGGCTAGGAACAGACAGGTTTATAGGTTCGAAGTCGAGCCTTAAGATACTGCCTAATGACCTTGCAGGGGGCCTCGTTTAGCACAGGAGCACACACCTGCGGACAGCGAAGAAGCACAAGAATCGACTCAGTCCTACAGTGATTACACTAGTGAATGTAGTGTGCTGGAAGTTAGAGACAGTGTAGGCACACTGCTATCCTCACAGATCACATTGATTAAGCAGTGTGGGCAGTGGCATACGTTTCCAGGAGGAGAATGTAGATCCATTTGATGTTCAGGACAATGTTTAAAAAGATAGTGCCATACATTCGTTGAGCTGACCATTTGGGCAGATGGTTGTCATGGAAACATGGACTGCAAGGAAGTGCTAGCTCTATTCATGATAGGAGAAACAGCTACTAGATTTCAGTGCAAAGCATTGCCATCTGCTAGACAAGCACACAACTTACTAAGCAGGCAGATTCTAGCACATAAGGGTCATTACAGAACTACATGCAGAGACACTGGGGCAGATTCTCAAGAGGACGCGGGGGAGGCACTTCTTTCATTTGCATTTATTTGAGAAATGTGCAGATCTCCTTATGCGCAAAGGTGACCTGTGCATTTCCAGGGGGCTGTACTGCAGCAGAAATGCTGCTACCGCTAGAAATGCAAGTGTGACAACAGCTCTCTTTACTGCTGCTTTCACATGTCAAACAAAATGCACGGCAGGGGCAGACCTGGCGCTGTCATGATATGATAGGTTATTTATAACGCACTTAAAACCCAGAGGTTTCTAAGTGCAGACCCGGGGATCGAACCTGTGCGGCTCTGCGTCGTCTTGCTTCCAAGGCGAACCCGTTGCCGCTGAGCTATCCTCCCGAGACAAAATGCATTTCACCTCCCCATGCACCTGCACAGATCAGGTTTAGTGGAACGTGACTATTTTCTATTTGTTTCAAAATACATCCCACTTATGGGTTAGGGATGCACATTGAAATGCACAGAAATGACTCCCTATTTGCGGAAAAGGAGTACAAAAGGGCATCAGAATGTGTACATCTAAGACAAGCACATTAAATGCCCTTTGTGGGTTGGGCTGCCCCTTCTTTTGGTTCAAGTGATGAAATGCGCTTACACATCTGCTCGCTTGCACCCAAAAAGGTTTTGGGAATCTGGACCACTACCTCACTCAATGAGTAAATGCTAATTAGGTACAATTGTTGACGTGCTCGCGCAACATGCAAACACCTGGGCTCGTTCTCACAAAAGAAGTAACAGACAGCAACTCAAATGCATCTGCTTTTTCGTTGCATGTTTGTCAGTTTCTCTGTCACTATGGTCACTTGTGTTAAGAATTTGGCAGCAGTGATTGAGAGGACAATGGGGTCATCCCGAGTTTGCCTATATCCTGGCGGTAAATCCACCAGGATACCGGCAAACGGACCTACCCTTACTGCACTTGATGTCCCGGTATTACCGGGATATTACAGATGCCTGCAATGGCAGTCCTTCCCATTCCATGGTAGTACCAATGCCAGTAATACAGGTTTTTTTGCCAGTTGGGGCCTGATTTAGCTCCAGCTCTTGGCTGGAGGTAAGTAAGTAAACCCCCACTGGCAAACTTGTACTCTGCCGGTCGCGAAACTTGCTCTAATATGGAAATACTGGCATTTTTTTCTGGACCGGCAGAGTCGGAATGAGGCACAAAGTCTGTTTCTACGCTAGACATACAAGAATCTTCTGCCCCAATGAGGCAAGGACCTTCAAGGGAAACACCCAAAATATGACTGAGGGCCAAAAGACTGAAGCCCAAAAGTCCGGCCAACTGCTATAAAC
Organism: Ambystoma mexicanum; assembly: GCF_040938575.1. NCBI lineage: Eukaryota > Metazoa > Chordata > Amphibia > Caudata > Ambystomatidae > Ambystoma > Ambystoma mexicanum. The sequence goes on from NC_090929.1 coordinate 1,095,317,242, forward strand.
CCATTACCAACTCCGAAACCGCTAGACAATACCTCCTTCTACTTTCGCAAAGTATCCACCAAAGAAGTTGAGAAAGTCATCCTCACCCTCAAACCTTCCAATTGCCAGGGCGACCCATGCCCAGCCCAAATCATAAAAGACGCTGCCCGTGATCTCTCACCTTTCATTACTAAACTTATAAACGCCTCTTTCACATCAGGCACCATACCCAGCAACCTGAAACATTCCTGGGTCCTCCCCCTCCTCAAAAAGCAAACTTTGGACCCCTCTATCCCAACTAACTATCGCCCTATAACCACTGTGCCATTCCTATTGAAAATACTAGATAAAGTTGCCTACCAACAAATTCAACACCACCTGGAACTAAACAAAATCCTAGGAGTCCGACAGTCCGGCTTCAGACCACAACACGGTACTGAGACTGCACTCCTAGACCTCAAGGCGCAAATAGACACAATTAGAGATAACGGCATGACCTCACTCCTTCTACTCCTTGACCTTTCTGCCGCCTTCGAACTGGTAGACCATGCAATACTATGCAATCACCTGGTCTCGGCAGCTTGCTTCTCTCAGGAAGCAGTTGCATGGATCCAGTCATTCCTAGACAACAGGACAATGCAAGTATTCTCTCCCCTAGCAGCTGCTGACCCCGCACCCATTACTTGCAGCGTACCCCAAGGATCCTGCGTATCGCCCACTCTCTATAATGTTTTTACAAAGCCCATTTTCGATGATCTAAACGGTCTTGTTATCACCTACACCAACTATGCAGGCGATACACAGATCCTCATCCCGTTGACGGGAGATTATGACAAGGATTTGGCCTTTGTGAACAGAGTCTACCTCATCATCCAGGCATGGATGGCCGCTCACGGTCTATGCCTGAATGATGACAAAACCGAACTCCTCATTCTAGGCACCTCCTCCAATATCAAAAAATTGGGCACCAAATACGACTCCTTCATAATTGATAACAACACCATCACTGTAGCCAAAGTAGTTAAAACCCTCGGTTTTTACATAGATTCCATGCTTACATTTGACTAACAAGTGAATTCCATGGCCTCAGCTACCTCCTATACATGTAAGCTAATTAGAGCAGCTAAGCCCTTCCTTTCACCCAATAACTGCGTGATCCTAGCAAGAGCATTAATCCTATCGAAACTAGATTATTGCAACACCCTTTACATAGGCAGCAATAAATACATCACCTCCAAAATTCAAACATTGCAAAATAATGCCCTGAGAGCCGCCCTAAACTTCCCTAAAAATGCCCACATGTCAGACCTTAGGAGATCCACCAACTGGCTCTTCACTAAAGACAAAATCCTCCTTAAAACAGCTTCCCTCACTCATAAATGCCTTAACCACGCAGCCCCGCAATACCTAATAGACAGATTCACCAGACAAACAGCCGCCCGTCCCTTACGAAAAGCCAACTCTAACCTCTCACTAGTACCCAGATTTAAACTCACTAAATCTGGTGGGAGTAGCTTTGCTGTTAAAGCAGCACAACTGTGGAACTCCCTCCCAACCGATCTAAGAGAAGACCTCCCTTACCAGCAATTCAGATCTAACCTGATCCAATGGATCGCTACCGTCATTTAGGATCTCATGTATATTCTGTATATTCGCTGTATATTTAACTGTTCTTTATATCTGTCACATCTGCATATTGTAAACTTGCTGTACATACCCTTTCGATTCTTTATCTCTACTTGTCTACAGCACTGTAACCATAGCTGTACTCCTTGTTTATTTGCAACATGTAACCTAAGTTGAACAATCCTCTTTCTTCCTTCGCGCCCGAATACCCCCGGGTCTGGTGTGCAATATAAATCAATAAACAAACATATATATATTTCTGAGGCTTGTGGAATCTGCTTAGATCACATGCTGTGCATAGGCCGACATCTAGTGGAAGCTGCGGAGTATTACAGTTTGTTTTTCGAAGTCGAAAATGGGCGTCGACACAGGCGTGCCAGTAATACTATCCCTAGTGTGACGTCCACTGTACCCAAGATCCCTCACGCGTGTAGGATCCTCAGATTGTTTTTTTCCGCCATACTGGTCGGAAGCATCTTGCGGAGTTCCCTGGCCTTAGCCATACTTTTGCTGTTATTATAATTATAATTCTTATTCATTCCCTTCCCCACCCCAACGTCGACCCTCAACCTCGACGACGGCTGGAGAAGTCATCGACCGTCGACTGCTGCACGACGGATCTGGGCCTCGGAAGGCCGCTGGCCTCGGCCCGGGCCTAGTAGGCCGCTGGCCTCGGCCCTTACAAGTAGGGAGAGTGGGGGGTGGTACATACTCTTCACTCTTGATATATAGTTACATTTTATATATTCCTACACTTAGCAGCCCGCTGCCTTAAGGTGCGTATGGAGGGTACCCCTTTTCAATTCTGCCCCAAGTGCAATCGCAAATACCCTTGGGTCGACAGGCACGCCACGTGCAATCTCTGCTTGCCGAGGGATCACCCCGAAGCGAACTGCAAAGCGTGTAGTAGGTTTAAACCTAAGACACTTAAGGACCGTTCGACAAAGCGTTGGGCCCTTCAGCGATGGCAGCGACGCCGTACTTTCGGACGGCGAGGGCATTACGGCGTCGAAAGACAGCCGGCGAGCGCAGGTCCCCGACCTCGGAAGGTCGTCCGGCAGGGCGGCTATGGGGAAGACCCCCGGCGACGCAAGCGCTACACACCTAACACACACTAAACACACTAAGACCAACCGGACCTCGACGACGTCGACTTCCCGGAAAGAGGCACAAAAAGAACGGTCCGACTCGGTGTCCTCTGGGCGCTCTCGATCGAGATCACCTCACGACGCAAGGCAATCATCCACTCTTGCCAAGAGTGCCTCGCTACACACATTAACAGAAGTTCGATCGTCGGGAGACGAAGACGACTTCCACCCCCAGGCCGCGCTCCAAGATACCGAGACCGCGGTTAACACCAGTGAGGCCCCACGCCCGAAGCACACAGATACCTCTCCAGACCCTCGGCGCCCGGCGTCGAAAATCTCTGGGGCCTCCAAGGGACAGGGAAAACATTTTTCCACGCACGGGGAGGGGGGGAAACAGCGGAAAGCACAGCCTTCCACCCCTGTAAAGCCATCCTCTCACCCTAGGCAGACAAGTAAACACAAGTCTACCCTTGAAAAGTCCCATAAATCATCTCCTGCTAAAGTAATACCCTGTTCCAGGGAATGGTCCAGTGAAGACATAGACAGGGTTATGTCTAGGATGTCTTCCTTGGCTGATTTTTATGATAAGAACCCAGAACACTTTCTTTCATATAACCCTCAAGGGGCCACACCCTCAGGCTCCTCCGATCCTATCCCGCTAAGTAAAAAGCCCCGGGTCGAAAGACCTGAACCCTTCGAGGTTCAGCCTTACTCCACTCCATATTCTACTCCACTCCCCAGTTACCGGGGACAAGTTTTCCCTGAAGAGGACCAGGAGTTTGAAATTATGGAAGAACAAACCGGGACAGATTACTATGCAGAGGATGAGGACCTGGAGGAGGGAGAAGATGAGCAGGAAATTTACAGAGTAGATTCCCCAGTACAAAGCGAAGCCCCAGTTACTGACTCTCCAGTTGATAACCAGCCCCTCCTCAACGAGGTTCTCGCTCGAGCAGCGGAACACTTCCACATCGACACCCACGGTGTACAGGAGGAAAGGGACTTCGCGGAGGAGTTTGTAGGAGAGAGAAGACCGGTCGCTCAGACCATCCCTATCCTCAAATCCATCCAACGAAGAATAGATCCTTCCCTGGTGAATCCTAACCTCACCAGAGCTGTCAACCCCAGAATTGAAAAGATTTTCCGGGCAGCCCAGTCTGACCCTCTGTATATAAGGGGACATCTTAAACCAGATTCCCTAGTGGTAACCAACACTAGAAAAAGGGCTGGCACGCCCTTATCTTCATCAGAAGCTCCTCCCGATAAGGAGAGCAAAAAACTTTACGGGTTTGGCAGAAAGGTAGCCTCAACGTCCGCCTACCAAGCAAGGATTGCGAATTCCACCACCCTGTTGGCTAGTTACAATTGCCATCAATGGGAAGAAGTCGCGGCGCTCATTGCCTCTGCTCCAGAACCGTTAAAGGGCCAGTTGGCTCGGATCTCAGCAGAGGGGAGAGCCGTGTCTGGTTGCATTTTAAAAGCAACTTTCGACGCCGCTGACAACGCAGGGAGATTGATAGCAGAAGGTACTGTTATCAAGAGACATGCGTGGTTACGACAGTCGGGATTCAAGACAGAAACCCAGGCTTCTTTAATAGACAAGCCAGTGGAACCCGACCTATTGTTTGGGAAAGCGGTCGAAGACGCACTTAAAAATGCCAAAGATGAATATGAGACTCTCAAATCCCTTGGCCAGCTTACCAACAAACCCCCTAACCAGAGGGGGAACAATAATTTTCGTCGCCCACGCGGCCAAAATTCACAAAGAGGCAACTATGCCCAGGGACAAGGTACACAATGGAATAACAACCAGCAGTCTACCCAGAGTTACGGCAGGGGTAACAAGAGAGGTCGTGGAAGAGGCAGAGGCAGCCCCAACAAGGGAGGTGGCACGCCTCCACCAAAACAGTGACGCTCAGTTCAGGGTCCCTTGCCACGCAACCCCAGTAGGGGGACGCATTTCCACCTTCACCCAGGCTTGGAAAGGGATCACCTCAGACAGATGGGTGCTGTCAACAGTATCCGCAGGATATTGTATAGAACTACTGCAGCGTCCCCGGAATCATCCTCCACGACAAAGAGTGCACTCCCTAGAGCATCAAAAGATCCTTCTCGAGGAGATCGCCATTCTGCTAGAAAAGGATAGAACTCGTCCCAGGACACCAGGTAAACAAGGGTATCTATTCAACTTACTTCCTTGTGCCAAAGAAAGATTTGACAATGCGCCCAGTATTGGACCTACGGCCTGCCAACAAGTATGTCAAGCCCCAAAAATTCCGTATGACCACGCTACAAGAGGTAATCCCCCTCCTAAAAAAGGGGGATTACATGGCAACCTTGGATATGAAAGATGCTTATTTTCATATTTCCATGCTCCCAGCGCACAGAAAGTACTTGCGCTTCAAGGTGGACAGTCGCCACTACCAATTCAAGGTACTGCCCTTCGGGATAGCTTCAGCACCAAGGGTATTCACCAAGGTACTGGCGGTGGCGGCTGCACACCTACGCAGGGAAGCAATCCCGGTGTACCCTTATCTGGACGACTGGCTCATAACGGGGGAAACCCCAGGAATTTGCAGGTCAAACATTCAAAGGACTATCGACCTCCTCCACGAATTAGGCTTCTCCATCAACGAGAAAAAGTCAAGTCTGGTGCCAAGCACCTCAAAACAGTTTCTAGGAGCTATCCTAGATACTCAGAAAGGATTGACCTTCCCTTCGGAAGAGAGAATTCGGAATATACTTCTGCAAATTCCGCATTATCAGTCAGGTCAACAGATAACAGTACGCAAAGCAATGCGGTTACTGGGCATGATGGCGTCATGCATTTACCTGGTCCCCCACGCGCGTCTGCGCATGCGTCCCATGCAGGAATGGTTGGCGAAACAGTGGTCTCAGGCAAGTGGTCAGTGGGACGATCTAGTGGTCGTTTCGCCAACACTAGTACAAAGCCTACTCTGGTGGACAAGAGAGAATCTCGCAAGGGGAAAACCCTTTTACGATCCAGAAGTACAGGCAGTGGTGACTACAGACGCATGCCTGACTGGGTGGGGAGCTCACCATCTCCACCACACAGCTCAGGGTCTCTGGTCTCACTCAGTAGCCAAGAACCACATCAATCTGCTAGAGCTTCTGGCAGTATTCCGAGCGCTAAGGGCGTTCGAGCCCCATCTACTGAACTTGTCGGTGCAGATCAGGACGGACAGCACGACAGCCATGTTCTATCTGAACAAACAAGGAGGGACTCGTTCGCCAAATCTGTCCAAGCTTGCCCAGAAAATATGGATATGGGCACTCAGACGGAACATCTTCCTGTCATCGCAACATGTTCCAGGGGAGCTCAATTCCCTAGCGGATGCTCTAAGCAGAGACTCCCTCCCAGAAGAACACGAATGGGTCCTTCACAGAGATGTAGTAGAAGATCTCTTCTCTCAGTGGGGTTTCCCCACTATAGACCTATTCGCCACAAGCGAAAACAAACAATGCCCAGGATTTGCATCCAGGTTCCCCCAACCGGACTCCCAAGGGAATGCCCTGTGGATGAACTGGTCAGGGATGTTTGCGTACGCTTTTCCACCAACTCCTCTCATCAGGAAGGTGGTGTACAAGATGAACAAGGAATCGATGACGCTCATCCTAGTTGCTCCCATGTGGGCGAGACAACCATGGTTTCCACACCTACGCAGGATGGCGGTGTGCGAACCCATCAGACTCCCAGCCTGGTACAACCTACTGTCCCAGCAGCAGGGTCAAACAGTGCATCAGGAACCCAACTCTATGAACCTAGCAGCATGGCTCCTGAAGTCATAGAGTTTGGACATCTCAAATTACCTCAGAGGTGTATGGACATTCTAAAGGAGTCCAGGAAACCAAATACAAGGCACTGTTACTTTGATAAGTGGAAAAGATTCGTTATCTGGTGCCAGAATAAACAAATCAACCCGGTTGATTGCACTCCTTCCAACGTTGTGACATACATGCTCCACCTGCTGGATGCAGGGTTGGTTTTTAACTCGCTGAAAGTACACCTGGCAGCCCTCTCGGCTTACACCACATCCCATAACAAGGTCTCGTGGTGGAAAGTACCAGTGGTTAAAGCCTTCATGGAAGGAGTAAAGAGACTTCACCCTCCTATTTCGAACCCACCGCCAAGATGGGACCTCAACGTGGTGCTAGCTAAGCTCATGGGACCCCCATTCGAACCCATGCATAAAAGTAGTCTCAAACACCTGACTTATAAAACGACCTTCTTAGTAGCCATTACCTCCATAAGAAGGGTCAGTGAAATTCAGGCTCTGTCAGTGCAGGATCCTTTCTTTACTATCCACAAGGACAAACTGGTTTTACGCACACACCCTAGGTTCTCACCTAAATTCATATCCAAGTTCCATGTAAACCAGTCCATCGAGCTTCCGACTTTCTTCCAGAACCCGCAAAGCTCGGCTGAGGTGAAACTACACACCCTAGATGTGCGTAGGGCGGTCCTATACTATGTAAATAAAACCAGACCGCTAAGGAAAACAGATCAACTGTTTGTCTCCGTAGCTACAGGCAGAGAGGGGGATCGCGTCTCTAAGGGCGCTATCTCGAAGTGGATTATCAACTGTATACAGCTGTGTTACTCTCTTTCTAAAAAGACTCTGCCTTTTACGCCAAGGGCCCACTCTACTAGAGGCATTGGTGCCACTCTGGCTTTCATTGCAAATGTTCCCCTCGACACCATTTGCAAAGCGGCTACTTGGAGCTCTATTCACACTTTTACTCAGCATTACTGCATTGACACTCATTCCAAGACAGATACACAAGTGGGACAAGCGGTTCTAAGACACCTGTTTGCTCATGACCCTTCTCACATCCCACCTCCTTCTTCTGGTACTGCTCGCTAATCTATGCACAGCATGTGATCTAAGCAGATTCCACAAGCCTCAGAAGGGATACATTACTCACCGTAATCGTATTTCTGATGCTTGTATCTGCTTAGATTCACATGCGACCCACCCTTCCTCCCCTCCGAGAGAAGGCGCATGATTGCTTGTAGTCTTACCTTTCTGTCTATCTGCTTGGATTATCTGTACTCACGCTACTCCTCATGCTTCCTCATGTCAGAAAAAATACAATCTGAGGATCCTACACGCGTGAGGGATCTTGGGTACAGTGGACGTCACACTAGGGATAGTATTACTGGCACGCCTGTGTCGACGCCCATTTTCGACTTCGAAAAACAAACTGTAATACTCCGCAGCTTCCACTAGATGTCGGCCTATGCACAGCATGTGAACTAAGCAGATACAAGCATCAGAAATACGATTACGGTGAGTAATGTATCCCATATATATATATATATATATATATATATATATATATATATATGTGCATGGGGTAAAGTTAATAAAATATGTATCGGGGTAAGGTGAGGGGTGTGGGGGTCTCCCCTGCATATATATGTGGACAAATAGGGAAAAAAAGAAAATTCGGGCTTTTGGGACTCAGGCTTTTTTTCTTCATTGTTTTCACACAGATCTCTTCCACGCAGGGGTCACCACATTTTAGGCCTCATTACACGGATGGCGGTAACCATGGCGTTAGTAGCGCCATGGTTGCTGCCGGTATTTTACTGATTACGACCTTGGTGAATGGGGGAATTACCGCTCCATTCCAAAGTTGGCGGGGCAGTAATTCCCCATTCTCCAAGGCCCTTCCCCATTCCCATTGAGCCCCCATAGGGCTCAATGGGAATGGGGAAGGAGCAAATAACGGTACCGCTATTAGCGGTACCGTTATTTGCCCTGAAGTCCCTCAGCAGGTCCTAACCTTAACGTGTGGTCTGGCCACACGTTAAGGACGGAACCCACTGAGGGACCTCGTTGTATGGCGCTAAGGGATTACCGGCACCGGTGCCCTTACCGGTGCCGGTAATCCCTTAGCGCCATCGTGTAATGAGGCCCTTTGTGTCAGGTGATAATGAAGACATAACTTTTGAAGTAGCAAGTACAAATCTGCCACTCACTCGTGTTATGTTATGTTTGTCAGTGTTGTCGAGTGTTGCAAAGGCATTTCTTTCTAGGCAAGGCATTTTGACCGCATACCTGATGAATAGCTTTTTTGTAAGATACTTTTAAAAATGCACGAGAGACCAGAAATGATCCTTCAACTTGTTCAACACCTTCTTACATTAAAACAGAAATAATTGATATGCACTTTTGTTATTTGCCAAGTTGAAAGCATAAGAATAATAAAAAGTAGACATAACTGAAACATGTTGACAAAGAATGAGCCCGTGTGCGCATTTTCTGCGATGTGTAAACAGACATGCGGCCTCATTACGAGGTAGGAGGTAGCCATGGTGCTATTAGCACCATGGCTACCCCGTTATCGCACTCCGGGTCCGGGTTCCCGAAATAGGGACTTACCAGATCATTCCAACCTTGGAGGACCCGGTAAATCCCCATTCCGGGAACCATTCCCCATTCCCGTTCGAGCCCCCATAGGGCTCAATGGGAATGGGGATGGAGCTAATAACGGTACTGCAATTTGCGGAACCGTTATTAGCTCTGAAGTCCCTTAACGGGTCCCTTCCATAACGCCTGGTAAAACCAGGCGTTATGGAAGGGACCAGCTAAGGGACCTCGGAATAGGGTTGTAAGGGATTACCGGCACCGGTCTCCTTACCGGTGCCTGTAATCCCTTACCACCTACCTCGTAATGAGGCCCATGATCTGTAATTAGAAGAAAAACTATTTAGGATGTTTCATTTACACTTTCATCATCTCATGGTCACCAGTACGCCTTCAAGTTCAGAACTGCCAATATCCACGGCGTGGTGATATCAAATTATAAATGAAATAAAACCAAAAATGGGCAGGCCAGCAGTCAGATTAACCACGTTTCTGAGGTTGAAAGGGTAGATCACATTTCGTCCCTTTATGCACAAGACAACAAATTATATGTGTCGTTCTTGGAAAAGAAAGAGGCTAATGTTAATACCTGGCAGTTGGAAGTCGACGCGGGCCTAATAAACATAGTCATTCGTAACAACAGTGATTCATGGATTTCAGGTCCCTGCTGTCTTTCTAAGAAACTATTTTAAAAGGATCATGTTAAGTGGTCTGCAGTTGTGTCTATTCTTTTTAAGAAAATCGCCTGGGAGCACACATCCCTAAATCCTGGTATAATACTTATGCCATACCAATTTTAAGAGGGGTGCAACGACTGACTCCAAGAATTACCACCCTATTACAATCTTGGATGCGAAAGGGAAGGTCTTTGCATCCCTCGCATTAAGGCACTTGGGAAGTCGGGCTATTGAAGCTGGTAAACAAATAAAATGGCAGACTGGCTTCAAAAAATCACACAGCACCAATATTAACAGGCTTATGATAAGGTGTCTTCAGGGAGTAGCTTGGTCCGATAAATATGACTCTGTCTACGCCCCCTCAATAGATCTGTCAGCAGCATTTGACAGAGTCGATCAGAACGTTTTGTGATCTAAACTGTCTTGTTGGAAAATCCCAGAAGACCTCTTAACATTGCTCATCAACCTTAACAAAAATAGATCCATATAGATCAAATTGGACCAATTTGGTCAACTTTCTAGGAAGATAGAGGCTCATTCTGGATTGAGGCTGGGGTGTATATTAGCTCCCTTCCTCTTTAATCTATACGTCTATGATGTGGATGAGTATTTGGAACCTGCCTCATTTGCTTCTCCAAAGATTGGCCAATTGGGACTAATTTGGATGGCTTATACGGACGATTTCCGTTTGGTCGATCGTACACCCATTGGTCTCCTGTGGTTATTAAGTGCCTTTTCCAATTTGCCAGGACTAATTCTCAGGCCGTTAATGCAAAGAAAACCAAAGTTATTGAGTTTACTAGAAAAAAGGAAACTATCTACTTTTGTCGGGTGGATGGTGAATGAAAAGTTAAAAGCAGTTGAGAACTTAGTGTATTTGGGGTTTGCCATTTGTAGTAGACCTCATAAGGTCTTTATGGAAAGACAATGTAATTAAAGAGATCTTCTTTTACTAAATCAAATGACTAAAGTTAATCAGAAATATGGCAGATTTGCTATAAAGCCAGCTAGGATTTTCTGAGGGGAAAGTAGTCCCTAAATTGCAATATGGGTCGGAAGTACTTCGTCCAGATGTCTTGGACCTTTTTAACAAAATTGAGGCCCTTACTTGATGGAGTTTTCTGAGAGACCCCTTTGCAGTGCCTGCATGGCCGTCCACTTCGAATTGGGGTTTGGGTCCCTACAGGTTGGAGTAAAGTGGAGGCTGCTGACACTGTTTGGCCGTATTTTAAATCCTACGGCAAATACGGTCTATGAAGATCTGCGTGGGGTCTTGGAGAGTAAATCAAACAGTACTTTGAGAAATATTGAAGAGGCAACCGTGACGGAAATTGGCAAAGTCAAAATGGACCTGGTGAATTCCTCTGCTTTAGTAAAAGACTCATTATACTCCTTGGATTGGAGCCAGACTATTAATAAACTCCACGAGTACTCCTCTATGCAAAATCTAAAAGGGGGGCATAAGCAAATCGGGATTATGGCCCTTTATTTGAGTGAATTCCCGAATCGGTTTTGTAGAGAAGATTTTAGTAGATTTAGATGGAATTTATTGCACACAGGGGACATTTTATTGCGTCATTCTAAGTTCATTGATGAAGATGCTTCATGTCGCTTTTGCGAAACTTTAAAAAATGTGTTGGTTTATTGAACAGTTTTAAAAGCACTACGCGCTTTATTGTTTGCCAGTGTTGTGAAAGAAGTTAACTTTGTGGACGGTGAATCCTTCTGGTTAAACTCTCTAGGGGGGAAAGGCCCCTTCAACGTGCATAGCAGGAACTGGCTTTTTAAGATGCTTACACATGCGCACTGAAGGACATTTTAACTGCTGCTGTTGTAAAGGTTTACATGCACTTTGCACTTTATTCCTTTCGCTTCAATTGTGAAAGGCGTCAGTGGCCTGTGAAGGTCACATTGTCTAGGAGGCAATTTCCCTTTTCATGCGTAGCAGGGATAAGACGTTTACATTTGCGCTTGGAAGGAAATGTCCGTTACTGCTGCCATGGTACATGTTTTACTGTATTTGTAGAGTTATACCACTGGATTTGATGGCGCTTTTTCCTCTTCTTTTAATAGTAATGTCATTGGGGAAAAGGAAATATGTAATTTGATTTCTTTTTTATTAGTATTTGTAGTTTCTGTATTATACTTAGGAGTGATTAATGATATTGGCCCTCATTACGACCCTGGCGGAGATCGTGGTGCAAAATGCACCATGGAGCACGGCGGAAAGCTGCCGATACCGCCATGGGGGTTGGCGGATTTACCACCCCATTCCGACCTTGGCGGGGCGGTAAATCCCCAATCCCCATTTTACCCTTCCCCATTCCCATTTTTGCCCCATAGGGTATAATGGGAGTGGGGAAGGAGTTAATTACGCCACCGTAAATTACGGTGGCGTAATTAACGACGAGGTCCCGTAGCGCCATGGATTTTTCCGCCCGGAAAAACCGGGCGGAAAACTCACCATGGCGCTACGGGATCTCGTAGTAGGGCGGACGGGTCCGCCGCGAATACCGCTGGCGTAGACCCACTCCGCCAGGGTCGTAATGAGGGCCATTGTATTATGTTTTTAACATACACTTTCATTTATTATATTTATTAATTTATTTATTTATTGTTATAGTTGTATTTAGTTCCTAGAAACCTCTACAACTGTTACAATAATTTTTCATAAGATTCACATTTTAAATTAATGCAATACAAAACAAATATATACATTTCAATAATGTTATATATAGTTAATTAAATAAATAAATAGACTTTAATGTCTTTTGTAAAGGTTGAAGTTTCTTGGACCATATACAAATGAAATAAACAAATACAAAGTTATCAAAATTGAAAGTCACTCTTCCTCGTGTAGCCATGTTATGTAGCATGCAACATAAAGCCATAAATACAGCGTGCTTTTCCCGGCGCATGTAATCTAGGCAACTTTTAGCCGGTTCCTGGCTGCTCACGGCATATACGGTATACTCTGGTCTGTTCTGCTTTCTGCTGCAAATGTTTTATCCTCGCTGTAAATATGTTTATAATGTGTGGTACCTAACACTGTAACTTTTAACTGCCTTCTAAACATGCGCCCAGATGCCCCCAGGCAGGGTGCGCATTGCAAATAAATAAACTAACCTAAAATTGGAGTCACCAGCCGCCGTGCCAGAGGATTGCCACTGTCGCCTCGATGTTTAAGCAGATACAAGAATGAGCTCGACCACAAAGGGTCGAAAAACACACAACCTGCAGTCGGTCTCAAAAACAAGACTGCACATTTATTTCATTTGTATTTTAATTGTATTGCTTATAGGGCAAGCCTCGATCAAGAGCAGCGGAGAGCTTTGCAAGAGGAGGGTGCCAGCATTGGCCTGGCCATTTATGTAGTGGGAGAGAGGGATTTGAATGTCTTCGGCAGGCATTGTGCAAAGAGCCTTAATGTTAATGTTGGACATTTGCATGAAAAGCTGCACGGTGGGTCTAACTTTAACAGAAGTATGTTGACCAGTTTGCAGTGCAGCTTTCTTTGATATAATGTACAGTTGCGGCTTGAGTAGTATTTATCTACACACATAGAAACACATGTATGTTTACAGTTCCAACCCAGTAATCAAGCTAGCCACATAATTCTGGGGCACTGGTACTGCACCCAGAGCCTTTCTCGTTAAGTGTCATGATACTGAACACCCACTGGGATAGGCCACTGCCCCAGCACACGCATTTCACTGGAGCCGCAGTGACTTACATCACCATGCACTTACGCGCTTACCAAGTAGCCAGCTTTTTTAATGCAGAAAAATACTCATGGCATAGTGGGAGTTTATGATATGTCATTTATAACGCGCCTGTACACAAGTGTTTCTAGGCGTGACAAGATAAAGGAGGAGATAGAGGGAGGGCAAGACAAACGATTTTACTAGGCCTTGCGCCATTACTTCTTCATATTATGAAGATATCCCGAGCGGACCACAGAACGTTTGCACTGCAATGAGTAATGATAGAATCAGCCATGCAGGTCATTTGGACATTATGGGGTAAGTCAGTTTCCATGCACCTTGGCCTGTGGTGGCACTAGGCGTGCATGCATATCACCTAGAACTCAAACTACACAAGAGAATGAAGCGATAGACCGGAGGGTGGAGTTCACCATAATAAGCTCTCGTGCAGACATTGGACAGGCAATGAACATTGGATCTGCTCAAACAATGCTGCCGAGACCTGCTGTAGGTCCGAACAAAAAGCTGACTGCAGCATGTCTCATGCCATCGCAACAGTCCCCTGAAACGACCAAGAAGTGCAGAAGGGCAATGCTGGCAGGGGGTTGACTAATGGGGGTATGTCCGTGGACATGGTACTTCTAGGTTCCAAATCCTGCTTGATGGTGTTCTTAAAGGAATAGTGCGCTCAAAAATATTATTGTCCTAAGGGTTCGGGCATGTGTTTTTTTAAGCATACGTTGATCGATCGTACAAACATTTCCTACGCACCATACCATAGTTTTCCTCACTTTTACACATGCAAAATCAGGCAGCATGGCGCAGCCATCTTCTGCTAATCTTATCCTTTGCCATTATGGTATGTATTCCCGTCTACTCTATATGCCGTCAGTGTCTGCTCCTTGGTAATGGCAAATACATGCACTCGACTCCTATAAAAGCTGGCTTTGTGCCTTTTTCTGCGCGCAGCTGGATCCTCCGGGGAACGGCTGGAACTGGATCTGCGCTCTTCCCCCACCTGTAAATCACACAAATGAGGATTGCACATGGGTGCTATTGTGACGTGTGCCATTATTCTCTTTAGTTTCCCTGAAAGAAATGAATTGATGCGCACCTCAAACAGACAATCTGCACAGTCGCAACCTGCAGGATGTTACTGATCGCATTAACATGTTCAAAACATCCGAAAGAGCCTTCAAAATATCTTGCAAAACCTGACCGCATGGCAGCCACCCCTGAAGCCAGTAATTAGGCAAGCTGAGGGAAACCTCCAGGGAAAAACAAGATGGATGCCCGGGCTTGTTTCCCACTAACGATACACATGGTGAGAATCCTTTAATGACACTTCCAGAAGGCTACAAAATTATGAAGAATAATGCCAATACAGTTGCTTTATTTCCTCACTATATCCAATGACTACATGAACACTGCATATAATACAGAATAGGGCGTTCTCCACTAAAGAGGGAAGTTGGTGTAAAACATATTGAAAAACATCAGAGTCTTCACCGGGAAAATATTACTTCTTCAACCATACATTGATCATTACAAAAGAGAACAGGGTGCTTGCAGTGAGACACCCACTAAGAGAAAAATAAACAGTTGTCCACAAGCTTAAGCACTCCTGCCCCTTGCACACTTCATTTGATTGTGATCCAAACAACATTTAAGACCAACTAAGTATTTTTTCTTTTGAAAAAATTTTTTTACTCAATGGTTGCTGTATTAACAATCTCGACTGTTTATGTGAATTTTTTTTGCACTAAAATAGTGCATTATACAAAATTAATTTTTCAACATTGATAGATTAAACATGACAGTAATTGGGATTCTTAAATCTGCATTCCATGAATCATGTGCTCTGCTCTACGCGTTTCGGGAATTATTTTCCATTCCTCAGGAGTTCCCTTCCTCAGGAGCAATTATTCGTATTTTTCATGTCTCAAATTTGCTCTGATCTAAAAAAAACTGAAAATAAAGAGTATACCTATTTATGGCATGGCCACAGGCCCCAGAACACAAAACCCACACCATCTAGTGGCAATCACTTGACTCACGTATGTCCCTTTGCGACCTATAAACACAGGGGCCCTGGCTGGACTCAGTTCTGGTGCCTTCGGTGCCAGGCTCATATAGAGATGTGAGCAGGAACACTTTATTTCAGCGCAGGAGTGCTTTTACTTTATTTCAGTGCAGAAGTGCTTTTATTTTACAAGAACTTTCCAGGAGCTGAAAGCCTTTATTCCAGAGAATATCCTCATGTTTGGACTCATCAGGTGTGGCTCCCTAGGACTGGTCTTCATGTGCTGACTCATTGGGCATGTCAGGCTGAGGCAGGCAGGCTTAACCTGGTGGGTGTGGCTTCAGAAGCTCAGCTATATAAGCTGCTCCATCCTTAAGGCCGGTGCTTCGCGTTACTGTGCACTCGCATGCAACGTCACGCTCACCGCCGCTTGGACCAGTTTACTTACATTTGAAACCAGGCGTTCTCCTGCATACTCACCTCCAGGAAACCGGTGCTTCATCTCTTCATCTGCAGACTCATTTCCTGACATCCAGTGATCTTGATCCCGATGTCGCAGCACCGCACTCCGCATCCACGAACTCAGACCCTGTGAAGAAGAAGAAAGACAAGGTTAGAACATCTGGCCTAAGGCCGCACCGCATTTGAACCCTGCATGCCCCTAGTTAACAACTTACCATCTACTGTACCACTGCAGCTTCATTCCTCATTCCCTCTGGCTGTCGCCTCGAGCTCCGCAGCTTCTGCCGGGCCGGCAACATCACCTGCAAGGGAAGAAAGCAAAAGAGCAAACATTAAAAGTGGAATGGACAGCAATACAAGACAACAAACTTTACAATACAACAAAAAACAGACGAGGAAAGACAAAGGCAAACAAGAACACTTACCTGAAGTATAGTGGCTTAGTCGCAGCAGGACTGGACTACCACGTGCAAGGGACCAGCGAAGGAACTCGCTCCAGATCATACAAGCACCCCTGCCAGAAGCAGCAGGATGGAGTGCTCGCCAAAACTAATGAACAGGTGAGCTTTCCAGGGACAGCGCATCCCACAGGTACCACGGTTTGGGAGAAGTGGTCTGGAAGGGGATCAGGCGCACAAGCTGGCATACTCACGCCCCCTATTCTCCACGCAGGAGCAGTCCCCAGCAGCATCACCTATAACCACCAGTCACCACACAAGCGCAGAGGGTGAAGTCGGACCCGAGCGACCTCACCCCCGGGAGGGCTGCAACCGTGCCCCAAAGCCTCCGCAGAGACCAGGTGAGCGTAACAATTTAGTCAAGTAATCTATGCAAAAACCATTCTTAATATGTACAACATAAATAAATATCTATCATGATCTTTTTTCATAATATTCACCTGGTGTCAGTCTGCCAACATTAGCATAGAATTACAAACATATGCCACGTTTCGGTGGTAATACATGCAGTAATTCCGCCTTCATCAGGGCCAGTTGCAAAAACCTGTCAAATGGAAATATAAATTAATGTGTATTGTCATACTGTGTTGGTAACCTAAGCAAAAGACCACTGGCGTGCCTGAAAAGCTTACCCTTAACTCCATGCCCTCAAATCTCAACATTGGGAACGGACATGGTGAGTACATGAATGTAGATTGGTCCAATTTGTGGGCGCTGCCCGGGTGGGGGGTGGTAAAACAGAAGCAAGACAAAACAAGCAATTTAGAGCACCAGTTATTGGTGACACTACTGGAAAACACGTGTGGTAAGATGAAAAAAGGTGATCTGTTTCCTAAATTTGAGACTCAACATATCCAATCTTATTATAACCCATTTAAGGAGAATATCAAGTCACAGAAGTGATACATCGACAACGTGTTTTTTATTTGGAATGGCCCTGAGGAAGCCCTCAAACGATTCAAGGACTGACTAAATGGATGTGATGCCACCATCCAGTTCAGGATGGAATGCAATCGTCAAGAAATTCATTTCCTGGACCTCATCACCATACACCGACAAGGTGTACTCAAATGCATTGATAACATAATTGTCTAAGTGTTTTTTCGTATTGTATGGTTGACTAGTGGGTTACTCTCTGGAAGCACCCTGTTCTCTGTTGTAATGATCAATGTTTGATTGAAGAAGTAATATTTTGTGGAGGAAGACTCTTGTGTTTTTCTACATGGACGCTGCATCAATGGGCCCATAGTACCATAAATGTAATGCATACTGGTACTCATTTTGAAGAGGCATGCTGCCATGTTTCGTATTATAGTTATCAATGGTCTTGGTTTTCAGTACCCGGCTGCAACTGAGTTCCAGGGTACATATGAAATGTCTTTCATTGAACGCTTAGGTATAGTTTGTGTTCTACTGATATTCAAAACATAACACAAAATATGAAAGAACAGTATTTAATTCAGCAACACTTATAATATCTGTGTCATCTAGGGCCTAGGGCAAGGAGGAGGCTAGCGGCAATGTTTTGTACCTGTTGATGCAGAGCTCCCAGGTATAGGGCGTTGGCAATGTCAAAGCGTGAAAGGATGATAGCCACCACAGCGGAAACTCTGTGAGGGAAGGTCAGGTAGGGAAATGAGCGACGGATAATGCAAATGTGTAAGTAGCCGCTTTTTGTCACAGAGTTGATGTTATGTGAGAGGGTCAGGTCCGCGTCCATGATGCATCCAAGCTTTTTCATTGTACTGTCCTTTGCCTATCTCCTTCTCGCCCTTTTAACTACAAACCCCACCACATCCTTTGTTTGTCTTGTATGTAAATGCTGTTTGGATCTAAACACCACAAGACTGTGATTGATTTTGATTGTACCATTGATGTGGTCAGTTTCTTAGTGGTGAGTTTTTGAGTCTTATCGATTAATCGTTCCTTTTCATGCACTAAACAGCTTTGCATCTTTTATAGAGCTCTAGAAAATCTTGTTGGCTGCATGCATTCACACTACTTCTGTACTTAAGTGAACGAGTGGTAATCCTATTGAAGACAGAGGTCCAAATGTGGCCCTCATGATCCCTACCCGTCTCGCAGCCTGAATACAAAGAAATGACAGATGCACATCATTCTTAGGTCCTTCATCACCATTGTCGATGATTTGGAGATGTGAGAAACGTTGCTTTCTTAGCCAACCATTCAAACCATACCCGGCTGACGATATGGAGGAGATGGAGTTGTCATCAATTGAACAAGTCGAGTGACTATAACTCGAGAAGTCAATGACATCATCATTGACATCATGTCATAGGTGCACATAGACATGAAGTACATAGGCATCCATGCACGAAGCTACGCGAACATACATTAGTTTATTATATGTTGTCAGAAACCTGAAAGTGTCACCCTGACTAGTCCCTGGGGATCTGTCATCCAGGTGGCCAGAACACGGCCATCACTATGGGATCCAGTTCCTGGGGGTGGACCACTGCAGGAGGATCACCTGGATGAGGGGTCCTCAGGGAGTGGAAGTTGGACACCGATTGGGTGAGACACGGTACCCCCTTCCCTATAGCACCTTTCCCCCTTCTCCTACTCTGTAGAATATGCAGAAATTCTACCCCCCTTTCTTTTCCGACACAACCACTTTCCTACACTGTGACAGAAAATGGACTGACACCTGAGCCGTTTATCTGACATGTACCAACAGAAGGGTTAGGCAAAGTCAGGCAATTGACAATAACTACAGACCTGATGGCCCTTTCCCTTCCCCACAGGGATAAAAGGTGGAGCACGAAAGCACACTTCGAGCAGGGCAGACCATACGACGAGGCACCTGTTCCAACACAGCAATTCAAGAGGAGGGAAAAGGCAGCAAGAACCGAAAGGACATCCAGGAGGGATATGCCCATGTCCTTATCGACCCAGACCTGTGAAGCCTCCGAGAAGGAATTACAAGGCTGGGAACAACAGCCAGCGTGTGGCATACCAGGTGTAAACGGTGCACAGATCCCTCCTACACTGATAACCAAGGCAGGGAGGAATGCTTGCTACCGTGGTACCGCCGTTGACTCCAGAGACAAGAAAAACCAAACGGTTCATCACAGCCGCTGAGTCGGAGGGAGAATCGATAGTGAACAGAACTGTGATTGAGCGAAGGTTGCAAGTAGCAACATATTGTGAATTAAGGAATAAAAGACTTGAGGCCTCATTACGACCTCAGCGGTAGCCATGCCGCTATTGGCGGCATGGCTGCCGCCGAAATCGCGTCCAGGTCTGGGTTCCCAGAATGGGAAATTACCGGGCCATTCCTAGCTTGGAGGGCCCAGTAATTCCTACCTCCAGGAACCCAGGCCCGGACCGTCCCCATTCCCATTTCAGCCCCTACAGGGCTGAATGGGAATGGGAGAGGGAGCAAACAACGGGCCAATTACAAGTGGACTGTTGTTTGCTCCCTCTTCCCCTCGCAGGACCAGGTAACGACGCCTGGTTTTACCAGGCATCCTTACCGGGTCCCACGAGGGGATCTCATAATGTGGCAGAACGGGTTTAATAGGTCCGCCTCCTTTTGCGGAGCCCATTCACCCGTTCCGCCAGGGTCGTAATGAGGCCTTTGGTGTGTTATAGACCTGTTTTGAAACCTCAAGGGGAAACCAGGGGCAGAGTGGTCCGGTACCACGTGGGAGCTCATTCAAAAGACTCTGACCGGTCCCCCTTCTTGTTGAAACTACTGATCCAGAAAGCCCTAGGAGGGCCGACGCATGTGGTCAACATGGTCATACAAGGGTCGAGTAAAACCCCTTGGACACTCCAAAGTCTTAGACCTGTAACCAAGAGACGAGCAAAGGGGAATAAATCCTGCATTGTATAAAGCAAGACGAACTGTACCAGTGGTAAATTTGAACCCAACAGAAGGATGCATGCTGAACAGGGTAAGATACAGTAACCCTGTTAACATTGTGATGACAAGAGTGAACCCGGCTGAGGGATGTCCGCAATAAAATACTGTTTAAAAAAAATGGAAACCTGTGAATCGACAAGTGGAAAAGTTTGAGAAAAGGCCATAGTGAACCCGGTGGAGGGAGGCCAACATTACAGAAGGATCTGAACCGGGAAGAGGGGGATCCCAGGGTGAAATGTCATCACCCACGTGCATAGGCCATAGTGAACCCAAGAGGGGGAGGCTAACATTACAGAAGGATCTGAACCCAGAAGAGGGGATCCTAGTGTGAAGAGTCATCACCCAACATGCATACAAAAAGGAACTTTGTTTTATTCTTTTTGGATACATTAGGCCCTCAGAGGAAAGCGACCTTTGCAGAAAGAGACTTAACCACCCAAGGTTCTGATATCACAGAAAGGCACTGTATCCTCATATTTGTTGAAGGAACCTTTTGTTTTGTTATTTTTGATACATCAGGCCCACTGGGCAAGAGGCTTTGTGTGAAAGAGACTTGACCACCGAGGATCCTGATATCGCTGAGAAGAACAATAGCCTTGTGCTGGGGAAGCCCAGTTTTGTGCTGTGCTTAAGATGCTCACCTTGTCCTGTGCAAAAAAACAAGGGGAAGCAAGACCCCGGCTATAACATCCTGACATATGATTTGTGAACATTATCCCACACTCTTTTGTAAATGTTTTGTAACTTTATCGTAAGAGCTGGCGTAAGGATTGGCAGTAGTTTTCTTTTAGTATAGGCCCTTTTAATTTTGACAAGATGCCACTAGGACTGCCTTATTATTATTTGATGGTGGTAGCTTGCTCCCATCTTAGATTTTGGTTTAGATTAGGTGTTTTTCTCACTCATTTATACAGTTTAATAAACACCCTTGAACTGTGATCTAGTGCTAGACTTATTTGATTTTGAAATACAATCCATATTCATGCAATGTATAAAGTGCATAGTGCCTGTGCAAATTAATTCTTAATAAGACCCATTGCCGAAAATGGTTGGCTGCAAAGTGCTATCATCAAGTTGCAAAACATCAGAGGCATATTTCTTAGGTTTACAAAAGAATGCGAAAATATTTATATTGGAACTACTAATACGCACACTAATGTTTGAATAAAAGGGTAATGGTAAAAGATTCCTTTGATTAATTAAAACCATATTGAATCAATGTGTAGAGAAGCTTAAGTGCATAGTGCATTATGCATACAAAATATCTAGCTGCCACAATTATTAGTGCTTCTCTATCACAATTGTTCCTAAAACTCTGTTGTATAGGGAGAAGGGCTCAAAGATTGTTGATTCTCAACCTTTGCATTTCGGACTTTGCATGTAAAATGTATTTTTTTGACGATAAAATCCACGTACAGTATATTAAACAAGTAAAAAAGACTTTCTTAAGATATTGTTTCAAATGTGTTTCTTTTCTTGAAGCCCAGCTTTTAAGACATTCTAAATTTGGCCTTTTTTGTAAAGACAACATTTCTAAAATTCACAGAGTTTAAGCAATTCATGTTCCTAGGAAGGTATATAACTCTACATCTAAATTATGTCTTTTGGGCTTCTTGGTTGCAAAATCCAAAATAAACTTAGTCTCCATCTGACGAAGTTCTAATTCTCGGTTACCCCCTTGTGGATTCTCTTTCACATGATGTATTCTGAAAAACCTGAAACATTCCAGCTTACTTTGGTGTACTTCTCTAAAGTGTACTGACATTCTTTATGGCTCGAACTGTAGAATTCTTAATTTTAGTTGACCTATGGTACTTCCCACGTACCAAAGGTCACATGAACAGGATAATACATATACAACAAACTCAGTATTACACTTCTACATTGTGGCCCAATTTGGGGTGTACAAAATTGATCTTATTTAAAGCGTGTTGACATGCTTTACACTTTGTACATTTATAAAAGCCTGTATTTTTCCTCCCTAGCCATGAGGAGATGCCAGAATTTTCCATTTTGGGGGGGCAAGAAACTACGAACAAATAGGTCTTTGATGGAGGTTGATTTTCTAAAGGTTATGTTTGCTCGTTCCTCAAGGTTTGGCTGCAGAGCTTCATCTGACTTTGAGACATGCCAGTGTTTGTGCAGTATTTTTCTTATTATACTGGCTTGAGTACCGTATGTGAGAATTAACCTTATTTCATCTGTTTTTGTTTCTTCTTCAGATGTTCGATTGGTCAATAATAAGGCAGTTCGGTCTAGATTGCGTGCTTTGGAGTAGGCTCTTTCTATAATTGCTTTCAGATATCTTTGATTAGCAAAATTATTAGCTGTAATTTTACATTCTCTATCGAAGCACTCTAGTTCACTGCAGTTATGCCGAATTCTAACAAATTCTCCATACTGTATACTCCATTTTAATAGAGTCGAATGATTGCTGCTAGCAAACAGGGGCATGTCTGAACTAGTGGGTTTCCGATGAAGTTCTGTACTAATTTCTTTTTGGTTTGTTTTAACCAGTACATCAAGGACGATTAGTGACTCTCGAATATGTGTCTCGGTGAATTTTAAATTCAAATTATTAGTATTCAGAATTTCTACAAAGTAGAGCCACTCCTTTTCTTTGCCATTCCAGTGGATAAACAGATCATCAATGAACCGTAGCCAAAGGACTACTTGATTGGTATGCTGGCTGTTGGCTTCTGTCCATACAAAGAATTTTTCCCACCAGCCCATTGTTAAATTATCGTATGACGGAGCAAAGCTCGTGCCCATCGCTGTACCTCTCAACTGATTATAGTAAACATTGTCGAATAAGAAGACATTATTGCATAAACATAGATCTATCATTTCCATGATCATTTCACCATGGGTACGGTAATTTAGTGATCTACTGTCTAAAAAGTGTTTGCACGCTCTGTCTCCCATCCCGATGCTCGATGGAGGTATAAAGAGATACCACATCTAGTGTTGCAAACATAAAGGGGGTAATTCATAGAATTTAGCGCACAAGTGGCGCACGCGGCTGGCGCACAGTGTGCGCGTGCGAATCCCTGCGCCAGCCGCGTGCGCTAAAACCCATTTCCGCGCACAGCGTATTCATGGATTCCAGCTACCAAAACCAGCCGTGGCGCACAGTGGCGCAGCGACCCTGCAGCAGCGCCAGTTACGCCCCCAAGAACGCCTCACATGCAGGGAAAAGACATCAAAATCCCCAATCCAGCGCAAAGGGCTGCGCTAACACTGTACCAGCACGGCAAGCGGGCTACGTGTATCACTGGGGTGCGCGGGAAGTACCTCACGTCATTTCAGCTGGGTACGTGTATTTCAGGGGTGCGCTGGAAGTTCCACACGCGATTCCATCAGGGTACGTGTACATCAGGGGTGCGCGGGAAGTTTCACATGTGAATTCAGCAGGGTACGTGTATATCAGGGGTGCGCGGGAAGTTCCACACGCGAATGTCCTGGCTACGTGTATTTCGGGGTGCGCGGGAAGTTTCACATGCGAGATCAGGTGGGTACGTGTATTCCAGGGGTGTGCTGGAAGTTCCACACGCGAATGTCCTGGCTACGTGTATCTTGGGGTGCGCGGGAAGTTTCACACGCGATATCACCAGGGTACATGTATATCAGGGGTGCGCGGGAAGTTCCACACGCGAATGTCCTGGCTACATGTATTTCGGGGTGCGCGGGAAGTTTCACATGCAAGATCAGCAGGGTACGTGTATTCCAGGGGTGCGCTGGAAGTTCCACACGCGAATGTCCTGGCTACGTGTATCTTGGGGTGCGCGGGAAGTTTCACACGCGATATCAGCAGGGTATGTGTATATCAGGGTTACGCGGGAAGTTCCACACGCGAATGTCCTGGCTACGTGTATTTCAGGGTGCGTGGGAAGTTTCACACGCAACATCAGCAGGGTACGTGTATTCCAGGGGTGCGCGGGAAGTATCACACGCGATTCCATCAGGGTACGTGTATTCCAGGGGTGCGCAGGAAGTATCACACGCAAAAACAGCAGGGTACGTGTATTCCAGGGGTGCACGGGAAGTATCACATGCAAAATTAGCAGGGTACATGTATTTCAGGGGTGCGCGGAAAGTATCACACGCGATTCCATCAGGGTACGTGTATTACAGGGGTGCGCGGGGAGCACCACACGTGAATTGCACGTGTGGGTCCTCCCAGGTGTTCCCTCTACACCCTCCACGGCCCCTGCAGGTGGCCCACACCACAGGGGCCTACCCTGCACATGTCCTGCAGGCACCCCATCCACCATGGCCATGCCCCCCAGCCAACCCACATGTCACCTTGCACTACTGCCCACCAACGCATGTCCCCCTGCACCCCCAGCCACCAGGGGCAGCCTCCACCAGGCCCCCACTCATGTCCCCTATCACCCCCACCCCCCAGCAGTGCAGGGGCAGCCTCCACCAGGCCCCCACTCATGTCCCCTATCACCCCCACCCCCCAGCAGTGCAGGGGCAGCCTCCACCAGGCCCCCACTCATGTCCCCTATCACCCCCACCCCCCAGCCACCAGGGGCAGCCTCCACCAGGCCCCCACCCATGTCTCCCACCACCCCCACCCCCCAGCAGTGCAGGGGCAGCCTCCACCAGGCCCCCACCCATGGCTCCCACCACCCCCACCCCCCAGCAGTGCAGGGGCAGCCTCCACCAGGCCCCCACTCATGTCCCCTATCACCCCCCAGCCACCAGAGGCAGCCTCCACCAGGCCCCCACCCATGTCTCCCACCACCCCCACCCCCGAGCAGTGCAGGGGCAGCCTCCACCAGGCCCCCACCATTGTCTCCCACCACCCCCCAGCAGTGCAGGGGCAGCCTCCACCAGGCCCCCACCCATGTCCCCCACCACCCCCACCCCCCAGCAGTGCAGGGGCATCCTCCACCAGGCCCCCACTCATGTCCCCTATCACCCCCACCCCCCAGCCACCGGGGGCAGCCTCCACCAGGCCCCCACTCATGTCTCCCACCACCCCAACCCCCAGCAGTACAGGGGCAGCCTCCACCAGGCCCCCACTCATGTCCCCTATCACCCCCACCCCCCTGCCACCAGGGGCAGCCTCCACCAGGCCCCCACCCATGTGTCCCACCACCCCCACCCCCCAGCAGTGCAGGGGCAGCCTCCACCAGGCCCCCACCCATGTCTCCCACCACCCCCACCCCGCAGCAGTGCAGGGGCAGCCTCCAACAGTCCCCCACCCATGTCTCCCACCACCCCCACCCCCCAGCAGTGCAGGGGCAGCCTCCACCAGGCCCCCACCCATGTCTCCCACCCCCCCCCCCCACCCTCCAGCAGTGCAGGGGCAGCCTCCACCAGGCCCTCACTCATGTCCCCTATCACCCCCACCCCCCAGCCACCAGGGGCAGCCTCCACCAGGCCCCCACCCATGTCTCCCACCACCCCCACCCCCCAGCAGTGCAGGGGCAGCCTCCACCAGGCCCCCACCCATGTCTCCCACCACCCCCATCCCCCAGCAGTGCAGGGGCAGCCTCCACCAGGCCTCCACTCATGTCCCCTATCACCCCCACCCCCCAGCCACCAGGGGCAGCCTCCACCAGGCCCCCACCCATGTCTCCCACCACCCCATCCCCCAGCAGTGCAGGGGCAGCCTCCACCAGGTCCCCACCCATGTCTCCCACCACCCCCACCCCCCAGCAGTGCAGGGGCAGCCTCCACCAGGCCCCCACTCATGTCCCCTATTACCCCCACCCCCCAGCAGTGCAGGGGCAGCCTCAACCAGGCCCCCACTCATGTCCCCTATCTCCCTCACCCCCCAGCCACCAGGGGCAGCCTCCACCAGGCCCCTACCCATGTCTCCCACCACCCCCACCCCCCAGCAGTGCAGGGGCAGCCTCCACCAGGCCCCCACTCATGTCTCCCACCACCCCACCCCCCAGCAGTGCAGGGGCAGCCTCCACCAGGCCCCCACTCATGTCCCCTATCACCCCCACCAGTGCAGGGGCAGCCTCCACCAGGCCCCCACTCATGTCCCCTATTACCCCCACACCTCAGCAGTGCAGGGGCAGCCTCCACCAGGCCCCCACCCATGTCTCCCACCACCCCCACCCCCAGCAGTGCAGGGGAAGCCTCCACCAGGCCCCCACTCATGTCCCCTATCACCCCCACCCCCAGCCACCAGGGGCAGCCTCCACCAGGCCCCCACCCATGTCTCCCACCACCCCCAACCCCCAGCAGTGCAGGGGCAGCCTCCACCAGGCCCCCACTCATGTCTCCCACCACCCCCACCCCCAGCAGTGCAGGGGCAGCCTCCACCAGGCCCCCACCCATGTCTCCCACCACCCCCACCCCCCAGCAGTGCAGGGGCAGCCTCCACCAGGCCCCCACTCATGTCCCCTATCACCCCCACCCCCCAGCCACTATGGGCAGCCTCCACCAGGCCCCCACACATGTCTCCCACCACCCCACCCCCCAGCAGTGCAGGGGCAGCCTCCACCAGGCCCCCACCCATGTCTCCCACCACCCCCACCCCCCAGCAGTGCAGGGGCAGCCTCCACCAGGCCCCCACTCATGTCCCCTATCACCTCCACCCCCCAGCAGTGCAGGGGCAGCCTCCACCAGGCCCCCACTCATGTCCCCTATCACCCCCACCCCCCAGCCACCAGGGGCAGCCTCCACCAGGCCCCCACCCATGTCTCCCACCACCCCCACCCCCTGGCAGTGCAGGGGCAGCCTCCACCAGGCCCCCACTCATGTCCAACTCATGTTCCCCTGCACCCCCACCCCCCAGCACTGTGGGGCATCTGCCAGCAGGCCCCAACTCATGTTCCCCAGCCAACATGTCATCACAATCTAGATCCCTGGTCCCTATGCTCAGCCTCCAAATTCAAAACACCCACCCGAATATTGCATCCACCCACTTAGAAATGGCAATAACATGATAGAACACCAATTGCAAGTTTGGAAACAAACACATGTCCCTCACATACACCCAATGGGTGTCAGTGAATCTCAAAACCCATATCATGATATGCATGAAACCAATGAGATGATACTACACATTGAAGTTTGATCAAAAAATTTGTATTAAAGGAAACATAAATTGAATCAAAAATAAACAAACAGAAATGGGAATGTAAAAAAATGAAAAGAAGCATGTCCGTGAAAAAAAGCAAAACCAAAAATCATAATCCAAAGGAATGGTGTCCAAAGTCACAGTCCACAAAAGAAAATCCAATGGAAAATTATAATTGAAAGCCATTGCTCCATGGGTAAATTGTAAAAGAAAAAGAAAATCCAACAGGGAACTATGTACAGATGAACAAGTCAGGGTCCATTATCCCAACAAAAGAAATGAAACCTATCTAACAACACTAACTAATAAAGAAAAAACTATATACAAAAATGTGGCCCATTGTCCAAAAGGTCCAAAAAAAAATCAAAAACAAAGGAAACCTAACACTTAACTACATAACTATGTACAAGGGCAGCAGGCTAGTCTGACGGCTCACTTTTGGATGTCCCGGGCCAGGGCATCATCAAACTCCTGCTCAATGTCCCGGAGGCGGTCCTCCTCCATGGCCCTGAGGGTCCGCAGGGCCGTCGACGTGTCCACCTCCAACCCCCTGCGGATTGCCTCGAGGCACTCGGCCCGCCTCAGGGCCCTCCGCATGGAGTTCTCCGCCCTGACCATCGTGAGCCGTGCCTCTTCCGCCTGCTGCCGCTCCGCATCTATTGCGTGGCCCAACCGCTGCCACACGGAAGACACTCTCTGTCCTGGGTCCTCCTGCCCTCCGGCCGATGCCTGCCCCTCCGATGTTGAAGGCCCCGAGCCTTCATGGCTCCCACCACGTTGCTGCTGCTGCTGTGCCTCTGCCCGTGCACTGCCTCCTGCTGCCTGCACATCCTCCGCTGGCTGGGGTGCAGTCGTTGATGTGGGCACCCCTGCTGGACGTCCGACTCCCGACTGTGACAGGGATGCCTCCTCCACCAGCCTGGCCGCACCGTCAGAGGCAGCTCCACAGGGCACCCAGGTGACTGATGGGTGGGAAGATGGCACGGAGGACAACTGGCGCATAGGGGGTTCAGTTGAGGAGGGGGTCGCAGCAAGCCCCATGAAACGGAGGAATCCGGCCTGGGTGACCTGTCCCAGTAGGCCGATGCGGTCAGCGAGCCATTCGAGATGACGTGCAGTCTCCTCATGAAAAGACTGCAGGTCACCTCGCATGGCCCGTTGACGCAACGCCACACCAGTCAGGACAAGCTCAACCCGGACCCGGATAGCCACGTCTGCAGGCAGAGGAAGGCCAGTTGTCGTGAGCTCATCCCCTGCCTGAAAACGGGTCTGGAAGTAGGCATCCCTGCTGGTGCAAGATGATGCAGGGACAGGATCAGGGACAGGATTGCACACAGGCACCTCCACGGCGGCCTGTGCTGCCTCCTGTCCCTGGTCCTGCACTGCACCACTAGCACCAGTGGGATCCCCACCTCCAGACCCCGTCTCTGTTGTGGACAGCCTCCTTCTCCACCAAACCCCCCACCAACCTGGATGACTCCGTGCCATCTTCCCCTGTTGGGCCCTGTGGGGTCCCAGCTGCCCCTTCTGCTGCAGAGGAGTCCAAATCCAACCTCTGCCTCTTGGACCTCCCCCCGGCAGCTGCGGCCTGGGACGCGGCACCGGACTCCTCACTTCCCGACGAGATCACAACATGGGAGGGGAGCCGGGCCTTGCGTCTCCGGCTGGCGGTGGGATCCCCGCCGCTGTGCTCCACAGCACCTTCTCCGCCCTCTTCATCAGTTGATGCTGCAGACAGGGAGAAATAAAACACAGGCATCAGGGCACTGTACAATGGACACATACACACATGACAGTTGTACATGAGTGGCATTGGCAAACCTCAGACATACCATCACAATCCCCAACACATATGTCATTTCAACTCGCACACATGAGCCATACCACAGCCATATCGCAACTGCCAGCACCATCCATACACATACAACAGCATGAGCAGGCAAAGCTGAGCCAGACATCACATGCAACACAGGAAGTTCACTACACATGTACACACACCACCACACTTGCATGCATGTGTAAACCTCTGCCAAGTGTCGCAGTGTTCAGATGGGCATCCATGTCACATCTGCCAATCAGGCTTCCACATCCTGCTGTCACATGCATCCATGTTGCATCACTGTTGCACCCTTGTCAAATACACACAAATGCACATGTACACAGTGCTGATACATGCAGCTGAAAACAACATACATGTGTGACATCACGAACATGTCTACTTACATACACATTCATCCAAACATGTGTGCCCACACAACTGCATTTGGAATGCAAGCCTACACACACAAGCAGCATCCATGTCTCACACATTACAGCCCTCGCATGTGTTAGCCTCACGGCCCTGTACACCCCCGCCCATACTCGACCCCATACAAACAGATGTGCAACCTGCACACTACTGAAACATCACCACACGCACAGCTCATAATCATGATGCATGTACACTTACCGCTCGACTGCAGACGGGTCTGCCTCTCAAGGACCTGGATGTCGAGCGCTGGGGACATGCGTTCCAGGACCCTCATCTGATCTTCCGACAAGGGGCCCTGTCGCCCCTTAGCATCCGCTGCCTTCAAGAGGCGCCGGGCCTTGTTCAGGGTCCTGGACCTGAAGTCCTCCCAGCGCTTCTTGTCATGTTGTAAGTCGCTGACTGCCACCCCCTCCGCGTTGATGGCAGTCACGATGTCAGTCCAGATCCGAGTCCGTCCTTCCTTGTCGGCGCGGGAACTTCTGAAGAGGGCATCATACTGCCCCAGGACTTGCTCCACCAGGACACCAACTTCCCTGGCACTGAAGCTGGTGCCCCTCTGCCTGTCTGGCCGGGGGTTGTCAGTGGTGCCAGATGTTGTAGTGCCCGACATGACAACCCCAGAGGCAGGAGTGGGTGGGCAACTGGGTCCTGGGGCTGGGCTGTGGAGTGATGGAATCCCAGTCGGGAGTCTTCGGTTCCAGCAGGGGTGGTCACAGCAACAGCACCCCTGGCTGATGTGCAGGCAGCAAATGGCAGGGCACGTGGGCAGCAGGCAGTCAGGCAGCAGCAGATGGCAGGTGGGAGCGTGCTTGGGGCTCTGGGGGGCAGTA
Organism: Ambystoma mexicanum; assembly: GCF_040938575.1. Taxonomy (NCBI): domain Eukaryota; kingdom Metazoa; phylum Chordata; class Amphibia; order Caudata; family Ambystomatidae; genus Ambystoma; species Ambystoma mexicanum. The sequence continues at coordinate 1,095,347,675 of NC_090929.1, forward strand.
ATTCGGCCTTCTGGGCAGGAGCGTGGTCTTCCGTGTGCTTACGCATGGCCAGCTTGATACAGAGTGATTTGGCACGTGAAAATTCTGCACGTCAGCGTGTAATTCGAGGAGTGGCCCTTAGCGCGTAAGCGCGTCTGCACGCATATGCAATTTTATTGGACAGAAGGCCCCTCAAGCGCAAGCGCCCCTGTGACGTGACGCGCACAGGCTTGCATGGGCATTTCAGCGCGCGTGAAAAACTGCACGTACGCGTGTAATCCGAGGAAAGGGCCCATGCGCGTAAGTGACGTGACGTGCGCGGGCGTTTCCCTCAGCACGGGTTAAAGGTGAGCGGGCCCAGCAGTTCGCTGTAGGTGCCTTTCGTGGAGACCGACGTGTGTTGCTGCTTCCTGTTGTTTCGCGCGCCATCACAACTTCACAGCTATCAAGGACGTATCTCTTCTTTTGGTGGGGGCATTGGCTACGCGTGTTTTTCTGCATCGCGCTAGTCAGACGGTGAGTCGCACACGCTCTTTTTCCCACTGCGGGTGCCCCTGTGTATCGCACCCATTTTCGATGTCATAGTAGCCTGCGTGTCCCACGCGTACGCGTTATTCGTGTTACTGGGTGCCACCGTGTACTGCGGGAGGTTGAATCCACGCACGTAGGCTGCAGGGTTGCGTGCACGGTTTTACTGCAGTTTTGGGGTGCCTGAGCGTTGCGTGACCCGTCACTACATCACCGGGGTCACATACAGCCTTGCAGGTGCAGGGGGGCTGTTAACATCTTGCTTCCCACCCCCTTCACCCCAATTGCCCAGGTCAATTGTGGTGTACACCTCTCATTGGCACCACTCCATCTGTGCCGGCACTACTACATCTGTGCCATGGTTGGGAGGCCACCAAAGGTGAGGGGCGCCTCAGCTGGGCATCCTCCTCGTGGTGGGCGTGGTCGGGGACGTGGCCTTGGTGACCAGGGAGTAGGGGGACTCCAGGGTGTCCAGGGCGGCCACAGAGGGGGAAGAGGCAGGAGTGCGCCACTTGAGCACAATGTTGTGCCATGTGTCGGTGCAGTCATGCCACCACCCCCTGTTGTTCCGGGGGATGCAGCTTCTGCATCTGGCACTGGCACCCGTGTGACCCGGCAGTCCGTTTCATCGACTGCCACGGGCCCAAGGGTAGCGGTAGCTGCAGGTGCAGCTGTGGACACCGCCACCCAGGCTCAGGATCTGCCAGCACAGGCTGCGTTGGCACTTGAGGAGCCCTTGGTAGATCTCCAACAGGCCAGGAGGGAAACCATAGGGGCAGGCCGGGCTGCTCAGACCAAGACACGTGTCCCTGGGGCAGTCATGTCATCTGCTGCCCCGAACAGCTGGGTGTTGGCAAGTGCAGGGGCAGATGCACCCAACAGCACCCCGGTTGTGAGTCTGCCAACCAGGACCGTTGCGGTCAATGACCCTGCCACAGCTGATGTTGCTGCGCAGGGTCCATTAGTGGGCACCCAGCTGCCACTGACACAAGTCAGGCCTTTGGTCATCCCTCCACCTGCCACTCCCTTGGCTCAATCCACCGAACCCACTGGCCATACTGGTCAGGGCGGCATTAGCCAGCCAGGGTCTGCGCCACAGTCCAAGAGGAGGAAGGTTGCACCTGCAGCACAGGCTGGGACCCCACACACATCCGCAACCTCCTACACGTCGAGGAAGAAGCCTTTCTGCAAGCAGGAACTAGACTTCCTCGTGGACTACGTGCGGGGCCACAGCCGTGACATGCTAGTGGGTGCCAATAGTCAGACTACACCTGCCCAACGTGACACCCACTGGAAGCATGTTGCGGAACATGTCAGTTCATTCGGCCATGATATGCGCACGGCGCAAGAGTGCAAAAAGCGTTGGAATGACATCAAACGCAGCACTAAGGCTAAGCGTGCCTCTAATTACAACTTGACTCTGGTGACTGGCGGTGGGCCTGCACCAGAGGAGGAAGAGCTCACTCCGCATGAGGCACTCGTTGCGGAGTTCATACCACCTGAATTGGTCGAAGGAGTGGGAGAGATGCTGGACTTTGATGCCCATTCCAGTGAGTGTTGATGCGTGTTTGTTGAGGACGTGTGTGTTTCACTTGTGGGATGTGTTGTGCATGATTGCCACTACATGTGACATGTACATGGTTCTGATGTGTAAGTAATGCAATGCTTCCGTCATGCATGTCTCCTCTGCCTGCATGCGGGGACTGCATGTAGGCATGCTCCCTTGCCCCTCCTCCGTCACTCTGCACCCCAGTTCCACCTTTGCACTGGTGTTCTTCAATCTTGCCAATGTGTACTTTCTTGTTCATGCGTCCTGTGTAGATGCTAACTTCCAGCGTAGAATCTGCCAAACATATGCCGTGTGGTACAGCCTTAGAACTTGATGCAGGGTATCTCACTTGTACTGTGCATAGGCCAGATGTCCCGCAGCGACATGAGTGCCCATTCATGCTCCATGTGCATTGCACGCATGCCCTATGTGTCCTTGACTGGATGATCACTGTAATACAAGTCCTTGGTTACATACATTGCCTGCCATCTCATCAGCCTTCCCATGTCAACAGTGGCTCAGTCCTGCGTTGCACACATGTTTAGGGTCTGACAATCTGTGTGGCTCACAGGTCTCAGCCTGTTCAATGGCCAATGACTCTGTCCAACTATTGTTGTGTCTTCTTCACACATGGGCGGAATCCAGAGTTTTCATCATGTGTCCTGCTTACTGTCCCAGCATCATTTGCAGTCTTGTCACTTGAATCACATTAAGCTGTTGATGCCAGTCAACACTGCCTGTCAATACACAGGTGTATGGTCAGCCTTTTGATACCATGCTAGGCATCCCTGCTTTGGTACAGGGGTGGAGGGGTGCTTGGCTTCTAGATATGGTACACATTGAATGCACAATGCATGTGATGTCTGAATTTGACATTGGACTGCCTTCACATTTCCTTGCACACACCATGGAGTCCTTGTACATGTAGGTAGTGAGTGACGTACACATTTTCTGCACTGCATAGACCCACTTCCATGGAAACTGCCACCTTTCAACAGGTCTGATCACAGAAGCAATTCAAAGTTGACCCAGCATGCATGCCAGGTTATATGTTGTGTGTCACATGTCTGCCTGATGCGTTTGCTGTCGGTGTGTGTGTGTGTTGTGTGCTTCTGACATGTGTAGTGACCTTTTTTCTCTCTATTGTTCAGGTGATGACGCAATGGAGGCGGAGGATGGTGTTGTTATGCCAGACACAGGGTTGTTACCACTACATCAACCCGGCACTAGTGGGGGTCGTGGGGTGGTAGGCCACGAAAACCCCCAAGTGCTACAGTCCATCTTGTCTCTGGCTGCCTATGAGTCCAGCCTTGATGACGACTCTGACGTCCATGTTGAGTTGGATGAGCATCAAGTCCATGTGTCAGGGGTGAGTGATTCTGATGTGGACACTCCTCTGTCTGCGACACCTGCACTGAGGGATCAGACAGTCTTGGTTCCTCCGCCCGTGGTGGATCGGGACGCAGGGTCACCCTCCACACCAGTCACTGATGTGCCTGGGACATCACGTTGACGGGGGCATGTAGTCGTGCAGCCGCAGGCGGTGCCAACACAGCAAGGACCCCCGGTCCTTGGGTCCCGCAGGGGTCAAGCCCGGCAACGCGGTCGCCGCGCGCAACCGCAGTATACTGAGTGGGAGCAAGACATGACTGCCAATTCAGAACGGCAGGGGGAGCAATGGAGAACATCGCTGAGAGCATGGAGAGTGTCGCCCAATCTGTGCTCCCCCCTGGTAGGCAGGTGCTTCTCCAGCAGCAGGCGGCACGGTCCACGGCCCGCTCGCTCAGGCTGGGCATGGCGGCCTCAGACAGGGCACGCCAGGCTGAAATGTCGTCTCTGCGTAAAGCAATTGCTGCTCACGCAGAGGCGCACATGGATGCCCTGAGGGAGGAGTATGCTTCCCTCAGATCCACTCTGGGTGTCCTTATGATGTCCCAGAGGCAGCAGGCAGAGGAGAGGTTTGCACAGCTTGAGCGTACCATCTCGGCTGAGCTACAGGCTTGCCGGGAGGTGCAGCGGTTGTCCAGCCAGGCCTTGCAGGAGGAACTCTGTGTTACACGTGCTACCTTGCAAGAGGAAGCACGTGTATCACGTGAGGTTCTGCATGCAGACCTACGTCACATCGCCACACAGAACCAGGCTCACCCGTCCGGCAGACTTGCTGCCGACGAGGGGCAAGCTGCGGGTAGGCGTGGCCAGGCTACTGTGCCACGTCCTCCTTTACAGGATGAGCCAGACTCGGACGACCATCTATCTCCCACATAGGTCGGGCTGTGCAGGCGTTGAGCCCATGGAGGTTTTCTTTTTGGCTCAGCATCATCGCATGTGGATGTTGAGCAGCACCCTGTACCTCCCCCCTCCTGGGTGCCTCCCCTCCCCTCCGGGTCATATGTGGCCATTTTTGACTTTTCTTTTAGTTTAGTTAGTTAAGTTTCTGTTTGATAGTTAGTTTAATTAGGTAATGTAGGTTTTCCATAGTTAGTGTAATTAGTTAATATAGTTTAAAATTGCTTGTCTATTGTGCTTTCATGTGACGGTGCGGTGCTTTGTGGCTTTTGAAGGCATCCACTGTCTGTTCCAGCTGGGCCCTTCAGTCTTGTCTTGTGTATGTGTTTGCTGCTTGGGGTCCTTGACTCACATATGCCACTCCTGCCTCCCTTATCCATGGGCTCGCAAGGATGGTTCGGTGTCACAACCTTTTACACAAGGGCTTTGGACTGTCATATCTGTGGCATGTCTGGTGCTGTGTGACTTGTGTTTACACCCCTAGTGGGGATGATTTTGGTGTTATTGTCCACTGTTCAGCTTTTGCTAGATGGGGTGTTTCATGATTAATGTGTACATTAATTGCTATGCATTGTGTAGTATGTTTCTTATCTTTACTGTGCACGTGCTTGTTGCAATTCATGCTGTAGATAGTGTTCCACACTTTGGATGTGAAAGACGGACTGATGGTGTGATTTATGATGTGACTCTCTGACATGGTCAAGTAATGAGATGCCTGAAGAGACACACACAGATGACTTTGAAGCATTAATCATGTGTTTCATGCCCTTTCTGCAGGGGGATGAGCCTCCAGAGCACCTTTGCCAGCAGACATGGCCCATTGGATGACGGAATTCTGGACACGTTTGTTGGTGCCCACATGCACATGTGTGCACAAGCAGAGGCACAGGGATTGCAGACCTACATCCTAGAATTGCTGACGTGTTCCAAGGAACTCCAGGCAAGGTGAGCAGCACAGGGGGGCCACAACACAGCAAAGCTTGCACCAGGCGAGTTGCACATGCAGGCTTAGTCACATCACTGAGGGTGAGCTTGGACGATTATTGGTGTTGAAGCACACAATGCAGCTCAGATGTGTTGGTGGACTGATGGCTGTTGATTGTAAGGTTGTCTGGGATACCTGCAGGGGCAGTGGCACATACCCTCCGGTACACCAAGGTCCATCGAGGCACTTGTATCAACCATGTAGCCTTCGAGACATGGAAAGGGGCAGCTCACAGTGACATACAGCAAGGGACATACTTGGGTGCAGTGCATTTCATTTCCATGTACTTTATGATAAATGCACTGCCAACTTTGTTTCGGTCATGGTGGTACGCAACTTGCTCTGAAGTCATGGCTTGCTGTATGGGTATGTCTGGTTACCCAGGGAACATTGCATGTTGTGTGAATTGTGACACATTGGTGTTCCATTTGCCACGCACCCACCGACGGCTGACTTACTGCATTGACTGTGTATGACCCATCACAGGGGTAATGTTGTATATGGGTACCAAGCATCTACACCAGATTGTCTGTTTGTAGAGTAGTTTGTTGCTATGGGGCATTTTTGGTGGTGTGTTTTTGTGTAATTGGCACGTACAGGTTGTTGACTGTGGCTCTCTTTGCAGCATTGCAGTGCTCCTGTAACCAGACCTGAGAGTGCGCAGGCAGGAGGCCAGCACTCAAAACCAGAGCTAAGTGTCTTGTTGTTTTTCTTTCAAACTGCTCTGCATAGGCTTGCTGGGGGGTGCACTAATGCATGGATGTATGTGTAATTCAATTTGGTATGTTTTTTTCCCCCTAATCACCCGGAATCCTATGCAATTTTGAACCCTGTACCCTCTACCCGGTGTTACTGCTTCCCGTACCTATCCAAGCAACGTTCCCTAACCCTCTTTCCCCGCTGGGGTTGCGGATGCCTGTGTAAGCCCCGAACTTGCAGGCGCCAAAACCCTAGAGGGTGTGGTTGGTTCGTACCACTCCTAAGCCTGGACTACAGAAGGCCATGACAATGATGGCCAAGTTTGTTTGGATTGTGTATGTGTTCATGCAGGTAGTACATTTTCGTGCATTCCCTACTTTCATGTGTCATTCTTCCTCCCCTCTCCTGCCACTCATTCCAGTTATCCAGTGTGCCAACACCTGTCCCTACTGCATATCCCTGAACCTCCTTCCCCACCAGGGTCTCAGGGGCCTGTGTGATTTTGACCTTGCAGGCACCCGGGACACGGTGGGGGTGGTTGTTTCGTGACACTCCCGCACCTGTACACGGGACCTGTGACAGTACACATCCGTTCATGGTGCATCATCCTATGTTATGTACCACACATGGTTCACATCCTGTTGTGACATTGTTTTACTGTGCTACCTTGGTTGTTGCATCATTGTGGTAGTACTTGGCCTTTGTGAGGTACTGCTACGTCAAGTCATCTACTGGAGGGTGTTCTGGTTCGTTTTTATGCCTTGGATTTTGTGATTTTGGAAATGAGTATGGATTATGAGGGTGCAGGCACCTTTTTACACAGAAGGTGGGAGATGGTGACGAAGGGTAAAGGTGATCCTGTGGCCAGGTGGAATTGAGGGTTGAAGGCTCCATGACCCAGGTGCAGTTGTTCAGTTGGTCATGGTCATTTGTGAGGGAGGGGGGGGGGTTGTTGTTGATAGTTGCCTTGCCCTGCAGTGTGATGGGAACCCTGACATTGTAATGGTGGTATCCTATGTACATGTTGTGTTCTGCTGATCAATGCCTGTTCATGTGTTGTGTTTACCTTTCAGGTGCGAAGGGATAGTTATGGTTTGACATGCTGGGGTGTACACATGGTGAATGTTCACATGTGATGTGTAGAGAACACTGATGGTCACTTGATTGCACATGCATATGTTGAGTGCATGTCCTTGCTGACCCACACACTTGCACTCTGATGCACTACATGTACTACCACCCTTGCATATCCACGTGTACACTGTTTGCCTTCTGGTGCCCACTGTGTCCCTGCAGCACATGTTATGTGACCAATTATGGATCCTGTACATGCCTAATTTGCTTTTTGATGTGGTCTGTCGCTTAGATGTGATGCTCAGGGTGTGCATTACACACAATGGCTGTTCACTGTGCTGTGCGCTGAGCAGTGTGTTGCAGGAGTAGGACACAGCACACAGAAGCTGCAGTGTTGATTTTGCAATGCACAATGTGCATGTAGACAGGCATTCATTGTATTGTTACGTCTACAACTCTTGTAATGCATTTGAAAATGACTTATTTTGGGTGGGAGGTTGTTGGTCAGTCATTTCATCTGATTCCAGGTCAGGCATCATTGTCTGATGCCACTGTACATTTTGGAAATAGCAATGTGTACCTTATTGCTACTGTGTTGGTGTATGGGTATTGCTTGCCATGTCATGTTGTGGTTTGGGAGGGTTTGTGTGACATAACAGTGATGGCCATGGCCTGTTTTGCAGGTGTGTGTGATGCACACCTTGCATGTCAGGGTCATCCGCTTCTCAAAGCAACCAGCTGGGGGTAGATCTCTCTCCGCGGCAGGGCCCTCCCTCTGGAACAGCCTTCCTGCCTCACTGGAACTTGAGGGGAACCATCTCTGGTTCGGGAAGCACCTCAAGACCTTCCTCTTTGCTTTTGCTTTCTCTCTGCCTCTCCCTTGCAAAATTCTTCACTGGACCTGCACTGGATCAGCAACTGGGCCACTCTCACTGACCTCGGTCCCTGGCCCAGCCACTCTCCACTTGCACTGCCTCCCTGGCAACCCCTGCACTGCGGTACTGTCTCTCTATCCCTACAGCCCCCCCTTCCCAGCACTTGTCTGCACTTACCTTTGCAGTTGCCACCAGCTGGCCTATGTATTTGTTTTTTGGTCTACTTACCCTGTACTGCACTCCCCCCCTACCCTTCCCCTTGCACTTTTCCCTTCCCCCTACCCCTGCACTTGCACAATCTAAATGACACCTGGCCTAGTAGTACCGTTGTCTGTCTTCCCTTGTTCCCCCCTCCCTGCCTCATCGCACCTTGAAATACTTGTGTATAGGCCATATCATGTCATGTCATATGTGTGCCTTTTGGTCACACAGGATAGCTTGTGTTTAAGTAGCTTGGGATGCAGACAATGTGGCACTTCCATGGCAACTATCTCAGGGTGGTAGGGTTGTGACAGTTGACTGTCTCTTTGTCATCATCGATTGTCACCTGGTATGTGCCAGGCCTGTGTGCACTCCGCAGGGGTGGGAGTTTAGGTGGAAAATGTGGCCACAAGCTGGGTCCGGGCTTCCTTGCCAAGTGCCCTGTCCCCTCCCATGGGCAGCGCCTGTGCCTGTGGTTGGGGATGTGGGGGCACCACCATGTCCACCGGGACGCCCTGCCGTGTTGCAACATTGTGCAGGACACATGCTGCCACAATGATCCTGCACACTACTGGTTGTGCATAGAGTAGCTGCCCGCCAGAGCGGTCAAGGGAGCGGAAACGTGACTTGAGCACTCCGAATGTGCGCTCCACTATGGCCCTGGTTGCAATATGGGCGGCGTTGTATCTTACCTGGGGTGGTGTGGTGGGGTTCCGTATTGGCGTCATCATGTGGTTGCTCAGAGGGTAGGCACTGTCCCCTGGGGAGGTGTAAATGGTTGTGATTATTGGGATTTGTTTATTTGTGTGTGTGTGTGTGACATGCATGCATGTGCAAGGGCATTTGTACTCACCTAGGAGCCATGTGTCGCCATGCTGCCCAGCTTCCAGGGCCCGGCTCAGGGCGGACATTCTGTATATGAAAATGTCATGGGTGGAGCCAGGGTAGTTTGCATAGACAGAGGTGATGATTCCCTTTGCATCGCATACCACCTGTACATTGATGGAATGCCAGTGCTTGCGGTTTTGGTAGATGTGCTCAGTGGCCCTAGGTGGACGTAGGGCCACATGGGTGCAATCTATGGCACCGAGCACTTTGGGGAAGTGTGCCACCCTGAAAAAATCCAGGACAACGGCCTGCCTTTCTGCGGGTGTTCTGGGCATGTATATGTGCCTGCGGACTGAGGGGCGCGCTGTCATGATTGCCAAGACCTGGTGTAGGCAGCGTGACTGCGTGGCCTGTGAGACCCCCCCCCCACTATGGCAGTAGTCAGCTGAAATGACCCAGTGGCCAGAAAATGCAGGACATTGAGCAGCATCTCCAAGGGGCTCAATGCTTGGGAGCAAAGGGTGGGGGATGTAAGGTCATCTTCCCACTCCCTGACCAGGTCTAGGATGATGTGGGTTGGAAACCTATACCTGCCATAGACCTGGTCATCAGGCATCCCAAAAAGGCTTGTCCGTGGTGCGAAAATGCGTGCCCTGGCTATTCTCCTCCTCCTGCGGTGTCCCACGATCAGTGCTGCGACAAATGGGGCATTCATCGTAGCTGTATATACGTGTTTGTTGTTTGCGCGCATTTTTATACTGTGCGCAGGGACGCTTCCGCCTGCCTTCGTGTGACGGACGCGTTGACGCCTGTGTGCGTCTTTTGCCGTGCGCGGGTTTCCCTATTCGAATCCATGAATACGGGTTGTTCGCGTGCGTTTGGGCGTTCTGTGTAGTTCCCTGCAGTACTTCCCCAGTTACGCCTTCTTTTTCACGCGTTATTCCCCATTCCGCGTGTTACGCCCACTGTTCCGCCCACTTTGGTTGTGTGCGCCACGTTATGTGTGATTTTGCTGTGCGCGTAGCGCACGCCGTGTATGCCTGCGTGCGCCATGGCTGGATTGGGCGCACGGACAGCAGGAAACACGCGCAGCGTCTTCCTTGCATCGCACACGTGCGCGTGCGCTACGTTTCTCGTGCTTGCGCTACCTTGCGCCTGCTTGCGCTGTGATTTTCGGCGCACGTTTGCTCCATGAATCGACCCCCAAGTCTTTTTCCCAAACAACTCCTTCAATCCTGCTTAAAAAGTCTTTTGTATCCCGTAAATAAGATGGTAAAGACTAAAGGCGTTTGGTCAACATATTTCGGCATGTTTTCAAGAGAGGCTCCATTTAAGGTGACAATGGGTCTGCCTGGAGGGCGGGTTGGTTCTTTATGGACTTTCGGTACAAAGTAAATAGTTGGAATAATGGGGAATTTGTTATAAAAATATTTATGGTCATCATCATTCAAAATATCGAGGTCTATCCATTTTTTCAAAAAGCCTTCCACTTTGTTCTTTATAGTCTCAGTAGGATTCTCCTTTAGTTTCTCATAGCAGCTAATATCAAAAAGTTGCCTTTCTGCTCCTGTTACGTAATCTTTTCTATTTAAGATTACTATATTGCTGCCCTTGTCTGATGCTTTTATGACAACGTTGTTCAACTCCTGCAGATCTTTGAGAATTTTCTTTTCTTTTGCTGAAAGATTCAATTTAATTATGTTCTTTTGAAGTCTGCTTTCTTCAGGTCCTGAATGACTAGGTTCTGGAAGGCTTCAATTTTACCTCCCGGTTGGAACATTGGGTTGAATCTGGATTTCGCCTTCAGTTTGCTTTTTATAGGCCAGTCTGTGTCTATATTCAACATTTCTAGAGTGACAACAATGGGTCCTTCGGCTTGTTCTCCAGTCAACTCCAATTCGGCTAGATCTATTAATGTATCTAGATCCTCAATGGCTAGCATAGTTCGACCAGATAGACCAGTACTTCTTTCCTTAGGTGGATTTATAATAAAGAATTTTTTCAGTCGGATCTTCCTCATGTTTTTATAAAAGTCAATTCTCATTTTCATATAGTCATAACCAGCCATAGGACAGAAATTGAATCCATACTGTAGTACTTTAATTTGTTCCGGATTAAGAGCATAGTCTGAAAGATTAATAATGCTGTTGTCTGGTTTCTTTAAGTTTGTTGTGTCTTTTTTGTCCCAGAGCGTGTTCTTGTATTTTGATCTGACTCTGAGCTGCTTGTTCCTTTGTCCCCTCCTTGTTTTCTTTTTCCCCCTGCTTGGTATTTGCCCTGACCACTTCCTGTATTCTTTTTGGTGGTGTTTTTTAAGCCATCCATTCCGAGCATTCTCATCTCATCTAAAAAATTGATCTTTTTTGGGGGGTTTTCATTAATACTAGTTGAGGCTTCCGAATCTGATGTAGTTGCTACATCAGTTGAGCTTGGGGTTGTTTCTTTGTTCTTGGCATTCTGGATTGGCATATTTTTCCTTAAGTGATCGAATTGGCGAGCGAATGTGTACACTCTGCTCATTTCGTAGTCTTCCTTATCACGGAGAAATGTCCTTTGTTTGCGCAATTTAATATCCTCTTCATACATTTTCAGACTTCCCTCCATGCTTGTTTTAAGTTTGTTGCCATCTTCGCTGGAAGGTAATTAAGAAAGTTGTTCATTGATTTCTTCTATTTTTGTCAATGTTTTTTGTCTATCCATGCGCGCATACTTAATTAAGATAGTTAGGAATTGTCCTGAGCACAGATTGGTAGAATCTCCCCACTCTCTCAACATTTCCAGATCTTGTTCCTCAAACGATGGCGAGGTTAAAATTCTTAACCCTCGCAGAATTCTTCCAACATCCACATCCTTTCGAAGTAAATGTTCCTCCCACCATTTGCTCACTTCCTTTTTTCGTAATTTTTCCAACTCTTTTAACAAGCATATTTCATTTTTTTCCACATTGCTCTTCTCTGCAGCAGTTTTAGGTGGTGACTTATAGTGCTGGGATTTGCTAAATAAAGTCTGTGCCTGTTCTCGGCGTGAATTTTCTCTGTCTGCTTGCGATGCCATACTTTTAAAGTTTAAACGGTATTTTAAGCGTATACTGGAGAGAAGGTTGTGATGGGTACTTATTTGAAGAAAACCAGCCAAAAAGCTTGTAATGCTGGAGGAAACTGGTGTTATGGAACTACCACTTGAAATGTACACGTAGTAATACTATGTACAATGTGCTTTTACAAAACCTTTAAGGATAGGAATTACAGAATAATGCAGACTGTCTGGAGGTCACTCAGCGATGCTTTGGAGTCCCCACCCATCCTCCAATGAAAGCGGGTTCACCCACAATCGGTCGCGTCACACCAGGTCACGTCTGCACGTTTCGTTCTTCCTCAATGTATATCCTGGTTTGGAGCGTTTTGTGGGCAGCCCGCGAATTACTATGTGCTTCTTCTCGCTTCCTCGTTCACAGCCGGTGCTATATATCCTTTGCCAAAGCAGCAACAGCAAGATGTCAAGAATACATACATATCCAGCCTGCACATGCTTAATTGCGACTAACATGGAAAGCCATAAGAACACCCTAGCCAAGGACGAGCAGAGACAGAATGTTTCCAGTTACCAAGATGATAAGGCACCTGCAAGGAATTCGGTTTAAAATCCTCATAATTATAAGCAGGGGAGTTCCATTTCATGGTCTCTACACAAGTGACCTGGAAGAGCAGGACAATGCATATTCACTCATGGTAGATGGAGGGAAGCTTCTCCCATTGAACCAGAGGTGGAAAGATACAATTACTGTGCATGTTAGTAATTGAATGTACTGTCCTGCATGAAAGTTGTGCTCAAACTGCAGGTGCACTGCCTATTCCAAAGAAGGCAACGGAGTGCACATATGCTGGAGTTCTAACAGATCTTGTGAGGGACGAGAAGACCTGTCTGCAGGGTATACAACTGTGTTTATTTTCTGTTTCTTGTTCATTATAATTATGTTTGCCTATTGCAACAAAGGAGTGGGTTTAACAGCACTGACCAGTGGCCCACCTGTAAAATTAAAATTTGCCCTTTCTCACAGAAGGCACAGATCATTGGTTTTAATCTGAGCGTGACGCCTTTCCAAGGAGGAAGGGCATTTTGAGAGGCAATGTGGTATGTATTCTCTGAAAAAGAATCTATTAAAAAGTACATGATTTAAGTATACTAACATTGTCTTTGTAAACTTGATTTTTTATGATACAATATTAGTTTCTAATTATTACTTCCACTATATAAAAGGAATAATAAGAATTGTTGTATTAAAATCAAGAATAAACATTTAATTTATTTTTCAAAGAAGGTTATCATTCCAAACTGAAGAATCTGGTAAGCTCCTGTTCTACTCATTTACAAAACCTTGAAGAGAAAGGGGAAAGGTACCAATATCACCAATGAGGGTTTGTGGCTGCTTTGCATAATAATCTAAGAGCGTTTGGAAACATAATAATGACCACAGATCTTCATATTTGACAAATATATCTGTGATAAAAGGTTGTATATGTGTTTTAATAAGTGTGAATTGCATAGTGTGCATGATGTTATTTTTTATTTTATTTTTACAAAACTCACCCTAACATTAACTTTAACGTTTTTCTAACTATAAATCACATACATTCATTTGAACAATCTTGATATTTGGATGCAATGTTTAAAATGGCTGCAACATCTTTCACTCCATTGGCATCCTGCCTGGATGGAAATGTTGATCTTGGACAGAGGGCCCATTTCCGGCATTTTGGCCAAGGAATTTTAGAAGAGAAGTGGCTGAATAGGGAATCCTCGTCTCAGGGTAAGGACAGCTGTGTACATGCCCAGTCTGCAATGCACTGATATACTCCTTTAATTTTATGTTTGGGATTTTGTTTGTTAGGGGACTGAAATTAGCATTCACTTAATGCAGAACATTTATATGCATGACTTTAATAAAAAATTACTAGGGCAGATGATGCAATCACACATGTATCGCCAAGAGAGAGATTAAAACAAGATTGATTTGCCCCATATCAATTTGGAGGTGATCACCCAGTCTTGTCTTTTACATTGCTTTATGGTACCTGTATTCCTGTGTTAATCGTAGGAAAATAAAACTGCAAGTACTGCATACAATGGAGTAGCGGTATGTTACTCGAACCTTGCTCCCGAGAGGATCATGTATAGGACTATATAAGCCACCTGAAGACGATCCAGCAGGATCAAAACATGTACATGTTGCGGCTGACATGATTTGATGGCTGCCATAGTCACAGCATTGAAAGAAATAAAAAACAGATATGTCTAACACAAGATTGAGTCATTTTTTAAAGTAAAGTGAAAAAATAAGGTGCTGTCACACCTCTTTATATGACAAATTGTCTCATCGTTCATCAAGTCTTCAGTGATGTTTAATACAGATGATTGCTAGGTCCCTGACCAGGAAGAACTATATGAGAAGACAACACGATTTGATTAACCCTGAGTGCTAGTGGTGTCCATCATCAAATAGTACTGCACAGGAATACAGAACTAGTTAAGCTAAAACAGCCACATCGTGCAATAACTCACAACCCTTATCCCGGATAATTTTAATATTTAATTTGTGGATATTGTTGATTAAAATGGGTGTACCCATGCAGTTTATTTAGTGGGTTAGCCTTTAATTTTCCTTCCTCCAGACTATTGTAATATTTGGAACTGGCATGGATTTTTATGTCTCTTCTAAAAAGAGATACATTTGAAACTTGAGAGCACTTGTCATCCCCACACCTCTTCCTTTACCCCTTCCCATATTTGCTTGTGGGATATCACCTTTGCATCTGATGCCACTTCCAGCTCAGTCAAATAGTGTGCTGTAAGCTTGCGCCTTTCCTCAACACTGAAAATATAGACATTGGCTCCCATGCACAGAGTACTAGAATTACTTTTGCCATACTACAATACAGACAACATGCCTGTTGCTGCAAAACTAAATATTCAATAGAGGCCTATATATCTGAAGACTTAAATATTGCAAACTGTGCGACCAGAACCTACAAGATTACAGCCAAGCTTCCCCACTGGACCAGTCTGTGTGGTCATGTGTCAATCACTCTACCTACATGGGTTTCATATTCTTTGGCTGCAAAACATGGAATTGCCTAGAAGTGATTATGTAAAGTGTGCACTACACAGAAAGGCTCACTCTTACATAGTTTAACAGATTACAGTTGTATAGGTGTGGCTGGGGCTCTCTAGCAGTCACCCCAATTATCAGCAGAGAACACTTGGGCCAATCAAAGACTCACCGCCACAAGCACGGAAGACTAGGCCATGAGGCAAAGTTACTTTTATTGGCAAACAAAATGACAGGGATCACACCATCAAAACAGGTATCCTCCGGAGCTCTCGTCTTCTAAGCATGTGTCACCTGCTTATATCACGTTTTGACATCACAAATCCAGGTTCCATCCCAGAAACCTATCAGCCATTTACATTGGTCAGTTTGGGTAAGCTACATATGGGAGCTACAAGGGTTAGTTCTACTACTGGATAGCCATATCTAGTGGCTCCTCCTAGGACCACATCTACTAGTATCAATCTACAATTTAGCAGGATCGCAGAGAGACCATTGGCCCTTGCAACAAATTATATCCCCATGTGAAAGTTGAATTTGGATTGTATTTGGTTATTTACATAGCGCTGTTTCCCCATTTGTATGGCCTCAATGCGCTTTGTAGTTGCAACACCCTTGATGACCGAAGTCAATGTGTTGGAGGTTCTAAGAGTTTTTGATTAGAAGATGCATGTGTGCATTTTTGCCGGACCAGGACCTAGGATGCTGACGGGGCTCAACTAAGCAGCCCAAACATTTTGCAGAATGTGTTCTCCCATCTCTGTGACCCTGGATGGCTACCAGACTGATTGTATTTTTACAAGGCAATGGGAATGAACATGGAGGTGCAAAGTGTTCCCTAATGTTGCAATCACTGATTACCTAAGCCTGGGAGAGTGCATTCAGTTGGCAGTTTACAGGCAACAATTTTAACATTTCCCCTCTGGTTCGATGGGAGCAGTTCTCTTCGTCTACCTTGGTTAAATGGGCATTGTCCTGTTCGGCTGGGACACGTGTGTTGAGACCATGTAATTAAGATGTCCTGCTTGCAATTATAAGGATTTTAACCTGATTTTCTGCATGTGGCTCATTGTCTTGGTAACTGGAAGATTTCCCATCTCCACTTGTCCTTGGTTGGGTGCCTTGTTTCTGCTTGCCTCTGGCTGCAGCAATCATGTCAGCCTTTCCATGTACACAAAGCCTGTCTCTCCTTTGTACTCCATTTCAGAGACATATAGCTTCCAAATCCTTCCTTATGGCTTCTCTATGTTAGTAGCAGTCAAGCATATGCAATCTAAATATATGAACTCTTTGCATCTTGCAATTTCAGCTTTGGTGAAAGATCTGAATATATAGAAATATGTATGTATGTCTGTCTTCTACCTATGTGGGTTATAAGCATGTGTCTCATTCCTATATGCAATAAACTAATCCATGTTCGTGTAACTTCATGAATGGATGGGTATGTACATCATGTATAAGTGTGGCTATGTCGTAATGTCAGTGATGATGTCATTAATCTCTGGTTTTGTAATCGACTTGCTCGATCAATGTCAATTCCATGTTATCCAAATCATCGATAGGGTATGGTCTGAACGGCTGTCTGAGCGAGTAGCGTTTCTCACACCTATGATACATCGAGGATCGCAGTGATGGGCCTAAGAGTGAGGCACATCTGTTTTTTCTCTGCCCTTATGTTGAGAGTTGTGTGGGGGAATGAGGGTCAAGTTTGGACCCACGTCTACAATCCCCCCCTCTGGTCAACTGGTCGACCACACTACTTACATGACTCTCTTGGTTTATCTGAAATTTTAGAAGCTAGACCTTTGTTATCCCTCTAAGATGTCCATACTATTTTGCATGGTCATCCAGGCTCCATGCCACATATCTGCAGTCCCCATCAGAGTTACACCAAACCCTTTTTCCCCACTAATCACAGGTGTTGTATGGGCACTGCAACACCGTTCCTGTCGGGAACAGAGGACATTGCGTCAGTTGTGATTTCCCTGTATTCTGTGTCTTTGTTTCCTCCTCCTCTTCAGTCTCTATGTCTATCAGTACATACATCCCTAAAGTCTTCTTAGTTGTCTTTCTACACTGCGTGATTATCCTGACGACACACAATGTCAGTAAAACTAATATCAAACCTGCTGTCAGTACTTTCAGTCCATTGGCCATCCATGTTGGTATCCATGAGAACATATAAGACAGTCAACCTTCGTTCTGTCCTAGATTTTTAATTTCTGCCTCCAACTTCATGTGCAGTTCAGAGAGCCGGGTGATAGCCTCTGTCAGTGACTCATTGCCTTTGTCATTGGCAGGAATGAATGTACAGCAAGAAGACACGATCTTGGCGCAAACACCTTCCTCCATGGCTGGAGGAGATCTAGAATATATCTATTCTGCAAGGGCCATTAGCCTAACTGCTCTCAGCTCTTCATTGATGGCGTTGAACCCCTTGACAGTTGAGTTTATGGTCTGCATCTACTCCTAACGCGTAATCTAGAGCCATTTGGCATTTGTGCTTCATTGTACTGCTGGAACGATAGATGCAAAGAACATCTCATTTCTGCTACATAGTCTGTGCGCTGGTGGTATCACATCCAATGCATTGTCCATATCTGATGAGGCATAGTTCCTCCTTTTCACTCTGGTCAACTCTACAAATCTCTTATTTCTTTTGATCATATCCATTTTAGGGAACCCTTCTATGTGTATGTCTTTCCTAGGCACTACCAATGCTGGGGTGTTCAGATGTACAAGTGAACATATTCCTCTCCAGTTGGATGGCAGCTGCAGGTATGCTTTCGACCCGCAGGCTGGATAGCGGTCCATGAGCCCTGCGGTTTCAACCTTCATTCACCTCTACTTAGCCATCATCCTGGAAACATAAAGCTGCTCCCTTGAGTGGTACGATAGCCATGGGCTCTTCTTCGTTTTGTATCCATGTGAGAAGTTTGCCACTTGCATCCTATTCCTTGAGGCACTTGTCATATTCTCGCTGTACTACTTCCACTGGAGCCATTAGGAGAGTGTGTGCTTTGATATGATATGATATGTCATTTATAACATGCCTGTACACAAGTGTTTCTAGTGTGAAACACTTTGCCCCCAACCACTCCTTCTTTACATCTGTCTGTTGTCTATACTTGTCTATACACCAGCACCTGTGGTCTTTTCCAGCATCCTGGCATTCCTCCTATTTCCCTGGGTCCTGTCTTGGGACACTGTGACTCCTTCTGAGTCATTCTCTGTACTTCCGCCTTATGCGTCCCCTCTGTGATGTACTGTATACTTTTGTCTGTATTCCAATAATCGCCCAACATTTCCTGAGTCTTTATGCAGTTATCTTAGTACGGGAAAGTCTGCTTGGACATCCATCTTAGTGTGACATGCTTCCCTTGAGATTGTCCTCTCATGTTGCAGAGCTATAAATGCATGAGGCATTGTGGTCTTGCCGCTGTAATTTCAGTTGTCACAAACATTCTGGATAGGGGATGAGAGAGCAGACATAACAGCTCTCTGTTGTTATTTGTCTTCCCACTTTGACCATGTGGCTATAGCACATGTTGTTTGATATACGGGCAAAATAAGCTACATAGGAATTTACCTGGTAAAAATCTACTTCTGCACTGCACCTAACTCTTTATAGTTAATTAGCAGTGTTTATTGCATGACCAGATATGGCTTCCGTAACATCATGGATCGGGGTTATGTTAGTGAGAGTCAAAGCTTGTGCTTGGGAAAACAACAATCTTCGTAGAACAAGGAGTGTAAGGAGGCAGAGAAAGCAGAAGGCACAACACATCACCACAATATTACGAATTACATTTCCCATGTTTTTATTCTTGAGTGTTTCTTTGTGTTGATCCATGGGGTTGTGCAACTCATCTGAAAAGTCTGAGAAATGTGTTATCATCGTGATAGTGTATGCTAGAGCGGGCGAGTGCTGTGAAGAACAATTGTTCCCACACTATACGGATTCTCGAACATCAAGCAGAATAATGATAGATGGATTTCCATGGTTCAATTGTGGGTATGTCTGGGCTACATGAAGCAGAAAGGCATGAAAAACAGTCATGAAGGAATCATTCGTTCAGTTTCTGTCTGTATCACAAAGCAGATGAAACATTCCTGAAATGAGTTACGTCTATTGAAAACCATATGGCATGGACAGTCTTAACTTTCTCGATTAATACCTATTGTAAGGAAAAGATAGTGTGCCTAGTCTAGGTGTGCGCATTGTCCTTCCCTAACTCTCTGGCTCTTGACTGCGTTATCTGCAGTTCTTGTTCTTCTTCTTCTTTGTCTTCTTCTTGCATCAAATCGTCTTCTTTTAGGCGGCAAGAGGTCTCCCCTCTGCAGGGCTTAACGTCTCCAATATAATTCCATACTTTCTTCCCATTTAATTTGACTGCATGATCTGTTGCCTGCTCTACTATATAGGGTCCCTCAAATCTTGGTTTGTACCAGTGCCTCAAAAAACTCTGAAGTAGGACGGATAAAGTAGTGGTTGCTTGAAGAGCCTTTCACTTGCGGCTGGGATGATATCTTCCTCACTGTTCTTCAACCTCTCTGCATGTGACTGCATTTGGCGAGAAATTAAATATGCACTAGCCATCAAGGAAGCCACATATTCATACATGTTATTTCTAAAAACATCAAAAGTTGCATTTCTGTCAATGCCCTAATGGGTGGAGCCAGGGGTAGTCACATGCGCTGTCCTGTTACCACCTCATGGGGTGTTAAGTGGTGGTCGGATCCAGGCTGATTGCGCAATGCACACAGTGCATGGGCAAACAGTGAAGCCATCCCTTTATTTAAAGTGGCTTTTATCTTTGCAATCTTCATATACATCAGACACGCACATCACACATGCACAATACACATCATATTTCTTTTTCTAAGTCTTCCTACCTTTTTCTTGCAACTTTGATCTGTCCTTCAAGGCCACCCTCGGCTCCTCTGTGCTGCTCACAAACAGAAACCAGGAAGGGGTCCAGTATGTGAGCTGTGAGGAAGTCGAGAAAGAAGGAGTTGGAGCTGAACGTGGCATGTGACATGTGCCACATTTCACGGCCAACTCCAACCCCTACTGAGCGCCTCCCTGGCACAGCCTTCATCCTGATGGGTGAGGACTGGACCAGGCACCCACCAGACCTGGTGTGGCGGGGGCCCCCGCATTGCAGGGCTCCAAGCTACACCAGGAGATTCTGTTTTTCTGTTGGGGGGTCGCAAGAGAGTCCACAGGGACTGAAACTGAAGCCCCCAGGTTTCACTGTTGTGACCCCTGGTGTCCCCTAAATTACATCATTGATGAAGGGTTGAGTTGGCCATGATGGGATTCAAAACCTGCAAAGTGCGGGCTTAATTTATACCAGCAGCGAGGGATTTCTCTCTCCACCTGTCAATAGTAGACAGCGCAAATGAGGGGTCTTACGTTGGCGACCAGCGCCATGCCCTTACTACTCAAATAACTCTGCAGGGAGACCTCAGCACAGATGGTAGAAGAGTTTTACGATTTGCGTTACTTTCCATTTCTTGAACCTCACTTGACCTGTCGAATGTGAAAAAAAAATACACATTCATGAATCCATGTTCCTTACCTGAAATGACACGTAATCCACATATCCTGTGGTGCTTGCGCTGCACAGAACACGCCTCACCCGAGAACAAACAAGAAAGCCATTATACACAGAAAAAAAACATCTGCCAAGACTTGCAATTGGCTGAATGTCGAAGGTTTGTTTATATTCTACAGCGTGTGCAACAGCCAACTGAGCTAACTTAGCAATGGACGGATTGTTTGGGACAAACATGTTTTTTGAGAGGGAGGAAACAGGAACGTTCCCCAAAAAATGATATGCTGGGTTTGGTGCAAAGCGGCTCAAGAGTAATGCTTCCTTGCCGTGTTCTAGTATCAAAGAGAAATTATGTATAACTTTGAATAATTTGTAAACGGGAGAAATGTTTGTATTCTTTGAAAACATGCTCATCCAGGGCCAGACATATCGTCAGAGCCGAGTGGCGAAAGCATGCAAAAGATTGGTTGGGTTTGCAAATGCCAGTTATTTAATGCCAAGGACCCGGCACTCGACTCTACATCACGGTATGCCAGAGTAATTTATTAAGTACCATTGCAGCTCCTTAATCTCCAATCCCGAAATAGCCACTAGAATGTAGACAGAGGCTAATTACCTCATGTGTCTTAAAACGGGCTAGACATGTACAGTGGAGACAGGGGGACGTGCCACACTCCACAGAAGCTTACTGCTACTTTCAGTAATATTTTAAAGTAAATGCGTCATCGTCCTCACCAGAAAGGAACAGGCCATGCCCAGCGTGCGCCAAGGCCGAACGGGAAAATCGCAGGCCCAAGAGCCTGAGCGGTGACTCAGTAATAGTCGCATGGCAGCCTGGGTCTGCGGGGGGGGGGGGGGGGGGGTGTAGACCATATCGCTAATGAAATTGGAGCCAGATAACACGATGATACGGATCATGGGGAATTAGAGTAGAAGTAGGTCGCCCTCTGATGGCGTCTAAGGGAATTACTCCTTATCCGAATGACGGTACACTTTCTTCATCACTGTCTTGTTTACGGGCTTTTCATTACCAAGCTAAGGATGTCCAATCCCTTGGAAAAGTAGGATTCCGCAAACTAAAATGTATATAGTGTGTTCTGCAATGACTACAAAACATAGAACATAGCCTTGCCTTTTCTTCACACAAAGTTATAAAGTACTCACAAATACCTCTTTATAGATTAAAAAGGTATTTACACTGAGCGGCCTAAGCACTTATTAAATGCTTGGTTAAGTGTGTGCCACCCTCTATGCCAGTGGTCTTCAAACTTTTTTGGCCAGGGCCCCCCTGAGCAAAATTTGGGCAGGTCGGGACCCCCCAGAAATGCCAAATGGACAGTATATATTGCGCGCCGTCACCTGCTCCCATCAAAGTCGCTGGGCTCCCTCATCCCACTCCTACCCAGTCGCTGGTCTCTCCCCACCCCATCACACACCCAGGGCTCTCCCCACTCTGCTCCCATCACTATCCCATGGTTCCCGCCCATTGTGCTCCCACCATAGTCCCTCGGTTCCCCCATCCCGTTCCCAACACAGTCTGAGGGCCAGTGGCGGCTGGTGAATCTTTTTTAAGTGGAGGGGCATTAAGGGGAGGTTCGGGGGAGTTTCCCCCTGTGAATTTTTTTTTAAATAATAGGTTAAAATGTTGCATTGTAGAGCATACTTTTAACAAAAAATGGGTAAATAGCCAAACAGTTTGCAATTGTTGCTGGGAGTCCAGGGGGCAGGCATTGATATTTTATTTCTATCGCGCTCGTACACAAGTGTTTCAGAGCGTGACAAGGCAAGGGAGGGGAACAGAGGAGAATAAAACAGCGATCTTACTAGGCCCAGTGACATTGAGAACGCGCAAGTGTGAGGGGAAAAGTGCATGGAAGGGGGGAGAAGTGGAAAGTGCGAAGCAGAGGAGAAACAGATAAATAACAATAAATAAATAATAAAGGCAACAAACAGTGGTAGTGCAGCCAGCAATTTGCAAGTGCTACGTTTAAGGCAGCAGACAGGGTAGGTCTGATAAGTGCAGGAAGAAAGATGGTTCTCCTCAAGTTTTAGAGTGGCAGGGCGCTGTTCCAGAGGGGGGCCCAGCCGAAGACGGAGATCTACCCCCAGCTCGTTTCTTTGATAAACGACTGACCCTGAGGGAGTTGGAGGTAGAGGAGTGAAGAGCTCGAGAGGGGAGGGATTTGCGGAGGAATAGCTGAAGGTATTTTGGACCGAGGCCCCAGAAAGCCTTGTGGACAAGGCAGAGGGTTTTGAATGATAGATGTCCGGTAAAAAGATACCATCCCTGTCCCCTGGGCCCCACTGGTCCTAACACAATGAACATGATTATGTGTATATGCAAGGCGCTGCACATTCATACAGCAATCACTCTATCATTCACATGAGCATCCATCACCATACACTCACTCATAACGCATCCATACACATATTTAAATAAAAACAATGAAAATAAACGTACCTTCTGCATTGGCCTGTGTGTGGGTGCTGCTCCAGCTGCTCTGTCCGTATGTGCGAGGAGGCGCAG
Organism: Ambystoma mexicanum; assembly: GCF_040938575.1. Classification (NCBI taxonomy): domain Eukaryota; kingdom Metazoa; phylum Chordata; class Amphibia; order Caudata; family Ambystomatidae; genus Ambystoma; species Ambystoma mexicanum. Next base: position 1,095,370,873 of record NC_090929.1, read on the forward strand.
GAGCTCCCCCTCGGACATACAGACATGCAGTGCCCCAGCCAGCATTTCCAATGAGCTATGCAATGCTGGCGAAGCAAAACGCCCCAGCACTTGCATGGCTCAGTGAGCATGTGCGGCTGGGGAACTAAACTGAACTGTCAAAGGGAAACAGTGTTTCCCTTTGACAGTTCAGCCAGCCCAGGAGCACTCCATTAGCTGGATAAAGCAGCTGAGGGAGTGCTCACTGTTTCACTGGGCTGGCTCCTTAGCTCCTCCATAATGGGTGAGGGGCCACTATGCAGTTAGTAATGTTGACCATTGTTGCTGAATATATCACAATTTACTTACATTTTAACACAAAGCACCCCTTTGGGTACTATTGAAACAGTGGGCTTCATAACTACTCTGGTGGTAGCTGTGCCGGTAAAACTGGCACGGCTGCCACTGGAGTTGCATCCGGGTCTGGCACCCGCGAATGGGCAATTACTAGGTCATGCCGAGTTAGGCGGACATGATAATTGCCCTTTCGAAGGTGCCGGTAGATCCCCATTCCCATTTGAGCCCCATATGGCTCAAATGGGAAGGGGGAGCTCGGATGCACCGGCACCGTTAATAACGGTGCTGGTGCATCCGACGAGCTGAGGTCAGACCTGGCGGGGGCTGTCAAGCACCCACGAGCACAACTCTTACTATGGCGGAACGGTAGCAACGGTGCCGGTAGCTTACCAGCACCGTTGTTACTGGTCCGCCATAGTAGTAATGAGGCCCAGTCTGTGACTAAAGGAATGAATATCCATTTACAACTGTGGGCCACTTTTTCATTGTTGCCTGAGACAGTTTCATGCTTCAGCCCGCCCATGTGGGCCACCCCTGCCCATTTCTTCCAATCTAAAAAAAAAAAAAAAAAAAAAAAAAAAAACCTTTTTTCATGCTGAGCTCTCAGGGCCCCCCTGGGATGCACCCGCGGACCCCTAGGGGGTCGCGACCCACAGTTTGAATACCACTGCTCTATGCTCTCATGATTGCCCTCTGATCTGTTTACTTTTTCCTCTAGTACAGGGGTCTGCAAGCTGTGGATCTCCAGATGTTTTGGACTACAACTCCATGATCCCGCACCAGTGGCTAAGCTGAGCGGTGATGATTGGGCGTAGTACCCAAAGCATCTGGACAGGCAAAGGCTGCAGTCCCCTGCTCCGGTGGCACTTCCACTTTTCCCATTATAAAACTTGGACTACAAGTCCCAGAATGCAAAGAAAAAAAACAGGACTGGATAAGCACCTACAGATTACAACGGGTCATGTTGGCAACTATGCAGGCATTGCCGCCCTCTGCCCCTTTTTTCACTGCTAACATGCGTCTCTTCACCTGCCCGCAGCCACTTCAAGGCAAGAAAGCACCCCCAGCTATGTGTGCCCTTTGAAGAATCCGCATTCCACCTTTCATGCTCCTCATCTCATCCTCTTTCAGACTTTCAGCAACATTATGAAACCAAAGTTATGTTGCTGTCTCAACGCCAGTTGAATGAGTGGACTTTAGGGTTTGAGGCTATGTGTACATTGCAAGTAGGGTACAGTTCTGGGAGGAACAAGCAGGATTTCAGGCCTCAGCTGCGATCGCCTGGCAAACACCTGGTGAATACCTTTCTTTGCCTGATGGGCACAGCACCTATGCAGTGGGGGGTGAGGTCTGCATAGCTCTCAAACTTCCCCGAGCATACCATGGGCTTATGCTTTTTGTGATTTCCTGGGCCACGCTTTCTCTCAAAACAAAAGTGCAATTCTCCCTGAACCAGTGACTCTCGACTTGTGGAAAGCAGGAGAGAGCCCAGGCACCCCCTTATCCGTGTTCACACTGTGTGTGCTGTGTCTTATTGGAAGAGATAGAGAGATCAAGGTAGCGAGACATGGAGATATAGGGCCTGGTGTACACAGTTATCTCCTAAGGGGTTTTCTGATTGAAAAACACTTTTGTAATTCAGGCCCATAGACAGAGAGGACTAGGAATAGGAGCAGGGTTGTGGGCTTTGGGTACCTGGGTGATCTTTGTCATCTCTCTGTGCCACCTACCGTGACAAAGAGAAATGCTTTCTTAGCATGTTTTCAAGCCCTTATCAAACAGTTGAAATGCTTAAATAACAGCTCACAAGCAGTGGTAAGCATTGCCTTTCCGCCAGCGGTTCATTTATTCTCTAAGCATTGAGTGCACCGCTTACATAATGTTCACTGACTGTGTATTCAGCCTGTTTACAGTTTTCACACCCCATACACACCTAAGTAGGGATTAGTACATTCTTAAATAAGGCGATCGGGAAGTCCTTTCCCTACCCAATCAATGCTTAAAAATGCATTCCATTTTGACTAGAATAAGCACCCCCCTCATTGTGAATCGACTTTTCTAAATTAAAATACCAGCCTCAACATTCGAGTGTGTGTGCTATTCTTCCCTAAATATCCTTATGAATTGGTGCTTGACTGAAATTGAATTTATTTTATCTTTGGTGTGCTGCTTCTACAGATAGGTATTTTCTCTACTTCCATCGTGGCTCGCTTCCGAGCCACGTCGGCGTCGCATTCACGTCTGCTAGTAAGCAGTGGGTTACTCTGGCACTTCTCTAGTGATTGTGTTTTTAAATTGTTTTATACCTGCTGTGTGTGTTATCCTTCCCTAAATATCCTTCTGAATTGGTGATTGACTGAAATTGAATTTATTTTATCTTTAGCATGCCGCTTCAGCACATAAGTATTTTCTCTATTTTCATCGCGGCTCGCCTCCGAGCCCCGTGATGCCCTCCCGCAGCATTTATGTGCCGGGAGACGCGTATGCGCAGTGGACAGACGCAGCGGGTGCGCCTAATGCATGCCGAAGGCACGCAAAAGACAAGCCCGTCCATGCCCGTCCGTGCCCGTCCGGGCCTGTCCAGGCTTGCAGGACTGCACCCCTTGGATTAACACACTTAAGGTTTCAGGGCCTCTATTACGTCATTCCCAGATCTTAGAAATTGGCCCACCTTCTACTATACTTCCTCCTGGGTTCTCTGTGGAGAATGTTGCTTTCAGCCTGCCACCTTGTCAGGAGATGCTCAGATGTTTTCTTCTTAATGCCCGCTTGCTCATGGCCCATACTGCTCACTGCCATGACATTCTTACTAACCACTTACCGGATTTCATGTGCATAACTGAAGCCTGGCTGAAGCCCCCTCATGTGCTGCTCCCCGTTCGGGTGGGGGAGTAGCGATCATTTTTAATTCGCTCTTCCCTGGTAAGTTATTGCCCTTGCATCACAGCATTCACATGGAGCGCTTTTGCCCGTTTTACCATTGCTCTCACTGTATCAATGCATTTTCTTGTGGTATATTGCCCTCCGGGCCCGAACCCTCTATTCTGTGATCTATTTTCATCACCCCTGTCTCATTGTCACTGGTGTTTTTAATTTAAAATGTAACAATCCTTTTTATTAAAATAAAACTCAGAAATGTGTCCAATCTATGAGTCAACTTGCCCTCCCTCAGCTTGCATCTGGCCCAACTCACCGTTTAGGCAGTACACTCTACCTCATCTTCTCTGCCGTCTCCAATATGACAGCATTTCCTTCCCTCCCCATTGTGTGGCTAGACCATTTCCTTATCACTTTTTCCTGAAACCTCTCCTCTCCTCTGCTCACAGCCCGAACCGCACCACGTTCCTGTCGTGATTGGCGATTGCTCTCCTGGGGACAATATCCGATTCCGTTGAGGCACTCTGTCTAGATAGCTCTACTTCAAACTTAGAGACCATTTCACTGGTATTTCAATTTGCTGCTGATGCCCTGACTCCTCCCACCTTACTCAGCCTCAAGTCCAGACCTCGCAGCCCTGATACTCGGCGCAACTTCGACCACTTCACCTGGTGTTCAGACAAGCAGAACGCAAGTGGCGTAGGAAATATGACCCTAACGACAGGAAGATCTTCTGTTCTGCACTATCACACTACCATTAAGCCATATTCACTGCCATATGTCAAGGCCTGTACAGTTGGGCCCTCACCATAAAATGATATGGATACAGGAACTCTCTGGAGAAGGAGCCTGAAGGTAGAATCCTCTAGTGCTCTCTGGGGCAGAGGTATATTCCCTCTCTCTCTAAAATGTTACTCCCCAGGGCTGGGTCATCACTCCCAGCTTCCAGAAGAGAGGCATCAGTTCTGCCACCTATCTTTTTGATAGATAGCTCTTGCTGTTGGAATGATTTCATACTCCTGAGGAAGACAGCACATGGGAAACATGCATTCAACACCAGTGTGATTTGGTGGTGCTGTGACAAAATAGGGAGGGCAATTCTTTTTCTTCCTTTGTTAGCCTAAGCTACTTAAGTGTGTTGTTCTCGCCCAAATCTTTCATTATCTTCATTGCCACTCTCTTTTTCCTTTTCACCAATCAGGCTTCCATTCTATGCACTCCATGGAAACGGCTTTAATCGATGTCACTGATTCTCTTCTTACTGCTAGACACTCTAAACCTTCTTCCATTCGTTGTCTTCTGGATCACCCTGCCCTTCTACCTTAACCTTCCTCACTGGGTTTTTCTGGCTCTGTTCTCAGTTGGTTCTCTTCTTATCTCTCTTATTGCACCATTGATATCTTTCGGTCTGGTTCTTACTCCCCTTCCTTGTCCCTTCTATGCAGGTTTCCCAGGGTTCGGTTCTTTCACCCTCCTGTTTTCTCTCCATACTTCTCCTCTCTCTGACATCATCTCTAAATTTGGTCTCTATTTCCACTTGTATGCTGACAATACGCAGATTTGTCTTCCCTTTCATGACTTCCCTGATGCTCTTCAGTCTTGTCACTCCTCTTGTCTGACTGCTCTACAGCAATGGATGCACTCTCGTTTCCTTCATTTGAAGCTCTCTAAGATGGAAATCCCCTTCTTCTTCTTCTGCTCCTCCACCTCCCATTTCTGATCTCTCCTTTCCACCTGTCCTATTGCCTTTTTCTAATTTGGCTCATAATTTAGGCATAGCCTTTGACCCCTCCCTCTCCTATCAGCTCACCCCACTTCAATGTGTTTATCATCTTTCTATCCAGACTCTGCTCGTTCTTCCTGCATGTTGTCCGACTTCTTCTGCTCTTCTATCACTGTCTTGGCTTTCCTCTGAATCTCGCCTTATCCTCAACTTGTATGGATTGTTTTTAAATCTCTCCATGGTCTTTCCCACATTTTATCTGTCTTTTCGTATTTCTTTTTACTCCCCTACCCGCTCTCTCTGCTCTCAGTCTCTGTTTCTCCTTGCTATGCACCAAGCCTCCTTGTGCTACTTCCCATTTCTGCTCTTTTGCCCTCCCTGCTCCTAAATATTGTAACGCCCTTCCTCTTGTAAATTTCTCTTCCTTCACTTTGCCAGCTTTCCGCTCTAGACTTAAAACCTTTTCTTGACTCCTCTGCTGGCTAACTCTATTTGTTCATTTTTGTATGTTTGCATTTTTACACATTAATTTGTACTCACTTGCCCTTATGTTCAGCGCTTAGATGTAAGCGCTTTATACATAAATAAAATACAAACACAAATACAAATTGTTTGGAGGCATTTTCACCACATTTAACGTAACATCAATTTATATAATAAATTAATAATGAAATTAAAGAACACCTACAGTCATAATATCAACAGAACCTGTAGTCAACAGACACCAACACAGACCAAATATCCCACATTTGAAATGCTTTTAATTTCAATTTAATATCGTTTGTTTAGATTTCTTTGTTAGTTCAATTATCACCGGATATTTTTTTTATTGAATTTAATGTGTATATTAGTTCAAAGGAACTATTTCACATATATATATAAAAAACATAAATATCATAACAACATATACAGACATAAAACAGCAGCAAAAATATACATAAAGATATTACTCATACATAATGTACATTTCTAGTAAGAATGTATCACAGATTAATTCAAAGTCATGCTAGTAGCCTCTCACTCAGTCTTTTGGCCCTTACCAAATTTCCCCTCTACAATCTTCAGGATGTTATTTAATGCAATCATTAAGGCAGCATTGCACGAATTTAAACAGTAGATCCAAAAGGCATCTTCACCTAAACTCGCCATTGATGCCATAAAACAACTAAAAAATGACTCTGAATTCTCGGCCAGTTGAGAGCAACCAGTTAATTCATAATGTATAGCTTCTTCTACACCCGGCCCGTAAGCAAATTAGACAATTGCGCTTCTCTATTGTGATACCCATTTGTGGGCCAGTTACAGACAACACTGCTAATTGGTCAAGCCTTCACAGTAAATAGAAAGGTCTTACACGTATTCAGGGCATTTAATCAGGTATTGCTGAGGGGACATGAATTCATGGTTTAACTGATAATGTTTTTGATACCTTTTTAAACTTTTAAGGTGTTAAAAATTCTCAATCCAGTCCCAAGCTTTCACTTTTTTAGTGAAATCTTCCTTCATTTTCCAGTAGTCTAATATCAAGTCTGGTTGCCAGTCAATAATCTCTAAAAAAGCCAGGGATAATTTTACCTTCGCAAATACAGTATTGTTTTCTGGATCTGTTTCCATCACCTGACCAAAAAATGGAAGTGCTGGACATTGCAGGGTTTTTCAAGCCTCAAGTAAAAGCAACCCTCGTCTCCTGAAGATCGCATTAGAATCTAAAATGGACGCCATCAGTCTGGACGTGAACCTTTTGAGGTAAAGGGAACAATAACAAGAGTCTCCTGTTCAGCAAGGTCGGGATAAGCCGCAAATGGTAAACGACTCACAGAAGTAAATCAAATACACGAAATTGCATGAAGAAGAGGCCTGTTTCACAGTATCCTAGTCACGTGGCTAGGCAGGCTGAAAGGGATGAGACTTTCACACCAAGGCATGGAGCCTTGCAGTACCCATGCTCCTTAAACTTTCTCAGACCAAGAAGCAGACTCAAGGCCAAACTACAAGGCAGTAATTGACACACGGCCACCAAGGTGATGAATGGTTGTAACATAAATTGGAGGGAAGCTGGGTTGCAGACTTACTCCCTGCACCTGGCCAATTATTCTGCATGCTGCTAGCGCAAGTGGAAAAGTATGCGTGGGCTCAATGCCAACCCAATCATAGTGGACCATGTAATATAGGGTCCTATAGAGAGTAGAGGCAATGGGACGTCATACTTTTTGTGACATTTACAGTGGCCAGTTTGAAGGAAGGGCTCGGTTGCCCCACCTGATATTGTTATCCAATCCCCTCTCCCCGTTACCATATACAGATATTGTACCTATGTTAAAGTTACCTTCCTATAACCAATCAAGTTGCATGTTAGGTTTTTAAGATTACACGTCAATGATGACGAGTTTTTGGTATAAATGTTGTTGTTTTTCTGAAATTAATTGGAGTTTAAGCGAGAAGGAAGATCGAGCGGTTGCTGATGTTCATTGAACTCTCCATTTTCTGTACTTGTCATTAAACAGACTCCCTTTGCCAAATTATTGAGTTGTCATTATTATTTGATGCAAGAGTATGAATCTGTATCCCCATCTATCTCGAGGGTGCTGCTGCTCATCTTAAAGGGCTTTTTGGAGACCCCCAGTCTTATGGGCCTGCTTGGGTCCATCCTGTTCCCATTCTTTTTGAAAGAAGTGATATGGAAAGTCACCCCGAGAGACTCGACTCGTGGCCTTCTTTGTTGCTGAAGCTAGGCAGGGCAATGTGGTGCAGGGCTTGCCGGTTGCTGGGGAAGGTTACACCATACTTCCCCCAGATCCCACTGGTGGCACTTAGAGGGGAAGATACACAATTGAGACTAAATGTAAGAAGGTACTGGGAACCAATGGGAGTAGCTACAGTGGGAGATGTGTTAAGTGAAGGGAGACCAAAGAATTTTACGGAACTCGCAGCAGATACGGGGGTACATTTGGACCAACATATTACACACACTAGACTGCTTACTAGCCTACTATAGAAATGGCCGGGCATAAACGTAGTACTACAGGAAGATGAAACAATAGAGACGTTTCATAACATCTCAGATGGTGGACACAAAGTGTCAAGAATTTACGAGTTATGGGTGGAAAGGCCAGGGGATTCGCTAAAGCAGGCCAGGCGTAGCTGGGAAGCAGATTTACAAGAACAAATGTCAGATGAGGCATGGGGCAGAGAGAGGGCTTATCACAAGAAGGTGTCCAAGAACGCGAGGTTACAGCTGGTCCAGTTGTACATGACCCATAGGACGTATCATAACCCGAATAAAATAGCCAAGTTCAATAACGCACCAGAACAATCCTGCCCTAAATGCGGATTAACGCGGACCTAGTGCATATGTTCTGGGCATGCACGAAGATAAGACATTACTGGGAGGAGGTAAACCAAGCTTTAGCACGGGCGTGCATTACACTGGACACAGGATCTCCCTGGGCCTGTCTGATGGGAGCCTTTTCGAGACCGAAGCGGGCAAGGCACGTGACTAAGTTAAAGGATCTGGCATACATACTGGCTAAATGCAGAATAGCGATGGGGTGGAAGGCTCACAAGGGTCCAGAGGGGCGTGCATGGTGGGGGGACCTTCAGAAATGGATAAATGCAGAAACTTCAGTATGGCAGGAGGCAATCTATCAGGGTCAGGTTGAGAGGAATATAGATTTGGACGGTGAGCGCGCAGGAAATAGAAGCAGTGACTAATGTTGTCACCATACACAGTCAGTTGCAAGATGATCAGGGTAACACAGGCAAAGTAGGTTGAGAGTTGGGGGTGGGGGAAGTTGGAGAACAGGGGGAATAAACAGACATGTTGGACGCAGATTGCAATGTGAATTGATATGTAAGTATGTAAGTTACTCTGTTGAAAATTAATAAAATTGTTTTAAAAAAACTTTGGGTTCAGGCTCCTCTATTATCAATATCCCCGCTTGGACTTCCTCCTGCCCGTCATCTTCCATGAAGTATGTTGAGAGATTAATCAGCGACATAGCTTCCAGCTGACCCAGTTCCTCTGTCTCCACTTGTGAAAAGCCTTTATCTATTCTATTTGTTGCATAACATTTTTATTCATTTCTAGCTTCTTATATTGAAACTTGTTTTTGGTATCAGGTAATAATATCCCTATATATTTGGTCGCAGTATATAATGTCACCGGGAAAAGGTCGTAGCGACATTATATAGGTGACCATATATATAAGGACAGGGGCAGCGGGGGTTGCGGGGGTGTCCGCCACTCTCCATGAAAAATAAAAAGGGTTTGGAAGTTGCGGGGATGTCCCCGCATGTTCCATGTAATAATGTCCCCACAAAAAACGGAAATTTTTCTGCAAATTTTTTGCATGGCGATATTTTTGCGGGGACATTATTACATGGAACCTTCTTTTTTCCATGAATTACTGATTGCGTTTTAGCTGGTGACGTTTTAAGATTGCAGCGGAATGCTCTGGACCCGTTTGATTTCACTTTCCACTGGTGGGTGATATGTTTGGGTTTGTTAGATGGGTTTCCAGCCTGATTTCATGAGTTTCCTTTTCTATTTTTTCAAACGTTGGGCAAATCTTTATCTGCTCCTTGTTCACCATCTCCATAACTTCCTTCTCTGGGGTGCAGTTACCCCTTTGTCTCTCTTTCTCGGTTCTCTGTAGTATGTGCAACTGTTTATTTTGTGATGTTATTGTAGTCCCCACTTCCGATTCTATACACCCTTCCATTCCTGTAGACTGTTGGTTTGTCATTGGGGTCTCCGTTATTTCGGCATTCTTGCTATTTATTTATTTCCTGCTTATTTGTATAATTTATATAAGTTGTATTACATCACAAGGCAATCTCCTTTCTCTGTTGGTACCATTTTGTTAGGTGCATTTTTTGTCCGTAGCCATTTCATTATTTCTAGTATTCCAGAGATCAATAGAGCTCTTTCAGAGTCTCCCACACTTGCCAGATCACATAATCATTCTTGCCACTGCGCTGATTGTCCCGCCTCTATATCCAGTCTTGATTGTACCGTATTTTAAAAAGACGCCAGAAAAATCTGTTTGGAATGGACCATAGCCAATTGAGTAGCTTGATCTCTCAGAGTCTCATTTAATGATTCATATAGTTTCATGAATGGAGCTAAATGGAGTTAATGCTATTGTCAGTGATGACCAGGGTCGGACTGGGACAAGAAATAGGAACGGACACCCAAAAAAAGTGGCCCACCCATTGCCTCAAAAAAGTGGCCCACCCTCGCCTCAAAAAGTGGCCCACTCCTCACCTCAAAAAAGTGCCCCTCAAACCATCATCTGTGAATCACGTCAATTCACGACTTTACAGAAAATGGTACTTATGTTTGTTTGTTTGTTTGTTTGTTTATTTATTTATATGGCGCACCATACCCAGGGGCAGCAGGGCGCAGGCAGAAAGGATATGCAAGGCTTACAATGTTACAGAAATATACAGAAATATACAAGATAAAATTATAGACATATGCAATTAAGGTTTACAGGAATGAGAAATATACAAAACTTTACACATAAAAATATAATATCTTTACAAAGGAGTGAAATATACAGATAAGTATAGGGCTCTTTGGCGAGAACAAAGGCCTCAAGTATCTATACAGAGGTGTAAAATGTACAATTAAGTACGGGGGTTGTTGGAGTTCAAATGACTGATGAGATTCCTTCTAAAGTGCTGGTAGGGTTGATCGGCTCTCAGGTTGTGTGGCAAAGAATTCCAGAATGTGGCGGCTTTCACAGGGAAACTGTTACCTCCAAACGTGGAGAGTTTGAATCTGGGAATTATCAGACAGTTGGAATTAATAGTTCTTGTTTGTCTAATGGATGACTTTCTCTTAACTTTGTCCATCAAATAGCGGGGGGCAGCATTGTTGAGGGCTTATGGAGGGTTGATGTGTTTGTTGCATGTTATGTTTTGTGTAAACGCTTGAGAAAGTGATAACATTCCTTTTGTTCTTTTTTTAAAAAAAACATCATCATCACATAGGTAAATACTTATTTTGCAGAACCATACTCAAGAATGTCTGCTAGTTGCCACCAGTAGTGAAAATAGAGTTGCATTTAATAAGCAGTACTGCCAAATGACACTGCAAAGTACCTTGCCAGTTGTATTTGTGCTCACATTTTACATTACAACACAACTCATAAAATAACATAACAGATATGTACCACTCCAAAGTTAAACTGCATGCACACCACAAATATTCTCAAATGTCCCAGCTGCACAGTATATATACACCACTTCAAATGGCAACAGTACATGGATCTGCAACACAACTGCAACAGTGTACCATTATACAGCATAACAAACTGCACCAGCACACAGCTCTCCAGCATGGCACGGATATTCAAGACTCCAAACTGCAGCACCACACAACTCTATAGCAGTGCCTACTGCAACAGTGTGTGGATATACAGCACTCCAGAGTGCGGCACACCTCTATGAACTACAAAATTCAGCACAAATGAAGCAATAAGCTGGCCTGCTGCAATACTATCATTAGGGCGAGTGAGACGAGATGCAGCCAACAAATAATCACTTGAAGCCGAGTCAGAGTCCAGGCCATCATGAGCCGACAGTGGGGGAGTGAAAAGACTTCTCATAAAATTCATTGGAGGCTCTGGGCTTGTAATTTGCCCACTTTTCACAAAAATCGGTCTAGTGATTTCAAATTTGTTTTTTTAAAGACACACGAATAATAGAGTTTGGCCGAAGCAGGCTTGCAAGGTACCAATGAGGAGAAAAAGGAAGGGCCGGTGCCTTAATAATTTTCTTTCACATCTACCTTGACACACTCACTCTTCATACCCTTCATACCCTTCAAAGAGATAATGAGGGGCCCTTATAAAGACGCTGTCCCCCCCCCACAAAAACCGGCCTGCCTGCCGGTTATGTGTTTGTTTTGGTATGCCTCCCCAGTGATCTCATCATGCCACCTCTATGAAAAATTTCTGTGGGCGCCACTGACTGATGTACAACCTAAAAACTCATACAGCCGTGTACAACGAACAACGAGGAAAGCGCTTGTGGCCCAAACGATTACACTACTGTGCACCCGGGAGACAGAGTACAAGTGCAACCTAAAAACGTACACAGTTGTGTGCGCAGTGGGATTTAGCGCACATACCAACATAGGACTCACAGCAATATACACGGGGAGAACAAAGAATGCAACTCCGTGAATCAGGAGGTAAGGGGCACATGTAGCACAATAAAGTACACTCCTGGGTGCAATGAGAAATTCAGAGAATGTATAACCGCAGGAATTACAGAACTGTGCCACTAGGAAAAGGCGTGCAAACCAGCAAACCACACAGACCGTGTGCACCTGGAGGGCCATTAACACCTAAGGATTTACACATCGTTGTGCACTGCCAGAGGGTGAATGCACCATCAATCACACATCTGTGTAAGCTCTGCGTTCAGGAAGTAGGAAAGCACGCAACCCGAGAGATAATGCAACTGGTGTTGGGAGACAGAGCAAACGAAACTCACAAATCTATACCCTTTTTCATTGAGAAAATGGGTGCAAAGTTACAAAACACTATGCGCTTAAGAGGAGATAGGACATGCAGTTCGATACTTTACACATTTTAGTGGTGCTGGCAGATGCGATGCAGCTGAAACCAATGAAGCAATTGTGTACATTGGGAGATGGAGAACACGGATGCCTGGGAATACATGCAACCCAAGCAATTATTCAAGATATGCTTTATACTTAAAACACAATAAATTACTCTGTGAGTAGGTGGAAATGCAACTAAATACGTACACAACTGTGTGCACTGGGAGAGAATGGGTATCGGGGCCCAAAGAATCACACAACTCCGCAGAGAAAGGGTTAATGTGCAGCTCAAAAAATGTACATAACTATGTACACTGGCCTGGGAAAGGTGACTGTTCAACTTACAGATGCGACGCTGCGGTCTCTAGGGGTGCGGAGGGAGTATCATATGCTTCATGCTTCACAAAACCTACAACTGTATGCCTGGGAAAATGAACTTACTGTGCACAATGCCGTGCAGGGAAGCGCCAGTGACTGTGCCCCTCCAATGACCCTACTCCACTCACCATACAACGATCCTGCCTATGTTATTCTGCCCCTCACTGTCCTCGCCCGCACTCTCTCGTGGGGCCTCTATCTACCCCATGCTGGGGTGAAGGCGCTGGCCGAGCAGGACCAGCGTGCGCGCTGCCATGGTGCTGCTGTCAGGCGTGGGGTGCGAGGACGGGGGCCGAAGCAGCTCTGCCATTGTAATACAAATCACTGGGAGGTAGCAGGTTGGTCAGAGGCAGCCCCGCCCAGCCCTGCCGCTCCCTCCCAGTGTTTTGTAATACTGAGTGCTGGCTGGCGCCATCGTGTCGCAGCCTGCTGCATTCATCAAAAAAAGGTAACACTTCAGTGTTACCTTTTTTTGATGAATGCAGCGGGCTAGCGCCGGCGGTGCTGCAAAGGATCTTGCAAGTTACAGATCCTTTGCAATTTACGCGTCCGGCGGTGGCGAGGCCCTTGGGGCCGGTTCCTGAAACCCACGCCTGGGCCGGCCCATGGTGGGCTTTAGGAACCAGCCCCAAGGCCTCGTCATGGCCACGGGCCAATTGGCCGGTGGGCCAATCCAACCCAGGTGATGACATGATATTATTATGAAGATGCATCACCAATCTTGGTGTGAGCTCATCTTGTAGTTGTCTTAGTGCAGATGTCCTCTCATTAGCCCCATATCAATGACTTTGGTCAGCTACCGAGCTTCCCAAGTTTTCCGAAGCTGATGTATATATCAGTGTTTTCCTTGAATGTACCGCTTCTTAACGCCTTTCTGGCTTAGGGCGAAGCAGTTCTAACATTTGACTACATTGCTCTTTTTCCTGTTCACTCTGAGGCATCTTCAATTGCGCATCCTCATCTCTTTCTAAATGTCCATGAGTGGGTGGGGTCTGTTATTAATGCATTTCATTCAATTCCCATTGTCGGTTTCCGTTCTCCTCTAAAAATGTAATTACTTGCTTTATTTGGTTTATTTAGAATACTGTGCTCCCTCTCCTTTTGCAGTCCATTAATAGCTGTTTTTCTGCAATGTCTTTGTCTAGTGGAACAGCAATTCCCCTAGTCAAATTTGCTGTGACCCCTCTTCCCCCGGATTCTCAAATGGGCCACCATTCTCACCTCCCTGAACATCTCTGCCACTATCCATGCCACTGCCGAAAGGTTAGCTCTTTTTCCCAACTTCGTTCATAAGATCATATATTTGAGGAATGGCAGTCATTTGAGGGGTTTGGGCTTAAATGTTTTCCACCACCCCCATTGCAGATTCTGTGGGCTCAGAGGCATAGCTGAATCCGGTGTGCTCAGGGGCAAATCCATGATCTTATGAAAGAACTTGCTATTCAGGAGCTACCAGGGATGTAATTCCATCAGCTGCCCGCCTCAAAAGATGGTGTTGGATGGGCCTCCACCAATGGTTTTTCGTATGTGGCTTGCACCTCCATTGCTACCTGGTCAATTAGCAGGTTGCTTAACGAATTGAAAGAATTAACAGAATGAACAGCATTGGTAGTGAGATATTTGCTCACCTCTACAATGCATGTTGACAGAAGTCCTTTCGCCACCTAGTCCTCCGACCGTTTTGTCTGCCATCTTGTCCTTGGGCCTTTCACTTACATCGTCTTTGGAGACTTTTGTCGCCCTTCACTCTCCCTCCGGTCTAACTCTGGTACAACTCTGTCCAACTCATGAACCGGTGCTACATGCCCGGCAAGGGTTTTATGAAGCAAACAATCTTGTGGTGTTAAAGGGACACAGTAGGATAATGCAGCAGTCTTTCTCCTCGGTTACTCCAGTACAATTCCACCCAACTCACGCTACCCATATGCCCTTCATGGTGAAGCTCAATTTCCTACACACTGTCATTGGCACCACCGCATGATCCCAGTGATACAGAATACCACTCTCACTCAATTCTGACCGTACCTCCCAATATGCCCTTTTTTGTTCAGTCGACAATCTTTTCTCCGGCCATCCTTGCCTAATAAAATTCACAACCCTGCTCAATCCTCGTCTTGTTGCAAAGCTGTGATACAGTCTCCTTTAGACATGATGGCCTGATGGGTAAGAAAGACTGTGGGCCTCATTACAAGTGTGGCGGAATGGGTTAACGGGTGCCTCAAAAGGATGCAGACCCGTTAACACCATTCCGCCACATTACAAGGTCCCCTCTCGGGACCCGCTCTGCAGGTCTGGTTTTACCGCCATTACCAATAGCGGCATGGCTACTGCCGAAGTCGTAATGAGGCCCTGTGTCTGTAACTTTTGTCTCATCACACACTTCAATTTCCCCCATCCTTGAGAAATGGTCTGCCAAAGCATTGTCTCAACGAGGTATTAGCTCCATCAAGAATTTGTGGCCTTGAATATGAGCCACCCATCTGGCGACTCTCCCGAAGACCTTATGAAGCCCTTTAGCCTCAAATATCTACTTCAGCAGCCAATGGTCGGTTCTTATGACAAATTCTGCACCCCAGACAAAGTTTAAGAATTTCTCAATGATCCAGCGGCATGCCACAGCCTCCTTTTCTAACACAGCATTGTTTCTCTCTGCGCCTCTCAACACCATAGACGCATGGGTAAATATTTCCTCCTGGCTCCTGCCACACTCCTGAGACAGTACTGCACCCACACCAGTATCACGGGTATCCACTGTGATGGCACATATCATATTTGTATCAAACTGACCCAGAGCTTTCGCCATATCAATTGCACTCTTTATTTCCATAAACTCCTTTTCACATTCAACACTCCAAACAAACTCAACACCCTTCTTTAATAGCTCACTCATCTTTCCAACTTTGTCAGCAAACTTCTGAACAGATTTTTGGTCGAATTCAATCATTCCAAGAAAAGATCAAAGTTTGCCTTTATCTTTATAGAGTCTGCCATGCGTGCCTTAGGTATGAGCCCCAATGTAGCGATTGCGTGATCTAGGTACTCTACAGCATTCTTCCTGAACATCATTTTGGGAACAATGCTCTCTAGTCATCCCCTTGAACAACCTATCCATCATCCCTTTGGAATAAAGATAAGGCTGACACAAGGCCAATAGGAATTCTACGAAATTGGAATATTCCCTCAGGCATGATGAATGCAGTTAGCTTCCATGACTCCTCTTCCAATTCAATCTGACGATATGCAGACGCCATATCTAAATTCGAAAAAAACGTTGCCTTGCCAATCTTTGCCGTTATTTCATAGCATGTTAGGAAGAGGGTGCCTTTCCACAACAACACACTTGTTTAGTTTGCACAAATATATGCATAACCTCAAATCTATGCTTGTTTTATTTTACAATGACCAAAGGGGACAACATTGCACACTGGCTATTCACTCTCTAACACCTGACTCACTTAATTTCTTAAGTTCTCTCTTCACACCATCTCTTAAAGCCAGAGGCACAGCTCACAATTTCACCGCTTCAGGTACACTTCCCTACTTGAGAATGATCCTGTGCTTCATTGCCTTCACTCCTCCTATTGTACTCGATAAAACATTCTTAAATTGCTCTGTCAAGAATACATCTGTTTTCACGTGTAAAACCTGTTCCTCTGTTTTGGGATCCAGCCTTATTCCCAAGTTCATTCGCTCCTTCCATCCCAATAGCATCTCCCCCTTCTGTGTAACATACATTTTAGCACCTGCCTTCCCTTGAAGCCCAAACTCGCAATGAAGTATCCCAACACTTCTATTCGGGCTCGATTATATCCACCCAGTCTTGCGTCAGCAGGGGACAATTCCTGTATGTCCACACCAACATCCCACTCATACACATCTCGAGACATCAAGGACAGTTTTGCACCTGAGTCTGCCATCATTCTTACATCTCTACCATTCATACAGACCTTGGCGAACAGACGTACACGTTCTTTATGGTCCAAACACAGAACCATATAGACAGTTATTAGGTCTGTTTGATCATCTTCATCATCTCCAGATGATGGCTGACTTTGCTCAGTGACATAGAATACTTTCATCCCTCCCACAATGACGTTTTTACAACACTTAGCATAATGACCCCACTTGCATTTAGAACATGTCACCTTTCTCCGCAGACATGCTGGAGATCCTGCAAAATGGGTTGCCCTTGCACACCGGTAGCAAAGACGTTCCTCAGATTTCTGAACCTTAGCACCCTTTGTACTTTTGCCTTGGGCCACTTTTATGTCAGAACCTCTATGTGAACATTGCGTTCCACTCTTCTGCCTCTTCTTTCCCTTCTCTTCAACTCCCACTTTTAGTACTTCTGCAATTAATTCTTTGCTCTCATTTTTCATCAATTTAGCTAGGCAAGCCGTGGAATGTTCTACTCTTTTTGCTATTGCAATAACCTCATACAAGGTTGTTTCATCTTTCAACCAAAATTCTTCTCTAATATTGTTACTGTAGCAATGTATCATAAACTGATCTCTTATATGTTCGTCTAACATATTAGCAAACCTTCATGCTAGAGATAGATGACGCAGTGCACTAATGTACTCTCCCACAGTTTCTCTTGGGCAGTCACTCCAAAGTAAAATTTTTCCAAGATTGTGCTGGTCTTGGGATCAAAATGGATGTTCAATTTACACAAAGCTGCGTCCAACTCATTTGAGCTTGACGCATTGGCAGACTCATCCTAGTCCAGCAGTGCTACATTTATGCCTTGTCCCTCATACCCTAAAAAGTGCATCAACATGGACATCACACCTTGCGATCCGTTGAAATGGTATTTCCACAAGCTGCATAATTTATTTCTCCATTGGGTCAACTCTATCTTTACAGGATCCAGGTACACCATGAAGACGGTAAGACCAGGCACTCCAGGTACATCCATTTCGCCCCTCTTTCCTTTTTAAAGTAACATTCTTGGCCAGCCTTGTGCACATTGGCCCAACCTCGTCTCTGTCCATCCTTGTCAGCAGTGGATTGCAGACTACACAGCTTTCTCACTCACACTCTGTTTATTTATTTTTTTATATTAGCGTTCTGGGATGGAGAAACGTCTCCTGCGTTCACCTTTACCCTTCAGTCCTAGCAGAGCATGCAGGCGGCTTTAGAATAAAGCACCCTGCAATCCAGCACGTGGATTGTTAGTTCAGTTCCCAGGTAATATCACCATAGTATCACAGCTTCTGCATCAGCCAGACATGGCCACCGGTACCTCCAAACTGCAAACCTCCAGAGGGCCTCCAAACGCCCAGTAAGCATAGAAACTCTGCCCTCAAACTGGCCAAGAACTGGCTCTCTTGACCAGTGGAACACAGGAACCGTCTCCCGCTCCTGCAGAAGGGAAAGCAGCCTGATGCGTAGGGGTGCAGTGTATAGCAGTGCTGACGAAAGGCTGGGTTGAGATTGCAGCACCCACGCCACCAAAGCTGCACTGTAAATCTGACTGGGAAAGGGCAAGCCCCCAGGCACAGACTTCAGAAGGGTGCAAGCCCAGACAGCCATATCAGAGATCATCAGGCAGCACCAGAACAGACAAAAGTGTAGCCAGGGGCACTGGGCTCTGAACACCTTCAAAGCCAAACCTTCTATTGCAATGCATTCCACGTTTCCATGGAGCAACAACCCAACAGATAGTTACAGCAAATGAATTTTTTAAAATTTTCATATTACAAAATACATTTAAAAAAACCTTCCACATGAAAAGTGTAACAATTAGAGAAAGGAGGTGTTATGAATCTTGCGATGTCACCAATGCCTTTCCAGGCAAACTCTCTTCCAATATGGCCAGGGAAAGGCAGCCTCTGCCTGATAATGACTCTGAGGGTGGCTATCTGATGGAGGACCATATGGGGGGAGACAACTCTCATGGGAGGGAGGTGGACTCACTAGCTGGAACATGGTATTCCACTTTCCACTCGGGGTATAACACCAACATCTTCAATTCCCAATCCTATATGGCCTATTGTAATATAGAACAAGAACCTTCAGTTTGCATTGACAACAAGGTTCTTCCAAACCCTTGTAGTAAAAGGACTGAGACGAGGAAGAGCACTAACGTTGTGAAACCAGAGATGCGCTCTAGTTGTTGGATGGATAGATAGGTGTCGGGGTGTTTAAAAATACCAAGCAGCAAGAAACATGGAGAACCACTCCTGCAGACATGGGTCGTGAAACCGAGAGGAAGCAAGTTGCAACGGGGAGCAAGAGAGCTCCTGCAGGTGCCGTCATGAGAGGCTCAGAAGCCAGAGGATTGCTGCGTAAAGCCTGAGAGCAGAGGAAGTTGTGGAATGAAGGCTGAGGCATTACAGGTGCGGGAGATGTGACGAGACACCGCCAAAAGGAGGAAGTGAGCCGTTCAGCAAATTGCTGATCACAGGGAATGCTGAAGCCACCAGGAGATACTGGTGACCCCAGAGAGGGGAGTTGGGATTTTAGGGCGCCTTGTGGTATATACTGCACACCATTAAAGGACAGATATATGAACTGGGTGAACCTGAGCATGGGAACTGGGATGCCAAAGTCAAGAATTGAATGAAGCAAGTGAAAGAGGGTCAAGGGACTAATGGTTGAATGAAGAAAATATAAAAGCGTGGAACTGTTACAAATTGAGGAAGTCCTGGTAGGAGAGTACACCAGGCAACCTGATTGTGAATCTGGGATCTGCAACGAAATATAAGTGAACAAATTGAGAAAGTCCTGTTAGGAGGGTACACCAGGTGAACTGATTGTGAGTCTGGGACCCGCACCCAATTATATTAAGATATGTGTTTGGAAGCAAAGAAGGAGAGTGTACCAGACTGACAGAGAAGGGTCTGCAACTCACTCTCATTCCTGTCAAATAATCTCCATGTAATCTGAATAAATCAAGAAGAGGGAGTCATTCCCCCCGGACATGAAACTACCATATTTTGACTGGGGTAAGGGAAACAATCCCCTAGTGATTGGAAAATTGTGAACTGTGTACCTTGCAACCAGGGGAAGGGTGGCATTCCCTCTGGTAATGTTAGAAATCTCCCAAGAGCCAAGAAAAGAGGAATAACTTCTTGGCATTGTGAATTTTGAATGTGAGAAAGAGATCAAGGGGAGAACCATACCCTCAAAGACTGTGAATTGTGAGGAGCCTGAGAAACTCAGGGTGAGGGAAACATCTCCTAAGAACTGAAGAACTTTGATTGTTCATTTCTTTTTACAACTTTTTGAACTTTATGTTAGAACTCTGGAACAGAGATAATCAGTCGAAAGACTATATCCCTTTTCACTCTATCTTGAGATTAGCGTGTAAGGTTCAGGTTAGGATTTGGACACAAGATGGAGAACATTAATTTGGACGTTCTGACCCAGACATCCTTTAGTTTCTTTGAGGCAGGGGAGCCCTTCTTCGAGATAGGTCAAGAAAGGATTTCCTTTAACTCTCTTTTTATTTTAATAAAAGTCTTTACAAACCACCTGATGTCCTTGTGTCCGAGTGTTACTCCAGATTCCTTACATATGGATGTGACCTGGTTTCCACAAACTGAGGAACCCCAGTATTATGCTAAATAACTTAGATAGGTACGAGTCCCATAACATTTGTACCTGGAGAAACACCTCAGGCAAGTGGAACACTTGATTTTTCTTTTCTCACTGGAAAAACTGAGGTAAACCTTGACCGTCGGAGGGAGAATTTTGAATGTAAATACCCCATTAAAAACACCAGTGGTCTTGATTTACCCCCATCTGGGCAAACTTTGCACCCATTATAAATCGGAGACTGTAAAACCTCAGATGACACAATCTTCATGTCTCCCTCCCGGGACGATAACGCCTTCGAAGTAGGAGTAGAAGATGGGGAGACCAGCCTCTAAAGATGAACTAGATCCCTTGTGAACAGAGGTGCAGATAGGCAGGCAAGGCCCATCCAAAATCTGTAAATGCTCACTCAGCAGTGCTGTGTGGGCATTTACAGATGTTAATGCCACTGTGGTGGGCCCAACTACATTAGCTCCAGGTCCCACTAGTTGGACAAGGACTCTGCTTACGAGAAGAATTTGGATTCCCTCCAGGGTTGTCCTTTACAACAGGAGAAGGGGGCCCAGGAAAACCCATCAATGATTTACAGGGATTGGAGACACTCGACAGACCTAAAGGTAGTGGACCAGGTTCAGATGCTATAGTGAGAGGGGGTGAAACGGGAGATATACGATCCACAATACCCACATCCCCTTCCTTATTCAAAAAGTGCTACTCATGTGGAGGCTTTGGACACCTCACAAGATATTGGCCCTTGAATATTTTACCTCCTTGCATGTTAACACCTGAGAAAGAAGACCCTATGGGTGGTCTAAATCCCAAATAGACATGGGAAACCCAAGAAAATAGTCCCAACTTGTCATGCCGCCGGTTTCTAGTCGCCGGTGGGGGCTATGGAACGCCTGGCACTGGCGGCGCCATTAGAATGTTCCGGGTTTTCTGTCCACTTCCGGGTTTCCCTCTCTAGTCTTTGCTCTGTCTTCCTGGCTTTCACTACTTAAGCTCCGCCCACTTCCGGGTTCGGCGCGTTGCAACTTTGTTTATCTACTTCGTTGCTTGCTCCGTGTGTTTTTTCCTCCGTGCTTCTCGCTCTGCCCCTTGACCCTCTGACGGCGTCCCTAAGCCGACCCTTCTCTCCTGTTTCTTCCTCGCGGCATCCCCTCGCCGCTCCGACTTCCTTACCTTTTTCCCACAGCATTTCTTCGCCGTCCTGGTCCTCCTGTCTTCCCGCTTGCTCCCGTTTTTGTTTCTCTTCCCTTCCTGCTTGTACCTGTGGACGCTTCTGTTCCAACGTTCGGATTGTTTCCATTATCCGTCTCTCCCGGAACCCTTTTGAAGAACTTGCTTCACCTTCGGTCTTCAGTCCAGAAAAGCTCCATCAGGCATCCTCCATCTGTCACTGGGTCTGCAGAATTTCATCGCTTCACCTTCCGGACCTGTTGAACTGCCTTCCTACTCACAGAGGGTTTTTTTGAGCGTCTGCTTTTTCCCTCTTCTATTTGGTTCCTGCGAGAAGGAAGCCTCCTGCTTCCCTACCTGGCAGGGAACCAGGGTGGCTTCCCACCGCGGACGGCCCTACCTCTTCTCAAAAAAGAAGGAGACCAGGAAGAAGTCTATCCGCCATTTAACTTCTTCTGAGGATTCAGGTGAGGAGGAAGGGGAGGAGGTTGTGGAGATTACTGATACACCTTCTAAGGCTGCTGAGTTTGACACACCTATTCTTCTATTAGAACCTGTCTGACTGACAAACTTAAAAATGTTGCACCCCAAAAATGGAATCAGGAAGACCAAACTTATTTCAACCCTCTCAAGCAACTTCTATATAGTGAACCAGTCCTAGAGGTAGCTATCTTCAGTAAGGAGTTCATATAACAAACAGACGTAAACAGGGTTGGGTTAGGGGTAGTTCTCTCTCAGGAATAAGACAGCATTGAACACCTGTTCTTTAAATTAGCCAAAGGTTCTTCCTGAGGGAGATCAACTATACCACAATTGAACTTGAGGTCCTAGCTACAAAATGGGCTTTGTCTTACTTACAGACTTTACAGTGAGGACATTCCGGTTCATTACTGATCATTCCGCTTTAACATGGATCAGTTGAGGCAGGGAAACCCCTCATAGAGATAGCACAAGATAGGATTTCCCCCAATCCTCGTTTTATTTTAATAAAAGTCTTTACTAACCACCACAATGCCCTTGTCTCCAAGTCTTATTCCTGATGCCTTACAGAGGATACAAAAAAGACATGCAAAAGTTTGATTGCTAGGAGAAAGACTAATCACAAACCTGAGTGGTGCTAATTACAAACATTTAGCTGACAGTCCGCCATGAAAACCATCAACTGTATTACCATGAACTACGGCCAGTGGTATTAGTAGGAATCCTGGAAAACACTGACAGATTTACCACTAGTGCAAAACGTATAATGGCCCCCAATAGTCTCATCAGCAACATCAGCTTTGCCTTATGGAATCAAAAAGATGTTAGAAAAGGTTGTGACCATGCAACTCCAGAAACATTTGGAAGAGAACAATATTCTTGACACATTCCAGTCGTCTTTAGGCTGGCACATGGAACGTAGACGGCATTCCTCAAGGTATGGGATGACATACTTGAAAATGAAGACAATGGCAATATTAGTATGCTCATTATGTTGGACCTGTCTGCAGTGTTCGACACGGTCGACTTTAATATTCTTAAAGCCAGATTACGTGAAGTGGCACATGTTTCAGAATAAGCTCGTAGATGGTTTGATTCCTTCCTGAATGACCGAAAGCAGCAGGTCAAGATGGGCCCTTTTCTATCAGAAATGCTGACCATAGTATGTACATTTCCTCAGGGCTCCTCACTGTCGCCGGTGCTTTTTAATCTCTATATTCGTCCTCTCTTAAAAATCATGGCACAATTTAATCTGCAGTATCATTCCTATGTGGACGACACGCAGATCTCTGTCAGGCTAAAACAACCAGCGGAGGCAATAGAGAACAATAGAGAACATCTTGAATCAGAGGCAATCCGAGTATGGATGATGGAAAACAAGCTCCAGCTCAATCCTAACAAGACCGAGATCATTATCTTCGGCTCGAAGAAGAAATTAGGAAACACTTTTCAGATGGCCATGCCCCTCGATATTTGGAACTATTTCCAAGTAGGCAGAATCTGTCAAGAACCTAGGGTGCATTTGGCAGTCAGATCTGGGGTACAATGGGCATGTGAACCAAATGGGTAAATCAGTATACTTCCATCTGAAAATGTTATAACCACTTCTCCCCCTTATCACGGAAGGTGACCATGGTGGTGGGTTGGACTACCGCAATGGCTTCCTGGTAGGATGCCCTAAATACCACTGGCAGCGCCTTGCAGTGGCACAAAATGCTGCAGTGCGTGTGGTGTTTTACTTATCCTGGGAAAATTCAATTTCAGAATTCTGGAAGAATCCATTTCAGAATTTTGGAAGAAACTACACTGGCTTCCGGTCCATCAATGGATCCAGTTTAAGCTCCTGCGCATGGTCTTTTTATTTATTTATTTATTTATTTATTTATTTATTTGTGTTGCTTATTGTTGTGCAGTGCTTGTTTTGGTATGAGGGAAGACTGTGATGTCATGTGGAATGTTGTTCCCTGAATGATAGAATGTATGGGTGAGGGTTCCAAGCCCAGGCAGTTAGGAAGCCCCTGTCTGGGTGTTTGGTGCCAGTGTTATGTCTGTCTTAAGTATCTTGCTATATCCTATGTAATTTACTGGTAATGTAACTTAAGAACTTGTTAATAAATCCTTAAGTAACTACAAGAAGCCTGGGGGTCACTTTATAACACTTATATAGTGCACCACGTCTAAATGCATCTGGGAACTTCTTAAATAGAATTATACATTTGTTGCATAGGTTACATATGTACATTTATATTTATAATGATATATTTTCTGCAATTTTGAACAATTTCAAATACTCTAAAATACATGCACGAAAATACAGATATGTACAGGTTGATGCAGTTATTTTCATGCGTTGGGTCAGTGTTTGATTTAGAAATGCAATTTGTGTGTGAACAGGTGAGTTTTCAGCTGCTTACGGAAGATCCATAAGGATTCCGGGACTCTTAGTTGGGTTGGTAGAGCATTCCAGAATTTGCTGGCTAGTGTGGGGAAGCTGCTGCTCCAAGCTTTTTGAAGCTTGTATTTGGAGGTGACGAGGCGGTTCTTGTAGGCTGCTCTAGTGGGTCTGGCGGACTGGGGTTTGGAGATTCTGTCTGCCAGGTAGGCCGTGGCAACCCTGAGAATACACTTGTGAGTCAGCGTGAGCGTTTTGAATCAGATCCGTTCTTGGATGGGTAACCAGTGAAGTGTCAGCATAGTTGCTGAGATGTGTGCTGATCTGGGGATGTTTAACACTGCTTTGATGGCGTTGTTTTGAAGCACCTAGAGTTTATGAATGTTGTAAGTTGAGGTGCCGGCATATAGGGCATTGCAGTAGTCTAAGCCGGTTAGGATCAATGCTCTGGCCAGTGTGATGCAGCTGTCGGGAGAGAGAAAGGGGCTGCAGGAGTTGATGAATTTGCATGTGTACGAGGTGGCTGAGGCGGTGGCATTCACTTGTTTTGCTAAGGTGAGGGAGGAGTCTAAGTAGAACACTAATGTTTTTACCTGATTGGACACTTGGATAATGTTGCCATCAATGTTAAAGGATTTAAATGCAGTGCTGAGTTTGGCAAGCCTGAGTTGAGATCCTATGAGGAGCAACTCGGTCTTGTTGTCATTGAGACACAACCCGTGGTGTGCCATCCAGGCCTGTATGGTGTGGTAGATGGCGTTGAGTGCTTGGGGTCCGTGGCATGATCTCCTGTGATTGGTATGAGGACCTGGGTGTCATCTGCATAGTTGGTGTAGGTGACACCCAGGCCATCAAGACGGTTGAACAGTAGCTTTGAGAATATGTTAAACAAAGTGAGAGACATACAAGAGCCTTGCGGTACTGCACATGTGACCGGGGTGGGTGGCGCCTCTGCCTTGGGTGAGAAGACCCTCATAGTTCTGTCAGAGAGGAAGGACCTTATCCAGAGGGTGGCATTGGGTGAGAATTGAGTGACTGTACTGAGGCGGTTGCAGAGGATATTGTGGTCCACCAAATCACAGGCAGCCGAAAGATCCAAAAGGAGGAGCAGGGCAAGCTTCCCTTTAGCTTTTAGATCATCCATTTGGACTTTTAAGTCAACAGGGCTATTTCTGTCCCGTGTTTCAGGCGGAAGCCCGATTGCCAGAGACCCAGAGTCCCGTAGTTGGGATGGTGGGGTCGAGTGTGTTTTTTTTTAGAAGTGGTAGACCCAGGCATTTTTTAGGTCAGTTGGGACACAATCATTATGGAACGAGGCATTTATGAGATTGGTGATGAAAGGGGCGAGTTGGGGTGCACAGTCTTTGATTACTGATGGTGGACATGGGTCCCCTTGGCACTTGGATGGTTTTAGGCTCACAATGATTTGCAGGACTTCTGTGATGCTGAATTCAAAGGGAGAAGTATTTAGGTTGTTGGTGGGTTTAGGTTGGCGACTGACTGTAGCTGAGGGGTTTACTAACGTTTCTTTTTTCGCAGCTCTTTTTGCCTGAATTGCACGATTTTACCCAAGAGAGTGTTCTGAATGTCTAGGCACCAGCTGGTATTTTTACTGCAGTTTTCAACTGGGGGAATGGGGGTTTCTAACTCTCTAAGGATAGAGAATAATTCTTTAGATTTTGAGTTGGCCTTGGATATTCTGCCATTGTAAAGTGCGCTTTTAGCCTGGAGGACTTGTATTTTGTAGTCTTTAGCTGCCTTGAGGAAGGCTTTTTTTTTTAGTTCAGAGGGTGAAATTTTCCAGGAAGCTTCAGCTTTTCTTTTAGTTTTTCTTAGGGTATTAAGAGTGGGGGTGAACCATCCGTTGAGATGCGCCACTTGTTTGGCTTTGCGGAGTGTAAGGTGGGCCAGCTTGTGTAGAGCTGCCAGTATGGTGTAATTGTAGTGGAGTGTCATAGTGGCTGGGTTGTGGTTGTTCTTGCTTTGGGTTTCTAAGAAGGGTTGTAGTAGTGGCAGTAGACTGTCTGCCATTATGTTCTGTTTATTTCTAGTTGGTGCTTCTGTCTCTAGTTTAGGGTTGAGGTTCCTATTGGTGCGTGTTTCGATTTTAAAGGTAATGACGTGGTGATCAGACTATGGGCAGGGTGAGTTGGATGAGATGGTGGACTTGCAGTCTATGTCAGCGAGCCAATCAAGAATGCAGCCTTTCACATGAGTGGGATTGAGGATCCTGTGAGTTAGTCCAAGGGCAGACATGGTGTTGGCTAGGGCTAGGGCATTTTTGTCTGATGGGTCACGATAGCCTTAGTTAAAATCACCCAATATGATGGTTTATGATTTGGGTTTGGAGTTTGAGGATAGAATTTGGGTAACATCATTTTCGAAAGAGAGTACGGGCCCTCTGGGTCTATAGATGAGATGGATGTTTAGTGTGGCATTCGCATTCAGGGACATTTTTACTGAGAGGTGGTCAACAGAGGTGAAGGGGGTGGTGGGCACCTCTCTCATGTTTAGGGAGGTTTTGGCTATGATGGCTATGCTTCCACCTTTGGCTGTGGGTCTGTCCATTCTGCAGATGGAGTAGCTGTCTGGGACGGCTATGGACAGGGCATGGCCAGCTGCTGCATGCAGCCATGATTCGGTTATTGCAAGGAAGTCAAGTTTGTGGGTCGTGATGACCTCCACAATGTCCAGCGCATGTGCTGGTAGGGATATGGTGTTGATGAGGGCTCCTAGGATGTTAACAGTGGGTGTAGGTGCTTGGGTGTGAGAGATGTTGAGGTGGTGATCATGAGTGTGTGTGGTTCTGTGTGTGAGGAGTGAGTTTCTTTTGGCAATGGACGGGGTGGTGGTAGAGGTGTTGTCTCTAGTGACTTTAGTTCTAGAAGATAGGTTGGGGTTTCTGAACGCTAGAGGTGGCGGGGTATGTGTGTATGGTGCATTGAGGAGCAATGGGGCATGTTAGTTTAGGTAGTGTGGCTCTGGCTGATCTAAGACCAAGCATGGTTGAGGGCTTGTTAATATAATTGAGTAGCTTGATAGACAGGTTGAGGAGCAATGTGGCGCAGTGGGGTTATGCAAAAGCGTTTCGGGGTGGGAGGTGCTCTCGAGTAGCATGCTCTCGAGTAGCGGGTGGTTCGCTTAGTTTGGTGGTGGGGAAGACCCACAATTGATGGCAAGTGCGCAAGGGCAGATGCGGACATAGTGTGATAAGGTGTTGGGTTCCTAATTGAGTTTCCAATTATTAATGTGGTGGTACAGTACAAATATAGTAGCATGATGGTCCGTGGGCAATTATATGACAATTTCCAAATTCTTCATATGCAGCACAATACAGATCCAGAGACTCATTGGTAATGGAGGAGTTCCCAGTTACTAGTAATGCGGCACAATGCAAATACAGTAGCATGTTTGGTCATGGGGGGAGCTATGTGGCAAATACCAAATTAATCCTAATGTAGCTGAATACAATACAGATACAGTTTTAGTGTGTACATGGCCTTGCACCCCCTTATTTATATGCTAAGATTCAAACCTACACCCCCAATAGATCTTTGCGATCTATGAATCAAAACCAACTGGTTGTTCCCATCTCCAGATTTGTTCACTGGGTGACAGAAGGAGTCAATGGTTTTCTGTGGCAGTAATTAGCAGAGATAAGAGGTACCAAAGAGGTTATTTTTAGCAAGGAAGTGAGCTCCACAGACTTCAGAAAAGAAAGTATAATGCCAGAGACAACAGAAAGAACAGGGAGAAATGTCTCACAGGGAGGGTTAGGGCAGAGTTTTTAAGAGGAAAAGGTTCAAACAGGATCTGGACTTAAGTCTAGTCAGAGAAGGAGGAAAAATGAAAAAGGCAGACAAAATAGAAGAGGGAATCCGTTCAAGCAGCAGTGGTGGGTGAGCAATGCTCGGAAGAGGGTCCATTTTGAAGGAACGTTTATTTATTTATTTATTTTTCCATTTGTAGAGCGTGCACAAACCCGTGGGCATCAGGACACTTTTACCAATTACATGGGGCCCATGGTGGGGCAAAGGCATAACAATTATAACTACCAAGGCATAAGTACAGGTGTTGTCATAATGAACTTACAATCATGGTGCATCGGTAGAGACAAAGCAGGTGTGAAGTGGTGAGCGGATACGACTAAGCGAACAGCCAAGTTTTTAGGGCTTTGCAGTAGATCCAGTGCGATTCTTCAGCTCCCAAGGCAAGTCAGAGGGAGTTCCAGTACTTGCCGGCAAGAACTGGGAAGCTGGATCCTCCTGCTTTGGCTCCTTTGAATTTGGGTTGGACCAGCCTGTGGGAGTATGGGGCTCTGGTTGCCCTGCAAGATTGAACTTTGATAGGGTGGGGCTGAATTTGAGATACATTTGTGGGTGAATGAAAGGATATTGAATATGATTCTTTCATTGATGGGTAGCCAGTGAGCTGCTCTGCGGGCTGCTGAGATTTGATCTGACCGTGGGATGTTGAGGGCAGTGCGTTGTATTTTTTTTTGTTTTTTTAGATTCTGGGTTGACGTACCTGCAAAGAGGACATTGCAGTAGTCTAGCCTAGTGCTCATCACTGCACGGGCAACCGTTAGGCAGTTGTCAGTGGATAGGAAGAGTCTGGCAGCATTGAGTAGTTTTGTTGAGTTAGCTGCTGCAGAGGAGACGGCGCTTACTTGGCGTGTTAGGGAAAGGGTGGCAGCAAGGTAGAACCACAGTATTTTTACTGAGGAGTACACATCCTGTGATCTTGGCAGTGATCTAGAGGCATGTGGCTGCAGTGGAGATCCATGATTCGAACTGTTTCAGAAGGTGTAAGTAATAAAAAAACGTGTGTGCACGTATGCACGTGTGCATGAGTGCATGCAAAAGGTTGGTTGTGCGTATGTTGCGCGATTCTGTTTGCGTATGTGAATGCATGTGAACGAATTAATTGTGCGTTTTCGGGCCGGTGCTTGTGCTGGAGGGGGATTACAAGTTGAGAAACCAGGTGGCAGCTGATAAGGGCCTGTGATGGGGTGGAAAGTGCGGAACTGGGAGACAAACTGCTGGCAATTAAGTTTCTAATGGACGCAAAACGATGTCACTGGGAAATACCAGCATATATTGCCATATGCCATCGTGAAAACTATCATCTTACAGTGGCATTATTAAGCCTAGCCAACATGCATGTGTTCCTACAATAGCAATACAGGCCTTATTGGGCATAGCCAACATGAGTGTGTTTTAAGGTGGCAATTCTGGAATGTATTTGCACAGTCAGCATGATAATATCTTCTTTCAGAGAGTAATGTGCAAAAAATGTTGGTCCCCTTTTTAGTCCAGTTTTAAAAACAAACATACAATTTTGAGTTTTGATACCTTTAATTGGACTGCGGATATTGTGCTGTGGTTGAAAAAGCATGAACTTCCGAGAGTCCTACAGGCCTTCTTCATCTGCTGCACAGCAGGCTGCCATTATTGTGACAGCTTTTAATCACGTCCTAGCTGCTCATCTTAAGCAAGTTCACCTCATTACAATAATGATAGATTCTGGGTCTTGATGCTCAACCAGCCTCCACTGAACCATTTCCAGAGGCGTGGAGCACTCTGTATCAGGTCTGCTTTTAAAGAATGCACAACTGGATCCATTTGTATCACTAGCGTTAAATCAAGGGGTTGCATTCCCCTTAAAAAGCTAAGAATGGGCCCCAGAGCGCATGTGCCTCGTGTGACTCGCTTCTAGCCGTGCTTGCCCTACATTATTCTGCATTGCTGGAAGAATGCCCAACAGAGGCGCTGCGAGGGGATGCAGTGGGCTGAGGGTGCTTATGGTTGTAGCCCCGTATAGAAGCTCAGGGGCTACAGCCAAAAGTCTAGCTAGCCCCGGGTCCTGACATAAGCGTAGCCCCGGATCTTTTCCAGACCTAGCAACACCCCTGATGCACAAGTATGTGTTGGGGTTTGACCTCCCGTATAGAAGCTCAGGGGCTACAGCCAAAAGTCTAGCTAGCCCCGGGTCCTGACATAAGCGTAGCCCCGGATCTTTTCCAGACCTAGCAACACCCCTGATGCACAAGTATGTGTTGGGGTTTGACCTCCCGTATAGAAGCTCAGGGGCTACAGCCAAAAGTCTAGCTAGCCCCGGGTCCTGACATAAGCGTAGCCCCGGATCTTTTCCAGACCTAGCAACACCCCTGATGCACAAGTATGTGTTGGGGTTTGACCTTCAAATATGGAACATAGGATAGATGCTGTGGCAGGACCACAGAGTACTGGCAGGTTTTCATCCATTTGGAACAATAGAGACCCACTGATGTTTTGTTATTGTTAAATTTGGAGCATTCTATGGGATGTTGAGGCCCAAGGAAGGACTGCGATGTGTAGATGTTCTTTTAATGTATGCTTTTTTACAGATGAGAAGAGCGACAAGGAGATTCAGTTCGCCGCTAGGGTTGGCTGCACATTCAGGGATAAACCGGTGGGGACTGCATTATTAGTTTCGACCATTAGATGGCACTGCCAGTGCTGCTTTTGTGCCAAAACCTTTTGAATGATATTGTATTATATTGTATCATTTGTATAGCGCCTTTCACCATTGGTATGGTCCCAACACTCTGGAGGGTGAACGCCCTTGGGGGACTGAAGTCCATGTATGGAAAATTCAAGAAGTGCTAGTATGCATGTGTGCATAACGACCAGCACAAAGATATGAAGGGGAGGCCAAGTCCCTGCTAGCCACCTATGTTGAGCCGGCATTTGTGGATGAGTAGTGAGGGGCAGTCGAGAGGGGGTATGCGAGAGCGGTATAGTTGTTATGTGTGCAGCTATATATTGTATTTTTTGAGTGAACAACAGCAGCATTCCTATGGCAGAGGTGTTATGCAGAGTGTTTTTGATTGGTGTATGATGGCAGATGCGTGCAGGTCTACGACCATGGCGTTCAGAGTGGGAACGGTTCAATGCATCGGCTACATTCTAAAGATTACCTAGACTAATGCAAAGGCTCCAGCAAACGACTACTTAGATTCACTACAATGGATACATTTTACATCCACCTATATTCCAAAACCAGGCTACAGTCTGCCTTCACTTGGATTACAATGCGACAGCTACATTCGGCAATAACTTAGATTCAATCAATAATATGATATAGGTGTAATACGATGGCTACCCTCGAAGAATCATCTGAGTGCAATCATTTCCATGATAGTCCCTTTTGCCATTCCTATACACTGCCTGCCTCTCCATGCTCCAAAACATATCCCTCTGGGATCTGTTTGATCTAGCTCTGGGCTTTTAAGGGGATGCTAATGCTATTTCTAAGCAGTCTCCTGAAAGATATTGCCTTAATTTCAGATTAAAATCAGTTGGTGGTACAATAAAAATATCTCAATCGCGTGCCCCTTCAAACACTTGATTGTGTGTGTCCTGCATCTGACCCTTACACTCAGTTCATGTTAAAAACAAGCACTGGAAAAGCCAACTGTTTTGGCTTTATATAGGCTTTTGGGAAAGCTCGTGCAAGGCCCTAAATGGAATACAGATGCCAAATACAAAAACATCCAGAAGACTGATTTGTTCTGCAAAGCAGCAGTCTTCTGGAAGAAAACATCCAGGAGTAATGTCCCAGAGGTGCTTTAAGAGGTTTCAGAAATCCGACATTTGCTTGACACCATCAAGTGCAATTAGCATTCAGAATGAGCACTTTCTGCGTGGGGAACCCAGACATTATCTGAAAAGGAAATACTGCATTCCTTCCCCTCAGCAAAACCATTCGCCATATTTGTTTCCATTAACCTTAGCTCTGCCTCATTTCACTGGCTCCGTCCTCTACGCTTTGGCTGGTGGTGCTAGCATGCTACCCTCCTCAGCCAACTGCAAGACGCCTTGCTAATTTAGCCGCCCCTGCATGCTCCACGCTCCACGCCATCATGTCAACTCCACTCCCCAATGACGGCATGTAGGGTTTTTTTTTTTTTTAAATGCAAGGTCCTAGGCTGTAGCTAGTGCCATGTGGCTCTTTGTTTCTCGAGTGGCTGGCTTTCTTGTTTAGGCCTCTTAAAAAAATACAAATTTAAAAAAGAACAGGGGTTCCACAAGTCTAACACTTTCAGCAGTGAACCCAAATAAGACAGAATGGGAATACCAACTAGAATTCTATACAATAACTGTGAGACTCATTAAAGGTTTATTTCAGCCACACTTCAGGGGGTGAGTCACTGATTTAGTCTGTTCTTAAACACCTCAATTCAGCCTTCCATCCTTATGAGGTTGAAAAATGAGTACCAACACAGGTTGGGTGATATTGTATGTATATTTGTTGTATATAAAGTGCTTAAGCATAATTGCGATATAATAGCACATCATTATCATTTTGCCATGGACGTCTGCGTACATTCCCAGTAATTTAGTAATATGGGCCTATACACACTGATATTAATGATACACATGGCGATTCATTCTTGTATAAAATGCATATGGCATTATAGTGATATCGTAACCATATTTTTCATAGAGTGCTTAGGAACAATGATATGTGATGCCACTTCCTCATTTTGTCAAGGGGTGAAAGGTCGTGTTGCATCACTTCCTGTGATATCACTTTGGGGTGGGGTCCAATGACATCACTTCTTGTGATGTCATCAGAGGTCAAGGGTTGTGTGATGTCACTTCTGCTACCCCCGGCATTTTGGTGAACTGACGTCCCTGCCACTCCCGTCATTCTCCTCCTTTCGCTTGCCCACCCTGCCTCACACTTTCGCTTGTGACATTGCCTCTCATTTCCGGATGGAAGGGGGGGTGTGGGAAACATCCCTGTTGTCTTCTCAATGACCCTTCACATGGAGACAGCACTAACGGGTGTTCAGGGTGATAATGGCTGCGCTCACGGACCAAACCGGCCTGATTATAGCCCGCTTCCCTTTGTAAGAACCCAGACTTTGCTCAGGACATTCCCGTTGGGTTGCAGGTTATTGCCAGCCCCCGCTCGCAGCCAAATCCCATCAGTTCTGCAATGGTGGCATTGCAGCATCAGCAAATGTCAGGAGGGAAGCATCCTAAAGCATTATGAGTGTAGACATGTAGTTGGAGACATTTAGAAATCCTTTGACAGTCTCAAGAAACAGTCTTCACTACATATTTATAGAAACAGTGAAAGGGAAGATTCTAGGAACCCTGAAAATATCGAGGCGCTTGCTGATGTCTTCTGTGAGCTCCCTCTGCCTACGCCCATATTACTCCCCCTGATCGTGCTGGTCCTAACTCGGCCATGTGATATAACCTGTACACACGAGTCCCCTGGGAGTATTGTCTCTTATGTCAGTTCTGACCTACTTTCTTATGACATTTGGTACATTTTTTCCCTGTCATCACTCCTCCCCCAGAATCTCACTATCCACCCCCTGCTTTTACAGGCATCTTTCTCAGGTCTGCTAGTGAATCGTGATTACTTTGTAAGTGTTTCCCGATGAAACACCTGTTGCACTCAGTAAATATATACAAGTGCAAATACATATACATGCCAGATAATGCTTGACTTTCTTACTTAACCTCTCTTCAAGCACACTGCCGAATCTTCATATGATATAGAACTGTGTGCACTGAAATGTAATCATATTCTCTGATCTACCTAGACCAGAAGTCTGCAACCAGATGTTTTACACTCCAACTCCCATCACCATTCGCCAGCAAAGTCAATATCAAGGTATCATGGGAACCGTAGTCCAAAACATCTGGAGAGCCAAAGGTTGGAGACCTCTGACCTAGACCATTCCTAGAATATATAGACACTACAGGAAACCCAGCTGGAGACATTGGTAATGCTGGTTTAGGGAACCAACCTATGACAAGTGAAATGCCTGTATCACAGTTCACAGGCCAGTGAGCTTGGTCATCTCAGCTCTGATCTCAGAGTGGCGGCTGCCTGATATGAGGGAACCCAGATGCAGAAGAATTCTGAAGTCATTCCCTGGTATTTCAGGCCACATGTTGTACACAGAAACATCTTACTGTCTGGGTCCTGTATAATGCCAGAGAGTATATTATCTATACAGCTTAAAGGCCTAAAATGTACTAGTCAGGATGATCAGGATAAACCTGTCTCCAAATATGTTTTCTTCTTGGTTAGAGTGTAGTCCATTGAAATAATTTGCATCAGCATCTCTCCCCTCGCACCGCACATGAACTGGTCTTAGAACCTCCGTTATTCTTCAAGTAGAACATTGCGATCATGAGGCCAGGATGGTCCTCTGACTAACCATCAGATCTTCCCACCTCAGAACGGATTGACCTGAGGAACTCGTGCCTGAGTCTCCCAACATCCCTTAGGCGACTGCAAGCCATTTTGGTTTCAATCTGTGGAATCCGAGGAGATTGTTACCCTGCACCAGGGCCTGAAACCTATTAATGCTATCAAAGATCACGAACCATGATCGATCTTGAACTACATCACTCATCCCCTTTCCCTGATTGTTCAGAAGCTCATAAATGAATCTCTGAAGGGGGTCTCTTGCAATCATTCCCTATTACCCAACCCTTCAGTTATATTATATCAATGCTGACTGGCACTTCTCATATGGGATGAGAGTTTTTCTCTATGTCTGGAGAATGGGAAAAAGGCCCCAGAGTCCTTCCAAACCTGATCGAGGCATCTTTCATTCACAAATTCTTTTTCTACTGGTTCAATCAATACTAACATTCACATTATTGCCCGTTTAGTGGAGCGTGCCCACCAGCAAACACGTCACTCTGCTTATAGCCCCCTCCCCATGTACACCAGCTGATAATTCAAAGGCAACAAACTAGTTCACAATGTCCGATCCAACTTTGAAGGACTCGGATATATATTGGATATAGATCATGTCTGATTTGGGTGTCTGTGCTCCGGAACCTGCTGTGCAAAGGAGTGGAAGATGGTGGCTGTGCGATTAATCCTTCCCACCCAATCCTTGGCAGGGTTCGAAATTGTCAAGAGATGGAAGATATTTAGCTCCTGCTTGTAGACTAAAAGTGCCTGCTTAGCTTGATGCAGAAAGCCCCCAGGAGCTACCTGTGACTCCCCAGGACAACCAGCCCTATAGAAACGTACTTATGTGATTCTAAATGATATCGCATGACATTGAAATCTAACAAAGTGGTATTGCCACATGTTTTGTGGCTGACAAAAAATAGTATCCACCTCATTACTAACTGTATTTACATTATCACTTGCCCGTGTGATAACCAAACTATTAGTTAACTATTTTATGAAGTATAACCACTTACAACGGCAAGACTACTTCTCAGAATGAAGCAATTGGAACATATCACGCTAGCATCATATACTCTCCACCAGCTACACATCAGAAAAAGGGTTGATTTCAAAACCTTCTGCATCGCTCATTGTTCACACCATGAAGTGGGTCCTTCCACCTCCAGAAGTAAGTTTCGACACTACACTCCTCCCAGAAGACTTAGGTCCAGCAATGTGGCAGTAGTACTAGTCGACAACCTCAACAATTCAGTTTCAGTTCTGGCCACGAAACCCAAACCAAATCTCTCCATCCGGAGGAGAACCATCTGACTTAAGGAAACAGCTCAAGCCTTGGCTTTTCAATCCGCCACTTTGAAAGAAATGACACATAATTGCAACTGCCAAATAACTGTGCACATCAAAAATTGGCTAATTTATGACATTTTACGAAACTCTTCGTACTACAATCTGTGGGAAACCAATCTGACTCATGGGCCGTCTCCCACGGGACACTGGTCCGCACCTTTAATCTCAGTTAAATCTACCACCAAGAGCCAGGAAGTGACAACATCCTCACCCACCTTCTCGATCCCCCTCACCTCTCAACTAAAGCCTCACTACTTAAATCTTACATCCTTACACCTCCCACACTCCTACGACGACCTCCTACTTCTAGTGTACTCAACAGATTCAGACCCTATCCATCATCTTTCAACAACCATGCTTTTAATTTTTCCAATACTGCATCCGGGGCTGCCCATACATGGCTAAACTGAGTACCAACCACAAACAACATAGATATTCTCAAATCGACACACAGCTAATGGGTACTTCTGACCTGCATCCATCAACACTAAAGGTTTCTGCATCTGGCTTCCTGCTATCAAACTAACACATCCGGCCCTCCTTTCTTACAGAGCCACGTGCAGCGAGGCCACCATTATTTGCAGAAGGG
This sequence comes from Ambystoma mexicanum, assembly GCF_040938575.1. NCBI lineage: Eukaryota > Metazoa > Chordata > Amphibia > Caudata > Ambystomatidae > Ambystoma > Ambystoma mexicanum. Next base: position 1,095,407,495 of record NC_090929.1, read on the forward strand.
TGCTATATAAACCACGTTACACTCGGAACTGGATGTGAATTGGGTGATACTGGATGCAGTAAAACATGCTGATCGGGGCATAGCACTCAGAAAACGAGTATCAATACTGCACGAACAGTGGATAATCTATCCCCATCAAAAAGACTTGCTCAAAGTGAGCCAATCAAATGGACAGTTGTATAAATTAAACAATGCCATATAGTATTGTAAACCTTGACTTAATAGGCTACCCCACCCATTCCATCACTAACTTGGACATTACCTGCTAACTTCGATGTTGAACAGCTTTAATTGTGGGCAGTAGATCAAGTTCAAATCAAACAGGTTTGAATCAAGAGGGCTATTAGCGTGGGAAAGAAATATTCATGATCATGATAAAGAGTGACCAGATTATTCCCAATCATCCTATGATCAATTACAGCAACTTCATCACCCTGGGACGGGTTGGCAGTAGGAGGAAGTGGATGCTAAAAGAGGGTAACCCAATAGGAGTATGTGGTCCTTTAGTTCCGGCACACACGGAAATGAGGTACTGCATCTAAATTGCAATCAGAAATGGAGCTGCCAGCAATTGACCATACAAACATCATGCAGTGAGCAGCTCTGGCTCGTGTGACTCAGGTTAATGAAAGGGTTAATAACTCTCTAATATCTATCAAGCCTATGAATGACTCTGACTGCCCATTGTTCATATGAATAGGGGAGATAATGTCGCAGGTGTACATGCTTCCCCTTACCTTTCCCTTAGAGGGGGAGGCAAGATTCAAAAATATAAGTAATGCTGATTTCTTAAAACATTCAAAACAATCAATGCACTGGGTTTACATTATTAGTGATTTGGATGGGGCTGCAGCCTATCACCTTCTGTTTGCTGTTTATAAAGTGACCATTTATCAGGGTTCTATGTTTTTACATTGCCAGTCATTTTTTAAATGATTTTTTTGCTAAGAAAATGTTTAGGAAAAAAACTCATCGATTTTTTTTATATTTGGGGGTCTCCTTATATTTGGAGGTCCCCCCAATTAACCCCATTCCCTATTATGTACCCCCTACTCCCCACCCTTACCCCTTATATACCCTTATCCACTCATCCCTTTATTTTTCATTGAAAAGGTTTTGGCAAAAAACTCATTATAAAATATACTGCCGATGTAACAACGTCATACCTTTATCAGGTATGATACGAATGACTATGTTATAGCTGTAATCAGAAATTGAGTAGCTCATTAGTTGCAGCTGGCTTTGCCAGCAACTGCCCGCCTAAACTGCACTTCCATGACATGCAAGTTGAATAGTTTGACTTCGGCTATGTCCGGAATAGAAACCTTTGGTGTCTTTTTTTTAGATGAAGATGAATTATCGGTCTAGATTCGGCAACAATTCTTAAAAAAATGTATGATGCTGAATACCTACTTTGTTTTTTCAACAAGAAGCAAAGTAAGTCTAATAATAAATAAGACTCCAGTTTTATGGCATTTACTTTTTCAACATTTCCATCTGTATTTAACCATATTTACTTGTTAGTAATTGTATCTGTATTTATCCACATTTATATGTGGTTTGAAAAAAGACATCTTGCATCAGGCTTTTCCACCAAAAGTTGATCCTTCTGCTGATGTGTTAAACTTTACTGTAGTCCTTTAAACAATGTCAAAGAGAAATCAATCACATTTTTGTAACCTTTCCATTGTATTACTTTAGATAGCCGTTGGCCTGCATGCCATAACTGACACCCTAAATAGCCAATACAGAGACCACAATGTCTGCTTTAATTCGATTTTTGGAAGCAACCTGGGATTGTTCCAGTTGATGAATTCAGGGTTGGCCCCACTGAGAGTTCTAACCAGAAGCTGAGTAACACAAAACAATACACAAGTCAGGAAAAACATTCAGATCTAGAACACAAACAAGTAAAGGAATTCATAACAGAGTAAGGAATTTTCAAGAAACAGGGACCAGAAAAGGATGATGCACCATCACAGCAAGTAGATTTCACCGAAGAACCAAAGGAACAAAGAATAACGGTAAATCCAAGTTGCAAAGAAGGCCAACGAAGTCAGGGTGCCACACTGTGATCCCAATGTGCCAGTGGTGCATGAGGATGCCCAGATGTCTGAAGACGGTTTGCCAACTGGTGGTATGTGTTCACTTAAAAACTATGAACCATCACCTGAAAAATGGATACCTGCATAAAAAGGGGCTGGTGAGAAGGTTCAAAATCCAAATAACATGGTTCCAGATAATGGAAAATAACGTTGGGCGGAAAGACAGAGTTTAGACACCCCAGAAAAAGCAACATCAAAAGCTTCCTATTGAGATGAAGGGGTGGTGATTTCTTCATCTTCATGTGCTCCTAACAATACCCCTGATCTCTCTAATTTCGGTACCAATGGAAAGAGTTCAACAAATTATCAAAATCCCGGGAATTGCTTCCTTGTGGAATTGTTTGGTGGGAAGCAAGTAACCGGTAAGTTAGGTAAATCAAACACTGTCTTCTGTGCAGGATGAAAGAAGATCTGGAAGAAACAAGAGTGAACATTTATGTTTTTTACCAATGGGGTAAGTCTATATATTGGCCACTAAAGGGTCTGCAAAGGGATGTACAATCAGTCCCGAACACACCACTAGGAACAGAAACTGCTCATATAACAGTAGCAAAAAGGAATCGGAAGGCACCGACCTAGCCAAAAGAATATACAAAGCTTTGTTTCACATGCCATTCTGTCTTGCAATGAGTATGCCAGGATTCAGAAAGGTTAGTCCTGAACTAAGTAATCACTTCTTGTGTAACTTGCAAAACATTGAAGAACGATATTTTGCACAATTACAATCCAGGTGCAAAGTCAGGCCTTCGCATTAGTTTACATGAGAGCACAAGTGATAATTATGACCAAAGGAATTCTTGAATCTACAATTGAGGAGAAATAGAAATAAAACCACTTGAAAATGCAATCAGTGCATGGTCCACTGCAAAAGATGTTTGTAAAATGTAATATTTTATTGGATTTTAAACCTCGTTACAAACTCTGGATGTCCACCAGCATAGTCAAACATCATGAAACATAAATCTGCACAAGTGCATGCAGATTTATGGTTACATTTAAAAAATAAATGTGTGTCGTACCTAATGTGTTGATTGATTTGTAAAGGATGGAAATTAGTCCCTTAGAGTTTGCCTGCGCCTGAACGTTCCAACGGGGTCAGTTGCCTGTTACTGAGGTTGAATTGGACGGGTGCAGGTTACAATGTCTAGCCTTTAGGTATCAGAACCAATCAGATTCCTCGAGCCCCAAAGACTCTTGCAGTCCTCGAATGTTCAGATCTGACCATTTAGGAAGAGATCCCCCATTTTGATCACCCCCTTGTCTATCCACTGGGTGAAACCCCTATCTGTCTTGCCGGTGTATAGTCATTGTTATGTATAAGTGGAGTGAATTGGAGATGGGTATGTGAGAGATCCTTCCAGCCTGCCCTCACTGTCCCGAGCAGCAAGAGTAGCTTGCGTTAAAAGGTTGATATACAAACTTCACGCTCACATATGTCGTGGTACCCATGACTGCGTCCATAAATGTTGCCCCCCACATCATTGGCCATACTCCCCCTCGAGACTTTGCCACATATAACGTGTGTTTGTTGACTCTAGGTTACCCCCCTTTCCACAAAAATTGTACTAGCAGTGAGTCCCATTGACCAATAGTACTAACAAAGTCAGGTATGCGGATTGATTGGAAAAGATACAGGAATCTTGGGAGTATGTTCATTTTGATAATAGCCATTTTTCTGAACCATGAGAGGGGAAGGGCCCCCCATCGGTCGAGGTCCTTTTTAATTTCCCTTGCTAGCACTGGGTAGTTAGCCCCAAACAAGTCGCCTAGTTCGCTCGGTTTATTTACTCTGAAAAATCTCGCTATTTTGGCTGTCCATGAGTGGGAGAATATTTACTCAAGTTCCTCCCTCAGTGCGGGGTTGGGGGTGTTGAGACCCAATATTATGCTTTAGTTATATTGACCATAAAACTTGAGACCGAACCATACCGAATAATTTCAGCTTCTATCTCTTGAAGGGAGTTATTGAGGACTGTGATGGAAAGAATAACGTTGTCAGCAAAGAGATACATTTTATGCTGGGTTCCCCAGAATTATATGCCTCTAATTTTATTATTTGCTCTTATGCATGAAGCAAAGTGCTCCATAGTAATTGTGAACAGAAAAGGCAACAAGGGGCACCCTTGCTGTGTGCTCCTGCTTATGCTAATAGGGGATGTTGGCACCCCATTAATTAGCAGTCGTGCCGTTGGGTCGGCAGAGTTAGAGAGTATCATGGGGCACATTCTAGGTTCAATATTGAATTTAACCAATACCTGCCTAAAAAAAACACTCCACCCTGTCAAAGGGCTTTTTTCGGTGTCTAGTGCAAGATGGAGGGATTGTAACTTTCTCCTGCCGGATTTGTCTATCAGGTGTAGAACACTTCTTACGTTCTCCACTGTGCTTCTTCCCCAGATAAAGCCCAATTGATCAGTGTCAATAATAGTAGACATAACTTTCTCAAGCCGGTTGGTGAAGATTTTGATAAAGATCTTGGAATATAAGTTCAATATGGCTATAGGCATGTAGGACGAACATTGTTTTTTTTTACAGCTTTAGGTATTAAAATCACTTGAGCTTCTTTCATCGGGTCCGGCAGGTTGCTCCCTTTCCTAATAGAGCTAAAAACCTCTGCCAGGGGTTTCACTAGTACCTGATTGAGTGCCCAATATAAAGTGGCCATGGCGCCACCTGGGCCCGAGAACTTATTTGTCTTCAGAGTTTTTATAGCCTGGAGAACCTCCTGGGGCTCAATTGGGGAACATAAAAGATCCCTTTCCCCTTGAGAGATTCACTTTACAAGCACCCCCTTTAGGTAGGAGAGTAAATGCTCCCACTCAGGAGCGCTCAATGTATAGAGTGTGGTGTAGTATTCATGAAATATATCTATGTTGTTATCCTTTACACCCGATTCCCCCCCTCATGTTACTTGGACTGAGTATATAATCGAGCGGCTTGCTTGTTGTCTATGGGGATGTTCCAGCATCTTTCCAATTATATATTCCTTTCCTCAAAATATCTGTGGCGCAGGCCCAGCATGGTGAGCTCCGTTTTCTGTGTTGTCATGAGTCTGAGTTGATTTTTAGCCATACTAAGTTGCTTCAAGTGACTCCTAGCTGGAGCTACATGGTAGCTCTTGTCAGCCTGCTTAACTTCCTCTAGAATTGTGTTTCAGCCAGGCCCCTCACTCGTTTCATCACAACTGAGTTGGCAATGATATTGCCCCTTGCTACCGCTTTCTTGGCGACCCACCGAACGGCTACCTATGTATCGTCAGGATGGTTGTTGGCCAAGTAGTCCTTGAGCACTCTTTTTAAATCCTCGAGATGGGGATGTTTCTGATGTCTTGACCAATCCCTGAATTTTACCAATACCATGTTGTGGTCATTCATCGTCATGGGCTCTATTTTATAGGTCATTACCAGTTGGGCCAAGCCTGATGTGATGAGGATGTAGTCAATGGTTGAGGCTGACATGTGCACGTGAGAAATGTAGGTGTATGCAGTGTCATTGGGCTGCTGGGTGCGCAAGATGTCTTCTAAGTTCAGGTCTAGCAGTTGTTTTCACAATTTTTGAGAGGCCGCACCAGCTGTAGAGTAGGTTGTCTGAACCGACCTATTTTTAGCCCCATCCAAGATTAGGTTCATGTCTCCTAGAACAATAACGTCCCCTGTCCCACAGAGTCCAGTTGCACTAGTAGATGCAGCATGGAGGCATTTTGCGCTGTGTTTGGTGCGTAAAACAAGAGAGTTGTCACCTGTTTCCCACACAAGTCACCCACTAGCATTTCGTATCTGCCCCCTTTGTCTCTCTTTGTATTCCTCTATATGAATCCCAGGTCCTTATGTAGGAGAATCGCTACCCCGGCCCAATTATTTTCCGCTGATCAAAATAATTGGTGTGGGTAGTTTCTGTTGCTAAGCATACATTGATCTTTAGCTAACAGGTGGGTTTCTTGTAGCACCACTACATGTATTCGCAGTCGTTTTAGCTCATGAAATAATCGTGTACATTGCCACTCACTATGCCCTGCATGTCAAATGGCTCCCCTCCGTGCCAATTAATTTAGACATGCCCCACTGTTGAATCAATAGTACCCTATGCTGTAGTTCATTTTGAAAATATCCTTCACTGGCATTAATAAAACTCAGTAGAACTCCCGGAATATCCCCTTTATGTCTTCCAATCGGTATAGCTTCCATTTTGGAAAGTACCTCCCACTCCTACCACCCAACCTGACCAAATGTCTCTTAAAAATCCAACAGCAAACTGGCATTTCTAACTTCAAGACATGTTACAGTCAACTTGACTTTTCAACAAACAAAGTAAACATCCTGGGAAGAGCTTGGTCACTCTCAACCGGCTCTCGCCGCCCGGTTGCTAAATAAGGAGTTCAAGGCACTGGGTTGCAACTGCTGTCAACGATCAACTCCCTTTTTCCCTGTTTGCGCTGTAGGCCAGGTTCCGGCCTCCCAACTGCCATCGCTAGCTGTTGTTAATTGGGAGATATCTCCAGACTGACATTGAATGTTTAGTATCCAGGCTCCTTCTTCAGGGGTAAAAACTGTATGTATCTCGTCCTTAAACTTGAACTGGAGGCCGAAAAGCTATGTCCACTTATATTGGATGTACTAGTGGTGCAAATCTTCTGTGGCCGGCTTCAGTGCTCATCTCTTCCTGTGAAGTTTGACCACTATGTCTCTGGGGAGGCCAAGTGGGGTCATGTCTTTTGTGGCTACCCCTGTGGGCCCTATCAATTTTGATAGCTTCCAGGGGGGCGTCAGTCATGACGTGCAGGAGGAGTTGTCGGACACAGTTCTCTATGTCATCTTCTTCGGCTCCCTTCTGAAGGAACTTTATTCGGAAGTTGTCCCAGCGTGCCCTAGTCTCCAGGTCATCGCATTTTGTTCTTAGTTGTTCCACGTTTTACTGAGCAGCGGCCATCTCCCCCTGCATCTTTCTCAACTCCGTCTCAAGCGATGTCAGGGATTTTTCATTCTGGTCGACTCTATCTCAAAAGGCCCCCACCTCCTTTCTAATCTCAGCAGCTGAGTCCAGCATCTCCTTGCTCAGCCCCCTATCTCTTTATGCAGGGAATCTTTAATGACCTTCCTGAGCCCATCTAAAGCACGAGTCAGAATGTTTTGGGTTCATGTTGTTGCTACAGGCTGAGGCTGAAGTTCTTGCCCCCTGTCCTTCTCCATGTTGTTAGCCGTTCATGAGAGCTTAGATCAAACTGCCAAAAAACAACTGGGTGCCCATGTGCCTTGCTTGGTTGGCAGATTTGGGCATGCTGCCTCTGATCAGAGTGCTATTAAAATCGGTATCTGCCTGTAGTATTCATTGGATATATCGCATATGCGTGTCTAGAGTATCGTCTTTGTGTCAGGCTGTTGTGGTCTGGGTCAGCAGGATCTCCCTCTGGCCCTGTATCCCACTTCCTGCCTCCAGGTCTCAGGCGTATCTGCTTTACACGCAGAGCTCTCTCTGCAGGGGGGATAGCCCTTTCCTGAGCCCCCGTGCCCCCGCTTCAATTTTGGCCCGAAGTGGGAGCTACGCTCTTCACGGGCAGCAGATGCTGAATGCCCGCTCCCTCTCGCATCATCCACAGGCGCCCTGCAGCAGGTCAGTTCTCTGCCCCCCAGCATCACATGTATTCAGAATAGATGATACACAGCTTCCCTTCCTCCCCTCCTCCTTTCTTCTTGCAAGAGTGGACTCTGTCCCAGGGGCAACCCCAGAGGTGCTCCAAACCCTGCTAGAGCTCCGGTATCCCCAGAGGGCGCCGCCGCCGGGTCGGGTCCTCCTCTTAGCCTACTTCGGGCATGTTCCCGCCACAGCCGCCATCTATGGGAGACGGGCCGCTGGGACTGACCTTGTCCTGCAGCCTGTGATAACCCCTTCATAATCATCCAAGCCCTCCAGGCCATTCCCCCTGATGCCGGCTCATGGTGCGGCCGTCTGCAAACGAAAATTCAGTGCCAGAACGCCTCCAAAGTATCAAGTCAGGCTGAAGGTCAGAGCGGGACGGTGAGAAGCATCTCACCACCTCGCCATCTTGGCCACGCCGTCCCACCCGCCACTGCAAATTTAAATTGGACGACATTCCAGTAGAGGGGGTTGTTGAGGTAGATTCCAAGATAGGAAAACAGAAACTTAGGCATCGGGTGGTGGTAACGCTATTTCAGGAGACATCTTGACAGCAATTCACGTGAGCGCCACACATTGGCAAGATTCAGTAATTCAGGTGAGGTGCAGAGTGGCAAGTGCCTGACATCAGCATTATATGGGTGTGCACGTCCGAACCAAAGGACTGGACACCGGATCAACCTTTTAAGCTGCATCTTGATTCAAAACTAAAATGGAAACTCAACTAGATGAAAACACTTTGAGATTTTACCCATAGAATGAGAGTTTAGAAAATGCTGAAGTAAGAAAAACAGAGACGAAGGGATGCATGTCTGACATGTTAGGGATGTATTGCTGGGATTGAAATGCAAGATGGATGCCTGTGCCCAATGGTACACATGTATTATTCCCCAGAAGATTTCAGAACAGAATTACCATTAGAACTTGAGAGAAGTTTCATCAGTGAATCCTTGTTTTGACAGATTAGGGACAAGCCGGACATGCTTGATTTGCTATTCAGGGTCAGAATGTATCTGGTTTGGATGGCCCAGACTCCAAGCACAGAACAGTACGAGACGCATTATAAAAATTGGTATAAGATCCAAGAAAATTCATCACAGTGAATATGTTGTGTGAAATACCAAAGCCCCACTTTACACCGGGAGTGACATTTTACAGAGGATGTGTGCTGTGATTAATATTCCAAATCAGAAGATCATGCTCAGATACTACCATACACAAGTGAGTTACAATTAAAGAAGAGTGTGTGTACTACATCACTCACAAGCCAGTTTACATTAATCATAAATCAGAAAAAGGGTCAGGCGTTCCGAGAATCTTTTGCATTTGTGAGCCTTTCATGACAATCTCAGGCAACAAGGTTTAACTTGTGATCGCACACCCTTGGTGTAAATCACTGATGACCCATGTAGGATCCTAGTAGACAATTTAGGGCAGTGGTCTTCAAACTCTTTTGGCCGGGACCCCCCTGAGCAAAATTTGGGCAGGTCGGGACCCCCCAGAAATGCCAAATGGACAGTATGTATTGCGTGCCATCTCCTGCTCCCATCACAGTCGCTGTGCTCCCTCATCCCACTCTTACCCAGTCCCTGGTCCCTCCCCACCCCATCACACACCCTGGGCTCTCCCCACTCTGCTCCCACCACTATCCCATGGTTCCCGCCCATTGTGCTCCCACCATAGTCCCTGGGTATCCCCCTTCCTGTTCCCAACACAGTCTGAGGGCCAGGGTGGCTGGTGATTTTTTTAAGTGGATGGGCATAACTATTTCCCCCAAAAATGCCATAGCGACCGAGCATAGTGAGGGAACCCAAACCAATCAAGGAGGTTTCGAGGGGGGGGGTTCCCCCTGTGAATTTTTTTAAATAATGGGTTAAAATGTTGCATTGTAGAGCATACTTTTAACAAAAAAATGGGTAAATAGCCGAACAGTTTGCAATTGGTGCTGGGGGGCTCAGGGGGCAGGCATGACATTTTTTACTGGAAATCTATGATATATGTCCAGTAAAAAGATACCATCCCTGTCCCCTGGGCCCCACTGGGCCTAACAAAATCAACATGATTATGTGTGTGTGTGTGTATTGTAATATAAATGTGATATAAACTATTGTAATCTTTGTATATCTTGCATCACAAATGGAATCACTATGTAACAAATGTCGATATCTTTTATGTAACTAAGCTCTGCCATGTGACAAGTGCCACAATGCTTACGGGCTGCTGTGCGCTATAAAAATTTTAATAAAACAAACAAACAAACAAACAAGGCGCTGCACATTCATACAGCAATCACTCTAAATTTTAGGGTGTCAAAGCATCAGTCTTGAAAAAAAAAACTTTCATTGGAATGCTCATCAGTGAACATCATTACACTGCAGATTTGAACAATATGATTGCTGGGAATATACCTGAAGCATGCATCAATGATGTAGGAGGAAGACCTGAAGTTACTTCTACAAAACGAGAGGGAATATTTTCACTTAATTCACTATACCACATGACGCTGAGGACATGATATGCCATCCACAAAATGATTGTGTAGTCTGCCAATTGTAGAGTGATGAAAAGATACTAAGGAAGTATCAGAGGAATATGCTGGCTAGAGGAACGTATGTTATGTACAAAAAGATACCTCAAAATACCACAAATATTTGGCAGGCTACCCCTCCCTCTTAGATCATATTTACCAGAACACTGGTCAACTTGACCAAACAAAACGCTTTACAATATTGTGATATTTAAAAAACACTGTTTGATATTCTTTCAAAGATTCTCTTAGTCCAAGCATTTTTACTCAGAGACACATTTACAAAAATACTCAAATGGCCAAGACAAATGTATACATATACAAACATGTGCAACAGTCACTGAAATGTGCACATTTGATAGAGTACACGTGATCGGTGTTAGTACCTAAAGTGCCAAAGTGCAATAACTGTTCATTCATGACATGCTGGGCCTTCTTTATTACTTTGTGCAGTAGCACCTGGAGCATTCCAATTGCTAAATGGTATTATCAATAAACGATCTTGGCCCAAATAACCGGACAGACTCAAAGAATATGGCAAAATGCTACTTTACTTTCAGCTCAATAAAGTAAGGAAAGCTGGTAAACAAACAGATTGCAGCTCATTCACTCTCCAATACATTTCGGTTACACAAAAGCTTTATACCTCAATGCACGTCAGCTCTGACATCATCTTACATGGCAAAAAGTAAAAACCTATCAAAAGGAGGGATTGGTTAGGGCATGGGTGGACAACATACGGCCCGCGAGCCAGTTGCGGCCCGCCATGCTCTTTTGCCCGGCCCGCGAGGCACAAAGACTTTCCTAATGGAGGGCGGCCCGCGGACGCCTTCCATTAGGAAAGTCTTTGTTGTCTTCCGGGCCGGACAAAACACTGGCCCTCATTGGCTCAGCACATGCACCACGTTGCTCCTACGAGCCACGTAATGCGTGTGTGCTGCACCAATGGAGGGCCAGCACTACGGCTGGCGTGGTCCATAAGGCTTGATGCCGGAAGGCATTTCAGCCTTGGACCACGCCAGCCGTAGTACGATTCCAGCGTTCCAGCTTACCTGCCGCTTACCTGCCTTCCAGCACGTCTCCGGTAAGTGGTCTGTTTGTGTTTGTGTGTCGGGTCTGTTTTGCTTTCTGTTTGTGTGTGTATGTTGCGATGCAGGGGGGTGTCAGATGTGTGTCGAATGTTTATCGGATGTGTATGAATGTTTGGATTTGAATGTATTTTGTGTGTATGTGGGGGTGGGGTTCGGGGTGGGGGGGTGTTGGATGTGTATGAATGTTTGGATTTGAATGTATTTTGTGTGTATGTTGAGATGCGGGGGTGGGGGAGTGTCGGATGTGTATGAATGTTTGGATTTGAATGTTTTTTGTGTGTATGTTGAGATGCGGGGGTTGGGGGGTGTCGGATGTGTGTCGGATGTGTATGAATGTTTGGATTTGAATGTTTTTTGTGTGTATGTTGAGATGCGGGGGTGGGGGGGTGTCGGATGTGTATGAATGTTTGGATTTGAATGTATTTTGTGTGTATGTTGAGATGCGGGGGTGGTGGGTTGTCGGATGTGTATGAATGTTTGGATTTGAATGTTTTTTGTGTGTATGTTGAGATGCGGGGGTGGGGGGAGTGTCGGATGTGTATGAATGTTTGTATTTGAATGTTTTTTGTGTGTATGTTGAGATGCGCGGGTGGGGGGGTTGTCGGATGTGTATGAATGTTTTGATTTGAATATTTTTTGTGTGCTGAGTTGGGGGGTGGGGGGTTCGGGTCTGTATGGGTGCATGTTTGTGTGTGTACTGAGTTGGGGGTGGGGCTTCGGGTCTGTATGGGTGCTGGTTTGTGTGTGTGCTGATTTGGGGAGTGGGGGGTTGGAGTTGGGGGGGCGTGGGGGGTTCGGGTCTGCATGGGTGCATGTTTGTTTCTGTGCTGAGTTGGGGGGTGGGGGGTTCGGGTCTGTATGGGTGCATGCTTGTGTGTGTGCTGAGTTGGGGGGTGGGGGGTTCGGGTCTGTATGGGTGCATGCTTGAGTGTGTGTGCTGAGTTGGGGGGTGGGGGGTTTGGAGTTGGGGGGGTTGGGGGGGTTTGGGTCTGTATGGGTGCATGCTTGTGTGTGTGCTGAGTTAGGGGGTGGGGGTTCGGGTCTGTATGGGTGCTTGTTCGTGTGTGCTGATTTGGGGGGTGGGGGCCCTGGGGCATAGTGTTTGGTTGGGGGTGAGGGGGCCATGGGGCATAGTGTTTGGTTGGGGGTAAGGGGGCCCTGCAGCATAGTGTTTGGTTGGGGGTGAGGGATATGGGGCATAGTGTTTGGTTGGGGGTGAGGGGGCCATGGGGCATAGTGTTTGGTTGGGGTTGAGGGGGCCATGGGGCATTGTGTTTGGTTGGGTGTGAGGGGGCCATGGGGCATAGTGTTTGGTTGTGGGTAAAGGGGCCCTGCGGCATAGTGTTTGGTTGGGGGTGAGGGTGCCATGGGGCATAGTGTTGCACTCCAAGAGTGAACCCAATCATAAAGCTAAAACAGGCACAGTTAGGAGATGTTCATCTTTGGCTTTTTGAGGAAACCTGACTCAACGGACGCCATACTCCTCTTGGGCAACCCAAATAGAAAACTGTAGCAGTCCAAAATAACAGCATGTCCAATCTAGGGTCAATAAAATATATATAAGTTAATTAAACAGGCGAGATACAATAACTAAATAGAAATAAATTATAACAATGGAAAATGTGTAGTACAAAATGTAAGTTTGAAATGCAAATAAAAATAGTTACCCCTCAAAAACATTCTTTTTCCATGTGTTTAGTACAAATGGGGGTTTAAAAAGCCTCCTGCCACGCCCGGCCTACCGCCCCGCCCACATTTACTTTTCGGCCCAATATAGCCCTCATGTAAGGTACATTCGGCCCTCTGTCAAAATCATTTGTGCACCCCTGGGTTAGGGGAACATAGATACCTGTACTTCGTTTAGATTTTAGTAACACAATTGACTGCCCATTATCAGGTAGGCACACATTGAACTACCTCTAAATACTACGTATAATACAGATTACTAGCAGAATAACAGCAACAGATTGGCTTTTGCAACAATGTATGCTCCATCGCTACATAGGTCCTCATGATTGGTTGGCATTCTTTCCCAACTTTGGACATTTGGTGCTTTAGCAGCACCTAAGCAAAATAAAACCCATGTGTGGGAAACAACGTCAGACCACTGCCCACTTGGCCAATTAGCCTACAATCTCTCATCAGTTATGCTCAAAGCCAAGGTTATTTATTTGTAGTTGACCTTGCTGACTGTTCTCTTCTTTAGGACTTTTAAGGAAGTGAAGGTACATTGCTATCTTCGCCTAGAGCTTAATGAATAGGCCTTGTTTTCCAGGCATGCACCTTGTGTGAGGAGACAACAATTTTGTCCATTCTGACCTTTTCTTTAGTGCTATTTGATTAAATTATACTGCGTGCTATTACCACTCTTGGCCTCTGGAGACTTGGGGCCCGATTCATGGAAATATCTGGGTGGAAAATCGGGACTGTGCATGCCAAACCGCATGCGAAATACTGTTTGTCGATTCAAGGAATTGACTGTGTGGTACTTTTTCATACTTTGCAGGGAATTCATGCAGGCCCGGCACAACACTGCGAGAGGCCGAGTGCCTTGCGCGAGACACCACGCAGAGCTTGGGCGTGGCTTGCACAGAGGGCAGGGTAAGGGACGGAAAATGAGGTAGGACAAGGGAAAATGTGGGCGTTACGAGGGACGGCCTGCAGGCAGTCCATCACACGGCCTATTGCGTGTAACTATACGTATTCATGGATCCGAGCGTGCAACTTCTATGTGGGGAAATGGCCACGCAAAGCCCTCATACTATCCTCCACTGAAAGGCAGGCATACAGACACTTTCGCATAGGATTCGCCACGCAGAGGTCAGATCGGGTGTCAGATTCAGGGGTGTGTCCATGCAGCCCGAGGCCCAGAACTGAATAAGGGGTGCGTTTATGCAGTGTAGTGTGGTGCAGGAATGATTTATGGGGGTTCGCACACAGACTTTCTGAGTTTTACCTGAGTTATTATAAATCAGATGCAGGTTTTTAGAGTGCCGTTAACAGTTACTGGGTACCCTGCGCATGATCCCCGAGATGCAGGCCTACTTGTGGGGGACCCCACACACTGTTTGAAGGGTTCATGTATTCACGCCCGGTGGATCATGCAAAGGTAGCTGGCTGTTTTTGCTTTGCGGGAGGGCATCTCGGGGGCGTTCCGGCCACGACGTGCATATATGGTTACTTTGTGCAAACAATTCCATGAATATGTGAGGCGCGCAGAATTACTTCTGTGCACATGCTCGTGCAGAGTCAATCTCGGCACGCAGACTTTGCAGGATCTCTGCTCACTTTTCCTTGAATCAGACACTAGGTTGCAACGCTTTGCATATGCTTTCTGCATCTTTAATTGTTCAATACTTGGCACTTGCACATGTTCACTCCTTTACTTCATCTAAGAGAAATATGTTGTGCGTATGCAGTTTATCCTCTTCAATTCCTCTTGTGCCTTGCAATTACTTCTTGATGTGGTATCCTTGATCCCAAGCCAAACAGATATTCTTTGTTCCTGCCTTGAAGCTGTTTTCCAGCACCTGTCAGCTTCTACAGCCTCAATCTCTCTCCTACAGGCTTCTTGCTTATTATTTATACGGAGTCGATGACCATCATTTCATAATGGCCACTTTACACGTTATATTTCCTACTGCAGCAAGCTTCTATATGTCTCATCTACCTTGCGTTTCTGCGTATGTACATCTACTACATCCCTTCTCATTTGTCTTCTCAGTGTATATGATTTCTTCGTATTTACATGTTCAGTTCATTGTTACTTCAGTCACATCTCTATTCTTTAAGCATAGTTACATCGTTTCAGTGCGTACTCATGTCTCCTTTTTATGATCTCACTTTACTCTTGTCAGATTTCACTTGTAGCTCTTCTATGTTCAATGGTGTCTGGAGGCATCCTGCTACCACGTCAGTTCGAGGGCACATTTGATATGGTTGTCTGAGCGCATAACGTCTCTTATATCTTTGATGTGGTATTGACATGATACCTGGTGTTACACACTTTGCTTTCTTGCTGTTCTTCCAATATGACGGAGGTGAGGGGGCGGGCACTATAGAGGACGTATACATCTGCCTCTCTACAACTTGATGACCATAACGTCATTCTGGACATTGTATGTACTTCATTTGAGAGGTTCAGACTGCAATAATGAAAAGTGTCCTCTTATACTTATTACGATTAGATCACTGTCTAGTTTGAACAGTCTTAATACCATACTACACAGGTTTTCTTCTCATAGTGGGTATGCTTTATACAATGCAACCCCGCTCTAATAAGGATGTTGTCCTTAAGAAACTTTGTTGGTCAGATACTTCTACTTTATTAGAAGGAAATACAGAAATCCCTCCACTGGAATCTTTTCCAGAGTTCGAGGAATCGGTAGAGGAACAGGTACAATTAGCAAATGTATACGTTCCAGTGATGAAGAAATACAACATTTAAGACAGATATTTTTCTGATTTAAAGATGTATTCTCCTGCATTTACATATGACAAAGTTATCTGAAGATTATGAGATCAAGCCAGATTGTGTCCAACAGCATTGACTTCGATTTGCTTGACGTAAATCTCTAGCTGAAATCATAAATACACTTGAATACAAAGGACCTGTATAGCCTATCCATATTACTCTCAATATCCCTTTTCTGCGAGTAGTGAAACCTAATGGTTAGTCAAGGTTATGTGTAGATCTGAGACGGTTGAACAAGAAAGTTTTAGTTTCAAGATGGCCGCTGGCATTCATTGACCAAGAGTTGGCACAGATCCAAAAGGGATATTCACCTTTTTAGACTTATCCTCTGGCTACTAGTGTGTAGGGATAGACCCCGCAATACAGCATATGTTTGCATTCACCTCTGTGTCAAAACACATCTGCTGGCCATGGATACCTTTTCCTTCATCAATAGTGAGAGTGAATGTACCATAATTCTGAATAAGGATACCCAGGAGACTGTAGAAAGGGGAAATATAATATAGATAGATGATTTTTTATTGAAGTTTTTCAGGAAACCAAACAGGAGGCATACTGGTGCAGAAGGAATGTAGACTTCCCGGGTCATGAAGTTGCTGTGGACAGTCTAAATTCTCAAAAGAAAAGGACAGGGGAATTACAGAAGTTGAAAGATCTTATGAATCTTAAGGAATTGAGAGTTCTGTTGGGTATGGGTGCCGTAATTATGTAACCACTTACAACATGTTGAAAAAAGGCATCCCTTGGCAATGGGGGGGGTGAGCAACCTGAGGCAGTCATTCAGCATAAAAATGTCGTGCTTACCCAATAAAATGTCCAGAATATTTCCTTGAGGCTGGTTTTTATAAGACCTGTATGATGACAGTTTTATATCAAGAACAGGAGAAAAAGGTAAAGGTGGCCTGTGCTAGTAAGGCCTTCTCGCAAGTCGAGAACCATTTCAATGAATGTGAACCTGCATTGCTGACAATATGGGCGCAACAGAATGCTCGTTCAATCTACAAAGGTGTGAGGGTAAAAGTGGAGACTGCACACCAACCGTTATAATCTCCTCAAAGTACAAAACATTAGGTCTGGAAATGTTTATAATTCTAGGATTACCTCATGGATTTTATAACTGCAAGGCGTTCTGGCAGATGTGAAATGTGGACGGAAAAAAAAAGAGCCCAGTTGCTCAAGGTTTCTCCTGGCAGGCGTCTGTTTCTGATTTTAGGGCCCCTTACTCAGGCTGTGGGTTCCAGTTTAGGGTTTCTGAGACTAATGCCCAGCTATGTGAATGGCTTTAATTGTTCTATGGCTTTGCTTTATATAGAAATCCTGCATGAGTCCCTGTTTGTTTTCTGACCATGAAATACAATGGGCCACATTACAATGTAGGCGGCCGCGGAATGAACGGTGCCGGTAAGGGACCGGCACCGTTCATTCCGGGCCGCCATATTACGGTGTCTGCATTGGGTCCCGCTCTGGACGCCTGGCCAGACCAGGCGTGCAGAGTGGGACCCGCTAGCAGACCAGGATGCCAACAATGGGCCCGTCATTAACGGGCCCGTTGTTAGACTTCCTCCCCATTCCCATTTGAGCCCTATTGGTGGGTTGAGCCCTATGGGGGCTCAAATGGGAATGGGGATGTACCGGGTCTGGGTCCCGCGAAAGGGAATTACTGGGCCCTCCAAGGTCGGAATGGCCCGCTAAGTCCCCGCTAAAAACGGCATGGCTACCTCCAAACTCGTAATAAGGCCCAATGTCTTTTAGGAGAATCTTTCAGCAGGCGGTTTTCACAATCACAGCTGTCTGTTACATAAAGTAAAGCATTGAGGGCATTTGCTGTCTGTGGAATTACGGGCTAAACCGTCAGCATTTAGGAGTATCAGAACTAGCAGGTCGGCTTGGCGCTGAGGATGATGGCCACCTGATTGTGCCACTCCGACCCACCACTGCTTTTATATCAGCACTCCGACCCTTACCGCTCCCTCTCTGCTTCGTTTTTCTCATTCCTGAGCCAGCGCTTTGTGGAGGGCTGCTTTTATTCAGGTGCCCGTTGCTGCAGTGGGTACTTTTGGTGTGTTTTGCCAGCTGTGGACGCCATGCGCTTGCTGTTGCTGGAAGCGACCACCTCACGTGAGGAAACATCCGGCGTCGCTTGTAATGCGACGGGCTGGCTCGGGCCTTGTCGGACCCATTCGGCATTTGTGGCGCCACCTCATGCTTCTCCAAGGACATTACACCTGATGTGAATTAGCTTGCAGTATAAAGGCTGAAGAAGACTCAAATCCGGTAATTTGTGGATATTTTTGCAGCAGTTCTCTGATTCTTTTCAAATATTAGCGCTGTCCTGTGCACTTTTTTGCCTCCTCTCTTTGCTTTGACTATTTACCTAATTTTTACTGGTACTATAGCCACTGGCAACGGCAGGCAAAAAACACTGATTACCACCAAAGATTTAACCCCGTCCTCTGCCAATCTCAAAAAAGTGATTCACTTCCACTGCTCTCCCCTGCCGACCCAGCCATTGAGGCTATCTCACAAGAAATAAGAGCATTAAAACCTTACCTCGAAATTACAAATCAGAGGTTACAGCAACTTGACGGCAGGTGAAAGGGTTTTGAAAGCAGAATCGATGAAATGGAGAGAAAGGTTGGCTTTGAGGAGGATGTTTCACCAAGGGTCGTTCAGCTAGAAAAAACGGTTAAGGGTCTCCAGAGGTGTAATGAAGAATTAGAGAATAGAAGCAGGCCCACTAATCTTCGTGTTTCTGGCGTACCAGAGGGGAGTGAAGGGGGTGATCCTATAGCATTCCTACAGAAGATGCTGCCAGCCCTGCTTCACCTCCCACAGGATATATCATTTAACATCCAGCGCATCCATCGCATTGGCCCTGTAAGAAGTCCTTCATCTTCTCACCAGCCTCCCTGAACGCTGATATTCTATCTACTTAAATATACACAACTCCAGCTCATAGTCTCTAAGGTCAAAGAGAAGAATTCCCTCCGTTGGCACGGAAGCAGAATTCATATATCTCAAGATGTGGTGAAGAAAATGGCTCAACGCAGAAAATAATTCCTGTGTTTTCGCCCTTCTTTGAAACAGCTTAATGTGAGATATGGGCTATATCATCCTTGCTCCTTCAAAGTTACTCATTACGGGCAAACTGCAACTTATGATGACCCAGCTGACCTGAGGGCCTTTATTTGCTCCATAAAAACTGAAGGCATGGACACATTGCTTCCCTTGAACTCATCTGCGTCAGGATCTGGACGTACTATTGCATTCAGCGGTTTATTTTTACAATTTCTTTGCATTGCTTTTACTAATCTTGACCTGTAGTATTGGTGGGTTGGGTACAGTTTTGACGCCCTTCTCCTTTTGTGGGCTGTCTTTGTCTCTTTTGATGGCCCTGTAGGTGTCACCTACTCCTACTGCTTTTTCCTTTTTATTTTCCCCACATCCCAGCCTGATCCTACAAGGTGTTGTACATTTCGATGTGTTCTGCTAGCTGGATTAGTTGTCTTTTTCTCATTTTTTTCAAAGCATTTTGTCTATGGTCAGTCTTCCCTTCCATCTCCCTCTATCCTCATCTACTTTCCTATTGTGTTTGGCCTCAGCTCATGTGCTGTCCTCACCATGATTGCATGTTATTGGTTCAGGATTTGGTTTCACTGGGTATATTATTTTGGTTTGCTCATATACCTTGCTGCATTTTGATCCATATGCGGTTTTCACTTTTATTAATGTGTTGCAATGGTTTTTAAATGTGTAACTTGGAACTTCAAAGGATGTAATAACCCAATTAAAAGACACAAAGTCATTTCCCACCTTAATAAACTTAAGTCATCAGTGGATTGCATACAGAAAACCCATCTTTCACTTGCTGAAGCCATGAAGTTTAAATCATTTTGGGTTAAAGATGTTATTGCCAGCCCTGCAGCAGGCAGTAGTAATTGTGTCACTATACTTATCAGCAAAAAATAGTCATTCAGAATTTTGGGTCAGGATGCTGATGGTAAAGGGCGCTGGGCATGGGTCAAACTTCTGATTGGCTCTGACTCAGTTTCTATAATGAACATATATGGCTCACCCTACCTGACCCTGGTTTCTGGGATTCCATTAAGCAAATCACTCTTAATTCCGGTCTCACTAATCTTATTCTGTGTGGCGATGACAACCAGGTGTTGGATCCCTTCTTAGACAGGAAATTCAAGTGCATTTTCAAAGGCTCCAACTCCCACTGTCAAGGATGGCACTCTGTCAAGAGTGGCACAGGGCCCCCAGGTAGGGTTTGGGTGGCTGTGCTGATGTAAGGTGACAGATAAGTACACACACAGCAGGAAACTCATCAAGAAAGAAAAGTAGGCAACTGTAGTTGTGAACAGAAAGGGGCAGGAAATGCAAAGATACAAACAAACTGGATTCCCTCTTGGGGTGTATGCAGATATGGAAAA
Source organism: Ambystoma mexicanum (assembly GCF_040938575.1). Taxonomy (NCBI): domain Eukaryota; kingdom Metazoa; phylum Chordata; class Amphibia; order Caudata; family Ambystomatidae; genus Ambystoma; species Ambystoma mexicanum. The sequence continues at coordinate 1,095,427,762 of NC_090929.1, forward strand.
AGAGTGTTCCACGGACCTTTGGAAACTTCAGCCTTCTGCACGGATTACTATTACAGAGGCCCACTCTGTTTGCTCATGACTGGGAACAACAGCTATGGGTGTCTGTTAAACAGAAAACGCGACAAGGGAAGGGGCAGAGGTTGCCTGCTGGAAACCAACAGTCAAGCTCTGTACAAAGGATCAACCTAAGACACAAGAGAGACAAGAACAGTAATAACCAGGGACAAGGAAGTCTAAGAGAAATCAAGCAGAAGGGAATGAAGGAAGAAACAGTACAATAGAAATGGGTAAACTAAAGGGGAGAACAGAGGAGTCAAGGAAGAGAAGGACAGGGATCAAGAACAAGGGGTTGCAAACAAGGAAGAGAGCAAGGGAGCAGCAGCCAGGAAAGAGGGGGGCTGCAAACAAGGAAGCAGGGCTGCAGTACCGAATGGTACAAGGTACACAAAAACTGTAGTGGATTGCAGAGGACTGTATTAGGCTGCAAGGCAGAGAGTCCAGAGTAGCAGGACTGAGAGCTGTAGTAGGCGGCAGACAGAGCCCAGAGGAGCAGGACTGAGCTGTAGTAGGCGGCAGACAGAGAGCCCAGAGGAGTAGGGCAGCAAGGAGCAAACCCAAAGGAACAGGGCGTAGAGGCAGAGAGACCAGAGGGTCAGGGCTGAAAGCAGAAGAGAGTAGCAGGCTGCAAGGTAGGGAGCCCAGCGGGGCAGAGCAGCAAGGAGCGAGCTCAGAGGAGCAGAGCAGCGAGGCAGGGAGCCCAGAAGGCTATGGCTGTAGGTAGAGGAGTGTAACAGGCTGCAAGGCAGGAAGCCCAGAGGAGCAGGGCTGTGAGGCAGGGAGCCCAAAAGGCTAGGGCTGTAGGCAGCAGGGTGTAGCAGGCTGCAAGGCACGAAGCCCAGAGGAGCAGGGCTGTGAGGCAGGGAGCCCAAAAGGCTAGGGCTGTAGGTAGCAGGGTGTAGCAGGCTGCAAGGCAGGGAGCCCAGAGGAGCAGGGCTGTGAGGCAGGGAGCCCAAAAGGCTAGGGCTGTAGGCAGCAGGGTGTAGCAGGCTGCAAGGCAGGGAGCCCGGAAAGAGCACTGGAACAAAAGCAGGAAAATGCAGCAACAGGAACAGCATACAAATTCGAGTCAAAAGGCAAAAAGGGACTGGGAGGACTCTTGGTGCAGGAGACAGAGCTCCTGCAGGCAGCTGCTTAAATACCACCCTGCCCTGCCCTGTACTGAGGCAGGCTAATTGGCAGCACCTGGAGCAGCACACCTGAATACAATCTGCCTCCTCCCTCTCTAGTCCTGAGATGGTGGAAGCAGCACAGATCCCTAGGGCTTCTGGGGATTGTGGTTCCAATGATGACGAATGGGAATGGCCAGGAATTGATAGCTGTAGCAAGGTGCATTGTGGTACATGTAGTTAGTTGAGTTAAATAAGAAGGCACCAAAGTCACGCAAATGGGAATTAAGTACCAAAGTGTGAATAGGGGTTGTTCCAAGAGTATTCTGAAGATAAATGAATAACAAATAGTCCATGATGGTTGCCAATGTGTGTGCCCATGGCGCAGGCATGACACCCACAAAGCATTTACGTGTTGTTTGACTGCAAATGGCCAAGTTGACACACAGAGACTATCTCACCTAACTCACTTAGAGTACATGTTTTACTCACCCTCCCATGACAAATTTTCATGCCTTGATTATATATTTTCAACTAAATCTCTCACTGGCACAATAATTGATTCTACTATTTTTTACTTTATCATCTATGACCATGTCCCAGTTAGTACCACCTTTACCCTTGCTGACATCAGAAAAAGCCGTCCTCCAGATGAAGATTCAACTATAGTTTGCTACAAGATCAACCTTTTATCCAGTCTTTTCAATCTTTCCAACAACAGTACTTCATAGAAAACTAATATTGTGACACTTCAGTGGCCATTAATTGGGATGCCTTCCAAGCTGTGCTAAGGGGTCATATTATTGCTTACTCTAGCAGGAAAAAAACAGCATAAAACACATCTTGATGACTTGCATCTTCAGCTTTTCAATGCTGAAAAACAATTCTATCGGTCCCCCTCAGACACAAATCTGCTTTAAGCAATTTTACTGTGACTTATATACCCCTGAGACCACATTCTCTTACAACAGTATTGACTCTTTTCTCAATAATGTTAGCAGACAATCAAGTCCCCAGGCTGATCTTACCCATTTGGTGGGTGATATCACACTTCACTAGATCAATCGTGCCATCAAGGGACTGGTCAGAGGGAAGGCCCCTGATCCTGATGGATTCGCTGTTGAGTTTTATTTATCATTTTGCCTGTTCCCTTATTCTCAGGTTCAAAACGTTATACTCCCATTTTGCATCTCAGAAATGCTCTTCGGGATCCTTTTCCGAGGCGCTACTCATTCTATTCCCCAAAGCTGATAAACACCCCGATCTCCCCAAAAATTACAGACCAATCTCCATCATCAATGTTGAAAGCAAGATTTTTGCCAAGGTTCTTGTTAACAGAATTGAATCTTCTCTACCCGCTTTGATTAAAACTGATCAAGTCGGCTACATCAAGGGCAGGAACAAATCAGCAAACGCAAGACTACTGCTAGACGCTCTGCATATTGTTTCAAAGGATAAAAAAGACAAACAAGGTTATGCAGCTATTGCACTAGATGCTGAGAAAGCCTTTGTCGGGTCAACTGGGAATTCATGTTTCAATCTCTTCGATGGCACGGTTGTGGTGAAAATTACATCTCCCTTATTAAGCTCCTTTATTCATTTCCCAAATCTTCTATTTGTATAAATGGTCAATCCTCACCCTTCTTCCATTTGCAAAGGGGAACTAGGCAGGGGTGTCCCTTGTCCCCCATTCTTTATATTCTATATTTAGAACCTCTTTTAGAAAATCAAAGGTCTGATTGAAACAGCCCTGGGAGTTCATGGGGGAAATCCAGTATTAAAATAGCTGCGTATGGGGATGATATTCTAATCCTCGTAAAGAATCCCAAACTTCATCTTCCTCATCTACTGGATAGACTATATCAGTTTTCCTTAATATCTGAATACAAGCTCAATAAGGATACCTCTGAGATAGTACCTCTTAACGCTTTCTCTGTGTCAAACATGATTTAGATGCATTTGTCTTTAATTGGTGTCATGACTTAATTAAATATTTAGGCCTTCGTTTTGCTCCCTATGTGCATGATACTGTTAAGCTCAATGCAGAGTTAATAGTCAACAGGCTTAAAGAACTAGCAACAATGTGGTCACCTCTCTACCTGTCCTGGTGGGGTTGTCTCCACACCATTAAAATGATGTTGTGCCACATTGTTCTGTATCATTTGCAATTGCTTCCTGTCCCTCTACCTTCTACATTTTTCAAGTCCATTAACGCAATCCTCCTTAATTTCTAATGGAGATCAGGAAGTGTAAGAGAATCGCTGTCAGCAAGCTGGAAGCTCCATAAGACGGGGGGGGGGGGGTTAGGTACCCAGATTTAAAATTTTGTCACACTGCCTTTCTATTCAAACAGTCCTGTTCCTGGTTTGCCCCTCGTAAATCCTCTGACACTACTTCCTGGTGTAAGCTGGAAAAACAACTGGCGCTTCCATGGGATATTGCTAACCTAATTTATGTTTTTAGCCACTTCTCGCCGGCATTCTCGGACCACATCAAGGCTTCTACCTCTGCTCTAAGACTGTTTCTTTTCCCCCACAGCCGAGTCCCATCCCAAGAACTCTCTCTGTTTCTGTGGCACAACAAATCTATCACTATCAATGGAAAGGCACTCTATCACAAGTCCTGGTTAAATAAGGTATCAGATTTATTCATCAGATTGCTCATGGTTGCTCCCCTCTCTCATTCCAACAGCTCAGACATCTTTTCCCCATCCCTACTTCAGATTTTAATATTTAAAACAATTTGGTCAATGCGTATTTAGGTGCACTTCAGCGTTTTTCTAATATTCTCATGCCTGATGCCTCTAGACTTCTGCTCTTAACCATGGCTTCCGATATCAGAGCTGCCAAATCTTGCAATGTATTGACTAATAAGGAACATCCTACCACTAAATGGCTTGTTCAATCAAAATGGGAATCTGATTTTGGTCTCGTCTTGGATGATCAGTCTTGGTCTCAACTGTATACTAGAATCAGGGGAGTCTCCACCTCTGCCAACATTACACAAAACCTGTACTTCTTTATACATAAAGCCTTCATTAACCCCCTGAAATTGTCTAAATCTATGATTGGTGCAGATACTGAGTGTTGGTCCTGTGGGAGTGTTTTATGACTGTCCCTTTGTATTCAAGTTCTGGCAAGAAGTGTGGAGATTTCCTAAATTAATTGTTATTGTCAATATCCCTCTATCGTTTATGAATGTTTTCCTGGGCAGCCTTGCAGCCAAAGATAACACTGTAAATGCATCTGCCACGCTTTATGATCTTTTAATTGCTCAAGCCCTAAAGCTAATCACTGCAAATTGGAAACAGTTGCAAAAGGTCTCCGTTAAGGGATGGTGGAATAACATTTACCATGTGCAGAGAATTGAACATTATATGGCTACCTACCTCGATGCGATGCCTAGGTACAATGTCAAGTGGGCTCATTTCATTGGTTACTTGGACCACTTTAATATGTATTCTCATAGTTCTTGAGCTGTTTATTTTTCATCTTCTACAGTTATAATTGCACCAATTTTTCCTTTATAATCGGAAATCGGGTTCCTTAGTTTGTAAATCAATGATCCCAGGAATCACATTGGTGAGCGTCCCCTTCCCTTCCTTCCCACTGTTTCTTGTTTGTCTGCATGTCCGTTTCCCATTTGTCTATTATTCGAGAATGTGTCTCTACATGCAGAGTATGTAGTATAAGGATTGTTGATGGTCATCACCATGGCATTAGTGCTGTCTTCTCTTATTGCTTCCATCCATATTATGATCATTACTATTTTTATTGTCATCTGCACGGTTATTATAATACTGTTCCCACTCTTTTATAATCTCAATAAAGATTAGCAAACTAAAAAAAAAGAACTTGCAGGTCTGGAGAACAGTGTTGGGTTTAATATTCATCTTTGTTCCATGCCTCTTATTCCTGAACATTTCTGTCCGAATTTGCCATGGAAACGGTTAGAAGAGATGAAAATAACATGACAAAGCTGTACTCTACTGTACTTCGTGAACATCTTTGAAAAATAATGATGCACGCCCTTTCACTAATATCTGACATCTGTAATTCAAGTTTTAAAAAAGATTAGTGACATTGGGCCTCATTATGAGTCACCTGGTATGGAAATAACGGTGGCGGTAAATCCGCTGCTACCGTTGTTTCAAGACCGGGTGATCGCGAGTTCTGCAGGCAGAGGTGTCATTCCCGCCAAGTCTGACCTGGCGGGTTTAACACCACCCTCCTGCAGGCAGACATGGAAACACCATCTTGTGATGGTGCCGGTGTTTCCACTTCCCCATTCCCATTGAGACCTATGGGACTCAATGGGAATGGGGATTTACCGAATTCCGCCACCGGAATTCCCGGGTCACCGGGGTCGTAATGCCCCGGTAATTCTGGGAATCACGGAGGCAGAATGGTAATACAAGTCCGGCGGTAACCTGCCGGAATTTCAGGCACGGTTACCGCCGGACTCGTAATGAGGCCCATTGTAAATTCATGGACACAGTAAGAACCCCATTGGAATTGTGGGGTGCTTCGCTTTTAGGTAAGTGTGGTGTGCTGCTGTAATTATCCACTGTTCTTATCTATCCAGGTGTTACTATCTAACTGCAATGACCTTAAGGAGGTTCCTGGTGCCATTATCAAGCGGTAATGCCATCCACAAAGGGGATTATAGCTACTAGTGCCCTGGAATAAACACTGGTGGTTGGTTTTTGCTTGGGTACTAAGAGCAACAGGCCACGAGCGAGCTGATGCACAAAAGCAGATGTTGGCCAGCAAGCATGAAGACGGAGCAGCAGGGATTCGCTGTCAGAAGAGAGCCGGCATGAGCAGAAAGCAGGAGGGGCCTAACGAGGAAGAAGGAGGTGGCCTGGGAAGGTGGACAGGAAGGCGCTGAGAATATGTGTTGAGCAGCAAAAGGACTGGATCTGTAAGGACGGTACATCGATAACCATGGGAGTGAGGGGCAGGGGGAGATGAAGGCAGCACAGAGGCAAGCTGGCTACGGTAGGCGCGACGGAGTGGCGACAAGCCATACCATGAGGTCAGACTCACATATTGGTCAATGGGAGACCGCTTGCCTCTGCAGGTAATAATTAATTAAAATGTAAGAAGAGGCAGGCCTTGAGCCTCTTTGCTTACTGACCATGTTTTCATCTGTTTATCCCGTTAGTCAAGTCAAATTAGAATATTTCGACACATATTATAAAACTATTACATATTTAACTTCCTGTTCATAGCCCACCTAGTCTGTCTTCCCTCTGTATCCTCCCTGGCTCACCTTCGTCGGCCATCTAGTCCGTGCCTACTCTGTATCCTTGGCCCCAATTCATAGCCCACTTAATACATGCCTCTGCTGTATCCTCCCAGGCTCTCGTTCATAGCTTGCCTAGTTAATGCACCTCTCTGTAACATCTATGGCTCCCGTTCATAGCCCTTTTACTCAATGTTCCCCTCTGTATCCTCCCTGGCTCCCATTCATCGCCCATCTAGGCAGTGCCCACTCTCTATCCTTGGCCCAATTCATAGCCCACTTAATCCATGCCTCTGCTGTACCCTCCCAGGCTCTCGTTTATAGCTCGCTTAGTTAATGCACCTCTCTGTATCCTCCACGGCTCCCATTCATCGTCCATCTAGGCCGTGCCCATTGTGTTTCCTTGGCTCCCATTCATAGTCCACCTAGTTGGTGCTGCTCCATACTCTCCATGGCTCCTGTTCATAGTTCTGCTCCCCCATGTATCCTCATGGCCTCCCATTCACTGCCTGCCTAATCTGTGCTCTTAGTGTAAAAGTCCAGAACGCACGACAGCCCCCGCCTGACCAGCCGGTCAAGGGCAAGAGGGTAAGGTTACCTCCTCTTTGCCTGGCGCCCAACATCGACCATGACTCCTGTTCCTCACTCTGCTCCAATCAGGTATGGGAAGATTACCCATTTACCCCAGACCTATGCTACCCCTAACAAGGCCTAGGTACCCTTTGTTGGAGTATTACATTGTTCTTTCCAGTGCCCGATTGTGCCTGGTCTGGGCACCTTTACGAAAGCACTCGACACTGTCATATAGTGCCTCTATACTGTGCCTCACACCTGGCTATCCCTTGGAAGGCACATTGCGTTGTTCTATATTGTGCCCTATTGTGTATCCGATCTATCACAAATCTAGATCTTCCGAAGATGGGTCATTGCAATTCCTTTCTAGGTATCCCTAAGGAAGCGCATTGCATTCTTTCTTCCATACTGTGGTCGCTGTGTCTTCCTTTTTAGGTATCCCTAAGGAAGCGCATTGCATTCTTTCCTCCATACTGTGGTCGCTGTGTCTTCCTTTTTAGGTATCCCTAAGGAAGCGCATTGCATTCTTTCTTCCATACTGTGGTCGCTGTGTCTTCGTTTCTAGGTATCCCTAAGGAAGCGCATTGCATTCTTTCTTCCATACTGTGGTCGCTGTGTCTTCCTTTCTAGGTATCCCTAAGGAAGCGCATTGCATTCTTTCCTCCATACTGTGGACGCTGTGTCTTCCTTTCTAGGTATCCCTAGGGAAGCGCTTTGCATTCTTTCTTCCATACTGTGGTCGCTGTGTCTTGCTTTCTAGGTATCCCTAGGGAAGCGCATTGCATTCTTTCTTCCATACTGAGGTCGCTGTGTCTTCCTTTGTAGGTATCCCTGAGGAAGCGCTTTGCATTCTTTCTTCCATACTGCGGTGGCTGTGTCTTCCTTTCTAGGTATCCATAAGGAAGCGCATTGCATTCTTTCTTCCATACTGTGGTCGATGTGTCTTCCTTTCTAGGTATCCCTAAGGAAGCGCTTTGCATTCTTTCTTTCATACTGTGGTCGCTGTGTCTTCTTTTCTAGGTATCCGTAAGGAAGTGCATTGCATTCTTACAATATTGTGCTATACTGTGTTCACATCTAGGTGTCCCTAAACAAGCAGATTGCATTATCATTATATAGTGTTCTTTTGTTTTCATACTCCGGTATCCTTGAGAAGACACATTCTGCTTTTCTGCTAGTGTCTCACATTTAGGTATCCCTAAGCAAGTATAGTGCCCTATGGCTGTGCTCTATTGTGTTCACATCTAGGCCTCCCTAAACACGCACATTGCATTAGTGTATAGTGAACTCCACTGTGTTCACATTTAGGCAATCCCAAGGATGTACAGTGCATTCTTTCTATTTTGTGCTATACTGTGTTCACATCTAGGTATCCCTAAGAAAGCGTATTGCCCTATATCTGTGCTCTATCGTGTTCACATCTAGGCCTCCCTAAACAAGCACATTGCATTAGTTTACAATGTACTACACTGGGCCTCATTACGAGTTTGGAGGTAGCCATGCCGTCATTAGCGGCATGGCTACCTCCAAACTTGTGTCTGGGTCCCAAAAAAAGGGAATTACCGGGCCACTCCGACATTTGCGGGCCCGGTAATTCCCATTTTCGGGACCCGGACCCGGTACGTCCCCATTCCCATTTGAGCCTCCATAGGGCTCAGTGGGAATGAGGAGGTTGCTAACAACGGACCCGTTAATGACGGGTCCGTTGTTAGCATCCTGGTCTTCTTGTGGGTGCCAGCATGCATGTCTGGCCAGACGTGCATACCACCACCCACGAGCAAACTCGGAATGTGGCGGCCCGGTATGAACGTGCCGGTACCTTACCGGCACTGTTCATACCGCGGCCACCAGGGTCGTAATGAGGCCCACTGTGTTCACATTTAGGCCACCCCAAGGAAGCACATTTTATTGTTCCATATTGTGCCCTGTTGTGTTTCACATTTCCTGAGAATCCCATTAATAACTGTGCATTCAACCATCATTCCTCACCACACACTGAGTCCACTCATCAAAGCAAATGGCTCTAGAACACTCTTCCTTGCCCTATGCACTTCAAGACTCTACATTTTTTTTTTTTGGTTTTAAAAACAAAACCTTTACAAAGAAGAGAAGAAACTTTTTTCACAGGATAATCACAATGGAAAAATAAAAACTATATTTAAAACAAGCAAGAAAGGAAAAAAGGAAGAGAGTCCATAAGGCTACAAGGGGGACCAGTTCTATCGGGGCAGCACTCTTTCATATTGCAAATGTCTTCCTTTTACAATAGAATAGAGCTTATTTTCAAAACGTGCACTATTGTTGCGGTTAGCATGATCTCATGTCCAGCTATCAATCTGTCCCAAAAAGATTATGATGTTAGGCCCTCCTCTTTGGCCACGAATCTCCTAAGCAACAGCAATCTGGCTTCCCAGGTTCCTTCGCACTCCATTAATAAGTGTTTTAGGGATTGTTCACTCTGAGATTCGCAGTGTCCGCAGAGTTTTTTGCTTGGTCCCCCTGGTTTCTTCTTGCCAAAACTTCCCCAGTATGGGCTATATTTAGCCTGAGTCTCCAGAAGTTGTTTTTGCTGTTGTATCTGGAAACTTTGAAGCAACTTGTGAACCTCACCAACCAACCAAAGCCTCCTGGCAAGTCAAACACTTGAGGTCTCACGATGCTTGTTGCTCATGGTTCTAAACCCACCCACAGTTCAGCACAGCCTCCTGTCTTTTCCCTCTCCGCTTAACTGGCAGTGCTGCGTGGTATAAATTCCACTAACATTACATAACATACCCCTGCTGGCTCCCTGCTGGCTCCCGCTCATACACGTGCACGTGGGCAGATGGGGAGCAGGTGCAAGTGGATCTTGGTCATCTGGCCTAAGCCCCACCCACCTGGTGCCTTCCTGCCCGCCGCTCTTTTTCACCACTTAGCAAGCCCCGCCCACCTGGCGCCTTCCTGCCTGACGCCCTTTTTCACCACTTAGCAAGCCCTGCCCACCTGGTGCCTTCCTGCTTGCCGCTATGTTTCCCTACTTAAGGAGCCCTCCAGCCTCTTTTCGTTTGCAGATGGGGAGCAGGTGCAAGTGGATCTAGGTCGCCTGGCCTAAGCCCCACCCACCTGGTGCCTCCTGCCTGCCACTCTTTTTCACCACTTAGCAAGCCCTGCCCACGTGGTGCCTTCCTGCCTGATGCTCTTTTTCACCACTTAGCAAGCCCCGCCCACCTGGTGCCTTCCTGCTTGCTGCTCTGTTTCCCTACTTAAGGAGCCCTCCAGCCTCTTTTCGTTTGCAGATGGGGAGCAGGTGCAAGTGTATCTAGGTCACCTGCCCTAAGCCCCACCCACCTAGTGCCTTCCTGCCTGCCGCTCTTTTTCACCACTTAGCAAGCCCCGCCCACCTGGTGCCTTCCTGCCTAAAGCTCTTTTTCACCACTTAGCAAGCCCTGCCCACCTGGTGCCTTCCTGCTTGCCGCTCTGTTTCCCTACTTAAGGAGCCCTCCAGCCTCTTTTCATTTGCAGATGGGGAGCAGGTGCAAGTGGATCTAGGTCACCTGGCCTAAGCCCTGCCCACCTGGTGCCTTCCTGCCTGCCGCTCTTTTTCACCACTTAGCAAGCCCCGACCCACCTGGTGCCTTCCTGCCTGACGCTCTTTTTCACTACTTAGCAAGCCCCGCCCACCTGGTGCCTTCCTGGTTGCCGCTCTGTTTCCCTACTTAAGGAGCCCTCCAGCCTCTTTTCCTTTGCAGATGGGGAGCAGGTACAAGTGGATCTAGGTCACCTGGTCTAAGCATCACCCACCTTTTAGCCCTGCCTCTTCCTTCCTGATCTTAACTATTAGATCAAGGGCGTCTCTCGCCCGGGCGTTTGCAGTGAGGGGCAGACAAAGAAAAGGGCAATTCCTGTTTGGACCTGTTCGGACCAGGAAAACCCAGGGCCCGACCCCCTGCTCAGACAGCAGGTAAGCATGCACCAGCACATGCTGCCCCCTCTGTCCCCATAGGCCATCGCCATCCCCTCTGGTACCCCTGTGATGTTCTCTTGTGCCCCCCCTTCTCACACACAGGTGTTGCCTGCTTTGCTTGATTCTTCTACCCTGCTCCCCCTCAACCTCCTCTAGCCTACTTCTGCAGGAGTCTGTCCTGATACATTCTGGTTTCACCATCACTGTCTTATGGCCAATGCTGGATTTGACTTTTATGGACTTCATTCATTCACGGTGCGTCACTCTTTCTCAACTTTCATGCTGGACTTCCTTTGTATCTTGTACTCATGGTGGCCCTGAATCATGCTTTTCCCATCTTCATCTTGTATCCTGGCTTGCAACATTATGTGTTACTACTGACTTCTGCAATTGTATTCGCTCTCCACTCTTGCTTCTCCACTCTTTGTGTCTGCTTACTCTCTGTTCTCTCCTCTTTTCCCTTCTCCCTTTTCCTATCTCCTCCCCTTACTTTCTTCTATGCACTTACTCTATCAGAATTGTCTCTGGACCTAATATGAAAGCAACCTCATCTGTTTCCTCCACCCTCCCATTACAGTTTTTTTCCTCCCCACACCCCCTCCAGCACTATCTGAAATGTCATCAGGCCTAGTATGATAGTCCCTTGTTTTGTTCCTCCCTCTCTTTCTGCACCCCTCTCCCTCACCTTTTGTTTTTCTCTGGCTCTACCAGAAATGTCGTCAGGCCTAGTACGGTAGTTGCCTGTCTTTTTCCATTTCCTTCCCACTGTCCCCCTCCCTTCCTTATCTATATCTTAGCTCTTGCATTACCTGAAATGTTGTCAGGCCGAGTACGATAGTTAATTTCACATCCTTACTGTTCATGGCCTGTAAGAATGTCATTGTATTTTCCCTTGTTCCCCCCCTTGCCTTGAAGCGCTTTGAAACACATTGTGTATAGGCGATATATAAATAAACATATCATATCATATCATATCACCTTTCTGTGTGCACACAGGTTCCCGTTTTTCGCCTGCCTAGTCCATGCTCTCCTCTGTGTCCTCCCTGGCTCGCATTCATTGCTTGCTTTGACGTGCTCCCCTCATGTCCCCACCTCCCTTTCATAGCCTGCCTAATCCGATTCCCCCCTCTCCCCCTCTAGCTTCGGTTCCAGAACAGGTTTCTCAGTTCTGTACTGTCAATCACAAGATTACAGGAGGCCCTGAATATAATCAGAAAGGAATATGGGGTAGGCAATCCTACACTTTGGGCTCAAGCTGGCCAGGCTGAAGATGTGTCACGGCTCGTGGGGGCCCATTTTAACATGTCTGGGCCCCCCATGCTTGCTTGGAGCACGAAACAGCAGTCTGAGGCACCTGTGGGGTGTGGTAATGGAAACCAAGAAATACAGCGGGGGGGGGGGGTTAATAGACACATATTATCATGAGACGGCCAGCCAGCAGAGAGCTGAAACACAAGATGCCCACTGAAAAGCTATACATCCTTCTTTGTCAGGAGGTGACGGATGGGGAGGAACCAGTGTAAGAAGCCAATTAGCTGATAACACTTTTGTAAACCCAGAGGCAAGTGACAGCCTGAAGAACTCCAGCCAATGCAGCTTATAACGCTAGCGCTGCTAAGTGCACATTTAAAGACCAGAACGAAAGATAGGATTATATTCCCGTGTCACAAAACGGTCTGACTGCCAACATAGGAGTTGCTGGGGGGCCCCCACTGAGGCCCGTGGGCATGGCCGCTTTCAAATGAAAAAGTTGAAAGGCCGTGACACAGTCCCATGGGTCAAAGTTTGAAAAAGAAGTTCCTCTGTTTTGTAGACAGTTTTTATATTCGTACCTGTTTCAGTGTAAATATGTTTAGAAATATAACTGTAAACGAGCTGTTGCTTTTTTAGTTCAGTTAAAAGCTCGTGCATGGCACCCGCATCCCCGTGACATTTTTCAAAGTTAAATCACTGTGATGAAAGTGAAATACTTCAATGTACCCAGCAGGTGGCGCGCGAGCACCGTCTGTGTAGCCGAGCACCGTCTTTGCGGAGAATCTTGTGGATGCTGTGAATGAGACGCTTTGTTCAACGATGGTTCCCTCTCATGTTAGTGGAAGCGTGGGTAGGACACAATATCCTCGCCTCTCACCTTTTCTTGCCGGCACAACCGGATTAAAGCATGGCAAGATGCAACCACCATTTTTTGGGGGGAGTAGAGGCGGAGAAGGTGCTTCATTAGTCATTTTGAATAATGCCCAAGAACATCAGGTTTCTATATTAAAATAGCACCTGAGGTGGTTGTGGCAACCAATCAGGTTGCTTGGATTGTGGGCTGAAACTCATACATGCCAAAATTCCGACCCACCTGGGAGGGAGATTTCGTCTGAAAAAACGGGAGACAATATTTTTGCCCTAGGAATGCATTGGGGAAAGATTTATTGTCGGCGTGAGAACGTGAAAAATAACAATATTTTTCCCACGCCTAAATCGGGAGGGTTGGCATGTATGGAAACTGCTTATCTCAGCCCGCGTTCCAAGCCGCCTGCTGGATGTTTCCCCCACTGAGCCATCTTGCCCCCTAATCTCCCTTCCCTTAAATTAACTCCCCCTCTCCGCAAACTTACCATTTGATTCAGTGGTGATGGCAGAGCGCGGCTGCCCCCTGTTGCTGCTGCCGTGCGACCTCCAGGCCTCCACGGAAATGGAAGAAGGGCTCCGTAAGGAGCGTGCCTTCCAACTCTGTGGCATCCATTTTAGGACAGTATTTTGTTTGAATGAACGGGCATCCTGTTCATTCAAACAAAATGCACTGCTCTCAGCACCCTGGGTTACCGGATTGGCAACTCAGGGTTCTAATAGCATTAACACTAACACCCATTCCAGCTATGGAAGCCATTTGGAGGTCGCAACTGCGACCCCCGCTGTCTCCCTTGCTACCCCTGCTGTCTCCCTTGCTATACCTGCCCAAAAATGAAAAACATTATTATTTTTTTTTAAACTGGCTGTGGGTGGCCCTTTTACATCAGAATGGAGTCCCATAGTTCGCCAATGTATTTGTTATAGCGTGTTATGCCATTGAAAGGGTTTAATGGTTTAGTAGTGTTTAGCATGGTAGTGGTGAATTTACCAGTAAACCCCAATGATGAGTGTTGCTAGTGGGCTTGCTCCATTGTTTCGGGTGTGTCTCCAGACCTGTTTTCAGATTCTTTCAAGATAGCTGTGATGCACCTACAAGTACGGGACCCAGCTATTTGCGGGGGTGTCGTCAATTTGGCACAGGGAAAGCAATAGAGAGGAAAGTCTCCAAGCATGCAGTGAGACTACAATACCTTTGCCAGAGGTCGCCTTGTTGGCTAGTCCCGGTCAGGCACCTGGGGCTGGCTCTCTGGGGTGTTTGGCAGGGAGCGGAGCAAAGTACAAGGACCACTTCTTACCAGCAAATCAAAAGATAAGTAAAAAGAAGAAGACTGTACAACTCACGACCATGATGATTTCAAACGCTGTCAAGAGAAAATGAGGATCAGAGTTCTAGGATTGAGTGGCAAGATTGTAGGGAATATGTACCCATGGGTTAGCCTGGCCTCAGGAAGTACCAACTTGCTCAGACGTCTCTAGACGGTGCCAATGTAAGCTATTGGCAAAGTCTGCTGAGAAAATGCTGCAGTGAGTTGGGCAATAGAAAAAAGGTACATTAGTTGTTAGCTCACAAATAACATAGCCAGAATTATGACAGAAGTTACATGTGAAAGATGGCAGAGAAATGTACACAATGATCTGCATGTATCATTGCCATAGAATGGATTTCAGACTTTTTTATTCCATAGAACCATGTGCTGATGAACTGCAATTAATGTAAAAAATGAACATTAATATAGCAGATGTATTTAAAATAGATTGTAGTGACTGTATAACACATCTACAGATTTTTTTATTTTGAAAGCGCTCACACAGCCCGGGGGCATCGAGGCGCTGTTGCAGGAATATGTCTCTTAGTTGCGTATTTATAACGCGCTTAATAACCGGAGGTGGGGATCGAACCTGTGTTGGTTCCTGTCGTCTTGTTTCCAAGCCGAGCACGTTGCCGCTGAGCTATCCTCCCGGGCTGACATAGCAACATATTACACATGTGTATCCAAATGATAAAGGTAGAAACAGTAGAAACGTTTCTTGCATTGATCTTGTTTGGGAGCTCATTCGCTTTGGCCAAAAGGTGGTGGTCTACCACTGCCCTAGCACTGCCTTTAGACTAAAACCATTGGACTAGAGTACAGAAAGGAGGCAGGGGGTAGGAGGGGCATGGGATGTGACGAGGGCTACATAGCTTGTGGATGCTGTTTGGGTATTTACCCACTCATTTACCACCCAAGGCCATACACAATATTATGGTCTTTCCCATCGACTAACAGCCCCTGCCCACCCAAAACTCACCCTCCTGAGATCTCTTTGGGTTAGCCCTATTATGCAGTGACTTCATGCTTGGTGCTGTATCGGCCTGCCAGTGGTATTTCTAACTAGTCTGCTGGGGGCTCTGACAGCTTAATTGCAGCTGTAAATGAGCCCCTGGTGTAATAAAACATGTTTTAACCAAGTGTGCTTTGGCCGCTTGATTAATAAGTAATATGTGTGTCCTTGGGTCTGTTTTTTTACCTGAAGACCTGCTGAAACAAGCTTTGGCAAGCCAATAGTTGACATTACATTACATGCCTACGTAGTCACACCATTTTCCAACTATTACCATCTTTTGAGCAGGTAGCACCATTATGGCAGTCCCCAGCAAATGACTAGCCCAATCCTAAAAAGCCAAACCTTTTGACTTTGCCAATGCTTGTTTTTTTAAATTTGTTGCACTTGCCCAATGCTTTATATATTACCTGCCATACACTCAAGGAAAATGTAGAAATGCTGTATTTATTCTGAGGAAGCAAATCATGCGAACATAGGTCAATGGCAGTGAACCCTTCTCTGTTTCTATTAGGAGCAAAGATGGGTTTTGTTGATCATTTAGTTGGTCGTGTGTATAGAGTGAAAAACAAGAGAAATTGTTTTCAGCTGGGATTTAACTAGTAGATATGCCTGAAAGAGGAACTCTTCTCTACATATATATTATTAGTACCTGGCGAGGGAGGTGTGGCTGCCTCCTAGCCAAGGGGGAGGCTCAGAATGCAGGCCCGCTGCCCTGATCCTCCTCACGGCCAGCACCCGCTATCTCCTCTTGCCAAGGAATCAGGTAAGTCTTCTCCCATCCCCAACCCTACGCCCACTCCCACCCCCACTCACCTTCTTTTTTGTCCATTTCATGAGCGGACACATTGGGAAGACTTCAGTCCCCAGTGCGTCCACTCCGAATCTGCGACAGGCTGTCATGGAAAGGAAGAAGGGACTATCTGTAGTCCCTTCTCCCATCCCATGGTGGCCATTTTGTTTGTTTACTTTTTTCCCTATCTTTTTAATGGCCCCATGGAAAGGGAGAAGGGACTAGATAGTCCCTTCTCCCTTCGCATGGCAGCCATTTTGTTTGTTTACTATTTTCCAATTTTTTTTCAATGGCCACCATGGAAAGGGAAAACCCCGGCTGCCATTTTTTGGGAATTCTTTTTTTTCTGTTCTGAAACACTGAAGCATGTCAGAACCAAAAAAAAAATGCCTTTAGAACCCCGGTCTAATGGGCCGGGGTACTAATGGCAATAAGCCCCTCGAATGCGGGCCATTACCGCATGCAGTAATGCTTCCGGGGCCTTCGTTAAGGCCCGAGCATAGGGCCTGTAACTATGGGTAATAGCCCGCAGTCTCTGGGCTTGTTGCCTAAGTAGGCTGCTAATAGGAAGGCTGCCAATCGAAATGTTGCATCCGAAATGAAAGAGGATCCACCCTTTCTAGATACATGGCTATGCTACTATCTTCCAAATTTATTTATTTAATTGTTTTTAATAACACGCTGAATACCTGGGTTCGTACCTATGTTGCTCTGCATGGTCTTGCTTCCAAGACCAGCACGTTGAATGGAGCATATTTTCATGAGGTACGCATAACCACTGGGCAAAAGCATACATTGGCACAAAGAGTGAGACGAGCCCCTTGCAGTTTCTGTATTGAATGCCTTCTGACCGCGTCCTCCTCTACGAGATTAAAGTAGCAGTCACCTGCACCATTTTGTATGGCAAACTCACCAAAAAACTTTTTTCTAGCACATATAAGTGTTTAATTGGGGAAGTCTTTTAACTTCTCCCAAGAAAGTCTACTTGGAGTCTTGAGAAAAGCTTCAAATGTTTGATCCTGCCAAACTAGCCACAATTATAAGAGATAGAGCTTTACTGAAACTATCTTGTCCATGCCCACCCACGGCCCAAAACAGTGTCATTTCCCAACTAGTAAGTCCTCACTGAAATGGACGTCCAATGTTGTAAACACTGTGATTTAAACCCTTGGCTTGCATAAAGTTGCCTAAAGAACACGCCAGCATGAAACTTAACCCACTGAGCTACATTTCCAGTTACTTCAGAAATAATGGTCTTGTACAGCTGCTTTTGAAAATGTTTCACCTCTCGGCAAGAAAAGTGTTTGCAATCTCCATTTCTGTATATTTTAGAAATTCCTTCAGCTGAACCTTCTGCCTAAATACACTGAGACAGGTTGTTTATTTCACTCACTCTCCAGAGTAAATCGCAGTGCTGGCAATACCGTATCTGGGGAATGCCACCCCAGGGCGCTCTATCTGTGCAAGCGATAGATATGCAGCTGTGGGTGGGGGGCGAGGGCAGGGGCTGTGGAGGAGTGGGGTTTGCCTTGGGAATGGAGGAAATCTCCATTGCTGGGAACAAAAAAGGAGCAACGTGTTAGGATTGTGGAGCCAGCAGGAGAGGGGGGGGGGGAAGGGGCAATTATCACCACATCTTCTCTTTCTCGTCCCAGTTACGGGACAAGCCGAGGGCACACACGGGGGAACAGCATCCACCCACCTGTTCCAGAGGGGGGAGTCCATCCCCTCTGTGTGTTTTCAAGGAATTAAAAAAACATTCGCTTTCTGCATTAACTTGTTATAAACAATGTCAGAAACGTCATGAGACCATAGGAATGTTGTATCTAGAAACTTTCAAATGTCTCATATTGACATTCTGCTCCACATGCAATATTGTGCTATAGATGTTTAGTTATAAAAGGCGCACACCTTTCATACTTAGCCAGCAATGTTGTAGGAAAATCTATTTTCTTGGCAAATGCTTATTTTTCCTGCGCGCTTTCTTCAGCTCGGAAACCGAATTAGCATATTTCACTTTACGATATGGTGACTTCCTGTGAAGTGACTTCCCTTTGCGTATGTCAGAGTCCCCCCACTTTTCTTCAGGAGTTGAGCCCTGGTCCCAGTCCTAATTCCCCAGAAACTCTTCTCAGTAATAACTTTTCAAAAACACTTTTTATTTATTTATTTTTATGTATTTATTTGCATTTTTAAAGCGCTCACACGAGGCGCTGTTACAAGAATTGTTTGTTTTTTAGTTGCAGAATTTTTTGGGGTCTTAGTTGCGTATTTATAACGCGCGCGGATCCGAGGATCGAACCTGTGTTGCTTCTTGTCTTCTTATTAGTTCTGCTAGCTTTGGGTAGCTCTTGGTTAAGGAAGCCTGCTGTGCTTTTATCCTCTCCCCACTCAGGATTTCTTTCCAACAACAAGGGCTACAGCTTCTGCAGCCCCTGATGGCTTTGAGCTTTGGCGAGCAGGATTAGGCCTTTGGTGAGTAGGTGGGACCCAGAGGAAGATGGAGGCCCTGGACTGGCTCACTGGCCTTACTAACGACCTGCACCACTAGGGTGAACGAGCATGCGGGTTGTCTTCCTCTATGTTCTTGGGCCATTCTGTGCACCGCTTCCGGGTCTCCTTCCAGGTTTGTCCAGGAGCAGCCGGCTTGGCAAAGGTAATGAAGGCCATGGACACTTCATCTGCACAGTTGTGCCCCCGGTGTTCGATGGAGATCCACGCATGCACACGCTGGTGGTGTTTACCATGCCCAGAGCTGCATAGAGGGGCCTCATTTCAATGATAATGTGATGTGTGTGTGTTGTAGTGTTATGGGATCTGGCTCTTTGAGAAGTGCAAGCAGAGGAATGTTTCCTCCTCATATCTAAGAGGAAGATGCACCACAGATCATCCCAAAGGCTGAAACCCTTGACTGGAGAGACAGTGCAGGATAAAGAGCTGCCAAATCCAGGGTGCTCCTAGAAGAATGTTGCTTTCAGCGCCCCCTTCAAGGGCTCTAGGCAGTTCAGTGCTGAACTTGATGAGCAATTTCATCAGGTCCATGAGGACGCAAAGGATTCTGGGACTCTCAGATGCAAGCCAAGGCCTTGGGTTGTCCACGAAGATCCTACCTCTCTGCTCCCTCTACTTCTCATTAATACCGCCTCACTTTAAGGAAAGACGAGTTCCAGCTCAAGGAATCAGACTGTCCTTTCCCACTCAGACGCCATGCTCCTGACTTTCTCGGCACCACTTAAACCTCTTGGGTGGGAGGAAATGGGCTCTCCGCACTGTAGCCAGGAGTTCCGTCCAGTTGAGGCCTTCGGTAGTTAGGCACATGATGTCCCTTGAAGCCTCCCACACAAGGTGATCATGACCTCACTGGCAGATGCCCTCAACAGGAGATGCCCATCAGAACAGGGGCCTACCAGTTGGTCACAAGCCCCTTTGGCCTCCACAATGAAGACATGCTTTCCTTTTCACAGCCACAAGCTTCCTCTCTTATGCTCCAGAGTTCCATAGAAGGGTGCCTGGTCAACCGACAAACTGGCCATGGATAGCACTCGAGTGTCCTCTACATGTTCCGTACCATGCCGTTGATTCCCCAGAATCCTGAACAGTATCAGGGTCAACTGAGCACAAGGTCTCATGATCACCCCATACTGGACGCAGAGAACTTGGTTACCTCTCCTCTTGCTGTTACTGATGGCCCCATCTCTTCCAATTCCGAGATCACCTCCTCCAGTTCTGGGAGAAGGCTTGATGCCAATCAGCCACAGGTGAGGGGTGGCCTGATGATTGTGAGGGAAGGTCTCATGGGACAGAGTCACCCTACCTCTAGCCCCCTAGCTGTTTAGTCCTAAACAAGTGCCTCCACACTTCGCTCCTATGCCCGTCAGCGGAAACACACAGTTTGGTGCAACAGGAACAGCACCCTTCTGCTTAACTGTGTATCACCAGAGATCGTCAGGGTTTTGCAGGAGGTTTTCAGCATTTTTGTCCAATTGAACAGCCTTATGGGTGGTCATCCATTTTTTATGGCTACCTGGTTGGTGGCTCGGACAGTGTATAATAGTATCTCCAGGCTCCTTCGCACTTTTTCTATCTGTCATCCTAGGATCAAACCCCTTACTGCTACTTGGGATCTCCCCTTAGTTCTCTGAGCTCTTCATGGTCCTTCCTTCGAACCTCTTCTTCCGTCAGACTTAAAGTATCTGACGATAGGAAACACGTTTTGGTACTGATCCCCTCAGCCAGGAGGATAGGGGGGAACTCATCACCCTACTCTGCTTTGTTTGCCACCCTGTCATCTCTCCTTGAGCTGTCGCTCTTAGCTGTGACTCTGCCTTTAGGCCGAAGGTCGTCTCTACTTTCCACCTCTCTCAGGAGAGGGTCCTGCCTACTCTCCCGCAGGGCCATGGACAAGTAGAGCTTGTCAATCCACCATTCACAACTACCTCGACAAAACTGCTCAATTATTTTCTCTTATAATCCCTGTGTGACTTATGGGGGTGTCAACAAGAGTCACAAGGCATCTTCGCTCTTAATTGAGGGCAAAATCTCTCTGGCCTTTTCCCTCTCAAACACTTCTTTTTCTGGGAGCGTGGGGGGAAGGTCTATCCGGCGGAATACCACCTTTCGGGCAGAAACCCAAGGCATCACATTTGATAGAATTTTTTTACCTTTTTTACAGTCTAAAATGTGGGGGGAGACCCCATGCAACCCCCTCCTTCCCCACATCCCCTCAACCTAATCTATACCCCTACCCACCTCATATATATATTTAATTAAATTTGACTGAAAAATAGGTTAAAAAAACAATCAAATGTTTTAGGTCAAATGTCTTTAGGTCAATTATGCTAATGCCACCTTTCTAGATGACATTTGCAGGGCTCCTCCTAGGGCTTCTCCAAGCACCTTTGTTTTCACCACTGACCTTCTGTGACTAGTTTTGCCACTGCTGACATTCAGTCTATTCTACCATGAGTTCCTCTATTGCTTTATTTGGCATTAAAGGTGCACTGGGTTCTTGTGGGTCTGTCTTTCATTCGGGACAATCGCTGTCTTTGGTCCGCAATCAGCCTCTTGAAGCATCTGTCTATTCCGAAACCCCTGTTGCTATCTGGTAATGCCCATAAGATCCCAGCAGTTTGTGGGCAACTATCCTGTGCCCTTTCATTTAGAGGAACGCATACCCAATAGGACACACTGGCAAGTTGTCCATGTTGCTCCCTCTGTACAGGTGCCCTCAAGGTGGGCTGTTCACAGGTTCATCCAGCTCGCAGACGCTGGAGTATCTCTCCTATGTGTTTGGTTACTGAGATGGAAAAGGGTGTCTCTTTTGTGCTGCTCCTGTGTGTCAGCAAACAACTCCTGTCTGGGGAACCACCATGGAACGCTATTTTTGTCGTTGCTCCGTGAAGGTAAGCTCGCCTGAGGATCTGAGGGGTCCGTAAGTGTATGGTTTGCCATAGTGTCTTCAGTAGCTCAGTAACTAAATAGTGGCATTGTCTGTTGTCCCATTGTGTTCTTCCTGCAATTTGTATGATTATTGTGGGTTGTGAATACACACTATCATTTACTAGAAAACCTGCCTCTCTGTCTTTTCTCTGGTAGACTCCATGATTGAACCCAGCCACCCAGGTAAGTTTTGAGGGCTGGGTTCTTCGAATCCTCAAAGAGAGTGTTATATAGTTGGTTGCTGGTCTTTATATTCTTCTTTAGGTCAGGTACCATGGGCCCATAGGATGGTCTGTTGTCAAGGGAAAGTAATCCAACATGGAATCCTGGATGTGGAATGTTTGGGGTTGAGTCTTGGAGAAAGATCTAAGCGAGGAGAGGACTGTTGGAAGTGGGAGGACGAGTCATGAGCGGGTGGTGGCTTGGGGCCCTTTGCCATATATGTAAGATGCCCTTCCTCTGTGAAGAAAGAAGCTGTTGCCTGCACACTGTGTCCACTCTGTTCATATCAATGGCGACAAGCTGACAGGGCCCCCATGCCAATCTGAGCGTCCAGCGCTGTCCTGGGCGATCAGCTTACTCCCTAAACTCTATGGTGTCAGCCAGGGGAGAGTGGGTCTTGAGAAGCATCCAGCTGTGAGGGTGCTTTGGAGGGTGGTGTCCCTCTGTGTGCTGTCTGGGACTGTGGTGCTGTACCTTGCCAGGCCGTACAAACAAGTTGAGGCACTCCGGCCGGAAAGAACACATGCGATGGAACACATGATTGCATGTGTTAAAGAATTAGACAGAAAAGGGGCTGTAGGTTTGGAGAAAGTTTTTGCAGTAACGGATTGAAAGGACCCAAGGAAACCATTGCGGAAGAAGCCCAGGGAAGAATCTGAATTGGGGAATAAAGGGAGCCCGACTGAGAGAAGAACTTCGACTCTCAAGAGATGCTTTAGGTGGGGCAGCACCTTTCCTTTGCACATTCTGACAAGTGCCCAGCCTGGCATCATTGTGAAGGGCCACAGGTGTGGTAAAAAAATGGACACTGCCTGATGCTGTGAACAATAAGGGAAATTGAAGCACTCCCAGAGAAGGAGGAACAGGAAGAAGTGTCATGTGGTATTAGCTGGTCAGACAGCCAAGTAGGATCCGAGCCAAGGGGAGAAAAAGTTCACCGGCAGTGAGGGTGAATGCGTATGGAGGAACTCACATTGACATTTTGGGAGTGTTTGAGGCTCACCTGGAAAGTAAAGAAGAAAAGGCTATAGGAATGTGTATGTCTCTGAGAAAGTAGGAGACCTTTTGGGTTGGTATGAGGAAAGGGAAATGGGTCTTAGAATTGATCTCAGTGTGTCTGGTTTCATTGCTACAGGGAATGATGAATTATGCCCTGAGGAACAGAACAAGGGTGCGTTCCGAGAAGACACTGGGTGTCTTGAGGGATATCATCATAAGATACAGATGCAGTGCCAATAGCTGCATGTGTCAGAAATATTGCCACTTCTTTAAGGGAAGACGTTAAGCTGGATATATGCAAGTTATTGAAGGATGGTGTAATTGAGGAAGGAGAAGCCTCAGAGTGGGTTTCTCTGGTGGTTGTGGTGAGAAAAATCAATGGTCAGATGAGATTATGTGTCAATCTCTTGGGATTTAACAGAGTGGTGGTGGTAGATAAATGTCCCTTAACCCACATTGGAGAGTTGGTGACCTTAGCTGCAGGTATCTTCAATTGACTATCTGGAACATAAGTTGAGTGGTTGTGGGATAGAGCCTAGAGAGGGCTTCATTTTGGTTTACATGAATGTGAACCTCCAAAAGGTAGGCAAGGGGTTATGTCATTCATTGGGCTTGTGGAGTATTATTAACAGTTTCTAAGGCACTTTGAGGACAGATGCAAACTCATTAGGGGATTATGCAAAACGGGTTGTGGGTTTGTGTGGAGTAGAGTATGCCAAAAATAATTTGAAGACATCCAGGTGCCATATTTAGTTCACCAGCATTAGGGAATTTAGCTACCCATTGTGAGACTTAGATGATAAGGGTTGCAAGTGATTATGGGTTGGGAGCAGTCTTTTACATAAACTAAGTGGAGTCAAGAGAGTAATTGCCTTTGTCTCTCGGGTGATGAAAGGAGTGGAAGTTAGATACTCCATGATTGAGAAGGAATCCCTTAGAGTGATTTGTGCTATGAGCAAGTTTAGGACACTCCCGTGGGGAAAGTCATTTTCAGTATTGTGACAAATCAACTTCTTTGGCACCAGTGGTCCAGGGATGAATATCGGTCTCTAAACCATCAATCAGCCCTATACCTTTAGTACACCAGAAGGAATCCGAACAGATTGCAAATTATAAACCTCCTTGTCCAATTTTTGGTAATGTGGATGGACGTAATGGCAGGCTTATCTCTGAAAGGTTGTGGATCGTTGCACCACAGTGAAAATACAATTTTTACTGTCCAGTCAAAGTTGCATAAAAATATCAACTTTATTATTCCCACAACAGACAGTTCTAGCACACTACAAATTAAAAGCCACCCTCTAAATGAATGCAGAGGACAAACAGTTTCAAAGAAGGAAAAGGGATGCACTATGGATGCTGACAGGAGGGTAGTCGGTAAAGTAATTAATTGCAATAGTTCAAGGATACTTGGTTTCAACACAAAGGGAGCAATGGGTCGTAAATTTCATTAGTGACCTTTTGAGATTAGGACCAGGGGGACAGAACCACAATGTATCTTGTGCTGTAGAATTTCTTTGTGCTCGACGGGGTCGAGTCAGTTTCAAGGCACTTTGCACCTGCTGCGACAGAGTTTAAGATGGGAGACAGCTGTGGGTATGAAGCGGCAGGCAATGCGGCGAGTGAAGCTGGACGGACGGCTGCTGGCTGGCCTAGACGGCGTCTCAGGAATCATTGTCTCAGTTCTGGTCGGTGTTTCTGAACCATAAGTCGAGGCGTTTGTGACGGCTTTCGTGACTGCGGTGTAACAACAGTCAGCGGTGCAGTCGGTTGCAGCTCGAGGGACTCAACTGGATCAAAAATGTCCTTTAAGGCAGACGTTGGTAGATGCTTGTTGATGCACTCCTCCTACCTTCTTCACTGGGCTTGTGTTGTCCTTTATGGCAGACAGACCGAAGCTGAGGAGTGTGTTACAGGCAGCTGCCTTGTCCTTGGTCTCCATACTAGAATGCATGGAAGGCAAACCACTTTTTATGTATTAAATCAGAAACCAACACTGATTTCCAATGAGTACCAATTTGGGAAGTTGCCAAACTTGTTGAAAAACAACATAACTCTACATAGCAATTTTCAATTGATTAGTAGGGTGTATTCAGGTACATATAACAACATAAGCCTTAACATACAAGACTATGATGGGCACATAGTTCACTGGGTTGAGCCCTTGTCGCAGCGATATGTGTGTAATAAAAATTGTACCTGTTTATAATGTGCACAAGCTCTGCCACTATTCTACTGAAAAAGGCAAGCAAATCAGAAACAACAATATACTAGATCCAATCCCCTTTGCTAATGGGGAAACAAAGAAAGACATATCCGTGTCTACCGGTGTATACTGACAGGGACATGCATAAGTCAGAAACCTTAGGGGTGCAAATATAAAGAGATGTCACACCAGCAATGGTGGTATGTGGTATAACTTGGATTGCTTAATAGATGCAGTGGTAGTCAATATAAAAAAGCAACTTCTGATTAAGAGCATTTTGAAAGCCAGTAATATTGACCAGTAATTGACATTTTTTAATCTAATTTTATTCCTTATGTAGAGGAGGAGCCAAGTGCCTCTACTGGAAGTCCCGCCCCATTTTGCCTTTATGTTGGCAACCGGAAATTGCAACATGCACAATGCCAGTAATGGTCCCTATAATGCGAAGAATCCTCGAAACAAGGTATCCATTGAGCATACCCTATATGATGTACCCGCGGAGAAAGGAAGTTCCAGAAGAAGTGTGAAGATGAATAAAAGAGAAGACTGGTGATGTCACATGAAGCAGAAAAATGACACACCCAGAAGAGATACCAATAAAGAGAGTATATAGACCTTATAGAATCTGATGGCGAAGTGAAGAATTGAGTAACATTTCATGTGCGGAATGAAGATTGCACGTGCGGAGAGCACTGACGAAAATGCAAGCCTTTTTTAAATGTACAGATGCTGAAACGCAAGTAGACTACATAATCATAAGGCTGGCTATACGTAGTGAATAGACTGCAGGCGGTGCCACCATTATATATATATATTTATAGAATCTGGATGTTCCATGACATATTTTAGCAAACTAGGACCCCATGAACAGAAGAGCTCAAAGTGTGGGGCAATAGAAGAAAACAGCTGGCAACGAGGGAAGATTAGAGAAAGGTTGTTTGGCCCAGTGTCAAGGGTTGGGGCAGCCAAGAAACTGGTTATCTATTCGAGAAGATGCAGTGTATGTGACAAGCGAGGTGAGCTCCTGTTGAGGTGTAATGCAAAAACACTAGAAGTGGCAAGTTGTATTCATTTAATAGTGTTAAATGCGAAGAAGGAGCTCAAAACACCGTCTCCTGTCACGTGGTCAAGATGAAAATAGACTTTGGGCAAGCTGCACCGAAACTTGAAGATATGGCTATGCTCACCCTCCTTTTTATTTTCTGGCGCAGTGATACTTGCAAGGCTGAGTTCAAAGACAATTTGAATGGCAGACAGCGGGAGTGATGATGGATGATGGGCTAATTGGTGGGGAGGAATGGTCAAGTCCAAGCCTCCAGCACCGCATGCCAACCAATCATAGAGGGCCACATAGCAAAGAGCCCTCTAGTTTTAAAGCCAATGAAACGTCATGTATTTCATGACTGCGAAGATGACTTACACTAAGGGTGGGGATAGCTGTCCACCTGACCTTAGAGACCCTATCACAATCCTGTCCCCCATAGAAAGTATACCTAGATGCTCCTCTTAAGCCTATCACAACCCCAAGTAGGTTTTCATATTTTGACATGTAGTGTGATGTCACCAATGACAAATTTTGCTATATAAATGTAATTTTTTATAAAATGCTTTGAGAACTCTTGAGATAGAAGTCAGCAAATGTCCGTTGATGTCTGTTTTAAGACATTGCAATTAAAACAATTACGTTTTTGCCAACTTCCTGAGTCAGTCTTATTATTGGTGTAAGAGTACAATCTGCATCCCCATCCATCCTTTAGGTGGGACAGGTCCCTCTTTGACAAAATCCCTCCTGGTTTCCACAGGCACTGAGAGAACTGAAGGTGATGGTGGTCGATTGGAGGAGGGGACAATACCGAAGGTCTTGAGCTGAAATGCAAATGGTGAGTAGATTGAGGGGACTGGCAAAATAAGGCAATGGGATTATGGTAATGTAGAAAAGTTATGAGGGGGTTGTCTAGTATATAAAGAGGAGCGTTTTATAGAGCCCGGTTTCTTACCTCAAGGCAGGTCTAGAAGAAGTCATTTCAAAACCCCAAGGGGGTAATTAGGCGGCACATAAACAGGTTTATGATAGGGAATTACTCAAACTCTGATAGGGTTTTTTTAGGGGCTAGGAGAAAAGGAGTGCTGTGGTGAATATGTGAAAAGTCGACTACTCTGTCCATTTGTTTATTTTGTAATTGAAAAGAGATGTTGAAGAGCAATGAGAGTAAACTGTGATGTTAAAGAGGAGACAAAAAAGTTATCTTATTTTTTAGTCATTGTCAGCGCAGACTGAAAAGATAGATTGAGATCATTGAGAAGTATAGGTTTTGAGCGGCGAGGTTGGAGTGCGCTCATATCTGTTGTTTTTCTGAAATGTATCTCTCTAACTAATGATAAATATTGACAGTCAATTGAGGCTTGTCACAATGAGGGTTGTTACTCCACTGATGCATCTTTGCAAGACGCTGCCAAAACACGCCTAAACTCAGACAGTATAGTGCAGAGTGGATAAGGGCACAGCAGACAAAATGTTCACGTCGTGGCCACAAGGGGGATCGCTGTCAAAAGTGGTTTTGCAACACATGACCACATACTTGCATGCTGCGTACACAGGGAAGAAATTGGAGAAGAGGCTAGCTATTTTAGAGCTCTGGTAAATGTACCAGGAGGAGCGGGAGGATCCACCTCCTGAGTATTGGATGCTTAATCAGTATAGGGAGGAAGGTGTTGAGCCTTATGCTCCCCTTACCTCACCCGAAGTAAACAGCGATAGTAAAGAAGATGTAGGATCGTATCCATTAAGGGAACTAAAAGCGGCGACAGGATATAGTAATCTGATACATGAACCACCTGCCTAGAGCAGTGACGATATTCCAGAAGAGACTAAAAGAAAGGAGGAGATATTTAAGGTCTTACAGGACAATGACGAGAAAAGTGAACGACCGAATATATCAGCAGACATAGAACGAGAGATTAAGAGATGGAAACGGGAAAAGGATAAAGTTGACAAAGTAACGCTCGTACAGAACACTAAATCATTTGTTCTGTACGAGCGTTACTTTGTCAACTTCCGTGGGGAGGAGGGAGGAACTGCATCCAATCCCGAGGGCTGTCTGCAGACAGACAAGGAATTGAGATGTTCTGATCTAGAGCAGCCTAAGGATATGACACCCGATCCTATAGCGAATCCAGAGCAACCTAAAGGATGACCGCAGAGCGAGAAGGGAGAGTCACCACCATATGTGAGCAGACTGAGGTCATTGCCAGACAGAAGGTGATCAGGAACCATTGTCCCCACTATGGACAGGCAGACAATGGGAGCCGATTGCGGATTTGGGTTCACGCAGTTCCCTTTATTGGAGAAAGGAGGGGCCAGACCACAGTATATTCCCTGCTCACAAATGGATAAGGATAATTTAAGATGCAACCTTCCTGGCTTAACGGTGGGTGCAGGGCAATGGATTTATGAGCTCGAAGAGATGGCAGGAGGAAATACTCTGCAATAAGCAACATTAAGGGTCTCGTAGCAGCCATTCTTGGGCAAAGGGTGGGTGAAATTTGGACGAGAGCAGGTTACTCAAGTGTCATGACACAGAACACATTGCACGATGGAGCACCATTTAATAACTGTAGAGCAGATGTCTGGAGAGCACTCAGGGTGCAGTATTCTGATACGTCATATATGGTTGCAATTATGGCATGTAAGATTAAAGATGATGAAGCTCCGCTTGCTTATATTCAAAGTATTCAGGAACAGTGGACTCTTGAAACGATGGAGCTGTGGGGGAAATCAGTGGCAGTATTTTGCCACATTCTGTCTCAGGGATTAAAGGAGCAAGTACAGAGACAGCTCAAGAAGTTAGAGGAAATGGAAGCGAAGCCATGGGCAGAGATACAGTTGACTATAGCACACCACTGCTGGCTTTTACAAGCTTATCCTCCAACATATAGGTCACAAGCTAGGGATGAGATTTTCCAAGATCAGACAGTGTATCAAGCGCAAGCCACAAATACGACAGGCATTGCAACCACAGCAAGCACCATTGAATCTGCTGCAAGGGCAGTCACAGCATGCGCCCATGAAGATACAGCAGAATGCAAACACGGGACAGTTATTGACACCTAGTATGGTAGGAGGAAGTCCTTTTAAAGGTACAGGGATAAGTATGTACCTACAATAGGACAGCTCACAGGGCGACTTGATGTGTTCAGTACTATCAGTGACACCAGACCCTCAAGGGTCGATATGACGATAGGAGGCAAATCTTTTTCTTTTTTAGGAGACACTGGGCTACTCGTTCATGTAAATGAGAGGGAAAATATCCAATGTCTTGAAATGCAATGAATGCGCAAAGTTTCTCCGGAGCTACGAGTCGAGTTCCTTTTACTGATGAATGACCAGTCTCCATAGGAGAATGTGACATGTCTGTTCCATTATTGTATTCAAGGCAGACACTGGTTAACATTTTAGGATGAGATTTAATGACAAAGCTTAATATGATGATTTCTTTTAACAATGAAGGCATAGTGTGTTCTACTCCAGGAATACATAATATGAATGTGGGTGCATTTATATTTGTGTTTACAGGGCAAATGGCTCTGTGAGGACTGCCATTAGAGCCAGAAGTCTTTCTTTATGGGGTATGTATTTTGTTGACATGGCTTCCCAGTTTACTGGGAAAGATTATGAGAATACCTGATGAGTTTTTGTTCAGGTAACAGATACCTATGGACGAAGAGGGGGGACAGACTATTCCCCTAGAGTTAAATGCAGCCATAGTGCGAGGGGAATTAGTCATGCTCGAAGGGACTGATGACGAGGGCAGACGATGGAGAACAGTAATTGCCAGTGGGGAAGGGTATAGATGACTGACAACACTGACGAGGATATATTTAGAGATGATCTATCAGATGATGAAGAGAAAAGAGAAATCCCACCGCAAATGGTGATAGTGCGGCCGCGGCCAGCATTTTTTCAATGAAGATTTGGAAAAAGTGCCAAACTCCTTATGGACTACGGGCCCCTATGACGTAGCCCTATTGAAGGGCATAGGGGAGGTTAAGATTAAGCTGAAGACAGGAGCAATTTTACCTCGAGCAAGACAGTATCCAATGTCTCGAGAGACGGATGAGGGTATTTTTAAGACTATATCAGCCCTGATGGAACAAGGTATTTTAGTGATGTCAGAGTCACAGTGTAATACCGCTGTGCATCCTATTAACAAATCGAAGGAAGGGTTGTGGAGATTTATTCAAGATATGAGACTGATTAACCAGATTGTAGAGGCGGAGTTTCCTTTATTTCCGAGTCCAGTGATGATACTATGTAGTATCCCAGCAGAGGCATGATATTTCACGGTGATTGACTTGAAAAATGTGTTTTTCTTAATCCCGTTGCATAAAGACTCCCAAGACCTTACATCATCACGTTTCGCCAAACTAAGCTGAAGAGCACTTGTTTGCCCCAAGGGTAATGTGAGTCTCCATCGATCTTTAATAGGGTCCTGCAAATGGGCCTAAGCAACATTGATTTGCAAAGTGTTGTGCTGCAGTACGTAGATGATATTTTGGTTTGTAGAATGACAGAAGATGAGTGCAGGCAAGATTCAATTCAGTTAATGACTATTTTAGCAGACAAGGGATATAAAGTGGACAAGGAGAAGTTGCAATATTGTCAAAAGGAGGTGTTGTTTATAGGTCAGTTAATCTCACATAAAGGGAAGAGAGTCACACTTGAAACAGCTGAGGTGATTATGAAAACAGCAAAACCGCACATGATAAACCAAATGCAGCACAGTTTTTGGGATTATGCAACCATATTAGAGCATGGGTATTTGATTATAGTTCATACATAAGACCCCTTTAGCAGGCTTTGAAGAAAGCATAGGTGAACATTAAAAAAATAGAATGGACTGAAGAAATGGAGGGACGGTTTGAAGAAATGAAGAAAGCCATTTGTACAGCCCCAGTTTTACGAATTCCTAAATATGATGAGGTATTTTTTTTCATTTTCACAAACGGATGGGACAGTTATACCAGCGGTGCTTACACATAGCACTGCATTGTTGTATAAACCCCTGGCACATTACAGTGGGATTTTAGATCCTGTTATGAGAGGGCACTTTCCTTGTGAACAATTGCTGGCAGCAGCCATCTTTGCAAATGGGAAGTCTACTAGTATTGTGATGGGGAGTTCTATGACATTGTTTTTTGAGCATGCTTTGTTTTCTGTTTTGGGGAAACCTAAGGATACATTGACATCTCAGAGGGCTTCTGCATATGAGGTAGTCATATAGAATCCAGAAATTGAAATAGTCAGGTGTAAAATAGTGATACCTGCCATGTTTGTAGCTGAGCCTGTGGCAGAAGGTGAGCATGTGCATGATTGCGCTAACTACGAGGAGTTCTATGACGACATCCCGCACGTAAAAGAAAATGCGTTAGCAGGGGGGGGAGATTCTCTTTATTGATGGGCCTTTAAAAATGGATCAAACTGACGGGGAAAGGCATTCTGGTTCAGCTATGGTAAGACACAGAGCCAATGGTCAATTTGAGGTTGTAGCAAGTACAAGACTACTGTCTCACTTTTCAGCACAAGCAGCAGAATTGGTGGTGCTTATTGTCATGCTCGAGAAACATACAGGGCAGGAAGTGACGGTGCACAGTGACTTCGCCTATGTGATGTCAACCATGCACGGAGGGCTAGCACATTGGAAAAGGAGGTGTTACCTCTGAGCGGACGGCACCCCAGTACAACACGCAGCATTATTGGATAGGCTTATTAAGGCACTACAATTCCCAGTAGCCATTGCAATAGTTAAATGCTCAGTACATATTAAGCAAACTGACTGTATCTCTCACGGGAACGAAGCCGCAGACGAAGAGGCCATAAGAGTTGCATATTCACCAGATATTTCAAGTTTCAATACTCCAGATGTAAAGGAAAAAGTAGTAACGATTATGATTGTAAATGAAGGGTTTAATCATTTATCAAGAACACAGTTGATGAAGGTTCAAGGTTGTGCACCACAGGACGAGCAGGAATTGTGGAAACGAAGGGGGGTGTTGTTTATCCCCCTCTGAAGAATTGTGGTGACAGGACAGCACTGGAAAGCCGGTGAGGCCTGTAGCCTTGCTAAGGGTAGCGCTTGAACAGCTGCACTACTCTGCGCATGTAACTAGGGAAAGCCTCACAGCAGCTATTGCGGAGGACTGGTTTGTACCGAACCTGTTAGAACACGTTGCATTTTATGTAGCAAATTGCATCGTATATCAAAGTTTAGCGCTGGGAATACACTGTGAACAATCAAAGGAGTGATTCCTCGACCAAACGGTCCTTTTCAGCATTTACATATTGACTATGTTGATATGCTGCAAATATGTAGTGGATACAGGTATATGATAGTGGTGGTGTGTCCCTTTTCTAGGTGGATCGAAGCAGGTTCTTGTACACACCCTGATGCCACTTGCGCATTGACGTTTTTAGTGTGAGAAGTCTTTCCCAGATGAGGAGTATGTGAGGTGCTGAAATCCAATAATGGGCCCCATTTTGTTAATGAAGTATTTGAATTGATTAGTCTATTGCTTAATATAAAACACACGCTTTCTTCTGCTTATCACCCGCAAGCGAACAGGATATGTGAGAGACTCAACAGCCTCCTTAAATAGAGAATTGCCAAATAGAAATAGACATTGTAAAAGGGATGGCTGTATTGCCTGCCCCTTGCATTATATGCATTAAGGAATCAGCCTGGGTCGGACCACCAATTCACACCCCACGAGCTAGTGACAGGGAGGCGAATGAGACCGCCTTTGTCTCCTCCATCGAGGAGCAGAAGTGATGCCCAGAAGATTGCTGAAATGTTAGGAAATGAGTTACGTGCTTATTTGACATGTATGACCACTAGTATCTCTGTCATTTCAGATCAACTCAAGCGCAAGGGGTATCGGTCTCAGGACACAGATGAAGACCATTCAGCAACCAAACTTCAAGAACTATTTCCTGTACCTTGATTGTTTGTGGGAGATTCCGTCCTAGTGCGTAACTTCACAAGGAAGTGGCACAAGCCTCGTTTTAGTGGTCCCTATACTGTGGAGAACATTACGCCCTCAGCAGTAAAAGTCCAAGAGAGACACGCATGGATCCACTTAAGTGATGTAAAACCTTACGCTGGTGAGACTGACATACCTCCAACCGTTGATTCAGAAGCAAAAAAAGAAGAAGAATTCCAGCATGTGCTGCCTCGATCGATGAAGAGGAAGAAGGACGCCAAGGTTGCTGATTAAATAAATGCAAGTGTGCATTTGGACTGTTGCTCACCCCGGACATTCTTTATAGATATTATAGCAGGAGTGCAAAGCAAAGATCTCGAGCCACAGGAATCTTTGAAGTGGACTTTAGAAAGTGTTGATGTGATAAATATGCCAAATCTGGAGTTCGAGTTCGACGACTGGAAACGTGATCAGTTTCCAGATTCATTCCCCACTGAGTTTCTCTTTGGTTGATCTCATGGTCCTATCAGATGCAGATGCTCACAGACTACTTTTCGCTGTCTTTGTATCCATACTTCAAGCTTATCCTGCTCTTGTTGGGCACAGTACTAATATACGTGTTTTCTGCAAGATCCTAAAAATGGCCCTGCAATTAGGAGGTTACTTGTGGCGATAGTTGAACAGATCCTGCAGTCACCTGATCATTTAACAAGGCTGCCTTATTAAAAAGGTTTTTTCTTTCCTTAAAGCAGTACACGGGCACAATGAGGACTGTCGAGAATGGTACAGTTTCGGAAAGTGAACAAACTCAATGACTTGTGGAAAATCGTAAATGGTGGGTACTAATGTATTGGTGCATAATATATGCATGCTCAACATTTATTATTGTTTTTCTGATTTTGCTAATCCATACTGTCTACTTCATTGGCACAGGCAAGGTAGAAGTCCCTTTGATTCTTCCTACTCCAGTGACCTATGAAGAATTAGCTGTTGCAGAAAGACCAAGGCCATTTGTGATTATCCCTACACCAATGACACGCGTAAGGTCACCCATTTCTCTGACAAGTGTTCCTATGATTCTCCCTGTAGGAAGGTCCCTTATTGATGTACTTCATCAGCACTATGCACGTACCCTCCTTGCAAGAGGGGGAGACAAGAGCAACACAAGGGAAGATGATTATGAGTTAAATAATTATCTAGACAGTACAGAACATTTGGGGAATAACATGTGGTATCAGCACATGAAAGAGGTGGGAAAATGGACTTCCAATGAGAATTGCTATGTTTGTGCTCTCCTACCTTATTCTATGGGGAATTGAAAGATATTCATAGCTATAGAAGTAGAAGCCCAGAAAGCTCACTCCCTGACGCACATTGCACTCTGCCATACGAGAGGTCAGTTCCAGGGCCGAACAGCATCCTTGATATGGGTGACTGAATGGACAGCACCAGTAGAAGATGATTATGTGCAAGATTCGAAGACAAGAGTGAGAGCACACACCAGAGACCATGTGATAAAATATGAACAGCCTGGAATGAAGAGAGCAGGAATCAGATGGGAAATAAACAAAACACTCAATTGTCAAGGAAAGAACTTTAAAGAAATAGAAAGATGCAAGGAAAGAGGTCAGCTTCAAATCAAGGGAACAGCACTTTCTACAGATGGATGGGAGGAAGGCCTGGTTGTGTGTAAGGCACCAGCACTTACAGGATACTACGAGCCAGTTATAAAAACTGCAGAGAAAGAATGCAAACAGCATTGGCTGAAGATTGCAAAGTTGCTGACAGGCGTTGATGATAAATGAGGCCCGCTGCAGATAGTGCCTCTAGCCAGTGCAGAACTATGTTTCAGAAACAAAGGCACAAGAAAGGTTGGAATGAATCAGCAGTGCGATCACATTTTTGAATTACCAAGAATCAAGGATGGAACAGTAGTGATAATGGACGACTACTGGGCCTTTGGATCCAGAGCATATAAGAAGTTGCCCAAGGACTGGAGAGGACTGTGTTCTATAGTGATTGTCGATGTTCCAACATTGGTAATTCCGAAGAGTGACTTGGACAAAAGCAGATGCTCACCCGAGAAAGAGGAGATCAGTTGAATGTCTCAGTCGAACAAAGAGGGAGAACTACTTTTCAGCAAAATCTATAGAAGCCTTTGATTCTATTCCATATGAACAAAGGTTATTCAGTCAGACTTTGGCAGTATTCGTGAAAATGTTCATGCCAGGGATCCAGACGATGGCCAGTGCCAAATGGTTACAGATTACCAGATGGGAGCTCCTGCAGACGATCAACACTACCATAAAGGGATTCAATGCTATCAAAGAAAAATTGAGAGCCATAAGACTGACGACTCTGCAAAATAGATATGTCTTGGATATGATTACAGCCATGGATGGAGGCGTTTGTGCCAAAATCAGAGAATCATGTTGCACATTCGAATCTTCTCACGATGAAGAGAATGGGACCTTGAGAGAGGCCATAACGATGGTGACGAACTTGCACGTCAAGATGGAAGACGAAGTAGAAGATATTGCAGATGACAGCTGGTTTGCAACGATCTTCTCATGGGTTCCACAATGGATGGCGAACATCTTCAAGTTCCTCAGAGCATTGTTGGTGATGATCATGTTTGGGTTCTGTGTGATCAGAATAATAATCACACAGTGTAAAAAGACAGCAAAGAAAGCAGTAGGGATTAAGATTATGATCGATGTCGAGTCACGGTCTGGACCCAAAGAGCTGACAGATGAAGAAATCAGAAAGTATATAGAAGCATGTATTTTACCACCTGAGGGAACAAAGTTCCTGTATCCAAGAAACCACAAGAAGTATGTGGGAAGATGGATTTACTGCAGCCCGAATGGACAATGTAGTCACATGACCTGGAGTGTTGATGACCATGTGAAATCAGCAGGATCTCTGAAAGGAGTAATGAAGTTATGGACTCCAAAGAAGCACTTTTTCAGATGAGGATGTCTAGATGTGAAGATTGATGGGAGATTGGTTGATGCATCAACCAGAGGGGGGAGTGTAGAGGAGGAGCCAAGTGCCTCTACTGGAAGTCCCACCCCCATTTTGCCTGTATGCTGGAAACCGGAAATTGCGACATGCACAACACCATTAATGGTCCCTATACCGCAAAGAATCCTCAAAACAAGGTATCCATTGAGAAAACCCAATATGATGTAGCCTCAGAGAAATGACAGTCTTCTAAAGGAAGTTCTGGAAGAAGTGTGAAGATGAATAAAAGAGAATACTGGTGACATCACATGAAGCAGAAATGACACACCCAGAAGAGATGCCAATAAAGAGAGTATAAAGACCTTATAGAATCTGATGGCGAAGTGAAGAATTGAGTAACATTTCACGTGTGGAATGAAGTTTGCACGTGCGGAGAGCCCTGAAGAAAATGTAAGCCATTTTATAATTGTACAGATGCTGAAACGCAAGCAGACTAAGTTATCATAAGGCTGGCTATACGTAGTGAATAGACTGCAGGCAGTGCCACCACTGTATGTATATATATATATATATATATATATATATATATATATATATATATATATATATATATATATATATATATATATATATATATATATATAATCTGGATGTTTCACAATGTATTTTAGCAAGCTAGGATCTCATGAACAGAAGGGCTGAAAGTGTGGCGCAGTAGAAGAAAACAGCTGACAATGAGGGAACATTCGAGAAAGGTTGTCTGGCCCAGTGTCAAGGGTTGGGTCAGCCAAGAAACTGGTTTTCTATTCGAGAAGATACAATGAACGTGAGAAGCGAGGCGAGCTCCTGTTGAGGTGTAATGGAAAAACATTAGAAGTGCCAGGGTTTAATCATTTAATAGTGTTAAATGTGAAGAAGGAGCTAAAAACACGGTCTCCTGTCACATGGTCAAGATGAAAATAGACTTTGGGCAAGCTACACCGAGCCTTGAAGATAAAACTATGCTCATACTCCCTTTTATTCTCAGGTCCAGTGATACTTGCAAGGCTGAGTTCAAAAACAATTCAAATGGCAGACAGCAGGAGTGATGATGGATGATGGGCTAATGGGGGGGGGGAGTATGGTCAAGTCCAACCCTCCAGCACCTGGGGTACCAGCTTGCTTGCTGCTAGCGAGTGGAATATTCCAGAAGGGTACAAGCGTGCCAGCCAATCGTAGAGGGCCACATAGCAAAGAGCCATGTAGTTTGAAAGCCAATGAAACATTGTGTATTTCATAACAGCGAAGATTACTTGCACTAGGCGTGGGCATAGCTGTCCACCTGACCTTAGAGACCCAATCACAATATTTTCCCCCGTATAAAATATACCTAGATGTTCCCCTTAAGCCTATCACAACCCCAAGTAGCTTTTCTTATTTTGCCATGTACTATGACATCAGTAATGACAATGTTTTGCTATATAAATGTAATTTTTTATTAAATGCTTCGAGAACTCTTGAGAGAGAATTGAGTGAATGCCCCTTGATGTCTGTTGTACTCCCTGTTTTAAGACATTGCAATTAAAACAGCAATGAGTCAGACCTATTATTGGTGTAAGAGTAAAATCTGCATCCCCATCCATCCCATATAGCGCTACCTTGCTTAAAGGGCCTACGGGTTCCCTTATTTAATGCGCATTTCTGATAAACATTGCGCATTGAAAAGGTTTGAGATTTTCGGCCAATAATTTTTGTTCATGCCATTTTTCTCCCTGACAAAATAGTAAACTTTTATTTTCTCAATATAAATGCTGATTTAC
Source organism: Ambystoma mexicanum (assembly GCF_040938575.1). Lineage (NCBI taxonomy): Eukaryota > Metazoa > Chordata > Amphibia > Caudata > Ambystomatidae > Ambystoma > Ambystoma mexicanum. The sequence goes on from NC_090929.1 coordinate 1,095,465,536, forward strand.
ATGATGAATCAGGCTAGGATGCCAGGACGGGTTGAGCATCTAACACTTGACATTGGGACAGCCACATATGTGTGTGTTCAAGCCACACGTTGGTGGCGAAACGCATTATATGCAGTCTCTGCTGATTTTACTGTGTTTATGGAATGAAACCCATATCTGCTTCCCATGAGAGTCTTGGGCGTTGAATACCGGAGAACGAGGGCGATCCAGAACATTTTCAGAGTGTCTGTAATTTTTGAAAATATATATATACTAGCTGTTCCTGGCGTGACATAGGACGTTCTAGCATATCTTAAAGGTCAATATTGGACTTATAAAGTATAAGTAAATGAAATATGGGATGAATGAAGTAAAAATAGGCATTAGCGCTCTAAGAATATGTTCCAATTGTGAAATGTGCACACTGTGAAATTTTCACACTGCAATCATATTAACATCATGCACTTTCATGGATTTTGTTTAAAACCTTGCAGAGTTTGCACGTCTAGGCCCATTGCACTTTAGTATTGAGGCATAAGATGGGAAAGATGATACAAAAGACCTTACATTTCCTGCATACTAATGTATAGCTCCCAAAAACACTGTGCATTTTATTGGTGAAAAACTATGCACTTTAATGATACTGTAATAATATATTGTACAATGTGGAACTAGAAAACATTGAGGATGGAAGGTTTCATGAAAGAATGGCAGGATAATATGTTTAAAGACATTTGCATACTGTTAGGAAAAGTTTTAAATGTGGAATTAATCACTATGCACCTTAATGGATCTGCTAAAAAGTTGTGCGGGCTTTGCAGAATCAGGCCTATGCACTTTAAAAATGTGGCATAACAAAATGAAAAATGACAAAACAAATCTTATCCTTGATGCAAATGAATACGTAGCCCAAAGGAATGTCTTCATAATTATTGTGCATGCTGCCATAATAAGTTCTAAATATGGAACTGTTGAAGAGATGACAAACACGTTGTTGTAATATAAATAGAAACTCAGAAGACATGAAAGTGATGAAGCAATGCAATGGATGTGCATAGGGTGTGCAAAATGTTATAAGAAGTCTGCCACTAGTGGTTAAAGCAGTGAATGGGAAACACGGTGGAGAAACAAATGATGGACTAGAAATGTCTGTATCTAATGTAAAGAAACACAAGGAAATGGTTGACTTAGAGCAAGCCTGTAAGAGGGTGAAACGCATCAGTTTTTTTAAGGTGTTTGCCAAATTGCCAAAGGGATTGCCGTAAGGAGTGCAGGTCATGGGGAGACCCAGAAGCATGGAAATATTAAACGGCCTGCGGTAGCGGCCGTGTAGTTATGGTTCAGTTGGTCAACCCATAGGAAGACCACTTTTTGGGCGGCCTATAAATGTGCCCCTCTTGGATGAATCCCCACAAAGCTTTGCAAAAAAAAGTATATGGCCCGTCAGATTGATTCTGTGACTTTTGGTGAGGTTTAGTGCAAAGGGGGCAAAGTTATAGGGAGGTCCCAAAATGTGTGGGTTTACCCATAGACGCAATGGAAGAAATGTTTTGCTCACTCCTACACCACAAACCGCTTGATGGATTTTGACCCAATGTGTGCCAGGAGCGGCGGTTTGATCTCAAAAGCGTGCTTTTGTAAATCTGGGGTAAATCCGTCCAGTAGTTGTTTTAAAAACAGCCATAAAGTAGGTAAAATCAATTAGTGATATCTGAGTTTGGTATGCAGACTCACTTCCCTGTTCGGTCCGCGGACAGACCTCCGATTGGTCCAGAAGGCTGTGTGATGTCTGCAGACATCCAACGGTCCGCTGGTTGGATGGTGAAAAGAGTGAGGTGCGTCATATTTTTGGGAAATGCCCGCCATGTTGGATCTGCGGATAGCGCCCATTGTCCGTGAACATTGCAGTAAAAAACTATTAAAAAACACAACGTTGCACTTGTCAAACTAATGAAACAATCTCTGAGGAGGTGAGGGTGAAGAGGATGGCATATGGCCATAGAAAGCCCCAAATCTAGCGTGTTTTCATCTACAATGTCTGGGAACAGTACAGGGATAGCCCTGCAATGTTTGCAAACATCTCAGATGTTCAGGGGTATCCAAACATTTTTTAGCATTACAGGGCTGGTGAAAAGCAGTTTTTGAATGGCATGTAACTTTTGCGCCTAGTCAAAAATTGAGTTGGTAGTTACCACAAAATTGAGTCTTGCGGCTCATAGTCCATGCACAGTTATGTGCCATTCAATGGCTAGCAAGGACCTGAAAGGATGCTTTTGCAAATCTGTCTCGTGTTTCATTTTCTGTAAGTCTCGAAAAGGAAGTACAATGGTCCTGCCCCTCGGCAAGGACGAATGTCTACTCTGATTTACTTAATGGGGCATGTGGCATGGTCGAAGCACTAGGTTTAAATGGGGAAACTAAATCTGCTTGCGGCTGCAGCCCAGAGTCCTGGACGGGATTGCAGCAAAGTTGCGCGAGGAGCATCAGCAAGGACCTGGAAGGATGCTATTGGAAATCTGTCCTGTGTTTTACTTTATTGAAATTGTTGAAACGTTTGTACAAAAAATTTCTGCCGTGGGCAGAGGGCCTGGAATTCGGCAAGGGCAAATGTCTACTCTGATTTGCCTATTGGCGTATGCACTGCTGATAACGACTCACATAAGTATGCATTGCAAAAAATATGATTGTTAAAGAAGGTTTTTAGTTCTTTCATATATGTTAAAAGAGGATTTTTGTACAGTAATGTAACATTATGAAACATTATCACTTATGAAAACGTATTCAGTTGACAGAAAAAACTTTGCTAAAGGGACGTTACGGTTAAGATGTACCCCACCATTGGGACTTCTTAGAAAGGAACAGCATTTCTCAGAGCATTGCAGTGGTTGGATTTGGTGTGGCGGCGCATGGATGTGGTCCCGTGATAGTACTGCCCAGATTGTCCGCGACTCTTAATGCATTTCACTTTGGTAGCTTTAGCCTTTGGTACATTTCCAACAGTGGTAAAGAACTGCCACACCCATGATTCTCTCTGGGTGCTAGCGGTAGGCACATCTTCTACCTCATCTTCCTGGTTTTCTTGATTGTCTTTTGAAGTATTGTGCTTCTTTCTTTGTGTAGGTCTTCCAGCTGGTGGTGGCTCTTGGGGAGGAGGGATGGCAATAGCTGATGCCATTTTTAAGATAAATAGCGGTTTCCTAATATTCTTCTAAGTTTGTGCTGTGTGCTAGACTTTTAATGGATAATGAGTAAGAATAGGTGTAGGAGCTGTGCAAGGTTACATTTTGAGCTTTAAAGTTCCCAGATTAGTTGAAAATGCAGTTCCAAACTATTCACGAAGCACAGAGCCAATTGCGAAGTGCAGACATGCTCACGAACATGTCCTTATGCCGCACATGCGTGTGCCCACGTGGCACTCTCCAGAAAGTCTGTGATGACGTCAGATGTTCGCAAACATCGACGAGCACGAAAACAGTGGAAAAAGTTGCAAAAAGTGTATAGAAGTGTTACAAATTATGCTAGAAGGTGGGGAATGACAGAGTGTTAAGGTGAAACCTTCTAAATTGGTGAAAAATGTTGCTATATTGGGCTAAGTATGATATTAGCGAGTTGTAGCAAATTAGTGTGCACTGGTAAAAACCCAAATTCACTGAAAAAACAAAGCAACCATAAGTCGCGGCACCAAAACGCACTGCTAAAACAAAAACCCAGTACATGAAAGATGACACCACAAATGTTTTTAAAAAATGGGTGCTCCTGGTGCAGAGGGCCCTCTCACGGTGCGGGGGACCCGCCACTCCAGGTCTGGTGGGTCCCCGGCCCAGTCCTCACCCATTAGGGTGAAAGCTGAGCCGGTGAGGCACTCAGTAGGGGTTGGAGCTGACCGTGACATGTGGCACATGTCACATGCCACATTCAGCTCCAACCCCTTCTCCTTTGGCTCCCTTGCAGCTCACATACAGGAACCAGGAAGCTCTCGCAGCTTCCTGGTTAGTGTTTGTGAGCAGCACAGAGGAGCCAAGGGGGCCTGGAAGGACGGTCCGAAGCTGCAAGAAAAAGTAATGGGATGTGTGTTTTTGAATGTTCTTGGTGGGTGGGTATGTGTGTGCCTCTGTAGAGAATGCAGTGAGTTGATGTAAGAGAAGGTGTGAGTGACTGGTGGGTGAATGAGAAGTGATGTGATGTGATGTGAGCTTTTGAATGTTCTGGGTGGGTGGGTGTGTGCCTGTGTGCAGCGAAAGTAATGAGTGGTTGAAAGAGAAGGTGTGAGTGGCTAGTGGGTAAAATAGAAGTGATGTGATGTGATGTGTGTTTTTTAATGTTCTGGGTGTGTGCCTTTATAGAGAATGCAATGAGTGGATGTAAGAGAAGGTGTGAGTGACTGGTGGGTGAATGAGAAGTGATGTGATGTGTGTTTTTGAATGTTCTGGGTCGGTGGGTGTGTGCCTGTGAGGATAATGCAATGAGTGGATGGAAGATAAGGTGTGAGTGACTGGTGGGTGAATGAGAAGTGATGTAATGTGTGTTTTTGAATGTTCTGGGTGGGTGGTCTGTGCCTGTGTAGAGAATACAATGAGTGCATGTAAGAGAAGGTGTGAGTGAGTGTCTGGTGGGTGAATGAACATACATGTGGCAGTGTGTGCTTGGATGCTCTGGGTGGGGTTCGGTGTGTGCCTGTGTGGTGAATCCAGTGTGAGCGAGTGTGAGAGGAGATTTATGGGTGAGTGACTGGTGGGTGAAAGGGGATGCATGTGTGTGTAAGGCCCTGGCAAACTGTGGATCACTGGAGCATTTTTGCCACCTCCTTTATTGACTTTTCAAGTTTTACTGGTATTCTTGGGCAAAGGCAAGTTAATGTGTGCCATTTCCTGGCTAGACTGACATTTTGGTGCAGTCAGTCTAGCCATTGCTTACTGTGGCATGGCATTTATTACCATGCATCTTTAAAAAAGCAAACATGATAAGTAGTGTTACCTCGCTAGACTGATGTTTTGCGTACCGGCCTGTATATTCTTCACTGTAGTATGACTTTTTATTAACTGAACATCTATGATGAATCAAGCAAGATAAGTGTTCTTATGGGTCTAGACTGGCTTACATTGGAATCAGTTTGCGCATCTTTTGCTATTGTGACATGCCACGTTTAATGGCCAAACCAATGGGAGTATGTACTTACATGGAAGTACTGTCATATATTGGCAGAGCCAGTTTTGTGCCCAGTATCAGTAATGATACTATAGAAAAACATCTTAAAGCAAACATAAGTATGGTCTTATATAGGAATACTAGCATATGTTGTTGGATCCAGCATGGAAATGTATGGGCACAGCCAGCATACACATGTTTTTTATACTGGCACATACTGCAGGGTCCGGCATGATAATGCATTGGAAAATCCCCGTGCACGTTTGGGGACTTCCATCTATTGTACTTTTTTCATGATTTACCCTACACCCTACAACCTGATTGTTGGCCTTGTACTCACATTGTTGGCCTTTTATCCAAATATTCCAATGCGCTTTGTAATGTGTCATTTTAACCAATTATTCAAAGCATTTGCTCTGGGGAGTGAGAAGAATCCCCCTGGGGACCCCCCAACCCATTTTCATTCGTTCGGGCTTCCTCGCTATGCTCATTCGCAATCACATACTTGTGGCAAAAATGTACACCCTCCAAAAAGCAACTCACCAGCCACCACTGGTGGCTGGAATATTGGTGAACCAGGCACCACCCCCTTCTCTATATGTTACTTTAAAGATTTAAGCATTGATTGAAAAGCATATTTACTTCTTTGACTTGCAGTAGTACATGCCCCTGCAGCGGCATAATCTTCATGGACATTCCGCACACGTGGTGGTCCTGACCAGCCCAGGGCGTGGCGTGCCCTGCGTTTGATAAGGAGCTTGGCGGGGGCCCCCACAGCCTGGCTCGCAGGGGAGCTGCCACATTTTGTGCTACACCACTGGGCACATCTTGGTCTCACAAAGGGGTAGTGTGCGGTGCATGCCTATGTGGTCTGCCAGTGAGTCCCCGGGTGGGAAGCAATTTGTGGGTGTTTTCATTTTTAAATAACTGTGTGCACTATGAATTTATGTGTGCAGTAATGATATTACATTAATTTTTTTTTTAAGTCCTCTGGCACCCAGTATTATTACGCTTGGATCATAAAAACTCTGGGGGGTCTTGGGTAGATTGAAAGAACCTTTCCCATATATTATACTCCAGCAAAGATAACATTATCAGGTGCACTCCCCTCTGTGCACGCAGACCAGTCTAATAGGTTTCTTCTATCGTAGTAGTAGCTGAATCATATATACATTTATAACCAGGGAATTCTGTTGATACTAAATCCTGGTCAATTATTTAATTTTCAAGCCTTGCTCATGCAGCATTTCTTTCCTGGTTAAACAGCAGCCTCCCCCGGTCAGTGCTTTTTTGGCTTGTTTAACACAGCATGGCCACAGATAACATGTACTTCTGTGTCCATTGATCTATGGATGTTTAATACACACGCTGTAGCCTGCGTTACAGATTTCGGCTACCCTGTTAGAAATACTGCACTATGAATGTTTTACATCTAGACCCCATGTCGAATATGGAAAATGGCATTCCCCAAATGTCTAATCGTGGACAAATCATGCATCACTCTGTGGCTCAGTTTATATATCTGGCTGAAATGGGAGCACCTGGAAACACAGGTGCTATATGCATCTTAAAAATCCAAAGGTCGGTTGCCATCACTTCCTGTGATATCACTTGGGGGTGGTGTCAAATGACATCACTTCCTGTGATGTAATCAGGGGTCAAGGGTCTTGTGATGTTAATTCCGCTACCCCTGGCATTTTGGTGAAATGACGTCCCTGACTATAAGGCAATTAGTAAATGGTTCAAAAAAGGTAGCAGGCACTCCTCTCCAGAAAGAACATAGCATGATAACCTGTTCTGAGATGAGAGTTTGCAGCACACGCATTTTGCTCACTGTACCTTTCACAGATGGGAAATATCTATATTTGCATATCAGTCTTTGTCCCGCCCACATGGGCAGTCCAGCAACAAAATGCTATGGCAATTCCACTCTGAACAAGAGTACCAACAGCAACCCCATACACGTGTTTCAGCCTTGTTGGGCCTCCTCAGTGAGGTGAAGCTGTGCCTCTCTGAGCACAGTGAGCAAGGAGTCCACGTCTGGTTGCCCCCAGGTAACTCAGGGTGAGCAACCCCAAGTTCCTTGCAAATATTTCAAAAAAGGTAGCAGGCGCCTCTCTCCAGAAAGAACATGTCATGATAACCTGTTCTGAGATGAGAGTTTGCAGCACACGCTTTTTGCTCACTGTACCTTTCACAGATGGGAAATATCCATTTGCATATCAGCCTTTGTCCCGCCCACATGGGCACTCCAGCACCGAAACGCTATGGCAATTCCTCTCTGAACAAGAGTACCAACAACAACCCCATACATGTGTTTCAGCCTTGTTGGGCCTCATCAGTGAGGTGAAGCTGTGCCTCTTTGAGCACAGTGAGCAGGGAGTCCACGTCTGGTTGCCCCCAGGTAACTCAGGGTGACCAACCCCAAGTTACTTGCAAATATTTCAAAAAAGGTAGCAGGCGCTCCTCTCCAGAAAGAACATGGCATGATAACCTATTCTGAGATGAGAGTTTGCAGCACACACTTTTTGCTCACTGTACCTTTCACAGATGAGAAATAACTATTTGCATATCAGTCTTTGTCCTGCCCACATGGGCACTCCAGCACCAAAATGCTATGGCAATTCCTCTCTGAACAAGAGTACCAACAGCAACCCAATACACGTGTTTCAGCCTTGTTGGGCCTCATCAGTGAGGTGAAGCTGTGCCTCTCTGAGCACAGTGAGCAGGGAGTCCACGTCTGGTTGCCCCCAGGTAACTCAGGGTGACCAAACCCAAGTTCCTTGCAAATATTTCAAAAAAGGTAGCAGACGCTCCTCTCCAGAAAGAACATGGCATGATAACCTGTTCTGAGATGAGAGTTTGCAGCACACACTTTTTGCTCACTGTACCTTTCACAGATGGGAAATAACTATTTGCATATCAGTCTTTGTCCCACCCACATGGGCAGTCCAGCACCAAAATGCTATGGCAATTCCTCTCTGAACAAGAGTACCAACAGCAACCCCATACACGTGTTTCAGCCTTGTTGGGCCTCATCAGTGAGGTGAAGCTGTGCCTCTCTGAGCACAGTGAGCAGGGAGTCCACGTCTGGTTGCCCCCAGGTAACTCAGGGTGACCAACCCCAAGTTTCTTTTCAATTAGTAAATGTGGTAGTAGCAATATAGATTTTTGAGTTTTCGTGGTGAAATTTAAGAGTAGATTAAGTAAATAAACAAACTGAGTTAATAAATTAAATGTGTTCTTATTTGGTAGTATTTAAATGACATGGTTGTCTTCATAGGTTAAGCATTTTAATAGCAACTTGGTTAGGTTGGAATAGGTTTATATGAGCATGCGTTAGGTGTCATGTAAAAGTAAGCGGTTTCTCTATAAGAAAGTGAAATCATTTTCCACCGTTTTCTCTTTCTCTTTTGTGTGTTGAATAGCATGCTGCAGCGAAAAAGGTTCTCCCAGCGAGGAATTGCCTTTCTGAAACAAACTTGTGCCTTGAAATTGCATGGTTTTTTCCCTCTCTGCTTCTGAAGATAGAATGTTTAGAGTGCAGTCAATACTAGTTAACTGAACTCTAAACATACAGATTGGCTAAGAGAAGGTTGAGTTGACAACGCTTTCCATGTGCTAATATTAATTAGGTTTGCTTGTTTTCTTCATTATTTGGAACAGGCATGCAACATAATTTGCATAATGTAAAGGTCAGCTTGCAACAAAAAAAAGGGTATTTTTTGCTTGTCAGTAGGCATCTTTGCAGTTTTCGAAGTACTCAATTGACCTTTTCTTTCACAAATATACCAATCAACAGCTATTTGCAAAACTTTAAAATGTACATGGCCGTCACAGTTAAACCCAACATTGGCACTTTTCCTGAAGAATTGGAGAGTTACATACAAAAGGGTCACCAAGATAAACGTACCCCCATGAATCAATTAGCATGAATTGCTTTCTGCTGGGCAGCCCGTATCTGACAATAGAGTCCTATATCAGAACTCTGAGGATGAAACTGTACTTCATAGGCAGGCAGGATGCGTGTTAATGACAGCTTCCGCCCCGACTGAACTCTATGAATTGGAGGGGATGGACCACCCCGTACACCCCCTCTGAGGCTATCCCCTGCCCCCCACCTAAAGAGAAATCACCAGCACCATTGGCATTCTGCTCAGGTAGCTTGACAGTAGGAATTCCAGAAGATTTGCGCTTCTCCGATAAAGTCAAAGTAAACAGTTTAATAACCACTTAAATTACAGAGGTTATTGCATGGAACTTGCCAAGTTAGGTACAACTAAACCAACAATTAAAATTAATTGGCATATAGAATTCATGAATGTTATATGCCAATTAATAGCCTTGACAAAGACCAAGATGGTCGAAACACGTGTCGGCTAGGGCAAAGACATTCATAATTCAATTGCATCCAATCAGGAAGGAATGAGCAATTAGTTTATTTTGTGATTGTTGGTCTATTTGTACCTCACTTGTCAAGGTCCATGCAATAACAAGTGTAATTTAGGGCAATTTGTTTGTTTTGTGATTTTTGGTTTCTTTCTACCTAACGTGGCAATTCTTCTGTAATACCTACTGTCAAATTGTAATTGTGGCAAAGGTTAGGGCACACCTATGTATACCAGAGTTTGCAGCTATCCTTTTAGAAAGACAGAAAGTTTATTGATTATCAAGCCTAGTGCACCATCTTTCTGGACTGTCCACTTTGCTCTGTTTGTGCTCCGGTAGCTTCTTCTGTGAAATTGAGCATAGTGCCAAAGAGTATAGCTCTTCTGCATTGAGGAGCTGTTCTACTGTTCTCACCTGCAGATATTGCTCCAGAAGTCCAAGAAGATCCTTTCTAATTTGCAGGAAGAGGGCTGGGATCCACAGATACCATGCCTCTGTTTTAGGGCCACCTTGACAGTCTCTAGAGGATGGCAAGTCACTCCACTTTTACTGCGAGTTGGGCAGAAGGCTGTCTCTCACTGCCCTCGTACATGTTTTCATTCCAATAAGGAACACAGCAGCACCTGGCAGGTATTTCTCTCTAGCAATTATACACTGAGATGGTAAGCAAGGATGACGTATAGGCAGCAATGGTGCTCCCTGGTTGTTTTTTGTATCCCCACCAAACAGCCAATGCAGCCCATTCCTAAGGTCTGCATGACACTGTCTGGCAGCAGGGTGGGCATCTGCCAACTCCCTTGGTAATTTGTTTGGTGGGACCATCTCTCCGAAGCACTTCACTTGCAGCGGAAACCTGCTAACAAAAGCCTTCCCAAAGCAGAGCTGTCCTCCAATGTCTACTTCCGGTTGGCTTACTTTAAAATGGACTCTTCCTGACAGCTGCAGGCACATGCCACTGGGGCAGCTCCTTGGCCAGGCAGACCCAGAAACACATGCACTTTCCAGCCTCACCAATGTTGCAGAATTACACATTTCCCAGAGGGCCTTGCAAATACCTTGGGATGTGTGCAATGACAGTACATCTTCCATAAAGCTCATATTTTGTACTTGTCTGATTTCAAACTCTATTTCATCATATATAACTCCTATAAATTTCTGCTCCTGTGTTGGGGTACGTTTTTCCTGCTGCAACTATTTTTAAGGTTGTAACTTTAGAATATTAGGGTGCTACAATTGTAGCAAAGTGTTGCACGAGAACGTCATTGGCACACAGTATTGGGCACATGTTTAGGTATCAGAGACAGCTTCACAGGAGGGCAAAATGTTTAGGTGCCCCGGGCCCTAGCCCTGGCCTGATTCCCACCTGCGAGATGAAAAGAAATCGGTACACATGTTTTACAAATCATAAATAACACATTATTATATTGTCTATTGCACAGCAATAGAGGCTCTAAGACTGCTTCCTGGGTGTTGTTTACAACTCAGGTGCAATCTGATTAATCCTGTACTGTGGTCTGTGTTCACCACAGCACATGCTGTTTGTGAGTTGACTGCAGCACAACTCGTATAGCATTTTCATTCTTCTTTGGGGATTATATTGATCATGTGCAATACCCAAAGTTGAAATGCATATTAATAACTTTGGCACAATGGTTCAGAAGATAGCTCAGTATGTTAAACACGTGTTGCAGAGATCAGTGCTCCTATGTCAGATCACAGTACCGCATCCCACCCTTTCCGGTCTCAGCAGATGATAAACATATATATTTGGTGACAGTAATGCCTACTACTCTACAATACAAAATGCTTGCATCAGAGAACACTAGTTATGCAAAAAATAAAACGAACATGAGATCAGTATGGTGCAGGTGTAAAGCTCAATTCATCCAAATGAGGATTATACAATTAGGCTAACACACCAGATGAAGAGCATAACGCATTAGTAGTGGGATGTGGTTAGGCAGCCAAATTTAAGACTCTGGAACCAAAGTGTTGAGGCTCCCATTCTGACTTTGCTTCCAGACGCTAGATACTGTGATTCTGCCCAGATCATCTCATCTAACTGTCTAGTACTCTGCTAACTTCTCTTAAAAGGTTTGTATTCTCTCATTCCAGGCCACATTACAGAAACGTTGCACCGCTGCGCGTGCCAAAAAACGTTGGGTCCATGGTGGAAAACCTTTGCACCATGGCAAGGTTGCATGGTATTAGTGCTAGCGTACACATTTCTCTAGTGCCAAACATATTTTTGTTGCATTCTTTCACCAGGGCAAAGTTTGTCATAGTGTATCATATCGTAACAACACTAGGGCAAACTTTGCCCTGGTGCAGAAATGCATTGAAAGATTCGTTTTGTTCCCAAGAGCAAACTTTGCCCAAGTGCCAATGTCATTCAAAAGTGCACTTGTCTTGGTGCAAAGGTTTTCTTATATGACTTTAATGTGTGTTGCACTAGGGCACTTTTTGCCGTAGTGCTAATACTGTGCAACTTTGCACTTGCACCAGTGCAAAGTTTTTGTAATCTGTCCGCTGGTGCCTTTGATTACCCCATTTCCCGCTATTGCGTTTCATGCAGGAGATTTGAGTGAGAGTGGTACTAGAGATGGGAGACAACCAAGCGCCATAGCCCTCTGGCAAGCGCATATTCATGTTTGCTTATTTGTGATAGAAAATACAGTTTTCCTTTTTTTCAACAATTCTAAATGTTCTTCTTCACAACATGAATAACAATCTGCAACTCTGGCACAAACAATGGCCCTCATTACGACTCTGGTGGTAAGTATCGGCCATTACCGGCATGGCGCAAATAACGTGTCCGTGCTGCCAAGAGACCGCAAAAAGTGGCACATTCCGACTTCTCGGGCACGAGCATTGCGCCATACCGGTAATGTAATCTCCGCCATGCCGCTAAAGGCCGTAAAATCCCACTTACTACCATTGTTTGCTGTGCAAATAGCACCTCCGCCACCCTAACCATCGACATTAGCGGTCACCGCTAATAGCGGTAACCGGAATTAACTGGAACCGCTATTAGCGGCGACCGTAAATAAGCAGATCCGGAAGTAGAGTCACCGCACAGAAACGGGAAAGAGCACGGCGGCCATCTTTAAAAACACAATCCATTGCCATCCTCTGGAAGCAGTGGACACCTGACCCCCACAACCTCCACAAACCTTCTACACCACCCATTCCACATCACGATGCCAAAAGTTCTGAAGAAGAGCGGAGATCGGCTGTGAAAGGAGTGCTTTTCAAGGGAGGGCTAACTATGTTGGCCGAAACCCTCCAAGAGCACGCTGATGTTGTGTTTTCCACGGAGATGACCAGACCGGCGCTGCAGAGAAAAAAGGCCATATGGGCCACGGTAGCCCAGAGGGTCAGTGCCGTCGGCACAACACCCCGCAATGCCAGACAATGCCGAAAAAGGTGGGACGATCTACGTCTCCGCGTCAGGAGTATACTGGCGGCCAAACGGAATCTCAGCATGGCGACTGGCGGAGGAGCTGAGTCACCCATCAAACTACAGCCATGGGAGGAGATATGTGCCGCCACCATAGGCATTGAGGGAGTTGGAGATATGGAGAGAGGAGTCCTGACATCAGGCGACGCAGGTAGGTGCCTTAAGTCCAACTATGCCAATCTCACCACAATGATGTCCAGATGGTTGGGAAGTGCAATGATGCCTAACAGGGTCCACCGGACACATTAGCACAAGACTGCCTACAGGCAGTGCTCACCTCCACCTTGTACACATGCATAATGCACCCCCTTTCTGTAGCCACCCACATGCCTCCATGCTTCTACCACCTAAGAGTGAGACAACCTGTATGTCACTGCCTCCAATGTGAACCATCTAGCAATCAAAATGAATGCAGCCATCACAATGCCTGCTCAATGTCCGTAGACCCATCACTAACCCTCTCCCTCCTTTGGTCCACCACAGGCTCTCATTCGGACAGTGCAGATGAAGACACAGACACAACACCTGCCAAGAAGCCCAGGCCCAAAGAGCCACAACACCGTCCCTACACCTCAGGTAGAAAAGGCAAACCCCCACAACAGGAAAAATCCCACAGCACAGGCCACGGCACCGATGTCCAGCAAGTCAACCACTTCGGCACCACCAACTTCAACCATCCACCCAGTGGTGTCCACTGAAGGCACTGGATCCGCAGAAAGCAGCACCATCGGTGAGACTGCTGCCACCGCAGCTATCTCAGACAACGAGGGAGGGGATGTAGATATTGTCGTGGGTCCCCCCACTGGCCCCCTGCATTCCCCCTACCTGTCTCCGTGCAGCCAGCATGACATTAGCATACAGGGGCAATCTCCTGGAAACTCTTGGCCGGCTACTCCCTGCCCAATAGCAGATGTGCAGGAGGGGAGCAGCATAATGGACACGCCACAACCATCAGCCACAGGCCACAACACCCAAGAGTCAATGCAGGAAATAATCACGCGGCAACAGCAACTTGCAGCCCTGTTGACACAGCATGTCACAGAATGCGCCAGCGCTAGGGGGAAATGCGCGAATGTGCTGATACTGTTAGGGCTGAAATCGAGTCCACTTCTAAGGACATTTGTGCCGAACTGGCCGCGGTGCGGCACGTACTTTCAGAGCTAGTCCAAACAATGCGGGACATGCGTCCATGTGAGCAACCCAGTTCCTCCTCGGCTGCCAGTTCGAACCAGCCCCGTCCGCAGATCGGGCAGGAACCTGCGGCGTACCGACAGGGGTACACCGGGTGCCGGGAGAGGGGGGTGCCAATAGGCGCAGCCTCGTGTACTGATGCCACATGATGCACTTGTGCACAGTCATTCACACCATGTTATGGGGAGTAGAGGGGGGAGTAGGTGTGTTGGGGAGTTGAGGGGGGAGGGGGGAGTGGGTGTGTTGGGGATTTGAGGGGGAAGGGGGTGTGTGTTGGGGAGTTGAGGGGGGAGGGGGGAGTAGGTGTGTTGGGGAGTTGAGTGGGGAGGGGGCAGTGGGTGTGTTGGGGAGTTGAGGGGTGTGGGGGGAAAGGGTGTGTTCACTTAGATTTACCTTTTCAATACACTTTTTGGTTATGCACAAATCACATGTGTGGACATTGCTCATTGTGTACGTGTGCTTTATTGGTGAACAGTCTACAGTGTCCATGTCCCTGACACACCAAATGCCCCAAGTGCCATCTCCATGTGACACCCCCATCCATGTGTGCTAGAAGAATTGGTTGATCAGAGTCCAACGCATGTCACATCCCTCCTATGCATTGCTTCCTCCCTGAGGTGCTGCCCCATCCCCACCCTCCTCATCCTCTTCGTCAGGTGGTTACTGTTCTGCGTCAGGGGACAGGGGCACATTCCGTCTGATGCACATATTGTGTAGCATCACACATGCCATGACAATCTTTGCCACCTTCTCATGGCGGTACAGGAGTGCCCCACCAGACCTGCTGAGGCAGGGAAACCGTGCCTTCAAGAGGCCAAATGTCTGCTCAATCACCACACGGGTTTGTGTATGGGCACGATTATAGTCCTCCTCGTGCCTGTTCTGTGGGTTCCAGACTGGGGTAAGGAGCCATCGCTTCAAGGGATATCCTGCATCACCTGCATGTGGGCAACAATGTATGTGTAAGTTAACTCATCATGTTTGACCTCATTAAGTGATACCATGGCATGCATTTGTTTCTTCATCTCAACCCCATTTCCATGCATGGATGGAGTCACACGATGAGACTGCTATGAGTGTATACCTCTTATGGACTGTTTTGCAGGTCATTTATTAGTGTGCGCGGGGGGTCCAGTTCCTTGTGAGTGCACATGCACTGTGTCAGTCCATGTCTGTTGTTTCTGTGATATTGTAGATGTCCACTTATTTGTATGCTGTCATCCTGGCAACGTTGATGTCAGCCTCATGATGCTCTCATTACGCACAACAAATGGTGTTATGCAATTTAGTTGGGCTTCTGTGTCAGTGTAGCGGTGTATTGGTGTATTTGACCCTCATGTGACTCCTTTGTACGCAGTAATGGGGGACTGGCCTTTCAGTTCATGGTGTTTTGTGCTTTGTATTGACTATAGTCGTTGCTTGTGGCTGCATTTCGTTGTGGTGGATGCTGTCGGATTTGGTACATTGCACATGCATATGTCTGTGGGATGGTTGGGACACCGCTTCATTCGCATGCTAGGGCTGCTTGCATCTTGCATTATGTGGTCAGGTGTCAGGTCCAGTCTGGGCGGATTTTGGGGTGTGAGCTTCCTCCATTCCCTCTGGCACTCGCAGCTAGGTTATGTATGCATCTCTCCCCCTCCCCCATCTCAGCCAGGTGAAGTATGCATCTATGCCTCAATCACCTACTCACATCACATTTACATGAGCCTAACATGCGACTCACCGAGAAGCCATGTTCTGTGCCCTGCATGTCGCTCCATGCAGCGTGGAATCGTGGAGTTCCACAGGACCATTGAATCATGGGTTGATCCGGGGAATCGAGCACAACAATGTGTGATGATCTTGTTTGAGTCACATACCATTTGCACGTTGATTGAGTGATATAGCTTACGGTTGCGGTACACTACCTCCATGGCATGTGTGACCACCAATTCCACATGGGTGCAGTCGATGGCGCCAATGCAACCAGGTATGCCGGCCAGTGAATGGAAACCCACTTTGGTGTTTGAGATCTCCTGGGCAGACCATGGTAAGGAAATGTGTTCGTCTGTGTGCTTGAGGAGGGCATCAAGCACTTGGTTCAACGTACATGAGAATAATGGTTGTGAAATGCCATGCAGATGCCCCACTGTGTGTTGGTAGGTGCCTGTGGCCAGGAAGTGGAGCACAGTCACCACCTTCAGTAGGGGTGGGATGGCGGTGCGTTTTTCAATGAGGCTAACTATGTCGTCATGTATCATGTCCACAATGGTGGTGATGGTGTCCCGGTCCAGGCGGTACAGGGTGTGGATCTGCTCAGCGATTAGGTTGAATGGACTGGCGCTGATACGTGGGATTGGGGGCTGCCTGCGTGGTGGCACTGGCTGTGCTGGTGGGGCATGCTGGCCCTGCCTTGCCCTCCTTCTCCTCCTGCGTCTCCTCTGTGCTGCCTGTTGTTGTACTTCTTGTAGTTGTTGTTGTAGCACTTCCACTGCAATCAAGTCCACCAGCCCCAGCATTGCTAGTAGTATTGGATACATTGTGGAGTGTAACTGTGTGTGGGAAGGGGTGGGGTGTGCTCCTTTTGTGCTTGCCCAGTCTGTATTGCCTCCACCTGTGCTGATTGTGTGCACCTGTGGCAGCTGGGAACACTGCACATGGCCATTTACGGTTGGTCCGCGATGGCGGTATTAGCACCATGGCGGGAAGGTACTTTACGGCCTTCACAAAGGCATTGGGCCTCATTACGACCCTGGCGCTAATGGTTTAACGGCGCTGTAAAGAGCGTTGGCGCCGTTAAACCATTAGCGCCTGATTACAAGGTCCCTTAGCGGGTTGGAGGCTTTAACGCCTGCTTTTTGCAGGCGTTAAAATCCAACCCGCTAAGGGACCTTGGAGCTAATTACGACCGTAATTAGAGCCTTCCCCATCCCCATTATGCCCTATGGGGCAAAATGGGAATGGGAAAGGGCAAATGGTGAATGGGGAATTACCGCCCCCACCAACCTTGTGATGGGGCGGTAAATCCGCCATCCACCATGCCGGAGACCGGCATGGACCATGGTGCTAATAGCACCATGGTCCAGCGCCTGGGTCGTAATGAGGCCCATTATTTCCATGTACGCATGACTCGTAATGTTCCCAACTTAGCGGCATGGCGGTATTTACGGCATGGGAGTTGCGTGCCCGCGCCCTTGGTGCTTTTAACAGCACCGTTGATTACGGTGCCGCTAATAGCGCTATCTCGGGTCATAATCGGCCCTAGCGGTAAGCGATGCTGGTAATCCTTTACCGGCATCGTTTTTCACTTACAGAGTCGTAATGTGGGCCAATGACTTTATGCAGGCAACCTTATCACACAGTTTATTTTGTTGGGTGCCTTAAAAGCATTAAAAAAAAGTAGTAAAAACAGATGATTTTTTAGGATGACATCAATTAATGTTATTGCATTTGTACACATTCCTTAATAAGGGGGGAAATAAAGCTACGTGTACACTAGAACTATTCACCGTTTGCATACCCATCTGTCTCCTGTATCTATGCTTGAGCACTTGTGCATTCTGTGAGGCTGCTGATCTGAACTCTGTATCTATGATAAGGAATATGTTCCTTCTTCATACTGTTACTGATCTGCGTCCTGCATCTATATCACACCCTGCATACCTCTCTCGTAGCTGTTATTATTAAACTGTGCCCTGTACCTATGCTAGGACACAAGTGCCCTCACGGACTGCTAATGTTGCCCTTGAAATGACACCCGTTTATTTTTCTGGTTTCAGCAAGGATGAAGAGGGTAAGGGGACCTATATCTATGTTTATGCTATGTGCTGTGGCACATACCAAGCTATGTGGTCTAACTGTGACCAAGAGGTGGGGTCGACAAGGAAACATTATTGGAGCCCTTCGTTTCTTTGGTTTCAGCGGGCAGAGGGCAAATATGCATGTTTCCCAGGCAAGGCCCAAAAGCCTTTAAGATGCCCCTGTCTGCGGCTGAACAAATATGAACCATTAGATCATGTTCAGGGGGCAGGAAGGTGTCCTGAGAAGTGCTGCTTTTTGGGCATACAACCTTTCTGAAGGCCCTGAAAAGGTTGGGACCATATGGGCATGTCAGCATTAGACCAGGCAGAGGTGCCCAGAGCTCTGCATTTCACTGCCAGGCTCAAGAAGATGGGAACATGGCTTCTGCCAAGCTCTTAGAAGGAGTCCAGAAAAAGCAATAACAGTGAATCCAAACAAGGGGCCGATGGCATTTTCACAACTAATATTACTACTTTTCACAACTCCCAACTGCAAAATCTCAGCATTTCCGGGCGGCACCACACAAAGGCATATTGCTCTCTTTACGTAGTACCACCCTTCACCCATCATGCTTGATTGAACCCTTGTGCAAAGGACCTAGTGCTAAGAAAACAAGGACGGGTCCAATGACTGCCTCAGTGCCCTCAAACAGAAACATTGATGAACTGATTATCGCTTGAGACAGTCATGAACATCATCTAACTTTAAGCAACACAAAGCACCTCCAACTAATCCCACTCTAGACAAAAGAACACTTCACCTCCAAACTCAACAATGGCACCAAGCACAGAGGGCCACTCCTCTGCCAGCTGCTTAGGGCCATCCTCAGACTTTGGGTGTTTATGGCCAACATTCCTGTAATGAACTATCAATGCTCTTGATAAGAAAAGAAACATATTCAAGGATAATAGACAAAGTAGCAGAGGTTTCACAGACAAAAACACACAAATTGGACCCTGATCACAAACCTACAACTGGTTCCCACTTTTCTCTCTCTTACCAAACCTGTTTACCAACAACATAATCAGGAGCCTATGTGACAGCCCCTCGCCTATTGACCTCTTGCCAACCAAAATCCTTAAGGACCCCGTCCGCACCCATACCTCATCTCATAAGCCATTATTACAAATATCAACATCCAAGAAGGCCACTGTTATGCTACTGCTGGAAAAAAACTGCTTTTGACAAAATGATCCCCATCTATTGAAGAGTCAGCACCGGCATCCCTGTTACTGAAGACAATGACTAGTGCTTAGTTTCATGACCACTTCCATGACCACATCCTTCTTAGCCAATTTCAATCTGGCTTTGGCCTAAGGGCAAGGCACTGGAAACGCCAAACTTACATTCTTGAAGAATGCATCTGATATAGTTAACAAAGCCAAGACACACCTCAAAGTTCTTCGAGACATCACAGGGGTCGCCAGCAGGATACGCCTAGAGCTCAGACTCTACTGGCTCTCGAAATCAGCTGTAGTCTTCGACTCATACCTCCCCTAGTTAGCATCATCCTCAGTCTGGGCCCTTTGTGCTTGAGCTCCATCGTTTTTCTTGCAGAGTCACACAAGGTTAACCCCTGTCACCAATAGTCTTCAACATCTACAGTGACCACCTTAACATCATAGGGTACCCTCCTTTAGGACTCTCATACTGACGTCACTTCACTCTCCATACACTTCACCTGCAAACAGAAGCCTAGAAACCTAGCTGCCAACCATTGAATCCTGCATGGCCAGCATTTACAAGAATTATAATGGAAGCAAAATTCAACCACTTCTCTGTATGCTCAAATTCCCTATGAGAATCCCAAGTGTTCATGTTCCACTGCGTGTCCTGAGGCTGCCAATCAACATAATTGCCCTATTGCTTAGAAGGCAATAGGGCAATGCCCGAACCAAAAACACAAAATGCTAGAGTGGGCCACTTTTTTTGGTCAAAGTGGGCCACTTTTTTGTCCAATGTGGGCCAGTTTGATGAGTTACTTCACTATGCGGCTAGTAGTTTTGACCATTGATGCTGAATAAATATTCTTTAAATTGCACAATTTGCATCACATTTTATCAAAAAGCTCCACCTTGGGCACTATTCAAACAGTGTCACTAAAGGAATGAACGGCCATTTGCGACTGTCGGACACTTTTTCGTTGGTGCCCGAGGCAATTGTAGGCCCCAGTCTGACCCTGCCATCAATACGAAGATTAAAAGATTGAGAGTCACCCTCCAAAGATTGAGAGTCACCCTCCTTTAATTTCATTTAATTGACACAGATCCACAGTCAGCGCATCCAACCGCTTCCTCTAGATAGGCTGATATATCCCTATTTTCATCCCACTTGAGAACCACCCAGTAGAAGTGGGAACAGCCATCCACCCTAGCTTCAGTATGTTGACTCTTTGGGGTTAAATTTTAAAAAAATGCTAATTGTAGTGAGGGGACCGCAGACAAAATTGCCTTTATAGCTTACATTTCGTCTACGTTGGTGGAGACGTACACATGCCTCCTACAATTCGTGATTGTGCAAGGTATTTACAATGCTTTCCTATGGAATTCACTTGCTTTTACCAAATGGTAAAATCAGCTTGTTTCCACAGGAATCCATTGTTTTTCCTCCAGCATGAAAATATCTGCTCTCAGAAATCAGGCAAAATTCGCAGCCAGGGTGTGAGGAGTAGTGGGAAAAACACCTACCCTGGCCTCACACTTCTACAAAACAAGAGTGATCCCAATCATGGAGGGGAAACAGGCGCAGTCAAGAGATATACCTCATTTGCCTTTTGTGGTAACGTCGGCTGAGGGTAGGCTATACTCTTAAGAGGGATGTCAATGTGACCCAGTAGCAACCCAGACAGCAGAGTACAACAGTCCAAAATAAATGGAATAACCAATCTAGGGCCTATAGAAATAAGTATACTTTAATTAAACACACCATAAGCAAAAATAACGAAATAGAAAAAATTACACAAACCAAACCCTGTGGAATTAACACAGAATATGCAAACGTTAGAAGGATGCAGCACTCTAGGCAAGGAAACCGGGGTGAAAGGCAAGCAATAACCAAAATGTTTGCAAAAGGATATGTCTTGTGTGAGAAAAGGGATGAACAATGACCTAACCAGTTTTTGAGGGCAGAAGGTTGGACATGGGTGGCAGTTAGCAATGAATAATACCTTCTGGTTGGTTTTGGTAGCTTAACAGCATTGAACCAGGCTGTTTGGTGCTGTACAGTCAGATCAACCAGGCTAGAATTCAGTGGTTGTGTTTTTCGAAATGGGGAGCAGCTGTCACGCAAGAGTCGAGCTAGAAGTTCGCTGCAGATTGAAGTGGCATTTGAATAATGCAGATTGTGAGGGTCACCATGGTCGGTTTGTCGTTCAGTTCGACGACAAAGAGGCTGGTTGCTGGATAGGCAGTACGAGACAAGGTTGTTAGATGCAGTGTTCAAAGGTCATGGTTCGATGAGGCCACCCAGTTAGTTTGACGGTCGAACTGGCTTGACTACTAAGATGCTGAAGGTTTGAAAGGTGGCTCAAACATGGCAAATCCATGTTGAACTCTTCACAAGTAAGAGCAGACGAAAGACTAAGTTGGCATGATGCAGTGGTGAACTGATTGTCAGGCTTCACAGAGGTTCGATGCAGTTCAAAGAGTGCCAAAGTCAGCACCTCATGTCCGGGTGAGTTGAAATGCATTTGAACAGTGTCGATTCGTGATGGCTCGAACGTTTTTCAAAATGTTAGAGCACAAAGGACTAGCTGCTTGATGTCTTCTGCGTGTTGTAACACCCAATTCAGGGACTCAGGGACAAGATGAGTCCTTGTTTCTCTTTACTTCTAAACGTGGGGGAAGGCTGGCAAACACCTGCAGGTGTCCTTGCACTCCAGTGAGTAGCTGGGCACCATTCTGGCTGGGAGAGAGGCAAGTCTTGCTCCAGCAGCAGGTCACCCCACATTGTGCCCCAGGAGGGTTAGGGAGCAGAGCTTACCTCTGCATTGGAACACCTGCCTACGCCTCACTGACAGAGGACTCTGGAAAGGGCTGCTCTGCTTAAAGCGTCTCAAGACATTTTTCTTGACGTCTTGGAGTCCAAAGAGAAATCTATGAAGGGATGGTGGTACCTCTCTTTTGTAGGCAAAGGTTCTCAGGTGACTGGACGAAAGCACGGCTTCTTTAAGGGTTCCAATGCCTGCCCTTTTGACAAGTGGTCTTTGCCTTCTTGTATCATAACCAAAGTGCTTTGTTTTAAAGGACAAGAAGGAGGCAGAAAGGAAGGAATGCTACCATGAGAAACAGGAAGGTGGAACCTTTGCCCATCTGTGCTGAGCTTGCTCTGGCTAAATTAACCGTGCCCCCTTCCCAGGCCCATAGCTTCAAAGGCTGCAGGTTAGTATGAACCACGCTGGTGTGAGTCTAGTTCTTTTGTGTAGGGTGTTCCTTTCGCTTCCTGCTCCCCAGGACAGCTCCTGTTCAGGGACTGTCTTGCAGGAGGGAGGTGCTACCCAACCTTATGAAGGATCAAAGGAGAGACACAGTTTTTCAGTTTCTTGTCCTGCTGGGTGGCAGGGACAGGCTGTCTGGCCAGAATACACACAATCCTTCCACAGCTGGCCTGGGCTCACAGTACTGACAGAAATATGATACAGTAGATGTGGTTCTTAATAATGATGTAAACCTTCCACCACCATAACTCACGTAGTATGGCTTATATTTTCATATTATCCTGCAACCAAGTGGGGAGTTTATTATAATCATATTGAATTTGAAATATAGGTGTAAACCTAAATGTAGCATCTGCACTGCAGTGACTTGGATGTCACAGCAATTGTCAAGCCTCTGAACCCGGTGTGTGTCACTGGAGAGCTGGAGCCGCAGATCAGCAGACTGATGCAGCAGAGAACAGGTGTATGCTATTCTTTTGGCATGGAGCTTATGAAAGGGAATTTCTGGTTAGCAGACCATCCTTTCTGAGATAGAATTAACTGCATCATTATATTATTTAATACAAATCCAAAAAGGCAGGACATCCTTGCCAGATGGCAATTCCTCAAACAGAGAAGGAAGAGCAGGCTGACGCGCTAAGTCACCTCTGCTCTCCAATTCTGCCAGCCAAATTAAAGAAACACC
This sequence comes from Ambystoma mexicanum, assembly GCF_040938575.1. Taxonomy (NCBI): domain Eukaryota; kingdom Metazoa; phylum Chordata; class Amphibia; order Caudata; family Ambystomatidae; genus Ambystoma; species Ambystoma mexicanum. The sequence continues at coordinate 1,095,488,603 of NC_090929.1, forward strand.
AGAGACCAGAAAAAGTGTTGTTAAAGGTTTACTGCTACTTTCACCACCATTTCTTTCCGGTCTGGAGAAATGACCCCCACTCACTGAGCAACATATACAAACAGGTATGCCGAACGATCAGGCCACAGTTGAGACCCTGCTTTTATCCCCACCACGCAAAAAAATCAAAAGGCTGCAGTGCTGATGGACCTTTCAAGGCACGAGCTTGCTGTACACAGATGACATGGCACTTTCAATAAGCAAACGTAGCGATCACAGAATTGCTGCACACAAACTTAACTTCTACAACAATATAGTGTAATACCCTGTCAGGAATAGCATAACACCATTGGTTTCTAAAAACACACCTTCTAAAAACACACCACATAGGATGGAAGGTAGCCAATCCCCACAAGAGGCCAGCAAAAGTATTAAAGAAATGAAGATCTCAGCATTGCAGTGCTCTTGTTAGTTTGTGGTACACAACAAACCAATTTATATTTTCTGTTTCTGTTTATTGGCAGTGGTATTGCACAACATTCATCTTGCGTCATCTTGGCACCGAAGTGTGGGCTGAGGCAACATTAAAATGTGCTTCTTTTTCGAGAGCGGATATAACCAGGTTTCAATAAAATAACGGCATTTATTCAGGTGTGAAGTCACTCTAATATTCACAGGCAAATTCCATGTTTTAGGGACTACAACACTGAATGGAATGGCCAAATGCATCTTCTTTGCCACAAAATTTGAATTAAGCCCATAGATGGCTTTGTGTGCTACATACAGTGATTTACTGGTAGAGAAAAGAGACAGTGCAGGGCGGGTGATATACAATCGCAATGGCTTAGTTTGCAAAGTAATCGTAAAGCCCTGGAAGACCAAGATACATTGAATTGCAATAGTCCAGCGAAGAGGACACTAGACTATTTAGGTTGCCCAACTCCAGGCCTCGGAGGCTGGATCCGTGTCGGATTTTCAGGATAGCCCTCATTAATATTCATGAGATACATTTTTGCATACAATGGGCCTCATTACGAATGCGGCGGTAAGGCAAAAACGGTGCCGGTAATGCTACCGTCACTGTTGTTACCATACTGCCACAATACAAGTTCTGCTCGCGAGTGGCGCTCTGCACGCCTGGTCAGACCAGGCATGTAGAGCGGCACCCGCGAGCAGAACTCGTGATTGCACCAGCACTGTTATAAACGGTGCCGGTGCAACCATGCTCCCCACCCTGATAGGGCAGAATGGGGATCGCGAGCCCGCCCACACCGGCACACACGAATGGGCAATTACCGGCTCATTCATATCGTAATGGGCCGGTAATGGCCCATTTGCAGGTGCCGGTGCCAGTAGCAAGTTTGGCGGTAGCCGTGCCCTTAATTAGGGCATGGCTACCGCCAAACTCGTAATGAGGACCAATGATTCTAAATGTATGCACATTTTTTTCATGAATATTCATGAGGGATAGCCTGAAAACCCATTGGGTTTCCGGGCCTCCGAATGAATGGAACTCATTCTTTGTAAAACTCTTAACTGAAAAAGACAGCTTGGACCACAGATGTTATTTATGAAGCTGAAGAAGGGGTTGGATCCATTATTTCCCCGAGGTTCTTTACAAGTAGAACTGGAACCGGGAAGGGCTCATACATGGTGGCCAGAGATCTTCGGACCAGCGACCAATCTTATCAGTGATAAGATCTATGTCTTCTTTCCATTTACCTTCGGTCTGTTTTGACACATCAAACTATCTATAGTTTTAAGACACGTCTTGGCATTATGTGCTGTATCGTTTGTGTTCTTTCCACTTCCCTTAAGATGAAGAAAGATCTGTGTGTCATCGGCATATGTTTAAAAACACATGCCAAGGGAATGAATGATATCTCCTAAGGGGAACACATGAAGGTTCAACAATAGTGGTCGAAAGTGCAGAGTCCTGAGGGACACCACATGCTAAAGCAAATTCTTCTGAGTCATATACACCCATGGGGAAGTTTAGAACAGGTCATGCAAGGTAGGACATAAAGCAATTCTATATGGGTACCTGGTAACCTTGTTGGTAGTGTCTCTCCACCAGCAGGCCATGGTCCACATTGTCAAACGTTGTGGAGAGATAAAGGGAAGATATTGCAACCATATCTCCTGCTTCAGCAGTTTCATGGACGTCATCTGTTCTACAAAAACGCATGGACTCCACACACATATTTGGATGAAAGCAAGCTCGTTGCTGATACAGGAGATCATTTTTCTTCAGCTGCAAACTCTTGCATTTGAGCGACTACATCCTTTTGAAACAGCTTCCCCCAGTAGGGCAGCTGGGAGATTGGTGTAGGTGCAGAGAGGCTTTTTCAGTAGTGGACTGACCACAGCTGCCTTCAGTTCATCGGGCAGAGAGCCTAGTGATGAAGAACAATTTAAGAAGTAAGGTAAATCAGTGAGAATCTCAGTGTTGTTCATCTTGTTGTTCTAGCTGGGCAAAGATCAGCTGGCGACGACCCCGTAGTTTTGCTGGTTTTAATTCCTTTTCTCAGCAATGGATGAGGAAATTCAAATAGGGGTGTCATTTCTTAGATGGGCACTGGTTCATTTGGGGAATTTATGAAAGTGATATCAAAGCCTTCCATTTCGGTGAGCAGCATTTGAAACATTTGCAGAAAATAATGGCCAAAGGAATCACAAAGTGCCTGGGACGCTTGGATAGATGAATCAATTATCAGATTTCAAAGTCTGTATAATGCCTTCAAGGCCTCTTTGAAGGGATTTGGTGGTAAATAAATTCTCTCTGAATATTATTTGCCGGTTGCCACTCAATTAATTTATGTTTAGTTTCTTAATGTGGCTAGATACGTGCATTTATACAGTACATGATACTGGGATCATCTGCACTTGCGCAATCTCAATGTCACTTGGCCTAGTAAGGTCGTTGTCTTTGTCCTCCATCTGATTCCCCTCCCTTTTTCTCGTCGCGCCTTGAAACACTTGTGTAGAGGCGCGTTATAAATGCCATATCATATCATATCACTTGCGTTCCTATTTCTTTAAGCACAGGCAGCAATTTTTAAGGTCCACCAAAACCATGAATTTCTTTTGTACTGGAAAACGTTACCAATTTCATAGATGCAATCTGATTGACAGTCTTATGATTATCATTGAGCATTGATACGGTGTCAGTGATTTTAAAGGAGACATCATTATCTAAACGTTTATAAACGTACCCAACCTATGGTGATGCTAATCTTCATTGATGAATCGGTCTTCAGATGAGTAGATTTAATGGGCTATATTTTTAACTTACGGCCGCCTTAAAGACGTACAGATAAATGGTGAAGATCTTAAGAATTTTTGGGGAATCAAAGAAAGGATTTGGACAAACCAATGACCGTGGGTGTGCACAGGTTCAGTTACTGGACAGTGGGGAGATGCAATTTAACAGGTTATCTTTCATGAACCGGGGAATAGGGTTTAAAGAAGAGTCAAACCACACACTGACATCACCAAGAACTACATGGAATCTTATGCACAGTGAAAAGTGACTTTGCATTGGTGCAAAGTGACTTTGCACTGCCAACAAACACCCTCATTCATGGAACAGTGCAAAGCGACGTTGGCTTAATTCATGGGTCTGATTACTAGGGATCCGTGAACTGTAAACTCTGCCTTTTTTGTGCAAAGTTGTCAGCTTGAAACTGTGCAGAGTTGTGAAAGTAAATTAAAACTTTTAAAACTTGTGAAGGTAAGTTGATATATCTATTTATGTATCTTTTTTCAGCAAAGATTGGGTCTTCGGTTGCTAACATTAGGGTGCCAATACTCATTACATGTCTAGCGCCTTTAAAGTCAACTCAAATTAAAAATGCCAATGTTATGGTACAAACACTCAGTTCAAATAAACTAATTTCAGAATGCAAACAAATTCTATGGCATTACAAATATCATCTTAACACACGTCATATCGCCACTTCACCACAATGCTTTCACTTATCTGCAGCATGACTATTTAAAGCAACTGTAGTGAAGTAGTGTGCAGGGAGATTGCCAGTGTTTTGAGTTTAATATTGAAACTCATGAACTCATAGACCCAAAGTGATGAGCACGCAAGCTTTCCTTGCATCCGTAGAAGGACTTGGGCTTGGTGAACACCCACTTAGTGCTGCCTAAGGAGGATGGGCAAATGTGTAAACATCCCGGTGGGAGTTTGGATGGCAACTGCTGCCATTTGTGTTAGACTGGAGGGCAAGGGTGCTCTCCTGTTCTGTAAAGACACTCCTTGACTCACACGCTCGTGAAGTGAGGCAGGATACGGGGTGGGTGGTGGGGGACACGCGGAAATAAACACACCCAGGAACCAGCACCTCACGAATAAGCAGTTGCATACAACTAGACACAATTCAGAGGAATAATATTGACTATACATATTTGTCACTTTGGTACCAACAACAAAAAGGCAATGCGTAAACAGTGGCCCCTGATGCCATTTGCATTTGTTAGATCCGTGCCTACTTTTTCCAGGACATTTTCTGGCCTTGGACTTGGCTCCGCTGCGTTTACTTACGGGCGTTGCCTCTTTAATGAAACAGTCAGCAATACCCTACACAGGTGGTCTCGTTTTACATTCCCTGACGCTGAGCCTTTATAATCCGTCACATCCGTCGACACGGCTGTCGATTGTCCGAGTAGGTGACCCGGAAACAGATGCTCGCGAGTTTGTCCAGCTGACATGAAGTAAGTGTCGATCGAGCTTAATTACCCTCAGAGGTTATAGTGGCTAAACAGTAGCTTGCGATCAGGCGGTTACTGGTCTGTGCCACCTTATATACTAGTAAATAAGGCATTCCTTAAGCAGCAACATTTTTGCTTCAGCGGGCTTACTTGTGGCGTCTTTCTTTTTATTCAGGAGTTTGCTATCATGTACAACAGAGAGCACATGTAACGCACGTAACATGGATCAGGCTTTTGAATAGCCTTGCTACACTGAGTGGTTTCTCCATCTCATCCTTTTTGCCATTGGGGTCAAGTTTGCAACGGCCCAGAACCAGTCCCTACACACTGGAGTTGGCGAGAGTGAATGGATAGGTGCTTCGAATATTAGGTAAATGTTGTCACATACTAAAGATGCTAAAAACGTGGGTCTTCAAGCCTGTGTTGAATAGTTTTGCATGTTTAACTGTTTCTGAATGGATTTCTGCAGTCTTCAGAATAAGTGAACTAAGTATTAAACATCCAATCTTAGTATGTTATTATTTCTGGATGTTTGTCCTTCCATTTATCCTTCGGTGTTTGTTTCATCTGGTGGCGACTTTTTTAATTGATCTATGGCTAATTTGTTTTTCGAATATTCAAGCTAAAATTATAAATATTTTTAGTGTGTGAATCCCGCGATTAGTTTTTCCTCAATCGTTGTTGTAATTGTTCGTTCTAGATCTACTTGTATCTACTAAGAAGATACCTTTACCCACCCGTCCATTCACAGTCTAATTGATAGCGTTGACGGTAAGCTTCCAGTAGAGAAATTCACAATCCCTGCTGTTTTCTGAGCTTTGCATAGTATCCAAAGCCTCTACTTATAGCTGTTTTTTCCATGTTGTTCCCCCTAGGTAAATGAAATTCACCACGAAGGAAATCAATCCGAATTGTCTGAAGTTTTGAGTTCCAAGACCTATTAATGTTTGGTGTTTTTTTGCTCTACCCCTGATGAATTTCTCGCATTTGTATAATCTTTGTTTGAGAAAGAAACATGTAGGGTTTGTGATTATGTTGTATTATTGCCAACATCTTAATACATTAAAGTTATATTTAACTGTTTAGAACCGCCAATCATACTTTAGGCGGATTCATCGAACCAGGTATTCGATATAGAGAGGTGGTACCCGGTAAAGTAGGGACTCCCCCCGAGTTTAGTATTAAAACACAATTTTTTCATGAGATTGGGTCTTCTTTACTCTGTTCCAGCAACCTGTTAATGAAGTCAGTTGTTTGTATCAGAGCCCCCTTTTTTTTCTGGGTTTGTGATTATGTTGTATTATTGCCAACATCTTAATACATTAAAGTTATATTTAACTGTTTAGAACCGCCAATCATACTTTAGGCGGATTCATCGAACCAGGTATTCGATATAGAGAGGTGGTACCCGGTAAAGTAGGGACTCCCCCCGAGTTTAGTATTAAAACACAATTTTTTCATGAGATTGGGTCTTCTTTACTCTGTTCCAGCAACCTGTTAATGAAGTCAGTTGTTTGTATCAGAGCCCCCTTTTTTTTCTTAAAAAATGCACTTTATTATGTGTATGGATGGTTACGAGATTCTTAATGTGGTTTTAAGCTTCTAGTGATAGTCACTGTTTTTTAACAAATAATTTTTGTGATAAAATTGAACAGTTTAGCATGTCAATTTAATAAAATATTATACTGATTTATATTACTCTGTGGTGTTTATGGTTTATTGTTTGCAATGTTCTCCCTTTGGTGAATTCCAATGCCTAGTGGAGGTCCCACATGGATGCTGCGAGATTCTTTATGTTTTGAAACGATCGTAGGCCGAGTAGGGGGGACGAATCTCACAGCATTATTTAGTAGCCCTTTTGTCTTCCTTTTGTTTAATGTTGCCCAGTAACACAAGCAATGCTTGTGGCAGAAAGGAACACCTGAGCATCATAATCATTTTGAACTCGTCCTTTCTCTTCACTTAGAGCAAGAGTCTGTAACCTTTGGCTCTCCAGATCTTTTGAACCACAACTCCCATCAGTCCTAGCCAACACAGTCAATGGTGAGGTTTCATGGGAGATGTAGTCCAAAACATCTGGACAGCCACGGGTGCAGACCCCTGGTAGAGAATCCCCAAGTTGCCTAAGATGTGGCATGCTTGGAATGATGGGACTTCCTGACATTGCGGGGGAAGAAGTCTTGAGAATGGCAATGTGCAGGATATCTAAAGTATAATTGTATAATAAAGTTTTTGATGTATAGAGAAATTCTTGCAACCCGCTTCTAAGCACTATAATTATTGGTGTTATTACCCACAGGTTGGACTTGATTTATTACCCTTGGGAGGGTGGCGGCTTGAGTTGGTCCTGATCAGGGATTTGAGCCCCTGTCGCACAGCATCTTCAAGGTCTGAGGTTTGCTGCACTTGAAATATTCATCCCGTCATAGGGTTACAGGGTCCAGTAGGTGTAGTTATGCTGATTATAATGTGGTTCGGATGACTGTAAGACAGATATGGCTTTGGTCTGAGCAGAACACCCAACTTCAACAGGCATCAAAAAAGGCAGTTGTGTCAATGGCAGGTCGATACATGGTGCCCTGAGGTTGGAATGATGCACGACCTCAGGGTTACAATATGGCTAGGGGGTGTCCACTCAAGGACACTGTGGACGATTTCCTCACAGCTTCAAGCTGAAAGTAACCCCCAATACCTATTGTGTCTCCCTTTTTGTGGATAACGCAGAAGATTGTTTAATCTCTCGTGAGGGAAAGGTTGAAGAGCATTCAGACATTCCTTCTGTAGAAAGGGAACTGCCCCCCTCCCCCTACCTACCCATCATAGTCTATTGACAGGGCCTTTGGAGAACAACCCGTTACAAGATCCCTCCCACCTCAGGGTCCGATCAGATTTCCCCTCCTGCTCTCATAGGTCATCCACGTCCTCAGTCTCTTCCCAGGGTGGCTTCAGTCCTGCACATGGATTGGAAGGACAACACTAGGCCGTGGAAGATGAGCTTGCCTTAGAAATCACCAACCCCCTCATTCAAATGCTTCTGGCAGTTCGAGGTCTTCCAGTCCTGACCTTGCTTTACTGCTTGCATCTGTAGTACCTCAAGCTTTGAGCTCCACCTGCGCTGCTATAAAGAGATTACTTTACTCTTTGTGAACCCACTGAATAGAAGGTTGTGGGCCGGCAGCATGCCGTGTCTCTAACCACAATCCTCTTACTTATCCCCCTTGAATGGTTTCTGACAGGATCCCTTCATCTGAGCTATCAAGCCTTAGAAGGCCGGCCAAATCCCATTGTGCTAATTGGTGGTCACAGACTCTGTGATCTTCTGCCAATCCCCAGACCATTTGAGCCCTAGAGGAGACTCGCTTTATGTCCCTGTGTCAATCCCCTGAGCCCAAGCACTTCTAGTGGTGGAATACTTTACATAATAAATGTCAATGCATGGGTCCAACGGTCTTGTAGGTGAAAGGCTCTGTATCCTGTACCATCGCCTCCCTAGCTTTGCCGCCGATGAGGCACTGGAAGTGAGAATGAGGCAGTCATTGAAGATAGTACTGACAAAGTTCTTTTTGGGCCAGTGGCTTGGTACGATGCCCTTGGACATTAGACACCAGAGCTTGTAGCATGATGGCCTCACCTGTGGGAACTGTGGTTGAGAAATGAAGGCTCAGAAATGAACTGTGTTGGAAGGGTGTATGAGGTGGCACCGGCTATGGTGCAACCCAACGATACTGGAGGAAAAACAGTTCGTTCATATAAATAATATCTCTTGACTACACGCTAGAAATACGTATGTCTGAATACATGTCAGTGGGGTTATTGTTGTCCAGCAGACCTCCAAGGGGAGGTTCTTGGCATCATCAGCACTAAGGGTTGTAGCCTTTGTGGCTGTAGTTTTGTCACTGTCCTCTGTCATTGCCATCAGGTGGAAGCCTTCAGTTGAGATTGTGGTGTACTACGTCGATACGATTGGTATATAATATCACAGAGGAACCAGACAATGCCTCCCTTTGGTACCAGAGGTTCTCCTGGATCCCTAGATGAGGAACAGTAGCAGTTAAAGGTCCTGAGATGTGGCAGCGGCTTCTGGGCGACTTTGCATTGGAGTCAGCTGTGTTTCAGGGCACCAGTGCATGAACTCACTGATGGAAAGGGAGCCCGTTCAGGTGGAGCGGGCTACAGCATCGGAGATGGGACCTGAAGACTTGATGGCCATTGGTCTGAGTACTTAGTTCCATTATGGGGTGAGAAGGGGATTGGCAGTGGGATCTGGAGCTGGCTCATCAGCCAGTCTCCTGTCAGTGCACTGGGCCTTCCTTTGGGTGAAGCTACAGGGGCTCTTGCCAAGTAGAGTCACTGCTTGCATGTGGTGAGTGAGGTGGCTGCCAAGCCCAGGATCACCTGCTGCTCACCAGGGTGTTATGGTCAACACTTTGGATCGATATCTGTGGGTCTCTGACAAATATCTGCTGGGATTCTTTCCTTGTGCATCCGGTTCAAGGAAACATATCCCATGACTGGCCGAAGGCTCAGGACCCAGAGAAACATAGGCTCTAAGCATCAAGGGATCTTGAGGGGCTCCCTGCAGGAAGATCGGCCATCTGGGCATACACTCATGTATTAGTCGTGAACATTCAGTCTCTCGAGGCTACGTGGATTCACACAGCACCAGTCACCCAGGCCGAATCAGCCTTAGAGGGGAAGAGTCTATGCACATGTGCCAGCTGCCTGTACCACAGAGCCGGAGAGGAGCTAAACTCTGAATCTTGAGTAACTCCTCTTCCCCCCCATTCAGGCCTAGTGATGGCAGGCCCTGTACTCTGCCACAATTGGAAGAGCCGCCCAGAGGGGAGACATGTATCTTTGCACCAATCCCCTACACCCTGCACAGCGTCCCTGTGCCATCCATGAGACCATTCAGATTTAAAGGTGGCAGGCTCTGCGGCCTTGTTAAAATTCTCTGAGGCACTCAGTCGCGGAGATGACAGGGGCTGCATTTCCGGTCCAGCCCACTGAGTATTTCCTGTCCTAGAAGTGACATGCGCTGTATAACACTGCCATGTTCGCATTAAGGCCTTGACGTGGCATGTATTCAATATATTGCACGTGGCACTAGTATTATTCCGTTTGAATGCAAACCAGTTGCCTGAATAAATGGTATGTTTAAGGGAACGGAGGAGTGCTTAGTAGACTTGTTTGGAGGAGCACAGGGAGACGGGCGGTTGGGGCAAGGGAAATGACGTGGTGGGCGAGGCGGGGAGAATCACAGTTATGTTGAAATTGAATAAAGACAGTCATGCATGTGAACGCTCCGTGTCAGTAAGTTATTTGAATGCGTCACAAACGGTTGACCAGGCCTACCCGAGACCGCAACACTGGCGACGAGGCGGACGACCAGACGTGCAGTGCAGAGCAGGAGAAGTCATTAAATCGGGCAGGTACCTGGAGGTACCGCCCTCCTGCAACTGTGCCGGAGCACGGAGCAGAGTGACTGCGCAGCCCGAATGCTGGAGCGCCGTGCATAACTCTCCTCATTCCATGCGAAGAGGGCGTGGAGCCGGCCCGGGCTGCAGCGGTGAATCACGCCATGTCATCGAGCAGGAATCTGCTCTCATCCCTGGCTGCGGCAGTGAAATCAAGTAAGCCGCATATAACCAGTGAGTCAGCTGGAGCCCGAACGGGGGCTGAGCAGCAGGAAGCACTCATGGCGAGTGCATTTGGGGTGGCAGGCCCCATCAATTACACCTCTCACGACAGATGAGGCTCGTGCCTGAATAAGGTGGCCATCCTGTCCAGCTGGGAGGTTGGAGGTGTGTCAGGGACACACAGCACGCTACGGTGGATGCACCCAAGGGCAGGAGGCCCCACCAACCTGGTCACTCCAACTGATGGTGCTCGTGCCTAAGATAGGCAGCCATCCCAGCATACTGTGAGTGGGTGGTTGCGCAGGGACACACACTGCACCATCCATCCTCCCCTGGGTGTCAGGGAGAGAGCCAGTGAAGACAGAATGTCAGGGCAAGATGACAACCAAGGGGCAGAAGCCCAGGGTCAAGGACAACCTGCACCAGATCCGCAGGCAGTGGATCAGACCCCGTACAGGCTACCGGACACGCTGGCAGCCCAGATGCCAGGCGCATTTGATGTTACCGACACCAGCAACATGGGTTCCTGGTCGACCAAGTGGATTAGAGACTTTGATCTATACATGGGTGCCACAGGGTCCATAGAAGACGAACGCCAAATGTGCCTCTTAATGCTGGCAGTGGGCTCCGCCACTTGCGACCTCATCGATGAGATGCCCCCTGACTCCATCGACTTCATTCTGGACTTAAATGATTGTTGGCAGCATACTTCACACCACACACCAACGTGGTCTATAAGAGCTATCTCTTCCATAGCACCAAGCAAACCAAAGGTGAGACCATGGACGCCTATGTCATGAGATTAAGCACAAAAATGAAGCACTGTTATTTTGCCAACTACTCCAAGACCGAGGCACTACAATCACAGATCATAGTGGGATGTGAATCTCAAACATTTAGGAGAAAATTGCTACAAAAACAACGCACGCTGGGCGGAATACTAGTGCTGGCCCGGGCAGAGAGAGCCATAGACTCACTGGTGGAGAGTTTCAACAATCCCACACCAGGTGAAAACATCCATAGACTCCAGCTCGAAATGAGGGTGGAAGAGCTATTTTGCTACAAATGCAGGTTTGAGTACCCCCACAACGGCGTCTGTCCCGCCATCGGCCAGCGCTGCGCCACGTGTGGCGAAGAAGGGCACTTCAAATCAGTCTGCAGACTCTTCCGAGACAAAGGGAGAGATCGAGCAAGAGACACACCACCCAGACCCAAAGCAAAGACCATCCCTCCGTCAGGGAGCCACCCTGGCACTACATCGCAAGGACCATCAAGTCAGACACCCCCAGAGCCAAGAGAAAGGGACTCAGGAGAGGGCAGACAAAGACAAGAGAGAAGAGACAGAAGGAGATATGTCACGCGCTCGAGGCCAGAACGAAAATCAAGGCGCCACATACGCTATCTAGTGGAACAATCGGCTTCTGACTCTGACCCCAGCTCATAGGAAAGTGACCAAAAGAAAAGGCATACTTCTATGCACTAAGAAATCCCATGGCCATGGCGCATAGTCCGACTCTCATCATCAAACTGAATGAGCAACCCACGGAATTCCTCATTGGCACTGGGGCCACGGTGAACCTGGTGAGCAAACACATCTTCAAAGAGCTGCCACAAAAGCCAAAATTGAGCCCCGCAACAGTAGACATATACACCTATGGCACTAAGACTCCTCTCAAATGACTAGGACAATTTGATGGCATGTGTCAATACAAGGGACATGATAAGAAAATACCCATCCACGTCCTAGCGACAGAAACTGACAGTGGGTGTGTCTTAAGTTTCAAGGCAGCTGCGGACATGGCACCCATCCACATTCTGTACAACATCATGGTCCACAAGTGTATTGACCCCGTGGAGATGATCAACAACCTATATCCGTGGATATTCAGGGGCATTGGCAAATTAAAAAACAGACAGATAAAACTGCACATAGATGAGTCTGTATGCCCTGTAGCACAATATTACTGAGGGATCCCCGTTAACATCCAAAAAAAAGGTGGAAGACGAATTGCACAAGTTACTCGAGCAGGACATCATCGAGCCGGCCACCAGCCCTACCACCTGGGTGTCCCTAATAGTCCCAGTTCCCAAGAAGGGATCAGACGCAATTCGGTTATGTGTGGACATGAGGCAACCCAAACAAGCCATACAGAGGGAGAGACACTTGGCCCCGGACATTAGAGACATGATCCACTTCCTGAATGGGGCCAAAGTGTTCTCCAAACTAGACCTGCAAAAAGGGTTACTATCAACTCGTTCTGAGCCCTGAGAGATGGAATATCACCACTTTTGTCACTCATCTGGGCCTTTTCCGCTAGAAGAGACTAATTTTCGATGTGTCCTCGGCCGCGGAAATATTTCAAGCCTAGGTGCACAAAATTATAAAACACATACGGAACTGACCGAACTGCCTCAACTATAGAAACGATATCCTGATCTTCGGCAAGGACGTCAACAAGCATGATGAGGCTCTCATAAAGGTGTGCAAGGCACTGGAGGCAGCAAATCTCACACTAAACTGCGACAAGTGTGAGTTCCGGAGGAGCACGTTGAGATTTTTCGGGCACATCTTCTCGGAGTCGGGCATGACACCAGATCCCGAAAAGGTAGCTGCGCTGAACTAAACCGCACCCCCGGCAAACGTCTCAGAGCTGCGCTCTTTCCTAGGGCTAGCCAACTACTGTACACGCTACATCAAGGACTTTTCGACAGTGAGCGAGCCACTAAGACTTCTAACGAAACAGGACACCACATTCCACTGGTCTGACACATGCCAGAAGGCCTTTGAAATCATCAGGGAAAGAGTTGCCAAGGTGGAGAACATGTTGTGTTACGAACCCGGTCGCCAGACCGAACTAACGGTGGATTCCAGCCCCGTGGGACTAGGGGCCATACTGGTGCAAGTAGACCCCGGAGACCCCTCTTGAACACATGTGGTCGCATACGCCAGCTGGAACCTCTCCACTACTGAGCAGGCATATTCCCGGGCCGAGAAGGAGGGTCTCGCTGTGGTATGGGCGTGTGTGCACTTCCATCTCTTCCTATATGGCAAACCTTTTCGGGTCATCACAGATCATCATGCCTTACTATTCCTCTATGGCAATCCACAGGCAAAAACGCCGCCTTGAGTAGCTTGGTGGGGACTAAGGCTACAGGACTATGCCTTCGAGAGATTGTCCACCGGCCAGGAAAAGGGGAAAACCCGGTAGACTTTCTTTCCAGAAGGCACCGGGAGGGGTGCACTCCAGAACCCTAATTGGTGGATGGGTACCTTCGGTACCTCATACATCAAACCATCCCGCAAGGGATTGACACCGAGATGATAGCCCGGGAGACAGAAAATGACACGGTGTGCCAAATCATCTGTGAAGGTCTGGCATGTGGAGGAGAGCCAGAGAGAGGGGGAGAGTGGCCGGGGATCCGGTACACACTGAAGTAGAACGACTGGTGCAGGTAAAAGATTAACTGGCGCTCTTGGTTGATCACCTCCTTCTGAAGGACTGCAAGCTAGTCATTCTGCCATCATTATGGGCGAAAGTCATCGAACTTGCCCATGAGGACCACTGAAGAATGGTGTCGACCAAGCGCATGCTTCGCCAGAAAGTCTGGTTTCCCAGCATGGACTCCATGGTCGAGGAAGCCCTAAAGTCCTGCACCATGTGCAGTCTCATCACGCCTAACCGACACCCGGAGCCTTTGAACATGTCGGAACTTCCACCAGGAATATGGGAAGCGGTGGCCGCAGACTTCTTCGGGCCCATCGAAGGAGGGAAGTACGTGCTAGCATGATGGACGAATACTTCCGATATCCGGAGGCTCAACTCATATCCTTGAGCACCGTTCACCACGTCATTCCAGCCCTAGACCGCATCTTCTCTGCATACGGGATTCCCAGAGTGCTCAAAACAGATAATGGACCCCCATTCAATGGGCATCAGTCCACACAATTTGCGAACTACTTGGGGTTCCATCATCGGAAGGTAACCCCCTTGTGGCCTCAGGCAAATGGAATGATAGAGCGATTCATGGCCCGCCTGAAATGGGCGCTCCAGATATCGAAGCTCATGGAGCAGCCTTATGAACAGGTACTGAACCAATTGATGAGAGACTATCAGGGCACTCCACATAGCACCACAGGGAAAACACACGATGAAGTGATGTTTGGAAGAGACATCCAAACAAGAATCCCACAGGCCAAGAAGGATGACCCTGCACCGGACATAGACAAGGAAATGAGGGAATGTGAGGATGCCGCCAAGGAGCACATTAAAGCATATGCGGACCTGCGTAGAGGGGCAAGGGTGCCCCAGATCCAGGTGCGAGACGTTGTGGCTGTAAAACAACCCCAGACCCAAAAACACACCTCTATCTTCCTGGAGGAACCGCTACTAGACACTCAGAAAAAGGGATCCATGATCACGGCGCAAAGCACGGGAGGGCCCGTCACCCTAAATTCATCCCGCTTTAAGGAAATCCCACTGTTGGGATTATGACGACTAAGTGGGCAGGTGCTCGTCCCCATTGACTATGCCTCAGACAATCTATATCAAGGTGATCATGGAGACACAGAGGACTCAGATCTAGAAAGCCCCGTGGGTGGCGAGGCCACTGGAATTCCTCCAGAGTGCATCGGTGCACGCCCACAGCGTGCTCGGAACAAGCCACGCGATGTATTGAAGAAATGGGCTAAAGACCCACACCAGACGTCCACCTGTTGTGAGAGCTTGGTGACTGTTTAAAAAGGAGGAAGATGTCACGTTGATGTTTCCATGGGCACGGGGAGGCGGGCAGTTGGGGCAAGGGAAATGATGTAAGAAAGGGAAGTGACGGGCTGGGGGAGGCGGGGAGAATCACAGTTATGTTGAAATTGAATAATGACAGTTATACACGTGAACACTCTGTGTCCGTGAATTATTTGAATGCGTCACGCAGCTGACCGAGCCTACCAGAGACCGCAAGTATATGTAGGTCGGTATTACCTCAAAGTATAGAGCACTGCTGCAGTACTGCTCTGTGCATTAGACAAAGGACTACTGATTCGCATAGATCCCGGAAGTACAGAGAGGCACAGGAAACACTTCTTCATTTGCAAGACCTGTCAGCCAAGGGTGTATTAAACAGTGGAAAACGACTTAGTTCAAAACACAGATCATGCAACCGCAGTGCACAATTCCTAATATTTACAACCTACGTAGGAACGCTTTAACCTTCCACACCAGACGTTGAGAATGTTAGCCAACCAACAATATGGCGAGAGGTCTGCTGCCGTGCCAGGGTAGGCAGACCCATACCTGAACCCGGTGAGCGGGCAAGAACTTCCCCCGGTCCTGGGACATCATTTGGGTGTCGCCAGGGGTCACAGTTGTGACCCCTGAGGTCTCCCTTGCTAGCCCTGCGGTCTCCCTTGCTACCACTAGAAAAAAAGATTGATTGTTTTACTTCTTTTTTTTAACTCTTTTTTTATGTACGCTCCTGGGCTGTGGCCAGTGTCATATGGCTCTTTATTTTTGGAGTGGCTAACTTTCTTGTGCAGGCCTCTTAAAAAAAACGGGGTTCCACAGGTGTGCCACTTTGAGCAGTGCCGCTAAATAAAAAAAGAATTGAAATAACACATCATTTTTCATTCTGGAATTCTATCCAATAATTTCTAGATTCATAAAGGTTTATTTCCAGGCACACTTCAGGTGGTGAGTCACTGATTTAGCCTGTTCATAAACACCTTAACTCTGCCTTTCACTCTTCTGAGGTCGATAAATGAGTACCAACACAGGCTGGGTGATATTGTATGTATATTTGATCTATATAACGTGCTTAAGCGTAAATGCTATATAATAACACATCATTATCATTTGGCCTTGGACGTCTGCTTGCATTCACAGTAATTTGGTAATATGGTCCTATACACACGGATATTAACGATACATATGGTGATCCATTCTTGTATGAAATATATATAACATTATAGTGATATAGCAATCATATTTTTTGTAGTGTACTTAGAAACAATATGTGATGTCCCTTCCTGTTTTGTCAAGGGGTGACAGGTCGTGTTCCATCACTTCCAGTGATGTCACTTCGAGGTGGGGGGTCAAATGACATCACTTCCTGTGATGTCATCAGAGGGCAAAGGTCATGTGATGTCACTTCTGCTACCCCTGGCATTTTGGTGAAATGACGTGCCTGCCCCAGTCACGTCTGCAAACTCACATACATGAGGGTGAGCCCCCAGTCCGATGCTTGAGAGCCTTGTGGGACCAGAAACCTTGGCCACCTTTCAGAACCACGGGACGGGGCTCACGGCACTATCTACCTCTCTGCTCCTCAAATTAGAGTCACTTTGCCAAGAGCTCCGGTCACAGGAAAAGCAGAAAATGAAATCCTGTCAAATTCTTTTATCCCTGCTGCCCTTATTATCAATAAGATACAGACGGGCTCCCAATGTAAACTCTGGCAATAGATTAGATCAGTAGGAAGGAGGGTCCCTGGAGTATGATCCAGTGTATGCGGGCAGCGGGCATCCAGGAGCCCAATGCAGGGGCACTTCCCAGCTTTAAAGGACTAGGGCCAATACCTAAGCCCCACATGGCCCTGCTACTGCACTGCTTCTGCTTCCCTCGTGGCTGAACCTCCTCAGTAAGCTCGGATCCGCTGAATGGAAGTGATGTCACGCAGTCCCCCAGCTAACGGCACCAGAGCACCCTCCCATCAGATGGGTAAGGTGCAGCCCTCGACCTAATGCCAGCAATGATACTCATGTTTTCATAACAGCAAATTACTTATTTCAAAACACAGATCACTCCGCACCACAGCACAAGTGTCAATTTTCGCAACTGGGAGGACAGCGGTTGCTGCTTCTCCTGCTAGATTTTGAGAACTGTGCCCAACCAATAACATGGCATGGGATGTGCTCCCCACATCCTATTTGTATTTGTATTTGTATTTGTTTTATTTGTAGAGCGCGCCTGGCCCAAAGGCGCCTGGCCCAAAGGCACCTGGGCACATATAAGGCCCCGATAAGGGTGCGGATTAATTTCTATTAATTGTTGACAGGCGGCAGTTTTCCCAGGGCCATCACCTGTACACAAAGGACCAGTTCCCCCACCCCCCATCAAATGCCTATGATCGTTGCACCAGAACCCCAGAGTGCAGTCATAAATACAGACGGGGAATCCTGGCACTGTTTACAACTGGACTCCACAAAGGAGTATGACTCCAACAGGAACTCTGCCACAGGGCGTGGAGGACCTATTGAGGTTTCAGCCGCCTCCTGCAATTGACTAATCTCAGAAGACCTGAAAGTCTGTTTGATATGTGTACCACATCTCGGTGGAACATGTCCTCTCCCAGTTTCAAATTGAATGTACATTCTTTAGTCTCTCAGTCAGCATTAGTTTATAGAGATATGCATAAAAAAAATTCATACTAATCAGAGTTTAATTCAAACAGACCCACATGGGGCCTGACTGCAGAGGCTAACAAAGAAGACCGGAAATCCCAACACATTTTCTTATGCACTGTGTGAACCTGAAGCCAGCTCCCACCCTTAGTGTCAATTGACAGTGAAATGTGATGTCTGGGACTGCATGTTTACAGTAGTCATCCCCGCTGTGGGACCAGATTGAGAAGGTACGAGAATGTGGTTTAGAGGAGCCAGAAAGTATGGTCTCATTACAGCATCAAGGGAGACCTGTCTTTTGAATCTGGAACCACATAGAGCTCCATTAACAAGAGGTACTCTTTGATCCACAACAGACAGGAAGATAGGTGGGACTTAGTATTGCATGTTTTCACCTCTTTACATTTTCTGTTGCAAAGCACTCTGGTTATGAACTGACGCATAAAGGACATTGTTGGGGGGGCCCCAGTATTGGTTCATGTGGTCCATTTGGCTTTAAAAGAGGGCTGAGCCCCTCGTTTGGCAGATCAACTGAAGGCTTCACCAGAAGCAGAAAGAAGAACCCAGCATTGGACCTTGGCTGAAGGTACAGTCTGCCTTACATCTTCCACCAGTGAAGGAAGGCCAGGACTTCCAAGAGGGAAGCAAGATCCCTCCCCTAAACATTTCCTAGAGAACAGAGGGAGATACTGAACCCAGAAGACCCTAAAGCAGCTCCAGAACTGGTACCCAGCCAACATACAGCATGCTCTGCTAGGCTCTGTAGTAAGTTTTCAAGGTGGGAAGTGCCAGAGAGTCCCTGAACCATACCAAGGACAAGGCAGCTGTCTGTAACACTCTCCTCAGCTTTGGGCCGTCCACCTTAAAGGATGACATGACTCCAGTGAAGAAGCTAGGAGGAGTTCATCGACAAGCATCTACCGACGTCTGCCTTAAAGGACACTTTTGAGCCAGTCGTGCCCCTTGAGCAGCAACCAACTGCACACAGTCACTAAAGCCATCCGAGGTGCCTCAACCAGTGTTTCAGAACCTTCGACCAGCACTGAAACAACAATTCCTGACCCCGAGCCACTGTGTAGGTCCACCTGCAGCCATCTGTCCGGCCTCCCTCACCGAACTGCCTGCTGCCTGATACCCATCTCTTGTCTTGAACTCTGTCGCAGATGCTGCAAAGTGCCCTAAAACCTACTCGACCCCGCCGATGACAAAGAACTCCTACAGCACAATGTACATTGTGGTTCTATCCTGCTGGTCCTACTACGAAGGCTCATAGGGATATTTATGACCCATCAATCCCTTTGTGTTGAAACTAAGGATCCTTGAACTATTGCGATTAATGATTATACCGACTACCCTCCTTTCAGTATCCAGAGTGCATCCCTTTTCCTTTTTTGAAACTGTCTGTCCTGAGCATTCCTACACAGGGTGGGTTGTATTTTGTAGTGTGCTAGAACTGTCTGTTGTGATAATAATAAAGTTGATATTTTTATACAATCTTGACGGGACAGTCCCTCTTATCATTGGGTAATAATTGTATTTTCAACGTGTTGCAACTAACCCACAATCTACGACCTTGCAGAAATTAGCCTGCAGTTCCGTCCATGTTACCAAAATTGGACAATGAGGTTTATCCAATCCGATAACTTTATTTTTCCTGAGTGCCATAAAAGATGAATGCAACACAGTATAAAAAAGTACAAACAGATATAAAAAAAATTAAAAGATGGCAGTTACATCTCCAATAAAACCACTTGCCACAACCAACAACCCCCACACAAAGTAGTTAAAAGAATATTAAATATTACTTAACAGTAGTCTTCTCTTTTTAAAAACAGAAGTTAAGATATCAGACACAGCCATCAAAGAGGAATAAGAAGAGCAGCATGTTAGTGCATCAAGGGCCATTAGAATAGATTGTGCCTATTGGCGGATCCATAGTGGCCTGAGCCATTGCGACCTCTCCACAAGATGAAATGGGAAGAAGGAAAAAAATATGCCTTTCATCTTCAGTTGCATCAAGGCAGAGTGGGAAAATAGACGATGTACAATCCTTGCTCCATTTGGTAGTAGAATAGGCCAGTGGAAGGATGCCCAAATGAAACTTTGCATACCAACTTTTAAGGTTGGGGGTCAGTTTATAATCTAAATATGCTTCCAAACCCCAATCATTTTTGAACTGCAAAAAAAACCCGGACATTTTCCCTGCTAAGCAGCTGTCGGTCATCTTACTCCAATCACACTAATTAAAACATTTATTGACAAACCTTTGCATCCTGCCCCGAACTTTTGGGGGTTTTCCCATAGGTCCGCAAGCCCAATACCGGCTAGCATACTTCTTACATGTCTAAACCATAGGAGTTATCTTCCACTTGGTGTGAGGAATACCTCAAATAAACCTTCCCGATATAACATGAGGGCTTCAGTGTTCCAGATACATAGCCAATATAAGATGGGCTGAAGCATAATAACATATTTGATTTCTATTATACCAAACTCACATGCCACAGGGGTGGATGGTGCACTTGAAGGAAGGTCACAGAGAGTTTTCAAAAATCACTTCTTGGCTGTCTGGATAGATGTGTAGTCACCATAACCCCATAATTCTGCTCCATCTGTTACTGCAGGTATTGTTTGGGCCCGGAGAAATTTTGAGGGGAATTGAGAGTGCCTCATCATCCAGACAGTTCACATGACTCGAGATTAACCCAAACTGGCGTAGATGATTTAATGAGCTTTTTTCAACCTGGTTAAACAATTTCAATTTGTTAGAAAAGATCAGCCCCAAGTAGCCAAAAGACTCCACTGACTCCAATATCCGGGAGTTCAAATGAAAGCTCACACCCAAACAAGTCTTGCGCCCAGCCTAAAGTCACTGCATGTTTTTTGCTGTGGAATAATTGATGTGCAGACATTTTGCAGAACACAGTTTATCAAAAACATCCAATTGAATCTGCAGCCCCATCTGAGTTTTAGACAACAAAACTGCATTGTCTGCAAACAAAAGGAGGCACCATTTGTAGTTTCCCAATCTCATGGCATCCATAGCTGCTACATGCAGTGCAGGAACCATACTATTAATATATAATGAAAATGGCAGTGGGGCCAAAACACATCCCTTTCTGACACCAATGCCTATGGAAACTGTGCCAGTAGTCTCTTCATATGGCCCCATCAAATCCGTGCACTGTTGTCAGAATACAATGACTTGATAGCTTTAACTAGGGTTGGAGGAATACCCACTTCCTTCAAAACTATCCATAGAAGATCCCTTGGCACAGTATTAAAGGCAGTTTGCTGATCCGCAAACGCCAGATACAGGCTCTGGAAGCTGAGGGTCACATATTCCCGACAGATGAGGTTTAGCCTCATCGCCTGGTCTGATGTAGCAACCCCAGGCCTGAAACCCGCCTGGACATGCGATAGGATACCTAAGTTATCCTCCCAATCCTCCATAAAATGGAGAACCACCCAGGAATACATTTTTGCCAAGGAGTCTATCAAAGAATTAGGCCTATAATTGGAATGTTGATCCCTGTTACCTTTTTTAAAGACCGGGAGAATGGCCGCCTCCCTCCAACTAGATGGAGGTGTGTTAATCGAAAAAATACCATTATAACATTTTGTTAAGAGGGGGATCCAAACTACGGTGCACTTCTGAAAAGATCAGAGGGAATAAAATCTGGACCTGGGGCCTTGCCACATTGTTGCCCATAAATGGCCCGTTTTTCCTTCCAACGAGGTTTATAATTTGCTTGTGTTTCCAATCTGTTCGGATCCCTTCTGGTGTACTAGAGGTGTGAGGCTGGTTGATGGTTTAGAAACCGATATTCATCCCTGGACCATTGGTGCCCCGGAGCTTAATTGGTCACACTCATGAGGTACCTATAAGTACCATTTTACTACTTTGGCAGGTGGCAGGGTGTGCATCAGGATCTGAAAGGAGACCCAGAAGTTAGACTGCCACCTGCCCTCTGACCCCCTCCTAGCTCTGCCACTGGACCTGTGCTGTGTGTGGCTGTCACAGACTGAACATTCTCAACTAGTTGAGATAAGATTCTGTCATTGCCATGGAAAAGACATTATAACAGCTAAAATAGAACATACAACCCAATGTAGTGAGACGCCTACCTCGCAGTTCTCTCTGAGGAGGTAGGTCCCATCCAAAAGGAGTCTGAAGAAATTACATCGGCCTCTGTTCCTTTAAATCCAAAGGGCAGAACACACACCTTGTTGAAAAGAAACCTTGAGAGTGGTGGTCATGTCCAAATGCAATACAATCCGGCAACCAAGGCCCCTTGGTCTTACTGCACTCTATTCCTTCAATGCCTCCAACAGACAGTAGCTAATCACCTATGTAGCTCCCAGAACCAGTAAGGTCCCTTTTCCATATTCATCAGTTTTGAACCACCTAATATAACGGCACTCTTCAACTGTGCTCTGCAAGGTCTCCTCCCCAGAATTACACTCAGACATGGACCATGATACTTGCTTACATATTTGGAAGGCTTGATTGAAGGACAGGGGTATTCTACCTTTTTTTGTCCACTGGTATTCTACTCCCTCCTCTCCTTTTCTCCCCCTTCTGCTCTCCTTTCTTTCACAGACCATGGTCTAGTTCTCTAGGCACAATATCCCACCTCTCGAGACATGCTTCAGCACCTAAAGACCACTCTGGTGGTGATGTATGAAGGGTAAATGCCTTATTAATTTACATGACATAACATTATAAACTGTTTTGAACAAAGCTAACTCATGTGAGGATGCACACAATTTCTGGAGTCGTTTATGAATTCCTAGAAGACAACAATGACACAATTAAAGGTCTCATGGACATGCTGCCTGCTTAATTCACCACAAAGACAAATGGAAGTTATGAACATCACGTATTCTACTCAACATCACAAAATAAAGGTGAATCCATGTGAAAGAAAGTAAAAATAAAACACTCTGGCCCTCATTACGACCCTTGCGGAAATCGACCGACCGGACCGCCATAGCGTAAATAGCGTTTCCGCCATTGCACGACGGAGCAAAGTGCGGCTCATTCCGACCCATGGGGCACGAGCACCACGCCATGGCGGAAGTGCAAAGTCCGCGATGGCGGAAATGTCCCCAAAACGCCCCTCACCGCCGTCGTACGGCGACCTAGGTGCAATACCGCCACCGGACATAGCGGTCACCGCAAAGAGCGGCAATCGGAAAATACGGTGACCGTAAATATACGGAAACGGAAGCAAAAACATGGTCCCGGAACGGGAAACAGCACGCCGTACACCTATAAAAGCAGAACATTCACACAACCATTAAAAATACAACCCTGAGAGACATCCCAACCCGACATCCACCCTAGTGAAACCAAAACAATGGGAAAAGTAGCGAAAAAAGCGTGCGACCGCAAGCGGCAGGTCCACTTCTCACGTGAGGAACTCACGGTGCTCACAGAGACCCTCCAGGAGAATGCTGCCGTCGTCTTCTCGACGCAAATGACCAGGACGGCACTTGCGAACAAGAAGGCCATATGGGCCCTGGTGGCACAGCGGGTAAGTGCGGTGGGGACCGCACCCCGCAACCCACAGCAATGCAGAAAGCGATGGGACGACCTGCGGATCCGCGTCCGTAGCATACTTTCTGCCAACCGAAACATTGCCACAGCTACCGGGGGAGGATCGGAATCACCCATCAAGCTGACCCCCTGGGAAGAAATCTGTGCCTCCACCATTGGAATGGAGACCATAGAGGGAGTCGGAGGGATGGAGAAAGGAGTGCAGACATCCGAAGAATCAGGTAGGTGGCCCAAATAAAACTATGCTAAAACCACAATGTCCAATCATGTGAAGTACCATGTGTCCACATAGTGCAACAGAAACACATGTCCAGGAGAACGTCCACTTACATTGGCCTGATAGCGGACATTAAAAGTCAAATTAAATAAATAAATAATTAAAATTCCTAAAAACACCCTCTACACGTGCAGCAGGCACCCCCTAACTGCAGGCTGCAATACAACTGCACCCTCAATCCATACAAAAATGAAACTACCTCCAAGGCCCTGACCCAAATCACCCTCAGGTACCACCCCAATGCATGTGATACATTGCCATTCCAATTTCCACAGACCCATTAATAACGCTCGCCCTCCTTTACTCCACCACAGGGTCCGATTCAAACGACGAGCTCCAGGACACCCCTACCAGCACACCTGCAAAGAGGGCCAAGACCAACGGCCAAAGACCCTCCACCTCAGCTGCACGCATCAAGACACGGCTGCAGCACAAATCAAGTGGCAGCACACAGGAGGGGACTCCAACAGGCACCCCAGCAGCCAGCATGGCCACAACACCACCACCACCACAGGCCACCCCAATGGATGCCACAGAAGGCACTGCTTCTGGTGGCAGCAGCACCATAGGTGACACTGCATTAATGGCAGCATGCTCTGACACAGAAAACGGTGATGTCGATGTACGATCCATCCATGACCTGTCTCAATCCCCCTGTTTGTTTCATCCCGTACAACATGAGGATACCACGCAGGGGCACTCACAAGACGACGACTGGCCATCTCCCACAAGCCCTGTGTCAAGGCAACATGAGGTGATCAGCCCCTCTGTGACACCACCGCAAATGGCCATGGCCCAGCAGAGGCAACAGTCCCTCGACCAGGTGATCGAGCAACAGCAGCAACTGGCCACACTCCTCAAGGAGCATGCTGATGAATGTGGGGGTACCAAGGCAGCCATAGAAACATGTACAGAGACACTGAGGGCAGAAATGGAGAGAAGCACCGAGAGCCTGAGAGAACAAATGGAGAGAAGCACCGAGAGCCTGAGAGTACAAATGGAGAGAAGCACCGAGAGCCTGAGGGGGGAACTGCATGCGACGTCCAAAGACGTATGTGCTGAACTTGCCGCTGTGCGCCGTGTGCTCACTGAGCTCTCACAAACCCTTAGGGACATGCATGGACGTGAGCAGGCAGAGACATCATCCGTTGCAAGTTCCGTCCAGGGCAGCCCCCAACGTAGATCTGGGAGGAACCTGCGCTCCACAGGCAGGGGTGCCCCTGATACCCGGAGAGGGGGCTTGCAATAGCGACTGCCCACTGACAATGAGCATCTTTGGACACTGGTGTTCGGGGGGGAGGTAGGAGGGTGGAGGGGGTGTGTTGGGCTTACTTGGGTGGCGGGTCGATAGGGTGTTTAACATGATATCACATATGCCATGAACAATGCACGATCATACAATGAGATGCGTGGACATTGATCTTTGTGTACGAGGCCATTATAGGCGTACAGTCCATATAGTGCATGTTCCAGACACACACAGTGCCACAAGTCCCGTGTCCATGTATCAGCCACCAGGCGTGAGTGCTAGAAGCATGCATCTGTGATATGCTGACGAATGTCACGGCCCTCCTGTGCCTCGCAGACTCCTTGAGGTGCTGTCACATCCCCACCCTCATCATGACCATCTTCAGGTGCTTGCAGTTCTGCGTCAGGGGGCATGGGCACATTTCTACGTACGCACATGTTGTGTAGCATGACACATGCCATGACCATCTTTGCAACCTTCTCATGGCGGTACAGGAGTGCCCCGCCAGACCTGCTGAGGCAGCGGAAACGAGTCTTCAGTAGGCCGAATGCCTGTTCAATGACTACACGGGTACGTGAGTGGGCATGGTTGTAGTCCTCCTCATGCTGGTCCCGTGGGTTGTGGACTGGTGTAAGGAGCCATCTCTTCAGTGGATACCCGGCATCACCTGTATGTGGACAATGAAGGTATTTTGAGGAATGCCATTGCTACGTACGCACCCCCCCCTTTCCTGCCAGGTCATTGCCGCATCACATACCCCACACTATCATGCTTGAAATGAGACTCACCGAGTAGCCAGGATCTGTTCCCTTCGTGTCGCTCCATGTAGCGTGGTATAGTAGAGTTCCTCAAGACCATAGAATCATGGGTTGATCCTGGGAATCGGGCACAACAATGTGTAATGATCCTGTAGGAGTCACACACCATTTGTACATTCAGGGAATGAAATTGTTTTCGGTTGCGGTACTGGGCCTCCATGGCATGTGGGACAACCAATTCCACATGGGTGCAGTCGATGGCACCAATGCAACCCGGTATGCCGCCAAGTGCATGGAATCCCACTTTTGCGTTCGTAATTTCCTGCTCCGAGCGTGGTAGAGAGATGTAGTCGTCTGCGTGCAGCAGGAGGGCATCGAGCACTTGCAATAGTGTCCGTGAGAACAGTGGCTGTGAAATGCCATGCAACTGTCCGACTGTGTGCTGGTAGGTCCCTGTGGCCAGGAAGTGGAGTACAGACACCACCTTCAGTAGGGGTGGGATGGCGGTTGGGCTATCTATCATGCTGACAAGGTCAGCCTGTGTCATGTCCACAATGGCGGTTATGGTGTCCCGGTCCAAACGGTAGAGGGTGTGGATCTGCTCATCAGTGAGGTTGAACGGATGTGCTCGGAGGTGTGGGATAGCGGGCTGCCTGCGTGGTGGTAGTGGCTGTGCTGGCGGCCCTTGCTGGCCCTGCCTTGCCCTCCTCCTCCTCCTCCTCCTCCTCCTGCGTCTCCTCCGTGCGGCCGGTTCTAGTCGGTGTTCGTCTTCTTCTTGAAGTTGGAGTACTTGCAGTGCTATCAGGTCCCCCAGGGCCAACATGGCTAGTCCTGCCGGTAGCATTTCGGAGTGGGTGTGGTTGTGGGAGGGGGTTGGGTGTGCAATTAATGTGTTTCCAGGCTGTATGGCCTCCACCTGTGGTGATTCATTCCACCTGTGCAAGCTGCTCTCCCCTTTGGGCGAGCACGTCCCGCACACAACGCTGCAATTCGACGAATGGCATCTTGCCATTACAATCATGTATTTGTACCCGATGGCAGTGTAGCATTGGTTGATATGTTCATTCTGCTTTGGTCCCATTGTTTCACATACTATCTTTGCAGTCGCGAACAGACTTGTGAAGGGTCAGTGGAACGTAGTGCTCGAGTAACGGTGGACTCTCATGCAACACTGCACCGAGGTTCACCGACGGGCAGGGCGTCCCATTTGTGAGTGAAGGCAGTTGCCATTTTCACACACAGCCGCACTAGATGGATTAATTTGTGATTTCAAGCGGCCACAGATGCCTTTTCGACGTGATGTTGCAAATGAGGAATTCGAAGGACGGCGCTTTCGGTTTTCAGCTTGCGGCGAGGAGATGCCCACAGGTCTGACTGCGATTATAACGTTCTATTGTTCAATGTCCTTGGGACAGGGGCCATGGCGAGGATGCAATGATTGATATGAATAGTATGGGATGCGCAATAGCGAAGTGGGCGATAAGGCCGGACGTTCCCAATTACATGTTGCTTCACAACACTGGAATTACGGGCTGGGGGAACAGTGGATTTTGCAGGCTGCATTACGCACAGACTCAATGGAAGTTTCACATGTCATGTGAGTATGGAAGCAGGCGTTTGTGATAGTGTTTTCACCTCGATATAGATAGTTATGATTCGCTAGTGGTTTTTGGTTGGTGATGATCCTTTGGAGTGGGCTAGCATGCATATGGCTGTGGATTTGGTGTGATCATTGAAGTGAGTTATTCAAATGTAGTTTTGATGGCCATTCTATTCTTTTTCATTTCGTTTGGGTGACAGGTATCTCCTCCCCTTTTGCCACTGCCATCTGTATGCCACTCCTGCAGATGGATTTTACTCCCGACACCTGCTGCTTCGTGTTAATCAGTGGAGCAGCATTACGATCTTATGGGACGATCGCCAATGGGCCACATGCCCTTACGCAGTACTAGTGGCTAGGAGCAACATTTCGGCCTTTCAGCTGGACTAGTGTCTCCCTATTGGGACGGCCCTGCGGATCGAGGCGCTTCCATGTTGCCTTTTCGTACGAGAATGTAGCCCCTGTGTGCCATGAGGGTACAGGGCGTCACACAAGAAGTAGCTGGTCATTTATTGCGGATGCAGGCCACAATGGTGAAATGTATTTTGGAGTTCATGGCCTGATGGCTGTATGGGCTTGGTGAATTTGTTGTGCATTAAATTCCTATTCTGATATGAACCGTGTAGCGTTCTTCTTTGCAGGTGATGTGTCATATTCCTATTTGGGGAGCGATGTATTGTGAGGAGATCTGCATTGGGTTCCAGCTTCGGAGTATAGTTGCGTGGTACTGTGCTGGGCGCGTTTGCCTACGAAGCCCAGTGAGGTCAGGGATGTGGGCTGCCAATGTGACTGTTTTGATGATGTGATGCTCAGGGGCGGGGGAATGGCTTTTGTGTAACAGATGCCGGTCAGCCAGTTGGATTGGTGGTATGATGTGATTATCAGAATATGGCTGGTCACAGGTGCCTGTGTTTGCGTGCGTTTCTTGGAGGGAGACTGAGGTCATGTCCATTTGTGTGGCTTCTGTATTCGTGCCATCTGTGCCCTGCAGCTTCCATTGGCCCCTCTTGAGATTCATTTGTTCGTTGGCAGGCATGGATGACTTGTACATTTCACTGGTTGCATTGTGTGGCTTCATTGCACCTACGGGGAGTTGTACAATGTGGCCAGGGAGCGGTGTACAGGCACTCAGTAGGGCCGTTTACGGTTGGTTCGCGATGCCGTACTTCTCACCATGGCGGAATGGTACTTTCCGCCGTGCTTGATGGCGTTAGGTGCATGTCCGCTGGGGTCAGAATTCGCGTACCGTTGCGCCATGGTGGTAATTGCGGCTTGGCATGGCGCGCGCGCGCGTACTTGGTGCAGTTAGCGTTGGCGTTCACTGCGGTGTCGCTAATGGCATCATACTTTGCGGTGACGGGTCATAATCGCACCGAGCGCTATTCGATGGCGGTATTGCATTTCCGCCATCGTTTTTCGATTTCCGCCAGGGTCGTAATGAGGGCCTCTGACTTCAATCTCAACACAAATGATGAAGCTTTGAAAGCTCAAGTCATATCTTGCTGCAAATACTACATATTTAGTAAGAAGATACTCCAAAAGCCAACTCTGTAGAAGACATTCTAGCCATGCTGAATCATCAGCAGGTATGCAAGCAGAAACAATGGACAGGTCCACACCCTCAAAACCACAACCTGAGCTAGTGCACAAGATCAGTGCGCATCCAAAAACACCTAAGCCTGTAAAATAAGGCGGCTTCCGTTGTGGATATACATGAAAATATCCTGCAACAGGATCAGTGAAACACACGTGGGAAGAAATACAATTTCCAGTCTGTTTGTCAAGCCCCCATGCCTAAAAGACTTGCTTTCTCAAGAAACAACAGTTCACAATGATAATACCAAGTCCCCGCTTGTCCTTCCAACCAAGAAACGAGGGCCCACAAAGAATAGGCCAACAAGAGGAAAACTCTAATGACGAGGATATCACACAATCAGTTCCTGATGAATTCCCTACAAATGCTTATACATTCCGGAAATCATCCAGTCTTTGAAAATAGTCCTACTTTATGGTTGAAAATACCTGGACATTCTATGGAATTCCTCATTGACACAGGAGCCACCTTAAATATAATGGGTCAAGAAAATGACTTACAAATTGAGGCTAGGTATCTACTGTCCACATCCACTTGGAATATCTAGCTCTGTGGCTCGGATCAGGCGCTACTCTGCCCAGGAACGTTCCATCATTGCTCAAGGGTATTGGAAAGCTAAGAGGATGTCAACTAAAACTCTGCATTGATGAGTCTGCCAAACCTGTGACACAACAAAATAGAAGAGCACCTTTCATTGTACAACAGAAGTAGACGCTGAGACACAAGCCCTGTGAAATCATGACATGGTTGAGCCTGTGTCTGGAGTGATTGTGTGGTTGTCTCCCATAGTTCCTGTGCCAAAGAAATAGAATGGACAAGACATGGGTACCTCTGTAGATAGGAGACCACCTAACCAAGCCATACAATGAGGGTCATTAATCTTTAAGATTAAGGGCCTGATTCATGGAAGTGTTTTATAATGGCACAATCCCATAGGAAAATGTTCCATGAATCAGGCCCTAAGTGACATGATAAGCATTCTCAGTTGAGACAATGGCCCTCATTATAACTTTGCCGGTCCGGAAACAATGATGCTGGCAAAGTACAAGTCTGCGGGCGGGTGCCATTCCACCCGCCAGGTCTGCCCTGGTGGGAGGAACGGCACCCGCCCGCAGACTTTCACGGAAGCACTGGCACCGTTATCAATGGTGCCGGTGCTTCCGTCATCCCCATTCCCATTGAGTCGTATGGAATGGGGACTAACAATTACTGCTGCCAGGGCTGTAATGCCCCGGTGTTTCCGGCAAGTCCGGCGGCGGTAAATCATTAAGGGTCTGGCGGCTACCTGCCGGTTTTACTGTCACGGTTACCGCCGGACCCGTAATGGGGACCAATGTGTTTTACAAGTTACATCTCAATAAATGATATCATCAACTAGGATTGCGTTCAGAATCTGAATACATTGCAGTGCGTTTGAGTCTATACAGATCTAAAGGCCTCTGTTTTGGAGTACCTTCTGCAAAGTCATGTGCCACATCACAAACTGTATTATTTATAGTGATGACATTTTGCCATTTGGAAGACTAAAAAATTATCAGAACAGTATGCCCGAGGGTCGTTCATGGTCGCTGAAGAAGCACGAGTGACTCTTTATCTAGAAAAAGGGCAATTCAATCAAACTACTTTAAAGTTCGCCACATCATCACCATTCCTGTAGGAGTCCTTTTTACTGTGTCGCATGTGGATTGTACTCCGTCATTGGACATGGACCTCCTTAACTCATAACAGTAACATCATGCCAATGAATGCATCGAAACTGTGGTGGAAAACATGTTGGTTCATTCAAAATGAGCTTTCTATTTCTTCAGCTTGTTGTTCTCTTGTGGGACAATGGGATGGTAGGAGCAACTTCTGTAAAACAAAGAATTGTTCGCCTGGCACAGACAGGTCACAGATGGGTTCTATCCACAAAATGCTCAACAAGGCAAAAGATTTGGTTTCCGTGCTTTACGGGATGTTTGAGGGTGTGTTAAAGCAGTGTTGAGTCTGTTGGAGCATCACTAAGAAGAATGCAACTGAGCAAGACACCGCTTGGTAAAAAATAAGTTTTGGAATGAGGCAGCAGTGGACTTCTTTGGGTCTCTTCGCAGTGAAATTTATATCCTGCCAGTCATGGGTGACTTTTTAAGATATCCAGAGGAACAAATCATTCCCTCGACCGATGCTGTCTCTGTGATTCCTTCTTTAGACAAAAGAAGTTCAGTTTATGCAATATCATCAGTTCCCAAGACTAATACTGGTCCACCATTCACTTGAAAGTAATTGCAGACCATATGGGCTTTCGGCATCAGTAAATTAGACGTTTCTGGCTTCAGACCAATGCATTGATTGTGCAGTTAATGAGCAGACTGAGTAGAATCTCTCAGATAAGCAACAGTGCCCTCGCTCGAGCTCTTTGTCATTACCTTAGAGATTACAGAAACACTCCTCACGCACCTCCAACTGATGTCCTGTTGACATTGAGTTTGGAAGAACTGCGAAGACAAGTCTCCCACATTGTAAAACACCCACGATTGAAGATGCTGTCATGGGGACTCAAGGTGATTAAATGATTAAATCACAGGTGGCTTACAAAAGGAGGCCACATCAGTGTGTGTGGTAAAAGGTGTCCAGGTTTGGGAATCAAAGACCATGAAGCTCTGACCTCCTTCAGTCCTCAACCGATCACTGTGACAAATGTAAAAGGATCTGTGATTACAGTAAAAAAGATGAACATAAGTCATCACATTCAATTTGTCCTATTTTATGAAGTTCAAAAGCAAGTCTGGGTGAATACATTCAGACAAACCTGGAGTCTCCAGAAATTTCCTTGTAGTTGGGTGATTTGGCTTCGGAAAAACTCTTGAGGGATTCGGGTGATAGATTCGGGTTAAGTTTATGGAAATTAACACTGATGAAATGTTGCTGTAAACATTAGATTTAATAGGCTAGACCTTTTCCTGCCAGCATGTGTTCAAAGCAAGCAAAGTATAAAGGTTATGGAAGAGGTCAGATGTTCAGAACATCTCCTGCGAGAAAGGCATTAAGAATGCAGTGTCCAATGGCTTCATTCAATATACAAACCAAACTTAAATCTTTCTGACAAAAACATTTTAATCTTTAAAAAAATACATTGCAAAATTCACAAAAAGTAATGCAAATAAAAATGTCCAGAGTATGCATTTATTTTACTTGCATTACTTTGAGTAATGAGGTAGTCAGCACATTTCCAGGGGGCTGTGCTGCAGCAGAAATGATGTACTGACTAGTCCCCTTCAATTGTATAGTGGCTGGAGCATATGGGGCACTCTGTGCACCCTAAGGCATCTTACTGTAGATATATGCGCTGTGTAGGCACAGAACTAATACTATTGTAATCCACCTTACTAAATGCTATTTCTCTAAGGAATGCCAGAGTCGGCATCATGAATGCTTGACATGTGACTTACCCTGCCTCAGACTTACTAGCCACTCTGAGGTCGCTGCCCTTCACTCACAGACTCTCCCTATTATTTGATAAATACCTGTGTAGTCCTCATGGAAGCAAACTAAGAAGCATGAAACTGTATGGATCCCCTAATCCATGACTGACTCTCCCCGGTTCTGTGGCCTGCTTTTCAGAAGTCTTTGTATGTTATGAATTCCCTATATGGTAATACTGTAAACCTCAATAATAAATCATGTGTCGACCTCTTAATGATGAAATGCAGACCCAGGATTGCCTGGCATGTGACTGACTCTGCTGGTCTGGCATGCAATCTTACAATTCCCCACTTCAGCTTTACTTATTTGATCAAATTCGGATTTAAATGTGGTGCCTGCAGGTTGCACATTGATCCCTGCACTTGGTCATTAGTCTACTGAGATATCTTACTGCAGAGTTTAATGTGGTGTCCCACTTGGACAACATTCCCAGGACTCAATTTCCTCATGCTAACCCGTCAGGCAGCCTCACTAGACCCCTTCTGTTGCCCTAACCTTTCTCTCCCTTTGTCCCTTTTCTCTGGAGGATAGCTCAGGGGCAACACGCTCGTCTTGGAAGCAAGAGGATGCAGAGCAACACATATTCGATCTCCGGGTCTGCGCTTAGAAACCTCTGGGTATTAAGCGTGTTATAAATAACCAATTACACTTTATGAAGACTTGTAAATGATCTTGTTGTATGTGTTACCCCACGAATCCGCTCCAATCTGTCCGAAACGTCTCCTGAACTACCCTTAATATTTAT
Organism: Ambystoma mexicanum; assembly: GCF_040938575.1. NCBI lineage: Eukaryota > Metazoa > Chordata > Amphibia > Caudata > Ambystomatidae > Ambystoma > Ambystoma mexicanum. Next base: position 1,095,521,584 of record NC_090929.1, read on the forward strand.
GGCTCCTGAAGGCTATTTGGGCAAATGTAGACTGGAAGAAAATCTATGGGAACCTTTAAATCTATCGGTATCCCACTGGAAGATTCCCGGCTGCCCACGGATCCCTTTGGAGAAAGTACCCAGACTGATTCAAAGGGACTGCTCCCCATATTTCAGTGGATGTGCATGGTACAAAGTTACTTCTGTTGAAGATGGTGCCAGCGCTGCTGACATGGCCATGTCTCCTTTGTACAGGGCAGTTCAATGGATCATTCAAAGACCTGAACGTCTAGTTGAACACATGGAATAGGGACCATGTTGTTGTCTAAGAACTGGATGCATCTAATGTGCCACTCACCCCCATCCACAACATTATCTTTAAGCAGGGATCTTGGTCCAACAAACTGATGTGGCATCCATGGGGTTAGGGAGGTACAGGAAAAGGTGGGTTTGGAGGAAGAAAAGTGTGCACTTGAATTAGAATTAAGAGATAGGCACTTGTTGTGCCACTACATTTTATTTGTGATCATGTGATGGATATCACAGTGGGGGTATTAGACATGTTGTGGCCACACTTCAGAAAATGTGTGCATCCGCATACGTTAGCTTTGTTCAAAATAGCACATAGGGCCTCATTACACGGTAGGCGGAGGACCAAGGTGCTATTAGCACCTTGGTCCATGCCGGTAAAATACCGGCACCGCCTTGGTGGAAAGGGGAATTAGCGCCCTATTCCAAGGTTGGCGGGGCGGTAATTCCCCCTTAACCCATTGCCCTTCCCCATTCCCATTTTTGCCCCATAGGGCTCTATGGGAATGGGGAAGGCGCTAATTACGGTGCCGCAAATTGCGGTACCGTAATTAGCACCCTAGTCCCTTTGCGGGTTGGTTTTTAACGCCTGCTAAACAGCAGGTGTTAAAGTACCTAAACGCAAAGGGACCTCGTAGTAAGGCGGTACCATTACCGGTGACCATTAACCCTTACCGCCTTCCGTGTAATGAGGCCCATAGTCTGGATTTCTTTGAGGCTTTTAGGGCAAGTGAGCAAGTACCATGGTCTGAGTCTGGGGGTGGCGGGGGTGGCTGGGAGGCTTGCAGAGCACAGAGGAAGAGTATTCACCCTACCGCCCTGTTAACATTGAGCAGGAAAAGTGAAGCATAGAGGTCAGTGTTGATGAATTGTACATGCTGGTAATTGAACCCGGCCCCTGCTTGAGGTGATGTGAGTTGACTACAGGTCTCCTCAGCATAGCAAGCAGAACTATATGAGTATTTTACCTGCACTGGATGCCTTGCCTGCGGGTTACGCATTGCTGCAGTAGGTGCATTCACCCATTGCACATTCGACCTGTCCTTATCCTCCTCCCCCAGAGACCAGGAGGCTGGAAATCTATGAAGCCTTCCGTTTGCCCCTTAGATCCATCTTTCACTCGGATCCAGGGGATGTTTAGTTTCAGGAAGCGATGGTCATCGTGCGCAGGTGTGAGCCATCTAAAAGCTGAGCAGAGCAGTCATGTCCGTTGCTTCATTATGCGAAGGCATGTTGATATTGGAAGGCCTCTGGCATCTGCCAAGGTATGTGTGGTAATGCTGCGGCTAATGATTCATTAAACTTACACGTACTTCTGCTCTCACAGCTGAGTAATTGCTTGAGTAGTGCCCAATTGGGTGGTTTTTGATAAAACATGGCCCACTTTGACAAAGAAAACTTGGCCCACACTAGCATTTTGTGTTTTTAGTTCAGGCATTGCCCCGAGGGTTGGCATACTGGTTTGATGCTGGCGCTGGGGGTTAGCCTAAGAATAAATGCCAGTGTTCACAATGTCTTGCCGTTGTTGTTTGGCCACTTTGTGTTACGGTCCTCTGTCTTTGGTGGCAAGTCCTGCACTGAGACTTGATGCTGGTGGTTATTACAGAAGGTTATCAGGTCAGTGGTGGTTTTCCGGTGGTTTTGGTACTGAAGCTGCCACTGATTTTCTGTTTCGTTTTCACACTGAGGGTTATCACGGTAGTTTACCTGGGGGGTCAGTGCTGGGGCTGACATCGGGGTTACACTGGTAGTGGCTGAGGAGTTTTGGGTTGGCAGTTGGCGTGGGTGGGGACACCATGCTGCCGGTTCGTTTTTGGTGCTGCCAGTTTTCTCTGGGATTTTTGCTGGCAGCTGGCTTTGCCATAGTAGACATTGGAGTTTGGTTTGGTGTAAGCTCTAGGTAGGAGGCAGCACTGAGCGTCCCACGGGGCAGGTGGCTCAGAGAGACGGCCACTGGATTTTGTTCCACTAGTTGTAACGTGCGGCACATGGACGTCCCTGAGGTGGTTCTGTCGCCCAGGGTTCCCGGCATTCCTCACGCGTTCCGTGTCCTGGAATCTGTGTACGTTTCTGTAATCAGCGCGGTCGTGTCTGGGCGGCCACACAATGCATTCCCTTCATGCCAAGGCCGGGGGAGCAGGGCTAGGCGCGTTCTCCAGCCGTAAATCACTTTTAATTGCGTGCTTATAAAGGGATAATGAGCGACAAACGAGCTTCGGCAGATAAGCTGCAGGACAACAACTCCAAGCATTGAGTCTGCAAATACTGATAGAGCCGGAGCAGGCACGGGGACCTGTGAGGGGAGTGTGTGCGCCTGCTGGGGAAAGGGGACGTCTGCAGCCTGGAAGGTATCTTGCTTTCCACCTGCTGCTGCTGCTTCCTTCCTGCCCTCCCACCACCACGCACTGCTAATCTGCATTGTGCAAGCCGGAACACAGCACAGAGGCCAAGGCCGAGCTTTGCCGGAGTTTTTCCATCATCAGTTTTATGTGGAGTAGTTCACCCAGATGGGAATGGGAATTAAGATGCACCTGCTTAATGCTCATAACATTTTCACAATGTTCTCAGCACTGCTACGGCACATAATTAAACAATAAACCCAGACAGGTGGGGGCTTTACTAGTCTGGACATTACCTGTCTCATTGAACCACCCACCCCCCAGCCCGGAGGGGTTTATTGCTGTCAGCATCCCATCATGTTTACAAGTAACAGTGGTCCATGGGTGAATATCGGCTTCTAAACTACCAATCAGCCCCACACCTCTAGTAGACCAGAAGGGATCTGAACAGATTGGAATAACAAGCAAATTATAAACCTTCATGTCCAATTTTGGTAACGTGGATGGAACGGCAGGCTTATCTCCTTAAAGGTCTTGGATTGTTGGTTAGTTGCAACACAGGGAACATACAATTATTACCCAATGATAAACGGGACTGTCCAGTCAAGGCTGTATACAAATATCTACTTTATTATTATCACAAAAGACAGCTCTAGTAACACTAAGAAATACAACCCACCCCGTAAAGGAATGCAGAGGACCAACAGTTTCAAAGAAGGAAAAGGGATGCACTGTGGATACTGAGGGTAGTTGGCATGGTAAATAATCACAATAGTTCAAGGTTACTTGGCTTCAGCACAAAGGGAGCAATGGGTCTTAAAATATCTCTAGGGGCCTTCCAAGGGAGGACCAGGGGACAGAACCACAATGTACCCCCCTTTTCACAGCATATATATGCGGGGGAGACCCCACGCAACCTCTTCCTACCCTCCCCAACATTAATGTTTTACTGTACCCCATCCCCCACATATATATGCTGAGAAAAGGGGGTGAAAAAAAGAATTGTCATTTTCGGCCAGTGCAGTAAACTCTGCACAGTAATGGTATGATCCCAATATGACAGTGGCGACTGAGCCTATACACTGGGCCCAGCCAGAGTACACAGATGTTTACGTATGGCAGGCAGTGAGCATAGGAAAATGTGTATGGATTAGCCCCACACATTTTCTTGAGGTTGATCTACCATCATTCGATTTCATTTAAAATGTGAAAAAAGCCTAGGTGAGTGAACACCCACCATGCGGATGGTCGAATGCCTCAGATGCCCCCCAGGCTCAACTTGTCAACCACCATGCTGAGGGTCTGGTTCGTCATCAAGGCGAAAGTCCCGGCTGAGGCCATCTGCATTTCCATGCTGGGAGTCTGGCTTGTGCTGGATGTCCATTTCTATGTATTTGTATTTTATTTTATTGGTTATTTATAAAGCGCCTATACAGCAAATGGTGTTTCAAGGCACCACAAGAAAAAAAAGAGGGGAACAGGGAAGAAAACAATAACTGTCCTACTAGGCCATGTGTCACTCGGATTGTGCAAGTGCAGTAATAAGAAGTGAAAGGGCGAGGGGGGTGAGGAGGTGGGGGGAAGTGCAGGGCGGGTTGGAAGGGAAAAAAGCTAGGGTGGGAGGGAGGGGCAGAGTGGAGGCATACAAGTGGAAGGGGGAGTGAAGGGGTGAGCGGAGTGGGCAAGGGAGATCCCTGTATGGTCCAACGCAAAAGCTTAGGGGTCTCCCCTTGCATGGCCATTAACCATAGAAGAGGCCGGTGGTCTGTCTGGATCATAAAGTGCAACCCAAAGATGAAGGGTTTCAGCTTCTTTACGGCCCAAACATCCACGTAAGCCTCTTTTTCAATGACAGCCCAGTTCCTTTCCCTTTTTGTCAATCGCCTGTTAATATAGGCGACAGGTTGCTCTACCCATTGAGATTTCAGCTGAGCTGACAATGCTCCAATACCAAAATCACAGGTGTCATTCATGATAATGAATTCCTGACTATAGTCTGTCACTTTCAGAAGTGGGGCCCTGCACAATCCATCCTTTAAATCCTGAAAGGAGGTGTGACAAGCTGGGCCCAAGTTACTTCTTCAACATTTTCTTGGAAGTTACACCATTCAGCAGCATGGCAATGGTCCAATACCCCTTGATTGACCTGTTGTACCCGGCGAGACCTAGAAAGACCCTCACCTGCGTCTGTGGGCTGGGATGTCCCAATCCTGCACAGGCTGTACCTATACTTTGAGAGGTTGTTTCTTACCACCACTGACCAGGTGGCCTAGGTAAGTCTCTGTACCATGTGCTATCTGGCACTTCATGGTCTTGATAGTCAGACCTGCATTCTGCAGCGCCTGAAGCACTTGTTTCAGGTGGGATAAGAGGTCCTCCCAGGTATGGCTGAATACAGCAATGTCATCTAAAATACCGCCTTTGAGGAATTCGACCACCCGCACAATGAGTGTGCGTTTGCCTGGACGTTTTTGAAATTTTAAATGAAATTGAATGATGGGAGATCAATTTCCAGAACATGTGTGGGTTTAATCTGCACATATTTTTCTATGCTCACTGCACGACATACAGATAGACCAGTGTACTTTGGGTGGGCACAGCCTCAGTTGCAGTCCCCCCTGCCATATTTAGTTGGGATATGGCAGCCAGGAGCACACTATATCATCTCAGAAGGGGGAGGGCCAAACTTTTACCCTGCCATGGCCAGCCTAATTAACTAACAAAGGCTCCATGGACCCACCCTGTCCTTTTGTTTAGGTCTGTAGCTGGCGGCAGCATTCAATACGATATAATATTATATGATTTGGTATTTATAACATGGCTTTACATGTGTTTCTAGGCATACTAATCAGCGTTCAATTCGAACAGGCCCACATAGGACCTGGCTGCAGAGGCTAAAAAAGGAGACAGGAAACCCAAACACCCTTTCATATGCACTGTATCAGCCTGAAGCCAACTCCTGCCCTTAGTATCGACAGAGGGTGAAATGTCACATCTGGGACTGTGTGTATTACAGTAGTCATGCCCGCAGGGAGACCCCATTTAGAAGGTATGAGTATGTGGTTTGGCAGAGACCAAAAGTCTGGTCCCCCCCGTAGCTCCCAGGGAGATCTGCCACTTTAATCAGGAACCACAGAGAGCTCAATTAACCAGAGAGACCCTTTGATCCGCAACAGATAGGAAGATGGGTGGGATTTAGTATTACATGTTTTCACCCCTTTACCTTTTCTGTTGCAAATCACTCTGGTTATGAACTCAGGCATACAGGAGATCGTTGGTGGCGACCCAGGATTGGTTCATTAAAGTAGGCTTAGCCTACACTAATCACTGGGGCCCATTTGGCTTTAAAAGAGGGTTGAGCCCCTATTTTGGGTAGATCATCTGAAGTATTTGCAAGGAGTAACAAGAAGAACTCATTTGGACTCTGGCTGAAGGTACAGTCTACCTTATTGCTTACACCAGTGAAGGAAAGCCAGGATTTCCAAGAGAGAAGCAAGGTCCCTCCCCTAAACATCTCCCAGGGAACAGAGGGAGATACTCAATCCAGAGGACCCTCCAGCAGCTCCAGAAACTGTACCCAGCCAGCACACAGTGTTAGTTTTTAATTGTTCGGCAAATGACGACTTATACAGTCACACATATGATTCTGCCAATGGCCACACTATCTTTAAAAAAAACCTGAACAGGGTTTTAAAATATAGAAATGGGAATAGAGGGACTAATTCAGGGACAAGCTGGACCAACCCAGTGCATCTGGTCACCCTAGCATAGGGACGGAATCCTTGGTATCCCGCTGATCACTATCCTGGTGAGGTCCTCACACACACCTTCAGTGCTTACATTTCAATACTGTCTGGCTTGGCCCCGCTGTCAGCCGCCTCTTGTGCTACTTGTTTGGAGGGACCCATGACCTTTACCTTTTGATATTCCGTTGGTTGCACAAGGTCCTCCTTACTCCATCTGCATAGTGTTTGAATCGGTGAAATTAGGAACCTTTCTAGATGGTCTGTCTTCCCAGACTGTGGGTCCCCTGACCAAGGACCAGGAATCACCTAGGCTAGCACCAGGCTGGGACTTTGTGTTTTATATGGTTGTATACTAACTGACCTTTTCACAATTGACCTCGGGAGAATTGACCTAATTTAGAAGGTCAATTAGGACATATATGTGGGGGAAACCCCCCGCAACCCTCAACCAATCCAAAACCCCCCACCCAATCCCCTTATTATTTATAATCCAAAACCAACCCAATACATATATGAAATAACTAAAATAATATAAGGGTCAATTGTGCAGAAGGTCAATTAGGACCACTATAATTAGGTCAACTGTGCAAAAGGTCAGTTGTAAAAGGTCATTTTAGGTAATACCTTTCATATATGTCCTGCTCACAATGCATTGACAAACATTCCGTCTATTTTGTGTATTAATTGTACAGTTATTATTCTATGTCCTGTTAAAATGTTTGATCTAACATGAATGAATGTATTGAATCACATGGTTAAAAACAAAAATGTATTTGTAATACTATACTAACAAATGGCATTTGCATTGTAATTCAATGAATATTTCAGTGGTGTGTTCTCGTTTGGTCACCCTGATCATTTGTTCTTTAATTATTAACATACCTGGATAGATCAGGGGCTAGCCCTATAGATTATCGAAGGACAGGGAGGGCAGCCAATTTGGTGGCAAACAACTTGATCTCTACCCAAGCTCCTTGAAGAGTGACAGTTCGATTGACCTCGTGGTGCACAAGAAGTGCCTCTGAGCACAATTGTTTCCAACAATATTCTTCAAACTGACTGCCCTGGTGCTAGTTAATGTCTGCATGGCGACACTTCTCTCTTGCCCAGTGTCTTCCTCTAAACTTCCCTCTTCCTGCCAGAGGGTGCTTAGCCAAGCAACCGGTGGGTAGTTTCTTCCTGCCTCTAGCCTCAGCTGCAAATGAAAGGTCTCAGGACCCTCCGCCCCCGTCTTTTGCACTTGCCTCCGGCCCGCTGCACTATGTTTCAACATTACTGCACACTCAGCGTACGCTCCATGAGCGGGGCTCCCTCTCTGCACTTAACCCAGGGCCCTGCTGGACTGGACGCGTTTGTTCCCCCCTCCTCCCCTTCCTTGAACCTCCGTCTGTTCGCATGCATGACCAAATGTTACTAGGATTAGTACGTTCGTCTGTCCTGTCCCCACCGCCCCCCTTTTTTTTGTCCCCCTCCCTAGTTTTGTCACAACTGTAGCACTTCATGCACTTGCACTAGGAGAAATGCCGTCAGGCCTAGTATGCTAGTTTTTCTGTAAGATCATTTGGAGACTTCAAGGCCTAAGAATGATTACTGTACTCCCTTGTTCCCTTGCCGCCTTAAAGCGATTTGAAGCACTCCACCTGTGTATAAGCGCTGTATAAATAAACAATTACAATTGCAAAAGGGCAGCTTCTCTTACCAATGCTCACAATTCGGATTTTCCTTTCTCCAAATGCCTAACTATAAGAGCATCTGCTGCCTGCTCTGAAAGCCAGAGCGCTGACCGCTTATATTCCTGTGTGTGCCACCTTCTTACCTCCATTTACTACATGTAACCAACTAACGATTCTGTCTGGTACGTGCCGCTGATTTGCAATACAACGCTACCTCCAACTGTAACATTGTATAATACCTAAGCTAAAGCGTCCAGATACCTTCAGGTTCGGTGCGCTCTATAAATAAATAAATAAACATACAAACAAACAAACAAACCCAATGTACCACAGAACTTGGGGGAACAGCGTTGGGTGCCAGTCAGTTGCAAGCCCCCTCAGGATCACCGCCTTCGCCAGTGCTATGTTGTGCAGGCACCTAGCCGGCCGATTGTTGAGGACTTGCTCTATTAATAGACTACTGCATCCATGCCCACTTTTCTAACACCTCCAAGCCCCATACTTCCCTTTTCACTACCACCGTACCTGCTACCCCATTTCAAATACTGCAGTAGAATGAGTAGAATGCAGTGAAATGTCCTGCGTGGAAAGTGCTGCAGTGGTTTCTGCTGATTACATAGGAAACAATTCCAGCAAGTTACTGTTACTTTCTATAATACTCTTTCCTTCCAGCCTGCAGTCAAAAGTACAGTTTACCAACTTTTCCCAAGATGGCTACTAATCCCAAACTGCTGCATGCAGCCATACACAGGTGAAGTACCCCACTGCTTACCCTCAGCACTCTGCACATGGAACACATGCTGGCATGTGCTCAGAGAGTCCGCCCACACCTGCACATCTTATTTATGCCTTTGGCATGTCTGATGACAAGGTGCTTGCAAGTAAATCATACGATGGCCCTTGCCAACCTCATAGAGAAAGGCCTTCCCAAAGTAATCACACAGGCTGCAAAGCTAAGTTGTGCAATGGGCGATGGCATCTAAACTAGTGTGACCTTAGCAGGTAGCACCCACCTGCTGCCCTGTATGAGGCACTCGTTTTGGCTGGCAGCCAGAATTCCAGTTTCACCATATCCAACTCTATGCCCAGAAGGGAGAGTCACGTAACTGATCCTTCGCGATTGTCCTTGCTAGCGGCACTCCCAGTCTCTAAGGCATGTGAGAAAAAGTCTTCACAAGATTGTTGCATGGCCCGAACCCGGCCCCGCCTGCCCAGAAGGAGTCATCTAGACAGTGAATGACTCCATGAAGGCAGCCTTCATTCTTTGATCTCCACTCGAGGAAGTGGCGCATCCTTTCACACACTGCAAATGAGAAGGCAGACCCTGCAGGCACACACCTGTCATCATACAAGGCGTCATTTACCATAACTCTGAAAAATGAGTAGCTCTCTGGATTTACTGGCAAGAACATGAAGGTTTCGCTAATGGTGCGCCTTCTCCAAGGCTCAATAGCATCACCATTGCCCGGTCCAATGGGGCATGAGTCACCGAACTCTACTTCTAGTCCAGGTGATGATTTACTGAAATTCCTTCGGGGAAAGAAAGATGGCATACCATTCTTCTTTGGCATTCTGTGGGACCAACCCTAGAAGTGACAATGTTAGATTATCTAGTGGTGGTGACGGGTAAGGCTGTGCCAGGTTACCAAGGATGCACTCCTACATTATTTACAGGAGGTCCTTCTAAATTATTCCCAGAAGCTCCCTGGTGGGCTTCAGATTATTTGCCATCCTAGCCCCCCCACCCCCCGCACCTCCCGAGGGCCATGCATGGAACGATGAAGCTCTTTGTGGAGCCATTGATCAGAATCCCCACCTCCTCTACTCTTGGAAACATCTATGAAGCCTTCTTCAGCTCCTGCCATAAAATTGACATGGTTGCCCAGTGGTCCTTTGCCGTCTATTTAATAGCCCGGTTGTAGTGACATGCTTTTTTCGCTGCTCTTCTCAATGGGCGAATCCTTGCTGAGTTACCTATGCATCCAGGATCTCATGTCCTTAAGGGTATACAGTCTTTATAACGAAAAATAAATAACAAATTAATTTATAACAAAAATAAATAATGAAACAATGACGAAAATATATGTGGAGAAGTGGTTGGGGTGGGTTTTTAGCCAGGGGAAACAGAGGTTTGGGGGGATCCCTCCCCCCAAAAAGGAAAAAAACAATGTTGTCATTTTTTGTCGTTATTTTTGTTTCGTTATATGTTCCTTCGTTATAAATAAAGGTGTTAATAAAACATGTAATCCACCTTAAGCTGTTGTCTGCATTTTGAAGGGATAACCTCCCCTGCAGTACCTGAAATAGTGGTGTTTGACCTGCCATACAGTGCCCTGTTTGAGCTGGCAACCCACTCCATTCCTTTGGGGACTTTAGTTGGACTATCTATTTCTGACTGCTCCCTCCTCGCCCCCACTGTCAAGCCTGCTCTCTCTTGGCTCCCCACCCCTTGGCCAAGTAACCAAAACTAAGGAGCCTGCACACTGGCCTGTCCCATGCCTTCATCCTTATATTGCTGTTCAGTTGGACTCAACTGACTGCCGGGTACCTCTGATTGTTCCCTCAAAATTCCTGGTAATAGTAATACCATCCACCCCCTTTACTCCTGTCATGCAGCTCTTGGCTTTGCAGCTAGTACCCAAGCAGCCCCTCGGCCAGGTATGGCACCTCTTCTCCATCAATGCCGCCTATTGTTCCTAAGCCAATCTGGCAGTATTCAGTTTTCCTAGGCAGATTCACCCAGGGGCTTTGTTTTCTGGGTCCATCTGCACCTCAGCAATTTTGGGAAAGAATGCATCTTTCCCCTCCAACAGTAACAGGTCAAACATAGAGAAGTACTCCACCTTAACCGTCCATTCTTGATACACGGGCACTAGTGACAGTCAACTTCGGAAGGTGGGACAGCTACTTTGGGCACCCTCTTTCATTGAAATGTTTGTTAATATTCCACCATTCACTTCGGCCCAGTAGATTGGTTAACTCCCCGCACATCATCATGAACGCCTCCCAGCTCTCCTGGGCCTTATGATAACCCTGTCGGTTTGGTAATAAAATGCCAGTATTAACATGTACCAGCACTTTACCAGACCAGCAGACTACAAGTATGCCGGTGGGGGTAACTAGACTTACCTCCAGCCAAGAGCTTGTGGTAACTCAAGTCCCCACTCCCATAAAACAGCCACTATTTTCGGAACCAGTATTGACGGTGCCAAACTTTTTGGCAAATCCCCCCATGGAGACCTATGGGACTTCATGGAATAGGGATTTACCGCCATTTCTGCTACCTGTAATATCCCAGTAAAACCAGGATATCAGACGGAGGAAACGGTAGGTACGTTTGCCGGTATCCTGGTGGATTTTCAACCAGGATACAGGCAAACCTATAAAGAGGCCAATTCTTCGTATTTCCCTGCTTTTACCTATACTCCTCTTCCCCTTTTACACGTCATCCTACTATTGCAGCATAGCTGCAACTCCTCTCTCAGGCTCTTAGCCATCGTATTGACCCTTTCCCCATTGCCTCCTGCGCCCTTGTTGCGCACTCCCTGTTGCCCTGATGCGTCCTGCCTCTTTCATTGCGTCCATTCTTCCTCTTCTTTAGCTTCTGATTCCTCAGACTCAGTGCTGCCCTCACTCTTACTCCTGCTCCTCTCTCGATGCCTGGACTTCATTTCATGGCCTTTGCAGTTCCAGAGCAATTATCCTACCTTGTAGCAGATTCCAGCTTCCTCCCTCGCCCTTCTTGAGCTCTCCTCAGTCAATGCAGACCGCTGGCTCTGCTTTTTTGCTATCCTATTTCTCTTCCTTCCCCACTCCTTGTCCCTTCTCCCTTGCCCTCCATCGAGTTCCCCTTACTCTCTATTACCTTCTGCTCCTCCTTTCCACTAACTCTTCCTTAACTGTGCCTTTTTCCACTGCTCTTCCTATTGCTCCTCCTCCTTCTCCTCACTTGTATTTTCCTTGTTACTGGTCTTCCCCTAAACTGTTCCTTTCCCCTTTTTCCAACAAGTCCCCCCTCATTAATCACTTGCTCCTACTTTCTCCCTTGTATTTGCTTACCCATTCTGACCATTTTATCTTCATATGTTTTGGGTAGGCAGAGCTGGAGTGCTGCCTAATCCTTATCGCTTGGCGAGCAATGTCTTTCAGTGGTTGCCCACGGACCTTTGCCATTTCCCCATACATCCAAGCTTATGGGTTCCATGTCGGCCTCTCCTATTCTCCAGAGGTAGTGCCATCTTGTGTTTTCCTGCTGGCCCCTTCTTCACTGCTCTTGTTTGCCCCTCAGCACTCTGGTTCCAGCCTCTTTCCCAACCCCTGTCCCCATCTCCTTGCCTTGAGTGCCCCGCCCAAGTCCTGCATGCAACTCTATGTCTCCCTCAGCTCTATCCCGCATAACATCCTACCGGCCCGCCCTCTCTTTCCTACTGACCGTTCACCTCCCTAACCACCCTTCCTTGCCTGCCCCTCTTCCTCTTCCAATATGTTATGTTCTGTTATGTTATTATGCTTTTGCAAAGCACCAAATGACCATTGCAGTTGTTTCACAGTGCTGAATCCTTATCCGTGGGTGGGGGAGAGGGGTAAACCAGATCTTGGTCTGCTGGGAAGAAGGGCATTAGCAAAGGTGAATTAAGACAGGGTGAAAATCGGGGCAGGAATGTCTTTACTGTCCTTAGAGTCACTCTCCTCCACTCCTCTCGGCGCTGTTGTACATCTCTGTTACGTTTGTCTCAGTACTGCCCCAGGAGCTGTCCTGTAGCTGCTAAGGACTGGTTCCCCAAATGGGGGCCCTTCCCCGTCGTCCTCAAGAAAGCACAGTCATCTCCCACACTTCTGCCCTGCCCTTTCATCCTTGACCTTCAGCATCTCTTTGACCTGGTTGCTAGGCTTGTCCCCACTGTTTGGCGGAGGGTAGGACTGGCAACATTTGTCCTAGGGGCCAAGTTAACCTTCATGGCCCATAGTACAATGGCTGATCCCAACAGGTACATTCAATACCAACCTCTCACGCTCCCACACATTCTGAAGTATATATGGTAGTCATTATTGACATTATTTTACTTTTATGCAGCATATTTTTCAGTTGTTGTTCGTGGTTCCATAGAGACCCAGACCGCTGGAAATTCTTCCACTTACCAAACATAGTAAAACATTTTCACCAGGATAATATAATTGGTGAAACAGGAAATCTGTGTTTTGAGGCCAGTTTTCATTGTGTTGCAGTTTGTAATTTGACAGTAGGTTACATATCCTTCCATCCCAATCCATCTTTAATTTTATAACAATGTAAAGAGGTGACATTTTCCCAGCCTTGGCTGACCTTTGCGATCTCTCCTTTTCCACTAGAGTTTTCCCAACTGCTGTTAAGCACTCTCCTGTGCACCCTCTGCTCAAGGAACCATCTGCTGAACACTCCATTCTGGCAAACTACTGCCCAATCTCTATCACTCCTTTCCTGGGCAAACTACTTGAGAGGTTGGCTATCTCTCAGCTGAACCTCCACACTGAATCAATTGCTTGCTTCCATGCCCATCAGTCTGGCTTTAGAGCACAGAGGCACATAAACTGCTCTTCTGAACACCTGTGAAGACCTGCTCTCAAATCTTGACACTTACAATCCCTCTGTCCTGATTCTCCTTGATCTCTCCTCCGCCTTTGACACGGTTAACCACAGATCCTGATCGCATGTCGTTGTGGCTCCTCGGGAATCACAGGTTAGGCTCTGGTGCGGTTAATCTCTATTCTCTCAGAGCACTCATCTCAGGTGGAACTTGGGACCTTTCTCTTGACTATCACTCTCTCAACCTGTGGCGTTCCCCAGGGATCAAACCTATCCCCCTGGTTCTTCAACGTCTATATGGCTACCTTGGCACGTGTGATCGCAACTTTCACCTCTAATTTACAGTGTTATGCAGAAGACACGCAACTATCTTTCAGGCTACCGTTTCCTCCTCCTCCTCACTCATATGTGAATGTCTGTCCGCTGTCCAGTCATGGTGTGCTGCAAACAACCTCTGCCTAAACGCCAGTAAAACTGAGATCATTTGAATTGGGACCCCTGCTTCCGCTTTCCCTCTTACATTCTGGCCAGCCTCCCCTGGCCCTGCGCCCACCCCCACCTGTAAGGCGAAAAACATTGGGGTAATCTTCGACTCCACTCTCTCCTTCTCTTCTCACATTTCTGACATCTCTAAAAAGTCTATCAACTACACCTCCTCAGAGGCACTCTACCTTTTCTCACTTTCCCCCAGCGGCTCACTGTCTCCAGAGCCCTGGTTCTCTTAAGGCTGGACTACTGCAACAACCTCCTCCTCAACCTCCCTGCGTCTGCCATGCACCCTCTGCAAACTCATCCAGAACAGAACAGCAAGAGTTATGCTTGGCCTCAAGGCCAGGGACCGCATCTCTCCGGCGCTGAAATTCCTTCACTGGCTCCCCATGGCTGCAAGGATCAAATTCAAGACCCTTTGCATTGCCCACAAGGCTTTCTGGGGCATGGGACCTACTTACCTTCAATGTTACCTACCTAAATACTGTCCCTCTCAACCCCTCTGCTCATCTACCTTCAACCTTCTGTGAGTGAGCCAGTCCTCTAAGCAGAGATTCAGAGGGAGATCGTTATCCTCAGCAGGTGCCTCTCTCTCGAATAACCTCCCTGCCACCCTCCGTCTTGAGCTTGATTTTCTTAAGTACCGGAAACTCCTCAAGACCTGCCTCTTCTCCTCCTTCTCCCTCCCCCTACCCTGCTAACCTAGTTCTCTACTTTTTCCATCTCTCCCTCCTCTTCCATACAGCTTTCGCTGACTAGCCACCTGGTGTACCTCAGAGTCTCACAGGTCCCGGGCACTCCCACCAGTCATCTATGCACTTGCCTCAGGGCACTGCACCCCATGTCCCTCACTGCACTTCTGAATAAATCTAAGAGAGCTTCTCTCTCTGCACTTATCCCAGCCCCTACCGACTGGGCGCCCTTGGATTCCCCCCCCCCCCGACCTGTCTTGAACTTGTACGATCTGAATGCATCTCTGCCTGAAGATCGTCTGCCTGTTTTCTCTTGTCTTCACCCCTTATTGTGCATTTGAA
Source organism: Ambystoma mexicanum (assembly GCF_040938575.1). Lineage (NCBI taxonomy): Eukaryota > Metazoa > Chordata > Amphibia > Caudata > Ambystomatidae > Ambystoma > Ambystoma mexicanum. The sequence continues at coordinate 1,095,536,716 of NC_090929.1, forward strand.
AAGAAATGCAGAATTTCCGTCAGGCCTATTTGCTGTATCTCAACTGTTATATGTATTGTTTTTCACTTAATCTTCCTGTGCAGACAGTTATCGTCTCAGAATTTCAAGGGCTCTGAGCGACTGTTGTTTTTTCCCTGTGTTCCCACCCTCCTTGAGCGCTTTGAAACACTGCCATGCCATACCATACAAAGCTAGCAAATTCTCTGGAACTGCAGAGCCATTGTGTAACTACAGTGTCTGTTTTTTTTTTATCAGAGCCAAACATGAGCTGGCATGGCAAAAGACCCATACCTGGCTTCCTGCCTGCCCAGCCAACAACACAAAATCCATACCTGCACCCTCTGTTGTCACCCCACAACATACGACCCTCACTTGTCATCCTGCCTCTTCATCATTCTTCTTAACATAAATTGTTAAAATTATAGTTATTTATAGAACGCTATAGAGCATAAACTCATATGAGAGAGGCTTTCTCTACAGATAGTTAAGAAAAATAAGGCACAGTGATGAAAAGTGATTTGCACAGGATCACATAATGTATGAAGTGTGAAGGTGGGGATTTGAGCCCCATCTTCCTAGTTACACAGCTTTCAATTCAGAAAATAGGAAAGCCTTCATCTTCTCCTATTCCATCTTCAATATTAGAAACAAAAAGAAAATGCTTTTTTTTTATTTATTAGTTTTGGTTTATTATAAACCTTTACAAAAATTCAACGACATTATTCATTCCAATAGCAAATAAAATCTGTATAAGAAGACAGTTACTCAATTTTTAAACTAAAACATAAAAATCACCAATGACACATAAATTACAATTTCACAAAGAAAAAAGATGCAAATCCGTAAAAAACAACAAAAAAAACTTTGACTCAATTTTCATACTAAATACATAACAGTCCAAGTGTCAATAACAATGTTAACAAAGATCGCAAACGTTTCTCAGAAAAGAGGTTACACGTATACTTAAAATAATAGAATTCTCATGGAACATTCTATTCCAAATGAATTCTCTATTAACAGTTGATTGTACACATTGGGCAAAATAAGCAATCCTTTGGCTTTTGAGTGCTGGACAAATGAGCAATATATGTTGCAATGATTCCACAACACCCGCAACTTTACAAAATCGACACCATTGCCATTCATCAGAACATTGGTTTCTGATACACTTAATTTGATTCGTTTGGATCACATTTGCAGGCCGATTCATGGAATAAATGTGCACCGAAAAGGGTAGCGCAAGCGTGAAAATCGCAACGCAAGCGTGAAAATCGCAGCGCATGCATGCCAAAGGCGTGCACATCGATTCATGGAATTCAGTGCGCGTGTAAATCCTGGGAAGTGCGCTAAATTCGTGGGTGGAGCACGTGGGCACACACGTCATTAAACGGCGTGCGCTACGCGCACAGGGAAAGCGCACATAGCGCAGCGCACCAACAAAAGTGGGCGGAATACGGGGCGTAACACCTGGAATGGGGAACAACGCGTGAAAAAATGTGGGCATTATGGGGGAAGTACAGGAGGTAAATGCTCGCAACGCCCACACGCGCGCCAACAACACGTATTCAAGGAATCAAACAAGGGAAATGCGTGCGCCAAAAAAGACGCGCTAATCTGGAAACACGTACGCCAGCAGGAAGCAGGCATAAGCGGCCCCACGCAGCATAAAAGTGCGCACAAACAACAAACAAGCTCTGATGCTACGATGAATATACCGTTCCTCGCAGCAGTGGTCGTGGGTCACCGCAGGAGGAGGAGGATAGCCAGACCCTGCATTTTTTTACCCAGGACCAGCCTTTTCGGGATGCCTGATGACCAGGTGTATGGGAGGTACAGGTTTCCACCACACATAATCCTAGACCTGGTGACGGAGTGGGAGGATGACCTCACATCACTCACCCTGTGCTCCCAAGCACTGAGCCCCTTGGAAAAGGTTCTCAATGTACTGCACTTCTTAACTACTGCTTCATTACACAGGCCACGCAGTCACGTTGCCTACACCAGGTGTTGGCCATCATGACTGAACGCCCCTCAGTCCGCAGGCACATATACATGCCCAGAACACCTGCAGAAAGTCAGGCCTGTTGTCCAGCAATTTTACGGGGTGGCACACTTCCCCAAAGTCCTAGGTGCCATTGATTGCACCCATGTGGCTCTATGTCCACCCAGGGCCACTGAGCACATCTATCGGAACCGCAAGCACTGGCATTCCATCAACATGCAGGTTGCATGTGATGCCAATGGAATCATCACCTCAGTATATGCCTACTATCCTGGGTCCAGCCATGATAGTTTCATATTCAGAATGTCACCCCTAAACCGGGACCTGGAAGCTGGCCGGCATGGCGACACATGGCTAATTGGTGAGTATAAATGCCTCTGCACATGCATGCATGTCAGAAACTGAGAAATGGGAAAACCCCACTAATGACAACCATTATCACCTCCCCTGGGGACAGTGCCTACCCTCTGAGCACCTACATGATGACGCCAATTCGGAACCCCACCACACCACCCGAGGTAAAATACAACACAGCCCACATTGCAACCCGGGGCATAGTGGAGCGCACATTCGGGGTGCTCAAGTCACGTTTTCGCTCCCTTGACCGCTCTGGTGGGCAGCTGCTATATGCGCCCCCAGTAGTGTGCAGGATCATACTGGCAGCATGTGTCCTGCACAATGTTGCAACCCACTGGGGCGTGCCGGTGGACATGGTGGTGCCCCCACATCCCCAACCACATGCACGGCCGCTGCGCATGGGAGGTGAAAGGGCACGTGGTGAGGCAGCCCGTACCCAGCTTGTGGCAAATTACTTCACCTAAAATCCCACCCCTGCTGAGTGAACACAGGCCTGGCACATACCAACTGACAATCAATGATGATGACAAAAGGGACAGTCAACTGTCACAACCATACCAGCCTGAGATTGTTCACCTGGAAGTGTTACATTGTGTGCATCCCTGCCTACTTAAAAACACCCAATGCTGTGTCACAAAAAGACACACATTCATGCAGCAGGAATGACTACCCCTTTGCAAAATACCACATCAAAATAGTACCATGTCACCCACCCCCTCCCCATCTCAGCGACCCAACACACCATGCCATGGCATGCAATGTGAAAGCAACCAAATGAATCCACAACACATGACACAAGTGTCACAAAGTGGACTGTCCCTAATGTAAACAGGCCACAGACAATATGCGCTCAGCAATCAATAAGAAACAGCAAACATGAACAAATACTCACCAGCAACACAAAACATCAGTTCAGGATGAAACCGTGTCAGTATATGACAGTAAAAAATTGAAGTAGTGCAAGTCTCACAACCTGACTAAGGCAGCACATCGACCCCTTCCAACTGCAGAGTGTTGCTGTCAGGCAAATGTCTCAGTGTACTGCATACAACATGAACTACACGAAGAACCTACATGTATATAAGGAAAAAGACATGGATGAACAAGCACATATCAATACACCATGCAGTGTAGAATCCAACAACAATCCCCACTAGGGATGTACACACAGTTTTGACTACAGACTGCCCACAACTCATGGGAGCCCAATGTCACTGTGTAAGTTACTGTCACTTGGTCACACCCTTTGCAAGCCCATGGAAAGGGGAAGCAGGAGGGGTGTGTGTGTCAGGAAACCAAACATCTAACCCAAAGACAGGACAAGCCTGCATGTGCCCAGCTGGAATACACAGTGGATACCCACGGGAGCCACACAAAGCAACACACTGTAAAAAGAAATATATAAAAATTAAAAAAAATCAAAAATTGCCATTTGTGGACCGGGGGGGGGGGGGGCACCCAGGAGGTTCGAGGTACAGGGAGCACCCCAACACCCATATGCGTGGATGTTGAGAAAAAAAAAATACCTCCATGGCCTGCACGGCTACGCTACAGTGGGAGAACTGCCGTCGTTCTCTTCACCCTCTGCTACTACATCAGGAGGTGGCCGTGATATGGGAGGCAGCCCACGCAAAGCCCTGGAATGGTCCTCCATGGCAGCAAGCATGCGGGTCTGGAATGTTTGGTTCTGCAGGATGATGGTACGGAGATCCCCATGCAGCACCTCACGGGTTGCCCACATTTCTGCCTGCATGGCCTCGCGTGATGCCCGGATCTCCGCACGGGTTGCCTGGAGCTCAGCTGAGAGTGAAAGTGTGAACTGCTGCAGCAGCTGTTCTGACCTAAAATTCCGGGAAGCCTCAAGTTCACCCAGAGTATCTCTGAGGAACCTGTGTTCTAACCTCAGGGCTTGCCTGTGGGCCTGTGACTCTACAGATATGGCTTTGCGCAGAGCCTCCAGTCCAGCCCGTCAGTCCCTGTTGGATGCCAACATGTCCTCCCTGTGTGAGTGGCAAATGGAGTCTGTTGCCTGCTGCTGGAGCTCCACCTGCCTTTCAGGGGGGAGAATGGAAGTGGCCACCCTATCCATTGCCTGAGCCATCATTTCACACAATGCTCCCTGTTGTGCTGCAATACTGTACATGGAGTTCTCCCACACTGTATTGCCTGGTGGCGCACGGCCACCGCGTTGACGGGCACCACACCTGTTTGGGGCAAGGCGATCTGCACCTTGCTGTGCTGGCACTGCCTGAGGCTGCAGGACTGCATTCCTCCTTTGATCTGCTGGCCCAGGAACAGGAGCAAATATTGTGGAGTGTGACCCTGCATCCGTAACCGTCAAAGGCGGATTTACCAACACTGAAATCCCCATAGAGGGGTCCACCCCCGGTGCAGGTGGGTTGGACAGAACAGCATCCCTGCCAGAAACACTCCCCTGCGACGGCACATATGTCTCACTGTCCGATTCAGCACCTGATTCATAGAGGTCTGCGGAGGTGTACCCAGAGACACCCCTGGACAGCATGGTTTGTTGGACAAATGGGTTTTCACCCACCACCACCCCACGTCCTCCAGTGGTGCCCGGTTGTGGCTGTGATTCCTCCTGGGTCTGCACCATCTCCTCCTCCTCAACAACATCAAGTGCCTCATCACCTGCAAAAACATGAAAGATAACAAATGGAAACAGGCATGAGCACCATAGCACACACATAGGCCTGATGAGGCAGAGATCCAGTACATAAATTACACATGTCCCACATGACTATAACCATGGCATGCATGCACTGTCAATGAGTTGGAATGGGAGGCAAGCAGCAGACACTGAGGACTCCAAGATGGAAAAGCAACACATGTGCTGCATGCTGGATAGCACTGGCATCACACATTAGCCTGTGAGTGGCATGTCCAATACACATACATGACACATGCCAGCACACAGATGGCACGTAGCATAGCCATGGTACATTTGACAAGTACATCCATATTGTAGGAAATAAGTACTGTCACCCATCCATGTGAGATGGACATCACGAGATACAACATGCAAAATAGTGTGACAAAACACGCATGTGCCACACGCTGCAACAGATCCAGTGTTCAATTATACAGTGATGGCAGGCAGATGGATACATCAATGGTTGGTCAGAAGACAACAGTCATGTTCAACATTCAAACAGGGCCAAAAATGATTGTGTGCAGGCCGTTACTCAATCAGCGTGAATGGTTAAATCATTCCCATAACAAGGTAATACATGTGGGCCATTGTGGGGTGTAATCTATGACAAAAGTATGTCACATTTGTGGCAGTAGGGAAGAAAAATGCATCGTAAAAATGGCAAGGATTGAAACAATCAGGCTGAATGAACAGGAAAACATTTTGAACAATGTTGTTGCAAGATGACAGTTGAAGGGCAACTGCAGTAATCTGGTGCAAATTGGCTACTGTGGTCAGAAGGGATACTGTCATACCCAAACCCAAGGCCTGGGAATGGTTTGGAGGAACCACATGGGTGACCCATACCAGTCATGACTACACAGCCTCACATGGCACTCAATCAGAACACATCACCCAAGCAACATACACATGGATTGCACACACATGCATGGGCACTCACCGGACAATGCTTCAAGATCTGGTAGGTCTCCCACGGCTCGGATCTGTTCCTCTGTGACAAAGGTTCCAGCGACAGACTCATGTTCAGTGAGTTGGTCGTCCTCTGGTGGAGACCCACCGCCAGTCACCAGAGTAGAGGCATGATTGGAAGCCAGCTTGTTCTTTGCTCTGCCTTTCAGGTCATTCCACCGCTTGTAGCAATCATCAGCTGTGCGCCTCACAAACCCAAGGGCACTAATGTGGTCCGCGATGGTCTGCAGTGGGCCCTATGTTGAGCAGGCATAGTCTTGCAGCAGTCACCACCATTTCACAGCTATGTTCCAACACATAGGCCACAACTGCCTCTAGTTCGGCGTCATTGAAGCTAGGCTTCCTTGACATGCCGGAGTGTGTAGCCGTGTCTGGGGTCCCAGCCTGTAGTGCAAGAGCACCCTTCTTCTTCTTGGAAGGTGGTGCTGATCCTGAGTGGCTTACGCCGCTCTGGTTGGTAGGGGCAGAAGCGCAGGTGGAATGGGTACTGTAAGTTTGTGAAGGCACAATGACAAAGGTCTCGGTGCAGGCATTGGCTGCAGGGTGATGTTGGCAGGACCAACGTCGGTGTGATGGACTTGGACTGACACTGTCCCGGCTTGGAGACTCGGAGCTGGGGTAGATTGAGCTGCAGCTGCCCCTGCAGCCTACTCACCCTGGCTACTTGGGGCAGCAGATGACATTGCTGCCCCAGATCCACGTGGCCTGGTGACAGCAACTTTCACCGTCACACGTGGCTTAGACTTGGTGACCTGGAAGTCAGCCTGGGAGTCATCCTGTGCCGGTTCAGTTGACAATATGGACTGGTTTAACAAGGGCTGAGCTGGGATGGTGTCAGCTACATTTCCCACAACCATTTGGGGGGGCATAGGTGGCCCCGATTGGTCCTCCACACATTGCCCGCTTGGGCCACCCTGCACATCCTGGCCACGTCCCCTACCGCGCCCACCTTTTGGAGGTCGGCCACCTTTGTCTCCCTTACTGCTTGGTCCATGGCACTGATGTTGTTGTGCGTATGGGAGTTGCAGTAAACAATTGTCCTGTGCAATTCGGGTGAAAGAGGTAGGGTACTAGATGGTATTCGTACCCTAGTGCTCTAGCAAGGCTGTCTGTGACTCCTGGGGGAAGATGACGGGTCACGCAAGGCACAGGCACCCCGAAAACAATATCAAACATGCATGCAACCCCTGTTAGACCACGTGCGTGCAAAAATGAACCTGCACTACGCTGTGGCACCCCAAAACACAAAAATAAGCATACGCGTGAAAAACGCAGCCTACAATGACCTCTGAAGGGGTACATGACACACGGGGGCAACCACAGTTGGTAAATACGTGCGCGACTCACTGTCTGCCTGGAAAAAGAACGTGAAAAAGACACGCGTGTGCGCATTGGCAACACCCCCGCCAAAAGAAGAAATGAACGCAGTCTGAGGAAACAGGGAGTACGAACAGGAACCGTTGTGAAGTAATCACGTGTGAACCGACAAGAAGTACAAGAATCACCCGCTCGCTCTCCACAAATAGCACGTACGAGAAAATGACATACGCGTGCCTTTTGAGTCAGCCCACACGTGCAACGTCAATTACGCGAGAATGCGCTAAGGGCCTTTCCTCCAATAGCACGCTGACATGCAGTTTTCTCACGTGCTGATTCAGTATGCACCCGTGTTGTGGGAAACGCCCGTGCGTGTAACACAGGCGCGCTTACGCTCTAAGTGCCTTTCCTCGAATTACACGCTAACATGCAGTTTTTTCACGTGCCAAATCACTCCGTATCAAGCTGGTCACACAACAACACACGTAAGACCACGCTCCTGCCCAGAAGGCCGAATTACTGCCCCCCAGAGCCCGAGCACACTCCCACCTGCCATCTGCTGCTGCCTGCCTGACTGCTAGCCACGTGCCCTGCTATTTGGTGCCTGCACATCAGCCATCTGCAGGGGTCCAGTTGCTGTGACCTCCCCTGCTGGAACAGAAGACTCCCAACTGGAGTACCATCTTGCTCCACAGCCCAGCCCCAGGACCCAGTTGCCCACCCACACCTGTCTCGGGGGTTGCCATGTCGGACACAACACCATCTGGCACCAATGGCAAACCCCAGCCAGAGAGGCAGAGGGCTACCAGCTTCAGTGCTGCAGAAGTTGGTATCCTGGTGGAGCAAGTCCTGGGGCATTATGATGCCCTCTTTGGAAGTTCACCTGCCAACAATGAAGGACAGAAGAGGATCTGGACGGACATCGTGGCTGCCATCAACGTGGAGGAGGTGGCAGCCCGCGACTTGCAACACGTCCGGAAGCGCTGAGAGGACTTTAGGTCCAGGGCCCTCAGCAAGGCCCGGCATCTCCTGAAGGCAAAGCATGCAAAGGGGCGCCGGTCCCGCCTTACCAACATGCAGATGAGTGTCCTGGAAGGCATACACCCAGCGCTCCACCTCCAGGTCCTTGGGAGGCAGACCCATCTGGAGTCGAGCGGTAAGTGTGCATGCGTAATGATTGGATGCTGTGCAAGTTGAGGTGTGGCAGGTGTGTGCAGGTTGCACATATGTCTTGGAAGGCCCATGTATGGATGTGTATGTACAGGGACATGAGCCTGCTGCATGAGAGTCCAGTCATGTGTGAGGCAAATCAACCGTGTATGAGTACAAAAGCATTATGGCCAAATGCATGTTGGGGTGCACACATGTTTACATATATGTGTATGTACCATGGCATGGTTGGGGTGTGACACATGGATGCAGGTTCCACCTTCATGTATGTGCATGGTGTACATGTGTGTGTGAGGGTATTTGACATGTGTGCCGCTGTGATACACCATGGATGCATGTGACACTGACATGTAGGAGGCTGATTGGCAGATGTGACATGGATGCCGAGGATTTTACTGCAACAGGTGGTGTAGATGTACAGATGCATGTACATCTGGTGGCGTGTGTGCATGTGTTTGCCAATCCCTGTGTTGCATGTGACGTCAGGCTAACCTTCGGATGGTCATGGTGTTGTATGTGTATGGATGGTGCTGGCTGCTGCAACATTCCTGTTCATTTGCGCGTGTGGGTGGCTAGAAATGATATGTGTGTTGGGTAGTGTGATGCCATGTGTGAAGTTTGAGACTGCCACTCATCTGCAACTGTCATGTGTGTATCACACCATTGTACAGTGCCCTCATGCCTGTGTTCTGTCTCTCCCTGTCTGCAGCGTCAACTGATGAAGAGGGCGGAGACAATGCTATGGAGCACACAGACAGGGATCCCCACCGCCAGCCGGAGAGGCAAGGCCCAGTTCCCCTCCCAGGTTGTCATGTCGTCGGGGAGTGAGGAGTCTGGTGCTGCCTCCTCAGCCACAGCTGCCGGGGGTCGGTCCAAGAGGCGGAGGTCAGAGGTGGACTCCTCGGGAGCAGAAGGGGCAGCTGAGACCCCACACGGGCCTACGGAGGAAGATGGCACAGAGTCATCCAGGTTGGTGGGGGGTTTGGCTGAGGAGGAGGCCGTGGAAGTCACACACACGGGGCCTGGAGGGGGGATTCCATTGGTGCCAGTGGTGCAGTCCAGGGGCAGGGACAGGAGGCAGCACAGGCCACCGCAGAGGTGCCTCTGTGTAATCCTGTTCCTGATCCTGTGACTACATCATTTGGCACCAGCAGGGATGCCTTCATCCAGACACATTTCAGGGAGGTGATAGCCGCTCAACAACTGGCCTTCCTCTTCCTGCGGGCTTGGCAATCCGGGACCGGCTTGAGCCTGTCCTGGGTGGGGTGGCGTTGCGTGTTCGTGACATTTGTGATGACGTGTGGGGTTCTCGCGAGGACAGCGCACGTCATTTCGAATGTCTTGAAGACCGCGTCAACCTACTGGGCGGGGTCACCAATGCTGGGTTCCTCCGTGTGCTGGAGCTTCTGCCGACCCCCTCCTCAACTGAACACCCTATGCGCTGGTCGTCCTCCGTGCCATCTTCCTGGCCAAGTGTCACCCGGGCACCCTGGCGAGCTGTCCCTGACCCAGCGGCCAGGCTGGTGGAGGACACATCCCTGCCACAGTCGGGAGTCGGAGGTCCAGCAGGGGTGGCCACCCCAACAACTGGACCCCAGCAGGAGGATGACATGCAGGCAACAACAGGAAGGGCACATGCACGGCAGCAGCAGGCTTAAGGTGGGAGCGATGATGTCTCAGGGCCAACAACATCAGAGGGGCAGGCATCGGCTGGAGGGCAGAAGACCCTGGATTGGGAGTGTCTTCCGTGTGGCAGCATTTGGGCCAGCGGATAGATGCGGAGCGGCGGCGGGCGGAAGAGGCACGGCTCACAATTGTCAGGGCAGAGAACTCCATGCGGAGGGCGCAGAGGCGGGCCGAGTGCCTCGAGGCAATTTGCAGGGAGTTGGAGTTGAACATGGCATCGTCCCTGTGAAACCTTGGGGCCATGGAAGAGGCCCGCCTCCAGAACATAGACGAGGAGTTTGATGATGCCCTGGCCCGGGAAATCGAAAAGTGAGCCGTCGGACTAGCCCGCCGCCATTGTATATAGTTTGTAGTTTTGCTTTATTTTGGGGTGATTGGACTATGCCCCACACTTTTGTATATAGTTATTTCTTAGGTAGTTTTTTTGATAGGTTTCATTTCTTTCGTTGGGCGCATGGACCCTGGATTAAATCGTCGTACATAGTTGAATAGTGGATTTATGAGAGAATTATTTTTTTTTTACTCACCATGGATCAATGGATTTTACAATTTACGTTTCCTTTGGATTTGCTTTGTGGACCGAGTGTTTGGACACATTTTCTTTTGGATCACTTTGGATTGGTTCTTCATATTTTTTTTATTCTGTTTGGACATGCATTTCATTTCAAGTTTGAAATATTTTTCATGCTTTCATATCATTTCATTCATTTTGTTCACAATACATTTTGATTTATTACTTCCATGTGTGGTATTCGCTCATTGGGTTACTGCATGTGAAAATGTGGATTTACACAATCACTGGCACCCAGTGTGTGTGTGAGGGACATGTATTGATGTACACAGTTGACTTTTGGTTTGTGTCATGAAATAGGCATTTCAGTGTGGGGTGGATTGAGGACTTGATTACCTCTCAAGACTGGGGTGGCATGCTGTGGGATTTTGGGGGACACGAGGCCCATGATTGTGCATCTTTATGACGTGTTGGGGGGGGACAGGAGTCGGGACCTGCTGGCAGGTGCCCGTCAATGCTGGGTGGGAGGGGGGGCTGGGGGGCATGAGTCGGGGCCTGCTGGCAGGTGCCCATCAATGCTGGGTGGGTGGGGGTGCAGGGGGACATGAGTCGGGCCCTAACCGTCAATGCTGGGTGGGTGGGGGTGCAGGGAGACATGAGTCAGGGCCTGCTGGCAGGTGCCCATCAATGCTGGGTGGGTGGGGGTGCAGGGGGACATGAGTCGGGGCCTGCTGGCAGGTGCCCGTCAATGCTGGGTGGGTGGGGGTGCAGCGGGACATGAGTCGGGGCCTGCTGGCAGGAGCACATCAATGCTGGGTGGGTAGAGGTGCAGGGGGACATGAGTCGGGGCCTGCTGGCAGGTGTCCGTCAATGCTGGGTGGGTGGGGGTGCAGGGGGACATGAGTCAGGGCCTGCTGGCAGGTGCCCGTAAATGCTGGGTGGGTGGGGGTGCAGGGGGACATGAGTCGGGCCTGCTGGCAGGTGCCCGTCAATGCTGGGTGGGTGGGTGGGGGTGCAGGGGGTCATAAATCGGGCCCTAACCGTCATTGCTGGGTGGGTAGAGGTGCAGGGGGACATGAGTCGGGGCCTGCTGGCAGGTGCCCGTCAATGCTGGGTGGGTGGTGGTGCAGGGTGAGTTGGTGATCACTAGTGCAAGGTGACATGTGGGCTGCCTACGGGACATGACCAGGGGTGCAGGGTAGTCCTATGTGGTGTGGGCTGCCTGCAGGGGCTGGGGAGGGGGTAGAGGGCACACCTGGGAGGACCCACACTGCCAATTCACGTGTGAAACTCCACGCGCACCCCACTGAAATCACATACCCCGCTCAGGCAGCATAATCGAGTGTGAAAGTACCCGCGCACCCCTCAGAATACACGTACCCCGCTCTGCAAGCGAAATCGCGTGTAAACTTCCCACGCACCCCAGAAATACACGTACCCCGCTCGCCCAAAGCCTATCGCGTGTGAAACTTCCTGCGCCCCCCAGATATACTCGTTCCCAACTCACGCGATTGCAGTGTAGCGGCCCTGTTAGCTGGTCCAGGGTTAGCGTGGCCCTTTAATATGATATGATATGGCATTTGTAACGCGCCTATACACAACTGTTTCAAGGCGCGATGAGGAACGAGGGGGATTTCATTCGGGATTTCAATGGTTTTTCCTTGCGCAAAGGGAGTTCTTGGGGGCGTAACTGGTGCTGCGGGATGTTCTCTGCACCAGCGCTCAACATGGCTTGGCAATTCCATGAATACGCAGTGTGCCAGAATGCTGTTTAGCGCACACGGCTGGCGCACGCTCTCTCTCTGTACTGCTCGCGTGCGCTGCCTCTGCGCTGAAATCTATGAATTACCCCGTAAATCTAAAATGCATAAAATCATTGTGTAAACTCTTACATGGATATTTGGTTAAATATCCTTCCATGAAAGGTGACCATTTCCATATTGAACAAACCTGCTTGTACAGTTTAGACTCTAGAATTCTATTCATTGTATTCTGCCAATGAAAGCCTGTTAGGCTTTCTTTAATTTTTATTGGTCTATTAAGCAGTGTTGTGACAGACATGCCTAGGTTTCTCAGGCATATAGTCATCTCGTTGTGCAAAATATTTATAGAAGGATTAATAATTTATTTGCCTGCACACGCATAAAGTTCCCCCTCATTTGCAATTTTGCATTTTCTCCACAGACACATTCTTTTCCAAATTACCAGATGTGAAAGGGAGTGTAAACCCAATTCGTACTTTATAAGTTCTATTGGGATACATTTTGGTAAATAAAATAACACAGACCTCCAGATTTTACTCTCCAAACTCCTAAAGTAATCCGTGAGCTCATTAGAAGACCGTAAATGAGTCTCGGTACCATTTTCATAGTATAAAATTCTCTCAGGGGTGCCATAGAAAACTTGCCAAATTTCATTTCAATGGAGCACATTTGTCTTATTGCAACTTCTGCTTTTAGTTTCAGTTGACTTCTTATTAGGACGTTGGAGCCTACCCCCGAAAAATGGTATCCCCAGTATTTGATGGCCGTTTGAGATTTAATCAGTTTGCCTTCACAGGAACAGGTAAAGACACTTTGACTCATATTTTGTCTTCCAAAGTGAACAATAATTGTTTTTGTTGGGTTGATCTTCAATGATCATTTGGATACAAACCCTTCAAAGACTTTAAAAAGACGTTGTAGTCCCACCTTAGTATTGTCCATCAAAAGTATTGTACATCCAAAAATGCTTTCTACAAAGTGTTTATTCGAGGGCTAAAATAGTGTACTGTTCAATGAATCTGGTTTTCAAAGCACCAATGGGGAAGCCTATTAATCGTCTGTATCATGAGGCAAATACATCTGAGGAACAGACTAAGATAATTACATTGAAAACGTACTATAATTATAAGCTTAGTCTGAACAATTGTGTGTACTTTCAAAGCACCAAGTCACATGATAAATCAACCAGAAAAATGATAATCAAAGTAGTAATTGAAGCATATGTTCCTGAAGCAAGTATGCATCAATTAGTCAGAATAAAAGAAAGGGGGTCAAGCCAGTCCCACAATCGGGTGCAGTGGCATGCAGATAAATCAGACCTAGATCAGGACCAGTCAACCTGCTGACCTGCTGTTCCAGATGTGTCTCCCCCGTCTCATTTAATTTACCCTATTTTCCTTACCTATCATCCCGTAGTGTCCTGCCCTTGAATCACATTCCCAAGGCACCCTTTTTTTTAAATTAACTTTCAGACCGCGATTCCTATTTTGCTCCATCCTCTAACTATTAACGCAATCTCCTTCCCTTGCATGCACCTCCTTCCCTTGCCCACATTGCTCAGACACCAATTCCTGGCCACTCACACACCTTTAATTGCCCATCATAGCAAGCCCAATCCTTGACCCTCACCACCTTCCGTTGCCTGGCTTACAGTTAGACAGTAGAACACCTTGATTTGCCAGAAACGACAAGAAGCCGTGGTCTGGGTCTTGCTGGTAATTGTGGCTATGGGGTTTGCATTTGCACAATGAAGAGCAAGTGGAGATCGCTTTTTTGTGCTGCTAACTTACACTTTATTGCAAAATCAGATGCATATTTCAACTCACTGAAGCAGAGAGAAATGCAAGGGCAATACACGTTCGACCTGGTGATTTAGAAAAGGAGCAAGAGTGGCCTATTACATTTATGCATGTTTTCAAATAAGGTGGAGTGTGTGTGTGTTTCAGTTTCTGTGATTGGGTTCGTGTATTTGAGTGGATTTGTGAAAGTGTAAAGTAGAAAGTGTAAAGTATGGGTGAAAGGATGCATCTGTATTCATGTGACTTTGTATCTATATATCTGAATATGTTGTTTATTTGAACATGAGCCTTTTGTTGGTCACATAAGAGAAGTGTTTCCTGGACAAGACAATGGAAAGAAATGACAGACTTAAGGGTTCATTCAGAGTTGGGTGGTAACAGTAAAATCGTCAGTATTTGGCAAATATCATTGATTTTACCGTCCACCCACTTCAGGGTTCGATCAAATAACATTGGTGGTATTCCATGGGAATAACATTGGTGGTATTTTAGGTGGGCTTTTTGCAGAAAATCCACTTATTTTTACCCCCACCTTGAAAATGGAGGTAATAAATCCAAACTGGCCCCATATATTTAAATGTTTCTTTTTACTGTACAGAACAGAAGCACAGGATGTTCACTTCAATAGAGTGAACAGAGGGCCATGTTGATGGGGTAAAAAGGAGGGCATATCTGATTGCCTCCTCTGATACCTTACCCATATAATGCATAAAAGCAACAGAATTGATCCTTTTGTGCATAAAGAGAAACACTAGTGATATGAGCCCCTACTGTTCATATTCCATTTCTCCCTTCAAATTGATTCTGAAAATGGCTGAAAGAAATGTTAACTACCTTTTTACATTACCACCGCCCGAGGTGGTATTTCTGAAATAACACAGCAGGTTTTCCTGAAATAGCACCTCTGCTGGTGGTAAACTTTGAGTAGGGCAGATTTTCAGAAATACCGCTGGCAGAGCTGGTAACTTTCTTCAGCGGTATTAAAAAATCTGCCCAGCTCTGAATGACTCCCTCATTTTGTAGTCTTCTAATAAAGAATACCAGAACATCACATCTTTCTATGTGTGTTTTTGAACTGTGTCCAAAGAAAGCACCAGAAACAGTCAAGCAGCCATATAACATTGCTGAAATCAAGACAAATGCTTGTCCCCATTTGCACGGAATCTGGACAGGCTTTGCAGCACTTGGTTCCTTTGTGGAAGGCTAGATTCTGAAGGATTTTGTCGTTTTCAATGATTTATTTTACATTTAGGAGCTCTGGCCCATGGGGCAACAGCCCAGCCAGCCTGAGGGGCAATTCCCCCTTCGCACTCCCTTGCCAGTCCACCCCTGTGGCTTCAATGAATGAAAACGCTTTTGTTTCAACCCGGGTTACCGCTTTGTACCCCAGGATGCAAATGCTGTTCTTAACCCGTTTCACGGGCCATACCGCGGGGAACGTCCCATTGCCTCCATTAACTGCTGTTGCTTCTCTCAGGCCGTTAACTCAGGCTGCTGTGCCGCTACCCCGGTATGGCCCATAAAACTGGTTAAGAACGCCATATTATAAAATTAAAATAACGGTCAGCTCTGCATTTATGCAGCCCCGCAGTGAACGAGTATTCCAGCTAACCTGTAGTCTACTCGGTTGTTAAATTAATGGGCTTTGGGTGGAATGAAGCAATGACGATGTGGAAGGACTCTAACTGATAATACACCGCATGCTTAACACTTTAAATATAATGGGCCTCATTCCGAGGCTGGCGCTATCCATGGAGTAAAGAGCACCATGGTAAGCAACCATGGAGCTATTTACTCCATGGAAATCCGGCATGGTGAATGGAGTAATTACCGGTCCATTCCAAGGTTGGAGGGACCGGTAATTCCCCATTCACCATACCGGTTCCCCATCCCCATTCCTGCCCCCATAGGGCTCAATGGGAATGGGGAAGGAGTAAATTACGGCACGGTAAATTACGGTGCCGTAATTTACTCCAAGGTCCCTTTGCGGGTTGGATTTTTAACGCCTGCTAAAAGCAGGCGTTAAATGCCAACCCGCAAAAGGGAACTCGGAATATGGTGGTAAGTGTTAACGGTCACCGTTGCCATTAACGGTGACCGTTAACCCTTACCTCCAGCCTCGGAATGAGGCCCAATGTCCTTTACCACTGGTAACCAATGAAGTTGTTTCAAGGTTTAACCCCTTAAGTGCCAAGGACGAATATGCTTGTCCTTTTTGCATAGACTTGCAAAATATGGTCTCGTTTTTTTAAAAATCGAAAATGAAATGATCCAAAGCGTTCTGGTCTCGCTGTCGGTAATACATTTGTTATTTTGGCAAGCCAAGATATTGGGTAGTACAATATTCAAAACGAGCAGAAATTAAAGCATTAAGCAAAACAATTCTTTGTTCAGTAGAGAATAATTTGAAAAGATGGAGAATCATTTCATGATAAAAACATGATTTCACTAGGGGCTTTACCAGGGGCAGTAAGGAAAGTTTGAGGTTTGATGCAATGCCCAAGTGTTGAGTCTGAGGACATCTCTTGAAGCAACGTCCCAGAGTATGTGGCAAGTATACATGGGGAGAAGGGTTTGTAGCAAAAACAATTCCTTGCATTTATTGCGGATTAAACTTCAGTCGATTATTATGCAGCCAGGACATTGGGCCTCATTACAAGTTTGCCGGTCTGGTAACTACGGTACCGGTAAGCTTGTCGGTACCGTAGTTCCGGACCAGAAAACTATGAGTTGTGCTTGCGGGTGCCTTTCTGCCCCCCAGGTCTCACCTGGCGGGCAGAGCGGCACCCACGAGCACAGCATGTCGGATGCACCGGCACCATTCTGAATGGTGGCGGTGCATCTGACCTCCCCATTCCCATTGAGCCCTAGTGGGGCTCAATTGGGAATGGGGAGCATTCCATTCCGGCGCCTGCGAATGGGCAATTACCGGGTCCGGCAGGGCAGTAATGACCCGGTAATTGCCCATTTGCGGGTGCTGGAATTTTTCAGAAGTTCGGCGGCAGCCTGCCGGTTTTACCGGCAAGGCTACCGCCAAACTTATAATGAGACCCATTGTCTTCTCCATGCAATGTCAAAAGGTAGACACTATCCATATCATGAAATATGGGGAATGGGGAATACAAGTGTATACATAAAATGGGTTCTATGTGATTTTAACAAATTAAATTACAGAAACTAAATTTCCAACAAAACTTTAATAACGAAAAAATACTGAATTCTTTTTATTTTATTTGGAGGTGCCCCCCTTCACAGCCACCCACCCCTTTCCCCATGCTTTTAAAATCACCCACACATTTCAACCCCTTGCCCTACCCCTAAATATATATTTTTGTCAATCGAAATTTTTTCCCTGTAAATGTTTTCATTGTAAATTCATTCTCTGTTTTTTATTCGTTATAATTACTGGATACCATAAAATGATATCCCATAAAACCGTAAAAAGTGTTTTAAGTGGGCAAACATATAGATTAAAAAGCAGAGGTGACAACATTGTACCCATGGGAACGCTGCTGGTCATCTGCTAGGTGTAGATTGATAGCATGCCAAAACTACTGATTGGGAAGGAGCGTGCTTAATATAGATCCAGGCCAAATACACCATAAGAAGAAAGGTGGCTGTGGCAAATCAACTTCCGGGGTACCAGTGGTGCAGCATTGAATATCTGTTTCCAAAACATCAATCAGCCCGACACCTCTAAAACACCAGAAGGGATCCGAACAGATTGGAATAACAAGCAAATTAGAAACCTCCTTGTCCAATTTTGATAACGTGGATGGAAGAGCAGGCTTATCTCCGAAAGGTCGTGGAACGTTGATTAGTTCCTGAACAGCGAATATACTTTATTATCCAATGATGAAAGGGACTGTCCACTCAAGGTTGTATCAAAAATATCTACTTTATTTTTATTGCAACAGACAGTTCATGCAACACTATAAAATACAACCTGCCCTGTAAAGGAATGCAAAGGACAGACAGTTTCAAAGAAGGAAATGGGATGAACTCTGGATACTGACAGGAGGGTAGTCGGTATGGTTAAAACCCACAACACTTTAAGGTTTCTTGGCTTCAGCACAAAGGGAGCAATGGGTCTTAATATGTCTCTAGGGGCCTTTTGGTAAGCAGCATGGGGACCGAACAGAAGTGTACCTTGTGCTGTAGGTCTTCTTGGTGCTCGACAGGGTCGAGTCGGCTTCAGTGTGCTTTTCAGGCTTCTGTGACAGAGTTCAAGACCAGAGTCAGCTGCGGTTATCAGGCGGCAAGACATTTTCCTGAGGCTAGTCTACCATCATTCCATTTAATTAACATTTCAAAAGCCTAGTCAAGCGCATGCCCACCATGCAGATGGTCGAATTCATCACATACCCCACAGCCTCAACATGTGAACCACCACCCTACTGAGGGTCTGGTTCGTCATCTAGGCAAAAGTACCAGCTTAGGCCATCTGCATTTGCATGCTGGGAGCCTGGCTCGTGCTGGATGTCCATATCTAATCCCTGTAGGGATATGGCCCAAAGCAAAAGCTTAGGGTTCTCCCCTTGCATGGCCATTGACCATCAAAGAGGTCAGTGGTTTGTTTGGATAGTAAGGTGTGACCTACAGATGTAGGGTTTCAGCTTCTTTAATGCCCACATGACTGTGTAAGCCTCTTATTCAACAACAGCCTACTTCCTTTCCCTTTTTGTTAATTGCCCGCCAATGTAGGTGACAGGTTGCTCTAGCCCTTGAAGGTTCTGCAGTGCTAGCACTGCTACAATCCCAAAATCACAGGCCTCTGTCTGGATAATGAACTCCTGACGATAGTCTGGCACTTTCAGAACTGGGCACATGCACAATCCATCCTCCAAATCTTGAAAGGAGGCTTGACAGGCGGGGGTCCAAGTTACCTTCTTCGACATTTTCCTCAAAGTTACATCATTCAGGGGCATACCTCTTGATGAATAACCAGTAGTAACCGGTGAGACCTGGAAAGGCTCTCAGCTGTGTCTGTGTGATGGGGATGTCCCTTCGCTTCGAGAGGTTGCTTTTACCTCCATCGACCAGGTGCCCTAGATAAGTCACTGTACCCTGTGCTCTCTGGCACTTCATGGACTTGATAATCAGACCTGCATTCTGCAGAGCCTGAAGCACTTGTTTTAGGTGGGATAAGTGATCTTCCTGTGTGTGGCTGTAGACAGAAATATCGTCTAAATAGGCGACAGTGAAGTTTTCCAGTCCAGGCAAAACCTGGATAACCATCCTCTGAAAAGTGGCAGGGGCATTCTTCAATCCAAAGGGCATCACAGTGAACTGATAATGTCCCTCTGGGGTAGAGAATGCTGACCTCTCTCTCACTTCATCTGTTAAGCCAACCTACCTGTACCCTGCTGTCAGGTATGTATTTGGCAGCCCCAAGCTTGTCAATGAGATTGTCCACCGAGGAATGGGGTGAGCATCTGTCTTCGTGACAGAATTGAGCCCCATTTAGTCCACACAACAGTGGAATTCACTCTTCCCGCCACTGGTCATTTTAAGGACCAGTACCACTGGGTTAGTGCAAGGGCTGTGGGATGGCTCTATCACTTCAAGGGACAGCATCTTGGAAACTTCCTCTTTGATGATGCCCCTGACCCTATCGGACATCCAGTGAAACCTGTCCATCATCAGCTTACTGTCTCCAGTGTCCACATCATGGATGCACCAATCTGCACGACCTGGAGTCAGCGAAAACAGACCGGAAAACTAGCCCAGAAAACGGGGACAATCTGTCAATTGATGCTCTGACAGGTCTATTGCAAGGTTGACAGCTTCAATCGGCCCATCTGGGGTTTCAGTCTGCAGGAGGGGTGGGAGGGGATCAGTCTCCTCCTCAGTCTCTCCATTTGTCACTAACACCATGACCAAGCCATCTCGGCTATAATGGGGTTTTAGCCAGTTGACGTGAAAGACCCTTTACATCTGTTTAGGTTCTTCCAGGTCAATGAGATAATTTACCTCACTGACTTTTTCAAGCAGACAGTAATGCCCAGTACACTTGTCCTGAAGGGAACTGGGTTTGACAGGTTCGATAATCCACACCCACTGGCCTGGAAAATAGGCTGTCACTGTGGCCTTCTTGTCATGCCAGTGTTTCATCAGCTCCTGACTGGCATTTAGATTCTTAGTCGACTGTTCCATGTACTTTGTCATTCTAGACCGAAGTCCAAGAACATAGTCCACCACATCTTGTGTGGGCGATGAGGGGTTGCACTCCCATCCCTCTCTCACTAGACTGAGGGGACCTCATACAGGGTGTCCAAATAGAAGCTCAAAGGGACTAAACCCTACTTCATTCTCTGGAACCTCTCTGTAGGCGAACAGAAGGCATGGCAGAATAACATCCCATGTTCTCCTCAGTTGCTCTTCCAAGCGGAAGAATATCCAATTTTCTCCTCAGGTGCTCTCCCAAGCCACCTATTATGCCTTTCAGGGTCTTGTTGAACCGCTCACCTACCCGTTTGTTTGTGGATAGAAGGATGTGGATAACCCCTAGATGACCTCACACTCTTCACACATTGCCTTCATATATGCCGATATGGTGTTTGTTCCCCTGTCAGAAACAACTTCCTTGGGGAAACAAAAATGGGAGAATATCCCAATCAGAGCCTTTGTGACCACAGGGGCTTTGATGCTCATCAGAGGGAAAGTCTCAGGGTACTTAGTGGCCTGGTGTACCACCACCAAGATGTATCTGTTCCCTGAGCTGGTTTGGGAATGCAAAGACCCATGGTGTCAATTACTATTATCTCAAAAGGCCACCCAATCATGGGTAGTGGAATTAAGGAGGCCTTTGTGGCACCCCCTGACTTGCTAGAGGCCTTAGAAGTCAGACAGAACCGGTCAAATTCCTTGACTTTTATGCCAAACTGGGGCCAGTAAAAGTGTGCAGACTACTGTTTTGATGTCTTAGTCACTACCAAGTGATCCACTAAAGGGATTGGGTGAGCCAAATCCAAAAGGAACTTTCTGTAGCATTGTAGAATCACCAACCTTCTGGTGCTCTCGTCCTCAGAATCTTGTTGCTCACTGCACAGGTGTCCATCCTCTCAGCACTCTTTGAATAGTCCAGGGGCCTCACACTTAGCCTTCTCCTCCGCCTGCTTCTGCCGGCCATCCACAGTCTTTCTGGACTTTGCAGAAGTCAGTCTGATCTGGGCCCCAAGCTGATGCAAACTCATCCAGCTTGGGCAGGCCCTTCAGATATGAACTCACCTGGTCCTCCACCTCGGGCTCCTGCACTGCGCCAGGCAACTCTAAAGTCACTGAGTCCCCTGCTACCAACGTAGGGTCCTCAGTGTCTACTGGCCCCTCTCCCGCTAAAGTAGATGATGCAGCAGTCTGTGGAATTGGACCAGGGGCTACCGACCATGGCGGCCCCTCTAACAAGCCTTCTGGAAGAACTCCAGGACTTTAATCTGGCAGCCTCTTCGGCATTCAATTTGGTAGCCGCCGTGACTGTCTTGGGGTCAGGAAGATCATTACCCAACAGACAGGGATTGAGTCTTTCACTGCTACACAGCGCTGGGTCATTTCACCTCCCCAGCTGAACTCTACTATCGGCAAGGGGCAATTACTCTTTCCGTCAAACCCACTGACACTACAATCAGGCCCATCAATATACTGTCCTGGTTGTATCCACTGCTTTGTGACAGCAGTGATGCTAGCTCCGGTGTGTCTCTGACCGCCAGAGTTTTGTGTCCATTGATATACACATGCTCTAAGAACAGTTGAGTATTATTGGGAATTGTAATCTCTTCTGGAGACCCAATACCGTTCCCACTCAGTGTAACCAATCCACATTCAGTCACTCCTTGGCCAAGTGGGAAGTCCTCCTTAAGGAGGCCCACAGTAAATATGGCCTCCTCCATTAGTCCAACATTCACAATGGTTTGCTAGGGTAAGTCCTTGTAAGCAGGATCCCCTTCCCTATGGCCCAAACCCCTACACACAAAACAACCTTTGGGTTGTGAGAACGCGGGTGTCCCAGTTTAAGGGATTGAAAAGGAGCTATTGGCCATCAAAGGAGCCTTTGAACAATGCAGACAGCAGAGTCAAGGACCTCAACATAACTTGACTGTCCGTACGGATCACCAAAACCTTCAGCACCTGCAGTCCTTGGCATGCCGTAACAGCTGACAGGCTCGGTGGGCCTTCTTTTTTTCCCAGTATGACTTTGTCCTTACTCACATTCCCGGCTCCTCCAATATCCATGCTGACACCTTGTCCAGAACTCTTGACCCTGACAACATTCCTGGAGAATACCACGCAGCCATTCTGCACCATAATTTTGTGGGCATAATTCAATCCTTTTTTGATCTTGTTTGTTCTGCCACTTCTACAGACCCCGCAGTATCCAACCTTCTGAACCAACAGGATGTGCATTCCAAGGATGACCTGGTGTTCTACCTCCAGCAATTGAATGTACCCACTCCTGAATTACGTGAACACATCCTTTTTGGGTGCCATGATACACCCCAAGCCGGACATGTGGGCCTCAAGATTCCTATGGAAATGGTCTCCTGTACTTTTTGGTGGCCTGAACTGAACAGGAAGATTGCACGGTATGGTAAATCCTGTCCAGTGTGTGCTCGGTCAAAAACATCATGCCAGAAAGTTATCAGCCTACTGAAACCCACCTACAGCCGTACAAATAGCCAATGTGTTTTTGCATGATATCTACCGCCTACATAATTTACCATCCAAGATCATCTCAGACTGTGGATCACAATTCATCGCTCATTTCTGGACAAAACTTTGCAAGCATCTGAAGATACAGAGGGGTCTTAGTATCATCCCCAGACTAATGGCCAGACCGAGATAACCAATCAGACACCTGAGCACCGCTGCTTTGCCAACGCAACACAGGATAATTGATCCTCTTGTTTGGCCGTGGCAAATTCTTGGCATTCATCAATCCGGAATTCACCTTTTTTTTGTCACTTTTGGTCAGCATCCCCATCTGTCTCCTATGGAGTTCATCACCAATAGCCAAGTTCCCTCAGCAGAATTGATGTACGGCATGTTCAGCAGATGCATCAGCTCACGGATTTGATACTGCAGGTCACTAAGGCCTATGCCAAAAGGCAGGCGGATAAAAACTGACTTCTGGAGACAACATACCAGATTGGAGACCGGGTTTGGTTGTCATCTAGGAATTTACCCTTACGGAACCTGCTTGGGTAATTGGCTTCCAAGTACTTGGGCCCCTTTCTGGTTCTGAAGAAGATCTTTTCGGTGGCCTACAAACTGCAACTGCGCACCATGTGGCGTGTACACCCCGTGTTCAACGTCTCCCTGTTGAAACCTTTCGGCCTGATTCCTGCGGGGGCCTACCTGTTAGACCTGCTCCGGTGGATGTTGATGGATCGTCTGAATACGTGGTCCGATCCATTTGCGATTCCTGTTTCTGCAGGAGTCGTCTGTATTATCTGATTGACTGGAAAGGTTACACCCCTGTGGATCGGACCTGGGAGCCGGCATCTCAAGTCCATGCACCGCGCCTGGTTAGGTTATTTCACGTTCAATTTCCCTGGAAGCCTGCTTCCGCAAGGTCCCCCGCAGGGGGCCAGAGTGTTACGCCTGCTTGCCGCCGCAAGCGCCACCCGTACTACGTACCTGCAAGTTCTTGGCATCTGAATTCCAGGTGGTGCAGGCGGTCGCCACAGCTCCTGGGGGTCCTTGCGCCACCTGCAATCACGGGAGGCACCGGAGGAGTGCCCCGCGAGTCCTTCATGCTCCTACTGGATGTTTCAGGGGCCCGGGCCGCGTCATCCCTATGTCGTAACGTGGCCTTCTAAACATGGGTCACGTGACCACTCTTCTGACCTGTAGCATCTCGGTTGCCTGGCAACCACTGCTGCCTATGATTCAGGCTCTATATAAGGCTGGCTGTCCCTCATTTCTAGTCTGTCTTATCTCTCCCATGGTCTGGACCTTCCCTGTGTCTCTCCATGTGTACTGGGGAGACCCACAGCCGGCCCATAGAGTCGGTGTTTGCTCCAGAGTACTTTAAGGCAAGATAGCTGCCCCTTGAGATGGATGTGAGTGCAGGTTTTCTTACTCCAACACCAATCAATGAGGACAACTCAATGGTTTGGCAAAGGGGAGTCCATTTAATGACAAGTACAAAAAATGGGGAATCATGGAAATCAACAGTGATGCGATAGTCCGTCTCACTTCAACTCCCTCGAACTTCATACAAACAGTAACATTTATACCCAAAACTCATCATCATTGACGTGTAACGCTCAAAAGTTAACATGCAATTCTATTGGTTAGGAAAAGGTAACTTTACTATAGATACTATATCTGTATATGGTAACGGAGTAAGAGGATTGGGTAAACACTATCAGGTGGGCGTCTAAACCCTTCCTTCTAACATTACTCTAGTAGACGTCACTATGAGTACGACGTCCCATTGGTTCTACCATCTATAGAACCCTAAATTATTTGGTCCATTGTGATTGGGTTGGCTTCAACCCCATGCATAAATCTCCACTTTACTTAGCAGCATGCAGAATCTTCAGCCAGGTGCAGGGTGCCCTAAGATTCGCCCTGCCTTCCCTCAATCCATCATTACTTTGGTGGCTATGTGTCAATTAGTTGGCTGTGGCCGGCCTCGAAACTGTATCTTCTTGTCAGAAAAAGTTATGATATCTCTGTTTGGGCGACAGCCAGGGATAGGTGTGAACCCGTGCTTCTTCTTGCTTGGATGGTCACGTGCTACTACACCATGAATTTGCCTAATTTCTCTCAATTTCTGCATTTAATTCTTGTTCGGCTTGCCACCTGCCTACGCCTCCTTATCTCGGCTATTCTGTTCTTAAGTTTCGATTCTGCAAAGCTACTGTTCGCTCCTTCTATTGGTCTGACCTTGGATCTTCCTGGCTCACGTTGCCTCTGCTCAGTTTCGATTCAGCCATCTCTTCTCGTTTTAGCTGGAATATGAATCCTGTCCTGTTTGACCTCTCGTAACGTGAGTTAATTCTGCTTTTTGTGTAAAGTGGAGTTGCACTTATGTAGCATGCTTCATTTTGAGGTAGATTTTTTATAATGGCGCTTGCTGCTCTATTCTTCTACTTAGCATAGCAAGCTGCACTGTTTTCTTAGCTTTCTTGCGGTTACAAGCATATGTACAGGCGTTAGCTGGTTGAATATCTTCATCCTGCTTACAGTTTAAGCTCCTTTGTCTTTCATCAACTTTCTCTTCTTTTAGTTTCACAATATCTTTATTTATGGCATTTCGTCACTTTGTATCATCTTTGGGTCATCATATCTTCTATGGGTGCATTAGTCCAGGCCCTCGTGACGCCACCATTTGTCTTCCATTAAGGACTTTTTGGTTTCCTCCTGGACAGTACTTAAGCAATCTTCATTTTGTTTCATTTGCTGGTAGGGTTTTCTCAATGGGTTCCTTACTGTCCATGGTTGTCTGGTTATTGGTACTTCAATAGGTATTGTTCTTCTGATAGGTACTGGGCAGAGCCCCACTGTGGCTCTCTGCTGGTTTATTTGCTCCTCATACGTCACGTATTTCAGTGTGAGTGTTCCTGGTACTTCAAAATGGGCGACTGGAGTGCAGGCTTTATTTGGGACCTCCTCAACACATGGTCTGGAACCTTTCTCCTAGCTCCTATGTCAGCCACATTGGTGCTAATGGTGCATTCTACTACGCAGCTTCTCTCCTTTCATGCCCTGTCGACTTCTTTCCTTCTTCTTTCCTGGTTGCTCTCGCTCCTGCAGGGTTACTGCTTATTTTCCTTCGCTGTGCCTTATCTGTCAGTGTGTGGCTCCTCTGTCAGACCATCATTACTAACAGCACTTCCTGGTTCAATGGGACCCCTGTGGTTTATAAATTCCAGGAAGCTGCTCAGCCCGTGGGGTGGGGGTACCAGTCCCTGACTGCCCTAGTTAACATCAGCTTAAGTCGGAAGGGGCTGGGTCTCCTGCCAGCATTGACCCCTGTTCATCCTGGACGACTCATGACCCAGTACCTCCAAGAAGAAAGGGAAAGGATCATTGCAGCCAGGACCCGGTAAGGTAAGCAACGCCGCAGTGATCAAGCCCTTGACATTATCTCTTTGAACTATCATATTATGCAAAGGCCCTATTAATCAGCAAGGAGAATCAACCACAAAGCTCTTTTGACACATTTTAAACCAGGTCTAAGAAGTATAGAAGCAATTGTGAGCTGGAACGAAAACGGATGATTCATTGTTTTTTTTTATTGCTTAGTGATAGATTTATAACGAGCAGATTGTATACATTTTTTGTAGAAGTTCTTTTTAAATAGGTGAGTGTGTCTGAACATTTGAATATTTACTTATTGAAAAGAATATATGACATAGTGATGATACTTTGGTGGATAGCTCAAATCACAATTTTTACATATAATTCTTATAATTCTGACTTTTTTAAATGTATTTTGTTGGTCGTTTGAGGAGGAAAAATCAGAATAAAAAGTGTACTCATTAACGAGGGGAGACTTTCGATGCTCGTCAAGATTCAGAAGCAGTCCCTGGGCCTCCCTTGCAAATTCTGCCTCTCTTCCAAGCTTGCCACTCGGTCTGCCCCACCCAAACACCTTCCTTTACTTTGCAGCCTGCAACGCTCCTATATGGCCCTGCTGCTGTTCTGTCCCCTCGTTCGATAACATTGAAGCCCCTCCTCCACAGACATTCTTGTCTTCTTCCTGCTTCCCACAATTGTCTTTGCTGCCACCTCTTCCTTACCGACTCCTCTCAACATGTGCAAGCAGGGCTATAAGTGGGGTAAAAAAATCGAGGGGACGGCCCTCATTTATGGGCGTGGCTTGTGGGATGGGCGTGGCCTAAAAAGTACACAAACTTTAGCAAGGTACGCAAATATATAAATACATGTAAGAATTTATATATTTGTATGTGTACCTTACTATGGTTTGTGTAGTATGCAAGACATATTTTATAAACATAGAAATATGTAATATATTTCTATGTTTATAAAAGATGGCTTGTAAAGTACACAAACCATAGTAAGGTGGGCACACAGATATATGACATTTATATATTTGTGTGCATACCTTATGGTTTGCGTACGTTTCAAGACATCTTTTTTAAACATTTCTATGTTTATAAAAGATGGCTTGAAAAGTACACAATTCAATTATAATTATAAAGCTTTGACGGCGTCTTTATCCGTCAGCAAAGCTTTATAAAAGATGGCTTTAATTGTGTACTTTTCAAGCCATCTTTTATAAACCTCGAACTATTTCAAGGAATTCCCACGTTCGCTGAGGAATAAAGATGCCTCAGCGACCTGGGGAAACAAAGGAACAGTAACTTCCTCTGGTGAACCCTCGCTTGAGGGGTCACCAGACGAATTTACAGTGACTGACAGAAGTGCCAGCCAGTCACCACGTCGCTTTGGCTGGCTGGCCCTTCTGTCAGCTTGCCTGATTTAATTCGGGCGCATCTACCATCGTGGCTGCGGCGGGATAACGTGTCCCGGCAGGGCCCCGGCTCAGCCCCACTTTTTGGAGACGGCCCACTTAAAGCACTGTCTGCAGGAAAAAAATAAAGCTGTCCCAACCCGCAGAAAGCCGCCCCAAACTAAATACCTGTGCACGGAGGCGTTCTCTGCCCAGGACCATGTGTTTCTGTATCCACCTTCTCACCAATCAAGGGTCAGTTCCTCCCCCTCCGTCACTGCTCTAGCAGATCTCTGCGGTCAGGAACGGTAAATCAGAGGCATACACACATGCTGAACCACTTCTCCAGAAATTAAAATGGAACACTCACACATGCACAAGATTGCCCCGCTGCTCCCCGTCTACCTCCATTCTAATAGGTCTAAGTTCAGAAAAACACTGATTTCAGCTTCTGATTCCTTGATTCCATATTGAGGGGGCTCTATTCCCATCTCTTGCTGGATCCATCCTTAGCCCACCTGTCTCTGTCCTTTCCTGCTCTCCTGAATATCGCAAACCCTTCTTTAATCCCTTGTTTTTCTTACTTCGGTGCCCCGCTGCAGATTCCTGTCCAGCCACTGCAGAGGGACACAATCGGAAGGATAGCTCAGGGGCAACATGCTCGTCTTGGAGATAAAACGACGTGGAGAACCCAGGATTGATCCCCGGATCCGCGCTTAGGAACCTCTGGGTATTAAGCGCATTATAAATAACCAATCATCATCATCATCATCATCATCATCATCATCATCATCACAATCCATAAGGCTCCTTGTGTTGGTTCTATTCTCTGTCAAGCACAATTGATATTGAGTGCTTGAGTGATGTTTTCACTACAGGCAATAATGCAGGGATGTGGGCCTCATCACGAGTTGGGCTGTAGCCCTTAAATGTGGTGGTAACGATATTACTGCCGCATTTAAGGGCTGGCACTATCACGAGTTGGCCGCTAAATCAACTGTTTTACCTCCAGCTTTTTCTGGAGGTGAAAATCCCTGTTTTCAGCGGTATTACAGCCGGCTGTATTAGCCCTCAGTATTAGCACCGAAAATTCCCCATTGAATCCAATGGACCCAATCAGGAATGTGGATTGACCATTAAGGCCCAACCCATGATCTGGTGGTAATACCACCAGGCCGGTCGGTGCTAGGGCTATTACAGTCGGCGGTATTATAGCGGAAATACAGCCCAACTCGTGATGAGGCCCATAGTCTTAAAAGGGTGGCACATGTCTGTCCTCTCCATGCAACCGTGCTGTCTCTGCTCTTCTGGACTGAGGAGGTGGCGCCCTTAGGCTTGAGTGCAGGAACCTCATCTCGGTCTATGCTGCTGAGAGCTATCACTGGGATTTAGAATTGCCTTGCTCATACTATGAAAACAGCTGGCATTCCCAAAGAAATGAAGGAGAGGCAGCAAGGGGATCAAGAATCAGCAAAAGAGAAGGTGGCAGTGGTGGCTGGGAATTACTTTTCAGTGTAAAGTTGCACAAGTGAACAAGTGTGGAGAAGGAGCTGCAACCAAACTAGAGAGGATTGGGAGTATGGGTTGGAATGGGGCATTTCACAGCACAATTCTGCAGCCAAACCTGGGCAAAAAGCCACACAACTTATGGAACTTACGGTTCCATAGGCTAACACCTGAACATGAAGTCAGGTTACCGAATGTACACAGGCGCAGTTTACAACACATTTTCATGATGCCTCTGCCCATGACATATGTCAGCATTCCAAATGTAAATCGAATTTTCATAATCCATGTGTCCACAATGTATAACAGCATTGCCACTATAAAACATAGTTCATGATGCCTTCTGTAAAGGACACTACCATGATTTATGTACCAACAAAATATTCCAGCATTGCCAAAATAAAACACATGTTCATTATCCCAGTGCCCACAGCATATGCTAGCATTGCCACCGTAAAACACACTTCATTACGCCTGAGCCATCAATATATGCCAGCAGCGAAACTGTAAAGTAAATGTTCATGATGCCTGATATGACACACTGTCACACAAATACAGGTTCATGACACCTTATTTCCTTTCTAAATTGCTGGAGTGTGTTGTGTAAACACAAGTGTCTTCCTTTCTGAACTCGCACTCACTTCTCCCCCCTACAGTTTCATCCTTCCTGTTCCACAGAAACTGCCTATCTACATGTCTCAAATGTGCTCATCACAGCTTGTCATGCTAAACTTTCATTAATTCTTATTCTCTTAGGCCTATTTGCTGCCTTTGATACTGTCAAACACCCCATTCCTGTCTCTACTCATGCCTCTGTGAGGCTTTTTACGGTCCTGTTCTCCAATCGTTTTTCATTCTGATCTCTCCGAATGAACCTATTCGGTTTCCTGGGCAGGTCATATCGCCTCCCCACAACCTCTTCAATTTGGCATTCCCCCAGGCTCTGTTCTTGGCCCTCTCCGTTTTTTCTCCATAACCCATCCCCCGTTCTGCTCTTATCACTTCAGTTAATCGCTCCTGTCATTTCTATGCTGATGTTTTCTTTCCTTTTCTTCTTTCACTGATTCGTTTCATTCTACTGTCTCTAGCAGACTTTCTGCATCCAGTCCTGCACAAACTCTCTTTTCCTCTACTTCAATCCCAATAAAACCAAAGTCTTAGTTTTTCCTACTACTTCTCTTCTCCCTCACATTCCTCTATTCAGAGGCAGATTTAGCATTCGGACCAGGAACAAAATACCACAGAGCCCCCCTGATCAGCCTCTGCCACTTCAAAGGGAAACACACAGAGCTACACAGGGCCTCCTACTACGATATTGGGCCTGGTTCATTAAATGTTTAGCGGGCGGCAAAGTGACTTTTTACTGCCAACAAACACCCCGATTCACAGAGCGGTACCAAGAGTATTTTTGCAGTGCAATGTGACTTTGCAGGGTCTTTGCACCACGCTAAAAGTTCCATGAGTCAGGCCCATTATCTCTTCAACAGTTTCAGAAAGCAGACCATTTACAGCGTGTTTAGTGATGTTATGGCAGTGACCATTACTATGGCTCCTTTTTTTTCTTACAATTCTATAAGGATTTAATATGCTAAGATTGCTGCTGGATGAGACACTGGGGAGGGGGACCTTGCCGAGCTTGCTGCAAGCACTGTGAAACAAGGACCCTGTCATGCATTTTATTTCACCTTTCTCTTTAGGAGATTTTTTGTAGGTTCTCATTGATTTGATAATGGTACTATAATATGGGGCAATTTTCCATGTCCCACAGAGTGGAAAAAGTGTTGGTAAAATCATTTACTGTGACTTTTACACTGCACAGGATTTTGTACAAATTGGCAGGCAAAGTTGGAGAACAGACAGACTTAACATGTTTGCTTGCTCTTTCTGGTCCGTCTACCAAATCTGCTTGGTTTTCCACCGGCATATATTGTTATGCTGCTGGCAAACCAATGGATTCCAGTGGAATCCATCTGACTTTTACACCTGGTCAAAGCAGACAGATTTCAAAGAAGCACACTGTAGATGGCTCCTACAATCATTAATTGCGGGTAGCATTTACACTTTTTCTAGACACATAGTGAAGAAGTGAAGAGTAAAGGTGATTTGACCTGTGCTTTACCATTTACTTTTCCACTAAATTGTGGAAACAGAAGTGGTCCCCTATGTGCGACTTAGGATTCAATACAAAATGACCCCCAGATACCTTTTCATCAACATGTTTCTACAATCATCTATACATTATCAGATTGGTTTATCATGTGACTTGGGCACTCTTAAAGCTATCTGTTTAAAACGGACTTTTACTGTAGGTCTCAAAACATAAACATGGATACATATTTGCATCAACTTGAGCTAGGAAGATACCTGGTCAAGCACCAACATTTCATACTAGGCTTGAATTCCGGCTTCACCACTTGATCAAAGTGAGAAATCGGTGCATCTTGCCTTATCTGTCAAAATGAAGTGCCCTCGGGAAGTGTTTCTTTTCCCAGTGTACACTTTTCCAAAAAAGATTCACTCAAGATTAAATAGCCCTGTTTTGCTTCATATGAAGGTTGATTGCAGACGTTCGTTATCCTGTGGGGCTAATATTTCATGTTTTTTGGATGGTCTTCTCGCAACTCAAATCCGAATTATATATTGCATCTGCCGAATATAAATATTATTCTGTACGGATATTATGGGAGACTGTGACACTGATTTCAAACAAAAGAATGAAGGAAAAACATTGTAATGCTTATTCACTTCACATTGAAATAGTATGTTCTATTTCTTTGTTTAACTGACAATAAGAAAAAAACAAATACGTCCAAAGTTGTTGATTCCAAAGGATGAGTTTTCTTTATCACTCCTCTCTGTTTGTTGAAAGTGCATTTTTATATTTATTATTGATTTTCACATAGCATAGTCCTTGGTTTCTCCTTTGATCAATGTGCCTATTGTGAGTAATGTTATTATTAAAAGTTTCAATACTGTATACTGACAGTTTTTAGAAAGTTATTACGTTTTTTTATTTCGTTTATTACTTTTTTATTATCAAGTGTGATAATGGTTGGAATGTAATTGCTAGATTTTTATTTAACATGTGTCTTTGCTATTGTGGGGCACCATAATATCATGAAAAAATGGAGTGAGGGAGAGGGTGCACAGCTCTGTTCTCTTTGATTTTGAGGAATTTCTTAATATAATGTTCTTAATCGGTTTTGAGTTGCTTAGTATGGTGCAGCCCACTGAATAGTGCCTCCGTGCTGGGCTCTAATGATAGACTGTAGAAAAAAGGACCTAGGCTAATAAGCCATTGGTGCGGGCCGCACACCTGTAATTCCCATTAATGGTTAAATATTTGTGTAAATTACTTGTCCAAAAAATATATAATCATAAATAAAAACAGTTCACATGATGTATAAATGATATTTTTTAATCCACAAAAAATGTGAATCAATGAATGTTTGTCATTGGTTAAACAACACCAACTTGTAGCCTGCTTTTTAATAGGCAAATGAACAACCCTATGGCTAATGCATTTCGGAAATCATGGTTTCCTTCTTCAGAGCCGGGTAAAACTACGCAAGCATGTATAAATTATTCATCAATAATCAAGAAAATCAACATCGTGTAATTAGTGTTGCAATAAACATGTTGGGAAGGCATTTAGCAAGACACGGTACCCACAATAAACAGAGACAATTCACAAATAACACGTAAAGAAGAGAGAAAAACATGTATGTCATAATTAGTTCCTTGGAATATAGTCCTTGTTGGTTATTGCAAGATCCACATTTCAATTTATTAATGTACTCTCATCATTAAATGGTATAACATAATGCTCATATTACGTCAACATAAAATGCAATGAACATCTTATTCTACATGTTCTCAAAAATGGTTGCTCATATTTCCATAGAAGCAACTGTACCAAAATGTAATAATAGTTACTCTGTGTGTTATAAGCTTTCACCAATCGTTGTTGCAATTTATTCTTGCTTTACACCTACGAGCACTAACCTTCAAAGTGCATTTATTTTCCAGGCGCTGCCTGCGCTCGTCAACGTTGTAAAGTGCGTTCGAGTAACGCTGTAACTACTGAAATAAAACTAACACAAACATTAGCGTGCTCGTCATGATAAAGCGCAATGCTGCACTTATGGGGTTACCACTTCATCATTATTTGTGCTTACCTATAAAGCTTTCCTTTACAATCCGTTCGTATAGTCCTGCCTTGTGTGTTCTCCTGAGCTGCTGACTATCTTGAATTTGGCTGAAAAGTAAATCGTTGTCAAGGCTACGTGTATATCTAAAATGGCCGAACACGACAAAGTGTACCGGCCATCTTGGTGTGGGCTAATAAAATCTGCCTGATGTGAATAACTGAAAAATGCTAACTCAAACTGCTGATATTACTTAACTGATGCCCGTTTGTTGTCCCAAAGCACAATGTAATTATAGAGTGTATATGCGAGTACACTCGATTTCAAAGATGAAGAGATACCTGTGCGCATCGTGTGTTGTTGTTAAGTGCACAATAAAGTTGTGAAAAAAAATTATGAGTGGGCAATGTCCATCTGCATTCTGGGCGGTATGTAGTGGATGTTCACGGATACGCTTCCTGTCAACTAAATGCATAGTGCAGACCAAGAAAGTCATGAGTGGTAGAGCAACTCTATTTATGTCACCTATAGAAATGTGAATGCGTCATGCTCTGTTTGATGCTTACTACTCTGTTTGATACTTATGGAGCGCTAATTTAGCTCGTGATTAACTTGGTAAGAAAAAAATGCTCTACAACTATGAACAAATAGTGAAATACTTATAGAAACTTGGTTAATTACAATCACGATCCTGATTACAGTGAAATGTACATAGTCACATATAGCATTTTCAGAGAAAGCAATTGAGGTCAAATTCATCATGAATTCCTTGTGGTGATAGTGCTTCGAGCCGATCGATCCAATATGCTTCTCTCTGCTGTCTTTTCCTTTTGGTATCTCTGCAAGTATTATCAATTAATTCCAGTACTTGAAATCTAAGTTGTGAGATATTGTGCTTTTTTTCATTGAAATGTTTTGCTACTGCAGAGTTGGTGTTTTTGTTGCGTATACATGATTTATGTTCATTAATGCGTATACGTATTTTCCGTCCTGTTTCGCCAACATAGTATGCACCGCAAGGGCACCGTATACAGTAAATGCATTCGAGATAGTCAGCAGCTCAGGAGAACACACACGGCAGGACTATACGAACGGATTGTAAAGGAAAGCTTTATAGGTAAGCACGAGTAATGATGAAGTGGTAACCCCATAAGTGCAGCATCACACTTTATCATGACGAGCACGCTAATGTTTGTGTTTGTTTTATTTCAGTAGTCACAGCGTTACTCGAACGCACTTTACAATGTTGACCAGCGCAGGCAGCGCCTGGAAAATAGATGCACTTTGAAGGTTAGTGCTCGTAGGTGCAAAGCCAGAATAGATTGCAACAACGATTGGTGAAAGCTTATAACACACAGAGTAACTATTGTTACATTTTGGTACAGTTGCTTCTGTGGAAATATGAGCAACCATTTTTGAGAACATGTAGAATAAGATGTTCATTGCATTTTATGTTGACGTAATATGAGCATTATGTTATGCCATTTAATGATGAGAGTACATTGATCAATTGAAAAGTGTATCTTGCAATAACAATCAAGGACTGTATTCCAAGCAACTAATTATGACATATATGTGTTTTTCTCTCTTCTTTACGTGTTATTTGTGAATTGTCTCTGTTTATTGTGGGTACCCTGTCTTGCTAAATGCCTTCCCAACATGTTTATTGCAACACTAATTGCACGATGTTGATTTTCTTGATTATTGATGAATAATGTATACATGCTTGCGTAGTTTTACCCGGCTCTGAAGAAGGAAACCATAAATTCCGAAATGCATTAGCCATAGGGTTGTTCATTTGCCTATTAAAAAGCAGGCTACAAATTGGTGTTGTTTAACCAATGACGAACATTCATTGATTCACATTTTTTGTGGATTGAAAAATATCATTTATACATTATGTGAACTGTTTTTATTTATGATTATATATTTTTTGATCAAGTAATTTACGCAAATATTTAACCATTGGTGGGAATTACAGGCATGCGGCCCGCACCGATGGCTAATTAGCCTAGGTACTTTTTTCTGCACCATAATATCATGTCATAAACCAGTCAACACATGTTCCTTTTAAAAGAACTTTCCCTTCTATTTTTTCCCTATTAGCAAATTATATCCACTCAGTGGCAAACCCAGGTGAACGTGTAGAGGATTGAGTATTAAATAGAGGATTAATTTAAAAGATCTTTTGAGGACAAATTAAGAGGATCAAACAGATTGAGGATTGAGAATTAAATAGGGGATTAATGTAAAGGATCTTTAGAGGACAAATTTAGAGAATCAAGCAAGAGAATCAATTGTGAGAAATAATCAAGATTTTCTGAAAGAAGATAAATCAAGAGGACTAACTAAGGATGAATTAAGGACCAATCAATATAAATATGTGAGAACTATTTAAGAGTATTACTTGAGAGAATTACATTTAAATGAGGATTAATAATTGACAAACAGTCAAAATATATTATTTCAAGTAATGTGGTCAGAGGACCAAGTACTAAGCTATATGAAGATCAATAATTAAAATAACAACGTACTATAAAAATGTATTTTCAACAACCGAAGCAGAGTGATTAAGAAAACTCATACTTTGGAATCAAGCACTATGAATTTATTTGATTTTTCTTTTTTTCAATTAAACAAAGAAAAAGAAAATTCTATTTTAATATGATGCGAATAAATGAAAACAAGTTTTCCTTCATTCGTTTGGAATCACTGGTGCATAGTCTCCCATAATCTTCCTATAGTGTTGCTCTATATGTAATAATAGTTACCCTTCCTAGTAACCATGTAAAATAAAATGTTGTTCCCAAACGTGCATGTCGCCCTGAGGATTTTGGATACATTTCCAAGGGTTGCTGTTGTTGCATCATGGCTCCCTCTCCAGAATAGTAGCACTCCTTCACACCCTCGAAATCTACTGCAAAACTACAATTGTGTGCTTCTAAATGCTATTTATTAAGCCACAACATGTCCCATTCCATGCTGTGGTATTCTGGGTGGGTCTGGCTTTCATGACAAGATGCCCAGACCCGAAGACCCTCCTCTGAGGCCTGCTGCGAGTAGCCACAGAGTTCAGGGACATCTTGTAGGAGCGTGCTGAAGCTGAGATGGGATATGGGCCAGGGCCCTCATTGCTCAGTCGTCCTCGCAGAGGAATGGGGCCTCATCCTTGATTCTCTCCAACCAGGCTATGAAGACAAAGTGGGGTACATTGAAGTCGTCATAATCGGGAATGGTGGTAGTAAGGAGTGGATGAAGGTGACTGGGTGTGAAATTTGAAGGGGGAGGAAATAAAAAAGGGGACAGCAGATGGGAAGATCAGTAGATTGATGTTTCTACACTGCTTGGCTTTCTTCTCTTTTGCTCTGTGTTAGTACTGTTTTTTCTAGGTCCGTTTATTCATGCATGTTTGATAAAAGGTGCACACATTTTATTCTAAGGGAATGATTAATTGGGATTCGCCTCTCAGGTTCTTGTTAGAGATCTGCAGTGAACACAGCTGATCACAACCACAGCTGATCCTTCCTGTCTGGCTAACTATCTCCCAATCTCCATTACTCCCTTTCTGGGCAAACCCCTGGAAATGCTGGCCATCTCTCAGCTGAACCCTCATTCCGATTCTGTTGGCTGTCTCTATGACCACCTGTCTGGTTTCAGAGCAGCCAGAAGCACGAAAACTGCTCTCCTGAACATCTGTGAAGATCTGCACTCCAACCTTGACTCTAACATTCCCTCTGTCCTTATCCTACTTGATCTCTCTTCTGCCTTCGACACAGTCAACCGTACCATCCTGCTCAACCGTGTCCGTGAGAACCTGGGTATCACTGATCAGGCTCTGGCCTGGCTGACCTCTTTCCTCTCTGATCGACCCTCCCAGGTCAAACTGGGGTCCTTCCTATCCTCTATCTCCCTCTCTACCTGTGGTGTCCCCCAGGGGTCTAGCCTCTCACCCTTGCTTTTCAACCAAAACCTGGTAACTCTCGCCCTCTGCATTGCCATTCTATGCACAAATTTCCAGTGCTACGCTGACGACACTCAACTCATTTTCAGGCTGCCCTCAGCCACCTCCTCTCCCTCCCTCTTCGCTGATTGCCTAACTGCCATTCAAGATTGGTGTGTCGCCAATGATCTTTGTCTGAATGCCAGCAAGACAGAGATCCTCCTCATCGGCAACCCTTCTCCATCCTTTCCCCTCTCTCTCTGGCCGGCCTCACTTGGCCCTCCTCCTAACCCCACCTGTGAGGCTAAGAACCTCGGGGTCATCTTTGACTCCACACTTTCCTTCTCCGCCCACATCTCTTAGGTCTCCAAAAAGTCAAACTTCCTACTGCACCTCTTCAGTGGTACTCTTCCTTTCCTCTCCTTCCCCCAGAAGCTCACTGTCTCCCAAGCTCTGGTCTCTCTAACTTTGACCATTGCAACAGCCTCTTTCTAAATCTACCTGGCTCTACTCTTCGCCATCTGCATCTAATCCAGAACAGGACTGCAAGATTTGTCCTTGGCCTCAAGCCCCGGGATCGTATCTCTCCAGCTCTGAAATCTCTCCGTTGGCTCCCAGTGGATGCAAGGATTACATTTAAAACCCTCTGAATTGTCCACAAGGCCTTCTGGGGCCTGGGTCCAAAATACCTTCAGATATCCCTCCGCAAATACCTTCCCTCTTGAGCTCTTCCCTCCTCTACCGCTAACTCCCTCAGGGTCAGTCATTTCTCAAAGAAACTAGCTGGAGTAGACCTCTGTCTTCGGCCAGGGCCTCCCTTTGGAACAGCCTCCCTGCCACTCTAAAACTTGAGGAGAACCGTCTCCGGTTCCTGAAACACCTCAAGACCTTCCTCTTTGCATCTGCCTTTGCTCCCCCTCTCCCTTGCTGATCTGCTCTCTCGAATGCACTGTGCGCCTGTCCACCCTCTATCCCCTTGGCCCAGGTACCTGCTCACCCTGCCATCCTTCTGCACTGCCTCCCGGCCACCCCTTGCACTGGGTACTGTATCTGTACCCATACAGTCCCCCATTCCCCTTTTTCTTCTTTTTATGCACTTATCAGACTTGCCCAGTTCTGCTGTCGTAAACACAGCACTTGCCACTTGCTGGCTGAACTACCCCTGTTTATTGCTCCATTATCTATTTTATTTATATTTATTATTATTTATCTGTTTATCCTCTGCTCTGCACTTTCCCCTCTCCCCCTTCTATGCACTTTTCCCCTTTTCCTTTCCCATGCACTTGCACGTTCTCAATGTCACTGGGCCTAGTAAGATTGTTGTTTTGTTCTCCCCTGTTCCCTTCCCTTGCCTTGTCACGCTCTGAAACACTTGTGTACGAGCGCGATACAAATAAAATATCATATCATATATCCTATCATAACAGTTTTCATTTTTCATGCTGTGGAAAAATCTGTTTTCCTTGTGGGTAAGCAGAGAGTGGATGGAAGCTAATTAGAGCAGTGGATCGAAGGTAAGAAGAATGGGGACAAATGGAAGATGCAGAGTCTGTAAAGTAAAAGGAGTGGGGGACTTATGGAAGATGACAAGAGAGAGGATGCAAATGGGGAGCAGAAGATTTTGGAAGGGGTACAGGGGAGCACGTGATTATTGAAGGGATGGACAGACGGAAGCATAACACAGCTTTCCTACTTGAGCAAATTGAGTGGTCCTGGACAAACCACTTCATGTCAGCAAGATCTAGTGAGGTGAGCAGGCTGTTTCCTTCCAGTCATAACCCTTAACACACAACACGAAAAGAGAAGGTACAATATATGGCAAATGTGTCCCTAAAGTTCATAAATGTCGCACTTGTGACAGCCATTAACTCCTCCCACCCTAATCTCTGCCTACTCAGGGCCCTCTGTCAATCGTGCCCACTGGGACCTTTGCCTTAAATCGGCCACTGCCTCCATTTGTTCTTTCTTTTCCTCCCTCCTTTCTTTCTTTCTTGCTTTCTTTACCTCTTCCCTCTACCTCGGTTTCACGTTCCACGACTGTCTCTTTGTACTCACATCTCTCTCTAGCTTTGCCAGCACCTGTCGCTTTCACCTCTATAATATTCATTCTACTTGCCCTATCCTGTCGTTTCATGCTACTAAACTTCTCATTTTGTCTTTTACATTCTCCCATCTTGACTCTTGCTCTGCACTTCTGATTGGACTACCTGTTTCTCACATTACCCCCCTGAGTTTCCAACTCTACTATCTGCCTTCTTTTCCTTCTCTCTTTCTGCTCTTTTACTACTTCTTCTCTTCTTTCTACTTCACCTTCTCACAGTTGACGTCTGCTTACTGTTTCACGCCCTCGGCCTTGTTTATAAATGTGTCTATTGTCTCGCTCCACTCCACTATGCCTATCCTCTTTCATCTCTCTGTATATTCCTTTCCACCCTCTGCGGCTCCAATCACTTTAACTCATTTCTGTCCCTAAACCTCCTGGTGCACTTTCTTGTTGTCATGCATTCTCTCTTCTTGCTCCACAATACTGGCACTCCCTTCCTCTATTCATTCGCTCTTCACCTTGCGTAAACATTTCATACTTTGATCTGAAGTTCCATCTACCATCCGCTCTTGCTGATCAATAAACTCTTTCATATACTTTGATTGCTGTTATCCATTTACATTTGTTTAGTCCACTGTTTATTTTATATTGCACAGCGGTTTAGCGAAAGCGCTAT
Source organism: Ambystoma mexicanum (assembly GCF_040938575.1). Lineage (NCBI taxonomy): Eukaryota > Metazoa > Chordata > Amphibia > Caudata > Ambystomatidae > Ambystoma > Ambystoma mexicanum. Next base: position 1,095,576,701 of record NC_090929.1, read on the forward strand.
ACAAATCCCAATAAAATAAGAACAAATCTGCCACCTGCCCTCACACCTGCCCTCACACCTGCCCTCATCCCCTACCAGTTTTATCTGTTGCGAATTGGACAGCGAGAGGAATGATCATGTGTGCCAAATAACAATGTGTGCACTAGCCAATGCATGCCGCAGACAGGCCATACCTGTTGATAGGAATGTATTTGCCTCTTTCTGAGTGGTGCAATAAGAACCACCCAAAACCAAAGAACGCCCACTCGGTTCTCCAAGCTCTTCACTTAGATAATTGGGCGTGGATGGAGCTCTGAAGGACAGCAAATATTCACATGGATGAGAGCTATTTGCTGCTCCACAATGTCTAGGGCAGTGGTATTCAAACTGTGGGTCGCGACCCCCTAGGGGTCCGCGGGTGCATCCCAGGGGGGCCCTGAGAGCTCAGCATGAAAAAAGATTTTTTTTTTTTTTTTTTTAGATTGGAAGAAATGGGCAGGGGTGGCCCACATGGGCGGGCTGAAGCAGCATGAAACTGTCTCAGGCAACAATGAAAAAGTGGCCCACAGTTGTAAATGGATATTCATTCCTTTAGTCACAGACTGGGCCTCATTACTACTATGGCGGACCAGTAACAACGGTGCTGGTAAGCTACCGGCACCGTTGCTACCGTTCCGCCATAGTAAGAGTTGTGCTCGTGGGTGCTTGACAGCCCCCGCCAGGTCTGACCTCAGCTCGTCGGATGCACCGGCACCGTTATTAACGGTGCCGGTGCATCCGAGCTCCCCATTCCCATTTGAGCCATATGGGGCTCAAATGGGAATGGGGATCTACCGGCACCTTCGAAAGGGCAATTATCATGTCCGCCTAACTCGGCATGACCTAGTAATTGCCCATTCGTGGGTGCCAGACCGGGATGCAACTCCAGTGGCAGCCGTGCCGGTTTTACCGGCACAGCTACCGCCAGAGTAGTTATGAAGCCCACTGTTTCAATAGTACCCAAAGGGGTGCTTTGTGTTAAAATGTAAGTAAATTGTGATATAGTCAGCAACAATGGTCAACATTACTAACTGCATAGTTAAGTAACTCATCAAAATGGTCCACATTGGCCAAAATGGTGGCCCATTTTGATTGGCCCAAACTAGCATTTTACATTTTTGGTACAGGCATTGCCCTATAGGCCTGTCCGAGCCTGGCGGCTCATCCATAATGGCAAGAGGCGCCCACCCAGTGGCCCCTCACCCATTATGGAGGAGCTAAGGAGCCAGCCCAGTGAAACAGTGAGCACTCCCTCAGCTGCTTTATCCAGCTAATGGTGTGCTCCTGGGCTGGCTGAACTGTCAAAGGGAAACACTGTTTGCCTTTGACAGTTCAGTTTAGTTCCCCAGCCGCACATGCTCACTGAGCCATGCAAGTGCTGGGGCGTTTTGCTTCGCCAGCATTGCATAGCTCATTGGAAATGCTGGCTGGGGCACTGCATGTCTGTATGTCCGAGGGGGAGCTCCTGCGCCTCCTCGCACATACGGACAGAGCAGCTGGAGCAGGCCGTTTCAGCACCCACACACAGGCCAATGCAGAAGGTACGTTTATGTTCATTGTTTTTATTTAAACATGTGTATGGATGCGTTATGAGTGAGTGTATGGTGATGGATGCTCATGTGAATGATAGAGTGATTGCTGTATGAATGTGCAGCGCCTTGCATATACACATAATCATGTTCATTGTGTTAGGACCAGTGGGGCCCAGGGGACAGGGATGGTATCTTTTTACCGGACATCTATCATTCAAAACCCTCTGCCTTGTCCACAAGGCTTTCTGGGGCCTGGGTCCAAAATACCTTCAGCTATTCCTCCGCAAATACCTCCCCTCTCGAGCTCTTCACTCCTCTACCTCCAACTCCCTCAGGATCAGTCGTTTATCAAAGAAACGAGCTGGGGGTAGATCTCCGTCTTCGGCTGGGGCCTCCCTCTGGAACAGCGCCCTGCCACTCTAAAACTTGAGGAGAACCATCTTTCTTCCTGCACTTATCAGACCTACCCTGTCTGCTGCCTTAAACGTAGCACTTGCAAATTGCTGGCTGCACTACCACTGTTTGTTGCCTTTATTATTTATTTATTGTTATTTATCTGTTTCTCCTCTGCTTCGCACTTTCCACTTCTCCCCCCTTCCATGCACTTTTCCCCTCACACTTGCGCGTTCTCAATGTCACTGGGCCTAGTAAGATCGCTGTTTTATTCTCCTCTGTTCCCCTCCCTTGCCACGCTCTGAAACACTTGTGTACGAGCGCGATAGAAATAAAATATCAATGCCTGCCCCCTGGACTCCCAGCAACAATTGCAAACTGTTTGGCTATTTACCCATTTTTTGTTAAAAGTATGCTCTACAATGCAACATTTTAACCTATTATTTAAAAAAAAATTCACAGGGGGAAACCCCCCCGAAGCTCCCCTTAATGCCCCTCCACTTAAAAAAGATTCACCAGCTGCCACTGGCCCTCAGACTGTGTTGGGAACGGGATGGGGGAACCGAGGGACTATGGTGGGAGCACAATGGGCAGGAACCATGGGATAGTGATGGGAGCAGAGTGGGGAGAGCCCTAGGTGTGTGATGGGGTGGGGAGAGACCAGCGACTGGGTAGGAGTGGGATGAGGGAGCCCAGCGACTTTGATGGGAGCAGGTGACGGCGCGCAATATATACTGTCCATTTGGCATTTCTGGGGGGTCCCGACCTGCCCAAATTTTGCTCAGGGGGGCCCTGGCCAAAAAAGTTTGAAGACCACTGGTCTAGGGTGAGCTGCAGAGCCCCTGCTCGCTGCCTTACTTCTTCTCTATCATCTTAATATAGCCATAGAATCGTCTTTGTTTCACTGGTGTACATTTAAAACATAAACGAACACAACAACAGACCCAGTGTGATAAGGTCACTTGCTTATAGCCATTTTTAGCATAGGTGGCGTGAAGAAAGTGTTCGGTTCCACAAAAATGTAAACCATTTCCTGTGTTTCTAAAAAGCAGACACTTTGGAAATGGGTTAAAGTTCTCCCTGCTGCTCGATAATCGGGTTTAGATTGTGTATCAGATGGAGTAGAGTGTGGGGGGGGGCTTGGCTCCCGGGCACAGGCATACCCAGTACTAATGATGCACATATTAGGAGACTTTTCAGAAACTATGGTCGCTCCTGCTTTCCATTCACACGCTTCTGTGCATGCTGCATTCCTGGGCTAACACATGAGCTGAGTGTTACACATGATCTGCTCAAAGCAAAGAAGCTCAGCCCCAGCACAGTTCAGAGCCCTGCTGGAGGTGCGAGGGGGAAGAGGCGGCGCGTCGCTTAGTTGCGCCCCACCCACGTTATGGTGGCTCTCCTGGGACATGGAGAACAAACTCCCAAGAGCCGGAGGGAAAAGCTGCGGAAAGGCAGCAGGCCTCACAAGATAAGACCCTATTTAGTTCCCATGGATGCTGACCAAGGATCGGTCGAAAACATCTTAAAAACTAGCAGAGCTGCCAAAAACAGCGCCCTGAAGCCCGAGGTCTTAGGCGCTTTACAAATGGAAAAATAAATAACTACATAAAAACAAATTGAAAAACGAATATTCCGCGCTATGGGATCAAGATAATAAGCATCTTGTTTTCCAACGCCGGCATTCTGATCTGTGGATGAGCACAACAAAAAAAGCAACGTTACAAACCGGGCAGGGCACAAGTGTTCAAATATGTTGTGTTCCATTGGGGTGCATGAGAATAACACTTCCAAATCGGCCATATTATCTGTCGTATATTTGCATTGGTAAAGCACATGTTGACACCAGGGATAGCAGGGGATGTTCTGTTCTAAAGAAACCCTGCCTCCGTTGATGCGGGAGGTCGGGGTTACAAGCGTAGGCCTGCGCGGGCCTCAGCTACGCAGCGCACAAAAGGAGGACACACACACTCGTAGGCTGCTTAAACCCGGACTCCCGTCGTTCCGGTGATTCCTTTAATTTATTCCCCCGCCCCATCACGTGATCCCCGTCTCCCGTTGTACACGTGACACCACATTCCACCCAAACTTAGAATGTTGAACAACATAACTTTCCAAACACATAGGACTTCATTATGATCCTGCCGGTCCGGAAACAACAGTGGCAGTAAATTCCGAGTTCTGCAGGCGGGAGGTGTCACTCCTGCCAGGTCTGACCTGGCGGGAGTAACGCCACCTGCCTGCAGGCGGAAATGGAAACACCAGCTCCGTCATAGACGGAACCGGTGTTTCCATTGTCCCTATCACCATGAAGTCCTATGGAACTCCATGGGAATGGGAATTTACTGAAGTCCGCCTCCGGAATTACCCCAGTGATTCTGGCAATCATGGAGGCAGAATGGTATTTCGGGTCCGGTGACAGCCTGCTGGTTTTTCCGGCACGTCTACCGCCGGACTCATAATGAGGCCCATAGTCTCTTACTGGTGTATCTCCGCCTCGTCTCTCCGGCAGTATATCCCTTGCAGTACGTACCCGTGGAGATGGGAGGATGGTTTTGGCCTCTCCCTCAGCTGGTTCTGGAAGTGAGATAGATTCCTGGTAACTACTTTGGTCCCTCGGGTGGCGGTTATCATGCTGTGCTTGGTGTCTCGAGCTGTCCATGGGTGGGACTTGAAATTCAGGGTCGTCTTCTTTTGGGGCTCCCGGTTCTTTACTAGCAAAGTGTTGCCGGGTTGTAGCTCTCTGTGCCGAGTATGGCGTGTTTGGCTCTCTTGCTCGTTCCTCTTGACTCGTCTTTCTTCAATGAGAGTTATGTCAGTGTCTGGGGTTACCCAGCTTGGGTGCATAGGGAGTTCTGCTTGGATTGCCACTCCGAACCTGAGTGCTGCAGGGCTCACCCCTGTTGACATGGGCGGAGTTTGGCGGTGGGCCCGCAGGAATCTGTACACGGCTGCCAACCACGGGTGATTGTGTTCTGTTGCAACGCGTATAACTTTATTCAGGGACCCCATGAACCGTTCTGCATCGCCATTTGCTTGTGGCTAGTACGGCGTAATTTTCTTGTGTTTGATACTCATGTCTTGGAGTAATTGTTTAAGGTATTGACTGGTGAACGGTGGGACATTGTCATTCTTCAGTTTGGTGGGTATCCCATGTACTGCAAATATTTTCTCGAGCGCAGTGATTACGGATTCCGTATTGGTGGAGTTTACATGCTGGACTTCTGGGTAGCGGCTAAACTCATCAACCAGGACCAAGAGATACCCCTCTCCGGCAATGGTGCAGAAATCCATGCTTACCGCTTGCCATCTTGTGTTGCTCCGTGGTGCGCTGATTATTGGTTCTGGTGCTGCTGGCCTCCTCGATGATTGGCATGCTGCGCACGAATCAAGCAGGCTTATCACGCGTTAATGCATTTGCAGCATCCACATTCGGGATTTGAGGTACGATTGCATGTTTACTATCCCTTGGTGGCCTCCGTGCGCTAGTCTCAACACCCTCTCCTCCAGCGTACTTGGCAGGATGATCCTGTGTCCTTTTAACAGAATGCCTGTAGCTTTTCCTGGGCTGTTGGTGTGCGCTGAACTACAGCTGTTAGATAGTTCTTCCAGTCTCCCATTGGGCTGCTTGTATGGTTCGTAGCAGGCAGGCGTCCGTTTTCATTTAGTCTGCTATCTCTTGCAGCGTGAACGATCGTGGTTGCGCGCATGACATGGCACCGTGCTCCTCTGTTTCTGTTGCATGCTGTTCTTCAAGCTTCGTGGCGGGGCTCAGATGGCGGGGAATGTAGTCCACTGGATTGTCCACTCCAGCTCTGTATTCTACCTCAATGTTGAAAGGTTGTAGTTGCAGCATCCACTTTTCCAGCCTTGCTGGGGGATGTGGTGCAGACCCTTTAAAGATGGGGATTAGTGTCATGGCAACTGGGCAGGAGCCCAGTGCTTCACTTCATGCAGGGTCCCAATGGACCCAGTCTTGGCGCCTATGGCACCAAGCTCATTTCAAAGTGTGCATGGCACACAGAACTCCAAAGGCACGTGCAGCCAGGCCGGGCCCTATTCTCACAGGGAAGGCACATGCAGAAGACAGAAGGAAGAGCAAGGTGGGGCCACAAGGCGGGGCCTAAGGGGAGTGGCTGGGGCCAGGCTATATAAACCGGCCCCACCCACATACTGGCACTTCGTGTTAGTTTGCTGAGAGCAACGTAACACTTACCGCCGTTCAGAAGACTCTTACGTGGTTCAACATGTCCATCTCCTGTCACTGGATACCTCGACCACTTTACCTGGATTCAGCCACACCATCGCCGGAAGCACCGCCATCTGCTTCTCACTCTGCAGTTGCTGCGCACGCCTTACCTGAGGCCACACCACCACTGGAAGCGCTGCCATCTGCTCCCGACTCTGCCGCAGCCGCATTCATCTTACCTGTCTTCCGGAATCCTCTGCAGGTACCACCCAGCATCCTTACCTGTACTGAATTCCACCAACACGGGGCCTTCATCGGGTGCAGCCTCCACACGGATCTTCATTTCCGGCAGCCAGTAGGAGTCAGATACCGCTCAACAGCCATCGCCAACCTGCCACGCCTGCAAAGGGAATAAGAGAGACAAGGTGAGCGGTTGCATAGACTCGCCAAAGCGGCACTACTCACGTACTTGGTGCAGCTTCTGAAACTGCCTACTTACCAGTGGTGGGGGCATCTGGAGCAAATTCTTTTCCCCATCACGCACTCCTGGGTCATCTTCATTACTACAGGGGAGAGAGAACAATATACCGTTACGAACAATATTCCTTGGGACTGTATTGTTATAAGAATACGGACAACAATCATAGTCATAAAAACTTACTGTCAAGATGGAATGGTCGCAGCCGGTCTGGAACTCCACAATTTGGACCAGTGACGCAACTAGGTCCATCCGCAGCGCCCCTGCGGAAGGAAAGCAAGACGGAGAGCTCATCCTTACGTACAAACAGGTGAGACGGCATGGGTAAACTTATACGCACTACATTTTGGCACGAAAGAGCAGAGGGGAACTGCGACTCCACCACGCTATCCTCACTGCCTCTCATCTTATCCCAGGAACAGGCACAGCCTTCCGGACCCACGGAAAGACAGCAGTGGGGGGAGAGAAGCGACCTGAGGGAGCCAACTCCGGTGAGGGCTCCAACCGTACCCCAACGCCCCCGCAGAGACCAGGTGAGCGTAACAATTAGTGGCTTGTGGTCAGTGAATAACTTGACTGGTTGTCCAGTAAGTATAGCCTGAAATGGCAGCAGCCCCAGAGAATTGCCAGCGCCTCCTTCTCGATGTGCTCATAGTCCTGCTCTGTTTTTGTCAGAGCTCGGCTGGCGAATGCTATGGGGTAGATACTACCATCTCTGTCCACCTGTGTGAGGACAGCTCCTAATCCCACTGGGCTGGCATCTACTAAGAGTTCAGTTTCTCATTCTACGTTGAAAAACACCATTGTGGTGGTGCTGGACAGCAAGTCCTTTATTTGCTGGAATGCTTGTTGATGTTGCGTCGTCCATTCCCACTTTATGTCCTTCTTTGTCAGCTCTCATAGGGGGCTTGCGAGAGTGGCAAGGTTGGGAGTGAATCTTGCACAATAGGTTGCCCTGCCCATGAAGCTTCTCACCTCAATTGCCGAAGTAGGAGCTTTGGTGCTTTTTATGTCGTTTACTTTAGCCGAGTCCACTGATACTCTGTCGGAGTTGAAAACATACCCATAGAAACTGAGTTCCTCCTTGCAGAACTCGCATTTCTCTGCATTTAGCGTGAGCACAGCTTCTTCCAGCTGTTGTAGGACTGCTGCTCATGGTGTTCGCTGGTGGTAGTGCCATAGACAATGATGTCGTCACTTATGTTCGTGGTTCCCTCGAGGCCTGTCAGAGCTCTCCAGATCTCATTTTGGAATACTTGTGCTGCTGAGGATATGCCGAAGTTCAATCATTTGTACCTTCGTAGGCCTAGGTGGGAAGAGAATGTTGTTATTTATCTCGATTCTTTTGCCATACACAGCTGATAATAACCTGACCTGAGGTCTAACTTACTGAAAAATCTTGGCCACTGTCAGGTCGACGATTAGTTTGTTGATGGTTGGTGTCACGTGTCACTCTCTTCCGATTTCCACATTGGGTAGCCTCATGTCTATGCAGATCCTTACGGCGTTGGGCTGTCTTGGCTTTTGTGTGACAACCATCGGTGACACCCATGGAGTTGGCCCTGATGTCTTTTCAATGATTCCAGACCTTTCTAATTTCTGTAGCTCCTTTTCAACTGCCTCTCTCATGTGCAAAGGGACACAGCGATGCTGTACTGCTTTTTGCTCTATCGTTGGATCGATATGCAGCTTGATGGTTCTGCCCCAGAGGCATCCAATACCTTAGAACACTCAGTGATGCTTTTTGAGAAGGTAGTCAATCTCCGTCGGTTGGATGCTGAAATCAAAATGGATCAGATGCTGCTTCTCTGCTGTTCGGCAGCTCAGTAGCGTCTCTAAGCCTGCATCTACTATGTAGATTCTCGTTCGGCATGAGATGCGATCGTATGATAGGTTCGATCGGAATGACCCTTGTACTGGTAGTGGCTTCTTGCAGCCATATGCAAACAGTTGCACTCTTTTGTCTTGAAGTGTTTCTTTCGGGTCGAGGTTTTTGAATGTGTGCACTGGCATAACATTGACAGTTGCTCCCGTGTCGATGACTACCTTTGTGGTGTTTCAATCTGATATGATAGTGCACAATGGTCATTTCCTCTGCCTCCTCACCTTCCTGTGTTTTGTTCTTTGTGGTTCTACAGCGGATATCATGTGCACACAATGTTCCTTCTTACCTGACCTTTTCCATCTCTCTTTTCAGCGTCTGTCTTTTGATACGCTTTTGCCTGATGATTCTTCACTCTCGCTGCTGCTGGGCGATCTTTGTGCACTGTCGACTGCACTTGCTCTTCCTCTTCCTCTTGGTTGGTGGGATGGCTCGTGTTGGGTGGAGTTTCTTCGGTATTCTTGTTGCTGTTGGTTCACCTCTCTCGGGCTAGAAGGGTTTAGGCACACAGCCGTGAAGTGATTTAGGTGTTTGCATTTGCGGCATGTCACACGCCATGCAGGGGCATGGTTCTCCATGGTGCCATTGGCCGCCGCACCACTTGCACGTGTCGTTTCGTCCTTGTGTGTGACTGGGTTTCGAAAGTTGGAGTGTTTCTCCTCTTGTGATCGATTCACTTGCCGCCTTTTGACGGCTGCGATTTATATCGACCTCAGAAGGATGAAAGGCTGAATTGAGGTGTTTAAGAACAGACTAAATCAGTGACTCACCCCCTGAAGTGTGCTTGAAATAAACCTTTAATGAGTCTAGCAGTTATTGTATAGAATGCTTGAAAGACAAATTAGTTGGTTTCCCATTCATTCTCATTTAGGTTCACTGCTGAAAGTGTTAGATTTGTTGAACCCCTGTTTTTTTTTTTTTTTTAAGAGCCCTAAACAAGAAAGCCAGCCACTCCAGAAACAAAGAGCCACATGGCACTGGCCACATCATAGGACTTTGCATTTCAACAAAAAAAAATCCCCACCATGTTCACTGAAAGATGACAGACACAAACAAAGTGGCCGGAGATACCATGCCAAGGACAGGCGTAGTACTAGATCCAGATGCTCACTATCACCGGACGCATGACACAAAGGTAGAAGGTGCGAGCACCACCTGCGCACCGCCTTGCCCTTCACAGGCTAGTCAGAGTCACCATCTAGCTCCGAATGAAGACGAAGAGGATATGTCTATGCTTTGAGGAATCCACATGTGGGTGAACACAGCCTGACCTTACCTGTGGTGTTGAAAGGGAAAGCCTTCGACTTCCTAATTGATTCAGGAGCGACAGTAAACATGATGTCAGAAGAGGAATTTTGCCGATTATCAGAACCGCCCCACCTCAAAAAGGCCCAAGTGGGACATTCACAGCAACCTGCACATACAAAGAAAAGCAGGACTGTAACACCATCCACATAATCGATGCAGAAGCAGCATGTGGCTGTATCCTCAGTTTTCAGTCTGCGATCAAGATGGGCCTCATTCATATCCTGTACAATCTCATGGCCAGCAGATACATCTCTCCAGCTGAAAAAGTTGAAGCGGCATTCCCGGCACTATTCATAGGGATGGCGAAAGTAAGAGGCAAGAAAATCCAACTCAATATTGATACGTCAGTGAAACCAGTTGGCCAACACTACTGAGGCATACCATTCAACAGCCAGCACCAAGTGGAGAAAGAGCTCCAGTCGCTCCCTGACGCCAATATTATTGAACCAGCCATTGGCCCCATCCCATGGATCTCACCAGTGGTGCCTGTTCCAAAAAAAGGCCCGGAGGGATAATTAAGACTCTGCGTGGACATGCACGCAACCAACCAAGCTATACGACAAGAACGCCACCAATCACCATGCATCACAGACATGATGCACCTGTGGAACGAAAAAAAGTGTTCTCCATACTGGATCTGAATAAAGGGTACCATCAGGTAGAGATCAGTGAAGAGTGCCGACATATCACCACGTTCACTACCCACCTTGGGTTATTTCGATACAAGTGTCTGAGCTTTGACATATCATCAGCGGCTGAAATTTTCCAGGAGGAGATTTGAAAGGTCATCTGCCATATTTCACATTGCATCAATTACAGTAATGATATGCTGATATCTGGAAGGCCCCAAGGGTCCCACGAGGCTACACTGTTGAAAGTTTGTAAAGCACTCTGTGAGGCATTCTCACCCTTCATAAAGAGAAGTGTGCATTCAACAATTCACATTTTCAGAAAAAAGGGCATAGAACCAGACCCGGACAAGATCAAAGCCCTGACTGAAGCCCAGCGCCCGTCAAACATTGCGCAGGTTCGCTCATTTTTAGGACTGGCAAGCTACTGCAAATGCAACCTCCCAGACTTCGCTTCCACCAGCGCCCCATTAAGGACGCTAACGAAAAAAGACACCAAGTCCATGTGGATGCAAGCCCGCCATGAGTCATTTGACCGGATCAGGAGAGAAATTGCAGCTGCAGTATACATGTCGTACTTTGATCCGAACTTACATACGGAGGTGACAGTTGCCGCCAGCCCAGTGGGCCTCAGTGCCACCTTGGCCCAGCACTCAGGAAGTGGCCACACCCCGAGGAACGTTGTATTGTACACTAGCAGGAGCCTCATGGAGACCGAACAAATTATTTGCAGGCAAACAAGGAGAGTCTGACCGTCGTATGGGCGTGTGAGAACTTCCACTTATTTGTCTATGGCAAACCTTTCACCATCATAACGGATCACCAGGCTCTTGTCGCCATATATGGCAAACCCACTGCCTAAATGCCACCACGGATTGCCCGGTGGGGCATCTGCCTGTATGAGTACCAGTTCAAAATTATACACAAGCCAGGAAAGGAAGCTAGCCCAGCGGACTTCCTATCAAGACACCCACTCACATACACACGGCCATCCGTCGACCGAGCCAAAGGCTACATCAATTATGAAGTGCATGAAGCGATACCACCAACTATCTCCCTGGCTGAACTACAACAAGGGACAGCTGAGGATACAACTCTGGAGCTGGCAGCATCGATCAGAGGCGTTGCTAGGGGGGGGCTAAGGGGGCTATAGCCCCTGGTCTTTTGGTTGTAGCCACGGATAGAATCTCAGAGCCTACAACCAAAAGGCTAGCTAGCCCCGAGTCCTGACAGTTCCAACATTAGCATAGCCCCAGGTCTTTTCCAGACCTAGCAACACCCCTGGCATCGATCATCAGAGATGGGAGGTGGAGATCGATAGAGCATATAGCAGAGTCCATTCCCGCCATTGACCACAAACTGTGGAAGACACTCAAGAGAGTGAAAGACAAACTGTCCATCACACTGTCAAATCTGATGCTGAAAGGGAACAGGGTAGTGACCCCAGCACCGCTACAGCAGCGTGCTGTCAACGTGGTGCATGAAGGTCATCGCAGGATCGTGTCCACGAATAGACAATTGAGGAAGAAAGTATGGTTCCCTGGCATGGATGACATGATTTAGAACATGTTGAAGTCCTGTCACGTGTGCCTTAGCCTCCAACCACAGACAATACCCGAGCCACTGCAGACTATGCCAATGCCGGACCAGGTGAGGGAAAAGGTTTCCATTGACGGGAGAGTACATCCTAGTTGCGATTGAGAAACACTCCCGATTTCCCAGGATACTACAATCCATCACAGCCACGGCCGTCATACCGGTCCTGGACAGAATGTTTTCATCCTATGGAATTCCGAAGGCAGTGAATTTGGACTTTGGACCCCCTTCACACTTCAGAGACTTTGCCCAGTACATGGGTTTCTGCCACAGGAAAGTGACCCCTCTATGTACCCAAGCAAATGGCACAGTCAAATGCTTCATGTCAAATGTGAAGAGAGCAGTGGAGAACATCACATCCAAAGCATTGGAACAGACGCTGTGCCAGCTTTTGAGCAACTATCGTAACACACTGCGCAGATCCACAGGAGCATGCCCAGCAGAACTAATGTTTGGTCACCCCATCCGCACAAGACTCCCTCACAATGCCAACCGGCCAGTTGAGTATGCACCAGACTGTGAATTAAGGAGGAGGGAGGACTCTGCGAAGTCAAGGATGAAGGAATATTCTGACACCCATAGGAAAGCACGCACTTCTGACCTCCATCTGGGGAAAAATGTCATCATGAAGCAAGCTACAACCCACAAGGACATGCCACCTTTTGACCCGCGTCGTTAATAGTCACAGAGAAACATGGGTCCATGATCACAGCAACATGAGCGGACAGGCGATAAACTCAGACCTCCTCCTTCTTTCGTTGGGTGAAAGATGAACTTCAAGAGGAACAAGAAGACAGCAGTGACTAGGAGACAGAAGGAAAGGAGGAGTCCGTTTATACTGGGATGAAGAAGATTTGTCAGCCAAAGGAAATGTCGAACGCAGCGACGCGTGCCCCTGCGTTGATGGACGACCCTGCCATAAAGAGACTCCGACGATGGATCGAAGAAATGGGGTAGGACATTGCTATTTTTGGGGGGGATGTAATGTTATGACCTTCCCCAGCACTGTCACGTGATGGGGGTGGGACGACGGATCCGGAACAGTCATGTGACCGTAGTTAGAGAGAGAGAGAGGAAACTAATAAAATGCAGTGCCTGCCATAACGTTAAAGTGTAGGGCCGTGTTATTTCATGCAGCGTCCATGTCCCATTGGGCAGCTGCTTGGGGACAGTACATAACACCTATGACTCCTGGCTACAGTGCTTTCAGATCATCTGCAATCTCTTTTACATCCAGACTTATGCTCACCAGTGTCTACTGCTCTGCTTTTATTATCCATTCTGTGACCAGCCTTGGAAAAGTATCCTCCTGCCTCGTTCCCTCCATTCCCCTCCCCTGATACCCTCTCCCTCCTTTTCTACTCACTCTGCTTCCAGCCCCAGTCTCCTCTCTGGCTCTGGATGCTGAAGCTTCTAATGGTCAGTGGTATCAGAACCTTTAGAAACCCGCTGTCCAATCTACTTGAGTCCTTATCATGCAGACAGAGGTTTTTCCTTGGCCAATGCTTTCTTCTGCTCCTAAGCACCCTATTCGCTCCCAGTAGTACCCCGGCTGCTAGAAGGAGGGCTTCTGGAGTGGGAAGGCTTTTCCTCTTCCATACAACATCAAAAGCCAGCATTGAAGTAAGATCAGCAGTTGACAGAGATCTGCTGAAAAACCAGTGTCTAGTCTGAGTGATGGGCAACTTGTAGGAGTTGATGGCTGGGGCCAGTGTCTTGCCCAACATATAAAGAGTGTGAAAGCTATTTTGAAAGAATGGCTGGTTAATCTCCCATGAGTACCTTATGTGACATTTTATGGGGACCCAAGCGGTCCTCATTCACTCTTCAAGCTTGTCCCCGTAGCCTTCACCTGGGGTTCTTCACCTCCCGTGCCGCCTGGCCAACCTCGGCCCGAAGGACTTCACAGCAGGGCCCACCTCGCCGGCCACAAGGTGTGCCAACAAGGGGGATACAGCTGGGTTGCTCAGATGTGGCCACCCCCACATGCGGCCCGGACTGGGTGGCTCTTAATCTTTGGCTGAGAACCCCCACGCCCACTGCCTGGGCCATTTGCACTTCCAGCAACCCGTCTAATTTGCCCCCCAAACAGGCTGTTCCTGGCCTTGCAGTTCACTTGCTGGGTCATCCCCCACACGATGAAGGGGGATGACCCAGCCACGATGTCTGTGGGCACTGATGGGCCTTTCGACACTACGGTCCCCCGGGGAGTTATTTTAGTTGTGCTCCCTGCTCTGTTTTCTCTTTTTCCTTCTCTCCTTCTGTTACTTCTCCTTTCCTTCCCATTACACCTCTCTAACTGACTTTAACTGTCATTTCAATTCAAAACCTCTTTAGAGTCTTTTCTCCCCTGCCCAGCCCATTCTTGGGCAGCGAAGTTCTGCGCTTTGTTCTGGCTTCTTTTTTTCCCTCTTCTCAACATTCCATCCAGCCCCACGATGGGTTGAATAGATTAGTCCACTGCAGAACACACACACATAAAGAAAAAAACACAGATACACTACATAAAATAAAGTACTTTATTCAACCCTGGTGTCTGCATCTTTATTTCTAGGTTTGCACTTAGTGGACAAGCATGCAGCCCCCTTCTAGACGGCGACTTGCATGCTGCGGGCTACTTACAAGTCAACAGAGCCCTTGGGGCATAAAGCGGTCAGTAGCATTTCATCATCTTCTTTAGTATTTATAAAGCAAAGGCAGTCCATGACCAGAATCAAAAGAGGAAAGCAAGCCAGCCTGTCAGTGAAGGCCAGGACCAAGGAGTGTGTTCGGAAAATGTAAGCAACCTATGCTGACTAAAAATAAAAAAGTACAGGTGATGGGTGTTATATGTTATGTTATTGTGCATTTGTATAGCGCCTTATATACCACTGGTATGATCTCAAAGCACTGTGGGCTGATCATCCTCGGGGACCATAGTCCAGGTCAGTGGAGAGAGTAGGGTAGTAAATAGTGCTTGGGTGCACTCAGTATGCGTGCAGCCACTGTGGTTTACGTGGTGTGTAGCTGCATTCTAATGCTAGACATGGTGTCGTGGTTGTGTGAGGTCAGTAGAATGTGTGCAGCAAGGCTGTTAACCTAAGAGTTTGCATTCTGGTGGTGGTGGAGCTTGTGTATGAGATTATGTGTGCAGCTAGACCGATTCCTTCAAGGGGTATAGCTGCGTTCTAAATACTGTTGTGGTATTCATGGAGGTGTGTAGGTATGTGTGCAGCTAGGCCGAAATTGATCGACGAGTATAGCTGCATTCTATTGTTTGTTGGTGTAGAGGAGAGAGTGAGCATGTCGGTATGTGTGAGTGTCTGTGCGCATTAGTGGGAGACCCCTATTTCAGAATACCTTACAGTGCCCGCTGCTCTGACTGTATCTATTCTAGAAGTTCAGAGCATTGGTTCTACGAGAGAGATTCTCTGCCTAGCACAGAGTTTGTTCTGATTACCAGGCTTAATGATGTCTTCCCCTGCTTGGCAGTGTCATCGGTGTTGAGTTGCCCTATTCAAATCTTTATTGGGTTAAGCAAATTGCAGGTCTATGGTTGTCCCTGTGTCTTGTTCAGACTGTCATTGTTTATTGGAAGATACCTTCTCGTTGTACAGTTACATCCAGTTCTGTTCTATCAGACGTACAAGTCCTAGGTAGATTCGATGAGTGGTGTTCAGTGGACCCAGGGACCAGCAACAGCCACTTTTTTCAACAATTAGGGCCTCATTACACGGTAGGCGGTAAGGGTTTACCGGTACCGGTATTTTACCGGTACCGGTAAATCCTTACCGCCTTACTACGAGGTCCCTTTGCGGGTTGGGGAATTTAACGCCTGCTTTTAGCAATTTGCGGTGCCGTAATTAGCACCTTCCCCTTTCCCATTATGCCCTATGGGGCAAAAATGGGAATGGGGAAGGGCAATGGTGGAAGGGGAATTACCGCCCCGCCAACCTTGGAATGGGGCGGTAATTCCCCTTTCCACCAAGGCGGTGCCGGTATTTTACCGGCATGAACCATGGCGCTAATTGCGCCATGGTTCTCCGCCTACCGTGTAATGAGGCCCTTAGTCTAGTTGGGTCTGTAGATTGCTTATAGGATGACACTTTCTCAGTGTGCATTTACTTCAGTTCAGTTCTATTGGACATACGAGTACATCCTAGGTATGGAGACAGGTACTCGGTGAGCCCGCAGGTCAAGCAACAGTTCAGGTCATGATGTAAGTGGTATATCTGAACTGGCAGTGTTATAGGCAGCAGGGGTTAAAATGTTTCTGATCTGGTGTGCGTTTAGAGTATTGATGACTGGAGGCAGCACATCGATGTCACTTGCAGTAGCTTGCCTTACAAGATTCCTTGTCTGATTCATAGATTCCCTTGAGGTAGAGCAGAGTCAGTCCATAATTAAAGCTCGGATATAAGTGCCAGTGGGCTCATTTTCCAGATCCCAGGTAATTGTTTATAGCCGGTTGAATTGCTGAATTATATCATATCACTGTCCGTATAAGTGATACCTGAGCCTCTGGATAGACGTAGCAGAGTGGTCAGCTATGATCCGTACCAACTTCTCCAGCCACAGGGCACTATAGCCTTCCGATGCAAACTGAGTTAGGAATGGACCTGGATCGTAATAAGTCATACCTTGTCTTACCTCTGTTAGAATGGGTTCACGTCAGTCTAG
This sequence comes from Ambystoma mexicanum, assembly GCF_040938575.1. Classification (NCBI taxonomy): domain Eukaryota; kingdom Metazoa; phylum Chordata; class Amphibia; order Caudata; family Ambystomatidae; genus Ambystoma; species Ambystoma mexicanum. Next base: position 1,095,593,385 of record NC_090929.1, read on the forward strand.
ACAAGTGGCACTTCCTCCTAAAGGAAGTCCAGCGCACTTCATGTATACTAAATATTCGCCCCAAGCATGTACCTGGATAAGTTGCATGAATATACACAGAGTGCGTCAGCTAGACACTTCCTGCAGGAAGGTACATTTGACTTGATAAGATAATGAAGCTATATAAAGGTGTTAGAAAACAAAGGTGCACGTGTACACCAACGGCAATGGGACAGCTATCTAGATTGATATACCAAAGCTAATAAGAGTCAGACTTGACTCCAAGACCTGGGCACTGAAAGACACCCAAGATAAACTCCAGGAGCAAGTTAAATCCCTGAAAACGGAGTACTCCAAACTTCAGGGACCAGCACACAAAGCCAGGTAGAAAAGTGTACATCCTGTAATCCAAGGGGAGCCCCCGTCAAAGGAATCACCCAAAGATATTCTGGACACTTACAACCATGCCATTTTAAATGTTGCACCCGACCATCAACCATCTAGCCCAGACTCTACCCAACCTATTATTGGTCCACCACAATAATCCCTATGGTCGACCCATTCACCCCTGAAATATGAGCTCAAATTTCGCCTTCCTAGGCCACGTTTGAAGGGTTCCGAATGTTACCAGTACTGCTGTATTCCCATTTAGACAGCTTCCTGGAGGAGGCTATACCTTAGATAATGTACATGCCCCCTGGAGGGAAACTGATTTGTTCAATATTGTTCAGAGATTCCCAAAGATACAAGTAGAACCTGTTAAGTTCCAAGAGGAGCTTCAGGTCATATTAAACTGTTATCACCCCACGTGTGGATTTAAATCGATTGTTGCGAGCAGTGCTGCCCATTTGCCCTGCTGAAAGTGCACACCAAATAACCAGCTGAAGAACCTGCCATGTCCAGGGGCTTGAAATCTATTACTGATAAGCTGGTACAAACAATCACTGAAATTGGTCCCCGAAAGACTGATTGGTCTTAAATTAATGTATGCAAACAAACATTGGGTGAACATTCTGCAGAATATCTCGAGCTTTTGAAACAACGTTTTGAACAATACTCTGGGGTTGTTGATGCAACATTATAGCGCCTCAAGCTACGGTGGCTCAGTTTGTTGTGGGTTTGCAACCTAAGGTATCGGAAGGAAGGCAGTGCTAGTAGGGTGGAAATAAAGGGGTTTGGTAGAGGTTTTATTAGCTGCACAGCACATCCATGAAAAAGTCCAAAGACAGAAAGAAACTACTGAAACCAAATTTATGGCGCTGCAGATACAGAGTTTACAAACTTCCTTGGGAAGTGTAGCGTTCCACCACAATCCAGGCAGGGATGTAATTTAGGGGTCACCAGTGGTCGAAGCTGTGACCACTGAGGTCTCCCTTGCTACCCCTGTGGTCTTCATTGCTACACGTAAAAAAAAAAAAATTCTTAATTTATTTTTAATTGAGGCTCCTGGGCTGTGGCCAGAGGCATGTGGCTCTTTGTTTCTGGAGTGGCTGGTTTTCAGATAGATATAGCCAGTAACATAGCTCAGTGGGTTGAGCACTCGCTGCCGCAATGTGTGTGTGATCTGCAGGTTGCAGGTTCAACTCCCGGCAAGGTCAACCCAGCCTTTCATCCTGCTGAGGTTGATAAATGAGTACCAACACAGGTTGGGTAATATTGTATGTATATTTGTTCTATATGAAGCACTTAAGCGTAAATACTATATAATAACACATCAGTATCGTTTGGCCTTGGACATCTGCTTGCATTCACAGTAATTTGGTAATATGGGCCTATATGCACTGGTGTTAATGATATATATGGTGATCCAATCTTGTATAAATGTATATCACTTTACAGTGATTTCATAACCATATTTTTCGTAGTGTACTTAGAAACAATACTATGTGATGCCACTTCCTGTTTTGTCAAGGGGTGAAAGGTCGTGCTCCATCGCTTACCGGGATGTCACTTTGGGGTGGGGTCAAATGACGCCACTTCCTGTAATGTCATCAGAGGTCAAGGGCCGTGTGATATTACTTTCGCTACCCCTGGCATTTTGGTGAAATGACGTCCCTGAGTCCAGGAGGGCGAGAACAGGGACGAAGGTGTGGAGCACCCCAATCATATGAACCAGGGCAAACTGTGGTAGGTATTACACGAACACGTACAGTGATCAATGTAATAACTGCTAAGAGTTTGGACACTGGAAAGCTGAGTGTCGACATCGTCCTCAGTACGACGGTCGAGGCGTACAGTCAACAACGCCAAGCAGAATGACCAGGCCCATACCTCCACCAACATCACTCCAGACTGATGGTTAGGATTGTCAAGTGGTCTCCCAGCTGGTTGCACAACTCATATTGATTGATTGTACTGCCCTGTATGTGGATTGTGTAATTTCTGGTCAAAACATTTCATGTTTGGTTGACACGAGAGCATTACACTCCACACTAAAAGCCTCTGAGTTTCCACGAATGATGCATTGTGATGAAATTATTAACCCGGTAGGTATAGCGGGTACGCCCATACCCTATCCGGCAACTACCACGCTGATGGTCACAATAGGCCCAATTTCCAACAAGCATTCTTGTTGAGTCCCTGTTCACCTGTGAATTTGTTTGGATTAGATGTATTTTGTAAGGTAAGTTGCTCTATATACTGTTCCACTGATGGGGTCTATCTTGACATCCCCACTCACAGAGAGCATGAGGTGTAGTATTACAGGAAATCACAAATTCGAACCGAGGAGACCAGACCGGCACTGTTGGACCGAGCCCCGGACAGGATGTGATACATCCATGCAAATGATGCTGGCTACATTGTCAATGCTGAGCCAGTCAAAACTACTTTACATCCTGCCAAACCCTTGCCATGTGTACCTCAGTATCCTATTTCCCGACAGGTTGAAGGCATTCGCCCTGTAATATAATCCTTTCCCCAACAAGCTATTACTGTATCAGCTCGTAGTCCCTGCAGTACTCCGATTTTGCCCACAAAGAAAGGGTAAATAGGTTCCTTGTTTCCTTCAGGACCTGCATGCAGTTTGGTAGCCGTGCTACCAGCTTTTCCCATTGTAACTAACCCGGCTACCACCACAAGGAGAAAGACTTTGAAGCCATGGCACCTTGGGAATAATGAGTCCCAAAGGATGATCTATCAATACCAGCCTCTATCTCAACCAAACAGACCCAACATACTAGGGCTGAAGAGACCAGGAGATTGGGTTATGGTTGGAAATTAGGAGTTGGGATGCTGACTGGGGCCCGAAGGATTTTGTTTCAGTTTGATAACATTTAAGACATTGACTCAAACATAACATTTCATGTTCAGGAAAGGAAGGATAGGAAACAGAGGTGGACATGCATTTGGTATGTCTTGTTATAAAACATTTTAAAAAAACAGAACACCTTGTGGTGACAGCACATTTACGAAAATAAATCGCTGAAGAAGGCTGTGCTGATTGTGAAGAATTGTGGTTCATCAATATAAACTGCCACAAAAGTGGAGATTAATTCTTTAAATATATTTTATTATTTGTTGTCCTGAAACACTCTATTATGCTGTGATGACCATTCCAAGATATATATGCAATGGTTGGAATAATGTAGTAATAGTATGTGTTGTGGAATTATCTCATTGTTGTTTATACCAAGTTATTATTATGTTTTAATTATTGACTGTTCAAGTTATACAGTTTTGTGATATGCCTCACATAATTGGCATTTTGCATTAATTAGATGATACAGGGATTTTGGAGTTAGTGATGAAGCACCCCCCTCTGGGAATAATTCTTTTGTGTCATTAGTTATGTTGCCACGGGTTGTCACTGGGGCATTAGGAGTTCTCTCTTTCTGTTATGATTATCTACTTGAGGGAGACACAAATCATCAGCCAGCCTCCCATTCCTCATGAGTGGTGTGTGACATTGTTTCCTGACATCTTAACAGGATGCATGGAGATTGAGTCACTAAGTGTCCCTTAGTAACACAATTCAAACATAAACAAGTAACTGATCCCTTCGCTCATCATCTAACAGATGACAATCCTCAGACACGATTTGCACGGGTTCCTGCCCTTCAGATAATTTGGAAAATGCCCCAAGGATCTGACATACTCAGTCTTTGTTCCGGGGAGCTGTGCCTTACCTAATTCTTCTCTTTAAGACTTTCCCTTGTCCCGCCTGCATTTGCTGATCTATCTGCATGGCAAGTTCTACCAGTCCTTGAAAGATTGAACAGTGAGCCACTGTAGCTCGGCTCCTCCTGTATCTTTTCTCAAATATATTCTGAATAATGTATATTGCACTCTCTTTACCCACTTTGTCTTTGCAGCTAATTGTCTAAACCTTTTAATGTAGGACAAAATACTGATTGACTACTGCGGAACGTCATAAAGGACTTTTTCAACAGGAGACCCATCCATCCAACCCATATCCTGTTGGCTAACAACTATAGAGTAATTTTTTGATAGCCGTGTAACCTGCAACCATGCAATTCAAGAGCTGGCAAGAAAATCACATGTTCACACGCAAGTACATGCACCCTTTCCTTAACACGTCACACAAAGTGGAGGTGATGAGCTACGGTTCTCTCCCGGCTGGATTATGGTAACAGCTTCTGATAGAGTCTGGCCAAATGCCTTACCCACCAAATGCAGATCAATTAAATTAGGCTGCAAAACAGACTCTAGGTCCGAGGCCGAGATACCATTTCACTTCAGAAATGAAACCACAGAATTAGCTCCCTGTGGACACTCGTGACATGTTCAAAACGCTCTGTGTTTTCCACTGAGCTAACTGGTGCTCTGGCTCAAGTTAACTGAAAAGATCACAAAGATCGAAAAGTGCTGTCCCACAAGACGTGGCAGCTCTGCCAACACTTTGGGCCTCATCCCGAGGTGGGCGATATCCCGATTGGGATACCGCCCAACTGTATTTGCGTTACCGCCCACCCGTCTGGCGGCATTAGCGCCAGATCAGGAGTTGAGTGGTAAACAGCATTCCACATTCCCCATTGGGTCTATTGGTCCAAATATGCAATTTTCTGCGCAATTACTGCCGACGGTATTACCACACTATAATTGCACTAAAAATCAGCATTCTTCTGGCGTGTTTACCCTCAGCTGCAAGCTGGGGGTAAACACGCCATGCTCATGTTTGGGCAGACCTTTAAATGCAGAGGTAATAGCGTTACTGCCGCAATTAAGGGCAGCCGCCCAACTCGTGCAGAGACCCTGGGCCTCATTACAAGAGTGGCGGAATGGGTTAACGGGTACCGCAAAAGGCTGCGGACCCGTTAACACCATTCCGCCACATTGCGAGGTCCCCTCCCTAGACGTGCAGAGCGGGTCCTGCGAGGGGAAGAGGGAGCTAACAACGGGCCGGCCCATTGTTAGCTCCCTCTCCCATTCCCATTCAGCCGTGCTGAAATGGGAATGGGGAAGGTGCGGGCCCGGGATCCTGGAGGGAGGAATTACCGGGCCCTCCGAACTCGGAATGGCCCGGTAATTCCCTATTCTGGGAACCCGGACCCGATTTAGGCAGCAGCCATGCTGCCAATGGCGGCATGGCTACCACCAAAATCGTAATGAGGCCCCCTGTGTCTTTCCATCACTTTCACCAGGAAAACGAAGTTTGGTGGCAGCATGTTGGACGTTGCTGGCGCAGTCATGTGGAACGAAAAATACCAACCACTGTTAGAGGAAATCTCTTATTGTTTAGATATAAACTTAGGAATATCCTATCCAAATATATTAACTCCTGGTCCATAACGCTTGTATCTTCTTTTTCCCCTCTGTATCGTTGATGCACCTTTGTCGACTCTCTAGTTACTTTCCTGCACTTACAAGGCACTTCTACCCTTCGACCTCCCTTGCACTTTGCTGATCTGGAATGTTGCTAGTCTGTGAATGATCAGAAGCTTGCTTAGTCCAGTAACCTTTCCCTTCCCTCTCCTCTTGAAGTGCTGTGAAGCAACTGGGTTCTCAGTGGGTGCTTTATAAACCACCAAATAATAAATAAATACATGTCGATCAAACATCTGATACAAAATAAACCCAAAAAGATGGATTAATTGCCCAGAAATTGGATTTAACTTTGTTTCCATAGGCATAGACAAACAAGACATGGGTCTGGTGAGGTTTCCAATTTTAAAAAAACAACCTTTGACCTATCCATTAAAGAAATTATATGAATGAAATGCAAAATGAACCACGGAGTGTCAGCCAGGAACAGCCAGCCCGGCGCCTTAAAGGAGCGCAGGCCATGCGCTAAGTGTGGGCGGCCCCATGTGGTGGATGCGGCCACCAAAAAGAAAGCACCAGTGGGTCCAAGCTCCAGAAGTATAGGAAGAAGACCCATCCAGCACCAGCTCCACCAGGGGACAGCAGCCACTCCCAGTTCATCAGAGGAACAAGCCACCATAAGGACAGCAGCAAAGATACTGTGAAAGGGTGACTGACAGCAACAGTCACCCCATTATGGCATGTATTATATGTTGTGTATATGTTGCGTTTGTCATTTGTGTGAGGAATTCGACCATCCGCATGGTGGGTGTGCACTCGCCTGTGCTTTTTTAAAAATTTTAAATGAAATTGAATGATGGGAGATCAGCCTCTGGAAAATGGGTGGGGCTAATCCGCACACACCTTCCTATGCTCACCGCATGACATACACCTAGACCCGTTCACGCAGGGTGGACAAAGTCTACAGGTGCCGTCCTCCCTGTCATATTTAGTTGGAATATGATAGCCAAGAGCACATCAAGGCATCTCAGAAGGGGGAAGGCAAAACCTTTCCCCTGCCATGGCCAGCCTAATTAACATATAAAGGCTCCACGGATCTGCACTTTCCTTTGTTAGCTATTGGTGGCAGCCTCGCATACTAATCAGAGTTAATACAACTGCCTCAAAGAGGCGTGGGTATGTCCTCTCCTAAAAAAACCTACATTAGACCCCTCCCAACCAAATAATTATAGACCAATTACAACCGTCCCATTTCTTCTTAAAATACTAGATAAGGCTGCCCACAGGCAAATCCAACTGTACTTCGAAACTAACTCTATCCTTGGTAAGAGACAATCAGGGTTCCGCAAAGGACACGGAACGGGAACCGCATTACTAAATCTGAAAAACCAAGTCACTTCCATCCTTGACATGGGTAAGCCTGAATTACTCCTGCTCCTAGACCTCTCAGCAGCGTTTGATCTCGTTGACCATAACACCCTCACCAACCACCTCACACATGCCGCGCACTTCTCCAATCATGCAGCAACTTGGATCACGTCCTTCCTACAAAGCAGAGCCATGAAAGTGTTCTCCAATATAGCTAACGCTGAACCCACTATCATACACTGTGGGATCCCCAGGGATCCTGTACTGCCCCTACGCTATATAATCTATTTACAAAGCCACTCTTCGATAAACTGGATGCACTTGGGATCACATACAAAAACTATGCTGATGATACCCAGGTGCTCCTTCCCCTCACGGGGAGCTATATCAAGGACGCTTCTACCCTTCAACAAATTTACTCCACAATCCAAGCCTGGATGGCCACCAATGGATTATGCCTTAATGGGGATAAAACTGAAATCCTCATTCTCAGTCAAAAATCCACGCTAGCCAAAATGAGTCCAACCTATCAAAACTTCTGCATTGACAACTGTATCATCCCAGTCCTTTCGTCAGTTAAAATGCTCAGAGTCCACATTGATGCTACACTATCTATGGATAAGTAAGTTAGCGCCATTGCATCAGCCTCCGCTCTGAGTACCAAACTAATCAATGCCATAAAGCCGTTTCTAACAAAAGACAATTGCCTCTCCATTGCAAGAGCTACAATAGGAGCTAAATTAGATTACTGCAATTCCCTCCTAGCGGGGACATCAAAAAAAAACTTAGCCAGACTCCAAACCACTCAGAACAACGCTCTCAGAGCAGCTCTAAGCATTCCCAAAAGAGAGCACATCTCCCAAGCAAGAAAAAACGCTCACTGGCTACCAGTTAAAGACCAAATCTCCTTCAAGATTCTCTCCGCCGCACACAAATGCATCAACCTAACAGCACCCTCTTACTTATCGGACTCTCTAGTCAGAACACAATCCACCAGACCCACTAGACTAGAATACACCAACCAACTCACAGTGCCATGAATCACCAGGGCCAAAGCAGGAGGTCTAGGATTCCCCTATCTGGCACCTAAACTCTGGAACACGTTACCCACAGCCCTCAGAGCGGAAACCTCGCTTCAGGCCTTCCGAAAAAACCTAAAAACTACACTCTTCAACTAGCTGCTAACTTACTGTATATACTTGCGCACTACTATGATATCTGTACATATGCGCTACAAGCCACAATGCCATCTTCATGCTGTATGCATTTACCTGACTACTGTAACTAAGAGATGAATATCCACTGTAACCAGCGCCACAATGCCCACGGGCTGCTGTGCGCTTAACAAATGTGAATAAATAAATTAATAAATAAATAAGCCAGACAGCAGGGTGCCTGGTCGCAGGACTAACAAAGGACAGGAAAACCCCAACACCCCTTTCATATGCACTGTGTCAACCTGAGGCCAGCTCCCATCTCTCAGTATCAAGAGCAGTGATCGGTCCTGTCAAGGACAGTTGTTTACAGTAGTCACCCCCGTAGGGGGAGCCCAATCAGAAGACACGCATATGTGGTTTGGCGGAGACCGAACATCTGGTCTTGCCGTAGCTTCAAGGGAGACCTTCCGCTTTAATCACGAACCACAGAGAGCTCCATTAACTAGAAAGACCCTTTGATCCACAACAGACAGGAAGATGGGTGGGACATAGTATTGCATGTTTGCACCCCTTTACCTTTTCTGTTGCAAATCACTCTGATTATGAGTTTATGCATATTGGAGATTGTTGATAGGGACCCAGGATTGTTTCATTAAGGTAGGCTTAGCCTACATCAATCACTGTGGCCCATGTGGCTTTAAAAGAGGGTTGAGCCCCTCCTCTGGGCAGATTATCTTAAGACTTTGCAATTAGCAACAAGAAGAACTAATTTGGACCCTGGCTAAAGGTACATTCTGCCTTACAGCTTCCACTAGTGAAGGAAGGCCGGGATTTCCAAAGAGGGAAGCAAGATCCCTCTCCTAAATATCCCCCAGGGAACAGAGGGAGATACTGAATCCAGAGGACCTTCCAGCAGCTGCAGGACCGGTACCCAGCCAGCACACAGCATGCCCTGCAAGGCTCTGCAAGCAAGCTCCCCAGGTGGGTACTGCCAGAGAGTCTCTGAACCAAACCAAGGACAAGGTTGTTGCCTGCAACACTCCCCTCAGCTTTGTGCTGTCCGCCTTAAAGGATGACACGAGCCCAGTGAAGAAGCTAGGAGGGGTGCATCGACAAGCATCAACCAGCGTCCCCCTTAAAGGACATTTTTGAGCCATTGGAGCCCCTCAAGTTTTAACCGACTGCACAATTGACTGTTGTCACGCTGCAGTCGCTAAAGACGTCTGAGATGCCTCGACCAGTGCTTCAAACCCGCCAACCAGCACTGATACAATTCCTGACCTTGAGCTGTCGTATAGACTAGCCTTCAGTCGTCGGTCCAGCCTCACTCGTGGAACTGCCAGCCGCCTGATACCCACAGCTGTCTCCCATCTTGCACTCTGTTGCAGAAGCTGCAAAGCACCCTGAAAACGTTTCGACCCTGTCGAGCACCAAGAACCTCTACAAGCACAAGGTACATTGTGGTTCTCTCTCCCTGGTGCTTCTCCGAAGGTCCCTAGTGACATTTTATGATCCATTGCTCCCTTTGTGCTGAAACCAAGTATCCTTGAAATATTGCGATAATTTACTTTACGGACTACCCTCCAGTCAGTATCCAGAGTGCATCCCCTTTCCTTCCTGAAACTGTCTGTCCTCTGCATTCCTTTACATGGTGGGTTGTAATTTGTAGTGTGCCAGAATTGTCTTTTGTGATAATAATAAAATAGATATGTGTATACAACCTTGACTGGACAGTCCCTTTTATCATTGGGTAATAATTGTATTTTCGCTGTCTTACAACTAACCAACAATCAACGACCTTGTGGAGATAAGCCTGCCGTTTCGTCCACGTTACCAAAATTGGACAAGGAGGTTTATAATTTGCTTGTGTTTACAATCAGTTCATATCCCTTCTGGTATACTATAGGCGTGGGACTGATTGATGGTTTAGAAACCGACATTCATCCCTTGGACCACTGGACCCCCGGAAGTTGATTCGTCACATTGGTGGCAAGTGGTTGGATCTAACTGGAGCCTTGCGCACAGCTTAGTCACCTGTTGCAGGCAATGTTTGGACACTGCTAGGTATTTGTAATAATCATGCATCTTGACATGGAGACTCTAAAAGGCATGACCAAGGATGTCCTATGTGTCCTATGTAAAGAGAGGGGACTTCCCCACAGCACTAAGGTTAATAAACCTGGGTTGATGACCAGCCTCCAAGCTTGGGTAGAAACAAGGGCGGTTGAGGAGAAGACCCCAGGGGATGGGCTAGGCCCTGTCTACCCAAACAGAAAAGACCTTCCGGAGGGGGAAGTGGAAGGTGACGAGGAAGACAGCAGTGTTTCTCGCCTATGATCCCGTCGGTGGGCAAGTATGGTTTCTCAACACTCTAGAGTGTCAGTGAGGTCAGGGGCTAGTGCGGCATTCCATAGGTCGCAGACCTCAGCACAGCCTCTAGGTGGCCCAGTAATTGTTTGGGATGTTAACGAGGTAGCGGCTAGAAAGCTTCTGCTCGAGGAGAGGAAACTAGCGCTAGTGTAACAGAAACAGCGGGCCAAGATCGCCAAAGAGCTGCGCAAGCTGGTGCTTAAAGAGAAGAAGGGCAACAGATCAACTTCTAGCAAATGCAAAAGTAGTGGCTGAAACCGGAGTGCCCAGGATAAGGCCCAGTGGCAAAACCCCAAAGACTTAGTGCAGGTTTACGAAGTGGGGAAGGATATTTTTGACTGCTTTGAAGTGCTTGAACTGGCTTTTCAGCTACATGAGGTGGACGAGGTACTGTGGTGTGCAGTCCTGATAAGTCACTTACCGACAGCAGAGGCTGATACAATGTCTCAGTTAACTCCTGAGGAAAGGCCAGTTTTTGAAAGCATGAAGGCGGCCCTCCTCAGGAAGTACTGTAAGACCCCAGAACAGTATCTCAAGAGCTTCAGAGAGCTTGTAAAGAAAAGTGGGCAGACATTTGAAGCATTCACACACTTGTTGAAATATCTGAGCGGGTCGGTGGCTGGTAACAAAGTTGACACATTTAAAGGGATGTACAATTTGATTGTGTGTGAGCATGTATTGAAGAATTGTGAGGGCGACCTACACCAGCATCTTTTTGACAAGACTATCACAGACCCTAGGGAGCTTGCAAAGGCTGCTGACGGGTTTTGAGAGTACTTGAGTCCAGAAAAAGGCTCAGGCGAGCACACCCAAACCGAAAGAGAAATCTTCGGACAAAAAAGTAAACAAGGATGGGAAGGACAAAGGTCCAACCCAATCCTCTTCGAAGTCAGGTCCCCAAAAGAATGAAGGGAAATCCCAAAACTTTAGTTCAGCTATAACCACTGAAAAGAAGAGCGCAGGTCGTTTTGTGTGTAAGAAGCTGGGCCATAGACAGGGGATTCTGCGTGCAAGGGCTTACCCAAGCAAGCCATAGTGAATGTTAGACTCATGGAAGAGAAAGAAGCACCATGCACACCTGTTAAGTGATGCAGTTAGTTAATGGCAGGGTTTTGTAGATGATTTTATTACTCAATTATAGAATGTTTAAGGTGCAGGGGAGAAGTGCTCAGCCTTGGTATCTAGGCTGGGAAAAATATGAACAGAAGAAGGTTACCTAATTAGGAAACCTGCGTCCCCTGCACACATTCTGTATGGCCAAGGCCTAAATGAGTATTCATAAGGAATAGCCAAATGGCTGAATCTCCCAAGAGGAGAGAACTGGCCAGACCATCCTATTTAGCAAAACAATTTGTAGACTTAAAGAATAGTTAACCTCATACATAGAGTAAAATTTCAAATATAGAACATATATTATTAGGTATCCCTACATATTATCCCCACCAAAAATATCGCCGTACATATGGTCATTTGCCTCGTCATAGGCGATATTTTTGGGGGGATAATTTGTGGGAGCGAGGGTTGCGGGAGTGTCCCCCGCACATTTAAAAATAATGCAGGGGTTGTGGGGGTATCCCCCGCAGGGTCCGTGGCTCAATATCGCCACAAAAATATGGCAATATTTTTGTATCGTAATATTTTTGCGGGGATATTAACGCATGGAACCTATTATTAGACAACGTATAAGCTTGGTTGATGAAACCATTTTCTTTTATTTGTTGCAACTGGCCTAACGCGTTTCAAATTTTTATCACTCTTCATCAGGGGCATTGATTCATTCTTATACAATTTCTATAAAAGGAAAAACCATTTGTATGTACATTAGGTGGCTCAAAGGTGCAATATATCTATTCAATTATCACATCGAAGGCTTTAAGCATAACCACATGTGTACACATTTAAAAACAACCTATGAGGTTAACTATTCTTTAAGTCTACAAATTGTTTTGCTAAATAGGATGGTCTGGCCAGTTCTCTCCACTCTGGAGATTCAGCCATTTGGCTATTCCTTATGTATACTCATTTAGGCCTTGGCCATACAGAAAGTGTGCAGGGGGCGCAGGTTTGCTAATTTGGTAACCTTCTTCTTTTCAGACTCGTGGAAGAGGCCATCATTAGTGTGGGCGGATTTCAATCTAGGCCAAGGAGCGGCCAAATGTGGATTGATTACACTGAGTGGGAATGGTACCGGGTCTCCAGAAGAGATCCCAGTTCCCAATAATACTCAAGTCTATTTAGAAAATGTGAATATCAATGGACTCAAAACTCCTGCGGTCCGAGACACCGTGGCTAGCATCAGTGCTGTCAACCGGCAGTGGGTGCAGCCAGGCAAATATATTGATGGGCCTGATTGTCAGTGGGTTTGATGGAAATATTAAGTGCCCATTCGTGTTAGGAGTGTTCAGTTGGCGTGGTGAAAGGTCCCAGCGCTGTGTAGTGGTGGAAGACTCCATCCATGTCCCGTGTCTGTTGGATAATGATCTTCCCGGTCCCGAGATAGTCGCAGCAGCTACCCAATCGAGGCCCAAAGGGATCACCAGATTGAACACTCTGGGAGCATTAGGGCCTGGAGTGCTTCCAGAGGTCTTGTTGGAAGGACCAGTGTGGCTGGTAGCCCCTAGTACAGTTCAACAGACTGCTGACTCACCTAGTCCTGTGGGAGAGGGGCCACCAGCTACTGAGGACACTACTTTGGTAGCAGGGGACTGTAGAGGAGCAGCTGCATGCCTCTGCAGGAAACCCCGCCCCCCTACTTCCCATATGTTGGAAACCTGAGATCGTGCCATGGTTGACACCAACAGCTGTGCCAATACCACAACGTATGTTCGAAAGAAGATACCCATTGAGACAACCCTATCGAATGTATCCCCGAAGGGACGATATTTTTGAGGGAAGAACTCCCTGAAGGAATAAAAAAAAGAGCAAAGAAAGAAGCCTGTGATATCATAAGAGAGTATGAACGACGTCTCAGGATACTGGCTGAAGAGGATGCATGGATCCTACAGAAACGAATGACGAAGTAAAGAATCAAATTGTAGAGAAGACACCAAGTACCCCCACCTCAAGCATCTCACCCATATTGCCTATATGTTGGGAACCAGATTGTGAAGTACGTGCAGTACCAGTGAAATGACCAAATACCAAGGAGAATACTGGCAGCAAGGTTCCCATTGAGAAAACCATACCTGCATACAAGACAGCATGATGACATCTGAGACCTTGTATAATTATCCCTAGTCCAGAGGTAGCACATGTAAAAACACCAGTTTCACTGACAAATGTTTCTATGATTGATCCAGTAAGGAGGTATTATGCTGATATATTTCATGAGATGATTATAGAAGCTCATGCAAAAGGAATGAGACCTAAGAGAGGCACTAGGGAGAATGATCATGACTTGAATGATTACCTGGATAGTACAGCACATTTGGGAAATAACATAGGGTAGCAGCATATAAATGAACTGGGAAGGAGGACCTCAAAGGAGGAATGCTTTGTATGTGCACGTCTGTCTTATAGTAGGGAGAAATCTAAGATCTTCATAGCCATTTAAATAGATGTCAAGAAAGCACCTTGTCTATCTAACTTTGTGCTCTGCCATACAAGGGGTCAGTTCATGGGCCGAACAGCATATCTCAAATGGGCAACTGAATGGACAGATCCAGAAGAAGAAGATTATGTCCATGATACAAAGACAACGCTAAGAGCTCATGCTAAGAATCACGTGATCAGATACGAAAAGCCTGGAGTAAAAGGAGCTGGAATCAGAAGGGGAGTAAACGGAAGACTTGGAAGTCCAGGAACATCTGCAGAAGAAATTTGTAGATGGAAGAATAGAGGCCAGATGCAGATTTGGGTATCAGTGCTTTCACCAGATGGATGGAAAGAAGGGGTGGTCATTTGCAGAGCATGGGTAGTCATTGGTTTCTATCAGCCAACCATTGACATTATACAGAATGGATGCAAACCTTTATAGCTGAGACTTGCTAACCTACTGACATGAGTCAAAGATAAAGGAGGACCTTTGCAGATAGTGCCTTTGGAAAGTGCAAAGCTGTGCTTCAGAAACAATGGCACAAGAAAGGTTGGAGAGAATCAGAACTGTGGTCAAGTCTTTGATGTACCAGGAATGAACATTAGGACAGCATTGTTAATGGATCACTACTGGGCTTGTGGATCCAGAGCATACGTGAAGCTACCCAAGTACTGGGGAGGACGATGCTCCATATTAAACGTTCATGTACCAGCATTGGTGATTCCTAAGAGTGATTTGAACATTGGAAGCTTTCCAAAAGCAGATGCTCACTTGAGGAACAAGAGATCTGTGGAGCTGATAAATCAAATGAAGAGAGAGTATTATTTCTCAACCAAGTCAATAGAAGCTTTTGACTCTATCCCTTATGAGCACAGATTATTCAGTCAGACCTCATCGATATTCATGACAATCTTCATGCCCAGGATCCAGACGGCAGCAAATATCAAGTTGTTACAGATAACCAGATGGGAGTTGTTGCAGACAATCAACACTACCATAAAGGGATTCAAGCTATCAGGGAAGAGCTGAGAGCCAAACGACTCATGACTCTTCAGAATAGATACGTCCTAGACATGATCACAGCAATGGATAGATGTGTTTGTGCCAAAATTAGAGAATCATGTTGCATGTTTATACCTTCTCATGACGACACCAATGGCACCTTGACAGAGGTCATAGAGATGTTGACGAAGCTACATGTCCAAATGGTCGATGAAGTGGAAGACATTGCTGATGATATATGGTTTGGATCATTCTTTTTGTGGGTTCCACAATGGATGGCAGATACGTTCAAATTACTTGGAGCCCTGATGGCAATGATCATGCTTGGATTCGGTGTAATCAGATTGGCCATCTCAATATGCAAGAAGACTGCAAAGAAAGCCATAGGGATGAAGATCATGATTGATGTTGAATCAGGAGGGAAAACCAAAGAGCTAACAGATAAAGAAATCAGATACCATGTAAAAGCCAGTATCCATGCACCTGAGGGAACACAGTTCATGTATGCAAAGAACCATAAAACATGCGTGGGAAAATTGATCTATTGTAGTCCAAGTGGACAGTGCATGCTCATGACCTGGAATGAGGATGAGCATGTGAAATCAGCTGGCTGTCTGAAAGGAGTAATCAAGATATGGAGCTCGAAAAAGCAGTTCTTCAGAAAAGGATGTCTAGATGTGAAGAATGATGGGAGAGTGGTCGATGAATCACCCCGAGGGGAGGAGTGTAGAGAAGGAGCCAATTACCCCCACCTCAAGCATCTCACCCATCCTGCCTATATGTTGGCAACCAGAGTGTGAAATATGTGCAGTACCAGTGAAAATACCAATACCAGGGAGAATACTGGAAGCAAGGTTCCCATTGAGAAAGCCATATCTGCATACAAGACAGTATGATGTCCATTTGAATGAAATCCCATAATAGTCAGAAATGAGCAAAACAGCGGATTGGTGACATCACACGAAGTAAGACTGACACACCCATAAGAGATGCAGAGACAAGAGAACATAGACATTCTATGGGCATCAAGAAAGTATCAAAGATAAGTAACATCTCAGGCTCGAGATGAAGAGGTTTATGCTGTAGAAATGATGACGATATGAACTTATTTTACATGTGTACAGATGCAAGGAAACGCAAGCAGATGAAGTATTCTTGAGGCTAGCTATGTAGTGAATAAATTGCGGCAAGTGCCAACATATACATAGGAGTGAGTGAACTATGGACGATTCCGCTATGCATAATAGCAGAGCTGGACTAGGAAAATAAAGGCCTTTTGCAGTGTGTTGCAGTTGAGAAAGCAGTTGAATTACAGGAGTGAATCTCAGAAGGGCGAGGCTGGAGCAGCCACAAGAAGCCAAGGCCGTGTCAGGCTGGAATGAGCAGACACTAGTTATAATCGTGTGAAAGAACACATCTCCTGTTCAGAAGACATGCACCAAAACAAGGAAGATGTCAGAGGTTCATTAAATAATAGTATTTTAAATGCACCAGAGCTCAAATGTGTGGTCTTCAGTCACGTGGAGGGGTGAAAATGGACAATCATGACAAGCCACACCTACGCAAGGAGACAGAGCGTGCCTCCACTCCCTCGTTTTCTCCACAGCAAAGACCATTTCCAAGGCCAACTTCAAAGCCTTAATTGATGTTTAGACCACTGAGGTGATGATAGATGATGTGCTAATTGGTGGGAAGCTATGGTTATGACCAGCCCACCACCACCTGGAGACCAGCCTGCGTGCTGCTACCGTAGGTGGAAAAGTACAGCCGGATGTAAGAGTGCCAACCAATTATAGGCGGCTGTGTAGTTAAGGGCCCTATGGCTTGTTTAACCAATGGAACATTGTGTATTTAGTGATGTTCATAGTGACCTGTTTGAGGGGAGGGCTTAGTTGCCCCATAGAGACCCTATCACTTTTCTAGACTAGTATGGAATGTATACCTAGATATTCCCTCTAAGCCTATCACATTTGCCACTCGATTTCTGTAGTTTGGCACGTAGGATGACGTTAGGAAACAGATAGGTTGACATCGGCAATGACGAGTTAATACAACTCATGTTTTTTATTAACTTCATTGAGATCATGCTATGAGACATCCGTTGATGTCTGTTGTACTCCTTGTTTTAGATAATTTACATTAAAACAGCCAACTTTGCCAACTTTCTGAGTCGTTCTGATTATTGATGTTTGAGCATCTTCTGCATCCCCATTCATCTCAAAGTATTGTTAGCTCGTCTTAAAGAGCTGGGTCGGCTGTCCCAGTTCAAAGTGAACTTTTAAATATGAAAAAGAAGATAACATGTGCACAAAGTGCTGCACAGAATCAACCATTCAATAATTGTACAGGTGCTGAAACGCAAGTAGAATGAGTTATCATAGAAGCTGGCTTTATGTAGTGAATTGAATGCAGGCCAAGCCACTATTGTATAGAAGCTGGATATTGCTATCATGAATTTCAGTAAGCCATGGCTCATGAAGAGACAAGAAGAAAAACAATGTTGCAGCAAGAATAAGTTGAATCGTGGAAATGCATGGCAAGGCTATTTGGCCTGAAGTCAAGAGTGAAGCCTCCAAGGTCGGTTATCTATTCAGAAAAGGAGAGAAGGTGCAAGGATGAATCATCTCTTGTTAAGGGCCAAAGAAAGAACACCAAGAGTGGAAAGTTTAATTCATTTAAGACATTAAAAACCTGAAAAATGGACCAAATCGTTGTCTCCTGTCACATGAGCCAAGGATGTAAATAGAGTTTGAACTTGGAGTCCTAGAACACGCTAGTGAGTGCCCACACTCCCATGTATTCTCAGAGATAAGGATACCTGGCAAGGCCAAGTTCAAGACAATCTTCATGGCAGAAGGCTTGAGTGATGAGAGATGCTGGGCTAATTGGGTGGGGAGGTAGAACCAAGCCCATCTCCTTGCACCTGGGTCTGGGTTTATGTGCTGCTAAGTGAACCGAATATTACAGACATGGCACAAGCGTGCCAACCAATTATAGTGGTCCATATAATGAAGGACCTTACAGTTTGAAGACCAATGAGAGACCGTGTATCTAATGTTTCTGATGATTCCATGTTGAGGTAGGCATATGTTGTCCACCTGACAATGGGCAGACAATCAAAATCCGAGTTCCTATTACACAGCCACGATAGTTGCTGTGTAGTTATGGTTAAGTTGCTGTTTGCATAGGAAGAGCACTTTTTGGGCGGCTTATAACTTCACTCTCCCTGGACGAATCCTCACTCCTCTGAAATTTTTTTGCAAAGTTTGGTGATGTTTGGTCCAGGGGGGGAAATTTATATGGGGGTCCCAAAACGTCTTTTTTTCCCATAGACTGAATGGGGGAAAAACTTTGTGCACGCCTACAGCCCAAACCGCTGGACGGTCATCAATGACATTTGTGATGTAATCTTTGATGTCCTGGGTGTTAGTGTTAGCAGTGCACAGTGGTGGCGCAAGTTATGGTTGCTTAGCTCACCGTAACTGGTGAGTTTCAAGGGTTTTTCGGTTTTACTTGGAACCATAACGTCCCGTTAACAAAGTTTTTTTTTAGTGAATTTCATAGGTTTTTAGTAGCGCAACTTAACCATAATGTCTCTTAAACAAAGTTTTTTTTTACTGATTAGATGATATACTTAGATGTTCCCCTTAAGCCTATCCCGATCCCTAGTAGGTTTTTCATTATTGCCACGTAGCATAACGTCACCTCTGATGTATTTTTAGTAGAAAGTATATGTTGTGTGAAAAGATTGCTGAGAGAAAATTGAGCGTATGTCCGTTGATGTTCGTTGTAACTCCCTGTTTTAGATAATTGTTAATAAAACAGTACTTTGCCATCTTCCTGAGTTGGTTCGGTTATGTGGACTTGGAGTTATTCTGTTTGAACACATCCATTACATGCACGTTCCTAAAGGGCCTTAAGCTCACATGGTAGCAGTGCGGATGGTTCAAAAGATCCAAACCTGTTCTCCTCCAGATTTTTCAGACGATTGGGCATCCTCTGCCATTAACTGAAAGATCGCAGAGTTTCCTGTGGTGAGCAGCCGAATAGAAATAAACTTGGAAGAGGAACTGAGATGGTGGGCGGGTCCCTGTTTGAAGAAATCCCTACCCAGTTTCCACAGGCGCTCTGTGGATGGAAGGTGAAGTGGTCGGGTTGGAGGAGGAGTTGATACCGAAGGCCTGGAGTCGTTTAACGAATGGTGAATAGACTAAGGAGAATGGCAAATAAGGGGACAGGATTGTGATAATTTTGAGTAACGGGAAATAATTGTAGAGATAAGAGAGACCGCCTAGAGATTTCAAGGGAATTAGAAGGAGACATTTCAAACCCCAATGGGGGTATGCTGAAATATAAAATGCATAGTCAGGACTACGTAAGGGGATGTCTCAAACCCTGTACAGGGTAAAAAAGTAAAGGCGAGGGAAGAAGTGATCACAGTGTTTTATAAAAAAAAGTAAATATCTGACTAGTTTAAATGTTGTTTGTTAAGTAGAATATCGAAGTGTGATAGAGTGAAGAATTGAAAAGGTAACAGTGAGTAAAGGTGTAGTGAAACGATTGGCGCCAATCAAAAGAATAGACAGGCCATTGAAACAAGAGGATTGAGCAGCGATTGATGGTGCTTGCTCATATTTGTTGTTTTAAAAAATGTTGAAAAGTGGTGGTTTAAGCCAAGGTAAAAGGTTTATTTAATGGTCTAGTAAGTATCGACAGTCAAACGAGACTTGTCATTATCGGGGATACTCCTCTCATGCACCTATGCAAGACACTGCCAAAACACATGCCCAAGCTCAAACAGTACAGCGTAGAATGGGTAAAGGGCACAGCAGATAAAATGTTCATATCGTGGCACAAGGGGGTTCATTGTCAAGAGGGGTATTGCAACACATGACCACATACTTCCACACTGCATACATAGGGAAGAAATTAGAGAAAAGATTAGCGATTTTAGAGCTCTGGAAGATGTATCAAGAGGAAAGAGAATAAATGCCACCTGAGGAGTGGATGCTTAATCAGCATAAGGAGGAAGGTGTTGAGCCCTCAGCTCCTCTTAAATTGCCTGAAGCAAAGAGTGTTGCTGCAGAAGAGATAGGATTGTATCCTTTAAAGGAACTAAGATCAGAGACGGGGTACAGTAATCCGATATATGAACCGCCCACTTACCGGGGCGAAGATATTCAGGAAGATAATAAAAGAAAGGAAGATATTTTTAAATTCATACAAGACAAGGAAGGAAGAAGTGAGCGGTCAAATCTGTCGACAGAAATAGACAAGGAAATCAAGAGATGGAAAGGACAAAAAGATGATGCTGATGAGGGATCGACGTACAAAACAAATGGATAGGAGAACAGATATTACTCAAGATAGATGGGAAAAGTGGTTTATAGTCATAATGTCGAAAAAAAATGTCGACAGACAAAAATGTCGAAAAAAAAATGTCGAAAATAATAATGTCGACATCCTATACTTATAATGTAAAAAGTCATTTTTTCGAAAAAAAAATGTCGACATTTTTTTTTTTACATTATAACTATAAACCCTTAAAACTAACAACACCTCACCCAACACCCCCCTGCCACCCCCCCCCACACCCCCCAACCACCCTTTCACCCCTCATACTCAACACATACCAATTATTTATTTATTTATTTATTTATTCAATAAATAAATAACCTAAAAAAAGATCATTTACTATGGGGGGGTCCCCCCCAACCCCCCCTCACCCAACACCCCCCTGCCACCCCCCCACACCCCCCCAACCACCCTTTCACCCCTCATACTCAACACATACCAATTATTTATTTATTTATTTATTTATTTATTTATTCAATAAATAAATAACCTAAAAAAGGATCATTTACTATGGGGGGGTCCCCCCCCAACCCCCCCTCACCCAACACCCCCCTGCCACCCCCCCCACACCCCCCCAACCACCCCTCATACTCAACACATCATATATATATATATATTTATTTATTTATTCATACACTAAATTAAATTTCGAAAAAATATCGAATAATGTCGACATTTTTGTTTGTCGACATTATTGTTTTTCGACATTAATTTGTCGACATTTTGACTGTCGACATTATTGATGTCGACATTATGACTGCACACCGGGAAAAGTATTGAGGAAGTTAGGCAAAGAGAAGATAAGGACGACCAAGAAAGGAAGGATAAGGAACGAGAGAAAAGATTGAAAGAGGATGAGCAGAAAAGGAAAAGTAGGGAGTGACGAGAGCAGATATATCAAGACGAGCCAGAGAAAATCGAAGAACAGGCAGAAGAACACAGAAAGTTTGACAATAGACAAAGAGCGATAGAAGAAAGGGATAGAAAGGAACTAGAGAAAGAGGAGGAGTAAGCAGAAAGACTAAGGGAAAAAAGATTACAGAGACAAAGGGAAGAAGAGGACAGAAGGAAAGGAGTATGGAGAGGAGAAGAATGGAAGCAAGAGGAAGAAAGAATTAGAAGGGATGCAAGAAAACAAAAGGAAGTCGATGAAGAAATAGAACAAAAGAGGAGACAGCAAGGTTTTGATGCCAGTCTCATTTGTAAAGAACAAATAAGGTTGAACCTAGAAATACGATGGGACAGAGTGGAAGAGATTCTCCCGATAAAGGAAGTAACGCCAGCAGCATCTAGAGTAGTGTTAGAAGAAGAAAGATTTGATGGAGAAAACATTGGAGAAAGGATCGATAAGGTCTATCAACAGTTAAGATGAGGTAGCGAGTATGGAGCTCGAGAAAATGGTGATCGATTCCCAATACCTCAATCACGAAGTGAGGAGGGAAAACTGTTTGGTGACGAATGTCGAGCATTATCTTTGAGCAGATTGAACTTAGACAAGGGTGAGAGGAATGATAGTCACACTAGTTGGGTACTAGACATGTCAGACGAGGGAAGAGAGTCAGGTCTTGGGGCAGAAGGAGGGAGCGTGTGTGCCCCGGAAGGAAGCCTGCAAATGGATAAGGACTTCCTTACATGGTCAGATCTGGAACAGCCTAAAGAGAGAACACCAGATCCCATAGCATATCCTGAGCGTCCTCAAGGATGATCACATAGTGAGAAGGGAGAGTCGCCACCATATGTAAGCAGGTTAAGGTCATTACTGACTAGGAGACAGACAGGGACAATTATCCCTGTGATGAATAGACCAATAGTGGGATCCCCCTATTGGATGGGGTTCACACAGTTCCCCTTATTGGAGAAAGGGGGAGCAAGACAGCAATATATCTCATGGCCACAGATGGACAAGGATAACTTAAGATGTAAGGTCCCTAGTTTGACTTTGGGGGCTGGGAAATGGATATACCAATTAGCGAAAAAAGACAGGAGGAACTACACTGGCCATATGGGACACAACAGATCTACTGGGGAGAGAGCTGAAGACGTATGGAGAAGAACAGGATTTTCAAGTGTAACTTCACAGAACACAGCACACGATAGAGGGCTGTTTAATAATTGTAGAGCAGACGTGTGGAGGGCTCTCAAGGTACAGTGCCCCGATACATTAGATATGGGTGCAATTATGACAAGTAAAATGAAAGAAGATGAATACCCTATTGCTTACATTCAGGATATTAAGGAGAAACGACAGCTTGAAACTCACTAGCCGTAGGAAAAGACAGTGGCGTTATTTTGTCATATTCTATGTCAAGGGTTGCCTGAGCCAGAACAGAAGCAGATGAAAAAAACAAGTGGGGATGGAAGCAAAGCCATGGGCTGAGATACAGTTGACAATAGTACATCATTGTTGGTTATTAAAAGAGAAAAACAAGAAGAATTATGAGAACAGGAAAATCAATTAAGCCAAGTTAGTTTAGAAAAAATTGCCAGAATTTGCCATAGAAGGGGCAGTACTGACAAGCAGAGAAGGATTGGAAATGCAGGAAGCAATAGGTACATTGCAGGTAAATAATTCACACCCTATGGACGAAGGTGGATATGGGTTTACACCACGAGGCAGCGGTATGGGTTATAGAGGAAGAGGAGGCGGATTTCAGAATCACCAGGGTGGGTTTCAAAATATACAGAATGAGAACCAGAGTACTTTGCAGAAGTATACAACATGACAGATGCATGAAGAAGCACTTTTCAGAGGTAACAACAGAACAGATATAGAGTGAGGGTAGGATACAGAAGGGTACAGAGGAGGGGTACAGCTGTACAGGGGGCAGGGAGGAGAGAGGCGAACGGCATCTGGTGAGTCAGGTGACGCGGGGGCGACATGATGGTCTAGGTGGTGAGGAGGAGAGACTCCTTTAAGAGGTGGGTCTTGAGTTCTTTTCTGGATTGTAGGAGCATGGGGGCAAGTCTGATGCTGACGGGAGGAAGTTCCATAGTCTTGGGGCGTTGGCAAAGAAGGCTCAGTGTGGCGGGTTTTAAGTCTGCATGTGTCCTGGCTTCTGGTGGTGCACTATCCGCCGGAGATGCTGCGTTTCTCCACAAGATGGCTGGTTGACTTGAGGGCGACTGCCGTATACACGATGCAGCAAGACTTCAAGGTGATTTGTGCGTGCAGTGGGAAGCAGCGAAGGTCGATGAGGTCTCGGGTGATGTGGGTGTATCTCTGTAAACCCTTGGTGAGACATGTGGCCGCATATAGGACACTTCTCAAGGGCACAAGAGAGGACGATCGGAGGCCTTCGAGGAGGGCCTTGCCCCGAACCAGATGGGATAGAACCAGTGCTTGAATGGTGGATCTAAAGCTGTCTTGAGGAAGGATGGGTTTGACTTTTCACAGGAGGGAGGGCTGATACCAAATTGTCTGAATGTTCTTGCTATGTGTGTCTTGAAGGAGAGATACGTCTCGATGTGGAACCCGAGGGACTTGGCGCATGAGGTGAGCTCAGGTGTGAATCCCTCAGGGTTCACGGTTCATAGCCAGGTCTGTATGTCTGGGTGTTCAGTGTTGTAGGTGAGGAGAAGGAATTTGGTCTTGGAGGGTATCCACTGGACATTCAAGACTGGATCAGCGAGAGGCAGGTTTTGAGCCAGTGGATGTCCTTGATGGAGTCGATCTTGAGGTATAGCTGTATGTTGTCTTCCTTTTGGTGGGTGTGGATGTTGTGTGTGGGTAGGAGGGCTCCCAGCAGCTTCATGTATAGATTGAAGATCACTGGGGGGAGGATGGAATCCTGTGGGACACAGGTGATGGGTAGCATTGGCGATCAAGAGCGGTTCATCTGAACAAACTGCTGTCAGTTGGCAAGGTAGGACTTGAACCAGCGTAGGAAAGGGTCGCTGATCCCCATTCCCTAATGGGTGTCCATCAGTGTCTGGTGGTCTACTGAGTTAAAAGCGGCCAAGAGGTCGAGTAGAACCAGGAGGCAGGGGTGGCCTTCATCAAGGATGTTGAGGGCATCATGGACCACCTGTATGGTTGCCATCTCCTTGATGCATCTGGGTCAGAACTCGGATTGATAGGCTTGGAGGAGATTGTTGGTGTCAATGTGTTGCTGTAGTTGTGCAGTTATCACTTTCTCTTTGATCTTCCCTAGAAAGGGAAGATGGGGGATGGGGCGATGGTGACCTAGGTTGTCAGGATCCAGAGTGGGTTTCTTCAGTAGACAGAGGATTTGTCCTGTCTTTAGGGTCAATGGGAAGTTGCATTGAGTTAGGGAGCTCTTGATGATCTCCAGGTAGGAAAGGAGAACGTCTGCGGGCAGGGTCTTAAGGATAGATGCTGGGAGGATGTCGGCTCTATCCGATGTGGCTTTGAGGACGGCAAGCGTTTATAACAGGTCCTCTGTAGAGAGTGTCTTTAATGTTATCCAGGGTGTGGAGATTTCGCGAGGAGGGACGTGAGTTGGGTCTGTGGATGCAGAGCTGATGTCTATGTGCTGGCATTTTGTTGATTTTGTCGATGAAGAAGGTTTTTGATGGCAGTGAATTTTTCAATGGAGTGTGGTATGGCAGGGTCGGGTAGCGGGTTGACCAAGTGCTTGACCGCTTTGAAGAGGACTCTGCTTTTATTGTCAGCGTCTGCTATTGTGTTCTGGTAGTAGGAGGCCTTGGCTATGTTGATTAGTTGTCGGCGGGTTGCTCGCAGTTCCTTGAGGAGCCCTAGGTCGGATGCAGTACTGGAGCGACTCCAGGTTTTCTCTTGTTTCCAGATTACTCTTTTGCTGAGGTTGAGTTCTTGCGTGTACCAGGCTGCTGACTGTTTCAGTTTTCAAGTGCGTTGTTTAAGAGGCGCGTATCGGTCAATGGAGGGTGGGAGGTTGGCGTTGAGTGCTTCCAATATAGCATTGCAGTTCGGTTGGGGGTGTTCGGCCCATGTGAGGTGGAGGTTGGCAAGGACTTCTGTGAGGGCTTCCACCGGAAATAGCTTGGAGGACCTGAACTGAAGGTTTGTCTGATGGGTTTCTGGAAATTGGAATTGTAGTGTGGGGGAAGACATTTAGGGGGAAATGTTAAGTAGGTTGCATGTGTTATGAATATATAAGGAAGTAGGGGTGGAAGGAGTTAGAGGGAATAATCAGATTTTAGGGCCTCTCACAGTACTGAGACTGCAATGTTAGACCTCCAGAACCATATGGGGCTGATGGATAGAGGAAAGACAGGGATCCTGATGCTGCTGGATCTAAGTGCGGCTTTTGATCTGGTCGACCATGATCTGCTAGCTAAGGATTTGAGAGATAATGTGGGCTGTTCCAAAGCGGCATTAAGGTGGTTAGTATCCTTCCTTACCGACCGCCAAATTAAAGTACATGGGGGAACAATTTCTCGGACCCCATGGCAATAATATTTGGAGTCTTCGGTGTGGGCCGCACACCCTTAATACCCACTTTGGGTTCAGCAGTTTTGTTACATTTTGTCAATAAATTGTCATTCAAGTATAGTTATGTTAAGATCCTTTATTTCTCAAGTAGCCCTTGGATTTCAGTTATCCAATTTGTTAGAAGTGCAGCTTCACCAATTAGGCTAATGCTGTGTCAGAGGCAAACAAATGTACAACCCTATGTGGCTAATGCATTTCAGAATGAAATCCTACTTCAGAGCCAGGTTGTAAATGTCTACTAAATCATAAACACCAAGGATACATTATATATTGAAATGTTCAAATCAATTATGTATAATGACATAAATGAAACACATTTGATCCATATAATATGCACAGGGCGCCCACAGTTACAAACACACAATCAACAGATAGGAGAAAACATAAGCAAAAAGTATCTCGTGAATATATTTTGTTATAGCATTTCTGTTATAGCAATTCTCAATTGTCATTCCTTATAACATCTGTGAACCATCTTATTTATCATGCCCAGTGCCAGTGCTGTCGTTTGATATATACATGAAAGTAATGTATTATCCGAGTTTGATTACTGGCATAAACCACAGTGTGCCCATTGTTGTTATTAATATTCTCTTCCCTCATATGGTGTCATATAATTATTAGTGGAGTATTCTTGTACTTGTGGCAAAATGCACCCTGTGTGGACCACTGACCTGTTTGCAGTATTGACTCTCTGTGTGACGAGATACACTATCTCGTAAAGCTCACTCTATAATAGGAGGTAAAATCGTGTTAACAGATCCCTATCAGTTTAAACAGTATCGGCATAATGTTTTCTAAGCGATCGTTGACCGCCGTTCTGTTGCAGTCGCTTACCTTGTTACAAGCGTACGATCGTTCCTTCTCGCGCGCCGGCTGCAAATGTTTGCTAAGGTCCTGAGCGTTGCTAAATCAACAAGCGTTGCATGTAGCTACGTGCGTCGGCCATTTTGGTGGGGGCAACTTTATTCCTTAGTTTTTGTCGATGGCTCATAGAGTTGTAAACATAGTAATGCTGTGTCTACTTACTCATGTCTAATGACTACATATTTGTGTTGACTGCAAGATAATGGGTCAGTTATGATCTTATTGTTTGGAAATCGCAGTGAGCGATTGCAAAACCTTTTTGGATGTATAAATGTTATTTTATAATTAAAGAATAATTATAAAATGCTGTTTGTACATATTCTTATAGTGTAGAAAACGCATAACGCTGATACGGGCACTTTTGGATGCAAATATATTTTGCTTTCGCAATGAAATTTTGTATCTAGATGTTATTTAGAAGAAAGACTGCTGTTGTTTGTATATTCGTGATGTCTAAGTGTGGGCATCTTAAACATTTATGATACAAGGTTACTGCTGAAATTCTCAGATCAGGATGCTATTTAGGAGACAGAATGCTGTTGTTTGTGTATTCTTGATGTCGATGTATGGGCATCTTAAACATTTAGGATACAAGATTACTGATTATTTCGCCCAAAAATTTATCAATAAATACTGTTTATGCACATTCTTGTGAAGAACAATTAAGGTCACTTTATATCTCATTGTTATTATAAAAAAACAGTTAAGGTCCAATTCTTCATTTAGTCCTCCTAGGGATAGAGCCTCCAGTCGGTCTATCCAGTAGGCTTCTTTCAGTTGCCTTCTTCTTTTGATGTCCATATAGGAACCTTGTGCTTCAATAATTTCCAACACTTGAAACTTGATCTGTGCGATGTTGTGTTCTTTTCGTTAAAGTGTCTTTCAACTGCTGAGTTTGCATTGTGGTTGCATATGCATGATTTATGCTCGTTCATGCGGGTTTTTATTTTTCTGCCTGTTTCCCATACATAGTACTGTCCGCATGGGCATCGTATGCAGTAAATGCAATTTTCTGTGTTACAAGTGGCATAACATTTAATTGTGATCTTCTCTCCGGTGTACGGGTGGGGAACTAGTTCTCCTTGTATGATGTTATTGCAGTTGCTGCAGTTCAGACAAGGGAAGGTTCCTATTCTTTTGTGTTTGTTCTTCTTCTTTGTTGTGTTGCTGGTATTGACTAGCAAATCTCTCAAGTTACTAGATCTCTGATAGGCAAAAGTAGGGGCATCTGAAAAAAGATTTTTCGTTCTTTCATCATTTTTCAGTATCGTCCAATGCTTGTTAATGCATCTTTTAATTTGCATACTCTGCAATGAGAATTTTGATACATATACAAGGGTTGGTGATTGTTTCTTATCTTTAGGTATAAGTGTGCTTTCTCTTGTCTTTGCATCCACTTTTTCTTTAGCTGTTTGTAAATCTTCATTAGGGCATCCCCTTTCTTTCAGTTTGTCTCTCAGTTTTGCAAGCTCTTGTTCACATTCTTGGTGGTCACTGATGATCCTTTTTAAACATAGCATATGTCCATAGGGGAGATTCCTCAAGGTATTCTGTGGGTGAAAACTCATGCAGTGCAATAAGTTATTTCTGTCAGTAGGTTTGATAAAGAGAGAAGCTGTAATCTGGTTATTGTGTACGTTTACTTTAATGTCCAAGTAATGTACACAAGGAGATCCCATTACTGAAGTAAATTGTATCTGCGGATCTATATTGTTAATGTAAACCATAAATTTGTCCAATGATTCTTTCGTTCCTCGCCAAATGCCAAAAATATCATCTCTATATCGTACCCATTTTATTAGTTGACTTTTCCATTTGGGTTTCTGTAATATGTGTGTTGTTTTGAATCTGTACATGAATGCATTTGCGTATGCAGGTGCCATTGTTGCCCCCATAGCGGTTCCTGAGGTTTGTATGTAGAAGTCCTTTTTGTATTCAAAATAAGAGTTCATTGATATGAATGTGAGTAAAGTAAAGATTAATTATTTTACTGCTCCTATCTCTCCCTCTTGTAAAAGTAGCCACTCCACTGCTTCCTGCCCCAAATCGTGAGGGATACTTGTACATAGGTTGGTTACATCGATGGTAAAGAGGATATCTTGTTCTGTTAAGTGTATTTCTTCCAGAATGTTCAAAAAGTGAGTACTGTCTTTTACATAAGTAGGTGTTTTCTGTATCAAAGGCTGTAGGATGCCTCCTGTGGCTGCCACTATAGGTCTTCCAGGTGGGTTGTTGAGGCTTTTATGGATTTTTGGTAGGAGGTAAAAATGAGGGATTTAAGGATTCAGATTAAGTAAATATGCCTTAGTTTTCTTCGTTATCATTTCTCTTTTTTCTGCTTTATCAAGTAGTTCTTCCAAGTTTGTTCGTATTTCTACGATTGGGTTGTAGTCAATTTTAGAGTAAACGTTGGAATTGTCGAGTTGTCTTTTGCATTCCTTCTCGTAATCTTCTGTGTTTTGTAGTACTAAGGCTCCTCCTTTGTCTGCCGGTCTTATAGTTATTTCGTCATCTGAATATCAGTTCTGAATTATAGACATCTCTCCTCTACTTAAATTTCCATTTTTTGATGTATTGTACTTAATTTTCTTGAGGTCTGTTATAACCATTTTTTCAAAGATGCGTATTGCTGGAACATTAATAGGATATGAAAATGTTGGCACCTAGCGTTGATATAGCAACGCTCAGAACCTTAGCAAACATTTGCAGCCGGCACGCGAGAAGGAACGATCGTACGCTTCTAACAAGGTAAGCGACTGCAACAGAACGGCGGTCAAAGATTGCTTAGAAAACATTATGCCGATACTGTTTAAACTGATAGGGATCTGTTAACACAATCTTACCTCCTATTCTAGAGTGAGCATTATAAGATAGTGTATCTCGTCACACAGAGAGTCAATACGGCAAACAGGTCAGTGGCACACAAGGTGCATATTGCCACAAATACAAGAATACTCCACTAATAATTATATGACACCATATGAGGGAAGAGAATATTAACAACAACAATGGGCACACTGCATGGGTTTATGCCAGTAAGGATAATACATTACTTTCACGTATATATCGAACGACAACATTGGCACTGGGCATGATAAATAAGATGGTTCACAGATGTTATAAGGAATGACAATTGAGAATTGCTATAACAGAAATGCTATAACAAAATATATTCACGAGATACTTTTTGCTTATGTTTTCTCCTATCTGTTGATTGTGTGTTTGTAACTGTGGGCGCCCTGTGCATATTATATGGATCAAATGTGTTTCATTAATGTCTTTATACATAATTGATTTGAACATTTCAATATATAATGTATCCTTGGTGTTTATGATTTAGTAGACATTTACAACCTGGCTATGAAGAAGGATTTCATTCTGAAATGTATTAGCCACATAGGGTTGTACATTTGTTTGCCTCTGACACAGCATTAGCCTAATTGGTGAAGTTGCACTTCTAAAAAATTGGATAACTGAAATCCAAGGGATACTTGAGAAATGAAGGATTTTAACATAACTATACTTGAATGACAATTTATTGACAAAATCTAACAAAACTGTTGAACCCGAAGCGGGTATTAAGGGTGTGCTGCCCACACCGAAGGCTTAAAAGTCTTGGGGCCTCATTACACGGATGGCGGTAAGGATTTACCGGTACCGGTAAAATACCGGTACCAGTAAATCCTTACCGCCTTACTACGAGGTGCCTTTGTGGGTTGGGGGATTTGGTTAAAAACCAACCCGCAAAGGGACCCAGGGAGCTAATTACGGTACCGCAATTTGCGGTACCGTAATTAGTGCCTTCCCTATTCCCATTATGCCCTATGGGGAAAAAATGGGAATGGGGAAGGGCAATGGTGGAAGGGGGAATTACCGCCCCGCCAACCTTGGAATGGGGCGGTAATTCCCCTTTGCGCCAAGGCGGTGCCGATATTTTACCGGCATGAGCGCCATGGTTCTCCGCCATCCGTATAATGAGGCCCTTGGTCTCTTTGCTTCATTTTACTTACAGTGCCCTACACGGTGGCACTGACCAGTGGGCTGCACCCTACTAATGAACTTTTAACAAACAAAACAAATATGTGAAACTATTAGACATTGATCAAAGCAACAGCTGTGCAATCTCGTTCTCTCTTTTTGTCAATAATATTTGGAGTCTCACAAGGCGCAAGCTTATGCTGTTCAATATTTACATGGGCAGTTTGTGTGATATCCTAGTGAAACCAGGCGTGATCTTCATAAATGATGTGGACGACACGCAGCTGGTTATCGAATTAAAAGGATTACATGATGAGGACAGCGAGAAGATTGCATCCATTTACAGGGTAATAAATGAGTGGATGCAAAAGAATTGGATCTGCCTCAATGACACAAAAACAGAGCTCATGCTATTTGGACACAGTAGCTTTCTTGAGAAACTGGGTAAGGAGTACGGGACTTTCAGGATTAACGAAGCCATAATTGAGTTGTCAAACCAGGTTAAAACCCTGGGAATTATGGTAAATTCTGCACTGAACGGAGAAGCTCAGGTAAATTACCTTCTGAAAAACTCAGCATACCACCTACGATTAATGAAGGCCATCAGCCCATCTTTGGATGAAGGAAAAATAGCCACTACAGGTAGTGCTATAGTAATATCCAGATTGGATTATGGTAATGATCTCCTTGTGGGGACCACGGCTAAAGACCTAGGGAGATGTCAAGTCCTAGAAAATAACACTGTAAGGATTGTAAAAAAACTAAGAAGGTATGATCATGTCACCTCAGCCAGACAATCGTTACACTGGCTTAGAGTTGAGGAGCGAATTAAGTTTGAAACCATGACGCTCGCTCATAAGTGTCTGTTTGGCAAAGCTCCCAGCTACCTAAAAAACCGATTGGAACGGTATGTCCCACAGAGACGGTTAAGGTCAGTGGGCAAAGGATTGCTTGTAGTGCCTAAATATAAGTTGAAAAAAGGGCTGGGCAGGTCATTCGTGGTGCTCGCGCCACAGTTGTGGAACAGCCTTCCTCAAGCTTTAAGACTAGAAGTAAATCAGAACAGAAAGCCTGAGGTGTGCCAGGTGAATGTAAGTGCTTGAGCGAATAAATATAGCAAAATTGACCCTGTTTAAACTCAAAGGACAGGCTGCTGCACCCTGAGGGAAAAGCGGGCACCTCAAACCCACTTAACAAAACGAATAGATCACTGGGTATTCCCACATTTTGGATGCGCTGCCAGAACAAATCATTGAAACATCCTGATATTGAAAAGTCCTCATGCACAATCACTGTGCAATAAATGTTATGAATAACATGTGAATAAAAATTTGCAAAATTTAATCTGCATCACATCCAGTATGTGATGTCACATGACAGAGTGATGTGCCAACACGTGTTTCGACCTCTCTCGGTCTTTCTCAAGGCAAAACTCTGTTCAACAGTTATTGTGTACAATTTTTCAGTGCATACAAAAAGGCCCCATTTGTAAATCAGGACATAAAATACAGAGAACACAACAAACAAGGGTATTGAAATGTACGTATATACATTACCAGAAGGATTGGTAAATCAACATGTCATCGGCAGCACATGAAAAAATAATTAAAAAATGCAAGATGAAAACATTTATATGTATATATATAATGAGAGTAACATCTTACAACATTACAAACTCAAAAAGATACACAATTAGTGCAGTAAATGTGCTGCCGGGATCATGTGTCACCTATATCAGTACTAACCCACATAAATTGAAAGTGATGTGCAGGTCGATCTCCATGCACTATTTAGCAATGTATATCTCTTCTATAATTCAATTAGTGCGTGTCATCGCCAGGGGCCAAAAACACCAGTTCAGCACATATCACCGAACCCAGTTGGTCAAAACCTGGACTATGTCGAAAATGACCTATGAAGTGTCAAAATTAGAACCAATTCAAACTAGTGAGCACAAAAGGATTCCAACACCACACCAATAACGTGCCAGGTTCCCAAACAGAATTTATCAAATTACCGTTGTTTAGTATTTCAATGTGTAGGTGTCTGAAGGTGATAACCACTGTATTAGAGTTGTATCACGGCGTTGTCTTAGATCATTTCTCATACCCGAAAAATCTGGAGAAACACATAATAGATGAATCCAGGTGGTGAAAAGCCACTAGAAACAAGTGAAGGTGTTAAAAGGTAAGACATTACCTTCCTTTCCAAAATATGAATTATGTCAGTACGAACATTCTAATTCGGTTCAAACGTCCCGCCTAAATGGGCATGTCTGTTGAGGAAAACCGAAGCATGTATTAATATAAAACAATTATCCAATACAGAATCCCATTCCGTCATAAACACTGACCGTTACATAGTGTAAGAATCACTTACAACCATAATCTCTCGTCTGCAGCAGTCCATTATAACCGAAACATATCTAAACGCGGTTCAGTCCGTGTACCGTATAAAAGAAAGAAAAAGAGTGTAGAGAAGAGCACCTTACGATCACGTGATCGTTAATCACGTGTGCGGCGCCGCACAAATGAAACGCGTAGAAGTCAGAGGAGAATAAGTTCCGGTCACGTGGTAGTTGGTCACGTGTTCGGACATGGATCACATGAGAGAATGATGCGTAAACACAATGATAACGTCTGTCAAACGGCCAAGATAAAAAAATTGAAGTGCACCTACTTTGGTGTGTATAATATAAAACACCAAAAATGCTTAAGACAAAATATTTAACACCACATTAAAGAGTTGCTAGATTCATTACTGAATGAACTTGGTAATTGATAGGCAATTTATCTGCAATCAGCCCCTAATAAATGGGATGAATAAGAAAAATGAATACCGATCTGCCAACGTGTTGTGAAATAAAATAATTGTAGTAGCTAAATGCCAGAAATAATAAACCAAATGAGAAAAGCAATATGGCTATAATTAAAATTAATGCTATTTACAAGTTAAATTTGGCCCATGGATACTGTGATAGTGCCTTGCCAGTCCGCTCGACTCCCGCACTGGCACACACGAACAAAGAATCCCACGTTTGACACATTTTACATGACCATCTACAAGAAAACATGTAATTCCGTGTCACTGTTAAGTCCCAAGGTGGTGCAACGTAACCTACAGATTTTACGTGCTTCTCATTGTCGCAATAATACAGCGCGGTCCCCACCTCTGGGATGAGGTCTTGCCTGCATGAGGCCTATGAACCTGATTTCGCTCACATTTTCCATTTGATGCTGTTCCTGCCAATGTGTTGCTAGGGGTAATTTGGAATCAAACTTTCTCAAGCTTGCAAAATGTTCCCTAATACGTATCCGTAATTCCCTAATGGTCGAACCCACATACACTTTGCCACAAATACACAGAATTGCATACACCACATATTTCGTCTTGCAATTCAAAAAGTCACGTATTTGAACTGATAAACCATTGTGACAGACAAAACTATCAGCCTGAATAGCAAATTGGCAAAAATTACATGTCCCGCATTTGAAAAAGCCCTTTGGTTTAGGGGGTAACCATGATCTAGGGTTGGCCGAGTTGATTGTGGGAGCGAAAAAGGAAGGACACAGATGCCCCTTGAGTGTGCGATTCCGCAAAAAAATAAATCTCGGGTGATCAGCTATATAAGGTGTGATATTTGGATCAAGTTGTAATAAGTGCCAATGCTTGTTCAATAATTTGTATAACATCTCCGAGTTATGAACATATTTGGTAATAATGCGTACATCAGAGAACCCGGTGGGTCTTTGCCTCCCCTGGTCCATCAACATGTCCTCGCGTGATATAACACTCGCCCTTTGTATACCATTTTGAATACAACGATTTGAATAACCTCTCTGTTTAAACCTTGCTCAAATCTGTGACACCTCATTAGTAAATTCCTCCAAGTTACTACAGTTTTGTCGGGCACGATAAAATTCTCCAAACGGTATGTTCTCTATCACTGTGCGTTTGTGGCAACTTGTGGCTTGTAAAATCGAATTCACAGCTGTTGGTTTTCTGAAAGTTTGAGTCTGTATTTGACCATTTACAATAGTGATGACGAGATCCAAAAATTCCATTCTGGTGGTGCTCATATGTCCCACAAATTCAATCCCAAATGTATTGTTGTTCAAATAATCGGTAAATTGTTGAAAAGTTTCTGTAGACCCACTCCAAACCAACAAAATATCATCAATATATCTTTTCCATAGTACAATATGGTCTTGAAATATATGAGTACTGTGTATGCAATGATGTTCAAAAAAACCCATGAAGAGATTGGCCAATGAGGCGGCATATTTAGCCCCCATGGCCACTCCTCTAGTTTGTGCATAATATTGACCATTGAATAGAAACTTGTTATGTCGAAGCGTAAAAGCCAAAAATTCCTTGATCATTGATATATGGTCAGCATGAGATGCCGAGTGATTTCTAAATGAAAAATCAATAGTATCAAGTGCCAAGTTATGCTGAATAGCAGTGTATAGTGATTTAACATCATAAGTTACTTACGAAAAATGTTCTAACCACTTAATGGAAGTTAAAGTCTGAAGAGTGTGTGTAGTGTCTCGTAGATAAGCAGGCAGTGTGGCAACCAAGCTTTTAATTGCAGTATCTATGTACTGTGAAAGCCCTTCTGTGGCCCAACCTAAACCGCTTAGAATCGGTCTCACTTGTGGTAGCTGAGTATATTCTTTGTGAATCTTGGGTAAAAAGTACATAGTGGGCATAACTGGAGCCGTCCGATACAAAAAACATTTTTCATCATCAGTAATGAGTACACGTGAGTGCCATTTTTGAATAAGGTCAGATAAATTGGCAACCGTTTGAAGAGTTGGGTTCCCTGGCAAAAATTGATAACAACCGGGGGTAGCAAGATTATCATTTGCCATCATAATGTAATCGTCTCTATTTAGTAAAACTATATTACCCCCTTTGTCGCCTTCCTTAATGACTATAGCCGGATCCAACATCAAAGTAATTAAAGCTTGTTGTTCTGCGTCAGAGAGATTGTTATAATGTCGCAATCTGTTCTTAGGGTGATCCATAAGAAAACGTAAATCTTGTATAACAGCCTGGTGAAAAGTGTCTATTACGCTCTCATTATGTGATGATGGTACAAATTTGGATGGCTTCTTATGTTCTGCCAGTTTAAGAGGTAATTGTTGTATGCCCAGTTCCTGTTGTAATTGACCTTCCTGATAGTCAGATGCCTCTGACAAGGACAACAATAATGCCGTATCTTCAATATCCGATATCGTGATCTGACTGGGAGAGCTTGGAATGTTCCTAGGTGTAAATTGCTTGACCTCTGTGTGAAAGAATATTTTAAGCTTCAACTTCCGTATAAACTTTAACAGATCTATTTGAAAATCAATAAGGTCAGGTTAACGACTTGGTGCAAATTACAGACCTTTATTCAAAAGTGACACTTCAGCCGAGGTAAGAACTCTGGAGGAAAGATTATGTACTAAGTTTTCAGAATTGATTTGGCTTGAAGGTTCCTGAGGCTGGCCCTGGTTTGATGTTTGTTTGGAGTGTGCCCTGTATCTTGCCCTGGATCCTCTTCCTCTTCTTCCTCTGATGATGTGTTGGGTGTTGCAATAGCTCGCCCTAAAGGGACAGTAAATCTAATGTGTTTGTTTGCGGGAGCATTATAGTTAGAGAAGTTACCTTTCTTGTATCTTTTAATTTCTGCCATAAAACCCCTCCTCCGATATGTTGAGGAGGTAATTGGATTCTCTCCCACTGTACCTTCTGTAATGTTCACGGGTTCTTCCTCAGAAACAACCTCTTAGCTTGAAACGTATATACTCGATAGAATGATCGAGTATATACGTTTCAAGCTAAGTATGATAAAGACAACACAGGTCCATTAGTTAAAACACCGACAGGAAGTCCAGCTTCCTCAGAGGTTGATTCTGACCCAATGGGTTCGGTGATATGTGCTGAACTGGTGTTTTTTGGCCCCTGGCGATGACACGCACGAATTGAATTATAGAAGAGATATACATTGCTAAATAGTGCATGGAGATCGACCTGCACATCACTTTCACTTTATGTGGGTTAGTACTGATATAGGTGACACACGATCCCGGCAGCACATTTACTGCACTAATTGTGTATCTTTTTGAGTTTGTAATGTTGTAACATGTTACTCTCATTATATATATACATATAAATGTTTTCATCTTGCATTTTCTAATTATTTTTTCATGTGCTGCCGATGACATGTTGATTTACCAATCCTTCTGGTAATGTATATACGTACATTTCAATACCCACGTTTGTTGTGTTCTCTGTATTTTATGTCCTGGTTTACAAATGGGGACTTTTTGTATGCACTGAAAAATTGTACACAATAACTGTTGAACAGAGTTTTGCCTTGAGAAAGACCGAGAGAGGTCGAAACACGTGTTGGCACATCACTCTCACATGTGACATCATATGCTGGATGTGATGAAGATTAAATTTTGCAAATTTTTATTCACATGTTATTCATAACATTTATTGCACAGTGATTGTGCATGAGGACTTTTCAATATCAGGATGTTTCAATGATTTGTTCTGGCAGCGCATCCAAAATGTGGGAATACCCAGTGTTCTAGAAGTAAATCACCTAACATTTAGGAAAACCTTGAAAACCTTTCTGTTTAAGTGAACTTCCTGCCTTTAGTATTGACCACACCCCCTCTCATGAATTAGATCTGGGAAATATCCTGCAGAGCAGGTCACTTATTTGTTTGTTGATTTGTTTTGTTTTGTGTAAAGCGCCCTGATGCCCTCGGGCTACTGCCGCTAAAGAAGCAAACACATAACATAACATAAGGCAGCAGGAGGAAGTGGCGGCCTGCCTGGGGCCATTTAGGGAGGAGGGACCACCCAAAGAGGCCATCCTCTGGCCT
Source organism: Ambystoma mexicanum (assembly GCF_040938575.1). Lineage (NCBI taxonomy): Eukaryota > Metazoa > Chordata > Amphibia > Caudata > Ambystomatidae > Ambystoma > Ambystoma mexicanum. The sequence goes on from NC_090929.1 coordinate 1,095,631,044, forward strand.
CACGTTTCAGTGGGTAGTACCAGGAATTAGGTAGGGGGTCTGTTGCATCAGTCTCACCCTATGGGTCTCCCTATGAGCCCTCCATGGAAGGGTGGTTTGACAGAGCAGATCCCCATTTAGGGGGGAACTCGCGTCAGGGGAATTTTTGAAATGGACTAAGGAATTAGAAATAAGTGAAAAAAGTGAAAAAACCACCTTGTTTGTGTTCAGTCAATAAGGTAAGGACTCAGGGTGTTGCCTGTCTCCTGTGAACAGCCATTTTATTTTACAGGTGCAGCCCCCCTCCCTATCCAGCTGGCCTGAGGTATGGGTGGTGGTCCCCAAAGGGACTGTCCCTGACCTGGGCAGGAAAGGAGTGCTCCATACCCTAGTTGGTTCCAAAATACAGGGCCTATATGCAGTTCAAGAGTCATGACACTTGTTAGGAAAGATTTAATTCTTGTGCAATTTTCCCTCCATGTATGGACCCCCCAAACATTTTGCTCACTTGTTGTGGGGAAACTGACACGTCGTTCAGACTGCCAGTACTGGGAAACAATGTTTCCTTTAGTCTTTGACTATGTTGCCATTTCTTGGTAACCTTTTAATAGTGCACAATGTACCATCCACTACCCTAGACACCCTCAAAGTATTTTTTTGGGGTAATTCTATGAGTGTGCCTGGGACAAGCTTGTGGCAGCAGTTGCTTTTCATAAGGTTTTACTTCTTTTTATCGAGTTAAACTGCGTTTACCGTATTTGGCTCAAGACTGTGGCCAGATCCGAAAATGGTAGAGCCCCAAAGTCTTTTATTCTGTCCCATGGCCGTTTTGTCTATTGCCTTCACCCAAGTCGAGTAACCTGGGTTTTCCTTATTGGGCATGGAGCCTCCCGCAAAATCGGATCTCTTTCACAGGCTTCTGCCTGTCACGTATGTGTGCACAGGAAGAGGGCTGGAGCTGTCTAGTTCCAAACCACACTACTGGTGCCAGAATGTCTGGAGTGCCTGAATGACTTAGACCACTGTGGACCATGATTGGTCAATGTCTAGGATGCCTGGAAGAGAGCAGATCTTCCTTCGGAAGTCCTCAATTTTGGCGCAAAGCTAATTGTGGATAAGAGAAGGGGCTCTGCAGCCATTCCACTCCTACGTGAAGAAACAGACTTGTAATACCACCGAGACGCTTTGGAAGGTATTGGCACCCTTAGCCCTCTGCTGTCCCGTCGGACCCCTGCTTTCTTCTTTGATCAAGAAGGCCTGCCAAGGCACTTCACCCCTAGTAGTGGGAACAACTACTCTCAGCGCCCCCTGCTTACCCACCGAACGAGCCCCTTCGGACGTGTTCCTGGGCCATCCAGTCAACTGTCCAGCAGCTCTACCTCAGAATATCCCTCAGCTCCGCCATCGTCTCGAGTGCAGAACCGAGACTTGGGACATCGCTTGCTTGTGGTCCCGTGCATTCTGCCACCACATTTTGCAAGCCCAGCTCCTCTGGCTCCCAAATTAGGAGAGTGCGAAACGCGGCCCACATCCTCGATTCCTGCATCACTACCTGGTGGTGAAGGTCGCTATAGTTTACCTGCTTTTCTGCTCTCCTGCACCTTGAAGCCAGCTGTGCTGGAATTTTCTTCATACCTCCTTCGGAAGCTGAGAAAGAGCCCCTGTCATGTCATGGAGGATCGTTCTCCACTGCAGCCGCTGAGAGCTGGAGAGCAGCTAAACTGCAGGACTCAAACCTACTAGCGCACTCGACTAAACTAGCGTAGTTTGGCCCAGACTGTGCTGAGGGTCAGTGAGTACTTGCATAACTTACTGGTGGCCCTCTGGCACAGTCGATAGTTTTTACGCATGGGTATCCCTTAGGGGTATTCAAATTTGGCTGGGTTATATAAGTGACTTCAATCCAGCAATCCAAATAAGTCAATGCTTAGGATGGGATGCCCAACGGAAACCCTTATTTATATATTTTTATGTCAAAAGTTCTTTAAATCTGGATGATGAACCCTTATATAATGCCCCTCTCTTTGGATCTCCCCGACCTCACTGAGCCAAGAAGTAGGCTTGTTTTGCAAATTAAAAGGTTTATGTGAATAATTAAACAATATATATATTTCACACTTTTTTTAATAAAATAATATTTGAATAGCACACTTATGAATATGGACGGTAATCAACAAGGGGAATATTACAAAATTGACAATCTCTTTAACCATGAGTATGAATATGAAGGATACTGTAGCAGAGAATACCTTATATGATTCAAGGAAATGCAATGATGGGAAAGAATGCAACACAGAAATAGATTTGATATGATTTCAATCAAAAGATAATATGGTCACTTTTTCCCCTGTGACTACTCACTCCCCCCCTATGCAATATGAAGAGATGGAAATTTGGGCACACAGGTTTCAGGAATACAATCAAGAATGCAGTTCAATTCCAGTTCCCCCCAGCAAGCTTAGAGAAAACAAGTATGATTTTAAAACAGGCAAAACACTTTAGAAAGTGATTGCAATGGATGGGAAAATCTGCTAAATTGATTTTAATTCACTAAAGAGATTCAGGATGAGTGATAGTTACTTTAGATTGGTTCGGGTCAACACTAGCAATGATTCATGAATGATTATCACATTGGAAACGAAATTCAGCAGTGGAAAGCAAGAAACAGCTATTTCGACAGTTACATTTTGCTTCTAGGACGTGCGGTTCAAAAGATACGGATGTTTTTGTGAAGGTAGATTTTCAGAAATAAAGTCAAGATTTCAGAAATGACAGATGCGCCTTAGAGATTTACCAACAACAGGATGGACACAAGATTCTATAATGCAGTTCTGGACAGGGTAAAATGGTTGGAATAGGATTACTTTAAACCAAGAGATTGGTTCTGTACAGTTTTAGACTAGATACTCACTCCCAGTTTTGGAATGGAATGGAAATGGGTCCCGTCAAGATCTGGTCAAGGGATTGGGCTGTGGTTCTCTCCCCACCGGACAGGTCAGGCACCCTGGTCTGCGATCAGCACTGCACGGCTATCTGTGCAGCCTCTTAGACTGGATCAAGAGGGTCCTTGATACAGCTCTGCTTTCTCGGATCTTGGTTCTAGCACAGGGTTCTTGGCTAGAAGCAAACAGCACAGCCCGGCTGTTGAGAATCAGGTTACAAAAGATTCTGAGGCCTGCTGAAGAGGATTCAGCTTGTGGATAAGGCCTCTCTGCTTCAAGGTTCTAGAGTTTGGTTCTAGAGTTGGTTCTAGATCTGGAGTCTGGAGTCTAAGTTCTGGTCTCTGGAATCTTTCGGCTGGGTGCTGCGCAGGAATCAGTTGAGTAGTGGAAAGGTGTGTCCCCTATCTGTCCTAAGCAGTCTCTATTTAACTGTTTCCAAAGTGGGTGTGAAGGCTGACTTTGTATGCCCAATCCCCTAGGGATTTGATAGGTTGGAGAATTTCCTGTCACCTGACTGGAGAAGGGAGTAGTGTGTCATCCTGTCTCATCAGGTGTCATGTTTCTTGCTCAAGGAAAGAACACTCCCCTTTGCTTTTACTTAGAAAATCAATTTTTCATAACAAACATATTTCCAAGGTGCACAACTTGTTCATAATACATACATACATCACAAATTATTTAAGGTACATTCTTGTCCAACTCTGATCTTCCTAGGAGCTTTGGTTCAGAAATTACAATTTATTTGCGATTTTGGTGGGTTTTCCAATATTGGTTCTGCACCAAATTTGATACATGCATGCAGATCCTCCCTGGGCATATTACTGTAAGTTCTTATGTTCATAGCAAAAACACTACAGCTGCAATCTTAATAAATCCCAGAGTTTGGTCTCAGAACATCACACGGCTTCCAGCTTAGTCTTGAACTGTGAGTGAATTTGACATTTTAAGAATCCCAAAGTTTCATATTTTTGTCAGCTTGTTACAATATTTTAGAACCATTTTCCTTAAGCATATATTTGGTGCAATGTTAAATCCACATCCCAGTCTGGTCTGCCCCCAGAGCTGGGTGAGTCAGATGGTCACATGGCCTGCCTTCCTTCTAGAGCAGTTGTTGACCAGGCACACCCAAATCAGCATATTCTATTCAGTTGAAAGACTCTATTGTCTCTTTCCTCCTACCAGCAAAGGAATCTCCTCCCTTTTGATTAACATGTCCATGCAACATCCTCTCCTGTTGGTGGGAAGGACAAGGTGTGAAGGGTTCCCATTGACAGAAGGCCTCTTGAAGTTTTAACTAAATCAGATTGCCTTCTAGTCAATTGCAACTTAGTTCCTTGTAAAATAAAATACATTTATAAACTCACAATAAGCAACATATCTTTAAATCAAGTCTTTTTCAACAATGAAATCACTGTGTGGCACTCTATCTGGCATTTTGATAGAATTCTCTTCTTTGGCATAGTTTGGGTTCAGTTGTTCAGTTTTTCAAAGAATATGGTTTTAAAACGCCGGCTTCTGGTAGTGGTGAGTACCGGTATTGCACCCATTTTTGACAGCTGTCTTTACATCAGTATCTTTAAAAGGGGATTTAGCTTGATGGCATATGATTCTTGCTGACATTGGGCCTCATTACGACCCTGGTGGTACGGAGTAAACAGCACCGTAAAATGTGCCGGCGCCGTTTACCCCGTACCGCCTCATTACGAGGTCCCCTCACGGGACCCAGGAAGCAATGCCTGGTCAAACCAGGTGTGCTTACCCGGTCCCGCGAGGGGAAGAGGGAGCAAACAACAGGCCAACTCGTAATGGCCCATTGTTTGCTCCCTCTCCCATTCCCATTCAGCCCTATGGGGGCTGAAATGGAAATGGGGAAGGACCGGGTCCGGGTCCTTGGAGGGAGGAATTACCGGGCCTTGCAAACTCAGAATGGCCCGGTTATTCCTCATTCTGAGGACCCGAACCTGAACGCGATTTCGGCGGCAGCCATGCCGCCAATAACGGCATGGCTACCGCCGAACTCGTAATGAGGGCCATTGTGTTGATGTGGATTCTTGCAGTAGAATAATGGGGAACACCCAACAAGAAGGTTGGATCTTTTTGGTGATTTGTGAGCCATGATTTTAGCACATTTTGACAATCAAGAAAATGAATTCCCAAACAGCTCTGTATTGCTATTGGCAATCAGCATTGCTATTTCCAAGTGGTTTCAGGCTACTTGGTGGATAGCTCTATGGTGGTTTTGCTCACTAAGATAGGCAAAAGTGGATGGCAGCCTATCTTTCAGATTTTTACTGCGCATTTTTGGATGATTTTGAACGAGCAGCATGCTTTTCAATGGCCAATCTGATGTTTCTGCTGCCAGCAATGCACAGTACTGTTGCAGGGCTTGGATGAGTGGGTTAAGACATCCCACAAACCCCCCTCTTGCGATGGCTGTTGAGCTTTCATCAATGTAACTTTGCAAGATTGGGATGTCCGCATCATCTCTCCGGATTCCACGAATGGCACAGTTCAGCATCTTTTCCTCCATCAGGGGTGGATCGATCGGTTCTCCTCACCAGTCCTGATGGGAGTATTGAGCGATACCCCGGGCCCCTCGGATCTTTGCTGGCGGTCCCCGGGTTGTACTCCTTGGTCAGTCTCCATTGTTTCTCTCTCCTAGGATGACAAAGCAAAAAGGCAACAACATATTCGTAGACGTTTCCCCACCACTATTAATGTAGTGGGGCGGGCATATACATTTTGTAAATCAGGAGACATTTGCATTCTTATTATTGTATTTTATAGACTATGTGTGGAATGGTTTTAGAGTTGGAATTTTATTGATCTGGAGCGGCTCCCTCTGGGGTTCCAGAGGACTCCTCCAGTTGCTGCAGAGTGTGCCTTGGATGACAACACTTTAGCTGATTAATATGGACCCACTTATCTTCCCCCTCTGCCAAACTGCCTTTGGGGATGCAGATCTTGTAGGCGACTGGTGAGATCTTGTCTACACTTTCAAAAGGTCCCTTCCAGGTAGGCAGAAATTTCCGCTGTTTGGCCTGGTTCCTTTGGAAATTGTATAGATAAATCCAGGCTCCTACATTGTATTCTTTCCTAGCAGTCTTCAAGTCATAGTGGGTCGTCATGCTATCGGCTGATCTTTCTAGATTTCGCTGACCATGGGCAAAAGCATGTTGAAGGTGTTTTCTTAAATTTTCAACATACTCATGAGTTGTGGAGGCATTGATCACCGTTTGCTCTTGGGTCCTGTAGAGCAGATGCTGGGGAAGCACCATCCTGCGTCCAGTCATCAGCTCAAATGGTGACATTTTAGTTGCAGATGAAGGGGTAGATCTGATGGCCATTAGAACAAGAAGAAATCGGATATCCCAACTTGGCCCAGAATCTGCCACAAACATTTTTATGATGCTCACAATGGTTGTGTTGTAACATTCTACTGCTCTACTAGAGGCTAGCCGGTAAGCAATATTAAGCTTCCTTTTAACCCCCAGTATCTCCCACATCTTTGTCATTACTTCGCTGGTGAAATGGCTACCTCTGTCTGACTCAATCCTTTGGGGTAGTCCAAAACGCGAAAAGACGTGATTGATCATCAGGGCAGCTGCTTTTTCTGCCTTGCAGTTTGGGGCCGGGAGACATTCCACCCATTCAGTAAACAAGCATGTCACAGTCAACATGTACTTATTCCCCCTGGAGGAGCGAGTCACGGGCCCTATAAAGTCGACTTGCAAATCTGACCATGGCAGTGTCACCCCCCTCTTTTGGAGAGGCGCACGGTGTGTGAGGGATGTTGGCTGAAATTGTGCACAAACAAGACACCCCTTCAAGTATTGGTCAAGGTCCTGCCCCATGTGTGGCCAGTATGCAACCTCTCTTAAGATTTCAAGTGTTGTATGAAACCCCCATGACCAGCTGTGGCCGCCTCATGGGCGTGACTTAACATCAGGCTTCGGAATGAGGTAGGAACCACCCACTGATGATGGCCAGCTTGGGATTTCCTTACCAACAAACCGTCTTGGATTCGGAACATTTTTGGACGTTTCATCAACACTCTGAGTTCCTCTTTCCCTATGTAATCAGTATCCGTCAGGGGAAAGTTCTCAGGGTCCTCAATATGTTGGTAAAACTTACCAATTATTGGATCCCCTTTCTGAGCCGTAATCAAATCAGCACATGGAGTCTCAATACTCCATTGTGCAGTTGAAAGATCATTGTGAGCGAGTCCCATTTGACAGGGCCCATTTGTCTGGGACCTAGTGATAGCAGTGACCTGGATTTCCCCCAACAGGGACTCGATCTCTATTAGATCCCCTTGGATGGCCCCGGTTTTGGCCAGCTGATCAGCTAAGTCATTTCCAGTTTTGTCTGGTCCCTCTACTTTGGAATGACCCTTGATCTTCTTCCAGTAGATGATCATCCCATTCGAGGTGACTAGATCATCAATATTTTGAATTAGCTTCCCATGTTTCAAGGGTTTGTTGTTAGCACATAGCATGCCTCTGGTTTTCCAGTTAACCAGGTGCTAGACGAATCCGTTCCGTACATAATCCGAATCTGTGATTATGACCAGTTCGTGGAGTTGATGTTGGACAGCAGTGAGGATGGCTTGATGCACAGCCATCAACTCTGCCACTTGACTATATCAGGAACCAATCTTGTACCCAGCGGAGGGTTCTGGGGACTCATTCACCCATGCATTCCCTACGCTGGCCACAAGTTCTTTTTCCCCGCTGTTGTCAACATGGTAAGAGCATCCATCCACATAGACAGTGGGCATTCCCTCACACTTGTCTTCTTCAAAGACTTTGTGTGGGGAATTAAGGTATGCCTCCATGTTGTCCTTGATTTTTAGACTTTAGTCCTCGAGACAGTTTTCTCTGGCACAATCATGCAAGTCAGCCAGACCTTGCGCAAGGGGACTCTTCTTGTTTTGGCCATATCTGACGTCCACAGGAAAGCCTTGCATTGACAGAATCCAGGAAGTAATTTGGGAATTACTCACATTTCCGGCCTGGATTCTGTCACTTTTGAGAAATTGCAGAGGCTGGTGTGGAGTCTCCACTATAATGTGTTCCCCCTGGATAAACGGGCGGTAATTCTTCAATGCCCACACTGTTGCCAGGAGTGCCTTCTCACATTCGTTGAATTTTTCCTCCACAGCGGATAAAGTTTTACTCACATAGGAGATTACCTTATTGACCTTGTCATACTTTTGGTATAATACTGCAGTCAAGCATGTATTAGAGAACCCTGTCTCCAAGAAAAACTCCTTGTTTCTGACAGGGTAAGCTAGGCAAGGCGCTTGTGAGAGGCTTCTTTTGAGTTGTCTTACTGCCTCGGCTTGTTCTGGACCCCATTCCCACTTGACCCCCATCTTCAAGAGATGAATCAGGGGTCTGGTGATGTCTGCGTAGCCCTCAATGAACTTTCTGCTGTAATTAGTCAGTCCAAGGAGGCTCCTTAGTTCCCGCAGAGTTGTCGGGTCTTTCAGTTTCTGAAGTGCTTCCACTTTCTTTTCCTGGGGACAGAGACCCTGAGGAGTAATCCCATGCCCAAAGAAATTAACACGGGTTCTACACCACTGTGCTTTCTGAAAGGAAAGTTTTGCTCCGGCGGCCCTCAACTGGGTCAGAACATAACAGATCTCTACTATATGTTCCTTCACAGTTGAGATTTTGATGAGGACATCATCTACATAAGCCAGGTTACCCCTCTCACCCAGGTCGGGCATGGCCTTATGTAGGAAAATGTTGAACTCATTACCGGAGTTGAGGTATCCGAAGGGAGTCCGGGTCCGTGTGTACTGCTGGCCCCCAAAGGTAAAAGCCAGCTTGTATTGGTCTTCCCTACTAACATGCACAGTCCAGTATCCATTGGTCAGGTCTATTGCATTGAATACCTGTGACCCCTGGATCTGGGCCAGCCCTTGGTCAATGTAGGGAAGAGGCCATTGGGAAGTATGGACCCGTTTGTTGAGCTCCCTAAGGTTGGCGCAGAGTCTCTACTGGCCGTTTGGCTCCAATATCCCCTGCACCGGATTATTGAAGGTGCTGTGGACTGGACGGATGATCCCGCAGGACTCAAGGTTATTAATTATTTCAGAAAGGGTCTCCATTGATGTGAGAGGCAAGCGATATTGCTTCACAAACACTGGAGTCATGCCAGGGTCTGTGGGGATTGTTGTTGTATGGATGTCGGTGCGACCACAGTCATATGAGTCCACCGCAAAGAGATCCTGAAAATCCAAGAAAACTTGTTTCAGCTTTTGCTTCTGCTCCAGAGTCATACAGACATCAGCTAGGTTGCCTCTCTCCTCAACCATCTGCCTGAAGCCTGGAAAGACTTCTGGTTTCGCTATCTCAGCGGCCTCCTCCAGCTGGGTGGAGAAGTCCCTGGTCAGAATGCTGATTTGGACTGGTGGCTTCAGGTGGGAAAGGCAGCCCTCATGCCTCCTGAAGTCACAAGTCACATCTTCCTTACCATAAGGGCAGGAAGTGTACACCAGGAAGTTCCCCCCATGCCGGGTAAAGAGCCTGTCTAGTTTTGTATTGTCATCACTGTCACTGTCAAAACAGTCCTTGGGGATTGGTCCTAACAGTTCATTTCCTAAATCAATGGAAAAATGTCGGTCATCAACCTCCATTCCAATAATGGTGCCTGCGGCGAGAGTGATACTCTTTAAGTCGCTGTTATCCACCTCTATTTGAATGGTGTCATGTTCTATATTGACTAATGGTGTTGGATTTACCCCTATCCCTTGCTGTTGGAGAGAAGCATTTAGATGAATATATGCATCAGGGTTTCACTTCCAGGGAGAATTGTCGGGTCCTTTCTGGGATGGTGATTTCCTCTCCAATCTGAATTTCAACTGCATAAGGCAGCATTTGAGCTGATCTAAATGCTTTCTCTTCGTCATCAAAGCCCATGGGATTATCCGCTAATCGGGACCAAGCTTTGAAGTTTATTAGGTCCAAACTAATGAAAAAGTGATTGAGAATGTCACTGCCTAAGTAAAAGGCAGCAGTGGCGTCTCGCACGACCCGGCTATGCTCTTGTTGCCAATGGAGATTTTGAGCATACACCTGCTTGGCAGGAGATGTTTGGAATTGGGTGCTTCCAGATCCATTTCCGATTTGTCTATCAGTTTGAATGTGGGAATGGCTGGATCTTTTGGGAGTTGGCGGAACATGGCTTAGCTGATGAAGCTCTTACCGTTGTTCACACACACTCGGGCGAGAACAGAGTCCTTCCCATCATTTAACTGAAAAGGGATGAACAACTGTTCTCCAATTTGCTGAATATCAGCCAGGCTCTGAGCTGATTTCTCATCTTTCGGAACTATAGGAGTGGGATTGTCTGATTGTGGATTGGTAAGGAATTTCAGAGTGTTTCCTTCCAGTGTGGAATACCACCTTAAACTGGAAGGAAGGTTGATTTTCAGAAATAGAGAGGACCCCCCATCACCAGTTTGTTGTCCTACTGCTATTATTGTCACGTCTGGAATTTGGTTGTTCGGGAAGTGAAATTCTACTTGGTCAGATTTTTGTTCAACAATGTGGCATGTGCCGTTTAAACTAACATGGCTGACACTCTGTTTTAATTTTATTGGTCTGCTAGTCTGGGTCCAGAGGATCTTGTTTATGCAATCTATTAGGGGTGACAACCTTCTTAGGAGGTAATTCCCTAGTAAACAAGGGTTGCCCTCTAGAGTCACTACTATGACTGGGTGTTTCACCTTGTGTCGCCCAATTTTAATGTCCAAATCCGCAGTCCCCTCGACGGGAATCTCCTTCCCGTCAAAGTTCTGAATGTCCAGGAAGAGAGGTGATAGGAATTTGGTATTTCTCCCCCCTTCCTCAATTTAGTTCATCAAAGGCCTTTCTGGACAAAAGGGTAGCTTGGGATCCAGTGTCCACCAGTGCCAAAATTGTCCCAGCCCCTGTATTTGTACCGGGGCATAGTATCTTCCCTCCTTCTCCGCAAGGGGACACAGATAATGCACATTTTGGACAACTGGTGGGCTAATTTTCTGGTTTTGGACATGGAGAGAGAAGAGATTTGGGCAGAATTATGTGGGGAGTCTTGGGGGCAGTCACCAGGATGGGTTTGAACCAGGGGATTTTCTTGCTGTTGGTTCTGGGATGGGATGATGGGCAGCGCTGGCTCAGTCCCCACATCTACCCAGACTGGATGTGAATCCCTTGGGACCCATTTTTCTTTGGGAGGAGTTCCCCCATCTCTGAAGGAGAAGATTCTTTTCCCAGGATCCTCTGAGGATCCCTCTCCTTCAAATTGGAAGATCTGTACCTCCTCAAAGTGGGTCTGTTTTGGTCCTTTGTTTCTCCTACCTCCCTCCCCTGCTGCTTGGGTGGCAGACTTTCAGGGGTAGGAGATTTTGTTTCCGGTTCCTGGGTTTCCAGGGGCTGTTTACAAGTGGGGAAGGAAACTTCCTCCAAGGCTTTACACCCCCCCTTCCCCTTGTGCCTCCTCCCTGGGAACCAGTGAGTTGTCGGGGTGCTGCCCCTGTCATTGTTCTGGAGCACCAGGTCCAGAGCTTGGGGCATTCGGCACCAGCATGCCCATCTGAGGGTTCTGCTGAGCCCTCAGCATGCGACCCAGATCCTGTGCCATGTTTTGGACCTGGCACTCGAGCTGTGAAACCCGCTCAGGCTGATACAGGGTTCTGTTTTCTCCCCTGGGCTGATCCCGGGAAGGGTAGCTATCCCTTCTCTGGTAGTACCCCGGGCTGGGAAGATTTGGGTACCCCTCCACCCTTGGCCTCCCCTCTCCCGGATTAGGTGGTCTGGGCTCTGGGAAGTGGGGAAAGATGGATGGATGATTTTGGGGTTGGACATTTTGTGGATACCTGGGGAATAAGTTCTGCCCAGGATTTGGTGAATTTCTGCCCTCCTGGGGAAGTTAGGAAGGAAGTTCCCTGGGTTAGGTGCTTGGTTGGACCCCCCCCTTGGGCTGTAGGAGTCCACACATAACCCAGGATGGGTCGGTTTCCCTTGTAGCGGGAACTTACATAGTCAGGGGAGTGAGGGACCCCATTTGTGGGACTACCTCCTTGGCTCCCTGTCTGTGACTGGCCCGAGGGCCTTCTTGGCTTAGAATCATTCTGTGCAGGCACGTTTTAGGGCCCCCCCATCTCCAAATCTAAAATGGGGGCAACCTTTACCACTGCCACCTTAGCAGCAGCAGGGGTGCCGGTCAGTTTGGGGCTTTTCGGAGCATTAGTTTTATTTTCTATGGGGTTCTGCACCTCATAGATTCGGGTGGCCTGTTCAATGACCCAGTCGAGTGACCTTTTCTCATGAAAATCTCTCACTAGCTGGGTCATGATGTATTTGGGTAGTGCATGGAAAAATGTGTTAACCAATTCTTTGCTATCGTGCGCATGCTTTTGGTAGTCTGTGCAAAAGCACGCTTCAACTCCTGCACAAATTCTTGTGGGGCCTGATCCTCCCCACATTGCAATTTGTAGGTTGCCTTGCGAGCCTCTTGGGAATTTCTATGAACAGAAAAGTGCTTTAAAATGGCCGCCCTATATGTGGACCATTTTGAATGGTTTTGGTCCTACAGCCCCGCAAAGAAACTGGAGTATTCTGGGGAGAATGTCAATTTTACATACTGAATGCAGCTACTGCTGTCTTTCAAATGGAAAGTCTCCATCATTTGCTCAAAGAGCTCCAAGTGTTCCCAAACAGAATACTTGGAGTTCTTGTGATAAGGAGTGATGATGCTCCTTATTGCTTTGATCTGTTTTAAGGGGTCCTTAAGCAAGGCCCTTTTTGCCTTATTGGCCTTCTTGGTTCGGGTAACCCTGGTCCATTCATCCTCTGACTCAGAAGCACTGCTCCCAGAGGTGCCCGTCTGATCGTCCAGGTTTTCCCAGATTCTGCGAGCCTGGGAATGGCTGGTAGAATGTGGGGACCTAGTCTCTTGTGTCCTGGGACGCTCATAGGAGTCTTCAGATTCCTCCTTCCTGCCAGGATTTGATGGGTACCCCCCCTCACTGACCTAACTGGGATGAGGTTTTCAGGATGCCCTTAGTGGGCCTACTCTTCTGGGGTTCCCCACTAAATTGCACTGTACTTAGGTGCCCATACCCGGATGCCCACCCATCCATTCCTGGGAGGGACTGGCCTATGAGCCCTATGTTTCTGACTGGATAGTAATCTGCCATCCCCGTGACCCTGGGCTCATGTGCGCCAGGGGTGCTTCCTGGTTGGTCCTGGAGGTTCCATGTAATAATGTCACCACAAAAATATCGCCATACAAAAATATCGGCGAAAAATGGTTGTTTTTTGTGGCAACATTATTGCATGGAACATGCAGGTTTTTTAAAAAAAAAACATTTTTTTGCCCCTGTCATCATATATATGGTCACCCAAATAATATCGCCACGACATTTTCCCGGCGATATTATTTACGGCGACCATATATGTGGCAATATTATTACCTGATACCGTCCTGGAGTACTGGGCCAGTCTTTGCTGCAGGAGGGTTACCTCCTGAGTCCCGTCCCTACTGGCCTGCTCCTTTCTTGCCAGAGCATCTTCCACCCTCCTGGTGTGCTCTAACAAGTTTTGATGCTCTTTTTGGAGATCACCCAGTCCCTGGAGGGCCAGGTGATTTTCCTCCAGCTTCCCTTTTAAGTGACAGACATCCTGGCCTAAGGTATCCCTTTGCTGAGTAAGAGCCTGCCTCTGTGCCACCAGGTCGTCCCTCTGCCTTTGAAGGGCACCAGCTTTCTGGCGCTCTTCATCAAACTCTGCCTGGGTGTCCAGGTCTTTCAAAATCAGTGTATTGCTCTCTGCCTTCGCTCTATCTAGATGGCTTTGCAGGGTGGCTACCTGCTCTGTGCATACCCTATTGAAATCCAGTTGTTGCTCCAGCTTTTTCTGGCTCTGCAGTAGGGAGTCCAAATCTTCTTGGTACTCCTTCTGCAAGGCCAGAATTCTGGCATCCTGGTTTGCCCTTTCCTGTAGCAGGACACCCATGTCCTCTTTGATTTTAATGATATACTGCCTACTTTCATTTTCTGACTCCTGGCTCCTCTGCAGCCTCTGCTCAGAAGAGTCTAGGTCAGATTGGGCCTTCTCTAATGCCATCAGTTGTCTACTTGCCAGATCTTGGCCTTCAGCACATTTGTCCTGTATGGCTCCCATATATAAATATAAATATGCCGCTATCCTAACAATCTTGTCGTGCTCATCCTTGGCCTTCGGGGCCATATATAGTTCACTCAGGGCCACGTGTAAGGGACCCTGATCTTTCCAAATATCTAACCCAGTTGCAGTAATCTGTTGTGTCATTGCCTGCAACCAAACATTCTGGTCCTGCTCAGTCCATTCACCTCTCACAAACAACTTATGCAAAAGGTGCTCTCTAGCTATCTTGATGTCTACCAATGTTTCTATTCCGGAAATTGTTTTCCTTCCTGACTTACAGAAGTTTATTATTTTATTTTGCAAAACCGACCGTTTCCTGAGAGCGTTCCTTTTTGAGGGGTGCTTTTCCAGCGTAACACAGCGTGGTAGCCCAACAGGATTTGTGTATCCTATTAGTTAGCACACTGTATTAATCTGCACAAGTAGTCAGTCTAATGCAGAAATCCCGGACGAGCCCCCAATCTGTAAGTGACTTCAATCCAGCAGTCCAACTAATTCAATGCTTAGGATGGGATGCCCAATGGAAGCCCTTATTTATATATTTTTATGTCAAAAGTTCTTTAAATCTGGATGATGAACCCTTATATAACGCCCCTCTCTTTTGATCTCCCTGATCTCACTGAGCCAAGAAGTAGGTTTGTTTTGCAAATTAAAAGGTTTATTTGAATAATTAAACAATATATATATCACACTTTTATGAATAAAATAATATTTGAATAGAACACTTATGAATATGGACGGTAATCAAAAAGGGGAATATTACAAAATTGACAATCTCTTTAACCACTAGAAGTATGAATATGAAGGATACTGTAGCAGAGAATACCTTATATGATTCAAGGAAATGCAATGATGGGAAAGAATGCAACACAGAAATAGATTTGATATGATTTCAATCAAAAGATAATATGGTCACTTTTTCCCCTGTGACTACTCACTCCCCCCCTATGCAATATGAAGAGATGGAAATGAGGGCACACAGGTTTCAGGAATACAATCAAGAATGCAGTTCAATTCCAGTTCCCCCCAGCAAGCTTAGATAAAACAGGTATGATTTTAAAACAGGCAAAACGCTTTAGAAAGTGATTGCAATGGATGGGAAAATCTGCTAAATTGATTTTAATTCACTAAAGAGATTCAGGATGAGTGATAGTTACTTTAGATTGGTTCAGGTCAACACTAGCAATGATTCATGAATGATTATCAAATTGGAAACGAAATTCAGCAGTGGAAAGCAAGAAGCAGCTATTTTTACAAGTGGTGAAATGGAATTTAGCCAAATTGCAATTCGCGGCAATTTTTCCGCATGCGTAAATCGCGATTACGGAAAAACTTTAATGAATTGGAATGTTGTTTTGGGTTTGTTGGAAAGCTTAGAATCTTAGCTTTAAAATGTTTCCAAGGTGCACAACTTGTTCATAACACATACACACATCACAAATTATTTAAGGTACATTCTTGTCCAACTCTGATCTTCCTAGGAGCTTTGGTTCAGAAATTACAACTTATTCGCGATTTTGGTGGGTTTTCCAATATTGGCTCTGCACCAAATTTGGTACATGCATGCAGATCCTCCCTGGGCATATTACTGTAAGTTCTTATATTCATAGCAAAAACACTACAACTGCAATCTTAATAAATCCCGGAGTTTGGTCTCAGAACATCGAACAGCATCCAGCTTAGTCTTGAACTGTGAGTGAATTTGTAATTTTAAGAAACCCAAAGTTTCATATTTTTGTCAGCTTGTTACAATATTTTAGAATCATTTTCCTTAAACATATATTTGGTGCAATGTTAAATCCACATCCCAGTCTGGTCCGCCCCCAGAGCTGGGTGCATCAGATGGTCACATAGCCTGCCTTCCTGCTAGAGCAGTTGTTGACCAGGCACACCAAAATCAGCATATTCTATTCAGTTGAAAGACTCTATTGTCTCTTTCCTCCTGCCAGCAGAGGAATCTCCTCCCTTTCGATTAACATGTCTATGCAACATCCTCTCCTGTTGGTGGGAAGGGCAAGGTGTGAAGGGTTCCCATTGACAGAAGGCCTCTTGAAGTTTTAACTAAATCAGATCGCCTTTTAGTCAATTGCAACTTAGTTCCTTGTAAAAACAAAATACATTTATAAACTCACAATAAGCAACATATCTTTAAATCAAGTCTTTTTCAACAATGAAATCACTGTGAGGCACTCTATCTGTCATTTTGATAGAATTCTCTTCTTTGGCATAGTTTCGGTTCAGTTGTTCAGTTTTTCAAAGAATATGGTTTTAAAACGCCGGCTTCTGGTAGTGGCGAGTACCGGTATTGCACCCATTTTTGACAGCTGTGTTTACATCAGTATCTTTAAAAGGGGATTTAGCTTGATAGCATATGATTCTTGCTGACATTGGCCCTCATTACGACCCTTGCGGAAATCGACTGACCGGAGCGCCACAGCGTAAATAGCGTTTCCGCCATTGCACGAAGGAGCAAAGTGCGGCCCATTCCGACCCATCGGGCACGAGCACCACGGCATGGCGGAAGTGCAAAGTCCGCGATGGCGGAAAAGACCCCAAAACGGCCCACACCGCCGCCGTACGGGGCCCCAGGTGCAATACCGCCACCCCTCTTAGCGGTCACCGCAGTGTGCGCCTACCGGAAAGTACGGTGGCCGGAAATATACGGAAACGGAAGTTAAAACACGGGCCCGGAACGGGAAACATCCCGGCGTACACCTATAAATACACTAAAACCACACAACCACTAAAAACACTACCCTGAGACACACCCCACCCCGTCAACCACCCTAGCGAAACCAAGAAAAATGGGAAAAGCAGCGAAGAAAGCGTGCGACCGCAAGCGGCAGGTCCACTTCTCCCGTGAGGAACTCACCGTGCTAACAGAGACCCTCCAGGAAAATGCTGCCGTGGTCTTCTCCACGCAAATGACCAGGACGGCACTTGCAAACAAGAAGGCCATATGGGCTCTGGTGGCACAGCGGGTAAGTGCGGTGGGGACCGCACCCCGCACCCCACAGCAATGCCGCAAGCGATGGGACGACCTGCGGATACGCGTCCGCAGCATACTCTCTGCCAACCGCAACATTGCCACAGCCACCGGGGGAGGTCCTGAATCACCCATCAAGTTGACCCCCTGGGAAGAAATCTGTGCCTCCACCATCGGAATGGAGAGCATTGAGGGAGTCGGAGGGATGGAGAAAGGAGTGCAGACATCCGAAGATTCAGGTAGGTGGGCCAGATATAACAAGCCACACAGTCCATCCATGTGAAGCACCATGCGTCCAGATAGTGCAACAGAAACACATGTCCAGGATAACGTCCACACACATCGGCCTGATAGCGCACGTTAAAACCCACAATAAATACATAAATAATTAAAAACCCCTAATACACGCACTACACGTGCAGCAGGCACACCCAAACTGCAGGCTGCCAAACAACTGCACCCTCACTCCACACACAAATCAAAGCACCTCCAAGGCCCCGACCCAAATCACCCTCAGGTACCACCCCAAAGCATGTGATACAATGCCATTCCAATTCCCACAGACCCATCAATAACCCTCGCCCTCCTTTACTCCACCACAGGGTCCGATCCAAACGACGAGCCACAGGACACCCCTACCAGCACACCTGCAAAGAGGGCCAAGACCAACGGCCAGAGACCCTCCACCTCAGCTGCACGCATCAAGACACGGCAGCAGCACAAATCAGGTGGTAGCACAGAGGAGGGAACATCAACAGGCACCCCAGCAGCCAGCATGGCCACAACACCACCACCACAGGTCCCCCCAATGGATGCCACAGAAGGCACTGCCTCTGGTGGCAGCAGCACCATAGGTGACACCCCATTGATGGCAGCATGCTCGGACACAGAAGACGGGGATGTCGAGGTCAGATCCATCCATGACCTGTCCCAATCCCCCTGTCTGTCCCATCCCGTACAACATGAGGATACCACGCAGGTGCAGCCACAAGACGACGACTGGCCATCCCCCCCAAGCCCTGTGGCAAGGCAACATGAGGACAACAGCCCCTCTGTGACACCCCCGCAAATGGCCATGGCCCAGCAGAGGCAACAGTCCCTCGACAAGTTAATCGTCCAACAGCAGCAAATGGCCACACTCCTCAAGGACCATGCCGATGAATGTGGGGGCACCAAGGCAGACATAGAAACATCAACAGAGACACTTAGGGCAGAAATGGAGAGATGTACAGAGACGCTAAGGGCACAAATTGAGAGTAGCACCGAGAGCCTGAGAGTCCAAATGGAGAGAAGCACCGAGAGCCTGAGGGGGGAACTGCATGCGACGTCCAAAGACGTATGTGCCGAACTTGCCGCAGTGCGCCGTGTGCTCACTGAGCTCTCGCAAACCCTTAGGGACATGCATGGACGTGAGCAGCCAGACACATCATCCGTTGCAAGTTCCGTCCAGGGCAGCCCCCAACGTAGATCAGGGAGGAACCTGCGCTCCACAGGCAGGGGTGCCCCTGATACCCGCAGAGGGGGCTTGCAATAGCGACAGGCCACTGACAATGAGCATCTTTGGACACTGGTGTTCGGGTGGGAGGTAGGAGGGTGGAGGGGGTGTGTTGGGCTCACTTGGGTGGCGGGTCGATAGGGTGTTCCACATGATATCACATATGCCATAAAAAGTGCACGATCACCCAATGAGATGTGTGGACATTGATCTTTGTGTACTAGGCCATCATAGGCGTACAGTCCATATTGTGCATGTCCCAGACACACGCAGTGCCACGAGTCCCGTGTCCATGTATCAGCCCCCAGGCGTGAGTGCTAGAAGCATACATCAATGAGATGCTGACGGATGTCACGGCCCTCCGGTGCCTCGCAGACTCCTTGAGGTGCTGCCACATCCCCACCCTCATCATGACCATCATCCGGTGCTTGCAGTTCAGCGTCAGGGGGCATGGGCACATTTCTACGTACGCACATGTTGTGGAGCATGACACATGCCATGACCATCTTTGCAACCTTCTCATGGCGGTACAGGAGTGCCCCGCCAGACCTGCTGAGGCAGCGGAAACGAGTCTTCAGTAGGCCGAATGCCTGTTCTATGACTACACGGGTACGTGAGTGGGCATGGTTGTAGTCCTCCTCATGCTGGTCCCGTGGGTTCCGGACTGGTGTGAGGAGCCATCTCTTCAGTGGATATCCAGCATCACCTGTATGTGGACGATAAACGTAGGATGTGGAATGCCATTGATACGTACGCACACCCCCCCCCCTTCCTGCCAGTACATTGCCAAATCACATACCCCACATCATCATGCATGCAATGAGACTCACCGAGTAGCCAGGATCTGTTCCCTGCGTGTCGCTCCATGTAGCGTGGTATGGTAGAGTTCCTCAAGACCATGGAATCATGGGTTGATCCAGGGAATCGGGCACAACAATGCGTAATGATCCTGTTGGAGTCACACACCATTTGTACATTCAGGGAATGAAATTGTTTTCGGTTGCGGTACTGGGCCTCCATGGCATGTGGGACGACCAAATCAACATGGGTGCAGTCGATGGCACCAATGCAACCCGGTATGCCGGCAAGTGCATGGAATCCCACTTTTGTGTTCGTAATTTCCTGCTCCGAGCGTGGTAGGGAGATGTAGTCGTCTGCGTGCTGCAGGAGGGCATCGAGCACTTGGAATAGTGTCCGTGAAAACAGTGGCTGTGATATGCCATGCAACTGTCCGACTGTGTGCTGGTAGGTGCCTGTGGCCAGGAAGTGGAGTACAGACACCACCTTCAGTAGGGGTGGGATTGCGGTTGGGCTATCTATCATGCTGACTAGGTCAGCCTGTGTCATGTCCACAATGGCGGCTATGGTGTCCCGGTCCAGACGGTAGAGGGTGTGGATCTGCTCATCAGTGAGGTTGAACGGATGTGCTCGGAGGCGTGGGATTGCGGGCTGCCTGCGTGGTGGTAGTGGCTGTGCTGCTGGGCCTTGCTGGCCCTGCCTTGGCCTCCTCCTCCTCCTGCGTCTCCTCCGTGCGGCTGGTTGTAGTTGTTGTTCGTCTTCTTCTTGGAGTCGGAGTAGTTGCAGTGCTATCAGGTCCCCCAGGGCCAACATCGCGAGTCCTGCCGGTAGCATTTCGCTGTGGTTGTGGGAGGAGACTGGCTGTGCAATTTATGTGTTTTCAGGCTGTATGGCCTCCACCTGTGGTGATTGATTCCACCTGTGCAAACGGCTCTCCCCTTTGGCCGAGCACGTCCCGCGCACTACGCTGCAATTCGGGTAATGGTATCTTGCTATTGCAATCATGTATTTGTACCCGATGGGCGTGTAAGATTGGTTGATATGTTCATTCTGCTGTGGTCCCATTGTTTCCCATACTCTCTGTGCAGTCGCGAACGGACTTGTGAAGGGTCAGTGGAACGTAGTACTCGAGTAACGGTGGGCCCTCATGCATCACTGTACCGAGTTGCAACGACGGGCGGGGCGTCCCATTTGTGGGTGAAGGCAGTTGCCATTTTCACACACAGCCGCACTCGATGGAATAATTAGTGATTTCAAACGGCCAGAGATGCCTTTTCGACGTGATGTTGCAAATGAGGAATTCGAAGGGCGGCGCTTTCGGTTTCCAGCTAGCGGCGAGGAGATGCCCACAGGTCTGACTGCAAATATAACGTTCTATTGTTCTATGTCCTTGAGACAGGGCCCATGGCGAGGGAGCAATGATTGATATGAATAGTTTGGGATGCGCAATTGCTACGTGGGCGATGAGGCCGGCCATTCCCAAATACATGTTACTTCACAACACTGGATTTACGGGCTGGGGCACTGTGGATGTAGCAGGCTGCATTACGCACAGACTCAATGGACGTTTCTAATGTCATGTGAGTAATTATTCAGGCGTTTTGATCCCGGGATGAGGGAATGATGTATGGATGCATGGGCAGGTGATTTGGTGCAGAGTTTGGCATGTACAGGGCTTCTAGGGATCTATCCGCCTCCCCTACGCTATGTGATGCAGGGCTGCCATAGTGGGACCATCGTCTATCTGGCCTTGTTGAGCCCTCCCTGTCTCGACGCGCCCTCAGACACTTGTGTCCATGCACGTTAACATTCCCATCTGATGGATTCTGTTTTGGCAGACGCATGCACAGGTACACTCGTTCGTGATGGTGTTTACAACTAGGTATAGATGGTTATGAGTCGCAAGTGGCTTTGGGGTGTTGATGATCCTTTGGAGTGGGCTGGCATGCATATGGCTGTGGATTTCGTGTGCTCATTGAAGTGAGTTGTTCGAATGTAGTTCTGATGGCCATTCTGTTCTTGTTCTTTTCTTTTGGTTGACAGGTATCTCCTCCCCTTTTGCCACTGCCATCTGTATGCCACTCCTGCAGATGGATTTTACTCCCGACACCTGCTGCTTCGTGTTAATCGGTGGAGCAGCATTACGATCTTATGGGACGATCGACAGTGGCCCACATGCCCTTACGCAGTACTGGTGGCTCGGAGCAACATTTCGGCCTTTCAGCTGGACTAGTGCCTCCCCATTGGGACGGCCCTGCGGTTGTGTGCGCTTCCTTTTTGCCTTTTCGTACGTGATTGTGGCTCTGTGTACCATGATGGGACAGGGCGTCACACAAGTAGTGGCTGGTCATTTCTTGCGGATGCAGCCCACAATGGTGAAATGTGTTTTGGAGTTCATGGCCTGATGGCTGTATGGGCTTGGTGATTTTGTTGTGCATTAAATTTCTATTCTGATTTGGGCCGTGTAGCGTTTTACTTTGCAAGTGATGTGGCATGTGCCTATATGTGGGGCGATGTATTGTGAGGAGATCTGCATTGGGTTCCTGCTTCGGGGTTTAGTTGCGTGGTACTGTGCTGGGCGCGTTTGCCTACTGAGCCCGTGAGGTCAGGGATGGGGGCTGCCTATATGACAGTTTGGATGTTGTCATGCTCAGGGGCGGGGGATTGGGTTTTGTGTGACAGATGGCGGTCAGCCAGGTGGACTGGTGGAATGATGTGATTTTCGGAATGTTGCTGGTCACAGGTGCCTGTGTTTGCGTGCGTTTCGGGGGGGGGGACTGTGGTCATGTCCATTGGGGTGGCTTCTGTATTCGTGCCATCTGTGCCCTGCAGCTCCCATTGGCCCCTCTTGTGTTTCTTTTGTTCGTTGGCATGCATGGGTGCTTTGTACATTTCAATGGTTGCATTGTGACTTCATTGCACCTACAGGGTGTTGTACTTTGTGGGCAGGGAGCGGTGTACAGGCACTCAGTGGGGCCGTTTACGGTTGATTCGCGATGCCGTACTTCTCGCCATGGCGGAATGGTCCATTCCGCCATGCCTGATGGCGTTAGGTACATGTCCGCTAGGGTCGGAATTGGCGTACCGTTGCACCATGGTGGTGTTTGCGGTTTGGCATGGCGCGCGCGCGCGTGCTTAGTGCAGTTAGCGTTGGCGTTCACTACGGTGTCGCTAATGGCTTCGTACTTTGCGGTGACGGGTCATAGTCGCACCGGGCGCTATTCGATGGCGGTATTGCATTTCCGCCATCGTTTTCCCCTTTCCGCCAGGGTCGTAATGAGGGCCATTGTGTTGATGTGGATTCTTGCAGTAGAATAATGGGGGACACACAACAAGAAGGTTGGATCTGTTTGGTGATTTGTGAGCCATGATTTTAGCACATTTTGACAATCAAGAAAATGAATTCCCAAACAGCTCTGTGTTTCTTTTGGCAATCAGCATTGCTATTTCCAAGTGGTTTCAGGCTACTTGGTGGATAGCTCAATGGTGGTTTTGGCCAGTGATCTCCTGTGCTCACTAAGATAGGCAAAAGTGGATGGCAGCCTATCTTTCATATTTTTACTGCACATTTTGGATGATTTTGAGCGAGCAGCATGCTTTCCAATGACCATTCTGATGTTTCTGCTGCCAGCAATGCACAGTACTGTTGCAGGGCTTGGATGAGTGGGTTAAGACATCCCACAGTTAGCCTGCTCTCCCCTAGCTGTTCTCACCACTTGAATACTGCTTTGCCAGCAAGGGCAGGGCCTACTCGAGTAGTGGCAACGGATTCTTCATTGCTTCAAGACCCTTTCTGACTTTCTACAGCCCTACAAAGAAGACCCACTCCTAGTTCATCTGCGTGATCATGCCTTTTTACCCACAACTGTACTGTTGAGCACAAGGCTCCCCTCTTCTTAGGGCTGGACATGAAAAGTAGGGAACGAACTCTGAAGAATAACCTATTGCCATTTGTGTACTAAATTTCAACCCTTTTCTTCACAGGTTGTGGTTGTAGCTTGTAACTGAATTACACTAGGAAATGTAATGTATATATACGGTATAGTTTAAGGATTTGTGTGATGATTGTTTTACTCACTGCTAAAGTTACTTATGTCTATTTGGCCCGGCCAACAATAAATGCATAGATATTTTTCATAGACACTTGTCTAAGAGTAGAAAAAGAAGGTCAGGCGCGCACTCTGGTTCCAAGTCATTTAATCCTGATGTAAGTAATAACAGGGTTGAATCCCAACACAGTTCAAAAAATAATAACAGGGCTGAATCCCAGATGCAAATAGTCCCAACAATGTTCAAAAATTACCAGGGTTAAATCCCAACTGCTACAGTTCGAAAGCACAATAGTTAGTTCTACTCCTCCAAGTACTTTCAAGTCTCAAACTCTCATCAGGGAGGCTGTGTTCCTTTTCAGGTGTTGCTAATTACTTTTTTCAATTTCATTCAATTTCAGTCTCAAAGGATTCTGGTTATTGTAGTGATGGCACAAGTGTTTCATTCAGGAGACCAGGAACCAACTCCCCTCCAAACACAAATCTTACCCACAATTGGGGGAGGGGGGAAAACCATGAATATGGCTCTCCAAAGTGGGGGCATAATAGCCCCGGTGCTGCTGCCTCTGGAGCCCGGCTCTCCTGTAACATTAAGTAGAAAAAGAAGGTCAGGCGCGCACTCTGGTTCCAAGTCATTTAATCCTGATGTAAGTAATAACAGGGTTGAATCCCAACACAGTTCAAAAAATAATAACAGGGCTGAATCCCAGATGCAAATAGTCCCAACAATGTTAGAAAATTACCAGGGTTAAATCCCAACTGCTACAGTTCCAAAGCACAATAGTTAGTTCTACTCCTCCAAGTACTTTCAAGTCTCAAACTCTCATCAGGGATGCTGTGTTCCTTTTCAGGTGTTGCTAATTACTTTTTTCAATTTCATTCAATTTCAGTCTCAAAGGATTCTGGTTATTGTAGTGATGGCACAAGTGTTTCATTCAGGAGACCAGGAACCAACTCCCCTCCAAACACAAATCTTACCCACAATTGGGGGAGGGGGGAAAACCATGAATATGGCTCTTCTTTTTCTACTTGTCTAAGAGTAGTTTGTGGTTCGTTGCTCTGTGTGCTCATTGTGGGCTTCCGTTCACTCTCACCCCTCTGGAGACATAGGGGGTGATTATGACCTGGATGGTAAGGGATACCGGGCACCGGTAAGGAGACCGGTGCTGGTAATCCCTTACCGCCCTATTCTAAGGTCCCGTGGCAGGGACCACAAGAAACGTGTGGTCTGACCACACGTCATTTACGGGTCCCGCTAAGGGACCAGGGAGCTAATAAAAGACTTGCAATTCGCGAGCCCATTATTAGCGCCCTCCCCATTCCCATTGAGCACTAATGGTTGGTGCAATGGGGACTTACCGGTCCCGCCAGGGTCAGACTAGACCGGTAAATCCCCCTTGCACCACACCGGACATAGGCACGGTATGGGAGGCAGCCATGGAGCTAATTGATCCATGGCTACCGCCATACTAGGAATGACCCCCATAGTCTTGACAGTCTGCCAAGCTACCTAGATTGGTCTGGCTTGTCCAGAAGGTTCCCCTCTTTCACCAAACCAAGGGTGGACTCCTAAACTTCTGCCCACCAGGTCAGAGTTTACAAATCCATCTTAACAAGTTGGTGTACAGCGGTGGGATAAGATCAGAGGTACCCAGTGTTACACACTGGTAAGGTACCCAGGTTACACTTACACAAGTGACACAGGGGGCTATTACGAGTTTGGAGGTATCCATGGTACTATTAGCGCAATGGCTGCCTCCAAACTCGTGTCCGGGCTCCTTGAATGGGGACTTACTGGGTCATTCCAACCTTGGTGGACCCGGTAAGTCCCCATTCAAAATACCCATCCCTATTCCCATTCGAGCCCCCATAGGGCTCAATGGGAATGGGGGGGCTAATAACGGGCCTGTTTGTAACAGGCCCGTTAAAAGCTCCCTGGTCCCTTAGCGGCTCCCGCTAAGGACGGCTGGTAACACCAGCCGTCCTTAGAGGGACCCGCTAAGGGACCTCGTAATGCGGTGGTAAGGGGTTAACGGCACCGGCATCCTTACCAGCACCATTAATGCTGTTTCCGCCGGACTCTTAATGACCCCCACAGTGTTTTTTTAGCTAAAGTTAATTAAGTTACCTACCTTATCTTATAGTATAGACGCAATTACAGATATTGCCTTGAGTGCCTCTAAGTCTGAGACACTAAGAAAGATTTGTACTGAAACGGGCCTCTCAGCCACTGGTACTAAATACAAAATTATTCAAAGGACCACCGATTGTCAGGAAATGCGAATTATGGCTTTGCCTTCTTATGATGGTACAGAAGGTACTGGGGCTATCCCAAGTACCAGTAATGGGTTTACTAGTGCTATCATAGAGAGAGGCCAAGATGAAGATGTTGATGATGATGCGTCCTCTGTTTCACTGACCGGCACTGGGGCTGAAGCCATGCTGGAATTCAAGAAGCAAGAGCTGTTGTTTAAGCAGAAGGGATTGAATTTGCGCATGGCTAAACTGGATTTGGAGAGGAAGGAGAGGGACCATCAGTTGGAACTTGCTAGACTGCAGGGCACCAATGGTTCCAATAGAGGGTCTGGTAATGGGTCTGGCCCCTCCTTTCATCCAACATTTCCAAACGATCTGCTTAGTGTGTATGATGACAAGAATGACTTCATGGACTGGTAGACTGCATTTTAAAATGCATGTGAGGTGAAAGAAGTAGTGGATGCTGACAAGATTGCATGGTTGCTCAGTCGACTTCCCCATTCTGGCTGCAGTGCTATTATGGATATGTCAAAGGCTGACAGAAAAGACTTTGCATAATTAAAGCAAACTCTTGTTTTAAAGTGTGGGAAGACTGCTGCCCTATACTTGAAACAAGTCAGAGAATACAAGAAGAAAGAAGCTAATACTTGGGATTCTTATGTTGCTGATTCTTTTAATTACTTGACTGGTTGGGTTGAAGGATACAAGGTCACCACCTTTGAGGGTATGATGTATTTAGTCATGCTTGAACATAGTTTTGCTTCTTGTTCCCCTGAGCTTAAGCAGCACTTGGCTGACTCTAAGGAGATAGATCCTAAAATGTTAGCCATTGCAGCAGATTTATGGGTGTCACATAGAGTGTCCCATAAGGACAAGCCTGCTTCTGGTAAGCACGAGGAGGGGGAAAAGAACAAGAATAAGGATGGTGGGGTATCTGAAAAATCTTCCTCC
Organism: Ambystoma mexicanum; assembly: GCF_040938575.1. NCBI lineage: Eukaryota > Metazoa > Chordata > Amphibia > Caudata > Ambystomatidae > Ambystoma > Ambystoma mexicanum. The sequence continues at coordinate 1,095,657,680 of NC_090929.1, forward strand.
CAGAAGGGCCAAAAGAAGTCACCTGAGAACTTTCAGAGTCGTGGGAGTAATCCTCCCAAGTATAGCTCAGGTTACAGTAAGCCTCCCTATGTGCACAGACTCAGTGGATCTTGTGTAGCTTGTGGAGCAAGTGAGCATGTGAAGCGGGACCCCAGATGTAAGGTCCAAACCTTGGGGGTCCACTCTGTGAGTCTGGCCTTCCCCTCCTATGAGGAGGAAGGAATTAACACAGGGGCATCTTTCTCCTCAGATTCCTTCCCCAGTGGGATAGAATCTGAGGTAGTCTTAGTTTCCCTGGGTTCCTGGGAGTCAAGAGTTGTAGAAGCGTATGCTAAAATACCTGATAACACTGAGCACTACTTTAAAGACAGTGTGCTGATCAATGGAGTTGACACTCCAGCCCTTAGGGATAGTGGAGCCAGCAAACCTGTGGTGGATGCCACTCTGGTCAATGAGGAGGAGCTTGCCAGAGCTCCCCTGATGACCAACAAGTTAGCTGATGGTCCCCCTCTCAGGATGCCCCCTCTCTCAATTTCCCAGTAATGCCTTTTAATCTGACTATTAATGGTACCGTAGTAAGGATTCCTGTGAGTGTTCAGAGGCAAGTCCCTGGAAATGTTATGTTGGGAAATTACCTCAGAGACTTAGGTCTTGAGGGGGATACAGTAGAAAGGCCATGAACAAGGTCACAGACAAGAACAGCCCTGGCCAAGACCAAGGCTGAGCCAAAGCCAAAGGGGAAACTCAAGGCTAAGGGAGTCAGAAAATCAAAAAGAGGGAAAGAAAATATTCCCCCAAACACACCTATCACTGAGGTGGAGGTAGTTGGCCAAACACCTGAACCTGATGAGGAAGAGGTGCTGTTTGAAGTACAAAACCCACATGACCACCCGGACTCCAAAGTGCATTGGTTGGCGGTGGCCCTGATAGGGAAGAGTTCAGTAAGGGCCAACGGGAATGCCCATCTTTTGAAGGCCTAAGAAGACAGGCCTGCTCCCAGCTTGAGGGTGATCCTCCTGAGAAGCATATGATTTATTGGGAAGGTGGGCTCCTGTGCAGTGAGCCCACAGAGTCTACTGAAGGAGACCATAGGAGGTTGGTGGTTCCCCTTCAGGAAAGAACCTTCCACCTGCAACTGGCGCATGAAGTCCCCCTTGCTGATCACCTTGGGATCATGAGAACCAAGCAAAGGTTATCCATTCACTTTGACTGGCACAAGATGGGGATGCAAGTAGAAAGTCATTGCAGGAGTTGTGCCACTTGCCAGATTTCTGGAAAAAGTGGCTCAACAATGCAGGCTCCATTGCTGCCACTTCCTGTGGTGGGAGTGCCATTTGAGAGGGTAAGGATTGACATTTCTGATCCCCTTGATCCTCAGACATCCTCTGGCAATAGGTTTATCTTGGTGCTGGTCGACCATGCCAACAGATATCCTGAAGCCATCCCATTGAAGACAGTGACAGCTAAATCAGTTGCTAAAGCTTTACTTGCCATATTTACTATGGTTGGCTTCCCTAAATTGTGTCTGACAGAGGCAGCAACTTTAAGTCCACGTATATGCAAGCCATGTGGAAGGAGTGTGGGGTCACCTATATGTTCACATCAGCTTATCATCCCCAAACAAATGGATTAGTTCAGAGGTTTAATAGAACTATCAAAAGCATGATTGGGGCTCTGGAAGAACCTCAAAGGAGAACATGGGGTCTCCTGTTTGCCATGCTTACTCTTTGCCTACAGAGAGGTACCTCAAGGGATTGTTGGCTTTAGCCCCTTCCATTTTTTCTGGTCACTCTGTAAGGGGACCACTGGCCATAGTAATGGAAGGGTGGGAGCTCCCCACTCCTCCTGTCACTACCAATGTAGTGGACTATGTGCTGGGGTTGAGGAAGAGGATGGCCCTCCTGATGGCTCAGGCAAGTGACAAGTTGAAGGCTGGTCAGGCATTGGTCATACATTGGTATGACCAGAAAGCTTCACTTGTGCACTTTACCCCAGGACGAGAAGTCCTATTCATGAATCCAATAAGGCCTCGTGCCCTACAGAATAAATGGTCAGGCCCTTACACAGTTATGGAGCTGCTAGGTGAGGTCAACTATTTGGTGGACCTCAGAAGGCCTGGACAGGCTCCAAACATGTTTCACACAAATAGACTGAAGGCTTTCATCTCTAGGGTTGAAATAGCTAAATTGCTACTGGCTTCAGATATGGAAGAGGAGGAATCAGAACCTCTACCTGACCTGTTGCAGAAAGGTCCTTCAGATGGCTCCATTGAGAGTGTCGATGTGGCCCCTCGGCTTACATCTGACCAAAAACGGGAAGTAAGAACTTTGCTCAGGCTGTTCTCTTCCTTGTTCTCATTAACTCCAGGTTTGACACCTTGGTGCACACATGAGATTGACAGTGGAGATAGTGTACCTACTAAATGTCACGGTTGCAGGATGTCAGACGAGGTAATGTAGGAGAGCACTTACATGCCTCTGCAGGAAATCGCCCCCCTGCATCCTATATGTTGGAAGCCTTAGATAGTACCATGTTTGACATCAGCAGTTGTGCCAATATCACAGCGGATATTCGAAAGAAGGTACCCAGTGAGAAAGCCCTATCGAATGTATTCCCGAAGAGACGACAATATGAGGGAGGAACTCCCTGAAGGAATATGAAAAGGAGCAAAGAGAGAAGGTAGTTACGTCACAAGAAACATGCGTGACGCCCCGAGAACACTGGCTGGCGAGAATGCATGCTTCTTACCGAACCTGATTACGAAGTTAAGAATCGAGAAAACTTTCATGAGCGAATAGAAGATTGCATGTGTGCGAAGTGCTGCAGAAAATCAACTGTTCAATAATTGTACAGACGTTGAAATGCAAGTAGACTAAGTCATCATAGAAGCTGGCTATCTATATGTAGTGAATAGACTGCAGGGGAAGCCGCCATTGTATAGGAGCAGGGCATCAGTGTCATGAATTTAGTAAGCCCAAACCCATGGAGAGAAAAGGCGAGAATTGTGTCACAGCAAGAATAAGCTGAGATCGTGGAAGTGTGTGGTGAGGCTGTCTGCCCTGGTATCAAAACTGAAGCAGCTAAGGTCTGTTATCTATTGTTGAAAGCAGTGAATGTGCGAAGGATGAATCATACCTTGGTCCGCTCGTTTGATACGTGGAGCTGGGGGTCATGCCTTTAATGGCGTTTTCCCATGGTGTGTGTGTTAAGGGGATAAATCCCACTTGCGAGTTCGAACGAGTGGACAGCTTTTCCTAAGGAACTCACACATTTTCAGACCAGTTTTGTTTTCACCATACTATACTATTTGATGCATTTTTAAACTTGATGACCCTTTTGATTTGTGAAAAGATTTTTGAAAATATTAATACGTGCTACTCTACTGGCGTAAGGGCACACCTTTTTTGATTAGCATCTTTCTTTACCAAAATCCCACGCCTTGATGACGACCAGTTTGGTCAAAACACATGTCGGCTGATCAGAACACAATTAAATATATTGGTGAAAACACTACAAGCGTATATGTTACCACAGTTTCTGTTTCTAACCCTTGTGGTAATATCTGTTTTTGCCAGTGCACAATTTACCATACTTCCAACCCAACTGTATCACTAGTCTGAATGTTTGTTGAGTAAAAATTTCAAATAGCGACAGAAGTTGTGAAAAAAATTAAAAAGTTGTGGAGCAACAGTGATTGAGCGTAGCAAAGTGATTGGCGCCAATCGAGAGAATATATATATTGAATAAGAGAATTGGTAAACTGTTGAAATAAGAGGCTTGAGCAGCGATTGATGGTGCATGCTCATATTTGTTGTTTTAAAACTTTGAAAAGTGGTGATTTAAGCAAAAGTATAAAGGTTATTTAACAGTCTGGTAAGTATCGACAGTGAAGTGAGACTTGTCATTATGGGAGACACTCCTCTTATGCACTTATACGAAACATTACCAAAGCACATGTCCAAGCTCAAACAGTATAGTGTGGAATGGGTGAAAGGCACGGCAGGTAAAATGGTCATGCCGTGGCCACAAGGGGGATCATTGTCAAAAGTGGCATTGCAACACATGACCACATACTTGCACGCTGCGTACACGGGGAAGAAATTAGAGAAAAGATTAGTGATTCTAGAGCTCTGGAAGATGTACCAAGAAGAAAGAGAAGATCTGCCACCTGAAGAGTGGATACTTGTCACCAAAAAGAGGAAGGTGTTGAGCCTTCAGCTCCCTTACCTCACCCGAAGCAAAATGTGCTAGCACGGAAGAAATAGGGTTATATCTTTTAAAGAAGTTGAAAGCAGCTGCGGGGTATAGTAATCCGATATACAACCCCATCGCTTACAGTAGTGATGCTAGTCCAGGGAAGAATAAAAGATAAGAAGAGATCTATAAAATCACACAAGACAAAGAAGAAAGGAGTGGGCGGTCGAATCTGTCGACAGAAATAGACAGGGAGATTAAGAGACGGAAAGGAGAGAAGGATACAGCTGGTGAGATAGCGCAGAACAAATGGATGGGAGGACAGATATTACTTAAAATAGATAGAAAGAATCAAGGAAGTCAGGCAAAGAGAAAATAAGGACAAACAAGAAAGAAAAGACAAGGAACGAGAGAAGAGATTGAAAGAATACGAGCAGAAAAGGATGAACAGGGAGCGACGAGAACAGATATATCAGGATGAGCAAGAGAAAAAAGATGAACAGGCAGAAGAAGAAAAAAAGTATGACAATAGACAGAGAGCGACAGAAGACAGGGATAAAAGGGAAAGGGAAAGGAAGAGAGAAGAGGAGGAAGCACAAACACTAAGGGACAAAGCATTACAGAGATGAAGGGAAGAAGAGAAAATAAGGGAAGGGAATGAGGAGAGGGGAAGAACGAAGGCAAGAGGAAGAAAAAATTACATGGGATGCGAGAAAGCGAAGGGAAATAGACCAGGAAATGGAACAAAAAAGGAGACAACAAGGTCTTACTACCAGTCTTATTCGTAAGGAACCAGTAGGGCCAAGCCCCAAAATACGATCGGACAGAATAGAAGAGATTCTTCCGATAAAAAGGAAGCTACGGCATGTACAGTAGTATTGGAAGAAGAAAGATTTGATGCAGTAAGCATTCGAGAAAAGATCCTCAAGGCACATCAACAGTTAATGTAAGGTAGCAAGTATGGAATTCAAGGGAAGAGTGATCAGTCCTTAGTATTTCAATCATGAAACGAAGAAGAAAATCTTTTTAGTGATGTACGTAGATTGTCTTTAAGTAGACTGAATCTGGATAAGGGTGAAGGGGATGAAAGTCACACAAGTTGGGCAATAGACATGTTGGACGAGGACAGAGAGTCCATTCTTGGGGTAGAGGAAGTGAGGTGGTAGGATTTGGAACAGCCTAAAGATAGCACGCCAAATCCCATAGAATATCCAGAGCGCCCCCGAGGATGATCATATAGTGAGAAGGGAGAATCGCTGCGATATTTGAGCAGGTTAAGGTTGTTACTCACAATGAGACAGACAGGGACGATTGTCCGTGCCATGGATAGTCAAATGATGGGATCCGACTATGGGACGGAGTTCACTCAGTTTCCCTTATTGGAAAAAGGGCGAGCAAGACCACAATATATCCCATGGCCGCATATGGACAAGGATAATTTAAGGTGTAAGTTTGACTTCGGGTGCTGGGAAATGGATATACGAATTAGAAAAAATGACAGGAGGAAACACACTGTCCATTGGGCACATAAAAGGTCTTCTGGGAGCTATTCTTGAGGAGAGGGCTGATGACATATGGAGAAGAGCGGGATATTCAAGTGTGACAGCACAGAACACCTCGCTTGATGGAGTGCCATTTAATAATTGTAGAGCAGACGTTTGGAGGGCTTTCAGGGCACAGTACCCTGATACATCAGATATGGGTGCAATTATGAGATGTAAGATGAAGGAAGATGAAGACCCCATTGCTTACATTCAGGGAATTCAGGAGAAATGGCAACTTGAAACTCACGAGCCGTGGGAAAAGACTGGCATTATTTGACCACATTTTATGCTAGGGGTTGCCTGAGCCAGTAGAGAGGCAGATGAAAAAACAAGTAGGGATGAAAGCAAAGCAATGGGCTGAGATACAGCTGACAATAGTACATCATTGTCGGTTATTACAAGAGAAAAATAAGAAGAAAGATGAGAATAGGAAAATCGGAAAATCGAGAAAGCCACGTTAGTTCAGAAAGAATTGTCAGAATTTGTCATAGGAGAGGCAGTATTGACAAGTGGAGAAGGATTGGGAATGCAAGAAACAATGGGTGCATCGCAGGCGAGTAATATGTGCCTGATGGATCAAGGTGGATATGGGTTTGTGCCACGAGGCTATAGAGAAGAGGAGGTAGATTCCAACATAATCAAGGTGGGATTCAAGTTATGCAGAATGCGAACCAGAGTACTCAGGGAGGATATAACCAAGGAGGGCTTGTCAGACCGGCACCCCCAGTATGTTGGACTTGTGGGATGACAGGGCATATTGCACATGTATGTGGAAGCCAAGGGAATGTACAAAATGGTCAATTTTCAAGAGGGGAGGACAGCTTATCCTCCACCATATAGCACACAGACTAGAGAGGGCTTCACCCGGGATCACACATTTTATCAAACACAAGCGCCGCAAGTACAGCAACAAGAACGAATGCAAATGAATTCACCACAAAGGCAGTTGCAACAAGCCCCTATGCAGACACAGAAATTTGCAAACACAGGACATGTACTGACACCCAGAATTGGCGGTGTCACTGTGGTAGGAGGAAATCCTTTCACAGGGACAGGGATGAGCCTGTACCCACAATAGGACAGCTCAAAGGGTGACTTGATGTATTCAGTACTATCTGTGACACCAGACCCCCAAGTGGAACCAAGGGTCGATGTGACGATAGGAGGCAAATCCTTTCCTTTACTTGTAGACACTGGAGCAACTTGTTCGTGTATGCAGGAAGGAAAATATCCAATGTCAGGAATTGCCATGAATGCTCTAGGGTTCTCTGGAGCTACAAGTCGAGTTCCTTTTGTCAATGAATTACCAGTCTCTATAGGAGAATGTGACATGTCTGTTCCTTTGTTCCTTTGTTATACTCACGACAGACACCGATTAACATTCTGGGAAGAGATTTAAGGACAAAACTAAACATGACAATTAAATTTACTGATCAAGGAATAGTGTGCTCCACTCCAGGAATACACTATTTAAACATGGGAGATTTTATACTGGTCTTCACAGGCCAAGTGGCTCAGCAAGGCGTTCCAGTTGATCCAGAGACTTTTCTATATGGAGTGAGCATTTTACAGACATGGCTACCTGGCTTGGTGAGAAAAATGTTGAGGATACCTGATTTTTGGTTTAGACCATGAATACCTATGGACGAAGAGGGGGGACAGACTATCCCTATAGAATTGGAAGTAGCCATAGTACAAAGGGAAATGGCAATGCTCGAAGGAGTCGATGATGAGGGTAGACCATGGAGAACAGTAAAAGCTCTTGAGGAAGGGTACAGATTGACTGACATAACTAATGACGACATGTTCAGGTAACACTGAACAGATTATGAAGTGATGTTCTTCATGAGCATCACATTCTGGATAAGGATATAAAAGAGTGAAGTCCCACAGCAAATGGCGATATTGAGGCAACATCCAGCATTTTTTCAGGAAGACTTGGAAAAGGTGCCAAGCGTCCTTTGGACCACAGGCCCTTATGACGTAGGTTTATTGAAGGCAATAGGGGAAGTTAAAATAAAGCTTAAAGCAGGAGTGACTTTACCTCGATCAAAACAGTACCCCATGTCTGGAGAAGCTGATGAAGATATATTTCAGTCCATTTCAGCACTGATGAAACAAGGGATTCTGCTGCCATCAGAATCATTGTGCAATTCTGCGGTGTATCCTATCAAAAAACCTAAAGGAGGGTCCTGGAGATTTATACAAGATATGAGACGGAGTAACCAGATTGTAGATGCAGAGTTTCCTTCAGTTCCTAATCCGGCCCGATACTGTATCCTGGTAGCAGCTCGACATTTCACGGTCATCGATTTGAAGAATGAATTTTCTCAATCCTGTTGCACAAGGACTCACAAGACTTGATTTCTGTTATGTTCCGCCAAACTCGACTGAAACATACTAGGCTGCCCCAATGGTAGTGTGGTACTGTGAGTCCCAATTGATCTTTAACAGAGCTTCACAGATGGATTTAGGCAATGTTGATCTCAAGAGTGCGGTGATACAATATGTAGATGACATTTTAATTTGCAGCACTATAGAAGATGAGTGCAGACAAGATTCTGTTCAGTTGATGACTATTCTAGCAGACAAGGCATATAAGGTAGACAAGGAAAAGCTACAATATTGTCTAGAAGAGGTGTTGTACATAGGACAGTTGATTTCACATGAAGGAAAGAAAGTGACACCTGAAAGAGCCATGGCGATTATGAAACCCTCAAAACCAAATACAGTGAAACAGATGTAACAATTTGGGGTTATGCAACTATGTTAGAGCCTGGTTTTTGATTACAGTACATACACAAGACCACTTCTGCAAGCTTTAAAGAAGGCACAAGTGGAGAAAATAAAAGTAGAATGAACTGAAGAGATGGAGGGAGGGTTTGAGGAGCTGAAAAAAGCAATTTGCACAGCCACTGTTTCAGTAATTCACAATTATGCTGAGGAATTTTATTTGTTTTCGCACACAAATGGTACAGTCATGACAGCAATGCTTACGCAGAGAACTACATTGGGGTACAAACCCTTGGTGTATTACAGTGGGATTTTAGACCCAGAAATGAGAGGACACTTCCCTTGCAAACAATCTTTGGCTGCTGGCGCGTTCATGATTGAGAAGTTTGCAAGTATTGTTATGGACTGCTCCCTGACTCTCTGCGTGGAGCATGCTCTATTTGCTATTTTTAGAGAAACCCAAAGGCACATTCACATCACAAAGAGCTTCAGTTTATGAGGTAATGATTTCTAACACAACGATTAAGATTGTAAGATGTAAAATTGTGAATCCTGCTATGTTTATAGCTGAGCCAATAGAATAAGGCAATCATGTGCATGACTGTGCTAATTATGTTGAATTCTATGACGATATACTTCGTGTGAAGGAAAATGCTTTAGCCTGAGGGAAAATTCTCTTTATTGATGGTTCTTCAAAAATGTATCAGACTAGCAGGGAAAGGCATTCAGGCGCCACAGTATTAAGACACAGATTAAATGGAGAATTTGAAGTAGTAGCAAGTGCAAGGCTACCGTATCACTTTTCAGCGCAAGCAGCAGAATCAATACTGCTCATTGTCGCGCTTGAGAAACAGGAAGGACAGGAAGTGACAGTGTCCAGTAGCTCCACCTACGTGACGTCAACCGTACATGCAGGGTTAGCACTTTGGAAGAGGAGGGGCTACCTCCGCACAGACGGCACTCCAGTGTAGCAGGCATCCTTACTGGATAAGCTTATTAAGGCACTACAACTCCCAGTGGCCATAGCGGTCATTAAATGCGCATCGCATACTAAGCAAACAGATTTTATCTCTTGCGGGAATGAAGCCGCAGACAAAGAAGCCAAAAGGGTTGCATATTCCCCAGACATTTCGAGTTTTGATACTGAGAGTATTAAAGAAAAAGTAGTCACAACTATGTTAGTGCCATAATGGTTTAATAAATTGTCGATAACCCAATTGATGGAGATTCAAGAGAGTGCACTACAGGAATTGTGGAAATGAAGGGGGTGTTCTTTATCCCCCACAGAAGCATTGTGGCGACAAGACAGCACTGGAAAGCCAGTGATGCCAGTAGCATTATTAAAGGTTGCGCTTGAACAGCTGCACTACCCCGCACATGTAACTAGGGAGAGTCTTGCTGCTGCGATTGCAGAAGATTGGTTCATTCCTAATTTTTTGGAGCACGTTGCACTATTTATGGTAAACTGTACCGTGTGTCAAGTGTTTACATTCTGGGAAGAGATTTAACGACAAAACTAAACATGACAATTAAATTTACTTATCAAGGAATAGTGTGCTCCACTCCAGGAATACACTATTTAAACATGGGAGATTTTATACTGGTGTTCACAGGCCAAGTGGCTCAGCAAGGCGTTCCAGTTGGTCCAGAGACTTTTCTATATGGAGTGAGCATTTTACAGACATGGCTACCTGGCTTGGTGAGAAAAATGTTGAAGATACCTGATTTTTGGTTTAGACCATGAATACCTATGGACGAAGAGGGGGGCAGACTATCCCTATAGAATTGGAAGTAGCCATAGTACAAAGGGAAATGGCAATGCTCGAAGGAGTCGATGATGAGGGTAGACCATGGAGAACAGTAAAAGCTCTTGAGGAAGGGTACAGATTGACTGACATAACTAATGACGACATGTTCAGGTAACACTGAACAGATGATGAAGTGGTGTTCTTCATGAGCATCACATTCTGGATAAGGATATAAAAGAGTGAAGTCCCACAGCAAATGGCGATAATGAGGCAACATCCAGCATTTTTTCAGGAAGACTTGGAAAAGGTGCCAAGCGTCCTTTGGACCACAGGCCCTTATGACATAGGTTTATTGAAGGCAATAGGGGAAGTAAAATTAAGCTTAAAGCAGGAGTGACTTTACCTCGATCAAAACAGTACCCCATGTCTGGAGAAGCTGATGAAGATATATTTCAGTCCATTTCAGCACTGATGAAACAAGGGATTCTGCTGCCATCAGAATCATTGTGCAATTCTGCGGTGTATCCTATCAAAAAACCTAAAGGAGGGTCCTGGAGATTTATACAAGATATGAGACGGAGTAACCAGATTGTAGATGCAGAGTTTCCTTCAGTTCCTAATCCGGCCCCGATACTGTATCCTGGTAGCAGCTCGACATTTCACGGTCATCGATTTGAAGAATGAATTTTCTCAATCCTGTTGCACAAGGACTCACAAGACTTGATTTCTGTTATGTTCCGCCAAACTCGACTGAAACATACTAGGCTGCCCCAATGGTAGTGTGGTACTGTGAGTCCGAATTGATCTTTAACAGAGCTTCACAGATGGATTTAGGCAATGTTGATCTCAAGAGTGCGGTGATACAATATGTAGATGACATTTTAATTTGCAGCACTATAGAAGATGAGTGCAGACAAGATTCTGTTCAGTTGATGACTATTCTAGCAGACAAGGCATATAAGGTAGACAAGGAAAAGCTACAATATTGTCTAGAAGAGGTGTTGTACATAGGACAGTTGATTTCACATGAAGGAAAGAAAGTGACACCTGAAAGAGCCACGGCGATTATGAAACCCTCAAAACCAAATACAGTGAAACAGATGTAACAATTTGGGGTTATGCAACTATGTTAGAGCCTGGTTTTTGATTACAGTACATACACAAGACCACTTCTGCAAGCTTTAAAGAAGGCACAAGTGGGGAAAATAAATGTAGAATGAACTGAAGAGATGGAGGGAGGGTTTGAGGAGCTGAAAAAAGCAATTTGCACAGCCACTGTTTCAGTAATTCACAATTATGCTGAGGAATTTTATTTGTTTTCGCACACAAATGGTACAGTCATGACAGCAATGCTTACGCAGAGAACTACATTGGGGTACAAACCCTTGGTGTATTACAGTGGGATTTTAGACCCAGAAATGAGAGGACACTTCCCTTGCAAACAATCTTTGGCTGCTGGCGCGTTCATGATTGAGAAGTTTGCAAGTATTGTTATGGACTGCTCCATGACTCTCTGCGTGGAGCATGCTCTATTTGCTATTTTTAGAGACACCCAAAGGCACATTCACATCACAAAGAGCTTCAGTTTATGAGGTAATGATTTCTAACACAACGATTAAGATTGTAAGATGTAAAATTGTGAATCCTGCTATGTTTATAGCTGAGCCAATAGAAGAAGGCAATCATGTGCATGACTGTGCTAATTATGTTGAATTCTATGACGATATACTTCGTGTGAAGGAAAATGCTTTAGCCTGAGGGAAAATTCTCTTTATTGATGGTTCTTCAAAAATGTATCAGACTAGCAGGGAAAGGCATTCAGGCGCCACAGTATTAAGACACAGATTAAATGGAGAATTTGAAGTAGTAGCAAGTGCAAGGCTACCGTATCACTTTTCAGCGCAAGCAGCAGAATCAATACTGCTCATTGTCACGCTTGAGAAACAGGAAGGACAGGAAGTGACAGTGTACAGTAGCTCCACCTATGTGACGTCAACCGTACATGCAGGGTTAGCACTTTGGAAGAGGAGGGGCTACCTCCGCACAGACGGCACTCCAGTGTAGCAGGCATCTTTACTGGATAAGCTTATTAAGGCACTACAACTCCCAGTGGCCATGGAGCATGCTCTATTTGCTATTTTTAGAGACACCCAAAGGCACATTCACATCACAAAGAGCTTCAGTTTATGAGGTAATGATTTCTAACACAACGATTAAGATTGTAAGATGTAAAATTGTGAATCCTGCTATGTTTATAGCTGAGCCAATAGAAGAAGGCAATCATGTGCATGACTGTGCTAATTATGTTGAATTCTATGACGATATACTTCGTGTGAAGGAAAATGCTTTAGCCTGAGGGAAAATTCTCTTTATTGATGGTTCTTCAAAAATGTATCAGACTAGCAGGGAAAGGCATTCAGGCGCCACAGTATTAAGACACAGATTAAATGGAGAATTTGAAGTAGTAGCAAGTGCAAGGCTACCGTATCACTTTTCAGCGCAAGCAGCAGAATCAATACTGCTCATTGTCACGCTTGAGAAACAGGAAGGACAGGAAGTGACAGTGTACAGTAGCTCCACCTATGTGACGTCAACCGTACATGCAGGGTTAGCACTTTGGAAGAGGAGGGGCTACCTCCGCACAGAAGGCACTCCAGTGTAGCAGGCATCTTTACTGGATAAGCTTATTAAGGCACTACAACTCCCAGTGGCCATAGCGGTCATTAAATGCGCATCGCATACTAAGCAAACAGATTTTATCTCTTGCGGGAATGAAGCCGCAGACAAAGAAGCCAAAAGGGTTGCATATTCCCCAGACATTTCGAGTTTTGATACTGAGAGTATTAAAGAAAAAGTAGTCACAACTATGTTAGTGCCATAATGGTTTAATAAATTGTCGATAACCCAATTGATGGAGATTCAAGAGAGTGCACTACAGGAATTGTGGAAATGAAGGGGGTGTTCTTTATCCCCCACAGAAGCATTATGGCGACAAGACAGCACTGGAAAGCCAGTGATGCCAGTAGCATTATTAAAGGTTGCGCTTGAACAGCTGCACTACCCCGCACATGTAACTAGGGAGAGTCTTGCTGCTGCGATTGCAGAAGATTGGTTCATTCCTACTTTTTTGGAGCACGTTGCACTATTTATGGTAAACTGTACCGTGTGTCAAGTGTTTACTGCTGGGCATACACTGAGGATGATCAGAGGGGTAATACCTTGACCGAATGGTCCTTTTCAGCATTTACATATCGACTATGCTGATATGCTGCAAGTATTGTTTGGATATAGGCAGTGCTCCAGATAAGATTTTGAGTTGGGAGTATTTTACTCCCTATGTTTAAACTTTGAGAGTAAATGTGAATTTAAGAGAGTAAAAATTACTTTTCTCCTTTGCAAGAGAGTAAATTGTATGTGACATCCAGCAACGCGTGCAAAAACTGTATGGAAATCATAACTGTGCGGCAGCTCTCTGCATCATAGCCAGTCAGATTGCACAGTGAGTAGAGCGCATGCGTTGACATACTTGCTTTAAGGGCCAAACTCAGCCTTTCATCCTTCCTAGGTCGATAAATGAGCACCACACACCATGGGTAACAATAAACAGCTCTCATATGCCTGAGAGGTCGTAGCGCTATATAAATGCAAATTATTATTATTATTATTGTGATAGAATACACCTTTCATTATTTCTATGAAGTCTGGGGCAATTTGATCTCACATGTATATGTTTAGATGTTGCTATTACTACCCAATGGAATGCCAATGTACAACAGTGCAGAGAGGCCAGGACTCCATGCTAAATTCTATATCTAATCTCATGGTCAAATGGTTATTTATATAGCACTTTTGGCAAAGCGCTGTACATAGAACATATTTATCACAATTATCACCAAATCAAAGTCGGTACACCTTTATTGATCTCGAAAGGATGATAGGCTGAGTTGGCCATGCCGGGATTCGAAACTACCGATCATGCACAGATTGCAACAACGAGTGCTCAACCAGCTGCGCAATCATATTGGCTAACATCCGTCAGAGGTCAGTTAACGGAGTATTGACTGAGGTATAATGATCACAGTACGTAGATGTTGGACAAAGCATGTGTGAAGCGCTACATTAAGTTAAATACCTATCTGGATTATCAAAGGGACCCCTTCCACCATGGTTGGCACGGGCTCCTGAAAGTTAGAATAACAGGTAACCATGTGGCAGCCAATGATATGATATGATATGATATGATGGTTTATTTATATAGCGCCTATACACAATGTGTTTCAAAGCACTTCATGACAAGGAAGGGAACAAGGGAAAATACAAAACCTTCCAACAGGCCATGAACAACAAGAATGTGAACAATAACTATCATACTCGGCCGAGCAACATTTTAGATTGTGCAAGTGGTAAGACACAAATAGGAAGGAAATGGGAAACAGACAGGTGACTACCATACTAGGCCTGACAACATATCTGGTAGAACCAGAGAATTGCACAAGGTGAGGTAGGGGGGAGCAGAAGAGGGGAGAGGAACAAAACAAGTGACTATCGTACTAGGCCTGATGACGTTTCAGATAGTGCTGGAGTGGGGGGGGATAACAAGTAAAGGAGCAGGGGAGGAGACAAAAAAAGTTAATATCATACTAGGTCAAGGGACCATTCAGATAGAGTAAGTGCATAGAAAAAAGTAAGAGGGGAGAGGAGAGAGAGAGAAGGGGAGAAGGGAGAAGAGAGGACAGCAGAGAAGAAAACAGTGAAAAAGAGCAGAGAAGCAGAGGGGAGAGTGAAGTCAGCGAGTCAAATAATGATGCAAGGGAACAACAGAATAAATGTAGGCAAGGATTCAGGAAGACAATGTGGGAGATCCAGGGAAGGTCCAGCATGAGAGTTGAGGGGGGGGGGGGTGAAGCCCCAGAGTTAATGTGTCCAAAAGGTCAATCCAAGTGTTGGCAAAAGTCCTTGATGGTGAACCATTTGTGAAGCAAGACAACTCCAGCAATGAAAAAAAGTGGGGGGAGCAGGGAGGGGAGAGGCACACCAACACGCATCACGGGGGGAAAGAGTGGGGTGGGGAGCCTCAACATGCACCATGGGGAGACTGAGGTGGGGGTGGGCGTAATCAAAACACATCACAGGGGGGATGTGAGGGGTTCGGGTGTTCGGGGGCATCAACAGGCATCACAGGGGGAGAGATGGGGCGGAGGTTTACGGGGGACAGAGGGTGGTGAGGGGCCTTGGGGGGAGAGGGATTATGGAGAGGTTGTGGATAGGTAGGGGGTGGTATGAACACCGGAAAGAGGGTAAGGAAAAATTATGTTGGATGGGTATGAGGGAATTTAGGGAAAAGAAACACACATTTGTTAACAATCCTGACCTATTCCTACCAGTAACCCTGCATGTCAGAAGTACCTAAAACCTATCTGTAGCATTCTACATGAACCTTTTCCCTACTTAATGCAGTGTGGAGTTTCCACAATGTAACATGTGGCATGAACGTATTTTGAGAACATGACACATATAGCATAACAAAACATGAAGGGTGCAACATCAACTCTGGATCACATGAAAGCACATAACATCAGCATTCCTGCTAACTTGCACATTAAACAGCGAATGTTTTGCAGCACATGTACACATATTTATTTTTTATTTTATTTTTAATGTGATACAGTTTATAGATAAACTTTACACATATAATAATATAAAATACATAATATAAATGCATATTATTTTTACCTAAATCCATTAATCAATAAATACCCAATTTTTTTTGTATCTATTATCAAAAATAATTCAGTAATATATTCAAGAGAATCAAACCAATAATATAAAAATCAAACCAATTATATAAAAAAAAAAAAAATCATATAACATATATTAGTCCCAACGAACTGTACAAAACCAAATATGATTCAAATGCTAGCTCTTAACATACTGATACTTAAATGGTACTTAAATGGTGATAGCCAGTCGTTTTTCGACCACCAGCCAGACATTATACATTGCTAATAGGCTCCCTATGTGCTGTGAATTTACGCTACTCCACCAGAAAGCCAATTCAGAGTTACATTCGAGATTATGTACATATTTCCCATAGTAAACCTGGTATATGGACCATAGCTCAGGGCACCCAGTTAATACATGCCTCCCTGACTCAACCACTGACTGATTTTGACATATTCTGCAATATCTTTCCAACTGTGGTACCTGGTTAATAATGCCTGTACACACCAGAACGGGTAGATGATTCATCCTAAGTAACACAATGAATCGTCTAAGTCTGACTGCTGGGCAGATATTAAGGTAAGGCTGTGTTTTTTTTTATGAATACAGTATGTACTTAGTGAATTGGTAGGACTTTAATTTCTCTAAGTGAGCAAAATTTGATAGCCTGTCATGCAACTCCGATTTTTTTGTAAGTGCCCTCTTAGTTACAAAGGAGAACCCATCAGATTGAACATACCATCCAATGTCACTCAAGTATCGGTCGACCTTGTCCTTAAGAGGAAGGATGCCAGCCTCTTTGAGAGATTCCACTCTCAAGGTGGTAACCAAAGGATTTCCCATTTTACTCTCCATCAGTAGATATAGTTCAGCCCTTTTTTTCAGTACTAAGGATTTTAAAGAAATTAGCCCGAGGTCCAGCCTAATAATGGCCATCGGTATGCATGTTGGGAGACCTAAGATCTTTCTCCAGTATTTCCCTTCCACAACCTGCAGCCAGTTCAAATCCATATTTAAAAGAGCTTCAATACCATATATCATCATCAGAACCAAGACCTGTTGGTATAGAAGCCCTGCTGCCCAGACTGAGAACCCTGACTGAGTGGTGACAAAACGGTAGGCCAACAAAATTATTTGGGCCGGTCTGATCTTCCTATGCTGTTTACAATGCATATAATCCCCTACCGTTTCAACATCAATTCCTAGGTACCTATAATTTGGAGTGTACAGAATTTCAACGTTCTGGACCAACAATCTGATGCAAGCTATTTTTTTATTAGAAAACACCATTGCTTGGGTTTTCTGTCGGTTTATTTCAAGACCATTGTGAAGAGCGTATGTCCATAGGGCATCCGCAGATCTCCTCAACCCACTGATGGTGTGATCTAGTACTACAAGGTCACCAGCGTACGCGAGGACTGGACAATGCTTATCGCCAATCTTCGGAGGACAATTATGAGCCTTACCAATTGCCAGGGGCAAATCATACGTAAAAAGATTATATACGGTAGGAGCAGTAACGCAACCCTGCTTTACTCCCCTACTTTGCATAACTTGTTCTGTCAGGTTACCTTTTTGATCCAGTTTAAGAGAATAGGTGTTATTCTGGTGAAAAAGTTTTAAGTAGTATAACAGCCCTTTAGGGCACCCAAGGGACTCAAGTTTAGACCATAAAATATCTCTGACCTGGTGGTCAAAAGTTGCCTTAAAATCTACAAAGGGTATATACAGCGGGGGATTTCCCTTTTTCATAGCCTCAGTGCCCAGCGCATCTAAAATAACTAAATTATGGGATGTGGAGTAACCTCTACGAAAACCAGATTGAAAGCAGTTAAAAACCTGTTCTTTCTCAGCCCATTCTTGAAGTTTTTCTAGGATTAATTCGGCGAAAAGCTTACCGGTGCAATCAAGCATTGACAATAGCCTGTAGTTGCCAGGGTCATATTTGTCGCCCTTCTTCTACACTGGGATAAGAATGGATGTTTGCCATGATCGTGGTATTCGGCCTTCAAATAGGACTTCATCAAATAAGATTTTTAGAATTTCCGCCCAGAAGGCCAGGCTACTTTTTAGCTTATTCATTTTCTCAATAAGACTTTCAACCGTATATGAGATAGGTGGCCCAGGTGGATTATAGTAATTCGCCTCTTGGTATGTATCTACCTTCAGTGTATTCCGTTCCTTTAAAAAACGTTCCCAACTTTCTGCACCTATCGGATTTACTATAGCGTTGGTTCTATTTCCTCTAACCTCACCTAGTAACACCCAAATGTTCAGAGAATTCTTAGAACACAAAGTCTTAAGGGTCTCTTGCCACTGATTAAGCTTTTTGAGATATTTCTTTTGTCTTAACCATGCATGATAGTTATTCTTCAATTGTTTTCTTAAGATCAAATAGCATTTAAAGGAGGAGGAAGTGTTCTTCGCTTTCCTAATGTCCGCTCTCAGTCGCCTTTTGGCGTCTCTTACCTCCCAGTCATAAGGGTTTCTCATTCCCTTGCTAATCACCGCCCCGCACGGCCTTGTAGAGGCATGTGTATTGGCAAAGGAAGAGATCCACTGCTCGATCTCCTCAATTGACAGAGACTGTAAAATCGCTATATCTCCATAAGAATCTATGGTCGAATGAGACTTTGCGTTTGCTATGTTACGTTCAGACCAAGAGATACGTGATGCAGCGTGGTTAATCCTTAAGTCTCCCATGCATTTTTTGGAAGTAGTTACAGTAGTGGCTGATATAGATAATTCAAGCGCGGCATGATCACTCCAGCTGTTAATAGTCACTTTCAGGTCGTTAACACACATTGCAATATGAGAAGTTGCAAATATATAATCTAGAGTACTCTTGGCTCCATTACCCTCCCAGGTATATTGTCCAGGGCAGTCACTGTTAGATCTTCCATTCGACATTTCCATGTCCCAAAGTTCAAAAAAGCTCAACCAATATAGGCCCCCTGCCTCAACTTTCTTATGGGACATTATACATTTTGGTTTTAAATGAGGATTACCCGAGGTGCCAACCCCCCCCATCATATGACAGTTGAAATCCCCCATAATCATAATTGATCTATCTACTTCACTAGTAGTCCATTTTATCATAATATCATGCAAGGCCTCTTGCATCTTTTCGGTTTGTGTTTCCCTCAGTGGGTTATAACATTAATCAGCAAAATATTCTCTACCTTGTTCTCAACATACAATGTCAATTCAACAGCAATCACACAGTCCTCAGCTATAGCAGAGATTTGACGCGACTTGATGTTATGTTGTATGCCAATTAATAATCCACAGTACGGTCTTCCCCGTTCCCCCTTTTTAGCCAATGATTGAATCCTTATAGCAATACAGGAGAAGTCAGCTAGACCTCTTGTAAACCTATACACATAAAGTTATTAATATAGGGTAATGATCCCTTCTGGCTAATTAAATGGCTGAAACCCCTGCTATTTCATGAAAGAAATGGGATTACTCAGTCTTTCTTGAGAACAATAGGAAGAGAATCGGCCAACCATTTTAGAATATTCTGTATGTCGGCCATTTGTACTGCATTACTTGTTGGCAATTGCGGGATATGAGTCATACTCTTAGTTTCAATTATCGCTTTCCTGGGACACTCCAAATCTGTTTTCCCAGGATCTGCGTCAATTTCCACATCCACCTGGAGCAAATTTAGTTTGTGGGCACGAAGCAAGTCAGCCGTAGTCTGAAATTTACAATGAACTGCCGAGATATTGGTGTTTTGTACCTTCAAAGGCTCAATATATTCAAAGTCATCAGATGAGAGGACTCTTAACTGGGGGATGGAATGCAGACGAGTCAGGAAGCTTGATCGCGGTAGCCAATCCCGATCATGCCTTTGATACAGGTTCTTAATAAAACATGTCCTATTAGAGTTAATTACCAACTGTGGGTCGGTAATCTCAAGGTCTACCCCCTTAGATGTCCCCAGCTGATCGGTTCATCTAGATCTGTTAGGAGTCGATGAAGGATTGCCAATAACCTGTTCCTTTGGTGATATTATGGGTGGAGGGACTTCTTCCTCGACCTCAGAGACTTCTTTGTTTTTATCCGTAATAAGCCAACTACTTAGGCTGCCTTCTCTTTCCATCCTTCTCTTCCTTGCCCTCTCAACTTTATTTCTTATTTGTTTAGTGTTTTTTGTAGCTTGGGCAGGTTCTGAGGATGGGTGGGCCACATTTGATACTCTCTTTTATTTTGGGCCCTTTTGGCTAGTCTTCGTTGTTAACGAGAGAAATACATTTCTGAACCATTAGACACACTGTTATCTGGATCCTAGAGGGGTGGAGGTTCAGTGATCATCTGGATGGCTTCTGATAGATTATGATCACTTTCTTTAACTCTCCCTTCGTTGACCTTGTTGATTGTATTTTCAAGGATACGGCCACACATCTTTAGCAGAACTTTTAAAGCAAACTGTAATGATGCCATGGAAGATTGTAGTTCTGCCAAGATAGATTTTTCAGCAGAGGAGCCTCCATTTTGCTCAGATTCGGAAATATCCGAGTGGACCATAAGGTTCGGAGACATCGATAATCTCTCTTGGCTTACCGTTGGATATGTTGCCTCGTTCGCTATGTCTTCTCCGCCCCTAACCATTGACGAAGTGGCTACGGCTGGAGTCAATGATCTTTGTACTGAGAGGCATAGCTCCAGCAGTGAGTTATTATCAATCATGATCCCATTGGTGTTGTCAAGTGTGTTACTGGTACTCAAGTTAACCACCGGCTCCTGTGCCAGGGTATCAGGGATCACCTCCACTACAACATTGGGGGGAAAAAAGGTAGGTATCGTGCCTTTACTGTTCAGTTTTTGTTGTTTCTCTTTCTTATTAGCATCATCACCCAAGTTGATATCTGTGTCTGTCCCCTCCGTACCCTTGCGTAGATTATATTTGGTTTGAGCTGCCTTTTTATTCGGAGGCATGTTACAAATTCCAGAGATGGGGCTCCGTAAGCCCAATAGCACTCGCTCCTCCGAACTGCTCGACAAGTAAAACAAGTAGCACAGCCGGAACAAAAAGGGGAAAGTAAACTCCCCAAAATGGCACAAGCCACAGGCTAGTGAGTCAAAGGCACTGCCCGCAGTCCTCACTGGCTGGCTATATATAAGGAGTAAAGTAAAGTATAGCTCGCAATCACACTCTTTCTCCCAGCCCAGGCAATCTACAAAGTGCTATAGTCAGGGGATATTTTCGAGTGCCTTATGCCGGTGCCTTGCAAACTTTTTATTCGCACAGTGGCACTAATGTCAAATCAGGACAGCAGCCCGGCTTCTACAGGAAAACCATTCCTAAACTCGTGCCAACAGCTGCCACAAATGCAACCATATGCCACAATTATGCCAGCAGGTTCCAGGAGATACCACACTTCTCCTCTTCTCCACGGACCCTTCTACTCCGTTCCGTGTTTTATAGCCGGAGAGATGGGGCCAGAGATAAATGTACAGAAACAACACAGGCTTCCCACAGCCCTATATACTCAATGGGCTCAAAGGGCTCGCATGTTCTGGGTTCGTGAGTTCGTGCTTAACGTCGCCTCGGGACCAAATTAGCTGTCGGTCCGTAGCCGGCAGCACCTTCTCTCAGCTCCCAGCACCCGGCACCTCTCCGAGCTCTCTGCGCCGCACCACTCAGCTGCTCAGCACAGCTGCTCCGAGCTCCGCTCTCACCCACTCTCCCAATTCGAGTAAGGCACCCGAACTCACAGGCTCACGTCAAACCGACGCTGCAGTCTACGCGCAAATAGCGTTCAAGAGCAGCCGCTTCCGATGTGATTCCAAACCCTATTCGCTCTGTCTCCCCTCTCCTCACAAACACATATTGGCACAAGAGCAAGTGTGATGTGATAAACAAGGGGTTTCCCCTTCATGAAAGAACAAAACGTATGGCCCATTGGGCAAGCGAAAGCAAATTAGACTGGCAACAATATTAAAGGGCAATCCCTTATCTTCATGCAATGACGTTGAACTAAATGTGGCACCTCTGTGCATAATGGGAGGGTGTTTTGTATGCATGTTTCACTCGCGGTGTGTAATGTTCCCCAAATGACGTGAAAACACAATGCCTCTCAGTTCTGAACAACCCTCTTATCCATGGAGCTCTAAATCAAGCTGCCGTCGCCCCTTGCCCCCATAGTTTGTCAGTACGAGACGCACACAGTCAGAAAAATGCCCCACCAACATATTTAAATGTTGCACCAAGCACTTAACTGAGTGCCCAGTCACCCAAGAGGTGACCCAGAAATTAAGCAGTAGAGTGCTGCAAACACCAGACCAACTCCATGCTCACCACAGGGGTCTGGGATGATGGTACTGCAACATTCCTCTGGCGTCCTTCTGCGTGTCAGATTTCCTCATGCCAAGCGCCATGCTGTATAATCCATAATAAGCCGCAACTGAGCACGGGCGGCCGGCAGACTTAATAGGCTGGCACTAAGGATCACCAGCTGTTCATGCGCGTGAAGCGCCCGGGCTACAATCTTCCCAAAGGCTGCTGGGAACTGTGGTTCTCCCAGTAAACTGGCCTTAAACGTGTACTGCGTGCCTCTTTCTGCCCCAGCCCCAATTCCTGACAGTACTTCCTCTTGCAGGGTTCTTCCCAGGACCAGGCTTCTCCGGATGTCGCAAATGAAATTGGTGCACCAATCTGGCCGCATGAAAAGCACTTGCCGGCTGCCATGAACAGTCCACAGGCCCATAACCACACCACTGAATTAAATACCACAATACTTGTTGCCTTCTCCTTGAGTTCAAAATCTGCTTCACTTCATATTCAGCCTGCCCGTCCGGCATAATCACTGGAGGTCTTTGTGTACGCATACTAGGAGCTGCAGGTTTAAGCAGAGACACATGGAATACAGGGTGCATCTTGAAATTTGTAGGCAAACGTAATTTAACAGCCACTGAAGAGACACATTGTAATATTTCATAGGGACCAATAAATCTAGGTGAAAATTTACGTCGTCCTACCAGAGGCAAATTATGTGTTGATAACCATACTCGATCCCCCACCTTGTATTTTGGTCTTCCTGGCGTTACTTGTCTGCTTGCTTCTTATAGGCCGATTTGGCCTGTTCCAAATTGGATCGTGCCTTCCACCTAATGTCTAGAAGCAAATGTTTTCTTTCCTGTAGTACAGGAATCTGTTCCACATCTGGTAAACTCTCAAGTAGCATATTCTGCTCATGCCCATACAGATATTCGTTTGGGGCCATACCCAGCAAGGCATGTTTAGCATTGTTGTACATAAAATCTGCTAACCACAAGGCTCGTACCCATGACTCTATACCATCCCCACAAGTAACTGCGTACATACTGTTCTAATGTCTGGTTGACTCTCTCCGTCTGGCCATCTGTCTGGAGATGATAACTTGTAGACAGCGCGCAATCGATTCTTAACAAGCGGCAGAAGGCATGCCATAATTTGGAAGTAAATTGAAGCCCCCTGTCTGACACAACACTTCGAGGAAGTCCATGCAATCTCACGATATGCTGAAAAATAACTCAGCCAGTTGTCCCGCACCAGGTATACCAATACACAGTTATAACACAATAAAGGGACACAATCCCTGATTCAATTAACAATAGCAACAAGAGTCACATTACTCCATAGTGGCCCTTGTGAAAGGACCAATACGGAATACAACAGGGGATGCCCCAACCTTCAGAATGCATACAAAGGAGACAGTAGGATAGGGTGAAGTTCTATCTAAAGCTGCCTAAGTTCCCTCCAGTGCTGGGTTGCACTGGTGTGCCGCTTATCTAAAAGTAGACAGAATACGGAATGGAAATTTACCAAAATTCTAGTATGCAACTGAGGACAAATAAGGTTTTCAGGCTGGGGCAAACCAATACACGGCACAAAGTGAGCCTGTTTAGATAGATAATCTACCACCACCCAAATCGTATCATATTGATCATCGGGAGGAAAATCAGTAATAGAATCCATATTAATATGTGTCCAGTCCTTTCCGAGAGTTGGTAAAGGCTGTAGCAACCCCGCCTTCCTAGAATGGTCCACCTTGTTATGAACACACATTTCAAATCTCTGAATGTACTCAATGGTATCTTTCTTCAAACTCCACCACCGAAGACACTTTTCTACCATGCTTTGGATTTTCTCATGTCCTGCTAAAAGGGAGTTATGGTACCAATACAGGGCTTTCCTGTGTAGTTCATGAGTGGGTAAAAACAATTTCCCTGCATATTAAGGAAGACCTTCTCTAATGGTTTTCAAAGGGTCCCCCACTCCCCATTTCAACCCTTCCTGTTGTTTAATCCATTTCTTCACTTGTTCCAGCACTTTTTCAGTAATGGCCCCTATCACCTTCTCAGAGGGAATGATTGCCTTAACTTCTGTTACCACATTCTCTAGATGTTGTTGCCTTGTCAGAGCATCAGCCTTCCCATTTTTCTTTCCAGGTCAGAAAGTCACCAAAAAATCGAACTCATTGAAATATTATAACCACTGTAATTGCCTTGGACTAAGAGTTTGGGCTGTCTTACAGTACTGCAAGTTTTAATGGTCTGTTACCACCACCACCTGATGCCTCGCTCCCAACAAGTAATGTCTCCTTTCGAGAAAGGCATCCCTGATTGCAACGACTCTTTATCCGTAATTGAATAATTCTGCTTGTAGCTGGTAAGTTTGCAAGAATAGAAAGCCACTGGATTCCAGATCCCCTCCTCATCTTTCTGCGACAACACTGACCCCACAGCCACATTAGTGGCATCTGTTTCCACTTGAAAAGGCCTTCCCTGGTCGGGGTGTCTAAACACTGGGGCTGAAGTAAAAGCTCCCTTTAACTCTTGAAAAGCTCCTACCCCTTCCTTGTTCTAACTGAAACTTGTGGCATTTCTCAACAGCTCTGTTATAGGGGCAACAATCTGAGAAAAAATCTGAGAAAAATTTGAAATGAACCTTCTGTAAAAGTTGACTAACCCCAGAAAGGATTGGATATCTTGTATACATTGAGGAGCTGGTCACTCTGTGACTGCCTGCACTTTTGTCCTGTCCATAACAATACCTGTAGGGGTCAAAATCAAACCCAAAACCTCGACCTGCGTAGTGTGAAACGCACATTTCTCTTGTTTTACATACAATTGGTATTCCTGCAATCTTTTCAACACCACTCTCACATGTTCTACATGCTGTTCTCTTGAAGATTAATAAATTAGAATATAATCAATATACACAAGAACAAACACATCAATGAACTCACTGAACACCTCCTGCATGAAGTATTGGAAAGCGGCCCGAGCATTACACAATCCAAAGGGCATCACAAAATATTCAGAAAGCCCACATTTTGTTCTGAAAGCCGTCTTCCATTCATCCCCTTCTTTTATCTGTATCAAATGATAGGCCCCCCTCAAATCCAGTTTGGTATGTACCACCGCTGCCTTGACTTGGTCTAATAATACTGAAATTAATGGCAATGGATACCTATTCTTCACTGTCACCTTATTCAATGCCTGATAGGCAATACTACAAGTCCTGAGCGTTCCTTCCTTCTTGTGCACAAAAAAGGGATACTGGTGAAGTGGAATGCCTAATGAAACCCTTCTACAGCATCTCATCCAAATACTCTCTCAAGTGTTGATTCTCTGCCTCAGCCAAAGTGTATATCCTGCTACATGGCAACTTAGGCCCAGGTTCAAAATCAATTACACAGTCATAGGGCTGATGAGGGGGCAACTCACAGCCCCACCCTTGTCAAATACCCCCGCAAACTCAGTGTACTGGGACAGAATCCCTGTCCCCACTCTTCCAATCACCTGTGGTATTTGTACTCTGTCAGCCAAAAACATGGCAGGACCCATTTCTCCCTCATATGCCTCCCACACTCCTGTGTCTCAAAGAACACTTCGCTGGCGGCCTAATCAATCCATGGGTTGTGCTGAACTAACCATGGCATTCCTAAAATGAGACCAAATTGTGGGGCCGCTATCAAATCAAGCACAATTTTCTCAACATGCCCTGACCCACATTCATCTATAAGGGTTGTGTTTGTTGTCGAATAGGGCCAGAAATGAATGGTGACCCATTCTCTGATTGCACTCCCTCCACCTGTTGCTTGTCCTGCAGTGGCAACCTCAATTGGTCGGCCAAACCGATATCAATAACATTTCCTGTAGCCCCAGAGTCTAACATTGCTGACACCACCTGTTTAGTTACTGCAAAGATTAACGTCACCAAAATGCACAAATGTGAATTCTTGTTTCCAACTGTGTTTGCTAGCCAACCTGGGAACTTTCCTTCAGACGGGCTTGACACTTGAGTTCCCCCTAAATCCGGCCCAACCCTTTTCCCGTCTCCTCCTTGTTCCGGACCCCCACTGATCCCTTCTTTGGGGTATTAGGACAAGTCCGACTATAATGTCCTGGTTGCCCAAAATACAGGCATATTATTGGTCTTGCGCAATTCCTTCTCCGCTACCGGCAAGGGCCCTCTTACACTCCCAATTTGCCTAGGTTCTCCTTCTCCACTCCTGTTTCCTCTCCCCTTATCAAAACTTACAAACGGTAACACTTCTGATTTCTTTTTGTCCCTTTCACGTTCATTCATGCGGTGGTCGAGTCTTAAGGCCAGGTCAATCATAGCTTTACAGGTACTAGGTTGGGGCTCCACTTGTGCAATTGCATCCTTCAATTCCTCCCTCAATCCTTGATAAAACATCACTGTCTATTCTCTGCCAATCCATCTGAATTACAAGTCTATTGAACTGGGTCAAGTATGACACTAAGTCACGTGTTCCCTGCCTTAACACCAATAATTCTTTATCCTGCGCCAAAGACAGCCCACATCGATCAAATAACCTTCCAACCTCTTCCAGAAATCCCTCCCAGTTATACAGTTAGGGATCATCCTTCTGAACCAAGGGCATAGCCCATGCCGCAGCATCCCTGGTCAAATATGAAATTACAAATGCTGTCCTGGCCTGAATGCTTTTGAAAGCAGCCAGTTTGCATAGAAAGTGTAATCTACACTGGGTCAAAAACATAATATATTTCTGGGGATCGCCTGCGAACCTTTCTGGTGCCACCAATGGCACACTGCTCGGTGGTTGCACAATAACGGTATAGGTCCTGCCTGCCGTTACTGTGCCTGAGGGCCGGCAGTGGCTGTCTCCAAAGGAGTACCTTGAGCCACCAGCCCCTGCACTTGGGCATTCAAAGTGCTGGATTCCTGTCTTGCATGTGCTACTTCCAACTGAATCTCCTGCAAAGCCTTTAGCACTTCGGCTAAAGGGGGAGGATTCAACTCCATTTGGCCTGGGTGGTTCAAATATCCAGAAATCAGGGGCGGCTTATTCTGTCAAGAACCAAAAAAGGTGAGGGTGCGACACCCTCCCCTGAACCTCAGAAGCCGAAGAGATCGACCGCTCCCTCCATGGTTTGCACAGGCTCCTAAATGTTAGAATAACAGGTAACCACGAGGCAGCCAATCAGGGGAAGAGGGATTAGGGAGAGGTTGTCGATAGGTAGGGGGTGGTAGGAACACCAGAAAGAGGGTAAGGAAAACCTAAGTTGGATGGGTATGGGGGAGTTTAGGGAAAGGAAACACACATACCATGTGTTCACACTCCTGACCTATTCCTACCAGTAACCCTGCATGACATAAGTACATAAAACCTATCTGCATCATTCTACATGAACGTTTTCCCTTCTTACTGCAGTGTGGAGTTTCCAACATGTAACATGTGGCATGAACGTATTTTACCCTGAGAACATGACACATATAGCATAACAAAACATGAAGGCTGCAACATCAACTCCGAACCACATGAAAGCACATAACATTAGCCTTCCTGCTAACTTGCACATTAAACAGAGAATGCTTTGCAGCACATGTAACACATATTGGCACAAGAGCAAGCGTGATGTGACACACAAGGGTTTTCCCCTTCATGAAAGAACAAAACACATTGCCCGTTGGGCAAGCAAAAGCAAACTAGACTGGCAACAACATTAAAGGGCAATCCCTTGTCTTCATGTGATGCCGTTGAACTAAACGTGGCACCTCTGTGCATAATGGGAGGGTGTTTTGTCCGTGTGTTTCACTCGTGTCGTGTAATGTTCCCCAAATTACGTGAAAACACAACGCCTCTCAGTTCCGAACAACCCTCTTAACAATGGAGAGCTAAATCAAGCTGCGTCGCCCCTTGCCCCTAGAGTTTGTCAGTGCGAGCCGCACACAGTCAGGAAAATGCCCCACCAACATATTTAAATGTCGCACCAAGCACTTAACTGAGTGCCCGGGCCCCTGAGGGGCGACCCGGACATGAAGCAGTAGAGATTTGCACACACCGGACAGACTCCATGCTCACAGCCGCGGTCCGGGATGAAGGTACTGTAACATTCCTCCAGCGTCCTTTTGTGTGTCAGATTTTCTCATGCCAACCGTTGCGACTGCCCGTGCTGGATAATCTTTAATAAGCCGTACCTGAGAATGGGCGGTCAGTAGACTAAATAGGCTGGCACTAATGATCACCAGCTGTTCATGCGCGTGAAGCACCTGACTACAATCTTCCCAGAGGCTGCTGGGAACTGTAGTTCTCCCAGTAAACTGGCCTTAAACGTGTACTGCATGCCTCTTTCTGCCCCAGCCCCAATTCCTGACAGTTGTAGAGGTGGAGCTAAGTACCTCCACCCAGAGCTCTGCCCGCATACTGCCTATATGTTAGGAGCCAGAGTGTGCAACACGTGCAGTGCCAGTAAGAATGCCTATACCGCAAAGAATCATGGAAGTAAGGTACCCATTGAGGAAACCATATATGCATTCACAAAAATATGATGGCCATTTGAATGAAATCCCGGAGGAAGTATGAAAATAAGCGAGAAAGGAGACTGGTGATGTCATGGAAAGCAGAACAGATGCATCCAGATCAGAAGTAATAAAGATAAGAAACATTTTGGGCTTGAGATGAAGATGCTCATTCTACAGAAATAATGAAGAAGATACCAAGTCATTTTACAATTGTACAGAAGCAGTAAGGCAAGTACGGAAAAGTTTTTTTAAAGCTGGCTACGTAGTGAATAGATTGCAGCAATGCGCAAACGTATGTGCATAGGAATGTATGGACTGTGGATGTTCCACAATGTACTTTAGCAGAGTGTGGACCCCTTGAATACAAAGGCTTTTTTCAGTGTGGCACAGTTGGAAAACACAGTTAATGACGGAGATGAATCCAAGAAAGGCTTGGCTGGCCCAGCACCAAGAAGTCATAGCCACCATGAGCCTAAATGTTCATGAAGTAGTTACAAAACGTGTGAAAAGAACAAACTCCTGTTTGAGGTGTGTTGCAAGAACATTAAATGTGTCAGAGGTTCATCATTTAATAGTATGTAACACAGCAAAATGCTCTGAAACATGGTTTCCAGTCACATGGTCGGCTCACAATAGATACTGGGTTGAGCTGCATCGAAACCAAGAAACAAAATATGTCTATACTCCCTTTTATTCTCAGTCACAGAGAACATTTACAAGGCCAATGTTCAAAGGCTAATTGACTGGCAGACAGCAAGAGTGATGATAGATGATGGATGGTAGATGTCAGGCTAATCCGGTGGGAAGCTATGGTTGAGACCAGCGCACAAGCACCTGGGTGCCAGCCCGCTTGCTACTAGCGTGTGTGGAATACTACAGAGGGCTACAAGGGTGCCAACCAATTATAGATGGCCACGCACTAGAGAGCCCTATAGTTTGTACAACCAATAGGATGTTATATATTTGATGACATTCATAGCAACTTGCACTAGAGCAGGGCTTAGTTGCCCAACTGATGTTAGAGACCCAATCACTTTACATGACAAGTATGGAACATATACCTAGATGTTCCCTTTAAGCCTATCACTTTCCCAAGTAGGTTTGTGTAGTTTGCCACGTTGATTGACGTCAATGATGATGAGTTTTTACTATATTAACTGTATTTTTTATGAAACTCGTTGAGTGAGAAAATCGGGCGCATGTCCATTGGTGTTTGTAGTACTCCCTGTTTTAGACAATTGAAAATAAAACAGACTTACTTTGCCAACTTCCTGAGTCAGTCTGATTATTGATGTTTGAGTATATTCTGCATCCCCATTCATCTCAAAGTATTGCTAACTCGTCTTAAAGGGCCTTATGTCGGATACATGGGTTCACGTGGTAGCAGAGAGATGATGGTTAAAGACACATCGATCGAGTAGGCTTTTAAGGGTCTTGGAATATCGAATATCCTCTGCCATTTAGCCTGGAGGAATGTGAAGCTCCCTGTAGATAGCAGCCATTAGTAAAACTTGGAAGTCACTAAAAAGATAGGTTGGGCTGGTCCCTCTTTCACGGAATCCCCCTCCCGGTTTCTATGGGAAGCTGGGTAGACCGAAGGCTGAAGCGGCTGGTTGAGGATGAGGCGAACCCGAGGGTCAAAAGCTGAAAACGCGAATCGTGAGTAGATTGAGAGAGGTGGCAAACAATGAATGAGCATTGAGTGGGGAGAGTGATAACGAGGAAAGAGCAACGGAGGATTGGTGAGGTATATTTTTTTGGTTATAAGACGAAGAGCGTCATAGTTTAAGTTGTGGATGAGGAGCGATCCACAAAATAAGCCCATAATCCTTTGTCAAGATGTATTAAGAAGAAGTTTTTTTAAATTCCAATTGGACATAAATAGGCTATGAATGATCAAGGATCATTAAAGAAAACAACTTATACTCCGATCAAAGTCCTTTTTAGGGACAGGAAAGAAAAGCCACAAGGAGCATTGGCGGAGATTATTGTTGGAGCCAGCCAGTCTGTCTGTCTGTGTATTATCTGTGATGTATATGGTACAGAAATGATGAAATATTGAAGAACGAAAAGTAATATATTGTGGTAAAAGGCTGAAATCTGATTATTTGTGTATTTAGTTGACTGATGGTGTTCATTGAATAGGTAGATTGTAGTATAGTGAAACACAGAGGTTTGGAGCTGCAACAATTGGTGCACACTCATATTGTATTATTTTTCTGAAAGGCATTTATTTGTGTAAAATAACAGTGAGTATTGACAAGTCTAGTGTGACTAGTCATGAAGGAGGATATTACTCTACCTATACACTTGTGCAGACAGCTGCCAAAACACGCACCCAAACCTAAGCAGTACAGTGCAGAATGGGTTAAGGGCACGGCAGATAAAATGTTCATGCCATGGCCACAGGGGGGATTACTGTCCAAAGCAGTTTTGCAACTCATGACGACATACTTGCATGCAGCAGGAAAAAAGCTAGAAAAGATGTTAGCTAGCTTAGAGCTTTGGAAGATGTACCAGGAGGAAAGGGAAGACCCACCTCCTGAAGACTGGATGTTTAACCAGTGTAAAGAGGGGGTGTTGAAAGTTCTGCTCCCCCTTCCGCGCCTTAAGTAAATGGCAATAGTACGAAAGATGACGAATTATATCCATTAAGAGAGCTTAAGGCAGCGACAGGGTGTAGCCACTCGACACATAAGACACCTGCATGTAGCAGCAACGAGAGTCCAGAAAGGGATGTGATCCCTAAAGTCCCACGGGACAAGGACAGAAGTGACCGACCAGGTATGTCTTTAGATATAGAAAGAGAAATAAAGAGATGGAAAGGAGAGAAAGACACAGCTGACGAGGTAGCGCTCATGCAGAACGAATGGATGGGAGGTCAGATATTGCTCAAACTTGATGGGAAGAGCTTTGAGGAAGTAAGGCAAAAGGAAGATCAGGAAGAGCAAGATAAAAAAGACAGGGGACTAGGGAAATGATTGAAAGAAGACGAAGCTAAAAGAAAGAGTAGACAAAGGCAGGAATAACTATATTAAGATGAACAGTTGAGAAAGCAAGTGAGAGCAGAGGAGCAAAGAAAGTATGACAACAGGCAAAAACCAATCAAAGAACGAGACAGGCTAGACAAGAAAAGGGAAGAAGAGGAGGAACAGAAATTAGGAGATAAAAGAATGCAAAGAAGAAGAGATGAAGGAGTGCGTAGGGCAAATGAGAGAAGAGAGGTGAAAATACAGGAAGAACAAAGGGTTAGGGAGGAAGCTAAGAAACAAAGAGAATTTGGCAAGGAAATTGAATGAAAGAGAAGGCAAACGTCATGCGACATTGATCGCATAGAGAAAGAGTTAATGTAGTGGCATGGGAAGACATAGAGGATTTCTTCCCAACACAAGAACCAAGGCCAGGACCCTCTAGAGTAGAATTAGAAGATCATTTTGATATAGGAGCTATTGGAGATAGAATCGAGAAGGCTTATGAAAAGATGAGGACAAAAAGTAAATTGAGAAATAAAGGGAAAGACAATCCATTTGAAGGTACTCAGTCGAGAGGCAATGAGGGGGGTCTGTTCAGCCTCGAGCATAGAGCCTTGTCTTTGGACAAATTCACGTTAAACAGAGACAAGAAAGATGAAAGCCATACTGGTTTCGGGCCAAGATGTGTCAGGCGAAGAAAGGGAAACCTTGCATGAGGAGGAGGGAGCTAGTACATGTGGTCCCGATGGGTGTTCTCCAACGGATAAAGAAGTGAGATGGTCGGATCTGGACCTACCTAAATCGAGGACAGGACAGTTATTGACTCCTAGAATAGGGGGTGTCACTGTTGAGGGTGGGAATCCTTTCATTGGTACAGGAATAGGTAGTATCCAAAATAGGACAGCTCACTAGGTGACTTTATGTGTTCAGTACTATCTGTGACTCCCAATCCTCGAGAGGAACTGACGGTTGACGTCACTATCGAAGGCAAATCCTTTCTTTTTTAGTAGACATGGATGTAAGTCGCTCATGTATATGAGAGGGAACATTTTCATTGTCGAGTAATGCCATGAATGCTCAAGGATTCTCAGGAGCTACAAGTAGAGTTCATTTTACTGAAGAATTGCCAGTCTCTATAGGAGAATGTGATATGTCTGTCACATTGTTGTATTCACGGCAAACACCAGTTAATATACTGGGCCGAGATCTAATGACCAAACTAAATATGACAATCTCCTTCACTGATGAAGGCATAGTGTGTTCAATGCCAGGAATACATTATATAAACATGGGCGAATTTATCATGGCATTTACAGGGTAAATAGCCATACGAGGCGTACCATTAGAACCAGAAGTGTTTTGCTAAGGGGTATGCATTTTGTTCACATGGCTACCTGGTATAGTGGGTAAGACTATGAGAATACCTGATGAATTTCTCTTCAGGCCAGAGATTCCCATGGACAAACGGGGGGACAGGTTTTTCCCTTAGAGTTGCAAGCAGCTATAGTACGAGGAGAATCAGCTGTGCTCATAGGATTTGACGATGATGGCAGATCATGGAGTACTGTGATTGCTATTGGAGAGGATAACAGATTGACTGACTTCACTGATGAGGACATATTTAGAGATGACCCGTCAGACAACGAGGTAGTATTCGAGATGAGCATTACATATTGGGTTAAGGCAGAAAGACGCAAGGTTCCACAGAGAATGATGATAGTGCGACAGCGTCCCACATTTTCTGATGTAGATATGGCGAAAGTGCCTGTTTCTTTATGCACTACAAGTCCCTATGACGTAGGCCTATTAAAAGGGGTTGGAGAAGTCAAGATCAAACTGAAAGCCAGGAGCAATTTTACATCGAGCGAGGCAGTATCCCATGTCTTGAGAGGCAGACAAGAGTATTTTTAAGACAATATCTGCCTAGATGGATCAAGACATTTTAGTGACGTCAGAGTCACCATGCAATACTACTGTGTACCCTATCAAATTTAAGGGGGGTCGTGGCATTTCATTCAAGATATGAGACCGATTAACCAAATTGTAGATGCTGAATTTCCTCTAGTTCCTAATCGAGCGACGATATTGTGTAGTATCCCTATTGAGGCGTGATATTTCACTATGATTCATTTGAAAATGTGTTTTTCTCAATCCCGTTGCACAAAGATTGTCAGGTTCTGACATCATTTACGTTCCATCAGACTAAGTTGAATAGCACAAGATTGCCCCAAGTGTATCGTGAGTCTCCATCGATTTTCAATAGGGTCCTGCAGATGGACTTAAGCAATGTTGATTTGCCAAGTGTCGTGTTGCAATAGGTAGATGATATTTTGGTCTGCAGCACATCAGAAGAAGAGTGCAGATGTGATATGTTATATATAGGACAGTTAATCTCACATGAAGGAAAGAAAGCTACACCTGAAAGGGCTGAGGCAATTCTGAAAACAGCAAAAGCGCACACAATTAAGCAAATGCAACAGTTCCTAGGACTGTGCAATTATGTCAGAGCATGGGAATTTGATTATAGTTCTTACACAAAGCCATTGTTGCAAGCCCTGAAAAAGGCACAGCAGATTCAAGAATACATTGTATGGACTGAGGAGATGGAGGAAGGGTTTGATGAGCTAAAAAAGGCAATTTGAACAGCTCCTGTTTTAGGGTTTCCCAATTATTCTGAGGAATTATTTTTATTTTCGCACACGAATGGAACAGTTATGACAGCAGTGCTCACGCAGAAAGCTCTGTTGGGGTACACTCCTCTAGAATATTACAGTGGGATTTTAGACCCAGTGATGAGGGGTCACTTCGCTTGTGAAAAATCGTTGGCAGCCGCTGCATTCGCTATTGAGAAGTCTGCCAGCATAGTAATGGGGTGTCCCATGACGTTATTTGTTGAACATGCTTTTTTTGCTGTTTTGGAAAAACCAAAAGGTACACTGACATCTCAAAGAGCTTCTTCTAATGAGGTAATTATATCAAATACAGCGATTAAAATAGTTAGATGTAAGACGGTGAATCCTGCCACGTTTGTAGCTGAACCACTGGCAGTGGATGAGCAGGCACATGATTGCTCAAATTATGAGGAATTCTATGATGAGTTCCCAAGGGTAAATGAAAACACTTTGACAGCAGCAGAGATTCTCTTTATTGATGGTTCTTCAAAAATCGATCAAACTGATGGACAAAGGTATACAGGTGCCGCTGTGGTAAAACAGAGGGCTAACGGGGAATTCGAAGTAATGACAAGTGTGCGACTACTGTCTCACTTTTCAGCGCAGGCTGCAGAATTAGTGGCACTGATTGCCATGCTGGAGAAACACGCAGACCAGGAAGTATCAGTGTACAGTGACTCCACCTACGTGACATCAACAGTACACGCAGGGCAATACACGTTGGAAAAGGAGGGGTTACCTCTGAGCGGATGGCACTGCAGTGCAACATGACGCCTTATTGGACAGACTTATTAAAGCACTGCAACTCCCAGTAGCGATTGCAATAGTTAAGTGTGCCACGCACACTAAGAGAACAGACTTTATTGCACACGGAAACCAAGCCGCAGACGAAGGGCCTCATTACGACCCAGGCGGTAAGTTACCGCCTGGGCCGTGACTTTACCACCATGGCGTAAACTATGTTTACGCCATGGTGGTTGGCGGACTTACCGCCCCATTCCGAGGTTGGCGGAGCGGTAAGTCCCCAATCCCCATTTACCCTTCCCCATTCCCATTTTTGCCCCATAGGGCATAATGGGAGTGGGGAAGGCGTTAATTACGCCACCGTAAATTACGGTGGCGTAATTAACTCCATGGTCCCTTAGCGCCATGGATTTTAACACCTGCTAAAAGCAGGTGTTAAAACCTCCATGGCGCTAAGGGACCTCGTACTCAGGCGGTAAGGGTCGGCGCTGTTTACGCCGGCGTAAACCCCTTACCGCCTGAGTCGTAATGAGGCCCGAAGAGGCCAAAAGAATTGCATATTCACCTGATATAATGAGTTTTGATACGCCTGATGTGAAAGAGAGAATGGTGGTGATGATGATTGTGAATGAAAGCTTTAACAATTTCTCGAAAACACAATTGATGGAAGTTCAAGGTAGAGCCCCACAGGATGAGAAAGAGCTGTAGACATGGAGGTGGTGTTCGTTATCCCCTTCTGAGGCACTGTGGTGACAGGAAAGCACTGGTAAACCAGTGATGCATGTAGCCTTATTAAGGGTAGCCTTAGAACAGCTACACTACCCTGCGCATGTTTGTCACTAGCGAAAGCCTTGCAGCAACCATTGCGGAGGACTGGTTTGTGCTGAACCTGTTAGAACACGTTGCTTTTTATGTAGTAAATTGTATCATATGTCAACATTTTACTGCTGGGCACACACTGCAAACAGTTGGAGGAGTTATTCCTCGACCAACTGGTCCTTTTCAGCATTTACATATCAACTATGTTGATATGCTGCAGGTCTGTAATGGTTATAGGTATATGATAGAGTGGTGGTGTGCCCCTTCTCTAGGTGGATTGATGCCAGTCGATGCACACACCCTGATGCCACTTGCGCTGCAAACTTTTTAGTCCGAGAAGTATTTCCTAGATGGGGAATATGTGAGGCGTATAGATCAGATATTGGCCCCCATTTTGTCAACGAAGTGTTCAAGCAAATTAGTTTATTGCTCAGCATAAAACATACATTTTCTTCTGCTTATCACCTGCAAGCGAATGAGATATGTGAGAGACTCAACGGTCTGTTCAAAGAGAGGATAGCTAAGCTAAAGCTAACGTTGAAAAAAGGATGGCTGCATTGCTTGCCCCTTGCATTATATGCATTGAGGAATCAACCAGGCTCTGACCATCACCTCACGCCCCGTGAACTTGTTACGGGGAGGCGAATGAGAACGCCTCTCACTCCTCCATTGAGGAATAGAAGTGATGCCCAGACAACCGCAGAATTGTTAGGAAATGAGCTACATGCCTACTTAACTTGTATGACTGCAAGTATCTCTGTAATTTCAGACCAAGTCAAGCAGATGGGGTGTCGGTCTCAGAGCACAAATGAAGACCATACAGCAACCAGACCTGAGGAACTACAGGTCCCAAGACTATTTCCAGGTGATAAAATTCTAATCACAAATTTTACACGAAAGTGACACAAGCCCAGATTTAACAGCCCTTTCATAGTGGAGGATGCTACCCCATCGGTAGTAAAGGTCCTAGGGAGACGTGCTTGGATGCACCTGGGAGAATTAAAGGACTATGCTGGAGAGACCACTGCACCCCCACTCCATTCAGAAGCAAGCCACGGAGAAGACGTTCAGCACGTGCAGACTAAATCGATGGCGAGGAAGAAGGACGCAGAGACTGTCCACGAGACAGACAAAGAGTACATTGGACTGTGGCTCGTTCAAGACACATTTTGTAGCTGCTAGGCAAGGAGTGAAAAAGCTATTGTTCTTGGGCCGCAGGAGTTTGCTAAATATTGGACTGGGGAATAATTGAGATCCTAAAGAAGAAAAATGCCAAATCTTGAATTCATTTTTGACGACTGGAAGAGGGACCAGTTTCCAGATTCCTTTCTTACAAAGTTTCTCTTTGGAGGCACCCATGGTGGTGTCTGATGGCAACACTTATCGGCTCCTTCTTGCTGTTTTCCTCTTCATTCTTCGTGCATATCCTGCATTGGTTGGGAGAACTTGTGACATTCACCTGTTTCTACAAGATCCTAACAATTGTCCCATCGTGAGGAGACTGCTCTCAGGTATCATTGAGTAAATCCTCCAGCTACCTGACTATTGTACGGAAAGTACAGATGGTCCTATCTGACGAAGACGCTCACAAACTACTTGGAATAATCTTTTATTATTTTCTTCAAGAGCATCCTTATCTTGTTGGACAACATACCAATATTCGAGCATTTCTGCAAGATCCCATGAATCGACCTGCAATAAATTGGCTGCTACGCGAGATAATCGAGCAGATTCAGCTACTACCTAAGCATCTGACAAACTTGCCTGATTAAAGTTATTTTTTCCTTCCTTAAAGTAATCACAGGCAAGATGGGAAATATTGACAGCAATAATAATGTGGTGAACAACACGACAGCATCACGATGTGCGAGAAGCCACTGTTGCTGGAGATGGATGTATTAGTATATAATATATACATTTATCATATTCATCTGTTTCATTCTGTTTCTCACGATACACACTGTTTATTAAGTTGGTCCATAGAGAGCAGTGGTTCCTAAGTATCTTCCTATGCAGAAGGAAGGTACAGATATAGCAGTCATACGATAGCCAAGGCCCTGTGTGATTGTTCCTACACCAGTGGCTCATGTAAAGACACAGATTACACAAATGTCCCGATGGTTCCTCCAGTAAGAAGGAACTATCCTGATATACTTCATGAGATGATCATGAGGCAAAAAAGAGATCCAAGAGAAGTGCAAGGGAGGATGATCATGATTTTAATGACTACCTAGATAGCACAGCACATTTGGGGAATAACATGTGGTATCAGCATATGAAAGAGGTGGGGAAGAGTACCTCAGAGGAGGAATGATATGTGTGTGCACTCCCGCCTTATACTATGGGAAAGCCTAAGATATTCATAGCTGTTGAAATAGATGGTCGGACAGCACATTGCCTATCTCACATAGCCCTCTGCTGGGTAAGAGGTCAGTTCATGGGCAGAACAGCATCCTTGGTATGGGCAACAGAATGGTCGGATCCACACGAAGATGAGTATGTCCAAGACACAAAGACAAGAGCAAGAGAGCACACCAGAAATCATGTGATAATATATGAACAGCCTGGAGTGAAAGGAGCTGGAATCAGATGGGAAGTGAACAGAAGACTTGAAAGCCCAGGAAAAATTGCAGAAGAAATTTCAAAGATGGAAGGAAAGAGGCCAGATGCAGATCTGGGGATCAGTACTGTCTCCAGACAGATGGGAGGAAGGTGTGATTATCTGCAGAGCCTCGGTAGAAATTGGTTACTGCAAACCAACCATTGACATTGTGGAAAACAGATGCAAACCTTTATGGCCAAAACTTGCAAAACTACTGACATGGGTCAAAGACAAAGGGCATCCTTTACAGAGAGTGCCTCTGGACAATGCAAAATTGTGTTTCAGAAACAATGGCACAAGAAAGGTTGGAGGGAATCAAAATGGTGGTCAAGTCTTTGATGTGCCATGAATGAGCATCGGGACAGCAGTGATAATGGATCACTACTGGGCCTGTGGATCCAGAGCTTACGTGAACCTGCCCAGAGATTGGGGAGGACAGTGTTCTATAGTGATCGTCCATGTTCTAGCATTGATGATTCCAAAAAGTGACCTGAACATTCGCGAATTTCCAAAAGCAGATGCTCACCTGAGGAAGAAGAGATCTGCTGAGCTACTGAATCGAATGAAGAGAGAGAATTGTTTTTCTGCCAAGTCAGTAGAAGTGTTTCATTGAATTCCATATGAACACAGACTTCATCGATATTCACGATAATCTTTACGCCCAGGATCCAAACAACAGCAAATACCAAGTGGTTACAGATAACCAGGTGGGAATTGTTACAGACGATTAACACTACTATAAAGGGATTCAATGATATCAAGGAAGAGCTGAGAGCCATACCACTGATGACTCTTCAGAATTGATATGTCCTGGACATGATCACACCTATGGATGGAGGTGTTTGTGCCAAAATCAGAGAATCAAGTTGCACATTTACACCTTCTCATGATGACGAGAACAGCACCTTGACAGAGGCCATAACGCTGCTGACTAAAGTACATGCCCAGATGATAGACGAAGTTGAAGACAATGCTGATGACAGTTGGATGGGATCAATCTTCTCATGGGTCCCACAATGGATGGCGGACATGGTCAAGTTCCTTGGAGCCCTGATAGTGATAGTTTTGCTTAGATTTTGTGTGATCAGAATAATAATCTCAAAATGCAAGAAGACTGCAAAGAAAGCTGTAGGAATGAAGATCGTGATTGATGTCGAATCAGGACTCAGATCTAAGTAACTGACAGATGAAGAGATCAGAGACTACGTGAAGGCCAGTATCCATGCACCTGAGGGAACAAAGTTCCTGTACCTGAGGAACCACAAGAAGTTTGTGGGGAGGTGCATCAGGATGCTCAGGTCCAAGGCGCAGGAGCGATGCAGAACCAACCACCCCCTCAATGGTCTCCGTGCCTGCAAGTCTAGGCTTACACAGACCTCCTCAACCAGAGCGGGGAAGGAGGGTTAGGGTCTCAATGTTTGGATAGGTAGGGGGTTGTAGGGTAACCGGATTGAGGGTTAGGGAGAGGTTGTGGATGGGACTGGGGGATTTAGGGTAAAGCCGTTGATTGCACACTTTTATTTAGCCAATGGTTTGGCTGGCATATTAGAGTGGCTAGTGTAACTGTCCCAACACCTTTACATGTAAAGGGGTTCCCCTACACACATTACTACAGAGTCTAACATGAACCTGTTCACTTTATCATAGAGGTAGACTACCATATCACAGATGACTAACAATCACAGGCATGAGCCCATGTACACTAACACAAGGAGTGGTCAACATGCACTTGCACACTTAGCTTTTTCAGCCTTTAAGTCCTGTCCTGCAAGGGCTGTCAAGTCCTGTGCCACGTCCTTGAAGTCTGAGGGTCTGGTTCAAACTAAAAGAAAACAAAAGACAAGCATTAGCGTATGCTTTCAAGTTTGGTGGTCACTTGCTCTTCACAACACATTCAACATGCATCCTGCACTCGGTATGCTTGAGGTTTTCAGATTCAAATTGTGTACGCTGCCGCACGTGCCTTATGACAACTAATATCAGCTGTTTGCCAAACACAGTCTTTCCTCAGACCGACTGTAAATAAACAACGCGCTTTCATCTCATGCGCCTTCTGGGCGTAACGTTCCACGAGGCGAAAGCACGCGGAACTCCGCACAAGCACCAAACTGCCTTGGTTTAAATTATCCTCTGTAGTTAGTAACATATGCAATGCTTTCCCCTGAAAGCCCACCCACTTAGCTCTGTTTGGTGGCACAGGGGCTCTGGAGGGGCTGGTAAATGCCCCTGCGCTTCCCCCTCACTCCCACAAACTCCTTGGGCTAAGCGGTACTTATCTGTCAAAGGCGAGGGGCCAGATTGCTGCTCCGGAGGCTCTGAGCCCCTTGTGTGTGATTTACACGTCCTGTCTCTCCAATGTCTCAAGCACAAGCCCCGTGCCTCGGGACTTGCGCATGTGTGTCTGCGCGCCACAAGCAACACGGCTTCCTATTGGCTCACGGTCCCGCAGGGCATGCTGGGTAGTGTAGTCCTGGCATGCCTTTCCTGGGATTTGTAGTTTTGAGTGATTTTAGTCTACAGAAAGGGCAAAGCAGTCTTCTATAAGGCTGTAAGCCCTCAAACAAAGGTTTCTTTACAGGATCAAGTCCAACAGCCCCAATAGTTCTTGGTCCATGGCCAATCCTGACAAGATGGATCTATTGCAGTCCTACTGGACAATGCATGCTTATCTCCTGGAATAAGGATGAGCATGTGAAGGCAGCAGGATGCTTGAAAGGCGTCATGAAGATATGGGTCCCAAAGAAGCAGTTCTTCAGACAAGGATGTCTAGATGTGAAGATTGATGAGAGAGCGGTCAATGAATCACCCAGAGGGGGGAGTGCAGAGGTGGAGCCAAGTACCCTCACCCAAAGCTCCGCCCCCATGCTGCCTATATGTTGGGAGCCAGAGTGTGCAACACATGCAGTGCCAGTAAGAATGCCTATGCCGCAAAGAATCATGGAAGTAAAGTACACATTGAGGAAACCATAAATGCATTCATGAAAATATGATGGCCATTTGAATGAAATCCCAGAGGAAGTATGAAAATAAGTGAGAAAGGAGACTGGTGATGTCATGCAAATCAGAACTGACGCATCCAGAGCAGAAGCAAGAGGCTGACAAATTTAAATATTCTATGAGATCTGAAGACGAAGTAATAAAGATGAGCAACTTTTCAGGCTTGCGATGAAGTTGCTCATGCTACAGAAATGATGAAGAAGATAACAAGTCATTTTATAATTGTACAGAAGCAGTAACACAAGTAGGGAAAAGTATTCTTAAAGCTGTCTATGTAGTGAATAGATTGCGGCAATGCGCCAACGTATATGCATAGGAATGTATGGGCAATGGATGTTCCACAACACACTTTAGCAGAGTCTGGACCCCTTGAACAGAAAGGCATTTTTCAGTGTGGCAGAGTTGGAAAACACAGCTAATGGCGGAGATGAATACAAGAAAGGCTAGGCTGCCCCAGCACCAAGAAGTCAAGGCCACTGTGACCCTGGATGTTCATGCAGTAGTTACAAAACGTGTGAAAAAAACAAACTCCTGTTTGAGGTGAGGTGCAAGAACATTG
This sequence comes from Ambystoma mexicanum, assembly GCF_040938575.1. Lineage (NCBI taxonomy): Eukaryota > Metazoa > Chordata > Amphibia > Caudata > Ambystomatidae > Ambystoma > Ambystoma mexicanum. The sequence continues at coordinate 1,095,699,772 of NC_090929.1, forward strand.
AAGACGTCAGAGGTTCATCATTTAATAGTATTTAATACAGCAAAATGCTCTGAAACATGGTCTCCAGTCACATGGTTGGATGAAAATAGATACAGGGTTGAGCTGCATCAAAACCAAGAGACAAAGTATGCCTATACTCCCTTTGAATCTCAGGCACAGAGAACATTTACAAGGCCAATGTTCAAAAGCTAATTGACTGGCAGATGGCAAGAGTGATGATAGATGTCAGGCTAATTAGGTGGGGAACTATGGTCAAAATCAGGCCACCAGCACCTGGGTGCCAGCGTGCTGCTAGTGTGTGGGGAATATTACAGAGGGATGCAAGGATGCCAACCAATTATAGAGGGTCACGTAATAGAGAGCCCTATAGTTTGTATAACCAATAGGACAACGTGTATTTGATGACGTTCATAGTAACTTGCACTAGAGGAGAGTTTAGTTGCCCCCCTGATGTTAGAGACACAATCACTTTCCCTGACAAGTATGAAACGTATACCTAGATGTTCCCATTAAGCCTATCACTTTCCCAAGTAGGTTTTTGTAGTTTGCCACATAGATTGGCATCAATGATAATGAGTTTTTACTATATAAACTGTATTTTTTATGATACTTGTTGAGTGAGAAAATCGAGCGCACGTCCATCGATGTTCGGTGTACTCCCTGTTTTAGATAATTGAAAATAAAACAGACTTACTTTGCCAACTTCCTGAGTCAGTCTGATTATTCATGTTTGAGTATATTCTGCATCCCAATTGACCTCAGAGTATTACTACCTCGTCTTAAAGGGCCTTGAGTCGGATACACGGGTTCACAGTAGTACTAGATGAACACACAAGCAGAGATTGTGTCATCCACAGCCGCCGCAACCACACTACTGGTGCCTCCTTGGATTTTCTCAGCTTTTGGAGTGACCAAATTGGTCAAGTCAGACAACGGTCCTCCGTTAACCAGCAAAGTCTTTCGCAACTTTGCTGCATACATGGGCTTCCAGCACCGTAAGGTTACCCCTCTCTGGCCCCAGGCACATGGGGCTGTGGAGCGTTTTATGGCGAATGTCAAAAGGGCAATACGCATTGCAAACTTCACCCACATGCCTATTGCACAGTCATTAAATCAATTACTGCGGGACTATCGCAACACCCGAATGACTCTACAGGAACAGGCCTGGCGAGTTAATGTTTGGCTGCTCCTTGCACTCAAGATTGCCTCATGAAGGCCAGGTGGCAGAGGTGGACGAGAATGAAAGCGAAGTAAGGAGAAGGGACGACCAGACAAAAGAGAGGATAAAAGAACATGCTGACAAAAGGAACAGAGCACAAGTTGCAGACTTGGGAATAGGAGATCAGGTCTTGGTGCATCAGACACAATCCCACAAGGACCTCCCGCCTTTTGACCCCCAACCATTGACCGTCATTCATGTGAAAGGGGCCACATTGACAGCTGAGAGGGAGGGATAGACAGTAACAAGGAACAGCTCACTATTCAGAAAAGCAGGCAAGGGCAGACCACGAGGGCTGCGGATTTGGAGTGAGGAATAGGACTATGTAAGGGGCACATCGGGGTACTCAGGATATGAGGATGAATCGGAAAGGGAGGAGCAGGCCTCAGTTGAAGAAGCTCCAGAGGAAGGGAATGCAGCTCCTCATGCTGCACCATTCGAAAACCAAGACAGTGGATCGAGGAAATGGGCTAGGACAATGTTATTTTGGGGGACGATGTAGCATCGCTGTAAGTCACCTGATGAGGGACACAACGATACGTGTACAGGGTCAGCTGATGTGAGCATGCATGGCGCGCTTATAAAGCAGTCTTGATGTAACCTCACCAGTGTGTGGATGTGTATTCTTTGGCTGCCCGTTTCAAATTGATCAAGGAAATTTCCCAATGTTGTTTTCAAAATTGCCTCCGAAGAATGATCATACCTGTTTAAAAAATGCTCTGCCAATTTCAGCTTTAGCCAAGGACACTGTTATCCAAGACCATTTTCCAAAGAACCATGCCATGGCAATTTCACACAGAACCCAGGAAACTACCATGTAAGTTTAACTTTGTCTCATGATCTGTAGCAGTTTCACACTTCCCCCAACAAAAGACGATGCCAGTTTTAGAGCTACTCCCTTCCCAGGCCCTCTGTACGGCTCTGGCTTCTCATTTCATCTCTAAAACTCAGGACATCCTGTCCTCCCTCTCTTCCTCTCCCCCTGCCCCCTCTACTCCCTGCTCTTCCTCTGGCCCTTCTTCGACCACCTCTCCTCCCTCCTTCTCTGCCTTTCCCCTGTTCTCCCCAGATGAGGTTTCTAGACAAGTTCGATCTATGAAGGTCTCATCAAAACAGGTTCATCCTTGTTCCTCCAAAACCATCAATGACCACATTGACTCCCTGGCTCCTGCTCTGACCGACTTCTGCAACCACTCCTTCACCACCGGAGTCTTCCCTTCCCCCCTGAAGCACTCCCTTGTGCACCCTCTTCTTAAGAAACCCTCTGCTGTCCCGTCCTGCCGGCTATCGCCCTATCTCTATCACTCCTTTCCTGGGATAACTCCTGGAAAGGTTGGCCATCTCCCACCTTAATCTTCACACTGAATCTGTTGGTTGTCTTCATGACCATCAGTCTGGCTTCAGAGCTGCCAGAAGCATGGAAACTGCCCTCCTGAACATCCGTGAAGACCTGCTCTCCAACCTTGATTCCAATACCCCCTGTGTCCTCATCTTAATTGATCTCTCTTCTGCCTTTGACACGGTCAACCATGCCATACTGCTCAACCATCTCCATGACAACCTGGGTATCCCCGGTCAGGCTCTGGCGTGGCTGACTTCTTTCCTCTCTGATCGATCCTCTCAGGTTCAACTTGGGTCCTTCCTCTCCTCTATCTCTAGCTCTACCTGTTGTGTCCCCAGGGGTCTAACCTCTCTCCCTGGTTGTTCAACCAATACCTGGCACTTCTTGCCCACTGCATTGCCGCTCTCTGCCCCAACTTTCAGTGCTATTGGGATGACGCTCAGCTAATTTTCAGGCTACCTTCAGCCACCTCTTCTCCTTCTCTCATCTCTGACTGTCTGTCTGCTATCCAGGAGTGGTGTACCACCAATGATCTCTGCCTTAATGCCAGTAAGATTGAAATTCTCCTCATTGGCACACCCGCTCCTTCCTTTCCTGTCATTCTCAGGCCGGCCTCTCTTGGCCCTCTTCCTGCTCCCACTTGCGAGGCTAAAAACCTTGGGGTCATCTTTGACTCCACACTCTCCTTCTCTCCTCACATCTCTGACGTCTCAAAAAAGTCACACTACCAGCTGCACCTTCTCAGATTTATTCTTCCTTTTCTCTCCTTCCCCCAGAAGCTCACTGTCTCCAGAGCTCTGGTTCTCTCTAGGCTCGACTATTGCAACAGCCTCTTCCTAAATCTGCCTGCCTCTACTCTCCGCCCTCTGCAACTCATCCAGAACAGGATTGTGAGACTGGTCCTTGGCCTCAAGCCCAGGGATCGTATCTCTCCAGGACTGAAATCTCTGCACTGGCTCCCAGTGGCTGTGAGGATTAAGTTAAACAACCCTCTGCATTATTCACAAGGCCTTCTGATGCCTGGGGCCTCAATACCTTCAACTCTCTCTTCGTAAATATCTTCCTTCTCGAGCTCGTCGCTCATCCGCCTCCAAATCTCTCAGGGTCAGTCGCTTCTCCAAGCAACAAGATGGTGGTAGATCTCTTTCTTCAGCTGGGGCCTCCCTCTGGAACAGCCTCCATGCCACCCTGAAACTTGAGGAGAACCATCTCCGGTTCTGGAAGCACCTCAAAACCTTCCTCTTTGGTTCTGCTTTCTCTCCTCCTCTCCCCTGCTCACCTCCTGGCTGACACTGCACTGGTTACCTGGCTACCCTTTAATCTCTGGCCCAGGTCCCCTCCCTCGCCAGTTGCACACCTGCACTGCCTCCCTGGTAACCCCCACACTTGGGCACTGTTTTCTAAATCCCTACAGTCCCCCACCAGCACATGACTGATGTCTGCACTTACCCTTGCACTTGCCACCAGCTGGCCGTACTTCTCTTATTGTTTATATATTCTATTTATCCCATGTACTGCACTGGCCCCTACCCCCCTCCAACCCTGCACTTTTCCCCTTCCCCCCTCCTCTGCACTTGCGTGATCTGAATGACACCTGGTCTAGTAGGATCGTTGTCTCTGTCTTCCCTCTGCCCCCCCCCTTTGCCGCATCGCGCCTTGAAACACTTGTGTATAGGCGTGTTATAAATGCCATATCATATCATACTCTAGAGCATTGTCTCATGCCAGTTTCACACTACTTCTAGAAAGATCTTGAGCCAATTCATACAGCTTCATATTTCCCCAGTTAAGCACACTGTAAAGCCCTTGTATGCCCTCAGATAATTACATCCCATTTTCATATTGCCAAGAGAATTACCTTTCACGTTTCAAGTTGCATTATGAAAATTGTCCCTTAGCAGTGTCACTTTGTCCCAGAAAACAACTGTTAGTTTCATAGTTCCACTTCATAAATGGCTCATGCTAACCACCAAGTATTGCCATCTGTCATGTCCAGAAGCGGAGCCACTCCGATCAAATTGACTCCTATTACCACAGCAGGACTGCGCGAGCATACTGTCGAGCAACGCATGCACCCAGCATTGCATTGTGTACTAATTTACAATGCTCCAAATTTGCCTTTAAAACACAACACAAATATCACAATGCTTTAGGACATACCCGCGTCATTCCTTTTGTAAAACCATGATCCACCCAATAAGATTGACACACACCCTTGCTATCAGAAAACATTCTTCCACTACTGCTTCACCCCCTTCCTGTGTTTGAACCATCTGTTTCCCGCTTTCACGTTCTCGTTTTTTCTCGTCTCGTTTTCTTAGCAGGCTAATGCCTGGACTCTCCTGGTGGAGGAACAGTATGCCAGCCCACAGACAAGCCTAGGTGCTCTTATACCAATATGTTGCTGATTTGGCACAGTAGAAAAGCATTTAACATAACATAACACCCTATTCCTGCACGAAGTGGAGTCAGCGAGCTTTGCTCAGCAAACCCCAAACCTCAAACTGGAAGGTAAGGACATGGCAGGGGTGGGGGGCATCACACACAATGCACAGGTGCAGTGTTAGGCGATCGTGGCAAGGAAAGGAGCTGAAGACATCACTGCTTCACAGCCCTTGGCTCCCTCGCACACTGTGATGTGCTGTAAATGTTTGTGCCAGCTCCACATTTAAGTGCTCCCTCCTGTGATGCTCTTTAATGTGCCCCCGGGAACGCTGTTATCAGGCCTTGGCCTCTCGTACCTGAAATCATATGCAGGACACAGGTCTGCATCGTACGGGATCCCGGTGCGCTCTGACGAGCTCCGGTCTGCCCACTTTATTCTGCACATGCGCGACGGCGAACAGTGCCTTCGCGCTCACGTGACTCTGTGACATTCCTCCTTTTTCATAAGGAAACATTTACCATACATCATTTTCTGACATACTGTCAACTTGACATATAAATATGTGAATGTATAATAAAAAGTGTCTAGGCCCAACGTGGGCCGATACTGTCAATTTCAGGTCTTCTTCAACTCGGGTCCATGATGTAGTCCTTGAACCTGGCCGGTCACTTCCGGCCCTCCCGGCGGGGATATCTCACGTCACTTCACTCTCTGTCTCTAAGCTGTGTCCTCCAGGTTCGGCATCCCCCGTATCTTCTTCCAGGGTTTGTCCTCGGGCCGGAGACATTTCCACTGCGGCCTCGTGCTGTTCTCGTCTCCAGTGATCTTCCTGAAGAAACATGAGTTCCTTGTTACTGATCCCCGCTGGTCGGCAGCAGTCACCATGGACCCTTTTACATGGGTCACTTCCATGGGAGTAGGCTCTTAGTTGAGGGATAGCTTCCCTTCTGGTTGTCTGTTCCTCACTAGGACCGTGTCCCCACTTCAATTTTAGGCAGCCTCAGCCTGCGCCTGGCGTTTTCCTTCTCGTTGTGCGCCTGTCTGTCCTCGAGGGTCTTCTGGTCATCAATGAAACCTGATGGTCGGCCATCCGTTTCAGGAATCAGTCCTCTCAGGCATCTGTTAAACAAAACTTCAGCTGGAGGCACACCGGTGGATTGACGGGGGGGTCGACCGATACTACCGGAGGAGCTGGTATGAATTTCTCTTCAATTCACCTCCTTGCCCCTGTGAGATGCAGAATATTTTATTGAGTGTGCGCATGAAGCGTTCCGCCTCTCCGTTTGCTCTCAGCCATCCTGGTGTCAACTTTTCGTGCGTGATGCCATAGTCACTCATGAATTCCGCAAATTGTCTACCTTGAAACGGTGGCCCGTTGTCCGAACATGTGACTCAGGGAAGTCCATGCGTTGTGAATACTTTTTCCATTGCCTCTATGGTTTGTTCGCATGACGTGGAGTCAACTAGCTCCACCTCTAGAAAGCGCGACCATTGGTCGATTAGCACCAAAAAGTACATCCCTCTCCCCTTCGATCCAAAATCAGCATGCACTGTGCCCCATCGGCTGTTGCTTCGCTCCATGGTCTCAATGCAGGGCTCCTTGCTAACAGGGGACCAAATGCATTTTTCTCACATAGTCATCGACCTTTTCCTCTAGCCCCGTGAACCACACCTTGGATCGCAGCCCTGCCTTGGTCTTCGCGGTGCCCTGGTGGCCACAGTGGGCCAATTCTGTCACTCTCCCAATCAGCTTCTTCGGTATCACGATTTGTCTCCCTCGAAGTAACAGGCCTTCTGCTGAACTACACAGTTTGTGTCGGACTCCCCACAGTAGCTGAATCTCACGTTGAGTGTCTATATCCGTGTGAGACATGTCTGATAGAGTTGACCTCCAGGCGCCGCTATCCATGGAGTTCTGAATGAGTTGGAAGCATTCATCTGCCATTGAGGCATCAGCCACTTCCTCTAGTGTCAGGGATACCGGTATGGCCACGTCCACCACTAGGCGAACATAGTCCTCTCATTCCCCAATCGACTTCGTCTATTGACCACTGCCACCCTAGGATGACGCAACAGGTAGTCTGCCGGGTTGTGGGTTCCCGGTCTGTACTGAAGTTTCACCCCATATTTAGTGAGAGCTAGCATCCATCTCTATTCTCGCTGGTGGTTTGGAGGATGAGCCCACCAGGATTGGGATGAGGGGTTTGTGGTCGGTTATAACGGACGCAGGTTTGCCCGGAACATAAATGCGAAAGGGTCGACAGTCCCAAAGTATAGCCAGCGCCTCCGTCTCGATTTGGGAGAATCTCGGTTCAGTCTCTGTCAGCGCCTTGCTGGCATATGCGATGGGTTTCATTTGTCCGTGGGATCAGGTTGATGTAGCATGGCTCCTAGCCCCACAGGGCTGGCATCCACGACCAGCTCTGACTCTTTGCTGGGGTCAAAGAACGCCACGCTTTCATCCCCTGTGAGGGCGGCCTTTATGGTGTCAAAAGCCGTCTGTTCGGTGTCTAACCAAATCCATGCAGTGTCTTTCTTCATTAAGGCCCAGAGAGGTTCTGAAAGAGAAGCTAGGTTCTGAATGAACCTCCCACATTATGTTACCATGCCGAGGAAGCTTCACACGTCTTTGCGTATTGAATGTCCTTCATCTTCTGTGGGTCCGGAGAGATTCCTTTAGAGTGAACAATGAAACCCAAGAATTCTTTGCTGTCTTTGAGAAATTCACATTTCTCACGGTGTAAAGTTAAGCATTGGTCTTTGATCCTTTCCAGTGCCTTTTCCAGCCGGGCCATGTGCTCTGTCTCAGATGCTGCAAATACCAATATATGGTCACTCAGATTGATCACACCATCTTAGCCGGCGAGGGTGCCCCTAATGACATTTTGCAACACCTCTGATGCTGAGGAGACCCCAAAGCTCAGGCATTTGTATCGGTATAGGCCATTGTGGGTTGTAGACGTAGTTATATAGCGTGAGTCTGGGCGCAACTCAAGTTGGTGAAATCCGGAAATGCAAATCGAGCTTAGTAAACACCTTGGCTCCTTGTAGCTCACCCACTACATCATCCATCATTTGCCTGAGGTGTTGTTCCCGTTTTATGGCGAGGTTAGGTAACCTCATGTCCACGCAGATGCACACCGAACCTGGCTGTTTGGGTTTAGCTGCGACTACAATGGGAGACACCCACGGGGTTGGGCCATCTATCTTTTCAATGATATCTGAGTCTACCAGATTTTGTAGCTCTTTCTCAACTTGCGCTCGTAGGTGGAAGGGTATGTGCCTATGTTTTAGTGCAGTTGGGAGCACTGTCTCATCAATATGTAACTTGATGGGCTCCCCTTTTAACTTCCTAACTCCTTGAAAGATGTCTGCAAACTTTTCCAGGATGTCTCTAATGTCTGCTTCATAGACTGAGAGCGCAAAGTGCACAATGTCTAGCACCTCAGATGTGGCACAACTCAAGTTTGAGTGGGGGCTTACGTCCATCACAATGAATCTCGCTCTGATGGAGTTGTTGGCGTGAGTGACTTGAGCTACAAACACTTCTCGGAGAGGAGGTGGTCGGGCCCCTCCAAATGAGTATATTTTGGCTTTCGTTTCTCCCAATGCCGGTGGTCCAGGGAGTGACTCGTAATCCTGTGTCGTAAGTACGCATACTGATGCGCCTGTGTCAATTAGCACTGGAGTAGGAGTCTTGCAAATCTTCACCATGCACGTGGGCTGTCTCCTTTTCTTTTGTTTTCGAGTCAATGTTTGATATGAAGAACACCTCTTCATCCTCCTCCCCTTCCTCTGCAATTTCCAGGTCTTGGAACTCCTGTTTCACCATGGCTACATTTCTCTGCCTGCGTGGTGCTGTACCGGTCGCTCTACTAGGTCCCCTGGGAATTGCAGTCGGGTCAACGGCCCGGCACATTCCAGCAAAGTGTCCTGCAGCCCCACACCGCCCACACACTCTCCCTTTTGCTGGACAGTCACAAGTGTGCCGGAGATCGTAACCGCACTTTGTACAGGGCTGTGATAGGTCAGTCTTCTTCTGGGGCCACCGTGGACATGACGGGCTAACATTCGCTGTTCATCCTATCGCACATACCTCATCACCCTTAACCGATCTGACTGCGGTGTCCATTTTAGTGGCGCGGTTGTCGGCAAGCTCATAGGACCTCCCCATGTCAAGGAGTTGTGCCAGCGTGAGCCCCGGTTCCCAGAGTACCTGTTGACGTAGCTTCCCCGAGCTACAGCCTTGTAGAATCTGGTTTCGGACCATGCCCTCTTCATTTTCCCAGTGGCACGTGCTGGCCAGATGACATAGCCTTCTGCAGAACTGGTCTAACGACTCATCTTCACGCTGCTTTTCCCTACACATTACAAAGCATTCAAAGTATTGGTTTGCAAGAGGTAGGAAGTGCTCCTTAAGTGCGTCTTTCACAGCTTGATATGAGTCAGCTGTGGGGGTGTGAGACTCGAAGATGCAGTGTACCTCAGATCCAGCAGTGTACAGTAGTGTTGCCACCTTTGCTTCATCGTCCGTCTCCCCCGAGGCCATAAAATACATCTCCAGCTTCTTGACCCACAGCAGCCATTTTGGGCCCAATTTCGAAGGTGGGCCTGACATGTCGAACTCTAGCTTGGGAGTCCGCGTGCTTTGTTGCCCGGACACCCTCCTGATCTGTGGGGGTGCACCCGCCCCTTGAAAATTGTCTGCAGGGTCACTCATGACCACGGACCGCACAGGCACCTATCACTTGTGTGAAGGCCGCAAATCTGCTGAGGTGATGGGCCCTTGGGGTTTCAGTGGGCCGTGATGTAGTTACTTCAGGCAGACACAGCATAGTATGCCCCTCTTCCTTGGCACCAGTGACAAAAGGGAGAAGAAATATTTCTCTGTAATAGTGATACCAAACAAGCAGTTCTTCCTGGCATGCACTGTGTGCATGTGACCAAAATGTCCTTTCCCACCAATAGTGTTTTTTTTTTTATATTAAGGGCCCCACAGACCCCTCCTGGTGGCTGCTATCGGCACTTTGGCAAAATATTGCCCGGGAGAGCTCCAAAAATTGAAGAAGATGGAGCACGAGCACCCCACGTTTGGGGCCGCAACCATCAACAGCACAAAATGGCGGTCGGAACTTCTCCACACGGGTAACGCTCCTGGTAGGCATCGGGACAATAATGCGAACGCTGATATTGGCATCGGATTATGAACCCCCTACCCCGTGGCGTCCTCATCGCCAATGTGATGCTCTTTAATGTGGCCCCGGGACCCCTTTTATCAGGCCTTCGCCTCTCGTACCTGAAAGCATACGCAGGACGCTGTTCTGCATTGTACGGGTTCCCGGCGCGCTCTGACGAGCTCCGGTCTGCTCACTTTATTCTGCGCATGCGCGACGGCGAACAGTGCCGTTGCGATAATGTGACTCTGTCACATCTCCCATCCATAATCATATTCAGCACAGCACAGAATTTTAAGAAACAATAAGGGCTTGTATTTACAATGTATTAAATGTGGGTGTCATGCAAATCATTGCATGCAGATTTACGGAATATCTAAACATTGTCATGCACAATGCATCTTACGTTGCAGTGTGCCAGGACCTGCGAAGGGCACGACCCCATTCAGTGCGCCTGCCCCAGTGTGCGAGCCACCCCACTCAAAGTGGAGGTATTAAACACTGAACACCATAAGACGCGGGTGGAATGACTGGGTCAAGGAAGAGGGGTGGTGCCCACTGGGTAATCACCGGCTTCCTAAGCATCCACGTTCTTGCCAAGAGACGACTGACATTGGCTTGACCCTAAAATTATACACCGCCTCCTCCAGAGACGCCACAGCTCAAGCAGCAGAAGCTCTTACATCCTCTTTAGAATCCATTTCCATGAACAAGAAGACTGTGACATCTACAAGTTGTAAAATATTTCAGTAATTGACGATGGGCCGCTGGCGCCACTTGCTAATGTCAGTTGTGAAAACATGTCGTGCTGTGACATGTCAGGCTCTGAGTTGTCATCCTGTTGTTACCACCTGTCCTGGCATGATAAAAACAATGTCGGTTTCTGCCACAGTTTCGGGGTCATAGAGGCACCGTAGAGGCAGCATTCAGCTCTGGGAAGAGCTATTGTTTCATGTTTTCATTGGGATTGTGCACTTTTCCCACCAAACAGAGGCACAAATGAGCGTTATCGCGACAGAATCACAATAATGTCTACAAAACAAAACCACTTCCCAATAAAAGCAAGGGACAAGTTGGTGACCGAGGGGGTGGGTGTGGGTGGCTCGAATGTGAGATAAATGGGGATATGTGAGGGATCCCTAGCTAATTTCACAAGCATTGCCAATGCCAATAGTTTGGGCTTTTGTGTAGGCATGGGAAAGGCAGTTGACAGTCACTGCTGTAGTGGTATTAACTGGCCATTGATGGTAGCTGGAGTAAAATGGTGCAAGCACCTGGGCACCTAATAGCAGTGCCTGGCAAATGCCTAGCGCATATACACATGCCAAAAATGCTGTCTTTGTCAATGCTTGTTTTTAACAGGACTTCAGTGAAGGACATGCACAGTGCTTATAAAGGAGTGGCTGAAGGCAGATCTGGTTAAGACATTTTTATTAAAAGAGTTCCCATGAGGAGGTGTTTTGGGCGGAGAGGGTGTCTTCTTGGTTGGTAGCGGCTGATCTTGGCCTGGAGAAATTCAGCTCCTTTTCTGTGTAAGGATTTATGGACAATGCAGAGGGCCATGAATTTAATGTGTTTTTATTACTGGTAGCCAATGTAGGCTTCTCAGAGCTGGAGTGATGTGTTCTCTTCTGTTTAATTTTAGGATTATCCTAGCTGCAGTGTTCTGGACCCGTTGAAGTTTTTTGGTGAGCCTTTCAGGCATTCCTAGGTAGAGGCTGTTTGTGTAGTTGATTCTTGTTAATATCAGGCATAGGATTGTAAGGGTTTGATGTGGAAAAGACAGGTACGGGAACAACCCCCTGAGGTTTCTCAGGAGATAGAAATACTTCTTTGTGATAGCCTTGATTTGCGGTTCCAGGGATAGTTTGTTATCCATGAGTATTCCTAGGTTATTTATCACATTTGAAGTTTCCGGTTGGTTCGCCATGCCTGGCAGCCAATCCAGTTGTGGATTGGCTGCGTTTCCTTCTGGAGTTAGGACCATTATTTCAGTTTTGGCCAGGTTCAATTTGAGGTTCTTTAATCTCATCCAGCTGTAGATGTCAAAGACAATTGTTGAGGGTAGTGTTCGGTTCTTGGGTTGTTGTTATCTTCACAATCAGTTGTGAACATCGTAAAGGGACTGTGTGTAGTAAGAAATACAGCATTCTTGTGTAACCTACCCAAGATGACTGAGGATCTTTGATTATTACACAGATATACCATGTAAACACACTAGATTGTAAGCCCCACTAGCGTGGTTTTTCTACATAACAACAGGTTGTTGTCAACTTGTTAATCTTGCACCTACTCACTAAGTGTAACAGAATTACATAGACCAAAATGCTATGTATAATTAAATCCAGAAGATGTATCTAAAAATGGTATTGGAAATAGGTTAAACCACATGGACAAGCATACCATCAGCATGATTATGTGAATTGAACCAGCGTGAAACCAACAGCAATATGTTCTAGATTTCACATTTGGTGCGGTGAAGCACAGACCACAAAACTGTACTACTATAAATACATAAGAATGTTATGATGTATTCAAATGTAAATAAGCACCATCAATCTTGCGTACAAATGAGAAAGGATTGTGTGAATGTATACACAGCAGAGTGACATTTAATACCAGCAACGCATACCTTTCACTACAAGGACCATCATGCAACTGTTTATTGATTAGAGTCCAATAGCTAGATTATATACAGAATGAGTCCGATCTGACAGTAGAATCCAACCACACACACACACTTTTTAGATACTTTGTACGTCAAGACCTCTCAGCGAGTTAGTACCTGCAAGGTCTTTTCTTTTTAGGGTCCTTCAGGCAATTTCGGGACAACTAAAACAAGCGCTGAGATCAATGAGAACTTCCACTTAGTCATGAAGCTCTGCTAGTGTGTGATAACTTAGGAAATTGCAGACATGATGATTAGATGACCAGATACTACGAATTCCAGCAAGTAAGCCTATTCTTCATTGATAATTACTTTTTTTAGTTTACACCGGCAGAGCCAAAAACTGAAACGTGACTCTCTGGGCCTCATTATAAGTTTGTCGGTAGCCTTGCCGGTAAACGAAGCAGGCTGATGCCAAACTTCAGAAAATTTCCGACACCCGCGAATGGCCAATTACCGGGGCATTCAGGCAGGCCTCGCCAGACCTGGTATTTTCCGATTTGCAGGCGCCGGAAAAAAGATGCTCCCCATTCCCATTCGGAGTGGGAATGGGGAGGTCTGATGCACCGGCACTGTTTATAACGGTGCAGGTGCATCCGACATGCTGTGCTCGTGGGTGCCTTTCTGCCGCTAGGTCCGAACTGGTGGGCAGAAAGGCACCCGCAAGCACAACTCGTAGTTTGCCGGTCCGGGAACTCCGGTACCGGCAAGCTTACGGTACCGTAGTTCCCGGACTGGCAAACTTAGAATGAGGCCCAGGACGCCATAATACTTCACCCTGCCGAGCTGAATCGACTTTGCAGATTGGGTAAGCCATATTTAAGCTGTCTGAAAACCCGTCAGCTTAAAGCAGATGCAGATGAAAAATGTAGGTTGTTTTCAATTTCAATTTTTCTTAAATTAGATCACAACAATTTAACACGAGGGACATCAAGAGTCAATCTAGAATACTGTTCATGCGATACTCATCAGAACTAAACAGGTATTGATCTTTAGACACACTTTTGAAGAGCAAGAAGATTATAATATAGTTACAGAATGTCTACCATTTTTACTTCATTTTATTTTATTTATTTTTTCTATCGTTTAGACTCACAGTTCAAGAACTCAGGTGATTTTGTGGAATTGTAGATACATGTCCATATGAAAAGCTATCAGATACTGAATCTTGCAATATACTGACACACAGTTTTTCACTTACCTTGTAGATTACGCTGAAGCTTGAAATAATGAATTGTTTGAATTTGTCTCGCTGAACTTTAATTTGCTCCTGAAGAAGGGATATTTTATTCCCGAAACGTGTTGAGCTCAATGTATTATGAATGCACTAGAATAGGATATACACTATTGTATTATTATTAAAAATAGTTTTGTATATGTGAAAACAATGTCAATCTGTGAATGCAGATCAAATCAATGCCAGCATAAAAGTCAGATCCCCTGTGAAGAATAGTTCAAACTAAAACAATGAATTTCTACAACTTTTGACTGTTTTTTCCTGCACATGCGAGTGCAGGATACAGGACTGTCCAGCAATTCAGGACACATTACTTTCTTTTGCGGCTTCAGGCAGTCACCTCTTTTGGGCTTTTCAGTATCCCGCAGTGCTATTCTCACCTCATTACCTTTTTACTTTGGTTTTGTCCATATTAGCCCCTTGTCAGTGCTTTAAGTGGCCCAGGACCAGCTGGGCAGGGGGCCCCAGCAGTCTCCAAAAAGTTAGCCTGAGCCAGGGCCCTGTTGGGCCCCCCTGGCCCCACCAAGCAATGGCGGGTCATTATCCCACCACGGCTGAAGCCGTGAAGGGCGATGAGCCTGCCGCCATCATTGAGTCAGGCAGCTGTGACTGACAGAAGTGCCAGGCAGCCACAGCGTTGTGCAAACTATTTGTGTGACGCTGTGGCTGGCACTTCCGTCAGACACAGCTGCCTTCAGGAAGCACATAGAATTTAGGACTGTAACTTCCTCACGCGACAACCTCACGCGAGGGGCACAAGAGGAAGTTGCAGTCCCAGGTGAGCCATGAAGTACCCTGCATTCGGAAGAAAAAAGGTGGGAGGGAGGATTGCAGCTCCTTCCCATGTGGCACATCGTTCATTTAATACCCTCCCCAGCCATGTAAAGAAAGGGGGCGGGGGGTAGACTAATTCCAGTGGATTCGACTGGGAGGTTTTAAATTATAAAAAATAAAATGCCTGCTCACTTGTTGGGTGTAAGGAATCGCTGTTACTTTCTGGGGCCTGCCAGGGGGGCTAAGGAATCACTTTTGCTTGTGTATTGGCTGCATTAAGGGGCATTTGTAGACCTCGGGGTAGATCATAGGTTGGTGTGGTTTCCTATGTCTTGGTGGTGGGAGATTTGTGGAGTATTTTGAGAGTAGTTGGGGTTTAATTTACGGTTATGCTGAATACACCTTTTTGTTATATGAGTCAAACAGAATGGGAGGGAGATTCCATTCCCCTGCACAGACCAGTGGATGAATGAGTGAGTGTGGCTCCAGAGAGTGAGAGAGGCTTTAGTGAGGGGCAGTGTGTCTGGTTCAGAAAATAGAGTGAGACTATTGTGAAGTGCAGTGTGTGGAGTTTAGCAAAGCGAATGAGTGTGACTCCAGTGAAGTGCAGTGTGCGGAGGTCAGCAGAGAGTGAGTATGCTCCAGTCAAGTGTTCTGTGTGGAGTTCAGCAATGAGGGGGAGCCTCTCTTTTGAAGTGTAGTGTGTGGAGTTTAGCAAAGAGAGTAACAGAGTCTTTTGTGAGGGGGCAGTGTGTGTGTGTGTGTGTGTGTGTGTAGAAAATGCTTCAACTAAGCCCAGAAGACCAGGCAAAGGGCAATAGTGACTACAAAATACAGCAGAGCAAATCTGGTCTGGACAAAGAGTAATGGAAGGCAAAACGCACAGCAAATGGCAGAGAACAAACAAACTCAGCATTCAGCAAGATGATCTTTCTTCCAGGGCCCTATCTCGGCCAAGACAAATGTTCTATGGGTGAACCAGTTAATTCTAAAAAAAAGTAAATATTATATGCAACTATCATATTTGGGGAAGGAATGATTAATTTACACACCTGGACTGCATAAGTGCTTATAGGCAGACCTGGAAAAGACATTTTTATTACATCAGTCGAGTACTTACAGATCAAAAGTAAGTCATCGGCCCTCATTACGGGTCCAGCGGTAACCATGCCATTAAAACCGGCAGGTAGCTGCAGGACCCATAAACAGTTACTGGCGCCAGGCTTGCCAGTAACACCGGGGTATTATAACCCCGGCTGTCGGTAAGCCTGGGGCAGGTAGCTGTGTTGTTCCCCATTCCCATAGTGTCCCACAGGACTCTATGGGAGTGGGGATCACGGAAGCACTGGCACCGTTAATAATGGTGCCGGTGCTTCCCTAACGGTCTGCTTACTGTGGCCGCTGTGTCTGGCAGGGTACTACGTGTCAGACACAGCGGCTCCGGCATGCAGACCTTTAATATGCCGATCCGGAAACAGCGATGCAGGTAAGCTTATCGGCACCGTTGTTTTCGTACCGGCATAGTTGTAATGAGGGCCATTGACTCCTAGAAGACTGCTTTGAGAAAACATTGGCAGGCACTTCAAATGCAAAGTTTGATGGAAAGGCTTGATTAGAAATGAATGACTTTGATTCATGCAATTCTGCATGCATTGCAGGGAGAGAGGAGGGGGCGTGGGATTAATGGCCATTCCTGAAACAAACTCTATTTTTTATTTTTTAATACAGTGAAGAGAGGGAGCTTATATCTTCTTCCTGTAAAGCACTGAATCTTCTCGTTGTAGGAGTGCAAGGGAAGAGAAATAGGTATGTCCAATATCCATTGTTTCTATCAATAATCATACCAGGTAATGTAATTGTTTTATGAGAAAGTATTGGTCGTGCTGTGCAATCCGTTGCTTCTGCTCTCTAATCATGGTTCCTAAGTCTACCTGGGTGAGAGATGCTGTGTGTGCAGGTACAGTTGGGCAGATGTGTTTTATATTTTTCAGCTCTTAATAAATGCCACTGCTTTCCCCATTTGCGACAAGTCAGCCACAGTTGTGTACCGGATGTGTAGTTCATTAGAAGACACGAAAGGGGAATGGGGCATTGGACGCATGACTCACTACCAATGTCCCCTTACTTTTAATTTGTGTTGTATAAAAAATGCGTGGGGATAGCATAAAGGTGCAGGGTATGGGTAGCATAACATCTGGTCCACAAATAAGATGTAGTAACATACATATAAACTATGTTCAGTTCAGTAAACCACAATTGTATTTTTTTACAAATAGGAAGCTGAGAATTTCCAGCGTGCACAGGCTAGAACCAGATCCCATAGTGATAGATCTCCCCGAGATTGTTCACAGCCATTAAGGATGTTGGCAAACTGTAGGATACTTCCCAAGCGCAACTCTATGCAGACTTCGCTGTTTGACTACATGCCATCAATGCCATGAATTTAATTGCTTCGCCAAAGCCGAGCATCGCTCCATGTGGCCACTATTTCTTCGTGTTTATGGCTGAAACTTAATGGCCCTCCAGTAAAAGATTTTAAGCCATTGTCCTTTGTGAAAAGCTGGCTGGCAAAGGGTGATGAACAGCTGAGAAAAGGCACTGTGAGCAACCTTATGCAAAGAAGGAACCCCATGAAGATTATTATGTGGGGTTCTAGGAAATTGTCAATTAATTGTTTAAAAATGTTAATTCATCTGCTAATGTACCTCAACCCCTACCCTTTTGTCAACGACCACAGTTAAGGATGCAATAAAAAAATAATGACGTTGAGCTTTGATTTGTTATAATTTAAGGCATGTAGCAAGCAGGCTGTGTTACGATATGTACTTAGTAATGTAGGCCAGACCATTTTTATATGTTTGTCTTTAGGCCACGCCCATCATGCAAGCGATGACCCCAAATGAGGGCCCCCCTCAGTTTCTTACCCCACTTAAAGCACTGCCCCTTGCTGACAAAGTGGATTCAGCAACATTTTGTTTTTCAGCTCCCTGTCTGGCTGCCGCTGACAATCTGCACCCTGTTGCATTCTTATGACTCAACTGAAATGAAAGCGCCCCATCGGTGTCTCTGACTGTTTTACCCAGCTGTAGGGAAGGGGAACCCCTAAACATCATGCTGAAATGGGGCCCCACCAGCACTGACATATCTTTAATAAAGCCATTCTAGGCAGCTGCACAGGAAGGCACTGGGGCTAGAACAGGGCTTTAAGTGGGGTAAGAAATCGAGGAGGGGCCCTCATTTGGGTGCGTGGCTTGTGGGATGGGTGTGGCCTAAAAAGTACACAAACTATAGTGAGATACGCAAACAAATATATCAATGCAAACAAATATATAAATGCCTGCATTTATATATTTGTATGCGTACGTTACTATGGTTTGTGTACTATGCAAGCCATACTTTATAAACATAGAAATATGTTACATATTTCTATGTTTATAAAAGATGGCTTGAAAAGTACACAAACCATAGTAAGGTACGCACACAAATATATAAGGTTTATATATTTGTGTGCATACCTTATGGTTTGGGTACTTCTCAAGTCATCTTTTTTAAACATTTCTATGTTTATAAAAGATGGCTTGAAAAGCACACAATTCAATCCATCTTTTATAAAGCGTTGACGATGAACAAAGTCTGAGGCGTTTGTCTGTCGGCGAAGCTTTATAAAAGATGGCTTGAATTGTGTACTTTTCAAGCCATCTTTTATAAACATAGACATTATCACGGAGTCCCCAGGTTCGCCGAGGATCAAAGACACCACGATGACCTGGGGATGGAGGTGGCAAAACAAAAGGACATTAACTTCCTCTTGTGAACCCTCAATCAATGGGTCACAAGAGGAAGTTACAGTGACTGACACAAGTGCCAGCCAGTCACAGTTGCGGCTGGCTGGCACTTCTGTCAGTTTGCCTGACTCGAAAATGGCGGATGCATCTCTTCTCACGGCAGAGGCTGCTGTGGGATAATGTGTCCCGCCAATGTTTTGGAGGGACGGGGGGGGGGCCTCAGCCACTATTTGGAGACTGCTGGGGCATGGCCCCAACCCACTTAAAGCAGTGGGCTAGAACCATATGGCCCTCAAACGTCAATGCTGGCACCATTGCATTATCCGTGGCAAATGCCACTTCCCCTAAGGCAGCCTAATTTGCACTGCCCCTCTGGGCCCAGGTGTTATTGAATTGGATTTTAATCGCTCTCACGCACCTTCACAGGGCCATTTGTAAGGGACATTTGTGGTTTGTTTGCACAATACTACCGTCACCCTTTGACCCCTGACCTCGTCGTTTTCGTCTGGCGGGAAAGGCACATTTCGCCTGCCCCCAGGTGTGCGGCTATTTGCACAGCCTTCCAAAGGGATACAAGCCGACGTTGCCTCAGAGACCAGCGATCCAAAAGCTATTAAAAGCTATTTCACAAGGAGCTGGCTAATCTCGGAAGGTATTTTCCTGTCCTTTAGGCGGGTCGGCGCCTTTGAGGGAACAGGCAAGTCATATCCAGGCGAGGTCTAAAACAAATAGTCCCCTTTACGGTGCGTGGGCGGAGGCCGATAGCAGATCACCTGGAGATACCAGGCGCGGTCTTGCGCGTCTGGGCACCGAGAAGGGGAGACAAAGTCCACTTGTTTGACGTTTTTAAAATCATTAACTTCAATGAGAACTTTTTTTGTGAACTTCAAACACCAAGATAAACCCGGCTGCTGTTTCCATATGTTTTGGACTATTTTGAGCGAGTTTGCTGTCGTAGATCAGGCACGGTTAACTGTGAAAGGCCCGTATGTGAGAACCTGCGTTTGTTTCCCCATCCGCTCGTGACGCACTTCTGTGTAACCCAACAGGAGGGGGTTGCATTACATGCCCTGAGCCGTGCTGCAGCTGGTGAATCATTCTGGGTGCAGGTGTGTGTCAGAGTTTCGAAGTTTCTGGGGCCTACGGTACCTAGTTACTTGAACAAAAATCCCATTAACACGCGGGCAAACCCTTCCCCGCCCCACCTGTGGAATGAAGTCACGTGACCAACCACAGTGCTGCCAGTGGGAATCCAGCTGTTGGTTTGATTGCACATCCCATTACGGTGCTCATGCGTTCATTGCCGCATGCACTAAGCCCATGTTGAATGTCAGCTTTGTTGAAAAACGTCACTGCCTCGTCTTCCCTTTTCACCCTATTACTGGTATTTCATGAGCACATAATTATACGGAGCCTGGTTCAAAAAAAATGTCAGTGGAGCAAATAAGGAGCTATCCTTGCCCATTTCAGATTGATACCTACCTCACACCAACTTTTTTTGGGGGCCCAAATCTGGGATGTGAAATAAGTGCGCAAGAAATAAATGTGTACCATTCCCAGGAGTGCACGTTCCAGAGAGGCGACAGCACACAATCAAAAGGGGGCAAAAGAAGAAGAAGAAGCACAAAGTGGGTGGAAAGCAATTAAGCATAGCTAATCAAGAATGCAAGAGTTTGCTGCCCACCAAAAGTGCACAGATGGGCACACAGTAACAGTTCTCAAACTTAGAGCACTAGATCTGCTAAGAAATAGTTCATTTTGTAATGACAAAGTGGAGCAGAAGGCACAAAATAGAGTGCAACTGATTCAAACACCAAAATAAGGGACACAGGTCACTTCAATCGCAACACAAAGCACAGGGTGAAAGCCTCAATGTGCTACGGAAGCATGTAGAGCATGGCAAATGCACTGGCCGCCAGGCTGCTGAACGCCTGATATGTATAAGAGGAGGAATGCCATACTACAGATGCTAAGACTGTGGGAGAGGGGTCTTAGCTCACCTACATTGCAAGGACATGCCTTTTGCACTGAAGCTATTTAGCACCTTGCATTTTTCTGTTGGGTGGGGCCTCTGGCACTCAGGGCCGGTCTTACACCAGATTGCACCCCAGGCGGGAAGCATTGTTGGCGCCCCCCCCAATCATCAGAATGCGCCCCTCTTCCCCTGACTGGCTCACGTCACTCCCAAACTACACCTCTGTTGTGCGGCAAAACCCCTCCTCGATATGAATAAATAATTGCTATATAAATGAAGCTAGTTTCATTACATTGTAATTCAAGTACTTTACAGAAGAATTTGATTGTGAAAACACAGCTGTTGCTGCCCAAGTAAATGGTTTTTCTGTCACCTGCTCTTAGGGAAGGCCTTGCCTGAATGCAGTTTCAAACTGTCCATACTGGCACACTGCGGGGTCTGAGGCCCACTGCTATCTATCCGTGTGCACCACTATTTTCTGGGGTAAATCTTGGGGACAAGGGCTGCCATTGCGAGGTCGGTGGCCACTGGCTAGAGCATTATCAACGGGCCAATGCAGGCACCACTACTTAAGGGTACAGCACTTTTGGCACCAGACCTGTCTTCAGGGGCTCAAATTGGCCTATTGGTCAAAAAATGCCCACAAGTGCTGGCTTAGCATCTTACTGTTGGGCAGTTTTTTGGGGGTCATATACTTTAAATTGCATAATATGTCACAACGTCCCCCCTAGGTAAATAGCACTCCAAAAGTCTGTCCACAAAAGTATCTAAAATAAATTTTGCGATTGTGGCTTACGTTTCATCGGCACCCGGACACATTAAATCCCGGCCCAACCCAACCCGGCCTGCGCGGTCTTATTTTTCTTGGCTCATTGTAGAGTGGGTACAGTTGGTGATTTAGGAGAACCCCCACTATAACCACCGACCCCGTTGATGAAAACCCAGCTATGTACAGCAGCAACACAAAGAGGACAGGGAGAGAGAAAGAGAGAAAGAAATTTGGGACTAGCAGCAACACAATGCAACAGCATGTGGTGCGGAACAGAAACAACAACTGGAGAAATCAGAGTGGAAAACATTTTATACAATTATCTGCGTCTGCGAAAAATCTGCCTGCCCTTTCCCACCTGTTTTGCTGCATCTCGGCCAGATATTCAAGTGCCTTACAGTAAATGTTAACTCACAAACTACCATACTAAAGACCCCCGTCCAAGGCTCCCTCATGCTTGAGCATAATCAAGCGGAGTTGACTGGCATGTTGGCCAAGTGTGAGGTGTGAAGATGAAGAGGAGGCTGAGTTTGTTGAGTGTAAATCGAGGCTTAGTGTCGAGGAACTAGACTGGCTTAAAGGGAACCACTTGAGAGATATTAGCGCCGGGTCACTGCTGTTTTCACAATTTATGACATTGAGTTTGTTGTGAATGTTGACAGAGTTGTCGTTTTTGTACTCGTCATCATTGCGACCGGTGTTGAGGCGCCAATAAGCCGGTCGGCCAGTCACTCTTCGACACTAACTTTTATGATCTGCGGTGCAACGTGATGGGGCTAGGGCTAAGCAAACGAGGATTTAGGGTGCAGAGGACCCCACACTGATGTGCAGTATGGCTGAACCTGTTTCTGGAGCTCTTACACACTTTCTTTTCTGAATGTACTTGGTGGCTGGTCTGCAGTCCCACTGGCATTTCTGTATATTGTTTTGTTGTATATTAAGTGTGTCCACGTCTGGTTTTCCAAAAATCTAATCACTCGTTATGTTTTCAAGGTGGGGGTCAGCTCTCCATACATTGGATGCATATCATTTACTACGAACAGCACAATATTGCCCAAAAAACGCAATTATTTTTTTCCATGGCACTCTATTTTGATGGTGCGCAGAGACCAAATTGATAACAGAATGCATGCAATAAGAGCCTATGGGCCTCATTACACGGAAGGCGGTAAGGGTTAACGGTCACCGGTAATGGTACCGGTGACCGTTGACCCTTACCGCCTTACTACAAGGTCCCTTTGCGGGTTGGTACTTTAACGCCCGCTTTTTAGCAGGCGTTAAAAACCAACCCGCAAAGGGACCAGGTTGCAATTTGCGGTACCGTAATTAGCACCTTCCCCATTCCTAATGGGAATGGGGAAGGGCAATGGGGGAAGGGGGAATTACTGTCCCGCCAACCTTGGAATAGGGCGGTAATTCCCCTTTCCTCCAAGGCGGTGCCGGTATTTTACCGGCATGGACCAAGGTGCTAATAGCACCTTGGTCCACCGCCTACCATGTAATGAGGCCCTATGTCTCGCCTTGGAAGCAAAACGACACAGAGCAAACACAGGCTCGATCCCTGCGTCGGTGCTAAGAAACCTCTCGGTTATTTATAACGCGCTTAAATACCCATAGTATCATATGTAATATGACATATACAAAGTAGCTTATGCTTCATGACTGCTTAACGCCTCTCCACCATCAGCAATGAAATGTATGTGATATTACACAATGCACTAGAGCAGAGAGCGCACGGGCGAGAGAGCGGAGGAGGCGATAGTAAAGCAGATAAAAGAAGGTAATTTAAAGGAAAATAAATAGGAGTCGCAGAGATGGAAATAGAAAGTGGGCCGATAGGAAATCACAGTCTGGAAAGAAAATGTGGGTGTCTGCAGTCCGTGACCATCAATCACCGTCCACCCCCCTCCGATCAATGCTTTCTACCTTTCCCTCCTGTTACTGTTCAAATTAATGACCAACGGGTGCCGGGAAAGTAGGTCAGCCCGCCCTCTCGCCTCCCTGCCCCTTACCCCACCCCAAACAATTACATGCGCGCACGGTTGCACCGCACGTTGCACGACCCACTCCTCTTTTGCAAAAAGAGGATTTTTCAACCACAAGCCAGAAGCCCCCAATCCCAATCTGTGTCCGAGTAGCAGTGCACTTCTGTGTGCGTGCACATGGCCTGGAGGAGGGCACGTGAGCCCATGGGCCTGGCTGGCACCAACGCCACCTGGGAAGTCAATAAAGCAACACATGTTGCAAATTGGCCTGCCAATTGCTACCCTGCCTGAGGGACGAGGCTGCCGCCCGCTGCAGTGTGCAATACGAACGTAAGTTAACACATAAAAATGATGCATCATTAGGCAGTTTTAGGCTGCCTAATGATGCATCATTTTAATGTGTTGTTAACTTACGTTCATATTCCTAGGCTGGCTGGTGCGTGCGACCAGGCCCGGTGGCTTAGCACTGGTTTGAGGCTCAGGCGAACACCCTCTAGAGGCTGACTGACGCCTGAGCTGCCTGACCCAAAGACCGGCCCTGCTGGCACTGATCCTCCCGATGTAAACAAAGTGGTGTCTGCTCCCCACGTTCCTACTCCATCATTTCAACGCTACGCAAGTTCGACCTAGGTTGTGTCTATCTGTCCTTACATTACTATTGTATCTATTGACCTTCTCTTCTGTTTCCCTTACTAGCTATCCTACTCCTCATGCAATAGGATAGAAACCGATGTACTGTCTCCATCAGATCGAACGTTATCTCTTTCAAGGGACTCTTCCGGGGATTCTCGGATATCCGAACCAGAACTTCCCTCGGTTACCTCCCTGGTACAGGAACCGGGCAGGGTAAACCTGTTTTCCATCTGTTCGGAGAGATTAGTTCTAAATTTATTTTCTTCCCTTCTCAAGCTAAAACCTCAATTCCGTAAAACAGTGATATACTTAGCTGAACCACAGTTCAGCAGGCAATCCGATTCCTCTAACAGGTATTTCTTTTGACTGAGACCCACTTACCTCTGCTTCCAGTATCTCTGCCATATTCAACCCCCTTCTTTCTGTTTGGTTTCTGTTTAGTGCATCCTTCCGAAAGCTGAATCTCTGGTCTTTGGCATAACCATTGCCCAGCCGCTACAGGTGCTAGCTTCATCCTACTTCCCTCTTTTATTGAATTCTCTGTTGAAGTGAATTATCCATTACCTTTGCCTAACGTGTCTCTTTCATTTTCTGACATTAGACTACACGATACTCCCTACCTTGAGGTGCCACTACTAGAAGACATCAGAGGGCTGACGAGGGAGCAGAAGCGCAGGGTTTTCTTCCCACTCGAGGGTTTCCCTGGGAGCTCTCTTCTTTTCCAGGGCTTTTGCCACGAAAGGGAAGGGAGAGCCCAGTGGGATTCATTTTCAGCTACTTCCTACCTGGTATCCGGTTTCGAATAAATTCAAGAGGCCTTCTTTGCGGGTGAGTCCACTCTAATGTTTTCGTTCCTTGTCATCACCACTGAAGTTTATTGTTCACCTTCATACATTTACAGTTGTTTAACAGTTAGCAACGCCAAAAGAAAGAACTTTTAGGACAGTGGTGTGACTGGGAGTGAAGCCTTGGCTCGCTTCTCAATTAAGGAAAATTCAAGATGGACCTGGCCCAACAGCAACAACTGCTGACCGCGGTTCAGTCCTTAACCGCTGAGGTTCAATCTCTGAAACAGGAGAATGCTATCCTATGCCAACATGTGGGGAGACCTCCCAGTTGCTTAGAGCTACCCCCGGGACTTAATCCCGGAGGTCTCTATGACAGGGATCCTCATAGGCTAAAAGCATTCATAGAAGCCTGCACAGTACAATTTTCATTCAAGGCTGTCTTCTTTCACAGTGATAGGGATAAGGTTGGTCACATGATCTCTAATCTAATCGGGCCAGCCTTAGCTTGGGCTACACCCTTGGTCACTAACAATAACCCCTTATTGGATTCTTACCCGGCCTTTCTAAATAGCCTTAGGAGTATGTTCAATAGACAAGAAATCACTGTTTCCGCTCAAGAACAACGTTTGGACTTTAAGCAAGGGTCACAGGATTTATTGTCCTATATCACTGGGTTCAAACAGTTGGCCGCAGGAACTTCCTGGGCAGGTGATGCCCTCATAACTCTTTTTAGAAGAGGCCTTACTGAAGAGTTGAAGGATGAGGTGTCTCGTGTACCTCGCCCCCCCAATCTTGCAGAACTAATCTCTTTGGTACTGCGAAATGATTACTGCATACAGGAAGACAAAGAGAGCATCGTAGACCCAGGAATTCAAGAGCTACCTCTGACTTTACCCCCATTCCTGCAAGGGCTTCTGTCGAGGAACCGATGCAAATAGGAACCACCCGAGGACGTCTTACTCCTGAAGAACGTAACAGACGTCGGCAAAACAACCTTTGTATGTATTGTGGGGCTAAGGATCACTCAGTTCAGAACTGCCCGGTTATTCCAGTGAAGAGGTCGGGAAACGGTCGTTCTCTACCGTCAGGGGAACCACGGATAGGGAATTAAAGAACGGTTCCTCGCGGTTGCTTATGCCTTCTCAAGTTGCTGATATACCTGAATTGTCAATGATCGTTCTACACATTACTCTTCAGTGGGATACCGTCGAGCCCATGGAGGTTTCCGCCTTCATCGACAGTGGCGCTGCTGGCAACTTTATAAATCTGCAGTGGGCTCAGCAAGTGGGTCTTCCATCTTCATTAAAGACACTAGCCATTCCAGTTGAATCAGTTGATGGTAATCCATTGGTTTCTGGACCTATCACCAGACAAACTCATCCTCTTCTGTTGAGAATTGCTTCCCACCGTGAATCCATCACATTCGACATTATTCGGACCGCCCATTATCCAATACTACTTGGTTTACCTTGGCTCAGGATTCATAATCCGTACATAAACTGGATCTTCCCGGAGCTTACCACCTTATCCGTATCCGAGCTGGCGACGAATGGAAGATGGCATTCCGAACACCATTCGGGCATTTTGAATATCGAGTAATGCCCTTTTGCTTCTCTAATGCCCCCGCTGTCTTCCAGCGCATTATGGACCACATTTTCTCCGACCTCCTTCTCCATTCGGTGATTGTTTATTTAGACGATATTCTAGTCTTCTCTCCATCCCATTCTCAACACACTCAACATGTCTTAGAGGTACTCCAAAGACTTTCCAATAATCACCTGCACTGTAACTTGGATAAATGTGAATTTCACAAGGATAAGGTGGCATATCTCGGTTACATTCTTTCCAAACACGGAACTTCCATGGATCCCCGAAAGGTTTCTGCTATAAACAAATGGGTTACCCCCGGAAGTGCCAAGGATCTTCAGAGATTTCTCGGGTTTGCCAATTTCTACCGGTGCTTCATTCCTAACTACTCGGAAGAGATCTTACCTATGACCGCGCTTTTGAAGAAAGGAGTGCAATTCCTTTGGTCAGATGAAGCTCAACTGGCCTTTGATAAGCTCAAGATGCGCTTCGTTTCAGGTCCGATCCTTATTTCCCCTGATCAGACTAAGAGGTTTATAGTGGAATCGGACGCTTCTCACCATGCATTAGGAGCCGTTCTTTTACAGGAGAACCAACAGGGAATTGAATGTCCGGTGGCCTACATGTCCAAAACACTCTCACCCTCCGAAAGAAATTATACTGTCCTTGAAAAATAACTATTGGCTATCAAGCGTGCCTTTGAGGAATGGCGGAATTTACTACTTGGTGCCTGTCATGCTGTCGAAGTCCGGACAGACCATAGTAACCTTCGAGCTCTCCAGTATGCCCAGACTCGAAATAGTAGACAAGGCCGCTGGGCACAGTTCTTCTCCCCTTATGAGATAACTTTCACCTTCATACCTGGCAGAGTTAACTTGAAGGCCAACGCCTTATCAAGAAAAGATTCCACGTTATCTAATCCCTTCAGGTCAGAGCCAATATTTCCAAGGGATCGCTTTCTGCAGGTAGTGACAACCTTTCTACAGTCTGTATCAGAAGCGACAGCCTTGTTTCTTAGAACTAAACCCAGAGCACTGGATGTTTTGAAGCTAGTTATGTCCCAGGGTTGTGCTTACTGGGAAAAACTATTGTTCTTACCATCTGAAGATCTGAGGAGAGTGGTGTTGCAACTGTGCCATGACTCACGTATCGCGGGACACTGTGGAATCGCCAATACCAAAGAACTGGTACAACGTCATTTTTGGTGGCCCGAATGGGCTCAGGATATCCGGGACTATGTCTCGGTTTGTTCGATTTGTCTACAAACTAAGTCCCCGCGCACAGCTCCCCAGGGTCTCCTTTCTAATATGCCAGTTCCAGTTCGTCCTTGGCAATTCATTTCTACTGACTTTGTGGTTCACCTACCAGTTTCCGAAGGGTGTACCGCGATTATGGTGGTCGTAGACTACTTTACAAAGTTGGCCCATTTCATTCCACTTCCTCAGGTACCCACGGTGGCTCAAATGGCAAGAATTTTCATTGCCCGAATCTTCTCCCTTCATGGACTCCCGGAAACCATAGTATCGGATCGAGGGTCCCAGTACACCTCGCGATACTGGCGTCAGATCTGTTCTTATCTAAAGATCAAAACGGGCCTGAGCTCTGGATTCCACCCGCAGACCAATGGCCAGACAGAGCGTCTCAATCAGACATTGGAGGGATACTTACGCTGCTACATTTCGGCTTCCCAAGACAATTGGTGCGAGTTGTTGCCCTTGGCTGAATTTGCCTATAATAACTCAAGACATTCTGCTCTGCAGACCAGTCTGTTTCGGTGCTCTTACGGATTTCATCCGATCTGTCTTCCTGTGGGTTTGTCCTCTCCATCTAAATTTCCAGATGTCGATAGTTTGCTCCTCAGCATCCAAGAGTGTCAACGTTCCACTCGTGCCTCTCTTCTTTCCGCACAAGAACGCGCCAAGAACTCTGCAGATCGTCGCCGCTCCACGGCTCTGCTGCTGGTCCCAGGGGATTCCATATGGTTGGCATCTCGCTTCTTACCACGCCGTCTGGTGCCGTCTAAATTGTCACCAAAATACTTTGGTCCTTTCCCTATCCTCCAGAAAGTAAGTGTGTTCTGCTGCCTTTCGGCTTTGGCTCCCTGCCTCATGGTCCTGGATCCATCCACTCTTTCATGTCTCCCAACTGAAGAAAGACGTGGCGGACCGTTATGCTAGAAGTCGAGGTTCCCAACCTTCTCCTGTCTTTACCCCTTCGGGTCCTGAATATGAGGTGGCTAGTATTTGTGACTCTAGAATTTATCGGGGTCGTCTTCAGTATCTGGTTGACTGGCGAGGCTATTCCCTCCCCGACCGTTCTTGGGAGCCTGCGTTTGCTGTGCATGCCCCTCATTTGATTCGGCGCTTCTATTGTTTTCATCCCAGTAAACCGGGTGCCCTGGCCCTTCGGACGGGGCATACTGTCACGCCCCTTAGGAAGCGCTGGTCACTATGGTGCCGCTGGACCAGAAAGTATGCGGCGTCCATCTTTTCATCCAAGATGGCGCGTACAGCGTTTGGTTTCCGTCTAGCTGTTGTGTATCCGCATGGCAACTAGACTCCTCCCTCTCAGCCGAACGCCGCATATCAGTCCTGTTTGTCAACAAGCAGGCGCGTTGCTAGTCCAACATTTCAACGTTACGTAGGTTCAGACCTAGGCTGTGTCTATCTGTCCTTACATTACTATTGCACCTATTGACCTTCTCTTCTGTTTCCCTTACTGGCTATCCTACTCCTCATGCAATAGGATAGAAACCGTTGTACTGTCTCCAGCAGATCAAACATTATCTCTTTCAAGGGACTCTTCCGGGGATTCTCGGATATCCGAACCAGAACTTCCCTCGGTTACTCCCGAGGTACAGGAACCAGGCAGGGTAAACCTGTTTTCCATCTGTTCGGATAGATTAGTTCTAAATTTATTTTCTTCCCTTCTCAAGCTAAAACCTCAATTCCGTAAAACAGAGATATACTTAGCTGAATCACAGTTCAGCAGGCAATCCGATTCCTCTAACAGGTATTTCTTTTGACTGAGTCGCACTTACCTCTGCTTCCAGTATCTCTGCCCATATTCAACCCCCTTCTTTCTGTTTAGTGCATCCTTCCGAAAGCTGAATCTCCGGTCTTTGGCATAACCATTGCCCAGCCGCTACAGGTGCTAGCTTCATCCTACTTTCCTCTTGTATTGAATTCTCTGTTGAATTGAATTATCCATTACCTTTGCCTAACGTGTCTCTTTCATGTTCTGACATTAGACTGTACGATACTCCCTACCTTGAGGTGCCACTACTAGAAGACATCAGAGGGCTGACAAGGGAGCAGAAGCGCAGGGTTTTCTTCCCACTTGAGGGTTTCCCTGGGAGCTCTCTTCTTTTCCAGGGCTTTTGCCACGAAGGGGAAGGGAGAGCCCAGTGGGATTCATTTTCAGCTACTTCTTACCTGGTATCCGGTTTCGAGTAAATTCAAGAGGCCTTCTTTGCGGGTGAGTCCACTCTAAGGTTTTCGTTCCTTGTCATCACCACTGAAGTTTATTGTTCACCTTCATAATTTTACAGTTGTTTAACAATGTCCCCATTGCCAGGAGCCGGAATCCATTACTCCCCATTCCCATTCGAGCCCAATAGGGCTCAATGTGAATGGGGAGTTCGGATACTGCATCCGACATGCTGTGCTCGTGGGTGCCTTTCGGCCCGCCAGGTCCGACCTGGCGGGTGGAAAGGCACCCGCGAGTACAACTCGTAGTTTGCCAGTCCGGGAACTATGGTACCGGCCCATTGTCTTGATTTCCACCCATAGATGTTGACACAGCACATCTCGGCTGCTGGTCAGAATTGGGATAGGATAGCTGAAAATAGAATGGTCAGGGAAATGTAAGGCTGCCATTTATCATTGAACTTTCTCAACGTTGCAAGCAAGCAAGGGATGACTCAAGGGGGATTGCTTTGAAAAGTTTTCAGGAACAACTCAATAATCCAAGACCTGATGTACACATCACTTATCAATACTCCTTCACCGATTGCAACCTTTGACATAATCAAGACATAACCCCAAGTCCCCATGTTATGCATACACCTCTCAAACTCTGAACTAAACACAACCACATCTCTACAGCACAACAAACCGCATGAACTTCACCAGACCGCGACAACAAAACAAACCATGCATAGCCCGGCACAACAGCACAGGACGGCTACCAACCGAAAAACACACCTACGTTCAGCCAACGGTATAATCAGAACTGAAGCTGCCAACAGCACATCACAGCTCCCTTGCACTTTATCCCGCTCAGTCCGACTAACTTACGCCCATCCCTTACCCTCTTGCCTTCAGATCCGCCACAGCGCCAAGGGACCACACAGGTGGTGACAGTGCGCGGTATAAAAACCTTTAACATAACACAATTAATGACACACACAACAGTTGCGCAACTGCAGTGAACAAAAAAGTACAGTATCTTTTCTAAATTCATGAATAACAATAAAAACAAAACATGATACAACCAGGCACTAAATTCAACAAAACAGAAAACAAACAACCGAAACATGTACACAGATAGAAATCCATTTACATGCATAACTTTCGGTGCATCTCCGGGATGCTCTTCCCGGTCTGAGTCATCTCTCACATGTTGGCCTACTGGTGTTGAGGGATATGTTGCAATGGCCAGAGGAAGCTGGTCCACCTAGGTGATACCTTTGTTGACGTCATTTTGTTGGCTGCAGCCCTGCTTTCAGCATGTCTCTTCTTCTGCAGTAGTAATTGTCTATAGGTCTTGCCCAGAATGCCATTGTGAAGTTCCGGCAACTCCTCTCCGGCTGCCGGGAGCTCTTCCCTGGTTGATTTTGCCGCCTGTACCCTGGCAAGCCTGCTGTCTGCAACTTCTCTTGATAGGCCATGGGCTTCGACTGGAGATCAGCTTAGTGCAGACACTCAGCTGGCGGTGACGCATCTCATCCTTCCAGTAGGTGTATGGAGCTGCACGAGTCCTGGTTGTAACGGACAGTCTTCCTGCATTTTGGTAATCTGTGGTGCATCTGTGGCAGGGAGTTGAGCGGGCTAGTTTGTGTCGAGGTTCTCCTGTGCATGGGGTGCCCTTCTGTGGCTCTATGTGATTATTCTGCCCGTTGGAGGCCACTCCAAAAAAGTACCACCTTTTTAGGCTGGCCTAGAGCGGTCTCCAACAGGCGGGATTCTTCTGCCATTGAGGGTTTTCACCCCATAATCTCTCATGGCATATGGCTCTGCCCCGAACACCGCTCTGTCCCCCTCCCCTGCTGCATCCTTACCATCACACCCCTTCTCCCAGCGCTCCCCACTCCCAGCGAACATGCCCCCCTGCATCTCCACCTGCTGCCCTCTGATACCTTCACAAATATATCTTCTCCCTTTGACTTGCAACTTCCTGCTTCTGGCCACCCGGGGAAGTGTGTGGTCTTCTATAGGCAGAGTTTCCTGGGGGGCACCTTTAAGAGGTGGCCCAGGAAGTATGGCATGACGACTGCAGACTCCATCTGCTACACCGGATGTTCCCACACCTGCATCACCCTGTATTTGTTGTGGGAGCACTTTCTCCTTCTATTATTCTTAACCCCGCCCTTCAGTGGAAGCATGTCAGGGTTTTCTGCTTTCACAGTGACCTCCAACTGAGCACATCTGGGTGGAAAATGGAATGTACTTTTCTTAGTCTTTCTTGAGATGCGTGTGATGGCATCAGATACATATCACGACAGGTGTGGGGGAACAAAAGCTCCTACAATGGTGAGCTTGCGGAATCCCCTTAGCCGGACACCGACCCACATTGTCACTTCAACAATGATTGCACGTTTGTGCGGGCAAAGCCCTTACCCTACAGGATTTGCTGTCACTGTGCAATTTCCGCTGAAATATGGCCACATATAATGCACATGTCTACATGTCACCAGAGATGCCTGGGGCATCACATATGTGTGTACATTGGGAGGTTTGTGGAATACACATGCAGGGACACGACATGGCAAATATTTGTGCTTGCTGTGTTTTCAGGAGGTCCCATCTAGCCTTGGCCATCTTCACTCATAGTTTGGCATGCTGGTATTACCAGTCGAGGTGGAATGCACAGGTGGTATTGGTCAACAGATGAGACATTGGATGCAGTGCTCCTATGGAACCCATTGACAACAACAGTCACGTCGGCATAATTATCTATGGGCCATGCACTAGATCCCATTGCACAGTTCATTCAACATCTTCTTGTTTGAAAGGGTTGGGGCCGTAATTCTTGCGCTGATAATAAGGATCAGAAATATTTTCAGGTTTTCATTTACAGGATTTAATCAGTGATTTAGATAAGTCACCCGACATGTGTTTCGACCCTTAACGGTTTTTCCTTTCAATCCGGATTCAATCCGGAATCCTGCCCACAATCCCAATTAGTGGAACGTCACCTATCCTTTAAGTAACCATCATTCAATGGAGCATTTCCCTACCAGGAATGAACACTCATTTTCATATGCATTATAAACTCTATTCTATCATGGAAAGTCGTGAACTATTATGTAACCTATTATGTTTTCAAGTACAAGCGCCCAGTTTTCCCTGGGTTAGGTGTGCTATACAAGTAATGAACTAAACTAAACTAATTGGCCACAAGTTACTGTCTCAATGCACATGTGATGTCATAAATTCTGCAGTACCATTCATTCATGCACATGTAGAACGGCCTGCCCACCTCATGCAAGAGACCCTCTGGGCCTGCATGGGATGCAGTCATTGTTTTCCTATCTGGGGCCGGTTATCACATTTCCAACTCTTTCCAGCTGCTCCCATACAGTGTAATATAAAATGAACAGGTGCTTTGTAAACGGAGAATAATGAAAAGAGCGGAAAATGTGTATAACTGGGTAGAATGGAATAACGAGGGTGCTTTATATGGCACATAATGTCATGGGGTTGTGTATTTATGGTTAGACGCAGATGGTTTGTGTAGGGCACACTGGCACACAGAGCTTTTCTTGTGTACATAGTTGATTAAATCAATGTATTTTCTACAGTGAAAATTGGAGCAAATTGTGGGGCCTGATTCATGGAACGTTTTCCTATGGGATTGCGCCATTATAAAACACTTCCATGAATCAGGCCCGTGGTGTTTTGTAGAAGACAGATGAATAAATTCAGTGAGGTTTAGGTGCCCTGACAAGTCATGTGTGTGCAGGCAGTTACCAGAAAATGTCCAGCGCATGACAGTCCTGTGTGTTTGAATGAAACCATGAACACCTTTTATAATGGACAATGTGCACGAGACCAAGGCCCTCCCACTTCCTAAGAATGCAGCAAGCAGGGCTTATTTCTTGGCATGCCACTGATAAAGCACATGCCGCGCCAGGGGCGTTTCTTACCGGGCAAGATCCTGGCACACACTCAGTGCTTCCCAACACTTAAAGACATTCCAGGGGTTAGGCCAATGCCAAGGGAGGGAATGAGTCCTGTTAAGGTGAATCAGTGGTTACTGTGAAGTACATTTGTTATAAAGTGGAAACCTTGACATGGCATTTATTAAAGCGCACCAGAGGACATAAAATATCGAGGAACATGAAGAGCAGTGTTAGTAGTAGCAAGAACAGAAAAAGAGGTGTGGGGGTCACTGCGATTGTACAGAGTTTTAAAACAAATGGAGGTGGCAGGACACACACACCTAGCCCTCTTGCACAACCACCTATAGCTTTGTCAGTGCAAGTGCTGTGCGCCAGGACAACTGGCACTGAGCCTTGTTTCTCAAATCACCCTCATGTGTAGGGTCACAGTTACTCAGCTCCCTGCCTGCCCTGGCTGTAAAGTCTGTGGAAGGCACAGTGACTCTTGGGGCGGAGCATTATGCCAAGAATGGGTGATGCAGTGTCACACCCCCTTGGCATAATGCTCTGCAGGTCCGCCCCAAGAGCCACCATCCATGCCTTCCACAGACTTTACAGCCAGATGCATGCCTCGCGTCTGCAGGGTAAATCTCATGCTGGCGCCTCTTTGTCCTTAGTACACGGTTCCACTCAAATCGAATCCTAGAGCAAGAAGCTTTGCTTGACCGGAAATATACCAAACCTGTCATCAAACAACCTCCTGCCAGTGACTGGGGATAACATTATTGAGCAGCAATGCTACGTCTGACAAGATACCTTCGGCCTACGTAACCCGCCATACACCTGTAGCTAGAAGATTAGCGCCTCAAAATTCTTGCTCTTCTCATTGTGTGCAATTTGGATATTTTGCCATGATTGTATCTGTTTTTATTTATCTTGAGGTTTTGCTCTTTTAATACCCTTATCGGCACTCCTATTCAATCTCTACTTGATCACCCTCCCACCAATAATTCGCTCACACAACCTCCTGTGCTACAACTATGCCGACGACACCCAACTAATTCTAAAATTCCTGAACTCAAAACCCTACTGCCGACCAGAGCTCACTTCCTGCCTCCTCGACATAGAGCTCTGGATGACCAAAAACCACCTTCTGCTAAACCCTTCCAAAACAGAAATCCTGGTATGTGGCAACTCTGAACTTCTTCCACACCCACTACCCTGGCCATCAACCATGGGCAAGTCCCCAACCCCCTCTAAATCTGTAAAAAACCTTGGATGCACTCTTGACTCTGACCTAACACTCTCGTCCCAAGTCAACAATGTCTCAAAGTCCTGCCATTACCACCTTAAAACTCTCAGGCGCATCTTTCCATACCTCTCCTTTCCCAACAGACTCTCCGCAGTCCAAGCAATTGTCATATCAAGACTAGACTACGCCAACCCACTCTACCTTGGAATCCACACCTACCAGCTGAATAAACTACAAAGAGCTCAAAACGCAGCAGCCAAACTACTACTTGCACTCGGACCAAGGGACCACATCTCCCCTGCTCTCAAAACTCTACACTGGCTTCCAGTAGCCCGAAGGGTGTCTTTCAAAACCCTATGCATTTCTCACCGAGCGCTGCATAAAACCGGACCTCAATATCTTCAAGATAAGTTAAAACCCTATCACCCACCACGCACTCTAAGATCTAGCTCGGCCGCCCTCCTGGTCGTACCTAAAACAAACTCAGTCAAGTTAGGTGGGTCATCATTCTCAGCCTTGGCCCCCAAGCTGTGGAACACGCTGCCACCCCACATCCGCCTAACAGAGGATCTAATATCCTTCCGCAAACTATTGAAAACTTGGCTCTTCCCCTAAAACCAACCCTGTGCTAAAACTAACTCAAACTGAATAACACCACTGCAATATTACCAGCCCAACAAACTACTAGATCTCGAACTGCAATATGACAAATAATAGTATAACATCAAGATCCAAGCGAGAAATCGACAACCAATAACCACCAATGTAAACTAAAGAACAACGTGAATAGGTCATAACAGCGAAATATCAACATGATGAGTAAAGCAAATGTATAAAACCAATGAATGTTTAGAGCGGACAAACACATAAACGGGAACGTTGCGTGGAGGCGATGAAGGCATAAACCAGACGATTGAATAGGACAGAGAAACGTCTAGACCAAATGACTGAACTGATGTACCAAACGGATGATTGTATAGAGCGAATGAATGTATAAGCACTGAGGGAGGTATAAACCCGCATGAGCACAAGGGACTGATAAATATGTAGAGCAGATGAAAATATTGAATGGATGAGTGTATTGAGCAGGCGAGCGTATAGAGCGCACGAATATATTGAGCGAATGAGTGTATAAGAACGGATGAACCTATAAGGGCGAACAAGCGCATAGAGCGGACCAACGTATTGAGCAAATGAGTGCGCTGAGCGCATGTGCGCACAGAGCAAATGAGTGCGCGAAGCGGTTAAGCGCATGGAGTGGATGGATGCGCGGAACAGATGGGTGCCCTGAGGCAATGTGTGCGTGGAGCTGACGTGTACCGACGGGTGTGTCGTGCGGACGGGTATATGGAGCGGACGGATATGTGGAGCAGACGAGTGCGTAGAGAGAGTGTGTGGAGCGCACGAATGCGTCGAGATGACGTATGTACGTATAGCTGTCGTATGAGTGTGGAGCGGACGTACATTGTAAAACGGAATTATGTGTGTAGAGCGGACGTGGATGTGTGCAGTGCGGACGTGAGTATGTATAGAGCGGACGTAGGTATGCGAGCAGAACAGATGTATGTGTGTCTGTAATGCGGACGTGTGTTGTGTGTTGTGTAGAGCGGACGTGTGTGTGTGTAGAGCGGACGTGTGTGTGTGCAGAGCGGATGTGTGTGTGTGTAGAGCAGATGTGTGTGTGCGTTGAGCAGACTTATGTGTGTGGGTGTAGAGCGGACGTGGATGTGTGTAAAGCGGACATAGATGTCTGTAGAGCGTGACGTATGTGTATGTAGAACGGACATGGATGTGTATGTAGCACGGATATGTGTGCGTGTGTAGAGCAGACGTGTGTGCATGTGTGGAGCAGACGTCTATGTATAGAGCGGACGTGTATGCACGTGTAGAACGAACGTGTGTACATGTGTAGAGCGAACTCACGTGTGTACAGAACGGACATGGGTGTGTGTAAAGCGAACCGGAGTGTGTGTAAAGTGAACAGGAGTGTGTAGTGCGGACGTATGTATATGTAGAACGGACGTGTATGTGTAAGTAGCGCGGACGGGTGTCCGTGTGTAGAGCAGACATATCTGTATGTGTAGAGCAAACATGTGTATGTATAGAGCGGACATCTGTGTGTATAGAGCGGATGTGTGAGTGTGTATAGAGCGGACGTGTATGTGTAGAACAGACGTATGTATGTGTAGAGCGGACGCGCGTATATGTGTTTGTGTATAGAGCTGACGTGGAACAGACATGCACGCGTGTGTGTGTAGAGCAGACGTGTGTGTGTGTATGTAGAGCAGGCACCTGTGTATAGATCAGAAGTATGTGTGCGCAGACCAGACGAAGTACCAGCTAGTAGAGCCGGTGATTCCTTAGTGCAGTTGAATGCATGATCGAACGAACGCAGGAGCGACGAATTAGGAAGTATGTAGATATAATCCGATCTCATACGCATCATATCACATCACCACGCTTACTCTCTTCTTTTACACCATCACCCAACTAGAACACAGCGATACTATGACACCATTCGGTATAGCTGTTCTCATACCAACATCTTCCTCATACTACACATCACTCTAACTAAACACTGCTGGTTACACCCTCCAGCCGGCGTTCTCCTCAGGCCTAACGCAGCCTCAATCGATCTGGATAATCCGGCCAGAACGAACACATACTCCTCAACCCTCAACCACCACACCTAATGCTAAGAAGCTGCCTCCACATGAATGCTACACCTGCAGCACACATATACGGTGCGCACACGCATCTTTGACGCCTTTATACTCTCTCTACTGACTTGAACTTCGGTTCCCGAGGGCGTTCAACCTACCAGCGCCTTGAGACTATACCAATGGTACATAAGGCGCTATATAAATGCAAAGTAACATAACATAACATAACATCGCTGGGATACTCATGGGCATATATCACAGAGTGAATAGCACACGAGTTAAGCGCTACCCTCAGACAAGCGGGCAGACTGCACTTCATAGAATGTAATGCAGGCAGAACCAACTCAGCCCTTCCTCCAGAGGTCCATACATTGAGCACCATTATATGGAGTTACAATATTAGGCCTTGTTACAGCTGTTAGAAAAGTGAAAGGGGTCAGACATGGAACACCTATATTACAAGCTATTGCTATTATACATCGCGTGCCAAAAAACATTGCAATCACGAATTACCTGACAGCTCATGAACGCCCGAAGAAAATTAAGAGAGATTAGAATTTCAAAAATACCAATGAAATTTGTTTTGTTGCTTTTGGTTTTTCAATTGAAGATTATATGAACGCTAGGTAAACATGTGTGTATTTTTGTGTGTGTTTCTCTATTCAGGTGCTTCAAAAGGACTCATTGTAGATAGTGCTATAAAATAGCCCAAAATAAATAAAAATGTGTAGGCTATCAGGGGCAAGAGCACACATTACATTAAACAACTTGACTGTGCATCACTGTCGGAACCAGGTCTGGAGGAAAGCGTATTATTTTGTGTGAAGTGAAAGTCGAGTTAGCACTATGAAAGTTCCGCCATTTTGCCACACAGCGAAGAAGTGCATTTAACTCACCTCTAAGTCAGCAAAAAGCCAACCACTCCTTTTATTTTAAACAAACAAATGTATTTTGGGATTAAGACTGTGCTTTTTAACACATTTTGGATTAAGACTGTGCTTTTTAACAAATCGTTTTGTTTCCACAACAGGTTCACTCGTGATGCCCACACCCAGCAGGGGGCCCTCAGCAAGGCTTGCACGGGGGCCACAAACATTTTGGCCCAGACCCCCGTCCAAAGTTATGGGGGCACCCTTCAAAGGATCCCAGGACAGGGGCCCGGGGCACGAGCCCCGTTTGCCCTCCCATAAAGACGTCACACAGAGATTTGCACTAGAGCCCTTTCATGTGCCTGCATGTGTGTTTCCCATATGATCAGCATATCCCTGTTTCCTCACTACTTTACCCTCCACCTGGCACAGGGTTCAGCCAAACATCATGCCTAATCTACCAATATATAACAGATCTAGCAGGTCCACCATAGCAGTTGTATCTGCTCCCGCCTTTACTGTCCCTCCTGATGCGTCCCATCTCACATCCTTGCTGCAGAACCAGGTCTTGATAGCTCAGACATTTGCATGATTTGTTTGTGGGTGCTGCACGCTGCACATTGTACACATGACGAACGAGGGATTCAGAGGGCGGGGGCCAATGCCAGACAAGGCTAGGGGAGGAGACAGGGGCAGATGGTGATTTTTTGTATAACTCTTTTTTTATTGAAAAATACAGTTTCTGAAACATCCAAAAGAAAACAATAAAAGAAAAACAAAAATATGCAGCGTAAGAACAAGATGCTCGCGGCAAAAATACCCCATGGAATGCAACATTAGACATGACATTTCCTTTCCCCCTTCAGACCTCATAACACATGTCAGTATGCCTCCCCGTTACTCCCCACTGTCAGTATCCCCCTAACTCCCAAAAACTCGGACATTTCCCAAGACAACCTCTACGTCTATACACCATTTCTCCCATTCATCTGCGTCAGTCCATACCCTCTTTCCATTCTGCCACAGTTGGGTGAATTCTTTATTGCAGCTGCTGGAGCTGGACGCCATTTGCTGGCTCCCCAGCCACTGCAATAACAAGCCCTTTGATTGGTCTTTATTGAGGGTGAGTGGGGAGGGCATTCCAGAGTGGCTTACAATTTAAAGTACACATTTGAATATAAGCCCTTAGGAGTAAAACAAAATGAAGCATGCAAT
Source organism: Ambystoma mexicanum (assembly GCF_040938575.1). Taxonomy (NCBI): domain Eukaryota; kingdom Metazoa; phylum Chordata; class Amphibia; order Caudata; family Ambystomatidae; genus Ambystoma; species Ambystoma mexicanum. Next base: position 1,095,739,417 of record NC_090929.1, read on the forward strand.
ACATTTCTTATGCAATTTCAGATTTTCTGTAAGTATGCAAAGGAAAAACTTAAACCATTTACTTTTTATTTTAATCGGGTACGTTTCTTGAATATTATTATTCCTGATCAATATTCATTTGTCACTGTCATATCTTTTATGAATTAGGAGACTTTTTTTATTCACCTTGATTATTCTTATTTTCTGTTGTTATTTTTCATCAATTACGTATTTCTATAAATGTGTGTGTGTTTGTGGACAGGAGTGGAAGTTTGGGCTGTGTGCAGTGAGAGTCACGAGAGACTGGCAGAGGAAACATGGGCACTGGCACAGGATGAATGATTACACCATGACTGCCATTTTGGAAGTGAGACAGGAGAAAACGATCGTGATACTGTGCCAATGTCTGCACAATGGAAACTAGAGGACAGGGTGCACACACTGACATAAAAGTGCTGCAATCAGTCATTTGTCCATTTCGGCTTTCAACCCACCATTGCTCCGGGCAGCTGCAACAGCTCGGTTAGAATCACAGGCAAACTATGTTATTCACATTTAAAGAAACATAATTACAATATGAATAATAGATGCTTCACCATTTCTCCTTCCAAATCTTAAAACTGCAGATTCAAACAAGTGCATGCAAGTATGTAGTGAATGTGTGCTTACATAGTCTCTTTCTCTTCTGTGCAGGCGCACCAATCAATCAATCAATCAATCAAGAAATTCATTTTCCCGAGAATCCACAAAATGCCTCCAATGAAGCCAGCTTGAGCAAACAAGAAAGTGCCCACCACCTTCAAGAACACCAGCATCGCTGCTCAGTTTGGGATCAAACCATCCCAATTATTCAGAAAGCTCGATCTCCCCCTCTGGCACATCCACTAGTACCAGACAATGACTGACCAGGGAAGTGATGCTGACTTGGAGCCTAGGCATCATCCATTTTGAATCATGAGGAAAAGAAGGCGGTCAGTGCTGTAGTGCTAAAGACAATCTTCGGCGGTGAGGTACAATGGCATGGGGAGTAGCAAGCACTTAGCAAAGAAGGAAGGAATGATTGTGAGAGGGCAGAACAGGCCAAGGTCAGCCATTCCTCACCATCGCTGTTTCCAGGCGATGACAATTATTCCAGGGACCCACTTTGGACCCTGCAGTCCCATGTAAAAGGAAGTTGCACTGATACTCTACATTGGTCACGACAACAATGCTGCAGTGAGTGTATGTGCACACGAGGAGAAACAGAAGCAAAGCATGAAGCAGGCAGCATCTGTGCTACCCATCAGGGTCATTTGTTTGCCAAGAAAGAAATGAAACCAGAGTAGGGCAAGTAATCCAACTACAAGTGAAAGCACAGTAGTAGCAACAGACAGCGGTCAGATGGCCCTGGGTGCCCAGAGTTATTGTATGATGTCCAATACATTATCTGCCAGCCCCGCCATGAACATAATAAGTCTGGCAGCACACCCCCACAACCTAGTACTCCGAAACATTCCAGGATCATGACTGCTGTCACCAAGCTGACAAAGTACCACCGAAACCATAGAATGGTGTATTTTTATAATGGTGAGCTGGCCAAAATGTTGGGTGCTGTAGAAGAAAACGTCTGCTGTATTCTTTGGTGGACGTTGACAGATTTTCTAAATTCGTCAAAGCTGTTTGTCCAGAATATCATGTAACCAGCTACACTTATTTTTTTAAAGATGCCCACAGTGCGTCACCCTTTCTCAACTCTCATGCTGGACTTCCTTTGCATCTTGTACTCATGGTGGCCCAGAATCATGCTGTTCCCATCTTCATCTTGTATCCTGGCTTACAACATTATGTGTTACTACTGACTTCTGCAATTGTATTCACTCTCCCCTCTTGCTTCTCCACTCTTTTTGACTGCTTGTGTTACTACTGACATCTGCAATTGTATTCACTCTCCCCTCTTGCTTCTCCACTCTTTTTGACTGCTAACTCTGTTCTCTCCTCCTCTCCCTTTCTCCCTTTTCCTATCTCTTCCCCTCCTCCCCTTACTTTCTTCTATGCACTTACTCTATCAGTATTGTCCCTGGACCTAGTATGACAGCAACCTCGTCTGTCTCCTACCCTCTCCCCTTACTTGTTCCCCCCCACTCCTCCAGCCCTATCTGAAAAGTCGTCAGGCCTAGTACGATAGTCGCTTGTTTTGTTCCTCCCCTCCCTTTCTGCACCCCTCTTCCTCACCTTTTGTTTTCTCCGGCTCTACCAGAAATGTTGTCAGGCCTAGTACAGTAGTCGCGGCTCCTAGTGACTGTTTCGACAGGGAAAGTTTCGAATGCCAAAAGTTGCAACACAAAAGTGTCAAAAAAAGATGTCAATTTTTTTAAAACACATTTACCTATACTAAATTAAAATAAACCCTTTAATATTAAATAAATACATTTTAAAAAAACATTTTCAACACTTTTGTGTTGGAACTTTTGACATTCGAAACTAATGTTTCGAAACTTTGACTGGACACTGTATTTGCCTGTCTGTTTCCATTTCTTTCCCACTCTCCCCCTCCCATCCTTATCTATGTCTTAGCTCTTGCACTATCTGAACTGTCGTCAGGCCAAGTACGCTAGTTAATTTCACGTCCTTACTGTTCATGGCCTGTATGTATTTTCCCTTGTTCCCCCCCTTGCCTTGAAGCGCTTTGAAACACATTGAGTGTAGGCGCTATATAAATAGACTATCCTATATCATATCATACCTGATCTTCACCCAACCCTTCTACGAATAATCGGAAAAGCACTGATGATGTGGACACCCTTCATATGGCAATGGGCAAGGAGACAGGCGACAGACTACTATCTGTGCATCAAGGCACGCTGATCTTCTTTTAAGCAATTGCACCCTGGCCGCTCAAGCCCCACTACCCAGATTGCAAACTCTTTCCCCGCACACAACTCTTTCAATGTTTGCCATGGAGGAGGCAAACCTCCTGGCACTATTCAATGCCAATGTTCTGGGATGGCTTAAAACAAAATGGTTGGCTGTTGGTTTTGTTGTCTGTGATAATGGTAGAAGCATTGTGCATTCAATGCAGAGGGGTACTATTACTGTGTACCCAATTTTACTCATTCCTTGACCCTCAAAGTACAGGACTTCCTGAAAAAGAAACAGTGGTTGCCAACGCAATGGCCATATGCCGCAAAATGTGTGGCCATTTTAGCCATTCTGTCAAACCCGAAAGACTTTGAGAACATTGCAAATGGTGAATGGTGTGCTTCCCCAGCTTGGCCTGATAGAGGAGGTTTACACCTGATGGAATTTAACCCAATGCATGTTCCAATTCCTCTTTCAACAACACAAAGCTATCAATGTGTATAGATGCAGCACAAAGGTGAAGCAGGGGCATCCACATCTTTGACTCCTAAGCAATGGGGTCTCGTGGAATGACTCATCCAGCATCTCGAGCCATTTAAATATATGCTTCACAGGCTGTCAGCAATGAAAGCACAGGCATCATTGATGCAATCCACCCTGGTTCTTGCATCCAGGTGAAGGCTATGGGGCAGGAGGTAGGGAAAAGGAGGACCTTGAAGCTTTGGGTCTGGACAACAGCATGCAACAGCAGTTAGAAACAAATACCAGGATCAACATAGATGTATTTGGCTTCGTGGAGTTCATCTGCGCCAATATTTTAAACCCATGCAACATATTTCGATGGGCTGCTTTTTTTTCCAGAGGGTAGTATGGCAAAATGCAGGCATGGATCATGAACTGATGGAGAGGTTTCAATAGCAACGCCCGAGGAAAGGATCTGGAGAAATGCCCTCTTTTTCCACCTCCAAATAGAGCAATTCCAGTGGCACCACTGCCACCACACTACCCATTTTTCCTCTTACACATGCCATAGAGGCTGTGGCAGTGGCAGTAGGCAGCAGGCCCGGTGGTGGGTTGGTACCAGTGCCATTTGGATAGGGTCACTGCAGGTTGGTGTGTCTTCTCAACGTACAGCGCCCACACCCATGCAAAGTCCCTTCGGAGCAATGACTTCCTTGCACGCTGGAGGTTTCAGTATGCAGCTCCTTATTTCCGTCTAAAAGAAAAAAAAGTGTACGTAGTATTTTAATTATAGTAGAGTTCACAGTTAGTTTGGAGTGTGATTTTGGAGTGCTCAGAGTTTAGAGTGTTCATCATTTAGAGTTTCAGCATTTATAGTTTTCAGTGTTTAGACTTTTTAGAATTTAGAAAGTTAGAAATTAGAGTTAGGTGTTCCTTTTTAGAGTTTAAATCAAAAGTGAAATGATAGACAGATTTTACAATTAACTTGCTTTTGCTTGCTGTTACCTTCAGATCCTACTGCAAGCCTGGTTTTCGCAGCATGCAGTACCTGCATGCCAAGACTCTAAGCAGGTCTGGCTCCTGGTGCAATACATCATCCCACTGATGACGTGCCTAGCTGGGAGTGTGTTTTATGACCTCTGTCATGGAGAACACCTTCTCCAAAAATCCCTCGTTTTCTGAGAGGGGGTGCCCTCCCTTCACACTCCCGCACAGCCAGCATGTAACATGCAATGGCCCTCATTCCGAGTTTGGAGGTAACCAGGCTGCTATTTGTGGCATGGCTGCCTCCAAAATCGTTCCAACTCCGGCCTGGTGAATGGAGTAATTACCGGTCCATTCCGAGGTCAGCGGGACCGGTAATTCCCCATTCACCAGGGCCGTTCCCATTTGAGCCCCCATAGGGCTCAATGGGAAGGGGGAAGGCGGCAATAATGGTGCCGCAAATTGCGGTACCGTTATTGACCCCGGTATCGCTTTGCGAGACCCGTCCTTAACGCCTGCTAAAACCAGGCTTAAGGAAGGAACCGAAAAGGGAACTCGTAGTAGGGCAGTAAGGGATTACCGGCACCAGTCTCGTTAACGGTGCGCGGTATCCCTTACCGCCCTACTCCGAATGAGGGCCAATGTGTCCTATTAGGCAGGCGACCTTCACTTCGCTGAATTATGTGCTGCGATGGGGCCTCTGCCCGCCAACACCAAGCCACTTCCTCCAATGGATAGCTGCAGCCAGACTGACCCCAATGTTGCTTGTGTGGTGCGTGTACAGGTGCGCTTCTACCTATAACATGGTCACTAGGTGTGCCTAAACATCCGTAAATGTACCTATGAGTCTTTTGCTTTCCGCCAAATGTGTATTTAGCCAGTAATCATGTTTGAAAACATGGGTTTGCATGTTCCGCTCCCATTGAAGGGCACTCAGCCACTCATGTGTCTGAAAACACAGGCAGAAAAGGCCAGTGTTCGCCCACGCTCCACCGGCCTCCTGTGCCTCTTCCTCAGGTGCCACCATGTTTTTTCCAGTGCCTCAGCCCCCTCCCCGGAGCTCTTTCTCACCCCCTTCCCCAGCACCAAGGTCATAACCACACCTCTAGCCCTCCCTCCACACACCACTGACTCACATGATGCTGCTCGGTTTCCAGCCTCGACTGCTGTGATCATTACCCTGTCCATGCTGGACCACTGCCATAGAAATAAAAAAGAGACTTGCTCCCTTTTCTTTTTAGTATTACAGTGGCTATCTTTGATTTTATTTTTACTTTGGATGGGGAAATTGGGCTTGTGCAATATGCATGGAACCCCTCAATTTACAAAAACTAAAAAAAAACACTATTCACACCCCAGAGGGAGCTCTGGGATGTGAATAGCAATCACCACCTTCCCTATGGGCATAGAGGGCTGCAAATAGCCCAGCGCCTACGCCGAGGCCATTACTCCACTCTTGCTTACCAAGGCCTTGGGTGGCATGCCATGACCAGCCCTGTACGTCCCCTGGATGGGGAGTTGACAGCTATATTATTGGGTCCCAATGAATGTACTTCAGCAAGTAATGCCCTTTTCAAAAGGGGTTGTGCTTCTCAAATCGTCAGCATGGTTGCTTTGCTGAGAACTATTTTACACACATGCATGTGTGTGATGATTTTTAGCTGCAAACACCAATGGCAAGAAATTGTATTCACTAAATGAATGGTACAGGCATACAACGTTTGCACACCCTAGTCCGGAGTCCACTAGGGTGGTGACAGGTGCAGTATTAATGACAACTGACTTAATTACACACCAGTACGTTTCAGCAACACTATCCATGATCAATTGCAGGCATGAATATATCTTTTTCATATGACCTTAGTTGGTTGATTACACTTAGCAAGGCAATGATTTTTTTTTTAAAAAAACACACTCATAATGTAAATAACTATTTAAAGGTAGGAGTCTTCAAGTACAGATTCAGAGATAAAGAAACCAGGAATCACATGTCCTGGGATACTGGGCTGCATTATACTTTAACCAGGACTTAAATATAGATGTATTTTAATTATGACAACAGTAAAAAGCTGTGGAACGTGAACATGGTTTCCTAGTACTCATTTTTCTTATGACTTGAAAGTATGTGTATTAAATAAAGGTCCTGGAGTTGGGCATTTTATACAAAGGAGGTAATTTGTCTCAAAATACCTTTTTTTTCAAACCAGTGGAAGCCTATCATTTCAAAAACGGAAGCAATTAGATGACCCCTCCTGACAAAATGAACAAGCACTATAATTTACTTTAAACAGTACTTTCTAAAGCGTTAGCAGCGCCCATCACAGTGCTTTGAGTATGAGTCGCCTTGTAATGCTGGAGACGCGGCTCTGTTTAGACTACACATGTCAAACGTGTCTTTAAGACTGCAGAAAAGACAGTGGCCCTCATTACGCGTTCGGCGGTAACCATGCCGCTATTGGCGGCTTGGCTGCCGCCGAAATCGCGTCGGGGTCCGGGTCCTCGGAATGAGGACTTACCGGGTCATTCCGAGTTTGGAAGGCCCGGTAATTCCTCCCTCTGAGGACCCGGACACGGTCCTTCCCCATTCCCATTTCAGCCCCCAGATGGCTGAATGGGAATGGGAGAGGGAGCAAACAAAGGGCCATTACGAGATGGCCCGTTGTTTGCTCCCTCTTCCCCTCACGTGACCCGGTAAGCACGTCTGGTTTTCCCAGGCGTGCTTACCGGGTCCCGCGAGGGGAACTCGTAATGCGGCGGTACGGAGTGAACGGCGCCGGTACCTTTTACGGCGCCGTTCACTCCGTACCGCCAGGGTCGTAATGAGGCCCAGTAAGTCCTTGAATTGCTTGCTGCATGTTATGCTTGTGAATGGAAATTTCACAGTGTATCCACGGCTCCAATATTGTAACTAAGGGTTGTCAGGCACACACATCTAAAGATTGCATCTAAAAGACAAAAGGTCACAAAGCAAAAGTAATACACCTTGAGTGGGTTGTAGAAGTGAGTTCAGGGGGTTTGTGCTGTGATGCGGTACACTTAAAAAAATCAAATACATAGGAGGCTAGTGTTAAAGGAGGAGATACTTACAGTTAAACAGTATTTCAATCAAATTATTTTTATCAAACTGTATTTAGATCAAAGTGATTTGATCAAATAAAGCTTAATTTACTTCTACTGGAGCTCTCAATGTGTCTCATGTCAATGTTATATAAAAGCCTACATCATATACACCTGCTACTCTCCTCCCGCACCCCCGCTGTAGTACATTCTCAGTGCTCTTCGTTCCCCAATACCCACATACTTCCTCTCGCTTCTGCTCCTTTTCTCCCCTTGGCCGCACCCCTGGAGCTCCCTCCTCTTTATTTTGAAAACACTGCTAGTATCCACTCCCTCAAAATTGCACTTAGGCCCACCTCCATAACCAAGAGAGAGTAACCTCCAAATACTCCCACATTTCTCCCGCTCCCAGACTACTCTGCAGCTAACTCCACTGTGTATAGCACCAGTGGATGCACACAGTCTCTTCTGACTACTGTAATATGCCTGTCCTTTTCCCGGACTCTGTTCCGTGTATTACCCACCGACCACTGGTGAGCTGATCCCTCCCGCTCCCACGTATAATGCGGCACCAGACTCAGGGTTGCTCTATTGCTGTTGTTGCTTCTTTTTAGTTTTGGCTATTAGGTGGTACAGCCAAAACTATTGCGTTCCAGTATATCTAGGAAGAAATGCCATAGAAGGAGGGACACAAAGCTTGTAGGTGTTTGGTTATTTTGCCACCTATTGACTGCCCACAGCCATACTAACCCCTATGGCCATTACCACCCACTCCCTACACTTCCCCACTCGAAACACATCCTACTGGGATCTCTTTGAGCTAGCTTTATCAAGACTTACCATCACGTATTGTGCTAAAACGCCTGCCAGTCTTTTTTCAAAGCAGTCTTCTGAGTGTTAATGATTTAATTGGAGCTGTTAATGTGTTAATGGTGTAATCCAAATGGTTTAGCCAGGTCTGCCTTCAGCTCCTTGGTTTATAAGCACTATGGGCCTCATTACGACCCAGACGTTAACCATGGCGCTATTAGTGCCATGGTTGACGCCGGATTCCGCCATGGTGAATTGTGGAATTACCGCCCCATTCCAAGGTTGGCGGGGCGGTAATTCCCCATTCACCATTGGCCCTTCCCCATTCCCATTCTTGCCCCCATAGGGCTCAATGGGAATGGGGAAGGCGGTAATTACGGCACCGCAAATTGCGGTACCGTAATTACCTCCAAGGTCCCTTTGCAGGTCCCTTCCTTAATGGTAGGGACCCGCAAAGGGACCTCGTAATTGGGCGGTAAGGGATTACCGGCACCAGTGCCCTTACCGGTGCCGGTAATCCCTTACCGCTCGGGTCGTAATGAGGCCCTATGTGTGTCCTTCACTGAAAATCAAGCATTGGCAAAGGCAGCAGTTTTGTTGGCTTGTGTATACGTATTAGGCATTTTCCAGGCACTGCTATTACATGCCCAGGTACTTGCACCATTATGGAACTGCTATCATCAATGGGCAGTTATTACCACTATGGCAGTGCTTGGCAAGTGCCTTTCTCATGCCTACACAAAAGTCAAAACTGTTGGCATTGCCATTGCTTGTTGTAATTGTTTCTGTTGGAATGCATGTCTCGTTGAGTTATGTCATTTGTTTGGGTTTATACGTGATACTTCACCTGGACCCAATGAGGCAAAGCAATCGGCATAGGAGAATGCAGATGGAGGCCAAACAAGCCTGAAACTACCATTTGGCCGCCCAGTTCTGGCTCATTACATTTCGTCTTGGCTCATAGGTCTTGCATTAGTGCCCGTAGAAGAGTTAGTTAAGGGGAGCTTTAGCACCACCATTAGCTTTGACTTATTGTTAGGGCTTTAGAGCCATCCACTGGGGCAAAAAAGGTCAATGTGTGCAGAGAGAAGAGTGGCAATGCAAAGGCAGGAAGTATATAGGTGTTGTTAAGCTTCATAGTTTTAGCTTCAGACACCCATACAAACAAGAAGTATGCAGATGAGTGCAGATGAGTGCAGACGAGTGCAGATGAGTCTCAATACAAGCACAGACACTGCCATCCTATACACACGTTCTCACACATACGCCTATATGCCGAAAGCCGCCTCCTTAGAGGCATGTATTGTCATCATATGCTTTGGTACTAAAATACTACGGCATACTAGTTTTGGCTTTCTTGTTAAAGGGACAATTTTGTTTTTGAGAGTTTCTGTGAGCAGGCTAAATAGTGGCGGACCCTCGGTAGCATTCGGTAGATTGAACCAAAGATATTGTTATAGATCAACATGATATGGCATACGACAGCAGTTTGGAAAATGCCTAAACTACCGCTGTTACAAAGGTCATGCGCTCTACAGCTTTAACTGCCAGTAGTTTGAAAAATGCCTTGCCCACTGCCATTACACATGTTGTACGCCCTACTGCTTTGTCCATGCCTGTCAGTAGTCTGAAAATGCCTTGCCTACTACCATTACAAATCTCAAGCGCCCTACTGCCCTGCCCTTGCCTGCTCTAGCCTGCCCTGCACCGCCGCAGCCAAACTGTGGCGCCTCCGTGCCCGCACCCACATCCCAACTCACCACTTCGCCCTACCTCTCGCAGAAACAATCCCCCACAGTCACATCCACCCGGATGACCTCCACCAAACCCCGGCGCAGAACCACTGTTTCCCAAGCCACCGCAGCCACACACCCTTCTCCTCCCCCCGCTTCTACCAAACTTGAGCACCTCACCTGCGCCCTCATCAACGCACGTTCACTCTGTGCCCATGCCCCTGATATACATAACCTCATCATGGAGAAGAATTTAGACCTACTCGCCATCACCAAAACCTGGCTGCTTGCTGCATCAGGACCCGCGCTTTCTCTCACCATCCCGAGCGGCTATTCCATCTTCCTCTCAGACAGACCCACAAGCCCTGGTGGAGGAGTCGCTATTATCTCCAAATCATCCATCGCCATCCGTACATCCCCCCTAACCCACCGTGCCTGGCTACAAATTGTTGCTTACCATATTTGAGCCCAGCCCTCAAACAACTATTGGCATTCGACTACTATACCGCCAGCTCAATAATTTTAGCTCCCCCCACACCGACATCCCCCTCCTCATCGCACCCTTCATAAATCCTAACACTAAATTGATACTCCTTGTTGACTTCAACCTTGGATTCAACGACACCGCAGACTCCAAAGCCACAGCCCTTAGCGGCACTCTCCAGGAAATGAACTTCAAACAAGCCATATCCGCCCCTACTCATACCAAAGGGCGTTTCTGCGGCTAAGGACCTCGTAGGCATGCTGCACCCCGCCTGCCTGCTTCTCCCAGTACCATCCAGGATACCACTTTCTGTACTCTGGACTACCACCAAGGTACTGTTCATCATTTTCATGACTGTTTCCATACCTAACCGTCCGCCTCCCAATATCTCTCAAACAGACTGTCGCTCCACTGATTCATGTATAAATCCTAATCTTATTTATCCACAACTTGTTGACACTTCCACTACTATCGACCTTGGCCTATGGAATGCGAGGTCGCTCTGCAATAAGACCACAACAGTTTTGGACCTTTTTCTACATTTACATTTTCATTTTCTATGTATAACCGAAACCTGGATTCTCCCACATAACTCAACTGTAGCTGCCTCTCTTACTTTCTCTCTCTCCTCTTTTGCCCATGTCCCTCGAGCCAATGGACGCGATGACGACGGTGGCTTACTATACTGTACTAACTGTTTATCTATTCCTTCTCCTGTGCCCTTACCTGAATATTCTTCATTTGAATATATGTATAAGATTTTCACTGCTCCTCACGCTATTTCTTTTTTCATTACCTATCGCCCACCTGGCCCACTTGGGTCATTCTGCGAGGACATTGACCACCTTCTTGGTCACATTTTACCTAGTCCTACAACTCTTGTTTTGCTTGGAAACTTTAATCTCTATCTTTACTCTACTCATTAAGCATCCCCCTTTCTATCAATAATTGATTCACATTTACTTTCCCCACTTCCCACTCCTCCCACTCATACTTCTGGTTCCACTCTCGACTTGATCTTTACCTCGTCATTTACTGTTTCCTCCATGTCTGCTTTTCCTGTCTATTTATCAGATAATTCCCTACTTTTGGCTTCCTTGCTCCCACCTACTCCCCCTAGTGCCTCCTGCCTCTCCTCAACTAATACTTGCTTTAGGTGTGACCTACGGAACTTCAACTCCTCACTCTTCCATGATACCTGTATACACTCTCTTCCATCTCTCACACACTTTTCTACTCTCTCTGCGGATGAAGCAATGTCTACTCTCTCCTCATGCCCTGCTTCTAGTCTTGATCAGCTTTACCCTCCTTCTTCCTTTCAGCCCACTCGCAAACCTGCCCAACTGTTGCTCTCTTCTCATCTCTCTTCTATGCACCATCTCTTTAGCCGCCTTGAAAGGCGCTGGCACAAACTCCGTTCTCCTGCTAACCACGCTACCTGTTTTTCTTATCATGCCCTCTATGACAATTGTATTAAGTCTGCTAAACGCACTTATTTCTCTGATATTCTCCATAGTCAATCCACTCATCCTCGATGTCTTTTTCAAACTTTAACTCGGCTTCTTTCTCCTCCTATACCTGATCCGTCCATTAATTCATCCCTATCAGCATCTGATCTTGCTAATTTCTTCTCTTCTAAAGTTCACTCCCTGCGTCAGGATATTCTATCATCACCTTCTTATAACTCTTCCCCCTTACCTTTTCCTACTTTCTCCAATATTGTGTCTAATTTTGCTCCCGTATCGGACTCCGAGGTGGCCAAAGTTCACCCCACTGCTGCCCCCACTAACCCCATCCCTTCTTTACTTATTCCTAAAATCTACCCACTTTTGATACCATTTCTTGCCTCTTTCTTTTATATCTGTCTCACCACCTCTACTTTTCCATCTGCTTTCAAACATGCAATTATCATTCCTATCCTAAAGAAACCTACAGCTAATCCCCTTCTTTTTTCTAACTTTTGTCCTGTATCCCTCTTACCTTTTCTGTCTAAGCTTCTTGAGCGTCTTGTTTATTCACAAATTTCAACATTCGTGTCTGGTCTATCTCTCCTTCCCCCGACTCAGCCTGGCTTTCGTCCCCACCATTCCACTGAAACAGCCTGGACTTGCATGCTTAACTCTCTTCTCACTGCTTGTTATTCCAAACACTCTTCTGTCCTTATTCTTCTTGTTCTGTCTGCTGCTTTTGACACTGTGGATCACTCTTTGCTTCTGGACTCTTTCTCCTCTTTTGGTCGTAGTGGGTCTGTTCTATCATGGTTTACATCTTACCTACCCAACCATACTTTTGCTGTCTGCTGGGGTGGCAACACCTCGCCATCCTTTTCTCTTGATCATTGCGTTCCTCAAGGGTCAGTTCTTGGTCATTTTCTATTTTCCTTGTATACTTATTTTCTTGCCCCCATTATTTCATCCTTTGGAGTATCACACCACTTCTATATTGATGATATTCAGCTCTTTCTATCCTTCTAATCCTTCACCCCTGACATTCATCACACTCTCTCATCCTGCCTCTCTGCCATCAAATCCTGGATGACCTCTCATTTCCTCACTTTAAATGCCGGAAAGACTGAAGTCTTATTCTTTCCCGCCAACACCCTCATGTTACAATCTCCCCCCTCTTCTTTTTCTTTTCCTCCCTCTAGTCTCTCTATTTCTCCCACTGCCTGCAATCTTAATCTTAATTTCAATTCTAATATTTCCTTTGCCCATCATATCTCCTTTACATCTCACGCCTGTCAATTTCATCTCTACAATATTCGCAAAGTCCGCCCTTTTCTTTTCACGCCACAAAACTTTTTGTCTCTTCACTAGTCTAATCCAGACTATTCTATTGTTCTGTCCTGTTCTTTGGTCATCCCTCCTCTTAAATCAATCTATCATTCTTCTGTTTGCTCACTCTGTCTTCTTTCCTATCAGGACTTAATTTCTTCTTCTCTTGCCTCTCTCGACTGGTTGTCTTTCAACTCTCATCTTAAATATAACTTTCTTTGCCTATTTTTTAAATCTCTTTATGGACTTGCCCCTGACTACCTTGCATCTCTCCTTTCATTTTATTCTCCTTCTCACTCCCTCTGCTCTGTTGGTCTTTTTAGACTTAATATTCCCCACCCCCCTGTGCTCAATCCCGCTTTTGTTCTTTTCAGCTCCTTGGCCCTCTTCACTGGAGCATGCTCCCTCTGTCCCTTTGCTCTATTACTTCCTATCCTCTGTTCTGCTCTAAAAACCCAGCTGCTTCAGTCCTCTGATTGATTGATACTGACTGTATATGAACGCTGATTTGCATTTCTGATTTTATGTACTGTTGATCGTCCTATGTAAAGTGCTTTGGACAAAGACGCTATATAAAGCACAATAAAAATTAAAACACAAATACACCTTAATATGCCTATAACCATCACCACCATTGACTCTGTGCCCTGGTCCGACCACTTCCTCATCCTCCTCGCCCTGTCTGTAACACTTCCTAGAGCCCACCAAGATACCAATTGCCTCCCTATCATGGTGAGATGTACCCGCAAACTAACCAAGGAGCTTCTAGAATCCACCACCTGTGCCTCCCTTGCACTCCTACCCAGCAATACTAACCCTGAAACCATCCTCACTGCCTACAATGTCACTCTCTTACACACACTCGATCTCCATGCACCCCTCAAAACCACAAAAAAAGCCACATATAGTTCACTGATGAACACATCACCCTCTGCTAACAGAAAAGGGCCTTGGAGCACCTTTGGGGAAAGAACCCCTCCCAAGCCCACACAGACACTTTCAAAGCCTCTGTCAATACATACAAAGCCACCATCATCACCACCAAATCTAATATCTACAATGAAAGGATCAGTGAAGCTGGCTCTAACTCTAAAGGGCTCTTCCAAATTCTCAGGGGTCTTGAGTCCCCAGCACCTCCCACCGCTAGCTTCCCTAAAGATAAAGCCTGGTGCTCCCTTGTCCAAACCGCCCTGGTCAACAAGACGCACAACCTCAGAGAAAAAAACATTGCCAAAAAGTCCTCACTCCTGACTGCAGCCACACCTCCTTCCCACATCATGGACCTCCCAACCACCTCTACACCCTGCTTCCACTTCTCCCACGTCACTCCTGCCGACGTCCTCAGTATCATTCAGCTCCTCAAACCCTCCAATTGCAAAGGTGACATATACCCAGCCCACATCATCAAGATGTGCGCAGAAGCTCTCGCACCCATCATTGTGAATTTCATGAATGCCTCCTTTGCCTCTTTCTCGCTTCCCAACACCATCAAAGACGCTTGGGTCACCCCTGTCCACAAAAACCCCTTACTTCACCTCTCCATCCCCATAAACTATCGCCTTATCACAACTGTACCCTATCTCCTCAACATCCTTGACCGCACAGCATACCTCCAACTCCAAACCCAACCTGATTCCAGCAACCTACTTGGCTCATGTCAATCTGGCTTCAGACCAAGACACAGCACGGAGGCCGCGCTACTTGTTCTAAAAATCCAACTTCATAACATACGAGACGCAGGTGAGATCGCAATCCTTCTACTATTAGACCTATCTGCTGCCTTTGACCTGGTTGATCACAACATGCTGTGTCACCACCTCACCTCCCTCTTCAACCTCTTCTCAGAAGCAGCGAATTGGATCAACTCCTATCTGAGCAAACACTCCTCCAGAATCTTTGCTGAATCTGCAGTTACAGGCCCTATACCTGTTTCCTATGGCATACCGCAAGGTGCCTGTCTGTCGCCCACGCTCTACAATATGTACACCAAGCCCCTCTTTGATCACCTTAACAGCCTGGACATCCCCCTGTCTTATTTAACAAGTATGCCTACTCTGTACGCCCTCTCTATTGTATGTACAAACTGGCTGCCAAAAACATGTCTATCTACCTGATTGTCCTAATGCATCTAAACAATGTACTGTAATTTTAGCACAGTGATACCTCCGGTTCTGGGTTCTACCAACAATTGCAATAAATAAATAAAACAGTGCTCTCAGAAAGCCACTGGGATGAAAGAGTAGAAGGGGGACAAGGAGAAGGGTGATGCTGATGGAGGGCAGGGGTGAGGCACTCCTATCTTTTAGTGAGGCTCCTTTGGCCATAGAGTCACATCCCAGTCTCTCTCTACCTGGGTCCTGGGAGAAGGGCAACACAGCAGAAAAGTTCCTTTAAGTAAAGCCGAAACTATTGGCTTTGCCAATGTGTGTGTTCTTTTCCATCCAATGGTTATCATTCACCCCGGGATCTGCTGAACCAGGGATAGAAATGCTTGTTTCTTTTTTACACATTTCGAAATAACAGGCCCTTTCAGGTCCTGTTGTGATGAAATTCACTCCTAGCAGTGACGTTCATGCTCCAGGCATTGATGTATGCAAGGGGGATAGCCAGCACATAATTTGTGTTGCAGCACAGCTCCCTGTAAATACAAAGGACACCTTTGTGAATAAGGTGAATATGGTGACCTGATCATGTCTCTTAGTAATGCAAATAAAAAATGCATCAACTGTGTATTTTCTAATTCATAACTTTTTTGTGAATTGGGCATTAATAGGGCCTCACGGCAAGTTTGGTTGTAAATTGGTGGTAAATCCGCGAAATTATCACCAAACACGATTACTGTTACTGACACTCAGTCCTGCAGGATTACTGGAAGAATGGTGTAAATCCCTATTTTCGGTGTCCTCAGGGATCCCTGGGGATTTTGAAGGAATTACCACCGGCAGTAATTCCACCAGCAGACATTCCAATGATTCTGATGATTTTTATGGTAAAGTGGAGGATTTACCTCCAACTTTTTGCTGGAGGTAAATACTCCACCCTACTACCAGGCTTGTAGTACAGCGCTGCGGTAATGCAACGTTAATGGTATTACTACCCCATTTTCACAGTTTTACCGGCACGTCCTTACTTGTAATGAGGCCCTATGTGTTATTTACAAACAAAGAGTACATTTTGGTTTTTACACTGGCGAAATAGCCAGATGCAAGACATTAGTCACTTAGACACTTTGCTTTCTTTGAACATCACCAGGAGGAAAGGCTCTGATCTATCGCATTGCCTTTATACTTTGTTTGCTTTGAACATGTGGCTACAGGAAAAGCTCTGACCTCTTCAACTCAGTCTTTACAACAACACTTCATCAGCATGAAATTGTCATGAGCTTCATCCGACTCTGTCACCCAAATCTCTTTAAAATGTGGTCGTTCTCGAATCACCCGGATACAGTGAAAATTCTGGTGATTCGGGGTTCAGTCGAATTTGTTGACCCGAGCATACTAAGTGTATATCACCAATGACCAGAAGCACACGTTTAACATCTCTGAGATAGCTGTGTAGTCATTTAAGAAGAGGAGAAAAAACAATGTCTACATATTCTGACGCTTTTTCACCAGTACTCCCAATATAAGTGATAATATATGATAGGGAATAGTGAGATGAATGGGGTCCAGGTTGGGAGAACAAAGGTATCAGTCAAAATATGCATGGGGAACATCTCAATTTGACAGGATCTTTTAAGGATAATTTACAGTGTGAATTGATTTCTAGGAGACAGGCAACTATATTGGTCCTCCATCTTGTGATACACCCTTTTATCCATTCAAATGAAGACACATTCCTGATGATGACAAACAAGCAATACCATGTGGGTCAAAGACGCATTCTGCACAGAAGGGTGTGAACCCAGGACTGTGATGGCAAGATCAGGGCTTAGTGAAGTGGAGAAGGTATCCCTTGTTTTCAACGACTTTTATTTTAAGTCTGCACTTTGGTTGTGCATCTTTGGTAGAAACGACCAATTACATATACATGGACGTGTATAGGTGTAATTACATATACATGTATTAGTATATTGGCAGGTGCAGGGGAAGGTCCCCCGTTAAAAACAAAACCTATTCGAATTCAGGTCGACCAAAGGTGCATGAACAAAATTCCAGACTTTCAAAAGAAAGTCATTTAATACCCGTAGAACTAGTGAAGAATGCCAGTGAGCGATAATAGAATTATTATTACACGAGGACATAGCCATCATTGGTAAGCCTGGCTCCAAGACTGATTGCCACATGCAGCACACAAACAACATGGCGTATGTGGAAATACTTGCTCGAACGTATCGCTCATGGATATTGGCAACTGTTTAATGAACTCATGTTTCAGATTAAGCAAGAGGCAAAAAGTCTGACATGTGTCCATACTGAGGAACAGGGTCAGACTGGGGCATCAAATTGTCTCGGGCACCAATGAAAAAGTGGCCCACAGTTGCAAATGGCAATTATTTACTTTTGTGACATACTGTTTGAGTAGTACCCAAGAAGGTTTTTTTTGTTGATAAAATGTGATGCAAATTGTGCATTTGAAACAATATGTGTTCAGTAACACTGGTCAAAACTACTAGGCGAATGGTGAAGTAACTCATAGAACTGACCCACATCGGCCAAAAAGGTGGCTCACTTTGACCAAAAAAACTGGCCCACACTAGCATTTTGAGCTGTTGCCCTATTGCCCTATAGGCTAGTCCATGCCAGCTGAGGAAATGGATTTGGGCAGAGTCAAACTAAATATCCTTCCCGGCCTCGATGCAACAGAACAGGTCATGAGAGCCATCTCTGTATATGGATAATAGGAGACGCTAGAAGCCAATGGGCTTCATTGCTGAGAAATGGTGCATCGCTCCACCAAGCACCCAACTGATACATTTCAGGAGGGAGATAAAGCCTACTTGGGTGAAAGGGGCTGCAGGCACTGGTGAGGCCTTCAAAACGCTTCAGCTGAAGAAACTTGAGAAATTAGGAAATAGCCAGAAAACCATGTATTGTAATACATCTTTTCCTGCTTTAAGAAGCTAGAAAATCTGTGGTTTTTCCAACAGCGATGGTGTATACTGCTGTACTCTCCCCCAATGGCCAAGGCGCAACTGATGTCACCTTTGGTCAGTGGTGAATTGAAATATGTGCTTTTATAGGGATCTGCTCATTCCTACTCAGCTCAGAATGAATTGGCTGTTTGGGAAAGTTAACAATTTCCAACTGTATACATATCTTGAGAGAAGCTGGTGTTCCTGATGTAAAAGGGATGTTATGCTTCATAGACAGCAGGATGGCACCTGTCATGCAGGACATTCCTGGAGTGTAGGAATGAAAGTTGTATCCTAGCTGGGATTTTCTTACCAGAAAAATAACTTGAGCGCTTGTAATATTTACTGTAGTGAGGAGAGAGTGGTTGCCCCGTTGTCTGTGCAATTATCATGTTGCCGCTGTAGTTAATGCACTCTAAAACCCGAAATAGGCCAAAGCTGGCGTGTTTCTTGCCAAGAAGGACCCATGGCATCCACTTCTTCCAGCACTGCGGTGCCAACGTTTCCAAAGTGTAGGAACATATATTCCCCTGCACTGTAGGTAAGTCTTTGAAAAGACACTCCCAACTGGGTACTCACTGTGAATCCAGATCAAGTAACACTTAATGACCAATGCCATCTTGCCTACAAGAGCCTTACAGATTCTGCGATGCAATTAGCTTTTTTGTACAAGAGTTTGTGTCTCACGGAACCCCACCAAGGCTTCCCATCATGATCAATGAGTCTGTAAAGTGTTTTCTCTGCTGGGCACCACCCTTAAAAATTGTTTGGAATCCTGGTGACTCTATTTAGTATGAAGGGGGTTTCTCTTCTCAGCCTGGCAGTTGATTGACGGGGGATCCCCACAGATTGTACTGTGACGAATCACCTTCTGGGGAACCAGTGGTCCAGGGATGAATATCGGTTTCTAAGCCATCAATCAGCCCGACACCTCTAGTACACCAGAAGGGATCCAAACAGATTGGAAACACAAGTAAATGATAAATCTCCTCGTCCAATTTTGGTAACGTGGACGGAATGGCAGAATTATCTCCACAAGGTCGTGGATAGTTGGTTAGTTGCAACACAGTGAAAATACAATTATTACCCAATGATAAAAGGAACTGTCCAGTCAAGGTTGTATAAAAACATCTACTTTATTCTTATCACAACAGACAGTTCTAGCAAACTGTAAAATACAACCCACCCTGTAAAGCAGGGGTGCACAACTGATTTTGACAGAGGGCCGAAAGTACCTTACATGAGGGCTATAGTGGGCCAAAAAGTAAATGTGGGCGGGGCGGTAGGCGGGGCGTGGCAGGAGGCTTTTTAAACCCCCAAGTTGTACTAAACACATGGAAAAATAATGTTTTTGAGGGGTAACGATTTTTATTTGCGTTTCAAACTTACATTTTGTACTACACATTTTCCATTGTTATAATTTATTTCTATTTAGTTATTGTATGTCGCCTGTTTAATTAACTTATATATATTTTATTGACCCTAGATTGGACATGCCGTTATTTTGGACTGCTACAGTTTACTATTTGGGTTGCCCAAGAGGAGTATGGCCTTCGTTGAGTCAGGTTTCCTCAAAAAGCCAAAGATGAACATCTCCTAACTGTGCCTGTTTTAGCTTTATTATTGGGTTCACTCTTGGAGTGCAACACTATGCCCCATGGACCCCTCACCCCCAACCAAACACTATGCCCCAGGGCCCCCTTACCCCCAACCAAACACTATGCCCCATGGCCCTCTCACCCCAACCAAACACTATGCCCCATGTCTCCCTCACCCCCAACCAAACACTATGCCCCATGTCCCCCTCACCCCCAACCAAACACTATGCCCCATGTCCCTCACCCCCAACCAAACACTATGCTCCATGGCCCCCTTACACCCAACCAAACACAATGCCCCATGTCCCCCTCACCCCCAACCAAACACTATGCCCCATGTCCCCCTCACCCCCAACCAAACACTATGCCTCATGTCACTCACCCCCAACCAAACACTATGCCCCATGTCCCCCTCACCCCCAACCAAACACTATGCCCCATGTCCCCCTCACCCCCAACCAAACACTATGCCCCATGTCCCCCTCACCCCCAACCAAACACTATGCCCCATGTCCCTCACCCCCAACCAAACACAATGCCCCATGGCCCCCTTACACCCAACCAAACACAATGCCCCATGTCCCTCACCCCCAACCAAACACTATGCCCCATGTCCTCACCCCCAACCAAACACTATGCCCCAGGGCCCCCTTACACCCAACCAAACACAATGCCCCATGGCCCCCTTACTCCCAAACCAAGCACAATGCCCCATGGCCCCCTTACTCCCAAACCAAACACTATGCCCCATGGCCCCCTTACTCCCAAACCAAACACAATGCCCATGGCCCCCTCACCCCCAACCAAACACTATGCCCCATGGCCCTCTCATCCCCAACCAAACACTATGCCCCATGTCCCTCACCCCCAACCAAACACTATGCCCCATGTCCCTCACCCCCAACCAAACACTATGCCCCATGTCCCCCTCACCCCCAACCAAACACTACGCCCCATGTCCCCCTCACCCCCAACCAAACACAATGCCCCATGTCCCTCACCCCGAACCAAACACTATGCCCCATGTCCCTCACCCCCAACCAAACACTATGCCCCATGGCCCCCTCACCCCCAACCAAACACTATGCCCCATGGCCCCCTCACCCCCAACCAAACACTATGCCCCATGTCCCTCACCCCCAACCAAACACTATGCCCCATGTCCCTCACCCCCAACCAAACACTATGCCCCATGTCCCTCACCCCAACCAAACACTATGCCCCATGTCCCCCTCACCCCCAACCAAACACTATGCCCCATGGCCCTCTTACACCCAACCAAACACAATGCCCCATGTCCCTCACCCCCAACCAAACACTATGCCCCATGTCCCTCACCCCCAACCAAACACTCTGCCCCATGTCCCTCACCCCCAACCAAACACTATTCCCCATGTCCCTCACCCCCAACCAAACACTATGCCCCATGTCCCCCTCACCCCCAACCAAACACTATGCCCCATGCCCCCCTCACCCCCAACCAAACACTATGCCCTATGTCCCCCTTACACCCAACCAAACACAATGCCCCATGTCCCTCACCCCCAACCAAACACTATGCCCCATGTCCCTCACCCCCAACCAAACACTATGCCCCCTGTCCCTTACCCCCAACCAAACACTATGCTCCATGTCCCCCTCACCCCCAACCAAACACTATGCCCCATGGCCCCCTTACACCCAACCAAGCACAATGCCCCATGTCCCTCACCCCCAACCAAACACTATGCCCCATGTCCCTCACCCCCAACCAAACACTATGCCCCATGGCCCCCTTACACCCAACCAAACACTATGCCCCATGGCCCCCTTACACCCAACCAAACACAATGCCCCATGTCCCTCACCCCCAACCAAACACTATGCCCCATGGCCCCCTCACCCCCAACCAAACACTATGCCCCATGGCCCCCTTACACCCAACCAAACACTATGCCCCATGGCCCCCTTACTCCCAAACCAAACATTATGCCCCATGTCCCCCTCACTCCCAACCAAACACTATGCCCCATGGCCCCCTTACACCCAACCAAACACAATGCCCCATGTCCCTCACCCCCAACCAAACACTATGCCCCATGTCCCTCACCCCCAACCAAACACTATGCCCCATGGCCCCCTTACACCAAACCAAACACTATGCCCCATGTCCCTCACCCCCAACCAAACACTATGCCCCATGTCCCTCACACCCAACCAAACACTATGCCCCATGTCCCCCTCACCCCCAACCAAACACTATGCCCCATGGCCTCCTCACCCCCAACCAAACCCCCCACCCCATAGCCCCCTCACCCCCAAACAAACCCCCACCCCCCCAAATCAGCACACACAAACCAGCACCAATACAGACCCGAACCACCCCCCCCCAACTCAGCACACACACAAACATGCACCCATAAAGACCCGAACCCCCCACCCCCCCAACTCCAAACCCCCCACCCCCCAACTCAGCACACACACACTCTCAAGCATGCACCCATAAAGACCCGAACCCCCCAACTCAGCACACACACAAACATGCACCCATACAGACCCGAACCCCCCACCCCCCCAAATCAGCACTTTCAAACAAGCACCCATAGGGACCCGAACCCCCACCCCCCAACTCAGCACACACACAAACATGCACCCATAAAGACCCGAACCCCCCATCCCCCCCAACTCCAAACCCCACACCCCCCAACTCAGCACACACACTCTCAAGCATGCACCCATACAGACCCGAACCCCCACCCCCCAACTCAGCACACACACAAACATGCACCCATACAGACCCGAACCCCCCACCCCCCCCAAATCAGCACACTCTCAAACAAGCACCCATACAGACCCAAACCCCCACCCCCAACTCCAAACCCCCCAACTCAGCACACACTCTCGAGCATGCACCCATACAGACCCGAACCCCCCACCCCCCAACTCAGCACACACACAAACATGCACCCATACAGACCCGAACCCCCACCCCCCAACTCAGCACACAAAAAACATTCAAATCAAAACATTCATACACATCCGACACACCCCCCACCCCCGCATCTCAACATACACACAAAATACATTCAAATACAAACATTCATACACATCCGACACACACCCCCACCCCCGCATCTCAACATACACACAAAATACATTCAAATACAAACATTCATACACATCCGACACCCCCGCCACCCCCGCATCTCAACATACACACAAAATACATTCAAATACAAACATTCATACACATCCGACACACCCCCCCCACCCCCGCATCTCAACATACACACAAAATACATTCAAATACAAACATTCATACACATCCGACACCCCCCCACCCCCGCATCTCAACATACACACAAAATACATTCAAATACAAACATTCATACACATCCGACACACCCCCCCACCCCCGCATCTCAACATACACACAAAATACATTCAAATACAAACATTCATACACATCCGACACACCCTCCCCACCCCCGCATCTCAACCATACCTGCCTAACCTCCGGAATTTTTCCGGAGACTCCGGAATTTTAAGCATTTCTCCGGGTCTCCGGAAAAGTCCCGTGAATCTCAGGAATTTTGAGATTCTTTCCGGGTCCGTCATATTCTCCACCTGATTGGCTACCGCCGGTAGCCAATCGGGTGTAGAAGTGGCCGGGACCCGGAAATGGCGCTCAATGCGACCCCCGACCCCGTAATAATAGTGCTTTCAATCCATATAATTGGATTGAAAGCAGTATTATTACGGCGGCGGTGCCACGTTCATTTTGCTTACCAAAATCATTTATTCAATGCTATAGTAAGCAAAATGAAGGCGGCGCCGCAGCAGGAATAATGCTGCTTTCAATCCAATGACATGGATTGAAAGCAGCATTATTTCGGCGGCGGCGCCGCCTTCAGTTTGCTTACTATGAATTATTTTCAGTGCTATAGTAAGCAAACAGAAGCAGCCGCCGCCGCCAAAATTAGTGCTTTCAATCCAATGGCATGGATTGAAAGCACTATTATGAAGGCGGCAGCACTGCCTTCATTTTGCTTACTATAGCATTGAATGAATTATTTTCAATGCTATAGTAAGAAAACCGAAGCCTGCAACAACCGAGTTTACCTTTTGGGCGTGTGGGCGGAGCCATGTGCAAATGGGCGGAGTCTTGTGTGGCTGTGGGCGGGGCATAAATCTCAGGAATTTTGATTTTCAAATGTAGGCAGGTATGATCTCAACATACACACAAAATACAAATACAAACATTCATACACATCCGACACACCCCCCCACCCCCGCATCTCAACATACACACAAAATACAAATACAAACATTCATACACATCCGGCACCCTCCCCCACCCCCGCATCTCAACATACACACAAAATACACTCAAATACAAACATTCATACACATCCAACACACCCCCTCACCCCCGCATCTCAACATACACACAAAATACAAATACAAACATTCATACACATCCGACACCCTCCCCCACCCCCGCATCTCAACATACACACAAAATACATTCAAATACAAACATTCATACACATCCAACACACCCCCTCACCCCCGCATCTCAACATACACACAAAATACATTCAAATACAAACATTCATACACATCCGACACCCCCCCCACCCGCGCATCTCAACATACACACAAAATACATTCAAATACAAACATTCATACACATCCGACACACCCCCCACCCCCGCATCTCAACATACACACACAAAATACATTCAAATACAAACATTCATGCACATCCGACACACCCCCACCCCCGCATCTCAACATACACACAAAATACATTCAAATACAAACATTCATACACATCCGACACACCCCCCCCACCCCCGCATCTCAACATACACACACAAACATAAAGCAAAACAAACCCGACACACAAACACAAACAGAGCACTTACCAGAGACGTGCTGGAAGGCAGGCAAACTGGAACGCTGGAATCGTACTACGGCTGGCGTGGTCCAAGGCTGAAATGCCTTCCGGCATCAAGCCTTATGGACCACGCCAGCCGTAGTGCTGGCCCTCCATTGGTGCAGCACACACGCATTACGTGGCTCGTAGGAGCGACGTGGTGCGTGTGTGCTGAGCCAATGAGGGCCAGTGTTTTGTCCGGCCCCGAAGACAACAAAGACTTTCCTAATGGAGGGCGGCCGCGGGCCGCCCTCCATTAGGAAAGTCATTGTGCCTCGCGGGCCGGACAAAAGAGCATGGCGGGCCGCAACTGGCCCGTGGGCCGTATGTTGTGCACCCATGCTGTAAAGGAATACAGAGGACAGTTTCGAGAAGGAAAGGGGATGCACTCTGGATACGGACCGGAGGGTAGTCGGTAAAGTAATTAATCACAATAGTTCAAGGATACTTGGTTTCAGCACAAAGGTGGTAATGGGTCTCGAAATGTCACTGGGGGCCTTCGGAGATGGTCCAGGAGGAAAGAACTACAATGTACCTTGTGCTTGTAGAAGTGCTCGACAGCATCCAGTCGGTTGCAGGGCACTTCTTAGCTTCTGCGACAGAGTTCAAGATGGGGGACAGCTGCGGGTATCAGGCGGCAGGTAGTTCGGCGAGCAAGGCTTGATGGATGGCTGCAGCCTGGCCTACAGAGCGGCTCAGGAATCATTGTCTCAATGCTGGTTGGCAGGTCTGAAGCACTGATCGAGGCGCCTCGGATGACGAGAGTGACTGCAGCATGACAACAGTCAGCAGTGCAGTCAGTTGCAGCTCGAGGGGCTCCACTGCCGTGAAAATTACTTTAAAAGTGGATGCTGGTTGATGTTTGTTTGTGCACTCTTCCTAGCTTCATCACTGGGCTCATGTTGTCCTTTAACACAGGCAGACCAAAACTGAGGAGAGTGTTGATGGCAACAGCCTTGTCCTTGGTTTGGTTCAGAGACTCTCTGGCACTTACCACCTAGGAAGCTTGCATGCAGAGGCTAGCAGGGCATGCTCTGTGCTTGCTGGGTACCAGTTCTGGATATGCTTGAGGGTCCTCTGGATTCAGTATCTCCCTCTGTTACCTGAGAGAGGTTTAGGGGAGGGATCTTGCTTCCCTCTTTGGATTTCCTAGCCTTCCTTCACTGGTGGAAGATGTAAGGCAGACTTTACCTTCAGCCAGAGTCCCAATGAGTTATTCTTGCTACTCCTTGCAAAGTCTTCAGATGATCTGCTAAGAGAGGGGCTCAGCCCTGTTTTAAAGTCAAATGAGCGCCAGTGATTGGTGTACTCTAAGCCTATCTTAATGAACCGAGCCTGGGTCCCCTCCAACAATCTTCTGTTATGTGTGTATTCTGCCACTGAGGTCCGCTGGACCTCTGGCAGTGCTCTTAATTTTTATCTTTTGGTGAATAGCACCCATAGGATACCCTTATGGCACCCATGGGTGGGGGTACACCCTTGTAGCCTTATGTGTGTTTTGGGCCAGAGAAGGGTTAGGCTGGTGGCAGCTACATGCTGACTTGGCAGTCACTCTGAGTGACCTCCATTTTGGGACACCCAGGCCCTGCCATGGGAATCAATGGATTCCTGATAGAAGACAAGATGACCCCTGTGGCCTCTTGGTTTCTATTTACCTTTTACCTTGTTTCCCAAAGTCCTGGGAAGCCCTGTCTCTGTTCCCTTCCCCCTAAGTGGCTGTTGGATGGAAACACCATTCATGGCTCTGTTCCATTTCCCCGTGGTGGAAATACCATATATGGCTCTCGGGCTGCCTGCTGTAAGACTGACTGGAGCCTTCCCAGGGGCTTTGTGGTGTGGGTTCACCCTAGGGGTGGGACCTGCATGAATGAAGTGAACTCACATTCTGTGTTATGGGTGTCTGGTTTCTGTGTGTGTGACACAATAAATGAGATAGCCCTCACTGAAACTAATATGAATACATTGTAGTTTGCTGAAAGACTTGCTACTTACCCCAATACACATTATTTGTCACACACACAAACTTTATTTCGGTAAACTGGATGAATTCGGAATCACTGACAATGCCTTACTGTGGATCAGATCCTTCCTAACAAATAGAACAGAAACAATATGGATGAAACCTTTCAAATCAAGCCCAAGAGAATCGTCATGCAGAGTCCCACATGGATCATCCCTCTCGCCACTACTATTCAAGATCTATCTGTCTCAACTAATTAAAATCATCGAAAGACATGGCCTCACCTGTTACAACTACGCTGACAACACAAAAATAATCTATAAAATACAAGACTCAAAAGAAGAAAACTCAACACTAGAGAACTGCCTTTGTGAAATATACAACTGGATGAACTTAAACTACCTCAAACTCATCCCTGGCCAAACAGAAATAATGATCATCACAAAAAGTAGAGTAGACAACCTCGACATCCCATGGCCAACAGAACTTGGTGAAACCCAGTCCCATCATTGATTGTAAAAATCCAGGGACCCTTGATGTACAACAAACTCACTCTAGAGCCACGAGCAAAAGTCCTAATCAAGAAATGCTTCTTCCTCCTGCGAGCGGCTAAAAGGATCCTACCATTCCTCTCATTCACCAACAAAACAACTACTGTCATTGCTCTCATCATGTCCAGATTAGACTACGCCAATAACTTATCTCTAGGCATGCCTGAACGACTCCTAAATAAACTCCAACACATACAAAATGTGGTGGCCAGAATGCTCCTTAAACTATCTCGAAGAGAACACGTCACACCAGTGCTGAAAACGCTACACTGGCTACCCATAAAACAGTGGATCAAGTTCAAATCAATGTGCATAACGCACAGAGCAATCCATGACCAAGGTGCAGAGTTCCTTAGAAGAAAAATAAACATACATCACACTACAAGGCTACTCAGATCCAGTAGCAACATCCGTTTGGAGCCCAAATCATACAGCAGAAGAAAACATGGAGGATCATCCTCTCACCTCGCACCAAAAACCTGGAACGAACTACCAAAGAACATACGGAACACAAGGGAGCACCTACAATTCAGGAAACTACTCAATTCCTGGCTCTTCACCCCATAACTAGAAAGAATGCCCATAGGGGCATACACAGCATAACTAGGCTAAGAGAGGAACCTATCCCTTATTCCCTAAGCCTTCGACCCTTAATAGAAGTAAGGATATACAGATCTACAACATATCCACTTATCAATTGAAAGATAGAGCACATAAAACCTTACCAAAGAACATCCACAGATCAATCGGGAAAGAAGGTAAGGTATGTCCCAGCAATAACACCTTGGGCCACATTGCAATCACAGGCAGCAATGGACCACCGACAGTAAATAGATAGGAAAGAGCGGGGAATGATAATATAACACCACTACCAAGGTAGGGATATTGCTCGCCCACCCAGGTGCACTAAGCTCAATAACTTAGCTGGGGACCAGCATTTCCAGTCCCCTAGAAACTAGACAGTCAGGAAAGGAAAGAGAAAGAATATACCTACCCAATGGACCACCGACCATAAATAGATACGATGGAGCGGGGAATGATAATATAACACCACCATCGAGCTAGGGGATAATGCTCGCCCAACCGGATGTACTAAACTCATAACTTAGCTAAGAACCAGCCACGCCATCGCCCTGGAAAATAAACAGTCAGGAAAGAAAGAGAAAGAATATACCTACACAGTATGACAACCGGAAACATTAAAGAAAATACTACAAGGATTAAGAGACATATTACCCACTAAAAACCTCAGATTTCTGCATACTTAACTCACACAACAACCCACACATCCACTTCTCTCACCCCAAACCGCATGCGTTTCACCACATCGCAACAACAAACAATCAACACATAGATCTCAGCAACAGCACACGAGGACTCGCTTGGATCCTATATTCACACCCAAACTCAGCGCACAGGGAAAACCGAACTGATGCTGCCAACAGGACACCACCTTCTCACTTTCTTACACCTTCTTCACCCACTAACCCAACCTCACCTTTACAGATCCGCCTGAGCGCCTGGAGACCAACTTCGTTGGTGACGGTGCGCTATATAAATACCTTTAACATTAACATGTGAGGTTATAACCAGAGGGCATTGCAACAGGAAAGGTTAAGGGGTGAAAACATGTATTACTAAGTCCCACCCATCTTCCGGTTTGTTGTGGATCAAAGGTCTCTCTGGTTAATTGAGCTCTCTGTGGTTCCTGACCAAATCGCAGGTTTCCCTTGAAGTTGTGGCAAGAACAGACTTTCTTTCGCTATCAAATCATATTATTCTACCCTCTGAAAGGGGGCCCCCGGCGGGGGTTGCCTACTTTAAACAGTTGTCCCAGACATGACATTTCACTGCCCTTGATACAAAGGGGTGGGGGTTGACTTCAGGTTGACACAGATGCATATGAAACATGTGTTGGGTTTCCTGTCCCCTTTGTCTGCTTTGTGACCAGGCCTCTCACAGGTCTGCTTCAATTAACTCTCATCATTATGTGCTACCACCAGCAGAACTGACAATGGGTAGGGCAGATCCATGGAGCCTTTCATATTTAACTAGGCTGGCCATGGCAGGAGGAAGGTTTTGCCCTCCCCCTTTTGAGATGCCTTCATTTGCTCCTGGGTGTCACATTCCAACTAAATGTGACAGGGAGGACTGCACCTGTAAACACTGTCCTCCTAGAGTACACAGGTCTATGGGTATGTTGTGCAGTGAGCATAGGAAAATATGTGCGGATTAGCCCCACACATTTTCCAAGGTTGATCTCCCATCATTTCTTAAAACATATCAAAAAAGCCCAGGCGAGTGCACACCCATCGTGCGGACGGTCAAATTCCTCACTGGTACCCTGTCCAAGTGGCAAAAAAATACCTATTGTCTGAACACTTTTCAGCAGGTGAATACATGGTTCTGTATAGCACTTAGTGGTCAAACCTGTGCAACGGACGACCCCCAACTCCAGCATGCTTCTTTTGTGTTTAGATTTGTTGGCCTCCCGAGGCGACTTGTATAGCCTTATGGATGGACCGTGTGCTGTCTTTCTTGCTGTGGCCTCTGTTTTGGAGCACACTGAGGTGTTGCTGAACCCCCACAAAGCCATGTAGAATGTTTCAGTAAGTGCCTGGATTTCTTGCTGGATTCGGGATTGTTTGTGAAAGTATCTGCAGCTGGACCTGTACTGCTTACACATCTTTAGTTTCCAGCTTTTCCAGAGAGTTGTCAGAGATTTAAAACACCCTTGCGTGTACTGGAGGAGCTATTCACAACTGTAATTGCCTGAGATGATCGGAGGAGGGAGATGCTCCTGTGTTTGTAATCTGACCTCACTCCTGTTGTTGTTTTGAGACCAGTCACTGGCTTACTGCATTGCATGTTTCATGATCATGATCATAGTTTTGCTAAAATGTATTGCGGATTCGTTTCCTATGAATACATTTTCTTTAATTATAACCTGAGACCCTGTTTATTTATTGTGATTACATCTTTGTGTTATGATGCACTTTGAGGCTGCGCGTCCAATTTCTACAGTGTACAGTCTGGGCGTTCGACCTCACCGCAAGCGGTGAATCAGGAGTTTTCATAAATCCCTTGTTTGCCATTACATCAACGGGTGCACGTGCTGGGGCATCAGGAAGCTTAATGATGACCAGCTTTGGGTCTCCACAAATATCCTGAGTGTTTAGCAGCCAACTCCTGTTCTCTCACAGATCCGTGTTGCCTTAACTGGCGCCAATGCAGGGAGCAATTGATGCCACTGTCCATCTGCCCTTTAGCTATAAAACTATCAGGGAAGACCCTTGTGGAAACACACACATGGGTCAATCTACGCTGAGAAAAAATATATATCACCATAATAACATATTTAGCCCTACCTAACTCTCTGACAGTCTATACAGCCATACTCTGACCCCATACACCGACACATTTAATGTCCGCTCTGAAATTAATATATGATGACATTTAATGTAATGTCCTTTCTGAAATGTAATCTATTTAATCTATCAATGTATCCTATAGCGACATATGTATGTAACTAGCAAACTGGATTCCTAAATTCTGTAAACATTAAGGGGCCAATTCATGGAATAAATGTGCGCTGAAATTTGTGGCGCAAGCTGGCGCATGCGCACTCTGTGCGCCAGTCGCGTGCGCCACTTCTGCGCTTGATTCCATGAATGACCCCTAAGTATATTCCTGCAACATGTAACCTGTAACCATTAAGTATTTTTTCCTGCAACTTGTAACTTCTAAGAATATCAGCATGTAACCTGTAACCATTAAGTATTTTCCTGCAACTTGTAACTTCTAAGAATATCAGCATCTAACCTGTAACCATTAAGTATTGTCCTGAAAAAATATCAGCGCCCAGATGCCTCAGGCTTAGGCGCGCTTTACAAATGCCAAAATAAATAAATACATACATAAATATCATAAGGTGTATATAAATATTCTATATTTTGACAATATTCATCAGACATGACCACATAACATTTCACTTGTCATGCAAATAACATGGTGTGTATTTGAAGAGTGATGACCATTTTCAGTAGCACCATTCATATGCAAAGACTGTAATTTATTTGTTATTCACAATAGTAAATGCAAACATGTATTTCAAATAAACAGACACATTTTACATTTAGCACAATAGCACAATAATAGCATCAAAAACGCCCTTTAACATAAGGCAACTTATGGTGCATTGCGCTCAATATTGTCTTGGTATTGTTGTTACTT
The DNA here is from genome assembly GCF_040938575.1 of Ambystoma mexicanum. Classification (NCBI taxonomy): domain Eukaryota; kingdom Metazoa; phylum Chordata; class Amphibia; order Caudata; family Ambystomatidae; genus Ambystoma; species Ambystoma mexicanum. The sequence goes on from NC_090929.1 coordinate 1,095,770,875, forward strand.
TGTCTATTTGCCAACCGTTGTTTGGGAGCCACATCCTCACATACTGCTTTCTAAAGGCTAGGCAATTAAGGAGTTATACAAAGCAAAAAGTACACGCATGATAACCAAGTCTGGGGGCCCGATTCATAACTTGGCACAGTGAACGTGCTAAAGAGCAGGATTCACTGCGCCAAATGAGGACGCCCAGGCTCCACTAGTATTCTCAAGTGGGCCTGGGCGTCCTCGTAGTGCACGACAGTGCACTTTCAGGATTGCACCTATTTTACCAACATATTCGTTATTTTACAAAAATGCTGCCGAGAACACAGGTGTATATGAACACTTTCTTAAAGACCAAAGTAAGCAGCTTCAACGCTGAAGCTGCCTACACCGGTGCAAATGAAAGCGTTCATTCCTTTACACCAAAGTAAGCAGCTTTAACATTGCACACTACAACGTTGAAGCTGCTTGCTTTGGTGTAAATGAAACTGTTCATATACAGCACACGGGTGTATATGAACACTTTCATAGACACCAAACAAGGCTTCTTCTGGCACTCCTCCAGTATAATGGCACAAAAATGGTACTGTACATGTGCACTATTTTAGCGCATATATAAAACTGGATGAGTGCCACAAGAATACCCTTCTGAAAAGCCAGGTAACAAATTTGGTGGTTGCTAAGTTGGTTTCCAACCCATCCTAGCAACCGCCACATGTATTCCGAAAGTGGCACATTCCTACCAACTTCGGAAGAATGTGCCACCTTCAGCATAGGTCTTCAGTACCGAAAAGGTTGTTAACCCTTTTTAATGACCTTTTCAGTACTTAAGACCAGGATGAGAATCGGGCCCTGGGTGAGAGGCCACTGTCTACATTGCCGCGTTATCATGTTCTACTTTATACTTTGTATCACACTCCTTAAACGCCCAGCTTAGAAAAATTACTATGTAAAGTGACAAACACATGTCTGGAAATAGGCAAAGTAACAACACTGAGCACAAAGCACCAGAAGTGTAGAACCATTCCTTTAGTGATGGCTCATCCATTGTGGGTGATATCGCGCAACCTGCCAGAACCCGCGCCCATTATGGAGGAGCTGAGCCAACCAAGTGCAAACACTGTGAGCTCCCCCAGATGCTTTCTGCAGCTGAGGCTCCTTAGCTGGCTTAAACTGTAAAAGGGAACTGTGGTTTTCCTTTTGACAGTTTCTGTTCCCCAGCATAATGGACTATGCAAGGCCGGGGCACTGTGTTTCACCAGTCTTGGATAGCCCTTTGGGGATGCAGGCTGGGGACCAGTACCTCTGAATGTGAATGGGGTGCTCCTGTGCTTCCCCACACATTAATAGACTCTGGGTGATGATGTGTCAGTGCTCTGGCTCCTGTGTACATGTGCAGGAACTTGAAAGCATCCTTTTCTTTGCTTCATGGTTCCTGTTTCTGTGGTTAGATAGCCAGAGGGCTTTGTGTTCCATGCCAGGAGGCTGACGCGTGGAGAGGAGCAGAGTCTGGAATTGGGCTGAAGGTAAGAATCTGTTTTATGTATGTATTCATGTTTGTGTGAATGAATGAATAAGTGTATAATGGGTGGGTGGGTGCTGGATGAGCATATGAATGAGGAAGTGTATGCTGTATGGGTTTCGCATTAATTCTTTGTAAATAAGCATGTGAATCTTAATATGATGTATTTGGTGGTGTGTGCCGGCCCAGCTGCTGACTTTTGGGGGTGGTGCGGAATACTGCAAAATCAAAGATGCTCAAGTAAAACATGATGCCGTGAATGCATCATTTTTGACTAGGCACCTTTGATAAAGCAAAAAAAGTATTATTACGTCACTAGACTAGCATTTTGGTGCAGCCTGTCTACCCATTTCTTACTGTGGCATGATATTTTTTACTGGGCATTTTATGTAAAGCAGACATGATAAGTGCTATTACATAGCTATACTGCCATTTTGGTGCAGCCCAGTCTATCAATTTCTTACTGTGGCATGACATTTTGTATTGGGTATCTTTGAAACAGCAGGCATGATAAGTGTTATTACGTGCATACTTTGCCATTTTTGCGCAGCCAGTCTAGGTATGTCTTAAATTTGCATGGCGTTGTTTTACTGGATTACTGGATGTGCAGACACATTAGTCATTTCTTACTGTGGCATGACATTCTTTTACTGGGCATCTTTGATAAAGCAGGCATGATAAGTGTTATTAAGTGGCTAGACTGGCATTTTGGTGTAGACAGTCTAGCTATCTCTTTGGAATGGCATTTTTACTGAACATCTCTGATAAAGCAACCATGATATGTTATTATATTACAAAGGAGTGTGGGAGCCCCTCAACTGAGAACGAACATGAGTCAAATACCATGCTTTATGGAATTTCTTCCACTCAGGAGGGTCTACAACCATGTTTTAGCTCACTGCACCATTCACAGTGGAGAAATATAATTTGCAGTCTGGTCCCACTCTCAATTCTGTAAAACTTGGGGTTTCACCGTAAGTAACCAGGGTAATCCAGACGTGGACCCCTTGCCCACAGTGCCCTAGAGAGGCTCAGCTTCACCCACGCTGCTTTTCAATGATATGTTATTACGTGATTAGATCAGACACTCGCTGCTTATCGAGCAGAAGCTTGCAGACACGGGCAGGGCGCAGGCCACTGCCATAGGCAGCTATAGTGATGCCCATCCTGACTAAACCACTGACAATTAACCAGGACACTTCTCAGAGGTAGCTGTGACTGAATTACCTACACAACGCCTCAACAAAGCATGCGTTCCAGGGCTCTGCACACAGGTTCGAGTAACAAAAGACCTCCAGCTTGAAGAATGTTGACTCCCATCGGAGCGACAGAATAATCCTTGTGTACCCTCAATAGACTACTAGTGAAGGGTTCTTTGGATGCCAAGAGATTCCACAGTTAAGGTCCAGAAGAAGGGGAAATACATGACCATTTACCGAAACGTCTAAAGAAAGGACAGGCTCACAGTTATTGAGTCCTGAAAAAGTTATTTACTAATAGTTAGTGATGTCGACAAGTAACAGGTCAGATGACCAGCGTATCAGTCACAAATTTAAAATTGGACACTCCGACCAAAAAACTCCCAAAAGAAATATATCTGGAACATAGATCTACATGAAGAACTAGGTTTGACTTGTAGGGGTAACAGTATCGACAAAACACATGCTAATGGTTGCATAAATGTATATGTAATGTATTATTGTTTTGTTTATGTCCTCCTGCACAAATCCTGAAATGTAACACTTTTTGTTGACTATATCTATATGCCTCATTTTGCTGTAAATATGCACAGTATAGCTCACCGTATTTCCTTGTACATTATGACTTTTGAACCCTAAAGTACGTGGTTGTTCAGAGGAGCAAGAGACATTTAATGCCTTTTTGGTGTTGATTATTATCCTTGCTGTTGTATGTCACTACATGTTGAAAGATGTTGAGAAAAACAATGACTCTCAATTTGAGAAATATAGAATAAAGAGAATGAGAGAGGAGAGCAAATTATAAACCCACCAAAAAACCAAAAAATCTAAATGACCATGCAAGGTGTTTCTTTGCAATTTGTTGTTGCTGGAAAAGTTGGGAACCAGCAGAAATGTATTGAATGTTGGTCGGTAAATGAATGCACAACCCTGTGCACAAAAAATTAGATCATTAGGACACCTCATGTTATATAGTTGATGCTTAGACTAGCATTTTGTTGCAACTATTCTAGCTATTTCTTACTGGCCCATCGCATTTTCTACTGGGCATCTATCATAAAGCAAGTTTGATGTGTTATTACATGGCTAGATTGACATTTTGGTGCAGCCAGTTTGGACATGTTTTCATATTGTGGCAGAGACTTTTTATGGCAAAGCCAACTAGAGCACATTCTTATGTGGGGATACTGCTATATATTGGCATAGCCAACCTGGACATGTTTTCCTATGCCATCATTACTGGCACTAGACATTCTAGGCAGATTGGCACAAGCCAGACCTCTGTGGATTCCCACGGGTGTCCTCTTTTGGGAAATGCATGGGGTTCTCTGTTTTCCTTGGTGGCTTCAACACCCTAGGCCCAAATCTGTAGGTTGTCCGCATGAACAAAATTCCTGAAAATCTGCTGCACCGAAAGGCTTGGGGTTACCCGTGTTTTAGGCTTTTCCTTTTGCCCCCGATAGGTGCACCCACACATGTGAGGTACCGTTTTTGTCGGGCCACCTGTGGTAACGTGGGAAGTTATGAAATTTGTTGTGTTTGCATTAATTTCATAACGTTTTGACCCATTTGCTGCTGTCCTTTGTCACACAACCCTTTCATTCCCCAAATGTGACCTGCATTTACTCACTGCTTTAGGCACTATGGCCTTTTATAACCTGCACAAATTACCCACCTTTCAAAATGTCTGCTTGTGCTCTTTCAAAAATGTATGCTTTCCCTTCCTCACCACATTTGTTTTCCTTATTTACACATTCTAAGTACGTCTGTTTAGGCCGTAAGAATAAAACTCCTGTGTACCATGGCTCCGTTTTTGGCTTGTGGTATTGCTTGCGTTGTGAAACATTACAAAAAATGTGTAATTTCCTAACTGGAAGAGACGGGGGAATGTAGCAGAGCATGGTTTTTCTCAAAATTCACAGAAGCCATTGCCTTACCGGGCCAACCATTTCCACCACATACCTTTTTTTCTGTCATTTTCCCGATTTCTCTCCAAACTATGGAATTTTTCCCTACATAGTTGTTGCCTGACCTGCGCAAATCACCCTTTCCTAAACTTGGAATGTTGTCTACTTTTCAGAAATGTATGCTTTTATGTCCTCCCATTCATACCCTTTTCTTCCATTCCGTCCACACATGTTCTATTGGAAAAAAAGACCAAAATCGCCTACATCTTACAAAACGGTTGGTAACCATATCAAAATACCATATTAAATATGTTTTTCTGGTTTCCACTCAACCTGTTCTTGAAAGCCGGGAACATGGGGAATTCAGCACAGCAAACCATTTGTTCCTAGCACTTACAAGGAAAAAAACACAGGCTTCTTTGTAAAAAGGCCTTGGCACTGGGGGCGGGGGGCGAACATGGCAGTTAAGGGGTTAATAAGAAATGCACACTGTTATAAATGTGTCCAGCCAGGTCTAAAATATTCTTATTAGTTATGTGCGTCAGAAGAAATTGTTAATGCCAACTATGACTAATATGGGCTTGGTGTACACCAGACTATAAAAGCAGTGGAGGGGCATAATGTCTTTGAGTGTATCTAGAGCGCGTCTTGAAGCTACAGCTACTAAAAGACTGCAGAGACCCTCTTTTCAGAAATGTATGCCTTTCTGTCCTCCCATTCAGCTTTCCAACCCTTTTCTTCCATTCCGTACACGCATGTCCTGTTGGAAAAAAAGGCCAAAATCGCCTACCTCTCACAAAACGGTTGGTGACCATATCGAAATATGTTTTTCTGGTTTCCACTCAACCTGTTCTTGAAAGCCTGGAACATGGGGAATTAAGCACAGCAAACCATTTGTTCCTAGCACTTACAAGGAAAAAACCACGGGCTTCTTTGTACATCATTATTTTGGCATTTTCTGAAAAAAAACACATTTTTCTCCCTTTTTGGTTATTTTCTCTCACCCCCCTACAGCAAACTAGGATTCCTGGGTGGCGTTACAACCGCCTACATGTGGGAAAAAGCAGGCTAAATTTGGCCAAGATATCTCATGTAACAAAAAGGTTACAAGGCATTGAATGGCCACATACCGAAATCACCAAAAAAGGCCTTGGCACTTGGGGTGGGGGAACCCATGGCATTTAAGGGGTTAATAAGAAGAGCACACTGTGCTTTATGTAGACCAATTTGACGGACCAGCTGCATTATTTGGCATCATATAATAGCGGTTATTTATTTCTCCAAGGTATAAGGCACTAACTAACTTGGCAGGACCTCAAAAAGTAGATAAGAATTGACAGTGATGTGATGAAATTGTTTTTGGCAGGAGTTGCGAAATGTTATAAATGTGTCCAGCCAGGTCTAAAATAATCTTATTCATTTTGTGCTTTAGAAGAAATGGTTAATGCCAACTATAACTAATGTGGGCTTGGTGTACACCAAACTATAAAAGCAGTGGAGGGGCATAATGTCTTTGAGTGTGTCTAGAGCGTGTCTTGAACCTACAGCTAATAAAAGACGGCTGAGACCCTCCTGGGCATCTGGTTTTCTCCTGTCTCTGTCTCTGAGAAGTGTTCATAGATGCCAGGTGCTTGATGGGATGGGAAGAGGACCCCCCCAGTTCACTCGTTCAGATAGTGTACAAGTTTCTGCATGGTTCCATATCCGTGGTGTCCGACGAAAATGCTATGTTTTGGCATGTGGGAACCATATCATGGACTATGGTTTTGGGGTATGTGGGGTAGGTCAGGTTGCAGTGGTGGGGGTTCCAGAAGCCTGTATGCCTTGCCACATAGCTACTTGGCCCATGATGCGGGGAGGTGATTTATGGGTGTCTTGGCAATTTCTGATTCTGACAGAAAAGAAAGGTTTGAGATGTTTTCGAAATTTTTCCAGAATCATTTTACTGCGAAGCACTAATGGCAAGGAGTTCCATATTCGTGCTGCTTGTAACGAGATGGAGCATCTGCCCTTCCTTTCCTTCATGTACAATGGGGCAGTTCTTTGGTTCAGTTGGTTAATTCTAATGGCATGGCGAGCAGTGGGAAGTTTAAGGTTGGTGTAAAAGGAGACGTATCTGGGCAGAAAAGACTCCCTAAAACAATGCACATGCTCTTGAAAGCAATCCGCTTCTCGGTCTTTAGCTAGTTTAGGAAGGATTATATCCAGTGGGGGCCCTTGAGCATTTAGCTGAGATAAGGAGTGTATGGAGGTTTTCCTCAACCAAAGGCAAGAAAGTAATGTAACTATTGGAGCGGCAATCGTGCTATCTGGCACTAACCAAGGTGCATTTCCAATGTAAGAAGATCTGTTCAATTCATTCATGATGTTTTCAATTTTTTTTTTATGAAATGGGTGGCAAGGAATTCAATGAATTGTTAAGAGGGAGCTTGTTCAGGAGTATTCGGTTCATCAGAGAGCTTGTTTACTACTGCAAATAATTTCTGTGCGCTATATGGCACTGGGTCATTTTTCTTTAACATTAAAGTGTTTTTTTTTCCTTCAGAATCTCTTTTTTGTAACAGCATTGAAGTTGTTATGGTTCCCTGAGAGCAAAGGATTACATGAAAGGAGGCCTCGCCTTTCCTTGTTTCTCACTTTACAACGCAAGTTGTTCAATTCTGGTGTAAACCATTTCTTCCCGACTCTCTGGGAGTTCTTACATATATGTGTAGTGACTGGAGTGATACTGTTCAGCAGCGCAGTAGTATGTGAGATTAGTGAAACGACCAGTGGTTTGGGTCCCTGATTGATGGCGTAGGCAAAGTATAAGGATTTTTTTCTAGCAGATAATTAGAGATCTGCTCTTTTGTAACTTGCTTCCACGCATAGGATGTGAAAGAAGCGGTGGATTGACTCTTACGCATAGTTGTGGGTCCATAAGCAGATTGAACAGTATCCCCGCATTGGGGGTGTCCACCCTTATGCGCAGTTGGCGGGAAAACAATTGGTCCAGCGTATATGACCAGCTTTATGCGACTGATAATTGACCTGCAGAATCAGTTCTAGATCTTCCAAAGAATTAACTGGGCGAGCTACTGCAGAATCTGACCCAAGTTCTGTCCAGTAATCACCAAGAAGAAGAATCGTGATGTAGAGCATAGATATCGCTATTACGAATTCTTCCAGTTTCTGCACAAATTCCTCTTTAGCACCGCGTGCCATTAAAGAAGTACCATGAGGATTGGTTCAGATTTCAAACTGATTCTAAGCATCAGTATGTCGGTAGAGTAAAAATTATCATTAATGGGCTTTACTGTGCTTTCAAATACTGCTCCCAGCACCCCAAACGGAAGGCCGACATCTGGTCTCTTATTCGCAGTACGAAATGGAATGGGTTTAGAAGTGAGGAAGGTTCAACACCCAAACCCATTCATTCAGAAAGTGGAGTTGCAATGGCAAGCCAACAGTCCTTGTCCCCTAATTAAAGTAAGGAAATCCCTGACCGTCTTAAACCTCTAGTGGAATCCTGTTGAAGTGGGTACCGACGAGTTAATTGAAAATGTATCTGAACTTATCTATGACACATATGTTGTAGACGAGATGGGTTCCGTCATAATTTGTGGAGACCTAAAAACACTTGGCTAAATAAAAGCCGTTCAATAAATCGTGTTGATAGGGTCAACCTAAACACGTCTGAAAAACGGGGCCTCGCATGGACTGCCCTAATGGACGCCAGGGACTTAAACATCTTAAATGGCTGCTTTAAGGGTGATACCCTGTGATACTTGGTCACGTGGCAATCAAGTGGCAATTATGTATTTGTTTAACGTGACCTGCTACAAAATGTAAACGAATTTGAGGTGGAAAGCTCACTGGCAAGTTACCACAACTTGCTGAAACTGTTGTGGTGGGGAGAGGTGAAAAGGGGGGGGGGATAAACAACACACTGGAAGTATGGAGGTAGTAGGCTCAGGATGACCCGAAAGAACATCGAGAGCCTGACTGATCGATACTGCTTTAGTGTAAACTCAGGGAAGGGGAATGAGGCCCCAAAACCCCTGAACTACAGTCTGGTTTTGCAATGTTTTATGGTGCAAAAAAACGTAAAACTGAGCAGTACATTTAAACACTGTCATATTTACGATAACATCCTTGTTGTTTCAAACTGCATGTAAGAAGGCTGAAATTGCTAAACTTGGGGACAGCAACTTTTGACGTTAAAGGGTAATAAACGACTGTAAATACTGGCTCTGGTGACACAAAGCTGCCATGCTACAACAAAATGCAGAGGACATGGCTATTAGCATAAATGTCCTGGTGACGTCTGGGGCCTAATTAAGAGCAACCAAACTCCCACTTTAAAACCCTCTATTCCACTTCCCTGAAATCAAAACGTGTAGAAATCCTGTGGAAATAGGATTTCATAAACATGGTATGGCCCGAAAAACATTGAGGACATACTGGCACTGATTAAGAAAGTGAGTGCCTCTCATAGGCTGACAAATGCCATGCTTAAACAGGAACTGGAGATGTGGGCTCACTTCTTGCACATCATGTTTCGGCGGATAGAGGGCAACCGTAGTATTCCCGACTCATAGAGATGTGCTATCATCGTCCCGATATTGAAGAGTGGCAGTAGGGACAACACCAAAAAGGATAGTCCTGCCCATCTCGATGTCATGGGGAAGATCTTTGGGTCATGCCTGCTAAAGAGACAGAATGGTCTGCAAGGGAGTCTCATTTGGATGTATTCCAAACCGGGTTTGTTAGAGGCTTGGGAACCAGCCCAGACATCGCCTTGATTAATCTGTTAAAGGGCAAGGCCCTGGTAGGAAGATCCTTTGTGGACCTGGTGCAAGCATTTGACAGTGAGCAGGCCCGGGTTGTGAGAGAAACTGGCAAAATGGGGCTGCCCGGGGGACCTCTTGGACCAATTAAAGGCCTTACACACAGGAACTAGTCTACGGGTGAGGCTGAACGGTGCTGGTTTGTTATCAGATCAAGTACACATATTTAGGGGGCTTAAACTGGGCTGACCCCTGTCACCGGCCCTGTTTAACCTTTAGATCTCTGACATAGGGGAGAAATTAAATCAGGCAAAGTCCTTTCCCACAAGGTTTGATGGTACCCCAATTGGCCACTTGCTAAATGCTGATGACTTGGTATTGATGGACCAGACTGCTATTGGTCTTCAACGACAGCTCAAGAAACTAGAGGAGTAAGTTGAAGAAAATGAGCTGGCAGTAAACACACCAAAAACAAAGATTATCAGCCTCATTACGAGTGTACCGGTCCAGTAACATACTCCTAGTTCTGCGATCAGTGCCGGTCCTTCCGTCCAATGGGACTCGAATGGGAATGGGGAGTCATTTTATCTGGCGCCCGGCAATGGGGAATTACCAGGACCGCCAGGGCTGTAATGCCTGGTAAGTCCCCATTGCCAGGTGCCAACAAAAAAAACGACCCTAGCGGCAGCCATGACGTTTTTACCGGCACGGCTACTGCCACGGTCATAATGGGGCCCTATGACTTTGGGAAAATGCCAGAATAGGACCAGATGGCAGTTTCATTGGCCTTTGGGCTCATCATGGATTGAATCAGTTAAGTCATTTAAATACCTGGGAGTATGCATAAACATGAACAAGATCGAGGCCAAAACAAAAGAGATGATTAAAAACGAGGTGAAAATGCTGGCAAATCAAGCAAAGAAGCTTAGCAAATGATTTTGCTGTTTCTCTATTATACTGCTGTTAGATTTCTATAAATTAAAAACCAATGCGGTATTGGCCGTGAATCATTGTTTTTTGTTCGTCATTCTATATGGCCTATAGTCGAGGGGATTTTCTGGAAGAGAGCGCTGGGATTGCTGAGATTACCCCAATACAGGTGATTAGGCATGAATTGGGGTTGATCTCGTGAAAGGCAATGGCTGAATGAAAAGCCATGGCCCTCTTCAGGAAGTGCATACTGGAAACCCCACCGCCTCCTCTTGCCTTACTAAAAGGCGAAATGGAACTGGGCTGTGAAGAAACCCTTAGAAAATGGGAATCACATTCCAGGGACCTACTTGAAAAACTGTCGGTTTGTGGAGAAGATCTAAGAATAAACCCGAATAAGGTAAACATTAATTTGTGGAATACAGATTGGATAGTGACATTGGAGGAGGCAAACAAGTTTACATTATTTTACAACCAAAAGCATGAAGTTAGGGCCTTTGGCACTATCCCAAAATATCTGACTAAATGTCCTAACAGTTTTTATAGGTCCCAATTAATGAGGCTACGTCTGAACTTATTCCCAACTAAAGAGGTCTTGTCTGTGACAGCTCGTATAAGACCCAGAGATGTGCAATGCAGTTTTTGTAATCAAGTGGGAACGGTGGAAAACATAAGCCATCTATTGCTATTTTGCAAATCATTAACGAACTTGAGAACTAAGCACTTTGTGAGTTTCATGAATAAACGAAACACTTTAACACGTGCAGAATGGTGGAATCTTTTATTGAGCGGGGAACGGACATCTTTGGTCTTAGCAGCAGTATCTTTTTTAGGAATCGTACTTGATAAGAAATGTTGAGCAATAGCTTGAATGCTGGATGATGGTTTTAATAAGATTAACAATTGTTTTTGTGAGATAAATGAGTAGGACCCAGGGGAAATTGTTTTTAAGAAAACTTTAATATATGAATTTTAGATGTGAAGGATAATGGATTAAGATTTTGCTGAAAGGTTTGTAATAAGCCAATAATGCACAAATAAAAAGTGGTTGATGTAAAATATCACCAAGAGTGTGTGCCGCAGTCAATCAGGTTCCTCAGAGTACAGGCAATAAACAGAGATGTTGCTTTTCAGTTCTGGGCAACCTAGCAGGCACGACTAACCCCATCTGTATCTTGGTTTACCTCATAATCACTGGTCTCTCCAGGTTGTAGTTGTATGGTCTCCACCTTTCAATGGTGCACAGGCACTGATACTGCAGCTGCACCTGAACCAGCAACCGCACTCCTCTGTTGGGGCGCCTGTTTGATTGCTTCTTCCTCTCTGACCTCTAGGGATCTTCAATGGGGACCAAAACCCTCTCTCATTTTTGATGGTGATGGCCATCTTGAGTGTTTTTCCGGATCTCGTAACATGTTAACTTACCTAATGCTTTGCCTTTGCGTTTAGTATGCAGACATGTTTACGGTCAGGAAAAAAGGAACCCAGGGAGTTGATTTGCGTAATTTTGTATCCTCCTACAGTGAGTTCATAATCAACTTCTGTTTCATCAGGCCGGGGGTCTACATAATGTAATCATCGATTTTGCTCCTTTTTGAGTTGTTGTATGTCTAGGGGAAGAGAGAACCTAGTATTTGTTTTTTTGCAGTTCTCTCATGCCTCTATCCCGCTGAAATGTTACTCCATGGGACAGTGCAGAGGGGAAGGGACGCAGAGGGCCATTAAGATCAACACATTATAGATAGTTTTCAAGTGTGTGGGTGTATTCCACTTCTGACATCAAAGACAATTATTTGATTTGGTAATGTGTAACATGCACAGGACAGACTTAAGAGTATAAAGGTGCAGGTGATTCAGAAGAGAATGGAGGTACTGGTGGTTTACTAGTCCAAATATCAGGCAGTATACAGAACCCTGGGGCCCCTCTAACTACTTATTTGAAGAGATAGGTTTTGAGGGCTTTATGAAACTGATAAAAAGATTGTAATGCTCTAATCTCCCAAGGGAGGCTCTTCCACAGTCTGGGGCCATATACTGCAAATATTCTATCGCCCCTGGAGACACAAGAAGACGGTGGAATTGTCAAAAGCAATTGATCCCCTCAACGAAGACTCCTTGTGGGTTGATCTAATAGTTTTGTCCGCCCGATAAGAGGGGCAAAACCGTTCAGACATGTATATGTCAGACAGCTATCCTTGAAGTCAATTCGTCCCCGATGGCCAGCCAAAGAAGAGATCGGTGAAAAACCGAGATGGGGGAGGGCTTCCCCACTTGGCAAACCAGTCTTACAGTTTGGCATTTTATGTTCCCTGCAACCTTTGCTATGGTTTGGCCGGGATATCGGCAAGGAGACGGTTGCAGTATCCCAACTGCAAATTCACTAATGCTCCCACTACAACCGCATGATCGTCAACTGAGACAAATGGCAGGGTTTGCCATGAAAGCTTCAGAGTATAAAAGACTGCCTGTATTTTAGCACCCACCTGACCTTCACTAATAAGTTTATCTTGCCAAATGCAGCCAAGATTTTTAATCTTGGCTGAAAAATCCAGTTCAGCCCCCAGGAAATGTGGTACATGTGGACGCCGCTCTGCATCAAGAAGATGATTGGGCCAAAAAAGTGCTAAGTCGGTCTTATGTGGGTTGAGCTGAAGCCAGTTTACAGACATCCAGTTACTGACTTCATCTAGGCACTGTTTGACCGTGAGGAAGGTTTCCTCAACATTGCCTATTTTAATGAACACCTGTGTGTCATCGGCATAAGAATGTAATTGTATCTTGTGACTCATCAGGATATCTATTAATAAACGTAGGTAAAGATTAAATAACAGCAGAGCTAGTGAGGCACCTTGGGGTACTCCACATCCCTGGGGTTGTGATCGGAAATAACCCCTATGGATTTCACATTCTGCTGACAGTCTGAAAGGAACGATTTGAAACATTTAATTGCTTGTTCAGTAATATTTCCTATCTCTGTAAAACGGCTAAGTAAGATGTGATGGACCATCGTATCAAAGCCTGCGGATAAGTCCAGCATTACCAGAAATAACAAATCTCCTTCATCTGAACCCCCTAAAAGGTTGCCCCAAACAGCCAGCAAAGCTGTCTCAGTACCGAATATCGGACAAAATTTGTATTGACTCCTCTGCATATTCCTGCAATTGAATAGCAATCACTGGGGATAGTTTACATTTTTTCAGTAATGGTGTTACGATTGACTTCTTCAAGTCACTTGGAAGCTGTCAGTGGAATATATCCTAGTAGCTAATAGCTACCTATCTAAAATTAAGATTTACTGACCTGTTCAAGGGCCGTACTGGGCGTTATGGGCCCTGAAGACCAAGTTAAAGGCCCAAGTGCAGCAAGGGCATTTAACAAGGTTTATGGGCCTGCAAAGCCCATTACGGCCAAATGGCACAGTCTATAAAGCTATTGTAACCCCCCTCCCTCCCTTCTTCATTAAGAAGAAAAACGAGTATTGGGGAAATAAATGCTGGATGCAAGTAATGGGTGTAAGTGGCTACAAAACAGGTTTGCTAATGATCTCTGCTTATTGAGGGTAATGCCAAAGTTTTGAAATACGCTTGGGCCATCGTGGATAATTGGTGGCAGGGAAATATGTACGGGCATGTTGATAGTTTATAAATCCATCTGGGTGGTCAGGGGAATTGGCAGAGGTTCAGCTGTGCATTGCCGGTAGGCTTAGAAGCTATGGTGCTGAATAATCTGCAGCTATACCAGTTCGTATAGCCCACAGATCACTCAATCTAAAGACAACATGCCATATCACAGGGTTATCATTCTGTATATAGCCTACAGCCAAGGGTTGTACTAGCTCTTAAAGGGATAGTTCACTCTAAAATATTATTGGCTAAAAAGATGGCCCATAATCAAAAATATATATAAAACATATTTTTAAACAAAGTCCCTATGTAAAGTTTTGAGCAAATGAAGCTCAAACTCAATAATTTCAGGCACTAAGAGGAATCCATTTTGTGAAATGGATGAGCCTCCTGTGCTTCTGTTAAGCTCTGCCTTTGCAGCACTAATGAAGCAAAAGCCAGCCAGCTGTAATAAACAAAAGCTACCACTGGGTGGCTCCACAGAATGCAGGCAGGAAGGCTGCATGTAGGTAAGTGCTTATTTCTTTTTTTCTTAACCAAGTACTGCAAATATAAATACAACCTTGTTATATTTATAAAAGTTGCAGATGTCTTTCTAAGTTTACTGGGCTCCCCAGGCTGGAGGAGCCCAGGAAACTTAGAAAGAAAGCCGCTGCATTTATAGAATTGTATTTATGTTTGCGGTGGCTTGAGCTTTGAGTCTCCTGGGCTCCCCTGTCTAAGGGGAGCCCAGGAGACACAAAGCTGAAGCCATCGCAAACATAAATACAACATTGTTGTATTTTAAAATGCTGCAGAGCCCGGGAAACTTAGTAAACCGCGGCATTAACAACGACGTTGTATTTATGTCTGCAGCGGCTTTCACTTTGAGTCTCCTGGGCTCCCCACCGCAAACATAAGTACAAGGTTGTTGTATTTAAAAATGCTGCAGTTTTTTTTCTAAGTTTACCTGGGCTTGGGGAGCACCGAAAACGTAAGATGAAAGTGAAGGAAGCCTCCTCCATGTTCAGCTCTGCTCTGGCTGCAGTAAGCTAAAGCTCCCAGAATGGGGCTTTTGCTGCTTGATTAGTGCCACTAGGGCAGAGCTTAACATGAACAGAGGAGGCTGCTTGGAATGACAAAATGGATGCTTCCATTTAAACACTTTGAGCCTTGTTTGCTCAAAAGTTTACATAGGAACTTTCCTTAAAAAGACGTTTAATATATGTTTTTGATTATTGCCCATCTTTTGGGACAATAACATTTTAGAGTGAACTATTCCTTTAATGTCCCCGAGATCCAGTTACAGCTAGGGGTTGGTGAAATGTCCACTCACAAAGCAAAACATGTGGAATTCGCACTGGATTCCACTTCCGTCTGTTCCGCAAAATCAGCATCACGGTTCCCCCACCACTGAAATTTTGCCTAGTTTTGTGCAGTTTTGCTCGGAGCGTGGTGTTTCATTTCCATATTGGTTTTCTGTAGCAAGATGAGAAAACTTTGCATTGGCCTTTCAATCCGTGTCAGTTTTGTGCAACGACACGAGTATGTTTGTGCAGGTTTTTCTGAATCCTACTAGTTTCACACAGTGCCGCGAGAAACATTGTGTGGGGTATTGATTCGTGATAGGTTTACGGAATGAAACGAGAAACTTTGTGTAGGTCTTTTGGGAACCATGCTAGTTTCACACAGTGAGACGAGAATCTTTGCGTGGTTCTTTTTCGACCTGTGCTAGTTACATGTAGCAACATGAGAAACTTCATGGGGGCTTTTTTCCTACCCATACTACTTTCGTGCTTTTGGGCAAGAAACTTTGCAAGGGTTTATTGATCTGTGCTAGGTTTGCAGAGCGGCATGAGAAACTTCATACAATTTTTGCTCCAATTTGTACTAGGTTCCTGCAGCAGCTCGAGAAACTTCACCCCACACCTACCTTTCAATTCATGGTAGGTTTGCACAGCGGCACAAGAAACTTTGTTCCACTCCTTGTTATTTGTGCTAGTTGTCATGCAGTGCATGTGAAACTTCGGGCGACTCTTCGATTTGTGTGGGGTTCAATCCGTGTCAGTTTTGTGCAACAACACGAGTATGTTTGTGCAGGTTTTTCTGAATCCTACTAGTTTCACACAGTGCCGCGAGAAACTTTGTGTGGGGTATTGATTCGTGATAGGTTTACGGAATGAAACGAGAAACTTTGTGTAGGTCTTTTGGGAGCCATGCTAGTTTCACACAGTGAGACGAGAATCTTTGCGTGGTTCTTTTTCGACCTGTGCTAGTTACATGTAGCAACATGAGAAACTTCATGGGGGCGTTTTTCCTACCCATACTACTTTCGTGCTTTTGGGCAAGAAACTTTGCACGGGTTTATTGATCTGTGCTAGGTTTGCAGAGCGGCATGAGAAACTTCATACAATTTTTGCTCCAATTTGTACTAGGTTCCTGCAGCAGCTCGAAAAACTTCACCCCACACCTACCTTTCAATTCATGGTAGGTTTGCACAGCGGCACAAGAAACTTTGTTCCACTCCTTGTTATTTGTGCTAGTTGTCATGCAGTGCATGTGAAACTTCGGGCGACTCTTCGATTTGTGTGGGGTTCGGGCAGTGGCACAAGGAATTTCTCACCACTCTTTTCATTACGTGGGGGCAGCGGAATGGCGGATTAGGGCAAATCAGAACAAAATCGAACAGATTTCTCTTCCGCGGCTGGTGGAATGGAATTTAGCAATTTCGCCTAGCCCTAGTTACAGCCATCACTTCACTTTTCTTCAGTTACAGTCTGCAGACTGCTTCCCAAAATCACAGTAAACAAAAGGCCTTGTCCCTTTGAGTGAGGCACATTAGGTTGACCCTGAGAGTTTAAAGAAGATGGAGAGGGGGCCATTAAAGGTAAGTAGTGGGACCAGGGGGAAATCAGGGAGAGTGGGGCAGACAGAGGGAGCTGTGGGCCAGTGCAGTGGGAGCAATGGTGCAAGGGCCAATCCCTGAAATTGACAGGGGGAAGAAGGGGAAGTATCAGAGTCACCTTGCGGGGGTGCTTTCAGCAGATGACCTTCCATATTGTTGCTCTTAGGTTTACTGTCTTCACAGCTAAATCCTTTTCCTTGTTTGTCTCTAGTTTCCATGACTTTACCATCCACTGTAGCATCTACACAATGCCCATGCCAGCTGTATAAGAAACACATACACTCACTAAAAGAATACAGGTGAGGATTTGTATGTGTTAAGTAATTGTCTTTGTCCGAGTTTGTTTCCTAAGGTTGCTGATCCCAAACTCAGCTCACAAATGATAATATAATAATATCAGATAGAGTTTATAGCCATTTTGTGAAGGCGATCAGGGTTTAACATTTAGAATAATTATTATTGCTTCTGTCCCTGAGAAGTCCAAGTTCCTTTCGAGGGCTCTTTTGGTGGTACTTAAAGAATAACTATACTTTCGGCAGGGAAAAGGCGCCCGATGGTCTCTTTGTCATACAGCACTAGCCCTAAGATAGCGGAGATCTCATGCAGGTTTCACAGATTATTCATATATACGTGCGCTCCTGATTCCCCACATCCGTCTGAAGGCAGCTGCTTGCCTGGAGATGGCCCTCGTCTTAACTGGTGGAGAAATGCACTAATTTTACAGTGGTATATGCATTTCACCTATTCTCTTCAGCATCAGATCAACGTTCATACCCTGCGCTATCCTTAGCATCCCTCCCAGTACACCATCTACCGCAATGACAGGCTCACATCCAGAGGTGGTGGAAACTCCCTGATAACCAGAGAGTCCTTCCCTATCAGACAGCGCCAAACTTCCTTCAAGGACAATGTAGACCTACTATCCCTCAAATGTGCCCCCTCACCCACTTGCACCATCACCATCCACCCCATATACCGCCCCTCTGGTACCACTCATAACTTTGAGGAAAACCTCCTCCACATCATCGAGGACAATATCAAAACTTCCGCAAAAATTATTTTGCTGGGAGACCTCAACCTGGGCCTCCATGACCCCAATGACCCTCAGGCTACTTCGCTTGCCAAAGCACTTGAAACACTAGATTTCACAAACCGCATCACCAACCCCACCCATGCCATGGGCCGCACATTAGACTAGATTGCTGGCCACAATTGGCAAGTCACTATTAGCTCCAACACCCCTTTCCCATGGTGTGACCACCGCATAGTTAACTTCACCATCCAATCTAAACCCAAACATACCTCCACACCACTTCCCCCAGCTGTGACACGCAGCTCTCAGAAGCTCACCAAAGAAAATATCTTGCCCTGGCTGGATAACCCATGCCTCAAAATCCCATTCTCTACCGCCCTAACCCTATTCAACACAATAAATTCCATAGCCCTCCTACTCCCTGGCAAAGCCAAACCCATCAGGCAGTCGAACGCTTGGTTCACCCAAGACCTCCTAGAATTGCGTAACCTTAAACATCAAGCACCACTACTATGGCAAATAAATCCCACCGTCCCCTTGAAAGAGGACTTCGCCAAACTTGCCAAACAATGCAAATCAGCCATTATATCTGCCATTTGTCTCCAGAATCTGTAACCCCAAATCTGACGCCAGAGAGATTTTCTCAATATTTAGGGAACTGAAAAATCCCCTCCACCCCTCCTCCACCCTCACCAAAGATGAAACCTGGTGCACGGAAATCCAAAAGAATATGCTTAACAAAATTGATACGCTGAACAGGAAAATTCTCAATCACCCAGCTAAACACAATAAGCCCCCCCCCCCTGCCTCTGCCACAAGCATACGCCCCAACTCACCCAGCCCCTCGCTCCCCCAGTTCTGCTTCAAAGACTTATAAGAAATGGAAACCTTAAGAATGATCAACACCCATAACTCTCTAAATGCAAAGGGGACATCTTTCCAGCCACCCTCATCAAAGACTGTGCTGAAATTCTAACCCCTATCATCACTGCCTTCATAAAGGCCTCCTTCTCCTCAAGCTCAGTACCAGCCATCCTCAAAGAAGCCTGTGTCCTCCCCCTCCTAAAAAAAAGTGTACTTAGATCCTGATATTCCCACCAACTACAGACTGATCACAACTGTCCCCTTGATATAAATCATTGATCATGCAGCCTACTCGGAAGTGCCAGATTTTCTTGAAACAAACCTCATTTGAGGAATGTGCCAATCTGGCTTCCGCCCCAGCCATGGCACAGAGTCAGCCCTCCTAGATTTGAAAAATCAGCTGGATGAGATCAGAGAAAAAGGCAAGACTGCACTCCTCCACCTCCTTCATCTATCTGCCACCCATGACTTGGTTGAACATAATGTCCTATGCCACCACCTCATGGCCTCGCCCAACTTCTCTCCCAGGGCTACTACCTGGATTGCCTCCTTTCTGGAAGGAAGAGTCGTGAAGGTATTCTCAGAAAATCACAATTGCCCCCCTGTGCCCCATCCCCTGTGGGGTAGCACAATGGTCTTATATCCCCACCCTCTACAACATCTTCACCAGGGCTTTGACGTCTTGGACTCCCGTGGCATGGCCTATACTAATTATGCTGACTGTGACAAATCAACTTTCAGGGCACCGGTGGTCCAGGGATGATTATCGGTTTATAAAGCATCATCAACCCCACACCTTTAGTACACCAGAAGGGAACCGAGCAGATCGGAATACAAGTATATTATAAGACCTCCTTGCCCGAATTTGGTAACGTGGATGGACGGCAGACTTATCTCCGCAAAGTCGTGGATCATTGGTTTTTTGCAACACAGAGAAAATACAATTATTACCCAATGATAAAAGTGACTGTCCATTCAAGGTATTATACAAATACCTACTGTTTATTACTAGAACAGACAGTTCTAATACACTACAATGACAACCCACACTACAAAGAAACGCAGAGAACAGACAGTTTCACCAAGGAAAGGGATGCACTTCTGATACTGACAGGAGGGTAGTTGGTAAAGTAATCAGTCTTACATTTCAAGATTATTTGGTTTCAACACCAAAGGGGCAAAGGGTTGTAACTGTCTCTAGGGGCCATCAGAGAAGGACCAGGGGGGGCAGAACCACAATGTATCTGGTGCTGAAGAAGTTCTTGATGCTCGACAGTGTTAAGGCAATTCCAGGGCGCTTTGCAGCCTGTGAGATGGAGTTAGAAGCTGGGTAACGTCGGCAGGCTGTCCGGCAAGGCAGCTCAGGGCCAAGAATCATTGTCGCTGTACTGGTTGGTGGATCAGAAATGCTGGTCGAGGCATCTCGGATGGCTCTGTTGACTGCGGCGTGACAACAGTCAGCGGTGCAGCTGGATGCGGTTCAAGGACTTGACTGTCTCAAAATTGTCCTTAAAAGGATGGACGCTGGATGATGCTTGTGTGGCACTCCTCGTAGCTTCTTTGCATGGCTCTAGTCCTTTCAAGGCAGATGGCCCAAAGCTCATGAGGGTGTTAGCAAGCAACAGCCGTGGCCTTTGTCCAGAGACTCTCCGGCACTTCCCACCTAGGAAGCTTGCTGTCAGAACCTAGCATGACATGCAGTGTACTGGCTGGGTACCGTTCTGGAGCTGCTGGACAGGACCTCTGAGTGCAGTATCTCCCTCTGTTCCCTGCGAGATGTTTAGGGGAGGGATCTTGCTTCCCTCTTGGAACTCCTGGCCTTCCTTCACAGGTGGAAGATGTAAGGTAGACTGTACCTTCAGCTCGGGTCCAAATGAGTCCTCTTCTTACTCCTTGTGAAGTCTTCAGATGATCTGCTAAGTGAGGGGCTCAGCACTCTTTTAAAGCCAAATGGGCCCCAGTGATTGGTTTAGGCTAGCCCACCTTAATGAACCAATTCTGGGTCCACGCTAACAATCTTCAGTGATGTTTCAGGTCATAATCAGGGTGCTTGGCAACAGATAGGGGAAGGATGACAACATATACTTCTAAGTCCCACCCATCTTCCTGTCTGCTGTACATCAAAGTGTCTCCCTAATTAACTGAGCCCTATGCGGTGCTTGGTCACAACATATGCCTCCTTTGAAGTAGGGGGTTGCAGGCAGACTTTCGTCTCCTACATTTCACATACTTCCCTGCTCTGAAAGGAGTGGTTCCAGACAGGACACTCACTGCCCTTTCATACCAAGGAGGGGTGTTAGTACCAAGTTGACACATTGCATTACAAAGGGGTGTTGGTCGCTGGTCTCCATTGTCACTTCCTGCACCCAGGCCTCTCTGAGGCCAGTTAGTTAACATTCGTCTGTATTCGCCACCACCAGCAAGGTGTAACAATGGAGATGCAAATCCATGGTGCCTTGAAATGCTAGTCAGGCTGCCCACTACCATAGGCTTTTGGTGTACCCACAGCTGTCAGGTGTCAGCTACACATGACATGGGAGGGTGACTATGGTAAACTGTGTCCTCCCACAGTACATGACTATATTTCTGCTGTGCAGTGAGCGTTGTCACAATCTTATCCCCACCTTATTCGGTCCCCTCGGATGCCTTGGAGCCAGTCCTGGCTCAGTTGGCATAGGAAACGCTTGCTGGGACGGGGTTTCTATGGACAGAGGACAAGCATGGCCTCTCCCATGCGGAATACTGGGGAACTGCATTCTGCAGTCTAGCCTTCAGGGTGGGGCCCGCCCTAAAGACACCTGGGATACCACCTAGCTATTTAAACCACGCCCGACTAAGGGCACGCGCTTCGCGTTATTCTGCCTTTGCAGCGTGACGCTCATCAGATTCTGCCCTGCCATCCTTACCTGTTCTGCAGCATCCATCGGCTCCGAAGTCATCCAAGGCAAGAACCATCGCCATCCTTACCTGCTCTGTAGCACCCATCGGCTTCGAAGTCATCCAAGGCAAGAGCCATCGCCATCCTTACCTGCTCTGCAGTACCTCTTGGCTTCGAAGTCATCCAAGGCAAGAACCATCGCCATCCTTACCAGCTCCACTGGTCGCCCGGAAGGCCAACATCTTCAAGACATCTTTCATCCGTCGGATTCCCGGGGGCCATTCTTCTCCAGGTTGTCACGACCTACAGAACAAAACAAAACCACTGGTTAGCCTCTTGCTAGGTCGCTGTCAGCGCCGCTTGGCGTTCTTCTTACCTTTTCGAACCGGGCTTCGGCTTCTACCGCAGCACTCGCCACCTGCAACAAGAAGCGAGAAAGTCATCATTGCAAATTCAACTAAAGACTTGCTTGCATCTAAAAGACATTGCTTTCGCCTGAAAGACTTACCTGAAAGAAGGAGTTGCAGCCGGTCTGAACTCCGGCCCTTTCCAGTGAAGAAACTCGGCGGTACGGTGCCATCATTCGACGCGCCCCTGCCCAGCACGGCAGGACGGAGAGTGCACCCTTATAGAAGACAAGGTGAGAGACATTCTCTGGGGAACTGCAAGGGGAACTCGGGAGGTGGGTTGCAAGGAAAGAACCGTAGCTTATCTCCCCCTCCTATCTTCTTGAGTTGCCCCTCGATTATCTGGATTCCAGGACAGGCTAGGGGTTCCGGAGAGGATCCCAGCTATTCGAGAGACGCCCCCGTGGACCAACAAGGTGAGCGTTACAGAACGCAAAGCCCTAACTAAATCATCCACCTGGCAGTCTACTATGGAAACTTCGGAAACAGACCAGTTAGCCCAGTTGTTGGGGCAGTTGCACGCAGAGGTTCATTCTGCGTGGCAGGAAACCAACGCGTTACGAAGGGAGTTGATTGTTGCCAAGGAGAGGACGGATGACCTCGGGAGGCAACTTCTTCAGTCACAAGCAGGACAAGCCCCGTTGCCTGGAGTTGGTCAATCCACCTCGGCTACCGCAAGCAATCCGGTTCAGATTACCCACCCTGGGGCTGTGCCACTGGCTCTTCCAGAACCTTTTGCGGGAGATCCCTGGCGATACGCCACCTTCATGAACCAATGACGCCTCCACTTTCTGTGCAGGCCTGGGGCGTTTCCTATGGATCAAGCACGTGTGGCTTTCGTTTTATCCTACCTTAGCGGGAGTGCAGCTGACTGGTCAGTTCCATTCATTAGCCAAAATGACCCTCTGCTTCAAGACTTTGATGGATTTCAGCAGGAGCTGGAAAAACTTTTCACCCGACGCCACCATGGACAGGCCCTAGATAACGAACTCTTGTCTCTTCGTCAAGGGAGCCAGGATCTGCTCACCTATATTGCGACATTCAATTGACTAGTGGTTGAGGCAGGTTGGCCTGAGGATAAACAGACTATGTTATTCCACCGGGGTCTTTGTGGGGAGTTAAAGGGCGTCTTGACCCAAGTGGTGGACCCACCCCGGGATTGTGCCAGGTTCATTGGTTTAGTAGTCCAGTTGGATCGTCGACTACAAGATAGGAAGAGTGACCGAGGGAAATCGGATTCGCGCCCCTTATTCGTATGTCCCAAGGATCATGCTCCACGGGGCGCTGATGGAACCAGTGAACCCATGCAGATAGGAGGGGTCAGGCCCCCGTTAACCAAAGCCGAAATGGACAAAAGGAGAGAGATGCAATTGTGCCAGAATTGTGGGAAAGCAGGCCATTTCTTAAAGGAATGCCCGGTCAAGCCCCCCAGACGAGCCGTCGGTGCCACGGATAAGGAAACCCCCGAAGAGGAATCGGGAAACGACCAAACCCCGGCAAATGTAGGGGTCCAATTGTCGAGCGAAGAAATCCAGCTTCAGACCTCCCATTTTGCGCTACCAGTGATTTTAATTCCACACCAACAGTCGTCAGATATGCATTCGTTGGAAGCCTACCTCGACAGCGGAGCGGTGGGGAACTATATCGATCGAGACCTTGCAGCAAAGATGGGCCTAGTCCTGTGCCCCAAGCCAACTGCAGAAACCGTAAGCACAGTTGATGACACCGAAATCGCTTCGGGTCCTGCGTCAGAGGGCACCACTGAACTTACCCTCCTGTGCGAAGATGGGCATCGCGAAATTATAGTATTTGACCTGATCAAAGCTCCCCAGTTCTGGGTGATCCTGGGAATGCAATGGCTAGTTGCTCATAACCCCGAATCAACTGGCGAGCGTGCAAACTAGTTTTTGCCCACAGCTGTACGCATACTTGTTACCAGAAAGGGCGGAAGACAAAACTTGCAAGTTCCCTGGTGCAGGGGGGATTGGCCCATGCCCTCGGAGGGGTCACGACCCTGCCGGTTCACTACCAAGATTTCCAAGACGTTTTCCAGAAGGAGTTGGCAAACACGTTGCCCATCCCACAGACCTTTCGACTGTCAAATCGACCTGCTACCAGGAGCCCAGATTCCATGTGGACGCATTTACGCGCTCACTGAGCCCAAAAATCAGCACCTGAAGACGTACCTGAAGCAGTAACTGGCCAATGGGTTCATCCGCCCATCCAAGTCATCAGCCGCGGTGCCGTTATTCTTCATTCTGAAAGAGGAAGGCGACTTAAGAACGTGCATAGACTATCGTGCTTTAAACCAGGTGACCATCAAAAACCGCTATCCACTACCCTTGATTCCGGAGTTACTGGACCAGGTCAAGGAGGCCAAAATCTGCACCAAACTGGACCTGAGAGGGGCATACCACCTGGTGCGCATCAAAGAAGGGGACGAGTGGAAGACGGCCTTCTGTACCAAATACAGCCTGTTTGAGTATCAAGTAATGCTGTTCGGCCTATGCAACGCCCCTGCTGCGTTTCCAGTGCTTTATGAACGACGTCCTACGAGAACTCATTGACGTCTGTGCTCTAGTATACATCGACGACATTCTGGTGTCCTCAACGTCTGAACAAGAACACATTGAGCATGTGCGGGCGGTCCTGGCAAACACCATCTGTACACGAAACTGGAAAAGTGCTTGTTCCATGTTACAGAGGTGGAATTCCTGGGTTTTGTCCTTTCCCTCCAAGGCATACAAATGGACGCTCATAAGGTGGATGTAGTCCTCAATTGGCCAGCCCCCACTTCAATCAAAGGAGTCCAAAGCATGTTGGGGTTTGCGAATTTCTATCGCCGCTTCATCCCGGGTTTCTCCCAAGATGTGCACCCAATTACTTCATTGCTCAGAAAATGCAACAAGACCTTTAATTGGACTGAAGAAGCGGAAAAGGCCTTTCAAGAACTCAAGACCAGGTTCACCTCTGCCCCCATTTTGTGACATCCGCATCCAGATCTTCCCTACATTGTGGAAACTGATGCGTCCAGTCTGGCCATGGGAGCGGTTTTGTCCCAAAAAGACCCTTTAACAGGCCAATTGCACCCGGTGGCCTTTTGGTCACGGAGGTTCATGCCTGCGGAGCTCAACTACAGCATCACTGATAAGGAGTTATTGGCCATTAAAGCAGCCTTTAAGTCCTGGCGACAATACCTGCTGGGGGCCAGGCACACCGTCACCTTAATAACTGACCACAGGAATCTCCAGTACCTGAAAGCAGCGAAGGCTCAATCATCACGGCAGCTATGCTGGGCCCTTTTCTTCGCAGAATATGACTTTGTGATTACGAACCGACCCGGGGTCAAAAACGGCAAAGCTGACACTCTCTCCCGCATGGGCACAGATGACATGGAACACACGCCACCGGACCCAGTGGCCATCATACCGGAGAATAGAGTACTAGGTATTACTACCACCATGACCCAGGGCAAACTGCTATATGAAATCCAACAGGTCTTCACCCAGGAGCAGCTAGAAGAGTGGGCCTCTAGGGGAGAGCACTATAGTGTCAAGAATCAACTGCCGTACTACCGAAATCGGCTATTTGTTCCAGTGAAGGAATTACAAGGACAGGTCATCTCCAAGCACCATGACTCCCTCATGGAGGGCCATCCAGGAATCGCCAAAACCTTAGCTAAGATACAAAGGAACTACTGGTGGCCAACTTGGCGCAAGGATGTAACCGAGTTCGTGTCTTCATGTGGTGTCTGTGCCCAAAACAAGTCTAGCAAGCAAAGGCCTGCCAGGCTCCTTCAGCTGTTGGACATTCCACCAGCCCCATGCTACACATTGTCACTCGATTTTATCACCGACCTTCCTCCATGTCAAGGTTTCAATACCATCCTGGTGATTGTGGACTTATTTTCTAAAATGGCCCATTTCTTCCCCTTCAAGGGCCTTCCGACTGTTTCCGGCCTTCCCAAAGTCTTCCTGGAACATATAGTACGCCTACACGGGTTCCCGTCAGTCCTAATATCAGATCGTGGGTCCCAATTTGTGTCTAGCTTCTGGAAGAAATGCTGCTCTTTGGCCCAGATAGACATCCGCTGTCCACTAGCCACCACCCACAGACCGACGGCCAAACGGAGAGAACAAATCAGACTCTCGAGCAGTACTTACGCTGCATGCTGCACCAGGGTGAAGGGGATTGGAAGGAACTTCTATGGATCACTGAGTATGCGTATAATAATTCGCTACATAGCAGCACAGGACAAACGGCATTCTTTACGATCTATGGATGACACCCACGCACTTCTGAACTCGACATCCCTACAACCCTGGAAATGCCGAGACTCACCACCATCACTCAAGCCTTCGCGAAAGCTCAGGAGCACCTACGACATGCTAAAGCACGCCAGAAAAGATGCACGGACCAGAGTCGCTCCGAAGCCCCTACTTATCAGGTGGGAGATTTAGTGTGGCTTGCTTCCAAGCATGTACCAATTAAAGGAACACGAACATTTCGTCCCCGGTTCTTGGGACCGTACCCGGTGGAGGCCATCATTAATCCAGCAGCTGTGAAACTGACACTACCAGACCATATGAGAATACACCCAGCATTCCATGTATCTCTCCTGAAACCGTTTAGGCCGGGGACCCGTGTAACTGCTCCCCCTAAGCCGATTGTCATCCAGGGGGAACCTGAGTACGAGGTAAAAGACATTCTGGACTCCAAGTTGGTGAGATCGAGACTCTACTACCTAGTAGATTGGAAAGGAAAGGACATGGGAACCGAGTGAGTATGTTCATACCCCTCGCTTGCTCCAGCGTTTCCATCGGACGTTTCCCTCCAAGCCAGGACCCGGCCGGAGAACCACCTTGAGAGGGGCCTTAGGGGGGAGTGTTGTCACGATCTTATCCCCACCAAGGGCTTACGGGGCCCTAAGGACCTTATTCGGGTCCCCTCGGATACCTTGGAGCCAGTCCTGGCGCAGTTGGCATAGGAGACGCTTGCTGGGACGGGGTTTCTATTGACAGAGGACAAGCATGGCCGCCCCCTTGCGGTATACTGGGGAACTGCATTCTGCGGTCTGGCCTTCAGGGTGGGGCCTGCCCCAAAAACACCTGGGATACTGCCTTGCTATTTAAACCACGCCCGACTAAGGGCACGCGCTTTGCGTTATTCTGCCTTTGCAGCGTGACGCTCATCAGATTCTGCCCTGCCATCCTTACCTGTTCTGCAGCATCCATCGGCTCCGAAGTCATCCAAGGCAAGAACCATCACCATACTTACCTGCTCTGCAGCACCTCTCGGCTTCGAAGTCATCCAAGGCAAGAACCATTGCCATCCTTACCAGCTCCACTGGTCGCCCGGAAGGCCAACATCTTCAAGACATCTTTCATCCCGTCGGATTCCCGGGGGCCATTCTTCTCCAGGTTGTCGCGACCTACAGAACAAAACCAAACCACAGGTTAGCCTCTTGCTAGGACGCGCTCAGCGCCGCTTTGCGTTCTTCTTACCTCTTTGAACAGGGTTTTGGCTTCTACCGCAGCACTCCCCACCTGCAACAAGAAGTGAGAAAGTCATCATTGCAAATTCAACTAAAGACTTGCTTGCATCTAACAGACATTGCTTTCGCCTGAAAGACTTACCTGAAAGAAGGAGTTGCAGCCGGTCTGAACTCCGGCCCTCGCCAGTGAAGAAACTCGGCGGTACGGTGCCATCATTCGACGCGCCCCTGCCCAGCGCGGCAGGATGGAGAGCGCACCCTTATAGAAAACAAGGTGAGAGACATTCTCTGGGGAACTGCATGGGGAACTCAGGAGGTGGGTTGCAAGGAAAGAACCGTAGCTTATCTCCCCCTCCTATCTTCTAGAGTTGCACACCCTTACTACCAGAACCACACTCCTTCCCTGTAACCACATGTACCTCCCCAGTTGTTTGCCCCTATTATAATCCTGCTTCCCTTGCCCTATTACCTTTTACCCTTTTCCTCTCCACACAGACCACAGTCTGGCTGCCACCCTGGGCGCGGCCAGAATTCATCTCTACATGGGCCAGCCTCTGCATCATCAGACCACTGCAAGTGGGATGGGTGCAGTATAAACGCTTCGAAACACAGCATAGCATAGCTCAGGGGGAGCACCACAGGTTCGATCACCGGGTCCGCCCTTAGAAACCTATGGGTATTAAGCGCGTTATAAATAACCAATCATATCATAGCATCGCTAAGTGTACATCTCTCTCTACACCTCTGTATCCCAATATCAGTGTCTGCCCCTCGCTCTCTGTCTCCCAGTATCACTCCGTTCCTCTCTGGCTCCCTCCTTCTCTATGTGCCTTTTCTCACCCCCCTATGATACTCTCTCCTCCCTCCCTTGCCATGTTCCCTTCAGGGGACCATGTCTCGATGAGGATCCTGGTAATTTTGCACTGCCTCGTAGCTTGCATGTGCCACTAGCAATCGCTTTCATTAACTACTTATACCTGTACGTCTGGAACACCCTGCCTCTGTGCAATGATTGTATCCCGCACTCCCGCCAGCCCCCCTCTCACAGATTTTTCTTGTAATTCCCCTCAGTAGTGTCCCACCCTTGGAAATGTAATGGGTCTCAGG
Source organism: Ambystoma mexicanum (assembly GCF_040938575.1). Lineage (NCBI taxonomy): Eukaryota > Metazoa > Chordata > Amphibia > Caudata > Ambystomatidae > Ambystoma > Ambystoma mexicanum. Next base: position 1,095,799,471 of record NC_090929.1, read on the forward strand.
CGCGCAACACTGTTGAGCTGTTACCACCGCAATTAGGGCTACCGCCCAACTTGTGATCAGGCCCAAAGGGTGGTGGACGTTAGCTCATTATATATGCATGTGTGCAAGGAGTGCTTATGTAATGTATGTATAAGTGAGGGTGCATAGACAGGGGTGGACTGGGAACTAAAAGAGGCCCTGGAAAAAATTACTGAGGACCAAAAGAGGCCCTGGAAATAAAGTTCAAAGTGGACCCATATGACACATTTTAAGAAAGTCCAATCCTTTTCCTATGAGAACATTTGGAAATGCCACACAAAAGAGGCCCAGGGTGCAGAGGCCCACCAGGAAATCTCCAGAGTACCCTATAGGCCAGCCCACCCCTGTGTGTAGATGGGTGTATGATGTAAGGGGGGCTGGGCGCACATGTAAATGAGCGAGAGTGTGTGTGTGTGTGTGTGTGTGTGTGTGTGTGTGTGTGTGTGTGTGTGAGAGAGAGAGAGAGTGAGAGAGAGAGAGAGAGAGAGAGAGAGAGAGAGAGAGAGTGAGATGCTGGACCGAGGAGCTGATTCTGGCAGGTAGAGGGTGGTAGGTGGGTGGTGTGGTGGTTGGTAGGAGAGGGAAGGGTGGGGAAAGGGGGATAGGATATATGGGCTCCCTTGGGGTAGAACAGAAGGGGCGGGGCCTCTAAGTTTGCCCCACCCTGTTTCTAAAGTGGACCCACCCATAAGCAGTTAGCCCCCCACCCCCCAAAATGTAGGTTTCGTTGCACTCCTGGTGGGTTGTATAGCGCCCTTCCTCCACTGTTGGTGACCTTGCTGCATGTGGTTCCGTTTGCTGCAACCCTATGCTCTCTCCATGCTCTTTTTCTGGTGTGTGCTTTAAAATGTCTTGTATGAGAGAAGCCACCAAACAAATCAATTAAATAATATAAAAATATTCTCACTCTTTCTTTCTGCTGCTTCATTTTTGGTGTGTTCTGGCCTTTCTCTCGCTCTCTAGTACCCCCTCTCTTGTGGGCTATCTTTTCCTCTTTATTCTCTATATATTTCTTTCCATCTCTCTTTCTTACATGTTTTCCCTCTGACCCACTCTGGATGCTCGCCTTATTTCATTTTCTTTTTATCTATGTTTCTTGCACACTCTCCTCTGCCCCTCACTCATTCCCTCTCATTCGTTCTTGGTCCCAATGTCTTTTTTTCTCTTGTGTTTCTGTCCTTTGTTCTTTCTCGGGTCTACTGTTCTCGCTCTCGCACCCATTCCTTGCTTTACTTTCTCTTTATGCCTCACTTTCTTTTCTTCCTCTCTCACCCCATCTCTATATTTCTCTCTCTCTCTCTCTCTCTTTCTCGTGCTTTTGCCTCTTTCGCTTTTTGTTCCTCTCTCTTTTCTTTGCAGTTTCTTTTTCGCTTTCCATCTCTCTGCTTACATGTTCTCACTCTGACCCACTCTGGGCGCTTTTCTTCTTTTCTTTATATTTGTCTGTGCTGCTTCTGTCGCACTCTCCTTGGTCCCTTCCTCTTTCGTTCTTGCTCTCGATTTCTTTCTCTCGTGTCCTTTGTTCTTTCTCAGGCCTACGTTTCTCCCTTTCGCACCTGTTCTCAGCTTTCCTTTATCTTCCTGCGTCATTATTTCCTTCCACTTTCACCTCTGATTTGTATATCTTTTTCGATCGATTTCTCTTGTTTTTGCCTCTTTCGCTTTCTGTTCCTCTCTCGCTTTTATTTACACTTTCTTTTTCGGTTTTAGTCTCTCGGCGTTCTGGTTCTCTTGCTCCCTGCACGTGAAAGGTGCCAGCATTCATGTCTGGTGATGAATGGGCGCCATCACTCACCCCACTCCACCTAAGCAGACACATGTGCCGGTAAACCCCTGCAGACACACAATAACGCGCGGGCCTCCATGCTGCGAGGCACAGGCCGCCTTGTCGAAGGCGAAGACAAATTGCTCTCAATTGGCGCAATTAAACAAGGTTTTCTTCCACGGGAGATTCCGCCCAGGAGGAGTCAGCGTCACGCATTGAAATCTGAAAATGACTTAATCGCAGCCAGGGAGCTCCGGGAGGGACTCCCGGGAGATTATCCCTCTTAATCCCGCACTCCACGGGGGTGTTCCATCCGTCAGCGGGGTGGCAGGTCTGGGCGGGCCCTGAGTGATGGAGCAGACACTCGAACACTGGGGTTGCTGAGTGATGGAGAAGGGGCGGGAGCTGCCGGCTCGGCCTTCATGTGATGAAATGCTAGGAGTGGTCTGGACGTGTGGCCCTATCACTGCTGAATGCACACACAGCAACCCGTTCACACTTCGGATTAAGCACACATCTCTGTAACATACATCATTTCCACAATAATAAAATATTGGGTAGGGTGACCCGATTTAAAAAGTAAAAAACCGGGACTCGGCAGCTAACATAAAAGTAGGACTAACCCTTGAAAGTGGCTGTCAAGGCACTACACTTCAGCACAGAATAGAGGAGAGGGGGGGTTTAAGTGTTACTGTTCAAATAAACACACATTATAATTAATTGATCACAAACTAACACTATCTTAAATTGTAAAATGCAGCATTTCTTCTGTGTCAGATTGTGCATTCACGCCTGTCAGCTAAAGACCAACTACCAAAAACCAGGACCACTGCAGTTTCCAATGGAAACATAATCTTGAAAAAGGAGGACAGAGCACCAAAAACTGGGACAGTCCTGGCACCCCCGGGACGTCTGGTCACCGTATATAGGGTGACCAGATTTAAAAAGTAAAAAACCGTGACAGAGCAACTAACATAAAAGTAGGACTAACTCTTGAAAATGGCTTTCAAGGTACTACACTAGTAGCGTTTGGAGGAGAAGGGAGTTTAAGGGTTAGTGTTCAAAGACCCACATATTCTATATTAATTCATCACAAACTAACAATATCTTAGGTTGTAAAATGCAGCATTTCTTCTGTGCGAGATTGTGCATTCCTGCCTGCCATCTACAAAGACTTACTACAAAAAACTGGGAACACTGCAGTTTCCAATTGGAACATAATCTTGAGAAAGGGGGACAGAGCACCAAATACTGGGATAGTCCTGGCAAAACTGGGACGTCTGGTCACCCTAATATAATACAACATGTGATACTTAGTTCAGGCAGGTTTTGAGTCACACCAACCAATATTGTACAACAATTAAACCTTATGGGTGGAGGGGAGGTTAATGTTAATGTTAAAGGATATTTATACCGCGCACTATCACCACCGGAGTGGTCCCCTGGCACTCTGGCGGATCTGAAAAAAAGGAGGTTGGTTGCGGTAGGTTAGTAGGACAAAGTTTGGAGAAAGAGCAAGAGAGCTGTGATGTGCTGTTGGCAGCTTCCGTTCGGTTAACACTGTTCGCTGACCTTTTTGGTGTGGTATCCGGCCGGTATCCGTTGTGTGCTGTTGTGTAAGGTTATGTGTGGTTTGTTTTGTTCTTGCAGTGTAGTGAAGTGCATGCAGGTTGCTGTGGTTTTACAGGAATGGTTGTGTTTAGTTAGAGTTTGAGAGGTGTATGCAGAGGCGTGAGGTTTTAGTAGGGTTGGTTATTAGCATTGTTGTCTGAAGAGATGCACAGTCATTTTGTGTGTCTTTAAAGGTTTAGATGAATGTCTTCCTTACAGTGATCTTGTTTCAGCATGACACAAGGCTGTGCCTCACCTCTCTGTCCATATGCCACGATAGTCAGTCTCTACAATTCTATCTTTGTTGTTACTCAGGCCAACCCTCCCATCCCAGTCTGTACGTGATGTAAACTGGTCACAGTGGATCTATCTAGTTGTCACCCATGCCCGTTTCCATAGCTCTATCTGGGTGCGACACGGTTCAGTTCAGTCATTACCACCATGTCCATGTTTGACCCAAAGCAATCACCATACCTATGTCTCAGTTGATTTTGGTTGTGTGTGTTGGGTTAGTCATTTCGGATGTAAGTCCATCTCCAGAAATTTTGCTTGGGTTTCGTATATGTCAGTCTAGTGGATTCCATCTTCTACTTACTAGCTTAGTTGCGGCTTTCGTGCAGCCATTATCCCACGAGGTCCTGATCGTGGGATATAGGCCACCCCACAACCCAGAGGTTTATAATGCTATCAGCACCAGGATTGGACCCGTCTTTCTCCTTTGCGCTCTATGCACAGTCGAGAAAAAAAGATGAATAATTAAACTCTACCTAGGCCAAAATGGCATATGTCTGTGTCTGAAAAGGGTTTTTAAAGTTTCCGTCTTTGCTAACAGGATCAGTGGCAGCACGTCGCTGACTTGTCAGCAAGGGCGGACTGGGAACCAAAGAGGCGCTGGAAATAATTTTCAAAGTGGCCCTATATTACACATTTTCAGCAAGCCCATCCCTTTCCTTATGAGAACATTTAGAAAAAAAAGGTTACCATACAATAGAGTACCAGGGTGCAGAGGCCTACCTGGAAATCTCCAGAGTTCCCTATAGGCCCGTCCACCGTCGCTTTCCAGGCGAAAACGTATGGCGGCCATGAAGGGAGCCACGCCACAACCAAGTAAAGAATGATTACCAGATAAATATTTTTTTTAATCACAAGTTCACAGTCCCAGTAATGTGATGGCACCCATTTTTAAAAGCAGAAGAAATAAATCAATTTCTATCTATTTAAGAAGATTAACATACAATCAAAATGCCTGCTGTAGACTGAAGTGGAAAGGACGGGTGCCAGTGCAATCTTAAATTCAGTGATCAGGAGCTCACTGTTTTAGCAGAGGAGGTGGTCAAAACGTTTCGGCCTCCACAAGGCTAACACAAGCGAAAGCAATTGAAATTTTGGCAGATAATCCACGACAGGATTAATACCATTCCCACACATACTGACAGAAAGCAATAGTGTGACAAATCAAATTCTGTGGTACCTGTGGTCCAGGGGAGAATATCGGTTTCTAAACCATCAATCAGCCAGACACCTCTAATACACCAAGAATGGAGCCGAACAGATTGGATTAAACAAGCATACAATTAAAAATGATAAACCTCCTCGTCCAATTTTGGTAACATGGATGGAACGGCAGGTTTATCTCCTTAAAGGTTGTGGATTGGTGGTTATTTGCAACACAGAGAAAATACTATTATTACCCAATGATAAAAAGAGTGTACACTCAAAGTTGTATAACAATATCTACTTTATTATTATCACAACAATCTAATAACACTACTAAATACAACCCAGTCTGTCAAGGAATGCAGAGAACAGATATTTTCTAAGAAGAAAAAGGGGATGCACTCTGGACACTGGCAGGAGGGGAGTTGGTATGGTTAATAAACCACAATAGCTTTTTTAAAGACTTCATGGCTTCAGCAAAAAGGGAGAACACGTTTTAAAATGTCTCTAGGGGCCTTCTGGGAAGAACCAGAGGGACAGAACCATAATATAATTCTTGCTGTAGTTGTTCATGGTGCTCGACAGCATTGAGTCAGCTTCAGGGTGCTTTTGAGGAATCTGCAACAGATTTTGAGACTGGAGTCAGTGGCAGATATCAGGCGGCAAGACGGTTCGGCAAGCGAAGCTTGGTGAACATCTGCAGGCTTGCCTTCAAGGCGACTCTGGGTCAGGAATTGTCTCAGTTTCATTCGGCAACTACAGCTTGACGGCGGTAGCTCGAGGCTTGACGGCGGTCAGTGTTGCAGGCGGTTGTGGATAGAGGAACTCGACTGGCTTGAGAATGTCCTTTAAGATGGATGGCAGCAGGTGCTTGTCCTTGCACTTCTCACGTCTTCAATGGGCATGAGTTGTCCTTTAAAGTGGACGGCCCAGAGCTAGGGAATGTGCTGCAGGCAGCAGCATTGTTCTTAGTTTTGGATTCAGAGACCTTCTGGCACTCCCTGTCCAGGGACTTGCTGCAGAGCTTAGCAGGGCACGCTGTGTGCTCACTGGGTACTGGTTCTGAAGCAGCTGGAGGGTCTTCTGAGTTCTTTTCTCCCTCTGTTCACTGGCAGAAGTTAAGGAGAGGGATCTTGCTTCCCTCTTTGGATGTTCCTGGCCTTCTTTCAGTGGCAGAAGCTGTAAGGAAGACTGCACCTTCAGCCAGGGTCCAAGGATGAGTTTTTCTTCATGCTCCAAGTGAAGTCTGCACCTTCAGCCAGGGTCCAAGGATGAGTTCTTCTTCATGCTTCAAGTGAACTCCTCAGATGATCTGCCAGCCCTCTCTTACAGCCAAGTGGGCCACCGTGATTGGTGTAGGCTGAGCTTACCTTAGTCAACCAATCCTGTGGTCCCTACCAACAATGTTCTGTATGTGTGAGGTCATTACCAGAGTGCTTTGCAAAAGGAAAGGGTAAGGGGGTCCTACAGGAACAAGGGGTGTCTCAGAACCAATATGGCTGAACTCTCTCTCAACAGAAAGAGTTCTGGGCTCACTTCCTGCATACTAGTTCCCGCCCACCTTCTTGTCTGCTTTGATGAAACAGTCTCTCTGGTTAATGGTTCTCCTTGTGTGGTTCCTTTTTAAAGTTGTAGATCTCGCTTGAAAATGCTGAGAGACCCCCAAGGAAGGAAAATACCTCTCCCTCTGCCAGTCCTACTGGCCCATCTCCCTTTCCAATATAGAGTTTAAAATTCTAGCTAAACTTCTAGCAAATAGATTGTGAACTCCTCCCCTCCCTGGTGCATGGAGACCAGGTCGATTTTATTCCTGGTCGCCAAGGGTCGGACAACATGAGGAAAACTCTGGACCTTATGCATGAGTTTTCGAAGCGGGATTTGGAAGCCTAACTCCTCTCCGTGGACTCTAAAAAGGCCTTCGACCGTGTCGAATGGCCTTATATGGGTAAGGTGCTTCGTCGAATGGGCCTAGGGGACACATTTTGTGGATGGGTCTCTGCCCTGTACAATGGCCCCGTAGCAAAGGTTCTGGTTAATAGCTGTACCTCGGCATGTTTGCCTCTTACTAGAGGTATCCATCAGGGGTGCCCCTTGTCCCCCCTCTTATATGCCTTGGCGATTGAACCCCTTGCCATTGCAGTCAGGCCGACAGCAGAATCTCGGGGGTTCAATACAGGGATTGTGAATTTAAACTATCCTTGTTTGCAGACGATATTTTGACTTACCTGACTAATCTCCAGGACTCTCTTCCTCAATTGCTGGGCCTCATTCGCCATTTTGGTTCCTTCTCAGGGCTTAAGATCAATGTAACTAAATCCTGCATTATGCCGATGGTGGGGTTGGACCACGTAATTCAGGGCAGAGCAGAGGTGCTGGGTATGAGAGTAGAGCGGGAGTCCACCAGATATCTAGGCACCAATATTCCCAGGGACCTGGGTAATTTGTTTTGTTTGCAGCAAACTCCCCCCCCGCTATTGGCAAAGATTCGGAGCAACCTGGTAAGATGGGCTCCCCTCACTCTCTCGTGGTTTGGCAGCATGGCCACAGTTAAAATGAATATACTGCCTTGTCTCCTTTATCTCTTCTCTTCCATTCCTTGCATAGTTTCCGATTCCTTTTTCAAACTATTACAATCCCGTTTTCTTCACTTCATTTGGAATGGCAAGAGAGCTAGAGTGAAATATTCCACCCTGATGCTTCTGAAATCTTTCGGGGGATTTGGCCTCCCTGATTTTAGATAGCATTATAAGGCAGCCCAGTTGCCTGTGATGCTAGAGCACCTGAGAGATGACCTTAGGACTTATTGGACTTACGTGGAGGATGTCCAGGCCCGTCTGAAAAAAGTCAGACATAGTATGGGCTCCCCCAAGATCCCTCCCATTGCCTATGAGATCTCACCCAATACTAGCTGTCCTGTGGGCATCCTGGAAGCCAAACAAAGATAATAAGCGACTCTCTTCCTAGCCTTCCCCCTTATCTTCTCTTTGGGGCCCACCATTCAATCTGGGCTCCAGGGGTTTCCGTGAGATGCAATCGTGGTCTGATCAGGGGTTGGAAAGGGTTGCCCAACTCTTTCGCCAGGGTGTCTTCATTGAATATGATCAGCTGTCGGAGGTGTTGAGGGACAAGCCGATCCCCGTCTTCGAATATTTGTGTCTCAAGGGGATCCTCTCTAGATCCGGCTGGCTGATATGATTCGCCCCTTGACCCCCTTTGAAAAGATCTTTGTGGAATCCAAGGTCAGGAAGGACTCCCTTTCTAAGGTTTATAATGTACTGGTCACCGCTAATCTAGAGGGTAGACAGCCATTCAAGCAAATTTTGGAGGAAAGAATGGGCATCACCCTGGATAACTCTACATGGAAATCTGACTTCAAGTCGATCTTTTCGGGGGGGGTTATACACCTCTGCCATGGAGCATAGTTTGAAGGTTTTCCACCCCTGGCATCGGCCTCTGGTCACTCTAACCAGAATGTTTGCGAAAGTGTCTCCAATGTGTCCTAGGTCGTGCTCACAACGGGGAACCTAGTACCATATGTGGTGGGAGCGTCCGGTCATCCAGGTCTATTGGTCTAAATTGCTCAGCTGGATCAAGGGCATAATGGGTACGAGCCCCTCGCTTCTTCCCTTGGAGATCCTTTTGGGCACGCCTATGCCTGATAACGAGTTTTTAACCTTCTCTAAGGTGACGTGGGCTATGTTGAGGGCAGGGAGGCTAGCCCTAGCCCAAAAATGGAAATGGAAGAGTTCCTCAACCACCTCTAAGGCGGAATTGCTTAACAAGTTATTAGCTATTTTCACTTACGAGAAATTGTCAGCCATCGCCAATGATACTATGCCTTCTTTCTTGCAGGACTGGACTGTGGTTGTTTTAAATGAGGACTGTGATGCTATGAAACTGTGAATTGTCTGGGCTTCGAAAGTTTCTGCAGCATCGGCGTAATTTTAGGGGGGGCAGGGGTGTTTGTCCTCCCCAACTTTCATGGCACACCATTTTGTCCCCATTCATTTGTATGGGGCACTTTTTCTTCAGATGTCATGTCCCCCCCCAACATTTTCAGCAAAGTTACTCCACTGTTCTGCAGTCTTGTGGGTGATGGGGTAGTCATTTCTGTTGCCACATCTCTTAATGTTGTGTGGGACCTCACTATTGTTGCTACCTTGAAAAGTCTTAATCTGAGTCTTGTTCTGACCCTACTCCTCTTGACCCTATTGCCTAGTGAAGCCTGGTAAGCCTGTGGGTGGGTGAGTGGAGGAGGGGGAATGGGCATGCACTGTTTTATTAATGTTTGTAGCTGGAGTATCTCACCGGGTGTTGGCTGGCGGTTCCGTTGTATGTTGAAATGCTTAATAAAAACAGTTTAAAAAAAAAGAAAATGATGAGAGACCAGACTCTCTGGCTTCTGCAAACCACATGCGTGTATCTTATGAATGGGGTCCCCTAGCATGGTTTGTCTAATCCAACAATAGACTCAGACATGTCAGTTCACTGTCATTGATACTGTGAGGTTGGAGCTGGCTTCAAGTTGATACAGTTACAAATAAAAGGTTTGCTGGGTTTCCCGTCTCCTTTGTTATGCTCTGCAAGCAGGCCCCATAGGGGCCTGTTTGAAGTATGATATGATATGATGTGGCATTTATAATGCACCTGTACACAAGTGTTTCTAGGCATGACAAGACAAGGAGGGGGAAACAAGGGAGGACAAAATAACGATCTTACTAAGCCTGTGTCAATCAGATCGTGCAAGTTCGGGGAAGAGGGGAGGGGAGAAGTGCCAGGGGGGAGAGGAAGGGGGAAGGGCAGTTAACTCACAAGTGCAGCCAGCGGGCGGCTGAAATGGGCAGAGAGAAGGGACTGTAGGGTTGCAGATACAGACCCTTAAGTGCTGGGGAGCACGGAGGCAGTGCGAGGGCAACTGGACATGCAGGAGCCAGGGTCCGAGTTCAGAGAGTGACCAGTGCGTGGAGCAGTCAGGCGCATCAGCAGGGGAGTGGAAGAGAGAAAGCAGAAGTGAAAAGGAAGTTCTTGAGTTGCTTCCGGATCCAGAGGTGGTCCTGCTCAAGTTTGAGAGAGGCAGGGAGTACTCTCTATTGCTATGTTAAAGGCTGCCACCAGCTGCAGGGCTAACAAAGGAGCAGGGTGGTTCCATTGAGCCCTTGTCAGTTAATCAGGTTGTCCATGGCAAGGGAAAGCTCCTCCTACCCCTCATTGGGATGGCATTGTGCTCTCCTCTCCTATCATATTCCAACTAAATATGACACAGGCAGACTGCACTTGTAGGCTGTGTCTATGCCAGAATACAAAGATCTATGCGTTTGTTGTGGTGTGAGCATAGGACAATGTGTGTGGATTAGCCCCACACATTTTCCTGAGGTAGGTCTACCATCATCAATTTACTTAAACATTTTAAAAAAAGCCCAGGTGAGCCTACATTTACCATGTGGATAGTCGAATTCCTCACAAATAGATTAAAAAAACGTGCCCGCAAACTCGAGGCATGTGAGAAGTTGTGTGGAAACATCGCTGCCATACATACCATGCTCCCAGGAGGCAACCGTGTGCCACCTTTTGCAATGAGAGAAGAGAGTAGAGACTATTCTGCTTGTGAGTGGCCTAGAGGGCTGTAGGAGTCAAGACTTAAGGTATGCCATCCACTTGTGAAGGTGAGATTGTGCAGCACATGCAGAAATGGTGTGCACATTATCTTCCGAAAGAGCTGTAGGAAACCTGCACAGTGACTTTAACTGTAATGAAGTCTCCAATGCTGCACCGCACATGGAAAAGCATCCTATTTCCAGCATGAACTTCCCTAGTGTCTATGCATCTTGGGGTGCAGAAAAATCTATCCGTAGTGTTAAATTCCACAGCCAGTATGCTCTTTAATTGATATACCTCGTCAGCTCTCTTCAGCATCTACATTCTCACTCAATCCTGCACAGATGTTGGGACAACAGGAGAGGGTGTAGGTGTGGAGGAGGAGGTGGGGAAGAGGAACAGTAGGAGGACCCCAGCAGCTCTGATGATGGTGTTAAGTCTACCAATGCCACAGAGGTGGAATGAAACCAGCACCATTGCTATCATCACTGCCACCCCCATAACCAACACTATCACCATCACCACCTCCACATCTACATTCAGTGCTGCACCAATCACAGTCAAGTACACTGATATAACAAGCCAACGCCGTGAAAATGTACCATGTTTTCGAGGACAGCTACCAGGGAACATGCCATACCTCCACCCGCTATCACCACTACCCACCCACTAGCCACACACTCGTGGATATGCCGGGTGCCGCTCTTCGGCACATGCAGCCTGGGGATACAGTGTCTTTGTGGATGATGTGGCTAAGGCTGATAGGCATAGGTCAGGCCGCCACACCATCCAATGCCCCATGTTAGCACGGTTGCACAGGATGATCATCCAGGGAGTCCTGAAAACCAGCCATATTGAAAGACATGCTTATGGAAGATGCCAGGAGGCCACTCTGCAGAAGAGAGCTGAGGCTTGTGAATGCTCTGATGGATGCACATATCCAACTGATGACGTCCGACTGAGGTGACCTGCAAGGAAATTGCCAGGAAACATACCTAGTTTATATAAAGGGTTTCGGCACCCTCGAAGAGGTGGTATGTAGCTATGTAGAAGATGAAGGGGAAAGGGGGAAGTAACAGATAATGTGCAGGGCCATGAACCTCATGGCAGCATTAAACATGAGGAACCAAGAGGCTTTATAGGTTGAAGGAGCCAGGGGACCATTCAGAGAATGCATACAAAGCTATCAGGCAGGGATGGGATCAAAGGGGATCAGTGAGGAGATAGAGGGAGCATGGGGTCAGTGAGTTTCAGTCAATTCTCAGGTGAGGTGTGAGCGCAGAGTTCTTAGGTGAACTGGGTAAATGCTCCTTGAACAGGTGGCTTTTGGGGAGTTCTTCTCTGAATAGTAGGAGGAAGGGGTAAGTAATCCCTTCTAGTTGAAGGTTGATTCAGGAAATACCAAAGCCCCCTCACCTTTGATTCCATGGACTCTATGCAGAATGCAATGATGAAGGACATCTTGGGCGAGAAAGTGGCCATCTTCTTTTTTTTCTTTGCAGGCATTAATCTCAGCGAGTAACATGGCCTCCTTAAGGGAAGAAGACTCCTTACATAATGTGTGCCAAATGTTGAACCCATAATAGCATGAAAAATGTCTCCGTTTGATCACATAATAAGCAAAAATGGCAAATTAGACATTCGATTTCGGATTACTCTTGAATCCAAATTGGGCCAAGAAAGTGATTTGTTGCACATCACAATGTCAAAAATGAGGAACAATTTCTTGAAGATTCATGTCAACCAGGAATCCTGAATTTTGTTGAAGTGCTTCAATTTTTATTTTATTTTTAATTTGCATTTTTAAAGCGCTCACACAGCCCGGGAGCATCGAGGCGCTGTTACAGGAATATGTCTTAGTTGCGTATTTATAATGTGCTTAATACCCAGAGGTTTTTAAGCGCGCACCCAGGGATTGAACCTTTGTTGCATCGTGTCATCATGTTGCCGCTGAGCTAATTTACTGTACTTATGCTCATATGCCCCTATCTAATGTATACATCAGCTCCCAACAATTGTAAACTCCTGTTCTCAGCTCTAAACATAGCCAAACTCCGCTTTGCTATGTTCTATGGTCTGACCGCTGCCCTATTGGTCCAGGTTCATGCTGTAGTTTGCAATAATAAATCGCTTTGTTTTAGTAAATCTGTTATATTTCATCACAAAGGTTTAGAACTAGGAACCTGCTTGCTGATACATACGTGGTCTGTGGGATGAGGAAGAACGTTTCACTTTCATGGAGTCCATCTTGGACTGGTTACATCACCGTCCCCTTGCAGTTCTCAGATCCATGTTTGCGTGCCTACAGCTAGTCGCTTACCCTGTACATTTGGTCATTTTTTGTCCCTATTTGAAGTTCTTAAAAGTGAGCTGGTTTTCTGTAAATCTGAAGCTCATTTGCATTAATGTGCAATATTTTAGCTTGTGTAGTGACATTATTTGCTTTGTCCCGTGAGTTATGTAATGCTGCCTTGCTGATATGGCTCTGACAGGAGGTGTACTTCCAGTGATAGGTACTAGGTGGCGCTGTGGCATATGTGACTTGGCTCAGATCGAATACTCTACTTTCCCATTTCAGGTGAAAGGTTTTTTTTCAAGACTTTTTAAACCCACACTAACTTTGCTGATAATATATTTTATATATATCTTACTATATAATAAAAGGTCAGATGTATGTTTGTCCGATTCCTTCATGCGCAGTAGAGGCTGCCCAAACACAGCTGTTGCCTTAGGAAATACACTGGTCCAATTTGCATAGCTTCACCTGTTGTCACCGCTAGAGGGAGCTGCAGGCTTAGGATCTATGGTGGTCCTACTGTGTTAATGAAAACCGGCACTTTGGCCCCTGAACATTGCCTGTACACTATATATATATATATATCACTAACTGTTGACAGACTAGTGGGCACAAACGTTATGCTGGGATTATGCAGAACATACATTCTTGCTTCTGTGCAGATTCTAGACTCCTCGGGCACATGAAAGAATTGGCGAGACTTCAATGCTGTCTAATGGGAATGAGGACGTGTATACACCACTTAATGACAGTCAAAGGTTTAATGGCACAGTCATATAGCGTTAACCAAAGTCTTACCGACATGCATGTGTTGAGCAAGGGGCATTTCATGCCATACCCTCTTCACATGATGGCCTCTGGGAAACTTCCTGAGACCAAGAAAATGGCCCCTGGCCCTTATATGTCTTTGTGAGTTGTAATTCTGCATCCTTGGAGTTGAGGGAGTGTTGTGTGCTGTTGTGTCTTTTTTCTGTAATATCATGTATTTACTTTGTGTGTCGCCCGCACTGTAAGCCTTCTTGTATTGGCGACAAAGGAACATACAGAACCATAGAAATAAAAGGGGCGTGCCATCATTGTATCCTAGAGCAATGGGCCTGGGGCTCGTGGCAGAGACAGAGTGCATTCTGATGGGCACATAGTCCATTCAAGTACGCCCCCCCACCTACCCCCACCGCTTGCACGCACACATCTCTCTGAACAATCATGCAGGGCGCACAGGGTGGCTACTGGGGTGTGTACATGCAGGCTGCCTTCATTTCCTGAGCACGGCCCGCTCTTCCCATCCCTCACTAACATGCCATTACCCAGCAGGGGCCCTGGAGTGGAGGGTGGGCACCGGGAAGGGCGGCGGCTCCTGGCCCTGCCTGCTGCCTGGCCTTTCCTATGTGTTCCGGGAGCGCATCTGTCATTTCTCAGCGGGGCAGTCCCAGCGGCACCCCCATCTCTCAGTACCAGGGGCGGCTGTCACGGGACGCCCACAGGAGGGAGCGACATGAATCACTCGGCAGGAACTGGGCGGGAAATCCTGGCCCCAGGGCTGCGATGGGACAGGAGTCACCCGGTGTGACCTGGCAGCGGGGTCCCGGTCCAAGGATGCCAGGGGTCGGGGGCGGCTAGTGTAAATGGCTACTCTCGGGCAGCAAAGGCCTGTCATTTGGAGCCGGGGGTGCTGCTATGGGGATTCCATTGGAAGGGTCACTCAAATTGGAGCATTGGACAGTATGGAACGTTCACGGAAAGCAGAGTTTGGGCCAGTAAGCACGAACAGCTTGTGGACGAGCCAGTGTGACAGGGTATGTATGGGCAGTCAGTGTGAGAGCGGCACGGGCAAACTCACAGTGAAGCCCACAGGACAAGTCAATGGTACACACTAGAGGGGTCGGAGTTATAATAATAACAACTTGTGTTTATATAGCTCTGTTGACCAAAGCGCTTTACATAAAATATATTTACATACATTATTATAACCCAATCGAAATTGGTGCTGACTACACTGACCTCGGAAGGATGAAAGGCTGAGTCGATCTTGCCGGGATTTGAACCTGCAGATCAAACACAGATCACAACAACGAGTGCATTTATATAGCGCCTTATGTGTGATCACAAATCGCTGTGGGTTGAACGCCCTTAGGGATCGTGGTCCAGGTCAGTGGAGAGAGTAGGGTAGTATAAAGTGCTTGGGTGCACTTGGTATGTGTGCAGCCAGAACGGTTCGGGTGGGGTTGGCTGTATTCTAATGCTAGGTGCGGTGCAGTGGTTGTGAAACATCAGTCTAATGTGTGCAGCAAGGTGGGTGGTCTCCGAGTCTGTATTCTGGCTGCTGTGATGTGCAGCTATGAAGATTTTTTTTCGTGGCATATAGCTGCGTTCTAACAGATTATTGAGGTGATGGAGGTATGTGTGCAGCTAGGCCAAATTGCTCGAGGGGCTTAGCTGCGTTCTAATTATTTGTTGGTGTAAAGTGGGGAGTGAGCACATAGGTAGGAAATGAGTGTCTGTGATTGCCTGTAGAGCCCCCCTGGTTACTTTAGGTGCTCAATGAGCTTTCGTGCTACTGTGTTTTTGGAGTGTCGTATGGTAGTGGTTGGCAACCCCTGGAGTGATCGCGCTAGGCTTCCTTATGGGGTTAGTGAGTACGCTTGGAAGTGGGCGTTGGGTTCTAGTTTTAGGTTGATATATGCAGAAGACATCCCTTGATCTTAGAGCGTGGGGCATGTCTTGTCTGGTGGCGGTGGGCTTACCTGCTCACAGCATGTGAATATCGTGAAGTCACAACATGGGTTTGGAGACATGAGCAACAGGGGTTTGGGCGCTGGGGCGGGCATTGCCATCTACATAGCACAAGGCCCTTGCTTTGTGAGCCAGTTTTGGACAGCCCTCAGCTTCATAGTCCAAAGCCTGCTAGATATTTGAGTGGACTTCTGTGCAGAGACCATTCCTGTTTTGAGATAATGCCGGTCTATCTGAAATCTGGCCATTCATGTGAGGATTGGTGGTTTTGGGCGCTCCCTTTCATGGATTAGGGAAGAGCCAAGGTTTCAGTGCTTTGTGGAAGGCCATGTAGTCCTACTTGTGTCGAATGTGGGGAGGCAATTAATTCCACAATGTTGGTGCCAAGGTAGATTAGGCCGACTCTCCAAGCCTGGCAGAATTGGAGGTTGGATTCACTACTCGGAGGGCCGTGCTTGACTTTATGGTGTGTGTTGGGTGGTAGGGTATAATCTTCTCTTGAAAGTATGTTGGGCTGGATTTATGCACTGCTCTGTGGGTGATGCATAGGATTTTGAACGTGGCCCTTCACCCAATAGGGAGCCAATGAAGGTTATAGATATGTGGTCCATTCGTCCCAATGCAAGAAGGAGTCTGGCTGCTGCATTTTGCACATTTTGGAGCTGGCTGAGTTGGTAGGCCGGTGCAACCCAAGTACATGGATTTTGCATAATCCAGTCTGAACATGACAATGGATATTATAGATACCAGTCTGTAGGGGTAGTTGAGGTAAGGTAAGATCCGTCTACAAAGCCTGAGGTGGTAGTGACAGGATTTTGACATTATTGATCTGGTGGGAGAGGGCTAGGCCTGAGTCCATAGTGCAGCCAAGGTTGTTGACTGTGTTGTAGGTGGGGGTGGAGGGGAGCACAGAGGGAAGGTGGCCAAGGCAATGGTGGCAGGAGTAAAGCTGTGTTGCCACATACCATGATCTCTGTTTTCCCTGGGTTAAGGAGGAGGTGGTTTCTTGTCATCCACAGCTCTATAGCCCTCATTACCAGTTTGCTGGTCTGGAAACAACGGTGCCGGTAAGCTCTGAAAGTTGGCGGTGGTGTGGTTAGAGGAGGATGGGTGTGGATGGTCAGAGTGTGGGAGGGTTCTGGTATAGGGTATGATATAGAGATGCGTTGTGGTATATAGCTGAGGTTCGAGAATAAAGGTGCTAGTTTGGCAGCGGAGAGCGGGGCGCAGTGCTTATTAGCTTGCCAGAGCGTTTCTTTTATTTGTGGCTTGGGATGTGTGTGTTGAGTGGTGGTGTGCGCGGGTGCTACTCTGGGTATGAGTGTTGCGGATGGGTCCGAGTTAAGGAGGCAGAGAGGTGGTCTTGATTGCAATCGCCAGTCATGTTCATCTGAGGGAGCATTGCGGCAAGAGGGAATGCTGAGGTCTGAGTGAGTGGCTGCAAGTGGGGAATGCTAAGGTCAGGAGTATCTGGGTCGAACGGATAACCAGGTCAAGCAACTGCACTAACACCTAGCTTTGAGACAGTAGTGAATGCGATAGCACCCCTACCCGAGACACCTGGACAGATTGGGCACAGCATCAGATGCAGCAACACCCAGATTCAAGACAATAGCAAATGTGACAATGCCCAGATTTCAGTACCTGGATAGAGGGAGAAAATGGCCAAGATGGGCACAGCAGCAAATGCAATAACACCTAGTATGGGCTGTAGTAAATGGGACAACACCCACATCCGGGACACCTGGACAGAGGGAGAAACCGCCCAAAGGGGGGCACTGTATCAAATTCAGCAACACCCAGATTGAGACAGTGGCAAATGCAATAGCACCTACATTTGGGACACTTGCAGTAACACCTAGATTTGAGACAGTAGTAAATGCAATAACACCCAGATTCGAGATAGCAGCAAATGTGAATTTGAGTACCTGGACAGAGGGAGAAAATGCCTAATATAGGGACAACCGCAAATACAATAACACCTAGTATGGGGCTGTAGTAAATGGGATAACACCTAGATTTGGGACACCTGGACTGAGGGGGAAAGCGCCCAAAACGGGGGCACAGTATCACATGCAGTAACACCTAATTGAGACAGTGGTAAGTTTAATAACACCTAAACTTGAGACAATAGTAAGTGCAATAAGACCTAGATTTGAGACAGTTGTAAATGCGATAACACTTAGACTTGAGACAGCAGTAAATGTGATAACACCTAAATTTGAGACAGTAGCAAATGCGATAACACCTAGGTTTGGGACACCTGCCATAACACCTAGATTTGAGATGGTAGTAAATGCAATAACACCTAGACTTGAGACAGCAGTAATTGCGATAACACCTTAATTTGAGACAGTAGAAAATGCGATAACACCTAGATTTGGGACACCTGCAGTAGCACCTAAATTTCAGATGGTAGTAAATGCAATAACACCTAGATTTGAGACAGTAGTAAGTGCAATGACACCTAGATTTGAGACGGTAATAAATGAGATAACAGCTAGCTTTGGGACACCTGCAGTAATTCCTAGATTTGAGAAAGTAGTAAATGTAATAACACCAAGATTTGAGATAGTAGTAGATGTAGTAACACCTAGAATTGGGAAACCTGGATAGTGGGAGAAAGAGCCCAAAAACGGAGCCACAGTGGCAAATGCAATAACACCCAGATTTGAGATGGTAGTAAATGCAATAACACCTAGATTTGATACAATAGTACATGCGATAATACCTAGATTTGAGAATATGGACAGAGGGAGAAAATGCCCAAGATGGACACACAGCGGCAAATGTAATAACACCTAGTATGGGCTGTAGTAAATGGAATAACACCTATATTTGAGACACCTAGACAGAGGGAGAAAGTGTCCGAAACGGGGGCACAGTATCACATGCAGTAACACCTAGATTTGAGACGGTAGTAAATGCATTAACACCCAGATTCGAGACAGCAGCAAATGCGATAACACCCAGATTTGAGTACCTGGACATAGGGAGAAAATACCCAAGATGGGCACAGCAGCAAATGCAATATCACCACGTAGTATGGGCTGTAGTAAATGGAATAACACCTAGATTTGGGACACCTAGACAGAGGGAGAATGTGCCCAAAATGGGGATACAGTATCACATGCAATAACACCCAGATCTGAGACAGTAGTAAGTGTAATAACACCTACATTTGAGACAGTAGTAAATGCAATAACACCTACATTTGAGACAGTAGTAAATGCAATAACACCTAGATTTGGGACAACTAGACAGAGGGAGAAAGTGTCCGAAACGGGGGCACAGTATCACATGCAGTAACACCTAGATTTGAGACAGTAGTAAATGTGATAGCACCTAGATTTGGGATTCCTGCAGTAACACCTAGATTTGAGACGGTAGTAAAGGCAATAACACCCAGATTCGAGACAGCAGCAAATGCGATAACACCTGGATTTGAGTACCTGGACATAGGGAGAAAATGCCCAAGATGGGCACAGCGGCACATGCAATATCACCACCTAGTATGGGCTGTAGTAAATGGAATAACACCTAGATTTGGGACACCTAGACAGAGGGAGAATGTGCCCAAAATGGGGATACAGTATCACATGCAATAATACCCAGATCTGAGACAGTAGTAAGTGTAATAACACCTACATTTGAGACAGTAGTAAATGCAATAACACCTAGATTTGGGACACCTGGATAGAGGGAGAAGTGCCTAAAATGGAGGCACAGTGGTAAATGCAATAACACCTAGATTTGAGACAGTCATAAATACAGTAACACCCAGAATTGGGACACCTCGATAGAGGTAGTAAGTGTCCAAAATGGGGGCACAGTAGTAAATGCAGTAGCACCTAGATTGAGGCAATAGTAAAAGTATTAACGCCTAGATATTGCAAAAAATGGCTATCTGGCACAATCAGGCTAAATGTGAAATATGGTTATCTGCGGGATATGGCTAACTAATACAGTATAGCGAGAAGTAGGCAGATGGCTATGTGATACAGTTGGCTTAGGCCTTGGACAGGCTAACATGTGAATGTGAGACAAAATACGGGCTTTTAGATAGTGTGATATATTGAGTAATAAGATGGGATGGACAGTCTAAATGGGGGAGGGTAATTGATGACCACCCTCTCCAGACTTTGCCTACCTTGTCAGTCGCTGCTGGTTGACGGCTGCAGGCTCCACAGGCTAACACGGGTCAACATGGTCTGGAGCTGCTTCCTTCAGGAGCTGCCCTTTGCATTGGAGCCTTTAGTCGATGGCTGCCTGGGCAGGGAGGCTGCCCTGGGTGTTGGGATTGAAATATGGCTGCAAGGCCCAATCACGGAGCTCTGTGGGCGGGATGCAGGTGGCAACACGGAGAAGGGTGTGAGGAAGGGGGCAGCAGAACAAATTGCACACTCTGTCGCAAAAAGGAGTCCAAAGGAACAGACAATTTCAAAAAGAATGAAGGGAAGCTAAAAGTGACATGGCAAGCGGCAAACAATGGGTCTAGACCCACACTGCTGAAAGTGAACAGATGACCAATCAGGTCCCAGGGGAGGAACATGGGCAAGAAAACCAGAACGAAGCAGGAAGCAAGTGTCAAGGAAAGCAAGAAGACACACAGAGTGCCAAGGGGGCTAAAATGCACAAGTAAAATAAAAATGAGGTAGCACCAAAAGACAGCAACCTGCTGAGTTATCTAACCAGCTATTAAGAACCAGAGTTTTCTCACTATTTATGCAAAGGGGACTCAGTCAGGATACAGGTCCTACACATCATGGGTGGGGGGCTAATTAGCATATGTGATGCACAGCAAGGAACGCCAGTACCTTCTAGTAAATGGGTTATGCTGGCCCCTTGGGATACATTGTCTTGATTGGCAGTAGAACATGTCTTTTCTTCAACCAATCATTAGCAATCTGCTTGGAACACAACTGCAGAGGGTGCAAGGATGAATTCCAGTGTTGACAAACTACTGCCCATATTTCTCACCTAACAACTTCATGGTCATTCACACTCATTTGACAGAAAATATGGAGAGTTGGAACTGATGTTCTGCACATCCTGGCTTTTATCCGGTGTCACTTTAAAGTACACGTAGTGTTGTTTTCCATTTATAAAGGTGGAGGGCAAGTGGCATAATGCAAAGCGATGCGAGCTTCCTAGCCAGGAATCGTTGAACAACTTGCACTTGACAATGGACAAATTCAGATCTCTGTAGACACAAGTCTTAAAGAGACAATCCTAAGTAGCTGTGCCGTAGCCCCTACTTGTAGTGATTGTTTGGCCTAGGCATGCTGCTTCTTGTTATACCTGATGTGAATAAAGCAGCAGTTCAGAAGAACAAATACAATGTACATGCCAAAAAATGTCAGAGAGGTAGAATCGGCAGCTTTGAATAGCATATTCATTTTATTTAGCTTTTGGATTATTGATTGCACGTAATTGAATCCAATTGAGGGCAATATAGACTTTTGTCTTTAAAATGCAGTTGTTCAGACAACAAACGTGACTAAAAACAACGAGAGACTGGATGGAACGTAATTGCAGTCCATCATTAGACTGTTGGGTTGCTAAGCTCTCCAGAGTCTCGCAGAAATGATTGACTTCTCCCTCCTCCCTCGACTTGATTAAGGGGGAATGCCCCCCCCCTCTAAAAATAGTGGGTGGTCCTGTCAACTGTGTCTACCTGGACCCATCCCAACTAGGCCAGCAAAGGGAGGAGAAATAATGTCCAACTTAAGTGCAAGTTTATTGAGCCGAGATCCATAAGCATGTTCTCATTGGAGCAACAGCTGTTACCACCCAGTTCACGGTTAGTTTGGAGACTTGTTTCATCTCATCATACGTAGAATTAGTAAAAGCAGGTGTCTTCATCACGAAGGCTCTTTTGAATATATCTTTAAGAGTTTTCAAAGATCTCATGTTTCCCCTTTTCAGCTATTAGCTCGTCAACAAGTATTGACACTTACTTGAGCTCATGCCGCTTTGCCTTCCGGACTTGTTGTGCAAGGTTTAGCAAGGGAAAATACCACTGAGAGTACTTTACTGGCATTCAGCATGACATGATCTAAAATACAGGATTTGCAGAACATTAATTGCAGCTCTGCATATGTTTTAGTCAGTGTGAATGATTAAGGGGTATTCTAACATTGCATCGCTGAATATTTCGTCGAAGCCCATCCCAAAAATGTTTTTTAACAAATTCTGCCTCAATGTAGATGAGGGGTTGGGTTAGGGTAATCATTGAGGTGAGAGGTATGTTGGAGGGGGGGTGCGCTGACTCTCACCAGTGGCGTAACACAAAAGGTGGCCCCCCCCTGCAAGCCATGCTGATGGACCCACAAGCCCAACTCGGCAACACATCACGGGTCGTGCCACACTCTGGGCTGGCCTAGATTACCACGCTTGTGCAATGTGCACAAACGTGCTGCTGCAGGGGCACGCCATACACTGCACTAGTAGAACGATATAAATATGTGTTTTAATGCTTTTCGTAGGGTAACACCAATCCAAAAATCCAATACATGCAAGTCACCAACAGTGCACAGGAGCATTAATGCGTTAATTAATTTAATGCTTTGCTATTAAAAATGCCATGCCACAATGAAAACATGTCCAACTGGCTGCACAATGTAGACCAGTCTAGACACATAATAACATATTACAATAAAGCATACCAGGCCACATTTTGACATACCTAGACTGGTTGCACCAAATTTTCAGTCGAAGAAATAACACTTATCATGGTTATTTTATCACAGATGCTCAGAAAACTATACAATGCTGCTGGCAGCACCCAAATGCCAGTCTAGCCAGGTTATCAAACTTAGCAGGACTGTTTTAGCAGAGATGCCAAGTTAAAAAAAAAGTCAAACCAAAGAAATGACTAGTCTGGCTGCACCAAAATGCCTCTCTAGCCGCTAATACTACATATCATGCATGTCTAGCCGGGACATGCAATGACCATTACAATTTGTTGCACAATCCCCACCCCCACAAATCCCCTCTCCCTCCCACCCCAACACCCAAAATTAGCCTCTCAGCCCAGAATTACCTCCACATGCCTTTTCCTTGTCCCATTGCTTACAAATGAGGCTCCTTGCCTCATAGGTAAGTACTGGGATGAGGAAGAACGAGTCTAGGAGTAATGAATATTACAGGTTACTACGCCAGGCATTACCTCCATCTCCCTCTACCTCATGACAGTACTTGTGTATGAGTCAAACTGCCTCATACACAAGTACTGGGATGAGGAAGAATAGGACTATGAGTAATGAAGATTACAATAAGTAACCAAGGGATTAACACTAGTAGTGGTGCAACACCATTGAGCTGACTGGGCTTCAGACTCCCGCTAACCCCCCTAGTCTGAAATGTTGGACTATGTTGACTCGACCTGGCTGAACTTCAGAGCCTTTGCTAGACAGAATAGGACACAGATGTTAAAAGCGACCTGGGTTTCGCTGTTAACAAAGGCTCAGCAAGTACTGGAGTAAAGCATTTCACTATTAGTACCTGCATTCGAATGCATATTTTTTTAGGCAATTGAAATCTTGATGTGGGTTTAGTACTTGCATGCCAGGGAATTGATTGGAGCGGTAGAGAGGGGACAGTAGAGCACTTATTCTCAAAACAGTCCATAAGTGAGTGCTTTCAGACTTAAAGGGGAGAGTTAACTGCTTGTAGCATTGAAGCTGCACTAGAATAGTCTCATTAGAATGCATAAAGAAGTTGGATGTCTGCACACAAACAAACTTGCCCCTCCCCCACCACATGTGAAGTTAGCACCTCCCCCAAAATTTGAAGGATTAGCACCCCACCGAAATATAGGTTTTGTTGCACCCCTGAACACAAGCACACATAACATTCACACACATGCTCACCCAGCCACCCATACATTTAAGTGTGTACCCTTTCACCACAAAGGCACACCCAGGCATTCACACGGACATTTAAGTGTGCACCCTTTCACCATACAGGCACCCCCCCCAGGCAGCCACCCATACATTTAAGTGTGCACGCTTTCACCATAAACTCGCACAGGCAGCCACCTATACATTTAAGTGTGCACCCTTTCACCATACACTCAACACGAACACCCATACATTTAATTTTAGTTGTGCACCCTTTCACGATACACTCACACAGGCAGCCACCTATACATTTAAGTGTGCACCCTTTCACTATACACTCACACACGCACACGTCATGGGGTTGAAGGGAGCCCTATTACTTCAAAAATAAATGGTTTCTTTTTTAAGTCATTCGGACTTCATAAAGAAATGATTTCTGTTAAGGACAGAACCATAATGGAAATAATCGCTTTATGAAGGCAGAGTGACTTCAAACAGTAACTATTTCTTTTTGAAGTCATAGAGCTTGCCACACCCCATGACATGGAGGCCAACAGCCTAGAGGCTTCCATGTCATGGGGTGGAGGGAGACCTCAGACTTAAAAAAAAAGAGTTTCTTTTTTCTAGTCACTCTGCCTTCATAAAGAAATTATTTATGTTATGCTGTAACAGAAATAGTTTATTTATGAAGGCAGAGTGACAAAAAAAAGATGTTTCTTTTTTATCTGTTTTAGTCCAAGGGGGCCCCACTCGTAGGACATGTGGTGGTGGGGCCCTCCGCACCGCATGGGCTGCGGGGCACCCCTTATGCCAGAGGGTCTCGCCCTGCATCGATTTGCAGTGAAATGTGTTAAAGAAATGATTTGATGAAATTGGCTTCGAGAGCATTTTCTATAAGGAATCACGTAGATCTGAGTAAGGAATGTCTATAGGAGACCAAAGTGGGCAGTGTTCCATCAACATTCCTAGGTTTAGTGGTCTTCAGCATTTCACCCTCAGCATTAACTTTCTATTCATATTACCTCTGTGTGGCAGAAGAGAACTATGTGCACCCCATTTAGTAGGAGAGGCGTACACTGCTTTACTGGGACTTCACATCCACTGACACCACTGTCTTTGATGTTGCCCATTCTGGGTGCTAATCAGTCCCTACACTTATTTTTGTAGGCCTTGTGCCATGTTGAGTTGGGTATGCATTGTGTGTGTGAAAGAGTGAGTATGAGCCTGAAATGTGGGTAGGGTGTGGCCTTGGGGACTAACAGACACCCTTGCTGCCCATGTGGCATAGGTGGGTTTCCACTATTAAGGGCCCCCCAAAATAACCTAGAGCCAATTTAGGGCTATGTGGGCATGGGTGGATGGGGCAGTCATTCACCCCATTTATTGTGGGTCATGCCACTGTATGGGCTTTTTTAGTGGGCGCAGGTGCAGTGTATGTGTACCAGTCAGTGTGATCAAAGTATCACCCAATTAGGGTGAGAAGGGCATAGATCACTCAGTTTAAGCATTACATGGACCAATCAGTATGAACAATGCACCGGTCAGTCTGTGTGAGGCAGGATATACAAGTGTGAACTGGGTATGGGCCAGTCAGTTCATATTGTGTGAGTGAAGCAGTCAGTGGGAGCAGAGTATCAACAGGGCAATGTGCACTGTGCATGAACCAAGGATTATGTATTGAAGTTTGACCAGGCAGTGTACGCTGGACATTGAGCAGTCTGTGGGATTAGGGTCTGGACGGGTCAGTGTGAGTTGTGAGTGAACTGATCAGTGTGGATTCGCCGTGCACTGTGAGCCGCACTGTAAGGGAACAATCTGGGTCTAGTGTTTAGGCGCCACTATGGCATAGCAGAAATCAAGTGGCTGCACAGTGACAGAACTGCCAAATGGAGTGTGTACCATCTCCGGCCTTGGATGTGGTACATTTTGGAAAAGTACACTTAGTCGGAGATGGTCTGGCCAGCAGAGTGTGTGTGTGTTTGTGCCAGGGGTGCAACAAAACCTACATTTCGGAGGTGGGAGCGTAACTGGTGATGGGCGGGGTCACTTCAGAAAATGGGCGTGGTATACTTCGAGACTCCGCCCCCTCTGTTCTACCCCAAGGAATGTCTGTCATGGGGCCCAAGTATCAAATGGTAGCAGCCCAGGATTACACATAGGCGCACACACAATTACACATAAATCACTCATTTAAACATCCAGTTACCATACCCTCTCATATACATGCACACCCAGCCCCCATACATCCTACACTCATTCATACACACTCACTCATTCAGACATACATCACATACACACTCCTTGCACACATGCGTGCATACATACACAATGAGCTAATATGCACTGCTAGTTTCAGAAGAGGCTTTCCTTACGTCTCTGCCTAACAAAAAGCAAGTGTGCACATGAACCCCTTCCCCTCAGATGTGAAAGAGCATATAATGTTCGCACACATCCGTCGGGAGGGGCCTGATGTGTCCGTTTGATTTTTGTTAGGCAGAGAGTTGAGGGACGCCTTTATGAAACTAGCAGCTTTGACGTTTTGCTGCGTTTGTGCAAATACATTTGTCTGCACAAACACAGTAAGACTTTAAAGCCGCCTGTTTCACGAAAAGCTTCTTCCCCTCTCTGAATGACAGAAAAGTATCGCGCGCAACGCCATTGAGTGAATCGGGGCTTCAGCCCCGCCCCTCAGCTCACAGTTGGTGGGGGGCCGGGGGGAAGAGCGGAAGACTGATTGCCTGGTCTGTGAGAGTGTTAGTCTATTCTCAAAGCTTTGTAGGAATTATTACGCGCACGCGTAGCACCTTGAAGCTCCCAGACGTGCAGCGTATGCAGATGGAAACTATCAATTTGTCAGCTTTGGGGCTGTTTGATGAATACAAAGAGAACCTCTTTTATCCTTGGCTAACATGATGCATCAGTTTAAAAAAAAAAAAGAGATTTGTGCTAATTATCAAAAAATGTTATACACTGCACCAAAAAGCAGGACCCAAAGTGACATCAAAGGGGACAGTGACGAACAAAGCACAGCAAGGGGCGTGCTCGCACTTTTAACTTTCCAGGTGGTGTCGCAGGTTTCCGTGATTTTTCTCAGCCGATAATCTCTGGTTTGATGATCCGTGGGTGTTTGAAATGTCAGTCAAAAAGCAGAATATCTATAAAACAGGCCTGTGCATCAATAGGGCAGAAACCGGGCGACGAGCCTAGGCGTGCACAGCTTCACTATGCGTTCAAGGTTTGCCTCATTTTCAGGGAAACCCAGACATTGAGGAATGAAGATCAGGGCTGTCAATTCACCAAAATCCCAGGTGTCATCGAAGTGACTGCACTTGCGCGTGGACCCAGACAACATTACAGGGCATGTTGTCACATAGATACCAAAGGGGTTTGTGCGCTGTAATACAGGCAACAATAAATAAATAAATAAATGGTCTTTGGCTTTTATGGTGATGCCACATGGTCTTTAACTCAAATGATATCATAGTAAATAGCTATGTGATGCCACCACATATGAGCAATTCCAGAAACATCATGCGCCCACGCCAAACCTCATGTGTCAAGATACTGGCGTCATATGCACGGGTGGTGTCATAGATATTGCCATCACGTGTGCAGTGATAGATGTATAGGCAAACTGCCAAGGTGAAGGGGGTTGCTTACTCACGTCTGCAGTTGCTTCAGATGTAGGACACATAGAGGCTCCATTGGGAGGACAACATGGGGTTAGGGGCGGCAGCTAAGGGAAGTAGACAAGAGTGACTATTGAAGGCCCCAGCGTCTGGAGTAGGAGACACTGGATCACCGCTGGG
This sequence comes from Ambystoma mexicanum, assembly GCF_040938575.1. NCBI lineage: Eukaryota > Metazoa > Chordata > Amphibia > Caudata > Ambystomatidae > Ambystoma > Ambystoma mexicanum. The sequence goes on from NC_090929.1 coordinate 1,095,826,579, forward strand.
GCAGTGAACGCATCTGCTAGCCAAGAACACAACATAGCAGGCCAACAGGAACCCCAAAACATTACACCTTCAAGACCAGCACTAACATCCCCTTCGAGTACGGGAATCGAGTTGGCTACCGCCAGAAGGTAGGCTTTTGCCTCGACCGCCGTATGCTGTGGAATGCCCTTCTTTGTAAACATGCCTGTTGTATCTTCTGCAGGTCCGACCACAGGCGAGGTAAGCCTTGGCCAAGGGTCATAATCGACGGTTGCACGTGATGACATTCCAAATTGGAACGTTGGCTGTCATCGCGTGCAATGATCCAAGCCTAAGAATGAGCCATGTGTAAAAGCATCGCTTTGCTCCAGCCCATGGCGTGGAATGTCTGTTTGTGTCATCCACGGAAAGCTGCACTGTGGTGCTCTGAGAGCGCCAGATTCCCACACACCACCTGTCATGCTCGGTAGTCCTCTGTCTGCAACATTCTTCCCTTCCCACATCCACCAGGTTCCTCCCTGCTCCAGGACAGGGAGCCACAGGCCTTGGCTCTTGCCTCAAGACTAGCCTGGCCAGCCTGAGTTCTCATGAATAGCCAGCCCTGCTCCTGTCCTCTGGCAGATTGCTCTCTTCCCTGACTGCATTCCATCTGGCTCGGCAACTGGAAACACAGGAATGTGTGCGGTGTGCTCTATGAAGTTATAAATAAATAAAATATAATAGCTAGGGATCAAAGGTCGGCACACAACAAAATAGGTCCCCACTGTCACCGGATTATACTCTCGCAAATGTATTTGCTGCATTTTTTGCCTGTTTTTTTAAATACAAACATGAATATGGTGAGTTGTGCAAGGTACATAGAAGTGGAGAGACAGGAGTTTAAGGGCGGCGGAGGTCTCCCCCTGCATTTGCAGTAAAAAAGTGGTAAAATTGGTCAAAAAATCGGCAAAAGTGTATTTCGGCGAAATGGACGGCGATCATTCATAGATCTGAATAAGGAAGTTGCCATTTGGTGAGCTGAAGGTCCTCAATTCTGCAGCCACCGAAACTGCCAGGGTAATATGCCATCCACTCCAGCCCTCCCCCTCCCCGCCACCCCACCACCCGAGTCATGGAAGCACAACCTTGGGAGAAAGGTTTACCCAGGAAAAGAGCTAGTTGTCATTATGGCCTCAATTTGAGATTTGCAGTGTCAATCGACAACTCACTTGAGAGTTACAGGTGACCACTCTGTTGAAAATGTTGGATGGTCAAGAGGGCTTGTGACATACATCATGGGCTTATGAAGCAGGCTAAACACAACAAAACTGTTCCTACCTGGAATGGTTGTACCATTGTAATTACTTAAATGACTTCGTTTTGACATTTGCTGTGTATTTCATTAATTATATACTAGCAAAAAGCCCTTCTCACCACAAAACAAGATGTAATTTTGATGAAGATCAAATCATTTAAAGTTTATTTCAAACAATGTAATGAATCCAACATTGTTTCATAAGGTATATATATATATATATATATACAAGGAATAAATAAACCACAGGCACACATAACACATAAAATACAAATGAAAAGGAAAATCAAAACTTCAAATGAGAAACTAAATTGCATACAAGTCAGTCAGGGCCCTGTTATAAGTAACACAGGTCCCCTACTCCAACTCTAAGGGGATCAAAATCAATGAGATACTAATTTCAAGGGTTCAAAATCATCACTGAGGGTCTATGCTAGGTAACGGGCTGCCAATAATTGCTATGTGTCATCTTAGATATTGGGCCTCATTAGGACCCTGGCGGAGAGGGTATTACGCCAGCGTAGTGCATGGCGTACCTCTCCGCCATACTACGAGTTCCCGTAGCGCCATGGAGGTTTTCTCCGCCTGGTTTTACCAGCCGGAGAAAACCATGGCGCTACGGGACCTCGTTGTTAATTACGCCACCGTATTTTACGGTGGCGTAATTAACTCCTTCCCCACTCCCATTATACCCTATGGGGCAAAAATGGGAATGGGGAAGGGCAGAATGGGGATTGGGGATTTACCGCTCCGCCGAGGTCGGAATGGGGCGGTAAATCCGCCAACCCCCATGGCGCTATCGGCGGCTTTCCGCCATGCTTCGCGGTGCATTTAGCACCGCGAAGTCCGCCTGGGTCGTAATGAGGCCCATTGTATGGACCAGGGCACATTCCATACTTTGTTGCTTAAAAAGCCATCATTGGATCACAATATTTTTCCAACTACCATCCAATTTCTGGCTTTCTATGGCCAGCCAAAACTTTGGAAAAGATTGTAACTACTCAGTTGTACAGTTATTTTGGATGCCCATAAGTCAGGTTTTAGACCCGGCCACGGAACCGAGACGACTCTTATGGCAGTCTGGGACAACTTATTGAAGGCGGCCGATGATGCGGTCATCAGTATGTTGGTTATGCTTGACTTGTCGGCAGCCTTCGATACAGTTGAGTGTGACATTCTTCTTTCAACACTGTCATCTGGAGCACAGGATTCAGATGAGGCCTTGGAATGGTTTGCCTCATTCCTTACCAATCGTACACAGCAGGTTAAAATTGGTCCATGCCTTTCCAATTCTTTACCAGTAGATTATGGGGTGCGCCGGGATCTTCTCTGTCCCCTTTACTGTTCAATATTTACATCTGCCCCCTCTTAAACATCTTTTCTGAGTTTGGGTTGTGCTATCACTCCTATGCTGATGACACCCACATCTATGTGTGGCTTGAACAACCTTGTAAGGCTATGGACCGAGACCTACAGTGTGCTGAAAAAATTTAATCCTGGATACTGGACAATAAGCTCCAATTAAATCCATCGAAAATGGAAGTTATTGTCTTTGCAAACACTTTACAAACCATTCCATGTCCACATTTGTTCGGTGCACCCATAAAGTTCTCAGACAAAGTAAAGAACCATGGCATGGTGAGTGGGGGGAAGCCCCGCCTGAAATTTTGTTCAAAATAATGGGTTGAAATGGTGAGTTGTACAGCACAATGTTTGAGAAATATGGGCTAAAAAGCCATACAGTTTGCAATCAACAAGGTGCCGGGTCATCATCAGCATTTAGGAGCCTTCTCAAAACATTTTTATGAGGCCCGTTCCCATAATAAAAATGAGCATGGCTACCTTAAAACTCACATTCATTATCATTGTGATCACCTTATGTGCCAACATTGCCACAGTGAAACCCTTTCATGATGCCATGCTCACAGAATATACCAACATTGCCACTAATGTGCCATTTCCACTGATCTGTAATCCATTGCATGCTTGCTGGGCCAATATTTGCAAGTAATAACACCATACACCATTTTCATGCTGTTGGTTGGCCAATACATGCCCAATAAATGCCAATATGGCCACTATAAGAACACACTTCCATGCTGAAATTATTGGGTTTTAGACAGCCACACACTGCCATTTGCATGGCCACTTGGTGCTCTGGTGGATGTTATGTTAAAGGTTCTTATACCACACAATGTTGCCACCTGTGTTGTCTCTTGGGACTCTGACGGATCTGTAATGCAAGGAGGATTGTGAGGAATGTTAGTGGGACTCAGCGGAAAAAAAGAGTAAAACAGCTGTGATGTGCTGTTGGCAGCTTCAGTTCGGAGAAACCGGTCACTGAGCTTAGGTGTGTTTTTCGGTTGGAAGTCTCCACGTGGTGTTGGGTGAGATTATGTCTGGTTTGTTTTGTTGTTGTGGTGTTATGAAATGCATGCGATTGGTGGTGCTGTAGAGGTATGGTTGTGTTTAGTTCAGAGTTTGAGAAGGTGTATGCAGAATGGTGAGTTTTTAGCATGGTTAGTTAGTGGAAATACATTTCCTACCCATGACGTTCAGACTAAATGTGTCCCATATCCCTTCCCCTGTTGTTCCTTCTAGTGTTTTTCAATTACCACCCCTACAAGTTCCTGGAGGAGAGATGTATTCCCTGTGCCCAGCAGTCAGTCCGTGAGCTACACAGCTTCTGCTTCCAGAATGAGTGTGACACATCTCCCTCCCCTGTTTCCACCTTTGGCCCTCTATCGGGATGAGATACACTTATGGTCTTCGACCACCCTTCCAAGCTAGACACCTCTCTTCTCCCCTGCCCTCCACTCTGGTGCTGCACACTCCCCACTCTTAGTCATACTTAGGGTTTGTAACAATACCTACTGTCTTTTGGGTGCAGCAAGCGGCATAAGGCTTTGCTGTACTATTAGACTTGGGGCTGAGGTGGTTAGCCTGCTGATACATGCTAAGTGCGAGAGTGGCTGGTTTATGCCAATATTGTGCGTACTTGATGAGGCCGGTCTAAGCGGTTGGTTAAATCAGGCCGGAGTGTGGTAACAGGTTGTTCGAATAAGGGGTTTTGTGGGGTATTTTAGTGGTAGTATTCCCTTATTTCAGGCTTGTTTCTCTTAGCAGGTTTTGCTTGGTTAGGCTTTTAGGACTGCTTTGATGGGTCTGGGTCTTTGCTCTTTCTAGGCTCATGTTGGTTTGTTCTTTCCACCCTTGGCATGGCTGGGCTTCTTTTCTCTGTGTGTGTTCCTTTCATGGTGCATTTATGTTTTTCATTCGTTTTCATCCCGTTTGGAGCTAAAGAACCAGGTGTTTAGAAGTTTTCAGACTTTTAAATGGTCCTCTGTAATTCGTATTTCTCTCGGGAGGGAGTTCCAGAGTTTTAATGCTATGAAAGAGAAGGCTGATCCCCAAGTTTCTTCCTCGAGTAGGGTTCTAGGTGAATGTCATTGCTGGATCTAAGTGTTCTTGTTGGCTTGTAGATGGTGATTTTCTTTTGTATGAATTCCGCTCCTTGGCCGTGGATTGTTCTGTGTGTTATGCACATTGTTTTGAAGGTGATTCGTTTTTTGATCGGGAGCCAGTGTAGCATCCTTAGCGCTGGTGTGCTGTGTTCTCTTTGTGAGAGTTTGAGAAGAAGTCTGTTAGCTGCATTCTGTATTTGTTGAGTTTCCTCAATAAGTAGTCCGACATTCTGAGGTATACGCTGTTGGCATAGTCTATCCTGGACATGATGAGGGAGATGATGGCCGGTATTTTGTGCTTGAAGGAGAGAAAGGGTACTCTCTTTTTGAAAGTGTGAAGATGGAAGAAGCATTTCTTAATTATAGCATTTGCTTGAGTTTCTAGTTTTAACTCCTTGTCCATTAGGATTCAGAGGTTTTTGAGGACTTGGGATGGTTTGGGTGGCCTTCCTAGTTCTGTGGGCCACGGGATGCCCTGGTTGTTTCCTTGGTTCTCGGGTGTGATCATGATTTCCATTTTGTCCAGGTTAATTTTGAGGTAATTAGTGTTTATCTATTGGTAGAGTTCTTTGAGACACTCTATTAGCGTGGGGTTCTCCTCTTGATTACGGGCGATTTTGTAGATGATTTGGGTATCGTCTGTATAATTCTAGCCTGTCGGGCTGTGTCTTTTGATGAGGTGGTTTAGTGGCATCATATAGATGCTGAACAGTAGAGGGGATAATGGGGAGCTTTGTGGAACTCCCCAAGTGGTGTTACGTGGTGTGTATTTGAATGGTTTTAGCCTTACTGTTTCTGTTCTTTTGCACAGGAAATATTTTATCCAAAGCAGCATTGTGTCGCAGATCCCTATTTCTTCCAGTCTCTTGATCAGGGTGTTATGGTTGACTGTGTCGAATGATCCAGAGAGGTCGAGTAGTATCAGTGCTGAGTTCGTGTTGGAGTCTGTCTTGGTCTTTAGGTCGTCCCATATAGAGGGTAATGCCACCTCCTTTCCCCAATGGGCCTAAAGCCTGCTTGTACCTGGTCCAATAGTGGGTTATTAAAGACCTGTTCCAGTTTATGTACGTAGACATAGTTTCTTTTTTTAAAAAAACGTTATTTATTGATTGCTTGACAAGGTAACAAGGGCAATAGTATCAATAGCATCACAAGACCGTATGAGTTAAACAGTGACAACATCTCCCAATTATATACAGAGCATTGTAATCTTGGCATACTTAGCAGTGTATAGTGAGTCTATACATACTTGTAGGGTGCTCCATCGTTCCTTGACATCTGATGCCCAGGTGACATTGTGGCGCTGTTGTTCAGTGGTGGGGCTGGCAGGTCCCAGCCATAGCAATAAAATACGACGCACAGCAAGGATCATACACAGACTGGTAAGTTTGCGGTAGGCTCCACGAAGTGGCAAGAACTCCAGAAGCAAACAGTTCATTGCATTCGGGTCAATGGTGCAGTCAAGCACCGCGGATATCATGGTGCAAACCCCTGCCCAATACCCAACGATTCTGGGACAAGCTCAAATCATGTGGAGGTAGCCTGAGTCGTCTGTGTGGCATCTGGAGCAGTGGGGAGAGTAGTCCTGTGACATAGTGTGTAGTCTAGCTGGGGTGTAGTGAAATCTGTGCAGTACATTGAACTGAATCAGGCGAAACCTAGCATTAAGGGAAACATCACAAGTCCATTTGAACATAGCTTGCCAGCGTTCATCGGTGATTTCAGTGCCTAGTTCCCTGCCCCATGTCTCCTGAAGCTTAGAAAGTGGTTTCTTAATCCGGAGCTGAAGCAGGCTATATAGTTCGGACACCACCCCAGTGGGTAAAACGCTTTCTGCAATGAATGCTAACAGGGGTTCATCTGGGTGTAGCGCGGGGAACTCCCTCTATGTTTTCTTAAATGCCCGACGGAACCCGGCGCACTGTAGCCATCGGTAGGACTGCTCTCCCGGGTGTTTAGGAAGGTTAGGCCATGCTACAAGGGAGCCCATTTCAAACATATCACCCATTGTGGAGTAGCCGTCGGTTGCCCACTTGTTCTCAGTGGATTTGCCTATTTTGGGGAACCCCAGGTAGAGCTTCCATAAAGGTAGGTCTCTATGGAATGGGTGAGGGTTATCAGTCAGCTTCCTTATTTTTTCCCAAGCCAAAGCGGTGATGGCTGCTGGGCTGGGCACCCCTGGATCTTTCCACAATGGGGGTAGTACCAAGGAGCGAAGATCCCTGTGTCCCGTCGCTCAATTTTAAAATGTGGGAGACGAGGGCCATCAGCGAACCAGTCCGCTGCGGATTGGGCCTGGGAGGCTAACCAGTATTTATCGAAATCAGGGGCTGCTAGGCCACCCTGACTGTAGGGTCTCGTAAGTTTGGCCCATTTTAGTCTTACTGCTCCAGAATGCCACAAAAATCTGTTTATCAAGGACCTTAGTTTGGCAAACATCAAAGTGCCGGGCCACATTGGGACATTCAGAAAGCGGTACAACAGCTGCGGTAGTACTATCTTTTTGAAGAGTGACACCCTGCTGGCGAGTGTTATTAGTAGTTTGGCCCAAGTAAGCAGCTTTGGTGTGAGTTGCTGTAAATAGGATCCTAAGTTCCGGTTGTGAAGCGAAATCTGGTGCCTGGTGACCACAACCCGAGGTATTTGATATCAATAGGAGCCCAGGTGAACCCCATGAGATCAGATGGGAGTGCAGTGGCATCAGTCAAAGGGAAAAGTTCTGACTTGGCGCAATTAACCCGAAGTCCGGATAGGTGCCCAAAGTGGAGGAAATCTTGCATGATGGGGGCAAGGTTCCGGTCTGGGTCCTGGATGCAGAGTAATACGTTGTCTGCGTACAGAGAGATGATCTCGGGGGGACCGGATAATCGTATCCCTCTGTGCGTGTGTTTTTGTTGCATCAGGTCAGCTAGGGGCTCCATGAGAACTGCAAAGATAAGTGGGGAGAGCGGGCAGCCTTGTCTGGTTCCTCTGCAAATATCAAGTGGCAGGGTGAGCCGGCCATTGGTACAGACCCTGGCTACAGGCAATGTATAGAGTAGCTGTACCCATTAGATGAAGTGGGGGGTCAAACTTGCATTTTTTAGCACAGCCTAGAGGAACCACCAGGACACAGAATAAAAGGCCTTCTGCACATCGATTATAGCAGCGAATGCTGCGGTATCTGGATCGATTCGGGAAATTAAATTAAATAGGCCCCTCAGATTGAGAACTGTGGAGCGGCCAGGGACGAATCCAGACTGGCCAGGGTGCACCAGGTGGGTCATGTAGGGAGCTTGTCGGAGGGCAAGTACCGTCGCAAATATTTTGACATCGCTGTTCATGAGTGATAAAGGGCGGTATGAGCCACAATGAGAGGGGGGTTTGCCAGGCTTGAGGAGCACAGTAATAACTGCCTTCCTTAGTGTGGGGGCTAGCACCCCTGTTGCACAGGATTCGTCACATAAGGCAGATAAACGAGGCACTAGAAGAGATTTATAGCATTTGTAGAGGTCCATGGTGAGGCCGTCCAGGCCCAGAGCCCTACCGGAAGGCAGGGCCTCTATAGCTCACAATATCTTCCCGACCTCCATCGGGCTATCGAGAGCCTCCCTGGTCTCTCCAGAGAGAACCGACAGTGGGAGTCAATCTTGGAACGTATCTATATCTGAGTCGGATGCTTCATCGTTATTTTCATAGAGTGTTGCGTAAAAAGAGCAGAAGACCTCATTTACCCCTAAATCTGTGTGGGTCAGACCCCCATTGGGATCCTCGACTAGCGGGATGTGGCGTCCGCCTTCCTCCTGGCGCACCACCCTTGCCAGGAGTCTGCCCGGACATTCACCCTTGCCGTACTGTCTTGCAATTCCTGGAAAATTTAAAAACTTACGTTCCCTATCGGCATGCGCTCTGAAACTCTCGAGTGCCTCCTTAATTTCACCTAAAGTGGTGGAAATCGATCGATAGCATGTCGCGTTTTGAGTTGCTAGAGGAGGGCCTCACTCTTTTGAATGTTTTGGCGGATCGCTTTAAGGCTCCCTGACTCTTTGGTCAAGGCCATTCTGTGGATGTAAGCTTTGAAAACTCCCACAAAATAGCCTGAGAGTCCACTGTGCCCGTGTTCGTCTTGAAATAGTCACCCACACATTCCACAAGCTCGGTCCTGAATACAGGGTCTAATAGTGCCTGGAGTCTGAGTCACCACAGGTGCTGGGGGTACTGCCGATCACCCCAGGTCAGGGTTAGGGTGATTGGGGAGTGGTCTGAGTATGTCCTGGGGAGTATGTCTGCGTCAACTGTCTGATTTATCAATGTCCCAGATACAAGCCAACGATCGATTCTAGAGTGTGAGTCATGTACGGAAGAGTAAAATGTATACACCCGAGACTGGGGGTGCAAGAGTCTCCAGACATCCTCAACCCCAAGTTCGGTCTGTCTTTAGAGTATGGTCCGGGTGGCTCTGGTTAATTGTTGGGACCTATTTCCAGACCTGTCCATGTTGAGGTCCACAATGAAGTCCCTGCCCCACAGGATAGGAACCAAGGGATACCCCGCCAGTAAGTCGGTTATCAGTGTAGAAATCGGGCTCATCTACATTAGGCCCATATATATTGAGCATTACCACCTCCAGGCCAGATACCAAGTCGTACGCCAGTATGTAGCACTCCAGGGGGTCCACATGAGTGACCATAGGTACGTTATGCAGTGACCTATGGATAGGAATCACAAAACCCCAGCTCTGTGGAGAGTATAGTGTGTATTAACGATGTGCGTCCATATATTGAGCAATGTGCTCAATTGAGCAAAGTCTGAGATGAGCAAATATTACACAGCCTGTAGTCTGTCTGTGTGTTTCTTGAAGGAAAAGGATGAAGGTCTTGTGTTGTTCAGCATAAAGCCACAGCTTGTGCATCTTTGCGTGATGACCCAGACCTCTCATATTCCAACTCATGCACCTCGGTGTGTCAGCTGCCACCTGGCCATAGTAGGTGGCAAGTCATGGGCCCAGTAGAGGCCAGTAGGAAACACCTTGTCAGATGAAACTTTGGCAGCCTTCGTCCACCGATAGCCCTGCCACACATGCCAAGCAATTTACATTTAACATACCGTGCCTACCCTCCCACCACCCCCTCCCTCCTCCCAATCAGGGGGGTGAATACCCCATAACAGAAATAACAACAACATTTGCAACTTAGCATAGGGGAACTGTTCGCGTCATACAGCCCAGTCTACAACACAGCAGAGTAGAATGTAGCGTGTATAGAATGCATAGGAGTATGCAGTTAGGGCATACGCAGGGGGAAACAAGGTGATTGGCACTGGGATCCCAGTACACGCCCAAGTACAGTGAGTCCTGCGCTGGTGCCGCAACTTCGGCATGCAGAGTCAGCCACTAGCGTAATGAAGCATAACCTGAGTCACCCATGGAAGTGTTGGTCTAGGAATTGAATTGCTTCTTAATTGATCGTAAAGAAGTAGACCTTGTCAGAATGCTCAACTCTCAGCTTGGTGGGGAATAGCATAGCATATTTGACCCTGAGGTCACAAAGTCTCATTTTCACTGCCATAGAGGATTTCCATTCCTAGTGCAGCGTGATGGAGAAATCAGGGTAAAGGTGTATCCTATTAGATCCCAACAGGAGCTCTCCCTTGGCCCTGGCAGCCCGCAGAAGAGCATCCCTGTCCTGGTAGTTCAGAACTCTGGTGATAATTGGGTGGGGAGGGGCCCCCGGTTTAGGCTTTTTGGTCAGTGACCGCGTTCTATAGCAAATTGAGGTGAGAGCTTGGGGCCTTCGAGCAGGGAGAGGAGGGTGAGCTCAAAGCAATACCGCATGGAGTCAGTAATCTTATCCTCAGGAACCCCAATAATACGTATATTATTTCACCATGATCTGGACTCCAAATCTTCATTTTTCTTGGTGATGATCTGCACATGTTTGGTGAGTGCAGTGAAGTCTGTCCTGAGAACGTGGATGTCGTCTTCCGCCAGCCCGACCCTGGTTTCATCCTCAGTGACACAAGTGTCGGTCATCTCCTTACAGGCCTTTATGGTGCTGATTGTCATGCTCATGTCATCAAGTTTGATGTTGAGGGTTGTAAACCCCTCATGCATATAATCCATCATATGTTGTAGCTCAGTGGGCTCCTCAGTAGAAGAGAGGGAGGGCCCGGCGCAACCTTGCCTGTTCCCCCAGGTCTTTGGGGGTAGATTTAGTGAACTTTGCTTTTTCCCCCCACCTTTAGTCATGTTTGCCCCCCTGGTTGAAGGGGCCGATAGTCAGGCAAGTGAAGCAGTAGTTGTTGGTAAGAGGGCAGGGAGGACTGAAGGTATTGAGGGTGCAATGTCTGGCGTAGTACCCCTCACCAGGACTCTCAGGCAGGTAGGTTATAGCCGCAGAATCTGGGGGTGGCAGCAACCCGTCCAGAGCGCAGAGGTCAGCCGAGGCTGGTCCCAGGAGGTCTGCCACCTCCATTGTGTAGAAAATAGGTCTGCTTTGCAGGAGTGCTAGTCAAGACCCGGGTGTATCAATTGTATCAGAGATGAGACACAGTGTACCATCAGGGCAGAAAGAGTGCTTATGCTGCGCAAGGTAGTGTAGCACAGCAGTCCAGATGGGGGGTGGCCCCCTCACACGGGGAGGGAGCAGATGCATGACCCAACAGATGTCACAGAGAGTGAGGGGATTAGGATGTGGCAGCATGCAGTCACTAACCATCCAGCCGCCAATCAGGGCAGTCGATCCATTCTGAAGTCATCAGGGTGTCGGGTCTGCTTAGGCAGCAGTAGCCAGGCTGTTATGTCTACCCTGGAGCCGGCGATCCTCTGGGTCAGTAGGCCGTCCCTCATGGTCTGGGCACACAAATGTTGTCTCATCAGGCATCTCCCAGTCTTACCTATCAGAGGCAACAGCCTGGGCGAGAAAGGCACTCCAACCCTGATGCTGCTATGACAGAAGGCATACACTAACCAACAGTTGCAGGTATAGACCGTTGATGTCTGAGGTTGGGTGGGATAGCAGCGCCTCTGTCTAGATCAGCACGCTGCAGTCTTCAGTGGGTTTTATGTGAGGTGAGGGTCTGCGCAATGCCGCATGAAGACTGCTGGATCAAGGAAACCGGGCTGAACTGCTCAACCACATACACGCACAGTAGGCAGTTCACTGGAATGAGAGCATACAGGTCTGAGAGGGCACCCAGGATCGGAACCGGTTCCTTGGATAAATGAAGCAGTCCCAGCCAATAAGACAAAGGGGAGGCGCGGGCAACCACCCTCCCACAGTAAGTTTACTCTGTTTCTCAGAGGGGAATTCGGGTCAGTAGCTCTGCTCTTGTAGTTATGGCGGCACTGCAAACTAGAGCGTGTAGAATCTGAGATTGTTTATGTGTCCGATCACTCCGGTTAGGGCTTATCATTCCAACCATCCACTAAAGGCTCAGTGGCAGCTCCCGCAGTTGGAGCTAGGTCACAGGACAGTTGGGTTTGCCGAGATCAGGCCGCCGTCTCATCCATGGCATCGATACACACCAATAAAGGAGGGGTGCCTCTCGTAGTCCCCTGCAGCATTCGCCTCCCTCCTCCCGTGCTCCACAGTCCCCTCAGATGGAGCCGCAGCATGGGCAGAATGGAGCTGCAGTCTGAATAAGGCGGCACGCGAGCCACACACTGGCAGTGTGTGTCCAGGCAGGGCTGGTGAGAGCTAGCCCACTGCACGCCTCTGACCCCCACAACCACAGAGGTGAGCCGCCCAGTCAGTTCCAGGATACCGAGGCCGAGAGCACCCCGGAGGTTGAGCGGGTACGGTTTGTCGTGTGCAATGCCAGCCCATACAGCTAAATGTCTGGCCGCTAACCTAACACCATTTATGACACTCTTTGTAAATAAATCATTACAGGAGGGTCAGGTGCCCAAAGCCCTTAAAAAGGCACTAGTAAGACCGTTATTAAAAACGTCCAATCTGGATTCAAAAACACTAAAAAAATACCGCCCAGTTGCCAACTTGATTTGCCCAACTAAGATACTGGAAAAGGTTGTTTGCATACAGTTCCAGGCGTTTGTGGATAAAGAAAATCTGCTAGACAAACTCCAATCTGGATTCCGTCCCAATCATGGGACGGAGTCAGCACTCCTGGCAGTACCTGAGGACCTGCTCGAGGCTGCGGACAAGGGAGGTTCTACGGTCCTACGGATGCTGGACCTGTCCGCGGCCTTCGATACGGTGGATCACAACATCATGATACAAGGTATCATGAAAGCTGGGAAGGCATCAGAACTAGTAAAAGTTTGGTTTGGATCCTTCCTAAAGGATAGGATGCAAAGAGTGGTGTTTGAAGATTTCACTTCGGAATGGATTTCCTTGGACTGTGCGGTACCCCAAGGGTCATCCCTATCCAGCTGATTTTTAACTTATATTTTCGCCATGTGTTTGAGATATTTCAGAAGTATGGTCTTCGGTTTCACTCTTATGCCGATTTGACTCCGGTTTACATTGAGATAAAAAAATATGGAGGAAGCTTTTGAGAAGATCAACCTGTGTATGAACGAGCTTAACAAGTGGATGGCAGATAACCAACTCCAGCAAAATGCTGCGAAAACCGAGCTGATACTGTTTAATCCAAAAGGGAAAATGTTATCGGAGAGACAGAAACCACCTCCATTGATCCTGGGGGAACAATTGCAATATACTAACAAGCTCAGGAACTTGGGATGTATATGGCAATCGAACCTCAGTAGTGAGGCCCAGGAGGGGGCCAAAGTTAAAGCAGTTTTCTACGCAATCCGGGTGTTGCGTAATGTTCTTCCCTTTATTCCGTTTGAAGACCATGCTGTAGTGGTGGGTGCTATGACTAGCCCCCACCTAGACTATTGTAACAGCCTATTAGCAGGAGCCCCAGCCAAACAGATAGCCAGATTGCAGAGAGCTCAGAATGCGGCAGTCAGGCTAATTGTACCACTGAATAGAAGGGATTATATATCTGCCTTTCGATGATCCCTAAACTGGCTCAAGGTAGAGGTCAGAATCACTTTCAAAGTGGCATGTCTTGTCTACAGGTGTTTGAACGGGATTGCTCTGGGATATCTTGTGGATAAAATCATTCGTTATTGTCCATGTAGAGATCTCCGCTCCAGAGACCACTCCTGATCTGTGTGCCAAGGTCTAACTTGGTCTTTGGGGGAGATAGAAGATTCAGTGGGTTTGGTCCGAAATTATGGAACGAACTACCATTAGAGATTAGGTCCTCTAAATCTTTAACACTATTCAGAAAGAGCATGAAAACCTTTCTTTTTAGATAGTTTGTTTTTATATCTACAGAATGCATTATGAATTGATACTCTGAAACTCCATCTAATAGTTTACATCTGCACCCATATATAGTTTATTCTGTTTGGTGTGCAATAAAAATATTCAAAATCAAAATCAACCAAATATGGGAAACAGACAGTATAGGATGCAGGCAGTGGGCGGCCCCCACATCAGGAGGGGGACCCTCGGGGCATCAGCATCACTCCATCAGCCTCAGCTCCGCAGGTCACAAAGCAGGGCGGTCAGTCGTTATACGGCAGAGTGTCGCGGGCAACACAGCAGTAGCGCAGAGCATGAAGAGAGCTGGTTGCAGTCCGGGTACGCCGGCAGGTCCAAAGAATTGGCAAGGGTGATGATGTGACACTCTGGTTCAATTATCGGCCATCTTCGCTGTGTTTAGTGCATTGCAAGGGTGATTTAGCAGCTGCATTGTGGTCTCAGACTGCAGAGCCACACGATTAGGTGGCCATCTTGTGCACGCGCAACAGTGCCCCTAGACATAGGTTTCTATTAGTTTTGTTGGGTAAGAAATGTTTGGGAATGATCTGTAGTTTGAGAGGTCTTCCAAATCTCCCACAGTTTCTTTGATGAGTGGGTTGATGTAGGCAGATTTGAAGGCTCATGGTACTCTTCTTGTTGAAAGAGTTTTAGGTAGTATTCCAATGGTGTTCCCTGTGTAAGGATCGATTTGTAGATGGCTGGTAGAAGGGTGTCCATTGGGGAGCCTTCCTTGTTGCTTTTGTTCACCAAGATGCAGATTTCTTCTCTTGACATTTGGACAAAACTGTTCATCCTGTTCTATGGTCCAGGGGTTGGCTGGAAGTGGTGAACAGTCTGGTGATTGGTCTACTTTGTATGATCCGATGTATGTCGATGATTTTACTTTTAAAGTGATCTGCAAGATCTTTGCATAGTTTTTGTGAGGGCACCAGTGGGTTATTGCATCCAGGGGGGATCTCTCATCTTTTTTACAATGTTGAACAGTTTTTTCTGAGTGTTGGTGGCTTTTGTGATTCGATTGTTGTAGTTTTTCTTTTTTGCTTTGAGCATTTCGACTTTGTATGATCGGATTTGTTTTTGATATGGTATTCTTCTGGCTTGGTCATAGTTTTTCCTCCATTCTTATTCTAGTTTTCAGTTTGTTGTTTTCATCTGTTTGAGGTGGGGCGTGAACCATCTTGCCACTGCTTTCTTTCATGATGCCATGAGGGATTTATCTGGAGGGATGCTATCTATTGTTTACGCAATCCATTTCAGGATTAAGTCTGTTTTTACATCTATGTTAGTTGGTCCAAGGTTGCAATCAATGGCTTTTAGGTTACTGCTTTTTACGGTTCTACAGTTTAATTTCCAGATTGGGAGGTTCTTTAGGGGCTTGTTTGATGCTTTTAATGGTATTTGGATCACAAAGGGTATAATGAGGTGGTCGCTCCATAGTATTTCGATTGGTGGTGCTGTTGTGATCTGTTTATTATTGGCAACGATTGCATCTATAGTGTGGCCTGCTGTGTGCATTGCTCCTTTTAACTTTTAACTTTTTCACTGTCTCAAGGTGCTTAGTTTGGGTTTTCTGCGAGGTCGCATTCTCTTCTTCAAACCATTTGTTGAAGTCTGCAAGAATGATCAAGTGATCATGTTTAATGGCCAGGTTTGTGACAGCTTCTACAAAGGTGTCTATGAAGGTAGCGTTGTAGGTCGGCGGTCTATAGAAGAGTATAAATGAGTATAAATGGGAGGTTTGTTTGCGGGTCTGCAGTCAGGTGAAGGTGGTAAGGTGACAAGGGATTCACAGTTCAGGATATTTAGTCGATTGGCTGTTTATATTTTTAGATGTTCTTTGCAAGCCACTGCAAGTTCTCCTCCTTTTTTCCTTTTCTGTTTGCCTGTATGAATTTGAAATTGTCAGGTAGACAGCTGTGCAGTATGACTTTGTAGTTTTCAGCTAGGTAGGTTTCTGTGACGAAAAGGATGTCTATTCCCCCATCGCAAAGTAGATCGTAGATTTCTGTTGTATGTTTGGTCATAGATCTGACATTGATTAGGTTGCAGTGTATTTTATTTCTTTATAGTGGCCTGTTTTGTTCTTGCGTGTGTCTTTGGGTGTTATTTTTGATGACGCTCATTATTATCCTGGAGATGTAGGTTGTGTTCTGTTAGGGCTATTTTGTTATTAAGTAGGTCGGCTAGGTTTCTTATTGGGTTCAGGTCTTCTTCTGGGACCCCTTCTGTTTCAGGTTGGCGTTGCCGGTGGTGCCCTTGGGTTTTAGTGATGTATGGAGTGAAGGTATTGTTTCCTATCATTCTCCTTCTATTTGTTTCCACCTTTTCCCTTTGGGGTCCTGATATTCTGCTGAGGTGTCTAATGTTTCTGTTAGTTGGTTGCTGCTCTGGCGAGTGGTCGGTTGCGAGTTAATGCGTTAGGTATAGTAATTCTTGTCTTGTTTTTGGGGTGGCTCTTATTACCATCAGGCTCATGAGCATGCATTCCATTGCTGTGTTGGTGTTTTCTGGTGTGGTGGCCTGGTGTGATTGCATTTCGCTTATCCTTTCTCCATGGTTTATTGTTTGTTTGTTTATTTGTTATAGCGCGGACCAAACCCGCAAGGGTAGCTTGGTGCAAAAGCAGTACAAGGTTACTTGAGGACTTAGTTACAGGAAGCATACAATTTATACAGTACACAATTAGAGCAAAGGTAAGTATACAAAGAGCAGAAAAAAAAATGCAGATCAGTTTAGTTGATCAGATGTCAATTCATCTAGTTACGGATGTCATATGTCATACAGATATCATTACAGATGTCTAGTATCTATATGGTGGGAGGTCAAACTAAATGTCATTGGCGCGAATCCAGGTGAGGACTTTCCGCCTGAAGCCGAAGTAAGGTTGGTCCATTCTAAGATCCAGAGGGAGTTTGTTCCAGGTTTGCGCAGCTATGACTGGGAAACTAGAGCCGCCAGCTGTACTCTTTTTGAATCTAGGCATCACTAAGGTGAAGGCGTTGGTCAATCTGGTAGGACGGTTTGAAGTTCTCTTGTGGATTCTGTTTGCCAGGTAGGGAGGGGCTATGTTGTTAAGACATTTGGATGTAAGGGAGAGTATTTTGAGGGCGATCCTGTCTTTGATTTTTAGCCAGTGGATATTTTTCCTAATGGCGGAGATATGAACTCTGTTGGGAATATTTAAAGCTACTCTGATAGCGTTATTTTGGAGAGTTTGTAGTTTGTCAAGGATATACTTGTTAGAGCCTGCATAGAGGGCATTGCAGTAATCTAGCTTGGATATGATGAGGGCATTGGCTAATGTAATGCAGCTAGTTTCAGTTAGAAATGGTCTGCATGCTCGGATTAATTTACGAGTATATGCAGTGGAAGATGCTAGAGAATTCGTTTGTTTTTTGAAGGTAAGCGCTGAGTCAAGATAAACCCCGAGGGTTTTGACGGCAGGCATCACTTTAATGACGTTATTGTCGATGTTGAATGAGGCATAGTTGGGGTCAAGTTTTTTGATGGTCGATGCTGAGCCAAGGATCAGTAGCTCAGTCTTGTCGTCGTTCAGGCAGAGGCCGTGTGATGCCATCCAAGCCTGAATGAGGAGATATATCTTATTTACTAAGGCTGTGTCTTCCAAGAAGTTACCCGAAAGGGGGATTAGAATCTGAGTGTCATCTGCATAGTTAGTGTAGACAACACCCAGTCTGTCCAACTTGTCAAACAAGGGCTTAGTAAAGATGTTATACATTGTCGGAGAAACACATGATCCTTGGGGAACACCGCATGAAACTTGTATGGGATCAGCGGCTGCTAAGGGGGAGAAGACTCTCATTGTCCGGTTTGCAAGGAAGGATTGTACCCAGGTTATGGCATCACTTGTGAAATGTGCGGCCGAGCTTAGATGATTGCATAAAACTGCATGATCAATCAAGTCGAAGGCCGCAGATAGGTCAAGGAGGAGTAGCATAGCTAATTTACCATTGTCCTTCAACTCGTCAATTTGGGTCTTGAGGTCAATCAGGGCTGTTTCAGTACCATGAAGAGGGCGGAAGCCAGATTGCCGTGAGCCTAGTAAATTGTTGGTTTCTAGGTAGTCCTGAATTTGCAGGTATGCTACTCTGTCAATGATTTTAAGTAGGAATGGGACAGTGGTGATGGGTCTATAGTTAGTTGGTATTGCAGGGTCGAGAGTTTGTTTTTTTAGCAAGGGAAGTATCCAGGATTGTTTGAGGTTATTGGGTACTAGATTAGACTTAAAGGATGCATTAATAAGTTTTGAAATGAAGGGTGCTAGGTCTCGCACTGCATCTTTTATGATTTGGGCCGGGCAGTTGTCTCCTTTGCAATTGGAGGGCTTTAGAGATAGTATGATTTTTTCTGTCTCTAGTATGGATACTTTTCTAAAGCGAAATGGGTGAGGGGTGTTAGCTTGGTTAAGGAGGAGCTGAGGTTGCAGTATAGACTCTGTTTGCGAAGGCAAGGAGGCTTTTTTGTTAGCAATTTTAGTTTGGAGCAGGCTAATTTTACCCGCCAGGGCATTTTGTATATTGGTGCACCAAGGCTTATTTTTAGGAATGTTGTCAGGTGGGGTTATGGGTGATTCCATTTCGCGGAGGATGGAGAATAGCTCCTTAGTGTCTGATTTGGCTTTGGAGATTCTGTCATTGAAGGTGTTTCTTTTGGTGTTTATGATTTCCTTTTTATACTGTTTGGTAATGGTGGCTAATTTCGTTTTGTTCTCCTCAGTGGGTGAGTGTTGCCAGATAGACTGCAACTTTCTTTTTTGGATTCTAAGGTCTTTCAGGTGTGGCGTCAACCAGTTATTAAGGTGACAAAGTTGTTTACTTTTGCGTAGCTTAGAGGGGGCAATCAAGTCAAGTGCCTTGATCATTGTACTGTTGTAGGCTTCCACCAGCGACGAGGGGTCTGTGATATTGTCTAAGTTATTGAGAGTAGGGAGGAGATGGGGTAGGAGTAGTTCTGCTGTGATGTCTTTTTTACTTCTCATAGGGAGTGGCGGGGCCATGAGTATGGGTTTAGGTCGGATAAGGTCTAGTGAGGCGTTGAATGCAATTAAGTAGTGGTCAGTCCAGGATTGAGGTATTATATTTGTAATGGTAATGTTACAGTTCCGATCAGCAACCCAGTCTAGGGTTCTACCTTTGGTGTGAGTAGGGGAGGATACTTTTTTGAGTTAGGGCGTAGTCATTCAGAAGTGAGGCGACAGATAGGGCATGTTTGTCGTTACCATCATTAAAGCCCAAGTTAAAGTCTCCCAGTAGTAGTATTTGAGCGTGGTCTTTAGTGTTGTTAGTTACAATACTAGTTAGGTCATCTTCAAAGGTTCCTAATGGTCCAGGTGGTCTGTAGATGACATGCAAGGTGAGAGTCCGGTTACAAGAGAGGTGCATTTTGGCAGTAAGGAGTTCACAAGATGGGAATATCAGGGTAGTAGCTAATTTAAAAGGTAAGGTAGATTTGTGAATGATAGCTAGGCCGCCGCCTTTAGAGTTGGGTCTATCCACTCTTAGTAGTTGGTAGCCGTCAGGTATAGCTAGCATGATGGCAGGTCAGGCCGCCTCATGGAGCCAGGTTTCGGTTATGACTAATAGGTCTAAATTTTCATTAGTTAGGGTGTCCGAGATCTCAGTAGCATGGGCTACCATGGATCTTGCATTAATCAGAGATCCATTTATTGATAAGGTACTGTTTGGTTGAGTCAAAGGAGGTTGTTTATTTTTGGTATAGGCATCTCTTTGTGACAGTGGCTGGTCGGTAGTTATGGGAACGGGATGTAGAGTGGTAGATTTGGGATTTTGTGAACGTTTATTTGCTAGATCAATGTAACCTCTGTGATTGTGGTAGGAGGATGGTTCATGAAGACAGGATAGTCTTGCCCTCAGTCTCATGTTTCTATCCTTGGCTGGGTATGAGGCCGTGGAAGCATGTGCCATGATGGTAAGGAGGCTCAGGGCAGAGTGTAAAAGTTGGTAACGGGTGATTTTCATTATGATTATAGGCAGGGAGGGCCGAACACAGATTAGGGCCTAAGTCGGGCAGGTCTAAATACGACCATATGGCATAACACAAATTAAGACACAAATCAGGCAAAGGTCTAAATACGACCCTAGGGTATAGCATAGATTAAGGTACAAATCAGGGCAAGGCTCTAATATGACCAAAGGGCATAACACTGATTAAGGCACAGCTCAGGCAAGGTCTAAATGCGACCAAGGGGCATAACACAGATTAAGGCACAAGTCAGACAAGGTCTAAATGCGACCATAGGGCATAGCACAGATTAAGGCACAGTTCAGGCAAGGTCTAAATGCGACCATAGAGCATAACACAGATTAAGGCACAAGTCAGGCAAGGTCTAAATGCGACCATAGGGCATAGCACAGATTAAGGCACAGTTCAGGCAAGGTCTAAATGCGACCATAGGGCATAACACAGATTAGGGCACAAGTCAGGCAGCGTATAATAGTAGTCCTAGTGTAGTACATAGTAGGTGTGGCAGTGTTTGAGTCCGGAGTGAGTCAAATTGTCTAAATTGGGTAGCACCACGGTTTGGGTAGGGCACTTAAGCCAGCAGAAATGTAAGGTAAAGGTGGTGACTAAATTTGACTTGTAACAAATGGCACAGGGGTTAGCTACACATTAATGTTTTAGGATGCGTTCAAATGGCAAGTATACTACACATGTCATCATTAGGTTAGTGGGGCTGAAGATGCGATACGAGTGACTCAAAGAAAGTATAATGCGTGGCTAGCTGGGTGTAGGAGACACTTACCCAGATGATTGAGGCAATGTGGTAGGAATCGGACAACGTTTCTGGCCCCTGGCTCCTCCGGCTCACGACAGACTCAGGACAGACACGAGCCTTTGTGCCTAAGCCTTCGTGCTGTGAGCCGGCGTGCGCCTTGCCGGCGCTTGATTGGTGCACAAATGTGCGCTGTAGCCCAATCCGAGCATCGGATGGTGCCGGAAGGGGAGCTAGGTAGGGAAATCCTTTTAGGTGCGGTGGGCGGCCATCTTGGAAGGTGGTTGGCCTCGTGGTGCCTTATGGTATCGTGGGGCGAACCAAGGGGTGAAGAGGGCAATGGGCAAAATAAAGGACACAAATGCCGACGCTTTCACTCTGGAGGCTTCGTGTTAAGCAAACTAGGAATTTGCTCGATTTTCAGGCGCCGCTGGTAGCCGTTGCAGCATCTGCTGCAAAGTAGCCTGCAGGCTTACCTTGCAGCCGCGGGTGATGCCGTGGATGGTGCACTGCTCCGGCAGTGTGGGAGGAGCACCTGCTCCTTGCTGGGGACGCACGTCTTCTGTAGGGCTCAGGACAGACACGAGCCTTTGTGCCTAAGCCTTCGTGCTGTGAGCCGGCATGCGCCTTACCGGCGCTTGATTGGTGCACAAATGTGCGCTGTAGCCCAATCCGAGCAGCGGATGGTGCCGGAAGGGGAGTTAGGTAGGGAAATCCTTTTAGGTGCGGTGGGCGGCCATCTTGGAAGGTGGTTGGCCTCGTGGTGCCTTATGGTGTCGTGGGGCGAACCAAGGGGTGAAGAGGGCAATGGGCAAAATAAAGGACACAAATCCCGACGCTTTCACTCTGGAGGCTTCGTGTTAAGCAAACTAGGAATTTGCTCGATTTTCAGGCGCCGCTGGTAGCCGTTGCAGCATCTGCTGCAAAGTAGCCTGCAGGCTTACCTTGCGGGTGATGCCGTGGATGGTGCACTTCTCCGGCAGTGTGGGAGGAGCACCTGCTCCTTGCTGGGGACGCACGTCTTCTGTAGGGTTCAGGACAGACACGAGCCTTTGTGCCTAAGCCTTCGTGCTGTGAGCCGGCGTGCGACTTGCCGGCGCTTGATTGGTGCACAAATGTGCGCTGTAGCCCAATCCGAGCAGCGGATGGTGCCGGAAGGGGAGTTAGGTAGGGAAATTCTTTTAGGTGCGGTGGGCGGCCATCTTGGAAGGTGGTTGGCCTCGTGGTGCCTTATGGTGTCGTGGGGCGAACCAAGGGGTGAAGAGGGCAATGGGCAAAATAAAGGACACAAATGCCGACGCTTTCACTCTGGAGGCTTCGTGTTAAGCAAACTAGGAATTTGCTCGATTTTCAGGCGCCGCTGGTAGCCGTTGCAGCATCTGCTGCAAAGTAGCCTGCAGGCTTACCTTGCAGCCGCGGGTGATGCCGTGGATGGTGCACTGCTCCGGCAGTGTGGGAGGAGCACCTGCTCCTTGCTGGGGACGCATTGTGAATCATCGTCTCCTCTGGCTTAGCATCTTCTGTGATTCTAAGTCTTTTAGGGGTTTTCAATTGAATACTTGGAAGCTCTGAATATCTCATGGTTTGCGAATGACTTCCCGCGATTCTGATGTTTAATATTGTGTGCTCTTTGGTTCTTTGCCCAAGTTAGTCCTCGCTTTTTGTGTTTTTTCTTGTGTCACTCCTCAGTTTTTCCTTTCAGTAGCCTAGTGTGTTGTTTTAGTTCACTGTCGTGATTTCCTTCGCGGGGGTCAGAGGTTTTCTTTTTTTTGGTGGGGTCTTGTACCAAGTGGGGTAGTTGTGTCTGTGAGGCTGCTACCTTGGTTTATTGTGTTTTCCTGTTCTCCTTTTCTTTCTTTTGGCCCTTAGGTTGGTTTTTGATGTTTGTTATTACATTGGATCACAGAGGTGTTAGCTCTGCTGTGACGTTGTTTGGGCCAGATACAAAGCTGGAAAGACCTGCTCTGTAGGGTCTGGTCGAGAATATGGGTTACCGTCAGTGGTTGAAGTGGGCGGGAGCGGTCGGGAGTGGTGCTCCTCTACTTCTTTTAATTAAGTTTTACCATTCCTATACTTTTATTTTAAAAAGAAACTGTTCCGGAATGGTTTAGTTTTAGAATAAAAGTGTAGGAAGAAGTTGAAACTTGCACCTTCAGTGCACTGCACAGGACGTTTCCTTAAAGAGCAGGCACATGTGTTTTGGGGTTTTTATTGTGCATGGGGGGGGCAGCGATGAGGTCTGAGGGGAGCGGTGCAGGCCAGTAGGGAACATAGTTCCACTACTTGATTTCGTACACTTCGATCACTGGTTACCATACTCTATAGGGTTGGATGCAAAACATTTGACCACCTTAGACTATTAGGTCAGATGCCAACCTGGGCTACCCTGCACGCCCAGGCCACATGCAGAAGTTGGGCCCCCCTTGGCAAATGGTCTGAATGCAGACTTTGGCTAGCCCACACACTTATGCCAAATGCAGACTCTGGCTACCCTATACACTTGACCAATTGAAAGCTTTGGCTAGCCTATAGAATTGGCCAGATGTCAGAATTTAGACCACCCTGCACACTAGGTCAAATACAGAACTCTTGTTATCTTACACAGTTGGCTAAATGTAGGCTTTGGTTACCGTACTCACTTTGGTTAAATACAAACTTTGGTCCCCTCAGACCACTACGCCGAAAGCAGATTTTGTTTACCTTTAAACCCTTAGGTTAATTACATGCTTTGGCTACCTTTGACCGATGGCTAATTGCAAACTGTGGCTTCCTTAGAGATTTTGCCAGATGCAAGTTATGGCTATCTCACACAACTAAGGGCAATGCAAAATATGACTATCTCACAAACTGGGATAAATGTGCAAATGACTACCTCACATAAAAAGGGGAAATTCAAAAATGGACTAGCTCACAGAATTAGGGGAAAAGCAGAGTATAATTATCTCATACAAATGCTCTACGTGTGAAAAAACACTATCACACACAATTAGAGGAAATGTAAAATATGACTGGCTCAGAGAATTAGGGGAAAAGACAGATATATCTATTTCATAGAATTATGCTTGATGTGAAAAATGACTATCTCACACAACTAGGGGAACGTCAAAATATCTCTATCTCATACAATTGAGCTAAAAGTGAAAAAAAGACTACCTCAAACAGTTAGGGCAAATGCAGAATAGGACAACTGCATACAATTGGGTCAAATGGGCTAAATGCGAGATATGGCTGACCAACACAGGTCAGCTACATGTGAGATATGACTGACTAATACAAATGGCCTAAATGCGAGATATGGCTAACCAACATAGGTGGGCTAGATGCGAGATATGTCTCAGCATACCCGTCCATCTCGGGGTAAATATAGCAAAAAGAAGAGGTGATGGATGGAAGGTTTTGAATTAATCTTAACCTCTGGCATTGCTCTGGGCAACCCTACAGACCATCGGTTTTTGCCTTCCAAGAGATTATAAAAGGGGAACGACCATATGCAAATCAGGCTTGGTCCCACCCAAAACAGGACAGTCCAGCCCAAACTGCTTGGTCACATCCCTTCTGCACAAGACCACAAGTATCCCCACACATGTTTCGGCCTTCTTGGGTCACATCAGTGAAGAGTGCCTTGGGTCTCTAGGCCCAAAATAAAGCTCTTTGAAATACTAACTCAAACAGAGGTAGAACATTAACCAAATGGGGTTGGTGGCATTCATGTGGAATTTGAAGATGCAGAAAATCATAACTACACTATACAATTATTTTAGTAATAAATACATCTATTTATTTACACAGGGCAGCATGTAGTTCCCTCATTACATACTCATGCACAATGAGTACAGCAACAATCCCTCTAAAAACATTAGAAAATCAATCAAAATTCATTTTACAAAAGCATCAACATTATTTAAATTTCATATATATATATACATTCATGTGCAAATTCCCAGAACCAGACAGTATTTCGTTCTAGAAAGTATAATTGTTACATAGTCATTTTAGGAACACACTCCTAGTGTTCTGCATCGGTGGGTGGCTGGCTTACAGACTTTGATGTCCAAACATGCATTGCTTTCTTGAATCAGAACCTCCTCTTATTGCTTTGTTTCAAGTCAGTCAATCAAATCATCACACATTTTTCAATTATCAGCACCCAATCTCCTTCCGGGTTTGATGCACCAGGTCAATGAATGACACGTCTTCTTCAGGGTTATTGGTTATTCAAGATAACCATGGCAGAACAATGTTTTACACATTTTGTAGGCTCAGACACCCATAATGTCCTCCAACGTTTGTGCCTGGGATACTTTCTCCTTCCACCCGGAGCCTGTATGAAAAACTCTACAATAGTGAATGCTCGTAACACGTAGTCGGCTGCGATCTGAGCAAAGAAAGACGCTACTAATTCGGCACATATTTCTCAGTAGCTGCTTTCATTGCGCACATTGTGGGAGATCTACACACCGAGGAAAAGGCAAACCGCACTCCTGCAGGCACATGCACAAATATCATGTTTCAAAAAAGGTTGGACAAAACACACAGGACACAGTATAGAATTACTAGTGTCTTTAATGTTTACAAAAAGTTTAAAAAATGCATCATGCAAAAACAATGCACAATACATAAACAGCACATAGAAACAAAACAACAGCAGGACGCCGAGGTGTAGCAGCCTGCAGACAACGCGTTTCACACTACACTGAGCGCTTGATCACGTGAGGGGGAGTGAGTTCAACAAAGGTAAATACACTTCAAAATTGCAGTCCCTTCACTGTGTCAATGACATCAACAGGTTAAAACATCATGAGGAAACAAAAGCGGCCATATTTACAAGGAGTAAAATAGCAGGCAAGATTAGAGAAATGAATGCACAGTGCATAGATCAAATCTCTCCAAGTTATAAATAGATCAAGCCAGGGTGAAATAAAACAATATTTGGAACCGCGTAGTACCCATATAAAGTCAGTCCCTCAAAAAGATAATAATACGAGGGAAGTGCTAAATACATGCGCACAGTGCACAGACATTATGGTAGCCAGGCAACCAGTAATAAAGGGGCAAAACCACCATAATATAGCAAGCAATAATTTCCCCACATAATGTTGCACCATGCCTACACTAAGAATAGAAAATGCATTAATAATCAAATAGCCATATCTATCATATGAAATACAACTGAGCATACACAACAAAGAGACCCATAGATTCCCTGTTGGGAAACAATTAACATCAGCAGTAAAATCATGTCATGTAGGAGTCACGAAATTAATTGGAGGATGTTACCAAGGCCAAAGCATACAAAAATGAAAGAATCCGCAATTGTCCAATTAACCTCATGAAATGAGTGAGTAAGTCATATGATTCCCATCGATCAAGTATGAACGGAGTAAAAAGAAGCCAGCCAAAATTTTGTTAGAAAAATGGTCAGTGAATAGGGCTATGCCAGCACTGTAAATCAGATAGCATGACAATGCATATTGCATGATATTATGTGCAAAATTGCAAGAATAGCAGCAATACTGTAAAATGTTGGTTATTTAGTGCAAAAAGGCAAAATAAGCAGCAAGACAACATTGTGTCGATCCATCCTCATGAAATGAGGATCTATTTTTTTTTTATTTTTTTCTATTTTATAGTTTTATATGGTTTACAAAGGAAACCTTTAAAACAGATAACAAGATAGCAAGATACACTACTTCCTACTTCTTTCACCAAACGTATGTTGTTAGACGATTTGTCAGTCGTCCCCTCTTACTGTCGGAATCGGCTCTTTTAGACGGGTTTTCAATTCCTTCAACAATTGAACTAAGCCAAACATAATTTTTAGGTCAGTACCTTCAAACATAACTTTCCACCAATCATCAGCCGTGTAGGTACTTCGTGCCTCAAAGAGCGGTCCGAATAACTTTGTTCGCAAAGAGCGAAATTCTGGGCAGAACAACGTCAAGTGTTTTAGTGTCTCTATCGAATGATTACAAAAGCGACAGATTAAATCGACAGGTTCTTTAGGTAGCCAAGTACATGAACGGTCTTTTGTCATGAACAGATTAAGTCGAAAGTGCAGATATAGTAATCTTGAGTTCTGATCAGGAAATTGCGTCAGATACGGTTGTAGTTTGTCTAGCTCTCTTGCTTCTGGTGGTACTTCTCTTAAGAGACGAGAGCTAGATCTGTCGATACAGGTTTGATGCCAGTCCGCACTCCATAGTTTACGTTTGGCCTTGTCAGGATTTTCAAGTAAAGTAGTAATGTCAATGTCATTTGCGTCCAAAATTTCAGAACATTGCCGATTCCATTTAGCAAGCATTGTATATTCGGGCTCTGAGTTCTGCTTATGTATTATTATGAATGGAGGGGCTGCATTGGAGAGCAGTGACTTCCTGTATAAAGTTAAAGCATTCCAACAAACTCTCGCTTGTATGGAAGTCAGTCCCAGTTCAAATCTTATGTTGCTAGTCGGACATCCTTTAGAGATGTGTAACGCTCTGGTCCAAAAGTTGTTTTCAAGTGTGTTCCATAACTCGTGTGCACAGCCGAACATATTTTCAGCACCATAAATCAGGGTCGGTATTGCTTTTTGTCTGTAAACATTTATCACAGGTTTTATAGAAAATTTCCCGAATTTTTTTGTTTATAATGAGGATCTATTTAAAGTGCAAGTGCATACATATGGTTCTCTGTGCAAAATGCAAAAGTGGCAGCAAGACCATAAAGTGCAAGTGCATGAGCATTGATGACAGGCCAGAATGTATAAGGCACACAATGCCAGAAGCTATATGCCGCATGACCACATTAAATTAAATTAACGGCTGGACAAACAAGATAAACGGATGAGGCAAAATACACAAATACAAGGAGATAGGAAGAACACAGATTTGCAAAAAAGACTGCATATAAACCACCTAAGTGAGGTAAATATAATTTAGTCTAACACTCCCCCTGCATTGCAGAATAATCAACTAAAACAGGCAGGTAAAGATATGTGGAAATATACAAAAATTTAAAAGATTAATCAATCAATACCTACATGAAAACAAAAGAAGTGAACCAGCAATTATAAAGCCAAAGAAGTGTTCCACTGGAAAAACAAGAGACCCCAGTAAAGGAAAATAATGCAAAGATGGCAGGAAAGGCAACACATTAACTGAAACAGATAATTAAGTACCCAAAAAAAGTATACAGCTCCTCGTCTACATTGTGATCCCTGGGATATTTAGTGTCAAGATCCAGAATAAATATGGTTTCAAGTTGTCTCAGCTTCAAAGTACGATCACCTCCCCTTGGATGAGGGGATACGTGTGCCACAGCAAAGAATGTTAACATTTTCACATCATTATTATGTTCAGATTTAACATGTTTTGCCATGGGATATGTCGGGTCAGAGTTCTTAATCGCTCTTAAATGTTGCAGAATTCTCAATTTCAATTTACATGTGGTACTTCCAACATACCAGTGCAAACACTGGCAAGAGAGTACATAAACAACGAAGGTAGTATCACAATTGATAGAATTACATATCATTTGCTTGGTTTGCGTGATAGGATGCACAAAGGATTTCTTAGCAATAGCATGTGCACAAGCTTTACACTTCATGCATTTGGTAAATCCCATATGTGAAGCCGGAAGCCAGGTGCTTCAACACTGAATCTTGCCCCCTGGGGGTAAAAAACTAGACACAAGTTTGTCCCTTAAAGAAGGTACACGTTTGTATGTCAATGTAGGTCGACAGCCCAAAATAGGCTTCAAGTCATTATCAAGAGTAAGGACATGCCAATGTTTTTCCACAATTTTTCGAATGTCATTGGAGGCGGTATCAAATGTGATGATGAGTCTGGGATCATCATTAAAAACAGTTTGGGGACTGGTATCATATAATAATGTGTGCCTAGACATTCCATGCGCTCGAAGGAATGCCATTTCAATCGTTCATTTTTGATATCCTTGTTTCAAAAAATCCATAGCTGTCTGTGCACAATAATAGTCAAAACAGGCAATATTGGAACAGTTACGGCGATACCGAATAAATTCGCCATAGGGAATATATTCTTTGCAGGGTGTTGGATGACAACTCTTAGCATGGAGTGGTAAGCCAGTATTTGTGGGTTTCTTGTGTAATGCTGTATTAATACCAGAGTCATCCATCATTACGGTCAAATCTAGATAGACAATGTTTGAGCGACTGTGGCATTCAGTAAAACTGAGATTGGCCTGATTGATGTTAATACTTTTGACAAACAACAGCCAATCACTTTCGGTACCCTTCCAAATAATAAACACATCATCAATATACCGCCAACATGAAATAATCTGTGCTGGAAAACAAGATAATAATAAATCAGACAGGAAAGTAACCTCCCACCACCCCATTGTGAGATTAGCATAGGTTGGTGCAAAGGTACTCCCCATCGCAGTCCCCCTTACTTGCCGATAGAAAGATCCTTCAAAAAGAAAAACATTATTGTGCAGGCAGAAAGAAAGCATGTCCAAAATCATAGAGCTATGTCCGAGGTGATTGAGAGAACGAGTGTCCAAAAAATATTTACATGCAGAGATACCAACAGTATGGCTGATAGATGTGTACAAAGAAACTACATCCAGTGTGGCCAAAAGTAAACCTTCCTCCCAAGGTGTATTAGTAACATGTTGTAAAAAGTCCTTAGTATCCCTCAGGTAGGAAGGTAACACTGATACAAATTGAATAAGTGTTTCATCAATGAATTGGGCTAGATGTTCCAATAATGAGCCACATAAGGTGACAATAGGCCTACCTGGGGGATTAATAAGGCATTTATGTGTTTTAGGGAGGAAGTAAATAGTAGGTATTGTATAGCATGTAGGAGTGAGGAATTTGACCAAATAATCCTCCAATAAATCTTCATTCATCCACCTGGTACATAAGGCAATGAAATCTGTCCTGATTTCTTCAGAGGGATCTTTCAGCAATTTGGTGTAACACTGACGATCATGTAATTGCCAATTGGCCTCTATTACATATTTTGTTCTGTCCTGAATAACAACATTGGAGCCTTTATCGGCTGGTTTAATCACAATGTTAGATAACTGTTGGAGTTCATTCATGGCTTGATGCTGGGCAATTGTAAGATTCTGTTTATTTATGCCAGTCTTTTGACAAAGTTTTCTGAGGTCATCGATGCATAGATCGTGGAAGGCCTCAATACAACCTCCAACTGGAAATTGATGGTTAAATCTAGATTTACTTTTAAGTTTAGTTCGTATATCCCAATTGGGATTAATGTCAAAATCAGAAAAGTCAACATTCATGGGGTCATATTTGTCATCATCGAGGCATGCATCCATGAGTGATGGAATATCCGAAATTAGAAGATCAGTGCCACCAGTACGTGATACAGGATGCTTGGTAGCAGTAACAGTGTTGGCAAAGAATTTCTTGAGCTTAATTTTCCGCATAAATTTATCAAAATCTATGCATACTTGTGTGTAATCATAGTTCATAGTGGGACAGAAATTAAGACCCAAAGATAAAAGTGAAGTCTGGGATTTAGTGAGAACATGGGATGACAGATTGATAATTTGGCAGGTCTTCATGGTGTCTATTGTTGGTTTTTGGCCCCAGAGCGCATTAATCTGCCCGGTTGCTGCACCTTTGGACCGGTTCCCACGTTGGCCTCGGCGGATGACTTTTTTGCCTGTGATTTCTGTCCTCTTCCTCTTCCCTTTGCCTTTCCGCAACCTCTGCCTCTTTTTTGATTTTTCCCATCCATACATAAAAGTCGCATTTCATCTAAAAAATTCATTTTAGAAATGGGCTCATCAGTCTCAGATGCAGCGATATCTGACTCAGGGTGGCCGCGGCTAAATCACCAGACTGAACAGATATTGGCTGTGTAGCATTAGTTTTGCGGAGAGAGTCAAAGCGTTTGGCAAAAGTAAAAACACGACCCATCTCATAGTCCGTTTTATCTCTGAAAAATGTTCTATGCTTACGCTGTTTAATTTCATCTTCATAGGAGATTAAAGCTTCATCAATTTTTATACATAGTTGTTTGCCTTCCTCTGTTATAGGAACTTTGGTGAGTTCAGACTCAACTTTGCCCAGTTCTTTGAGCGCTTGTTCACGATCCAATTTGGCATATTTTACTAAGATTGTCAAAAACCTTCCAGAACAGTCCTTGCTGGCTTCACCCCATTCCTGGACCATCAGTGGATCTTGGTCCTCAAAAGACAGAGTAGTCATGATACGTAGACCCCGTGGTATTCTTCCAATGTCCAAATAATTTTTAAGGGAATATGCCTCCCACCACTTAGATATTTCCCTTCTCCGAAGTCTCTCATGTTCCCTTAGCAAAGACACTTCCTTGCTAACATTAATGCTAGCCTTTTTGTTTGCCCCAACAGTGGGTAATGTGACAATAGATTGCTGCTGTTCACAAAATAAATCCTTGGCTTGAAGTATCCGGGCTGCTACCAAGGCGTCCTGCGTGTTTGTCATACTATGGCTGTTATTTTGAAAATGTTATAAATAAGTCCAACTGAAAAACGTAGTACCGTCTTCTAGTTATAAAGGCGGTTACCGGTGGTGCGGACTGGAACTCAGAATGCAGTAAATACTTGTGTGGCAGAAGGGAAATAAAAGCAAACTGAGAGCACACACTTACCTTGTAACAGTCTCTCGTGCGTCCTCCGGCACACGTGAAATCGCCAGCCGGCAAGGTGGTTTCAGTTGCTGTCTTCCCGTGCGTGCACTCGATCCAAGTCCTATATATATATGACATTTATATCATGTTGATGTTTTTGTACAATGAATCTATGGATGGCTTTTTTAAAATTAATTTTATTGATTTTTGTAATGGTTTTTTGAAGGATTAATACAGCAATCATTGTTAGTGCGTGTGAGTATGTAAGGAGGGAACCAATAGCTGCCCTTTATAAATACCTTGATTCTTTCATTTCTAAAATAATTATATAGTGTAGTTTCAATTAGGCCCCATTCTTTAAATAGATTAATGAATATCTTACTCTTCTAAATACATATGAATTTGAAGAGGCACCTAAGACAGAAGTAGGTCGATGGGATGTGGTAGTTCATAGCAGCATGCATTGAACCCCAAAAGGTGATAGTTGCAAAGTTCAGAATAAATAGAAACCTCTGGAAAAGTGTTCTAATCTCAAAATGCATTGCCCTTTAGCCTGTATGCACCATTACCTATATTTTATATTTATATTTATGTGTATACAGGGAGGAGGAACAGTGGTCTTTTGATTACAAGAGATTATTATGACATACAAATAATTTATGATCGTAAATACTTTAGAGTAAGGTACCCTTAGACGTGCCCATGCGTGCGTAGACGTCTCTGTTTGCTTATGCGTATGTGTGTGTGTGTATGTGGAGAAGGCTGGATTACTAATCTGCACTATTTCATTATGAGAGGTCCGCGGGCATACGGGTCTGTTGCGGAAGATGTTTCGTTCGTCTTGGGGTACGTGGTAGGAGTGGCTTGAGCAATGATCGTTTTAGTGCTTTTGTTATGGCAAGTATCCATCGCATCAGGCATCCATACTGCCTCCGCGGTTCACTTCGGGCGGGGCAATCTCCCAAGGCGGACAGTCTCTGGCCCGCCTCTCTGTGCTCAGGGCTCTGCTTCGCCACAGTATCTGCCGCTCCCCTTTCCTTCGGCTGTCTCCGGCCACACACTGCCAATGTTCACGGCCCCATTGTGGTCCCGCAACTAGCTCTTGGGTGTCCCCACGGTTCACGTTACGTTTCCTGGGGAGCCTCTATCAGTGCCTGCAATGCAGTGGTTTCAAATGAGTAAGACGTCTCTGTTGCGAGGGACAAGAGATCTGTTTCACAGTAAGTGACGGAGTGTTGCTAATTAACGTGTCCGCTCAAAGAGGGTCAGCTCAGCCTTTCATTTCATTTTCCCTATGCTTACAACTGAATTGTAAAGGTCGTGTTTCAGGTTATTATTACGCTGTATTTTGTAATCGTCCTGGAGATATGTGTTGGGGGCCGTGACTCACTATTCAGGTGTTGCTTTGTTGCATTCCAATGACTCCTTACCTTGTTGCAATCACCCCACTGTTGATGTGTTTATGTGCCATGCACTTTTTGCCATAGAACCTAAACTGCCCCTTTAGTAGTTACATTGTGGGAACCATAACCTGTCCTGTGTACTAGGTGATATTTTGTTCTTCAATGGTTAATTAGTGATTTTATGATAATGCATGGAGTTTCATGGACGCTGTTTGTTCTCATGTAGTTTTTCTGTCAGTGAAATATGCAAGGTGACTTTCAACACGAATAACTATCGTATTATGTATGTAAGATGCATGTGTGGCTGGAATGTGCATTGAGAACACCTGGCCAAGTTGGAAAGGTAACATGTGAATAAGCAGTGCACTCTGGGGAAACGTTGGCACACACTGTTAATTGGAAACAACGTTGCCGTTTTTAAGATAGTCTGGCAACACTTGTGTTAGGTCTTGGGCTCCTTTACTTTATGAGGGATTGTATTATGCACTTCATGACTAATTGTATTCCAACCTGTTCTA
Source organism: Ambystoma mexicanum (assembly GCF_040938575.1). Classification (NCBI taxonomy): domain Eukaryota; kingdom Metazoa; phylum Chordata; class Amphibia; order Caudata; family Ambystomatidae; genus Ambystoma; species Ambystoma mexicanum. The sequence continues at coordinate 1,095,859,882 of NC_090929.1, forward strand.
CAAAAATGTATGCACTGTTTGCCATAATTATTGGTGTGTGTGGTTTTGAAAAGTGCGCAAATGCTACTAGTGGCCTCTCAGCTCTGGTGTGTGGGTACTATGTGAATGATATGTGTTGTCCAGGTGCATTGCTATACCATTTTTCAGTAGGGGGCCAATTTGTTTTCCTCTGTGAGGCAAGCTCGCTCAGCTGCATAAGCAATGGCAAGGTAACTGGACTATCTACCACCTGTTCACCATCTCTAATAATAATAGACTAAGTGTCACTGATCAGGTCTATGGTCTTAATTTCTCATAAATGATGGGTAGTCCCTTCCTATAGAGCGTAGGTTTGTGACCTCTAGCTTTCCGAATGTTATCTCCACGGCTCCTATGATGCATGCTTATGAATGGGTGTTCTCCAAGGCCGTCGTATTTATTGGGTGATATATAGCTCTTATGCTATAAATGTACAGGAAAGTGCTATTTAATACAGGAAATGACCAATAGTGCAAGACGGACGTTGCATTGTAGTAAGCTAAAAATTAGGGTGTGCCGTTAGGCTGCTGATATTAAACATGCATGGTTTTATTTGGTGGATATTTGGTGCACTTTCAAGCCATGGAATGCTGTTGTGTAATTAAATAGTAGTGTCTGTTTCTTATGCGATTTGTGTTCTGATCTGAAGAGTACTTCGTTTTATAAAGAACTGCACAGCATTACCTGGTAATGTGTTCACAAAGAGGGGTTGTTATGCTTCTACATCGGTAATGTTGTTATGAATGTTTGAACTCTAATGCAAACAAACAATGTCTCTTGAATTGTGCCATTAATTGGTTTGCAGTTGGCGTGCAAGAGATTTAGTGAGCAAAGAAGCCAAACCTTGGTTGGGGGATTAGCAATAGGCATTATATTTAGGCTTGTTACACTCATTGATGTTTACTAAGCTTTTACCTTTGATTGGGGGATCACTTTAAGTGAATAGGTATTTATTAAATTTTATACTGTTACAATGCAAGTTGGAGAGGTCTAGTGAAGTCACTCTTTGGCTATTATGCCATTGCATTTGCTGTTTGGTTCTATATATTCAAACCTATTAGTGTGTCCTTGTTGCTCTTGCTATTATTTGATTATGGGCAATGTCATATATAATTGGCTGTTTGCCTGTGGTGAAGAATGAAAATAATTTGGTTTTAAGTGCTTTATTTGTCATTAAGGTTATATACTTCCAGGGTGGTGGTGGGAGATTTAAGGTTTATTGCATTTTTACTCTCTAAGAGTTACTTTGGGATTTCTTTTCAAAAGTGATGACTTGTTGCTGTATCTTTACAGTGTGTCATCTATGTGTGGCCTACATCTAATTTATCTGGTTGCCTTTTGTCCTGTCGGGACATGGGCTACCGCCTTTTTCTTTTACTTTTTCTTTTACTCTATTGTTTCAACTTGTTTTACTGTTTTTCAATAACCAGAAAATATATTTCAGAGAACGTAATAGATTTGTTAATATGAATACTAAAATTGTGAATCATCTCAACATCGTCTCGTGGAACGTAAACGGACTTAAGACTGTCACTAAAAGAACTAAAGTGTTGTCTTACTTACGAGCAAATTCTTGTGATATTCCCCTCCTCCAAGAGACACACCTTAGTGTTCTTGAGTCTGAGAAACTTAAGCAAGGTTGGGTTGGTGAAACTTTTTTTTCAACCTACACGTCCAGCAAAAGGGGAGTTTCAATACTGATCAAGAAAAATCTGCCAATATCTATCCTCTCTAGCAAATCAGATAAAGAAGGGAGAGTCATCTGTGTCTTGCTCAAAGTCCAGGATTCCAAATTGCTTCTATGTAATGTCTATGCACCAAATCTAGATGAGCCAATTTTCTTTCATGAACTAGTGGCAATGCTTCAAAGCTATGATGTGGATTCAATTCTACTGGCTGGTGATTTCAACCTGGTGCTAGATCCTGCTCAGGATCGTTCAAATGGGGACTGCTCAAGAAACCCAGAAAAAAGCAAGAGATTGTTGGATGATTTAATGAAGGAGTTCAACCTGGCTGATATATGGCGACTGGAACACCCGTGTGAAAGGGACTGTAGGTTTCCTTCTCAGTGTCATGATACATACTCACGCATTGACTTTATCTTAAACTCAGGATAGGTGACATCCAGTTGTTGTGATTCCAAAATTGGGTTTATTGCTCTGTCGGATCATACTCCTGTGGCTCTGAACCTTTCTTTATAACACAGTTTAATAAAGTCACCAAGATGGAGGATGAATTCTAACATTCTTAACAATGAACATATCCGGGAGGAAATCAAAGATGAAATTGAGAACTTTATCCAGATTAACAGGACTGATGATGTCAAAATCTCTTCAGTATAGGAGGCACTGAAGTGCTTTGCCCATGGTCGTCTGATTGATAGGACCGGTAAGCAAAGGGAAATGGGGGCAAAGGAAATCCAGAGGCTCTCCAATGGGGCAAAAAGACTGGACAAATGATTTGCAATCAGCAGAGATGAAGGTACTAAGAATGATCTGAGGAGAGTCAAGTTTGAACTAAATAAAATAATATCAAGCCAAGTGGACTATGTCCTTTTCAGACAAAAAATAAATTATTTTTAAAACGGGAAATAAATGGGAAGTTGCTGGCATACAGACTGAAAGTGGCGGAGGGTGATCGTTTCATTTCAGCAATTGAAAATCAAAACAGTGGAATGGAGACTAAGCAGAAAGAAATAAACAAATTGTTTCGTGACTTTTATACAAAGCTTTATTAATCAGACCTGAGTTGTGATGAGACGGATATTGTAAATTATCTTAACTCTCATGACATACCCCAACTCTCAGACGATCAATCGGCAAGTCTTGAAGAAGAATTTATGGTCGAAGAAATAAAATTGGCTATTTCAAAACTTACAGGGGGTAAATCAGCAGGTATGGATGGCCTTCCAAGCGAGTTTTACAGAATCCTACCAGAGTCGGCTATGCAACTCTTATGTGATGTCTACAAGGATGCCTTTGATGCAACATGCATCGTTCCAGGCAACTGTTCTAAAGAAAAAAGACAAGTGTCCCACAAGGTGTGAAAACTACCGGCCGATTAGCTTGATTAATTGTGATTGCAAAATTCTTGCAAAAATGCTGGCAATGTGACTGGAACCAGTAATTACAAGTCTAATTCACAAAAACCAAGTCGGATTTGTTACAGGTAGGGCTGTGGCTGATAATATGCGCCATCTACTGGTGTCAATTGAAAATGGTCATAGACAACGAGTAGCCACTTCTGTCATTTCTTTAGACGCCGAGAAGGCATTTGATCGGGTGGAGTGGGCCTTCTTGTTCTCTTGCCTGAAGAGAATGAAATTTGGTCAAAAATATCAACAATGGGTGCAGCTTCTGTACAGATGCCCATCTGCTAGTGTGCTCACCAATGGTCTGATTTCTGATGCATTTACACTCCACAGGGGCACGAGGCAGGGGGTTCCTCTCTCTCCACTGTTGTTTATCCTGTCTATGAAACCGTTGGCATTGTGTCTGAGAGCGGATGTGAATCTTAAGCCAATAATTGGTAGCGACTGTGAAAATGTGCTTTGGTTGTATGCTGACGATCTGTTGGTCGCCCTCCAAGATCCAGTTAGTGGCATACCCCACTTGATGCAAGACATTCAAAAATTCTCAACTGTATTGGGCTATAAAATTAACTGGGGTAAGTGCGAAATGTTACCCCTCAATAATCTGTGTCAACATAGTGCATGTGCTCATTTCCAATTCAGATGGTGTGGTGATAGAATCAAATATTTAGGTATCTGGATTGGTGCAGAGGTGGTGAAATTGCCAGCAATTAATTTTGAAATGCTCCTCCCAAAGTTACAGTCTGATCTAGAGAGGTGGGGGATCTTACATCTGTCCACATGGGGGAAAATTAATTGCATAAAAATGAACCTGGCTCCTCGAGTGAACTATATTCTATCTGTGTTGCCTATCAAGGTTCCTGGTCATTTTTTCAGAGAAATAGATAAACTTATGCAAAAGTTTATTTGGAACGGAAAACCTTCAAGACTCGCTATCTGGAAATTACAACTCCCATTGAAAAAAGGTGGGATGAACTTACCTAACTTCATTGAGTACCATCTTTCGTTTTCAACCCGACATCTCTGTAAATTGCTTGAATGGAATGACAAATGTTCGCGGTGTGATGTGGGAGTGTGGCGCTATGTCCCAGTTGGAACCCAAAGCATTTCTAACATCAAAGAAAAATAAATCGAAGGGAGCGAATCCTTTGACCAGTTTTCTACAAGACATGGTGTGACATCTCAAAACGCATGAATGCAGACCCCTACCTGCACATGGATGCCTCCATTTGGCTCAATCCAGCCTTTAAAAGTCAAGGGAAGGTTTTCTTCTGGCCAGAGTGGTTCTTGGCAGGAATAAAATACTTCTGCGCTCTAATAGATGGAGGAAATTGGATCCCCTACACACAGCTGACTCAAACTCACGATATGGCCAGTTGTTCATTTGCTGAGTACAGAAAACTGAAGGCCGTTGTCACTGCTTGCCTTGGTGGGCTTGATTTGCTGGATCAAATTTTTTGTCTGGTCTATGTTACAGTTGTGTGGGAGTGCTACTCATCCGGCTGCTACGATGTACGGATATGTAAAATCATTCAGGAAAGAAGATTCGAGGCTGCCAGTAATCTGGGCGGATGAGTTAGGAGAAGAAATTGATTGTATCTGTTGGCAGCGCTGCTGTGAGAATACCCGGTTGGTGAGTCTGGATTGGGGTCTTAGAGCATCACAAACAAAACTGCTCTTTAGGTCCTACTGGACACCGGTTAGGTTATTTAGGAGACAACTCATGGATAATGAACTCTGTTGGAAGTGCAAGGGTGCTAGAGGATCCCTCAGTCATCTGATATGTTTTGTCCTAAACCGAAGAAATTCTGGGAGTGCGTATGTGAGAGGTTAGGACTGGTTTTGAGTTTACGATTCCCTTCTCAGCCACTTTATTGATTCTAGGGGACATATCAGTGATAGATGACATCTTTTTTGGGCAGGCGACTTGGCTACTCCATGCCAGTATGGTTGCTAAGAGGATGATATTGAGATCATGGAAGACTAACAGCTCCTTTAACATCGATGAATGGGTGGACAAGCTTTTAACTATTTCAACCTATGAGAAAGCAATCTACAAGAATGCGGATGATATTGAGAAATTCTGGGACATTTGGAACAGGTTCTTGGAGGTTTACGGTTGAATTCAAATTTTTTTTTACAAAATGTGGTGTTGCTGAAACTGGAAAATGCTCTTGCTGTATTCATTATTTTTTAAACATTTTTATGATTGTCATTTTTTGATTTTGAATTGATGATTACATTGGCTGACAAAATGCTTTCTGGTTCTCTCTGTCCTTTCTCGGTTTCTGACTTCCTTTCTCCTCCTTTTCTGTTTTCTCGAATTTCTTTCAATAGCAGAACTAGTTATTGTGTAATCTGTTAATTATATGGCAAGATCATTTAGGCTTGTATTTTTGTGTTTATTAATGATGTATGTTTATTGAAATATTGGAATAAAAATTTAATGTAAAATAATAATAATAATAATATTAATTTAGGATAGCACAATGCATGCACTTATGACTAAACTGGTAAGAGCACATTCATTTAAAGCACCTTTTTGCAATTTGGATTAGAATGAGCTCAGCAACAATGTGAAGCGGACTTCGTTTATTTTGCTCACATTCACGTTTTAGGAAAGCATAAAATAGGTACTAAACTAATTATTTGACAGTTTGAGGATGTTACTGATTTCAGAATGACAATTTGATTATGTACTACTATTAATTTATCAACACAGAAAACAAATACTTGTTTCTCAATTTAGAAATGATATGGGGCTGGTCTGCTACAGCCCCCCTCTTTACGCCACGCTCCTTATGACTCAGAACGTCCTAAAGAAGACAGCTACTTGCTGAAAAAGGGGTCCACACCGCACCCTTGGAGCTTGCAAGCTCAGTGTCAGTAAGTGGCTGAGAATTACAGCAGTTATCTACTTCAGAGAGGGGCTCCCCTCGATGAATCTGATCCTCAATTTATCTCCAAAAGGAACACCTTTAACTCACATATATAGTAAAGGATTTGCACTGTCTACACAGTCGTTCCACTACCCAAGAGCACAGATGTGTTTACAACATCTTTTTTGGTTCTCCAAGGATTGCTCATCCACAATAATAGTTTGGAGTTGTTAGCAGTCATTCCACTTTGACAGCTAACACTTTTCATGACCAAACTTGTATATATGCTTGATATTTACAAAAGCGTTATTTTGATGGTGACATTTGTTTATATGAAATGAAAATAAAAATGAAACGTGTACCAATCCCAGCATGCTTTAGATATGTAGGGATTCAGTCATACATCTCTCCTAGACATATAAGGCAGATATAAAGTTCTTTGGTCATTCTCATCTTCCCAAAATGCTCTTTAATATGCAAAACAGCCAAAACCTGATTTGTTTTATTGATGCCACTTCACATTATGTTTGGTGTTTGTTTTAATCAATGCATACATTAACTGTGTTAAGCAATCACTTTCATATTCAAAAACACAAGATGCATTTTTTAAACCGTTGCAAAAATTAGGAGTTTCCCTTCAGAAAAGTAAAGGTCAATGATGCATCATTTTACAATGTTAAACACATGCCTATGCTTAAGTCAAGCACAGAGTTACCACAGGTGGTGCTAAAATGATGTTCAGAAGCAAGCTCTAATGTTCCTCCACTCATTTATCTCCATTTCAGAGGTCTGTGGCTGCCCAAAGGTGCAAGAATGATTATGCAAGTCTATGCAAAAAAGAGGAGCATACTTGTCCTTGGCACTTAAGGGGTTAAAGAAGTTAACATGGCAAAGAGTAAATCTGAATGCAAAAGTGCATCAAGAAACCTGTGAAAGGATACCGAAAGCCATAGAAGGGTGTGTGCCAAAGGTAAATACTGTTTGACAGCTGTAAAGGTGGCCCGTAAATATATACATCCAGCCATCTTTACAGAAGCTAAGCAAGCAAATTACATCTGTGCTGGGTTTATCATGTGTCTTTGATGACATTCTGCTGCACACTCAGTACTACCAGGAGTACCAACTGCAAATTACATCACACAATGCATAACTGATTTTTAGAAAAACTCTTTATATTAATTATATTTTAAATACAAGGTAGGACTTCAAACGACAGCAGGACATCTAAATCTATACCCACAAATTTCAAAATGTTCCTAAGTATTGTACAGTCCAACCAATTCTACAGAGTAAACAAACATTTAAAATGACCTTAAATGCAAGCCAGCAAGACCCATAGCCTAAACCACACACACAAAGGTAATATTGTGCTGGAATACTGAGACCATTGCTCAATTTTACTCTTGAAGTGTTGGGTATTTTGAACAATTGCACAAACATCAATGATATAAACAGTATGTACCACTTCATTTGTTATAAAAGGTGCTTGCATGGTGCAGCTACGAGGAATGCAGTTGCTTCCCACACATGAATGTTCAGGGTCACCCTTATCCATTACTCCATCGTGTGAATTCACAGCCAAAGATTCCAAGAACCTTCTCCAACTTACTCTACTCAGGTGTCTATGCCCAGGCAGAATTTACAAACTTCACTTGTGTTTTTTCCATATGTTAATGGCATTCCAGCCCAAGGCATTGGTGGTACAGTGGCTGCAGCAGGTAACTTGCTTTATTTCCATTTTGCCCCCTGCTAACACCAGAGCTGTAACCACGAGAAGGGGGTTGAGATCATTTTATTCAACATTCTTATAAGATGTGCCTGTAACACTTGCATGTATTTCATATGTAAACTTTACCATTTGACTAGACCGGATGTAGAAATGTAGTTATCATGCATTAATATTACAGTCCTATCTAGGTGCATTTCATAGAGTAACAGCGGGTAAATTGTGAAAGAAACCATATATTAGCATTTAAACCAGAATTCCTCATACCAACCTTCTCTCACTTGTGTCCAGTTGGCAGACAGATTATGTTCTTATTGCTTCCTCTAAAAGATTGTTTTTGGACATAACCAAAATGAACCTGTAGGCCCTTTAAGGGAGGTAACAATTTATTGGATGGATGGGGATTCAGAATTTACTCTTACACCAATAATAAGACTGACTCAGGAAGTTGGCCAGGCTTAGCTGTTTTATTTGCAATTATCTAAAAGAGGGAGTACAACAGACATGAACGGACGTTCGCTCAAGTCTCTCCATGTATTACATGAAAAAACATACATTTATACCAAAAACTCATCATCATCATCATTGACATCATACTATGTGGCAAAATAAGAAAACCTAAGTTGGATTGTGGTTAGTCTACAGGGAACATCTAGGCTTACTTTCTATGGGGAATAGAATCGTGATTGGATCTCTAGAGTCAGGTGGACAACTATGCCCACCCCCAGTGCAAGTCATCTTCAGTGTCATAAAATACACAATGTTTCATTGGCTTTCAAACTATAGGGCTCTTTGCTACGTGGCCCTCTATAATTGGTTGGCACACTTTTCTGGAATATTCCACTCACTAGCAGCACGCAAGCTGGTACCCCAGGTGCTTGCCGGTGGATTGATCATGCCTTCCCACCCTAATTAGCCCATCATCAATCATCACTCTTGCTGTCTGCTATTCGAATTGTCTTTGAACTCGGCCTTGCATCACTGCGCCTGAGAATAAAAGGGAGTGTGAGCACGTTCTTATCTGCAGTCTCGATGTAGCTTGCCCAAAGTCTATTTTCATCTACACCATGTGACAGGAGACCGTGTTTTAGCTCCTTTTTGTATTTAATACTATTAAATAAATGAAACTTGCCACTCAGTGCTTTTCCATTGCACCTCAACAGGCGCTCGCCTCGCTTCTCAAGTTCATTGTATCTTCTCGAATAGATAACCAGTTTTTTGGCTGCCTCAACCCATGACACTGGGCCAGACATGCCTTCTCGAATCTTCCTTCATTGTCAGCTGTCTTTCTCTGCTGCACCACACCTTCAGCCCTTTTGCTCATGGGGTCCTAGTTTGCTAAATTACAACGTGGAACATCCAGATTATATAAATATATATATATAAATATATGTATAGATTCCAAGAACCTTCTCCAACTTACTCTACTCAGGTGTCTATGCCCAGGCAGAATTTACAAACTTCACTTGTGTTTTTTCCATATGTTAATGGCATTCCAGCCCAAGGCATTGGTGGTACAGTGGCTGCAGCAGGTAACTTGCTTTATTTCCATTTTGCCCCCTGCTAACACCAGAGCTGTAACCATGAGAAGGGGGTTGAGATCATTTTATTCAACATTCTTATAAAATGTGCCTGTAACATTTGCATTTATTTCATATGTAAACTTTACTAGACCGGATGTAGAAATGTAGTTATCATGCATTAATATTACAGTCCTATCTAGGTGCATTTCATAGAGTAACAGCGGGTATATATATATATAGTGGCCATGTAGTAGTTATGGTTAAGTTGGTGTTTCCATAGGAAGAGCACTTTTTGGGCGGCTTATAACTTCACTCCCCCTGGACGAATCCTCACCAAAATTTGCAAAAAAAGTATATGGCCCACTCTGATTTTTTTTGCAAAGTGTGGTGACGATTCGTCCTGGGGGGCAAAGTTATAGGGGGGTCCCAAAACCTTTTTTTTCCCATAGACTGAATGGGGAAAATACTTTTGTCATGCCTACAGCCCAAACCGCTGGACGGATTTTCACCAAATTTGGACCAGAAGTAGCGGCATGGTCCCGAAAAGCGTGCTTTTGCAGATTTGTTGAAAATCCGTCCAGTAGTAAAAATGACCAAAAAAGTAGGTCATAAAAAATGTGTGATATCTGTGTTCGGTCCGCGGACACACTTCCCTGTTCGCTCCGCGGACAGTCTCCTGATTGGCCTATCAGTTTGTGTGGTGTCCACGGACAGGTGAAGTGTTCACTGATTGGACTGATTTTCGGTAGCGCCCGCCATCTTGGATTCGCGGACGTCCGCGGACAGCACAGTGAAACTTGGTTCAAAATTTGTATTTAGTAGAGTGTGTTGGTGTGCAGGAGTGTTTGGGGAGGGTGGGAGAGTATGAGATAGGTTGAAAGTTGTGTTTATTTATGTGGTAGACGTTCTTGTTGAGTTTGATTTGTCTGCGGACATCACAGGTGTTTTGGAATGTTCTAAATAAACTGAATGGGGGTGTTCTTAGGACTCAATATGTGTCCGTTTTGTTCGCAAGCAAGCTGAAACTGTTCTAAGAACACTCGCGGTGTCCGGAAATGTTCGTAAATAAACAAAATGGGGGTGTCCTGAGGATGCTGTCCGTATTGCTCTCTGGTAAGTTGAAAGTGTTCTAAGAACTCTCGCTGTGTCCTGAAATGTTCGTAAATAAACAAAATGGGGGTGTTCTGAGGACGCTGTCCGTATTATGTTTGTAAATAAACAAAATGGAGGTGTCCTGAGGACGCTGTCCGTATTGTTCGTTGTCAAGTTGAAAGTGTTCTAAGAACTCTCGCGTTGTCCTGAAATGTTCGTAGGGGGTGTCCTGAAGACGTTGTTCGTATTGGTCTCTGGCAAGTTGAATGTGTTCTAAGAACACTTGTGGTGTCCTCAAAATGTTTGCAAATAAACAAAATGGGGGTGTTCTGAAATGTTTGTAAATAAACAAAATGGGGGTGTTCTGAGGACGCTGTCCGTATTGTTCGTTGTCAAGTTGAATGTGTTCTAAGAACACTTGCGGTGTCCGGAAATGTTCGTAAATAAACAAAATGGGGGTGTTCTGAGGACGCTGTCTGTATTGTTCGTTGTCAAGTTGAATGTGTTCTAAGAACACTTGCGGTGTCCGGAAATGTTCGTAAATAAACAAAATGGGGGTGTTCTGAGGACGCTGTCCGTATTGTTCGTTGTCAAGTTGAAAGTGTTCTAAGAACTCTTGCGGTGTCCTGAAATGTTCGTAAATAAAGAAAATGGGGGTGTTCTGAGGACGCTGTCCGTATTGTTCGTTGTCAAGTTGAAAGTGTTCTAAGAACTCTCGCGTTGTCCTGAAATGTTCGTAGGGGGTGTCCTGAAGATGCTGTCTGTATTGTTCGCTGGCAAGTTGAATGTGTTCTAAGAACACTTGCGGTGTCCTGAAATGTTCGCAAATAAACAAAATGGGGGTGTTCTGAGGACGCTGTCCGTATTGTTCGTTGTCAAGTTGAAAGTGTTCTTAGAACTCTCGCGTTGTCCTGAAATGTTCGTAGTGGGTGTCCTGAAGATGTTGTCCATATTGTTCGCTGGCAGGTTGAAAGTGTTCTAAGAACACTCATAATCTCCGCGGACATTAAAAGTTTCCATAGGCCATAGTTGATATATTTGACTCTATGGGTGTGATATGCTGTGGTGGTTGTGGCCAGGGCATAGAGTGTTGGGTGCATGGCGGTTTGGCCATGCACCCAACACTCTATGCCCTGGCCACAACCACCACAGCATATCACACTTATAGTTGCTTATAACTATGGGTCAAAAACAAATTTATAAGGAACAAAGTTATAAGATACTATGGGTGTGATATGCTGCGATGGCTGTGGCCAGGGCATAGAGTGTATAATATACTTACTGTTTGGTTTAGTAACTGGAGTACATGTATTTCTTGTTCATTTCTGTGATAAAAGAAAATAGCATGTTAGTATTAGTATTTTGTAATGACTTATTACATTGTATAATCAACATATTTTTTTTGACCCTCATATTTAGTAGATTACAAACCAGAGTACTGTGCAATTTGCTCAGTTTCTGTGTTCGTTGCTAAAATCATTGGGTCCGTGGGAAAAAAAAATCCATGCTGGATTTAAAAAAAAAACCTTTTTCTGTTATGCTACAGTTTGTTTGTTTGTTTTCAGTGTTCACTTGTTTCTGGCTAATGCTTTATACATTGGCTTGTTGCATTTTTCTGGAGCAGTAACATATTATTTATTTGTTTGGATATTGTAAAATTTTGGAGCAGTTAGATACCAGTAGGCGTATTCTAACTGTCTATTTTTTGATATATTTTAGTGGTATTGATTTATCTGTTTGGATATTGTTACATTTTGGGACAGTTAGATACCAATTGGCGTATTCTAACTGTAAATTTTTTGCCTAATTTAGTGGTATTCATTTATCTGATTAGTTGTTGTCAAATCTTTGGGCAGTTAGATAGCTTTTGGAATATTCTAACAGTTTACATTTTTTACTACAAGTTTATTTAAGGTTTAAGTACAGTTTAGTTATCAAATTTTGGTTTTAAGAACATTAAATAAGTGTTTGTAAGATTTGCTGGTAATCTCTGCTTTAGAGTAATGGTACTATCATTATATTCAAACCATCCACATTTTTTTTTATATATGGAGTGTAGTGCCCTGAATTGGTTGTGGCTCCTGCGTGGTAGATTATATCTATTGTTGTGAAGGTTTTCTTACCAAGTGATATTTGACCATGTCTGAATCCAGTCAGCTTGCAGTTGTTTTTGGTACCATCTGCATTGTAACGTGGAAGTATTAGTATTACGTATTTACTATGTGTTTGTATTACTAACGTGGAGCGATTATCTGAATTGCAGATAGAACATAATCTACCATGGTTTGCATTTTGTACAAGTTGCTGAAATGGAATGGATTCACAATTAGGTATTGATATATATACGAAGCGTTCATTGGGGATTTGTTCTTGTGTCACATTGTTGCAGAGAGTGCATGTATGTTTCCACATGTATGAAATCAGGAAGATTTCATTTATAGGTATGTTTTTGTTTTCCAGTACTTGTAGTAAGTACATTAGAAATTCTTGTGGATCTTCCTGTGAGTTTATAGTGAATTTCACCATTCCAGCATAGTAGTCCAATTGTTGTCTTATTCCATAAACACTATACGTGTTGTCAGGATTGTTTGTTGCGTTTCTATGAAGTACTAACATTTGCAAACACAATGGGTCTGTACTGTGTAAGTAAATGTTGTCAACAATTGGTGGTAATTGAAATAGAATATTCATTGCTACATTTGCGTAGCAACTTACACCAACTATTTTGAGACTTTAAATGGACCAGGTAGTTCTGTATCTGACTGCTTTTTTGGAGTTTGTCTTCCTTCTTTGAAGAAGTACCTGGTTTACTTTCCCTAATTGATTCTTTTTTGCTTGTGGTACTTGATGAAGTATTAGTTTCTTTTACTCTCTTTGGAGGATTTGCAGTGACATCCTGTTGCATTTCTGCTTGATTTATTTTTCTTTCATAACGTTTTACTTTTTGTGGAACAGAATATGTGTTTAGATGGGGGATGTTTAGTGAGCAAATTCTATTGTATTCTAAAATGCAAGGAATATCATCGTTTACTTTACTTGCATCAAAGTTGATTAGAAATAGACCGTCAAGTGTACGTAAGCGTGATAGTGCTACATAGCTCATGCCTTCTTTAAAGACTGTGTTGCCAATATCTATCATTGCTTTGTCTAGGGTAAGACCTTGTGATTTATGAATCTTGACTGCGTATGCAAGAGTTAGAGAAAATTGTTCTCCGCGTACATACATGTCTTTGAAGAGAAGGAATCAAGCTGTTGAGCGTCCTATCCTTTTTACTTCTGAAAGTTTGTCAAAGAGAATATTGACAAACTGAATTTTGTTGTCATGTGGGTATGTTTGAAAGCCAACAACTGTACCCAGTGCTCCATTAACTAGTCCTTGGTCCACGTCAAGGTTACGTTTAAGCATTACTCTGCAATTTAAGGATAATTTTAATATCTTTTCTAAGCCTGCTGTGTTTGAGATTGATTTTTCTAAACTATTTAGTCTTGTTGTGGCTTGGTCACACATGGGTAGTGTCATACCAAGTACATCTAGTTTGTCTGTGGCGCTAATTTCCATTATTGGTTGCATTTCTTTACTTAACATTATTTCATTGAATTTGAATCAGCATGCAAGAGTTGGCATTAAGGCCATACAATTGACATTTTTGTGGGCTAATTGTTCCATAACATCTGTAGCACATGCATTATCGCCATAAAGTGCATGTATGTGCCGGGTTTTCAATGTTGCTTCTGCTTCTTTAGAAAGTATATCAACTTTGATACTTTTTAAGATGTTGGCATAAGTGAGATCTGCAGATTGCTGCATGTTTTCTGTTAATTCGCTGTATTGGAAATGTTGCCAAAGGTTGACATTTCCAATTCTGCCAACAGTTTTGCGGCAGAGTTTGTGTCCTAATGTTTTAAAAATAGGCTCACCTTTTACTGGTGTCAATTGAAGAAGATCTCCGAAAACAATAATGTGTTTTCCTGCAACGAGCTCTTCATAGTTTGTTTTGAGTACTTCTTGTAATCTGAGGTGAATCAAAGCCAACATTAGGTTGGAGACCATGCTCACTTTATCTATTAGTAGCATTTTCATTTGTTTCAATACTCTGCGTAGTTCCATTGTGGCTTCTGCAGAAAGTTTGTAATAGTCTAATTTGTTTTGGTGTTCTACTGGCAATAGTAGTAATCGGTGTAACGTGACACCACCTATGTTGTAGGCAGCTAAACCAGTGGGGGCAGTGACAACAGCTGACAGTTTGTTGTTTGTCAATTGTTGGAGGTACTTACTGGTGATTTTGATTATGAATGTTTTGCCAGAACTAGCTTCACCAATGACGTACAGTAGTATAGGTTTATAATTATGGCAGGAACATTCTTTATTTTCATGTTGTACACTATGTGCAATTTGTTTTGTTACTTCTTGAAAAATGCTGCGCTGCTCATTGTTTCGTTTTGATTGTAGTACAATTAAGTCTTCTTTATCTTCATACTGACACATGGTGTTTTCTACTTCTATCATAGCTAATTCTGCCTCATTTATTATTAATGGTTCTCCCAGTGGTTCTTGGCTTCCTGTTACAGGTTACAGAAGGTTGACTACTGTCAGGAGTTTCTTTATCTAGTTGGGCCTGGAGTTCTTCTTCGTGTTGCTGTTCATTGTGCAACATTGTTTTGTACTGTGTAAAGTTTACATCAGTTATAGTGCTTTCATTTGCTTTGAAAGCATTTTCATATGAGTCATAGTTATCTAGTATTTCATCTTCTTTTCTCCATGGTTTAAAGAGTTGTAGCAGAGACATGTAATATACGTCTTTATGTTGAGGAGTCTTTAATGACAATTTGATATGATTAATTAAATTTGGTTTGGTGAGTAACTAAGCTGCCTTCACAGTTTGTCACTCTGTATTCACCTTTTGTTTCATCAGGTTTTATATTATTTTTGTATGTGTAGTTTTGGGCTATGTGGTATAGACACATGGTTTCCAAGTATTACTTCTGTTTGGGTAGTATGTGTCCAATAAATTGTTTTTTAAAATGTCTTGGCTGTTGGGATCACGTTTGGCTATTGTTTCTATATCTTCGTATGATTTTAGAACTCTTTTTCTAGATTTAGCTGGACCAAGACTCAGCCATACTAGATTTACCATACAATGCAGTACCAGTTAAACGATCAGCTGCTTCATATGATCCACATTCTCTATGGGAGAGCATTTTTTGCCCAAGCTGTATAATTTCTGAGACACTGTTTTATCTGATGACAGGTCATTCCATAGGTCTTGAAGCTCTGTCTTTTCTGCTTTGTTTAAGTATGCTGTGACATATCGTGCAACTGCAGTAGAATTGTCTGCAATGTACTGCGCATCTATGTTTGCATTCCATAAGTGGGCAATGATTGCATTATAATCATTGATATATTTTTCTTCTTCTTTTCTTTTTATGTAATATATATTTTTAGGTGACTTACCTTTAACACTATGGGCCTCATTAGGACCCTGGCGGAGAGGGTTTTACGCCAGCGTAGTGCATGGCGTACCTCTCCGCCATACTACGAGTTCCCGTAGCGCCATGGCGGCCTTTTCCGGCTGGTTTTACCAGGCGGAGAAAACCATGGCGCTACGGGACCTCGTTGTTAATTACGCCACCGTATTTTACGGTGGCGTAATTAACTCCTTCCCCACTCCCATTATACCCTATGGGGCAAAAATGGGAATGGGGAAGGGCAGAATGGGGATTGGGGATTTACCGCCCCGCCAAGGTCGGAATGGGGCGGTAAATCCGCCAACCCCCATGGCGCTATCGGCGGCTTTCCGCCATGCTTCGCGGTGCATTTAGCACCGCGAAATCCGCCTGGGTCGTAATGAGGCCCTATGTCTAACTGAAGACATGAGGTTGTACACTTGACCTGTATTTGTAACTAGTCTAGGGAAACTAAATCAGCATTTGGTGTAGTATTTCCCTTTGTTTTTGTATTTGCGACGACAATATTTTCCACATTTGTGTCTTTGAAATTGTAAAATTTGTGCATGCAGATCACTATTTGTTGCTTCCAATGGAATTTCACAAGTGACATATTTTTCAATAAACTGTAAAACAGTGGCATCACTGTCTTGACCAAATTTAGGAGCATCTTTAATCCATAAAAGCATGTGGATATGTGGTGCTCCTCTGGCTTGGTAGTCTTTTCTCCAAAAGAAGTGTTGCACTTCTCCAAGGGGAGGAACAGTTTTATTACAAATAAAATGTAGCATAGCAATGAAGCGATGGTGAAAATATCTTGAAATATTAAGAGGATCCAAAGAACAAAGTTCTCCAGGTGTTAGTATATCTATGTTTGTTTTGTTTTTGTTTGATATGCGTAGGAAAATCTTCCCATGCATATTCTGCACAACTTAATGTAACAAACCAAGTGGGTGGGCCAAGGTTTCTGTTCATACAACGTACATCTCCATGACGTCGAAACCAGTACTCTTTAGTACCACGCATATTTGCTAAATGATTTGTAATATTTGATTGTAAAACCTCATCCTTTTGTTGCACGTTTTGTAATAATTGTGTAGCTGTCATATTTTGAAAGTGTGATCCTGATTTTAATATGTGTGCAATTCCGTAACATAAAGTTGCTAGTTCACTTTCAATGAGTAGGTGGAATATGTATTCACATTTTGTCTAAATCTGGGATCTTCAGAATACATCCATAATGAGCGGTATTCTGATGCTGATATTTGAATAGGTCTATCATCGTACCTTCCTCCTTTGCCAGTAGGAAAGAGTAGATGAAAAGCATGTGCTTCTATACTTTTTTTCCATATGCTGATTGGTGATCCTTTTGTTTGACGTATTTGGTATGTTTCCAGTGCATCTTCTATGGTGTCATTAGAGTGCAAAGGATGAATTGTACAAATGGCCTAAAGTATTTGATATTGTAGCAGGATCTAGGAGCTCAAATTGACCAGTTTCTTGTGTTTCTTGAATTATTTCAGTTGTATCCTTCAAGTTTTCTTCAATATTAATTTCTTTGTAATATTCATTATTCTCTTTAAGATATTGCAAGGCTTGTCTAACTTTATGTAAATCTGCCAGCTGTTGCCATATTTTTTTGTCTTTTGTAGGTACTCCATTTAATAAGATAATTTAAGATTGCTGCATTGGACGTTGCACTCCTAGAGTATGCACATTTTCTTTTAGTTCTAATGGTAAATAAACTACTTTTCCACGAATGCCTTTTACCAATTCAGAGGGAGGTAATTTTGCTGTTTTTGGTTGAAATGGGTGCACTGTTTGAATTATAATGCTCTCATATAAATTAAGTTGTTGTAGGGGTTTTGGTAGTGGGTATAATTCTAAATTATTTGTGATAGCACGTGAAGGAGTTTGGTTGTTGTCAAGTTTTGTAGTGCAGTAACTGCAAAGTATTAAGGGGTTAGTTATTTCGAATTTGTTTTCTGCTACAAGGTAGAGAGCTAATTCAAACCATTTACAATCTTCATTGTCTTCTATTTTGTATGATAGGTCTACAGTTTTTGTGTTACTTTTATAAAAAGTTCTGCGGCAACATACACACACATGGTTTGGTACTTCAGCTGATGTACTTTTAAATTTTATTATTTCTTTTTTGTATGTGTTTAGTAAAAGGTTGCCATGTGTAGAATTGATGCTAATTTGGTTTAAAGCTATTTCATTCTGTAAGTGGCTTTCACTTCCAAAATATTTTTTCTGGATATAGTCAATTTCTTCAAGTAGGTCTTTTGCTGTACCATGTAGAAGAATGTTATTTAAATTGGCTAGTGCTAAAGCAGGACTTTTAGCATAGTACAGTTGATAGACTAGATTTCTTATAGTTGAATGATGTGTTGATATCCTTTTGATATCATGGAAGGTGGTTTTACAAGTAGGTCCTGTAATGCAGGCCAATGAATGTCCTTGTAGTCCTGTGTACTTGCGCCCTGGACAGGTATCCATATTTTGCAGTAGTTTAATTTTGATTTTGTCTTTGCTTTTTACATATTGATTGAGGAATTGGCGTAAAGACTTGAAAAATTGTTTGGGAATGTTACACATTGACGTGCATGGCCATTTGTACACTAGATGTTCTGATTCAGTTGAATGGAGGGGTAATTCTAAGTTTTCAGGGCATTTTTTTCTAAGGAGTACTTCTTGTTCCATTATGGTATTATTCACTTTTTCATAACCTCGACCACTGCTATGTATGGTCATTGTATTTGTTTGCTTTTGTTTGTACGCTTCTTCATTAAAGTATGGTTCTGTGCTCATAGTGTGATTCCATTCACCTCCGCAGATACTTAAGAAGTTCTTTCTGTTGACATTTCGTTTATTGAGAAGTCTGTTTTGTAATTTAGTTATTAGTTTTGTTAGTGGTTTCATTTTGTTTAACACTAAAATAAATAACTTTCTTTTGTGAAGAATTGCACTGTCTATCAACGCTTCTAAGATTAATTTCCTACAATAGGTTTCAAGCATTGAACCTGATTTCTCTCCTGTTATTATAAGATTTATAAGATAAAATACTTTTCTTGGTATGCTTACTTTGCACTATATCAAATTTTAAAGAAGCAGTTTTATCTGTAGTGATAGCTGATTTTCTGTTCATTGTTTTTTGGTTTTGGTTTGTTTTACATTTTGATAGAGGAGGCAACGTTTTTTTACTTGAAACTTCTTGTGTTTCACTAAATGACTGTATTAGCTGTTTTGTTTCAACTTTTTTTACAAATTCTGCTAGAGATGGATGCTTATGTTGGACACATTTATTTTCATTTGCTCTACTTCTGCGTTGCTTTCTATGGATTTGATTTTGGGTAGGCATTCTTTAGGGTCTGTTGAAAAAAATAAAGAAGGTATGGGTTGGGGTGTTCTTCAATGTATGTGTGCTGTGTGCATGAGTGTTTGAGTAAGATGATAAAGATGTATGTAAGGGTGTGTGATTGTGCATTGGGAACTACAACCAGTAGGGATGGGTATTCTTGAATTTATGTGCTACTAAACTGGGGTTCAGATGACAGAAAAAAGTAAGCTAGTGGTGTGGAGAAGTACAAATAGTAAATCTAATGTATACAATTAAAACAGTTGTTTGTTCTATAATATCAAGATTCTAGCGGTTGAGTTGGGTAATTTGTGTGTCCAAAAATGGGAATTTGTGGGCCATTCTGGCTGTAAATCGCTGTTTAAGACATGGGGAATTTTGGACAGAATGGTGCACAATCTCTATTTTTAGGCACAGAAATAGCATGAATTAACTTTACAGTGTGTTTGAGTAATAATATAAATATTATGGTGATATTCTACTTACTTTTTTTCTAAAATAAACAGGTTACTTCTTAGTTCTTCTTTGTTCTTCAAATTCGGTTGCTTCTTTTAAGGAGAATGGTCTTCACTGCAATTGTAAAAGAAACAAATCAGTAATTTTGTTTGTATATTGCACTGTTTTTAATTTAGACATTGATTTTTTTAATTGAAATCCTCAGCGCCTTCCTCAAAACAATTAAAACTATCTGATTTACATAAGATACGTCGCACCAGTTCAATACATATCATATTTTCTTAATGAACAAATTGTATTGCAATTACTAACTGTAGCAAACAAAATATCTTTACTATAGGGCCTCATCACGACTTGGGCGGGAACCCTTAAAATCGGCGGTAACGCTCTTAGCGCCGATTTTAAGGGTCCATCGGATCACGACTCCAAACACCGCCGGCGCAATAACAGCCGGCGCAAGGACAGCTGGCTGTACAAGCGCCGGCCATAACAGCGCCAGGAACCCTTAGCGCTAAAACATCATCAATCACGAGTCCGGCGTAAGCGCTATTAGCGCCAGAAAAGCGGCGGATAATCTGCCGAAAATACCTCCAGCAAAAAGCTGGAGGTAACAGAACACAGGCCACAGCAATAAGGGCCCAGGTGGAAGCAATGCAAATCTGAGGCCTACAAAGGACCCACCCATGCACAACACACCCTCCCCAACCCCATTACACAAGCAGGAGCAGGGAGGAGACAGCAATGAGGGCCCAGGTGGAGGCAATGCAAATCTGAGGCCTACAAAGGACCCACCCATGCACAACACACCCTGCCCAACCCCATTACACCAGCAGGAGCAGGGAGGAGACAGCAATGAGGGCCCAGGTGGAGGCAATGCAAATCTGAGGCCTACAAAGGACCCACCCATGCACAACACACCCTGCCCAACCCCATTACACCAGCAGGAGCAGGGAGGAGACAGCAATGAGGGCCCAGGTGGAGGCAATGCAAATCTGAGGCCTACAAAGGACCCACCCATGCACAACACACCCTCCCCAACCCCATTACACCAGCAGGAGCAGGGAGGAGACAGCAATGAGGGCCCAGGTGGAGGCAATGCAAATCTGAGGCCTACAAAGGACCCACCCATGCACAACACACCCTCCCCAACACCATGCTGCCATTTGGAGCTGGGAGCCTTGATGTCGACTTCTGCCTGCGGCGCCTGGAGCTACAGAGGCCAGTCAACCAGGCCAGGGCACTGGGAGTGCAGGGGGCAGTGGGGATGAGGAGATGGAGGAGGAGAGCAGCACCAGCAAGGCGGCCAGCCATCCCCAGGGTCAGGCCAACACCCTGGGCCCTAACTGATGGTCAGTTGGTGACAGAATATTGGTTGGACAGGGCAACCATCACCCAGTTGCTGGGCACAATCCAGGGTGACATATGCAGCCGCATAGCCACCAGCACGGCACTACCTCCCCTAATGAAGCTTGTGTCTGTGCTTCAATTTCTTGGGACTGGCAGCTACCAACATACCGTTACCATGATGCATGGAATGGCCCAGTCCACATTCAGTGCCATGCTGGGACAGGTGCTTGATGCACTGTTGAATCATGTGAACGAACACATTGCATTGCCAGCCACACAGGCACAGGTGCACCAGCTTAAGGGTCAATTCTATGCCATTGCCCAAGTCCCGAATGTAATAGCAGCCCTGGACTGCACACATGTGGCACTTGTACCACCTCAGACACATGAGGCTGCCTACAGGAACCGGAAACAGTACCATTCCCTCAACGTGCAGATGACATGTGGCCCTGACCTCACCTTCAGTCACTGCTGTGCCCACTACCCAGGATCCACCCACGACTCCATGGTCCTACGCAACAGTACCCTGCCGGCGTACATGGAAAGGCACCAAGGCCAAAACACATGGCTACTGGGTGAGTACAAATGTATACCACAAAGCATGTCAATCCACAACTGATGGTGCCTGTCACAGAATCCATCATTCACAATAGTCAGCAGCATCACAGCAGCATACACATTCAAGCACCTTGCACGATGAACCTTGGACATGTCCAACACAGCAGAACACACCCATGCAGGATGTCAGACATGTGGCGGCACAGTGACATATGGAAGTCCCACCACAACAAGGCCTCCTGTGTGAGTAGCACCATGGCTCCCAGCACTGACACAGTACAGATATCCCACCCTGGCCATCCGACAGTAGTGAAAACCCAATCCATGAGCTGGCACATCCACGAATGCTCCACACATAAGTAGGCCGAGTAATGACAATGCACAACCCACAAACACTGTCCCCAAAATGGCCATGGAAATGCATGGATAACAGTACAGAATAGTGAAGAGCAGCAAATGCAACTGTAGCCAAATGGATTTGCAATGACACATGAGGCAGCCACTCCTGTCAAGCAGAAGTATATGGAAGGGCCCCCTCTTCCTGCGACAAGTGAATGAGTACTGTTACATACAGAAACATAGGTGTACCAAGTGGAGAGTACCCCATTGATTCAATCGTGCCCGTAGGACAGCACACTCCACAATGTTATAGGCCAAATGACAAATATGGCAAAATCACACTGATGACAGGGCTCTGTACACCCACTCGACTTACCTTGTCCCCATACCGGCTTTCTCTCCCCTGCAGGTGATTCGGGATATCCCCAGTACACGTGGCTCATGACCCCTGGGCGTCACCCACACACGGCGGCGGAGCGGGCATATAACCTTGGCCATGCCCGTACATGGATCTGCGTCGAGAGGGCATTTGGCCTGCTGAAGGCACGCTTCCGTTGCCTCGACCGCACGGGAGGTGCAATGATGTATGCACCAGAAAAAGTTGGAAGAATTGTACTGACACGTGCCATGCTGCACAACATCTGTTGTCGCAGAAATGTGCCACTGCCCCCAGATGCTCATGTGCAGCCACCTGAGGATGGTGGTGAGGGCGATGAAGTGCCAGAAGGTGTTGCACATGCACAAAGGGTTGGGCTGAGGGAAGGGAAGTTGGCCAGACAGGTATTGATTGATGGATTCTTTTAGAAATGGGTAATAGGTAAATTGTACATATGTCACTTCAACATTAAATTGCATTTGTAACAATCACTACTGTCCATGCATTGTGATTTTTTTAACATAATTTATTTTCCGTCCAACAAACCCCCCTCGCCCCAGTGAACACCCAACAATCCTCCCTCCCCCCAGTGAACACTCAACAATCCCCCCTCCCCCCAGTGTACAACCCCAAACTGTACAGTTGACTCATCAGGCCAACAACAATGATGCCATGCACCGCTAGGATGGGCGCGGGCGCTTCCCTCTCCCAGGACCCTCCGGTGTGCGTGCCCTCCGGTGGCGCAAGGACCGGTGCCTTGGAGATGGGTCTAGTGAACCCTCTGTGGGTGTGGTGGAAGTTGAGGGTATGGAAGCGCTGCACATCATGTGCTGGCGCATGAGGTTATTGGCCTCGCGTTGCTGTTCTGCAAGTGCAGACACTGCCTCCATGAATTCGCGGACTCGTTGCCCAAAGCCTGTCAGGGCAGCGGTGCATTGTTGCACAACTTGTCGTGTGCGGGCATTGTCCCGCGCAATGTACCGGCACCCATGCTGGATGGAAGTGCTCACGGCCTTAATGTGCCGGCTCTGGACCTTTGCCATTGCTTCCACCTTGGCCTGTTTTGCCTCAATGACATCCAGCCGGCCCATGACTGCTGCCCCTGTGACAAAGGCCTCTACTGGTGCGTCAGGTGGTGGACCGCGAATTGGGCGCTGTCAGGGGGGGGGCTGCATGGCGACATGCCACCACACTGGACAGGGCTGCCTGGCTCCGATCGATGGCCCTCTGGGCTCCCATAGGATGGAGTGTCCACATCGGGCTGTGGTGTGCTGCAGCCACGCACAGGCACATGGGGCCTCCCTGCCTGCTGTCTGCCTGGGCTTCCATGGGGTGTTGACACCCCTTCCCCATCACTACTGCTGTGGGAGTGTTGTGCGGTGGCATGATGCACACGTGGAGGTGTTGCTCCCACGTTGGGCTCCCATTCCGGCCTCTCTCCCTCGGCATCGGGGCTGTGGATGTTGGGTTCTGGTGAGCTGACGGTCGCCTCCCTGTGGCCATGTGGCTGCCGCTGCTGTCTGGCAGGGGCTGCGTCGGGGTGAGGTGGGTGTTCCCCGGTGTTGTCTCCCATGGGTGTGGCCTTTTTTGGGGGTGCTGGTGCTGGTGGAGGCACGGTGTTGTGGGTGCATTGTCTGTGTGGCCTCATCGCCATCATCACCGGGCTGTTGGGATCGACGTGTGCCTGTGGGGTACATAGGGGGTGGTTTTAGTACAATGCTACTTACATTTGTGTGATGCAGGTCATGCCAACAAGTGTGAATGAAGACAGTAACAATGACGCATTCAACTTGCATTCTGTTCAGTCACCATGTGGTGCTTGTTGTGGATGTGCATGGAGGTACACTGCATGGGAACGCGTGGTTGTGGTGGACTGCGCTCAGGCTTTTGTGGTTGTGTTGATGCACAGTACCACTCTACGTAGTTGTCCTATGGCTATGGGAGTCTATCCCCTGCCCCGGTCATTCATGCACTGCACGTACAGGTTCGTCTAGGCAGCACTACCATTCTAGGGATGTGGCTCTCACTTACGGGTGTATGCAGAGCCTCAGACACATGTCTTCACTCTCATTCAGATGCATGTATTCGGGGATGGGACTCATCTGCCGTTGGATTGATGCCAGTCCCTGCCTCCGCTTCACCAATGCCCTAAATGGTTCCAACGTCGATGACACCCGTCATTTTCTCCTCCCATGGTGTGAGGTCGGGGGGGTGGTGGCCCTCCTCCTGTGCCCCTGCTTGCACTCCTGTGCTGGGACAGGATGCCTCGCACTCGCACGCGCATGTCATTCAGCCGATGCGGCAGTCCTCCCCATCCCGGGGCACGCGCCCCCACTGCACTGACCCTTTCTGCGACAGATCGCCATATTTGGCCTCGGCGCTGGGCGCTGGTTTTGCACTGCTGCAGCTCATGGTGGTGCGTCAGTGCCTCATCCACAAGCACCTTAAGCTCCTAGTCACTGAACTTGGGTTTTCGGACCCTGTCCAGTGCGAACTTGCCCCTAGTGTGCTCCTGACTCATTATTAGGCTTCAGATTGCGTGGATGGCTTCCAGTGGCTCTGATATCAGACGGATTCTGATTTCCAAGATGGCCGCCGCTTTATTTCCAGTTCCGGCGTCGACGCGTTTCCCGCGCGCTATGAGCACACACTATGAGCGCGAAGTGGCGATAGCGCACGGTGCGCTGGCTTTAAGGGTTCGCCCTATTTGCGCTAACGCCTTGGACCGGGGCGCATGCACGATAACTCATGATCTGGCGGATTATCCGCCGGGTGCCTTGGCGTTAGCGCTATTTAGGTCCGGCGGATAATCCGCCACGTTTACCGCCCAAGTCGTGATGAGGCCCAAAATTCATGATGTACCACTGAATACCACTATTTCTGTAACTAAGCTCTTCCAGGTAATAGTGCCTCAAAGTCATGCTTAAATTAAAGTAATTAAATAAATAAAGAAATTAAAAAAAATATGTAATTGTATAAGTATTATTTTTTGAGATTTGAACATAGAGTGTGCTTACATGCAATTTTGTTTGAATATATGTTGTCTATTTATTTCAAAAATGTTAGTTTAACATGATTTGAGTGTGTGTGTGTATAAAGAAAGTAAATAGTATAAAGGTTTATAAGTGACAGTTGATTTTAGGAGATTGAAAAAAAGACAGTAGATTCATTTTACAGATTACACAAGCTAAAAGTCAGTTTGAAAATGTGTTAATGTACTGTACAGAAAATATGCATACCTGTAGTTTGTGTTCATGCATATGGATATGCATGGAGCTGCAAGTAGAAATCTTGGAGACTTGTACAGTATTTCTTGTAGATGGTGCTTGCCAATTATATGACATTTGTACTCAGAGAGATTCACAGTACATTTGCAGTACTGATCTAAGATGAAGCAGTTAGATGTAGAGGTCTTGAATGTGATTGGTGGATGGTCATGTGACTTCTTAGCTACATCCAATGAGGGAATGGCACAGAGAGTGAAGTGGAAATGGTAGAAGGGCTGTTCATGTTACGATATGTCCAAAGACATGGCGGTAGTTCGCGGACATCGGGTGTTACATCCGGGGATTTTTGGGTTCAGAAGTCATGCAAATGAGAATGAGCACTGAAAGGGATTGGTCAGGAAAGTTTAGTGGGTGTGTTGTACCAGGAGAGAGTTTCTCAGATACTCTTTTTGCTGAGAGAACAACAGATAGCTATGGCTGTGTGTTTCAGAAAACAGATTGTTTGGATTTTGGGAGATTCGTGGATACTTTGGTTGAAGGTGCATACAGAAAGCTGTTGAGTAGCTGTCGATCTTGGATTTCCACATGTGGAAGTACACTGGCATGGAGTACGTGGAATGAAGTGATTGGACTTGCTACCTCTCTGTGCTACTTTGGAGACAGAGCAACATCCAGACATAATTGTAATTAATTGTGGAGGGAACAGTTTAGGACATGTGTCTGGAATTTCTTTGCAATTTTCTATGAAAGAAGGACTTGGGAAGGTCATGGACATGTTTCCTAATTCTCAAGTAATATTTTCACGTATTGCGCAGAGACACATGTGGCTTCGTTCTTCTTCATTTGGTCCACAAATGGAAAAAGCAAGGCGCAATGTTAATAAGGCTGTTTGTGCCTTTCTAAGAGATTTTGGCATGTCCTCTTTTCACGATGAAAATATTATGTTTCGTAGTACATACATTTTTCGCAGAGATGGAGTCCATCTTACTTATGCTGGCAATCAGATTTTTCTGAGAAATGTACAAAATGCACTGCGACTTTTTTTAGAATTACAGCATCCATTTTGAAGTAGGTGTTGAGTATTTATAATTTTTGACATACAAACACCTCCCAAAGGCTCTTTTCAGAGCCACCACTTCCTCCCACAGAAAATTGCAATGGTTATGATAGGGTAGCACCCCATATTTTTAGATGTCCGCGGACTGTCCGCAGACTTCTAAAAAATACAAAGGGCCCTGCTTCATTTATTTTCACTTCTATTTTTTAACTGTGAAAGGCGGCTCTGAAAAGAGCCTTATTTTTTTTTTATTTTTGTTATTTTGTATTTTGTTTTTTTTTATACACAACACAATAGGAGAGGAGGAGAAAGGATGGTAAAGGGGGGGGCACCAACCACAGGGATAAGAAAGGGCGAGCTGAGAGAGGAAGATGTAGAGTGGGTTTTATTTGGGTAGTGAGCAGGTCTTCTCATGCTCTGAGACGAAAGTCTCAAAAGCACTGCGAAGTCGCTCCCCCCTGCAGAGTACTGTGTTGCAGTACATACATACAACTGTGACCCTTGAGAGGTAAGGGTAATCAGAATTCTGTATGGCCTGTGAGGCAGCTTGAGGAAGATGCTGTCCCACAGAGGTGGTCCTTGTGGTGACAGGATCAGAAACGGAGGATGAAGTAGAGGAAATCAACCTACTACGCTCCTCGCAAGGTACAACCGTGTGAATGCCCCCAGAGTGAAATGACCTTAGGTGTCACTTAATGGTGGTGGTCCCAAAGCTGTATGAACCATGCCTCTCGTGACTGAGTACCATTTTGCACTCATTGCAGGTGACACGGTTTGCACAAGCCTTAGGACCATTCCCATGAATGGTAAACAACCGCCACACCCAAGACTCACGCCTACTGCGGATAGTAGGGATTTCCTCTATCTCATTCTCGTCATCCTCTTCTTCCTCCTCTGCATCCTCACTCCTGTTCCCCTCTTCAGGCCCTTGGGAAGGGGGTGATGGTGGAGGGGGTGAGGGTGGTGCTGAAGCAGGTGCCGCACCAGGTGGCCGTAGCAGTAGTGCAGCCATGGATGCCATCTCGATGATGGTGTAATCTGCAAGTTGCAGGAAAAATAGCTGTGCTCTGAAGAATAGCCAGAAACACAATGCGAATAAACTCTAGGGCGTGGTCTTTTATAGGGGTGCTTGTATGCGGTTGTGCTATGGTGAGTTTTTATTGAGAAATAGTATGGATTACTTGAAAATGTACTTTTAAATTGTTCGGGGACACAAACAGTGTCCGCATTCAGAACACGCCATCAGCATGGGTACGGTCACATGATCGCTTCGTGAACATGTTCGCAAAGGAAGCGGCTGTCCGCAGGACACCAAATGCACGGACATTGGTTTGCGCATGCGCGTTGATGTTCTACGGACACTGTTCGGGTCCTGAAGTAATTTAAAGTGCCTCACACGTCAAACGACCATTTCTGGACACCGCATGTGCTCTAGAACAGTTTGAAGTTGGTAGCGAACAGTACGGACAGGTAGAGTGTTCTTCAGGACACCTCCATTGTTGTTTATTTACGAACATTTCAGGACACTACTTGTGTTCTTAGAACAGTTTCAACTTGCTTGCGAACAGTACGGACAGGTATAGTGTTCTTCAGGACACCTCCATTTTCGTTTATTTACAAACATTTCAAGACACCAATTGTGTTCTTAGAACAGTTTCAACTTGCTAGTGAACACTACGGACAGGTATAGTGTTCTTCAGGACACCTCCATTTTCGTTTATTTATGAACATTTCAGTACATCAATTGTGTTCTTAGAACAGTTTCAACTTGCTAGCGAACACTACGGACAGGTATAGTGTTCTTCAGGACACTTTAATTTTCATTTCTTTACGAACATTTCAGGACACCGCGTGTGTTCTTAGAACAGTTTCAACTTGCTAGCGAACAGTACGGACAGGTATAGTGTTCTTCAGGACACCTCCATTTTAGTTTATTTACAAACATTTCAGGACACCGCGTGTGTTCTTAGACCAGTTTCAACTTGCTAGCGAACACTACGGACAGGTATAGTGTTCTTCAGGACACTTTAATTTTCGTTTCTTTACGAACTTTTCAGGACACCGCGTGTGTTCTTAGAACAGTTTCAACTTGCTAGTGAACAGTACGGACAGGTATAGTTTTCTTCAGGACAACTCCATTTTCGTTTATTTACGAACATTTCAGGACACCAATTGTGTTCTTAGAACAGTTTGAACTTGCTAGCGAACACTACGGACAGGTATAGTGTTCTTCAGGACACTTTAATTTTCGTTTCTTTACAAACATTTCAGGACACCGCGTGTGTTCTTAGAACAGTTTCAACTTGCTAGCGAACAGTACGGACAGGTATAGTGTTCTTCAGGACACATCCATTTTCGTTTATTTACATAGATTTCAGAACACCCGCACTGTCCGCGGACATCTACATTGTTTTTTTTTTTTAAACGGAAACTAATTACAACACAATATAAAAATGTAACTTTATTTAAAATTAATTAATAATTTATGATAGAGAAGGTGAGGCAGAAACAGAAACAAAAACAGGAGAATTAGAGGTTTCAACATGATTGGTATCAGGTGAAGAAGGGATGGAAGTCTCCTCAAAACGCTTTGGGTTATGCAGAGGGTTTGGGGATAATTGACTGGTATATGGTGAGGGGGACAAGTACATGTGGGACAATGGTATGAGGTTTTTGTTTTAAAATGATCTTCAACAAAAGTTTTCAAATTATTAAAATTGGTCAACAATAAATCCATTTTTTCTTTTATGTTTTCAAGAGTGTTATCCGTAACAGTTTCTTCAGAGGTATTTTCTATTTTGGTATGCTCTGTACAAAAATAAATATATATGTTAAGTATATATCAAATAATAATAATTAAATGGTTTATATTGTAATGTGTGTACCATTAGCTTCACTATCTTCTGACATTTCGTCATGTGGGAAGTGCTCCTCTAGCCATTCCAGAGTACTAGACATTTCTGTGAGAAAAAAAAAAGATAATATTTTTTTTAATCTAATATAGAAAGTTTATAAATATATGAGTAAAATGAAGTACACTTACTATTTCAGGCAATATATGTTCTGAGAACTCTGTAGGTCTGGTCTTGCTCTTAGTTGTGGAGTGTCTGTGAGGTAATTATGTTGGAAGCCAATTTGTCTTCATTTGGTATATTCCATTTTAGAACATATTGGCCCTCATTACGACCCTGGCGGAAAGTGACTGACCGGACCGCCACAGCGTAAATAGCGTTTCCGCCATTGCACGAAGGAGCAAAGTGCGGCCCATTCCGACCCATCGGGCACGAGCACCACGGCATGGCGGAAGTGCAAAGTCCGCGATGGCGGAAATGAACCCAAAACGGCCCACACCGCCGCCGTACGGCGCCCTAGGTGCAATACCGCCACCCATCACAGCGGACACCGCAGTGTGCGCCTACCGGAAAGTACGGTGACCGGAAATATACGGAAACGGAAGTTAAAACATGGGCCCGGAACGGGAAACATCCCGCCGTGCACCTATAAAACCACTAAAACCACACAACCACTAAAATCACTACCCTGAGACACACCCCAACCCGTCATCCACCCTAGCGAAACCAAGAAAAATGGGAAAAGTAGCGAAGAAAGCGTGCGACCGCAAGCGGCAGGTCCACTTCTCCCGTGAGGAACTCACCGTGCTAACAGAGACCCTCCAGGAGAATGCTGCCGTCGTCTTCTGCACGCAAATGACCAGGACGGCACTTGCAAACAAGAAGGCCATATGGGCTCTGGTGGCACAGCGGGTAAGTGCGGTGGGGACCGCACCCCGCACCCCACAGCAATGCCGTAAGCGATGGGACGACCTGCGGATACGCGTCCGCAGCATACTCTCTGCCAACCGCAACATTGCCACAGCCACCGGGGGAGGTCCTGAATCACCCATCAAGTTGACCCCCTGGGAAGAAATCTGTGCTCCACCATCGGAATGGAGAGCATAGAGGGAGTCGGAGGGATGGAGAAAGGAGTGCAGACATCCGAAGATTCAGGTAGGTGGGCCAAATAAAACAATGCCAAATCCACAAAGTCCATCCATGTGAAGTACCATGCGTCCACATAGTGCAACAGAAACACATGTCCAGGAGAACGGCCACACACATCGGCCTGATAGCGCACGTTAAAACCCACAATAAATACATAAATAATTAAAAACCCCTAAAACACGCACTACACGTGCAGCAGGCACACCCTAACTGCAGGCTGCCAAACAACTGCACCCTCACTCCACACACAAATGAAAGCACCTCCAAGGCCCCGACCCAAATCACCCTCAGGTACCACCCCAATGCATGTGATACAATGCCATTCCAATTCCCACAGACCCATCAATAACCCTCGCCCTCCTTTACTCCACCACAGGGTCCGATCCAAACGACGAGCTTCAGGACACCCCTACCAGCACACCTGCAAAGAGGGCCAAGACCAACGGCCAAAGACCCTCCACCTCAGCTGCACGCATCAAGACACGGCAGCAGCACAAATCAGGTGGCAGCACAGAGGAGGGAACATCAACAGGCACCCCAGCAGCCAGCATGCCCACAACACCACCACCACAGGTCCCCCCAACGGATGCCACAGAACGCACTGCCTCCGGTGGCAGCAGCACCATAGGTGACACCCCATTGATGGCAGCATGCTCCGACACAGAAGACGGGGATGTCGAAGTCAGATCCATCCATGACCTGTCCCAATCCCCCTGTCTGTCCCATCCCGTACAACATGAGGATACCACGCAGGGGCACCCACAAGACGACGACTGGCCATCCCCCACAAGCCCTGTGGCAGGGCAACATGAGGACAACAGCCCCTCTGTGACACCCCCGCAAATGGCCATGGCCCAGCAGAGGCAACAGTCCCTCGACCAGTTAATCGTGCAACAGCAGCAACTGGCCACGCTCCTCAAGGACCATGCCGATGAATGTGGGGGCACTAAGGCAGACATAGAAACATCAACTGAGACACTTAGGGCAGAAATGGAGAGAGGTACAGAGACACTAAGGGCACAAATGGAGAGAAGCACCGAGAGCCTGAGGGGGGAACTGCATGCGACGTCCAAGGACGTATGTGCCGAACTTGCCGCAGTGCGCCGTGTGCTCACTGAGCTCTCGCAAACCCTTAGGGACATGCATGGACGTGAGCAGGCAGAGACATCATCCGTTGCAAGTTCCGTCCAGGGCAGCCCCCAACGTAGATCTGGGAGGAACCTGCGCTCCACAGGCAGGGGTGCCCCTGATACCCGCAGAGGGGGCTTGCAATAGCGACTGCCCACTGACAATGAGCATCTTTGGACACTGGTGTTCGGGGGGGAGGTGGGAGGGTGGAGGGGGTGTGTTGGGCTCACTTGGGTGGCGGGTCGATAGGGTGTACAACATGATATCACATATGCCATAAAAAGTGCACGATCAACCAATGAGATGTGTGGACATTGATCTTTGTGTACTAGGCCATCATAGGCGTACAGTCCATATTGTGCATGTCCCAGACACACACAGTGCC
Organism: Ambystoma mexicanum; assembly: GCF_040938575.1. Taxonomy (NCBI): domain Eukaryota; kingdom Metazoa; phylum Chordata; class Amphibia; order Caudata; family Ambystomatidae; genus Ambystoma; species Ambystoma mexicanum. The sequence continues at coordinate 1,095,891,891 of NC_090929.1, forward strand.
ACGAGTCCCGTGTCCATGTATCAGCCACCAGGCGTGAGTGCTAGAAGCATACATCAATGAGATGCTGACGAATGTCACGGGCCTCCGGTGCCTCGCAGACTCCTTGAGGTGCTGCCACATCCCCACCCTCATCATGACCATCATCAGGTGCTTGCAGTTCTGCGTCAGGGGGCATGGGCACATTTCTACGTACGCACATGTTGTGGAGCATGACACATGCCATCACCATCTTTGCAACCTTCTCATGGCGGTACAGGAGTGCCCCGCCAGACCTGCTGAGGCAGCGGAAACGACCCTTCAGTAGGCCGAATGCCTGTTCAATGACTACACGGGTACGTGAGTGGGCATGGTTGTAGTCCTCCTCATGCTGGTCCTGTGGGTTCCGGACTGGTGTGAGGAGCCATCTCTTCAGTGGATATCCGGCATCACCTGTATGTGGACGAGAAACGTATGATGTGGAATGCCATTGCTACCTACGCACACCTCCCCCCCCCCTTCCTGCCAGGTCATTGCCGCATCACATACCCCACATCATCATGCATGAAAAGAGACTCACCGAGTAGCCAGGATCTGTTCCCTGCGTGTCGCTCCATGTAGCGTGGTATTGTAGAGTTCCTCAAGACCATAGAATCATGGGTTGATCCAGGGAATCGGGCACAACAATGTGTAATGATCCTGTTGGAGTCACACACCATTTGTACATTCAGAGAATGAAATTGTTTTCGGTTGCGGTACTGGGCCTCCATGGCATGTGGGACGACCAATTCCACATGGGTGCAGTCGATGGCACCAATGCAACCCGGTATGCCGGCAAGTGCATGGAATCCCACTTTTGTGTTGGTAATTTCCTGCTCCGAGCGTGGTAGGGAGATGTAGTCGTCTGCGTGCTGCAGGAGGGCATCGAGCACTTGCAATAGTGTCCGTGAGAACAGTGGCTGAGAAATGCCATGCAACTGTCCGACTGTGTGCTGGTAGGTGCCTGTGGCCAGGAAGTGGAGTACAGACACCACCTTCAGTAGGGGTGGGATGGCGGTTGGGCTATCTATCATGCTGACAAGGTCAGCCTGTGTCATGTCCACAATGGCGGCTATGGTGTCCCGGTCCAGACGGTAGAGGGTGTGGATCTGCTCATCAGTGAGGTTGAACGGATGTGCTCGGAGGCGTGGGATTGCGGGCTGCCTGCGTGGTGGTAGTGGCTGTGCTGGCGGCCCTTGCTGGCCCTGCCTTGGCCTCCTCCTCCTCCTGCGTCTCCTCCGTGCGGCCGGTTGTAGTTGGTGTTCGTCTTCTTCTTGGAGTTGGAGTACTTGCAGTGCTATCAGGTCCCCCAGGGCCAACATCGCGAGTCCTGCCGGTAGCATTTCGGTGTGGTTGTGGGAGGAGACTGGCTGTGCAATTTATGTGTTTTCAGGCTGAATGGCCTCCACCTGTGGTGATTCATTCCACCTGTGCAAACTGCTCTCCCCTTTGGCCGAGCACGTCCCGCGCACAACGCTGCAATTCGTGGAATGGCATCTTGCTATTGCAATCATGTATTTGTACCCGATGGCCGTGTAACATTGGTTGATATGTTCATTCTGCTGTGGTCCCATTGTTTCACATACTATCTGTGCAGTCGCGAACAGAGTTGTGAAGGGTCAGTGGAACGTAGTACTCGAGTAACGGTGGGCCCTCATTCATCACTGTACCGAGTTGCAACGACGGGCGGGGCGTCCCATTCGTGGGTGAAGGCAGTTGCCATTTTCACACACAGCCGCACTCGATGGATTAATTAGTGTTTTCAAACGGCCACAGATGCCTCTTCGACGTGATGTTGCAAATGAGGAATTCGAAGGGCGGCGCTTTCGGTTTTCAGCTAGCGGCGAGGAGATGCCCACAGGTCTGACTGCAAATATAACGTTCTATTGTTCAATGTCCTTGGGACAGGGGCCATGGCGAGTATGCAATGATTGATATGAATAGTATGGGATGCGCAATAGCGTAGTGGACGATAAGGCAGGACGTTCCCAAATACATGTTACTTCACTACACTGGAATTACGGGCTGGGGCACTGTGGATTTTGCAGGCCGCATAACGCACAGACTCAATGGATATTTCTAATGTTATGTGAGTAAATATTCAGGCGTTTTAATCCCGGGATGAGGGAATGATGAATGGATGCATGGGCAGGTGATTTGATACAGAGTTTGCCATGTACAGGGCTTCTTGGGATCTATCCGCCTCCCCTACGCTATGTGATGTAGGGCTGCCATAGTGGGACCATCGTCTATCTGGCCTTGTTGAGCCCTCCCTGTCTCGACGCGCCCTCAGACACTTGTGTCCATGCACGTTACCAATCCCATCAGATGGATTCTGTTTTCACAGGCGCATGCACAGGTACACTCGTTTGTGATGGTGTTTACACCTCGATATAGATAGTTATGAGTCGCAAGTGGTTTTTGGGTGGTGATGGACCTTTGGAGTGGGCTAGCATGCATGTGGCTGTGGATTTAGTGTGATCATTGCAGTGAGTTGTTGGAATGTAGTACTGATGGCCATTCTGTTCTTTTTCTTTTCTTTTGGTTGACAGGTATCTCCTCCCCTTTTGCCACTGCCATCTGTATGCCACTCCTGCAGATGGGTTTTACTCCCGACACCTGCTGCTTCGTGTTAATCAGTGGAGCAGCATTACGATCTTATGGGACGATCGCCAATGGGCCACATGCCCTTACGCAGTACTGGTGGCTCGGAGCAACATTTCGGCCTTTCAGCTGGACTAGTGCCTCCCCATTGGGACGGCCCTGCGGTTCTGTGCGCTTCCATGTTGCCTTTTCGTACGTGAATGTGGCTCTGTGTACCATGAGGGAACAGGGCGTCACACAAGTATTGGCTGGTCATTTCTTGCGGATGCAGCACACAATGGTGAAATGTGTTTTGGAGTTCATGGCCTGATGGCTGTATGGGCTTGGTGATTTTGATGTGCATTAAATTTCTATTCTGATTTGGCCCGTGTAGCGTTCTTCTTTGCAAGTGATGTGGCATATGCCTATTTGGGGGGCGATGTATTGTGAGGAGATCTGCACTGGGTTCCAGCTTCGGAGTTTAGTTGCGTGGTACTGTACTGGGCGCGTTTGCCTACGAAGCCCGTGAGGTCAGGGATGGGGGCTGCCAATATGACAGTTTGAATGTTGTCATGCTCAGGGGCGGGGGATTGGGTTTTGTGTAACAGATGCCGGTCAGCCAGGTGGACTGGTGGAATGATGTGATTTTCGGAATATTGCTGGTCACAGGTGCCTGTGTTTGCGTGCGTTTCTTGGTGGGGGACTGTGGTCATGTCCATTGGGATGGCTTCTGTATTCGTGCCATCTGTGCCCTGCAGCTCCCATTGGCCCCTGTTGTGTTTCTATTGTTCGTTGGCATGCATGGGTGACTTGTACATTTCACTGGTTGCATTGTGGCTTCGTTGCACCTACGGGGAGTTGTACTTTGTGGGCAGGGAGCGGTGTACGGGCACTCAGTGGGGCCGTTTACGGTTGATTCGCGATGCCGTACTTCTCACCATGGCGGAATGGTGCATTCCGCCATGCTTGATGGCGTTAGGTACATGTCCGCTAGGGTCGGAATTGGCGTACCGTTGCGCCATGGTGGTGTTTACGGTTTGGCATGGCGCGCGCGCGCGTGCTTGGTGCAGTTAGCGTTGGCGTTCACTACGGTGTCGCTAATGGCATCGTACTTTGCGGTGACGGGTCATAGTCGCACCGAGCGCTATTCGATGGCGGTATTGCATTTCCGCCATCGTTTTCCGAATTCCGCCAGGGTCGTAATGAGGGCCATTGTATTTAAATGAATGGTTAGTGTGTTATATATATGGGTTACATTTCTTATGTATTACTACATATAATATGTATGTGTGCTACTTTGTGAATTTTTTAAATGTTACTATCTTATAATATAACAATTAAACATACCCCCCAGACTTTTTAGGTAGTGGTAGTGTTGTCCAAACATGTCCGTGGACATCAAAAAAGTTCGCGGACATCAATTCAGTAGAAGGGGTTCAGTATGTTCTATATTACATGTACATAAAGTCAAAGTTATTATTGTTAAGCTTTGCTACTAAAAACCTATGAAATTCAGTGAAAAAACCTTGTTAAAGGGACGTTATGGTTAAGTTGCGCTACTAAAAACCTATGAAATTCAGTAAAAAATCTTTGTTAAAGGGACGTTATGGTTCCAAGTAAAACCGAAAAACCCCTGAAATTCGCCAGTTATGGTAAGCTAAACAACCATAACTCGCGCCACCACCGTGCACTGCTAAGACTAACACCCACGAAAATAAAGATGACACCACAAATGGCATTGATGACATCACTGATGACATCACATGTCTGGCTCACTCTTATTTCTTTTGCTGACATATCTAGGCCACATGGTTTTCTTCAGTAACAGTTAGAAACTAAAAATGTTATTTTATTTGTAGACATATGCTTCAAGTAGGTTCTTACAGTAATTCCCTTAGAGTCCAGTCACATCATATGAAACATATACATAGGGGAAGACACAAGCTTGAACGACAGCAATCCTTTTTGTGCATAAAGATAATCAATAGAGTTATGAGCAGTTTCTGATAGTTTTGTTGTTTTTTATGGCTGTACTTTCCCTGTATGTGGTCACATTTGTATACATTGCACTCACACTACTTTCCTTAGGGTCCAATCACATCAAGTGATACATATACATAGGGTAAATGGTAGCTTTGAAACAGAGCAATCATTTATTTGCATGAAAATAATCAGTTAGGTTATGAATTGTTTCTGCTACTACTTATGCTTTTTTTGCTAACTTCACTTTCCCTGTATATACCCATATTGGTACGTGTTCTTGTCTCTTTGTGTTGCAATTATGTAATACATGGGTTTTATTAGCTACTTATTACATATTTCACAGTACACAAAAATCTATTAAGCAAACAATTATCATTTCATTATTCAACATATTAACATTACGAATATTATACCTTCATCTTGTACGCTGCACACAATGCTATGTTTCTGCATGAGTAGCTTAGTATACTAGATAGAACCCCATAATAGAATGCTATTTATATCAATGCATCGTTCAATGCACTAATTAGGGTATGATATTTATTGCAATGATCCTTGACACTTTTTTCGCAACATTATAATAAGAATCCCTTGTACACATATCTCATGAAAAGTGCATACACATGTGATGTCATCGGTGATGTCATCAATGACATTTGTGATGTCATCTTTGATGTCCTGGGTGTTAGTCTTAGCACGGCACGGTGGTGGCGTGAGTTATGGTTCCTTAGCTTACCATAACTGGCGCATTTCAGGGGTTTTTCAGTTTTACTTGGAACCATAACGTTCCTTTAACAAAGTTTTTTCACTGAATATATATATTGGCGGCACCGCTTACAGTCTATCCACTATGTATAGCCAGCCTTCATGATTACTTAGTCTACTTGCGTTGCAGCATCTGCACAGTTATAAAGTGATTTGCATTTTCTGCAGTGCTCTTCGCACATACAATCTTCATTCCCGCACATGAAATGTTACTCAATTCTTTACTTTGTCATCAGATTCTATAAGGTCTATATACTTTCTTCCTTGGAATTTCCTCTTGGCGCGTCACCTCTGCTTCATGTGGCGTCACCAGTCTCTTGCCATTGTCACTTCACACTTCTTCAGGAACCTCCTTTAAGAGACTGTGATTTCTCTGTGGGTACATCATGTAGGGCTTTCTTAATGAATACCTGGTTTCGAGTATCCTTTGTGGGATAGGTACCATTATCGGCGTCGTGTATGTCGCAATTTCCAACTTCCAACATATAGGCAAAATAGAGGCGAGTCTTCCGGTAGAGGAATTTGGCTCCTCGTCTACAGAAAGTAGACAATTAGCCGTAACAATTACATCTAGTGCGCTCAACTATAGAACACACTGCCTTGGGCAGCCGAGATCTGAAAGCACACTTTCAACTAACATAGCATAGAAGATGACAAGCTTGAATTAATATAGAGGAAGCAATAACTTTATAATCCCTGCAACCTTAAAAACATCCTCATAATGTTATGGAGACAAAATGGGGGTGAAGGGGCGTAGTTTGGACAACGCGGACAAGGTTTGTTGAAGGGGCGGAATCTGGCGAATGGGCAGAGCCTGGCAGAGGTGGAGAATTTTTTTTGGGGTGGGGGCATGCACTTATTTGGGCCTAGGGCAGCATAACGCCTAAATAAGCCACTGCCCAAGAGCACTCATCACATTTCGAAAAAAGATAAAGCAACACCAATGTATCTTTGCACATGCAGGTATGATGTTTCTGCCTTCAAGGACATTTCACACAGTTCGATTTTTCACACCATTGGACTTAACTCAGCTAAGGCCACGAAAGGCCTAGCGCTGTACACAATTGCTAAATACAGTTATTCTATGCATTAACCTTTTCTTGGCACGCCCAGGCTATGCTGCAAAGGAATGACAGCACACTGATGACATCACATGTCTGGTTCACTCTTATGTCTGACAGCACACACCCCGCTAAATTTAGATTATGTTGATGTCAGATTTTGATGGTGTGGCAAAGAACTGTGGCCATAACTCAAGTCAGATGTGATGTGGTACTTAGAGAGACTTGCATAGTAAGACACATCATTTGTATTCAATTCTATGGCAGTGGAGCGGTGGCTTCCAAAAACATCCAGATCCAGATGGCTCTGAGGGAGAACATACTTCAGCGCACATCAACACTTTCAGCCAGGCAGGCAGCCAGAATGCATGGGATTTAAGAGCAAGTACATTGTAAACCCTTAAAAACCTAACTTGGGGATTGTGGTTTGACTGCCTTCCGAAGACAGCATGCAGCACACAACCCGAAAACCTTCCAACGCATAGGCATATCACAATTAGAAAGCCCCTGAAATAATATCAATTGTTGAGCAAAAAATGAACATTTATGGTGCAAATGTAAACCACAAGGACGAGCGCAAAAGGATTTTGAGGAAACACATTTCCCCAAAAGGAATTGGAAAATCCATGAAAAGTGTGCACTTTAGCCATGAGTAGAAACTCCACAGCGTGCTGCCTGTGTTCTGTTTCCCTATTTGTCCTAATATTGCCCAATGAATACATGTTCGATGCTGCCTGTGCACTGCCCCCACACACATGCAGCCACGCAGACTCACTCCCAAACACGCACAACACATAATGTTACGACAGACACATGCGCACAAAACCCCTTCCTATTCCCACACGAGTATGCGGTGCTTAGGCTGTCACATACGTGGGGGAGAACATAACATGCAAGACAAGTCACGTGATGAGGTAACCCCAGCAACGTTGGCAGCCAGGCCTGTTGCCCTAATAATGGGGCACACCGCGAGGCAGCACTCTCGGTCTGCTCGCCTATTGCAAGGCCAGGATGACTGAAGGGGTGGATCGGGATGTGGCGTGGAGAGCGAGGTATTGGGGGCAGGGTGCAGCTCCTTGCCTCCACCTTACGTCCAGGCAGTGGCGTCGCCAGGAATCAAGTAAAGGAGGGGCACAGAGGGGGCCAAAGACAAAAGTGTGGGGGCCACAGACAAAAGTAGGGGGGCCGCATATAAAAGGGCAATGTGTGACGTCAGAAGCCCTCCTGCAGAGAATCTTTTGTGCACACCACCACGGGCCACACCCCTTTTGTGCACCTCCCCTCCCATCAGAATGTATGCACTAAACCATGCAGTCACTAATGATCCATCATTAGCGGTTTTGTGCACTACAGTCTAATTGGAGGGGCTGCTCTTGGCTGCAGGGTGACTTAACAGCTCTCTATTGATGTGCTACAGCATTGACTGTGGCCCTGTGCGTGTGCTGTACTGTCCAACACAGCACTGCAGACAGTGCAGAGAATGTAGCCCAGCTGAGGTGGGAGGGGGTACAATGGGGGGCCGAGGATTTCAGAGAGGGCCCGTAGCATCGCCACTGCCTACGTCTTCCATGGATACAAATGGCAATCTTGTTTGTTGATAAAACATGTGAATCATTCACCAGTCTAGACAGGGCTCTAGCTCTTCCCGTCTCTCAGTCTCTCTCTCTCTCTCTCTCTCTCTCTCTCTCTCTCTCTCTCTCTCTCTCTCTCTCTCTCTCTCTCTCTCTCTCTCTCTCTCTCTCTCTCTCTCTCTCTCTCTCTCTCTCTCTCTCTCTCTCTCTCTCTCTCTCTCTCTCTCTCTCTCTCTCTCTCTCTCTCTCTCTCTCTCTCTCTCTCTCTCTCTCTCTCTCTCTCTCTCTCTCTCTCTCTCTTTCTTATGCCATGTCTCTCTCTATCTCTATGTGGGTGAGGCTCTTGTTGTCAGGTGGTCAACATGTTGGAGCCACCCCAGCTATTGCGGACCGTTTTGTGACCAGAGAAAAAAAAAAGAGATCTTGTTGAAGGGGTGGTTTGTTTGCAAAAGCAGTTCAAAAACAAAAAAGTCAATTATTTAAGTTTTTTCCAGTTTTCCATTGTAAATTGACCCTTTATACAAAACATACTGCTTGTGTGTAATGATCACTTCCAGAATATATTTCAGTCATAAACCAAATATTGCACTTGTGTTACTGAGCAAAACACATTGGGCCTCATTACGACCCTGGCGGCCGCGGTATGAACGGTGCCAGTAAGGCACCGGCACCGTTCATACCAGGCCGCCTCATTACGAGTTTGCTCGCAGGTGGCAGTATGCACGTCTGGTCTGGCCAGACGTGCATACCGGCACCCGCGAGCAGACCAGGATGCTAACAACAGACTCGTCATTAACGGGTCTGTTGTTCGCCTCCTCCCCATTCCCATTGAGCCCTATTGGGGCTCAATGGGAATGGGGACGATCCGGGTCCCGAAAATGGGAATTACCGGGCCTGCAAAAGTCGGAATGGCCCGGTAATTCCCTTTTCTCGGGGACCCGGACACGAGTTTGGAGGTAGCCATGCCGGTAATGACGGTTATCGTCTCAAGATGGGCAGTCTGTCAGACTCCTATTGTACTGTTTCATAATGCCCCATGAGAAATAGTAACGGGACAAAGAACATCAGCTCACGTCCTGGCTTTTCATAACATCACAGAGCATTTTGGGAACATAAGAATGACCACAGATCTTAATATTTGACAAATATGTCTGTGATAAATGGGGTGTTTACTTGAATCAATGAGTGCATAGTGCACACTGGGCTTGGTGATCATGTAGTCTTTCACAGCACGCACTCTAACATTAAAATGTTTGTACCATTGAAGATTAGATACCAGTTCAGACAGCCTATGATAAAATGGCAGCAACACCAGTCAGCCCACAGAGAACTACCCAAGCAATGTTTCCTTTACACATGCAGAATTTATTCAGGTTTTAGGTTAGGGATAGCTATGCACATGCTCAGTTCCCAAATGTACAACCAGTGTGATGGTGGTTTAAGAAAAATGCATGAAAAACCCAAAACTTTGTAGCTGAAATTTGAGAGTAGAATAGACTGTTTCAGCTAACAATCCTCCGATGCTGCAGTTACACCCAGTAACTATCTAGGTCACCTTCACTTCATAGCCACTGAGGTATGCATTGAGAGCATTATAGTTTTTTAAACAAAGGAGGGAGAAAGGGGGAAGGGCATACGTTTGCAATTGTTGTGCGTACCCTATTACCCAGACATGCTTACTTTTTTGGGTATTGCTTGCATTACATCACACACTTTCTATTACCCACACAGGTTGTGTACTTTCAAACCAGACCAGATATATGCAAAACACTGGTGCCTGGATTCACTTTGATGCCGTGTTGAGGTGCTTCTCATCACTGCAGTCATTTTCATTCCTCCAGACCATTACACATTTCAGAATTCTAGTGAGGAAAGCCATGGAACTTATGTCAGTATTTTCTGCTGTGATGAATGAAGCATGCACTTTTTATCAAAAGGGTTTGAGAGTGGACTTTAGAATACTGCAGACCACATTTCGATTAGCAGGGTCGGACTGGGCCTTAAAATTGTCTCGGGCACCCATGAAAAAGTGTCCCAAAGTTGCAAATGGCTATTCATTCCTTTTCTGACACTGGGCCTTATTACAAGTGCGGCGGTAACCCGGCCGCCGGACTGAAACACTGTTTCCGCTGCCTGATATCCCGGTGCCACCGGGACATTACAAGTTCTGGCGGCCCGGGATATCAGGCGGCGGAAAATGTTAGTCCCCATTCTCATGGAGCCCCATAGGACCCCCATAGGACTCCATGGGAGTGGGGTCACGGAAGCACCGGCACCATTGCTAATGGTGCCGCTGTATCCGTGGCAACTCTGCTGTCCGGGGCCATTGCGCCCGGCAGGTCATACCTGCCGGACACACAGGCCCAGGATAGCAGAGTTGTAGCCTGCCGGTCCGGAAAGGGTGCCGGTATGTTCCTACTGGCACCCTTATTTCCGGACCAGTAGACTCGTAATGAGGCCCACTGTTTGAATTGAACCCAAGGGGGAGTTTTCTGATAAAATGTGATGCAAATTGTGCAATTTAAAGAATATGGATTCAGCAACACTGGTCAAAACTACTAGCCGCATAGTGAAGTAACTCATCAAACCAAACTGCCCCACAACAGCACTTTTTAGGGCAGTCCAAGCCTGACGATGAGTAAGGGGAATGTGGGTGGAGAGAAAAAGGAGAGAATGGAGCATAGGGGAACAGGGAGTCGAAGTGTGAGTTAAAGGAAAATAGGTAAGGATGGTGGGGTGGAATGAGATGCTACAAAATGGGTGAGATGGAAAAGCGCTATATTCTGAATAACTAGAAGTCAGGAATGCCTCTTTTCTGCCTCTTTTCTGCAGCTAGTCAAGCATCCAACTGAATATGCGTGTCCCATTGTGAGTATTGGGCCAGAAATCACACATTGTACAAAGGCCGTGTAACGGTTTATTGAGAGGGCACCCTCAAAACAGGGAGTTCCTTCCCTCACCAATCTAGGTGTCACACAATAAACGGTTTATTGCCAGTTCTTTGTTCAGCCCTATTTCTGATTCATCTAATACTCTTTGGATCCGCCCCTTCCCCCCGAGCTATCAATAAGCCAAGAACCAGGCCGGTGTACAGAAAATATATTTGTATTTATTTGAATGATAAAGAATGGAGATCACATGCCATCTTCTTTGTGGCTCACAATTAAATTCCTTGATACCCATATAAATCACACAATTTGGTTGGGGAAACACAAATAACAATTCTTTACTTTCTACAGATTTCACTTCAAGAAATAATCAAACTGGTCAATGAACAAAATCAATTACATATGCAACGCTGTGCAATTTTGATTTTCTAGCGCGCTTAAAAGGCTACCAATTGGGTTTACAGATTTGTACAAATGCATATGGCAATTATTATTTCACCCACACTTTTGCTTTGAAATAAACACAGGGTGATTCAAAAGTTTGTTCTTCAGACCCCCCTCTATTTAAAGCCTTTGTTGGGGAAGTCAGACAGAAAAATTGGGATGATTTGAGCATTTTGGATTTCAGCCCCCACCTCTCCATTTAAAGGCCTGTGTTGGGGAAGCTGGATGGTAAAATGGGCACTTTTTTTTGTTGTTTTAGTTTAGGGACCAAGACACCCCCTTCCTAAAAGAAGTCAGGGTTAACAGGCAAAACAGGAAGTTTTCAGCGCACACTGAGAATGAGCTTTGTTAATTTCGAATTTTATCTGATCTGAAAAGATAGGGCTCTTTGTGTGGTGTAAGTTTTACATGCCTTGTGAACTGCCCAGAGCAGTGGTCATTGTGCGCTCCAGATTCTTAGGGCATTGTTTGTATGGTTGTCGATGGGTATGTCAGAACAGCACCTACGGAGTGTGGGGAGTTGTGTTGGTGCATCTGTGTTGGGTTTGTCTGGTGTGTAGGGAAATTTAGTGCAGACATTTGCCTTCATATGGTGTATGTTACATTGCGTAACCTGTATTTTGGTGGACAGGTTTTGTGTCGCAATGTATTCTTGTCAGTGAGGGTGGAAGATAGAAGTATTTTGAAGTGACTATTGTTACCATATCTTTCTGCAATCCATGCCAAATTTGATTGCATGGGAACAACATGCAAGCATGGGACTTTGGGGGTTTGAAAGGACTCTTTAAGAAACAACAGCTTCTGTTTGTTTTTGCCTATGGCTCACCAGGGAGCCAAGGACCCAAGGAGCAACGGACCAAAGGAACAACTTACAAGGGAGCAATGGATCAGAGGAGAGTGACTCACCGTCAAGACTCAGAGAGGCAATGGACCAGAGCAGCCAAGGACAAGAGAGACAACTGAGATATTTGCTTTTATCTTAGTTTTATTTCAGTCCATTTTTAATTTCAGCTATTATGTGTTACTTAACCCAAAGCCATTGCACTGGAGAACAGCGAGGAAGGAAAGGACACACAGGAAGGGACAGTCAACTTGAGGGTAATGTTTCATTATCATTGAATGTCCCTCGCCATATTAATCCCTATGACCATTTACGCCCACTTTCTGCTCCCCACGCACAAAGCACATCCTCCTGGGATCTCTTTGAGCTGGCTCTATCAAGCAGCAATATCAAACTTTGGCCTCTCTATATTTCTAAGTAGTATGCTGAGAGTGAAGGGCTTACTTGCAACTGTAATTGTGCTACTGGTGTAATCAAAATATCTTAACCAAGTGTGCGTTCAGCCATTTGATTTATAGCTGGTTTTCATGCTGAGGTTGTGTTTTAAGAAGCATTGACAAAATCAACAGTTTTGGCTTGTATATAGACAATCACATATTTTCCATCTGTTGCCATCTTGTGGCCTGGTAGTAACACAATGGCAGTGCCTAGCAAATGCCTACCCCATGCCTATGCAAAAACGCAAACTGTTGTGTTTGCCAAGGCTTGTATTCATTTGCAGTGACTGCAACAAGATGATTACTGGCAACTACAAAGTGTATTATTTTTAAGGTATGGGAATGTGCTTGCACAAAGTATTGAATTTCTGCTTTGCACAATTACTGTTTTGTATGAATACAATTATTTATTAAGAGAAAGGGATACAGTAATAATTGAAAATGGACATTAAAGTGTAATCTGTCATAACCGGTGACATGCTATGCATGTAGGAAAATTACATTTGTACCTATTGACACTGTTTAGAGCCCTGCAATGTTCTAATTTAATGCCAGTCACAGCATGCTTAAGCTATGTTTGTAATTGTGTGTTTTAGTGTAAATGATGACTCACAGATAACGCTAAGGACAAATAAACATGTTCTAAGGAGGTGTGTGTAAAGTATTATCTTGTTTAATTTTCATGCACAGCTGGATCAAAGATTTCAATTTCAATCTTGACCCAGATTAGGCCACATGGCACATATCAGCTCAGGCTATGATCCTCTTTTCCACGTTCTTGATAATCCGTTCTGTATAGTTTTTCTTGTTTTTCCTGCGCTTAGTAGCGCTCTATAAAAACTATAAATAAATAAATATATTAATTGTTTTGATGTTTATGTTGGGGAGGACACTTGAGACATTTTGGTTTTATTATTCCAGGCAATGTCTAATCTAGTGACAATGCAATAATCGCCAATGAAAAATTCAAACCAAATGTAAAGTCCCGTCTTCAATGAGATCTGGAAGAATGGAGTTTTGCCGAAGTTGTGGAAAAGAGCGATTGTAGTGGCGATTTTGAAGGGTGGCAAGGTTCCTACAGAGTGTAAGTCATATAGACCGATTGCGTTGACTGTTGTGCTGTGTAAGGTTATGGAACGGATGGTGGTTGAACGATTGGGGTTTTATTTGGAGTCAAATGGATGTTTGAGTGACTTTCAGAGTGGGTTCAGGAGGAAGCGGTCGGTGGCTGATCCATTAGTGAGATTAGTGACTGGGGTGTAGGAGGCATTATGTGATGGAGAGTTGGTGGGAGCGTTCTTTTTGGATTTGGAGAAAGCGTATGATATGGTGTGGAAGGGAGGGTTGTTAGTGAGTCTGTTGGAGATGGGTGTGAAGGGAAGAATGTTTCGGTGGATCAAGGCATTTTTGGCAGATAGGACATTTCAGGTGAGAATGAGGGGAGTGCTGTCTGAAGTTTGGAAGATGGAGAATGGGACGCCGCAGGGGAGTGTGATTAGTGCAATGCTGTTTAATGCGATGGTGGATGGGTTGATTCGGGCATTGGCGGGAATTGGGTGTCAGGTGGATTTCTTCGCGGTTGATGGTGTGGTCTGGGTAAGAGGGCGGTGTTTGTTGTTGGTACAGAGACGGTTGCAAGCTGCGATAGTACGCATGGAGGAGTGGTATGGGAAATGGGGTTTCTCGGTGTCTGTGGATAAGAGTGTGAGTATGGTGTTATCAAGGAAAAGAGTGCAGCAGGAGTTGAATTTGGTCTTGAAAGGTGTGAGGGTGAAGAGCGTGGAAGAGTTTCGGTACTTGGGGGTGATTCTGGATAGAAAGTTGAATTGGAATGTGCAAGTGTATGGTGTGGTGGATAAGTGTAAACGCAGGCTGAATTTGTTGCGGGCGGTGACTGGGAAAGAATGGGGTGCGCAACAGAAGTGTTTACGAATGTTGTATAAGGGGTTGATTTTGAGTGTGATGGATTTTGGGTGTCAGGTGTCAGTGGGTTATACGTCGAGTCAGAAGTTGCGGTTAGATAGGGTACAGGCGAGGGCATTGAGAGTGTGTTCGGGTGTGATGAGGTCCTCTCCAGTGAATGCGGTTCAGGTGCTTGTGGGAGAGATGCCATTGGGGTTGAGGAGGGATGCGTTAAATATGAGATGGTGGGTGAAGTGCAGTGCGAAGAGTGTGGCTCATCCGGTGCATGAATGTTTGAAGTATAATTGGAGGTTTGACTATTACAGGGATCGGTGGAGGAGGAAGGGGGGCACTTTTGGGTTTCACATGTGGGAGAAGGGAGTGCAGTGGGGTGTGGGGGATTTGATGATTGTGACAGATACGGATTTGGAGAGTAGGCCGAGGTGGATGATGAGATCTCCAAAGGTGTGTTTGGAGTTGGCGAATGTGGTATCGAAGAAGAGAGGTATGCGGGGTGAGATCAAAGCTTTGGGTCAGGAGTATGTGGCAGGAAAGGAAGGATACAAGGTGTTTACGGATGGTTCAAGGGATCCTGTGTCTGGGAGAGTGGGAATGGCGTATTATCTAGAAAGCATTGGGTAGTATAAAATAGGACGACTGACGAATGATGTGTCTATTTGTACGGCTGAGTTGGTGGCGATTGCATTGGTGATTGATAGGGTGTGTGAGTTGGGGTATGAGAAAGTGGTGGTGTTCTCAGATTCATTGAGTGGGTTACAGGCGATTGTGGCAGGGGATGGTGATAGGAAGGATGTGATTTTGGACATTAGGATGAAGATTGATCGGTGTGTGCGCGGGGGTATGGATTTGGAGTTGGCGTGGGTTCCCAGTCACAGTGGCATTTTGGGAAATGAGTTGGTGGATCTGGCGGCGGGTGAGGGTATGAGGAGGGGAGCGATTGATGTGAGGTTGCCTTTGAGTGTGGATGAGGTGAAGGCTGTGATGGTGAGACGGGTCCTGGATCAGTGGCAGGAGAGGTGGGTGAATGGGGTGAAGGGCAGGTGGATGTTCGGTGTTCGTGGGAAAGTGTCAGTGAAGGTGGATGCAGGGAGTTCAGAATGGAGGAGGGGGGAAGAGGTGATGCTGAATCGGTTGAGGATAGGTCATGTGGGGCTGAATGACTGTCTATTTCGAATAGGGAAGCGTGAATCAAGGGACTGTGCGGTGTGTGGGGTGCCTGAAACGGTGGGACATTTTTTGATTAGGTGTGAAAGACATGTTGCAGAGAGAGAATTGATGAGGGTTCGGTTGACTGCGTTGGGTGTGGCTGAGCTGAGTGGGAGGACTATATTGGGAGGTGATGGGGAGAGAGGCAGGAGGAGGAGTAGTGTGATGTTGGATTTTGTGAGGCAGACTGGGAGGTGGGAGGAGTTGTGAGCTTAAATGGAGCCAAATAATAATTAGTGGGTACGGTGCACATCATCCTATAGGATGGGGAAGCGCCTGCGTGGGTCCGCCCACACCTCTGATAATTAAGAAGAAGAAGGCCCGCCCCCACCCCCCAAGGATTCTTGTCTCTAGGCAACGGCCTGAGCTTCCTGATAGGACCCTGTCTGTGTTTATTGCGTCACGTCTCGCTGTGTGTGCACGATCCATCCTCGATCAATACAATGGGCACCATTTACTTGGATAGTAAAACACCAGTTATTACAGTGCTTAGTAGCTAGAAGAAGATTGCAGAAAACATCTCCAGCTGGGAGGATAGCTGAGGGGAAGGTAAAAAGTTTGTCTTGCAACGCAGCATAGCAACATCGTTTCGAACCCCGGTCGCGTGTTTATCAACTGGTCTGCGGTATTATGCGCGTTATAAAAGAACAATTATAATTATATATAATGAAACGATCTAATAATATTGTATTACTACATATGCATGCCTGTGATGTTTTGGGTGATAAATCTTTTTGTATGTGTGTGACCATGTTTTAGTCCACTATTGCCTGGGCTTTCATTAATATGTGTAAAATAAAATAAGCAGCAAAATTGGGCCTTAAATCGAACTGCCTAACAGAATCCTGACCCTAAACTCGACCATCCTTGGCAAGAACTCGCCACCTAGTAACTGGGGTTGGCAACACTGGTGATGTAGTGGCAGCCAGCCCCTTCAGCCATCAGTTAGCTTCTGCAGGAGGGCCTGGCGGGCGGTAAAATAAGACTGGTAAAATAAGGCGCTTTAAGAAGCGTTAACACATACATATACATGTGTTTAAATAAAAGTAAGGGACGGAGCAGGCAAAGGGATAAACTATGGCTCGATCAAACAAGATGAAGAAATTACACTATTATTTATACAATGTCAGGAACTGGGAAGAAAACATCAAATAACTTCATGGAGAGGAAACAGTGTTTCCTTTGTTTCCTTTGCCCCCTGCGCATTAACAATGTGTTTTATTGTGGAAACGAGAAACCACCCGAGGATACTTTATTTTGCAACGTGCTACATGTAATTACATAGTTTTTGTACGTTTTCCAAACTAAACATACAAGTCTTAATCAGCGGTCCCTTAGAAAGGTAGCTTTTCCAGTAGCCTAGAGAGAGCTGCAGGCTATGCCCTGCCCTGTGTCTCCTTAAAGAGGAATGCATCATATGCCTGTTGTTATTTGTCATTCCCTGAGCTCGGACCCTCTTGCGAGGAATGGACCACTAACCTGGTGTGAGCTGCGTGCCCTGGCATGAGCTTCTCTATCGAGAACTGAATCACTAACCTGGTGTGTACTGCATGCCATGCTCTAGGCCCCTCTAACCTAACAATAACTGAAACACTAACTGGTGTGAGATGCATGCCATGCCCTGGGCCCCTCCAGTGAGAACAGAATAACTAACCTGGCGTGTGCTGCATGCCATGCCCTGTCATGGACCTCTCTAGCAAGAATGGAACCACTAACCTGGTGTTAGCTGCATGATATGCCCTGGCATGGGCCCCTCCAGTGAGAACTGAATCAATAACCTGGGGTGTGCTGCATGCCATGCCCTGGCATGGGACCCTCCAGCAAGATCTGAACCACTAACCTAGTGTGAGCTGCATGTCATGGCCTGGCACGGACCCCTCCAGCAAGAACTGAACCACTAACCGTGTGAGATGCATGCCAGGCCCTGGCACGGACCCCTCCAGTGAGAACTGAATCACTAACCTGGTGTGTGCTGCATGCCATGCCCTGTCATGGACCTCTCCAACAAGAATTGAACCATGAACCTGGTGTGTGAGCTGCATGTTATGCCTGGCATGGGCCCCTCCAGCAAGAACTGAATCAGTAACCTGGTGTGTGCTGCATGCCGTGCCCTGGCACGGACCCCTCCAGCAAGAACTGAACCACTAACCGTGTGAGATGCATGCCAGGCCCTGGAACGGAACCCCTCCAGTGAGAACTGAATCACTCACCTGGGGTGTGCTGCTTGCCATGCTCTGGCATGGGACCCTCCAGCAAGAACTGAACCACTAACCTGGGGTGTGCTGCATGCCATGCTCTGGCATGGGACCCTCCAGCAAGAACTGAACCACTAACCGTGTGAGATGCATGCCATGCCCTGGCACGGACCTCTCCAGTGAGAACTGAATCACTAACCTGGTGTGAGCTGCATGCCATGCCCTGTCATGGGCCCCTCCATCAAGAATTGAACCATGAACCTAGTGTGTGAGCTGCATGTCATGCCTGGCATGGGCCCCTCCAGCAAGAACTGAATCAGTAACCTGGTGTGTGCTGCATGCCGTGCCCTGGCACGGACCCCTCCAGCAAGAACTGAACCACTAACCATGTGAGATGCATGCCAGGCCCTGGAACGGAACCCCTCCAGTGAGAACTGAATCACTAACCTGGGGTGTGCTGCATGCCATGCTCTGGCATGGGACCCGCCAGCAAGAACTGAACCACTAACCTGGGGTGTGCTGCATGCCATGCTCTGGCATGGGACACTCCAGCAAGAACTGAACCACTAACCGTGTGAGATGCATGCCATGCCCTGGCACGGACCTCTCCAGTGAGAACTGAATCACTAACCTGGTGTGAGCTGCATGCCATGCCCTTACATGGGCCCCTCCATCAAGAATTGAACCATGAACCTAGTGTGTGAGCTGCATGTCATGCCTGGCATGGGCCCCTCCAGCAAGAACTGAATCAGTAACCTGGTGTTTGCTGCATGCCGTGCCCTGGCACGGACCCTTCCATTGAGAACTGAATTGCTGCTGTGCCATGTTCTGGCATGGGCACTTCCATCAAGAATTGAACCGAGAACCTGGTGTGTGAGCTGCATGCAATACCCTGGCATGGGCCCCTCCAGAGAGAACTGAACCACTAACCTGATGTGAGTTGCATGCCATAACTTGGTGTAGAGGAGCAGGTGGATGCATTTACCCTAGTTGCTGCCCCCTCGGCGCTGTCATACTGGAACAACAGGAGAAGGGCTATATGTAGGGCACCATGTATTGTTCCTATACCGCATAATAGAGTGTATGAGAGATGTTATGCACTCAGACAGCCATATCGAATGTACCCTTGCACTGAAAGTTTGGAAGGATGCCACATGGAAGGATGTCGGCACCCACCTATAGGCGTCATGGAACATTAAATGAAATCTGACGAGGGCAGGGTGATGTCTTAGAGAAGATATATGAACCTATGCTGAAACGATATGAAAATACTTAAGAAGTAACAATGTAACTGAAGCACCAAGAAAACATGTCCTTAAGGCTAAAGTAATCGTGAATACAAAGAAGATGAAGTAACTTACTGACCAATAACTGTAAATACGCAGTAACCTAAAAAATCTTTAAAATCTGCAAGGAGCTGGCCAATCCTGCTGCAGTCTCTACCTCTCCTGTCACCTCCCAGGACCTTTGCACGGCCCTTGCCTCTCACTTCATCTCAAAAACCCAAGACATCCTATCCACTCTCTCGTCCCCTCCCCTCTGCTCCCCTGTCCCCCTTTAAACTTTGGCCCTCCTTCTGCTACCCCCCATCCCACCTTCTCTGCCTTTCCTCTTTTCTCCCCTGACAAGGTCTCTAGACAAGTCTGATCTATGAAAGTCTTGTCAAAGCAGGTTCCTCCCTGTTCTTCCAAAACCTTCAAGGACCCAATCGACACCCTTGCTCCTGTACTGGCTGATTTCTGCAACCACTCCTTCGACTCAGGAGCCTTCCCCTCCCCTCTGAAGCACTCTCTTGTGCATCCTCTTCTCATAAAACCCACAACTGACTCCTCTTGCCTTGCTAAGTATCACCCAATGTCCATCACTCCTTTTCTGGGCAAACTTCTGGAAAAGCTGGCCATCTCGCAGCTTAATCTTCACTCTGTTTCTGTAGGTTGCCTCCAAGACCATCAGTCTGCCTTTTCTTGACTCAAACATTCCCTCTGTCCTCATCTTACTCGATCTCTCCTCTGCCTTCGACGCGGTCAACTATACCATCCTGCTCAATCGTCTCCGTGACAACCTGGGCATCACCGATCAGGCTCTGGCCTGGCTGACCTCATTCCTCTATGATCGACCCACCCAGGTCCAAGTTGGGTCCTTCCTGTCATCTATCTCCCTTTCTACCTCTGGTGTTCCCCATGGGTATAACCTCTCATTCTGGCTTTTCAACCAATACCTGGCAACTGTCGCCCACCGCATTCCCATTTTCTGCTCCAATTTCCAGTGCTATGCGGATGACACACAACTCATTTCCAGGCTTCCTTCTGCCACCTCTTCCCCTTCTCTCATCTCTGACTGCATATCTGCCATTCAGGATTGGTGTGCTGCTAATGATCTCTGCCTGAATGCCAGCAAGATGGAAATCCTCCTCATCGGCACACCTCCACCCTCCTTTCCGATCACTCTTAGGCCAGCCTCCCTTGGTCCTCCTCCTAACCCCACCTGCGAGGCTAAGAACCCAGGGGTCATCTTTGACTCCACGCTTTCCTTCTCGACCCACATCTCTGATGTTTATAAAAAGTTAAACTTCCTACTGCACCTTCTCGGAGGTATTCTGCCTTTCCTCTCCTTCCCCCAGAACCTCACTGTCTCTCGAGCCCTGATTCTCTCTAGGTTGGACTACTGTAACAGCCCCTTTCTAAATCTACATGCTTCTACTCTGCACCCTTTGCAACTTATCTAGAACAGGACTGCGAGACTTGTCCGTGGCCTCAAGCCCGGGATCATATCTCTCCAGCTCTGAAATCTCTCCATTGGCTCCCAGTGGCATCAAGGATTTACTTCCAGATCGTTTGCATTGTCCACAAGGCTTTCTGGGGCTTGGGCCCTATATACCTTCAGCTCTCCCTCTGTAAATAGCTTCCCTCTCGAGCCCTTCGCTCCTCTACCTCTAACTCCCTCAGGGTCAGTCATTTTTCAAAGAAACAAGCTGGGCGTAGATCTCTGTCTTCGGCTGTGGCCTCCCTCTGGAACAGCCTCCATGCCACTCTTAAACATGAGGAGAATCATCTCCTGTTCTGGAAGCACCTCAACACCTTCCTCTTTGCTTCTGCCTTCTCTCCTCCTCTCCCCTGCTGATCTGTTCTATCTCGGCATTGTGCACATGGTCACCCTCTGACTTTCGGGCCAAGGTACCTGCTCATCCTGCCTCCCACCCGCACTCCCTCCTGGCAATCTCTTGCACTGTGGTCTGTATCTGTAACTCTATAGTCCCACCCTCAGCTATTTTTCTGCACTTATCTGGCACACCATGTCTGTTGCCTTATACCTAGCACTTGCACTTGCCACTTGCTATCTTCAGTACCACTGTCTGTTGCTCTTATTATTTCTTTATGTGTTATTTATTTTTCTCCTTGCTCAGCACTTCCTTCTCTCCCCCTCCCATGCACTTTCCCCCTGCTTCCTCTCCCCTGCACTTGCGCATTCTCAATGTCACTGGGCCTAGTAAGATCATTGTTTTGTTCTCCCTTCTCCCCTCCCTTACCTTGTCATGCTCTGAAACACTTGGGTATGAGCGCGATACAAAAATAATATCAATATCAATATCAGCGCAAGGTAGAAAGGGAACATATAGAGGCTTGCTATAGAGGAATATATCATGTGGCAAGGACGGCCATGATAGGTAAACGGATGCTGGCTCATGTCTCATTCAACCAAGCTAACAAGAAAAACTTGGCGAAAACACACAGTTATCCAGACGCTCACACACTGCTCTCTTCAAAGAGCGGCAATGATGATTCAAAGCAAATTACTGCGTATATTGTCCAAAATGTGGATATTTTGCAAATTGGCTGCTCCAAAAACATAGTAGTCACCGAAACTCAAACGTTTATCAAAAAATTAAATGTAATAACACAAAAATAGGGGCAAACAGTATCTTCATCAGAATGGGCTCATTAGCAGATGCATTTCGGATTATAGCTGAGCCCTAATCAATTCAAGCAGAAATAGTATACACGCACAAATTCAATATACACAGGTACATGTGGTTTGTAAACATTTTCAAAGAATTCAGAAAATTAGATCCATACATACCATGGCAGTCATTTGAATATTTGTATGAAAGAAGAAAGAAACGGAGAAAGAAAAGAAAAGCTTCAGGCAATGTTTCTTGCAGATTAACTTAAGGAAATAAAAACAAATAGAAGCATAAGCTGTACCTTGGCGTGGGGACCTTTTAATCTGCAAGTGCAATATGCGTGTGTTAAATCCATGTAAATATATAAAAGATCGTATTAGACGACCCAGGAGGCAAGTATTACCTTGGTGGCAATTTAAAGTGATCCAAAGATGCTGTAGAGTACGGGATCTGTAAAAGATCCAGGTGAAAAGGTGTGAGAGAATGCTCACGTTATTCCACTGTGCAAGTGAAATACATAAAGTAACTGACCTCCAGGAAGAGGGCAAAAAAGGTTCTGCATGGATGGCGTGCGCAAGTGCACAGCCTCTCTTTTGTATACTGGTGTTGTCCCGGTAGCCGCGGGTGTTGTGACGTCACGTTGCCAAGGGGGTCTGGCGGTGTCACTGGTGCCTCGCGTAGCGGACCTTCTGTGAAGACACAGAACAGCCAGGAAGGCGGGACTAGGGTGGCACTGAAGTTTAAAGCAGTAGATGTCCCATAATAAAGTAATGCGTGAATGAAATCCATGTGCATGGAAACCAAAAATACTCTCACAAAACTCAATCAGATGCCCAATAAGGGTAAACACATGGAGTATGAGAAGCAGGGTGCCATGGAGTAGTTATAAATCACTCTTACCGCGATTGAGCTATCAGGTAAGAAGTAACATACAATAAAGGTGGGGAGTAACATACAATAGAGAAAGGTGGGAAAGGTAGAAAGTATAACATGAAGGACAAATCTCCACCGTACTAGGTTACAAATGCAGTACATAAGAGTCAATCGTAGGTGACAGTTCGTTAGGGATGTATGTTGTGTTTACATACACTAATTGTTATTAGGTAAACACAGAGTGAACAAGTACTAACAAGGATATATAGTTCTGAGTGTGGAATTGACCATTCACAATGTTCTGTTCATGTTTCTTATTCATTGTTCCATGCGAGTCATGAGTATTCTTAGAGTGTTATGATTTGGAGTGTTTTTCTATGAAGTTCTGAGGTGTTCAGTTGGGTCCTGCCTTCAGAGGTGGTGCCTGCTGTCGCTTGAACTAAACTTGAATAAACAAGCTCTTAACTGCAAACATTGCCCGGTTCGATCATTTTAACATTGGCGATGAGGATGGGATCGCGGAGGATGGAGAAAATAGTGATGGGGATGATAATGGAAATGACAATGAGTTGGTGCATGAATCTGGAGAAGTTAATAAGAGTGGTCAACAGGATACAAATACTAGTACCAGCACAGAAAGAAGAAGAGGTAAACCTCTTTGGTTGAGAGATTATGTACTAGAGTAAACCAGGTTATTGAAAGGGGGAAGGTGTGTTGTGTTTACATACACTAATTGTTATTAGGTAAACACGGAGTGAACAAGTACTAACAAGGATATATAGTTCTGAGTGTGGAATTGACCATTCACAATGTTCTGTTCATGTTTCTTATTCATTGCTCCATGCGAGTCATGAGTATTCTTAGAGTGTTATGATTTGGAGTGTTTTTCTATGAAGTTCTGAGGTGTTCAGTTGGGTCCTGCCTTCAGAGGTGGTGCCTGCTGTCGCTTGAACTAAACTTGAATAAACAAGCTCTTAACTGCAAACATTGCCCGGTTCGATCATTTTAACATTGGCGACGAGGATGGGATCGCGGAGGATGGAGAAAATAGTGATGGGGATGATAATGGAAATGACAATGAGTTGGTGCATGAATCTGGAGAAGTTAATAAGAGTGGTCAACAGGATACAAATACTAGTACCAGCACAGAAAGAAGAAGAGGTAAACCTCTTTGGTTGAGAGATTATGTACTAGAGTAAACCAGGTTATTGAAAGGGGGAAGGTGTGTTGTGTTTACATACACTAATTGTTATTAGGTAAACACAGAGTGAACAAGTACTAACAAGGATATATAGTTCTGAGTGTGGAATTGACCATTCACAATGTTCTGTTCATGTTTCTTATTCATTGTTCCATGCGAGTCATGAGTATTCTTAGAGTGTTATGATTTGGAGTGTTTTTCTATGAAGTTCTGAGGTGTTCAGTTGGGTCCTGCCTTCAGAGGTGGTGCCTGCTGTCGCTTGAACTAAACTTGAATAAACAAGCTCTTAACTGCAAACATTGCCCGGTTCGATCATTTTAACATTGGCGACGAGGATGGGATCGCGGAGGATGGAGAAAATAGTGATGGGGATGATAATGGAAATGACAATGAGTTGGTGCATGAATCTGGAGAAGTTAATAAGAGTGGTCAACAGGATACAAATACTAGTACCAGCACAGAAAGAAGAAGAGGTAAACCTCTTTGGTTGAGAGATTATGTACTAGAGTAAACCAGGTTATTGAAAGGGGGAAGGTGTGTTGTGTTTACATACACTAATTGTTATTAGGTAAACACGGAGTGAACAAGTACTAACAAGGATATATAGTTCTGAGTGTGGAATTGACCATTCACAATGTTCTGTTCATGTTTCTTATTCATTGTTCCATGCGAGTCATGAGTATTCTTAGAGTGTTATGATTTGGAGTGTTTTTCTATGAAGTTCTGAGGTGTTCAGTTGGGTCCTGCCTTCAGAGGTGGTGCCTGCTGTCGCTTGAGCTAAACTTGAATAAACAAGCTCTTAACTGCAAACATTGCCCGGTTCGATCATTTTAACAATGTACAACACTGTCATGCATGTACAGTTAAAAAGAATAAACAGTTGATAACAGTCAGATGGTGTGCATATATGTCCAAATGGAATCAAATATAGCATAGATAATTTATCATTTCATTCATTCCATTCGGTGTAAGTGTTCCAAGGGGATCGAAACAGTAGGTTTTCCTCCTATCTAGTTTTATGTTCATGTTCTCATGTGGATTTGATCTCGTCACGGTTTTCAAGATTAGAAATCTGATTTGTGATATGTTATGCCTTTTTTCAAGCCCGTGTCTTGCAACCGCAGAATTGGGGTTTTGATTCCTAATACAGGACCTATGTTCATTCCATCTGAGTTTGGCTGAGTGTTTAGACTGGCCAATATAGTAAAGTCCACATGGGCATTTAATGGAATAGATAATGCCTGAGGTATCACAAGTAGTATAGTTCTTCAATTAAATTTTTTCTCCTGTACGTGGGTGATTGATGGCGACTCCTTTGGTAACAAATCCAAAATTACAGCAATGCAGGCAGGGAAATGTACCAATACGTGTCGTTCTCTGTACTTGAGTTGGTGGTCTGGTGGAGACCAATTTCGGCTCCTCTTATATGCAAACACTGGAAATTCCTTCAAGAGATGTTCGAACCTGAGATTACAAATTGGGTTGTCCAGTTTTTCTTAATGATGTTTTTGATTCTGTTACTCTGGATTGAGAATTTCAATACGTACACAAGTGGTGGTGCACATTTTGTCTTATTCCTCTGCATAAGTAGAGTGTTCTGTTTTATTTGGTCAATTTTGGCAGTTGCTGCTTCTACTTCTTTTGTTTTATACCCCCAGGCAATTCATTTCTTCCCCATTTCAGTGCGTTCCCGGGTGTAGTCTTCTGGGTCACTTAAAATGCATTTCACACGCAACATTTGACTGAATGGTAGATTCAGTGACAGACCAAAGAGGTATAATCAGGATACGCAGGAGAACAGCTCTGTGTGCAGAGATGACGATGAGCCAAGATTGGCCCAGAATTAAGGATGCCATTTTAAGAGATAAGCACAGAGTCCAAAGGGAGTTACATGGATAAACTCTGAATTGGGACATTCCTCATAGAATGAAGAAGAAGAAAACATATGCAGGAGCCAACTGTTGGTCAATTAAAGGGGTATGAAGTCTATGCAAGATAGAGTGAGCAAGTCTCTAGAGTCTAAGAGGAGTAACCCAGCGTAATTGAATCCGATAGCAATTAAATACATGGTCGAAATGGACAGATTCGTGGTCTCTTCACACATGACTCAGAAGTCGAAAACAAGGGCTATTCATAAGAGACTCAGAC
This sequence comes from Ambystoma mexicanum, assembly GCF_040938575.1. NCBI lineage: Eukaryota > Metazoa > Chordata > Amphibia > Caudata > Ambystomatidae > Ambystoma > Ambystoma mexicanum. Next base: position 1,095,917,926 of record NC_090929.1, read on the forward strand.
GAAGATAGTGGTGTGCTCACACTCCCTTGAATGTTCCAGGACAGTGAGCTGGATGCAAGGTCAACTACAAAAGGAAGACTTTTTGCTTATGGCTGACCGATGAGAGATGATGAACTAATTGGGAAACGGGAAGTAGTCTGACGGGATTCAAACACCTACGTTTTGTTTCACTTAGTGCTGCCAAAGAGCCAAAAGTCCAAGGTTGGGATAGCTTGTCAACCAATCAGTGGGTTTGAGGGACTAACTAACATACAATGTTGCATAGACCCATCCACTGCTATTTTGTCTGCTATACTCAGTACTGTACGTATGTAGAGGTAGTTCAAGATGTGCTCTACAGATAAGGGGTAGCCAGTGATGCACTAATCCTTAGATGTTCTATAAGTAGATATGTTCCCTTAACCAATGCCTTCCCTCGATAGCTTTGTATTTTGCCACATAGAATGATGTCATAGATGACGCATATTGGGGTATAAGGCTGTGCTCTAGCACCTTGAAGCGTCTTCTATGTGCTAGATGGAAATACCAGTAAATATCACAGACCAAATAATTGGACAGACTGAAGGAAGATGTTAAAATACTGCTTTAATCTCAATGAAAGAAAGCAGGGAGATATGAAGATATCAAAGTAGATGCTCAATATTCACACATTAGTTTGTTTGTACAGAGTTTATATACTTTCACATATGTCATTTATGACGTCATCCTACGTGGCATTTTGTAAAACCTATTGCCGGTACAGGTTGGAATAGTGGACCATAGCCGGTCAAGTGGCACAGCGAGTAGAGCGCTCGCTTTGACACCCGTGCAGAGCCTGTTAACGCAGGTTCGAATCCCGGCGGGGCCAAACTCAGCCTTTCATCCTTCCGAGGTCGATAAATGAGCACCACACACCGTGGGTAATAATAAGCAGCGCTCGGATACCTGAGGGTTTGTAGCGCTATATAAAAGCCTAATTATTATTATTATTATTATTATATCTCCTTATACAATTATGTAAGGTTTAATAACTAATTGGCGGCCCTTTTTCTGTAGGACACGCCCCAAGATACTTCTACGTACATCACATACTGATTATAGCAGAGAATACGGCAGCGAGCTAATAACTGCAACATTGTGGATGAAAGTGTGTGGCAGGACTTTTGATTGGTTGGCAACCCTATCCAACCTTGGACTTTTGGCTCGTTTTAGCAGCACGTGAACAGAACTAAACCTAGGTGTTTGAGCTGCGTCAACTTGTTCTCTGTTTTCCCAATTAGTCCATCATATTTCATCGACCTGATCCTTAGCCCAGGTCTATTGCTTGTAGTTGACCTCGTAGTCTGCTCACTGTTCTGGGACATTTGAGGGAGTGCAAGCACACCACTATCTTAACTCAAAGCTCTAATGAATAGCCTTTGTTCTGAGTTCTTCATCACTTGTCAGGAGACCCTGATTTTGTCAATTTCAGTCTCTCAATTACTGCTATTTGATTTTATTGAACAGGGTGCCATTATACTTTCTGGCCTTTAGAGACTTGCTCATTCCACCTCACATAGGCTTTTTGCCTTCGTGGTTGTCCAATACACGGCATCTGCAAATTTCCTTGCCCCTCCTAATCTTCGCAGAAATATGTCTTACACACATGGTCTGTTCATTTGACTCCCTTTATGCCTTGCACCCATCTCCGAAATAGCCTCCTTGACTTCAGGCCAACGTACTCCCTTATTCTGCACACAAAACAGCTTCTCCATCAATTCTTCAATTTGAAATCCTAGGCTTGTATCTTGAGGTAGCTGGGTTGATTCTTTAACATGGGCTGTCGTCCATTTTCTTCTAATGGCCATCCTAAACGTTATATATATATATACCTCTTTCAGCAAGCTTCTATATGCTTTTTCTACCTTGTGTTACCTTGTATTTACAGCTATTGGCCAGTGAGTTACTTCAGCTTCTTTTATTCATGATAACCCCATCTTTTGGTACCTGTTTCCCTTGGTGTTTCTGTTATAAGTATTTTCATATCGTTTCAGTTTAGGCTTATATATCTTCTTAATGACATCATGTTGTCACCTTCAAACTTTTGTGTAGAGTTCATCCATGATTCCCATAGCTGAATTCTCGCACTTTGGCAGTGGACATCCTTCTTGGTAACTTCCTTCCACTGTCTCAACGTGAGGATATCTTCTGAATGGCTGTCTGAGTGCATATCATCTTTCATACAATCGACGCAGTATGGACATGTCACACAAACTCATGCATGGGTTCCCAATTGTAGCTCTTCACCTGCTGTGCCAATATAACGGTGGTGAGAGGGCTGGGACTAGAGAAGACGCATCCACCTGCTCCTCTAAAAGACCTTTGCATAATCATGGTTAGTTGTGAGTGTGCATGCATCAGTCCGATGCCTGTCCGTTCTCACTTCTTTATTAAATGAGAATAAAGTAGAACTTTGCCATATTCCTTGAGTCTGTCCGATTATTTGGACTGATATCATTCATTGTAATTCTATATAGCACAAAAAACGCTTCAAGGTGCTAGAGCACATTTTGGTAGCAGTGCAGATGGTTACCGTCTAATCGACCTAAGCCAGATCCAGACCTGTGGACACTTGACTGCTCCCACCATTAGCCACAAGACCGTAAAGCTTCCTGTGGAAATCGGTGCGCAGAGTCACGTGCAAGAAGATTTGGTTGGCAGCTCCCCCTTTGATGAAATTCCTGTCCAGTCTCTGCAGGTGCCCCATGGACCGAAGGCGAACAGGTCGGTTGAGGGAGAGTCGATGCCAAGGAACTCACACTGAGTCACGGATGTAGGAAGAATAACCAAGGTGGCAAAAATAAGGGGAGGGATTGTGTTGTAAATGATATGTATAAAAAGTAACAGAGTAGATACCTCAATCCGTGTTTCCAAGGGGACAGAAGGGTATGCACTAAAGAAAAGACTCTGAATAGGGGTGCTAAGGATTCCTGAGGCAAGGCCCGTGGAAGAGTGTGTATCAAACTGCCAAGTGGAGTGAAACAGAGAAGGGATACATTTACTAAAATAGTAAAGAAAGGCATACCCAGTAAAATTGAAAATGTGCATGTGTGGGGTTATAAAAATGTCAATATAAATCTGTTGTGTTTACACTAATAAACATAAGATGATAGTAAAAAATCAAGATGATTGGTGAACATTTGGACCAAGAGATTGAGGTCAATCAGGAAGAAAAAAATTAAAGGGAATTAATGGCCCCTTATTGTGCACCCGCCCCCACCGCCAGGCGGAAGCCGCTGCGCGGAAGCTCGCGCCGAAGGGCGAGCTAAAGGGCCTGTCTGCGCCTGTCTGCGGCCGTACGTGCCGTCGGCCTAACTCTCTGCCTCATTCAGACATGATTCCATGTGAGTACTCTGACCCCCCTTCCACTTAATTAAAAGATATAGACATTGTCCTAAACCCCCAACCTATCCCCACTTTCGAACTTTAGCTCTTTCTGCTTGTTTAGATACAGTTTGCGTCGTATACCTATGGACTACTGGGCTGCATCAATATAACTTAACATGATAGTCACTGCTGGGATTGTTGCACCTAGGTGCCCTACTGTCTATGCATGTTAGTCACTGCTGGGATTGTTGCACCTAGGTGCCCTACGGTCTATGCATTGTAGTCACTGCTGGGATTGTTGCATTTAGATGCCCTACTGTCTATGCATTGTAGTCACTGCTGGGATTGTTGCATTTAGATGCCCTACTGTCTATGCATTGTAGTCACTGCTGGGATTGTTGCATTTAGATGCCCCCCTGCTCTTCTGCATTTTAGTCTCTGCTGGGATTGTTGCTTTTAGATGCCCCCCTGCTCTTTTGCATTTTAGCCACTGCTGGGATTGTTGCATTTAGATGCCCCCCTGCTCTTTTGCATTTTAGTCACTGCTGGGATTGTTGCATTTAGATGCCCTACTGTCTATGCATTCTAGTCACTGCTGGGATTGTTGCATTTAGATGCCCTACTGTCTATGCATTTTAGTCACTGCTGGGATTGTTGTATCTAGTCATCTTAGTCACTGCTGGGATTGCCCCAACCAAGTGCCACTGCTACCCTCTCCCCAACATGTGCATTACCAAGACTTGCGGCACTTGCATACTCTGTTCCATACTCTGGACCACTCTTACTATTATCATAGCAATGGACCATACCAACACCACACCCTGTAACCTTCAAGATAGAAATATGCGACTTAGAGCGAGACTACCAAGACTGTACGACCTTAAAAACAAAAGAACTAGAGCACCTGGTCACACACTAACTCGAACTGCTTCTGACTCTTAACACCGCTACCCTAGCTGCAGCCAGACGCCCTAAATCACACAATGACTCTCGTACAACCAAAAGAGACCCAATCTTCCCAATCCCAGACCGACCCACAAAACTATAATAAGCCCTACCCTATCAGGAGCCCTCATCAATGCGAGGTCCCTCATAGCACACAATACAGAAATTGCCGACATACTAGCCACGGACAACCTAGATCTCCTAGCTGTCACTGAGACCTGGCTTCATGATGCTGCTGGCCCCGCACTGATGATCGCCATACCAGACTGCTACAATATACTAAGAGTCGATCGGCCGAACTCTAGGGGAGGTGGCCTGGCCATCATTGCCAAAATGAATTTAGCTGTAATGCTCACCCCATGCCCAGCTATTACATCCTGTGAACTTCTCTCTGCTAAAATACCTACTTCCAACAACAGCACACTTACTGTCCTTCTGGTATATAGACCACCAGGCCCATTAGGCAATTTCGAGGAAGATCTATCGAGCCTCCTTACGAATATTAAAGATTCCACTCAGCTCCTGCTACTAGGCGACTTTAACATGGGATTCAACAATGACACTGACAAACAGGCTCACCCCATCCAATCTATTCTAGTCGCCCATGGCGTTACCCAAAAAGTCCTAGCACCCACACATATAAAAGGACGGACACTAGATTGGATAGCCAACCGAAACTGTGCCACTACAATCTTCAACATCCTACCACAAACGTGGACTGACTACCACCTCATCTGCTTCGCTTCCACCATAGAGCCTCCTAAACTAGATAAGTTTGAAATAGTACCACCTTTGTCCACTAGAAGTAAAAAAGATATCACAGCTGAAAATCTACTTCCACTCCTCCTACCAGCCCTTACCGCTAGCGCTATCATTTCTGACCCTAACAAGTTAGTTGCAACCTTCAATAATACCATGTCTAAAGCCCTGGATACTATTGCCCCGATCAAATTGCGCAAAAGTAAATGAGAATCCCATCTCAATTCATGGTTCACCCCCCACCTTAAAGAATTACGTATCCAAAAACGTAAACTCCAAGCCATTTGGAGGCACACACCATCAATTGAGAATAAAAACTCTCTCGACAGCCTGGCCAAAAAATACAAGAAGGAAATAATCCAAGCTAAAAAGAATACATTTAATGAGAGAATTAGCAAAGCCAACTCTAACTCCAAAGAACTCTTCTCCATCCTCCGGGAAATGGAAAACCCAATCACACCAATAGATAATGTCCCCAAAGACAAACAATGGTGCACTAGCATCCAAAATGCCTCAGCCAATAAAATTACAACTTTACAAATGAAAATTGCCAAGAAGAAAGTTACCCTGAACGCCACTGAAAGTCATAGCTCCCACATGGCAGATACACTTAGTACAGTCACTCAAAGTAACTGCAAACCATTTAGATTTTCCAACATATCCATATTGGAAACGGAAAAGGTGATATTATCCCTGAAACCATCCAACTGCCAAGGTGACAGCTGCCCAGCACAAGTTATCAAGGATGCAGCTAGAGATCTGGCACCCTTCATTTCCAAATTAATAAACTCCTCCTTCAGATCCAGCACCGTACCCACTAACCTCAAAGTATCGTGGGTTCTGCCTCTCTTAAAAAAACAGACCCTTGACCCAGCCATCCCGACCAATTATAGGCCCATTACCACAGTCCCATTTCTCCTTAAAATTATCGACAGAGTAGCCTACCCCCAGATCCAAAATTATCTGGAAACAAACCAACTACTAGGATCGCGCCAATCTGGCTTCAGACCACTACATGGTACTGAAACAGCCTTAATTGACCTTAAGACACAAATCGACGAGTTGAAGGATAAAGGTAAAACAGCTATGCTCCTCCTCCTTGACCTATCGGCGGCCTTCGACCTAGTGGACCATGCAGTGTTATGCAGCCATCTAGCGTCTGCCGCCCACTTCTCAAGCAAAGCTATAGCTTGGGTACAATCCTTCCTAGCCAACCGTACGATGAGAGTGTTCTCCCCATTAGCCTCAGCGGACCCAATACATATCACCTGTGGCGTCCCACAAGGTTCATGTGTCTCCCCCACAACGTACTATATCTTCACTAAGCCACTCTTTGACAAACTTGTCAGATTGGGAGTAATTTACACCAATTATGCGGATGATACGCAGATCCTTATACCATTATCTGGCAATTTTGTTGAAGACACAGCTCTAGTAAATAAGATCTATCTCATCATTCAGGCATGGATGGCCTCTCATGGCCTCTGCCTGAATGATGACAAAACAGAGATACTGATACTGGGCTCCGACTCCAATCTCAAAAAACTCTGCCCCAACTACAGCGCCTTCAATATAGACGGCAATATAATCAAAGTGGCAACGGAGGTAAAAACACTAGGTTTTTACCTCGACGCCACTTTATCTCTCAAAAAACAGGTTACCTCCCTGGCTTCCTCCACAGCTTACACCTGTAAACTAATCAGGGCCTGCAGACCATACTTGTCTAAAACCAATTGCATCACACTAGCTAACGCCCTAGTAATGTCCAAATTGGACTATTGCAATGCTGTATATGCGGGTGCTAATAAAACTGTCCCAAATAAATTACAAATATTGCAGAACAATGCTCTTAGAGCAGCCCTTGACATACCCCGGAGAGCACACATATATAACATTAGGAAAGACACTCGTTGGTTAAAAATCACTGATAGAGTTCTACTTAAAACTCTATCTCTCACACATAAAGGACTGAACAACACTGCACCCCCTTATATATCGGCTAGACTGACTAGAAAATCCTTTACCCACCACACTAGAGCCTCTAACCACGCTCTACTTGAAACACCCAGATTCAGACTAACTAAAGCAGGTGGTGCTAGCTTCCCTGTTAGAGCGGCCTGCGCCTGGAACGCACTCCCTACGGCATTGAGAGCCAATCTCCCCTATGTTAGTTTCAGATGTAAGTTGAAAAGTTGGCTCTGGAGTAATGACCACTAACCTTTTGAACCCGGTCCCATCATTGCGCATAACCACTCTTGACCTTACCAACTCCAGACGAATGAGAGGGACTTACATTTTGCACTCCTTGTACATTTGTATATTTGTATTTATATCTGTTAAAATCTCACATGATGTATCTACTGTATGTATCCTCTGTATGTATGAAACCTAAGCCTAAGTATTCTTGTAACTGCTACGCCCGGCTACCCCTAGGTTTGGAGCGCATTATCAAATAATACACTAAACTAAACTAAACTAAACTAATATATAAATAAAGAAGAGACACTTAAAATATTAATAATAAAAGAACGAGATAATAAAACGTGAAACAGAATTTCATTGCATAGATTTTTAATTAAAAAAAAAAATTAGCAGTTAAAATACTGCTGTTTCGGGATAATTAACAGTAATTGATGGTGCCTGCGCCAATTGACTGGTGTGGTATATTTGATAAAATAAAGAATCAAATAAAAGAACGGGTAAGTATTGACGATCAAAACCGATTCATCATCATGGGGGACACTCCTCTTTTACACCTGTGTAGGACATTGCCGAGATACACAGTGAAGATAAGGAAATATCATTTGGAATGGACCTGATGCACGACCAATAAGGCACTCATGCCGTGGCCTTAGGAGGGTTGACTGTCAAAAACCATATTGCGACATATGACAACATATATGCATGCTACATATAAGGGAAATAATTACAGAAAACACTGGCCATTTTAGAATTATGGAAGATGTACCAGAGTGAGAAAGAAGATCCAGGGGAGAGGAAGTGGATGCTCAATCAGCATAAAGGGGAGGATAAAACACCTTTGGCTCCTCTTACCCCTCCTGAAGATAAGAGCATAGATACAGAGAAGGGATTTTACCCTTTAAAGGAATTAAAAGCAGCAGCGGGGTATGTTAATCCAACCTATGCAGCCCCTGCTTATAGTAGAGAGAATAATGCTGAAGAGATCAAAAACAGAGAATGCAAATATATATTAACATGTGATGAAAGTAAACAGCTTGATTGGAGAAAGGACAGGCAAGACACACAAATGGAGATAGAGGAAGAAGCAGAGAAACAGAAAGAAACAAATGATGAATCTATGGGAATAACAATAGTGCAGAGCAGAATGAATCGAGGGGAGTACAAATATTTCTTAAATTAGATGATAAGGGCATTGATGGGGATCGAGAAAGAGAGGAGAGAGAAGAGCGGGAAAAGAAAGAAAAGAAAGAGGAAAGAGCATAAAAAGAAGAAAGGGATAAATAATGCAAGGGAAGGGAAGAACGAAGAAGATATGAGGCAAGGAAAGAAAGAGAAGAAAGGAGAATAGATAGAAGGCCAAAGAATGAAAGTACGTAGGTTGTAGAGAAGGTGAGAGGAAGATGAATTGAGGGAGACAAGGAGAAGAGAAAAATCAATGAACAGGAGTAGAGGATTAAAAGATGATGAGATAGAATAATTATGTCATAGGCGCATGGTGCTGATTGATACACAAGAACAATTAAAGGAAGAGAGAGGTTCACAGCAGCCCTGGATGGAGCTGCAAGGAATGCTGAGATCAGCATGGGCTGATGGACAGGACACAGAAGACATAGTACAAAGACTTTGGAATTTACCTAGTAACAGGAACTGAATGGTAGGTTAGATGACATCATAACAGACAAGTATGTAACGTTTTCTTTAAATACATCAGATCTGGATGATGCAGAAAAGGGCAACAGTTGGCGCTTAATGATGTCAGGCGAAGCAAGGGAGGAGGAGGGTGCAAAGAGAGGGTGCATGTGGGCTTTCAAAAGAATCAAGTGTAGAAAAGGGGTAAAATGGTCAGATTTAGAGGACCCTCAAGAAAAAACACCAGAATCAACATCATAAACTGAGCGCCCATAAGCATGATCACGCAGTTCAGGGGAAATATCCCCGTCATATGTAAACAAATTAAGATTATTACCAGGAAGGGGACAAATGGGCAAGGCTAACCCCACCTGAAAGACAAGGGGTGCCATTCCGAGTTTGGAGGTAGCCATGGTCCAAACTTGGGTCCATCCAGGTAGGCGGAATGGGGAATTACCGGGACATTCCGACGTATGCGGACCTGGTAAGTCCCCATGTCGAATACCATTCGAATAGCAATCCCCATTCCCATTCGAGCCCCCATAGGGCTCAATGGGAATGGGGAAGGCTATAATAACGGGCCCGCAAATAGCAGGCCCGTTATTTGTGCCCTGATCCCCTAATGGGACCCGCTAAGGACGTGTGGTCTGACCAGATGTTTTCAGCGGGTCCCGCTAGGGAACCTCGGAATAGGGCGATAAGGGGGCACCGGCATCCTTACCGGTACCGGTAACCCCTTACCGCCCACCTCGGAATGACCCCCAAGGAATGTGGGCAAGTATGATTATGGACTGGAATTTTCACAATTACCAATATTGGAGAATGGGGAGGACAACTACAATATATACTGTGTACAGAGAAGGATAAAGAAAATTTAAGATATAAATTGCTGAGTTTGACTTCTGGTGTGGAAAAATTGATTTATGAGTTAGAGTGAATGACAACAGGAATGACGCTAAATATAGATGACGTGAAAGGCTTACTAGCAGCTATCCTAGGGGAGAGAGCTGACAACAATTGGAAACAAGCAGGATACACAGATGTGACTATCCAAAACATGACACACGATGGAGTGCCATTTAATTTTTGGAGAGCAGACATATGGTGGGCACTCAGAGTGCGATATCCTGACACATCAAACAAGGGAGCGATTGTGAGAGGAATATGGGTGAGGACGAAGATCCTGTTGCTTATATTTGAGATATTCAAGATAGACGGCACCAGGAGACTCATGAACCTTGGGATGAAACAATAACAATAATGTACCACATTTTGTATCAGGGACTGCCCGAGCCAGTGCAATGGCAATTGAAAAAACAGCAAATTCATGGGCAGAAATACAATTGACAATCGTGCATCACAGCCAATTAATGCAGGAGAAGAATAAGAAGAAAGCCAAGAATAGAAAGCAGGAGGAAGTGAAGTTAGTCCAGAAGAAGTTGTTGTATATAGCCATAGAGGGAGCAGTATTGATGAGCAATGAAAGATTGGTGACACAGGAGATGCAGTCAGGGCAGCAAAATAACACAGGATATCCCACAGACCAGAGTGGGTACTACATGTGGCGAAGGGGAAGAGGGAATGGGCCTAGAGGAGTAGGACAAGGTGGATTTCAAAACCCTCAGGGAAGAGGAGGATTTAATGGCTGACAGCCACAACAATGTTGGAATTGGGGAAGAAAACGACATATAGCTACAACATGCAAAAGCAGAAGAGGCATGCACCAGAATTGGCAAGCTCCAAGAGGGGGCATGGGTTATGCTCCACAATATAATATAGAACCACATGAATATTATGCCGAAGATCACAAGCAGGCTCAGACATATGTGCCGCAACCCCAACAAATGCAGCAAGTGCCCGTGAAAATGCAAGTACTGCAAGGGCAACCACAGCAATACCCATGCAAGCACAATAGGTACACCCACAGCAAGTACATACACAGCAGGCTACGGTACCACAATGAATCATGCCCCCAGGTGCTCAACAAGCACCCGCACCCAAATTGGGGAGTGTGACTGTGATAGGAGTAAATTCTTTCATAGGTACAGGGATGCATTTATATCCACAATAGGACATCCCACAGAGTGAACAGATGTGTTCAGTACTATCTCTGACACCAGCCCCCCAAGAGGAACCAAGGGTCAGGGTAATGATAGGAAGCAAGACATTTTCATTTTTAGTAGACTCTGGAGCCACTCATTCTTGTGTCCATGAGGGAAAATATCCCATGTCAGGTACTGCCATGAATCCTCAGGGATTCTCTGGGGTAATGAGTTTAGTTCTATTTACAGATGAATTGTCAATCTTTATAGGAGAACACAATATGTCAATGACATGATTATAGTCTACGCAGGCTCCTGTTAACATATTAGGATGTGGCCTGATGACAAAGCTTAACATGACAATGGGCCTCATTCTGAGTTGGGCGGTAAGGGTTAACGGTCACCGGTAATGATTCTGGTGCCGGTAAACCCTTACCGCCCTATTCCGAGGTCCCTTAGCGGGACCCGCAAAGGACGTGTGGTCTAACCACATGTCCTTTGCGGGTCCCGCTAAGGGACCAGGGCGCTAATAACGGGCCCGCTATTTGCCCGTAATTAGTGCCTTCCCCATTCCCATTGAGCCCTATGGGGGCTCAATGGGAATGGGGAATGGTTTACTGAATGGGGACTTACCGGGTCCTCCAAGGTCGGAATGACCCTTTAAGTCCCCATTCAGCCAGCCCGGACCCGGAATGACCCCCAATATCTTTTACTGATGAAGGAATAGTGTGCACTACTCCAGGGATACACTATATGAATGGGGGAGAGTTTATATTATCCTTTACAGGCCAGAAAGCATTACAAGGAGTTCCTTCAGATTCAGAGGTATTTTTGTATATCGTGATTATCTTATTATCATGCTTCCCCCGATTGGTAGGTAAAATGATGAATATTTGTTTAGACCAGAAATTCCCATGGACGATGAGGAAGGGACGATTATCCCCTTTCAGTTAGAAGAAGCAGTTGTCAGAGAAGAAAGGGTGATGCTTCATGGGACAGATGATGAAGGAAGAGGATGGAGAACAGTGATAGCGCTACGTTACAGATTTGATAGACAAGGAATTGTTTAGAGATGAGACTCTGGAGAGGAACTAGTGTTTTTTATAAGTCTCACTTATTGGATCAAAGTAAAGAATATAGAAATATCACAGAGAACAGTGTTGGTAAAAAGAAGACTGTCATTCTGATGGTAAAAAGAAGACTGTCATTCTTTCAGGAAGACCTCGAGAAAGTGTCAAAGATTGTATGGACCACAAGCCAATATGATGTGGGTCTATTAAAAGGGATAGGTGCAGTTAAAATTAACCTAAAACCAGGAGCACTTTTACCATGAGCGAAGCAATATCCCATGTCAAGAGAGGCGGATGAAGGTATATTTGGGACCATTTCCGCTTTCATGAAACAAGGCATTTTAGTGCCATCGAATTCATAATTTAACACAGCTGTGTATCTTGTGAGTAAATCAAAGGGGGGGTCATGGAGGACCTTTGTGCCAAAACAATGGTATCAGGTAATATTGTCCCTGTATATAATGCTGCCATACATATAGGAAGCATTAAATATGGGACAATATATGGGGTAAATTGGAGCCGGGTTTGCGGGGGTGTCCCCAATAATGATAATGTCTCTGCAAAAAACGCTGCCATTCTTGCATGGCGACATTTTTGCATGGACATAATCACATGGAACCTAAACAATATAGTCGAAGCTGAGATTCCTTTAGTTCCAAATCATGCAACAATACTGTGCAGAATCCCATCTAAGGCCATATATTTCACAGTTATAGATTTGAAAAATTAATTCTTTTGATTCCCTTTCATGAAGACTCACAAGATTTGATTTCCTTTTCCTATAGAAATAGCCATCTGAAACATACTTGTTTGCCCCAGGGGTACTGTGAGTCCGCTTCATTCTTTAACAGAGTCCTCCAGGTGGAACTGGGTAATGTCCAACTCAAAAGTGTAATAATCCAGTACGTGGATGACATTTTGGTGTACAGTGAGACAGAGGAAAGATGCAGAGAAGACTCAGTTAAAATCATGATTATACTCTCAGAAAAAGGATAGAAGGTAGACAAGGAGATGTTACAATATTGTCAGGAAGAGGTCTTGTACATAGGAATGATGATCTCTCATGAAGGGAGAAAAGTGCCAGCTGAAAGAGCAGCCGCAATCATGAAGACCATAGCACTTAAAACAGTGAGGGAAATGCAACAGTTGTTAGGTTTATGTAATTATTGCAGGGCCTGTATTTCTTTTTAAAGTACATATATTCAATCACTTTTAAAAAGACTTCAAGACGCACAGGTGGACAAAATAACTATAACATGGACAGCTGAGATGACTAAAGGATTTGAGGAATTAAAAATGCAATCAGTGCAGCCCCTGTGTTGGGGATCCCAGATTATAACAAAGAATGTTATTTATTTTCCGGTTCAAATCGAGAAATCACTATGGCAGTCCATACACAGAAGACGACATTAGGACATGGACACAAACCATTGGCTCATTACAGTGGTATTTTAGATCCAGTTCTGAAGGGACACTATCCCTCTAAGCAGGCTTTAGCTGCTGCTGCATTCGCAATTGAAAAGGCTTCAAGCATAACAATGAGTTGCCCAATAACATTATTTGTAGAACATGCATTATTTGTGATTTTAGAGAAACCCAAAAGTACATTGACTTTGTGTGACATTGACCACACAAAGAGCATCAGGGTATGAGATGATTATTTCCAACCCTGCAATAAAATGGTTAGATGTAAGACAGTAAATGCAGCAATGTTCATAGCAGAACTAGTAGTAGCGGATGATTTTGTACATGATTGCACAACGTATATTGAATGTTATAATGATGTTCCCCAGGCTAGAGAAATTTCCCTCGGGAGGGGGGAAGTTGTTTTTATTGATGCTCTTCAAAAATTGACCAGACGACTGGGGAAAGGCATACTGGAGCAGCGGTAATAAAGCTGAATCGAGAAGGTGAATTTGAGGTAGTGACGAGTATGAGACTGTCTTCGATGTATTCAGCACATGCTGCAGAATTAGTGGCGCTCATTGAAGCGCTGCAGAGATTTGAGGATGAGGAAGTGACAGTGTACTCTGTCCCCGGCCCATGACGTCAACTGTCCTGTACATGCAGGTTTGTCATGCTGGAAAAGTAGGGGCTTTCTCCATGCTGATTCCACTCCAGTGCAACATGCATCACTATTGGATAGGCTTATAGAAGCAATAGGTCTCCCATTGACCATAGCAGTTGTAAAACGTGCAGTGCATTCCCAAAGAACAGATTTAATTTCCAGTGGAAATAAAGCTGCAGATGTAGAGGCTAAAAAAGCAGCCTATTATCCACCCATATCTAGGGTGGAGATAGAAGATGTTAAACACATGACAGGACAATGCATGTTAGCAAAGGAGGGCTTTAACGTGCTGTCTATTGTCCAGTTAATTGAAATACAAGGTCAAGCCCCACAAGAAGAACAGGATTTATGGAGAAAGCGGGAGTGTTCTTTATCCCCCACTGAGGCAATATGGAGACGGGATAGCACTGGAAAGCCAGTTATGCCTCTAGCATTAATGAGAGTAGCGCTGGAGCAGCTTCACTACCCAGAACACACAACTCTAGAGGGTCTTGCTGCTACAATTGCAGAAGAATGGTTCTTGCCATATCTGTTAAAACAAGTGGCACAGTTCATTGTAAATTGCATTGTGTGCCAGAAATATACTGCAGGGCACACTTAGTGAACAGTAAGGGGAGCAATTCCAAGGCCCAATGGCCTCCAATGACTCAATGGCCCATTTCAGCATTTACATATAGATTATGTAGATATGCTGCAGATATGTAACTGTTACAGATATATGCTGGTCGTAGTATGTTATTTTTCTAGATGGATCGAGGCAGGTCCATGCACGCACCCTGATGCCTCAAGTGACGCCAAGTTCCTTGTACATGAGGTGTTCCCCAGGTGGGAGGTGTGCGAGGTTTTGCGGTCTGACAATGGACTTCATTTTAAGTTTTCTTCCGCTTATCAAAAACAGGCAAACAGCATCTGTGATAGATTAAACAGATTATTTAAGGAGAGAACAGCAAAATTGAAGATGACTCTGAAGAAGGGATGGCTACACTGCCTGCCCCCTGCCCTATGTGCCCTAGGAAATCAGCCTGGCTCAGATCACCATCTAACTCCTCATGTGTTGGTGACTGGATGCTGTATGGGAACCCCACCTACTCCTCCGTCTAAGGTAGGAGCTGATGCCCACAGTGTAGCGAAGGCATTAGGTGATGAGATGCACGATTACCTAACAACAATGATTGCAAGTATTTATTTTTTGTCTCAACAGATCAGGAACAAGAGGGAGGGGTCAAAAAGAAGTGATAAAGATAATCAACCTCTTGAAACAGAAGAATTGTTGAAACCCCTTAGTCTGTATGCAGGCGACCATGTGCTGGTGCGCAAATTCATACACACCTGGAGTATGCCCTGCTTTGAGGGGCCAAATGAAGTGGAAGAAGTGAGCCCCATAGCTGTGAAATTAAGGGGCCGGTGAGCGTGGCTGCATCTATGTTGCATCAAACCCTATAAAGGTGAAACACCAACCCCTCCTGCAGCTACCCGCAGTGAAGCAAGAGAAGCAGTTCCATGCATGTTGACTAGTTCAATGACCAGCAGCAAGGATAAATAGAATGACGATCAGTTCTTTAGATTAGGGATTGACATTGTGCAAATTTGATAAGGAGAAAATAGACTTGCAGCTATCCTGGCACATTTCTTATATAGAATAAAAGAGACAATCGGCCTCATTATGATTGTGCCGGTCCGGAAACAATAGTGCTGGTAGTTCCGTACCGGCACCTTTTTACAGACCGGCATAGTCTGAGTTGCAATGCTGGTAACACCAGTATCTCAAGTGACCCACTGCATCCGGCAGCACCGTTGCCAGTATCTTCAGAGAGACGCGGCAGCCGTGCCTGACATACCGCCATAGCATTAATAAGTGCACATTTCCGAGCAGCACAGACACCCAATTACTGGCATGGACATGCCAGTATCAATGTGAAAACTATGCCAGAAACACTGTCATCGCAGACCAGGCGGTAAGTAGATTCATGTCTGTAGAAACATGCCACAGGTGTACAGAATCAGCACAGGTGGTATAAATGAGCAGTGCTACAGGACAAACGGACCACTCCCACACCCCACATCCCTTTCCAAGACCACAATGCTATCAGTAGCAGTGCTGGAGCTGTAGACCATGCCTGCAGGACTATTACCTGAAGAGGCAGGGAGGCAGGGAGACAGAGGATGCAGTGGATGTGCTTGAGGAGAAGGAGGGCCATCATGGTCCAGTAAAACACCATTGTCCAGCCAGTTAAACCACACAGACAGCCACCAATCCCACGCTTAAGGGCCACATCTTTAAACCTGAGACAAAGCCAGATCCACACCATGTACCGGCTAGACAGGGACACCATTATTTATATAGTGGACCCGATCCATGACGACCTGGTCAGCCTCATAAATATCTGCACAGCCACCCCCTCCCCCTTGCTCAAGGTAGTGTCTGTGCTGCACTTCCTTGCCACAGGCACATACCAGCACACAGTTGGTGAGCTACATGGAATATCACAGCCCTTTCTTTCACGTGTCCTGTTCCAGATAATTGATGCACTGCTGCATCAGGTTTCGAGACCACATCAGTCTACCCAGGACAGCAGGCCAGGTCAATGGCATGAAAAAAGCCTTCCATGTCCTTGCAGGCATGCCAAACGTCATTGGTGCCTTGGACTGCACACATGTGGAGCTGGTGGCTAGGCATGCTGTGGAGGCTGTGTACCGCAGCAGAAAACATTATCATTCACTGAACATGCAGATGGTGGTTGAGGCCTGCCACATCATCATCCATTGCTGTGCCAGATTTCCCAGTTCCACTCATGACTCCATGGTGCTGTGCAACTCCACGCTGCCTCGGTACATGGCAAGTCATGTTGGACAGCGCACCTGGCCGCTGGCTGAGTCTAACTACAGGGCCATGTGCACAGTTGAATTGGGAGAAGCAGGAAATAGCATATTGTTCCTGGCTGCTGGGTGAATCTAACTGCAGGGACATGTGCACAGTTGAATGGGGAGGAGAGACAGGAAACAGCATAGCGTACCTGGCTGCTGGGTGAGTGTAACTATAGGGCCATGTGCACAGTTGAACTGGTAGGGGGCAGGAAACAGCATAGCATACATGGCTGCTGGGTAAGTGTAACTACAGGGCCATGTGCACAGTTGAATCATGGTCATGTATAACACCCATCACCAGTGGCTCTGCACTTTGAATGCTTCAAACCATCTTTCATCCCACTTTTCTGCGCTCCTGAAAATTACAAATACACCATGAAATTGCACATTGGCTGGATAGGGAGGTTAAAGGGAAAAGATGACCATGAATAAGATTAATGATCATAATTTGTGTCAATAGTACAATACGTACAGTTACTAAATTAATGCGGAGAAGTATCTACTTGTATTGTGCATGCATTAAACATGAAAGTTTACAGGTGTCACTCAAGGTACTACACAGTAATAGCATGCCTGAGTTAAGGCCTTGACAGGCGTGCAACAATCTAGGAAATAGATCCAGGGCATGCATGAGATAATCAATTCTGTACAGCTATAAACAAAAGAACTACATGTACCACAATGCACCACAACAGAATGAGAACAAGAAGCACCAATACAGTCAAGCAAACACACAACACCTGATGCACAGGCAGAGAATACTTCTGCACCCACCCACATAACAGCGTGTGTCAGCACACCAACTGTCCAGGTCCCCTGCCTGTTAGAACCACACAATCACACATGTATCTCACTGGGCACTGCACATAAATAAACACACTCACACTGAATGATCAATGTCCAGTCATTCATTCTGTTTACAACACAACTATATTTTGTGAACTGAAAATATGCACAATTGTGAAATGACTACAGTCCTAATACTGTGCACCCCAACTATCCCTCCCCACACCCCTTCCCCAACTGTGTGTAGCCAACTCGTATCCTGCTTTACTATGTATATAGGCAAAAGCCACTGGGCCTCATTAGGACCCAGGCGGAGTGGGTTTCCGCCAGCGCTAATCGCGGCGGACCCGTCCGCCGTACTACGAGTTCCCTTAGCGCCATGGAGGTTTTCTCCGCCTGGTTTTACCAGGCGGAGAAAACCATGGCGCTACGGGACCTCGTTGTTAATTACGCCACCGTATTTTACGGTGGCGTAATTAACTCCTTCCCCACTCCCATTATACCCTATGGGGCAAGAATGGGAATGGGGAAGGGCAGAATGGGGATTGGGGATTTACCGCTCCGCCGAGGTCGGAATGGGGCGGTAAATCCGCCAACCCCCATGGCGCTATCGACGGCTTTCCGCCGTGCTTCGCGGTGCATTTAGCACCGCGAAATCCGCCTGGGTCCTAATGAGGCCCACTGACAGAGCTACTATGGGTCCATGGCCTATTTGAGGGCCCTTTTATGCTCCGCTGTGCGGCTGTGTGCAGAGCGAGACAGCTGCGTGGAGCACCACCTTGGGCTGCTCTGCACTGCCCTGGTGTGGTGCTAGTTGAGGGAGCGGGTGGTGTTGCCATGGGCCTTCGGTTCAGGAAGACATGCAGCAACATTTATTTATTTATTTATTAGTATTTATACAGCGCACAGCAGCCCTAAGGCATCGTGGTGCTGTTACAATGAGGACATAGTTTCAGCGATTGAAGACATGACGCTGTTGCCCTCCCTCGCCCTGCGTGACATTTGAACTATGGCACGTGTGCATCGACTAAGGGCCAGTGCATTTCGCCTTGAACTGGCCTGCCTGCTCTCTCGCATTAGCTGTGCCTCATTAAGGTGTGTAAGCGGATTCAATTCAACAATACAGCTAAGTCAATGCCTAGTCTGGGATACTGATGGAAGCCCTTATTGATGTATTTTTATGTCCAGTTCGTTTACTCTGGATGACAACCCTTATATAACACCCCTCTCTCAGAATCCCCCTGACCGCGCTGAGCCAAGAAGTAGGTTTGTTTTGCAAATTTAAAAGGTTTATTTAAAAATTAAACAATATATATCTATCACACTTTTATAGTAAATTAATATTTGATAGCACACTTGTGAGGATGATAGTGATCAACAATGGATAATGTTACAGTGATGCACTCTTTTTGATGGCTTAGAAGTGATATAGAGAGGATAAAGTAGCTGAGAATGCTTTTATGGCTTCAAGGACAATGCAATGATGAATGAAAATGCAATACAGAAAATAAACTTGATATGACTTCAACAAAAGACAATGTAATCACTTTTCTTTGACAATTCACCCCTCCCCCCCTTTATGCAAGGTAAAGAGATGGAAGGAAAGCACACAGTTCTCAGGAATGCAATCAAATATAATTCAGTTCCCCCCTAGCAAGCTTAGAGGAAAACAGGTAGGAGTTTTAACACAGGCAATATACTTTGATGTGGTATGCAAAGAAGTGAAAAATATGCTAAAATGATTTTAATTCCCTCTAGAGGTTCAGGGTGGGTGACAGCTACTTGGAATTAGTTCAGGATCACTTTAGCAATGCTCTATGAATGATTGTCAAATTGCAAACGAATTTCAGCAAAGGAAAGCAAGGACAAATATTTTTACACGTGGCTGAAATTAAGCAAAATGTCAAATCGTGGCAAATTTAGTCGCGTGCGTCGAGCGCAATTACGGAAGTACTATAAGGAGTAGGAAGTCGGTTCTAGGTTCGTTGGAAAGCCTAGAAACTTAGCTTTAAGATGACAGTTAAAACAAACGGTTCCGGAGATACGGCCGATTTAGTAAAGGTCGTTTTTCGGATTTGAAATTTTAAAGCTCAGAATGACAGATGACAGTTTTCAGTTTTAAAGATGACAGAATGACACGATTCTAGGAGGCAGTTCTAATAGGCTAAAATAGTTTGGATTAGATTATTTTAAACTAAGAGGTGGTTTTGGCACAGTGCTAGCTGGGTACTCACACTAGATTTTGGACAGGAATGCGACTTCGTCACTGATCGGGTCAGGATTGGCTGGACTTCTGCTAGCAGTTCTTCACACCGATCTGGTCTCTGGGTCTCCGGTTCAGTTATCAGTTCTGCTAGCGGTTCCGGATACAGCGGTCTCTGGATCTGCGGGTCTGGATCAAGTGGATTCTTAGCAAGCAGCAAACCGCACAGCCCGGCGGTTGAATAGTTTGCAAATGATTTTTGAGGCCTGCTGAAGAGAACTCAGCTTGTGGGTTAGCCTCTCTGCTACAAGTTCTGAAGTAAAGTTCTGGATCCCTGGAGTTCTGGATTTGAAGTATGGAGTCTCCCAGCAAAGCGTCCCGCAAGAAAGTGGAAAGTGAATGTCCCTACCTGGGTTCCAGTGGCTCTTTTTATGTGTTTAGAAAGTGGGTGAGTCGGCTCATTCTGCATGCCCAACCCTCTCAACTTATTATTGGCCAAGCTTTCCTCTCTCCCTTGATTGGGGGAAAGAAATGGAGTGTCAGAGTGATGCTGTAGGTTTTATGGTCAGAGGAACTTCCCCTTGTCAAATTGCACACAAATCTATTTCTGACCCAAATACATCTTTATCTATGTACCATTTTTCTAATATTATAGGTCCAGTTAACATATTTTCTGTAGCACCAAACCATCCGATCCCTGTCTTTGTAAGATGTCGTGTCCACTTATGACAGAATTCTGCCCTTTTCATCCAGATCACGACCTCTAAACCTTTCCAGATTTTACACAAATGCGCACCAGGGATATGGGTTTCAGATGATATAGTGTCAGATTTTTAACATGCATACATTTGGAGTAACAACCTTTTTTTCCGCTACTATCCCCAAGAACATACCACAGGGTCCTAACACCTCTTAAAATGTGCACAGAAAAATCACAAGAATGATGATGTAATTTATATAATTTTTACAAGTCCGCACTATGAATTATCCATCTTTTTAAAATCATGCTCTGGCCCCAAAGGGGTGTGGTTTTCCAAAGCACATGGTGGAATTTCTGGTTTATCCACTTCCCCCAAGCTCAGCTTGCTCTCATAGGTGCAGTGCCCCTCCCAGTTTCTCCCAAGAGGAAGCCATTTTACGACCCCCCAATATAACATTTGCCTGAGCCAGGGAAAGTGCTTTGTTTAGTTTCCTGTAGTCCCCAGGTGTCACTCCCCTAATTCAATCAGAGAGATGTCATCTCCTTTTGGCAGGGGCAGCAGGATGTGGCCAGGCCTGGGAACACAGCTGCTGAATTCCTTCTCCTGTCGGGGGTCGTTGCCGGGCAGAATTCAACCTCTTCAAGCCAGGCTTCAGCTAAATGTCACTTTAGTTCCCAGTTTTCTACATTCAAATCAAACTGACAATTTTTACACATGGAGCTAGAACGCTGATTGTAAGTTCAAAACTATGACATTTCAACAGTTGCAAACTATGTGACACTCAACAGTAGATCACTCATTTATTTTAAACATTTAGATTTAAGTGTCTTTCAGTCCAATTTCACTTCAGCTGCTGACATCCACAGCTCAGCCAGTTTTGTTATAAACATTGTTTTGGGCTCTTTCTCTTTCCAGATTTTGTATGCACACAAGAATACATTCTGCCAAATGTCTGCTGGTGTTCACTGAGATTTTTGAATATCTTGTGATGTTTAAAATAGGCATTTTGAGCTTGCATTCACGGAAACAAAGGTGATTTTAAAGCGCTTTTTTTTAGCCAACCGGCACTGCTGTTTTTCCTTTGGCACACATTTCACGCATGGCACTCCTGGCACATCATGCTTGCACTGGTGGGTGGCAGGTTAGGGGACCACTTTGCTGTGCGCAAAACTGCACGGTTCTCTAGGATTCTGGCGCAAATGTGGGCTTTTCCGCCCTCTTGGATTTCCTAAGCCCACAGCACCAAATGTTGCAGCATAATAGTCCAAACGTGGGTCAGGACACCCAACAAATCCCCCGCCCGACTGCACTTTGATTTCGAGTCGAGATGGAGTCGGGTGCAAAGAATGTTTTGATCCACGCGCTGGGATGTCCGCATCATCTTCTTCCAATTCTGCAGATGGCACAGTTCAGCATCTTTTCCTCCATCCGGTTGGATCGATCGGTTCTCCTCGCCTGTCCTGATGGGAATATTGGGCGGTACCCTGGGCCCCTCGGATCTTTGCTCCCAGTCTCCGGGTCATTCTCCTTGGTCAGTCTCCGTGATTTCATCTCTCCTAGGATGATAAAGCAAAAGCGGCAATACCTATTCGTAGACATTTCTCTACCACTATTAATGGTGTGGCGAACACATACATTTTATACATCCGGTTACATTTTTCAGTCTTGTTTTAAAAACAAGATATAACAGGAAACATTTTCCTACCAGAATCATGATATTTTAGAGACTATCTGTGGGATATTTTAGGGTTGGAACTGAATTACTCTGGGACGGCCCCCTCTGGGATTCCAGAGGATTCCTCCAGTTGTAGCAGAGTGTGCCTGGGATGGCAACACTTTAGCTGATTAATATGGACCCACTTGTCTTCCCCATCTGCCAGACTACCTTTGGGGATGCGGATCTTATACGCTACTGGGGAGACCTTGTCTATAATTTCAAACGGTCCCTTCCATGTAGGCAAAAATTTCCGCTGTTTGGCCTGGTTCCTTTGGAAATTGTATAGATAGACCCGGTCTCCCACAGTATATTCCTTCCTGGTGGTCTTCAGGTCGTAGTGGGTTTTCTTGCTATCAGCTGATCTGTCTAGATTCCGCTGAGCATAGGCAAAAGCATGCTGAAGGTGTTTCCTTAAATTCTCCGCATACTCATGAGTTGTGAAGGCATTTATCAGTGTCTGCTCTTGGGTCCTGTAGAGCAAATGCTGGGGAAGCACCATCTTGCGTCCGGTCATCAACTCAAATGGTGACATTTTAGTTGCAGATGAAGGGGTAGATCTGATGGCCATTAGGACCAGAGGTAATCGGATATCCCAACTTGGCCCAGAATCTGCCACAAACTTTTTTAATATGCTCACAATGGTTCGGTTGTATCTCTACTGCTCCAGAAGAAGCTGACCGGTAAGCAATATGCGCTTCCTTTTGACCCCCAGTATCTCCCACATCTTTGTCATTACCTCGTTGGTGAAATGGCTACTTCTGTCTGACTCAATCCACTTCTGTCTGACTGAATCCTTTGAGGTAGACCAAAACGGGAAAAGATGTGGTTAATCATCAGGGCAGCTGCTGTTTCTGCCTTGCAGTTTGGGGCCGGGAGACATTCCACCCACTTGGTAAACAAGCATGTGACGGTCAACATGTACTTGTTTCCTCTAGACGAGCGAATTACTGGGCATACAAAGTCGTTTTGCAAATCTGACCATGGCAGTGTCATCCCCCTCTTTTGGAGAGGCGCACGGTGTGTGAGGGATGATGGCTGAAATGGTGCACACACCAGACACCCCTTCAAGTATTGGTCGAGGTCCTGCTCCATGTGTGGCCAGTATGCAACCTCTCTTAAGATCGCAAGTGTTGTGTGAAACCCCCTATGACCGGCTGTGGCCGCATCATGGGCGTGACTTAACATCAGGCTTCGGAATGAGGTAGGAACCACCCACTGATCATGGCCAGCTTGGGATTTCCTTACCAACAAACTGTCTTGGATTCGAAACCTTTTTGGACATTTCATCAACACTCTTAGGTCCTCTTTCCCAATGTAATCGGTATCCGTCAGGGGAAAGTTCTCAGGGTCCTCAATGTGTTGGTAAAACTTACCAATTATTGGGTCCCCCTTCTGAGCTGTAATAAAATCAGCATCAGGGGTCTCCTTACTCCATTGTGAAGTTAAAAGATCATTGTGAGCATTTGTCTGGGACCTAGTGATAGCAGTGACCTGGATTTCCCCCAACAGGGACTCTATTTCTATTAGATCCCCTTGGATGGCCCCGGTTTTGGCCAGCTGATCAGCTAAGTCATTTCCAGTTTTGTCTGGTCCCTCTACTTTGGAATGACCCTTGATCTTTTTCCAGTAGATGGTCATCCCCTTCGATGTGACCAGATCATCAATATTTTGGATTAACTTCCCATGTTTCAGGGGTTTGTTATTAGCACATAGCATGCCTCTGGTTTTCCAATTAACCAGGTGCTCCACGAACCTGTTCCGTACATAATCCGAATCTGTGATTATGACCAGTTCGTGGAGTTGATGTTGGACAGCAGTGAGGATGGCCTGATGCACAGCCATCAACTCTGCCACTTGACTACTTCGGGGACCAATTTTGTATCCAGCGGAGGGTTCTGGAAACTCCTTCACCCATGCATTCCCTACGCCGGCCACCATTTCTTTCTCTCCGTTGTTGTCAACATGGTAAGAGCATCCATCCAAATACACAGTGGGCATCCCCTCAAACTTGTCTTCTTCAAAGACTTTGTGTGGGGAATTAAGGTATGCTTCCATGTTGTCCTTGATTTTTAGACTTTCGTCCTTGAGACAGTTTTCCCTGGCACAATCATGCAAGTCAGCCAGACCTTGCGCGAGGGGACTCTTCTTGTTTTGGCCATATCTGACCTCTACAGGAAAGTCTTGCATTGACAGAATCCAGGAACTAATTCGGGAATTACTCACATTCCCGGCCCAGATTCTGTCACTTTGGAGATATTGCAGAGGGTGGTGTGGAGTCTCCACTATGATGTGTTCCCCCTGGATAAACGTGCAGTAATTCTTCAATGCCCACACCGTTGCCAGGAGTGCCTTCTCACAATCGTTGAATTTTTCCTCCACAGAGGATAAAGTTTTGCTCGCATAGGAGATTACTTTATTGACCTTGTCATGCTTTTGGCATAATACTGCCGTCAAGCACGTATTAGAGAACCCTGTCTCCAGGAAAAACTCCTTGTTTCTGACAGGGTAAGCTAGGCAGGGCGCTTGTGAGAGGCTTCTTTTGAGTTGTCTTACTGCCTCGGATTGTTCTGGACCCCATTCCCACTTGACCCTCCCTTCAAGAGATGAATCAGGGGTCTAGTGATCTCTGCGTAGCCTTCAATGAACTTTCTGCTGTAATTAGTCAGTCCAAGGAGGCTCCTTAGTTCCCGCCAAGTTGTGGGATCCTTCAGTTTCTGACGTGCTTCCACTTTCTTTTCTTGGGGACAGAGACCCTGAGGAGTAATCTCATGCCCCAAGAAATGAACACGGGTTCTACACCACTGTGCTTTCTGAAAGGAAAGTTTTGCTCCGGTGGCCCTCAACTGTGTCAGAACATAACGGATCTCCGCTATGTGTTCCTCCACAGATGAACTTTTGATGAGGACATCATCTACATAAGCCAGGTTACCCCTCACACCCAGGTCGGGCATGGCCTTGTGTAGGAAAATGTTGAATTCATTGCCGGAGTTGAGGTATCCGAAGGGAGTCCGGGTCCATGTGTACTGCTGGCCCCCAAAGGTAAAATCCAGTTTGTATTGGTCCTCCCTACTGACAGGCACGGTCCAGTATTCATTGGTCAGGTCTATTGCAGTGAATACCTGTGACCCCTGGATCTGGGCCACCCCATGGTCAATGTAGGGCAGAGGCCATCGGGAAGTATGGACCCGTTTGTTGAGCTCCCTAAGGTCGGCGCAGAGTCTCCACTGGCCGTTTGGCTTCAATATTCCCAGCACCGGATTATTGAAAGTGCTGTGGACTGGACGGATTATTACCCGGGACCCAAGGTTTTTAATTATTTCAGTAAGGGACTCCATGGATTCGAGAGGCAAGCGATATTGCTTCACAAACACTGGAGTCATGGCAGGGTCCGTGGGAATTGTTGTTGTGTGGATGTCGGTGCGACCACAGTCATATGAGTCTACCGCAAACAGATCTTGGAAATCCAAGAAAACTTGTTTCAACTTTTGCTTCTGTTCCAGAGTCACACAGGCATCAGCTAGGATGACACTCTTTTCCACCATCTGCCTGAATCCTGGAAAGACTTCTGGTTTGGCTATCGCAGGGGCCTCCTCCAGCTGGGTGGAGAAGTCCCTGGTCAGAGTGCTGATTTGGACTGGAGGCTTCAGGTGGGAAAGGCAGCCCTCATGGACCTGGAAAATCACCTCATCCCTCCTGAAGTCACAAGTCACATCTTCCTTACCATAAGGGCAAGTAGTATACACCAGGAAGTTCCCCCCATGCCGGGTGAAAATCCTGTCTGGTGTTGTATTGTCCTCACTGTCACTGTCAAAACAGTCCTTGGGGATTGGTCCTAACAGTTCCTAAATCAATGGAGAAATGTCGGTCATCAACCGCCATTCCAATAATGGTGCCTGCGGCTAGAGTAATACTCTTTAAGTCGCTGTTATCCACCTCTATTGGAATGGTGTCATGTTCTATGTTGACTGATGGTGTTGGGTTTACCCCTAACCCTTGCTGTTGGAGAGAAGCATTTAGATGAATATAAGCATCACGGTTTTTCAATTTTTGTCCTCTTTTAACTTTCACTTCCAGGGAGGATTGTCGGGTCCTTTCTGGGATGGTGACTTCCTCTTTAATCTGAATTTCAACTGCATAAGGTAGCAATTGAGCTGACCTAAATGCTTTTTCTGGATCATCAAAGCCCATGGGATTATCCGCTAATCGGGACCAAGCTTTGAAGTTTATTAGGTCCAAACTAATGGCAAAGCGATTGAGAATGTCACTGCCTAAGTAAAAGGCGGCAGTGACTTCTCGCACGACCCAACAATTATGGACTATACTCTTGTTGCCAATAGAGATTTTGAGCATACACCTGCTTGGCAGGAGATGTTTCGAATTGGGTGTTTCCAGATCCATTTCCCATTTGTCTATCAGTTTGAATGTGGGAATGGCTGGATCTTTTGGGAGTTGGCGGAACATGGCTTCGCTGATGAAGCTCTTACCGTTGTTCACACACACTCGAGCGAGAACAGAGTCCTTCCCATCATTTAAATGAACAGGGATGAACAACTGCTCTCCAGTTTGCTGAATATCCGCCAGGCTCTGAGCTGATTTCACATCTTTCTGGACTATAGGAGTGGGAGTGTCTGATTGTGGATTGGTAAAGCATTTCAGAGTATTTCCTTCCAGGGTGGAATACCACCTTAAACTGGAAGGAAGGTTGATTTTCAGAAATAGAGAGGACCCCCCATCACCAGTCTGTTGTCCTACTGCTAATACTGTCACGTCTGGAATTTGGTTGTTCTGGAAGTGAAATTCTACTTGGTCAGATTTTTGTTCAACCATGTGGCAGGTGCCGTTTAAACTAACATGGTTGACACTCTGTTTTAATTTTATTGGTCGGCTAGTCTGGGTCCAGAGGACCTTGTTTACACGATCTATTAGGGGTGACAACCTTCTCAGGAGGTCATTCCCTAGTAAACAAGGTGTGCCCTCTGGAGTTACTACTATGACCGGGTGTTTCACCTTGTGTCGCCCAATTTTAATGTCCAAGTCTGCAGTCCCCTCGACGGGAATTTCCTTCCCGTCAAAGTTCTGCAGTTGTCCAGGAAAAGAGGTGAAAGGAATTTGGTAATTCTCCCCCTTTCTGCATTTAGTTCATCAAAGGCCCTTTTGGACAGAGGGGTAGCTTGGGATCCAGTGTCCACCAGCGCCAAGATTGTACCCTGCCCCTGTACTTGTACCGGGGCATAGTATCTTCCCTCCTTCTCCTCAAGGGGGCACAGATAATGCACATTTTTGGACAACTGGTGGGCTAACTTTCTGGTTTTTGACATGGCGAGAGAAGAGATTTGGGCAGAATTCTGTGGAGAGCCTGGGGAATCTGAAAGAAAAAGTTGGCAACTGGAAATGGTTTCGGGTTCTGGCCTGACCCCCTCCTTTTTGGAGGCAGTCGTCAGGATAGGTTTGACCCATGGGATTTTGGTATTGTTGGTTCTGGGATAGAATGATGGGCGGCGACAGCTCAATCCCCACATCTACCCAGTCTAGGTTCAAATCCCTTGGGACCCATTTTTCCTTGGTTCCTTGGGCGGAGTTCCCCCATCTCTGAAGGAGAAGATCCTTTGCCCAGGATCCTCTGAGGATCCCTCTCCCTCACATTGGAAGACCTGTACCTCCTCCACAAAATGGGTCTGTTTGGGTACTTTATTTTTCCTACCTCCCCTCTGTTCCTTGGGTGGCAGACTTTCAGGGGTAGGAGATTTTGTTTCCGGTTCCTGGTTTTCCAGGGGCTGTTTACAAGTTGGGAAGGAAGCTTCCTCCAAGGCTTTACACCCCCCCCTTCCCCTTGTGCCTCCTGCCAGGGAACCGGTGGGTTATCGGGGTGCTGCCCCCGTCATTGTTCTGGAGCACTAGGTCCACAGTTTGGGGCATTCTGTGCCGGCATGCCCATCTGAGGGTTCTCTTGGGCCCTCAGCATGCGGCCCAAATCCTGTGCCATGTTCTGAACCTGGCGCTCTAACTGGGAAACTCGCTCAGGCTGATACGGGGCTCTATTTTCTCCCCTGAGCTGATCCCGGGAAGGGTAGCTATCCCTTCTCTGGTAACACCCCGGGTTGGGAAGATTTGGGTACCCCTCTACCCTTGGCCTCCCCTCTCCTGGATTAGGTGGTCTGGGCTCAGGGAATTGGGGAAAGAGGATGGATGAGTTTGGGGCTGAAAACCTTGTGGATACCTGGGGAAAAATTTCGGCCCAGGGTTTGGTGAATTTCTGCCCTCCTGTGGGAAGTTTGGAGGGATGTTCTCTGGATTAGGTGCTTGACTGGATCCCCCCTTGGGCTGGAGGAGTCCACACATAACCCAGGATGGGCCACTTTCCCTTGTAGCGGGGACTTACATAATCAAGGGAGTGAGGGACCCCATTTGTGGGATTACCTCCTTGACTCCCTGTCTGTGACTGGCCCGAGGGCCTTCTGGTGTTAGAGTTATTCTGCGCAGGCAGGTTTTTAGGCCCCCCCATCTCCAAATCTAAAACGGGGGCAACCTTTACCTCCGCCACCTTGGCAGCAGCAGGGGTGCTGTTGGTTTTGGGGGTTTTCTGCGCATTACTTTTATTTTCTATGGGCTTCTGCACCTCATAGATCCGGGTGGCTTGCTCAATGACCCAGTCTAAAGATCTTTTCTCGTGAAAATCTCTCACGAGCTGGGTCATTATGTACTTGGGAAGAGCATGGAAAAATGTGTTGATGAATTCTCTGCTGTCCGTGCGCACCCTTCTGGTGGTCTGCGCAAAGGCACGCTTCAATTCTTGCACGAATTCTAGTGGGGCCTGATCCTCCCCACATTGCAAATTGTAGGCTGCCTTGTGAGCCTTTTGGGGATTTCTATGTACAGAAAAATGTTTCAAGATGGCCGCCCTATATGTGGACCATCTTGAATGGTTTTGGTCCTCCAGCCCTGCAAAGAAACTGGAGTATTCAGGGGAGAATGTCCATTTGACGTACTGGATGCAGCTACTGCTGTCCTTCAAATGGAAAGTCTCCATCATTTGCTCATAGAGCTCCAAGTGTTCCCAAACAGAATACTTGGCGTTCTTATGATAAGGCGTGATGACACTCCTGATTGCCTTAATCTGTTTTAAGGGGTCCTTAAGCAAGGCCCCTTTCACCTTATTGGCCTTTTTGGTTCGGGTAACCCTGGTCCATTCATCCTCTGATTCAGAAGCACTGCTCCCAGAGGTGCCCGTCTGATCTTCCAGGTTTTTCCGGATTCTGCGAGCCTGGGAATAACTGGCAGAATGTGGGGACCTGGTCTCCTGTGTCCTGTGACGCTCAGAGGAGTCTTCAGATCCCTCCTTGCTACCAGGATCTGATGGGTACCCCCCCCCAGTGACCTAACTGGGCAGAGGTTTTTAGGATGCCCTTAGGGGGCCTAATTTCCTGGGGTTCCCCACTAAATTGCACTGTACTTAGGTGCCCATACCCAGGTGCCCGCCCATCCATTCCTGGGTGGTACTGGCCTATGAGCCCCATACTTTTGGCTGGATAGTAATCTGCCATTCCTGTGGCCTTGTGCTCATGCGCGCCAGGGGACATGGGGTGGCAGAGTCCAGGGACTGAGAGAGATGAAGGCCTCTGGTACTAGGGCTTCTGAGGTTATGCTCAGGTTTTTCCCTTTCCCAGCGAACTTCATCTCTGTCAGCCCCATCTCCCTGTTGCAATGCAAGAGCCTGCGCTTTCAGTTCCTCAGTTAAAGCCTTACTAGACTCTATCAGTCTCTCCTGCATGGCTACCTGTAGCTGGAGCCTATCATTGTGCTGGCAGAGAGCCTCATTCTCTCTCTGTGCCTCCTGATTGGTCCTGGAGTACTGGGCCAGTCTTTGCTGCAGGAGGGTTACCTCCATAGCCCCATCCCTACTGGCCTGCTCCTTTCTTGCCAGAGCCTCTTGTACCCTCCTGGTGTGCTCTAACAAGTTCTGATGCTCTTTTTGGAGGTCACGCAGCCCCTGGAGGGCCAAGTGATTTTCTTCAGTTTTTCTTTTTAAATGGCAGACTTCCTGGCCTAAGGTATCCCTTTCCTGACCAAGAGCCTGCATTTGTGATGCCAGGTCGTCCCTCTGCCTTTGAAAGGCACCAGCTTTCTGGCGTTCTTCATCAAACTCTGCCTGGGTATCCAGGTCTTTCAAAATCAATGTATTGCTTTCCTCTTTCTCTTTGTCTATTTGGAATTGCAGGGTGGCTACCTGCTCTGTGCATGCCCTGTTGAAATTGATCTGTTGCTCCAGCTTTTTCTGGCTCTGCAGTAAGGAGTCCAAACTGTCTTGGTGCTACTTCTGCAAAGCCAGAATTCTGGTATCTTGGTCTGTCTTTTCCTGTTGCAGTATATCCATGTCTTCTTTTATTTTAATGATATACTGCCTACTATCATTTTCTGACTCCTGGCTCCTCTGCAGCCTCTGCTCAGAAGAGACCAGGTCAGATTGGGCCTTATCTAATGCCAACAATTGCCTACTTGCCAGATCTTGGCCTTCAGCACATTTGTCCTGCATGGCTCCCATATATAGATACAAATATGCCGCTATCCTAACCATCTTGTCGTTTTCATCTTTAGCTTTAGGAGCCATGTATAGTTCGCTCAGGGCCACATGTAAGGGACCCTGATCTCTCCAGATATCTAACCCAGTTGCAGTGACCTGTTGTGTGATTGCCTGCTCAGTCCATTCACCTCTCACAAATAGCTTATGTAAGAAGTGCTCTCTGGTTATTTTGATGTCTACCAGTGTCGTCATTCTGGAATTTGAGTTTTGACTTACAGAAGTTTGTATTTTATTTTGCAAAACAGACCGTTTCCTTAGAGCGTTATTTTGAGGAGTGCTTTCACAGTGTAAAACAGCGTGATGATTTAACCGGATATGTGTATCCGGTCAGTTGGCACACTGTATTAAGCTGCACAAGTGGTAAATTTAATCCAGAATCTCCGGCTATGAGCCCCCACTTTGTAAGCGGATTCAATTCAACACTACAGCTAAGTCAATGCCTAGTCTGGGATGCTGATGGAAGCCCTTATTGATGTATTTTATGTCCAGTTAGTTTACTCTGGATGACAACCCTTATATAACACCCCTCTCTCAGAATCCCCCTGACCCTGCTGAGCCAAGAAGTAGGTTTGTCTTGCAAATTTAAAAGGTTTATTTGAAAATTAAACAATATATATCTATCACACTTTTATAGTAAATTAATATTTGATAGCACACTTGTGAGGATGATAGTGATCAACAATGGATAATGTTACAGTGATACACTCTTTTTGATGGCTTAGAAGTGATATAGAGAGGATAAAGTAGCTGAGAATGCTTTTATGGCTTCAAGGACAATGCAATGATGAATGAAAATGCAGTACAGAATATAAACCTGATATGACTTCAACAAAAGACAATGTAAACACTTTTCTTTGACAATTCACCCCCCCCCCTTTATGCAAGGTAAAGAGATGGAAGGAAAGCACACAGTTCTCAGGAATGCAATCAAATATAATTCAGTTCCCCCCTAGCGAGCTTAGAGGAAAACAGGTAGGAGTTTTAACACAGGCAATATACTTTGATGTGGTATGCAAAGAAGTGAAAAATATGCTAAAATGATT
The DNA here is from genome assembly GCF_040938575.1 of Ambystoma mexicanum. Classification (NCBI taxonomy): domain Eukaryota; kingdom Metazoa; phylum Chordata; class Amphibia; order Caudata; family Ambystomatidae; genus Ambystoma; species Ambystoma mexicanum. The sequence continues at coordinate 1,095,949,879 of NC_090929.1, forward strand.
TTAATTCCCTCTAGAGGTTCAGGGTGGGTGACAGCTACTTGGTATTAGTTCAGGATCACTTTAGCAATGCTCTATGAATGATTGTCAGGTTGCAAACGAATTTCAGCAAAGTAAAGCAAGGACAAATCTTTTTACACGTGGCTGAAATTAAGCAAAATGTCAAATTGCGGCAAATTTAGTCACGTGCATCGAGCGCAATTACGGAAGCACTATAAGGAGTAGGAAGTCGGTTCTAGGTTTGTTGGAAAGCCTAGAATCTTAGCTTTAAGATGACAGTTAAAACAAACGGTTCCGGAGATACAGCCGATTTAGTAAAGGTAGTTTCTCGGATTTGAAATTTTAAAGCTCAGAATGACAGATGACAGTTTTCAGTTTTAAAGATGACAGAATGACACGATTCTAGGAGGCAGTTCTAATAGGCTAAAATAGTTTGGATTAGATTATTTTAAACTAAGAGATTGGTTTTGGCACAGTGCTAGCTGGTTACTCACACTAGATTTTGGACAGGAATGCGACTTCGTCACCGATCGGGTCAGGATTGGCTGGACTTCTGCTAGTGGTTCTTCACAGCGATCTGGTCTCTGGGTCTCCGGTTCTGTTATCGTTTCTGCTAGCAGTTCCGGATACAGCGGTCTCTGGTTCTGCAGGTCTGGATCAAGTGGATTCTTAGCAAGAAGCAAACCGCACAGTCCGGCGGTTGAATAGTTTGCAAATGATTTTTGAGGCCTGCTGAAGAGAACTCAGCTTGTGGGTTAGCCTCTCTGCTACAAGTTCTGAAGTAAAGTTCTGGATCCCTGGAGTTCTGGATTTGAAGTCTGGAGTCTCCCGGCAAAGCGTCCCGCAAGAAAGTGGAAAGTGAACGTCCCTACCTGGGTTCCAGTGGCTCTTTTTATGTGTTTAGAAAGTAGGTGGGTCGGCTCATTCTGCATGCCCAACCCTCTCAACTTATCATTGGCCAAGCTTTCCTCTCTCCCTTGATTGGGGGAAAGAAATGGAGTGTCAGAGTGATGCTGTAGGTTTTATGGTCAGAGGAACCTCCCCTTATCAAATTGCACACAAATCTATTTCTGACACGAATACATATTTATCTATGTACCATTTTTCTAATATTATAGGTCCAGTTAACATATTTTCTGTAGCACCAAACCATCTGATCCCTGTCTTTGTAAGATGTCGTGTCCACTTATGACAGAATTCTGCCCTTTTCATCCAGATCACAACCTCTAAACCTTTCCAGATTTTACACAAATGCGCACCAGGGATATGGGTTTCAGATGATATAGTGTCAGATTTTTAACATGCATACATTTGGAGTAACAACCTTTTTTTCTGCTACTATCCCCAAGAACATACCACAGGGTCCTAACACCTCTTAAAATGTGCACAGAAAAATCACAAGAATGATAAAGTAATTTATATAATTTTTACAAGTCCGCACTATGAATTATACATCTTTTTAAAATCATGCTCTGGCCCCAAAGGGGTGTGGTTTTCCAAAGCACATGGTGGAATTTCTGGTTTATCCACTTCCCCCAAGCTCAGCTTGCTCTCACAGGTACAGCGCCCCTCCCAGTTTCTCCCAAGAGGAAGCTATTTTTCGACCCCCCCAATATAACATTTGCCTGAGCCAGGGACAGTGCTTTGTTTAGTTTCCTGTAGTCCCCAGGTGCCACTCCCCTAATTCAATCAGAGAGGTGTCATCTCCTTTTGGCAGGGGCAGCAGGATGCAGCCAGGCCTGGGAACACAGCTGCTGAATTCCCTCTCCTGTCGGGGGTCGTTGCCGGGCAGAATTCACTATCTTCAAGCCAGGCTTCAGCTAAATGTCACTTTAGTTCCCAGTTTTCTACATTCAAATCAAACTGACAATTTTTACACATGCAGCTAGAACGCTGATTCTAAGTTCAAAACTATGACATTTCAACAGTTGCAAACTATATGACACTCAACAGTAGGTCACTCATTTATTTTAAACATTTAGATTTTAGTGTCTTTCAGTCCAATTTCACTTCTGCTGCTGACATCCATAGCTCAGCCAGTTTTTTTATAAACATTGTTTTGGGCTCTTTCTCTTTCCAGATTTTGTATGCACACAAGAATACATTCTGCCAAATGTCTGCTGGTGTTCATTGAGATTTTTGAATATCTTGTGATGTTTAAAATAGGCATTTTGAGCTTGCATTCAGGGAAACTAAGGTGATTTTAAAGCGCTTTTTTTTAGCCAACAGGCACTGCTGTTTTTCCTTTGGCACACATTTCACTCATGACACTCCTGGCCCATCATGCTTACACTGGTGGGTGGCAGGTCAGGGGACCACTTTGCTGTGCGCAAAACTTCACGGTTCTCTAGGATTCTGGCGCAAATGTGGGCTTTTCCGCCCTCTTGGATTTACTAAGCCCACAGCACCAAATGTTGCAGCATAATAGTCCAAACGTGGGTCAGGACACCCAACAGGTGCTGTTGCACCAGGGATGTGAGAGCATCGCGGTATTGCTCCATCCTGGTTAGAAGGCCTTCTATAACCCTCACACTGCGGAAGGGTTGAGGTCGGAAGCTCATTGGCTTATGAGACTGAAGGGCAGGGCCTCTTAAATGCTTTGGTCTGTGTTGCCAGTTTCGGGATCACCCTTATCAGCTGAGTTTTCTCCAAGACACCCCTCTGCACGTCCTTGTGGCTGTGGTGGAGGTGACACAGGGATCTGTGGTGGCTGTGGTGGAGGTGCCAGAGGGATCTATGGTGGCTGGAGGGATGCAGCTGGGGTAGCACTTGGAAATCTGTCTGTTGAGGCTGTGGAGTCCCGTGTTGAGATGGTGGTGGTCCTTCAGCGTTGAGGCCTGGTGCCCCTTGATGTACTGGGCTGGCCGTCCTCATTGCCAGATGATGTGACTGAGGGATTCAGAAAGGCAGGGCATCAGTGATGCATGCGGATTAATGAGACAGACATGAATGCTTTGGTTTTTTGATGACAGTGCTGTGTCAGGGACATGGCGGGGGGACATGGCATTGTGAGCACATGTTGTGTCATGGATACTGTACGGAGATGTGTGATGTGCCTACATGGTGGGTGCAGTGCCAGAGATACTTCCGTGGTGTACTTGTGATTTCCGTGTGGTACACAAGCTGTATGATGTTGTGTTGTGGTGGGTTGTGCCATTGATGTGTTCCACATGTGCCTGCTGCCTGTGGCACTTACTGAATCAGTGATAATTTGGCATCATGGGTCATGCTGGATTAGACGAGGGAGTCACATGTTTCCTTGGTGTGTGACACTGGTCATTTGTTGGTGGTGTAGGTGCTTGGCACTGACGTGACTTTGTGCCTGTGCTAGCACGGCAGAAACAACACAAGTTATGCTGTGGCAGGGGGATGTGTGTCTGAGTGCCAGCAGGAGCATGTTGTGTTGGCGATACAGGGTGCCTGTGATATGTTGACTGTGTGAATGGGATATGAGTGAGGTCTGGGGGCAAGGTGTATGTCGATGTGTGCAACCAGGTTGCAGGGGACGGGGGGCTGGCAGGGCTCTATTGGTGTTGTGCACAATGCATTTGACGTGTTTGGCAACTCTAGTGTCTGCAGGGTGGACAGGGAGGTTGATGTGACACTGGGGTTATGTGTACTCATCAGCCTCCTCAGATGTCACGCACTGCCTCCGCAGCACCAACTCCCTCAATGGATTCATTCAAGGTGCAGCACATTGCTGCAGGTCTCCTCCCAGGGATGCAGGTGGATGGGGGATGCACTGCCGCCTCCTGTGGCCATACCGTGGGTGTGCTGTGCCGGCAGGAGGTTGGGCACCCTCAAGCGCAGGTCGTCCCACCTTTTGTGGCAGTCACGCACAGTTCGGGGGGTTGTGCCAACTGCAGTAACGTTCTGTGCCACCACCTCCCAGATGGCCTTTGTCTCAGCGGTGCCTGCCTGCGTAGGTCTGTGCTGAACAGTTTGTCGGCATGCTCCAAAATTGTGTCTACCAACATGTTCAGTTCTGCCTCAGTAAAGCATGTGTTGCGCCTTCTGGTTGCAGGTACCCTTCATGTCATCTTTATTTCAGAAGATCAGTGCTCTGGATATGTGTATCAGTCCTGTGCTCTGAGGATTGTAATGGATTGTGTTTCATTAATAGCTGCCGGTCGATTTCCTGTTCCGGCGATCACTATTTCCGGTCACGGTAATAGCGGCATCATTTTTACCGGTGCCAGTGAAACCAAGAGCGTGACGCCGGAGGTGGTGTGGGATTTTGGCGGCTGTATGGTGTAATTACCGGCATGCCGGTGCCACCGTATCAGGCATGCAGGAATGCGCGTGCATGCCAACACAGAATCAGCTGTTGTTTCCGGTAGCTGTACTTCACGGACACAGTAGCACCGGCATGCTGGTAATTACAATTTCTTACCGCCAGACCTGCAATGAAGACCAATGTGAAGAAAATCTGGAGTTTGAAAAAAGAAGAGCATCATTCATTGTGTATGCTACCTATTACAGTTACAATTCACACACTCTTGTATGCTGTTTTTTCATACATATTGCAGTCTTATCCAGCCCTGATACAAAGAGGAGTAAATATTATGTTTTTCAGAGATCCCAAGAATAGTTGTATTGATTGGAGAGTGATAATAGCAATAATATTACAGTTTCTGATATAAAAGTGATTAAAAAAGAAATAACACATTTGCATATTAAACAAAAAAATTGAGAGGTTTCAAAATTTCAGAGATTCACTACCATAAAGAAAGTCGATAGTTTTTCATGCAATATTGATGGTGATATCATTTGGTACTATGATTTGTGTTTTTCTTGTTATTATTGTGGCATTTCAATATGTTATAAAAAAGTAATACAGAGATGGAGGGTGTCAATGAGACATCTATTATTGTCCCCATTAAAGATACAGAGAGCCTGTTTTACAATATAACTAAGGGTCTATTTTGATTTAAAAGTGATGTTGAGGAGAACCATGAAAACATACATACATATCTTGATAATTCGATTTATTTAAAGAATAACCTATGGTACCAGCACATGAAAGGGGTGGGAGAAAGAACGTCAGACAAAAGCTGTTTGTTCCCTTATTCCGTATCCCATGAATGTGGCAAGAACAGTTATTGCAAGAGAAATGTCTACCTATAATGCAAAATGCCTCTGTCATCTAGCAGCATACCCAACCAGAGGACAATTTGAAGGAACATGGACTATGTTACGATGGCGATCAAAATTAGCTTTCCCATATGAAGACACCTATGTGAAAATTAGACGGATGGAAAATGGACTAGAGTGTACAAGCAGGAAATGTGTATCCACCTCAGACTGGAGAACGAATAAAGGTTGTCCAGATGAAGAAGTTGAATTGTTCAGAAATGACTGAAAAACCAAGGGAGTCAGGATGCCAAGAGAGACTTCCGCTAGTGATACATGGATGTGTTTTCACTAGTACCGGATAGAAATAAGGACTATTGGCCTGTCCTGCACATCTATTGAAGAAAGGATTGGCAAGCATAGTGCAGATAGTAAGAGACACATGCCTAGGATCATGGGCCAATTACTCAAAGTTACTCACATGGGTCGACAATGAAGCAGGACCAGTATCTATAATACCACTAAGGAATGCAACAACATGCTTCAAGAATGATGGCCTGATCCATGTTGGAGAAAACAAAGTATGTGGACAGATAATTGAAGTCTCAGGATTGAATGAAGGAACTACAGGGTTAATGGACTGATACTGGGCCTGTGGATCTTGAGTCTACATGCAGTTGCCTAGGAATTGGCGAAGAATATGTTCCATGATAATGATACATGTTCCAGCATTGGTGATGCCAGAAAGTAACCTCCATATTGATGAATTTCCAAAAATGGATGAGCATCTGAGGATGAAGCGGCTTGCTAACTTCCATCGGCAGAGGAGAGAGAATTATTTCTCAGAAAAATCTCTGGAGGCCTATGAAAATATTCCAGGTGAGCATAAACTATTCAGCAAGATGGCAATGATAATTATAGCTATATTCTTGCCAGGACTTCAAGCTGCAGAGAACGCAAAGTGGCAGTATATTACAAGCTGGAAGCTACTGCAACCGATCAATGCAACAATAAAAGGATTTAATGCTATCCGAGAAGAATTGAGAGTCATCAGGCTGATGACCCTCCAGAACAGATATGTCCTAGACTTGATTACAGCAATGGAAGAAGGCGTATGCACCAAGATTGGGCCTTCTTGCTGTACGTTTACACCATCTCATGATGGAGTAAATGGATCCCTGACAGAGGCAATAACTATGCTGATGACCTTGCATACAAAAATGGAGGATGAAGCTGGTGAGAAAGCAGGAGATGGTATTGTCGTGGATTCCAACCTGGCTGGTAAATGCTTTTAAAATACTTGGAGCAATACTATTGATGGTGTTACTAGGATTCTGTCTCAGAAGGGTCCTCTTGGGACAATGCCAGTAGACAGCTAAAAAAGCTATTAGGATGAAAATCACGATTGATATATACACTGGAACTATATACACTGGAACAGGCTTGAAGATGCAAACTGTAGCCTCTACCCATTAGAATATAAAGAAAAGTACCCTTGCATCTCCCAGGACAAAGTTCTACTACCCCAAGGATCATAGAAAATGTGTCAGATGTTGGATATTCTGTCCACCATCAGGAGATTGCTGTCAAATGACCTGGAGTGTGGATGAACATATAAAGAATGCAGGTCACCTGAGGGGGGGTGACAAAGATTTGGATTCTGAAGAAAAAGCAGGATGAAAAGAAGATGAAGATAAAGGATGAAGAGGAGAGGGAGACAATGAAAGAAGAGTATTTGGTCAAAAATTTGACCACCGGGGGGGAATGTAGAGGAACAGGTGGATGCATTTCCCCTAGCTGCCGCCCTCTCACCACTGTCATACTGGAACAGGAGAAGGGCTACATATGGGATACCATGTATTGTTCCTATACCGCATCAAGTGTATGAGACTTTATTCACTCAGATACCCATATCGAATGTACCCTCACACTGAAAGTGTGGAAGGATGTCAGCATGCACCTAGGGACATCATGGAACGTTAAGTGAAATCTGACTAGGGCAAGGTGATGTCATAAAGAAGATATATGAACGTAAGCTGAAATGATATGAAAATCCTTAAGAAGTAACAATGTAGCTGAAGCACAAAGAGAAAAGTAATCTTGTATACAAAGAAGATGAAGTAACCAATAACTGTAAATATGCAGTAATGAAGGTAGAAAGGAAACATATAGAGGTTTGCTATAGAAGAATATATAACGTCTCAATGGACGTAGGCTCATGTCGAATTCGACCAAGCTACCTCAGAGACAGACCAAGGCCATATAATCAGGAGACGTGGGAGAACAGCTCTATGTGCAGAGCTGATGATGAGTCAAGGTTGACCAAAAATTAAGGATGTTATTTTAAGGGATACGCACAGAGCACAAAGGGAGTTACATGGATAAGCTCTGAATGTGGGGCATTCCTTATAGATTGAAGAAGAAAACATCTGCAGGAGCCACCTGGTGGTCAATTAAAGGTGTATGAAGTATATCAAGGTAGAGTGAACAGGTCTGTAGAGGCCAAGAGGAGTAACAGCACCCTGCATAATTGAATCAAATAGCAGTAAATAGAAGGTCAAAAAGGACAGATTTGTGTTCTCTTCACACGTGACTCAGAAGTCGAAAACAAGGGCTATTCATTAGAACCTCAGACAAAGATACTGATGTGCTCATACTCCCTTGAATGTTCCAGGACAGTGAGCAGGCTGGAAGGTCAATTACAAATGGAAGACTGTGGCTTCTGGCAGATCGATGAGAGATGATGGACTAATTGGGAAAACTGAGAGTAGTCTGATGCCATTCAAACACCTACGTTTCGTTTCATGTACGCGCTGCTAAAGAGCCAAAAGTCCAAGGTTGGGATAGCATGCCAACCAATAAGTGGGTTTGAGGGACAACCTGACATACAATGGTGCATAGACCAATCCACTGCTATTTTTTCTGCTATACTGAGTACTGTACGTATGTAGAGGTAGTTCAAGGCATGCCATACAGATAAGGGGTACCCAATGATGCACTAATCCTTATATGTTCTATAAGAAGATATTGGGGGTCATTATGAGTTGGGCGGTAAGGGATACTGGGCACCGGTAAGGAGACCGGTGCCGGTAATCCCTTACCGCCAAATTCCAAGGTCCCTTAGCGGGAACCGCAAGGGACGTGTGGTCGGACCACACGTTCTTTACGGGTCCCGCTGAGGGACCAGGGCGCTAATTCCGGGCCTGCTATTTGCATTAGCAGGCCCCTAATTAGCGCCTTCCCCATTCCCATTGAGCCCTATGGGGGCTCAAATGGGAATGGGGAATGGTCGGGTGAATGGGGACTTACCAGGACCGCACAGGTCGGAATGTCCCGGTAAGTCCTCATTCACCCAGACCGGACACAGACCCGGGTTTGGAGGCAGCGATGGCGCAAATAGCGCCATGGCTACCTCTAAACTCAGAATGAGGGCGATGGTCCCTTAACCAAGTGAGAATTGAATCACTAACCTGGTGTGACCTGCATGTTATGCACTGGCATGGGCCCCTCCAGCAAGAACTGAACCACTAACCTGGTGTGATCTGCATGCAAGGCCCTGGCATGGGCCCCTCCAGGAGAATTCAACCAGTAACCTGGTGTGTGCTGCATGCCCTGGAATGGGCCCCTCCAGCGAGAAATGAATCACTAACCTGGTGTGAGCTGCTTGCCATGCCCTGACATGAGCTATCCAGCCAGAACTGAATCCCTAGCCTGGTGTGAGCTGCATGTCATGCCCTGAGCTCGGCCCCTGCATTGAAAACTGAATCACAAACCTGGTGTGAGCTGCATACCATGCCCTGGCATGGGTCCCTGCAGAGAGAACTGAATCACTAACCTGGTGCGAGCTACATGCCATGCCCTGTCATGGGTGCCTACAGTGGGAACTGAACCCCTAACTTGGTGTGAGCTGCATGCCATGCCCTGGCATGGGCCTCTCCAGCGAGAACTGAATCAGTAACCCGGTGTGAGCTGCATGCCATGTCCTGGCATAGGCCTCTCCACTGACAACGAACTAACCTGGTGTGAGCTGCATGCCATGCACTGGCATGGGTCCCTCCATTGAGAACTGAATCACTAACCTATTGTGAGCTGCATGCTATGCCCTGGAATGAGCCCCTCCAGTGAGGACTGAATCACTAGCCTGGTTTGACCTGCATGCCATGCCCTGGAATGGCCCCCTCCAGTGTTAACTGAATCACTAACCTGGTGTGACCTGCAAGACAGTAAGGGAGATGCAGCAGTTTGTGTGCATGTGCAATTATTGCAGGGCATGTGGATTTGATTACAGCACACACATTAGGCCCATCCTACCAGGACTTAAGGAAGTTCAGAGAGACAACAGCGAGATAGCCTGGATGAATGAGAGGACAAAAGCTTTTGACAAACTGAAAAGGGCAATGTGCACCACACCAGTCTTAGGGATTCCTGACTACAATGAGGAATTCTTCCTATTTTCCCACTCCAATGGGGTGGTGATGACAGCAGTACTCACACAGAAGACTACCCTGGGACACAAACCATTAGCCTACTACAGTGGGCTCCTAGATCCAGTAATGAAGGGTCATTACTTTAGTGAGCAAGCTTTGGCTGCAGCAGCCATTGCACTGGAGAAGTCATCAAATATTACCATGGGCTACAAAACAACATTCTTGAGAAACCCATGAGCACATTGGCGATACAAAGAGCATCCGGGTACAAAATAATTATCTCAAACCCGGCAGTGAAGGTAGTGAGATGCAGAGTAGTGAATCCAGCAACATTCAGCAACATTCATAGCAGAACCAGTAGAGCAAGGTGACTATGTATACGACTGTGCCAAATACACTGAATATTATGCAAACATATCCCACGTGAGAGAAAATGCCCTTGGAAGGGGGAAGTACTCTTCATTGATGGGTCTTCAATTATTGAGCAGACTTCGGGGGAAAGACACACTGAAACGGCAGCAGTGGAGGCAGGACGGAGTGGGAATTTTGAGGTAGTGGCAAGCGCGCGATTGCCTGCTCATTTTTCACCCCAAGCAGCAGAATTATTAGCATTTATTGTAGCTCTTAAATCACATGGGGATGAGGAAATCACAGTATGTTCCAACTACGCCTATGTGACGTCAACAGTACACTCAGGACTGTCACAGTGGAAGAGAGGGGACTTCATATGTGCTGACGGCACACCGGTGCAGTACGCACCCCTATTGGACAGGCTCAAAAACACACTACAGTTCCCAGCTGGGCCATTGCCATTTTGAAGTACACGGACCACACTGGGGGGCCTAATCTTGTGCTGAAATGAAGCGGCAGACGCGCAGGCCAAAAATGTAGCATATTCTCCTGAAATTACTGAATTTGACCCCCCACCCAATAAACACATGCAAACACACAACAGGATATTGAAGGAAGGTTTCAATTTGTTGCCCCTCACCCAAATAGCAGAATTACAGGGAAGAGCTCCACTTGAATGCAGGAGCTGTGGAGGAAAATGGGGTGTTCAGTGTCCCCCACGTATGCCTTATGGTTCCAAGAGAGCACTGGTAAACCAGTCATGCCCCTCACACTATTGCAAACAGCATTAGAGCAACGCCATCACTCGACGCATACAAGTAAAGAGAGTCTTGGAGCACAGATTGCGGAAGACTGGTTCTCTCCCAACTTGGCAGAGTATGTTGCCACTTTCATAGTCAATTGTATGTTTTCTTAGCAATTTACAGCATGACATATGTTGCGAATAGCTAGCGGAGCAATAACATGGCCCTTCCAACATTTGCACATTGATTATGTTGACATGATTACAAATTGCAATGGCTACAGGTACACCTTAGTAGTCATATGCCTATTCTCACGTTGGATCATGGCTGGTCCATGCTCACACCCTGACACCACCTGTGCTGAAGTGCTCCCATGATGGGGGTTGTGCGAATTCCTCTGTTCTAACAATGGACCGCATTTGGAAAATTAAGTTTTCAAGCATATCACAAATCTATTGGGGATTAAGCATAAATTCTCCTATGCTTATCACCCTCAAGCGAATGGAGTTTGTGAATGCCTCAACGGCCTTCTCAACGAGAAAATTGAAAAGCTAAAATGACTCTCATAAGGGATGGCTACACTGCCTACCCCTTGCACTTTACGCATTATGAAATCAGCTCAGCTCTGATCACCAGTTAACTCCTCATGAGTTGGTGATAGGACGCAGCATGCGTATCCCACATGCTCCTCCCACTAGAGCATTGACTGATGCCCAGAATACTGCTGTTATTTTAGAAAATGAAATGCATGAGTACCTTACAGCGATGATGGCAAGTGTTTATTTTATTTTCAAACAGCTTTCAGCTGGTAGGGGGAGTCCAAGAAGAACGAGGAAGACGCATCAGACCCACATAAACTTTTTAAGTCCCCTCCCTTATATCCGGGAGACACAGTGTTGCTATGGAGTTTCAATAGGGAATGGCACAGGCCTAGGTTTAATGGTGCATTTTCCATTGAAGATGATACTCCCACAGCCATCAAACTTGTTGGTAAGAGATCCTGGTTTCATCTCAGAGACGTCAAATGCTGTGCAGCTGAGACCCCGCTCCCCTGAAGCCCAGACCAAGCAGCAAAAGAAGAAGATGAGGAAAGAAGAGTACAGATGCGGTCCATGACAAGAAGTAGATTAGCCATAAAAGAGCACTAATGTAGGCACACTGTCCTTTTTACCCAAGGTTACCACTGTGCTCGATGAACTAGCACCTTCTAGAAAAAGACTTTTATAAAGAACCAGCAAAAGTTTGTTTTAACACACTGAAGCACAGAAATTAAATGTTGCCTATTTAGCTTTTCATCTATGCCATTCTCGCACAAGTTGCCAGTGGTTATCAAGCATTAGCGAGGAGCAAGTTGCCCATTACTGACTTACTCAACAATCCTAAAACTCAGTTTATCTTTGAGCGTACCTTGGTAGCGATCCTAACAAAGTTCTCTCATAGGAATTTAGCACCTAAACATAAGGGTGAGAAACGCAAACAACACAAACGATTATCATCAATAATGCTGTAGATTTTGCTAAACGTAGAGTGATCAGTGACATGAGCATGTACAACACATGAAATTGCAGCTAAGGCAACTGTGATTACATTTTTTGTATTCTGCTATCTCTACCTCTTTACCCTGCTAGCATTAAGAAAAGTGACAATGTATTATGTACCTGAACCTCTGTATGCCAATGTGACACCTGCTTCCCTACTAACCGAAGTAACAACCCCATCCCTCAATAGGGCCACCCAAGAGATAGAGGCTTAAATGAAGCGTCACTAATAACTTTGAACATGTAAATTCTTATGACTAGTTCAGACCACGTCACCAATACCATGTGGTACCAGCACATGGCCCATGTGGGGGGAGAGGCTTCAGGAGATAGCTGCTATGTATTTTCACTCATTGCCTATGCCATGAGTGCCTCCAGGACATTCATGGCCACTGGGATTCCAGCACCTAGAGCGCAGTGCCTAATGCATCTCGTGCTTTGCTCCACTACGGGCCAATTTCAGGGGAAGTGGGCTACACTAAGATGGATATCACAGAAGACATTTCCATATGAGGATAGCTACATAAAGACATAGGGCCTCATTATAACATTGGTGGAATGGGTTAACGGGTGCCGCTAATGGATGCAGACCGGTTAAACCCATTCCGCCTCATTACGAGGTCCCCTCGCGGGACCCGATGTGGACGTCTGGTTTTACCAGACGTCCTTACCGGGTCCCGTGAGGGGACCAGGGAAGCTAACAACGGGCCGGTCGTAATCGGCCCGTTGTTAGCTCCCTGCACCCATTCCCTTTGAGCCCTATGGGGGCTCAAATGGGGAAGGTCCGTACCTGGGTTCCCTGAAGGAGGAATTACCGGGTCCTCCAAACTCGGAAAAAAGGGCCAGTAATTCCCCATTCAGGGAACCCGGACCCGGTTTTGATGGCAGCCATGCCCTTATTAAGAGCATGGATACCGCCAAAGCCGTAATGAGGCCCATAGTCAATGATGGAAGATGACTGGCGCACAGACAAAATGCTACAATACATAATGGATGGCCCACACATAAGGGAAGCTAGAACAGTCAAGTGGTTGCAGATTACTCAGTGGGAGCTGTTGCAATCAACTCCACAGTAAAGGGGTTAAACGCCATAAAGGAGGAGCTCAGAGCTGTGAGGCTCATTACTCTTCAGAATAGATATGTCCTCGACCTGTTCACAGCAACGGAAGGTGGAATCTGCACAAAAGTGCCTTCCTGCTACCTATACACATCTGCCCACGTTGAGCAAAATGGGTCCTTCAGAGAAGCAATAACGTTACTGTCAGACCTGCATACCAAGATGGAAGAAGAAACAAACTCAATAGGGGCTGGCTGGCGCATATCTTTAGTGTTAGTATTATTCAGATTCTGTGTCATCAGAGTAGCGTTATCACAGTGTAAGAAGACAACACAGAAAATGATAGGGATGAAAATACTAGTAGACGTGGATACTAAGACATATGGAAACACACAAACCTTTGAGGTGCTGCAGTCACATCTAAAACAGAGTTCTCTCTTCCTTCCCGGTTCAAAATTATTTTATCCTTGTGATGCCCGCAGTTATGCAGGATGCCGGGTCTGGTGCAAACCAGACAGGGAGTTCTGCTATATCACCTGGAGTGTGGATGAACATGTGAAGTATCATGACAACCTGAGTGGGGTAGCCAAGGTGTGGACTCCCAAGACACCTTTTAGTGGGAAATAGCCTCCAGTTAGTGTGGTCAATGACTTGACAAGAGAGGGGAATGAAGAGAGGCAAATGAACATGTCCATCATTGCTTCGGCCCTCCCCCCATTCCAATGGCATAGACATGAATGGTGTACCTCGCTTATAGCATCTGCCCCCTCACCACCATTGTATTGCCGCTGTGAGAGGTGCTACTCCCTGAGACAACCTTACAGACCCTGCCCGGAAGCAATAAATCGTCAAACGATGGAACCCCTGGATGAGCTGTAATCATGAAAGAGACAAATTACATCCAGGCTGAGGATGACACATGTAGGCGCATTAGACACGAAGCACATATACATCCATACACAGAGATACACAAACGCAAGGTCAAATTGCACTTAGACATGAAGAACATACTTGCACCCACTAGGGTAGAAAACATATACTCTCTTTTCTATGCTGAAAAGCAAGTCGAACAAGAATAAATATAAATGCTTACTTAATGCAGAACGCAACTAAAATGAGTGACCATGTAAACCAAAATGGAGGACGCAGTCACATTAGGTGAATCGGAGACATTGAGAAGACATAATACATCAGAGAGGACCTGTCTTGTTGAGCCAGCAGAAGAGGCAAGCCGAACAGCACAGATAACAGGTGCAAAGATTGACAAGTTTAGCGGGGAAAGACAGCGTTGAATCAGCATCGGAACAGTACAGACCATATGAAGATCCCAGACAAGCAAACAAACAAATGTTGCTAGTGATAACTGTAGCAAGAACTGAGTCACTTACCTGGTGTGATGCCGGTCCCTGACCTGGACCCCTGTAGTGAGAACTACATCGCTAACCTGGTGTGAGGTGCGTGCCACATCCTGACCTGGCTCAGTCTAGCAAGAACTGAATCACTCAACCTGGTGTGGGGTAGATGCCATGCCCTGACCCGGGCCCCTCTAGTGAGAACTGAAGAACTAACAGGTTTGAGCTGCATGCCATGTCATCATGTGACCTTGGCACATCTAGAGAGAAATTAATCGCTCACCTGGTGCGAGCTGCATGTTACGCCCCCACCGGAGCCATTCTAGTGATCCTTTAACTAACATGAGCCACTCTAACAAGCACTGAATTACTAACCTGGTCCCCTCTAGCGAGTACTGAATCACTAACCTGGTCCCCTCTAGCGAGTACTGAATCACTAACTTGGTCCCCTCTAGCGAGTACTGAATCACTATCTTGGGTCCCTCTAGTGAGTACTAAATCACTAACTTGGTCCCCTCTAACTTGGTCACCTCTAGCGAGTACTGAATCACTAACCTCGTCCCTTCTAGCGAGTACTGAATCACTAACCTGGGCCACTGTAGCGAGTACTGAATCACTAACTTGGTCCCCTCTATCGAGTACTGAATCACTAACCTGGGCTCCTCTAGCAAGTACTGAATCACTACCTTGGTCCCCCTCTAACTTGGTCACCCTCTAGCGAGTACTGAATCACTAACCTGGGCCCCACTAGCGAGTACTGAATCACTAACTTGGTCCCCTCTAGCAAGTACTGAATCACTAACCTGGGCCCCTCTAGTGAGTACTGAATCACTAACTTGGTCCCCTCTAGCGAGTACTGAATCATCAACCTGGGCCCCACTAGCGAGTACTTAATCCCTTGCCTGGGCCCCTCTGCCGAGTACTGAATCACTAACCTGGGCCCTGAATCACTAACATGGGCCACTCTAGCGAGTACTGAATCACTAACTTGGTCACCTCTAGCGAGTACTGAATCACTAACCTGGGCCCCTCTAGCGAGTACTGAATCACTAACTTGGTCCCCTCTAGCGAGTACTGAATCACTAACCTGGGCCCCTCTAGCGAGTACTGAATCACTAACTTGGTCTCCTCTAGCGAGTACTGAATCACTAACCCGGGGCCCTTTAGCGAGTACTGAATCACTAACCTGGGCCCCTCTAGCGAGTAGTGAATCACTAACTTGGTCACCTCTAGCGAGTACTGATTCAATAACCTGGTGTCAGCCGGATGCCATGTGCTGATCTGGGAACCTAATTGAGAAAACACTGGCACTAATCGAGAGTGACAACACGTCCCGGTTTTTCCGGGACTGTCTGGGAAGAGAGTCCTCTGCCCCAGCATCCCGGGAGTTGTTTTGAGTGTCGGGGTTTGGCTGGTGAACCTTGCTCTCGGTGATTGCTAGTGCAGCAAGATTGCATAAAGCCTGTGGCTGTGCTGGCCCTAGCAGGAATGGCCACAACCTCAGATCTTTATGTAAATTCTATCTGGTAGGAAAAGCTGGCAGCTCATTTACCAACCCATCAACGTAATAAACAATGAGTGCTATAATAGTTTGTTGATTTTAATGTCCTGAATCACAGCCATTCCTGGGTGGTCACATCCGTCATATGCAGTAACTGCCTGCAACCCAGAGCAATGACCCAAAAGCGTCATTGCTGGGTCTGGAATATCTATAGTAGAAACAACTTCTTTGTGTCCGGCATGCATTTAGGGTCACTGTTACATGATCGAAAAGGTCACCTGAAACCCCACCCGCACAACTTCAGTACAGCAACTGTCGAATTGCAAACCGAAATCTACTTTTATCTTGGCGGCCTGCTCCCTTATTTTTTTTTTTAAAATCTGGCCACCCTACACGAAACCTGGTGTGAGCTGCATGTCACACTCTGATCTGGGTCCCTTCTAGAGAGTGGGTGTCACTAACCTGATGTAAGATCCATGCCACACCCTGATCTGGGACCCTTCTAGAGAGTGTGTGTCACTAACCTGGTGTAAAATGCATGTCAGACCCTGTTCTGGGTCCCTACTAGTGAGTGTTTGTCACTAACCTGTCGTAAAATGCATGTCACACCCTGATCTGGGTCCCTTCTAGAGGGTGTGCATGACAGGCCTGGCATGAGCTGAATACCACGCCCTGATATGGGTTCCTTTTAGAGAGTGTGCGTGTCACTAATCTGGTGAGAGTTGCATGCCACGGGGTCTATTCTAGAGACTGTGTGTCACTAACTTGGTGTTAGCTGCATGCTACACACTGATTTGGGTCCATTGCAGACATTGTGTGTCACTAACCTGGTGTGAGCTGCATGTCACACCCTGCTGTGGGATAGATGTATAGAGAATTGTCACTACTAACACTGTGTGCATGGGGTGATAGATTATTATTAAATTAAAATATCTTGCATCCTGGCCCTTTCAAGCTCTTTATCAAGTGGCATGGGGATATGGCTTTGATGACCAACTCCATTTTAAGGACTCCATGTGTACCTTCAGAGCCCAGGAGAGCCTCATTTGCTCTGACCAGGCTACTCTGTCCCACTGATTCGGAGAGTTTCTGTAAATTCTCCATTCCTCTTGGGATTGCAGTCCATACTTATACTGAGTTAATGATGTAGAGATGCCATAGTTGTTGCTGAGTGACTCCAAGCATGCACCTTGGTTGCCTATGGGCCTCGTTACTAATCAGGCGGTCCGGAAATAACGGTGGCGGTAAACCCGCCGCCACCGTTGTTTCCAGACTGCCTGATCCCGACTCGTGCAGGTGGGAGGTGATGTTCCCGCCAGGTTTGACCTGGCGGGTTTAACACCGCCCGCCTGCAGGCGGACGAGGAAACACCGGCAGCATCACAAGATGCTGCCGGTGTTTCCATGATCCCCATTCCCTTTGAGTCCTATAGGACTCAATGGGAATGGGGATTAACACCATTCCGCCTCCGTGATTCCCGGGAAACCGGGGTTGTAATGCCCCGGTAATTCCGGGAATCACGGAGGCGGAATGGTAATACGAGTCTGGCGGTAACCAGGCGGTTTTACCGCCTCGGTTACCGCCAGACTCGTAATGAGGCCCTATGTCTCTCTACTGTTGGGTAGTGTTGCTGTGCCATTGTCACATCTCAGTAGGTTACCTCATTGTTGTACTCCTGAACAAATGTTCCTGACCTAAGAAGGCAGCATTATTCAAATCTCATATTCCACACTCAGTTCAGTAGATTATAGCCTCAGTAGATTGTGAAAAGTGTTTCATTTATGTGGGACTTTGTTCTGCAGAAGTGCCAAGAGCAGTACTAGCACCTTAGCTTAACTCGCCAAAACCTTTCTACATCCCGATGTGAGGGTTCTGTCCTAGATGATTAATAGGGTTCTCTCCCAATAACTATAAACTTGCCCTAGAACTGTCCCGATCGCCATCCTTCTGGGTCTGGTTTGGTTATTGAGAGAGTTGATCCTAAAAAGAATGTTTCCATCATCTGATTCACTTAGTGCAAACTTAAACAAAGGAAGTGCTATTAGACTGCAGTTGGGGCAAAAAGGCGGTAACAGAAAAGCATGGTAGTTCATCAGATCTTGAGTTCTTCCCTATGTATTACATGCTACCAAATCTCTCCGCCCAAACTATTGAAAGAAGATTGACACTCAGAAAAAGGATTCTTCTGACCTACGCCCATCGACACCATCGGCTTTGCAGCTGCCTCTCCCACCGTCACCCTAAACAACCCAATGCCCCTTTTCAAATAGACCCACATGTAGTGAGGCCACCAAATGTCATCTCTCGGGTCATATCTCAGCTGATCCACCACACTGAATCTGTGGGTTCTCTCCACGACCACTAGTCTGGCTTCAGAGCAGTCATAGGCATGGAAACAGCACTCCTGAACACCTGTGAAGACTTGCTCTCTAATCTTGACTCCAACTCTCCTTCCGTTCTCATCCTTCTTGATTTTTCCTCTGCCTTTGACACAGTTAACCATGCCACCCTTATAAATCAGCTCTATGATACCCTTGGCATCACAGACCTGGCACTGGACTGGTTGACCTCTTTCCTCACTGATCGACCATCCCAGGTCCAATTGGGCCTTTTTCTCTCCTCCTTCACATTCTCCTACTGCTGCATCCTTCGGGGCTCTATCCTCTCACTGTGGCTCTTCAGCATCTACATTGCCACTCTGGCCCACCTGATCTCCGCCTTCTCTCCTCACTTTCAAGTGTTATGTAGATGACACGCATTGCCTCCTCTCTTCCTCTCTCATTCCTGACTTTCTTTCTGCTATTCAGGCATGGTGCGCTGATAACAATCTCTGCCTTAATGCCAGTAAAATCAAGATCCTTCTCTTGGGAACCCCAGCTCCCTCCTTTCCTCCTACTCTCTGCCCCCCTCCATGGGTCCCCTGCCCTCCCCCTCTTCTAAGGCAAAAAACATTGGTGTCATTTTCGACTGCTCTCTCTCCTTCTCTCCTCACATCACAGACCTTACCAGGAAGGCCACATTTCAGCTGTACCTCCTCACAGGTATTCTTTCTTTCATCACCTTCCCCCAGAAACTCAATGTCTCCAGAGCTGTGGCCCTCTCTATGCTGGACCACTAAAATAGCCACTTTCTCAATCTGCCTAAATCCTCCCTTTTCCCCCTTCAACTAATCCAGAATAGAACTGAAAGACTTATCCTTGGCCTCAAACCCAGGGACCGCATTTCTATAGTCCTAAAATCTCTCCACTGGCTCCCGGTTGTTGCGAGGATCAAGTTCAAAACCCTCTGCATCATAACCAAGGCTTTCTGGGGCCTGTGATCCGCTACATCCAACTCTCTCTCCATAAAGACCTCCCTGCTGAAGCCCTCGGTCTTCTAGCTCCAACTCTCTGTAGATCAGATGCTTCTCCAAGCCTAGAGTAGGGGTAGATCTCTCTCTCTTCGGCAAGAGCTTCTAGCTGGAATGGCCTTCCTAACCCTCTCAGGATTGAGCCGGATCTCCTTCAGTTCCGAAAGCTTCTCAAGAGCCTCCTTTTCTCTTCTTCCTTCCCTCTCCCCCTCCCCTGCTAATGTTCCTCTCTGCCGCATTAATTGGCTGCCTAGTTCCTTCTGAGACTTACAGGGCACCAGACCCTCCTCGCCCAGTTCAGCCCCTTGCCTCATTCTCCGCTGACCACCCCCCCATTCCTGCACTTGCCCTTCCAGGCCACCTCCCCTGTCTGCACTAGCCTGGCGGGGCTGCACCTGTACTGAGCCCGGGCCAGCCCCTTCCTCGCACTTAACACGTGGACCCTCCTTCGCTGCACTCGCTGCATTCCCCTGGCACTTGTCTGCCTGGCCTTCCCTAGCCATCTGCAGAGGAGCAGCTGCATGCCTCTGCATGAAACTCCCCCCTCCTACCTCCCATATGTTGGAAGCCGGAGATTGTGCCTTGTTTGACACCGGCAGTTCTGCCAATACCGCAATGTATGTTCAAAAGAAGATACCCATTCAGGGAGGACAATTTCAGGGAGGTAGTCCCTGAAAGAATATGAGAAAAGAGCTGAGAAAGAAGCCTGTGACATCATAAGAGAGTATGATGGACGTGTCAGGATCCTAGCTGAAGAGGATGTATTGATCTTACAGAAACGAATGACGAAGTAAAGAATCAAGAGAACTTGTACATATGAAAAAAAGATTACACCTGCACAAAGTGGTGCAGAGAATCAACTGTTCAATAATTGTAAAGAGGCTTAAGCGCAAGGTAGACTGAGTTTCCATAGAAGCTGGCTATATGTAGTAAATAGAATGCAGGGAAGCTACCATTGTATAGAGGCTGGACATCGGTATCATGAATTTGAGTAAACCGAGACCCATGAAGAGGAAAGAGAAAATTGTTTTGCCGCAAGAATAAGCTGAATCGAGGAGCTGCATGTCGAGGTTGTTTGGCCTGGAGTCAAGACTGAAGCAGCCAAGGTCGGCTATCTAGTCTGAAAAGGAGTGGACGTGCAAGGATGAATCATCTCTTGTTAAGGTGTAAAGAAAGAACACCAAGAGTGCCAAGTTTAATTCATTTAAGACATTCAAAACCTGAAAAATGGACCAAATCGTGGTCTCCTGTCACGGGAGCGAATGATGAAAATAGAGTTCGAACTTGGAGTCCTAAAACACGATAGTGAGTGCCCGCACTCCCATGTTTTCTCAGAGACAAGGATACTTTGCAAGGCCAAGATCAAAGACAATCTTCATGGCAGAAGGCTTGGGTGATAAGAGATGCTGGGCTGATTGGGTGGGGAGGTAGAATCAGGCCCATCTCCATGCACCTGGGCTTACGTGCTGCTAAGTGAACCGAATGTTCCAGATATGGCACAAGCGTGCCAACCAATTGTAGTGGTCCATAGAACGAAGGACCTTATAGTTTGAAAACCAATCAGAAGAAGTGTATCTAATGTTTCTGAAGATTACATGTTTTAGAGGTAGGCATATTTTGCCCACCTGACACTGGGCAGCCAATCACAATCCTAGTTCCTATAGATAATATACTTAGATGTTCCCCTTAAGCCTATCCCGATCCCCAGTAGGTTTTCATTATTTGTAATGTAGTAGGACATCACCTCTAACTTATTTTGGGTATATAACTATGTTTTTAGAAAAAGATAGTTGAGAGAAATCGAGCGTACGTCTGTTGATGTTCGTTGTAACTCCCTGTTTTAGATAATTGTTAATAAAAAAGTACTTTGTCATCTTCCTGAGTTGGTTCAGTTAATTGGACTCAGAGTTATTCTGTGTGAAACCATCCACTGCACGCTCGTTCCTAAAGGGCCCTAAGCTGAACTCGTCTAGCCCAGGGGCCCTACCTCCAGCTCTTGCGTCTCTCTCCTCCGACCTGCACTACCCTTCCCTTCCCACCTAAGCACTTCCTTTTACTGCACTAGCACGATCCAAATGTCACAAGCCTCAGTGGGACCGTTTTGTTTTTCACATCCCTGATCTCCCCGCCCACACACTGTTTTCCTTGTGGTGCCTTGAAAGACCATTTGCTATTGTACAGGTGCTTTATAAATACCAAATACATGAAATAAAAAAAGGACGCTATACAAGACCCCTTGCATTTGAAAGCTATGCACTTCCAACTGGGTTATATTTTGGGGTCTGCCCTCGATAGGTCCGCCGTCAATCAGAGCAAAGCAAAGCTTTGTGCACCACCATACAGGATGCACTTGCCACAAAAATAATCATGTTCCAAGACAAAATTCAAGCCAAAAGAAAGTTCTTGGCCAGCACACAACCCCCCCCCCCAATTGTGAATAGAGATTGTGAAATTATAGCCACTCAATTTAAATTCTCCCAGGTCAGCCAAGACCAGGTTCCAGACACCAGTTCTACTTTAAAACCACCTAACTGCAAAGGAGACTGCTTCCCTGCCCACCTTGTCAAACTCTGCGCACCTACGCTAGCTCCCATCATTACGAAATGTATCAATGCATCCTTCAATACCAATGTCGTCCCTGCCAGCATTAAAGAAACATGGGTTACCCCACTCATCAAAAAACCCTCGTTAGACCGTCCTGTACCTAAAAACTACCACCCAATACCCACAGTGCCTTTTTTGCTAAAAATCATAGATAAAATAGCCTACTCGCAAATACAAAACCATCTTGAACAAAACCAACTCCTTGGTGCCAGGCAATCTGGCTTCTGGCCTAATCACAGCACCTAAACTGCACTACTGGATCTCAAATTCCAGATGGACTCAATTAGAGATTGTGGTAATCTCTGCATCCTACTCCTTTTAGACCTGTCTGCCGCCTTCGATCTGGTGGATCACGATAAATGATGTATCACATTGTCAGAAAACTTCTAATTCTCCTTTGAAGCTGCCCTGTGGGTGAAATCCTTCCTTGCAGAACACAGTTCAAGAGTAACCTTTGGAAAGAAATCCGCGAACCCTATATCAGTCCTTATAGGGGTACCGCAAGGTTCATGCCTTTCGCCTACTCTCTATAATGCTTACATCAAGCTGCTATTCGAAGCCCTTGATGCTATGGATGTCATCTATACGAATTTCGCAGATGACACCCCAGATCCTCATTCCCATCACTGGTAATTATGATGAAGACACTATCACCATAAATAAGATGTATGCCATAATCCGAAATTGGATGGCCACAAACAGTTTGTGCCTAAATGATGAGACGATTGAGATCCTTATCGTAGGCTGCCCTGCCAAAACTAAAGCTCTCCATGACGATTATACATCTGTCACCATAGATGGAACACCCATCCCAGTCCTCAAGCAGGTCAAAACCTTGGGTGTTCAGCTAGACGCCAATATAACAATGAACAGATATGTCAACGCTCTCTCATCAGCCACTTCCTACACCTCCAAACGTATTGACCTAAGCTGCCAATTTTTGACCCCTGCAAAATTGCTTAACTCTTGCCATGCTCTGATTTTGTCAAAATTAAACTACTGCAACGTTCTACTGTTAGGCTCTTTGAATGCCAATCTGCCCATGACCGTAGACTCCTAAAGGCCCATGACTTAGACTCCTAAAGGCACATGTCGTCAGAGTTTTAAAGGATTAAGCTTAGAGGCCTCGAACTTTGGATTTCTTAAAGAGCATGACTTCACACCCCCAAAGGCTCTTTCCTTTAGACTCCCAAAGTCTTTTGGCATGCAACTCCCAAAGCGTCACAATTTAAGATTCCAAAAGACCCATGTCTCTAGACTCCTAAAGGTCCATACCTTTAGACCCCTAATGTCTCATTACTTTATACTCCTAAAGGCTCATGGCCTTACACTCCAAAGGCTTCTAATGGCCCATGATTTTAGACTCCCATAGAGTCATGACATTAAATGCATAAAGACCCATAACCTCAGACACCTGAGGACACCTGACCCTAGACTCGGAAAGGCTCATGACTTTAAACTCCCATGGGCTCATGGCATTATTTTCTTAAAGGTTCATGGCTTTAGATTCCCAGCGGCTCATGACTTTAGACTCATAAAGGCTCATAACTGCACACCCTTAAAGTTTGTGTCTTTTCCAAGAGGCAAATCAGTGCTCCAGCATTGTTGGAGGATCTGTTAGGTTGGGAAGCTGTGATGCACACATTAGAAGGAGCCTCACTGTCTGCAGGGGGCCATGAGAAATTATTAGAGTAGGTTAGGTTTTAGGAACGTACTGTTAGGCGCTGGGATAAGAAGAACCCTGCTTTTGAAAGGGGTCTTAACCCAGAGTTGAAGGCCGGAACATTAGTAATACAGGCAGATTTGCGATTGCAAAGGAGTGAAGCAGAAAAGGTCCTTGTGGTATGCTCCACTTCATGCACTTGCAACAAGTACTTATATGTTTCAGGCTAAGCACAGCCACTGCCGCCTGCCCAGAATCTACAGGCTCAGCAGCATCATGCCTGCCCTCTCAAGTCTGAGTGACTGTGTCAGCACTGTCAAAGTTTCCTGTTCTGGCTCTACTATCTTTGTACTGTTACTATTGACAGGCTGGTCACCAGCTGGAGGAACACATACCATTGCCTGCTCAATGTTACAGTGTCGGTACTTTTAGAGCTGCCTGTTCAGACTCCCCTTCCTTTACTTGCACTGACTGCCTTAGCATTCTTATTAATCGCTGACCAGTCAGAACTAAAAGGCACGGCAGAGCTATCACTTCCTGTTCTGACGCTATAGGAATTGTCACTCCACAGACTAAAGTCAATTAAGCTTGCTAGTAGCAGCTGAGACTCATTGAAGACAGATTGTGCAGCCTGTTAATATTGTAGATTAGGACTAGGGCAGGCGCTATCGCCAATAAGCTTGCTCGGATGGCGGGTTGAATCCCACAATCCAAGCCCACATTGTGAGCAAGCTCAAAGCTGCAAACGCCTGCCCCACAATTTTCCCTACTCCCTCCCCTCCGGACTCTGCTCCTTCACCCCTCACCCCTTCCCACCCCACTTAACTGATTCCTCTTGCAGTGGTGCCACCACCTCTACTGCTTCCGCCTCACCGGCTGCTATTGAAATGGAGGAGGGGATTTGCATGGAGTCCCACCTTCCATGTCCATGGTGGCCATTTTAGCTGAGTATCTGGCTATCTGCTCAGATGCTACAGGCACAGGTACAGCTGTCTGCACAGACCCAAGAAACACCACCAGGTTGCAAAATGGAAGATTTTGAATCCAACATAACCACTGGCATTGCATGGTTATAAATGCCATATATCATATCATATCATGGTTGACGCTAAAGACCATTGCTTTTCAGCTGCCATTGCATTTCAGAAGGTGATAGATCCTATCATACTTGGCACCACCCCATGTCATGTTCCTTGTGCATGAGATCACAAGCAATTCAGACATGTTTCTGCCGCTGTGGACATCATAGTGAGGTGCATCTTGGGTCTCAAAGCACAGCAGGTTTGGGACCCACCTCTGGCCATACCCATCCTTCACTGGTTGACATAAGAATAGCTGAAGGTTGGTAAGTGGAATATTTTGAATCAGTCATGACCACTGCCATTGCTCTGGGAAACCCCATCAGACCATTGTTTATCAGCCTGCAATGACAATGTCGACAGTATGCAAATCAGGCTTGGTCTAGCAGGTCTGGCTGGCCTGCTCCCATTGGTGTCAATACCAATATTGATTTGCATATATAGGTTATCCCCTTCTGCAGTGGTGTTGACGGGTTAAAAAACGGTTGTGTGGAAGGTTGCACATAGCAGTGCCAGTCGTTATGATTAATTCAAAACCTTCCACCCATCACATTTTTGCATACACTTTGTCTGCATAGACCCTACAGGTGAAACCACCACTGCCTACTACGCAACAGACTCACTTTACCCCAGTACAAGAATATTCCTACCTTTCGGATCTGACTTTACTGTGCATTGAGAAGTGACTGGTGATTATTTTCAGAAAGCCTCACCACTGCATGTTTACAACCGGAATCCAAAGGTACAGCTGTCGCTGCCTGTTCTGAACACACAGGCTCATCGCACTCAGAGTTACGGCTGAGAGTGGCCAGTCGCACCCTTCACTGCTTGCTCGTTCACTCTCTTTGATGGTCTCCAGCGAGTGCCTACACCCTTGGGCTGTGTTCCTGTGAAGTCATCACAGCTGTCAGGGGAGAAGCTTTGATCCCATTGCTGACAGGTGTTGAGAGAAGTACTGGGGGACAAACAGGGGTGGGTGTGCGCGGTTTCACCTGTCAGGGCAGGGCTCGCACTCCGGCCTCGAACCGATCCCGGATCGGATTCTAAGCTGAGAATTAACATTAGGTACCAGAAGATATCTCCGGGGCACGTGCTGCAGCCTGGGCGCGTGCTGTAAGACACCAACAGCTTGCACTCTTGCACCATGAGATACATCCAGGAGAGGAAGAGGTAGATAGAGTCCCATAGTCAACCCAACAATCATTGTCTAGACGCAATCCCCTCGACTCACAACAGCAGAGCTCCTAAACACCATGCTCCTAGCGTTCCAAAATGCAGAGCTCCAGTGCCACCCCCATTCCAAAGCCATCTTCACAGCTCCCCAAGAGTAGAGCCCCTGCACTTCCCCACAGCTCGACAGCAGCTGCAACAGTGCAGAGGCGTAGACAGGGTAGGGCCTGAGCGGGCAAGGCCCACCCCAAATCTGTAAATGTCCACTCAGCAGTGCCGTGTGGTCATTTACAGATGTTAATGTCACTGCAGTGGGCCCAATTACATTAGCTTCAGAACCGACGTGTTAGACAACCTTGGCTTCAGCTCTGGCACAATGCTTACATCTTCCCCGCCACTCTCCCACAGTATAGTTCCTTCACCACCCTCATATCTCCCAACAGCAGAGCTACTAAGCCTTCTCATCAGATCATCAAAAGCAGGGTCTCTACACCGTCCAAACATCTCTGCAAAAGCAGAGGTCCAAAATAACCCTCACTGGTCTCAACAGCAGAGATCCTTTGCCCCTCCCTCACCTCCAAAAGACCATTGCTCCTACACCATCCCCACAGCTGGAGAGCAGAACCCCAACACCGACCCACAGATCTCCAACAGCACAGCTTCTACGCCATTCTCAGAGCTCCCAAGAGCAGAGCTCCTAACCCACCCTCACACCACCCAAAAGCAGATCTCCCATGCCATCTTCACAGCTCCCCAATGGTAGGGACCTATATATACCTCCTTGCTCCCAACGGCAGAGCTCCTGCACCCTCTTCACAGCTTCCCAATAGCATAGTCCCTACATGATCCATACAGCTCTCGAACAGCAGAGCTCATATACCATCCTCACAGCTTCCAACAGCAAACTTCCTTCACCACCTTTACAGCTCCCAACAGCAGATCTTCTAGGCCATCTTCACAGCTCTATACGAGCAGAGATCCTACACAACCTCAGAAAATCCACAGCAGGAGAGCTCTAACACATCTTCACAGCTCCCAATAGCAGCGCGCCTACCCCATGCCCTCAGTTCCACAACAGCATGAGCTCAGAGTTTCCAACAGCAGAGCTCCTCTACTATCCCCAGAGCGCAGCTCCTATACCATCCTTATAGCTTTCCAGTAGCAGCGCTCCTACCCCATCCCCTCAGTTCCACAACAGCATGGCTCCTACACCACCCTCAGAGTTTCCAACAACAGAGCTCCTCTACCATCCCCACAGCACAGCTCCTGCACCATCTCTATAGCTTTCCAATAGAAGAGCTCCTACCCCATTCTTCCATCAGCAGAGCTCCACACAATTCCTGAAGATGTCCAATGGAAGAGCTCCCACTCCATTCTAGCAGTTTCCCAGCCGCAGGGCGCCTACTCATCCTCACAGCTTCCAAACGGCGGAGCCCCTGCACAATTCCCACAGCAGAGCGTCTACACAATGCCCAAAGATCTCCAACAGCAGAGCTCTAGATCATTTCAACAGCTCTCCAACAGCAGAACCTGTACACAGTTATCTATGTACATGGTTAGTACCACTTCCGCTCATTAGACCACCAGCAGGTACTGTAACACTCTTGCTGTATTTCGAAAAGCCATCACTGAGCAGAAGCCCTTACACACCATGCCCAATAGTTTCCACAAGTAGACCTCCTTCTGCGCCATTTCCTACAACTACGACAGACCCAGCACCCCACACCTTCCACTACAGTTATGTTATGTTAATAACATTTGTATAGCTCAACGATGACCCAGAGGTATTCTAGCAGTTGAGGGATCCGATTATCAAAAGAGAAAACAGTCAACGGAAGCCATACGATCTTATAATGAAAGAGACAAGTTTTAAGAGTTTTTCTAAAGAGAAGAAGGTCTTCAATAACACAGAGAAAGAGGAATGGAGTTCCAAAAGGACGAGGCAGCTACAGAGGATGCACTGCCTCCCATAGTATCTTTAGAGAATCGAGATACCCGAAGCAAGTGCCCGTTGGCAGATTGAAGATTTCTCAGGCATGTATTTAATGAACCTCTCACAAAGGTTTTCCAAATCCATGGAAAACCCAATGGACCATGCAGAGGGACCTACATTTAATTCTGCTTTCAATAGGGAGCCAATGCAGGCTCCGGAGCACAGGAGAAATGTGAGCATATATGGGTAGCCCCACAGCCAGCCGAGCTGCTGAATTTTGAACCACTTGTAGACGATATATGTGATTTTTGGGTTGTGCAATCTAGTGTGCCAGAAATCGGGGATGAGACCAACAAACCCTGGAGATTAAAAGGGACACATGGAATGATCTTCCTCAGAATCTTAATTTTAAGGTGGCCGGCACTGCATCTGGCACTAATCTGTGTTTCCACAGAGAGAGGCGCAGTAACTTTTATTAACAAGTTGTTAACTAAACTAACCGGCACTGGTAAAAGGGCCTAAGGAAGAGGGACCGAAGTCTGGGGACCAAGGTGATTGCGCAAAAGGAGCACAGCCGAGGACAATGACTTCAGTTTTATCTGCGTTCAACTTAAGCCAGTACTTATTCATCCAGCTTCCAATGTCGGCAAGCCAGTTTCTCAGATGGGGAGCTGCTAACCCCTGTTCACAGTCGATACAAAGAATAAGCTGGGTATCATCAGCATAGGGGTAAAAACGGCAGCCATGCGAATGAATCAGTTTGTAAAAGGGAGCACATAGATATTAAATAAAAAGGGAAAAATGGCTGAACCTTGCGGGACCCCACAAGTAAGAGGAGAAGGGGTGGAAAAAAAGGGGGGAAGGGACAGAGATTGCGTCCGGTCGGAGAGAAAAGACCTGAACCAACAAAGAGCTGGCCCACCAATTTCAATGTCCTCCAATCAGTGACACAAGATGGAATGGTCGATCGTCTCAAACGCTGCAGAGAGATCCAGTGGTATAAGTATGCACATTCCAACCTGGTCAAGCATCAAGGTCAGGTCATCAATAACAGAGACCAAAACCGACTCTGCGCCCATCGAAGGGCAGAAGCCAGATTGGAATGCATCAAGAATAGTACAGTCTTCTAATAAATCTCGAAACTGGGGGGGGGGGGATTACTAAGGTTTCTAAGGCTTTCATCAAGAACATGAGGAGGGAGATTGGACGGACATTTTCTGGAATGGTGGGATCAAGGGAAGCCTTCTTCAGGAGTGGAGATACCACAGCATGTTTCAGTGCTGCCAGAATAGATCCAGACCCCAGAGAATGATTCACTGCTGTGGCTTAATTTGACACCAACTCAGGACCAATCTTTTTCAAAATCATGAGGGAATGCAGTCAAGTGGAGAGGCTGATATAAGTCGATTAACTATCTGAAGGATTGGGTCCTCCATGGCCGGATGAAAGGCTAGAAATGAAGCCCCAGTGCTAGATCCAGAGTATGCGACAGGATCAGGGAAAGCAGGCTAGGCCCCGGTAGAGGCAGAGATATTATCACAGATATTGGCGATCTTCTGAGAAAAGAAGTCTGACAAAGAATCACGAGGGCCCGCAAAGTGGGGACTAAAAAGATGCCCAAGACAGGGTGGGAAAGTTCTCGAAACACTGCAAATAGTGCTTTGAACTGATTCTGTGCTGCTAAAATCCGACTCGAGAAATAGGTCGTTTTTGCCTCCTTGACAGCTCGATAGTAACTAAGCCGGCATACCTTAAAATGCGCGGTGTGTATCTCAGAATAAGCTTGCCGCCAGCGGCATTCTGACTGCTTGCATTGTAATTTGAGGGAGTGAAGCTGTTCATTAAACCAAGGGGCAGGCAATGTCGGTGGTTCCTTCCTTTACAGTTCCACTATACTACAGTTATCCTCTGCTGCCTACACCTAACACACGGCGCGAGACGTCTTTGTCCTGGGTTCATGATCTGGTCTGATCTGTGCGCTCTAGCACCCAGAGCAGATTACATCACAACACAGGACCGTTACGAACATCTTGTCCAAAACAATAGTCCTTTAAATGAGCCATGATTTATAAATCACTCGTACTTTAAAAGCTCTGCTAGGCTTTTAAAATATCAGTGATTTATAAATCATGGCTCACTTAAGAGACTATTGTTTTGGACAAGATGCTTGTAATGGTTCAGTGTTAAATGGGCATTTTAATTCCGAAAGCACACAGAACACATCAATTAGCTGCCTAAATCTATGCCCTCCTCCGGGCAAATTCAATTACATCTTATGTTATGTTGACCTGTACCGTGCACTGCCACCACTCAGGCGCAGTATCACTCAATATATCACACAAAACAGTTTTAAAACTAGCTACAGTATTTTCAAATATTCATATTTAACACACCAAAAAGTGTTTATTTTGGTATAATGTAATATTTTCATCATATATGAACCCTTCATTTGTCAAACACTGAAACATAAACAGGTAACCTTTTCACACATTACATTTTGTTGTAAGTCTTGGAATTACATTTTCATACCCCAAAAGCAATGTTTTTGCCTTTTGCTGAATTGGATTCTGGTATTTGTAGTCTCCCAGTCAAGAGGGGGGGAATAATTTCACAATTGTACACGTTTTGCATAACATATTTCTAAAGGATTTTATATATTTGTGTGAGTACCTTACTATGGTTTGTGTACTTTTCAAGCCATCTTTATGAAGCAGAGTATTGCTGAAAGCCAAACAGGGAGGTGAGGAGGGGAGATGATGAGAGTGCAAGTGAGTCGTGAATGTTTGCCCAGGATGTGGCAAGAGAGTGTGCAAGCATCCTTGATTGTGGCCATGTGGTAGGGTGTGTGGGTGGCAGATGAGGGGGCCCTCCAAAGGGGGAAGTTAGGTTTGAGTGGAACAATCAGCAATTGGTGAGATGTTCTTTGAAGTGTAGGGTGGAGGGGCGGCATTCTTGTCTGGGTTGTTAAACTGAGTCAGGGTGTGGAGCAGGAAAGGGCATATGAACTGATCCCCCAAATTAAAAAAATCAAAGCCAAGTATTTCAAATTTTCCATCTTGCCATTGATCAAATATTATGTAGTCAAAATAATTCCGGTTATTTTGTATGGCTTAGAAGCGAAACCCTTACTCTGGAGTGTAAATTGGGCCAGAATAGAAAGTTTGGAAAGTTTCTCTTAACCTCCCTATGAGTACACCCGGTTGGAACTTGCGGTTGGAACTAGGCCTTGTCTCTTTAGAATGCCGTGCAGAATGGAAGTTAATCGCATTACATAGAGAGATAATGTGTCCTAAACCAGACTCCCTGTATGAAAATGTTAGAGGTCACTTGAAAGGCTCAAAATCCAGAATCTTGAGAGGCCTGGATTTAAAAGCAAAAAACATACTGGACAGAGTAAATGCAGACCTTGAAACTCTGATAACCAAACCTCTCAAGGTAAAACAGGACTTGGAGCGGTTAGACTGGATTAAAACTATCTCTTTGGTGAGAAGCTCTAAGCCGCGTAATTTGTTCCTGACGGCAGAAAAAAATGTTGGCCATTTGCCACGTTACCTAGTAAAATACCCTGACCCCAGAATAAGATCCAACTTTTTATGGGTGAGATTGAACTTGGTCCCCACTTAGGAGGTCTTGGCAATAAGAAAGCTGGAAGATCTTGCGGTCAAACTATGTAAAGTATGCTCCGATCCAAGACTCCAATCACTCTGACATATCCTAATGGAGTGTGAAGGGACTTGGCCCTAGAGGCTAGAGAAATTAAGAAGATTCACACATAAGGAGGTGGGCCTTGTCTCGGAGCATCTTTGGGAAAGAATGATTGCAGGCCAAGACATTCAGCTAATGGCAACAGTGGTTGAAATATTGGGAAATTTAAACCTGCTAAATTAATTATGTTGGGAAATGACTTGGTTAAGGGCTGAGGGGTTGGGAGGTAGCTTGACCCACATCAAGGAAAACTAGATCATGTGAATACTATTGTGGAATATTGGGTAAAGGGGAAGGTCAAATGTACTCTTTTATTGTGCGGAAAGTAATTTGCAAACAAAAGGAGATGGGGGTAATTACCCCACGTTGAGTTTCAAGAATTGGGGAGAAAGGACCATTTTATTGAAATCAATGTGTGCAGATGGTTATTAATTATTTTTAAAAAAATGTATTTGGTCTATTTTCCCCATCTTTGGGAATGTTAAATGGTATTAGTTGATAAATAATTTGTAAAGGTTCTAATGAAATGAAAAAATGTCTCCCTCTTGCAGTTCATGCTCTCTTTCTCTCAACCAATACTCCATTCTCGGTAGCTGTTAGCTTAATAACATCTCTCAGTACAGATATGTAACCCCCGGCCCATATGGGGCCATTAAAAGGGAGTTATGGAAAAGGAGATAAAGAAAGACAAGATACCAGAAAGAGTTTGTTAAAAGCTTTTATTAAAAGTGTATGTGCTTACCAGTGTCTTACCTGAGCGTACCAAGTTTCCCACCATGGGGGACATGTGGAACACTGGGACAATACACAGTAGGCAGGTATCCCCTGCTAAGAAAAAGGTGGACTGGACTTCAGAAGCTGCAGAAAGAAATACAAGAAACAGACAGTTCAAAGGTGACAGTTGAAAGGAGGGGGGTAACAGGAAAGACAGAAGGAAGCCTTGAGAAAGGCAAAAGCAAAAAGAGAAAGAAAAACTGCGCTCCCTGGGGGGTTTGAGCCCTGAGGGCCCCCCACCCCCAGGGCATTGTAGGTGAGCAGAGCCAGGCTGCGTCTGCCAGCTGCAGCCCGGTGGGGAGAAAGTCCTGTGCGGCCTGTGTGAAGACTAATGCACAGGGCGCATGTGTGCGGGGCGGTCCCTGAGTGGGAGTGTGGCCTGGGAGACAGTGGCCCACCCGGTCGCCAACCTGGGCGGGCCAGAAGAAAAGAAAGACCCAGGTGAAGATGATTGCTACGGCTGCCCGGGGTCTGGTCCGGGTGACCTGGAGGTGAGACAGGTCCGAGGCCATGTGCGTGGTGCGGCCCAGGTGAAGATAATGGCCGTGCAGTAAGCCCACCCACCCCGTGACCAGGCGGGGTGGGCGGCGAAGAAAGAAGAACCCTGACGGCACCGGTGGGGAGCCAGTGAGACCGCCAGCACCGCCGGGGGCTTGTGGAGCATCCGGTCTCTCCCTGGGGCCAGATGGAGAGAGCGGTGTGAGCGGGGACTTACCTGGAGCCCCGGCCGCAATGTCCTATGCGGCCGGAGCTTTCCCCACCTGGAGTTCGAAAAAGAACGGCCACGGAGGAAAATTGAAGGGCTCACCAAGCCCTTTTGATGGACATTAAAAAAAGCACTACCACGGAGGAAATAATATTAACTCTCTCATGGCGCCAGGATGGCAGTATAGGCTTAAAAGCCCTGAGAAGCATTTAGGTCTGCCAAAGCCCCAACAACAAGTACAATCACTGCCACGGAGGAAAGTGGAAGGAGCATTTAATCCCCAACACAAATACAACCACCGTCACAGAGGAAATGGGTTTTCAAAAGCCTCATAAGGAGAATGAAAGATTTTTTTTAAAAAAAACAAAGCCCCTATGAGGAAGTGAGGGCTCCCATAGCCCTATGGAGCTGAAACAAGTGTCCCGTGGCAGACACTCACAGCTGAGCACAGGGGGGGTGAGGTTAAATTTGGAAGGAACTACAGTACCAGTGCTGCAACATGCAACAAGAAGGTACTGTGCACTATATGTCATGTGATGTGACTGACTGATACCGACTGACAAGAGGACTGGGATTTAAATGAAGGTAATGGCAGTCTGCAGCTGGCAGGTTGGTTAGAGAAGGGGGAGATGTGCAAAATGACTGTGATGGGTGGATGGGCTGGGATGGGTTTGAGAGGCTGACGGCACGAGGAATTAGGAACCTGGTCAAAGTTCATGTGTTAAGTCTGTTTTAGATGTATCTTCTACCTTGTCCTTAATACAGTGAGTGGAATGGGAAATGAAAGGGGGCATGTTCACATGGGGTAAGGAAAGATGGGATGTGACGTGTTTTTATATAAAAGCCTGTGAGGGCACGAAAACGCCCCACTGCGTACTGTGTCTCATAAAAGACCTAAACTCAGTATCGTGTCCTGAATTAACACCTTTTATTTGCAGGTTGATCAGCACCCCACCAGAGCAGCTGGTCTGGGGTGGTGGGGTGGCACCCGTGGGTCCATTCCTCGCTCGGAGTATTTATAATACTGTACCCACCCGGGCCAGGAAAACAAAAACAGGGGCTACAGACAGCTCTCATGCACTTTTTCCTGAAGCCCCCATTTCACAGCAACGCTAACGCTTGCTCCACAGCCCGTGCTCTAACAGTGTGTGACACAGACAAACAGCACCCCTGCTCCCGCAGTCGTGCGTCATTCCCCACAGCTCGCGCTTCTCCGCGTGCCTTGCCATGTTTGCCCGTCCCTCCCTTGCACAGCCTGCAGCACCTGAGCGTTGAGCTGACACCTCTCCTCCTCTGGCTCCCACGCTCCTAACCACACAGGGGCTTTTTATAGACACCTTGCATATCCCTCAGTCAATAGGCCGTTTGTGTCTTCGCAGCCCGAGTGCCAAGCCTTGTTCAACGCCACCCAACAGCGAGGAGGCCCGGCCGGATGCAAAGAGCAGGAAGCTGGCAGTGGAGCTCGGAGTCCCATTCCCAACGGGCGGGGCGCACTACTCCTGGGACTGAAGCAGGCATTACTTGACCGTTAGTTTTCCTTTTCTTGTCTCTTGTGCCAACCAACCTTGCCCGTACACGCACTCTGATCACACTTGCAGCACGCCCCATGACCTATTGAAATCTATGGAGGGGCATGTGGCTTGCTGCAAGTGTGATCAGAGTCTAGGCTGGCTGACACCTGCCAAAAGTGGGTGATTAGAGAGCTATGCCTTTTTAGTGATAGCTTGGGTGATGTGGCAATTGAGGGTTAATTGGTCTTCACTTACACTTAGAATGACAGGGGTTTGTGGCTCCCTGGACGAGTGTGTGCACATATCGAGATGCTAAACACCGCATTGTCTTTGTCAGACTGTATTCCCAATATTGAATAAAGGTGCAGAGTGGATCGTAACCATGGGCGTTCCTCTGTGCAGTCCTCTGGGTAACCCTCCAAACCATTGTTTTCAAGCCTGCTGCTCCAATTCAGAAGGGGGAAAAACCATATGCAAACCAGGCTTGCAAACCACATGTCCACATCCCTTCTACCAAGGGGTTTGTGGGCTGGGGCTTGGCCCAAGTAGGGTAATAAAATAAAGTGCCCCTGCGGTGTAGCTGTGCCAGGACTCCCCCCATTGATTTCCCCACTAGTAAAGTCTTTGAAAAGGTGAAGAGGGGCACTAGAGCCACTGGCGCTGGTACATTTTTTCATGGGAGTGGCATAAATGTTTCCCCCAAAATCTGCGGAAGCGCCCGAGTGTAGCGCATGAACCTGGACCAATTACGGGGAGTTTTGGGGAAAATAACAAGTTAAAATGGTGCATTTTACAGCACACTTTTTGAAAAAATCAGTAAAAATCCACACACTTTGCAATTGCTTTTGTGGGTTAACTCATTAAAAAATCCTGTAGATGCAATTCACGAACTTAGCATTTTCCAATGCATTTTCATATAGCCTTTTCCCACTATATATGTATGCCAGTATAAAAAAGATGTTCATTCTAGCTGTGCCCATACGTGTCCATGCTTGCAGCACCAATATCTGCCCGTATTTCCATATCAGAACATACTCATATTTGCTTTGTGCATAATGCCAGTATGAAAATATATGCCAGTATCCCCTTGTAAGAACATACTGCTGCAGACTTAGCCAGTAAAAAGGCCAAGCCAAAATAAAAAAGCATGCCAAGACATGCTGCACTAATATAAGCTAGTCTCGCCACATAAAAACCCTCACCATAGTGGCTTTACTCTTGATGCCAGTACAAAATGTAATGCCATATCAGAAAATATAGACTGGCTGCAGTAGGCCAGTCTAGCCCGTAATACACTTATAATGTTTGCTTTACTCTTGTTGCCCATTAAAACATGCCATGCCACAGTATCAAAATATATCCAGACTCGCCCACTAGCATCGGCCAGTCTTGCTACGTAATAGCAAAATGGGCATTAAGGGCAAAGCAAGCATGAATCACGTTTCCTGTACTCTTGATGCCCATTAAAACATGCCAAGCCACAGTATCAACATATATGCAGACTGGCTCACCAACATAGTCTTTACACATAATAACACTTATCGTGGTTGCTTTACTCTGATGGCAATTGTTAATGGGCAGCATGAGTAAAGTATGACAAGTGTTATTATGTGTTTGGTTTACTCTTGATGTCCGTGTTATTATGTGTCAGGAATGGCCAGTCAGTAGGTCTTCAAGAGTAAAGCAAACATGTTTGCTTCAATCTGGGTGCCCATGAAAACATTGGGCCTCATCAGAGGTTTGGCGGTATCCCAGCAGTAAATTTGCCGGGATACCGCCAATGCAAATCGCATTACTGTAACTCTGTCCGGCGCTATAAGCGCCACATCGCGAGTTGTGGTAAGGCTGTTACTCCCCATGTTGTTAAGAGTTCATAGAACTCAATGAGGCAGTAAGGGTGCTATTACTACTGGTGCTTACAGTGCCGCAGTAATAGTGCCACAAATGGGCAGAAAGTGGCAGGATTTACCTCCAGATCAAAGCTAGACGTAAATCTGCTACTTTCCGCCCAAACGCGGGATTGGGTGGAATGGTGATGCTGCGGTAATAGCGTCATTGCCACATTTGTATAGTTCTGCCCAACCCCTGATGAGGCCCATTGTTTTTAATGAGCATCATGAGTAAAGCAAACATAATTCATGTTTGCTTTTCTCTTGATGCCAATTTTGTTATTGCACTGCAAGACTGGCCTACTTTGGTGGGCCAGTTTGCATGGCCTCAAGAGTAAAGCAGACATGACTCATGTTTGCTTTACTCTTGATGCCCATTTTGTTATTACGTGGTAAGACTGGCCTATGTTGGTGGGGCAGTCTGGACACGTTTTTTTTTACTCACAAAATATATCCAGACTGGCCCACCAATGTAGGAACGTCTTGCCACGTAACCACAAAATGGGCATCAAGAGTAAATCAAACATAAAGCATGTTTGCTCTACTCTTGATGCTCATTAAACTTTGTGTTTTAATGGCCACCAAGAGTAAAGCAAACATGTATGTTTGCTTTGATTCCCATTTTGCTATTATTTTAATGAGCATCAAGAGTTAAAAAAACACGATTCCTGTTTGCTTTATTCCGGATGTCCAATTTATTACTATTATACTCTCATTTAAACACGCATTCATAGATCTATTCATTTTTGCAGTCACTCGTACACACATACAACAGACACTCTCATTTATGTTATGTTATGTTATCTATTTTCATACCGAGGTACAGCACAACTAACACCAAAAAAGGCAACCTGGCGCTACAAGTCTGTGAAGGCACCTACAATGGCCAGACACAGGAAATCAAAAGGGAAAAGTTTTTAATGCACATCTTAATTGCTGACGAGCCACCGTGGACCGCAGTGTAATGGGCAAAGAATTCCACAGCTTGACAGTGCTCACAGAAAATGAGCAGTCACCAATTCAGGCAAACAGAAATCCAGGCACAGAAATGAGAAACCTGTCCCCAGAACACAGGGGGCGGCAAGGAACATAAGGCCTGAACTTATGCTGCAGGTACTCAGGCTCCACAGCATGGAGGCCCTGTGTACGAGACACAGAGAATTGAAATGCACACGCTTGGCCAAAGGAAGCCAATGAAGAGAATGTAAAACTGGGGAGATGTGATCCCTGAAAGGGGTGACGGTGGCTAGCCGGGTAGCAGAATTCTGTAAGATTTGCAAGCGTACCAGGTGCGCCAGTTGCAGCAGGTACAAGGAGTTACAGTAGTCAATGAGATTGAGAACTAAAGCTGCAACCACCGGGCCCTGAAGATGATGGGGAACAAACTGTGAAGCCACAAATGGGCCCTTTTTAAATCGGTAACACATCATACAAGGATAGGGATGCAAAATCATCGCTCTTACACCAAATAATAAGACCGGCTCAGGAAGTTTGGCAAAATGTCTCCTACGACTGTTTTATTTCAATTATCTAAAACAGGGAGTTACAATAGACATCAGTGGACGTTCATTCATGCTCTCAATCATTTTGCATACAAAAACACATAATTTGTCATAAGTGATGTCATACTATTTGGCAAATTAAGAAAACCTATGCAGGATTGTGATAGGCTTAAGGGGAACATCTAAGTATACTTCTGTTAAGGGATCAGGTTGTGATTGGGTCTCTACAGTCCGGTGGTCAACTTCTGCACACCCCTAGTGCAAGTCATCCTCATCAGTTACCAGATACATGGTACACCATTGGCTCTCAAACTATAATACCTTTCAATATATGGCCTTCTACATTTGGTTGGCACGCTTGTGCCCTTCTGGAACATCTGGCTCATTAGCAGCACGTAAGCTGGCACCCCAGGTGTTTCTGGGTGGACTTGACCATGTCTCCCCACCCAATTGACCCTACATCTCTCATCACTCATGCCTTCTGCCATTCAGAATGTCATGGCCTTGCAATGTATCATACAGGCACATCCTTATCGTAGTTCAGGTCTGAACATCCACTCCTATTTTCATCCTCGACTCACATGAAAGGAGACCGTATTTCGTCCCATTTTGCAGCATTTAATTCTCTTGAATGAATAAACTTGGCACTCATGGTGTTCTTTCCTCGTACCTTAACAAGGGCTCATTCAGCTTCTCAGGTCCACTGTTCTTCAAGGATAGATAACCAGTTCTTGGCTGCTCCATCCTTTGAAACCAGGTTAGAAAGCTATTCCAGGCCTTTCCTTGATCTTCAGCAGTTTTTTTGCTGTGACACAGCCCTCTGATCCTTCTTTCCTCATTGGTCTGAGCTTACCAAATATGTGATACCGATGTGCAGAATTCTATATATAATGGCGGCACCGCCTGCCGTCTATTCACTACTTATAGCCAGCCTTTATGATTACTTAATCTACTTGCGTTACAGCATCTGTACAGTTATAAAGCGGCTTGCATTTTCTGCAGTGCTCTTCACATGTGCAATCTTCATTCTGCATATGAAAGTCTTTGTGATTCTTTACTTCGTCATCAGATTCCATAAAGTCTATGCATCTTCTTCGACCATTCTTCTCAATGCGTCATGTTAATTTCTTGCGTCATCACCAGCCTCTTTTCTTCTCATCTTCATATTCCTTTGGGGACCTCCTCCATGAGATTGTCATCTCTGTGAGGGTACATTATATGGGGTCTTCTCAATGGATACCTTGTCTCAAAGCCTCTACGTGGAATAGGCACCATCACTGGCGTTGCACATGTCGCGATCTCTGGCTTCCAGCATATAGGCAGAATGGGGGCGGGACTTCCTGCAGAGGCATTCACCTGCTCCTCTACACTCCTCCCTCTGGTTGATTCATCGACTACTCCTTCACCGGTCTCCACGTCTTGGTATCCTTTCTTGAAGAAGTGCCTCTTTGGAGTCCAGATTTTGACTACTCCCTTCAGGGATCCTGCTGAATTTACATGCTCATCAACACTCCAGGCCATTTGGCTGCATTGTCCATTCGGGCTACAGTAGATCCATCGTCCCACATACTTCCTGTGATTTGTTGGATGCAGAAACATTGTTCCCTCAGGTGCTAAGATGCTGGCCTCTATATATTTTCTGATCTCGTCATCTGTCAACTCCTTGGGTCCAAACCCTGACTCGACGTCAATCATGATCTTAATTCCTACTGCTTTCTTTGCTGTCTTCTTGCACTGTGTGATAATTATCCTAATCACACAGAATTCAAACATTATCATCACCAATACTGCTCCAAGGAGTGTAAACATTTTCACCATTTGTTGTGGAACCCATAAAAAGATAGACGCGAACCAGCTGTCATCTGCAATATCTTCTGTTGCATCTTCCATCTTGTTGTGCAGCTTCGTCAGCAACACTATAGCCTCTGTCAAGGTCCGATTCTCCTCATCATGAGGAGGTATAAATGTGGCAGGATATGTTTCGGGAGGTTAGCTCAGGGGCAGCGTGCTCACCTTAGAAGCCAGATGACCTGGAGCAACACAGGTTCGATCCCTGGGTCCGCACTTAGACACCTCTGGGTATTAAGCGCGTTATAAATAACCTATCATATTACCATTCTCTGATTTTGGTGCAAACTCCTCCATCCATCGCTGTGATCATATCAAGGACATATCTGTTCAGGAGGGTCATCAATCTTATTGAAGTCTGTTCTTCCCTGATAGCATTGAATCCCTTTATGGTGGTGTTGATCGACTGCAGGAGCTCCCAGCGAGTGATCTGTAACCACTTTGCATTCGCCATTGTCTGAATTCCTGGCATAAAGACAGTCCTGAAGATCGAGGCAGTCTTGCTGAACAGCCTGTGCTCATATGGAGTTGCATCAAAGGCTTCTATCGATTTGCCAGAGAAATAATTCTCCCTTCTTGTTCGACTGAGGAATTCAAGTGATCTTCTCCTCTTCAAATGGGCATCTGCTTTTGGAAACTCTCCAATATTCAGATCGCTTTGAATATTCACTAATGCTGGAACATGAATAAGCACTATGGAGCCCATCCCTCTCCAGTCCTTGGGCAGCTTCTTGTAGGCTCTGGACCCACAAGCCCAATAGTGGTCCATGAGAACTACTGTCCTATCCTTCATGCCTAGTACATCAAAAATTCAGCCACACTGGTGACTTTCTCCAACTTTCCTCGTGCCATTATTTCTGAAACACAGATGCACTTGCTACAGTTACTATCTGCAATGGTCCTCCTTTATCATCGACCCATGTCAACAGCTTCACAATCTTTGACAAATGATTCCTCCATTTGTTCTCTGCAGTATCTATAACTGCTTCATAATACCAGGTAAATGCTGCTGCTTTATACACAATCAGGCCTTCAGGTCATCCTTCCGGAGTCAGTACTGTTCCTTTGATTTGCAATTGACCTGCTGCCTCCCAGCATCTATGTATTTCTTCTTTATTTTTTCCTTGACAATCTAGCATCTTGTTTTCTTCCATCAAATTCCAGCTCCACTCGTTCCAGGCTGTTCACATCTGATCACTAGATCCTTCATTTCTGTCTTCCCTCTTGACTTCAAATCTTGCACATAGTTATCTTCTCTTTGAGATGTCTTTCCTGTTACCCATTTCAGGGATGCTGGCCTGCTTTGGAACTGTCCTCTTGTCTGGCAGAGTACGAGATGCATCAGGCAAGCTTGTTGCACTGGTACTTCTGTAGCTATGACTATCTTAGAGGTTCCCATGGCATAAGGTATGAGTGCACAGACATAGAAACTCTCCTTAGATGTTCTCTCTCCCACCTTTTTCATGTGTTGATACCACATGGTATTGCCCAAGTGTGCTGCACTGTCTAGATATGTGTTGATCACATTATCATCTTCCTCTACACTTCTTCTGTGTCTTCCCCTTAAAATGCAAGCAGCCCATGGAAACAACTCTAAAGCAGCTCTATGATGGGAAGAAAACACTTGGGACCTTTGCACATTGGTGATGGGTAAACCCACAAGAGTTCCTGGAGTGGGGAGAATCAAAGGGACTTCTGCTTTTTTCAGATCAGAAGTATAAAAAAAGTGAATCGTAAGAAACAGAAAAACACATAGCATAACTGTGCATGTGTATATCGCGAACCAACATAATAATCCCCACCATTTGTGCCACTCTGGAATTTCTTGAGTATGCTCATTCTCTGAAATCGTGTTATCTTCAACATTTTTCATTTCTGCTTCACTTTAAGGAACGAAAAACACTTTACTCAGGTAATTGTAATATGCTGGCAGTTGCAGTAGTTCCTCTACTATTGCCACAAGCAGCCTTCTAATCACAGGGCCATTCTTAGGATCCTGTAAAAAAGTATGGATGTCCACATCTCTTCTAACTAGGACCGGATAAGCTCGAAGAATAATTACAAAAAATAGCAAGCACGATATGATGCACATTACTTTTGGGGAGAACCATACAATCAGCCAAACAAATATTCAGTGAGAAATTAATCGGGGTACTGTTCATGCTTCCAATTCGTTACCAAGTGTTGTCATTTAAGCATAATCACGATATATCAGCATTTCTCTAAGGTTCATTTTCAAAGATTCCTGTGGCTCAAGCAAAGGGATCACACGCTTGCTGTAATATCTATAAGGAGTGTCCAAGCCACAGTCCAAATGCAATCTGCATTCATTAATCCATTGGCTTATCGCACTTCTTCTTTGTCATTGATCGAGACTGCACACACTGAAATTCTTCTTCTTCTTGTCTTGCTTCTGTATCGAAGGCTGTGGGTGCTGGGGTCTGGCCGGTGTAGAGCTTGACATCCTTCAGGTGAATCCAAGCTTGTCTGCCTTGAACCTTCATTGCTGAGGATGTAATGTTCTCTACTGCATATGGTCCATTGAACTTTGGCTCGTGCCACTTCCTAGTGGAAGCAAGACGACACAAAGCAACACAGGTTCGATCCCGGGTCCGTGCTTAGAAACCTCTGGGTATTTAAGCGTGTTTTAATACGCAGCTAAGACAAAAAAAAAATAATTACGCAACTAAAAAAAAAACAATTCCTCGAACAGCGCGTCGATGCCCGCGGGCTGTGTGAGCACTTTAAAAATGCAAAATGAATGAATAAATTCCATCCCCTTGGTTTGCCATTCCCCTCAGTCTAGTTACCATTCACTCGTTCGTCTCGAAGCCTTCGGTATCGACTTCCTCCTCCAATCAACCACTTTCACCTTCGGTCCACAAACCGCCTGTGGAAACTAAGTAGGGATTTTGTCAAAGACGGACCCGACCCACCGTCTCGATTCTACTTACAAGTTTCTATTTGGCCGCTCTCCAAAGGAAACCCAGCAATCTTCCGGCTAGATGGCGAAGGATGTACGATTGTCCAAAGGGTCTTCCGTTCAACCATCCAACAATGCTCCCGCATGAACCACGAATGGACCCTTTTTAAATCGGTAACACGTCA
Source organism: Ambystoma mexicanum (assembly GCF_040938575.1). Lineage (NCBI taxonomy): Eukaryota > Metazoa > Chordata > Amphibia > Caudata > Ambystomatidae > Ambystoma > Ambystoma mexicanum. Next base: position 1,095,992,759 of record NC_090929.1, read on the forward strand.
TACAAGAATGGGGATGCAGAATAACTCTTCACCAAATAATAAGACTGGCTCAGGAAGTTTGGCAAAATGTCTTCTCCAACTGTTTTATTTTCAATTAACTAAAACAGGGAATTACAATAGACATTAACGGACGTTCAGTCGTGCTCTCAAACATTTGGCATAATAAACACACTTAAGTACTAAATATTCATCAGAAGTGACATCATACTATGTGGTAAACTAAAAAAAACCTACACGGGATTGTGATAGGTTCAAAGGGAACATCTAAGTATACTTTCTTTAGGAGATTGTGTTGTGATTGGGTCTCTACAGTCAGGTGGACAACTCATGACCACCCCTAGTGCAAGTCATCCTCATCAGTTACTAGATACACGGATGGCTCTCAAACTATAAGGCCTTTCGATATATGGCCTTCTACAATTGGTTGGAACGCTCGTGCCCTTCTGGAACATTCGATTCACTGGCAGCAGGTAAGCTGGTGCCCCAGGTGCTGGTGGGTGGACTTGACCATGTCTCCCCGCCCAATTAGCCCTACATCTCTCATGCTTTCTGCCATTCAGATTGTCTTTGAACTTGGCCTTGCAATGCATTATTGCTCCTGAGAATAAAAGGGAGTCTAGGCACATCCTTATCGTAGTTCAGGTCTGCACATCCACTCCTATTTTCATCCTCGACTCATGTGACAGGAGACTGTATTTGGGTCTATTTTACAGCATTTAATTGTCTCGAATTAACAAACTTGACACATATGGTGTTCTTTCCTCATACCTTAATAAGGGTGGATTCAGCTTCTCACAGCTTCCACTGTTCTTCAAGGATAGAGAACCAGTTCTTGGCTGTTTCATCCTTTGACAGCAGGCCAGACAGTTATTCCAGGCCTTTCCTCGATCTTCAGCTGTTTTCTTGCTACGACACAGCCCTCTGATCCTTCTTTCCTCATGGGTCTGAGCTTACTAAATATGTGACACTGATATCTAGAATTGTATTTATAATGGTGGCACCACCTGCAGTCTATTCACTACTTATAGGGCAGCCTTTATGATGATTTAATCTACTTACATTACAGCATTTGTACAGTTAGAAAATGGCTTGAATTTTCTGCAGTGCTCTTCACATGTGCAATCTTCATTTATTTATTTATTTATTTATTTATTTATTAAATGTATATAGCGCGCAGGCAGCCCAGGGGCATTGTGGCACTGTTACTTGCAAGGAAGACTTAGTTACAATGTGAGCAGGTTGTGCCTTGGGTTACAGTAAGGCAGTGACCTGTGATCAGATATATCACATAATACATCATACAATACAATTATGAGGGCTAGGCCATGTAATTGTTAGATGAACAGGGTCGTTTTCAGGGTTTTCCGAAAGGCGGTCAGTGAAGGTTCAGAGCGCAGGGAGCTAGGGAGGGTGTTCCAGTGTACGGCAGCGAGGTACGGGAAACTGGAGCCCCCTGCTCTGGTCCTTTTTACCCTCATTTCGCATCTGAAAGTCTTCTCAATTCTTTACTTCATCATCAGATTTCATAATGTCTATGCATCTTCTTCGGCCATTCTTCTCAGTGCGTCACACTCATTTCTTGTGACGTCACCAGACTTTTTTCTTCTCATCTTCATATTCCTTTGGGGGCCGACCCACGAGATTGTCATCTCTGCGAGGGTACATCACATAGGGTCTTCTCAACTGATACCTTGTCTCAAAGGCTCTTCGTGGAATAGGGACCTTCACTGGTGTTGCGCATGTCACAATTTCCAGCATCCAACATATAGGCAGAATGGGGGCAGGACCTCCTGCAGAGGCATTGACCTGCTCCTCTACAACTGCAACACCTTTCTCAGAATGGTCAGCTGGAAATTGCCCACCCGGCACACTGAGCTGAACTGGGAAGACATGGAAAGGGAGGCAGAAAATGTAACATAAAGATTTTTAACAACCGCTGCAGGGACAGGAATAGAGCCAATAGACGAAGGCCCAAAGAAAGAAGTCCAAAGAGACATGGCGGAAGCAGACCCCACCACCAAAACCTCAGTTTTGCCTGCATTCAATTTAAGCCTGTTCAGGAGGTCCCAGACATGGGCTGCACCCTTTCCCCTCATTTCCGCATACTCGCCAAGGTATGTGACATATGAGGAGCAAATGAACCTACAAAGAGCTGCACTGGGACCCTGCCCAGTATACATCAGAGGATCCATACCTGTTGAAGCACCCATAACCAGACAACCCTGGGCAGCACGGTACCCTATCAGACAGCCGTACCAGCCACTGATACGAAACGAAGAGTAGCTATAGACGGTCCATGAAGACGACCAAAGAGCCCTAATGGAAGCCCAGAGGAAATTACTCAAGGGCCTGAACAGACTTGTGAATGAACAAAAGCAGCTGTCGAAGATAGCATGCCAGGTGGAAGCAACCGACCTGTTAAACGTGTGTAAATAGGCTTGAAACGCAATATGCTAAGAAATCGATACTGCTTGCAATGCTTAGTAGAAGATAGAGCGGCAAGCGCCAACCATATATCTACCTCAATAAGGCACATTATACAAGTGCGGCTCCATTTTGTAAAAGCAGAAATATACCTAGGCGGCCAAGGCCTAACTGGTCGGGTTTCATATCCAAGCCCAAGCCAGGGGACAGAGCGGAATCGAAACTCAACAAAGAGTGGCTCATGCCTAGGGAATCGAGGTCAACCAGAGAAAGGGAGGAAAGCATCAGCTAACAATACTCAAACTTCAGAGCATACCAGCCTGCCTCATGAAGGTCATGATAAGGGGGGCCCATGCAGGTGGCGAGGCTGAAACAGAATCAAATGCACCAAAAGCTGGAAACTGAAGCAGATTCATGGTGAACTAACACGCGACCATCCAGGACCTCGGGTACTGGATGACATCGCCTGATGTCATCCAGGACCCGAGGATGCTATAACTTTTCCCGATAAGAGACTACAGTTTCGAGGCCATCCTTAGTCAACTAATTGACACATCGCCCTAAAACACTGATTGATGGATTGGAGGCAGGGTGAAACCTGGGACACCAGGCACCTGGATGTCCATTCTGCATGCCGCTAATTAAAACGGGGATTTATGTCCAGGGGCGTAACTTGCCCAATCACAATGGACCATGTAATCTAGGGTCCTATAGATACTGTAACCAATAGGACGTTGTAGTTGTAGTGACGTCCATCACGCGTGATGTAGAGGGATGGGCGTAGACGCCCACCCGATAAGAGTTATCCAATCCGCATTCCCTATTATCATATGCAGATATAACACCTATACTTAAGTTACCTTTCCTAACCAATTATATTGCATGATGATTTTTTATAGAATTAGACGTCAGTGATGACGAGTTTTGCCTATAACAATGATTGTTCGACTGAAGTTCGAGGAAGTCGGAGCAAGACAGGTGATCGCAATGCTTCTGATTTACATTGGTTTCTCTGTTTGATGTACTTGTCATTAAACAGACTTCCCTTTGCCAACTTACTGAGTCCTCATTATTGAGTCGTGAATCCTGCACCCCCTGTCCTCACATGGTGCAGCTATCTTGTCTTACAAGTTCTAGAGGGTGAGCGCTGACCTATGGGCCCGTCAGTGAATTCCTCCCTTCCTGAACAAGCCAATTATCGCTCATCCAGCTCCCATCGGCCTGGGCAGTCCCTCAGCTGAGTGGCATGGGAAGGGTGGAGAAGATCCATCCGTACTATGATCTGAGTATCGTCAGCATAAGAGTAGCATACTTGCACATATACAGATACAAACACTTGCATACACGCATACACACATACATACATTACATTACATTTGCTGCATCTCCCTGCAGCCACCTCATTCACTTGGGTAAGAGCTCTGCTCTGGGCCCATGTTGTGCTTTTTTATGCTCACAGATCGTGCTTTTTTCCCTTTTCCTCATCTCTCCTTCCCATGCCAGATCCCTCCCAGTCCCACACTAGCCTCTCCCCCCTGCCCGCCTTCCAGCCTCTTATACGTCCATGTGTCCAAACACGTGATAGGAATAGATTGAAAGCACCAGACTGCTTTAATCAACAGGAACAGTGTCTCCCATTCCATTTGACACATCTCCTTGCAGCCACCTCATTCACTTGGATAAGCAATCTGGGCTGGGCCTATTTTGTGTTTTTCTTTGCTCTCAGAGCATGCTTTCTTTCCTTTTTTCCCTACTCTCCTTCCCACGCCAGCTCCCTCCCAGTCTCGCCCTCGCCAATCCCCCAGCATGCCTTCCAGCCTGTGATAGGTCTGTGTGCCTAATACTTGACCAGAATACATTACAAGGACCAGAGAGCTTTACTCGAGAGGAACAGCATACCCCATTCCATTTGCTGCATATTGCAGCTGCCACCTCATCCACTTGGGTAAGCGCCCTGCTCTGGGTCCATTTTGTGTTTTTATGTGTTCTCAGAGCGCTCTTTGTTTCCTTTTCCCCTCCTCTCCTTCCCACGGCAGCCCACTCCCAGTCCTACCCTTGCCACTCCCCCCTGCCCGCCTTCCAGTTTGTGATAGATCTTTGTGTCTAAACACGAGCGGAATAAATTTAAAGCACCAGAATTCTTTTTTGGCTTACTGCACAAAAACCCAGACTCATTTAAAAGTGGAAAAGGTCGCTTTAATGTAACAGGCCAAAGCTTACAATCAAAACGCTTAACTGGCTCCATGGCCTAACAAGCTAAATAGCTATTTGAACAATCAATTAAATAACTTAAACATTTTCCATTTTCCCCCCAACAATTAAATAATTAAATAACCAATTTCCTCCCTAATGATCCCTTGGATCCTACCGTATCCTTGCCCCTTTTCCAGGCGTCCCGCTTTCTCCCCAGGGGCCATGCCCCTCCAGGCTCAATACCTGATCCCCTGGGGTGACCTGCTTGTGCAAACAGCGCCACCCCCTCCTTTCCCGTGTCATTCCCCCATTGTGCTTCCCTCCCCCCACATCAAAAGGGGCCATGCCCCCGGCGCCCCGACCCACTTCAACCCCGTTAAACTCCCCTCTACACCAAACTCCCCCTTCCTGTGACCTGCAGCCAGCCTGACCTGCCACATCAGCAACAATATTACACACACCTTTCACGATGCCCTGACCTGTCACACAAAACTACCATCCCTACCCTCCTAACAGACCCCCCAAAAACCATAAACCCCCCGCATAATCCCCTGAAAAACGCCCCCCCCTATTCCATAACTGACATCACCCCAAACAAAATGAAGGGGTGGGAGGTCGGGACAATCGTCAAGTCCTAACCGTCGCCTGCCTCCCGAACCTTCCCTGGGCCCTTAAATACCCCCGGAGGGGCGCTCTGCACCCCCACGGCCACTCGCTGGCCGTGTGCAGCGCCAAAAAACTCCCCGGGGGGAAACGCTTCGCGTTCCCCCCAGGGCCCCCCTACTCGAAAGGAACAGCATCTCTCATTCCATTTGCTGTATCTCACTGCAGCCACCTCATCCATTTGGGGAAGTGCTCTGCTCTGTGCTCATGTTGTGCTTTTTTGTGCTCTCAGAGCGCTCTTTGTTTCCTTTTCCATTTCTCTCCCTCCCACATCAGCTCCCTCACAGTCCTGGCCTCGCCTCTCCCCCTGCCTGCCATCTGATATGTGAGTGTGTCTAAACACATTACCAGAATATCTGCCTTCAGAGGGCGAGCCAGGGCAGCCTTGTCTGGGTAGCCAGCGAAGGGCTACAGCTAATGGCATCTCCTCTCTGGGCAGCTCATGTTCCCTGTTTGCCACTGTTCACCCATGGACGCCTAACGGAGCACTCTGCAGAGACAATTACGGGTAGGGTGGCACGAACAGGAGCACAGTCATTACTATGCTCAGGTAATACCCTGCCACATTTACACTACTCTAATAACTGACGAACAATTGTATCCCGCCAAACCACTATAATTGCCACTTCACTGTGTTTAGCACATCCTAGACAAACAACCTTCCCCTGGTGAACAGCGGCAATTTCTCTTGTATTTCACAGCAAACCTTGAAGATTGATTGAGCTGAATTCTCATTTCAGTATAGGCAAACCAACCCTGTATACATAATATAGCACATTGTGTATCCCTCTCCACAACACCTGGTTGCTTTTTCTCCTGACAGACTCTAGACATCACATATGCATCAAGACAACCACTCTCCCAAGCACGGATCTTGCTTCTCATCTTCCCACTCAGTTCAGACACTATTCATGTTTTGCATTCAGAAAACCTTTCAGACACTGTTCATGTTTTGCATCTAGACAAACTTGCAGGCACTCTTCATATTGGACATCTAGGCAACACTTCAGACACTGTTCCTGATTTTCATCTAGACAACTTCTCAGGCTCTGCTCATGTTTGGCATCTAGACAACATTTCAGGCACTGTTCATGTTTTGCATCTAGGCAATTTTCAGGCACAGTTCATGTTTTGCATCTAGAGAACTTTTCAGGCCCTGTACATTCTTGAACCCAGAGCCTTACTCAGGCACTGCTCACTTCTAAATTCAGTTGCATCCTCAGGACCCTTTGTCACTTGCATCAGCAATGAGCATAGCATTTGACCTGAACTCATAGCATCACTCCTTCAACCATAGCTCTATCTCCTCCCCTTCCTACAATTCAGACTACACCCTTTCTACCAGGCCTCACACTTCCCAGATTAGAGCTGCACAATGGTGTTCCAGAAGCCTAACTAATGCCCTTCCTTGCCACCCTATCCCCCTCTCTCCTGACCCCTCTCGCCTCTCCTTCCTCTCTCCTGCACGCACTCCCCTCTCCCCCTAACCACACCCTACTCAACACTCCTCCACCCTCCTCCTCTCACCTTATCCCTCGCAATCCCCTCCGCCCCCATGCATGCCTCACACATCCAGGAATAGAGTGATACGCTGGCATGCTACAATCAAAAACATCAGCCCTATCTGCCACCCTCTCCTCCCTCTCCTGACCTAGCACACCTACACACTCACCCTCTGCTCCTGACACCCCCACCTGTCCTCCTTCCCGGCTGCTCTATCCAACACACATCTTTCAACAGCCTCCCCACCCCCACACTCACTCACACACCTTTGGCCCCCGGACATTCCACTAAATGCACTGACCCCTTCAACCACAGGACTTTGCACCCTCATTCCTCTCCTCAGCTCCGTCCTAGATCCTGCCCTGCATCCCCCCATTATTCCGCCCTGCCCTCTCCTCCTACTCCCAACCCTGTCCACAGTGTATTCACCTCCCCTCCGAAGCCTCAAATTCCTACAAGCATCCCTCACCTATCAGAAAACCTCCTCCTGCCCTCCTCTGCATCCTGCCTCTTTCTCTCTCCTTCCCCCCTCATCTCCCCCATACACCTCCAGCTCTACTTTATCACACCTCCCAGCACCCGCTGTGAAAGACCTCCTTCCCCATCAGCGCACTCCGATACAGCCCACGCCAAGCCTCCCTCTCACCCCTAATCCAATACTCCTACAGAAATCTCACAGACTCTCCTACCTACTCATCAACATTAGACCTGTCTCCAAAAACAAATACATTTTTGACTTTATATCTGATGAAAACGGAGATATTCTCTTCATCATGGAAACCTGGTTCTCTGATGACTATGAACCCATTGCACACAAGGCCTTTCCTCCTGGCTACTCCCTGATCGTGCACAATAGATCCAGAAGAGTTGGAGTGGTAGTCATCCTCCACAAACTTCTACTTTCAGTCCTACTCACTGAGAAACTACTGTAGAGCAGCAGATGAATGCCTCTACAGAAAGTCCCGCCCCCATCTTGCCTATATGTTGTAAACCGGAAATTGCGACATACACAACATCAGCGATTGTGCCTATTCCACTGAGAATCTTTGAGAAAAGGTATCCATTAAGAAAACCCTTTTGGATGTACTCTTGTAGAGATGATAACCTCTTGGAGGAGATCCCCAAAGGAATATGAAGATGAGATGTAAAGAGGTTGGTGACATCACAAGAAATGAATGTGATTCACTGAGAGGAATGGTCAAAGAAGAAGACGCATAGACCTTATAGAATCTGATGGGGAAGTAAAGAATCGAGCAAACTTTCATATGCGGAATGAAGATTGCACGTGTGAAGAGCACTGCAGAAAATGCAAGTTGTTTTATAACTGTACATATTCAGTAACACAAGTAGACTAAGTGATCATAAAGGCTGGCTATACGCAGTGAATAGACTGCAGGCAGTGCCGCCATTATATAGCATTCTGGACAACGGTGACACATATTTAGTAAGCTCAGACCCATGAAGAAAGAAGGATCGAAAGGCTGTGTCGCAGCAAGAAAACAGCTGAAGATTTAGCAAGACCAGTCTGAAATTCAAAAAGCTCTAATAACCGTCTATGGAAACCGAATCTCTAACTCCCGTAACCCTAGCAGGGAACTCCACATGATCATAGCAGAATTCAAGATGCCACGCTGTTCAACTCCTCCACCCCATCATTCCCAATCACTGTCTTGGCACTTTCACAACATCGCTATTGATAGATAACGTTCCATCATCTCAAAACTAGCTTTAGCCAGCCCCCCCATATTCTCTGTCTCAACCCAGCCCCACCCCTCCCCAGCCCGTTCAACCAGTCCTCTTCTCTTTCACTGCTCTTTCCCACCCAAAATTCCTGAACCTTCTAGCACTAAGCCACCCCTCCGGCTCCCCCTGAGATCCCTGTCTTGCCAAACTACTTAGGAACATCCTATCTACCAGCTGTGCAGGCAGTATTACCTGGTCCATAATCAACCATTCTCTTACATCAGGCTTCTTCCCGGAGGCCTTCAAAATCTCCCACGTCAAGCCTCTTCTTAAAAATCCCTCTCTCAAACACCTCCATCCCCACAACTACTGCCCGATCTCAAACACCTGTTTCATTGCCAAACACCTTGACCACACAGCTTACAAGCAGCTCCACCTCTTCACAGAATCATACTGCGTTATTGACCCTGCCCAATCTCAATTCAGATCCCTTCAAAGAACTGAATGCTCTCTGGGATGATTTAAAAAGAACAGCAGACTCGGAAGGCTGTGCTGCATGCATTCTCCTTGACCTATCTGCTGCCTTTGATATCATTGACCAGACAGACTCCACTCCCTAGACATCAGAGACTTTGCTCTAAGATGGATCTGCTCATTCCTTTCCTACTGCTTGCAAATCATGCTCCTTCCCCCTTTCTCCTCTCCCTCTTGCCCTGTTCCCAAAGGGGTTCCATAGGGACATGTCCCCTCTTGTTGGGGCTATGTCAGTGCTGTTAGCAGTGTGGCCAGGGATTCGAGGGAAGCTTCTGCTGACTCTCCCTACCCTCTTTCTCCCCTATGCTGGCCTGACTTTCACCAGTTTCACTGATCATCCGTTGCTGTCAGCCTTGACAAAGGTAGACAGTGGTGGAGGTTGCGCACTGTGTGTGAGCAAGGGAATGTACGTGACTTGTTCCTGTGCCTGTGATAATGGTGCAGTTAGTGTGTGCAAGCCAGTTTGAAGCTACCCAGAGCTTGCATTGCGGGCTGCATCACCCCAAGAGAGCACAGTAAGTAGCGGGGCGGGTTTCCTTGCTGGTCCTTTGACCAATCTTTGCTTCCATGTCCTCATTGGAGATCATTGTCCAAGAGCTCTTGGCTCAGCAAGTTGGGTGGCTGAACACGAATGATTGAGCAGAACATGATCATAGCCAAGCCGAGCCCTTGGTGCAGCCTGGATGGCCCTGTCTGCGCTGATAAAGAAGAATCAGTTGAACCTCTACAGGACCCGGGTTTGTCGTCTTAACACTTGCTTCAATATTAAAGCACATTTCCCACAACTAGTACTGGTAGTTTCAGTGTTACCCCAATTGTCTTGTTTCTTAAATGGCCTTTGTGAACTTGGTGCAAGTCTACATACTGCAGTGGTGTTCACATTTTTTCATTCAGAGCCCACATTCCCTTGAGTAAAAGATATTGTTTCTGGCCCCCCAGCTAGGAGTTGGCCCCCCGTAGGGGGCCCAAAAGATGTCCAGGTGGGCCCCAGGGTATTAGAAATATTAGCATATATTCTACTGCTCATGTTTTCTATTAAAAACAGTCACCTCAATCATTTTTTATGTTAAATACAGTCATCTTAATCCCTTTTAAAAGAGTGTGTCCTCCCTCCCCCCGGACATCCTTTGGCCTCCCTAGGCGACCAGCCCCCAGTTTCAAGACCACTGAACATCCTTTGGCCTCCCTAGGGGGGCCAGCCCCACAGTTTCAAGACCACTGATATACAGTTAAATGCACAGGGCCTTAACCTCCTTTATCATGGTGGCACTCATGAGGTCAGGCCATGGCCCGCTCCGCCACGAGTGACTCTGTTCCTCCTTTCCATCTCTTTAAATAAAGTTATTTCACCTAGACTCAGTACCTCTCAGTGGTAGAGGGCTACATTGAAATACTGGCCCCTTGTTTCCTTCGTGGTGGTGGGTGATCGTGTGAATCGATCTGAACTTGCCGATTCTCTCTGTGGCATGGTATTCAATAAGTTTCTCTCTGGTGGTGCGGGTTGATTTCCTCCGTGGTGGTAGCGCTCCTTTCTTTCCCCGTGCTCTGCTGAGCTAGCGAGTCACCCGCTGGGCCTGCCCAGGCTCCAACAACCTGGGTGGGGACATGGAAAGTCTCAGCACAACCTCCCGGTTCTTCCCGGCTGCGCCAGGTGCAATGGTCAGGGACTCCCAGGAGAGTCTGACCTGTTCTACTATGCCCCCTGCCCCGATCACTCTCGGGTGAGCAAAGGCTTCACAGACCACCTCCTCTGTGTGGACTGCCCTGCACTCACAGGCTGGCTGGCATGGTTAGCTAATCTTCATAGCCCACCCCTTCTGGCCCTTTGGTGGGTTGACTTGACTCACCACCCGGGCATCTTATGCCCAGAGTGCTCTAGTCCAGGGTCCACCAGCACAGCCTGTCCTTCCTTTGCCTCCTTCAACGTTCACCCGAACTGTTTTTTCTAAATGTTTTCTGCTCTTCTCTTTCCTGAGGTGAGTCCTCAGTTCTTGGGCATGGCCACCTACCCATTGTCTTTAGTTTATGAAGATTCTAAGTGCCCCCCGGACTGTGGGAACACCCTTGTACAGTCAGGTAAGTGAAGTACAAATCACATACACACCAATATTTATATTATTTCTATTACTAACCCCCATAATTTCCTAATGAAGTTACTTCATTTAGCATGTATACCTAGATTTATATGCAACCCCTCGTCCCCACCTTGCCAGGCCCTAATTGGGCCAGGGGTCACGTAAGCAATTCCTATTTGGACCCCCCAGTTTTCCGGTTTTTCTGATGTCTTAAAGGTTGATGGCCACCTGGATCCTAAATTGTGTAGTCCACTGTGCCAGACTTTAGATAGAGAATCATTCACCAGTCATAGCCCCCTTGTGAGTACCAGTCTCCAACAAATAAGTAGTACTATAATCATATCGGGAAATCTGACTTGGTCCCTTCCGACGATGAGTGGTCTCCAGCTTTACCATGCAGAAATACTCCATGCTTGCTGTGCATGTGGCTGCATGGACGATCACAGACCCTCCCCTGTCCCCCCATAGCCTTCCAGTGTGCTTGGCTCAGTTAGCCTGCATTTTGAAGCTCCACCAGGCTTCCGGAGGTCCCGGTGACCTTATGAAGTCCTTTGTTTAGATTATCTGGCAATCGAGGGTATTTGAGGCTCCCTACTCCGGGAGAACAACTCAAAATCTCAAATGTATTGGCCTCCCTAGGGTTTCCTACTCAGTCAAACGTCCAAACCCCTCAATGTATCGGCCTCCCAAGCTAAAGATCTGAAAGGTAAAGGTAAAGGCACAGACTGAAACCTTAACCCGGCACCTTTTCTGCAAGGAAAGAGACACATTCCCAAGTATGGATGACAATTCTGAACTGGATTAGTCCATCTTCAAACCATGTCCCCTTTTGAATTCCCCCACTTACTATCTTTCAATGTGAGTGGGTAGCACAGGCATGCTATTGCAAATACTTACATGGTGCCCCTTCAATGCTTCAATTCCTCATTAACGACAGGATGCTGGGGGAGGACACAATAACGTTTTGGAATAGAACAAGTGCACTCAAAAGGGGTCAAATCTGATATAGGCTGCCCACCTTATAGATTTGTATGTGCAGAACCGATCTGCATGAAACCGCAGACAGTAATCCATGGAGTCACTAACGTTGGACTTGACTGTCACCCATGGGGCAGATGGAGTCATTCTGCTGCCATAGTGACCTTGACTTGAAGCAGAGGCCAGTGCATAGTGAAGCAGTCCCTTTGTTGCTGTTTGTAGCTGCTAGCCATAGTGCCTGGCATTCACATTGCCCCCATTCTTATTGGATCACATCAGGGCCATTGCCTGAAGAACCTGATAACGTAACATATCATAACCTTACAAGGAGGAGTTTGTCAGGGCTGACCTCGGATCTCTGTACTCTAAAAATAGCCCACCACGACTTCTCCCATGTCATTGGTCTTGAAGTAGTCCCTGATTTTGGTAGCCAACTCTTCTCTAAAAGTAATGGGGGTCATTTCAACCCTGGCGGTAGGGGGTTAATGGCACCGGTAAGGATGCTGGTGCCGTTAACCCCTCTACCGCCACATTCCGAGGTCCCTTAGCGGGTCCCACCAGGAACGGCTGGTCTAACCAGCCGCCCTTAGCGGGACCCGTAAAGGGACCATGGAGCTAATAACGGGCCCGCTACTTGCGGGCCCGTTTTTAGCTCCTCCCCCATTCCCATTGAGCTCTGTGGGGGCTCACGTGAGAATGGGGAATGGTTTACGAAATGGGGACTTACCGGGTCCGCATAGGTCAGAATGTCCCAGTAAATCCCCATTCCGTCTACCCGGACTCGGACCTGGGTTTGGAGGCAGCCATGGTGCTGATAGCACCATGGCTGCCTCCAAACTCGGAATGACCCCCAATGCCTCCCCCTAACGTATCATTGCATCTCCACATTGAATCCCATGTTTTTAGACCACAAGTGACCACTTCCATCACAACCATGTCATTGTGCGTCCAACCCATAGGCTATATATCACAGCTCTACTCTCCATCTCCTTTTCCACAAGAAAATAGTCATTGCAAATAGTCAATGCAAGTGTAAGTGTTGTGTGTTGTTAAAAAGAACGTGAATCCCTTTATTCCCAGTTTTTATATCTCCAAACTTCAAGCAGGCCCCTAGATTCCAATGTCTGGCCAAAAGTCTCACCCTCCTACTAAATCAAGGGCCTCTAAACCTCCCTAACGAATAGCCTGTCTCGCTTTGGATCCACCCACATATTGATGTTTCCCCCTATTATAAGGAGGTCTGCCTCCATCCCCATGAGGTGCAGCAATTCTCTACAAAAATGCAAATGACCGTGGTTCAGACCATGAATTTTGATAAACTGTAATTTCAATCATCCCAGAATACCACACACCCTAAGGTACCTCCCCTCCATACACCTAACAACCTCCGGATCCTGGCGGACCACACCCCTATGGAAGACTATTACCACTGTGCCTTTTTGGAATCCTGTGAGGACCAAAACGATTGTCCCACCTGTCCTGAGAGGATCCTACACTCTTCCCCTTCTTTCCATTGAATCTACTGTAACAGGAGAATTTCCAACCGTTGTTTCCTAAATTCTCTAGCCACCAAACCTCTTTTGGTCAGTGAGTTGAGACCCTTCACATTCAAAGTTCCAATCCTCAAGCGCCCCTCCTAACTCCTCCTCCCTAGGTCTCCAACCATGTTTGCATGTGATTGCCCTTTTCTCCAAGAGCCTCTACCAAGTCAATGCCGGTCTCAGGTACAATACAAAGGTTTTTCCTCTCCCCATCCTCACTGCATCCAATCCCTCAGTCCTTCTTCACCCCTCTTCCACTAAATCCTAAAGTGACCACCCCCCCACCCAAACAAGACACCCATGGCTAGATTGGCCACCAGGTGTAACCCCCTGACCATGCCTAACATACATTGTTCCAAACCCTCAAATCCACCCACTAATAGAACTTCTATGCATACCAGTCTTGCTAGTAGCCCAATTACGAACAGATCAAGACTAACCTCCTCAGCCAGCGGCTCATATATCAAAGTCAGTTTACGGGGGAACAAGTTCCCAGTCTCATAAACTGCCTGCCCCCCTGCGCCTTCTTCCATGTCGCCAGACCTCTAGTGTGTCTTATAGCCTCTCTGGGGCTGACTTGCGCTGTTCCACTCCCTAACTCCGTGGAGCCCATAGAGAGATGTTGCAATGCCAGCTCTGCTTCCGCTTCCATCGTTATTCTGTAGTCCAGTCCACCATATTCGAATATCAATGCAAAGGAAGAGGCCCATTGATAACTAAATCTTTCCCCGACAACCAGGACGTCAGCTGTCAACAGTCTCTCCTTCTAGAGAGAGTCAAAGTAGAGAGCTCTTGGAAAATGTTCACTTCCTCCTCCTTGCATCAGACATCTTTCAGTCGACTTGCTTTGGCCAAAATGTCAACCTGGTCCTGATAATAATGAAACCTTACTACTACCGGGCGTGTCTGGCTGCCGTTACCGGACCAGCTCTGTGAGCCCTTTCAATTTTTACGTCACAAACCCCTTCCTCCTTGAATAGAACATTGATGATTGCCCTAATCTTCATCTCAACATCCTTCGGCATCTCACCATGATTTCCTTTCAGTAAAAAGAAATGTGGGTTATTCATCCTTTCACGGTTCTCTAAATCATCAATGTTTATTTTGGCGTCCTCTCCTTTTCGCCTCCAGTTCAAGGACCCACCCATCCAATTTAATTTCCACTAAGTCAAAATTCAGCTGATTATGTTCCAAACTCTCAACTTTATTTTCCAGGGAGTCTACCGATCCCTTCAGAGCAGTGATGGAGGACTGCATATCTCCCCGGAACCCCTTAATCTCCTCAAGCACTCCCTCTAGGTCTCCTTTTGTATATAGATGTGTACCAAAGGAAGAGGTCTCCTGCGATCCCTTAGCCTGGAACTCCTCTGTTGCCATAATGACCTCTCTCCGAAACTTCTGCAGGGTCCACCACGCTCCAGCATCTTAATTCGGTGCACCGCCAAGCCTCCACAACTCCCACTGATTCCGTTAAGTGCCTGTGATTGCTCCACCATTCAGGGATAGACACAGGTCATCAGGGAGGCCTGTCCGTCTGACGCCCATCATGAGGGATCGGGCCGAGTACCTCCTCCAGTCACCACTGGGTCACCTGGCTAGATGCCTCAGTAGACAGCCTAGGACCAGGTCCACTCTCGTGCCCCTGTCACCGTCCACAGTAATCTTTTGCCAGGGCCCGCTACCTCCGCCCCCATCCTCCAGTCCACCAACACTCATGGTGCAGGAGGAGGATGGGCCCAATTATACTTCCTCCAGCCCAGGGAGTGGTGTCCCTCCCCACATCCGATCTGATCCAGGCAATCCTCCAGTTCAGGGCCCTTTTCACCTACGAGTCCCGGTCCACCATTCGGAAAGCGGGGCTCACCGCAACCACCATACTCCACCTCGCTGCTCTGATCTCCTCCTCCAGCCGCAGGCCAGCACACCTCCCAGAGCCGTTATTTGCTCGCCTCCACTGGCCTCACCACAAGTTCCCTACCACCTTCAGAGTGAAGATGCACCCATCCACTGGCTTCACAATGAACGTTCCAGCATATTCGGCCCAGGGGTTCGCAGAGCTGGATTCAAGCGGCCATCTTGCGCTGTGCCCCCTGGCGGTCTCTCCTTTGTTTCCTCTTTAACTTTTGTATTGTTTCTATAACACAGAGAGAAGTGTTGTAGCTTGATGCTGCTGGGTGCCATGTTAGCTTACCACCCAGTACTTGCAATGTTATTGTGTGAGGTCAGAGTGGAATATATGATGTGTGTAGATTCTTGAGGGTTCCAAGAGTGACATTGGGAGATATGGAGCTGACTAGCAGGGTGTAGCTGACCAGCGGTCTGTCGGTTTCTCTGTCTATGGATATAGCTTACCTTTCTCGTGCTTACTGCATATATTCTTGAAGTACCCGTTGGAGAATAAAGCTTAACCGCACATATTCCTGGATCCTGTGTCCCCAGTACCCACAGACCAACATCATTTCACTTGCCTACTTTGTTTGGGTTTCTAGTTGTTCGGGCTCAGGTGCTGTGTGCACTGGTGGAACTGAGACAACCTTGGTGACTTGTGCAAGTTTGCAAGAGTTGACTGAGCATGCATCAACACAGACCTCTGGGATTTAAATGGGGTCAAAATATATATTAGCGGGCACTGAGTGTGACCCAATCGCAGATGGTGTCCACTCAGGTGATCCTGCTGTGCCTTTGTGATGGTGATGAGGTTTGCAAATCCAAAACCCTTCGCTTTTGTGGATCCAAACTCAGAAGATCGCTGCTTTGCTGCTTGAATGATGGTGGCGAGGGTAGGAGAAAGACGACAAGGCAGAGAAAGCTTCTCGCTTGAGCAGAAGACTTGGGCGCTGTTGTGTCTTTGTCTCCTATTATCTTCCCTGGCCCCAGTGGCATGACTTTCTCTGCGGAATACGATAGATGCAAAGAACTGCTACTTGTGACAGGGATGAGGCGTTTCTTGCACTCTTCTACGACGTTCCTGGCTAGTGATGTGTGGATGTTGATCACTTCACATAGTGTGTTTGCTGGAGAGCCTCAAGCTCAGGCACTTGTATCGTAGGTGCGTGGTAGGTAAAGTTTAGATTTAGTAGCCTGTTCTGAGGAACGTGGTGAGAGGACACTGCAAAGTCCAAGAGGATGTCACCAATGTGGCAGTGGTGTATGTAGACGGCACATTATGTTTGGCCATTTTGGTGGGTTATGAGGGATGGAAGGCGCCACACTTCTTCTCCATAGTGACCAGCCTGCAGCTCCTGTTCAATTACAATTCTAAGAAGGTAATCTCTTGTCACGGCACAATTTTTTGTTGTTGCATTTTTAAAGAGCTCACATCAAGGCACTTAGTTGCGTATTTATAATACACAGAGGTTTCTAAGCGCGGATCGGGGATCGAACCTGTGTTGCTTTGTTTTGTCTTGTTTCCAAGGCGAGCACGTTGCCGCTGAGCTATCCTCCCGGGACTTTGAAACAACATTCACTGTAAAGGCTTAAGAGCAACGAGAAGTGAGGCAGCTACGGTACTTTACAAAAAATATAAACTTCATGCGTGTCACCATGGATCGGCAGATGAAGTACCATGTCTAATGATGTAAATAGAGACATTGATGGTGTGGACGGAGATGAAAACAGTGGTGTGGAAGAGGTCAAGAATGGCCAACAGCATGGGCTGCGATTAATGAACAATTTCACATTTTCAGATTTTAGTGGTGGGCACTGTTGGATAGAGTCAGCACTGGTTCAAGGTGCACTCAGAGGGTGCGGCCGCACAAGGGCGCCCCCACAGCACAACAAAGAGATTGCCTCCAGATCAATGTCATGTAAATAGCGCCTTTAAAGAATCAGACGTGAGTCCTTAATAGGAGCGATTTACATGACTGACCTGGGGACAAGGCACCCTTAAACACACTTCACAAGAACAGCATGGGGGCTCGGAGAACTAAGCCCACTGATGTTCTTCATTGGTGGTGTTGGGGGGGGCAGCGGGGGCGCACACATCTTGCACAAGGAGCTAGCAGACCTGGGGCCGGCACTGGGTAGAGTGCTACATGTGGTGCGACATTACATTAACCCTGGCATTTGTGTCACTACGGCTTGCAAGGCTGGTCCAACATGGCGACCTAGCCCCAACAATTACCCACTTCATGCCCTAGAAGTGCATGTCCTGTGGGCATGCTGTGCACTCCATAGGCACATTACAGTTTCAGGGCAATGCTTCTGGCCTTACAGGCCTCCTTTTCACCCATACGTTTGGAGAAAGTCCACATATACACAGGCAGTAATAGAGAAGGAAAGGGGACTGTAGCACAGAAGCAAAGAGAACTGTATTTGTCACTGGGCAGTACAAAGGAAATGCTGCCTTCACATTCGTCCCCTCGCTGACCGTCTATAAGATGCCTCATCGTTGGGTCACACATTCAAGCTGATTGCGGCAGGTGGCGGGGGCTTATAGGCCTCCTCCACCACAGGCTCTCGTGTTACTGAATGAGGGTGTTCAAGATCTTTTCGATGCTCTCTCTCACATCCTTCCGGAATTTGAGACACCCCACTCGTCTCTGGGATTAGGATGTTATGTCTTTGGCGCGCAACATTTGGATCCTACGGTTTCCAGCGACTTTAACTAGTAAAACAGAAGGTTGCTGTCTTAGTACGTGCTACAAGGGCTCGTGGTGTTCGGCAGTGGCAGGAACTGTCAGCTAATGAAACTAATGTGGTTCACCAGAAGGGCAGGGTGGTGCTTCGAACCAATCCTTCAATGATGCCAATATTTTGTTATAAGGCTTATAGGTGAACCAGAAACTTTTTTTTTCTTTTATTTGATAACTTCGTTTTAGGGAGTGCTCTGAGTTCTTATTTGGATTGTGTTAATCAATTGTTTTCTGCATCCTAAAGTGTTATTCAATTCAGGGTTTTTCTGCACCTCTCCATATCCAGCACCATTGCAACACTGGTGGACATTCAGAGATGCCTCTGCAAAGCAACCACATCCGTGCCACCACATGATTTCTGCAAATGTTATCCATTGGATGAAGAGTCGGACTCGGGCAGAAGAAAGGCCCGGGCTCCAATAGAATAGTGGCCCACAATCATGAACCACTTCTCACCACTTCCTGCCCCAGACTATTTGAATAGAACATTTTAGTTAACGATTACAGCCAACATTGACTTATAATGCATAGTGGGTTCAAAACTACACGCTGCTCTGTGTATTAAGGCAACACAGTGGTCTGCCTTTTGGCCCACAATGTCCAAGAAAAGTGGCACACACTTGCCAGATGCTTTCTTGGACAGCCCAAGCCTAAATGTATGCAAATTTCAGCTCTGGTGGACATTTTTGACACCATGCTGATGAACCTCATTGGCTACATTTAATTGGGGCATGACAGCTGCCTTCACACTGGAGAACTTCATGCGTGGGAATACTCCCAACAAGGTAAGGTGCATGAAACATGAGGGTGAGTCCAAGGAGCTCACAGTTATAGTTCTGGCACCTGTGTGGATGTGTGTGTGCGCGGGCGCGCGCACATGTATGTCTCTGTAGTGAGAGTTGGATGGAGGCAGGACTGGAAGGGAGAATGTGCCAGTGTGCTGCCTATTTAGTTCTTTGCCTAAGACTTAACTGCCGCCCACTTACCTGTAACCGGCATCAAAAATAAACGGTAGCCTTTCCTTTTCTACATGGCTTCTGACCCTCACTCCCTACATATTTACAACCTTCCACCCCCTCCTACATAACAATTGCCCTCCACCACTTGGTGCTGTATTTGTGATACCACTGTGCAGCTAAAGATAAACAGTAAGTAAGTGAGGCCTAGTAGACTTGCCTACGTATATGGAAAGGGTAGCGTGAAGGCTGCCCACTTGCTCAAGTCCTACCTTTATTGCTGCTGAGGCTCATTTTGGGGCGGGGTCCTTAAAACGAACGGACATCCAGTGTACGTGGAAGAAGGAGGCCCTGCAGGAACGCGACGACCATAGACACTATTGTGAGAAACGTGTATCATTTGAGCTATCCGGTCTACATTTCTTTCCTGTGTTTACTTTTCACTACACACAAAGAGAAAATGCACTGCACCGGGAAATACATGTACTCAATGGACAAGTATTGTACAAGCAGATACATTATATTTCATGGCTTCCTTTCCCTTTGTCACCTCTGCCTCCCGCCTCCTCAGCATACCTCCTCAGCATACCTCCCCATTACCTCAGGTTATCATTTAAATGAAACGAACTCCATCCCAACACCCGTACACATCTCGAAACCTCTGTAGTAGCTCATGTTGCAGCAAAGCAGCTTGAGCATGTCCTTCGTCTTACTGCTGTTCACTTCTTTCCATCACGTGGACGGTTCGTGGTCACCGTAAACACTGTGCTCACCACGCGCCTCCACTTCTATTCCTATGAGGGACCATTTCAATGTTGGGTCCCCCATCGAGGCCACTGCTTTTAAACTCTCAATCTGGATGACGGTTCAGTCATTTCGTGATACTGTGCATGCAGAAGAAATACTGTGTGTCACAGTGGGAGGGCAGACCTGGGGGAGGGGAGTTGGGACAGTAAAGGGGTGAGTCCCCTTTTACTATGACCCAGGAGGAAAGTCCTGAAGGTATTGGTGCAAGTCAGGAGGGTGACTATGCCTAGCGCCTAGAAACTTCAACGTGGAGGACAATTCACTTTATCAGTGTTTAGTGGAGCCCCTGGGGCAAAGTCCAGAGGGTGAAGTTATCAATAGAATAGGTGCGAGTCAGGAGGTTGGCAGAGAGGCTCAATGGACAGGCGCCCATATGCTGCAGTGCGGGGATGGGGAAGGGATACAGAGCTTTATGTTCAATAAATCTCTGTTATGTAATGTTGTTAGATTTTGTACCACCCACTGTTGCCATTTGTATGGTCTCCAGATGCTCTATCAGCTCTGAAAGAGAATGGGGGGGGCAGGGGATTGTTCAGTCGGGATGAGAGGGAGAGTGCATGATTTCTGTGCTCCTGTGTTGGTGCGTGAATATCTAGTTTTTTTATGTTAGGGCATGGGGGCGTTTTTGTGTCCAACATCTAGACCTCCATGGTCTATAGTGCTTGGATGCATTTTCTGGGGGCTGTGGTATGTAAGATGGTTGTAGGTTGTGGTGTTCTGTGGTTTGTGGTTTTGTGGGATGGTATTCAGAAGCCCTGTGTGGGTGGCTTAATTGGTTTGCATGCATTGGGCTCGAGTGGTTTGTGGGTTTGGTTGTCAAAGGCTGAAGTGAGGACTAAGAGGGCTCCTGTCAGGTTTGGAGGAGGCATTTCTGGTGAGTCATGTGTGTTCAGTGAGGTAAAGATACGTTGACACCTATTGTGGTGTGTCTGATTTGTCGAATGCAATGAATATCCCAGAGTGAATGCTCCATTGTTACAGGAGCTGAAAAATGGAGGTTGGGAAGCTGCTCTGGCATTCCTTAAAATGATGGGCGTCTGGTTGTGCCTTCCTCTGAGGAGTAGCTGAGGGTCATGGGGGTGGCTCATTAGCTTGGGCTTAAGCCAAAGCTAATGCATTAGAATAAAGATAGGGTGTAATGGCATTTAAGGAGGGGAACACAGCTTGTAGTTGTTTGGTTATTTTCCCACCCATTGACTGTCCATGGCCATGCTAATCCCTATGGTCATTCCCACCCAGCTTTTGCCCCTGCCCGCCCAAAACACCTGCTATGGGAACTCTTTGAGCTCGCTTTAAACAAGCCTTACCATCAACCCTTTCACTCAAGTGCCTGCTGCTGTTTTTCCAAAGCAGTCTTTCAGAGAGTTAATGACTTAATTGGAGTTGCAAACACGCTACCTGGTCTGCCGTCAGCCACTCGATTTATAAGCACTCTGTGTGTGAAGCCCTGTTAAAAACAAGCATTGGCAAAGGCACCTGTTTTGGCTCATCTATAGGTATTAGGCATTTGCCAGGCAATGATTTTAGATGGCCAGGTAGTCACACCATTTTGCAGATGCTACCACTACATCTGTGCCTGGCAAGTGCCTTTCGCATGCCTACACAAATCCCAAACCTTTGGCATTGCCAATGCTTGTTCTTCAATTGCATCAGGTTTTTGGTTATCGTGAAAATGCCAAAGGGCTTTCTGTTGTTGGCTGATTTCTTAGTTGACTTGACAGTGAAGAGACAGGTTTTTTGTGTTTTCATGGTTTTAGGTCATCTTCAATTGTGCTGATCACCTTTGGTAGGGTGTTCCAAATTTTGGCCACCATTTTGGGGAAAGATGATCTTCTCTTTTTCTCCCTGGTGTAGCTGTGTCCTCTAGTAGTGGATCGTTGTTGGATCTTTAGATATTTCTCGGTTGCTACTGGATGATCTTTGCTCAGATGAATTGTCATGGTCAAGTTTCAGACTTTTTATGGTTATCCATGTTTTAACCTCTGGGATTCAGTTGGTGAGGGTGGTGTTGTCCTCAATATTGCTGGGCATTTTGAAGATCATTGGTGTGTCATCCACATAGTTATAGTTGGTTAGTCTGTGCTTTTTTTAGCCTCATGAGTGGAGCCATGTAGATGTTGAAAAGGATATGTGATAGTCCTTGCCCAACTAGGGTTATTTTCAGAGGATTGGAGCATAAATGGGGAAGCCAGGTGATTTGAGTCTTGTCCATGAGAAAATACTTCAACCCTGGTACTGTAGCGTTGTGTTGTCCAATTTCTGCCAGTCTCCTGATTAAGGATTCCTGGTTGATGGTTTCAAAAGCCACTGAGCCATCCAAGAGTATGAGGGCCAAGGAGATGTTAGTGTCTGTGTTCATTCTGAGATTTCCCCCGATGGATACAAGCTCCTCTCATTGGTCTGAAACCTACTGGTGAGGGATCTAAGATCTTGGCGGCTGCGTGCTCCAGGATTTGGCTGTATACTTTGCTTTTCTAGATTTTGTCTGTGAGGGGTATGTTTTAGATAGGTCAGTAGTTGGTCAGATCGTGTGGACCTCCTTTGGTGATTTTGAGAAGTG
This sequence comes from Ambystoma mexicanum, assembly GCF_040938575.1. Lineage (NCBI taxonomy): Eukaryota > Metazoa > Chordata > Amphibia > Caudata > Ambystomatidae > Ambystoma > Ambystoma mexicanum. The sequence goes on from NC_090929.1 coordinate 1,096,015,310, forward strand.
GCTTGATATATGCCACCTTGATACATTTAGGTACAATTCCTGTTTCCAGTTAAATGTTCATCAGCTTTTGAACATAGAGCACCAGGCTTTCTTTAGAGAAACGCTTCTTGGGGCTCACTGGGGGGGTCATGGGGCCATTGGGGAGTCTGTCTTGTTATGTTCTTTGAAGTCCACTTCCATGATTGAGTCAAAATGGTTGACAGTTGTGGTGGTGTTTAGGTTATCATTGGGAAAGATTTCACCTACTCCACCAGTCTGTGCTGCTTGGATGTCTTGCTAGATGTGTTTCCCTTTATTTTAGAAGTTCTTCGTGATGTTATCATACAATTTCTGGGAGTGAGTGAGTGATTTATTACAAAATGTAATATTTCTTATTTCATTGATGGTTAGGAACATTTCTGTCTCCAGGTGAGTTGCTGTTCTGATGGATTCATCGTAGCTCTAATGTTTTCTCCAAGCTTGTTCTAGTTTGAGGTTTGTTGTCTTCAGGGTTATTAGGTGAGGGGTAAACCATTTAACTGCAGACTTTTTTTCTGAAAAGGTGATTTGTTTAATTGCTCTGAGAATGTCTAGTACTTCAGAAATCCAGTCCTCTGGGAGCGATTGTTCCGTTTTTCATGTGTTTGGTTTAATTTAATTGATTAGCTTTCTGAGTTCTTCAGTGTTGTTTGTTTAACACTGACTTTTGCCATCTGACGCTTGGACGATACTTGCTGGGGACACTCATCCAGGGTGTCAGTTTGGTGTAGAACGGGGGCATGATATCCTCAGACTTTCTGGGAGTGCAGATGGCTTAAGTCAGGTCTTCCAGCTTTTCCTGGGCAATTGTTGAGGGGGAACCGAGGACCTGTGGTCTGGCGTGCTGAAAAACCTAGAATAGAATTGATGGAGGCCTGAGATGAGAATTGGATCAGCGAAAGATTCTGGAATAGAATTGTCTTATGGTTTCTGTCTTGCAGTTACTAGTTTAGTGAAGTTGGTTTAAGCTGTAGCACTGGCAGCTTCGCTTCTGAAAGAATATGGATAGGCAGAGGAGGCTAGCGTTGGCAGATCTCAGGTTTCTCCGAGGTGAGTATCAGTTCAGTTGGTCTCAGAGATATGTTGGGTCTACCCCTTGGTGAATGGTGCAGAGGAGTTAGAATGTGGCTTTCTTTTGCAATAGGAGCCATTGCAGGATTTGTAAATCTGGGGGAGATGTGGAAATGTCTTTCTAGGCTCAGGGTCACCCATGCTGGCCTTTTGTAGGCAAGCTATTAGTGTTTTAAGGGGCATTTACAGACACCCTTCAAAGCCAATTACCGTAAATCAGCCTGTATCATAGAAAGTCCTCGATGACCTCCGCTTTATGGTGGAACTCTAAGCAAGGGGGGATTTTTGGAGTCTGTAGAGTTGTAAATCAGTATTCCTGTCTGTTGCATTTATTTGAGCTCTGTGTCTAAGATCATTCTCAAGCTTTTGTCTGCTTTTGTTAAGGGAAAGGGTGTTCCCATGAGAGGTGGCCAGGTGAATGGCAGATCCTTCACTTTGCTTGGGCCACAGCCAGGCTCGGACTGGCCTCTAGGGCAATAGGCCCATGGCCGAAACAAAAATGCAAAATGTTGGTGTGGGATACTTCTTTGGGTCAAAGTGGGCCACTTTATTGGCCAATGTGTGCCAGTTTTATGAGTTAATTCAATATGCAGCTACTAGTTTTGACCAGTGTTGCTGAATAAATATTCTTTAAAATGCACAATTTGCAGCACATTTTTGTAAAATACTCCACTTTGGGTACTACTCAGACAGTGGGTCTCATCACGAGTTGGGCGGTAGCCCTTAAATGCGGCAGTAATATAATTACAGCCACATTTAAGGGCTGGCCTTATCACAAGTCTGGCGTGTTTACCCCAGCTCAAAGCTGCCCTTTTTCGGTGCAGTTACTGCCAGCGGTATTACCGCATGGTAATTGAGCCGAAATTTCCCCAATGGGGAATGGGGATTTACAGTTAGCGCCCAACCCGGTGGGTGCTAATGCTGATAAAGTTGGGCGATTATTACAGCCCAGATACCGCCCAACTCGTGATGATGGCCAGTGTCACAAAAAGAATGAATAGCCATTGACCACTGTGGGACACTTTTTCATTGGTGCCCGAGACAATTTTACGGCCCGGTCCGACCCTGGCCACAGCTGAGGATCTCTGTTTAGCCACCTTTGTTCAAGCAAAGGATAATGTGGGTCCTCTGTCCTTGGACGTGATGGAGATAGTTGGTCGTGTCATGATGTTCATGGTTCTTGTTTCCTTGGTGGACAAGGAAAGCCAAATCATGCATAAACATCCTATATGGTATCTTGACGGATTCCAGGAGGGCTGCAAAAGTATTGTGTATGTGTTAGTGTACCATTGGGATAAGAGCAGAGCCTTGGGGGTTCTGTGGGGTTTGAGGCAGGGTTTTCCGGTCTATCAGCCCATTGACAACTTGACCCATCGGTATTTAAAGAAGGCTAACCAGAACAGAGTAGTTTCCAGAGATCCCCTTTCTCTTGAGGAGGATCTGGTGGTCTATGATTTGTAGGCTGCTGGGAGATCCAGTACAATGAGGGCTGCACGGTGGCTTTGATCCTGGAATTTCAGTTATGTAGGGTAGTTTCTGTACTCCTGGCAGTTCTGAATCCTGAATGTCGACAGTGGTAAAGCATATTGGCTTCACTCTATCTCTGCAGTTGTGATGTGATGTGATAGGTTATTTATAACCCGCTTAATACCCAGAGGTTTCTAAGCGCGGACCCGTGGATCGAACCTACGTTGCCCTGTGTGGTTTTGCTTCCCAGGCCAGCACGTTGCCCCTGAGCTATCCTCCCGAGACCAAAAACTCAGTCTATAACTTCCTTTTCCAGAAATGTAGCCTCTAATGGTAGGTTGTAGATTGGGTGAACGTTTGCTGGGTATTTCAGATGTGCATTGTGCTTTTAGAAAACAGAAACAGAAATTTGAAAGCAGATTACGGTAACCATGAATACATTCACTCTATAATGCAGTGTGGGGGAGGGGTTGGATCTGTAAGCTACTGAGTCTGCAAGGTTTGTATTGCTTTCCTATGGCCCATGGCCAAATACTGGTATACATGGCAAAGAACAGACCCCAAAGGAACATTGGAAATGGGCTGCATGGAGGAGGATGGAAAGCAGTATTCTATAGAGGCACAATGAGCCATGGGGTCCCTGGCAGCCAGGGCCAGCACAGAAGATAGCAGGTGATATATGTCCATACGCGGAATGCACAGGATATACCATTCTGAAGACATCACTGTAGAAAAAAGAGCCAGTGGAAACTTGCAACAATACAGGATGCAGGGCCTGAGAGGAGAAGGCTATCTGTGAATTGCCCAATGTGATGAATGGTGGCACAACATATAGCTGCTGTTAAGTCACACCCTAACAACTCAATGACTTAGCCGCGTCATGACCAATTGAGATTACGTTAATGATAGCGGACATACAGACAACACCAACTTGCACTCTCTACAAAGCCATTTGAATGTTGTACATACGCCCTCTTGCGAGTTTGAAGGAGACATGGAAAAGGATGTGCAGGAGCTCACTCTGGCTGATTGGAGAGATGCCTTGGAGTCCCTGTGGGAGAGAACACCAAGCACACGCATACGGTGATTGCCCAACACGCCTATAAGAATGGGTTGTTCTGCCCTGGCCCTCATCCTCATCAGCCTCACTCTGTGGCTGTGAGACATCCCCCGCTGCTGCTTCCACAGCAAGCAGTAGGCACATGATAGGTAGAATGCAACAGCCCATGATGACCCGTCTCACCTCCACTGCCCTCTCCCTGAGGGACCCCTGTTCATTGAAGATGCCTGAACCATATCATAGGGAGGCCAAAGGACATCTTGATCGTTCCACGTGCCCTGACATGGGCCTCATTACACAGATGCTCCCATTATCTCTATAAGTGCCATACATTGTTGTGAGCCGGGGCAGGGGAGGGCATCCTGAGTCACCCATATTAAGGGGAAATGGAATTTTGGAAGTGGATACACAAACGTGTGCTGATATACCTGTACTTCAGTCATGCAGTGCATAGGGTGGCATCTTTGGTGGCACATGCTATCCCTGTGCACACCCTTGCCTCTTCACCCACCACAGGAATTACATGACTGGGGTGGTGAGGGGAATTTTTTTAGGACAGTGTAAGACAGTGGTTTCGGCAGGGGGTCTGGAGGTGGTAGGGGGCGCGTGAGTTCTGATACTGGCACAACGATGTGGTGGTTAGTCATATACCTAGGTGCCACATCCGTCCGCCCACGTGTGTCCTGATGACCACCAACAGCGTGCTGCTGTGTAAAAGCATTGCACCTTGGCTTGACTCTGGGGACTGGCTGCGCCATGTTATGATGGTGAGCTCGTCATCAGAGGTCATCGTGACGTTGAGGGCGTGCTGCTGCTCCTAGCTCCTGAAGACCAGCTTCTTTGCCTTTGGTGAAACCAATATCATGTGTGTGGTGTCCAGTGCACCGATGCAATTAGGAAAGTCTGCAGTGACGCGCAACATGCTTTGCATGGGTAGCTAGAACTTTGAATTCCCCCCCCCTGTGAGCTCCAGTGGGTAGCTGTTGGTCACTCTGTCTAGGTGGCGTTAAGAGTTGTAGGTCAGTGAGACTGCAAGGTGATGGTGTGGCCATGGTGATGACAGGCTGAAGCAGCCTTCTCCTCCTCTGCGCAGCCTGCCTCCTCCACATAGGTGTCAAAAGGGATTTGTTTTAAGGCATTCCAGCGTTGCGATGATTTTGACTAGGGTGGAGTGAGATGATCCCACGGCAGTGTTACTCACAGAGTGGAGAGACATATTTACGTACTTGTACATACAAATAGCCGGATCAGGGAGAGCTTTATGGAACTGAACCTGAATACGGCGATTAAGGGATTTGGCCAAGAAATGAAACTCTGGATTAATCTTCTATTGTCGATGATGGGGCGGGTTTTTCTGCACTGCATGATCTCATTTCCGATGTTTTTGTATTGTGCAAAATGCGATATTACGTGCTACGAAGTAGAGTCTTGTTTATGTCGGTAAATGTATTACAAAAGACAAGAGGCGATGGCTGGAAGAGGAGTGCCAGTGGTTCAGATTAGTTCAAAACCTTCTACCCATCATTTTTTTGGTTTTAATTTCTCTCCCTATTTGAGAGTGGCTATCCCCAGACTTGAGGCCATTGCTCGTTGCGCCATAAGGAACCAAGCTGCACCTCAGTGATGAAGCCCATCAAGGCCGAAACATGTCTGAGCTTGCTAGTGTTTCAGTGAAGAGGAGACCTGTTCCAGTAGTTCGGGCAGGGGTGCTCCCATAGGTGGCAGTACCTGACTGGTTTGCAATGGCGTAGATGGGATAAAAAAAAACAGCGGTGTGGTAGGTTGCCCAGAGTGGTTCCAGTGGTTCTGATTAATTCAAAACCTTCCACCCATCACTTTACTTTACTTTACTTTATGGCATTTGTAGAGCGCACTGTGGACCCTCAGGCATAAAGGTGCTAACAGATGGACATACACTTAACATTTAGAGGGGAAGAGAACGAGCAGTGTGGGTGGTGAGTTTTCCAAAAAGATGTTTTTTTAGCGCTTTCTTAAAAGAAGGTAAGGTACTCGGTAGTCTTAGCTCTTTTGGTAAGTTGCTCCAAAGTTTAGGAGCCGATGAAAAGCTTCCTTCTCGGCTTTGACAGTTCTACATCTTGGCTGAATGAGCAAGTTGTGTCCATTAGACCTGTGATTCCTACCAATCGGTTTATCGATGATGGAGTCCTGCAGATAGGCAGGCATGGTGCCTAGCCTACACTTAAAGGTAATGGTAAGGAACCTAAATGCTACACATGATTCAATTGGAAGCCAGTGAAGAGAGCACCTGGCACTCGTAACATGGTCTCTTCTAGTGAGACCCAGAACTACTCTAACCGTTCTATTTAGAATTATTTGGAGCCTGTGTAATTCGTGTTTACTGATTCCCACTGGTAGACTACCGCAGTATTCTATTTTAGCGCCAATAATGGCTCTGGCGATGATCTCTGCACTCGCTTGGGTAATAAGTGGTTTAAGATGGTGTAAAAGTTTGATGTACTATGTAGAGGCCGCTATTATGCTGGAAACATTAGATTCAATGGTTAATGATTGATAAAGCGTAACTCCTAGGATTTTAAGTTTGGGTACAGGTGCAATTAAGGCAGTTCCAAGTCTGAACAGACCATAATTACTGTCTAGTTTTTTTTTTTTTAAACTGTCACTTGTTTGGTTTTGGTAAATGTATTGTACAGCTCTGAAATAAAGAATCATACTTGCTGAAAAATTAAACTCATCTTGCCTGGCAACTTTTCCAAAATGCACTTGAAGTAATACCAGAAAATCAATATGGCCTCTCACCCTCCCAAAAGGAAAATATGTAGCTGTTACGGCGAAATCAGCAGGGGCTACCTTTACCAGGCACGACCTTAAGGGAAGAGAGGAAGTGCCAAGGACCCAAAGGGAACGGGAAGGAAGTGGAGGGGTTAGTAGAGCCAGGGAAAGGGGAGAATGTAACGGGAATAAAGAGGAAGGTTGGTGAACCCATGGCTCCGGTGATGTTATTGAGAATAAGCTGTTTGCAGGAAATGTGACCGGGGCTGTGGGGCCATTGCAGTGCAGAAAGCAACAACTGGTGATGAGGGGAAAGGTTCCCCATGCACGAGGGACGGATGCGTCATACCTGCATCAAGCAGCTCAATGCCAGCACTCCGCCTCATAGAAATGGAAGTGAGAAGCCCTAAGCAGAGAAGCTGAAGGGGTCCCTGCTCGGCAGTAGGACATCCACCGCAGGGGAAGTGCTATGCAGTACAGGAAGGGAGAAGGCAATTCACCTATCAATGATGACGGCAGTCCGCCACGTCCACCACTGATGCAGGAAGGTGTTCTATTCAAAGGCGAAGGAAGGGCAATCCGCCAGTGAGAAAAGGGCGCTACGCCCCACACCGTGGCTGATCCCAACCCTGAGGAGGAGGAAGGGCAATCCGCCCGCGAAGCCAGGGCTCTACACACCCATGTAGAGGCTCATCCCAGCAGAGAAGGAAGGGCAATCCACCCAGCCGAGGATGCTGATCCAGGCCACAAGCAAATAAGGAAGGCAGTCTGTCTAGTTACAGCAGATGGTCCTGGCCAAAGGAAAGTAAGGAGGACAGTCTGCCCAGTGCAGGAAGCCAATCCAGGAACATTAACAGGAGGTGAGGGCATTCGGCCCCAACACATAGGTGACAGTCCGCCGCATCTAGAGGAGAGGGCAATCCGCCCAACACATAGACAGCAGTCCGCCACAACAGGAGGAGAGGGCCATTTACCCCCACACATAGACGGCAATCCGCCGCATCTGGATCGAGAGGGCAATCCGCCCCGACAGAAAGGGCAGTACGCCCACTGGAAGTACAGCAATTCGCTGAGGGCAATCTACCGCAGGTGGGAGCTACAGCAAGGGGAGGAAGAGCGGCAATCCTCTGCAGCAGGGAAAGGGAAGCATGGCAATACACCTCTGCAGATAGGAGGGCATGGTTGCCCATCTGATGTAACTCAGTGACCAGGGGGAGGAATTAACTGAGATAGCCCAAGGGTGACCGAGTGCCAAAGAAGGGAAGCAACTGTGAGGACGCTGTGTAGAGCTGGCTGCGGCCAACAGCATGGAATGGGCAAAGAACAGGGATCCCCAAGAAAGTCACAAGACTGACATTTCTTAGATGACCTCAGCCATTCCAACTTCAGCCACAACAAGACTAGGGGACCAGATGGGAAGAGTGGCTGGAGGAATTCACTGACAACATGAAAGCACTGGGGGAGGATGATCCCACAACGATCCTGGGGGTATTCGCAAACATAGCAGGGAGAGAGATCAGGGGGATTTTCAAGACGAATGCCACCGCAAGAGAGAGCGACGTACGCGACGACCATCACCGCACTCAGCAGGAAGCTGCTGATTAAACCGAAAAAGGACTTTGAAAGGTACCTGTTTAAAAAATGCCAACAGTTACCTAAGGAAACAATTGGAGAATTGGATATCAGATTGCAAATGATAACTGTGCACTGAGTCTTTGCAAACCTCACAGACGAGGAGGCAATACGTCTTTGGGGTAATAGAAGGGTACAACCCTCCCCCATTTCATAAACATGTTCTGAAGGTGCCCCTCTCACTCGCAGAGGTCCTGCAGCTACCACACGTCTCTGAAAGGGTCGACACTCTAGCAACAGAGATGTAGAAGCCAAAGGAGAAAGGGCAGGTAGTTGCCATACATGCACATCAGACAGGAGGGCCACAAGGACAACCAGACTTCGAGAGAGCTTTGTGATATCCCACCCCACAGCCAGGTGGAGAAGAAAGTATGTGCTACGGGTGTGGGATGCGATTCCCCCACAGTGGACCCTGCCCGGCAACAGGGCATTGTTGTGCCAAATGCAGTAGAAGCCATCACTTTGAGCCGGTGTGCAGAGAAGGGATCCCCTTCCCACCAAAGGCAAAACAGGACCCTCACAGCGGGAGGACAGAGCAAAAGGAGATCTTCACAGGAGGGAACACAGAAGGAGGGAAGACCCGCCAGACAGAGACTGCCGAGGGTACCCCAATGAACCCTGATGGCAAACTGGAGACAAGATAGGATGGCACTAAAGAAGAAGCTCTGGGTGATAAGGCCTGTCGTCAGTACCACCAGGCGACTTTGTGCTAATCTTGAACTGAATGGAGAGAAGATAGATCAATGATAAGCAGGAGGGAGATGTTATGGTGAAATCAGAAGGGGCTACCTTTACCAGGCACAACCTTAAGGGAAGAGAGGAAGTGCCAAGGACCCGAAGGGGGGGAAGAGCAAGTAGAGCCAGGTAAAGGAGTGAATGTAACAGGGGAATGAAGAGGAAGGTTGGTGAACCCATGGCTCCAGTGATGTTATTGAGAATTAGCTGTGCGTGGGAAATGTGACCAGGGCCGTGGGGCCATTGCAGCACAGAATGCAACAACAGCCAACAACATATGTCTCCATTGAGAAGAAGAGAACTTCACTTCCTCCATTGCCTCAAATCACGTTCAATAACAGAATCATTCCTCTTTGAAGAGGAAGGGGACCCGATATTGTGCTTCTCTGAGCCTCGCCATGCAACCCCTGAATGTTGTTCCCCTAAGAGCACCTTTTTCACAAAAGACCATCACTGAACACCTTGTGTCTACTTCTTTTATTCCTTGTGGCCCTTTCTGACTTAGTCATTCACTGGCCCCTCTGCCTTCAATGATAGCGAAACAAGGCCTTAGCTGTTGAATGCCACCGTTTCAAAATGTTACCAGCTGAACTTTCACCAGCCAATCATATATTGTGTCTCCTCAATCAAATGCCCACAATCAAATTGACATTGAAGGGGGAAAGGTAAAGTAGGCCGGAGTACAGTCTGCTCTTTATGTCCATGCTAGTAGCTGTGCTTACAGCAAGGACCACTGGGGGAATTATTATGGTGTTCTCACCTGGGGAAAGCGGCTCAGCAAATCACGTGGCTCGAAACTCAGGCATGAACAGCCAGTGTACGTCCACATTTTCCCAATTACCTAAGGCCCTTCCCCGGGTGCCACCATCTTGATTTTACAGATGGCCGCCTATCCCCTCCCTTTTGCCTCCCTCACTCAACTGACACCCCACTCAAGGACCTCCCACAACACTTTCCCCCACCCTTCCTCCTTACCCACTTACCTGATTGACAGGAGTTTTCTTCTCAGGTGATGGTGCTCTGTCCCATTCCTCGGCGCCTGCCATAGAAATAGAAAAATAACTAAGAGCATTTTGTTTTTACTATGGCAGTGACTATCCTGTTTTTTCTACTGGAGATTGGGCTTGCGCAATTTGTGCTAAGCCCTCCTCCAGTAAAATAAATGAATAACTATTCTGTGCGAATAACAATCGCCCTCTTTGCGGGGGTGCATACATGGATGGTAATGGCCCTCGCTGGATGTTAGAGGCAATTTACGCCTCCTGATATGGGGCTCATTGCTACATTATTGCTCATAGACAAAGGCATCCTCTGCATAGGTCTATATGAGCACTGTGGTTTGCAGGTTCAAATGCTGTCAAGATCTACACAGCCCTTAATCAGTGGCAGAGCCAGAGGGTGCATGAGCAGCAGGGCATCCCCTCATTGCCCAAAGGCCGTACCTACAACTCATGCGTGCACACAATTGCTTGTCAATGCACACAAGACAAGTTTAACTTTTATGTGGAACCACAAATGTTATGCACATTTTCACGTTATGCATAAAACATGCCATGCCAAGCATTGACTACAAGCATGTATTTTTCCCAAAACCTCCTCAGAGATTTTTCTTAGTCTTTAAAGTAGTACAACCAATTGTACAGGTTCTCAAGTTGTCACTTGGCAGATCTGAAAAGAATCAACATGTCCTGGTTTTCAGGCTCACATCATATTGCATTCTGGTACTTGCGGTCCAGAAATGATGTACTATACTTCAATGCAAAATTATACACACGCTAACACCACGAGGACCTACAGAACATGATTTACAAGCTCTGTTTCAACATATTTTTTATTAACTACGAGTGTGAAACAAGTAGTTGGGTCAGAAAAGTTGTCACTGGATTCTCTGCATTATTAGCTAGCTTTAGAATCTTCCTCCTGCACCATTAGTTAGCCTGCAGTTTACTGTTGCTTAACAGAAGACCTATGTATGGGTGTATCTATGTGTGGGATTCATATTGCATGTATCTAGCTAGCAAAACAACATGGTGCTGTACACAATAAGGGGTGAATACCGATAGCCAAGGATTAGGAGAGCTGGGGAGCAAATTAAGACAGTTCATTCCATGGCACCTATCTGCATAGATCTTTGGGAACCTGCATGAATGTGTTAGAATTATGGCATGCTCCTTCCTGGCTTTCATCCTTTCACAATCAATAAAATGATTGCCATTTACTGGGGTGACAGTAACACCTGTTATTTACAATGCATTGAAGATAGCCTACGCACGCTCAAACACCAGCACAGAAGCGCACACAGCGAAACCCTCCAACTGAATCAATGGAGCTCTTTCTGTTTATTGGTACTGCTGCCCTAGGCCGCATTGAACAAGGTGCAGGCAAATCCTGCACCGTTGGGCAGGCCTGTACCAATCAGTGCACACCGAACTGGTTCTGGCTACACTGCCGCCCTTCTTCCTTCCAGGAACGATTCCATGTTTTGAATGAGCAATACAAATATATTTCAAAATTTCTCTGTAACGTCATTTGGAAATAGTGCTTTATGACTGGCAAATTGGTAGTACCATTAAATATTAAATGTCCATACACAGCAATAAGCAAAAACAAAGAGGTGATGGCTGGAAGGTTTAGAATGAATGTTAACCACTGGCATTGCTCTGGGCACCCTCCAGACCATCGCTCTTCGCTTGCCAAGCCATTAAAGGAAGGAAAGACCATATGCAAATCAGGCTTGGTCCCACCCCAAAAGGGGCAGTCCAGCCCAAACTGCTAGGTGACATCCCTTCTGCACGAGACCACAAGCATCCCCAAACATGTTTCGGCCTTGTTGGGCCTCATCAATGAGGAGTAGCTCGGGTCTCTAAGCCCAGCATGCACGGGACTCACGTCTGGGCATACCCGTCCCATTCGGGATGACAAAGCAAAAACAAAGAGGTGATGGCTGGAAGGTTTAGAATGAATCTTAACCACTGGCATTGCTCTGGGCACCCTCCAGACCATTGTTCTTTGCCTGCCAAGCCATTACAGAAGGAGAAAGACCATATGCAAATCAGGCTTGGTCCCACCCCAAAAGGGGCAGTCCATCCCGAACTGCTAGGTCACATCCCTTCTGCACGAGACCACAAGCATCCCCAAACATGTTTTGGCCTTGTTGGGCCTCATCAGTGAGGAGTAGCTTGGGTCTCTAGGCCCAGCAGGCACGGGACCCACATCTGGGCATACCCGTCCCACTCGGGGTGACAAAGCAAAAACAAAGTGGTGATGACTGGAAGGTTTAGAATGAATCTTAACCACTGGCATTGCTCTGGGCACCCGCCAGACCATCGTTCTTCGCCTGCCAAGCCATTACAGAAGGGTAAAGACCATATGCAAATCAGGCTTGGTCCCACCCCAAAAGGGGCAGTCCAGCCCAAACTGCTAGGTCACATCCCTTCTGTACGAGACCACAAGCATCCCCAAACATGTTTTGGCCTTGTTGGGCCTCATCAGTGAGGAGTAGCTCGGGTCTCTAAGCCCAGCATGCACGGGACTCACGTCTGGGCATACCCGTCCCATTCGGGATGACAAAGCAAAAACAAAGAGGTGATGGCTGGAAGGTTTAGAATGAATCTTAACCACTGGCATTGCTCTGGGCACCCTCCAGACCATTGTTCTTTGCCTGCCAAGCCATTACAGAAGGAGAAAGACCATATGCAAATCAGGCTTGGTCCCACCCCAAAAGGGGCAGTCCATCCCGAACTGCTAGGTCACATCCCTTCTGCACGAGACCACAAGCATCCCCAAACATGTTTTGGCCTTGTTGGGCCTCATCAGTGAGGAGTAGCTTGGGTCTCTAGGCCCAGCAGGCACGGGACCCACATCTGGGCATACCCGTCCCACTCGGGGTGACAAAGCAAAAACAAAGTGGTGATGACTGGAAGGTTTAGAATGAATCTTAACCACTGGCATTGCTCTGGGCACCCGCCAGACCATCGTTCTTCGCCTGCCAAGCCATTACAGAAGGGTAAAGACCATATGCAAATCAGGCTTGGTCCCACCCCAAAAGGGGCAGTCCAGCCCGAAATGCTAGGTCACATCCCTTCTGCACGAGACCACAAGCATCCCCAAACATGTTTCGGCCTTGTTGGGCCTCATCAGTGAGGAGTAGCTTGGGTTGAGAGGCCCAGCAGGCATGGGACCCACGTCTAGGCATACCCGTCCCACTCTGGGCATACCCGTCCCACTCGGGGTGACAAAGTAAAAACAAAGAGGTGGTGGCTGGAAGGTTTAGAATGAATCTTAACCACTGGCATTGCTCTGGGCACCCTCCAGACCATCGTTCTTCACCTGCCAAGCCATTACCGAAGGGGAAAGACCATATGCAAATCAGGCTTGGTCCCACCCCAAAAGGGGCAGTCCAGCCCGAACTGCTAGGTCACATCCCTTCTGCATGAGACCACAAGCATCCCCAAACATGTTTCGGCCTTGTTGGGCCTCATCAGTGAGGAGTAGCTTGGGTCTCTGGGCCCAGCAGGCACGGGACCCACGTCTGAGCATACCCGTCCCACTCGGGGTGACAAAGCAAAAACAAAGAGGTGATGGCTGGAAGGTTAAGAATGAATCTTAACCACTGGCATTGCTCTGGGCACCCTCCAGACCATTGTTCTTTGCCTGCCAAGCCATTACAGAAGGGGAAAGACCATATGCAAATCAGGCTTGGTCCCACCCCAAAAGGGGCAGTCCATCCCGAACTGCTAGGTCACATCCCTTCTGTACGAGACCACAAGCATCCCCAAACATTTTTCGGACTTGTTGGGCCTCATCAGTGAGGAGTAGCTTGGGTCTCTAGGCCCAGCAGGCATGGGCCCCACGTCTGGGCATACCTGTCCCACTCGGGGTGACAAAGCAAAAACAAAGAGGTGATGGCTGGAAAGTTTAGAATGAATCTTAACCACTGGCATTGCTCTGGGCACCCTCCAGACCATTGTTCTTTGCCTGCCAAGCCATTACAGAAGGAGAAAGACCATATGCAAATCAGGCTTGGTCCCACCCCAAAAGGGGCAGTCCATCCCGAACTGCTAGGTCACATCCCTTCTGCACGAGACCACAAGCATCCCCAAACATGTTTTGGCCTTGTTGGGCCTCATCAGTGAGGAGTAGCTTGGGTCTCTAGGCCCAGCAGGCACGGGACCCACATCTGGGCATACCCGTCCCACTCGGGGTGACAAAGCAAAAACAAAGTGGTGATGACTGGAAGGTTTAGAATGAATCTTAACCACTGGCATTGCTCTGGGCACCCGCCAGACCATCGTTCTTCGCCTGCCAAGCCATTACAGAAGGGTAAAGACCATATGCAAATCAGGCTTGGTCCCACCCCAAAAGGGGCAGTCCAGCCCGAAATGCTAGGTCACATCCCTTCTGCACGAGACCACAAGCATCCCCAAACATGTTTCGGCCTTGTTGGGCCTCATCAGTGAGGAGTAGCTTGGGTTGAGAGGCCCAGCAGGCATGGGACCCACGTCTAGGCATACCCGTCCCACTCTGGGCATACCCGTCCCACTCGGGGTGACAAAGTAAAAACAAAGAGGTGGTGGCTGGAAGGTTTAGAATGAATCTTAACCACTGGCATTGCTCTGGGCACCCTCCAGACCATCGTTCTTCACCTGCCAAGCCATTACCGAAGGGGAAAGACCATATGCAAATCAGGCTTGGTCCCACCCCAAAAGGGGCAGTCCAGCCCGAACTGCTAGGTCACATCCCTTCTGCATGAGACCACAAGCATCCCCAAACATGTTTCGGCCTTGTTGGGCCTCATCAGTGAGGAGTAGCTTGGGTCTCTGGGCCCAGCAGGCACGGGACCCACGTCTGAGCATACCCGTCCCACTCGGGGTGACAAAGCAAAAACAAAGAGGTGATGGCTGGAAGGTTAAGAATGAATCTTAACCACTGGCATTGCTCTGGGCACCCTCCAGACCATTGTTCTTTGCCTGCCAAGCCATTACAGAAGGGGAAAGACCATATGCAAATCAGGCTTGGTCCCACCCCAAAAGGGGCAGTCCATCCCGAACTGCTAGGTCACATCCCTTCTGTATGAGACCACAAGCATCCCCAAACATTTTTCGGACTTGTTGGGCCTCATCAGTGAGGAGTAGCTTGGGTCTCTAGGCCCAGCAGGCATGGGCCCCACGTCTGGGCATACCTGTCCCACTCGGGGTGACAAAGCAAAAACAAAGAGGTGATGGCTGGAAAGTTTAGAATGAATCTTAACCACTGGCATTGCTCTGGGCACCCTCCAGACCATTGTTCTTTGCCTGCCAAGCCATTACAGAAGGAGAAAGACCATATGCAAATCAGGCTTGGTCCCACCCCAAAAGGGGCAGTCCATCCCGAACTGCTAGGTCACATCCCTTCTGCAAGAGACCACAAGCATCCCCAAACATGTTTTGGCCTTGTTGGGCTTCATCAGTGAGGAGTAGCTTGGGTCTCTAGGCCCAGCAGGCACGGGACCCACATCTGGGCATACCCGTCTCACTCGGGGTGACAAAGCAAAAACAAAGTGGTGATGACTGGAAGGTTTAGAATGAATCTTAATCACTGGCATTGCTCTGGGCACCCGCCAGACCATCGTTCTTCGCCTGCCAAGCCATTACAGAAGGGTAAAGACCATATGCAAATCAGGCTTGGTCCCACCCCAAAAGGGGCAGTCCAGCCCAAACTGCTAGGTCACATCCCTTCTGCACGAGACCACAAGCATCCCCAAACATGTTTCGGCCTTGTTGGGCCTCATCAGTGAGGAGTAGCTTGGGTTGAGAGGCCCAGCAGGCATGGGACCCACGTCTAGGCATACCCGTCCCACTCTGGGCATACCCGTCCCACTCGGGGTGACAAAGTAAAAACAAAGAGGTGGTGGCTGGAAGGTTTAGAATGAATCTTAACCACTGGCATTGCTCTGGGCACCCTCCAGACCATCGTTCTTCACCTGCCAAGCCATTACCGAAGGGGAAAGACCATATGCAAATCAGGCTTGGTCCCACCCCAAAAGGGGCAGTCCAGCCCGAACTGCTAGGTCACATCCCTTCTGCATGAGACCACAAGCATCCCCAAACATGTTTCGGCCTTGTTGGGCCTCATCAGTGAGGAGTAGCTTGGGTCTCTGGGCCCAGCAGGCACGGGACCCACGTCTGAGCATACCCGTCCCACTCGGGGTGACAAAGCAAAAACAAAGAGGTGATGGCTGGAAGGTTTAGAATGAATCTTAACCACTGGCATTGCTCTGGGCACCCTCCAGACCATTGTTCTTTGCCTGCCAAGCCATTACAGAAGGGGAAAGACCATATGCAAATCAGGCTTGGTCCCACCCCAATAGGGGCAGTCCAGCCCAAACTGCTAGGTCACATCCCTTCTGCACGAGACCACAAGCATCCCCAAACATGTTTCGACCTTGTTGGGCCTCATCAGTGAGGAGTAGCTTGGGTCTCTAAGCCCAGCAGGCACGGGACCCACAGCTGGGCATACCCGTCCCACTCGGGGTGAAAAAGCAAAAACAAAGAGGTGATGGCTGGAAAGTTTAGAATGAATCTTAACCACTGGCATTGCTCTGGCCACCCTCCAGACCATCGTTCTTCGCCTGCCAAGCCATTACAGAAGGGGAAAGACCATATGCAAATCAGGCTTGATCTTACCCCAAAAGGGGCAGTCCAGCCCGAACTGCTAGGTCGCATCCCTTCTGCACGGGGCCACAAGCATCCCCAAACATGTTTCGGCCTTGGTGGGCTTCATCAGTGAGGAGTAGCTTGGGTCTCTAGGCCCAGCAGGCACGGGACCCACGTCTGGGCATACCCGTCCCACTCGGGGTGACAAAACAAAAACAAAGAGGTGATGGCTGGAAGGTTTAGAATGAATCTTAACCACTGGCATTACTCTGGGCACCCTCCAGACCATTGTTCTTCGCCTGCCAAGCCATTACAGAAGGGGAAAGACCATATGCAAATCAGGCTTTGTCCCACCCCAAAAGGGGCAGTCCAGCCCGAACTGCTAGGTCACATCCCTTCTGCACGAGAACACAAGCATCCCCAAACGTGTTTCGTCCTTGTTGGGCCTCATCAGTGAGGAGCAGCTTGGGTCTCTAGGCCCAGCAGGCACGGGACCCACATCTGGGCATACCCGTCCCACTCGGGGTGACAAAGCAAAAACAAAGAAGTGATGGCTGGAAAGTTTAGAATGAATCTTAACCACTGGCATTGCTCTGCCCACCCTCCAGACCATCGTTGTTCGCCTGCCAAGCCATTACAGAAGGGGAAAGACCATATGCAAATCAGGCTTGATCTCACCCCAAAAGGGGCAGTCCAGCCCGAACTGCTAGGTCGCATCCTTTCTGCACGGGGCCACAAGCATCCCCAAACATGTTTCAGCCTTGGTGGGCTTCATCAGTGAGGAGTAGCTTGGGTCTCTAGGCCCAGCAGGCACTGGACCCACGTCTGGGCATACCTGTCCCACTCTGGGTGACAAAGCAAAAACAAAGAGGTGATGGCTGGAAAGTTTAGAATGAATCTTAACCACGGGCATTGCTCTGGGCACCCTCCAGACCATCGTTCTTCGCCTGCCAAGCCATTACAGAAGGGGAAAGACCATATGCAAATCAGGCTTGGTCCCACCCCAATAGGGGCAGTCCAGCCCGAACTGCTAGGTCACATCCCTTCTGCGCGAGACCACAAGCATCCCCAAACATGTTTCATCCTTGTTGGGCCTCAACAGTGAGTAGTAGCTTGGGTCTCTAGGCCCAGCAGGCACGGGACCCACGTCTGGGCCAGTGATCGAAGTGAGGGGGAGCGGATGAGAGCGGTGCTCCTATACTTTTTTTTTTTTCTCCTTTACCATTCCTATGCTTTTATTTTTAAAAGAAACTGCTCCGGAGTGTTCCTTTTTAAAGTAAAAGTATAGGAACGGTCGCAGCACTTCACTGCCTGATGCGGGCTGCAGACAGTAGGCTGATGGCAGAGCCTTGGCCCACGCCTGCGCATTGAGGTACAGTGCCGTGTGCCCCTCACTATGCACAAGCGTGGGCCAGTGACCAGCAGTCTCTGTCGGAGTTGGACTGCACCAGGCCTAGAATTTTATTACCTGCTGGTTGCGCTGAAAGACAGGTAGGTAACGGGGGAGGGGGACACAGACGGAGGTGAGTGCAGTGGGTCGGGAGAGAGGGACGGTTGGTTCAGTGCCGTCCCTCTCCTCCCGACCTCGAGCATATTTTATTTGGTGCAGGCGGGAGGTCAAGGCAGGCCAGGTGCTGGTTCGGGAGAGAAGGACGGTGCAGTGCTGTCCCTCTCTCCCGACCCGAGCATATTGTAGTCTGCAGTGCAGGCTGAGGGCGGGAGGTCAGGGCCACTGGGCCAGTCAGGTGCCCAGGGTTGGGAGAGAAGGACGGTTCAGTGCGTACCTCTCTCCCGAGCATATTACACACAGGTTACTGGCATACAATTAAGGGCCCAGCATGCAGTTCTAATCTCGGCTGTGTGGACAGTTTTTTTATTCAATAAAAACACATTTCATTTTCTCCCTTCACCTCCAACCCCATTCTATTTTCCAAACGCCCCATACCATACTGGGGGGAAATATCATGGACTGCGCAGGGCGGTATTACCTTGCAGCCTTGGGTGTTTTGCAAAAAGCACGGAAACAAAATCGTAAAAGGCACATGGCTTTAAAGAGAATAAAGGCCCGGTTTCTGTTCACTTCACAGCACATTGGCACACCCAAACACGAGCGCTATTTAAGCAATTGCCAAGAAAAGGCCAAAGCAAAAAGGCTAGAGCTGTAGCCCTTATTTAATGTAGCAACATGCATACCCATGGGTCCAAGGAGACACCACATTGAAAACCAAGCTTTACAGACGAAATGCAAATAATATTAATGCCCGCCAGCGAGGTTATCTGTATGTCTTTAAAACTGTGGCACATTTTTGGAAGTTTCACCAGGATCCAGTCACTGTTTTCGGCCACCTCTCAGCTATTGCCCAGACACACTGTTTATGACTCGGGGTGCCTGTGTGGTGGAGCAGCTTTGAACCGCCATCAAATGATGGGATTAATTGCAGTATAATGAGAGCCCGCCCACCTCCTTCAAGTGGTGGATGCAGTGCAGCGCTGTCCTCATTAGGGGCCCCCAGGGGAGGCAGAAGGCGATGTTCACGTTACTCAGAGTCATAGGAGATCTGCATTTTAGGAGCTGGATAGGTTTGAAGCCAGAAACTGTGTATCGGTCCTGGCTACTTGATTTGACACCCAGTGTGACCTGGGGGGCAGGTTGCTATGTTGCATTTCAGTTTCTCAGCTTCTAGGTCTGACAGTGCTATGCTGTAGGTGCTGTGAGAGCGCACGAGACACTGCCTCACCACAGCCAGCTGCCAGTGTCTGTGCCCTGAGGCTTTGCGGATACTGGGCAGTATTAGAAGTATTTGAACTTTGCGGAAATCGACCCTGTGTGTTGAAGGGTATTGCGTAGCGCTTGCAGGGATGCCTGCGTGGTGGAGCCGCTTTTAGGAGTTCCTGTTGGTCGCAGAAATGTTATCTGCCTTGGAAATTGCGAACTATTGAGTTCAGAGGATAGCGCCCAGAAGCTGAATGTTTCCAAAGTTCTGCGGCAGTGAGACAGGTGTGCTATCCCACCGGTTCTTCTATCTTTTGTTGCTAAATTGGCCCCTAGATGTGGTGAGATTGCAACCCAAAAAGTGTACATTGAGTGTGCTGGGCAAGTGCAACCAGTGGCAAAGCTGGAGACTAAAGAACACGCATGACAATGGACGTGCGTGGGACAGCAGGACACCACGGCTGTCAAGAACAGTTTAGGCTGTGGGTGGGCCTAGAACAGACAGGGGGGAAAACAGGCTCGGACTGGCCTAGACAACAGGCCCATGGTCAAACCAAAAACACAAAATGTTGGCATGGACATTTTTTTTGTCAAAGTGGGCCACTTTTTTGGGCCAATGTGGGCCAGTTTGATGAGTTACTTAACTATGCGGATAGTAGTTTTGACCAGTGTTGCTGAATAAATATTCATTAAAATGCACAATTATCCCATTTTATTAAAAAAAAACTCCCCCTTGGCTACTATTCAAACAGTGTTACAAAAGGAATGAATTCCCATTTGCAACTGTGGGCCCCTTTTTCATTGGTGCCCGGGACAATTTTATGGCCCAATCCGACCCTGGGGGAAAATTAATACAATTGAGAGCGGATGGCTAAAGCTGGAGAGCACATGAACTCAGAGCATTCGCAGACTGAGGGCATCCATTGCTTTTCTTACCTATGCAAGCAGAGCCAGGCGCCTAGAAGCTATCCAGCAATCTGGCACTATAAAAATGCTTCTAAAATCGAACAAACACACAGGCGAATAATTTAACTGCATTGCACTGGGTAATACAAACAACCCCACCCCGCCCCCTATTTTTTTTTACAATATAATGGGAGTAAATGTTAATTACACATGTTCAAAGTCCTCTGTAAATGGGAAGTGATTCTTACCTTAATCCGGTCCCATGCAGGTAGAATGAGAATAATTATTAGGGCGTGGGTGGGGCTGTTGAGATAGTTTGCTCATGTTGCCCCCGAGGACACTGATCCAAGGCCCCCCAAGACAGAGCGCCAACACCATCTCCTGGTATGAACAGCCTCGCCCAGGCAGGGTGCGGGCGGGAGGTCAGGGTCCAGCCAGACCACCCATAATGTCTAATAGCTTGATGCTAAAAACTAAAGTTTGCTTTGATGTCCTTAGTTGAATATTCTTAAAACCATACATAACAACACGTCACGGTGGAGGTTTGTGACGAATCTCCAAACCTAAGTGAGTTTATGACACAACGTATTTTATTGTGAGTGTGTCTTAAATCACTGAAAATGAAGTGGGTACATAGATATTTTGCCTTTTGCATCTTATTGTTTCCCATTTTGGATGTGGAAAATAAAAGGTACACAGATATTATTGTGGCCCAACATGCTGCTATACGAATTTACATGTTGTCATGATGCTTTACTGTGCAATTTGTGTATTTTGTAAGTAAACTCTATAGGACAGTATTATTGTAGGTCTTGATTGACACCCAAAACTTAAATATTTGTTCCAAGTGAAGCGTGGAAGAAGGTGGCTCTGCCCAAATTACAGAGTGGGTTAAAATCCCTGTTCAATGTTTAGCATAAGTGTGTGATCCTGGGCATATAATGTAATCGCACCCTGAATTCAACTGCAAAAATGTGAGTGCGTAAAAGTGATTACATTTACACCCTTACAATAGGACTTGATTTGACAGGTAGACATTGTCCCACCAGCCAATCAGCGCACCAGAGATTCTAGTATAGCAGACTAACTGTGGCTGAGCCAACATTACATTTTCTCCCCTGTTGCTCCCAGCCACTGAAGTCTCTTGGTTCATCCAGAGTACTACCTCATGCTCTGCTATGTCCTGATATGCTATGATATTGAGTCTTTCACTGCACACCATCTGCCATTCTCACACTTTCTAGGACCTTCAGGTTCTGCAAGAAGTGGGTGTTTTCAGACTTAAAGGAGAGAGTTAACTGATTGTAACATTGAAGCTTCACTAAATTAGTCTCCTTACAATGAGTAATGAAGTTAGATTCCCCTACAAGAGTATGTTTGCCACTCCTCTACTGTCTCTGAAGCTAGTGCCTCTTCCAGTATTTGTAGGGTGCACGTGCACCCCTATAGCACTCTCACACAACCTGTTGTAAAAGGACAGCAGCCTACAAAACAGAGATAGCCTCTCTGAGAAAGCTACATTTAGAAGTTGTGCCCAATAGCCTCTCTGAGAAAGTTGCATTTAGAAGTTGTGCCCAATAGCCTCTCTGAGAAAAGTTGCATTAAGAAGTGTACCCAATAGCCTATGTGTACTTAGAAGTTGTGCCAATAGCCTCTCTGAGGAAAGTTGCATTAAGAAGTGTACCCAATAGCCTATGTGTATTTAGAAGTTGTGCCCATTAGCCTTTCTGAGAAAAGTGGCATCTAGAAGTTGTGCCCAATAGCCTCTCTGAGAAAAGTTGCATTTAGAAATGTACCAAACAGCCTATGTGTATTTAGAAGTGTAGCTGGCTCCAGTATGGTCTGGAATGCAGGGAACGTTTGGAAGAACATGTAAACCCACCATATCACACCCCACGCTTACTCTCTCCTCTACATCACCACTCAAATAGAACACAGAGATACTATGACACCATTCGGTATAACTGTTCTCATACCAATACTTCTCGCTCACTCCCCATCATTCTAAGTAAACACCGCTGGTAACACACCCCCCAGCCAGGCGTTCTCCTCAGGCCTAACGCAGCCATAATCGGTCTGGATAAATCCTGCCAGAACGAACACATACCCCTGATATCAACCACCACACCTACCACTAAGAAGCAGCTATTTCACGAATAACACACCAGCTGCACACATACCCGGTGCACACACGCGCCGTTTGGCCCTCCCCACTCTCTCTACTGACTTGAACTTCGGTTCCCAAGGGCGTTCAACCTACCAGCGCCTTCAGACCATACCAATGGTATATAAGGCGCTATATAAGTGCAAAGTAACAATAACAATAACAATAACTTGCCGAAATAATGAAAGAACACATAATTGAAAATGGATGCATGTCGTAATGTGTTGGTGTGAGCCTGGTCAACGTGCATGCGGAATACACTGCATGGTCCCCATGTCCCCATTGCAGCAGAGCAGCCCATTACTCAAGAGCTACCCCCAACTGGAAGCTATTGGGCACCCACTTTAATCTTGAACTTCTTGTTACTTTATTGGGGACGTGCGCAGTCAAAAGTAATTTACGTGTAAAACTTAGATATGGGATTTCAGCTGATGCTTATTTCGTTTATTTATTTGTTTTTTTGTAATGCACTACATGCTTTGTGTTGCTCCAGAGTGGATTGCTGGGAGAAGAGACCGTTTCTGGGGTTGATTTTTTGGGAGAAAATGTAATGGGTGGGGGATGCAATCTTTATAAATAGATCAAAGGAGGGTAATGTGGCGACTGCAGAGAATGTTATGTAAACAAAGGATAGCCTCCCAATATGACCAGCACACACTTTTATCCTTCTAAAGTGAACAAAAATGTATCACGAAAATGTGTTGGGAAATGCTCCTGTGCACTTTTGGTGACTCTGCATCAAATTTACCCTAGAAATCTGTTTGTAAACTTTGTATTTCTTTACCCAATTTTCTCTGAAAATGTGCTGCAAAAAAGCACTGTTTAACCAATTATTTTAAAAAAATATATTCCCAGTCCCACCCATTTATAAAATTCAGCAGCTGTCACTGGAAACACCAACTATTCTACAAAATCCATAGCTCCACTACTATTTTTCCCCCACTTCGACCACTGGTCTGGGCATACCCGTCCCACTCGGGGTGACAAAGCAAAAACAAAGAGGTGATGGTTGGAAGGTTTCGAATGAATCTTCACCACTGGCATTGCTCTGGGCACCCTCCAGACCATCGTTCTTCGCCTGCCAAGCCATTACAGAAGGGGAAAGACCATATGCAAATCAGGCTTGGTCCCACCCCAAAAGGGGCAGTCCAGCCTGAACTGTTAGGTCACATCCCTTCTGCACGAGACCACAAGCATCCCCAAACATGTTTCAGCCTTGTTGGGCCTCATCAGTGAGGAGTAGCTTGGGTCTCTAGGCCCAGCAGGCACGGGACCCACGTCTGGGCATACCCGTCCCACTCGGGGTGACAAAGCAAAAACAAAGAGGTGATGGCTGGCATACTCAGCAATAAAACTGTATTAAATGTTACCAAGGATCCTGTGATAATTTCACTGGCTTGAAAGGAAGGGAGGAGTGGCTAGAAAATTAACATGCTTTAGCCGAGATCCCACAACATCATATCCATGCACTCACAAATGAAGTAGAGCTAAAAGACTTTTAAAAATGCACTTGGTAGAACTTTAAGTAGCAAAGTCTGAACCAAAGATTCCACTCTACAGGAGTTCTGCAAGATGCAGGAACCAAATGACCACAATGTGATACAATTAAGATAAACAGAATGTAAGATTAAAATACTGTATGTATATATGGATGTATGTAGGTGATTTATATAGGGTAACCCTAGCTAGAAAGCAACAGAGTATAGCTGGATGGAGGATTGTCTAGATAGTCAATGGTCCTCATTTTTTGATGGAGTGCTCCTTAAAGAGCAGGGTCTTCTGATTTTTCCTAATTCAGAAGAGTTGAGGGGAGCCGCCCAATATTAGAAGGAAGGTTGTTCTTTGGGGCAATTGATCCTGAGGCATAGCTGTGTGTCATCAGCATACTGGTGGTCTTTGTTGTTGAATTTGGCCAAGAGGGCCCCCAGTGACTCCATGTAGAGGTTGAAGATGACAAGATAGAGAATGGAGCCTTTTGGGACTCTGTGGATCACTCGATATTGTTGATGTCTGCAGGTGCCCATAGGGATGTTCTAGTGTATGTTGATGAGAGCAGTGGTGGAGAGGCTACTCGGCCATTCGGCTCTGGGCCAATTAAGATGAGGATTCAGTGGGCCGTTTTTTACAAGCACCAGGTCGGCGGGTGAAAAAATGCACACCATATCACATCCATCCATTTCACCAGCCATGTGTGTTTAAAACTACTTATACGTTCACAACTTATTATGTTCCCCAGGCTTCCTGTAAGAAGTGTGGGCATCCGTGTGTGGTGCTCTCTATTTCTCTCTCTCTCTCTCTCTCTCTCTCTCTCTCTCTCTCTCTCTCTCTCACTCTCTTTCTCTCTCTAAAGACTTTTTCTCTTGAGTTGTCTTAACGTTTTTTTAAAGTTGACATGTAATGGCTTGGTATGGTTAACAAAACAACAACAGGCTGGAGTTCGCCAGCCACTGGCCCGGTCCAACCCTGTGATCTGCTCTGCCCTCGCAACCATGGCACCATCGTCATCACAGAGGCAGCCTGGAACCAGCAGCTTGCCATTTGACATAATTTAGCATGTTCATGTTTGTAATGTGTGGAATTTACATTAAATTAAACTCAAGGAAGTACCATTTCTGCTCATGCGCTTGTCGTGACTGGAGGCAGGCTCCACGCTGGATCTGGATCTAGCTGAAGTCTACAGCTAGAGATGAGGGAGGCAGGCAGCAGCGTACAACAGCCAAGCAGCAAAAACATAAGAATGAGTACGATGGTCTGACTAACTCTTCGAGCGTAGATCAGGAGTCTGGACAGGTCAGTAGTACATTCGAGTAACTCGTAACTGACACAGCATCATGTAAAATTCTTATTGTCCAGTAATCGCAATTTACAACACAAAAAGCAACCTTCCATGTGAAATGAAACAGTCGTCATATATGCATGGGTCAAAAGCAGCAAACATCAGTTCAGCCCGAACCAGATGACGTGCCAACAATCAATGTGTCTCAGACCTCTCCTGCCACCTTTAAAAGAATCATTGGCTCACAAAGCCTTTCTGCATGAGCATTGATGTAACAGATATGTGTTGCAACGGTGCAGCGTAAGAACTCCTCAGCATAGTGGGAACAGTAGAGCTCTGGGTGTATGAATACGGGCCACCTTATGACCCCAACCGCACAAAGGAAAACAATAAAAGCTGTTAGAGGGCACCGGGGTCTCTGGTCCCGCCATTGTGTTGGTGCCCCTACTGGTGGTACTGAAGTGATATGGATGACACGACGCAGGTAAGGATATATTGGATTTATATTTATTGTGAAAGTATCTAGATGTAACGTCAAGCTCCACCAACAGGCAGACGTTAGTGTTGATCTTCAAATGCTCGCTCCAATTGCTCACGGGCGCATCTTCTGCGTTCTGCGAGACGTATCAGTGTCCTTCACGTGCCTGGCTCTCATGATACTGTAAATTGCATAAGTACTGCAATATTACACATCTCCCTTCCTTAGTCTATTTTAGCAATATAAACTTAACGCCCATCAATTTGCAGTCCTTCCATGTGCTCAATGTTTACACACAAAGTCCTTCATAACACGCGGATCATAAATTACTCTTCCTTTCCTTGATATGCGTGAAGAATCTGTTTTAGGTTTTGGCAAGGAAATTTCTGACAAGTTCTTCTTATTCACTACAACCCCACATCGCTTTTCAACGTTACAGGGTTCCTTACCACTAACCCTCTCTCCCAGATTATCATGAACAATATGGTTTGGTGCATTCACTCTGGGTGTCTTCATTACATATACTCTCTCCAAATTCCAGACTCTACCATCTTCTACCCTCACTGCATGCTTGAACACTTCAACCACACCAACAGGTTTTGACTATTTACACAGACCATTCCTTAGAACAGGTGGGAGTTTGATTCTCACCAGTCCTCCAACAATCAGTAGTGTACCTTTCACATTACTACCTGTGAACCTGTCATGGGCTCTCTTGTTCTTCAACTGCATTGCTCTAATGTTCTCACACGCATTTCCAAAATCTTTCTTTACTACAGTCGTTCTTTTCATCCATGATGGGGTCAACTTAGTGTTGGCCTTCCGACCTCTACTCATTTCAAATGGCGACAGACCTGTCGTGGAATGTGTTGTGAAACGGTGAGCAATTATCTTCTGTATAACTGCTTCTTCCCATTTCACCCCACTGGCCCAAGCCCATCGCACAGCATCCTTGAGTACTCTGTTGAAGCGCTCAACCAAACCGTTGGTCTGCGGGTGATATATAGCACTTCTTTTGTGTATAATAGAATTTTCGACACAAAACTTTTGCATTTCCTTTGAACGGAATTGAACTCTGTTGTCCGTTAATATACTTTTGGGCAAACCTTCCCTCTCACAAACTTCTGTTAAAAAATCAACCACCATTTTGGCAGTCATACATGGTTTGATCATGACCTCAACCCATCTAGTCAAAAGATCAATGATTACTAAACAATATTGTTGCTTGCCCTCACTGTAAATCGGACCCAGTATATCCATACCAATATCATCCCAAATGTTCCCTGGAAGGTCTGTGACCACCATGGGATATTTCTCATTCACACATCCTCTATCACTCTCTTTACAAAGGATACAGTCTCTTATAATTCTCTCGATCTGTAGATCATAAACTGGCCACCAAAATTCATCGCGCATTCTTTGCTTTGTCTTCACTATACCCTGGTGGCCTTCATGGCCTAATGCAATGATCCTTTGGCGCAGACTCGTGGGTGGAATAATTCTGTCGCTTCTCATAATCCTGTTATTCTCCACTTTAAGTTCATTGGCAACTTTCCAATATTCTAACAATGCATTTTCTTCATATTCGGCCTTCATTAAGGATTTCCCATTCATAATGATCTGTCTCAATTTTGTGAACGTGCTGTCCAGGTTTTCTGCCTCTTCCCATTCTTCTTCTGATATAGACAAAACTTCAACAGTCAGCACTACTTCAGAATTCATTTCCTCGTCATCATCTACTTCAGAGACATCGGTAAGCCTTGAAAGACAGTCGGCGGCACGATTCTTTATGCCTGGTACATATCTTACTACACAATTGTATTCTTGCAGGAGTATGACCCATCTTTTTATACGATTTGAGACATTATCCAATCCCTTGCTCATTATGACATGGACTAGAGGTTTGTGGTCCGTACGGAACTCCACTTCCGCACCCCAAATAAAGTTCTGAAATTTCTCTGCAGCCCATTTGATGGCCACTGTTTCTTTTTCGATGGCTGCGTATGATTTTTCCGCCCCTTTCAACAATCTAGATGCAAATGCAATCAATCTCTCTTTGCCATTACTCTCCTGTGTGACAACTGCTCCGAGACCCACATTACTGGCATCCGTCGTGATAACAGTTTTCTCGCCACTCTTGAAATTCTTTAAGGATGGTGTCTTGTTCAACTCACGTTTTATCCACAAAAATTCTTCTTCACATTCTGTGTTCCATGCAAATTCTTTCCTCTTTAATAGTTCCCAAAGAGGGATAGTATGCATGGCATAATCACGCATACATTTTGAATAGTACTCAGCCATACCAATAAAAGTACGCACTTCTTCTTTGGATTTGGGTCTTGGCATATTCTCTATGGTATCTAGTAATTGTTTCTTTGGTCGTATACCTTCAGCCGATATAGTATGTCCCATGTATTCAATTTCCTGACAATTAATCCTGCATTTTTCTTTACTTAATGTCATACCAGCATCATATAGTTTCCTGCATACATGTCGTAGTCTTTCGTCATGCGTTCTCTGGTCAACAGCATGTACCAAAATGTAATCTTGGAAACATATTACGCCATGGTCCTCTTCAAATATTTTGTGCATAATCTTTTGAAAGACAGATGCAGCAGATATGAGTCCAAAAGGTAGTCTTTTATATTGATACAATCCATCTGGCGTGATAAACGCGGTCATACACTTAGATTCCTTATGCAACTTAACCTGATGATATGCTGAGGTTAAATCAAGAGTGGAGAAATGTTTCATTGGACCAATTGTGGAAACTATCTCATGGATGTTGGGGAGCGGGTGTCTGTCTGGAATCACACATTTATTTAGCTACCGCATGTCAACACATATCCTTAATTTCCCAGATTTCTTTCTCAAGACAACTAGGGGAGACACCCATTCTCTGGCATCAATACTCTCAATGACACCCTTTGCCTCTAAGTTCTTTATCTACTTCTTTACTTCTTCTCTCATAGAAAGTGGAATGCTGCGCAATTTCTGCGCTGCCAGAATGCATCCAGGCTTCATCTTGATTTTATGTGAGAAACCCCGCAAACATCCGATTTCATCCCTGAAGACACCTTTCATCACCTCTTCATTATCCTTTGTGCCGTTCCTTTCCATGTGGTTTCTCATTATCTGATTCTCAATGTTCATAACTGATTCATCAGCACTGGCATCCAATTTTACCTTGAGTTTACTCTGATGAGTCCAGCTTAGTTAAGGAATTCTCAAGGCCGGGTACCCAGGGTTATCCGCCCAATGATCTGTGCCATTGCATCTGAATCACCTGCCAGTATTCCTCCTTCTTGAACTGTATCTTTGCTTGCGTGGACTCCTCTTCCTTGCATACGTTTTGGATACTCCTTTACCTCTCCTGCCCTCATTCCAGGTTGATCTGCAAAATGTTTCCGATTTGTTCCTGCCACCTGTCGCATCTGTCACTTGAGCTATTGGCTAATTGGTCTTATTAACATTCGTAGTGCCATTGCTCTTTGAAACATCATGTCATCATGTTTGATTTCAGTAGACTGTATTCTGTTCTCCAATTCTTGAACACATTTTTTCCGTATGTTCAACCTCTTTAGCTATCCGTAAGACCGTGTCAAGAGGCGGATCATCTTCAGACCACAATTTATCCCTCACCTTGCTGCTCCTGCACTCTAAAATGAATTGGTAGCAAAGTCTTTCATCCAACTGTGCGTTAAAATTACAGGTTTTAGCCAATTTCCTCAATATAGTAATGTATTGCTCAACACTTTCACCTTCTTCCTGAACTCTCTTCCCAAATTTATAACGTTCAAGGATAGTGCTCATTTTATTCTCATAATGTTTCCCCATTTTTCTCACTGAACATTCATACTCATTTAGATCTGCACTTTCTCCAGGAGACATTTCACGTAAATTCCCAAACTTTTCTTGCCCAGCAGGGCCTAAGCAGTGTAGCAAAAACGACTTCCTCTTCTCCACACTACAATTCTGACCGCATACTACACCTGAATAATGTTCAAAGGCCTTAATCCATCTCTTCCATGGAATAGCAGGTTCTCCCACATCAGATAGGAAAAACATGGTAGGTGGAACCCCACTGAAAGTCATGATGGCAGTTTGTTGCTGGATGTAATATCTTGAATGAGTATAAAAATTTGACTTGAACTTGCAATCTAAATTTGTGGGAGGCTAACGTATTGACCACTGTATCAGATTCTTCAGAGTCACATTAGAAGTAGCATCCACCACTGACAGTGTAATTACTGTAACTGCATAAGGAATTGTGCATTCTTCAGGATGGCACGCACATATAATTTACTTGTCAGCATGCATATATAACAGTGCATCACTTCAAAGCGCAATGTGTGTTCCTACTGCTTCTGTGTATTGTCCTTCCATGCATAATGTCTATATCCACTAATATCACGATTGCAGCACTGTATTCCGCGCAATCTGCTCATGCGATGTATTGCTGGCATAAAGAAATCGCAGTTCAAAAGAGAAAACGTTGCTTGATACATGCAGCGTTGTATATGTAATTGGAGTGCTCTTCTATACAGTGTACTACGGTACACAGGACGGTTGTGATAGGACGGGAAAGAAAAAGGGGCGGTCTAGGCGTCCGGAAGACAAATTTAGTTGCTGTGTATGAAGGGACTTTTGTGGAACGTCGCAGCACGGCTTGCTGAGGGGTCACCAACACAACAAACATATGTTGAGGCCGCTACTACGTTCGGTTGAACAGAGCGGCCAACAGCTTGTGAAAGGTATGACAAGCCTGCAGATCAACGATGCAGCCGCTGCCACGTTCGCGTGAACGAAGCGGCCGGCGCTCATGAAAGGCAGCCTCCGACGGAGAAACGGTTATCACCGGAAGCGCAGCTTCAACAAAGGAGGCGGTGGAGCTCGAATCCTCTTCGCCACTTGAAGTTGTATGGATGACACGACGCAGGTAAGGATATGTTGGATTTATATTTATTGTTAATAAGATATATATATATATATATATATATATATATATATATATATATGGGTAAAGTATCTAGATGTAACGTCGAGCTCCACCAACAGGCAGACGTTAGTGTTGATCTTCAAACGCTCGCTCCACTTGCTCACGGGCGCATCTTCTGCGTTCTACGAGACGCATCACTGTCCTTCACGTGCCTGGCTCTCGTGATACTGTAAATTGCATAAGTACTGCAATACTACAGGTACGGTCCGATGGGCCCATGGCCTGCACTGGGAGCAGTGTGGCAACAATGACACAGATACTGCTTTCTGCATCCAACTGCTGCGAGGGAGAACGCTCTGCTTGTTTATCAGAGCGTGCCACGTGTCTCCACACGTGGCCCCAACATGTGACCTTGGCACGAGCCACAGTGCTCGTGCTGAGGTCACAACAATCCATGCCAAGGGTAAAGACAAACAAATGATTCAACATTTAAGATGGTATATCTTAGCCCGTGCTCATTCTCTGCTCGGTAAGCGTCTGCAGCTTTTCTGCATTATACCCAGCCCCATCCAACAGCCAGTGATTACCGACGTCTGAAACTGCCTACTGCATTACCTGTACTGCCCACACACTGCCTTACTATACTGCCACTTGGCTTGCACGTCCTAGTACTATACATGCACTCCACGCATGCCGCCCATCAGCCAGTTACCACATTGTCCATATCCTGAGCCAGGTGCTATTCTGCAAGCCGGTGCTATATTGAATCTAGTGCCTCATGGTTGCCTACAGACCCCATGTGAACAGTGTTGTGCCTTATGGTCGCCTACAGACCCCATTTAAATTGTGTTGTGCCTTATGGTCGCCCACAGACCCCATTTAATTTGTGTTGTGCCTTATGGTCGCCTACAGACCCCATTTAAATTGTGTTGTGCCTTATGGTCGCCTACAGACCCCATTTTGATTGTGTTGTGCCTTATGGTCGCCTACAGACCCCATTTAAATTGTGTTGTGCCTTATGGTCGCCTACAGGCCCCATTTAAATTGTGTTGTGCCTTATGGTCGCCTACAGACCCCATTTAAATTGCGTTGTGCCTTATGGTCGCCTACAGACCCCTTTTTAATTGTGTTGTGCCTTATGGTCGCCTACAGACCCCTTTTTAATTGTGTTGTGCCTTATGGTCGCCTACAGACCCCTTTTTAATTGTGTTGTGCCTTATGTTCGCCTACAGACCCCATTTAAATTGTGTTGTGCCTTATGGTCGCCTACAGACCCCATTTTAATTGTGTTGTGCCTTATGGTCGCCTACAGACCCCATTTAAATTGTGTTGTGCCTTATGGTCGCCCAAGCACACCAGCGATCCGACCAGGCCACACTGATACCTCCTAGTACCTAGGATGCTTTTCAGCCCACTCTGAACCTATCCACTCCTGCCTACCTTAGGCTAGACCCACCCTATCTGACTGTATCCTCCCCAACACACAGCCCCGCCCATCATACAATCATGCCCATAGCGTCCTGCAAGCTCACCGCTGCCACCACCACGCTGCTCACTCTCATCGCTACTCTCACTGCTCTCAAACTCTTTATTCCTATCCATCCTCTCTTCCCCACATCACCTAGCCCACTCCCCTACCACAAGCATCTCGCTACCACGGACTCCACACTAACCATGCCAAATCGTACACCTTGTGTCGTAAGTATGCATAGACTAGAAAGACTTAGAGCCCGCACACGGACCACAGAATGTAGCACACTACCCCTTCCCACAGAACTCAGAAACTACAGACTGAGCTCCCGCACCACCTCAACACGTCGCCCCCACACAGGATACCCACTCTCTCACAGTCCACCACCCACTAACCTTGCCACACCCCGCAATTCCACCTCACATAACATATCAGATACGACCACCACTCGCACTTCCACAAACAAGCCACACACACCCCACATCAAATGTGCACACCTCAATGTCCGATCACTCCCAGCTCATGCATCTGATATTCATGACCTCAGCATCAGGCCCAGCCGTTACACTTGCACTACCACCTGGCTTCTCCATACTCAGACAGGATAGGCCAGATCGAACAGGAGGCGGAGTAGCACTCATCTACAAAGAGAACCTCCAGCTCCGACCTGTCAGTCACCCCCCGACCAATAACTCTGACCTCTTATCGGCCAAACTCACACTGTCACCCAACAGCACCATCAACATTCACCTACTATACCGCCCCCCAGGCAACACCCTAGACTCCCAGGACAACATCATTCACATTCTCAGTAATAATACCAAAAGCTCCACCAAAACCCTTCTACTAGGTGACTTCAATCTCGGTCTCAACGACTCCAAGGACAAATCGGAAGCCTCCCTCACCAAGGAACTCATTGACCTGGGCTTCACCCAAAAAATAGAAAGTCCTACTCACATCAAAGGCCGCATCCTTGACTGGATTGCAGACCTTAACTGCCTCTCCACTATCACCTCCAACTTCTCACTGCCTTGGACGGACCACAACTGCATCGAGTTCTCTATTCCTATCACCAAAAACCACAAAACTCTGACCCCTGCTAATGCTGCACAAGTCAGAAGCTCTAAAAAACTCATAGAGGAGAACCTGCGCCCATACCTCAATGCCCCTGAGTTAGCTCCTCCATTTGCTAATGATCCCAACATCCTAGCAGACATCTACAAAGATGTCCTCACCAAAGCTATCAATGAAATAGCACCACTTGAATGGAAAAAAGAGAAGAAATCCCTACACACCAACTCATGGTTTACAGAAGAGCTGCATTCTATGCGGTCCCACAAAAGAGCAGCACTAAAAAACTGGCAATCTGACCCCTGCACCAATACCAAGAACAAAATCAATTTAATCTCCCACCAATACAAGACAGTTATCACCGATGCCAAAGCCAAAGCTTTCAACACACGAATCTCCAATGCCAAATCACACTCCAAAGAGATCTTCGCCATTTTTAATGAGCTCATCTCCCCCCTAATACACCGGACGAAATAATCAAAAATGAAACTTGGTGTACCAGCATTCAAGCTGCCATGCTACACAAAATTGACCTTCTCCAAAAAAAAATCAAAGACCACTGCAAAGCACTTCCTCAACAGACAGGATCTAAACCTAGCAACACCCCACCCACCTCTTCCAAGCGCACCATACCTGATTTCTCCTTCAGAGACATCACTGAATCAGAAGTTATTAACCTACTAAAAAACCTCAAACCCTCCCCCTGTAAAGGCGACATCTGCCCACCCAAACTAGTCAAGGACTGCGCAGACTGCTTTGCGCCGCTCTTCACGGCATTCATCAATGCGTCCTTTAAAACAGGCATCGTCCCAGCTAACCTCAAAGAGGCATGGGTCCGGCCTCTCCTAAAAAAACCTACTCTCGACCCCCTACAACCTAACAACTACAGACCAATAACCACAGTGCCTTTTTTGCTTAAATTACTGGACAAAGCCGCACACTGCCAAATCCAACACTTTCTGGAAACCCACTCCATCCTCGGGACTAGGCAATCAGGCTTCCGGAAAGGACATGGCACAGAAACAGCCCTGGTAGATCTGAAGAATCAGATCACCCAAATCATGGACAAAGGCAAGCCTGCTCTTCTGCTCCTTTTAGATCTCTCAGCCGCTTTCAATCTGGTTGATCACAAGACCCTCACCTCACACCTCACACACTCAGCCAACTTCTCCAAAGAAGCAGCCCTCTGGATCTCTTCCTTCCTAGAAGGAAGAGCCATGAAAGTCTTCTCAGGCATCGCCAACGCCACTCCCACGACAATACACTGCGGGGTCCCTCAAGGATCCTGCACTGCACCCACACTCTATAACTTGTTCACCAAGCCCCTCTTTGACAAACTTGACTCATACGGCATTACATACACGAACTACGCGGACGACACACAAGTACTTCTACCCCTTTCAGGATCATACAACGAAGACGCAAAGGCACTCCACACAATCTACTCCGTCATAAAGGCATGGATGGCAATTAATGGCCTCTGCCTCAATGGTGACAAGACTGAAATCATGATACTAGGTCAACAGAACACCCTAGACAAACTTGAAAAACTATACGCCAACTTCTCCATTGACAACTCCATCATCCCCGTATCCACAGCCGTAAAGACCTTGGGAGTATACCTTGACTCCTCTCTATCCATGACCAGACAAGTCAGCGCAATCACTTCTGCTTCCGCACACACCATCAAGCTCATAAATGCCATCAAGCCCTACCTCTCCAAACCTAATTGCCTCTCTGTAGCTAGAGCAACCATTGGAGCCAAATTGGACTATTGCAATGCACTCCTAGCAGGCACATCTGCCAAAAACATAAACAGACTACAAGTCACGCAGAACAATGCTCTTCGGGCCGCTCTTAGTATCCCAAGAAGAGAGCATATCACACAGGCCAGGCACTCAGCCCAATGGCTCCCGGTCAAAGAACGGATCACTCTCAAAATCCTCAAACCTTCCTCCTCCCGTCCTACCAGGACGCAATACTCTAACCTAATCTGCATCCCACTCATCAAAAAAGCCAAAGCCGGAGGACTAAGTTTCCCCTACATTGCAGCCAAGACCTGGAACGCCCTCCCTGCAGACATTAGAGCGGAAAACTCTCTTCCCATTTTTCGCAAGAAGTTGAAAACTTCATTCCTTGCAAAATAACTAAAACGCTCAGGAATCCATGTAAATATACTGCATCTCTATTGTATACATGTCCACTGTAATTTTTGTATTATATGTAATTACTGTACCCTATGTAACTAAGATTTTGCCTGTAACAAGCGCCGCGATGCCTCCGGGCTGACGCGCGCTCTACAAATTTGAATAAATAAACAACAACTACAGAACTCAATCCGACCTTGTGGGTCGTTATCACACATTAATATGCACATGTGTACCTTGGTGGGTGACACACCTTTGGAACCAAGTTACTAAAAGCTTTATCATTCGAATACGGAAGTGGGGATGACCCCACTGGCTGGAAAGGCCATACCGGGGATACAGGGGCCACATCGGCAGATGATTACAGGGAAGTCCCTATTTGTCCAGTCGCCCAAGGTGGAGTGCACTCCACTAGCCGGTAAAGCTGTGCCCAGGTATACCAGGAACCACATTGGCTGTTGTCTTGCCAGCAGGTCTCTGGCCTCTGGTTTGGGATGGTCCTCCAGCTTGGCTGGGTGGTCTTTGTCCCTTGCGGCAGACCGTAGTCTGGAGTCTTTCGGCCCCCTCTCACCTGTGCAGATTCGGGCAAGGGAAGAACACTCTCCTTGCGTTCCTCACCTGGTGAGAAACTGCTGAATGGCACGGGGTGGACCCGTGCCAGGTTCCCTCGTCAAGCAGGAGTTCTTCCTGGCTACCGCCGTGGTAGCAGCCCCATCTTGTTGAGGTTTCCTGCTGCAGGAATTGGCAGATTCTGTGATCAGGGCCACACAGTGCTCAGGTCCTCCCTCTGCTTGTCAGATTGAGCTTGTGCTGATACAGTGGCGGCAATGGCCGCACTTTGGCCAGGCTCCCCAGTCAGGATCTCTTTCTGGCTCGCCTCTTGCCTGGCCACACGAGCACTCTCTTCGGGGAGAGCCATGTCCTGGCTAATGTTGTTGCATACTTGTAGTGTCCCCCAGGCGGGAGGTGACTGTGGTGGGCTCTGGTGTATGCCCCCTGCAGCAGCAGAGCATGCCGCACAGCTATTCTTGTGCTAGTGGTGGCTGGGATGTACCCTGCTGCGTGACCTGCTCCTGGCCCTTCAGCCACAAGGATGAGCAGAGTCACAGTCACAGTGGTGGCTTGCGTGAATCCTTTGCGGTGTCGGTTGTTTCTGCACCATTCTTCTCTCCCAGACAGGAGCTGACGGCAGCCTGTTTGAGTCAGGCTCTCGATCATCGCTCACCTCTCTGACTGCATGAGCACTCTCACCGGGGAGAGCCACGGTCAGGCCAACGTCATGGCAGGAGGTCGCTGTCACAGTGATGGGTTGCAGCTGAAGCCAGCCTGTTTGGGCCAGGTTCTCATTCATTGTTCCTCTTCTGCGTGTCCGCACAAGCACTCACCATGGAGAGCCACGGTCATGCCTGGCAGGGATTCATGCTGCTTGAGTGCAGGATGAGCTGGGGTCCATGTCGTGCCATCTGCGGGCTCCCTCCCAGGTGGGAGTGCCCAGTTACTGTAGCGGCATGGGCAGCTCTTCTCCTAAGCCTCTCCCCCAGGTAAGAGCTGCTTGAGGCAGTGCACCTCTCACCCCTATGGGAGTGACTTGTCCGAGGCAGTGCAACTCGCCCCCTGATGGGAGTGCCTTGCGTGAGGCAGTGCACCTCTCCACCTCGCAAGAGTTTCTGTATTAAGTGTCCAGAGGGGTAGGGCGCTCCTCTGTCTTTGCCCCAGGCAGGTGTTGAAAGTGCTGTTGGGGCGTGCGCCGTCTGGTCTCCCCCAGGCAGGAGTACCAAATATCCTTGTAGCGGCATGGGCTGCCTGCTCCCACCCAGGCAGGAACACTAAAAGTCAATGTGGTGGCATGGGACGCCTGCTCTCCCCCAGGCAGGAGTATAGCGGCATGGGCCGCGTGTTCTTGCCCAGGCAGGAGCTTATGCCGTTGGTGGAGCAGCACTGGCTGCTTTTTTCTCCCCTTGCAGGAGCATACCCACTTGGTGGCGCAGCACGGGCTGCTTTCCTCCCCCTGGCAGGAGTATGTCGGATTGATGGGACAGCACAGGCTGCACGTCTCCCCCAGGCAGGAGTGTTATGGCAAATGGAGTATTATTGCAAATGTAGCAGGAGCATATGGCTGGCACGCAGAGGACATACTGCTCCCTCCTATGTCGTCACCCAAGGCAGGAGACTTACTGCTCACTCTCTTTTTCTTTTTCTTTATATGCAGTGCCGTACACGGGCCGTTCTGCTCTCTCTCTCTCCCTCAGGAAGGGGAGATTCTGATTTGCTGTCCCCTTTCTCGCTGGCAGCGACCGCGGCACATTTTCTCCTCCAGAGCAGGCAGCTTCCTCGCTCCCCCAGTGGGACCTTGGATGAGTGGTCTCCCTTCTGCATACGGTGGCAGCCGCACCCCACCAGCACACCCCTCCATCTGGCGCAGGCGCGGGGACAACGTGTCCTGCTTCCACTTTTGCCTCTTTTTTTTCTTGTGATGACCAGCCGCATGTGTGGGGCTGGAGACCTCGTTGGCAGTTGTTATGGGGGACCAGGCTCTCCGCCATTGTGGTAGAGCCACTACTGTTGGGGAAGCCCGATGGGCCCCTTGCCTGTGCTGGGTTGAGGCGCAGGAATAATGACATGGGCACCGCTTTCTGTGTCCAACTGCTGAGAGAGACCGCTTGGCTCTTTTATTAGAGTGGACCACGTGTCTTCATGGCTCTGGCCGATAACTTAAGCTGCCGGGCCGTTATTCCCCAATCAAGCCCCTGGAACGGAGGATGAATGCCACATTTAAACACATTTCATCGGAAAAAATAGAGGGGGGAGGGTTGAGGGTATTATTTAAGGTGGGTGAATGTGAGGGGGGTTGCGGGTCGTTCTCCCCCATATTATTTTTCTTAACTGTGTTACAATTCGAAGAAAACAAATGGATGTTTTTTGACTCACATTAAATGTTGTTTTCACAGAGATCTAGAACATTTACTGTGTGGACTCTTTTACTGCCACAGATCACTCATATACAGTCTTTGGAAATATTCTGTTAAAGCATCTACAGATATGGGCTAGGTACCATGATGTACTTTCAGAGACGCGGCTGTGGCTTAGAGAAGTGCTGGTGGCATCTGAAACACGCTTAACCTATTTCTGACCTACTGTTTGTATATCATGGGTAGAGAGAGCAAGCTGTACTCAGCCTAATGGACAGGTGTATTATCTTTTAAGTGCATGGAGTGAAAAAATGGTTTAATGTTAACCGAAAAAAAGAAAAACAAATCGATTTAGGAAGACCGCTCAAAGACCTCTCAGAGCGATCTTTCAAAATCAAACTGTCATGCCCCTGTCACACACGAGAGCGCGCATGGGCTGACCGGCGGGGCCAGGTAAGAGAAGTCATGGGAGCATGGAGCATGGTACGTGTTATTTTGTGTGTGTGTATCTGTCGGTGTGGGAGAGGACGGGAAATGTTTGTGTTGGAGGGGCGGGGAGCGGGTCAAAATGTGTTTGCGTGGGTGAATGGTGGAAAGTGAGGGGGAATGTTTTGGGCTTGGAAGGGGTGGCGGCAGAAGATGAAAGGGGAGTTTTGTAGGGTGAAATCTACCGAATTGTTTGAAATCCAGCTGCCGTGGGAGAGGGTGGGTGTGGGTGCCTTGGGAGGGGTCACCTTCTTGTGGGACGGGGGGTTTGGAGTGTAATATCTCGGCATTTTGGATGAATATCGTGTATGATGTGGGAGTAGACTATGTCACCCTGCAAAATTCAAGTGATCATGAAATATGCAATGTGGTCTCAATGGAGATGTTATTGACTCCATTGGCGTTAGTAATAGTGTGCAACAGGGGTGTATGCATACCCCATTTCTTTATAGCTTATATGAACATGGGCTAGCGCGGACGTGAGAATGTTCCCTGTATGTGTGGCAAGCACATTGTCACCTTTCTGTATGCGGCCAGTGCTGTGTTAGTGGCACATGCAATATCACTGGGGGGAACTACTGAATGTATTTAATGCCAGCATGGATATGATATTCTGGACCTTTTGATTAATGTAACTAATTCTAAGGCAATGGCGTCAGGTGATGAACCCAGTGAAGGTTATTTTTCTTTTTGATAAAACAAAACAAAAGGTGGAGAGCGTTAACGATTTTGATCATCTTGGAGGAAAGAAAGTTTAATAACTTTTCTACTGGGACAATTCTTGTGGGCGCTTTTATTGCAGGCAAATGTTGACATAACTAGATTTAGGGCCTGATTCATGGAAAAATGTGCATTAAGCCCGCAAACCCAAAATGACTTTGTGCATCATAAGATTTTCTGCGTGATCTGCCTATTCATACAATTGTTCCTGCAAAGTAACCCTATTCACAAGTAGAGGCCGGAATGCCCATGGCACGCCCCCACGCATAACAATTACTGCAGTGTATCCAGACCTTTGTGCACTCTACGACCTCAAAGTATTGCACTCCGGCAATACTGAATGCAAACCCCTACAACCAAGGAAAGCACCCCAATGACACTGCATAGGGCCCCCCATAACTATTCCCTCAACATGCGTGCCATGTATCAAAAAGGTAGTCATTTCCTGGTAAATATGCGTGTAAACCCCTGTAAACGGCGTCTGCACCCCGCTACACTGCTTACGCACACCCCTAACTTCGATCAGAACCCTGACTGTGTGCATGCACCCCTAAATCCAAGTTCTGATTTTACCTTTGTAGAGGAGCAGCTGCATGCCTCTGCAGGAATCCCTGCCCCCCTACCTCCCATATGTTGGAAACCTGAGATCCTGCCATGTTTGACACCAGCAGTTGTGCCAATACCGCAGCGTGTGTTCGAGAGAAGATACCCATTGAGACAACCATACCGAATTTATCCCCGAAGGCTTGACAACTTGAGGGAGGATCTCCCTGAAGGAATATGAGAAGGAGCACAGTAGAAAGGCCACTGAT
The DNA here is from genome assembly GCF_040938575.1 of Ambystoma mexicanum. Classification (NCBI taxonomy): domain Eukaryota; kingdom Metazoa; phylum Chordata; class Amphibia; order Caudata; family Ambystomatidae; genus Ambystoma; species Ambystoma mexicanum. The sequence goes on from NC_090929.1 coordinate 1,096,055,270, forward strand.
GTCACAAAAGAGTATGTACGACGTCCCGAGATACTGGCTGAAGAAAATGTATAGATCTTGAAGAGACTAATGATGAAGTAAAGAATCAACTGAACTTTCAAATACGATAAAGGAGACCACACGTGTATGAAGTGCTGCAGAAAATCAAGCATTCGATAATTGTAAAGATGCGGAAACGCAAGGTAGACTAAGTCATCATAGAAGCTTGCTATACGTAGTGAATAGGGCACAGTCAAAGCCGCCATTGTATAGAAGCTGGACATCAGTATCATGAATTTAGTAAGTCAACACCAATAAAGTGGGAAGGGAAAAATGTGTTGCAGCAAGAATAAGTAGAATAGTGGAGCTGCAAGACAATGTTGTCTGGATTGGAGTCAAGACTGAAATAGCCAAGATCACCTATCTATTCTGGAAAGGAGTGAACATGCGAAGAATGAATCATCCCTTGTTAAGGTGGAAAGAAAGAACACCAAGAGTGCCATGTTTAATTCATTTAGAGCATTTTAAACCTGCAAAATTGACAAAATCATGGTCTCTTTTCACATGAGCCAAGGATGAAAATAGAGTTTGAACTTGGAGTCCCAGAACATAATAGTGAATGCTCTCACTCCCAAGTATTCTAAAAGACAAGGATACTTTGCAAGGTCAAGTTCAAAGACAATCTTCATGGCAGGTAGCATTGGCGATGAGAGATGCTGGGCTAATTGGGTGGGGAGGTAGTGTCATGCCCCATCTCCTTGCACCTGGGTCTGGGCTTACGTGCTGCTAACTTAACTGAATGTTCCAGACCTGGCACTAGCGTGCGAACCAATTGAAGTGGTCCATATAACAAAGGACTTTATAGTTTGAAAACCAAAGAGAAACTGTGTCTCTAATGTTTTTGAAGATTACATGTTTTAGAGGTAGGCATATGTTATCCACCTGATAGTGGACAACCAATCACAAGCCTAGTTCCTGTAGAAAGTGTATTTATATGTTCTCCTTAAACCAATCCCGAACCTTGGTAGGTTTTCATTATTTTCACATAGTACGTCACCTCTGACATTTTTTATATAATATCTATGATTTGTGCAAAGATCGCTGAGAGAACCTGAGCGTACGTCCGTTGATGTTCGTTGTAAACTCCCTGTTTTAGATAAGTGTTAATAAAACAGTACTTTGCCATCTTCCTGAGTTGGTTTGGTTATTTGGATTTGGAATTATTCTGTGTGATCCCGTCCATTACATATGCACGTTCCTAAAGGGCCCTAAGCTCAACTTTGCGCTGTGACTCCTATGCGCATGGATCTTTACACCTACCTTCAGGTGGCAGTTGGCTCACAAGATTTGCGCAGTGATTTCCCCGACGTGAGGTTGCACAGTCACACCATTAATATGCTTGGTTCAGTGCAGCTGTGGGCGTTGCGATTGATTTGCGCGGGCCTGTCCCTCGCCACGTCCTCAATGTGCCTTGTTATTCCTCTTTCTGCATGGTCCTTCCTCTACTTTGAGCTCTGCATAGTCCCAACCCACCCTCTGCATGGAGTCTCACGCAACACGCTTGACTACACACAGGACACGTAGGACCTGCTAAAGGGCCCTGCAGTGCACAGATTTTTCCTGCAAAGTCGTTTCCATGAATCGACGAAGGGTGTGTTTGCGCACTGAATGGCCAGTAAAGTCCAGATTTACCCCGCAAAGCATTCCATGAATCAGGACCTTAATGGTTTATTTGGCAAGGATGTTGTTGATCTATCTCTGAAGATATACCAAGCAGAAGGTGTTGCAATGGTAAAACATACTGCTGGATTTTGGGAACTATGCAACATACACAAATACATAATCTATGAAGCGTGCAGAATAGAAGAGATTTTGACAGTTCTTGGGTGCGGTGGGTTGCGCGTTTCACGCCTACCATGGCGGTACTGCTAGAACTGGACGAGCGCAGTCGAAGTGAGAGTCTATTCTAGGATCGTTCCTATTTGTATTTGTATTTTGTATTTTATTTATTTATATAGCCCGCCGGGCCCGAAGGCATCTGGACACATATCATAGGAGGCAAAGTTGCGATTACATACATGGGAATAGGAGCCTCTACCAGCTTACAACAGACGTGCAGGTAAGGCTCCGGAGGGACGCAATATATACAGTATAGACTAGTATGCAGTAAGCACAGGCAGAAAAGTTATGCAGACAGATCCTCAAGCCAATAGTGCATCGGAGTACAGAAGGTTCAACAAGAAAATATGCATAAGAGGATAAATTATCTGCATACAAGGAGAAGGGTGCAAACGCATTATCTGGATACAGTAGCGTCCTTCTGTTGATGAATATTTGGCAAATCCAGAGGTCTTGCTATCAAAATGATCAGGGAAAAAACGTTGCAGTCTTCATGAAAATATCCATAGAGGCTGAATTACACGAGGAATGGTTTTGAGATAATGGCCATGGGAGAGTGGTTTGATAATCCGTATGTAATTTCAGCAGGGCCCACACGTGGGGCTGTGGAGGAGTTGTCCTTCCAGTGTGGTGTGGAATTCGAAGCAAAGACTCTATTAAAAGTACCACAACACGTTTATATTTCACGTTCTGCCGCATTGGGGCTCTCCGCTTAACTCTAGAATGATATGTTCACACTCCCATGTACGCAGCCTGCGGTGCCTCGAGGCAGCTGATTCTGTAGAAGCGCACCTTAGAAATGTCTTTAAGCTCTAGATCATTTAATCATTCGTGGCATTTTGATCAGCTATCAATGTTTGCTGTCACGGGTAAGCGGAAACAGAAAGCCTGGGAGGAGCGTGTGTCTGTGTATGGGGGGAGTTGGGTACGCATAATAACAGCACAGGCGTTTGGGCGCTTTTTGTCTTTTTTGCCGCCCATTATAGGAGAACTGAGGAAAACACACTTGCCCAATACCGAAAATGAATGGCATTGGACATTTTAGGGGTGGAATTCTTTAATGATCAGTTATTCGCAGACCATCTCCTCTGGTATATTATGGAGCCGTTTTTAGTGGCAATTTTCTTATCAGGCAAAAATACTGTTAGTCTTATGGTTGTTTGTTATTCATGAAGTCATTATTGCAGGAGTCGTGTGTTGTTTGACGTGGTTTTATTTGTTTTGGAACTATTAGCTTATGTAAATGGCGGCTGCATTATTTATAGAAATGTGTTTCTGTACACTTTATGGGTTATGAGAAAATAACTCTTGGCTGACTAAGTGCATTCAGAAAATGAAATCTAGGGAAATATATTTTTTGGGGGCTAGGGTTGTGCTAATGCCATCTCTTCTGCCGTCCCAACACCTGCCTATTCGAAGTCCATTGCAAGTTAAAGCCATTTAAACACCAACCCTGCCCTTTAGACAATTCAGTAATGTTTCGCCCAAGGCAAGTGTAGCACTACAAAAGTTCAGCAAACAAAAAAAAGACGTCCCAGTGCCTCAGGTAAGCCTCTTGAACACACACAGAAGGCTTCCGGTGTACACTCCGATGTACACTCGTTCCTCCCCCGAGTTGCAGCGCCGCACACAAGGAAGGCCCTCCCCCTCCCTCTTTTCACCACCAGCTGCCTCCCCATGTGCCCAAGCCCACCATATGGCCAAAAACAATAACAATTCCCCCAGCGCGGCCAGGATCTGACTTAGCCTACAGCCAGGCCGCGATGCCATTACTCACTATGGGCCCTATCTCAAATGCAGTGTTGCCTGCACTCAGGACAGTGAGCTCGCCCTCCACAGGAAACAACGGTGCTGCTCATCCTCCAAAAATATCTGTGGTTGTCCAAGCAAATTTTCCGGACCTCCAAAGTTAGATGTGCATTTCTAGTGATCTAGCCAACGTCGACGTTCCCAGGAGCGGCGCACCAAAAAGTGATCCTGAATGCATAACGAGATCATGGATTCATTAGGTGCCCCAAAACTATTACTGTGGTGATTTGGTGCAGTATAAAAGCATAGTAAAATAAGATTCAGGGTATCTAGCGAGCAGAAGTTATGTGTTCCTTAAACGCTATCATTATTTGAACGTATAGAATTTACGAAATACTATATGTCCCTTTCTCAAATGATTCCTGTGTGCCATCCTTCCTTGGGAAAGTGGATCCCCGATAAACTGAGTGCACATTCCTAAACAGTATTAACAGTGTGTTAAAAAATTGTTAATGTAGATGTGTGCATCTGATGCTTGCTTAACCTGGCTGGATTGACACTCAACAAAAATCATAAATAACTGAATAACATCACCATTATTATTGATATCTTATCAAGCCTTTGCTTGATCTGTTGACTAGTCTGGGAGTCCAATATACCAGCTACGCTGATGATACCCAGGTTGTTCTTCAGATTAGCAGACTCTTTAAGAAAGACCTTTGTGCTATTAACACCATCTGCAACGCCATACAGAATTGGATGGCCCGTAGCTCTCTAGCCCTCAATTGTAAGAAGACCGAACTCATGATCGCTGCCACCAAAAATAGTCGTAGTAAGCTTACATCTGACTACTTCAGTTTTTTTATTGCAGGTCATAGTATTTTGGTCTCCAAGAAGGTGAAAACCTTAGGAGTGGTCCTGGATGAGGAATTGTCCATGAAGCCCCACGTATCTCACATTCGGTCTGCATGTGGTTTTATCCGCAAGCGCATACAATATATTCGTCCTTTTATCACCACTGAAAATTGTGCTCTGCTTTCCACTGCCTTAATCAGCTCCATGCTGGATTGTTGCAACAGTTGTTGGCCGGCACCAGCACTCTTAACATCAGAGCCCTCCAGGTCACGCAGAACAATGCTGTATGCACCACTTTCCAGCTCTCTCGGCGTACACATGTCTCCGCATTTAGGAAAGCGTTACATTGGCTTCCTGTGAAACAAAGGATCTCTCACAAAGTCCTTACATTGGCTCACAAGTGCTTGTCCCGTTCATGTCCAGCCCACCTATCTGATCGTACAAAAAATAACATGACCACCAGAAATCTTCGATCATCTGCAGCACCTACCCTCATCCAACCCAGATTTAAACTGGTGTGTTTTGAGGGGGACCAGCTTTGATGTTCAAGCTCCACTTCTCTGGATCTCTCTTCCTGATTCCATACGCCCTATGGACAATTGTTTCTCATTTAAAGAGGCCATTAAGACTCATCTTTTTAACCTCAGCCCTGATTAAAGAGTCTTTGGGCCTCATTATGAGGTGGGCGGTAAGGGATTACCGGCACCGGTAAGGGCAGCAGTGCCGGTAATCCCTTACCGCCCTACTACGGGTTCCCTTTGCGGGTCCTTCCTTAATGCCTGTTTTTTTCAGGCATTAAGGCCAGGACCCGCAAAAGGACTCTAGAGCTAATAACTGTACTGCAATTTGCGGTACCGTTATTACCGCCTTCCCCATTCCCATTGAGCCCTATGGGGGCTCAAATGGGAATGGGGAATGGCCCTGGTGAATGAGGAATTACCGGTCCCACCAACCTTGGAATGGACCGGTAATTGCTCCATTCACCAGGGCGGAGTCGGAATGAGTTTGGAGGCAGCCATGGCGCTAATAGTGCCATGGCTACCTCCAACCTCGTAATGAGGCCCTTTTTTTTTTCTTCACTTGCTCCTCACTGGTCTGATCTCTTAGCCCGTTGTGTGTGTTGTCTTGTGTTATATGCGCCCTGAGGTCTACGGGCATGAGGCACGGTACAAAAATGTAAATAAATAAATATGATATGACATTTATAACGCGCCTATATACAAGTGTTTCAAGGCGGGACGGGGCAAGGGAGGGGGAACAGAGGAAGACAGAGACAACGATCTTACTATGCCAGATGACATTGAGATTGCGCAATTGCCATAGTGGTATATTGCCATAGTGTTGCACCAGGATACTGCAACCTGTTGCTCGCCAGATGTTTTGGATTATGCTGCCCATGATCAAGGGCAAAGTGGAGCAAGGTAGATTAAGGCTGCGGCACTTGTGCTTTTTCACTGGCAGAATTAGGCTTGGTGGACCACTCAGTGTTACCCCAATGTTAGACTGCAAAGCCTTTGGGTATATGCAGTGGTCGAAGTGTACGAAAAGAAGTAGTGGAACTATGTTCCCTGCTGGCCTGCACCCACTGCCCACAAACGCCATCCCTGTGCACCCTCCCACACACAATACAAACCCCAAAACACATGCGCCTGCTCTTTAGGTGAATGTTCAGTGCATTGCACTGAAAATGCAAGTTTCAATTTCTTCCTACACTTTTATTTTAAAATGAAACCATTCCACAACGGTTTCTTTTTAAAATAAAAGTATAGGAACAGTAACATTTTATTTAAAAAAGTAGAGGAGCACCGCTCCCGACCGCTCCCTCTGACTTCGACCACTGGGTATATGTCAGTAAATGCCCACAGGTCACCATAGGGTTACACAGACTTTTAAACAGAGGTACCACACTGGATTGAAGGGTAAACCTGCGTACACTTGTAGCTCGAGGAACCTCTCGCTCCACGACCCGTAAATCACCTACACTTTGCTTGGGATTTTTTCAGGGCTGGATACCCTTGAGAACAGTAGCCACGCTAAATTGTTTGGGATTCGCATAAAATGGCAGGACTCTGCTTGAACTTTTTGTATCCAGAGTTACAACACTATAGCGAGGATCTGGGAACCACGCATGAAGGGGAAGTACAAAGGTCCTCATTAAGAATGTTGTGGAGCAGGAAATAATGGGTGATACCAGAATTACTGCCACCTTTACTGCTCTGTCATATGCCGAGTTCGGTCTTGGAGTGGAGGATTTCCCTCCAGCATCCTGTTGGCGTTAAATCCTCCAACTTTCTTCCGAAAAATCAGCAAAATCAGTGTCTTTCCCGCTGCAGTAATTCTACCAAAATCCCCATGGAGTCCTATGGACCCTAAAAAATGGGGACTTATTCCACCTACCACTACTTGGTATGGTATGGTATTGTTTATTTATAAAGTGCCTAGACACAGGCAAGTGGGGAGAAAACAAACAGTCGCTCAGAGCCCTTGAAATTCTGAGGCGTTAATAGTCTGCACAGGCAGAGTAAGTGCATACAATACATTTAACAGTTTGAGATACTGCAAATAGGCCTGACGGCGACTCTGCCGATTATACTAGTGTAATTAAGGGGTGGAGACAAGGGAGGACAGAAAGACAATCTTCAGCACGGAGCGTACAGATCATGCAAGTGCACTGACAATAACAGGGAGGGGGAGGTCTAAGTGCACCCGGTCGGTGGAGACTGGGGTAAGTGCAGAGAGAACTACTCTCTAGGGTTATTTCCCAGTGCAGTAAATGTTGGTGGGGTGTAGGGCCCTGAGGAAAGTGCGAAAGAGGACTGGAGGGGTCCGGGGACCTGTGAGTCTCTGAGGTAAACCAGGCGGCGAGTCAGCTAGCTGTGAAGGATGAGGCAGGAGAGAGGGAAAGAGAAGAGAGCTGGATTAGAAGGGTAGAGGGAGAGAGAAGGAAGAGGAGAAGAAGAAGGTCTTGAGGAATTTCTGGAATTTAAGAAGATCAGGCTCAAGATGGAGGGGGGCAGGGAGGCTGTTCAAGAGGGAGGCACCTGCTGAGGATAAGGATCTTCCTCCAAATCTCTTTTTCGAGAACTGGCTCACTCGCAGAAGGTTGGAGGTAGATGAGTGGAGGGCTCGAGAGGGACATTTAATCTGGCACTAAATCCTCCAGACCAAGTGCCAGTAACAGTGATTCTGTTTGACAGTATTCTGGCAGATTGACCACCAGAATACCGCCACACTCATAATGAGATCCTGCAAGCGTGACTGGTGAACACTATCTAAAGACATACGCCATTCCCTTTGGGTCTCAGAAATCGGAATCTGAATCTCACATGTCACGAGTCAGTAAAATCAGGCTTTTGTGCCACAGATCGCAAGCCCAGGTGCTACAGAGAAGTCAGTGAGTCAACCAGGACGGAGCTTTCCCTCGGTGGGTAGATACTGTTCACTCCCTCTCCTGGGTAGTGAAAACAAATGACCAAAGCAGAGGTGGACTTGTAGCTGTGTGGCTAGCGCATCTCATCAGTTGCACCCAAACAAGTTGCACTCCATTTAGCAGGCGCATTTAAATGTTTGCATTATACCTATATGCACATGCAAGCCTCCTTTTTCACCAACTTTGCACATTCGCGCAAATAAGGGGGCATTTCTGGGCATTTCAATGCACATCCCAAATTCACAAACGAGATGCATAGTGGCATGTGCAGAAAAGAAACACATTCCTCTGGGACTCTTGGAAACAGGTGTAGGGGATGCACAATGCATGCCAGGGTCAGTTCTGACTTTGTCATGCATTCTTCTATCCCCAAACAGGGCCAATGACAGGGCCTTTAATGGCCTGTCACTATGAAATGCTCTACCAGCACCCACATGGTTGCTGAGAGCCAGTCATACATTAGTAAGGGTAGAGCGCTCCCAGCACGGATGCATGCAAGGGAGCTGGCCAGTGCATTTTTTGTGCTTCCGCACAGCCTCCAGAAATGCACAGATCCCCTTTGTGAATAAGGTAACTTTTGCATTTCATAAAGTGGCGCAAGAAATAAAAGCACACCCTCTGCACTTTTTGTTTAACTTGCACCACTTCTCGAGAATCTGTCCCTAAGTGTCACCTTTGACAGTGTAACAATGGACCTCTTTACGGTTACCAAAGCAGCAGGGCTCAAGTCAAGGTTACACGGGGGGGGGGCGGAATCCACCCACTTTATTTTGAGGGTGGACTCAGTCCCCCCTTCAGCTAATATGAGAAACATTGAAAGTCCTCTTTGAATTTATAATGATATGTTATTTATAAAGCGCCTTAACCCAAAGCGCTTTAAAGAGCACATATTTACATACAATATCACTCAACCGAAATGGGTACTTATTTATCGACCTCGGAAGGATGAAAGTCTGAGTTGGTCTTGCCAGGATTCGAATTGCGACTTGCAGATCACGCGCAGATCGCAGCAGCGAACGCTCAACCCGCTGAGCTATCTTAACGGCCTATTTATGAACTAAAGCCGACGTCAGGTTTGCAGGCGGGACACTACTACACTTAATAGGTGACACCACTGCACTAGATAACCTGATGAAAAATAACAAACTAAAAGTGAAATGTCCCATGTCGGTACTGCAAGTCCCAGAGAAAACATTTGTATTGTTTCTTGGAGTTTAAAACATGCACACCTTTTAAAGTTTTTAAATATACTATTAGAAGAATATATTCTCTCTTGATTTTGTGTGTGTGTTGATTTTATGAAAGGAAAATGCCATCCGCTCTGTTCAATTTCGGTGGTTATGCAAAGCCAAATTTAATGAAATGTGCATATTTCGCCTCGATATGCTAATTTCTGGCAACGTCACATCCCATTGCATTTGTTGATGAGTCCCCCAATTACATTTTTAAGCCTTGAACCCTGCAAAGCAGTAGAAGGATGGAGCATTCCTGCACAGAATACATACATCCATCCAGTGGTCAAAGTGTAAGAAAAGAAGTAGTGGAGCTATGTTCCCTACCGGCCTGCCCAGCCCCTCACAAACCCCATCGCCCTGCCCCCTCCCACACACAATACAAACTCCCAACCACATTTGACTGCAGTTTAAGGGAATGTTCAGTGCAGTGCACTGAAAGTGCAAGTTACAACCTCTTCCTACACTGTTATTTTAAAATGAAACCATTCCGGAACGGTTTCTTTTTAAAATAAAAGTATAGGAGCTGTAAAACTTAATTTAAAAAAGTATAGGAGCAACGCTCCCGTCCGCTCCCGCTCACTTCGACCACTGCATCCATCATATGTCTTTAAAATCTTTTCAACAAAATGCTAGTAGTCAGACTAGTTGACCCTGCCATACAGGAAAACCAACACTGCTTATACAACAATGTATTAGCTATGATAGATTATTTATAACGCGCTTAATACCCAGAGGTTTCTAATTGCGGACCGAGAATCGAACCTGTGGTTCACTGTGTCTTCTTGCTTTCAAGTCGAGCACGTCACTGAGCTATCCTCCCGAGGTATCCTCCTGGTACAGAGCTCAGTAATGCAGATCTGTCTGCTGGAATGACAATACTGGCACAGTTGTATGAGTTGGCACTGGGCATAATAAGGCAGCGCTAGGAGCTGGTACTGAACAGACCCAAGTGTCACAGTCACAACCCCCTTACACTCATATCGTACTTCCAGCCTGTAACCCTCAGGATTCGCATCTGATGCCTCCTCTATGCCACTAATAATGCCTCCACCTTTCTTATCTGGAAACCTGTGCAAGGCCCCCAAAATGGCTGAAGTGCATTACACAACAACACGTTACATCACAGTACATTACATACTAATGCAGTGATACCAGCTGGCACTGGTATTACCAATGCAGTGATACGAACCATAGGTGCCAAGTACACGGGGCAGAGGAGGCAAATGCCCCCTCACTTCCCGGGCCCGGGGGAGCCCAGCAGACTCAAGGCTGAAGCCACCGCAATCATAAATACAACGTTGTTCAGAGGAGCCCGGGAAACTTAGAAAGAAAACCACTGCAATTATAAATACTACTGTGTTGTATTTATGACTGCAGCGACTTTCGCTTTTAGTCCCCAGCCCGGGTGAGCCCAGGAGACTCAAAGCTGAAACCACTGCAATCATAAATACAACGTTGTTGTAGTTATGATTTCCATAGTTTTCTAACCACAGCAATCATAAATACAACAACGTTGTATTTATAATTGCAGCGCCTTTGCTTGTAGGCAAGTCCAAGCAATTATGAATACTTTGCCGGCATCTGGCAGAGTTTTCATAATTGCTGCAACTTTCTTTTCTCGTTTCCCGCACGGGAAACTAGAAAAGAAAGTGGCAGCAATTATGAAAACTGTGCCAGCAGCCGGCGAAGTATTTATAATTGCTCTGCCTTTTATTTTACGTTTTCTGTGCTTCCCTGGGCTTGAGGAGCACCGAAAATGCAAAATGAAAGTGAAGGCAGCCTCTTCTCCATGTTCAGCTCTGCTCTGGCTGCAGTAAGCAAAGCTCCCAGTAGGGGGCCTTTGCTGCTTGATTAGTGCCGCTAGGGCAGAGCTTCACATGAACAGAGGAGGCTGCATGAAATTACAAAATGGATGCTCCTGTGTAAACACATTGAGCTTCGTTTTCTCAAAAGTTTACATAGGAACTTTCTTTAAAAATGTGTTTAATGTATGTTTTTGATTATTGCCCATCTTTTAAGACAATAAAATGTTTGAGCGCTCTATTCCTTTAAGCATAAGGGCTATACATTAATAGATCATCATCATATGGCCTTGGACGTCTGCTTGCATTCACAGTAATTTGGTATTATGGGCCTATGCGCGCTGATATTAACAATACATATGGTGATCCATTCTTGTATGAAATGTATATCACTTTACAGTGATATCATAACCATATTTCTCATAGTGTACTTAGAAACAATGCTATGTGATGCCACTTCCTGTTTTGTCAAGGGGTGAAAGGGTGTGTTCCATCACTTCCTGTGATGTCACTTCAGGGTGGGGTCAAATGACATCACTTCCTGAGGTGTCATCAGAGGTCAAGAGTCGTGTGATGTCACTTCCGCTACCCCTAGCATTTTGATGAAATGACGTCTGACTAAAAGGGTGGATTTCTGACTAGTAGTGTGGTTTAGTTGATGCAGTTCTCCAGAAAGCAGGTAGTTGTTTTCCTAAACAGGAACACGTTGACATGAGACCTTGAAATTGTGGTCAATCTTTCACTCAAATTCTGCAAAGGGACAGCAGCAAAAATGTCAGTTTTTATAACTTTGTCAGACATGGCAACATGTTTCTTTAAACATTGCTGTTCATTTGGTAGACACAGACTTCATATTCTTGTAGTTCCGTTATTTTTAATTAGTTAATGGCAATTTCTATAGCACTGTAAGTCAGACTCTACCAACTTCTGAGCACTGAATTGGGTTTTCGAAACAGTTGTAGCATGACATTGTCATGTTCCGATAGCAAGCGTGCTGCCCTTAAATCTATCTCATTTTTACCAGTTCCCTGTGTCTGTGCAGGTTCTGTGCCTTTGTACACATGTTCTCTTCATGTCTTTTCTGCTCATGAACTGACCGAACTGGAGCACTCTGTCTGCTGTCATGCTTGTAGTACACACCTTTGCTGAAAATAGAATGTGTTTTTCGTTTAATGTGATGCTTTAAATGTAATCGCCAGGAGACTGCCAGAATGTCATGAGCTGCAGTTCACAAACCCACATGAGACATTTGAAAGGGCAAATACAATTGCACAGCAGGAAATCTATTTTTCCTAGCAGCACGTACTGTGCTTTATTTTCATCAACCTATCTGGCTGCAAGCCAGTATCACTCCTGCCACATTCCCAATGTAGATATTCAGAAGAAATCATGCATTCTCCATGAATACTGGTTTTGAAGCATTCCAGGTCACATTTTAACTGCCTGGAAGAGTTACTGTAGGGGGGAATGCTTTAAAGGGCAACATATTTATTTGTTGTTCACAAAGGTGCTCTGGCTTGGTAAAAGAGAGCCAGGCCTCTTCAATGAGTGCTCAAAGGGCAGTTCCTAGACAGTATAGCATGCTGGGTGAAACACTAGAATTCACCCCCATATTGCAATCCCTTCTCAAAATTCCAAAGCCACTGAAATATAAAAAAGCTGTATTGTTTTATTAACTTCTTAATTAAAGTTCTTAAAGATAATATTTAGCACAACAAAGTTGACAATATTGTAAAACAAATTCACTTTCATTATCTTATGTATATGTTAAACGTCAAAAGAAAGGTTTTACTGAAGCAAAAGCATGTATGGCTGCTGCATAATGTTTTTTCATCAATTGAAAAGTGGGGTTCAATGACAGCCCCTGAATGACATAAAAGGAAAGGCTGGGCTAAATGTTAAAAACATTCTTAAATGGAAAATGCACATGGTGAATTACAAAAGGAAATGACAGCCTGTCATGATCACTGCTTCCAAGGAGCCAGGACCAGCCCAACGTCCTTGGAAGCAGGCCCCTAACCCTAATCCTAGGCACCAGCCGGTCCCCACTGGGACCTTTTGGACCTTGTCCTGGCGCCAGTGGCACCAGGCTCATCAAAACCATTGGTCCCGGCACTGGAAGCGCCGGGCTCATATTAGGTGTGAGGATGCTTGGGTGGACTTACCTGCAGCAGACCATGCTGCTTACTTACCAGCCACTTAGAAGCTATCTAAGAACAGGAACTACTTTCTTACCTGGGTGGGGCAGCTCCACTCCCTGGATACAGCACTGGAACTCTTCTGGAAACTGGAACTCTTTTCTTACCTAGGCGGGACGTGGAAGGAGATGCCTCATCACTTCAAGGCTATTTAAACCACACCCGATAGATGTAGCGTGCTTCGCGTTATTCTGCATCTGCAGCAGAACGCTCACCGAGTCTGCTTGGCTTTTCTTCTTCTGATCCTGGACCTGCAAGAATCCTACTTACCATTTCAGCATCCAGACATCATCAACACCTGCAAAGAACAGAAACAACAGGTAAGCAAGGCGAACTTTACACGCAGTACTTACTCACCTGATCCATCGGCTGCGGCCGCTTCTTCACGCCGCATCTCCACCTGCAAAGGCAAAAGCATTGCCATACTTACTGGCATGCTGTGAATCCCGGATTTCTTCGTTCTGCATCGCCGCCTGTAAAGACAAAGTATCGTTAACAACTTACTGGCATTCCGCGGACTCCGGCGCTGCAAACCAATATCTGAAAGGCAAAAGAAAAGACATTAAGCAGGTATTTACTTACGTCCATCACGCTCGTCGCAATCAGACGCCTGCAAATACTCCGGCGTCTCTTTAACACGAACTAAGCTGCAAGGAAAGAGACAGTTAGAGCGCTTGCCATACTTACGAACTTCCAGGCGCTTCACTTCACCTTCCATCTTAAGAGCCCTGCAATACATAAGGGAAAAGCATTATATAGTGTCTGCATATAAACGTGCCACGCATTTAAAGACTATAAAGACAAAAGGTGTCCAGAAACTCACCGCTCGTGCAGATAATGACGGTACCCATCCTCTGAATTCAAGAGGCCTATGTTTCACCAGTGAAGTAACTGGCAACGGCACGCTGCACCAGACGCAGATGGAGAGCCCAGCATTCACCTATATAAGGTGAGCACGTTGACCTGGGGGGGGCTCTACGAAAAAGCTGGGAAGAGAGAGAGAGAGAGAGAGGGACATTCAACTACCCAGACCATTAACCCCCATATTCTTTCACCTACAGAAACCTCACTCTTCGAGTCCGACACACAGTGCGAAGAGGTTCGACCCCAGAAGCCAATCGAGTCCTGCACATCACTTTTCGAGTCACAGACAGCTTCCTGCCAAGACCCGCGCCTCCGTGGGAATCAGGTGAGCGTTACACAGCCTGTCAGTTTCAGCTGCCACATTAAAAATACTGGAGGTGCAAGGGAATGACACTGATGCAGAAGGGCCTTGCATGTAGTTGATAAGGCAGAGAAAAAGGAAAATTACGATTCTACATGATTCAAATACTGAAACTGCAATCTCCAGAAGTGTGTGCATTTTGCAGCTTTAAATAAAGACTTGGAGACAAATGGTTTCCTGCTAAAAAATGAACCTAGCAACTACGCATGCAATGAATAGCAATAGCAGGATGCCATTTGTTAAAAGGAATAAAGGCTGCACATGAAAAATGCATGCAATGAATTGAAAAGGCTATTTTCTTGCAGATGCAACATTACATGTCCCTGGTGGGCAGAACTCTAAAGTGACATCCCCCCATTGATTTAAAGCATAAGCAGAACAGGAATCTTTGGTGTCACAGTATGTCATATACCCATCAGAGGAATACAACGTGTGAAAATGTGGGCGTTACGGGGGAAGTACGTGCGCCTTCAACACGTATTCATGGAATCGAACAGGGCTAACGCGTGTGTAAAAAAAGACGTGCTAATCCGGAAACAAGTACGCCAGCAGGAAGCAGGCGTACGCGGACCCGCGCAGCATAAAAGTGCGCACAAACAACAAACAAGCTCCTACTCTACGATGAATATACCGTTCCTCGCAGCAGTGGTCATGGGATACCGCAGGAGGAGGAGGAGGATAGTCAGAGCCAGAATTTTTACACCCAGGACCAGCCTTTTTGGGATGCCTGATGACCAGGTGTATCGGAGGTACAGGTTTCCACCTCACATAATACTCGACCTGGTGAGTGAGTGGGAGGATGACCTCACATCACCCACCCTGTGCTCCCAAGCACTGAGCCCCTTGGAAAAGGTGCTCAATGTACTGCACTTCTTGGCTACTGGGTCATTTCAGCGGACAAGTGCCATACTGGGGGGGGTTTCACAGGCCACGCAGTCATGCAGCCTACACCAGGTCTTGGCCATCATGACAGCACGGCCATCAGTCCGCAGGCACATATACCTGCCCAGAACACCTGCAGAAAGGCAGGCTGTTGTCCAGGATTTCTACGGGGTGGCACACTTCCCCAAAGTGCTAGGTGTCATTGATTGCACCCATGTGGCTCTATGTCCTCCCAGGGCATCAGAGCACATCTATGGAAACCGC
This sequence comes from Ambystoma mexicanum, assembly GCF_040938575.1. Taxonomy (NCBI): domain Eukaryota; kingdom Metazoa; phylum Chordata; class Amphibia; order Caudata; family Ambystomatidae; genus Ambystoma; species Ambystoma mexicanum. The sequence goes on from NC_090929.1 coordinate 1,096,070,788, forward strand.
AAGCACTGGCATTCCATCAACATGCAGGTAGTATGTGATGCCAAGGGAATCATCACCTCAGTATATGCCAACTATCCAGGGTCCACCCATGACAGTTTCATATACAGATTGTCAACCCTAAACCGGGACCTAGAAGCTGGGCGGCATGGCGATACATGGCTGCTTGGTGAGTATAAATGCCACTGCACATGCATGCATGTCAGATACTGAGTAATGTCACAACCCCACTAATGATACCCATCATCACCTCCCCAGGGGACAGTGCCTACCCTCTCAGCACCCACATGATGACGCCAATTCGGAAACCCCACCACACCACCCGAGGTAAGATACAACACAGCCCATATTGAAACCCGGGCATAGTGGAGTGCACATTCGGAGTGCTCAAGTCATGCTTTCGCTCCCTTGACCGTTCTGGTGGGCAGCTGCTATACGCTCCCCCAGTAGTGTGCAGGATCATAGTGGCAGCATGTGTCCTGCACAATGTTGCAACATGCCGGGGCCTGCCGGTGGACATGGTGGTGCCCTCACAACCCCAACCACATGCACGGCCGCTGCGCATGGGAGGGGAAAGGGCACGTGGTGAGGCAGACCGTACGCAGCTGGTGGCTAATTATTTCACCTAAAATCACACCCCTGTGGAGTGCACACAGCCCTGGCACATACCAGCTGACAATCAATGATGATGACATAAGGGACAGTCAACTACCAGCCTGAGATTGGTCACCTGGAAGTGTTACATTGAGTGCATCCCTACCTACTGAAAGACAACCAATGCTGTGTCATTAAAAGACATACATTCATGCTGCATGAATGACTACCCCCTAGAAAAACACAACATGAAAATAGTGCCATGTCACCCAACCCCTCCCCATCTCCGCCACCCAACACACCATGGCATGTCATGCAATGTGAAAGCAAACAAAGCAATGTACAAGACCTGACATAAGTGTCACAAAGTGCACTGTCCCAAATGGAAACAGCCCACAGACAATATGCTCCCAGTAATCAATAACAAACAGCACACATGACCAAATACTTACCACCAACACAATACAGCAACACAGCATGAAAAATTGGAAAAACATGACAGTACAAAGTCAAAGTAGTGGTAGTCTTACCACCTAAATAGCCATCACATCGACAGCTTCCAACTGCTGAGTGTTGCTGCCACGCAAATATGTCAGTGTACTGCATACAACATGAACTCCATCTGCAAAGGAGACAGCCTTGTGAAGACATGAAGAAGGTACCTGCAAATTTTGAGGAAGACATGGATGCACAAGCACAAATCAATACACCATGCAGTGTTCAATACAACAACAATACCCACTAGGGATGTCCACACAGTATTGACTACAGACTGCCCACACAGCTCATGGGAGCCCAATGCCACTGTGTAAGTCACTGTCACTTGGTCACACCCTTTGCAATCCCATGGAAATGGGAAGCAGGGGTGTGTGTGTGTCTCACGAACCCAAGCATCTAACCCAAACTCAGGACAAGCCTGCATGTGCCCAGCCGGAATACACAGTGGATGCCCATGGGAGCCACACAAGGCAACACACTGTAAAAAATAAAAAAAATAAAAAATAAATAAATAAAGATGCCCATGTGGGGGCCAGCGGCTGGGAGGCCACCCAGGAGGTTTGAGGACAGGGTGCACACCAACACCCACCTTCGTGGATGTTGCGAGAAAAAAAAATACCTCCATGGGCTCATGGCCTGCCCGTCTATGCCATTGTGGGAGAACTGCTGTCGGTCTCTTCACCCTCTGCTCCTGCATCAGAAGGTTGTGGTGCTATGGGAGGCAGCCCACGCAAAGCCCTGGTAAGGTCCTCCATGGCAGCAATCATGCGGGTCTGGAAGGTCTGATTCTGGAGGATGATAGTGCGGAGATCCCCATGCAGCACCTCACAGGTTGCCTGCATTTCTGCACGCATAGCCTCGCGTGATGTCCGGATCTCCTCACGGGTTGCCTGCAGCTCAGCTGAGAGCGAACGTGTGAGCTGCTCCAGCTGCTGTTCTGCCCTAAAATTTTGCGAAGCCTCAAGTTCAAGCAGAGTCTCCCTGACGTTATGGAGTTCTACCCTCAGGGCTTCCCTGTGGCCCTGTGACTCTATTGATATGGCTTCGCGCAGAGTCTCCAGTTCTGCCCGTCGGTCCCTGTTGGACGCCAACATGTCTTCCCTGTGTGATTGGCAAATGGAGTCTGTTCCCTGCTGTTGTTGCTCCATCTGCCTTTCAGGGGGGATAATGGAAGTGGCCACCCTCTCCATTGCCTGAGCCATCATTTCAACTGATGCTGTCTGTTGGGTTGCCATACCGTACATGGAGTTTTCCCATACAGTAGGCCACTGCGTCGGCGGCACCACACCTGTTTGGGGCAAGGCGATCTGCATCATGCTGTGCTGGCACTGCCTGAGGCTGCAGGACTGCATTCCCCCTCTGATCTGCTGACCCAGGGACAGGATCAGATGTTGTGGAGTGTGACCCTGCATCCGTAACCGCCAAAGGCGGACCTACCAACACTGACATCCCCATAGAGGGTTCTACCCGTGGTGCAGGTGGGTTGGACAGAACAGAATCCCTGGCAGAAGCACTCACCTGCGACAGCACATAAGCCTCATCATCCGATTCAGCACCTGAATAGAGGTCTGGGGAGGTGCACCCAGAGACACCCCTGGACAGTATGGTCTGCAGTAACAAAGGGTTTTCACCCACCACCACACCACGTCCTCCACTGGTGCCCGGTCGTGGCTGAGATCCCTCCTGGGTCTGCACCATCTCCTCAACCTCACCAGCATCAAGTGCGTCATTACCTGCAAAAACATGAAATACAATAAATGGAAACAGGCATGAGCACCATAGCACACATGTAGGCCTGACAAGAAAGAGATCCTGTACATGATTTACACATGTTCCACATGACTATAACCCTGGCATGCATGCACTGTCAATGAGTTGGAAGGGGAGGCAAAAAGCAGACACTGAGGACACCAAGATGGAAAAGCAACACACTTGCTGCATGGTGGGTTGCACTGGCATCACACATTAGCCTGTGAGTGGCATGTCCAATATACATACATGACACATGCCAGCACACAGATGGCATGTAGCATAGCCATGGTACATTAGACAACTACAGCGATATGTCAGTGAATGAGTACTGTCACCCATCCATGTGAAATGGACATGATGAGATGAAAAATCCTAAATAGTGTGGCAAAATATGCATGTGCCACACACTTCAACACATCCAGTGTACAATAATACCGTGATTGTAGGCAGATGTACACATCAATGGTTGGTCACTTTAACATGACAGGAAACAACTATCAAGTTCCACATGCAAACAGGCCCTAAAAATAAATGTGAGCAGGCCAATACTCTATCGGCCTGAATGGTCTAATCATTGACATAACCAGGTAACAAATGTGGCCCGATTTGTGATGTAATCAATGACAGATGCATGTCACATATGTGGCATTAGGGCTGAAAAATGTGTAGCAAAAATGGGAGAATTGAAACAATCAGCCTGAATGAACACTGAAAAAATCTGAACAATGTTGTTGCAAGATGACATTTCAAGGGCAACTGCAGTAATGTGGCGCTAATTGGCTACTGTGGGCAGAAGGGATACTGTCATACCAAAATCCAAGGCACGTGAATGTATTTGAGGAAGCACATGGGTGACCCATACCACTCTGAAGTACACAACCTCACCTGGCACTCAATCAGAACCCGTCACCCAAACAACATACACATGGATTACGCACACATGCATGGGCACTCACCGGACAATGCGTTGTAATCAGGTGGGTCTCCCAAGCCTTGGATCTGTTCCTCTGTGACGAAGGTTCCAGCAACAGACTCATGTTCAGTGAGTTGGTTGTCCTCTGGTGGAGACCCACCGCCAGTCACCAGAGTATAGGCATGATTTGAGGCCAGCTTGTTCTTTGCTCTGCGTTTCAGGTCATTCCACCGCTTGTAGCAATCATCAGCTGTGCGCCTCACAAATCCAAGGGCACTAATGTGGTCCGCGATGGTCTGCCAGTGTGCTCTACGTTGACCAGGTGTGGTCTTGCACCCTGCCGTCACCACCATTTCACGGCTATGTGCCGACACATAGGCCACAAGTGCATCAAGTTTGGCATCACTAAAGCTAGGCTTCCTTGACGTGCCGGAGTGGGTAACCGTGTCTGGGGTCTCAGCCTGTAGTGCCAGAGCACCCTTCTTCTTCTTTTTCAAAGGTGGTGTGGATCCTGAGTGGCTTACGCCGCTCTGGTCAGTAGGGGCAGAAGCGCCGATGGACTGTGTACTAGGAGTGTGCAAAGGCACAATGACCATAGATCTTGGTGCAGGCATTGGCTGCAGGGTGATGTTGGCAGGGGCAACGTCGGTTTGATGGACCTGGACCGACACTGTCCCAGCTGGGAGACTCAGAACTGGGGTGGATAGAGCTTCAGCTGCCCCTGCAGCCTCCCCACCCTGCCTACTTTGGGCATCAGATGACATTGCTGCCACAGATCCACGTAGCCTGGTGACACCAACTTGCACCGCCACACGTGGCTTAGACTTGCTGACCTGGAAGTCAGCCTGGGAGTCTTCCTGTGCCGGTTCAGGTGCCACAATGGGCCGGTCCAACAAGGGCTGAGCTGGGATGATGTCAGCCACGTTTCCCACAACCATGGGGGGCAGTGGGGAATGGGTGTCCCTGATTGGTCCTCCACACATGGGGGTCTAGGGGCACCCTGCAAATCCTGGCCACGTCCCCTAGCGCGCCCACCACGCCCTCCTTTTGAAGGTCGGCCACCTTTGCCTCCCTTACCGCTTAGTCGCCTCCCAACCATGGCACTGATGGTGTTGTGCGTATGGCAGTAGCAGTAAACTATTGTCCTGGGCAATTGGGGGTGAAAGGGGTCAGGTACTAGATGGAATTTGAACCCTAGTGCTCTAGCAAGGCTGTCCTTGACCCCTGGGGGAAGATGATGGGTCACGCAACGCACAGGCACCCCGAAAACAAAAATGAACGTGCACGCAAACCCTCGTAGACCACGTGCGTGGAAAAATGACCCTGCACTACGCTGTCGAACCCAGAAACACAAAAATAAGCGTACGCGTAATACACGCAGCCCACAATGATCTCTGAAGGGGTACGTGACACACGGGGCAAGCACAGTTGGTAAATACGTGCGCGACTCACCATATGCCTGGAAAAAGAACGTGAAAAAGACGCGCGTGTGCGTGTTGGCAACACCCCCGCCAAAAGAAGAATTGTACACTGTCTGAGGAAACAGGACAAAAGAAGAAGTGAATGCTGTTTGAGGAAAAAGGCACAACAAAAAAATGTAACGCTGTCAGAGGTAACAGGGAGTACGAACTTGAAACGATGTGAAGTAATCGCGTGTGAACCGACAAGAAGTACAAAATTCACCCACTCCCTCTCCACGAAAAAGCACGTAAAAGTAAATGGCATCCTATACGTACCTTTTAAACCGGCCCACAGGTACAACGTCACTTACGCATGTACGCGCTAAGGCCCTTTCCTCCAATTACACGAGCTGACACTCGGACGTACAGTTTTTGCACATGTATGATGAACATGCACCCGTGTTGAGGGAAACGCCTTTGTGCGTCACGTCACAGACGCTCTTATGCGCTAAAGGGCCTTTGGTCCAATTAATTCGCGTACATGCAGTGTATTCACGTGCTGATTCACTATGCACCCATCACAAGGGAAACACCCGCACGTGTAACGTCATAGACGCACTTACGCGCTAAGGCCCTTTCCTCGAATTACACACAGACGTGCAATTTTTTCACGTGCCAAATCACTCCGTATCAATCTGGCCACGCGATAACACACGGAAGACCACGCTCCTGCCCAGAAGGCCGAATTACTGCCCCCAAGAGCCCCGAGTACGCTCCCACCTGCCATCTGCTGCTGCCTGCCTGCCTGCTGCCCACGTGCCCTGCTATTTGCTGCCTGCACTTAAGTCAGCCAGGTGTGAAGTTGCTGTGACCACACCTGCTGGAACTGAAGACTCCCGACTGGGATACCATCGATCCACAGCCCAGCCCCAAGACCCAGTTGCCCACCCACACCTGCCTCTGGAGTTGCCATGTCGGGCACAACACCATCTGGCACCACTGGCAACCCCCAGTCAGAGAGGCAGAGGGCCACCAGCTTCAGTGCCAGGGAAGTTGGTGTCCTGGTGGAGCAAGTCCTGGGGCAGTATGATGCCCTCTTTGGAAGTTTGCGCGCCGACTATGAAGGGCAGACCAGGATCTGGATGGACATCGTGACTGCTATCAACGAGGAGGGGGTGGCAGTCCGCGACATCAAACATGTCAAGAAGCGCTGGGAAGACTTCAGGTCCAGGACCCTCGACAAGGGCCGGCGCCTCTTGAAGGCAGCGGATGCCGAGGGGCGCCGGGGCCACCTGTCCGACAACCAAATGACGGTCCTGGAATGCATAAACACAGCGCTCCACGTCCAGGTCCTTGAGCGGCAGACCCGTCTGGAGTCGAGCGGTAAGTGTACATGCATACTGGTTGGAAGCTGTGCGTGTCGTGGTGTGCCAGTAGTGTGCAGGTTGCGCATGTGTTTCTGTAGGGCCATGTATGGATGTGTATGTACAGGGGCGTGAGGCTGACACATGCAAGTCCTCTCATGTGTGAGACACATGGATGGTGTATGTGTGGATAAGCATGCAGGCCAAATGCAGATGTGGAAGCACACATGTTTGAATTACTGTGTATGTACGTTGGCATGGTTGTGGTGTCACACATGGATGTTGGTTCCAGCTGCATGTATCTGCACTGTGTACATGTGCATGTGTGTGTATTTGACAAGTGTGCAACTGTGATGCAACATGGATGCATGTGGCAATGACATCTAGAGGGCTGAATGCCAGATGTGACATGGATGGCGATCTCATCACTCTGACAGTTGGTGGCCATGTACACATGCATGTAAGTGTGTTGGTGTGTGTGCATGTGTTATGTACTCCCCGTGTTTCATGTGACGTCAGGCTCACCTTCTGAGGCTGATGCTGTTGTATGTGTATGGATGGTGCTGCCTGGTGCAATATTGCTGTGGAATTGCTCATGTGTGTGAGTAGAAATGGGATGTGTGTTAGGGAGTGTGATGCCATGTCTGAAGTTTGACACGGCCACTCATGTACAACTGTCATGTGTGTATCAGTCCATTGTACAGTGCTCTGATGCCTGTGTTCTATCTCTCCCTGTCTGCAGCGTCAACTGATGAAGAGGGCGGAGAGGGTGCTGTGGAGCAAAGCGGCAAGGATAGCACCACCAGCCGGAGACGCAAGGCCCGGCTCCCCTCCCAGATTGTCATCTCTACAGGGAGTGAGGATTCTGGTGCCGCGTCCCAGGCTGCAGCTGCCGAGGGTAGGTCCAAGAGGCGGAGGTTGGAGATGGACTCCTCGGCAGCAGAAGGGGCAGCTGAGACCCCACAGGGTCCAACAGAGGAAGATGGCATGGAGTCATCCAGGTTGGTGGGGGGTTTGGAGGAGGAGGAGGCCATGGAAGGGACACACATGGGGTCTGGAGGTGGGGATTCCGCTGGTGCCAGTGGTGCAGTGCAGGGGCAGGAGGCAGCACAGGCCGCGGCGGAGGTGCCTGTGTGTAATCCTGTCCCTGATCCTGTGACTGCATCATCCGGCAGCAGCAGAGATGCCTACGTCCAGACCCGTTTTCAGGGATGGGATGGGCGCACAACAACTGGCCTTCCTCTCCCTGCGGATGTGGCTATCCAGGACCGGGTTGAGCCTGCCCTGGCTGGGATAGTGTTGCGTCAACGGGGCATGCGAGGTGACCTGCATTGTTTTCGTGAAGACACTGCACGTCATCTCGGATGATTCTTTGACCACGTTGACCTACTGGGACGAGTCACCAGTGCTGGATGCTTCTGTTTTCTGGACCTTCTTGCGACCCCCTCCTCACCTGAACCCCCTACGCGCCAGTCGTCCTCCATGCCATCTTCCCACCCATGTATCACCTGGGTACCCTGTGGAGCTGCCTCTGACCCAGCGGCCAGGCTGGTGGAGGACAGATCCCTGCCACAGTCGGAAGTCGGACGTCCAGCAGGGGTGGCCACCACGACAACTGCACCCCAGCCGGAGGAGGACGTGTAGGCAGCAAGAGCCAGGGCGCAGGCACAGGCACAGCAGCAGCAGCAACATGGTGGGAGCAATGATGGCTCAGGGCCTTTAACATCGTTGGGGCAGGCATCGGCCAGAGGGCAGGAGGACCCAGGAATGCAAGTGTCTTCCGTGTGGCAGCGGTTGGGCCACGCCATAGATGCGGAGCGGCAGCGGGCGGAAGAGGCATGGCTCACAATGGTCAGGGCGGAGAACTCCATGCGGATGGCACTGAGACGGGCCGAGTGCCTCGAGGCAATTCGCAGGGAGTTGGAGGTCAACATGTCATCGTCCCTGCGAACCCTCTGGGCCATGGAAGAGGACCGCCTCCAGGACATTGAGCGGGGGTTTGATGATGCCCTGGCCCGGGATATCAATAAGTGAGCTGTCGGACTAGCCTGCTGTCATTGTAAATAGTTAGTTAGTGTTAGTTTTCATTTTGGTTTTCATTTTTTTTGGGGGCTCTTGGACAATACCCCACATTTTTGTATATAGTTCTTCATTAGTTAGTGTATTTTAGTAGGTTTCATTTGGACAGTTGGGCTCATGGACCCAGGATTTCATCCTTGTAAATAGTTGGAGTGTGGATTTGTCGGCATTTTCTTTTTTGATTTTTCCATGGAGCAATGGATTTTACTCTTTCATTTCTGTTTGGATTTGCTTTGTTGGAAGGAGACTTTGGAGACATTTTTGACTTCATATATTTTGGATTCTGATTTCCTTTCTTTATCATTATGTGACATTCTGCATTGTTTTCCTTATGTCCATTGTTTGGTCTGTGAATTTCTTTCACCACATTTATTGTTCAATACATTTTTTCCTGTACTTCAATGTGTGGTATTCTCTCAATGGTTTCATGCATGTCACAATGTGGGTTTTCACATTCACTGGCACCCATTGTGGGTGTGTGACGGACATGTGTTGATGTACATACATGCCATTTGGGTTGTTTCATGTAATGGCCATTTCAATGTGGGGTGTATGTTATGCTTGGTTGGTTATTTGGGCAGGGATGGCGTGCCGTGGGATTTTGGTAGCCAATAGGGCCATGATTGTGGGTCATGTTGACGTGTTGGGGGGGACATGAGTGGGGTCCTGCTGGCAGGTGCCTCTCATGTCTGGGGGGTGGGGGTGCAGGGGGATATGAGTGGGGGCCTGCTGGCAGGTGCTCCTCACTGCTGGACGGTCGGGTGCAGAGGGAAATGAGTGGGGGCCTGCTGGCAGGTGCCCCGCACTGCTGGGGGTGGGGGTGCAGGGGGACATGAGTGGGGGCCTGCTGGCAGGTGCCCCTCAATGCCAGGGGGTGGGGGTCCAGGGGGACATGAGTGGAGGCCTGCTGGCAGGTGCCCCTCACTGCTGGGGGGTGGGGGTGCAGGGGGTCATGGGTGGGACATGAGTGGGGGCCTGCTGGCAGGTCCCCCTCACTGCTGGGAGGTGGGGCTGCAGGGGGACATGAGTGAGGGCCTGCTGGCAGGTGCCCCTCACTGCTGGGGGGTGGGGGTGCAGGGGGACATGAGTGGGGGCCTGCTGGGAGGTGCAACTCAATGCTGGGGGGTGGGGGTGCAGGGGGACATGAGTGGGGGCCTGCTGGCAGGTACCACCTCAATGCTGGGGGGTGGGGGTGCAGGGGGACATGAGTGGGGGCCTGCTGGCAGGTGCCCCTCACTGCTGGGGGGTGGGGGTGCAGGGGAACATGAGTAGGGGCCTGCTGGCAGGTGCCCCTCACTGCTGGGGGTGGGGGTGCAGGGGGACATGAGTGGGGGCCTGCTGGCAGGTGCCCCTCATTGCTGGGGGTAGGGGTGCAGGGGGACATGAGTGGGGGCCTGCTGGCAGCTGCCCCTCACTGCCGGGGGGTGGGGATGCAGGGGGACATGAGTGGGGGCCTGCTGGCAGGTGCCCCTCACTGCTGGGGGGTATGGGTGCTGGGGGACATGAGTTGGTGATCATATTGCAAGGTGACATGTGGCTTGGCTGGAGGCATGCCCATGGTGGATGGGCTGCCTGCGGGACATGGCCAGGGGTGCAGGGTAGTCCCCTGTGGTGTGGGCTGCCTGCAGGGGCCATGGAGGGGGTAGAGGCGACACCTGGGAGGACCCACACTGCCAATTCACGTGTGGGACTCCCCACGCACCCCACTGGATACACGTACCCCGCTCTGACAGCGAAATCACGTGTGAAACTTCACGCACACCCCCAAAATACACGTACCCCGCTCTGACCGCAAAATCGCATGTGAAACTTCCCGCGCGCCCCCGAAATACACATACCCCGCTCGCACAGGGCCAATCGCGTGTGAAACTTCACGCGCACCCCAGTAATACACGTACCCCGCTCGCACAGGGCCAATCGTGTGTGAAACTTCTCACGCACCCCCAAAATACACGTACCACGCTCGCACAGGGCCAATCGCGTGTGAAACTCCCCGCGCCGGGGTGTACATGTATTCGGAGGGGTGCGTGGGGAGTTTTACAGGCGTTTTCGTGGTTGGGGGGCTGTATGCTGGTCCAATGGCCTGTGCGCACGGGGAGCTGTTGGGGGCGTAACTGGCGCTGCTGCAGGGTCGCTGCGCCACTCTGCGCCACGGCTGGTTTTGGATGTTGAAATCCATGAATACGCTGTGCGAGGAAATGGATTTTAGCACACGTGGCTGGCGCAGGCTGTCGCACGCGCACACTGTGCGCCAGCCACGTGCGCCACTTGTGTGCTGGATTCTGTGAATTACCCCGATAATGTTCATCCAAATTTGGGTTGCAGAAATTAAGTTATAACCAAAAATGGGTTTCTGGCTTCCCTGAAAATGTCCTGTGTGGGAAGGTTGGGGAGCTGAAGGCTTATTAAATTAGATATCTGGGTAGAAAATGTCACATTACTATGAACATTTGTATGTAGAATTAAAAAAACCATAGCTCACACATGGAATTCCCTGCCAAAATGAAAATAAGTTCCATAGATTCATCATGATTAGGGGAATATAACTATCTATGTATTGCAGCGTTTATTGGTAAATTGCTTATTTTTGCCATATATGGCAAAAGCTGACCTGTAAGAAAATATGGAAATGACAGAGAGGGGGGTTGAACCTTGGGGATAGGAGAGGACTGTAAAGGTCTCATGAAAATTCAAGGCTAATAAGTTAATACCTCCTGATGTTAATATTTTGGGGGTGGGGCTTAGGCATTAAAAACTGGCTGCACCAGCCAGAGATATGAATTTGCCTGAAAACCATCTTGGGGAGAGCTACCAAACATCTTGAAGGAGACTTGCCATAATCTAGGTCGAAAGGCCTCAAATTGATTGAGACTTAACCTTGCATGGGAGAGAGAAACTGGCAACGCCTAAAGCTGACTGTGCCCTATGATCGAGGAGGCGAAATAAGGGATGGATGTTGGTGACTATCTCTGACTGAAGTGTTTCACCAGACCCCTGTGCTGTCCAAAAGAGGAGCCTTGCTGACTTTTCTAAGTTCCTAAAACAGAGGCTTACATTGTGAGTAGATTATCCAAATGAAACAAAAACTTGGGGATCTGCCTACCTTAATATTTTCCCTTACTTAAATAGTGGGTTAGGGGGAAAATTATGTAGACCCTTAGCATATTTTACTGAATATTAATTTAATTAACTCCAATATAAATTTGCGCGGGGGAGCTCAGGGGAGTTAGAAACCTCCACCCTACTTCCTAGTGGGAACATATATAATTGTAATTTAAAGTTATTGGGTACATTTCTCTTTCCTGTCACACCCAGACTTCTTCAAAACAGAGGAGTTTCCTTGGCCAAAAACAAAATTCATAGCTGTCCCCACTCCCCAGACCCTGCCTTGACACAAGGGCATGCCCTTGGCCCAAAACAAAATTCTTAACTGTCCCCACTGCCTAGACCTGACCTTTAAACAGAGCGGTGCTGCATATAGCTGATGCCCGGGTTTTGTTGCTGGGGAGAGAAGTGCTTTGCAAAGTGAAAACAGGTGTAATTCTCCCTTGAAAAATACACACTCTTTCCTGAAAGTGAAAAAGTGTCCCTGATGGAAGAAAGATTTGGTATTGCTTTTGGGTGAAGAAAGAACGAGGGTTCTCTAAATAAGGAGTATTCATAAATGTCTGTGGGATTTCAAAACTGCTAACATTATCAAATGTGCATGGAAATGACATGTACGATTTGATGCATGTGAAATTGCTTTGAAAAACAAAAATGTGCAGTTATTTTGGATTTAAACCTTATCAAGTGATATTTATGCTCTAGTAACGTGCCACAATGTTATTAATTTCAACATCAAAAGGGGTTCATGGGACAAGAGGTTTGACCTGTCTATTTGTCTGTGTTCCCTGCATCCGAAAACAAAAGGAAAACATGTGTTTTGTTTTGAAGCTTTGTTTTGTGCCACAAGGAAAGTGGCTTGTGTAACCATTTATTGATCCTATGATTTAAATAAATATATATTCTCTCTATAGCCCGGCCTGGATCTTTCCTCATTGATGGCACAGGGGTAAGGATCTACGTGGCTCTATATGAGTCATAGACAGGGCTAGCTGAACCAAAATAATTAGTGTGCTGTGGTCATCTTGATAAAGGGGTGGAGGAACTCCCCAAGTTAAGCGTGATCTCTAAATATATTGTTACAGAGAGAGACACTAGAGCCTATATCTTCTCTTCAATCATGATTTTTAGCTGTTTCAATTTATTGAAACTCATCCCAGTAATCAGTAAAATCACCTGTGTATCCAGATTTCTAAGATCGACCGGCACATTTGGAAACAAGAAATATTTATTTGTATGGTGAGTATGTTGCAAAATAAAGCATGTTCACTATCTACAAGCCATACCTTTAGACTGTATCCAAACCTATAATCTAATAAATCATATGAGACTTTTTTTCATAGTGCACACTGAGAACAGAATCACTTCTAGGGACTCTACATTTGGCAGCTACAGCACAGTGAGGTCATATATTTGCCCAGGATCCCGAATTTGGTTAAGTGATCAAGCCATTTGAGTGCAGTCTGCAAATGAGGCATTTGACCACATATCTTCCTAACAGTGGTTGCTGCAGATGTGTGTTAATAGCAGCCTAAACAAACCTTCTCTGGGTTACTATGCAGACTTAAAGTTAAACAGTAAAGGCAAATTCCCAATATGATCCCTTCTGTGTAATACTTTGTATACATAGCATGGAGCATGTTATGCATCAGTCCCATTTCGAATCACTTAACATTTGCACTTTTTAATTGATATTCCACTAACAATTGTTATCCCCATTTACCCACTAATCATTGTGTCTACAGTCATCTACAACTAATTGCCCCAAGCGTAAACTGCTTTGCTGACAACAAGGACATCTTGAAAGGATATTTGACAGAATCCGTGCCATCCTGTTCCTTTCTTTATAATTGAAATGCAAAGCAGATACAATAGACAAACAGGGACGGAGCTCATAAATGAGTCTCTGAGCACTGGCCGGGAACAGCTGATCCTTGCCCTCATGACATCCATGTACAGATACTGAAAGCTGAAAAACTCATTAGCCCACTGTAGAGACCTGTGTGTTCCTCGTGGACGTTGGTTTGGAGTCGTCACTGTTGCATATCACCAACAAATAATTGTTCTGTGATTAGTCTACGGCGAGACAGCTGTCTGGGTTGTACAGCTGCAGTGCACCTCGGCTAATCATACTCCCATATGAAGAAATGCTCTCTTTGGAAAGACTTATACAAACTTCTTATCGAGTGTGTGACTCATGAAGGTCGTGCTGGTGAATGGGCACGACATTCACAGCGATGCCGTGGAGATGATATCATGTATTACCAACCCAAGAGCTCTGCAGAGGAGGAGTCATTTGTTGACTGAGACTTTACCCTATCATCTGCCTCACCATATGCACTGCTAGCGTACAGCTTTTTTCTTTGCCAACTCCATTATAATATTGTGAAGTTTGCAAACATCTTAAAAGTTCAATTCCCTAAGGTTCACATGTCAGTCTTTCGCCTTTGGGGTAAAATGAGTGCTAGAGGCGTTGCTAGGAGGGGGGTGGGGCTGAGGGGGCCATAGCCCTGGGTCTTTTATTTGTAGACCCGGATAGAAGCTCAGGGGCTACAAACAAAAGGCTAGCTAGCCCCGAGTCCCGACAGTCCCGACATTAGCATAGCCCCATATCTTTTCCAGACCTAGCAACACCCCTGATGAGTGCTATTATTAAGCGTAATAACGTTTACCTGCTGGTAAACAGGATCTCTCGAACCCTATTACAACATGGACGACTGTGCACTTGCTGAAAATCACCTAGAGTGATCTGGCGACCTAGCTCAGTACTTATTGATTCTGATTCCGGGAAAATAGCTCGGCAGGTTATATGCCTGCTGCAGAGATCTGTGTGTAGTTTGCCGGTTACAATCTTAGTAAAATAGATCATCCGCAGCTAATGTGTCTGCTGCAGGGATACTCACAATCACCTGAACCCCTGTTACCCGCCCCCCGACATATTGCACACCGGACCCCGCGCACGGAAGCTTAATGCAGCTGTAAACGCCATGAGAAAGCAGGCGTTTGTTGTTTTGCAAACTGACTTCTCCATCTGCCAACCTGGCCAGGGTGCCAATTTCTATGCAATGTCTGCTGCGTGACGATGCCCATTGCTACCTCTGTTTGGTTCAAAATGGTACGAATGGAGCTACAATCTTATGGGACCTGATTTACAAAAGCAATCTGCAATAGCGCAATTCCATTGAAAAACATGTTGTCAATCAGGCCCTTGGTATCACAAAAGCACCTTCCAACACTGAGAGGGACGCCAGGATTAAATGCACTGCGATCGACCCTGGTTAAACTATCAACATAATAGTAGGTAAGGACTGAGTGCTATAAATCATTCCTAAAGGGTACCAAACAATGAGGAATCAAAGGAGAGAGCGAGTACAATTCGCTCCTTGTGTCTCATTCAATCAAGTTAGAAAATGTATTCAGAATCAAAAATAGAAAAAAGTAGAAAAATTGTGAATCTCAATTAAAACTACAGGTTGATGGTTGAAATGAACCTTGTAGACAATCTTATAAAACATACAAATATACAGAAATATATATTACTGTCTCAACCATATGTACACAAAAGTAGTTCAAATAACGGTGGGACATACAGAAAATATACTAGACACACAATATAAACACTAATTCATAATAAAACCCAGTTAATTTGATATGCAGTTTGCTAATTTAATCAAAACCTATTAGGAGCACTTAGCCTAAAAAGTACAGGCTAGTAATAACCCTGACAAAAGCACCACCTATGATCCAAAACTAATCGATTTGCCAAAGTGCCCTCATGACCTAAAATAAATAGTGGTGTTAAAGGGCCACCTATGAGCCAAAAGAATACAGCTCAGTAGGTGGTGTAAAGGGGCCATATATGAACCAAAATCAATGGTGGTGCTTACACAGTACTTGAGCCAAAACGAATAGTGGTCCAAGTATGCGCCAAAACAAACAATGGCTGCAAAGCAGCACCTGTGTCAAAAATAACAGTGTGAAGTAATGTACATAACATAGCACGCAGCCCCTCTCACAAGTGCCTTGTTCAGCTTTACCAAATAGACGATTAGAAGGTAATCGACTCAATAGGCCTGAATTCTATGCTGTTGTATTGGGGAAGAATAAATCAGGATGTACATCAAGCGAACTATTACAGACTGACTTAAAAAATATCATAAAACATGTAGTACATAAAACTTTGAATTAACAAAGGAACACTCGAGGGCCTGTTGGGCCTCACTGGATACGCATAATGCCCAGAGTGTGTTCTGAATGCCACCTGGCACTAGCCTCCAGCTCTTATCAGAGCCATGGTAAGCAGCACCCTGTAAATCCAGCTCAGTGACCACTGCTGCTACAGACACATGACTCCAAAATGCCACTAATCAAAGGCAACGGATAACGATCCTGGATGCGCACATTATTCCAGCCTCGCCAGTACATACATGGACGAAGTTTTACACGTGTTATATTGTTACATTTTCTTTGATGTCATTCTTTCATTATATTTTACTGCGGTTAAGAATGCTCGTTAAACTTCACGATGATAGTGGGTCGCAAGGTCTTCTGGGCACACAAAATACCAATACTTCTGCAGGAAACTTTCAAGAAATAATTAAGTTCCCAAGATGAACCTGCATGAGGTCCTTGTGTTTTCTGTTCATTCGCTGAAAGATGTCGAACTTGCCAAAGTGTAGGGTGACCAGATATTCAAAATAAAAAACCGGGACCGACACTGACATAGAGGTAGGGCTACAGTTCCAGGGCAAATACAAATGGGATGCTAATGAAATTGTAGTCCTACTTCTATATCAGTATTTGTATTTGTATTTATATTTTGTTTATTTATAGAGCCCACCAAGCCCTGAGGCATCTGGGCGCATTGAATTGCATAAGGATTGGTTATGTGTTACAATAAATTACAAGAGGTTATATAGAATGAGGGGCTACAGCAATACATACATTGAGTTACAAGAGGATACATGAATGCGGCATGCACGAGGTTACAAGATTGGGGGTTACATAGGTAAATACAGGTTCGTGAGGTGAATCAGATTTAGTTCAGTGCAGAATATTGGAAGAGAAAGTCATCAGGACGACAGGTTGTTAGTTCTCTTTTGTGGAGAGCCACATTTTTGCATTTTTTCTAAGAGTGGGAAAGGATGGTTCGGATGTTAGTTTTAAGGGTAGGGAGTTCCACAACTTTGCTGCTAGTACTGGGAACCTACTACCTTCTGCCTTCTGAAGTTTGAAGCGCGGGATCTTGATACAGTGAGACTGTGCAGCTCTGGTAGGGCGATCTGAACTGTTTCAAGAGATGTTGGTAAGGTAGCTGGGTGCTTTGTTAGCGAGACACTTGTGTGTCAAGGATATGGTTATGAGGGCAATTCTTTGTTAGATCGATAACCAACTCAGGTTCTGTCTTGATGCAGAGATGTGTTCTGACCTGGCAATCTTTAGTGCTGATCTGATGGCGTTGTTTTGTACTACCTGCATCTTTTTCAGGTTTTGTTGGTTGGTTCCCAGCTAGAGCGCATTGCAGTAGTCTAGCTTAGATAAGACAAGTTCCCTGGCTAGAGTTATGCAGTTGGCAGTTGTGAGAAATGGTCTGCAAGCTGTGATTAACTTACAGGTGTAGGCCGTTGAGGAAGCTATCACATTAGTTTGTCTAGATAGGTTCAGAGTCGAGTCAATGAAAATCCCTAAGGTTTTTACAGCCTTTGAGACATTGATGTTGTTATCATCAATGTTAAATAAGTTGAACTGATCGTTAAGATTATTGAGTTTGGATGGTAAGTCCAAGAGGAGTAATTCCGTCATTTATGCAAAGTCCATGCTTCGCCATCCAGGCTTGGATGATACTGTAAATGTCATTCACTGCTTTAGAGTCCGTAGCATAGTCACCGGCGAGAGGGATGAGTATTTGGGTGTCATTGGCATAATTAGTTTATAAAGCATGGGGGAGACGCATGATCCTTGGGGGACTCCACATGTGACTGGTGGTGGTTGTGCTGAGGCCGAGGGTGTAAAGACCCTCATTGTTCTATTTTTGAGGAATGATTGGATCTAACTATTAGCTTTGTCCGAGAAGTGTGCTGCTGAGGCAAGGTGGTTGCAGAGGACCTTGTGGTTTACTAGGTCAAATGCAGCCGACAAGTCTAATAGTAGAAGGAGGGCTAGTTTGCCTTTGTCCTTGAGGTTTTCAATTTGGGTCTTAAGGTCGATCAGCGCCGTTTCAGTCCCATGCTTAGGTCTGAAGCCAGATTGCCTAAGTCCAAGGAGGTTGTTTGCTTCTAGGTGTTCTTGGATCTGCAGGTAGTCTGCTCTGTCCAAGATTTTCAAAAGAAATGGTACTGTGGTGATGGGTCTATATTTTGTGGGGTTATTGGTGTCAAGGGTCTGTTTTTGTAGAAGTGGGAGGACCCAAGCGTCTTTTAGGTTGTTCGGGACTGTGCTCGTTTCAAAGGCGGCGTTGATGAAGGAAGTGATGGAAGGCGCCAGCACCTTGGCTGCCTCTTTGATGACTGGGGCAGGGCAAATGTGACCCTGGCATTGCATTTCAAGGGTTTTAATTTAGAGATTAAATCCTCAACTTCTTTGATTGAAAGGGGGGAGAAGTAGAATGTTTTATGATTGGCCATGGGAGGCATTGGTGAAGTCGGCTGGTCGTTGTCTGGTGGCAGGCTTAGTTTCTTAGCTTCAATTTTCTCTTGAAGCATCGTGATCTTTCCTAATAAGGTTTTATGGATGTTAGCACATCAGGTAGTATCTTATGTGCATGTGTCAGGTGGTGCAGAGGGGTTTTCAAGCTCTTTGACAATGTTGAAGAGTTCTTTCGTGCTAGATTTGGCATTCATGTTGCGATTGTTGTGTCTTATTTTGCCTGTAGAATAGTCTCTTTATGATTGAGGGAAGCCAGTATAAAGTTGTTTTTATTGGTGACTGTACGGAGGCTCTTCCATACAGCTTCTGCATTCCTTTTGATTTTGCGTAGGGAACTGAGGTGCAGAGTGAAACACGAGTTAAGGTGGGCTCAGGGTTTAGCTTTGCGTGGTTTCAGTGCAGCTAATGTGTTGATGGCCTTGAGTAGTGTGTGATTGTAAATGTCTACCATGACAGTAGGATCAGAGTGTGCAGAGGGGGCAGTGAGAATGGGCTGTAACAGTGGAAGTAGTTTCTCAGCTGTTATGCTGCAGTTGTTTCTTGTGAATAAAGGAGGGGCTTTGTTTTGATGGTTGAGCTGATTGGTTTCCTTCATGGTGAATGTGATAAGTTGATGGTCTGTCCAGGCACATTGTGTGGTCAAGTAAATTAATGTCACAGTTGATGTTGACCTGCCAATCTAATGTCCTTCCTTTGTTATGTGTTGGTACCGTGATGCAGTGATTGAAGCCTAGTTCAGAGATTGCTTTGGCAATGTTTAGTGCCTTGCGATCTTTAGGGTCTTGAAAACCCAGGTTAAGATCACCCAGGAAAATAATTTGGGATCCTGGCTTAGTGTTGGTGGTAAGGAAAAGTGTGATGTCCTCTTGGAATGTGGCAGGGGGCCCTGGCGGCGGTCTGTAGACTAGGTGAATAGTAATAGTGCGGGATGCTGAGATAGGTAGTTTAATGGATAATAGTTCAGCTGACTTGATGGGGTTGCTGTACATGAGTCTGATGCCTAGGGTTGGTTTGGCGATTAATGAGATGCCTCTGCCTTTAGTAAGGTTAGAATCTCTGTCCTGGCAGAGGATAGAGTAGTTCTCAGGTATGGCTGGAGATAGAGACGGCCCTGCTGCCGCATGGAGCCAGGTCTCAGTGAATGCCAGAAAGTCAAGGTCATTGGAGGTTATAATGTCTGCAATATCTAGGACTTGGGCTGGTAAGGATCTAGCATTAATGAGTCCGCCCTTCATAAGGGAAGCCGGGTTATTTGGATTGCATTTTCTATCAAAGGAGGTTTTTTTGGGCGAGATAAGGTTATGTACTGGGTCTGTGCTGGTTATCTGCGCTGTGGCGGTATTTCTATCAAGTGGTAGGGACTATGTGGGCTTGAATATAGAGCCTAATCTGGTGTTCCTACTTTGAAGTGAACACGGTTGGTTGGGGGTGGGTTTGGTTGTGAATTGTTTTATCCATTGGGCAGGGGTGAGGTGGTAGGGGTTGCTGAATGAGGATGGTGTGGTATGCATTAGAGTAAGTGTAGGTGGAAGGCAGGAAGGTAAGAATTTGCATGGAGGTATGCAGTCAGGTGAGGGTAGTTCCTTGGACATCAATAGCTGGATGTTGGGAGACATGGGTGTAACATGGGTGGGCGGTCTGCTGTTCGTGGCAATAAGGGCAGACCTGGTGACCAGGCGTGTGCAAAGGACTGATGTAGAGAGGAGCAGGAGAGTTAGGCACAAGGACATGACTCACAGTGTGGGCTATGCTAGCGATAGTTCAGTGACTTATTGTTGACTAAATGGTTGTCCAGTGTGCTAGGCTGTTCAGCGTTTAAAAATAGCTAGAAAGACATGGAGCTGTGCTGCTCAGATGGTCTCTTAGAGAAGCTTAGGTGCAAATCAGGGTGTAAAATAGATAAGCAACAAGAAGGGTGGAGATCTAGTGTGATGTGGATATGCAAGCAGCGATCAATAATGTCTCTAAATATGCAACCGGTCAAGCATAATATGGTATAGGTGCAGAGCGAATTTGAAAATGTAACATACAGTTATTAAGTACAGCTGAAATTAGCGCTATTTGCCGATAGCTAAGTCCGACATTAGGCATACAGTGGTGCATGTGCAACAGGTCAATTATACAATTGATTCAAAATTACAATAATTTCCAACATTAATGCAAAAGAAATCAACATAGCCAGGTAAAAGCATACAATGGTATAGGAGCGGAGTGAGTTTGAGAATGCAACATACAGTTATTAAATGCAGCTAAAAAGAGCGCTATAATTTGCCGGTGAACTAGATAATGAAGTGCAAGAATATACGGGGCCTCATGGTTGACACATTATGGATGGCAACAGAACCGTTGTTACTCTGGCACGCTTACAGCGAGCGCATGTGCTAGAAGGCAGATAGTTCAGGATGAGGAGCAAGTAGACGAGTGAGATGGCACTATGTGAATAGCAATAACGGGTTGGATTAGGGCAGAGAGGCATACTGTGCGTTTCCTAATGATAATACGATTGTCGATGCTGTTGCAAAAGTTAGGTTTTCGGTAGCATCTAGGTAGAAGAGGCCTGGTTAGCTTACCCAGCGGTCTGGACGTGCAGCGGTGTGGCGATCAGAGTGGCATGCCCACGGCCCGTTGCGGTACGGACATGCACAGACAGGATTCTAGCCTTTTAATGGTGGCCTTCTCATGTGGGGCCGGCTAACGCCTCCGGTCGCATTTCCCTGAAGATGTAGGCTGCGGCAGCCTATCGTGGCGACCTGGGTAGGATGGCGAGACGTTGCTTAGCAACAATGTAGTGGTGGCCATTTTGAAATGGCTATCTCGTGTTCCGACACACGAGGGGGAAACAAAGCTGGATTTCTTTCTTTTAGGCAGTATAAGAATTGCTGGTGCCTCGGCCTAAGCGATGGGCGGCGGGAGGCCCTGGATTCAATTTCACTGCACACGGGCACTGGATTCGAGTTCACTGCACACAGGCATTAGCTCAGGCAAAGCATGCGCTTACCTGAAGTAGGGGGGAGCGTGCTGGTGAGCTTGGCTCCTACTGCAGCAGGTGACGTGAAGATGATGAGGGAAGGCTCCTGCCCTCCCTCCGTCCCAGTGGCCTATCCCGTCGAATGTTGGAGGCACAGAGCGCTGATTGGAGGAATGAAGACCTAGAGGAAGTCAGGAAGGTATGGGGGAGGGTGTTCAAAGTGAGTGGAAAAAGCAGTAGCCAGCCCAATGTCAGGATTTTTCAATCCGTTTGGCAAAAAAAACGGGACAGATCCACCCAACTCCCAAATCCTGAGACAGGGTTTTTAAACTTTAAAAAGTGCCGGGACCCTGGGACGGAGGGGCACATACTGGGACGGTCCTGGCAAAACCAGGATGTCTGGTGATGCTGTCAAAGTGGATACCAAATCAAGCACCAACCCTAAGCACAAGCATATTTGTTATGCAGTGGTAAAGCCATTGTCTCAGGCCTATGAAGCACAAATAAGCAGTTGTGGCACCAAAAGAGGACACTAAGAACCGTAGGTTCTACATTCAGCCCACAATGTCCCAGAGTCCTCTGCCCTTCCCAAGGGAAGCAACAGTGCACTGAGGAAGGTCAGATTGTGTGAAACTCACTGCTTCATAGCTTCAAAAGGAGTACAGCTGCGGACGCACCAAGACATCAATCAAGACTCGGCAGACCTTTCCTAGCTTAACCATTAAGCCTCTACGTCCCATCTCTCCATGCCCTTGCTAGTGTGCCCTTCCTACTTATCTATCCATACTGCTGTCCCCTGTCCCTTGTTACAGTATCCTAGCTGTTGCTTCGCAGCTAGGTGTGCACTCTATACAACACAGCACATACCTTCATAAGAATCACCTGGTGGGTCATCAGGCTTCCCCGCTAATGTCCTCCACTAAACCTGACCCCTCTCATGGCAGGTTATGGGATACTGTTGCTCTTGTTGGGAGGCTTCCCACCGCCCCACCTTACCCTCAATCACTCATAACTTTTGATTATGTTCCTTTATCGAAATAATACAGGAGGTGATCATTCACTGTTTGTTAAAAGTTAAAGGACAAATCATTGATTAACAATTCAGTGTAGTGAGTGCTTTAAAAATCACACAATACAAAAAAACAACCAGTTTGTTACTGAGAACCATCCGTGGTAACTGTACTGGTTGCCTTGCTACGTCTGGTTTATTTGTTTATTTTATTTAAATGTATAGAGTGCTTTCACCAAATGGGCACAATTTAAGAAAACAGTTACACACATTTAAAAACAAATCACAAAATTGATCAAATATGAAGAGCAATTTGATTCAGGAAGAAGCGAGAAGATGGGTTGAATGCAAAGTAACCAGTTAAGAAAAAGAACAAACAGAAAAAGCAATGCAATTGGTTGTCCACCCCACGGATATTACCCACCATGCCTCACGCCTAAAATCAGGCAGAATGCATGCGCCACATTACCACCACTCTAGCAGACACATTATAACAGCCACAGCAGGATCTCCTACATCCCATTTCTTAGATGAATTCGGCCACAATGTAACTAGCTTCTTATTAATGGTTACTATGACATCGTCCCACCGTTGTTACAATGTAGCTGATGTTTGTTTTGCTCAAACCCTTCTATACTGTGCACATTGACATGTGGGCCCATTTCTTTCTCTATTCCCAAGTTGTTTCAACCTTCAATACACTGCACTCTGAAAATGTATGCGGCCTGTCCACACTCTATAAAGGTATATTAATACATAATTCTAGCATCACTTCTATGAAGCGGGTCAAAGTGGAGTGCATTCCGATACTTTCAGGTTGTGCTAAGGTGCACCTTTTTGGTTTTCGCAGCTTCCACAGTTACTGTAAAAAATAATTCTGTTGATTATGCTGAATGGACCTTTGAAGGCTTCTTTTTTTTTACATTTTATTTTGTATTGTTTTAGTTGAATTGGAGGAAACTTTCAAACAATTACAGTCTAAAAGATAACTTACATTATTCACCAAATAAAAACTTGCAAAGGAACATAAAATGACAGAAGAATATGAACATCAATATATTGCTTGTAACTAAATTATCGATGATCACAATAATATAATTTAGACAGCATTACTATCTAGTACAGACACCTCATTCTTATTTCCCAAATGAAGACTTTCCAAAAAATGTATCATTGCTATTTGAATTGGGAGAAAATAGCTATTAAGTATCACTGACCAGCATTGATCCATTTCCAAGCTACCCAAATGTTTACAATGTCTTGCAAAATGTGTTCTTCTATAAGCCCCCAAATCAGGACATTGAGTAATCAGATGTTCTACAGTTTCTTGCTTTGCCGGGCTCTGACAAAAGCAACAGATATTGTACTCTGCTGCAAGTAGCTTATGCTTCGTTTGTATATCTTTGGTTGGCCAAATGTTAAAGCGTAAACGTAATATTGCAGATCAGTATTTTACTGAGGGAGCTTTAGTGAGATATGCTGGAAGTAGACGCATTTTTTTCGGTGGAAAACGATACGAATCCCCATCTACGTAAAGTAAGCACATTTCGCATGTTTTTATCCAATCCATGTTGTAAATTTGGCCTTTTGCCTTATCTGGATTATTGATCAAAATCTCAATAGTGACATCCGCATTAGCCAAAATCTGATAAACTGTTGTCGTCCATAGCAGCATAAACTTATGTTGAGTTGTGAATATATATGTAGATAACATTTTTAGAATTACATTTTTATCTGTTGATATTAAGCATTTCCGAAACAAAGAGCATAAGCACCAGTTATATAGAGCTTGAAGGGAAATCAGACCTAGCTCATAGTGAAGCCAAGAGCATGGAAGGGAAAACGGTAGTTATAAAACATTTTTCAAAAATGTGCCCTCCCATTTATCAAATGTAAATTTCGAATTTGTTGGTAATGTTTCCAGGCCACACAATAAGCACGGAACTGCTTTCTGATTCCAGTAGTTCCATGCGTGTCTGATGGAAGATTTCCCATATCTATGCATAATCAACCTGGTCTGTGAAATTGCTGTGTCTAATTTCCTCTCCACTTGCTCAAGCTGTGCTTTTGCATGCATTGTACCCTCAAAACTCATGCCCAAATAGATGTATTGTGGTACTATCTTCAACTGTGTCTGACTAATGGACCATGAGAAATTACTATGGCCAGTTCTTTTTGGTGAGTTAAGGACAATTTGTGTTTTATTTGTATTGACCTTTATGTAATCATCAAAGGCCGACAACAGATTTTGTAGACCCAGCTGAATTTTTGAGATAAGTACCAGATCGTCTGCGTACATCAGTGTTTTAATTTGATGATTATTGAATTTAGGAGAATCCGAAATCACTTTATGAGAGATGTATCTAATGTCGTGAATAAAATAGTTGATAATAGAGTTTGCTAATAAGCACCCTTGCTTCAGCCCATGAGCTGTCGGAATAGATGATGATAACAACCCATCCAAAGACAGGCAGATATGTATTGAGGTGTCTGAATGCAAGACGGGGATGATCTCAAAAAGTGTCGTTGGACAATGATCTCTAATCGATTTGTCGAAGAGAAGCACCCGTGAGACAGAGCCAAACGCGGAGTGCAAATCAATGAAGGCAAGATATAATGCTTGCTTGGTGGTCTGACATTGGGCTTTGATTGTATTTAAACATATCAAATTAATATGTGTGCCCATACCTGTAACAAACCCTGTCTGCTGGGGATCTCGTAAGTAATTTCCCAATGTCCTCACATTGAAATCATGCAATACTAGTTTCGAAAAGATCTTGCATGGCGGATCTAGCAACGCAATGGGTCGATAATTTTGCGCAAGACTTCTATCCCCCTTTTTAAAGAATGGGATTATTACAGAGGACTGCCATGATGGAGGGACCATGCGTGACCTCACCTCCGTCTGAAAAATCAGATCTAGGATATGTGCCCACTCAAATACATTAGTTTTAAGCATTATGTTTGTAACACCATCAGGGCCAACAGCTCTAGATGAACTGGCCTTTTTGATAATCTCTTCAATGCTTGCTGGTGTAAAATCAAGATGCCACTTATCTATTGACTTTTGCCGATGTTTCATCCTATCAAATTTAGTGTCAGCATATAAATCAGTATAATATGCAACCCATTGTTGTTCATTTACTGCATTTAACTGAGCATCCGCCTGTCGGTTGATTAACCGATTGCTAAGTAAATGCCACATCTCAGCTGAGTTTTTGGAGGCTAATGTGCTTGCCAGGTGTTCACTATCTCTTTGGAACATAAGAGATGTTTTACTCTGTGGCCAATTTGTATACTGGGTTTTAGCTTTTTTCATTTCCTGCCAACAGGAAATGTTGCGAGCAGCTAGAATCGCTCTCTTTTTCTGCCTAAATTCTGTACGCTTGGCTTGTATTACATGATCAAAAACGTGTCTCTGTTTTATGCGAGTTTTGGAAGGGATTGTGATCGTATTGGCAAAAGGCTTTAATAGCTTTGCATATTGCACCCCAACGGCTGCAATATGCATCTGCACTGAGCGCTCGAATGCCAAGACTTTACTATCATTCCACCTTAATCTTGTTCTTGAGGCATTAACCAAGAAGCTGCTATTAGCATTTTGTTCCCTTGGCTTGGGCAGGTCCCATACAATTGAGAGTGAAAGCAGTTTATGATCACTGTGAGTCTGTGCAATGATGTCCAATTTCTGTACCTGACGAAAAAGACTTGCATAAACATATGTAGTCAATGATACTGACACTATTATTACGATGCCACGTTGTTTGTGCTGGTACATCTCCTGTTACTGCCCCATTTACCATCGGAAAGTGTCTTTCTGACATAAAGCTCTTACATGTTAGTACTTCTTGTGTTTCACGCTTCATACTGCAACAGTCTAGGTTCATATCTCCCATAATAATAATAGTGTGGGAAATGTTCTCAGATGTATTATTCAAATATAACAATCTGATTAACCCCGCGTAGAACGCTTCATCCACCAAAGTAATTGGATTTCTATTAAGGTTCACCAAAGCTAGTGTCTGACATGCAATTTTCAGATTAACCGCAACCAGAAGTCCTGATGAGGGTCTGCCTCTAGTTAACAGCGCTGGTAATAATAATACGATGTCGTAACCGTCCCATATCGGTGGCATTGTCAACCATGTTTCTTGCAGAGCCATGATATGATACGGAAACGGTAGATTCTTGATGGATGTTTGGAGATTTGAGTTCCCTCTCGTGTTCCAACTTGCTATATTTAAAACCTGCTGGAAATCCGCTGTTAATTGTTAATTTCTCGTATCAAATGGGGCTCCAGTACTGCCTACAGCTCTTGACTGTAAACTTTGATATATGTTTGGGTTGGGAGTTGAACCGTTCGGTTGGTTTGAGATGCGATTCGGGTCCTGGGCCAACAAAAAACCCATCTCAAACAGAGACATTTTCGCCTGCCAAATGAGATTTGCAAGAACCCCCGACTGAATCCATAGTCTAACAGTTGAGCCTGACATGGCCAAGATAAACTCTATCTGATCTATATCTCTCTATGTCACGTCTTGAAGTTCAGCCACATCACTAAAGATGTTTAATACACTACTTCTATTCAGATCGTAAACTTAAAATTTCCCCTACCTACATTTCAGAATGAGGGAAAAGAAAGAAGAGTTTATCATCTGTAGATGTTTCTGCCTAATGTTAGATGTATGTTCACTACCAAAACTATTCAGGCGTGCGTGCCTTGCCTAGATGTATCTGCTGGGTATACTGCACAGACCCTTCCTTCGTCAGGGCTTCCAGTTTTTTTGAAGTGAAGTCAGAATTGAAATGCATAGCATCCACACGTTTACCATTTATCGGTTGTGAGGGTTTTATTGTCTGTTCATTCAAGCGAAGCAGGCATTCCAATAAATAAGCATCTACCACTTGTTTTAATAGTGATATCGCCACTTGACTCTGCTCTCTCGGCAGCGACGACGGAAGTGGTTCAGTAAGTTTAAAAGCAACGCCCTTCTCGCAAATGACACTGCTCTGAGGTTCATGCTGCAAAGACTCTGCTTGTTCAATTGACTCTACAAGATGTTTCAGGGGTAAATATCCAAGTACCTTATGCTGTGCTGCTTGTGACGAAGCAGCGTCATTATCAAGATCAATGATAGGATGAACGATGTATGTTTGTTTGCCGGTGCAACTGCCACAGATGCCTGAACTGAAGTTTGTGTTTTTTGTATCTGTGGGGCTGAGCCTCCAATTGCTTTAAAAAAGCCATAAAGAGTGTTTTTTACACCTCTTTGACCCAGCATATTCTTAGATTTTTTCAAAGAGGGTCGATGCCCTTTTAGTTGATGTCGGAAGGTCCTTTTCCCCCTGTTGTTCTCCAATTCAGAGAGACCTGTGATGGCGTGAACATTATTATCCGACTGTATTATGGTTGGCACAGCAATGTCCACGCTCGCCCCAACTGCATGCGGAACATTATTGCCTATTGTCTCTTCAACTGGGCGGATGATGTCCACAAACAGTGGTAATTGTGGAATTATTTCTGGTGGGACGGTTATTGGAGGTATTACACCACGGATGGATGCTTGGGGCAATGTTATTTTCACAAATGATGACTGAATCCTCCGGTAAATGTCTTTGTCTAGAGTGTGTAAGATTCTGATCTAAGAGGGTCTGGCCATTCATATGAGTCCATTGCACTACCTCCTCAAGCTGCACTGCTTGTTTACTGATTTTGTCATTCACAACTTCAAATAGTTTGAATAAACTTAAGATCGATGTATTGATGTCAGTAAGTGCCATTTCAATCATGTTAGAATTCGCGACAGGGCCTTCGTGATGTGTTTGCCTCTGAGCCCGAGGAGTTGGCTGAACAAAAGACAGCAGTGATGAGTGAAACTGGGAGGAGATTGAATAATGCGCCTCATCCTCTATGAAGCGTGTTTCCCTTGCATAAATTGATAAGCCAGTGCTAACTCTGCTAGAGCTTAAACATGAAATGGGTGACACTGCTGGTAATGTAGAGTTACTAAATTTCCCTTTTACACCTTTAGATTTTAAGGAATCTAATATGGTTTGATCAGAAACAGTGCGTTTATTATGTGTGATAGACACGTATTGACTTCGTTTAGCATGTTCAGAGTTTCAGGGAGTGGTAACTGACTCAAACTGGACCCTCTCTGCCCCTGCTGTTGGCGGAGTACGTGAGCCTATGTCAATCCGAGGTACGACAGACGTTACAGAGGATGTCGTATTTCTATGGGGTACACTTATATCAAAAACACAATTGAGCAAGGTCATGGAGATCTAACTGCTGAGAATCGAGCAACTGAGTCCTGGGTTTGTCACCACATAATTTGGTAGACACAGAATTGTGAACAAGACTGTGTACTGCAGTTCAGATTCATTTTGAGTATGACGTAGGTCCTCCGCACCGCCAGCAGCTTCCACAGAGGGGTCCCCTAATCTCCGACGATAGGACTTTGACCGTGTTGTCCGAAGATGAATGCTCCATCTCCTTAAAGTGTACTCGGACACTAACACGCCTCGAGCCAATGAGCTCCACGGATCCGACCACATAGGATACTCCACCCATAAGAAACTTCTGTTCTGATGAAGGCCAACACCATCATAGCTCACCTAGCTCATCACAAAATGGCCGAAACACTGTCGTGTTGACTTGTAATATATGTTGTTGTTCAACTCTTGATTGTTCCCACGCTATTGGGCTGATTATTTGATTATGACTCCACTAAGTTCTGTAGCTTCCTTCCCAAGGAACCTTTAGAGAATGTACAAACATAAGAAATTGTTTTTTCAAATACTTACTATTTGAATCATTTAACTCAGGTACTATACTGTGTATATTTTAAATGTTGAATATCCTATGCCCCTCAAATTTAAGTGTATTGTGACACGCACTGCACTCAAAATAAATCTGAACTGTAGTACACAGTCTTGTTCACAATTCTGTGTCTAACAAATCATGTGGTGACAAACCCAGGACTCAGTTGCTCGATTCTCAGCAGTTAGATCTCCATGACCTTGCTCAATTGTGTTTTTTTATATAAGTGTACCTACCTAGGCAGAGCAAGGCATCAAACATGTGCCCCTTTCTATATTGATGTATTTCTATGGGGTACACATGTATTAATTGGTGTGAGAGTAAACGGGGGAAGTTGGGACTGAAACATTTTCGGCGTGAAACACGGTAGTCGTGCTGATTCAATATTATCTGGCATATTCGTTTTAAGTGAATAGGCTACAAACACCATGTGCAATTGATACAAAACAAGCAGTTACCTCCAAGACTGAAAGTGAACATCACAGGAATACTTTTATACAACCCAAAAAAGGGGGGCCGCTTGCCGCTGTGTTGCTTCGAAGCGGCAAAGCGGTACTTAACGTGTACTTGATTGTGTGCGAGCGCGCTGTGCCCGTGCGTGCAAGCTTTATGGAAAGCCAATCCCCACAGTTTGGAGGCGGGACGAGCGTGAATGTCAATCAAAATAGTCCCACTGTAATGAAACAAAGATACGCTCAGTTCCACAAACGTAGTGTGTGACAGAGAAAACAAAACATAGCTCGATAGTCAGGTAACCTTCAGCAGCTTCTTCGCAGACGCCAGCAACAATCCAAATATTCAAATATCCACGGTGGAGCAGAGCTTCAGAGCGGCAAAGCAGTACTTAACGTGCGCTTTCTCATGTTTGCAGGCTTCCGCTTTGAGAGAACAGGGCAGCGCATTTGCACTCCCTCTGCCCCATCCACCACCTTCGCCATGATGCCATTGTGCGTCCAATGTCTGCTACGGGCCACGTTGGATTTATGTAAAACAACATGCATGGCTCCCTATGATCAGCACTATAAGGCTACAATTGAACTAAAACCAAAGCTACTGCTAAGGCAATCCCATGATGCAAAACGATTTGGATGGAGTGCTAAAGTGCCAGCCATGGCCCAAAAGTAATTGTGGGGCTGAAGATGATCACCTATGTGTAAAATGTATTTAGCTTTCCAGGTGAATCTAATGTGCCACATATAACCCACTAATGGTGGTGCTTAAACAGTACCTGCACCAAACCTAATAGTGTTGCTAATTAAGCACCTATGATCCCAAAGTCTTAGCCCTCAAATGTCACCTATGCACCCAAAAGGAATGTTGGCACAAATGTAGCACCTGAGCCAAAACTAAAAGTGGTTAAGCAGTTTATATCCAAGATATTAATCTGCCCTTCCCAAAATAGCACTTTTCAGGTATAGCAGATAGATGGTTAGAATGTAATCTCATGTGACAGGGTCAGAAAATTGACCCTGTCAAGGGGCACCGATGACCCCAAAGGGGGTGTGGGGAGGTGAGGGGCACCCCTGTCCACAGCTCCACGGTCTGCATGAAGCAGCGTATGCCTATTGGGATCCCTGTCCCAGCCCTGATAACTATCAGCCTCTGTCTTGGCCAGGTCTCCTCCTCTCCTCCTTCAGGTGATTCCTGTGAGGCAGCCTTATCCGAAAGGCTACAATTACCACAATGCACCTGGGCCCAATGGACAAGACCCAGCCAGGACTAGGAGTAACGGATTAGTTATTCAAATGCTGAATGGGAGGCCAAGCATCTCCTTTAGATGGCCCAGGCAGGCCGTAAGGGATTCAGGGATCGGCAGCGGCTGAGCTGAAGCCAGTACAGCACAGCCCTAGGAGAGACCAGGGTACCTGCCCCCAAAGTGTCTCTGGATAGATTTGCTGGATGAGAATCAGAGAGCAAATGATTCAGGAGACAGCATGGCATAGCAGGCTGGAGCAAAATGGTGACTGGAAAGGGGGCGCAGCTAAGTGGCCTTAAGAAGACATCCTGGGGAGGATCCGGCCCAGAAGGGGAGGATATAGGAGAAATGGGGATTAGAAAAGCTCGAGACTGGTCCAAGTAAGCAGCTGACTCAGATGCCAAAGGAAGCAGAGACAACTTTGTAGGCAGTGAGTGGAGGGCTATTGAAAGCCAGCAGAGTCTGCTGAGAGTGAGATGTGTTTGGGTGAGGTTGATAGAGCTGCAGGAGGATCAACAGACCAGACAGGAGTGTGCTGCAGCTGGAGAAAGACTTGGAGGAGACTTTTAGAGTGTTCTGAAAGAGTGAAGGTAAGGTATTGGGATTGAGACACTGGTACCAATTTGGTTGTTTGTGAGTGAGAGAGTGAATGAGTGAGTCTCAGATAGGAGGGTGGGGTTTGAGAGTAGGAGTATGTGAGAAAGAGTGAGGTCATGGCGGAGAGTGTGTGTTTGCGAGGGAGAGAGAGAGAGAGAGAGAGAGAGAGGGGGGAGGGAGGGAGAAAGAGACAGGGGGAGCGAGAAGGGAGAGGGCAAAGGAGAGTAGGGGAGGGCAGTGTTGGAGAAGTGAGATTCAGAAGAGTGGATAAGATCACAGGAATCTGGAGAGTGGAGACTGGAGGAGAGAAAGAAACGAGAGGGAGAGAGAGAGAGAGAGAGAGAGAGAAAGAGAGGGAGAGAGAGATAGGGGGTGTGAGTGGGAGGAGAGGAGGCAGACAAGAGTTAAGAAAAGGTTGAGAGACAGTCATCTGGAAGAAGGGCATCAGGCCAAAGAGCCTACCCTAGTAGGTAATTTCGAAGGTCCCTGAGGGAGTTAGTTAGATAAGGTTGCAGCATTAGACCACCCTATGATAGGGATATCCTAGACAGTAGGGGTCGCCTGGAGATAGAGAGAAATGTGTATTGATATCAAACCTGTGGGGTGCCTGGGTTAAGGGTAGACTGAAGGAGGGGGAATGTTATAGGCAAGAAGGCCTACAAGAAGAGAGGAACAATAATGAGGTAAAGAAAAAAACTAAGTGATAATTAGAGTTTTAGTGGTTGGAAAAGTGAGAAATTGATATATTGCACCAATAATTATAAAATTCAGAAACGAGCAAGAAAATAAATGTGATTAGAGAAACAGAATTCCCCTTTGGACACAATACTGGGCCAAAAACAAAGACTGTTTACTCTCTTCTTTTTTCTGTAGCAACAGGACCATGAACTGTGTGAACATCTTTTGGTTTTCTTAATAGAAATTCTTTGTGGAGAAACGGGAGCTTAAAGCACACAGCCACCCCCCCCCCCTCGCCCCCACCTCTTTCCTTTCCTCTCTTGGAGGCAAAAATCCATCTGCACGACCAACTCCAATGAGAATGAGTCTCTGCAACAAGGTGCTAGTCTTGTTGGTGACTGAGAGGACATCCCTGGTGCCTAAACTCCTTACACCCAAACACTTGGCAGAAGGCTGAGATAAAGGCACCGTAGTCAGCCAAGACAGGGCCAACCCTCATCAAAGGAAGGACCGGTGAAGTTTCCAAACATGACTCCGACCTTGACATGGTCTTAGCAGATTAAAGAGACAGAACCATTATTTGAAACGGGCAAGACTCAGGAGATTTCTTTATGTTGCCAGACTCTTGGTTTGAACCTAGTACCAGAAAAATAGATTCTAGTCAGTCATATTCAAGAGCAAGGCTGGGCACATTTGAACTGTGGTATTCAAAGTGGGGTTCTTGCTTTGTGCGTGATGTAGTCATGGGGAAATGCACTCTGTGACACCAAGACCTATGTGTACTATACGAAAGACAAGGAAGTGACAATGAGGAGAAGAGGGCAGGAGAGATGGGAAGTCCTGATGGTGCAAGTATTCAGAAGACAAAGCTGTGGAGAGTCCAACAAGATCGGCTGTATAGAGAAAGAGATGGCAGATGCAGATCCCAGTGTCCATATGAAGAAGCGAGGCGAAGAGATTGAACCCCAGTAAGTAGTAGAGTGAGATGCCCGAGGAAAGAGTTTAGAGCAAGAGGCAAAAGTAGAATACCAGACGCTTTACCCAGGTGGAACTGGCAGAAGGTTGTCTGCTAGGAACATCAGTGAGAGAGAGAGAGAGAGAGAGAGAGAGAAAGAGAGAGACTACAAAACTCAGGCAGGCTGGAGCTTTGCAGACAATAGAGAGGAAAATCAGGATGAAGGCCAGAGGAGAAGTTTGAGGCAGTACAAAATACATCTATTTGAGAGAGGCTGCTGGCTTCATCCATGGTTGAAATGTATGGAAAGAAGAGATGCTGCTGGCTGTAACTTGAAGGCCAATTCCCTAGAGACATTGAAAAATGGAGCATGAAGGGAATCACTTAATGCTGGAACTTGAAGGCCAGAGCCCTAGGGACATTGAGTAACAGAGTATAATGAGACCCACTGTATGATGGAATTTGAAGGCCAAGTTCCGGACCATTGAGAAATAAAGTGCAAAGAGAAACGTTGCATGCTAGAACCTGAAGGCACGCTTCTTAGAAATATTGAGTGCCTGACGACAAAGCGAAATGCTGCATGCTGAACCATGAAAGCAAATTTCCCAGAGAGGATGAGAAATTCTAATGAGAAAAGCTGCATGCTGGAATTCTAAGACATAGTTCCTAGGGACCTTGAGAAACGTTTTGTAGAGAAACACTGCATGCTGCAACGTGAAGGGCAGTGTAGTAGAAAATACAGAGAGACTGACAAAGTACAAATACCAAGGGTGGGAGCTTGAATGCAATGTGTGCAAGTACTTTGGAACTGAGAAACACTGTGCTAATAGAAATTAGAGAAATTAAAATGCTGGACCACCTGAAACACCTTTCTTTACTAATATAAATATTCGACTGCATTCTGTTGTCCATGTCATATTTTGAACGCCCCCCCCCCCCTCCAGCCCTCACATACCACTGCAGTCAAACTATTCACTGTAGAGGCAGTCCTTGAATCATTCATTTGTATTTATTTATTCATGTGTTTTGGTTTCAAATAAACCTTAAACACAGAATTACATAATCACATGACAACATAAATAACACTTCATTTAAACAGCTATTAAAATTACATAAAATACAAAAATACAAAATCCCTACATTTAACAACCATACCATGCCATCATTTTAAATATTAGATAATTTCTCTAAAATGCTAAAATCTTTTTTCCAAATATAAAATGTTGCAGTAGATACCACTAATGAGTTTGCAGAGAATATAATGGGCCAAAAGTGATCCCCAGTGAAATTTTCCTTTTTCCATATAAACTTCATGTATCCCGCCTCATATTGTATATTTATCTCTGAGCAGGTAGTTAGAACATGATTGAGGAGGTCGGCAGACTCTCAGGTTACAAAATAAACTGGGAAATAACAGTGGTATTTCCAGTTCGGAATACCCCTGTACGTAACCAGTTGATGGACTGGAAATGCAAATGGCAAAATGAATGTGTGAAATATTTAGGGGTATATCTCACTAGAGACTTAAAATGCATGGCTGGGTTTAATCTGGATAGAATCATAGATACTCTTTGGCGGGATATTCATAAATGCAGAAGGCTTTCATTATCCATTTGGGCTAAGGTGAATGCCATCAAAATGGTTCTCTTGTCTAAAGTCTTATACATCATTCAGTCACTTCCATTAAGATTCACCAAAAAGGTTTTGGGTCGAGTAGATAGAGATTTTCAAGATTTTCTGTGGGGTATTGGGAAAAGACCTAAGATACCAAGGTATCTTATGGTTCAAAGTGTTCATGATGGAGGGCTTGGTTACCACGTTCTTGATAATTACTATAAAGGTTTTTTGACAATAAAATCGGCTATTTATTTTTCTACAAATCAGTTGGGGACTCCACTTTGGGCTCGGATAGAAAAATACAAAACAAGACCATTTCTCCTTAAAAGTCTGTATTCTTTCGGTAGGGTACCCAAACAAGTTGGGAATTTACAAACGGTATTATCTTCAAAGAATGCTGTCACTTCATTGATTTTGAGTAGTGGACAAGGGTTGTACATGTACGGGAGGCCTCCATCTGGCAGAATACAGGCTTACAAATTGATAATAGAATGTTGTGTTGGAGGAGTTGGATCAACAGAGGCATATTGTTTCTAGAAGATATTTGGTGTGATGATGTGGGGGGATGCAAACTTTTGAGTACCGACAAAGGAAGTATGGCCTATAAAAGCGGGAACAAAGAAGGTATAATTTGTTAAGAACATTGTTAATTGAAAGACGAAATATGATGACCACTCCTCTGATACAAAGAGCCGAGAGATGTGATTTTATTGTGGCTGCTCCCCATAAAGTGTCAAGTTTTTTAAAACTCTTTCCGGTGGAGAGTCATTCAGTCGATTCCTGGGATAACTTGAGACTTGCATGGTCTAAGTTAGGAGTAGATGTGTCTTTGAAAGAATGGTAAAACATATGGAGAGTCCCAATAAAAGCGAAAATGGACCTGAATTTACGCTACATCCTGCAGAGAATTTTAGGATGTCTTTATTGGACTCCAGATAGAATATATAGATTTGGCCTGAGTGATAGTGATAAGTGTTGGGGTTGTTTGAAGGAAAGGGGCACCATGTTACATGTGTTTTGGGATTGCACAAAGGTGAATGGCTATTGGAATGATGTTCTAGATAGGGTTGACATGGTGCGGAATATTGCTTTTCCAAGAACACCTTTGGCTGTACTTTTAAAATCCCCAAATTATGTTTGACATTTGGATTGTGTGACGTTGTGTTGGGTCACTAAAGTTCTTCTGGTGGCCGCTAGACAAATTTTGCGTGTCTGGAAAACAAGGAAATAGCCATGCGTTGAAGATTGGCTAGTACATGTGTAGTTCCTTTCGTGTTTTGAGAAGATCAAATTTGGCAAATTGCATTGAGATGAAGCTTATAATGAACAATGGAGTGTTTTTAATAATTTTGATGTTTAATATTTGGCCGGAGTTTGGTTGCTTATGTTTTATTTCCTTAAGAGTGGGTGAAGGGGAGGAGGGTTGAGGTGCGCGGGGGTTTAGTGTTGTGTTATCTTGTGTGTCTTGTGTTGGTCTGTGTATTATTGGTATCTTTGACAATATTGTATCAAAGTTCTGTTTAACATTCTAAAAATCCTGTGGATATTCTTCTTATTGTTTATGCAGTCTGTTTTTGATTTTATTATAAGTTTCATGCGGATTACCTATTCATTATTTTGTTGCATTGAAATTATTTGTTATCCTGAACTTACAGGCCGATTCATGGAATGAATGTGCGCTGAAATTTTTGGCGCAAGCGAGCAAAAGCGTGCGAATCGCAGCGCAAGTGCGAATATCGCGGTGAAACCCTGGATGTACACTAAAAATCTGCGTGGCTCACGCTGGCGCACACGTCTCCAAACAGCGTGTGCTACACGCACAGCGAAAGCGCACATAGCGCGGCGCACACAACAAAAGTAGGCGGAACAGGGGGCGGAGCACGCGGAATGGGGAACAACGCGTGAAAATGTGAGCAACACGGGGGAAGTACAGGAGGCAAATGGCGGAAACGCCCACACGCACGTTCAAAACACGTATTCATGGAATCAAACGGGGCTAACGCGTGCGCCAAAAAAGACGCGCTTATCCGGAAACACGTACGCCAGCAGGAAGCAGGCGTACGTGGACCCGCGCAGCATAAAAGTGCACGCAAACAACAAACAAGCTCAGATGCCAGGATGAATATACCATTCCTAGCAGCAGTCGTCGTGGGATACCGCAGGAGGAGGAGGAGGATAGTCAGGCCCAGAATTTTTACACACAGAACCAGCCTTTTCAAGATGCCTGATGACCAGGTGTATGGGAGGTACAGGTTTCCACCTCACATAATACTCGACCTGGTGAGTGAGTGAGTGGGAGGATGACCTAACATCACCCACCCTGTGCTCCCAAGCACTCAGCCCCCTGGAGAAGGTCCTCAATGTACTGCACTTCTTGGCCACTGGATCATTTCAGTGGACAAGTGCTATAGTGGGTGTGTGTCACAGGCCACGCAGTCACGCTGCCTACACCAGGTGTTGGCCATCATGACTACACGCCCATCAGTCCGCAGGCACATATACCTGCCCAGAACACCTGCAGAAAGGCAGGCTGCCATCCAGGATTTCTACGGGGTGGCACAATTCCCCAAAGTGCTAGGTGCCATTGATTGCACCCATGTGGCTCTACGTCCCCCCAGGGCATCTGAGCACATCTATAGAAACCGCAAGCACTGGCATTCCATCAAATTGCAGGTAGTATGTGATGCCAAGGGAATCATCACCTCAGTATATGCCAACTATCCAGGGTCCACCCACAAAAGTTTCATTTACAGAATGTCAACCCTAAACCGGGACCTAGAAGCTGGGAGGCATGGCGATACATGGCTGCTTGGTGAGTATAAATGCCACTGCACATGCATGCATGTCACATGCTGAGTAATGTCACAACCCCACTAATGATACCCATCACCACCTCCCCAGGGGACAGTGCCTACCCTTTGAGCCCCCACATGATGACGCCAATTCGGAACCCCACCACGCCACCCGAGGTAAGATACAACACAGCTCATATTGCAACCAGGGGCATAGTGGAGCGCACATTCGGAGTGCTCAAGTCACGCTTTTACTCCCTTGACCACTCTGGTGGGCAGCTGCTATATGCTCCCCCAGTAGTGTGCAGGATCATAGTGGCAGCATGTGTCCTGCACAATGTTGCAACACGCCGGGGCCTGCCGGTGGACATGTCATGCAATGTGAAAGCAAACAAAGAAATGCACAAAATCTGACACAAGTGTCACAAAGTACCCTATCCCCAATGGAAAATGCCCACACACAATATGCTCCCAGTAATGTATACCTAACAACACACATGACCAAATACTTACCAACAATACAATGCAGAAACACAACATCAGAAATAGCAAACACATGACAGTACTAAGTTAAAGTAGTCGTAGTCTTACTACCTGAATATGCCACCACATCGACCCCTTCCAACTGTATAGTGTTGCTGCCACGCAAATGTCTCAGTGTCCTGCATACAACATGAGCTGCATCTGCAAAGTAGATGGCCTTGTGAAGACATGAGGAAGGAACCTGCAGATTAGGAGGAAGACATGGATGCACAAGCACATATCGATACACCATGCAGTGTACAATACAACAACAATATCCACTAGGGAAGTCTACACAGTATTGACTGCAGACTGCCCACACAGCTCATGGGAGCCCAACGTCACTGTGTTATTCAATGTCACTTGGTCACACCCTTTTCAAGCCCATGGAAACGGGAAGCAGGAGGGGTGTGTGTCTCATGAACCCAAGCAACTAACCCAAACTCAGGACAAGCCTGCATGTGCCCAGCTGGAATACAGTGGATGCCCACAGGAGCCACACAAGGCAACACACTGTAAAAAAAAAAAAATCATAAATGCCCATGTGGGGGACAGGGGGATGGGGGATGCCACCCAGGAGGTTCAAGGACAGGATGCAGACCAACACCCACCTGCGTGGATGTTGCGAGAAAAAAAAAACTCCTTGGGCTCATGGCCTGCACAGCTATGCCATTGTGGGAGAACTGCTGTCGCTCTTCTCATCCTCTGATGCTGCATCAGGAGGCGGTGGCACTATGGGAGGCAGCCCACGCAAAGCCCTGGTATGGTCCTCCATGGCAGCAAGCATGCGGGTCTGGAAGGTCTGATTCTGGAGGATTAAAGTGCGGAGATCCTCATGCAGCACATCACGTTTTGCCTGCATTTCTGCACGCATGGCCTCGCGTGATGCCCGGATCTCCTCACGTGTTGCATGCAGCTCAGCTGAGAGCAAACGTGTGAGCTGCTCTCCAGCTGCTGTTCTGCCCTTAAATTACTGGAAGCCTCAAGTGCAACCAGAGTCTGCCTGAGGTTATGTAGTTCTACCCTCAGGGCTTCCCTGTGACCCTGGGACTCAATTGATATGGATTCGCGCAGAGTCTCCAGTGCCGCCGTCTGTCCCTGTTGGACGCCAACATGTCTTCCCTGTGTGATTTGCAAATGGAGTCTGTTGCCTGCTGTTGTTGCTCCATCTGCCTTTCAGGGGGGATAATGGAAGTGGCCACCCTCTCCATTGCCTGAGCCATCATTTCTACTGATGCTGCCTGGGTTGCCATACTGTACATGGAGTTTTCCCATACAGTATTGCCTGGTGGGACACGGCCACCGCGTCGACGGGCACCACACCTGTTTGGGGCAAGGCGATCTGCACCTTGCTGTGCTGGCACTGCCTGAGGCTGCAGGACTGCATTCCCCCTCTGATCTGCTGGCCCAGGAACAGGATCAGATGCTGTGGAGTGTGACCCTGCATCCGTAACCGCCAAAGGCGGACCTACCAACACTGACATCCCCATAGAGGGTTCTATCCCTGGTCCAGGTGGGTTGGACAGAACAGAATCCCTGCCAGAAACACTTACCTGCAACTGCACATAAGTCTCATCATCCGACTCAGCACCTGAATAGAGGTCTGGGGAGGTGCACCCAGAGGCACCCCTGGACATGGTCTGCAGTAGCATTGGCTTTTCATCACCACCACACCACGTCCCCCACTGGTGCCCGGTCGTGCCTGAGATTCCTCCTGGGTCTGCACCATCTCCTCAACCTCAAAAGCACCAAGTGCGTCATCATCTTCAAAAACTTAAAAGACAACAAATGGAAACAGGCATGAGCACCATAGCACACACATAGGCCGTGACAAGCCAGAGATCCAGTACATGAATTACACATGTCCCACATGACTATAACCCTGCCATGCATGCACTGTCAAAGAGTTGGAAGTGGAGTCAAAAAGGCAGACACTGGGGAGAGCAATATGGATATGCAACACATTTGCAGCATGTTGGGTAGCAAATCCCAGCCACGTTCCCTACAGCGCCCACCACGGCCACCTTTTGAAGGTCGGCCATCTTTGCCTCCCTTACCGCTTGGTCGCCTCCCAACCATGGCACTGATGTTGTTGTGCGTATGGGAGTTGCAGTAAACAATTGTCCTGGGCAATTGGGGGTCAAAGGGGTAGGGTACTAGATGGAATTCGTACCCTAGTGCTCCAACAAGCCTGTCTGTGACCCCTGGGGGAAGATGACAGGTCAAGCAATGCACAGGCAGCACAAAATCAAAAAATAACGTGCACGCAACCCCTCGTAGACAACATGCGTGAAAAAATGAACTCGCACTACGCTGTGGCACCCAGAAGCACAAAAATAAGCGTATGCATAATACACGCAGCCTACAATGACCTCTGAAGGGATATGGGACACACGGGGCAAGCACAGTTGTTAAATATGTGCGCGACTCACCGTCTGCCTGGAAAAAGAACGTGAAAAATACCCCCGCCAAAAGAAAAATTGTACGCTGTCTGAGGAGACAGGACAAAAGAAGAAGTGAATGCTGTTTGAGGAAACAGGCCCAACAGAAAATCAGAAAAAATCTGTCAGAGGTAACAGGGAGTACGAACTTGAAACGCTGTGAAGTAATTGCGTGTGAACTGACAAGAAGTACAGAATTCACCCACTCGCTCTCCGCGAAAAGCAGGTACAAGGAAATGGCGTCCTACACGTAGCTTTTAAACCGGCCCACACGTACACGTCACATACGCATGTACGCGGGCCCTTTCCTCCAATTACACGCGATGACACTCGGACGTGCAGTTTTTCCACGTGTGCTCTGTCATCACGTGCTATGAGGGAAACGCCCGCGCGCGTAATGTAACTTACGCGCTTACGCACTAAGGGCCTTTGGTCCAATGAAATCGCGTACGTGTGCTGACGTGCTTACGCGCTAAGGGCCTTTCCTCGAATTACACGCTGACGTGCACTTTTTTCACGTGCCAAATCACTCCGTATCAAGCTGGCCACGCGAAAACACACGGAAGACCACGCTCCTGCCCAGATGGCCAAATGACTGCCCCCCAGAGCCCCGAGCACGCTCCCACCTGCCATCTGCTGCTGCCTGCTGCCCACGTGCCCTGCCATTTTCTGCCTGCACGTTAGCCAGGGGTACAGTTGCTGTGACCACCCCTGCTGGAACCGAAGACTCCCGACTGGGATTCCATCGCTCCACAGCCCAGCCCCAGGACCCAGTTGCCCACCCACTCCTGCCTCTGGGGTTGCCATGTTGGGCACAACACCATCTGAGACCACTGGCAACCCCCAGCCAGAGAGGCAGAGGGCCACCAGCTTCAGTGCCAGGGAAGTTGGTGTCCTGGTGGAGCAAGTCCTGGGGCAGTATGATGCCCTCTTTGGACGTTCGCGCGCCGACTATGAAGGACGGACCAGGATCTGGATGGACATCATGACGGCCATCAACGCGAAGGGGTTGGCAGTCCGTGACTTACATCATGTCAAGAAGCGCTGGGAGGACTTCAGGTCCAGGACCCTTAACAAGGCCCGGCGCCTCTCGAAGGCAGTGGATGCCAAGGGGCGCCGGGGCCAGCTGTCGGACCACCAAATGAGGGTCCTTGAACGCATATGCCCAGCGCTCTACGTCCAGATCCTTGAGAGGCAGACCTGGAGTCGAGCGGTAAGTGTACATGCATGGTGATTGGACGCTGTGCGTGTCGTGGTGTGCCAGTAGTGTGCAGGTTGCACATGTGTTTTTGTAGGGCCATGTAGGGATGTGTATGAACATGGGCGTGAGGCATGTGAATCCTCTCAGGTGTGAGACACATTGATGGTGTATGTGTTGGTAAGCATGCTGGGCAAATGAAGGTGTGGGAGCACATATGTTTGAATTTGTGTGTATGTACATTGGCATGGTTGTGGCATGGATGGTGGATCATAATGCATGTATCTGCACTGTGTACATGTGCATGTATGTGTATTTGACAAGTGTGCAACTGTGATGCAACATGGATGCATGTGACACTGATATGTAGATGGCTGAATGTCAGAAGTGACATGTGTGGCGATCTCATCACTGCGACAGTTGGAGGAGATGTAAACATGCATGTAAGTGTGGTGGCGTGTGCGCATGTCTAGTGCACTCCCAGTGTTTCATGTGATGTCAGGCTCACCTTTGGCTGTACATGCTGTTGTATGTGTATAGATGGTGATGCCTGGTGCAATATTTCTGTGGAAATGCTCATGTGTGTGAGTTAAAATGACATGTGTGTCGTGGAGTGTGATGCCGTGTCTGAAGTTTGACAATGCCACTCATGTACAACTGTCATGTGTGTATCAGTCCAATGTACTGTGCCCTGATGCCTGTGTTTTATCTCTCCCTGTCTGCAGCGTCGACTGATGAAGAGGGCGGAGAGGGTGCTGTGCAGCAGAGCGGCAGGGATCGCACCACCAGCCGGAGACGCAAGGCCCGGCTCCCCTCCCAGATTGTCATCTCGTCAGGGAGTGAGGAGTCTGGTGCCGCGTCCAGGCCGCAGCTGCCAAGGGTAGGTCCAAGAGGCGGAGGTTGGAGGTGGACTCCTCGGCAGCAGAAGGAGCAGCTGAGACCCCACAGGGTCCAACGGAGGAAGATGGCATGGAGTCATCCAGGTTGGTGGGGACTTTGGTGGAGGAGGAGGCCATGGAAGGGACACACACAGGGTCTGGAGGTGGGGATTCCACTGGTGCTAGTGGTGCAGTGCAGGACCAGGGACAGGAGGCAGCACAGGCCGCCGCGGAGGTGCCTGTGTGCTATCCTGTCCCTGATCCTGTCACTGCATCATCTGGCACCAGCAGGGATGCTTACGTTCAGACCCGTTTTCAGGGAGGGGATGAGCGCACAAAAACTGGCCTTCCTCTCCCTGCGGACGTGGCTATCCGGGACCGTGTTGAACCTGTCCTGGCAGGGATAGCGTTGC
Organism: Ambystoma mexicanum; assembly: GCF_040938575.1. Classification (NCBI taxonomy): domain Eukaryota; kingdom Metazoa; phylum Chordata; class Amphibia; order Caudata; family Ambystomatidae; genus Ambystoma; species Ambystoma mexicanum. The sequence continues at coordinate 1,096,113,722 of NC_090929.1, forward strand.
GTCAATGGGGCATGCGAGATGACGTGCGGTCTTTTCGTGAAGAGACTGCATGTCATCTCGGGTGCCTCTTTGACCGCGTTGACCTGCTGGGACGGGTCACCAGTGCTGGATTCCTCCGTGTGCTGGACCTTCTTGCGATCCCCTCCTCACCTGAACCCCCTACGTGCCAGTCGTCCTCCATGCCATCTTCCCACCCATGTGTCACCTGGGTACCCTGTGGAGTTGCCTCTGATCCTGAGGCCAGGCTGGTGGAGGACACATCCCTGCCACAGTCAGGAGTCGGACGTCCAGCAGGGGTGGCAACCTCAACAACTGCACCCCAGCCGGAGGAGGATGTGCAGGCAGCAAGAGCCAGGGCACAGGCAGAGGCACAGCAGGGGAGCAGCAACAAGATGGGAGCCATGATGGCTTGGGGCCTTCAACATCGGAGGGGCAGGCATCGGCCAGAGGGCAGGAGGACCCAGGACTGGAAGTGTCTTCCGTGTGGCAGCGGTTAGGCCATGCTATAGATGCGGAGCGGCAGCAAGCAGAAGAGGCACGTCTCACGATGGTCAGGGCAGAGAACTCCATGCATAGCGCTCTGAGGCTGGCCGAGTGCCTCGAGGCAATTCGCAGGGACCTGGAGGTCCACATGTCATCGTCCCTGCGAAACCTCGGGGCCATGGAAGAGGACCGCCTCCGGGACATCGAACAGGAGTTCGATGATGCCCTGGCCCGGGAAATCGGGAAGTGAGCCGTCGGACTAGCCCGCTGCCATTGTAAATAGTTTTTAGAGTTAGGTTTCCTTTTCCTTTTATTTGTGGTCAATGGACAATGCCACACACATTTGTATATAGTTTTATTCTTAGGTAGTTTCTTAGGTAGGTTTCATTTGTTTGGTTGGGCTCATGGACCTTTTACATTGTTGGATAATGGTTTGATTTGATATCTTTTTTTGAATTTTGCACATGGATTAATGGATTTTTATTTTGGACAATGGATTGTGAATAGTTTGATCATGGATTAATTTGGATTTTTGTTTTCATTATGGACATGGAGTAATGGATTTTTTTTTCAGGTCAATGTATTGTAAATAGTTGGACTATGGATTGATTTCTCTTTTTTATTTTTCATTATGAACATGAAAAATGGATATCTTTTGTTTAACCTTTCCTTTGGATTTGCGTTGGTGGAGGGAGAGTTTGGACTGTTTTTCTTTCAAATTTTTTGGGATTGGTTATCATTTTCATTCACTCTTTTTTTTCACATGCTTTTCATTTCATGTTTGATATTTTGGTATGCTTTCATTTAATTTATTTATTTATGTACATAATACATTTTCATATTTTAGTTCCATGTGTGGGATTCGCTCATTGGGTTGATGCTTGGGAAGATGTGGGTTTACACAAGCAATGCCAACCAGTGTATGTGTGTGATGGACATGTGTTGATGTACATAGTTGAGTTTTGGTTTGTGTCTTGAGATAGGCATGTCAGTGTGGGGTGGATTGGGAAATCATTGCGTCTCAAGAATGGGGTGGTGTGATGTGGTTTTTTGGTGTAGAAGTGGGCCATGATTGTGCATCTTTATTTCGTGTAGGGGGGACATGAGTGGGACATGAGTGGGGGTCTGCTAGCAGGTGCCCCTGACTGGTGGGGAGTGGGGGTGCAGGGGGACATGAGTGGGGGCCTGCTGGCAGGTGCCCCTGACTGGTGGGGGTTGGGGGTGCAGGGGGACATGAGTGGGACATGGGTGGGGGCCTGCTGGCAGGTTCCCCTGACTGCTGGGGGATGGGGGTGCAGGGGGACATGAGTGGGACATGAGTGGGGGCCTGCTGGCAGGTGCCCCTGACTGCTGGGGGGTGGGGTGCAGGGGGACATGAGTGGGACATGAGTGGGGGCCTGCTGGCAGGTGCCCCTGACTGCTGGGGGGTGGGGTGCAGGGGGACATGAGTGGGACATGAGTGGGACATGAGTGGGGGCCTGCTGGCAGGTGCCCCGGACTGGTGGGGAGTGGGGGTGCAGGGGGACATGAGTGGGGGCCTGCTGGCAGGTGCCCCTGACTGGTCGGGGTGGGGTTCAGGGGGACATGAGTGGGGGCCTGCTGGCAGGTGCCCCTGACTGCTGGGGGGTGGGGTGCAGGGGGACATGAGTGGGACATTTGGGGGCCTGCTGGCAGGTGCCCCTGACTGCTGGGGGGTGGGGTGCAGGGGGACATGAGTGGGGGCCTGCTGGCAGGTGCCCCTGACTGGTGGGGAGTGGGGGTGCAGGGGGACATGAGTGGGGGCCTGCTGGCAGGTGCCCCTGACTGGTGGGGGTGGGGGTGCAGGGGGACATGAGTGGGACATGAGTGGGGGCCTGCTGGCAGGTGCCCCTGACTGCTGGGGGGTGGGGATGCAGGGGGACATGAGTGGGGGTTTGCTGGCAGGTTCCCCTGACTGCTGGGGGGTGGGGGTGCAGGGGGACATGAGTGGGGGCCTGCTGGCAGGTGCCCCTGACTGCTGGGGGGTGGGGGTGCAGGGGGACATGAGTTGGTGATCAGTAGTGCAAGCTGACATGTGGCTTGGCTGGGGGGCATGCCCATGGTGGATGGGCTGCCTGCGGGACATGACCAGGGGTGCAGGGTAGTCCCCTGTAGTGTGGGCTGCCTGCAGGGGCCGTGGAGGGTGTAGAGGGAACACCTGGGAGGACCCACACTGCCAATTCACTTGTAGGACTCCCTGTGCACCCCCGAAATACACGTACCCTGCTCAAATCGCATGTGAAACTTCACACGAACCCCAGTAATGCACGTACCCCACTCGCACAGGGCCAATCGCGTGTGAAATGTCCCACGCACCCCTGAAATACACGTACCCTGCTCAAATTGCGTGTGAAACTTCAAGCGAACCCCAGTTATACACGTACCCCACTCGCACTGGGCCAATCGCGTGTGAAACTTCCCGCGCACCCCCGAAATACACGTACCCGGATCCAATCGTGTGTGAGACTTCACGCGCACCCCAGTTATACACGTACCCCGCTCGCACAGGGCCTATCGCGTGTGAAACTTCCCGCGAACCCCAGTAATACACGTACCCCGCTCGCACAGGGCCTATCGCGTGTGAAACTTCCTGCGCACCCCAGTTATACACGTACCCCACTAGCACAGGGCCAATCACGTGTGAAACTTCCCACGAACCCCAGTAATACACGTACCCCGCTCGCACAGGGCCTATCGCATGTGAAACTTCCCGCGAACCCCAGTAATACACGTACCCCGCTCGCACAGGGCCTATCGCGTGTGAAACTTCCTGCGCACCCCAGTTATACACGTACCCCACTAGCACAGGGCCAATCACTTGTGGAAGTTCCCGCGCACCCCCGAAATACACGTACCCGGATCCAATCGCGTGTGAGACTTCACGCGAACCCCAGTTATACACGTACCCCGCTCGCACAGGGCCTATCGCGTGTGAAACTTCCCGCGAACCCCAGTAATAAATGTACCCCGCTCGCACAGGGCCTATCGCGTGTGAAACTTCCTGCGCACCACAGTTATACACGTACCCCACTAGCACAGGGCCAATCACGTGTGGAAGTTCCCGCGCACCCCCAAAATACACGTACACGGATCCAATCACGTGTGAGACTTCATGCGAACCCCAGTTAACACGTACCCCACTCGCACAGGGCCAATCGCGTGTGAAACTTCCTGCGCACCCCAGTTATACACGTACCCCACTCGCACTGGGCCAATCGCGTGTGAAACTTCCCGCGCACCCCCGAAATACACGTACCCGGATCCAATCGCGTGTGAAACTTCATGCGAACCCCAGTTATACACGTACCCCACTTGCACAGGGCCTATCGCGTGTGAAACTTCCCGCGCACCCCAGTTATACACGTGCCCCACTCGCACAGGGCCCATCGCATGTGAAACTTCCTGCGAACCCCAGTAATACACGTACCCCGCTCGCACAGGGCCTATCGCGTGTGAAACTTCACGCGAACCCCAGTAATACACGTTCCCCGCTTGGCGTTTGCTGTTTGGCAGCCCTGTAAACTGGTCCAGGGTTAGCGCAGCCCTTTGCGCTGGATTGGGGATTTTGATGGCTTTTCCTTGCGCGAGGGCGTTCTTGGGGGCGTAACTGGCGCTGCTGCAGGGTCGCTGCGCCACGGTGCGCCACAGCTGGTTTTGGAGGCTAAAATCCATGAATACGCTGTGTGCGGAAATCGATTTTAGCACACGCGGCTGGCGCAGACATTCGCACGCGCACACTTTGCGCCAGCCGCGTGCGCCACTTGTGCGTGAAATTCTATGAATTACCCCCTATAACTTTGTTGTTATTTAATTGTTCCTTAAAAGTTAAATAAAGAGGTTAAAAAAAAAGAAAATGTCGAATTGTCTATACTCAACCTTTGCACAGTCTACAAGTTCTCTGCTCATATGGTATTCCTAGCCATCCACCAGTTATTTCTAAGATGTGTAGTAGATTTAAATGCATTTGCATGATAAAGTCTCTAGCCATCACACTTTGCGAATTAACCTAATAAGGAAATGGGAGAGGAAAGTAAAATCCATGCATTACATTTTCCTTAAACTTTGATTTCTTAGATAACCTATATGTCAACTGACTTCTGACCCACATGTTGGCTTTCTTTTTCAATATTTCAATCGTAGTCATCATGTTAAAATTATCTTCTAACTTCAGATCAATATTATTCCAAAAACCATATACTTCCTCTTCAAAATGTTTGAAAATCATGTCCTTCTTTGTCAAACTGAAAGCCATATTCAAGAAATGTTTTAATAAGATATCTCTATTCGGGTTCTGACTCAACATGTTCAAATACAACATACTTCTCGCACATCTCCATGCTGTCATTAATGATGTTAAGCCTAGTTTGCATAATATAGCTTCTATCAGGACACAGGTAGGGAGATTTAGGAAGATTTAGCAGGTATCGCCATATCCTCCCTTCTAATCTATGTAACCCCCTCACTTCCTTCCCCAAACTAACTTTTAAACCATAACCACAATACAAGTTCTGCAAAGCTTAATCATCCACGGGATCGAATGCCCACCTTTGTAGGATCTAAATGCTTTCAACACTCTCACCTTTTTCATTACGTTAGTTTCTTTTACGTTGCCTATGATCTCCCAGAGGTAGGCCAGGAGCAAGACCATTTCCTTTCAAAAAAAGCTCTTGGAACTAAAACCCCACCGTTTTTATTCAGCCTCACAATCACACTGTGGGATACTAGAGGAGTGCGGACCAAGTAACAAATAATTTGACTGCATATATGGGAGTCAGTGGTCAAGAAGAGGAACAGAAAAGGTGTGACACATCTTCCTCCCAGACCAGAAATCCTTTCATGCTGCCTTAGAGCCACGTGATGCGAATGATTTGTGCCTGTCATGCTGGCTTGGGGAGCTCCAAACGCAAGTACCTGCAAAGGAAATAAGGTCATGAATACGGATACTATCTTAGAATGACCCACATTCATGCCCACAATATCACTGCCATGCAATCACATCCAACCTCTAAGAGACATGTCAGCCACAATCAACAGTGTGAGAACAAAACGGGTCTACGTTGAAAGACCGATGCTGAAAATGGCGAGCCTGAATACAGCAGAGCAGAAGGCTTTGCATTTACGAAAATGTCGAATTCCGCCTTTCTGGATCGTAAGAATCTGCCCCGAATTCCCCCTATCCACAACCCCTCTATATTTACTTACCTCCTTCGTTCGCTCCAGCAGCTCGCCTAGTCTGGCTCTCGGCAACTCAAGGTTCCTTTCCCTTATGTGGATCGGGACTTCCGTTGCAGGGTTCACTTTTCTTTTTTTTCTGTTTCTTTTATTTCAGTCGGCTTTCTTTATATGCTTGCGGAGGACACCACGCTACACCCAAATGCCATTTCATCATACATGGGGAGCGGGGGACACCCCCAAACCCCGCAGTCCCCTTGTTTAGTGTAATGGCATTCGTCATTTTTTTATTTTTTTCCCAACATTTTAGCCCATCACCAGCATAACAACTTGCCACTTAATCCCAGTGGCTCCCAGTGGATGCAAGGATTACATTCAAAACCCTCCGCATTGTCCACAAGGCTTTCTGGGGCCTGGGTCCAAAATACCTTCAGCTATCCCTCCGCAAATACCTCCCCTCTCGAGCTCTTCGCTTCTCTACCTCCAACTCACTCAGGGTCAGTCGTTTTTCTAAGAAACAAGCTGGGGGTAGATCTCTGTCTTCGGCTGGGGCCTCCCTCTGGAACAGCCTCCCTGCCACTCTAAAACTTGAGGAGAACCATCTCCGGTTCCGGAAGCACCTCAAGACCTTCCTCTTTTCTTCTGCCTTCGCTCCCCCTCTCCCCTGCTGATCTGTTCTCTCTTGGCACTGTGCACCTGGCCACCCTCTGTCTTTTGGGCCCAGGTACCTGCTCATCCTGTCACCCTCCCGCACTGCCTCCGGGCCACCCCTTGCACTGGGGTCTGTATCTGTACCCATACAGCCCCCCCTTTTTCTTCCTGCACTTATCGGACCTACCCTGTCTGCTGCCTTAAACCTAGCATTTGCAAATTGCTGGCTGCATTACACCTGTTTGTTGCCTTTATTGTTTATTTATTGTTATTTACCTGTTTCTCCTCTGCTTCACACTTTCCACCTCTCCCCCCTTCCATGCACTTTTCCCCTCCCCCCTCTCCCATGCACTTGCGCGTTCTCAATGTCACTGGGCCTAGTAAGATCGCTGTTTTGTTCTCCCCTGATCCCCTCCCTTGCCTTGTCGCGCTCTGAAACACTTGTGTACGAGCGCGATAGAAATAAAATATCAATCAATCAATCCCCCTCCCCACCCCTGCAATGCTGCGGGCACATCCCCTGGTCCAACGGCTATGAACCAGCCGCAGACTGTCTCCAAGAATATCTAGTTATGGCTGATAAACAATTAGTTTACCTCTCACAGGGTCTTCTGCTTATTATGATCCCAAAGGACATGCACACCCGTCCTGGGCAGGAGCCCTTATGCCATTAAGGCAGAAGAGCTCCACTGTGCAGGAGAGCGCATGCGTGCAATTCAGTATTCATGCACTGCATCTTTATTGGTAAACTATGACTGGGTCACTCAGTAACCTTTGCATGTGGTCTACTTGCAGACAACGGTTTGCTTTGGATGATTCACTGCTATGTGAAAATGAACAAACTGTGACTCGGCTCCCAAGTTAACTGGCACTGTGCCCAGTATCACAGTCCTCAGCTGTTTTATCTAATGTGGTTAGCATACTATGGAGTGTTTATGTACTCATAATATGCTAAATCAATGCAGGGGAGTTCGGGGATGGTGAGTTTGAGTATACAAGTGCCCAGGCCAGGAATTATGCTCTTTTGGCAAATGGACTGAATGTTAGAATAGGTTGGAATGTTATTAATATTGTACACCTTTTAAATTATAACAGGGTACTCCCTAGTTCTTCATTTCTTTTTTCTTTTCTTTTCCTGTAAGTAAAATGTTAATGAAGGTTAATGAATGGTGATATAGCAAAGGTTTGATTAAAAACTATATGCTTAATAAAAGAAAATGTAAAAAAAGAATGATCGTTTACAGCCAATGTGGTTATTTTAGTGTAAGGCACAGGGCATTGAGGGTCTTAGAACCAATATTGCGGCCAGGAGTTATTTTACAACTGGTTTGTGTAGCATAGGTTGTGGTAAGGTCTTTTTGCAGATTTTGGACACAAACGCTAATCCTATGTTTTGATATTCTCCTCTTTTTTGCGTAGTGTGTCATTTTGATAGTTGTCTTCAACTGCTGCCTCTCCTCCTGCTTTGCTGCTTTGGCTCATAGGCGACACATACCTAGTAGAGCATGTCATTATGCACAATATACAACCTTCCGGGTCTTATGGACTTCAACTCCCATCAGTCCAAATCATCATAGTCAGTAATGAAGGATCACAGAAACTGTAGTCCAAAAAACTGGACACACACACAAAACGAGTAACCATGCGGTAGACCAGCAACTACGGTATGGGTACGTGTCCACTTTAGTGATGCGTCATTATTTCAACATTTGGTATGCTTCTTGCATTGTGATTTACTGAAAGGTGTGCCCCTCTGCTGCCAATTTAACCGAAAGAGTACCAGATGTGCTAGACTTGATAGAACATTGTTTAGTGTGCTCTCATTTTATTTTTGTGGTGTGTGTGTTTTGTGGTTAGTAATTCTATGATTGTCATGACATGCCTGCCATCTATTGCTCTCTCCATGTCACAGTATGGAGTTCACTAGATCATTTGAGCCAACAGGAGACACGTGAAGGCCAAAACATATTGCCTCTGTCATTGGTTATTTATATTTCGGAAGGGTCATTGGTAACACTATTTCATGCAGGGTGAAAGTATGTAGTCATGCATGTTATAGTAATAGGATAAAACATGGGGTCTTTGCAACCAAAAAGGAAGAGTTGGCACCGACCCTTGTGGCTGCCTCGCTCGTTTTCTGGTGAACCAACTAACATTTGATTCACATCAATAGGAGAACATGTATTGTGCATTATGCATTCTAGTCTGGTTTACTTGATAACACATTTTGCTTTTCTTGGACTGTCATCTCTGGTAACGCAAACAAGAACACGTTTGACAAAGTATCAAACACTAGATGAACATTAGATAACATGTCAAGGACATTGTATTGACAGATGAGACTTTAGTGTTACAGGTGCGAAGCAACAAAAAGGCATTTAGAAAAAAGGCATGTTTACAACACACCTAAAGCTACCCTTCCGTTATTGAGAGGTCTCTGATGACATAGCCTTGGAACCATCAGAATGATTGAAGCAATCATATGTTTATGATTATGCTTATTGAGTTTATATAGCGCTTTAATCCAAAGCGATTTACAGTATAACAACAAGGTACAATAATGGAAGAAGCATGTTTACAAACATGAAACAAACCAGTGATATAGTATGCAGAACAATTTACTTAAAAGGAGGGAAGAGGGGAGGGGGAGAGAGGTAAGGAAGGTTTCAATATGCACTTTGCTTTTTAATGAGTCCAGATTAAGCCTGCTACCAGGAACCCAAGTTTAAGGGAAAGTAGCCATATAGTCACCCGACATGTAGAATCATAACAGACAATGCTCCTAGTGTACAGGTGCAACTTCTTTTATGGACAATCAGGCAGTGAAATTGACCCGTGCCTTGCCAGAGACACCCAACATTAATTAATGTGATGGAAATGGTATAGGCAAAGATTAACTGCCTTACTCCTCCGTATGTGGCCATCCATGGCCTAAGCGACCCTGCTGAACTAGCTGTTCACTTACTTTGCATAAATAACTTAATTAAAATAGCTATCTTTACTTTTTTCCAGCAATCGTGCAGGTTTTTAAAATCGCAAAATCCATTGTTGTTTAATTAATTAGCCACAAATAAATTGATTCATATTAATGTCACCAATTTTTCAGAATTAGCTAAACTGCAAGAACAGTTTCACAAAACTGTGAACCTAAATTGCTAAATTTAATCCATTGCTAATCGCAACAGTGTGACAAAAGTGAAAAAGACAGATTTATATCTTTTCATTAACCGCAGAATGAGCTTGTCATTTCCACCATAAAATCAGGCTTCTCTGCCTATTCTAAAATTCTGAAAAATCTCCCACTCAGGAAACAATATTGGCTCTGATCCCAATGAAGTGATAGATATTGATACCATGTTATCATCACATCCACAGCCAAGGGCTGCCTGAACTAGTATACATGGTTTAATGTTACAAACATATAGTCAGGGTGAATATTGTGAAAAAAGAAATGAGTACCACACCTAATGAACATCGCGTACTTATTGATTCAAGCATACAGCACAGTTATCACAGACATTTTGATCAAATATACAGATCTGTGGACATTTTGATATGACCTAAATGCTTTTAGAGTTTATGCAAAGCAGCCAGGAATGCTCATTGATGCTATTTGTCCACTTTCTCTCAGCGATATTTTGAAAGAATACAATAGGAGTGTACCAGATTGTCCAACATGGAATATATACAGTTATTCTAGATTTTGATAATGACTTTGCTCGATTAAACAAGTATAATATTTGTATTATAACTGCAGTATATACCAGAAGAGTTCAAAAGAAATGAATATGGAAAATCTTTAAAACAATGTTAGTACAATAACTATTTCCTTCAACATTTTGGCACTCAAAATTCTATTTATTTTTGGAAAAGATCAAACTCTTCTGTGACCACCCTGGCTATGTTACATTTTGAGTGTATGCCGCTGATTCATTGGTAGTGCGCTCATATGCATGCAATTGTTGATTCACCCCCATACACACACACAGATATCCACACATATACATAATAAACAAAATCTAGAAAATAGCAAACGCATCTGTAGACTACAAAGCCTTGTCCTCTGGTCCTTTCCAACTTCCAATGTCCGTCGTAATACCCCAGCACTACTGCAGAACCTATATGTATCCCTGGAACCCCCCCTCCCCCGGTACGGACAATGTGCCTTCACTGTGATGACAACATTCCTTCAAAACACACACAATGGCAATAGATGTCTCCAAATGCCAGGGCGGACCCCATCTCAGGGGATCCCTTTCTATAGCTGCGCCAACTGGAATTTAATATCAAAGTTTAGGGTTCATCCGACTGAGATAGAGACTTTGTTAAAAAAAAAAAAGTATAATAATCTAAACACGGTTCTCTGGATGAGAAAAAAATGACTTTCATTTCAAATAAAAATTTAAATACATGGCCCAACTACAACATCCATATATTCAAAATAATTCTTTCAATGCATTCAATAATTGTAAAACATATTTCCAAACAGTTTGCAAAGCTTTCCTCATCTACCATTTCTCTCATCTGCCAGCATGTCTTCTGATACATGGAAGGTGGGTATTTACAATACCATTCTCCCGTAGTTGTAAAATGGAGCACAATTCCACCACCCACTTCCTCGTCTTCTTCAGGGGTAAGTAGGGAACTTTAGAGTAACTTCCAGAAATATTTGCATGCACAGCTGAAAAAAGGGGAACACTAGCCACTCCCCATTGCAGCATTCAAAATATTTAACAAGAGAATTCACAAAATAACTTTAATGAGTTACTGTGTCATGGCCCAAACTGAATTACGTATATGTTATATTTGTTTGCAAAGTTTGGTGAGGATTCATCCAGGGGGAGCAAAGTTATAAACCACCCTAAAAGTGCTCTTCCAATGAGTTGAGCAACTTAACCATAACTACAGGGCTGCTACTGCAGGCCGTATAATACCAAAAACATTCATAGAACGCATCCCCCATGGGGATTACTCTGATTGGTCCATCATAACTGTTAGCTAGAATTGTAACCAATCACACTGCTTGATGTCTCTTGTCTTTATAATCAGACTTACCTGCAGCCCCACCCCCTTTGTTACCTCACTGTGGCTCTTCCAATACACAGAGGTCTATTCTAAGTTGTCACACTTCAATGTAAACTGGAGGTGGCTAATGCAATGTAATCATTCACTGATATCATTTTATTCGTCCTCAGACCATATCTAACCGACCAATGCTAGTCTATCCCCGGGTATCCTAGCCAGTGGGAGGGGATTATGATGGCCGTGATAAGATCAAAGATGATTTCCTAAAAATATGCAGTGTACTAGATAACGCATATTTTTAAAAAATGCATCTCTGATCGAGCTCCATTTTGCATGTCAGGAGCTAGAAACAGAAAGACATTTAAATGACACCTCTCGCTACTCCCTTGTCTCTGTGTGCAGGGTGTTTGGGTGTACCTGGACAGAGCAGGCAGCCTGTAGGGTGGGAGGCGTTGGTGAAGTGTGGTAAGGAAAGAAATAAGGATGTTCGTGGGTGGGGGGTGGGGGGTGTGGGGGTGCAAGCCTCTTTCAAACGGCAGTAATGGACTGCTTTTAATAGGAAATGTAAGCAGAAATGGCCTCTTGGTGGGCCCAACAACCATTTTATTCGCGCGTGGGTTTGTGGGGGGGAGGGCATTGGGCACTCGAAAACAAAATGTTTGCTCAAGTGGGGGCATGCCCTAAAAAATGTTTGAATACCTCAGCGCTTTGTGCATGTAGGTATGAGTTTTGCTTGTGTGAGTGTGCGTGTGATTGAGCGTGCAGTGTGTATGTTGCTGCTTATGGGTGTGGGTGTTAATGAGAGTACAGTGGGTATATTGTAGCAAATGGGTACACAAGTGAATGACAGAATGAGAGTGTAGTGTGAATTTTGTAGCATATGGTTACATTTGTGCATTGAGAGAACAAGAGTGCAGTTTTAATGTGTATGAACATACATGCAGGCCACCGTACCGCCAGAAGAGCATCTGATTGGTGGGAGGAGAATCTCTAGGTCAAAAAAATGTATGGACATGTTTTCTTACACTGGCAAAGCATTCTTACAGGCATTATGGGTAAAGCCAACAAGATGAGTGTTCTTAAGTGGGGTACTGGCCTACTTTTTAATTTCTTTAATTTAATTTAATGTTATAGTTTTAGAAAAAAAAAACTTCTCACATATAAGCATCCTAAAATAGATATACATTCAACAGTTAAAATGTTTAAAACCAGCAATAATCACAGTAAATTATCCATATTTAATGTAAATGTAGGTAAACGTATGGGTCAATACACAAGTGGTAAGCCCAATTACAACAACACAGAATGTAAAAGTCCAAAAACAGCAATACTGATGGCAATTTCATTCAAACTTAAAATATGATTCCAAAATTCCTCTTACATTAAGCAATCCATATTACACACAAATGTACCAAACAGTTGATTACGAGTTTCGGACAGTGGCAGAAATTCAATAAATAAGTGTCTCAATGTTTCGACGGAATTGTTACAGTGGTAGCAGATTCTCTCATCCTTCAACTTACCCGCACGTGTACCCAAATGGTCCTTAGTCAGATATATATTTTGTTTAAATCTTAAAATTGATTTCCTAAAATCACCTGACAGGTGCTTTATCAAATAAAGTGCAACAGTGTTACAAAGCTTTTATATCCCATTTAAAATGCTCAAACACACAATATTCCCCAATAGTTTCCTGTTCCTAATCCAATTAGCTGTAAAGCATTTCTCTTTTGTTGTACCATGGCATAAACGCAACTCCTCTGATGAGTCAATCCCTCTTAACAGTGTGTCACAGCTTGAAAACCATAGGAGCAAATCCTTTGCAGTTTCACATAGTAATTCCTCCTAAAGCCTGACAAACAAACTACCTAAAGGAGGTGACATGATATTCCTGTACAACTGTAACTGCCTCCAACTAGAGCGTGCCTGGAGCGACACCAGGCCCAATGCATGCCGTATAGCCGCTATAGGGATACAATATGGAAGGGCAAAAATGTTCCTCCAAACAAGGGCTTCGAGGTTTGAAAAGTTAAAATGTATCCCTAAAAATTCAGCCCCATGCATTAATTTAGGGATCCGTTTTTGATGATACAGCTGGAGAACCGGAATAAGTGAAAACCGGACACATGTTTTGACGAAGTGGCATAGGTCTACCGCAGCCACCAAATAATCGGCCCTAGGAACACTATTAATCAGTTTCTTCACCGTTGAAGAGTATATAGTAATACCCTGATAGCGAAAACTAACCACTATCCACTACCTTGAGTTTTTTGTGATCTATGACCCAGTTAAAACCATTCCTACAAGAAGATCGACCAGACGGCTAAAAGATCAATATTTTCAATTTACCAGGTTTTAAACTCAGACCTAGGTAAGCCAAGTAAACATTTAAAGCCATCAGTGATCTTTGCAGGCCTCTTGGTGGTTGGACCCATAACACAATATCATCAGCATAAATCAAATAATGCACTGGTATCCATCCCAATCTCGGCAGGTTGGCACTTACCTTCTTTATAACGTGCTCCACATCACAGATATACATACTGAATAAAAAAGGGGCTAGCATGCAACCCTGACGCAAGCCAAGGTGAGCATCAATCCATCTCGAAAGGATCCTTTTTTTATCGGTAATGGCACAAAATGTCGCCCTCATAATTCCGACGGCCGAAATTCAGAATTTTTTTTTAGCCCCCCCCTTACACCACATATATATGTGGCAGGGGGTATATGATATAATAGTAATATAGGGGAGTGCGGGGGTCTCCTCGCACATTTGAGTGTGGTGTAAAGGGGTTTTAAAAAATTCCACATTTTTGGCCGTCGCAATCATCACATAGATCCTTTTGATCCAATCTCACCATGACGTTAGTGTTGTCGCGGAGAACCGCCAAAATATTCACTAAAACAGGGGGACACCATAGCACTAAATGTTTCTGCCACAACCTGGATCTAATAACACAGTCAATTGCCTGTGTTAGATCCAGGAAGGGCAGATAAATAGGCCGTTTGGTCAGCTTCACCTGTCTAGTTAGCCAATGAAGCACCAAGAAATGTATATGAACAGGATCAGCTAATGACGCACCACGCAGTTCAAAGATGTCCCAACTCCTTTTTCGAACCCTGCTTGGAAACTGTCAACACAGCCGGTACTATTAGCCCAATTCTGTAACTCCCTCGCCAATAATGTTGCAAAGATTTTATTTGAGGAATCTAATGAAATTGGGTGATAGTTTAATGGCTGAGAACGATCCCCGCGCTTGTAGACTAGAATAACAATAGGTCTATTGCAAGAGGGCGGAATTTCCTGCTTATAGAAGATGTTATTGAACAACAATACCCTAGACCATAACTGGGGATTAGATTTTAATGTAGCATTAGACAATCCATCAGGTCCAGGAGTATTGGAGACTTTGCACTTCATAATAGCATCATATATTGATTCTAAGTCGCAAGGGATTTCATTTACCCAACAAACAATAGTCTTCCTAAGAAACTGCTCTCTCCGCGTATTTGTGAACTTAATCATAAAATAGTTCTCCTATGTCGTGGTGCACCCTCGCGCCCTGTGGACCCCAGCGAACTACTGTGAGCCCCTTTTCCCCATTTCTCCTGTCAGTAATGACTGCAGTGTTGCGTAAAAACAGTTTAAAGACGACTGCTGAAAGAAAGGCAGATCGCTGGCACTCCCAGACAAAAAGGGCACTGCAGGAGCCTACTAACATTGATTTCTCTTGCTGCCACCTTTCCGATAGCAATTTCATTTACTTAGTCCACCAAGGAAGCATTGAGGTGATTTGGTAGAACTAACTCCGGTCCTCGCTATCAAAGATAGTCCTCAGGGCTTACACCAGCACTCTATTTGTACTCCGATCGCACTCTCAGGTACTCACAGCCAACAAGTATTAGCCAGGTAGAGACGTAGTTCAAAGGGTCCCTGTATGGATGCCCAGGGGAACCTCACAGTCACCAAGCACTGATAAGGGGAGGCACTCCAAGTACTTCTTGGGGGCACACCAGGCACCACACACCGGGGTGTAGTTTGAAGTCATGTTAATGTTATGTTAATGTTAAAGGATATTTGTACCGCTCACTATCACCACCGGAGTGGTCCCCTGGCCCTCTGGCGGCTCTGAAAAAGGGAGATGGGGGGTGAGTTAGTGGGAATGAGCTTGAAAAGTGCAAGATAGCAGTGATGTGCTGTTGGCAGCCTCAGCCCGGTGGGTCCGTTGGCTGGGCTTGGGGTGTTTTTTACGGTCGGTAGTCATCGTGTGCTGTTGTGCAAGTCTATGTGCGATTTGTTTTGTTGTTGGAGTGTAGCAAAGTTTGTGTGGTTTGCTGCGTTTAAGGCTTGTGGTTGTGTTTGGTTAGAGTTTGGGAGGTGTATGCAGAGGGATGAAATTGTTAGTGGATTGGTTAGTTGGCATTGCTGTGCTTGCAATTAAGTATGGGTGTGGTGCCTGCTATCATTCACTATTCCATTTTAGTGTGGAACATGCTAACATTCATGTTCCTGTCTAGATGTGACGCAAGTTAATATTCACAGTTCTCTCTAGATGTGATGCAAGGTAAGGTTCAGACTTTCGGCTGAGAGCGGCACATGCTAACATTCACAATTCTATCTAGATGTGACGCAAGCAAAGTTTCAGACTTTCAGCTAACTGTGACACATGCTAACATTCACAATTCTATCTAGATGTGGCGCAAGCTAAGGTTCAGACTTTCAGCTAAGTGTGGCACATGCTGACATTCACAATTCTATCTAGATGTGACGCAAGCTAAGGTTCAGACTTTCAGCTAAGTGTGGTACATGCTAACATTCACAATTCTATCTAGATGTGATGCAGGCTAATATTTATAATCCTGTCTAGATGTGACGCAAGCTAAGGTTCAGACTTTCAGCTAAGTGGTGCACATGCTAACATTTGCAATTCTATCTAGATGTGACGCAAGCTAAGGTTCAGACTTTTAGCTAAGTGTGGCACATGCTGACATTCACAATTCTATCTAGATGTGACGCAAGCTAAGGTACAGACTTTCAACTCAGTGTGGCACATGTTAACATTATTGTTCCTGTCTAAAGGTGTCGCAGGTTGATCTTGACCATTCTAAATAGGCGTAGCACTGGTTAACATTGGCTAGTATGTCAGTGTGTGATGCAATGCAGCATTTACAGTCCAGCCAAGAATGGATATGGACTGGTGGTCATTAATCGCTCTAGGTATGCATGTTGAAGAACTATGGCAATCTATGTTATGGAGAGGTAAGGTAGAGTGGCGAGGGCTTCCTGGAGAAGAGTCATTTCTCCACACCCCCCAACCGTGCCACACTTACAGTTTTCTTGGTGTCTGTTGGCTTCCTTTGCTTCCCCTGCTGACACCTGCAGACACATCTTGGAGCCGCCAATGTAGGAGCTGCCCTTTGCCTCGGGGTCCTTCGCTGCAGGGGCTGCCAGGCAGAGGGCTGCCCTGGGATGTCCTTGATGTGGGGTATGTGGACCAATCCGGATGGAGTGGGCATTTTGGGAGGTGGGCAGAAGGGAAACCAGGAAGCGGGCTGGCACGGGCAGAGAAAACATGCGCAGAGTGCGCTATGGTGCTTTTAAGCGCCATATATTTATTTCCAAAGCTGGAATTTAGGAGGTGAGGGTCAGGAAACACCTTACCTTGCACAGGGGGGCCACTGGTAATCATTTTTAAGTGTGCCAAGGGCACCACAGGCACAAATGCTCACCTGAAAGTCGTGGTGGAACTGGCTCAGGGAGCACGCTTGCATGGGGGTTAGGCCCTCATGCACAACACGGACCAAACAGCCGATAGGGGCCGGGGGGAGGGCGCAGAAGGTGGGATTGGATGTGGAAAGTTGGAGATCAAGCATCGCGGACCTCGAAGGCCGCCTTGGGTGAAAATGAAAAAGGCTAAGATTTTTTAAGTGTGCCAAGGGCACCAAAGGCAAAAATGGTCACCTGAAAGCCGCGGTGGAACTGGTTCAGGGAGCAAACCTGCCTAGGAGTTAGGCCCTCATGCACAACATGGACCAAACAGCCAATAGGGGCAGGGGGGAGGGTGCGGGAGGCAGGATTGGATGGGGAAAGTTGCAGAGGAAGCATTGCGGACCTCAAAGGCTGCCTTGGGTGAAAATTAAAAAGGCTAAGATTTTTTAAGTGTGCCAATGGCACCACAGGCACAAATGCTCACCTGAAAGCCGCGGTGGAACTGGGGTGGTTGGGGAGGGTCGGGTGATCTTCTCGCAGCTCTATGGGTTGCTCTGCTAACTCGCTCCACGGAGGATTCACAAATGCAAAGGGCAGTGAGTAAAGGACCTCTCAACATAGTCATGCTCTCATTCTCGAGCTCACTGCACACTTCTCTCAGCGAGGCTCGTCAAACCACACCAGCGCACAACAACGTGAACTGCATTGGCTGCATTCGACTTTCACTAAGCTCTTCAGGAGGGGTGTGAGGGGTGCTGGCCTACATTGGAGCAGCCAGTGTGCACATGGGTTCTTACTGTGACATAGCTTTTTTTTACTGGCATTAACAGCAAAGCCAACATGATGGCTGCTCCAATGTAGGCCAGCACCCCTCAACACACCTTGCATCTGGGCTCAGCGGGGATTGGGAGGGGAATGTACTAGGCGTTTTCTCCCATGGGTGTGACGGGGCAGGTATCCCACGTAGGGACAATTCCACCTGGTGGTTTTCAGTCAGTGGTTTTGCCTATCACGTGCCCGGTGGGGGGAAGTAGCCAGTTGTCTCAAGTGTCCTCCCCACCTGGAACACAACAGGGGCAGACATGGTACGGGCAAGGGCCTGGGGTTCACAGCCTCAGCGAGGGAAACCAGACACAATTGGCTCAGAGCATTTAGAATTTACATGTCAGTGATGCTAGAGAAATATCCGCATGATGCGTTATCGATGGTGGCTTATGAGCAATATATACATGACCTATACCTGAAGTATGGGGAGGAAGAATGGCTGGATTATGATCAGAGTTTCAGGTTAAAAATGCAAGTGTCATGATGCCTACCCCCGGGGACCCAGACCAAGTCCAGCAACCCCGGAAGGAGGCATCAAGTTATTCCAAGCAAGCCCAACAATCCCTGCTAGGGGCTATTTGGGTGCAGTCCTGGCGTCTATGGTGCCAGGCTCATATGGAGAGTCAGTCCTGGCGCCGTAGGCGCCAGGCTCATAGATTAAAACTTACCTGATGCAGACCATGCTGCAAACTTACCTTATGCAGACCATGCTGCAAGAGCTCCAAGCCAAAAGAGGCTTGGAAGGGACTACTTTACCTAGGGACTATTTTTTTACTTTTGTGGGACTGGGGAGGAATACTTACCTGGGTCTACTTTTGGAGGCTATTTAAACCGCGCCCGAAGAGCAGCACACACTTCGCGTTATTCGGCATCCAGCAGCGTAACGCTCACTGTGCCTGCAAGTCTGCAACCAGTCTTCTTCCACGCCCGCCTCGAGTCTGGAGCTCCTAGAAAAAGGGAGAAAGAAGGAGAAAAGGTTAGAACAAGAGCAATATCTTTGATCCTTACCTGAATTCCAGATCCATCGCGCCTTCGAGCTGGAAGAAAGAAGTTATTTTATGCGCGTCGCCTCGCCTGCTGCAGCGCCGCGCTGAACTCACCGGCCTTTGCAGCATCTTCACATTCCACTGCATCCTTCTGCATGTTCCCGCCACACTCCGGCACCTAAGGGGAAGACAAGGACAGCAAGGTGAGCCAAGGGAATACACAGAGGCAATATTAGTTACCACCCATAGATTTACCTGATTTTACCACCGGGGGTACTATTCCTCTTCACGGGTCAGCGCAGCTTCCACTGCATCCTCGCCGAACCCCGGCCCCTAAGGGGAAACAAAAGGACAGCAAGGTGAAACAAAGGGACAAACAAGGGGAAACCTCCTCACCACAATAGACTTACCTGATTTTACCGCCGGAGGCATTATTCCCCGAGACTTCATACTTTCTCTCAGCGCCTGAATAAGGGAGAAAGCAACAGGTTACATACTGACATTTTATTGAACTGTGTTGGATAATACAAATCCTTACCTGTATATTACCGGTTGCCATGAGAAACTCTTCGCTAGGGTCAAGCTGCAACCTGCAAGGAATCGGACAAGAGTGAAAGTCAGACATTTGAACTCTTACGAACTGCATACTTACGGCGTCTTGCTGGAAATCTCGGAGTCAATATTGTTCTGGAACTCACCAATTCCTTCGAGCCAGTGAAGCAACTGGTTATCTACGCGCCCCTGTGCTCAATGCAGGATGGAGAGCTCATCTTTCCAAACCATCAGGTGAGACTATAAGAAGGGACATGAAAGGTGATCAGTGGGGAGAACAGCGAGAGTGGGGGGGGGGTTAACGCCAACTCCACGGGTGGTTAATTCCCTTTCTCCATTTGCAGAAGAATATTCCTACGGGCCAAGCAAACGAAGCTAGGTGGGCCAGTCCAGTCCGTCATCTCAGCACTACGCGTCACATTGGTGGAGGCCGCAGCTGTCCAGTTCAGATCAACGCCCCTGTGGGAGCCAGGTGAGCGAAACAGAACGCGAAGCCTACCCACAAATTCCCACCCGGGCGTTATGGATACCTCAGAAACTGACCAATTGGCCAAATTACTAGGGGAACTGAGGGCTGAAGTGCATTCCGCCTGTCAAGAAACCAATGCTCTTAGGAGAGAACTGATTTTCTCAAAGGAGCGAACTGATGACCTTGCTAGGCAACTACTGCAAAGCCAGGCTGGACAAGCACCCCTACCAGGTCCCAGGGGAAATCCAGCTCCTGTGTCATCGAGTAACCCTGTGCAAATAAACCTACCAGGAAATATTCTAGCTCCGCCCGAACGCTTTGCCGGAGATCCCAAAAGGTTCGCCGAGTTTATGAACCATTGCCGCTTGCACTTTTTATGCAGACCTGGAGCCTTCCCAAACGATCAAGCCAAGGTAGCCTTTGTATTGTCATATCTCAGCGGCAGTGCAGCTGATTGGTCAATTCCACTAGTTACACAGGATGACCCAATTCTTCGGGATTTTCAGGGCTTTCAAATGAGCATGGAAAGACTATTTGCCCGGCACCCCCCAAGGACAGGCCCTGGATAACTAACTTTTGCCCCTACGACAGGGTAACCAGGACCTTCTATACTACATCGCGACCTTTAATAGGTTGATAGTGGAAACTGGATGGCCTGAGGTAAAACGAATCACGTTATTTCATCGAGGGCTTCGAGGGGAACTCAAGGATGTCTTGGCTCAAGTCGTAAACCCACCTCAAGTCTGCGCTGACTATATTGACTTAGTGGTCCAGTTAGATCACAGACTTCAGAACAGAAAGGCTGATCGAGCCAAGTTTGAGAATCGGTTGTTGGTCAAAACCCACGCTAACCCCAAAGGAGCAGATGCTTTAAAACCCATGCAAATCAGAGGGGTTAAAGGACCCTTAACCCAGAAGGAAAGAGAAAGGAGACGGCAAATGCAATTGTGTCTATATTGTGGAACTTCTGGGCATTTTCTACGGGATTGCCCTGTAAAACCACCCAAGAAGGTGGTAGGAGCTGCTGATAAAAGCCATATGGAGTCAGACTCGGGAAACGACCACGCCCGACAAACGTAGAGGTCCGCTTGCCGAGCTTGAAGAAGGATACTCATAACTCGCATTTCATCATACCAATGGTCCTCGTAGATCCAAGGCAGCCATCGCGTATGCACGTACAAAGGGCATACATTGATAGCGGGGCCATAGGAAACTATGTGGACTACGAATTGGCTTCCAGGATGAATCTACCTCTCTGCAAAAAAACCACCACAGATGTCATCACCACAGTCGATTGAACTGAAATTGCCTCTGGGCCTGTAACTCATTCCACTGCAGAGATGACACTATTGGGTCAGGATGGGCATCGAGGGACTATTGTGTTTGATCTAATCAAAGCCCCACAATTCCAAATAATACTGGGGATACCTTGGTTGTAAACACAAAATCCTTGTATTGATTGGCGAGAGAAGAGAATAACCTTCCCGGATTGTGCACAAACCTGTTACCCAAAGAAAAATCTGAACGCAGGCCTGGCCACAGTAACCACAGCAGTCGTGCAACTACCTCCAGAATACCAAGAATTCCACGATGTCTTCCAAAAAGGACAGGCTAACACCTTACCACCTCACAGATCGTACGATTGTCAAATCGACCTCATACCCGGTGCACAACCCCCTTGTAGCAGGATCTACGCCCTTACGGGACCTGAGAACCTTCACCTACGACAATACTTTGACCAGTACCTTGCTAATGGCTTCATTTGCCCATTCAAGTCCCCTGCATCTTCAGCTTTGTTCTTCGTGCCCAAAAAGGAAGGTGACCTCAGAACGTGCATAGACTACCGCGCATTGAACCAGATAACTGTTAAGAACCGATACCCATTGCCTCTGATCCCTGAACTACTAGACCAAGTGAAGGACGCTTGCATATACACTAAGTTAGATCTCCGGGGGGCATACCATCTGGTACACGTAAAAGAGGGCGACAAATGGAAGACGGCTTTTCGCACTAAGTATGGGTTATTTGAATACCAGGTGATGCCTTTCGGGTTGTGCAATGCACCAGCAGCCTTCCAATACTTTATGAACGATGTCCTTCGTGAACTCATTGACGTTTATATCGATGATATTCTAGTATACTCCTCTTCAGAATCTGACCATGTGAAGCACGTCCGAGCAGTCCTTGAGAAATTGTGCCAGCACAAACTATATGCAAAACTGGAAAAATGCGTTTTTCATGCCACAGAAGTTGAATTCTTTGGGTTTATCCTGACCCCAAGAGGAGCCCGAATGGACTCACGAAAGGTGGACGCAATCCTTAAGTGGCCATCACCAATTTCAGTTAAAGGAGTACAAAGCATGCTCGGCTTTGCCAATTTCTACCGCAGATCCATCCTGGATTTTTCACATGTTGTACATCCCATCACAGCACTCTTGCGAAAAAATTAACGCTTTATGTGGACTGAAGAAGCTGAAAATGCCTTCCAAGAACTGAAAGCGAAATTCACATCTGCAACTGTATTAAAGCCCCCGCACCCTGAACTTCCATACATAGTGGAAACTGATGCATCCAGTCTAGCCATGGGAGCTGTCCTGTCTCAAAAGGACCCTGAAACTGGCCAGCTTCACCCAGTAGCATTTTGGTACAGAAAGTTCTCGGCACCTGAGTTAAACTATGCGGTTACCGACAAGGAGTTATTAGCCATTAAATCCGCCTTCAAGTCTTGGCGGCACTATCTTCTCGGTCCCAGGCATACCATTACTGTGATCACCGATCACCGGAACTTACAGTATTTAAAGACAGCCAAGGCCCAATCGCCACGCCAACTCCGATCGGCTTTGTTCTTTGCCGAGTTCGATTTCGTGATAACCTATCGACCAGGTTGTAAGAATGGTAAAGCAGACGCCTTAATCCGAATAGGGATGGAGAGGCAGAAGTGAACCCAGAACCAGTACCTATCATTTCCGAACAAAGGATTCTTGGCATGACTACTCTACAGACACTAGGGGACATTCAGGAAAAGATCCAGCAACTCTTTGATCCTACAGCCCTGCAGTACTGGGTAAAGAAAGGCCCGGACTACTCTGTCACCAATGACCTGCCTTATTACCAAGGGCGGCTATTTCTGCCACACAAGGAACGACAAGAGCTAGTCATTTCCCGTTATCATGATACCCTAATGGAGGGGCACCCAGGTATTGCAAAAACTAAAGCTAAAATTAAGAGACAATTCGGGTGGCCCACCTGGCGAAAAGATATTAAATCATTTGTGATGTCTTGTGGCATTTGCGCCCAAAACAAGTCAGAAGAAAAAAACAGCTGGACTCTTACAACCTTTAGACATTCCGCCTACACCATGGCACACCTCATCGTTAGACTTTATTACTGATCTATCCCCATGCAATGGATTTAACACCATTCTAGTTGTTGTGGATCTTTTTTACAAGATGGCCCACTTTATTCCTTTAAAGGGATTACCTTCAGCTTCAATCCTGACCAAGGAGTTCCTCGAAAACATTGTTCGCATACACAGATTTCCGTCCGTATTGGTCTCTGACCGGGGCAGTCAATTCATTTCACATTTTTGGAACAAATGTTGTCAATTGGCGCTAATCGATGTGAGGTTATCGACCAGTCACCACCCCCAAACCGATGGTCAAACGGAGAGGACCAACCAGACTCTCGAACAATACCGGCGTTGTATGTTACATCAGACTGAGAGTAATTGGAAAGACATTCTTTGGATCGCCGGATATGCATACAATAATTCAGTGCATTCTGGAACTGGACAAAGCCCCTTTTATACCTTATATGGGCACCATCCTCGAACCTCAGACCTTGACTCACCCCAACACTTAGAAATGCCCGCAGTGGACCATCTGCACGCTACGATTACACAAGCCTTTAAGGAAGCAACTGCACATTTAAAACAGGCGAAAGAAAAATACAAGAAAGATGCTGATCGGCATAGAAGTGATACTCCACAATACCAGATAGGGGACCAAGTATGGTTAGCCACAAAACACATACCTCTAAAGGGAACACGGACCTTTAACCCCAGATATTTGGGACCTTACTCTATTAAGGCCATTATCAACCCGGTGGCTACCAAGTTGGACTTACCTGCTAATATGCGAATTCACCCCGTTTTTCATGTGTCACTTTTGAAGCCAGTGCAACCAGGGACAAGACTAACCAAGCCACCAGACCCCATCCTTGTAAACGGGGAACCCAAATTTGAAGTTAAGAACATCCTGGACGCCAAGCTGATAAAGTCAAAACTTTTTTATTTAATTGACTGGAAAGGTTACGGACCACAGGAAAGGCCATGAGAACCTAGTGACCACATTCATGCACCCCGATTGGTGAAAAAATTCCACCGAAATTTCCCAGACAAACCGAAACCACAGGGAAGAACAACTTAAGGAGGGGCCTTGGGGGGGAGTGCTGTCATGATGCCTACCCCCGGGGACCCAGACCAAGTCCAGCAACCCCAGAAGGAGGCATCCAGTTATTCCAAGCAAGCCCAACAACCCCTGCTAGGGGCTATTTGGGTGCAGTCCTGGCGTCTATGGCGCCAGGCTCATATGGAGAGTCAGCCCTGGCGCCATAGGTGCCAGGCTCATAGATTAAAACTTACCTGATGCAGACCATGCTGGAAACTTACCTGATGCAGACCATGCTGCAAGAGCTCCAAGCCAAAAGAGGCTTGGAAGGGACTACTTTACCTAGGGACTATTTTTTTACTCGGGTGGGGATGGGGAGGAATACTTACCTGGGACTACTTTGGAGGCTATTTAAACCACGCCCTAAGAGCAGCACACGCTTCGCGTTATTCTGCATCCAGCAGCGTAACGCTCACCGTGCCTGCAAGTCTGCAACCAGTCTTCTGCCACGCCCGCCTCGAGTCTGGAGCTCCTAGAAAAAGGGAGAAAGAAGGAGAAAAGGTTAGAACAAGAGCAATATCTTTGATCTTTACCTGAATTCCAGATCCATCGCGCCTTCGAGCTGGAAGAAAGAAGTTATTTTATGCGCGTCGCCTCGCCTGCTGCAGCGCCGCGCTGAACTCACCGGCCTTTGCAGCATCTTCACATTCCACTGCATCCTTCTGCATGTTCCCGCCGCACTCCAGCACCTAAGGGGAAGACAAGGACAGCAAGGTGAGCCAAGGGAATACACAGAGGCAATATTAGTTACCCCCCATTGACTTACCTGATTTTACCACCGGGGGTACTATTCCTCTTCACGGGTCGGCGCAGCTTCCACTACATCCTCGCCGAACCCCGGCCCCTAAGGGGAAACAAAAGGACAGACAGGTGAAACAAAGGGACAAACAAGGGGAAACCTCCTCACCACAATAGACTTACCTGATTTTACCGCCGGAGGCATTATTCCCGGAGACTTCATACTTTCTCTCAGCGCCTGAATAAGGGAGAAAGCAACAGGTTACAAACTGACATTATTTTATTCAACTGTGTTGGATAATACAAATCCTTACCTGAATATTACCGGTTGCCACGAGGAACTCTTTGCTAGGGTCAAGCTGCAACCTGCAAGGAATCGGACAAGAGTGAAAGTCAGACATTTGAACTCTTACGAACTACATTCTTATGGCGTCTTGCCGGAAATCTCAGAGTCAATATTGTTCTGGAACTCACCAATTCCTTCGAGCCAGTGAAGCAACTGGTTATCTACGCGCGCCTGCGCTCAATGCAGAATGGAGAGCTCATCTTTCCAAACCATCAGGTGACACTATAAGAAGGGACATCAAAGGTGATCAGTGGGCATAACAGTGAGAGTTGGGGGGGGTGGTTAACGCTCAACTCCACGGGTGGTTATTTCCCTTTCTCCATTTGCAGAAGAATATTCCTACGGGCCAAGCAAACGAAGCTAGGTGGGCCAGTCCAGTCTGTCATCTCGGCACTACACGTCATATTGGTGGAGACCACAGCTGTCCAGTTCAGATCGACGCCCTGTGGGAGCCAAGTGAGCGTAACAGCAAGTGTGGCCCGCTATGTCTTGCGATGCGGTCAAAGTCGCGGTGTACATTGATAAAATGGTGGCCGCCAGAGAGTCTGGGGACAAGCAGCAAGGGGAAGAGTCCCAGGTTTGGAGAGGTAGAGGGGGTTACTCGTAGTGAGGTAGGGGGTCCTTTCGCGGGCCCTAATCCTGGGTCAATCGGGCAGCCAGCTACAAGGGGGAGCGAGCAGATTGCTGGAGGTTTGCAGAAGGGGACTGTCGCTTTGGTAAGAATGTCGCTTCAGGCATGCAAGAGGCGGAAGCGCAGGGGGGTCGCAGCTCCTCCTCAAAGCATAAGAGCAATGGCAAGCCTAAGGAAAAGTCAAAACGAGATTGAGGGTTTACCAAACATTGGTGAGTTTGTCAATCCAGTGAGAGTCAAGAATACGATTAAAACAAATTTACCCACGCCAGTTAACCTCCTTGCCATGACTCTGTTTCTTAACATATATCACAACAGGGTTGACGCAAAGTTGTTGTGGCAAGGGTTCAAGTGGGGTTTCAAGATCCCTGGCACAGGAATCAGGGGTATCAAAGAAGCAGCCAACCTGTGGTCAGCGCTTGACATGCCGGAGGTTGTGGCACTAAAGGTGGAGAAGGAAATCAATCTGGGGAGAATGGTGGGCCCCTTCTCTTCTCCCCCCTTTGACAATTTGGTGCTATCACCGTTGGGGCTAGTGCCTAAAAAGGAGGGCCAGTATTGCATGATTCATCACCTCTCTTTTCCAGAAGGGCAATCTGTGAACAATGGCATACTAGAGGAGTTGTGTAGGGTGCAGTATGCCTCCCTGGATGACTCAATACAAATGGTGAAAGCCACAGGGAGGGGGGCATTAATGGGAAAGTCAGATATTGGATCAGCTTTCAGGCTGTTGCCGATTCATAAAGAGAGCCATCACTTACTGGGGTTCAAAGTGGACAACAGGTATTTTTATGACAAATGTCTGCCGATGGGCTGTGCCATTTCATGTTCATACTTTGAAGCTTTCAGCACCTTTCTAGAGTTTGCATTGAAGGAGAAAGTGAAGAAGAGTGGGGTCTTGCACTATCTTGACAATTGTTTATTCATTGGTAAAGAAGGGACCGAGGAGTGCCTAGCACTCATGGTGGCATTTCAGGGCCTGATGTGGAGCATGGGGGTCCCTTTAGCTGAAGGGAAGACGGTAGGCCCAGCCACAACCCTGACATTTCTGGGGATTGAAATTGACTCAGTCAAAGGCGAATGCAGGCTTCCACAAGACAAGGTGCAGAAATTGAAGATCATCAAGGGGTTGAAAGGTAAGAACAAGGCAACCTTGAGGGAGCTGCAGTCCCTGGCAGGTAACCTCAATTTCGCTGGGAGAGTAATACCCACCGGGAGAGTGTTTGGCAGGGGTATAGAGCTAATAACAGTGGGGCTATACCAAGCTTCCCAGCATGTCCGGTTGGGATCTGGAGTGAAAGAGGACCTCCAGATGTGGGAGACATTTTTGGATCAATCGAATGGGGTCCTACTTTGGAGGCAGGAATGGGCCAGCAGCGAAAGGCTCAAATTGTTTACTGATTCTTTTGGGTCTCATGGTTTTGGGGCGATCCTGGGGACAGATGGTGCGGTAAGGCATGCCAACAGAGTGGCATCTGAAGGGAATCACAAAAGACATCACGCTGCTAGAACTGTTTCCCATTGTAGTGGCATTCAAGCAGTGGGGGGCCCAGCTGGAGAACAAAAAGGTGTTTTTGTGGTCTGACAATTTGGCGGTGGTCCAGATTATCAATCTGGGGTCATCAAACAATGTAAGGGTGTTGAAATTGCTCAGGGGGCTCACTAGGAGCCTACTGGCATTGAACATCGAGGTCAGGGAACGGCATATCCCCGGTGTAAAAAATACAGCCGCTGATTCTCTGTCTCGTTTGCAGTGGGAGAAGTTCAGAGGCAACTGTCCAGAAGCAAGGAAGGTGATGCCCCCGTTCAAGGATCATTGGTGGGGGATGATTGGGGTGATCTGAGCTCTCTGATAGACACAGCCCTGGCGCCAGGCACAGCACAAAGGTACAGGGCTTGCTGGGAACGATTCACAGCATTTGAAAAGGACGTACTGACAGAAAGGCAGAGAGATCTATCAGTGCGGGCCTTTGTGGGCTGGTACTGGAAGATGGGGAAAACCAGAGCCTGGATGACATATCATTTGGCAGCGATAGCTCACTATGCCAAACTTTAGGGTGAAAGGGACCCAACCAAGGAGCATTACATCGCATTTGCCATGAGAGGGTGGGCCAAACAGACCGTACTGAAGCCTGATGATAGGCGGCCCATCGACGTGGTGAAACTACATGGTTTAATTAAATGTCTGAACATAGTATGTAGCAGTGATGCAGAGAGGGTGTTATTTACAGCAGCCTTCACAGTAGCATTCTTTGGGGCCCTCAGGTTGAGCGAGCTGGTGCCCGAGAACAAAGGAGGCAAAGGGGCTGGTTTCTTGCGATTAAGGGACGTCCAGGCAACTTGCAGCCAAGTAACCATCTTTGTGCGTGGGTCAAAGACCGATCAGAAAGGGAAGGGGGTGACTTTGACACTGCAGGCCATCCAGGCTAGCTTAGTCTGCCCTGTGGCGGCCTTGGGCAGCTTCCTGCAACAAAGGCCGCCATTGGACCCAGCTGCACCGCTACTGTTGCATATTGATGTGTCCGCCTTGAGCCGCTTCCAATTCAAGAAAGTGACGAACCTGGCATTAGCAAATTTGGGGTTGACAGAAGGGCAGTTTGGGACTCACTCTTTCAGGATCGGGGCGGCCACCTCTGCAGCAGCGGGGGGTTTAGGGGCCGATGAAATCAAGCAATTGGGGAGGTGGTCTTCGGGGTGTTTCAAAAGGTACATCAGGCCGGAGAAAATGTAAAGTAACATGCCACCTTTCGTCTCATTCCCATTACCAGCTTCGCAGAGGAGGAAGAGGCACTCTGTTTGGGTGGTGGGGCACTCGTTTATTTCAAGGCAAGCTGGACACCGCAGCAGTAGGAGCTGACGGCCAGGGAGTACCGGATTTGGTGGCATGGGGTGCCAGGGATGAAGTGGGCGCAGCTACAGGGGCTGATACGGAAGTTGCTGGGGAAGAAAACAGAGTTCCGAGGTGCTGGTCATCCACTTGGGGGGGAATGACTTGACTAATTTAGGGAGGGGGGTCTTGTTGAGGGACATGATGCTCGCATTACAGGAGATATCGGTGCAGCTGGGAGAGACGGAGATCGTGTGGCCGGAGATGATTCCCAGGCTAGAATGGAGGGGAGCTGAGAACCACTCAGCAGTTTAAAGATCAAGGAGGAAGTTGAATTGTGCCAT
This sequence comes from Ambystoma mexicanum, assembly GCF_040938575.1. Classification (NCBI taxonomy): domain Eukaryota; kingdom Metazoa; phylum Chordata; class Amphibia; order Caudata; family Ambystomatidae; genus Ambystoma; species Ambystoma mexicanum. Next base: position 1,096,142,947 of record NC_090929.1, read on the forward strand.
CTCTAAATTCTGCAGGGGCAGAGGTTTCCAACATATCAGACATGGCCTGATCAACTTAAAATCCCTCTAATACTTTCTAAAAGATGGTGTTCATCTGTCAGCAATGGGAATGGAACTCTTTTACTGGAATATATGTACAAAGCTCTTGGAGCTATAAACAGGAAACAAGAGAAAGGGGGAGCCACGGTGGCCGGTAACCCACCATGTGGCGTGGCGGTGTTTGGGGCGACCAAGCACAAGAGACAGACTCAGAATGAGCCAGGAGGAAGCTGGAAGGGTCTTCGCTCTTCTCGGACCAGCACCTCTTGGGAGCCTAACGGCAGGGGTGTCTGGTGGTAACAACAAGGGCTCAGCTTCCCCCAAAACAAACAGTGCTCTCCCCGCCCAGGGACACCTGCAAGGGTAGGCTCAGGCACAAAGAGTTGGGAGAGTTGGACCTACTATGGACTTGATGCAAAGGAATAGGGGGAAGCAGGTATATTAGACTCGGAGCAAGCGCCACAACTACAGACTCAATTTCGCTAAATGTGTGCAGTGATTCTGTTGTTGTGAAAATGAAACTGTGGCCAAGTTTGGCATTTTGAAGAACAACTGTCTCATTCCAGCTAATTTTCTGTTAAGGGAAAATAAAGGGTAACGGAGGAATGAGCAAAAATATGGCTTACTGACGATGGGTGCAAATGGACAAATGCAAGGGTTACACTGACAATGCTCATGAACTGACACCTGCAGCTCACGGCAAAGGGTTAGCAAAGGATTATTTAGTTTCAACCGAAGACGGCAATCCTGCTCCTGACAGAAAATTGGAAAATAAGGCGGTGGACATACGCCTCTGGGAGGCTTGAAAATACAAGTGGTATGATTTTTGTAGGGGGGTGGGGAGAGGGGGGAGGAATGAATGGTTAGCCGATGTATTTATAAACTCCTCCTGAACCACAGCGGGGAAAGCCGCCTGCCATAAAGTATGAATCTACAGCGAGGCCGCCTCACGAATACACTCAGGCAACATTAATCAGGAGCAATCGTGGTTCTGCCACATCTGTGCAAAGGGGAATTAGAAGCAGCTGGCTGTGAGGGCAACATTTGCACAGGGAATATTGCAAATGGCTTCTGCAGTATTAAAAATGGGCAGGTGCTATAGTGCACAAGCCAGGCAGATTAGACTTCCGTAAAACTCTATGACACAGAGGTAGTGACGCATGAAGCAGCCAAAGGTCTAAAAGAGCTCACTAAGGTGGCAGTCACAATAATCACAATTGTATCACATGTACAAAGAGCACTCTTGATTCCTCAGGCTTCTAAGCACTATAACATTTCGTTTTCTTACCAGCAATTTAATGATGCTCAAGGGTGGAGTCAGATTTGCCTCGAATTCAATCCTTTGATATCTGAAACACGCATTTAATGTCACGAGCTATCTTATGCCTAAAACTTGATTGTCATCAGTAGGAGTTTCAAGCTAACTGAAAAATAGGTGGTAACGGAATTACCTCCTGTTTTTTCAGTCCTCCTGATTATGTGTTGCAAACCCATAAAGAAGTGCTACCTCCAGCGTATGTTTGAAGGTATAAAATGTCAGAATCACCAGTGGTGGAAATACCTCTGGAGCTTAATGCAGCAAAGCAATCCGCGAGCTGTGCAGCAATGCACTCTCAGACCATACATTTTGTTATGTTAAGGTACTTATATAGCTCACTGTCACCAAAGGAATTGGTCCCCAGGCGCTCTGGTTGATCTGTAAAAGAGAAGGTGGGATGGATTAGTAAGGTCAAGAGGGAGTAGGATAGTGAGATGAGTGGTGTACTGTTGGCAGCTTCAACTCGGTAGACACTGGGTGCTGAGCTTTGATACAAGTGTTGGATCGGTGTCAGTCCACGTGTGCTGTTGGTGCGGCTTATGTATTGTTGCAGGGTGGTGAAGTGCGTGTAGCTTGTTGTGCGAGAGATAGTTGTGGGAGGTTTTTTGTGAGAGTATGGAGAGAGTTTGAGTTTATATTAGTTAATGGGTTATATTACATTTAGCATGCTAACATTCACAGTTCTGTCTAAGTGTAGTACTTGCTGATCTACATAATTCCGTCTAAGTGTGGCACTAGGAATGCGCCCCCCCCACACTGCACCCAGCGCGCGACTCTCTCTGCACCCGCGCGCCACTCCCAAACTACACCGTTAAGGGACTGCTGCCAAATGTCAAACAATCCTTCACACAAGGAATGAATTGCCATCTGCAACAGTGGGCCACTTTTTCATTGGTGCCCAAGACAATTGTATGCCCCAGTCCCACTTAGGCTGCAGATAATGAGGACTGGGCACACCAAGAGACCATGAATATGGCACAGGATGCAGTATATACAACCAACAAAGAACACAAGATGCTGACGAGGGTTTGGAGGCAACCTAAGCCAAAAGGGCAATGGCATGGAGACACCTGAACCCAATAAACAATCACTTTTAAATTCTTTGAATGGGAATCAAGTGTAAGCTTTAATACAGTAAAGTCTGACTGTGGGATTATTTATTTATTCATACAATGTCTGTCGGTTACCTGTATATTTATTTATTTATGCAATGTTTGTCGGATACAGGTATCCGACAAACAATGCATAAATAAATAAATTATCCGTGTCCATGTACCCGACACACATTGCATAAATAAATAATTAAACAAACCGGGTCGTGGCTTAAAGAATATTTACTCAGCAACACTGGTCAAAACTATTATCAGCATAATGAAGTAAATCATCACCAGTGCAATGGAAGTGGTTTAAAGTGTAATTGATATATAGTTTGGAAAAGAAGCACGAAAGAAATAGCGCTGCTTTAAACTATTATTTTTGCCATGTTCTGGGCTTGCAGGGACGCACCATGGGCCCAAAGGAGTCTCTGTTTGTACCGTGTTGGGGCCCATGGTGCCTCCCTGCAATGCACGCCCACTCCCTACAGCCCACTGTATCTCGCCTCCCATCACAATGCCAGCACAATACCATTCCATGACTAATGGCCCACCATTAGCAGTTTCCTGCTAGCCTTGTGATGGGTGAGGCTGTTCTTAGCTGCAGGGGGACTTGAAGTGTTTTTATTAGTGCGCTTATGCCCCCACCCCATCCCATCCCAAGTGGCGCGAAAGTGGTCAGAGGGAGCCTCTGACTTCTGTAATGACACGTAGTACTTGGGTACTACGTGACATTACAGTCGGAAGGGGCAGCGCCAGCACCTGACCCCCTGAACCTTCCCCACGGCAATGCGCCACCCCACAAACTGGGGAATTTCATACCATCCAGATGATCCAGGGACTGGGGCAATTGCGCCCCCCGGGGCTACTCCGCCTCGCCCGGGCCAAGAAATGGGCCTGGTTATGATAACAATATTCCACCATTACATCGCAGGCCCAGTTCTTTGAAGCCCATTAAATCGAATTATTTCACACATTTCACCACAATGAATATGTGGGGTTGGGTTAGGACAGAGGTCTGCAACCTTTGGTTCTCCCGATGTTTTGGACTACAACTCCCATGAGCCATCACCATTGACCATGCTAGCCACGGCTCATGGGAGTGGAAGAGCAAAACAACTGCACAGCCAATATAACACACATCCAATGGAAAAAATCAACCGTGGCCACTGATATGGAATAATTGAAATCATATCCAATGGAAGCCCCCCTTAGCCTCCCAGGCCACCCCCAATAGCGTCTACACTAGAGAATGTTGTGAGAAGGCCTTTCCCAGGCGTGGTCAGGCTTTGAGGCTTCACATGACGCCTAGGCCTGAGTCTTCGTATAGTTGTGTTGAAACCACAAAAGGGGACAGGCTGATACATTCCCATCTTGTCCCTCCCTGGGCTGTGAACAGCCATGGATGGCATGTTCTATTGGGATGCTAGGCAGAGAGCTGGGTGGAACTATGGGGACTATTTGTCCTGTGTAACTTCTTGTTATTGAAGGCCAAATGCATCACTGTGTATCAATACAATGTGAAAGAATCATGTTCTCAATCAAGCATCATCGTGAGCAGTGCAGCACCAAGTCCTTAGCTTCATGTGGCACTGTCTATTAGAGATGAAATAGGGAATCTTGGAGTGGACAGACATTTCCGGCGCCAAGGACGTATCAATGCCCATCTTCCAAGGTTCAAGAACCCCTTCAATGTGCAAGGTGTTTAACCCTTTGCTTCCATATCCTGCACATCATGAATGAATATGAAACGTTATCGCATGCATGTGCAGATATGTTCAGGATCACAAGAATATCCCAAAATGTGCTCTGTTATATTTCTGCCAGTTCCCCCCACCCCCTTTTTTTCCAGGTTTTGGCAATTTAAGGCTAGAAGTATTTAGCAAGTGAGTAATGAACCAAGGGTTGGATTGCCCCATCCTCTAAGAGTACCTAACACCCACAGAGGAGACGCCAGCCAATCAGGTGGGCAAACCTTGTGGACTTTATATTATAGTTAATGCCCATATTCCAGGCAGGCTGCTGCTGTGGCCCTCCCCTCTCCACCATCTCTTGCTCTCCCTGCTCGCTGCCGCCACCCGCGCCCCCTGCCAACACCCCATCCAACAGTTACCTTAATATGCTGGCATCAGCTCCCCTGGCTGCACGCGCCTCCCTCTGCCTGCTAGCATGGACACAGAGAAGGGACTCACACAAGCTTCTGTTTTCATGTTCCAGTGGCCCGTTCATCACGCGTTCCACATAAAGCCATTTTCACTTAAAAAGAAATCTGTTAGCACTCTGGTTTCCATGCCTGGTGGGTTAATAGCAATAGTAACCCCTTTCTAAGGGCCATATCAGTTGGTACTTGCCCGGGGCCTTCATTAACTGGGGCTGCTGGCTGTCACCCCCCAGTTGAGCCCTTAGAATGCCCAATTATTGTTTAAGTGCTGTCTACGTCTCCTAATATTAAGGGCAAGTGTTCCATTGGGAGGGGACACTTGTTATGTATCTAATCTTCAGTAGAATTTCATGCCAGAAGTGTTGAGACTTGGGGGTCGTCGTCCATCACATTTGAAACATCGCTTATTTACATAACATGCCCCCTAAAAGAAGCATGGGGCTTCACTGCTCCTCTGGGATATGGTCTCTCAACTTGGCTGGCTGGATGCTCTTGATGCCTTATAAGATCTTCATGGGGATAGCTATGTTCGTGTGGGAGGCTGAGTGCCTCTCAGGCTAAGCTGGGCACTTCTAGGAGCTAGCTGCACATTCCAGCCGATTGACCCTTCTCTGACAGGGCTGCAGATGGCTTCTCTTGCTAAGAGAGGGTGGCAGGGTGACGGTAGGTCGGCAAAGGTGTCCAGCTGGATGTGGAGAAAAGAACAGGGGGCCCAACGGCAGGACATGAAATTCCCCCTAACTGCATTCTATAATGTAAGAATGGGGAGCCTGCATCGCTACCCAACAATCATCTGTCAAGGTCTCCATGCAGGGCCCCAGAAAGCATCCATCCAATCGGCAGGACTTCCTAGAAATGTAGGTGGCAACTCCTTGGCCTAACACAAACCCCACTCAATCCCTGAACTCAAAATCCAAGAAGGAAGGCCACCAAACATCCACAGATGGTAAGAGGGGGTGGGCTAATGCACGGAGTTAAGAAAAGAGGTCTTTAGGGAGCAGGTATGTCCCCAAAGGTTTGAAAAAGTAAGGGTCCGATGGATGGTGGTTGGGTAAGATGCTTTTCCAACAACCAACAGAGAGGAGCGGCAGGAATGTGAGCATGTGGTGGAGAGGCAATCAAACCATTATGGGGGTACAGAGTGTTGGGCTGGCGGGGTCAATATCAAGGATACACAGGAATTAGCAACAGGTATTCTTTGTGGAATTGTACTGATTGACTTTTTGCTTCAGTGTTTTGTATTAATGGCTGATTTTGTTAAATTGAAAACAATAAAAAATTAGGTTTCATTAAAATAAAGAAAATCCAAGAAGGAGCCTCCAGCCCTTCCAGACTGCCGCAAAGGAAAGGCATGGTTATTGGGTTAGGGCATCCACTTGACATCCAGCCCAGAAATCCGGGAAGCTCTCCTCACATCCAAAACATGGGATCCTTACCCTCAGTGGAAGAGGGCAATAGAGAGAAAGTGGGCAACCCAAATACTAAAAGCAGCCATACGAGGGAGGTGGAGGTACAGCTGGGGTATAACCAGTGCACGCTTCACTCACAAGCAGCTCTGCAGAGCGAATGTGAGTGCGTCAAGCAGTATGGAATGGGCGTGGCCAGGGGCTGTGCAAGCTTCTCATTGGGTACGTGCACAGCATAGGCAAGGCAGGCCCAGCACAAGCTGTCCTAGCACACTGGTTCAGTTATACCATGCGCCAGTCAAGGACACTCGTCCCACGCAGAGGGGAACATGTACAGTATTGGCTGGGACAGCACACACTTCCCTTTCAGACAGTCGCATGTACATAAAATGCACATTCCCCTAAAAAATAATGGTTTGGGGTTGAAAGACCGAGTTAAAAATGTTCGAGGGAGAAAAGGCCGAAGATTAATTTTTTCGAAATAACCTTTTGTCTTTTCTCCCCTGAACATTTCTGAGTTGGCGAAACCCCTGTCCACACCCCTGTCCACACCCCTGCCACCACCCCACCACACCCCCAACACATCTCCACCCCCTACTTACCTTGCCTCCGACTTGCTGGTCCCTGCGACACCTGTTCCCTTTCACTTCTGGGTTCGGAACCGGTGCAGCAGGGTCCTTTCCTTTTCTTTTTTTTTCAGGACTGCAGGATAGCTGTGCAGCCCTGCAGGACAGCTGTGCAGCCCTGCAGCCCTTTTTTGGGGGCTGGGGGCTGCTGCAGGGGACACCCCCACAGCCGCTTCAGCCCTTTTACAGCTTTAAAAAAAAAAGTCGAACTTTTAGAAAGTAGGACCCTTGGTAGTACCTTATTTAGGACTTTTGGTTGGGTAGGTCATTTCTTTTCGGTCTTTTTGGACGAAACTAAAATAATGACAGGCAGAGAATGGGCAAAGCCAGTGGCTACTTCCCTCTCAAACAGGTACATGTGCTGCATGGCAAGGCAAGTACACGCTTCTGTAACAATTGTTCACAGCTAAGGCCTGGGCATAGCATGTATAATAGTTCAGTTGCAACAAGAACAGAGCCATTCTTTGCAAGCTTTCGGCACAAATTGGTACACATACGGAGAGTGCATGCCGGGCCCTGCAAGCTTCCGTCACTGTCACCACTTGTGCGTCAGTGTAGCCTTTGATAAACCAGCATGTGCACTCATTCTTGCTGCTTTATTCATGTATTGTGTTTGTTGTGTTCCAGCCGAGAATTCAGCTTTTCACATTACATTAATAGTTCAAACAGTACAAAAACAAAAAAGTAAATGAAATTCTTAAAACACATTATTTCGTACGATTCACCACATTTTCACAAAATCCAGTTTGTGAAAAACCTTCAGTACTTCAATAGTTAAATATAATTCACGACGTTCCCAAATGGATTCAGTAGATAGGCCTTCTGGCACATTCACGAATCGACCCAGAAACTGCTTCTCGTCATGCAGGACCCCCTAGAGTCGCTCATTCTGTGCTTCAGCGACTCAGAGTGTACCTTATTGCATGGAGTACAGATAGTATTGTCTCGTAGACCGTTGTTCGTGCCGAGGTGACCTCTCCTGTGGGCAAGAATTCCTGTCTCCATCTCGAATTAGGGAAACCTCTGAACTAAGATGGAAGGAATGCTCTAGGCCTATCGTAAAGAGGTAAAGATTTGGCCAGCACTAATTTGCGCATTTCCAAAATTGTGCAAATCCGATCCATCCTCGCCAAAGCCTCCTTCACACCCACTGGGTTAACTATCCGATCTTTCCCATTATGCTCGCACTCTTGCAATATTCCCAGCACATGTTTCCTCATTTGTGTTAGGAGCAAACTTGTCCCTTTAATCAACAGACTCCCCGTCTCCTCATATAGTGGAGACCTTTGTGGGACCAATATATGTCTATATGAGGAAGCAACCTTCCAGTCTAGATGCATCTTCATACCATAGGCAGACTTTGGGGGAGGTTCAGCGTCCTTTCCTCATAGCTTCCCTTCAATGCTTAACTAGTTTAAAGCCCAAGATTGGGATTTAGATTCCAATCCATAAAGTAATGTGGGCAGAATCTTACTCTTGTAGAATGTGGCTAGTGGGACTAAGGAGCAGCTGCAGTAAGTACTAGCAATGTCCTCACTTGACACATCAACTGCAAGAGCTCCTCATTGAATTCCAACTCTAGTGGTGCTATCGTTGGATATGAGTGCAGTCTGATGCCCAGATATGTAATGTCTTGCATGACTTCTTGCAGCATTGACGCCCGATGAAAGGAGCTGCAGCATCGTGGCCATGTCAAAGTAGCACATCTCGACCCCTAAAACTGCCTGCTCTTAAATGACTCAAATCTGGAGGGTTAGACACCCATTGTTAGTTTGGGCTATTAAGCGGCAGCGCCACCTATAAGCCGAAAGCTATTGCATTAGAGTACAGATAAGGAGAAATGGCATATGAGGAGGGGCTCAAAGCTTGAAGGTGTTGTTTGGTTATGTGCCCACCCGCTGACCGCCCATGGCCATGCTAATACCTATGGACATTCCCACACAGTTTCTGCCCTTCCCTGCCCAAAACACCTCCTCTTGGGAACTCTTTCAGCTACCTTTAATCAAACCTTGCCATTGAACCTTGCACTGGCAGTGCCTGTCAGTGTTTTTTCAAAGCAGTCTTCTGAGAGTGAGTGACTTAATTGGGACTGTAAACATGCTACGGATGTAATACACATTTCTAAACCAGGTCTGCCTTCTGCCACTCATTAATAAACACTATCCGTGCACTTCACTGAAGTCCTGTTGAAAACAAGCATTGACAAAGCCAAGACTTTTTGCTTGTGTATAAGTAATAGGCATTTGCCAGGCATTGCTGTTAGATTCCCATTTTGCACCTGCTACCGTAAATGGCCAGTTAATACCACTACAGCAGTGCCTGGCAAGTGCCTTTCTTATGCCTACACAAAAGCCCAAACGGTTGGCATTGCCAATGCTTGTTGATTATGAAATGATCAGTACCAGCACTGACCCTCCTAAACGTATGAGCATTCCTGCTTGGAAAGTTAGCACTGACAAACGGAGCAGTTATTTGACATACAAAAACTGCACGGTATTTTTGAAAGCAGCTTTATATTGCTAAATGTTCAAGAAATGCCATACCTGTACCATACGTCCACCTGGGAAGCAGCATAAGTGTCCACAACAAAGGCCATTTGTTTATGGAATAGTCTTACAATTTGAGGAATAAGCATTTCCCTCGTGAGAGCACACACTGAAACAAATCACTCACGAGGGCAGTATTTGAGCGGTAGCCATGACCAGCATTGTTGACAATGTTAGCATATATTTCTGTCACTTTGTTCATGCTATTAAAAAGCTTAGAACAATGTGCTACTTTCACAGCTCCATCATAGTCTGAGACTGTATTTAAATGGCCATGCTGTGACCCTTTTGGCTACCTTCATGCAACCAGTGCTGTGAAACAAATAAGTGCCAGGGCCCAGATAATCTTGGCCCCCTAATGCCGGGGCCGGCGGGCACCGCCTGCAATGCGGTCCCCGCGGGCCGGTTCAGTGCTAGACCTAGACCCTCCTGACACGCTGTCATATGGAGAATAAGGCTGCCATATTTGAGAAGCACCTTGAACTATTTTAGAAAGACCCTGGTATTATTGCTAGTGCCCGAATCCTAACGAGTACACTCATATAAATACATTTGAAGCAGAGTTCAATGTGACCCCTGGTAGGATAGCAGCTACCTAACCTACATAACAAGAAATGTTTATATATTCATGGGGTAAGGATATTGAGGGCTGTTAACTGTCAAGGGGACAGTGAATAGCACCAACTGCTGACACAGTAATGAAATGTGGTGTTATTTTTCCTGGCATATGGTTTGAGTTAATTTTTATTGAAAGAACACACTGCAGTAGAGGGCCAATGACAGCTTAAGTATCTGCTGAGCTTTCAATATTTGTCCCAGTAACCACATGTTTTGATGGGCACGCAGAGAACTACTGTGCTTCCCAACTGTGAAAAGACACTGAACTAACGGATTTGCTCATGAGTTCCCCGTTCAGAAAGGCTTTCCAAACGCATGGATTCTTAAGGTGGTATCGTTAATATACTTGAACACTTTGCTGTAAATGGACGTCTGATCTCCTTGCTTATTCCAATCCTTCCCGAGCACTGATCCCACAGAACCAATGGTATTCATTATTATAATTATGACAACACTCAAATCCGATTGCATTTAGATGAGGTGTCATCATTATCTCATTCATTTTTCTCTATGGGTCTATCCACTATTAATGGAAGGATGAGTGGTAATGGCCTAAATACAATGGTAACTGATGTCCTTGTATGTGGTTCACATTTGATTGGAATCCAACTTTTTAGCAGGCCATTCTTGGCATGCCCTCCAATGCAGTCATTAAAGTTCACAATCCAGTTATTACCAATGACTGTCAAATGTCCCCTGCCCCTCGGCTAAACAAGGTGGTTCGCCAACTCAGGAAACACTTTCATTTATTTACCTTCAGTCCTCAAGTTCAGTTGACAAGTGCATTGGTAACATCGCAACTTGGTTAGTGAAATTCAACCTAGAGACCTTCTGGCGTTTCCGACCTAGGAAGCTTACTGCAGAGCCTCGCAGGGCACACTGTGTGCTGGCTGGGAACTGGTTCTGGAGTGGCTGGAGAGTCCTTTGGGTTCTTTATCTCCCTCTTTTCCCTGGGAGATGTTCAGGGTAGGGATCTTTCTTCCCTCTTTGGAAATCCCAGGCTTCCTTCACTGGCAGAAGATGTAAAGCAGACTGTACTTTCAGCTAGAGTCCAAGGTTGAGTTCTTCTTTGTTACTTCAAGTGAAGTCTTCAGATGATCTGCAAAAGAGGGGCACAGCCCTCTTTTAAAGCCAAACGGGCCACTGTGATTAGTTTAGGCGAAGCCTACCTTAAGGAACCAATCCTGGGGTCCCCACCAACAATCCCCTGTATGCATAAGGTCATAACCAAACTGCTTTGCAACACAAAAGGTAAGGGTATGAAAACTGGCGATACTAAGGCCTTCCTATGTTCCTGTCTTTTGCTGATCAAAGAGTCTCTCTGGTAAATGGATTTCTCTGTGGCTCCTTATTAAAGCAGCAGGTCTCCATTGAAACTACGGCAAGACCAAACGCTGGGGCTCCTGCAAACCACATTCTCTTACCTGATAAATGGGGTCCCCCTGCCTGGGAGGCTTACTGTAAACACGCAGTCCCATGCATGAAAGTTCACTCTCAATGACACTGAGGGCAGGAGCTGGCTTCAGGTTGACACAGTTACAAATGAAAGGTTGTTGGGGTTTCCTGTCTTCATTGTTAACCTCCCCAGCCAGGCCCCATGTGGGCCTGTTTGAGTTACCCTCAAATTGGTATGTTAATTGCTGCCACCAGCTACAGGGCAGATCAAACGTGCAAGGCAGATCCATGTAGCCCTTGTTAGTTAATCAGGCTGGCTATGGCAGGGGGAGGCTTGGACCTCCCCCTTCCTTGAGAGGACATAGTGTACTCCTGGCTGTCACATGCCAACTAAATATGACACGGGGGACTGTGCCTTTAGGCGGTGTCCACCCAGAGTACACAGGTCTATGCTTTTGTCATCGTGTGAGCATATGAAAATGTGTGTGGATTGGCCCCACACATTTTCCTGTGGTTGGGCTACCATTATTCCATATAATGAAGACAAAAAAATGTAAAACCCAGGCTAGCCCAAACCCACCGTGGGGATGGTCGAATTCCTGAGTTGGCGAATTGGACTGAAACAGGTGTCAACCACCTTATTGACCCGAGGGGCAAGGGAAATTTGACTATCATTGCTAATATCTGGATTGAGAACTTTATTCACTGAATTGGAGGGCCAAAAAGTTGGATTCCAATCAAATGTGAACTACATGCAAGGATGTCATTTATGGTTCTATTTAGGCAATTACCACTCATCCATTTACTAATAGTGGATAGACCCAAAGAGAAAGATGAATGAGATAATGACGATGCCCCATCTAAATGCAGTAGGATTTGAGTGTTGGCATAATTATAAAAATGAATACCAAATTCAGGAGGAGGTTTTGTGATAGTTGAAGGTAGCACTTAAACAATAATCGATGGATGGTATCTCCTTAAAGCAGGGCTCTGCAATTGTGTCTCCTTAGATGTCTTGGACTACAACTCCCATTAGCCCTATGGAGCACATTCAATTGTGAAGAGTCATTGTCCAAAATATCTCGAGAGCTTCAGGTTGCAAACCCCTGCCTCGAAGAATGCCCCAGGGACTCTTTAGAGAGGAAGATTCAAGAGAACACACAGCCAGTGATTGTGATGTGTTCTGACGAAGTGTTTCAGCCAGGAAGGAACTGGATCAGAGAAGAGAAGCGTAGCTGTTGACCCATGAGGATGGTGTGGTTGATGGTGTCAGAGGCAGCTCAGAGATCTAATAATACCAAGGTATCTACGCAGCACACATCAACCATCCTCCGGGTGCTGTCAACCATTGAAGTGACCACTATTCCAGTGCTGTAGCCAGAAGCACACCTGCATGTCATTAAGAATTTTAGCAGGTTCCATTTCCTTTGTCTAAATTGATGGGTGACTGAACAGGTTTGCTGATAAAAGAATGTTGGAATACTCTCTTTTTAAACACGGGAGGACTGATGTGTACTTGAATGTCTCTGATAAGTGTTCAGTGTTATGGGAGGGGTTAATGATGATTCTAAGTAGACCCTCTATGGCTGCAAACATTACTTTATTACTTTTACTGGACCTCAGTCGTGACGGGAGGCAGAATTATTTGAATTTGCAGCAAGACTGTGAATTTGTTTTTCTGATTGCAATGTAAATTCACATAGAATAGAAAGATACACTTTTATTTAACCTCTGGGACAGGGCATTTAACATGAATTTCTATCTCATCACAGAGATGTTGGAAAGAGCTGATGTCCTGATGTCATGATCAAGATATTGTGTCAAACGAAGATTATCTACAACCTTAAATACCCTTTTGAAATGCTTTTTCCCAGAAGGAATTCCATAAAGTAATGTTTTTTTGCATTCAGAATAAAAACATCAATAATATCATAAAAAACTATTAGTTAAAATGGCAGGCACATAAAGAATAAAAAGACAAAACACAGAAACAGCAGATTAATAAATAATTGTAACCCATTCAGGTAAAATAAAAGGTCTTGAGAGATTTCATAAAAACTGCAGCTCTTCATTGAATAAGGTGATGGAATTCCATGATCGATTTTTGTTTATTTTATTTTCAGATGCAAATTTGATAGGACCACAAAGTCAATAGCGGATGATGATGTATTATGAAATGTATTAGGAAACTGGCGGTTAGATGTGTTTTATACATGGTGTGCCATGGGAACCATCACTGGTGCAATAGCACAAGTGGTAATCGCCAACCTTTTTCTAATAGGAATTTTGTTACACTTTAGATGGGTATATTTAAGGCTTTTTTTGTAAGCAATGTTAAAAGAAAGTCCGAGCTGAGCTGTCCAAAGAAAGGTCAGAGGAGAGTCCACAGAGAAATCTGTGGATGATACAAAGATGCAAATTAAAGTTTGTCCTAGAACATGGGCAGGGGAATTGCCTATCTGGGAGAAACCCAGACTATCTCACAAATGTAGTAGTCATTGTATTTTAGGGAAATCTATCTGCTCTAATCAAAAATTTAAATCCTCTGCAATGCAAATAATTGTAGAGGTGGTATTGCAAGTCAAGCTACATCTGTTAAATCATCAACACATTCTGTACACTTTGCTGGTGGCCTATATCATAATATATCTAAGGGGAAATTACATGTGATTTCACATTTCATCTGAAGAATGTGAATGTTTTTCTATTGTTTTTCTATTGTGTAGGTGTTGTTGTTTGATGGTAAGCATGTTGGCAAATAGTATGGTGACACCACCCTTTGGCTGGAGACTCTTGAGTGTTGCTTTATAAGTATGATGACGAATGTTATTCAGTGTATGGCCAGTCCCATTATGGAGCCATGTGTGTGTGACACAGAATATGTCTAAAGTTTAAATCGAATATGTGATCTCTGATAATGATTTTATTTTTACCCATAGATATATCATTGATTATGGTTTGAAGGCTGTTTAGCAAATTTGTATGGTGTGATTGGGCTAGGAAGAGCTAAGAAAGGGTCTTCGGATAAAATACCTTTCACGTGTGGAGTTAAAATGTTTTTTAGGGGGCAGAGTTTTCATAAATCAAGAAATGAGTTACTATGGTTACCTCTGGAACTTTGTTCATTAGCTCTTTTCAGAGCACATCTAGGATAATGATGGGTGCAGACAGGCTAGGACCCAGGAGAGACTCCTGCGAAGGGACGGCTCCTGCTCTTGACCAATGCGAATTCAGCCAATTGGTTCCAGTTACGATTGTAACTTATTGTCATCCGCCGTTATGGCAGAGGACGAGATTGGCGGATTCTTGCTCATTGGAATTGGCGAAACCGACATAAAGGGTTTTAGTCCCTCTTTTGTTTCCTTACGCACCGCTTCGTGCAGTATTTAAGCTCCGCCCACAGGAGATGCGTTGCAACCCTCGATCCAGGACGCTTCCTGTTTCCGGGTCCCTCTCGCTTGGTGTTTCTGGCTTCCTTCGGTTCTGCCAGTTACTAACTATTTCGCTTCGGCGATACTTTTGCACTGTTGTGCTTTCCTCCCTCCTCTGCTCCTCCTCTCTCTACGGCTCTCTGCCGTGCCTGACGTATTTACCTTTTTCTCTCGAGTTCGGTTCCGGCTCGACGGAGCCTCTCTTCCTTCCTCCCTCTCTCTCTCTCTCTCTCTCTCTCGCTATCTCTCGCTCACTCTCTCTCTTTTCTCTCACCCTCAGGGTCTTTTCCTTTTTCCCGGGTCTCCGCAGTGCCCTTACCTGCTTCCGGCACTCCTGGACCTGGTGCATTCACCGCCTCCTTCTCCTCCCTGCACAGTAAGGACGGCTGCTTCTTCCAGTGGTGTCTTCTACTCCTTTTCACTCGTCCAGAATCTCCATCTACTGGACTGCAATTTACCTTCTCTGACATCGCTCCTTATTTCCTCCGGTTGGAACTTTCTCAACCTCCTCCAGTCAGCACCAGTGGGGATTTGACTTCTAAAGAAGAGCCTGTCCTTCATCAAGGGTTTTTCCCTCCGGGGTTTTTTCCCTTTCCGGCTTGATTCCGGAAGGGAGCCACAGGATAGCTGTTCCTTAGCTGTCACTGTGGCTTCTCTCTGTGACAAGCAAGTGCATCCCAAAAAGAAAAGAGACTACCTCACCCGGCGACGCCTCCAGGAAACCAGCGAATCCAACAGCTCAGGTGAGGAGAACGTGGGCATAGGGGAGGAGGGCAGCAGGAAGGAAACCTCGGCACAGTTTGCAACGCCCACAAGTTCAAAAATGTCCGCGGAGGAACAAGTACAGGAATTGTGGAAGGCCTTTCAGGCCATGTCCCAGGAACTGCAAGGAGTTAAGACTGAAAATGCTCTACTCAAACAGATGGTGTCGGCCAGGGAACTGGCCCCTCCTCCCGAATTACCTCCCATGGCTTTGTCCTCGGGGAAGTTTGATGGCTCTCCTAAGAAGGTGAGAGAATTCTTAGAGGCCTTTATGGTCTATTTCACCTTCCAGCCTCGTACTTTCATTACCGATCAAGCCAAGGTGGGTTTCCTAATTTCTAACATGACTGGCAATGCATTGTCCTGGGCGACTCCATTAGTAACCAGTGGGAACCCCATCCTCCAGGATTTTGCCGGGTTTCAAACCCTACTTATGCAAACTTTCGAGCGGCCAGAATTATCCTTTACAGCCTGTGAGGAATTATTGGACGCCAAGCAGGGCTCTTTAGATGTTCTGTCCTACATCTCTTCATTTAAGACCTTAGCAGCCGGAGCGGGTTGGGCAGAGACTGCCCAATATGCTATCTTTAGGAGAGGTTTGAAGGAGGAAATTAAGGATGAGCTGGCCAGATCCCCACGCTCACCCACTTTCTCGGATCTGCTTGCTGCTGCCCTTCACATCGAATTTCGTCTGCAAGAAAGAAGATCAGAACGCTGAAAGCAAAGAGGTTTCCTTCCTGACCCCTCTACGCACACTTCTCCCAGTCATCCTGCTGCTCCCTCTTCGAATGAACCGATGCAGATCGGTGCTACCAGGGCCCCCCTGTCAGCCGCTGAAAGATGCCGAAGACGTGAGCAAGGACTTTGTGCCTACTGTGGCTCAGACCAACATCTTCTGAAAGAATGCACTGCGTTGCCAGGCAAGAGTTCGGGAAACGCTTCCCCCCGGCGCCAGTAGGGACCAGCGACCGGGGGTCTCCAGATTTTCATCATCGTCCCTATGTTTCCCTCTCTGTTTCCTCCTCCGAATCTAAGGAAGACTCTAGACTCATGGTAATACCGGTTCACCTTGACATTGAGGGCAGACCAGTACAGACTCTAGCTTTATTGGACTGTGGAGCAGCTGGGAACTTTATAGACACCCTATGGGCCGACAAGGTGGGTCTTCGCAGGGTGGCCCGGAAGGAAGGACAGAAAGTGGAAAGTGTGGATGGCTCACCATTGTCCTCTGGCCTCATCACACATACCACAGAGGGTCTCTCTCTTACCATTAACCATCACACGGAGGTTTTGTATTTTGACATCATCAGAGCAGCCCATTTGCCCATCATTCTAGGCATTCCTTGGCTTCGCAGACACAATCCGTTGATAAACTGGACAGAGAATCAACTGAGCTTCACTTTCCCATACTGTACTTCCAACTGTTTTCCGCTGGAAAGTAGGGGTGATCTACAGCCGGTAAAGATACGCACAGAAAACCACATCGGTATCCACGTCCTACCCAGTTTCTGTTCAGGATTTTTGGGAAGTCTTCCAAGAATGCCCCCATGCCAGTCTGCCACCTCATCGGCCAGAAGACTGTTCTATCGATCTGGAACCCAACGCCCCGGTTCCGTTTGGTAGGATGTTTTCCCTCACTCAGACGGAGAAACATGTCCTGCGACAGTACTTAGACGTAAATTTGAAGAATGGACTCATACGACCTTCTAAATCACCAGCAGGTGCCCCCCTGTTTTTCATCAAGAAACGAGACACCACGGAGCTCCGTCCCTGTATTGATTACCGGGGTCTCAATAAGGTCACTATTTGGGATAGGTATCCCATGCCTCTCATTTCGGACATTATTGAGGCTGCACAAGGTGCCAAAGTTTTCACTAAACTCGATCTTCGGAATGCTTATCATCTGCTCCGCATCACCAAGGGAGACGAGTGGAAGACAGCCTTTCGCACCCCTTTCGGCCTATATGAATACCAGGTAATGCAGTTTGGGCTAGTCAACGCACCAGCTGCATTTCAGAGGTTCATGGACCGATTGTTTTCCGATTTGCTATCTCTTTCAGTCATCAGAATGGGGGTCGGGAGCATGGTTGCACTGGCACCGTTAATAACGGTGCCGGTACAATCACAAGTTCTGCTCGCGGGTGCCGGTCTGTACGCCTGGTCAGACCATGCGTGCAGTCCGGCACCGGCAAGCAGAACTCCTAATGTGGCAGAGAGGTAACAATGGCACCGGTAGCACTACCAGCGCCGTTGTTGCCTTTCCGCCACATACGTAATGAGACCCATTGTGTCTTATGATACAGAATGTATCAAATACTGACTGCATAGTAACACAGAATGTTCGTTTTCATTGGCTGTGCTGTTGTCGTTTCACACTGCGCTGCTGTAGACAGGCAGGCGGCCGGGGCTGGGCCTCACCCTGCAAGCAGAACGCCGAGCAAGAGATAAATTATCCAACAGAAATAAGTCAACAAACAAAAGTTTTGTTTGTTGACTCATTTCTGCTGGATAATGCTTTTTAAAGTTAAAACACACCGCACGTCATGCGCATATGCATTAAGCACTGCATGCAACCCTTGCCGGCAGCCAGAGCAGGAATGAATGGAGACACTGGGCTTTCTGGGGTAAGTGACCTTCTCTGACCTTGTACTTATTTTAAAACGTCCTTCTGCCAGGTCAAGGTGTTTTCACACCCCATCAACACCCTGTGACACTGTAACACATAAAAAAGCATCACAAGAGTTAGGTTGTTTCCACTGGGATCTGGGAATTGCAGGAGGCGGCCCTCCATGTGCAGTAGAGCATTTTACAGTACCTAATCTCTAATTGCTATTCTCTTTGGTAATTCATAACTGTCATGGGTTTCAGTTGTTTTCGTCGTGGAAATTTTGCCACGGCTGTTGTCACCGTTGTGTTTTCACCCAGGACCTTTTTTGGCAATTTCGTTTTTTAGTTTTTTTAACAGGGGGCAACCTCCCCACCGCTGCCACCATACCCACCACCCTCAGAAATCGTACACATACTACATATATATATATATTCAATAAAAAAACTTTGTTAAAGGGATGTTATGTGTACAAGTAAAACCGAAAACCGACAGAAATTCGCCAATTATGGTAAGCTAAGTAACCATAACTCGCACTACCACTGTGCACTGCTAAGACAAACATCCAGCACATGAAAGTTGACTCGCACAAGCATAGGTGCCTCAGGGAGCTTCAGGATTGGACAGAGAGCTTCTGGGAATATTGGTCCTTTGTGCTGTCTGGTTGAGGAAGCCTCAAGGCTGCAGCACTCAAACTCATCATCCTATGCTGCTCCCAGAGCTTCCGCTACAGTAACTGTGAGGACTATCTCAGGGTCAAGGAGGCTATTACCCAACAGACACCCTACTGGCATGTCATTCGTGACTGCAACATGTTACAGGGAGCTTGCACTCCTACAACTAAGCCATGCTGTTTCCAAGAGACAGTTCTTCTGACTTGCAAACCCTCTTACCTGTAGGTTTTCTCTTTGGGTATACTGCCCCTCTTTCACCAGTCGCCTGACAGCTGGGACACTGAAGCAATGCCACTCAAGGTGGGAGTCTTTTCCCCAGTTTCTAGAGAGCCCGTCTGGAAACATCTGAGTCTTAGTGGGAACTGAGGCCCTCTCAACTGACCCGGTACCATCCCCACTCAGAGTGAGGGAACATTTGGCCGCTACCTGGCCTAGTGGGACTTCCTCTGTTAAGATAGCCACATTGACTGTGCGACCTCTTACAGGGGGCCCACAGTCACTGGGGCCTGCTCGGGTTTCCCCTTGCAATTATGATATGCCTTCCCATGTGTCAAATCTCCACACTGCAAACAACCCCAGGTTGTTGAGTGTGTGGCTGCCCCAGTGGGAGTTGATGTTACGCTCACCTGGTCTCTGCAGATGCATTGGGGCATGGTTGCAGCCCTCCCTGAACTTGAATCACCCACTTCAGGCCTCTCCCTCAGTAGAAAAGCTGTGAGCGGTGGTACGTGGTGATACTGCTCCTGCGTGGAGATAAGATTGTGTGAGTGCGCCAATCTGTGATTGTTGTACCTCTCGAACCCTTCACCCCAAAATACGGTTTCTGTGAGCATACGCCGGCCCATAAAACTCACCTGTGAATTATAGAAGATAAGCTCTCCGTCCTGCTACTTCTGGCAGGGGCGCGTCAAATGGGATCTAGCTCCTTCATGGATCCCTGATATAGATTAGTCCAGTCCAGCTGTCACTATGCTTCTCCTTATGATTGGTAAGTCTTTCTTGTGATGCTGTTCGTTCTGTTTAATGTCTTTATATGTTGCTCCTATTTATGCCCGCAATAATGTCTCTCTTCTGTTTTCTTCCCTTAGATGGAAATGCGGCCTCAATGCAGCTGTGAGACGCGAGACGCAGCCGGATGGAAGATGGATTCTACCGCAATGTTCGACAGCAGGTAAGGGATGGTTTAAGGAAAAGCGTGAAGTATTGCGAAGCGCAACCTTAAAATGACTGTTTTTTCGATGTCTAACCTTGTCTTCTGTTTTTCCTTGCAGGCTCTGCTGTAGACGATGGAGCGTGTCGTGCTGCGGTGTCAAGATGAAGATTTTGGCGTTCCGGAAGTGTAAAGATGAATACTTGGTTCGCCGAAGAGATGTACAGGTAAGAACAGTTTCCCCCAGTTTGTAAGTATGCTGGCAGGAAGCAGGATGTCCAGGAAGCAGGATCTTCAAAGGTAAGTCTGACCTCAGGCCACAGTGAGCGTTACACTGCTTGCAAGTGCAGGATAAAACAAAGCGTCTGTCTTGAGGATCGGGGCAGCTTATAAAGCTGAGATTGTGGGCACGCCCATTAGGGCTGGCTTACCAGCCACACCCTGCCATTCCTAGAGAGTAAGCACGTGCAAAGGCAATCCATTAGCAGCCACACCCAAGAATACACTTGGGGCTGCTTAATGGATGGAATGTTCAAGGTTACTGCATCCTGCTTAATGGATGGGATGTTCAAGGTTAATGCATCTGAAGTGCTATGTCCATAATAAAAGCTTTTTGGTGTTAAATGGATGTTCTCGTTTACTTTTGTTCATGAGCCTGGCGCCAAAGGCACCATGACAGTGTCCACCCAGGTCCCTTGTGCATGCGACCCCTGCGTGCCCGTGCCTCTGACTTCATGACCATGACAGTTGACCTACAATGGGTCTGGAATTTCACTTTGGATTTTTGGAGACCTTTCTTGGAAGAAGGGTTCCAACCTCTGTCCTCGCCCTTCATACATTTACTCTGATCAGTTGTCATTGATTTTTGTGGATGCACCTTAGCCTTTCTGTGGACTTCAGTGTTCACATACCTGCCTGCAGCTTTCTCAGACTCTGCAGCCTTAGTGTCACTCATGTGCCCTAAACACTGATGTAACTCCATCTCACATTTTCGAAGGCTATTCTCATATGCGTCCGAATTAGCTATGCCCTGCGTAGTGTCCATTTTGTTATCTGAGGCCCATCCACACCATGACACTAAGGGCCGCCTCGAAAGGTTTTCTCCCCTCCTCAGATGATTGGGCTACATACATCCTTTGGGATTTGAAGCCTAGGCTGTCCTTGGGTGCTACCATCTGAGATACTTCCTTCCCCACTGAATGAATTGTGAGTCTCCCATTCAAACGGAATCCCCCATCACCTAGTAATGTTTGGAGGTTTCTTTGCAGTGCAGCCTCGGTAACCTTACTGCCATGTGTGAGGGACAGTATCCCACAGAGTAGGTGTAGGCAACCTTTTCCCAGGTTGTGCACTCTGTCTATTGGGAGCCACATTGTAGCAATTAAAAATTACATGTGCACTCTTATTTTGGCTGACTAGGCTGTATGCACAATGTTGCTCCAAACTCCAGTTGCTGCTACCAATGTGACAAATCGACTTCTGCCCTGCCGGAGTACAAGAATGAGTAGAGGCTAAAGTGCTTACTCAGCCCTCACACTGTTCCAGAGGAGAGGAATTCACTGACGGGCCCATAGGTCAGCACTCACCCTCTAGAACATGTAAGACAAGATAGCTGCCTGACCACAAAAGTGATGGGTGTAAGGTTTCGAATGAATCTAAACCACTGGCAATTGCTCTGGGTAACCTTCCACACCACCGTTTTTTAGCCCGTCTGCGCCATTGCAAAAGGGGACCAGCCATGTGCAAATCAGTCAGCAGCTGCCGCCACCAAAGGTAGCAGCCCAGCCCGAACTGCTAGGCCAGGTCCCCTCTGCACAGAAAACCAAGCAACCCCAGACATGTTTCGGCCTTGTTGGACCTCCTCAGTGAGGTGCAGCCTGGTTCCCTGTGGCGCAGCGAGCAAGGGACCCACGTCTGGGCATACTCTCTCTCACAAGAAGAAACAAACTGACCACAAAAGTGATGGGTGGAAGGTTTCGAATGAATCTAAACCACTGGCAATTGCTCTGGGCAACCTTCCACACCACCGTTTTTTAGCCCGTCTGTGCCATTGCAAAAGGGGACCAGCCATGTGCAAATCAGTCAGCAGCTGCCGCCACCAAAGGTAGCAGCCCAGCCCGAACTGCTAGGCCAGGTCCGCTCTGCACAGAAAACCAAGTAACCCCAGACATGTTTCGGCCTTGTTGGTCCTCCTCAGTGAGGTGCAGCCTGGTTCCCCGTGGCGCAGCGAGCAAGGGACCTACGTCTGGGCATACCCTCTTTCACAAGGAGAAACAAACTGACCACAAAAGTGATGGGTGGAAGGTTTCGAATGAATCTAAACCACTGGCAATTGCTCTGGGCAACCTTCCACACCACCGTTTTTTAGCCCGTCTGCGCCATTGCAAAAGGGGACCAGCCATGTGCAAATCAGTCAGCAGCTGCCGCCACCAAAGGTAGCAGCCCAGCCCGAACTGCTAGGCCAGGTCCCCTCTGCACAGAAAACCAAGCAACCCCAGACATGTTTCGGCCTTGTTGGACCTCCTCAGTGAGGTGCAGCCTGGTTCCCAGTGGCGCAGCGAGCAAGGGACCCACGTCTGGGCATACTCTCTCTCACAAGAAGAAACAAACTGACCACAAAAATGATGGGTGGAAGGTTTCGAATGAATCTAAACCACTGGCAATTGCTCTGGGCAACCTTCCACACCACCGTTTTTTAGCCCGTCTGCGCCATTGCAAAAGGGGACCAGCCATGTGCAAATCAGTCAGCAGCTGCCGCCACCAAAGGTAGCAGCCCAGCCCGAACTGCTAGGCCAGGTCCCCTCTGCACAGAAAACCAAGCAACCCCAGACATGTTTCGGCCTTGTTGGACCTCCTCAGTGAGGTGCAGCCTGGTTCGCTGTGGCGCAGCGAGCAAGGGACCCACGTCTGGGCATACCCTCTCTCACAAGGAGAAACAAACTGACCACAAAAGTGATGGGTGGAAGGTTTCAAATGAATCTAAACCACTGGCAATTGCTCTGGGCAACCTTCCACACCACCGTTTTTTAGCCCATCTGCGCCATTGCAAAAGGGGACCAGCCATGTGCAAATCAGTCAGCAGCTGCCGCCACCAAAGGTAGCAGCCCAGCCCGAACTGCTAGGCCAGGTCCCCTCTGCACAGAAAACCAAGCAACCCCAGACATGTTTCGGCGTTGTTGGACCTCCTCAGTGAGGTGCAGCCTGGTTCCCTGTGGCGCAGCGAGCAAGGGACCCACGTCTGGGCATACCCTCTTTCACAAGGAGAAACAAACTGACCACAAAAGTGATGGGTGGAAGGTTTCGAATGAATCTAAACCACTGGCAATTGCTCTGTGCAACCTTCCACACCACCGTTTTTTAGCCCGTCTGCGCCATTGCAAAAGGGGGCCAGCCATGTGCAAATCAGTCAGCAGCTGCCGCCACCAAAGGTAACTGCTAGGCCAGGTCCCCTCTGCACAGAAAACCAAGCAACCCCAGACATGTTTCGGCCTTGTTGACCTCCTCAGTGAGGTGCAGCCTGGCTCTTCTCTACTTCTAACTACTTTATTTTTTCTCCGCCGCCCTCCGTTACCTTTCTCCTACTTGCTTTAATGCCTACAGGACATTTCCCAAAGTAACGAGTGTATTGTTTCACCCACCGATCGCATCTTTTCCTCTCTGGAACTTCGCGATCACCGCCCCTTGCTCTTCCAGCTTTTAAGGTTTTCGTCCGATTGGCTGCCCGTGGGAATGAGAAGGGTTATGCTTGGAAAGGCAGGTTCCTTCAGACCCACTGCAGATTTTTGAAATTTTACTCTATCATTGTCCACGGGGAGCTTCTCAGTCTACTCAGCCGGAATGGCGAAAGGCCTCATGATCTTGCCGAAGGCCCGGAGTTACTTCGTGCCGTCGGTCTAAAGGTGTCTTAGGATTATATAATCAATAATCAATGGCCTGAACCATCCTCACGCTACCAAGTGTTCCGGAGGAGAGGAATTCACTGATGGGCCCATAGGCCAGCGCTCACCCTCTAGAACTTGTAAGACAAGATAGCTGCACCTTGAGGAGGTTGGGGTGCAGGATTCACCTACTCCAACATGACTCAATAATGAGGACTCAGTAAATTGGCAAAGGGAAGTCTGTTTAATGACAAGTACATCAAACAGATAAACAAATGGAAATCAGCAGCATTGCGATCACCTGTCTCGCACCGGCTTCCTCGAACTTCAGTCGAACAGTCATTGTTATAGGCAAAACTCGTCATCACTGACGTCTAATTCTATAAAAAATCATCATGCAATGTAATTGGTTAGGAAAGGTAACTTTAGTATAGGTGCTATATCTGTATATGATAATAGGGCATGCGGATTGGATAACTCTTATCGGGTGGGCGTCTACGCTCATCCCTCTACATCACGCATGATGGATGTCACTACAACTACAACGTCTTATTGGTTACAGTATCTATAGAACTCCAGATAACTTGGTCCATTGTGATTGGGCAGGTTACACCCCTAGACATAAATTTCCACTTTTAATTAGCAGCATGCAGAATGGACACCCCTGTGCCTGGTGTCCCAAGTTTCACCCTGCCTCCCTTCCATCAATCAGTGTTTTAGGGCGATGTGTCAATTAGTTGGCTAAGGATGGCCTCAAAACTGTAGTCTCTTATCAGGAAAAGTTATGGCATCCTCGGGTCCTGGATGACATCAGGCGATGGTACTTCTTCGCGCCTGGCTGGTCACGTGTTAGTTCACCATGAATCTGCTTCAGTTTCCAGCTTTTAGTGCATTTAATTCTGTTTCAGCCTCGCCACCTGCATGGGCCCCCCTTATCTTGACCTTCATGAGGCAGGCTGGTATGCTCTGAAGTGTGAGTCTTGTTAGCTGACGCTCTCCTCCCTTTCTCTGGTTGACTTCGATTTTCTAGGCATGAGCCTCTCTTTGTTGAGTTTCGATTCCACTCCTTCTCTTGCCTTTGGTTGGGTTACGAAACTTGGCCTGTCAGGCCTCTGGCAGCCTGGGTGCATTTCTGCTTTTACAAAATGGAGTCGCACTTGTATAATGTGCCTTATTGAGGTAGATATATGGTTGGCGCTTGCCGCTCTATCTTCTACTAAGCATTGCAAGCAGTATCGATTTCTTAGCATCTTGTGTTTCAAGCCTATTTACACACATTTAACAGGTCGGTTGCTTCCATCTTGTCTCGTAGCACCGTTTCCTCACATTTTAACATCGTCTCTTCTCTGGGCCCATTATATTTATTTTCGTAGTTACTCACACTGGCGTGTTATCTTCGATAGCTGCTTTTGTTCATTCACAAGTCTGTTCAGGCCCTTGTGTCATTTCCACTGGCCTTCCATTAGGGCTCTTTGGGTCTTTCGGTAGACTGTCTGTAGGTACTCTTTGTTTCGTATCAGCAGCTGGTAGGGTACCGTGCTGCCCAGGATTGTATGGTTATGGGTGCTTCAACAGGTATGAATCTTCTGATGTGTACTGGGCAGAGTCCCAGTGCAGCTCTTTGTAGGTTCATTTGCCCTTCATACGTCACATATCTTGGTGAGTACGCTCCTGGTACCTCGAAATGAGGGGGAGGGGTGCCGGCCATGTCTGGGACCTCCTCTACACTCCCCCCTCTGGTCGGTTCATCGACCACTTCTGCAACCTCCTTTGCATTCATTTCTTTTGATTCTTCGGTGTCATGCTCATCGTCTTCAGCGTTTGTACATGATGGTGTGAATGTGTGAGCCTTTGGAGTCCATATTTTTATCACTCCCTTCAAACTCCCTGCTGTTTTCACATGTTCGTCTTTGTTCCATGTCATTAGCTGACATTGTCCATTTGGGCTGCAGTAGATCCATTTTCCTTCATACCTTCTTCGTTTCTTAGGGTATGTGAACCTTGTTCCTTCTGGCGCAAATTTGCTGGCTTTCACAAAGTCTCTTATTTCTTCATCAGTCAGGTCTCTGTGCTTCCATCCTGGCTCGACATCAACCATTATTTTCATCCCTATGGTTTTCTTTGCAGTTTTCTGGCACTGTGTGATGATTATCTTGATAACACAGAATCCTAGCAATACCATTGCTAGTAGTGCTCCCAGAAACTTGAATATTTGCCATCCATTGTGGGACCCACGAGAATAGGTCTCCAAACCAGCTGTCATCGTCCACTTCATCACTTTCATCGATCATCTGGTTTTTCAGGCTTGTCAACATGCTTATGGCCTCTGTTAGGGTTCCGTTTTCTTCATCGTGTGATGGTACAAATGTGCAACATGATTCTCTGATTTTTGCACAAATACCTCCATCCATTGCAGTGATCATATCAAGCACATATCTGTTTTGGAGGGTCATCAGTCTGATTGCTCTCAGCTCTTCTTTGATCGCGTTGAATCCTTGTATAGTGGTATTGATGGTCTGCAATAACTCCCATCTGGTTATCTGCAACCATTTAGCATTCCCTCCAACTTGGATGTGGGGCAAGAGTAGTGTTGTGAATACTGTTGAGGTGAGGCTGAACAGCCTGTGTTCATACGGGATTGCATGGAATGCCTCTTCTGATTTGGGAGAAAAGTCATTTTCCCTCTTCATCCTGGATACAAGTTCCACAGATCTCCTTCTTCTTAGATGAGCATCTGCTTTCGGGAAACTGTCCAACTTCAGGTCATTCTTAGGGATCATAAGCGCGGGAACGTGAACGTTCACTAGTGTGCATATGCCTCCCCAGTTTTTCGGCAGCCTTATGTATGCCTTAGATCCACATGCCCAGTAATGGTCCATAATAACTGCGGTTCCTTGTGTCATTCCTGGAGCTTCAAAGATTCGTCCACAATTTTGATTCTCTCCCATATTCCTTGTGCCATTGTTTCTGAAACATAGTTTCGGGCTCTCCAGTGGCACTATCTGCAGGGGTCCCCCTCTATCTTCGACCCATGTTAGTAGCTTTACTAGGTTTGGCCATAGGAGTTTGCATAACCTCTGCAAATTCTCTATTGCTTCTTTGCAGGCTCCAAGGACCATCCACGCTTGGCAGATTACTACTCTGTCCTCTCATCCATCTGGGGAGACCACTGACCCCCAGATCTGCATTTGGGCTCTGTTCTTCCAGATTTGAGCCTCTTCTGCAGTCTTTAATTGAACGTTCAGTCTCGGGTTAACTTCCCATCTTATCCCTGATCCTTTAATGCCAGGGTTCTCGTACCTAATCACATGATTTCTGGTGTGCGCTCGGTTTCTTGTTTTAATGTCCTGGACGTAGCCATCTTCATCCGGGTAATTCTTTTCGTTGGCCCATATCAACGAGGTGTCTCTTCCCATAAATTGTCCTCTGGTGTTGCACATTGCTACGTGTGACATACAGTGTGCTGTAGGCACATCCATTTCTACAGCCACGAAGATCTTGGATTTTCCCATGCTGTATGGTAGGAGAGCACAGACGAAGCATTCTCCTTCCGACTGCCTTCGTCCTACGTCCTTCATGTGCTGGTACCATATGCTGTTTCCAAGATGGGCTGTGCTGTCCAGGTAATCATTAAGTTCATTGTTATTTTCGTGTGGCTTCTCTTGATTCTCAGCGTTCTTCTGTAGTTTGCTATGACTATGTCTCTAAATGCGTCTGTGCTGCTTTTCCTCTCTGGGTGTCTCAGTGGAGCAGGCTGCCTCGACTGCATCGCTGTGGTAGGAGAAGGGTTTGTGTTTCCTTTCCTTCCCTTCCCTTTTGTATGTTGTCATAGACTTCCTCTAACCGCCATTGGCTCCCCAACCCCCCAACGCGTGGTCGTGTTGTAGGCCTGAGGCTTGTTCCTTGCGTTGGAGCAGGTGTGCTTGCTGTTATAGTCTCTATAGTCCAGCCTTTCAGCTCCTTGTGCAGTTTCTTTGCTCTGACTATGAATGGGAACAAATAGTCTATCAGCATTTGTGTTTTCTCTGTGAATTCCTTTGTGGCTACATCTGTTCTTTTGAGGGATTTTGCTATGCCCTCTCTCTAGTGGTTCACTTGGCTCCTCTTGGGTACTTCCACTGTTTTCTGGAACTGATTGTTCGGCAGGCAGTCTCCCCTTCTCTGCTGCCTTCGTTGGAGGTCCTGTAGCCATTGACACTTGCCCTTGTCTGTGTGCGTCCTGTGTGTGGGTGCGTGCAGTGGTCAGTGCAGCGTTTTCATTCATTCCGTGCTGACCCTGTCTCCAGCTTTTCTCTTCATTTGTTACCTCAAATGTGTCTAAATCATTGCTCATTACATTTAAATTTAGTTTGTTACTTTTATCATCAGGTTTTCTTGGGACTGGAATGACTATATAGGGTCTGGGTGCTTTCGCAGGCCCCAGATGTTCATTATCTGGTGGGTGCACTGAGATTGGGACACTTCGCGCACCAATAAAGAAAGCAGTTCTGATTGTTAATGACAGAAAAACAATAACAATAACTATACATATACACATAATCGTATGGAATGACAATTTGCAGCACTTCCTTCCAGGGAAGTGGGGGCGCCCTTCTGTTGGGGGTAGAACCAAGTTACTGTTCTGGGCCCCCATTTCGAATGAGTTCATAGTCAGTTATTTATTCCTTCTCTTGCTCTGGTCTTGTAGTTCGAGAGTTCTTTACTATTAAAGTGACGAGTGCTTCTCCAAATGTCCCCCCTCATGTGAGTGACGACGGTAGTCTCTGGGTACTCAGTACAGTTCCTGTCCTAGACTATGGAAAAGGGTTAGGCTAGCAACTTTGGTACATCACATTCATCATGCATATCGATAATAGGTGAGGTCCCAATGCACGTCTCGAATTTGCCTTGGTCCTGAGGACATGCTGCAACTTGCTCAATGCGAAAGAATGAAAAGATGGAACTGCTAAAAATCACACAAAAATAAAATGTTGTAAAAATAAAAACAAAACGAAAAGTGAACATATGAAAAAATAGGAAAAAATGAGAAAAATGAAGAAAAAGGAAAATAAGATGGTGAAGTTCTTGTGTCCGCTCCTTTCGCTCGGTCTCTCAGCGACAAGTTGAAGAACAGTGTCTCTCTCCTTGATCTGCTCCACGGCGGAAGGATGACGAAAAGGAAAATAAGAAAAAATAGAAGAAAAAATAAAAATAACTAGGATCAAGATGTCGTAATTCTCGTTTCTGCTCTTCTCGATCTGCCCTCGGCGGAAAGTTCATTGGGATCTCCTCTTCACAAGGGTCTCCTCAGCAGTTGATGAACATAATTACTTCTCAGTTGCGCTATGATGGCTCTCAGGAGCTTGTTGAATTGTGCATTCTTTACTGGGTCTCTGAGGAATGCGGGTACGTCAACATTGTGGGGTCTCCCCACTAACCTAGGAAAGTTCTCAATGATTGGAAAGAAAACATGGTATGCATATTGGCTGTCTTCTGGTGATAATGATATTTGACCTGTTCTTGCTGGATTGGAGGCTACAGGTTTTTCCTTTTACGTTGACAGTCTCTGCACTTTCCTGCTGCGTGGATTGCAACCACGTAGTTCAGTTTGTACCACACTCGGTTTAGGAATTCGTTGTTTCTTGGATCTCTGATAAAGGATAAGGTATCTGTGGTTCTCCCGACGAGTCCTGGGCATTCCTCTATGATGCGAAAGAAAAGCATGTATGTCAGCTCATCAATGATCACTTGTGGTGGAAGCATATGTACCCTTATCACCGAACTCGGGCAGTACAATTAAGGCTTCCGTGATGACAGTCAGTAGTTGCCAGATTATTTTCTTGTTGGCCGGGTCTTGAATAAAGTCTGTGATACTGGTAACTCTTCCTATGAGTGATGGGTATGATAACACCATGAGTTGGAAATAGGTTAGCACATCCCACTTGAGACTTCTGCTGGAATGTTCCATAAGTTCTGTGAACAAAGCCTCAATACTGATTGCTTCAGGATACTGTGTTATACTCTCAGGCAGTGGCCCTCATTACAAGTCAGGCGGTGGACCATGGTGCAATTAGCACCATGGTCCATGCCGGATTCCGCCATGGTGGATGGCGGAATTACCGCCCCATTCCAAGGTGAGTGGGGCGATAATTCCCCATTCACCATTTGCCCTTCCCCATTCCCATTTTTGACCCATAGGGCATAATGGGGATGGGGAAGGCGCTAATTACGGCACCGTAAATTAAGGTGCCGTAATTAGCCCCAAGGTCGCTTAGCGCCTTGGACTTTAACGCCTGCAAAAAGCAGGCGTTAAAGTGTGAATCAGGCGTTAAGGGTTTAACGGCGCCGACGCTCTTTACGGCGCCGTTAACCCCTTAACGCCTGACTTGTAATGAGGGCCAATGTCTTATTTGCAGTCTATCAGAGTCTTGATTCTTTGTACTACTTAGGCATGTTGTGCTTTCAAAAGTTCATTTTATCAATGTTGTTGTGGCTTTGGATGTGCTTCCCTTTACCCTGAAACTGGGATGTACAGAGTGTTCATTATGTCCTTATTTCCCTTTGCTTGGGGAACCTGATCAGTTTTATGCCACAACTTGCATCCGGGTTCTTTGTCTTGGTTTTCTGATCATGCGTCCTTCTTCCTCGCCATGGATCTTGTCTGCATGTGCTGAAGTTCTTCCCCGTTGTCTGTGGTTTCTTCGTAGTTGGATGCAGCAGGAGGGCTCTCTCCTACATAGGGTTTAATGTCATTTAGGAAGATCCATGCCCTTCTGCCCTGGAGCTTGACGGCGGAGGGGGTGCAGTCCTCTACGATGAAAGGGCCATTAAATCTTGGCTCGTCCCACCTTTTCCTGGTAAAGTTCTTCACAAGCACGCTGTCACCAGGGAAGACGAGGGGCGCATGTACACCTAGCTCAGTGTCTGCTTCAGCACTTCCTGCTGTGTTTCGTGCTGCGCCGTCCCCTTTTCGCCGTCGCTGCAGCTGGCCTGTAATGACAGAGGCACTGGATGTCATACAGCTTAAGTAGTCCTGCATTTCTGTTCCCAGAACCTCCCTTGTCAGCTGGGCATCACATCTAGCTCTATCTCGGGGGGTAAGAGGGGTCCTCATCCTTCTGCCTGTAACTATCTTGTGTGGCGTGAGATGATGGTCAGAGCCGGGTTGGTTCCGAAGTGCATACAATGCCAATGGTAGACAGTGCAGCCATCCCTTCTTTAATGTTAGCTTCAACTTGGCTATCCTCTCCTTAAGCAAGCCGTTCATCCGTTCACATATCCCATTCCCCTCAGGATGATACACTGACGAGAACTTGTGCTTTATACCAAGCAACAAGCTAATCTGTTCGAAAACTGAATTAACAAAGTGAGCCCCATTATCTGATCTCATTACCTTGCACACACCCCATCTAGGGAACACTTCCCTCACCAGGAACTTGACAGCACAGGTAGCATCGGGGTGTGTACAGGGACCTGCTTCTATCCATCTAGAGAATGGACACACCACCACAATTAAATACCTGTACCCGTTGTACATTTGAATCATGTTGACGTAGTCGATATGCAAGTGCTGGAATGGTCCATTCGGTCTGGGAATGATTCCTCTCACTACTTTTAATGTGTGCCCAGCAGTGAATTGCTGGCAGATAATGCAGTTCACCATGAAAATGCAACATGCTCTGCTAAATTCAGTGTGAACCAGTCTTCTGCGAGCGTTGCAGCAAGATTTTCTTTTGACATATGGATGGGGTAGTGTAGTTGTTCTAATGCTCCTTTTAGAAGGGCGACAGGCATTACTGGTTTACCAGTGCTGTCTTGCATCCACAACCTGTCAGAGGGGTTTAAAGAACACCCTTGACGCTTCCACAAATGTTTCTCCTCCTGAGGTGCCTCCCCCCGGAGCTCCATTAGCTGAGTCTGCCACATATTGCTATAGGCTTCTGGTGTGGCTCGCGCTACCATCATCCTCTCATGGGTACGTGCCAGCTCCACTTCCATGATTGTTTCATTCTTGGATGCCATGCGCCTGGCTTCCGTGTCCGCTTCATGATTTCCATGTGACATGAAATCTGTCCCCTTGGTGTGGGCGGCGCATTTCACGACCGCTATGCCCACTGGGAGCTGTAGTGCTTTTATCAGCCTGTCCAATAAGGCTGCATGTTGCACTGGCGTGCCGTCTGCTCGGAGGTAGCCCCTCCTTTTCCAGCGCGCTAGACCTGCATGTACTGTGGACGTCACATAGGCTGAGTCACTGTACACAGTTACTTCCTGGTCTGCATGATTCTCAATGGCGAGTATCAGTGCCAGCAGTTCTGCAGCTTGCGCAGAATAGTGAGAAGGTATTCGCGCACTGACGAGTACTCGAAACTCTCCATTCACTAGGTGTTTTACCACGGCCACGCCTGTATACCTTTGTCCGTCTTCTTGGTCGATTCTCAAAGAACCATCCATAAAGATGATCTCTCCACTTGCCAGGGCCTTTTCCTTAACCCTGGGAATCTCATCATAGAATTCCTCATAGTTCGCACAGTCGTATATGGGTTCTCCCTCTGTGACTGGCTCAGGTATGAACGTAGCAGGGTTTACAGTTTTACATCGCACTATTTTGATCGATGGGTTAGAGATAATCACCTCATAGGCGGATGCTCTCTGAGATGTCAGTGTGCCCTTTGGCTTCTCTAGTATGGCAAACAGCGAATGTTCAACATACAATGTCATGGAGCACCCATCACAATGGATGACGCCTTTTCGATAGCGAATGCAGCAGCAGCTAGATTTTGTTCGCATGGGAAGTGGCCCTTCATAACCGGGTCCAGACTCCCGCTGTAATATTCTAGGGGCTTGTACCCCAGCGAGCACTGCCGTCATAAAATTACCATCAGAGTGTGAGAACAGGTAGAATTCCTCTGCATAATTAGGAATCCCGAGAACTGGGGCCTTACAAATTGCCCCCTTAAGTTCTGCAAACCCTTTCTCCATTGCCTCAGTCCATTCAATTTCTCCTTTTGTTGCCTGGGCTTTCTTCAAAGCCTGAAGCAAGGGCTTGGTATACGAGCTGTAGTCAAAGACCCATGTTCTGACATAATTGCACAGGCCTAAGAAGCTCTGCATTTGTTTTATCGTGCGCGGCTTGGCCGTGTTCATGATGGCTTCAGCCCTTTATGGGGTTACCTTTTTCCCCTCATGAGAGATCAGTTGCCCTATGTACAACACCTCCTGTTGACAGTACTGCAACTTTTCCTTATCAACTTTGTATCCCTTCTCAGCCATTATAGTCAATAGCTGGACAGAGTCACACCTGCATTGCTCTTCAGTGGTGCTGCAGATCAGAATGTCATCTACATACTGCAAAACAACACTGTCCACCGCAATATTGCTTAGGTCCATTTGCAGGACTCTATTGAAAATAGACGGGGACTCGCAATACCCCTGTGGCAACCTTGTACTTTTCAGGCACAGTTGTCTGAAAGTGAATGACGTCAGGTCTTGAGAGTCATGGTGCAAGGGGATTGAGAAAAACGCATTTTTAAAATCGATCATCGTGAAATATTTTGCCTCAGTGGGTATGTTACACAGTATTGTGGATGGATTAGGGACTAGAGGGAACTCGGCTTCAACTATATCGTTTAATGCTCGTAAATCTTGGATTAAACGCCAAGACCCTCCCTTTGATTTTTTGACAGGGTAAATCACTGTGCTGCAAGGTGATTCTGACGTTACTAGGATGCCCTGCTCCATCATGGCAGAAATTGTCTTCGCGATCCCTTCATCCGTTTCTCTGAACATGGGATATTGTCGCGCTCGTGGTCAAATTGCTCCTGGTTTCAGTTTAATTTTCACTTAACCTGCCCCCTTCAGGAGACCTACGTCATAGGGCCCTGTAGTCCATACTGCGGCAGGCACTTGGGCCATGTCGTCATCAAAGTATTCTGGATGTACCAGCGCCAACATCATTCTCTGTGGCACTTCTCGTTTGATCATTTTGACCCAAAATGTGAGACTTACTTCCACTCTTGTCTCCTCTAGGTCAGGGTGCTTTTCGAACAGATCGTCATCGGTGACGTCAGTCACTCGATACCTTTCTTCGATGGCGATAATCGCACATAATTGTCTGCCTTCGTCATCATATCCTTCGACCAATACCACTTTCCCTCGCACTGCGGCAGATTGTGTCATTAAGGGAAATACTTGTCCCTCCTCTTCGTGTATGGGTATTCTTGGTCTGACCAGAAACTCATCAGGGGTTCTCATAGTTCTGTCTGCGAGGCCTGGCAGTCCCGCCATAAGCACCTGCACGCCATATGCAAAGACTTCTGGCTCTAAAGGTACAGCTCTCATGGCTATACGTCCTGAGTATGCTCTGATCATTTCGCACACGTTTGAATAATGCATTCCTGGAGTGGAGCACACTATACCATCCTCGGTAAACTAGATGGTCATGTTTAATTTAGTCATCAGGTCTCAGCCCAGAATATTTACTGGGGTTTGACGTGAATATAATAGGGGTACATTCATCTTGCGCTCTGCCACTGAAACTGGGATTGCGTCTGTCAAGGGAACTCTAGTATGAGCTCCAGTGAAACTCTGAGTATCTATAGCTTCGCCGGACAAGGAAAATTTGACCTTTCGTATGCACAAGCGCGTTGCACCCGTGTCAACTAAGAAGGAATATTCTTTACCCCCTATGGTGACATTCACCCTCGGCTCCCTGTTAGGGTCTGGTGTCACTGATAGGATAGAGCACATCAGAGTCTCCCGTGAGCTGTCCTATTTCATATATAAGTTCGGCCCACTGTATACTTGTTGATTTCCCCCAGCCCCAGGGTTGATTCCCCCTCCGGAGCTAGTGCTCTGTGACTTTTGCGGTGGTGCCTGCTGGGATTCTCCCTGTGGTGGTTGAACCACTTGATGTGCACCTTGCTGCATGCCTGAAGCCTGCGGCTGCACTGTGTAATTTTGTGTAGTGCCCTGCTGCGGGACGGCAGGCTGATTCACCATGCCTGCCCCCATCCCTTGGCTATTTTGCCACGTGCCTTGGCTTCTGGCCATACGCGCCACATGTCCTGAAATTCCACACAGCCAACACACTGGCGGTGGTCGGGCCATCTGTCCATCTCGCATAGCTGGACCACCCATCTGCGTGTTCTGAAAGCCATTTTGATTATTCTGAAGGCCTCCCTGGTTACCTCAAAACCCTCCTTGATTACTCTGCCATCCTCTTCCTCCAAAACCCCTTCCTCTTGGGTAAAATCCTGCGTTACCCTGATCATTCTGCGATGGGTTGGTCGCTTGGTTCGGCTGGGCTGGTGAGCATGGCTCCCTTGAGAGCATATTTCGAGAGCTTCTTTTGCATCAGATTCGCCTCCTCGCCCTTACGAGTTGCCTCATTTTTCCGGTTCTTTTCTTGTAACAATCTACAGTAGTGTGGAATTGTCAACTGTATTTCGACCCATGGTTTTGATTCTACTCCTACCAATTTTTTTAGCTGCACCGGTTCAGGCAACCCCTGGCATAATATGTTGTAGAATACAGGGATAGATTTCGTCCAAGACTCATCCGTTTCGAGCAACCACGCTTCTTGAAAATTCTGGATATAAATCAACGGATCCTCTGACTCTTTCATTTTCCGAGTCATTATAGCCCACATATCAGAAGTGTCTGGATATAGCGTTCGCAGCGCTTTCCACACTATTGCCCTACAGTTATTAAATGGCGCTCCGTCATGGGAGGTGTTAGTCAGGGTTACCCTAGGATAGCCTGCCCGTTTCCATACATCATCTGCTCTTTCACCAAGTATGGCAATTAAGAGGCCCTTAATGTCCCCTATAGCTAAGGTGACACCCCCGTCATTTTCTCTAACTCATGTATCCACTTTTGAGCTCCCTAATTCAGCATTAGAAGCTTATTTTTAAGGTTCTCTCGGTCCATGTGTGGCCATGAAATATATTGTGGTCTTGCTCCCCTCTTTTCTAGCAATGGGAATTGGAATGCACAGTCCTCCTTCTCTTTCCCCATAGCTCTCCGGTCTATCGCCGGGGTGGCATTCCCACCTTGCCGTCTACCTGGCAATGCCCTTAGTCTGTCTGTATAGGCTGGTGCTGACGCCCCCTCTGACCGTGGGGTGTTTCCTTATGTCGGCTGGACTGTCCAGCAGACTTTGGTGTCCTCGTTATGGACCCACTAGCGTCTGACCATCTTAGCTCGCGATACCCTGGGAGCCGTTTTTTGCACTGTCTCCCTTCTTCATGCACCACATCCTCCGTTTCCCCACCGGAGTCAGATCCTGAATACTCCCAGTTTACACAACTCCTTGCATCTTCTTCGTTCTGCCCAACCTCCAGCCTGTCTAGGGACAGTCCCCTGCTCCCACTACTTTGGATGACATCCTCAGTGTCATATAGCTGAGTGCTCTCCAATCGCTCATCTTCCCTTCCCCCATCGGATATCTGATCTAGCCCCATCTCATCGTATATTTTATCGATCGTTTCCCCGATGCTTCTGGTGTCGAAGTCATCTTCAATATTTGTCCCGCTTGTACCTGGTAGCGCATCGCTTGTAGGAAAGAATTCTTCTATGTCTTCCCATTCTACTGTAGGATTGGGTTTAATCACTTCCCGCTCCAAATATTCAAGATCCTGTGCCTTCTGTCTGCGCTTACGTTCCATTTCCTCATCTATTTCTTTTTGCTTTTCGCTTCTTCTCTAGCCTTATCTACTTCCCTCATCCGTTCATTTCTATGTTCCTTGGCCCTTCTAATCTCCTCATCTTCCCGATTTTTTCCTTTCCTTTCGTGCACTCTCCTTTCTTCCTCTAACTTTAGCATGTTCTGCCTGTACTTTTTATAGGCTGCATATTGTGTGCGACTGAGCGGTATTTCTTGCTCTTCACGATATAGTTGTTCTCGCCTTAGCCTATCTTTCTTTCTTGTCCTTTCATCCCTTACTTCCATCCCTTTCTCTCTCTCTCTCTCCTTTGCGTCTCATCAGATCTCTCCCTTGGCCTCAAATCATCACTTCCTTTTCCATCCAACTTCAGTAATATCTCACCTCCCATCCATTCGTCTTTCGCGAATGCTATCTCATCACCTCTACCTTCATTTCCTTTACGTTTATTTCCCTCTTTCTCCTTATCCAGAGGTGCACAACTCCGTGCCCAATCTTTCCCTTCATCTTCGCATCTCTCTTTGTCCCTTGAGACTGCGGAGGCGATATTGTTTTCCTGTCCTTTCCCTTATTATCGTCACTACTGTACGTAGGTGACTCATATGCGGGGTTGCTATACCCCGTGGCTGCCTTAAATTCTCTTAGTGGGTAAAGACCCTCTGACTTACTTCCTTCAATCACTGACTCAGGCGGGGCTGGTGGCATGGTAGGCGTCTCACCCCCCTCTGTACATACATTTAGTATCCAGTCTGTGGATGGTTCTTCCACCTTTGTTTCTTCAAAATCGTCCACAATTCTAGAACAGCAAGACGTTTCTCTAACTTCTTGCCTGTATATGTGGTGTTTAGGAAGGTCATCATAAGCTGTAAAACAGCCTTAGAGAGTGACCCGTTCTGGGGCCAAGGCATGAACATCTTATTGGCGGTACCCTTAACCCACTCTGTGCTGTATTTCTTTAGTTTTCGTGCATGCTTGGGTAGCTGCTTACACAAATGCGCAAGCGGGGTAACTTCCTCCATTTTTTATTTTGTGACTAACAGTATTTATACAGTTCATTAACCTTCCAATAGTATGAGCGAGCACCACGTACGCAAGCTCCAATCCAATCTTTTCCCGCCAAAATTGATACCAACAATTTACTCAAAACCCATCACTTTAATGGCGATTCCCTCTTAGTTACAGAATCGCGTAAAGCCAAAATGCATTTCAAACAATCATTAATACAATTATTTTACATTTGACATACAACAAGACACGTATTACAGACACTTTGCAGACTAGACGAACACCAGCTTGACACACGTATACCTGCCTTCTAATCAATACCCCAACATGGGGTGTAAACGAACCCCTTTGATGCCATCTTTAATCGTCACCGTAGCCTAATCGTCCCCCCTCTGTGGGCACTGAGTTCATGTTTCTTCTGACCGCTGTTTTAAAGCGCAGGAATAAGGCGAATCCTTAAGTTATCTCAGGTGCCCCCCTGGTAATCCTTACGTTTTTATCTCAGGTGCCCCCCTGATAATCCTTATGTTTTTATCTCAGGTGCCCCCTGATAATCCTCTCTTTATTTCTTATGCTCGAGTCATTAACCCCCTATATATATATATATATATATATATATATATATATATATATATATATATATATATATATAGTCTTCTCTACTTCTAACTACTTTATTTTTTCTCCGCCGCCCTCCGTTACCTTTCCCCTACTTGCTTTAATGCCTACAGGACATTTCCCAAAGTAACGAGTTTATTGTTTCACCCACCGATCGCATCTTTTCCTCTCTGGAACTTCGCGATCACCGCCCCTTGCTCTTCCAGCTTTTAAGGTTTTTGTCTGATTGGCTGCCTGTGGGAATGAGAAGGGTTATGCTTGGAAAGGCGGGTTCCTTCAGACCCACTGCAGGTTTTTGAAATTTTACTCTATCATTGTCCACGGGGAGCTTCTCAGTCTACTCAGCCGGAATGGCGAAAGGCCTCATGATCTTGCCGAAGGCCCGGAGTTACTTCGTGCCGTCGGTCTAAAGGTGTCTTAGGATTATATAATCAATAATCAATGGCCTGAACCATCCTCGCGCTACCAAGTGTTCCAGAGGAGAGGAATTTACTGACGGGCCCATAGGTCAGCGCTCACCCTCTAGAACTTGTAAGACAAGATAGCTGCACCTTGAGGAGGTTGAGGTGCAGCTATCTTGTCTCAATAATGAGGACTCAGTAAATTGGCAAAGGGAAGCCTGTTTAATGACAAGTACATCAAACAGAGAAACAAATGGAAATCAGCAGCATTGCGATCACCTGTCTCGCTCCGACTTCCTCGAACTTCAGTTGAACAGTCATTGTTATAGGCAAAACTCGTCATCACTGATGTCTAATTCTATAAAAAATCATCATGCAATGTAATTGGTTAGGAAAGGTAACTTAAGTATAGGTGCTATATCTGTATATGATAATGGGGCATGCGGATTGGATAACTCTTATCGGGTGGGCGTCTACGCCCATCCCTCTACATCATGCCTGATGGACGTCACTACAACTACGACGTCTTATTGGTTACAGTATCTATAGAACTCCAGATAACTTGGTCCATTGTGATTGGGCAGGTTACACCCCTAGACATAAATTTCCACTTTTAATTAGCAGCATGCAGAATGGACACCCCTGTGCCTGGTGTCCCAAGTTTCACCCTGCCTCCCTTCCATCAATCAGTGTTTTAGGGCGATGTGTCAATTAGTTGGCTAAGGATGGCCTCGAAACTGTAGTCTCTTATCGGGAAAGGTTATGGCATCCTCGGGTCCTGCATGACATCAGGCAATGGTACTTCTTTGTGCCTGGCTGGTCACGTGTTAGTTCACCATGAATCTGCTTCAGTTTCCAGCTTCTAGTGCATTTAATTATGTTTCAGCCTCGCCACCTGCATGGGCCTCCCTTATCTTGACCTTCATGAGGCAGGCTGGTATGCTCTGAACTTTGAATTTTGTTAGCTGACGCTCTCCTCCCTTTCTCTGGTTGACCTTGATTTCCTAGGCATGAGCCGCTCTTTGTTGAGTTTCGATTCCACTCCTTCTCTTGCCTCTTGCCTTTGGCTGGGTTCCGAAACTTGGCCTGTCAGGCCTCTGGCAGCCTGGGTACATTTCTGCTTTTACAAAATGGAGTTGCACTTGTATAATGTGCCTTATTGAGGTAGATATATGGTTGGCCCTTGCCACTCTATCTTCTACTAAGCATTGCAAGCAGTATCGATTTCTTAGCATCTTGCGTTTCAAGCCTATTTACACACGTTTAACAGGTCGGTTGCTTCCATCTTGTCTCGTAGCACCGTTTCCTCACGTTTTAACATCATCTCTTCTCTGTGTCCATTATATTTATTTTCGTAGTTACTCGCACTGGCGTGTTATCTTCGATAGCTGCTTTTGTTCATTCACAAGTCTGTTCAGGCCCTTGTGTCATTTCCACTGGCCTTCAATTAGGGCTCTTTGGGTCTCTTCATGGACTGTCTTTAGGTACTCTTCGTTTTGTATCAGCGGCTGGTACGTCTGTCTGATAGGGTACCTTGCTGCCCAGGGTTGTCTGGTTATGGGTGCTTCAACAGGTATGCATCTTCTGATGTGTACTGGGCAGAGTCCCAGTGCAGCTCTTTGTAGGTTCATTTGCTCTTCATACGTCACGTATCTTGGTGAGTACGCTCCTGGTACCTCGAAATGAGGGGAAGGGATACAGGACATGTCTGGGACCTCCTCTATAACACTTCTACAAACCAAAAGCCAATACAATCTTACAGGCCAAATAGGCACAGGTAAGAGATGATAAAAAAATAGTTCATAGGCGCCCCTCTTTGAGAACGAACACGGCTAAATTACCTGTTCTTTAGGAAGGTACCCACTCAAGAGTTTGCAGCCCCACTTTAGCTCACTTTACCTTTCAAAGAAGGGAAATATCCATTTGCATATCAGTTTTTGTCCGCCTACATGGCCAGTCCAGCACCGAAATGCTATGGCAATTCTCTTCTGAACAAGAGTACCAACAGCAAACCCACACACGAGTTTGAGCCTTGTTGGGCCTCATCAGTGAGGTGGAGCTGTGCCTCTCTGAGCACAGTGGGCAAGGGGGCCACGTCTGGCTGACCCTAGGGAACTTAGTGTGACTGAACCTAAGTCCCTTAGACAATCAAAAAATAGTCCATAGGTGCCCCTCTTTGAGAACGAACACGGCTAAATGACCTGTTCTTTGGGAAGGTACCGACTTAAGAGTCCACAGCCACGCTTTATCTCACTGTACCTTTCACAGAAGGGAAATAACCATTTGCATATCAGTCTTTGTCCCACCCACATGGGCAGTCCTCTTCTGAACAAGAGTACTAACAGCAACCCCATAAATGTCCCTCTTTGAGAACGAACACGGCATGGTGGGACAAAGACTGATATGTATATGGAAATGTCTCCTGTGTGGAAAGCATAGTGAGCTAAAGCATGGTTGAGACTCTCCCGGGGGCCATCCACACAAGGACAGGTCAATGGCCCGTGTTCGTAGCGATAGAGGGTTCCCCAGACCTCTTTATGCAAATGTTGGGTACTTTGGGTTCTCACCCTAAGTTACCAGGGCAATACAGACGTGGGCCCCTTGCTCACTGTGCTTAGAGAGGCACAGCTCCACCTCACTGATGAGGCCCAACTAGGCCGAAACACATGTCTGGGGTTGCTGTTGGTACTCTTGTTCAGAGGAGAATTGCCTACCATTTTGGAGCTGGACTGCCCCTGGAAGGGACAAACACTGATATGTGTATGGACATTTCTCCTCTGTGGAAAGCATAGTGAGCTAAAGCGTGGTTCAGACTCTCCTGGGGGGCATTCACCCAAGAACAGGTCAATAGGCCGTGTTCGTACCGGTAGAGGGTTTCCCAGACCTCTTTATACAGTTAAGAGATGTATCTCCTTTGCCTTTTGTGGTAATGTGGTCTGAGGGAATACTCTCAAGAGGGGTGTGAAAGTGATTCAGTAGCAACTCAAACAGCGCAGTATAACAGTCCAAATGAAGGAATGTCCAATCAAAGTTCTATAAAAATGTCTATACTTTAAACATACCATGTACAATAAGAACTAACTAGAAGAACACGGCACCCCTCTTGAGAGTATAGCCAGGTGCAGCACTTTCAGTATTGAATCAGTGGTTAAGGCAAGTAATAACCACAATGTTCTTTAAAAGGATTTGTTCTTGGGTACAAAAGGGATACAAGTGATGTAAACAGTCTCTGGTTCCCAAATACGGAGCAAGGCAAGTTATCAGTCAATAGTACCTTTTTGTGGATCTTGGTGGTCCAGCAGCAGCAAACCAGACTTTATGGCAGTGGGCAAGCAATTAGAATATCGGGAGAGTGCAAAAGGCAGCAGCGGAAGGTCCTGGTGGTGTGAATGTGTTGAACGGTTCTTGAAATACATTTTCAAGAAGTTCAACACTCAAAACAATAGGATAACGCCTGTCATGGCTCTCGGGATGCTGTGAATCCCATTACAGGGGCTCAGGGACAAGATGAGTCCTTATCACATGCTCCCAAACATGGGGGAAGCTGACACACACTGCAGGGGTTCTTAAACACAGTGAGGTCCTGAGTACTGATGTGGCTGGAAGAGAGGCGGTCTTGCTCCAGCAGCGGGTCACTCCTTGGCTTGCTGTGAGTCCCACACAGGGACTTAGTGATGAAATGGGCCCTTGTTCGCAGACTCCCAAACACGGGGGAGGCTTTCACACAACTGCAGTGGTCCTTCAGCACGATGATGTCCTGGGTACCGCTGTGGCCGGCAGAGAGGCAGGTCTTGTTCCTGCAGCAGGTTCACCCCCAATGGTCCCCAGGGTAGTGAGGAGAGAGAGCGTGCCTCTGTTTTGGACCACCTGTCTTGACCTCACAACTGGAGGACTTTGGAAAGGACTGCTATCCCAACAAGGTCCAGCGAAATCTTCCAGGGTCAAAGTCCGACAGATGATTCAAAGAAGTGGTAGGAGACCTGTTCTTTTAAAGGTAAAGGTCCACAGGTGATTGGACTAAAGCTAGCCTGCTTGAGGGGTCCAATCCTTTCTCTTGAAATGAGTGGTCTGTACCCTTCAGTGCCTCAGGCAAGCCCTTTTGGAAGTTAAGTCCACAGTGTTTCTAATTGAAGAGCTCATCCCCCTGTTCAAGAACTACAATAGAAATACCAGAAAATGCAAGAAGGTAGAACCTGACATTTTTACCACACTATTGACTTCATTTTATTGTCTTGACAATCATTTACTCCCAACACTTTAACCATGGAAGTATTTTGTCTTCCAAAAACATGAAAGGATCAATACATTACTAGAATTGGAATGTTCTGACTTTTTCACGCAAAAAGGTAAATTGAAGGACTGTATATGCTAAAACTAGTTTCTCGGGCCAAGAAGAGAGTGATGAGATATATATTGACCTTTCTATGATCTTCATTTTGTAGTCTTGCAACCGCAACCCATACCTTTCCTTGCACGAGAGTATATGAGTTCCAGGGTTTCCATTGAAAGTAATATGTGCCTGGTGATCCGTGATGACGCTGAACCTTTTCTACCGAAGAAATAGATGTGAAGCCAAGACCACTGCAAATCTTTCTTTCTCAGGTCCTCATTATGCAAGCACAGTGTTGTCTATGCAAGAAGAAGCCCTACAATAATTCTGCCCTGAGTATTTTACACCAGATTGTGTTGTGCCAGTATCACACTCAATCCGATTGGACTGATATCCAGTGTCAATTCTCTACATAATTCAGAATCAAAATATGATACTACGCACTTGACATGAGCAGCTTGAGGGCTGCAAACACACTTTGATGTGGGGCCGGTCACACAAATTCCTGTCTGTATCACATGAGATGTCAAAGAGGTCCACTGACAGATGGAAAGCCAGGAATGGAAAAAGCGCAGCAACTTGCCAAACACAGGAAGGGGTAGTATAACAATGGATTTATTGAGCAGGAGTCTTTGTAAGCATACTTAACTTTAACAGAATCCGGTTCCATTTCACCCTTTGAAAAATATGTCCATAGAATGTTAGTGTCATTTTGTTGAATTAACACCATGTACAATAATAACTAATTTGAGAAACACTACAAAAATCCCACCCATGAGGAAAAAACACAGAAAATGCAAAGCTAGCGAGATGCAGCACTCTGAGTAATGAACCAAGGGTGTAAAAAAGTGTAAGGCAAGTAATAATCACAATATTCTTTAAAAGGATTTTTTATTTATTTATTTTATTTATTAGTAATATACTTGTAGCCAAATGCTTTGTATATACAACATGAACTTACATACATACACATCAACATTATAGATTTCCATTTTAAAATCAAACAAGATTGGTCAAAATGTTACAGTACTAATTACAATGCAGTTTTAGTAGCTCTTTGACCATAATGACAACCTCATTCACAATATATAATCTGGCAAACAACTCTTAAAACATAATTCTAAAATACTTAGATTATAACAGAACTTTAAAAATCATCAATATTTTCAGATAAAATTTCGCCATATAATAAATAAAATTGACATCATCACCTTTCATAAAATATGGCCATATTTCAAACATTTCGCTACTATCCACTGCATTGTCATATGATTTTAAAAACGTTGAGCAAATCTTACTTAAACATTCATAATTGACAAGCAGATGTTCTACTGTCTCCGCCACATTGCATCCACATAGGCGACACAATCTTTCTGTTCGTAATCTCCCCTTACTCCTACAACTTCCAAGGTTTCACAAGCATTACATTTCATCAATAGTTTATAAATAGTGATATAATGGGGCATAGAGGTCTGTGTCAGCCAGTATTGACAGTATCTCCCACTGACCTTCTTAGTCGCTCGTTCGACCAAATGGGACTCTCGACTGTACTCCTGCATTTTCTTTTTTAGCCAGAACTTGAACTTATTTTGGGATACACTATTTATTGATCTTTCATAGTCGGCTGACCATTTCCTATGCTGTTTTATCATTTTCCCCATAGTTCCAATGGCGGAGTAACTGTCAATTTTTAAGTACGCTTGCATAAAAGTAACTATCACAGTATCATTATCCATCAACATCAAATGTTCTAGACACATAAGCATTTTTCGCACAAATTCTATGAATACCCTTTTCATTGCGAATTCAAGGTAGATATACTCAATTGTGAGACACCTAGGAATTCTAAATAGTTTCATAATCGAAGATGCTCACAATTTTTTAAGATCATTCCAATAGTAATGCCCCCAAATCTCATAGCCATATAATAAGAGTGGCAACATTTTGGCAGAGTAAAATAACAAAATGGCATGCGTGGAAACCCCGATATTCTTCCCTATGAATGAATTTATTGCATTAACTGACTTCAAGCATTTTTCTTTTGTGACTTACAAATGGGAATCCCACTTCAACTTTTCATCTATCCCGACACCCAAATATGTCTATACTCTCACTTGTTCCAATCTAGTTTTTTCAATGTACCAAGTACAATGTTTTGTGACTTTGTTCACACTAATCACCATGACTTTGCTTTTTTGTATATTCACTTTCAGACCATTT
Source organism: Ambystoma mexicanum (assembly GCF_040938575.1). Taxonomy (NCBI): domain Eukaryota; kingdom Metazoa; phylum Chordata; class Amphibia; order Caudata; family Ambystomatidae; genus Ambystoma; species Ambystoma mexicanum. The sequence continues at coordinate 1,096,187,865 of NC_090929.1, forward strand.
ATTCCGATAATGCGTATAGGAAATTTTGGAGGCCACTAGCGGTGAGATCTACCAATTGCAAGTCGTCTGCATATGCAAGCCAACTTAACGTGGCCATTCCAACCTTTACTGGACTTATCTACAAGTTCATAAAGTACACATACATGTTAGCCAGGTACAGGTTACACAGGGTTGCTGCCACAGTGCAACCCTGCTTAAGCCCCCGACACGTATCTATGGGAGCAGAACGTTTACCCCTGCCATTTAAGCGAATACTAACCTTAGTATCAGCATACAACAACATTAACATTTTCAACAGACCCATGGGGATATCCCACAAACTGAGTTTTCTCCATAGTCTATTCCTAAGAACAGTATTGAATGCTGCACTAAAGTCGATAAAGGCACAATGCACAGTACGTGCACGTCGTTTCCATGAGTATTCAATAGCCGATGTCAGGATAAATACGTTGTGCATCGTGTTTGCTTTTGGTCGAAATCCTATCTGGTTTGCAAGCAAGATCAGCTTAGTCAACAAAACTCTGGTAAAAATCTTTGAAGAGATAGCTAACAATGCTAGTGTGTGATAAGTGGTAGGGTCAGGGTAGTCCCACGCCCCTTTTTTATATACAGCTAACAGGTGACTCATATGCCATGTTGCTAGGATCATCCCATTGCGTCCCAATATTATAAAAAGTAAAGTGCATGTGCCCATAGTTCTGGTGAGCGTTTCAGTAGTGCATTGCACACCCCATCGGGGCCAGCAGCTCGAGACTTATTGAGAGTTTCTATTATTAACACAATATCTAGTACACTTATTTCGCTGCTTCATGTCACATTTGGTAAGGGGAAAGGTTGATCACCTTCCACACCAGATCCTAGAGTGTACTTGATGTGATCAATCCGCTGGCTCTCCGAGATGCAAATGATAATCAGTTCCCTTTTCTTTGCCCCACACAATGTTTCCCATATAGCAGTGTTATTCTGTTGAATGGCAAGATTTGCAATAGTTTTCCACCGTTCTAGCTCCTGATGTCTTTTGTAATTTTGCAACCATGTTCGATACGCTTGCTTACATGCCCGAATATGTTTTGCTGTAGCGCATGACGTGTTACTAGGTGCCTCAAGGCTTATCACTGTGGCAATTGACTGACAGAGCAATTTCTTAAATCCTGATATAGCCTTATCACAATATTGTCGATTGCCCAGGTCCTTCTTTGTTCGCTCCAATGTAGTGGTATAGGACCTTATTGGGCTTTTATTCGTACCAATATTTGCCATCATAGCAGAGAATAACTCAATTATGTTAGGCTCATTAGTGCTATCCTCACATTGCATAATAAAACGTGGAACACGCCCCACAACTTGTTGATTTACGGATGAAAGATTTTTATCATGCCGCTTGATTCTATTTTGAGCTACATTCAGGACTATCTGGCCATTTTTATCATATGTCATGGTGGTTGTTTTATTAATATTTTAGCCAAAAGAACACATAAGGGAAAATGGTCACTCTGATGACGATGAACTATAGCCATGTCAACTGTGTTTTTGGGTGCAAAAGGGATACAAGTGACTTAAACCGTCTCTATGGATTAAATATGGTGCAAGGGGCAGCATTTGCCATGCTGTCCATCTTTCATGGCCATGCATAATATTCTCAGTGCCTCATTGTGGACTTCTTTGGTTGTATCAAATATTAGGAATTCTTTACCCAAGTCCAGAGTGATGTGAATGTGCCTTATACCTTTAAGCACTTCCTACCAGATCACTTCTGCAATCGATGATTAAGTATCAATCTGGTTTTAGGCTGGGGCATGGGACCGAAACAGCGCTTTTGGAACTGAATTCTGGGTTACTCCACTCTATGGACAAAGGCCAGGCCTCGCTTCTCATGCTACTGGATTTATCCGTGGCTTTTGACCTGTTTGATCATTCCACTCTAATTACCAGGCTGAAGGAAGTGGCGAACTTCTCAGATAGTGCTGCACCGTGGATCACCTACTTTTTGAGCACTAGACATTGGAAAATAGGAGGCGATGCCTTCTGTCTTAGCCTATGGAATTCCTCAGGGAGCGTGTCTTTCTCCATCCCTGTATAATATTTTCACTGTACCCTTCTTTGATTTTCTGGAAAAGAATGGTGTTGCCTGTGCAAACTATGCCGATGACACTCCATGTCATCCCACTCACTGGATCACATCTAGAGAATGAACATACTATAAATAAGGTATATGACCGTAGGCCTGGATGCTGCAGAATGGACTAGCATTAAATAAAGGAAAGACTAAACTTATGGTATTAGGTACTAAGAATGAAATAAAGAAGTTAGGACCAGTTTAGGAAGGCTTCTCTATCGCAGGTTGCGATATTATGACTAAAACAACATTGAAAACATTAGGCATAGTACTTGACCAGAACCTGAACATGAAGGATCAGGTTAGTAGCCTGGTCTCCACTTCAGCCTACTATATAAAGTTGCTAGCCCACATCCGGCCCTTTATTTCTCAGAGGAATTCTGAGATAATTGTAAGGGCTATTGTGGGGTCGAGGATTGATTATTGCAGCAGTCTTTTGGTTGGCATTACAAAATATGAATGTAACTGTCTTCAAGTGATTCAGAATAGCGCCGTCAGAGTGGTTAATGGCCTTAAATGGAAAGACCACGTCTCTGAAGCAAGACGGAGTCTACACTGGTCGCCCGTGGAGTCTAGTATACAGTACCATTTGCTTTTAGTTACTCACAAATGTTGTGTCGGAACCATGCCAGTCTACCTGAGTGAGCTGCTGTGTTAGGTCTCTTAGATCTAATGACACCCATCAATTGAGGATACCGGCTTGTAATTCCTGTAAGGCAATGCAAGGTGCATTTGTTAAGGCTGCACCTAGGGCCTGGAATGTCCTTCCACTTGACTTAAGAGAAATACAATCAACAGCGGTCTTCAGAAAAACTTTTAAAATGCTGCTATTCTCCTAAGGACTTTCTTCTTTACTGATCCAAGTAGTAAGGAGCACCACCAGCTTTTGTACTAGGTTACAACATGTCTTAAACATTTTTGCTTGTCTCTTTTATGTGTGTCCTTAAACCTCTGTGTCCTTGGTTGTGTGTTATATATTTAATAAAAGTAAGGGTGAAGTGCCACAACAATGCCTTATGTCATGATATAAGCCTTATTGTGAAGCAAATGTGATGTTCAAGGTTTCTGGCCCCAGCTGATGGTGACCTTCATTCTCCCCCTCTCCCCTGTTAATATTACTGAAACTGCACTGAATCTGCATCAGGGCCACTCACCTACCCCAGTCCGTGGCCCTGCCACTCTTCCCTGCACTGCCTACTGTAAGTAACTCCAATCAAGCAATCCCACTAAGTCAGTGCCTTGTCTGGGATGCCTAAGGGAAGCCCTTATTTATATATTTTATGTCAAGTTATAATCTGGATGATGAACCCTTGTATAACACCCCTCTCTTAGAATCCCCCTTGACCCCACTGAGCCAAGAAGTAGGCTTGTTTTGCAAATTTAAAAGGTTTATTTGAAAAATTAAACAATATATATATATATATATATATATATCAGACTTTTATAATAAATTAATAATTGATATCATACTTATGAATATAATGTTGATCAACAATGGGTAATCTGACACTAGCACACTTCTTTACAATCAATGAGGAGTTGGTATAGGATGGATAAGGCAGCGAAAATACTTTTATGGTTTCAAGGGAAAAGCAATGAGGAATAAAATGCAGTACGGAAATAACTTGATATGATTTTAGCAAAAGATAATATAATCACTTTTTCTCTGGCAATTCACCCCTCCTCCTATGCAATGTAAAAAATGGAAGGAGAGCACACAGTCGTCAAGAATCCCAACGAAATGCAATACGAAACGCAGTTCCCCCCTAGCAAGCTTAGAGAAAAACAGGTATGATTTTAAAACACAGGCCCAAACTGCTTTGAATGTGGTGGCAATGAAGTGAAATGATGCTAAAATTAATTTTAATTCCCTGTAGAGGTTCAGGGTGAGTGATAGCTAGTTGGTATTAGTTCAGGCTCACTTTAGCAATGCTCTATGAGTAACTAGCAGGTTAAAACGAATTTTAGCAAAGGAAAGCAAGGAGCTGCTGATTTTTACACGTGGCTGAAATGATTGCAAATGTCAAATCGCGGCAAATTAGTCGCGCGCGTTGAGCATAATTACGGAGGCACTATAAGGAGTAGGAAGTCGGTTCTAGGTTCCGGAGATACGGACGATTTTGTGAAGGTAGTTTTTCGGATTTGAAATTTAAAAGTTCAAAATGACAGGTGACAGTTTTCAGCTTTAAAAAGGACAGAATGACACACACGATTCCTATGAGGTAGTTCTAAATAGGTTAAAATAGTTTTAATTAGATTATTTTAAACTAAGAGATTAGTCTGGCACAGTCCTAGAGTACTCACACTATCTTTTGGACAGGAATGGCTTCGTCACCGATCGGGTCAGGATTAGCTGGACTTCTGCTAGCGGTTCTTCACAGCGGTCTGGTCTCTGGTTCTGCTCTCAGCACTGCACAGTTCTGGTCTCTCTGGATCTCTGGTCTCTCTGGATCTCTGGTCTCTGGAGGTTGATGGATTTGAAGTCTGGAGTCTCCCGGCAAAGCGTCCCGCAAGAAAGTGGAAAGTGAATGTCCTGCCTGTCTTTCAGTGGTCCTTTTTATGTCTTTAGAAAGTGGGTGTGTGCGTTGGTCATAACTAAACCTGCCCCTCTCACTTATCATTGGCCAATTCCTCCTCTGTCGCTTGATTGGGGGATGAAATGTGAGTCAGAGTGATGCTGTAGGTTTTATGGTCCGAGGATCCTTCCCCTGTCAAATTGCACACAAATCTATATTTGATCCAAACACACATTTATCTATGTACCATTTTTTTCTAATATTATAGCTCCAGTCAACATATTTTCTGTAGTACCAAACCATCCGATCCCTGTCTTTGTACGATGTTGTGTCCACTTTTGACAGAATTCTGCCCCTTTTCATCCAGATAACGACCTTTAAACCTTTCCAGATTTGACACAACTGTACACCCCCCTTCTACCCACATTCCAGTAAATTTTCATTTGTCTAGCTTAAACACAGTGTCTGCAATATCAATAAATAGCGGGGTTCTGCCTCAGAACATGGTACAGAGTCCTAACGCCTTTTAAAATGTGCACAGAAAAATCCCATGAATGATGATATTATTTATATAATTTTGACCAGTCCGCACTATGAGTTATCTATCTTTTTAAAATTATGCCCTGGTCAAAAAGGGGTGTGGCTTCCCACATCACATGGTGGAATAACTGGTTTATCCACTTCCCTCAAGCTCAGCTGGCTCTCACAGGCACTGCCCCTCCCAGTTTCTCCCAAGAGGAAGCCATTTTACGACCCCCCCAATATACCATTTGCCTGAGCCCAGGACAGGGCTTTGTTCAACTTCCTGAAGTCTGCAGGTACCCCTCCCTTAATTCAATCAGAGAGTTGTGATCTCCTTTTGGTGGGGGCAGCAGGATGCAGCCAGGCCTGGGAAGAGTTGTTGAGCCAGTTCAACTCCTGTCAGGGGTAGTTGTCAGGCAGAATTCAATTTCTTTTAAGCCAAGCTTCAGCTAAATGTCCTGTTTGTTCCCAGTTTAAATCAAACTTACAATTTTTACACATGCAGCTAGAATGCTGATTCTAAGTTCAAAACCATGACATTTAACAGTTGCAAACTATGTGACACTCAAAAGTAGGTCACTCATTTAATTTAAACATTTTGATTTTAGTGGTTTTAGTCCAATTTCACTTAAGCTGCTGACATCCCCAGCTATTTTTTTATATATACATTAAATAGTTACTTCCTTCAAGTCATTTCAGAATATAGTTTTACATTGTATCCACCTCTTAGCAAGTCTTTCCTTGGCCTGGTTTGGGTTCCTTTGTTCAGTTTTACACAAAAGTCTGGTGGTTTTAAAACGCCGGCTTTCTGATAGTGGTGAGCACCCGTACTGCATCCATTTCTGACATTAAGAAATTAATTCCCCACAATTCTGGGTTGCTTTTGGCAATCAGCATTGCCATTCCCAATGGTTTCAGGCTACTGTGTGTGTAGCCCAATGGTGGTTTTAGGCAGTGCCCTCCTGTGCTCACAACATAGGCAAAAATGGGTGGCAGCCTATTCTTCATGTTTTCCCTGTGCACTCTCTGTGGAGTTCTGGCCATCATGATGTTTTTAATGTCAGTAATGCACAGTTTTATGGTAGGGCTTGGATGCATGGGTAAAAACATCCCACACTACCTGGCAACCCCTGCACTGTGGGACTGTGTATCCCTACAGCCCATCCTCCCAGCACTTGACTGGACTTATCTTGCACTTGCCACCAGCTGGCCCTTATTATTTATCTTGTTCTACTAAACCTGTACTGAACTTCTCCTCTCCCTTTCCCCCTTGCACTTTTCCCTTCCCCCCCACCCTGCACTTGCGCGATCTGAATGACACCTGGCCTAGTAAGATCGTTGTATGTCCTCCCTTTGCCCCCCCCTTGCTTCGTCGCGCCTTGAAACACTTGTGTATAGGCGCGTTATAAATGCCATATCATATCATATCATATCATATCAAGTGTGCCTTCAGGAACTTGATTTCTAAGCAGTATGTATGTACATGCATCTGTTCTATGCCATCTCAAATTTCTGTTAAAAACAAATATTAGCAAAGCCAACAGTTTTGATTCCTGCATAGGCATTACAAAGGCATTTGCCACGTGCTGCCATAATATGCACAGGTATTAACATAATTTGCCATCCGTTGTAATCTTATGGCCCGGGAGTACCACTAAATGCTGATACCAAGACTACAAAACAATCCAAAGCTGTTTGTTTTGCCACTGCTTGTTTATATGACTACTGGCCTGTGCTCTGGATGTACACGGCAAGTGGTATACCTTCCTTGTGACTGCTGTTGTTGAACTGAGTCTTGTACCTATGCTAGAACTTAAATACCCTCTCCCTGTACTGCAAATGTTGCCCATGAAATGCCACATTCTATTATTCTGATTACAGAAAATACATGGAGTTATAGATTCTTAAGTGCAATCCCATGCTTGTTTTGATTGTTGCCAGTGGAGACTATCAAGCTATGGGTTGTGATTGAGGGGAAGTAGGGTGGTGAACAGAGATTCTTGGATTCCTTCATTTTTTTCATCTGAGAGGGGCTCCAAATGTGCCTGGGTGCCAAAATCCCTTAAAGTTGTTCCTGTGCAAACATGGCATTGTGTAGCATATTTCTGTCTGCATACAGATTATGACACATCTCAAAGTGTCTGTATAGGTATTACTCATGCGGTTCATGGGCAGCAGATGGGTAGGGGATATAGGTGGACTAGGGTTCTCGAGAGGCTAAGCAAACTGCAATCTTGATACTCTAGTCCTTGATATCGTTAAAAAAAAGTGAATAAAAGGGAAAGTGGACGCGAGGTGGCAGAATCTACCGGAAGGGAGAAAAGAGACAGCAGGAGAAAGAGACAAAAGGGAACTTACCGGAGTAGGAAAATAGAAGAGAGAAGGGTGAACTCTGTGAAAACAGGAGGGGAGAGATGGAGTGAAGAAAGAGACAAAACATAATGGGGCTCATTACAATTATGGCATTTAGCAAAGAATTAACGGTAATGGAATTACTGCCACTTTTCCCGCACCACCATACTACTAGTATGGCTCTGGAGTGGGGGATTTCCCTCAAGCATCATGGTGGAGGTAAATCCTCCCACTGTCCACCAATGAAAACGGCAAAGCCGGTGGAATTACTGCAGCGGTAATTCTGCCGGCAGGAAATCCGTCAAAAAAGACTCTTAGATTTCAATGGACTCCGAAAACATGGGGATTTACTACGCCACCGCCACTTGTAATCTGGCAGTAATTCAGCCAGACCAAGTGGCGGTAACAGTAATTCCGTTGGGCGGTATTCAGGGAGATTTTTGTACACTTCCACCCCTGACTGGATAGCGAAGGTGTATGAAAGGCATTGGCGCTCAGTTTCCCTGGAGGCGTGGGGTCATTAGGTGAAGGTGAACCTCAAACAAGGGCCTCTCCCAGATGCCACGCCTGGACGTAATTGCGGGTGTTGGCATGTGCCACGCTGGGATGGGGTATGAGCAGTAGCCTGCATGAACAGCATGTCCAGCTGGATGGGATTGTGAACGTCGACCATCGCCAAATCTGGATAGAATATGCCAGATTTGGATGGAATCACGAACACTTGCTCGCCTCACATACAGACAGGCTTCAAAGGTGGGCAGAGGCCGAATTTAGACACAGTTGTGAATACTGATGGGCCTCATATAAGGAAGGATTATGAACATCGCCGGATGCCGGTTTTAGATAGAAATACAGATGTTTCCAGGCCACACCTGGAATGGACGTGGACATTTTAGCACATCGCTTCCAGACAGCTATACCAATAACCAACCCACTAACAACCTCACCCCTCTGCGTACACCTCTAAAACTCTAACCAAACACAACCACAACCCGACAGCACAACAAGCCGCACAAACTTCACTACACCACAACCACAAAACAAACCACACATAGACTCGCACAACAACACACGACGGCTACCGACCGAAAAAACACACCCCAAGCCCAGCGAGCTGTGTTAACCGTGTTGAGGCTGCCAACGGCACATCACTGCTCTCTTGCACTTTTCCCGCTTACTCCCACTAACTAGTCCCCCTTCCCTTTACAAAGCGGTCAGAGCGCCAGGGGACCACTCTAGTGGTGATAGTGCACAGTACAAATATCCTTTAACATTAACATTAACTCCCTCACCTTCCTCTCAGGGGTTGACTTATCTCCACGGCCCACACCTGCCACGGTTTAGGAGGGACAAAGTCGACACCTGCCACGCACCAGATTGTTGTTTTCTGACATATCATAGTTTATGATCTAGAGTAGAATGCTCTGTCTGTCATCAAACCACATCGTCCGAGCGTACAGTACCTCCACTGTCAGGTAAGAAGACGCCCACAACCACTGTCACCCGCGGCAACGTCCTGTGCGGCATCTGAACGCTTCCAAAGTAGCGCTCCAGCAGCTTCTGTAGGAAACACGCCGGCGGCAAGAGGGGAAGCAACGGCTGAGCGCGCGCAGAACACGCAGCCAGTCACGCTCCGAGCGAAAGGAGCAAAGAGGAGGAATTTATAGAAATAGTAACTACAGGAAAGAGGAGAAGAGAGCCAACAGAGCCGAACATTCAAGATGCCCTTTGTCATGCAGGAGTATTTCATGAGCATTTAGTGTGGATGGAAAAACTACAGGTCCCATAATGCAAAGAATAAACATAGAAATTGATGACTTCACGCAATCCAGGGGCCAGTTGAGCGTCCCTAGTGCAGAGGGACAAGAGCAAGAAGCATGTAAGCATGGAGAAACAACACAGAAAGACACATTAAACAAAAATAGAAAAGTAAATGACAAGAACGTGTGAAATGGAGGGAAGAGCGGAACTGCTAAACTTTTCAGTGGCCTGCAAACTCCAGGAAGTGGTAAGCAGTCCAAGAGGTGGTACGACTAATGCTCCTGTAACCCGGCACGTGCCAGCTACTTCCCTCATAAATCTAAAATGGAACGTGCTTACCAATTTACAACCCTGGTGGACAATTGGCAAAATCAATATCTGTAGGAGACTGGCATGGGCTAGAGCCAGGAAAAGAGCCAGTGTGCAAGAGAACGCTTTATATCATGTGTAGAGTGTCTGTTTACTAGGCTTCTATGTCTTTTTTGCGACCTGCTAAATTGCGAGACTCCCTAAAAATGAGAAAAATTGACACTTTGTGGACAATATTTTCCCCATATTTTCTTAATGTGAGGAGGGTCGATACCATGAACCACTTCACCCCTGCCTATCTGGTCCTCTTTCTTCCCCTTCTCCCTTTTTTTTCTCCCAGATTTTTCTATTTTTCCTTGTTTTTTTCCTACGTTTACATAGCTTTCCCTACCAATCATGAATATGCATGTATAGTATAAGAACTGCTCAGAACGGAGTCGTGAAAATGGGTTTCTCAACTAATGCTTTAATTTTTTCGACTGCGAGCAGTGCTTTAAGTGGGCTGGGGCTAGCCGGACCGAGCCCCGGCGGTCTCCAAAAAGGACTCCCCAGCCAGGGCCGTGCGGACACCTGAGGCAGAAGGAGTAGCCGGAGCACTGAGGTTACACAGGCGGCCTGCCGGTGTCAGCACTTCGGATTAGAAAAAAGAAAACACATCGCTGCCTTTTTTTTCTGAACTGAAGTGTTAGAAAATGTCTGCTTGATGTCTCTGTAGCACCTTGGCTTCATGCTGCGTGATGACTTTACTCAAAAACAAAAGGAGAGCTGGGCAGTCCAGCCCTCCCCTTGTTTCTGAGTACAGAGCCATCAGCAGCAGGTAGACCTTTCATTCAGGAGCCCGTGGTTAATGCGTTGCACCACAAGGCTCCTTGAATGAAAGGGTGGCCTGCTTTTGCTATCTGGGGCACACTGGTGCCACTGCTTTGGTGCGCCCAGACCGTTCTTTTGTTTAAAAGTAGGGGCTGGGTGCATCAAAGGTAATAATGGCAGTGCACGCCAGTTATACTCCTTTTACCAGCCCCCCCACTTAGGCGGGGGGCGGGGGCTGAGGGGGCCTCACCTTGGGGGCATGGCCTCGGTACTTAGGCCACGCCCCCGAAAGAGAGCCCCCCACCCCTTCGATTTCTAATCCCATTGAAAGCATTGGGATTGCCGCATACTTTTCATCACGCACATTGCAGCATTAATGGCTCGATCACTGGTGCTATCAGGCTGGTGTGCTCCACTCCCCTGGGGTATTAGCACCTCGTTGCCCTGAGCAAGCAGGGCTAAGGCAGGGTGCTGGCTGTTTTGCGGGGATAGCTCAGGGGCAACGTGCTCGCCTTAGAAGCAAGACACAGAGCACCACAGGTTCGATCCCCGGATCCGTGCTTAGAAACCTCGGGTATTAAGCGCGTTATAAACAACCTATCATATCATATCTGCAAGAGAAGCCGTGCGGTTCCAGACAGCCCCTGCAGCTCAGCTATGATTTGCCCACCAGAGCACTGTTCTGATGCCTTGCTTTATCTAATATTGAAGCAGAAGCGAGCCCCAAAGGATTTACTGCTGCCGACCCCGCTATTGTCAGCAGCTCTTTGCTGATCTGATCAATTGATTCAGTAGTGCACCCCGCTTTAATTGTACTTCATTCGGTTTCTGCACTCACTTTTGCTCAACTGGAGTAGCATTATTCTATTTCTCTGTGGAATGTGTTGATCAGATGCAGCAATCCAAGTTAAAAGGCATACTGCTAAGTTTCAGTGCCACCGCGTTTAAGAAGGTAGCTCGGTGTGTTTAGTACATGCTGCAGTGATCAGCCATTCCTCTGTCTGAGGATATGCTTGTATGTATATAAACACTGTTGATGGTAACACTTACTATGAAACAAGCCAACATGGCATAAACCTCAGATACATTACATTGCAATATTGATTTATTTATTTATTTGGATTTGTATAGCGCACATCTGCCCATGGGCATCGTGGCGCTGAAAGCATTCTTACTTGTTACAGGCAAACATGGTATGGATATAATATGCAGACTGGATGCAAGCAATACCATCCGCACCATGCTAAATGACTCAAGGTACATGTATGCAGCGTCACGTAGTGCGTTTGGCTCAGGTAGCACCTCCTCAAAGGCCATGGGCATCACTTTTTAGGCCACGCCCAACATTTCGGCCACACCCCATTTTTAGAGCCTCACCCGCCCCCTCAATGTCGAATCCACTTAAAGCACTGACTGCAGGCCATTTCCACAACATTTACATGGCCACAGATGTGGACCACTGGGATGCCTTGCACAGATTACTGGCAGGGGCTCACTGTCGCCATTGTCATATTGTGAAAAATGTTGTTCTAGTAAACACAAGGGCACTTGATAATGTAAAAATGAAACGATACTGGTAAGATAGCTCAACGGGTTGAGCGCTCGTTGCTGTGATCTGCACATTACAGGTTCAAAACACAGCAAGGTCAACTCTGCTTTTCATCCTTCCGACGGCGGTGTGTTCATTTGTTCCATGTGAAGCCGCTAGAAACTATATAAATAGCAAGTTATTGTTATTGAGCTGGGCACAGATCATAAATAAATCATAATGAAGGGGGTTTACATATGATCCAAGTTGAATGAATTATAAAAGTTAACAGTATGGAGTTCGGCTTTTAAGTGGGTACTGTGAAGAATGTGGGTACTGTGAAGAATTCGACCACCCGCACAGCGGGTGTTCTCTCACCTGGGCTTTTTTGATATTTTTCAAAGAAATTGAATGATGGAAGATCAAGCTCGGAAAATGTGTGGGGCTAATCTGCACACATTTTCCTATGCTCACCGCACAACAAATACATAGACCCGTGAACTTTGGGTGGACACTGCCTACAGGTGTCACCCCCCCTATCCCATTTAGTTGGAAAGTAACAGCCAGGAGTACAGGAAGGCATCTCAAGAGGACGAGGGCAAAACCTTTCTCCGGCCATGGCCAGACTAATTAACTATCAAAGGCTCCATGGATCCGCCCTGTCCATTATCAGTCCTGCTAGTGGCAGCGTATACTGATGAGAGTTAATTGAAGCAGGCCTGCGAGAGGCCTGGTCGCAGAGCTGACAAAAGGGGACAGGAAACCCAACACCTTTTTGGTATGCATCTGTGTCTTTGTGAAATCAGCTTGCGCCCCTCCATATCAAGGGTAGTGAAGTGTCATGTCTGGTACATGTGTTTACAGTAGGCAACCCCTGCAGGGGAACCCTCATTCAGAAGGTAGGAGTATGTGATTTAATGGAGACAGAAAGTCTGTTCCAGTCACAACTTCAAGCAAGACCTGCCTTTAATCCGGAACCACAGAGAGCTCTGTTAACCAGAGAGACCCTTTTATCCAAAACAGACAGGAAGATGGGTGGGACCTAATAATACAGGCTTTCACCCTTTTACCTTTCCTGTTGCAAAGGACTCTGGTTATGACCTCACGCATTACAGAAGATTGTTGGTGGGGACCCAGGATTGGTTCATTAAGGTAGACCTAGCCTACACCAATCACTGAGGCCTGTTTGGGTTTAGAAGTGTTGAGCGCCTCTTTTGGCAGATCATCTGAAGACTTTGCAAGGAGTAACAAGAAGAACTCATTTGGATCCTGGCTGAAGGTACAGTCTGTTTTACAGCTTCTGTATGTGAAGGAAGGCAAAGATTTCCAAGACGGAAGCAAAATCCCCGCCCTAAACATCTCCCAGGGAACAGAGGAAGATACTGAATCTAATTTCCTCTCTTCTAACGTAGTCTCTTTACATCAGGATATCTTATCGTCACCTTCATATAATTCTTCTCCTCTATCCTTTCCTGCACCTTCTAATACTGTGTCTAATTTTGCTCCTTATCGGACTCTGAAGTGGCCCTTCTTTTGGCCAAAGCTCACCCCACCGCTGCCCTCACTCATCCTGTTTCTTCTTTACTTATTTCTAAAATTTACCTGCTCTTAGTACCTTTTCTTGCCTCCTTTTTTAACATTTGTCTTACCACTTCGACTTTCCCCTCTGTTCTCAAACACGCAATTATTATACCTATCTTAAAGAAACCCACAGCTAATCCCCTTCTTTTCTCAAATTTTCGTCCTATATCCCTCCTACCTTTTCTATCTAAGCTTCTTTAGCGCCTTGTTTATTCACAAATTTCAACATTCGTGTCTGGTCTATATCTTCTTCCCCCCACTCAGTCTGATTTCCGTCTCCTCCATTCTACTGAAACAGCCATGAGTTGCGTACTAAACTCTCTCCTCACAGCTCGTTATTCAAAACACTCTTCCGTCCTCGTTCTTCGTGACCTATCGGCTGCTTTTGACACAGTGGATCATTCTTTGCTTCTGGACTCTCTTTCCTCTTTTGGTTTTCGTGGGTCTGTTCTATCCTGGTTTTCGCCCTACCTATTTAATCATACTTTTGCTGTTTCCTGGGGCGGCAATACCTCTTCTTCTTTTTCCCTCGATCATGGTGTTCCTCAAGGGTCATTCCTTGGTCCTTTTCTATTTTCTTTATATACTTCCTTCCTTGCCCCTATTATTTCATCCTTTGGAGTATTACACCACTTCTATGCTGATGATACTCAGCTTTTTCTTTCCTTCTCATCTTTCACACCTGACATTCATCACACTCCTTCATCATGCCTCTCTGCTATTAAATCCTAGATGACCTCCCACTTCCTTTCTTTAAATGCTGGAAAGACTGACGTCTTTTATTTCCCGCTAACACTCTCTCGTCACTGTCTCTTCCTCCCTCTATTTCCTTTCCTCCCTCTAGTCTCTCCATTTCACTCACTGCCCGTAACCTTGGTCTTTACTTTGACTCTAATCTTTCCTTTGTTTTTCATATCTCCCTCACATCGCGCGCCTGTCGATTTCATCTTTACAACATACTTAAAATTCGCCCAGTTTTTAATTTTCATGCAATAAAAAGATTCTTGTTTCTTCTCTAGTTTTCTCATGACTCTTTTACTGTTCTGTTCCATTCTTTGGTCTTCCCTGCTCACGTCTTGCTCCCCTTAAATCAATCTATCATTCTTCTATTCGATCTCTTTGCCTCCTCTCTTATCAGGACTCAATCTCTTCTTCTCTTGCTTCACTTGGCTGCCTGTCCTTCTACTCTCAGCTCAAATATAATTTTCTTTGTCTAGTTTTCAAATCTCTCTATGGTCTTGCCCCTAACTATCTTGCATGTCTCCTTTCATTCTATTCTCCTTCTCGTCCCCTCCAATCTGCTGGCCTTCTTAGACCTAATGTTCCCTGTCCGCCCTGTGCTCAGTCCCACTTTCGCTCCTTCCAGCTTCTTGCTCCTCTCCACTGGAACCTCCTTCCTCTGTCTCTTGGTTCCATTACTTCTTATTCTCTGTTCTGTTCCTCTTTAAAAACCCATTTGCTTCACTCATCTGATTGATTGATATTGGCTGACCCTGAACACTGATTTACATTACTGATTTTAATGTACTGTTGACTGTCCAATGTAAAGCGCTTTGGTTAAAGGCGCTATATAAAGTATAATAAAAATACAAATACAAAGCCGTAGGATCATCTAGCAGCTCCAGAACCAGTACACATCATGTCCTGCTAGGTTCTGCAAACATGCTTCCAAGGTGGGAAGTGCCAGAGAGTCTCTGAACCGAGAGAAGGACAAGGCTGTTGCCTGCAACACTATCCTCAGCTTTGGGCTGCCCGCCTTAAAGGACGTCACAAGCCCAGCGAAGAAGCTAGGAGGAGTGCACCGACAAGCATCAATAAGTGTCCGCCTTAAAGACATTTTTGAGTAAGTCGAGCCCCTCGACCTGCAACCGACTGAACCGCTGACTGTTGTCACGCCGCAGTTGCTCACGCCATCTGAGATGCCTCGGCCATTGCTTCAGACCCACCAACCAGCACTGAGACAGCGATTCCTGACCCCGAGCCGCCGTGTAGGCCAGCTTGCAGCCATCTGTCCAGCCTCGCTCGCCGAACTGCTTGCCGCCTGATACCTGCAGCTGTCTCGTGTCTTGAACTCTGTCACAGAAGATGCAAAGTGCCCTGAAACCAAGTCAATGTTATCAAGCACCAAGAACTTCTACAAGGACAAGGTACATTCTGGTTCTGTCCCCCTGGTCCTTCGCCGAAGGCCCCCAGTGATATTTTATGACCCATTGCTCCCTTTGTGTTAAAACCAAGTATCTTTCAACTATTGCCTTTAATTACTATACCGACTACCCTCCTGTCTGTATCCAGAGTGCATCCCCTTTCCTTTTTGAAACTGTCTGTCCTCTGCATTCCTATACAGGGTGGGTTTATATTTTGTAGTGTGGTAGAACTGTCTGTTGAATAATAATAAAGTTGCTATTGTTAATATAACCTTGACGGACAGTCCCTTTTATCATTGTATAATAATTTTACTTTCGCTGTGTTGCAACTAACCAACGATCCATGACCTTACAGAGGTAAGCCTACCGTTCCGTCCACATTACCAAAATTGGACAAGGAGGTTTTTAATTGACTTGTGTTTCCAATCTGTTCAGATCCTTTCCGGTGTACTGGAGGTGTGGGCTGATTGATGGTTTAGAAAGCGATATTCATCCCTGAACCACTGGTGCCCCGGAAGTTGATTTGTCACAGGTACCCACTTCATACGGTATGAATGCCACCCCATAAAGCTTATACTTTGGATCAGTCAATAAAAATCAAACATGGGGTTGTAGCTGACATACAAAAGGTTTCCAATGCGAGGAGGGGTGGTTAAGACATTTTTGAGACAGTGGTTCTAAACAAAATTATTGATTCGAAGTTCGTATTTATGGAATGATACAGAATGCCAATATGTCAGAATGAGAATTATTTTGGTTTACATTTTGTAAGACAATAATTTTTTCGAAATAAGTAAATATACATAAAAGAAAAAGTATATATAGTAAAACATAGTCATGCGATATTCATTGAAGTAAATGAGCTTGAGTCAGAAGTATTGATTTAAAAAGTAAATAGTTGTTTTAATCACTTTACAAAAATAAAGCACAGTAGATATATATATTGAAGACAAAAGTGGGATTTTGACGGTGCATCTTCTAACTTGTGCAGAACAGAAGTGGCTCTTTCATCCTTCAGAGACAGGGGATGGTTGGCCTAGAGGTAACAAGTCAGTCCAGGGCAGGGCAACCTGAGCTCTCAGGCCCTAGAAAGTGGGGTTTGCAAGCTGCTGCTCAATAAAGCAGACCAAAGCTCAGGGTCTCCTCTGGGCAGTCACCCTGGCCCTCTGGAAGATGACTGAATAACCTCATTGGAGATAGGACAGATCAGAGGCTGAACTGATGTAAATTCACTGTCCAGAATGTAGCTCCTCATTCAGAACCAGTATTAAGAGAAGCTTTGGGCAGTAGTGGAGCATGTGAGGAATTCGACCATCTGCACGGGGAGTGTGCGCTCGCCTGGTCTTCTTTTGATGATTTTTTAGAAAATGGAATGATGGAAGATCAACCTCCAAAAATGTGTGGGGCTAATCCGCACACATTTTCTAATGCTCGCAGCACAACAAACACATAGCCCAGTGTAATCTGAGGGATACAGTCCTCCTACCGGCGCAGTCCTCCCTGTCACATGTATTTGACAGGTGACTGCTTGGGGTGCACGAAAACATCCAGAGGAGAAGGGCAACACCTTTCTCCGCCCATTGCCAGCCTAATTAAATATGAAAGGCTCAATGGATCCGCCTTGTTCTATTGTATAAGTTCTGTGTGGTGGTGGCGCACACTGATAAGAGTTAATTGAAGCAGGCCTTTCAATAGGCCTGGTCACAGAACTAAAACAATGGGCAGGAAAACTAATACCTCTTTGATATGCAGAGTGTCAACTTGAAGCTAGTTCCCACCCTCTGTATGAAGGACAGTGAATGGCATGTCTAGGTCCACTATTTACCGTAGGCAAACCCTGCAGACCATACCCCTTTCAGAGGGACAAAGTATGTGATTTGAGGGAGACAGAATTCTGTTCTCACCACAAACTTCAAGGGAGACTTGCGTTTTGAAAAAGAGCCACTGAGGGCTCAGTTAACCAGAGAGACACTTGGATCTACAACAGACAGGAGGATGGGTCTGACTTAGGAGTATATGTTGTTACCCCTTACCTTTCCTGTTGCAAAGCACTCTGGTCTTGACCTCAGGCATAACAGAAGATTGTTGGTGGGGACCCAGGATTGGTTCCTGAAGGTAGGCTTAGCCTGCACCAATCACTGGGGCTCATTTGGCTTTAAAAGAGTGCCGAGCCCCTCACTTAGAGATCATCTGAAGGCTTCACCAGAAACAGGAAAGAAGAACTCAGCATTGTACCCTGGCTTAAGGTACAGTCTACCTTACAGCTTCTGCCAGTGAAGGAAGGCCAGGACCTCCAATAGGGAAGCAATATCTCTCCCCTAAACATCTCCCAGGGAACAGAGGGAGATACTGGACTCAAAGGACCTCTCCAGCAGCTCCTGAACCGGTACCCAGACAGCACACAGCGTGCCCTGCTGGGCTCTGCCAGCAAGCTTACAAGATGGGAAGTGCCATAGAGTCTTTGAACAAACGACAAGGCCGTTGCTGCAAGCACTCTCCTCAGCTTTGGGCCATCCGCCTTGAAAGGATGTCATGAGCCCTGCCAAGAGGTTAGGAGGAGTGCCACACAAGCATCAACCAGCGTCCTTCTTTTAAGGACATTTTCAAGGCAGTCGAACCCTCGAACCGCGACCGACTGCACCATTGACTGTTGTCATGCTGCAGTCATTGAAGCCGCCCGAGACACCTCGACTGGTGTTCCAGATCCGCCAACTAGCACAGAGACAACAATTCTTGACCCCAAGCTGCCATGTAGACCAGCCTGCAGCCGCCCATCCAGCCACGCTTGCAGAACTGTCTGCTGCCTGAGACCCACAGCTGTCTGCTGTCTTGGAACCGACTTGATGCTGTTGAGCAACAAGAACATCTCAAACACCAGGTACATTGTGTTTCTGTCCCCCAGGTTCTTCTCTGAAGGCCCCTAGTGACATTTACAACCCCTTGGTCCCTTGGTGCTTAAACCAAATAACCTTGAACAATTAAGACTGATTGCTTTACCAACTACCCTGCTGTTAGTATCCAGAATGCTTCCCTTTCCTCTGTGAAACTGTCTGTCCTCTGTGTTCCTTTAAAGGGTGGGTTGTATTTTGTAGTGTGCTAGAACTGGCTGTTGTAATAATAATAAAGTAGATATTTGTATACAACCTTGACTGAACAGTCCCTTTTATCATTGGGTAATAATTGTATTTTCACTGTGTTGCAACTAACCAACGATCCACGACGTTGCAGAGATAAGCCTGCCGTTCTGTCCACGTTACCAAAATTAGACAAGGAGGTTTATAATTGACTTGTTTGCCAATCTTTTCGGATCCCTTCTGGTGTACTAGATGTGTGGGGCTGATTGATGGTTTAGAAACAGATATCCATCCCTGGACCATTGGTTTCCCCCAGAGCTTGATTCGTCACAGGGAATGTGTTGAATAAAAAAACAAAACAAAGGTCATGACGGACGAGCAGGCAGTAGGGCAAATCACATAGTTATTAGGTTGTATTTGGCAGAGGCTGTTAGACTCTGGAAGCCGCAGACAAAAAGGAAGTCTCAACTGGACTCTCCTTTAGTAAATCTTGTGACGAGAAGGAAGGTGGTCTACTGCAGTGCTTGAAATGGAACCACAGAAGTGCAGATACTCACTCACTATGCTAAAATACCTGCTTCCTGTTGAGAAGTGCTAGTACTCCTCCATTAAATGTATTGGCTTCCTGCTTAGAAGTGCTGGTACTGTGTCTTTCAAATAAAAGAAGTACAAGTACCCAGCGCGTGCAAGTATCTGTCCATTTAAAGCACTGTGCCAGTGCAATGATGAAAGTCAATCAGTGAACAGACTGGTCCTTCTGTCCTTCTCAGGGAACTGGCTTCCGAGATGCCCGTGTTTGGAATGGTCACAGGAACATCTGATGAAGGTACTGATTTCTTGTCCATTGACAAGTGAGCTCAAAATACTTGCTTGAGCCAGCAAAACCTGTAGGAAAAGGCGGACTCCTTTGTTTACCTGAAAGTGAATTCTCTCTGGTGATGTCAAGCATCCAGGCACAGCTGTAGCGGGAGAGTGACTTGCCTAAGAAGGACACACGTGACCAGGCTGGGACAGGAGGAGGCAGGCAAGTGGGTACTCCACGGACACAATGTGCAAAAATGTACGCTTACGTAAAAGACCCCAATGCATGTTACCTTTGGGTCGCCCTGCCACACCTCTTACTACTGACCCCTCAGCCCCAGAGTCAGGTGTTGCCGAAGGACAGTAAACGAGGGAAGAAAGGGTTGCGAATGGTGGCACAATGGAGTTAACCCAAATCCTCCTAAATAAAAAGAATTCGGGTCTGTGAACATCTTATCGTGGCGCAGCACAACACGGCAGTTAAACATAAAATGATGTGGTGGCACCAGGCCCACATTTATTTATTTATTTATTTTTACATTCGTAAAAGCGCTCTAAACCCGTTGGCATCAAGGTGCTGATTGCAGTACAGGTTACAGTGCAGGCATCACACTTCACAAGTGAATCTGCTGTTCTTTTCCTTAGTGCCTTCTTGATATCATCGGTTTCTGCTGAGGATGGCACATACAAAGCAATATTAGCTGTGCACGAGATCTTCATCAAAGCACATACCGCATTTCAGGTGCCCCGGGAGAACTATCAAACCATAGCAGATCCTAACATTAGATAAAACAAAAACAGTTCGTAATGCCCCAGTTGCTGGCTGTATAAGCCCCAGAATGCATTGGGCAGTGTTCATAAGGCATCTGCTCCTATACAGAGCACCACATTAAATAACAGTTTTCTAAACCTAGAACAGTCTGCAGCCTGCCAAGTAATAAAAACGGATATGCGCCCTGAAAATGACGAAAGGAAAACAGGATCCTCTAAGGAGAGATCCAGGCTCCTCCGGAGCTGATTGGACCCTCTTGTACATGAGATCATCTTTAGATGTTATTGTTATGATGTCATCTATTATGCACAGATATATGAATGTGACAATTTAAGTTTTAGGAAGAAAATATTTCATATGGGAATTACTCTAATGAGTTAATTGAAATTAGCAACATGGGATGCTAAAGGGTTGAATTGTTTGCGAAACTGGAGGGAGGTATTGTCGAGAGTTTGGAGAGAAAGGGCAGATGTGGTGTTTTTACAAGAGACGCACCTACTGAACAACTCTGAGGGTCTGTTGAAAAAATGAAGGTATAGCACAGTGCTCTTGAACTGTCATTCATCAAACTTAGGGGAGGAAATCAAAAGGGCTGGGAATATCAGTGGAAAAGGTCGTGAGGGGGCACTAATAACCCTGGGATCCATCTATAGACATTTCACTGCGGGGGATCTTTTTTCAGAAGCCTGAGCTCATTGCTACGGGACATGTGCGGGGAATACATTATTTTAGATGGGGATTTTAACTGTGTGCCGGATCATAAGGTGGACCGATCCTCTTCATGCAGGTTTAAAAACACGAGAGGAATTAGAGAATGTCAGAGTTTTACAGATATATTCGATCTAGTTGATGCATGGAGGGTTCATCATCCCAGGGAAAGGGCATATTTTTTCTACTCTCCTGTATAGTATTCATATTCAAGAATTGACCATTTCCTGATTTCAGACAGATTAGTGGAGAAAATGGTCACTGTGGACATATGAGAAAGAAGTCTATCGGATGATTCCCTAGTTAGCATGAAGTAGAATAAGGAGAATCAAAGGTGTGATTTCTTAGATGGCGTCCGAAACTATTTGTACTGAATGATGAGGAGGCCTTGGAGGGATTGAAACATATAATTTAGTTATTCTTTGGGGAGAATAATGGATAATCAAATTCTCTGATAGTATGGGATAGTTTCAAGGCGTCTATTCGTGTAGAACTGATGAATTGGACGTCACATATAAGGAAGTCAGGGCTGGAAAACCTAAAGAGAATGGAGGGTGACCTTGGGGAACTACAAAGGCAGAATGAGTTATCAAGGAATAATGTGGACAAAATGAAGATGGATAGGGCCAAGGAGGCACTTAAATGTGAACGGGATTCACAGGCAGAAAGGGGATTGTTTTTTCTTAAACAAAAATATTGGGAAGAGGGAGATCGCAGGGTTCGGCTTCTGGCAAAAAAGCTGAAGGCTATAGTGGAAAGGTCATATGTCTACAAGATAGTTAGTGAATCAGGAGAAATGTTGACCAAAACGAAAGACATTTGTGAATGTTTCCGAGCATTTTACGCATCCATATACAAGGAAGATCTCAATCCCTCTCAGTCAGCCCTAACTAGCTTCTTTGGGAATGTGAATCTCCCTTGTCTGTCCAGTGAGAGTAGAGATTCACTAGATACCCCAGTTAACATTGGAGAGGGGTTGATGGGTATAAGTCATCTTAATACAGGGAAATCACTGGGTGCTGATGGATTACCTGTAGAATTTTATAGAACGTTAAGTTCAGAACTTACTCCAATTCTATGTGGATTATTTAACAACTGCATGATGGATGCCATCTTGTGTCCATCCATGACAGAGGCTATGGTCACGTTGATTCTAGAGCCAGGGAGGGATAACACGAAGTGCTGTAATTATCCCCTGATCTCATCGCTTAATGAAGGCTCTAAGCCGTTCACACATATTTTGACTAATAGATTGGACACATTTATGGGTGGTCTAATAGACCAATCACAGGCTGGATTCATGAGACAGAGGTAAGGGTGTGATAATATCAGGACAACCACAGATATTCTAGGGCTTCCAAAGGCTGAGGTGGAAGACATATTCTTAATATTTATGGATGCTGAAAAAGTGTTTGACCGGGTTAACGGGACATTCTTGAACTTTACGTTGCTTGAAATGGGATTTGGGCCTCCCTTTCTGAATGCTATTATTGGTCCGCAATCACATATTACTGGCGGAATATGGATGAATGATGAAGTCTCTTAATCATTTCTAATATTTAGGGGTAACTAGACAAGGGTGTCCACTGTCACCTTTTCTCTTCAATCTAGCATTGGAGCCCTTAGCCGCCTACACCAGACAGGAGTCTAACATTCATGGTCTACATATAGGGGATACATAGGTTACGGTGCTTTCCTATGCGGATGACATTACAGGTATTCTGTTGAACCAAGATATGGGGGGTGTTACTGAAAACTCTTTTGGAAGAAGTTGGTCGGCTTTCGGGACACAAAATTAATTGGGGTAAATCTGTGGTCTTTCCGCTTAAATAATCCTCGGTTTGAGGAGGGCTGTCAGATTGGAACTGCCAGTGGTTTCATTCTAGTTTGAAATACCTAGGGATTTGTCTGGTTCACGATGTAATGAAGGTTGTTGAGTTTAATACTAGTAAATTAATAGAGGTACTTCAAAAAGATGTCAGAAAATGTGAACGAGTAACCTTAAATGTCTGGGCAAAAATAAATACTATTAAGATGTTGCTTCTTCCCAAGGTTTTATATGTTATCCAATCTCTTCCACTAAACCTCCCCAAGCATACGCTTAAGCATATTGACAAAGTCTTTCAGGGATTCCTATGGGGTGCTGGGAAAAGACCAAAAATTCCAAGGCACATTATGGTTAGAAATGCAAGAGAGGGTGGCTTTGGCTATCCAATACTATAAAAACATTGTAAAGGTTTCCTGCTGAAAACATCTGCCAACTACTCTGCGCATAATTATGAAGATCCCGAGCCATTGTGGATGGTAATAGCGAGGGAGAGGTTTTCACCATGTCACCTAGATAGCTTGTACTTAATTGGTAAAATAACTAAGTTGACAGCTAGACTGCCTACTATTAGTGCAACCAAATTTGCACTTGAATCATGGATCAAAGACTGTAATCAGGGTCTTTATATGCACTATTGAGCGTCTATATGGCATAACCCTGGTTTACAAATAGATAATAGAACATTGATATGACGAAGCTGAATTAATATGGTTATTATGAAGATTGGAGATGTATGGTTGGACAGTAAAATTAAACCATTTGCGGACCTTGTTCAAAAATATGAGTTAAACAAGAGAGAGCTCAGGAGATAGAAAAACGTAGAGGTTGTAAGGACCGAGAGGCAGAAGTTGCTGAAGTCGCCAATGGGAAATAGGCCAGAGGTCTGTGATCTATTTGACATTCCAAACCGAATGGTGTTGACCTATCTAAAAATGAAGTCCAACAGATTGTTCATATATAGCTTTGGGGGAAAAAGTGAGGCAAGCCTGGATAGAAGAGCTGGGTAATGATGTCAGGATAAAGGAGTGGGAAAGGCTGTGGAGAGTCACTACGAAAGCGAAAATGGACCTTAACCTATATTATACGCATCAGAGAATTCTAGGTCGTCTGGACCCCGGTTCAGATGTTTGGGCAGGGTATGCTTGATAATGAGACATGCTGGGGATGTGGAAGAGGAAGACGATTCTTGTTGCATATTTTATGGCACTGTCCCAGGGTTGTCGATTTCTGGAGGCATGTGTTAGATAGGCTGTATACAATTCTGGGTGTAACATTTCAGAGGTCCCTTCTGCTGTTATTCTGCTTTCAATTTAGGGCAGATGTGAGGTTTCCAGTGATTGATCAGGTTGGATTGATAGAACCCTTCTGGTGGCAACAAAGAATATATATCTTAAGAGTATGGAAGACAAGAAAAAAGCCCTTAATTGATAACTGGTTGAAAGATTTGCGAACATTTTCCAAGTATGAAAAACACAGGATGGGGAATCAAAATCGAGAGGCAGTATATCTGGAGTCTTGGGGACGATTTAATGACTTATATGGCTGAGTGTGGGTTATATGCAGTTAGTGTGGGGGATGTTGGTCGTTGGTATAGGTAATTGGTGTGTAGTGTAGATTGGCAGGTTTATGGTCATGGTATGTTTGTTCGTGTTTGTGTAGTATCATTTTGTATTGTGTTTGTGTTGTCTGTTTGGTCATATTAATTGAATATGTTTATTGTATATGGGGACACTGTGGTAAATTGGTTGCAATGAATATAATTGATTGTGTATATTCCCAATGAGAGGGTATCTTGTTTATATTTTAAGCTTTCATATACATGAACTAAATGGTATTTGTTATTTGCATGTTGCATAAAATCAAAAGAAAGTAAAAAATAAAAGACATTTTGATGCATGTCTGGTGTGGTTGTGCAAGTTTGAGGAGGTCTCGAGTGATTTAAAGTAGTGGATCTGTTGTTGGTGGGCAACGTAGCCCTGCAAAAGAGATGTGAAATCAGAGTCTGGATCTGGCAATGAGGGCAGGCAGAGCCAGGGGAAGCAACGTCTTCAATGAGTTGGCCCAAACCTCCTGTTTGCTGCTTCACAGGGCAGCACAGTGAGTTATAGTAATGGCATACTTCCTTCTGGGTTCAGAGGGAGCTAAACAGGATGGAAGTTATCAAATTGGAGCCTGACACTGGATTCCTGGGGACGGATAACTTTGTTTTAATACTGGCCTACTATCCCTGGTGGATCTACGGAGAGCAGCCTGGGCTTCCTCAGGTTACCTCCATTTGCGACTTGTGGCTGTGCACAGGGGCGCAGGAATACGTGGGTGCTCTGGAGCCTGGGCACCCCATGAGAAATGCTATTTTCGTGAAAATCCCTTTTCTTAGAATGGGACTTTTTTTGTTGTGCTGCCGGCTCAGCCCCACATTACCCCCCACAGGAAAACCAAAAGTCGGCGCCCCTGGTGTGCAGCAGTTCAGGATCCCTAACGAACCCCGCTGCAGCACGAGGAACAATGCGTTGTCACCTGCATCCGCTGCAGCAAGGACTTCAGATTAGCCTTTTGTGGGTTTCAGGAGGTTCCAGGACCACAGGTGTGGGATCTTGTGGCATGGGAGACCACAGCTGTGCATCCAGGCTATGGGCAGTGGCTTGCTTCTGATTGATGATATTCAATGTGTGATCCGCTTCTGATGTATTCACCACTTGATCTGGTTAATCAGAAGGTTGCAAAGCCTCTGTGTCCTATGATTCTACAGAGCGCAGGCACTGCACCATCGCAGGCTGTCTAGGCTGTGACTCCTCTGCCTCCTGACTTGTGAGCTGGAGGTCATCTCCACCTGGTAGATGGGGATTGTGATGGACGGTCCTGATATTGCATGGTCTTCCTTCATCATGCACTTGGTGCACATGAAGATCACCCAAATGATGCGCTACGATGAGTGGCTGAGAAACATTTCTTTCGCCAAGCTTGTTCGGGCTTCTGCAGCCAATGCATTGGACAAGTACACAATCACCTGGCTGTAATGTTTGAAACATGACCTTGGCATCATAGAAGCATTTTCTTCTCGACTTCATCTTGTGGAGTGTTGTGGCGTCGAGCTTCAGGTACTCCAGCACATACGTCAGCCGCTTGTATCAATGCACACCATAAAACTGGCCCTGTAAACGTAGACATGAAATTCCTCTATTATACTCCGCTTAAGGGACAGCAATTTGAACGTGTGGACTGGGTAGTCTCTTTTGGCAGTGTAAGTCCAGAGCTGGAGAAAGTGATAGGTCTAATCTCACCATTGGTCTTCTGGCAGAGAACTTCTCCCAATCCCTTCTAATTTTGGTCCACGCTCAAGATGTAGAGCTCCTGTGGGCCGATGTCGGCCAGGACTGGTGCACTGGTAAGCCTTTTCTTCAGCTGCTGAAAGGCTTTCTGGCATCCGCGTGTCCAACTCTCACCAAATTGATCCCAGAAGCAATATAATAGGTCATTTGGGCGGGTGGTGTTCTCCACTCCCTTTTTTGTGAATGGGTATCCTTTGGGGAGATCTACAAGCAGTCGTCTGATATTGGCATATCCACGGATAAAAGGCTGGTTACTTACAAATCCCAGGAACCTCTGTAATTCCTTGAAAGCCTTGGACTTTTGCCCCAGTTGACAAGATCCTTCAACTTTGTGGGGTCTGTTCCAATCCCATCTGAGTAAATAATGTGGCCAATGTAGTTGGCCCTCATCCTGCAGAACTGACTCTTGTCCATGCACACCATCAAGTCTTGGTCTAACAACTGGCCAAGTACTTTCATGAGCATCCTCTTGTGTTCCTCCGATGTCCTCTCGAACATAATGTGGTCATCTAGGTTGGAAGGTACCTCCAGGAAGTTCATATTCCAAAGTCTTTCCATGAGTCTCTGGAAGGTTGCTGCGGCACCAGAGATTCTCTGGAGCATCCTTATCATTCTTAGAACTTCAAGAGGCAGATGACCACTGTGTTCTCACAAGCAGCTAGGGGAATCAACATTTGATATTACCCACTCTGAATATCCTAAATGTAAACCACTTACTCCCACTCAGGCAAACCAAGGCCTCATCCACACAGAGTGTGGTGTTATGGTCAGGGATTGTGCCATAGTCAAGGCACATCCCAACATCTCTGTTCTTCTTCCAGGCTATGTGAACGGGCATGTGTAAGGGCTGCAGGACAAATGGATGATTCATGCTTGAAACAGTTCATCCAAATGTAATTGGACATCCTCCATGTGTCCAGGGGCCAATCGTTGTGACTTCTGTCAGAAGGGAGCATCATTATTGACCTCGGTCTAATGTTCCATGTCATTGGCCTCTTCCTCTTTGATATCGCAAGAAATGGGGGAAAATGCCTTGCCTCTTTGGGATAGCTGCTCACGCAGCCAGTCCTGGTCGTTTCAGAGACTGGTGATAACATGATAACAAAAAATGGAGGTACTTCTGATCCAAACCCATTTCCGACTGGTTGGTGACACTGGCTGGAGCCCCATAAGTGAGCAGGTTGAACAGGGCAATAACAGTGCAACCTGGCTGGCCGATAGACGTGTTGGTGTGAACAGGAAGGACACACGTGACAACAACCAATCGAAACTGTTCTTTATTATACTGTGTCACATTGTGCTTTAATATGCAGGACACAAAGTAGTTGCCATAACCGGTGGACTACTGACTTTGTGAATCCTCAACTTGGAACAGGGTTACACATCGATTGCACTAAATATCACAATTACTCTGAGCAGTGGTGGGAAATGCTTTACGTTTATTCAGCACATTTCTGCTCTCTAGCCTTTAGTGTATGAGGAAAGAAGAAATTAATATCACATATAACATATATGATGATTTACAGTGATATATTACAGGGGCTAGGGTAGTGGCCCTGTAGTTCTGGTTAATTTACTCAACCCATAGGAAGAGAACTTTTTGGGCGGCTTATAACTTTACCCCCTGAACGAATCCTCACACAACTTTGCAAAAAAAAAGTATATAGCCCATCAGATTGATCCTGCAAAGTTTGGTGGGGTTTTGTCAAGGGGGGGCAAAGTTGCAGGGGGTTCTAAAATGTGTGTATTTTCCCATTGACTCAATGAAAAAAAGATTTGCTCACTCCTACAGCCAAAAGCGCCGGATAGATTTTCACCAAATTTGCAGCAGGAGCGGCAGCTTGGTCATGAAATTGTGCTTTTGTAAATTTGGTGTAAATCCATCCAGTAGTTTTTTAAAAAAAACAACTAAAAGTAGGTACACATTTTTTTATGATATTTGGGTTCGGTCCGTGGACTTACTTCGCTGTTCGGTCTACGGGCGGGAGGACCCTGCCACTGGTACTCCTGTTGTGTGACAAGTGTCTGCTTACTTCTGGTGCACACCTTCAAAGAACCCTAACAATATCAAGATGACTATAATGAATTGTATAGTGAAGAGTGCTAAACGGAAAGAAACATATATTGGTCGACTGTGAACTATTGCAGCAATGTATTGAGGAATGAAAACATCAATCTGTAATTGTGCAAAGGATTTTGGTTATGCAAATAGGCTGAACCCCAACAAACAAAACATGTAGTTCTCTGGCCTGCCAGCAGATGTCCTCGCGCTGCCCTGCATTGAATATAGCTTTCCCACCCTGCCGCTGGGGCAGATATGGCATTTAACCGCCCACCAGCTCAGGCCTCAGCTCGGTTTGCATGCCCTTAAATGTCATTGAATTTTTTTTGTATTCCGATGGGAGATGAGACCTAAGCGCAAGCACATCTCCTGCAGAATGAAAAAAACTCCAAAAGAAATTCAGCTGGCATAAAAATAGAAAAGGGGCCCGGTCCCTTTTCGGAGGATGGGGGCCATAAAAAACATGTTAAAAAATGGCCCTCATCATCCGAAAAGGGACTCAGTCCATTTCCTATTTTAATGGCAGCGGCCATTTTTGTTTACAGTCTTTTTTTTCAATCGCAGCGGGTGGTGAAGGTACAATCGCGGCAAGGAAAGGTAGATTGTGATTGGTCAATCTGCCTTTCCCGGGTGCAAATAAGATACATACAGTCTTCTAGGCATTTCACTTTGATTGTGATAACAAAATCATTTAGTTTAACTATATTCTTAGAGGATGGAGGGAAAGGAGAAACATTGGGGTTGGGCCTCAGTTATTCGGAATTTTAGAGTTTTCGGAGTTGGTCTTTATTCAAGGCAATGCTGAGAAAAATGTATTATAATGTTATTGTAATCAGAAATACACCTTTTCTTTCCAAACTTTTACTCCCCTCTGCTCACACGCAACAGGCATACCATCTATTTACACAGACGACTGTGTTCATCCATGACAACCACGGGTAACCCGAAGAATGGGGTATTTCCAGTGGTCGAAGTGTACAAAAAGAAGTAGTGGAACTGTGATCCCGGCTGGCCTGCCCACAGCCCCCACAAACCCCATGACCATGCCCTCTCACACACGCAATCCAAACCCCCAAACACAGCTGCTGTTTAAGGGAATGTTCAGTGCACTACACTGAAGTGTCAACTTCTTCCTACACTTTTATTTTCAAACAAAACCATTCTGGAACTGTTTCTTTTGAAAGTGAAAGCATGGGAACAGTACATTTTTTTAAAAAGTAGAGGAGCACAGCTCCCAACCGCCCCCACCCACTTCGACCACTGGGTATTTCATCTTTAATTGCGGGAACTGGCTTTTGTCTCTTTGCAAGGTCCTACCACTGTCCGGTATGGCACGTATGAACTGCACCAAGGAGGAATTTATGTCTTCCGAGTTACCATTCACCAACATTGTCACCCTGGAAATATATGACATTTAGTGTGCCAATGAGTGCGCAATGAGGAGAGTGAGTGGTGACCAGATTTTCACCCCCAAAAACGGGACACACCACCAACATAAAAATAGGAATAACTTGTGACAGTGGCTGTCGGGACTACACTTTAGTAGCGTGTGGGGGGGCTGGGGGGGTTCGAGGGTGTATTCGAGGCATTACCCCTTGACATAAACGGGGGATTTACCTGTAGCTCTAAGCATACTACACACAAAGCAGCTTTTGCTCCATTGATAATCCAGGCCTGTCAGTGAAATTGCTTCACAAGCAGTGTCTGTGGCATAGTGGGTTAGTGATCGGACTGCTTTCTGAAAGGTTGGTGGTTCAAGCCCACAAAGGATGGCTGACTTAAAGTGATCAAAACTATCATGTTGATTCATAAAACACGCATTTAAAACCATGTTCTCGGCAGCAGATCATTAATATGTCTATCAGGAGCAAAACGGAAGACCCTCTCCCCAAAACCGGGACAGCAGGGTTTTCAAATGGAAAAAAAAAACTCGTGCCAGAGGGGGCGAGGGGTGGGGGGGGGGGCGAACACTCAATTCCCTGGACAGTCCCGGCAAAACCAGGACGTTTGGTCACCCTGGCAATGAGGCTGAAGGCTGTACTAAGTGTACTAGGGTGGAGCTGACTTTGGTGGTTAGCTCTCTTGATATCGGGATTCGGGGCCACCTTAACAGTTTATGAGGCTGGGGGACAGAAAGCCTAGCCCTTTCCCTGAAACCTAAGTCCTCCTCCCACCCCCTCTGAAACCCATATCAGCCCCCTCCTGAAACTCAGGCCCCTTGCCAATGCGCAAAATAAAGGGATTACATACATTGAGTCAAATTCAACAGAAACTCATCCAGGCTTTACATGGATTATCTCGTTAATAACATATAAACATTACGCATCTCTGTGACTGGCTTCCCCAAGAGGGTGCTATATTCAAGGCATTTTCACTTTGTTTTTCGAATAATATATTAATATAGAAAGAAAATAAAGGAACATTATATTTAAGCAAGTATGGATTTAATAAAATAATAACGTGACCATGTTTTTGTGTATGAATGTGTCCAAAGTACATGCCCTTGGAAAACATTACATGACTAGGCAGCAGAGAAAACAAAAGGGCATGTAACAAACATTCAAATTCTCTCAGAATTTCAGTTCCTGACCACAAAGCAGAGAAATTCAAGTAATTAAATGAGAAGCACCCAGTGAGTATATGCCTTCTACTGCCCAAGGCTGATGTGCCTGAAACACTGCCAAGATTCAACTATATTTTACCATGTAGATTTGCATATTGTATAAACATTCATTGTGTCAGAAAATGTCATCTCTTGAACAATTCCAGACGCAATGCTTAGAAGAGCCAAATAAATAAATCTGGCTTCAATCATAAAGGTAAAAAAGGACAGCTAAGAGGTATAGCTCCTTCACCTTTTGTTGTAATGTGGGCTGAAGTAAGGCTAAACTTTTAAGAGGGGTGTGAAGGTGAACCATTAGTGACCCAAACAACACAGGAACACAGTACAAAATAAAAGGACTGCCCACTCAAAGTCCTAAATATATAAATATATGTATACTTTAAACACACCACCTGTAATAGAACAAATAGAAAATAGTGTACACAAACCCAACCCGAAGGAAGAACATTGGAGGTGTAAGAAGAAACTAGCACTCTGAGCGTGGTTCCAGGTGTGGTAGGAGAATTACTAGCCACAAAAAGGATATGTCAATATTGAAAACAGGTGTGATTGTGACCATACCATTCCAAGTGGATCAAGGGGGCAATTCAGGGTCAACAGTACCTGGATTCAGATCTTGGTGGGCACGGAGTAGATGCGAATGTGGTTGCTCTGTGCAGCAGAAGGGGTGCTGTCAATGATGCAGGTCAGAGCAGTCCCAGGATTACTTCTCAGTTGAGCCAGGCCGAGTCAGGCTTTAGCAGCTGGGAGGAGTCAATGAGTGACGGTTTAGGGGTAAGAGTCAGTGGGTAACGGTTGTCAAAGTGGTGACTTTGGAGGCATCGATGTGCAGGTCGATGAGGCGGCCATTCCAGGGCTAGCTGGGCTGAGCAATGGTTGTAACCCCTGGTCAGAGTCGGTGTGTGACTCACCAGTGATTTGAATCATGTCCTGGCATAGAGCTGTCAATTCAGGCCCAGTAGGTAACGGGCTTAGCTAGAGCACGATGCAGCGTCAAGCAAGTTTGAAGTGCAAGCATTAGTTCAACTTGGTGGAGGAACGCAAAATCCAGTACTGGTGCCTTCCCTCTCATTCACGGTACAATAAACACAGAGCTACCAGAGCCTCAGCTGGCCCGGCCCTCGAGCTGCTGTGAAGCCCACTCAGGGGAACTCGATGACAGGATGGTTCTGTTCAGGGTCTGCTCTCTCAGCTTCAGGAGATTCTGGCGTAGAATGGTAGGTCCTGGTCCACAATACCGATCACTCCCCATTGGCCCTGGGAGTGGAAAGGGGGCACACCGTCTCTTTACTAAAAGTGTAGCAACTTTTTTGCTGGGTAGTCAGGTGGAGGCCCCTCCCACAGTGCAACATCTCAGTATATGCAGACTAAGAGATTGCACTTGTCTTGCCTGTTATCACCCTCCTTTTGTCAGTCATCACCTTAGCTAGGGACTGGTTGAGATTTACAATGTGCTAATGGCTAGGGCATGGATGCCAGCCCTGCACCAAAGATGAAATGTAACAGACATGCTGCAAAGCACACACTCGCAGAGAAGTAGGCGTGTCAGTGTTTTTTATTTTTCAAAATGATTGCCAACACTAACTGGCAGGGACTAAAGCGAGATTATAACATATGTCTGTTTATTCTAAATTGTACAGCTCCTCCTACAGCAGTTTGACACACACATAATTGCCAGAGAAAATATTGTCAACGAAAACCTTCCACACCAAAACATATTTATTGTGCATTGGGTCAACACCATTTCCATTACTATTACATTCCTGTTACATCTGGGTACACAGCCTGTCTGTCACCTGCTTTTGTTTTCTCTTGGAGACACAGACTCCAGCGAGGTTACCCCGGCCAATAATGCCTGTGAATCAAATGTGCCATGGCTTAGAAGTGGCCCAGTATCTGACTAAGATAGGATGTTACCGGTCCATGTGCGTGGATGAGGAGCCCCTCACTGTGTGCCTTGCAGAATCAAGGGATCAGGGGGGGCTGCCATGCCAGAAATACTTGCTACTAAAATGAGGACCTACAATTGCCCAACTCTGGCTCCCTCCCCCAATGTGACGACTGCATATCTTCTTTAGACAAGCATTTATTAAATCATGAGCCATGTTGTTTTGGGCACTTTAAACTAACCTGCCACTTATGTAATCAGGGGTTCCAGTGCTCAGCTAAACGGTACTCATTGTATCCACCTCTGAAAGGATGAGTCTGCATTGACAGGGTTCAGAAATGGTCTCCTGCAGGTTTACAGAGCTCAGCTCCCCGTTTCATTTTCCTTTCACCTTGTCTATAGTTTTGTACTGTGAGCAGGTTATTACAAATCCAACATAATAAAAAAGGTGAACTGTGACTGCCCGTCTCCCATATCCTGCTGGATAAAATCTGATATTTGAGATAAATGGCAGCAGGGCCCCCTCAAACATGTGCTAGCGCAGGCATAACAATCTGGCTTTGGGGCTGTGGATGCCAGATTAGAGCATCCTAGAAGTAATGGGATGGTATTAACACAAAGCAGCACAGCAGCTGGTGGCTACAGTTTCACATCATATTCCATATAATCGCACTTTCAGGTACGGGGAAATACAGGGATTGGTCCACAATAAAACTGTGCTGATCAAGTACTGAAGCTAGGATTTAAATTAAAGTGTCTGCGTGCTAAACTCAGAAATTTGGACACTAGGCCACGCATCCCAATGTGTTGTCATTATACACATAATAAAGGAAAACATAACACATGAGGAACCTACACCCCGCAGCCACCCTGTCTTGCGAGGTCTGGGCCAGTTTACCCCTTTGACTGGTAGCTCCCTTGTGACAGCTCTGCATGGGTGATGAATGTAAGTACCTTCCCCAATCTGATGAACATTCGTCGCCCCTCGTCACAAGCCTTGAGGAGGAGCCACTCGAGGAAGAGCTCCTCTGCCGCCTGATGGCTGTCCTTCTGTGGCACGCAGGCATCAAAGTGAAAGTGTTGATTGTGGGTGGAAGACAAACAGTAACAGTGGTGGTGACCTGCTACACCACACACAAAGGAGCGCGGAGCAGCCGCCACAGGCAAGCTGCTGCAGTGAATCACCCACACAGGAGATGGGGAGGCATCCAATCCAAGGCAGGCAGAAATCAGGATAGAAGCCAGGGCCTGCTGCCTCTCAAAGTATGGGCCCTCGTGCTGCTTGGCTGCGAGGCTCTCGCAGTTGCACGCACATGCTTTCACACCCACGGCCACACCCAGCAGTCAGGGAAGGCAGAGAGAACAGTGACAAATGGTTGACTCGCACAAGATGGGGTGGAGCTTTCAGACAACACAAGCAGCTCCATGTCAATCATCATTATTGTTTTTTAGTTTGACTATTTGGTGCTGTTTTAGCACCACCTTTAAGCTGAAATTATTGCATAAGAGTACAGATAGGGAGAAATGGCCTTTGAGGAGGGACACAAAGCTTGTAGGTGTTTGGTTATTTGCCCACCAATTGATTGCCCATGGTCATGCTAATACCTATGGCCAGGACACTCAGCTCCTGCCCCTCCCCGCCCAAAACACCCCCTCATGCGCACTCTTTTAGCTCACTTTAACCAAGACTTACAATCAAACTTTGCACCAAAAGCACCTGCCAGTGGTTTCTCAAAGCAGTCTTCTGAGATTTAATGACTTAATTCGAGTAATAAACACACTACTGGTGAAATAAAAATGACTTAACAAGGACTGCCTTATAAGCACTATGCATGTCCTTCACTAAAGGCCTGTTAAAAACAGGCATTGGCAAAGCCAATCGTTTTTCTTGTGTATAAGCATTAGGCAATTGCAGGCACTGCTATTAGACGCCCAGGTACTTGCACCATTTTGCACCTGCTACCAGAAATAGCCAGTTAATACCGCTGTGGCAGTGCCTTCAAGTGCCTTTCCCATGTCTACACAAAATCCTAAACTGTTGCCATTGCCAAAGCTCGAGTGTTTGTGTGTCAAATGTGCCCGCAGGCATGCACGCACAAAGCATATGTTCTTTTCAGTGTCTAAATGACAATGTAATGAACAAAAGAAAGCACAATGTTTACTGGCCTTGTGACTTGGCCACACACCATGAAGTTCTGACACACCTGACCCCCTCAAAGCAGTGCCACCCCACCTGCACCCCCAAATTGTGCCCCGTTTGCCCACCCATAAAAACTTGCTGTCTCTTTCGGGTTTGGTGAAATACTTGGAATAGGTGAGCAGAAGGACCAATTCAGTAATAGTTGGTTGAGGGGAACAGTCAGTAATAATTGTGTTGTGATGACTTCTAGGCACAGTTTCAGGGTTTTAATGTCCACTTTCCTGGTCAATACGAATGAACGCAGCCAATCTGTGACAACCACCGTTTCAATGATTCATTCAGCGGTGAGTCACTGAGTTCCTGCCATGTTGTGAGTGGGTCTGGACGTGCCTTGCACTTAATTAGCCTGGCCTTTTGGTGTAGTACGGTTTTGTGCATGTAACATATCAGATAACTTACTTTATTGTTGCTTACAGAGGCATACTTCTGAAGAAAGTTATTGCACAAGAGTATAAGGCTACAGAGCACTGGGCAGGCTTGGCCTGGGCCATACAAATGGATCAGGTACTAATGGCAAAGCGACCCACATGCGCAAAGGTTAATTCATTCAGTCTGTTAGAGTAGAACAGAGGCGTAAACAGGGTAGGGCCTGAGCAGGCAAGGCCCAGCCAAAATCTATAAGTGCCCTCTAAGCAGCGCTTTGTGGGCATGTACAGATGTTAATGTCACTGCGGTGGGTTCAACTCCATTAGCTTTAGGCCGCTTGTTAAACAATCCTGGCTACGCCTCTGAGTAGAAACAAATGGGGACTCCTTTAGTGTACGGTGACCAGATTTTTCACACAAAAAAACGGGACAGGCGATAGACATAGAAGTAGGACTAACATAAATAAAAATAAACATTTAGTCCTACTTCTATGTCGCTGACCTGTTGCGGGGGGCACGCAGGGGGTGTGCTCACATGCACACTCCTCTAATTGGAGGAGAGTGGCCCGGGAGGGGAAGGGGGAGGAAAATGGGGCATGAAATGCTTTTCATGCCCCATTTGCGCACTTAGATTTGTGCCGGGGCCCGATTTTGGGATTTCGAAATCGGGTCCCGGCAAAAACACAAAGCATAGGCACCCACCATTGCAAACCCCAGACAGGATTTGCAAAATGAAAAAACTCCCAGGACCCCGGGACGGATGGCGATTTCCACGGACTGTCCCGGGAAAACCCGGGACGTCTGGTCACCCTACCTTTAGTGAAATGTGTTTTTTGTAAACAAATATATATCAATAATCAATATAAAAATAGAAAAAATACAAAAAGATGCAAACATCCATTGTGCATTTAAAAAAAATATATGTGGTCCGTAAGCGGTCAAAACTGCTAGCTACTAGCTGCACAGTGAATTCATCAAACTGGCCCACTTATAAAAAAAAAAATATGGTCCACACTAGCATGTTGGGCCTGCACTTTGGCCGTGGCCCTATATGCGAGTCCAAGCCTGGCACTGGATCCTGCCTGAGGCACAGTAAGCTCTGTTCACTCCACCCAAGAATATCAGGTGACATCCCGGAATAACAAACTTTCCTTGATGTGTTCACCAATGTTTGAATTATAAGTCACGGTATCTGCAGCTAAGCAGCAGGAGCGCAACGTCATTGAGCTGACCGGGCTGAAGCCCTGCCCACCCCCCAAATGTTAGCTGAGGTGAGGGTCTTCCATGCCCATTAACAGTTCAAAGGAACATGCTTCTGGGTGCATTTGGTTTCTTCAGAGGCAAAATCTACTATCTGCTCTGCTCGGGTGATCAAGCACTGCCCATTTCCCGAGTCACAGCCCCCCTGAGACACACAGGCTGCTGGCTCTGCAGCCAGTGCCATAATGAACTTGACAACACGTTTCTTTTGTCATCAGCAGCATGGCCTGTCTTATGCATGATGGTGAATTTCCAAGTGACAGACCATCAGTCACCTTGCAAATCTGTGACAGTTAAAGCGAGCAACAAAATAAAGCACCCTTTGAAAATGTGTTCATACTCATAACGTCTAATAGCTTGGTATGCTAAAAAGTAAAGTTTGCTTTCATGACCTTAGTTGAATGTTCTTAACACCATACCAAACAACACACAATTCTCCAAACCTAAGTGAGTTTATGACAATACTTATTTTATTGTGTGTCTTAAAGCGCTGCAAATAAAGTGGCTAAATAGATATTTTGCCTTTTACATCTAATAGTTTCCATTCAGGATGTGGAAAATAAAGGTACACTGATATTATTTTGGCCCAACCTGCTGCTATAAGGATTTACATGTTGTCATGATGCTTTACTGTGCAATATGTGTATTTTGCAAGTAAACTGTAGGACAGATTTTTTGTAGGTCTTGACACCCAAAACTTAAATATTTGTACTAAGTAAAGCGTGGAAGAAGGGTTAAAATCCCTGCTTCGTTGGTTATTGCAAGTGTTTGATCCTGGGCAAATAATGTAATCTCATCCTGACTTCAAATACAAAAATTGGAGTGCTTATAAGTGATTACGTTTACACACTTACAATAGGACAAAGTGGGTGTTTTCAGACTTAAAGAAGAGAGTTAACTCATTGTAACATTGAAGCTGCACTAGAACAGTCTCATTACAATAATGTATTTAGATGCCCCTACACAAGTAAGTTTACCACTCCTGCACCATCTCTGAAGTTAGCACCTGCCCCAACATTTGAAGGGTTAGTCCCTGCATAAAATTTAGCCTAGGTGCACCTCTGGATGTGCGCACTTGCATTTTGTTAGGCAGAGAAGTGAGGGAAGCCTTTCCCCGAAAATGGCAGTGTTAAGGTTTTACTGTGTTTGTTCAGAAAAATGTACTTGAACAAACGCAGTAAAACCTTAAAGCTTCTCCTTTCAAGAAAGACTTCCATTGCCTCTCTGCATATTGCGCTTTAAAATATACTATTTGATAGTTGGTCCCCACACCAGACCACGGGGGTGCGGGGGAAGAACAGTGGGGGCGGAGCCTCCAAGTTTGCTCCGCCTATTTTCTGAAGTGGACCCTCCCATCAGCATTTAGCCGCCCCGCCCCACGAAATGTAGGTTTTGCTGCAACCCTGTTAAGCAGATGTACCTCATGCTCTTTATACGCCCAAGGGCATGTGTCCGGTGATGCAAGCTCTGTTTACTTGGGGAAACTGGGAAAGTAAGTGTGTGCCAGCATGTAGGGCTCGGCAGTGCCAAAGTACACGAGTAGTGCCAACTGTCTGTTATGTTAAATGTTAAAAGTGAAATGTTAAAGGTATTTGTACCGCACACCATCACCAACGCAATTGGTCCCAAGGCGCTCTGGTGGATCTGTAAAGGATAAGGTGGGAAGGGTTAGTAAGGTGAAGAGGGAGTAGGATAGTGAGAGGAGTGGTGTTCTGTTGGCAGCTTCAACTCGGTATACACCGGGTGCTGAGCTTTGGTGCGGGTATTGGATCGGTGTCAGTCCAAGTGTGCTGTTGCTCCGGTTTATGTGTTGTTGCAGTGTTGTGAAGTGTGTGCGGCTTGTTGTGCGAGAGATGGTTGTGTGAGTTTTTTCAGTGAGAAAAGTATGCAGAGTTTGAGCTTATACTGGTTAGTGGGTTGCCTGACCTTTAGCATGCTAACATTCACAGTTTTGTCTAAGTGTGGCACTTGTTGGCCTTCACAATCCTATCTGGATGCGGCGCAGGCTAATGTTTAGAATTCTGTCTACGTGTGGGCATGCTAACATTCACAATTTTTCTGGATGCTACGCAGGCTGGTGTTCACAATTCTAAGTGTGGCACATGCTAACTTTCAAGATTCTTCTAGGTGCGGGCATGCTATCCTTCAATCAAAATGCTAACTAGATGCGACACAGGCTAATGTTCACGATTCTAAGTGTGGCATTTGCTAGCCTTCAGGTCTCGCCTAGGTGCGGGCATGCTAACATTCACAATTCTATCTAAGTGTGGACCTGCTAGTATTCACAATTCTAAGTGTAGACATGCTAATTTTATGGCAGTCTATGTTATTGGGAGGTAAGATAGAGTGGCAGGGGATTTCAGGAGTAGAGTAATTGCTCTACTCCCTACCCAAGCCACACTCACAGTTTAGTAGGTGTCTGATGACTTCCTTGGCTTCCCCTGCTGACACCTGCAGACACTTTCTGGAGCCACCTCTGTTGGAGCCACCCTTTGCCTGGGGGCCCTTAGCCGCAGGGGCTGCAACGGGCAGAGGGCTGCCCTGGAAGGGTAGCTTATGGCCAGTGATCTAGCCAATCGGGGTGGATGGGGGTGGGAGGGAGGGAGGGGAGAGGGCTTCCGAGGAGTGGGGTGGAAGGGGAGTAAGGGGGAAGGGGAGAATGCAATGAGCAGCAAGGGGCTCATAAAATGGCCGGGTCGAGTGCGGCCAGGGGGCAATACAACTCACCTGCACAGCCTGGAAGTTAAAGAGGCAGCAGAGGGAGCGGATGCACAATAGTGCAACGCTCCGAGTTAAGGCACCAATCGGGGCGAGCGGGCGACGCATGTTATCCATGCGCACGAGGCAGTATGGATTGTTGCTGCCAGTTGATGGTTGGCATCAGGGCCGGCCTGGAGGGCAGCAGCGCCCTGGGCAAACTGGCGCCCCCGCTCGCCCTCCGGAGCCCCTGGTTAACAGGGGGTGGGGCGGAAGGGGGTGTGCCAGGAGGGGCAACTTTATTTTTTTTTTAAACCTCCTCGCTCTGCGAGGAGGTAATAGTGTGAATAGGGCGCGTTAACACCCCATTGCCATTGAATGAGCCCGCCACCGCGGGTTCATTCAATGACAATGAGGCGCCTGCCACGCCTTCTGCCACTACACCAGCTCGGGGGAGCCCTTGAAAGACTCCCCCGAGCTGGCGTGGTGGGGGGGACCAATGGCGCATTTTGCATTTTGCCCGCGGTGACGGGCGCTCTTAACAGCAAAAGGCTGCCTGCTGCACTTTCTCCCA
Organism: Ambystoma mexicanum; assembly: GCF_040938575.1. Lineage (NCBI taxonomy): Eukaryota > Metazoa > Chordata > Amphibia > Caudata > Ambystomatidae > Ambystoma > Ambystoma mexicanum. The sequence continues at coordinate 1,096,227,685 of NC_090929.1, forward strand.
CAACGCCAGCTCGGGGAGCCCTTGAAAGACTCCCCCGAGCTGGCGTGGTGGGGGCATATGGCACCCTGGGGGCGTGGCGCCCCGGGCGGTCGCCCGGCTCGCCCCCCCTAAGGCCGGCTCTGGGTGGCATGTGACACACGCACACATGCACTTACAAAGTACAAGGCAGTCATTTTGTTTCCATGTTTTCGGAGCAGAGCTTCTATCTTTTGCAGGCTTGATAGAGCTTAGAAGGTCAAAACGAACGTTGGGGCTAGCTAGGCACTAACATGAAGAGGCTAAAGTGGTCTTCCCTGGACTCAGGAAAAAGATTCCAGCCATATATACTGCCCTCCTGCATACCTTTGAAATAATATGTGAATATTCAGATAGTTATTATCCTGAATTTTTTGGCACCTGGTCACAAACAAAATAATTGTTATATAAGAGAGATAATTATGACGTTACAAAGATTTACTTATAATAAAAAAATAATTCAATCTGATACGTTGAAGCATTTTTTCGTATGGTACGAACACCACGAACATAACATTGTATAATTTACCAATTCACATGTCAGGCGATTGATTTAAAACCTTCGCCAGATGAAGTTAGCAAGATACCCCCTTAAGGAAAGGGGCAGGGGTGGACTGGGAACAAAAAGAGGCCCTGGAAATAATGTTCCTACGTGGCCCCATATTACACATTTTCAGCAAGCCCAGCCCTTTTATTATGGGGAAATTTAGAAATAGCACCCAAAAGAGGCTATCGGGGAAATTTCCAGAGTGCCCTACAGGTCAGTCCACCCATCGAAAGGGGGTTTTGAGAGCTGCCAAGTGGCCAGTGCATTGCACTTGGCACTTTATCAAGGCTTAACGACTTTTCAAATGATCAAAAGGCAGCTTAATAGCTTGCGATTGTCTCAACTTGTATTCTGCGAAGCCCTCAAAACTACTGATGGTTGTTGTATGCATTCATTAATCTTGCTGTTTCCATTTCTTTCTTGATTTCTCTCATCAATAACTGGCAATTTCCTTTTCAGGTTGATTTTTTCCAAATGCATTTTCTTTCTCAGTTTTCTTTGTTAAATCGATGAGATGGTTGGTGAGCGCATAGCTAACTGTTGTGCACCAATCGAGAAGCTGTATTCTTCTCCACGCGCCTCTTGCCTAGCGCAAAAAACATAGGGCCGGATTTACAAAAGCGTGCCCCCATGGGGAAATCCCATTGTTAGAAGCTTTGTAGGTAAGACCCATATGGCCCGATTTGCAAAGCGTTTTTCATTTGGGCTGTGCCATTGTAAAACACTTTTGTAAATCAGGCCCATAGTCTTCCAATGCATTTTTGCACCTAGGTAGTGTTTGCCCTAGTCTGAAGCAGTTGTCCTGGTGCAAAAATACATTGAAAGAAATGTGCTTGTTCAAGTGAGATTTTTGCCCTAGTGCGAATTGCATTCTCACCCGTGAAATGGTCCTGTAATGCGCCTGTTGTAGGCCCAGGGAGCCTCAGGGTCTGAATGACTATGCAAACATGGTCGGTGGTGTAATGGAGACGGCTCCCGGGAAAGGGTGGGTCCTTTTATTGGATTGCCCAAGCATCAAGTCCGCCCGACGTTACATCACGTCAGTGAGGACGCTATAACATTCCCTTACCAACGTGAACCTACAATTTAAAAACATCTTTTTTTTTCCGGGGCCAGTACTGCGTCATAATCCATGAGTTGGGAGCTCGAGCGCTGGAATGCCGTCTCGCTCTGCTGAGTCGGTATTCCAGTTGCGCTCCAGAAAAGCACGTTGGGCAGTGCGCCACGGGGTCCTGCCGAATAAACTATGGTACCTTAACATACAGCGGTGTCCGCCTTTTTGTTACTGGCGACGAGGAGAAAGCCGACCCCGTACAACGACCCACGCAGATGGTGCAGGTCTTATGTTTAGTCGGTTGGAGCCTCATTGGTTCTGCTGGATTAGGAAGCGCTGCCTGCAGCGCTTTGGGTGAGTGGCTGATCTCACACCAACCTGGTGACTAGCGGTATGGCACAAGGGATTGGCCCGATGGAGGCAGCTGTGGAGTGATGTCATTGCCTGATTGGCAACCGGGACATGTTACGTCGCAGACGTAAAGAGACAGGCTGCACGTTGGAGTAGTTCAAGTTGAGCCGGAGGAACGCTGAGGGTGGTGTCCTAGAGATAATTGGCAAGAGAGTTTGGTGGCTCTCCAGGGGACTGCAGGGAGCATCTTTGCTACTTTCCTGAAGGTACTGTGTGCATTGCCATTGACTCGGGTGCTGGTGGCAACGCCTGAGCGGTCGTTGGGGAACAGCGTGATAGCTGCGATGCATAGCTTTGGGGTCAGCACCATTCCCTGACTGCGCGCACTAGTGGCAATTTGCCCGGCAGCCCACAAGCATGCATTTGGGGACCAGCGTTATTGCTGCTTTGGACAGAGTTGGGGCCAGCACCGTTTCTGAGTGGTGTGCAGGGGTGGCAAGTGGCCCAGCAGCCAACTGGTGTTTCTGGCGGCTGTGATGGGAAGGGATGCTACACCAGACTGCGGGAGGCGTAAGTCAGCATTATACAGCATTATGCAGCACGCCAATGCCCGTTCTCCACCAGCGTTTCTGGCGACCCCAGGCGAGCCCCCAGTTGCATGGGACCTGTGGGTGGACGCTTTCAGGGTGAGAGCGGCAGGTGGATCAAAGTACAGTGAGGATGAGAAAGAAGCGATGCTACTAAACTGCATTGGGTGGGAAGGGCTTCGCATCTTCAGGCACCTCCCAGGGGAAGAGGTGTATGTGCCAGGTGTTGGAGAAGGGGAGAGAGTGGTAAGCCTTTATGAAACTGCTCTTAAGAAACTGGAAGTGCGGTTTGGCAAGAGAATAAACGTAGTGCTTGAGCGCTACCACTTCTTCTCCAGGGCGCAAGGTGCAGGGGAGAGCATCGACTCGTATGTCATGGCACTCTGGACACTGTTGGCCACTTGGAAGTTCACCGGCTCACACAATCAGTATATTAGTGATCAGATCATAATGAGGACCAGCAACTCCAAGGTCAGGGAGAGACTATAGATTTAAAGTGATCCCCGGCTGGAAAAGGTGATTGAAATTGCCAGAGTAATAGAAGAAATGCGGGCCAGTGTCCAAGTGGTGACCGAAAACGTGGAGAGGTATGGCCAAACAGAGTCGGTACAGGCCATCCTGCCCTCTCACAAGAAGGGTCCCGCCGACTTTCGGAAGAGGGCGGAAAGGCCCGAGGGGCAATTTGGCAAGACTGGCAAAGGGAGCTATGGAGGTGGGGCGAAGGAGTCGTGCAAGAGGAGTGGTTGGTCCAGTCACCCCACCGGTACCAAGGACTGCCCTGCGCTAGCTCTCGAGTGCAGGCAGTGCAAGCCCAAGGTGCTTTTTGCCAGAATGTGTAGAGCCTTCACTGAGGAAGGCGCACAAGGAAGACAATCTGTCAGGATAATTGAACCTGAGGGTGGCCCGGTGTGTCTGGATGGATGTGAGGGTGCCAGGATGAGTGAGGCTGTGATCTTACATGTCGAGGGTGAGACAGAAAAAGGGTCATGGGACACGTTGGTGGTTAATGGGGTACCCCTTGAAATGTTGGTGGACTCTGGCTCCCTGTATACCATGATTTCACCTGAGGTATATATCGACAAGTTTGGGAAGGGGGTGGTGGATCTTGAACCTCGTGATATAAAGCCGAGCGCTTATGGTCAAGTGCCCATAAAAGTGTTGGGGTACGAGTGGGTGCAGGTGGAGTTTAAGGGAAGGTGCACACAGGGCAAGCTGTATGTGGCACACAAAGGGCCAGCATGTTGGGGTGGGATGAGCAGGCTGCCCTGGACATTGAAATCTGTCCCGGGAAGAGGGTGCTGGTTTTGAGTGTCGAGGAGGGGTCAGAGGTGACCGTGTCCACGCAGTATTTGAGTAACAGGTATCCTGAAGTATTTGCTGACCGTCTGGGTTACAGGGATTCTCATGCCGCATAGTGCTCAAGAGTGGGGCAGTGCCCAAGGTGCACAAAGTTAGGAATGTACCAGTGTTGGCCAGGGCGAGCTTGGAAGCCGAGTTGGAAAAGTTGAAATTGGCGGGTGTTATTGAAGAAATTGCAAGCTCGGAGTGGTTGTTCCCCGTTGTGTTGTTCTGCAAACAGGATGGGGGTTGAGGATGTGCGTTGATCTTAAGGAGCCACTACGACCGAGTATTATTGGAAATTCATACACTATGCTGAAAAAACTGTGTGCATACGGGCTCTTTTGAAAAATAATATTGGATTTGTTTGGTCTGAGGAGTGCCAGATTGAATTTGAGAGCCTGAATATGGAGGTGGAGGAGGCCCCATTTTTAAGATCGTTTGATCCCAAAAGGAGGACATTGCTAACTGTTGATGCCAGCGAGGTGGGTGTTGGAGCTGTTTTGGAACAGTGGCAGGAATCGGAGTGGAAGGCCATTGCTTTTGCGTCTAGATCTTTGAGGGATGCCAAAAAGAGATATGCGGTCATTGAGAGGGAGGCTTTCGCCACTGTGTGGGCCTCTAAACATTTTAGGATGTTTCTTTGGGGGATACCCTATGTGATAAGGACGGACCACAAGCCTTTGGTAAATGTGCTCTCGACCAGGGGGACGTCGTCAGTGTCTCCCAGGATAGCAAAGTGGGTGGGAAATTTGGAAGAGTTTAATTTCACAGCAGAGTACCTCCCGGGGAAGAAGAACATGGTGGCGGACTGCTGCAGATTGCGATCCAGAGGCACAGGTTGCATGCATACTTCCCGCAGTGGACAAGAACGAGCGGGAGGTGGAGTCGGCGAAGGGCGCTGAACTTACATGCATTAGGGAGGGTCTCCAGAAGGGTTGGGATGTCATTAAGAACAAAGCGGAGTATAACAGTTTTATGCATGTTCTCAGTGAGTTGGCAGAAGGACCGTGGGGTGTTATGAGGGGGTCAGACTTATACCTGCCGTGAGTCTGCGATCCCGGTTGGTGGTGTTGGCTCATGAGGGGCACCTTGGTAGGTCTTCAACGGAGAGAAGGTTGCGGGAAGACTATTGGTGGCTGGACATGGATGAGGAGGTGGAGGCTGCTGTCAAGGAGTGTTTGGCGTGCGCACTTAGCGATAAGAGCAGGGTCGTGCAGCCCCAGCCTATTTACCCTGTTGATGTACCTGGTGAAGTGTGGTCCCAGGTGGCTTTGGATATCATGGGGCCCAAATTGCCTGCAAGGAGCGCTAAGATTTTTGGTGGTACTTGTGGATTACACGTCACGGTGCGTGGAGGCTGCTGCTTTTGAAACGGTCACGACTGATACGGTTATTGGATTCCGACAAAGGTCAACATGGAAGAGGTTTTACGGAGAGTACGGTCCCATCAGGACCAGGTGAGGCGACAGCAGGTTGGCAGGAAAGCCATAGAGGTTGAGGTTGGCGATCGAGTGTGTGTGAAGAATCCCAGGTTTGTCCCGAAGGGGAGCAGTGTTTTTATGCCTCCTCGCCTGTTGACCCGTGTGGGGACAGGGTACGTGGTCCTTGATGATGGTACGAGGTGGAACAAGAGGAGGACTGTGCTTATGGGGAAGGGTGTTTCATCATCGTTTCAGCAACAGGAGGGCGAGTTGGGGGGCTGTGTGCAATTTTCCAGTAGGTGGGAGTGACAGGGTTACCGGTGTTGGAGGCAACAGGGAAGGGGAGACTGTTGTGCCCGTTTCGGAGGTGGCACCTACCTTGGGGGTGACACAGTCTGCTGGTGTGAGTGGTGTGAGTATCGAACATGAGGCACACTCTGCTGGTGTGAGTGGCGAATGTCCTGTGAGGATGTGCAAGCCCCCCGTCAGGATGAGGGATTATGTGTGGTAACTAGCTGCTTGGTTTTCTCTCCTCTGGTTGGGTGCAAGTGTTGGTTGTGTGGTTTTCTGTACAGGGTTGAGTGGGTTTCTTTTCTGTTCTTTTGGGAGGTTACCTCCTTCATTCATTACTGTGTTATTTTGCATTTGGTTGTTTGCATTAGGTTGTTAACCCCAAGAGGGGAAGATGTGTCATAATCCATGTGGCGGGAGCTAGAGCGCTGGAATGCTGTCTCGTTCTGCTGAGTCGGTATTCCAGTCGCGCTTCAGAAAAGACCTTTGGGCTGTCTTAGTGGTGGTGCGCCACGGGGTCCTGCCGAATAAACTATGTTACCTTTAAATACAGCTGTGTCTGCCTATTTGTCATACTGCTAGTCTCTTTCCAACACATGCTGCTTCGACCATTCAGTTTCTACAAAAAAAGTCTAATTTTGCCAGCATACTTCTATTTTCTCTTGTAGGGTACCTGGTTGCTGGGCACCCTGACTCCACGTCATAGCTCACAGCGGAATACACATATTGTGCATTGTCCACGCCTGCCTCCTCCGGTGTCTAATACTGTTTACATGAAAATGCGAGCCCTCTCCCTCATCATCACTGATGACAGCGCCCTGCCGTTGTCCACCACCTGTTTGAACCAACTGGAGTTGAGAGGAACCTCTTCCCTTCTACTCGAGGCCGTGACCATTGATCCTTCCTTCTTCATTATCGTCCACCCGGCCACCTCATGAGGGAGTAACAACTTCTGGGTGATCTTCCTGTTACACAGCAGTGATGTGTCATCCACCTGTATATTGGATGGCACCAAAAGTGTCTTCTTCTGGACTCCTTGTCATTGTTTGTCCTCTGTCGACTACCATAGGCACATCCAGGTCCTAAGCTACTCTCGACCTATGGTCAGGAATCAGTGAGCAAACCTTTGGTTTTAGTAAGGCCTCTGCCGGGGCTACCCCCATCGATTGTGAGACCTGGTCTAGTAGGACAACAGGAAAGTTGTCAATGCCCTCTCTAGAGGCACACCTTCCTCTAGTACTATCCATAAAATTTTGTTGGCCGTGCTCATAAACCACTCCACATCCCCATTTGCTCAAGGCCAGCATGGGGCAATGCACTTGTGTTCAATGTACAGGTTTTCCATGAACTCCTCCAATGCCAACCCTCGGAAAGGTGGACCGTTGTCAGTCCTGACTGAGTGTGACAGCCCTTGTGCCATGAACACATCATGTATGAAAGGGATCGCCTCCTACGCCGATGTGGAACTCACGAATCAAGCCTTCCGGATAACATGAAAACTCATTGAGTATCACCAAAAACGTTTTGCTCTGTTGAATCGTCCCGAAGTCTATGCTCACGGTATGCCATGGTTCATCTACTCTCATCGGCGTTTGTATGGTAGATGTCTTGGAGTGGTCAATGCTGACTGGCACAACTGACATTGAGCTATCATCAAGTCCATGGGCCTCATTACGAGGTAGGTGGTAAGGGATTACCGGCACCGGTAAGGACACCGGTGCCGGTAATCCCTTACCACCCTATTCCGAGGTCCCTTAGCGGGTCCCTTTTAGCAGGCGTTAGGGAAGGGACCCGTTAAGGGACTTCAGGGCTAATAACAGTACCGCAAATTGCAGTAACGTTATTAGCTCCATCCCCATTCCCATTGAGCCCTATGGGGGCTCGAATGGGAATGGGGAATGGTTCCCGGAATGGGGACTTACCGGGTCCTCCAAGGTTGGAATGACCCGGTAAATCCCTAGTTCGGGACCTGGGCCCGGTAAGCGGTAAGGGGGTAGGGGCTAATAGCACCATGGCTACCTCCTACCTCGTAATGAGGCCCCATGTGTGCCTCCAGATCCGTGCATCTTCTGCTTAATGTTTGGAATCAGTGATGAGGGAACTACTATCCCCGAGTCCTAGAGTAATACACCTTCCACCCCCACTGACAGCTTGGCTCTCACTCTCCAAAGTCCATTAATGAACACCTGTGGTTCCCTCATGCACTGGCCCATGTCTGGTAAAAGTATTTTCCATTGCCACCTCTTAGCTGATCCACCACCAGTGCTGCCTTGGGGCTTGCTGGTTTCCTTTGTAATCCCCTCCAACGACAAGGAGTTTGGTGCCGTGGCCCAGGTAACCACGATAACCTGCTCTTCTGTTTCCAGGGTGTTCTCTGCTTCAACCTGACCGAGTATTATCGGATGTCGGGACAGAAAATCTGCCGGTTTCCAGCCTCCCACATCGAAGCACAGTATTACAACATAGTCCTGCAATTGTAGGATCCAGAGCTCCATTCTGAGAGGTGGATGCAGTGCCGAACCCTGCAGTATTAGTAGCAGCAGTTGTTGAACAGAGACCACTGTGATGGGACGACCAAATGCATAGATGTGAAAGTGGCGGCATCCCCACAGCACTGCCAGTGCTTCCCGCTCTATCTGGGAAAACCTCCTCTTCGTGATGGTGAGCGCTTTGCTGGCAATCGCAACGGGCCTTCTGATTCCATTGGCATCAACCTATATTTCTGATTGGCGATCAGGACTGAAATCATGGAAGTTGGACTCCGCTGTTCTCATTGGTCACAATACACACTCTAACAAAATAAAGTCTGTAAATTGGAAGACATACATTCGAATTTGGACAGCTGCTAAACAGCATGGGAGGTGTCTGTTTCTTCATTCACTCTCCTGTGCTCAGTCTTTTGAATCACGTGTGCACGGGATGCTCGGCTTGAGAACAGATGAGAACAAATCATGGTATTTCTGGGGCTATCCCCACTCTCGGCCTCGAGACAGGGCAGCGCGCCAGTCAAGACAAACCTTGCCAGAGTGCCGCTCCATCTTGTTTCGGCCCAATTCCAACGCTGGGAATAGGGAAGTTTACACACTGCTGAACTGACAGTGCATTGCTGCTTAATAGACCCTCAAGATACTGGACGAAGCACCCACTGTTAGAGAATACTCACACTCAGGGTGGAGCCTCTGATGATTGGGGCACCTACCGTCTGCAAAATGGCACCCACTCTGCAGGGCTAATCTTACATTGCGCAGCCCTAGGGACAGACACCACTCTTCTGGTGGAAGGCATTGCTGCGTACTCATCTGCTGCTGGAAGTTCATTCTAGTAGGATCAAATCAACCCGCTGAAAGGATCTACCATGGCTCCACCCTTACATCACAGACAGGGCAGGAACACACACACTTGGTGAAAAGCTCACACTGGTGGAGAGTGCATGCACAAGCTCAAAATGCAACCTCAGGCTGGCTGACATAGGAGCCTGGGAGGAAGGGTGAAGGGCCTGTTAAAGACATTGACCAAGACAGAGCCAGAATGTGTGACTTATTTCTTTATTTCCTTTAAGTACAACTCTATGTGGCAACAACTCTCCCTGTCCTCACCCTTGCACCAAACGCTGTACTTCTCCTTGAATTCTCTTCTAGTGTTTTCTGTTCTCATTCTGCACCGATAACATTATCTCTGATAACATTCCTATCGCCTTCCTTCCTTCTCATCCACAACCACACCATCTCACACAGTGATTTCTCATGGTTGGTGCAAGAGCTCCTCACTAACTCTTGACCAGTGCTATTCTTTCCTTGCTCCACACTCCCCCTCCTTCAACCAGGACTGTGGATACCAAGTCTTTCACCACTTCCACTTCCTCAGAATACCTGGACTGACCCTTTCTCACTTTTCCTGGCAATTTCACTTTAATCAAATCAACTGGCTCTACCTCCACTTCTTTGCAACAATTCCGATGATCATACTGTTGTATCTTGTATTATGGCGCGTGTGGAATGTTGTTCCGTGTTCATGGATCAACATTCCACACGGGCCAGTTGGTTTGCCTTTTCGGTGCCTGGTGGCGGCTTACCTGCTCTGGGTCCACAATAAAGTAGTAAACTACCTTAACGTGCCTCAGTTTACTTCACTGGCGATGGAGGAAATCTGGACCCCTTTCTTGCCCAAGCATGCAGGATTTGTTCGCGGTCTTGGTTAAGCCGGCGGGAGCAGGAGCCGTGGAGTGCATCGGAGTCAGCCCGGCATCTCCCACTAACGTGTGCTCTGTGGTGAGGAGTGAGCTACGTTGTTGGCCTGGCCGAGCTGAGCTGCTGCCCCTGATCGTTGGGGGTGTGCTGCGACCCGGGGCCAGGGTCCGGTGGCTAAGGCTGGGCTGCTCGCAGGAGGGAGCGGTCTTACGAGGGGCCGCTGCCGCGGTGTCCATTGTTGCTGGCTCTGGATTACTGAGGCTGCTCCCAGGCAGGGGGCGGCCGTAGAAGGGGCCGCTGCGGTGCCCACTGCGGCTGGTGTAGGCCACACGGAATGTGGCATCGCTGCAGCGGCTGCTACAGGCTGCGGTTACAGGAGAGTCTGCGCCGTCACAGCGCCCATCGCCCAGGACAAATCGGATGGCGTTGTGAGCATCATCGGTCCCCGGTGCACTGATCAGATTGAATCCGGACGTGGAGCCTCGTTGGAGGACGAGTGTAGATACGCTTTGCCGGCACCCCGGGAGGCGTGGCCAAAGCCGGCGGAGTCACGCTCACCTGATACCTCAGCTGCCTTCCAGCTTTACGCCCATGGGAGGGGGGCGGGATACGCAAGGAAAGCGTTTCCTGCCTTGCCGTGTGCACACCGTTCTGTTTACATTATGAACGTAGTGGCCAGCTATCCGGTGTCGGATCAAACACCCTGATTTGGTGGTGTATCAGCATTTTTCTCATCAAGGTACTGTGACATTTTTGTTTGAAGTGGCCTAGGAGGAGGCTCATCAAGGTACTGTGACATTTTATGCAGTTGCATGTTGTGTGAAGTGGCCTAGGCGGAGCTGCCTGGGGGATGTCACTTGTTGGCTTACTTGTGAGATTCTGTTACTGGGGCGGTCAACGTGCTTAAGGAACCTAATTGCTGTTCAACTGGTCCTGTTCCTGTTCATAAGATATGTTGCACATTGCTGCCAGACCCCGTCCTGCATTTTTGCGTACTCCTGGTGAGCCAGCACCCCCATGGGACCAGTGGATTGACTCCTTCAAGGTATATTTGAGGGCTGCTGGGGGTGCACAATTATTTGATGATGATGAGAAAGAAGCAGCGCTTTTTAACTGCTTTGGTACTGAAGGCTTACAAGTCTTTTGCCATTTGCCCGGGGAGGAAGTGAAGTGCCTGGTAGTGGTGAAGGAGAAAGGGTGGTGAGCGCATATGAGACTGCATTGAAGAAGCTGGAGGTTTGCTTTGGCAGGAGGATAAACATAGTGTTGAGCGTTACAAGTTCTTCTCCAGAGCACAAGGGTCAGGTGAATCCATAGACGCTTATGTGCGTGCTTTAATGGCCACCTGTACATTTTCGGGGACTCCTGACGAGTACATTAGAGACAAGATAATGATGAAGATGAGTAATCAGAAGATTAGGGAAAGACTTTGGATCGAAAGTGACCCGCCATTGGAGAAGGTGGTGGAGACAGCCAGGGCCATTGAAGCTTCCAGGGCAAGCGTTGAAATCGTCACTGAGAGGGAGGGTTCCAGAGATGTTGTTCAGGCAAAATCCCATTAGTTTGTTGGGTTATGATCGCTCTTGTATTGAATTCAAGGGTCGGCAAACCACGGACAAACTGTATGTTGCGCTCAAAGGTACCAGTGTATTGGGATGGGATGAACAAGCTGCTTTATGCATTGAAATCCACCCAGGGAAGGAGGTCGCCGTGCTGAGCATTCAGGAGGTTGGGGATGCGTGTAGGCAAGTGACGTCTGAATCACTTAAGGTTGAGTTCCCAGAAGTATTTTCTGATAAATTGGGGAGACTCAAAGGATTTTCCCACTGCATCATTCTAAAAAGGGGTGCAGTGCCCAAGGTTCATAGGGTGAGGGGTGTCCCAGTTTTAGCAAGGAATGGCCTAAAGGTAGAATTGGACAAACTAATGGTGGCAGGCATCATTAAACCTATTGAATCTTCAGAATGGTTGTTCCAGGCGGTATTGGTTAAGAAAGGGTATGGGAACCTCAGGATATGCGTGGACCTGCGGGAGTTGAATTTGAGTATTTGGGTCGATCGCCATCCTTTGCCAAACATTAATGAATTATTGCTCACCCTCGGTAGGGCAAAATGTTTTTCTACATTTGACTTGTCCGCAGGATATCACCAAATTGATTTGCACGTGGATTCCAGACCTTTCACCTCTTTTGTGACTCCATTTGGAGCCTATTGTTTTTGCCGCATGCCTTTTGGCCTTGCATCGGCATCGGCTGTTTTCCAATGTTTTATGCATGAATTGTTTGGTGGCTTGTCGGGAGTCTGTTACTTCCAGGACGACATTTTGGTGTGGGGTGGTTGTAGGGAGGAACATGACATGAGGGTTTGTGAGGTTATGAAAGGAAAAAGGTTTGACTGTGAAATTGGCGAAATGTCAGGTGGGTGTGGATAAGGTGACGTATTTGGGTCACACCCTTAGTGCTGAGGGAATCAGTCCCAAGGCAGAGCTAGTGCAGGTGATGAAGGATACTCCGGTGCCCACCAATAAAGATCAGTTGAAGGCATTTTTGGGTCTAGCAGAATACTATGTGAAGTTTATACCCAACTATTCTGAGAAAACCATCTCCATGAGAGCCTTATTAAAGAAATGTGTCAGGTTCGAGTGATCTGACAAGTGTTGTGAAGAGTTCAAGGTGGTGAAGAGTGATGTGGATAATGCCCCTATTTGAGGTCTTTCGACCCCAAGTGCAAAACCATGCTCACTGTGGACGCCAGTGAGGTGGGGTTAGGTGCAGTTTTGGAGCAATGGAGTGAAGGGGAATCCAGACCAGTGGCTTTTGCATTCAGGACTTTGAGAGAGGCTAAAAGCAGATATTCTGTGATTGAGCGGGAGGCTTTGGCGGTGACCTGGGCGTCAAAACACTTTAGAACGTTCCTATGGGGCATTCCATATGTGGTCAGGAACAGATCATAAGCCTTTGGTACATGTGTTCTCCACTCGGGGTGCGGTGGCCGTATCTCCAAGGCTAGCCAGGTGGTCTGTGGAGTTGCATGAGTACAACTTCACCATGGAGTATTTGCCTGGGAGACAAAATGTGATCTCCGACTGCTTAACACGGTTGCCTACCTCGGAGCCAGTTCATTTTCAAGGTAATGGCGTGGTAGAAGAGGAAGAGTTTCAGATTGCATGTGTCATTCCTGCCATTGATAAGTCTGTTTGGACCACAGAGAGCGAAAGAGATGTTGAATTGTGTTGGGTCAGAGAGGGTCTCAGCAAGGGTTGGGAGGTGGTTAAGGATAGACCAGAAGGTAAAGGTTACTCCCAGGTGTTGGATGAGTTGGCTGTTGGTCCCTGGGGTGTGTCTATAGGCATGAAATTGGTTCCACCTGTTATCTTGGGGGATAAGATCATGGCGTTGGCCCATGAGTGGCATTTAGGTCGATCTTTGACCAAGAGGAGGTTGCCAGAGGAGTATTGGTGGCCTTCCATGGATCGTGATGTTGAGCTGGTAGTGAAGGATTGTCATGTGTGCGCCAATTCAATTTACCTCCAGACTCATGAGGGAATTTTTGGGGCAGTATGGGGTAGAACACCATTGCACTGCTCTGTACGTGGAAAGAGTCAATGGCATGATTAAGAATGCGATTCAGTTGGCTCTGGCAAATGGGCTCGAATGGCAGGAGGTGGTTTCAGAGTATGTATCGGCCTATCGTAGGACTCCCTCTGTGAGCACGGGTAGGACACCCTTCGAGTTGATGAGGGGAAGGAAACCGGGAACAACCTTGAGATCCATGGCTTTGGGTGGTGGTGGTCCATGTGAGTTGGGGTTTATAGTCAAAATCTCGAAAACAAAATCTCGAAAAAAAAGCACGAATTCAAAATCTCGAAAAAAAAAATATCGAATTTTTTTTTCAATGCGTTTTTTTTCAAAATGGGGGGGTTCCCCCCCAACCCCCCCTTTTTTCATTTTCTTTTTTTATTTTACCCCTTTTTTTTACTTACCTGACCCCAAAAACATATATAAATAAATAAATAAAAAATTCGATATTTTTTTTTTCGAGATTTTTGTTTCGTGCTTTTTGTCATTCGAGATTTTGTTTTCGAGATTTTGACTGACCACCGTGAGTTGGACCTTGAAGGTGTGCAACGGAAAATTTTGGCACGCCAGGAAGCTGTAAGGTTGTCCCAAAAGGATAGTGTACAAGAGCGGCGGAGTGTCCTCTGACGGGCCCATAGGTCAGAGCTCACCCTCTAGTACCTGTAAGACAAGATAGCTGCACCAAGTGAGGAATGGGGGTGCAGGATTCACTTACTCCAACACAATTCAATAAGGACAACTCGAATAATTTGGCAAATGGAAGTCTGTTTAATGACAAGTACAAAAAACGGGGAAACAAATGGGAATCAGCAGTGTTGCGATCGCCTGTCTCGCTTCAACTTCCTCGAACTTCAACTTCCTCGAACTTCATGCAAACAGTAACATTTATACTCAAAACTCATCATCATTGACGTCTAACTCTACAAGTTTGTCATGCAATGTAATTGGTTGGAAAAGGTAACTTAAGTATAGGTGCTACATCTGTATATGGTAACAGAGCATGCGGATTGGATAACTCTTATCGGGTGGGCATCTACGCCCCTCCCTCTACATCACACGTGATAGACGTCACCACAAGTAAAATGTCCTATTGGTTCTACTATCTATAGGACCCTAGATAACTTGGTCCATTGTGATTGGGTGGGTTACACCCTAGACATAAATCTCCACTTTAATTAGCAGCATGCAGAATGGGCACCCAGGTGCCTAGTGTCCCAAGATTTACCCTGCCTCCCTTCCATCAATAAGTGCTTTTGGTCTATGTGTCAATTAGTTGGCTGGGTATGACGTCGAAACTGTAGCCTCTTATCTGGAGAGGTTATGGCATCCTTGGTTCTGGGTGACATCAGACGTTGGTAACTCTTCGCGCTTGGCTGGTCACATGTCTGTTCACTGTGAATCTGCTTCAGTTTCCAGCATTTAGTGTATTTGATTCTTCCTTAGCCTCGCCAACTGCCTGGGCCCCCCTTATCTTGACCTTCATGGGGCAGGCTGGTATGCTCTGAAGTTTTGATTCTTCAGAGTTGCCGCTCTCCTCCCTTCCTTAGGTTGACCTTGCATTCCCAGGTGTGAGCTGCTTCTTTGCTGAGTTTCGATTCTGCTCTTCTTTCTGGCTATAACAGGAATATGAAACCTGGCCTGGTAGGCCTCTGGCCGCCTGGGCATACTTCTGCTTACAAAATGGAGTCGCACTTGTATAATGTGCTTTATTGAGGTAGATATATGATTGTCGCTTGCCGCTCTATTCTTCTACTAAGCATTGCAAGCAGTACTGTTTTCTTAGCTCCTTGCGTTCCAAGCCTATTTACACGTGTTAGCTGGTTGGATACTTCCATCTTGTTTTACAGCGATGTTTCCTTACGTTTCAACATCGTCTCTTCTCCTGCATCCATTACATCTATTTTCATAGCTGCTCGCACTGGCGTGTTATCTTTGATTGTCGTTTTCGTTCATCCGTGAGTCTGTCCGGGCCCTCGTGTCATTTCCACTGCCCATCCATTAAGGCTCTTTGGGTCTCTTCGTAGACCGTTTGTAGGTACTCTTAATTTCGTGTCGGCTGCTGGTATGGTTGTCTAAGAAGGTACCGTGCAGCCCATGGTTGTCTGGTTATGGGCGTTTCAACAGGTATGGCCCTTCTGATGTACACTGGGCAGAGTCCACGTGCAGCTCTCTGTTGGTTCACCTGCTCTTCATACATCACGTACCTTGGCGCGTACATTCCTGGTACCTCGAAATGGGGGGCAGGGGTGCAGACCATGTCTGGGACCTCCTCTACACTCCCCCCTCTGGTTGGTTCATCGACCACTTCTGCTTCCTCCTTTGGATTAATCTTTTTTGGTTCTTCTGTGTCTTGTTCGTCATCTTCAGGGTTTGTACAAGCTGGTGTGAATGTGTGTATCTTTGGAGTCCATATTTTTATCACACCTTTCAAGCTTCCTGCTGTTTTTACATGTTTGTCTTTGTTCCAGGTCATTAGCTGGCAATGTCCATTTGGGCTGCAATAGATCCATTTTCCTTCATATTTTCTTTGTTTCCTAGGATACGTAAACTTTGTTCCTTCTGGCGCAAATTCGCTGGCCTTCACAAAGTCTCTTATTTCTTCATCAATCAGGTCTCTGGGCTTCCATCCTGGTTCGACATCTACCATGATTTTCATCCCAATGGCTTTCTTCGCAGTTTTCTGGCACTGTGTGATGATTATCTTGATAACACAGAATCCTAGCAGTATCATTGCTAATAAGGCTCCCAGAAACTTGAATATGTCCGCTATCCATTGCGGGACCCATGAGAACAGTGCTCCAAACCAGCTGTCATCATCCACTTCGTCTGTTTCATCGATCATCTGGTTTCTTAAGGTTGACAGCATACCTACGGCTTCTGTTAACGTTCCATTTTATTCGTCATGCGAAGGTATAAATGTGCAACATGATTCTCCGATTTTTGCGCAAACACCTCCATCCACCGCTGTGATCATGTCAAGTACACATCTGTTCTGGAGGGTCATCAATCGGATTGCTCTCAGTTCTTCTTTGATCGTGTTAAATCCTTTTTTGGTGGTGTTGATGGTCTGCAATAACTCCCATCTGGTTATCTGCAACCATTTAGCATTAACTCCGACTTGGATGTGTGGCAGGAGTAGTGTTGTGAATACTGTTGAGGTGAGGCTAAACAGTCTGTGTTCGTATGGGATTGCATGGAATGCTTCTTCTGATTTGGCAGAAAAGTCATTCTCTGTCTTCATCCGGGATACCAGTTCCACAGATCTCCTCTTCCTTAGATGAGCATCTGCTTTCAGGAAACTGTCAATACTCAAGTCACATTTTGGGATCACTAGTGCGGGAACGTCGACGTTCACTAGTGTGCATATGCCTCCCCAGTTTTTCGGTAGTCTTATATATGCCTTGGATCCACACGCCCAGTAATGGTCCATTATAATTGCGGTCCCTTGCGTCATTCCTGGGGCTTCAAAGATTTGTCCGCAGTTTTGATTCTCTCCCATCTTCCTCGTGCCATTGCTTCTGAAGCATAGTTTCGGGCTTTCCAGTGGTACTATTTGTAAGGGTCCTCCTCTGTCTTCGACCCATGTCAGCAGTTTTACCAGCTTTGGCCATAGAGGTTTGCATAACCTCTGTGAGTTCTCTATCGCTTCTTGGCAGGCTCCAAGGACCATCCAAGCTCGGCAGATTACTACTCCTTCTTCCCATCCATCTGGGGAAACCACTGTTCCCCAAATCTGCATTTGGCCTCTGTTCTTCCAAATTTGAGCCTCTTCTGCAGTTTTCCCTTGGACGTTCAGTCTCGAGTTGATTTCCCATCTCGTTCCTGATCCTTTAACTTCAGGGTTCTCATATCTGATCACGTGATTCCTAGTATGTGCTCTGTTTCCTGTTTTAATGTCCTGGACGTAGCCGTCTTCAACTGGGTAATCCTTTTCAGTGGCCCATATCAATGAGGCGTCTCTCCCCATAAATTGCCCTCTGGTGTTGCACATTGCTACGTGTGACATACAGTGTGCTGTAGGGACATCCATTTCTACAGCCACAAAGATCTTGGATTTTCCCATGCTGTACGGTAGAGGTGCACAGACTAAGCATTCTCCTTCTGATTGTCTTCTTCCTACATTCTTCATGTGTTGGTACCATATGTTGTTTCCTAGATGTGCTGTGCTGTCCAGGTAATCGTTCAGTTCACTGTCGTCTTCATGAGGGCTTCTCTTGATTCTCAGTGTCCTTCTCTAGTTTGCTATAACTATTTCTTTAAATGCATCCATGCTGCTTTTCCACTCTGGGGGTTTCTCTGGCATGCTTCTCAGTGGAGCAGGTTTCATTATCTGTATTGCTGTGGTAGGGGACGATTTTGCATTTTTCTTCCTCTCCTCTTGTATCCTTTTGTAGATCTCCTTTAACCAGCATTGGTTTACCATCTGCCCAACGCGTGGCTGCGTCATGGGCCTGGTGCTTGTTCCTTGCGTTGGAACCGGTGTGCTTGTCGTTATAGTTTCTGTGGGTTTGTCTTTCAGTTCCTCATGCAGTTTCTTTGCTCTAACTATAAACGGGAATAGATGATCAATTAGCATTTGCTTTCTTCCTGTGAATTCCCTTGTGGCTGCTTGAGTCTTTTCGAGTTCTTTTGTTATCTCTTTCTCAGTTGGTCTTTTGCTCATTTTCTCTTGGTATACTTCCACTATTTTCTGGGACTAGTTGTTCGGTAGGCAGTCTTGCACCCTCTGTTGCTTTTGTTCGAGGTTCTGTAGCCATTGACACTTGCCCTGGTTTGTGTGCATCCTGTGTGTGGGTGCGTGCAGTGGTCAGTGCTACATTTTCATTCATTCTGTGCTGACCCTGTCTCAAGCTTTTCTCTTCATTTGTTACCTCAACTGTGTATGAATAACTGCTAATTACATTCAATTTTAGTTTGTTTACTTAACCATCAGGTTTTGTTGGAACTGGAATAACTATGTAGGGTCTGGGTGCTTTATCTGGTGGGTGCAATGAAATTGGAATGCTTCGTGCACCAATAAAGAATGCAGTTCTGATTGTGTTGGTAGTGACAGAAAAACAATAATAATCACTATACATATGCACATTATCGTTTGATAGGACAATTTGCAGCATTTTCTTCCAGGGAAGCAGGGGCGCCCCTCTGTTGGTGGTAGAACCAAGTTACTGTTCTGGGCCCCCATGTTAGAACATGAGTCTATTGTCAGTGTTTATTTCTTTCCACTTACTCTGATCTTGTCACTTAAAATTTTATTGCAAAGTGTCAACTACTTCTCAAGTGTCCCCCTTCTTGCGGGTGACAACGGTAGTCTGTGGTTATGGGATACAGTTCCCTTGCTAGACTATGGAAAAAGGTTAGGCTAATATTTTTGGTAAGTGACATTAATTATGCATCTCAAAAATAGGTAAGTTCCCAGTTCACCTCGCGAACCTGCTTCGGTCCTGAAGATATGCTGGTACCTGTTAAATGTGAAAAGGGAAAACTTGGTAGCAATCGGAAATCAACCCCAAAATTAAAGAAAAAATAAGAAAAAATAAAAATTAAAATTAAAAATAAAAATAATCGTGAACAATAAGAGTGAAAAAAGAAAAGAAAAAATAGAAGAAAAATTAAAACAATACGGTGAAGTTCTCGTTTCTGCTCTTCTCGATCTGTCCCATGGCGAAATATAAAGTACTGTCTCTCTGTCTCCTTGATCTGTTCCACGGCGGAAAGATGAAGAATTGTGTCTCTGTCTCCTCGATCTGTCCCAGGGCGGAAGGTTTCACTGGAATCGCCTCAGGTACTCTCGCTGGAAGTTGGATAGCTCCACCTGGAGCATGATTCCGCTGAGGAGTGTGCCCATATGTGCGACATTGGCTGGATCTCAGATGAAGGTGATGATGTCAACATCGGCAGGTCTCCCCACCATTTCTGGATAGTCCGTGACTAGCTGGAACAGGACATTGTGCGCCAGCTGGCTGTCCTCAGGTGACAGGGACATTTGTCCTGCTTTGCTGGGTCTTGGATCGCAGGCCTTTCTTTTGACGTGAACAGTCTCTGCACTTTCCTGCTGCGTGGATTGCGACCACGTAGTTTAGCTTGATCCACAGTTGGTTCAAGTGTTCAGTGTTTCTTGGATCGCTGATGTACGTGAGGGTATCCGTTGTTCTCCCGACGAGTCCTGGCCATTCCTCTATGATGCGAAAGAAAAGTGTGTACGTGAGTTTGTCAATAGTTGCCTGTGGTGGAAGCATTTGTGTCCTTATTCACCGTATTCAGGCAACTCGGCGAAGGCCTCTGCGAGGACAGTCAGTAGTCGCCGTATAACCTTCTTGTTAGCAGGATCTAGAATGAAGTCTGGGATACTGGTGTCTCTCCCTACAAGTGACAGATATGTCTCTAATACTAATCGAAAGCAGGACAGCACATCCCTTGTGATATTTCTGCTGGGGGATACCATGAGATATGAAAAACAAAGTCTTGGTTTTTCATAATGCTTGAGTGTGACTTGATTCAAAAGTTTGTTGTGGCTTAGATGCGCTTTTCTCTTCTTCACCCTGCAACTGTGATGCACAGAGTGTCCATATTATTGTCCTTTATCACCTTTCTTTTTTGCTTAGAGCAAATGTCCTGTTTAAAAGCCACAATTTTAAAAACAGAGTTCTTTTGTCTTGGCTTTGCTGCTCTTGCGTCCTTCTTCTTCGTCATGGATCTTGTCTGCACGTGCTGAGGTTCTTCCCGTTGTCTGTGGTTTCTTCGCGGTGAGGTGCTACTTGCGGGCTCTCTCCGATATATGGTTTAATGTCATTTAGGAAGAGCCATGCCCTCCTGCCTTGTAGCTTGACGGCTGAAGGAGTGCAGTCCTCCACAATGAAAGGGCCATTAAATCTTGGCTCGTCCCACCTTTTCCTTGTGTGGTTTTTGATCAGCACTGCATCACCATGAAAGACAAGGGGCGCACATAGCCCTTGAACTGAGTCTGTTTCAGCACCTTCAGTTGTGTTTTGTGCTGTGCTGCACCCTTTTCACCGTCGCTGCAGTTGCAGCGTAAGATGATGATCGGAGCCTGGCTGGTTCCGAAGTGCATACAATGCCAGTGGTAGACAGTGCAGCCATCCCTTTTTTAAAGTGAGTTTCAACTTGGCTATCCTCTCTTTTAACAAGCCTTTGAGCCTCTCACATATACCATTACCCTCAGGATGATATGCCAACAAGAACTTGTGCTTTATACCAAGCAACAAGCTGATCCGCTCAAATATTGCATTGACAAAGTGAGCCCCATTATCTGACGGCATTACCTTGCACACCCCCCATCTAAGGAACACTTTCCTCACCAGGAATTTGGCAGCACAGGTCGAGTCTGGGTGTGTACAGGGACCTGCTTCTAACCATCTAGAGAATGGACACACCACCACAATTAAGTACCTGTACCCGTTGCACACTTGAATCATGTCGACATAATCGATATGTAAGTGCTGAAAAGGCCCATTAGGCCGGGGGATGACTCCTCTCACTACTTTTAATGTGTGCCCACCGGTGAATTGCTGGCAGATTATGCAATTCACCATAAAGAATGCAACATGCTCCGCTAAATTCGGTGTAAACCAGTATTCTGCAAGCGTTGCAGCAAGATTTTCTTTTGACATATGAATGGGTTAATGTAATTGCTCCAATGCTATCTTTAGTAGGGCGACAGGCATTACTGGTTTACCAGTGCTGTCTTGCCCCCACAACCCGTCAGAGGGTTTTAAAGAACACCCTCAACGCTTCCATAGATTCATCTCTTCCTGGGGTGCCTCCCCTTGGAGCTCCATTAGTTGAGTCTGCCCCATATTGCTATAGGCTTCTGGTGTGGCTCGTGCTATCATCATATGCTCAGGGGTACGTGCCACCTCCACGTCCATGATTGTTTCACTCTTGGATGCCATACGTTTGGCTTCCGTGTAAGCTTCATGGTTTCCACGTGACACGAAATCCGTCCTTTTGGTGTGGGCGGCACATTTCATGACCGCTATGCCCACTGGGAGCTGTAGTGCCTTTATCAGCCTGTCCAATAAGGCTGCATGTTGTACTGGCATGCCGTCCGCTCGGAGGTAGCCCCTCCTTTTCCAACGTGCTAGTCCTGCATGCACGGTTGATGTCACATAGGCGGAGTCACTGTACACCGTTACTTCCTGATCTGCATGATTCTCAATGGCGAGTATCAACGCCAATAGTTCTGCAGCTTGTGCTGAATAATGAGATGGTATTCATGCACTGACGAGTGCTTGAAACTCTCCATTCGCTATGTGTTTTACCACGGCCACGCCTGTGTATCTTTGTCCATCCTCTTGGTCGATACTTGATGAACCGTCAATGAACACGATCTCACCACCCGCCAGGGCATTTTCCTTTACCCTGGGGATTTCATCATAGAATTCCTCATAGTTTGCACAGTCGTGTATAGGTTCTCCCTCACTGACTGGCTCACCTATGAACATAGCTGGATTTACAGTTTTACATCAAACTATTTCGATCGATGGGTTAGAGATAATCACCTCATAGGCAGACGCTCTCTGAGATGTCAGTGTGCCCTTTGGTTTTTCTAGAATGGCGAATAATGAGTGCTCGACGTATAACGTCATGGAGCATCTCATTACAATGGTTGACGCCTTCTCTATGGCAAACGTGGCGGCAGCTAGAGTTTGTTCGCATGGGAATTGGCCTCTCATAACCGGGTCCGGACTCCCACTGTAGTACGCCAAGGGTTTTTACCCCAGTGAGGTTCTCTGAGCGAGCACTGCCGTCATAACGCTGCCATCAGTGCGTGAGAACAGGTAGAATTCCTCGGCATAATTAGGAATCCCGAGAACTGGGGCCTTACAAATTGCCCCCTTGAGTTCTGCAAACCCCTTCTCCATTGCCTCAGTCCATTCAATCTTTTCCTTTGTCGCCTGGGCCTTCCTTAGGGCCTGAAGCAAGGGCTTGTTATAGGAGCTGTAATCGAAGACCATGCTCTGACATAGTTGCACAGGCCTCGGAAGCTTTGCATTTGCATTATCGTGAGTGGCTTGGCCGTGTTCATGATAGCTTCAGCCCTTTCTGGGGTTACCTTTTTCCCTCGTGTGAGATTAGCCGGCCTATGTACAGCACCTCTTGTTGACAGTATTGTAACTTTTCCTTGTCAACTTTATATCCCTTCTCAGCCAGTATAGTCAGTAGCTGGATAGAGTCGTGCCTGCATTGCTCTTCAGTGGTGCTGTGGATCAGAATGTCATCTACATACTGCAAAACAACACTGTCTACCGCAATATTGCTTAGGTCCATTTGCAGGACTCTATTGAAAATGGACGGAGACTCACAATACCCCTGTGGAAATCTCGTGCTCTTCAGACGCATTTGTCTGAAAGTGAACAACGTCAGATCTTGCGAGTCACGGTGCAATGGGATTGAGAAAAAAGCATTTTTCTTCAAGTCAATCACCGTGAAATATTTTGCCTCCCGTGGGTATGTTGCATAGAATTGTAGATGGATTAGGGACTAGAGGGAACTCAGCTTCGACTATGTTGTTTAATGCTCTTAAATCTTGGATTAAACGCCAAGACCCTCTCTTTGATTTCTTGACGGGGTAAATCACAGTGTTACAGGGCGATTCTGATGTCACTAGGATGCCCTGCTCCATCATGGCGGAAATTGTCTTTGCAATCCCTTCATCCGCTTCTCTGGACATGGGATATTGTCGTGCTCTTGGTAAAATTGCTCCTGGTTTTAGTTTAATTTTCACTTCTCCTGTCCCCTTCAGGAGGCCTACATCATAGGGTCCTGCAGTCCATACTGTGACAGGTACTTGGGAAATGTCATCATCAAAGTATTCTGGACGTACCAGTGCCAACATCATTCTCTGTGGCACCTCTCGTTTGATCATTTTGACCCAAACTATGAGACTGACTTCCACCCTGGTCTCTTCTAGGTCAGGGTGTTCTTCGAACAGATCATCATCGGTGACGTCAGTCACTCGATACCCTTCTTCAATGGCAATAATTGCACGCCATTGTCTGCCTTCGTCATCATACCCTTCGACCAGAGCTACATTCCCTCGCACTGCGGCAGTGTGTATCATTAAGGGAAATACTTGTCCCTCTTCTACATGCATGGGCATTCTTGGTCTGAATAGGAATTCATCAGGGGTTCTCATAGTTCTATCTGTGAGGCCTGGCAATCCTGCCATCAGCAAACGCACACCATACGCGAAGACTTCAGGCTCTAATGGTATAGCTCTCATTGCTATGCGCCCAGAGTATGCTCTGATTACTTCGCACACGTTCAAATAATGCATTCCTGGAGTGGAGCATACTATGCCATCCTGCGTAAATGAAATTGTCATATTCAACTTTGTCATTAAGTCCCGACCCAAAATGTTTACTGGGGTCTGGCGTGAATATAATAAGGGTACATTCATCTCTCAATCCCCCACAGAGATTCGGAGATTGTCCGTAAAGGAAACGCTACTGTGAGCTCCTGTGAAATTCTGAGTATCTATGGCCTGGCCAGACAAGAAAAACTTGCCTTCTCGTATGCACGAGCGCGTGGCACCCGTGTCAACTAAGAAGGAATATTCTTTCCCCCTATGACGACATTTACCCTTGGTTCCCTGTTAGGGTCTGGTGTCACTGATAGGATAGAGCACATCAGAGTTCCCTGTGAGCTGTCCTATTGTATATATAAGTTCGGTCCACTGTACACTTGTGGATTTCCTCCATTTCCAGGGTTAACTCCCCCACCGGAGTTAGTTCCCTGAGGCCGTTGAGCTAGTGCTTGTTGGGTTTGCCCCTGTGGCGTGCTCCCCAGTTGGTATCAGGTAATAAAATTGCGGCAAAAATGTCACGGTAAAAAAAAATCGTGGCAAAAATGCCGTGGTTTCACCAGTAAAGGTATGCCCCATTATACCATTTAAGGGAAGCGGGGGCTGCGGGGGTGTCCCCGCTCTCCTTAAATGGTATAAAGGGTCCAGGGGTTGCGGGGGTGTACCCCGCATCCTTTACATGGATTTGCGGCGGAAAAACCACTGAATTTTTGCCGCGATATTTTGTAATCACAGCAATTTTTGACACGATTTTATCACATGGAACCCCCCAGGTTCGAGGGTTGAACCCCTCGTTGCATACCTTGCTGCAAGCCTGGTGCTTGCTGCTGCACTGTGCTGTTCTGTGCACCGCCTTGTTGTGGGACGGCAGGCTGATTCACCATGCTTGTTCCCATTCCTTGGCCATTTTGCCACATGCCTTGGCTTCTGCATGCACCCGCCACGTGCCCTGTCATTCCACACAGCGAACACACACAGGCAGTGGTCGGGCCATCTGTCCATTTGGCGTATCTGGACTGCCCATCTGTGCATTTTGATAGCCACCTTGATTATTCTGAAAACCTCCCAGATTACTTTGAAACTCTCCCTGATTACTCTGCCATCCTCTTCCTCTAAATCCCCTACCCCTCGGTTAAAATCCCACACTACCCTGGTTATTCTGCGATGGGTTAGTCACTTGTTGTGCGCTTGGTTCAGCTAGGCTTGTCAACATGGCTCCTTCTAGAGCATACTTTGAGAGTTTCTTTTGCACCAGCTTTGCTTCTTCACCCTTGCGATTTGCCTCCTTTTTTCGATTCTTTTTTTGCAACAATCTACAATAGTGTGCAATTGTCAACTGTATTTCAGCCCAAGGTTTAGCTTCAACTCCTACCAATTTCTTGAGCTGTTTTTGCACCGAATCAGGCAACCCTTGGCACAATATATGGTAGAATACAGGGATAGATTTCATCCAAGATTCATGCGTTTCGAGCACCCATGCGTCTTGAAAATTCTGGATCCTCTGAGTCCTTGATTTTTCGAGTCATTATGGCTCCCATGTCAGAAGTGTCTGGGTACAGTACTCGTAGCACCTTCCACACTGCTGCTCTACAGTTATTAAATGACGCTCCGTCGTGGGTAGTGTTAATTATGGTTACCCCAGGGTACCCAGCTCATTTCAATACTTCATCAGCCCTTTCACCAAGTATGGCGATCAATGGCCCCTTAATGTCCCCTATAGCTAAGGTGACACCCCCTGTCATTTTTTCTAACTCATGTATCCACTTCCCGGCTCCCGAAGTCAGCATTGGAAGCTTGTTTTTCAGGTTATCCTGGCCCATGTGTGGCCATTGAATATATTGTGGTCTTGCTCCCCCTTTTTCTAGCAATGGGAACTGGAATGCACAGTCTTCCTTCTCTTTCCCCATAGCTCTCCTATCAATTGCCTGGGTAACATTCCCGCATCACCGTCTACCTGGCTGTGTCCTGAGTCGGTCTACATAGGAAGGTGCTGGCACCCCCCTCTGACCGTGGGGTTTTCCCTCATGTTGGCCAGGCTGCGCGGCAGACTTCGATGCCCTAGGTGCGGACTCTCTGGCGTCTGACCATTGTACCCCTTGGTCCCTTGGGAGCCACTTTTCTCGCCGTCTCCCTTATTCGTGTGCCTCGTCCTCCGTCTTCTCATCAGAGTCGGAGGCTGATTGTTCCCAGTTCATGCAACTCCTTTCATCTTCTTCGTTCTTACTAATTTCTAGCCTATCTAGGGACAGTCCCCTGCTCCCAATACTTCGGGTGATATCTTCAGTGTCATATAGCTGAGTGCTTTCTAAGCGCTCATCTTCCCTTCCCCCTTGGGAAATTTGTTCCAGCCCCATTATATCATATATTTTATCAATCGTTTCCCCGATGCTTCTGGTGTCGAAGTCATCTTCAATATTTGTCCCACTTGTACCTCGTACTGAATCGTTCGCAGGAAAGAATTCTTCTATGTCTTCCCATTCTACAACAGGATTGGGTTTTTTAACTTCCCGCTCCAAATATTCAAGATCCCGTGCCATCTGTCTGCGCTTACGTTCTATTTCCTCATCGACTTTGTTACGCTTCCTCGCTTCTTCTCTAGTCTTATCTTCTTCCCTTCTCCTTTCATTTCTACGTTCCTTTGCCCTTCTAACTTCCTCATCTTCTCGTCTCTTTACTCTCTTCTCACTCTTTGCTCTTCTCCCAACTTTTGCATGTTCTGCCTGTACTTTTCATAGGCTGCGTGTTGTGTGCGACTGAGTATTATTCCTTGCTCTTCACGATACAGTTGTTCTCTCCTCAGCCTATCCTTCCTTTTTGTTCTCCCGTCCCTTATTTCCTATACTTCTTCTTTTCCTTTCTTTGTGTCTCATCTGACTTCTCTCTTGGTCTCACATCATCACTTCCTTTCCCATCAAGTTTCAACAATATCTGTCCTCCCATCCATTTGTCTTTTGCGAATGCTATCTCATCTGTTCTACCTTTGCTTCCTTTCCATTTCATTCCCTCTCTCTCAATGAGAGGTGCACAACTCTGTGCCTGGTCCTTCCTTTCATCATCGCGTCGCTCCTCGTCCCTCGGGACTGCGGAGGTAAGATTAATTTCCTGATTCTTCCCCTTGATTTCATCACTACTATATGTAGGTAACTTGTATGCTGTGTTGCTATACCCCGTGGCTGCCTTGAGTTCTCTTAGCGGATAAAGTCCCTCTGACTTACTTCCCTCAATGATTGGCTCAGGCGGGGCTGGTGGCGCGGTAGGCATCTCACCCCCCTTCGTGCATACGTTTAATATCCAGTCTGCGTGTGGTTCTTCCTCCTTCATCTGTTTGAACATCTTCCACAGTTCTAGAACAGCGAGGCATTTCTCTACCTTTTTGCCTGTGTATGTGGCATGTAGATAAGTCGTCATATGCTCTAAGATGGCTTTGGATAGGGACCCATTCTGTGGCCATGGCATAAACATCTTGTGGGCGGTACCCTTAACCCACTCAGTGCTGTACTTTTTAAGCTTGAGTGCATGTTTAGGTAACTGCTTAGATAAATGTGCGAGTGGGGTAATATCCTCCATTTTTCAAATTTCGTTACCATTCAATGTTTTATGCAGTCTCAACACGTTCACCTGTATGAGCGAGCACCAAATACGCAAGCTCCAATCCAATCCTTTCCACCAAAATTTTATATCACCAGTTTACTTAAGACCAACAATCCATTGGCGATTCCCTCTTAGTTACAGAATTGCATAAAACCCCAAACTTCATTTCAACCAATCAATGATACTGTTCTTTACATTTGACATATAACAGGACAGCATGACAGACATTTGACAGACTAGAAGGACACCAGCTGGACACACATATACCTGCCTTCTAATCAATACCCCGACATGGAGTTTAAACGAACCCCTTTGGTGCCGTCTTTAATCGTCACCGTAGTCTAATTGTCCCCCATTATGTGGGCTCTGAGTTCACGTTTCTTCTGACCGCTATATTAAAGTGCAGGAACAAGACGAATCCTTACTTTTTCATCTCAAGTGTCCTTCCAGGTATCCTTTGTTTTCTCTCGGATGTCCCCCCAGTAACCACTTTTTCTATCGGGTGTCTATCCCGGTAACCACTTTTTCTCTCAGGTGTCTATCCCGGTAACCACTTTTTTCTCTCGGGTGCCCTCCCAGTAATCACATTTTTCATCCCTTATACTCGAGTCATTAACCCCTTATATATATATACAGTCTTCTCTACTTCTGACTATTTTATTTTTCTCCGCCACCCTCCGTTACCTTTCCCTTACTTGTTCTAATGCCTACAAGACATTTGCCAAAGTAATGAGTTTACTGTTTCACTCACCGCTCGCATCTTTTCCTCTCTGGAACCTCGGGATCACCGCCCCTCCTTTTCCAGCCTCTTGCGGTCTTTTCATCCGATTGGCTGCCCGTGGGAATGAGAAGGGTTATGCTTTGAAAGGCAGGTTCCTTCAGACCCACTGCAGATTTTATGGACTTACACTATCATTGTCCATGGGAAGCTTCTCAGTCTACTTAGCCGAATGGCGAAAGGACTCGTGATATTGCCGAAGGCCTAGAGTTACTTTGTGGCGTCGGTCTATGGGTGTCTTAGTATTAATTAATCAATAGTTGATGGTCGAAACCATCCTCGCGCTACCAAGTGTACAAGAGCGGCGGAGCATCCTCTGACGGGCCCATAGGTCAGAGCTCACCCTCTAGTACCTGTAAGGCAAGATAGCTGCACCAAGTGAGGAATGGGGGTGCAGGATTCACTTACTTCAACACAATTCAATAAGGACAACTCAAATAATTTGGCAAAGGGAAGTCTGTTTAATGACAAGTACAAAAAACGGGGAAGCAAATGGGAATCAGCAGTGTTGCGATCGCCTGTCTCGCTTCAACTTCCTCGAACTTCATGCAAACAGTAACATTTATGCTCAAAACCCTTCATCATTGACGTCTAACTCTACAAGTTTGTCATGCAATATAATTGGTTGGAAAAGGTAACTTAAGTATAGGTGCTATATCTGTATATGTTAACAGAGCATGCGGATTGGATAACTCTTATCGGGTGGGTGTCTATGCCCCTCCCTCTACATCACACATGATAGACGTCACTACAAGTATGACGTCCTATTGGTTCTACCATCTATAGGACCCTAGATAACTCCATTGTGATTGGGTGAGGCACACCCCTAGACATATATCTCCACTTTAATTAGCAGCATGCAGAATGGGCACCCAGGTGCCTAGTGTCCCAAGATTCACCCTGCCTCCCTTCCATCCCTTCCATCAATCAGTGCTTTTGGGCTATGTGTCAATTAGTTGGCTGGGTATGGCCTCGAAACTGTAGCCTCTTATCTGGAGAAGTTATGTCATCCTTGGTTCTGGGTGACATCAGACGTTGGTAACTCTTCGCGCCTGGCTGGTCACATGTCTGTTCACCGTGAATCTGCTTCAGTTTCCAGCATTTAGTGTATTTGATTCTTCCTTAGCCTCGTCACCTGCCTGGGCCCCCCTTATCTTGACCTTCACGGGGCAGGCTGGTATACTCTGAAGTTTCGATTCTTCAGAGTTGCTCTCCTCCCTTCCTTAGGTTGACTTGAGATTCCCAGGCGTGAGCTGCTTCTTTACTGAGTTTCGATTCCGCTCTTCTTTCTAGCACTAGCAGAAATATGAAACCTGGCCTGGTAGGCCTCTGGCCGCCTGGGCATACTTCTGCTTACAAAATGGAGTCGCACTTGTATAATGTGCTTTATCGAGGTAGATATATAATTGGCGCTTGCCGCTCTATTCTTCTACTAAGCATTGCAAGCAGTACTGTTTTCTTAGCTCCTTGCGTTCCAAGCCTATTTACACGTGTTAGCTGTTTGGATACTTCCATCTTGTTTTACAGCGATGTTTCCTTACGTTTCAACATCGTCTCTTCTCCTGCATCCATTACATCTATTTTCATAGCTGCTCGCACTGGCGTGTTATCTTTGATTGTCGTTTTCGTTCATCCGTGAGTCTGTCCGGGCCCTCGTGTCATTTCCACTGGCCATCCATTAAGGCTCTTTGGGTCTCTTCGTGGACTGTCTGTAGGTACTCTTCATTTCGTGTCAGCTGCTGGTACGGTTGTCTAAGAGGGTACCGTGCAGCCCATGGTCGTCTGGTTATGGGCGTTTCAACAGGTATGGCTCTTATGATGTACACTGGCCAGAGTCCATGTGCAGCTCTCTGTTGGTTCATCTGATCTTCATACGTCACGTACCTTGGCGAGTACGTTCCTGGTACCTCGAAATGGGGACAGGGGTGCAGGCCATGTCTGGGACCTCCTCTACACTAGGAAGGAGTTGCAAGTCAAGGAGGGTGATGTTGTCTGGGTAAAAAATCCTTTGCTAATGTTTTCTGTTCTAATGTTTTTTTGCCTTCATTTAATGTTATTGTACCTTATGTTGTTTGTAGAGTAAGGGGAGAAGATATGTTGTATCTTGTATTATGGCGCATGTGGAATGTTGTTCCATGTTCATGGATCAACATTCCACAAAGGCCAGTTAGTTTGCCTTTTGGGTGCCTGGTGGCGGCTTACCTGCTCTGGGTCCAGAATAAAGTAGTAAACTACCTTACCGTGCCTCATTTTACTTCACATACCTCGCCTTGGCTATCAACTCTCTCTCATGAATCTTATCTCATCTCTCACTCCCTCTACTTGGATTTGTTTCAGACCCGATCTCCCCAACCGTCCTGGATACAAATGCTTGTTAGGTCAACGCCCCCCCCCCAGAACCTCAAATGGTGAATCTCCTGTAATCGCGTGCGGCAGCAACTGGTACTGAAACACTGCCTTGATACAATCCTCTCATGTGCCAACTTCAATTCTAATGGCATCCATTCATGTGCCATGTAACCTTTCTACACAGTCATTACTCTGTGGGGCCATGATCTGACAAAAAACGAATGGGAAAACCCTCTTTCCTAAACAGTAGCTCAAGAAATCTGATTAAACTACTAGATGTGATATCACTTACTACACTTACTTCAGTCTACATGGGAAGTATGTCCATAACCCCAACAATATAGACATTCCTTGTGCCTCTTATGTTGAAGGAACCTAACAGATTCAAAGCAATCTCTTCCCACAGCAACTACAGAACTTCCCTCATTTTCATGGGAGGCATGTTGGTTTGAAGTCTTTTATTACTCTGCACACACACATTACATACCAATACATTATCTTTCACATATCGTTCTTCTCCAGGCCAACAAAAATCTGCACAAATCAAAACTTTGGTCTTTCCATCCCCCCAAATGACCCTTGTGTCCTAGTTCTACAACACTATCTCTCATCCCTGAAGGCACAATCAAGCGGTAACCTTTACACAAGTACCCCCCATCCATAGACAGCTTGTCTCTAACTCTCTTTTACTCTTTAACTTCCACACTTTCCCACTCACTGATCCATTTGGATCAGATCAGCTTCTTCACCTTTTGATAAACCTCATCATCTGATATCATCTGATAGGTTATTTATAACGCGCTTAATACCCAGAGGTTTCTAAGCGCGCACCCGTGGGCACGTTACTGCTGAGCTATCCTCCGGAGACTGAGCACATGCCTCATTCCGCTCACTTTGTCTAACACTCGGCTGCATCTGAAAAATATTCGAAATCCTGTCATTTCCTTCATCGTTCTATTCACCAGCATTACTAACTTCAACCACTGCCATTCTAGAGAATGCATCAGAAACCACATTACTTTTAACCAGAACATGTTTTCACAAAAAATTGCAATCTTTGCCCACTTCTCAACCACTTCATAATCCTTCTGGACACTCCTTCCAGACCCCCTCTGTTGAAGATGCTTACTTTTGGCCTATGATCAGCCCTCAACAAAAAATGTATTCACCAAAGATACGTCTTGACTTTTTCTATGGCCCATACACATGCAAGAGCCTCCCTCGATATCACAAATTAGCCTGTTTCCTCACTCTTGAGAGTTCTGGGGGTGAATGGAATTGTGTGCACCTGTCCAGCCTCCTACTGCATGAGTACTGCACCTAAACCTGAATCACTGGTACACCACCTTCATGAAACTCTCTTTAAAACCAGACAACACCAGTGCCTGCAAAACATCCAACTTCACCTACAATTATTCTCTCTCACATGCCTCAGACCACATGAAAGACACTCCCATCCTTGTAAGCTTCCTCAGATGCTTATTCTTGTCCAACAGATTCTCAATAAACTTACTATAAAACTCGATAAGTCCCAGAAATGCAGCCATCTCTGGTTTTATTTTCTAGGCTCTGTATTGTCTCTGATGGATGCTAGCGTATCATACTTGAGTTGAATCCCACATCCAGAAATCCCATATCCCAAATATGTCAATCTGAATTTCCTACATTTGCACTTTTCCAGTGCTATGCTGAGCCCTCTTCCTTCAACACTCACAAAACTCTTCTAAACCTATAGTTGTGCTCTTTCTTACTCGTCCACCAGACCAACACATCATCCTGATAGTGCATCAAACCGCTCTTCCCCCAACAACCTGTACATGAATTTATGGAACGCACTAGCTGTGAACACCAGTCGAAACGGCATCCGTCTGCAATGGTAAAATCCCAAATGGTGTTATAAACGCCATCAGGTCCATGGAATCGGCATGCAGTTCCATTTGATGGTATGATGACTTTAAGTCCAAAAAGGAGAACTTTTGCACACCAGATACACTCAACAGTAGTTCATCAAGTTTCAGGAGAGGAAATCTCTGAGCCGCCACATTCTGTTCAGGCTTCTGTGGTCTATCCATAGTCGCACAGCACCACTGGCCTTCCATACCACAGCTATCGGCCTGACCCACTTGGAAGCCTCAATAGCTTTTATCACCCCTGCTTTCTCCATCCTCTACAATTCTCCGCCTCCTCCCTCAAAGCCAATGGGATAGGCTGCAC
Source organism: Ambystoma mexicanum (assembly GCF_040938575.1). Taxonomy (NCBI): domain Eukaryota; kingdom Metazoa; phylum Chordata; class Amphibia; order Caudata; family Ambystomatidae; genus Ambystoma; species Ambystoma mexicanum. Next base: position 1,096,260,312 of record NC_090929.1, read on the forward strand.
ACTGGCAACAAATGGTAATGCTCCCCCCTTGAGTTTTATGCGATGGGCAAAGCCCTTTAAGACATCATGGGCCTCATTACGAGTCAGGCGTTAACTGAGGCGGTAAAACCGCCTGGTTAACGCCGGACTTGTATTACCATTCCGCCTCCGTGATTCCCGGAATTACCGGGGCATTACAACCCCGGTTTTCCGGGAATCACGGAGGCGGAATGGTGTAAATCCCCATTCCCATTGAGTCCTATGGGACTCAATGGAAATGGGGATCATGGAAACACCGGCAGCATCTCGTAATGCTGCCGGTGTTTCCTCGTCCGCCTGCATGCGGGAGGTGTTAAACCCGCCAGGTCAGACCTGGCGGGAACATCACCTCCCGCCTGCAGGGGTCGGACTCAGGCGGTCCAGAAACAACGGTGGCGGCGGGTTTACCGCCACCGTTATTTCCGGACCGCCTGGGTCGTAATGAGGCATCTTGTCTTTGAACACCTCTGGGCACCAAGGAGCCACATCTCTATTAATTATTCCTGTTTCATCAGCATCCTCCCGTGCCTCAAGCATCATCAGTACTTGTTCTGGATGCAGTAGCTCCAACTTTATAGGCAACTCTGCCTTGTCATCCCAAGAAAGCAACACCCCCGCTTCCCAAGCCACATATACCCTGCCAATGACTTCTCATCATCTGAATTGAAGAACAGCTTCAAATTCCTCCACAATGTCAGTAGAGACATCTCCATAGGCATTGGCCCTTATCCCAGGTTCCTTCATTGAACTGCACTTGAACTTACTCCTCCAGTTCTCCAGACTGATCAGGGTATAGTCCACCCCACTGTCGATCAACATGGGAACAACCACCTCACTGATTTGAATATCAGCATGTGGCTTCTTTCACTTGAGCATGCCAGATACTGCTCTGACTGAAGACACTACTTATCTTCATTCAGCAGTGTCATTATATATGCTGCCCTCAGGGATTTCACACACCATTCCTGCAGCTCCCTTAAAATTCTTGCAGCATCTGGCCACAGTCCCGGCATATGATGTGAACAGTGATACACTCTCCATCACTCGCCAGATGGTTGAGGCTCCCACAATGATAACATCTTCTTCCTCCTGTACGCCATACCCCTACCCTACCCTGCATGGCATGGCAGGGTAGGATAGGGGAGTGGAGTACAGGAGGAAGAAGATGGGGATGCCCTTTTGTGCTTCTACCCTGAAATCCATCATCTCTGCTAGCCTTGTTCCTCTGTATCTTCTCTTACTATTGCTTCTCTGCAGGGATATTGCTTGCATATCTGCTTTGTTGATAGAACCATCATATGTCTTGCTGGCACCATCTGTGTGAAGCTCCTTCATGCAGCTCTCTATATGTCTAATATTTTTTGCAAACTTATTTTGGCTCTGTCCAGCATGGGGTCCCTTTCTCTGCACAGTTCTTCTCCTATCTTATTGTTGATGCACTTCACCATCAACTGGTGGCGAATGTGCTCTTCCTCACAATGTCCAAAACGACATTTTATAGCCAGCCCTCACAGTCCTTTAACAAACTCTGCAATGCTCTCGCCATGTTTCTGTTCTCTGAGGGCAAAGTGACAGTGATACAACATTTTATTCTCCTTCACCTCGTAATGCTTGTCCATCTTGGCTGTGCTTATATCCAACTGTGTCAGTTCACCCATCTCGACACATTCAGGTAGTGTTTTGAATCTCTTTTCCAGCTGGACCAAGGCAGTGATACAACAGTGCCTCTTTCCTTTTACTCATATAATTAGTACCATGTACTGTCAACACATACTTCATGAATCCTTCTTTCCACTCTTTCCATTTAGTAAGCAATTATCCAGGTGAGGACAGGAATAACATAGGGCCTGGTATGTTTGCCATAATCTATAAATGAGTTACTAATACTTTATGTTCATGCTCTTGGCATTTGTCACCTTGTTCACAGGGACAAATGCTTGTTTATCTTCTTTGTAAGGTCCAATGAAAGAAAATCCTCTCAGATTATCAGACAATTGTGCTACAGCACGCTCCATTGTTTGTGTGTGAGTGTCCTTTTCTGTCGCTACATTTCATGAGGAAGGGCAACGCCAGTGAGCGCAGCACCGACAATGGAGCCCTTCAGCATCTTACGTAGCTAAGCAACAGATGCGTCAACTCCTTATCATGTCTCTCATTGCCAGGTAACAGCAGGCAACACAGGATGTCATTGCATCATTGGATCATGCGCTCAGTGCGTACATGCATGTCTACACTTCTAGGGGGCATCCAGTGTCTTCATTCTCTCGTGCACTGCCCAGCCCGTACCCCTACCTTCCTTGATGTTACTTTATCCACAACTGCTACTTCAGGCCAACGAGAATATCAATCCACCAAAACCAACCAAAATCTGTTCCCTTGCCCTAAACCTTCATAAGGACCTAGAATATCGATTCCAAACTCCATCCTCATTCATTTAGGCACCAGAATTGGATGTGATGGTAATTCAGTTGTGACCAAATTCTTATCACAGCTCACACAAGGTGCACACAAATGTGCCATCTGTTCTATTTGTGAGCCCATCACCGGCCACCAATATCTCTCCCTTACTTTACTTTTAGTTGTAGTGATCCTGGCATGATTGATTGATAGTTTATTTGTATAGTGCCTATACACAATGTGTGACCCTCATCCAACAAATGAATGACCTGTACTGTCATCCGTTCAGGAGGTATCACTTTACATCCTCTTATAATCCATCCATTCTCAATAGATAACTCTTGCCTAACCATACAATATCCTTTATACTTCTCTTCCAATGTGCATTTCTCAGGCCATCCCTTAGTAATCCTTCCACCACTTTACTTAACACTTCATCCTCTCTACAATATTCTTCCAATCTTCACTTCTTAAAGTTCTATTATGACATACACATGTTCTTCTACTTATTCAACAATCTCATCTGCAGTACAAGTCGGAAAAGGCAGCATAGACAAATAATCAGCCACAAGACAAATAATCAGCCACACAAGTTCTCCTTCCTGACAAATATTCGGCAATACAGTTATATTCCATTAACCTTAATCCTGATTTAGCGATTCTTTTGTATCGCTTTTGACAATCCTCTCACCATCAGAAGTTCTATCAATGGTTTGTGATCCGTTCTGATTACAAATTCCTCTCTCCAAACATATTGGCCCTCATTACAACTCAGGCGTTAAGGGTTTAACGGTGCCGTCGGCGCCGTTAAACCCTTAAAGCCTGATTACAAGTGTCCCTTTGCGGGTTGGTGTTTAACGCCTGCTTTTAGCAGGCGTTAAAAATCCAACCCGCAAAGGGACTTTGGAGCTAATTACGGCACCGTAATTTACAGTGCCATATTTAGCGCCTTCCCCATTCCCATTATGCCCTATGGGGGCAAAAATGGGAATGGGGAAGGGCAAATGGTGAATGGGGAATTACCGCCCCACTCACCTTGGAATGGGGCGGTAATTCCGCCATCCACCATGGCGGAATCGTAACCTTAGCGGCATGGCCCATGGTGCTAATAGCACCATGGTCCTCCGCCAAGGTTGTAATGAGGGCCATTGTCTAAAAGGCTCTGCTCCCCAACAACATGCTAACAATTCCCTTTCTATAATGGAACAACATGTCTGAGTATCAGTCACAGCCCTTGGCGCAAACATTATTATCCTCTGAACAATCCCCATCCTTTGGAGATAATATTGCACCCAAACCTTTACAACTTGCGTCTATCATAACTATGGCTTTCCTTCCTGGTAAAAATCCTTATAATAAAGATGCTCCTATTATACTCCTGTTAATCTCCTTCATAGCTTGGTCTGGACCTCTGTCCATTCAAACTCTGCATTTATTTCATAAGCTACCTTAAAGGTTGAGTACTCTCTGAAAACCGTTGTACGCATGTATTGTAATGCTCTCCACCTGTATCCACTGTGGGATGTACTAACCCACTAAGCTCTGCCCTGCGACGTCACTGTGTGCTGGTGGCACCAGAACCAGCAAAATGGCCGCCAAAAGCCCTATGCGCGCTAAACCTAGGAAAATTGCGCTGTGAAACCAGAAAGTTGGCTGCCAATCTACATTGCCTGTGTCAGTGGTGGAACAGGAGACCACACTGCTAAAACCTGTCATTGGGCTGCCGACAGAGTGCAAATGGAAACTTCATGAAAGGCAGTTCTTTATTGCAATTTAACCCAAAGGTGCTCTGAAATCCTTTTTTCCTTGGCTGCTGAAATTGCAAAATAATGGTTCAAAAACATCAGAAAGGTCCAACATCCTTCCCGGGTGTTACCCATCACCATATTTAAGGAATTCATATAAGCACACAATGTCAGGAGAATCATAATCCATCATAAGAATATATATATTAAAAAGTGTACTTGTCTGTGAAACTCTGTAAAATATGGGCTCAGTACCGTTGGCCGCCTGTATGAAAGATGTCATTGAATTTACACTGGAAGTTTAAACTTGTGCAGTTAAAATCAAATGGTTGGAATTAAGTTACTTGCCATCAAAAACAATCTAGGTTGCAACTATTTAATCTCTATGTTTAAAAAGACTGGAATTAGGGATCTGTTTGCCTGTTTAGAAAAATATATGTTTCTTTCAACTAAGAGAAATGTAACAATTGACTTCCAAGTAAATCTGATGCAAGCCAAAGAGCTTCAAAGCAAATTCCACACTTGCCCCAACAAAAGGCATCTTTCCTGCTTCTCATCAAAGCCCAGGAACTCCCAGTTAGGTGTTAATGAAGAGGGGAGGGATTTTGCTATGCTGCTCCTGGAAGAGACAAAGGGCTTCCTTGGCTGAAAAGAATATGCAGATGCAAGTGTCAACAGAAACCCCTGCCAGAGGAAAGAGGCAGGGATTGGGGGCGGGACAGACAGTGTTGTATATTCTGAAAACACAGAAAAGTATATTTTGGAAAAGGACTGACACAGGACTGTGTGAAATTGTAAGAATTGTAAAACTACAGTATTGTTAATATGAACATTCTGGTCAAGTCTTAAAAGTACTCTGAACTCTGTGCTATGTTCAGGGACATAACTACAGAATCTGTAGTTTTGTAGCAATTGTGGTGATGCCAGAAACATGAAACTTCACATGATTATGCCCAGATATCATGCGCACATATGTGTAAAATTGGGGATAAATCCGGCATTGGGTACCAGGCCAAAAGTGCAAAAATTGCCAAATCTAGACCCAAGCTCTCACCGTGCTGGGGCTTGGATGAATACTTGCTCCACCAAATCTGTGATATCAATATGCTATTGCTAGCAAGTTTGTAAGATTGTAAATATGTAAAAATGTCTTGTATGAAAAATAGATTTCCTGTGCAGAAACAAAGGGGAGGTTCTCCCTGGATCATAAAACACAGCGTCATGATGACACACTGTTTTCTTCTCAAATCAGGGAAGAGGAAAGACCCTAACCAATAGAATACCAATAGAATACCTAGGGGGTGCCTAGCATAGTTCAGCATACCCACCCCTTTAGAAAATACATAAATAGAGATAGCTTAGGACCTACACACATTCACCCACCATCCAATTGCTGGCGGTGTACTTTGCAAGAGAAATCCATATTCCAGATTCCAGACTCCAGGCTCCATAACTTTGAAAGCAGAAAGGCCCATTTCCAAAGCTGAACCCTTCTCAGCTTGCCCTTTAAAAATCCTGAAACCAGATTTGACCCCAGACCTCTAAGGGGAACCCAAAATAACAGCCTGGCTGTGCTGTGCTGCTTTCTTGCTCAAAACTATTGCCAGAATCCCAAGATCCAAACCAGTAAAGCTTGCTGTGACCAGATAGCTGCGAACCAGAACCTGTGAGATCCAGTCCAATCCCGCCGTGCAGTGTTCAGAGTGCCTTGCTGATTGCAGAACAAGAGTGCCTTGAGTCCAGTCCATTGTGCTAGCAGAATTCCAGTCCAGAAATCTTTGACCAGATCCCTGACGGGTTCATTCCAAACATTGGTAGTGAATATCCATAGCATAGTATTGCTTCTAGCATATGTATTATCCATAGGTCAATCTATCCAAACCCATTCTATTCTATCCAGAACTGCATTGTTAGAATCTTTTGTTTTACCTGAACTCTTTCTCGCATCCCTATAGTCCTTTGGTAATAGTAGTGTTAACAATCATCTTTGCGCTAATATATTTTCTGAAGAAAGGCGAGCGTCTCAGCAGGCCAAATCAACCAGTGATATCCAGGGCTGGTGGTTCCGCTGAAGTGTAGTTTGCGGCTTCATAGTCTACTCCTAGTGTAAAGAAATCTTGTATGGCATTTTAAAAAGCGCATCTTTCTTTTGAAAATTTTGACTCTTTCTGAAAACGACCTCCACAAAAACCTTCATAACTTCTTCACTGTGTATGCTAGAAATTTAAGTGTCTACTTGAAGCTAACATCCTCAGCTTTCCAACAAACCCAAAACTGCATCCCAACTCCTTATAGTTATTCCGCAATTGCGCATACCGCGCGCGGAAAAGCTTGCCGCAAATTTCATTTGGCTCAAATGCCTCACGTGTGAAATAGCTGTTCATTACATCTGACCTCAGAATTAAGTTTTCAACTTGCTAGTTATTCAATAATCATTGCTAGTGTTTGTTTGATACCATACAAAGCGGCTCCCACTAGCATTGAAACCATTTTAGTGAATTCAATCCATTTTCAGTGTTTTTACCATTCATGCAAAGCCAACTTTAAAACTATTTTTGATCAGTTTGCAATCATTCCTGTTTTTCTCTGTGTTTGCTGGAGGGAATTGGGATTGATACTCCTTTGTTGAATTCTGTATTACTGAAACCAGTTTTCCTCCTTCCATCTCTTTATATTGCATTTTGGGGGGATTGAGTAGTGTGCAGGGGGAAAGAGTAATCACATTGCATTTTGATTGAACCCACACAAAAGTATTATTGCTATGCTGCATTGTTTTTCCTATCATTACTCCATGTGATTAAAGAGATTTATTGTGACATTACCCCATTGGTGATCATTGTGTAACCATTAAAGTAGTGTGATATATATATATATATATATATATATATATATATATAAATATATATATATATATATATATATATATATATATATATATATATAGTGAAATACCTAAAATAAATATTTTTAACTTTGCAAAACAGCCTGCTTCCTGGTTCAGTGTGACCGGGGGGATTCAAAGAGAGGGGCGTGATATAAGGGTACATCATTCAGAAATAAAAGAACTTATAGACATAAATAAATAAGGGTTCCAGCTTTGCATCGCACACTACGCATTGACTTAGGTGGAGTGCCATGTTGAAATCACTTACACCACCTGTATCCTCCCTTAGACAAAGTATGACTCAAACAATAATCTAATAATCTTCAAATGTATTGTAATACTCTCCACCTACATCCACCTATATCCTTCCTTAGACAAAGTATGACCAAATAATCTTCTTATTTCTTGCCAAATTTGCATTTGCTGTTTCACTGTGAGCCCCTTTTCCTTTAGTTTTTTCAACACTCTACACAACCTTTCCTAATGTTGTTTTTATCCTTGCCCACATATCCAAATAGCATTCTGGAACATTTGCATACAAGCCATTTCACCAAACGTGTGAAATTAGACACCGAAATACTTCAGCCACAGATTCCAAAACATACGGAATCCTCAGATAATGCTACACTCCAAATGGGGTCATAAACACAATGGCCCTCATTACGACCCTGGCGGAAAGTGACTGACCGGACCGCCACAGCGTAAATAGCGTTTCCGCCATTGCACGATGGAGCAAAGTGCGGCCCATTCCGACCCATCGGGCACGAGCACCACGGCATGGCGGAAGTGCAAAGTCCGCGATGGCGGAAATGACCCCAAAACGGCCCACACCGCCGCCGTACGGCGCCCTAGGTGCAATACCGCCACCCATCATAGCGGACACCGCAGTGAGCGCCAACCGGAAAGTACGGTGACCGTAAATATACGGAAACGGAAGTAAAAACATGGGCCCGGAACGGGAAACAACACGCCGTACACCTATAAAACCACAAAATACACACAACCACTAAAAACACCACCCTGAGACACATCCCAACCCGTCATCCACCCTAGTGAAACCAAGAAAAATGGGAAAAGTAGCGAAGAAAGCGTGCGACCGCAAGCGGCAGGTCCACTTCTCCGGTGAGGAACTCACCGTGCTAACAGAGACCCTCCAGGAGAATGCCGCCGCCGTCTTCTCCACGCAAATGACCAGGACGGCACTTGCGAACAAGAAGGCCATATGGGCCCTGGTGGCACAGCGGGTAAGTGCGGTGGGGACCGCACCGCGCAACCCACAGCAATGCAGGAAGCGGTGGGACGACCTGCGGATACGCGTCCGTAGCATACTTTCTGCCAACCGCAACATTGCCACAGCCACCGGGGGAGGATCGGAATCACCCATCAAGTTGACCCCCTGGGAAGAAATCTGTGCCTCCACCATTGGAATGGAGAGCATAGAGGGAGTCGGAGGGATGGAGAAAGGAGTGCAGACATCCGGAGAATCAGGTAGGTGGCCCAAATAAAACCATGCCAAATCCACAATGTCCAATCATGTGATCCACATGTGTCCACATAGCGCAACAGCAACACATGGCCAGGAGAACGTCCACACACATTGGCCTGATAGCGCACTTTAAAACCACAATAAATACATAAATAAGTAAAAACCCCAAAAACACCCACTACACGTGCAGCAGGCACACCCTAACTGCAGGCTGCCAAACAACTGCACCCTCACTCCACACACAAATGAAAGCACCTCCAAGGCCCCGACCCAAATCACCCTCAGGTACCACCCCAATGCATGTGATACATTGCCATTCCAATTCCCACAGACCCATTAATAACGCTCGCCCTCCTTTACTCCACCACAGGGTCCGATCCAAACGACGAGCTCCAGGACACCCCTACCAGCACACCTGCAAAGAGGGCCAAGACCGACGGCCAAAGACCCTCCACCTCAGCTGCACGCATCAAGACCCGGCAGCAGCACATATCAAGTGGCAGCACACAGGAGGGAACATCAACAGGCACCCCAGCAGCCAGCATGCCCACAACAGCACCACCACAGGTCCCCCCAATGGATGCCACAGAAGGTACTGCCTCTGGTGGCAGCAGCACCATAGGTGACACCCCATTAATGGCAGCATGCTCCGACACAGAAGACGGGGATGTCGAAGTCAGATCCATCCATGACCTGTCCCAATCCCCCTGTCTGTTCCATCCCGTACACCATGAGGATACCACGCAGGGGCACCCACAAGACGACGACTGGCCATCCCCCACAAGCCCTGTGGCAGGGCAACATGAGGCGAACAGCCCCTCTGTGACACCACCGCAAATGGCCATGGCACAGCACAGGCAACAGTCCCTCGACCAGTTAATCGTGCAACAGCAGCAACTGGCCACGCTCCTCAAGGACCATGCCGATGGATGTGGGGGCACTAAGGCAGACATAGAAACATCAACTGAGACACTTAGGGCACAAATGGAGAGTAGCACCGAGAGCCTGAGAGTCCAAATGGAGAGTAGCACCGAGAGCCTGAGAGTCCAAATGGAGAGTAGCACCGAGAGCCTGAGAGTCCAAATGGAGAGAAGCACCGAGAGCCTCAGGGGGGAACTGCATGCGACGTCCAAAGACGTATGTGCCGAACTTGCCGCAGTGCGCCGTGTGCTCACTGAGCTCTCACAAACCCTTAGGGACATGCATGGACGTGAGCAGGCAGAGACATCATCCGTTGCAAGTTCCGTCCAGGGCAGCCCCCAACGTAGATCTGGGAGGAACCTGCGCTCCACAGGCAGGGGTGCCCCTGATACCCGCAGAGGGGGCTTGCAATAGCGACTGCCCACTGACAATGAGCATCTTTGGACACTGGTGTTCGGGGGGGAGGTAGGAGGGTGGAGGGGGTGTGTTGGGCTCACTTGGGTGGCGGGTCGATAGGGTGTTCAACATGATATCACATATGCCATAAACAATGCACGATCAACCAATGAGATGTGTGGACAATGATCTCTGTGTACTAGGCCATCATAGGCGTACAGTCCATATTGTGCATGTACCAGACACACACAGTGCCACGAGTCCCGTGTCCATGTATCAGCCACCAGGCGTGAGTGCTAGAAGCATGCATCTATGAGATGCTGACGAATTTCACGGCCCTCCTGTGCCTCGCAGACTCCTTGAGGTGCTGCCACATCCCCACCCTCATCATGACCATCTTCAGGTGCTTGCAGTTCTGCGTCAGGGGGCATGGGCACATTTCTACGTACGCACATGTTGTGTAGCATGACACATGCCATCACCATCTTTGCAACCTTCTCATGGCGGTACAGGAGTGCCCCGCCAGACCTGCTGAGGCACCGGAAACGGGTCTTCAGTAGGCCGAATGCCTGTTCAATGACTACACGGGTACGTGAGTGGGCATGGTTGTAGTCCTCCTCATGCTGGTCCCGTGGGTTCCGGACTGGTGTGAGGAGCCATCTCTTCAGTGGATATCCGGCATCACCTGTATGTGGACGATAAACGAATTATCTGGAATGCCATTGCTACGTACGCACCCTCCCCCCCCCTTCCTGCCAGGTCATTGCCGCATCACATACCCCACATCATCATGCATGAAATGAGACTCACCGAGTAGCCAGGATCTGTTCCCTGCGTGTCGCTCCATGTAGCGTGGTATTGTTGAGTTCCTCAAGACCATAGAATCATGGGTTGATCCAGGGAATCGGGCACAACAATGTGTAATGATCCTGTTGGAGTCACACACCATTTGTACATTCAGAGAATGAAATTGTTTTCGGTTGCGGTACTGGGCCTCCATGGCATGTGGGACGACCAATTCCACATGGGTGCAGTCGATGGCACCAATGCAACCCGGTATGCCGGCAAGTGCATGGAATCCCACTTTTGTGTTGGTAATTTCCTGCTCCGAGCGTGGTAGGGAGATGTAGTCGTCTGCGTGCTGCAGGAGGGCATCGAGCACTTGCAATAGTGTCCGTGAGAACAGTGGCTGAGAAATGCCATGCAACTGTCCGACTGTGTGCTGGTAGGTGCCTGTGGCCAGGAAGTGGAGTACAGACACCACCTTCAGTAGGGGTGGGATGGCGGTTGGGCTATCTATCATGCTGACAAGGTCAGCCTGTGTCATGTCCACAATGGCGGCTATGGTGTCCCGGTCCAAACGGTAGAGGGTGTGGATCTGCTCATCAGTGAGGTTGAACGGATGTGCTCGGAGGCGTGGGATTGCGGGCTGCCTGCGTGGTGGTAGTGGCTGTGCTGGCAGCCCTTGTTGGCCCTGCCTTGCCCTCCTCCTCCTCCTGCGTCTCCTCCGTGCGGCCGGTTGTAGTTGGTGTTCGTCTTCTTCTTGGAGTTGGAGTACTTGCAGTGCTATCAGGTCCCCCAGGGCCAACATCGCGAGTCCTGCCGGTAGCATTTCGGAGTGGGTGTGGTTGTGGGAGGAGACTGGGTGTGCAATTTATGTGTTTCCAGGCTGTATGGCCTCCACCTGTGGTGATTCATTCCACCTGTGCAAGCTGCTCTCCCCTTTGGGCGAGCACGTCCCGCACACAACGCTGCAATTCGAGGAATGGCATCTTGCTATTACAATCATGTATTAGTACCCGATGGCCGTGTGACATTGGTTGATATGTTCATTCGGCTATGGTCCCATTGTTTCACATGCATTCTTTGCAGTCGCGAACAGACTTGTGAAGGGTCAGTGGAACGTAGTACTCGAGTAACGGTGGACCCTCATGCATCACTGTACCGAGGTTCACCGACGGGCGGGGCGTGCCATTTGTGAGTGAAGGCAGTTGCCATTTTCACACACAGCCGCACTAGATGGATTAATTTGTGATTTCAAGCGGCCACAGATGCCTTTTCGACGTGATGTTGCAAATGAGGAATTCGAAGGGCGGCGCTTTCGGTCTTCAGCTAGCGGCGAGGAGATGCCCACAGGTCTGACTGCAAATATAACGTTCTATTGTTCAGTGTCCTTGGGACAGGGGCCATGGCGAGGATGCAATGATTGATATGAATAGTTTGGGATGCGCAATAGCGAAGTGGATGATGAGGCCGGACGTTCCCAAATACATGTTACTTCACAACACTGGAATTACGGGCTGGGGCACAGTGGATTTTGCAGGCTGCATAACGCACAGACTCAATGGAATTCTCACATGTTATGTGAGTATGGAAACAGGCGTTATCATTACGGGATGAGGGTATGATGAATGGATGCATGGACAGATGATTTGATACGGTGTTTGCCATGTACAGGGCTTCTTGGAATCTGTCCGCCTCCCCTGCGCTATGTGATGCAGGGTTGCCATAGTGGGACCATCGTCTATCTGGCCTTGTTGAGCCCTCCCTGTCTCGACCCGCCTTCAGACACTTGTGTCCATGCACGTTACCAATCCCATCTGATGGATTCTGTTTTCACAGACGCATGCACAGGTACACTCGTTTGTGATGGTGTTTTCACCTCGATATGGATAGTTATGAGTCGCAAGTGGTTTTGGGGTGGTGATGATCCTTTGGAGTGGGCTAGCATGCATATGGCTGTGGATTTAGTGTGATCATTGAAGTGAGTTGTTCGAATGTAGTTCTGATGGCCATTCTATTCTTTTTCTTTTCTTTTGGTTGACAGGTATCTCCTCCCCTTTTGCCACTGCCATCTGTATGCCACTCCTGCAGATGGGTTTTACTCCCGACACCTGCTGCTTCGTGTTAATCAGTGGAGCAGCATTACGATCTTATGGGACGATCGCCAATGGGCCACATGCCCTTACGCAGTACTAGTGGCTCGGAGCAACATTTCGGCCTTTCAGCTGGACTAGTGCCTCCCTATTGGGACGGCCCTGCGGTTCTAGGCGCTTCCATGTTGCCTTTTCGTACGGGAATGTAGCCCCTGTGTACCATGAAGGAACAGGGCGTCACACAAGAAGTAGCTGGTCATTTATTGCGGATGCAGCCCACAATGGTGAAATGTGTTTTGGAGTTCATGGCCTAATGGCTGTATGGGCTTGGTGAATTTGTTGTGCATTAAATTTCTATTCTGATATGGGCCGTGTAGCGTTCTTCTTTGCAAGTGATGTGGCATATTCCTATTTGGGGGGCGATGTATTGTGAGGAGATCTGCATTGGGTTCCAGCTTCGGAGTATAGTTGCGTGGTACTGTGCTGGGCGCGTTTGCCTACGAAGCCCAGTGAGGTCAGGGGTGAGGGCTGCCAATATGACTGTTTGAATGATGTCATGCTCAGGGGCGGGGGATTAGGTTTTGTGTACCAGATGCCGGTCAGCCAGGTGGATTGGTGGAATGATGTGATTATCGGAATATTGCTGGTCACAGGTGCCTGTGTTTGCGTGCATTTCTTGGTGGGAGACTGAGGTCATGTCCATTGGTATGGCTTCTGTATTCGTGCCATCTGTGCCCTGCAGCTCCCATTGGCCCCTCTTGTGATTCTTTTGTTCGTTGGCATGCATGGGTGACTTGTACATTTCACTGGTTGCATTGTGACTTCGTTGCACCTACGGGGAGTTGTACTATGTGGCCAGGGAGCGGTGTACAGGCACTCAGTGGGGCCGTTTACGGTTGATTCGCGATGCCGTACTTCTCACCATGGCGGAATGGTACTTTCCGCCGTGCTTGATGGCGTTAAGTACATGTCCGCTAGGGTCGGAATTCGCGTACACTTGCGCCATGGTGCTAATTACGGTTTGGCATGGCGCGCGCGCGCGTACTTGGTGCAGTTAGCGTTGGCGTTCACTACGGTGTCGCTAATGGCATCGTACTTTACGGTGACGGGTCATAATCGCACCGAGCGCTATTCGATGGCGGTATTGCAATTCCGCCATCGTTTTTCGATTTCCGCCAGGGTCGTAATGAGGCCCAATGCATTTCCTAGACTCTTGATGCAACTGAATTTGGTGATGTGCCGCAGATAAGTCAATGGTGAAAAAGTTCTATCATAGGACAATTACCCTTCAGCTTCCCTATTCCTTCCTTAAATACACTATGAAACAAACCCTTTTCCTTTCCTCCTACACACTCCCCAATTTTCTTTTTCATTCATCATGACTTTTGACATAGGTTCTTCACGTCCTGGATTCCGTTTAATGTTTAGTTTAGCTTGGTCCTCCCAGCCCAACACATTCACTCCTCTTCTGGCTACATACACCATCACTTCTGCCACCCTTCCTTCGAATCCTACTAAAGCCATTCTATAGCCCATCATTTTAATCACTGAAACCTCAAATGCTTCTGGGTCTTTAATGTCTGATTTCCTGAATTCAAAATTATAATCCTTCCTACACAGATCAACCCATGTGTCCTTTGTACTCATGGGGATCCAGAATCCACCAGCAATTCTGAGGAAATTCGATTTATTTTGAATTTACTCCCAGGAGGCTTTTTTTATTCGCCTTGTAATATAGTCACCACTTCAACCTCTTGCCCTCCCTCTTCCTCTTCTTCAATACCCTTCGTACACGGTTGACTTGTTTTTTGTTCCTACGCACTACTCCAAAATGTCCTCTCATTCCACAAACCGAACACTTTTTATTTAAGGCAGGGCATGCCTTAGAGTTGGCATACTGGCATTTCTTCCCACAATGACAACGATAGCACTTTGCCTTTTGAAAGTACACACTGCTCAGGGAAGTTGCAAGTCTGCAAGCGGCAAAGTTAAGAAACACCTGCTTCGCCTTCTCCACCTTCTTGAAGACCATTTTGCTGTCAGGAAAAATCTGAACACACTTATTTTCCCCAGGTAATGCCATCTTGCCTGTATTATTAGTCTTACAGCAGTGTGTCTTTGAAATATTCTGCGCCTTGATGCCCCGTCAATGGCAAGATGATTTGCGCGGTATACAATTTTTATACACACATACAAATTCACACTGCTTATGGAAGCTAACACTGCTGAGGAATCTCACGCTGCAGGAGTGTTCACACTGCAAGAGTAGATTCTCTTTGCCATGGGAAGTTCATACTGCTAATGGAAGTTCACACTGCCGAGGAAGCTCACACTGCAGGAGTGTTCACACTGCAGGAGGAGACTCCCTTTGCAATGGGAAGTTCACACTACTAAGGGAAGCTCACACTGAAAAAGTGCCCACTTCTAGAGGAAACTCCCTTTGTCACAGGATGTCCACAATGCTGAGAGAAGTTCACACTGCTAAGGGAAGCTCACACTGCTGAGTAAGCTCTCATTGCAGGAGTGTCCATTCTGCTAGAGGAGGCCCCCTTTGCCATGGGAAGTTCACAATGCTGAGGGAAGCTCATGCTGCGAAGGAAAGCTCACGGTGCCGAGGAAGCTCACACTCCATAAGTGTCCACTCTACGAGAGGAAGCTCCCTTTGCCCTGGGAAGTTCACACTGCTGAGGGAAGCTCACAATGACAGGGGTGCTCACGCTGCTGCTGATGCTCACACTGCAGGAGTGTCCACTCTGCTAGAGGAGGATCCCTTTGCCATGGGAACTTCACACTGCTGAGGGAAGCTCAACCTGCTAAGGGGATCTCACAGTGCTGAGTAAACTCACACTGCAGGCGTGTTAACACTGCAGGGGGAGGCTCCCTTTGCCATGGGAAACCCACACTGCTGCAGTCCCAGAGCACTGACAGGCCATTGTTGTTGGGAAACCGACACCGTTTTGAAGACAGAAGTCCCTACTTGTGCAGCATGTCATCTCTGCAGAATGCAAAATATGTGAGCTGTTGGCGGGCGTGCCAGAGCCTGAGTCACCCTCACCTGGTGGGCCCCTGAGCTGACATGAGGTCACCGCTCGGGGGTCAGCACCTGATCAACTCCTGTAATCTATGGAACATGTTGTCATTGTGCAGTGCACGCGACGGACTACAGACAGGTTCAGAGATTGCAATCCACTGCCTTCACCCGGCTCATGAACAAAACTACCCTGGCCGCCAACTAAACGTAACAATTTAAAACAATGTCCTCACCGACCAACAATTCAAGATAGTGAGGCTACCGTGTCTTCACTTGACCTAACCTCTGTTCCTCTCTGCCCGGGAGAACAGACCCTTCTTTATTAGAAGAGATTCTGGAACTTCTCAGCCTCTGGGCTCCACCTCCTCTTCACCGCGCAGTGATTCACCTTTTCCCCAAAACCACTACAATGACGCATGAGCTATTAAACAACTCATGTGCAGCATCCCAGTAACGAAGACATGCCTCCCTTGACCAAGTTGTTCTGTTCCTGTTAAATCAAACGTTTTAAGCTGTGGCTCGGTTGGAAGCTCTCTAAATGTTATTTAGTCCTGAAATACTTTCTGATCTTTTCCCCCAGTGCAGTGGTCTGCCACTTTGGCCGTCCAGATGTTTTGGACTGCAACTCCCATGATCCCTCACCATTGGCAATGCTGCCTAATGCTGATGGGAGTTGTAGTCCAGCACAACTTGGGGGTTAGAGGGGCAGGGTGGCAAAGGTTGCAGGCCCCTGCTCTACAGAGTGTGCATCCATGGCCAAACTAGGTGAGCACCACTAAGAGACCTTGCGCCTCTCATGGTGAGGCGACCAAAAGATACCCTGTGTTTTTCTAGGCCTGTAACCTGGCTCAGTTTGCTGTGCAAATCCCGCTAGAGAGTGGCAGTGCAATGGTTTTACAAGTGGTCCAAACACTTTCCACTACATCAAAAATTAAGAAGAAATATTCTTTTCCCTGGCGCTCTTCCATTAGACACTCTGAAGAAGTCCCATAGATAAACTTCGCTTCTTTTGTGACAAAGGATACAGATTGGGGCCATGTGTGATAATGGCTACCTCGATCCCTGGAAGCCAAGGTGGCGAGGGCAGCCAGGGCCCGGTTTAGCAAGCATTTCAACAGGATGTCTGGATGCAAGACTGACTCCATGGAAAAGTTTGAATGTGGCAGCCCACAGCCAGATCATTGAAAGGATGCACAATTGTAAATTGAGGCTTCGTCGGCCCTCAGTTTCCTGTAGGATGGTAAAATATGCCCATAATGCGTTGTCAATGACTGGGTCGAGTCCTGGGGCATCAACAAGCAACCTTAACATGAAGGCCACACTGTGGAAGCTCTACTGCAAACACCTGCCAGCAATCACACTCTGAAGGATAAGTGCTAGCATCCTTCTCATTGACCAGAAGGGAGCGCAGGCAGTGATCGCTTCCCAGGAACTGGCGGGACTAGCTTGGTCAGGCGGATCCAGAATCCCTTTGTCCCCAGAATATGCCTTGCCACTTGCCCTGCGCGGTCTGAAACGAAGAAGTAGGGGCACTGGACGATTGAGTGTTAATAACATATCGAGCCAGAGGCCTACTTTTACAAAGGACAATCTACAATCAAGGAACTTGGATCTAAGACTGCATAGATTTTGAGGAACCTCAAGTTAAGCTGACCTGCATTGCTAAGCCCCGTCCTTTCTACTGGACCTTCATTGTTGGCTACCACACAGATGCACCGTCACCCACAGTGAGATCCCCCTTATATTTGGTGTGGCACCACCCTATGTAACATTTGTGGCTTCCTTCCCATGTGGAAGCCCCTTTGGCAGCCCCAGAATCCTTCCCGGCAAATCAGAATCTGCCTGTGGTGTCTGTGAACGCCGACTTTTTAAAATCTTTACACACTTTTGGACTGCTCAGAACTAAAGACTTGAACTATTCATTTTACCATGTTACTTACCCATAATTCTCCAAAATAAAGAGTCCTGCGTCCAAATTCCTAGTTACTAACTAGCTCTACCACTTTAGAAAGACCTAACTGAAAAGAAAAGGAGGCTTGCACAATAGCCTCAGAATGGGCTTCTGCCTGGCTCTTAGAGGATTTATATCAGGCTGAAGGTTCTGTTAGAATGTCTCTACACTGTGTCCAGTATTCGTGTGCAGTTCATCGATTAAAAGTATACGTGTCTTTTATACAGTTCTCGCTTTGCCCTTCTCTGGGAAAAGACAATTCTTCTTTCTCTATATTATTCGCTTTTTACCACTGGGAAATCCCTCCAGGATCACTTCAGCTTTTACCAGTAATAAAATATCCCTCCAGGATTACTTTGTTTGTTTGTTTGTTTGTTTGTTTGTTTGTTGTTTGTTTCTTTATTTATAATGCGCACCATACCCTGAGGCATCAGGGCGCAGGGAATAAGAATATGTTCAGCTTAGTTACAGGGTAAAGTATACATGACACATATAAGGGCATAGGCATAGTGCAGAGTAGTACAAGACTTAGCATTCGTTCTTTACAAAGCACATACATTATCAGGTAGCAAAGTGTTTAGATAGGCATAATACATTCAACGGCATTTCACAGCAATAGACCCCTAAAGGCAGTTCGGAGAACAAAAAGGGGGAGTCAGCGGCAAGGTAGTGGTCGTAAGGTTAGATATCGTTCTCTTTTAGCAAGTTGATTAAGTGTCGTCTGAATTTAAAGAAGGGTTGGGGTTCTCTAATGCCGGGTGGTAGGGAGTTCCATAATTGCGCAGCCTTGACTGGGAAGCTGTGTCCACCTATGGTGGAGAGTCTAAATCGTGGAACTTGAAGACAGTTCTGGTTATCTAATCTTGTGGGTCTGGGAGAGGAGTTTTTGCAAATTCTATCCATGAGGCATGGTGGTGCATTATTGTTAAGGCACTTGTGTGTGAGAGAGGCAATTTTAAGTTGAATTTTGTCAAAAGTGGATAGCCATTTGTGTTCTCTTCTTAGCGAGGATATGTGTTCATTTCTATTAATTTTAAGAGCTGCTCTTAGGGCGTTGTTCTGGAGAACCTGTATTTTATGGATAATGTGTTTATTAGCTCCAATGTAGAGTGCGTTACAGTAATCCAATTTGGAGAGGATAAGGGCCCTGGCCAGTGTAAGGCAGCTATCTGTGGAGAGGAATGGTTTACTAGCTCTGATGAGTTTGCAAGTGTATGCAGTAGCAGACGCTAGGGAGTTGACTTGTTTGGACAGGTTCAGGGTGGCGTCTAAGTAAAAACCTAGAGTCTTCACTTCCTTAGCTACTTTTATGTTGTTGCCATCTATAGTAAAGTTAGCGTAATCAGGGCTGAGTTTGGATATGTGGGTAGGGGTACCTAAGATAATGAGCTCAGTTTTGTCGTCGTTCAGGCATAACCCGTGAGTGGCCATCCAAGCCTGAACAATACTGTAAATTCTATTCACTAAGGCCAAATCCACGGCGTAATCTCCTGAAAGCGGAAGGAGGATCTGGGTATCATCTGCATAGTTAGTGTAAGTGATACCCAGATGATCCATTTCGTCGAAGAGGGGCTTAGTGAATATATTGTATAGGGTGGGTGACACGCAGGAGCCCTGTGGTACGCCGCAGGTTATGGAGATCGGGTCAGCTGAGGCCGATGGAGAGAAGACTCTCATGGTCCGGTTGCTCAGGAAAGACTTGATCCAGATTATGGCATCCTCCGAGAAGTGGGCAGCGGAGTCTAGGTGGCTGCAAAGGACTGTGTGGTCGACCAAGTCAAAAGCAGCCAAGAGGTCTAGCAGGAGGAGTAGGGCAGCTTGGCCTTGATCTCTGCACTCATCTATTTGGGCCTTAAGGTCGATTAGGGCCGTCTCCGTGCCATGTTGGGGGCGGAATCCTGATTGTCGGGATCCGAGTAGACGGTTAGATTCGAGGAAATTCTGAATTTGGATATATGCCACTTTGTCCAAAATTTTTAGAGGAAATGGCACGGTTGTGATAGGCCTGAAGTTTGTGGGAATGGCCGGGTCAAGGGTTTGCTTCTTTAATAGTGGCAATACCCAAGATTCCTTCAGGTTGTTAGGGATGGAACATGTAGTGAATGAGGAGTTAATAAGTTTGGTTATAAACGGGGAGAGTTCTCTTGCAGCATCCTTGATAAGTTGTGCTGGGCATTGGTCACCTTTGCAGTTGGACGGTTTAAGTCCCAATATAACCTTTTTCACCTCGATAATTGATACTTTAGAGAAACTGAAGCGGGCTTCTTGTTTAGGATGTTGGAGAGGAACTGTGCTTTGTGCGGTTTGTGGCATTAAGGATGCTTTCTTAATCGCAATTTTGGTTTGTAGGTTGGCCACTTTATTTGTTAGGGCATGTTGGATGCTGGAGCACCATTTTCTGTCTTTAGTACAGTGTTCCTGTGGTGCAATAGGCGATTCTAATTCTTTCAGGATGCTGAACAGTTCTTTGACACTGGATTTAGATTGAGAGATTCTGTAGTTGTAGGTTTCCTGTTTGGCTAATAGAATGTCTTTCTTATATTGGGTTGAGGCCTTAGTTAGGTTAAGTTTATTTTCAGCTGAGGGGGAGAGTCTCCAAGCCGTTTCACACTTTCTTTCGATTATTCTAAGGTTTTTTAGATGAGGGGTGTACCAAGAGTTAAGATGTTTTTTAGGTTTGCTGTTTCTTAATTTGAGCGGGGCGATCTGGTCAAGGGCAGAATTCATGGCTTTGTTATATTGTTCTACTAGAGCGTCAGGGTCCATGTCATCTGCAGCCAGACTAAGTTTAGGAATTATAAGGGGCAGCAGTTTTTCAGTTGTCATAAGTTTTTTGTTTCTCGTGGGTACAGAAGGGGCGAATATGGTCTGGGCCTTAATTGGGTTGGTTGTCAGTGTGAATAGGCGAAGATGGTGGTCAGTCCAGATCTGTGGTCTAATATCAGTGATCTTTACTTCGCAATTATAGTCTACTATCCAGTCGAGAATTCGACCTTTATTATGCGTGGGTGAGCTAACTTCCTGGGAGAAGCCCAACTCCTTCAGGCTTGCATGTGCTTTTCTTTATCCCATCTCTGTTGTCGGAATAGAAATAATATTATGCCTCCTATTGTAATAGTTATGTGTGTATTGGCCTACGCCAAGTTGTCTAAACATCATGCACGAACAAACTCCACGGCAAGGTCTTGACCTCAGAGAAATCAATGTAAGCCGCCATCTTGAATCAAGCCGCCATTTTAGGTTCTCTTGTTATGTAGAAGTCACCCTGAACATCAAAATGGAGGCCAAATGACATTTCGAATAGATTCTGGGCTTTGTGACCTCCGTACAGCTGAATGATTAATATGCCTGCACGCTACTTGTCGAGGTCGTGAACTGAGACCTTGTCCTACTGTTGACCTACATGTAAATGTACTACTTATATCAGCGAAACTAATCAAAATGCATATATTAAAGGTTGACCTGGCAAGGAACCCTAGACCAGTATTGTATTTCACAGAATGGTTAACCCGCAAGAGGGTTGGCCAAGGGCTGGACAAATTGTATAAATGGCCCGGGTATTCCAATGTGCGGTCTCTCACTGAACACATCGAACCCTCGTTGAAGTTCGTTATGTTATACTGAGAGCTGAATAGCTATCCGTTTGTCAGTTGACTTGGTAACTGTTGTAGCTTGAAATAAAGTACTTGTATATTTCTTTTGTAACCTGTGTTGGTGTGTTTCCTTTTGGGCTTCCCGGCCTCATATTATTTTTCTGTTTTCACAGTTGGTGCCCGAATAGGGACCCTCAAGATTGATGCCGGATCATTGAAGGTTGACGCAGGCTATCGAACGGGGATCGGACAGTGTGATACTGCGGGCCCGACCGAACGAGACGCGATACCTCGGCAGCGCTGCACAATCCGATCCTTGGACGATAGTCGTGTGGTCTGAAACGGCATCTTGACGAGGGTCCATTTTTGAGGCGGGCAGATTTGTCGAAACCACCAAACACAAGGTAAAATACGTTAGGTAAGTTCTTTGGTAAACCGTACGGCCCTCCTTAGGTTTGGTCAGGTGTAGTCGTGACCCGACTCTTAATTTAACCCTGACAATTTGATTTTGGCGTATTGTATCTGCAGACACAATTATTGACCAGGTAACACCAATTTTTTTGTGAAATGCCTGGGAAATTGTCTAGCTGCTTTAGGGCACTGTTCCGCAGCGATGGACAATCTTTGGAATTTAGCCGCCCGGCACCACAGGAGGGGTCGCCGGCGTGTACTATGTACTGTAAGCATGGCATTGGAAGTATAGTATGTAATCATATTTGGCGCAGACAAACCAGACATGCCTCCGAATTTCAGTGGCCAATCAATGGTAGTTTCGAGATCCCCCGTATTGAATACCTAGAATCGGTCTTGTTAAAGAAGAAGGCCAGACCTGCAGCATTTGATGTCTTGCAGAATTGGAAAAAAGAAGCGTTGCAGCAGCTTAAAAGTAGGGATAAACATGCACGCCTTCATAAAACGAATGCCGAAAAGGCGTTGTTATATGATAAGGAAAAACATTCAGAGTCAGTCAAGAATATGGATAGGGCTTTCTCACTCGGTATCCAGAAAATCTATCCCTCTAAAGATTTTCATGTTTCCGAAGAATTTATTGACAAATTGTTAAACGAACAAAGGCCTGGTGCCTCTGCGCCACCTCCGTATGATCCTCTCCCTGGTGCTCTGCCTATTCCTGCTGTTATTCCTGTTCCCCCTGTACAACCTATTGTTCCTATTCCTCCAGTTGTTGTTCCTCCACCTACTCTACCACCTCTTCCCCTTGCGCCGATAGTCACACCTCCATTGAATTTGCCCACACCTCCGCTCCCGAGTGGTTCTGTACCGACTGTAGTTGATCAGGGTACGGGGTCAAAAATTGTCACTCGAAATACTGTCTCTGCAGAAAAGAAACGGGAATTGTTTGCATGGGCTAAGCATTGTATGGAGAGAGATGATCAAGCTAATGTTTTTTCCACATTATCAAATATGGACAATTTTCCTGAGAAAAATGTTTTTATTGAAGGTTTGGGGACTCATTTATGTCTAATGTGGGGTAGATTACATAACGCAGATCTCCCACAAGGGTTGAGGGATCTGAATACTTTAGCGCTTTCAAGGGACACTGAGGAGAAAGTACATGGTCATGTCGAGTGGTTATTTGAGTATAGGAGGGACTCAGGAAAATTGCGGGATGAGGATGATGAAGACGACAGTATGTATGTGCAGAAACGATTCCTTCTGTATCGTAAATCAGCATCTGAGGAAGTACGAATCTGTACAAAAGATGCGATTCGATGGATCTCGGATTCACCGATACCGCCAGATGAAGTGTATGACACGTATAGTCAGTATACAGTAGAAATGCAGAGGAAGGTGATTCAGGTAATGGTGGAGTACCTGCAGGATGAATGTGTAAGGAAGAAGGTTAGTTGTCCCACAGAGTTATTGGGTCTTTGTAAGAGGTCTTTCTCGCTCGACACTTCTTCGACTGCCTTAGCGCTCGACCTGGCTCTGTTGCTTAGTAAGCGGTCGGAGTTACCTATATCTCAGTTGCCTATGAGAGAGGTTCCTCCGACATTTGTCCCAAAGGTTGAGATTCCTGCCAACGTTGGGACAGGTGCTGTGGACATTCCCGCACATTATGTATCACAATTTGTTCACGTCCCGTTTTCGCGACAGGAAGTGAACACTATTAGACAATCAATTCCTGATATTAGGAAAAATCCGACAGGATTCTACAAAGAGATAGAGTCCGTTTTGCAGTCCTCTGTGTTCACCCTAAATGATATTGACTTGTTATTCCCTGTACTCCTGCCCGTAGATTTATGGAAGCAGGTTCGAACAATAGACGATGTTCCTGGGTTGGGAGATACGTGGGCTAACATAACTAGGCTTGATGGGGAAAGACCAGCTGGTGAGAAACCACCTCAGGTAATACTCACTTTGCCTGATAGAATTGTTGCAAAATTGAAAACCATAATTCCTGAGAAAAGAATTATTTGGGACAAGCTTACGGCCTGTGTTCAAGGAAAATCTGAGGGTGCCACTGAATTCTTTAATCGATTCGAACAGGTATTCTCTGACTTCAGTGGACAGGACTTGGGCACAGAGTCTGGGAAAAGGTTGTTTGTGGACAAATCTGTGCGTGGATTGCTGCCTGACATCCAATCACAGATTATGTCCTCCGAGAGCGCTTGGCAGGCGAAATCCCAATCTGAAGTTTTGCACATGGCTCAGTATTACGAGAACCGTGTCAATAATGAAAAAGATAGAGTCGAGAAGAGGAAAGGAGATTTGAAGACTAAAGTATTGTTACAGCAAATTGTTAGAAATCCCAGAGGAGGTAATTCACAGACCAGAGATCAGTATGTTCCGCAAGAGAACGTCCCCTTGGGTCCTGTGAATATTAATCAATGTGCCTATTGTCGCCAGGAAGGTCATTGGCGTGCACAGTGCCCCGTCCTTCGACAGAGGTCAAACAACACATTTGGGAGTATGGGTAGACGACTTAGAGGTCGCTTCGAAGTGGGGGGCCCTGATAGAGGTCAGCTCTCACAAGATCCTCAGCAACCTTTTTCACGGGATAATCAGACTTCGAGTGTGGACATAAGAAACATATTTGATCACCCTTCTGCTGCCTACCTTTCTGAAGAGCTTCCTTTCGACGACATTTTGTTTCGTTAGGATTGCCCGAAGCATGGTTTGGAACCTTCACCTATTCCCGTTAGTCAAAAAGGTCCCTACGTTGAACTGTTAGTGGGGAATAGGAAACATCAGTTCTTGATAGACACTGGAGCACAGAAGTGCTCCATTGATCATTCTCGGGTTCCAAACATTCCACTGTCAGGGCAAACTAATGTTTCTGTAGGGTTTTCTGGCATACCAGTTGTTTGTCCGTTTTCTTTGCCGGTGCCTGTTTCTTTGGGTCTCTTTACGGACCACTGTCCATTCCTCTTGACTTCAAACTGTGGAGAGAATTTGCTGGGGTTAAATCTGTTGAAGAAATTAAATGCAGTGATTCATTGTTCCTCTGACGGAGTGCAACTGACGATTTCACCACAGCAACTTCCCAGTTCTCAATTTCTGACTCGACCAATGCCTCCTGAATTTAGCGTTGACCCGGAATGTTTGTGGGCGGTTGACGACAATGATGTTGGGGTATTACAGGTTGAACCCGTTAAAATAGTTTTGAAACATGGAGTTAAACTACCACGCATTCCGCAATATAAAATCTCAGTTGAGGGCGAGCGTGCTTTGAAGTGCATTGTTTCCGATTTTGTGCATCGAGGGGTGATTGAAGAGATTGCAGGTAGTTTATGTAACAGTCCGATTTTACCCGTGTACAAGAAAGGCGACAATGCAATCACAATCCGTTTCATAATTGATCTACGCGCTATTAATAAAGTTGTCACCCCACAATTTCCAATTGTGCCTGATGTGACAACGATATTAACGATGATCCCTGCTACAGCTACTCACTTTAGTGTTGTGGAGCTGAAAAATGCTTTCTTCAGTATTCCTATACACAAGGATAGTAGATATTTGTTTGCGTTCACCTTGGGGGGACGTTCGTTCACATTTACTCGTGCACCTCAAGGTTATACTGAAAGTCCAAGCATTTATAGTAGGGCTTTGAAAGAGCAGCTTGACACCCTTGAACTGCCATCTACTTGTACACTACTTCAGTATGTCGATGACTTGCTTTTAGCTGCAGATTCTGAAAGTGCTTGTAAAGAAGGCACTGTATTGTTGCTTATTCATTTGGCTGAACATGGTCATAAAGCTTTGTTTAAGAAATTTCAATATTGTTGTGAGGAGGTCGCCTATTTAGGTTATCTCCTGTCAAAGGAGGGGAGAAGATTGACACCTGAAAGAATAAAACACATTTCTGGCATGTCTGTCCCAAATACACAGAAGGAAGTCAGAGCCTTAATAGGTATGGCTTCTTACTGTAGGCTGTGGATCCCGAACTTCTCACTAGTGATAAAACCGATGTTGGCCTTGACGAAGAAGGGCATTTCTTTGCCGCTGCCATGGAAGTCGGAACATCAACGATCATTTGAGCTTCTCAAAACCGTGTTATGCTCTGCACCGGTTCTGGGTACTCCAAATTACAATAAGGCCTTTGTGTTGTTTGTGCATGAATGTGATGGATGTGCTTTGGCTGTGTTAACACAGGAACACGGAGGGAAGAATAGACCGTGCGGCTATTACTCTTCCGCCCTTGATCCTGTCGCATGCGCTTTGCCAAGATGTTTGAGAGCCGTCGCTGCTGCTGCCGCGTCTGTAAAACAGAGTGAGGGAATGGTCCTAGGCCATGATTTAACCCTAATGGTACCTCACTCTGTAGATGTCCTATTGAATAAAACCCAAACACAGCACCTCACCTCTGCACGGCTGACGAGGTATGAATTGACTTTGTTTGCCCCTCACATTCAAATTAAGAGGTGTTGTGTCCTTAATCCGGCTGAACTCCTACCTTTCCCGCAAAATACTGTTTGCGGTGACGAAGAATCACATGACTGCCTGTATACTACTGAACAGGAAACGAAGGGCAGGATAGACCTTATAGATACTCCTTTGGATAATGCGGAAGGGGAGCTGTTTTGTGATGGCTCCTGATTCAAACTTCTGGATGGTACATATACAGCTGCTTATGCAGTCACTACATTGAGTACGGTTGTTGAGAATTCTGCATAACTCTGCGCAGGCTGCAGAGATTATAGCGTTGACCCGAGCTTGTGAACTCTCCAAAGGGCGTACAGTAAATGTGTATACTGATAGCCAGTATGCCTTTGGGGTGGCTCACAACTTTGGGAGGCTCTGGTCGGAAAGAGTGTTCCTAACCTCACATGGGACCAAGATTCAGCATGGCCCCCTGATAGTGCAATTGCTCTCGGCACTCGCGCTCCCTAGTCAGTTAGCGATCATAAAGTGCGCAGCGCATCGCAAGGTCATAGATGATGTGGGGAAAGGGAACCCTTTTGCTGACCAGATAGCCAGACAAACGGCCACAGACCTTAGTACAGACATGTATGCTCTAAGAGAAACAAGAGATGCCTATGTAATGGATGAGGGTATTGGGTCTGTACGAGATATCCAAGCTGATGCCACAATAGAGGAGTCTAAAAAGTGGGCCGAAGGGATGGGGAAACTAGATGAAGATGGGTGTTGGGTGGACACATCTGAAGGGAAATGGTTGCTCCCTAATTCATATGTGCTGGCGATGGTTACGATGGCACACGGTCCTACGCATGTGTGTGCTCAGCAGATCACAAAAATGTTAGAAAAAGTCTGGCTAAATGATAACATTTTGTAAATCGCCCATCAGTATGTTCAAAGTTGCATGATTTGCTTGCAGCACAATGTGGGGAAGGGGACAGCAACTCCAAGGGCTAGTTTTGGGCCTGCTTCTGTCCCCTTCGAGTTCATCCACTTTGATTTTATTGAGATGGAACGGTGTAACAATCTAAAATACGTCCTTGTGATCATTTGTGCCTTTAGTAAATGGGTTGAGGCTTTCCCCATTAAGGATGCTACTGCCATGACCACTGCAAAAACTATGGTAAAGGAGTTCTTCCCACGATTTTGGTTGCCAAGAGTCATTTGGTCGGACAACGGTCCACATTTTGTTGCAGCAGTTATCTTGCAGATATGCACAGCATTACACATCGAAAAACGATTTCATTCGGCTAGACATCCTCAAAGTGCTGGGTTGGTAGAGAGACATAACGGTATACTAAAGAATAAGCTCGCTAAAACATGTGCCGGCACCAAACTGAAATGGCCGGACGCCTTACCTATTGTGTTGTTAGCCATGCGTACCACACCTCAAATTAAGACTGGTCTCTCTCCATTTGAGGTTGTGATGGGGAAGCCTGCTAATATTTGGGGTCTTCCAAAGCCTAAAGCGCTGATAGATGTTGAAAATGTATTGCTTGCAGAGTACTGTAACCAGTTGACTAAAAATCTGTATTTCATTTATCATCAGGTTCGATCAGCTTTACCTGTACGGTTTACGGGCCCAGGACACAATATTCAGCCTGGAAGTTGGGTCCTGGTGAAGGCCTACGAAAGGTCCTCCTGCCTCGCGCCTCGCTGGCGGGGACCCTACCAAGTGCTGTTGGTCACCAAGACAGCAGTGCGGGTGGCAGGAAAGAAGCATTGGATCCATGCGACGCATGTCAAGAAACTTCCTCACCCGACGCCACACGTTACAGAAGAAGCAGAACCCGTTGCTGATGCTACAATCTC
The DNA here is from genome assembly GCF_040938575.1 of Ambystoma mexicanum. Classification (NCBI taxonomy): domain Eukaryota; kingdom Metazoa; phylum Chordata; class Amphibia; order Caudata; family Ambystomatidae; genus Ambystoma; species Ambystoma mexicanum. The sequence continues at coordinate 1,096,288,300 of NC_090929.1, forward strand.
TGATCCTGGAGTAGCAAATAGCGCTGTGAGTGTCTCAGAGAATCCCTCTGCAGCCCGTGGAGCTTGGGGAACCGTCCATTTTGTCTCCACACTCTTCGGAAAAGTCACTTCCGGAAAACGTTGTTTCAAGTTCTGTGACTTCTGTCGCCTCTGATACGTTGCTTCCCTCAGGAAGTGACGTTACCTTATTTCCGGATCAAGCAGTACCGGGAACCACCAGGTACGACCTTCGACGAAGAAAATAGAACTGCGGCATGGGTTTTGCCTGTGCATCTGGAAAAGAAAAGAGTCATTGAGAGTTTTGTTCTTACAAAGGAAAATTTTGGAAAAAAAAGGGAGATTCTGCTGGCTAGGGTTGGGGAAGGACTAAGAAGTCGCGCGACCGTAGTGTCGCCAGCAACGAACATTGGGGTCGTCGATTGAAAAACTACGATGTCTGCCACCTCCACCGCTACTGCTCGTATTGGACTTGTAAAAAAGGGGGTGACCAACTCGGACAATGAACAATGTGCCTGGGCCCCAAAAACGTATTGCTGTGTTGTGATGATAATAATTGGGATTTGTATAGTCACTGCCGTGGGACTCTCGTACTTTGAAGAAATGTATCCTCTAGAGCCTCTTTTACCAATTGAAATTGTACCAACTGCTCTGACTCCCTCTGTACACCTTCATACTCTGTCACCTAGGGACTCTCAGCATAGACGAAAGTATCACAATAACACTTTAATGATAATAATGAATTCGACTCATGCCATTTTTTAATAAGAGCAACTGCTGGATCTGCACCCATTTACTGCAACATGGGAACAAGGGGCTAGGATGGTATATTCACCCTTTACCTTTAACGACCGCTTGCTATGCCTCTCTTAGAGCACTATTCTTTGGCCGTTGGAATGATAGCATCTCAGGGAACTTTGATGGAACTAATTTAAATGATTTTGAGAAACGTGTATTGACTCCCCTGGGATGCTCGCTTTTTGCAAATAGAAGTAAGCCTCATGTTGCTTCTATTAGGCCATCTGATAAACTGTCTCTTCCTTTCCAAACTCTAATTTCCTTTAAAATGGCTCCGATAGGCAATAAGGATGCCGTGGCTCCTTCCTACTCTATTAACCATAGCCCCGATTCAGTTCCCTTCTGTGTACAAAGGAATGGCACCCGGTCAATGGGAGATTTTGAAGGTTGTACGAACGTTGTAAATTTGACCGGGGAGAACAGGCCTTTGTATGTAGGGGGGCCTGTCTATTTCGTTTGCGGTAGTACAGCATTTCCCTGGTTGCCCAAGGATTGGCAGGGAACATGTTATTTAGGGATCCTATTACCTGGGGTATTTATAGCTAGTACATTGGAAGTTTCTAAGGCTCATCCACGGCGGGACGACGATGGAGATACACCTGGGCAAATATTGGGAGATATAGCAAAATCAGTTGTGCCATTTTGGGGACAAATTGCAAATTCCGAAAATATTAGGGGGCTAGCAAGAGTACTGGACCATCAACCGGACCACGGATATACTCTATAATATGACACTGGAACAGAAAGCAATAAGATTGGTAGCGCTCCAAAACCGGATGGCATTAGATGTCATTCTGGCAGAGCGTGGTGGGGTATGTAAATTAGTAGGGTCCGCTTCGTGTGTTTTCGTACCAGATTCCTCCTCGACAATTTTCAAGGCAATACAGAACTTGCACGTCCTTAGTTCAGAAGTGCATGTTCCAGTGGGAGATTGGAGTATTAGTACTTGGTTCTGGGACTCCTTACGATCCTGGGGTTGGAAGGTGCTTTCTGTCATACTGGTTACTTTGGGAATTCTGCTATTCCTTTGTTGCTGCATCCAATGTCTGCCTAGTACATGTGCAATACTAGGGGGATGTTGCGCTCAGGCGGTGAGCACGATAGGACATGAAGTGTATGCCCCAGATACAGCATCTAAAGAGTTCATGTTGCAAGAGGTTCTGGTGAACGACCTAATGGCTATAGATATTACAGATAACGATTAAGGGTGTATGGATGGCAAATGCATGGAGTTATTTGCAAAGACATCAGAAATAGTATTAGCACTTGGCATAGGCCAAAAGGAGAGTTTTTCGGAATAGAAATAATATTATGGCTCCTATTGTAATAGTTATATGTGTATTGGCCTACGCCAAGTTGTCTAAACATCATGCACGAACAAACTCCACGGCAAGGTCTTGACCTCAGAGAAATCAATGTAAGCCGCCATCTTGAATCAAGCTGCCATTTTAGGTTCTCTTGTTATGTAGAAGTCACCCTGAACATCAAAATTGAGGCCAAATGACATTTCAAATAGATTCTGGCCGTTGTGACCTCCGTACAGCTGAATGATTAATATGCCTGCAGGCTACTTTTCGGGGTCGTGAACTGAGACCTTGTCCTACTGTTGACCTATATGTAAATGTACTACTTATATCAGCGAAACTAATCAAAATGCATATATTAAAGGTTGACCTGGCAAGGAACCCTAGACCAGTATTGTATTTCACAGAATGGTTAACCCGCAAGAGGGTTGGCCAAGGGCTGGACAAATTGTATAAATGGCCCGGGTATTCCAATGTGCGGTCTCTCACTGAGCACATCAAACCCTCGTTGAAGTTCATTATGTTATACTGAGAGCCGAATAGCTATCCGTTTGTCAGTTGACTTGGTAACTGTTGTAGCTTGAAATAAAGTACTTGTATATTTCTTTGTAACCTGTGTTGGTGTGTTTCCTTTTGGGCTTCCCGGCCTCATATTATTTTTCTGTTTTCACACTGTGACACTCTAGCTCTTTAGGAAGATTATTGGTTCTCAGTCCAATCACTTGCATACACTTGTTGGCTTCCCCAGGTCTGATATGAAGCACACATATTCGTTTTAGTCACTGGTTCACAGGACGTGCGTCTATATAATTCTCTCACTTTCTGATACTGTAAACGGCTTCCCCAACCTTCATAGACAGTGTTCGTATTTCTTTCCCTCTCTTTGCATTGGGTCACATGCCCATTCCACTCTTTCAGGCTTTCAAGCTCACTGCTACTTATCCAGACTGTATATGCAATATTCACATCTCTCTCATTCCAGATTACCTGGGTCTTGTGCCCATTCCGGTTTCCCAGGTTTCCGTTCCGGGAACGGCTTGGGCAGTCTTTGACCCCACAGAGTATTGCCCTTGCTTCATGGTGGGAGCATTTGCCTCCCTATTCGTGCTGTTCTCGTTAATATTGGCACTCCCTGTGTGGAGCTCAGGGACTCAGGCTCCTTGGTTTTTTCTGGTCTCTGCATCAGTTGCTGGATGCCTGGCCCACCACTATGCTGACCATATCTAGAAAGTAAAAAACCGGGACAGGACAACTAACATAAAAGTAGGAAAAACTCTTGAAAGTGGCTGTCATGGTGCTAGACTTCCGTAGCATTTGGAGGAGAAGGGGGTTTCTAAAAAGTAAAAAACCGGGACAGGACAACTAACATAAAAGTAGGAAAAACTCTTGAAAGTGGCTGTCATGGTGCTAGACTTCAGTAGCGTTTGGAGGAGAAGGGGGTTTAAGTGTTACTGTTCAAAGAAACACATATTATATTTAATGTATCACAAACTAACACCTTAAGTTGTAAAAAGTTGTAAAATGCAGCATTTCTGCTGTGCAAGATTGTGCATTCCTGCCTGCCAGCTATGAAGACCTACTACCAAAAACCGGGACCACTGCAGTTTCCACCAAGATCTGCACCTGTGGCTGGAGAAACTCCTCTAAGTTTATTCCAAGTGGTTCTGCCATTGCTTCCTGTGACAGGAGGAACTTGTCAATATGACTCCATGATATTACTAGACTTGGTTCCATCAGCTCTTTCTGAATGCGATCAATGTTGCATGCTATATCTCCTTTTTTGCTCCATTTCTTCATCTAATTCCCTTAGTTTCTTCGCTTCCCATCTAACTCTTTCCTCCTCTTTTTTATCTCTTCCCTTTTTTCGTTTGCTCTATGCACTTCTTCACCTCTTCGTGTTTGCATTCTTTTATCTCGCAATTTCTTTTCCTCTTCCTCTTCTCTCTTTTTTCTAATCTGTCTTGTTCTTCGAGTGCTCTCTGCCTGTTTTCATACTTTCTTTGCTCTTCTGCACTTTCTTCCTTTCTTAGCTGCTCCTCTTGATACACCTGCTCTTGTCTTTGTCTATTCTTTCTCTTGTTCTCATCTTCCTTTAATCTTCTTTCTCTTTCCCTTTTTGTCTTGCTCATCATGGTCTTCCTTTTGTCGAACTTCCTCAAGGCTTTTCCCATCAAATTTTAACATCTGTCCACCCATCCATTTGTTCTGTACGAGTGGAATCTCATCAGCTTTATCCTTTTCTCCTTTCCATCTTTCAATCTCTCATTCTATATCTAGAGATATGTTCAATTGTTCACTTTTCTCTTCCTTGCCCTGCAAGACCTTAAAGATCTCTTCCTTTCTTTTAGTCTCTTCTTGACTATCGTCACTACCATAAGCAGGCTCATATATCGGGTTACTATACCCTGTCTCTGCTTTCAGTTCTTTTAACGGATACAGTCCTGCATCTTTTGTAATGTCACCATTTACTTCCGGCAGAGTAAGGGGAGCAGAAAGCTCAAAACCTTCCTCCCTGCTCTGGTTAAGCATCCATTCCTCAGGAGCCGGATCTTCCAGCTCCTCCTGGTACATTTTCCAGAGCTCTAAAATAGGTAACCTTTTCTCTAATTTCTTTCCCGTGTACGCTGTGTGCAAGTATGTGGTTATGTGTTGAAATACTGCTGTTGCCAGTGATCCCCCAGCATGAATATTTTGTCTGCTTTACCCATTCTGCACTGTACTGTTTGATCTTGGGCATATATTTCGGCAGTGTCTTGCACATGTGGTGTAACCTCTCCCATTATGACAAGTCTCAATTGAAATACGTTTCAGAAAAATAACAAATATGAGCATGCACCAACAGTCGCTGCTCAAAGCCTTTGCTTCTCAATAATCCCAATCTATATGGTCGGCACCGACAATGACCAAAGATAAATAATGACTTTTTCCTCTACATAACACAGCCTATCTATGTCGCTCTTTGACACTCTTTAAATACAAATAAATATAAAGATAAACAAACAAACAGCCGACTCTTTACATGTACACCATGGTATATATAGTCCTCTTTCTCTTAGCCCCTAAAATACTCTGATAGAAGTTAGAGTTGTCTTCTCTCACAGATCTATCTGTGTGCAGCCTATTTTTACCCACTTGAGATTTAAGACAATTCCTTCTAGAATTCCTTTAACTAGGACTATGGGCTTTTCTTATGGAACGCTCCTCATCCAAAACATCTTTTCCCCTTGACGCTCCTCGTCTTATATCCACCAACCCTCTGTTATTTATTTATGTGGTACCACAATCCTGTTCTAACAATTTGCCAGTTTCCTCAATCCACTCACCATTCGCCTTTCGGCTATGGACTCTCGGGATAGCCCCCCCTCCTCAATTGGCCACCATCACCTTCGGTCCACTCAGCACCTGTGGAAACCAGCAGGGATTTCATGAAAGAGGGGCCCATCCCACTTGTATCTTCTTTACTTGCAAGTTGTCTATATCAGCGTTTCTCCACAGGAAACCTTGCGTTCTTCCAGCTGGATGGCAGAGGGTGTCCGATGTTCTGACTACTCCAAAGACCTACCTATCGAAGGGCCTTGGGCCTCATTACGACCCTGGCGGAAATCGTGGCGCATAATGCACCATGGAGCACGGCGGAAAGCTGCCGATAGCGCCATGGGGGTTGGCGGATTTACCGCCCCATTCCGACCTTGGCGGGGCGGTAAATCCCCATTCCCCATTTTACCCTTCCCCATTCCCATTTTTGCCCCATAGGGTATAATGGGAGTGGGGAAGGCGTTAATTACGCCACCGTAAAATACGGTGGCGTAATTAACAACAAGGTCCCGTAGCGCCATGGATTTCTCCGCCCGGAAAAACCAGCCGGAAAACGCTCCATGGCGCTACGGGAACTCGTAGTAGGGCGGACGGGTCCGCCGCGAATACCGCTGGCGTAAACCCACTCCGCCAGGGTCGTAATGAGGCCCCTTATCTAATCATCCCCTTTCTGCTACCAAGTGAACCGTTTGAGGTCCTTTAAGACGAGGTAACACTCTACAGGGTGCATGGGGATGGAGAAATTACTCAAACACCAACAATAAAACCGACTCAGGAAGTTGGCAAAAGACTTTGACTGTATTAATAACAATTATCTAAAACAGGGAGTACAACAGACATCATCCGACGTCTGGCAGTAGGGTCTTGTGCGTATTTCATAAAAAACATGATTATGTAGTAAATATTTGTCATCAGTGAGGTCATCCTATGTGACAAACTAAGAAACTTATGGGGGGGTTGTGGTTGGGTAACGGGAAACATCTAGGTATATTTTCTATGAGGGTTGGTGTTGTGATTGGGTCTCTACTGTCAGGTGGACAACTCTGCCCACCCCTAGTGCAAGTAATTGTGAGCATCATAAAATACACGATGTCTCATTGATTCTCTAAACTATAGGGCTCTTTGGTACATGGACCTTTTTAATTGGTTGGCACTCTTGTACCCTTCTGGAACATTACACCCATTAGCAGCATGCATGATGGTACCCCAGGTGCCGGTGGGTTGGACTTGACCATGCCTCCCCGCCCAATTAGCCCATCATCCATCATCACTCAAGCTGTCTGACATGTGAATAGTCTTTGTACTTGGCCTTGCAAAGTATCACTGCTCCTGGGAATAAAAGGGAGTATGAGCATGACTTTATCTTCTGGTCTTGGTGTATCTGTCCAAAAGTCTATTTTCATCTGACCATGTGACTAGAGACCACGTTTCTGAGCTCTTTCGTTGTATTTAAGGGTATTAAATGGATAAAACTTGGCATTCACTGTCCTTCCGCTGCACCTTAACAGGAGCCCAGCTCTCGCCTTCTCGTTCATTGTATAATTTCATGATAATTAACTAGTTTCTTGGCTGCTTCACCCCTGGAAACTGGGCCAAGCAGGCCTCTTGATTCTCCTTCCATCCTCAGCTGAGTTTATTCTGCTGCGGCACACTGCTCAGTTCTTTTATTCATGGGGTCCAGTTTGCTCAAATACGACGTAGAACCTCCAGATTCCTATGCATATATATACCTTGGCGCATCGCCGCAATCTCTTCACTACATATAGCCACCCTTATGATTACTTTGGCTACTTGCGTTATTGCATCTGTACAATTATAAAATGGTTGTCATTTTCTTCTGTGCTTTTTACACGTGTGTTCTTCACTCCGCATATGAAAATATTACTTGCTTCTTACTTCATCATCAGTTTCTATATGGTCTATTCATCTTCTCTCTTGTCATCTTTTCTAAGGTGTGTCACTCTCCTGATGTGATGACACCAGCCTCTCTTTTCATCCGTCGTCACGTGCTCTTCAGGGATCTTTCCCAAGAGGATGTCGGTTCTTCGTGGGTACATAAAGAATGGTCTTCTTAATGGATACTTTGCTTCAAAGGCTGCCTGTGTTATAGGCGTCATTACAGGTGTCTTCTTCGTCACTATTTCCGGCTCCCAACATATAGGCAATTTAGGGGCGGGACTTCCGGGAGAGGTTTTTGGCTCCTCCTATACAGGCTATTCTTCACGGTATAACACTGAACCACAAGAATACTATTCCCAAAGATCACACGCAGAATCAGACACAAGTACCTCCAATACAGCAAGCACAGAAAGTTCCAATGCAAGGGCAACCGCCACAAGGGCAACCACAGCAAGCGCCTATGCAAACACAAGTGTAAACCCAGCAAGTGCAAACACAACAAACAATGGTGCCACAATGGAATACAAACACAGGATTCCCACAAGCACCCACAGCTAGAATTGGGAGTGTTCCTGTGGTAGGAGGAAATCCTTTCACAGGGACAGGGATGAATTTATGTCCACAACAGGAAAGCCCACAGAGCAACCTGATGGGTTCAGTACTATCAGTGACACCAGTCGCCCAAGAGAAACCAAGGGTCTGGGTAACAATAGGAGGCAAGACATTTACGTTTCTTGTATACACTGGAGCAACTCGTTCCTGTGTTCGAGAGGGAATGTATCCAATGTCTGGCATTGCCATGAATGCACAGGGATTCTCTGGGGCTTAGTTCCTTTTACTGATGAGTTACCAATATCTATAGGCGAACATGACGTGTCTATGGCATTATTGTATTCTCAGCAGACACCAGTCAACATAATAGGACGTGATTTGATAACAAAATTGAACATGACAAGGGGCTCTATCACAAGGGTAGCAGTATCCTGGCAGTAAATCTGCTGGGATTCTGCAAACGCAAATAGTGATGTTAGCGCCAGATCCCGAGTTGCCGTAGGCTGTATGTCCCCATTTTTGTAAAAGCCCATAGGACTCTAAGGGGCATGCTGCCCGCTATTGCCGCAGCACATTTTTGCACCACAGTAATAACCTCCCACTTTCCGCCCAAACTTGGGATTGGGCGGAGCAGTCATTTTTACCCCTCTGCCCAACTCCTCATGATCCCCAATATCATTTACTGACAATGAAATAATGTGTTCCACTCCAGGGATACATTATATGAATGTAAGAGAGTTTATATTAGCATTTGCAGGCCAAAAGGAATTGCAAGGAGTTCCATTAGACCCAAAAGTATTTTTATATGGAGTAACCTTTGTTAAAGTGGTTACCCAGATTGGTCAGTAAAATACTGAGAATACCTGAAGAATTCTTATTCAAACCAGAAACACCTATGGATGACAAAGGACAGGTTATTCCACTAGAACTAGTAGCAGCAGTGGCCAGAGAAGAAAGGGTGGTTGTCCATGGGACAGACAATGAGGGAAGAGGATGGAGAGCAGTAATAGCTCTCTGTGAAGGATATCAATTAACAGATTTGACAGATGAAGAACTGTTTAGAGATGATTATTCAGATAATGAATTACTATTTTTCGTAAGTATAATTTATTAGATTACAGTAGAGAATAGAGAAATACTGCAGAGAGTGGCATTGGTAAAAAAGAAACCATCATTTTTCCAGGAAGATTTAGAAAACGTGTCAGGCATTTTATGGACCAACAGTCCATATAATGTGGGCCTATTGATAAGAGTAGGAGCAGGTAAAATACATCTCCAACCTGGAGCAATTTTGCCACAGCAAAGCACTATCCTGTGTCCAGAGAAGCAGATGAAGGTATATTTGAAACCATTTTTGCTTTAATACAGCAGGGAATATTGGTACCATCAGAATCCCCATGTAACACGCTGTGTATCCCTTGAAGAAATCAACAGGAGGTTTGTGGAGATTTATTTATTTATCTATTTATTTATTTATTTTATTTATTTGCTTCTATCAATTCAAGAATTTTGCTAAAGTGAAATGATCAGGTCTTTCCATGTTTCTTTTCTGTTCTTTCTTCTCAAGCTTAGTTCAACTTGAAGTTAGAAGTTTGGACTTTGAAGTTTCACTCTAGGACTTAAAAGTCTGAGTGGGTTTCACCTTCAGTTTGAGACTTTCGGTAAACTGGAAATGGCTTCGTCTGGCCCCTCTGATTTGCGTAAACAAGTCTCTAGGGCGTTCTTTAGTATTTTGGCAGTTGCCAGGGCCCAAGTTGTCCTCGATCCGCTCATCAGTCGATTCCACCAGACCTTTTCTTCATACAAGGAGTTATGGTCGATCAGCGGTCTCAAGTAAGCTCTTCTCCACTTTATTGTTTCGGGGCAATGCATAAGAAGGTGTTTTATTGTTTCTGGCTCTCGCTCTGATCCACACAATCGGCAGAGGTTTGTTTGCGATTGACCTCTGATAGCCCTTATTTCGTTTGTCGGAAGTGAGTTAAGGCGAGAGCGCAAGAAGGTGAATCTTAACAATTTGTCTGGAAATCTCTTCAAAACTTCATTCGGCGGGTGTAATTATTTTGGCTCAAAGTTCACATGAGTGAGAAGTTTATTCTTTCCTGCCAATGTTAGAGTCTCAATCCAATCCAGTTGGTCCATCTTGCATTTTATTCTCGTGGGGTTTTGAATTAAATCTGCTTCGCTGCAGCCATTATTGGCCAGAGATGCTCGCTGTTTAGCTGCCCAGCTTGAAAGGGCCTTGCATCTTCCTTCGACGATTTCAGAGTTAATTATTTTGTATAGGGGAGGAGAGTCCTGCATTATTATTTTCCTGTAAAGCGCCATTTCACCTGCTTCAATTGTTGCTTTTAAGGAGAGAGTTCCCAGTTCCCTTCTGATTATCGAAATTCCTGTGGAGTTCGGGAGTTGAAGGACTTTATGCCAAAAATAGGCTTCCTGTTTGGGCCAAATCGTCGGAGGAATCGCTGGCATTGCCTCACAGCCATACGTCAGACTTGGTATTACTTTGCCTTTGTAAAATTTAATAACTGGGAGATGCGAGAACCTCCTGTATTTTCGGTCGATTATTCTAGCCTGTGTGGCTAATTTTCGGGTCTTATCCCATAGAAACTGTTGCATTGAAGTTTCTGTTTTTGAATTGTCCAGTGTCACCCCCAAATATTTGATGAGTTTTACCACTTCCACAGGCGAGTTTTCGATGTGCCATTTGAAAGATTTTAAATTCGACTTAGATGGCTGGCCCAGTATTAAGATTTTTGTTTTCTCCTTGTTAATTTCTAAGTTGTTGTTCGATATGTAGTTCACCAGGTTGTCAAGTTGCCTTTGGAGGCCAATTTCAGTTTGATCCAAGAGGATGATGTCGTCGGCGTATAATAGGCGCGTCACAGGTGTAGTTCCAATTTTCAGAGGGAAAGATCTTATCTCTTCCGAATTTTCATTAAGGTCGCCCAAAAAGGAAATGAATAAGGCCGGGGCCAATGTACAGCCCTGTTTCACCCCTCTAAGGGTCGGAATTTCTTCGGAAAGCTTTCCTGCTTGGTCCAGCTTGACCCTAATCGCTGTCTTGTCGTGGAATGCCTTTATTGGGTCAAGAATGTTGGATGGACACTTCCATTTTTCTAATTTTGACCAGAGCAAATTTCTATCTATTTGATCAAAGGCTTGGTTTAGATCTATAAAGGCCACGTATACCTTTCCGGGTCTTTGCGTGAGTCTAGCTTTTATTGTGCTCAACGCCATGATGTTCGCTTTGGTCCCTGAGTTTTTCATAAACCCTGTTTGAAATGGGTCTATGCATGGGGCTGTTTTTGTCCATGTTTGGAAGCTCCTTAAAAGAAATGATCCGTAAAGTTTCCCGATTGTGTCCAGGAGTGCTATTGGACGATAATTTCTCGGGTCAGTTCTGTCTCCTTTTTTGTAAATTGGGGCAATCACTGCGGTGCGCCAGGAGTTAGGAATCGATCTTGTGGTGCTGCAGTTTTTAAATACCTGCCCTATAAAGTTTGCCCACTCCTCTGGATAGTTTTTCAGATCGATATTGGTTATTCCGTCTGCCCCTGGAGCTCTGGACGATTTCAGACGCTAATGGCCAATATGATGTTGTCTTCGTCCCAAAAGTCTTCCCAAACAGTTTGTCTAGCCTCTGTCTTTAATTCTTCTCTTGTTTGGCTCGGAATTTGAAAGGTTTTGGCGAAATGTGTTTTCCATTCTTCTTCTGGTACATTGTTTAAACCTTTTGCGATTGCTCCTTCTTCGAGGTTTCTTATTACTTGCCAGAAGGCTCCTGAATTTTTATTGGACAATTTTGTGAGCATGTCTTCAGAATCCTGTTGATAAAGAAAAATTCTGTGGAAGCGTAGCCAAGATTTATACTTTTTTTGTTCCTTCAGATAGAGGTTTCTGGGTTCTTCTGAGGTAGATTGTGCAGCCAGTTTCTTTAGCTTCCTCAGGGTGGAACGTTTTGCTACCAAATCATTACCAAAGATTTATTCATAATCTCCAATCCATAAACAATATAGTTGAAGCAGAGTTTCCTCTAGTTCCAAATCAAGCTACAGTATTACGCAATGTTCCAGCCAAAGCCAAGTATTTGACCATAATAGATTTAAAAAATGCTTTTTTTCCTCAATACCCCTTCATGAAGAATCAAAGGATTTGACTTTGTTTTTGTATTGAAATCAGTGCTGGAAATACACACGACTCCCTCAGTGGTACTTTGAGTTGCCCCCGATCTTCAATAGTATCCTCTTGACCGACCTGGGTAATGTACAACTTGTGAGTGGAATAATTCAGTGCATAGATGATATATTTGTGTGCAGTGAGATAGAAGAAAAGTGCAGAAAAGTCTCAGTCCAACTAATGACCATACTAGCAGAGAAAGGATATAAAGTAGACAAAGAGAAGTTACAATATTGCCAGGAAGAGCTCCTGTACATATGACAGCTATTCTCTCAAGAAGGGAGAAAGGTGGCACGTGAAAGAGCAAAAGCAATCATAAAAACTCCTAGACCAGAGACAGTGAGGGAACTGCAACAACTTTTAGGCCTCTGTAATTATTACAGGGCCTGAGTTTTTGATTACAGTACACTTATTTGATACTTTTAAAAGGACCTAAAAAAGCACAGGTAGGCAAAAGTAGGATAACATGGACAGGTGAGATGACTGAAGGATTTGAAGAATTAAAAACAGCGATCTATACAGGCCCAGTGTTAGGAATTCCAGATTGTAGTGAAGAATTTTATTTATTCTCACATGCGAATGGAGAAGTAATGACAGCAGTCCTCACACAAAACATGACATCAGGACATGAATATAAACCATTAGCTTAATATAGTGGGATTTTAGACCCAGTAATGAAAGGACATTATCCTTGCGCACAGGTGTTAGCTGCTGCTGCATTCATGATTGAAATAGCTGTAAGTATTACCATGGTGTGATCAATGATGTTATTTGTCGAGTATTCCTTATTTGCCATTGTAGAGAAGGCTAAAAGTACATTGACTACACACAGAGCTTCAGGATATGAGGTAATTATTTCAAACCTAGTAATCAAAATTGTTAGATGTAGAGTAGTGAATCCAGCAACATTTATAGCAGAGCCAATGGGGAAGGAGGACTATGTACATGATTGCACAACGTATAATGAACTTTATGATGATATTACCCATGTTTGAGAAAATACTCTAGGAGGGGGAACCTTCTCTTCATTGACGGTTCTTCGAATATTGACCAAATGACAAAAGACATACGGGAACGGAAGTAGTAAACCTAAATACGAGAGGGAATTTGAAGTAGTGACAAGTGCAAGACTGCCTTCACATTGTTCAGCACAGGCTCCAGAATTAGTGGTGCTTATTGTGCACTCCAAAGATATCAGGATGAGGAAGTGACAGTGTACTCTGACTCTGCCTATATGATGTGAACCGTACACGCAGGATTCTCACATTGGAAAAAGAGGGGCTTCCTCAATGCAGACGGCACACCATTACAACATGCTTCCTTAAAAGATCTTTATCCCTCACTGAGGCTTCATGGAGACAAGATAGCACTGCAAAGCCAGTTATGCCTCTATCATTATTGAAGGTGGCACTGGAGCAGCTTCAATTCCCCACGCACATGACTAGAGAGAATCTTGCTGCCATGATCGCATAATATTGGTTCTCTCCAGATTTATTAGAACATGTGGCACAATTTATTGTAAATTGCATCTTATGCCAGAAATTCAGAGCAGGACACACTGTAAAATCAGTGAGATGAGCAATCCCAAGACCTAATGGTCCTTTTTAGCATCTACTCATAGATTATGTGGATATGTTGCAAACATGTAATGGATATAGGTATATGTTAGTTGTAGTATGTACCTTTTCCAGATAGATTGAGGCAGGTTCATGAATACACCAGATGCCATATGTGCTGCCAAATTTCTTGTGTGTGAGGTATTTCCTAGATAGGGTGTGTGTAAAGTCCTGCAGTCTTATAATGGTCCGCATTTTGTAAATTAGCTGTTTGAACATGTCACTCTTTTATTAGACATCAAACACAAATTCCCATCTGCCTATCATCCACAGGCAAATGGTATTTGTCAGAGGTCAAATGGACTCCTCAAAGAAACGATAGCAAAGCTTAAGATCACCTTAAAAAGGGGATGGCTGCATTGCCTACCCCTTGCTTTATTTGCACTCAGACATCAGCATGGCTTAGATCACCACCTGACTCCTCATGAGTTGATGACTAGACGCTGCATGAGAGTACCTCTTGCTCCTCCCACTCGAATAGGAACTGATGCCCACATTGTAGCAAAAATGTTAGGTAACGAGACGCATGATTATTTAACAAATTTGACTGCTAGTATTTATTTTATTTCTGAACAGATCAAAAACCGGAGGGAGGGGTCAAAGAAGATTGAAGAAGACAACCAAACAGTTGATCTCAGTGATTTGCTAAAACAGTGTTGTTTGTACCCAGGGACCAGGTGCTATTTAGGAGCTTAGTCTGCCCTTGGAATAAGCCCCACTTTAAAGGACTGTACCCAGTAGAGGGGGTCACTTCTACAGCTGTGAAACTCCAAGGTAGATGAGCCTGGCTACATCTGCATGACGTAAACCCTGACCCCCTCCTGCACCCGATGATAGTGAAGCAAGAGAAGAAACTCCACGGATGATGATGAGATTGGCTACCAAGAACCAAAACAAACATTAATCGAAATAAGGACACTTCAAATTGCTAAAGAATTTCCAAGGCAAAAGAGAAAAAGGACGAATAACTTTTGAAAAACAGTTCCAGAACAATTTTAGATCGGAAAAAGGGAACAATGTATTAATTAACCAGATGTAAAGAAGAAGAGCACACTGCACTTATGTTACCCATAACAAATAACGTTACACACATTTTTGTATTTTGTTTTCACTTAAATATTGCAGTCTTACCTAGTCTTAGCAAGATGACACACGAACATTGTTACATGTTTTGGAAACCCTAAAAACAGCCCTAACATTTTCAGATCATTATTGTGACTATTTTACAGTTTCTGATATAAAAAGTGTGATTTATAAAAAGTAACAAAAAATCCATATTGAATTATAAGAATGGAAATGTTTCAGAATATAAGAGACTCACTGCCAGCAAGGAAATCAATATGTTTCTTTGGAATACTAATTGTGAATTAATTTTGCACAATGATTTGTCTTTTCTTTCTCATTATTATGGCATTTGACAGATAATGATAAAAAATGCAGATACAGTGGTTGACATTGAAACATCTCTTCTTATCTCTAACAAAAGCACAAGTAGTATGTTCCCTGATTTTTCTGAACAAATTATTCGATTTAAGAGTGATGCTGGAGAAGACCATGAAGATATAAATACATATCACAATAATTCAGCCCATTTATAGAATAACGTGGTATCAGCACATGAAGGAGGTGGGGAGGAGAATGTCAGATGAAAGCTGCTACATGTGTTCACTCATCCCTTATACCATGAGCACAGCCAGAACATTTATTGCAAGAGAAATACCTGTAGTAGATGGGAGATGACTCAATCATTTAGCAGCATGTACAACAAGAGGACAATTTGAAGGAAAATGGGAAACCCTAAGGTGGAGGTCAAGAAAGACATTCCCATATGAAGATGAATACATAAAAACAGTAAAAGGACTCCAGCTGGATGGGTAGGATGCTTATAACTTCCCTTAGTGGTCTGACTAGAGTCGAGATAAGGCTTGCCGATCAAAAGAGATTAGGATGTGCAGATGCGTGGGAGACATCAGGATTGCCAGGCAGCTGGGAAAGATCTCAGCAATTAGTACATGGACAACTAGCAACCAGTACAGGATGGGAAGATGGAATGCTGGCCTGTAGTACACACTAATTGATGACAGCACTACTACAGATAGTACGCATGGTGAATGATGAATGTCTGAAATCATAGGCAATGTATGTGAAACTACAAACAAGGGTTAAGAATGAAGCAGGATCTGAGTCTATACTACCAATGAAGAATGCCACATTGTGCTTCAGAAATAAAGGACCGACTAAAGTGGGAGAAAACAAGGAATACAAACAGATAATTGATGTCCCAGGAATGATTGGAGGGACTGCCGTGCTGATGGACCACTATTGGCCATGTGGATCCAGAGATTATATGCAGCTGCCTAAAAATTGGGCCGGAATATGCTCTATCGTGGTACTACATGTTCCTGCATTGATGATTCCCCAAAGTGATCTCCATATTGAAGATTTTCCAACTATGAATGTACACCAGAGAAAGAAGAGGTCGCTCAACCTCCTTCGGTTGAAGAAAGCAAACTATTTTTCAGCAAAATGAATAAAAGCCCATGACGATATTCCAGCTCAACACAAATTATTCAGTAAAACGGCAATGATATTTACAGCTATATTCCTTCGGTTGAAGAAAGAGAAATATTTTTCAGCAAAATTAATAAAACCCTATGAATATTCCAGCTCAACACAAATTATTCAGTAAGATGGCAATGATATTTACAGCTATATTCATGCCAGGAATACAGACTGCAGTGAATGCCAAGTGGTTGCAGATAACCAGATGGGAGCTGTTAAAAACAATAAACACGACAATCAAAGGATGTAATGTGATCCGAGAATAATTGAGGGCTATCAGACTTATGACCCTCCAGAACAGGTATTTGCTGAGCTTGATTACGGCACTGGAAGGCAAAGTGTGTGCCAAGATCAGACCTTCCTGTTGCACACACAAATCTGCCCATGTTGGAGAAAATTGAACCTGGACAGACGTAATGATTATGCTGTCAACCCTACATATGGCGATGGAGCAAGAAATAGACGAGACCAAGGAAAATTACTGGTTCTTGTCTTTGTGTTTGTGGATTCCAACTTGGTCGCAAAATGCCTTCAAGCTGCCTGGAGCAATACTAGTGTTTTTGTTGCTAGGATTCTGTCTTGTAAGAATCATTATAGGACAATGCAAGAAGACAGCGAAGAAAGCTATTGGGATGAAGATAATGATCAATGTGAATGCTGTGGCTGATGAGCACACACAGACTGAAAGCACCACTTGTGAACACACGAAAGGAAATCCCCTGGCACCCCCAGGAATGAGGTTTTACTACCCCAAGGATCATAAAAATGATGTGTGATGTTGGGTATTCTGTCAACCAACTGGAGAGTGTTGTCACATGACCTGGAGTGTGGATGAGCATATAAAGAAAGCAGGGGACTTGAGGGGGGTGACAAAGATATGTATCCTAAAGAAACCAAATTATGGAGAAAAGATTAAGAAGATTGATAAAGAAGAGGTGGTTGAGGGCTCAACCAGAGGGGTGAATGTAGAGAGGCAGATGTACACGTCATCTCTAGTGTCCGCTCCTTCTCCTCCATCATACTGGAATAGCAGCAAGAGAGCACTGTGTCTGACACCAGGTATCGTCCAAATATCGCATTGAATATATGAGAGATGGGATGCACTTAGACAGCCGTATTGAATGTACCTTCACACTGACGTGGTGGAAGGATGTGTAGAAACACCACCGGACATAGAAGAGCTATAAGAGAAACCAGATCAGAGCAAAGTGACGTCATGAAGAGAAGACACAATGATGCACTGAAACGATATGCAAATACTTGACGAATGATGATGTTACTGAAGTAATAAGGGAAACATGTATGCAAGCATGAACAAATCATATTTATTGAGAAAATAAGTGAGAAGAAGATCAATAAATGTACTTACGCAGAAATGCAAGGTAGATAAGATATATAGAAGCTTGCTGCAGACAAAAACATAGCGCGATTAGAGCAGCCATAATGAAAAGATGGACAACGGACTCGTGTTAAGAATGACCAAACTACCTCAAAGACAGATCAAGAATGCAGAGCTGAAAGGTGCTGGAAAGCAGCTTTGTATGAGACACAAATAATGTCTGTTGGCCTGGGATCAAGGATGTCTCATCAAGAAATAATTGCAAGGCACACGGGGAGTTAAAGAGGATAGGCTATGTACGCATGACATGTTTCTCTTAGATTTATCCAAGAAGAAAACATTTGCAAGTGCCAAGTATTGAACAATCAAGGATAAAGAAAGCACATGTGAGATGGAACAACCAAGTCTCCAGAGGCCAAGAGGAGTAATATCACCCAGTATGATCAAATTAAATAGCATCAAATTTAAGGTCAAAATGGACAAAACCGTGGTCTCCTCTCGTGTGATTCAAAACCCGAAAACAAGGCCTATTTATTAGGCTGTAACTGAATATAGTGATGTACTTACACTCTCTTAAATGTCCCAGAGAAGGGAGCAGTCAGCAAGATCAACTACAAGGAAGAAACCTTGGCTCAGGGCTTAGCTGATGAAAGATGGTAGGCTAAATGACCAACTGGATAGTAGTATGACGTTGTTCCCTGCACCAGAGTTTCATTTTGCTCACATGCTGCCCAACAACCCTCCCCCAGTAACAAACGGAGGACTCAGCCTGTTGTTTATTTCAGGGATCATACAGGGCATTCATAAATCTCCAGAGTCAACACTCCCAAGCCTGTGTCAGGCCATTTTGTTGCAAAGTAGCATCACAACATGGGCCCTTGCCCAAAAACCTATTACTCTCTCTGGTTGGGTGATCGGAGTGATATACCTTATAGATTGCCCCTATGGATCTTAGTTGATTGGCCCTCACAGGTCAGGTGCTGACCTGCCCCTTCCCCAAGAAACTATCTATGACATTGTTGCAGGGTTGCAGGATTACCATTGCCCCTTGCCCTCTGCCATTCACCCTGGATTTCTGTCCCCTGATCGTCTGGAACCGGTCTCCCCAGGCCTGGGACCAAGCTATGTTCTCAGCGCTCTGTGCACCTCTTCAAGGTGATGAGAATGACTATGTGTTCCTAATGTATGTGTTAGCAGTACCACTTTTGCGTGTAAGAGTGTCCTTAACGTTGCATCATTATTAACAAGTCCATGTGTCACTTCATGTCTGTTCTGCTGAGAACCGATTGTGTTCCCACCGCGGGTGAATTACCCTTGTCTAGCTCAACTGCATCACGTGGTTGAGGACCACAAAATCAAGCTCATCTGGTCTGCAATTTATGAGGATTTATTCTGTTTTTCAGCAGATGGCCCCTTGTTGTTTTAGGTTTGGAATGTGTTGCTTGTCTCTGACCTTGACTGCAAGCCCTGGTCTTCGTGTTTTGTGCAGCCTGGTTCTGCTTCCCCTCGTCTCTCATCCTGCGGCTTGTGGCCTTATGTAATCTTCTTATACTTATATTATGATTTCTACATATCTATACCATGCTATGTTTTCTATAGGTTTGCCATCTTTGGTCCTTCCAAGCTCCTTGTGTGATCCTGTAGTTCCATTGGGTTATTTGCCTTAAGCATCTGTGAGCTTTCTCTGCATCTCTTTATTGCCTTGCATACAGCATTTCTGCACTTAGCTAATGAAAAAAAAAGCTTTTGACAGTATGCAAATGTATATGTCCTCTATCTACAGAACTCTGTAAGCATGTTCTTCTTCTATACGAGTGTATGTTTGTGTGACTCCATGCATGGCTGTGAGTGCACTTCATGACTAATATGGCTATGTCGTGGTGTCACTAATGATGTCAGCACAGTAGTTTTTTGGCATTAGTCAACGTCATCCATCGAGGCATTTGGGCCCATGACCAGTGTTGAAGCACCTGTATCCATAAAGACATTGGGCCTCATTCCGAGTTCGGAGGTAACCACGCCGCTGTTTGCGGCATGGCTGCCTCCGAACTCGTCCAAACTCCGGCCTGGTGAATGGAGTAATTACCGGTCCATTCCGAGGTCGGAGGGACCAATAATTCCCCATTCACCAGGGCCATTCCCCATTCCCATTTGAGTCCCCATAGGGCTCAATGGGAAGGGGGAGGCGGCAATAACGGTACCGTAAATTACAGTACTGTTATTGACCCCGGAGTCCCTTGGCGGGACCCGTCCTTAACGCCTGCTAAAAGCAAGCATTAAGGAAGGACCCGCAAAGGGAACTCGTGGTAGGGCAGTAAGGGTTTAACGGCACTGGTCTCGTTACCGGTGACCGTTAACCCTTACCACCCTACTCGGAATGAGGCCCATTGATTGGATAAGGTTTGAATGGCTGTCTAAGAGATTATCTTTCCGCATACATGTAAGTCAGTGGTCCTCCTGGGGGCTGTCCAAATAGTGAGTGACTTTGTGTGTTTTTCACTCTTCGGGCTGTCATGTTCATGGGGGTGAGGAGGACCATTCCAGGGACCCTCTCTTCAGTCCCCCCTCTGGTCGACCTATCTACCAAACCTCCATACTTGGTCACTCTTGCTTTGGGAAGTCATATCTTCGTTACTCCTCCAAGATGTCCATAATAATTTGAATGGTCATCAAAACTCCATGTCATATATCCACAGTCTCCCTCCGGGTTGCACCATACCCATTTCCCCCAGTATCTGTTGTTTTCGAAGGGATTGTCGAATGTTATCATCTCAGTCGTGAACAGTGGGCATTGCTTTATCCTTGCTCTCAGGTTCGTTCTTTCTTGCACTATCTTGTTTCTTTCTTCTTCCATGTTCACATGCACTAACACTTTCATCCCTATTGTCTTCTTATTAGTTTTGCGACATTGTGTGATGAAGATCTTGACCACACACAGTCCCACTACTACTAGTATTAGTGCTCCTAGTAATACTTTCAGTCCGTCTGCTAACCATGTTGGCTTCCATGACCATATGCATGACCAGCTCTTGTCCTTTCCTATTCCTTTGGCTTCCTCCTCCATCTTGGAGTGCATCTTCGATAACCTTGTCACTGCCTCTGTCAGTGTGCCATTCTCTCTGTCATTTGCAGGCACAAACATGCAACAGGAACTCCCGATCTTGGCGCAAACTCCTCCTTCCATTGCTGTGAGAAGGTCTAGTACATATCTGTTTCCATTCCGAGGTCGGAGGGACCAGTAATTCCCCATTCACCAGGGCCATTCACTGAGGTGATTCCAAACGCTCTTCCCAACTAGTTTAACTGCTCTCTCAGTCACAAGTTCTACTTTATGGGGGCCTGTAAACCGTGGGGCATCCCACTTGTGGGAAAAGTTCCTTAGGAGAACCTGATCTCCTGGATATAATGGTGGCTGCTTAATAAATCCTTGTTTCTTTTGACACTGTCGCTCTCTTATCAGACTTCAAGCCTCTCCTGTCGTCTTTGCAGCTGTCGAGAAATAAAAGAGGCACTAGCAATCAAGGAAGTTGTATACTCGTGCATTTCTTGACCCAGTACATCAGCCACATTCTCAGCATCCTTTATCTCGCTAGTGGGAGGAGCCAGGGGAAATCGCATGCGCTGTTCTGTCACCCCCTCATGTGGGGTTAAATGTTGGTCGGTCCCGGGCTTATTGCGCAGTGCGAACAAGGCTAACGGAAGACAATGCAGCCAGTTTTTGTTGAAAGTCTTTTTAGTTTTGGCTATAGCTTCTTTAAGAAAGCCGTTGAGGGTTTGCACACTCTGTTCGCTTGTGGGTGATAGACACAGGAGAATTTGTGTTGGATTCCGAGGAAGGTTGTAATATGGTGGAACATCTCCTTGGTGAAGTGAGGGCCATTGTCAGATTGTCAGACTGCAGGACCTTACACACGGCCCATTGTGGGAATATCTCCCAGACCAGGAATTTTACCACTCTAAGGGCATCAGGATGGGAATAAGGACCTGCCTCAATCCAAAGGGAAAATGGACACACAACCACTTTCATGTAGTGGTACTCTTGGCAGGCTTGGATCATGTCGACATAGTCGACATGCAGGTGTTGGAATGGACCCACTGGCCGAGGTATGGGTCCTCTCACTAGCCTTAATTTTTGACCTGCGGCATATTGTTTACACACTATACAATTGAACATGAATTTGGCCATGTGTTCCGCCAAGTTAGGACAGAACCATGTTTCTCCAATATGAGCAGCAAGCACCTCCTTCCCTGCATGAGTTGGATAGTGTAGTTGTGTCAGTGCTGTGTGCAATAATGCAAGTAGTACTACCACCTTCCCTGTGTTGTTTTGCCACCATAGGGTGTCTGTTGGAAACACTGTACATCCCCTCCTTAGGCACAGTTTATTTTCTTCCCTGGATGCAGCTCCATAATCTGTGTCACTTGTAATATATTGTACCCCTCTTTTAGAATCATAGTTCTTGCATAATCTCACACGTGGAATGAAGCCTCCATTTCCAAAATGTCCTCGAAGTAGGCGGCGCATTTTGCTTCTGCTGCTTCGTTAACCCTGGAGATAGGATCCTCCCCTTTGGTGTGTGCTTGGCACTTAATCATTGCTATTCGTTCTGGGAGATCTATGATATCTTCCAAACTGCCCAATAGGAGTGTGTGCTGCACCGGTGACCCATCAGCACGCCTGAAGCCCCTTCTCATCCAACATGACAGCCCAGAATGCACTGTGGATGTGAGTAAATCGTCCCCTCCTGCTCCCTGCTGCGCTCCAATGCCAATATTAAGGCCACTAATTCTGCTGCTTGTGATGAGTAATGTGACGGCAGTCGTGCGCTCGTCAATACCTCACTTTTACTGTCCTCTCTCAGTCTCACAACTGCTGTCCCAGTATGCCTTTTTCCCAGTCGTTTGCTCAATTGTTGAAGACATGTCAATATAGAGCATGTCTCCCATCTCAAGTGCATTCTCCTGTACCTTGCGAGTGTCACTAAATTCTTCTAGGTTTGCTGTGCAGTCATGTGCGTAGTCACTTTTCTGTAAAGCATTGGCAAGAAAGGTCGGCGGGTTGACAAGTTGGCATCACACTATCTTGGGAGCTGGGTTAGATAGTAACACCTCGTACCCCAAAGCCTTCTATGTTGTCAGTGTGCTCTTTAGTCTTTCCAGTATTGCAAAGAGAGCATGCTGCCCGTAGAGAGTGGTGCTGCATCCCATGGCAATACACACTGATTTGGCCACTGAAAATGCAGCTGCAGCCAATGCCTTTTCGCATGGAGAGTGTCCTCTCATTACTGAGTCTAATTTCCCACTGTAATAAGCTAAAGGCTTGTGCCTCAGGCTGGTCTTCTGTGTCAGTACTGCGGTCATAATCACTCCATCGGAGTGTGAGAATAGGCAGAATATCTTTTGATAATCTCGGATCTCTAACAATTGGATTGTGCATATTGCTTCCTTCAGCTCGTTAAATGTCTCAGTCATTTCTGTTGTCCACGGTATTGTCTTGTCCCCTCTCTGTGCTTCCTTCAGTGCGCTCAATAAGGGGCTTGTGCAAGTGCTGTAATCAAATACCCATTCCCTGCAGTAATTACATAGTCCTAAAACTGCTGCATCTTTCTGACTGTTGTGGGTTTTGCTGTCCTGGGTATTGCCTCTGCCCTCTCTGGTGTAACTCATTGGCCATTTTGCGAGATCATCTGTCCAATGTATAACACTTCTGTCTGGCAATATTGTAGTTTGGCCTTGTCCACCTTGTATCCCTTTTCTGCTAGTACTGTCAGCATGTGTCCTAAGTCATTTCTACACTGTTCCTCTGTCTTGCTACAAATTAATATGTCATCTATGTACTATATAACCGTGCTCTCGATCTGTACGTTGCCTAGTTCCATTTGGAGGACCCTATTGAATATGGAAGGTGATTCACAGTACCAATGAGGAAGTCTTGTATAAGTTAAGTCCTGTGAGTCTGGGTGTAATGGTATAGAGAAGAATACATTCTTCAAATCTATGACCGTGAAGTAGGCAGCTTCCGTGGGGATGCTACACAAAATTGTCTCTGGGTTCGGAACTAAAGGATATTCTGCTTCTACAATATGGTTAAGATGGTCTCATAAATGTCTTCGTCTGCCTCTCTCGAAAGTGTGTACAACTTAACTTGTGGTAAAATTGATCCTGGCTTTAGCTTTATTTTCACTGCTTCTATTCCCTTCAGAAGCCCCATATCATAGGGACTTGTAGTCCATCGATAAGATGCTGGGGACCTGTGCCAAGTCCTCCTCAAGAAAGGTTGGTGGTGCTTTCAGCACCATCGCCATTCTCTGGGGTACGTCTCTGTAAAGTATTCTCACCCAATATCCGATGCTCATTTTGAACACCATCTCGTGATCTTATCTGTTGTCTCTGAATAGCTCCTCATCTGTAACTGTGGTCAACGTCTATCCTTCTTCCACGACGATCACTGCTCACCATGGTTGCCCTGTGTCATCTGCCCTGTGCACTGCTACCCAGTCATTTCCCTCTATCACTGCCTCTAATTCTAGTGGTACTATTGTCCCTTCCTTCTCATCTAATGATATCTCTGGCCAGAATAAGTACTCATTTGAATTGCACCACATTTTCTCCATGATCCACGGGAGCCATGCTATTATTAATTTAGTCCCATACTGAAACAGCTCCTCATCTACTGACACCTGCCTCTTTACCCTTTGTACAAAATATGCCTGAATGATCTCCCTCATGTTTAGAAGGTGTATCCCTGAGGTAGAACACACTATTCCATGGTCAGTGAATGAAATGATCATGTTAAGGCTGCTCATGATGTCTCTCCCCAGTATGTTTACAGGTTATGTCAAGTAGAAAGTAGGGGCAGAGCTAAATCGTGCTCCCCTATAGAAAGTGCAATATTTTCTGTAAAAGGAACCACTTCCCTCACCCCAGAGAACCCTTGAGCTTTCATGGCATTGCCTGACATACTTTATTTCCCTTCCCGGATGCAGAATTTAGTCGCCCCCCTTTCTACAAGAAAGGATAAAGTGGTGTCACCTATTGTCACCCCTATGTGTGGTTCCTCCACAGGGTTAGGTGTGATTGATAGGATGGACCACATCAAGTCTCCCTGTGTGCTGTCCTATTAAGGGTATAATGACATTCTGTTCCCTAAAAATGGGTTGCCCACCACTACAGTGACACCCCCCAGTTTCCTAATGGGAGTCGTTGTCATAGAGTCCATGCATGCCACTGTCCCGTTGTTTGGCTTTGTGCTGTTCTGCATCTGCAGTATTTGCTGTGCTGTATATGCATGTTGTGCGTTACCTTGCATCTGTGGTGCCTGCGAATATTGCTGCATAGGTGCTTGTATTTGTGGCGCCTGTGTTATGGGCTGGTGTGTCTGTGGGTATGCGTTCAATGTCTGTCCTTGGTGTTGTGCCTGGTCCCAGGCATACCATTTGTTCTGTTCTCCTTGATGTGCTGGCTGGTATTGCATTCCCCCATTTTGTTGAGTCACTGCCCTGCTTCTGCATACCCTCAAGATGTGCACTATCTGTCCACACACCCACACACACACACACCCACACACCCAACACTGGAGGGTGTGAAAAACCTGAAGTTGTCTCACTCACTAGTCCCCGGGGATCTGTCATCCAGGTGACATGGCCATCGCTACTGGATCCAGTTCCTTTGGGTAGTCCAGTGTGGGAGGATCACATGGAAGGGGGGTCTTTGGGGAGTGGAAGTGGTTCACTGAAGGGCGAGATGCGGTATCCCCTTCCTTATAACACCCTTTCTCCATCCTTCCAGGTAGGACATCTAGAGACTCAACCCCCCTCCTTTTGCAATATGAACACTTTCTCACTGACAGTTCATCATGAGCAACAAAAAACTAACCCTAGAGTTGTATACCTGACACACAAGGGTCAGGAAGAGTCAGGCAATTACTGATAATTACACACACCTGACTTCATCACACTTCCCCACATGAATAAAAGGCAGAGCACAAAAGCACACTCTGAGCAGGGCAAAACACGAGGAAGCAGCAGTTCGGAGATGGCGGTTTAACACGAGAAGAAAGGTGGCAACACCAGAAAGGGTTGCAAGGAGGGAATTGCCCGTGGCCTTTTCAGAGGAAAAAAAACCGCTACATTCATGAGCCCTTGAGGATAAGAAACATAAGACCGGGAATTAAATCTGCAGAAAGGTGCATTGTGTGTCGAAAGTACCCGGGGCTCTCCCACATCAATAGCCAAGGCTGGGGGCAGGGGCAATTGCCGTTGTGGTACTGTCCTCGGCTCCTGGATCAAAGCCATTCCAGTAAAGTCAGCACAGCCAGTGAGTCGGAGAGACTGATAGCAAACCGGGCTGTGTTAGAATCAAGGATGCAAGCAGCAACATTGTATGGTGAAATCTGCAAAGAATCAAGTGCAAGGCGTATGTGATGAGCAACGCGAGGATAATTGAATATCCAAGGAGTGAGTGAACTTTTAAAACCAAGGTCGATGCCATTACAAAGTGGTCCGGTGCCACGTTGGTGCTCATTCGAAGGACTCTTGTAGGCATTCAATTGAGGGTGTGAAATTGTAAACCGTAAAGTTAAGTGGTCCTGCAATGGGTAAAGCCAGATCCTGTGCACATTTGAAAGTCTTCAATTGCTAACTACGAACTGGAATTGGTCTGAGCCCGGCTGAGGGAGGCTAATTGCGAGAAGGGGATCTGAGCCCAACTGAGAGGATCTGGGGTAAACCGCGAGTCACCCTAGAAAAGGTATACAAACTGTAATTGGTCCAAACCTGGCTGAGAGGGATCCAGGGTAAAAAGTGAATCGCCTACTTGCTTACTTGGAAATTAACTTAGTGTTTGTTTGATTCATCAAGCCCTCTGAAGTAAGAGACTTTTTGCATAACCTAAGAGACTTGGACGTAGAAGGACCTGATGCATGTAACAGAACTGTGTCCTTGTGTAGAAGAAGCCCAGGAGTGTGCTATGCTCGAGTGACCCACCCTGTCCCGTGCTGAAAACATCGGGAAGGGAGACCAGTGGCCTAAACATCCTGACTTATCATTTTGTGAACACTCTTTTCCATTTCATGACCATTCCTCCACATTATTCGTAAACTTAGTGGTAAGGATTGGCAATAGTTTCTTTTTATTTTAGGCCCTTTTATTTTGACGAAGACTCAAATGGGACTGTATTATTATTATTTTGATGGTCGTAGCTTGCTCCCTTCTTAGATTTAGGTCAAGATAGGCATTTATGCCCCCCTTTATAAAGTTCAAACAAACACCCTTGAACTGTGATCACTTGTGTCTGTCTTACTTTGATACCATGCCTTCCGTACAGGCGGTTCTCTCACTTGCCTCTGAAACCTACCAGAAATCCTTTCTGGGTCCTGCTGCATTTGTTGCCCATATACTCAAAACCCCCTTGGAAATTCCCCTTGGTTCTACTGCATCTTTATTTATTTGTATTTGTAGAGCGCGCTGCAGCCCAAAGGCATTGAGGCACTGTTACAGGTGATTGCAAGTAGGCTTGGTTCAGGGTTACATTGACAGCTGCCCCACAGTAGTTTTCACATTACAATAGATAGTTACAACAATAATAAGCAAAGCAATATCAGGTAAGTTCAAAACAGTATGTCACCAAATGGCCAAAGGCACACTAAAGTAGGTGGCTAGAACAGACTCATATATCATACAAATAACCTTGTTTTGATTGCTTTACAGAAGTCTATGTGTGAGTCAATATTCCTCATCTGGGATGGAAGGGCATTCCAGTGATAGGCAGCCATGGTTGGGAGACTGGTGCCTCTTGCATGAATTCTCCAGGTATTGGGCACGTAAATCCTATTGGTGTAGGCCTCCCTCATAGGCCTAGATAAGGTAACCTTCGTTATTCTTTGAACCAAGTAGGGGGTGCCCGGTCATGGATGCATTAATGCATGAAGGCAATGGTTTTAAAGACAATTCTCTCCTTAACTGGGAGCCAATGGACCTGCCTCTGAACCTCAGAGATGTGGTCCTTTTCAGAAATCCTGGTGGCGGCCCTAAGGGCATTTTTTGTACCAGTTGCAGTTTGGCGATGTTCTTGCCAGAGGTCCCAATAAAGAGGGAGTTGCAGTAATCCAATCTTGAACCAATTATAGCAATGGTGAGGCAGTTTTGTTGAGATAGGAAGGGTCTGGCTCCATTAAGTAATATGTAGTAGTATGCAGAGGATGAGGCAATTGCATTCACCTGTTTGTTCATGGTAAGGTTGGAATCAAGATAGATCTCCATAGCTGCGCCCCCTTGGTGGCCCCCCTCTTCCTTGGAATCCATGCTGCACATCCCCCCATGCCATGAACATCCCTCCAGTGGAAAGTGGTGCGTACTGCATCTGTGGTGCCCTTGCCCTCCCGTGCTTGTTAATACTACCCCTTCCATGGCTTTCTCTCCTCATGATTTTCCTTGCATTATCTGGTATTAACCTACAATAATGTACTATCATGAGTTGTATTTCTGACCATGGTTTTGCTTCCATAAACACCAACTTCTTCAGTTGCCTTTGCACCTGTTCTGGTAACCCCTGTCATAATATATGATATAATAATGCCACTGTTTTATCTCACGATTCTCGCGTTTCAAGGCGCCAGAGCCCTTGTATAGTCTGAATGCAGTGCAAGGGGTCTTCGTCTTCCCCCATTTTGCATGCAATAATCGCATTAATGTCTAACGTGTCTGGGTACTGTGTCTCTAGAGATTGCCATACGGCCACTCTGCAGTTAGCAAATGGTACGTCATTTTGCACCGTGTCCTTGGTGGTTACTCCTGGATACTCCGTCCTTTTCCATATGTCATTGGCGGCTTCCCCGAGGATCACCATCAATAACCCATTTACGTCCCCCACTGCTAATGTTTGTCCGGCTGTCATCCTTTCCATTTCATATATCCATTTCCCTGCATCTGCACTTACCGAGGGTAGCCTGCACCTCAAGTTTTCCTTATCTATATGCTTCCATGTTTTGTATTGAGGTCTCCCCCCTCCCTTTTCCATTAAGGGCAACTGTGTAAACCCGACCTCCCTGTTCGCTCCTCCTGTCAGCTTGATCTGCCTATCCGATCTCTCAGTGTCTTTAATGTCAGTACATGCATGTGCCGGTTCTCCATTCCTTCATCTGGAAGGTCTCTGAGCCTCTGCACTTATGGGATTAGGTTGTCTATACTGCATGATGTGTCCCTAGACTGTCGTGATCCATCGTCCTTGTCACCCTTCGATCTCCCTGTGTCCTTTCCTACTTCCCATGTCATGCTTCCATCTGCACTTCTCCCTTTCGATCAACACCTTGGTCTCCCCTTTCCCTTGTCCTCACTTCCCTCTGCGTCCTCGTCTGATTTGGTGTTCCCAATGTCACTGTCAATATTGTCTGCAAAGCTGAGCCTTCTTGAGGTTGTGTCTTTGCTGATCTTCCCCTCAAAGTCAATTAAGCTCCTGCTATCCCTCCTCCCGGAGGTCCCCATGTCTGTCCTGTCTGATAGTGTAGTAGTCTTGTACTGTGTGGTGCCACTGTCTTGCTCCAGTTAACCATGTCCTCCCACCTTGTCATCTATTGTGCCCATTTGCCAATTTGTCCTTATGTCTCTCACTGCACGCTCCTAATTCTCCTCCTTTCATTTGCTTTCTTTTATGATTTGCTCTATTTCCCACTTCCACCGTTCCCTTCTTACTAAAATTTGCCTTTCCTTCTCGTCTTCCTCCCTTTGCCTCTCTAACTCTTCAAGCTCCCTCTTTCTCATCTCTCGCTGCTCCCGCTCCTTCTCTTCTTCCCTTTGCATGTCACATCCCACTCTCTCAGGCTCTTTCTTCTCACGCCTTTCCACTTCCTCCATCATCTCTGCCCATTCCTACGCTTCGCTGCTCCTCTTATGACCCTCTACTTTTTTACTCGCCCCTGTTGGATCTCCTGTTGTCTTCCCATCCAATTTTAGAAGCTCCTACCCATTCATTCGATGCTATGCCCTCTAGCCCCTCCTTGGTGCTCGCCTGGGTCTCAATGTGTGCTCCCTTCGCACCATCTTTCTGTCAGACCCCTATCTGTCCCTCCTCATTGATTTATGGTGGAGGTTGAAATATCGGATTTGTGTACCCCTCCACTGCCTTTAGCTCCCATATAGGGTATAGCCCCTGTGCTCCTGCTGCAGTCCCTTCTTTCTCATGCTCAGGAGGAGGTGGGGGATAGGGGGCTGAGGGTGCTGCATCCGGTGTCTCCTGCTGGCTCAGCATCCATTGACTCCTCACTACTTCCCCCTCATCCTCCTGGAACCCTCCTTGGTGCTCGCCTTGCTCTCAATGTGTGCTCCCTTCCCACCATCTGTCTGTCAGACCCATATTTGTCCCTCCTCATTGATTTATGGTGGCGGTTGAAATATCGGATTTGTGTACTTCTCCACTGCCTTTAGCTCCCATATAGGGTATAGCCCCTGTGCTCCTGCTGCAGTCCCTTCTTTCTCATGCTCAGGAGGAGGTGGGGGATAGCGGGGCGAGGGTGCTGCATCCTGTGTCTCCTGCTGGCTCAGCATCCATTGACTCCTCACTACTTCCCCTTCATCCTCCTGGAACATTTTCCAGAGTTCCAATATCGCCATGCGATTGGACAACTTCTTCCCCTTATAGGCCTCATGTATGTGTGTCTGTAATGCTTGCTGCATATTTTTTGTGAAACTTCTGCATTGTGGCCATGGCTTGGTCAATTTACCCTCTGTGCTCTTCGTCCATTCCGCGCTATATTTACAAATCTTGTCCTTATATCCTGGAAGGGCCTTACATAGGTTCTGTAGGGGTGTATCCCCCGCACTTCACCTGATACATTGCTATATACTTACTTTACCTCGAGTCGAGGCTTTCAATACTGCTGTTATTATACAAGCATACTTTCACTTCAGATTTTTTAATTTTACAAATAGCAGTTCTCTACAATTCTTTCCCGAGCCTCTCTGGCTCCCAAACAACCTCTCAGGTGTGCTCTGTGCACTGCCCCTCTACAACTCTCTGCCTCTTCAGGCACATCCACCAATCTCGTGCATGCGCCTTCCGCACACCACCACCAACCAGCCTCTTCCATCAATTTTAAGTTCTCAACACCAACTTATGTACCTCCTTGTGCTGTCCCACTCCTATCCAAAGGGCCTATGGGTGATGTCACCACTTCACTAAATAAGGGAGTGCTAGAGATCACTTACACCGCACACAATACTAATTTCTCATTACACAAACATGTTTACAACCCCAACATAAACCCACAGCTGTCTTCCTGCCTCCTAACAGGGGATACCAATATTTCTTGTGTTCGATCTGTACTTACAGTGTCGCCTAGTAGATAAAACGCCTCTGCAAGACTTATTCAGAAGAACACCTTCCGCAATCTAGGGTAGCCCCCTTTGCAAAGCCTCTACACAGGGATATCATCATTCATGACCTGAGCTAAAATGCCCAATCCACAGGGAATCTAATACTCACATAACTTCTGTCATCTGTACCCATAAGTCAATAGTCTAGGTTATTCACGAGAACCTTTTAACTCAAGACCAAATGTTCCCTAACCACAAAAATGGCATCTACCTCTGTTCCTTTCCCTACTATGCTTAACAATACTCGACACTACTAGACAATACTCAACAAAACTTCAAAGATACTCAACAATACTCATTACCACCCCACACCCAACCCTAATTTACCACCCCTCCCAATTGCCATGTGGCAGAGTCAATACTTACACTCCATGGTCTGCTGACGCTGTTCGGCTGCCAGCACCCCCAAAGCTGCCACATCACTCTTCTGGTCTGCTGGACTCCTCACGGACCGCAGGCATGATATTTCCAAGCTGGCTCCTGACGGGATTTGCACATTGGAGCACCTTCATCGTCTGAATCGTTTTCCGCTACATGCCCCAAAGCCCTCCAGGTGCTGCGGCTGAAGAGGCGGCTTATGCCGAACGGGCGTAGCCAACCATCCTCTGCTACTAACTTGTTGGCTTAGGTATGCCAGAGGTCTGGGGGTTACTACAAGCATACCCATTCAGCTCCCAGGGCCCAACATCCATCTCCCAGTATACAAACAAAGGACTCCACCAAGGGCAAGTTAGAACTGTTGTTTATTACACAAACCAAAAGGGATCATACAGGACATTCTTTTTTTTTATTTTTTTTTTTATTTTAATTGTAACAATTAGTTTATAAATAAACTTCAATTACAATAAGAAATCCAATTTTCACATAAATATACAACAAAACAGGAAGTAAAAGCAACCATACAACCAAAGCGAAACAGCACGTTCCATGAATTCGCATGAATAGGAGAATAGATGAGTAAATGAGTAAATGAATAAATGAATATTGCCAACATATTGCCAACATCTTTCCGGTTAAAGCATGTTCTCAGTCAAAATGTTTTCCACAAACTCACACACTGCACATGTGAGCGAAACATTTGATCCAGATAGGATCCAAAACCACCATCTGTCCATATCTTCATCAGCTGGGGCAAAAAGCCCAAGGTAGCGAGTTCGTTGCTGTGATATGTTGGGGCACTCAATGATCAGATGTTTTACTGATTCAACTGAGTTTCCACAGAACCTACAGAGGTTATTCTCGATATTAGTAGTGGTAGCTCTTCGTCGCCATTGGATCTCCTTAGTTGTAATAACGTTCAACCGTAGTCTCATAAATTGATTGCGATGTTTTCTTGATGGAAATTTTTGGAGATATCTAGGTTTTGATCTAGACGGTTTATTAATGGCCCTAAGTCGATCGATGAAGACAGAAGATTTCTATGTTCTAAGTTTTGGATCCAGTTCCACTTTCTTAGTTTCTGTTTCGCGAGTTGGGGAGTTGCTATTAGTGTTTCCCACTTTATATCTGCAGAGTCTAGAATCTTTTTTAAATCGCTGCACCATGATAACATGATACTGCAAGATTGCTGTTTGGTTGCATTTGCAAAGATTTGATAAGCCGGAGCCTGATCTGTCATTGACATTTTCCGTAACAAGGCCAGCGATTTCCAGACAACTATGTTGTACATTGATTCGATTCCAAGTTCATGTCTTATAGAAATCATTGAGGTGCCCTTTGGAAGCTTAAGGATGCGTCTCCAAAATAGGCCTTCAAGGGTCGGCCACAGATGATAGTCAAGATTCCAGCCGGCCTCGGCTCCAAAGGTGATTGAAGGGATCACCTTTTGAATATAGAAGGTTAGTACTGGTTTTAGAGTAAATTTCCCATATTCAGCATGAAGCTTAGCCCCTTGTAGCGCGAAGATCAACATACGTTGTTTGAGATCAGACATCCAATCATGTTCTCTGATTGAGGTGTTAAAAATGATGCCTAGATACCGAACAGATGGTACAAGTTGTAGCTGTAATGCATCGAGTTTCCATCTGAAGTTTTTAATTTGTCTTTTGGAGGAATTTCCAATCGCCATGATCTTGGTTTTCTCCACATTCATTTGTAGCGAGTTGTCACTCAGATATTTTTCAAGGGCTAATAAGAGTCTCTGAAGACCAATTGGGGTTGCGTCCATTAGGACAATATCGTCTGCATAAATTGTCCAACTGATACTGTTACTGTCGATGTTTGGAGGGAAGCATCGAGTTTGAGAGAATGCTTCAGATATATCAGCTATGAATAATTTAAATAGTAAGGCAGCAAGGGGGCATCCCTGTTTTACTCCCTTGTTCGTACTTATTCTCTCAGTGAGTTCACCAGCCTCATTGATTCGCACTCGGATTGAGGTTTCATTATGGAGGGCCATAATGGGGTACAATAAATCAAGCGGACACGACCAGGTAATCAGTTTTTTCCACAATTTTGTGCGGTCCAGAGAATCAAACGCTTGTTTCATGTCAATGAATGCAATATACAGGTTTTTGCCTTGTTGAAGTGCTGTTAATTTCAATAGGTTCAGTATGGTTAGATTTACCTCAGTTCCCACGCCCTTTGTAAAACCTGACTGTCTTATATCAGAGTGTCCTGAGCTGATAGCCCACTTTGCCAGCTTCTGTTGTAAGAAGGACGCAAATATCTTACCCAAGATATCTAAGAGAGCAATTGGGCGATAGTTCGCCGGATCGTCTCGGCAAACCTTTTTAAAAATAGGAACTATGATGGCCGAATTCCAAGTTTCAGGGATTAGCTTTGTGATAGCTATCGCTCAGAATAAATGGTAAATAAAGGTTGTCCAATGCTCATTGTTGGCTTTTAGAGTGACATTGGAAAGGCCATCAGGGCCAGCCGCTCGAGAGTTTTTTAACCTTTTAATTGCAGATGATATGTCCTCTCTTGTTTCGATTACATCCCAAGACTGGACCACTTCACACCTTTCGTCTATGGGCCGATTTACCGCAGTTCCAAAGACCTTGGCAAAATATATTTCCCAACTGGCCTTGGAAATACCATGATGCATCTTTGCTTGATGGAATATTGCTTTGTGGTTTATGATGTTCCATAGGTCCTTTGTCTGATGACAGATGATGATCTTCAGGATACGTTCTCCTCGTTCTTGATCTCTCATTGTTTTGAAACATTTCAACCAATTTCGGTACTTCACCTTTAGATGTTTCATTTGCACCATAGCATTGGGATCTAAGTTTTTCTTTAATTTCCTCAATTCACGTTGCAGTTGTTTTTTTTTTAGAGATACCAATGGACTAAATTCATATTTTTTTAAATATGAACAGCTGTTTGAATGATTACATTTTATTTGATAGTCTACCAACAAGGCAGTGTAATTTAATTTGTCATGTGGAGCTATTTCTTCAGAGGACATCATTTCATTTAGATTTCTCAATTGCTTCGTGTTTATTTTTAGTCGATTTCCTCTTTGATTTACTTCAATCGGCTGAATGAAAAGCTCGTCATTTCGTGATGAAAATGCCCTTAGAGTTAATTCGAGCGGATAATGATCGCTCAATTTTGATTTCAAGACCGACAACTGGACGATGTCATGAGACATGGTGTTTGATGCCCAAACATAGTCAATAATGGTTCCATTTCCATCACGCTGCCATGTAATGTTTGGGGGACAATCTCCTTTTGTATGACCGTTGAGCATATAACAATTCCTAGCATTCATTGCTGACTGAAATTGATAACCTCTACACGAGGTTTGTGGTTGCTGCTTAAATTCAATCGTTTTCAGGGCATCATCAAACCACGAAAAGTTCAAGTCACCGCATACTAGTACTTGTAGATCGGACAGCAATTCCATGGAATCATCAATCAGTTTTGTTATTGATTGAATAAAATGACATGAGGAAATCATTGCTGTGTTCCAATAGATGTTAATGAGCAAAAGATGCTTGAGTGTTACACTTGGTCTACAACTGTTTTGAAGAATTGTTCCCTGGACGAACAAATTTGGAGAAAAAGAATGCAGAATCTCCCATCCGGAGGCGTTATTTATCATGGTCAGGAGCCCAGAGAATGGTCGACCAAACTGGTTTTTACCAGCTGGATTTAGAACGATGGAATACCCGTCTCTGTGCGGCGACTCCCTCAACCAAGTTTCCTGGAGGCATAGTGCAAAACATTTTTCCAAAGATGGTTCAAAATTTTCGAACAAATGACGAAAGCCTCTGGTGTTCCATGATAGAAGGACATTCACATCGTCCTTAATGTTTTGCGATAGCTAAGTCCTGTTCGAATAATTCTGTGAGGCACGATTGGAGACGGCATTTTGATGTCCGACTGATCTCTGTCTGATATTAAATTGTTGTCGTAAAACTTCACGGCGTTGTTCGTGAGTTTGCTCTCGATCGTGTGGCACATCATTGCCTCTTCTTTCTCTTTGTGGGTTGGCTTCTAATGTCAAATCGAAGCCATACGACAGTAGCTCGTCTTTTGCTGCAAGCAAGGCATTTTCAACTGCCTGAGAGGTGATATGCAGATAGACCATATCCAGAGAGTCCTCATTGATGTATTCCACAATGGTTATATCATCGGACGTTATCGTTCTTAAAGATGGAAAATTATGTAGTAATCGCATCACATTTCTACGGTTTCGGTTGACCTCGTTTGAGTCTGAGAAAATATTCTCTAGTCTTAATCTCCAGAGTTTTTGTTCCTGTACAGATTTCACAGGTGCAATTACTATTGGATGACGTTGCTTTTGCTTTTCCCATTGTGCAGCTGTCATCCTGGGATTCAGCTTTGTAGTGGATAATTTCTTTTGATGTTGTGCAACAACCTTTTCGTGTTCTCGATTTTGGGATTGTGAGGCTGCACCAGAGGTGCTGGCATTTGCACGCGTAGGGGTCTTCTTTGTTTCACCATTTTCGGATATGAACGCCTGATGAGTTTTTCCCGGACCTTGGGGAGGAATTAGAACAGGGCGAGAGGTTTCGACTGCCTGTTCTGATTGCATCAATTCGACCGATTTGTCTGAGTATATCGAAAGATCGCATAAGTCAGTGACACTTAGATCGGAATTCTTTGAACCAGAATCAGATTCGCATCTTCGTCTTTTATTTGGATTTGATGGTTCGGCTGCTTTTATTTTAGAGATTTCTTTCGACACAATATTTCTTGAAAGAGCACCATCTCGCTCACCCTGATGGACATTTAATGGATTGGGAGAGAAAAGTCCCAGCTTTTGTGGTGTCGAAAGATTTCTCACAAACTGTTTCGTTTTTGTTCGAGCATTGCTCGTTTTAGTTTGCCGCTTATTTACTATCAGATTGTTGGCAGCGGTTTTTGTGGATTTTGCACAAGATTTGGATGGAATCGAGGGAACAAAGAGTTTTGCGGCTCCAGTGAAAATGTCAAAGGTGTTTACAGGTCCTTTTGAGAGTGGTACAGGAGGGTTTTGTGTAGTTTGAACTTCTTCCACAACATCCGCAGACAGGTTGGAGTTTTGTGGTAATGCGTCTATATTCGATTGTACTTTATTCGAATGAATACGGTCAAGCTGATCACCCAAAGGGGGTGCCACTTGTGGATCCAACGACACAACAAATTCGATGTTCGCGTTGTCGAGTTGCGGTGTGCCAGGACTCTTGTCCAAGGCGGTACTGGAATTAGGAATGTTATTTGGTCCGCCTTGATCTTCATTTCTTCTTGAGATGGTGTTTGATCTCTCTGCGCGGTGAGGAAGTCTCTCTTTCAATGGACCTTCAAATTCCATATTGTTCCGGGGGAGAGAGTGCCGACACCACTTCATTATTTCTAGGATCGCATCCATTTGGTCGTTTTTATCTGTGTGGTCCTTCATTGCGAGGTCTCCTAGTCGGTTTTGCCATTGAAAGGAGATCTCCGCTTCACGTTCCACTCTAGTCATTAGATGAGTGTTATTTTCTTCCAATGATGAGACTTTGTTTAATAGATTATGCAGTAAAGCATTTTGATCTTTTACAGACTCGTTTAATGTTTCAAAAAGTTTGATAAATGGAATCAAGGCTAAAGATGAGGCCGCCAGAACATTATTGTGTATCTGGATCCCGGCTGCAACAGATAGATTTTCTTTGTTGCAAGGAATTGACTCAGATTCAGAAATTGAAGGTTCATCATTTTTGCTAGAGCTCCTTTCATTTCTTGGAGAATGAGAGGCTGCTTTGGTATTATGGTGAAAACGCAGGTTTTCCATCGAGTCCTTTGAGGAACAAGGTTGTGATTTTCTTGTCATAGGGATGCCTATGTTACGGATGCTTAGTGCGTCTTTTTGCTGAGGTGTGCTTGTGCAGGATTTAAACATGACATTTGACTTTTGAGCGATCTTCGCGTCTTTCTCACTGTTAATTGGCGACTTTACTGTAGTTGTTGGTATGATTTGCGGAGCCATCGAGAAGCTATGAATCAGTTTGTTTTTTACGGCTTGATAGTCCGCTGTCAGCCGCTCCGTCAGCCGCGCTTCTCGTCCCGCTAAGTCCACTCCTTGACTTTTTTTATGAGTAGACATAAGCAGGGGAGGAAAAAGGGGTCGAGGTACTGTGGTTTTTGATGGACGTGAGATTTCACGTCTTTGTAAATCCGATTCGAATGCAGAAGCCGTGGAATCAGTGACAGTTCTACTGACTATAGAGTCACATGAGATATCATTATTTAGAGGCGGAATGAAAGAAAAGTTTGTTTGAATTTTGGGCCCATTTGGTATCTTCAGGGCCAGTAATTCTGTGTCCGTTACGTCAAACGGCAAAAGAAAGGAAGCAGTATCGATTTCAATCATCACGTTTGACTCAGGAGGATGATGCTCATTTACCATGTTTGACGTTGCGAGTGAGTCAGGTTCGGCCAAAACTGTGTGCAGTTTCATGATGTTTTGGCACACGTTGTCTAGCTCGTTAGAGTGAAGAACTTGTGTCGAGTTGTCAGCCAACACGACTTGTTTGATTTTATTAGTTTCATCACCGTATGCTACAGGCAGCAGGTGAGTTTCAATGTCGGAAACAACAACAAGTGGTGCAGTATTTTCAGACCGCGTACTCGCTGTGTTTACCGCGGCGCTTTCAAGAATTAAGGTCTCGTCGTTGGACGTGAAGGTAGATTGGGATTGCGCTATGTGAGTATGTACAACTTTCACGTCGACCGCAGACACTGCAGCATGGTTGACAGAGACGAGGGAAGTTTTTGTTTCAAGATTTGTTTCAAGGTTGCTAGTGCTGTCAGCGTGAAGTTGTGTGGAACTGTGGGGAAGGCTTTCAACCACAGCTTGATCTAGGTAAGGGGGGGACGAAGGGGGTGGAAGAGGAGCACAAGCTGTAATGAGGGGGAGGGAAGAGGAAGACGGGGTGGGTGCGGAAGAGGGAGGGAAAGGGAGAGGTGCGGTCGCATTTGTAGAAACACCAGCACCAACAGCTGGCAGCACAGGTTCGGTTGAGTAAGAAAACTCACCACGATTCCGAGCATTTAAAGTTGATTGCCGCGTCTGCGGACGAATGTCAGTTACTATGGTATCTCTTACCGGTGATTGTCAGTCTCAAATTGCAGCTCGGCGCGTCCTCAGCGATGTAAGCGGACTGGAGGCAGACTGGACTCTGCACCGGACTCCGCGCCGCGCTCCGCGCGCTGGAGGGGTTTTTAAACAGTTAGCCCAGTGAAGAAAGAAAGAGGACTGAACACGTAGTGCAGCTCCTCAATGTAGCACAACACAACACAGCAAGGACTGGAGGCAGACTGGACTCTGCACCGGACTCCGCGCCGCGCTCCGCGCGCTGGAGGGGTTTTTAAACAGTTAGCCCAGTGAAGAAAGAAGAGGACTGAACACGTAGTGCAGCTCCTCAATGTAGCACAACACAACACAGCAAGGACTGGAGGCATACAGGACATTCACAAATTCCCGGAATCGCCGCTCCCAAGCCAGCGTCGGGCCATTTTGTTGACCCCCTGTGTCACAACATGGCCCCTTCCCCCAAAAACCTTTGGGTCCTTCTGGTTGGGTGATTGGAGTAGTATCCCTTATGGATAGCAGCTTTACATAATGGTTGATTGGCCCTCACATGTCAGGTGGCTGGCCTGCCCCTTCCTCAAGAAGCTATCGATTACATGGTTGCAGGATCGCCGGATTACCATTGGCTCTTGCCATCTGCCATCGACCCCTGAATTTCTGTTCCCTGATTGGCTGGAGCTGATCTCCCCAGGCCTGGGACTCAGCTCTGTTCTCAGCGCTCTGTGCACCTTCTCAAGGTGATGAGAATGACTATGTGTTTCCAATGTAACTGTTAGAAGTACCACTTTTTCCTGTGAGAGTTCCCTCAGCATTGCAATGTTGTTGACGATTCCATGTTTCACTTCATATCTGTGATGCTGAGAATCATTTGTCTTTCCACCATGGGTGAATGTCCATTGTCTAGCTCGGCTTCATCACATGGTTGAGGACCACAAAACTGAGCTCTTCTGGTCTGCAATATATGAGGATTTCTTCTGTTTTTCTGCAGATGGCTCCTAGTCATTTTAGATTTGGAATGTGCTGTTTGTCTCTGACCTTGGCATAGGTCAGTCGTATTTGGTCCTTCCAGGCTCCTTATGTGATCCTGTGGTTCCATTGGGTTAGTTACAATAAGCATCTGCAAGCTTGCTCTGCATCTCTTTGTTTGCCTTGCGTTCAGCGTTTCTGCACTTGGCTAATGAGAAAAATAATAAAAGCGTTTGACAGTATGTATATGTATCTGTCCTCTATCTACAGAACTATGCAAGAATGTTCTTCGTGTACGCATGTGTATGTTCGTGTAACTTCAAGCATGGCTGCGAGTGTACTTCGTAACTAACCTGGCTATGTCATGGAGTCACTAATGACGTCAGCACATTGGTTTCTCGGCATTAGTCAATGTCATCCATAGAGGCATTTGGGTCCATGACTAGTCTTGAGGCACCTGTGTTCAAAAATACATTTGCTGGATAAGGTTTGAATGGCTGTCTAAGAGGGTACCTAGCTGCACATGTGGATGTCACTGGCCCTCCTGGGGGCTGTCTGAATAGTGAGATACTTTGTGCATTTTTAACTCTTCGGGCCGCCATGTTTATGGCAGTGAGGAGGGACATTCCAAGGACCCTCATTTCAAAATACTCAGTAGTCAAAACATGTCATGTCATCTTACGCATGTATATATATATATACATATATATATACATATCTATATACCTAAATATATAAAAATGAATTGTTAATAAAATAACATAAGGAACATTGATAATCGTTAAATGATTTATTCATTGTAAGTGCACAACATGTGCTCACTTTGTTTTGATATATAGTGTGAATCTGGTTTGAATGGATTAATACATTCCATTTTCATTTATTTAATATTTTCACTATTTGAGGTGTGTGAGAAACCTGACGGTGTTCTCCCACCTACTCCCCCGAGATCCTCTATTCAGGTTGCCAGGGAAGGGCCATCGCTTTTGGATCACGACCCTCCGGGTGGACAAGCAAGGGAGGATCACCATAGTGGAGGGTCACTAGGGATTGGGAGGAGAACAGGACAAGACATGGTATTCCCCCTTTTCCCAATACACCCTAAAATCCTCCTCCTCAACTTTTATGGGATATGTCTAGTCCCATTCCATCTCCCCCTCCCCATTTCCCAGATATACTGGGACGAGGAAGAGGCGACTGAGAATACTGAGGAGTACCAATAAGAAACACTTTGAGAAATAGAGAGAAGACTGGTACCTACTACCATTAGGTCCCACTAACAGAGTCAGGCAGTTGGCATTTAACAATGACCACTCACACCTGATTTCACATGACTCTCCTTTCAAACATAAAAGGTGTGGTTTTGTACAAACAGCAGAGCGTGCTGAAGATGCAGTGTGGAGCACAGGAGACAAGCAGCAGAAGACAGCAGTAAGAAAGATCGGGAGAACCTGGAGAAAAACGGAGTGCTGAAACGCTGACCCGGTATGGCAGAGGGGGTGAGGCGTGGCTAGGGAGCCGTGTCTCCAAGGAGCAGGAGTGAGGTACTCGACTCCAGGCTGCTGGCCATGTTCGAAGAATTGCTTGTTTCATTGAGACGTGTGCTGGTCCTAAGGATGTCAAAGCGGCAGGTGGAGAGACCCTGACCTCAACTCAAGTAACTAGAGGAAGACCACTTGCCAGTGCCGTGCTTACCGGTGAGTTTCATGAGAAAACAAAGAGTGAAAGGCAGAGTTAAATGGAGAAATTAACTTTAAACGTGAAAGGCGCTAGAGGCGCAAAGACAAGAAAAGAAGGAAATGGTAAAGTGAAAGAAATACAGAGAGGGTGCGAGTGACCCGAAAAAGAGGAGAAGGGTAGGAGTGACCCGAAAAGCGGAAAAGGGTGCGAGTGAGCACGATAAAGAGGAAAGAAGCAAGAAACAGGTGCAAGTGTGCACAAAAAAGTGAGAATAAAGTATGAAAGGCATGGAAAGTGTGAAAAGGGGTGCAGAAAACCCCAACAAAGGAAAGTTAAGAGAGTTGTGAAAGTAGAAGAAAAGAAGAGGTGTTATTCCTCAAAGTGGTCACGCTAAGGAGGAGCAAAGAGCATGGTGTTCTTGAAAATCTCTGATACTGCCCATAAAAGAATTGTGATTAAAGAAAGGCACATCCTGACAAATTGAACTTTTCCATCAAAGGGGCCTACGCTTTGGGAAGGGAACCCTGAGAGGCCTACAAAGATATTGGAAGCTGAACTTTTGTGTTGCATAAGAGGGGCCTAGACTTGGGAAGGGAACCCTGAAAGGCCTAACAAAGTTGAAGGGCCTCATTACATGGATGGCGGTAACCATGGGGCTAGTAGCGCCATGGTTGCCGCCGGAGTTCGGCATGGTGAATGGCGGAATTACCACCCCATTCCAAGGTTGGCAGGGGCGGTAATTCCCCATTCACCATGGCCCTTCCCCATTCCCATTTGAGCCCCCATAGGGCTCAATCGGAATGGGGAAGGAGCAAATAACGGTACCGCAATTAGCGGTACCGTTATTTGCTCTGAAGTCCCTCAGCGGGTCCCGTCCTTAACGTGTGGTCTGACCACACGTTAAGGACGGGACCCACTGAGGGACTTCGTAGTAGGGTGGTAAGGGATTACCGGCACCGGTGCCCTTACCGGTTACCGGTGACGGTAATCCCTTACCGCCATCCGTGCAATGAGGCCCGAAGACTTATCTTGAAACAGAGAGGCATAGGCTTAGGGAAGGGAACCCTGACAAGTCTACGAGGAACTGTGTTATATTTTGTTTTGTTTTACACTTGGAAGAATTGAAGCTTGAGGAAGGGAATCCCAAGGAACCAGAGACATTTAAAATGGTTTGAAAATATTGCAAGAACCCTGCAGAAAAGGATAAACGAACAACACTTTTTGAGTGTACACATTATTATGACATTAGCAAAATTACACCTGGTAAGAAGACCACCGGAAACCAGCCTGGGTCTACAATTCTTTTTGGAACCACTATTTTTCTTTTAAGAAGAGTTCCTATCACATTTTGTCAAAGAGAGAGGGCATGCATAGGTTTAGACACAGACGGATTTTGGTTTGGATTTACAGACATCGACGGCCCTTAGAAACCTGAGTTGAAGGAACAATTCCTTTAGAGTTAGGGCCACTTAGGTATTACACCAACCTCAGAACTTTATTGAAACTGTTGCCTTTGAGTCTGTGTCGCTCTTGATACCATGCCTGTCTCAGAAGAGTCATAATTATTATTTTAATAATGCTTGTGCAGAATAAATATGAAATGTATAGGGACATAATAAGTTTGAGGTGGGGTTTTCTTTTGATCCAAAAAAAAATCTTGAAATAAATTTATTCCACCTGAATTTGTTTCTTTTAGAAAACAATATGTATGGCCTTCACTACAGAATTAGAGGCAAGCCCTTCCTTTTGTAAAATGGATGAAGTTAGAAGCCACTCCTAATACAACATGCAAAAGGGAAGCTCAACCATGCACTTCAGAAATAACCTAGAAAGACACTTTATGTTGTACTCCAGAAATAACCTGCATAACTCTACCACATACTTCTGGAATAAGAAATTGATAAACTTTCCAACTGCAAAGTAAAAAGCGGACTTAAATTAACAGACAAGTCTGGCAAAAACGGTAACTGGGCTGAGTGCGGAGAGGGAAAAAAGGCATACCTGCCACACATGCAATCAAGGCAGTGCATACCAGTAATGTAGACCCACAGAAGCCAAGCGTAGTCCTGCTAAAAGCAGTGCTTCTCTTGGAGACGCATGTAGGAAGCAGCTGTATTACAGGCAGTCTTGTAGTTTATTTTCTAGTTATGATTTGATATGATTGGTTATTTATGACGCACTTAATACCCAGAGGTTTCTCATCGTAGCCCCGGGGATCAAACCTGTATTGCTCTGTGTCGTCCTGCTTCCAATGCGAGTACATTGCCACTGAGCTATCCTCCCGAGACTTTAATCATTAAAGTTCCTCTAGCGAGGACTTTAGGTCATTCACTAGTCCATCTATTCATTGGCCAATCAGGATCTAAATGCTGCTCATGGAGTACTCAGGTATAGCACTCACCCACAGTGGTGGACTGGCCTATAAGGACCACTGGGGATTTCCTGGTTGGCGTCTGCGGCCTGTGCCACTTTTGTGCGGTAACCTATCTTATTTGTTATCATAGGAAAAGGGTTGAGCTTGCTGAAAATGTGTAATATGGCCCTTCTGAACATTATTTCCAGGGCCTCTTTTATTTCCCAGTCCACCCATGCTTACCCACCGTTCCAAGAGGTGGAAAACGCACAACATCATACTTCCTTCTCTCTCACATGAAGACATACAGGTCAGAATAAGATTGAAAGCTACCTGGATTATCTCACAGCCAAAAACAGTGACCAACCATGCTGGTTTCAAGCCAATTGAGAGGCCAAGAGGTTTATCAGAACCCTGAACAAGGTAGCCCACATAGTAGGGACAGGAGGCTGGGAACATAAGCTGGAACTCTACAGATTGCAGAGGAGCTACCAAACGAATCTGCCTTCATTAATCCACAGCGGGTGCCATGTCTCCTCACAGAACGACTTCGTGCATCGACCACACAAGCACACAGATGCAGGACTCGTGCCAAGCCAACTGACAGTGCAATCAAAGAAAGAAGAAGAAATAATATGGCCATCTAACTCAGAGACCATGGGCCTCATTACACGGTAGGCGCTAAAAAATGTGATTTACCGTCATGGCGCTATTAGCGTGTCCGCCATCGCAGGAGACCGCTAATAGCGTCCCATTACGAGTTAGCGGACACGCGCATAGGGCCATGCCGGTAAATGACCCTACCGCCATGGCGGAAAAGCACCTTACCGGCTCCGACCAAAGTGCTGATAGCACCTCCGCCCTCATGCTGCACGCTATTAGCGGTCACCGCTGTTAGCGGTCACTGCTATTAGCGGTCACCGTAAAACACCGGAACCGGAAATAGCGTCATCGCACCGGAACGGGAAAGAGCCCGGCGGCCATCCTTAAAAACACAATCCATTGCCATCCCCTGCACTCAGGACCTGCAGCAACACCACGACTGGCAAAACCACATCCCAGAAGAACAAACAATGCCCAAGGCCCTAAAGAAAGCCGATGCGCGCCAGCGCAAAGAACGCTTCTCAAACGAGGAATTGAAAATGCTGGCAGACACCCTGGCTGCAAATGCAGACGTAGTGTTCGCTAGCGACATGCGGCGCCCGGCACTCCTGAGAAAAAAGGAAATCTGGGCTGAGGTGGCGCAGAAAGTCAGTGCGGTGGGCTCCACCCCCCGCACCGTAAAGGACGTGCGCAAGCGGTGGGATGATCTGCGCCTCCGTGTACGCAGCATTTTATCGGCCAACAGG
The DNA here is from genome assembly GCF_040938575.1 of Ambystoma mexicanum. Classification (NCBI taxonomy): domain Eukaryota; kingdom Metazoa; phylum Chordata; class Amphibia; order Caudata; family Ambystomatidae; genus Ambystoma; species Ambystoma mexicanum. Next base: position 1,096,333,101 of record NC_090929.1, read on the forward strand.
AATCTGGCCATGGGCACAGGAGGCGGAGGTGGATCCCCGATGAAGATGCAGGAGTGGGAGGAGACATGTGCCAGCACCATTGGCATAGAATCCATCGAGGGAGTGGGCCGAATGGAGTGTGGTGTGGCAACAACGTCAGACGGAGGTGAGTGACCACGCAAGACACAGCAATGCCAAGCATGAGTCCCTCCCCCAAATGTGAATTGGGAATCAGCTAATGGATGGGGTCATCACACACACATGTACACAACCCTGCATATATGCCCTGCACATCCCCACACAACCACATGCATGCAGCACCTCACACACGTGTCACCCTGACACATGTCCGGATGACCCACCCATCTGGCCAACAACCTGCAGGCCCAAAGTAGATGTCCAAATCCAAAGAACTGCAGCAACAACAACATATGCATGATGCACGTTGACCCATCACTGATGTTATCCCTGTCTTGCTCCCCCACAGGGTCACAATCTGACAGTGAGGAGCTGGACTCTGCAACGCAGGCCCCACCACCCAAAAAGCAGGCCAAGGGAAAGGATGCAGGCACCAGGCCCAGTACATCGAGGGGCACTGGGATATCTGGAGTGGGCCAGCGTTCAAAAGCCACCCACGCAACGACCACACCAAGGGTCGAAATGCCATCCGACACTGTGGCAGCACCCCCACCACCCACCCCCACCACTCAGGAGCCAGTGCCAGAAGGCACGCCGTCCGCAGCCAATAGCTCCTTTGGGGAAGCAGCAGCCACGGCACCTATGAGTGATGTGGACGACCCATGTCCGACACCGGAAGGGCAGCGTACACCCAGCCCCCAGCTGTCCCCACTCCACAGCCCATGCAACACATCCAATGGCAGCATCCATGAGGTGCATGCCGGAGATGCAATGGATGGGTCATTCAGTCCCGTGGCGAGCTCACCTGATGTCGGCCACATGCAGCAAGCTGCGCCGAGGAGTAACAGGGGCAGGGCCGCAGACGACACCATGAGCCTGATACGCCAGCGCCAGGAGGAGCTCAATGCCCTGGTTGCCCGGCAAGTGAGCGAGGCTGCCTCGACCAGGGAGGAGATCCGGGTGTTGTCAAGGGACATGAAAGCTGCCATGGACAGCAACACGACGCGCCTATGTGACGAGATGGCCGCTGTGAGGCAGGTCCTAACGCGCATTGCTGAGGCGATGGAGAGCATGCGTCACTCACAGGGAGCAGATCAACCAGCCACGCCCTCGTCTACTAGCTCCGACCAGACAACCATCCTGCGCAGGTCCAGCCGGTCCTTGCGGCGGTCAGACTCACAACCCCCCAATGGTGGTAGTGGAGGAGGGAAGTAGGGCCAGCCTGTCCCTGTTGACACTTGGGAACTAATGCAGCACTGATGTGCACACCATGTTCGGTGGAGTTGTGGGGGGAGGGGGGTGAGGGTGTTCGGTGGAGTTGTGGGGGGAGGAGGGGAGGGGGGTGAGGGTGTTCGGTGGAGTTGTGGGGGGAGGGGGGTGAGGGTGTTCGGCGGAGTTGTGGGGGGAGGGGGGTGAGGGTGTTTGGGGGAGTTGTGGGGGGAGGGGGGTGAGGGTTGTTGGGGTGGAGGGTACATGCACGTTTGAATGTCATAATGCTCAATACACACGTAATGGCATGGATAATCACATGACTGGACATTGATAATTGTGTATGTGTGCTTTATTGTTGAAGGGTGCACTGTGATTATGTCCTCCATACACCCCGTGCCCTGAGCTGAACACCAATTGCACCCTCCTAATCCATGTGCATCAGAAACAATGGTCTATCAGGTGCTGCCGCACAGCACGTCCCTCATGGGCATCGCCACCTGCATGACCTGCAGCCCCCTCTCCTCCATCCTCATCCCCGTCATCATCCTCAGACGGTGGTCGCAGTTCTATGTCAGGGGGCATTGGCACATTCCGTCTGATACACATATTGTGAAGCATGACACATGCCATGGTGATCTTGGCCACCTTCTCATGCCCGTACAGGAGTGCCCCGCCCGACCTGCTGAGGCACCGGAAGCGTTCCTTCAATAGGCCGAATGTCTGCTCGATCACCACGCGGGTACGGGTGTGTGCATGATTGTAGTCCTCTTCGTGCCTGTTCTGTGGGTTCCGCACAGGGGTAAGGAGCCACCTCTTCAGGGGATAACCTGCATCACCTGCATGGGTGCAACAATGGGTATGTGTAAGTGTCTACATAATGTGGAGCGTGCACATATCACACAAACAAACATTGCATATTCAACGACATCCACTGATCCAAGCACGCATGGCAATCAGGGTAACTGCAATGTGGGAAGGTGAGGTGGTCCTTGCAAGTGGACATGCACCATGCATGCATACAGCAGGGATTGCCATGTCCTGCCAGAGTTTAAGTGATTTGTGTTTCCTGGCCCTGGCAACGTTAGTGCCACACTGCTAGTACACTGCCATTCCTTAGTTGATGTCCCCATGCTGTTTGATGGCAATTCTGTGGTGGGGTACGGGTGTGCCTCACCACAATGGCTACAGGGGATCCATTTGTATGCACTCATGTGCGCGGACCATTTCTGATGTTGTTCAGCGTACATTTCAGTTGTGATTTTGATATGCATGTTGCCGATTTGTGTAATGGGGGAATGGTGTGTTGTGCGGTGTGCATGTTGTTTGGAATGGCCTGTTTGGCGTAATGGATTGATATGTTTGCCGTGGCACTCACTTCCGGCATGTGGTCTTGTCTCTGGTCCATTGTGGGCTGCCTCACTGTACAGTGATGCAAATATGTATGTCCATTCTTCTCATGACACAAGTTCACGCCCAGTTGGAGTATGCATCTCCCCCCCCCCATTCACGGCCAGTTGGAGTATGCATCCCCCCCCCCATTCACGGCCAGTTGGAGTATGCATCTCCCCCCCCCATTCACGCACAGTTGGAGTATGCATCACCCCCCCCCACTCACAATCCACATCACACTGACATGTGGTCGGCCTGCTACTCACCAAGTAGCCACGAACGTTGTCCAGCATGTCGCTCCATGTATCGTGGTATTGTCGAGTTCCGCAGGACCATTGCATCATGGGTTGAACCGGGATATCGGTCACAGCAATGTGTGATGATCTTATTGGAGTCACATACCATTTGGACGTTGATGGAGTGGTATTGCTTTCTGTTACGGTACACTACCTCATTGGCATGTGGGACCAGCAGTTCTACATGGGTACAGTCGATGGCCCCGATGCAACTTGGGATGCCTGCCAGTGAATGGAAGCCAACTTTGGTGTTGGAGATCTCCTGGGCAGTCCGTGGCATGTATATGTGTTGACTTGTGTGCTGCAGGAGGGCATCGAGCACCTGGTTCAGTGTGCGTGAGAATACTGGTTGTGATATGCCATGCATCTGACCTACCGTATGCTGGTAGGTGCCTGTGGCCAAGAAGTGGAGCACTGTTACTACCTTCAGTAGAGGGGGGATGGCAGTACGGATGTCAATGAGACTCACAATGTCGTTGTATATCATGTCTACTATGGTGGTGATGGTATCCCAGTCCAGACGGTACAGTATCTGCTCAGGGGTTAGGTTGACTGGACTGGCTCTGATCCTGGGTATTGGTGGCTGCCTCTGTGGTATCACTAGGTGCACTGGTGGTGCTTGCTGCGCCTGTCTTGCCCTCCTCCTCCTCCTCCTGCGTCTCCTCTGTGCTGCCTGTTGTTGTAGCTGCTGCACAGCAATCATGTCCTCTAGCCCATGTAATGCTGCTAGTATTGCATCCATCTTGGTGTGGGAATGGGTGTGGGGAGGGGTGTGGTGTGCTCATTTGTGCTGCCAGTCTCCATTGCCTCCACCTGTGCTGATTTTGTCCACCTGTGGCAGGTGGGAACTCTGCTGTGCTCTTTTAACGTGTGGTTCGCGATGCCGGTATTAGCGCCTTGCCGGTAAGGGTTCTTTGGGTCTACTATATGCCGGTATTGCCATGTACGCATGGCTCGTGATGCCGTGATATTAGCGCTATGCCGCTATTTCCGGTCTGAGGGGCCGCGCGCTCACGGACTTGCCGCTAATAGTGCCACCGTACTTTGCGGTGCCGCTAATGGCGGTATGTCCGGTTCGTGATTGGGGAGGGGATTTACCGATACCGGTAATCCCTTACCGGTAACGGTATGTCCCTACCGCCTACCGTGTAATGAGGCCCCATGTCTTGCAGAAAAAGAAATGCCCTTAAAAAAGCCAGCATCCCTTTTGAGACACTCTGGTAACAGTCAACTAAATGAGTGAGAACAATGATCACTACAGAGAGCCCTGTGGCTCAGTGACTAGTTGTGCTGACATGCTGCAAATAGCACCAACTGCAGGCCATGCTGTGTTATGTCTTGGCCCATTCAATAAAGGTCTAGCCCCCGCCCTCATGTGGAAGATATGGCAGGTTTTCATGCCACTGCATCTCTTATGTGCTCAGGATTCGGGCGAGGGCTGTCCAACTCCAGGCCTCGAGGGCTAGATCCATGTCGGATTTTCAGGATACCCTTCATTAATATTCATGAGATACATTTGCATACAAGGATTCTAAATGTATGCACATTTTTTCTCATGAATATTCATGATGGATGTCTGAAAACCTGTCAGGTTTCTGTTTGAGAGCAGAAGGGTCTACATCAGTCACCCCAATTACCAGCCGAGAGACACTTGGGCCCATCAAAACTTCCCACCTCAGGAATGGAAGACTCAGCCATGGGGAAAAGTTTACTGCCTTTATTACCTAACAAACGACAGAGATCACACTAGAGAAACAGAATGTCTCCAGGGTTCTCGTCTTCTGAGTGTGTGTCACCCGGTTTTATCCAGGTGTGACATCAAAACACCAAGCTCTGTCCCTGAAACCTATCGGGCATTCACATTGGTCAGCTTAGGCAAATTATATACACTTTCTATATGCATAAGTTCTCCTACTGGTTAGCCATATCTGGTGGCTCCTCCTGGGACCACCTCTACATGGTTCAATCTACAAAGTTGCAGGGTCACACAGGGACCATTGGCTCATGCAACATAGTATACCTTCACGTGAAAGGTGACTCTGGATTGGGCAGAATGTGTCCTCCCAGCCCTGGGATCCTGGACGGTTACCAGGCTGAGTGTACCTTCTCAAGGCAATGATAATGAACATGGAGGGGCTGTGTGTTCCCTAATGTTGCATCCCTGATCACCTAAGCCTGGGACAGTGTGTTCAGTTGGCAGTTCGAGAGCAAGACTTGTATCTTTCTACCTATGATTTGGTGGGAATAGCGTCTCTCCATCCACCTTGATTGAATGGGCATTGTCTTGTTCTGCTGGGTCACGTGTGTTGAGACCACAACATGGATCTCTCTTGCCTGTAATTATGAGGATTTTAGTCTGAATTTCTTGTGGGTGGCTTATCGTCTTGGTAACCAGGAACTTCCCGTCTCCATTCGTCCTTGGCTGGGTGCATCGTTTCTGCTTGCATCTGGCTGCAGCTATCGTGCAAGTCCTTCCATGTATTCGAAGCCTGTCTCCCTTTCCTCATTCATTTCAGTGGGTCTGTGGCTTCCATATTTGTTCTTATGGCTTTTGCATGTTAGTGGCAGTAAAGCATGTGCAAGTTTGGTATACATATACTTTGGCGGCTTGCGGTTCAGCTTTGGTAAAGAATCGATTTCAATCATCACGTTTGACTCAGGAGGATGATGCTCATTTACCATGTTTGATGTTGCGAGTGAGTCAGGTTCGGCCAAAACTGTGTGCAGTTTCATGATGTTTTGGCACACGTTGTCTAGCTCATTAGAGTGAAGAACTTGTGTCGAGTTGTCAGCCAACACGACTTGTTTGATTTTATTAGTTTCGTCACCGTATGCTACAGGCGGCAGGTGAGTTTCAATGTCGGAAACAACAACAAGTGGCGCAGTATTTTCAGACCGCGTACTCGCTGTGTTTACCGCGGCGCTTTCAAGAATTAAGGTCTCGTCATTGGACGTGAAGGTAGATTGGGATTGCGCTATGTGAGTATGTACAACTTTCACGTCGACCGCAGACACTGCAGCATGGTTGACAGAGACGAGGGATGTTTTTGTTTCAAGATTTGTTTCAAGGTCGCTAGTGCTGTCAGCGTGAAGTTGTGTGGAACTGTGGGGAAGGCTTTCAACCACAGCTTGATCTAGGTAAGGGGGGGACGAAGGGGGTGGAAGAAGAGCACAAGCTGTAATGAGGGGGAGGGAAGAGGAAGACGGGGTGGGTGCGGAAGAGGGAGAGAAAGGGAGAGGTGCGGTCGCATTTGTAGAAACACCAGCACCAACAGCTGGCAGCACAGGTTCGGTTGAGTAAGAAAACTCACCACGATTCCGAGCATTTAAAGTTGATTGCCGCGTCTGCGGACGAATGTCAGTTACCATGGTATCTCTTACCGGTGATTGTCAGTCTCAAATTGCAGCTCGGCGCGTCCTCAGCGATGTAAGCGGACTGGAGGCAGACTGGACTCTGCACCGGACTCCGCGCCGCGCTCCGCGCGCTGGAGGGGTTTTTAAACAGTTAGCCCAGTGAAGAAATAAAGAGGACTGAACACGTAGTGCAGCTCCTCAATGTAGCACAACACAACACAGCAAGGACTGGAGGCAGACTGGACTCTGCACCGGACTCCGCGCTGCGCTCCGCGCGCTGGAGGGGTTTTTAAACAGTTAGCCCAGTGAAGAAAGAAGAGGACTGAACACGTAGTGCAGCTCCTCAATGTAGCACAACACAACACAGCAAGGACTGGAGGCATACAGGACATTCACAAATTCCCGGAATCGCCGCTCCCAAGCCAGCGTTGGGCCATTTTGTTGATCCCCTGTGTCACAACATGGCCCCTTCCCCCAAAAACCTATGGGTCCTTCTGGTTGGGTGATTGGAGTAGTATCCCTTATGGATAGCAGCTTTACATAATGGTTGATTGGCCCTCACATGTCAGGTGGCTGGCCTGCCCCTTCCTCAAGAAGCTATCGATTACATGGTAGCAGGATCGCAGGATTACCATTGGCTCTTGCCATCTGCCATCGACCCCTGAATTTCTGTTCCCTGATTGGCTGGAGCTGATCTCCCCAGGCCTGGGACTCAGCTCTGTTCTCAGCGCTCTGTGCACCTTCTCAAGGTGATGAGAATGACTATGTGTTTCCAATGTAACTGTTAGAAGTACCACTTTTTCCTGTGAGAGTTCCCTCAGCATTGCAATGTTGTTGACGATTCCATGTTTCACTTCATATCTGTGACGCTGAGAATCATTTGTCTTTCCACCATGGGTGAATGTCCATTGTCTAGCTCGGCTGCATCACATGGTTGAGGACCACAAAACTGAGCTCTTCTGGTCTGCAATATATGAGGATTTCTTCTGTTTTCCTGCAGATGGCCCCTAGTCATTTTAGATTTGGAATGTGCTGTTTGTCTCTGACCTTGGCATAGGTCAGTCGTATTTGGTCCTTCCAGGCTCCTTATGTGATCCTCTGGTTCCATTGGGTTAGTTACAATAAGCATCTGCAAGCTTGCTCTGCATCTCTTTGTTTGCCTTGCGTTCAGCGTTTCTGCACTTGGCTAATGAGAAAAATAATAAAAGCGTTTGACAGTATGTATATGTATCTGTCCTCTATCTACAGAACTATGCAAGAATGTTCTTCGTGTACGCATGTGTATGTTCGTGTAACTTCAAGCATGGCTGCGAGTGTACTTCGTAACTAACCTGGCTATGTCATGGAGTCACTAATGACGTCAGCACATTGGTTTCTCGGCATTAGTCAATGTCATCCATAGAGGCATTTGGGTCCATGACTAGTCTTGAGGCACCTGTGTTCAAAAATACATTTGCTGGATAAGGTTTGAATGGCTGTCTAAGAGGGTACCTAGCTGCACATGTGGATGTCACTGGCCCTCCTGGGGGCTGTCTGAATAGTGAGATACTTTGTGCATTTTTAACTCTTCGGGCCGCCATGTTTATGGCAGTGAGGAGGGACATTCCAAGGACCCTCTTTTCAAAATACTCAGTAGTCAAAACATGTCATGTCATCTTACGCATGTATATATATATATATATATATATATATATATATATATATATATATATATATATATATATATATATATATATATATATATATATATATATATATACATATCTATATACCTAAATATATAAAAATTAATTGTTAATAAAATAACATAAGGAACATTGATAATAGTTAAATGATTTATTCATTGTAAGTGCACAACATGTGCTCACTTTGTTTTGATATATAGTGTGAATCTGGTTTGAATGGATTAATACATTCCATTTTCATTTATTTAATATTTTCACTATTTGAGGTGTGTGAGAAACCTGACGGTGTTCTCCCACCTACTCCCTCGAGATCCTCTATTCAGGTTGCCAGGGAAGGGCCATCGCTTTTGGATCCCGACCCTCCGGGTGGACAAGCAAGGGAGGATCACCATAGTGGAGGGTCACTAGGGATTGGGAGGAGAACATCCAAGGACTAGACATGGTATTCCCCCTTTTCCCAATACACCCTAAAATCCTCCTCCTCAACTTTTATGGGATATGTCTAGTCCCATTCCATCTCCCCCTCCCCATTTCCCAGATATACTGGGACGAGGAAGAGGCGACTGAGAATACTGAGGAGTACCAATAAGAAACACTTTGAGAAATAGAGAGAAGACTGGTACCTACTACCATTAGGTCCCACTAACAGAGTCAGGCAGTTGGCATTTAACAATGACCACTAACACCTGATTTCCCATGACTCTCCTTTCAAACATAAAAGGTGTGGTTTTGTACAAACAGCAGAGCGTGCTGAAGATGCAGTGTGGAGCACAGGAGACAAGCAGCAGAAGACAGCAGTAAGAAAGATCGGGAGAACCTGGAGAAAAACGGAGTGCTGAAACGCTGACCCGGTATGGCAGAGGGGGTGAGGCGTGGCTAGGGAGCCGTGTCTCCAAGGAGCAGGAGTGAGGTACTCGACTCCAGGCTGCTGGCCATGTTCGAAGAATTGCTTGTTTCATTGAGACGTGTGCTGGTCCTAAGGATGTCAAAGCGGCAGGTGGAGAGACCCTGACCTCAACTCAAGTAACTAGAGGAAGACCACTTGCCAGTGCCGTGCTTACCGGTGAGTTTCATGAGAAAACAAAGAGTGAAAGGCAGAGTTAAATGGAGAAATTAACTTTAAACGTGAAAGGCACTAGAGGCGCAAAGACAAGAAAAGAAGGAAATGGTAAAGTGAAAGAAATACAGAGAGGGTGCGAGTAACCCGAAAAAGAGGAGAAGGGTAGGAGTGACCCGAAAAGCGGAAAATGGTGCGAGTGAGCACGATAAAGAGGAAAGAAGCAAGAAACAGGTGCAAGTGTGCACAAAAAAGTGAGAATAAAGTATGAAAGGCATGGAAAGTGTGAAAAGGGGTGCAGAAAACCCCAACAAAGGAAAGTTAAGAGAGTTGTGAAAGTAGAAGAAAAGAAGAGGTGTTATTCCTCAAAGTGGTCACGCTAAGGAGGAGCAAAGAGCATGGTGTTCTTGAAAATCTCTGATACTGCCCATAAAAGAATTGTGATTAAAGAAAGGCACATCCTGACAAATTGAACTTTTCCATCAAAGGGGCCTACGCTTTGGGAAGGGAACCCTGAGAGGCCTACAAAGATATTGGAAGCTGAACTTTTGTGTTGCATAAGAGGGGCCTAGACTTGGGAAGGGAACCCTGAAAGGCCTAACAAAGTTGAAGGGCCTCATTACATGGATGGCGGTAACCATGGGGCTAGTAGCGCCATGGTTGCCGCCGGAGTTCGGCATGGTGAATGGCGGAATTACCGCCCCATTCCAAGGTTGGCAGGGGCGGTAATTCCCCATTCACCATGGCCCTTCCCCATTCCCATTTGAGCCCCCATAGGGCTCAATCGGAATGGGGAAGGAGCAAATAACGGTACCACAATTAGCGGTACCGTTATTTGCTCTGAAGTCCCTCAGCAGGTCCCGTCCTTAACGTGTGGTCTGACCACACGTTAAGGACGGGACCCACTGAGGGACCTCGTAGTAGGGTGGTAAGGGATTACCGGCACCGGTGCCCTTACCGGTTACCGGTGCCGGTAATCCCTTACCGCCATCCGTGTAATGAGGCCCGAAGACTTATATTGAAACAGAGAGGCATAGGCTTAGGGAAGGGAACCCTGACAAGCCTACGAGGAACTGTGTTATATTTTGTTTTGTTTTACACTTGGAAGAATTGAAGCTTGAGGAAGGGAATCCCAAGAAACCAGAGACATTTAAAATGGTTTGAAAATATTGCAAGAACCCTGCAGAGAAGGATAAACGAACAACACTTTTTGAGTGTACACATTTTTATGACATTAGCAAAATTACACCTGGTAAGAAGACCACCGGAAACCAGCCTGGGTCTATAATTCTTTTTGGAACCACTATTTTTCTTTTAAGAAGAGTTCCTATCACATTTTGTCAAAGAGAGAGGGCATGCATAGGTTTAGACACAGACGGATTTTGGTTTGGATTTACAGACATCGACGGCCCTTAGAAACCTGATTTGAAGGAACAATTCCTTTAGAGTTAGGGCCACTTAGGTATTACACCAACCTCAGAACTTTATTGAAACTGTTGCCTTTGAGTCTGTGTCGCTCTTGATACCATGCCTGTCTCAGAAGAGTCATAATTATTATTTTAATAATGCTTGTGCAGAATAAATATGAAATGTATAGGGACATAATAAGTTTGAGGTGGGGTTTTCTTTTGATCCAAAAAAAAATCTTGAAATAAATTTATTCCACCTGAATTTGTTTCTTTTAGAAAACAATATGTATGGCCTTCACTACAGAATTAGAGGCAAGCCCTTCCTTTTGTAAAATGGATGAAGTTAGAAGCCACTCCTAATACAACATGCAAAAGGGAAGCTCAACCATGCACTTCAGAAATAACCTAGAAAGACACTTTATGTTGTACTCCAGAAATAACCTGCATAACTCTACCACATACTTCTGGAATAAGAAATTGATAAACTTTCCAACTGCAAAGTAAAAAGCGGACTTAAATTAACAGACAAGTCTGGCAAAAACGGTAACTGGGCTGAGTGCGGAGAGGGAAAAAAGGCATGCCTGCCACACATGCAATCAAGGCAGTGCATACCAGTAATGTAGACCCACAGAAGCCAAGTGTAGTCCTGCTAAAAGCAGTGCTTCTCTTGGAGACGCATGTAGGAAGCAGCTGTATTACAGGCAGTCTTGTAGTTTATTTTCTAGTTATGATTTGATATGATTGGTTATTTATGACGCACTTAATACCCAGAGGTTTCTCATCGTAGCCCCGGGGATCAAACCTGTATTGCTCTGTGTCGTCCTGCTTCCAATGCGAGTACATTGCCACTGAGCTATCCTCCCGAGACTTTAAACATTAAAGTTCCTCTAGCGAGGACTTTAGGTCATTCACTAGTCCATCTATTCATTGGCCAATCAGGATCTAAATGCTGCTCATGGAGTACTCAGGTATAGCACTCACCCACGGGGGTGGACTGGCCTATAAGGACCACTGGGGATTTCCTGGTTGGCGTCTGCGGCCTGTGCCTCTTTTGTGCGGTAACCTATTTTATTTGTTATCATAGGAAAAGGGTTGAGCTTGCTGAAAATGTGTAATATGGCCCTTCTGAACATTATTTCCAGGGCCTCTTTTATTTCCCAGTCCACCCATGCTTACCCACCGTTCCAAGAGGTGGAAAACGCACAACATCATACTTCCTTCTCTCTCGCATGAAGACATACAGGTCAGAATAAGATTGAAAGCTACCTGGATTATCTCACAGCCAAAAACAGTGACTAACTCCATGCTGGTTTCAAGCCAATTGAGAGGCCAAGAGGTTTATCAGAACCCTGAACAAGGTAGCCCACATAGTAGGGACAGGAGGCTGGGAACATAAACTGGAACTCTACAGATTGCAGAGGAGCTACCAAACGAATCTGCCTTCATTAATCCACAGCGGGTGCCAAGTCTCCTCACAGAACGACTTCTTGCATCGACCACACAAGCACACAGATGCAGGACTCCTGCCAAGCCAACTGACAGTGCAATCAAAGAAAGAAGAAGAAATAATATGGCCATCTGACTCAGAGACCATGTCTTGCAGAAAAAGAAATGCCCTTAAAAAAGCCAGCATCCCTTTTGAGACACTCTGGTAACAGACAACTAAATGAGTGAGAACAATGATCACTACAGAGAGCCCTGTGGCTCAGTGACTAGTTGTGCTGACATGCTCCAAATAGCACCAACTGCAGGCCATGCTGTGTTATGTCTTGGCCCATTCAATAAAGGTCTAGCCCCCGCCCTCATGTGGAAGATATGGCATGTGTTCATGCCACTGCATCTCTTATGTGCTCAGGATTCGGGCGAGGGCTGTCCAACTCCAGGCCTCGAGGGCTAGATCCATGTCGGATTTTCAGGATACCCTTCATTAATATTCATGAGATAAATTTGCATACAATGATTCTAAATTTATGCACATTTTTCTCATGAATATTCATGATGGATGTCTGAAAACCTGTCAGGTTTCTGTTTGAGAGCAGAAGGGTCTACATCAGTCACCCCAATTACCAGCAGAGAGACACTTGGGCCCATCAAAACTTCCCGCCTCAGGAATGGAAGACTCAGCCATGGGGAAAAGTTTACTGCCTTTATTACCTAACAAACGACAGAGATCACACTAGAGAAACAGAATGTCTCCAGGGTTCTCGTCTTCTGAGTGTGTGTCACCCGGTTTTATCCAGGTGTGACATCAAAACACCAAGCTCTGTCCCTGAAACCTATCGGGCATTCACATTGGTCAACTTAGGCAAATTATATACACTTTCTATATGCATAAGTTCTCCTACTGGTTAGCCATATCTGGTGGCTCCTCCTGGGACCACCTCTACATGGTTCAATCTACAAAGTTGCAGGGTCACACAGGGACCATTGGCTCATGCAACATAGTATACCTTCACGTGAAAGGTGACTCTGGATTGGGCAGAATGTGTCCTCCCAGCCCTGGGATCCTGGACGGTTACCAGGCTGAGTGTACCTTCTCAAGGCAATGATAATGAACATGGAGGGGCTGTGTGTTCCCTAATGTTGCATCCCTGATCACCTAAGCCTGGGACAGTGTGTTCAGTTGGCAGTTCGAGAGCAAGACTTGTATCTTTCTACCTATGATTTGGTGGGAATAGCTTCTCTCCATCCACCTTGATTGAATGGGCATTGTCTTGTTCTGCTGGGTCACGTGTGTTGAGACCACAACATGGATCTCTCTTGCCTGTAATTATGAGGATTTTAGTCTGAATTTCTTGTGGGTGGCTTATCGTCTTGGTAACCAGGAACTTCCTGTCTCCATTCGTCCTTAGCTGGGTGCATCGTTTCTGCTTGCATCTGGCTGCAGCTATCGTGCAAGTCCTTCCATGTATTCGAAGCCTGTCTCCCTTTCCTCATTCATTTCAGTGGATCTGTGGCTTCCATATTTGTTCTTATGGCTTTTGCATGTTAGTGGCAGTAAAGCATGTGCAAGTTTGGTATACATATACTTTGGCGGCTTGCGGTTCAGCTTTGGTAAAGAATGTGACTATGTATAGAGATATGTTCGTGTGTCAGTCATCTACATGTGTGACTCATAAGCATGTGTTTCGTGTCTATATGCAACAAATGAATTTATGTTTGTGTAACTTCGTGAATGGATGGCTATGTACTTCATGTCTAAGTGTGGCTACGTCATGATGTTAGTGATGACGTCATTGATTTCTTGATTTGCAGTCAGACGTCTTGTTTTGATTGAAGGAATCTCCATCTCCTCCACATCATCGACTGGGTATGGCCTGAATAGCTGCCTGAGAGAGAAACGTTTCTCACATCTGCGATACATCGACGATGGCGGTGCAGAGCCTAAGAGAGAGGTACATCTGTCCTGTCTCAGTCTTCAAGGTGAGAGTTGTGTGGTGTTCATGAGGTCCATACTTGGTCCTCCGTCTTCAATACCCCCTCGGGTCGATGAGTCGACCACATTACCTACACAACTCTCTCTGTTCACGTATAGTTTTGGGAGCCAAACCATTGTTATGTCTACGAGATGTCCATGGTACTTTGCATTGTCCTCCAAGTAGATAACTGCAGTCTACACCAGGGTTGCAACAAACCCATTTACCCCAATAGTTACAGATGTTTAATGGGTACTCAAACACTGCTCCTGTCGGGAGCAGAAGACACTGTGTCAGTTGTGATTTCAGCAAATTCCATGTCTTTGTCTCTTCATCTTCTTCAGTCTTCAAGTCTACCAACACTTTCATCCCTATTGTCTTTACAGTTGTCTTTTTGTATTGCGTGATCGCTATTCTTATGACACAAAAGGTGAACAACACTAGTATCAGGGCTGCCACCAGTACCTTTTGTCCAATGGCCATCCATCTTGGTATCCATGAAAATATATATATGACAGCCAGCCTTCATTCTTTCCTACAATGTTCACTTCTGCCTCCATTTTAGCATGCAGCTCTGATAACCAGATAATGGCCTCTGTCAGGTTTCCATTGTCTTCATCGTGGGCAGGAATGAATGTACAGCAAGAGGACCCAATCTTGGTGCAAACACCTCCCTCCATGGCTGTAAGAAGGTCTAGAACACATCTGTTCTAGGAGGCCATTAACCTCACTGCTTGTAGCTCTTCCTTGCATCAGCTCCTAACATGTTATTTGAAGCCATTTGACATTTGTGCTTATCTCCACTGCTGGAACAATAGATGCAAAGAACATTTCCATTCTGCTGAACAGTCTGTGCTCTGGTGGTATCACATCCAAGGCCTCTTCATTATTTGCTTCCCATTTCTTGAGGCGAATGTTGTTTTCCCTTTGTGCTACTCCCAATGGAACTGTTAGGAGTGCATGGGCTTTGCTCCCAACCACTCCTTCCTTCCACCAATCTACTGTGTACACTTGTCCATACACTAGCATCTGCGGTCGTTCCTACCATCCTGGCATTCCTCATATCTCCCTTGGTCCTGCCTTGGGGAACTGTAACTCCTTTTGCGTCACTACCCTTGTTTCTCCCTTTTGACAGACCTACAGTGACATATTCTATTGTCTTGTCTGTACGCCATTACTCATCCATCATTTCTTGAGTCTTGATGCAACTATCTTCATACGAGAATGTTGTTCTGGACATCCATCTTAGTGTGGTTTGTCTCCATGGAAATTGTTCTCTTGTGGTGCAAAGTGATAAATGCATGAGGCATCATGCTCTGGCTTTTGGAATTTCAGTTGCTACAAATGTCCTGGATGCACTCATGGCATAGGGGATGAGAGAACAGACGTAACAACTCTCTCCTGTGGTTTGTTTCCCCACCGGGGCCATGTGTTTATACCACATGTTGTTTGACATACGCCTGAATCAGTTACATGGGCATTTACCTGGCAGAAGTCTATATCCGCACTGCACCTGAGTCTCTTTGTTTCCTTAGCAGTGCTTATCACCTGCTCAGATATGGCTTTCGTGATGGCATGGATAAGGATGGAATCCTACCATAATGTCGCCACAATGGTAGCGACATTTCTAAAACTGTGCCTGAGCGTGGTACAAAAATCCTGACCCCCATTACTGTGCCCGAGCAGAGTGGGTGTCCCCCGCTCTCCTCGGATGCAGTAACTGGGGTCGGATTTGTGGGGGTGTCCCCCACGTACCATTATGGTAAGCGGGGGATAAGATTTAAAAAAGAACCATGCAACGTCAGCACTGCCTCATGCAAGTGGGAGGAGCTGACGCCGCAGGGGTACAAGGATGCCGGCGGCCCACACAGGATTGCACCGCAGTAAAGGTAAGTGGGTGGTGGGGTTTTCGGGATTGCGGGCCAGGACAGGCGGGCAGAAGTGATCTATCTGATCACTGTGCAGCGCCGTATTTGCAGTTGACATTTGCGTTGGCAGACTTACGGGCAATGCAGTGATCACATAGATTCAATAGGGGTTACTTTCATAAGGGTTAAAGCTTGTACATGTGAAAATAACAGTCTTCGTAGAACAAAGGAGGGTAAAGAGGTAGAGACAGCAGAAGGCACAAAACATCATCACAGCATTTCAAATTACATTTCCCATTTTGTTATTACCAAGTGTTTTCTTGCGTTGCTCCAAGGGCCTGTAAAACTCACCTGAAAAGCCTAAAAAATGCATGGTTATGAGGTTATTGTGTTAGGTTAAGCTCTATATCTGTAGTATTGGGTGAGTGCTGCATAGAACAATCGCTCCCACACAGATTCTTGAATCTCTGAGGAAGTCAATGATAGATGGATCCCGCGGGTCAACTGTGGGTATGTCTGGGCTACGTAAAGCGGAAAAGCAATTGTTAAGGAATCATCCACTCGGTTTCTGACTTCATTATGAATCTAATGAAATGCACTTGAAAGGACATACGTCTATTGGGGACCATATATCTTGGAAGTCTGTACTTTCTCGATGAATATAACTATTGTAAGGAAAAGATAATTCATAGAATTTAGCGCAAAAGTGGCGCACGCGGCTGGCGTACAGTGTGCGCGTGAGAATCTCTGCGCCAGCCGCGTGCTCTAAAATCCATTTCTGCGCACAGCGTATTCATGGGTTTTAGCTACCAAAACCAGCTGTGGCGCACAGTGGCGCAGCGACCCTGCAGCAGCGCCAGTTACGCCCCCAAGAACGCCCCTCGTGCAGGGAAAAGCCATCAAAATCCCCAATCCAGCACAAAGGGCTGCGCTAACCCTGTACCAGCACGACAAGTGGGGAACGTGTATTACTGGGGTTCGCAGGAAGTTTCACACGCGATTGGCCCTGTGCGAGTGGGGTATGTGTACTACTTGGGTTCACAGGAAGTTTCACACGTGAAAGGGCCTGTGCGAGTGGGGTACGTGTGTTACTGGGATTCGCGTGAAGTCTCACATGTGATATGAGCAGGGTAAGTGTATTTCGGGGTTGAGCAGGAAGTTTCACACGCGAAAGGGCCTGTGCGAGTGGGGTACGTGTATAACTGGGGTTCGCATGAAGTTTCACACGTGATTGGAGCAGGGTACGTGTATTACGGGGTTCGTGGGAAGTTTCACACGTGAAAGGGCCTGTGCGAGTGGGGTACGTGTATAACTGGGGTTTGCGGGAAGTTTCACACACGATTGGAGCAGGGTATGTGTATTATGGGGGTTCGCGGGAAGTCTCACACGCGATTGGAGCAGGGTATGTGTATTACTGGTGTTCGCGGGAAGTTTCACACGCGATAGGCCCTGTGCGAGCGGGGTAAGTGTATTACTGGGGTTCGCGGGAAGTTTCACATGAGATTGGAGCAGGGTACGTGTATTACGAGGTTCGCGGGAAGTTTCACACGCGAAAGGGCCTGTGCGAGTGGGGTACGTGTATAACTGGGGTTTGCGGGAAGTCTCACACGCGATTTCAGCAGGGTACGTGTATTACGGGGGTGCGCAGGAAGTTTCACACGCGAAAGGGCCCTGTGTGAGCGGGGTACGTGTATTACTGGGGTTCGCGGGAAGTTTCACACGCGATTGGAGCAGGGTACGTGTATTGCGCGGTTCGCGGGAAGTTTCACACGCGAAAGGGCCTGTGCGAGTGGGGTACGTGTATAACTGGGGTTCGCGGGAAGTCTCACACGCGATTTCAGCAGGGTACGGGTATTATGGGGGTGCGCGGGAAGTTTCACACGCGAAAGGGCCTGTGCGAGTGGGGTACGTGTATTCCTGGGGTTCGCGTGAAGTTTTACACATGAAAGGGCCCTGTGCGAGTGGGGTACGTGTATTCTGGGGGTTTGCGTGAAGTTTTACACGCGAAAGGGCCCTGTGTGAGTGGGGTACGTGTATTCCTGGGGATCGCGTGAAGTTTTACACGCATAAGGGCAACGCCCGTGCACGATACGTCACAGACGCGCTTACGCGCTAAGGGCCTTTGGTCCAATGAAATCACGTACGTGTGCTGACCCGCTTACACGCTAAGGGCCTTTCCTCGAATTACACGCTGACGTGCAATTGTTTCACGTGCCAAGTCACTCTGTATCAAGCTGGCCACGCATACACACACGGAAGACCACGCTCCTGCCCTGAAGGCCATTTTCCTGCCCCACAGACCCCCGAGCACGCTCCCACCTGCCTTCTGCTGCTGCCTGTATGTCTGCTGCCCACGTGCCCTGCTATTTGGTGCCTGCACATCAGCCATCTGCAGGGGTCCAGTTGCTGTGTCCACCCCTGCTGGAACAGAAGACTCCCGACTGGGATACCATCGCTCCACAGCCCAGCCCCAGGACCCAGTTGCCCACCCACTCCTGCCTCTGTGGTTGCCATGTCGGGCACATCTCCATCTGGCACCACTGGCAACCCCCAGCCAGAGAGGCAGAGGGCCACCAGCTTCACTGCCACCAAAGTTGGTGTCCTGGTGGAGCATGTCCTGGGGCATTATGATGCCCTCTTCGGAACGTCACGCGCCAACAAGGAAGGACGGGAGAGGATCTGGGACGACGTAGTGGTTTCCATCAATGCGGAGGGGGTGGCAACCCGCGACATCAAGCATGTCAAGAAGCGCTGGGAGGACTTCAGGTCCAGGACCCTCTACAAGGCCTGGCGCCTCGCGGAGGGGGGCCGGGCACGCATGAGTAACATCCAGATGAGGGTCCTGGAACGCGTAGGCCCAGCCGCCACGCCCAGATCCTACGGAGGCAGACCCGTATGGAGTTGAGCGGTAAGTGGCCAAGCATTGCTGTGTGAGACAGGGCATGTTGCAGTGTGCTGGTAGTCTGATGCTTGCATGTATGTGTGACATAGGCCATGTATGGATGTGTGTGTGCAGGGACATCATGGTCATGCATGTGAGACCAGTTATATGTGAACCACATGGTTGGTGCATGTGTTTTAATGCAACATGGGGAGCTCTATGTGGAATGCACACATGAAAGCATGGCTGTCTCTGTTCCTGGACATGAAGGGGGGGTGAGGAATGGGTGCTGATGTCATGTACATGTATGGTGCACATGTGTGTGTGTGTGTGCCTGAGAAGTGTGTGTGTGACTTTGAAACGCCATGGATGCATGTGACTTTGAAGGCAACATCTTGGTTTACAGGGGCCCTTCTACATGGATGTTGATGTTGATTGCAGGCGCCAGGACTGTTTCTGCATGTGTGTTGTGTGCATTCACCCATGTGTTGTGGAATGACAGGATGGAAGTGACATTTGACAGTGCCACTCATGTGTTATTGCTTCCTGTCTAAGGTATTTTGTACTGTACCCTGATGCTTGTGTTCTATGTCTCCCTCTACGCAGCGTCAAGTGAAGAAGAGGCGGAGACGGCGCTGTGGAGCCAAGCGGCGGGGATGCCTCCACTGGGCGGCGACGCAAGGCCCAGCCACCCTCCCAGGAATTACCATCATCCGGGAGCGAGAGGGCTGGTGCTGTGTCTGCCACAACGGCTGTGGCGGAAGGGCCGGGTGAGCCCCCACAGGGGCTTCCAATTGCAGAAGACAGTGTGGAGACATCCAGGTTGGTGGTCTCCACAGAGGAGGAGGAGCCCGCTCCTAAGCCGCACATGGGGCCTGATGGGGGTAGTACCACTGGTGGAAGTGGTGCAGTCCAGGGCCAGGGTCAGGAGGCAGCACAGGTCACCGCGGAGGGGCCTGTGCATGTCGCTGTCCCTGACCTTGTGACTGCACCACCATGCACCAGCAGGGAGGCCCCGTCCCAGGCCCGTCCGCAGGTAGGGGAGAGTGCCATGTCATCTGCCTCTCCACTACCTGTGGATGAGGGGTCCCACGAACGTATGGGCTCCGTCCTGGTTGGTGGGTTCCTACATGTGTCGCGCACTCTGGCGGATCTCTCCTCCTCTGTGGAGACTATGCGCCAGTCGTTCTCCACACCGTCTTCCAGCCCAGATTCCACCAAGGCCCCCTGTGGACCTGGCCCGACCAACACAGCCAGCTTGGTGGAGCTCACATCCCTGCCACAGTCGGGAGTCGGCGGCCCAGCAGGGGTGGACACCACAACTGGAGACCAACTGATGGAGGATGTGCAGGCACCATCAGACACGGCACATGGACAGCAGCAGGAGCAGGCTCTAGGTGGGAGCAATGATGGCTCGGGGCCATCAAGATCGGAGGGGCAGGCATCGGCCAGAGGTCAGGAGGACCCAGGAATGGGAGTGTCTTCCGTGTGGCACCGGTTGGGCCAGCAGATAGGTGTGGAGCAGTGGCGGACGGAAGAGGCGCGGCTCACCATGGTCAGGGCAGAGTTCTCCATGCGTCGGGCTTTGAGGCGGGCAGAGTGCCTCGAGGCAACTCACAGGGAGTTGGAACAGGCCATGAGTGCCTCCCTGCAAGACATCGGGGCCAGGACAGAGGCCCGCCTCTGGCAAATAGACATGGAGTTCGATGAAGCCCTGGCCCGGGACACCACAGAGTGAGCCGCTGGACTTGCCCGCCGCCATTGTATATAGTTAGATAGTGTTAGGTTTCCTTTCGTTTTTTCTTTATTTTGGTTGCGCTTGGACAATGCACCACGTTTTTGTATATAGTTTTTTATTAGGTAGTATTTTTGATAGGTTTCATTTCATCAGTTGGGCTCATGGACCCTGGATTGTTCATCTGTACATAGTTCACCATTGGATTGTTCTCTTTTTTTTTTCACCATGGAGTAATGGTTTTCACTTTCTTTTTTCCCTTGGATTTGCTTTGTTGGACTGTGACTTTGGACACCATTTCTTTTGGATTTCTTTGGATTTTGATTTCTTGTTTTTTATTCTTTTACTGACATGCAGCTTTTCTTTTATTATTCCCATTGTTGTGTATTCGATTAAGATTACATTCATGTTGTGTTTAATACATGTTTTTCTTCATACTTTGATGTGTGGCATTATCTCATTGGTTTCATGCATGTCATGATATGGGTTTTCACATTCACTTGCACCCATTCTGTGTGTGTGACGGACATGTGTTCATTTACATACTTGCCATTGGGGTTGTATCATGTAATTGCCTTTTCTATGTGGGTGGATGCAATACTTGGTTGGGTCTTTGGGCTGGGGAGGCTGGCCATAAGGGCCACGATTGAGAATCGTCATGACCTGGGGGCAGGGGGACATGAGTGGGACATGAGTGGGGGCCTGGTGACAGGTGCCCTGCACTGCTGGGGGTGGGGGTGCAAGGGGACATGAGTGGGGGCCTACTGGCAGGTGCCCTGCACTGCTGGGGGGTGGGGGTGCAAGGGGACATGAGTGGGGGCCTGCTGGCAGGTACCCTGCACTGCTGGGGTTGGGGGTGCAGGGGGACATGAGTGGGGCCTGCTGGCAGGTGCCCTGCACTGCTGGGGGGTGGGGGTGCAAGGGGACATGAGTGGGACATGAGCGGGGGCCTGCTGGCAGGTGCCATGCACTGCAGGGGGGTGGGGGTTCAGGGGGACATGAGTGGGACATGAGTGGGGCCTGCTGGCAGGTGCCCTGCACTGCTGGGGGTGGGGGTGCAAGGGGACATGAGTGGGGGCCTGCTGGCAGGTGCCCTGCACTGCTGGGGGTGGGGGTGCAAAGTGACATGTGTGGGGGCCTGCTGGCAGTTGCCCTGCACTGGTAGGGGATGGGGGTGCAAGGGGACATGTGTGGGGGCTTGCTGGCAGGTGCCCTGCACTGCTGGGGGGTGGGGGTGGAGGGGGACATGAGTGGGGGCCTGCTGGCAGGTGCCCTGCACTGCTAGGGGGTGGGGGTGCAGGGGAACATGAGTGGGAGCCTGCTGGCAGGTGCCCTGCACTGCTGGGGGTGGGGTGCAGGGGGACATGAGTGGGAGATGAGTGGGGGCCTGCTGGCAGGTGCCCTGCACTGCTGGGGGGTGGGGGTGCAAGGGGACATGAGTGGGGGCCTGCTGGCAGGTGCCATGCACTGCTAGGGGTGGGGGTGCAGGGGGACATGAGTGGGACATGAGTGGGGGCCTGCTGGCAGGTGCCCTGCACTGCTGGGGGGTGGGGGTGCAAGGGGACATGAGTGGGACATGAGTGGGGGCCTGCTGGCAGGTGCCCTGCACTGCTGGGGGGTGGGGGTGCAGGGGGTCATGCGTTGGTGATCAGTAGTCCAAGCTGACATGTGGCTTGGCTGGGGGGCATGCCCATGGTCGATGGGCTGCCTGTGGGGCATGACCAGGGGTACAGGGTAGTCCCCTGTGGTGTGGGCTGCCTGCAGGGGCCATGGAGGGTGCAGAGGGAACACCTGGGAGGACCCACACTGCTAATTCACGTGTAGGACTCCCCGGCACCCCCGAAATACACGTACCCTGCTGAAATTGCGTGTGAGACTTCCCACGAACCCCAGGAATACACGTACCCCACTCGCACAGGCCCTTTCGCGTGTGAAACTTCCTGCGTACCCCCAAAATACACGTACCCTGCTGAAATCGTGTGTGAGACTTCCCGCAAACCCCAGAAATACACGTACCCCACTCGCACAGGTCCTTTCGTGTGTGAAACTTCCTGCGCACCCCCGAAATACACGTACCCTGCTGAAATCGCGTATGAGACTTCCCGCGAACCCAGGAAATACATGTACCCCACTCGCACAGGCTGTTTCGCGTGTGAAAATCCTGCGCACCCCCGCAATACACGTACCCTGCTGAAATCGCATGTGAGACTTCCCGCGAACCCCAGGAATACACGTACCCCACTCGCACAGGCCCTTTCGTGTGTGAAACTTCCTGCGCAGCCCCGAAATACACGTACCCTGCTGAAATCACGTGTGAGATTTCCCGCAAACCCCAGTAATACACGTACCCCGCTCGCACAGGGCCCTTTCGCGTGTAAATCTTCACGCGAACCCCAGGAATATTGGCCCTGTGCGAGTGGGGTACATATATAACTGGGGTTCGTGGGAAGTCTCACACGCGATTGGAGCAGGGTACGTGTATTACGGGGTTCGAGGGAAGTTTCACACGCGAAAGGGCCCTGTACAAGCGGGGTACGTGTATAACTGGGGTTCGCGGAAAGTCTCACACGCGATTGGAGCCGGGTACGTGTATTCCTGGGGTGCGCGGGAAGTTTCACACGCGAAAGGGCCTGTGCGAGTGGGGTACGTGTATTCCTGGGGTTCGCGGGAAGTCTCACATGCGATTTCAGCAGGGTACATGTATTTCGGGAGTGCCGGGGAGACCTACACGTGAATTGGCAGTGTGGGTCCTCCCAGGTGTTTCCTCTACACCCTCCACGGCCCCTGCAGGCAGCCCACACCACAGGGGACTACCCTGCACCCCTGGTCATGTCCCGCAGGCAGCCCATCCACCATGGGCATGCCCCCAGCCAAGCCACATGTCAGCTTGCACTACTGATCACCAACGCATGACCCCCTGCACCCCAACCCCCGAGCAGTGCAGAGCACCTGCCAGCAGGCCCCCACTCATGTCCCACTCATGTCCCCTTGCACCCCCACCACCCAGCAGTGCAGGGCACCTGCCAGCAGGCCCCCACTCATGTCCCCCTGCACCCCCACCCCCTAGCACTGAGGGGCACCTGCCAGCAGGCCCCCACTCATGTCCCCCTGCACCCTCACCCCCCAGCACTGTGGGGCACCTGCCAGCAGGCCCCCACTCATGTCCCACTCATGTCCCCCTGCAACCCCACCCCCCAGCAGTGAAATGCCGATCTCATGACACAAACCAAAAGTCAACTATGTACATCAACACATGTCCGTCACACACATACACTGGTTGGCATTGCTAGTGTACACCCACATTTTCACATGCATCAACCCAATGATCGAATCCCACACATGGAACTAAAACATGAAAATGTATTATGTACATAAAATCAAAAATGAAATGAAAGCATACCAAAATATAAAACATGAAATGAAAAGCATGTGAAAAAGATGATTGAATGAAAATGATAACCAATCCCAAAAAATTAGAAAGAAAAACAGTCCAAAGTCACCCTCCAACAACGCAAATCCAAAGGAAATGTAAAAAAAAATCTCCATTGCTTCATGTTCATAATAAAAAAAAAAGAGAAATCAGTCCATAGTCCAACTATTTACAATCCATTGTCCGGAAAAAATAAATCCATTGCTCAATGTCCATAATGCAAAAAAAAAAAAAATCAATACGTGATGAAACTATATACAATCCATTGTCCAAGGATGTAAAGGGTCCATGATCCCAACCCAACAAATGAAACCTACCTAACAAACTACCTAAAAATATAACTATATACAAATTTGTGTGGCATTGTCCATTGACCACAAATAAAAGGAAAACGAAAAGGAAACCTAACTCTAAAAACTATTTACAAGGGCAGCGGGCTAGTCTGACGGCTCACTTTTGAATGTCCCGGGCCAGGGCATCATCGAACTCCTGCTCAATGTCCTGGAGGCGGTCCTCTTCCATGGCCCGAGGGTTCGCAGGGACGACGACATGTTCTCCTCCAACTCCCTGCGAATTGCCTTGAGGCACTCGGCCCGCCTCAGTGCCCTCCGCATGGAGTTCTCCACCCTGACCATCGTGAGCCGTGCCTCTTCTGCCCACTGCCGCTCCGCATCTATAGCATGGCCTAACCGCTGCCACACGGAAGACACTTCCAGTCCTGGGTCCTCCTGCCCTCTGGCCGATGCCTCCCCCTCCGATGTCAAAGGCCCCGAGCCATGATGGCTCCCACCTTGTTGCTGCTGCTGCTGTGCCTCTGCCTGTGCCCTGGCTCTTGCTGCCTGCACATCCTCCTCCGGCTGGGGTGCAGTTGTTGAGGTGGCCACCTCTGCTCGACATCCGACTCCCGACTGTGGCAGGGATGTGTCCTCCACCAGCCTGGCCGCAGGGTCAGAGGCAGCTCCACAGGGTACCCAGGTGATACATGGGTGGGAAGATGGCATGGAGGACGACTGGCGCGTAGGGGGTTCAGGTGAGGAGGGGGTCGCAAGGAGGTCCAGCACACAGAGGAATCCAGCACTGGTGACCCGTCCCAGCAAGTCAACGCAGTCAAAGAGGCACCCGAGATGACGTGCAGTCTCTTCATGAAAAAACTGCATGTCACCTCGCATGCCCCGATGACGCAACGCTATCCCGGCCAGGACAGGGTCAACACGGTCCCGGATAGCCACGTCCGCAGGGAGAGGAAGGCCAGTTGTTGTGCGCTCATCCCCTCCCTGAAAACGGCTCTGGACATAGGCATCCCTGCTGGTGCCAGATGATGCAGTGACAGGATCAGGGACAGGATTGCACACAGGCACCTCCGCGGCGGCCTGTGCTGCCCCCTGTCCCTGGTTCTGCACCACTAGCACCAGTGGAATCCCCACCTCCAGACCCTGTGTGTGTCCCTTCCACGGCCTCCTCCTCCACCAAACCCGCTACAAACCTGGTTGACTCCATGCCATCTTCCTCCGTCGGACCTTGTGGGGTCTCAGCTGCCCCTTCTGCTGCCGAGGAGTCCACCTCAAACCTCCACCTCTTGGACCTACCCTCGGCAGCTGAGGCCTGGGGCACGGCGCCAGACTCCTCACTCCCTGACGAGATGACAATCTGGGAGGGGAGCCGGGCCTTGCGTCTCCGCCTGGCGGGACGATCCCTGCCGCTGTGCTCAACAGCTCCCTCTCCGCCCTCTTCATCAGTTGACGCTGCAGACAGGGAGAGATAGGACACAGGCATCAGGGCACTGTACAATGGACTGAAACACACATGACAGTTGCACATGAGTGGCAGTGTCAAACTTCAGACATGGCATCACAATCCCCAACACACATGTCATTTTAACTCACACACATGAACATTTCAACAGCAATATTGCACCAGGCAGCACCATCCATACACATACAACAGCATGAACAGCCAAAGGTGAGCCTGACATCACATGAAACACAAGGAGTGCACTAGACATGCACACACGCCACCACACTTACATGCATGTCTACATCTCCTACAACTGTTGCAGTGATGAGATCGCCATACATGTCACATCTGCCATTCATCCTTCTACATATCAGTGTCACGTGCATCCATGTTGCATCACAGTTGCACACTTGTCAGATACACATACATGCACATGTACACAGTGCAGATACATGCATTATGAACCACCATCCATGCCACAACCATGCCAATGTACATACACAGAAACTCAAACATGTGTGCTCCCACTCCTGCATTTGTCCAGCATGCTTACCAACACATACACCATCAATGTGTCTCACACATGAGAGGACTCACATGTGGCAGCCTCACGCCCATGTTCATACACATCCCTACATGGCCCTACAAAAACACATGTGCAACCTGCACACTACTGGCACACCACGACACGCACAGCGTCCAATCACTCTGCATGTACACTTACCGCTCGACTCCAGACGGTCTGCCTCTCACAGCAACTGCACCACTGGCTGACGTGCAGGCAGGAAATGGCAAGGCACGTGGGCAGCAGGCAGTCAGGCAGCAGCAGATGGCAGATGGGAGCATGCTCGGGGCTCTGGGAGCCAGTAATTTGGCCTTCTGGGCAGGAGCGTGGTCTTCTGTGTGTTTTCGCGTGGCCAGCTTGATACGGAGTGATTTGGCACGTGAAAAAATTGCACGTCATCGTGTAATTGGAGGAAAGGCCTCTAGCGCGTAAGCGCGTCAGCACACGTACGCGTTTTCATAGGACCAAAGGCCCTTAGCGCGTAAGCGCGTACGCGCGCGGGGGTTTCTCTCGTGACGTGGGCATAGTGGTTAAGCACGCGTGAAAAAACTGCACCTCCGTGTGTGAATGCGTGTAATCTGAGGAAAGGGCCTACGCGCGTAAGTGACGTGACGCACGCGGGCGTTTCCCTCAGCACGGGTTAAAGGTGAGCGGGGCCAGCAGTTCGCTGTACGTGCCTTTCGTGGAGACCAACGTGTGTAGCTGCTTCGTGTTGTTTCGCGCGCCATCACATCTTCACAGCGATCGAGGACGTATCTATTCTCTTGGCGGGGGTATTGGCTACGCGTGTTTTTCTACATCGCGCTAGTCAGACGGTGAGTCGAGCACGCTATTTTTCCCACTGCGGGTGCCCCTGTGTATTGCACCCGTTTTCGAGGTCATAGTAGCCTGCGTGTCCCACGCGTACGCGTTTTTCATGTTACTGGGTGCCACCGCGTACTGCGGGAGGTTGATTCCACGCAAGTAGGCTGCAGGGTTGCGTGCACGGTTTTACTGCAGTTTTGGGGTGCCTGAGCATAGCATGACCTGTCACTACATCACCGGGGTCACATACAGCCTTGCAGGTGCAGGGGGGCTTGCATCCCACCCCCTTCACCCCAATTGCCCAGGTCAATTGTGGTGTACACCT
The DNA here is from genome assembly GCF_040938575.1 of Ambystoma mexicanum. NCBI lineage: Eukaryota > Metazoa > Chordata > Amphibia > Caudata > Ambystomatidae > Ambystoma > Ambystoma mexicanum. The sequence continues at coordinate 1,096,360,378 of NC_090929.1, forward strand.
CCCATTGGCACTACTCCATCTGTGCCGGCACTACTCCATCTGTGCCATGGTTGGGAGGCCACCAAAGGTGAGGGGCGCCTCAGCTGGGCGTACTCCTCGTGGCGAGCGTGGTCAGGGACGTGGCCGAGGTGAGCAGGGAGTAGGGGGACGCCAGGGTGTCCATGGTGGCCACAGAGGGGGAAGAAGCAGGGGTGCGCCACTTGAGCACGATGTTGTGCCATGTGTCGGTGCAGTCACCCCCTGTGGTTCTGGGAGATGCGCTTCTGCATCTGGCACTGGCGCCCGTGTGACCCGGCAGTCCGTTTCAATGACTGCCATGGGCCCAAGGGTAGTGGTAGCTGCAGGTGCGGCTGTGGACACCACCACCCAGGCTCAGGGTCTGCCAGCGCAGGCTGCGTTGGCAATTGAAGAGCCCTTGGAAGATTTCTAACAGGCACGGAGGGAAACCGTAGGGGCACGCAGGGCTGCTCTGACCAAGACACGTGTCCCTGGGGCAGTAATATCATCTGCTGCCCTGAACAGCCGGGTGTTGGCAAGTGCAGGGGCAGATGCACCCAACAACACCCTGGTTGTGAGTCTGCCAACCAGGACAGTCGCGGTCAATGACCCTGCCACAGCAGATGTTGCTGCGCAGGGTTCATTAGAGGGCACCCAGCTGCCACTGACGCAAGTAAGGCCTTTGGTCGTCCCTCCACCTGCCACTCCCTTGGCTCAATCCACTGGTCCCACTGGCCATGCTTATCAGGGCGGCATCAGCCAGCCAGGGTCTGCGCCAAAATCCAAGAGGAGGAAGATTGCACCTGCAGCACAGCCTGGGACCCCACACACAGCCACGACCTCCTGCACATTGAGGCAGAAGCCTTTCTGCAACCAGGAACTGGACTACCTCGTGGACTACGTGCGGGACCACAGCCGTGACATGCTAGTGGGTGCCAATTGTCAGACTACGGCTGCCCACCGTGATACCCACTGGAAGAAAGTTGCAGAACAAGTGAGTGCATTCGGCCATGAGGTGCGCACGGCGCAATAGTGCAAAAAGCGTTGGAATGACCTCAAACGCAGCGCTAAGGCTAAGCGTGCCTCAAATTACAACTTGACTCTGGTGACTGGCGGTGGGCCTGCACCGCAGGAGGAAGACCTCACTCCGCATGAGTCACTCGTTGCGGAGTTCATACCATCAGAATCGGTCGAAGGAGTGGGAGAGATGGCGGACTTTGATGCACAGTCCAGTGAGTGTTGAAGCGTTATTGTGGAGGACGTGTGTGTTTTACTTGTGTAATCTGATGTGCATGACTGCCACTACACGTCACGTGTACATGGTTATGATGTGTGAGTAATGCAATGCTTCCCTGATGCATGTCTGCTCTGCTGGATGGTGGACATGTGGAGCAGACGGGGACTGTCCACATCACCAATTTTGCATCCTACTCACATGCTGGTTACCAGTTTGCCCCTCCGGTCCATGTTCCCGCTCATTGGCACTTCTGCATGTAGCGTGGGGTGAACTCCCTCTCAGCCCAGGAACTATGCATAGCATGACTGACGTGCATGTGTACTCTGCCTGCAAGGGGGTACCCAATGTAGGCATGCTCCCTTGCCCCTCAACCCCCTGCTCTGCACCCCAATTCCACCTTAGCACTGGTCTGCTACAATATTGCCGTTGGGTACTTCCCTGTTCATGCCTCCTGTGTACATGCTAACATCCAGCGGCCAATCTGCCAGACATATCCATTGTGGTACATCCTTAGTACTTGATGCAGGGAGTCTCACTTGGACTGTGCAGAGGTCAGATGCCCCGCAGGGACATGAGTGCCCATTCATGCTCCATGTGCATTCCACGCATGCCCATATGTGTCCATGACTGGATGATGACTGTAATACAAGTCCAGGATGACCTAAATTGCATGGCATTTCATCTGCCTTCCCATGTCAACTGTGGCTCAGTACTGCGTTGCACACATGTTTAGGGTCTGACAATCTGTGAGGGTCACAGGCCTCAGCCTGTTTAAAGGCCAATGACTCTGTCCAACTGGTGTAGTGTCTTCTTCACACGTGGGTGGACTCCAGAGGTTTCATCATGTGTCCTGCTTACTGTCCCATCATCATTTGCAGTGTTGTCACTTGACTCACATGAAGCTGTTGATGCTAGTCAACACTGTCTGTCAATACACAGGTCTATGCTCAGCCTTTTGATACCATGGTAGGCATCCCTGCTTTTGCTCTTGGGTGGAGGGGTGCTTTGCTTGTAGATATGCTACCCATTGAATGCACATTGCACGTGATGCCTGAAGTTGACCTTGCACTGCCTTCACATTTTCTGACACACACCATGCAGTCCTTGTACATGTAGGTAGTGAGTAACATATTCGCTGCACTGCATAGACCCACTTCAGTGCAAACTGCCACCTTTCAACAGGTCTAATCACAGAAGCAAATTCAAGTTGACCCAGCATGCATGCCAGGTTCTATTTTGTGTGTCACATGTCTTCCTGATGTGTCTGTTGTCGGTGTGTGTGTAAGTTGTGTGCTTCTAACATGTGTAGTGACCTTTTTCTCTCTATTTTTCAGATGATGACGCAATGGAGCCGGAGGATGGCGTTGTCATGCCAGGCATAGGGTTGTTCTCACTACAACAACCCGGCGCAAGTGGGGGTCGTGGGGTGGTAGGCCACGAAAACCCCCAAGTGCTACAGTCCATCTTGTCTCTGGCTGCCTATGAGTCCAGCCCTGAAGAACATTCTGACAACCATGTCGAGTTGGATGAGCATCAGGTCCATATGTCAGGGGTGAGTGATTCTGATGTGGACACTCCTCTGTCCGTGACACCTGCACTGAGGGGTCAGACAGTCTTGGTACCTCTGCCCGTGGTGGATCGGGACGCAGGGTCACCCTCCACACCAGTCACTGATGTGCCTGGGACATCACATTGATGGGGGCACGTAGTTGTGCAGCCGCAGGCGGTGCCAACACAACTAGGACACACAGTCCTTGGGTCCCACAGGGGTCAAGCCCAGCAACGTGCTCGCTGCGCGCAACAACAGTATACTGAGTGGGAGCAAGACATGACTGCCCATTCTGAACGGCAAGGGACAGCAATCGAGAACATCGCTGAGAGCATGGAGCGTGTGGGCCAATCTGTGCTCTCCCCTGCTAGGCAGGTGCTTCTCCAGCAGCAGGCGGCACTGTCCATGGCCCGCTCGCTCAGGCTGGGCATGGTGGCCTCAGACAGGGCACGCCAGGCTGAAATGTTGTCTCTGCGTCAAGCAATTGCTGCTCACGCAGAGGCACACATGAAGGCCCTGAGGGAGGAGTATGCTTCCCTCAGATCCACTCTGGGTGTCCTTCTGATGTCCCAGAGGGAGCGGGCAGAGGAGAGGTTTGCACAGCTTGAGCGTACCATCTCGGCTGAGCTACATGCTTGCCGGGAGGTGCAGCAGTTGTCAAGCCAGGCCTTGCAGGAGGAACTCCGTGTTACACGTGCTACCTTGCAAGAGGAAGCACGTGTATCACGGGAGGTTCTGCATGCAGACCTACATGTCATCACCACACAGAACCAGGCTCACCAGTCCGGCAGACCTGCTGCCGACGAGGGGCAAGCTGTGGCTAGGCGTGGTCATGCTCCTGTGCCACGTCCTCCTTTCCAGGAAGTACCAGACTCGGACGACAATCTATCTCCCACATAGGTCGGGCTGTGCAGGCGTTGAGCCCATGGAGGTTTTTTTTCCTCAGCATCATCGCATGTGGGTGTTGAGCAGCACCCTGTACCTCCCCCTTCCTGGGTGCCCCCCCCCGGGTCGTATGTGGCCATTTTTGATTTTTCTTTTAGTTTAGTTAGTTAAGTTTCTGTTTGATAGTTAGTTTAAATAGGTAAAATAGGTTTTTCATAGTTAGTGTAATTGGTTAATATAGTTTAAAAATGCTAGTCTATTGTGCTTTCATGTGACGGTGTGGTGCTTTGTGGCTTTTGAAAGCATCCACTGTCTGTTCCAGCTGGGCCCTTCAAGCTTGTCTTGTGTATGTGTCTGCTGCTTGGGGTCCTTGACTCACATATGCCACTCCTGCTTCCCTTATCCATGGGCTCGCAAGGATGGTTCGGTGTAACAGCCTAATACACAAGGGCAATGGACTGTCATATCTGTGGCATGTCTGCTGCTGTGGAACTTGTGTTAACAAGCTTGTCTTGTGTATGTGTCTGCTGCTTGGGGTCCTTGACTCACATATGCCACTCCTGCTTCCCTTATTCATGGGCTCGCAAGGATGGTTCGGTGTAACAGCCTAATACACAAGGGCAATGGACTGTCATATCTGTGGCATGTCTGCTGCTGTGGAACTTGTGTTAACACCCCTAGTGGGAATGATTGGGGTGTAATTGTCCACTTTTCTTCTTTTGCTAGATGGGGTGTTTAATGATTCATGTGTACATTCATTGCTATGCATTGTGTAGTATGTTTCTTATCTTTAACAAACATGTGCTTCTTGCAAATCATGCCGTAGATAGTGTGTTCCACACTGTTGCTGTGAAAGACGGACTGACGGTGTGATTTCTGATGTACGTCTCTGACATGGTCCAGTCATGTAATGCCTGAAGAGACACACACAGATGAATATTAAGCATAAATCATGTGTTTCATGCACTTTCTGCAGGGGGATGAGCCTCAAGACCACCTTTGCCAGCAGACATGGGCCATTGGACGCCTGGAATCAGGACACGTTTGGTGCTGCCGACATGCGCATGTGTGCGCAGGTAGAGGCACAGGGATTGCGATCATACATCCAAAAATCGATGACGTGTTTCAAGGGACTCCAGGCAAGGTGAGCAGCACAGGGGGGTCACAACACAGCAAACCTTCCACCTGGCCAGTTGAACATGCATGCTTAGTAGCAGCACTGACGGTGAACTTGGACAAATATTGGTGTAGTAGAGCACAATACAGCTCAGATGTGTTAATGGACTAATGGCTAGTTGATGTGAAAGTTGTCTGGGGCACCTGCAGGGGCAGTGGCACATACCCTCCGGTCCACCATGGTCCATTGAGGCACTTGTATTAGCCATGTAGCATTCTGAGACATGGAATGAAGCAGCTCAGAGGGACAGACAGCAAGGGACAGACTCGGGTGCAGTGCATTTCATTTCCAAGTAGAAATTGATACATGCACTGGCTACTTTATTTTGGTCATGGTGGTACAGGACTTGTTCTGAAGTCAGACCTTGCTATATGCGTCTGTCTGCTTGCACAGGGAACATTGCATGTTGTGTGAATCGTTACACATTGGTGTTCCATTTGCCACGCACCCACCGGTGCCTGACTTACTGTATTGACTGTGTATGAATCATCAGCGGGGTAATGTTACGTATGGGTATGAAGCATCCACACAGGTTTGTCTGTTTGTAGAGTATTTTGTTACTTTGGGGCATATTTGGTAGTGTGTTTGTGTGTTTTGGACATGCACAGATTATTAACTGTGGCTCTCTTTGCAGCATTGAACTGCTCCTGTTACCGTACCGGAGAGTGTGCAGGCAGGAGGCCAGCACTCACCCCAGAGATAAGTTTCTCTTTGACTTCCATTTGAGTAATTTGCTGCTATCTGCATGTGAACAAGTTTTGTCGATTTGTGTATGTGTTAATGTGTGTACTACATTTTGGTGCATTCTCTACTTTCCCGTGTCAATCCTCCTCCCCTCTCCTGCCCCTCATTCCCGTTTTCGGTATGCCAATGACTGTGCCGACTGCATATCCCTGACCCTCCTTCCCCTCCAGGGTCTCAGAGGCCTGTGTGAGTTAGACCTTGCAGGCACCCAGACCACGGTGGGGGTGGTTGTTTTGTGCCACTCCTGCGCCTGTACACGGGAGCTGTGACAGTAGACATCCGTTTGTGCTGCATCATTCTATGTTATGTACCACACATGGTTCAGCTCCTGTAGTGACATTGTTTTACTGTGCTGGGGGTGAGGGTCAAGGCTGTTAAGCCAGCGGTGCGGGCTGCACTCCTAAACACCACTTGTGGTGTCTCAATTCAATGCAGTTCAAGCAAAAAGTAACAAACTTCTGTTAGTTTATTGCAAAAAATAATAGTTTAATTCTTAATTCTTCATTTTTTTCATTAATTTCAGTAGTTGTACATCTTAGAAAAAGCAGATGTGCAGGATGAGCTCAAACAATTGGCCAATGCATTTCGGAACAGTGTTCCTTCGTCAGGGCCAGCTCTTTCAAAACTTAATTAGATTAGAGTGCTTTAAAAGTGAACAAACGAATCTGTAGGATAACCCACAACAAATCAGCAAAATTGGTTGATTAAACATACAACAATCATGAAGCAAGTCCACATGAATCATAACAAAGCCATCAACGTATACATCGTCATGATCGTGATTTTTTGGAGTTTTTCAAGTATGGATACATCATGCCCAAAATGGCAGTATGGATGCACAGGTTCAATCACAAAAAACACATATCAGGAGAAACGTTATAAACAATAGAGAGTACATATATGTTATGAGCCATAAAAATCCCAACGAATATCAGTGTTAAAAAAGTAAAAATAAAAAATACATACGTGAAATCCCATTATATGTGCGTGATGATAGAGCGTGGAATCACCGCAAAGAAGGAAAGAAAGAAAAAGGTAGGAAAAAATGACCACCAGAATGTCATATATCATTTCTCCTTATTGACATCTAGTAATCACGTAAATATTACTACACTAACCTTGCCATAAATACAGTATGGACTTGAATCTCAAACCAACACTCCAAAGTGAAGATTCTTGACAGGCGTTTCAATACGTGTGCAGGCGTTTAAACATGCGTGCAGACTCTTGTCTGAAAGAGACATGCAGCGCGGTAGGTAGCGTGTCAAATCATCATTCTATCAGAAAAGCTCAGATGCCTACGCGCACCGCAGCTCATGAAGGAGACATGCATCGCGGAACGCGGCGTGTCAATACATTACACTATTAGAAAGGCTCAAAAGAGACATGCAGCGCGATCCGCGGCGTGTTAATTAATCATTCTATTAGAAAGGCTCAAATGCCTACGAGTACTGCCGCTCTCTGTCTTATTTGCAAGATGCAGCTTATCTGTCAGTACAGTGGAGGCGAACCAACTGAAGACGCCACTAGGACGCGTTCGCTGTAGCCATGGTGCTATTTGTTGTGTTGGTTTAAAGTTGCCAATGCAACGCATGGAGCCGCGAGTACTAAGAAACGCCGGCGGCCATGTTGGAAAGGTTGCTGGTGTATATCACGAGCATAGCATGTTTTGTTAAGCATACGCTCAGTGTGGGCTCACTGTTAGGATACTTTTGTTCACGTTGGAGAATTTAAACATTTTTAGGAGCGTAGAGCATACTTTAAAGAATTATTCTTCCATGATTGAAAATCATGAAAAAATATAAAAAATTAATTATTAAAAATATGAAACCAAACAAGATAATGTCAAACCAAGCAGGATAAAGAAAAGAAAAAAACAAAAAACAACACAGTTCCAATCAATAGAAATGCGCTTACATTATCTAGAAACCTTTCGCCACAGCAGGCACTGGCACAAGCTAGAGTAGGTTAAACAGTATGTTCCTTTGTGCTGATTCGTAGGTATCCTTAGTTGGAAATTAAGGGGAGTAAAAAGAGAATGAAGGACAGATCAAGACTGCGAATGCCCTGGGTGCGTTACCTAAGATTGCTATTAGGTGAAAAATCACTGAGAATGTAAGAAAGAAGAAAGAAAAGAACTTTTAGACAAAATCCTCTGAAAGTATAATGTTGGTAGCCTGGATGGATCCAGGGCATGTGTATAGTCCCATATAGGCCATGTTGTTTATCCTAAAGGTAAGTACATTCCTGACCATACCCCCGCTGGCATACCCAAAGTAAGCCTAACATTGGCTCAATGTCATAATGCATTCTGACACACTGCACATTATCAACCCCAAAATCAATCATAATACAGTTACTCAAACATCAAAGGAAACAACTGAGGTCCAGCTCCTCCTTCATCCCATTCGGTGACAGCGAGTCGAGTTTGTTGATCCAAAAAGCCTCTTTCTGTGCTCGCCACTGTTTAATGTCTCAAGATAGTCCTTTGGGAGGCATAACTTCTAGTACCAGAAATTTCAATTGGCTCACTGTGTGCCCATTGTCATTGAAATGTCTCGCCACAGCTGACATCCTGTTCTTATTCCTAATGTTAGATTTATGCTCATTTATCCTGATCCTAATTTTACGTGAGGTTTCTCCCACGTAATACTTACCACAGGGACACTTTATGGCGTAAATAACATTCTCTGAAAGACATGTGGCATGTTGTCTTAGTGCAAATTTTTTGCCAGTTCTTGGATGTGTGACTGTACTACCTTTGATGATGCTGTTACAGTTCCCACAGCTCATGCAGGGATGCGTCCCAGGGAATTTATACGGTCTCTTGTCCGGTTTACTGTGCTACCTTGGTTGTTGACATCATTGTGGTTGTACTTGGCCTTTGTGGCGTACTGCTACTTGAAGTCATCAACTGGAGGTTGTTCTGGTTTGTTTTACTGCCTGCAGGGTATTTGCTTGGCTTCTGTATTGTCCTGCTTTGAGTTCTCTTGGATTTTGTGCTTTTGCAAATCTAGGTGGACTCTGAGGGTGCTGGCAACTTTTTACACACAAGGTGGGAGATGGTGACAAAGGGGAAGGGTGATCCTGTGGCCAGGTGGAATTCAAGGATGTACGATGAATGACCCAGATGCAGTTGTTCAGTGGGTCGTGGTGATTTGTAAGGGGGGGTTGTTGTTGATAGTTGCCTTTCCCTGCAGTGTGATGGGCACCCTGAAGTTGTAATTGTGCTTTCCTATGTACATGATGTATTCTGCTGATCAATGCCTGTTCATGTGTTGTGTTTACCTTTCAGGTGTGAGGGGATAGTTGTGGTTTGACATGCTGGGGTATACACATGGTGAATGTTCACATGTGATGTGTAGACGACACTGATGGTCACTTGATTTCACATGCATATGTTGAGTGCATGTCCCTACTGACCCACACGCTCCCACTCTGATCCACTACATGTACAACCACCCTTCCATATCCACGTGTACACTCTATTTGCCTTCTGGTGCCCACTGTGTCCCTGCAGCACATGTTCTCTGACCATTTGTGGATCCTGTACATGCCTAATTTGTTTTTTTATGTAGTTTGTGGCTTAGATGTCATGCTCAGGGTGTGCATCACACACAATGGCTGTTCACTGTGCTGTGTGCTGAGCAGTGTGTTGCAGGAGGTGGACATGGCACACAGTAGCTGCAGTGTTGAATTTGCAATGCACATTGTGCATGTGGACAGGCATTCATTGTTATGTTTCAAATACGACTTTTGGAATGCATTTGGGTATGACTTATTTTGGGTGGGAGGTTGTTGGTCAGTCATTTCATCTGATTCCATGTCAGGCATCATTGTCTGATGCCAATTTACATTTGTCACATGGCAATGTGTACCTTATTGTTACTGTGTTGGTGCATGGCTATTGCTTGCCATGTCATGTTGTGGTTTTGGAGGGTTTGAGTGACATACCAGTGATAGTCATGGCCTGTTTGGCAGGTATGTGTGATTCACACCTTGCATGTGTGCCTTTTGGTCACACAGGATTGCTTGTGTTTAAGTAGCTAGGGATGCACACAATGTGGCAATTCCAAGGCAACAATCTCAGAGTGGTAAGGTTGTGACAGTTGACTGTCTCTTTATCATCATCGATTGTCACCTGGTATGTGCCAGGCCTGTGTGGACTCCGCAGGGTGGGGATTTTAGGTGAAAAATCTGTCCACAAGCTGGGTCCGTTCTTCCTCACCACGTGCCCTATCCCCTCCCATGGGTAGCGCCTGTGCCTGTGGTTGGGGATGTGGGGGCACCACCATGTCCACCGGTACGCCCTGCCGTGTTGCAACATTGTGCAGGACACATGCTGCTACAATGATCCTGCACACTACTGGGGGTGCATAGAGTAGCTGCCCGTCAGAGCGGTCAAGGCAGCGGAAGCGTGACTTGAGCACTCCGAATGCGCGCTCCACTATGGCCCTGATTGCAATATGGGCCGCGTTGTATCTTACCTGGGGTGGTGTGGTGGGGTTCCGGATTGGCGTCATCGTGTGGTTGCTCAGAGGGTAGGCACTGTCCCCTGTAGAGGTGAGAATGGTTGTGATTATTGGGGTTTGTGTATTTGTGTGTGTGTGCGAGACATGCATGCATGTGCACAGGCATTTGTACTCACCTAGGAGCCATATGTCGCCATGCTGGCCAGCTTCCAGGGCCCGGCTCAGGGCGGACATTCTGTATATCAAACTGTCATGGGTGGAGCCAGGGTAGTTTGCATAGACAGAGGTGATGATTCCCTTTGCATCGCATACCACCTGTACATTGATGGAATGCCAGTGCTTGCAGTTACGGTAGATGTGCTCAGTGGCCCTAGGTGGACGTAGGGCCACATGGGTGCAATCTATGGCACCGAGCACTTTGGGGAAGTGTGCCACCCTGTAAAAGTCCTGGACAATGGCCTGCCTTTCTGTGGGTGTTCTGGGCATGTATATGTGCCTGCGGACTGAGGGGCATGCAGTCATGATTGCCAAGACCTGGTGTAGGCAGCGTGAATGCGTGGCCTGTGAGATCCCCCCCCCACTATGGCAGTAGTCCGCTGAAAAGACACAGTAGCCAAAAAATGCAGGACATTGAGCACCTTCTCCAAGGGGCTCAATGCTTGGGAGCAGAGGGTGGGGGATGTTAGGTCATCTTCCCACTCCCTGACCAGGTCTAGGATGATACGGGGTGGAAACCTATACCTGCCATAGACCTGGTCATCAGGCATCCCAAAAAGGCTTGTCCGTGGTGAAAAAATGTGTGCCCTGGCTATTCTCCTCCTCCGGCGGTGTCCCACGATCAGTGCTGGGACAAACAGGGCATTCATTGTAGCTGTATATACGTGTTTGTTGTTTGCGCGCACTTTTATACTGTGCGCGGGAACGCTTCCGCCTGCCTTCCTGTGGCGGACGCGTTGACGCCTGTGCGCGTCTTTTGCCGTGCGCGGGTTTCCCATATTCGAATCCATGAATACGGGTTGTTTGCGTGCCTGTGGGCGTTCCGTGTAGTTCCCTGCAGTACTTCTCCAGTTACGCCTTCTTTTTCACGCGTTATTCCCCATTATGCGTGTTATGCCCCCTGTTCCGCCTACTTTTGTTGTGTGCGTCACGCTATGTGTGCTTTCGCTGTGCGCTTAGCGCACGCTGTTTGGAGGTGTGTGTGCCAGCATGCGCCATGCACGGATTTGGCGCACAACCAGTGGGAAAGTAGCGCAACGCCTTCCTTGAATGGCACGCGTGTGCATGCGCTTGCTTTCTCACACTTGCGCCTCCTTGCACCTGCTTGCGCTGGGATTTTCGGCGCACGTTTGTTCCATGAATCGGCCCCAATATGCCTAATCTAGGTGTGTGTATTGTTCTTCCCTAACTCTTTGTTTCTGGAACGGGCTGGCCACGATTGTTATTCTTCTTTTTTGTCTTGTTCTTCTTCTTGCATCAAATCATCTTCTTTTGTCCAGGAGGAGGTCTCCCCTTGGCAGCGCATAACGTCTTCAATGTAGTTCCAAACCTTCTTACCGCACAGTCTGAATACACGATGTGTAGCCTTCTGTACAACGTACGGCCCTTTGAACCTGGGCTTATATCAAGGTCGGCCGAAATTTCAAAACAGAACAGTGTCCAAAGGGTAAAGTAATGGGGGCTTTAGGAGTCATTAATTCGTTTCTGGGACGTTGTCTTCCTCGTTGTTCTTCGACCTCTCCTGCCGTGCCTGCAATTGGCAAGAAATAAAAGAGGCACTAGCCATCAAAGAAGCGACATTCTCATACATTTCATTTCCAAATACATGAGAGGCTGCATGAGCATCTGTCAATGCCTTAGTGAGAGGCGCCAGGGGGAGTTGCATGCACCACCCAATTACTACCTCATGGGGCATTAAGTGGTGGTCAGATTTGGGCTGATTGTGCAGTGTGAACAGGCTAAGGGCAAACAATGGAGCCATCCTTTTTTTAAGGTGGCTTTTATTTTTGCAATCTTTTCCTTGAGCAGGTCATTGAGACGCTCATTGACCTTTTTCACTTGCGTCTGATAGGCACAGGAGAATTTGTGCTGTATCCCCAATAGAATTGTGATGTGCTCAAAGGTCTCATTTATGAAATTAGGTCCATTTCCAGACCGCAGGACCTCACACACCCCCCATTGTGGGAATACCTCCCAAACGAGGAATTTTGCAGCTCTGAGAGCATCAGGGTATGAGCAGGGACTGGCTACGATCCATCAGGCAAAAGAGCACACAACCACTATCATGTAGCGGTAGCCCTGACACACCTGGATCATGTACACATAGGCCCTCATTAGGACTCCGGCGCTAAACTATGGTGCTATTAGCACCATGGTCCATGCCGGAGTCCGCCATGGAGAAAGGGGGAATTAACACCCCATTCCAAGGTTGGCGGGGCGGTAATTCCCTCTTTCTCCATGGCCCTTCCCCGTTCCCATTTTTGCCCCATAGGGCTCAATGGGAATGAGGAAGGCGGCAATTATGGTACCGCAAATTGCGGTACCGTAATTGCCATCAAGGTCCCTTTGCGGGTCCCTACTTTAACGGCTGGTCCAGACCAGGCGTTAAGGTCGGGAGCCGCAAAGGGACCTCGTAGTAAGGCGTTAAGGAGTTAACGGCGCTGCAGCCTTTTACGGCACCGTTAACCCCTTAATGCTGGGGTCGTAATGACCCCCATAGTCTATGTGGAGGTGTTGGAAGGGCCTGATTGGGCGAGGTATGGTTCCTCTCACTACACATAATGTATGACCCACTGTGAACTTCTTATAGGTGACACAGTTTTCCATAAATGCGGCTATATGCCCTGCCATATTTGGACAGAACCACTGTTCCACAATGTGTGCGGCAAGTACGTCCTTACGCAGATGACTAGGATAGGGCAATTGCGTGAGCGCAATCTGCAGTAGTGCTGTTGGAAGCATAAGCTTGCCCATTCTCTCCTGTTGCCACAAAGCGTCCATGGGGGCTACTGAATATCTCCTTTTCAGCCATAATTCTTTCTCCTCCATCGGTGCCATCCCATGGAATTCTATTCTCTGTGTGGCTGGCAAGGTATTACAGCCTTCCTTTAGAATCATATTGCGCACATGGATACGTGTGTTCGATGGGGTATCAAAGCCTGTGATGTCAGATAAATATGCTGCGTGCTTCGCTTCTACATCTGCTGCTTCATTACCCCGGGACACTAGGTCCTCCCCCCTCATGTGGACCTGGCACTTCACGACCGCTATTGCTGCTGGGAGATGGAGAGTGTCTATGAGCCTGCCCAATAGGGGTGTGGGCTGCACTGGTGTGCCGTTAGCACGTCGGAAGCCCCTCCTCTGCCATCGTGACAGTCCAGAGTGTACTGTAGACGTCATGCAGGACGAATTGGAATACACTGTAACTTCCTGGTCCCGGCACGCTTCTAATGCCATCGTGAGAGCCAATTATTCTGCTGTTTGTGCTGAAAAATGTGAAGGCAGTCTTGTGCTTGCTATTACCTCGACTGTCCTGTCAGCCTTTATTCTCACCTCTGCTGTCTCTGTATGTCTTTCCTCCATTGCCTGGTCTATCATCAAAGATCCCTCAATATAAAGCACTTCTCCCCCTCCCAAGTTGCTTCTCCCCCACTTTGGGAAGATCATTATACTGTTCCATGTACATAGTACAGTCGTGTACATAGTCTCCCTCCTCCGCTGGTTCAGCTAGAAACGTCACTGGGTTTACAGTCGTGCACCCCACCCCCTTTATTGCTGGATTCAAGATAATTACCTCATATCCAGAAGCTCTGTGTGTGCTCAGAGTACTTTTCGGTCTCTCGAGGATTGCCCAGAGAGCATGCTCCATATAAAGCGTTGTGGTGCACCCTATTGTAATACTCGCTGTGTTTTCTATCTCAAAAGAGTCAGCAGCCAGAGCTAATTTGCATTGATAATGTCCTCTCATCACTGGGTCTAAACATCCACTATACTAGGCCAGTGGCTTGTGCCTTAGGGTAGTGTTCTGAGTGAGTACCACAGTAATCACTACTCCATTGGAGTGTGAGAACAAATAGAATGTGTTGTGGTAGTCTGGGATCTCTAACACTGGAGCTGTGTATATTGCTTATTTCAGCTCCTCAAATGCTTCAGTCATTTAAGTGTCCATAGCAACTTGCCATCCCCTCTCTATGCCTCCTTAAGCCCACTTAACAAGGGTCTTGTATATGTACTACTAGCTCGGGTACCGGGTGTTGCCTGTTTCTTTTCCAAAAAAATATCAAGTAATGGAACAACAGTAATGTTTCACCCCCTGCCATACAAATTAAAAGAAAATAACTTCCAAAAATAGCATGATAGATTATTGTAAAAATTGTTGTGCCCTCTTCTCGTGAAGTAAACTTAAGTAAACTGTAACATTGCCATTTCCCAGATTTGACAATTTTCTGAATTTTGCCTCCTTCTAGTGCCTACTGTAGTGAATCGGGGTGAGCGTCAGTAAGTGAGGGTGTCTACAGAGTTATATTTTTGCATCCAAACATAGACTACAATCTTGCCCCAGTCATATGAAGAATCCATGCAAAATTTTGTAGCAGTGGGATTTGTATAGCCGGACAAACATACACACACACATCCAATTTTTTGCATTTCAGATTTTTGCATCCAAACATAGACTATGATCTTGCCCCAGACAAAAGAGTGACACACACACCTTTTGCATCCAAACATAGACTACGATCTTGCCCCAGACAAAAGAGGAATTCATGCAAAATTTGATAGACGTGGGTTCAACAGTGCGGATTTGTATAGCCGGACAAACATAAAGACACACATACATAAATTCATCTTTATATATATGTATTATAGTCGAACACTGAAAACCCAGGCTCTGCAATAATTGCCCAAGAACTGCTGCATTTCTCGCACTGTCTTCGGCATCGGCGTTCTGCGGATTGCCTCTGACTTTTCTGGAGTAACTTTTTGCCCATCCTGCGATATCAGTTGACCGATATATAGCACATCTTTTTGGCAATTGTAATTTTGCCTTGTCCACCTTGTTACCCCTTTCTACCAGTACTGTCAACAAGTATTCAGAGTCATTTTGACACTCTTTCTTTGACTTGCTACAAATCAAAATGTAATCCACATACTGTATGACGGTGCTCCCCATCTGTATGTTGCCAAGATCCAGCTGGAGTACCCTATTGAAGATAGAAGGTGACTCACAGTACCCCTGTGGTGATCTTGTGTGTTTCCAATTACGGTTTCTGTATAGATATGAGGTCAGGTCCTGTGACTCTTCATGGAGCGCTATAGAAAAGAAGGCGTTCTTCAAGGCTATTACTATGAAGTGGGTATCTTCCATCGGGATTATACACAGAATTATCGCTGGATTAGGAACTGATGGGAATTCTGCTTCAACTATTTGGATCAAGGGATGAAAATCCTGAATAAAACTCCACAAACCCTCCAGTCGCCTTTGGTTACAGGGTACCAGAATGCCTTGCTTCACTAGTGCAGCGATTGTCTCAAAAATACCTGTGTCTGCTTCCCTTGATAGGGCATACTGGGCTTCATTACAAGTGTGGCAGTCTGGAAATAGCGGTGCCAGTCGCACCGTACTGGCACCCTTTTCCGGACTGTCTCACTATGAGTTACGGTCCCGGAAACACTGTTACCACAAACAAGACCCAAGGTGCCACTGTTGCCGGCAGCACTGTGACCGCGACCAGCGTACGCACCCGGAGGCTGTGCCTGAAACACTGGCATGTCGGTCGTACAGGCACATCCTGTTCGCCCATCACGGAAACACTGGCATAAAAATGCCTGTGCCACCGTGATCACCGCACCGGAAACACTGGCATCATGGATCAGGCAGAAAGCAGCCTTAGGAGTGCAGCAACAGGTCACAGGTGTATATAATCAGCCCAGCAGCACACCATTAGCACTGAGAATGCTTAAAAGTACCACACCCCATACATCTCCCAACACAACCATGCTGGCAGCTGCAGTAGCAGTCATGGAGCTGGGGGCCCTGCATGCAAGGCTCCAATATGAGGAGGATTTGGAAGAGGCAGAGAGGCAGAGGAGGCGGCAGAGGCGCAGGAGGAAAAGGAGGAGAATAATAAGCATGGCCATTACCAATGGCCAGCAAGTAGTACCCTGCAGGCAGCCACCCTTTCCCCGCCTAAGGGCCCCACCCTGGAACCTGAGTGCAGCAGAGATCTACACCCTGTATCAGCTGGACAAGGAGACCTTTACACACATTGTTGATTTGATCCATGATGACACCGGCAGCCTAATCAACATCAGGACTGCAATACCACCTTTGCTCAAGGTGGTATCAGTGGTATTTCTTGGCCACTGGCCCCTTTCAGAACACTGTGGAGAGCTGCATGGGTTATCCCAACCCTGTTTCTCCAGGGTGCTATTCCAGGTCCTGGATGCACTCCTGTGGCACGTTCCAGACCACGTAGCCTTCCCCAGAACACTAGCCCAGGTGAAAGCCACCAAAGTAGGTTTCCAGGCCCTGGCAGACATGCCAAACATCATGGGTGCACTGGACTGCACACATGTTCAGCTGATGGTCAGACATGCAAATGAGATGGTCTAACGCAGCTGCAAACTGTACCACTCCCTGAATGTACAGGTTGTGTGCGATGCAGACCTCCTCATCACCCACTGCTACGCACGTTTCCCAGGTTCCACACATTATTCCATGGTGCTTCAGAACTCCACGCTCCCAGGGTACATGGCATGATACAGCTGAGACCGGACCTGACTGTTGGGGGAATCAAAGTACAATGGCATGTGCACTGTACAAAAGGGGTTGTCCACTGTGAACAGTGCATGGGTGTAATGGAATGTCATGTACACAGATAGCATGCATGAACAGGAGGGCATGTCTGGCATGTGGTGCATGGACAAATTGAGCACACCCCATCACTGTTTTTGCACCGATAGGCACATTACTTGCACTACAGGTACCAGAATCCATTTCACCAATGCCACCCACCCCCACATTTACACACTGTGCACGTCTACCACCTGCGCCACAGCCATGTCAGACTAATGTAATTCCCCCCAAGCACTGTACCCCACAGCATGTAGCCAGATCACCTGCCTGTCACAAGTGCACATACCCATATGCATGTGAAACGAAGCATCAACATGTTTGAACACAGATGAACAAATGGGTGAGATGACCATTGTACAACATGCAAATGGAAACAGAAGTAGCACAGGTAATGGACACGGTAGGATCTGGTGTTGCCATAGGGTCAATGGGCAAGGTGTGTTTGAAAAGTGAGAGAAATTGGAACGGAAACCACACACCCCTCCTTGCATCATGATTAAGGCTTCCGGTGCCTGGCATATAGTAACTTGCATTTCCGTCAGCATTCATCCACATTTATTTCTGGGCCTTTCATTCTGGATTCATCCACATTTATTTCTGGGCCTTTCATTCTGCATTCATCCACATTTCTGTGGCATCATATGAAATGATCATTCAGATGTAGTATTAATCTGCTTTAATTGCAAATAAAAAATCCATGAATTAAAGCAAGAAGGCAGACATATAGGAAATAAATCCTAGCTTCATTCATTCCATAGCAACAAACGATAGCTCCTGTGACTCCTGCTGCCTTAAGATATATGCTGTGAGCATATCTATAACCTTCACTGCAATTTCCATACAACTATTGCACTATCCTTGTCACCAATCTGCAATGAAATTGCCCTGCGATGTATGAGTGACATCATAGAGAACCAGACAGAGGGCCTCATTAGAAGTCCGGCGGTAACTGTGCCGGTAAAACAGATAGGTTAATGCCAGACTTCTGAATGTTTCCGGCACCTGGCTTGCCGGAAACACCGAGGGATTATGACCTATAGGACTCAATGGGAATGGGGAGCACGGAAGCACCAGCACCGCTAATAACGGTGCCAGTGCTTCCGTGAAACTCTGGGGGCGGGTGCCGTGTCGCCCGCCCGGTCTGACCCTGGGGGGTGGGACGGCACCTGCTTGCAGAGCCGTACTATGACGGTCCAGTAACAACGGTGCCGGTTGAATTACCGGCACCGTTGTTACTGGACCGGCATGGTCGTAATGATCCCCAGAGAGCCCTGTTTTACCCTTATTTACCATGTACATAAATAAATACAGACTGCAAGCAGGCTGATTTCCGTTTGTATGTATTTGCAGAAACCAGTAAAAGTGAATGTGGAAGCCTTAAACACAATGCACCGGAAACTAGGGTCATCTCTGCCATTGCCCATGTCTTGTGCCAATCCAAAGTAACACAGACCAACATACAGACTTGGATTCCATGACACTACCACCACAATGGCTTTGTCCCTCTTGTGTCCCTCCCATGCAGGTGATGCAGGATACCCCTTGATGCCATGGCTGATGACCCCTGTCAGGCAACCGCAAGACCAGCACGAACATGCCTACAACTGTGCACACATCCAGACACGTTGCACCATAAAACAACGTTTTGGACTGCTGAAAGCAAGGTTCTGCTGCCTGAGTAGGTCTGGGGTGCACTTATGTACAGCCCCGTGAAGGTGGGCATGATAGCCCTGGGTTGTGCTATGTTACATAACATGTGCATCAGGCGCAACATTCCCCTTTCCCCAGACATGGACGTGCATCCAGCGGAGGACGACACTGACAGCGAGGATGAAATTGCATTGCCCAATCGCAGGGATCCCCTGGATGGGCGTGATGCATGCTATGAACTGATCAGACACTACTTTTGAGCACATCACACATGCACATGTCCTAGGTCACCAACCACAATCTACATCAAGCACAAAATAAATCACACAATCACATGAAAAATGAATGTCCAATCATAATTTCTATGCAACACCCAGTGTATTGAAATGTATGATCTGAAATAACAGGTTGACCAACACCCCCTCCCCAACTATCCCTCCCAACACCCTCTCCCCAACTATCCCTCCCCATACCACCTCCCCAACTACCCCTGCCAACACCCCCTCCCCAACTAGCAATCCTCACAATCCCTCCCCAACTTTCCCTCACCACACCCTCTCCCCAACGTGTGGCACGTTGTCCATGATGTCTTTGCCCAAGACACATCCATGGCACATGTCAGTCCTTGGACTATTTATGGGCCCGCTTGCCACCTGGGCTGCCCTGTTGTGGTGTACCTGACAGGTGCATCGGCCTCTGCCTTGGGCTGCCACAGAAAGAACTGGCAGGCGTGGAGCTTGTGGATGGGGTGTGTATAGGGTCACTGGCCCGTCAATCCGGGCTGTCTGCAGGGACATAGCCATTGACTCTGCCATGGCCGACATGATGGCATTAGCCAAGCAGAGTCTCCTGGCCATGAGCACAATAACTGATGTACCATGTCGAAGGGCGCGTGCAGTCTACCGCCCAGTGGGCTGCACGTTTTCACGAATCAGCTGTCAATGCACAGCAGGGCTGCCTCCCCACACATCAGGCAGGACTCCTCTAGGTGCTGCTGAACCAGGGCAGGTAATCCCTCCTGCTGTTCCTCAATGCGGTGCAGACGGCCGTCCATGTCCCTGACACTCGGGAATGGTGGGCATGTGGGGCTTGAGAGGTTCATGGGGCTGAATTCAGGCTGCTCATAGGTGGTATGGTCGGTGATGTCCCCTGTGGTGTCTCCTGCATCGTCAGCAGCCTCCTCTGCACTGGAGTCGACATGTGTATGGGGCTGCTATGGTGGGAGTAGTGTCCGTCCTCCTGCTCTTGGCCATGCAGGCAATTGCACCACCACAGGTGCTGGCAGGGCAGAGGGGACAGCAGGTGTAGCCACAGCAGGTGCTGGCAGGGTGAAGGGGCAGCAGGTGCAGTCACTGCAGGTGCTGGCAGGGTGGAGGGGGCAGCAGGTGTAGCCACTGCGGGCGCGTCCTGGGTTGGAGTGGCAGTTGTGAACGTTGCAGTGGTTGCTGCAGTGTCCTGGATGGTGGTGGTGGTTTGTGCAGTTGTCCGCCGTCGGCATCTGGTGCCCCTTGAGGCGCCTGGTTGCACTACATCGCTGTCAGATGAGATGCCTGAAGGTCGAAGAAAGGCATGATGTTAGGGACCAGTGTGGGTTCAAGATGTACAGATACATGCAATGTGCAGGTTGTGAGGCGTGATGTAGAGAGGACATGCCGTTGAACATGGCATGGTGAAGACATGCTTCCTTTGTGCAGACTCAGCTGCAGGTTGTGGAATGTTGATACATGATACACGTCTGTACTGGGACTACTTGCTTTGTGTCCTGGCATTTGCTGGGCATGGTGGTATGGGGGCTCTGTCGGAGTCTGGGGTGTTGGGATGTGGAGTGGGGAGTGGGGGCAGGGTTTGGAGGGGGTGAGGCTGGCCCTGATGGATGTTGCAGGGCAAGTAAGTGTATTGGGGGTGTTTGTCAGGTCTGGCAGGGGTGTGGGGGACACGTGTTATTGCCATTGCATGGGAGGGTGGCCATGTGTGGGTGGAGCTGAGGTACGACATTGTTGTGTTTTGGTGCCTGTGGTGGCACGCCAGGCACACATGCAGTACACTGTGGCAGGGTGCTGTGTGTCTGTGTGAGGGAAGTTGCATCTACACTTGGTAGTACAGGGTGTCTGTGCAGTGTTCATCAGGTATTACAGGCATGGGTCATTGTGAGGGGGCCAGGGTGTATGGCCATGACAGGGCCCTTGGTGATGGTTCAGGTATTGGGGTGTGTGCCTGTAGGGTACATTCTGGGGGATGGGGAAGGTGCCATTCCCATCTCAGTGATGTGGCGGTATGGTAGTGGGGGCAGGGTGGCCATTGGGGCTGTTCAGTATTTTGGGGCTATTTGTACTCACCGGCCTCATCAGGTGTCCCAACTCTGGCCTCCACAGTGCCAACCCCTTCTATGAACTCCATGTGCAGCATACAGCTGCACTTCTCCTCCCTGGGCAAGAGTCTAATTGGCAAGGAGGGTCCACCACCTGTGGCCATGCTTTGCCTGTGTTGTGCTCACAGGAGGTTCCGGACCCTCAGGCAGAGGTCCTCCCACCACTTGTGGCAATCCCTGACTGTGCGTGGGCTTGTCCCCACTGCTGAGACCTTCTGGGCCACTTCTTCCCATATGGCCTTTTTCCGCTGCTGTGTTTGGCAGCGCTGGTCAGTTGAGAACAACTCCCCTGCCTCAGATAGCATGTTCAGCTCTGCATCAGAGAAGCGCAGCTTGCGCTGCCGGGTCTCACAGATGTGAGTAGATATGTTCCACTATCGATTTATGCAGTTAGAGTGGATGGCAAAAGGATGCTGCAGATTGCAATGGATTCTGTTTTTATGATGACCGCTGGACTGTTTCCTGTTCCGGTGATCGCTTTATTTTTGGTCACGGTAATTCCGATCCAGGGGCACCAGCACCGGTGGCGACGATGCTGTTTTTTTGCCACTTTTCACAGTGTTCCATGATCCCGGTACCATAGTTTCCGGCATGCCGTAATGCGCGTGCCTGACAACCCATGATCGTGCTTTATTTTCAGCGTCACGGGTTGCCGTAAACAGTGGGACCGGCATCACAAAAACACTGGTTTTTTTTTAACGCAGGACTCGTAATAAGGCCCACTGTCTTGCCCTTGCCCCCCTATCCCTTTTAGTACAACCACTTCATAGGGACTACTGGTCCATAAAGCATTGGGTACTCACCCCAAGTCTTACTCAAAAAATGGCTGTGGTGCTTTTTGCAATACGGCCCTTCTCTGCGGCACTTCCCTGTAAGGTATTCTCGCCCAGTATGTAATGCTTATGTCAAACACCACCTAGTGATCTTGATCGATTTTCTTGAAATAGTTCCTCATCTGTCACGTCTGTCAACCTGTATTTCTCCCGCAAGGCAATCATTGTTCTCCATGATCGTCCTGTGTCATCAGTCCCATGCAATACTATCCTTGCGTCTCTCACTATAACCACCTCGAGTACTATTGGGAACACCTTTCCTTCCTTTTCATCTAAGGGAATCTCTGGTCTAAATAAGAACACATTGGGTATTTGTAACAGCCTACTCTGTATCCATGGGAGACACACTATCGATACTTACACTCCATATTGAAACAGCACAAGGACTACTGGCACCCCCCTCTGTACCGTCTGCCCACATATGCCTGGATGAGCTCCCTCGTGTTCATGTAATGAATTCCTGGTGTCAAGCACACTAACACTGGTCTGAGTATGAAATGGTCCTGTTAAGTCTGCTCATCATGTCTCGACGTATTATGTTCACTGGTGTCTGTTGGGATTATAACAGTGGCATGGTCATGTCGTGTACTCCCATGGAAAGTGGAAGTTCGTCGGTAACAGGAACCAAGTCTGTAGCCCCCGAGAATCCTTGCTCATTCATGGCAATGCCTGACATTGGGTATCTTCCTTCCCTAATACAGGTCTGAGTCACCCCCGTATCCAGGAGAAAGGCAAAAAGTCTTGTCACCTATTGTCACTCCTATACGTGGTTCCTCAGCCGGATTGGGTGTGATGGATAGGATTGAATACATTAGGCCTGTCTGTGGGCTGTCCTATTGAGGGTATAATGGCATGCCGGTCCCTCTAAATGGATTGCCCCCTCCAACAGTCGATCCCCCCAACTTTTGCATAGGAGTCTGCATTGTGGAGTCTGCATGTGTTGTGGTTATGGCGATCTGCTGTGCTGGTGCCTGCTATGCTGGTTGTGATGGCCCTGTCATGGGCTGATATGACTGCATTTGTATATCCTGTGAGTGCGTCTGTCGCAGAGTGTGTTTTTGTGCTTGCGTGTGATCCTGGGCATAATAGTCCTCTGCTCTGCCTGATATGTGGGTTGGTGTTGCAATCCCCCATTCTGGCGCATCCCACCCATGTTCCTACACACTCATGATATGTGGCCCATTTGCCGACACACCCAACATTGTATGGGACCCTTGTCAGTCTTTGCTGTCCCCATTGAAACCTCTCTTTGCCCTGTTTCATTTGATACCCAAACCCTCTCCCCCGGGGTGCCCATCCTCTATTGATTCATATCCCCTCGCCCTGCAAAGCCTCCCCCTGCTATTTGCTGTCTGTTCTGTGTATGCCGAGTAACCACTCCCTCTCCACTTAGCACTACCCCTTCCATTGTATACTTCAATAGTTTCTTCTGCACCAACTCTCGCATTCTGTTGCATTAGTATACAATCATGCACTATGCTTAGCTGAATTTCTGACCACGGCTTAGCTTCCATCCCCACTAGCTTCTGAAGCTGTTTTTGTACCTGTTCGGGCAATGCTTGACAAATTGTGTGGTAAAATAACCCCACAGTTTTGTCCCACGGCTCTCTCGTCTCGAGACACCATCACTCTTGAATTTCTTGAATATATTGAAGTGGCTCTACATCCTCACACATTTTGCTTGCCATAATCGTGCTTATATCCGAGGTGTCTAGGTATTGCCATAAGGCTGCTCGCAGTTATTGAATGGCGCGCCATGTGCCATGTGCAGTGTTTTTGTGTAGTCACTCCGGGACACCCTGCCCTTTTCCACACATTGGGCCACATTACGAGTCCGGCGGTAACCCTGCCAGTGCTACTGCCAGACCCGTAAATATTTACTGGTGCCTGACTTCCAAGTGGCACCGGGATATTACAACCCCAGCGGCCCGGAAAGTCAGGCGCTGGTAAAATGTAAGTCCCCAATCCCATAAAGTCCCATTGGACTCTATGGGAGTGGGGACATGGAAGCACTGGTACCATTGCTAACGGTGCCGGTGCTTCCGTGACCGTTCTGCCTACCATGGGAGCTGTGCCTGGCAGGGTCAGACCTTTCAGGTACAGCGGCTCCACCAGGCAGACCTGTAAGCTTACCAGCACCCTTGTTTCTGGACCGGCAAGGTCGTAATGAGGTCCATTGTCTGCTACCTCCCCAAGAATGACTGAAAGTAAACTCTTCATGTCACCCACCGCTAATGTCATCCCTGCTGTCAGTCTTTCAAGCTCATAAATCGACTTCCCAGCCCCACCAGTCAATGAAGATAACTTGCCCACCACCCTTCTCCAATAATAGGAACTGTGTCAGTCTTGTGCCTCCAACCTGTCTCCCCATGTCTTTAGTGACAGTGAACACCCTTGCCATCTCTGTCTGTTTCTGTCCTTGCAGGGCACTGAGCCTCTGCTCATATGGAGTGATATAGTCTGTGCTGTGTGATCCGTCCTTAGGACGTGGAAGTTGCCCTTCGATGTCCTCCTCTTCTCTGTCCATGTCTTCTTCACCTCCCCATACTTTGTCTCTATCAGGGCTTGCTTCACTGGAGCAGCGAGAGGGTCTTCCCTCTTCGTCATCCTCACTCCCCTGTGAATCCTCATCTGACCCGATGGTCCCGAAACTACTGTCACTGACCCCTTCTCTGTTGTCCTTGAAACTAAGCCTCCTTAACTTTGGGTTTTCCCACTGCTTTCCCTTTGCTCTGTCTGTAATCTTGTGTTCCCCCCTCACCGAGGGCCCAGTAGCACTCCTATTGTGCTGTTTCTCCTACTCCTCTAGAGTTCCCCTATCCTTCTTCTTATCCCTTACCCATCCTCATCATCTAAACGTGCCAAGTCTGACTTAATCTCGACTGCCTTCAAAGAGCGTCTCTCTCTGCTCTTGTCTCTGTCCCGCTCGCATCTCTACTCCTCTTCTTCCCTTCGTCAGCGTTCTTTAGCGAGCCGCTTGACTTCTAACCTACTTTTCTCTTTCCTTATTTGCAATTGCTCTTCTTCTGCTTTTCTCCTCGCTATGTCCTCAGTCTCTATCTGTTTTATTGTCTCATTTTATTCTCTATCTCGTGCATCTGCTTGCTCCCTTTCTTTTTACAACCTTTCACTTTCCTCCTTCTCTTCCCTTTCCCTTCTACTTCTTCCATTATCTCAGCCCATTCTTTAGCTTCCTCCTCCGTGTCTTTACTATTCGGTAGTTCCTTCCCCACCTGCCCTGTCTCACCTGCTGCTTTCCCGTCCAGTTTGAGCAATATCTGTCCAGCTAGTCATTCACTCTGGACTATCAATTCCTGGCCCTCACCAAGCTCTGTCTTCCCCTAGTCATTCTGCTTTAGCTTTGCTTGCAGCTCGCTGCGCTCCATACATTCGCTGCTGATGTCTCGCGTTACTTCACTTGCTTGCCTTGCTCCACTAAGTGTATCTCTGCCACTATACACTGGAGGTGCGAAAGTGGGACTGGTGTATCCTGCCACTGCTTTTAACTCAGTTACAGGGTAAAAACACCTTACTTTCTGTTGCTGCATCTACTTCTGCTGTTTGAGAAGGAGGAGGGGGAGCCGAGGGCCGTTCGTCTTCCATATCCCATTGACTCAGTAAACAATGCCGCTGGGTCAAGTCCCCTTCCTCGTCCTGAAACATATTCCATAATTCTAATATGGCCAGTCGCTTGCTTAATTTGTTCCCCTTATAGGCTGCATGTAAATAAGTGGTGACTTGTTGCTGCACTCTTTTGGAAAAGCTCCCGTATTTGGGCCATGGCTTTGCCAAGGTTCCTTCGGTACCGCAAGTCCATTACACGATATACTTGCATATGTTGTCACCTTATGTAACACTGTTCAATACTTACTTGACCCCAAATCAGGATTTCAACACATCCAGTTTCACCCTGCAAATTCCCAATCTCAATACTGTGTCTCAAATACAGTGCAATGAAATCTTTTCCTTATCCTCTCAGGCTCACCACCATCACTGCAACTCTTTGCCCTGAAGGCTCAAATCAACTCCACTTGTACGCTTCTGAAGCTCCGCCCCAATGAGCCAAACCTAGTCCTCGAACTAAATTAACAATCTAACAACTGCAATCCACCACTTTCTGTGCACCTAAAGTCCTATTAAACAACCTCGCCGGTGACGTAACCAATACCTTAGAGTAAAAATTCTCAATGCCTGATCCTTCAATAGATATGTCCGCTTATGAACTACCCCAACACAATGACAAACATTACATAACACATACACGGCCATCTTCCTGCCTCACTAACAAGGTAAACCTTTAAGTCATGTTGTCCCTCTTCTATAGCGTCACCATGTAGGAATACATTTCAGAGAGATAAATCAGGAAACCACCTTCCATGATATGAGCTAGCTTCTCCCTCTGACACCTATTAACAGGTAAACCGTTATATAATCATCCATGAACCAAGCTAAATTGCCTAACTCACAAGGACACCAT
This sequence comes from Ambystoma mexicanum, assembly GCF_040938575.1. NCBI lineage: Eukaryota > Metazoa > Chordata > Amphibia > Caudata > Ambystomatidae > Ambystoma > Ambystoma mexicanum. Next base: position 1,096,386,620 of record NC_090929.1, read on the forward strand.
TATATCTTTTTTTCTTTTTCATCCGTAAGCTAAGCTGACCATCTAAGCTGACCCTCCCAAACTGACCGCCCAGAGAATGGGTAATCCTCACACAGAACAAAAACTGCAACACAAACATCAAACAGAACATTTCCTTCCCCCACCTTTGCAATATAGTTGAGTCTATACTTACACTCTGTGGTTCGTTGAAGCCCCTCGGACACCGACTCTCCAACAACTTGCCACTGTGCCGTCCGGTCTTCTAGGTATCCCACGGGAAGCAGGCAGGCGACTCCTGTTGATCTCTTCTCTTTTTAGCCATGTGTGGTTTTAGGCGGCGGTTTCCGTGGGTCGTCACACAGCCCCTTGGGCATGCAAGGGGATGAGTAGGCTTACTGCTGAAAGGTCTTAGTGACCATCCTCAGCTGCCACTTGTTTGGGAGCGGCAGGGTCTCTATAGCAGGCACCACAATTACCACCAGAGAGACAATAAGGCCCATCAAAAACTCCCCACCGCATGAACGGAGACTCAGCCATGGGGAAACGTTTGCTGTCTTTATTATCTAACAAATGACAAGGATCACACTAGGGAAACAGAAAAAATTCTCCAGGGTTCTCGTCTTCTGAGCGTGTGTCACCGTGGTTTATCCAGGTGTCACGTATCAAAACCAACTCTCATCCCCGAAACCTATCGGGCATTCACATTGGTCAGTTTAGGCAAATTATATACACTTTCTAAATGGGTTGGTTCTCATACTGGGTAGCCATATTTAGTGGCTCCTCCTGGGACCAGCCCTACATGGATCAATCTACAATTTAGCAGAGTCGTACAGGGACGATTGGCTCGTGCAACCTATTATACCTTCACATGAAAGGTGACTCTGGAATGGGCAGAATGTGTCCTCCCAGCCTGGGGGCCCTGGATGGTTACCAGGCTGGGTGTACCTTCCCAATGCAATAAGAATGAACATTGAGGGGCTGTGTGTTCCCTAATGTTGCCATCACTGATCACCTAAGCCTGAGAGAGTGCATTCAGTTGGCAGTTCGAGAGCTTCTCTCAGTCCACCTTGATTGAATGGGCACTGTTTTGTCTACTGGGTGGCTTATGTTGAGACCACAAAATAGTGTTCTCTTGCATGTAATAATGAGGATTTTAGTCTGAATTTCTCACAGGTGGCTTATCATCTTGGTAACCAGGAACTTTCCGCCTCCACTCATCCTTGGCTGGGTGCATCGTTTCTGCTTGCCTCTGGCTGCAGCGATCATGCAAGCCCTTCCATGTATTTTAATCCTGTCTTCTCTTCCTCATTCATTTCAGTGGACCAGTGGCTTCCATATTTGTCATTATGGCTTTTTCATGTTAGTTACAGTAAAGCATGTTCAAGCTTGGTATACATATGCTTTGGCATCTTGTGGTTCAGCTTTGGCAAAGAATGTGACCATATATAGAGATATGCATGTGTGTTGTTCATCTACCTATGTGAGTCATAAGCATGTGTTTCGTGTCTATGTGCAATGAACTAATGCATGTTTGTGTAACTTCATGAATGGATGGCTATGTACTTCATGTCTAAGTGCGGCTATGTTGCGCTGTCAGTGATGACATCATTGATTTCTTGATTTGCGGTCAGACGACTTGTTCAATTGGTGACATCTCCATCACCTCCAGCTCATCGACTGGGTATAGCCTCAATGGTTGCCTGACAGAGTAACGTTTTTCACATCTGCGATACATCAACTATGGCGGTGTAGGGCCTAAGAGTAAGGTAGATCTGTCATGTCTTAGTCTTCGGGCTGAGAGATGCGTGAGAGTCATGAGGGCCATACTTGGACCTCCATCTTCATTTCCGATCCACGAGGCCTGGATTTGGACATCAGTGGGCCAGGCCCATCCAAAACAGGCCTCTCAACGTGCAAAAGAGGAGGCATCGTCTGTGGTGCTAACATTACAGTTTTTCCTCCTTCACCAGGTGGTAGCAGGTACAGAGTCATTCAAATCAGGTGGACTGCATGCCATGGGGCCTGGCCAGGGATGCGTGCTTGCTCTGGCCAGTGCTGTATGCCCCACAACATCAAAGCAAAACATTAGCAGTGAGATGGAGGGCCATCTATACCTGTGAGGGAAGTAGCACAATGTTTCTCAAGATCCTGTATTCTTGTGTTTTTTTTTTAAAAGAGCCCTGTTCGTAGTGCTTACAATTTAGTTACAAGATAATTGTGATGAATCAACTTCCAGGGCATCAGTGGTCATGGGATGAATATAGGTTTCTAAACCATCAAACAGCCCACACCTCTAGTAAACCAGAAGGGATCCGAACAGATTGGAAACACAAGTCAGTTATAAAGCTCCTTATCCAATGTTGGTAACGTGGATAGAACGGCAGGCTTATCAATGCAAGGTCGTGGATCGTTGGTTAGTTGCAACACAATGAAAAGACATTTATTACCCAATGATAAAAGGTACGGCCCAGTCAAGGTTGTATACAAATGTCTACTTTATTATTATTACAATAGACACTTCTAGTACACTTCAAAATACAACCCACTCTGTAAAGGAAAGGGATGCACTCTAGATACTGACAGAAGGGTAGTCGGTAAAGCAATCCGTCTTAACTGTTGAAGGTTATTTGGTTTCAGCACCAAGGGAGCAAGGGGTCGTAAATGTCACTAGGTGCCTTTGGAGAAGGGCCAGGGGGACAGAACCACAATGTACCTGGTGCTTGAGATGATCTTGGCGCTCAAAATCATTGATTCAGTTCCAGGACGCTTTGCAGCTCCTGCAACAGAGTTCGAGATGGGAGACAGATGCGGTATAAGGCGGCAGGCTGTTCGGCAAGTGAGGCTGGACGGACAGCTGCAGGCTGGCCTACATGGTTGCTCGGGCTCAAGAACCGTCTCTGTCCTGGTTGGTGGATCGGGAACGCTGGTTGAGGCGTCTCAGATGGCTTTAGTGACTGCAGCGTGACAACAGTCAGTGGTGCAGCCGGTCGCGGTTCGAGGGCTCGACTGTCTCAAATATTCCTTTAAAAACGGACGCTGGTTGATGCTTGTTGTGGCATTCCTCCTAGCTTCTTCGCAGGGCCTGTGTCATCTTTTAAGGCTGATGGCCCAAAGCTGAAGAGAATGTTTGTTTGCAGGCAACAGCCTTGCCTTTGTTCAGAGACTCTATGGCACTACCCACCTAGGAGGTTTGCTGGCAGAACCTAGCAGGGCATGCTGTGTGCTGGCTGGGTACTGGTTCTGGGGCTGCTGTATGGGTCCTCTAAGTCCCGTATCTCCCTCTGCTCCCTGGGAGATGTTAAGGGGAGGGATCTTGCTTCCCTCTTGGAAGTCCTGGCCTTCCTTCACTGGCGGAAGCTGTAAGGCAGACTGTACTTTCAGCCAGGGTCCAAATGAGTCCTTCTTCTTACTCCTTTTGAAGTTGTCAGATGATCTGCCAAAAGAGGGGGTCAATCAACTTTTAAATCCAAATGGTCCCCAGTAATTGGTGCAGGCTAAGCCTACCTTATTGAACCAATCCTGGGTCCCCACCAACAATCTTCTGTTATGTGTGAGGTCATAACCAGAGTGCTTTGCAACAGGAAAGGAAGGGGTGACAACATGGACTACTATGTCCCACCCATCCTCCTGTCTTTTGTGGATCAAAGTGTATTTCTGGTTAATTGAGCTCTGTGTGGCTCCTGATCAAAGCACATGTCTCCCTTGAAGTTTGTGGCGAGAACAGAGTTTTTGTCTTCATCAATTCACATACTTCTTCCTTCTGAACGGGGGTCTCCCTGCAGGGGTTGCCTTCTGTAAGCAGTTGACCCAGACATGCCATTCACTGCCCTTCATACAGCGGGGTGGGAGCTAGCTTCAACTTGACACATTGCATATCAAAGAGGTGTTGGGGTTTTCTGTCCCCTTTTGTCTGTTCTGTGACCAGGCCTCATGGAACCTTTGATATTTTAATTAGCTGACCATGGCCGGAGGAAGGTGTTGTCTTTCCGCTTTAGAGTTGCTTTAATGTACCCGTGGCTGTCACATTCCAACTAAATGTGACAGGGTGGACTGCGCCAGTGGCTGCCCCCCCCCCCCAGAGAACACATGACTATGTGTTGGTTGTGCAGTGAGCAGAGGAAAATGTGTGCGGATTAGCCGCAAACATTTTCTGAGGTTGATCTCCCATCATTAATTTTAATTACAAAAGCCCATGCGAGCGCACACGCCACGTGCGGATGGTTGAATTCCTCACATGCCTCTCAGCCTCAACATGTGAACCACCACCCTACTGAAGGTCTGGTTCATCATCACGGTGAAAGTACAGGCTGAGGCTATCTGCATTTCCATGCTGGGAGCCTGGCTTGTGCTGGATGTCCATATCTCATCCCTGTAGGGATATGGCCCAAAGCTTAGGGTTCTCTCCTTGCATAGCCATTAACCATCGCAGAGGCCAGTGATCTGTCTGTATTGTAAAGGGAGGCCCAAAGATGTAGGGTTTCAGCATCTTTATGGCCCACATGACTGTGTATGCCTCTTTTTCTACGACAGCCCAGTTCCTTTCCCTTTAGGTCAACTGCCTGCTAATGTAGGTGACAGGTTGCTCTACCCCTTCAGAGTTCAGCTGTGCTAACACTGCTCCAATCCCAAAATCACAGCCGTCTGTCTGGATAATGAACTCCTGACTATAGTCTGGCACTTTCAGAACTGGGGCCCTGCACAAACCAACCTTTGAATCCTGAAAGGAGGTTTGACAGGTGGGGGTCCAAGTTACCTTCTTCGGCATCTTCTTGAAAGTTACATCATTCAGGGGCATGGCAATGGTCCCCTACCCTCGGATGAATGACCGGTAGTACCAGGTGAGACCTAAAAAGGCTCTCACCTGCATCTGTGTGGTGGGGATGTCACAATCCATCACAGCCTGTACATTTCCTTCGAGAGGTTGTTTCTTACCTCCACAGACCAGGTGGTCAAGGTAAATCAGTGTGCCCTGCACTATCTGCCACTTTGTGCTCTTGATAGTCAGACCTGCATTCTCCCGCACCTGAAGCACTTGTTTCAGGTGGGATAAGTGATTCTCCCCGGTGTGGCTGACGACAGCAATGTCATCTAAATAGGCGACACTGAAGTTTTCCAGACCTGACAAACCCTGGTTAACCATCTGCGGAAAAGTGCCAGGGGCAATCTTCAATCCAAAGGACATCACAGTGAACTGATAATGACATTCCAGGCTTGAGAATGCTGACCTCTCTCTCGCTCTATCTGTCAAGCCGACCTGCCAATAACCCGCTGTGAGGTCAAAAGTAGTCATGTACTTGGCAGCGCCAAGCTAGTCAATAAGTTTATCTGCCCAACGAATGGGGTGAGCATCTGTCTTCGTGACAGAATTGAGCACCCTGTAGTCCACACAAAAGTGAAGTTCAGTCTTCCCACCACTGGTATTCTTAGGGACCAGTACCACTGGGCTAGCCCACGGGCTGTGGGATGGCTCTATCACTCCTTGGGACAACATCTTGGAAAATTCCTTCTGGATGGTGTCTGTGACCTTATCAGCCATCCGGTGAATCCTACTCTTCACCGGCTTACTGTCTCCATTGTCTACATCATGGGTGCACCAAACTGTGCGACTTGGAATCAGAGAAAACAGGCCAGCAAACTGTCCCATTAAACGGCGACAGTCTGTCAGTTGCTGTTCTGACAGGTCCGTTGAAAGGTTGACACCTTCTACTGACTCATCTGTGGCTTCAGTGTGTAACAGGCCTAGGAGGGAATCAGTCTTGTCCTCAGTCTCTCCATCAGTCACTAATGCCATGACAAAGTCATCTGAACTATAATGGGGTTTTAGCCGGTTGACGTGAAAGACCCAGCACATCTGTTTAGGTCCTTTCACATCAATGAGATAATTCACCTCACTGATCTTTTCCAGCACACAGTAAGGCACAGCTCACTTGTCCTGAGGGGCACTGGGTTTGACAGGCTCCATAATCCACACCCACTGGCCTGGAGAATAGACTGTCACTGTGGCCTTCTGGTCGTGCCAGTGCTTCATCAGCTCATGACTGGCCGTTAGGTTCTTTGTCAACTGTTCTATGTACTTTGCCATTCTAGACTGAAGGCCAAGTACATAGTCCACCACGTCTCGTGTCGGGGATGAGAGTTTGCTTTCCCATTCCTCTTTCACTAGACTGAGGGGACCTCGTACAGGGTGTCCAAACATAAGCTCAAAGGGGCTAAACCCTACTCCATTCTGTGGCACCTCCCTGTAGGCGAACTGAAGGCATGGTACGAGAATATCCCATTTCCTCCTCAGGTGCTCTTCCAAGCCACCTATCATGCCTTTCAGGGTCTTGTTGGACAACTCAAAAAGCCCATTTGTTTGTGGAATGAAGGATATAGAGAACCTATAGGTGACTCCACACTCTTCCCACATGGCCGTCATATACGCTGATATGAAGTTTGATCCCCTGTCAGAAATGACTTCCTTGGGGAATCCAACACGGGAGAATATCCCAATTAGAGCTTCACAACCACAAAGGCTTTGCTGTTCCTCAGAGAGACAGCCTCAGGGTATATTGTGGTGTGAGTAACAGTATGAGGGACTTTTTGAAAAGACACCTTCGAACAAGTACCTCGCGACCTAATATTAGGTGAATGAAAGTAATCAATTCTTAAGATTTGTAATTGTAGGTCCAGGTTGATAGTTGAGTGCTGCGTCGCATGGAGTAAGCTGCCAAGGAGACTTTGAGCCCCCCGACTCCGTTTGTAAAAACTGATTCTAGTTTGGGTAAGTTTACCAATGGTCATGCGCCGTGAAAATGAAAAGATGAGAAATTGTTTGTTTTCAGTGGAAAAAGTGATTCCTTTTATTTGAAAATGTAAAGCCTTAGTGGATGACACGTGTTTCGGTAAACAATGCCCTTTTCAAATCCAGGCTTGATCACTGTAACAGAAAGAAATCATGAAGGAAAGAAAAAAAAAAGGAAAAAAAAAGGTTTTACATTCAAAGGCATGTAAAAATCCAAGGTAGGTACAGTATAAACACACAGTTGAATAATGGCAAAATACCTTACAAACACAAAACCAAAAGGAAGGATCTATTTAAGTTGTTCCAAGGAAATAAGATGGAAAAATAAAAGTGTAGGAGTACGAAAAGGACAGGAGAGGAGGAATCATGGAGTGAAATCCTTATATTTTTAAAAAACAAATAGTAATGTTCAGATGGTAGGTTTTATGCAAGAATACAATCATTTCCCGTAATAATATGATATAATCAGTTCATTGTCTTACCCTGATTGTAGTTCAAAATGATAACAGCATAATGCAGTGGTGTGCAGTTGGGTCATGGGATCAATCTCGCCTAATTGTAGTTGGTAGGGAAAGAAAATGTATGTAGAAATTAATTTTTAAAGTTATTAAAACCTGCATTTAAGTTAAGTCAGTTATATGGAACTGATGTCTTGGTATAAACATGACCAACTAGTCCATGCTGTAAATGTTCATTTGCTTGAACTCTGTTAGTGTAAAAAAGTCTTGTTTTAAATAAATCACAGACTCAGGTAGTTTAGAAAATAGCGCTATACTGGTTTCACCATATGTAATCATGTCCATGTGGTTTAAGATAATCCTGAAAGCTGACTGGTGCCAAGAAGTAAAAAAAGCACTTGAAACTAACATAAATCCCCATAGTGTGTAACAAGCACAGAGTTTAAAACTAATGCAGTTTTTTCACAGAAAGCAATGTGACTGTGTCAGCGTCACTTGTAATTGAAAACGCAACACAATCCTGTGTTAAAACAAGAAATCAGAATGAAAGGAAGGACTTCCTTTACATTACACTTAATGCACTGTAAACCAAGAGGACAACACGGCACACGGAGGACGTTTTGTAACGAGGTAGGACCCTTTTTCCTTCTGCATTGTGTCCCTTACAGGGGGTCTACAATGCACGTGCCCCACCATGGGCTCACACGTGCAGCCGGACGTGGCGCACATGATTATTTATTTTCATTCTGATTTCTTGTGATTACATATGGTGAAAATTAATTTCTACATACATTTTCTTTCCCTACCGACTACAATTAGGCGAGATTGATCCCATGACCCAACTGCACATCACTGCATTATGCTGTTATCATTTTGAACTACAATCAGGGTAAGATAATGAACTGATTATATCATATTATTACAGGAGATTATTGTATCCTTGCATAAAACCTACCATCTGAACATTACTATTTGTTTTTTAAAAATATAAGGATTTCACTCCATGATTCCTCCTCTCCTGTCCTTTTCGTACTCCTACACTTTTATTTTTCCATTTTATTTCCTTGGAACAACTTAAATAGATCCTTCCTTTTGGTTTTGTGTTTGTAAGGTATTTTGCCATTATTCAACTGTGTGTTTATACTTTACCTACCTTGGATTTTTACATGCCTTTGAATGTAAAACCTTTTTTTTTCTTTTTTTTTTCTTTCCTTCATGATTTCTTTCTGTTACGCTGATCAAGCCTGGATTTGAAAAGGGCATTGTTTGCCGAAACACGTGTCATCCACTAAGGCTTTAAATTTTCAAATAAAAGGAATCACTTTTTCCACTGAAAACAAACAGTTTCTCATCTTTTCATTTTCACGGCGCATGACCATTGGTAAACTCACCCAAACTAGAATCTATATGGTGGCGTGGTCTACTACCACCAAGATGTATCTGTTCCCTGAGCTGGTTTGAGGATCCAAAGGACCCACAATATCCATGCCTATTCTCTCAAAAGGCCACCCGACCATGGGTAGTAGAATTAAGGGGGCCTTTGTAGCACCACCTGACTTGTCAGAAGCTTGACAAGTTGGACAGGACCGGACACATTCCTTACCTTTATACATAACTGTGGCCAGTAAAAATGCGCAGACATCCGGTCTGATGTCTTAGTCATTACCATGTGACCCTCAGAGTCTTTTGGCTCACTGTACAGGAGTCCATCCTCCCAGTACACTTTGAACAGTTCAGGGGCCTTGCCCTTAGTCTGTTTCTCCACCTGCTTCCACAGACCCACCAGAGTGGGACACTATTTCTTGGCTGTGAAGAAGTCAGTCTGATCTGGACCCACAGCTGATGGAAACTCATCCAGCCTGAGCAGGCCCTTCAGATCTGTGCCCACCTGGTCCTCCACCTTAGGATCCTGCACTGTGCCAGGCAAATGTGAAGTCACTGAGTCCCCTGCTACCAATGTAGGGCCCTGAGTGGCTACTAGCACCTCTCCCGCAGGAGTATCCGACTCAGTAGTCAGTGAACTGGAATAAGGGCTACCAGCCAAGCTGGACCTTCCAACAAGCCCTCTGGAAACACTGCAGGTCCTAAGGCTCTGCGAATGTTCAATCTGACAATCACTTCTGCCCGCGATCGGGTAGCTTCTGCGACTATTTTGACATCAGGAAGATCATTACCCAGCACACATGAGACAGGGATGGCGTTTTTCACCGCTATACGGCGCTGGGCAGTTACACCTCACTAGCTGAACTCTACTATCGCCAGGGGACACTTACTCTTTCCTTCAAACCCACTGATGCACAAATCAGGCACGTCAATATGCTGGCCTGGCTGTACCCACTGCCGGGTGACAGTAGTGACGCTAGCCGCGGTGTCTCTGACTGCAGGAGTTTTGTGTCCATTGATATACACATGTTCTACATAGAGTTGAGTATTATTGGGAACTGCGGTCTCTTCCGGAGACCCGGTATCATTCCCACTCAGTGTAACCAATCCACATTCGGCCACTCTCTGGGCTAGTGGGAAGTCCTCCTCTAAGAGGCTCACACTAATGATGGCCTCTACCATGAGTCCAACATTCACTATGGCTTGCTTGGGTAAGCCCTTGCTGCAGGATACCCTTTCCCATGGCCCAGCTCCTTACACACAAAACAACATTTGGGTGGTGAGAACGCAGGTGTCCCAGTGTTAGGGATGCCTGTTCTCTTCTTTTTGGTGTGCTCGGCTGAGCTAGAGTTTTGGGATTTCCCTTCATTCTTGTGGGGACCTGACTTCGAATAGGATTGGGTTGGACCCTTGTCCTTCCCATCCTTGTTTACTGTTTTGTCCGCCGACTTCTCTTCCGGTTTGGGTGTGCTCGCCTGAGCCAGTTTCTGGACTCGAGTACCCACAAACCTTTCGGCAGCCTTTGCAAGCTCCCTAGGGTCTGAGATAGTCTTGTCGACAAGATGCTGGTGTAGGACAACCTCACAATTTTTCAATAAATGCTCACAAGCAATCAAATTGTAAAATCCTTTTAATGTGTCAACTTTGTTACCAGTCACCCACGCGCTCAGATATTGCAATGACAATTGTGTGAATGCTTCAAATAGAGGAGAGAGTGGGCACCACCATGTATTCAAAAATGTTCAGAATATTCAAGTAAAAATCAAATGTTTCAAAAAAGAATATACATCCAATTGAAAAGGAGCTGGCTCTGACAAGTCTGGAGACACCCGGACTTATAATTGCAACACACGCTGGAGACCAAGTAATAATACTGGGTCACACAACCGCTCTCATATGGGGCCCAAGATGGGCACGTATTTATATCTGATTCACGACAATATGTTCAAGTATCCATAATATACCATACTTCTTAGAGAAAGGAAGATGAGTCTTTCTGATTCATATCAAAAATGATTTATCCATAGTAGTTCAAACAAAAAGCTATCACTAATAATCCTTAGTGAGGAAGCAGTTACCACAATCCACATGTATTAGACTAAAAAAGCCAATGCATTTCGGAAATTATTTCCTTCATCAGGGCGAGTCTCATTGGTGTGGTCAGTGGTAAAAAACAGAACGTCCTGCGTTCATGCCCACTCAGCAGTGGGTTGTAAATGACATTATGCACAAAGGCATGGAGAAAATCCACTCGTGCTTACAAGGAAACCAATCTTGTAATACACAGAGAGAAACGATCCTCCACTGTGCAGCTGCAGGGCAATGACTCAGACTGCATTTCCGAAATGCATTGGCTTTTTTAGTCTAATACATGTGGATTGTGGCAACTGCTTCCTCACTAAGGATTATTAGTGATAGCTTTTTGTTTGAACTACTATGGATAAATCATTTTTGATATGAATCAGAAAGACTCATCTTCCTTTCTCTAAGAAGTATGGTATATTATGGATACTTGAACATATTGTCGTGAATCAGATATAAATACGTGCCCATCTTGGGCCCCATATGAGAGCGGTTGTGTGACCCAGTATTATTACTTGGTCTCCAGCATGTGGTGAATGCTTCAAATGCCTGCCGGCCTTTCTTTCTGAGCTCTCTGATGCTCTTGAGATACTGTTCTGGGGTTTTACAGACCTTCCTGAGGAGAGTTGCCTTCATGCTCTCATAAACAGGCCTTTTCTCGGGAGATAACTGAAGAATTGCATCAGTCCCTTGTGTCCATAAGTAACTCATCAGGGCTGCACCCCACAGTACCTTATCCACCTCATGCAGCTGGAAAGCCAGCTTCAGCATTTCAAACCAGTCAAAAATATCCTTCCCCACCTCGTAAGTCTGTACTAAGTCTTTGGGGATGTGGCGCCAGGGTTTATCCTGGGCACTCTGGTTTGAGCCACTACTGCTACTTTTGCTAGAGGTGGATCTGTTGGCCTCCTTCTTCTCTTCAAACGCCAGTTTGCGCAGCTCTATGACGGCCCTGTCCCGCTCTATGGTGACCTTGACCCTCTAGCGCTAGTCTCCTCTCCTCAAGTAAGAGCTTCCTAGCTGCTACCTCATTAGCAGCCGAAACAATTACTGGGACACTTTGAGACTGTGCTGTGGCCTGGGACCTGCGGGATGCAGTACTAGCCCCTATCCTCACTGACACTCTTAAGTGCTGAGAAACCACACTCACCCCCCCGCCCCCCGGCGAGATTGTAGGCGAAAAACACTGCTCATGCGGTTGTTTTCATCATTTTCCCCCTCTGAAAGGTCTTGTCTATTTGGGTACAATGGACCTAGCCCATCCCCTGGGGTCTTCTCCCCAACCGCCCTCACTTCTACTTCAGCTTGGAGGCTGGTCAGCAACTCAGGTGTATTAACTTTAGTGCTATGGGGACGTCCCCACTCTTGACTTAAGACGTACAGGAGATCATTGGTACTGCCTTTTACAGTCTCCACGTCAAGATCCATGATTATTACTAATACCTAGCAGTGACTAAACATTGCCTGCAACAGTACTTTTATCATTGGGTGACTAAGCTGTGCGCAAGGCTCCAACTGATCCGACCACTTGCCACCAAAGTGAAGAATCAACTTCCGGGTCCCCAGTGGTCCAGGGATGAATATCGGTTTCTAAACCATCAATCAGCCGCACACCTCTAGTACACCAGAAGGGCTCCTGACAGATTGGAAACACAAGTCAATTATAAACCTCCTTGTCCAATTTTGGTATGGTGGATGGAATGCAGGCTTATCTCTGCACGGTTATGGATCGTTGGTTAGTTGCAACACAGAGAAAATATAATTATTACCCAATGATTAAAGGGACTGTATAAAACTATCTACTTTATTATTAGTACAACAGACATTTCTAGCACACTACAAAATACAACCCGCCCTGTAAAGGAACACAGAGGACAGTTTCACGAAGAAAAGGGATGCACTCTGGATACTGACAGGAGGGTAGTCTGTAAAGCAATCAGTCTTAACTGTTCATGGTTATTTGGTTTCAGCACCAAGGGAGCAAGGGGTCGTAAATGTCACTAGGGCCCTTTGGAGATGGACCTGGGGGACAGAACCACAATGTAACTGGTGCTTGAGATGATCTTGATGCTCAACAGCGTCGAGTCAGATCTGGGACGCTTTGCAGCTCCTGCGACAGAGTTGAAGACAGGAGATAGATGCAAATATCAGGTGGCAGGCAGTTTGGCAACCGAGACTGGACGGACAGCTAGAGGCTGGTCTACATGGCTGCTCAGGATCAAGAATCATTGTCTCTGTGCTCGTTGGCAGATGTGGAATGCTGGTCGAGGCATCTAGGACGCTTTAGTAACTGGAGGGTGACAACAGTCAGTGGTGCAGCCAGTCACTGTTCGAGTGCTCGACTGTCTCCAAAATGTCTTTAAAAAATGGATGCTGGTTGATGCTTGTTTTGGCACTCCTCCTAGCTTCTCCGCAGGGCTTGTGTCATCCTTTGAGGCGGACGACCCAAAGCTGAGGAGAGTGTTTGCAGGCAACGGCCTTGTGCTTTGTTCAGAGAGTCTCTGGCACTTCCCACCTAGGAAGCTTGCTGGCAGGACATAGCAGGGCATGCTGTGTGCTGGCTGGGTGGTATTACCCAAATTGACCTTTTACAATTGACCTTTTGTCCTAATTGACCTAATTATAGTGGTCCTAACTGACCCTCTGCACAATTGACCTTTATATTATTTTAGCTATTTTACATATGTATTGGGTTGGTTTTGGATTATGAATAATATAAGGGGATTGGGTGGAGGATTGCAGGTGGTTTTGGATTGGGTGTGGGCTTGTGGAGGGTTTCCGCCCGCATATAGATCCTAATTGACCTTCTAAATTAGGTAAAATCTCCCAAGGTCAATTCTCCTGAGGTCATTTGTGAAAAGGTCAATTAGTATACAACTGGCTCGGTACCGATTCTGGAGCTTCTGGGTGGGTGCTCTGAGTCCGGTATCTCCCTCTGTTCCCTGGGAGATGTTTGGGGGAGGGATCTTGCTTCCCTCCTGGAAATCCTGGCCTTCCTTCACTGGCGGAAGCCGTAAGGCAGACTGTACCTTCAGCCAGGGTCCAAATGCGTCCTTTTTCTTAATCCTTGTCATTGGATGATCTGCCAAAAGAGGGGCTCAACCCTCTTTAAAAGACAAATGGGCCCCAGTGATTGGTGCAGGCTAAGCCTACCCTATTGAACCAATTCTGGGTCCCCACCAACAATCTCCAGTTATGCGTGAGGTCATAACCAGAGGATTTTGCAACAGGAAAGGTGAGGGGTGACACATGTACTACTATGTCCCACCCATCTTTCTGCCTGTTGTGGATCAAAGTGTTCTCTGGTTAATTGAGCTCTCAGTGGCTCCTGATCAAAGGACAGGTCTCCCTTGAGGTTTATGTTGAGAACAGACTTTCTGTCTCCAACAATTGACATACTTCTTCCCTCTGAAAGGGGGTCTCCCTGCAGGGGTTGCCTACTGTAAACAGTTTGCCAGACATGCCATTCACTGCCCTTCATACAGAGGGGTGGGAGCTAGCTTCAAGTTGACACATTGCATATCATAGAGGTATTGGGGTTTCCTGTCCCCCTTTTGTCAGCTCCGTGACCAGTCCTCTTTGCGGGCTTGTTTTCCTTTAATTCTCATCAGTATGAGCTGCCACCACACAGAACTTTGACAATAGAACAGGCCGTATCCATGAAGCCGTTGATATTTTAATTAGGCTGGCCATGGCCAAAAGAAGGTGTTGCCTTCCCCCTTCAGAGATGCTTTGCTGTACCTGTGGCTGACACATTCCAGCTAAATGTGACAGGGAGGACTTCCCCTGTAGGCTGTGTCCCCACCAGAGTACACATGACTATGTGTTTGTTGTGTGTTGAGCAGAGGAAAATGTGTGCGAATTAGCCCCACACATTTTCTGATGCTGATCTCCCATCATTCATTCTAATTACAAAACTTCAAAAAAGCCCAGGCGAGCGCACTCTCCCTGTGTGGATGGTCGAATTCCTCACAATAACACTATGTTCTCAAACTGAAAAGCACCATTTGAGTTCTGTGATTCAATGTATGTTTACTTTTTTGTGCATCATGCATCATGCATTATAAGATGTAAAACTGTATCAAACAATGTACTGACACTGATTTACCAAGGAGAGAGATTAATTGCATCTCGAGTGACCCAAGTCAGTGATATGCTGAGCCAGTCCTGGCTTTCATGCCCCTGTCACATTGCATTCTGGTATTTCTACGTTTATAGCTACAAAATGAAACTACAAAAACTATACAAGAAAACAGAATGACAAGAGCCAAAAAAGCTCAATATATGCAAAGCATCTCAATCCTTAGCCAGGACAACACGAGAGCTTTGGTTGTACACATTTTGATGAGATTAGTTTAACTGTGCAGCAGGTTCAGTGTGCTGGTTCTTCGTTTTCATTCCTACAAAGTTTGGGACTATTTGGGAAGGAAGGCTGGAGAGCCGCAGAACCTTTTTAAGTAAAGAAAGGGACTAATGTGAAACCCAGAAACACGTCGCCCCTACCATCCTTATGCATATCCTTACATGTTTGTTTCCATTTGGCCTTTCCCGTGTTGTCACTTCCAGCTTAGTCAAAAGCTGTGCTTTAGTACTGAGCTCCCTCCACCTGACACAGAAATTCTACAAGATGGCACCCATACACAGAGCACTAGTATAACTCTTGCCAACTATTATGCAGACAACGCAGCCTGCTGGTGAAAAACATGTCAGCGCAAAACTGAAGATCCAGTAACAATAATGTGTAATCTGAATCCTGTAAAATTGCAAACAGTTGCATCAGGAAACCTGGGCTCACCGCCAGGCCTCCGCTTTCGACTAATCTATGTGATCCTGGGCAAATCACTCAACCTGAATGGGTCTTATTTTCTTTGGCTGCCGAAATTGGGAAAACCCGGGAAGTGATTCTGCTAAGTGTGAACTGCACAACACACCTCACTTATACGTGGTTTAATAGACGACAGTGCTGTGTCAATATGTAATAATGATGATATTGATCATGTATGTAGTACACACCAGAGGTTGAATTGCCCCTTGCTTGCTCATTGCATCATCACAGCTGGGCCATGGTTCTCTCCAAACGAGAAAATTAAATACATTATGTTGTAATTATTTTATAAAGCATTCTGCTGACATTTGCACGGTCTCATTGCGCTTAGATTTGGAAAGAGGGGGGCTTGGTTTCTCTTGTAGGAAAGAGGGAAACTGCATGATAGCTTCGCTATTGTGTTGATGCGTGCAAGTGGGAGGTACCCATGTTCAGCATGTAGATGTGTTTCAAAGTAGTTTGTGTCAAAACCATTGAAGGTATCTTATCTGGAGCCTCATGTGCCCGCATTGTGAAGGTGCGTTGGCTCAAATTGCTGGGTGAGGTGTAGTGGTGGCACTTTAAGTGTGGGATAGGCAAGGTATCTAATTAGTGTGCGTGTGTGGATCAGTCGGTATGGCTATTATGGCCTTAAAAACAGAAGGTAAGCATCTTATTGAGGGCAGCAGGAATCGATATTGGCAGAGGGCAGGATATTCGGTTATGGGGGAGCGTGGGGTGGCAAAGGTGCAACACAACTAACAATATAATGGTGGCACCAAAATAAAAGAATGCCCAACCAAGGTTCTATCAAAAATAGAACTTCTAATTAAGCTAACAAAATTAAACACGACCATTAAAAACACTACTGGCCCACCTCTCTAAGGGAACACACAGAGAAAACAGACTTTAGAATAAACGGGTACTCTAGGTTTGCAGACATGAGTGTTCAGGCAAAGATGTAGGCACAAAATGTCTAAGTTCATGAAGGTAGCTTGTGAAAAGTTATAGAGGGGGTCTTATCAGTCACTATGACCCTGTAAGGAGGACCAGGAGGACAGGACCACTGCAAATGCTTTCATGTTCTTGTATCTGGGGAGCAACAGTATTGAGATGTGTTTAGAGGTGCTTTACTGCAGTCAGGCCTGTGTCGAGACAGTCGAGTCATGCTTTCCCAATTGTGAGTCAGCATTAAGATGGTTTCAGTCACAGGTTTCCGCTGGGTCAAGTCAGCATACTAGATGAGAGAGTCAATGGCTTCCAGCAGGTAAAGTCTGTGTTTGAGTAGGGCCGAGACAATGCTTCTGCTGGATCGAGTCCGTGGTTGAGACTACGCAAGAGAGTGTCTTCCACTGTGTCAAGCCGGTGATTGGGTCGAGTCAAGGTGATCCACTTCAATGGTCAAGTCAGCATTTGGGGAGCTCGAAGAGATTATAAATGGAATGAAGTGCTAAAGGCTGCACCGCAGATCCTGTGAAGACTCGAAGTGAGACGAGCACAATCAAGCTGACTTGAAAAACATCTTGCGGTGGAGAAAAGACTTTGGGACGCTTCTTGAGCTTTGCAGTCGCTGAGAGACCGAGTCCAACGCCTTAGGTGGGGGAAGGTGAGACCTTTTTTCTGTCTTTCCCTGCCAGGAAGGTTTGTTGAGGGCAGTAGGGGTTCTGTCACCTCCAGTGGCATGTCCCTGGGTACCATTGTCTCAGATGCAGTAGACCTTGCCCACACAGCAGTTTTATCCCAAATGCACCGTTGGGTGGGTACGGCAAAGAGCTTTCCTCTTCCTTGGAGCCTCCTCTCTCTTCACCTCTATGGCAGAGGACTTTGGAATAGACTGCATTCCCAACAGAATTCCCTGATGAGTCATCCTTGTTTTGAAGTCCTAAGAAGCAACAACTAAGGGGAAGGCATCCCCCTTATCTAGGCAAAATGTTTCAGTGGATTACAATCCTGGCTTCAGTAGCAAGAGTTCTTTGCCTGCTTTGTCATACACAGAGTGCCTTGACTGCAGGAAGTGGGGAGGGAGCAGGAGGTTTGGGAGGACCTGGCAGATCCAGGCTGGTGGAACCCCTCTCTGGATTAAACCTCTTCTCTGGGCTACCCTAACCCCGCCCATTCCACTGTTTGCCTACGTCAAAATGACTGCTGTAATCAGCACCCAGTTGTCAGCGTGTCATTGATTGGTCAGGGCTGTCTTTGAGGCACCGTTCCCACGGGAACTCCCAGGGACGGTTTGTGTCTCCTGGAAGAAGGTATCAACCATCCTCAGGGGAATCAAAGAGAAGCTTCCTGGACAGGGACCCACATGTTTGTTTTGGGTGCACCCAGGCCAGACGGCTAATGCACACCCAGCCCCGCCATGAATGAGTCACATCACCGGGGTCACAATAGTGTGACCTTCAAATGCGTGTGACTTTATTATTGTGTAATCTCAGTAGTCGTCGGCATGTCATAATCAGACATGGCTGATATTTAGATATTAACGTGCCACCAGGCTGCTAGGGTACACGATTATAAGAATTGACCCAGAGGTGCACACAGTTTAAAAGTCAACACTTGCTGTTGGAACTTTGTGCTCCAGCAGCAGTGTCCAGGAATGCACATGTGACCTTTGAACCTGCCCTGCTGCCACTGCAGGGCAGTCACTGGAGGATTTCAAGAGACTGTCCCAGCAAAGGTACATGGCACACTATGTTTTCGTGTATGGTGCATTCATGGAAGCAAGTATGATTATTTTATTGTATTTATTTAAACATTTATAAAGCGTGCTAAACCCCTGGGCACCAAGGCGCTGTTACAGAACAGTTGTACAATGCACTGTTACATTACAGGGTCCCGCTATTAGCCATTAGCAGTGCTCTCTTTCAGAGAAACAATTACTGCATCATGTTATTGCTAAGAATAACAAAAATGAAGACTCTTACCCCATTGCAGACATGATTCCATCCCAGTGGGCACCCTTAGGAGCAAACCAGAGCGGAGAGAAATAGCAGTCTGTAACCTTAGTGATGTACTATATGGGTTTCATAGGCAAATGGGCTTGTCTGTGACTACAATGTTTCACTGGGGGAGGGCATGCCTGGGGCATGAGTCTTGGCTGTGTAGGGAGTCCTCCAGCATGGATACCAATGGTTGACCTAGGGCATGTGACAATAAGGTCTTCAACTGCTACCTAGCTTCTGAATGGAGTGGTCGGGATGGTGGGGCACCTGTATCTTGGTTTTGGGGGATGCTTGGCACATTTCTTTATTTTCATTTTTTTATTTTTACATGTATAGTAGCGCGCCAAACCCTCAGGCGTCAGGGCGCTAGTTACAGAGATTGGCAAATGAATATTCTTACAGTACCACTCAAAGCGGTTAGGGTGTGCAAGTGGATTCTAATTCGCATAATCTGACAAAGCCACGCCTCATGGTGCGGGGGGCTACCTCAGTTATACTAACAGGACACATCAGGTAAAGTACAGTCTGGCAAAGCCACGCCTCATGGAGCGCAGGCTACATCAGGTATACTAGCAGGACACATCAGGTAAAGTACAGTCTGGCAAAGCCATGCCCCATGGAGCGCAGGCTACATCAGGTATACTAGCAGGACACATCAGGTAAAGTACAGTCTGGCAAAGCCATGCCCCATGGAGCGCAGGCTACATCAGGTATACTAGCAGGACACATCAGGTAAAGTACAGTCTGGCAAAGCCATGCCCCATGGAGCGCAGGCTACATCAGGTATACTAGCAGGACACATCAGGTAAAGTACAGTCTGGCAAAGCCATGCCCCATGGAGCGCAGGCTACATCAGGTATACTAGCAGGACACATCAGGTAAAGTACAGTCTGGCAAAGCCATGCCCCATGGAGCGCAGGCTACATCAGGTATACTAGCAGGACACATCAGGTAAAGTACAGTCTGGCAAAGCCATGCCCCATGGAGCGCAGGCTACATCAGGTATACTAGCAGGACACATCAGGTAAAGTACAGTCTGGCAAAGCCATGCCCCATGGAGCGCAGGCTACATCAGGTATACTAGCAGGACACATCAGGTAAAGTACAGTATGGCAAAGCCACGCCTCATGGTTTGGGAGGCTAGATCAGGCATACTAGCAGGACACATCAGGTAAAGTACAGTCTGGCAAAGCCATGCCCCATGGAGCGCAGGCTACATCAGGTATACTAGCAGGACACATCAGGTAAAGTACAGTCTGGCAAAGCCACACCTCATGGTGCACGGGGCTACATCAGGTATACTAGCAGGACACATCAGGTAAAGTACAGTCTGGCAAAGCCACGCCACGCCCCATGGAGCTGGGGGCTACTTCAGGTATACTAGCAGGACACATCAGGTAAAGTACAGTCTGGCAAAGCCACACCTCATTGTGCGAGGGGCTACCTCAGTTATACTAACAGGACACATCAGGTAAAGTACAGTCTGGCAAAGCCATGCCCCATGGAGCGCAGGCTACATCAGGTATACTAGCAGGACACATCAGGTAAAGTACAGTCTGGCAAAGCCATGCCCCATGGAGCGCAGGGTACATCAGGTATACTAGCAGGACACATCAGGTAACGTACAGTCTGGCAAAGCCACACCTCATTGTGCGAGGGGCTACCTCAGTTATACTAACAGGACACATCAGGTAAAGTACAGTCTGGCAAAGCCATGCCCCATGGAGCGCAGGCTACATCAGGTATACTAGCAGGACACATCAGGTAAAGTACAGTCTGGCAAAGCCATGCCCCATGGAGCGCAGGCTACATCAGGTATACTAGCAGGACACATCAGGTAACGTACAGTCTGGCAAAGCCACACCTCATTGTGCGAGGGGCTACCTCAGTTATACTAACAGGACACATCAGGTAAAGTACAGTCTGGCAAAGCCATGCCCCATGGAGCGCAGGCTACATCAGGTATACTAGCAGGACACATCAGGTAAAGTACAGTCTGGCAAAGCCATGCCCCATGGAGCGCAGGGTACATCAGGTATACTAGCAGGACACATCAGGTAAAGTACAGCATGGCAAAGCCACACCTCATTGTGCGAGGGGCTACCTCAGTTATACTAACAGGACACATCAGGTAAAGTACAGTCTGGCAAAGCCACGCCACGCCCCATGGAGCTGGGGGCTACTTCAGGTATACTAGGAGGACACATCAGTTAAAGTGCAGTCTGGCAAAGCCACATCTCATAGTGCGGGGGGCTACATCAGGTATACTAGCAGGACACAACAGGTAAAGAACAGTATGGCAAAGCCACACCTCATGGTGCACAGGGCTACTTCAGATATACTAGCAGGACACATCAGGTAAAGTACAGTATGGCAAAGCCACGCCTCATGGTGTGGGAGGCTAGATCAGGCATACTAGCAGGACACATCAGGTAAAGTACAGGATGGCAAAGCTACGCCTCATGGTGCGGAGGGCTACGGCAGGTATATTAGCAGGCAAAGATAGGTAAGGTACAGTCTGATAGCGTAAGTTGCGACGTAAGTGCAGCACTACATGCGAGACAAGGCAGGAAGGTAATGTGGAAGAAGAAGGATTGGTATGATAACTAGATAGAGCAGGATACGTCATTATAATGAAAAGTCAATTATAGGGAGGAGAGTTATGTTCATCTTCAGTAAGTATCCGACTGATCACAGTAGGCATATGGGGTAACCGTGGCAATGGAGCGGAAGGCAGGAAAGTAGTTCATCGGCAACCCGGTGAAGCCTCACCCTATATGGCAGGGGCTACATCAGTTGAGTAAGATCAGTTGAGATTAGTCAGGGGAAGTTCTGCCAGCTGTGGTGCGACTGTTAAGATGGTCCTAGTGTGGATAGAAGATGCTGTATGGACTGTCGCAAGGTGGCAGTGGGGTGGTTGGGAAAAGTGAACAGTGGGCTTGGGGAATGGGGCAGCGTTAAGATAATGCAAGATATACACAGGCTCATACCTGAGGGTGTGGGAATGTGCCAGGCTACTTGCCAGGCCCGGACAGGTACAGACAGGAGAGATCCTTTGGCTTGGTGCTTCGGCATGGGATATGCCAAACACCCCCCCCCGTGCATCATCCAGGATGTGTGGGTGCTGCCTGCTGGTCCCTCTTTGTTGCAGACTGGGAAAGGTTCCTCCAGAGATTAAAACCACTAACCGCTCTTGTGCTGCTCCCAGTATAGGACAGGAGGGCATAAGCCACCCCAGTGTTACTCATTTGTATCAGCTTCAAAAGGATGAATAGTTCATCCAAGGAACAAACTAGTGAATTTCATCTTGCACACAATAATCCACAGCAGGTTCATCAACCGACTGAACAGCCTTGCAGAATACATTCAAAGTATATGGTCTGCAGGTTTACCTAGTGGCGTGTAAGTTAAGAAATAAGGTAGGTACAGGAAAAATGTAATTCTGAAGAGGTGACAGGTGAAAAATCAAACAAAAGTGATGGATGCAAAGTCTTGAATCAACCATTACCACTATCATTGCTCTGGGCTGCCTTCCATGTCATATTTCTTAAGAAATTACAGAAGCGGACTGGCCGTAGGTAACTGAGCCTTGGTCCTGCCACCCAAAAGTACAGTTTAGTACAAGCTGCTTGGCCATGTCTGATATGCACTGGAAACAAGCCGCCACAGCCATCCATTTATAGGCCTTGTGGTGTAACAGTCCTGGCAGGAATGCTTATATTAGTGGCAGGACCAAGACTGATTTGCAAAACAATTATATGGAAGGCTGCCTCAAGCAATGCCAGTGGTTATGATTGATTAAAAGCCTTACATGTATCCCTTTCTGATGTTGGAGTGTCTCCATAAGTGCCGAGTATATGCTCAGATGTGGGTGCCTTGATACCCTTAGGAAATCAAACTGCACCTCAGTGATTAGAAGGCTCGTATGGTGAGTATACACCACGTTCAACGTCTTCCTGCCATGTGGACCAACCCAAGGGTTTCCAAATTAAACAGTATGTATAATGTGGAAGCCTGCCCTGCCAGACGTTTTCGCAATGTGGACTGGTAATTACAGACCTGATAACCTCATACTGTTTGAATAACTGTTAACAGTTTGTATGCAAACAGAATCTATCAAGTGTATTGCGGGACTTGTTTGGAAAAATGCATTTATTTATTTATTAAACATTTGTCTGGCACCTGTACATTAGAAAGTGTTTCCATGCGCTGCATGATGTATCTTATTGGTGTTTAGGCAACTCATATACCCACAGTCATCGGCATTTGTGCCTCCCTGATTACAGCCCTGGCCTAATTCTGGAGCTGGGTCTGACTGTGCCTCTACTGTAAATGCAGCTGATAGAGGCAGCACAGAAAGGTATTCCATAGCAGTTGGCATGCCACAAGGTATGCTGTGTTTTCAGCTACGACCCCTCCATGCTAGCAGAATGGTTCACTCCTGCCTGGAGACTGCCCTTGGGTGGTATTGGTGCGCAGTATAAATCAACATAACATAACATGGTGCAAACTGCAAACGAATGCATGTGTTCAGGCTGTGCGTGGAGTGAGATCGACACGGCTATGTCACTAGCTGAAATACGCTGTACAGTGTGCACGATGCATGGCCACCAGGATACGTTGGCTTCCAAACATAAATGTGGAACAGGCTTTTCAAAGAATTCTTACTTCGCAGCATAGCAAGCCCACTATGGGTTAATTGTATCATTATAAGCTGGGAGCCGCGCGCGTTTGTGCCGATAAATGTGGTCGTTCGAGGCAGGCACATAGTTATGTCAGAGGCGGTCATTTTGACTGCTGGTATCTAAGGCTCACGCGACGGTGTAGAGAGCGCGTGCATCTGGGCTGGTTCATGGAAAGTGTGGGGACAGTGCGACTCTTCCCCCCGCCCCTTCTCCGTGCCAGGGAGTCATTCTTTGCATGGAATGTGCCCGCTGGCTGATCACGCTGTTAATGAATGCTTTGGATGACATGGGCAATTAGGCAGTGCTCCGGATGGTCCTCGCTCGGTACTTGGAGAGGAGACAGGTGGTACCCTGGGCCCGAGTGCCTTTTCCCACGGCAGTCAAGAGAAAGCCAACCCGTTTCTCCTGTTGGGGGGTCCAATAAGGAAGGAGCCCTGCTTATCTCTAGCGCACCGTCCTGGGATCTTCACCAGTGTTCGACCTTCCCATCAATACCGAGAGACTGCCCAGTGAAACCTGCCCTTCAGCCCTTGCACACCACTCAAAATGTGCACCTCTTTTTCCAGAGCAGGGCTCCAAGCAAAGCTGTGACCCCCTTCCCTCTTAATTCTGACCTGCCACTCAGTGCCCTGTCTGACTGGGGTGGCCCAAGTGGGTCACTGAATTATGCAGGGGTGGCATGAAGTACGAGGCGCGCGCACACGTCTGAATAGTATTAATGTGCCATTTGGCTCCACTACCAACAGGGACGTTATTTCGTCAAAATGCCAGGGGTAGCAGAAGTGACATCACACGACCTTTGATCTCTGATAACATCACAGGAAGTGATGTCATTTGACCCCCACCCCGAAGTGGTATCACGGGAAGTGATGTAACACGACCTTTCACCCCTTGACAAAACAGGAAGTGGCTTATAGCATTGTTCCTAAGTACAATATGAAAAATATGGTTACGCTATCACTATAATGTGATATACATTTCCTACAAGACTTGATCACCATATGTGTTATTAATATCAGTGTGTATAGGCCCATATTACCATATTACTGTGAATGCAACCAGACGTCCAAGGCCACATTATAATGACGTGTTATTATATAGCACTTCCACTTAAGCGCTTTATATAGAACAAATATACATACAATACCACCCAACCTGTGTTGGCACTCATTTATCGACCTCAGAAGGATGAAAGGCTGAGTTGAGGTATTTAGAACAGACTAAATCAGTGACTGTCCCCCTGAAGTGTGTCTGAAATAAACCTTTTTTTTTAAATATTATTTTGATTGATATTTCATATACCAACAACTCTAACCCAACACCCATCCCACTCTACCACCTCCCCCCCGCACGTGAGGAAACCCAACCCCGCAAGTCAGACCCAAGCATAAGACCAACAAACCATATAAGACAATAAAAAGGACAGTCCCTTGTTCAACAACCATACCCGGAGGTCTGGGCGACCAAAGAAAAAGACCTAGGGCCCCGGCCCAATGCGCCCTCCCCCCACCTTCCAGTGTTCCATTCATCCGGGGTCGCCCAGCTGTAGTAAAATCCATGCAGTGCGGGGGCCACTCAGGTTAATGATAATGTCTACGAAAGCTCCCGCGTCTCACAGGAGTCCAGCGTCCCACCACTTGACTGATTGCGGAGAAGGTACAATGTATAGGCATCCCACTTCTTGATGTCGCCCCGGTCTCTCCCCTGCCAAGCTCCCCACCGCACTTCCATATCATTACGATATATAATGTCCTGAGACCATTGAGCAATCGTCGGAGCAGTCCTCCTCCCCCACCCCATAGCAACCCTGCGCTTAGCAAGGATCAACAGCAGGCTCACCAATTACCGAAACCCCAGCGGTACCTGAGCAGTATACCCCAGCAAGCCCACCACCGGGTCAAGAGGCAACCGTTGTCCCATGAGCTCCCCGATCACGTCAAACACCCCCCCCCCAAAATTGGCCAAGAGATGCACATTCCCACGCCACATGGAGAAATCCCGCAGGGTCATACCCACACCTAGTGCAGGCAGCAGATCGCTGAGGGAAGTACCGATGCAATTGAGCCGGGAGTAATAATAGTGATTTAGGAATTTAAAGTGAATGAGCTTAAAGTTGGAATTGATCGCCCCCTTTCTAGTACCCTCACAACAGTACGACCAAACATCCTCAGGTATCTCCCTGCCCAGCAGCTCCTCCCACTCCCCCCGCAGGGACTTTGCAGTCGTCAATTTACCCTCCAAAGCTATCGCATACAGTGTAGATAGCAACTTCCGATCCAGGTCCCCCTTTATCACCCGGTCTAGCAACCGTGCCACCTGGGGCTGCTCAGGGAAGGACGGGAAGAGCCGCTGTAGCGACACACGCAACCTAAAGTACAAAAAGACATCCAACGCCAATAAGGCCCCCCTGGCTCTCAGCTGATCAATGGAGATAAACCTACCATCCGGGAACAAATCCGCAAATTTGGTAATCCCTACCCATTTCATCATAGCAACGTGACCCGCCTCACTGGACATAGGCAACCCCGGGATAAATATGACCGGGAGCTCAGGCGAAAAAAGTAGACTACCTCTGGGCTTACACTCGAGAACAAACCAAGCCCCGCACGTTAACTCAACCAAGGACCGGGCCCCCCCAGGGCGAATCCCCGCCGTCAGGATAACTGACCTCAGCAATGCCGGAGATGCTATTGACCGCTCCACCTCAACATGTCTGTGTTCGGCCGCCACACCATACCAGTACCTTAAATAACTAGCTTGAGCAGCGTGGTAGTATAACTCAAAATCAGGTAAGGCCAAGCCCCCCCCCCGGACCGGTGCAACAAGACTATCCCACGCGACCCGCGCCTGTTTCCGAGCCCAGAGGAACTGAAGCACTGCCGACTTGAGGTCCCGAAAGTACTTTTTAGGCACCTGGATGGGAACATTAAGAAACACATATAAAAACCGGGGAAGAATGCTCATCTTGACGACTGAGACTCTACCAAACAGATTAAGCGGGAGTGAAGCCCACCTCTGCATCGCTTCCTTAGCTAACTGGAGCACCCTCACATAATTACTACGAAACACCTCCCCCAAATCCCTAGCTAAGGTAATTCCCAAATACCGAGTGGCAAGCATGTCCCACTGGAACCCCCATGCATCCTGAAAGCGAGCCTGGCCATCCGTCAAGGGAAATATCACAGACTTGCCAACATTCACCTTTAGCCCCAAGAGTGCACCAAATTGTTGAACATCTAGCATGACCGGGTCTAAGTTGACCTCAGGGTGACGTAGGAACAAGACCTTATCATCCGCATACAACGAAATCACCACTTTATGGGTAAATAGCTGAATTCCACGATGAATATGGAACTCCCGCACCCGCTCCGCCCAAGGCTCTATTGCCAAAGCAAACAATAAAGGGGACAGAGGACACCCCTGACGCGTCCCTCTCTCGAGCGGGATTAGCGGGGTCGTCTGCCCATTGACCCTTACCCTAGCAACCGGTTTAAGAACTGCCCCAAACCCAATCTACGCAGGACAGCAAACAAGAACGGCCACTTAATAGAATCAAAAGCCTTAGCGGCGTCTAATAAAACCGCCACGGCCGAGTCCGTGCTCGGTAAGGTGGCCAGCAGCCCAAACATTCGCCGAAGGCCAAACGATGTCAACCACCCAGAAATAAAGCCTGCCTGATCAGCCCTAACCAGCGCTGGCATCAGCGGCGCCAGGCGCAATGCCAGGATTTTGGCCAGAATCTTATTATCAGAGTTAATTAGAGATATCGGGCGGTACGAGGAGCAGTCTCCCTCCGGCTTCCCCGGTTTCAACAACACCACCACCAAAGCCTCCCTAAGAGATTCCGGTAAACGACCCTCTGCAAGGCGTGTATCTCCGCTTCTTTCACCGACAAGTCTTTACGGATCTTCTTCAATATACCCACCTCCCGAGCTATGCATTCCCCCCGTATCACACACTTAAAGCCTTCCCATAGGGTACCCGCCGCAGATACCGACCCCTCATTCATCTCAAAATAACTACCAATGGCCTCCTTTAAACCCTCCCTAAAGACTACGTCTGTGAGCTCATCACTCTTGAATCCCCATGGGGGCCTTCCCCCGGACCGCCCTCTCAACCGGATAGCTAACAACACCGGGCCATGATCAGAAAGGGTGCGAGCCTGAATCTCCACTTCGGCTACCCGCCCCATAAGGCCTTCAGACACTAGAAAGTAGTCTAGGCGCGCAGCCGAATTATGCGGCGCCGAGTAATGCGTGTACTGATTGACCGCTGCATTCCGCACCCTCCAGATGTCCACCATCTGTCACACCGACAACATGCCCCGGAGTTTAACAGAGCTCTTACTACAGAAACGTGGGTGAGGGCCTGTCCGATCACGAGTCGGATCTAAAACTGCATTAAAATCGCCGCCCACAGAATCTCCCCAGCAGGCATATCCGCCAGTTGCCTCTCCACCCACTCCAACGGTTCAACCGTGTCACGATTAGGGCCATAATAACAAATCAGTGTGTACAGCCTCCCTTGGATAACACCCTGCACTATGAGCACTCTCCCCTTCCGATCTTTTATCATCCTGGTCATGCGAAATCCCACTGAGCTATGCACCAAAATGCACAACCCTCTAGAGAAGGAAGAGTATGAAGAAAAATATCTATGGCACCCCCAGCTTTTACCAAACCTAGATTCCGAATCCACCGTCAGGTGGGTTTCCTGTAGAAAGGCTACCTCTATTTGATGGCGCCGCAGGTATTGCAACACCTTTCGGCATTTCAGAGGATTGTTAAGGCCCCTTACATTCCAGGTCAATAGCCTAAGTGCCATCTACACAAAACATCTCAAGGCTGACTGCCCACATATCAACCCAACCCATGAAGAGTCGCATCCCACGTGCCAGTATTCTCCCACCCCCCACCCCTACCAACAACTCCCCAACTTGTCGATGCACCATCTCCCTGCCCCCCAAACCCCACCTGCCAAATCATCCACCCCACCAACCCGGCCGGCAATCCCAACTCTCCGGCCTATTAACCATCCCCAACACACACTCAACTAGCTTGCGCACCGGGGGCAGCAACAAGCCCGACCCTCCAGCACCCTACTCCAAGTAGTCAGCTAACTGCCCCAGGGGCCAAACCCAAACAGCCAACAGGATCCGCCCGGAGCACAGGCCCACACATCACCCCGCATCAGGCCCCATTGTCACCCAGCTGCCTGGGCGAGTCCGGCAACATATCCAAAAAGGAGGCCGCCTCCTCGGGTGTCTGGAAGAAGAGCGATTTACCACTGTGCTCCACCCGGAGTATGGCCGGGTACAGCATCGCGTATT
The DNA here is from genome assembly GCF_040938575.1 of Ambystoma mexicanum. Taxonomy (NCBI): domain Eukaryota; kingdom Metazoa; phylum Chordata; class Amphibia; order Caudata; family Ambystomatidae; genus Ambystoma; species Ambystoma mexicanum. The sequence goes on from NC_090929.1 coordinate 1,096,415,066, forward strand.
TCAAGTGTCTATCCCTCATCTGTCTTTTCACATCCAAAAATGTCTTCCTGACTGCTTGCACCCTATCTGAAAAGTCTGGGAAAAAGTTAATAGTGTCCCCCTTATATACAACAGTTCCCATCTCCCTCGCCTTCCGAAGTGCAGTGTCCCGGTCCCTGTAATTCAACAGTCGGGCAATCAGCGGCCTCGGGGGAGCCCCAGGGACCGGCCCTCTCCCTCCGGGAATTCTATGTGCCCTCTCCACCATGCACAAAGGGGAAAACCCCTCCGGGCCCAGCACCTCCTTCAGGATTCCCTCCACCAGGGCCGCCATATCTTTCTGATCTGCCGATTCAGCCAGGCCGACAATCCTGATGTTGTTCCTCCTCGACCTCGATTCGAGATCCTCCTGCTTCTCCCTGAGCTCCCTCAGGGCCTTCCTCATTCCAACCACCTCTCCCAACACCGAGGCCACCACATCCTCCACCCCGGATATCCGCCCTTCCGCCGCATCCAAACGCTCCCCATGTTTGTCCAGGCGGACTTGCATGTGGTCAACCTTGCATGTCAGAGTGTCCAACTTCCCATCAGGGGATTGTATCCCCATCTGCAACTGTGCAAGCATGGCCTTAATATCCCGAAAAGCCACAGCAGGGTCCGCCTCAGACTCCGAGGTTTGCGGATCAGATGCATCCAGTGGCGCCCTGTTGGATTTAGACTGACCGGGCATAGCGATGTGCAGCTTGGATTGATGCTTGCCACCTTTTCCCGCCCTTGACATGGCGACCAAGCACAAGAGGGGAAAAAACAGAGGGCCTCAAGCACCGTCCAGCACCCCCCACCAGAGTTCCCGCTCAATATGACTTCCACCTCCGGGCCACGGCTCCTCAGTTACCGGGCCTCACCAAGCATCAGAAACAGGGCCAGCCCCAGGCACCACAGTCAGACCAGCAGTGGCCAACTGCCGACTTCCGGAAGCACAGTGGTGTAGCCCAGGTACAGCCCCGCCGTACTGACAGACAGGCAAGGGCCCACTCCAAGGGACCGGTCCAGGTCGACACAGGAATCAGCACAGTTTGCGTGCCCTGCCCCCAAGCCCTTAACAGGGGAGTCCGAGTATATTGCTTCCCAAACTGATGAGGCCGCTGAAGGAGAGTCTCAGATCCACCACAGCTCGGGGAGCGCTACGAGCAGGTAGGGGGGTAGCGGGGGGGCCAGCAGGGCGCAGATATGCACAGGCCGACCCCTCGCCGGGCCGCACCTCCCGCCGACTCCACAAGAATGTGCCCAGTTCCAGGGTGCCCCCAGCAAACGACTGGCACCACCGCCACCCCCCTGACGGCCCCAGCCAACGAGGTCCCTGCTAGGATGCACCCGGGGAGTCAGCAGGCATTCGCAGGTAGCCTCCGCTCTCTCTCAGGCTTCCCCCCACTCACCGGGGCTCTGTAGTGAGAGGGCCGCCACAGCCGCTCCGCTGAGCCACCCCTCCGCACAATCACCGGGCGGGCTCCCGCACTCCGACCGCACTACAAGGGATTCCGCGCTCCAGCACACTGGTCCGCCGCTGGGCCAGCAAGCCCACCACCTCTACGACTGGAGCTCCTCTGCTCCCCGGCCCCCTGCACTGCGGCCTTGACCGCCGCCGAGCAGCACCTCCTCCACTCCACGCGGGGTGCCAAAGATCGTCGCCGGTCTCCCGAACGAGGCACCGGATCGCCTCTGCCTTCACTCCCCCACAGCCTGACACGGTCTGGGGGCAGCACGCTAAGAAAGATTGCCTCAGCAGAGAGATCAGCCACAGGATAACTGTCCGAATATTCGCGGGTGCTGGAGAGATTCACAGGCCCGCGGCCATATTGGTTGGGCTCTCTTGCGCCCCCCTGAAATAAACCTTTAATGAGTCTAGCAAATATTGTATAGAATTCCAGAAAGACAAATGATTCCTATTCTTTCACATTTAGAATCACTGTCGAAAGTGTTAGACTTGTGGAACACTGTGTTTTTTTAAAGAGGACTGAAAAAGAAAGCCTACCACGCCAAAAATAAAGAGCTACAAGACGCCGGCCACAGCCCAAGAGCTTACATTTTAAATTGTTTTTTGTTTTTTAGGGGTACCAAGGGAGACTACAGGAGTTGAAAGGGAGACCTCAGAGGTCGCAACTGCGACCCTTGGTGACCCCAAATGACGTCCCTAACTACCCATATTTACGTTAATTACTTACGTTAGTGTCTTACATTCCTGTGTTTAAAGTTTAATGGTCATAGTTTAGGATAATGGGGTGACACCTGGGGTGGGCAATCAGATTCCAGGGGTAGCCCAGTCCCTGGACACGCCTATGCTGCCACTCCCTCGCCATTGCCATCCCAGGTGCCACCCAAAGCTCCGCCAGGCTCCCATTTGTGGCTTGCAGCACCTCCTCGCGTTTCTGACACTGAGACCCACAGACATCACACCCAGTGCACATCAATCCGGACCTGCTGTGCTTTCAGCCCCTGCTACAACAGCATTGGTGACTGGCGCCCAGCGCATGGGCCCACCGATGCACCCTAATGTGAAGCCCTACTTTTGGTCAGGAAGCAGCGCAGAGCTCTGGCAAGGCACTCAAGCCCTTATTTGCATCTTCCACTGGCCATTGCAGCAGTGGAACCCGCAAACAGATCTGACACGGGGATAGGGGGGGTCATAGTGGGGGAGGGTGGTGGCCGTAGTCTGGGTGGACTAGCCCAAGTGAGTGGTGTGTGATGCTCTAAACATGCACCTTGAACCCCAACCATGACATTTCCCTTTGCTGTTCGTACATGTGTAATTATCAGGAGCTCTCAGTACTTTCCTGTAGTACCCCTGTTGCTATAATATGTTCACTCATACACAGCTCAGCCAATGCGCCTCAATCCTAAAAAAAATACACCTGATTTCGGACTTTAAATGACTTTCAAACCTGTCGCCACCTCAGATCAGTGCTAAAGAGCAGGCGCACACACACACACATACACAACCACACACACAACTGTGTGGACGACCCTGTACAGTGATAGAAGTCTACCAAAAAAGTAGTGGAACTATGACTACGGCAGAGTAGGAAGGAGGGGAGCAACGTGCAACACGTTTTCCAAGGGTTGCATTCATGCTGATTGCCAGTCAATAGAGTTGAAACGGATTTCAGTTTAGCTGTAACTGATATCCAGTAGTAAAATGGAGAAGTGTGCTTTAACTTCACAATGAAAAGTTATGGAATGGTGAAAATGGTTGCAAAAAGTAGTGGAGCTGTTAACTATAAAAAATAAAGGCAGTGGAACACTGCTCCTGACCGTTCCCGCTCACTTCAACCACTGGGCCTATGGGGAGCTCTGGAGATTGCAGGTAGGCCTTTGCATACTGGGCCTCTTTTGTGATATGATATCAAATATAGGTTGTTTATTACGCGCTTAATACCCAGAGGTTTCTAAGCGTGGACCCGGGTATCGAACCTGCATTGCTTCTTGTTGTCTTGTTTCCAAGGCGAGCACGCTGCAGCTGAGCTATCCTCCCGAGAATGTGTGGTAGCTATTTATTTTCCACATTTTTTCGAAGGAAAAGGGTTGGGCTTCCTGAAAATGTGAATTATGGGGCAACTTTGAACATTTATTTCTAAAGCTTCTTTTGGTCCCCAGTCCACTCCTCTCCACACGGCTCTGTGCGTGCCCCTTTCTCGACCCTGAACCAGTACCTGCTGTAATTACACATATTTATGACAGTGTTAATCCCAACCTGTTCCCTGTCTAATCAGTAGTAAATCCTGCACAGAGCTCTGCTGATTCACTTCTAGCCCGACCAGAAACACTTTCTGACATCTGCAACAGCGCATGCGCAGACCTTCCAATTTCAGTCCTAGTCGGAAGCAGCCCTTCTAACCTTCTAATCCACTGAGACACACGGAGTTGCTCTGAGAGTGTGTCACATCTAGGCAATATAAACCATGTTTACCACGTTAGCCTGTCTCTCATAATGGGTGTTTGTCAGGTGATGAACACCCCTACTTGTGCAGAGACCATTTACACTGGGAGAGCCCATCGTCCGTGTTAGGGTGCTGGTTGTCAACGGCATAATGGCCAGATGCATCTTGGGGAATGTGCTTGTGGTCATTGGTATGGTTGCCAGGGAGGAGGTCTGTTCAGCGCTGCGCTAGCCTGTGCTGGCATGCCTCTCAATCCATTGAGACTCCAGGTGAAATCCGATGTGCCCATCGAAGTCTATGGAGGGTAGGGGGCTCACCATGCCGGGTGGCACCCACAACATGTGGGTGAGTTGAGAAGTATGTGCTGATGGGAATGTGCTGCGTGTATTCCGACCATGGCTGGCCACCTCTTTGTGGTGCATGGTGTGTGATTCCCAGATTAACTCACAGGAGAGCTCAGTATCAGCCAAAGAGTTATCCTGCCCCATACACAACTATAAACATCCCCATAGACTTTCTAGCAGGCCTCAACAACTCCCAAGAAGCCAAGCCCATGTATTTTGTCCAAGAGGAGCCACAGTTCAGACCCCATTGGGGCTCCCACTTGGTGGCAATACTGGACTGATTTGCATATCACTGGAGCCCTTTTGCAATGGCGTAGACAAGCTAAAAAACAGTGGTGTGGAAGGTTGCCCAGAGCAGTGCCAGTGGTTCAGATTTATTCAAAACCTTCCACCCATCACTTTTTTTAATTATAGTTTGTCTCCCTATGTGAGACAGATTAGGCCCGGCGTGGGTCCCTTGCTCCCAGCGTGATAGGGAGCCAATTTGCACCTCACTGATGAGGCCCAACAAGGCCGAAACATGTTGGGGGTTGCTTGTGTTTCCATGTAGCGGGGACCTGGCCTAGCAGTTTGGGCTGGGCTACTCCCATTGGTGGCAGTACCTGACTGATTTGCATATGGCTGAACCCCTTTTGCAATGTATAGGTGAGCTTAAAGGTTGCCCAGAGCAGTGTCAGTCATTCAAATTCATTAAAATCCTTCCACCCATCACTGTTTCGGTAATAGTGTGTCAGGCCAGGTGCCGTTGTTGGAATGTCCCTCTGTCATGGAGATCTGATACTTTGATATGATCTTTGGCAATTCAGCATTTGGGCGGTGTGTGCTTGCCTATTGGGAGATTCGTATGACTGCATAGACACAGAACACTTCCTCCTCCCTGAAGCGGAATGTAGACACTCAGTGGTCTGTGGCATTGTCCTCATCTTGGGATGTCTGGACTGAGCGCTGGTCCCTTTGAGGCCTGTCTGCAGACTTGCTGACTCCAGGAAAGTGATTGAGTTTGGCACATTCTAATCGGACACCAATCAAGGGTGACTTACTCCCACAATTAGCACATGGCTCAGTGATCTTAATGTGCTGCTTGTCACAACCAGCCTCTGTCACTTTCTGAGGTGGATTCTTTATTTTCGAGCTGTGCCTCATTTGGTTGCGGCAACCATCCTCTGTGGTCAGATCAGTGCCCTTTCCAATGCAGAGGCTCTGCAATCATTCAATTCAGGGTTTGTGTGCCATCTTTAGAGTCCTCAGATTGGAGATTCAGGGCTCCCAAGGATGAGGATCTGAATGTGGGCTCATATGAATCCTTGGATGACTTGGGTGCACCTTTTGTCTTCCTCTTCAAGTAACTTGCTTGACTTGCAGGTGTCTAAGCCTTGCACCAAAGCTGTCGATTGAATAATTTGGGCTCTGAAGCTCTTGGAAGAGGTTGAATCTTTAGAAATTTGGGCTGACTTATAAATCATCGGGACCTTTGACAGAATGGATTGCATGACACTGCACCTGAAAATAAAATTACAGTTAACAGGAGATGGGCTGCACCCTGAGTTCTTACTTTACTAATGGACATATATACCAAGGTGTATTTTATAGGGATCCCAACTGGGACCTTTCTTTATTTTTAAAAACAAGTATTCTATTTAGAACATTTACTACCCCCTCCTAACATCCGCCTGACGTGAGTACCAACGGAATGGGGATCTGCTATGTCAGCCCACCCCTCCTTGGAAGGGTCCCAGGGACCAAGTGGGAGTGTCTGATGCAACAGACCCCTTTTCCTAACTTTAGGTACCGCCCACATGGAGTGTGACGCCAGAGGATGGACTCTGTGGGTGGTCCCACCTCCTTATGTGGCTTCAGACAAGCCGCTGCACCCGTCCGCTATCTGCCACTAGGGTACCTTCCTTCTGCCCCCTTTTCCTATAACAATAACATCTTACACCTACTTAATTTTTAACATACATAACATTCCTGTTTAAAAAACACCTACTCCCTACATACCAGCTACCCCATTTAACCTTCATTATACACCTAAAATATATACACACTGTCATAAAACATATAACATATATAATATATTATGTCAAAATGGAGGTAACTGTTGCAGTCAGTCACCTCTTCACAGTACCTGTGGTGTTGTTTTTGTGGTGGTGTTTGGAGCCTGTCAACTGATGGTTGGATGGGGCCTGGCTTCCCTCCTGCATTCACTTCAATGGGCAGCCTGTACTGTCTTTGATGCCTTTGGTCGACCCTCTGCATGATTAGGGGTCCGCCCATCACCACTGCTTCCACGCCATTCGACGTTATCCCTGTTTCCATGGGGATGCCACCGTGTTCACCGCTGCGCCCACCCTCTCTGCAATGCATTGTGGAGACGCAGGGGACGGGCTGCCGGAGCTTCACCTAGTCTGTCTCCTCGTAGCAGCCCGGGGCTTTCCTTCACCTGCGCTGTCATGACGAGAAAGCCTGGCCTTTGCACATCCTGCACCTTCATCTTCACCGCCTGGAGAACATTTAGATAGTGCCCACCTTGCTGCCGACGAGGCGGGCCTATTCCGGCATGGCCGGGCAGCCTGGTTCAGCCCGCCTCCCTCACACTGCCTGGACTGGGCTGTTCATTTTCTGCCCAGGCAGCCAGCACACACTGTGCAGGCTCTTTACTTGTCTGACCCCTGCCCCGGTGGGCCGACTGCCGCCCTGCCACGCAGCCCAGCACCACAGATCATTCAGCGGGGGCTCCCTGTACTCTTCCCAGCGCCATGATGTTTTGATGCCCTGGGGGACCATTCGAGGCAGCAGACCCCCTCAAGGAGATCATTGTAACACACAGGGACACCCAAACTACCCTGTGCGTCTGCGTCCTCAGGGGAGCATGCAGCCCCTACTAGCCAGGCACTTTTTGGGCCACGGGCTACACCCGGCCCCCCCTCGATGGTTCGCAGGAGCGTGTGGATCAGTGTCTGATGTTCTTCTGTTACTGACCTGTCTGATCACTGATTTCTCTTTGCATTGCTCTTCTGGTGTTGTTCTCTGATCATCTGACTTGCCTGCATATGGGATAGCTTTGGATTTCCCTTTTGCTGCCTTCACCTCATGCCGGTTCTGCTTCCCTTTCGGAACTTACTTGCACCTGGGCCATTACTGGACCTTCCCCTCATTCCCCATATCGTCCACCTGCCAACAACATCCTCCTTTATTTTGCCTGTGGTCCATAAACCCTCAGATGATTGGGGACTGATTATTTCCTCACTGACATACCTATCTCAATCCTCTTTCCCCTGATGGGTCTGCATTTGTAGGGTAGATGGGTACCCCTCCAGCCCTCCATTAGGTTCACCAGTATCTCAGGACTTACATCAGGTACGCCTACTTCTACAAGAGGGAGAAGCTGGAGGAGATACTGGGTTTACGATTGATTTAACCACCTCGTTGTTTTGTTTTTTTAGCTCAGAGAGTCTGCTGGGTACCATCGTCATCTGTGCCTGTATTCCTCCTCACCTTTTTGGTTATTGACTCTCATCTGTCCTTTCCCCAGTTTTGGGAAGTCATATGGTTTGTGAAGTCACAGGATTGTGAGGGCTGGTCATCCAGGCACCTCACAACTGTGGCCAGACATGCTGCATCGGGATCGTGTGTGTTAAAAGAGATTGATGGCTTCATAGTAAAATGTCTCGGGAGGATAGCTCGAAGCAAGAAAACACGGAGCAACACAGGTTCGATACCCAGGTCTGCACTTAGAAACCTCTGGGTATTAACCGCATTATAAATAACCAATCATATCATGTAACAAACTGCCCAGGCGACCTCCAAGAAAATTGCAACTGCCACAGTCTGGAGGTGGGGTGAAGAGCAGACTTTGAGTGTTGCCATGTGTCTTTCTGTGACAAGCGCATTATTCACTGGATAAGTGACATGGGTGATGAATGGGTGATGGCTGAGGGGATGGATGCAGGGCCTCTGGAACCACTGATACTGATCACTGCACAACCCGAGGTCATTGCCAAAAGGTGCATAGAAACACAGATTCCGTAAGATTGTTGGGAAAAGATCACAAATTGGGTATCCAGTAATAAAGTCACCTGGGAAAAGGCCGCGAGGGGATGACATTTCTCCAAATTTGCACTCCCACAAAAATGAAGCACTTTCCCCAAATTTTCTAGACCTGGAGTTAGAATAGTAATTATTACCCATCCTAGAATATGTAGGGAAAGGCTTTTAGGGGTGCATGGGACAAAATCCCCAACCTGGTGACTTTTTCTCAGGGGCCATTTTCACCTAGAACCCACACATTTTTTTAACTCCTTCTTAATCAGAGGGCGCATCACTCCATCTATGGAGGACTCTCTAACAGTACTTATACCAAAAACCAGGTAAGACCAGGAAGACTGTAGTTCATACAGACCCATAAGGTTACTAGTCTTTCCATCAAAGATTTTCCATTGAACATAAAATGCATCGAAAGTTATGCAACGAAAAATGTTCCATCGAATTGCCATACATTTATTTATATTTAATTTTTGTATTTGTAGCGTGCACTACAGCCCATAGGCATCGAGGCGCTATTACAGGAGAGAGTAGGGATGCTAGATTCAGGGTTACAAGGCATGCGGCCCAACAGCACATTTACTTAGTACATAAAGTGCAAAGTGTTTATGCATCGAAACCCTTTCATCGAACATCGAAACCCTTTCATCGAACAGGGTTTCGTTATGTAAACACTTTACATTTTTTGCATGGAAATTCGATGAAACATGCATAACGTTATAACGTTACAGGGAGGTGTCCAATGCTGAAATTAATAATTTTGACACTGGACAGCTCCCTGTAACTTGTGGTATGTATTGTTTACTGGGGGGAGGGTCCCCCATAACCCCCCTTAAACTCTAGGGGTCCTCTCCCCCTAACCCCCCAACCCCCATTAGAAAAATGTAACCCTTGTCCAGTGCTGAAATCTTTAATATATTTCAGCACTGGACAGCTCCCTGTAACTTGTGTTATTTATTGTTTATTGGGGGGAGTCCCCCAAAACCCCTCAACCCCCAGGCATCCCCCCTCCCCCCCAAACCCCATTTTCAAAATTTTCAAAAATGTAACCCTTGTCCAGTGCTGCAATCTTTAATATATTTCAGCACTGGACAGCACCCTGTAACTTGTGTTATTTATTGTTTATTGGGGGAGGGGTCCCCCCAAACCCCCTCAACATTCAGGGGTCTCCCCCCCATCCCCCACAAATCCCATTTTCAAAAATGAACTCTTTCCTCCACTCATTGAATTTCCAACCCAAACATACATCTATTTTAAAGGTATGTTTGAGTTGGAAATCCATCGAAATTCATTCAATGAATATGCATTTCGATGGAAATGCATTTCAATGGATAATTTTCATTGGATTTTAATTCAATTAAACATTTTTGATGGAAAGACTGGCTACCACGCATAACGTTAATGAACAATGACATGTAGATCTTTTCCAAAATCTTGTCAGGCAGGCTCGCTGGGATCCTGCCTGAACTGGTGCACCATGAACAAACAGGTTTCATCCCGGGCGTCACCACCCAAGATAATATCTGGCAAAAACTCAACCTCATTGAATGTGCTTCAAGGGAGGGGGTTCAATTGACGGTCGTCTCGCTAGATGCTCCCAGAGCGTCTGACCTACTCAACTGGGGGTACATAGGCAGGACGCTGGCCCACTACAGATTCGGACGGAAGTATACGAAATGGTTCTTAGCCAATTACAAGCAAACCACCACGTCCCTGAGAATAAATGGGATACGGTCTCCGAAGCTCGAAATTTCATGGGACACTCGCCAGGGCTGCCCTCTGTCTCCTTTAATAGTTTATTTGCCTTGTCAATGGAGCCGTTTGCCACCAGGATCCACGTCCTTTATCACTGTCTGTCTTTGTCCGTGACAAATCCTAAGAGCGAGCTTGGGAAACTACAAAAAAGGATGACGAAATATATATGGCTGAGGAAAAAGCCTTGATTAGCAAGGAGGGTCATGCTCCAGGGGGTCCCTAGCGGTGGCCGTGGCATCCCAGACATCTCCAGGTACTGCCTAGCAGTGCAACTGTCCCACTCTTTTGCATGGCAAGAGACTGACAACCCGCCCTGTAGGAATCAAATAGAGGTGACATTCAGCTCAGTTACTCTCTCAGCACTGCCCTGCCTCATGCCGGTTCACCATATCTTAGACTCCCACTGGAATCCACCAAAAATACGGTTCACTGCTGGCAGAGGGGGGTACGACAGTGGGGAAGCAGTAGTACCCTGGGCCCTCTCACCCCAGTTTGGGACAAACCGGATTTCATGCCAGGGATTGGATCAGCAGGGTTCCATAGATGGCAGGAGGGAGGCTTGGCACAAGTGAAAGATTTCTTTAACAATGGGGCACCCCTATCCTTTGACGAATGCAAAGCAAAGTTCTGTCTCACGGAAACTGAAAGGTTCGGGTACACTCAGCTCCGGCACTGGATGTCACAACGCAAAATAAAAGCACACGTTGGAAGTGAGCTTAATGCATTAGAACATGCCCTCACGACAGCGGCACCTAAGGGAAAGAACTCAACCTTATACAAGCTCCTAGAGAGAGTCGACCCCACGAAGAAAAAAAAGTACATGCTGAAATGGGAAAAGGACCTGGGGAGAGAGCTTGGGGCGGAAGAATGGAATCAGATCTGGACCTGCATGTTCCAAAGCTCTAAATGTGTCACGAACAAGGAAGGGGCCGTGAAAGTGTGTTACAGGTGGTAGGTACTTCACACCAGAGATTCTGAACAAGTAACCCAGCGCTGTCACAACAGTGCTGGAGGGATTACAAAGCCACGTGATTACTCATACACCCCCTCTGGTTCTGCCAAAGATCAGCCCAATTCTGGAAGGAGTATCTAGTGCAGATTTGACACATTACGGGGCTAACAATTCCTTGGGACCCGGGGATATTACTGTTGGTAGACACAGGGATGAGGCCTTACCATTGACAGGTTGCATAACAGATCTAATCATCCACGTTCTCACGGCAGCAATGATCACTATCGCCCACCTCTGGAAGTGCGTGGAGGGGTCGGCGATCACTATGTGGTGGGTGAAACGCTGGGATACAGCAGTAGCAGAGAAAATCACAGCTGTGCACCTGGGAAATATGGGGAAATTCCGCACCATTTGGTCCTCCTTCCTTGGGTATGCAGAACGGTCCCCAGTGCTAGTGCGAAAACCACCAATCCTCTGGTGGTGCTCGACAAACTAACCCTCGGACGATGGGAAATGGTGCCTTGGGGAGAGGACCTGGACCTACTTGAGACGGGGCAGTTTCCAGGCTGCTAGTTGTCCCAACTGAAACAGAGGTGGAAGGTGAACCTAGTAATGTGCGTAAGAAAAGACATTGCAGTATATGTGCTTGCAAAGTGACTGTTGCTACTGTTACCTATCACCTCCCCAGCTTATGTTGTAGTTTTCGTTTATTTGTGTTATGTCTGCTTGGTTTTAACTTTGAAAAGGAAAATAAAGATAATATTGAAAAAAATGAAAAAAAGGACCCACAAATTGTTTATTATATTTTCAGAGAAACGTCAATCTGGTAAAAATCCAATTATAAGGGAGCAGGGAAAGATGCTATTCTGGTATAACTGATTTTCTTATGGAATTAAATATCTCTGTAACCTGCAGGGCACAGATGAATGGATACCCTTTGGAGACCTGAACAGGCAGAGAGGGACAATGCGTTGCACATGAACTGACAACACAAGACTTATGCTCAATCGTGCTTTTGTATAAGACATTGGAAAGTGGAACAGTTGCAAACATTTGTCTAGCCTCAGGCAACATTGATAACTACCACCATGGCCTCGAAGATCTGCAAGCAACTGAGTGGTTCATCTCAAAATGCTGGGACACTATTTGGTCACATTTTCTAAACTACAATCAGGAGAAAGATACCTGGGGAAGATGCTGTCAAAATATTGTCTTTATGCTACTGGACTGGTTTGTAAGAATTTTCCAGAGTAAAAGGTGACGCTGGTCAGTGCTGGTGGTGTGCACTCCAAACAGTAAGTTTAGATTGTATATTCTGGGCCTGGTTTTAAATACCCCCCATTGTAAGAAACATTGATACTTTCGACGAAGGAGATGCTCTATTCTAATCCTGGTGGATAATCCATGGGTTTACATGGATAACTACATGAGCGATTCATGTGGTTCTCTGCTACCCTCTCTGTTTAAATGCACATGAACATGATGTTACATGCTATTAACTCTCACTGTAGACTTGCGCTGATTCCTACTTTACAGTAACTCAATGCATTCTGGCACACTTTTCCTAAGATGTCACTGTTTATTCCTTAACCAACACTATTGTTGTGTTACCACGTGAAATAATGGTATGTTATGAATTTGTATGTATATGCAAAAAGAAAATGGAGACAAAAAAGTAGCAAACGGACATATAGCTGCCCTCTCAGCCATATCTTGAACATGGAGGGGTCCATTTATGCATCTTTTTTCTTGTTTGACCTCTGCAGGTCGCTGGAGAGACCTGGGCTGCCTTGGAAAAATATTTATTATTCAATTTGCAGAATTTTATTTGTTTAACAAAGGGTTTATGGATTAATTTCCATCTTAAGATGGCTGCCGCCAGTACCTCTAACAGGATGCACCTCAATTGCGTAACTCCAGGTCACAGGGTTTATCATATGAATAAGTGTGCCGAGGTTTCCTTCCTGCTGCCCTCCTCCCCTATGCCCACGTTCTCTTCACCTGAGCTGTTGGATTCGCTGGTTTCCTGGAGGCGTCGCCGGGTGAGGTAGTCTCTTTTCTTTTTGGGATGCACTTGCTTGTCACGGAGAGAAGCCACAGTGACAGCTAAGGAACAGCTGTCCTGTGGCTCCCCTTCCGGAATCAAGCCGGAAAGGGAAAAAACCCCAGAGGGAAAAACCCTTGATGAAGGACAGGCTCTTCTTTAGAAGTCAAATCCCCACTGGTGCTGACTGGAGGAGGTGGAGAAAGTTCCAACCGGAGGAAGTAAGGAGCGATGTCACAGAAGGTAAATTGCAGTCCAGTAGATGGAGATTCTGGACGAGTGAAAAGGAGTAGAAGACTCCACCGGAAGAAGCAACCGTCCTTATTGTGCAGGGAGGAGAAGGAGGCGGTGAATGTACCAGGTCCAGAAGCGCCAGAAGCAGGTAAGGGCACTACGGAGACCCGGGAAAAAGTAAAAGACTCTGAGGGTGAGAGAAAAGAGAGAGAGCGAGCGAGAGATAGCGAGAGAGAGAGAGAGAGAGAGAGAGAGAGAGAGAGGGAGGAAGAGAGGCTCCGTCGAGCCGGAACCGAACTCGAGAGAAAAAGGTAAATACGCCAGGCACGGCAGAGAGCCGTAGAGAGAGGAGGAGCAGAGGAGGGAGGAAAGCACAACAGTGCAAAAGTATCGCCGAAGCGAAATAGTTAGTAACTGGCAGAACCGAAGGAAGCCAGAAACACCAAGCGAGAGGAGCCCGGAAACAGGAAGCGTCCTGAATCGAGGGTTGCAATGCAATGCATCTCCTGTGGGCGGAGCTTAAATACTGCATGGAGCGGTGCGTAAGAAAACAAAAGAGGGACTAAAACCCTCTATGTCGGTTTCGCCAATTCCAATGAGCAAGAATCCGCCAATCTCGTCCTCTGCCATAACGGCGGATGACAGTATGCCCCCTCCTAGATCGCAACCAACCCGAATTCCCGGGGTGTAAGCGATGGAACTTGGCGAGCAGCTGAGGAGCATTTATCTGAGAAGCCGGTTCCCATGAGTCCTCCGACTCTGGGTACCCCTTCCAGGATAAAAGATATTCCAGCCTGCCTCGAGAGAACCTGGAGTCCCTGATGGCTGAGACCTCATACTCATCTGGTCCAGGATAGGGAACCAGAGTTTGCCGAGACTGCGATCTTCGGTAAGAATCTGGGACGTGAGATTTGAGAAGGGAAGAGTGAAAAACAGGATGAATGCATTTGAGAGAAGGGGGAAGCTGTAGATGGTAGGCCACAGGGTTAATCTTCGAGAGAATAGAGAAAGGACCCAGAAACCTAGGAGACAGTTTAGAAGGCCTCACCCACTTAGGCAAGAATTTGGTTGATAGCCACACCTTGTCCCCTGGTGACCATGTAGGGCACTCCTTGCGATGTCGGTCTGCTTTCTTCTTATTCTGCTTCCTGCTGTTTTCCAATTTTAGTATGGCAGAACTCTGAGCCTCTTGGATGTTTCGAATAACCTCCTCCGCAGCTGGGGAGTTAGAGAATTGTGGAACATTAGGAATGATAAATCGAGGGTGAACCCCGTAGGTGCAAAAAAAAGGAGACATTCCGGTGGCAGAATGTTTGGCATTATTGTAAGAGTGTTCCGCTGTGGGAAGTAGAGAGACCCAATTGTCCTGGTGTTGGGTGATGAAGCACCTAAGATACTGCCCCAGAGTGGCGGTGAGTCTTTCGGTTTGGCCGTTGGTTTGTGGATGAAATCCCGAGGACAGTGCTCTCTCTATTCCTAATCGTGCACAAAACGCCATCCAGAATTTTGAGATAAACTTACTGCCTCGATCCGAGATTACCTTGTCCGGCAGGCCGTGAAGTCGGAAGACATCTCGTGCAAAGGTCTCTGCCATATTAGTGGCTGTGGGAACTCCCGGAAGGGGTGAAAAATGCACCAATTTGGAAAAAGTGTCCACTGTAACCATTATACAGGTACACGCCTCGAAAACTGGGAGGTCCATTATAAAGTCCGTGGAGATGAGCCCCCACGGTCGAGTCGGAAGTTCCGCTTGTGTGAGGAGACCTAAGGGCTTGCGTGAGGCATATTTAGATCTGGCACAGACCGGACACGAACTGACATACTGCAGTATTTCCTTTCTCATACCTGGCCAAAGGAAGGACCGTGAAAGGATTTCTAGGGTGGTCTCTGCCCCTCGATGTCCTGCTAGGCGAGAATCATGACCCCAATTCAAGATCCTCTTGCGCAGTGGTCTTTCTGGGATGAACAACCTCTTCTTATAGAATAACCAGCCATCTTTGACTTGAAAGTCAGAATCTGAGGAGAGCTGGGGCAGGTGATTCATGGTAGCGGTCTTCACGTCTTGGAGAAAAGAACCTATCATCGCCAAGATCTGATTACGGTGGAACATCGGCTCAGCCTTGATCAATGCTCGTTCGTTGTGGGAGTCCTTGCGAGACGATGCGTCCGCCAGCTGATTATGAGTTCCCGGAAAATAGGTGATCTGGAAGTCATACTGAGAAAAAAGATAGGCCCATCTTGCCTGTCGGGAGTTAGCACATTCCATCTCTTGTAATGCCTTCAGGTTCTTGTGGTCAGTTCGGATTAAGAATTTGTGTCTGGCCCCCATGAGGAGGTGTCGCCATTCCTCGCATGCCAATTTCATGGCGAGCAATTCTTTTTCCAGAACAGAGTAGTTTAGTTGGCTGGGAGAAAGCGTCTTGGATAGGTATGCCACCGGGTGTTCCATTTCCTGTACCTTCTGTAGCAGAACTGCCCCTATGGCAATGGCTGAAGCATCTGTTTCCAAGATAAACGGTAAGGATTGATTGGGATGCTGTAGAATGGGACCGGAACAAAAAAGACCTTTGAGATGACCAAAACTCCTTTCTGCCGCGGTAGACCAGGAAAAGGGGAGAGCTTCTTTCTTGAGTAGTCGCGTTATGGGGTAAACGACTTCCGAGAAATTGGGGATAAACCTTCGGTAGTAATTAGAAAGACCTAGGAACCTTTGGACCTCTCGACCCGAGGTGGGGGTTGGCCAATCTAGGATTGCCCGGACCTTGTCCTGATCCATAGCAATCCCCTCTTCCGAAAGAATATACCCCAGGTAGTGCACCGTGGGAACTGCAAACGTGCATTTTTCTGCCTTGACCTTCAATTTGTTCCTTTGTAGACGATCTAACACTTGTCTGACCTGTTCGATATGAACCTCCATGTTGGGAGAAAACACCAGGATGTCATCCAGGTAGATGATGACTGAAAGAGATAGCAAATCGGAAAACAATCGGTCCATGAACCTCTGAAATGCAGCTGGTGCGTTGACTAGCCCAAACGGCATTACCTGGTATTCATATAGGCCGAAAGGGGTGCGAAAGGCTGTCTTCCACTCGTCTCCCTTGGTGATGCGGAGCAGATGATAAGCATTCCGAAGATCGAGTTTAGTGAAAACTTTGGCACCTTGTACAGCCTCAATAATGTCCAAAATGAGAGGCATGGGATACCTATCCCGAATAGTGACCTTATTGAGACCCCGGTAATCAATACAGGGACGGAGCTCCGTGGTGTCTCGTTTCTTGATGAAAAACAGGGGGGCACCTGCTGGTGATTTAAAAGGTCGTATGAATCCGTTCTTCAAATTTACGTCTAAGTACTGTCACAGGACCTGTTTCTCCGTCTGAGTGAGGGAAAACATCCTACCAAACGGAACCAGGGCGTTGGGTTCCAGATCGATAGAACAGTCTTCTGGCCGATGAGGTGGCAGACTGGCATGGGGGCATTCTTGGAAGACTTCCGAAAACCCTGAACAGAAACTGGGTAGGACGTGGATACCAATGTGGTTTTCTGTGCGTATCTTTACCGGCTGTAGATCACCCCTACTTTCCAGCGGAAAACAGTTGGAAGTACAGTATGGGGAAGTGAAGCTCAGTTGATTCTCCGTCCAGTTTATCAACGGATTGTGTCTGCGAAGCCAAGGAATGCCTAGAATGATGGGAAAATGGGCTGCTCTGATGATGTCAAAATACAAAACCTCTGTGTGATGGTTAATGGTAAGAGAGAGACCCTCTGTGGTATGTGTGATGAGGCCAGAGGACAATGGTGAGCCATCCACACCTTCCACTTTCTGTCCTTCTTTCCGGGCCACCCTGAGAAGACCCACCTTGTCGGCCCATAGGGTGTCTATAAAGTTCCCAGCTGCTCCGCAGTCCGATAAAGCTAGAGTCTGTACTGGTCTGCCCTCAATGTCAAGGTGAACCGGTATTACCATGAGTCTAGAGTCTTCCTTAGATTCGGAGGAGGAAACAGAGAGGGAGACATAGGGACGATGATGAAAATCTGGAGACCCCCGGTCGCTGGTCCCTACTAGCGCCGGGGGGAAGCGTTTCCCGAACTCTTGCCTGGCAACGCAGTGCATTCTTTCAGAAGATGTTGGTTTGAGCCACAGTAGGCACAAAGTCCTTTCTCACGTCTTTGGCGTCTTTCAGCAGCTGACAGGGGGGCCCTGGTAGCACCGATCTGCATCGGTTCATCCGAAGAGGGAGCAGCAGGATGACTGGGAGAAGTGTGCGTAGAGGGGTCAGGAAGGAAACCTCTTTGCTTTCGGCGTTCTGATCTTCTTTCTTGCAGATGAAATTCGATGTGAAGGGCAGCAGCAAGCAGATCCGAGAAAGTGGGTGAGCGTGGGGATCTGGCCAGCTCATCCTTCATTTCCTCCTTCAAACCTCTCCTAAAGATAGCATATTGGGGAGTCTCTGGCCAACCCGCTCCGGCTGCTAAGGTCTTAAATGAAGAGATGTAGGACAGAACATCTAAAGAGCCCTGCTTGGCGTCCAGTAATTCCTCACAGGCTGTAAAGGATAATTCTGGCCGCTCGAAAGTTTGCTTAAGTAGGGTTTGAAACCCGGCAAAATCCTGGAGGATGGGGTTCCCACTGGTTACTAATGGAGTCGCCCAGGACAATGCATTGCCAGTCATGTTAGAAATTAGGAAACCCACCTTGGCTTGATCGGTAATGAAAGTACGAGGCTGGAAGGTGAAATAGACCATACAGGCCTCTAAGAATTCTCTCACCTTCTTAGGAGAGCCATCAAACTTCCCCGAGGACAAAGCCATGGGAGGTAATTCGGGAGGAGGGGCCGGTTCCCTGGCCGACACCATCTGTTTGAGTAGAGCATTTTCAGTCTTAACTCCTTGCAGTTCCTGGGACATGGCCTGAAAGGCCTGCCACAATTTCTGTACTTGTTCCTCCGCGGACATTTTTGAACTTGTGGGCGTTGCAAACTGTGCCGAGGTTTCCTTCCTGCTGCCCTCCTCCCCTATGCCCACGTTCTCCTCACCTGAGCTGTTGGATTTGCTGGTTTCCTGGAGGCGTTGCCGGGTGAGGTAGTCTCTTTTCTTTTTGGGATGCACTTGCTTGTCACGGAGAGAAGCCACAGTGACAGCTAAGGAACAGCTGTCCTGTGGCTCCCCTTCCGGAATCAAGCTGGAAAGGGAAAAAACCCCAGAGGGAAAAACCCTTGATGAAGGACAGGCTCTTCTTTAGAAGTCAAATCCCCAATGGTGCTGACTGGAGGAGGTGGAGAAAGTTCCAACCGGAGGAAGTAAGGAGCGATGTCACATAAGGTAAATTGCAGTCCAGTAGATGGAGATTCTGGACGAGTGAAAAGGAGTAGACTCCACCGGAAGAAGCAGCCGTCCTTACTGTGCAGGTAGGAGAAGGAGGCGGTGAATGCACCAGGTCCAGGAGCACCGGAAGCAGGTAAGGGCAATACGGAGACCTGGGAAAAAGGAAAAGACCCTGAGGGTGAGAGAAAAGAGAGAGAGTGAGCGAGAGATAGCGAGAGAGAGAGAGAGGGAGGAAGAGAGACTCTGTCAAGCCAGAACCGAACTCGAGAGAAAAAGGTAAATACGCCAGGCACGGCAGAGAGCTGTAGAGAGAGGAGGAGCAGAGGAGGGAGGAAAGCACAACAGTGCAAAAGTATCGCCGAAGCGAAATAGTTAGTAACTGGCAGAACCGAAGGAAGCCAGAAACACCAAGCGAGAGGGACCCGGAAACAGGAAGCGTCCTGAATCGAGGGTTGCAACGCAATGCATCTCCTGTGGGCAGAGCTTAAATACTGCACGGAGCGGTGCATAAGGAAACAAAAGAGGGACTAAAACCCTCTATGTCGGTTTCGCTAATTCCAATGAGCAAGAATCCGCCAATCTCGTCCTCTGCCATAACAGCGGATGACAATAAGTTACAATCGTAACTGGAACCAATTGGCTGAATTCGCATTGGTCAAGAGCAGGAGCCGTCCCTTCGCAGGAGTCTCTCCTGGGTCCTAGCCTGTCTGCACCCATCATTATCCTAGATGTGCTCTGAAAAGGGCTAATGAACAAAGTTCCAGAGGTAACCGTAGTAACTCATTTCCTGATTTATGAAAACTCTGCCCCCTAAAAAACATTTTTACTCCACACATGACAGGTATTTTATCCGAAGACCCTTTCTTAGCTCTTCCTAGCCCAATCACACCATACAAATTTGCTAAACAGCCTTCAAACCATAATCAATGACATATCTATGGGTAAAAATAAAATCATTATCAGAGATCACATATTCGATTTAAACTTTAGACATATTCAGTGTCACACACACATGGCTCCATGATGGGACTGGCCATACACTGAATAACATTCGTCATCATACTTATAAAGCAACACTCAAGAGTCTCCAGCCAAAGGGTGGTGTCACCATACTATTTGCCAACATGCTTACCATCAAACAACAACACCTACACAATAGAAAAACAATAGAAAAACATTCACATTCTTCAGATGAAATGTGAAATCACATGTAATGTCCCCTTAGATATATTATGATATAGGCCACCAGCAAAGTGTACAGAATTTGTCGATGATTTAACAGATGTAGTTTGACTTGCAATACCACGTCTACAATTATTTGTATTGCAGGGGATTTAAATTTTTTGATTAGAGCAGATAGATTTCCCTAAAATGCAATGACTACTACATTTGTGAGATAGTCTGGGTTTATCCCAGATAGCCAATTCCCCTGCCCATGTTCTAGGACAAACTCTAATCTGCATCTTTGTATCATCCACAGATTTCTCTGTGGACTCTCCTCTGACCTTTCTTTGGACAGCTCAGCTCGGACTTTCTTTTAACATTGCTTACAAAAAAAGCCTTAAATATACCCATCAAAAGTGTAACAAAATTCCTATTAGAAAAAGGTTGGCGATTACCACTTGTGCTATTGCACCAGTGATGGTTCCCATGGCACACCATGTCTAAAACACATCTAACCGCCAGTTTCCTAATACATTTCATAATACATCATCATCTGCTATTGACTTTGTGGTCCTATCAAATTTGCATCTGAAAATAAAATAAACAAAAATCGATCATGGAATTCCATCACCTTATTCAATGAAGAGCTGCAGTTTTTATGAAATCTCTCAAGACCTTTTATTTTACCTGAATGGGTTACAATTATTTATTAATCTGCTGTTTCTGTGTTTTGTCTTTTTATTCTTTATGTGCCTGCCATTTTAACTAATAGTTTTTTATGATATTATTGATGTTTTTATTCTGAATGCAAAAAGCCATTACTTTATGGAATTCCTTCTGGGAAAAAGCATTTCAAAAGGGTATTTAAGGTTGTAGATAATCTTCGTTTGACAAAATATCTTGATCATGACATCAGGACATCAACTCTTTCCAACATCTCTGTGATGAGATAGAAATTCATGTTAAATGCCCTGTCCCAGAGGTTAAATAAAAGTGTATCTTTCTATTCTATGTGAATTTACATTGCAATCAGAAAAACAAATTCACAGTCTTGCTGCAAATTCAAATAATTCTGTCTCCCGTCACGACTGAGGTCTAGTAAAGGTAATAAAGTAATGTTTGCAGCCATAGAGGGTCTACTTAGAATCATCATGAACACCTCCCATAACACTGAACACTTATCAGAGACATTCAAGTACACATCAGTCCTCCCGTGTTTAAAAAAAGAGTATTCCAACATTCTTTTATCAGCAAACCTGTTCAGTCATCCATCAATTTAGACAAAGGAAATGGAACCTGCTAAAATTCTTAATGACATGCAGGTGTGCTTCTGGCTACAGCACTGGAATAGTGGTCACTTCAATGGTTGACAGCACCCGGAGGATGGTTGATGTCTGCTGCGTAGATACCTTGGTATTATTAGATCTCTGAGCTGCCTCTGACACCATCAACCACACCATCCTCATGGGTCAACAGCTACGCTTCTCTTCTCTGATCCAGTTCCTTCCTGGCTGAAACACTTCGTCAGAACACATCACAATCACTGGCTGTGTGTTCTCTTGAATCTTCATCTCTAAAGAGTCCCTGGGGCATTCTTCGAGGCAGGGGTTTGCAACCCGAAGCTCTCGAGATATTTTGGACTATGACTTGCATGATTCTTCACAATTGAATGTGCTCCATAGGGCTGATGGGAGTTGTAGTCCAAGACATCTAAGGAGACACAATTGCAGACCCCTGCTTTAAGGAGATACCATCCATCCATTATTGTTTAAGTGCTATCTTCAACCATCACAAAACATCCTCCTGAATTTGGTATTCATTTTTATAATTATGCCAACACTCAAATCCTACTGCATTTAGATGGGGCATCGTCATTATCTCATTCATCTTTCTCTTTGGGTCTATCCACTATTAGTAAATGAATGAGTGGTAATTCCCTAAATAGAACCATAAATGACATCCTTGCATGTGGTTCACATTTGATTGGAATCCAACTTTTTGGCAGGCCATTCTTGGCATGCCCTCCAATTCAGTGAATAAAGTTCTCAATCCAGGTATTAGCAATGATAGTAAAATTTCCCTTGCCCCTCGGGTCAATAAGGTGGTTGACACCTGTTTCAGTCCAATTCGCCAACTCAGGAATTTCGACCATCCCCACGATGGGTTTGGGCTAGCCTGGGTTTTACATTTTTTTGTCTTCATTATATGGAATAATGGTAGCCCAACCACAGGAACATGTGTGGGGCCAATCCACACACATTTTCATATGCTCACACGATGACAAAAGCATAGACCTGTGTACTCTGGGTGGACACCGCCTACAGGCACAGTCCCCCGTGTCATATTTAGTTGGCATGTGACAGCCAGGAGTACACTATGTCCTCTCAAGGAAGGGGGAGGTACAAGCCTCCCCCTGCCATAGCCAGCCTGATTAACTAACAAGGGCTACATGGATCTGCCTTGCACTTTTGTTCTGCCCTGTAGCTGGTGGCAGCAATTAACATACCAATTTGAGGGTACCTCAAACAGGCCCACATGGGGCCTGGCTGGGGAGGTTAACAATGAAGAAAGGAAACCCCAACAACCTGTCATTTGTAACTGTGTCAACCTGAAGCCAGCTCCTGCCCTCATTGTCAGTGAGAGTGAACTTTCATGCCTGGGACTGCGTGTTTACAGTAAGCCTCCCAGGCAGGGGGACCCCATTTATCAGGTAAGAGAATGTGGTTTGCAGGAGCCCCAGCATTTGGTCTTGCCGCAGTTTCAACGGAGACCTGCTGCTTTAATCAGGAGCCACAGAGAAATCCATTTACCAGAGAGACTCTTTGATCAGCAAAAGACAGGAACATAGGAAGGACTTAGTATCGCCAGTTTTCATCCCCTTACCTTTTGTGTTGCAAAGCAGTTTGGTTATGACCTTGTGCATACAGGGGATTGTTGGTGAGGACCCCAGGATTGGTTCCTTAAGGTAGGCTTCGCCTAAACTAATCACAGTGACCCGTTTGGCTTTAAAAGAGGGCTGAGCCCCTCTTTTGCAGATCATCTGAAGACTTCACTTGAAGTAACAAAGAAGAACTCAACCTTGGACTCTAGCTGAAAGTACAGTCTGCTTTACATCTTCTGCCAGTGAAGGAAGGCTGGGATTTCCAAAGAGGGAAGCAATATCCCTCCCCTGAACATCTCCCAGGGAACAGAGGGAGATAAAGAACCCAAAGGATTCTCCAGCCACTCCAGAACCAGTTCCCAGCCAGCACACAGTGTGCCCTGCGAGGCTCTGCAGTAAGCTTCCTAGGTAGGAAACGTCAGAAGGTCTCTAAACCTACAACCAACAACAAGGCAGCTGCATGTAACACAGTCCTCAGCTTTGGGCCGCCCACCTTAAAGGACGACACAAGCCCATTGAAGAAGCTGGGAGAAGTGTCTCGACGAGCATCTACCGACATCCGACTTAAAGGAGAGCCAGTCGAGTTCCTCGAGCTGCAACCGACTACGACGCTGACCGCTGTCAAGCTGCAGTTGCTTAAAGACATCCGAGACATCTCGACCAGTGCTTCAGAACCGCCAATCAGCACTGAGACAATGATTCCTGACCCCCAGCCACCGCGTAGGCCAGCCTGCAGCCGTTCGTCCTACTCCATTCGCTGAACCATCTTGCTGCCTGATACCCGCAGCTGACTCCCATCCTGAACTTTGTCACAGAAGCCTACTCCACCCTGCCAAGCACAAAGAACACCTACAGCACAAGGTACATTGTGGTTCTGTCTCCCTGGTCCTTCCCAGAAGGCCACTAGAGACAATTTAAGACCTATTGCTCCGTTTGTGCTAAAGCCAAGTAACCTTAAACTGTTGTGATTATTAACCTTAGCGACTACGCTCCTGTCAGTATCCAGAGTGCATCCCTTTTCCTTCTTTGAAACTGTCTGTCCTCTGCATTCCTTTACAGGGTGGGTTGTATTTCTTAAGTGTTGCTAGAACTGTCTTTCATGATATAAATAAAGTAGATATTTTTTTGATACAACCTTGACTGGACAGTCCCTTTTATCATTGGGTAATAATTGTATTTTTGCTGTGTTGCAATTCACCAACGGTCCATGACCTTTCAGAGATAAGCCTGTTGCTCCGTCCACATTACCAGAATTGGACAATGAGATTTATAATGTGCTTGTTATTCCAATCTGTTCAGATCCCTTCTGGTGTACTAGAGGTGTGGGGCTGATTGATGGTCTAGAAACCGATATTCACTGCTGAACCACTGGTTACCCCGGAAGTTGATTAGTCACACAGTGGCTGTGTGTTCTCTTGAATCGTCATCTCTGAAGAGTCTCTGGGACATTCTTTGAGGCAGGGCTGATGGGAGTTTTAGACCAAAACATCTGAGGGGACAACATTGCAGACCCCTACTATAAGGAGATACTGTCTCTCCATTGTTTTTTAAGCCCTACCTTCCTTCAAGCATCACAAAACCTCCCCCTGAATTTGGTATTCATTATTATAATTATGACAACACTCAAATCCGATTGCATTTAGATGAGGTGTCATCATTATCTCATTCATCTTTCTCTATGGGCCTATCCACTATTAATGGATGGATGAGTGGTAATTGCCTAAATACAATGGTAACTGATGTCCTTGTATGTGGTTTACATTTGATTGGAATCCAACTTTTTAGCAGGCCATTCTTGGCATGCCCTCCAATGCAGTCATTAAAGTTCACAATCCAGTTATTACCAATGACTGTCAAATGTCCCTTGCCCCTCGGCTAAACAAGGTGGTTCGCCAACTCAGGAAACACTTTCATTTATTTACCTTCAGTCCTCAAGTTCAGTTGACAAGTGCATTGGTAACATCGCAACTTGGTTAGTGAAATTCATCCTATTTGGTTCCTCCCAACTATTTACATGCAAAACCTAAGATGATTCATATTTCACCAGCCACAATCTTATTGAAACTTCAATGGAAATCCCACACCTCAGCCATACTTAAAGAGTTGCACTGGTTTCCAGTTGCTGAAAGAGTTCTATTTGAGGCCCTTTGTTTAGTTCATATGCCCTGCATCACAAAGGCCCTGACACCCCTAAAAAATAAAGATACAAATATGTTCCATATGGTTCCCTCCATTCAACCAAGGTTAACTGCACTATCCCCCTGAAGTTCTGAATAGTTAATTAGGGCAGCTTTTTCTCTGCCTAGGCAGACAGTCTATATTGTTATGTGTCAGGAAAGATAGTTATCAGTCCTTTATAAAGCAGCTGGTAACTTAGCTTTTACCAGAAAAGATATGAATAATCATCAGGCTGTTTTTACTTGACTGGTGTTCCTTTCACTAGTCTCATTAGGCTTTATTTCATTTATGGGTGTCAAGAATCAAGCTTCCCTTTGGGACATAAGCGGTGCTATACAAAACTAATTCATCCTACTTTGACTATGAAGTTCTGTCTGGAAGGAGTAAGGGCGAGAGGAGTATGTTTATTTTTGGGGATCCAAAATATGTCTGCATTAACTTTTCCTCCGTTCACCGTATGGCATGAAACATTCCAAAGAAGACATGTAGTCCACTCTATTGTTTGCAATGTTTTGTGAAGTTCCTTCTCGAGATGGGGGAGTTATATATATACACATATATATATGGGTGAAAATAAAAAAAATCCCATTCAAACAACTAAAGGGATTTTAGCTGCATGGGCCTGATTGCAAATTTAGACACAAGGTTGGGTGATGGGCCACTGTGCTTGGAGCACATGTTGAGGGGTGAGTCCATTGCATGGACTGGTAAGAAACCCTACATATAAATCAGGAGGCAAAGCAGTGCTAGATCTAGAAACATATAACAAATACCTTTCCAATAAAGAAGAGTCTCGGAACACTACCAGATCCTACAGTGAGACACTGGGTTTGCTATATGTGCACTTATTCAAAAGCTGAAGAAAGATTAGATATGTGTATATTTTGATAAAGGAACCCTATAAGGGTAGAGCCAAACAGGCCATAGATAATGCTGGCCTCATAAATGTGGGTGTCCTAGTTTATGACTTCCCACACTAGGCTAGGGAGTGGTCGAATGTCACCTTGTGACTCTGAGTGGGAAGGGTCTAGGGGATGGCCCAATTCCTGAAAAAAAGAAGGTCTTTTAGGAGTGCTTCTTAATCACTGGTTACACAACACAAGTGCTGCAAGACACTGTAAGACAAAGTTGAATGCAAGATGGGCAGTTTGTTCAATGCCTGGATTGCAAGGTCAGAGAGTTTAATGGCCGCAGCCAAAGCCCATCTGAAATGGTAGAAATTAGCCGGAAGGGAGAAACCCCAAGTGCTGTGTAGCAGAAACTGACTCCATTCTAGATTGTCTGTTTGGGAATGACCATCCTGATCCCAAAATAATTGTAGCAGTCATCTAGATCTAATGCCAAGGAAGCATCCAGATAAAAAGTGCCTGAAGCCATGGGCCATGACGTTCTTCCTGCTGGAGATGAGAAGCTGGGAACCCTGAAAGTGACTAGTCCAGATCCCAAGCCCATTGAGGCACATGCCCTTGTGGCTGAGGGCCCAGTGGCCACTGATGTGCCTTCTGTAGTGTTCAGGATTTAGTAATGTCAGCGTTGCTGCTGCCACAAAATGGAACCTAAGATGGAGGACATAGTAGTTTCAGGCCTCAGGGGCCTCCCAGAACTGACTGTGTTACCCTCAGCTGCCGGCCTAAATCAGGCCAACCGCAGAGATGCTGTTCAATGCTAGTAGGTCTATAAAATCGGGAAGAGGAACAGGCTTAGGGTGAGGCCCCTGGGTTCTTCAAGGTGTACTCAGAGAATGACACAATTCGAGAGACCACGTGGGTGGCCGGTGTCCACCCACTTATTTGAGAGGACAGACACCGCCCCACTTGTGTTTTTAAGGATTAAAAAAAAATTAAAAAAAGAAAAAAAAAAAATATATATATATATATATATATATATATATATATATATATATATATATATATATATTTCTTTCACACAGCTTCCTTCTTTTTCTGCAGCCAGAAATAAAGCCCAGACCATGCGTTTGGAAGGCAACACACTTAACCATGAGACTAGATGAGGTTTGTATAACAACCTATTAACATGACTCCCATGTTCATTTCCTGTGACTTCACTCTCCAACGCGTTTGTCATATTCCCCCCACTTTTTTATTTAGGTCTCAACCCCTGACTGGAAGTATGACCTCCTGTACAGTGAGCCCAGGAATTCTGAAGAAGGGAGCGACCAGAGATGAATTATTCCCCAATACCAAAGGAGGTTCCTACTGAACTCGGCTCACTTCATTCCTTTCACAGGTCATGTAGGAGTGGCCAAGACAATGGACAGGTTGTCTTCCCAATTGTACTGGCCTCAGATGGGTGTAAAAATCAAGGAAGGTGTGTGCGCCTGTTGTACTTGCCAAGCTTCTGACAGGGGAACAAAGGCCCGCTTTGTTGCAATTCAAGTAGTTGGGCAGGCTGAAACATGTGTCTGGGGCTGCTTGGTGCTCTTGTTCAGAGGAGAATTGCCTAGCATTTCGGTGCTGGACTGCCCTTGTGGATGGGGCAAAGACTGATGTGCAAATTGATATTTCTCCTCTGTGAAAGGTACAGTCAGGTAAAACGTGGTTGTAGCCCCTCCCGAGTGGGCAACTTCCTGTAGAACAGGTTATTTGGCCGCGTTTGTTCTCGGCAGAGGTGGCTGCCAGACCTTTTTTGCGTATTTTTAGCCACATGAAGGCAAGTCTTCCTTTCTCCACATCTGAAGCCTCAAGTCTTTCAGCATCGCCAACCTGACACTGCCTGTCATTTCCAGTCAATTTCCACCCACAAATCGTCACTGTTGCTGAATCACAGCATGTCAATGGATTCCCACGTTGCCACTCCCCGACTTGCCACCGGCTCGGTGCTCTAAGCGCCCAAACATCCAGTTTGATACCAAAATGCCTGCAAAGTAAGACTGAAGGTACTGATACTGATAGTGGTTCTGTCCCCATTGCTTCTTTTAAAGATCCCTATAGACATTTAGGGCTCAACTCCTTAACCTTTTAAGACACTACCTTGAACTGGAACGTGTGCTGCAGAAACTGTTCGACTGGCGACCCCTTTTCTTCAAACCCAGAGTGCCCATTTATTCTAAAGTCTGCATTCTCTGTTTTGCCCTCTATAGAGGTGGATCATTAGTGTTTTTATTAGCTGTGTGTAATTTAGTTTAATGAAAGTACCCTATTCTTAAGGAACTTTGCTTGGACATTCTTTTATTTTGGTACCCCAGTACTATTGTTGTTTGGTTTGCTTCTTACCAGCTTAAATCCCTCCTTGGCCCACGTTACCAAAATTGGCAAATGATTTCTACCTGCTGGGCTCTGCCTGTTTCACCGTTAAGATTGGAATAACTGCTGGTTGTAGCAGTAGTAGTGTGGGTTTGAGTAGGTGTTTTATTGAATACTCATCCATGTACTCCTTCATAGCAGTACTCATTTTTTCACAAGCCTATAGAAGGAAACTATATGCAAATGATTTCCCCATATAAAAAATGGGTCTGTGCTTGGCCCTACAGGGACCCTTTTTATGATTGTTATTGGATATACTAATTCCTTCCGTAAAAAATAACTAGTGGACAATATTTGACATGGATACAAAACCTTCCCCATAAGGCCATGCGTAGTTAAACAACACTACTCAGGTTGAACCTGCCAGTGCTACTACTATGTGGTTGCTCACAGACTTGTTATTGCTGTTCATTTACATATATATCCTTTTTTGTGTGTTTTTGTGCACATTGTCCCCTAACTACTGGAGGCATATAACGTTTGCTATTAATATTGGTGGGAATGTGTATTGTTAGTGAAGAGAGGTGTTGGTGATCCTGTTAAGATATATGTGCACTAAATACCACAAGAGTAAAAATAAACAGACTTTGGGGTGGAGCTCTTCCCAGTCATCCTTCACATTTTAATGGAGGTTTCTTACACCGTTTATTGATAATACTATGGTGATGAAATTAAATTTATCCTGTGATGAAATGGTTAGAGTTATGGATTAAACGTGTCCTGAATAAGCTACAAAAATCAGTGTTTCTAACTTGTACATGTATTATTCTGCTGGCAAAGGCAATTGCGGCAGATGTACTGCCAAGAACGCACGTAGGGCCTGATTCATGGAAAATGTGCATTGAACCCGCAAAGCCAGCGTGCCCAAAATGACTTTGCGTGTCCCTGCGCGCATAAGATTTTTCTGCGCGCTACGCATATTCATGGAATAGTCCCACAAAGTAACCTTATCTGCAAGTTGCGGCCCACGACTCACTTCCATATATACCAATTCCAGACGCGTATACAGTCATTTGCACACTCCTCGACCGCGATTTAGATTTAATGCACCCCGGCAATACTGCATGTGAACCCCTACAACCAAGGCAGCACCCCAGGGACACTTTGTAGGGTCCCTCCTAACTATTCCGAGCACCCCCTCAACATGCATACCATGTATTGTAAAGGTAGTAATTTCCCCGTTAATATGCATGCAAAACGCAGTAAACCGTGTCTGCACCCCGCTGCACTGCTTACTAGCACCCCTAACTTCGAACGGAACCATGACTGTGTGCACACACCCCTAAATCCACTTCAGGTGGCGGCTGGCTCACAAGCTTTGCGTGGTGATTTCCCTGACGTGAGGTTGCGGAATCACGTCCATGAATACGCTTGGTTTAGTGCAGTTGTGGGTGTGCGATTGACTCATGCAGGCTGTCCCTCGACACGCCCACAATTTGCCTTGTTCTTCCTCATTCTGCATGTTCCGCCCCCTTCTTTGAGCTCTGCGTAGACACAACCCACCCTCTGCATGTAGTCTTGTGCAATACACTGGACTGCACGCAGGGACGCGCATGCCCTGCGCGGAGGCCCCGCAGTGTACAGATTTTTCTTGCAAAGTCGATACCATGATTCGAAGAAGGTGGGTTTTGCACACTGAATAGCCCACAAAGTCTAGATTTACCCCGCAAAATATTCCGTGAATCAACCCCTTAGAGACATGCAGCATGATCTTGCTCTGAAGAAGGCTGCGTGGCACATTCTCATAAACTGTTTTGGTGCAAGTGAGGAGATGCAAAAACAAGGAGCAGGTCAATTCACAAAGGGCATTTGTATAAGCACATTGAGCGGTGTGAGAGTGGGCAGTCTGTGGCAGTCCCTCTCAGTCTTTCTACAGTGGCTACCGTGTTCTTTTTGGCGCCATTTCCCTTCAAAACCAGAAGGCAGTAGCGAAGCGGAGCGGAGTGGAGTGGTTTGAGAGTGGGCAGTCTGTGGCAGTCTAATGGCGGCTAGGGCGGATGGTGGAGATGCCCTGGACCTGAGACATAACATCTCTGAAGGCGAAGACGAACCACGAAGGCTGCGGAGTGCCAACAGCTCCTCTGCCCTCTTGTTGGCTTCCTCATCCTCAAATGACGCTCATTCTTCTCTACAACCTAACATCCTATCCTGTGCAGGCTCTCTAAAGCGGCCAGGAGGCAAACTACAAAATATTCCATCAAGAAAGCTGCCTAAACTCATAGTTCAACATCATACTACAAAAAGTAACCATCTTCCTCAGAAGCACAAACAACAACTCTTACCAGAGGGGTGGATCGAGCATATGTCTGGTTCCTCCACGACTGGGGACGCTGTTAACAAGATGAAATGAACAGAGGAGCTCGGTGCTTGCGAACCGGAGACGGGCTGCAGTAGCAGAAGAACCGCGGCGCTCTGGCTCCAGTCTGTGACGGTGGACAGCGCGGGGGGACCCCACCTCGTAGGAGGAGAGGCCTCCCGCGTCGGAAGCCGGGAGGAGCTGGGGTCGGGCGGCGCGTGTGGTGAGTCAACGAATGGGGCAAACTGCGGCTCCATGGGACAACGGAGCTGTGGGGAAGCCTCACCTGATCTATCCTCGGAGGTCGAGGCTGGACGCGGGGGAAATTTCAGTGGAATTGGACAGCCTGAGGCCCGGCACCTTTGCCCGGCAGATGACGCGGAGGAACCGTCCCTCGGAGGAGGGGGGGACACCCGGGTCGAGGGCCGGGGGGAGCCGCCGCCCAGCTGCGCAGGTCCCGCTGCACCCTTAGAGGCTCGCCATGTAGCCCAGCGTCCCGACGATGAAACCAGAGTCTCTGGGGTAGAGAAGTCTTTGAACTCGACTTCTCCTGGCGCAGCTGCCCCACAGCGCCACCAGGTGGCCACAAACATTATTACAGCGTCTCCTTTGCCAAAATCAAAAAAGGCTCAAGTTCACAATACCTCGACTTCACCACCAGCAGAATGTGCCGAAATAAACCATCATGAAAAAAACAGCCCGCAGTCTCTAGAGCAGAGGCCCAAAATTGCTGGGCATTCAAAGGAGACAATTCTAATCTTGCCCGCACCACCATCTTCTCCCCTGGCCCCCTTACTCCCTGAGACTACTGAACCTGAAGCCGCCAAATCCATGGATTTGAGAGAAGGTAACAAACAGGGGGCTCCTACTCGACAATTACATGGAATTCCAATTAGGCTGCTATCAAAGAAAAATTTCGATCTCCCCACGACTACCAAGCGAACAGCAGCAAAAAAGCCCCCGAGATCCTCTACCTCAGCAATTCCACTGGCGAGCCAGCGTCTGGAAAACTCACTAAAAACGCTTTTTCAAAGACAAGCCAAAAAGAAACTTCATCAATCAGGGCTTGGGGAAATTTCGGACGCCGACTTGTTAGAAGCACTTTTAGAACCTCTACTCACAGCTTCATCTGGTTTCCAGAAGAATAACCCTAGCAGCGGGACCATTGTTCCGCCAGCACATCAAAAGGAGCAACCAAAAGACATTCTTAATCCTGGGCCACCGGTTTTACCAATTATTTTGGAACTACAAGAAACTCGGCCAGAGGAAACGCTAACCCTATCAACTTCGCCAGTTTACAACGAGTCTTGTAGCGAAGCCCCCGAGTCTTACAGTGAAGCTCCAACCTTTTTGGAGTCTGATCCGATAACCCAACCTTTACTGGGAAGTAGGAACTCTTTGCCCCAGTTAGACTGTATAGGCTCGGCAACCACCTTACTAGTGTCATCGGAAACAAACAGCTCGGGGCTATACGACAACGTAAGCCCAACGCTTCAAAACTTCGAGAAAAGGAACTTGGCGATTAAGTCCATCCCCCCGGTGGTTCCCTTAGATAGTGATGCACACGAGGGAAATGGAAGCAAAGAGGCTTTGCTAGATCCCCGGGAGGGTTCTATTCCGAGGTCGCCGACTCCTCAACACAAACCAAAGGAATTGCCATGGTTATGGCCGCCTTCAACACCTGTGAGCTCCTCATCTAATAGAAGAGCAAGTGAGTCTTCTTACACTATCCCAAAGGAGACTCCGTCAAAAAAAGCAGACTTTATGTACATCATGTCTGCTGTAACAATTGCATTAGCGCCATTTTGCAAGCTTTACGAGGCAATTAATGACTCCTTGAAAGATCACACATCCATCTTTGCGATGATGAACTCAAAGCTCATCTACTTAGAGGGTTATATTAATGATTTGGAGAGAAGAAAAAATGACCCAGTCGGCACTTCCTATTCACATCAAGTCGAGTCTATGGAAGCCCTATCAGGCTTAAGAAAAACCAACAAAGACAGGCCAAGGATGGATGCAAGCTCCCAAACAACAGTACTAGAGACTCTGCGGCGTGATGCCTCTAACATGGATTGTGGGACAAGGCCAAAATCGGGTTCAAGCACCTTGCTAGGCCTCCTCAGCACATCACCAACTAGATCAAATTTGATATTTAACAAGCTGGGAGACAATGACGTGATGTGTTTAGATGACATTCTCCCACACAATGATCAGTCAAGAACGAAATCCACCCAAGGCCCAAGCCAAAAACCATCGGGTGCAGGGACGTCCCTCGATGGGAACTTAGACACGAGACCTAAACAACAGACTCTCAACTCCCATATATGCCTAAAAACGGCACCTCTGTTTAAGCCAACCCCTGTGAGTCAACAACCCGATCTCCAACTGAAGGATTCCCTACCAAAGAAGACTCAAAGTCTGAAAGGGAAGAAATCAGCTTTAACAAACTCTATAGATACTGACAAACTTCCAGAAGTTCTATCTCAGTCACCAAAATCAATAGAAGATTTTCTTACACACAGACTTGATGGATTTAAGTCAGCATCTTGACGAATGCACTAACAGTCAACAGAAAGGTGCGACTCTCATCTGACCAAGATGTCATCCAGCCATCAGACAGTTACTAGGGACCTCTCAGGTTTCAGCTCTCTAGATGATCGTTTTAAATCTTTACGAAGCAACCACGGGGATCAAACCAGAAAGCCCACGGAAAAGCGTACTGATCAAAATCCAGACTTGATCTCAACTCTTCGTCGGCCTCAAGTGGAATATAGATCAAGAGTCCATACTCAAACAAAACCTGACCTATCGGACAAATCTAAGGACTCTATGTATTCACATCAGAGAAAGGGATTTCAGGAATATAAACAACAAGAGAGTGGGGATTATAGTCTTCACCACAAGAAGAAGTCGTACCAAGACCCTAAAAGCCACAAGTTGAATCCAACGGTCATAATACGGCAAAGGTCTGGCAACCAAAAATATCTGATCCTAAACAGACGCACGGTGTTGAGACTGCTACACAGTATCTTCTCCTTAAGAAACCTAAAATCAGAAGACCTCAAACGGTGGAACCTTTTCACGAGGGTCACAGGCATATTGTCTGTTATACACACCATCAGTCAATTTTACTCAGACCACCTACAGTAGGCCATGAGAAAACAAAGGACCGTACAACGGAGGACAGACCTACAAATGAAGAACGCCAGCACACTAGCTCAAGGGACGATCCTGCAAGGAAACCACAGCAACCCTCCGGTCCGACATGGTCCACTCGGCACCTCAGGGGCAAGACATCCCCCCTTGTAACCCTCTAAATACAAAGGCGACCACATTATTAGAGGAGAACCAAAAGGTGACTCAGGCCAGACCGACTCTCGAATCTTCTACATGGGCCTGGTTACCAAAAGCTTTGTCTACACGCCTCCACAGATAGCCATCAGAATTTACAAAAACTGACCACGAGCAACATTCACTGTCTCTGGCGAGCTGGAACACAAGAGGGTTTTTACACTTGACAACTCCTGGTGATATCAACTTAGGGGAATTTGATATCCTATGTCTTCAAGAAGTTTGGTTACAATCTAAACCAACACTGGATGGCTTCGAGATTGCCTTTTCAGAAGCATTAGCAGGACCTAAAGGAAGGCCTTCCTCAGGGTTAATCGTTGCAGTCAGGATGGGGGTGGGACTAGAAATAATTAAAATCATTCTGAAGTCCCCTTACATCATTGCGGTACTCATTTCTTGGCGGCGAAAGGAGTCTGCGGAAGAACAGCACATGCGCACCTTCTTGCTGGTGATGTCCATCTATTGGAACCCCAAAGCGACTCAACAGGCAGCCGCACTTCCTGATTCTACTTCTCTACCATCATGGAAACGAGGCACGACCTACTCAACAATAGACTACATCTTTGCTTCTGAATTTCTGTTAGCTCGGTTGACAGATTTCAGCATTTGCCAGATCAGCCAAAGCGACCATAATTTGCTGGCGATTAAATGGGCCTCCACAAAACCAGCTCCAGCCCATTACTCTGGAAGAATTGAACCGGAAGGAAAAGGCAACCGGGTAAGGATCAATCGGGCTAACATTCAAGCAATCACTTCTTCATATGGAAGCAGGCAGGAGGCTGCGAAGGTTGACTACAGACCACTCCTGGAACCTTACAGAGCCATGATAAAAAGCTTGAAGGGGTCAAATACAAAGCAAACACACCATGCACATAATTTCGAAGCCCTCTTGGTGGCACAGCGAAATATCCTTCGTAGAGCGAAAAGGATGGCCTCGAGAAACAACACGCCCACCAATAGGGCACATGTAAAGGAGACAACAAGAGCCTATAAAAGCTGGCTACGGGCCCATCGTCTAAAATTACATCAACACCACTCTGAAAATATGTTGGAACAAATCGTCCAATTCTAGAGACTTTTGGAGCCTGGTTAACCCACGAGCTAAAGAGGCATCCACAATGATGCTAAACAGCATCTCGGAAGCATCATGGACTGGGTTCTACTCAACACTCTTCAGATCTCCAGATTGTGCTGAGGGCCCTTCACCACCTCAGACGACAGCACGGTGGGTTGATCTCTCTGATAGAATTGAAATTTTGGACAAAATATCCAAACTAAAGAAATCAAGGGCACCAGGGCCTGACGGTCTGTCTAATGAGAACTTGAAATCTGCCCCAGAAGAATGGGCAAACCTGCTGAGTCTAATTTTCTACAAATGTACAACCTTCCGCTCAATCCCGCCTACTTGGACCTCAGCAGTCATCATCCCCATATTTAAAAAAGGAAGGAAGGATGACCCCAGGAACTTTCGCCCGGTGGCACTCCTTGATGTTATAGGGAAGGTCTATGGTTCCCTTTTGCTGGATCACTTCAATCAGTGGGCAAGAAGTGCACCCTGTAATGACCCTCTCCAATCGGGGATTAAAAAGGGAGTAGGAACTAGCAACTAGCATAAACATCTTTATCCTCAGTCTCTTAAAAGCAAAAGCTCGTGAAACCAATTGGAACCTACACCTGGCATTTATAGACCTCTCCCAGACCTTTGACTTGGTCAAATGTAGGAAACTCTGGGAAAAACTTACCAGTTGGGACTGTCCTCAGATTCTGAATCCTATCAAGGCTCTACATGCTTCTACATCAATGCAGGTACGATTGAACACCAGTGGCCTACTCTCGTCATCTGTAACAACTGACAGAGGGGTTAAACAAGGCTCCCAGTAGCTCCAGCCCTCTTCCTGTCATATTTTGGGGACTATAAAGAAACTTCAATCAGGTCACGAGCCTTTCCCCCAGAATTGGGTAAAGAGAAGATCCCAAGACTCCTGTATGCAGATGATCTTATTCAATTGGATCAGACCCTAATTGGCTTACAACGCCAGCTGTCTGCACTGACTACATATACAGCTGCTAATGACCTAGAGGTAAACAAGCAAAAAACGAAGATCATGGTGTTTGAAAAAAATCAAAAAAAGAAAAAGAACTCGTGGTTCCTGTCTGGAAACAAAATCGAACAAGTGACAGAATTCAAATATCTTGGAGTCCTCATTGACTCCACGGCTAAAGACTCAGCGATGCAACATCATCTCTTGGAAAAAATGAAAACTCTAGCCTCGCAAGCAAAAATATTGGATAATAAATACGGACGCTTTTCATTGTTGCCCCTACTTAAATTCTACAGGGGCAAAGTTATCCCAGCTATTACCTACGGAGCTGATGCTATGCCATCTTTACCCAATTTTTTATGGGCTAAACTGGAGAGTCTCTTTTGGCGCTCAGTACTGAATCTACCATCTTCTACTCCGATCGCCTTGATAAGACGTGAACTCTCCCTCTCCTCTCTAGAGTCAATAGTTAAAAGAGCGTCAGTCATGCTATACCGGAAGATCAAAGATCCCTCTTCCTCAGCAATTTCTTTGATGGTTCAGGCGGAGATGAACTCAAGTAAATCCAGGCTATTGTTGGAAGTTAATGTGCCTACAGCAACTCGAAATCAGCGGCAGCTCCATGGAAGAACTCTTGGGCAATCCAACAAAAACTAAATTACGAATCGAAGAAATGGATTGGATAAGTACATTGGACAAGGCATCTGAGTACAAGCTAACTAGTCACTTACCTCCAACATGCAGAAAATTGAATGTAATTTAATCCTTTCTGATAAAGCATCCAAACAGAAAAACTCGAACACTCTTCTGCGTGCGAGGTTAAATCTGTTACCCACGAATGAAATCCTGCACACAAGGGGTCTTTCTCCAACTAACACTTGCCGCTTTTGCAACAATACCGAACAAAGCGAAACACTACGGCACCTCTTAATACTGTGTCCAGATACAGACAAATTCAGATCACCATACGTACTCCATCACCTAAAGAATGCCTACCTGAGGGAAGAAGAACTTTGGTGGGAGCGTTTAATAGGAGGCTTGAGACCATCTTGGACTATAGCAGCCACTAAAATTTTGGACCAGATCTTTGCACACGCACCTCTGTGCTAGAGTAAGCCGATACAAACAGATGGTGGGGAGTGTTCTCACTTTGTGCTTTTGCCTCCGCTTTCACCCTCACTATTCTCGTCTTCACCTTTACCTCCATCTTCATCTTCATTTTACTTTTGAAACCTCATAATTTCTTCACAACTTTTTGTTTCATTTTTTGTTTGGACAAATATGCTGTGCTTCTATTCATCTTCTTGTAAAAAT
The DNA here is from genome assembly GCF_040938575.1 of Ambystoma mexicanum. Classification (NCBI taxonomy): domain Eukaryota; kingdom Metazoa; phylum Chordata; class Amphibia; order Caudata; family Ambystomatidae; genus Ambystoma; species Ambystoma mexicanum. The sequence goes on from NC_090929.1 coordinate 1,096,452,167, forward strand.
CACTACGGTGATTATATACTCGTATAATAAAAAAAATAAGCACATTCAGATGCCGCCCTTCCCCCTTACTCCTCTTTGCGTATTTGCCCAAATAAGGGGTAATTTCTGGCCATTGAAAGTGCATCCCAAATTCACAAATGGATGTGCTTTTAATTGCCCAGAAATGAGGGCCACTCTGTGGTGCAGGATGAGGCCAAATCACGGTAGAGTCATTTCTGACCATATCATATCAAGTGTGACAGCCGGTGTTTAACCGGAGGGTGTCACTGTAGCATTTCCAGCCCTGTGCTTTTTTTTCTCCAGCATTTAACTGAGACGGGGCTTTTAACGCTCCGTTTTGGTGAAATGCGATCCCAGCAACCACATAATTGCATGGAGCCTGTCATACATTAGTGTTGGAAGGGTGCTCCTAACACTAATATATGCCAGGATGCTGGACAGCACATCCGCGCGCCACTTTCCAGCCCCTCCTGAAATGCACAAGTCTCGGTTGAGAATAAGGTGACCTGCACATTTCAGCAATGAGTGTAAATGAAAAAGCGTACCCTCTGTGTTTTTTTCATTTGCTCTCATTTTTTAGAATGGGGTCATGGGTGTTTTGAACGTATATACTCGTGGAACAGAAACGAGTAGTTTGTTGGCCACACTAAAGCATGTATATGAAATAGGCATTTATATTGTGCACTGAATAAGTTGGGGTGTGTGTAAAATCTGCAAAATGACTGAGCATTACTAGAATTGTCAGTTGTGTGGGTGATGAATTTTGTTTCATTCATCCTATTTGTAGGTTGTAGTCTATTTATTGTGTATTGTATTGTTTTCTTTTTATTATGTAATGTTGTGATGTTATTTGTTTAATGTAGGTATCTTTGGATTGTCTCAGTTTGTATATTCTTATGCACTGAGCACTTCGATTGAATAGAATAAATAGCTTAATACATCATTTTAATATTGTGAATAACATAATATTTTTTTTATCCATAGAAATAGCTTGATTATAGCGTTCAACCTGCATTTGGGGGCATAGAGGGGCCCAATCAAGGGCTTTGGCGAGAGCTCAAGGCATTACTGGCCCTTCGGCCCCAAAAGCAGGGGTCATTAATATACACTTCCCGGTTCTCTCTATGGGTGAAAATAGTGTAAAAGTATTTATTTTCTTTTGATCGGGAGATGTGCTTCATCGGTATTTTACGTGTCCAGTCATCTTTAAAAAAAGAAAAAGATGGACACCATAGAAATAGAAAAGGGATGACATCCATTGTTGTATTTCTGTGACAGCGCTGACAGCGAGGGAACGTGGCAGCAGGAGGAGGAAGCCTCAGGCCACCAGGTGAGTAAATGGGGTTGGGAGGGTGGGATGGGGTTTGAGGGATGTGGTGATGGCCAGGGAAGAGGAGTGGTGGTGGGCAGTGCTTTAAGTGGCCTGGGCCCCCCAGTCCCAGTATAATATTGCTGGGACACATTATTCAGCCGCAGCCGAGGCGGGAGAAAAGCCTGCCATTTTCGAGCCAGGCAAGCTGACAGAAGTGCCAGCCAGCCGCAACTGTGTCACTGACGACGGAAAGAAAAAACAAAAGCAAATGGAGGAGGCAGCATTTTAACCGCTGCAGGGTCATGTCGCCTACAACCTGTTACCCTCCCCCTGGGAAAGGGGAGGGCAGGGGGTGGAACGGCGCCGAGGTGCCAAAACAACCCAAAAGCCTGCGAAGGGCTAAACAAAGGAAAGGGGCGGGGCGAGCCGCCTTATGAGCAGCAGGGTCCGACGACCGAATCATCTCGCTCCTGCAGTGGGACCCTGCAGACTCACCGTGGCTGAAGGATTTCGTTTTCCACCCACCCACCCACGAAAGGGCAGGGAAGGAGGGTGACACCTGGACGTCGCTGTCGCAGGGCGGTCAGAATGATGTGCGACGGTGTTGGCGGTGTTTGGGCAACCAAGCACAAATGATAGACTCCGGATGAGCCTGAAGGAAACCGGAATGGGTCTTCGCTCTTCCGGACCAGCGCCTCTTGGGGGCCTAAACGGCAGGGGCGTCTGGTGGTAACGAATAAGGCTCAGCTTCCCCCAAAAAACGGCGTTCTCCCCACCCACGACACCTGCACGGGCAGGTTAGGCTCAGGTACAAAGGGTCGGGGAAGTTGGGGGCCTACTATACAAAAGTATAGGGGAAGCAAGGGAAATCCAGCACGGAGCAAGCGCCACACTTGCAGACTGAAGTTCACAAAATGTGTACAATAATTCTGTTGTTATGGAAATAAAACTGCGGCCAAGTTTGCCATATGAAACACTGTGGCATGCCAATTTGATTGTTGAGAGGAGTAAGGTGCAGCTAAGGGGCATGCGCAAAGGAATAATTGGCAAGAAAGGCTAAATGGACAAATGCAGTGGTTATGGCTGCCCGGCACTTCCGTCAGTCAGTGTAACTCCCTCCTGTGACCCAAGAGGAAGTTAGTGTCCTTTTGTTTCCCCCTCCCCAGGTCACCGAGGCGTCGCTCATCCTCGGCGAACCTGGGGACTCAGTGCCATATTTCTGTGTTCATAAAAGATAAGATAGCTTGAAAAGTACGCAATTCAAGTCATCTTTTATAAAGCTTTGCCGACAAACAAAGATGCCTCGGACTTTGTCCATTGTCAAAGCTTTATAAAAGGTGGATTGAATTGTGTACTTTTCAAGCCATCTTTTATAAACATAGAAATTGTTTAAAAAATTGCTTGAAATGTACGCAAACCATAAGGTATGCACACAAATATATAAATGTTATATATTTATGTCCATACCTTACTATTGTTTATGTACTTTTCAAGCCATCTTGAAGTACACAAACCATAGTAAGGCACGCAAACAAATAAATAAATGTAAGCCACGCCCCCGCAAGCCGCAAGCCACGCCCACAAATTAGGACACCCCCCCCACATTCGATTTCTTACCCCAATTAAAGCCCTGGTGGCGGGGAAGTGAGCAAGACGGGTCGGGAGTAGATGAAAGAGCTTTGGTGGCTGGGAGAAGGAGGAGGTCACTTGCAGATTCCGCTGCTGCATTGGCTCAGGAAGTAATTATTTATAATATATTTGAGTAAATGCTGTTTTTCAGACTTGTTCAGCTGTCCCATTGTAATGCAACGGCATGATTTTCTTCTGGACATTTATTGAAGATCACTTTTAGGAAAAGTCTTTAATCATTTAGTCACAAAGAAATCATTGTCCTTTTCCAAGCGATCTGGCTTTCAGCAGCCCCTCTGCACTGTCGCACAAATAGCATCTAGTAGTCACGGTTTATTGTGACGACACATCTGGAGATGTTTTAGATTGCCATTCAGTTAAACATGAACTCACACCGTAGTTTAAACGGCCCTGCTTCTCCCCCAGCAATCACTGCTTGAAATAACGTTTTGTACTCGAAGTACAGGAGTCCAACCCACGCATGTTTGTTTTTGTACATTTTAAGTGCAATGAGTCAGGGGTACCGTCATATTATAGTCATCAAAGCTCGTTTCAACCCTCTTAAGTCAAAGCAACCTTTGACTTGCAGAAACAGCTGCTTTGCTTGTCTTCCACGTTGTCTGTCCACAAGGAGGTTTCTGTTAAAGATGGACAATGTCGTTGAGCTTGATTAAAGACATTGGCAGATGCCAGGTAAAAGACTGGGTCTCTTTACTGTGGGTGCAGCGAAAAAAACCTCTGTTGCGTTTGGGTCCTGAAGGTGTGTACCCTATTTCAAGGGATTTGAGATTGTGCGCTGTGAGGCCCTCGGGCATGTGGCGCAGTCTATAATAAATGTAAATAAATAAATAAAATGCATTTGAAGCAGCACTCTAGGACTACCAAGTTACAAAACAACATTTCAGTTTGGGAACTAAGGTGTGTGTTATGAAGAAGGTTAGCAAGCTCTTGGTCCATTGCATACACTGCACCTCTGCCACTGCAAAAGGGCAGCAAATATTCACTGCCCCATATAGCCACCAATTGCCCCAACTGATGAACCAGGAATCCTTGCCCACAGTATATTCCAGAGACACATGGTCGCAAAGTTCCTCAAAAAGTCTGAATAGTATTCTGCAATGTCCAGCAACACACGCCGTCACGCCGTGCTATGTTATATTATAACTAAGCTTTCGTACTGCAACGAATAACCACTGTAGTAGTTTCAAAGCACCAAAGCCTTGTCCAAGGCTTATTCTTCCCAGGTTGGGGTCACCAGACCATAGTCTGCTGGGAAGAATAGCATGAACGAGTAGAGGGAGGGAAAGCGAGAAACGAGTTAGCAGACACAAGGAGGGAGTTAGGCAGGGCTAAATGCTGGTCTTAGTATAGCGGGAGGTTTCTCCATTGTATATGGACTATCTTCTACAGAGAGGTGAGACAGAAGAATGTGTGTTGAGCTAATATATGATCTGGGATTCCAAGGTGGTTTTGGAGCATTAGAAGACAGGGATCTAGAATTGTTGGGTGATTGAGTGGTTTGAGAGAATGCTCAGGCTATCCTGGTAGATATGTGAACTTACCATAACAGCTGTATCCATGCATGGTGCTGCAGGTACAATCCGGAAAAATAAGTCTAGGGCTGCCAAGCCAACTCAGAAGGTGGTCTAATCCCAGGCTAGAATGTGTGGGAGGTGAATGTTGTTGGTAGCAAAAAGCAAGGGAGTGGGATGGACAGAATTAATAAAGTATGCTGGGCAAGGCCCTAGATGGAAAGTAAAGAATATTTGTGTTATGTAAAGTACGTAATGCCACAGCAAGGCCACCTCACATTACTGAGGAGCAAGGATCGAATCTTTCCAGCTGCAAGACAACTATGTAAGCCCAGTATGCCCAAAGAGCAGCCCTAAAGGGCCCATCTGCCCGGAATGGCCACAAATGGCCAGTTCTATAGTGAGGATATGTGGATGACCTTGAGGACACTTCCAGGTTAGGATAGATTTCAGTAGGTAGCTAGGTTTCCTGCTGAAGATGCAGCCGTGAGGCAGCTACCAAAGCAGTCATCATGCCATGCCAGAACACCGTTGACGATTCCTGTGTTGTTGTGGAGACTGGGCCCTTCATGAATTTTTTCTCATCCCACCTGGGAATAATCTGCATATTACCCGACCCTTTCCAACCCCACCCTGGAGCTGCAGTTGCCTATTTAGGTTAAGAGATGGAAACAGGGAGAAACCCAGACAGCTTTGGGAAAACAAATCAATTTATTGGCCAATCCGCTCTTTCTACACCACTAAGCAGTCTTCAGACCCAAAGTCTCAGTGTTAGGTTCCAAGTCAAATGAAGACTGTGAGGAATTCGACCATAACGCACGGTGGGTGTGTGCTCGCCTGGGCTTTTTGGAAATTTTAAATGAAATTGAATGATGGCAGATCAACCTCCGGAAAATGTGTGGGGCTAATCCGCACACATTTTTTTTTTCCAATGCTCACCGCGCGATATACACATAGACCTGTGAACTCTGGGAGGACACTGCCTACACTGTCTCTAGAGCTCTGGTTTTCTCTAGGCTGGACTACTGCAACAGCCTCTTTCTAAATCTGCCTGCTTCTACTCTCTGCCCTCTGGAACTCATCCAGAACAGGACTGCAAGACTTGTCCTTGGCCTCTAGCACTGGGATCGTATCTCTCCAGCCCTGAAATCTCTTCATTGGCTCCCAGTGGCTGCAAGGATTAAATTCAAGACTCTTTGCATTGTCCACAAGGCTTTCTGGGGCCTGGATACACAATATCTTCTCTCCCTCCTCAAATACCTTCCTGCTCAAGCTCTTTGCTCCTTCACCTCCAACTCCCTCAGAGTCAGTCGCTTCTCCAAGCAATGAGTTGAAGGTAGATCTCTTTCCTCGGCTGGGGCCTCCCTCTGGAACAGCCTCCCTGCCTTTCTGAAACTTGAGAACCATCTACAGTTCCGGAAGCACTTCAAGACCTTCCTCTTTGCTTCTGCCTTCACTCTTCCTCTCCCCTGGTAATCTGTATGCTTCGGCACCGGGCACCTGGTTACCCTCTGATTTTCGGGCCCAGGTCCCTGCCCACCCAGCCACACACTTGCACTGTCTCCTGGCAACCCTTGCACTCAGGTCTGTATCTGCAACCCTACTATCCCCATGCCTGCACTTATTAGACACCCCTTGTCTGCGCTTTAACCTCACACTTGCCACCTGCTGGCTACACTACCAGTTGTTGTTTTTATGCCATGTTCAGCACTTTCCACTCATCCCCTCCCCCTTGCACTTTCCCCCTTCCTTCTCCCCATCAGTTGCACGTTCTCAATGTCACTGGGCCTAGTAAGATCGTTGTTTGGTCCTCCATGTTCCCCTCCCTTGCCTCACCACGCTCTGAAACACTTGTGTATGAGCGCAATACAAATAAAATAGCATATCATATCATATCATACAGGCGCCATCCCCCCTGTTACATTTAGTTGGAATATGACAGCCAAGAGTATATCAAGGCATTTCAGATGGAGGAAGGCAAAACCTTCTTCCTGCCATGGCCAGCCTAATGAACTATCAAAGGCTCCATGGATTTGCCCTGTCTGTTTGTTTACCCTCTGCAGATGGTGGCAGCAATTAACATAATTAACAAACTAATAGAGTATACTTCAAACATGCCCACATGGGGCCTGGCTGCAGAGGTTTAACAAAAGACAAGAAAACCCCAACAACTTTTGATATGCACTGTGTCAACCTGAAGCCAGCTCCGGCCTCTCAGTATCAAGGGCAGTGACAGTAGTCATCCATGCCGGGGGACCCCATTTAGACGATATGAGTATGTGGTTTGGCAGCAACCGCAAGTCTGTTCTCGCTGCAGCTTCAAGGGTCTGAGCCTTTTGCTCTGCTATCAGGGCTTGACTGGCCTCTATTACCTGCTCTTGAGCTGCCACCTGCTTATGGCACTCATTGTTCTCCTCACAGAGGGCCTCATTGTCTCTTTGGGCTAATTGTATGGTCTAGGAACACTGAGAAGTTTTCTGTTGGAGGAGGTGAACCTCCTTTTTCTGCACATTTAGAGCCTCTATGACCTGCTCTAACTCAAGTTCCATTCGTCTCCTATGTCCTGTTAATTTTTCACGTTCTTCTTGTATGCCAGTCAGTCCCTAAAGGTGTGCCTCCCTCCTCTCCAGATTGGTTTTTAAATTGCACATTTCCTGGTATAGGGCCTCTTTCTCCTTATACAGAGTGCCCCTTTGTTCAGCCAGGTCATCCTTTTGTTGCGTTAACACGCCTAATTTCTGGTGCTCTTCATCAAATTCTGATTGAAAGTGAAGTTGTTTCATAATTAATTTATTACTTTACTCTTCCAATTTTTTGATCTGATTCTGTAAAGTGGCCATTTTCTCTACGCTAGTGTTATTGTATCTCACTTGTTGTTTTAATTTCAGTTGGCTCTCTTCCAAAGAGTCAACCTTTTCTTGACACTCCACTCTTAATGCATTTAATTGGTCAGAATGATTTTGCTGTTGTAGAGCCAAGTCCTCTTTTAGCTGTTTGATGTAGTTCTCAACTTGGACCTCGGAATCTTGGCTCTTTTGCAATTTCCCTTCCACTAGTTTTAGCTCAGTCTGGATTTGAGTTAAGAGTTCATATTGGTTTTGCACAAGAGTTCTATTTTCTTCACATTTTGTCTGCATAATCCCCATGTGGATATATATGTAGGCTGTGATCCGGACCATTTTAATCTGCTCTTCTTTAAGATATGGAGTCATGTAGAACTCACTTAAGGCTTGATGTAACAGGCTACCATCTTGCCACACATTCATGTCCATGGCAGTGATCAGTTGCATCATTTCTCCTAGCCAGACCTCCTCATCGTGGTGTTCTCATTCCCCTCTGACAAATAACTTGTGCAGAAGGTGCTGCCTGGCCATGTTTATCTCTACTGTGGTCATTATGGAGAGTGTTGTTTCTTTATTAATTTATGTATATAATGGTAACCTGTATTTTGTTGCTTTTTGTCTAGTTTGGGGTTGATTTTAATTTATATTTACACACAGGCCTGAATCTAAGGGTCTATGTTTTGGGAAGGAGCTTCTACAGTGTAACACAGTGTTCTAACCCCACAAATAATCACTACCTTGAAGGTTATCCTGCTGTGTTAAGCTGTCACGGGTGGCAACACTTTCTCAATCCCCGGCACGAGCCCCCAATCTGTTAAGGATTCTAATCGGGCGTCACACACCAGCCCAGGGCTCTTGCCACTGGCCTAGGATACAGCGCACAGTTAAAACACTCTTACTTTATTTCCTAAGAATTCAGATTGAGAAGGCACCCAACCCGTCTCACAACCCCTTTTACAAATACCCTGGGTCACAATGGACCATGAACCAGGCCGGTGGATAGTAATACAATATTTATTTATTTTAAATTCAAATAAATCACACAAATGTATTATTGGGCAGCAATCACCAATTAGGTGATACTTACAGGGTAAATTGATTACATACACTTAGTTTGACCTTCTAATATAACATACACAAAGCACAAATGAATGAGAGCAATATTACTTTTCGGCTAGATAGCACTCCAGTTAAGATTTCCCCCCGCAATACTCCCTCAACCCCGATTAACTGTGTTTTGTGTGGATAGCAAGGAGGTCCGGTATCCTAGGCAACAAACAGAATTAAAATCGGACCTTCCCCCACGAAATGAGGGGCAAAAAAGTTAAAACCCTTTTCAATTGAACAAAATAGCACTCGGAATTGATTTACATGTGCAGTTGAATGAGTGAGGTAAATATGAATTATAGCAGTATCAGGGATGTAAGAACACTAGCAAACTACAAGCAATGTCCTAACAATGGGCATACAATTCAGAAAATCAACTTGAAAGTGAAAAACACAGTGCAGCCAAATCACACACGTCGAAATTGCATTTGCTTACTTTCATGGGTTTAAATGTCAAAACGGTTTGAATAGACAAAATCGGAATGTGGTTTTTATGCTGAGTGACAGATGCACATCACGGGGATAATATGAAAGTGAAAGAGTGACTCTAAATTACTGGCAGGATGGGATTCTCAATGGGAAAGGAAATTTGGTTTTAAAAATGAAAGCAGTGGACAGAGAAAATCGGTTTTGGAAAGAAAAAGACACGTTTCACTTAAACTAGATTTTATTGGCTAGAAAAGAGAAACGCCACCCGTGCATAGAAAGGTTAAGCTGCAGTTTTAACCCCTTCACGCCGTGTGCCTCTTTTAGGGAGAAATAATTTATTTAATTAAAATAGTACTAAGGACTTAGAGCAGGACATAAATGAGTGGAAGAATGGCACTAACACTTGGAAATCAAGGACAGGATGCACAAAGTATTCTGACAATTTTAAGGATTTCTGCTAAGGCAGTTATAGGATTTCTATGGGATTTGACCTATTACAAGGTAACAGAGCAAAGGATGCATTTTGTGGTTTATGGGGAAGGTAAATACTCACAACAAGCACTTAAATGGGGTATTTTGGACAGCGGACCGAGTTTAACATTTAAACATGAACTCACACCGTAGTTTAAATGGCCCTGCTTCTCCCCCAGCAATCACTGCTTGAAATAACGTTTTGTACTCGAAGTACAGGAGTCCAACCCACGCATGTTTGTTTTTGTACATTTTAAGTGCAATGAGTCAGGGGTACAGTCATATTATAGTCATCAAAGCTCGTTTCAACCCTCTTAAGTCAAGGCAACCTTTGACTTGCAGAAACAGCTGCTTTGCTTGTCTTCCACGTTGTCTGTCCACAAGGAGGTTTCTGTTAAAGATGGACAATGTCGTTGAGCTTGATTAAAGACATTGGCAGATGCCAGGTAAAAGACTGGGTCTCTTTACTGTGGGTGCAGCGAAAAAAACCTCTGTTGCGTTTGGGTCCTGAAGGTGTGTACCCTATTTCAAGGGATTTGAGATTGTGCGCTGTGAGGCCCTCGGGCATGTGGCGCAGTCTATAATAAATGTAAATAAATAAATAAAATGCATTTGAAGCAGCACTCTAGGACTACCAAGTTACAAAACAACATTTCAGTTTGGGAACTAAGGTGTGTGTTATGAAGAAGGTTAGCAAGCTCTTGGTCCATTGCATACACTGCACCTCTGCCACTGCAAAAGGGCAGCAAATATTCACTGCCCCATATAGCCACCAATTGCCCCAACTGATGAACCAGGAATCCTTGCCCACAGTATATTCCAGAGACACATGGTCGCAAAGTTCCTCAAAAAGTCTGAATAGTATTCTGCAATGTCCAGCAACACACGCCGTCACGCCGTGCTATGTTATATTATAACTAAGCTTTCGTACTGCAACGAATAACCACTGTAGTAGTTTCAAAGCACCAAAGCCTTGTCCAAGGCTTATTCTTCCCAGGTTGGGGTCACCAGACCATAGTCTGCTGGGAAGAAGCATGAACGAGTAGAGGGAGGGAAAGCGAGAAACGAGTTAGCAGACACAAGGAGGGAGTTAGGCAGGGCTAAATGCTGGTCTTAGTATAGAGGGAGGTTTCTCCATTGTATATGGACTATCTTCTACAGAGAGGTGAGACAGAAGAATGTGTGTTGAGCTAATATATGATCTGGGATTCCAAGGTGGTTTTGGAGCATTAGAAGACAGGGATCTAGAATTGTTGGGTGATTGAGTGGTTTGAGAGAATGCTCAGGCTATCCTGGTAGATATGTGAACTTAACATAACAGCTGTATCCATGCATGGTGCTGCAGGTACAATCCGGAAAAATAAGTCTAGGGCTGCCAAGCCAACTCAGAAGGTGGTCTAATCCCAGGCTAGAATGTGTGGGAGGTGAATGTTGTTGGTAGCAAAAAGCAAGGGAGTGGGATGGACAGAATTAATAAAGTATGCTGGGCAAGGCCCTAGATGGAAAGTAAAGAATATTTGTGTTATGTAAAGTACGTAATGCCACAGCAAGGCCACCTCACATTACTGAGGAGCAAGGATCGAATCTTTCCAGCTGCAAGACAACTATGTAAGCCCAGTATGCCCAAAGAGCAGCCCTAAAGGGCCCATCTGTCCGGAATGGCCACAAATGGCCAGTTCTATAGTGAGGATATGTGGATGACCTTGAGGACACTTCCAGGTTAGGATAGATTTCAGTAGGTAACTAGGTTTCCTGCTGAAGATGCAGCCGTGAGGCAGCTACCAAAGCAGTCATCATGCCATGCCAGAACACCGTTGACGATTCCTGGGTTGTTGTGGAGACTGGGCCCTTCATGAATTTTTTCTCATCTCACCTGGGAATAATCTGCATATTACCCGACCCTTTCCAACCCCACCCTGGAGCTGCAGTTGCCTATTTAGGTTAAGAGATGGAAACAGCGAGAAACCCAGACAGCTTTGGGAAAACAAATCAATTTATTGGCCAATCCGCTCTTTCTACACCACTAAGCAGTCTTCAGGCCCAAAGTCTCAGTGTTAGGTTCCAAGTCAAATGAAGACTGTGAGGAATTCGACCATAACGCACGGTGGGTGTGTGCTCGCCTGGGCTTTTTTGAAATTTTAAATGAAATTGAATGATGGCAGATCAACCTCCGGAAAATGTGTGGGGCTAATCCGCACACATTTTTTTTTCCGATGCTCACCGCGCGATATACACATAGACCTGTGAACTCTGGGAGGACACTGCCTACACTGTCTCTAGAGCTCTGGTTTTCTCTAGGCTGGACTACTGCAACAGCCTCTTTCTAAATCTGCCTGCTTCTACTCTCCGCCCTCTGGAACTCATCCAGAACAGGACTGCAAGACTTGTCCTTGGCCTCTAGCACTGGGATCGTATCTCTCCAGCCCTGAAATCTCTTCATTGGCTCCCAGTGGCTGCAAGGATTAAATTCAAGACTCTTTGCATTGTCCACAAGGCTTTCTGGGGCCTGGATACACAATACCTTCAACTCTCCCTCCTCAAATACCTTCCTGGTCAAGCTCTTCGCTCCTTCACCTCCAACTCCCTCACAGTCAGTCGCTTCTCCAAGCAATGAGCTGAAGGTAGATCTCTTTCCTCGGCTGGGGCCTCCCTCTGGAACAGCCTCCCTGCCTTTCTGAAACTTGAGAACCATCTACAGTTCTGGAAGCACCTCAAGACCTTCCTCTTTGCTTCTGCCTTCACTCTTCCTCTCCCCTGGTAATCTGTATGCTTCGGCACCGGGCACCTGGTTACCCTCTGATTTTCGGGCCAGGTCCCTGCCCACCCAGCCACACACTTGCACTGTCTCCTGGCAACCCTTGCACTCAGGTCTGTATCTGCAGCACTACTATCCCCATGCCTGCACTTATTAGACACCCCTTGTCTGCGCTTTAACCTCACACTTGCCACCTGCTGGCTACACTACCAGTTGTTGTTTTTTTGCCATGTTCAGCACTTTCCACTCCTCCCCTCCCCCTTGCACTTTCCCCCTTCCTTCTCCCCATCAGTTGCACGTTCTCAATGTCACTGGGCCTAGTAAGATCGTTGTTTGGTCCTCCATGTTCCCCTCCCTTGCCTCACCACGCTCTGAAACACTTGTGTATGAGCGCAATACAAATAAAATAGCATATCATATCATATCATACAGACGCCATCCCCCCTGTTATATTTAGTTGGAATATGACAGCCAAGAGTATATCAAGGCATTTCAGATGGAGGAAGGCAAAACCTTTTTCCTGCCATGGCCAGCCTAATTAACTATCAAAGGCTCCATGGATTTGCCCTCTGCAGATGGTGGCAGCAATTAACATAATTAACAAACTAATAGAGTATACTTCAAACATGCCCACATGGGGCCTGGCTGCAGAGGTTTAACAAAAGACAAGAAAACCCCAACATCTTTTGATATGCACTGTGTCAACCTGAAGCCAGCTCTGGCTCTCAGTATCAAGGGCAGTGACAGTAGTCATCCATGCCGGGGGACCCCATTTAGACAATATGAGTATGTGGTTTGGCAGCAACCGCAAGTCTGGTCTCGCTGCAGCTTGAAGGGTCTGAGCCTTTTGCTCTGCTATCAGGGCTTGACTGGCCTTTATTACCTGCTCTTGAGCTGCCACCTGCTTATGGCGCTCATTGTTCTCCTCACAGAAGACCTCATTGTCTCTTTGGGCTACCTGTATGGTCTAGGAACACAGAGAAGTTTTCTGTTGGAGGAGGTGAACCTCCTTTTTCTTCACATTTAGAGCCTCTATGACCTGCTCTAACTCAAGTTCCATTCGTCTCCTATGTCCTGTTAATTTTTCACGTTCTTCTTGTATTGCCAGTCAGTCCCTAAAGGTGTGCCTCCCTCCTCTCCAGATTGGTTTTTAAATTGCACATTTCCTGGTATAGGGCCTCTTTCTCCTTATATAGAGTGCCCCTTTGTTCAGCCAGGTCATCCTTTTGTTGCGTTAACACGCCTAATTTCTGGTGCTCTTCATCAAATTCTGATTGAAAGTGAAGTTGTTTCATAATTAATTTATTACTTTACTCTTCCAATTTTTTGATCTGATTCTGTAAAGTGGCCATTTTCTCTACGCTAGTGTTATTGTATCTCACTTGTTTTAATTTCAGTTGGCTCTCTTCCAAAGAGTCAGCCTTTTCTTGACACTCCACTCTTAATGCATTCAATTGGTCAGAATTATTTTGCTGTTGTAGAGCCAAGTCCTCTTTTAGCTGTTTGATGTAGTTCTCAACTTGGACCTCGGAATCGTGGCTCTTTTGCAATTTCCCTTCCACTAGTTTTAGCTCAGTCTGGATTTGAGTTAAGAGTTCATATTGGTTTTGCACAAGAGTTCTATTTTCTTCACATTTTGTCTGCATAATCCCCATGTGGATATATATGTAGGCTGTGATCCGGACCATTTTAATCTGCTCTTCTTTAAGATATGGAGTCATGTAGAACTCACTTAAGGCTTGATGTAACAGGCTACCATCTTGCCACACATTCATATCCATGGCAGTGATCAGTTGCATCATTTCTCCTAGCCAGACCTCCTCATCGTGGTGTTCTCATTCCCCTCTGACAAATAACTTGTGCAGAAGGTGCTGCCTGGCCATGTTTATCTCTACTGTGGTCATTATGGAGAGTGTTGTTTCTTTATTAATTTATGTATATAATGGTAACCTGTATTTTGTTGCTTTTTGTCTAGTTTGGGGTTGATTTTAATTTATATTTACACACAGGCCTGAATCTAAGGGTCTATGTTTTGGGAAGGAGCTTCTACAGTGTAACACAGTGTTCTAACCCCACAAATAATCACTACCTTGAAGGTTATCCTGCTGTGTTAAGCTGTCACGGGTGGCAACACTTTCTCAATCCCCGGCACGAGCCCCCAATCTGTTAAGGATTCTAATCGGGCGTCACACACCAGCCCATGGCTCTTGCCACTGGCCTAGGATACAGCGCACAGTTAAAACACTCTTACTTTATTTCCTAAGAATTCAGATTGAGATGGCACCCAACCCGTCTCACACCCCCTTTTACAAATACCCTGGGTCACAATGGACCATGAACCAGGCCGGTGGATAGTAATACAATATTTATTTATTTTAAATTCAAATAAATCACACAAATGTATTATTGGGCAGCAATCACCAATTGGGTGATACTTACAAGGTAAATTGATTACATACACTTAGTTTGACCTTCTAATATAACATACACAAAGCACAAATGAATGAGAGCAACATTACTTTTCGGCTAGATAGCACTCCAGTTAAGATTTCCCCCCGCAATACTCCCTCAACCCCGATTAACTGTGTTTTGTGTGGATAGCAAGGAGGTCCGGTATCCTAGGCAACAAACAGAATTAAAATCGGACCTTCCCTCACGAAATGAGGGGCAAAAAAATTAAAACCCTTTTCAATTGAACAAAATAGCACTCGGAATTGATTTACATGTGCAGTTGAATGAGTGAGGTAAATATGAATTATAGCAGTATCAGGGATGTAAGAACACTAGCAAACTACAATCATTGTCCTAACAATGGGCATACAATTCAGAAAATCAACTTGAAAGTGAAAAACACAGTGCAGCCAAATCACACACGTCGAAATTGCATTTGCTTACTTTCATGGGTTTAAATGTCAAAACGGTTTGAATAGACAAAATCGGAATGTGGTTTTTATGCTGAGTGACAGATGCACATCACGGGGATAATATGAAAGTGAAAGAGAGACTCTAAATTACTGGCAGGATGGGATTCTCAATGGGAAAGGAAATTTGGTTTTAAAAATGAAAGCAGTGGACAGAGAAAATCGGTTTTGGAAAGAAAAAGACAAGTTTCACTTAAACTAGATTTTAGTGGCTAGAAAAGAGAAACGCCACCCGTGCATAGAAAGGTTAAGCTGCAGTTTTAACCCCTTCACGCCGTGTGCCTCTTTTAGGGAGAAATAATGTATTTAATTAAAATAGTACTAAGGACTTAGAGCAGGACAGAAATGAGTGGAAGAATGGCACTAACACTTGGAAATCAAGGACAGGATGCACAAAGTATTCTGACAATTTTAAGGATTTCTGCTAAGGCAGTTATGGGATTTCTATGGGATTTGACCTATTACAAGGTAACAGAGCAAAGGATGCATTTTGTGGTTTATGGGGAAGGTAAATACTCACAACAAGCACTTAAATGGGGTATTTTGGACAGCGGACCGAGTTTCTGGACAGCGAGGCAACATCTGGTCACTGGTCACATCGGCATGCTCTCCTAGAAGAAAACAGCTGGCCAAAGGTCTGGTCACGGCACATTGGCACCTCAGCTGGATAAAGTGGGTAGCACTGCAAGCAGGCAGCACTGGATAATCCCAATGAGGATTCAGCCACCTTTCCCCTTTCTCCCTGAGTTATTGGGATTTTTAGTGGGGGTTTTCTCTTCCTGGATAGGATCAGCTATGCTCTGGCCTGGCAGTGAAATCTGGACTCTTGCAGGATGAATATGGAATATCTGGATACGCAGGAGCTGAAAAATTCAGAAGAGAGTGTCTTTTGCCTCTGTGAGCTTCCACCTTTTATAAGGTAGATGACATCCCAGGATTTACTATGGGGGCAGAACTTAGGCTTGACATGCCTCTAACAACTGGATTGGTCAGGGGTTACTGTTACCGCCTTCCTGTCAGCCGGTTGGACTTCAGGGACATGACATCTGTGTTATGGGGTGTGCTTACAAGGCCCATGGCCCTCCCACAGTTCTTTTAGCCAAAATCAGTTATGACATAAATTTCTCCTTTTTACAGTTATAGCACTTTTGCAAATCACATAGGCAGATTCATGATTTTACACTGAACATGTCATTCCCATGCCCACATGTGCACGATATCGTTTTGCCGTTCTAATAATCTTTCACCATTTCTAGTGGGAACCGCTTCACCTAAAATTCTTCAAATTTAGATATGTGTGCCTATTATTACAAAGCATGTTTGCATTAAATTTCAAAGTTATACCATGCATACTTTTCCCATGATTTATATTTTTCTGCCGTTTGCATCCCCCACATGCTAGGGAAAGCTATAATGGGCCTCATTACGACCCTGGAGGTAACCATGGCGCTATTAGCGCCATGGTTGCCTCCAAAACCTTACTGATTCCGCCATGGTGAATGGAGCAATTACCGCCTCATTCCAAGGTTGGCGGGGCGGTAATTCCCCATTCACCATGGCCCTTCCCCATTCCCATTTTAGCCCCCATAGGGCTCAATGGGAATGGGGAAGGCGGTAATAACGGTACCGCAAATTGCGGTACCGTTATTACCTCTAAAGTCCCTTTGCGGGTCCCGTCCTTAATGGCTGGTTTTACCAGCCGATAAGGGAGGACCCGCAAAGGGACATCGGAATAGGGCGGTAAAGGATTACTGGCACCGGTGCCCTTACCGGTAAAGGTAAGCCCGGGTAGTAATGAGGCCCAATATCTTGTTTTAATGCCACCAAAAGTAAATTTAAACTGTTAAACTGTTGTATTACTGCGTTTTCTGGTTGCAGAAATAAAATTCTTAAAGTTTATTAATTCAGAACAGTCTTGTGCCCCAAATGGGCCAGCATTGTCTTCCAAATAAGGGCATACTTCCCAGCCCCCACTCAAATGTCAGGCTTTAGCCAGCCTGAGTCCAATGCTGCAATGGAGTTGCCTTAGAAGCTCCCCAGTTTGAGTTAAGGGGAGGAGCTTCTAAAAAGTCACACCTATGTGTCCCAGAAATCCATTGTACCAGGCTGGAGCACTCCCAGAGACCCTGACGAGGGTGCAAGATCCACCACCCTTGCCTATTCATATGCCCCGGGGGCTGGTCCACTTGAAGGGAGGCAGATCCGGTTCCCAGGAAGCAAAGTCCTTTGAAGCCAGGCCAGGAAAAAAAATGTTCTTTGGCTTCAGAATTTTTTGTTTTCTTTCCTGAACCAGAAAGCCAAACTGTTGGAATTAAATATCCTACATATGTTTTAAAACAAACCCCCCTCACCTTTCTATGCAAGGACATGGCCTTAATTCAACAATTTACTTTTAAACCTACATGTCCAGGGGAAAAATGTGTATAAAAAGTACTGAAACTCTTTTTCTATCTTTTATTAGAGAACTAAACTCCTTAACGTCCAGCCTGTAGGTGAGAGTGGAGTCTAGTGAGAACCCCAGGGACCTGGAAAGGAAGGAAGAAAGGGGGTGCCATGCCAAGCCCTCCAACCCAGAGATGGAAGGGGAAACTGGAGTGCCCAATCCCTGATGAAGAAAATTAGACCTAATGAAACCCCACTTTGTCCTGCTCTTCTCCGACAAAAAGTCATGGAAGAATGGGGGGGTGCATTTAAAGGCCCCAAACAGAAGTCACCTTCACATGAATAGCAAGATTTTAAACACTGAAACAAAAACAGCCTGGCATTTGTTTTTGTTATTTATTAAAGTTAAAGAGCCATGTGGAAAGGGGCATTCCTGTCATTACCAATGAACAAGCAGCATTCTAATTTACAAAGGAAGGAGGAATCACAGATCCATGTCACATGGAAAACAGGATTTTTAAACATTGAAAACAAAAACGGCTTGCCCATGTGTGTGCAAATAAAAACACCTTGAAAAGTAAAAGTTAAAGAATATCACTGATCACAGAAAAATGTCAGGAAAACATGATGGGTAGGTTGACAAAGAGCCATGTATATTATGTTTCACCTACAAAACTCGAGTGACATTGGAAGAGCCACTTTGTCTTCATGGAAAATGTCAGCCCAAGGCAGACCCTTTTGCTGACTGTGGACAAAACTTCACAAAGGAAAACTCCCACTCTCAGCCTGGATGTCACATCTCCCATCTAATGACAACCACAATAAAAAATATCCTGCTAAAGGCATCAGAACTCAGTGTTCTCTAGACCTGCTGGCTCTGAAAGCATGGACATCAAGAAAAGTCACCCTTGACTGGAGCACAACTAATCTGTGTAGAAATTGGGGCAGCCACTTCAAAGAGCAGGCTTCCAACACAAAGGAGACTGATAAAGGCACAGGCTGACCCAGGGTAAACAAATGGCCAGAAGGAAGGAGGCAGGACCATTTGTCCCACATGAAGATTCACAATGTTTTTAAAAGGACTATTATAATTTAGCCCTTTTTCTCAGCCATCATAAATTGGATGGATTTCATCTATGTACCATTTATTATAAAATGTTCAGGCAAGTTCGGGGATATAAAATTCATCTTCCTGTGACCCTGGGAACTATAATGGTCAGGTAAACTAGGTTTCTGGCTGCTCTGAACATGTTCCAAATGTGAGAGTTTGTGAGTGGGTGGAAAATGAAATTAAATTAGGCATATACTTAATAACTTACACAGTCATAAATGTTGTGTTTTTTATGGAAACGACAGAAAGCTGCCATATGGCCGTGCTACATGATACAGATTTGGTGGTCGGCTTATCTAATTCCCCATGATTAGCTGAAACGGAAAATATGATTAGTTTGGAAGTTGCTAGTAAAATTATGAAGTTGTGATACATAACTTGTTTTTGCCAAAAAGTTGAAAGGAGAACAAAGGATGGTGACAAATGGGAATTGCCAGATGTTGCTCCAGACCCCTAAACCAATCCTGACTTGGAGGCTAGGTTTTTGTGGAGAGAGAAGGGTAACTGTCCAATCCTAGTATCAGGGATTATTGCAGGGTACTTCCCAAAGATTGTAAAATTGGTGGTGTCATCGCTGCTATTGAAGGGGGACTGCACTAGGACAGGGGAGACCCAGAGAGAGAAAAGGAGAAAGACGGGAGGACAGAGAGAAGAGATAAACCATCTGGAAGGCTTCTGAAACTTACCATCTGAAAGCTGTAAGGAGATACCAGATGAGATTGCTGAGAGTGCATCTGGGTGGAGCTGTCTATCTCTAGGAAGGCCTCAAAGCTGACTGGGTTCTATGGTGGAGAGCGGGAAGCCATCCTTGAGAGTGGAGTGACCAGACCCTTGCCCTGTCTTTCCAGAGTGTCCTGAGATGCAGCTGGCTTTCCTGAACCTTAAACAGAGGTTTGCTATGTAAGTAGAACTGAGCCCTGGGAAACCAAAAGGTGGGGGAGTCTGCTTGCCCTGAATCCTTTCCCTTTATAGTGGGTGGGGCAGGGCAAAATTGTGTAGATCCTTAGCCTATGTAATCAAAAATATGAAGAATGCTATTTAGCAACTCATTTTGGACGCATATGTTGCAAAGAAAACGTGTTTGCCCTGATTTGAGAAAGGCTTACTTAGCCAAAACACGTGTCATCACAAGAGGGAAATTGGGCAATTGTGACGAATTAACAATTTGACACCACGAAAGGCAGTTGATTAATTGTGCTGAATAGACAATTTTACGAACTAAAAGATTTGGCGCAAGTCTCCAGGAGAGTAACTTTTTACTTTTGTGCATATCAAGGTGGATTTTTGCTTTCCCTCCACCTACTCTGGGGAGACGCGACAACAACTTTTAATGATATTTATGGATTGGAACACTAATGGAATAATAGATGTATCTTTGAGTCGCTAGCAGAAGACCAGTCTTAGGGAGAGCACCTCAATTTCTCTGTAACCAAAAATATTAATTCAGTTAATTCCCCGTTTGATAGAACACTACGGGGTGGATTTGTTAAAATTTGAAATTAACAAAGCTCACTTCCCAGTGTGCGCTGAAAACTATAGCCTATAAATTAATTGGGTAATCCTTGCTGTCCAGCTGACCCCGACTTCTTTAAGGAAGAGGGCTGTCTTTGTTCTTAAATCAGTCCAACCTTTTTATCCGGCTTACCCACACATGCCTTTCAGTAAGTGGGGTCTGATATCCAGAATTCCCCAAATCATTCACATTTTTTTGTCTGACTTCCCAACGTAGACCAAAGCAAGGGGGGGTCTGAAAAACAAATCAATAAATCACCCTGTGCTTATTTTAAAAATAAAAGTGTGGACGAAATTATAATTGCCATATGTATTTTTACCAATCTTGAAATCCCCCTGCTACCCTTTTAAGCCGGCAGGATAATCAAAATCGCACAACATCACATAAGTGGCTTTATTATTGATCAGTGTAATTATTCCGTGATTTGATATGTGCAGAAAGTGAATAATTGTGATTGAGCTCTTTTTAATTCACTTTTGTGATTTATTTATGCTGAGAGAAGTTGATTGCATTGTGCCACGGATAAAGTGGTTTTGGACATGTTTGTGCTAATTTCTATTATTTTTAATTTAAATAAAAACCAATATATTTCCGGTACACCGGCGTGGTTCTCGACTCATTGTTAGGTCAGGGGAGAGGAATCCGAGGGGCATGATATGTGTCTGAGATAGGACTAAAAAAAGAATCTGTTAAATTGTTTGTTTCATGACCACTTGAGTGGGAAGGGAAGGAACTCCCTGTGTTGAGGTTGGCTTATATATAAACCGTTACAAATATGATTTATACCACGCACCGCTGCCATTTGCATTGTCTCCAGGTGCTCACGTGGCTCTGTAAGAAAAGTGGGTGGAGTTGGTTAGTGAGGGAAGAGGGATAGGATAGAAGTTTTGCTCTTCTGTTGGAAGTTGATAGTTGAGTTTAAAGTGAAGTATTGCTTGTCTGCACTAGCGTCTTCTGACTATGAAAGGCACTGCGAAAGAAGCAGCCTGCGAGGGGAAGGCACCCCTCATACAGGGCAGTCTTCCTCAGTGCTGCTAGTTCATTCCCCACCTAGCCTGCAATTGGACAACTTGCTCCCCATGTTTCCCCTCCTAGTTGTTTCTAGATCTCTTGCTGACAAATTACCCGCCCTAGCACATTTGCATTCTTAGCTCTGTTGTTTTGACCTCTTGCAATCTCCTTCCCTCGTCATGTACTTCCCCTATCAATGGTAGATTCGTCCTTTGCTTCTTGAACATAGGTCTGAGCTAAACAAATATAACTAATAATTACTAAGAAGGAGAACTCTAGCGAGTAGCGCAGGGAGGGAAACCTCACAATAATGCTCCCCTCATCACACACCTGCACCGCTGTCTTCCTCTTCTGGAAGGAGGCAACATGGGGACAGGGGAACAACACAACTTTAAAATTGTGGCTTCCACTTGCTGTTGATATGCAGCAGGAAGCTGTCTTGCCTCTTGCCCATGTGGCTTACCAGGGAAACAAAGGCTTTGGGGGTTATTTCATGGCCAGAAGCCAGGTGTGGAGAAATTGCTGCTTTGCACCACCAGGGCCAGCCCTAACTTTCTGCAGTCCTCTACTGCCCAGCAGAGAGCTTGCCTCAAGGCCCGTGATGCGAAATGATGTGGGGGCGGTTAGTGATCAGAAGAAATCTGAGAGAAAAGGGTATGATGGTGATCTTATGGACCTTTAGGAACATGCATATGTAATGGATGGGATCCCACCAGAGAAATTCTGAATCCAAATAATGGAGCCAACTCAGGAAGATGGCAGAGTACTGTTTTATTAACAATTATCTAAAACAGGGAGGTTACAACGAATATCAACGGACGTACGCTCAGTCTCTCAATGATCTCCCCACAAAATAAGACCATTATACACAAAATGCATCAGAGTGACATCATACTACGTGGCAATAGTAAGAAAACCTATCAAGGGTTGGGATTGGTTAAGGGAGACATCTAATCTAAGTATACATTTCTATAGGAGCTAGTTTTGTCATTGGCTGTCCGTTATTAGGTGGACAACTTATGCCTACCTCTAAAAAACATGTCATTTCAGAAACATTAGATACACGTTTCTCATTGGTCTTCAAACTATAAGGTCCTTTGTTATATGCACTGATATAATTGGTTTGCACGCTTGTGCCATGTCTGGAACATCCGGTTCAATTAGCAAGAAGTACGCCCAGACCCAGGTGCAAGGAGTTGGTCATGTAACTATCTCACCACCCAATTAGCCAGCATCTCTCATCACCCATGCCTTCTGCTATGAAATTGTCTTTGTACTTGGCCTTGCAGAACATCCTTGTCTTTGAGAATGTACAGGACTGCGGTCACTCATTATCGTGTCTGGAACTCCAAGTTCAAACTCTATTTCCATCCTTGGCTCACGTGACAGGAGACCATGATTTGGTCCATTTTGCAGCTTTTAAATGCTTTAAATGAATTAAAGTTTGGCATCCTTGGTGTTCTATCTTGCACCTTAATGTGAGAAGGTTCATCCTCCGCATACTTATTCTTCTTCATAATAGATAGCTGACCTTGGTTTCTTCAGTCTTGACTTCAGGCTAGACAGCCTTGCCATGCAGTTCCACGAGCCTACTATTCTTGCTGCGACACAGTTTTACATTCTTGCTTCATGGGATCTGCCTTACTAAATTCATGATACCAATGTCCAGTTTCTGTGCAATTGTGGCTTCGCCCGCATTTGATTCACTAGTCATAGCTAGCTTCTATGGTGACTTATTCTACCTTGCGTTTCAGCGTCTGTACATTTGTTGAACGATTGTCTTTATGCAGCACTTTGTGCACCTGTATCATCGTTTTTTACATTGAAAAGCTCACTCAATTCTTTACTTCGTCATTAGTTTCTTCAGGATCCATACATTATCTTCAGCCGGTATCTCGGGACGTTGTGCACACTTCTTTATGACATCATTAATTTGTTGGTTGACTTCCTCTCATATCCGTTAAGGATTTTCTTGCTGTAGGTTATCATCAGGTCGAGGGTACATTCGATAGGGTTGTCTTGATGGGTATCTCCTTTCAAACACTGGCTGCAGTATTGGTATTATGGCTGGTGTTAGACATGGCACGATCTCATGTTTCCAATACACGGGAGGTAGGGGGTGGGATCTCTTTCAGATGCTCGCAGCTGCTACTCTACATTGGGAAGGGGGCTCACAGAAGAGACATTTGTGCAGAACCTATGATGGAGCCGTAGGCTACCATTATTGATTGTGTTCCTGACTTTATTTTGATACGTTCTATTTTTATTCTCCTCCCGTTATACTTCACCCTTAGAAAGTGCACTGTACATCCTTTAGCCAATCCGCAAAGGGCCAGGAGTGATCTTCAGCGACCTTAATGTAGGAGTAATAAAGGCAAAACTATGCAATTCACTCATCCTCCTGGATTAGAATTGAAGAATAAGGATTACACAACCCCCTCTATCCAATCCTTGACCACCTTAACAATTCGCTACATAAGCCAGACCACCTGCTGGCCCCTGACGTATACAAACTTACACAGACACATTTCATGAACTCACGCATCCCTATGCACTGGTAACCAGTGTGGAAACAAAAAAATGTGGTCTAGGGCCCCACCACCATTGGAGATGTGATGCGAGTGACCTATGGGTGGAGTTATGACTGTGAAGCGCAAACAGGCCATCTATTCCCTCAAAAGTGGCAACGCCTCTGTACGGTGCCAAAAATGTGGATGAATATTCTGTCTGTGTTTTTATGTGGGTGTATTTGAACCTCAATATCATACTCTACATTATGGATAATGACCACCTGATTGCTGGTGCCCAGCAAATCAACTTTGAACATCATTCCCAGTTTACTTTATTCCAAATCATCACATTTCCGAAGGGACTGAAGAGTACTTAGAACACACACTCCCAGAGTCGCACTCACTGTCAACCTCAAACTCACTCGCATTCTCAATCTCACGCATTCCCGTTCCCACGCGATCACTCACTGGTGCGCTCACCCTCTCACTGTTATGGACACTCACCATCATGCTCACTGACAAACTAATGTACTCTCACTCTGTCACTCACACACTCACTCCAAAAAGTCACTTTCCCACTCCCTGAAGCTCACTCTCACTCGCTCACTCATACTCTCACCCACTCACTCACACTGACTCACACCCTCTATCACTATCATGCACATCCTCTCTCACCCTCACTTGCTCATTGTCTTTCATTCACTTGGATGCTTTTAAAATTTTAACCAAAGTCGCTCTCACACTCATGTCGTGCTATGCCATGTTATGTCATGTTACAGTATGTCCGGCTATCTCACCTTATAAAACCGGCAACATACATGCATAAAACCCGGCACATACATGCATATCTATAGACAAAAAAGAAACTGAAACAGTGTGATAAGGTGACATGTTCAAAGCACTGTTTAACAAATAAAATCAGGTTGGTATTTATGATATGAGAAACATTTGAAATCTACATAAAAACTGTTTTGGCGTGTCTATAATGGGCATTCATTACATCAAATAGAATTTTTTGGGGTGATTCCGTTTGAGTCTAGTCGTGAAAGAATTCACAATCTGGGTAGTCCACTGCACTTTTTCAAGCCAGGGTTTTCAAACGTTTGACCCCAGTTGCTCTCACCTAAACCTTAGAATGATTCAGAAAACTTGTCACAGGCAAGCGTCACTCAGTTTTGCATTTTGCCTGGTTAAATATTGTTTGCCAGGTCCCATTTCGCATTGCTGGGCAAGCTTGGTTCAGCTCTCCCAGGAAGACGCCGCGGTGAGGCAACTTTTCCCAGAGCACCTTTCCAGAGAATCCATGTTCCTGCAATGGTGATAACTGGTTGCACCAAACTCAATTGGGTTCATGTCATCTGGCTAGGATGGAGAAGTGGGTTACTGAAGTCCACAGAATTGTACCTTTCACCTTCAGGCAGCACACAGATCTTTCCAGCGTATACCTTTACTGTTTTTACTCTCCTCCCCACCACTTTATCTCCTTTCCCCATCTTCTCTTTCTTTTTCTGCCCCGGCCCACAATCTGGCTATTATCTTTGACACTCAAAGGCAAAAGCCCACCATCACCTGATTGCCGTGTTGGATGGGCGGGGCACAGCCAGTGGGGAATTGGCTGGCAGAGGCCAGCAGGAACTCGAGCCCGGCAGGGGGGCAGGGTAGTTTCAGGAGCTCGGGCAGGGGTGGGGCAAGGTGGCCCCTGTCAAGGTGCTTATAACCAGCCCCTGGGGGCGAGGTGAGCCTGGATCTCTGCCATGCTGCACTGGATGATTGACGCTGCTGTATCTGCATCGCCCGCTCGTGCCCTGCAAGTAGCACTAACAATCTGGAGTGAGGATCTGAAGGGCAGGGATGTAGTGTTTGGGTCAGACACCATGTCTGTGGTATGCTCAATCAACAGCCAAAGGGAGGCTTGCCCTATGGTATTAGAATTACTGAAGAGGTTGGTGTTGCGGTGTCTGGAGGGCGATATGCACTTTTCAGGCAAAACATGTTCCAGGTGTTCTTATCAATGCAGCCAATGCTTTATCCCGTTTTAAACTACAGGAGTTCCAGTGGTGGCTACCAGGAGCGGGACCAACAATGGCACCCATCCCCAAGATACCATGGGAGCTTGGTGCCCGCAGTTGGCATCAGGGATTGAAGTTTCAATGTCAAAGAAGGCAAAAGGGGCATACGGAAGAGCATTTAAGGACTTCAGGGAATTCCGCGGGGCACAAGAGTTGGAGGACATGTTTCATAGATGTGCCATAATCAGATTCCTGAGCCAGCTGCAGGCAGAAGAAGTATCTGTGGGGGTGGCCAGAACAAAGATGGCGGCCATCGGGTTTTTTGCACGTTTGCAAGGTAGGGCCCTGGCATCCGCCGATTTTGCCATTAAAAAGGCCCCATGCATTTGCAAACGAGCGGCGGTACCAGGTGGGGATAGTAGGTATTTGCAGCGACGAATGAGAAGTGTCACTGTTTAGGGCAGTCTTTGTGTCAGCATTCTTTGGGGGATACACGATTGGGGAGATAGTGGGAGATTTGACCCACCTTAAACATAACAGTTTTAGCTATTAGGTTGTACGCCCTACCTATTAACCATAATTATTTCACTGGGGTGCAACTAGATGGGAGAGTGGGTATGAGGAGGGACACATTGGCTGCCCATTGCCAGCTGAATCCCTATGGACATTCCCAACCACTACCCGCCCTTCCCTGCCCAAAACAAATCCTCCTAGGATCTCTTTGATCTAGCTTTATCAGCGGTGTAGAGCGGGGGGGCTGAGAGGGCTATAGCCCCTGATGTTTTGGCTGTAGCCCCGGATAGAAGCTATGGGGCTACCACAAAAAGGCTAGCTTGCCTTGAGTCCCGACAGGCCCGACATTAGCGTAGCCCTGGATCCTTTACAAACCTAGCAACACCCCTGGGCTTTATCAAGTGGTAACATCAAATGTAGTATTGTAACTGCCTGCCAGTGTTATTTTAAAGTAGTCTTCAGAGAGTTAATGGCTTAATTGCAGCAATAAATGCAATATTGTTGTAGGAAAATTGTCTTGAGCAAGTGTGCTTTCAGCTGCTTGATTTATAAGCAGTATGTATGTGCTTTTACTGAAGTCCTGTTCAAAACAAGCATTGGCAGAGCCAACAGTTTTGGCTTGTGTATAGGTATTAAATAAGCATTTGCCAGACACAAAAAAGTGGGGTGACAGCAGCGTACGCAATGGGAAGTGACATCACATGAACTCAATGTATCCTAAAGTGAAATATGCACGTTTCTTTCAGTTTATCTTTCCGGACGAGTAAGCATTTGCCAAGGGGACACAATCCCCTGTAATTTTGCTGGCTATGTATAAAAGGTGTGCACCTTTCATGTCTAAGTATCTTTAAGAAAACATGTCCAGTGTAGCGGATTAGCAATATTAGACGTGTGACTGCTTTGTGATGAGCAGTAAGAGTGGCTAAGTGTTTGTGCTCCCTGTCAATCGACCTGGCCAACGCACTGTTTAAGTGGGGAAAGGTTTTTTATACATTATTTCTCCATGGATTACTCAACGCGTCCCCTGTCATGTCTACTCAAAAGCCAACACTTTTGGGTTTGCCAATGCTCGTTTTTTCTGTGTTTGTGTACGTGAAGTTTCTGTCTGTCTCAGATAGATGGCAGTCCCGGCGGCAGGGTCACCTGTCCATGCGGCCTTCTGTCTCAGCACATACCACCGCCTGCCTCAAAGGGGGCGGGGGAGGGGCGGGCGGCGGGCCAGGTCTTATCTCTATCACACTACCTGTCTCTTCCTCCACGCCAAGGACTACGCTCTCTCACCCCCTGGGCTGTTTGGTCTAGAAAGGGGGCTTAAAGCACACAAGGCCCGCATGAAAACAACCTGCCAGAAAAGAGAAGAAGACAGGCTGACGCCTCCCCTCCTCCCACAGGCGCCCCGTCGCCAAGCAGCAGCAAGGAAATGCCCTGAGTGTGCGTCACCCCTTGCTGTGCGGCCTGCTGGGGGCTTTCTTGCCGCTCTCTCTGCGAATGTACCTCACCCTGACTTCCAGTAATGGGATCAACACGCAGGCCAAGCTAGCCGAAGGAAATCGCTGCTAACGTACTGGACCAGTCAGGGCTCAAGTCGAGGGTACACGCGGGGGGACGGAGTCCCCCCACTTTTTTCCAGAGGGCATCTTGATATGCTAGTTTCTGGTGACACCACATTCAATCGGCATGTCAATGGGTCCCCCTACTTTCTTTTTTAGGACTTGACCCCTGCTGAACCTCTGCTCTTCCAGTACTAAGGGCCCGTTGTGGGGCTAATACGCAGCTCCGAGTTACCAAGGGACCCTGAATCCGAATAAGAGCTCACGCAGCTCCCCTGATGTCCCCCACCCCCCAACTGCTTCTGCAGCACTGCACACATTTCACCCATGCATTTCTCGAACCATTCTGTGATCTGTACTGGAGTGGCACTAGGCCCTCTGCTTGGCAGCGGGGCCCTGTTCTCTCTGCTCAAGAACGATTGGGGGCCGAGGCTCGGTGCCAGGCATGCCGAGTTGGCCACGGGACGGGGGCTGCGTCTCATACCAGTAGACAGTAGAGAATGGCGTGCAGCTGCACCCTCAGGGGATGGCGGAGGTTGGCCGGCCTGCCCCCACGGGAAGCCGGGACATATAGCCTTCAATTTACATTCCGCTACTGGAGGCCGGAAGGCGGCCGTGGCGTGGGGTGTAATTAGCTGCTCACGGAGGCGGTGGTGGAGAGCAGCCCGGGCGACCGTGGAAAGACAGGTTACTCGTGGACGGGAAGCCTGGCAGCAGGGTTGCAGGAAGGAACACCTGGAGAGGGGGAAGGGGGGTTCGGGGAAGAGGGCTGCAGATTCTACTATCCTGAGGTCAGCTGGGTTTGGTGTTTTAGCTTAGAGGGCGGTCGACCCTTTTCCTAAACCCACATTCACTGCAGACAACGTGACAAGTTGTTTTTATGAGCTGATGCGTTTAATTCACCAGGGCACTGGTACCATATCTGAGAAAATGGCACCAGTACCTTAATTGTCTGAGAAATTGCGTACTCTGCCCCCTTTCTGAGCGAACACAGTCTTTGGAGGAAGGAGAAAGGAACAATGGTTGGGATGGAGGGGGCAGCAACGTGTTAGGGACGCACAGAATTAACACATTGTGAAGAATTGATGGGTCTCTGTGCGTGTGCCGTTACATTGTGTGCTTTAGTGTGTGACTGCCTATGCATGTTCAGACCTGTGGCACTGCATGAGCCCTCCTGCTTGTGTGTGACCCGCTCTGAGTGACTGTTTTTCTTTGTGCCTATGTGTGTTTTTCTATGTGATTGTATGTACGCGTCCTTCTCTGTCACTGTTTAAGTGTGTGTATGCTCCTGTTAGTAAAGGTGGCTGTTTCTTCCTGCATGTGTAACTGTGTGACTATGCGTGTCGACTGCATATGTGCTTCTTTCTCTGTGTGTTTTTGCGTGTTGCTGTTGGCTGTGTTCGTTTCGTTGTGTGACTAAGTGGTGTGTCTGTGCCTATGTGCGCCAGAGAGGCTGCATTTCTGGGGCTTCGTCTGTTCATCTGTGTGTGCTTGTGTGTCCCTACGCGTGCGACTGGGACTTTGTGCATGTGTATATCGCAGTGGTGTAGGTGACTGCATGTCTGAGTATGCCTTATATCCTATGTGTGTATTTGCCTTAAGCGCCTATATTGGGATATATATGGAACTGTTAGGTCTATGTATCTGCTGCATATGTGCCATCTATTAGTGGGCCTACCTGTTCTGGCGACATTTCTGTACACACATGTGACATTGCTGTATCATGTATGTGCCTGGTACTCTCTTCCTATAGCCTTCCCCTTCCACTGGCTGCTGAAGGCCCCTGCCTGCTGCGGCCACCATGACTGCATAATCCTGCACTGGGCCTTCGTTGTGGTTTCATGTGACCCTGCGAATAGCCTGCCTGCGTTGCATGCCTTTCCGTGGCCTTCGGTGGGTGCACGGATGCACCGTTCTGTATCTGACTGTGTGGGTTTGCATTTATTGTGCAGGCCTCGTACCCTGAATATGCCGACCTGCAATTGGCACGATGCACCTGTACCAAATCATGGGTTTGCCATTGTCTATGCCTGCATGTGTGATGATGTGCCTGCACGTTATGCCACAGTGTGTTCGTCGGTGGCATAGTGATCAGTGATTGTCGCTGTACGGTGAGCGGTAGAAGTGCCCCGAAAAAAAGTAGTGGTACTGTGGTCTCAGGAAGGGAGAGGGTAGGCGGAATCATAGTGCAGCATGTCACAAGGTGTTGCGGCGTGGGCACGGTGCATGCACGCTGTTCTTGCTAAGTCATTCTCGGCCTTTGTGAGTAATACATGCTTGTACTGCTTTTTTGTATGTTTATCTGTGACACATGGTTAGTCTGTGCAGTATGTCACTGTGTGTGCATCTCTACTTAAACCTACTGTATCCTGGCTATGCCTCTCTGTGTAAGATTAGGCTAATGCCACATGCCAGTATATGCCTTGTCTGCATTTCTTGGAATGGCTTATGGCAGTGTTTGTCTATTCCCTTCCCGCCTTGTACAGTATGGGGTAGGTGCCTGAACACAAGTGCATGCAGGCAGCTGCATGTACTGCATCTGGGGGGGCGTCCCCATGTATGCACCTAGAGGTCTTCTTGGTAGATCTTTCGCCCAGCAGGCACCTGCACTAGCCATCCTGTAGAATGACTGCCTCTGGCACGTTTATGGGTGCCAGGCATCTTTACCTATGGCCGGGCAGGCTGACCACACAGTCTTTCCCAGACCTCGGTTCACTTGTACGCAGGCTTTGGTGAAAAGGATTCTCGAGTTTGCCCACACGCCACAACACCATGAGTCCCAGTAACTTTGAACAATACCCGTGTTCCCACAAAGTGTACTCTAAGCATATGCCACACTTTTATAAAAGGGGGCAGTGGAACTGAGGTACTCATACAGACGCCAGAGGTATGCAGTCTTTATATTGAATATTTTATAAAGAATGAACATATATTGAATATTTTATAACAAACATTTTTATAGAGAATACATTTAGGGGTGGGGTAAAGGGTTCAATATTTTGGGGAAATGGATGGGGTGGGTTTTTAGGTGTGGGAAATGAGGGTTTGAGGGATCCCCCTAAAAAAAGTGCACTTTCTATAAAATATTTCGGTATAAATTATTCGATATATGTAGATTCTTTATAAAATATTTCGGTATAAAGACATGTAAGTGGCAGTACTTGTGAGCACACGTACATTGCATCTTGGTTGACAGATTGGAAACGTTTCTGCAGGGTTTTGTGAGCCATCTGTCCCTGGACATGTTTCCTTTTTGGAGTCCCTCTGTTTGCATAGCTTGGCTTATGAGGTTGTGTAAGAAAATAAGCATCAAAGCTGGGAGACAACACTACTTAGGACTCCTTGTCCTTCCACTTCTTCTCAAAAGGGGCTTTATCAAGTCAGCCAAGAACTTCAAAACCCCTTAGAAGCATAAAAGGAAACGTAGCCAGTTAAAAAAGTTCCAGAAGGAATGGGGAGAATTGTTACGGTTCCTAAAAAGTGACTTTGCGCAACAATGGTGGCCCCAGAACATTAGGGTGCTAGATCTGAACTGACTCCAAGGTAAAAGGTGGAGCGCAAGGAGGCAAATACGGAGAGTCCAACGTATGTAGAAGCTGAACAGTGGTTCCTGGAGGGGAAGGCAGGGCTAAGGGGGAGGGCAGAATGTTTGAAATGTTTATGAAAAGCAATTAAAAATATCTTTAAAAAAAAATTATTAATAAAATAAAAACACTCTGTGATATATGATTGGAACAGTTTTCATTAACAAAATTCCTACGCTCTAGGATGAAATGAAAGCTACATTTCTTGAGATGAACCCAAACCTAATTCAAGGGAATATACCTTTAAAGACAGGCACACCACCCCCCTGTTGACAAGTTTAGATCACCTCCCAAATGCCAACGTGCTACTCTGGGCGAAGGAAGGGCAAGTTCAGGTTCTCCGGCTGGCAAATGCCCACTAAACATGTGTAAGGGATTGGCAATGCTGGCCCGCGTAGCTGGCAGGCTCAGAGCTGCCCTCGACCTCTCTTCAGCAATGGAAATATTCCGGAGACCATTAAAATCCCCCCAGTGACCCGCTCCTGGTAGCAACAAGCAGGCAGATATCAAAGATCGCCCTCAGTGAAGGCCGTCGCCCAACAATTACACAGCTTCGTGGAATCGAGCTCCATGCTGGCCCCGGCTCGAGCAGGGTTTCACCCGATGCACAGCACTGAATCTGTGGGCCCTTCTCTGGTGGATCATCTCAAACGGGAGGCGGGTTAAGGCGGGGACGGAGTGCTGATACTGCTGGACTTATTGGCCTCGCTGGAGACCGTAAGACACAGGCTACTACTCTCCTGCCTGTAAGAGATTGCCTTTAGGGATCAAAAATTGAATTGGATGTCGTCTTCTCTATCAAATATTCAACAAAAGTATAATTTGCAGTCAAAACCTGGGTGCTCCAAATAACCGATAAAAAAAAGAATAAAAAAAAACATGGGACGTGACCAGGTGCATAAACACAATACAAACACGCACCCTACCAGATGACATCAAGCACATTCTCATACACTCTGTCTAATATTCAGTCATAACATTCATTAAACTGTTCCACATAGGCTTCTTCTCTATGCTGCTTTTTTAACTTTATCTTCTCAAAATTTGAGAGAATTTGTACATTAACTAGCCATTCTGCCACACATGCCATTGTTAGATGTTAGTGATTTGGATTCATTTTTTGCTTCAAATGTGCTATTGCTTTTTATTCTGATTGTTATTTACTTCTAAGGATGGTTTTATTCTGCTGAATTCCATATGTTACTTGTGTGTTGTTTATTTGTTTGTTGTTACCTTTTAAAAAAAATGTAAAGAGATTAAAAAATAAATAAACAAAAAGCCTGGGTGCTCCTCTGTATCCTAACTTTCCGTAGGACCCAGATTGATGGCACCAAGAAAAAAGAATATTGAGGCGTATGTTTCCGCATTTAACTTTACTTTGAACATTTCAGCCTGTGTCGGCACTTTTGATGATGTCACATGTCAGCTGTGCAAACAGGGCCTAATTGGGGATTTCCTTATACCTGCCCCTCCCATCGCCTGAAGAGAGTGCGGAACTCCACAATATGCCTGTTACTAAAATTTAGAAAAGTTTAACATGCCAGCCTTGCGTTCTCTCCTCTGGCTGACAGTAACGACATGCACAGTTCAAATCTCTCTGCATGGACATTGTGCACTGCCCCACTTGGTCTCCAGATTTCTTGTGGGTGAATTCACGCACCACAGATGTAGTCACAAACTGCGCTCCTACACAATACACAATATTGCCACCTGATCAATGGTCCTACAGACCACAAAGGGATCCAAAAGCCACAAAGAACTAGTTCACCCTACTCAACTACTACTAATAAACCACCTAAAATGTCTATTTCGCTCCTCAACTCACTCAGACGCTCTAGACTTAGAACTCAGACCGTCACCACGTTATGCTCCCTGATCAGAAACTGCCCTAAAGTCAATCAAACAAAACAAATCCCACTACTAGGACTCCTAAGAACCCAAAGACCAGGATCCCGATTCTTAAACCATCCTAGCATAAGTGCCTCCTCTTCCTCTGCCATCACAGGAAACTCACCTCCACTAGTGACCCACACAAAATGCCCCAAAAGGATCACCACACCAACACAAGAACCATCCCCTCCTTTACACCTCAAAGCAGCACTCATTAATGCACGGTCCATACCTGCTCACGCCACAGAAATACACGGCTATATCACCGAACAACAACTTGACCTACTTATAGTGATGGAAACCTGGCTCCACCAAGCATCTGGACCCTCACTCTCCATTGCCATTCCTCCAGACTACACCATCCTTAGGACAGACAGAATAAAATCAGTAGGTGGGGGAGTTGCTATTATTGCTAAAACCCATCTCAAAATAAGAACCTGCCCTATTGAGAACCCAGACGGTTACAAAGTCCTGCTAGCCAAGTTAGCTACAAACCATAAGACTACCATAAACATAATAACTATTTATAGAGCACCTAATGCCAAATCTCAGCCAGACTTAGATATACCACTACTGCTAACACCACTTATTAAACCAAACACAAAATGTCTAGTCCTAGGGGACTTGAATTTAGGTTTTAATGACACCCAAGACCACAAAGCAGAAGCGCTACACAGTGCATTCAAAGACATGGCATTCACACAACTAGTGAACACCCCTACTCACACAAAAGGGAGAACATTAGACTGGCTACTTCCACTCAATACCACAGTATCCATAGACTCCATTAACCCGTTACCCTGGTCAGACCATCACAGTATACATTTTTCTATTTTGTGTAAGGGACCAGACCTACCTAAATCTATCGTTGAGGAATCGTATGTAACAAGAAACATCCGGAAACTTACAGCAGAAAATCTCAACCCTCTATTAGCCACCTCCCTTAATAATAAAAAGATCAATACTAACAACCCTTGTGCCCTAGCTGAAATTTATCATAATTGTCTTACCAGTACAATTGATACCCTAGCACCTTGTGTTAACAAAACCAAATGCAAGGATAAAAAATCCTCCTTCTGGTTTAACGAGGAACTAGTCACTCTTAGACGGAATAAAAGATCGCTCGAACACCGGCTTAATAAAACCCATACCTTAGAAGCTCTGGAAGCATTCAACTCTGTAAACAAAATCTATAAATCAGCTATCATCACCCTCAAAGCAGAGGCCTTCAACACCAGAATCAGTAATGCATCCTCTGACAGCAAAGAACTGTTCACCACACTCAAGGAGCTGGAGAATCCGATCCCCATAATCAACCCAGTCCAACCAAGCAAAGAATGGTGCGCAACCATCCAAGATTGTCATGATCTCTGCTTCCAAAAGGTCAGGGTTTTCCCAACTCCCTTGGAAGCAGATCCATAACCCAGGTTCCGAGTGCCAACCAGTCCCAATTGGGACCTTTTGGACCCAGTCCTGGCGCCAGTGGCACCAGGCTCATAAATATGCCCAGTCCCAGCGCTGGAAGCGCCGGGCTCATAATGCTTGGGTGGACTTACCTGCAGCAGACCATGCTGCTTACTTGCCTGCCAGTTGAGCCTCTGGTCCTCTTCTGTTTGGAACTACTTTTCCTGTTGGGTGGGGCAGGAGCCACTCCCTAGATTCTGAACACTGGAACTCTTCTGGAAAGCAGGAACTCTTTTCTTACCTAGGCGTGGCTGTGGAAGGAGACACCTAAGCACTACAGGAGGCTATTTAAACCACACCCGATGGATGAATCTTGCTTTGCGTTTTTCTGCATCCTCTGCAGCAGAACGCTCATCGTGTCTTCTGCATCTGATCCTGGGCCTAAGGAAAAAGGCTTACCATCCTGAATCCAGTCTTCAGCAACACCTATAAAGACAAGAAAGAACAGGTTAGCATTACGGTCTTCAGTGACAGCTCTTCACTTACCTGGTCCATCGGCTGTCACCAACGCCTCGCGCTGCATTCCGGCATCTGAAAGACAAAGGCTTACCTACTCTTCGTGCGCTCCGGAGGTCTTCACACTGCATTCCGGCATCTGAAAGACAAAAGCTTACCAACTCTTCGCACGCTCCGGAGGCCTTCGGCGCTGCATCCCGCATCTGAAAGACAAAACAAGGTGCGTTTAAAGACATTGGGGAACTTTAATACTCACGTGCCATTACTCCTTTCCACATCTAACCCAGTGGGTATTCCGGCACCCTGCAGCCGCTCCGAACTTGTACCTGCAAAATAAAAAGACAGTTAGAGCGCATCGTGAAGCAGGCAACAAGCGCTTACTTACGTGCTTCCAGGCGCTTCTATTCATCACACGGGCTCCATCTTCAACTCACTTCAGCCCGTCATCCGCCATCGCCGGAACCCTGCAAAACAAGAAACATCATTACTAAAGACTTTAAAGACATTAGAATTACTCGAAACTTACCGTTCGTGCAGTAAACGACGGACAGCAGTCCTCTGAAGTCAAGAGGCCTGTTCCCCTTATCCAGTGAAGAAACTGGTTACAGCACCCTGCCCCGAGGCAGATGGAGAGCACGGCGTTCACTTACCTAAGATGAGAGCGTTAACCTTTGGGGTTCTACAGGAGAAGAGAAAGGGAAGAAGAGAGAGACATTCAATAACCCAGTTCCTTAATCCCATATTTTCTATCTGCAGACATCTTACCCTTCAAGTCAGACATACAGTGCACAGAGGTCCAGCCCAAAGAGCCAGCCGTGTGTTACACATCACCTTTGAAGATACGGTATACGCCCAGTCAAGACCGGCGCCTCTACGGGAATCAGGTGAGCGTTACAGAACGCAAAGCCTACCACAAAACTCCCGTCCAGGCGCTATGGAAACCTCGGATACCGACCAGCTAGCCCAGTTACTTGGGGAACTAAGGGCAGAAGTGCATGCAGCCCGTCAGGAAACTAACGCTCTAAGAAGGGAACTGATTATTTCCAAGGAGCGAACAGATGATCTCGCTAGACAATTGCTACAGTCACAAGCCGGACAGACCCCGTTACCCGCATCTGGGGGAAAT
This sequence comes from Ambystoma mexicanum, assembly GCF_040938575.1. NCBI lineage: Eukaryota > Metazoa > Chordata > Amphibia > Caudata > Ambystomatidae > Ambystoma > Ambystoma mexicanum. The sequence continues at coordinate 1,096,488,285 of NC_090929.1, forward strand.
CTTCCTTCTACATCCTCTATGAATCCAGTGCAGATCAACCTACCTGGGAATGTACCTCTGGCTCCGCCCGAACGATTTTCTGGTGACCCAAAGAGGTTTGCAGTATTTATCAATCAGTGCCGGTTGCATTTCTTATGCCGGCCAGCAGCCTTTCCAACTGATCAAGCTAAAGTAGCTTTCGTGCTTTCGTACCTTAGTGGCAATGCGGCAGACTGGTCGATCCCTCTAGTAAATCAAGATGATCTGGTCCTCCATGATTTTCAAGCTTTTCAGCTCAGTATGGAAAAACTGTTTGCAAGACATTCACAGGGGCAGGCCTTGGACAATGAGCTTCTTTCGTTGCGACAAGGTAATCAAGACCTTTTGGCTTATATTGCGTCTTTCAACAGACTGATAGTGGAAACTCAATGGCCTGAGGACAAAAGGATTACGCTGTTTTATAGAGGTCTACGTGGAGAGCTCAAAGATGTGTTAGCCCAAGTAGTGAATCCCCCACAAGATTGTTCGGACTATATAGACTTAGTCGTTCAAATAGATCACAGACTGCAGAACAGGAAGGCCGATCGTTCCAAGTTTGATGCTCAAGTATTTTCCAAACCGCCAACTCCTTCCAAGGGAGTAGACTCCGGGGAACCCATGCAAATAGGGGGTCTGAAAGGTCCTCTAACACAAAAGGAGCGGGAAAGGAGAAAACAGTTGCAATTATGCCTCTATTGCGGAAACTCAGGGCACTTTCTTCGAGACTGTCCGGTGAAACCTGCCAAGAAGGCAGTAGGAGCTGCAGTTACCAAAGTCACAAACTCTGAGCAGGGAAACGACCTCGCCCGACAAGAATAGAGGTCCTCTTGCCGAGCGTGAAAACCAGTTCCGTGACCTCGCATTTCGTGATACCTATGGTCCTCATTAGCCCTGATAATCCGGATCGATTACATGCAATTGAAGCTTACGTCGACAGCGGTGCCATCGGCAATTATGTGGATCATGAAATGGTTTTGAGGATGAATCTAACTCTTTGTCCCAAGGCTGTAAAGGACGTCATTACTACGGTGGATGGTACGGAGATAGCCTCCGGGCCAGTAACGCATACCACTCAAGAGGTGACGCTAGTAAGTCAAGATGGACACCATGAGAAGATCGTGTTCGATGTGATCAAGGCCCCTCAGTTTCAGATTATTCTAGGAATACCTTGGTTAGAGAAACACAATCCTCTGATCGATTGGCGAGCAAGAACGGTCCAGTTTCCAGAATGTGTCTCTACTTGTCACCCTCCACCTGGTGTTGCACTGGCAGCAATTTCTTCAGAGACTCCCCAGTTACCTCCCGAATACCTAGAATACCAAGATGTTTTCCGGAAGGATCAGGCTAACTCTCTACCTCCTCATAGGTCTTATGACTGCCAGATAGACCTGATACCTGGATCTACTCCTCCTTGTAGTAGAATTTATGCCCTCACCGAGCCTGAGAACCTTCACCTTCGACAATACCTGGATCAATACCTGGCAAATGGGTTTATTCGTCCTTCCAAGTCCCCTGCTTCTTCAGCTTTGTTCTTCGTTCCAAAAAAGGAAGGAGACCTTAGAACTTGTATAGATTATCGCTCCCTGAACCAGATCACCGTTAAGAATAGATATCCGTTACCTTTGATCCCTGAACTCCTGGACCAAGTCAGAAAAGCATGTATATATACAAAGCTGGATCTTAGAGGAGCTTACCACTTGGTACGAGTAAAAGAGGGCGATGAATGGAAGACGGCCTTCCGCACCAAGTATGGGCTATTTGAATATCAGGTCATGCCCTTCGGACTTTGCAATGCCCCGGCCGCCTTTCAATATTTTATGAACGATGTCCTCAGAGAGCTCATAGATGTGTGTGTTGTTGTTTACATTGACGACATCCTCGTTTATTCTTCATCGGAATCTGAACATCGGAAACACGTGAAAATGGTCCTCGAAAGATTGCGTCAACACAAACTTTTCGCTAAGTTGGAAAAATGTGTTTTCAACGTGACTGAAGTTGAATTCTTGGGATTCATATTATCACCTGGCGGAGTGCGTATGGATTCAAAGAAGGTCGATGCAGTTCTCAAATGGCCATCACCATCCTCCGTAAAAGGTGTGCAAAGCATGTTAGGCTTCGCTAACTTTTACCGCAGGTTTATCCCCGAATTCTCTCGAATAGTCCAGCCCATCACTGCCTTGTTAAAGAAAAACAAACGTTTTGAATGGTCTACCGAGGCGGAACAAGCTTTCCAGGATTTGAAGACTAAATTTATCTCTGCACCAATCTTAAAACACCCTCGCCCCGAACTCCCCTACATCGTGGAAACTGATGCTTCAAGCCTTGCCATGGGGGCAGTTCTATCACAAAAGGACCCGGTAACCAATCAGTTGCATCCCGTGGCATTTTGGTCCCGCAAATTCTCGCCTCCTGAAATCAATTACACGATTACTGACAAGGAACTTCTGGCTATCAAGTCAGCCCTTAAGGCTTGGCGGCATTATCTGCTGTGGGCCCGACACACCGTTACTGTGATTACGGATCACCGAAACCTGCAATATTTGAAAACCGCAAAAGCCCAATCCTCTAGACAACTCCGTTGGGCATTATTCTTTGCCGAGTTTGACTTCATAATTACCTATCGACCTGGTACAAAGAACGGTAAAGCTGATGCCCTTTCTCGGATGGGAGTGGAAGAACACTTGATCAACCCTAAACCTGTACCAATCATTCCCGAACAAAGAATTCTGGGTGTAATCGCCACAGAATCCATAGAGGAAGTTAAGGATAAAGCCAGGCAACTTGTAACTCCAGCAGACATACAGAATTGGCATCTGCAGGGAAAGGACTTTGCAGTAAAGGACAACTTATTGTATTTCCAAGAACGATTATACCTACCCAGCACAGATTTACAGAAAAAAGTAATCTCTTGTTATCACGATTCTTTAATGGAAGGACATCCCGGTATGGCCAAGACCTCAGAAAAGATCAAGCGCTACTTCTGGTGGCCGTCTTGGAAAAAAGATATCAGAGACTTTATAATGTCCTGTGGAGTATGCGCCCAAAACAAGAGTCAAAAGGAAAGACCAGCAGGCCTCTTACGCCCTATTGACATCCCACCTCGCCCTTGGCATACGCTTTCTATGGACTTCATCACCGATCTACCTCCATGCTCCGGATACAATACGATTCTAGTAATCGTGGACTTATTCTCCAAGATGGCGCATTTCATTCCGCTCAAAGGCTTGCCAACAGCAGCAACTCTGGCCCGACAATTTCTCGAAAACATCGTCCGGACTGCACGGTTTTCCTTCGGTTCTAATTTCGGATCGAGGTAGTCAATTTATTTCTCATTTTTGGCGAAGTTGCTGTCGGTCGGCTCAAATTGATGTGAGACTATCGACCAGTCACCACCCTAAGACCGACGGACAAACCGAGAGGACCAATCAAACTCTGGAACAGTATTTACGCTGCATGCTGCAACAAACTGAAAAAACTTGGAAAGACATCCTTTGGATAGCCGAATATGCCTACAATAACTCTGTCCATTCGGGAACTGGGAAAACCCCGTTTTTTCTTTTGTACGGCAGTCACCCTCGAACCTTGGAGTTGGATCCCCTCCAAGATCTTGAAACACCAGCAGTAGACTACCTGCATTCTACAATCACCCATGCCTTTAAGGAAGCTGTTTCTCACCTTCAAAGGGCTAAAGAACAATACAAGAAAGGAGCAGATCAACATCGGAAGGAAGCCCCTCAATATCAAGTAGGGGATCAAGTCTGGTTATCCACCAAATATCTACCTCTAAAAGGGCCACGCACATTCAACCCAAGATACCTTGGTCCCTATTCCATCACTACCATAGTAAACCCAGTAGCGGTCAAGTTGGACTTGCCCCCGCACATGAAGATACATCCGGTCTTCCACGTCTCTCTATTAAAACCCGTGCAACCACAAACCCGACTAACTAAATCTCCAAAACCTATCCTAGTTGATGGAGAACTCGAGTTTGAAGTCAAAAGCATTCTGGACTCCAAGATCTCCAAATCTAAACTATTTTACCTAATTGACTGGAAAGGCTACGGCCACCAAGAGAGATCCTGGGAACCTGCTGAATATGTCCACGCTCCTCGCCTAATCAAAAGATTTCACCGAACATTTCCTGACAAGCCAAAACCCCCGGAGGAGCCCGGTTTGGGAGGGGCCTTGAGGGGGGGTACTGTCATGATCTCTGCTTCCAAAAGGTCAGGGTTTTCCCATCTCCCTTGGAAGCAGATCCATAACCCAGGTTCCGAGTGCCAACCAGTCCCAATTGGGACCTTTTGGACCCAGTCCTGGCGCCAGTGGCACCAGGCTCATAAATATGCCCAGTCCCAGCGCTGGAAGCGCCGGGCTCATAATGCTTGGGTGGACTTACCTGCAGCAGACCATGCTGCTCACTTGCCTGCCAGTTGAGCCTCTGGTCCTCTTCTGTTTGGAACTACTTTTCCTGTTGGGTGGGGCAGGAGCCACTCCCTAGATTCTGAACACTGGAACTCTTCTGGAAAGCAGGAACTCTTTTCTTACCTAGGCGTGGCTGTGGAAGGAGACACCTAAGCACTACAGGAGGCTATTTAAACCACACCCGATGGATGAATCTTGCTTTGCGTTATTCTGCATCCTGTGCAGCAGAACGCTCATCGTGTCTTCTGCATCTGATCCTGGGCCTAAGGAAAAAGGCTTACCATCCTGAATCCAGTCTTCAGCAACACCTATAAAGACAAGAAAGAACAGGTTAGCATTACGGTCTTCAGTGACAGCTCTTCACTTACCTGGTCCATCGGCTGTCACCAACGCCTCGCGCTGCATTCCGGCATCTGAAAGACAAAGGCTTACCTACTCTTCGTGCGCTCCGGAGGTCTTCACACTGCATTCCGGCATCTGAAAGACAAAAGCTTACCAACTCTTCGCACGCTCCGGAGGCCTTCGGCGCTGCATCCCGCATCTGAAAGACAAAACAAGGTGCGTTTAAAGACATTGGGGAACTTTAATACTCACGTGCCATTACTCCTTTCCACATCTAACCCAGTGGGTATTCCGGCACCCTGCAGCCGCTCCGAACATGTACCTGCAAAATAAAAAGACAGTTAGAGCGCATCGTGAAGCAGGCAACAAGCGCTTACTTACGTGCTTACAGGCGCTTCTATTCATCACACGGGCTCCATCTTCAACTCACTTCAGCCCGTCATCCGCCATCGCCGGAACCCTGCAAAACAAGAAACATCATTACTAAAGACTTTAAAGACATTAGAATTACTCGAAACTTACCGTTCGTGCAGTAAAAGACGGACAGCAGTCCTCTGAAGTCAAGAGGCCTGCTCCCCTTATCCAGTGAAGAAACTGGTTACAGCACCCTGCCCCTAGGCAGATGGAGAGCACGGCGTTCACTTACCTAAGGTGAGAGCGTTAACCTTTGGGGTTCTACAGGAGAAGAGAAAGGGAAGAAGAGAGAGACATTCAATAACCCAGTTCCTTAATCCCATATTTTCTATCTGCAGACATCTTACCCTTCAAGTCAGACATACAGTGCACAGAGGTCCAGCCCAAAGAGCCAGCCGTGTGTTACACATCACCTTTGAAGATACGGTATACGCCCAGTCAAGACCGGCGCCTCTACGGGAATCAGGTGAGCGTTACAAAGATGCTCTGGCATCCAAAATCAAACTATTACAAAATAAAATCATCTCCAAAAGAAATCTCCTTTCCGATAAACCGTCCACGTCTAGCTAAATTTCTATGAACATAGTAGACACCACCCCTCTCTTCAACTTCTCACCAGTCTCATAAGATTGTAAGAGGATTCAATTCAACACTACAGCTAAGTCAATGCCTAGTCTGGAATACTGAATGGAAACCCTTATTGATATATCTTTACGTCCAGTTCATGCGTTCTGGATGAATACCCCTATATAACACCCCTCTCTTGGAATCCCCCTGACCCCACTGAGCCAAGAAGTAGTTCTGTTTTGCAAGTTTAAAAGGTTTATTTGATAATTTAAACAATAGATATATATATCACACTTTATAATAAATTAATAATTGAATATCCCACTTAATCTGAGCAGTAATCAATAATGGATAGTCCGGCACTAGCACACTTCTTTATAATCAATGATGAGTGGTTATAGGATGGATACGATAGCAACAATACTTTTATGGTTTCAAATGGATGCAATGTGGAATGAAATGCAGTACAGAAAATAACTTGATAGGATTTCAGCAAAAGACAATGTAATCACTTTCTTGGACAATTCACCCCCCCCTTTTATGCACTGTAAGGAGATGAAGATGACACAGTTCTTAGGAATGCAATCAAATAGAATTCAGTTCAATTCCCCCCCCAGCAGCTTATACAACAGATAGGAGTTTTGAAACACAGGCAAAATGCTTTGAATATGGTGACAATGCAGTGAGAAATCTGCTGAAAATGGTTTTAATTCCCTTTAGGAGGTTCAGGGTGAGTGGTATCTAGGTAATATTAGTCCAGGCTCACTCTAGCAATGATTCAGGGATGGTTCTTAAGAGGCAAACAAATTTTTAGCAAGGAAAGCAAGGAAGCTGCTGTTTTCACACGTGGCTGGATTTTTAACCAAATCGCAAATCGCGGTAAAATTCGCGAGTGCGAGAATCGTGATTACGGCAAAAGTATGAGGAGTAGGAAGTCGGTTCTAGGCTTGTTGAAAAGGTGAGATGCAGAGCTTTCAGAGGAAAGTTGAACCAAGTTCCTAGCCCAAACGGTTCCAGAGATACGGACGATTACATAAAGGTAGTTTTTTGGATTTTAAATTTTAAAAGTTCAAAGCGACAGGTTACAGCTTGCAGATAGAAAATGACAGGTGACAGCTTTGCAAATGACAGGTGACAGTTAGGAGGCAGTTCTGGTTAGATTAAAATAGATTGAATTATATTATTTTAACTAAGAGATTGGTTCTGCACAGTTCTGCTAGGTACTCACAATATATTTTTGAATTAGGCCTTGGCACGGATCTGGTCAGGTTTTGGACTGGACTCCGGCCTGGTCTGGGTCTCTTCACAGTGATCTGGGTCAGCTCTTTGGTTCTGCTAACAGCGGTCTGGGTCAGCTCTGCGCTGCTGGTCTAGCCTCTCTGGATTCTGGATACTGCTCTGCTTTCTAGGTACTGCTACAGGTTCTGGAGATTGATGGATTTGAAGTCTGGATCTCTGGATGTGAAGTCGTCGATCAGCATGCTCCGCAGCAAATGGAATTGAATGTCTCTATCTGTCCTGACTGTCTGCTTTTATGTGTTTTGAAAGTGGGTGTGTGTGCAGCATCACTAGCCAGCCCCTCTTTCAACTTGTCATTGGCCCAATTCTCCCCTCTCCCATGATTGGGGAAGGAACTGTGAGTCAGAGTGATGCTGTAGGTTTTATGGGTCAGAGGATCCTCCCCTGGTCAGTTTGCCCACAAATCTATATTTGATTCAAAATGCACATTTCTCAAATACATAGTGGTTTGTCATTGCATGTACATATTACCTATCACATGAGGTAGTCTCTGTCCCAAATCTGCTCTTCCTAGGAGCTTGGGTTCAAAAATGGCAACATATTTCACTTTTTAGTCGGGTTACCAATATTGGATTTTTCCCTGCATTTACACAGATGTGCCCATGGTGTGTGGGCATTAGGTGGTGGAGTGTCAGATTTTTAACATACATACATTTAGAGTAATATCCTCTTTTCCGCTAAAACCCCCCTGAACATACCACCGGGTCCTACCACGTCTTCAAATGTGCACAGAAAAATCATAAGAATAATGATATCACTTATAAAATTTTCACAAGTCCGCTCTACGAATGATCCATCTTTTTAGATTTATGTTCTGGCCCCAAAGGGGTGTGGTTTCCCCCCAGCACAAGGTTGAATTTCTGGTTTTTCCAGTTCTGGCAAGCCAGCTTGCTCTCACAGGCAGTGCTCCTCCCCTTTCCTTCCAGGAGGAAGCCACTTTTACGACCCCCCCACCCCAATAAAACATTTGCCTGAGTCAGGACAGGGCTTTGTTCAATTTCCTGCAGAGCCCAGGTAATTCAATCGGAGAAGTGTCATATCCCTTTTGGTGGGAGCAGCAAAAGGCAGCTAGGCCTGGTAACACAGCTGTTGTGCAAGTCTCAACTCCTGTCGGGGGTAGCTGGTGGGCAAAATTCAGTTTCATTAAGCCAGGTTTCAGATAAAATGTCACTTTTTGTTCCCCAGTTTAAGTCAAGACAATTTTTACATATGCAGCTAGAATGCTGATTCTAAGTTCAAAACTATGACATTTCAACAGTGACAAACTATGTGGCAGTCACAAGTCTGTCCCTCAGTTTATTTACACATTTCGATTTTTGGTAATTTTAAATCCAGTTTCAGTTTAAGCCGCTGCAGACCTGCAGAGCTCAGCCAGTCTTGTTATAAACCTTCAAGTCACTTCAGAATATAACTTTACATTGTATCCACCTCTTAGTAAGTCTTTCTTTGGCCTGCTTTGGGTTCATTTATTCAGTTTTACCCAAATGTCTGGTGTTGTTTTAAAACGCCGGCTTTCTGATAGTGGTGAGTACTGGTAATGCAACCAATTCTGGGATTTAAGAAAATGAATTCCCCACAGTTCTAGGTTGCTTTTGGCAATCAGCATTGCCATTCCCAATGGTTTCAGGCTACTGTGTGGGTAGTCCAATGGTGGTTTTAGGCAGTGCCCTTCTGTGCCCATAACATCGGCAAAAATGGGTGGCAGCCTATTCTTCATGCATTTCCCTGGGCATTTTCTGGGAAGCTCTGGCCATCATGATGTTTTCAATGCCAGTACTGCACAGTTTTTGTGGTAGGGCTCGGATGCATGGGTAAAACATCCCACAAGCCCCCCTCTTGCGATGGCCATTCTGTTTCCTCATCTTCTTCCAATAGATGGCACAGTTCAGCATCTTTTTCTCCATCCGGTCGGATCGATCGGTTCTCCTCGCCGGTCCTGATGGGAAGATTGGGCGGTACCCCGGGCCCCTTGTGTCTCTGCTCCCGGTCTCCGGATCGTCCTCCCTGGCCAGTCTCAAGGTTTTCTTTCTCCTAGGACGACAAAGGAAGAGCGGCAATACCCATTCATAGACATTTTTCCCCCACCATTGATATAGTGGGGTGGCATATATATTTTAGAACTCAACAGATATGAACATGCACATTTTTTTAAATTAAGAGACAGGAACACATAAACTTGAGAAACACAGAATTTGATAGGCGATATGTAGGATATTTTAAGTTACAACTGAATTAATCAGAGACAGTACCCTCTAGGATTACCGAGGACTCCTCCAGTTGCTGCAAAGTGTGCCTGGGATGGCAACACTTCAACTGGTTTATGTGGACCCACTTGTCTTCCCCCTCTGCCAAACCGCCTTTGGGGATGCGGATCTTGTAGGCCACAGGGGAGATCTTGTCTATAATCTCAAAGGGTCCCTTCCATGCAGGCAAGAATTTTCGCTGTTTGGCCTGGTTCCTTTGGAAATTGTATAAATAGACCCGGTCCCCCACCTGATATTCCTTCCTGGAAGTTTTCAGGTCATAGTGGGTCTTCATACTCTCAGATGATCTTTCTAGAATCCGCTGAGCATAGGCAAAAGCATGCTGAAGGTGTTTCCTTAAATTCTCCACATACTCATGAGTTGTGCAGACATTTATCAACGTTTGCTCTTGGGTTCTGTAGAGCAAATGCTGAGGGAGCACCATCTTGCATCCAGTCATCAACTCAAATGTTGACATTTTGGTTGCAGATGAAGGGGTAGATCTGATGGCCATTAGGACCAGAGGTAATCGGATATCCCAACTTGGCCCAGAATCTGCCACAAACTTTTTTAAGATGCTCACAATTGTCCGGTTGTAGCGTTCTACTGCTCCAGAAGAAGCTGGCCTGTAAGCAATGTGTAGCTTTCTCTTGACCCCCAGTATCTCCCACATCTTTGTCATTACTTCACTGGTGAAGTGGCTACCTCTGTCTGACTCAATCCTTTGAGGTAGACCAAAACGGGAAAAGATGTGGTTAATCATCAGGGGAGCTGCTGTTTCTGCCTTGCAATTTGGGGCTGGGAGACATTCCACCCACTTGGTAAACAAGCATGTCACAGTCAACATGTACTTATTTCCTCTACACGAGCGAATCACAGGGCCTACAAAGTCGATTTGTAAATCTGACCATGGCAGTGTCATCCCCCTCTTTTGGAGAGGCGCCCGGTGTGTGAGGGATGTTGGCTGAAATTGTGCACACAAAAGACAACCCTTCAAGTATTGGTTGAGGTCCTGGCCCATGTGTGGCCAGTATGCAACCTCTCTTAAGATTTCCAGTGTTGTGTGAAACCCCCTATGGCCGGCGGTGGCCGCATCATGGGCTTGACTTAACATCAGGCTTCGGAATGAGGTAGGAACCACCCACTGATCGTGGCCAGCTTTGGATTTCCTTACCAGCAAAGCGTCTTGGATTCGGAACATTTTTGGACATTTCATCAACACTCTTAGGTCCTCTTAGCCAATGCAATCGGTATCCGTCAGGGGAAAGTTCTCAGGGTCCTCAAGGTGTTGGTAAAACTTACCAATAATTGGATCCCCCTTCTGAGCTGTAATCAAATCAGCATCAGGGGTCTCCTTACTCCATTGTGCAGTGGAAAGATCATTGTGAGCATTTGTCTGGGACCTAGCGATGACAGTGACCTGGATTTCCCCCAACAGGGACTCAATCTCAATTAGATCCCCTTGGATGGCCCCGGTTTTGGCCAGCTGATCAGCTAAGTCATTTCCAGTTTTGTCTGGTCCCTCTACTTTGGAATGACCCTTGATCTTTTTCCAATAGATGGTCATCTCATTCGAGGTGACCAGATCATCAATGTTTTGGATCAACTTCCCATGTTTCAAGGGTTTGTGGTTAGCACATAACATGCCTCTGGTTTTCCAATTAACCAGGTGCTCCACGAACCCGTTCCGTACATAATCCGAATCTGTGATTATGACCAGTTCGTGGAGTTGATGCTGGACAGCAGTGAGGATGGCCTGATGCACAGCCATCAATTCTGCCACCTGACTACTTTGGGGACCAATTTTGTATCCAGCGGAGGGTTCTGGGAACTCCTTCACCCATGCATTCCCTACGCCAGCCACCAGTTCTTTCTCCCCGTCGTTGTCAACATGGTACGAGCATCCATCCACATAGACAGTGGGCATTCCCTCACACTTGTCCTCTTCAAAGACTTTGTGTGGGGAATTAAGGTATGCCTCCGTGTTGTCCTTGATTTTTAGACTTTCGTCCTCGAGACAGTTTTCTCTGGCACAATCATGCAAGTCAGCCAGACCTTGCGCGAGGGGACTCTTCTTGTTTTGGCCATATCTGACCTCCACAGGAAAGCCTTGCATTGACAGAATCCAGGAAGTAATTCGGGAATTACTCACATTTCCGGCCCGGATTCTGTCACTTTGGAGATATTGCAGAGGCTGGTGTGGGGTCTCCACTATGATGTGTTCTCCCTGGATAAACGGGCGGTAATTCTTCAATGCCCACACCGTTGCCAGGAGTGCCTTCTCACAATCGTTGAATTTTTCCTCCACAGAGGATAAAGTTTTGCTCGCATAGGAGATTACTTTATTGACCTTGTCATGCTTTTGGTATAATACTGCTGTCAAGCACGTATTAGAGAACCCTGTCTCCAGGAAGAACTCCTTGTTTCTGACAGGGTAAGCTAGGCAAGGCGCTTGTGAGAGGCTTCTTTTGAGTTGTTTTACCACCTCGGCTTGTTCTGGACCCCATTCCCACTTGACCCCCCCCTTCAGGAGATGAATCAGGGGTCTGGTGATCTCTGCCTAGCCCTCAATGAACTTTCTGCTGTAATTAGTCAGTCCAAGGAGGCTCCTTAGTTCCAGCAGAGTTGTGGGGTCTTTCAGTTTTTGGAGTGCTTCCACCTTCTTTTCCTGGGGACAGAGACCCTGAGGAGTAATCTCATGCCCCAAGAAATTAACACGGGTTCTACACCACTGTGCTTTCTGAAAGGAAAGTTTTGCTCCGGCGGCCCTCAACTGCGTCAGAACATAACGGATCTCCGCTATGTGTTCCTCCATAGATGAACTTTTGATGAGGACATCATCTACATAAGGCAGGTTACCCCTTGCACCCAGGTCGGGCATGGCCTTGTGTAGGAAAATGTTGAATTCATTGCCGGAGTTGAGGTATCCGAAGGGAGTCCGGGTCCATGTGTACTGCTGGCCCCCAAAGGTAAAAGCCAGCTTGTATTGGTCCTCCCTACTGACAGGCACAGTCCAGTATCCATTGGTCAGGTCTATTGCTGTGAATACCTGTGACCCCTGGATCTGGGCCAGCCCTTGGTCAATGTAGGGCAGAGGCCATCGGGAAGTATGGACCCGTTTGTTGAGCTCCCTAAGGTCAGCGCAAAGTCTCCACTGGCCGTTTGGCTTTAATATTCCCAGCACCAGATTATTGAAGGTGCTGTGAACTGGACGGATTATTCCCCGGGACTCAAGGTTCTTAATTATTTCAGTAATGGACTCCATGGATGCGAGAGGCAAACAATATTGCTTCACAAACACTGGAGTCATGCCAGGGTCCGTGGGGATTGTTGTTGTGTGGATGTCGGTGCGGCCACAGTCATATGAGTCTACTGCAAAGAGATCTTGGAAATCCAAGAAAACTTGTTTCAACTTTTGCTTTTGTTCCAGAGTCACACAGGCATCAGCTAGGTTGACTCTCTCTTCCACCATCTGCCTGAAGCCTGGAAAGACTTCTGGTTTGGCTATTTCAGCGGCCTCCTCCAACTGGGTGGAGAAGTCCCTGGTCAGAGTGCTGATTTGGACTGGAGGCTTCAGGTGGGAAAGGCAACCCTCATGGACCTGGAAAATCACCTCACCCCTCCTGAAGTCACAAGTCACATCTTCCTTACCATAAGGGCAGGAAGTGTACACCAGGAAGTTCCCCCCATGCCGGGTACAAATCCTGTCTGGTGTTGTATTGTCATCACTGTCACTGTCAAAACAGTCCTTGGGGATTGGTCCTAACAGTTCATTTCCTAAATCGATGGAAAAATGTCGGTCATCAACCGCCATTCCAATAATGGTGCCTGCGGCTAGAGTAATACTCTTTAAGTCGCTGTTATCCACCTCTATTAGAATGGTGTCATGTTCTATGTTGACTAATGGAGTTGGGTTTACCCCCAACCCTTGCTGTTGGAGAGAAGCGTTTAGATGTATGTAAGCATCAGGGTTTTTCAAATGTTGTCCTCTTTTAACTTTCACTTCCAGGGAGAATTGTCGGGTCCTTTCTGGGATGGTGACTTCCTCTTTAATCTGAATTTCAACTGCATAAGGTAGCAATTGAGCTGACCTAAAGGCTTTTTCTGGATCATCAAAGCCCATGGGATTATCCGCTAATCGGGACCAAGCTTTGAAGTTTATTAGGTCCAAACTAATGGCAAAGCGATTGAGAATGTCACTGCCTAAGTAAAAAGCGGCAGTGACGTCTCGCACGACCCAACAATTGTGGACTATGCTCTTGTTGCCAATGGAGATTTTGAGCATACACCTGCTTGGCAGGAGATGTTTGGAATTGGGCGCTTCCAGGTCCATTTCCCATTTGTCTATCAGTTTGAATGTGGGAATGGCTGGATCTTTTGGGAGTTGGCGGAACATGGCTTCGCTGATGAAGCTCTTACCGTTGTTCACACACACTCGAGCGAGAACAGAGTAGTTCCCATCATTTAACTGAACAGGGATGAACATCTGCTCTCCAATTTGCTGAATATCAGCCAGGCTCTGAGCTGATTTCACATCTTTCTGGACTATAGGAGTGGGAGTTTCTGATTGTGGATTAGTAAAGAATTTCAAAGTGTTTCCTTCCAGCGTGGAGTACCACTTTAAACTGGAAGGAAGGTTGATTTTCAGAAATAGAGAGGACCCCCCATCACCAGTCTGTTGTCCTACTGCTATTACTGTCATGTCTGGAATTTGGTTGTTCTGGAAGTGAAATTCTACTTGGTCAGATTTTTGTTCAACCATGTGGCAGGTGCCGTTTAAACTAACATGGTTGACACTCTGTTTTAATTTTATTGGTCGGCTAGTCTGGGTCCAGAGGACCTTGTTTACACAATCTATTAGAGGTGACAACCTTCTCAGGAGGTCATTCCCTAGTAAACAAGGGGTGCCCTCTGGAGTCACTACTATGACTGGGTGTTTCACCTTGTGACGCCCAATTTTAATGTCCAAATCTGCAGTCCCCTCGACAGGAATTTCCTTCCCGTCAAAGTTCTGTAGTTGTCCAGGAAGAGAGGTGAGAGGAATTCGGTAATTCTCCCCCCTTCCTGCATTTAGTTCCTCAAAGGCCCTTTTGGACAGAAGGGTAGCTTGGGATCCAGTGTCCACCAGTGCCAAAATTGTACCCTGCCCCTGTACTTGCACCGGGGCATAGTATCTTCCCTCCTTCTCCTCAAGGGGGCACAGATAATGCACATTTCTGGACAACTGGTGGGCTAACTTTCTGGTTTTGGACATTGCAAGAGAAGAAATTTGGGCAGAATTCTGTGGAGAGCCTTGGGAATCTGAAAGAAAAAGTTGGCAACTGGAGATCAGAGCCATTGTGGGTTCCCCTGGTTCCGGTTCTGGGCCGCCCCCCCCTTTTTGGAGGCAGTCATCAGGATGGGTTTGAACCAGGGGATTTTGGTATTGTGGGTTCTGGGATGAGATGATGGGCGGCGGTAGCTCAGTCTCCATATCTCCCCAGTCTGAATTGGCATCCCTTGGGACCCATTTTTCTTTGGGAGGAGTTCCCTCATCTCTGAAGGAGAAGATCCTTTTCCCAGGATCCTCTGAGGATCCCTCTCCCTCAAACTGGAAGACCTGTACCTCCTCCACGAAGTGGGTCTGTTTGGGTCCTTTGTTTCTCCTACCTCCTCTCTGCTCCTTGGGTGGCAGACTTTCAGGGGTAGGAGATTTTGTTTCCGGTTCCTTGTTTTCCAGGGGCTGTTTACAAGTTGGGAAGGAAGCTTCCTCCAAGGTTTTACACCCCCCTTCCCCTTGTGCCTCCTCCCTGGGAACCGGTGTGTTATCGGGGTGCTGCCTCCGTCATTGTTCTGGAGCACCAGGTCCAGAGTTTGGGGCATTCTGCGGTGGCACGCTCATCTGAGGGTTCTGTTGAGCCCTCAGTATGTGACCCAGATCCCGTGCCATATTTTGGACCTGGCGCTCTAACTGGGAAACCCGCTCAGGCTGATACGGGGCTCTATTTTCTCCCCTGGGCTGATCCCGGGAAGGGTAGCTATCCCTTCTCTGGTAGTACCCCTGGTTGGGAAGATTATGGTACCCCTCCACCCTTGGCCTCCCCTCTCCCGGATTAGGTTGTCTGGGCTCAGGGAATTGGGGAAAGAAGGATGGATGATTTGGGGGCTGGAAATTGGGTGGATACCTGGGGAAAAAGTTCTTCCCAGGATTTGAAGAATTTCTGCCCTCCTGGGAGAAGTTAGGAGGGAAGTTCCCCGGGTCAGGTGCTTGGCTGGATCCCCCCCTTGGGCTGGAGGAGTCCACACATAACCCAGGATTGGTCGGTTTCCCTTGTAGCGGGGACTTACATAGTCAGGGGAGCGGGGGACCCCATTTGTGGGACTGCCTCCTTGGCTCCCTGTCTGTGACTGGCCCGAGGACCTTCTGGGCCTAGCATTATTAGGTGCAGGTAGGTTTTTAGACCCCCCAATCTCCAAATCCAAAACGGGGGCAACCTTTACCTCTGCCACCTTTGCAGCAGCAGGGGTGCTGTTGGTTTTGGGGTTTTTGGGCTGGTTTTTGTTTTCCACCGGTTTCTGCACCTCGTAGATGCGGGTGGCTTGTTCAATGACCCAGTCTAAAGATCTTTTCTCATGAAAATCTCTCACGAGCTGGGTCATTATATATTTGGGCAAGGCATGGAAAAATGTATTGACAAATTCTCTGCTGTCTGTGTGCACCCTTCTGGTGGTCTGCGCAAAGGCACGTTTCAGTTCTTGCACAAATTCTTGTGGGGCCTGATCCTCCCCACATTGCAAATTGTAGGCTGCCTTGCGAGCCTCTTGAGGATTTCTGTGAACAGAAAAATGTTTCAAGATGGCCGCCTTATAGGTGGACCATCTTAAATGATTTTGGTCCTCCAGCCCCGCAAAGAAACTGGAGTATTCTGGGGAGAATGTCCATTTGACGTACTGGATGCAGCTACTGCTGTCCAACAAATTGAAAGTCTCCATCATTTGCTCATAAAGCTCCAAGTGTTCCCAAACAGAATACTTGGCGTTCTTGTGATAAGGCGTGATGACACTCCTTATTGCCTTTATTTGCTTCAATGGGTCCTTAAGAAAGGCCCTTTTTGCCTTATTGGCCTTTTTGGTTCGGGTATCCCTGGACCATTCATCCTCCGACTCATAAGCGCTGCTCCCAGAGGTTCCTGTCTGATCTCCCATGTTTTCCCGGATTCTGCGAGCCTGGGAATGGCTGGCAGAATGTGGGGACCTGGTCCCCTGCGTCCTGCGCCGTTCAGAGGAGTCTTCAGATTCCTCCTTGCTTCCAGGATTTGATGGGTACCCCCCCCCACTGACCTAACTGGGCAGAGGTTTTCAGGATGCCCTTAATGGGCCTACTCTCCTGGGGTTCCCCACTAAATTGCACTGTGCTTGGGTGCCCATACCCGGATGCCCGCCCATCCATTCCTGGGAGGTACTGGCCTATGAGCCCCATGCTTCTGGCTGGATAGTAATCTGCCGTCCCTGTGGCCCGGTGCTCATGTGCGCCAGGGGACAGGGGGGTGGCAGAATCCAGGGACTGAGAGAGATAAAGGCCTTTGGTACTAGGGCTCCTGAGGTTATGCTCAGGAGTTTCCCTTTCCCAGCGCACCTGGTCTCTATCCGCCCCTGCTACCTGTTGCAATGCAAGAGCCTGCGCCTTCAGTTCCTCAGTTAAGGCCTTACTAGACTCTATCAGTCTCTCCTGCATCGCTACCTGTTGTTGGAGCCTATCGTTTGCTGGCAGAGAGCCTCATTCTCTCTGTGCGTTTCCTGATTGGTCCTGGAGCACTGGGCCAGTCTTTGCTGCAGGAGGGTTACCTCCTGAGCTGTGTCCCTATTGGCCTGCTCCTGTCTTGCCAGTGCCTCCTCCACCCTCCTGGTGTGCTCTAGCAAGTCCTGGTGTTCTTTTTGGAGGACACCCAGTCCCTGGTGGGCCAGGTGATTTTCTTCCATTTTTCTTCTTAAGTGGCAGACTTCCTGGCCTAAGGTGTCCCTTTCCTGACCAAGAGCTTGAATTTGTGATGCCAGGTCGTCCCTTTGCCTTTGGAAGGCACCAGCTTTCTGGAGCTCCTGATCAAACTCTGCCTGGGTATCCAGGTCTTTCAGGATCAGTTTATTGCTCTCCTCTTTCTCTCTGTCTAGTTGGATTTGCAGGGTGGCTACCTGCTCTGTACATGCCCTGTTGAAATTGATCTGTTGCTCCAGCTTTTTCTGGCTCTGCAGTAGGGAGTCCAAACTGTCTTGGCGTTCCTTCTGCAAAGCCATAATTCTGGTATCCTGGTCTGTCTTTTCCTGTTGCAGTATATCCATGTCCTCTTTTATTTTAATGATATACTGCCTACTATCATTTTCTGACTCCTGGCTCCCCTGCAGCCTCTGCTCAGAAGAGACCAGGTCAGATTGGACCTTCTCTAACGCCATCTGTCGCTTATTCGCCAGATCTTGGCTTTCAGTACATTTATCCTGCATGTCTCCCATATATAGGTACAGGTATGCCGCTATCCTAACCATCTTGTCTTGTTCATCCTTAGCTTTAGGAGCCATGTATAGTTCACTCAGGGCCACATGTAAGGGACCCTGATCTCTCCATATATCTGACCCTGTTTCAGTGACCTGTTGCGTGATGGCCTGCAACCAGACCATGCGGTCCTGGTGAGTCCACTCACCTCTCACAAATAACTTATGTAAGAAGTGCTCTCTGGCTATTTTCATGTCTACTAAGGTCGTCATTCTAGAGATTGGTCTCTGTCCTGACTTACAGAAGTTTATATTTTATTTTTGCAAAACAGACCTTTTCCTTAGAGCGTTCCTTTGAGGAGTGCTTTACAGCGTAACACAGCGTGGTGATCTGGCCGGATATGTGTATCTGGTCAGCTGGCATGCTGTATTAAACTGCACAAGTGATAAATCTAACCCAAACGTCCGGCCCGAGCCCCCAATTTGTAAGAGGATTCAATTCAACACTACAGCTAAGTCAATGCCTAGTCTGGAATACTGAATGGAAACCCTTATTGATATAGCTTTACGTCCAGTTCATGCGTTCTGGATGACTACCCCTATATAACACCCCTCTCTTGGAATCCCCCTGACCCCACTGAGCCAAGAAGTAGTTCTGTTTTGCAAGTTTAAAAGGTTTATTTGATAATTTAAACAATAGATATATATATCACACTTTATAATAAATTAATAATTGAATATCACACTTAATCTGAGCAGTAATCAATAATGGATAGTCCGGCACTAGCACACTTCTTTATAATCAATGATGAGTGGTTATAGGATGGATACGATAGCAACAATACTTTTATGGTTTCAAATGGATGCAATGTGGAATGAAATGCAGTACAGAAAATAACTTGATAGGATTTCAGCAAAAGACAATGTAATCACTTTCTTGGACAATTCACCCCCCCTTTTATGCACTGTAAGGAGATGAAGATGACACAGTTCTTAGGAATGCAATCAAATAGAATTCAGTTCAATTCCCCCCCCAGCAGCTTATACAACAGATAGGAGTTTTGAAACACAGGCAAAATGCTTTGAATATGGTGACAATGCAGTGAGAAATATGCTGAAAATGGTTTTAATTCCCTTTAGGAGGTTCAGGGTGAGTGGTATCTAGTTAATATTAGTCCAGGCTCACTCTAGCAATGATTCAGGGATGGTTCTTAAGAGGCAAACAAATTTCTAGCAAGGAAAGCAAGGAAGCTGCTGTTTTCACACGTGGCTGGATTTTTAACCAAATCGCAAATCGCGGTAAAATTCGCGAGTGCGAGAATCGTGATTACGGCAAAAGTATGAGGAGTAGGAAGTCGGTTCTAGGCTTGTTGAAAAGGTGAGATGCAGAGCTTTCAGAGGAAAGTTGAACCAAGTTCCTAGCCCAAACGGTTCCAGAGATACGGACGATTACATAAAGGTAGTTTTTTGGATTTTAAATTTTAAAAGTTCAAAGCGACAGGTTACAGCTTGCAGATAGAAAATGACAGGTGACAGCTTTGCAAATGACAGGTGACAGTTAGGAGGCAGTTCTGGTTAGATTAAAATAGATTGAATTATATTATTTTAACTAAGAGATTGGTTCTGCACAGTTCTGCTAGGTACTCACAATATATTTTCGAATTAGGCCTCGCCACGGATCTGGTCAGGTTTTGGACTGGACTCCGGTCTGGTCTGGGTCTCTTCACAGTGATCTGGGTCAGCTCTCTGGTTCTGCTAACAGCGGTCTGGGTCAGCTCTGCGCTGCTGGTCTAGCCTCTCTGGATTCTGGATACTGCTCTGCTTTCTAGGTACTGCTACAGGTTCTGGAGATTGATGGATTTGAAGTCTGGATCTCTGGATGTGAAGTCATCAATCAGCATGCTCCGCAGCAAATGGAATTGAATGTCTCTATCTGTCCTGACTGTCTGCTTTTATGTGTTTTGAAAGTGGGTGTCTGTGCAGCATCACTAGCCAGCCCCTCTTTCAACTTGTCATTGGCCCAATTCTCCCCTCTCCCATGATTGGGGAAGGAACTGTGAGTCAGAGTGATGCTGTAGGTTTTATGGGTCAGAGGATCCTCCCCTGGTCAGTTTGCCCACAAATCTATATTTGATTCAAAATGCACATTTCTCAAATACATAGTGGTTTGTCATTGCATGTACATATTACCTATCACATGAGGTAGTCTCTGTCCCAAATCTGCTCTTCCTAGGAGCTTGGGTTCAAAAATGGCAACATATTTCACTTTTTTGTTGGGTTACCAATATTGGATTTTTCCCCGCATTTACACAGATGTGCCCATGGTGTGTGGGCATTAGGTGGTGGAGTGTCAGATTTTTAACATACATACATTTAGAGTAATATCCTCTTTTCCGCTAAAACCCCCCTGAACATACCACCGGGTCCTACCACGTCTTCAAATGGGCACAGAAAAATCACAAGAATAATGATATCACTTATAAAATTTTCACAAATGGATCGCTCTATGAGTGATCCATCTTTTTAGATTTATGTTCTGGCCCCAAAGGGGTGTGGTTTCCCCCCAGCACAAGGTTGAATTTCTGGTTTTTCCAGTTCTGCCAAGCCAGCTTGCTCTCACAGGCAGTGCTCCTCCCCTTTCCTTCCAGGAGGAAGCCACTTTTACGACCCCCCCCCAATAAAACATTTGCCTGAGTCAGGACAGGGCTTTGTTCAATTTCCTGCAGAGCCCAGGTAATTCAATCAGAGAAGTGTCATATCCCTTTTGGTGGGAGCAGCAAAAGGCAGCTAGGCCTGGTAACACAGCTGTTGTGCAAGTCTCAACTCCTGTCGGGGGTAGCTGGTGGGCAAAATTCAGTTTCATTAATCCAGGTTTCAGATAAAATGTCACTTTTTGTTCCCCAGTTTAAGTCAAGACAATTTTTACATATGCAGCTAGAATGCTGATTCTAAGTTCAAAACTATGACATTTCAACAGTGACAAACTATGTGGCAGTCACAAGTCTGTCCCTCAGTTTATTTACACATTTCGATTTTTGGTAATTTTAAATCCAGTTTCAGTTTAAGCCGCTGCAGACCTGCAGAGCTCAGCCAGTCTTGTTATAAACCTTCAAGTCACTTCAGAATATAACTTTACATTGTATCCACCTCTTAGTAAGTCTTTCTTTGGCCTGCTTTGGGTTCATTTATTCAGTTTTACCCAAATGTCTGGTGTTGTTTTAAAACGCCGGCTTTCTGATAGTGGTGAGTACTGGTAATGCAACCATTTTTGGGATTTAAGAAAATGAATTCTCCACAGTTCTAGGTTGCTTTTGGCAATCAGCATTGCCATTCCCAATGGTTTCAGGCTACTGTGTGGGTAGTCCAATGGTGGTTTTAGGCAGTGCCCTTCTGTGCCCATAACATTGGCAAAAATGGGTGGCAGCCTATTCTTCATGCATTTCCCTGGGCATTTTCTGGGAAGCTCTGGCCATCATGATGTTTTCAATGCCGGTACTGCACAGTTTTTGTGGTAGGGCTCGGATGCATGGGTAAAACATCCCACAAGATGTAGTACTTAATACCATATCTAAACTTAAAGCTTCAAACTGCAAAGGAGACAATTTTCCAGCCCACCTAATCAAATTATGTGCCCCCACTCTCACACCCATAATTACCAATTTCGTGAATGCCTCCTTCCATATCAATCAGGTCCCAGCTAGTATTAAAGCGGCGTGGGTCACACCACTACTAAAAAAACCTACATGAGATCCAGTAGTGCCCACTAACTACCGGCCCATAACGACTGTCCCCTTCCTACTTAAAATTATCGATAAAATAGCTTACAACCAAATACAAACCCATCTCGAACAAAATAACTTACTAGGAGCCAGACAATCTGGATTTAGGCCCAACCACAGTACCGAGACAGCCCTCTTCGATTTGAAAATCCAATTGGACTCTATCAGAGACTCAGGAAAACTAGCCACCCTTCTGCTACTGGACCTATCAGCAGCATTCGATCTGGTAGACCATGACAAACTTTGCGACACCCTGAAAAAAGATTTAAATTGTTCTATTAACGCTACTCAGTGCATCAAATCTTTTTTAACGGACCGCACATCTAGCATTGCCATCGGAAACTATGCAGCGGACCCTATAATAGTACCCATAGGAGTCCCCCAGGGATCCTGCCTCTCGCCCACCCTCTACAATGCATACATTAAACTCCTATTCTCGGCTCTTGATGCTATGGGTGTCATCTACACCAACTTTACAGATGACACCCAGATCCTAATCCCCATCACAGGTGACTACACCCAAGACACTGACACTATCAACAAAGTTTATTCCATAATTCAAAACTGGATGGCCCTAAATAGTCTCTGCCTTAATGATGAGAGAATGGAGGTCCTCATCGTGGGCTCCCAAAAAATAATAAGCTCCCTCCACACTAACTACTCTCATATCAACATTGACCGTACACAGATCCCAGTACTCAAACAAGTTAAAACTCTTGGTGTATATATAGATGCCAACCTCACTATGCACAAACTAATAGCAACCCTCTCCTCTTCCACAGCCTACACAGCAAAACTTATTGCACTCAGCCGCCAATTTCTCACCCCCACAAACTGCATCACTCTGGCCAGAGCGCTGATTTTAACGAAATTGTATTACTGTAACATCCTCTTCCTAGGAACCTCCAAAACCAATTTAAATAAAATCCAACTATTACAAAACAAAGCCCTTAGAGCGGCTCTATGTATAAAGAAGTCAGAACATATATCTAGCTTCAGAAGAGAAAACCACAGGCTGCCAATTGAAGCAAGAATCATCTTCAAAACACTCAGCACCATCCATAAATGCATCACCAACAAAGCGCCTAGCTACCTCAACAACATCATCAAGAAAAAAATCACCTGAAGGACACTGAGATCTAATAAACTGACCCTCTTGGAAGTCCCTCAATACAAATACAGTAGAGCAGGAGGAAGTAGCTTCAAAGTCCTAGCCCCATTGCACTGGAACGCACTACCCCTTAGCACCAAAACGAGGACTCCCTGCTAAGATTCAAAAAAGCACTGAAAACCTGGTTATTTAACAAATATTAACCTAACAGAATGCCTCTGGTTTACCGCCTTCTCTGAATCTAAACAGCTAACGTAGCCCCATGGCCCTCTTGTACCCCCAGGGGTCACCTCTAGATCTGCAACTATTGTTTAAACAAAATGTGACCTGCTACTTTGACCGGTTGGAACCTAGTATAAGAAATGTGATTACATGATTTATTTGCACCTCAGTATAAAATATTTTTCTATGTGATGGTAACTGTAACTCTGTATAAAAATGCTACAATTTATTGAATTTTCGCCTTGATACCGGGGGGTCTGGGCAAGTAACAAATGTAATAAATAAATAAATAAATAAATAAACATGTATACTCAGGGGGCTGATTATAAATTGGTCAGATTGTCGGGACGAAATACCCCTGAAGGTAATTGTACTTCCCTCGACAATATTTACGAAAATCTGCCGAACTCAGAGCATAACACTGGCAGAGGTAACCTTTGTAGACTACCTCTGGTGGTATTGCACCAGTGCCACGACTGCCGGTGGTAAACACCTAAACATTTTGTTCATTCTTTTTTTAATCCCTTCCCACCATGATAATGATGGTAGACATTGATTCTATACAGTAGCGGTTCACACCATAACAACATTTTGGTAAATGCACACAAGGGTAACAATGCCACTTTTCGGCATTACATTGCAAATGTGATGAGGAGGGCATCAAATATGCCCACTTTCTCTCCTCCTCCTTCCAATGTCCACATGTAACATTTTCTTCCACTGTATGGAAGCCTGTGTATGTATTTTACCCCCACCTCTGGGCAGGAGGTAAAATAGGCGACTTTACCTAAAAGTGTGCCTTGACATTCCTCTGGTGGTATTCCAAACAAATACAGGCACAGATATTTGACCAAAACCTGAATTGGGTGGATGATAAATCCTGCGATATCTCAAATACCTCCAAATGTTCTGTTATCACCAAACTCTTACTAACCTCCTAGTTATTTGCAAGTGCAAGAAAGCCATAGCAGGGTTCACCTATACAAACCAGTCTGCTAAGATTTAGAACTCCGTAACAGAACAGCTAAGGGCAGATCTATGTGACCGCCCATAATGTTGACTTTCAAGAAGCCAACTACCATTCCGGCGTGGCGCAGTGATCACATAGATCACTGTGCCTTGCATCCCCCACCCACCTCCCCTACCCACTTACCTTGATGGTGGCGCACGGCAGAAGTGTGCCGCCGTCTCTCCTCTATCCCTGCGGCGTCAATTCTCTCCCACTAACGTGTGTCCGAACTGGCGATGCAGGGTCCTTTTTTCTCTTTTTCTTTTTCATTCTTTATTGTCCCGGCCTCCATCTAATGGAAGCGGGGACACACACCCTCAACCCCTGACCCCAATTACCCTGACTAAGGGGGAGGGTAACCCCCGCTCCCCTTAGTCGGTGTAATATGAGTCGCAGTGATACGGGCGACATCTTTGTATAATTCCCTAAGGGCTACCAAAGTAAATTTTAGTTCCAGAAAAAGACTAAAGACGTTGGTGTTTGCCCTCTGAAGGAATACACATTGTTTACTGGCTCTGTACAATGTGTACATGTAAAAAGTGGGGGACGAATCACATGATCCACAAGAATGAGCAGCAGTAGCAAAACATGATGGACATAATTAAACTAAATCATAATAGGACATTCTGGCTTTGCGTCAATGCCACTCTAGTGCAGTCAGCTCAAGCTGCAAGTATTTCTATTACAAATTGGATATAGAATTTTACCCTATACACTTAGTCTAATCTAGATATTGACGTCCTTGACTAAAATATTTTAAACAACTAGATGGACATAGCAAGGGGATATTATAAAAGATAATTAAACGTTTAAACAACTCCAGATCACCTGGACCGGATGGTCTATTCAATGCCTTAATTAAAAAGTCTCTTTATGCCTGGGGTATAACATTGCACACATTCTTCACCATTATTAGTTGTCTAGGCAAAATGCCTCTAACGTGAACTAAAAGTATAATGCTGCCAATACACACCAGGGAGATGGCGAAATGCCTGGTGACTGTATATTATTACCCATGCTAGATGCACCAGCTAAAGTATTTGACAGAATTGTTGTCTGAAATTAACCTCTGGCTTGAGCGGGTTCATATATTGTCATTTAATCAAACTCGATTGAGAGCGGCAGGGACGTCATTTATGGGTCACCAGTGGTCGCAGCTGCGACCCCTGAGCTCTCCGTTGCTACCCCTAAAACAAAGAAAAACATCTTTTTTTTAAATGTATGTTTTTTAAATTGAGGCTCCTGTGCTGTGGCCAGCAGCATGTGGCTCTTTGTTTCTGGAGTGGCTGGTTTTCTGACAGCTATAGCCATCAAGATAGCTCAATGGGTTTAGCGCTCACTGCTGCAATGTGTGTGTGATCTGCAGGTTGCAGGTTCGGCTCCCAGCAAGGTCAACTCAGCCTTTCATCTTGCTGAGGTTGATAAATGAGTACCAACAAAGGTTGGGTGATATTGTATGTATTTTCGTCCTATATGAATCGCTTAAGCGTAAGTGCTATATAATAACACATCATTATCGTTTGGCCTTGGACATCTGCTTGCATTCACAGTAATTTGGTAAATGGCCCTATACACGCTGATATTAACGATACATATGGTGATCCATTCTTGTATGAAATGTATATCACTTTACAGTGATATCGTAACTATACTTTTCATAGTGTACTTAGAAACAATGCTATGTGATGCCACTTCCTGTTTTGTCAAGGGATGAAAATCCATCGATGTGTTCCATCGCTTCCCTTGATGTCACTTCGGGGTGCGGTCAAAATACATCACTTGCTGTGATGTCATCAGAGGTCACGGGTCATGTGATGTCACTTCCGCTACACCAGGCGTTTTGGTGAAATGACGTCTCTGGAGAGTGGGCCGGGGTAACATCACAAATATATGTTAATTAACTACCATCATTGACAAATCATCCTGTTCCTTTAATTAATCAGCATATACTGCATTTGTAGACTACACTTGCGGACATAACAATGTAATCTGTAATAAACTATGGATTAAATTATATAAATGGGGCATGTCATCTAGCCTGGAAGCTTTAGTAAAAAAAAAAAACTCATGTATAATGGCCAAAACAAGGATGATTCTTGGCTCCATTACTGTTCAACGTATATATAGGTGACCCGGGAGAAACTATATTTGATTCTTCAAATTTCTTTCCGTGTTTTGGCCGACGTCCGTTTGGTGTGGATTGGCTCTGTGAATGGCGATGTCTTGCTAAATCATATTCCGTTGAAAAGGCAGAGAATGCGCGATCAACTAATCTTCACATTCTGTCACTCATGGTCTGACCATCAATATCTCTAAAAATCAAGGTCATGGTATTTAATAGTAAGACAAAAACTAGAAGATCTAATTGGAAGCTAAAACATCCTCTAATTGAGCTTGTGCATAAATATAAATATCTTGGAATTCTCGTTACGAAAGATAACAAATAGTCTGAATATCTTGCAAACAAAACGGAAAAGACCTACGGAAAGTCGGCTAAGGGACCCTTTACAGACTGGATTTGTGAAGGGCATGGGCACGATTCCGAACATCTTGGCCCTAACTCTGATTCAGTCTGTACAAGTTGATGGTGGATTCCCGTTATACTTAGGTTTCATTGACTTTAAATCTGCCTTTGATTCTATAGATAGATCCATGCTCCTAGCGAAACCTAGGCAACATCAGTGCCCCCGGTCACTAGTAAATATGGTGATGTTATTACATTCAAACACATCCATGCGAGTGAAACTGAATTTGGAAGGCAAATTATCTCCATCAATCCTCACACATAGAGGGGGGAAGCAGGGATATGCCCTTGCATCATTCTTGTTTAATTTTTTCATTCTGGATCTGGGCCCTGCACCAATGAACTGCACTGCAGACGCTCCTCGTATTGGTTGCCAAAAGGTTGCTTATCTACTGTACGCAGATGATTTGGTCCCTGCTGTCGCGTACGCCTATTGGCTTACAAAACATGTTGATACAACTAGGAACCTATGCAGTGGCAAATAACTTGATCATTAATACCTCCAAATCGCAAATTCTAATTGCAACAGTAACACCTCTAAAAAATATCATCTAAGATGGTTTCTTCAAAAATGTGAACTTGCCATGGTCTTAAAATATAAGTACCTTGGAGTGTACATCGAACACAAGAAAACATTAAGTACCATGTCATGTGAAATTAAATCAAAGTTGAGTGCTTTGATCTCACAATCAAAGATTCTTTTGAGAAAATTCGGGAAGTTTTCATTGAAACACATTATGTCGTTTTACAAATCTAAGGTAATACCGATTCTTCTGTATGGAGTTGAGGCACTGGTGCCACAGGATCGAAAGTTTTGGGACAGTTTAGAAGCAAGATTTTGGAAAGCAGTCCTCTCACTTTCGCCTGGAACACCATTGGCGATCTTGCGATTTGAATTGGGATTGGTATCCTTATATTCTCAATTGTTATGGAAACAGTGTGCCCTTTTGCGAAAATTGCTGGAAGGATTAAAGAAACCTACCTTCCTGAATGTTTTAGCTCAAAATTTGTTTACATCGAAAAATGGCATGTCAAGAAAGTGGCGAAATCACATCTTGGATGCCACTTCCGATGCCTCTGTTTCAATTGAACTTCTTTTGACCAACCCTGATCGTGCGAAAAGTAAAATATATCAATTTGATTGGATTGGAAATATGGCACTATGTTTAAAACTCAAGGACTTTAACCCTGAGGCATTTAGTACCAAAAGATACAGAGTAATATCCGACTATCTGTTGAAATTTCCATCACATGTATGTCGACAGAAATTCCTAAGATTTAGATTGAATCAGTAATAGACAAAAGACATCTTGTTTAGAAGGAAACTAATTCCAAAGGAACAGAATTATTGCCGATTTTGTCTAATTAGGGATCAAAGAGAAACCTTACAACATCTTGTAATTGAATGTATTTCATTGAATGACATAAGAGTAAAATGTTTTGAGAAAAAAACGGAGTGTTCAGATCCATGTAGATCATGATGAAATATGGAATCTCCTGTTTTCTAACCTGAGAATAACTGTACAGATTGCAATTGTGCAATTTTTAAATATAATATTCCCTGATACCTGAATGTGATAATTAGGAATATGGATTAGTACATGAAATGTAAGCCGAGATGGTAGTATTCATACTTGTGCCTCATGTGACAATTGTTGAATGGATAAATATTGGTTGTACTGTATATATGGTATTGTAAAGTGTATGTACTGGATTGTGTTTTTATGGAAAATTAACATGGAATATTTGAAAAGTTGGTTTACCAACTGTAACAAATAAATATTTTTTAAAAAAAAGAAAAGACCTGCCAATATGTGGCATCATATTGACATCCTGAAATTCCTATTTGGAAATTAAGTGTATACTGCAGGAGGTTAACTATTGCCAGAATTACGAAATTCAACATAGTCTTTCCAATGCTCAAGAACACTTGACATACTTCCCCAAATGAAGAGGCCCAAAGAAATACATCAATTACTTCCCTTGTCCAACGCTCAGAAAGATTGCTTTAATTTAATACCTATGTTAGACATAACAGGGGCCTGCAAGGGCATTCCTCTGTGTTACCGGACATGTAGATTTTGTTTGAAAGAAATCTGCGTTGAAACCTCAAAGCACTTGTTGATTAATTTCCCGCAATTTGTTTACGAATGCTGCAGATATTTTCAATACTGGATTAATGAGCATATCTATTAGGATCAAATCTGGGGTCCTCAAAGATCGCAATATAGCCAGTCACCAATACACTGGATTCCTGAAGGTACTGATTTATGTTTAATGTCATTTAATTGTTTACCGTATGCAATGACATATTGGTTTATGTATGTATGTATTAAAGTGTACTGTTGTAGTCATACTGCACTTATTAAAAAAAGAGTTACAGTTCTTGAGTGCCAAAGCGCCCCCCTTACTCCTTAGTGGCAAGAATTCCGCTATAACAGTTTGAATAAAATAACATAAAATCGATTCTTCAAGGATACACTAACTTCAGCTTCAATGTCAGGGTACAATGCAGCTGGACATGCACCATGCGTTGCAACTAGCATAGCTAACTACTCACCACATCACGGCGACGCATAACACAACTGCAGCATTACCATTCCGACGGGCACCACTGAGGCAAAGACTACTGAGTTCTTCTGAGTTCTTCTGATATGTTATGCTGCTCCACATGCAATGTTATGTCAATGTCCATATGAAAAGAATGAATGTGACAAATGTTTACCATTCTGCACTGCCTTCGTCCATGTCATTTATTACGCATTGTCGGTCTAAGGTACTCCCTAAACCTAGACCCATGGATGATGGAACTCCCAGACCCGCTTTGAGGCCACACTAAAGGTAGATAGGCACTGTACAAATGACACCTAGCTAAACATAATACTCAGTGCAGCATTCTAGCAAACGTAGATCGGACCATTTTTATTATGCTGCTCTGTCCTTCCATTTCAAGAGTTAACCAATAACCTTCAGGTCCGCAGTTTGGAGAAGCCTTGAGTATGGGGACTTAGGTCAACCTTCTGTTTAAGGAGTATGGCAAGGAATGGCAATTATTGGCAGCTATTGTCAAGAGATCATGCTGGTCCACGTCAGGAGAGCCAACTTATGAATTTTTCCCCGGGAGGTGCACAGATATAAGGAAATTACATCACCGGCAGTTATATGACCACATTTGCACTTAGTCAGCAATGTGGAGATTAGCCAAGGCGCGTGGACAGGAGTTGCTGATCCAGAGATCTGAGCTTGGGGAGAAGGGTAAGTCAAGGTTGTGGACTCCTCAGTGTTTGTGCTTCAGAACCAGCTGACTGAGTGATGCCCATGTTGTTCTTGTTGTAGATGAATCCTGTACTGCAACTTCTGGAAGGATCATCATCCGTACACATAAGAATGGATTTTCCGCATGAGGAAGCGGGCGCCACTGTGCACGCATCCCTGTCGTGTGAGGACACGGTCGCGGTAGCACCGAATCCTAACAGCATTCTTCCTCCCAGAACACCTCCCAACACCCACGGGAGAACTCAAAGGAAAACCTCTGGGCCTATGGGGATATCTGGTGTGAAAAGCAGTAGGAGTCTCAGGGCCATGACATCCTCCAATGGAATACAAGAACGGTCTTCCACTCCATAGCATTTCCAATGGACCAAATACTAAACATTGCATCGGTGCATATGGGAATAAGTGATCGGTTGTATTTCATATTCTTCCTGAGGGTCCACTCGGGGAGGCTTGGGTCTATCTTGGCATGGATAAAGGGAAGGGACATGAACGAGTTTCAAGTGGGAGACATGGAATACCGGGTGGATATGGTAATGTGAGTGTACCTGTGATTCCACAGCTACTGGATTGATAATCCTGGTAATGGGGAAAGGACCAATAAAGCAAGGTTTTAGTTTCGTACTGAAAGAAGGTAAATGTATGTGACAGGTGGACAACCAGCCAAGATCGGCAACCTTATAACAAGGAGATGGTCTATGTTTTCTGTTGGCATATTTACAAGCTTGCTCCTGTGCTTGGGACAAATGTCCTTTAGCCCTGTCTAGTCGGTCTTTGATTAGTTTCATGAAGGCATGGGCTGCCGGAATGGAGTAACCCCTCGAAGGAAATGGAAGAGGATTGAGATGTATACCAGTTGAGAGTTAAAAAGAAGTATCCTTAAACAGACATGTGATGGGGATCACTATAAGCAAATTCCACTATTGGCAAGAGACGGGTCCATCCATGTTCATATTCCGTGAGGTAGCAACAAAGATATTGTCCAATCGTCTGGTTGGCTATCTCGCTCTGGCCATCACATTTGTGATGGTATACTGAGCAATAATTCAGGCGTACTACCATTTCTTCACTTACAGCTCTCCAAAAAGCGGAGACAAATTGTATTCCCCGATCAGTAATAATACAGTTGGGTATGACATGGAGGCAGATTATTTTCTGCAGGAAACATTGGCCAATTTTGCAGCTAAAAGGATCTCCTTAAGGGCTATTAAGTGAGCCATCTTAGTATATGAAACCACAA
Source organism: Ambystoma mexicanum (assembly GCF_040938575.1). Taxonomy (NCBI): domain Eukaryota; kingdom Metazoa; phylum Chordata; class Amphibia; order Caudata; family Ambystomatidae; genus Ambystoma; species Ambystoma mexicanum. The sequence continues at coordinate 1,096,519,211 of NC_090929.1, forward strand.
CTGTTACTATAACAGTATAGCCCTCTTGTCTGAGGAGATTGATGAAGAAGTCCATGGAACATATTTGCCAGGGTCGTTTAGGTAGGGGCAAGGGTTGCAGTAATCCAAAAGGTTTCCCATGTCGCGTCTTGGATTGGGCACATACATCACATCCAAGAACATATTCTACGGTATCATTGAGCATCTTCCACCAGGCATATCGTACTTTTTCTAAAGTCTTCGGGATACCAAAGTGTCCTGCTCCAGGAAGATCTTGACACCAGTACGACATGGTGTGTTGTTATCTCTGGTAGGTAACCGTAACCCCTGGTTATGAAACAATAAACCTTTTCCTCGGTATGATTCATATTTCCCTTAACAAAGTATTTCTTCAGCCACGTAGTATAGGTATTCTGCAATACATCTTCATACACTGTCAAAGGAGAAGCCGTGACAGATACAATTTTCTCAGGAGATATAAAAGGAATGCCCTGGATGTGGTCTTCGACACCACAATAAGCACGAGATACGGCATCAGCCTTGGTGTTTTGGCTACCTCGTTTGAATGTGAGCAGAAAATCAAATCTCGAAGAAAAAAAATTGATCCAACTGTTCTGTCATTGGTTCATGGCTTGAACGTTTTTTTAAAACCCCAGGTTACAATGATTTTTATAAGCTGTGATGGGGTGCCTGGCTCCTTCTAATAAATGTCTCCAGTTTAGAAAGGCATCTTTGATTACCAATAACTCATTCTCGAAAATGGTATAATTCCTCTCAGCAGAATTCAATATCCAGGAGTAATAGACTAGAGGATGTGACAAAGTAGTTTTGGTGTATTTTTGTAAGAGCATTGCTGCCAAGGCATAGTTGGAGGCATCAGTTTCTAGATAATGCAGTAACCTAGGAATGGGGCTCTGGTAAATGAGGTTTTGAGTGCATACTTGGGAACAAATCTATGATAGAAATTAGAAAAACCTAACAATCTTTGTAGTGCTTTTAAAGTAGAGGGTACAGGCCATTCTAAGATGGCAGAGAGTTTCCTTGGATTCATTCTGATGCATCCAGGTGTCAGCACATAACCCTAATAGGTGATTCTTTGTTTGTGAAATTCACATTTTAAAATCTTTGCATAGAGATGGTGGTTACAAAGTCTGAGAAGGATGTCTCTTATGTGTTTCACATGTTGGTCATAAGAGGGCGAAAATATATCTAGATATATGACAACAATAATGTCCAAGAGATCACAAAAGATAACATGAAGGAAGTGTTGGAAAACAGCAGAGGCATTACAGAGTGTCATAAACTAACCTCCCTCCGGTCCCGGAGTCGGGCTCCTCCCAGGTACCCGCCTCCAAGTTGACTCCGGGCCGTCTTGTCTCCTTGCCACCATGCCCGCGGGGGTCGTGGGGATGCCACGGGTCTTCCACTCAGTCTCCCAGGCACTCCGGTACTCCCGGCGATATGTCTGGGGCTGATCCTGCACAAAGCTTAGTGCAGCATGATGGGAGGTTGCCATGGCACCTCTGGACACATGGCAAGCATGACAGTCTCCCACTTGCGTGGTCAGCACCAGGTCACATGACAACACAACCAGGAAATAGCACATAAAAAGCCACACTATCCTTTCCACACTGCTTTTCAGCTTTTCTTGTGAGTGGTGTTCTTGGTGTTTTGTTTCCTTGATCCCTGTGTTTGTGGTTTTTGACCTTGACTCTGTTTACTGGTTTGTCTTTGGATTTGCCCTGGATTTTGGCTGCTCTGTGATTTTTTTCCCTCTGGTTTTGTACACTGGATTTTTCCCTTGAATTGCTTCTGGATTTCCCTTGTGATCTTGTGACCTGGACTCTCTTCTGGCTACAGAAGGTGCTTTGGTGTTTTTTTTTTTTATCTGGATTGTTTCTCTGGAACTTTCTACTGGAACAGTGACTGTGAACATTCTCCATCCTGAGCACTCATCTACCTAGGGAAGGTTTTTCCACTCATTGGTTTTTCCCTTCCCTCTCTTCGATCCATTACTGGTGCCCTATTAGGTAGGTTACAATACCTGTTTCTGTACATTGTTGTAGTGCAAATTATTGTGTCCTAATATCGTCCTTCCTTTCCAGCTGCCTGGGATGCGGTGCTGCAATTCCAGTCGACCTGTGGCCCAAATAACTGGTCTTGGGTGTTGCTTTTACTTTTCTGACTGGTGCATGGGGACAGAGGTTTTAGTTCACACGGGAGACCTCGTCTTGACACAAAGCCCAAAGGGCATGGCAAGATATTCATAATGTCTGAACCTGGTTCGAAAATCTGTCTTCCACTCGTCTCCTTCTGCCATTCTAACCAGGTTGTGTTCTTCCTCTCAGTCAGGTTTGGTACAAATACTACTATCTTTAGCCTGGTCCAGGAGTATTTGTATTAATGGTAGAGGATAGCGGTTCTTGATGGCAATCGCATTTAGTTGTCTATAATCAGTAAAAGGTCAGAGCTCGATCTCGTCTTTCTTGGGGATATAAAACCACAGAGCCCTGCAGATGATGTGGAATGGGGAATACATCCTTTTATGAGGTTATCCTCAATGTATTGCTTTAACACAAGCTTTTCTTTCTCAGAGAGCACATGTTCGTCCGTATGGGATTTTGGCATCTGGGTAAAGTTCTGTTCAGCAATCGTATTCCCTGTGGGGAAATAACCTTTCTGTCTCCTTTGGATCAAATATATCAACAAAATCATGGCATTCAAGAGGAAGTTGTAGAGGGCTTACTAAAGCTTGTTGAGAAGAAAGAGGAAGGAAGCAACATCCAGAAATGTGTTTTAAGATCAAAACATATGGACTCGTAGACTTGGAACACGAGGATGGGCATTGATCTCCTTGGAATGTGAGTTTCTGTTCCTTCCAGTTAATCAAAGGTTTGTAGTGGCACAACCAGGGAATACCTAGGATAACCTGAAAATGGGGAGCAACAATAGCATCAAAGGTTAAATACTCATGATGATAAGTAGCACATACCATTAAGAGAGTATTTGTTTGCTAGGTAAGTGGTCCAGAGATTAAGGGCGAACCATCCACAGACGTAATGGGTTAATCTTGGTCCTTTGATATCAAAGGTAACTGTCGCTGATCGGCAAGGGCAATGTCAACAAAGTTTCCTGTGGCGCCACTCTCTATCACGGCTGTAATCCCTTCCCATCTCGTTTGTCCAAAGAATAAATCCACAGAAACAAAGAAATGGTTAGAGTAACTAGGGGTCAGTGGAGTTTCAATCTTTTGGGAATTTTGTGATGGATCACACGGCCTGCCTTTCTCTATTAAGGACGGCTGGAATAATTTGCCAGGTACTGAGAAGGTTTTTGTGGACAGGTGTGGACTGTATGTCCAGCATCACCACAATAGAAGCATAGTTTTAACTTCCTTCTTCTTTCTCACTCTTCAAAGGAAATAGGACCACGAGAGCTACCCAACTGCATAGGCTCTGAATCGTTGACAGCGGGATTTCTTTCTCACAGGAAAATAAAAGGTTTACGTGATTCCCATCTTCGCCTTTTACCCTTGTGATCATTAGTACGCCGTTCCAGACGGATCACCAAGGTGATGTACTCCATAAGTGTTGCCGGAGGTGTAACCTTTTGGCATAGGGCATCTTTGAGCCACACACTGAGTCCTTTATGGCAAATAGTTAGCTGGGCATCTTCAGGCCATTCCCTTTGGGAACTGAACCCTTGAAAATGAGCTATATACATGAACTAATGCCTATTCCCTTGCTTTATCTCTAATAATTCTGGCCTGATGGATTGGGCTGCATAGTGCCTGTCAAACATAGTTTTAAAGGCTTCCATAAAGAGATCACAATTGGTCAGTAAGGGACTGTTAGTGTTCATAAGCAGGATCACCTATGAGAGTGCTGTCTTCTCCGGATTGAACAAAACAAATGCTACCATAGCTTGATCAGAAGCATAAAAAAAGGGGTTTATTTAGGTAGTGAATGCGTAATTGTGTCAAAAAAGGTTTAAACTCCTTTGGGTATTTTCTGGACAGGGGCAGAGTTGGAATACTAGTTCTTCCCCCTCCTGGGCTAGGTAGTGTTGCAGGTGTTAAGATGGTTCGACTGTCAGTTCGGGGCGTGGCCCCTCCTGAACCGGATGAAGTGGCTTGTCCGGCGCCTGATCCCCAGGGAGTGCTAATTGGAACAGGCTTTCTCACTATACCTTCCAATGTCTTTTGTAAGGCGGACATGGACTGAAAAAGCACTGCATTTTCCTGGCGAGAGTTTGGCAACTTCATTCTGTAATTTCTGTACAGCTGTCCCTGGGTCCTGAATTATTGCCTCCATGACTCCAGAAAATAGGAAGGTTAATGCAATCTGTCAGGGTTTGGAATCCTCCAGGAATATTCTCAAGTGTCTTAGAAGGCAATACACAGCCCACCCGGGAAGAACCCACCCACAGGTAAACAGAATGACACACTGTGGGGAAGTTCCACCCAGGCGGGAGTGTTACTTGACACACACCCTAGTTCTCACATTCAGGACAGGAGCTGTAGCAAGGTGACAGTAACATTATTTTATTAGTATGTCCTTTTATACAAAAAAATTCAAACAACAATGGATTCTGAAATCATATTTCCCCCCACCGTTACCTGTAGTGATGCTGCTGTCCTCCTTGTGCCTAATATCTCAGAAGAAAACAAGGTTGCATGTCAAACTAACTAAATCATTCTAAATACCTCATTCCCTTAAACTAACCTGCTGCCTGGATCCATGGATATTATCGTTGCAAGAACACTGGTGATAACAGGCAGCAGCGCGACCCCACGGTCAGAGTAAAGAACCCTACCACATGGACGCATCATCATCACATCATCTCTGATGCACGTCTGGAGCCCCTTGGATGCCTTTCTGCGCCAGGTGGCTTGGAAAGCACAAAAGAATGGGCTTTCCGCATGAGGAAGTGGGCAGCGCCACGCCGTTGCCCGTACACCTGTCGTGTGAGGATGCTGGCCTGGCAGCACCTAAATCCTAACCTGTGGGGACTGGTCATTCTGGTAATGTGACTGAGAACCCCAGGTCTACATCCGCCGACACACAGACCGCTAACAGCAAATGGCACCCCAGGCCACCTGTTGCCTTCTCGTTCACGCCAGGAGGAGCTGGAGACTCAACCACTGAATAGTCACCTGCAGACACTAATCTCCCCCTGCATGTCCTTTGTCCCACATGCACCTATTCCCTGCCCAGTCATGTCAGACATTGCCCCATCTTGTCCTGAAACCAAAGACTCTAGGGTGCATCTATATCCAGAATGAAATGGAGCGCTAATGACAGATGGCAGCTCAGGCCACACGTGGTCTACTAGATTGCTTCGGAGGAGCTGCAGCCTCCGCTACAAGACCATCTCTTGCAGCCCATGATCTCTCCTGACTTCTCTTTGTCCCCAGCATGGCCATTTCCTGGCATGGCTTGGTAGGGATTGGTCTTTCTGGTCATGTGACTGAGGAATCCAGGGCACATCTACATTCAGTGCTACAACAGACCACCAACAGCAGCTTTGTCACTCGCTCCAGGAAGAGCTAAAACCTCCATCACTGCACCATCCTCTACAGCCCTTGATCTCCCCCTTTTTGTCCTTTGCCCTTGCCCAGCCATTTCCAAGTCAGGCATGATAGGGATTGGTCCTTGCAATGATGTGTCATTTCATTAGTCCTACCTGCAGGCATCCCACCGTTGGACACCCAATCAAAGGACTCACTGACTAAGGGCATTTCCTGTTGGGCCCGGAAGTATCCTGGTGGAATCTAGTCCCTTCCTTCCTGCCCCCTTCTTCTCCATCCTGCTGTCCTCAGTGCTTTTTGTGAACAACAGATTACTACATGAGTTACCCTCTTGACTTGCCCTTATGATCCATTTTACATTCCCATTTTACTGCAGCTATTGTACCATTCTCTCCATTGTATTTTTATTTATTATTTATTTAGTATAATATAGCCTCTTGTGGCTTTTTAGACAATAATAAACAGTAAATATAAATAGAACACATTTTTTTTTATTGGTTTGTTACAAACCTTTAAAAATTAAGAAAAGAGAAACAGAGGAGAAAACTAGGAAAAGCCACCAAACTAGAGAACCCACAAAAAGGCGGAACCAATCAGTAGTCCCTCATGTGACATGGATTTGTTGGCACAGTGTTTGGGTTGGTTTTACATTCGCCAAAGCTTCAAAGCTAGGTGTTTACAGGAAAGGAACGGTTCTTCCACTGATGCTGATTAGACACCCATCTCTGATAATTTCGATTGTTGTAATTCCAGATTAGGTTCTGCCTTTAGTAGCCTCTCCATCATTGATTCTAAAAAGAAGGTTAGTTCAAATGTTAGGCTGCGATCTGAGTCTTGAGAGAGTCTTGTCCACCATTCTTCAGCGGACAATGAAGGCTTTGCCATTATAAACCTTCCAAGATGCTTTGTGCGTTCCTGTGTCAAATGACTGCATGCTAGCGTCAGATGTTTCAACTTTTCAGTACCTTTCCCACAGAGTCGGCACGTTGTGGAGGTTTGATCCATGCCGTTCTGTATGTTTAGATTTTCTTTGGTTGGAAATTGGTTGAGACGGTATTTCATGAACAATGCTCTGCGTTTTTTGTCTGGAAATTTGTGTAAGTATGGCTGAATTTTGTTTAAATTTCTCTCTCCATTTGGCATCAGCTTCATTATTCTGTGTTTTTTACATGTGTCACCCGTGTCAATCCAGTCTTGGATCCACAGCAGGGATTTGACCTTATTCGGATTTTCTTGCAGTAGATTTTTGTCCGCTCCTATGTCGCTGAGGATTTTTTCACAACGTTGGAGCCACATTGAGAACACAGAATTATCATGCTCTATAGCTGAAGTTTTTAGGATGTTATATTGGATGCTCGGCTTTTCAGCAGATACTTTGCGAAATTCATTTAGGGTGTTCCACGTTATCCTTCCATTAATAGATAGGAGGCTCAGCTCATATCTTATACAGACGGTTGGTACGCCCGGGGGTAGGCACAAGACTTTTGACCAAAACGAGTGTTCCAAAGAGGCCCATAATTCTGCTGGACATCCAAAGGCACATTCAGCTCCATGGATCAAGGTTGGTATGACTTTTGCCTTATAGAATGTTAGAACAGGTGTTAATGAGTGTTTCCCGAATTTTGAGTTTAAAATGCAAGCCTGCGCTGTCAGTTGTTTACATTTTGACTTGACTTTTCCAACCCATGGGGCATCGTTTAAACTTGAGCTGAGCAACATACCCAGGTACAGCGATTGTTTTTTTAGCTCAATTTTGCCATCATCCAGTTTCCACGTGAACTTTTTTTTCCCAATAGGATCTTTGTTCTTTTGCATATCTTGCAGGATTAAAATTTCTGATTTTTGTGTGTTCACATTTAGGCCGTTTAGCTGGATATATTGCGCTAAGATCCCGAGTTTTCGTTGCAGACCTATTGGCGTCAAGTCCAAGAGAACAAGGTCATCCGCATACAGAAGCCAATGAAGATCTTTTCCATTAACTTTTGGAGGAAAAGTGTTTGCACCTTTGTATGCATCGCCCAAATCTGAGATAAACAGATTGAAGATGACAGAGGCCAGAGGGCACCCTTGTTTTACTCCTCGATATGTTTTTATTGGAGCCGATAGGGTGCCACTTTTATCTAGCTTTATTTTTATCTCCGTGTTGGTATGTAATGCTTTTATTGCCGAAAGTAGGCTAATCGGACATTGCCAATCAAACATTCTTTTCCAAAATAGCTCTCTATCTATGCTGTCAAAGGCTTGTGATAGGTCCACAAATGCCAAGTAGATTTTTTTGTTTCTTTTTATTGCATCCATCTTGAGTAGGTTTAGCAGAAGAAGGTTTAGGCCACAGCCTACACCTTTGACAAAACCCGCTTGACGGATGTCTAGATGGCCTGAGTCTTGGATCCACTCTTGGAGTTGTTTCTGTATTTGATTCGCGAATATTTTTCCCACAACGTCCAGCAAGGCAATGGGTCTGTAGTTTTTAGGTTCAGCTCTATTGCCTTTTTTAAAGATTGGAATGACAATTGCGGTTTTCCAACTGGTTGGGACGTTTGCTTCATTAGCAATTGTGGCAAACAGTTTTGATAGGAAGTTTGCCCACTCTTCAGGGTTTTGTTTGAGAATAAAGTTTGTCAGGCCATCTGGTCCCGGTGCCCTGGAGGAGGAGCATCTTTGGATACTCTGTAGGATGTCCTCTTTATCAAAGTGCAAGTCCCATTTTGAGAGCTCAGGGAGTATCGGGTCGATGGTGGTACTTTTTTTCTCGTATACGGAGTTATAGTGGTTGATCCAATCTTTTTCATTCACCATATTTGATTGAATTGCGTCTTGCGTGCAGTTAATGTTGTTTATTAGTTTCCAAAACTCTGAGGAATTTTTGTTGTTGAGACTGGTAAGCATTGTTTCGCTGTCGTTTTGATACGTGACTGCTTTATGCGAGATTTGCCAGTTTTTGTATTTCTGTTTGCTGATTTTAACCGCCTTCTTTTGTTGTTCTACATTCAGGTTTCTATGTTGCCTCAATTCTTTTCGCAGTTGTTGTTTTCTTTCTCGAACTTGTTTATCAAAACGATGTATTGGTTGGAGGGAAGGTTTTCTCAACCCCAAGTCTACCGTCATAAATTGTTGTAGAAGGCAATTATATTCAGCTCTCAATTCTATTGCACTCAGTATATACTTGTCATAGGATTTTGTTAATATCTTGACTTCGTGAGGTTTTATTCTCAGCCGAGATCTGTTAGGTTCAACAGAGATCTGACTGTGCCATTGTTGGGGCATCTTAATGTTTGACATTTTGATTGCCAATTCTAATTGACTGTGGTCACTGTTTGAGTTTGCTGTTATGTTGAAAGCAATGACTCGTTGCTGCAGACTATCAGATATAAAGAAATAGTCTATGGTGGAGGATTGCTTCAGAAATCTCCACGTTTTTTTTGGCGGAATGTCCCCCGTGATGTTCCCATTTAAGATGGTGACATTTCTTTCCTCAAGCTCATCACACCATTTTTTTGCCAAAGTTTGTAGCAGGGTTTTAGGTCCAGGTGTCTTTGCCTCATTCACGCAGTCTAGATTAAGATCACCACAACAAATAATGTTCGGATTATGATGAGCACTGTTTATTCCATCAATTAGATCACACACCATTGTTATGAATTTATATTTTCCTGCATTCTTGTGATGCCAATAGATATTGATGATGTGAATTTGGGATCTGTTGTTGGTCGTCATCTTTTTCGCGGCAATCACAGAATACTGTATGAAAGGTGATACGTTTATTGCTTTCTCTAAGTTCCAACCAGAGTTCTTCTTTATCATTGTTAAGAGACCAGCAGATGGACGTCCCTTGGCTCTTGTAATAGCCGGGTTTATAGCTAGCTCGTATGCGTCAGACACAGGACAGTTTACCAACCATGTTTCTTGCAAGCAAATAACAGTTTGATCGTTGCTCCAGTTTTTTGGGTCGTTAAATAGGTGTATGAAGCCTCTTGTATTCCAAGAAAGAATGTTTATGGTCGGGCCGACTGGCCCTTGTTGGCATTAGCTCGATTTACTGCCTAGGGCACCTGCTAACCAGTTCCAGTTTGAGCTCTTATTTGGCTTTTCTACATCTTGTGTCACATCGTTTTCATTTGTTGCTCTGCTTATGTTTCCATTTATTGTAATTTTTATTTGTTCGCCATGTGTGAAGCGTACATGATTTTTATCACTAAACTCCTTTTCAATCTGGAGTGTTACTGGTCGCTCTGCTGCCTGCTCACTTGTAGATCCTATTTGGGCCGCACCAGGTTTCTTAGCATGTCTATCCTGACCTTTGAAATCTTCCGGACTTCCACTTTGGGTATCGGTGGAGAATACATCTTCCCGGGACGTATTTCTTTCTTCATGGATGTCGAATCCCAGGGACAGCAGAAACTGTATTGCGTTCATGAGCAAGTCACATATTAATCTGGATTCAATATGAAGCCGGACTTTGTCATTTCGATGATCACTTACAAATTCGACTGTTTGAATGTCATTTGACTCTATGGAGCGAAGGCCGGGCACATGATGTAATAGGCGTAATACGTTATTTCTAATTAACGTTAGGCCATCTTTTGTATCTAAAATTCGTTCCAGGAGCAATACGTGCCTCCCAGGCTTTTTGTGTTTCCCATTTTGCAGGTTATTTTTTTGGTTGGCTTGCCTCCCGGTTCCATCATTCTTGTTGGTGGTTGATCCTATTGTGAGATCCTTTGAGCATGTTTTAAGCAAGAATTTACCTGGTGGAGTATGGCATCTCGGTGTTCCAGCGGCATCCTTCACCTTTAGACTGTCTGTTATAGTCCCTGTATCGTTTCTATTGTGTGATATTTCAATCAAGCCGTTAACAGCTCTTAGCCGTTTTCTTTTCTCATCCATTGTCTCGAATTTGATCTCTTGTTGTACAGGATCTGGGGCTTTTGAGTCTTCAATGGGCAATATTAGTTGGCAGATTCTTCCACAGTTTGCCGTATCTTGTGTGTCTTTTACCAGCTGCTTGTTCTCAGGTTGTGGAGCACTTTGATTCGCAGAGTCCTCAACAGTTTGCTCTTCAGTTTCCTCATAGCATGAACCATCCTCGTAGGTAGAAAAGTCAAGAAGTTCACTCTGTGCAATTTCTACGCTTTCATCTACGACAATTGTTTCGTCAACAATGGTTTTTTCATTTGTTTTAGAACTAGGCAGAGCTTTTTTGAGGCTTCCACTCGACTGTTCTGTGTTTACGAAGACATTCACTGCCTTCAGATTCCTGAGAAATTTTCTTGAGCCAAGATTATTTCGTTTTCTCTTACATTTTTGATTTTTTGATTTCTTTTCCAGTTCTTGACTTGTCATGGACAAGTTCGGTTTCTGAAAAATCTCGTAAGTTTTATCCTTACTTAAATTTTGACCAGGGATATTGCCTCCTCTGGAACTTGAATCCTCCACTTTATTTGTCGAACATGAGGATGGAATGTCCGTTTCATTTGGTGTATTGAGGACGCTTATGATCTTTTTCTTTTCACCTGTAGATTGCGGATTTTGATTAACATGTGGGACTTGCGGATGGATGTCACCGGACCCTATGATGCCATCGGCATTGGCAGAAGTTGTTGGACGCACTTCTGTTTGGGGGGCAATATCCTGGACGACTGCTGTCTTCTCTTTTTCCAATTGATTGCGAATGTTTGGTTGGTACGCTGCAGGGTGAAGATTATGAGTAACATTCGCCACATTTGACGATGGGCAGGAAACCTGTATAGTTTGCCTCAACGTGGGACATGTGGTTCCCACGTTAAACGGTTCCATACCTTCCATTTCCCCAAGGCGGACTTGTGTTGTTTCTTTGTCTGGATGTCCAGACAGACATGGTAATGCCGTTCCGGTCCGGCTCACCGGTTGTTGATTCAGCCCGTCAAAACCTTTCTTTTGGGTAACAACAGACCTCGATGAAGATTGCAGAGATGTCATCGTGATTGGGTCCACTTCATCCCTTCTCAGTTTTTGACTTTGTTTTAATAGCCCCAGTGCCTCTCTGGTCACCTCAGCTAAAACTCTCTTGTCTTCAGTATTATTTCTCTTTTGGTCTGCTAGGTCCTTGATGCACTGGTCTATTCTTTGGATGTTTCCCCATAGTTTGGCAGTTGTCATTGCTCCCTGGGTATCTGCAAGAGGCAGTTTTGAATTCATCAAAGCAGACAGGGTTGAGAGATCTTTTATGTTCTCGTTGATTTGCTCATACATCTTAAGCATAGGGGTTATCGCTATTGTCAGCGAAGACCTAACAAAAGGTCTTAATTCGTTTAAAGCCTCCTTGATTAATTTCTGAACTTTTGCATCGTTCCTATTTTGATTTGATGGAACTCTATTGATCAGATGTTTTGGTTTTAAATTATACCTTTGTTCTTCTGGAGAGTATGAGAGAGATTCATCATTGCTGGATGAGGCTTGCCGTTTTTCTGTTCTTAGGCTGAGAATGATCTTAGGTGAGGAGCATCTCTCTTGATGATTGCCGTTTAAGTTTGTAGAAGGAGTATTATCGATTTGCCTGGGTCTATTCTGTGAGCATTCGAACGGGGGTGACAGACTTTCAGCCACCCGTCTTCTTTTTCTTGCACCACCTAGCCAGTGATTCCACGGGGTAGATACTTTAACTGGTATCGGCGGTGTTTGCTGTGTTGGACAAGGTTCACTATGTATCTCCTCCAGATTGCTTTTTGAATCATTAGCTACAGCTGGTTTTGAGGTTAAAGAGCCATTCAATTCAGTCAAGTCTAAGAGCAATTTATTTACAATGGCCAGCGAATTTTGTTTTTTTACAGGGGATTGTAAGTTTTTTTTCATAATGTTGCTCTTTGAACAAACAGGATCTATATTTTCTAGTGGCAAGGCAGTTCCCGCCTCGTCTTGGCAAGAGGCGTCATAGCATCTTTCCGGTTTTTCAGAGGATGAATTAATGATTTTGCAATTTATGTCTGTCTCTTCCAACGAGTGGGAAGCTTCCATGCACTTCTTATTGCAATCTGTGTATTTTTCTCGAGTCTCAGTGGTGCAGTCTGTATCATTTTCACCTATCTTGGGTATGAGCACAGGGTGATTGATGGGTATGTGAAACTTTTGGGCACTCACGAGGACTCCTGGACAGGTCAGTACGCATTCTAACCAGTCACTTGTGCATTCTGAAGTTAGGCGCCTTTCTCTTGGCATTGTGACTACAGGCACGGGGTCTGCATCCAGTCCAGCCACTTGCACGGCTTGCAAGGCCAACACTCGCAACCGCGGCGGCTCAGGTGAGAGATTCCCTCCCCCCATGGCCACCAGGGGATCAGAGTCCCCCCTCCCCCGAGGACACTGCAAGCCTTGATCTCTTGGCGCGCGGCTGATTGACACATCATTCGCAGCTGCCTCCCTCTCGGCACGGCAGCAGCCGACCGCGGCAGCTGCACCCACCCCGGCAACCGCGCACACTCCGGCAGCCCCCACCACACCCGCCCCCAAAGGAGCCAGCCGACCGCGAGGTAAGGTCTCAAGATTTTTAAACATGGGGTGAGTCTGGGGTGGGTCAACAAATGTGTGTTCCATATATGTTGCCTCAGTTACAGTGTTATTGGTTCTCGTGTTTGAATGATTTTCGCGAGGCTTAAGTGTTAAGGGGTTTGGGAGGGAGATAATACGAGGGGCCGGGGAAGAAAAGCCGCATATTTTTCTTACTTGAGCAGTCGCAGAATCCTCCTTATTTAGACTTGTAGTTTCAGTTGTCTTTGAAGGTACTCCTTGCTCAGTTCTGCGCAGCTGTAGACGCGTTAGGGGGTGGTGGATAATTTGCGGTAGCTGCGTTTCGCGGTTCATGACCACTAGATGACAGAAGGTGCCTCGTAAGCCTCGTGAGCCTCCAGAGACTCACGAGACTCTGCATCGACTCCGCGCCGCTCTGCGGAAAGAGGAGGTTTTTAAGTCCACACCCCTCTAGTTGGTAGTAGCAATAGAAGAAGGACAGCATTTCTCCAGCAGGATCTCCAGGTAAGCAGTGGTTCAGAGACTCACGAGACTCTGCACCGACTCCGCGCCGCTCCGCGGAAAGAGGAAGTTTTTAAGTCCACACCCCTCTAGTTGGTAGTAGCAATAGAAGAAGGACAGCGTTTCTCCAGCAGGATCTCCAGGTAAGCAGTGGTTCAGAGACTCACGAGACTCTGCACCGACTCCGCGCCGCTCCGCGGATAGAGGAGGTTTTTAAGTCCACACCCCTCTAGTTGGTAGTAGCAATAGAAGAAGGACAGCGTTTCTCCAGCAGGATCTCCAGGTAAGCAGTGGTTCAGAGACTCACGAGACTCTGCACCAACTCCGCGCCGCTCCGCGGAAAGAGGAGGTTTTTAAGTCCACACCCCTCTAGTTGGTAGTAGCAATAGAAGAAGGACAGCGTTTCTCCAGCAGGATCTCCAGGTAAGCAGTGGTTCAGAGACTCACAAGACACATTTACATGCATAAATTAAACTCGGTGTATACACATAATAATTCAATAATGTGTTCAACTAAATACTACATTTAAGTTGTGATCAATTAAAATCACGCCATTGCCTTCATAAAATTCCTTCCATAAATTCCTTACATTATGGTTATTCAGATCACAGCCAGAAGCCAGTAACCTTCTAATTGATATCAAGGTCTCACATTCAAGAATGAGATGTTTTATACTTTCAAGAATGAACTCTCCACAAAATCTACAACAACGATGTTCTCTATATACACCTCTCCGCCCACCGCTGGCTTCAAACGAGGCGACAATATTACATTTTTATTCTCATTTAGTTAACAACCGTCCCATTGTGAGGATACTCATCTAAATATTTCTGCGGCTGTTATACCAGTGACTGGGCGATGTATTCATGACTAAGCAATTTGCCAGCTAGGTTTGTAAAGGATTGTTCCATGTAAAGTTCAAGAATCAATTTCTTAAAATAAGCTTTATATCAAGAGTGGGGGGTGCGAGTTGAGTCCAACAGGGAGCGGGCACCGAATGGCGCCCGTCCTTAACTAAAAGCTGATACCAGCAAATCCAGGCAGGCTTTCTGTTGAGATCAGAATTGTTATCATGTAGCAACGTATTTAGAGGAGCATTAGTTAGTTTCAAGAATAAAAAGTCTACTTAATTTAAATGAGCAGTTAATGCTGTTTCGTCCTAGTTCCATAAATAGGCACTCTATTGGTGTAGATTGGGTAGCTTAGCTATTGGCCCTCATTACAACCTTGGCGGAGGACCATGGTGCTATTAGCACCATGGTCCATGCCGCTAAGGTTACGATTCCGCCATAGTGGATGGCGGAATTACCGCCCCATTCCAAGGTGAGTGGGGCGGTAATTCCCCATTCACCATTTGCCCTTCCCCATTCCCATTTTTGCCCCCATAGGGCATAATGGGAGTGGGGAAGGCGCTTATTACGGCACCGTAAATTACGGTGCTGTAATTAGCTCCAAAGTCCCTTTGCGGGTTGGATTTTTAACGCCTGCTAAAAGCAGGGGTTAAACACCAACCCGCAAAGGGACACTTGTAATCAGGCGTTAAGGGTTAACGGCGCCAACGGCGCCATTAAACCCTTAACGCCTGAGTTGTAATGAGGGCCATTGTCTTGAGACACCTATTTTCCAATTTTTCAATTTTATGTAGAAACTTCCCACCCCATCTTTCAGCTCCATATAGAATTGCTGGACGGATTTAAAACTGGATGTAAGGAGTAGGCTGCTTGCGTTCTAGTGAAGCTCACAATGGCACCTAGCTGTTGCCTTACTTTAGCATCTATTTTGTTAATGTGGTGCTCCCAAGTTAATTTATTGTCAATAGCTAGCCCCAAGTAATTATTATTATTATTACAGTATTTATTGAGTGAGTACCTAGCTTTGGGAAGCAACAGGGTGCTTTACAATCCTAGGGGGAAGAACACAGCGAGGGAAGCAGAGAAAAAACAAGCAGGGAGCTAATAGGGCGGGCGGGTGGGATAGTAATCATAGCTGTACACCGTGTCACGTTGATGTGTGCCGATCCTCCATGCCATCTTGCAAGTGGGATTAATTTTACAACCACTGAATATCATGGTCTTTGTCTTATTTATATAAATATTAATGCCATTAAGGTCCAAATATGCACTTAATTTGTTTCATAAGCATCGCAATCCTCTCAGCGTGCAGCAAGAATAACTAGTTCATCGGCATACCCAGGCCATTGAACACGTATGTTACCCAATCTAGGTGGAAAGGTGTTACAGGAGTGAAGTTCTTCCGAGAGCAGCCAAATATAGATCAAATAACATAGGTAGAAGGATGAAGCCCTGTTTTAGCCTGATAAGGTTTACAGACAGAGCCAGCAAGTGGGGTTCCAAGTACGTAGCCTCATACGAGGCACAGAACATGTCCCACTATCTAAATCATTGGAAAACACATTTGAATACGGTCCTGCAGGATAAGGATGGTTGGGCCGATTAACCCACATTTTTAGGTGAGTGGCTAACTGTGTTGAGCAGCAGTTTATATGAAGAAACCTATGCTTTGGTTATGTAGGTTCTCTGATTAGAATGGCTGGAGGATTTAAGTGGTTTCTTTAATTTTGTAGACTTGTCGTGCTGGGACCATGCCACAATTGTGTTTGGCGCACTGACCAACCTAGAGAGAGGGCAGAGTGTTGGTCTATTCTTATTAACTGGATTTATGACCCCGAAAGTAATTTGAAGGGTAAGTGATTTTGTTTATTTGACAGTGGGGCCCCCTTCGGAGCTCTTTAGTTGGGTATTTTGTTGAAGGAGTTGGTTTCTCAATGCACACTTTGGTGCATTCGCAGATGGTGATGTGATATTTTTTTGCAATCAACACCAGCGGACAATCCAGGAGAAACCGCCATAGACACCCTGAGAGGTAATGTTTTGCCACTCTTAGAGTTAGACAGGGTTATCATTCACACATGCACATAAATGTATAGCATTAATGGCTATATTTTATGTTTGGTCTTTTGCAGTGTGGGGATCTCAGGCGCCTTGGGAGAAGAAAGTTTGGCCACACAATTGGGTTTATGGAGAACTTTGGTACTAATAAAAATGTACTAGAGTATGAACAGTGACTACAAAATGAGCTCCTGAGGAATGTTCACCAATAATAGGACAGACGAACAGAAACATGTTGAGCAATAGGCTTCTGAAATCTCTTTGAGCCCTATATCAAGTGAAGATTTTGTTTGATCTGTTACTAGGCACAGACAATCCTGCCAGAAGGGTACTTATAGTTACGTTAGCACTTTATAGGAAGAAAGCTTTTTGCACTGAACATGTATTGTGTATGTGTGATGAAATATATGTGATTATATGTTGTATATTTCTCTATTTTTTACTTCTTTAAGTATTGTCTTTTGATAAATGTTGTTATATGGTCAACTAAGCTATTTGGATTTGTGACGTAAGAGTCCCCATCTCTGCAGTTTACCACACTATACCTGGCCCTATTTTCTTGTTGGTCTTAATTTGGTTCCAGGCCAGGGTCAGGTCTACACATACTATGGTACAATAATATCCTGGAGTTCCCACTTAATGGCATGTTATATATAACCTGGCCACTAGCACCCTCCTACTGGAAGTTTTCACTTAATATACCTCCATGGGGCATTGTTGCAAATCTCTTCCAATTTCACCCAATGCATGGTATATTCAGCATTCTTCTATCAACCTGAACATGCTTACCAAAAGCCTGTAGATGTTCAGCTTCCAGGCTCTGTGCTTTCCCGTTTCTCCCACTCGAGATCCAGTGCTCTGCGCTTCTTCCAATGGCCTCTGCCCATCCATAAGCTTCTATTCACAGTTGGTTTTGTTTTCATTCACAGCCCATCATCCAGTTCTCCATCATCCCTGTGTCATTGCGCGATGATGTGTGCCTGAGCGGTACGATCCTGTGTACATGTTTTATGTACTGTGGTGAACCAGTCAGACTAGGATTTAGCATGCTCAAAAGCTTTTATTTATATAAAAAGAAAAACGCCTATCCAGCCCTACTGCTATGAGGGTAATTCCCTACTTAATTAACTAAAACTAAGGGTGCTCGTCAAATGTCCAAATTACTTGAGCCCTCCGTACAAAATCTACTTGCAGTCTGACCCTACCACTTAGAAAAAACATTAAAAAAATAGGCCAGCCTCTCCACTCGGTCTTTGCTAGGCCAAACTACTTGTTCAAAGTTCAAAATACAATCAAAGCTCAAAACACAGTTCTGCATCCTCTTTGCAGGTTTTCCATGGCAAGTCGTAAGTCTTCACACCCATCCAATGCTTAGTGTGATTCCATCATTCTTTCTCTTCTATTTCTCTTCTTTCTCTTCTATTGGATAGTGTTCTTGTGTTAAGGCTTGGGCAGTGGATCCCTCCAGGTTCCCTCTAGTCCCAGTCATTTTTCTTTACTGCTTGCACTTCTAGGGCTCTTTGAAGCCCTCTTGTCTGTCGAAGTGCTTACTTCATCAGGGTTTCTCTTGGGCGCAGGTCCGTGTCGAATAGTCAGGTTTCTCAGGCTCCTGTAACCCTTTTGGCTTCTCCAGACCCATATGTAAATGTCACTTAGTTCTCTTGGGCTCTCTGAAACCATATGACCCTGTGATATATTGAATGGAGCGGGAGCTCGGTTGGGAATCTGCCCGTGTTCAGCTTTCGAGTTTCTTGGGCTCCCATTACCCTTTAGGCTTCCCCAGCCTCTTATGTCAATGTCACTTAGTTCTCTACGGCTTCCCAAAGACCTCTGGCCCTCTGGTATATTTAATGCAGCTGGACTTTTGACAGGCATCCGCCCGGGTTCAGAGTTCAGGTTTCTTGGGGCCTGTAACCCTTTTGACTTCTCCAACCTCTTATGACGATGTCACTTGGTTCTCTAGGGCTCCCCAGAACCCTCTGACCCTTTGATATATTTGATGCAGCAGGACTTCTGTTGGGCATGTGCCTGTGTTTAGCGTTCCATTTTCTCAGGATCCTGTAACTCTTTTGGCTTTTCCAACACTCTGGGAGACAGCTGCTCTCTTCTCTCCCAATTGTTGCCTTCTTGGGAGCATTTGCTTCCCTTTTCCTGCCCGGCTCGGCAGTCGGCACACTTCTTATGCAGAGGTCAGTGATCAGCTTCCTTCAACTGTTGCCTGGTCTCAGCATCGGTTAACGGGCCCCAGGGCACCACAGCTCTGATGTGGTCGTGCCACCAGGCGGGGCGGTCTCTCTACAACATATGTCTCCTTTGCATCTTTATTGTCGCTCAGGATTCCAGCCTTCTTGCTAGCGATCCTCCTGCTCTCCACGCTACTGCTGGCTCTACCGTGGCTCCACCCCTTCAGGACATCTCCCCATCAGTGGGCGCCGCTGCGCAGGATTCCCTCTCCTCCATTCCTAGTTCTACGTCTTTTTATGTTTGTTACCAATAATGAAAGGAGTGTGTCCTTCCTCTTTGACAGTTGGGTTCAGGGAAAATCCAGCATTACCTGAAGCCAAAGAGCTTGAAGTAATATCATGGCTAAGCAAAACATTGAGAATAAAAACTGAAATACCTGCGCTACCAGCCAGGAACATTTTGTTGTGTGATTCGCAGTGAAACCAATAGAGTAAGACGCTTCCCTGACGTCTCTCTTATAAAATACAAAACTCCAAAAACAGGTGTTGGTTTCAAAAAGCACTGCTCCTTTCTGATTAAAGAATGTTTTTTTGATAATACAGAAAATAATTTAATTAAAAAAGGCACCATTAGAATTATTGCTATTTTGCCGTACTAAATAGATTAAAATATCAAGACAACACGTGTTTCAAGCCTTCACACTGTTCTTCAGGGCTGTCAAACATTTATCTGATCTGTGTATAAAGTAATACGGTATAGTCAAAAAGTCGAAAAAATAATGTCGAATAGCAAAAATGTCGAAAAAAAATGTCGAATGTAAAAAAGTCGAAAACACATACATATAATAGGAAAAGTCATAATTTCGAGAAAAAAAATGTCGAAAAAAAAAAGAAAACCCAAAACACTCTTTTTTTTTTTTTTACCCAGATAGTAACATTTATTATGGGGGGGGGTCCCCCCAACCCCCCCATCCCAAACCCCTACCCCAACCCCCCCCCCTCCTCCCCATCCCCCCCACCCCCCATAGATATACCTTTAATTATTTTAAAAAAATCTTTAATATAATATTAAATAATTAATTAATTATTTAAAAAACCATCCCAAACCCCTATCCCCAACCCCCCCCCCCATCCTCCCCATCACCCCCTCCCCCCATGGAAATACCTTTAATTATTTTTAAAAAAAAGTTTAATAAAATATTTATTATTAACACATAAAATCGAAAAAAGTCGAAAAAAATTCGACATTTTTGTAATTCGACATTTTTATTTTCGACATTTTTTTTTCGACATTTTGACTTTCGATATTATTGTATTCGACATTATGACTGGACACCAAGTAATACTACTGTTGCTGTTAATACATACAGACTAATATTTTTCTTAACATATCATGCTGGATTTTCACCAATTGCCCTGGGCATCCTGTAGCCTTGCGTTCATCGCACATGAGATGGCGAGTACGTCAGGTTTCCTATGATTGGGAAACCACCATTTCTAATGCAGCAATTGTGTCATATGCCACGGGTCGTTCTCAAACACTGAATGCTTCGCACCTGAGAATGCAAGCACATCAGGTCTCCTACGATTGGGAGACAACCACATTATATGCGCTTGAATCCAGTCCCTATACACGGCGAATTGAATCCAAAACAGAAGTAACATCAGTCCTTTTCATTCCCATATATAAAGACAATGCATTCTTGATAAGGAGTTCCTCATAGGTATGGGAGTCCTTGTCCTCTAGTGGGGAACCAGTCCCAGTGAGGTTCTCCTTTCCCAGACCCGTATGTAGCATCCTCCTGAGCGGGCTCATCTGCCTAGCCTCAAAGGGGGTCGCTCCTCTCTCGGGAGAAGAAACTAATAATCCTGATTCGTCACAGTACGCTTTTATCTGCAAGTGCTGTTTGATATTTGTGTCCATTCAATGAATATGTATATATATGTGTGTGTGTATATGTCCATCTGAGTCTTCCAGTCCTCTATCATGGTTTATTATGGGCTTGACAGGTTCCATACCTCTTTCTGCCTGGATGTGGTACTGTGAGGTTGAGGGTCAGCCTCAAGGAACGAGAAAGATGGAGTGAGTTATGCAAGGCCTAGTCACATCTCCAGCCAAATCTGGAGGATGTGTTCCTGACAAAGATAGGAACTAATCCTCCTATTCCCTGTTCTGTTGTGGGATGAGCGCAAGTCACCTCCTCTGGGAACGTCGGGGAGAACTGAATAAGTATTACAATAAAACTGAGTAAAGAAATAAGTAATTTCCAGACTTTATTGTTAAAATATTCTTTTTTTTAAAAAAAAGTTTATTTGTTTTAAGTTTGAATAACAAACTTTTGCAAATGTACATCAATGTTTTGAGAGCAATACAAAACAGATTGGTTTATTATTACATTTCCTGCAGTTTAGAAACGTAAAACCAACATTTCCAAATTGAAAATCCACTGCAAGTAAACGTACAAAAATATGTGTCTCAAAACTGTAAAAATGTTCAACAGTTTGCTGCATCAACCTTGGACAACTACGGCTCTAGAATCACATCACATAGTGATAGTTGTTCCTCGATTATCAGTGTTAAAATATTCTCTTTTTAAATAATCTAGATCTGAAATCAAAAATGTAAGTGGGATGTTTAAATACTGCTAAAATATATAACAAGTGTACCTATTTGCTATAACCTTAACTGATAAATTCCAAAGTCAATGAAATGCCTGAACATTATTTAAATCCCCATGTGATGTAAGTCTACAGGTAAACGTTAAGCAAGAAAGGCTCGTGAAAAGTTGAAGCTATGGCCGGAGTTAAAGCCAGGCCAGCAGAAAGGACTCGGGCCGTATATCGGCTGCAGCCAGCTCAGGAAGCCCCCATGGTAGAGGGAGATCGAGGGTTTCTATGGTAGAGTTATGTATGGTAGAGATAACCCCAGATACCTACGGGTTCGGCGCTCTCTACAAATGCTAAATGAACAAATAAATAAATAAATTCATGTATGAGGGGACTGGATCTCTGCAAGAAATTGGCAGCCAGAGGGCCCAGTATATTGGGGACCACATGAACAATGGACCATGGGCAGGCCAGGCTTCAAGCAACAGTGCTACTGCAGTCTTAACATGTGGGTGGGAAGAATTACTTGATGCAGCTAAGGGGGAGGGGTGGGGGGGGGCTTACGATTTGACAATGTCTTCACTTCAGAGTGAATGAGTGTGGACTTGGTGCCTCCACATTATGACCATGGCAGTGTGGGAAAGAATGGTAGTAACTGATTTATTGCCTTTTTTACTGCACTGCCCCATTCTGACTTTTGGGGTAACTTGGATGAAAAACCTCCACCACCTGGCTAGAGGATTTCCTTTCAATAAAATTGAGGACTGCCCCCGCCCCACAATTAATCCTCCAAACCCCAGTGAAGCCCACTTAAACCCCACAATGGGGCATAACACCACCCCCTACCACTACTAACTTGGCGCATTTACAGCTAAAACCAGTAGCGGTAACCGTAAATGGGTTTTGCAGTATTTCCTCTGGAAATTAGAGAAAACCAACAAGAGGAAATGGGGAGAATTGAAGGAGATCCTTTTTTCCAACTTGGATTTTGAGGAGTGTGTGCCAGTAAGACACAAGACTACCCAGCAGCACCAAGAAAAAGGGCAGTGGGTTGTTTAACCAAGGGAAGAGCAAGTACGCTTCAGCAGAGCGCCCACTCCGAGCACACACCATCATAGTTCCAAGAGGCTTCTGTTTTCCGGGGCACTGAGCTCCACTCCAGGCCTACGGTATATATCCTGGTCCCAGAGTTATATACATCATTGCAAATAGATGAGGGGTGCGCTTGCGCACTACTTTTCAGTGTATGGTGGGTGCGGCATGCAGGGGGTACTCAGGGTAGGAGGCACAGTTGCTGTATCAGGGAAGGCAGGTGCAAGGGTGGACTGGTTACCAAAAGAGGCCCTGGAAATAATGTTCAAAGTGGCCCTATATTACACATTTTCAGCAAGCCCAACCTCTTTCCTATGAGAAAAGGTGAAAAATAAAATAGGTTACCACACAAAAGAGGCCCAGGGTGTGGAGGCCTACCCGTAAATCTCCAGAGTTCCCTACAGGCAACCCCGGACAGGTGAGACACACAGTAAGCTCAGTCACGATACGCCAGTGCAGGAAGGGGGGAGTCGGGGGAGGGCGACGATGCGCAGTCACTGTTTGATTAGAGTAGACAGGTGTGGGCAGGAGGCTCACTCTCCCTGTATCCGTGCACGCCGCCTGGCGAGGCAGGGAGGCGGCACCTTTTCTTACAGACTAAGGGCGAGGGGCCCACTCACTAATTCGGTGCAAGTTGCTAAGGCACAAGAGGCTGAGTCACTGTAATCAGCAGCGGTGGCCATTTTGTTGCAGACCACGGACGTGGAGAGCGCCCGTCGCCGCTGATGAATGCAGTCCAGTGAAGAGGGAAGTTAGCAGCTTAATCGCCCGCCATATACCCATGATGCCGCGGGCACTCGGGGCTCCTCTCCTTTGACTCTGGCCTGCTTAGAATTCCAAGCTCCGGCCTCGCCCGCCCCATAAACCTCTTCTTTCCCAGACTGTCATAAAAACCGCGCATGAATCACATTGCGCGCAGCGTCAGCGCATTCCTGAGCGCAGTGTAAGGAATCCAGCTAATAGTCAGTTATTATCCAAACCTCTAGGGTGGAAACAACTTCCAAAGCTCTGCATCGCCGTGTCCCTGCTCTGAGCCATCCCCGCCATGGAGCGTTGGACCATATCGTGTACAGGCGAGCTGAGCAATTCAGCCAGCAGGCAACATGGACACTGCATCCATCCTGCAAACGCCAGAAGAAGTCAACCCCAAGAGGACGCCGGCTATGTTCATTGTGCCTGTTCCCTGCGCCCCTCCAGCACCAGCAACCCTGGTCTACGAGTTCCCTTTGCCAATTCCCTGAGCCCCTCCACTCCTAGAAATAGTCGGCTATGCAAACATTTACATATCCGGTAAGCCTATCCCGTCCTAAAGGTAGTAGGATATGCAGCCCTATATCAATAGGGCCCCTGGGCCTGTTGGAAGGCGGAAAGTTGCTCCCGCCTCTCACATGATTGCACTGCACTTCTGCAGCATGCGCCTTCTGCACCACACTGCCTCAAGGACTCAATGCTTCTTCAGTCCCTACCATTATAACGGGTGATGTCCCATCTCTAAACCAGTTGCACTGCTTTCTCTTTAATGATATGATATGGCATTTATAATGCGCCTATACACACGTGTTTCGAGGTGCGACGAGGCAAGGGAGGGGAACAAAGGGAGGACAGACAACGATCCTACTAGGCCAGGTGTCATTCAGATCGCGCAAGTGCGTGGAAGGGGGCAGGGACAGTGCAGTACATGAGAATAGATAAAACAATTAAGAATAGATAAAACAAGTAACGGCCAGCAAGTGGCAAGTGCATTGGTAAGTGCAGACATAATGTGTCAAGGCTGGTAGGGGGACTTAAGGGATACAGAAACAGTCCCCAAGTGAGGGGGATGCCAGGTGGGCAGTGCAGGTGTGTGACGCTGGCGGGGGAGGGACCTGGGCCCGAGATCAGAGGGTGTCCAGGTAGCTGGTGCAGTTCCGGTTAAAGCCAGGAGGTCAGCAGAGCAGAACCGGAACCGGAGATGGTTCTCCTTTAGTTTAAGGGAGGTAGGGAGGCTGTTCCAGAGGGAGGCATCAGCCGAAGAAAGAGATCTACCACCAACTAGTTGCTTGGAGAAGCGACTGACCCTGAGGGAGTTGGAGGCGGATGAGCGGAGAGCTCGAGAAGGAAGATATTCAGGGAGAGAGAGTTGAAGGTATTGAGGCCCCAGAAGGCCTTGTGGACGATGCAGAGGGTTTTGACCTTAATCCTCGCAGCCACTGGGAGCCAGTGCAGAGATTTCAGTCCTGAAGAGATACGATCCCTGGGCTTGAGGCCAAGGACAAGTCTCGCAGTCCTGTTATGGATAAGTTGCAGAGGGCGGAGAGTAGAAGCAGGCAGATTTAGAAAGAGGCTGTTGCAATAGTCCAGCCTAGAGAGAACCAGAGCTCTGGAGACAGTGAGCTTCTGGGGGAAGAAGAGGAAAGGAAGAATACCTCTGAGGAAGTGCAGCTGGTAGTGTGACTTTTTAGAGACGTCAGAGATGCGAGGGGAGAAGGAGAGTGTGGAGTCGAAGATGACCCTGAGGTTTTTAGCCTTGCAGGTGGGAGCAGGAAGAGGGCCAAGAGAGGCTGGCCAGAGAGCTCCAGGAAAGGAGGGAACGGATGTGCGGATGAGGAGAATCTCAGTCTTACTGGCATTAAGGCAGAGGTCATTGGTGGCACACCACTCCTGGATAGCAGACAGACAGTCAAAGATGAGGGAAGGAGAGGAAGAGGCCGAGGGTAGGCTGTAAATCAGCTGGGTGTCATCCGCATACCACTCAAAGTTGGGGCAGAGAGCAGCGATGCAGCGGGCAAGGAGTGCCAGGTATTGGTTGAACAGCCAGGGAGAGACGTTAGACCCCTGGGGGACACCACAGGTAGAGAAAAAGATAGCAGAGTTATGCACGTTTACTGGTGGCCCATGCTCCACACCGCTTCCAGCTGCTTCAGGACTTCCCCCATGAGTTGTGCTGCATCACTGAAACCTGACTTAAAGAAGCATCTGGCCCGGCTCGTGCCCTGACAGTTCCCTCTGACCATAACATTATCCACTTGGGCAACGCTTCAGATCAGTGGGGTTGGGGCGGTCTAGCACTATTCCCTTTATAAGTGTTCCTTGCGGCCTCTTCTGCATAGCATATCGATGGAGGCCATGCTTGCCAGGATCTCACTCTCAGTTTATGTGACATGTCATCTTTTTCTTATTTATCGGCCCCCTCGACTTGACCCTTCCTTTGCTTTGGGGTTTCTTGAGTCCGCTGTTGATCTTAAACTACACTTTCCCAACTTGATTATATTTGGCGATTTTAGTCTTCACTCTACTCAAGTATCCTCTGTTCTAATTGCCTCTTTCTTTTCGGCTGTGTCAGACATCGACCTTTTCCAGCATATCACTGTCCCTACTCATATTTATGGCAGGGTGCTTCATCTCATTTTTTCAGCGAATTCTTTGGTCAAGGTTTTTTTCTCCTATCCCAGTATTGCGGATGGATTACTTCATCATTCCATTTGTTATTTCTCTCCCCACTGCTACTCCTTTTCCGGCTCGTGCCCATGTAATGGGCCGGCAGTGGCGCAATGCTGTGGTCGAGGAAAGGAAGTACTGGCTTTTATAGAATATCTTTCTCAGATTCATTGTAGGGATTCTGGTTTTAATTTTAACTGATTTACCAAAGTCTTTCTTATGACTGTTGTTCACTTTGCTCCTTAAAGTCTACCACACCCCGTGCTCGGCCCTCCAAAACCCTGGTTTACACCTGAATAAGGCCACCTCTGTCGTTTGCGGAGACAGGTGGAGATGAAATGACGCCACAGTTTTTGTTCTTCGGCCACACTCACTTTCCATAAGGCCACCTACTTGCTGTGCGTATTTTGTGTAAATGTTTGTGTTTGGATGTTCATGTATTTGTTATTTAAATATGTGTATGGTTGCATGTATGCTTGTGTTATGAATGAGTGCATGATGGGTGCTCGTGTGAATGAGACAGAGAGTGTTTGCTATGTGGATGTTCTCTAAATGTGTGTGTTTGTATGTTCATGTATTGATTTAAGTATGTGTATGGGTGCGCGTATGCTTGTGTTATGAGTGAGTGCATGATGGATGTTCGTGTGAATGAAACAGAGAGTGCTTGCTGTGTGTATGTTGTGTAATGTGGGTGTTTGTATGTTCATTTATGTATTATTTAAATATGTGTATGGATGCAGGAATGCTTGCGTTATGAGTGAGTGAAGGATGGGTGCTCGTGTGAATGAGACTGAGAGTGCTTGCTGTGTATATGTTGTGTAAGTGTGTGTGTGTGTGTGTGTGTGTGTGTGTGTGTGTGTTTGTGCTGGTCCGAGAGGATTTTGGCTAGTGGGAGTTGGAGGTTTGTACAACAAAGGCATTTTAGAAATGCCATGGTTGCACAATCCCCCTCCCCGCCGGCCAAATTCAGCTCTCCGTCTGAGGTGCTGTGGGGCCCAGGACACATGGATTGTATTTTTTTACTGTACATCCATGATAAATAGCTAGTGAAAAATACCATACCTGCCACTCTGTCCCCCCAGCGCCTTGCATACGCACATAATCACTTTGATTATGTTTGTGTGTGTGTTTGGTGCTGTGGGGACCAGTGGACAGGGATGGCATTTTTTTACTGTACATCTGTCATAGAGGTCAAAATACCTTGCCTGCCCACTGGGTTACCCAGCACCTCGCATACACACATAACCACGTTGATTGTGTGCGTATGTTTGGCGCTGTGGGGCCCAGGGGACAGGCAAGGTATTTTTTTACTGGACATCTATAATAGATTTCCAGTTTAAAAATACCATCCCCGCCCCCTGGATCCCTAGTGTATAGCATACATAACTACATTGATTGTGTGTTGTGTGAGGAGCTCAGGACCGAAGGGGCAGGCGTGTCATTTTTTTACTGGCCATCTATGATAGATGTCCAGTATAAAAAACATGCCTGACCCCAGGTCCCCCCCAGCGCCTTGCATACACACAATTACATTCATCGCGTGCGTGTGAGACACTGGGGCACAGGGGTCAGGAATGGCATCTTTACTGGGTATACCCAGTAAAGAATGCCAGCCCAGTCTGCTGGGATTCGCATTCATTGTGTCTATGAGACACTGGAGCACCATGGAGCAAGCATGGCATATTTTACTGGGCATGGATGATAAAGCAAGCATGATAAGTGTTATTATGTAGCTAGACTTGCATTTTAATGCAGCCAGTCTAGCCATTTGTTGTTGTGCTATGACATTTTGTATTAGACAGCTCTGATAATGTAAGCATGATCAGTGGTATTATTCTTTCTGTGCCATTATATTTTGGATTGGGCATCTTTGATAAAGCAAGGGTGATAAGTGTTAATATGTAGCGAGACTGGCATTTCAATGCACCCAGCCTAGCCATTTCCTATTGTGGTATGACATTTTGTATTGGGCATCTTTGGTAAAGCAAGCATGAAAAGTGTTATTACGAAGCAAGACTGGCATTTATTATGCAATCAGTCTAGCCATTTCTTACTGAGGCATGACATTTTGTATTGGGCATCTTTGATCAAGCAAGCAGGATCAGTGGTACTATTCTTTATGTGGCATAACATTTTCTATTAGGCATTTTAGGTAAAACAAGCATAAGTGTTATTAAGTAGCTAGACTGGCATTTCCGTGGAGCCAGTCTATTAATTTCTTATTGTGGTATGACATTTTGTATTGGGCATCTTTGGTAAAGCAAGCATAAGTGTTATTACGAAGCAAAACTGCCACTTTCATGCAACCAGTCAAGCCATTTCTTATTGAGTTATGACATTTTGTATTGGGCATCTTTGATAAAGCAAGCATGATAAGTGTTATTATGTAGCTTGACTGCCTTTTTAGTACAGTCAGCTTGGACACGTTTTCATACTTTGGCATGTATTTTTATTGGTAAAGATAACTGGAGTATGTTCTTTCATGGGGATACTGCCATATTTTGGCAGAAAAAACATGGACATATCATTACTGGCATTATGCGCAAAGCAAACATGAATATGTTCTTATATAGGAATACTAGGGTATAATGGTGCACGCTATCTATCTATCACTGACACACTTTCTAGATATAATTAACAAAGAGATTCAGGGCAAAACAAATCATGAATAGCATACGCAAAGATGCTGGCATCTCGCTGGTTCCGCTCCTTCCCACTTCTCTAACAAGTTAAATATGCCCAATATTGTGGAAATGTAAGATCAGTAACAAACTTACTTTGGCAAAAGGTAGTTCTGTAATATGAACGGTACCACCCAAAGAAAATATATAAAAATTCGTAGGGTGATATGCCATCTCGGCAATGGAGATATGTCACTTTACTGAAATATGAACTGTACCCTCAATTATGCATTTTGTATATGAGGCTATGAACATGGAAATATGTTGCCTTTGAATGATTTAGCCTATATGCTAACTAAATATTGTTGTATTCGAAATATTAATGATTGCCCATTGTGCATATGCAGTGTCTCGAAAAGATTGAGCTTAAAAAAAAAAGAACAATCGGTATGATGATATGTCACCCAGAGAAGGGTGGTATTCCACACTATTCAAAAATCGACTGTACCTCTACCCCTGTACTTTGCATATGGTTCTACGAACACAGAAAGATGTTGCTTATGAATGCCCTTGCCTCTACGTTTACTATATATGCTTGACTTACTAAAAGAAATGATTGATTGTTTGCACATGCAACTATCTCCACAGAATGATATGAAATGATAAGGCTTGTCACTCATAGAGACTCTCGGATAGGATGTAGTCCTTGCAATTATTCGTGACTTAGAAATATTAATGAATACATATTTGTACATGCAATTATTTGCACAAATTGGTATGTAATGACTTGGACTGAAATTCATAGAGACATGTGGCTGGCAGGAACCTTTCTGACAATATGAGTTAAATATCTCTGTCATAGGCATATCAACGAGCATATATGCACATGCAGTTATTTGAACAGACTCCTTTTCAATTTTCGAAAATCATTTTATATTGTTTTAGAAATCTTTTAACTCTTATTATGAATGTCAACCATGCTGAATTACGAATAGACTCTAGTGTTATCTTTCTTTTATGTAACAAATCTATTAATATAAAAGAATGTTGAAAAAGGTTGTACATCAAGCTAAAAACAACAATAAAAATATTCACTATAAAATGTTCATTGAGCATGGAAATGTATGGGCACAGCCAGTGTTGGAGAAATGCTCCTGTGCACTGTTGGTGACTTGCATCTATTGGATTTTTTCAGGATTTGCCCAAAAAACCAAATTGCAAACTGTTTGGATTTTTATCTAATTTTTCTAAAAGGTGTGCTCTAAAATGTACCATTTTAACCCATTATTTAAAAAAGAATCTCAGGGGGAGAACGCTGCCAAACCCCCCCTTATTGAGGCGTGATCCCTCGCTACGCTTGGTCGCTGTGGCATATCTGGGGCATATATTTACGCCCCTGCAGTTAAAAAATTCACCAGCTGCTACTGGGTGTGAGGTCAATCGTAAGGCTGAGAGAATCTCCACCCAGCCTTCCTTGTGACCCAAAACAAATACACACAACAGTAAACAGAGTTCCTGTGGGATCCAGGGCTTGATCACCACCAATATTGGTGCATGAACCTATCCTGTGGGTTCTGGTGGATGGGGTTCTCTGTGGTGGGACAATCATAGTCACTCAATCAACCGTTGAGATTTGGCGTACTTTGTGAGCGTCGGGAGCCTGTGAAAGGACCAATTCAATTTCACCTCGTCTTTGTGGGTTTTGTTAGTTTGTAGGAGCAGAAGATTACAAGCAAAATATACAATTTATATTTCAGAAGAGATTTGGTAGATATGGGATGTGTGTAAGTAATGTTTCTTGCAAGCCCGTATACCTAAACTTCCGTCATTAAAAGAACATTTTCCCGGTCCTTTCCCCTGTTCCTTTTTCCCTTTTTCGCACCCACAAACGACTGCAAAAGCAAAATAAAGAGACTTTCCCATTTGTAGTCCTAATCCCATTTGGCTGGCTGTGTGCCTGTCCACCTAGACCTTTGTCACATGTTCCATTTATTTCCATTACCTTATCTCCAACCCTCAAAAAAGGAAAATGAAAACAGAAACACAAATGTTCTCTTTTGCATTGCTGCTTGCTTGTGAAAAATAAAATAAAACCTTCCTGGTGGTCTTTGAAGCAGATAGCCTTTGGCGTTTTTTAGCCACCTTTCATTGTGTGTTTGAGAGTCCTTTGTGTATCCATTTATCTGCCGTACTTAGTCAATTTTAGTTGCTGCTATTGTCTACAGTGTTAGCCATTCCATATATGAAGTGAATTAAAATTATGAGGCAGGGCAGTAATTTGGTGGAAAAAGAAGACACTGTTTTCTCGTAGGATTCGGGTATTGATGGCCAGCTGAAGGACGCAGAGGAGAATTCTGTTGCTGTTGTGGCCATGAGATCTGCAGGTGCCCGATGCCCGAAGCAAGAACAGGCTTTCCCTTATGTGGTAGTCAGAGAGTTTTCTACTGCCACAGGAGGAAGAGATGGAGGAAGAGGAGGCAGGGCTGACAACAGTAGGTTTGCCAATGCCACAGGTGGAGATGTTAGTTAGGGAGGTTCAGGGGGTGGGGTCAGTGAAGAATGTCCTTATGCAAGAAGTTGTAGATATGACTAGGGAGGACCAGCTGCCAATAAGTGACTTAATGCAGGGGGAGGGCATTGGAGTTTCACCAACACTACAGACGTTGATGGACAATGCCTTGATCAGATTCGGAGATGGAGTGGAAATGGTGGAACACAGGGTGAGGTGCAGCAGAGGTGTTGGGCTGCCCCCAGCCAGATGAAGAGAGGATGAAGGAGACAGAGGTGGTTCCTCAGCAGGTATTGCACGAGGAGGAAGAAGTTATGGCATCTAAACCTCTGCCTGCTCTTACAGATGGGCAAAGGCTGGCATGGGCATACTTTGTCAAGTGACAGATATTCCTGGGATAATTGTGGTGTCCCTAGTCGGCGCTGGTGCGCCCCCTGTCTAGGTTAGGGGATAGACAGAGAGACTAGCCCTACGCTCACCTTATAGGGTACCTGAACAAGATATGTTTTCCTAAAGAAAGAAGAGACACCTTCCCCAGGCAGAAAATGAAGAATTAGACAATGAAATAATTATGTTGTGATTGTTAAATTACTCTATATCTCGACTATTAATAGCCAGGGATACGTCCTGAAGAAAATGGAGAAATAGCGCTATTCTGCTGAAACCGGTCGACAACTGTGGGTCAGGGTAATGACCTGATCCCCAAAAACCGGACTAATTCTGTTGAGTTTGGATAAAGAGCATGATATTTTAGGTTTTTTGAACAAAGTCTGTACAAAAATGACAGGCTGAAAAACATTTACAGTCTTCATAGAAGATTGTTCTTTTTTATTGATAAGACATACCAAGAGGAAGTCTTTAAAGAGTAATTTGTACTTCCATAGGTGCGCACTATTTTTAGAAGTTAGCAAAAGCAGTGAGTGAGCATAGGGCTAGTCTATCTGTCTATCCCCTAACCTAGACAGGCGGCACACCAGCGCCGACTAGGGACACCACAATTGGGGTAGTTAGTTTCTTTGATAGGGATATTCAGCCAGAAGTAGGGTGGTTTTAGAAGTAGAGGTTATACTTGAATATCTCCAAAATTGTCTGTCTGTTGTGTGATATAATTTATAGGGCATTAGGCAGATTGTGCTTGCCCATTAGACTTTCTTAGTCACGTGCTTCCTGGGATAATACCAGGCATGGAAAGTGGCCATATCATCATGACCCCTGCGCCCTTTAGGTTGCTGGAGTGGAAAAATTGAGGGGGCAGGAAGGCACTGTGAAATGCAAACTTTGCAAGGCACCACTAAAGGGGGGAGGAGTTGCTCCTTGGGGAGGACCAAAAAGCACAACCACATGGAATGGAAGCATGACCTGACTAATACTGCACCTAGTGCAGCATCAAATACCTTCTCTTCCACTGGGCCCTTTAGTGGTGGCCACCACAATGAGGAAGTGTTCACACAGGAGGAAACACCCCCCTTTGCTGATCCTGGAAACACTGACACAAGCACCCTTTATTCTCCCTGTCCTTTCATCCTGCCCAAAAACGTATACTCTCACACTACATACACACTGTGACGAATCAACTTCTGGGGCACCAGTGGTCCAGGGATGAAGATCGGTTTCTAAACCATCAATCAGCCCCGCACCTCTAGTACACCAGAAGGGATCCGAACAGATTGGAAACACAAGCAAATTATAAACCTCCTTGTCCAATTTTGGTAACGTGGACAGAACGGCAGGTTTATCTTCAAAAGGTCATGGATCGTTGGTTAGTTGCAACACAGTGAAAATACAATTATTACCCAATGATAAAAGGGACTGTCTAGCCAAAATTGTGTATAGCTATCTACTTCTTTATTATCACAGAAGACAGTTCTAGCACACTACAAAATACAACCCACCCTGTAAAGGAATGCAGAGGACAGACAGTTTGAAAGAAGGAAAAGGGATGCACTCTGGATACTGACAGAAGGGTAGTCGATATAGTAATTAAACACAATATTTGAAGAATAATTGGTTTCAAAACACAGGGAGCAATGGGTCATAAAATGTCACTAGGAGCCTTTGGAGAAGGACCAGGGGGACAGAACCACAATGTACCTGGTGCTTATAGGTGCTCTTGGTGCTCGACAGGGTTGAGTCCATTTCAGGGTGCTTTGCAGCTTTTCTGACAGAGTGTAAGATGAGAGACAGCTGCAGGTAACAGGCAGCAGGCAGTTTAGTGAGCTAGGCTGGACAGACGGCTGCAGGCTGGCCTACATGGCGGCCCAGGGTCAGGAATCATTGTCTCAGTGCTGGTCAATCGTTCTGAAGCACTGGTTGAGGAATCACAGACGGCATTAGCAACTGCAGCGTAACAACAGTCAGCGGTGGAGTCAGTTGAAGCTCAAGGGGTTCAACTGGCTCAAAAATGTCCTTTAAGGGGGACATCGGTAGATGCTTGACGATGCACTCCTCCTAGATTCTTCACTAGGCTTGTGTCGTCCTTTAAGGCTGATGGCCCAAAGCCGAGGAGAGTGTTGCAAGCAGATGCCTTGTCCTTGGTTTGGTCCAGAAACTCTCTGGCACTTCCCACCTAAGAAGCTTGGTGCAGAGCCTAGCAGGGCAAGCTATGTGCTGTTTGGGTACCAGTTCTAGAGCTGCTGTAGGGTCCTCTGGATTTGGTATCTCCCTCTGTTCCCTGGGAGATGTTTAGGGGAGGGATCTTGCTTCCCTCTTGGAGGTCCTGGCCTTCCTTTACTGGTGGAAGATGTAAGGAAGACTGTACCTTCAGCCAGGGTCCAATGCTGAGTTCTTCCTCCTACATTTTGTAAAGTCTTCAGATGATCTGCCAAAAAGAGGGTCTCAACCCTCTTTTAAAGCCAAATGGACCACAGTGATTGGTATAGGCTAAGCCTAAATTAATGAACCAATAGGGGGTCCCCACCAACAATCTCCTGTATGCATGAAGTCTTAACCAGAGTGCTTTGCAAAAGAAAAGGAAAAAGGGTGAAAACATGTAAAGCTAAGTCCCATCCATCTTCCTGTCTGTTGTGGATCAAAGGGTCCCTCTGGTCAATGGAGCTCTCTGTGGTTCCTGATTAAAGTGGCAGGTCTCCCTTGAAGCAGACCAGACTTTCTGTCTCCCTCAACCCACATACTTTGCCTTCTGAATGGAGTCTCCCTGCAGGGATGACTATTGTAACAAACAGTCCCAGACATGACTTTTCCCTGTCAACCGATACTGAAAGTGGGAGCTTGGATCGGGTTTATACAGTGATTATGAAAGGGTCTTGTGGGTGTCCTGTCTCTTTCTTAGCCTCTGCAGCCAGGCCCCATTTGGGCATGTTTGAATTCTACTCTGATTAGTATGCAAAGCTGCCACCAGCAATAGAGCTAAACAAACGAAAAGGGTGGATCCATGGAGCCTCTGTTGGTTAATTAGGCTGGCCATGGCAGCGGGAAGGTTTGGCCTCCCCTTTCCGAGATGACATGGTGTAATCCTGGTTCTCATATCTCAACTAAATATGACTGGGGGGTCTGCACCTGTAGGCTGTGCCCACCCAGAGTACATGGTTCTATGTGTATGTCGTGCAGTGTCCAGAGGTTGATCTCCCATCATTCAATTTCATTTAAAATGTCACAAAAGCCCAGGTGAGCACACCTGCCATGTGGATGGTCAAATTCCTCACACACATCCACCAAAATGGCCTTATTTCCACGGCCAGCACCATCTTCAGCTTGTTGTTGCTGATAGACATATGAGTGTGCTGCTGTTTGGGGACGTCACATAGAGTCCAAATGATGTGTTATGCTTGTATATACTGCCTGTCTTACTAGAGGACAATCACTCCATTGGGAGCTGCACCCCATTGCAATGGTGAATGGCCCAGAGAAGCCAATGCCCCAGCACCATCTACACTCTTGTAGGTGACTTACTGGGCATTGGGTAATTTGGAATGAAAAAAATCAGGCGCAGCGACTGCCTTCTGATCCTTAGCGATGAGTGGGTCTGCACATGTGTAAGACTGTACAATAGCGGCAGAGCGTCCTCTGACAGGCCCATAGGTCAGTGCTCGCCCTCTAGTACCTATAAGACAAGATAGCTGCACCTAGTGAGGAATGGGGGTGCAGGATTCACTTACTCCAACACAATTCAATAGGACAACTCAATAGTTTGGCAAAGGGAAGTCCGTTTAATGACAAGTACAAAAAATGGGGAAACAAATGGGAATCAGCAGTGATGGGATCACCTGTCTCGCTTCGACTTCCTCGAACTTCATGCAAACAGTAACATTTATACTCAAAACTCGTCATCATTGATGTCTAACTCTACAAATTTGTCATGCAAAATAATTGGTTGGAAAAGGTAACTTAAGTATAGGTGCTATATCTGTATATGGTAACAGAGTATATGGTAACTCTTATCGGGTGGGCATTTACGCCCCTCCCTCTACATCACACGTGATAGACGTCACTACAAGTTCAACGTCCGATTGGTTCTACTATCTATAGGACCCTAGATAACTTGGTCCATTGTGATTGGGTGGGTTACACCCCTAGACATACATCTCCACTTTAATTAGCAGCATGCAGAATGGACACCCAGGTGCCTTGTGCCCCAAGATTCACCCTGCCTCCCTTCCATCAATCAGTGCTTTTGGGCTATGTGTCAATTAGTTGGCTGCGTATGGCCTCGAAACTGCAGCCTCTTATCTGGAGAAGTTATGGCATCCTTGGTTCTGGGTGACATCAGACGTTGGTAACTCTTAGCGCTTGGCTGGTCACATGTCTGTTCACCGTGAATCTGCTTCAGTTTCCAGCATTTCGTGTATTTGATTCTTCCTTAGCATCGCCACCTGCCTGGGTCCCCCTTATCTTGACCTTCACGGGGCAGGCAGGTATGCTCTGAAGTTTCGATTCTTCAGAGTTTCTGCTCTCCTCCCTTCCTTAGGTTGACCTCGAATTCCCAGGCGTGAGCTGCTTCTTTGCTGAGTTTCGATTCCGCTCTTCCTTCTGGCTCTAGCAGGAATATGAAACCTGGCCTAGTAGGCCTCTGGCTGCCTGGGCATACTTCTGCTTACAAAATGGAGTCGCACTTGTATAATGTGCTTTATTGAGGTAGATATATGGTTGGCGCTTGCCGCTCTATTCTTCTACTAAGCATTGCAAGCAGTACTGTATTCTTAGCTTCTTGCGTTCCAACCCTATTTACACGTGTTAGCTGGTTGGATACTTCCATATTGTTTTCCAGCGATGTTTCCTTACGTTTCAACATCTTCTCTTCTTCAGCATCCATTTCAACTATTTTCATAGCTGCTCGCCCTGGCGTGTTATCTTTGATTGTCGTATTCGAGGCCCTCGTGTCATTTGCACTGGCCATCCATTAAGGCTCTTTGGGTCTCTTCGTGGACCGTCTGTAGGTACTCTTCAATTCGTGTCAGCTGCTGGTATGGTTGTCTAAGAGGGTTCTGTGCAGCCCATGGTTGTCTGGTTATGGGTGCTTCAACAGGTAGTGCTCTTCTGATGTACACTGGGCAGAGCCCAAGTGCTGCTCTCTGTTGGTTTATTTGCTCCTCATACGTCACATACCTTGGCAAGTACGTTCCTGGTACCTCGAAATGGGGGGCAGGGGTGCAGGCCATGTCTGGGACCTCCTCTACAAGACGATCACAAGGAGTTGCAGAAGTCGCAAGGTTGCACCACTGTCTGCAGAGATGAAAAGGGAATTTAAAAAGTCAACAAAGAGTTAATTGGAGTGAAAGGAACTTTTCCAACCTGGAAATAAATGAATGATCGAAATGTTGGCTACAATCTGCCTATGCAAGTTGCTAGGACAGTGCCATAACCTCTTCAAATGGCAGAAATCCAGTGAATTATGTTACACTTTTTTCTGCAGTATTTATTTGTATTTTTCACAAGCAACATGCAAAGGGCTTCAAGGAAGGAATGGGCCCCTTGCATTGTTATAGTCATTCTTCTGTCATGAACAGAAGAAAGGACTGTTTGTATTTGACAGGGTGAAGACACATGGAAAAACATCAAGCCACCAGCAAATTCAATGTCAATATAACTTGGGCTAGCTTTAAAGTACCCTGTACAGAGGTGGGCACTAGCTTCGTCCTTCTCACCTATCTCAGGGGCAACTTCCTGCTCCTTCTTCTGCTCTGTATGACTGGTTTCAAAATAATGTAATCTCTTGAGAGGGCTTCAACTCAATTCCTTACCCTCTGACTCACCATTAATGGATGTGGGTTTTGATGGAGGAGGAGAACTGGAATATCTCATAACAAGCACCCCCGGACAGGTTTTGTTTGGCTTATTGGTAGATATAATCAGTAACTTTGCTCCTACTTCTGCCCCTGAGGAAGTGGGCTTAAGCCCCTCAACATGCCTCCGTCTGTCCTGACACTTTTAAGTATCCCGAACATGTTGAAACGCAAATGGCAACTTCTTCATAGCAACAGGAAAATGGCACATTGCCAATTCTAAAATAAAGAGAATTTATCTCTGCATCTATTCCATAGCATTTGGTATGGCCACTGAAGACAATGCAATCAGTTACAGTCACTGGAGATGATCTCCTCATGCCTACCAGAAATGATAATACATTTTAACTGGAACAATTTAGCAACATTTGGTATGGCCAATAAAAAATAATGCACCTAGTTAGCTCAAGTGAATATAATCTCCTCTTGACTACCAAGAATTATAACCCTTTTTTCCTGCTGAAATTACATAAACTACCTCATTACAGGTTTGGTGGTTTCTTGGTCGTAAATCCAACCTGTATTACAGTTACCACCACTTGGTCTGGCAGTATTATTGCAAGATTGCAAGTGGTGCTAGGCAGTGTTTGTCCCCATTAATTGGAGTCAGCAGGACTCCATGGGGGATTTTGGCGGTATTACCACTGGTGTTTTCTTTGCCGGCGGTAATACCATAGAATTGGCCAATTTTGGGCAGGAAGATGGCAGAATTACCTCCAGCTTCTTGCTGAAGGTTTTTCTGCTACCTTAATCCCAAACTCGTAGTCAGGCAGTTCAGTAATATGGCGGTAACGGTATTACAGCTGCAGTTTTACCACACCACCCACATTATAATGAGGCCCACAGTATGGTATGGACATCTGTTGCTTCAAAATAATTCAACGATTTATTATTATTTGAAACTTCACAACTTGCAATGAGGCGATATGCCCCAAGGTGGCAGGCCCACCATGTAGGTAATGACCTGCCATGCAAGTTAAGGGCTGTTAAGACGGATTTCTGAACTCTGTCCTGGTGGCGCAGAGGTTCAGAAGGCCAACCTAATTACTTGGAACAGGGTAACCTCTGGACAAGCCAGACCAATCAAGGTAGCGATCGCGGCGGTCAAGACTAGGTCTCAAGAGGGGTGAGGGTGACTGAAAGCCCGCAATGAGCACACAAAGCAAGAGCGCTTACAAACTACTCCAAACAGTTGTTTATATCAAAAATAGATACACATTTATTATAAGGCCTTGAAACTAATAACCACAGTAAAAGCAGCAATATACAACGATATTAAACCAACACATACACTATCCACCCAATATATATACAGAATACACAGTTTCACAGCATTAGCAGCACGAAATATGTTATCCACCTGCAGGGGAAGGAAAACAGGCAGTGCGAACCAATGCGAGTGATATGTCCGCCTTCTGAGGCCCCTAACTGGATGGTAGTCCAATCCCTACGAAGAGTGGAGCCTAGCGCTCAAAAGTACCTGCACACGCCGGTGCCAATGGGCAGAAGGTGAAGCTCTTCGGAGGACGTTGAACAGCTCTGTAGGGAGCTCTAATGAAGGAGAACACGGTCCGCGACTCTAGCGCAGCCTCCACTGTGAGGCAGAAGCCGGGCGCGAGTACGGACAAGGGGTGCTGTATTCACAGCGGGGAAAAGCAAAGGGCACTGCAGGAGGGCGACCAGATCCTAGCTAATCTACTCACCGGTCCCCGAAGCAAGCAGGCCCGAGCTTCTCCTCGATAGATGCAGCTTCTGGCAGGTTCTGAAGAGCAGGGAACGTCTCGTCGTCGTGCAGAGTAAAAAGACGTCCCGATCGAAGAAACAAGCACAGTTTTGTCGCCACCGCAGGGCAACGGAACGGCCGGGTGTATTCAAGCCAAACGAGCACCGCTCACCTCTAGCTTAGGACTGCTAAGCAAACGAAGCGTGTGAGCATGCCCCGGACTCAGAATACCACCCAACCTGTCGGCGATTACAGAGCAGGCCTCCTTAGTAAGCTGGTCAGTCAACTGGATGGCCCAGAGACACTTCCGAAGGCTTACAGCAGGAGTTGATGAAGGTGCCGGGAATAGCTGGTCCTGCTATTCCAATAGGTCGAAGCGCCAGTACAGGCCTTCTTGTTCGATCTTAGGTGGAAAGGGCTTCACCGGACGACAGCAATGAGGAGCAGAAGTTCTTCAGGGGGTCACCAGCGATTCCTCGGTCCAGCCTCGTGTTCGCAGGATACTTGGCTCCTGTATCCCTGGGTTCGTAAGAACTCAGGAGATCGACATGGTAGTGGTGTTTCCAGCTCCCTCTTATCCACGGTTCCCTTCGCGCCAAAACGGAGGGGAGCCAATGGGAGATCCGCTCATCAACACACATACCATACGTGGACCAATCACGGACCACAGTGGTCCCAGGCATTCACACCACCCTAGACTCTCTGGCACCCAGGATGTGTATTGGGACCAGACAGCCCAGCCCACATCCTGGGGGCACTCAAACGACATGTAGAAGCCCGCGAAAGCAACCGTGTTTCGCGGGAAACTACATGCCCAAATAAGGAAGGCCCCGGGTCGCCTGACCCGGGGGAAGGTAAAGGGAGCAAGACGGACAGTGGACGAGACAAAGGAGCCTCGTGGTCCGGCCATTTTGGGTAGCCGGGCCACCCTTTTGTGTTCGCGGCAAAAAGGTGCTTAGAACGGCAAAAGGAGCTCAAAATAAACCAAATGATCGCTGCCACCAGCCCAGTCCCTGAATGACTTGCACCGATCCAAAAACCATCCTACAAGAGTGTCTAGGGTCTGTAGAAGGCTAGAGACCCAAGAGAGCTGTAACTTAGCTTACAGTGCCCTCTTGTGTCGTGTTGCACTAAAATGGCGACACGATAAAAGAAACTACGGGAAACAGCGTTCCCCGGTACTGACTGTCTTAAGGGCATGTCAGTTTCCCCGTAAGAAAGGAGCGAAAGCCCAGAGGAGTACAGCAGAAGGCTGCACTTCTCTGGCAAAGTCAAGAAAACAGGTTGAAAACAATAGCAAAAAGTTTAGGGGTTGCCACATGGAAGGAAAGTTCCCTACAATAACGAAATCTTTCCTAACACTCGCCCCTCCCAGACTATGGACAGGGGGAACTAATCCACCCCTGGATGAGTCTCTTGTTCAGGTCGGTAAAACATTCTGGACAACCCATCAGCATTGCTATGTTGGACACCTGGCCTATGCTCAATAGTGAAGTCGAAGCCTTGTAGACTTATGGACCACCTAAGCAACTTTGGATTCTCCCCCTTCATGTTCATTAGCCACTTTAACGGCTTATGGTCAGTCTGCACAGTGAAGTGGGTCCCATAGAGGTAGGGCCGCAGCTTCCTTAGGGCCCACACAACAGAGAAACATTCTTTCTCTACCGTGGACCATCTGAGCTCTCTGTCCTTAAGCTGGCGACTAATAAAACCGATAGGGTGTTCCTTACCCTTCTCATCTACTTGTGATAGTACAGCTCCTATCCCAGTGTCAGAGGCATCCGTCTGCACGATAAAAGGTCTTTGATAATCAGGGGCCCTGAGCACAGGGGCCTGGCACAAGGAGTCTTTCAAGCCATTGAAGGCCTTCTCACACTCGTCAGTCCAAGTTACCTTCTTGGGTTTCTTCGGAGTTGTGAGGGCAGTCAGAGGAGCAGCTATGGTGCCATAGTCTGCCATAAAATTGCGGTAATAACCCGTGAGTCCTAAGAAGGCTCTCACTTGGGTTTGTGTAGTGGGGGTAGGCCAGTCTTGTACTGCTTGTACTTTACTGGGGAGAGGCTGTATCCTTCCTCCACCTACTTCATGCCCAAGGTAAACCACTGAGCCTTGTCCAATCTGGCATTTACTCGCCTTTATGGTCAAGTGGGCTTTCTGAAGAGCCTGGAGCACAATCCCGAGGTGTTTCACATGGTCTTCCCAGGTGGCACTGAAAACTGCTATATCGTCCAGATATGCAAGACAGAATTCGTCCAACCCATTCAACACATGATTCACAAGCCTCTGGAAAGTGGCAGGTGCATTCTTCAATCCGAACGGCATTACCCGGAATTGGTAAAGCCCGTCGGGAGTTGAAAATGCTGTCTTCTCCTTGGCATGTTCTGCTAAAGCTATTTGCCAATAGCCCGCAGTCAGGTCAAACGTGCTGAGGTACTTGGAGGCACCCAAGGTATCCACCAGCTCGTCAGTTCGAGGCAAGGGGTGAGCGTCTGTCTTGGTGACAGCATTCAGAGCCCTGTAATCCACGCAGAACCTCAATTCAGAAGTGCCTGCTTTTGGAACCAGAACCACAGGACTGGACCAAGGACTACTAGAGGGTTCAATCACCCCAAGGTCTAACATCTTGTTGACCTCGGTCTTAATATAAGACCGTACTTTATCCGACATCCTGTATCCCCTACTTTTGGTAGGTACACTGTCTCCTGTGTCAATGTTATGTTTGCACCAAGGTGTCAAACCAGGCGACTGTGAAAACAGGGGGGAAAACTGCCTAAGCAAACTTTTCACCTCAGCCTGCTGATCAGAAGTCAGGTGAGGGGCCACTCGGACACCCTCAACGGAGCTATCTGAAGGACCGCTTTGGAACAGGTCGGGAAGAGGTTCTGACTCCTCTTCCTCAACGTCTGACGCCAGTAGCAGTGCTGCGATTTCGACTCTTGGGACGAAAGCCTTCAGCCTATTTACGTGGAACACTTTTGGAGCCTGTCCAGGCCTTCCAAGGTCCACTAAATAGTTCACCTCACCCAGGGGCTCCACCACTGTGTAAGGGCCTGACCATTTGTCCTGTAAAGCGCGAGGCCTTATAGGGTTCATGATCAGGACTTGCTGACCAGGGGTAAAGTGAATTAAGGAAGCTTTCTGGTCGTACCAATGTTTCACCAGCGCTTGTCCGGCCTTCAACTTTTCACTAGCCAAGCCCATCAGGAGTACCATCCGTTTTCTGAGCCCTAGCACATAGTCAACTACATTGGTAGTAACAGGGGGAGTGGGCATCTCCCATCCCTCTTTGACGATGGCTAAGGGTCTCCGTACGGGATGACCGAACAGAAGTTCGAAGGGGCTGAAGCCAACACCCTCCTGTGGTACCTCTCTGTAGGCAAACAACAAGCATGGTAAAAGAAGGTCCCATTTCCTCCTCTGGGGCTCCTCCAGAGCCCCAATCATGCTCTTTAGCGTTCTGTTGAAACGCTCCACCAGACCATTGGTCTGGGGGTGGTATGCAGAAGAGAACTTGTAGGTGACCCCACATTCTTTCCACATAGCCTGCATATACTTCGACATAAAGTTGCTGCCACGATCTGACACAACTTCTTTAGGGAAGCCAACCCTAGTAAATATGCCGAGTAACGCTTTTGCAACTGACTTGGCAGTTACAGTCTTTAATGGGATGGCCTCAGGATACCTGGTTGCATGGTCGACCAGCACCAGGATAAACCTATTGCCTGAGGATGTTTGCGGGTCAAGGGGACCAACGATGTCGATCCCTACCCTTTCAAATGGTACCCCCACAACTGGGAGCGGTACCAACGGAGCTTGGATTGTCGCGCCAACCTTACCAGACAACTGGCAGGAGGCACAACTCCGGCAGTGACTTTCTACTTGCACCCCCATCTTGGGCCAGTAGAAGTGCATAGATAACCTTTGCTTGGTCCTCTTCATTCCAAGGTGACCAGCAAGGGGAACTTCATGCGCCAACTGCAGGAGGAAGGGTCTAACAGAAAGGGGAACCACCAACCTCCTATGGTCTCCTTCTGTAGACTCTGTGGGCTCACTGTACAGGAGTCCACCTTCCCAATAAATCCGATGCTTCCCAGGAGGTTCACCCTCAAGCTGGGAGCAGGCCTGTCTCCTTAGGCCTTCCAGAGATGGGCACTCACGTTGGCCCTTACTGAAGTCGTCCCTATCAGGACCTCCTTCAACTAACAAGTCTTTTAGTTCAGGATGGTCGTTGGGGTCGAACACTTCAGGCATCGCCACCTCCTCGTCAGGCTCGGGCGATTGACCAACTCCCTCCACCGCAGTGGTAGGCGAGTTCGGGGGAATATTCTCTTTCCCCCGTCGGGACTTGTTGACTCCTTTCGCCTTGGGTTTCCCCTTCGGCTGGGGCGGCGTATTGGACTTGGCCAATGCTGCCCGTGCTTGAGACCGTGTGTAGGGTCTTTCGGCAGTGTCTCCTACGAGCCCTAGAGCTCTGAGATCATTGCCCAACAAGACCTTTCCCGGGACGTTTCTCTGAATGCTCACTGGAATCCTAACTGCTGTACCATTTAAAGTTAGATTAACAGGGATCACGGGAAACATACGGAGGGGGCCGTCAGCCAACTTAGTGGGCATCAGAGTAGCTCTGGCAACTTCCTCTGAGTCTACCAAGGTAGAATCCACTACAGTTCGACTGCAC
This sequence comes from Ambystoma mexicanum, assembly GCF_040938575.1. NCBI lineage: Eukaryota > Metazoa > Chordata > Amphibia > Caudata > Ambystomatidae > Ambystoma > Ambystoma mexicanum. The sequence goes on from NC_090929.1 coordinate 1,096,562,702, forward strand.
CCACTATCCCTAAGAGCTGGAGTATCCACTCCATTGATCAGCACACTGTCTTTAAAGTAGTGCTTGGTATTATCCGGAATCCTAGCATACGCCTCTGCGACTTTAGGCTCCCAGGAACCCAGGGACACTAAAACTACCTCAGCCTCTATTCCGCTGGGAAATGAGTCTGAGGAGAAGGATGCTCCTGTAATCTCTTCTTCCTCGTAGGAGGAGAAGGCCAGATTAGCGGAGTGGACCCCCAAAGGTCTAACCTTACAACGGGGATCCCCCTTCACATGGTCAGTTGCTCCACAAGAAAAACAAGCCCCATTGGGTCTGTTTACGTAGGGAGGCTTATTATAACCAGAGTTCTGTTTCGGAGGCGAACCTCCACTACCCTGTGAGTTCTCGGATGGCTTACCCTTATTTTTCTTTTTGTGGCCCTTATGGGAAGAAGATTTAGCAGATTCCCCACCCTCCACATCTTTGGACTTTTTCCCTTCCTCCTGCTTACCAGGATGAGTTTTGTCCTTATGGGACACTCGATGTGACACCCATAAGTCTGCTGCAATGGCCAGCTTCTTAGGATCTATCTCCTTTGAATCGGCCAAATGCTGCTTAAGCTCCGGGGAAGAAGAAGCAAAAATGTGTTCCAGCATGACCAGATTGATCATGCCTTCGAAGGTAGAAACCTTATAACCTTCAACCCAGCCAGTCAAGTTTTTCAGGGACTCAGCTACATACGACACCCAAGTACCACCTTCCTTTTTCTTATACTCTCTAAACCTTTTCAAATATTGGGTCGGAGTCTTCCCAAACTTTAAAATGAGAGTCTGCTTCAACATTGCAAAATCAGCGCGCTCAGCCTTCGACATTTCCATAATGGCACTGCAACCAGAATGGGGCAGTCTGCTGAGTAACCATGCAATCTTATCCGCATTATCAACCTCTTGAACCTCGCATGCATATTCAAACGCATTCAACCAGTCCATAATGTCATTTCGTTCCTCATACACACTGAGCAGATCTTTTGGAAACCGTGGATGAGAGGAAGCCCCAGAACCATGTCCAGGACCCTTGGACCCATTTGCGAACTGAAGCTTGGCCAGTTCCAACTGGTGATCCCTGTCTTTTTGTTTTTCTGCCTGGTCGATTTTCAGTTTGGCTATGCTGAATTCAAGCTCCTGCTGCCTAAACCGCAGCTCTTGCTTCTTGAATTCAAGCATAGCCTCCCCATCAACACTGGCAGAGGAAACATTAGACATTACATCCTCCCTGTCCTCGTGGTCGTGATGGATCAGTGCAGCGGCAGAACCGTCGGTTCTGCCAGTGAGAGCAGCCCCACCACCTTCTGCACTGTCCTCGGAAGTTATAGCGTCAAGCTGCGCTTCTTGCCACGCCACGATTCTCTGGATCATTTCCAATTTAGTGCCTTGAGAGGAAACCCCTCTCTCCGCACACATCTTCTTCAATGTTTCAGATTTCGAAGCATTTAAGGTTAACAAAGTATTCGTTTCCATACTGTTGATAGGACTATGGCCTTTTTAACGTTATATTCAATACTTTACTGCGTGTCCTGGTTGGAATAACCTGAAAACGCCTTAGCTCGTGCGCAACACTGGATACCTTCAGTCGTATCCCACCGCTGTACACCAATTTGTTAAGACGGATTTCTGAACTCTGTCCTGGTGGCGCAGAGGTTCAGAAGGCCAACCTAATTACTTGGAACAGGGTAACCTCTGGACAAGCCAGACCAATCAAGGTAGCGATCGCGGCGGTCAAGACTAGGTCTCAAGAGGGGTGAGGGTGACTGAAAGCCCGCAATGAGCACACAAAGCAAGAGCGCTTACAAACTACTCCAAACAGTTGTTTATATCAAAAATAGATACACATTTATTATAAGGCCTTGAAACTAATAACCACAGTAAAAGCAGCAATATACAACGATATTAAACCAACACATACACTATCCACCCAATATATATACAGAATACACAGTTTCACAGCATTAGCAGCACGAAATATGTTATCCACCTGCAGGGGAAGGAAAACAGGCAGTGCGAACCAATGCGAGTGATATGTCCGCCTTCTGAGGCCCCTAACTGGATGGTAGTCCAATCCCTACGAAGAGTGGAGCCTAGCGCTCAAAAGTACCTGCACACGCCGGTGCCAATGGGCAGAAGGTGAAGCTCTTCGGAGGACGTTGAACAGCTCTGTAGGGAGCTCTAATGAAGGAGAACACGGTCCGCGACTCTAGCGCAGCCTCCACTGTGAGGCAGAAGCCGGGCGCGAGTACGGACAAGGGGTGCTGTATTCACAGCGGGGAAAAGCAAAGGGCACTGCAGGAGGGCGACCAGATCCTAGCTAATCTACTCACCGGTCCCCGAAGCAAGCAGGCCCGAGCTTCTCCTCGATAGATGCAGCTTCTGGCAGGTTCTGAAGAGCAGGGAACGTCTCGTCGTCGTGCAGAGTAAAAAGACGTCCCGATCGAAGAAACAAGCACAGTTTTGTCGCCACCGCAGGGCAACGGAACGGCCGGGTGTATTCAAGCCAAACGAGCACCGCTCACCTCTAGCTTAGGACTGCTAAGCAAACGAAGCGTGTGAGCATGCCCCGGACTCAGAATACCACCCAACCTGTCGGCGATTACAGAGCAGGCCTCCTTAGTAAGCTGGTCAGTCAACTGGATGGCCCAGAGACACTTCCGAAGGCTTACAGCAGGAGTTGATGAAGGTGCCGGGAATAGCTGGTCCTGCTATTCCAATAGGTCGAAGCGCCAGTACAGGCCTTCTTGTTCGATCTTAGGTGGAAAGGGCTTCACCGGACGACAGCAATGAGGAGCAGAAGTTCTTCAGGGGGTCACCAGCGATTCCTCGGTCCAGCCTCGTGTTCGCAGGATACTTGGCTCCTGTATCCCTGGGTTCGTAAGAACTCAGGAGATCGACATGGTAGTGGTGTTTCCAGCTCCCTCTTATCCACGGTTCCCTTCGCGCCAAAACGGAGGGGAGCCAATGGGAGATCCGCTCATCAACACACATACCATACGTGGACCAATCACGGACCACAGTGGTCCCAGGCATTCACACCACCCTAGACTCTCTGGCACCCAGGATGTGTATTGGGACCAGACAGCCCAGCCCACATCCTGGGGGCACTCAAACGACATGTAGAAGCCCGCGAAAGCACTCGTGTTTCGCGGGAAACTACATGCCCAAATAAGGAAGGCCCCGGGTCGCCTGACCCGGGGGAAGGTAAAGGGAGCAAGACGGACAGTGGACGAGACAAAGGAGCCTCGTGGTCCGGCCATTTTGGGTAGCCGGGCCACCCTTTTGTGTTCGCGGCAAAAAGGTGCTTAGAACGGCAAAAGGAGCTCAAAATAAACCAAATGATCGCTGCCACCAGCCCAGTCCCTGAATGACTTGCACCGATCCAAAAACCATCCTACAAGAGTGTCTAGGGTCTGTAGAAGGCTAGAGACCCAAGAGAGCTGTAACTTAGCTTACAGTGCCCTCTTGTGTCGTGTTGCACTAAAATGGCGACACGATAAAAGAAACTACGGGAAACAGCGTTCCCCGGTACTGACTGTCTTAAGGGCATGTCAGTTTCCCCGTAAGAAAGGAGCGAAAGCCCAGAGGAGTACAGCAGAAGGCTGCACTTCTCTGGCAAAGTCAAGAAAACAGGTTGAAAACAATAGCAAAAAGTTTAGGGGTTGCCACATGGAAGGAAAGTTCCCTACAATAACGAAATCTTTCCTAACAAGGGCCAGAGCGGCAGTGGTTGAAGTGGGTGGGAGCGGTGCTCCTCTGCATTAAAAAAAATGTTTTACTGTTCCTATACTTTTATTTGAAAAGAAACCCTTCTGGAATTGCTTAGTTTTAAAATAAAAGTGTAGGAAGAAGTTGAACGTGCACTTCAGTGCACTGCACGGAACATTCCCTAAAACAGCAGGTGTGTTTGTTTGGGGTTTTGGATTGCATGAGGGACGGGGCATGGCGATGGGGTTGTGGGGAACGGGGGCAGGCCAGCAGGGAACATAGTTTCACTACTTCTTTTCGTGCACGTCGACCACTGCTGAACGCAGCAAGGGTCCCTTAACGAGGGTGGCGGGCCATTACCTACAGGGTCGGCCCGCCACCTAGGGTCATATCTGCAAGGAATTCTACCATCCGCACGGTGGGTGTGCGCTCGCATGGGCCTTTTAAAAACGTTTCATTAAATAGAATGTTGGTAGACCAACCTCACAAAAATGTATGGGGCTAATCCATACACATTTTCCTATGCTCGCAGCATGACAAACCCATAGACCTGTGTAATGTGGATGGACACAGCCTACAGGAACAGTCCACCCTGTCATATTTAGTTGGGATATGACAGCAGGAGCACACTATGCATCTCGACAAGAGGGAGGACCAAACCTTCCCCAAGCCATCGCCAGCCTGATTAACTAATAAAGGCTCCATGAATCTGTCCTGCTCTTTTGTTGGCCCTGCAGCTGGTGACAGTGATTAGCATACCAACTAAAGGGCACTTCAAACAGGCCACCTGGGGCCTGGTTGCAGAGGTTAACAAAGGAGACAGGAAACCCCAACAACCTTTCATATGCAGCTGTGTCAACATGAAGCCAGCTCTCGCCCTCAGTATCGATGACTGTGAACTGTTATGTCTGGGACTGTGTGTTTACAGTAGTCAACCCTGCAGGTGGACCCATTCATAAGGTAGGAGAATGTGTTTTGCAGGAGCCAGAGAGTCTGGTCTCACCGCAGCTTCCGGGGAGACCTGCCGCTTTAATCAAGAACCACAGAGAATGCCATTAATCAGAGAGACCCTTTGATCCACAACAGACAGGAAGACGGTTGGGACTTAGTGTAACATGTTTTCACTCCTTTACCTTTTCTGTTGCAAAGCACTCTGGTTATGACCTCATGCATACAGGAGATTGTTGGTGGGGACCCATGATTGGTTCATTAAGGTAGGTTTAGCCTGCACCAATCACTGTGTCCCATTTGGCTTTAAAAGAGGGCTGAACCCCTCTTTTGGCAGATCATCTGAAGACTTTGCAAGCAGTAGCAGGAAGAACTCATCGTTGGACCCCGGCTGAAGGTACAGTCTGCATCTTCTGCCAGTGAATGAAGACCAGGATTTCCAAAGAGGGCAAGATCTCCCAGGGAACAGAGGGAGATCCAGAACTCAGAGGACCCTCCAGTAGCTCCAGAACTGCTACCCAGCCAGCACACAGCATGCCCTGCTAGACGTTCAGCAAACTTCCTAGATGGGAAGTGTCAGAAGGTCTCTTATGCAACGACCAAGGATAAGGCGGCTGCCTGCAACATGCTCCTCAGCTTTGGACCGTCCGCCTTAAAGAACGACACAAGCCCATTGAAGAATCTGGGAGAAGTGCCTCAATGATCATCTAACAATGTCCACCTTAAAGAATGACACAAGCCCATTGAAGAAACTGGGAGACTGTCTCGATGAGCATCTACCAACGGCTGCCTTAAAAGACATTTTCGAGCCAGTCGAGTTCCTCGAGCTGCAACTGACTGCAACGCTGACCATTGCCAATCTGCAGATGCTTAAAGACATCCGAGATGTCTCGACCAGTGCTTTTGACCCACCAACCAGCACTGAGTCAATGATTCCTGACCCCGAGCCGCCGCATAGGCCAGCCTGAAGCCGTTTCTCCAGCTTCGCTAGCCAAACCGTCTTCACGCCTAATACCTGCTGCTGACTCCCATCTTGAACTCTGTTACAGAAGCCAGCAAAGCACCTTGAAGGTGACCTGACCGTGTTGAGCACCAAAAACATCTACAGAACACGGTACATTGTGGGTCTGTCCCCCTGGTCCTTGCTGGAAGGCCCCTAGAGATATGTTAAGACCCATTGCTCACTTTGTGCTGAAGCCAAGTAACTTTGAACTGTTGTAATTATTTACCATACCGCCTACCCTGCTGTCAGCATCTAGAGTGCATCCCTTTTCCTTCTTTGAAACTGCCTGTCCTCTGTTTGTTTTTTTTCTTTATTTACAATGCGCGCCAGACCCAAGGATATCAGGGTGCAGGGTACAGGAATATATTCAGCTTATGGTTACATGGTTACAACGATACACAGGTATAATACACAGATATAATACAGTTAAAGTTCGATTACTCAGCAGGTATATACATGTAGTGAGCCAGTTGGAGGACATTACATCAGAAGAGGAGTACAGCAGGACATTGGGCCTTATTACGAGTGCGGCGGTAAGGGGTTAACGGCGCTGGTAAGGATGCCGGTGCCGTTAACCCCTTACCGCCGCATTACGAGGTCACTTAGCGGCTCCCGCTAAGGGACCAGGGAGCTAATAACGGGCCCGTTGTTAACGGGCCCGTTATTAGCTCCCTCTGCATTCCCATTGAGCCCTGTGGGGGCTCAAATGGGAATGGGGCTGAGTTTTTTGAATGAGGAATTACCGGGTCCGCCAAGGTTGGAATGACCCGGTAATTCCTCATTCAAGAAACCCAGACCGATTTTGGAGGCAGCCATGTCGCTAATAGCACCATGGCTACCTCCAAACTCGGAATGAGGCCCATAGTCTATTACAGTCTAGTGTCAATTGTTTATTTACAGTGCAGCATTCCTTTACAGGGTGGGTTGCACTTCATAGTGTTACTAGAACTGTCGGTTGTGAGAGAATTAAAGTAGATATGTTTTATACAAACTTGACTGGACAGTCCCTTTTGTCATTGGGAAATAATTGAATTTTCGCTGTGTTGCAACTAACCAACGATCCATGACCTTTCAGAGATAAGCCTGCCATTCCCTCCACATTACCAAAATTGGACAAGGAGGTTTATAATTTGCTCTTTATTCCAATCTGTTTGGATACCTTCTGGTGTACTAGAGGTGTAGGGCTGATTGATGGTTTAGAAACCGATATTCACCCCTGGACCACTGGTACCCCGGAAGTTGATTCATTACAATATCGCCACTAGCACACATGTAATTGCCTACAAGGGTGCTAATGTTTTTTTTGTAAAATAAAAAATAAAAGAAACTTACCTTTCCTTGCTGTGGAAAGCATCAGTCCATTTTCCATGTTGAAGACTTTGACGTCTTCAGCATGGAAAATGGACTAAGGGGACAGCAGCACTGCCGGCGCCACGCAACGCAGGAAAAGTACATTTCTTTTTTTTTCGGTTGAAAATGCCATTAGCAGCCATGTAGGAAACTACATAGGTGCTCTGGTGACGGGGATGGGGCAGCGGGCAAGGGAAGGGGGCACTGGCTGCCCAGGCAGCTTGGAACACGGGCCTGTACCGTACAGTACTGCATGTTCTGAGCCTCCAGATTGGCTGCCACCCCCTTTCAGGGGGTTAATGAGCATTAATTCTGGCCTCTAAAAACAGTGTAGTCATTGAATACCACTGACTATAATTTAATCTAGTCTACCAATAATTATAAGACTTTCCCCCTGCAACTGCTAACTCGTATTTGGCATGGTCATAGATGATAATGCACTCTGTTACAGACAGTAAATGTATCCTCCCGCCTGACAAGAAGTATAAGACTTTCTCTCTGCACCTACTGTTTGGTATGGTTGCTAAAAGACCACACACTCAGTTACATACACTGCATTTGCACTATTGGGTCAAAAGGTGTCTATGATTTGTAATTCATACCTTTCAGTATTTGGTCTGGCCATTAAAAATACACAGTCACTTAAAGCCATTTAGTGTAATTTCCTCCTGTAAATCAGGAGTTATAAGACTTTTTCTCTACAAATACTAACAAGCATTTGGTATGGCCACGAATAGACAACAGTCTCATTGTCAGACATTAAATATAATTGCCTCCTGCCTACTAATATTTTCCCCTGCAACTACCAACTCTCATCTAGTATGGCCATTTGACGATAATGCACGTAGGTAAAGAAATGGAAAGCACCCTGTTTCCTAAAAACAATTTTAGGATTTGTTGTTTGCAACTTCATCACTTGTGACAAGCATTTGTGTTCTCCAATTAGAAGACAGCACTGTCAATTACATCCCTTCAATGTAATCTGTGCAACAACTAACTGGTATTTGATATGGCCTCTAAAAGACTGTCATCTCAATTTCAGCCACTTAGTATAATCTCCTCCTGCCTACCAGGAATGATATGATTTTTCCCTCCAAGTAGTAAATAATATTTGATGTGGACAGTAACAGATGGTGCAGTCAATTAAAGCAACTCAATATAATCTCCCACTGCCTACCCAGTATTCTAAGACTTTTCTCTACATATATAAACCAGTATTTGCAATGCTGTTTAAATATGGAATTAGTTTAAGTTTTGGCATCAAAGACACATATTTGGTTTAACATGTGGTTCTCTGATTCTTGGGTTAATTCTAGTCTAAAATGTTGCAGATACAATTGAATATCTTAATGGTGTTGAATTGGTTGTCATTTTGTATTTTATTTAATTGTTTGGGTTGATAATTAAGTTTATTTTTGGAATGTGGGTACAGCAGCACCTAACCTACTCACTATGCTCATGGAATCAGGGTAACTCTCACTACACCCCAGTTCAATATGTTAATCATGGAATAGATTTCAATTACGGTATTAACTAGGCCAGACACCAGTCACAAACGATTGTCATTCAACATTTAAATTCAGGTTGTCTAAGGCCTGCATAGATCCTAAATTGCTGGAGAAAAGCCCTATTATGGTGACACTAGCCGTGGCTACAATTTAAGTTATTGACCACAAAGCACATTTGCCTTATATTATATTCCCCTTTTCAGTGACATAGTTTATATACAGGGTTCTCATAAAATACTTCTAATTGCCATATGGGATTAAATTCTTTGGACATTTGTCTAAATACTCTAAGATCATTGTACTCAATTTTGGTTTGTATTTCAAAGTCCCAGGACAGGTAGGTACATTAGCCTGCTTCAGGCAGCACCACCAGATAAGCTATTCATTCATTCAGTCAGTCTGTCCCCAAAATCCCTATCAGGTAAACCCAATCTGTCTTGGACAAAGGGCTCTGCATTCAGTCCCATCTAGCAAAGGCCTCCGTAAAGAGCTTTCGCATTAGCTACTTGCAGTTGAAATCCCAATCACTTTTTTCCTCCTGACTGAGCTATCTTGCTTATCTGCTTAGTCAAAACCTCTTTTCTTCTTATGTATTTGAACTTAAATACACAGCAAACTGCACTCATGCAGCATCACTTGTTGCAGTATATTGAGGTTACACAGAGCCCTTCTCTTACTCACACGCCCCAAAGCCAACCTCATAACTTTCATTGGCACATTGAATTCTCTGTGTCACAAGGTGATGTGTTAACTTTGGTTTCAACCACCCAAAATGAATGAGGACTCAACATTTAACTGCAGGATTCATTTTATGTGTAATTCAGTGTATAAACATGTGATATCAATAGGAATTATATATCTAGGTTCATAAGAATATTCTGGATCCAGAGACATCATCTATGTTCTTGTGACTCCAAGCACAACAGAGCTATTAAAACATATTAGTTTATTACTAAATCATACATTTTAATATATCATTTATATGTATGTGATCCATGTGTTCCCACTGAGTATGAATCTGTATCTAGTTTGTGAAGCAGACTAAGGGTTCCAATGTTATAGCCAAAAATATTGTTCTTATGGGCATTTTTGTCTTGTATTTTTAAACATACTTTGTGCTAGCCATTCAATCTGACTTTCATTTCATATGTCTATAGGCGTAAATTTATATCATTGGACCATCTTCTGTCCTTAAGTAAAGTACCATCTTAATAGGCTGGTTTAATGGATCAGATTAGTTTTCCTGAATCCTATAGCTCTGCAAGGTCAGGGGTTGATCGCCTGGTCAAGACTTCTGCTTTTAAAAATGCACTGACTGATCTACCAGACACTGAACTTGTTGACCTGCCGATCAGATTAATAATACAAGCCCATGAATACACTCTGAATGCCCAATTTAAAGTTATTTGTAATTTTGAAACAAAGTCCTTGTCTTCAGTACACAGAGATGGGCCAATTAACTCTTTCCTGCCTTGATAAAAGCGATTTATAATGGGGCCCATTCCTGTCTGTTTATGTCACCCACAGGCGTTCCGACTGGCGGTTTCTTCCGCGCTGGGTTTTGGGACGTAGGTACGGGAGGTACTAGTCCCTCCTTTGTGTCTGTTACTTTTTCCTCCTTGTAGCGCGGGGCCGCTGGGAGTATATCTTCTCTCCCGGCCCAGCGGTCCCTGCGTTGCAACTATCCTTTGGAAGCTCTCGCTCTTCCGGGTTTCTTCGCTCCTGCCTCGCTCTGTCCAGGCTTCAGTCACTCGCGCCCTCCAGCGAGTGTTCTTCTTACTTTCTCTCCCCTCCAGTTTTCTCTGCTGCCGCCGCGCCTCGGCGGTTTCTGTTTCTCTTCTCTTGCGGCCCCGTCCCCGCGGATAGGCGCCGCCCCTTTCCCTGCGCTTTTCTTTTCTCTCTCCGCTACTTGCCTGGCGCCTTTCTCCTCTGCTTACCTCTCCTCCGGTCCTTGCCCCGCTTGCGGCCTTGGCTGGTGGGTGTTCCGGCTCCCACGACAGGACTCCCCTGTTCCGCTGCAGTGTTGCCTTCAGTTACGCATACGGATCCAGTCTACTATCTACCTCCTACCCATCTGAAAGTCTACTTTCTGCTGGAACTACGCCTTCCGGGCTACAGACCAGAGGAGTCCAAGGGTTTTTCCGCATTCAGGGTTTTTTCCCCTATTTCGGCTTGGTTCCGGAAGGGAGGTCCTCGGAAAGCTGTTCTCTTCAGCGGTCACGGTGGCCTCCCTCCGTGACAAGCAAGCTCATCGGAAAAAGGAGAAGGATTATCTACTTCGACGGCGTCTGCAGGACCCCGACAGCGATTCCGGCGGTTCAGGTGAGGAGAGTTCGACAGAAGGGGGAGAAAAGGGAGACCAGGCATTTAAACTGTCACAGATTGCAACGCCAAAGAAAGACACCATGTCAGCCGAGGGGCAAGTGCAAGAACTTTGGAAGGCAATTCAAGCTATGTCTCAGGAACTTCAGGGAGTCAAAGCTGAGAACGCCCTCCTTAGACAAATGGTATCCGCCCGGGAACCTCCTCCTCCAGAACTACCGCCTACAACACTATCCTCGGGAAAATTTGATGGTGCCCCCAAGAAAGTGAAGGAATTCCTAGAGGCGTGTATCATCTACTTTACTTTCCGACCCCGCACTTTCTCTACAGACCAAGCGAAGGTCGGCTTCCTCATCTCAAACATGACAGGCAACGCTCTGACCTGGGCCACTTCCCTAGTCACAAGCAACAATGCCATTCTCCAAGATTACGCAGCGTTCCAAAATTCTCTGAGACAGACTTTCGAACGCCCAGAGTTGTCATTTACTGCTTCTGAAGAGTTGTTGGATGTAAAGCAAGGTTCTTTGGACGTCCTGTCGTATATATCTCTGCTTTCAAAACAGTAGCTTCTGGTGCAGGCTGGCCAGAACCGGCACAGTATGCCATTTTCAGGAGGAGATTAAGGATGAGTTAGCCAGATCTACTCGCTCACCTACTTTCTCGGACCTGCTAACTGCTGCACTACATATCGAGTATCGCCTACAGAAAAAGAAGATGGAAAGACGCAAACAACGAGGCTCAGGATTCCTCCCGGATTCTCGGACATACTCTCCCCCTAGTCGTTCTCCCGCTGCCACTTCAGAGGAACCAATGCAGATTGGCTTCACAAGAGCACCTCTGACTGCTGCCAAAAGACTGCGAAGAAGAGAAAAAGGACTTTGCGCTTACTATGGGTCGGATCAACACCTTCTAAAAGACTGCACAGAACTGCCTAACAAGAGGCAGGGAAATGATCACCCTCGGCATCAATAGGGACTAGTTTCCGGGGGTTTCCAGTTCTGTCTACTCGTCCCTATGTTTCTCTAACAGTTTCTTCTTCTGACTCCAAGGAAGATTCCAGACTCATGGTAGTTTCAGCTATCATCATGATAGAAGGCGAGAGGGTGGACGCTCTCGCATTATTGGACTGCGGAGCAGCAGGAAACTTCGTTGATACCCTATGGGCCGATAAGGTCGGTCTACGCAGGATACCCCGGAAGGAAGGTCAGAAGATAGAAGGAGTTGACGGCTCTCCACTATCATCCGGACTCATCACCCATACCACTGAAGAGCTATCCTCAACAGTTTTTCAGCACTCGGAAGTGATAAGGTTCGGCATCATCAGGGCTGCACATTTTCCAATAATTTTGGGAATCACATGGCTTCGCAGACACAATCCCCAAATCAATTGGACAAATAACCAGCTGAGTTTCTGTTCTGCATACTGCACCGAACACTGTCTTCCACCGAAGAGTCAGAAGGGCCTTCAATCTATTACGGCTCACACCTCCAACTGTGTGGGGGGTTTTGCACTACCCAATTTTTGTTGAAATACTCCGAAGTATTCCAAGAAAGCCTTCACTCCAAACTGCCACCCCACCGGCCCGAGGACTGTACCATAGATCTGGTACCCAATGCACTAGTTCCCTTCGGCAGAATGTTCTCTTTAAGACTTACGGAGAAGCTTGTGTTACGTAACTATTTGGTCACAAATATGACGAATGGGCTGATTCAGCCTTCGAAATCCCCTGCAGGGGCTCCCTTATTTTTCATCAAGAAAAGGGATTCCACTGAACTTAGACCCTGTATAGACCACAGAGGTCTAAATAAGGTGACTATCCGAGATCGTTATCCCATGCCATTGATCTCCGATATCATCGAGGCTGTACAAGGAGCCAGAATTTTTACCAAACTCGACCTCAGAAACGCATACCATCTGCTCAGAATCTCCAAGGGTGACGAATGGAAGACGGCATTCCGCACTCCATTCGGCCTGTACGAGTATAAGGTGATGCCATTTGGACTGGTTAACGCTCCTGCAGCGTTTCAAAGATTTATGGACAGAATGTTTTCCGACATGCTTTCCACTTCTGTCATCATCTATTTGGATGATATCTTGGTCTACTCCTCAAACTTACAGGAACACATCGTTCATGTCACTCAAGTTCTTGAACGTCTACAGAAGAACGAGCTATTGGTTAAAGCCGAGAAGTGCAAATTTGCGGTACCTTCTGTGCAGTATCTGGGTTACAAGTTATCAGAAGAAGGAATAGACATGGATCAAAGGAAGGTTCAGGCCATTCTCGAATGGCCCGCCCCCACTTCTGTACGAGAGGTGCAGAGGTTCCTGGGACTCTCCAACTATTACCGAAGGTTCATACCCAACTTCTTGGAAGTGGTGTACCCCATCACTCGCCTACTCAAGAAGGAGGCCTCTCCGTTCCGCTGGTCAACCGATACCGAGAACAGTTTCAAGTTGCTCAAACATCTCTTCTGCTCAGCTCCGATTCTCCGACACCCGGACCAAACTCAGCCCTTCATCCTGGAGACCGATGCCTCTGCAATTGCCATCGGAGCGGTACTACTTCAGGCTGTCGGTGGAGTGGAACATCCGGTAGCTTACTTATCCAAGACACTCTCACCCAGTCAATTGAATTATTCTGTCCTAGAAAAGGAGCTGTTGGCAATGAAATTGGCTTGCGACGAATGGCGCCATCTGCTCATGGGGGCCCGACATCCCTTCCTTATCAGGACTGACCACAAGAACCTGAAAGCCCTCCAGGAAATGGAGTGTTCTAATTCCAGGCAAGCATGTTGGGCCTATCTTTTCTCGCAATATGATTACCAGATTTCGTACATTCCTGGGTCACTAAACCATCTGGCAGACGCCCTATCCCGCAAGGACTCCAGCAAGGAAAGGGCTTTGTTATCCGCTGAACCCATGTTTCATCGCAACCGGATATTGGCCCTTGTTAGCTCTTTCTTATAAGAGGTTAAAGCCGCTGTGGTTCAGGAACTTCCCCAATTACCGCTACACTCCGACTCTCCTTACCAGGAGAAGGACGGCTGGCTGTTCTTCAAGAAACGACTGTATGTTCCGGAAGGCATGCTGCGGAAGAAGATTCTGGATTGGTGTCACACTTCTCGCCTTGCAGGTCACCGCGGGGGAATCAACACCCTGGAGCTCATCTCGAGGAATTTTTCCTGGCCCACCTTGAGAAGAGATACCCTGGACTTTGTGAAGACCTGTCCTATTTGTGCTCGGTCTAAATATCCTACAGGGAAACCGTTGGGGTTACTCACCCAAGTTGAGATGCCTACTCGCCCCTGGGGGTTGGTTTCTACGGATTTCATTGTAGACCTACCGGTATCCAAATCCTGTACCTGCATCATGGTCACGGTAGATGCGTTCTCCAGGATGGCACATTTCTCTCCTCTTTCTGGTGTTCCTACAGCCACCAGGATGGCTGAGGTGTTTGCACGAGACATCTTCAGACTTCACGGTTTACCTGACAAGATCATCTCTGATCGGGGTAGTCAGTACACCTCGAGATTCTGGACAGCCCTGTGTAACCGATTGGGGATTGAGAGAGCACTCTCTTCGGGATTCCATCCCCAATCCATCGGGATGACGGAACGTCTGAACGCTACTCTCGAACTATATCTGAGATGTTACGTCACTCAGCATCAAGACAATTGGGTTTCTCTACTGCCTACTGCAGAATTCTCGTATAACAATACCAGGCACGCTGCCATTGGTCTCTCGCCATTCTTTTGTACTTATGGGGTCCACCCTTAGTCCATTCTTCCTGAGGTTCCCAGTTTCACCAACTCCCCAGCGGCCGAAGAGGTATTGGATCAGATCAAGGATGCCCATGCCACGGCATTGCAGAGTTTAGAGAACAGCAGGAGACGATCGAAGATCGGAGCAGATAAACACCGCAAAGAATGGCCAGATTGGAAGCCAGGCGACAAGGTGTGGTTGTCCACTCGGTTTTTACCCAGATGGACCAGGCCCTCTAAACTCTCCCCTCGCTTTCTGGGTCCCTTTCCCATTCTTCTCAAGATCAATCCTGTGGCTTACCGTCTTCGGCTGCCTCCTTCTCTGAATCGCATTCACCCTGTATTTCATTCGTCTCTCCTTAAACCTTTCTATTCCGATTCTCATCACAGACCAGTGCCCAGACACACTCCCTCACAGACACCCAATCAAGCAGAATTTGAGGTCTCCAACATTAGAGACTCTAGGTTCTACCGAGGGAGGTTGGAATACCTTTTGTCCTGGAAGGGTTATCCGGAGTCGGAGGACTCTTGGGAACCTGCTTCTCAGGTGCATGCTCCTCGCTTGCTCGCCAGGTTCCATCGCCTGCACCCGGGGAAGCCTGGGGTGGTGCGGTCTGGAAGGGGGCATACTGTCACCCGTAGGCGTTCCGACTGGCGGTTTCTTCCGCGCTGGGTTTTGGGACGTAGGTACGGGAGGTACTAGTCCCTCCTTTGTGTCCGTTACTTTTTCCTCCTTGTAGCGCGGGGCCGCTGGGAGTATATCTTCTCTCCCGGCCCAGCGGTCCCTGCGTTGCAACTATCCTTTGGAAGCTCTCGCTCTTCCGGGTTTCTTCGCTCCTGCCTCGCTCTGTCCAGGCTTCAGTCACTCGCGCCCTCCAGAGACTGTTCTTCTTACTTTCTCTCCCCTCCAGTTTTCTCTGCTGCCGCCGCGCCTCGGCGGTTTCTGTTTCTCTTCTCTTGAGGCCCCGTCCCCACGGATAGGCGCTGCCCCTTTCCCTGCGCTTTTCTTTTCTCTCTCCGCTATTTGCCTGGCGCCTTTCTCCTCTGCTTACCTCTCCTCCGGTCCTTGCCCCGCTTGCGGCCTTGGCTGGTGGGTGTTCCGGCTCCCACGACAGGACTCCCCTGTTCCGCTGCAGTGTTGCCTTCAGTTACGCATACGGATCCAGTCTACTATCTACCTCCTACCCATCTGAAAGTCTACTTTCTGCTGGAACTACGCCTTCCGGGCTACAGACCAGAGGAGTCCAAGGGTTTTTCCCCATTCGGGGTTTTTTCCCCTATTTCGGCTTGGTTCCGGAACGGAGGTCCTCGGACAGCTGTTCTCTTCAGTGGTCACGATGGCCTCCCTCCGTGACAAGCAAGCTCATTGGAAAAAGGAGAAGGATTATCTACTTCGACGGCGTCTGCAGGACCCCGACAGCGATTCCGGCGGTTCAGGTGAGGAGAGTTCGACAGAAGGGGGAGAAAAGGGAGACCAGGCATTTAAACTGTCACAGTTTACAAACAAGCTGACATTGGCACAAGCATACAGTTTTTGATTAACCTCAAAATGTAAAAGCTACATGAAATATATTTTGTCCCATGTAACAGAAGCATGTTATTTACATGTTTTCTGCTCATAATGACAATATGTGTGTTCTGTTCATATATATATATACTAGACCACTTGTGTGATTTGTAATAACTTTCTGTGCTATCATTTCCTTATAGAAAACACAAATTCAACTAACATAGTTTATTATATTCTGCTTTCACATATCAACAAACATGAAAAGCACCCTTAAATTCCCCCGTTCTTTAATTAAAGCCTCCAATGTAACACATTTTTTCTGAATATTTTGTTTGATCTGTTTCACATTACTGGCTTGATGTGTTAGTGTAAAATCACTATGGGTTTACCTTATTTAATGGAGAGCATTACTGTTAGTCAAATAATACATAACATTGTTTAATGGCCATTACTAGATATTGATCTCAGTTATAGACACTCAATATAGTCTTTGCCTTCCTAGCAAGAATGTTAGCACCTTTCTCTGCAACCATTAACTAGTACCTTGTATAGCCACAAAATGACAACACACTTAGTTTCAGACACTGCATGTAATCTTACCATGCCTACCATGAATGAAAAGATCTTTTCTCTATAACTGTTCATTACTATTTGGTGTGTGTATATATACTATAGGATGAGACACTCGGTTGCAGGCAACCGAAGCACTCTGTTAATCTGTTATCTCAAAATAATTAAAAGATTTGTCATTTATGACTTTGCAACTTGTGACAGGTATTTGGTCTGGATACTAAAGTACATACCAGTCAGTTACAACCACTGAAAATAATATCATCCTTCCTAGCAGGAATTAAAAGACTTTTTCTTTGCAACCAATTACTACTAATGTGCATGGCCAACAAAAGACAACACACTCAGTTACAGATTTTGAATATAATATCATTGTGCCTCCAAGAATTATCTGACTTTTCCTTGCAACTATTAACTAGTATTTGCTATCACCACTAAAAGACAATACACACAGTTACATGCACTGAATCTATTCTACTGCAGCATACCAAGAATCATAAGAAGTTTTCTGCAACAACTACATAGCAGTTGATATGGCAACTAAATGACAATACATGTAGTTGCAGACACTGAATGCACTCTGTTGCATCAAACAAACCATCTAAGATGTGTTATTTGCAAATTGTGACAACTATTTGTTCTGGTCACTAAAAGACAGCTCAGTTATGTATAGCCAGTGAACATAATCTCCTTCTTTCTGCCAAGAATTGTCCGACCTCTTCCTACAACTACAAATTATTAATCGGTATGCCACTAAAAGACAACAAAGTCAACTACAAACACAGAATATAATCTCATTGTGCCTGCAACGAATTGCATGATTCTTTTGCTGCAACTGGTATTTAGTAAAGCCAATAAAAGAGAACACCTACAGTTATAGACAATGAATATAATATTCTTTAGTCTATCAAGAAATATAAGAAAAGTTCTATGCAATTGGTTTTTGCTATGGAAAGAACTTAATCTGGCCACTATAAGACCGTACATTCCCTTACGGCCTCTGAAAATAACTTCCTCTTTCCTACGAAGAATTATAAGAATTGTTTTTGCAATCTTTAACTAGTATATCTTATCACTAGTAAAACACACCATATTGTAACGCTCACCTGGTCTCTGCGGGGACGTTGGGGCACGGTTGGAGCCCTCCCTGGAATTGGTTCCCCTGGAACGGTTCTCTCCCCCTGCTGATGCAATGTGGACTGCTCCGTTTGCTGGTACTGCCTCTGCGGGAATACGAGAGGCAATGAGAATGGTGTGATGGTATTGCGATCCCCCCCAATCCTTCGTTCCAAAACAAGATGAGCAATCATTTGCCCATGTACGCTCACCTGATTTCTTGTAAGGATGAGCTCTCTGTCCTGCTCCTCATTAGCAGGGCCGTCGTAGATGGACCTAGTTGCTTCACTGGTCCGTGGATGTGGTGGCTCAGACCGGCTGCAACCGACCACTTGGAAGGTAAGACTCTTTTACCAATGATTATTGTCCGTGTTCAATGCAATGCCGTTTTTGCCATGATTATAGTTCGTAATTATTGCAATGTCTTTTGTTGTGATTACAGTTTGGAAATTCTTGCAATTACTTTTCTCTCCCTGATAGGCGTGGAGATGACTGCACGGAGTCGCAGTGTTTAGAGTGATCCCCGATGGAGCCCAAGAGAATGGCGAAGCTCCCAGGTAGGTGGTAAGTGGGCCTTCAGGGTGGAACGCAAGGCTCAGGTGTTGCGCGGCCAAGTGTAAGTTATTTATGCCATTTCTAACCTTGTGTGTTCTTTTTCTCTTGCAGGGATGGCCTGGCGTCGTCGAGCGGGAAGCGGCTGTCCAAAGGCCTATCCGCGGTTGCAGGATGGAAGACTCCGTGAAGAGGATGGATGGAAGAAGCTGCTGCATAGCTGGAGGTCTGGAACAGGTAAGGATGCACTCCAACTCCGATGACTAAGGAACCAGGTAAGATGCGATGCGCTGCAGGCGATGGTGTAGCTGGAGCCAGGTAATGCGCTTTCAGCGATGGTGTAGCCGGACCCAGGTAAGATGTGCTTTCAGTGATCTTGTAGTCGGACCCAGGTAAGATGCGCTTTCAGCGATGGTGTAGTCGGACCCAGGTAAGATGCGCTTTCAGCGATGGTATAGCTGGAGCCGGGTATGATGCGCTTCGAGGTGGTAAGCTGGAAAACAGGTAAGGACTCTGCGGGCGGCGGTAAGCGTTACGCTGCAGAAAGCAGACTAACGCGAAGCGCCAGGATGAGGGCGGGTTGGCCTTAAATATGCTGGCCCAGCCCCTCCCTTCTGGCCCCGCCTTGTGGTTCCAACTTGCCCAGAGGTTCTTGCACGTGCTCCCCAATGTTCTCCTATGGTCATGCCCGGCCTGGATGCACGTGACTTAGGAATAAAGTGTGCCAAGCACACTTTTGCATGAGCCTGGAGCCAAAGGCGCCAGGCCTGGGTCCATTTGGACCCTATAGGTGGCAGAAACATGGGCCCTTGTCCAGTGGCCATGACAGCACTCCCCCTCAAGACCCTTCTCACAGGCGTTCTTCTCCCCAGTCCTGGTTTGGCGGGGTTGTTACAGTGAAACCGTCTGATTAGTCGAGGCGCATGGATAAATTCAACAAGTTCCCATGTGCGATCCTGACGTCCGTAACCCTCCCAGTCGATCAAGTAGTACAGTTTTGACCGTACTATCTTAGAGTCCAGCATGTCTTTAACCTTGTACTCAGGTTCTCCCTCTATGATTTCAGGCTCAGGTGGTTTGTTAATCCTAGTCTCTGGTTTCACAGTTTTTAGGAGGGAAACGTGGAATACTGGATGGATCCGCATATTGGCAGGTAGATCTAATTTTATGGCAGCAGGATTAATGATGGCCTTGATGGGGTAAGGTCCGAGGAATCTTGGACGGAAGACCTGCGGTCCCTTCAATGGGATATTCTTGGACGCTAACCATACTTTATCACCAACTTGGTAAGGCGGGGCTTCCCTTTTATGCCTGTCTGCAAACCTTTTTTGTTGTTCTTTGGCCCTGATCAGGTTCTTGGTTGCTTCCTTAAGAGTTTGATTAAGGGTCTCATGTAAGGTGGTGATTGCTGGCATTTCTAGTTCATCAAGTGGATCAAAGGAGGATGTCCGAGGTTGCCGACCATTCATGATATAGAATGGGGTTTGCCCTGTACTGGTGTGAATGGAGCTATTGTAAGCAAATTCAGTCAACCAGAGAATGCTTTTCCAAGACCCTTCTGTCATCTGCAACATACATCTTAGGTATTGTTCTAGCGTCTGATTGGTCCTTTCCGTCTGACCATCGGTTTGGGGATGGTGACTTGTGGCTTGGCGAAGATCGGTTTGCGCTATCTTACAACACCTCCTCCAGAAAGCTGATACAAATTGAGTTCCACGATCCAACAACAGTACCAAAGGAAAGCCATGTAGTTTAATTATTTGTTCCATGAATACAGTGGCCAGGGTTGCAGCAGTGGAATGAAATGTGACATTTTGGAGAATAAGTCTACTACAACTAGAATTGTGTTGAAGCCGTCGCAGGGTGGCAGATCGGTAATGAAGTCCATGGGCAACGTATGCCATGGTGCTGGTGGCACAGCCAATGGACGCAATAACCCTGCAGGGCTTAACTTTTGAGATTTTTGTTGTGCGCAAACACCACAGGTTGCAATAAACTGAACAACGTCCTTTCTCCAGGTTGGCCAACAATAGTTTTTTCAAATTTTGGCTCGAGTCTTGGTAATCCCAGGATGTCCCTCCACTAATGACTTGTGGTAGTTTGCTATAATTTTGTTTTGTATTTCCTTGTCTTGAATATACAGCCTTCCCTGAAAGTAAGGTAAGTTGTCTTTAATGGAGTAATGGTCCCCTTTAGCTAACCATTCTCATTGGGCTGTTTGGTCCATGTGAGCTTGGAGACTGACCTTCAAGTCTTCCCAGCAGGCAGTTAAAGTGATCTGGTTTGAAATTGTTCTTCGGGAATGATGGGTACTGGTTCAGATGGTATAAATGCGTCTTTGTCCTCTCCCATGCATGACATAGCGTCTGCTTTTCCGTTACGCACTCCAGGTCTGTAAGTGATAACAAAGTCATATTCTGCAAAGAAAAGAGCTCAGCGAAGCTGATGCGAAGATTGGGCCTTCGCAGTTTTCAAATACTGCAGGTCAGGATGGTCTGTGATAACTGTGACTGTATATCTTGCTCCTTGCACGTAGTGTCTCCAGGTTTTAAGAGCTCCTTTTATTGCCAGTAGCTCTTTGTCAGTGATGGCATAGTTCATTTCTGGTGCAGTAAACTTACTGGACCAAAAGGCTATAGGATGTAATTGTCCCGTGTCCGGGTCCTTTTGTGATAACACTGCCCCCATGGCCATGCTGGAGGTGTCTGCCTCCACTACATAAGGCAGGTCAGGTCGGGGGTGTCGGAGAACTGGTGCTGAAGTGAAGGCCAGTTTTAATTTCCTGGAAGGCCTTTTTCAACTTCGGGAGACCAGAAAAACGTTTTATTCTTCTTTAATAGAGAAGTGATTGGATGAAATATCTGAGAAAACCCCAGGAATAAACCGTCTGTAAAAGTTGGCAAATCCGAGTATGCTCTGCACTCCCTTGGTCGATGTTGGAGATGGCCACTGAAGAATAGCATCCACTTTGCGAGTGTCGATGTGAACCCCTTGTGGGGTAAGCATGAAGCCCAAAAATTCGACATCCGTAACATGGAAAAGGCACTTTTCTAATTTGGCAAACAGCCGATGCTTGCGAAGTTTTCCAGAACTGCCCTTACATGGTCAACATGATCTTCCTTGGACGCAGAGTAGATAAGAATGTTGTTGATGTACACCAGAACACAAACATCCAACAATTCGTGAAGTACATCGTTCATGAAGAACTGGAATGCTGCTGGTGCGTTGTATAACCCAAAGGG
Organism: Ambystoma mexicanum; assembly: GCF_040938575.1. Lineage (NCBI taxonomy): Eukaryota > Metazoa > Chordata > Amphibia > Caudata > Ambystomatidae > Ambystoma > Ambystoma mexicanum. The sequence goes on from NC_090929.1 coordinate 1,096,584,319, forward strand.
CATACCCTGATACTTGAAGAGCCCATATTTGGTTCGGAATGCGGTTTTCCATTTGTCGCCCTTTTTTATCCTTACCAAATGGTAAGATCCTCATAGGTCCAATTTTGTATAGATTTGAGCACTCTTCACCTGGTCTAATAGCTCGGGGATGAGCGGCAGAGGTTATCTATTCTTGATGGTAATCTGGTTCAATGCACTATAATCTATACAAGTTCTGACGTCCCCTTCCTTCTTTGGTACGAAGAAGAGAGGTGAGGAGGCAGGAGACTTGGATGGGCGGATGAATCCGTTGGCTAGGTACTGGTCTAGGTACGTCCCCAGGTGCTGATTTTCTTGCTCAGTCAGAGCGTAAATTCGACTGCATGGGATTTGTGCTCCAGGAACCAGGTCGATCTGACAGTTGTAAGGTCTGTGTGGAGGCAGAGTATTTGTTTGTTCCTTTTGGAAGACATCCAAGTAGTCCTGATATTTGGGGGGTAACGAACCAGAGATTCCGAGGATTGGTTTTGCCTTGAGTTGTAGATTCCTCACGTCTCTGTGGTAGCAACTCTTTGCACATTCTTGAGGAAAGGTCAGCTCCCTTGTGCGCCAGTCAATCCTAGGGTTTTGGGCTTCTAGCCACGGCATTCCTAGGATCATTTGGAATTGGGGCACTCCAATAAAATCGAAAGAGATGTGCTCCCGATGACCATCCTGATACATTAGCATCACTTTGTCGGTATGTTGCGTTACTGGGTCGGAGGACAACTTGTGGAATCAGAAAAAATACAATATTACGGCTGTTACACCGAGCAAAGGAAAATACACCTACACGGGCTTATAAAGATTCCCAGAATCTTTATTACAAAACTGAACAGTATTCAACAAAGTACACAAATAGCTATTTGGCCATCAATACATCACAGAGACCACCAGCAGGTCCAATATGAGCAGTGAGGAAATTTCCTAGCTGGACATCGGTGCTTTTATACAATTTGTAAAATGATGTCCAGCCCCCTTACATGTTAATCATGCACTGGGCTAGGGTCGCGCCAGGTTCACTTTCCTAATTTGCATATCTCGTGCATGCGGTTTACTTTTCAATACATTTACTAACACACTCTATTATTCTTCAATTTAACATTTACACTCTTCATATATTGCTTTAATACAGACCAAACAATGTTTCGCATATTATATTCGGATAGCATTACTGTTCTTGTATACTTGTAGTTTAACATTGCTAATTCAAGTAATCCCCTGCTCCGAGGTCAACAAAGGACAAGGTCTACATGACCCTAACATGTAGCCTGAGGGCAGGTTGGACATTAACTTCCCTACAGAGGTTGGAGAGGTTAAGGCAAGAACAAGGACACACGAGACGGCCATTTTAGATTACAGGGTGACTTTGTACAAAACCCCAAAATGGCGGTTTCTAACCTAAAATGGAGGCTTGATTCAAGATGGCGGCTTACATCAATTTCTAAGGTCAAGACCTTGCCGCAGAGAGTTAGTCGCATACAATTTTCAAGCAACTTGGCGTAGGCCAATATACATACAAATCGTTTGTAATAAGAGGCATAATTTAATATCCGGTTTGACAAACCCTCCTTTTGGCCTATGCCAAGTGCTAATACTATTTCTAATTTGATTGCAAGTAACTCCATGCGTCATCGTCCAGACACCCCGAATCATTGTCCGACATATCTATTGCCATTAGGTCTGATACCAGAGTTTCATTCAACACATACTCTTTGGAGAGCTTCTTTGGGGCATATATTTTATTCCCCAATACGCTTGTTGCTTGCGCGCAACATCCCCCTAATACTGAGCATATACCAGGGAGACACTTTATACAACAACAAAGAAACAGAAAACTTCCCAAGATAATCAGTAGGGCCAAGAACAACTTCCATCCCCATGACCGTAGGAGGTCCCAAAACCATGTACCAAATTCCCAATTTCCCTCAGGAACATGTACTTCTGAACTAAGGACATGTAGATTTTGGATCGCCCTAAAGATCGTTGGAGAGGAGTCTGGAACGTAAACGCAGAAAGCGGACCCCACTAATTTACATACTCCTCCTCGCTCTGCCAGGATGACATCTAATGCCATCCGGTTCTGAAGAGCCACTAATCTTATCGCTCTCTGCTCTAACATCATATTATAGAGTATGTCAGTGGTCCGATTGATGGGTCTCTCCAATACTCTTGCTAGTCCCATAATATCTTCTGAATTCGTAATTTGCCCAAAAAATGGCACAAAAGATTTCATAATATCTCCTAAAGTTTGCGCTGGAGTATCCCCTTTTACAGCTCGTCGTGGACGAGTCTTTGAAATTTCTGTAGTACTGGCAATAAATACCCCAGGTAATAGAATCCCTAAATAACAGGTTCCTTGCCAATCCCTGGGAAACCACGGAAATGCCGCATTACCACAAACAAAATAGACAGGTTCGCCTACGTACAGAGGTCTGTTTTCACTGGTCAAATTCGCAACGTTGGCGCACTTTCTAAAATTACCCATTGACTGTGTTCCATTCCTCTGTATGCAGAAGGATACTGAATCGGGGCTGTGATTAACAGAATAAGATGGAGGCGTGGCATCCTTATTGCCTATAGGAGCCATTTTGAAAGAGATTAAAGACTGAAAAGGACGAGACAATCTATCAGAGGGCCTAACAGAAGTAACGTTTGGCTTGCTTCTATTTGCAAAAAGCGAGCATCCCAGGGGCATCAAAACATTCTTTAAAAAACTATTTAAATTTGTACCATCAAAGTTCCCTGAGATGCTGTCATTCCATCGACCAAAAAATAGTGCTCTAAGAGAAGCGTAACAGGCAGTTGTCAGAGGTAAAAGGGTAAATATACCAACCTAGCCCTTTATCCCCATGTTGCGGTAAATGTGTACAGACCCAGCAATTGGTCTTATTAAAAATTGCATGAGTGGCATTCATTATTAATAAAAGCGTATTATTCTGATAATTCCGTCTATGCAAAGAATCTCTAGGTGGCAAAGTATGCAATTGCACAGAAGGAGTGGGAATCACAGATACATTTTCAATAGGTAAAAAGTCCTCTAACGGATATGCTTCTTCCAGATACCACAACCCAAACCCAAAAGTCATTACAAATCCAGTAATTAGTACGAGAAGGCAACAATACACTTTGGGGGTCCCCTTACACACTTGATCATTGTCTCTGCTAGTCATATTTTTATCTAAAAGTTCAGTACGAGCGGTAGCGGGTGCAGGCATCGTAGTCTTCAATCGAAAAAACACCAATTGTTCGTTTGCTGGCGACTCCAGTCGCGCGTCTTCTTAATGTCTTTCCCACAACCCTTAGCCAACAGAATCTTTCCGTACAATCGGGCCAAAAAGACAAGCCCTCAAATGATTTTTTCCAGTCGCACAGACAGACCATGCTGTACATTTATTTCCTTGGGCGCAGATTATATTTTGCCATTTCTGGTGAGAACAAAGTGTTGTCACTTCCTCCTGGAAGTGGTGAACGGACGGAAATGGGATCAAGAAAGGATTGATCCGGAAGTTCCACTGTTGGGGAGTGCGGAGACAAGATGGCCGTCTTGTCCGGCCCTGCGGATTCTGAAGCGGTCTCCGATTCTCCCTTGTTGGTTGTTGCTGTTTCTGGCACGCGAGTTACAGCAGTGGGAAGAGATTCTGTGTCTTCTGTATCGTATGGCACGGGCTGTGAGATCCGTTTGGTGTGCGTCACATAGATCCAGTGTTTTCGACCCGCTACCCGCACGGCAGTCTGGGTGACTAGCAGGACCTGGTAGGGACCCCTCCACCGAGGTGCAAGGCAAGATGACCTCTCAAAAACCTTTGTGAGGATCCAGTCCCCTGGTCGTAGACTGTGACCAGGGCCCTCGTAGTGTACAGGTAATGCCTCTCGCACCTGATGATAAATTGAAAACAGATTTTTAGTCAACTGGTTACAGTAGGCCGAAAGAAGCACATTTTCTATATCCCGTAGTGAGGGACATTTTGGCATACCCCAAATATTAGAAGGTCTCCCCATTACCACCTCAAAGGGAGAGAGACAAGTCTTAGTTTGAGGGGTCGTTCTCATCGATAGCAACACGATCGGTAAAGCATCTGGCCATTTTAGCTTGGTGCCAGCACACATCTTAGCGAGTTTGTTCTTTATAATGCCATTGTGCCTTTCCACTAATCCGGCACTCTAGGCATGTCTAGCTGAATGGAACCGTTTGTCAATCTGTAGTCCTTTGCAAATTTGCAGGACTAGAGTGGCAATAAAGTGTGGCCCATTATCAGACCAGATGACTCTCGGCAGCCCGAACCTAGGAAAAAACTCTTTCAACACAGTTTTTGCCGTGGTTATGGCCGTTGCATCTTTAACTGGGTAGGCCTCAACCCACTTACATAATGCGCAAATAACAACCAATACATATTTAAGATTGTTACACCGTTCCATTTCAATAAAATCAAAGTGAATAACCTCAAACAGGACAGAAGGTGGAGCGAAACTTCCCCTAGGAGTCGAGGTACCTTTCCCTACATTGTGCTGCAAGCAAACCATGCAGTTCTGGACAAAACGCTCCGCAATTTTGAAAATCTTATCATTGGCCCATACACTGTGTAGCATTTTCGTTAGTTTCCTCGCACACACATGTGTCGGACCATGAGCCATAATAACCATCATTGTAATGTAGGCGTCAGGGAGTAACCATTTCCCTTCAACATTGTCTACCCAACACCCATCATCATCCAATCTTCCTGCACCCTCGATCCATCTCTTAGTTTCCTCTATAGTAGCATCTGCTTGAATATCGTTTACAACATCAATACTTTCTCCCAAAGTGCAAACATTTACAACTTCTTTTACAGCGTACATTTCTGAACTGAAATCAGTGGCAGTCTGTTTAGCTATCTGATCAGCGAAGGCATTCCCTTTTCCTACATCATCTGTAACTTTTTGATGTGCTGAACATTTTATGATAGCTAACTGAACAGGGAGTGCAAGTGCTGAAAGCAATCGCACTATTAAAGTGCCGTGCTGGATTTTCGTTCCATGCGAGGTCAAGAAACCTTGTTCTTTCCAAAGTCTACCGAAATTGTGGGCCACCCCAAAGGCATACTGACTGTCAGTATATATATTCACTGTACGCCCTTCATAAAGCTCACAAGCTCGAGTTAACGCTATAATTTCTGTGGCCTGCGCAGAGTTATGCATAATTCTTTTAGTTTCCACAACCGTGCTTAAAGTAGTGACAGCATAAGCAGCCGTCGATGTACCGTCTGGAAGTTTAAAACAAGAGCCATCACAAAATAGCTCTCCTTGAGGGCTATTCAAAGGCGTGTCTTTCAAATCGATTCTGCCTTTAGTCTCTTGTTCTGTCATATAAAGGCAATCGTGTGACGTATAGTCATCATCAACAATATTTTGTGAGACAGGTAAAAGTTCAGCCGGATTTAATACGCAACACCTCTGAATTTGAATGTGGGGAGCAAACAAGATCAGTTCATATCTTGTCAATCGTGCAGAAGTGAGGTGTTGCGTTTGAGTTCTATTCATAGAATATCTACAGAGTGAGGTACCATTAGGGTTAACGCATGACCCAGGACCATTCCCTCACTCTGTTTTACAGACGCAGCAGCAACAGCGCGCAAACATCTTGGCAAAGCGCATGCTACAGGATCAAGGGCGGAGGAATAGTAGCCACACGGCCTATTTTTCCCTCCATGTTCCTGCGTTAACACAGCCAAAGCACATCCATCACGTTCATGCACAAACAATACAAAGGCCTTATCATAATTCAGAGTTCCTAAAACCAGTGCCGAACACAGCGCAGATTTGAGCAAATTGAATGCTGTCTGGTGTTCCAAGGTTCATGGCAATGGCAAAGAAATGCCCTTCTTTGTCAAAGCCAACATTGGTTTAATCGTTAACGAACAATTCGGGATCCACAATCTACAATAAGAAGCCATACCTATCAAGGCTCTGACTTCCTTTTGCGTATTTGGGACAGACATACCAGAAATGGTCTTTATTCGTTCAGGTGTCAACCGTCTTCCCTCCTTTGACAGGAGATGGCCTAAATAGGCGACCTCCTGGCAACAATGTTGGAATTTCTTAAGTGAAGCTTTGTGGCCATGTTTTGCTAGATTACAAAGCAACAACACGGTGCCTTCTTTACAGGCACTCTCAGAATCAGCGGCCAAGAGGAGGTCATCTACGTACTGTAGTAACGTGCAAGTAGTAGGCAACTCGAGGGTATCAAGCTGCTCTTTCAATACCCTACTATAAATACTTGGACTTTCAGTGTACCCTTGTGGTGCACGAGTGAATGTAAACGAGCATCCACCCAGGGTAAACGCAAACAAATACCTACTATCCTTGTGTATAGGAATCCTGAAAAACGCGTTTTTAAGATCAACAACGCTAAAGTGAGTGGCAGAAGCCGGAATCATGGTTAATATCGTTGTAACATCAGGTACAATAGGAAATTGAGGAGCCACAATTTTGTTAATAGCGCGTAAATCAATTATAAAACGAAAGGGAATTGCATTATCACCTTTTTTGTATACTGGCAAAATGGGGCTGTTACATATGCTACCCGTAATCTCCTCAATTACTCCACAATGTACAAAATCAGAAACTATACATTTCAAAGCCTGTTCGCCTTCAACTGAGATCTTATATTGCGGGATGCGAGGCAATTTTACTCCATGTTTCAAAATAATTTTAACAGGTTCAATTTGGAGAATGCCCACATTATTATCATCGATTGCCCATAAGCATTCTGGAACATTACTAAATTCTGGCGGTAAAGGTCGAGTCAAAAACTGAGAGGCGAGTGATGGCTGGGGTGAAATTGTTAGCCGAATCCCATCCGGAGAACAATGAATTACTGCGTGTAATGCCTTCAACAAATTTAGCCCCAGCAAGTTCTCCCCACAGTTTGTGGTAAGTAAAAATGGACACTGTTCCGCGAAGGGACCCAGTGTTATCGGTACCGGCAAAGAGACCGGACAAACTACAGGTGTGCCTGAAAACCCTACGGAAACGTTGGATTGCCCTGACAGGGGAATATTTGGAACCCGTGAATGGTCAATGGAACATTTCTGTGCTCCCGTATCTACTAAAAATAGATGCTTCCTATTTCCCACCGCCATCTCAACGTAGGGGCCTTTCTGATGAACGGGAATAGGTGTAGGTTCCAAATCTTGCTTCGGGCAATCCTAGCGGAACAAAATATTATCAAAAGGAAGTTCTTCGGAGAGGTACGCTGCAGAAGGGTGATCAAAAATGTTTCTATTATCCACATTCGAAACTTGCTTATCTTGTGAAGGAGATTGCTGTGATTCTGGTGCAAACTGACCTCTGCCAGGGCCCCCTGCACCTGGGCGACCTCTGGATCATCTACCCATGTTCCCAAATTACCTTTGCTGTAAGGTTGGGCATTGTGCGCGCCAGTGGCCTTCCTGCCGGCAGTAGGCACACTGGTTAATGGTTACCCGAGCCAAGGGCGCACTTCCCTGTGGCATGTACTGACCTCTAAATTGATTACCCCCTCTAGGGTTTCTAACGATCTGCTGCAATAAAACTTTAGTTTTCAAGTCACCCTTTTTTTTCTCAAGCTTCTCTTTTTCAGTGTTTACACGATTTTCATAATACTGAGCCATATGCAATACTTCTGATTGGGACTTCGCCTGCCAAGCGCTTTCAGAGGACATAATCTGCAACTGGATGTCAGGCAGCAATCCACGTACAAATTTGTCGACAAACAACCTTTTCCCTGACTCTGTGCCCAAATCTTGTCCACTGAAATCCGAAAATACCTACTTGAACCGATTGAAAAAATCGGTAGCACCCTCTGGCGGGACGTGAACAAACTGTGAAACGTAATGTGCAGGAATTTCTCCGGCTAATATACCTCGTGCAGCATCAGTCGCAATCTCAACTTTTGGGACAAATGTCGGAGGGACCTCTCTCATAGGTAACTGAGAAGTAGGCAGCTCCGAACGCTTACTAAGCAACAGAGCCAAGTCAAGCGCTAAGGCAGTCGAAGTAGTATCAATCGGAAAAAAAGCTCTCTTATAAACACTCAACAATTCTGCAGGACAACAAATTTTTCTTCTTACACACTCATTCTGCAGGTGCTCTACCATCACCGGTATCACTTTCTTTTGCATTTCTAACATATATTGACTGTATGTGTCATATACTTCATCTGGAGTTATCGACATATCCGAAATCCATCTTATCGCGTCCTTTGTACAAATTCGTGCTTCCTCACCTTTTAATTCTCGACGAGGAGAAAACCGTTTCTGTAAGTACATAATACCTAAACTATCACCATCTACTTCCTCGTTCTGTAACTCTTCCAACTCCTTCCTATACTCAAAAATCCTCTCAACATGCTCATATACCTTCTCCGCATTATCTCTGGACAAAGCTAAGGCGTTCAAATCCCATAACCCTTGTGGGAAATCTACATCATCTAGTCTATTCCACATTATACTTAAATGAGTCCCTAATCCTTCGATAAAAACATTTTTCTCAGGAATATCTTTTAAATTTTCGAGTGTGGAAGAAACATCAGCTCGTTTACCCTTCTCCATACAATGTTTATCCCAAGCAGTCAATTCATTCCTCTTGTCTGGCGACACAGTATTACGAGTCACAACCCTTGGTCTTGCTCCCTGGTCTACTATAAGCGATGCAGGATCACTTGGAAGAGGAAGAGTAGGCACATTCTGAATAGCAACAGGTGAAGGCAAGAGGGCAGGCAAAGGGGCGACGGCTGGAAGAACAACAGGAAGAACAACAGGGAGGACCGGAGGAACTATGGGAGGGGGAACTACAACAGGAAGGGGCAAAGCGCCAGTAGGAGGAACATATGGAGCTGGCGCGGAGGCATCGGGCCTTCGTTCATGCAAAAGTTTATTGATCAATTTGTCTGACGTATGAAAATCTTTTGAAGGGTAGATTTTCTGAATGCCTAATTGAAATGCCCTGTCCGTGTTCCTAACTGACTCCAATTGCTTATTTTGATCATATAACCATGCCTTTTCGACACTCGTCATATGTCGACGCATATGTTTCTCTCTACTCTTTTGTTGCTGCAAAGCTTCTATTTTCCAACTGTGCAACGCGTCAAATGCTGCAGGCCTAGCCTTCTTCTTTACTAATACAGACTCTAAATATTCTATACGAGGGATTTCAAAACTACCATTGGTCGGCCACCGAAGATCAGAATTATGTCTGGTTTGTCTCTGCCAAATGTCATTAAATGCTATACTACCAAAGCCTTTCTTACAGTACATAGTACATGCCGGCGTCCCCTCCTGTGGTGCGGGATGGCTATCTTCCAAAGATTGTCTGTCACTGCGGAAAAATGCCCTAAAGCAGGCAGACAATTTCCCAGGCATATCAAAGTTCTGGTGTTATCTGGTTAAATAATTGTGCTTGCGAGTACAATGCTCCAAATTCAAATTTGTCAGGGTTAAATTAAGAATCGGGACACGATTCACCTGACCAAAGGACTGGGAGGCCCGATCGGGTTACTAAGGACAATGCAAAGGACCCACGTGTCTGGTGATTTTCGGCAAATTTACCCACCTCAAATATATGGACCCTCGTCAAGACGTCGTCTCGGGCTATAGCTCACAGTCCAGGGATCGGATAGTGCAGTTTCATCGAGGAATTCACTTCTCGTTTTAGAGTGGCCGGTTCTGTTGACACCGTCCGATCCCGGTCCGATAGCCGAGCCAACCTTCAACGAGACGAAGTCAATCTTGAGGGTCCCTATTCGGGCGCCATCTGTGGAATCAGAAAAAATACAATATTACGGCTGTTACACCGAGCAAAGGAAAATACACCGACACGGCCTTATAAAGATTCCCAGAATCTTTATTACAAAACTGAACAGTATTCAACAAAGTACACAAATAGCTATTTGCCCGTCAATACATCAGAGAGACCATCAGCAGGTCCAATATGAGCATTGAGGGAATTTCCTAGCTGGACATCAGTGCTTTTATACAATTTGTAAAATTATGTCCAGCCCCCTTACAGGTTAATCATGCACTGGGCTATGGTAGCGCCAGGTTCACTTTCCTAATTTACATATCTCGTGCATGGGGTTTACTTTTCAATACATTTACTAACACACTCTATTATTCTTCAATTTAACATTTACACTCTTTATATATTGCTTTAATACAGACCAAACAATGTTTCGCATATTATATTCGGATAGCATTACTGTTCTTGTATACTTGTAGTTTAACATTACTAATTCAAGTAATCGCCTGCTCCGAGGTCAACAAAGGACAAGGTCTATATGACCCTAACATGTAGCCTGAGGGCAGGTTGGACATTAACTTCCCTACAGAGGTTGGAGAGGTAAGTCAAGAACAAGGACACACGAGACGGCCATTTTAGATTACAGGGTGACTTTGTACAAAACCCCAAAATGGCGGTTTCTAACCTAAAATGGAGGCTTGATTCAAGATGGCGGCTTACATCAATTTCTAAGGTCAAGACCTTGCCGCAGAGAGTTATTCGCGTACAATTTTCAAGCAACTTGGCGTAGGCCAATATACATACAAATCGTTTGTAATAAGAGGCATAATTTAATATCCGGTTTGACAAACTGAGAGCCATCCACAGCAGTGACGTTCTCCGATTGTAGTTTTTGCTGGTGAGGAAGGCCTATCCGGGCGGCTAGTTTTTGATCGATGTAGTTTTCCACCGCTCCACTATAAGTGTAGGCTTCAAGAGCATGTACCTTTGCTGGTTGTTGGTGGTGGATCACTAGTACCGGGATAACCAGGTGTGAGGTCTGTACAACTTTCTTTATTCCGCTCCACAAGTGGACCCCTACACTTGCCGGGCGTCAGATTTTCCAGATTGAGTTCCTTCTCTTCGTTGCCATTGTCTGTGGCACCTACTATTTTCTTAGGGGGTTTTATGGGGCATTCACGGAGGAAATGTCCAGCTTTTCCACAATATAAACAGAGTTGTTGCTGCCTCCTTATTTCCCTTTCCAGTTGGAATTTCCCAAAGTCTCGAAGTATAGGATCATCCTGACTTACCAATGGTATGGACCAATCAGCAGCGCTGCCTCCTAAATAAGAAAGTACAAAAGGAACCTTGGCGCTATCGTTAGGGAAGGCCCCAGGTCAACATAAAAAATGAAGGCGGCACTGGTTCAGGAATATGTCATATTTGTTGGGGTCGCCAGTGAAACGCTCTGGCGGGGCCAGTGGAACTGCCCCTGGAAACACCCTTTGCACTGGTGGTGATGGCTGCGGCAAAGGAGCTAGTGCAATCCCGGGCAAAGAAACGTGTCAGTTTGCGGGCTACAATAAGGTCTCTCCTCAGGGCATTGGTCTCGTATCTAAAGGCATGCACTTCAGCCCGCAGCTCCCCTAGTAGTTGGGCCAACTGGTCAGTTTCTGAGGTCTCCGTAACGCCCAGGCAGAGATTCGGAGAGGCTTTGTGTTCTGTTACGCTCACCTGGTCTCTGCTGGGATGTTGGGGCACGGTTGGAGCCCTCCTGGAATTGGTTCCCCTGGAACGGTTCTCTCCCCCTGCTGCTGCAATGTGGACTGCTCCGGTTGCTGGTACTGCCTCTGCCGGAATACGAGAGGCAATGAGAATAGTGTGATGGTATCGCGATCCCCCCCGAATCCTTCGTTCCAAAACGAGATGAGCAAGCGTTTGCCCATGTACACTCACCTGATTTCTTGTAAGGATGAGCTCTCCGTCCTGCTCCTCATTAGCAGGGGCGCTAAAGATGGTCCTAGTTGCTTCACTGGTCCATGGATGCGGTGGCTCAGACCGGCTGCAACTGACCACTTGGAAGATAAGAGTCTTTTATCAATGATTATTGTCCATGTTCAGTGCAATGCCGTTTATGCCATGATTATATTTCGTAATTATTGCAATGTCTTTTGTTGTGATTACAGTTTGTAAATTCTTGCAATGTCTATTCTCTCCCTTACAGGTGTGGAGATGACTGCACGGAGTCACAGTGTTTAGAGTGATCCCCGATGGAGCTAAGAGAATGGCAAAGCTCCCAAGTAGGTAGTAAGTTGACCTTCAGGATGGAACGCGAGGCTCAGGTGATGCGCGGCCAAGCGTAAGTTATTCATGCAATTTCTAACCTGGTGTGTTCTTTTTCTCTTGCAGGGATGGCCCGTCGAGCGAAGCGGCTGTCCAAAGGCCTACCCGCGATTGCAGGATGGAAGACTCCGTGAAGAGGATGGATGGAAGAAGGTCCTGCGTAGCTGGAGGTCCGGAACAGGTAAGGATGTGCTCCAACTCCGATGACTAAGGAACCAGGTAAGATGCGATGCGCTGCAGGCGATGGTGTAGCTGGAGCCAGGTAATGCGTTTTCAGCGATGGTGTAGCCGCACCCAGGTAAGATGCACTTTCAGTGATGGTGTAGTCGGACCCAGGTAAGATGCGCTTTCAGCGATGGTGTAGTCGAACCCAGGCAAGATGCGCTTTCAGCGATGGTGTAGCTGGAGCCGGGTATGATGCGTGTCGAAGTGGTAAGCTGGAAAACAGGTAAGGACTCTGTGGCGGCGGTAAGCGTTACGCCGCAGAAAGCAGACTAACGTGAAGCGCCAGGATGAGGGCGGGATGTCCTTAAATAGGCTGGCCCGGCCCCTGCCTTCTGGCCCCGCCTTGTGGCTCCACCTTGCCACTCCCAGAGGTTCTTGCACATGCTCCCCAATGTTCTCCTATGGCCACGCCCGGCCTGGATGCAGGTGCCTTAGGAATAAAGTGTGCCAAGCACACTTTTGCATGAGCCTGGTGCCAAAGGCGCCAGGACTGGGTCCATTTGGACCCTATAGGTGGCAGAAACATGGGACCTTGTCCAGTGGCCATGACACATATCCACTTAAAGCAACTACATATAAACTCCATATAACTGTCAAGAAATACACTTTTTCTCTAAAACTAGTATTTGATATGACCACTAAAAGTCGACACACTCTGTTGAAGACATTTTTTTCTTCTTTTATTTGTGTGTGTTCAAAAAGAACTTTACAAAAGTAAAAAAGGCTGATGTTCGAAGTGACTGACCAGGGTGGGACCCTGAACCTGTTATCATTTTCATTGTGTGTTCCAACATTTTTACAGTTGCTAAAAGCAAGGTTATTCGGTCGCCGCCGATCAGTCTCTTCCACCATTTGTCTTCGTCCCACCCTCGATCGTCCACTGTTAAGTGTTTGAGATAGACCAGTCTCAGGTTCAAATTTTTCGGGCATGACAAGAGCAGATGACGAATAGATTCGGTTTCGGTCTCACACGAGTGGCAGATGCTTGAATCGGAGAGGCCTCTAATCCTGCGGATTTCATTTGTGTCCAATAGATTCATCCTTATCATTAGCAGAGAGTTTCGCGCCCCCCTACTGGGACATTTTTGTCAGTACCTCATTGGCTCATTGAGTTTGCAGTGCGATTGAGGCAGATGATGGAGTGATTTGTTGTTGGTTGCGGCTTCTTGTGTTTGAATCCAGTCTAGATCTTTCAGTTTCTTATACACTCTATTTGGATTTGCACTGAGGTCGGCTTCCGAGCAAGCAACTGACTGGAGTAAGGCCCTGTTTGCTTCTCTCCAGGTTGATAGCATTTTCACCTTTCCAGATTGTAGCTCCTTGTTTAGCAGGCCGTAAATTTCGTCACTGTCATCCATGATACATTTTTGGTATAACCTGAGGGCGTTGATGTTTACTGTGGCCTTTAACGACACAAGACTGAGTTCTCGCCAAATTGCTGCAATGGACTTAGATTTTGGGAGGGAAAGGACCACTTTCCGAAACTGACTTTCTAGTTTTGGCCAGATTTTGTTTGGAATCAGAGGCATGGCTTCCGCACCATAGGTGATGGAAGGGACGACTTTTTTTCCTGTTGAATTCTATCACTGGGATGCATGAGAATTTTCCGAATTTTGTGTCGATCGCCTTTCCTTGTGATGCCAGTTTCTTTATTTTATTTTGGAGGTTTGCCTGCATGGAGATCTCGTGTTTGGAGCTATCTAACAGAACACCTAGGTATTTGTATTCGGTGACCCTCTCGATCTCGTTTTTCTCTAGGCACCATTTCTATTTATCTGTTCTTTTTTTCTGGCCGGCATGCAGGATCATGATTTTGGTTTTCTATTTGTTTATTTTTAGATTGTTTTCCGAAGTGTAGAGAAGAAGGTTTGATAACTGTCTCTGGAGGCCAATCTGGGTTTGATTGAATAAAATAAGGTCATCTGCACACAGTAGGTGGCTTATTTTGACAGTGGGCACTGTCGGCGGAATAGTGCGAGACAGATCTTCTGAGTCACCATAGTCACCAATGTAAGCTAGAAACAACACTGGGGCTAAAGGGCATCCTTGTTTCACCCATCGACCAGTCTGGTTTTCGCCTGAGAGGTTGCCCATTTGTGACAGGTGGGCCCTGAGAGTGGTTTCCGTATGTAGAGCTTTGATTGGTTGCAGAATCTCCTGGGAGCAACACCACCCCTCTAGTTGTTCCCAAAGGTGGTGCCTATCGACTAAGTCGAAGGCCTGGGAGAGGTCGATGAAGACCACGAAGATCTGCGGTTTACCCTCCAAAACCTTACTTTTCAGGGTGCTGATGGTTAGTATATTGGCCGCCGTGCCCACATTTCTTTTGAAGCCCGTTTGAAACCTGTCGTTGCAGGGAGCCAACTTTGACCAAGATTGGAATCTTTTCAAGATCAGGCTCCCAAAGACTTTTCCGATACAGTCCAAGAGGGCTATGGGACGATAGTTTAGTGGATCTGTAATATCGCCTTTCTTGTAGATTGGGACTATGATGGCTTTTGTCCACGATGGAGGGAGGGATTTCTGGGATGCACATTTCGTAAAGATGGACGTGATAAGCAAGGCCCATTCCACTTGGTTTGTTTTCAAATCTATGTTTGAAATTCCATCCGGGCCCGCCGCTCTAGAGTTCTTCAGCTTTTTAATGTGGTCTCTGATTTCTACGTGATCGTCCAGTTTCAGCCAATTTGCACCATTCGAATTCTTTTCAGATGAGACCATGATATGAGGAGCTTGGAAAAGGGAAGTGAAGTGATTGATCCATTTTTGTTCAGCCATGGGGCTAATAGTCGAGTTGTTATACGAGGGAGCCAATGTTTTTAGCAAGGACCAGAATTCTTTCACTTTGTTTCCACATATGGCCTTTAGCATGGTTTCTGCATCCTGCTGGTATAGTTGGTGACGATGATGTTTTGCCCAGTTTTTGTAAGTTATTGTAGCCATCTTTAATTTGTCTTTATTTTGGGGAAGGTTCCCATGCCGCCTTTTCAGCCTGCGCAGTTCATGTCTTTTTGCTACCAAAGTAGCGTCAAAAGTATGTCTAGGCGCGATGAATGTAGAGGGCAACGATTTTGATTTCGCCCTATATTGGACTAGTAAGGGGACATAGTCCAAAGTTCTTTTCCATCAGTGCTCCCCCCAAGCGCGTATTTTGCCGACAAGTTTGTAACTGATTGCGCTGTTAAGTTCAAGCAGTTTCCCGAGAATTTGATTCAACCCTCATGACATACGGGGCCGGTAGTTTGAAATGGTTGTGCAAGGTCATGGAAAGCTGGTTGTGGTCGCTGGCTTTTGTTCTACGAACTTCAAAGTCTTTCACCTTTGCCAAAAGATGACGAGAGGCAAAGATGTAATCGATGGTGGCGTGAAGGAGTCCTTGTTCCCAGGTAGGAGGGCGATGGAAGTTTGGGAAGGTTCAGTCCAGATTCTCCAGTTTTCTTGAAGCCATTAGAGAAGACCAATGACTCCCTCTTTTGGCAGCGGGAGTCGTAGATGAAATTGCACCCGGCTTTACAATCCTGTCAAGGCATTGGGCGTTCAGATCACCGCAAATTATAATCGAAGGAACCTGGTGTATTGCTTGAATTTCATGTACTAGATTTTCCATCATGGATAAGTAAGTGTGTTGATTTATGGCTGCTGGATTCCAGTAGGTATTGACGATTGCAATTTGCGAGATTCTGGAGTTCAGTTTTTCATCCCAGTCTAGTAGCACTGCCAGGATCAAAAGGCTTGATTGAAGTATGGCCTTGATCTTCAGGCCGATTCCCTGCCGGCAGGCAAAGAGAAGGCCCGATGTTGGACAACCCAGGAGGCCTTTGTTAGCAGGAGCCAAGATGGTGTCTTATCCATCCATTGCCGGTGTTTTCCGAAGCCAGGTCTCTTGTAGGCAGATGATATCGAATGAAGCCAAGTTTGCGTCGCCCGGCATTGTCAGATGGAGATGACCGCAGGTGTTCCATGAGCAAAGGTGAAGGGAGGATGATTTATGGTCGACTGTCAGGAGGTCCATTTACCCTTTGGGTCGACCTGGGCATTGCTATTTTTTTGTTTGTTTCAGGGCCTTGGGAAGCCAAGCCCACAGCCCCTGTGGTTTTTCTCTTAATTGTTTCTTTGTGCCAGAACTTTCTTTTATCGCTGGAGGGCTTTCAATATTCTTCTGTACAAAGCGATCAGCAGAGTCCATTTCAGCATTTTCGTTTTGAATTTTGGCTGAGCTGGCCACCCTGCACTCAAGGCTTTTCGTTCAGCTATGCGACTTGGGTTTTTTCTGTGTAGTGTCAGTAAAGGTTACTGAGGGCTTAAATTTGTGACTTTCGGTGATTAGATGGTTTCCCGTGGGTCTTCTGATTTTGCTCCTATTTTCATTTCCTCGATTTATAACCTGGCAGCCCGATTTTCTCTCTTAGGTTCCTGGCTTCTGAAGTAGGAGTTTCTGACTTTGATTTTTCAGGGTATAACCTAGAGATGCCAGTTCCTCCTTTGCTCGTGCAATTTCCTTTTTTGCGCTCGAGGAGGCGGTGTAAATGTAGGCTTTTGCTCTGTGGTTTGAGTGGTATGGGTTCACTAACTTTAAGTATGAAGATTTGATCCCACGTAAGGCTGGAACAAAACTGAGCAGTGTGAGAATTTCTCTTCTATTCAGTATTATGTCGTCTTCGTTGTCTACATGTTGTTCCAGCTTTATGGGAGACTCTCCCAGATGTTGCTTTTCCTTTCAATTTTGCTCAGTTTTAGAAGTATAGTGAGGCTTTTGATGTGACCCTGTTTTGTCGTTAAGCTTTTCCCTCGTATTTTGTCTGCTTCGATTGTTTAGATACCGATCCGACTCCGGCCCCCCGGACTTCTGGTAAGGGTGCTGGTTACAGGAGGTCGACCTTTTGCGGCCTGGCGTGTCATGGTGCCTCGAGAATGCCAACGACACCACTCAAAAGCTCGGAGGGCTGGAAAACTTCTGTCTTGGCCCCTGATGAAGTTTTTTTATATGGTCTTCCAAGGTGCTAAATTTTGGCGACAATTCTTCTTCAGTTGGATCTTCAATAATTTCAGGGTCATCCTGGGAGCCGGTATCCATGAATGAGACTAGCGCACGGGACTCCTGGACTTTTTTTTCCTTCCATGGCGGACAGTGGGTCTTGAGAGTCGTCGATATGCTCGGAGATATTCATCAAATCCTCCTCTAGCAGAAAGTCTTCCGTTGTTCGAGGCGAGGCTTTGTTCCCCTTTTGTTTTACTGGAGGGAGGACCAAAATTTGTACAGAGTTTTCTGCTACCTCAGCTCTTTGATTTAGGCTTGAGGCCCGTGGAAGATCTTGTTTTTCTTTTTGTTTATGGTCCTCTCCTCTCATTTTAGGATTTTCTGATCTAGCTGATGAGAACATCGAATATGCACAGGCTTTTGCCCCTGTGGATGTTTTTTGATGTAAAGGAAGTTGCAAGGGGTCGTCTGTAATGTCAATAACCTCTTGATATGCTGGCCTGCTATTGACAGATTCAATAGACAATTGAATGACAGAACTAGAAGCTGGTGGTGGAAGTTGTACAGGCAAGTTAGGAGCGCACACTACAGCTGCCGGTGATTATTCTGGAGGATTAGGCGCAATGTCTTTTCGCCCTTTTTCCACGTCCGACTTAAGGTGCTTCAGTTGTCCATCAAGGGCGGTGATGTAACCTTCTAGAAAAGTTAGTTTTGTGTACATCATTGCTTGGATCGAGGAATGATCTTTTAAGTTCTCATTTATCCCTTCATAGAGTTTAGTGAACGGATTCAAGGCTATGGTAACTGCTGACATTATTGATAAGAAATCCCGCTTATTTTGCGACGGTGATTCCATTGGAGAGCCCGGTTGTTGAGGGCGACTTTTTGGAGTCAGAGTTGATAAGTGACTCTCGTTTAAATGCCTTCTTGCTACAGGCGTAGATGATAGATCTAAAGATCCGCGCCTGTATCGATCTGTCGGCAACGTTTTTTGATGATGGTCGGGCAGCACTCCTTCCTGAGAAGGTCGGGTTAGCTGCCTTTTGTCAGTGGAGATGGGGCGTGAATCTTGAATTATGTTTCTGGACGTCTGGTCCTTGGTGGTCACGTCTGCCCTTTGATCTCGGGGAACTGAGGGCTGGATATTTTGTGTCCGGCCCAAATTTGGTGTACAGGGCACCTCGTTGTTTGTCTGCTTGTTTGGATGAGTTGGACTCTGGATGAGGCTTTGCTTGTTTTTTTGTTGGACAGGGACTGTGTTTCCCAGGGACGCCGCGTTTTCCTTCTCGCTGTTGTTTTCAGAAATAAATGGAGGTGAGACTCCAGGTTGGAGGGCAGGAGAGTTTGGCTTCGGGGTTATCGCCCGCGGAAGGCGAGATGGGGAAGGTGGAACTTTTTGCGCGTTGGCGACGTCATGGATCTTTGGAAGCTGCTCTGCCGCCAGGCCCCTTTTTCTTGCTTGTTCCGGCTGTTGGCACATTTTTACGGCCGTCAGGATTTCCTCATCAGTGAGGTCCTCTTGCCTGCACAGTGGGTCCGGAGTAAAAGCGTGGAAGAAGTCTGTGACTAGGCTTGCTACCGAAGGCTTTATTGACTCTGGTTTCCATGGTTTTTTGGCATTTTGGCCACTTGTTTTAATTTTGGAAGACACTAGGCTTGTAAGGGTTTTTTTTGTTGCATTTTTGGTTTTAGAGGGCCTTTCCTTCTGGGGACTCAGGTTTTTCCTTTGTCCGGGGACTCCACCTCCTTCCAGCAGCGTTTTTTTAGGTTTGAGGCTCCTACAGAGGAGGCGGAGGGTACCTCTGTGAGCTTTGCTAGACTGGAATCAAGTGGATTTTTGGCTGATTGCTCTGGGCCCCTACAATCCACTGGAGACCTGGGGGTCATTTCATCAAGAAAGGGGAGAGCTAAGTTGTATGGACCCGTGTGAACCTGTGCCTCAGTTTGCAGCCGGAAATTGAAAATGTTTGTAATTGCGCCCCAATTTCGTCCCTATGTGGGTTTGCCCCCCTCTCCCGCAGGGGGCACTTTTG
The DNA here is from genome assembly GCF_040938575.1 of Ambystoma mexicanum. Classification (NCBI taxonomy): domain Eukaryota; kingdom Metazoa; phylum Chordata; class Amphibia; order Caudata; family Ambystomatidae; genus Ambystoma; species Ambystoma mexicanum. The sequence goes on from NC_090929.1 coordinate 1,096,603,654, forward strand.
AAAAAGTTTGTCCTGCACCGTGGTCAAGGTTGAATTTTCCAAGGGGGGGCGTGGTTACGCTCCCCCCGGTCCGCTCCTCACTCTAGTCCTCAGGTACTGAAGCCGGAGGTTTGTCAGCTGGCTCCGCCTCCAAGATGGCTCGCGGCTGCCGGGCTACCGTCTGTCCCTTCGCAGGCTCCCCCCCCCCGCTCACGGGACTCGGTCCTCCCTCCGGAGGCCTCCAAGGCCCAGAGCTGTGGGGGTGGATTCTGCGGTTGCAAAGGCGGGATTCGAGGAGCCACTGGAGCCGGCAGAGGTGAGTGAAAATCTTCATCCCGATCTTCGTCCATTTTAGCGAGGCTCCCTCGCACCAGGGGGGGCGGAGATTTTGCTAGCGGGTTGTTCTTTGTTTTCCGCCCGCCGGTGGCGGTATTGTGCAGCGAGGATTTGTAACTGACTTTGGGCCTCATTACGACCCAGGCGCTAAGTGTTTAACGGCGCCATAAAAGGCTGCGGCGCCGTTAAACACTTAGCGCCTAATTACGAGGTCCCTTTGCGGGACCCGACCTTAGCGGCTGGTTTTACCAGCCGTTAAAGTTGGGTGCCGCAAAGGGACCTTGGTGCTAAGTATGGTGCCGCAATTCGTGGCACCGTACTTAGCGCCTTCCCCATTCCCATTGAGCCCTATGGGGCAAAAATGGGAATGGGGAAGGGCCCATGGTGAATGGGGAATTACCGCCCCGCCAACCTAGGAATGGGGCGGTAATTCCGCCATTCACCATGGCGGACCCCGGCATGGACCATGGTGCTAAAAGCACCATGGTTTAGCGCCGGGGTCGTAATGAGGCCCTTTGAGTCGAGACAGATGTAAGCCGTTTCTGAGCCCCGTGATTTTGAAGCTCGGATTTTGATGCAATTTGTGGCCCCGCGCTTCTGAGCAGGCGGCCCTCCTCAAGCTCCATAGGATCTGCAACAGAGTCCGAGGTTGGCGACATGGCCAAGATAGGCGCCATGGCAGCCATGCACAGGCTGCCAAAGACTGCACACTCACAGCCACACTCTGCGGCCCGCTCCGCGGGATGATGTGGGTCTTGTAGAGGATGGGAGTAGTAGCACCTCCCACAGGAACAGTAGAAAGCAATGAGTGACTGCCAAAGACTGCACACTCACAGCCACCCTCCGCGGCCCGCTTTGCGGGATGATGTGGGTCTTGTATAGGAAGGGAGTAGTAGCACCTCCCACAGGAAGAGTAGAAAGCAAGGAGTGACTGTCAAAGACTGCACACTCACTGCACACTCACAGCCACCCTCCGCGGCCCACTTTGCAGGATGATGTGGGTCTTGTATAGGAAGGGAGTAGTAGCACCTCCCACAGGAACAGTAGAAAGCAAGGAGTGACTGCCAAAGACTGCACACTCACTGCACACTCACAGCCACACTCCGAAGACATTGAACGCACCCTGTTGCCTCAAGCAAATGCTATGATTTGTTGCTCACAACTTCATAACGTGAAAGAAGTATTTGATCTGGCCCTTAAAAGACAGCAAGCTCAGTTACAGCCACTGAGTATTATCTCCTGCTGCCTACCAAGAATACTCAGTCTTTGTATTTGCGACTATTAACTAGTATTTGGTATGGCCACAAAAAGATGAAGTACTCAGTTACAGGCACTGTATGGAGTCGGTTGCTGCAAAACAATTCTATGATTTGCTACAAGTATTTGTTGTGGCAACTAAACAACAGCACAACCACTTACACCTTCTGAATGTGATCTATGCAACTACTAACTGGGATTTGGTATGGCCTCTAAAATACATCACACTGATTTTCAGCCACTGAATATAATCTACCCCTACCCATCCTTATAAGAAGCTTCTGCATCAGCTAACATTGTATCTGATATGGCTACAAAAAGACAAAGAACTCGTTTAAAGGCCTGCATATAATTTCCTCTTGCCCACCAATAATCATATTAATTTTCTCTGCAGCAACTAACTAGTATGTATTATGGCCACTAAAAGACAATGCATTCGGTTTCAGCCACTTAGTATAATCTCCTCCAGCTGATCAAGGATATGTCTTTTTATAGACACCGAATATAATCTTCTAATGACTACAAATGACTAGTATTTGGTATGGCGACTAAGATACAATGCCATTAGTTAAAGACACTGATTCTAATCTTCCCTTGTCTTTGAAGAATTATAAGATGTTTTCCCTGCATCTACTGACTGACTAAAAGGCCATACACTCAAGTACAGACACAGTATGCACACCATTGCCTACAGAGACTTCTCAATTTATTTTCAATTTCACAATTTGCGACAAAGATATGCTCTTGCACTAAAAGATGTTGCAGTCGTTTACAGCCAGTGAAGATATTTCCTGTCTGCCAAGAATTATATTTGCTTTCCTGCAACTACTAACCAGTATTTGATATTTTACTGAAAGACAGCACACTCAGTTAAAGAATTTAAATATAATTTTCTCCAGCCTACAAAGAATTGTAAGACTTTTTCTCTAAAACTTTTAAATAGTAATGGATACAGCTCCTTAAAGACAATGACGTCAGTTACAGACACCGAATATAATCTCCCCCTGCCTACTAAGAATTAAAAGACTTTTCTCTGCAACTACTAACTGGTATTTAGTAGGCACATTCGAGATATTGGGTTCAGTTATAGACACTGAATATAATCTATTTCTGTTTACCAAGATAATTTAAATCAATTCTTTGCACCTAGTATCTGGTATTACCACTAAAAATGACACACTAAGTTACAGACACTGAAACCATGCTGTTTCCCCAAAAGATGTCGAATAATTTGTTATCAATAACTTCTGAAGGTATGACAAGTATTTTATCTAGCAACTAAAAGACGGCACATTCACGGACAGCCACTGAATGTAAACTCCATCTACCTACTAAGAATATATTACTTTGTTCCCAGGAACTTCTAGGTAGTATTGTATGTGGTCACTGAAAGACAACATACTTTGCAACAGACAGTGGGCCTCAATACGGGTCCGGCGGTAACCCTGCCGATGCTATCGGTGAGTTGCTGCCGGACCCGTACAAAATTACTGGTGCCTGACTTCCCGGTGCCACCGGGCTGTTCCAAGTCTGGTGGCCGCGAAGTCAGGCACCAGTAATTTTTGTTAGTCCCCATTCCCATGGAGTCCAAAAGGACTCCATGGAGGACTCCATGGGAATGGGGACATGGGAACAACGGCACTGCTAACAACGGTGCCGGTGCTCCCTTGAAAACTCTGCAGGTGGGTGCCGTCCCGCTCAGCAGGTCTGACCCTGGCGTTCAGGATGGCACCCGCCCGCAGAGTTGTAGTGTGCCGGTCTGGAAACAACGGTGCCGGTAGGCTTTCCGGCACCATTGTTTCCGGACCCGAACAATTGTAATGAGCCTGAATCTAATCTCTTCAGGCCTGAAAAGAATGATAAGACCTTTTCTTTGCAAATGCTAAATAGTATTTGGTATGGCTATGAAACGACAAGAATCTAAGACTGAATATAATCCTTTCCTTGTATGAATTGTAGGATTTTTTCCCTCCATCTACTAACTGGTATTTTATAAGGACAATAAAAATCAATGCACTCATTTGTAGACATTGAATAAAATATCCTCCTCCCTACCCGGACAAATAAAACATGTTCTCTGCAACTAGTATTTTGTATGGGCACTAAAATATGACAAAGTTACAGACTTTGAAAGAACTGCGTTGCCTCAAAATAATTCTAAGAATTGTTTTTCACAACTTTGCAATTTGTGTCAAGTAATGTATATGGCCACTAAAACACAATGCAGTGAGTTACAGTCATTGTATATTATCTTCTCCTGCCTACCAAGACGTATCAAGGCAAGAATGTTGTGTTGCCCAATTACTCATGTGGAATGAGGACATTCAAGAACAAAGCAAAAATACATTGCAATAATTACTATAAGAAGCGTGATAATTAATCACAGAAATGTGACCTATACATTGCCCTCTGGTATTCCAAAAACCTATACGTAAAAGGTAATTTTAAGAAATCTGCAAGATTAACTTTAATCCAAAACAAACATGACAATAGATAAAACATACAACACATTACAAGTCAGCTACAATATCTACAGTTCATCACAAATATGGACACATTTCGAAGAATTCTAAAATTACCTAAATAAGCCACATATAAAGCTAACTATGCTGAATTACTCAAGTATGTTCATCACAGAGATCTACATTAATAAAGCCTCAATGGTGAATGTATTACTACAAACAAAGCCATAATAACTTATGCCGACTTGTTAAGACTAAGGCCTGAAGTATAAAGGACAATTCTTGATCTGGAAGAAACTAGTTTCCACAACACATCACTCTCTACTGAGTCTCATCTTCTTCAGCGCTACCAGCCCAGCAGGCACATACTGACAGCGGGAGGCAACCATGTTGTGTGTTTACGTAGACGTATATGAGCCGGCGGTCAGGCTGAGTTGCCGCCTGAACATGATGCCGCCTCTGCATTGGGAAAACAGAGGTGAGGCGGAAAGATAATCCTCTAAGAAAACAGGAATTCATCAACAATCGTAGCAAGGACACACCAAACACTATGTGAATGACCACAAGTCCTGATGAAGGCTGTGGAAAAGCAGGGAGGGGGGTGCACAATTCATCCGTGTACCCGAAGATACAAGGCCAAAATATAGGGTGTCGATATCATACAACTTGATTGTTTTGCATGTATGACATCTATTGCCATAGGAAAAGTGACTCATGCCTCCATGTGTCGTAGTCACCATGGGGGTGTGCCAAGATGGGGAGGGCATAAAAGACATCAAAATGATATATAATAAATTATGTATTCTTCGTACAAGAGGCACTCGATGAGCTCTGAGTCAGTCCTGCATGAGAGCCTTTGAGATCTAGCAGGATGTATTGAGGTGGTTGATATATTCATGATTGGCTACTAACCCTCAATGTATCTGAGATTATACTAGAGTATCTTTAATGTGTGGAATACATTATATATTTTTGATGATTACATCGGTGATGGACACATCCCATGGAAATAATACGATGGACTAGATGAATACTTCTTGCTCAGTTGGCATGTGTGGTTTGAGGTTCTGTCAGACAGAGCCTTGAGTTGAGGAACTATAGAAACACTAGTGGGGGTACCTACGCCCCTGGATAGCTTGTCGTTGTAACAGACCCTGTGTGTGAGTAGGACCCTTATTACGGGCAGACCTAGTATAGAGTTCATTTTCTTCAAGGGCATTAAGGACGTTCACTAAAAAACAACATTACATTACAAAGACCATTCCAGGTGAAAAATGCAGAACTTCATGATACATAAATCCATCTTGATAACTATGAAAAGGAATACATGGGTGGGTAGAAACATCTCCCAGGGGCGAGTGAATACATTACAACCCCGCTCGAACATAATGCAGCAATTATTTTCTAATTATAGTCACACAAGCAATTATTTCATATCACAAAGCAGTGTCAACAAGTGCACCCAGTCAATGTAAACCACTGTGTGTGCGTTAATTCACATGCTCCACTTGTGTTGTGTGCATCGCTTACGAAAGTGCACTTACTTTGTACCCAATAGGAAAATGCTCCAATCTGATATGAAATCTTTTGGACATATCTAAGTAAGGCTTATTTAGTCAGTTGTATCAGAGAAGTAGGAACGCATAGATTTTATGAGGACTTACCTCAACAGATATGTGTGTGATCTGGAGGTCGCTGGTTCGAATCCCGGCAAGGCCAACTCAGCCTTTCATCCTTCCGAGGTTGATAAATGAGTACCAACATTAGTTGGGTGATATTGTACGCATGTATGTTCTATGAAAAGCGTTTTGGCGAATAGAGCTATATAAATGGCACATCATTATCATTACTTGTAATGGAGCTGAGTGCTAAACAGCATCCCTGCTCAACGAGTAACCCGCCCACTTTGGTAACATGTTTGTAGGCAAACATTGATGTGCTATGGTAGCTAGCTTTCTTATTAGCACGTCTGTACCAGTAGCAATGGTGCTTACAGTCCTGCGTGCAAATGCTGACTCTTTTTATGTTAATGGAGGCATACAATGAACAAATCTGCAACGATAAGGTCTATGCTGCACATGCATGACCATATAAATTGTAACCTATACTGCTAGCAGCGCGGCCTGCTTTAAGTGGAGTTATCTGCCACTCGTATATATTTGCGATTTTAACTCTAAAGTGCCCTGGGAAGATACCTAAACAATGTAATAATGAAAGACTGATTTAAAACCAGCACCTGCACCATAATGGACGTTGGTTACACACACTTCCCCAAGAAATCAACTCTTCCTGATTATTTGAGCTACCTTAAATGAACCGAAACAATACATTATAGATGCTCTCTTTGGGCCAGTTTGCTCTAAATGTTCATACCATTAAAATTAGCGGCGGAAATCCAATCACCAGGATAGCAGATAGGGTTTAAGAGGGGACCAAACACTACCTGCTTTCCTTCCGCTGGGGAGAATAGCTCAGGGGCAACGTCCTCGCCGTGAAAGCAAGACGACACGAAGCAACACAGGTTCAATCCCCGGGTCCGTGCTTAGAAACCTCTGCATATAAATAACCTATCATATCATATCTGCAAAACCTTAATCCAGCAGAGCCTGTGCAGTAATACGTATGCCTTGCTTTGCAAAGACCAACTGACCAGTAATGTTAAACCCAATTCCCAGCAACAGAGCTCAAGAAGAGTAGACTTGCACAAGACATATGCGAGAAGTTGTCTAGTCCAAGACTGGCACGGATCAGGACACATGTAGGAAGGTGGGTCCATTTATGGGTTGAAGTGCTTAACTTTGAGAAATGTTGTTCTGCGGTAGTCAAGCTGCTTACCTCTACAAATGGACACACCTCATTATCATACCTCATTTCCTCTCCTTCACACACAAAACACTCACTATCGTCGGCCTCATCATGTCGAGTATCGACTATGCAAACAGCCTCTACCTCGGTATACCAGAATGCCTACTGAAGAAGCTACAACGGATCCAAAACACAGCAGCCAGACTACTCCTCAAACTATCCAAAAGAGACCACATCACCCCGGCCCTAAAAACACTACACGGGCTCCCAGTAAAACACTGTATCACCTTCAAAACAATGTGCATAACGCACAGGGCAATCTGCGGACAAGGAGCAGAATTCCTACAAAAGAAAATAATAATCTACAAGCCAACGAGACCGCTCAGGTCAACCAATGAAATCCGACTGGATCAAAAACCTTACATCAAGAAAAAACTCGGAGGCACCGCCTTCTACCACTTAGCCGCGAAAACCTGGAACAACATCCCAAAAGTAATAAGGAACACCAAAGATCACCTTAAATTCAGAAAATTACTAAAAACCTGGCTCTTCAACACCAGAGACTAAAACCGAAACAACAATTAGACAAATGACTCAACAGGAAAGGACATTGACAAGCCCCTAGAACCGACAGAAGTACTCTGAGCACCAGTAGGGCTGACGCTGGACACAGGGGTCCACCTGCGAGACCCAGGGAGACAGAGGCAACAACCCCAGCCAATCCTTACCATCCTCCACCGCCCGTACAGCTACAACTAGGTACCACGGGGTTGTGGAACGGACGAGATACCACCAATCACCACACAATCGGAAGTATGGACACTAGCAGGTGCGCTGGTCATGTGGGTGGGGGTGAGGAGCATGCAAAGTTATTGAGGGAGCGGACGGAGGGGACAGCTAAATGCTCAAGCGGCCTCGATGCAAAATGGGCACGTACCTTCTGAGGCACAGGGTGCGCAAGCACCCCGTCGTGTAAGATTACACGAGCCCAACCGGTCAATCCAGGATAGAGATCCCAAATAACCAATACACTAACAATTTCCTTCTCTGCATACACCTCTCAAACTCCAAACCAAACACAACCACAAACCTCCAGCACAACAAACCGCACAAACTTCACTACACTGCAACAACAAAACAAAACACACATAGACTCGCACATCAGCACACGATGACTACCAGCCGCATACACCCCAGCCCCAGCCGACGGAACCACCGGGCTGAGGCTGCCAACAGCACATCACTGCAATCTTGCACTTTTCCAGCCTCCACCCACTAACCCACCTCTCCCTCCCTCTTTCAGAGCCGCTAGAGCGCCAGGGGACCACTCCGGTGGTGATAGTGCGCGGTACAAATGTCCTTTAACATTAACATTAACATAAGGACTGTGTTGAGTGAATAGTGATAATGTCGCACTGACCGCTCTCTCTCTCACACACACCGGCGTACATATGCCATCTACTGCTCAGTTCTTTTGTGCCACTTAGTGCAACAAACTGTATAACATTTCTGTTCTGGTGATCGAACACAAATATAAAAAAATATAAATTATTTAAGGAGGCGCTACAATGCAGATTTCAAGGCCTTTCATTTACTAACACACTTATAAAGTGCTAACCCTGAAAGGTAACTGGCCATTGCTAACATGCTTAAACTTAAAACATTTAAATTCCGTGTTACAATTGCAAAAGAAGGAGAAAAAAGAAAGAAAAGAGACATTAACGAATTCTGGGGAAGCTAAAGAAAATGAAGGAGATGAGGGGCCTGTTGTGCATCATATGCAGATCTCACTCTTCTGCAGGGACCCCACTGGTTGTTATTCCTGGTGTGCTCTTAACCCCACCGGTGTCTTCCTCCGTGCTACGCCCCCTTGTCCTCGCTGGCTGGGGTCCTCTCTGCTCCATGACCTGCCCATGCGAGCTCTGCTGTGTGCTCCGGGGCTCTGTGATATGGGACTCCATCTTTCCTTATACTTGCATTAGCCCCACTCAGGATGGTCATAAAGCTGTGGTGCCCAGAGCAACTGTGCATATGGACTGTGCAAGTGGGTGCAGTTGGCGTAAGTAGCGGAGTATGCACAGACATCCTCAGCCTTTTATATACGTATAGGACTGGATGTTAGTGCTTTCCTGAATTCTAACATGGAAGGAAGGAGACAAATTAAGTAGGAAGAGAATTCTGAGCCCTTGCCATTGCCGCAGAATACACTTGGTCAGAAAATTGATTTTGGCAGAATCTTGGGACGTTAAGGCACCATAGATCAACACTCATGACATGCGATAACGCCACCCGAGGTTTGCAACTTGGTGGCCAGAAACAGCAGTTGGCCCAGAACAACAGCCCAACAAATGATAACAAAAATCCTGAAAAAATGGACCAAAAAAATACTAAGTAAGTGAAGTGAGGTAATGTGTTCAATTTTCCATGCACTGTATATCATTCATGCGGCCGGAGGGATGCCTGAGAGGTGCCAGAGAGCAAGGTGGAAGGCACATCAACATGACGGTACCGCTAGTCAGGTGGGAGAGTATCGCGGGTGAGCGGCTCCATGGAAAGCAGATGATGAGATGGGATACCACCATTCCAAGGTGGTGGTAAGGGTAAAACAGCCTGGCTGCTTTACTGGCCGTTCCATTACAAGTTTGGAGGGACATTCCTCTAGCAGTTTTCCAAAGGAATACCATTGGCGGTATTACGAATTGGATTTTCTAAATGATAATACGTAGATTTTTACTATCTCCCCACAGTTCGAGTTAAACTTTGTAACATGGTCTTAAAAGTTGTTTTAAAGTTTTGATCTGTCCCTGTGCACAAGCGACGTGGTCGCATCTGTCCCTGTGCACAAGCGACGTGGTCGCATTTCCTTTCAATTGAGGGAAAAACCTTTTAACAAGTGTGACCGTGTGAATAGGTGGGAGTCTGTGATGCCCACCCTCTCACCACCCCACCCAGGTAATCCATAAAAGGGTCAGAATTAATCCTTTTGTGCATTAAGAAAATGTACAGTAGTGGTATGCACCGCTACTGTGCACTATCCATTCCTACCTTTAGAGCAAGGGCGTAAATGGATTAAAAATATCGATAGGCCAAAAGTCATTGCTGGAAAACCGTGATAATCTTGGAAAAAGGTGGAATTCCAGGACTAGCATTAGCAGCAGGGGCAATTACCTCTGGCAGTATTCCTGACAATAAATCTTCTGATGATGCAGACTTGTTTTATCTTTCTAAGAAGAGATAACTGGAAGAATTGGATTTTAAAAGGTAAGGAATACAGGATTTAGCATTTAGGTTAGAATCCAACAGAAAGCCCTGAGATTTAGCAGAGGACAGCAGGACTGGTGAAATAGCAAGGGTGGAAAGTGGAGCCAGCCAAAAGTGAAGAGGAGAGCAAGAGAACCTGTGTTGGGACAAGATGAAATTCAGTCTTAGTACAATTGCAATTACAGACAGAGCTAACCCCCAGTCCCCGCTGCCACTGAAGACAGTTCCTCAGGGCAGTGAATATCCTTGGTGGACGGCTTTTTTAGCTTCATTGTGAGGTTGAAGACAACAGTAAAAAAGGTGTTTTTTGTTAGCTACCGCCTGTTTTACTGCCCTCCCCATTACAGAGTATCAAGGAAATAAATACATCTGGTGGTATTCTGTTGGAAGGCCACTAGAGGTGTTGTGATTTGGATTTCAAAATGGAAATCTATCAATGTTTACCTCCCTCTCAGAGATGGAGGTAAACATTGCAACATGGCTCCAACATTGTTTTCAAAGTTTTTCACCCGTACAGAATGGGAGTGTACACGTATGCCGTAAAATACAAGACAAAAACGTTTAATCGGAACAGGGGGTGAAAACGTGGGCATCTCTGATGCAGCTTAAAAGACTTACAATGTACCCTGCTGTGTATTAAAACATGCACTCTAGAGGTAAACACCACTACTGTGCATTATTTATTTCCATACTCAATAGGAGGGTGAAATGGATGAAAAAGAGTAACAGAAATACACCAAGTGGGAGACTACCAACGTGATTCCAGTAATACCACTGCAGTTACTCAAGTAAACGTGGTAACGTCCGAATTGGGGAGATGTTCAGGAATGATGATGTGGTAGTGGTAATTACCTTAGGCGGACAAACAATCCACCCAACGCATAATGAGGCCCTACTACGCAACCTCTTTCTGACGCATTTCACCATGTTATGTTATGTTACTTGGCATTCGTAAAGCGCCTTTTATATTATTGGTATGATCTGAAAGCGCTGGTTGGTTGAACGCCGCCGTCAGCAACCATAGTTCAAGTCAGTAGAGAGAGTGGCGTATGGTGCGGGGGTGCACCAGATATGTGCCAAGGTCTGGGGCGTCCTTGAGTAGATACATACACCTTACAGTGATGGTTTCTGTGTTAGAGGCTGGGCTGGCGGAATAGATAGCTAACCAGCAGTGATATGTCCGGGCCGGGCCCATTAGTTTCAAACCTGCTCCAACACGTCATCCCGAAAAGTCGGCCTCTGACCCGGGCCTGCCGGTTCCAGGAAGACGACAGCCTTCAGCTCTGTGATCAGAGATGTTCAGAAGAGTTCATCTCCTCCCCGGGCTGAACATAAAAAGAAGAAAGGCTTACGTCACCACCTTTGCCTGGAGTCCCCCCCGCCCCCCTTGCTAGCATTGAACTTGCCATCGGCTGTCTAATGCCACAGAAAAAGTTACAAGTAAACAGCCATTTTAGTTCAGAATCTAGGCACAGACCGCAGAGAAACATTACTGCCAGGCAGTGTTTGAAGTAGGATGAGAAAGGGAGGGGGCGCAGGGGGGGGGCAATTGGGAGGGCTCCAGCAAGGGGGTATAGCCAAAGAAGTGCGGGTGTTTCTTAAATAGGAGTGGAAGTGGCCTAAAGGGGGTGGCATCGTAGGCAAGGGCTGTCTGCCTCACAAAACACAACCGTTTTTTTTTTTGTGGTGGGAAAGACAACACACACATTTGGAAACAACAAACATTTTTTGGGATGGTGAATAGTTGTAACAAAGAAAACAGTTTTACTGTCCAGGTACCCTATCTTTTTGGTTTTGCCAGTGCTACACTGCAGCTTACAAACAACGAGTGAGTCACGTTTCAATCAGGTACACTGTGAACTGAAACACTTCTAAGGACTCCCAATGTTGGCAGCTATGGCACAGTGGGAATAAATAGGTTTGCCCTGGATCGCCCCCTAGCGAAGCTGGAATTTGAGCCCAGGCTGCAGTTCCGCCACTTGACCGGATATCCTCCTAGCTCTCGTTGGTTCAGCTATGTGCGATTACCTGGCTTTCCAAGGCAAAAATAAATATTCGACTTTATAGAGAGATACAGAAACCATATAATACACCAATCTGGAAATATATAAATCCTTACAGAAACATGTTGAGCAACAAGGATATGATTTTAGTTTTCTTATCCACATCCTGGGGAGATTTACACATTTAGGGGAGGACACCCCGCAAAAGAAAACGCACAGTACTGTCAGCCGCTTGAAGACTGTTTCACACAGCATGAAGCGTTTTATACACATCTCCATTTCTAATCCCAACTAAGGGGCATCCCACAAACAATGGTAATTCCCAAGTATCCACCCAATGCTGTATCTGCAGCCTTCTTGCACTACTTGCCAATTTAAATGTTCTGCTGATAAGGAAGAGACAGCCGTGTTTTACTTTGAACTAGAAATGCTATGCAAACAAAAGACACACAATCTGGAACAGATGTTTCTGACGGGAGGGCAGTCTGGGGACAGCTCATGCTCAACCCGTTCAAGTTGGTCTTAGTAGGCAAATCTGAATTGGTACGTGCTAGTCATGTTTTATGCATGTTTTAAATACTAGGTTGTGTGCTATGATCCATGGATTTAAAGTTTAAAGTGTGAGCCACACAAGAAAAAAACATAAATGCAAGCGGGAAAAATAACTTCAAAATCCCCCCAAATCCTCAGAAACAGAGAACACGCTGCGAACGAGTGTGGAGTAGGAAAACATTCCCCTATTATGATTGTTGTACAATTTCGGTCATGACTACAGCTTGAGCCAGAGGTATCAGGTAATATTGTCCCCATACATAATGTCCCCATATATAATGTCCCCATATATAATGTCCCCATATATAATGTCGCCGGGGAAAAGCCACTGGCGACATTATATATGGTGACATTATGTATGCGGACGGGATGGTGGGACGACCCCTGCTTCCCTTGTAAAAAAAATAAAAATAATCGGAGGGTGCAGGGGTGTCCCCCGCATTTTCAATGTAATTATGTCTCTGCAAGAAACAGCGACTTTTTTCTCAGGAGACATTTTTGCGGGGACATTGTTACATGGAACTGAGCTATGTTGTGATCACTTATGCAGGGCAGTGTGTAGTCTTTTGTCTGTAGTTTGTATGGACTAGTCCGTAGGTAGGCCAAGGCTGCTGCCCGAGCCTCTACCATGAACCCCATTTTGTCCCACCCAGCGGGAACATCCCCTGCCACTAGACCAAGTGCCAAGGGCCATCAACCGCCCTGGCATGCACTCGGCAGAATACACACTGGCATGGTTTAACATGTGCTGGGGTTCAAGTGGGTGCCTCACACCCAGTGCTGGATTAAACCCTGTGGATGCCCCTAGGCAGTGGAAATGTCGCCCCCCCTCACAAATTATCTGCTTTACTTTGATCTGTTGTCGCGGGACCCCTAAAAGCAGTGGGGCACATAGGTCGGTGCCTACTTGGCCTAATGGGTAATCTACCACTGCTCACACCCCTCTTTCATGCGGTGCAGTCATGCCGTACCTGTGTCTCTGTCTGGCTCCATGGCACCCACCACCGCCAACGCCATGACTATCTTACCTAACCCAGCGGCCCTGCAGGTGAAATATGTAATCAAGCATACAGCACCTAGATACCTCAGGGTTAAGTGCTCTCTACAAATAAATAAACTAAACGAAACTAAAACTGTTTTTGCAGGATGTGGCAGACCACAATATGCCGTGGAGAGAAAAAAGCCATTACTGGAACTTAGATGCTGCAGAATCCTGCCTGAAACCAAAGCACATGGGGGTGAATACATTTGCCGCTAGTTATTGGGAGGCTGGTATGAGGCTCGGCAGAGCCCGGCTCTGGCACTGTGCCCTGGTCAGCCCAGCCCACTTAAACCCCTGCTTTCATGCTTAAGATGATGATGGAAAAAGGTACTCAACTTCTTAACTCTGCCAGCTTTGCTTTATGACATAAAAGCAAATGAACTGGCATTATTGTCGGTTATCATCTCCTCAGGCAGCACTGACCCACTCTTTGTGGACGTTGTAACGCTGCTGCTCCTATTAGGCCTTTTTATGTAATTGTTGCATTAAAAGAGCTGTATCCAAAACGGTTCTTGTGTATCACAGCAACACGCTGATGCTTAAAAATTCAGTACTCAAAAAATTGAACTGGGAGAACCCAAAGGGCCAATCTACCGTGGAGTGGTCTTCTACCTTAGTTCTGGGAAAATAAGACCAATCGTAAATAGAAAAGGTGTAACCAGAATTATCAACAGTTATCCCTCATCCAAGAACCTTAAGATAAAAGATCTCATCAAATGAGAAAAAATGCATGCTTAGTCATAAAAAACAAAAACTCTAAGAACATATACAATTATAACAATGACAAAAAACATATTTCTAAAAATAGAGGATCAGAGGTTAAAATGCATCAATTATTGACGAAACCTCAAGATTCTGTCCTTTCTTTTGAGGTTCAGACCTAATGAAGATCTCTAGATTAATTTCACTACCTGGTGTAACTCCAAATCATAAACTCAACATGTTTCAGTCCTCTCTATCGTGGTGGGACTTTCATCAGCAGTAGTCATTTCATTATTAGAGTCATCAAGAACTATCACAAAGTCTTCTTTTATTGAAGCACCAATCAACTATCTCGGGGCATAACTGGGCACCCTCGTGCAGTTGGTCCCTCGAAGGAGTACCGGTCCGGTAATGAACGAGTTATATGGAAGGTACACTTTCTTCCACACGGTCCTGTTTGGAAACAGTTGTTCAGTGTGTGGCCATCTAGAGCAATTAAGGAATCGGATGGTCTCACTGCTATGGGCAGGTACCCCTCAGTCGCGATTCGTCTAGTGTAGAGGGACCGGCATAGACGATTACAAGCTTGTATCCGTCCACTGTCTAAATGAATTGGTCCAAGGCCCCTTGTGTGGGGTTTTAGTTCATATGGTCAATTATGTCCTGTCATTACAGCTGGGCCCTGAATTCTCAATTCCGTCCTCGTTGTTCCGTGCTGCTGTCTCTACAGACTGCAGGTCAGCTGCTGCTGTCTCTACTGACTGACTGAAATATGTTTTTGTCATTGTTATAATTGTATATGTTTTTAGAGTTGTTTTTTATGATTAAGCATGCACATTTTCTCATTTGATAAGATCTTTTATCTTAAGAAGCTTAACAAAATGTATATTTTTTGAATGTCATTCATAGAGTTTTTGGATAAAGGGAAAACTTGATAATTCTGGTTTCTACTTTTCTGCTTAAAAATTCAGGATAGCGTCTTATTCCTATCTCCATTACATATGGAGTACAGTCTGTACTGTACAGAGCACCAAATCAGGTGGGAAAAGTCGTTTGGGATCAGTAAGCAGGGAGCAGTAAAGCAAGGCGTAAAAAATGAAAGCGTGACCGATCCTGACACCTTCCTTTACTACTTCGGGAGACTTTTTGAAAACTGAGTAGGAGCACGAAGAAGAAACGACGTTTCCACCGGAAGCAGAAATAACGTTTCCGCCGTGCATCCCTGCTCGTCTTCAAAGAGCATAGTATTGAAGGCCAGCATGTATCTCCCTGCTGGTGTTGAATTAATGGGTTTCTATGGCATCCGCTGACTTTTTTCAGTCAGAATACTTTATAAATGCCATCAGCAAAGCGTTATTTGCAAGCGATAGTTACGCTTTTTACAAAACGGTCACTAAAATGAAAGAGTAAAGGCGATCCCACCACCTCATTGCACTCCGCCTGTCAATGCTGGCGAAGATGCTCTGGAGTCCTATGGAACCTGCAGGCTTTTTGCACCTGCTTAAAGCTGGCAGAATCCATGAGAATCGCTGTGAATCCCTATAGATATATGTGGCGGGAGGCATTTGTGATTGCTTTCATTATGTGGAGGGGATGCACCGAAATCGGCGACCGCCGGTCGTAGAGGGCCCTCACTACAGCAGCATGCTTTGCCAGTCACAGACTTGGGGAAGACGCCAAGCCCCGCACGTCACTGGGGCAGTGCATGCTCTGCTTTTCCTGAAACCTTTTAGCCCCATTTTGGCACAGATCCGTATGAAAAGCCCCCCCGCCGTGTGTAATTTTAATGCAGATGGAGAGGCTTGGGACCTCATGGATTTGCTCCTGAAAGATAAACTTGGCGCCTTTCAATATTTATAGAACTCTTTCCCACTTCTCAAAGTACCAACCAGCAAGAACGTCATTTGAGGGTGGCTAGGGGTCGCAACTGCTACTATTGGTGGTATCAGACTTAAACCAAGGACCAGCTCTATATCTTCATTGCACATGTCGGAGTTTGTAATGTATTTAGACTACAAAGGACAAGGAAGAAATACTAACAAACGAAATACATGTATACTTTTTGTATTATCCAGCCCACAAAAACTGATCACTGAAAAGTAGTACGTGCTCTATAAAGCTAACTTTGTAGCTGCGTAATAGAAGCAAACAGTTGAGGAGGTCAGAGTTTTACAATAAAAAACATGATGCCGGTCCGACCCCATGAATCACACTTTTCCCATTGAGGAGTTTGCCTAAAAAAAAATCTAAATAAAACAGGGACCTGCCTGTGTCCAAAGGCTGCCCTGTAGGTGGGAGTAATGTGGTATTCAGGTTTCTCATCTGTGCTTTAAGGATTACAACGATTCAATGTGTAGTGCGTAGCTATCAGGACTGATTTACAAAGCTTTTTTCAATTATAACACACTTTTGTAAACCAGGCCTATAGCCTTTTCAAAAACCTGTATGGTTACCAATGTTTTTATATTGCTTGTGTGTAGATCGGATATATGGTCAGTCTATCTCATGTTTGCTTTTCATTTATGTTTTTCTAAAAAGAATAATTGCCATCAATGTTTGATTGGATACATTATTATTAATATTAAGGTATTTAATATAGCTTCGGAAAGTAACGGAGCACTTTACAGTTGCAGGGGGAACACAGTGAAGGAAGCAGAGAAACAAGGTGGGGGGCTAACAGGGAAGGGGGGGCTGGGCAGTCTCGTAGCAAGGGATGTACAAGCAATCAGGGGAGGAAACAGTGTGCAGCAGACCCCCCCACATGCTACTCATTGAGTCACCTTCATTAAACTCAAGAGTGCATATCTTTTTACTAGTCTTTGTATGTTTTACATAATTCTTTTGAATATTGTTGAAGACAAACACTTCAGCCGTTGCCCTTATTAGCAACAGGTATCAGGCTCAGCTTGATTTCATTGCAATGCAAGAAAACAAGTCAGGCCTAGTAACTGACCAGCTTGCTCTCGCGGCCACTATTCACACACTTGTATATGATTTTCACTTGCACGATAACTACTAGCTACATTTGTTACACACCAGATCACGTTCCAGCACGGTTCCTGCTGTATTTCATCCCTAAAGATGGCCATATCCCAGGAGAAGGGTCGGATTGGCCCATCTGCCACTTGGCCCGTGGGCGGGCCGAAATCATGTGTAGTCCCTGGGGGCCGGTTTCTGTCCACGCCTGAGCCGGTTAAAAAAAAAGTAAAAGTTTGAAAAAATATATAATAATAATTTTGAAACAAAAACAGCACTCACATCGGCATAATTCATCAAAGCAAGGTAACAGATGTTACCTTGCTTGATAATTGATTTTCATGCATGATGTCTGCATCATTAATTATGATGCATGCATCGTTCACATGCTGCTGTAGCATGCAGCTAACTTTGCACCAGACCTGCAGATGAACTTAACTGGTATGCTGTTAAATTTCAGTTACCAGTTAAATGGTATCCACTACAGAATAATTGCTAATTCTTCTATAGCCGATATGATAGCTCAGTGGGTTGAGCGCTTGCTGCTGCGATGTGTGTGTGATCTGCAGGTTGCAGGTTCGAATCCCAGCAAGACCATTTCAGCCTTTCATCCTTCTGAGGTCGATAATGAGTACTGACACTGGTTGGGTGATATTGGGCCTCATTACACAGAAGGCGGTAGGGGGTTAACGGGGCCGGTAGAGCTTGCAAGCAGACCAGGATGCAAACAACGGGCCTGTCATTAACGGGCATGTTGTTTGCATCCTCCCTATTCCCATTGAGCCCAAATGGGAATGGGGAAGTACCGGATCCGGGATCCCTGAATGGGGAAATACTGGGCCCTCCAAGGTCGGAATGACCGGGTATTTCCCTATTCAGGGAACCCGGTACGCGGAATTGGGGTAGCCATGCCGCAAAAAGCGGCATGGTTACCTCCAGGGTCGTAATAAGGCCCATTGTGTGCGTATTTTTTCTATAAAAAAGAGATCAAGCGTATCTGCTATACAATAACATATTATCATTTGGCCTTGGACGTGGGCTTGCATTCATAGTAATTTGACAATATGGATATATACACACAGATATTAATGATACATATGGTGATCCATTCTTGTATGAAATGTTGATCACATTAGTGAAATCATAACCATATTTTTCATAGTGTACTTAGGAACAATGCTATTTGATGCCACTTCTTGTTTTGTCA
This sequence comes from Ambystoma mexicanum, assembly GCF_040938575.1. Taxonomy (NCBI): domain Eukaryota; kingdom Metazoa; phylum Chordata; class Amphibia; order Caudata; family Ambystomatidae; genus Ambystoma; species Ambystoma mexicanum. The sequence continues at coordinate 1,096,622,236 of NC_090929.1, forward strand.
AGGGGTGAAAGGTCGTGTTTCATCACTTCCCGGGATGTCAGTTTCGGTGGGGTCAAATAACATCACTTCCGGTGATGTCATCAGAGGTCAAGGGTCATGAGGTGAGGGGTGGGCCACTTTTATGAGGCGAGGGGTGGGCCACTTTTTCTTGGGTGTCCAGGCCTATTTCTTGTTCCAGTCCGACCCTGCCCAGGAGCGCCTCGACCTTCCTATCTAACCTGGTTACATGGCTTTCTGTCCATAGAGGGGCGTCCCTGCATTCCTGCTGCAGCGGGTCATGGGGCTCTTACTGGAAACATCTGCCTACTCGCATACTTCTATATCGCACTCTACACTTTCTCACGCATTCCAAGCAGAGCCATGCTCCTGGGGCCTGCTGGCTTCGAATCGCACAGCCTCATGAGCGTCACCGCTTCGGAGTGCCAACCAATCAGAGTGCGTGATGACGTTGCATTCGCGCATGCTACCGGTGTTCGTTCGTAATAACAAGCATGGCATTTCATGCATTGGGAATGGGAGCTCATTCAAATCTGCTTGCACCGCACTTTCTTTGTAAGGTTCCAAAGTTATGCATGGAAATGGACTGCGTTCAAGTGCATTTCACAAATGTTTTCTTCTGCATGATTGGCCTGTTTTGTCAACAAATTTTGAGGCTGCTGCTTCATCTGTCTGTGAACCCTCGTCTGATTTAGAAAGTCGTAGCACGTGAGTGATCAAGTGCACATTTGACTGTTACTGGTACCTGCTACAGGCGTTTGCCACATGGTACTGTATTGATCCACGCCGGGGATATAAATATTGCTGAACACCATCTGTTTTAAAATAAGTCCATCCTCCCTATTAGATGAGCAGCACATTCTGTTGGGTCCATAACAAATCGCTTCACTCCCAAGAGTTGACAATAGGGTTATTTATGTATGGTCTAAGGATGATGGAAACTGAGGGAGTGCAAAATGGTATTGCTGTCAGTGGGGTTAAGGTAGAGATTTGTGGGCGTTTCACCACAGAGCCGCTGGTCCTCATTACGAGTTTGGCGGTATTCCAGTGGTAAGTCATCTGGAATAGAGCCAAATGGAATTAGTGTTACCGCCACGTGCTCTGACAGATTTATCTCTGGATTACAAGTGGTTGTAGGCAGAGTTAGTCCCCACTTTTTGGAGTCCATAGGACTCCATGGGGATTTCAGCGGAATTACTCCTGGTGGTAATTCTGCCTTTTTCGGTAGAATGTTGGAGGACTTACCTCCAGCACGATGCTGGAGCTAGGTCCTCCAGCCCAAGTCCTAACTCAGTATATGGCGCAGCGGTATAAGTGGTGGTAATTCAGTTACCACCAATTTTATACCACTCCACCATACTCGTAATGAGGGCCAGACATTTTATTTTTGCTTGGATGTTGTTCATCCATTAAAAGTGCCAGGCTATTATACAAGTCTATACAAAAAGGACGAGCATACTCGTCCTTGGCACTTAAGGGGCTAAAAAAGCAAGTAGTTGTCATTAGTTCCCGATCATATTCTGAAAATATTGTTGATGTATTTTTGCCAGAAGGTGTATCCCATCCTTGGGCACTAAATCTAGGGGTGCACCAAGCCTCAGCTTTGAATAAGTATCCAGCAAATTCCAGCTGAGAAAAGGGTACTCTGATCCAGCCAGACAGTTTCCTGCTATTTGGAGTAAGCACAATACTTTGGTCCTGATTCACAGAAGTGCTTTATAATGGCGCAATCCCATAGGAAAACGCTCTGTTACTCAGGCCCATAGTCGAATGTAACGTAACAACTCAGAGTGTCACATATGGAGTTTAGATTTGAAAAGGGAATGGAATTAAACATATTCTGGCAGCAATCCTTATTAAATTTGTGAATTGGAGAAAAGGAGAAGTGATGATGAGAGTAATTTGTTCCTATAGGAGATGCCCATGGAGAAATGTAAAGAATTCACAGCAGGTAGTGGACACCAGCATGGCTGAGGTAGTCATATGTGAGGCAGACATACATTTCCCCGCCTTAATAGTCTTGCAGCGGAACCTCATACCGGGACATCCCCCATGTTCCACTGTGGGCCAGGCTGGCAGAGGGAGTGCAGAGGGACAGGTGTTTGTATGGGACAAAGTCAGAGAACTTTTCTCTTTTGGTGAAATTGATAGAACAGACGTTTCAAATCGGACGTCTTTCCAACTGGCAGGCTGCCTCTTCCAGGTCAATAGGGCCTTTACATGTCAGGCAGTGCAAGAGGTGGACATTGCCCAACCCACATTGGCCTCTTGGAAGAACGTGCTTTTGGGCAATATCTCCAATCACGTAGGCCACTCTGCCTCAACAGAAAATGCGCGAGGGTTGACAGCTTTTTTCTGTGTTCGTTTTATTTATTTGTATAGCCCACCTTAACCCAGAGGTATCTGGGCACATTTGACAGTTACAGAAGTTACAGATATACAGGTCATGGAATACAGGATTGCAAGGAAGTACAATCAGGCAATAATCAATTACAATAATTACAGGTATGCAGGGTTATGGAATGCAGAATTGCAAGAATATACAGGCAGGCAGTAATCAGGACAGGTAGTTACGAACGGGGTACAGGCATGGGATTGCGGATGGAGGTTCAGGGATTGGTAGTAGGCAGTGAAGTCAGTAATGGGTTTTCTTTCGTGTTAGTCCATCTTGGTAAGCCATTTGATTGAGTTACTTTTGAAGTTCCGGAATGGCTTGGTAATTTTTAATGAGAGAGGAAGCGAGTTCCATAGCTGTGCAGCCATGACTGGAAAGCTAGTTCCCCCTGACTTTTGAAGTTTGTATCTTGGGACTGTCAGGCCTACGGTGATCCGAGTTGATGATCTGAGGTTACATTTTTCCATTAAGTATAAGGGGCTGCATGGTGCAGAGATTTATATGTGAGGGAAATAGTTTTGAGTTGGATTTTATCCTTGATTGACAGCCCTTTATGCTGTTTACTTGTTTCTGATATGTGAGCTCTCCTTGAGATGCTCAGAGCTGTCCTTACGGCGTTGTTTTCCAGAGTTTGTAATTTATTGAGCACATATTTGCTTGCTTCTACGTAAAGTCTGTTACAGTACCCAACTTGGACAATATTAACACTCTGGCGAGGGTAATGCAGCTCTCTGTAGAAAGCAGCGGTTTGCACGCCCTGATCAGTTTCCCTGTATAGGCAGTTGCCGAGGCTGTAGCGTTTACTTGTTTATGCAGGTTCAGTGTGGGGTCAAGATAAAAGCCTAATGTTTTTACCTCTTTAGCCACTGGGATCATATTTCCATCAATGTTGAAGGTGGTGTAGCATGCATTCAGTTTGTTCAGGTTGTCTGTGGAGCCTACAATCAACAGCTCGGTTTTATTGTCATTCAGACAGAGGAGGTGAGAGGCCCTCCATGCCTGAATGATTAGATAGATTTTGTTGGACATCTGCTGCTGTTGTGAGATGGAGGGTTGAAGCCATAGTTCCCAGCATACTCTAGCGTAGTGAGAAGGAGGTGCAATACCTGGGCGTGGATTGAGGGCCTTCTTAGAGCGTGTAGGTTTTTGCCAGATACGGTCACATGCCAGGCTTTCCCACCTGTGCCATTACCCCTGTTCCAACACTGTTTACCAGCTAATCGGGTAGGGAGTGGAGAAATGGAGTCTACTCACCTCATATTTACTCTCAACTTGTGTGCTGCATAAGCAGACAAAAACCTTCTATACATTTATGTGCTTTTTGTGGGGATTAGAACCCTGTTGCACGCTGGCGCTGTATCGGGTTATACCCGTTGTCCCGTGTTGGTACTTTAGGTCATTTTTCAATAATATTTTACACCTTATTGGCTTTGAGAAAGTGTTGTCTTTGTTGTGTCAGTTAGTCATTTAAGCTCATTGGTTAACATTGGTTGTCACCTGTGTGACATACATCCTGGTGTATATGTTGTTCAAAATGCAATCATGAGCTATGTGCTTTGGATTTAGGTGCCGACACGTGTTTCAACCAATGGTTTTTCTCAAGGCTGTGCATTTAGGTGAAGTGAGTGTTAATGTACAAAGTGATAGTGACATGTAGTTCCATTTACGTTGAACATTTAATTTGACTGGCGAGACCAATTGTAATTCATTGACATTGGGTACATGTACAGTGTACAGTTTTGAGGTATACCCATTTCAGTTAATGCCGTCAGTTTTTACACCATTGCATAGTTTTCACATCTTAGTCACATGTAGTTTATCAAGGTTAAGAGTTGTTTGCATCATTATTCGTTCACATATATAGTGCCATGCATATATCGAGCAATCGAGGCAGTTACATAATTATTGTTTCACGTGTGTTACCAGACCAATACATTGCATGTAATTAGCATTGAATTAAGTGGGAAGAAGACGAAAAAAAAGGGGGGAGAATTTGGTAAGTATCATATTTAGTTGTTAACTGTGACAGGTGAGCTGGGTGTAATGTGTGGGGATTGCTGACCAAGTTAGGGTAAATTCAGTGTCCCGTGTGGGTTTCTTGTCTGATTTCTTCTGGGTGGTTGGCTGGATAGCATCTAAGGGGGGAACTTTAGAACGTTGTAGGCTCCTTGTGGGATTGAGTGCAGTTGTGGCGCTGTGTCGGAAGGTGCTATCCTGCCCGCATATGGGTGGCTCGTGGTCATGTGCATGGGGTGCCCTTGTTGCCCCGTGTAGGAGTGAGTGTGAAGGTGAGTGCCTGGGGGGCTTTAGTGAGCAGCCAAAATCTTGGGTCCCTTGGGGTATTGGCGCAGTGTCTATTTTGCTATTGGCGGGCCCAGGGCATAATGTCTCGGGATTCGTGGCTAGGCTGTAGGTTCCGTTGTGTTGCTTGGTTGGCTTTCCAGATTGGGGGCTGCATGGTGAGACCACTGTGTGGTCCGTGGTGTGAGGTGCTAATGGTGCCCATGTGATCCTGGGATCAGGGCATCAGAGGAGGCAGATAGCCCCGTTGCAGGTGGACCATGGCGAGTGCCTCAGCGAGTAGGGGGGAATTGTGGTGATCCGTGCCTGGCATTAATAGAGGGAGTGGCAGTTGTACAGTTTCTGCTCATGTGAAATCCATGATGCATGGCCAGCGAGGGGCTAGTGAGGGGGGATCACGAGGCGTGTGTTTAATGTGCCTACGTGGTTTGGGGATCAGGTTGTGATGGGAGGCTGGTGGCCCAGTGGCAGGGTGAACTTGGTGAGTGCCATGTGCAGCTGGCAGCGAGGTGGGTAGCAGGAACGCCTGGCGTGTTCGGGGCAGAGTGGCGTTTACAAAAGTGTTCCATTTTGTAAAAACAGATGACCCAGGAAGGGGTCCTGTTTTGAGATAGTGAGGAGGGAACCAAGGGTGTGGGGAGGTGAACTTACCCGTGCCCGGTTGGGTTGAGTGCTTGCCGGCAGTCTCGCAGTGATCTGCTGAATAGCGATCCCAAGTCATGGTGGCTCAGTATGATATCTGAGATAGGGTGCTACTGATTGGCTGAAGGGCAGAGACCGTTTATTGGTTGGAGGCAATGTGGGTGGGGGACGGCTGTCATTGAAGGGATTCTGCTAATCCTCGGGATACATGGGATGAGTCATTCCTGTAGGGACTGTATACCTCTTGTAGTGCAAAATATGAAGCTGCGGCATGGTCAAGCGCATGTGGATATGTATCCCAAGTGGAGGGGGAGCTTGTCTACCACTGGCTTGGAGGTCAAGGTTGTGTAGCGTAGGTGCTTGCCCTTGTTGAAGGGGTTGGCAAATTTGCAGCCAACTAGACTACGTGGGGGGGGTGTACCCCTTGTGTGGCTTGCAGCTGCGTTCTAAGGGAGCTAGTCTACCACTGACTTGGAGGTCAAGGTTGTGTAGCGTAGGTGCTTGCCCTTGTTGAAGGGGTTGGCAAATTTGCAGCCAACTGGACTACGTGGGGGCGGTGTACCCCTTGCATGGCTTGAGGCTGAGTTCTATGGGCGGTTGTATTGTGCTGAAGGACAGTGTCACTAGATTAAGGCTCACGTAAGAGCATAGATTAATATGGAAAATACCTGCACAAAAAACTAAACTGTTAGTTTTGCCAATGCTTGTTTTTATTCTGCTCGAACAGGAGTGTCAGTGTTAGTTGCAGCATACTGCTGAGTAGGACCACATTAACCTTTAACTGTCCTTAAAATGTGTACATACATCTAAAAATATGAGTCCGACTGACAAGGTAGTATTATTTTGGCTATAAACCTTTATTCAAATAAAGAAAAGAACCTCTTCTCTCCATATTTCTACAGGGGATTTCCCTACCTCAACCTAGAATAACTTGGGTGCTCATCAGGATGTAAAACAAAAATCAGAACACTGTCCTCTGTCCAAAGCAACTACTCTATCCCTAGTGCTAACAAATCAAGAAACAAAGGGTGCAATGAACTTCTTATGCAAGCCACCAGGAGAACGGCTCCCTTCTGCTGGCGAAACGATCCAGTCTTGGGTTGACTTAACAGCAGTCTCTTGCAGTCGGGTGTGATTTACCAAATATACTTAAACCAGGAGAATGAGTCACTTATCCTGGTATATCAGGAAGAGTTTTGGACACTGTCCCTCGGTAGGTCTTTGTACAAGTTTTTAGGAGTCTCTTCACTTCCTCCCAAGGACTTGCAAACAACAGAGTTAAGGCTTTATCAATTCTTTTTCTTTTTGCTGGCACTTTATCTGGACTTTTTATATTTACCAAATGCGCGTAGACTAGGAGAATGACTCCCTTCACCTGGTCTATCTGAAAGGGTGTTGAAGACTGTCCCTGGATAGTCCTTTGAATTTGAACAAATCTTCAGAAGTCTCTTTACTTCCTCCCAAGGATTTGTGAACAATGGTGTAAGGGCTTTACCCACTCCTCTTCTTGTTCTTACTGCTGATACTTTATCAGGACTTTTTCTAGCTTGACTATTGAGGAGACCACTCCCTGACAGTTCTTTGTCGTTTTGGTAATTTCACACATATGCTACGTTTCCCACTGTGACAAGGGCATTCACTCTTGAGATTTATGGTTTCTCCTTGTCACCACTGTGATGGGGGAGTTCACTCCTGAGGAATACTTGACTATTGGTTCTCTGGGTATCATTACAGTGATGAGGGAGGTCACTCTCGAGGAAAACTTGACACTTGGTTCTCTTGGTATCACTAATGTGATGAGGGAGATCACTCCTGAGGAATAGTTTTCTCTTGGTTCTCTTGTTATCACTACTGTGGGAGATCATTCCACATGAATACTTGACTCTTGAAGCTATGTGTATCACTACTGTGATGAGGGAGATTACTCCCAAGGAATACTTGACTCTTGAAGCTTGGTGTATCACTACTGTGACAAAGGAGGAAATCACTCCTGCAAAATACTTGACTCGAAGCTCTGTGTATCACTACTGTGATGAGGAAGATAACTCCTGAGAAATACTTGACTCTTGAAGCTCTGTGTATGACTACTGTGATGAGGGAGATCACGCCTGATAAATATTTTACTATTGAAGCTCTGTGTATAACTACTGTGATGAAGGAGATCACTCCCAAGGAATACTTGACTCTTGGTTCTTTGGGTATTACTACTGTGATGAGGGAGATCACTCGAGAGGAATACTTGACTCTTTGGGCTCCCTGGACCCAACCTGGCTTTACTGCAACTCCTGTTACCTGTATTTTCACTGGCGAGTGCTACCGGTTCTTCCTGGGGTCTCAGGTCACTGTTGGTTTGGCACATGCTCAGTACATCTTCCTGCTTTCCTCCTCTCTGGTCTGTGCGCCTCGGTGGAGCTGTTGGTGCAGAGGTTTCAGCGTGTTTTATGGGCCACACAGTTCTCTTCAGAGAGGCCATGCCACAGCTGCATTCTTCCTGCTTCTGCAGTCACTTGGGTTCCCTCCGGCTTGCGTAATTCCTTTCGGCCTCTTCTTCAGAGACCGACTGTCCTCAGGATGGACGCCAGCTTCCCTCACTTCTCTTCCTGCTACCGAACACCCTTAGTCCTTCCTAGGCCTTTACTTTATACTGCTGGGCCTGCCCCAGCCTAGCATGTAATTGTTGTCAAAACCTCTGAAGTTATCATCATGCCACCTAGTGGCCACCTCGTCACAGTTTTCGGATAATACTTTGTACTGTTGTTCTGTATGTTTCTTTGGTTCTTCCTCATCTCAGTACTATCTGGTTTTGCAGATGCAATAGTAGACTTCACAATAACACAGAGTAGTAGTTTTAGGTTTGAAGGAGTCAACAGGGCCATAGCTTCTGGGAACAAGGGTTTAGGGAGATCTTTCACAGGACGGGAGTGCTTATCCCCATGAGGGGAGTCTCTCCCTTTGAGGCCCTCCTGTTTTTTTTACCTCCCCTAGGGGAACTATTAGGTAGCATCCTCACCTCCCCAGCCTCACATGGTAGGGCTCCTCTCTGGAGAGAAGTGACGAGAATCGGTGAACCATCACAGTATACACACACACACGTATTCTAATTTGCACTGGAGATTAGCACATATGACTATAGCACGATTATTACATTTATTTTGGAACCCAAATCACTGAATTCTAAAAAAATGCTGTGCAAACATTTATATATGTGTGGACCACAATGGAGTGTGCAATAGGGTGTCCACTCAAGGATATCAGTGTCACTATGATTGGTTAATCTGTACAGTCAACAACCAAATAAATATATATATATATATATATATATATATATATATATATATATATATATATATATATATATATATATATATATATATATATATATATATATATATATATATATTACATGGCCACGGTAGTGGCCATGTAGTTATGGTTAAGTTGCTGTTTCCATAGGAAGAGCACTTTTTGGGCGGCTTATAACTTCGCTCTCCCTGGACGGATCCTCACTAAACTTTGCAAAAAAAGTATATGGGTCACTCTGAATATTTTCGCAAAGTTTGGTGAGGATTCGTCCAGGGGGGGCAAAGTTATAAGGGGGGTCCCAAAACTTTTTTTTTCCCATAGACTGAATGGGAAAAAACTTTGCGCACCGCCACAGGCCAAACCGCTGGACGGATTTACACCAAATTTGTGGCAGGAGCGGGGGCTTGGTGCAAATTTGGTGTAAATCCGTCCAGTAGTTTTTTATAAAATGACCAAAACGTAAGGCAAAAAAATTAGTGATATCTCTGTTCGCTTCGCGGACGGACTTCCCTGTTCGCTCCGCGGACAGCACCCCGATTGGCCCATGGCCTTGCGTCATGTCTGCGGACATGCGACATGTTCGCTGATGGGACGGCGAGGGGCGTGGAGCGCGTCAGATTTTCTGTGGCGCCCGCCATCTTGTATTCGCCGTCGACCGCGTAGAGCGCAGTGAAACGTGGATAAAAAATTGTATTTAGTGCCGTGTGTTGGTGTATAAGAGTGTTTGGGGAGGGTGGGGGAGTATGAGATAGGTTCAATGTTTTGTTTTTTATGTGCTAGACGTTTTTGTTGCATTCGATTTGTCCGCGGAGAACACGGCTGTTCTGACATTTTGTAAATAAACTAAATGGTGGGGTGTTTAGAGGACGGAGTATGTGTCATTCTTGTTCGCAAGGAAGGTAAAAATTAGCTATGAACACTCGCGGTGTACTTAATTGTTCACAAATACACAAACTGGGGGTGTCCTCAGGACGCTGTCGGTATTGTAATCTGTCTAGTTGAATGTGTTCTAAGAACACTTGCGGTGTCCCGAAATGGTTGCAATTACACAACATGGGGGTGTTCTGAGAACGTTGTTTGTATTGTTCGTTGTCAGGGTGAAAGTGTTTTAAGACCACTCCTTTTGTCCGCTAATAGTACAATTTCCTATGGACGTCAACCGACTTTTTGTCCACTAAAGAAACGAAAAATCCGGCTGGTGTGCGCCGACATTATGTGATAATCCTACGACTGGCGCTATTGACCTGGCTGACTTGCTTTTGCGACACTAAATCCTATTTCCCGCCCCTAAGCCTGATATTATCAAAGCATTCATATTCCCCGCCTCTCTTCGTGACGTTACAGGGTGCGTCATCAAACGCGCCCAGTCCTCTGCAGTCCTAAGTGACTTTACACAGAACCCGGAAGACAACACATATTATGTCACAACACAGCGCGCCACAATTCGGAATATGAAACAGTGATTTAAAAGCAAACAGCAAGATTGTAAATTTTGTAAAGTACATTTATTTGACATCAAATGTTTAGAGAATATTCAGCAATTTGCATTTGTCTTTGTTGTCGATCCGCAAAAGTTCATGTTGAGGCACGCGATGTTCCTTTGCGGTACAGAGGGTGTTAGATCAGCTTAAAACTCAGTGCGCCACAATTCGGAATATGAAACTGTGGTTTAAAAGTAAACAGCAGGATTGTACATTTGGTAAAGTACATTTATTTCACATGAAATGTTTAGTGAATATTCAGCGATTTGCTATTGTCTCTGCTGTCGATCAGCAAAAGTTTATTTTGAGCCACGCGTTGTTCCTTTGCGGTAGATAGGCTGTTGGTTTATGATAAAAGCAGTAAATGGTCGCTCTGATAATCGGAAGGTTGCTCCAACAACGAGCCATTAGACCACCCTATTGGTTGGTATGTTGTTTGTAGCCGCTAGTACTGCGTAAGGGCATATTGGTCCTTGGCGATTGTCCCATAAAATGGTGAGGGTCATGAAGTTGCATATTTGGACCTGCACCTGGCAGTTGAAGACCCCATCCGCTGGAGTCTGTAAATCGTGACATAGGCAAAATGGGGCCACATACCTGTTTTAAAAAACATAAATTAGTCTCACCAGCCGATCTTCATTAAAAATCATCATTTTATTTATTAGGGCGTGAAACTATTTGCTATCGAAGATAGTGCAACGGAGTATGTTAATAATAAAATAATAATATTTTCCCATTCATATAGCGCTAAGAACCGTGAGGTATCTAAGCAGTGCTTGTTATTAACCACGGTGTGTGGTGCTCATTTATTGACCACGGAAGGATGAAAGGCTGAGTTTGGCCTTGCCGGGATTCGAACTTGTGATGTAAAAGCGAGCGTTGTACTCGCTGTGCCACTTGACAGGCTACAGTGAAGTGGCACAGCGAGTAGAGCGCTTGACCGCCTATAGACCAGTTAAATTATTTCTATTAACCCACCCTGTGTCGTCTGCCTTTTTCAGAGCCCTCTAAAACGACAGGGGATCAATTCGGCGGTGATAGTGCGCGGTAGAAAACATTATGCCACTTTCAACGAACAAGTTCAACTTGAGCGGTCTTTAATGCTATGCTATTGTAATTATATTTGGTATAAAATAATCTAAAGGGTTACTTACAGTACAATTGCAATTTCTATTGTCTACGAGTAGTGCAGTCCCAAAATACGACTCCGCGTGTGCGAACGATCTTTCGCATAGAGATATAATAAATAAAAGTGGTTTCATTTCAGAAATTTCATCCTTATCTTCTCTTACGTTTTAGCAACACTCCTTCAAGAGAAGTCTTTCATCACAATCTCTGTCTGTCATGGTCAAAACACAATACAACCTTATAGTCCGCTTCGTGAGCCTCTCCGGGGCCCGACAAAAAAATGGAAGCAGCTGACCTTCACTGTGAACGAGCATAAATTCTTACTTTGCAACATTCTGTGTAAAGCCATCTGTGAGAAGTTGGTTTTTGCATGCCATGTTTGTATATTGTTTGCGTGATATTAAAAAAAGTTTGTTTAAGGGACGTTATGGTTCTAAGTACAGCCGAAAGACCCCTGAAAATCGCAAGTTATGGTAAGCTATGAAAAATAACTCGCGCCACCACCGTGCACTGCTAAGACTAACAGGACATCAAAGATGACATCGCAAATGTCATTGATGAAATCACTGATGACATCACATGTGTATGTACTTTTCATGGAATTTGTGTACTAGGGATTTTTATTATAATGTTGCGAAAAAAGTGTCAAGGATATTGCAATAAATATCATACCGTTATTAGTGCTTTGAACGATGCATTGATATAAATAGCATTGTATTATGGGATTCTATCTAGTATAGTGAGCTACTGATGGAGAAACATAGCATTGTGTGCAGAGTACAAGATGAAAGTATAATATTTGTAATGTTAATATGTTGAATAATGAAATGATAATTGTCCTGAAATGTTCGAAAATTCACAAAATGGGGGTGTTCTGAGGACGTTATTCGTATTGTGTGATTGCTTAGCTGTATGCAATGAGGGAATGGCACAGAAAGTAAAGTGGACGCCATCCGCGGACACCGCGGCTGTTCGTGGACAGGGCGTGCTACATCCGGGTTTTTCCAGGAAATCCAACATGGAAAGAAGACTGTACGGATCAGCCAATCAGATGTCAAGGTTGTGGATTTGTGTTGAAAGAGACTGTGTGTAGTGAAGATGGCAGAAGTGGAGAAAGTCAGGGTGTTGGTGCTCGGAGATATGTTTGTGCATGGTTTACAACAGTACGCTCAATGCAGGCATGTTGCAAAGAACTTTGATGTGAAAGGAGTGGAGGTGGTGTGGAGCACTGTGCCTGATTGCAATGTACAGGGAATTGTACAGGTTTGTGAGGATATGACCACGATGAACAGTCCGCATGTGGTAGTTTTGCACTATGGTGCTTTCCATTTGGGCAACGTCAGTGCCCCTACTTTGTTGGCTGATTTGGAACGCTTGGTTCAAGCCGTAATGAAGATCCTTCCAAATGCGGAAGTAATTTTTTCTGGATTACTACCTAGGGCAATATGGGACAATAGTTCAGTTTTTTGTCCTCAGCAAAACATTGCTAGGTGTGTCATCAACCGAGGCATGTGTGCCTTCATGCTTAGAGCTGGTATGTTCTTCTGTAATAATGAGAATATTGATGCCAGTAATGCTGTTAATTTTAAAGAAGATGGCATTTCTTTATCTGTTACGGGAAATGCCTTTCTATTTTGGAATGTAAGGGTTGCTTTGGAGAAGGTTATGTGAAGATTTTAGGAGTAAAGTAAGAAAAAAAAATACAAAATAACAGGTGTCTGTCAAGCATCTGTAAAAAAAAAAACGGCTCTTTTCAGAGCCAACTTCAAAGGGGAAATGGGGCACACTATTTAAATTTACATTCACCACGCTCAGATTTTCGATATGTCCGCAGACATGGCGGTAGTCCGCGGACATGAAAATCACTACGAGGGGGTTAGTATGTTCTATGTTACATGTATATGAAGTCAGGGATATTATGGTTAAGTTGTGCTACTAAAAACCTATGAAATTCAGTGAAAAAACTTTGTTGAAGGGACGTTATGGTTAAGTTGCGCTACTAAAAACCTATGAAATTCAGTAAAAAAACTTTGTTAAAGGGACGTTATGGTTAAGTTGCGCTACTAAAAACCTATGAAATTCAGTGAAAAAACTTTGTTAAAGGGACGTTATGGTTCAAAGTAAAACCGAAAAACCCCTGAAATTCGGCAGTTATGGTAACATAAGCAACCATAACTCGCGCCACCGTGCACTGCTAACACTAACACCCAGGACATCAAAGATGACATCACAAATGTCATTGATGACATCACTGATGACATCACATGGCTGGCTCTCCCTTTTTATCCTTTACTGACATATCGAAGCAACATAGTTTTCTTCAGTACCAGTCAGGAAGTAAAAATTGAAAAGGTACTATATTTGTAGACTTAGGGTCAAGTCACATCATATGAAACATATACATAGCGGAAGACACAGGCGTGAAAGAGAGCAATCCTTTCTGTGCATGAAGATAATCATTAGGGTTATCAGCACTTTCTCATAGTTTTATTTTTATTACTCTACCTTCCCAGTATATGCTCATATTTGTATACATTATACTCACTCCCCTTTCCTTTGGGTGCAGTCACATCATGTGATACACATACATATGGTAAGTAGCAGCTTTGAAACAGAGCAATAGTTTCTCTGCATAAAGACAATCAGTTAGGTTATGAACTCTTTCTGCTACTATTTCTGCTTTTTGTTTACTTCACTGTCCCTGTATATACTCATATTTGTATGTGTTGTTGTCTCTTTGTGTTTTGTCTGTAATAATTATGTATTAAGTGGGTTTTATTATCTACTTATTACATGTTTCACAGTACGCAAAACTCTGATAAGAAAGCAGTTATTTCAGTATTCAACATGGCAAGATTATGAATATGGCACCTTCATCATGTATGCTGCAAAGTAAAACTGATATGTTTTACTTTGAATCATAACGTCCCTTTAACAAAGTTTTTTTATACTGAATATATATATATATATATATATACAAATATATACATATACACATATAAATATATATATTTTTTATTTGGTTACGAATAAAATCATGTTTCTACACATGCTAAGCTCATGCTTATCACAAAGTTAGAACTTGCTTTAGGAAATGTATTGCAGCAGTTATCCAATGATTCCGACCATATGAAGTCGTAATCAGTTGCCACACCCCTTCAACAGGCACAGAATCATACTGTTAGAAAAAGTGACCAAAATAATGAAGACAATTACCCTTCAAACCCGGACAATGCATTAAGATGTGTGGTAAGGTTTCCACCTGTTCAGACTTGCAGCAAAACCTACAAGTTCTTTGGTCCCTAGAAGTCTTAATTCTGGCACCCAAAATTTCATGAGTAGGTAATAAGTTCAGCCTCAGCCTCATTACCTGGGTACGCCCAAAGCCATTCGGGGACCGATTCAGGTAAGCCGGACAGACACACAGGGGCCTTGCATCAATTAGTATGTCTGCATGTAAACAATAGGATCTCACTTTCTCGATAGTGTAGATCCAATCCATCTCTCTCAGTTTTGTTTTCAGTTTGCCAGGGTGCTACAGAACCAACTCTCTGCAAATGCAGCAATCCTCGCGAATGTTGTCGCATTGTTTCTCCCATTAATTTAAGGAGGCCCAAGATTTATTTTCCATTAAGAGCTTTAATTCCCACAGATTAAGCCCCCCTCCGCACACCATATGTTCCTCAGTAAAGAGAGATTTTTCCAAAGGATTTAGAATTTAATGGAGGACAGACCCAACTCATAGCGGATTACTGTTGCTGGTACTCCATTGGGTAACTGCAACATCTTCCTCCAAAACAATACTTCCAAGGCGTCACAATCCAAAAGAATTGGAACCCCCAAATGAAATTCAGAACTGGTATCAGGGAGAAGTCACCAGACCTACAGTTTATTGCAGATACCTGGGCCTCCAGCTATGTCATTTTTAATCGATAATGTCTCTGTAATTCAATTTTATTGTGAAGCTCAAACGAACGGATTCCCAAGTACACAACATTGGGTACTCTCTCAAGGGCTGCACCACTAAGGAACCAATTAAAATTCTTGTACTTCTGCTTCATCCCTGGCCCCAAGAGAAAAATCTTAGATTTTAACATATCGATTGTAAATTTGTTCTTACTTGCGTATGCTTCCAATGCATCCGATTTATGTTGGAGCCGTATCGGGGTGTAATCAAACAAGGCTAGATCGTCAATGTACAAAAGGTAATCCAATCGAGAATTAGAGAGGCACAGGGAGAAGCTACGGATGTTACAAAAGATTTCATTGATATCCGAGATAAATTAATGAAAAAGTAACAGGGCTAAAACATAGCCTTGCTTGAGGCGGCGCATGGTCTCAATTACACTCGATAACCTGCCCTGACTGTTAAGCCTCACCCTAAGTGATGTGTTTTTATGCAGAGCCACGATTATCCCAAGTAGATTTTCTGGGCAACCCCACTGCCTCAACTTGCTCCATAGAAGGCACCTGTCCTCACTGTCGAAGGCCATGGAGAAGTTAATCAGAGCTGTATGCACAGTTCCTGATCTTCCTGTGGCCTCCTTCTTCAGCAACCCAACAAGGAAAGTGTTAGCATTGGTACCGGTTCCCCTTCGCAAGCCTGTCTGAAGCAGGTCTAACCTACCCACAGTCTTTGCCCAAGAGGCCAGGTCTCTCAAAACTAAGGAGGCAAAACCCTTAGCAGGAATATCTAGAATTGATCTTGGGCACTTTCTGGGAATAGGGACTAAAATAGACTCTGAGCATGAATCTGGCAGATAGCAAGATGATATAACTTCCCTAAAGATAATTCCCAGGGCACGAGCCCATAGCTTTGAGTCTAGTTTCAGGACAGCGTTGGACAAGCCATCAGAACCTAGAGTCCACCAGTTGTTACTGCGGTTGATTATAACAGCAACGTCTTCCTCAGAGAAGACCAAATGCCAGGAACCCATTGGCAGTTTAAATTGCTATAACATTCATGAGTGTCCAAGTTTGTTTAGCAAAGTAAATAAATCAGTACTACGGACTTGCTCTAGACGTATGCTCTGTTGTGCATTTTGAACATTAGCTGTGTTGAGGGAAGGCCCTGACTAAAGAGGCACAGAGTTCCATTCTAAATAACATCGCTCATAAATGACTGCTCCGCCACTGATATCACTCTGCCAAGTAGTTAAATGTTTCCAAAATTGATATTACGTGTTAGCAGCGGCATTATGACATTACCACAGGAGGTCATTACTTCTGGAGGTAATTCCAGTGGAAGTCAATGCTGCCATAATTATTTACCAATAGAGAGAAAACTACATTCAGTCAAACCCATCTTTTTCTTATTTTCTGCAATGCCATGGGTACCGCTGCTCTATAAAATGGACCTGGCGCGGTAAATATCACCAGTCATAAAATATGCAAATGTACGAGGTAGGAGGGTGGTCAGTGCAGAATTCCTCTTTTGGCTCTTTCAGCGTTTTGAAGGAACACATCAAACCCACTTACTGGAAGCACCGCCCTGCAGGTGAGACAATATTTAAGACCATATCAGAGCTGAATTATTTTTAGAGGTAATTAGCCCAGTTTGAAGACATTCTATTTTATTATGATGGGCTTTGCCAGTGGTGATGCATTTAGCACTGTTGATCATTTATTTACCACTGATGGTAAGATTACCTCCAATGTTAATTTGGCAGACAGGACTTTGAAGTGCAATTAATTATGTAATAGCGTTACGGTCCAATAGGCATCTCAGAGCTGTGCAGTATTTTTCTGTTCTATAATTGGGTGTATTTGACCTCTGTTAAGATTTACACTTTCCAAAAGAGGTAGCATTACCACCCTTGAAGAAATAAGGGTGTCAGACTGGAAGCCACTCGAAACGCACACCAAGCGGGAGTCTTATTAGGCCAGCAATCTTGTGGGCCAACATGAAGCATAGGAGCCCTCGTGAGTGCACAGATATAAAGTAATACATGGAATGGATTATAGTGACTTTTTCAACAGTCACTATTTCGAAATACAAATATGTCGAATCAAAATTGGCGATTTTTTTGTTTTTCAAATGCCTTTTTTAAAAATATTATTTTTGGGGGGATTCCCCACCAACTCCCCCTTTTTTAAAAAAAAAAAACATCTTTTTTTGGCCAACTAAACAAAACTGAACCCTTCAAAATAAAAAACAAGAAATTCAAAAAAAAAAATTCGACACTTTCGATTCGACATATTTGTATGTCGAAAAAATGTTTTCGACATGACCGGATACGACGTGAAATGCTGCCACGCGAATGACAACTGTCAGTGTGATACGTGTGAGGCACCTGTGTTCCGTGCACCAGAATTTAGGCATGAGCTAATTGTCCAGACAGATGCACCCATTGTTATCATATTGGCATTTCTGGTTCAGCCAACCGAAAAGGTTAAAGAACTTGCAGTGACTTTCTTTTGTATTTGCCATCTTTCAAGAGAGCAGAACTGGGCAAGAGTTGAGAAAGTATCTAAGGTAACGCCATGTGTGGGTCATTCAGATCAGTAACCGTTCCATTTAAGAAGAATAAGAACCCCAAGCTTTTATTACAGGGTGTTCCCTCTTCCCAACGACTGAACAGTACGTTAAGAGAAATCAGACAGTGGCCACTGAAATCCTGGTGCTTTCCCAGCATACATTTCTCCTGTACTGGTGGATCTTGGGTAATGACTAAAGGGCGCATTCCAGCATTAACTTGTACCTTTGTCAGGTCAGAATAAGCCTCAGTGGCGTTCCTCTATATTCTCCCCAGAGTTTTTGATTTGGTTTTGGCCCCACTGCAAAGCGTAAAAATGATAGCACTGTTATCCATCGTATTGTGAAAGCTGCACGCGCTGATGCCGCTGTGCCAGGATTTGCCACTGCCGGTTGTCCAGTGAGGTTCTATGTGAAAATGACCCCCGGAAAATATAGCCAGCAAAAAGTCGTTATAAAAAATGTAGTCATTCAACACGAGCACTCCAAAGTGTGAAAAAGTTGCCAGTAATAAGGTCGCCAAAAAAGCTATTTTAAACACACAAAGTACAAGGTTGTAACTCTAAATATGATCAAACCACTATAAAATCCTCCACAATCACCCTAACTCCATTGCCCAACCTTCCCCTAACTCTAATTACAACCCTTACTCCACCCTGAGCTCTTACAGAACACTAATACTTCTGCACGCTAAAGCATTTGATTTCCATGTTACTCAATGCAAAAAAATAAAATGAACCGTGAAATCTCCAACCCCATCACCCTATCCTTACCCCAACACCTATCCTAATCCTAAACCAGGCAATCCCAACCCTCCTTAACCATAACAATTACCCTAGCAGCACTACATTTTTGGCTACTTTTCAGTAGAATCTTTGACCACTTTTTGCTTGCCAACTTTTTCACTGCAGAGGTATTTTCACCACGACTTTTTCACTGACTGCATTTTTGTTGCCTGCATTTTCTCTGGATACCTCCCGTGAGCGTAACCGCTGGTATGTGAAACTCTTGCAATGGACTGTCAGCGTTGATGATGGAGAAAACTATAATATGATTTTTGGCATGATGTTTGTTTAAATATTTATTTATATGCCTTTATGTTCCCTGGCACCATTTACTAGCATTACAAGAATACAGGCATAGAGGTTGGCTGCTGTAACAATGAGTTTAAAAGGCTCTGCTGCAGAAATGGCATGATTTGTCTATCCCTTCACGGTGAATTGCTTGGGTGCAAGAGTAGTTTGCTTAAGTAAAGCATGATTATGAACTACATGCATTAAATAAAAGAAGGGAATAAAAAAAATGCAGATGATAAATATTAGTTAAGTACAGTGGATCTGTTTTGTAAAAGAAATTCCACCAATCATTGCCAAGAGGAATTTCACACCACCCAATACCCTTTTGTTCTGTAACTTTATTGGGCAGAAATGCTGATTAACATATTGATGTACAGCAAAGCATTTAGAGGGAATTCTGCAAAAGAAAAACTTGAAGGTTTGAAATTAAACTAAACCGCTGGCATAGCTCTGGGCAACTCTCGAGGCCATTGTTTTCAGGCTGCCATGTCATCGCAGATTGGGGAAAATACCACATGAAAATCTGGTCTGTCCCCATCTCAAAAGGGGCAATGCATCCTAAACTGCTCGGTCACAGCACCTCTGCACAAACAAACAAGCCACTCCAGACATGTTTCGGCCTCATTGGGCATCATCGGTTCTACGTGATTTTATCTAAAATAATTCATCAATGGAGAATCATTTTTTTAATGATCGATTTTGCCGCAATTATATGCCCCCCTGTTGCCCTCCCCTTCACCTCCTTATATTATTGATTTGCCCAAACCCACCCACCAAATATATTTGGGGCAAAATCCGATCAAAGAAATTCAATGAATTCTCCTTCGATGAATTCGCTGCGGCAAAAACTCCTATTATCGGCATCATCAATGCAGTGCAGGTTGGGTTTCCGTGCTCAGCAGGCTTCGAAACTCACATCTGGGCATACCCATCCCACTCGGGGATACATTTGAAAAACAGAAAAGCGATGGCGGGACGGTTTGGAATTTCTCTAAACCACTGGCTTTTCCCTGGGAAACCCTCCAATACCACTGTGTTCAGCCTGCCATGACATCACATGACATTGGTTGCAGTATCACACCGATTTGCATATGGCTGCTCCACTTTTGCTTCAGCACAGCCAGGCTTGAATGCAGTCGTGTGGAAGATTGCCCCAAGCACTGCCAGTGGTAAAGATTAATTTAGAGCCTTTGTTCCACCACATTGCTGGGCTATTGTTTGTCTGCCTATGTTAGAGAGGGGATGCCCAGAAAAGGGACCCTTGCTCGCTGGCCATAGGAATTCAAGCTGCACTTCACTTATGAGGCCACATGTCTAGCGTTGTTTGTGCTTCTGTGCAGTGGGGACATGGCCTAGCCATTTGAGATGGACTGCTCCAATTGGTGGCAGTAACAGGCGGATTTGCATATTGCTGGTCTCCTCCAATGGTGCAGACAAGCTAAAAAATGGTGGTGGGCAAAATCTTCAGTGGTAAAGAGTGTCAGCACCTTCTTGGCATCACATTTTTGGTCATAGTTTGTCTCCCTGTGTGAGAAAGGGTATGCCCACTCTGCACCTCACTGATGATGACCAAGAAGTCTGAAATATGTCTGGGGTTTACTTGTGCTTCTGTGCAGTGAGGAAGTGGCCAGGCACTTTGGGCTGGTAGCACTTGTAGACTGTTTTGCACATGCCGGGGTGGACTGGGACCCAAATGAGGCACTGGAAATAACTTTCAAAGTGCACACATATTTTCGGCAATCACAACCCTTTTCCTATTAGAACATTTGCAAATAAAATAGATTACCACACAAAAGAGTGCCAGGGGTCAGAGACCTACCACAACATCTCCAAAGTTCCTTATAGATCAGTCCATCCCTGTGCACATGGCTAAAAAAACAGTGGTGTGCACAGTTGCCCCGCAACACTGGCAGTGTTAAACACTAATTCAGAACCTTCGTACAATTAGATACCTTTTGGTTGCAATTTGTTTAAGTGTGTGAGAGGGGGACTATCCAGTAATGGGTCACTTGCCTGCTGTGCCATAGGGAGCCAAGCTGCGCCTCACTGCTGAGGATCAACAAGGCTGACGCATGTCTTTGGGTGCTTGTGTTTCCTAGCAGTTTAGGATGGACAGCTCCCATTGGTGGCAGTTCTAGACAGATTTGCATATGGCTGGCTCCTTTCTGCAACATCAACACTGGCGTGGAAGGTTGCCCGGAGCATTGCCAGGGGTACAGATTCATTCAGAACCTTACACACTTCACATTGTTTGGTTACAGGTGGCATTCTGCCAGAGCACTCCTCGTCCCCCCTGCCACCTTTTTGCTGCTCCTTTGATGAGCGCAAAGGCTGAAATACAGTTGTCTGCAGTAGGGAATGTACTCTTAAACATTCAGTTTGGAGGAAATGGTTCCTAACAGAATATGAGCTGCAGGGATGACTTTCCCGTCTTCTCCCTCTTGAACTCCCCTATCGTTCTCTCTGTTTCTCTCTCATCCCCTCTTTTTATTCTCTATCCCCTTCTCCCTCTGGAGTGACACTCTCATTATTGCACGAGGTGAATTCTCTCCCTAGCTCCGCCATTCGCTTCCTCTCCCTCCCACTCTCCCCATGTCTCTCCCTCTCCCGGTGAGGCATGCTGATGAAGTGGGTTCGAAGTGGGTTCTCGCTCTCTGTCCCTCGGTCTCCCTCTCTTTGCCACCCTCTTCCCCAGGGGTGCGCTGGCCTATAGGGATCTCTGGCGATTTCCCAGTAGGCCTCTGCACCGTGGGCCTCTTTTGTGTGGTATTTCCAAATGTTCTCATAGGAAAAGGGTTGGGCTTGCCGAAAATGTGCGACATGGGGCTACTTTAAACATTATTTCTAGGGCCTGTTCTGGTTACCAGCCACCCCTGCTCTTCCCCTCTCTCTCCAGCACCTGTGTTATGGAGCCTTTCTCCCTCTTTCCCCCTCTCACTCTTCTAATCTCCCGCTGTCCGCCGCCCTCTCCCTCTGGCACAACTGATTCCGTGTCGATTTTCCTCCTTTCCGGCCGGGTATATCTTGTACGTAATAGAAAACGTGATCACAAGTGTTATGCCACTTTTTTAGTTGCACCGGCCATGACTCTTATAAAGGCGTCTCAGTTTATAGGTTTCTATGGAGCCCCCCAAAAAATATACTTTCATGACTTCTCAGAGCCCACCCTCGATTTTTCCTCACTGTTGGAAGCACAGGATGTACGTTGTTTGCACTGCGTAGGATTCCTGTGCCACTCCACTGGGTGAGGCTAGCAAATGACGGTAAAATAGGCAAATACTCCCAAAAAATAAAAATAGGGAGTAAAAATTGTTCCAACAAAAATAGGCCACAGATCCTAGGACTATGTGCCCTGCTTTCACTCACACAGCTCCATGGATGGGCTTGGACCAGTAGTGTACCTAGTTCCAGAGAAAGGAACTACTATTATTACTGCCTGACACGCAGAGGAAAAGTTGCATCATTTAATGTGCAGGCAGTGGTGGAAATGGAAATAAATTGGTGGGTGATCTCACAAGGGCCGGGGTGGGGGCAGAGTTTGGGGGAAGGGGGTGGTGCCCGAGGAAGCAGGGTTTAGGGGGGGCGCAGCTGGCAGTTGACCTCTGATCAAAGGAAATATCCAAAATAATAGTTATAAACGGTGCTATTTCTTTCATGCTGCTTCTTTTCCAAACTATATATCAATTCCACTTTAAACCACTTCCATGGCACTGGGGATGAGTTACTTCACTATGCGGATAATAGTTTTGACCAGTGTTGCTGAGTAAATATTCTTTAAAATGCACAATTTGCAACACATTTTATTTAAAAAAACTCCCTCTTGGGTACTATTCAAACAAGGTGATTTCTGTTTGCCATAAGCAACGTTTTCTTTTACTTGAGCCACACCGGGCACAGCTCCTGCAGGCATCATGTGTGATAATTTCAATGTTAATAGGGGTATTTATTTATTAATGCAATGTTTGTCGGATACCTATATATTTATTTATGTATGCAATGTTTGTCGGATACAGGTATCCAACAAACATTCCATAAATAAATAAATAAACCATGATCGAGGACTGTAACTTCCTCTTGTGACCCCTAGCACAGGGTCACCAGAGGAAGATACAGTTTGCTTGTGCGCTTTCTTTTTTTAATTTTTTTTTCCCACAGCTCTGACTCTGGCCGGATCCCGAGATCCGGCTACACATCTGGTGTCGGATCTCGGATCCGGCGAGAGCCGGCCCAATCGCCAGCACTGGGTTCATGAATAACTAGGTACAAAGAAATTAATATTATTACAAAACATTTTATTTTCCAGTTAAAACATATTTGCACTTGCTTATAAAATACTCTCATTAGGAATTGGACTTAATTTTGAACTCTCTAAAACATCATTTTACTCTCAACTTTAAAAAATGGGGAGTAAAATACTCACACATCAAAATCTTATATGGAGCACTGGCCAGGCCTACAAATCCTTCACGATACTCCTAGCCCCAAGGGATGTCATTTGGGGGTTGTCAGGGGTCCCAGCCGCGACCCATGTGTCCTCCCTTGTTACCCCTGTAAAAAAGAAATTTAAAAAAAGTGTTTTTCTTTAAATTTCTTTTGTATTTACCGAAGCTCCTGGAGTAGGGTGTCGCCCGCAGCCCCTGTGGTGTGGGGGCCCTGAAACACCGGGACTGGGGGTGCCCCTGTGCTGTCTCCACCCATCAGGGTAAAGGCTGGCCCGGGGCTTGCAGCGCGAGAAGGAAGCCCTCAGAAGGGTTTGGAGATGACCGTGACATGTGAGCATGTGTCACATACCACATTAAGCTCCAACCTCTTCTCCTCTGGCTTCCTTGCAGGTCATATACAGGAACCAGGAAGCTCTCCCAGCTTCCTGGTTCCCGTTTGTGAGCAGTACGGAGGAGCTGAGGGCGGCTGGAGTGACGGACCGCAGCTGGAAAAACAGCTAAGTAGCCTTTTTTGAAGCAAATGTGATGTGTATTGTGCAAGTGTAAAGTGTGTGTCAGATGTATGTATGTGCTATGGGTCAGTAAGTGGTGGGTGCATGAGTATGAATGTGGTAGTGTGTGTTTGAATGTTCTGGGTGGGTGGGTATGTGCCTGTGTAGAGAATGCAGTGAGAGTGGATTTAAGAGGAGGTGTATGAGTGAGTGACGGGTGGGGGAATGAGTATGAATGTGATAGTGTGTTTCAGTGTTCTGGATGGGTACATGTCTGTGTGGAGAATGCAGTGTGAGTGGGCGCGAGAGGAGGTGTAGGGGTCACTGAGTGGTGGGTGAATGAGTAAGAATGTGATAGTGTGTGTTGGACATGAGAGGTTTATGGGTGAGTGAATGGTAGGCACGTGTGTGTGTGTGGGTGTGTGTGTGTGCAAAGTCAAATTAATGGGCCTCATTACGAGCATGGCGGTAGCCATGCCTGTATGGCATGCACGGCTACCGCCATGCTCGGCACCGGCACTGGCACCGCCTCCCGCGATTGGGCAATAACCGGCCCATTACGAGATGAGTGGGCCATTAATTGCCCATTCGCGGGTGGCGGTAACGCCGGGCTCCCGATCCCCATTCTGCCCCATAGGGCAGAATGGGGGTGGGTGGCATGGTTGCACCGGCTCCGTTGATAACGGTGTTGGTGCAATCAAGAGTTCTGCTCATGGGCGCCGCACAGTCCGCCAGGTAACACCTGGCGGGCTGTCAGGAACCCGCGAGCAGAACTCGTAATGCGGCGGCCGGGTATGAACGGTGCCAATGCCTTATCGGCACCGTTCATACCGTGGCCGCCACTCTTGTAATGAGGCCCAATGTGTGTCATTACCTGGCTAGACTGGCATTTTGGTACAGCCAGTCTAGCCATTGCTTACTGTGGCATGACATTTATTACTCGTCATCTTTGATAAAGCAAGCAGGATGAGTAGTATTACCTCGCTAGACTGATGTTTTGGTGTAGCGGCCTGTGTATTTCTTACTGTATCATGACTTTTTCTTAACTGAGCATCTATGATGAAGCAAGGATGATAAGCGTTCTTATGGGTCTAAACTGGCTTATATTGGAACCAGTTTTTAATGCCCAAACCAACGGGAGGAGTTCTGGCATATATTGGCAGAACCAGCTTTGTGCCTAGTGCCAGTAATGATACTATAAAAAACATCTCAATGCGAACATGAGTATGCTCTTATATGGGAATATTAGCATATGTTGGTGGCGCCAGTATAGAAATGTGTGGGCACAGCTGACATGAAACTGTTTTTAATACTGTCATATATTGAAGGTATCAGCATGACAATGTATTGGGAAATGTGATTGTGCATTTTTGGTGAATTGCATCCATTGTATGTTTTTTCCCTACACCCGACAAAACTGATTGCAAACTGTCTGGCCCTCCATCAATTGTTCAACAAAAGTGTGCTGTATAATGCACCATTTTAACCCATTATTGAAATAAATTCTCATGGAAGGGGGAAGAATTACTGGTGGCTGTTATATTTTGGGACCAGGCACTGCCCCCTTCATTCTACGCTAGGTGAAACATGTAAGCTTTGATTAAAAAATATAATTACTCCTTTCACTTGGAGTAGTGCATGCCCCTGCAGTGGCATAATCATCATGGACATTGTACACACGTGGTGGTCCGGGCTGGCCTGTGGTGTGGCATGCCCTATTCTTTGTTAAGGTGCTTGGGGAGTGGGGGGCTTCAGCATGGCTCGCAGGCCCCTCCCCCACCCCCAAAATGTTGTGCTACACCACTGATTGGGCTCTGCTCACCTTGAATGTATTAAAGTGTGATGTGAATGGTTGAGAGGGGCCGCAAAGTCGACAAAGACCCTGCTCTGGTGCAACACTGTTTAAGAAAATAAGTGTTGGACACGAAGTCTCAGAAGTGAGAGAGCCATGGAGTGACCCACTTCCACCCCCACTCAAACTCCTTCTGGGAAATGGCTTTGTGGAAGCTTCATTCACAGGCCGGTCCTGAGGGGGTCATTGAATAACACACCTCACACATAGATTTCATTGATCCCCACTCTTGAGGGAACTGCAGCCCCTCCGCCCCCCACACCTCACTCAGTTTAAAAAGATAGAAAAAGAGTCATGTATCTAAGTCTAAGACATTAAGGTATTATGTTCGGCTCTGGGTTGTGGGGGACAACATGTGGTTGCATGTCACATAACTTAAAGATAAATGCACACAGAGACAGATGACCTCAGCTTACACCCATGCCATAGGTTTCTTCTATCGTAGTGGTAACTGACTAATAGATACATTTACAAGCAGGGAATTTTATTGATACTAAATCCTGGTCAATGATTTAATTTTCAGGCCTTTCTCGTGCAGCATTTTGCTACTGGCTAAATAGACAGCACACGCCTCCCCATGTCTGTGCTTTTTTGGCATCAACGCCACAGATAACGAGTGCTTCTGTGTCCATTGATCTATAGATGTTTCATACACTAGCTGTAGCCTGCGTTAGAGATTTTGGTTACCCTGTTACAAGTACTGCATTGTGTATGTTTTGCATATAGGCTGCACGTCTAATCTGGAAAATAACATTCCCCAAATGTGTGATCGCGGACAAATCTCACCTCCCTCTGTGCCTCGGTTGTTATAGCTGGCTGAAATGAGAGCGGCTGGAAACACATGTGTTAGATGCATCTGAAGGTCCTGTGCCATCACTTCCTGTGGTGTCAATTGGGGCGGGGTCAAATGACATCACTTCCTGTGGTGTCATCAGAGGTCAAGGGATGTGTATGTCACTTCCGCTACCCCTGGCATTTTGGTGAAATGACGTCCCCGTCCGCCCCCTTGCTCTTCCGATCTTCTGCTATAATGTTCAGATTCACGGAGGACAACATGCCCAATTTGGTGGCTCTCACTACAGCCACGATGACTTACACTGAGTGACAGCAAACTACTGTTTCATGTGACGTATCAGAAAAATGTGTTCTGACTCGAGTCCTTTAAAAAAGAACTTTCAGTCTGGACATTTAAGTTTCAAGCTAGAAAAGCTGCTTATCAAATTTTTGCTGCAAACCTTTATGAAATGTGTGAGTGTGAAGCACACTGGAGAGCTCAAAAGTATATGTCGTTTATTTACAATATTCTACATTCCATATTTTGAACAAAACAATGAATAACTATAGTAAACATCATTTAGCATTAAATGTTTTTCTGTGCAGCAGTGAATTGTCCATGCATTGAATGTTCTAATGACAAACCGGTATGTATATCCCATTTTGGGAGTGCTGTATCCAAAGAGCTAGATGTGCCCCCCTAATAGGAATCTGGAGAGCAAGGGATTCGGTGCCCCCCCCCCCCGCGAGGGGCCAGCCAGAGAAGAACAAGGGGTTAGACATGACTCCTTGTTCCACCAACCCCTCTCCTGGGCCCAGCCAGAGACAAGCTAGGAGAGGAGTCTGTTACGTCTGGGGAAGCAACAGACAATTCAAGACCATTTAATATGTTCACTATCAGTTTTGTTCTGATCATACGAATTAGGGCCTACCTTTGACTGAACCCACAGGATGGATTTAGGATTAATATAATCACTACTCTGGGCCTCCCACCAGAAATCTCCTAAGGACCTTTGTGCTCAGTCCTTCCCCTGCTCCCTGAGTTCTAATCTGCCTCCTGGGCATCACAACAGTCACATTCCCTTGGGGTTATGATGTCCCACGCGTCTTTCATGGCTGGGTCTTTCTTGGTTGTGGCTGATGTCATCAGGGGGTCACCCATTTGTCCTTCCAGACACTCCTGCCAGGTATTAGCCCTCCCCCCCACGTAGCCTTCAGATGGGGACCAGGTGTCGGGGTACCATAGAGTTGGTTGGATCCCAGGATACCGTCAGCTCGCCCCTACCATTTGGATGAATCACTCGTCTCCCAATCTGGTTAAGGTTTAAGCCTTTTTGTTCTTATTCAGGTCTTTACTCTGGCCCCTCCTCCGACATTTCAGGAAAAGGCACGTGGACCAGATTCTGCAGGTAATCCTTCTTTCTGGCCCTCCCCCAGCCTCATCACTTTCTGTCCTTCTCTTCCTCTCTCCCTTCTGCCCTTCTCCACTCCTCCTTCTGCTTTCCACTCATTCTTCTCTGCTCCACTCTATAACTTCTCCACACCCAATCCTCTCCATATTCTTCATATCACATCCACATCCCACTGCTCCCTCGCTCCTTTTCCTCTCCTCTCTCTCTCGTTCTGCTCTCCACCTCCTCACCACTCAACTATGTTCTATCCTGCATTGTCCTCCTCTGCCCCACCTCTGCTCTCTGGCTCTTTACCCCCACACTTTCCCATTGCTGCACTTTACTTATGAACACTTGTGAGGCGGGTGTGGAAATGTATGATCACTGTCAACTATGCAGTGCTAGACAGCAGGATTGGATGGATCCGCAGTGAACTACCATTTCTCCAGGTGTTCTAAGTTGCATGGCACACCGCCCTATGGCTCTGCGTGCAGAGCTTGGAGAGCTTACAGAGCAGCTGTCTGCCACCTTAATTTCAGTTGCAGTCCTCCACCTTCTCCTCGTAGGCCGACTCTACATGAAAGGCTCTTGGCCTTCCAGCCGGATTCCTTCCATGCTCTGCTTTCTTAATTCTTACTGACCAGC
This sequence comes from Ambystoma mexicanum, assembly GCF_040938575.1. NCBI lineage: Eukaryota > Metazoa > Chordata > Amphibia > Caudata > Ambystomatidae > Ambystoma > Ambystoma mexicanum. The sequence continues at coordinate 1,096,650,629 of NC_090929.1, forward strand.
GCGCGTCCCAGCGCTCTGCTGTGTGCAGCGTACCACCCATCCTCCATAAGTAGAGCTCAAGAACATGTCTCCTACCAGTAAACATGATTCCTTATGGGTACTAGGCTGTTGTGGTTTCTATGGTTGCTCCTGTTCTTCCCGCTTTCCATGTCAACCTCTTTCTTGGGTGCCCAGGCCCACAACAGTGTCCTCAAGGGAGTAGTGGGTCTCTGACAAATGAGGCTAAGGACTGGGCGGGGCACCTGGTGGATACTTCCTCCGGGGCCTGCGTCACAGAATGGGAGGAAGTCCCCGGGCCCCAAGGTTCACCCCACTCATATCCCCTAGCATCCTGCATGTGGACTTCTCACAAGTTCTACCAGCACCAAGAGTCGGCTCTATTTGAGAAGATTGCTGCAGTGGCTCAGCCCTCTGGGATAATCTGTATGACATGAGATATAGAATCTGAGGGTTGGAACAGGGTGTCATTTGAGAGTAGCCTGAATTCCTGAAACTTCGGATGTTGAGGAAAGGGTGCATGATGAGCTGGTGGCCAAGGGCCCCAGTCTTATGACAAGTCCATTCCCTCTTGCTGGTGCCGGGTGGTGTCCGGAATACATTCTACCTCCCACACTAGAGCATCGTCTTATAGCCCTGGAGAGCCAATCTAGAAAGTGATGGACAAGGTTAATTCTGTGTGAGAGTCTGGAAGGATTTATACACCCAGGAGGGTACAGAGACGAGTGACTGAACAGAGGACGGTGCACCGTAAAAAGTAGTAATTTGCCTCCAGTTCATTCCCTTCGGCCAATTCACTCCAGTTCTCCCCCATAAAGATAAATGTAGGAGTTCAAACTGTCTTCCCATCCAGGGCCTACTTGTTTGAATTATTCCTCATAGATCTGTGATTGACTAGGCCCAACTGCTTTCCTCAAGGCTGGTCGGTCTGATCAATGCGAGCATTCGAGTGCGGCTCACCCTACCTCATTTAGTCCATTAGTTGGTTCCCTCTGAGAGGTCATAACACACTACTGGAATGTATCTATTGTCCAATACCTATCGCAACCCGATACATGAGGCCCCATATTCTAGATACATGTCCCGCTGCCCCTCCCTCTGTGTGACGATGCAGTAGAAGTCAGATTTTCCCCAATGATGGTGATGACTTTCAATAAGTGTGCAACAATTAAAGTAGGGGGTCAACAAGGATGAATACGCCAGTGGTTCATAAGTACATGTGTCCTCTTTATCCTGCATGTGTATATAGACTGCGGCATATATGCACGGTCGGACTCGGGCATCAAATTGCCTCTGGCACCAATTAAAAAGTGACCAACAGTTGCAAAAGGCAATTCATTCCTTTTGTGATAGACTGTTTGACTAGTACCCAAGGGGGAGTTTTTTGATAATATATGATGCAAATTGTGCAGTTTAAAGAATATTTATTCAGTAACACTGGTCAAAACTACTAGCCGCATGGTGAAGTAACTCATCAAACTGGCCCACAATGGCCAAATAAGTGGCCCACTCAGACCCAAAAAACTGGCGCACACTAGCATTTTGGGTTCAGGCATTGCCCTATTGCCCAGCCATAGCCGGTATATATGCACATACTGGGTGCCAGGACCAACAAACATATGTCATTCTTTGCGAATGTCTGCGCAGCAGGGCGGGTGGAGGCACGATAGCGCATGGAAGATCATACGAGGCACTAGGACAGAAATCGGCATTGGGCTGTGGATAGGAGAGGGAAAACTCTTCACCTGTCTCCTGTGACACCAGCGCCATGAGAAAAAGCACCTGTGCCACGAGAAAAGGCAGGGTTACAGGTATCTCAAGAAAGTTTCGGTGACCAATAAAGTAAGAGATCCCAAATCCCAGGCCTCCCACCACACATGCCTCCAGTCTAAAGAGTTCTGAAATGGTTACAGCATTCAAGAAACGTCCTCCGTTGCATGTCATTAGTTCCAACGTATTTGCAGCATTTCAGGAGCAACCACAGAAACCGCCTGTGGAATTATGATTTTTGGACGCTGCCAGTGGAAAAGCGAATCTTTCGATTGCAGCGAGTGAACGGAAAATCCCAACCGTGTGCAGTGTTCTGGAAAGGGCTGATTTTTCAATGTCTGTCCAGACACAATGGCGACAGCGGCTGCTATCCGCTGGCTCGTCATTCAGGGCAGAGGAGAGACAAGGGATTACGCGGCTGCGCGGGCCCCTCCCCTGGCAGATCCCGCGTTCCCCGCTCCACTGAGGATGGGCACGGTTACATATAAATATCTCCGCACCGTCCAAGGGCCTCCTTGAGGCATCCCTGGCATCCAGGAGCTGCCATGCGAACCGAGCAAGAGTGGACTTTAATACGCGAGCATTGAACCAAAGCGAGCGCGCATTGTTCAAAGACACCTGTTATCTATTCTATGGTCGATGTGTTTAGTAACCAGGTGCCCCATCCGGGCGTGCAAAGGAGTTCACAGCGTGTGCGGGGCTCTAGTTGGTGTCTGTGTGTGCGTGAGGCCCTGCTTGCCTCATTAAAACGTGTGTCCGTAAGATGCAGACCCTGCTAGCCTCTGTCTGATGATGGCCTCAAATCTTTATTGGGTTGAAATCGGGGAGACAGGGGGTGTGGGGGCGAGGTGTTGGTCTTGCATCTGTCTGGGGTGTTCAAGGTTAGGTTAAGGCCAAGCCTCTGTTTGAGGGTCTCCACGCGATGAGGGATGGTCGCAAGGGGATGCTGGTCCTGCCAGCCTCTGTCTGGGGTGTTTGCAATGAAATGCAGGGCCGGCTTGTCTCACTGAATGATGTTCGCAGTGAGAGACTGGCCCTGAGGGTTTCACTTGGGATGTTAGTGACACCCTGACCCTGGGTGTCGCACAGTGCCCAAGGTCAGTTAACATGGCAGAAGTGCATCATTCAAGCTATCCAATCCTGAGAGAAGAAACCCTTCACCCAATGACAGAACATCAGGGAGAAACGGGAAGTGAAGCTAATATCACGAGAGTATGGGAAGAAACGAGAACTGGATGAGCCTCTTCCTTGGGGTGAGATAGGGAAGCCTTCTGGTAAGACTGTCCCTCCACCCTCAGTGCCCATAATAGTTTACAAGCACACACAGACCTTGGGCACCAAAATAATTAGATTCATAGGCAAAGACAAAAACAACATTTTAGGTTTGGAATTACAATGGGGCTGCAGCAAGCTTATTATTACTAACCTTGACTGTGAAAAATCAGCCCCTTAGAAGAGCACATATGCTTACACCTACCACCAAGATGGCAGCTACAGTATCCAACTGAACTCCTGGGGGCTTCTTCTATTTCTGGGGCAAAACAATGCTAGTTGCACCTGGAGTCTTCCTCCCATCCCCAGGCCTACCTCGACCACAGTCTCCATGACTTATACATTGGTTGCGATTCATTCAACAGGACCATTTCTGAGGCAGTAAGAATCCACTTACCTACTTCCGCCCCGTTTCACTCAACTGGCAGACCAAGGATGCGGGCACAATACGAGTTTACAGACCCCAGATAATAGAGTCACTTGACCTCTCCGTTCTGGTAGCTCATCGTGCTGACACTTTATGCGGCAAAACAAAAGCCTACCCACTCCTGAGTAGTTGGCATCACCAGATGCCCCAACTGGTACCGCCCCGTCCCCTATCTTGTTCCGACAACAGATATTACTGCTGAACAAACTCTTATATGGAGGAGAGGTGGGGATACGAATCCCTGGCCACGTGTCATCACCAGAAATTCATAGGTGGCACCTAACGCAGCGCGCGGTAGTGACGCCATTGTGTCAAGCCCACCTAGCAGACGTTGGCTCTCTGGAGACGTGGTGGGAGGGGGGGTATGGCAACCAGGCATCATTTTTGTGTTCTTCCACCGCCCCCCACAAAACCATTGCCTTAGAGGCTCGCAAAGGGGGTCATCGCCAGAGTGCATTCATGCAGTGGTGGAGGCAAAGTGATGAAAGCACCTGGGAGAGTGTTAGGGCTGCGGGAGGAGTAAGGCAAATAGGGAAGTTGGGAGGAGAAGCATCGCAAGTGCCAGTGCCAGGCTAGTAAGTAGCGAGAGCCCATTTGCCACGACAGTTGCAGAGTTGCCGAGACGGCACGGAGTGAGTTGCTGCTAGGCCCCAAGAGAAGCAACTGCAATTCTATTAGGGTTCTCCAGTGAAAGTCCTGCACTGTCCTCATCATTCCTAAGGTTTGATTATTGACGCAGGAATATGGGGTGGATTTACATAGCCTGGTTACATATGTCTTAATTATGAGACCTGAACGTATGCGTAAAGCGCATAGATTTACCACATGTTTGATAAAATGTGGCCATTTAGATTTTTTTTGACACTTTCATTATCTTTTTTTGGGGTATGGAAAATGGCGTCTATTTATTTTTAATTCAACTTAAATGTTTATCGAGTTCTGTTTACCAAACGGCTTCAGTAGACAAATGGGTCGTCAACCCGCTACCAGATGGAGAGCAAGCTTGCCTGCCATTGGAGTCATCGTTTCGTCTGCGTGCAGAAAGCGCAGAACAGTTCTTGGTTTTCTGCTTTGATCAGCTTCTTATAAACTTGCTTTAAAGCTCTTACTATACGGAAGTTCCTGACTTCTGCATTGTTAGTGTAAAGGAGGTGCACGTTTTTACCCACGCCTCCTGGGTGATGTTTTGCTCTTGGGCTGTGCCATCCAATGCTTTGCTCCTCATTGCAGTCTGACTCCTTTGACTGCTGCCAATGACGTTTCTGCTCCTGGATGATGTATTGCTCCATGGCTGCACTCTGGGCTACTTTGCTTGGCATTCATTTTTGCTCCTTTAATTGCACCCACTGACACCATGCTCATGTGTGATGTTTGATGCAATACATCCAACTCTCTCTTCCTAAAGACCTTCCTTCTCAAGCCCTTCGCTCAGCCACCTCCAACTCTCTGAGGGTCAGACGCCTCTCCAAGCAGAGAGTGGGTAGGTAGGTCTCTCTTCTCTGCAGGTGCCTCCCTCTGGAGTGGCCTCCCTGACCCTCTCAAACTTGAGCAGGACCACCTGAGGTTCCGGAAGCAGATCAAGACCTTCCTTTTCGCTTCTGCTTTCTCTCTCTCCCCAGCTGACCTATCTGTCTGTTGCGCTGACTGGTTGCCTGGCTACCCTCTGAACCTCTATAGGCACTAGTCTCCTCCACGTCCAGTAGCCCCTGCACTACCTCCGGGCCTACCATGCACTTAGGGGCTGTAGCTGTAACCCTACAGTCCCCTGCCTCCTTGCACTTACCCAGGGCCGCCTGCCCTGGCTGCACTTAATTAGAGCACTACTGCCCTGATTGCACTTCCCTTTCCCCTCCCCTTGGCACGTCTCCCCTTCCTCTCACCCATGCACTTGCACGATCTGAAAGACACAAGGCCTGGTAAAATTGTTTTTGTCCTCCCTCTGTCTTCCTTACCTTGTCTTGTCACGCCTAGAAACACTTGTGTGCAGGCGCGTTATAAAAGACTCATCATATCATATCATACTTAAACTGTACCCTACTAACAATTTCTGTCTCTCACCATAACAGACAATCCATGTCAAGAAACCAAACATCAATCTACATCAACCATAACAACCAGAATAACTGCAAAGTACTGAACCGACAATGCATGACCTGATCTGGGGCTCGTGGCAAACAGACGCTTGAAGTACAGACTCTAACCCATAGACCATCCCAGCGACCATAACAACCAAATACACCATAACAGATAAGTAACAGATACTCAACATGCGTGCCCACCACAAGATGCAGCCAAGCCATGTCCCAGCAGACTACGTGCCAACCTGCGATCAGCATGCTCCAGTGACAGCAGCAAAGCAATCTTGCAATGCCCTCTCTGCTCCTATTACCCAAACTCAACCCACTCCCCTACAGACCCCAAACCCCCAAGACACTGTGACAATGCAGCAGTGTGCTACATCAAATCCTGTAACACAAAATGATAGCTATTTTTAGACTCGGCCTTTGATGTCCTGTGTCTATAGAATTCATGTTGAAAAATGGTCCATGTTTTTGGTTTGGAAAATCTGCTCACACTTCCTGCAAGGGAGATATGCAATAATCAATGGAAACAAGCCTGCAGTTGCACATTAATAGAATTGACTCATAGCACTACTTGGAAATTGAGCGGAATGAAGTAGCTTGTTTGCTTTCCACAAGACCGAATAACGCTAAATACAAGTACAAGAATAAATAATTGCCCTAAAGTTCAAATAAAACATTGTCTTAATTCTCAGAATCTATGTTGCTTAGTTTTACTAAGTATTATTTAGGTGGTTCAAGATTATAATGTGGTAAAGGAAATAGTTTACAAGGACTATGAATTAGTAGTTCAATTACTAATATGTGTTGTAATCATAAGAATAGTCTTGATGAGATACGTAGACAGTGTATCCCACCTTTGATTTAACTTTTCAGGCAATTCATTCACATAATGAAACTACAGAGCAGGAAAAGTAAAGACCCCCAAGACAGTGAACAATTATCTAACACAGACGATCATTACCTTAACTGTTATTAACAAAGGTAGGCTGCATCATCTGTGGGGTGCATTCAAAGGCCCCAAACTGAAGTCCCTTTCATATGAAAAGCAGGATTTTTCAAAGCTGAAACAAAAACAGCTTTGCAGTTTAAATGTGAAAATGTACCACTGCTAACAGAAAAATGCCAGGGAAAAGAGATGTTGGAGCGCGTTGCCAAAAATAAATGTTTATTATGTTTCGCGTGCAAAATACCAGCAGACATTTGAAAGGAAAATCCACTTTGTTTTCATGAAAAAGTGTATCTACGTCAAAGGCAAACCCTTTTGCTGGCTGTGGGACACTTCACAAAGAAATTGTCACACTCACCTGTGTCTCTGCAGGAGCGATGGACGAGCCTCCCTTGACCCCGAGTCTTCACTTCCCCTGTTTCACCCGGAGGAATACCTGTCAAATACAAGGTGGACACTCAGACCTAAATACACCCGATTCCCCTGGGTCCTTCCCTTCTCTTTACTGTGTGCTGTGATGTCCCGCTATGGGATTACCTTGATCTTTATTAGGGTGTGCACTCCATCATGCATTTGCATGGGTGCGATTCACTCATGTGATTGGTGCCAATGTCTGTAGGCTAAGTTCAGATGCCAAACGCTGTTGTATGCCTTCACAGCGAGGCCGAGAGTTCAAGGCGCCAGTTTCTTTACTGGCAGAAAGTCCTTCCAACAAGTGAATGTTGCGCAGAGAATGTTGAGTGTCCAAAATTGCCCGTATTGTCTTTGTTTTCCGATATTTTTGTGAGTGAGTAGCGCTGCGTGTAGAAACTAGCTGCTGGTAGGTTTGCGCAGTGCCTTCAATCGAGCATGCCTGGTAATGTCTCTCCCTTTCCCTTGCAGGAGAAATGATGTTGTATTAGCACCTTGAGTCCGGGTTCAGCGCTACTGGAGACTTGGTGGTTTGGTAAGTTTGCACAGAGGCTTTTGATAAGTATGCACCGCGTAGAGAGAGAGAGCGCAGTGAAATAAGTGTCCGCGTTATTGGAGCGAGCACAATGAATAATGTCTCTTCTTTCTTACAGGGGTTTGTGCGCTCGTGCAACTAACCTGGATTCCAGCGTTGCGGGAAGATTCGGTGAGTATGCGCAGCGTTACTGATGTGCGCGTGTTAACGCTTTTCTTCTTTGTTCTTACAGGTGCCGGTGTAGAAGTCCCCTCTTGACTGGAGATAGCTGCAGCGTGGAGTAAGAACCAGGTAAGCTGAAGCTGAATGATCCAGAGCGGGTAAGCAGAAGTAGGATGATCTGGAGCAGGTAAGGAGAAACAGGATGATACGTAGGAGGCAAGCAGAAGCAGGATGATCCAGAGCAGGTAAGCAGAAACAGGATGATCTGGAGCAGGTAAGCAGATGCTGGCTGATCCAGAGCACGGCAAGTGTGTTGCTGATACAGCTCACAGTAAGCAACACGAAGCACTGGAAGAATCGTGGGTGTGGCTTATATAGCCAGCCACACCCAAACACTAGAGAGCTCATGAGTTATCATGCACTTCCTGTTTGGCAACAGGAAGTGGTAACCAGGAAGTAACTACAAACACTAGGAAGGAATGAAAGGAGGGATTTGTTATGGGTTCTTTGTGTGCCTATGCCAGGCTTGCCAAGCCTCCACCGGGCTTGCCCCAACTACCTGCCAGATACCCATGACAGTCTTCCCCCTCAAGACCCCTCCCAATGGTGTGTATGAGGACTTTGTTTTCTCGGGATGGTCCCGATGGAATTTTCCGCACCAATCGGCTCATGATCCATGATCTTTCCTGGGGTCCGTACCCCTTCCAGTCAATCAAATAATACAGGGTCTTTGTACTTGTTTGGAATCTAATATGTTCTTTACTTCATATTCTGGTGCTTCTTCACCCACTTGTATGGGTGCGGGAGATGTGGAAGTTTGGGTTCCTGGGTGTGCTGGTTTTAATAGTGACACGTGAAATAGGGAACGTATATGCAGATGTTGAGGTAACGCCAGTCTCATGGCTGCTGGATTAATTACTTTTTCTATTGTATACGGGCCAATGTATCTAGGCTGAAATTTCTTGGGACCCTTTAAAGAAATGTGTTTAGTTGCCAGCCAGACCGAGTCTCCCACTTGATAATCTGGGGCTTTTCGTCGATGGCGATCAGCGTTTCTTTTCTGTGTTTCTTTGGCTTGCTGTAGGTTCCTGATGGCTTCTCTGGCTTCTTTCATGATGGTGGCATGTAGATTCTTTACTGCAGGCATTTAAATCTTTTCTGGCGGATGGTAGACCGACGTTCTGGGGTTTCGACCATATATAGTAAAGAAGGGTGTTGCTTGGGTTGATGAATGTGTTGAGTTGTTGTAGGCATACTCTGCCATCCATAACATTTCTGTCCAGCTTTGGCTTGTTTGGTGTAATAGACAGCGCAAATACTGTTCCATGGTCTTGTTCGTGCGCTCGGTTTGGCCGTCTGTTTGAGGGTGGTGAATAGAAGACAGACGGTCGTCTACTCTTGCCAGGGCACACCATTTGTTCCAAAAACGAGATAAAAATTGGCTGCATCTGTCAGAAACGATTATGGTAGGGAATCCATGTAACGTGACGATTCGGTCTAGAATAATCTGCACCAGGGTCTGAGCTGAGGGAATACCCTTTAGAGCTATGAAATGGGCCATTTTGGAGAAGAGGTCCACTACTACGAGGATGGTATTATAACCTGAGTTAGGAGGTAGATCAGTGATGAAGTCCATTGATACTGTGTGCCAGGGCGCTGGCGGAATTGTAATTGGCTGAAGGAGGCCGGCTGTTTTTTTCCTGGATGTTTTGTATTGTGCACACACCTCACAGGTGCCTATGGAGGTGGCAATATCTTCTCGCCAAGTTGGCCACCAATAAGATTTGCTTACTTTCTTCATGGTTATTAGCTATACCCGGACGGCCTTCTAACAGCGAGTTGTGGTAGTCTGAAATGATTGCGTGTTGCAGATCCTTAGTTGGAACGTAGAGGTGTTTTTGGTAGTATGGTAGTTTGTCTTGAATGGTGAACTGATCTCCCGTCGTGTCCCAATCCAGTAGGTCTTCTTCAGACATATTTTCTTTTATTATTTCCTGCAGAGTATTTAACGGAGTTGGGCCGATGCAGAGACTGAGAATTCTATGGCTGGGTATGATCTCCACTGGGTTAGGGGCATTGTAGACTTCCTCTCCTGTGCCAATGCGGGATAAGGCATCCGCTTTCCGTTCTTAACTCCGAGGTGGTAGGTGATTACAAAGTCATATTCCATTAAGGATAGGGCCCAACTGAGCTGCCTAGAAGACTGAGCTTTTGCTGAGCATAAGTATTGCAAGTTCCAATGATCTGTTATTATTGTGAGGGTGTGTTTTGCTCCTAGTAAGTAATGTCGCCATTCACACAGTGCGCTTTTGATTGCTAGGGGTTCTCTCTCAGAAATTGAATAGTTTAATTCTGCTGGGGAAAATTTCCTTGACCAAAAGGCAATGGGGTGAAGGCATCCGGTTTCAGGATTTTGTTGAGACAATACGGCCCCCAAGGCAATGCTTGAAGCGTCCGTTTCCACGATGTATGGTAAATCGGGCTGTGGGTGTTCTAGAATTGGGGCTGAGGTGAATTTGTCCTTGAGAGCTCGGAAAGCTTCTTCCGCCGCTGGTGTCCATTCGAACGTTCGGTGTTTGCGCAGCAAGGACGTTATTGGATGTACAATATGTGAGAATCCTGGTAGGAAGCGTCAATAAAAGTTTGCAAACCCTAGGAAACTCTGTACTCCCTTTACAGACGTGGGTGAGGACCAAGTGAGGATTGCCTCCACTTTTCTATTGTCAAACTTGATCCCCTGTGGTGTCAATACATATCCCAGAAACTCCACCTCGGTGACGTGGAAGGAGCATTTTTGTAGCTTTGCATACAGTTGGTTTTCACGCAGTTTGCGTAGTACAGCTCGCACGTGAGTTACGTCCTCTTGGGGAGTGGTGGAGTAGATCAGAATGTCATCGATGTAGACAACTGCGCAGACATCGAGGAGTTCCCGTAACACATCATTCATAAAATGCTGGAACGCAGCAGGGGCATTGCAAAGCCCAAAGGGCATGACATGGTATTCGTAGAAGCCTTAGCGGGTACGGAACGCAGTCTTCCACTCGTCCCCTTTCTTCATGCGTACCAGATGATATGCGCCGCGTAAGTCTAGGTCGGTGAAAATCTTTGCTTGTCTCAACTGGTCTATGAGTACTGGTATCAGAGGTAACGGGTACTTATTTTTTATGGTGACTTGATTTAATGGTTATTGACTTGATGGTTATTGGCTATACCCGGATGGGCTTCTAACAGCGAGTCGTGCAGTCTGATATGATTGCTTGTTGCAGATCCTTAGTTGGAACGTAGAGGTGTTTTTGGTAGCATGGTACTTTGTCTTGAATGGTGAACTGATCTCCCTTCGTGTCCCAAGCCAGTAGGTCTTCTTCAGACATATTTTCTTTTATTGTTTCCTGCAGAGTATTTAACGGAGATGGGCTGATGCAGAGGCCGAGAATTTTATGGCTGGGTATGATCTCCACTGCGTTAGGGGCATTGTAGACTTCCTCTCCTGTGCCAATGCGGGATAACGCATCCGCTTTCCGTTCTTCACTCCGAGGCGGTAGGTGATTACAAAGTCATATTCCATTAAGGATAGGGCCCAACTGAGCTGCCTAGAAGACTGAGCATTTGCTGAGCATAAGTATTGCAAGTTCCGATGATCTGTTATTATTGTGATGGTGTGTTTTGCTCCTAGTAAGTAATGTCGCCATTCACACAGTGCGCTTTTGATTGCTAGGAGTTCTCTCTCCGAAATTGCATAGTTTAATTCTGCTGGGGAAAATTTCCTTGACCAAAAGGGAATGGGGTGAAGGCATCCGGTTTCAGGATTTTGTTGAGACAATACGGCCCCCATGGCAATGCTTGAAGCGTCCGTTTCCACGATGTACGGTAAATTGGGCTGTGGGTGTTGCAGAATTGGGGCTGAGGTGAATTTGTCCTTGAGAGCTCGGAAAGCTTCTTCCGCCGCTGGTGTCCATTCGAACTTTCGGTGTTTGCGCAGCAAGGACGTTATTGGATGTACAATATGTGAGAATCCTGGTATGAAGCGTCAATAAAAGTTTGCAAACCCTGGGAAACTCTGTACTCCCTTTACAGATGTGGGTGAGGACCAAGTGAGGATTGCCTCCACTTTTCTATTGTCCAACTTGATCCCCTGTGGTGTCAGTACATATCCCAGAAACTCCACCTCGGTGACGTGGAAGGAGCATTTTTCTAGCTGATTGGTTTTCACGCAGTTTGCGGAGTACAGCTCACACGTGAGTTACGTCCACTTGGGGAGTGGTGGAGTAGATCAGAATGTCATCGATGTAGACGACTGCGCAGACATCGAGGAGCTCCCGTAACACATCATTCATAAAATGCTGGAACGCAACGGGGGCATTGCAAAGCCCAAAGGGCATGACCTGGTATTCGTAGAAGCCTTAGTGGGTATGGAACGCAGTCTTCCACTCGTCCCCTTTCTTCATGCATACCAGGTGACATGCGCCGCGTAAGTCTAGCTTGGTGAAAATCTTCGCTTGTCTCAACTGGTTTATGAGTACTGGTATCAGAGGTAACGGATACTTATTTTTTTATGGTGACTTGATTTAGGGCCCGGTAATCAATACACGTTCTTAAGTCCCCCTCTTTCTTCGGTACGAAGAAGAGTGGGGAGGCGGCTGGTGACTTAGATGGTCTAATGAAGCCATTGGTCAGGTATTGATCCAAGTAGGTCCGTAGATGAGTGTTTTCTTCCTTGGTTAATGCATAAATGCGGCTGCACGGTACTTGTGCACCTGGTTGCAGGTCGATCTGGCAGTCGTAAACTCGATGTGGTGGTAGTGTATTAGCTGGCTCCTTCGCGATCACATCCTGGAACTCCTGGTATTCCTCTGGTAAAGTGCCCACCAAGCCTAAACCTGCTATTTTTTCCTGCGAAGCTAACAATGGACTTCCTTTGATCCATTTGATGTTGTAACAAGAGGCGCATTCCGTGGAAAAGAGTAAGGTTTGAGCTAGCCAATCTATCTTTGGGTTGTGCGTCTCTAGCCACGGTATCCTAAGAATCAGCTGGAATTGGGGTGCAGTGATAAGGTTGAATCTAATACTTTCTCTGTGGCCATCTTGGCAGATTAAGGTGATGGTGGAAGTACACTGTGTTACTGGTCCCGAAAGTAGTTGTGTGCCATCCACAGCTGTCACGTTTTCTGATGTGTCCATATGGTGGAATGCTAATCCCAAGGTCCTTGTGGTGTTTATGTCTAGGTAGTTCCCAATAGCCCCACTGTCTATGAAAGCCTTGAGGGCATGCTTTTGGGAGGGCTGTGAAGGGTCTACCAAAACCACAGGAATACTGAAATGTGAGATCTGAGTGCTCCGTTCTTGGCTCGACAGAATGACCTTCAACATCTGCCGGGCATTGGAGTTTTCCGCTACCGCACCTGTGTCTTCCCCTATGTTATCTAGTACCCCCATTGTCTTCCGTGGGAGTTTAATCGTGCAGTTACGGAGGAAGTGACCAGATTGGCCGCAATATAAGCAAAGTTTTTCCTGACGTCCCCTGAGAACATCCAATTGCATGGGCTCTGAGTGTATTTCTGAGGCCTGTTGATGGGACGCTTCCTTTGGTCGGACATACACTGGTCTATGCTCTGATCTGGTTCAGTCGGCCTTGCGATCCTGTATCCGGTGGTCTAGTTGCATAGTTAGGTCGATGCATTCACTGAAATCTTCGGAGGATTAACTACTTGCGCCAAGACATCTTTTAATTCTCCTCTCAGTCCTCGATAAAATAATGTTATTAATTTCTCCTCTGGGCAACCTGATTCGGCTATTAAGCGATTGAATGTGGCGACATATGAGATTAGATCCTGACCACCCTGTCGCAGAGAGAGCAGCTCATCATCCAGGGCCTGACCTCGATTCCGATGGGCAAATAGTTTTTCCAGTTCATGCTGAAAACCTGGGTAATTTCTCAGTAAAGGGTCATCCCTAAGCACTAACGGGACAGACCAGTCTACCGTGTGCCCTCCTAAATAGGAGAGGACAAAAGCTACTTTAGCTCGGTCGTTCAGAAAGGTGTCTGGTTTGCATATAAAATGTAGCCGGCATTGATTCATGAACGCTCAAAATTTCTTGGGATCCCCAGAGAAGCATTCCGGAGGTGCTAAAGGGAATATTGCCTGGAAGCAATACCTGAACGGGTGTGGCTACAGGTCCCACGGTAGGTTGCCCCTGTGGAACTCCACCTGGTAGGGGTGGTAGACCAGCTTGGGTCTGTAGGAGCTGTCTTGCCAAACCGTCTGTTTTTATCCCTCTTGACTACCAGTTCGCGCCTTAAGGCATTTGTCTCTGAGCGGGCTGCATGCACCTCGGCCCGTAGTTCACCTAACAATAGGGAAAGCTGGTCTACCATGGAGGTTTCCACCGCTCGGGCAAAGGTATTGAGGATGGCTTTGTGTTCTGTCACACTCACCTGTGTCTCTGCAGGAGCGATGGACGAGCCTCCCTTGACCCCGAGTCTTCACTTCCCCTGTTTCACCCGGAGGAATACCTGTCAAATACAAGGTGTACACTCAGACCTGAATTCACCCGATTCCCGGGGCCCTTCCCTTCTCTTTACTGTGGCTGTGATGTCCCCCTATGGGCTTACCTTGATCTTAGTAGGGTGTGCACTCCATCCTGCATTTGCAGGGGTGCGATTCACTCATGTGATTGGTGCCAATGTCTGTAGGCTGAGTTCAGATGCCAAACGCTGTTTTATGCCTTGACAGCGAGGCCGAGAGTTCAAGGCACCAGTTTCTTCACTGGCAGAAAGTCCTTCCCACAGAGAATGTTGAGTGTCCAAAATTGTCTGTATTGTCTTTGTTTGCCGGTATTTTTGTGAGTGAAAAGCGCTGCGTATAGAAGCTAGCTGCTGGTAGGTTTGCGCAGCGCCTTCAATTCGAGTGCGCCTGGTAATGTCTCTCCCTTTCCCTTGCAGGAGAAATTATGTGGTATTAGCGCCTCGAGACCGGGTTCAGCGCTATTGGAGACTTGGTGGTTAGATAAGTTTGCACGGAGGCTTTCGGTAAGTATATACCGCGTAGAGAGAGAGAGAGAGAGCGCAGTGAAATAAGTGTCCACGTTATTGGAGCGAACGCAATGAATAATGTATCTTCTTTCTTACAGGGGTTTGTGCGCTCGTGCAACTAACCTGGATTCCAGCGTCGCAGGAAGATTCGGTTAGTATGCGCAGCATTACTGATGTGCGTGTGGTAACGCTGTTCTTCTTTGTTCTTACAGGTGCCGGTGTAGAAGTCCCCTCTTGACTGGAGATAGCTGCGGCGTGGAGTAAGAACCAGGTAAGCTGAAGCTGAATGACCCAGAGTGGGTAAGCAGAAGTAGGATGATCCGGAGCAGGTAAGCAGAAGCAGGATGATCCAGAGCAGGTAAGCAGAAACAGGATGATCCGGAGCAGGTAAGCAGAAGCAGCATGATCCGGAGCAGGTAAGCAGAAACAGGATGATCCGGAGCAGGTAAGCAGATGCTGGCTGATCCAGAGCACGGCAAGTGTGTTGCTGATGCAGCTCACAGTAAGCAACACGAAGCACTGGAAGAATCTTGGGTGTGGCTTGTATAGCCAGCCACACCCAAACACTAGAGAGCTCATGAGTTATCATGCACTTCCTGTTTGGCAACAGGAAGTGGTAACCAGGAAGTTACTACAAACACCATGAAGGAATGAAAGGAGGGATTTGTTATGGGTTCTTTGTGTGCCTATGCCAGTCCCGCCAAACCTCCACCCAGCTTGCCCCAACAACCTGCTGGATACCCATGACAGAAATCCCCCACTACCAGTCTGGATTTTACATCCCCCAGATAATTACAAACAGCAATAAAGTGTCCTGCTAAAGATGTGGAAAACCCAGTGTTCCCAGACTTTCTGGCTCTGAAGGCAGTTACTGCAGGCCAAGTTCCCCTTCGCTGGAGCATGACTAAAAGGTGTGAAGAGTGGGGCTACAACTTCAAACAGGCAACCAACTTCAAAGAGCAAACTACAAACCCAAAGAGAATAATACAAAATTTGGTTGCAGGCTGACCCAGGAGACCATATGGTCTGAAGGCAGGAGAATTGCCATTTGGCCCACATGAAGATTTATAATGAATTTAAAAGGACTATTATCATGTATGCCTTTTTCCCAGCCATATGGCAGATTTCCTTCCTTTATGTACCATTTTTAGATAATTTCCAGGCGATTTTGGAGACATAAAATTCATGCACCTACGAGTTGGGGAACTGTAATGGGCAGTTAAACTAGGTTTCTGGCTGATCTGAAAATGTTCCAAATGTGAGAGTTGGTAAACAGGTGGAGGATAACATTAGGAATATGGGTAATAAATTACATATTCATAACTGTTATGCTTTGTACGGAAAGAGCAGACAATTGCCACATGGCCTTGCAAATTGGTGCAGACCAGGCTGTCGTTTTATTTAATTCCCTATGATTAACTGCATCAGTAAATATGTATATTATGGCACTTATTAGTACAATTATGAAGTGTTGCTGTGAGGAATAAGGGCTGGAAGCGCACAGGAGTCACACGTTTTGTCTCTTAATCCTTTTTGGGCTAGTTTTGGAGGCAAAGACTACAATTCCCAGCAAGCCACGGGAGGTTGGTAGTTCTGTGCACAATCAGGAAGAAGGTCACGTGCGCGTTGCCAGCTGCAGTGATTACAAACAGCATAAAGAGCAACGGCGCGTGAAACAGGTGTGGCTTATTACGAATCCAGGAGCGGTTGGCGTGAGGAGCATGTTGGCGAAACGCTGAGGAAACCATGGACGGCGAAGCTCTGCCCTAAAGCTACACGAGGTTTCGAGCGTTCTCTTGCACTGAGTTGCATGCGGAACTGCGGCAGCATTTTCAGCGTGCTACTAATCCTCCGAGGAGTCACGCGGGGCCCTCGGAGCTCAGATAAGTGCAGAAGGCATTGCGGGGTGGGAGCTTATGATGCATAAGTTTTCTCTCGCATGAAGCTGATACTTGGCAATCACGGAAGGGCTGAATTTGGGGATAAAGCAATTGGTTTTGTGTAATAAGACACGAGGACATTACGGAACATTTTTGGGGCATATTCTCTCGAATACAGCTCATTAAGGGTGACAAGAGTATTCACTCTCAAGGGGTAATGATGTGCATTAGTTTGTCTGGTTAAACCGCAAGGACATGCATTTATGTGTTTAGGTATTGCAGTAGCAAGCTTGCCCTACGGGCCATGTGTTTCGTTCTTCATTGATGGGAAAAGTTCTATTGTCCTGTGTTCATCCCGCTTGCTACTACATGTGCATGTTTTGTGCTCTATGTTTGTTCTGACTGAAGCCAGGGGAATACGTATTAAGGTGTGTCCTGATCTATGTTACTGGGTATTCATGTAGTCAATGTTACAGTGTGTCCGGAACTAGGATATACAGGTATATGAAAGGAAGGGTTTTTCCCCAGTGCTTCCCCCTACCTATCCAACTTAGGTTTTGTCATAACCCTTTTCCCGGTTTCCCTAACTTCCCCTCCCCATCCACAACCCCTCCCTAACTCCTCTTCCCCCCATTGACTGCCACGTGGTGTCCTGTGTTACACTTCAGGCACCTGTGCCAACCACGGTGGGAGGGTCAAATTCATTCGGCTTCTGTGGTTCGGGGGAGAGTGTCGATTCTCTCCTCCAAGTAAGTGTGTGTTTTGACATAATAAGCCACCCCTATATTGGGATACTTACAACCACCCAAGCCAATGGATTCGACACCTCCGCCTTTGGCCGATGTGCTAAAGGCCTTACAGGATATTCAGGTAGAACTGGCACATGCCCGTCAAGAGTAGGACACGTTAAAGGCACAAGTACACGGTTTAGTCGCTCAGCAAACCCCTTTGGAAGGGCCAAGTGGGTCTTCTGCAAGGCCCAGGGAAGTAGTTTCTAATCAGAATGCTACAGTAATCATGCAACCATCCAGCAGTGTACCATTGGCAGCCCCTGAACGTTTTTCAGGAGATCCTCGCAAGTACATGATGTTCTTGACTCAATGTAGATTGCATTTTCTTTGTAAATCTACAGCCTTTGAAACAATACAGGCTCGAACTGCATTTATGATTTCTTATTTAACGGGGGACGCAGCGGCTTGGGCTATGCCACTAGTTCAAAAGGATGACCCATTGTTATATAATTGGGATGCGTTCCTGGCAGAGTTTGGTAGATTATTTGATCGCCGGGAGGTATCTTTGGCACAGGATAAAGAATTGTTGAATTTGAAACAGGGTAGTAGGGATCTTGTGACTTATGTGACTCAGTTTAATAGGTTAGTGATTGAGACAGAGTGGCCTGTGGAGAAACAGACAGTTCTATTCTATCAGGGTTTGAAGGATGAATTAAAGGATGCCATTGCTCAGGCAGAACCGCAACCAGGGACACGTACCGCTATGATTGATTTGGCGTTAAGATTGGATCACAGAATGAATGAGAGAAAAGGAGACAAGAAAAAACCGGAAGGACCTCTTTTGTGAGACTGGATAAGATGAAGGGAGGCAAGGGAAGTGAAGTGGAACCCATGCAGATCGGTAGTGTTAGAGGACCCCTATCGGTAGCAGAAAAATAGCAGCGTAAAGCGAACAAATTATGTTTGTACTGTGGGCAGGCAGGACATTTTATACGTACCTGTCCCAACACACCAAATAGAGGGGTAGGAAGTGAAAAGAACAAGAAGGAAGCGGGAAAAGAGACAGGCCGGCCGTAGAGGGAACACCGGTGACAGGCCCCAATGACATAAGGTTCCCTAGATGGGTAGCTAACACCATTGGTAATAGGACTTCACATGTGTATATTTTGGTGACGCTGTGTTTTGCAATGTCTAAACAGGAGGTATAGGCCATGGTGGATTCAGGCGCAACGGGCAATTTTGTAGACATTGCGTTAGCAGAACAATGGAAATTACCAATACAGGAGAAGGAAATGGTGGAGGGAGTACAGTCAGTGGATGGATCGCCGTTAATATCAGGCCCTATTCGGCAACAAACAGGGAAGCTGGAGATGGTGTGTGCCTCCGGCCATAGAGAAGAGATTACATTTGACTTAATTGCAGCACCTCAGTTTGGGTTAATCTTAGGAATGCCCTGGTTAAGAAAACATAATCCTCGAATTGATTGGGTGAAACAGATGGTTTGGTTTGGGAGTCAGCATTGTCAGGATCATATGTTATCGGGAGTAGGAGCTGCATCTTGGTTGGCGGAAAGAGAATCCTCGGAGCAAGTGGTGGGAGCAGTTGATGTAGGCATCCCTGTCCAGTATAGAGAATTTGCAAAAGTTTTTGATAAAGGAGGAGCAGAAAAATTACCTCCTCATCGTCCTTATGACTGTGTAATTGAATTGGAGGAAGGGGCAAAATTACCGTGTAGCAGGATATATGCTCTCACAGAGTCTGAAAATAAACATCTCAGGGAATATCTTGATGAAATGTTGGCCAAGGGATTCATCCGGCATTCTACCTCCCTGGTCTCCTCGCCTTTATTTTTTGTTCCTAAAAAGGAAGGTACCTTACGAACTTGTATTGATTATCAGGCTCTAAATAGAGTTACGGTTAAAAATAGGTTCCCATTACCATTAATTTCAGTGTTGTTGAATCAAGTGAGATCCGCCCAGATTTACACCAAGTTTGATTTAAGAGGAGCTTATCATTTAATAAGAGTGAAAGAGGGGGATGAGTGGAAGACGGCTTTCCGAACCAAATTTGGGTTGTTTGAATACCTAGTGATGCCGTTTGGTTTGTGTAATACCCCAGCAGCTTTTCAATTTTTTATGCAAGAAGTATTGCGAGATTTCATTGACATTTTTGTTATTGTTTATATTGATGATATTTTGATATACTCAGATTCGCCTGAACAGCATGTACAACATGTTCAGGCAGTGTTGCAGCGTTTACAAGAATACCAATTATATGTAAAATTGGAGAAATGTGCTTTTCATGTAAAACAAGTGGAGTCTCTTGGATATCTGCTGACGCCATCTGGTGTGGTCATGGACCCTAAGAAGGTACAGGCAGTCAAAGATTGGCCATCTCCACAATGTGTCAAAGACATCCAATCCTTTTTGGGATTTGCCAATTTCTATAGGTGCTTTATCAGTAATTTTTCTAAAATAGTTACGCCCATTACACAATTGCTGAAGAAGGCAGTCAGTTTTGTGTGGAGTCCAGAAGCAGAGAGAGCATTTAAGGAATTGAAAAAGGCCTTCACTACGGCTCCGGTATTAAGACATCCAAACACGGAAAAACCGTTTCAGGTAGAAACGGATGCAAGTAATATCGCAATAGGAGCCATATTATCACAAAAGGATGAGGAAGGGGTTTGGCATCCCGTAGCCTTTTTCTCAAGGAAATTAACTGGTTGTGAACAGAATTATTCAATTACTGACAAAGAACTGTTGGCCATTCGAGCTGCATTCTTAGAATGGAGACATTATCTATTGGGAGCGAGACATCAGGTGGTGGTGGTAACTGACCATAAAAACTTACAATATTTCAAAACAGCACACACCTTGAGTCAAAGACAGCTCCGATGGTCCCAGTACTTTAATGAATTTGATTTTGTAGTAACATTCAGACCACAGAGTAAAAATGGGAAGGCGGATGCATTATCCCGGCAACAACACATAGACAAAACAATAGGGGAAGTCAAGACCATTATTTCTCCAGAAAAAGTCATTGGGGCAGTCACTAAACAACTAATTGACCAAATAAAGCATGCAGTTTCATCTAGACAATTGCAACAATGGAAAGACACTCATCCGGCACGTACGGTGCGAGACGGGTTACCCTATCATCAGGGTCATTTGTATTTACCCACCAAAAGGTTGCAAGAAAAAGCAATGTTTTGGTGCCATGGATCTCCTTTGGCGGGGCATGCAGGTCAGAGAAAGATGAGAAAAATGTTGGAAAAGTATTTTTGGTGGCTTACCCTAAGACAGGATGTGGTTAAATATCTGTTACAGTGTGAAAATTGTGCAAGGAACAAGGCTGAGCATGTCAAAAAGAGAGGGTACTTACAGCCATTACCTACACCAGAGAAAGTGTGGACTCACATTTCCATGGATTTTATCACAGATTTACCACCAGATAACCAGTTTGATACCATATGGGTAGTGGTGGATTTCTTGTCTAAACAGGCTCATTTTGTTCCATGCATTGGTATTCCCGGGGCAGGCAAGTTACCTGAATTGTTCCTACAAAATGTTGTTAGGATACATGGGTTACCAAAGAGTATTGTTTCAGATCGAGGATCAAAGTTTACCTCCAGATTTTGGCGTGCTTTCTGTCGAATGATAGAAAGCAACTGTGCTTTGTCAACCAGTTACCATCCCCAGACTGATGGTCAGACTGAAAGAGTTAATCAGACTTTGGAACAGTATTTGAGAGGTTATCTAGGAGATGGTAAAGAGTCCTGGGTGCAGGCACTGTGGTTGGCGGAATTTACTTACAATAATACTTTTCACAGTTCACTGGGAATGGCACCTAATGAATGTTTGTATGGACAGGAACAAAATATGATCCCTGAACAATTACCCGAGGTTGAAACCATGCCAGTGTTACAAGACAAAAAACAGTTGCTTCTTGCATTTAGACAGACAGAGAGCACGCACAAATTTGGAAAAAGCCAAGAAAGCCTACAAGAAACAAGCTGACCAGCATAGGCAAGAGAGCCCACGATATCCGATTGGGGACAGAGTGTGGCTTTCAACACAGAATTTAGCTTTGGTTGGATCGAGGAAATGTATGCCTTGATTCATTGGTCCCTATGACATTGTTAAGTGTGTATCAGATACTGCCGTGAAATTGAGTTTGCCAAAAACTCTGCCGGTACATCTGGTATTTCATGTATCTCTGCTTAAACCTGCAGCTCCGGAAGTAAAGACAAAGCGCCCTCCTCCTATGGTGAAAGAAGGACATTTGGAGTATGAGGCGAAACGCATTTTGAATGCTAAAAGAGTGAAACAAAAACTATGGTACTTGATCCAGTGGAAAGGTTATGGATTGGAAGACTGCTCATGGGAGCCGGCAGAAGCGGTACATGCACCGCAATTATTGAACCTTTTTCATAAGAAACATCCGCAAAAACCTGGTCCTGGAAAGAGGCCTTGGAGGGGAGGTAATGTGAGGAATAAGGGCTGGAAGCGCACAGGAGTCACACGTTTTGTCTCTTAATCCTTTTTGGGCTAGTTTTGGAGGCAAAGACTACAATTCCCAGCAAGCCACGGGAGGTTGGTAGTTCTGTGCACAATCAGGAAGAAGACACATGCGCGTTGCCAGCTGCAGTGATTACAAACAGCATAAAGAGCAACGGCGTGTGAAACAGGTGTGGCTTATTACGAATCCAGGAGCGGTTGGCGTGAGGAGCATGTCGACAAAACGCTGAGGAAACCATGGACGGCGAAGCTCTGCCCTAAAGCTAAACAAGGTTTCGAGCGTTCTCTTGCACTGAGTTGCATGCGGAACTGCGGCAGCATTTTCAGCGTGCTACTAATCCTCCGAGGAGTCCCGCGGGGCCCTCGGAGCTCAGATAAGTGCAGAAGGCATTGCGGGTTGGGAGCTTATGATGCAGATGTTTTCTCTCGCATGAAGCTGATACTTGGCAATCATGGAAGGGCTGAATTTGGGGATAAAGCAATTGGTTTTGTGTAATAAGACACGAGGACATTACAGAACATTTTTGGGGCATATTCTCTCGAATACAGCTCATTAAGGGTGACAAGAGTATTCACTCTCAAGGGGTGATGATGTGTATTAGTTTGTCTGGTTAAACCGCAAGGACATGCATTTATGTGTTTAGGTATTGCAGTAGCAAGCTTGCCCTACGGGCCATGTGTTTTGTTCTTCATTGATGGGAAAAGTTCCATTGTCCTGTGTTCATCCCGCTTGCTACTACATGCGCATGTTTTGTGCTCTATGTTTGTTCTGAAGCCAGGGGCATACGTATTAAGGTGTGTCCTGATCTATGTTACTGGGTATTCATGTAGTCAATGTTACAGTGTGTCAGGAACTAGGATATACAGGTATATGAAAGGAAGGGTTTTTCCCCAGTGCTTCCCCCTACCTATCCAACTTAGGTTTTGTCATAACCCTTTTCCCGGTTTCCCTAACTTCCCCTCCCCATCCACAACCTCTCCCTAACTCCTCTTCCCCCCATTGACTGCCACGTCAATGGGGGGAAGAGGCCACGTTTCCTGTGTTGCACTTCAGGCACCTGTGCGAACCACGGTGGGAGGGTCAAATTCATTCGGCTTCTGTGGTTCGGGGGAGAGTGTCGATTCTCTCCTCCAAGTAAGTGTGTGTTTTGACATAATAAGCCACCCCCATATTGGGATACTTACAACCACCCAAGAAAATGGATTCGACACCTCCGCCTTTGGCCGATGTGCTAAAGGCCTTACAGGATATTCAGGTAGAACTGGCACATGCCCGTCAAGAGTCGGACACGTTAAAGGCACAAGTACAAGGTTTAGTGGCTCAGCAAACCCCTTTGGAAGGGCCAAGTGGGTCTTCTGCAAGGCCCAGGGAAGTAGTTTCTAATCAGAATGCTACAGTAATCATGCAACCTCCCAGCAGTGTACCATTGGCAGCCCCTGAACGTTTTTCAGGAGATCCTCGCAAGTACATGATGTTCTTGACTCAATGTAGATTGCATTTTCTTTGTAAATCTACAGTCTTTGAAACAATACAGGCTCGAACTGCATTTATGATTTCTTATTTAACGGGGGACGCAGCGGCTCGGGCTATGCCACTAGTTCAAAAGGATGACCCATTGTTATATAATTGGGATGCGTTCCTGGCAAAGTTTGGTAGATTATTTGATCGCCGGGAGGTACTTTGGCACAGGATAAAGAATTGTTGAATTTGAAACAGGGTAGTAGGGATCTTGTGACTTATGTGACTCAGTTTAATAGGTTAGTGATTGAGACAGAGTGGCCTGTGGAGAAACAGACGGTTCTATTCTATCAGGGTTTGAAGGATGAATTAAAGGATGCCATTGCTCAGGCAGAACCGCAACCAGGGACACGTACCGCTATGATTGATTTGGCGTTAAGATTGGATCACAGAATGAATGAGAGAAAAGGAGACAAGAAAAAACCGGAAGTGACCTCTTTTGTGAAACTGGATAAGATGAAGGGAGGCAAGGGAAGTGAAGTGGAACCCATGCAGATCGGTAGTGTTAGAGGACCCCTATCGGTAGCAGAAAAAGAGCAGCGTAAAGCGAACAAATTATGTTTGTACTGTGGGCAGGCAGGACATTTTATACGTACCTGTCCCAACACACCAAATAGAGGGGTAGGAAGTGAAAAGAACAAGAAGGAAGCGGGAAAAGAGACAGGCCGGCCGTAGAGGGAACACCGGTGATAGGCCCCAGTGACATAAGGTTCCCTAGATGGGTAGCTAACACCATTGGTAATCGGACTTCACATGTGTATATTTTGGTGACGCTGTGTTTTGCAATGTCTAAACAGGAGGTATGGGCCATGGTGGATTCAGGCGCAACGGGAAATTTTGTAGACATTGCGTTAGCAGAACAATGGAAATTACCAATACAGGAGAAGGAAATGGTGGAGGGAGTACAGTCAGTGGATGGATCGCCGTTAATATCAGGCCCTATTCGGCAACAAACAGGGAAGCTGGAGATGGTGTGTGCCTCCGGTCATAGAGAAGAGATTACATTTGACTTAATTGCAGCACCTCAGTTTGGGTTAATCTTAGGAATGCCCTGGTTAAGAAAACATAATCCTCGAATTGATTGGGTGAAACAGATGGTGTGGTTTGAGAGTCAGCATTGTCAGGATCATATGTTATCGGAAGTAGGAGCTGCATCTTGGTTGGCGGAAAGAGAATCCTCGGAGCAAGTGGTGGGAGCAGTTGATGTAGGCATCCCTGTCCAGTATAGAGAATTTGCAAAAGTTTTTGATAAAGGAGGAGCAAAACAATTACCTCCTCATCGTCCTTATGACTGTGTAATTGAATTGGAGGAAGGGGCAAAATTACCGTGTAGCAGGATATATGCTCTCACAGAGTCTGAAAATAAACATCTCAGGGAATATCTTGATGAAATGTTGGCCAAGGGATTCATCCGGCAATCTACCTCCCTGGTCTCCTCGCCTTTATTTTTTGTTCCTAAAAAGGAAGGTACCTTACAAACTTGTATTGATTATCGGGCTCTAAATAGAGTTACGGTTAAAAATAGGTTCCCATTACCATTAATTTCAGTGTTGTTGGATCAAGTGAGATCCGCCCAGATTTACACCAAGTTTGATTTAAGAGGAGCTTATCATTTACTAAGAGTGAAAGAGGGGGATGAGTGGAAGACGGCTTTCTGAACCAAATTTGGGTTGTTTGAATACCTAGTGATGCCGTTTGGTTTGTGTAATACCCCAGCAGCTTTTCAATTTTTTATGCAAGAAGTATTGCGAGATTTCATTGACATTTTTGTTATTGTTTATATTGATGATATTTTGATATACTCAGATTCGCCTGAACAGCATGTACAACATGTTCAGGCAGTGTTGCAGCGTTTACAAGAATACCAATTATGTGTAAAATTGGAGAAATGTGCTTTTCATGTAAAACAAGTGGAGTCTCTTGGATATCTGCTGACGCCATCTGGTGTGGTCATGGACCCTAAGAAGGTACAGGCAGTCAAAGATTGGCCATCTCCACAATGTGTCAAAGACATCCAATCCTTTTTGGGATTTGCCAATTTCTATAGGCGCTTTATCAGTAATTTTTCTAAAATAGTTACGCCCATTACACAATTGCTGAAGAAGGCAGTCAGTTTTGTGTGGAGTCCAGAAGCAGAGAGAGCATTTAAGGAATTGAAAAAGGCCTTCACTACGGCTCCGGTATTAAGACATCCAAACACGGAAAAACCGTTTCAGGTAGAAACGGATGCAAGTAATATCGCAATAGGAGCCATATTATCACAAAAGGATGAGGAAGGGGTTTGGCATCCCGTAGCCTTTTTCTCAAGGAAATTAACTGGTTGTGAACAGAATTATTCAATTACTGACAAAGAACTGTTGGCCATTCGAGCTGCATTCTTAGAATGGAGACATTATCTATTGGGCGCGAGACATCAGGTGGTGGTGGTAACTGACCAGAAGAACTTACAATATTTCAAAACAGCACACACCTTGAGTCAAAGACAGCTTCAATGGTCCCAGTACTTTAATGAATTTGATTTTGTAGTAACATTCAGACCAGGGAGTAAAAATGGGAAGGCGGATGCATTATCCCGGCAACAACACATAGACAAAACAATAGGGGAAGTCTAGACCATTATTTCTCCAGAAAATGTCATTGGGGCAGTCACTAAACAACTAATCGACCAAATAAAGCATGCAGTTTCATCTAGACAATTGCAACAATGGAAAGACACTCATCCGGCACGTACGGTGCGAGATGGGTTACCCTATCATCAGGGTCGTTTGTATTTACCCACCAAAAGGTTGCAAGAAAATGCAATGTTTTGGTGCCATGGATCTCCTTTGGCGGGGCATGCAGGTCAGAGAAAGATGAGAAAAATGTTGGAAAAGTATTTTTGGTGGCTTACCCTAAGACAGGATGTGGTTAAATATCTGTTACAGTGTGAAAATTGTGCAAGGAACAAGGCTGAGCATGTCAAAAAGAGAGGGTACTTACAGCCATTACCTACACCAGAGAAAGTGTGGACTCACATTTCCATGGATTTTATCACAGATTTACCACCAGATAACCAGTTTCATACCATATGGGTAGTGGTGGATTTCTTGTCCAAACAGGCTCATTTTGTTCCATGCATTGGTATTCCCGGGGCAGGCAAGTTAGCTGAATTGTTCCTACAAAATGTTGTTAGGTTACATGGGTTACCAAAGAGTATTGTTTCAGATCGAGGATCACAGTTTACCTCCAGATTTTGGCGTGCGTTCTGTCGAATGCTAGGAATCAACTGTGCTTTGTCAACCAGTTACCATCCCCAGACTGATGGTCAGACTGAAAGAGTTAATCAGACTTTGGAACAGTATTTGAGAGGTTATCTAGGAGATGGTAAAGAGTCCTGGGTGCAGGCACTGTGGTTGGCGGAATTTACTTACAATAATACTTTTCACAGTTCACTGGGAATGGCACCTAATGAATGTTTGTATGGACAGGAACAAAATATGATCCCTGAACAATTACCCGAGGTTGAAACCATGCCAGTGTTACAAGACAAAAAACAGTTGCTTCTTGCATTTAGACAGACAGAGAGCACGCACAAATTTGGAAAAAGCCAAGAAAGCCTACAAGAAACAAGCTGACAAGCATAGGCAAGAGAGCCCACGATATCAGATTGGGGACAGAGTGTGGCTTTCAACACAGAATTTAGCTTTGGTTGGATCGAGGAAATGTATGCCTAGATTCATTGGTCCCTATGACATTGTTAAGTGTGTATCAGATACTGCCGTGAAATTGAGTTTGCCAAAAACTCTGCCGGTACATCTGGTATTTCATGTATCTCTGCTTAAACCTGCAGCTCCGGAAGTAAAGACAAAGCGCCCTCCTCCTATGGTGAAAGAAGGACATTTGGAGTATGAGGCGAAACGCATTTTGAATGCTAAAAGAGTGAAACAAAAACTATGGTACTTGATCCAGTGGAAAGGTTATGGATTGGAAGACTGCTCATGAGAGCCGGCAGAAGCGGTACATGCACCGCAATTATTGAAACTTTTTCATAAGAAACATCCGCAAAAACCTGGTCCTGGAAATAGGCCTGGGAGGGGAGGTAATGTGAGGAATAAGGGCTGGAAGCGCACAGGAGTCACACGTTTTGTCTCTTAATCCTTTTTGGGCTAGTTTTGGAGGCAAAGACTACAATTCCCAGCAAGCCACGGGAGGTTGGTAGTTCTGTGCACAATCAGGAAGAAGGCACGTGCGCGTTGCCAGCTGCAGTGATTACAAACAGCATAAAGAGCAACGGCGCGTGAAACAGGTGTGGCTTATTACGAATCCAGGAGCGGTTGGCGTGAGGAGCATGTCGGCAAAACGCTGAGGAAACCATAGACGGCGAAACTCTGCCCTAAAGCTAAACGAGGTTTCGAGCGTTCTCTTGCACTGAGTTGCATGCGGAACTGCGGCAGCATTTTCAGCGTGCTACTAATCCTCTGAGGAGTCCCGCTGGGCCCTCGGAGCTCAGATAAGTGCAGAAGGCATTGCGGGTTGGGAGCTTATGATGCATATGTTTTCTCTCGCATGAAGCTGATACTTGGCAATCATGGAAGGGCTGAATTTGGGGATAAAGCAATTGGTTTTGTGTAATAAGAGACAAGGACATTACAGAACATTTTTGGGGCATATTCTCTCGAATACAGCTCATTAAGGGTGACAAGAGTATTCACTGTCAAGGGGTGATGATGTGTATTAGTTTGTCTGGTTAAACCGCAAGGACATGCATTTATGTGTTTAGGTATTGCAGTAGCAAGCTTGCCCTACGGGCCATGTGTTTCATTCTTCATTGATGGGAAAAGTTCCATTGTCCTGTGTTCATCCCGCTTGCTACTACATGTGCATGTTTTGTGCTCTATGTTTGTTCTGAAGCCAGGGGCATACGTATTAAGGTGTGTCCTGATCTATGTTACTGGGTATTCATGTAGTCAATGTTACAGTGTGTCAGGAACTAGGATATACAGGTATATGAAAGGAAGGGTTTTTCCCCAGTGCTTCCCCCTACCTATCCAACATAGGTTTTGTCCTAACCCTTTTCCCGGTTTCCCTAACTTCCCCTCCCCATCCACAACCTCTCCCTAACTCCTCTTCCCCCCATTGGCTGCCACGTGGTGTCCTGTGTTGCACTTCAGGCACCTGTGCCAACCACGGCGGGAGGGTCGAATTCATTCGGCTTCTTTGGTTCGGGGGAGAGTGTCGATTCTCTCCTCCAAGTAAGTGTGTGTTTTGACAGTTGCCACATAAGTCGTTTTAGCCGAAAACTTGACATGGGAACCAATGGGGCTTGTAAATTAAGCTGTCATATGTCTGCTCCAGACTCTTAAACCAATCCGTAGAGAGGGGCTGCATCGGGCAGGAGAGAGAAGAGTAACTGTCCAATCCTATTTGCGTGGCCTTTTGCAGGGTATTCTCCAAAGATTGTAAAATTGGTGGTGTCATCGCTGCTATATACGGTGGACTGTACTAGGAGGAAGACACAGAGCTGATGAAATTTTGTATCGAAGAGCGCTGATGAAACGTAACATCTGACAGCTACAAGAAAACACCAAAGGAGATTGCATAGAGTGCATCTGGGTGGAGCTATCTATTTCTAGGAAGGCATAAGAGCTGACTGGTTCCTATGGTGGAGAGCAGGAGGCCATCCTTGAAAGTTGAGTGACCAGATCCCTGCCCTATCTTTCCAGAGGGTCCTGACATGCAGCTGGCTGTCCTGAACTTTAAACAGAGTCTTTCTATGTAAGTAGAACTGAGCCCTGGGAAACCAAAAGGTGGGGGAATTTGCTTGCCTTAAATTCTTTCCCTTTATAGTGGGCATGGGGCAAAACTGTGTAGATCCTTAGCCTACTTAACAAAAAATAATAATTTAATTAATTCCCCATTTGGTGGAAGACTACGGATGATTTTTGTTAAAATTTGAAATTAACAAAGATCACTTTCCAGTGTGCACTGAACAACTATACTCTATAATTTAATTGGATAATCCTTTCGGTCCTGTTGACCCCAACTTCTTTAAGGAAGAGGGGTGTCTTTGCTCTTAAATCAATCCAATCTTTTTTTCAGTGGAGGGGGTCTGAAATCCAATATTCCCCCAAATCATTCCAATGTTTCTGTCTGACTTTCCCCTAACACAGGCCTTTCAGTGGAGGGTGTCCAAAATCCAAAATTCTCCAAATCATTCCAATTTTTCTGTCTGACTTCCCTAACACATGCCTTTAAGTGGAGGTGGGTCTGAAATCTAAAATTCCCCAAATCATTCCAATTTGTTTGTCCTACTTCCCCAACACACCCCAAAGTACGGGGGTCTGAAAAACAAACTGCTAAATCAGCATGTGTTATTTGAAACCAAAAATGCGGGTGAAATTATAATTGCCATATGTATTTGTACAAGTCCTGAAACCCTACTGCTAGTCTTTTAAGCGTGTAGGAAAATCAAAATGCCACAGCACTACATTTATAATTGATTTGTTATTGATTAGTTTAATTATTTCTTGAAGTGAAATTTGTAGAAAGTAAAGAATTTAATCTAATTTGTGTAATTGATTTGAGTAACAAGAGGTTAATGGTGAGCCACAAAGAAGGTGGTGCATGTAGTCCAGTGTGATTTGTATTACTTTTTTATTTAAGTAAATACAAATATATTTCCTGCACACCGGCCTGGTTCATGGCTCATTGCTAGCTCAGGAGGGAGGATCCAAAGGGCATGATATGTGATTAGTAGGGCTGAAGAAAATAATCTGTTAAACAGTTCAGTGTGTGACACCTTGAGTGGGGAGGGAAGGAACTCCCAGTGTTGAGGGTGATATCTCAATACACTGTTACACAGCTTAATTTCAATGTATAACATTTATACACATCAACGTATTAAACATTGATGTGCCATATGATCATACCCATGACAAGACGTTTCAAACATATGAAAATGGTGTGTGTGTGTGTGTGTATTTTTCAGCAAAACTACATAAAAATAGGATCAGCATTTTTTTCGTGATTCATTAATTATTTCTCTCTTTTTTTCTTTTTTTCTTGAACTTCATTTGTTGGGACATGTACTAGTAGATTGAATATGATACAGCTTGAAAATAGTGTACTATATGAATTGGTGTTAACTTTCACTGATGAATGTACATGAACATTAGTCATTTCGACTCTGAGGAAACTCCTGATGGGAGTGAAACATGCGTTGGGCCACATTTAGTGTCATTGGACATATGTAGTGTATTAACATGAGCATTAAAATATGAGTAATTAATGACTGAATATTAAGGCCCTCATTACATGTGAGCCGGTACGGAAATAAGGTTCCGGTAACAACATTAATGGCACCTTTTCCAGACCGGCTCACTCTGAGTCTGCCGGTAGGGGCTGTGAACTACAGACAGGCCTGACCTGCCGATAGTTAAGAACCCTACCAGCAGACAAATCACTGAAGCACCGGTACCGTTGACAACGGTGTTTGTGCTTCAGTGTTCCCGTGGAGTCCTATGGGACTCTACGGGAATGGGAACTTACTGTTCTACCGCCACCCATAATATTCCAGCCTCACCGGGATATTGGGCGGTGAAAACGATAAGCCGAGGATGCCGGGAGGTCGCTGGTACCACCGGCAACCTTGTAATGAGGGCCAAAGACCTAAATATTAACCCCTGCAAATTAAAGATAGTTTTTCTGACCTTCTATTCAATGTGTGGTTTCACAAAAATGTGGTATATAAAATGTATTGACATCGTGGGGAAAGAGTGTTTTTTCAGAAGAAATTTGCAGACAATCAAAGGCAAAATAATGTACTACTATAGGCACACAGTGGAGTTTTTCGTACACCCCACTTTTGCACATAAAATTCCAGTTACCAGTCCACCCTTTAACCGGCCATCTCCTCTTCATTTGCAGATAGTAAACAAAGAGACAATCCTTCAAATAAAAGTATGAACAGTCCATGTTCTTGCACCATGATTTGGAATTTGTTGGAGTCTTGTATTGTGTACATGTTTGTGAACTTTCTCCCGCACAATATTCCAAGAGTCTGTACTGAGACCTCTGCTATTTACAGCATCCGGGTCAATATTAAACATTACCCCTGGAGTATGGTAGGATACTAAAACTAGGAAATGCCCAGCTCTTTAATTTGGAATCACTGCACAAGACCATGATAAGGCAAAGGTATAATGTTAAGGACTTTTTAAAATGAAGTAGCAAAGGGTTTCTGGGAAGTTACAGAAGAGCCAGCTCTAGTCACAATGAAAAGAGTTTAGTAGGGTATACAGGCAATGTGTTTGCACAAAGTGGTTGCATGTGAACTTTAGGCACTATTTATTATCCAGAGGGGTACGTCAAATATGGTTTTCGAATGTGTTCGTTCAATGATACCACTGTGAGCTGAAAGAGCTAATGGCATTGCAAATATGGGAATAAAAAAACAGGTCATACTGCTGGCCAGGTGTAGGTATCTGTTATTTACCGATATCTATGTAACCTTAGTGATCATCGATATAGGGCGAAAACCTTTTTCCAAATTAGAAAATGTCTTTACAGCCACCCTGGCTTCCACAATAGGGCCGCCATCAAGCACAGCAGTCCAGCAAATGCTTGCGAGTAACCTCTGTTTGGAGGATGAAAGCGCCACTGTGGATGCATATACGTGGAGCTGTATTCAACCACATCAATGGAAATCTACTGTGGACAAGTTACAAAAACAGGGCTTCTTTTCTAGCATGCTCTTAATGACTGAAGGTCTGTACTTCAAAAGACAGCGACAGGTTGGACTGAGGGTCCATGGCGAGACTAGTTAGATGATGAAGGCGTTCTATGGCCTTCAACTGGTGATGTTAAACTGCACTTAGTTGACTATGCGGCAGATCAACAATATCAGAAAGATATTTTAACATGTTTTTCTGTGCTCAGGAAGAGGCTGTGGAGAAACGCTTATAGAGAGTAGGGGTTTATCTACAAGTGAATAAAATGTTGCCACGTGGGAAAAAGTCAGAGAAAAGGTGACAGGGCGGGCTACACTAAAGAGTGCCTAAGCTCGTACCAAACGGGATACTGATCTCTGCCGGGATCCTCATCCTCAACAAAGGCTCAGTGGTACAGCTCCCAGCCTCTTCTTCCTTGGGTTCACAGTCACAGGGATATAGCGGCCATCCTCTCCTTTATTCTTAAACACAATCACAAGGATATAGTGCTTAGTCACATCAGTGCGGACCTCACCATCTAAGGAATGTAGCACACAGCTCGCTATTTGTAATCCAATCCAGAAATAAAGTGCCTGTCCCACTTATTCCAGATCCAAGCATGTCGTGTCCAGTCCTCCATTGGGAATGTAGTGCCCATGTCCCTCTGTAAGGGATATGGTGCCCCTTTTAACCTCCACGATCCTGTCGCTCTTTAAGGCATACAGTGCTCCTCTCACTGTGTTCCAGAAGTTCCCTGTTGCCCAAGACTTCATGGCCTTCCGCAAAGCTCTTAAAACCTGGCTCTTTCTGTCATCCATGATTAGGACCATCTTAGCCCGCTGAAACCCATCAACATCAAGAACCATAACTTCAATGACATTACTTTGGAAAGTAATTACAGCCTGCCGACAAAGGTTACAAGCAGCTGACAAATGTCCGGCCTGTCCTTGAGCATCACCTCTTCTGTGTGACTACGTTGGTGCGAGATATCGCCTGTCCTATAACTAAGTATCCTGCATAGACCTACGCTGCAACCCACCTAAACCACAACCAGAGACCCAGAAAACGTGCTCGTTAGACACATAGTGCTGAGGCTATGAATAGTAACCCTCTGACCGAGCAAAACATAACTTACTCCGGTCCTACCTGTGAATCTACCTCAGAGTGCCGCTACCGCAAAACATGAAGATAACCACTACCAGCTCATCCAGATCCATAATGTAATCCAGTAACAGTGGGCTCCTAAGAGTAAATCATCCACTCCAGACGCTCACCTCTCCTACCACTATGCTCACTCTCTATTCTACACCAACATGCTATAGAGCCCAGCCATACCCCTCGATCAATTTCAGCCTAGCTGCATACATACGAACAATACTCCATGAACATCTCAACATCCTGCTAGAACGCAGCTATACCCCATGAAAAAATTGGCCTAGCTGCACACATAAACGTCCTACACAGAATGCTGCCAAAATGCAGCCTCGGAGACCAACCACTTGACTGCACACATTTGACTGATCTCTCAGTACCACTGCACCTAATGTTAGGATGCAGCTACCATCAGGCAAATCACACTAGCTGCAAACATATTGAGTGCACCCAAGCACACTATACTACCCTATTCTCTTGACTGACCTGGCCTACGGTCCCCAAGGTCGTTCAACCAACAAGCACTTTGAGATCATACCAATTATATATAGGGCGCTATATACATGCCAAATAACAACAACAACAATAACAATGTGGGACTCCTAAACCCTCAACCATATCATACTCCTCAGCACTCATGGCTGCCACATCTTGTTCAGCCTGCCCATCTTTCTGAAATCCTCCAGCTTATCACCTTCTGCCAATCTTCCTGTCTGGTAGGGGTCTGTGCGTTTCTATTACTGTCTTGGTGATTAGATCTGCATGAATTGCTGGATCCCGGAAAACACTGCCTCCTTTACTCCATTCATCTTTCCATTTGTAAATGTCTGTATATTCCCAGGCCTACCACCTTTTGGTTACTAAGCAGATGTTCTTCCGTGGAGCCCTCTGATAGGCTTATTGGCCTTATGAAATAACTTGCTTCAGCTCTGGTGGCTCTGTGGTTACTCAAGCCTTCAAAATACCTGGTGGCTACTTTAGCATCCAGCAGAAGACCCAACCATACTGTTAATACCTGTTCTTGTCTCTAGCTACTCGGCAACTCACGTTCTGACATCTGCTCCGCGGCTGTAATTGCTGGGCTGTTTAAGATCTTGATGGCTTTTGTAAGCATCCATGGCAGTCTTGGTTGGCCAGCAGGATCCTACATTTTCATTTTCATTCTCAGGTTGATTTATCAATGCAATACCTGTATGTCGAGATCCCTGCTGAGACAGGGGATCCTGCCATGCTGATTTTCATAATTCAGCATTCATCTCTTGGGCCTCAAGCATTCGCCCAGGCTGCCAAGATGGAAACGGACCCTGGTGAAAGGGCGAGGGTCTGAGATCTCTATGGTTTCCCCAAGAGCAAAGTCCAAGTCATTGGACTCCGTTTCTAAATGTGTGGGGGTAAAGAGGGGGTGTGGATGTGGAGCGGTACTCAGAAACTTCCTCCATGAACCAGCTCCATGTAGCATACATCTCTGGTCAAATCGCCCCAGTAAGCCTTTTTTCCTGTGCAGCAGAGTCCCCTCCAAAGTCCCCTGAGGGTGGCAGGCAGGCAGGCAACTGGCTTCACCCCACCTCCCAGTGCAGATAAATGAAGCCCCCCCCACCAAATATAGCAGAAATCAGCATTCCTTTGTGAAATATGCAGAAGACATGATTCCTGTGGAGCTCAGCCTTGTCCATAGGTAGGCAAATGTTTTAGGGGCCTTGTACTCATATGATGTCAATAATAAACTGTTTTTATTTATTTATGTATTGGAAATTTATAATGCTCCTATACACAGTGTGTTTCAAGGTGCAACAAGACTAGCGGGGGCAGGGATGACAAAAACAAAAACGGTCCTACTAGGCCTTTTGCTATTCAGATTGTGCAAGTGCAGTAACAAGACGTGCGGGGGAGATGGAGGGGTTAAGTGCAGGGTAGGGCAGAAGAGCCTGTGGGATAAGTGAGTACCAGGGGCGACCAGGTGGACAGAGCCAGGGGAATGCAGACAGTGCAGTGGAATGAAAGTCCATGTGCTAAGGGCCAGGTAAGGGGCTGGAAGGGCTCAAGTTGTGCAGAATCAGCCATGCTAGTTCAGGGGGAGCGGGCCAGGAAGGGCAAGTGCAGGTTGAGGAGGGGGGTGGGTCATAGGAGACCAAGTGCGAGGGTAGACTGGACACAGAGGGCCTGGTGCCCTGTTAGAATCAGAAGGAACCAGGCAGCCAGTCAAGCGGCAGACAGGGACATTAGCAAGGGAGGGGGAGGAGGAAGGAGGAAGAAAAAAGAAAAGTATTGAGAAGCTTCCAGAACTTAAGGAAATCTGCCTCAAGTCTGAGAGGGGCAGGGAGGCCATTCCAGAGGGAGGCACCTGTGGAGGAGAGAGATCTAACCTTCACTCTCTGCTTTGAAAAGCGTCTGATCTGCATAGAGTTGGAGCTAGAAGACCGAAGGGCACTAGCAGGATGGTGTTTAGGGAAAGAGAGGTAGCGCGGTCCCAGGCCCCAAAAAGCCTTGTGGATGATGCAAAAGATCTTGAACCTGATCCTTGCAGCAACCAGGAGCCAGTGGAGAGATTTTAGAGCTGGAGAGATGCGGTCCCTAAGCTTGAGGGCAAGGATAAACCTTGCAGTACTCTTCTGGATTAGTTGAGCGAAGGGAGGAGTAAGGCAGACTGAGGAAGAGGCTGTTGCGGTAGTCCAGCCTGGAGAGGACCAGAGCTCTGTAGACATTGAGTTTTGGGGGGTAAGTGAGGAAAGTGGGCCTTCTTGGCAAAGTCTATGATGTGAGGAGAGAAGGAGGGAGAGAGAGGAGTCAAAGATGACACCAAGGTGTTTTACCTCACAGGAGGGTGAGGGGAGGGGGCCCGTGGACTGTGGCCAGAATGTGGGAGGGAAGGAGGGAGCCAGGGTCCCAATGAGCAGGATCTTTGTCGTACGGGCATTAAGGCAAAGATCGTTAGTAGTGCACCATGCCTAAATAGCAGACAAGCAGTCAGGAATGAGAGAGGAATGGGAAGAGGCTGAGGAGTGAAGCTTGAAGGAGAGCTGATTGTTATCTGTATAACACTGGAAGTTAGGAGCGAAGGTGGAGATGAAATGGGCTAGAGGGGCCAGGTAGATGTTGAAAATCCAAGGCGAGAAGATAGAGCCCTGAGGGACACTGCAGGTGGAGAGTAAGATGGAGTAGAGAAAAGGGCCCAGTTAAACCTGGGAAGGTCGGTCAGAGAAGAAGGAGGAAGAGCCAGGTCTGTGATGCCAGGGGTATCACAGAGCCGTAAAGAAAGGGTACACGATTGACCATACCAAAGGCAGAGGAAAGGTCAAGAAGGATGAGAACCGAAGGAGACCTGGAATCGAGATTAGAGAGCAAGTCATTACAGGTGTTCAGGAGTGCAATTTCTGTGCCTCTGAAGGGGGTAATGGAGACAGGGCGATAGTTAGCTGGACAGGAAGGGTCGACAGAAGGCTTTTTGCGGAGAGGATGCACAAGGGAGTGCTTGAGAAGTGAGGGGAAGGATCCAGTGGCAAAGGAGTGATTGCAGAAATCAGCCATGGATGGAGCAAGGGAGACAATGTTGTCCTTGATAGTTCTAGAAGGACAGGGGAGAACCTGTTTGGATGAGACTTTCATAGAGCAGACTTGTCTAGCAACCTCATCAGGTGATATGGGAGAGAAAGATGAGATTAGGAGGGAAGGGGCAAGGGGGCCAAGGGAGGCCTGAGAGCAGATGAGGGAGGCGGATGAGGAGTAGAAGAGAGTGAGGACAAGATATCCCGAGTTTTAGTGATGAAGTGACAGACCAGTGCAGTGCAGAGGGCCAGTGAAGGTAGAGGAGAAATGGAGAATGCATTAGGATTGGCAAGTTCCTTGCAGATTTTGTACAGGCCCTCTTCTTCGAGCAGATGGAGAGTCTTTTATGCTCGCACTGGCCAATAGGGCAATGGGGTAATGCCAGAACCAAAAACGCAAAATGCTAGTGTGGTGTCATGATGCCTACCCCCGGAGCACCAGGCCAGGCCCAGCACCCCCGGGAGCAGGCATCATGCCCCCGGGTAAAAGCCCAGCGGCCCCTTATAGGGGCTCTTTGGACTCTGTCCTGGCGCCTTTGGCGCCAGGCTCATGTTGGACATCAGTCCTGGCGCCATAGGTGCCAGGCTCATAAAGGAAAGTGTTTGGTGCACTTACCTGATGCAGACCATGCTGCATACTCACCTGATGCAGACCATGCTGCATGAAGACCCAAGCCAAATGAGGCTTAGGAGGGACTATTTTACTGAAGGGACTATTTTGTTACTTGGGTGGGGCTGTGGAAGAATACTTACCTAGGACTTCTTCCAAGGCTATTTAAGCCATGCCCGGACAGCCACACGTGCTTCGCGTTGTTCTGCATCCCAGCAGCTGAACGCTCACTGTGTCTGCTCCTGCACCTGGACTCCAGCCATGCCCGCCTCGAACCTGGAACACCTGTAAGGAAAGAAGAGAAGAGAAAGGTGAAAACCAAGAACTTATTCAAACTTCTTACCTGCATCCGGAATCTTCACGCCAGCATTCTTGAAGAAAGACTTCCATTTAAAAGCATCGCGTTGCTCGCTGCAGCGCCGCGCTTCACTCACCTGTTCTCGAGACATCTCCCGGCTCCATCGCGGCTGTCAGCACCGGTCGCCACATCTCTGCACCTAGGGGAGAGAAGAAGAGACAAAAGGTGAGCAGAGGGAACACAAGAGGAAAGCCGAATTTTCAGCCATAATACTTACCGGCTTTTCTTGGTGAACCATTCCACATTTCGGGTCGGCGCCGCTTCGTTGGCAGGTACCGCACCCCGGCCCCTATGGGGAAAGGACAAAAGACATTACTGGGGAATTATAAAGACATTTAGAGGGGTCGCCTTCATCACTGACTCACCTGATTTTACCATCGGCAATTTAACCCCTCAACGCATCGCCTTCGTTCTGCACCTGAAATAAAGGACAGATCACAGGTTAGGAAGACAACATAAAAAGAGGCTCACACTTGAACTTTTGAATCTTCATACTTACGGCGTATCGCTCAGAAAAGTCAAGTGGATTTTCCAGCGCCATTCTGAAAACCAATGAAGTAACTGGACGAACGCGCGCCCCTGCACCAGAAGCAGGATGGAGAGTTCATCCTTCCAAACCATAAGGTGAGCTTAAACCGGGGGTTTTGAAGGAAGTCAGAGAAGAACGAATGGGGAAAGGGGGGAGCAAGCACACTATTCTGCAGACAGTTAATCCCCTTTCTCATCTGCAGAAGGATATTCCTACGGGCCAGACAAGCAAGATTTGGGGGTCCTGTTCAATCGGTGGTCCGAGTTCTGAGCATCACGCTTGAAGAGGCCACAGCAACCCAGACTAGACCAGCGCCTCCGTGGGAGCCAGGTGAGCGTTACAGAACGCGAAGCCTTCCTACAAATTCCCACCCAGGCGCTATGGAAACTTCTGAGACTGACCAGTTGGCCCAACTACTGGGGGAATTACGGGCCGAAGTACACTCCGCTCGTCAAGAGACTAATGCTCTCAGGAGGGAAGTGATTGTAACAAAGGGAAGAGCTGATGACCTGGCTAGACAGCTTTTGCAAGGTCAAGCTGGACAAACTCCTTTACCCGGTTCCGGGGGGAACCCCGCTCCTGTGCTTTCCAGTAACCCGGTGCAGATTAATCTACCTGGAAACATGCCGCTGGCCCCACCCGAACGCTTTGCTGGGGACCCCAAACGATTCGCCGTATTCATGAATCAGCGTCATTTGCATTTCCTATGCAGACCTGGGGCCTTCCCTAATGACCAGACCAAGGTAGCCTTTGCATTGTCATATCTCAGCGGCAGTGCTGCCGATTGGTCAGTTCCACTGGTAACTCAAGATGACCCGATTCTTCGTGATTTCAAGGATTTCAAGCAAGCATGGAAAGGTTATTTGCTCATCACTCCCACGGGCAGGCTCTGGATGACGAACTTCTATCTCTGCGACAGGGCAATCAAGACCTCCTATCCTACATTGCAAACTTTAATAGACTAATTGTGGAAACTGGGTGGCCAGAGGATAAAAGAATCACGTTATTTTATCGAGGTCTACGCAGAGAACTTAAAGATGTCCTGGCCCAAGTTGTAAATCCGCCCCAAGAATGCTCAGAATATATAGACTTAGTGGTCCAATTGGATCACAGACTGCAAAACAGAAAAGCAGATCGGTCTAAGTTTGAGACCCGGGTGTTGGTCAAGACCCACGCTACCCTCAAGGGGGCTGAAGCCTCTGAGCCAATGCAAATTGGAGGGGTTAAAGGACCTCTAACTCAAAAGGAACCTGAAAGAAGACAGCAGATGCAATTATGTCTTTATTGTGGGTCCTCTGGACACTTTCTACGAGATTGCCCGGCAAAGCCGCCCAAGAAGATCGTAGGAGCCGCTGATGAAATCCATGAAAACTCTGTATCGGGAAACGACTACGCCCGACAAGCGTAGGGGTCTGCTTGCTGAGCTTGAAAAGTAACTCTCAGACCTCGCATTTCATTGTGCCAATGGTCCTCGTAGATCCGGAACAGCCTGAGCGGTTGCATGCAATAAAGGCATACATCGATAGTGGGGCTATAGGAAACTATGTGAATCGTGAATTGGTCTCCAGGATTAACCTCCCTCTGCGTCCTAAAACCAGCAAAGATGTCATCACCACAGTTGATGGAACCGAAATTGCCCCTGGACCGGTAACACATTCCACAGCTGAGGTGACACTTGTAGGTCCGGACGGCCATCGGGAGGCAGTTGTGTTTGATGTAATCAAGGCTCCACAGTTTCAGGTTATTCTCGGAATCCCTTGGTTAGAGACACATAATCCTCAAATTGATTGGCGAGCGAAGAGAATAACCTTCCCGGATTGTGCACAAACCTGCTACCCAGAAAATCTGAACATCAGTCTAGCATCAGTAACCTCTGTCTCCATGCAAGTACCTCCGGAATACCAAGACTTTCAGGACGTCTTCCAAAAGGAACAGGCCAACACGTTACCTCCTCACAGATCGTACGATTGCCAAATCGATCTGGTGCCCGGTGCACAACCCCCTTGTAGCAGGATTTATGCCCTTACTGAACCGGAGAATCTGCATTTGAGACAATATTTAGATCAATACCTAGCCAATGGTTTCATTCGCCCGTCAAAGTCTCTGGCATCCTCGGCTTTGTTCTTCGTGCCAAAAAAAGAAGGCGACCTTAGAACTTGTATCGATTACCGCGCATTGAACCAGATAACTGTTAAAAATCGTTACCCTCTGCCTTTGATCCCTGAACTCCTTGACCAGGTGAAGGATGCTTGCGTATACACCAAGTTAGATCTCCGGGGGGCTTACCATCTGGTACGAGTAAAAGAAGGCGACGAATGGAAAACGGCCTTCCGTACAAAATATGGACTATTCGAATACCAGGTGATGCCTTTCGGGTTGTGCAACGCGCCTGCTGCCTTCCAATTCTTCATGAACGATGTCCTTTGGGAATTCATCGATGTCTGTGTTGTCGTGTATATCGATGACATTCTGGTGTACTCCTCTTCGGAATCAGATCACAGAAGACATGTCAGGGCCGTCCTAGAGAAATTGCGCCAGCACAAACTGTTTGCAAAGCTGGAAAAATGCGTTTTCCATACCACCGAGGTTGAGTTTCTTGGATTCATCCTGACACCTAAAGGGGTCCGAATGGACTCACGGAAAGTGGATGCCATCCTCAAATGGCCATCACCTAGTTCGGTGAAAGGTGTCCAAAGCATGCTTGGTTTTGCCAATTTTTATCGCAGGTTTATCCCAGAATTTTCACGTGTGGTGCAACCCATCACTGCACTCTTGCGGAAAAATCAACGTTTTGAATGGACCGAGGAAGCTGAACAGGCCTTTCAGGAATTGAAAGCTAAATTTACGTCCGCACCTATTCTGAAGCACCCGCGTCCCGATCTCCCATATATAGTCAAAACTGACGCGTCCAGCTTAGCCATGGGAGCTGTCCTGTCTCAGAGAGACCCCGAAACCAACCAACTGCACCCCGTAGCATTTTGGTCCAGAAAGTTCTCGCCGCCGGAGATAAATTATGCAATCACCGATAAGGAATTATTAGCCATTAAGTCCGCCTTTAAGGCTTGGCGGCATTATCTTCTTGGCGCCAGGCATACCATCACCGTGATCACTGATCACCGAAATTTACAATATTTGAAAACTGCCAAGGCTCAGTCTTCACGACAGCTCCGATGGGCTTTGTTCTTTGCTGAGTTCCATTTTGTAATCACTTACCATCCCGGCTGTAAGAATGGCAAAGCGGATGCGCTATCTCGAATTGGAATGGGAGAAATGGACACAAACTCAGAACCTGTGCCGATAATTCCTGAACAAAGAATTTTGTGGATAACCACTTTACAAACCCTTGAAGACATTCAAGCACGGGTAAAACAATTCCTGGACTCTTCAGCCTTGCAGGATTGATTCAAAAGGGGGTCTTACTTTTCAGTCAACGATGGCTTACCTTACTTCCAAGGACGCTTATTTTTGCCAGAAAAGGAATTGCAAGAACTGGTTATTTCCCGTCATCATGATACTCTGATGGAAGGACATCCTGGCATTGTCAAAACCGAGGTAAAAAATTAAACGACAATTCTGGTGGCCTTCCTGGCGAAAGGATATTAAATCTTTCGTGATGTCCTGTGGAGTTTGCGCCCAAAACAAAGGTCAAAAAACAAAACCCGCCGGTCTTCTTCAACCCTTAGACATTCCACCAGCACCTTGGCACACCTTGTCACTAGATTTTATCACGGACCTGCCCTCTTGTAATGGATACAATACTATTCTGGTTGTGGTGGATTTATTTTCCAACATGGCCCATTTTATTCCGTTGAAAGGATTACCTTCAGCTTTTGTTCTTGCCAAGGAATTCCTCAAAAATTTCATCCGTTTGCATGGATTCCCGTCCATACTAGTGTCCGATCGGGGAAGCCAGTTTATTTCTCATTTTTGGAAAAAGTGTTGTCAACTGGCACAAATCGAAGTAAGACTCTCAACCAGCCACCACCCACAGACCGATGGTCAGACGGAGAGAACGAACCAGACCCTTGAACAATATCTACGATGTATGTTGCACCAATCGGAGGGTAATTGGAAGGATATTTTATGGGTGGCTGAATATGCATACAATAACTCGATACACTCTGGAACTGGTCAGAGCCCCTTTTATACCCTATATGGACATCACCCTCGTATTTCAGACTTGGACTCACCTTTGAGCCTTGAAATGCCCGCAGTGGACCATTTGCATTCTACGATTACTCAAGCCTTCAAGGATGCAACTGCACACTTACAACATGCGAAAGGGAAATACAAAAAGAATGCAGATCTGCATCGAAGAGAGGCGCCTCCATACCAAATAGGGGATCAAGTATGGTTGGCTACCAAACACTTATCGCTCAAGGGACCTCTGACTTTTAATCCAAGGTATTTAGGCCCTTACTCGATCAAAGCTATAATTAACCCAGTGGCAGTCAAGCTAGATCTACCAGCTAACATGCGGATTCAACCCGTTTTTCATGTGTCACTTTTGAAACCAGTGCAACCAGGAACCAGATTAATAAAGCCACCAGAACCAATCCAGATAGATGGGGAGCCTGAATTCGAGGTGAAGAACATTTTGGATTCTAAAACCTCAAAATCAAAACTTTTCTATCTAATTGATTGGAAGGGGTACAGGCCTCAGGAAAGGTCTTGGGAACCCAGCGACCACGTACATGCACCTCGGCTAGTAAAAAGGTTCCATCGGAATTTCCCAAACAAACCGAAACCTCCAGAGGGAACGACCTTGGGAGGGGCCTTGGGGGGGAGTGCTGTCATGATGGCTAACCCCGGAGCACCAGTCCAGGCCCAGCACCCCCGGGAGCAGGCATCATGCCCCCGGGTAAAAGCCCAGCGGCCCCTTATAGGTGCTCTTTGGACTCTGTCCTGGCGCCTTTGGCGCCAGGCTCATGTTGGGCATCAGTCCTGGCGCCATAGGCGCCAGGCTCATAAAGGAAAGAGTTTGGTGCACTTACCTGATGCAGACCATGCTGCATACTC
The DNA here is from genome assembly GCF_040938575.1 of Ambystoma mexicanum. NCBI lineage: Eukaryota > Metazoa > Chordata > Amphibia > Caudata > Ambystomatidae > Ambystoma > Ambystoma mexicanum. The sequence goes on from NC_090929.1 coordinate 1,096,693,807, forward strand.
ACCTGATGCAGACCATGCTGCATGAAGACCCAAGCCAAATGAGGCGTAGGAGGGACTATTTTACTGAAGGGACTATTTTGTTACTTGGGTGGGGCTGTGGAAGAATACTTACCTAGGAATTCTTCCAAGGCTATTTAAGCCACGCCCGGACAGCCACACGTGCTTCGCGTTGTTCTGCATCCCAGCAGCTGAACGCTCACCGTGTCTGCTCCTGCACCTGGACTCCAGCCACGCCCGCCTCGAACCTGGAACACCTGTAAGGAAAGAAGAGAAGAGAAAGGTGAAAACCAAGAACTTATTCAAACTTCTTACCTGCATCCGGAATCTTCACGCCAGCATTCTTGAAGAAAGACTTCCATTTAAAGGCATCGCGTTACTCGCTGCAGCACCGCGCTTCACTCACCTGTTCTCGAGACATCTCCCGGCTCCATCGCGGCTGTCAGCACCGGTCGCCACATCTCTGCACCTAGGGGAGAGAAGAAGAGACAAAAGGTGAGCAGAGGGAACACAGGAGGAAAGCCGAATTTTCAGCCATAATACTTACCGGCTTTTCTTGGTGAATCATTCCACATTTCGGGTCGGCGCCGCTTCGTTGGCAGGTACCGCACCCCGGCCCCTATGGGGAAAGGACAAAAGACATTACTGGGGAATTATAAAGACATTTAGAGGGGTCGCCCTCATCACTAACTCATCTGATTTTACCATCGGCAATTTAACCCCTCAACGCATCGCCTTCGTTCTGCACCTGAAATAAAGGACAGATCACAGGTTAGGAAGACAACATAAAAAGAGGCTCACACTTTAACTTTTGAATCTTCATACTTACGGCGTATCGCTCAGAAAAGTCAAGTGGATTTTGCCAGCGCCATTCTGAAAACCAGTGAAGTAACTGGACGAACGCGCGCCCCTGCACCAGAAGCAGGATGGAGAGTTCATCCTTCGAAACCATAAGGTGAGCTTAAACCGGGGGTTTTGGAGGAAGTCAGAGAAGAACGAAGGGGGAAAGGGGGGAGCAAGCACACTATTCTGCAGGCAGTTAATCCCCTTTCTCATCTGCAGAAGGATATTCCTACGGGCCAGACAAGCAAGATTTGGGGGTCCTGTTCAATCGGTGGTCCGAGTTCTGCGCATCACGCTTGAAGAGGCCACAGCAACCCAGACTAGACCAGCGCCTCCGTGGGAGCCAGGTGAGCGTTACATGTGGGCCCGTTTATATTGACATAGTGGGCCAGTTTGATTAGTTATGCGGCTAGTAGTTTTGCCCAGTTTTTACCATTTTTGCTGAATAAGTATTCTTTAAATTGCAAAATTTGCATTACATATGATCAAAAAACGCCCTCTTGGGTACTATTCAACAGTCTGTCACAAAAGGAATGAACTGACTTTTTCAACGGTGGGCCACTTTTTCATTGGAGCCCAAGACAATTTTATGCCACAGTCCAACTCTGGAGTCTATATTCCCTTTGGAGTAGGCGGCAGGCCAGTCTGTCAGAGGATGTGCTCGAAGTCTGCCACTTCCGCTTAGCTCCTGGCGTTTCAGAGAGGCCAGGTCGGAGTCAGACCAGGTATTGCACTTGGAATCAGGCTTCATGCAGATCCTCATGACAGGGGCAAGGATGTCAAGAGTTTTGGAGATGGAGAGTTGAAGTTTAGTAAGGGCTGTGTCGGAGTCAGAGAAACATTGATATGTTGGCTGGGAAATTGGTCTTATTGCTGGCAATGTGAAGGGTGGTATTTCTAATTGGTTCATGAATACTCTTACTTGGGTTGTACAAAGCTAGCCCCTTCTATTGAAATCGCAAATGGCGTAACAACTCATGGGCAATAAGTCCATCAGTTTAACATGACATATGAATTTCTTTCTATGGCACTACCAAACATTACTCACAACTTCAAAATGTCTACAATATTCATGTACGGGGGGGACTGGTATCTCAGCCATATATTTAATATTTAATATTTCGTTTTTTGGGTCAAGTAAAAAATGTTACACTGCCATCAAAGGAAGAAGGATAATGGAGCCCCCCTATTTACAGGGGTCTTCGAGGAGCAGCCCTGTCCTGGGGTAAATCACAAGAGTTTGAGTAATGGCCAAGCTTTCTTGTCCGTCTATGGTTAACCTATTTTTACATGGCTAGGGGCTTTTAATGCAGAGGTATTCCACAGGGTTTCACTTTACTTTTATATTTTAGATTGTGGTAGTTGCCACTTATGCAAGTGGAAGATACATGGGTATGCTGCCCCCAAAGCGGTGAATGTATGCTGACTCTGTGGGTTAGCCCAACAATTGATAGAAGAAGTGTTATTCCCATAAAATGCAATAATAAAGGCTCCCTTAAACATTAGGTGCTGGCAAGGGGTTTGAGAACCATAATCTGCCTAGTTTTGTGTATTGGGGACTAGCTATATCAATAAGTGCTTTCAGATTGTAGACTTTATTGGACAATTCCACTAAGCTGTAGGTAGAGTGTACTTTTTGTGGGTGCACTGTCAAACTGGATATTAAATTATGCCTCCTATTGTAAACGATTGTATGTATATTGGCCTACGCCAAGTTGCTTAAAACTGTACGCGAATAACTCTCTACGGCAAGGTCTTGACCTTAGAAATTGATGTAGGCCGCCATCTTGAATCAAACCGCCATTTTAGGTTCTCTTGCTGTGTAAAAGTCACCCTGTACATCAAAATGGTGGACGATGCCATTCCGAATAGAATCTAGGTCATCTTGCCTACAGGCCACTTGTTAAGGTTGTGAACTGAGACCTTGTCCTTCTGTTGACCTGCATGTAAATGGATTACCTGTATCAACGGAACTGATCTATGCACATACTGATTAATAAATTAGAGTTGACCTGGCAGAGACCCTAGACCAGTAATACATTCATTGAATGATCAATCCGCGAAGGGGTTGGACAACAAGTTGGAGAAATGTTTAAAAGCCTGAATGTCCCAATGTACAGTCTCTCACTGAATACATCGAACCCCATTGAAGTTCGTTGTGTTGTACTGAGGGCCGATAGCTATCCGATTTGTCATTGACTTTGTCATTGTTTGACCTTAAAATAAAGTACTTTGTATGTTCCTTTGTAACCGGTGTTTGGTGTGTTTCCTTTGGGTTTCCCGGCCTCATATTATTTTTCTCTTTTCACAGTTGGCGCCCGAACAGGGACCCTCAAGAATGATGCCGGACCATTGAAGGATGACGCATGCTATCGGACCGGGATCAGACGGTGTGAGACTACGGGCTCGACTGAACGAGACCTGACACCTCTACAGCGCTGCACGATCCGATCCTTGGATGATAGCCGCGCGGTCTGAGACGGCATCTTGACGAGGGTCCACTTTTGAGGCGGGCAGATTTGCCGAAATCACCAAACACAAGGTAAAATTCGTTAGGTAAGTTCTTTGATAAACCGTACGGTCCTCCTTTGGTCAGGTGAGTCATGACCCCACTCCTAATTTAGCCCTGACAATTTGAATTTGGCGCATTGTATCTGCAGACACAATTATTGACCAGGTAACACCAAGTTTTTGAGAAATGCCTGGGAAATTGTCTAGCTGCTTTAGGGCATTATTCCGCAGCGATCGACAATATTTGGAATTTAGCCGCCCGGAACCACAGGAGGGGTCGCCGGCGTTTACTATGTATTGTAAACATGGCATTGGAAGTGCAGTATTTAATGATATTTGGCACAAACAAACCAGACATGCCTCCGAACTTCAGTGGCCAATCAATAGTAGTTTTGAGATCCCTCGTATTGAATACTTAGAGTCGGTCTTGTTAAAGAAAAAGGCCAGACCCGCAGCATTTGATGTTCTACAGAATTGGAAAAAAGCAGCGTTGCAGCAGCTTAAGAGTAGGGAAAAACATGCGCGCCGTCATAAAACGAACGCTGAAAAGGCGTTGTTATATGATCAAGACAAACAGTCTGAGTCAGTTAGGAATATGGATAGGGCTTTCTCACTCGGTATTCAGAAAATCTATCCTTCTAAAGACCTTCATGTTTCTGACGAGTTCCTCAACAAATTGTTAAACGAGCGAAGGCCTGGTGCCTTTGCACCACCTCTGTATGATCCTCTTCCTGTTGCTTTGCCTCTTCCTGCTGTTATCCCTGATCTCCCTGCTCAACCTGTTGTTCCTATTCTTCTGGCTGTTGTTCCTCCGCCTGCTCTACTGCCTCTTCCCATTGCACCAGTAATAACACCTCCATTGAATCTACCTGCACCTCCACTCCCGAATGGTTCTGTACCGACTATAGTTGATCGGGGTGCGGGGGCGAAGGTTGTTAATCGTAGTACTGTTCCTACAGATAAAAAGCGGGATTTGTTTCCATGGGCTAAGCATTGTATGGAGAGAGATGATCGGGCTAATGTTTTGCCACACTGTCTAATATGGATAATTTTCCTGAGAAAAATGTTTTTGTTGTAGGTTTAGGGATTCATTTATGCGTAATATGGGGTAAATTAAATAATGTGGATCTCCCACAAGGGCTGAGGGATCTGAATACTTTAGCACTATCAAGAGATACTGTAGAGAACGTACATGAGCATGTCGAAAGGTTATTTGAGTATAGGAGAGATTTGGAGAAGTTACAGAATGAGGATGAGGAAGAAGAGAGTATGTATGTACAGAAACGATTTCTTCCGTGTCGTAAATGGGCATCTGAGGAAGCACAAATTTGTACAAGAGATGCGATTAGATGGATTTCGGATTTATCGATAACTCCGGTTGAGGTATATGACACATACAGTCAATATACGCTAGTAATGCAGAGGAAGGTGATTCAGGTAATGGTAGAGTACCTGCAGGATGAATGTGTGAGAAAGAAGGTTAGTTGTCCCACAGAGTTACTGGGTATTTATAAGAGAGCTTTTTCACTTGACACTTCTTCGACTGCTTTAGCGCTCGACTTAGCTCTGTTGCTTAGTAAGCGTTCGGAGTTGCCTATATCTCAGTTGCCTATGAGAGAGCTACCTCCGACATTTGTCCCAAAACTTGAGATTGACACTAATGCTGCAGCAGGTATAGCTGCTGTGGACATTCCTGCACATTATGTATCGCAGTTTGTTCACGTCCCGTTTTCACGACAGGAAGTGAACACTATTAGGCAATCTATTCCCGACATTAGGAAAAATCCGACAGGATTCTATAAAGAGATAGAGTCCGTCTTGCAGTCCTCAGTGTTCACCCTAGGCGATATTGACTTGTTATTCCCTGCACTCCTGCCCGTAGATTTGTGGGAGCAGGTTAGAACAATAGATGATGCACCTGGGTTGAGAGATACGTGGGCTAATATAATTAGGCTTGACGGGGAAAGGCCAGCTGGTGAGAGACCGCCTCAGGTGATACTCACTTTGCCTGACAGAATCAATGCGAAATTAAAAACTATAATTCACGAAAAAAGAATTATTTGGGACAAGCTTACGGCCTGTGTCCAAGGGAAGTCTGAGGGTGCCACCGAGTTCTTTAATCAGTTCGAACAAGTATTCTCGGACTTTAGTGGAAAGGATTTAGGGACAGAATCGGGGAAAAGGTTATTTGTGGACAAATTCGTGCGTGGATTGCTGCCTGACATCCAGTCACAGATCATGTCTTCCGAGAGCGCTTGGCAGGTGAAATCCCAATCAGAAGTACTGCACATGGCTCAGTACTACGAGAACTGTGTCAATAATGAAAAAGATAGAGTAGAAAAGAGAAAAGGAGACTTAAAGACTAAAGTATTGTTACAACAAATTGTTAGAGGCCCCAGAGGGGGTAGTTCGCAGATTAGAGGCCAGTATGTTCCACAAGGGAACGTGCCCTTGGGTCCTGTGAACATTAACCAGTGTGCCTATTGTCGTCAGGAGGGTCATTGGCATGCACAATTCCCCGTCCTTCGACAGAGGTCGAATAACACATTCGGGGATATGGGTAGACGACCCAGAGGTCGCCCTGGGGTGGCGGTCCCTGGTAGAGGTCAGTTTTCACAGGATCCTCAGCAACCTTTTTCACAGGACAATCACACTTCGAGTGTGGATACTAGAAACATATTCGATCACCCTTCTGCTGCTTACCTCTCTGAGGAGCTTCCTTCTGATGATATTCTGTTTCGTTAGGATTGCCCGAAGCAGGGTTTGGAACCTACACTTATTCCCGTTAGTCAGAAAGGTCCCTACGTTGAAATGGTTGTGGGAAATAGGAAACATCAGTTCTTGATAGACACTGGAGCACAGAAGTGCTCCATTGATCATTCTCGAGTTCCAAACATTCCACTGTCAGGGCAAACCAATGTCTCCGTAGGGTTTTACGGCACACCAGTCATTTGTCCGGTTTCTTCGCCGGTACCTATTTCTTTGGGTCCCTTTACGGACGACTGTCCATTTCTTTTGACTTCGAATTGTGGAGAGAATTTGTTGGGGTTGAATCTGTTGAACGAATTAAATGCGGTAATTCATTGTTCATCTGATGGAGTGCTTTTGACGATTTCACCACAGCAGTTTTCTGTTTCACAATTTTTGGCTAGACCTTTGCCACCAGAATTCAGTAATGTCCGGAGTGTTTGTGGGCGGCTGATGACAATGATGTCGGTGTTCTACAGATTGAGCCTGTTAGAATAGTCTTGAAACATGGTATTAAGTTGCCACGTATCCCGCAGTATAAGATCTCGGTTGAAGGTGAGCGAGCTTTGAAGAGCATTGTTTCGGATTTTGTGCATCGTGGGGTGATTGAGGAGATTACAGGAAGTTTGTGCAATAGTCCGATCCTACCCGTGTACAAAAAAGGCGATAATGTTAATCCGTTTCTTTTTATAATTGATTTGCGTGCCATCAATAGAGTTGTCGCTCCACAATTTCCAATTGTGCCTGATGTGACGATGATATTAACTATGATTCCAGCTACGGCTACTTACTTCAGTGTTGTGGACCTGAAGAATGCTTTCTTCAGTATTCCTATACACAAGGACAGTAGATATTTGTTCCTGTTCACCTTAGGGGGACGCTCGTTCACATTTACTCGTTCACCTCAAGGTTACGCCGAGAGTCCTAGCATTTATAGTAGGGCCCTGAAAGAACAGCTTGATACTCTTGAATTACCCCCTACTTGCACACTGCTTCAGTACATTGACGATTTGCTTTTAGCAGCAGATTCTGAGAGCTCTTGTAAAGAGGGCACTGTATTGTTGCTCATCCATCCAGCTAAGCATGGTCACAAAGCTTTGCTTAAAAAATTTCAATATTGTTGCCAGGAGGTCGCCTATTTAGGCTACCTCCTGTCAAAGGAGGGAAGAAGATTGACACCTGAAAGAATAAAACACATTTCTGGCATGTCTGTCCCAAGTACAAAGAAGGAAGTCAGAGCCTTAATAGGTATGGCTTCTTACTGTAGGTTATGGATCCCGAACTTTTCACTAGTGATAAAACCGATGTTGGCTTTGACAAAGAAGGGCATTTCTTCGCCATTGCCATGGAAATCGGAACATCAACAATCATTTGAGCTTCTCAAGACTGCATTATGCTCTGCACCGGTTTTGGGTACACCAAATTATAACAAGGCCTTTGTGTTGTTTGTGCATGAATGTGATGGATGCGCTTTGGCTGTATTAACGCAGGAACATGGAGGGAAGAATAGGCCGTGCGGTTACTACTCTTCCGCCCTTGATCCTGTTGCATGCGCTTTGCCAAGATGTTTGCGAGCTGTCGCTGCTGCTGCCGCGTCTGTACAACAGAGTGAGGGAATGGTCCTAGGCCATGATCTAACCCTGATGGTGCCTCACTCTGTAGATGTTCTATTGAACAAAACTCAAACGCAACACCTCACTTCTGCACGATTGACGAGATATGAATTGATTTTGTTTGCTCCCCACATACAAATTAGGAGGTGTTGTGTTCTTAATCCGGCTGACCTCCTACCTTTCCCGCAAAATACTGTTTGCGGTGATGATGAGTCACATGACTGCCTGTATACTACTGAACAAGAAACGAAGGGCAGAATTGATCTTAAGGACACTCCTTTGGATAATGCGCAAGGGGAGCTATTTTGTGATGGCCCCTGTTTCAAACTTCCAGATGGTACATCCACAGCTGCTAATGCAGTCACTACATTAAGCATGGTTGTAGAGACCAAGCGAATTACACATAACTCCACGCAGGCCGCAGAGATTATAGCATTAACCCGAGCTTGTGAGCTTTCCGAAGGGCTAACGGTGAATATATATACTGATAGTCAGTATGCTTTTGGGGTGGCTCACAACTTTGGGAGACTTTGGTCAGAGAGAGGGTATCTAACTTCACATGGGACCAAGATTCAGCATGGCCCCCTGATAGTACAATTGCTCTCGGTGCTCGCGCTCCCTAGTCAGTTAGCGATCATGAAATGCGCAGCGCATCGCAAGATCACAGACGATGTAGGTAAAGGGAATGCTTTCAGATAGCCAGACAAACTGCCACAGATATTCGCACAGAAATGTATGCTCTAAGAGAAACTAGAGATGTCTATGTAATGGACGAGGATATTGGGTCTGTACGGGATATCCAAGATGATGCCACAATAGAAGAATCTAAGAAATGGGCTGAAGGCTTGGGGAAATTAGATGATGATGGGTGTTGGGTGGACACAGTTGAAGGGAAATGGTTACTTCCTAATGCCTACATAGTCATGATGGTTACTATGGCACATGGCCCCACACATGTGTGTGCTCAACAGATTACGAAAAAATGTTAGAGAAAGTCTGGGTAAATGATAAGATTTCGAAAACTGCTCAGCATTATGTCCAAAATTGCATGATTTGCCTACAGCATAATGTGGGGAAGGGGACGGTAACTCCAAGGGGTAGCTTTGGGCCTCCTTCTGTCCCGTTTGAAGTGATTCATTTTGATTTTATTGAGATGGAGTGGTGCAATAGCTTAAAATATGTCCTTGTGGTCATTAGTGCCTTTAGTAAATGGGTTGAGGCTTTCCCTGTCAAAGATGCTACAGCCATGACCACTGCGAAAATTATGATAAAAGAATACTTCCCGCGGTTTGGGTTGCCAAGAGTCATTTGGTCGGACAATGGTCCACATTTTGTTGCTGCTGTAATTTTACAGATATGTACGGCACTACATATTGATAAGCGATTTCATTCGGCTAGACATCCTCAAAGTGCCGGGATGGTAGAGAGACTTAACGGTATCCTAAAGAACAAACTCGCTAAGACGTGTGCTGGTACCAAGCTAAAATGGCCGGGCGCCTTACCGATCCTGTTACTTGCCATGCACACTACCCCTCAAACTAAGACTGGGCTCTCTCCATTTGAGGTGGTGATGAGGAGGCCTGCCAATATTTGGGGTCTTCCGAAATTTAAAGCACTGACAAGTGTTGAGAATGTATTGCTTTCAGACTACTGTAACCAGTTGACTAAAAATCGCTATTAAATTTATCATCAGGTACGAACAGCTTTACCTGTACGCTACGAGGGCCCAGGTCACAACATCCGGCATGGAAGCTGGGTCCTGGTGAGAGCATACGAGTGGTCCTCTTGCCTCGCGCCTCGCTGGCGGGGACCATTCCAGGTCTTGTTGGTTACCCAAATGGCAGTGCGGGTGGCTGGAAAGAAGAACTGGATAGATGTGAGGCATGTCAAGAAACTTCCTCACCCGATGCCGCACGTTACAGAAGATCCAGAACCCCTCACTAACGCTGCAATCGATGATCCTGAAGCAGCAAATAGCACTGTGAGTGAATCGGAGAATCTCTCTGAGCCCGTGGGGCTTGGGGAACCATCCATTTTGTCTCCACACTCTTTGGAAAAGTAATTTCCGGAAACCATTGCTCCGAATTCTGCAACTTCCGTTGCCTCTGATACGTTGCTTCCCTCAGGAAGTGACGTTACCTTATTTCCGTATCAAACAGTACCGAGAACCACCAGATATAATCTTCGGCGGAGAAAATAGACCTACGGCATGGTTCGACTGTGCATTCAAAAGAAGGAAAGGATCATCAAGGGCTTGCTTTTGCCCAAATTTGAGAAAGAGGGTTCTGTTGGCTAGGGTTGGGGAAGGACTAAGAAGCCGCGCGACCGGGGGGTCACCAGCAACGAACATTGGGGTTTCCATTCGAAGACTACGATGCCTGCCACCGCTACTGCCCGTATTGGACTTGTAAATAAGGGGGTGACCAACTTGGACAATGAACAATGTGCCTGGGCCCCGAAAACGTATTGCTGTGTTTTTATGATAATAATTGGGGTTTTTATAGTAACTGCTTTGGGATTCTGGTACGTCGAGGAGATTTATCCTCTAGAGCCTCTTTTGCCAACTGAAATTGTACCTACTGTTTTTACTCCTTTTGTACATTTGCATACTCTGTCACCTAGGGACTCTCAGCATAGACAGAAGTATCACAATAATACTATGATATTGATTATGAATTCAACAAATGCCATTTTTAACAAAACCAATTGTTGGGTCTGCTCGCATTTACCGCAACATGGGGATAAGGGGCTAGTTTGATATATTCATCCCTTACCTTTGACGACTGCTTGTTATGCCTCTCTTAGAGCACTGTTCTTTGGCCGATGGAATGATAGCATCTCGGGGAATTTTGATGGAACTAATTTGAATAATTTTGAAAAACGTGTTCTGACTCCCCTGGGATGCTCGCTTTTCGCAAATAGGAGCAAACTCAACGTTGCTTCAATTAGGCCTTCTGCTAGACTATCTTGTCCTTTCCAATCTTTGGTTTCCTTTAAAATGGCTCTGATAGGCAATAAGGATGCCGTGCCTCCTTCTTACTCTGTTAACCATAACCCCGATTCAGTTTCTTTCTGCATACAGAGGAATGGTACCCGGTCAATGGGAGATTTTAAAGGCTGTGCCAACGTTGCAAATTTGACTGGGGAAAACAGACCTTTGTATGTGGGCGATCCTGTATATTTAGTTTGCGGTAATGTAGCATTTCCATGGTTGCCCAGAGATTGGCAGGGAACCTGTTATTTAGGAATCCTGTTACCTGGGGTATTCATAGCAAGCACTTTGGAAGTTTCAAAGGCTCGTCCGTAGCGGGACGAGAATGGTGATAACCCCGCACAAGTGATGGGAGATATAGCAAAATCAGTTGTGCCATTTTGGGGGCAGATAGCAAATTACGAAGACATCAGGAGACTAGCGAGAGTACTGGAGAGAACCATCAACCGGACCACAGATATACTCTATAACATGACATTAGAGCAGAAAGCGATAAGATTAGTAGCACTCCAGAACCGGATGGCATTAGATGTCATTCTGGCTGAACGTGGTGGAGTATGTAAATTAGTGGAGTCCGCTTGCTGTGTTTTCGTACCAGACTCCTCCCCAACCATTTTCAAAGCAATTCAGAATCTGCACGTCCTTAGCTCAGAAGTGCATTTTCCCAAGGGGAACTGGAATCTTAGTGCTTGGTTTTGGGATTTCTTGCGATCTTGGGGTTGGAAGGTGCTTTCAGTTTTGTTGATCATTTTGGGAGTTCTGCTATTCCTTTGTTGTTGTATCCAATGTCTGCCTAGTATATGTTCGATGCTAGGGGGATGTTGTGCTCAGGCGATAGGTACGATAGGACAAAAAGTATATGCCCCGGATAAAACTTCCAAGGAGTATGTGTTAAAAGAGATCTTAGTGAACGACCTGATGGCCATAGATATCTCTGACAGCGATTCAGGGTGTATGGACGATGACTTATGGAGTTACTTGCAAGGAGATCAGAAGTAGTGTTAGCACTTGGCATAGGCCAAAAGGAGGGTTTGTCAAACTGGATATTAAATTATGCCTCCTATTTTAAACATTTCTATGTATATTGGCCTACGCCAAGTTGCTTAAAACTGTACGCGAATAACTCTCTGCGGCAAGGTCTTGACCTTAGAAATTGATGTAGGCCGCCATCTTGAATCAAACTGCCATTTTAGGTTCTCTTGCTGTGTAAAAGTCACCCTGTACATCAAAATGGTGGACGATGCCATTCCGAATAGAATCTAGGTCGTCTTGACCTCCGTACAGCTAATGTATAACTTGCCTACAGGCCACTTGTTAGGGTCGTGAACTGAGACCTTGTCCTTCTGTTGACCTGCATGTAAATGGATTACCTGTATCAACGGAACTGATCTATGCACATACTGATGAATAAATTAGAGTTGGCCTGGCAGAGACCCTAGACCAGTAATACATTCATGGAATGGTTAACCCGCGAAGGGGTTGGACAACAGGTTGGAGAAATTTATAAAAGCCTCAATGTCCCAATGTACAGTCTCTCACTGAATACATCAAACCCCGTTGAAGTTCGTTGTGTTGTACTGAGGGCCGATAGCTATCCGATTTGTCATTGACTTTGTCATTGTTTGACCTTAAAATAAAGTACTTTGTATGTTCCTTTGTAACCGGTGTTTGGTGTGTTTCCTTTGGGTTTCCCGGCCTCATGTTATTTTTCTCTTTTCACAGCACCATACCTGTAAATCCAAACCCTGGGCTGGAAGGTTTAACTACTTGTCTTTAAAATCTGCTGTCTTCAACAGGCCTTAATATGCAGATAGGAAAAACATTTTAAAGGCAATCTGCCTTGATTATTAAGGCATGCCTTTCTAATAAATGAACACAGTAACCTGTGTGCGATTCACTTCCTTGTGTATTGGGCTCTCTGAAAACAAATAATATTTTTAAAAAATCAATTTAATTAGTATAACAATACTAGAAGCAGAGCACATCGTCCAGCGTGCCCGTAAGGGGGTCGATCTCCTTTGAGTCTGCCCATTTGCAGAACCTGCTCCATTTGCTATTATATTGGCTCCTGGTAGCCTTGCTCCTGGCACCCTGAATGCTCCAGGTTAGCCCATGATAGGCTCAGGTGCTTGAGGGCGATCTGCTCAGGAACCACGCTGCGAGGTCTAACTTCTGAGGCGCGGGGTGGAGGACCGTGCCCCCCTGCTGGGACAGGAGAGGAGAGGAGCCGGACCCAGCGGAAGGTGGTTTGTCCGTGAGGCTGAGCAGTTCGGAGTATCACGGCCTCAATGGCCACCAAGGAGCTATCAAGATGATGCTGAGGTGACAAGCTTCCTTCATCTTGAGGAGTACCCTGGGGATCAGGGATGCGGGAGGAAAGGCATATGCAGTCATGCCTTCCCATTGAATCTGCAATGCGTCTCCCTTGGAGCCGGGGCCCAGCCCCTGCCAAGACGCAAACTGATGACATTTCCGGTTCTTCCAGGAGGCAAATAGATCCACCTGGGGGTGGCCCCATGTATTGAAGACCACCTGCAGCACCTGGCCGTTCAATTGCCATTCGTAACTGTCCGCTCCCAGCCTGCTGAGCCTGTCTGCTTCCAGGTTGGCCTCCCCCGGGAGGTGGACGGCAGTGAGGTAGATGTTGTTTTCCAGGGCCCATTCCCACATTCTGACCTCTAGGCTGCACAGCGCAGGGGACCTGGTACCCCCTACTTGTCGACATAGTACATGCTGATGGAATTGTGGGTCTGGATAAGGATGTTCTGGCCCGCGATGAGAGGAAGGCAGGCTCTGAGGGCTAGCCAAATGGCCCTGAGCTCCAGCCAGTTGATATGTGACTCCTGCTCCTGTCGGGTCCAGACTCCGTGGATGCTGTGGCTGTCCAGAGTGGCTTCCCGGGCCTCTAGGGAGGAGTTCGTAGTGATGGTGACATGCGGAGACGGCTGCCGGAAGGGCTTGCCCATCTGCAGGTTGCAGTCCCTGGACCAGCACGTGAGGTCCGAGTGGAGAGAAGGTGGTATGGTGACCATCTCTGCTTGGGAGCCCTTCTCCTTGATTCCATGAGGCTGCAAAGTGCAGCTGTAGTCTCCTCATCCGGAGCCTCATGTGCGGCATGGCCAGGAAGACTGCTGCCATGATACCCATCAGGTGCTGGTACCGCCAAGCCGAGGTTACAGCTCTGGTAAGGAAGTGTGTAGTGGCCCTCTTAATGGCCGTAATCTTGTCCTCTGAGGGAAATATCGTCTCTGAGCTTTTATCCCTGATGAGGCCCAAGAAGGTGAGGCTCTGCGTGGGCTGCAGCTGAGACTTCTTGAGGTTGATAGTAAACCCCAGGTTGTGGAGTGTGTTCATAAGCGCGGACGAAGTGTGGGTAACACCCTCTGGGAATCGCACCCTGACGATCCACTTGTCCATGTACGGGTAGACATGGCCTCAGACAATTTGGCTTCCGTCCTAGCCATGGAACAGAAACTGCCCTTATCGATTTAAAAACTCAAATTGAGGATCTGAAAGATAATGGTAAGATTGCCCTCCTATTACTACTAGATCTGTCGGCAGCTTTTGATTTGGTGAACCATCAAATCCTCTGCCGCCATCTCAAATCGGCAGCCCACTTTTCAGACAAAGCCACCACCTGGATTAGATCCTTTTTGGCCAACAGATTTATGAGGGTCTTCTCCATATCTGCATCCGCTGAACCATCTCCGGTCCCATGCGCGTTCCCTCAAGGATCCTGCGTTTCACCCCTGCTCTACAAAGCATTCACAAAACCACTCTTTGATATTCTTGACTATCTGGGTGTTACCTACACTAATTACGCAGATGACACCCAGATACTCATCCCCATCAACGGTGACCACATAGTGGACACCAAAGCCTTAAATTATGTTTATCAGGTCATTCAGGCTTGTATGTCACAACACAAGCTCTTTCTTAATGATGACAAGACAGAGCTCCTCATCCTGGGCTCCCCTCACCGATTTAGCAGATCAGACCCTGCCTTCAAATCTTTTATCATTTATGGCAACACCATCAAGGTTTCTAACGATACCAAACCTCTAGGCATCTATCTCGACTCCACTTTATCTCTCTCGAGACAAACCAATGCTGTTATCTCAGCATCCGCCTACACGTCCAAACTCATCACAGCCTGCCGCCCATTCCTTACTACAGCTAACTGCATCATCCTTGCCAGAACCCTTGTTATGTCGAAACTGGACTACTGCAATGCCCTCTATTTAGGGACAAATCAACGTAACGTAAGCAAGCTCCAGGTTAACCAAAACAACGTCATCAGGGCTGCATTAAATATTCCCAGGCACCAGCACATATCGGACACCAGACGTAACCTACGCTGGCTCTCAGTAGCCCAAATAGTCTCTCTTAAAACTCTTGCACTTATGCACAAATGCCTGGCCAACCAGGTGCCCAACTGCCTGGCGAGCCGGTTCACACCTCAAACCTCTAGCCATCCTCAGAGAGTAGCCCAAGCTCACTGTCTCTCCTTACCTAGGTTCAAGCTACAGAAATTAGGTAGGGTCAGTTTGCCGGTCCTTGCCTCCAAATTGTGGAATTTGCTTCCTAACCCACTTAGATCAGAACCCTCCTTCCACTCCTTGAAGAGCAAAGCCAAATTGTAGCTCATTGCTCAAGACACCACCACCCAGCACTGCAGCCTTAAATTCAACTACAATGACCAAGTACTCCCGCTGTAATATCTCTTGTACCATGAATGTATATACAATGTAAACTCCTTGTAAAAATCTTGAAATGTATACTATGTCTAAGTGATTTATTGATTTGTATGTTTGATATGTCACTGCAACCTAAGATATGCGGCCAGATGCCTTTGGGCGAGGCGCGCTATACAAATAAAGAAAATACAAATACAAATGGTGGTCCTGGGCCCTGGGGAGGGCTGCCACGGCATTCATTAGTCTGGTAAACACCCTGGGGGCTGAGTTGAGGCCAAAGGGTAGCACCTTGAACTGGAAATGACAGTCCATGATCCTGAAGCGTAGGAAGGATCGATGAGGCTGCCAAATCGGGACCTGTAGGTAGGCATCCTTCAGATCCAGGGAGCACATCCAGTCTCCCTTGTCTAGTGTCTCCGCAATGAGCACTGGCGTAACTATCTTGAATCTTTGAAGAGGGAGGGAGAGGTTGAGGGTGCATAGGTCCAACACAACTCTCAGGCCAGTCTGGTTCTTTTTTTGTATGGCGAAAATCCTGGAATAGAAGCCTAATCCAGGCAGGTATTTCTTCCACTGTTTGGCTCTCGATGAGCGACCGGATCTTCTGCCAACAGAGTTGCCATCACAATCTGACAGAGTGGAGGGCAGGAGGGAGCAGAGGGAGGTATCGGTAGACGGTACCCCGTGGATACTACAGAGAGGATCCAGGGGTCTGCAAACATCTGGTGCAAGCAATGCACGTAAGAGGCAAGCCTGCCACCCATTTGAGACACGTGGGCCTGAAGTGATGTGTCATGCCTTTTTACCGTCTGAGGCTGCTGCTGAGAAGGGGGACAGGAAGAAGCCCTTGCCCGCCTCCCCCTTTTTGTTGCTTGCGCTGGTGCTGACTCGGTGAGCGGTCAGGTTGCCTCGACCTCCGTTCCTGGAAACCCCGGAACCCGCTACACGCTAGCCCCTTGTCGGAGCATTGATGTGACAGGGTGTATGCCTTGGGCGTGACCTTCAACAGGATAGATAAAGACTTTGCAGTTCGCAAGCTGTTCTTCTTCTTATCTAATTCCTCGTCTGCGATATAGTGGAAGAGGTCACTACCCTCGAACGGAACGTCAAATATGTGATCCTGGTCGTCAGGGTTAAACTTAGTAGCCCGAAGCCAGGCCGCCCTCCTCATGTCCAGGGCGATGCAGATGGCCCGGCAAGAGGTATCGATGTGGGCCACGGTGGACTCAATGTTGTCCTGCGCTACCAGCCTGGATTCTACTAGACCCGCCTTGATGCGTGCCTGGCTCTGCACCGGAAGTTCCAGAAGGAATTCCGTTATTTCCCGCCACAACCTCTGGTTAGCAGCTGCCAGCATGATATCTGCATTGGCCTGACGGAGGCGCAGGAAGGCGTTGGAGTACAGCTTCTTCCCGTACACCACCAAGATCTTCTCCTCCTTGCCTAGCTGCGCCCCGGAAGAGGTGGCCGAGGACGATTGAGGCTTAGAGTAGAGTGACATTTCTTTGCCTCAGAGGAAGGCAAAGGAAGAGGGCCTGAGGAAGCCAGCCAGAGTGAAAGAGTGAAAGCGGGAACAGGGGTCCCAATGAGAAGGATCTCCATCTTACTGGCATTAAGACAGAGGTTGCTGGAGGCACACCAATCCTGGATCGCGGATAGCCAGTGCAGATTGAGCGAGAGAGGAGAGGCGAGTGAGGGGAGCCTGAAGGAGAGCTGAGTGTCATCTGCATAACATTGGAAGTTAGAGGTGGGCTAATCGGGTCGAGTAGACATTGAAGAGCCAGGGTGAGAAGTTAGAGCCCTCGGGAAACCCACAGGTGGAGAGAGAGATGGTGGAGAGAAAGGACTCAAGTTGGACCTGCAAGGGTCAGTCCAGGAGGAAGGAGGTGAGCCATTCCAGAGCCTAATTTGTGATGCAGAGGTTCTCACGGAGTTGCTTGATCAGGATGGAGTGGTTCACCATGTCAAAAGGAGAGGAAAGGTCAAGGAGGACGAGGACAGAAGGAGGGCTGGGGTCAAGATTAGTGGGCAGATCTTTGCGATAGGATCAGCTATATACAAATCAGTCTTGGTCCTGCCACACACCCAACCATGTGAGGTTACTCCAATGAGGAAAATAGAAAACAAGACAATACCCTGGCACTCAGAAGCCTAGTACTTCTGAGGAGTCCCATTATTAATTGCCAGCCTATTGGGTGATGGGATCAGAGCACCATGCCAAGGCCAAACAGAATATGACCCCCTTCAGGAGCATGTTTTACGCCCTGGAAGTCACTGGAGTTTTACAATGAAGTACGGCCCGCTTCTACCCTTTAACACCCTACTCTCTAGAGAGCAAATAACAAACGACAGAAAATAAAACTGGTTGGGCGCCTTCATTTCCTGTGTTTATATTTAGACCTGTTTGAGAAGTAAAATCACCAAACCAAAAGAGAGAAAACACTCCCTTCAGATGTAGACACTACTCTGTATGATGAAGAAAGCCACTACAGTGAGTGAATGTGGGTTTAAGGGACCCCTGCCACTTCGATGCATGTGCCAATCTTTCAAGACGTCATTACCTTAATTTGATGCCTTGCTGTGGGGAAACAATGAGTGTAAAGAACTTGAAATGCTAAAACATTCACCATTCAACAGCTTGTTCACTATAAGAGAGAATCAATGGCAGGGCCAGTGTCATTGACTCCCTGCTTCAGCTTCTAATGGTGGTTTTGGTATGAGGGCTACAGGTAAATGGCAAGTGGTTGGCAAATTGGCCAACATAAACTAGCAATTTCTTACCTTGAAAATCGTAAGACGTGTAAACATTGTGTAAATATTTAGCTTAAACAGAACAATGACAATATTATCAAGAAAAAGCTTCCATTGTGTACTCATGATTCTACCCGACACGCATTTGACATAGAACACAACTCTGGGTAAAATAAACTGTAATCTAATGTAATCTCTATCAATGAAACTGCAAAAAATATAGACAGCAAATAACCATATTAGTTCAATTATACAAAATAACTAATCCTCAGGCTTCACAACATTTGTTTACAACACAATTTACTGTAAAAAGTGCTTTATTGTATTGCATTGAATGTACACCCTGACCGCTATTATAATATGCTGGTGGTGTCGGAGAGGGAGGGTTATTATTAATTGCAGCAAGTAGAACCATGGTCTCTTGAGTAAACATTACATTCAGAGTTTTAGTATTCCAAACATGTGGAGGATAGCAATTATCTCTGGAAAATTGACGAATTCCTTACAGTGCATCCGTGTGATCTTGGGCAAATATTATATTTGAAGCGCTTGTGTTTGAACTATGGAAATACATTTAATCAAACAGCAATAGGAGGTGGAAGGATTCAATGTAGTGCAGCTTTGCCATCTTTGAAAACAGTACATTCTGGGATCTTGTGTGAAAATACAAGTATTTGGCATTGCGAGTAGCAGTGATTCATTACAGAGAAGTATTGTGAACTGGGGCCAAATTTATAGTCTGGGGTTGTAAGTTTTGACCTCAGGAAGGAAACAGTCTTAATTGGGTTGCATGGGGGATTTGTTACCATGTAGGCGTGTGACCTTGGGCAGACACAGTTTGAGATTGTGCTATGAATGGAGTGAAAAGGAAAACAAAGAGCACCAGGATGTGGCAGTAGTAGTAGTGTGTCATTTGTATAACACATTTCACCATTAGTATGGCCACAACGCAGGTGCTAGTATGCGTGTGTGCATGTGTAATCACTGCAGTGCAGCCCTGGATTCTTTAGCGAACACTATCTTGTGAGATCGTATGTACCAGTGAAAGGAAATAAAACCACTTAGCACTACGAAGAACAGGGTTTCATTACAGTGCAGTCTTGTGATACAGGGCTTATAGTATAGTCTGGGCTCTTATTTTTCTACCACAGGAAGGAAAGCAGCCACCATTGAGTAGTGGAGGGATTCATTACAGTGTAGCCATGTGATCTTGGCAAACATATTCAGAGATTGTGCCTTCCATTGGTAGGAAAGAAAACATGGAGCACCGGGATATGTAACAATTCAATACGGTGCAGCACTGGGTTCTTTAGCAAACACTACCTTCTGAAATCGTGTGTGCCATAGAAACGAAATAAAATATCTCAGCACTACGAGGAGCAGGGATTAATTACAGTGCAGTCTTGTGATACAGGGCTTGTAGTGTAGTCTGAGCTCTTGCGTTTGTACCACAGGGAGGAAAGCAGTTATCAATGGGTGGCGGAGGGATTCATTACTGTGTAGCCTAGTGATCCTGGGCAAACACGTTCAGAGATTGTGCCTTCCATTGGGTGGAAGCGATAACACGGAGCACCGGGATGTGTGAGGGTTCAATGCAGAGCAGGATTGTGATTTGGCCAAACAGTACATTCTGGGCTCTTGTTTTCCAACCATGAGAAGGAAAGCAATATGCAGCGTAATCAACATTGGGTTTACAGTGAATCTATTTCAGTGCAGCCATGTGCTCTTGTGCAAAGTATATATTTAGAGTGCTTGTGTTCTAATCATGTAGAGAAAAGAGTAAGAACGGGACGCTGGAGGAATCCATTATAATTTAACCATGTGAGCTTGGGCGAACCATATAGTCTCTTCTGTTCCATGGAAAGGAAATGTAAGCAATCAATGCTGGCAGACAGAGAGATTCAATGCATTGCAGCATTGGTACCTTGGGCAAATTCTATATCAGCAGCTTTGGTTTCCTCCTCAACCCCACCCACCATTCCAAAGAAGCCATCCTGAAAATGGGCTTGAGCTTGTCCAACCATCCTGTAGGCCCCAAGAGAGTTACTACCTGAGCCAGGCATGGGACGCAGGCACCTGCCTGCCAGGTATGGACAGGTTCCTTTCACTCTGCCGACTCCTGCTCTCTCCTGTGTCTGTAACTTAAATGGACCCAGAACGGCCCTTTAGCTGTATCTGCAGCTGTGCTGCTTGGAAAACTGCAAAAGTAGATTTTGAACTTGCCCATTGCTACTTGTTGGTGCTAAACCTGAGGTGTGGGGGCTCATGTCACCAGCATCCATATTTAGTCAATCAGCGGCCACAAATATGCTTTCGTAACCTAGATTGGGTAATGTGACATTTCTGCTATAGTTAATAAATAGAGCAATAAAGTCAATAGATACACATCCAAAATATTTGTTCATAACCTTTCCGTGTGGTAAATCCTCCGACTGCCCTAGGACACCGCAGCCCACCATGAAAGGGTTCTAAGCTGCATTTGCCCCTCCAGCAAAACTAATTTGCACCCATGTCTGCACCCATAAACTGGGGATTATTTCCCTCTTGTCTTTGTGGAAAATTGTATTCTGTAAACTGTATTTGAGAATAGTACTGGGGGAGGAGGTGGAAGGAAATCTGCTTAACCTAATAGGAAAAAATAGAAGTGAAGGTAGGTTCAAGAATACCTATATTTTAAGTTTACAAAATACAGTACTGTCCTTCCTTGAAGTTTTAGGTTATAAGGATCCGATGGTGAAAGATGATGCTGTCTGCATTTTGAAAAGTCTAAAGGAAAAAGCATATATCAGTGATCTATGTGAAAATCAAACACACCTCTATACTAACGCACGATACGCTGCCTATGCTCTCCAAGGTCTTAAACCTGCCATCCCGAGAGAATGTTTATTAAATACAGGAAATAGGGCATTGAGAAGTTTTATCTTGCAATTATGTTTGAATACCCTTCCTTGTCATGAATTAACTGGTGCTTGGACTAATATCCCCCGAGCCGAATGACTATCTAGGCACTGTAAAATAGAAGTGGAGGCTGTAAGACATATTCTTACCAAGTGCCCTAAATTAAAGGAATGGTATTACAAAGGGTATGTAAATATAGTTGGTGATTTCCAAATGATTGAATCAGATCAATTTTGGTCAGTTATTTATGACGGGGAGATAAAGGTTTTTTTTGGGGCAGCCTTTTATATTTGGAAAAGAGCTATCTGTTAGTGAATTATTTGAAACTGTGTTTTTATAATGTGCTTTTTTCTTCATTTCATGACTTGTTTTTTAAATTAAAGAAACGGATTGCAATATGTTTGTATTTAGTTTTTATGATAACGGTTTAAGGATTGAAATGTAATTGTTTTTCAGTGATTTGTTTGTAGTGAATAAGGTTTTAATTAACCAAATTGCACTTTAAACTAATTAAAAAAAAATAATAATAATAATTTGCACCCATGTCCTAAGGGTGCAAATCTAGGATCAAGGTGACCCGGCAGGGTAAAATGTAAAAAAAAAACTTTGGTAGACTAAGAGAGAGGGTTGTGCTGAAAACATGGGAGGTTTGTAAGTCTTACAAAAGGGTGGAGTGGTATGTTATGCTATGTTGCAAAGCTTTGTTACTGCACCAATCGACACCATAATGGCTTCATGGTGCCGGTACCTTGCCCAAGAAATTGCCATCTTGTTTCACCACCCAAGATAACCAGACTACTGCCTGTGGAGGAAGAAGGAAAAAGGTGAATTGGAAATGCGACGCTTATTCGGCTGTTGAGGCACGTTTCATTTAAAAAGGTGAATTGACAGGGAATGAAAGCGTTGTGAGCTTGACTCGGACTTCAGTAAATAAGACCGTTGTGGATGATGGCCATCTGTTTGCGCTGCACGTTGTTGTCCCCCACCTTCCCCAAAAGTTATCCAGGTTCTTGCGTACCTCTACCCTTGCCGCCTTCACTCCTCTTTATGCTGACGTTTCATTTTGCGGGCTTCTCAAACTACAGCCATTTTAGTTTAAAGGCCATTAACACGTTTTTCTTTGAATGTTACAAGGGTTTCCTTTTTCCTCCTAAATTATTTTAACACAATGGGTGCGGATGGGGAATAATAAAATTATTGTTGGCCCGTTCACCACGCACCTCCCTGATTGCAGTTCTGAGGCTATCGGCACATCTAATCCCACTGCAGTTCCGAAACAATCACGAGATTGCTGAGTGCCACTTCCTGCCACGGGTACCACACACCTCCCACTGATTACCCAGAGGTGCCCAGCTTCATGCTAGTGGAGCTGGCTGTGACATCTGCTCCTGCCGGTGTGCCGGCGAGGGAGAGCAAGTGTGAGGCACCGCAGGCTGAGGCCGGCCGGCCGGCCTGCCTGCCTGCGGAGCGAAATGATAGAGACACACACAGAGGGATCGTGCCTTGCCCGGAACTGCCTCTCCATACTCGGGGGCGGGGCTTTTATTAAAGCGCCTTACATCATCGCGCCGTGAGACGTACGACGTACACAACACTGGCCTTTGCTTTGTCACAGTGGGCTGCATTTGGGGTCAGACTTTGGCATATGGTCGAAGGGGGTGTCATCAAGAGAGGCGCGGGGGAGGGCCGTGGACAGCACAGGGATGGAATAAAATTGGAATGAAGCATTTTAGGACAACATCCCACCGCTCATCGCAGTTGGGATCACACACAGCACTGCTCGTGCACCTAAAGACCAAGAGCCGGATTCTCAGAAACTTCCAGAAGGAAGCTGACATGCGAAAACTGTTGATCCCTGCACGGGAGCAGTGGGATGCGGGGGGTTCCGGGGGTACTCTTATTCAGGAGGACTTCAGTGCAAAAGGAATGGCATCCTGCAGTAGAGTGCCTCACAGCCCATCCCCCATGAATGTATACGTGCCAGGCACATGCCGATAGCTTACATGTGCATTGGCCTCTGCACCCACATGTGTGGGGGGCTGGGACAAGACTTCCAGCCATGTGGATGCAGGGTACGAATTCAATTTGATGGGCGTTTAAGGGCCGGCCACCTCCTATGAAGGGTTAACATTTCCACTTCCAGGAAATCTAAATAAATGACTAGACATGTCAATACTTCACATTAGCATGGTCGTACTGTGCACATCGGGGCAGGTAGATGTGTTCACAGATCCACATCTGCTTTGTGGATGTTCTTGCCTGTGCTCGATGAGTGGAAAACCAAGAGGTACATTCTCGAAAAATTTTTATGGTGCAAATGTGAGATGCTCAACAAATGTGGAACACATGAACAAGAAACAGATGATCATGAGTCTCACTGGTGCACCTGCCAGAGATGTGATAGTGCAAATAACATGAGCAAAAGGAGGGTAAAAGATGCTGAAAGTGGGCAGAAATAATGCCTGCAAGAGGGGAGTTACCAGTAAAAGTGGCAAACATGCTCCAAAATACCTACACACAAAGGTTGAGAAAATCATTTTTTCCAAAAAAGTCCTGAACCATTCACTTAAAATAAAAGAAGTGAGCAGATGATTATCCCACCGAATAAAGTGACACCTCTCACTGCAAACAGAGCCGTCACCACACTTCAGAATTCAGCAGGTGCACTATTTCAAAGTGGGCGTTCCAGGGGGCATAATTCTCCTACATTGAATCATGAAGAGGACGAGGCAAAGGATGCATAGCAAATAGTCCCTATTAATTTCCATCGACCCCTGTGCCTGGGAAGGCTGTGCCGTAGCGTGCGCAGCAGGAGCAGCGCACCTACACTCCACCGGCAACATCCAGCAACACGAGGTAAGCCCACCTGGCTTCACCCCATCTACGTTGGACCTCTCTACATGCTGCCGATCTGACCTGTGAATATTAGGAGCCGCACTGTAAAAGTATTGCGCTGCCTTTATTTCGCATTAAACGCGCCCTGTGACCAGAAAGCTTCCCTGCTCCCATGCTCCAGGCCCCAGGCCGTAAAAAGTACAGCGCGATGGAGGGCCTGGGGGGTTAGGCGCGGGGTGGGGCCGAAATGGCGCGAAAACACAAGGTGAGGGGCGGCCAGGCGGCGCACCCGCCCCAGCGTTGCCAGGGCAGCAGCCAACAACACCAGGAAAGGTGTGAGGAGAAACAGCAGGTGGGCCGGGGAGGGCCGGCCCCCCAAGGGAATAACAAAACGGCCAAGAAGTATAAGTAGGGCCCAGCAGCAAGGGGAAGGCACAATCCAGGTAAGAAGCTCACTTCACTCGGGTAAGCTTCTAGGGCCTGGAAATGGGAAGAAAAAACGTTTTTGCCTCGCTCGGGTAAACGTTTGTTCTTTGAAGTAAACAAGCAGGGAAACTTGCGTTAGCCATGGGGAGGAGAGGAAACCCTACCTTTGCTTCACTGAGTCGGGGAGCCGGGACCAGGAGCCTTGGAGAACTCATCTTGTGTTAGCAGTGAGAGGAAGGAGCACCAGCCAAGGATCGCCGGGTACAGGAGAAGGAAGAACCCAGCCAGAGGACCGTTGCATCTGAGAGCCGCGTAGGGGGCAAGAGCCCGAAGAGCCCAGCGGGAGGAGCGCCACGTCTGAAACAGCAGCCGGGAGCAGGACCCTGTGAAGCCCAGCTGAAGGTGCGCATCGGCGAGAGCCTGGGCAGACGACGAGCCCAGCTGGCGAACCACGTCGTCGGAGTCTGGTGAGAAGGCAGAGAGGAAGCGACGGCGCCCAGGAAGAGCTGCAGTGCACTCCGAGAGCAGGAAGGTTTGTGAAGGAATCCAGCTGGAAGACTGCCGTGGAGGGCCGTCAGCCGAGCAGGAGAATCGCAGCATCTGAAATAGGCAAGGAAGTATCCAGATGAGCATCCAAGCCGCGTCGGGTGCCCAGAACGAAGAGCGGCGCACCCACCTGCAGCAAGAAGGCAAGCCACAGCGGGAACAGAGCAAAGAGGAAGAAGTGGGCGCCCAAGACAGTATTACACGGCCGGGACCAGGACATGCACACAGGGACTTGCGGTAGGAGGGGCCAGCCCGGACCAGCGGAAGGTGCCAATTTCAGCCGCGCGGCAACAGGTTTGTAGCAAGAAGGAGCGGAGAAAGGGGGCGGGGCCTGGGCCGAAAGAAAGCCGAGAAATGTTTTAAAGGAGAAGCAACACTCAGCACAGCAGGCCTGGCTGAGGAAGAACAACAAATTTAAAGGGACAGCACCTCTTTAAACACAACGGTGCCCGGGAGGCACAGGAACAGTGGCTAACGGACGAAACACGTGACACACAAACGCACGTGACATCGAAAGAGTATCAGAAACAAAGAAGGGAAAGCTAGTTAAGAGGCAGCAAGCTGGGAGCGGAGCCAGAAATATAAAAGTGGTGGAAGTTAGGAAAATAAAAAAGCTACAACAGGAAACTAACAAAAGAGGAAACTGGAAAATATGAAAAGGCAAATTACCAAAGGAAGAAGCGTGCAGACAAGAAGCATGGCGGATGAAAGATCAAAAAGGGCACAAGACTTCAGTGAATGGGCCAGAAAAGCCAAAAAGGAATATGGGCCCCAATGGGTCCTTCACATCACGCAAAAGGAGGAGAGGGCAAAGGAAATGTCACCTTTGCTAATTGAGGAATCCAGCGACAGCGAAGCGGAGGAGGCACTACCACAAGGACAGAAGAGGGGGAGAGAAGAGCCAAGGAGAACCCAGGAACAAACGGAGGCACCCAAGAAGAGGAAAAGAAAAGAGAAGAACAAAGGTACTGTAAAAAGTGATGACAAAATTGGAAGGCAAACTGTGAATATGTTAAAAACCTGCATCACTGGTACGGGTAAGTCGCCCAGAACCAGTGACAGGGAGGGTAGAAAGCATAAACGGTACAGGGAGGAGCAGGGGGATTCCACAACAGAAATAGAAAGCAGCAATGATGAGGAGAGGGACCAACTGAAAGCATGGGTGAAATGGAAAGGGGTAGTGAGTAAGGAAAAGCGGAAGGGCTCTGGGCTAGAGGGAGCAGGAAAAGGTACAAGGGGAACAGGGCCAGTACCGCTAGATATCCCGGTCCCTACCCCTCAAGGGGCACCAACGGTACCCAGTCCACAAGGGGTCCCGCCGGGACCCAGTCCCCAGGGGGTTCCACCCAGCACACCAGTGGCACCCACGGGATCCACAGCAATACCACTGGCAGCGAGCACTACTCAGGGGGTGGACTCGCCCAGCGTAGGGCCCACAGCCACTGGAGACAAGTAAGGAGGGCCAGCCATGACAAAATATGGCAGGCCAACAATGGGAAAGGATGCACAGGGACGGTCTATGAAAACGATGGCATGGTACATAAATGACAAAGTTAAAGAGAAAATTTGGAGAAAAGAGTTCATAGACATTTTTTCCTTACTAGAGTGGCAAAAGAGAGGGCTGAACGTGTCAGTAGAGGACAAGAAAGAGGATGAAAGAAGTACACTAAGGAGGGTGACAGTGGTGAAGAGTTTTGAGAACTGGGTAGTGGCTTTCCAAATAATGTCAACTATTATATTACAGAAATACCCAGAGTACGGAGTGGCATTGGTTACATATCAGCAAATTGTTTTGAAAGTCTACACAGCATTTGGGGGGATGCATGGAAGGAATACGACCATGAGTTTAGGAAGGAAATGGACTGCTACCCTGACATAGGGTGGGATGAACAAAATTATAATCTGTACATATTTAATGTATTAAAAGAGAAATGGGACACCAAGGAGCAGAGTTCAGAAGGGCAACAGAAAAAACCATACTGGCAGAACGACTATAGAAGCGATTACAGGTATGATAACAGGAGCTATGACAACAGCTATGACAGGTCAAGGGAGCAGAATTTTCAGAATAGACAATATAGCTCACAGGGAAGTTGGCAAAGTAGCATACCGCCAACGGCCCAGGGGGACGGCAGGGGAAATACCTGGACACCACGGGCACAGTGCCGGAATTTCGAAAATGGGGTACCATGCAGCTGGGGGAGAAATTGCAAATTTAGCCACAGGTGCGAAAAATGTAGCAGGATCATAGCAGCGCGAAGTGCACCAGGGCAACGACAACCAGCAATAGAAGCAATGAGAAGCGTAGCTAAGAGCTGCGGTGAGAAGGGGGCCTCTCTGGTTAAGATTGAAAAAAACAACAACAAAAAAACAACAAAAGAAGGAAAAAGGAAAAAACGCCCACACCAAAAAAGGCATGGGTTCCACTAAAAGCTCTGGAGGAGAAAGAGAGGTTAACCACAAGGTTGCTGGAAACAAAAGGAAAAACCACAGTCATAGAAAAACTGGCCAGGAACGCCCTAACTTACAAAACGGGTAAGCAATATGGAAAGCATGTGAATAAGGTATTGGTGGAAACAGGAGTACAAGAGGTGGAAAAAGCTAAAACAACAAAAAATGGGTGAATTCTTGAAAGGGCCTTTTTTGCCAAAGGGAAAAGAAAAAATTGGGCGGCAGCACATTTAGCCGCAGTGGAATACACTGCAAAAATAGCCGGTGTAACTGATCCAACAAACAACCCGATAATAAAGTATGCGAGGAAGGGTTGGGCAAGGTTGGAGGGGAAAAAAGCCGGATAGTAGGAGCATAGGATAGGGTAGGGTATAAAGGTATGTCCCTACTACTGAGGAAATCTAAAACTAACCAGGTGGGAAAGGGGAGAACGATAGACCTCAACTGCATCAGAGAGAAGGACTACTGTCCCAGATGCACCACCCAGGCATTTCTAGACATCCGACCGGATAACGGTGGGTAATTGCTAAGACACAGGGACGGCAGCGCACGTAGCAGGTAATAATATCACGTAGAATCGGGTACGGGGCACATCGGAGGCAGGCCGTAGAAACAGCAAGGAGGAAACTAAACAAAGCAGTAGAAAAATACTGCAGGAGCACAGGCCTCCACTTTATAAAGCACGGTTTTTGGAGGTTTTTTCAGTCAATATTGTCAGGGCATTAGAGGAGCAGGGTTGTAGATAGGGGCACTTTTGGGGGGAACCTGAGCGGCCTGGGCAACACCCGCTCAGGTGTGGCGGCATGTGTCCAGGAACAGATGCCCAAGGGTAACAAAGACTTGCTGAGGAGAAGGATGGCATCTCCAACCCTGGACACGATGTACCAAAAGTACACATGTTGTTATATATTTTCGTTGTGTATTTTCTGTAGAAAATAAATGCCTACGGCCTATAATTTGTCCACAACAAAACTGTCTGTAATTAATTCCATAGTATAGGGGATAGGAAACAAGAGCAAAGGGAAGCCACCACTACACAGCCTATGGAAACCTGATTTGCAGCACGTGAATCCTCCGTCGTAAGATGGCCACCAGCTGAATTCAAAATTGACCAGCCCCCTGAGAAGTGGCTTGCTTAAGCTGATTGGGTGTCCAGCCCATATCAGCCAATAGCGAGCGCTGGCAGGAGGAAGCCGACCCTCCACCGAGGGCCCACAACAAAAGCTCATATCCAAGGCCGTCGGGGCCGGGCGGACTGAGCGACTGGTCCCTCTCCCCTCAATGTATTCAGTGGTCCTGGGCCAGCACACCTCTAACTCCTAAATCTGGTAAGAGGCATTCCCTCTAGCAGTCTTAATATTGCTTGGGTGTGCATTGCTGAAACTATCTTATATTGTCTTAAACCCAGTACCGCTACCCCCCTATACTCGCCCACTGCATCTTCCACCTCATGTGAAGGCAGCATTGACCCATGGACCCCGATGCCCTGCAGCCATCTAACCATACAGACCTTCCCCAAACCCTGCTTCCTACCAGCCATTGCCATTACCCTGACACTTACTCTCAGTCAGCCTCGCTAGCCTTATCCCCACCTCCGACTGCTGCCGCACTGCTGGGGCTGCATCTGCACTTCCCAAACTTTGGTAGCACTACCTCACAGTGTCACCTGGACGTGTATTGAAAAATCAACTATCATAATCAGGGATGCCTCTTCATTAAATGACTACCCCCAGTGCAGTGGCTTTTGGCACCCTACGCGCATCAACGCCATAATCATAAACTTTGCATGTCCGCTCTTAGCCCGAAGTACCCAGGACAAGTTGTTGCCTGCCTCTGAGTAACATTAACCTGCAATTCCAATAGTACACCCTGACCTTCTTCTGCTTATACCATATTTAATCCTGCACATATGCTCTGCGACCTGCCACGTTTCCTACTGTGTTTTACTATGTATATTGTACATGCTCGCCTATTTGCGGTGCATGCATCCGGCTCCCGCCTTGTAAACTAAAGACTTTAGCACTGTGGTTAGCCTACCTACATGAATCCAACCTACGCTATGTCTACTACGTCCCCCTATGCTTACAATGCTGCCTGCCTTAATTTATGTGTCCTAGGCAGATTCTGGATGTAACTGCTACATACCCGCTACCTCCGTGATCCTATTTTACACAAAATCTAGTATACTGTTAAATCTACTACTTGCGCTCAATATTGCAGTTGCCAGACGTTGCATAGTACCTATTATGGTTGAACTCCTCCGTTGGTATCACTGCTGTACTGAACTTACCATGCTTGATGTGACTGTTGCACCCCTAACTGCATTTCAAAAGTTCAGTACTGTACAACTTGTATAAACCCCAGCACAGCCTGAACAGATCATAACCTACTGATCCTAGTCAAAGGTGAACCTAGCAACTCAATTGTCGGGATACACTAGTAACCCAACACTCTGAGAAACATGGCACACAAACTGGCCAATATCTCAGTCCCTCGGCCTCTCTAGCTAAACACTACATTCAGGCAAGTCACATTGCAACGCTGACCAACTACAGATTAACCCAATCTATATCCATAACCGCACACATCCCTGATTCACGCCCCAGCCTCCCAAATAGCTTCCTCCCGCCAGCTCTCAACTACCACACAAGTCTCGCCAATTGAATACCAATACCAACAATCAGATGGACAAATGTAGAGCTGGTATTTTGCCAACTGCCCTGTGCCAAAGTCAGCTCTACAGACTGACACTCACAAATAACAAATTAGCAACTAGAACTAAGATCAAGAGAGATAGTACCATCACCAACTTCCCACCATCATAAGAAGGAACTCACGCTTAACACTCAGGGCCTCATTACGACTCAGGCGGTAAGGGGTTTACGCCGGCGTAAACAGCGCCGACCCTTACCGCCTGAGTACGAGGTCCCTTAGCGCCATGGCGGATTTAACACCTGCTTTTAGCAGGTGTTAAAATCCATGGCGCTAAGGGACCATGGAGTTAATTACGCCACCGTAATTTACGGTGGCGTAATTAACGCCTTCCCCACTCCCATTATGCCCTATGGGGCAAAAATGGGAATGGGGAAGGGTAAATGGGGATTGGGGACTTACCGCCCCACCAACCTCGGAATGGGGCGGTAAGTCCGCCAACCACCATGGCGTAAACGTAGTTTACGCCATGGTGGTAAAGTCACGGCCCAGGCGGTAACTTACCGCCTGGGTCGTAATGAGGCCCTCAGAACTGCCCGCACCTGCACACACCAACAAAATCTCGTCCAAACCAACATTAGCATAACGGACAACAGCATTCTGGCCACTCATCAACGCCAGATCGCCACCAGCCCATGCTTTAGACATCGCAGAAATCATTACAACACATAATCCTGATTTACTAAACATTACAGAATCATGGCTTCACGCTTCAGCAGGCCCAGCCCTTGCTCTTGCCATTCTAGGCAACTACTCTATCTATAGGATGGACAGACCCTTAGCTAAAGGCGGAGATGATATGATATGATTGTTTATTTATATAGCGCCTATACACAATGTGTTTCAAAGTGCTTCAAGGCAAGGGAGGGAACAAGGGAAAATACAACCACATTCCTACAGGCCATGAACAGTAAGGATGTGAAATTAACTATCGTACTCGGCCTGACGACATTTCAGTGCAAGAGCTAACACATAGAGAAGGAAGGGAGGGGGAGAGTGGGAAGGAAATGGAAACAGACAGGCGACTACCGTACTAGGCCTGACGACATTTCTGATAGAGCCGGAGATAACAAAAGGTGAGGGAGATGGGTGCAGAAAGGGAGGGGAGGAACAAAACAAGCGACTATCACACTAGACCTGACGACATTTCAGATAGTGCTGGAGGGGTGGTGGGGATGAAAAAAAAACAGTAATGGGAGGGTGGAGGAAACAGACGAGGTTGCTATCATATTAGGTCCAGGGATAATTCTGATAGAGTAAGTGCATAGAAGAAAGTAAGGGGAGGAGATAGGAAATGGGAGAAGGGAAAGGAGGAGAGAAAAGAGAGTAAGTAGTCAAAAAGAGTGGAGAAGCAAGAGTGAAGAGCGAATACAATTGCAGAAGTCAGTAGTAACACATAATGTTGCAAGCCAGGATACAAGATGAAGATGGGAACAACATGATTCAGGGCCACCATGAGTACAAGATGCAAAGGAAGTCCAGCATGAGAGTTGAGAAAGAGTGACGCACCATCATCGCAAAAAGTACCTTAAACATGAGAGAAACACCTCTCACTCCTATCAAATTGGGAGAACTACTCTCAGTAAAAATGTCACTTTCCGCCACTGCCACGCTGAATATACACCTCACCGACAGACCTCCAGGGCCCGTTCATCATTGAGAGTGATGTAACACAAATTCTATCGTCCAATGCCAAACTCAAATCACAAACCATTATATTGGGTGATTTCAATTTAGGCCTCACCGATCCACTGGACAAAAATGGTCTTTCCCTGGCTCACACGATAGCAGCATTAGGTTTCTCGCACAGAATTCAGAAACCTACACCTGTGAAAGGCTGCATCCTTGACCGGCTTCCGGATATCAACTGCAACTCAGCTATAACTTTAAAACGCTCCTTGCCCATGGTCTGACCCCCATCTTATAACTTTCAATTTCGATACCAAGACCAGCCGCACTAACCCCCTTCAGTTGGCTCCGGCTGCCCCGTCAAGAAACAAACAAAATATCACTGCCAATAAACTACTACCATTGGTGCAACCCTTTTTTGCACTACAAAACTCGGATAATCCTACTCTGTCTAAAATGTCCAAACAATACAACAAAACTATACTTACAGCTGTAAACAAACTAGCTCCCCTTGCCTTACGCAAAGCCAAACAACCTGCTCACCTAAATAGATGGTTCACCCCCACTTTAAAAGCATTACTAAATGTGAAAAGAAAAGCTGAATCTCTCTGGAAAAAAATTCCTATTGATTTGAATAAATGAGGATTTAATAGAGCCACCATAGAATATAAACAACACATTCTCCTAACAAAAAGCTGGCTGTACAACAAAAGAATCTCCAAAGCTAACTATAAAACAAAGGAACTGTTCTCAATTCTCAGAGAATTAGAATCCCCGGTTCCAACTGTGGAAAGCTGGAACAAGGACGCAACCTAGTGTCTGAACATCCAGAATGCTCTCCAAGACAAAATCATATTACTCCTGTCATAAATTGAAGCAAAAAGCCTTAATTCATCTCACCAGACCTCCTAGTAAGCATGAGAACACCCCAACTAACAACAATGTGCCACAATTTGAATTTACAGCAGTCACAAACTCAGAAATCCTCCAAATTATCTCAAGTCTAAAACCTTCCAGGTGCCAAGGTGACCCTTGCCCTGCAACAGTCATTAAAGACTGTGACCCACAACTCACTCCATTCATCACGACACTCATCAATGCCTCGTACAAAAATAACCGCGTCTTGATGGACCTAAAGAATGCCTGGGTATTACCCCTACTAAAAAACCTTCCCTTGAACCAAATATGGATGACTTAAAGGATAAAGGGCAGTTAGCACTACTTCTCCTCCTCGACCTATCAGCTGCATTTGATCTTGTGGACCATAACATCCTATGCAAACACCTGACCTCAGCAGCACACTTCTCCCCTAACGCCACTCAATGGATAAATTCATTCTTATCTGACAGGACAATGGGAGTTTTCTCCCCCAAGGCTGAAGCACCACCTACCGTTGTTTTATGTGGAGTGCCTCAAAGATTGTGTGTATCTCCAACATTATACAATATATTTACTAAACCTCTTTTTGACCATCTTGACTATTTGGGTGTCACCTACACTATTATGCAGATGCCACACTCAATGGGCCTCATTCCGAGTATGGCAGTAAGGGATACCGGTCACCGTTAACGAGACCGGTGCCGGTAATCCCTTACCGCCACATTCTGAGTTCCCTTTGCGCCCTCGTCCTTAATGCCTGACGAGGGCGCAAAGGGGCTTTTTAGCCAATAACGGTGACCGTAAAGTACGGTCACCGTTATTTGCAATTTCTCCATTCCCATTGAGTCCTATGGGGGCTCATTTGGGAATGGGGAAGAGCCCTGGGGAATGGGAAATTACCGCCCTGGTCAACTCGGAATAGGGCGGTAATTTCCCATTCCACCAGGGCGGTGCCGGTACGGGTCCGGTGCCAACCAAGGCGCTACTACCGCCATTGGTTAGCGCCGGACTCGGAATGAGGCCCAATGCCATCTACCGAACCATACAAGCTTGGATGGGTTATCATGGGTTATGCTTGAACGACGATAAGACTGAGTTGCTCCTTATAGGCTCAAAACTCAGGCTTGCCAAACTAAATGATGCAGTCAAACTCTTTAACATCGATGGCAACACCATTAAAGTTTGCAATGAGGTAAAAACCCTTGGTTTTTATTTAGACTCGTCGCTCACTCTATCTAAACAAGTAAATGCTACCATGTCAGCCACATCATACACTTGCAAACTTACCAATATCTGTAGACCACTCTTGTCTCCCGACATGCATTACTTTGACCAGAGCCCTAGCCCTGACCTGACTAGACTACTGCAAGACCCTATATGCCGGCACTAATACTCATACATCCGAAAACTTCAGGTTCTGCAAAATAATGCCCTAAGAGCTGCACTTAATATCCCCAGGTCAGCACATATCTCGTCAACTATATAAATAACAAAACAATCAGGATGAGAGATCCTATAAGCGGTTGTGTGGTTCTGAACATATACATTTATTTAAAAAAACACAGAACATTTGGGTGACTTTTCAATTACTTTTCAGTACTTTCGATAAGCACGAAAGTAAATGACAACGGACAGGTGTGATCATATTCAGTGGTAATACAAGGTAAGTATCAACCTCTGTAATGTCGAGGTAAAGACTCCACATAGGGGCACAATCACATGTGATGGTAGGAAGGACCTACAGTTGAACGAGGTGCACCCGGGACGGAGAGTAGTCCAGGGCGTGGTTAACACAGGGTGTACACAACAATTTCTACAAAATATACACGAAAGGGGGGTTTCACAGTTGTGTCACAGGGGATCGACACAGGTGTGTTTCGGCCATGTAGGGCTTGATTGAAGCTTTTCTGTGTGTTGGCCTTTGTCAGGATTGACACCGATTACGGTGTTGTCCGTAATATCTGTGGGTGAGATAAAGGCTGTAAGGATCTCAGAAAGTTGTTGATTAATTAAAGGAATTACTGAATAATGTCTTAGTGGTGCCATGATGATACCCATGATGATACCTCACATGGTGTATCGATATACAGCTTACCTGCTGCTGCAACATCAGTGGGGTGCTGTAGACAATCCTAAAATGGTTACTGTATTGCGGGTGCGTAATGCACATCAAGTAGGCCATGGATTCCTGAAGGCCGGATTTGTCTCAGGGTCCCGTGGGCCATTAAAGGGCCTGTGTAGGTCCCAGATCTAAGAGAAAAGTGTCGACCATGAGGCATGATAGTGGTCCGATTCATTGGTAAGATCTATTAGTGATGGTTCCAGTTGTCGAATGGAAAATACCATAAGGAAGCATTTTACCCATTGGACGAGCGGACTCGGTGGTGGGTGCTCGTAATAGTAGATGGTGTCGTGACTCGACATAGTGTGTGTGGGAACCACACAACCGCTTATAGGATCTCTCATCCTGATTGTTTTGTTACTTATATATGTACCCACCTGGGTATATCAGACCCCCGCCAGGCGCCCTCATTTTTACTATCTCGTCAACTAGACAGAATCTCCACTGGCTCCCGGTTCAAGACGGATCATGTTCAAAACCCTCACCCTAACACACAACTGTCTGCACAGGACGGCCCCTTCATACCTGTCAAATATCAAAACCTTACACTGCTAGACCTACAAGAGCAGCCTACATGCACCTTCTCGCCACGCCGAGATCAAAGCTTCAGAAAACGGGTGGCAGTAGCTTTCCTACCATCGCTAGCAAGCAGTGGAATACCTTACCCGTCCAACTCAGAGCCGAAGAATCCTTTTGGATTTTCCGCAAACAATTAAAAACATACCTCTTTACACAAAGCCTGGGTAACTAATCTACCTGACACATCCTGATACATGGCACTTTTTACTGTGAACCTTCATAAGTCCTCTGGGGACTTTTCGATGTAATTATGTAAATAACATACCACCCCATAACAAATTGTATCTATTATTGTTGAGTAATGTTGTAATTTTTGTAATCATGAGTATTGTTTGTACTTGTGTAACCTCGGAAACGACTTTACCTTTATCTGTAAGAAAAGCGCCCAGATGCTTGGCGCGCTATATAAGCAACAAAATACAAATAAATTCCGAAAGGATCGTCACCAGCTAATGCTCATAGCAGCCTTCCACTTTTTGACACCAGCTCCTTCCTGAGCACCAGTGGCGTCATAGCAGAAATATCCCAATTCTCACAGTCCAAAGCCCTGCCAGGTTCCCAATGTGATCCTTCATTTGCCAGGGTATGTATAGTCATGCCTCATTACACAAGTACAAGGGCAGGAATTGGAAGTGCATTATTTTACAACAGAGCTGGGTCCTGTGTGCATGGGTGTCTAGTCAAATGGTCAACAGACAAATGGTCGACAGACAAATGGTCGACACAATTTGGTCGACAGGTCAAATGGTCGAATTATTTTTTTATTTATGTATCTATTTTTAGGTTTTTGTTTAGGGAAAAAAAGGGGTTTTTAGCAAAAAAAAGGGACCCCCCAACAAAAAAAATGTGAAAAAACAAAAACAAAAAGAATTCGACCATTTGACCTGTCGACCTTTTGGTGTCGACCATTAGTCCTGTTGACCATTTATATTCGACCAAATGAGCTAGAACCGTGTGCATGCAGTGACGTTTAATGCACCCATGTCGCCTCACATCTCCTGTGGCCAAGGATCACTTGTATAGGAACAGAACATTGCCATTCTATAAATGTACAGATTAAGTGTGATGCTCCCAGCCTGAATATGAATGATAGCTCTTCAGGAGGTACACACAACAGCTACATCTGCTGGCACCTTGCTCCAACACAGCTATTCTTTGCAGAATAGTATGTGTGACAAGTCCAGTAATCTGACCTTGTCATGCGGGGGTGGGGATCCCTATGAGCCTGGGTGGGAGACTTATCAATGTGGATGCTAGAGACAGTCCTAGAGCAGAGGGGGCAGGAGGCCTTTGGACTGGCTCAAGTTTCTGTATGCTTCCCAAGTGCCTGTATGTGCACGAGCAG
Organism: Ambystoma mexicanum; assembly: GCF_040938575.1. NCBI lineage: Eukaryota > Metazoa > Chordata > Amphibia > Caudata > Ambystomatidae > Ambystoma > Ambystoma mexicanum. The sequence continues at coordinate 1,096,730,381 of NC_090929.1, forward strand.
TAACACTGTGAACCATCTCATACCTCTTTATAAAGGTGCTAGTCCCAGTTTCTTTCTATTGCAGGCCACAACATCCCTCAAGGATCAGGGGAAACAGCCCTCAACGTAAAAGCCCACCAGAGCTGCCAGCTGCAGTTACAAGATCTGCTCGAGCATTGTGACAAGAGAGAACAGCAATGCAGCCTCAAGAAACGTGACGTGCCATCAACTGACCCCAGCACACACCGCAAGCAAGCCACTGCTATATGACTCCTAATATAGACAGCTTCTAACATGCTGCAGAGCAGCTCTTCATCATGAAACCCTGTCACATGCTAAAACTTCCCTTGGACTCAGCTCTGGCTTAGCTTCCTGACATGACCAGAGACACTTTCCAACGTGGGCTGCCATCACTCCAGCACGGCGGATCAACAAGGAAAAAGGGGGCAGGGTTTAGCCCCCTCTTGAGCTATTCTGACATCTGTAACCCCTCCCTGGTGGGAAAGACAGGGCCAGAGTGGCCTGGAGAAGAGAACCATTAGGGGAAAGATGGGGAGGATAAAGGTGGGGACAGGAAGCAGGAAGATGTGGATTGTTTGGGTGAGGTCATAGGAGGAGGAAGTGCCATAAAAAGACACTAGAATGAGGAAGGATAGTGGACAGGAGTGGGGAGGTTATTTACAATGAAGGCGAGGTGTTGGTTGGTGAGACCAAGTGGTACTATGATGTGAGTGTGCGTGCAAGCTGGGTGAGTGAGAGTGTTCATGAAAGAGTAGAGTTTGATTGGAAGGGGACTGAGAGAGTTAAAGGAGGATATATGTGTAGAAGGTGGGGTAGAGTAGCAGTGAGTAGAGGGAGGATAGCAGACGTGGAGTGGAGACTAGTAGGGAATGGAGAGGGCAGAGTAGTGGAGTAGAAAGAGGAGAGTAGTAGTTGAGTGGAGAGGGAAGAGCGGAAGAAGAGAGGGTAAAATGGAGTAAAATCAGAGAGTAGAGGTAGCTTGTAGAGAGAGAGGAACTTTGGAGGGACAGAGGTGGAAAGCGTAGGAGGAGAGATAAGGTGGGTGGAGTTGGAGGGAGGAGAGTAGCAGGAGGAGGGTAGAGTTATTAAGAAACACAGGGAGACGAACATCAAGGCGTGAAAGGAAGGTGATAGATTGGGACTTCAGTGTCTGAAAGGCACACATCCTAAAACCCTTGAGAACTAACCCTCAGATAGTGTAGGTCACACCTAGTAAGTCCCCAAAGAAGGTTGGCTAGATAAGGCAGTAGCCTTTAGGCTCTCACGGATAGCAAGACAGAAACTAGATAATAGGAATAAACAAGCAGTAGATACTATCCTGGATCAAAGGGACGCCTGGGGTAGAGAGGGCCATGCTTTCTCTAGTCAAGAGAGACAGAGATGGCATCCCTTGAACTGCCTCTGGGAGTTGGTGTGTTATTAAGGTCATCTGTGACATATGTTGATACCTAGTTGCCACATGATCAGGGCACCGGCCGGCGAATGTACCTGACATGCACGTGTCCTCAGAGGTGTTCTGGCATTGCACAATGCCAACTCATGCTTCAGCCTTTGCTCAGTGGTTCCACATCTTGCAATATGCATGGTCCATAAAATGAGAGGACTTTAGGAAGTAGAGCAATGTCCATGTGGCTGGCTAGTGATCAGACACTTACTAATCGGTTTAGCATAATTAAGTCATTAAGTGAATTAAAGGCAGATTCCTCCTCTGCATCAACTCATGAAAAGCACACTATTAGTGATTTTTTAAAATTACCAACATCAGCAATACCTTTATTTGACTTGTAGTCATCAGGTAGACAAAATACCACATACATAAAATTAATAAAACACAAAGGCTGCAATTTGAGCACACTACACTCATAAGAATACTGATAACATGGGACTTGGTTGAAATGCGATTGTTAAAAGTTAAAATGTCGATACACTCTAACAATACAAATTCGACTTAATAGGTTGATCATAGAAATCAAAAATCAATGTTTCTGGTTACCAAAGAATGATGTTCTCAATAATACCTGGGTTCACATGTTCAATCATTACTTTCTGCATTCTTCAGTATATAAAATCTCCCTAACCAAGCTCAGCAAATGTATTTAGCCACAAAGTGAACCACTTTAGAATCCTGTGTAAATTTACACTTTGCCATAGCATTGTCAAGGCTACGTATATTATGAAAATGTAAACATGGTTTAAGATACTGAGCTCTAAGATCTCTAAAGCAAGGGTGAAGAAATACAAAGTGTGCCATTGTCTCCTCACATCCAGCATATGCAGGATAGCCATATTCAGAGTACCCATTCTAAACTTAACATACAGTGAGCGTGTGTACGGAGGTCAGACAAAACCCAATTACTCCTAATACCCAAAATGTGTTTTGCATGCCAGATATGCGGACCTGTTGAGAGGCTTGAGCATGCAGCCTCCATCCTTGTTCTGGACATGGTTAGGGCATTCATGTCAAGTGGGTTTTGCCAAAGGTGGCCCAACTCGAGCAATGTTAGTATTTATTTAATATGCTGAGGCCATGCAGTGCTCGTCCTCCTCCCAGCTTACATATTGGAGCGTTTCTTTGTATTTATAGAGGTCGGGTGACACCCATAAACGGATCCAGTATGATATGATATGATATTTTATTTGTATCGCACTCGTACACACGTGTTTCAGAGCGCGACTAGGCAAGGGAGGGGAACAGGGTACAACACAACAACGATCTTACTAGGCCCAGTGACATTGAAAACGTGCAAGTGCGTGGGAAAGGGAAAAAGGGAAAAAGTGCATGGAAGTGGGAGAGTGGAAAGTGCGGAGCAGAGGAGAGTAGAATAAATAATAATAAATAACAATAAATAGAACATTGAGGCAATAAACAGTGGTAGTGCAGCCAGCAAGTGGCAAGTGCTCTGTTTAAGGCAGCAGACTGGGTAAGTCTGATAAGTGCAGAAAAAGAATAAAAAATGGGGGAGGGGGATGTATGGGTACAGATACAGTCCCCAGTGAAAGGGGTGGCCGGGAGGCAGTGCAGGAGGGTGGCAGGGTGAGCCGGTACCTGGGCCCAGGGGACAGAGGGTGGCCTGTTGCACAGTGCCAAGAGAGAGCAGATCAGCAGGGGAGAGGGGGAGCAAAGGCAGAAGCAAAGAGGAAGGTCTTGAGGTGCTTCCGGAACCAGAGATGGTTCTCCTCAAGTTTTAGAGTGGCAGGGATGCTGTTCCAGAGGGGGTCCCCAGCCGAAGATAGAGATATACCCCCAGCATGTTTCCTTGAAAAACTATTGACTCAGAGGGAGTTAGAGGTAGAGGAGTGAAGAGCTCGAGAGGGGAGGTATTTGCGAAGGAATAGCTGAAGGCATTTTCGACCCAGGCCCCAGAAAGCCTTGTGAACAATGCAGAGGGTTTTGAATTTAATCCTTCCATCCACTGGGAGCCAATGGAGTGATTTCAGAGCTGAAGAGATAGTATCCCAGGACTTGAGGCCAAGGACAAGTCTCGCAGTGCTGTTCTGGATAAGTTGCAGAGGGCGGAGAGTAGAGGCAGGTAGATTTAGAAAGAGGCTGTTACAATAGTCCAACCTAGAGAGAACCAGAGCTTGGCAGACAGTGAGCTTCTGAGGGAAGGAGAGGAAAGGCAGAGGAGGTGCAGTAGGAAGTTTGACTTTTCAGAGATGTCAGAGATGTGGGCAGAGAAGGAAAGTGTGGAGTCAAAGATGACCCAGAGGTTCTTAGCCTCGCAGGTACGGGTAGGAGGAGGGCCAAGGGAGGCTGGCCAGAGAGTGAGGGAAAAGGATGGAGATGGTGTGTCGATGAGGAGGATCTCAGTCTTGCTGGCATTCAGACAAAGGCCATTTGTAGTACACCAATCTTGAATGGCAGTTAGGCAGTCAGAGATGAGAGAGGGCGAGGAGGTGGCTGAGGGCAGCTGGAAAATGAGTTGAGTGTCATCAGCGTAGCACTGGAAATTTGAGCAGAAAATGGAAATGCAGTGGGCGAGAGTTGCCAGGTATTGCTTGAAGAGCCAGGGTGAGAGGTTAGACCCCTGGCGAACCCCACAGGTGGAGAGGAAGATGATGGATAGGAAGGACCACAGTTGGACCTGGGAGGGACGATCAGAGAGGAAAGAGGTCAGCCAGGCCAGAGCCTGATCAGTGATACCCAGGTTATCATTGATACGGTCGAGCAGGATGGTGTGGTTGACTGTGTCAAAGGCAGAAGAGAGATCAAGAAGGATGAGGACAGAGGGAATGTTAGAGTCCAGGTTGGAGAGCAGATCTTCACGGATGTTCAGGAGAGCAGTTTCCGTGCTTCTGGCCACTCTGAAGCCAGACTGGTGGTCATGAAGACAGCCAACAGAATCTGAGTGCAGGTTAAGCTGAGAGATGGCCAGCTTTTCCAGGAGTTTGCCCAGAAAGGGGGTAATGGAAATTGGGCGGTAGTTAGCCAGACAGGAAGGATCAGATGTGGGTTTCTTGAAAAGAGGATGCACAAGGGAGTGCTTCAGCGAGGAGGTGAGTATCCTGAGGTAAAGGAGTGGTTGCAAAAATCAGCAAGGGCCGGGACGAGGGTGTCAATGTGGTCCTTGATGGTTGAAAGTACAGTACAGCACAGGTCTTAATTCTGTTACGTCAGTGATAAGTCTTAAGTCAGTTTCCAGGTGTACAATGGGCTGCTCCGAGATAATCAGAGTAGCTTTTTGAGGAAAGCATTTTCCATATTGGCTAGTTCCTGTAAATTAGAAAACCCCAACTGTCTGCTACTGCACTGGAGGCAAGGGAATGTACCTTTCTACCGTGTGGCCAGAGTTCTCTCTGTGTCTGGACGACTTCTTTCGGCTCTCGCTAGTTTGAAGATAATTTAACACACTATAGACTACTAGGCCTCATCCGTCATACAACTGATATCCACGGACTGCAAAGTAGACCTTACATTCCTATGAAGAAACAGTGGCTTTAAGGTGCTTTTCCTTATGTCCAGAAACAGGGGGCATATTAACAAAAAGTGTGTCAGGCATTCTCTCTGCGTTACACAGTAATGGCATAAGGGTGAAAAGCTGCTATTCCACTAGTTGCGCAGAGTAGCCAAAAGAAAGAATGCTGAATCGCAATTTAGTGTATAGTACTCGCATAGGCTTCTGGGTCATTTCTTCTAGGTAAGCTTCAAAGTCAAACTTTTGCTTAATTGCCCAGTAAGGACGGAGCATAGAGGATTTATTAACCAGGCTTTGCACATCTGTCTCTGCCTTGTCCTGATAGGCTTTTGTATTAGGTTTTTTGGTGCTCCTGCCCAAGCAACAAGGCATGTCCCAACAAGCGATCTGGCCAAGCTTATTGAACTCCTCTCTTATATGTGCCACGGTACCGAGCAGCCATTGTTCCGGCTCATCACATCCTCAAAAGCTTCTTTAAATGTTAACATCTTTGGAGTGGACCAAATCCTAATCCAGATATACACAGTCCAGGATGCACATAGTGTTTCATTCCTGGGCATGTTTGCTTCTATGAAAACAGGCACACTGGGTGCACAATACGGAAGACCCAGAAACCCTCTTTAGAAACTTGTTTTCCATAACCAAAAGCTTCTTGCAGTTGTTAGCACCCCAGAGCTCAGCCCCATATCGGAAAGCGTGTCTTGCCTGTAAATGTATAAGCTTCTAACATGACACTGCATGCCCCACTCCCAGAATCTATTGCAAGGCTTCTCAGTGCTTCACTATATCTTGCCAAGGTTGCGCCTGTCCTTTCAATGTCGGCATTCCACTTGCAGTCTTCCGGAGTCCATAAACCTAGATAGTCGTAGCTAGACAATTGCTCAATTACCTCGCCATTCAACATCAGACCCGCTCCCATTCTTCTTCTAGCCTTGACCCTCTGACCACCAGCGGATTAGTTTTCTGGGCATTGATCGATAGCCCATTGATTGCACAAAACTGTTCAAACATTTTAAACTGTTGCTTGAGCCCAGATGGTTTAAGGGATAGCAGGACAGCATCATCAGCAAAGAGCATGATGGGATAGCTGTCCCTGGCGTCAGTTGGGATGCTTAGCAGATCCTGTATAACCCCATTGATAAATAAACAAAATAACTTGGGTGCCAAAAAGCATCCCTGGCCCACCCCCATCTGTATGTCGATAGCCTTAGTAACTGACCCATCTAAGTTCCAACGGACCACTACTTCATTCCTGTCATATAACATTTGAATCCCCCTCAGCAATGCCTTAGGAATTTTAAGCTCTGATAGCACCCGCCACAGCTTGGCCGTGGAGACCCTGTCGAAGGCTGTTCATAAGCCAATAAATGCTGGGTAAATGTACATCTTCCTTAATTCTACATACTTGTCAAACGGCAGTTTGAGGCGCAGACATTGATCTATTGTACTAATAGAACTTTGGAAGCCTGCCGCCTGGAGCTGGTGTATGACATTGTTTCCATCCTGCCAGGCTTCCAACTTACTCAACACACACCTTGAAAAGCTTTTCCACCCAGCAGCTAACAGGGAAATAGGGGATACATATCCAGAATCGTCCCTAGAACCTTTTTAAAATATGGGGTGATCACTGCCCTGGTGCAGGATGGTGGTACCCTATTCATTGCCAACACTGCATTGAACACCTTGGTGAGGAAAGCGGCTCAGATCCCAGGTTCATCCGAGAAAAAATCTACTGCCACTCTATCAGGACCAGCTGCTTTACCTGCTTTCTGCCGATAGGGCATGATTTATTTCCATCTCGGTTAATTCCAGGGGCATTGCGTCCATGGCAAGATTACCTTTTACATCCTCAGCTGCCCAACTTGTAAATACGTGAGTTTCCCGATACAGATTCCTAAAATGGTCATGCCGCGCCCCCTCCGGGATGCATCCCTCCAGCTGCCCTGACTCTGGAGGATAACCTTTCCCTAGAAGGGGCCAGAAATTCCATGAGTCTAATGGCTGCTAGCATTTTACCCCACATATCTTAGGTATAATCCTCGTTCTTTTTCTTAACCACATTTTTGTACCCAGTCCTCTCTTCTCAGATTGCTTGGGTGCCTCTAGTCTGGACATTCTTAGCAAAGAATATCACACCCATTAGTCCTGCGGCCAGAGGTGTGGCTAGTGGGATCTGACGGGGGCAATCTTTTGATTGTAGTCCTGGATAGAAGCTCAGGGGCTGCAACCAAAGGTCTAGCTAGCCCGGAGTCCCAACAGTCCCGACATTAGTGTAGCCCCAGATCTATTCCAGACCTAGCAACGCCCCTGCCTGCGGCAATCCCCGTCAAACCAAGAGGGGGCCCTGACTGCTTTTTGTCTAAACTATATTCGGTACAGAAAAATGCCCACCCAGGCTCCATATATTTAAAAACCTACAGCATTTGCATCACCCATGGAGAGAGTTGAGAACACTTCCAACGCTGTCAGAATTTGATTGTAAATACGTGGAAGAAGGATATCAGTGTCCACCTTTGATGAATACACTTCCGGGGCAACAGTTTTTCCAGGGATGAATATCGGCTTCTAAACCATCAATCAACCCCACACCTCTAGTACACCAGAAGGGATCCGAACAGATGGGAAACACAAGCAAATTATAAACCTCCTTCGCCAATTTTGATAACGTGGACGGAACAGCAGGCTTATCTCCACAAGGTCGTGGATCGTTTGTTAGTTGCAACACAGTGACAATACAATTATTAGCCAATGATAAAACGGAATGTACAGTCAAGGTTGTATAAAAATATCTTATTTATAACTATCACAACAGACAGTTCTAGCACACTCCAAAATACAACCAACCCTGTAAAGGAATGCAGAGGACAGACAGTTTGAAAGAAGGCAAAGGGAGGAACTCTGGATACAGACAGGAGGTTAGTTGGTAAAGTAATTAATCACAATAGTTCAAAGATACTTGGTTTCAACACAAAGAGAGCAAAGAAAGCCCTTTCAGGACAAGCCTGCTTTGTTGAGTGATGCAGGTACACAGGAGACTCTGCCCGATTATACATAGCACACATCGCTACATCCACATTTCCGTGCCTATAAGAACCGAGTTTCGGACCCTTTGCGGCAAAGCCCATGCAGGACAAGGCCACGGTGTTGAGTGATGCTGGTGCGCAGAAGACGCTGCCTGATTATACGTAGCATGCATTCCTACGTCCACGCTTCCCTGCCTATAAGGACCAAGATCCGGACCCTCTGCGGCAAAGCCTACGCGGTAAGAGGCCGCAGTGTTGAGCGACGCAGGTGTATAGGAGACGCTTCCCGATTCTACGTAGCACGCATCGCTACGCCCACGCGTCCGTGCCTATAAGATCCCAGGTTTGGGCCCTCTGCGGCAAAGCCCTCGCAGGACAAGGCTGCAGTATTGAGCGACACAAGTTTTTGGTGGCAATGGGGTAGCGGTGCAGACTGTGAGCATGGACTACCTCACCCTCCTGTCTGTGGCCACAAGGTAAGATGGTGCAGTGAGAGTTAGCTTTGCTACACTCCACGCTACCCCCTGACATGTGCCCCTTTTTCCTCTTGCATACGCGTTGCTCCCCCCTGCGTCCCTCCCTCGCAACCCCTATGCGCCCGCATCCCCCCTGCATACATGCGCTCCCTTGCATCTTAGGCCACAAGCTGTCCCTTGCATCTTAGGCCACACGTGCTCCCTCGCATCTTAAGCCGTGTGCGCTCCCTCGCAACTTAGACCGCGTGCGCTCCTTGGCAACTTAGGCCGCGTGCATTCCCTCCTGTTTTAGGCCACATGCACCCCCTGTCTATCTTGCCACGTGCACTCCCTCGCATCGAAGGTCCCTGCATCCTGCCCCCCCCGCGTTACAACCTTCCTCTCACATCTCAGCCCTTTCTCTTCTCTGGTCTATCGTGTACTGTACTTGACATTGTGTTGTGCTCCACGATTTTCGAAATTACATTACATTGCCTGCCTTCTTTACTCCTAAAATCCTGTTGTGTTTTGTGCCTTGTTGATGGGATTGACTTTGTGTGTTCTCTACGACGTTGATATTGTGTTGTACTCTACGGTTTTGACACTGATATTCTCTACGGTTTTTGGCATTACTTTGCATTTCCTGCATTCTTCACTTTTAGTATTCAATGGCAGATATTTTATTCTCTGATAGTGTCAGTTACGACACGTGTTTCGGCCATTGGCCTTCTTCACAGCCGGACAAACGCCAATTAGTAAATAATAAATACTGTCGTCAGATTTTTCAGATTTCTCAATAATTGGGTATATTCCCTGTGCCAATTTCCTGGAGTTACGTTCTCCTCGTGTCCGCGTGAAGCTAAAGCTTTATTGGGGATTATACCCAATTATTGAGAAATCTGAAAAATCTGAAGACAGTATTTATTATTTCCTAATTGCTGTTTGTCCGGCTTTGAAGAAGGTCAGTGATTGCTGTTTGTCCGGCTTTGAAGATGTTGTGAGCCCTAGTCACTGTTGCTTTTGCACACAGGTGCATATCCAATCTTGCCTATTGTGATGTTGTGAGCCCTAGTCACTGTTGCTTTTGCACACAGGTGCATATCCAATCTTGCCTATTTTGATGTTGTGAGCCCTAGTCACTGTTGCTTTTGCACACAGGTGCATATCCAATCTTGCCTATTGTGATGTTGTGAGCCCTAGTCACTGTTGCTTTTGCACACAGGTGCATATCCAATCTTGCCTATTTTGATGTTGTGAGCCCTAGTCACTGTTGCTTTTGCACACAGGTGCATATCCAATCTTGCCTATTGTGATGTTGTGAGCCCTAGTCACTGTTGCTTTTGCACACAGGTGCACAACCACTTTTTGTTATTACTAATGTCGTGTGATTCAGCTACTGCTGCCTTGCACATAGGTGCATAGTCTCATTCTCCCCTTAGTGAGTTAGCCAGCTCACAAGAGAAACCCCCACTTTAGATAGCTAACACCTGCCCACTCCCCTATCCAAACCAAGCCATACCATGCAAGGCTGCTTACTATTCATGATGTTCCCCTTCTGTGCCATCCCGTTTGATACACGTTGCACAGGTGCCCACTTCCTTTTCCACGATAATGGCCTATCCAGAGCAGCCTGCCCCCGTCATCATCCCATCCCATGCCCCACTCCCTTCCTGCCCCGCACCAACCCTTTCCACAACCTGCACCCTCCGATCAACAGTTTAACAGATCACAAATGTATCCAAACGCTACGAAGCAACAACACACCTCACTTTTCACCTATAACAACTACCCCAGTCCTCAGTGCACTTAGACGCACCAGACTCAGATCACGGACTTCCACATCTTCCTATCTCACTACGAGAGGACTACCCAAAGTTAATCAACCCAATCATATCCCAATTCTAGGCACATCAAGAACCCTAAGACTCAGATCTAGAACCTTCAACCCTCCTCGTAATATCACTCTTACCAATCATGCTAACACAGAAGGCATACCTCTATCAAGAACTCAAGATAAACACCCCAAAAGTCCCATCATAAGCAAACAACAATCTAACGCTACTGAAACTACCAACACTCACCCACCCACCCCAATCCAAGAGCCACCTCCGGCCTCACACCTCAAAGCAGCCCTCATTAACGCGCGCTCCATACATGCTCATGCCACTGAAATTCACGACCTCATTACTGAGCATGAACTTGACCTACTCATAGTGACAGAAACCTGGCTCCACCAAGCATCCGGCCCCTCGCTCTCCATTGCCATTCCCCCAGACTATACCATTCTCAGAACTGACAGAACAAAATCAGTAGGTGGAGGAGTAGCCATCATCTCTAAAGACCACCTCAAACTAAGAACCAGCCCTATCGAGAGCCCAGACGGTTATGAAGTCCTGCTAGCTAAACTAGCTACGGACCACAAAACCACTATTAATTTAATAACCATCTATAGAGCACCTAACACCTTATCCCAACCAGAACTAGACATACCATTATTGCTAACGCCACTCATAAAACCAAACACAAAATGCTTAGTACTAGGGGACCTGAATCTAGGATTCAACGACCCCCAAGACCACAAAGCAGATGCACTACATAGTGCACTTAAAGACATGGCTTTCACGCAACTCGTGAACACCCCTACCCACATAAAAGGGAGGACTCTAGACTGGATACTATATCCTAACACTACAGTATCCATAGATTCCATCTCCCCGGTACCATGGTCAGACCATCACTGCATAAACTTCACTATCCTGAGCAAAAAGCCAGATGCACCCAAAACGGCCATGAAAGAATCATATGTAACAAGAAACACACGTAAACTCACAGCAGAAAATATCAACCCACTATTAGCCAAAGCCCTCAATACCAAAATCATTAACGCCAAAGAACCGTGTGCCCTGGCAGACTTTTACCACAACTCTCTTACTAGTACAATAGACGCCCTAGCACCCTGCGTTAATAAAACTAAACGTAAAGACAAAAAATCCTCCTTCTGGTTCAATGAGGAACTAGTCGCCCTCAGACGAATTAAAAGATCGCTTGAACACCGCCTAAAGAAAAACCAGACCCCAGAAGCTTTGGAAGAATTCAACTCGGCAAACAAAACCTATAAATCAGCCATCATCGCCCATAAAGCAGATGCCTTCAACACAAGAATCAGTAATGCGTCCTCCGATAGCAAAGAGCTATTCACCATACTCAAGGAGCTGGAGAACCCGATCCCTATAATTAACCCAGTCAAACCTAGCAAAGAATGGTGCACCACCATCCAAGATGCCTTAGACACTAAGATTAAATTACTACAAAACAAAATTATCTCTAAAAGAAACCTCCTATCCGACAAACACTCCACGGCCAACCAGATCTCCACTACCGGAGTAAACACTGCCCCTTCCTTCAACTTCACACCAGTCTCTCACGATACAGTACTTAAGACTATAGCCAAACTCAAAGCGTCCAACTGCAAAGGAGACAACTTCCCAGCACACCTAATTAAACTCTGCGCCCCCATCCTCACGCCCATAATCACCAACATTGTAAATGCCTCCTTCTCCACCAACCAGGTCCCAATCAGCATTAAAGCAGCCTGGGTCACCCCCCTTCTAAAAAAGCCCACGCTAGACCCACTAGTGCCTACTAACTACCGGCCCATAACAACTGTCCCATTTCTACTTAAAATCATTGATAAAATAGCGTATAACCAACTACAAACTCACCTAGAGCAAAATAATTTGCTAGGAGCCAGACAATCAGGCTTTAGGCCTAACCACAGTACTGAGACAGCACTCTTGGATCTAAAAATCCAATTAGACGCTATCAGAGACTCAGGCAAACTAGCCACACTACTGCTACTGGACCTATCAGCAGCATTTGACCTAGTAGATCATGACAAACTATGCAACACTCTAAAAAAAGATTTTAATCTTTCCAACAACGCCACTTACTGGATCAAATCCATTCTTACGGACCGTACATCCAGAGTTGCCATTGGGAACTTTGCAGCGGACCCCATATTAGTGCCCTTAGGGGTCCCCCAGGGATCCTGCCTATCCCCCACACTCTATAATGCATACACCAAACTCTTATTCTCAGCCCTAGACGATATGGGTGTCATCTACACCAATTTCGCAGATGACACACAGATCCTCATCCCTATCTCAGGCGACTACACCCAAGACACCCTCACCATCAATAAAGTTTATTCCATAATCCAAAACTGGATGGCCCTGAACAGTCTTTGTTTAAATGATGAGAAAACGGAGATCCTCATTGTGGGCTCCCAAAAAAGATTAAGCACCCTCCAGCCGGACTACTCCCACATTAACATCGACGGTACCCAGATCCCAGTACTTAAACAAGTCAAAACGTTAGGTGTCTACATCGATGCCAACCTCTCCATGCACAAACAAATAGCAGCCCTCTCCTCATCCACAGCTTACACAGCAAAACTTATTGCTCTTAGCCGCCAATTTCTCACCCCTGTGAATTGTATCACTCTGGCTAGAGCCCTAATCCTAACAAAACTAGATTACTGTAACATCCTCTTCCTGGGAACATCCAAAACCAATATAAACAAAATCCAATTACTGCAGAACAAAGCCCTTAGAGCGGCTCTAGGGATAAAGAAATCAGAACATATCTCTAACATTAGAAGAGAAAATCACTGGCTGCCTATTGAAGCAAGGATCATATTCAAAACCCTTAGCATTGTCTACAAATGCACCACTAACAAAGCGCCCAGCTACCTCAACAACTCTATCAAAAACAAAATGGCTTGCAGATCACTGAGATCCAACAATCTGGCCCTCTTAGAAGTTCCCACATTCAAATATAGCAGAGCAGGAGGAAGTAGTTTCAAAGTTCTAGCCCCTTCGCATTGGAACGCCCTTCCACTAAGCATCAAAAAGGAGGAATCTTTACAAAACTTTAAAAAAGCTCTGAAAACCTGGTTATTCAATAAATATTGAACTATCTCACCAATTGTAATCTGATTTAGGACCATATTTTCTATTGTAACGTCTGTAAAAATATTACTGTCTTGAAACTGTAACATTGTGTATTAAGTGACTACCTTCTGTATCCATTCGCCGTGATACCCCAGGGTCTGGGCGAGTAACAAATGTATTAAATAAAAAATAAAAATAAATAAATAAAGGCCAAAATACGTGTCGCAACGGAAACTATCAGTGAATAAAATATCTCTAACTGGCGCAATTTGTGTGGTGGCATTGAATACGGTTGTGCAATTAAGAGGGCAGTGGGAGGGGGCGTGGCTTGGAGCGCCATCGATGTGGTCGCTCCTCTGAGGCCGCCCGTGGGATGTCCGCCGCCGCCGTCGAATTCTGGCGGTTCTAGGCGGGGTTTCGTGTCGCTAATGCCATCTACAGCGACTGGAACCGACATGGCATAACCTGGCTAAACATCGTCTTCGACCGTGGCGGCGTTCTACTAGAAATTTGAAGCTGAACTTCTCTCCCGTACCCGACGGACGAAACTAAGATGGCCGCCATACCGGGGCTCAGCAGCACGCTCCGCACCTGTCGGTAGCGGGACCTTGGGAGGCAGAAGAACCGGAGAGGGGGAGCGGTACCTAATATAGAATCCCCTGATTTCGGTTGGGCAGCCTGGATTCCTCCTGGGTTGCTACCGAGAGCAGGTCTCCACTCCACTCCTCTCCCTACTTTGCAGATCAAGTCGGGACCACTGCGGCCATCTTGGATCAGCCCTACCGAAGTCCTTTTCCCCGTTCCACCCTTCCTGAGGCGCCCCTGCCCACCCACCTACACCGGACCCGGAGCGGAGGCCAGGGTGACGGAGTCCTCCAGCTGCCACCTCCCACCGCCTTGCCGCTAGCCTCCCGACTGGAACTGTTTGGCGTGAGCAACATGTCGAGACAAACAAAAGTGAGCAAAGGCACGGATATCTCCGCCATGTTCACGGCTACAAAGAAACCCAAGAAACAGGAACCTCCCAAACTGACCCCACAGAAGCAGCAAGAGGACAGGGGCGAGCTTGCCACTAAAGGAGACCTAATAGCCTTCATGGCGGACATCAAATCTGAGTTCCGCGCTTGCCTCTCGGAACTCGCCACCAAAGTTGACCAAATAGATCAGAGAGTCACAGAACTCGAGCAGATGTTTGGAGAGATCGAAGATCATGCCCAGGAGCACACCACCGCTCTGGGGGAAATGCAAAAATCGATCGATTCCCTGCATCGCAAATGCGAGATTATGGAATTTAAACAGGAAGATCTCGAAAATAGGGCCCGGCGCAATAATCTCCGCATCCGGGGCATCCCATCCTCCGTCCCCGATAACAAGCTAGTGGACTACGTGGCTAATTTCTTTGAGGCTCTACTTCCAGATCTGGACAAATCTCGGCTCATATTGGACCGCACCCACAGGCTTCGCCAGCGCCGCGGGACAGATTCGGACCCCCTTCCAGACGTGATCACTAGGGTCCACTTCTTTACAACGAAAGAAGCGATATCAGCGATCAGCCGCCAAGATGAAGAGATCACTTTCCAGGGCACCCCTCTTCAAATTTACCAGGACCTTTCGGCACTCACGCTCCAGAAAAGAAGAACACTTCGGCCTCTGACATTATTCCTCCAGGAGCAACAGATCTGTTACAGATGGCTGTTCCCGACAGCTCTTCAATTCACATATAATGGCACCCTACGCCGAATCAGCCACCTGGAAGACGCGGAGAAAATCTTGCATTCGACCGCTCCCCGGGACCCTCCCACGCCACTCTTAGAGGGGACTGAGAACCCTGGTCCGCCTCCCTCCCCAAAAGCTAAACGCACGCCTTGGTCGTCGATACAACGAAACAACAAGAAGTGATGAACGTGGACGCCTCCACGGTCCCAGGCTCCGTCAACGAGCTAGCCGGGACACAGATATGCTCGTCTGAATTAGAACCCGCTACCTACTTGCCAACCTCCTTTAAGTACACGACGACGGCGGGGCATTCCCATGGCTCATACCCACCCCAAGGATACTTTCCATCTTCTGTTCCTTGGGAACCCACAGTATGGGACAATTGGCCCTGTTGGCCTTAGGTAAGACCGTACTGACAAAGTCGGTCTACCGCCCTGTTAAAGTTGCGATCCCCTGTTGGGATTTCGCGTTAAAACCTCAAGTGCAGAATGATTTTGTGAGTGCTTCCATCAGTCATGGCAGTTGAGCCTCCACCCCAGGACCCCCCCCCCTAACGCAGGGAACAGAGAGTGAGCCTTCAGAGGACTTTCAGTCGCTTCGGATCCTCTCCCTGAATGTTAATGGCTTGAATTCTCCCAACAAGCGAAAGGCAATTCTATTAAAACTCCGCGACGAGGAGGCCGCGATCGCCATGCTTCAAGAGACCCATCTGTTGCCTGCTGATGTATCCCGCCTTCGGTCTCGGCTATTTCCGCTTCAATTCTTTGCCTCCGGCACAAGCAAAAAAGGAGGCACGGCGATTCTCTTCAGGAAAGACTTGAACCCACAGATTCTGGAAACAAAGACATGCCCAGAAGGCCGATTTATAGCGATCAAATGTCTCCTGATGGGAGACTTGTACACCCTCGTTTCAGTATAGGCCCTCAACTCTGGACAATCACATTTTTATGACGCCTTGGGCACATCGCTCGCTAACTTCGTGGAGGGCCAAACGATCGTCGGTGGGGACTTCAACGGGGTCCCTGACCCCACTAAAGACCGATCACACCCCCCGACCCCAGGCGACTTCGCCCAAGCACTCAGCCTCCTTCGTCTCTTTAGGACCCTGGAGATAATAGACTCATGGCGGGTGTTTCACCCTGATGATAAGGACTTCTCCTTTTACTCGTATGTCCACCGCACCTTCTCAAGGATTGACCTATTCCTGATTTCACCTCACACGTTCCCTTCAGTTAAGAAGGTCACTATCGGCACAAGAGCGATCTCCGACCACGCCCCAGTGCTCCTGGAACTTCGGGTTCAGAACCCTGACCCCACCACCCCGCGCAAATGGATGCTATACGACCCAATCCTCAATGACATGGCCACCAGAGACAAGATCGCAACGGAAATAAAGAACTTCTTTGTGGAAAACCCGGCCTCAGACACCTCATTAGCAAACAACTGGGACGCCATGAAGGCAGTAATCAGGGGCTCCCTGATAGCCCAGGGTGCGGCCTACCATCGAGATAGACGACGAACCCGGACGGCCCTGGAGCTTGAATTGAGAGAGGCCGAGGCACTCCACAAGGAGAAAGCCTGGTCCCCCAGAACACAACGGGCCATTCACACGGCACGGAAAAGACTGGAAGCCCATTACGCGGAACAAACCGCCCAACTAATGGCGAAGGTCAAACAGTCGTATTATGCGAAGGGCAACAAAGCGAACAGGTTCCTGGTGGCCAAATTAGCCAAGCAGAGACGCAGCATCGCGATCATGGGCCTGCGAGACACCAACGGGGTCATACTATACTCAGAACCCGAGAAGCAACGCCTCGCGATTGAGCACTTAGCCCAAATCGTGAAGGCAACCCCACGAAACCCAGCACAACAGAAGGAATACCTTCGGCGGGCAGAGGTGCCCCAGCTCTCCGACGCAATGAGAGATGAACTGGAGGAGCCCATCACGGGGGAGGAAATTGAGGATGCCATCAAATCTCTCAAAACACGGGCCCCTGGCCCGGATGGCTTCTCAACCAGGTTCTACAAGCTATTCAGGTCGCAACTGACCCCCCATCTCACCACCCTATTCAACTCCTTCAGGGAAACTGGGGCGGTGACCCCATCGATGCAGGAATCGACCACCATCCTTCTGCCCAAACCTGGAAAAGACCCAAGAAGCATAACTTCTTATAGACCCATCGCACTCTTGAACATAGATGCGAACATTTACTCGAAAATTTTGGCGACCCGCTTGAATCGCATCCTGCCGAGCATCATTCATCCAGACCAGGCTGGGTTTATCCGGCACCGGACCGCAGGCGATAATATCCGGAGAACCCTGAACCTGGTGGACCTCGCCTCCCGGAACTCCCAAAAACTAATCCTGGTGGCCCTTGATGCAGCTAAGGCGTTTGATAGGGTGGATTGGACGTTTATGGAACACACTTTAGGGGCCTTCGGCTTCGGACCGGCGTTCCAAACGATGGTGCTGGCCAACTATGATCGACCTACGACAAGCCTGAGGATCAACGGCCACTTCTCGGCTCCAATCCCCTTGTCATGCGGGACTCGACAGGGCTGTCCGCTGTCGCCCTTACTTTTTGCACTCACCATGGAGCCCTTCGCACAAAAAATTAGGCGGAATGACCAAATCAAGGGCATAACAAGCGGCCCTTCACATCATAAACTTGCCCTATATGCGGATGACATTTTACTTACGATCTCGGAGGCCCCCTCATCGCTTGAACATGCGATTCGCGAAATCACCAGCTATGGCGAAGTCTCGGGCCTCACCATAAACTTCGATAAATCTTCCGCCTTGGGCATTGGCCTCACCCCAGCAGAGCGAGAACCGCTGACTAGGATGTGCCCAATAGTATGGGAAAGGAGCGCCATCCCCTATTTGGGGGTTTACATTCCGGCTGATCCAAAAGAGACGTACAAATCCAATTTTCCCCGATTTCTCAAGGAACTGGAGGGCGACTTGAAGCGATGGGGGACCCAGGAGATTTCGCTGCTTGGACGCATCACGGCATGCAAGATGAACCTTCTCCCGAGATTTTTGTACATATGCGCCTCACTGCCAGTGGCAATCCCCACGCCGATTCTCCGAGGGATCCAGAGGAAAATGCTGAACTTTATCTGGAAAGGTAAGAAAGCGAGAATCCCTCTCAGAACTATGTTGGGGAGTCCCAAACTGGGGGGACTGGGGGTTCCAGACCTTCAGGCCTACAGAGTGGCAGCCCAACTGGCCCGGGTCCAGGCCTGGCAAAATACGACAGACCGCCCGAGATGGGTGGAGCTGGAACAGTTGCGGACCCCCCTGCCTCTGCGATTTCTGCCACACATCCCGCCCCCCCTCAGGTCCCATGGGGGAGAGCTCCTGCTGTCGACCAAACACACCCTTAGCACTTGGGACTGGGCGCTGAAACGAAAGGGAGTGCCAAGAGGACTGAGCCCACACTCCCCGGTCTTTCTCAACCCAATGTTCGCACCGGGCATGCATCCCCGCAATTTCCAAAATTGGACCAAAGGTGGGCTAGAAACCATAGACCAGCTGTATACAGGGGAGAAACTGCTCACTTTCGCCCAATGTAAGGAGAAGTTCCAACTTCGGGAACGTGACAGATTTACTTACATCCAACTACGCCACTGGTGCTCACACCCCCAAACCTTGCAAGCAGCGACCCGTCCTCCCACTGCCCTGGAACTCACCCTAGAAGACCTTCCGACTCGCGGCAGCGTATCCACCCTCTACAGACTCTTCTTAAGCGACTTCCTAACCACAAGAACCCGATGTATGGCCCAATGGGAAGCGGACCTGGGACACCCGATAGAGGATCAAACCTGGGTGGACATATGGACCCGAACACATACCGCATCCACCTGCATCACCAACAGAGAATGCGCATACAAAATCATGCTGCGATGGTACTATTCGCCTCTCAGACTCCACCATATGAACCCCCAGATAGACCACGCTTGCTGGAGAGGATGCGGCCTCCCTGGCTCTTTCTTCCATATGTGGTGGGACTGCCCGAAGATCCGACCATTCTGGAAAGCTTGTCTAGAGTCTATTTCGCTGATTACCGGAACAATGATTCCCTCGAAACCGGAACCGATCCTGTTAGGAGCTCCAATTCCCGGGATCTACCCGCGCTCCGGACCCAGAGCGAAACTATTGACTCACTGCCTACTGGCAGGGAAAACGGTGGTGGCCCGAACTTGGAAATCCCCGGAAGGCCCCCACATTGCCCAATGGTGGACCAAAGTATGGGACATTTTGATAGCGGAGAAGGTAACGGCAGCACGAGCGGGGATGCTACACCGCTTTCAGAACATCTGGGCCCCAGTCCTGGAATTCGACCGGCGCTTCCCCGCCCTGACCTATAGGCCCGCCAGAGCCCTCTGGATCTTGACGAACCAGGCGAGCCCAGAGGAAGATTCATGACCGCTGAGGCTCCAGCCGGACCGCCCGGGCGGGAGGAGCCCGCTCGCAGAGCCTGTGGGACTGATAACCCAGGGAGGAGGATAGAGAGAGAAGACACAGGGGGGGTCTAAAGACTGGGGGTCAACTTGCTGAGATAACCCTTGCATACAATGTCTGTATTTATCATTCTGCCTTGATTTAAAATAAACAAAGTTAAAAACAAAGAGGGCAGTGGGAGCACTCTTTGCCTGCACGCAATGCAACAGAAGCCATTATCGTGAAAAAAAGGGTCTGCAGCCGCACCACAAATGCATGAGCAGCGTAAAGTGCTGTAGCCTAAAGTGCAGGAGGTGCAGGAGAACAAGAATTAAAAAACAAAAAAGATCTTTGAAACAATATAGACCAGGTTAAATATGAGCAAGTGAGGGCTTTTGCACATATATCTAGGACAATTTTGCACTCCCAACTTAAATTTCATTTCCTCTGTCTCGTCTTTAAATCTCTTCATGGCCTTGCCACCCCTTATCTCTCTCCTTTCTTTCTACACCCCTTCCCAATCCCTTCAATCTGCTGATCTCTTCCTTCTCACCGTCCCCCCATCTGCATGTGCCTTTTCCCGTTTCTGCTCCTTTCAGCTCCTAGCCGCCCTGCACTAGCACTTCTTCCCTCTCTCTCTCCGCTCCATCACCACCTTTTCCTCCTTTCCGTACTTCCTTGAAATCTCTCCTTCTCCATTCCCCATCCTGATACCCTTACCCCCCTCTCACTTCTCTCTCTTCTCCCTCACATCTTCCCTTACTCACCTTCCCTACCCGCTCCTTCCCTTACCCTTACCTCTCCCTCCTTACATCCTCACCCTAACACCCTTTCTGTCTCCCTCCTCCTAACCTTTCTCATCCCCTCCTTCCCTTACTTTCCCTCAGAGGTTAATTGCTCTACCTACTGTTTTATTGGTTTGATTCATGTCTTGTAAATTGCTTCTACTGTTATATTTTTCCATGTAACTTGTTGTTATAATGTAAAGTGCTTTGGATTAAAGCGCTATATAAACACAATAAATACAAATACAAATATATTTAAACATTAAACAAGCAAACATTAAGAAGTCAAAATCGAAATCAACACGTAAGTAAAAGCAGAGTTCCTTATGTCTGCTGATATCAGCAGAAGGACTTCTTTCTGGATCGTGCGGAAGCACACTCGACCACATAAGGGGCCTCCAGAGTCCATCTCCCCCCTCGTCGCCCGGTCAGGGCGCTGCAAAAGTGGCTTGGCAATGTCCTTGCAACCGCTCCCGCTGCGCCCTAAACAAGTTCTGTAACACGGAAGTGATTCAATAGTTCACAAACAATATTTCTCCCTGTACCTAAAACCACAGGAAGGCTCCAAATTCCACCCTTTCCAGGCACCATTCTGCTCCATCTGTCCCGCAACTGCTCTGAATACGGAAGGTGATGGCAGAAAATGAACAATTGATTAACATTTACCATGCCATGTCTGGTGGGGTGCACACTCCAGGAACGACTGGGGACACAAACAAAACCAAAGCAGCCAGAAACCTTCCATTTGGGCACCTAACATCTTGAAACGCCCAACACCGTGCTCCCTTAACGGGCTTTGCCGCTCCGGGCTAATCAGGCAGCTTTTATAATCATGGGGAGGAGTGTCCATCAATGAAACTGGAAGAAATCCTGGGAAACAAAGATGCTGTGCCCACATGGGTGTAGGGCATGGGAGGGTCAGGGGGGACAAATCCCCCCCACAATTTTAAGTGGGGGGATATAATGGCATTTATCCCCCCTAGAATATGTCTGTGTTGTGCACAGTGCACTGTGTCTCTGCCACTGTCTGCAGTTGCATACAAAATGTAAATATACTTCTGTAGGGTGTGCACAGCTGAAAAGTGACTGCACAGACAACACAATCCCTGATTCATGGAACTTTGTAAAGTGCATTTTTGGCATGCAAAGTCAAAATGACTTTGCACTGCAAAAATACACTTTGCACGGTTCCATGAATCAGGCTTTGGGTCGGCAGTGGCAGTGCCAGTGCAAAGTCACTTTTCAGAAGTGCAAACTTGCAAAGTCCCTTTTCGACTGTGCAAAGAATTCCATGAATCGGGCCCAAAAATGTGTCTTTACATGACATTGGTGACGACCCCTGAGGTCTCTCTTGCTACCCCTGTGGTCTCCCTTGCTACCCCAGAGAAAATCTCCAAAGAAAGTGTTTAAACATTTATTTTATTTTTTAAATTGAGGCTCATGGGCTGTGGCCAGCATCATGTGGCTCTTTGTTTCTGGAGTGGCTGGTTTTCTGATAGCTATAGCCAGTAAGATAGCTCAGTGGGTTGAGCGCTAGCTGCTACAATGTGTGTGTGAGACCTGCTGGTTGTAGGTTCGTCTCCCAGCAAGGTCAACTCAGCCTTTCATCTTGCCGAGGTTGAAAATTGAGTACCAACACAGGTTGGGTAATATTGTATGTGTATTTGTTCTATATGAAGCGCTTAAACATAATTGCTACATAATAACGCATCATTATTGTTTGGCCTTGCATTCCCAGTGATTTAGTACTATGGGCCTATATGCACTGATATTAATGATACATGTAGTGATCCATTCTTGTTTGAAACGTATATCACTTTACGGTGATATCGTAACCATATTTTTTGCAGTGTGTTTAGAAACAATGCTATGTGATGCCACTTCCTAGTTTGTTGAGGGGTGAAAGGTCGTGTTCCATCGCTTCCTGTGATGTCACTTCTGGGTGGGGTCAAATTACATCACGTCCTGTGATGTCATCAGTGGTCAAGCGCTGTGTGATGTCACTTCGCTACCCCCTGGCGTTTTGGTGAAATTACGTCCCTGAAGTAATCATAGGAAACCTTTGCCACAACATTTCAACTCTGCATTTATTGAAAGCTCCATCGCAACACAACACTTGCCTTGGTGTGTTTACAACAACAGGGCCCTTTCAGCTCCTGCATTTGTGCATCACTAATCCAATGCTTTGCTGGGTGCATGGTGTCAGGGGAACATAGCCATTTATTTAAAAATGTACTGGGTATTTTAAAAACGCTTAGACAGAAAATGGTGTTTCAAGGCGCCACAAGACAAAAAAGGGGGAGGGGACAAGGAAGAAAACACCAAGGACAGTCCTACCAGGCCTTGCTGTTAACAATATAGCAGCTGGAAGCTGCTGTCTGTCAGACATCAGTGAGATAATAAGTCAGTAGCTGTAACGCTCACCTGATTCCCGCAGAGGCGCCGGTCTTGACTGGGTGAATGCCGTATCTTCAAAGGTGATGTGTAACACACGGTTGGCTCTTTGGGCTGGACCTCTGTGCACTGTTGTCTGCAGATAGAAAATATGGGATTAATGAACTGGGGTTATTGGGTGCCTCTCTCCTCTTCCCTTTCTCTTCTCCTGTAGAACCCCAAAGGTTAACACCCTCACCTTAGGTAAGTGAACGCCGAGCTCTCCATCTGCCTCGGGGCAGGGTGCCGTAACCAGTTTCTTCACTGGATAAGGGTGCAGGCCTCTTGACCTCAAAGGACTGCTGTCCGTCGTTAACGGCACGAACGGTAAGTTCTGGGCACTTCAAATGTCTTAAAAGTCTTTTGTAATGATATCTCTTGTTTTGCAGGGTTCCGGCGATGGCGGATGGCGGGCTGATGAGAGTTGAGGATCGAACCCGCGTGAGGAATAGAAGTGCCTGGAAGCACGTAAGTAAGCGCTTGTAGCCTGCTTCACGATGCGCACTAACTGTCCCTTTTATCTTGCAAGTACAAGTTCTGAGCTTTAGAGAGGCTGAACGGTGCTGGAATACCCACTGGATTCGGCGTGGGAAGGAGTAATGGCACGTGAGTAATAAAGTTGCCCAATGTCTTTAAACGCACCTTCTTTTGTCTTTCAGATGCGGGATGCAGCGCCGAAGGCCTCCGGAGCGTGCAAAGAGCTGGTAAGCTTTTGTCTTTCAGATGCCGGAATGCAGTGCGAAGACCTCCGGAGCATGCGAAGAGTAGGTAAGCCTTTGTCTTTCAGATGCCGGAATGCAGCGCGAGGCGTTGTTGACAGCCGATGGACCAGGTAAGAGATGCGCTGCCACTGAAGACCGTAGTGCTAACCTGTTCTTTCTTTGTCTTTACAGGTGCTGCTGAAGACTGGATTCCAGGATGGTAAGCCTTTGTTCCCTTAGGCCCAGGATCAGAAGCAGAAGACACGATGAGCGTTCTGCTGCAGAGAATGCAGAATAACGCAAAGCAAGATTCATCCATCGGGTGTGGTTTAAATAGCCTCCTGTAGTGCTTAGGTGTCTCCTTCCACAGCCACGCCTAAGAAAAGAGTTCCTGCTTTCCAGAAGAGTTCCAGTGTTCTGAACCTAGGGAGTGGCTCCTGCCCCACCCAACAGGAAAAGTAGTCCCAAACAGAAGAGGATCAGGGGTTCAACTGGCAGGTAAGTAAGCAGCATGGTCTGCTGCAGGTAAGTCCACCCAAGCATTATGAGCCCGGCGCTTCCAGCGCTGGGACTGGGCATCTTTATGAGCCTGGTGCCACTGGCGCCAGGACAGGGTCCAAAAGGTCCCAATTGGGACTGGCTGGCACTCGGAACCGGGGTTATGGGTCTGCTTCCAAGGGAGTCGGGCAAGTCCTGATCTTTTGGAAGCAGAGATCATGACAGCACCCCCCCTCAAGGCCCCTCCCAAACCGGGCTTCTCCGGGGGTTTGGGCTTGTTAGGAAATGTTCGATGAAATCTTTTGATTAGACGAGGCGCGTGGACATATTCTGCAGGTTCCCAGGATCTTTCTTGGGGACCGTAGCCTTTCCAGTCAATCAGGTAAAATAGTTTAGATTTGGAGATCTTGGAATCCAGGATGCTTTTGACTTCAAACTCAAGTTCTCCATCAACTAGAATAGGTTTTGGAGATGTAGTTAGTCGGGTTTGAGGTTGCACGGGTTTTAATAGAGAGACGTGGAAGACCGGATGTATCTTCATGTGAGGGGGCAAGTCCAACTTGACCGCTACTGGATTTACTATGGTAGTGATGGAATAGGGACCAAGGTATCTTGGGTTGAATGTGCGTGGTCCTTTTAGAGGTAGATATTTGGTGGATAACCAGACTTGATCTCCTACTTGATATTGGGGGGCTTCCTTCCGATGTTGGTCTGCTCCTTTCTTGTATTGTTCTTTACCCCTTTGAAGGTGAGAAACAGCTTCCTTAAAGGCTTGGGTGATTGTAGAATGCAGGTGGTCTACTGCTGGTGTTCCAAGATCTTGGAGTGGATCCAACTCCGAGGTTCGAGGGTGACTACCGTATAAAAGAAAAAACGGGGTCTTCCCAGTTCCCGAGTGGACAGAGTTATTGTAGGCATATTCGGCTATCCAAAGGATATCTTTCCAAGTTTTTTCAGTTTGTTGTAGCATGCAGCGCAAATACTGTTCCAGAATTTGATTGGTCCTCTCGGTTTGTCCGTCGGTTTGAGGGTGGTGGCTGGTCGAAAGTCTCACATCAATTTGAGCCGACCAACAGCAACTTTGCCAAAAATGAGAAATAAATTGACTACCTCGATCCGAAATTAGAACTGAAGGAAAACCGTGCAGTCGGACGATGTTTTCGAGAAATTCTCGGGCCAGAGTTGCTGCTGTTGGTAAGCCTTTGAGTGGAATGAAATGCGCCATCTTGGAGAATAGGTCCACGATTACTAGGATCGTATTGTATCCGCAGCATGGAGGTAGATCGGTGATGAAGTCCATAGAAAGCGTATGCCAAGGGCGAGGCGGGATGCCAATAGGGCGTAAGAGGCCGGATGGTTTTTCCTTTTGACTCTTGTTTTGGGCGCATACTCCACAGGACATTATAAAGTCTCTGATATCTTTTTTCCAAGACAGCCACCAGAAGTAGCGCTTGATCTTTTCCGAGGTCTTGGTCATACCGGGATGTCCTTCTATTAAAGAATCGTGATAACAAGAGATTACCTTTTTCTGTAAATCTTTGCTGGGCAGGTATAACCGTTCTTGGAAATATAATAGGTTGTCCTTCACCGTAAAGTCCTTTCCCTGCAGATGCCAATTCTCTATGTCTGCTGGAGTTACCAGTAGCCTGGCTTTATCCTTAACTTCTTCTATGGATTGTGTGGCGATTACACCTAGAATTCTTTGTTCGGGAATGATAGGTACAGGTTTAGGATTGATCAAATGTTCTTCCACTCCCATCCGAGAAAGGGCATCAGCTTTACCGTTTTTTGTACCAGGTTGATAGGTAATTATGAAGTCAAACTCAGCAAAGAATAGTGCCCAACGGAGTTGCCTAGAGGATTGAGCTTTTGCGGTTTTCAAATATTGCAGGTTTCGGTGATCTGTAATCACAGTAACGGTGTGTCGGGCCCCCAGAAGATAATGCCGCCAAGCCTTAAAGGCAGATTTGATAGCTAGAAGTTCTTTATCAGTAATAGTGTAATTGATTTCAGGAGGCGAGAATTTGCGGGACCAAAATGCCATGGGATGCAACTGATTGGTTACTGGGTCCTTTTGTGATAGAACTGCCCCCATGGCAAGGCTCGAAGCATCAGTTTCAACGATGTAGGGGAGTTCTGGGCGAGGATGTTTTAAGATCGGTGCAGAGATAAATCTAGTCTTCAAATTCTGGAAAGCTTGTTCCGCCTCGGTAGACCATTCAAAACGTTTGTTTTTCTTTAACAAGGTGGTGATGGGCTGGACTATTCGAGAGAATTCGGGGATAAACCTGCGGTAAAAGTTAGCAAAGCCTAACATGCTTTGAACACCTTTTACGGAGGATGGCGATGGCCATTTGAGAATTGCATCGACCTTCTTTGAATCCATACGCACTCCGCTAGGTGATAATATGAATCCCAAGAATTCAACTTCAGTCACGTTGAAAACACATTTTTCCAATTTAGCGAAAAGTTTGTGTTGACGCAATCTCTCGAGGACCATTTTCACGTGTTTCCGATGTTCAGTTTCCGATGAAGAATAAACGAGGATGTTGTCAATGTAAACAACAACACACACATCTATGAGCTCTCTGAGGACATCGTTCATAAAATATTGAAAGGCGGCCGGGGCATTGCAAAGTCCGAAGGGCATGACCTGATATTCAAATAGCCCATACTTGGTGCGGAAGGCCGACTTCCATTCATCGCCCTCTTTTACTCGTACCAAGTGGTAGGCTCCTCTAAGATCCAGCTTTGTATATATGCATGCTTTTCTGACTTGGTCCAGGAGTTCAGGGATCAAAGGTAACGGATATCTATTCTTAACGGTGATCTGGTTCAGGGCGCGATAATCTATACAAGTTCTAAGGTCCCCTTCTTTTTTTGGAACGAAGAACAAAGCTGAGGAAGCAGGGGACTTGGAAGGACGAATAAACCCATTCGCTAGGTGTTGATCCAGGTATTGTCGGAGGTGAAGATTCTCAGGCTCGGTGAGGGCATAAATTCTACTACAAGGAGGAGTAGATTCAGGTATCAGGTCTATCTGGCAGTCATAAGACCTATGAGGAGGTAGAGAGTTAGCCTGATCCTTCCGGAAAACATCTTGGAATTCTAGGTATTCAGGAGGTAACTGAGGAGCCTCCGAGGAAATTGCTGCCAGTGCAACACCAGGTTGAGGGTGACAAGTGGAGACACATTCTGGAAACTGAACTGTTCTTGCTCGCCAATCGATCTGAGGATTGTGCTTCTCTAACCAAGGAATTCCTAGAATAATCTGGAACTGGGGGGCCTTGATCACATCGAACACGATCTTCTCATGGTGTCCATCTTGACTTACTAGCGTCACTTCTTGGGTGGTATGCGTTACTGGTCCGGAGGCTATCTCCGTACCATCCACCGTAGTAATGACGTCCTTTACAGCCTTTGGACAAAGAGTCAGATTCATCCTCAAAACCATTTCATGATCCACATAATTGCCGATGGCACCACTGTCGACGTAAGCTTCAATCGCATGTAATCGATCCGGATGTTCAGGGCTAATGAGGACCATAGGTATCACGAAATGCGAGGTCACGGAACTGGTTTTAACGCTCGGCAAGAGGACCTCTATTCTTGTCGGGCGAGGTCGTTTCCCTGCTCAGAGTTTGTGACCCTGGTAACTGCAGCTCCTACTGCCTTCTTGGCTGGTTTCACCGGACAGTCTCGAAGAAAGTGCCCCGAGTTTCCGCAATAGAGGCATAATTGCAGCTGTTTTCTCCTTTCCCGCTCCTTTTGTGTTAGTAGTCCTTTCAGGCCCCCTATTTGCATGGGTTCCCCGGAGTCTACTCCTTTGGTAGGAGTTGGTGGTTTGGAAAATACTCGAGCATCAAACTTGGAACGATCGGCCTTCCTGTTCTGCAGTCTGTGGTCAATTTGAACGACTAAGTCAATATAGTCCGAACAGTCTTGCGGGGGATTCACTACTTGGGCTAACACATCTTTGAGCTCTCCACGTAGACCTCTATAAAACAGCGTAATCCTTTTGTCCTCAGGCCATCGAGTTTCCACTATCAGTCTGTTGAAAGACGCAATATAAGCCAAAAGGTCTTGATTACCCTGTCGCAATGAAAGGAGCTCATTGTCCAAGGCCTGCCCCTGTGAATGTCTTGCAAACAATTTTTCCATACTGAGCTGAAAAGCTCGAAAATCATGGAGAACCGGATCATCTTGATTAACTAGAGGGATCGACCAGTCTGCCGCATTGCCACTAAGGTACGAAAGCACGAAAGCTACTTTAGCTTGATCAGTTGGAAAGGCTGCTGGCCGGCATAAGAAGTGCAACCGGCACTGATTAATAAATACTGCAAACCTCTTTGGGTCACCAGAAAATCGTTCGGGCGGAGCCAGAGGTACATTCCCAGGTAGGTTGATCTGCACTGGGTTCGTAGAGGATGTTGAAGGAAGATTTGCCCCTGATGCGGGTAATGGAGTTTGTCCGGCTTGTGACTGTAGCAATTGTCTAGCGAGATCGTCTGTTCGCTCCTTGGAAATAATCAGTTCCCTTCTTAGAGCATTCGTTTCCTGACGGGCTGCATGCACTTCTGCTCTTAGTTCCCCAAGTAACTGGGCTAGCTGGTCGGTATCCGAGGTTTCCATAGCGCCTGGGTGGGAGTTTTGCGATAGGCTTTGCGTTCTGTAACGCTCACCTGATTCCCGCAGAGGCGCCGGTCTTGACTGGGTGAATGCTGTATCTTCAAAGGTGATGTGTAACACACAGTTGGCTCTTTGGGCTGGACCTCTGTGCACTGTTGTCTGCAGATAGAAAATATGGGATTAATGAACTGGGGTTATTGGGTGCCTCTCTCCTCTTCCCTTTCTCTTCTCCTGTAGAACCCCAAAGGTTAACACCCTCACCTTAGGTAAGTGAACGCCGAGCTCTCCATCTGCCTCGGGGCAGGGTGCCGTAACCAGTTTCTTCACTGGATAAGGGTGCAGGCCTCTTGACCTCAGAGGACTGCTGTCCGTCGTTAACTGCACGAACGGTAAGTTCTGGGCACTTCAAATGTCTTAAAAGTCTTTTGTAATGATATCTCTTGTTTTGCAGGGTTCCGGCGATGGCGGATGGCGGGCTGATGAGAGTTGAGGATCGAACCCGCATGAGGAATAGAAGCGCCTGGAAGCACGTAAGTAAGCGCTTGTAGCCTGCTTCACGATGCGCACTAACTGTCCCTTTTATCTTGCAGGTACAAGTTCGGAGCTTTAGAGAGGATGAAGGGTGCTGGAATACCCACTGGATTCGGCATGGGAAGGAGTAATGGCACGTGAGTAATAAAGTTGCCCAATGTCTTTAAACGCACCTTCTTTTGTCTTTCAGATACGGGATGCAGTGCCAAAGGCCTCCGGAGCATGCGAAGAGCTGGTAAGCTTTTGTCTTTCAGATGCCGGAATGCAGTGCGAAGACCTCCAGAGCATGCGAAGAGTAGGTAAGCCTTTGTCTTTCAGATGCCGGAATGCAGCGCGAGGCGTTGGTGACAGCCGATGGACCAGGTAAGAGATGCGCTGCCACTGAAGACCGTAGTGCTAACCTGTTCTTTCTTTGTCTTTACAGGTGCTGCTGAAGACTGGATTCCAGGATGGTAAGCCTTTGTTCCCTTAGGCCCAGGATCAGAAGCAGAAGACACGATGAGCGTTCTGCTGCAGAGAATGCAGAATAACGCAAAGCAAGATTCATCCATCAGGTGTGGTTTAAATAGCCTCCTGTAGTGCTTAGGTGTCTCCTTCCACAGCCACGCCTAAGAAAAGAGTTCCTGCTTTCCAGAAGAGTTCCAGTGTTCTGAACCTAGGGAGTGGCTCCTGCCCCACCCAACAGGAAAAGTAGTCCCAAACAGAAGAGGATCAGGGGTTCAACTGGCAGGTAAGTAAGCAGCATTGTCTGCTGCAGGTAAGTCCACCCAAGCATTATGAGCCCGGCGCTTCCAGCGCTGGGACTGGGCATCTTTATGAGCCTGGTGCCACTGGCGCCAGGACAGGGCCCAAAAGGTCCCAATTGGGACTGGCTGGTACTCGGAACCGGGGTTATGGGTCTGCTTCCAAGGGAATCGGGCAAGTCCTGATCTTTTGGAAGCAGAGATCATGACAGTAGCGCCTGACACTTATTCACATATCCTGATTCCTACTCTTAAAATATCTCGGTGAAGCAACTGCACATGTACATGTTTGGGTCACCAGTAAGGCTCGAAATAGAGAAGTATCCAAAGCGACCTTCATTATAAATTCAACTCAGCCTCATAGAACCTCACCAGTCCGGATCCCAGGGTCTTTAGGTCCTTTAATCACTGCATACTCAGTTGAAGTTCTGTCTCATTTAGCCGCAGTACGGCACAGAATGCTGCAAAACATGCTCGCCTACACCAGCCTACGCCAGCTGCCACAGATTGTAGGCACACAGCTGAGAAATAGAGGTCGCGGCTGCCAATGCTCTATTGGTGTAATCAAAATGTTGTAACCAGGTTTGTGCTCAGCCTCTCGATTTATAAGCACTATGTGTGTCCTTCACTGAAGTCCTGGTCAAAACAAACATTGGAAAAGCCAGCAGTTTTGGCTTGTGTACAAGTATTAGGCATTTGCCAAGCACTGCTGTTAGATGCCCAGGTAATCACACCACAAGTGACTTTGCTGACACAAAAGCCCAAACTGTGGCATTGCCAATGATTGTTCTTTTAAAATCAATTAGGATAAAATCAATAGAAGATATTGTGAGAGCAGATGTAGTAAATTGATGAAAGTAAGATGCAAGCACTTAGACGTGGGACTTCAAAAATAAGTTCTTGACGGTAGCATAAACATCTGCAAATATATATATATTTATATATATACATATAATAAAAGAAGCTTTATATATTGTAGAATAGGGGATGCAGGTATAGGGAAACCTACAGGAACAGAGCAGTTCCTGTATATGGGGAACCCTCACAGCCCTACTTTATGTGACAACGCTAATGCAAGTTTTGGCTAATGGGTGGGCAACAAGAGGCCTGCAGTGTAGGAAATTGCATTATCCTGGACCATGTGTTTTGGTTGGATTGAGCCCGCTAGCACAGGAGTCGAGATTGAAACCAGCTGCAGTGGTTCAACCACTGTGGTTTGGTGGTGCTCAGGCACCTCAAAGAGGAAGGGAACTTTTATTTTTATATGGGAGCACATCTTTTGTTATTTTGTGGACATAGAATACCATATAGGGTCGGGACTCTGCATTTGACACCCTTCTAGGAAGGACTTGGAATGAGGGAGCCATACGATCTCAAGCGATGACAAAAACACACACCTCCTCAATGTACACATATTTGAGCGATGTCTCACATTCACTTTGACCACCATTGAAGGTTCCACACGGTATACATCAAAAAAGCCCCTCCATGGCAAGCCTCAGCCAGCCTCATCTCCCATCAACCATCAATCCCAGACTCCCATGACCTTTTGTGGAGATTGGTACAATCAACTGACTCTTTCTTGGATCACCTCCTTCTTGTCCACATCACTTAGACTCGTCATTTTCACCACATCCATCAGGCGGCGATTAACACTTTCCACCACCCCATTACTTTGGGGAGGTACAGCGCTGTCCTCCTGTGTTTTATACAACAATTAGTACCCGGCGAGGGACAATCAGGATGAAAGGACCATTTTGATTGGCCCTCGCCGGGGCATTACCCGATCGGGAATCCCTCGATTCATGCCTTTGTCCCTGGCAGTGGGCGTGGCAGCCCCTCAGCCAATGAGGAGGCTCAAAGCGGGGCCATCCCCGCTCCGAGCCTCCACACGGCTGGAGGCCACCTTCGCCCCCCGCCGGAGATTCAGGTATGTTTTTTTTTCCTCTCACCCACCCCACCCTCCCACCCCCACTTACGCCTTCTACCTTCTTTGTCCCCGCTGGAGGACGATGGCAGCCTCCAGCCGTGTGGAGACTCGAAGCCGGGATATTTCTGTTCCCAGCGCGTCTGCTCCCGATGGCCGCCATGGAAAGGGAAAATGGACTCCGTTTTCCCTTTCCAGGCAGCCATTTTCTTGGTGTTTTTTTTTGTTTTAAATGCTTTCAGTGCCCCGGTCACACAGATCTTGCAGGCCGGGGTACTAATAGCTATATGCCCCTCGCGGCGGGGGCATTACCGACTCTGGTATAACGAAGGCCCCGGGGAATTACCTGAGTCGGTAATGCCCCCGCCGCTCGGGGCATATTGCTTAATTGTCCAAGATACCTTTATACCTCCTGAGTCACAAACTGTGGACCATTGCCACACAGTGCACTGGCTGGCTGGGTTGGGCGGTCACCGAAAACACACAGAGCTCCCACTCCAACAGCCCGCTGCACGCCCTGTTCCACTATACAGAAAAAAGGGCTTTTTAATGCTTCTGCATGGCCTGGTGCCACACCCAATAGACACTGTGCCGGATGGGGGGATGCCTTCAGTCCTACCCCAATAGTTTGATCCTAACTGCAGCACATGCTGTTAATGGCCTCTGGTATTAGAGCACGGAAGGCCTGATTTAAAACATTTTTGTAACATTGGGTGTCTGTCTTAAGCCACCTCTCCAATATTCACATCACACATTAGATTAAAGCACTCCTTTAGGGGATATGGATTTGTGAACAAATGCTCATGATCATCACTCACTACAAAATCACTGGCAGATCATTTTACTCTTTGGTTTGTGTCTGAAGCAAAGTCCCCGCTAATAGGGTTGTAAAGCTTGTGAGATTTGTGGACAAGGAATGGTGGGTGGACACCCAATCTTTTTGGGACCAGCTATGCTCAGGCCAGGAAGCCTTTTGACCTGGGAAGTGGTAACATTTTTACGTGAGCTCAGCCTTCTGAAGTGAGATGATAAATTGAAGGATTTTATTCTCTGAACTGCATTTCTTTTTCTTAATTTTATTTTCTTCTTTACTCTTGTTTTATGCAGTGTTATGTGTAATTTAATACGTACTGCTATTTTCATTTTAATTTTGTGAAAAGTTGAGTTGTTTGACTAAAACACAATGGCCCTCATTACGACCCTGGCGGAGATCGCGGTGCAATATGCACCATGGAGCACGGCGGAAAGCTGCCAATACCGCCATGGGGGTTGGCGGATTTACCGCCCCATTCCGACCTTGGCGGGGCGGTAAATCCCCAATCCCCATTTTACCCTTCCCCATTCCCATTCTTGCCCCATAGGGTATAATGGGAGTGGGGAAGGCGTTAATTATGCCACCGTAAAATACGGTGGCGTAATTAACAACAAGGTCCCGTAGCGCCATGGATTCCTCCGCCCGGAAAAACCAGGCGGAAAACGGCTCCATGGCGCTACGGGAACTCGTAGTAGGGCGGAAGGGTCCGCCGCGAATACCGCTGGCGTAAACCCACTCCGCCAGGGTCGTAATGAGGCCCAATACATTTAAAAAAAGTAAAGTCCCCAAGGTGTCCCCTGTCCCCCCCAGATTTGATGTGTCTCCTACGCCCCTGTGTGCCCAGCACCATGCCCTTAGCGGCCTGCTTGCTTCGCCGCTCTGGGCTCATGAGGCAGCATTTATCATTTAGGGGAGCACTATCCAACAATGAAACTGGAAGAAATCCTGGGAAACCAAGTTGCCGGTGTCCAACACCCAGGGCCATCTTAACAATTTCTGGGGCCCGGGGGAACAAGCAGACTTGTGTCCCCCCCCGAAACCCATGTCCTACTCCCACTCCCCCTCGAATCCTATGCCCCCTCCCAATCTAAAAAATGAAGGGATTACATACCTCGATCCAAAGTCAACAGATACTCATTTTAGCTTTAAAGGGATTATATAGTTAATAAAATATAAACCTTACACGTGTCTGTGACCTGTTTCCCGAAGAGGATGCTATATTAAGTACATTTTCAATTTGTTTTTTTCGAAGAATATATTGTGACATGGCCACAGATGTCCACCAGTGGAACGCTAAGTGCCTCGGCCCAAGATGCTGGTGCCACCAGCCTAGTGGATTTCCTCTGAATGATGGGAGACAACGGCTGGCCCACCTCCTCCTATGTTGGGGAGATGGCTATACAACTGCAGCGACTCCAAGATGCTAATGCCAGTTTACACCCTCTCTTTTACTTGACAAAAGTGACAAACAAGTTGTCACATGATCTGATGGGTGCAGTTCTCTTTACATAATCCAACATCGTCTTCAGTACATTTAAGAGAAAGAGTTCCCTCTCGTCTGGCTATGAACCCATCTGCCGACCCCAATGCTGACAAAAAATACATCCTGAACTAGGTGGAACTTGGAACACATATTGGGTAGGAACCCGGACCTAGCCTCAGCACCAGTGCTCACAGCAAGATTCTCAGGTAGTTGGTACTGAGAGGGCATTTTTGATAAGAGTGGAATATAATTCACCCAGTATCATTCTGCTATCCGTAGAATGGTTTATAGTGATATAATCGAAAAATAAAATCTAAAAAAAAGGTCGAAAAAAAGGTCCCCAAAATAAATATATAATTAAAAAAAGAGTAATTCGACTTTTTTTTTTAGATTTTTTTTCGACCTTATTGTCATTCGAGATTTTTTTTTCGAGATTTTGACCGACCACCCCGTAGAATATTTAGAATATTCATGAGATTTGAATTAGTCATGACGGGAATATCCACAGATTGGAAGCTTCTTGGGTATTGATTTAAAGTCAATATGTGACTCCAGTGCCACTGATGCAGAGGTCGCTGGGAGGACATTAGTGGGCCTAAAAAGGTCAAAAAAAGGTACATAGGTGTAAGAGTTAACACTTAAATTGGCTATTAATAGTCCATACATGGCCCAACACAAACAGTGAGGAAAGGTGGATCTAAGAAATATTTATTGAGTGGTCCCCGACAATTAGCAGTGAAGAGGGGCAGCACTGCGGGCCATTAATTGGACAGCCCTGGGCAACTGGGCTGCACAGTGACCATCAGCAATGTAAGAGTGCACCACCCGGGGCACATCTCTGACTGTCCCACTTTCAATACATGGCGCATACAATGAAATGCCCCCCAGCTGGACAGAGATCAAAGATTAAAATGATGCCCACAATCCCAATTAGTGGAACGTCAACTGTCATTTATGTAACCATCATTCAATGGAGCATTGCCCTACCAGGAATGAACATTTAATGGAATATGCATGAGCCATTGATTACACTCAACCCCAAGTTACCGTCTCAACGCACATGCAAACTAATGAATACATTCTTCAGTACCATTCGTTCATGCACATGTAGAACGGCCTGCCCGCCTCATGTGAGGGACCCTCTGGGCCTCCATGGGATGCAGTCATTGTTTTCCTATCTGGGGCCAGTTATCACATTTCCAACTCTTTCCAGCTGCTCCCATACAGTGTCATATGAAATGAGCAGGTGCTTTGTGAGCAGGGAATAATGAAAAGAACAGAAAATGTGTATAACTGGGTAGAATGGAATAACGAGGGTGCTTTATACGGCACATAATGTCATGGGGTTGTTTATTTATGGTTAAATGCAGATGGTTTGTGCAGGGCACACTGGAATAAACAGGGGGTTTTCTTGTGTGCATAGTGGAGTAAATCCATGTAAGTGTTTTCTACATTGAAAATTGGAGCAAATTGTGGACTTTTGTAGATTACAGATGAATACATTCGGTGAGGACTAGGTGCCCTGAGAAGCCATATGTGTGCAGGCCGACAGTTACAAGAAAATGTCCATCGCATGTCAGTCCTGCATGTTTGAATGAAACCATAAATATCTTTTATAATGGACAATGTGCTGCCGAACCAAAGCCTTCCACTTCCTAAAATAGCAGCAAGCAGAGTTTATATTTTGGCATGCTTCGGATGAAGCACACGCCGCGCTGGGGGTGTTTCTTACCAGCCCGAGATCCTGGCACACACTCGGTACTTTCCAACACTTAAAGACATTCCAGGGGTTAGGCCAATGCCAAGGGAGGGAATGAGTCCTGTTAAGGTGAATCGGTGGTTACTGTGAAGTACATTTGTTATAAAGTGGAAACCTTGACATGGCATTTATTAAAGCGCACCAGAGGACATAAAATATCGAGGAACATGAAGAGCAGTGTTAGTAGTAGCAAGAACAGAAAAAGAGGTGTGGGGGTCACTGCGATTGTACAGAGTTTTAACACAAATGGAAGTGGCAGGACACACGCACCTGGCCCTCTTGCACAATCACCCTTAGCTTCGTCAGCACAAGTGCTGTGCGCCGGGACAGCAGGCACTGAGCCTTGTTTCTCAAATCACCCTCGTGTAGGGTCACAGTTACTCAGCTCCCTGCCTGCTGGGCTGTAAAGTCTGTGGAAGGCACAGTGGTTCTTGGGACAGAGCATTATGCCTTGGCATAATTCTTCGCCGGTGCATCCCAAGAGCCACCATCCATGCCTTCCACAGACTTTACAGCCAGATGCATGCCTCGCGTCTGCAGGGTAAATCTCATGCTGGTGCCTCTTCTTAATGAGTACACGGTTCCATCCAAATCGAATCTTAGAGCAAGAAGCTTCGCTTGGTCAGGAATATACCAAACTTGTCATTGAACAACCTCGGTGACCTCCTTACGGCCACTGGGGAAAACATTATTAAGCAGCAATGCTATGCCTGACAAGATACCTTCGACCTATGTAACCGGCCATACACCTTTAGCTGGAAGAAGATTAGCACCTCAAAAGTCTAGCTCTGCTCATTGTGTGCAATTTTGATATTTTGCCATGGTTGTATCTGTTTTTTATATTCTGTTTTTATTCATCTGAGGTTTTGGTCTTCTAATGCCCTTACTGGCACACATCGCTGGGATACTCATGGGCATATATCACAGAGTGAATAGCACACAAGTTAAGCGCTACCCTCAGACAAGCGGGTAAGACTGCACTTCATAGAATGTAATGCAGGCAGAACTGACTCAGCTCTTCCTCCCTCAGAGGTCCATACATTGAGCACCATTATACGGAGTGGCAATAGTAGGCCTTGTTATAGCTGTTAGGAAAGTGAAAGGGGTCAGGCATGGAACCCCTATATTACAAGCTATTTTTTATTACACATTGTGTGTCAAAAAACATTGCAATCACAAATTACCTGTCAAGGGTCCTAACAGTTCATGAAAACCCGAAGAAAATTAAGAGAGATTAGAATTTCTAAAATATCAATGACATTTTTTTGTTTTGTTTTTTCAATTGAAGATTATGTGAACGCTAAGTAAATATGTGCATATGTTTGTGTGTGTTTCCCTATCCAGGTGCTTCAAAAGGACTCACTGTAAATAGCGCTATAAAATAGCCCAAAATATTATCATAGGCTATGAGGGGAAAGAATGCTCATTACAATAAACAACTCGACTGCGCATCACTATCGGAACTAGGTCTGGAGGAAAGCGTATTTTTTTGGGAAGTGAAACTCGAGTTAACACTATGAAAGTTCTACCATTTTGCCACAGAGCGAACCAGTGCATTTAATCCAGCTCTAAATCAGCAAAAAGCCAACCACTCCTTAAACAACAAGTGCATTTTTTGGAGAAAGAGTATGTTTTTTAACAAATCATTTTGTTTCCACAACAGATTCACTCGTTTTAGGTCTTCTCCTCGCCCTGACCGCCCTCCAAAATGATGGGGGCCCCCCTCAAAGGATCCCAGCATAGGGGCCCGTTGCACAAGCCCCGTTTGCCCTCCCATAAAGACGTCACTGCCAACACTGCATCTGTAGCTGCCCGCGGGCTTCACCAGGCAGGCCTAATGAGGCAGCTTTTATAATCCAGGGGCGGAGCATTCAACAATGAAACTGGAAGAAATCCTGGGCAACAAAGTTGCCAGCACCCAACACCGTGCCCATAGCGGCCTGCAGGCTATTTAAATTGACTCATATCACAATAGAGACTTACCCTACAGCAGAAGTTAGAAAAATATGTGTTATTTCTTATTCTCAGACCTATTATGTACATAAGACAAAAAGAAAATGAGCCATAAGCAAATTGCCTGAAATACTTTGCTGTATTTTGTAGGGTACTTGCACTCATTTTGGCACATCTGATGCGATGCACGTGTTCATGGCACAACATGATGCTCTTTACGGCATTTGCACCTGAAACGTGTGCACCTCTCCAGGTGTGTCATCAAATGCCCACTTATTATTTGCACATCGTTTGCCCAACCACTTGCTCTTTCTTGCTCACTGCTCCCAGAATTCATGTGTCACAATGAGATGAGCGATGGCGCAAACACAGCTTTGCGCCCTTGCACATTAGAGTGAGATACACATATTTTTGAGAATCTGCCCCAAAGTGTAGAGGAATAGTGAGCACATACCACTGTTAACAGTGGATATGCACTGGGCTGCACTTTACATGCATCCGGGATTCCCACCACAAACACATTTTGAGTGAAGGACAAACTGCATTCACAAAGGCATGCACTCATTCAGTTTTCCTTTCTGTGAACTGCCCCTCACTGAAAGCATGTTCCTCTTCCATACTTACACACAGGTGGAAAAAGCTATTAGTAAAAATGTTTTGAAAATTGTGTCACTGTGAAAGTTACCAACTCTCTTTCCCGCCTCTTTTACTCTCCTCCATCTTTCCAATATCCTCACCCGCCTGTATTGGCCGTCATAAGCAGATTTAGCTGTGCAAAATAGCTATACATAACTAAAGACAAATGACTATGTAGTACATACTAATATCCCAGTCCTGGGACCCACGTATAGCTCTGCCAATATGGCTCAACCGTGCCCTGCTGCAATACTTAATGTAATTCAACTAGTGGTAACATACACAGCTATGCAAATGAAACCAAGTTTACACCTGAGGTGTATCCATGCAGGTTTTGCCAATGGAATTCAACCCAAACCTGATGCACAGTTTCTAGTCAACGAAGGAAAACTACACACAGCTCTAAACATTTGCTGTGACCCCCAACTACAGCACAAATTGCCTTTAGCAGCCGGCAGCCTGTCTCCGTCCTCCTCAGACCTTAAACTCACTACAGCCGTTCAGCACTGTCACCTATGTTGTGCTGTGTAATTGTGAATCCTAGCACCCACACGCAAGCTTTGAAAAGCCCCTCAATCTTGATTGTAGTACTGATGTTGCAGTAATGAGGACCACACAAACCTTTGCAAATTAGCCAAAAATCTGTCCACCAGCACCCCAGTAATCGAGCACGGCTAGCCACCCAGGGCGCTGCCAATGTATCTGCAATACCAATAATCCAGGATATTCCAGGAGTGGGACCCACGGGCAATTCTTCCAGTGCAGCTCCACCATGGCCTGTAGCACCTGCTGCCAAGGCTCAGCCCCAGCTTGTCTTCGTTTAGGCGCAGTGAGTAAGGAGAGGAGAGGCTGCTCATATATATGCATGAAAGGTACATAACAAGAAGCTAGGAAAAGAAAACGCACAATGCGGGGTTGAAACGAAACAACCAAACCATCTGAATTGAACACACCTACAATACTGGGCAGATCGCAATAAGAGGACATCTGCACAGTCAAGATAAAAGAAATTCGATATTGACAGCCATGCCCAAGTCCGAATGTTTTTTGTTAATCAGTGAAAAAGACACAGGCCCTCATTAGGACCTTGGCAGAGAACCATGGTGCTATTAGCACCATGGTCCATGGCGCTAAATTGCCAACTCCGCCATGGTGGTTGGCGGACTTACCGCCCCATTCCGACCTTGGCGGGGCAGTAAGTCCCCAATCCCCATTTACCCTTCCCCATTCCCATTTTTGCCCCATAGGGCATAATGGGACTGGGGAAGGCGTTAATTACGCCACCGTAAATTACGGTGGCGTAATTAACAACAAGGTCCCTTAGCGCCATGGATTTTAACGCCTGCAAAAAGCAGGCGTTAAAATCACCATGGCGCTACGGGAACTCGTACTCAGGCGGTAAGGGTCGGCGAAGTTTACGCCGGTGTAAACCCCTTACCGCCTGGGTCGTAATGAGGGCCACAGAGTTACCTAATGGGGTCCAGTTGAGTCACATACATAAAGAAATCGGTTTGTCCTGAAGATGGCCTAATAACATACAGAGAAAATATGTTAGAGATAACACCCAATAAAAAGAAATGCCGAAACATATGTACAACATCCATGAGGCCTAATTAAAGATCTTCACCTTTTTGGAGAACATAGCTGTAGCCTCTCCATATGAAATAACTGTTGTTGTGACTTACATATGATGACAGTACACGAAGCATATTGAAAATATGACTGTTTTCGCTAGTTTTCTGTCCTATCTGACGAATTCCAGAAAGGTCCTGTGCACGTCATATTAATGACATCAAGTCACGTACTAACCCCACCTGAAAAAAACATTCCTTTTTTTCTTTTTTGGAAAAAGCTGATTATTCTCTGTTTATTGTATAGTATCATCTGTTTCTATTTGTGTTTAAAACATTGAATAAACTATTTTTGTGATTTTTGTGCTGTATGGAAACTGTATGTTGACATACCGTGAGATATTAAAACTCATAACGGTTAACCAGTGGTGAACAAAAAACCAGATCAAACGGACAAAGAGAGGGGTAATCAGTCTTTGCTCTCTTTATATATACCCTGTATCCTTCGCACAATTAGACTGATCCCTCAAAAACAAAAATAGGGAAGTACCCAATCATACACTACGCTACCACTGTTCACTCCATTGAATCCGACTCAATCCCCTCTGGAGTTCCCCCACAGTGCTCACTCATTCCTGCTACCTCCGCTTCGACGACACCGTCACCTGCGGCCCCCTGTGCCTGTCCCCTATGTACAGCTCTCTGGTGCTTCCCAACTAGATTCTTGCTAAATAAAATTGTTACACACATATATAAATATTACACACAAATACAAAATGGCGTCTGCTAAAAGCCAGAAATTGCAAAACATCTCAACCCGCAACCCAGGAGAACTCGAAAGGTCAGTTTCTGCATATCTGGCTGTCCTTAATTGTCCCCTTTCAGATTATTGGGATATTTGGGAGCGACAGAATGAAGGGGCATAGAGTATTCTTTGGCCAGTCTAAAAAGTAACACATTTGAAACCTTGGCACATGTCCTAAACATTTATACTGACACTCGCTTTATTTTGGGCAGATTCCCCTTTCCTGTGATGTTGCCAGACCAGCGGCAACTGTCGCCCACAGGAGAACAGGCAAAACCTCAGCAGAAGAATTACCCCTCAATGGCATCTGAAATTTTTTGAGGATTTCCAGCACCCCCAGAAAAGTTCTCCGGATCGAGCGGTTAATCGCACCATTTTCCAACTTATGGCAAGGTAGTACCATAATATCAGTCCCTAGCAAACCTCTATCACATACCTAAACAAAAGCCCAAACTGTTGGCTTTGCCAATGCGCAGGTCATGGTGTCAGCCTTGCGCTCCTGACACATTGGTGCTGACAGCATATTTCACAGTGATGGGTCCTTACACGCGGTTTATGGTCATTGCATCAAATGCAAGACCATCGAATGCCTTACCATAGAAAAAAAAGCATCGAAAAAAAAAAAGCATCGAATGCATTTTTTTCCTTTTTTTTAATGGAGGGGCCCCCAGGCCCCCTTTTTTAACCTTTAAAAACCATCATAATAAAAATAAACCCTTTATCTTTAAAAAAAAATGCATTCAATGCTTTTTTTATTACATTTTTTTCTATGGTAAGGCATTCAATGGCCTTGCATTCGATGCAATGACTACATACCTTACAGGCATGCCACTGTGATATGACAAAAGAAGCATTGCTATCGCTGTTTGAGAGATAGGCATGTAAGTGGGACAGCAGTGGTTCATACCGCTCCCGGTTCCACCTAAGGAAATATACATGAGGGTCAGGAAAGACCGTGTCATGCATCACGAGCCTGTTCGCAGCAGGCATAGGCAAATGTGTTTAATTTCCGTACATTTCAAAGCACATCCCAATCCTGATGCACATTCAAATACACTGAGAAACCCCTGTTTAACCCCCGCCGCCCGCTTTGAGCATTAGCGCGCTGAGGAGTAAAAGCACCTCAGAGTGGTCTTATTCATATGCACACATTAGCAGGCCCCATGAGAAGAAAGGGGAAGCTTTTCTGATGCAAATGAAGAGGTTGCAGTAGTTCCCCCCTTGCAATGCTCCAGAATAACTTTTGAGAATACGGCCCAATCATATCAAGCTAAGCTTTATTTTGCTGAGATGTATTATGGACTGTATTGCATGCCTCCCACATTCCATTGAATCGGGTGCTCTTTCTATGCATGCAGATGCACAAAGCTGCTCAAGTTGATACTTCTGGGGGGTTTCCAGTGCTTACTTTGTAAGAAAATAAGTGCCAAAGCCCAAATATTTTCTTGCATTGGGCAGGGTCAGCTCCCCGTCGTGGGCACCACCCACTGTTGCTCAATACAGTGGGCCTCATTACACGGAACGCGGTAAAATACTGCCCTTACCGGCATGGCGCTATTAACGT
Organism: Ambystoma mexicanum; assembly: GCF_040938575.1. NCBI lineage: Eukaryota > Metazoa > Chordata > Amphibia > Caudata > Ambystomatidae > Ambystoma > Ambystoma mexicanum. Next base: position 1,096,772,722 of record NC_090929.1, read on the forward strand.
GTCCACCTTGGGAAGAGGCCGCTAATTGCGTGCCATTACGAGTATGCGGACACGAGCACAACGCCATGCCGGTAATGACCCTACCGCCATGCCGCTAAAGACCCCAAAAAGACCCTTAGCAGCACCGACGAAAGCGCTGATAGCACTTCCGACCTCCAGCAACACGCAAATAGCGGTCACCGTAAAATTGCGGAAACGGAAATAGCGTCATCGCACAGGAACGGGAAAGAGCACGGCGGCCATCTTTAAAAACACAATCCATTGCCATCCTCTGCCCCCAGGACCTGTTTCCACACCAGTGCCATACCAAAGCATCAAGGATCCCCTCACAATGCCCAAGGCAATAAAGAAAACAGCTGATCGCCAGCGCAAGAAGAAATTCACAAATGAGGAGCTGATCATGCTGGCGGAGACCCTTGCTGCAAACGCGGATGTTGTCTTCGCGATTGACATGCAGCGTGAGACCCTGATTAAAAAAAAGGCCATCTGGGCAGAGGTGGCCCAGAAAGTCAGTGCGGTGGGCACCACCACCCGTACCGTTAAAGACTGCAGGAAGCGGTGGGACGACCTCCGCCTCCGGGTCCGCAGCATACTGTCTGCATATCGTAAGCTGGCCATGGCCACAGGAGGTGGCGCCGATTCCCCCATCAAACTCAGGGAGTGGGAGGAGACCTGTGCCAGCACGATTGGCATAGAATCCATAGAGGGAGTCGGGGACATGGGGCGTGGTGCGCCCACAACATCAGATGGAGGTGAGTGTACACATGAAACAATGCACTGTGAAAGGTGAGGCACCCCCCAAATGTGAGCCCATAATCACCTCATGGATGCGGCCACAAACATACATGCACACAATCCTGCCCATGTGAGTGTCACACCCCAACACACACACACATGCACGCATCACCACAGACATGTGCCACAGAGACCCATGCATGGATGACCCACCCAACAGCCCCATGACCTGAATGCCCACTAATGAAGTCCCAATGCACAGAACAGCATGATGAACAAAATCTGCATGAAGCACGTTGAACCAATGCCATCCCCCTCTTTGTCTCACACAGGCTCACAGACCGACAGCGATGAGCAGGACACTGCGACACAGGCTCCCCCTGCCAAAAAACAAGCCAGGGCACAGGAGACCGGGAACACCGCCACCACATCAAGGGGCACAGGGAGGAGTGAGCACCTGCAGAGGGGCAAACACAGCAAGAGAGCCACTGCACCAAGACCTGAAGCTACGGCTGCAACAATTGCTGCACCCACTGCTGTGATCCCCCCAACACAGGAAACACCCACGGAGGGCCCACTCTCTGCTGCCACCAGTTCGACTGGTGAGGCAGCAGCCACTGTGCCGCTGTCTGACGTGGAGGAGACCAGTGACTTGCCCATGCAAATGCAGCCCCCCAACCCCCCAGGATCCAGAGAAGCAAGCCCACGGTCAACACCACGATCCAGTAGCCATGGCCAGTCTGGCGACGAGACCATGGCAGGGTGCTGGAGCCAACAGGTGCCCCCACCTGATGGCCAAGACATACACCAAGGTGCAGCAGCCACCCCACGAGCTGGACACAGTGGCCATGACCTGGCCACCATCAGGCAGTGCCAGGAGGATATGATATGTAATGATAGTTTATTTATATAGCGCCTATACACAATGTGTTTCAAAGCGCTTCAAGGCAAGGAAGGGAACAAGGGAAAATACAACAACATTCTTACAGGCCATGAACAGTAAGGATGTGAAATTAACTATCGTACTCGGCCTGACGACATTTCAGATAGTGCAAGTGCTAAGACATAGATAAGGAAGGGAGGGGGGAGTGGGAAGGAAATGGAAACAGACAGGCGACTACCGTACTAGGCCTGACGACATTTCTGGTAGAGCTGGAGGACAACAAAAGGTGAGGGGTGCAGAAAGGGAGGGGACGAACAAAACAAGTGACTATCGTTCTAGGCCTGACAACGTTTCAGATAGTGCTGGAGGGAGGGGGAGCAACAGTAAGGGGATAGGGGAGCGACAGACAAGGTTGCTATCATAGTAGGTCCAGGGACAATTCTGATAGAGTAAGTGCATAGAAGAAAGTAAGGGGAGGAGGGGAGGAGATAGGAAAAGGGAGGGGATAGAGGAGGGGAGGAGAGAACAGAGATTAAGCAGTCAAAAAGAGTGGAGAAGCAAGACAGGAGAGCTAATACAATTGCAGAAGTCAGTAGTAACACATAATGTTGCAAGTCAGGATACAAGATGACGATGGAACAGCATGATTCAGGGCCACCATGAGTATAAGATGCAAAGGAAGTCCAGCATGAGAGTTGAGGGTGACGCACCGTGAATCAATGAAGTCCATAAAAGTAAAATGCAGCATTGGACACAAGATGGTGATGGTGAAACCAGAATGTATCAAGACAGACTCCTGTGTGCAGGAAGGGGGGAGGGGGTGCACAAGGGAACAACACGGGGGCACCAGAGAGGGTGGGGATGGCCTGTTGAGACAGAGGGTGTAAACACATGTTGGTGCATGCTTACCTGCTGTCTTAGCAGGGGGTCGGACCCTGGATCCTCCTGGTCTGAACAGGTACAAACAGCAATAGCCCCAGGATATTACAGCACTGGTTGGCCAGCATGTAGATGAGGCAGCCCGTCTGAGGGAGGAGTTCAGGGAAAATGCTAGGCAGTCGAGGGAGGGCATGGAAGCCTGCACCAACAGGCTCTGCAAGGAGATGGCACAACTGAGGCAGGTCCTCACCCGCACAGCGGACGTGATGGATCGACAGTACCCACCACCACCACAGGAACAACCAGGCACCTCCTCCTCTGCAAGTTCAAGGCAGACAAGCCCCCGCCGCCGCTCCTTGCGCACCATGAGGCGCACACCCTCCCAACCTCCTAATGGTGGTGATGGGCATGGGAAGTAGGGCCAGCAGGATCTAGCTGGCACATGTGCAGCAGGACACCAACGTTGTGCAAGCCACACATGGGAGTGTTGTGGGGGGAGGGGGGAAAGGGTGTTTTGGGAGTGTTGTGGGGGGATGGGGGAAAGGGCGTTTTCAGAGTGTTGTGGGAGAGGGGGAAAGGGTGTTTTGGGAGTGTTGTGGGGGGAGAGGGGAAAAGGGTGGTTGCATATTCGGGGCCATGCACTTTTTCTTCTCAAAATATGTTTAATACACTGGTGACATGTTAAGACACAGGCTTGGACTTCATCATTGTGTATGTGAACTTTATTGGGGGACAGGGCCCATTATGCGCTTCACCACAAACACCAGTGCACTAATACCCACATCCATCCAACAGATTTGAACCATGTGATTCAGAATATTTGGTTGATCAGATGCTAACGCACATCGCGTCCCTCCTGGGCATCGCCTCTTGCATGACCTGCAGCCCCGTCCCCTCCCTCCTCATCCCCATCATCATCCTCATCAGGTGGTTGCATTTCGACATCAGGGGGCAGTGGCACATTCTGTCTGATACACCTATTGTGCAGCATGACACATGCCATGGTGATCTTGGCCACCTTCTCATGGCCGTACAGGAGAGCCCCACCCGACCTGCTTAGGCACGGGAACCGTGTCTTCAAAAGGCCAAATGTCTGCTCAATTACCACGTGGGTACGAGTATGTGCACGGTTGTATTCCTCTTTGTGCCTGTTCTGTGGGTTCCGTACAGGGGTAAGGTGCCAGCTCCTCAGGGGATAGCCAGCTTCACCTGCATGGGGGCAACAATGGGCACCTGTAAATATCACACAAATCAACTTTGCATTGTGATTTGCATCCACGAATCCCAGCATGCATGGAGACGATCTGTGTAACTGCAATGTGAGAAGGTGAGCTAGTCCCTGCAAGTGGACATGCACCATGCGTGCCTCTGCCAGTAATTGCCATGTTCTGGGTGTGGACAGGTGTTAGGTGTTCCTGGACCCAGGCAAAATTGGTACTACACTGCTAGTGTACTGCCATTCTGAAATCAATGTCGCCATGCTGTGTAGCATCACTTCAGTAGTGGTGTGGGGTGTGGTTCAGTACAATGGCTAGAGGGGATCCCTTTGCATGCACTTAAGGGCGCATAGCTGTAGTGATGTTGTGCAGTGCAAATTTTCTAATCGCATATTGATACCATGTTGCTGATTTGTGTCATATGGGGTGTGGTATGATGTGCAAAGTGCATGTGGATGGATGTGTCATGTTTGGCATCTTGGATTGTTTTCAATGTTGTGCTGCTTCAAATTGCATGTTGTTTTGTTTCCGGTCAATTGTGGCCTGCCTTGGTGGACATTGGCCTACATCTGTATGTCCATTTGTTCTACAGACGACAGTCCACACCCAGTTGGAGTATGCATCTATTCCCCCCCCAATCACACCAGTTGGAGTATGCATCTCTTCCCCCCCCAATCACAACCCACATCACACTGCCATGTGCTTGCCCTGCTACTCACCAAATAGCCACGAACGTTGTCCGGCTTGTCGCTCCATGTAGCGTGGTATCGTTGAGTTCCACAGGACCATTGAATCATGGGTTGATCCGGGATATCGGGCACAACAATGTGTAATTATCTTGTTTGAGTCACATACCATTTGGACATTGATGGAGTGGAATTGCTTTCTGTTTTGGTAGACTGCTTCATTGTAATATGGGACCACCAATTCCACATGGGTGCAGTTGATGGCCCCGATGCAACTTGGGATGTCTGCCAGTGAATAGAAGCCAACTTTGGTGTGGGAGATCTCCTGGGCAGTCCGTGGCAGGGATATGTGTTCACTTGTGTGCTTGAGGAGGGCATCGAGCACCTGAGTCAGCGTGCGTGAGAATACTGGTTGTGAGATGCCATGCATCTGCCCTACTGTATGCTGGTAGGTGCCTGTGGCCAGGAAGTGGAACACAGTTACCACCTTCAGTAGAGGGGGGATGGCAGTTCGGATGTCTATGAGGCTCACAATGTCGTCATGTATCATGTCCACGATGCTGGTGATGGTATCCCGGTCCAGACGGTACAGGGTGTGTATCTGTTCAGGGGTTAGGTTGAATGGACTGGCTCGGATCCTGGGGATTGGTGGCTGCCTCTGTGGTATTACTAGGTGCACTGGTGGGGATTGCTGCGCCTGTCTCACCCTCCTCCTCCTCCTCCTGCGCCTCCTCTGTGCTGCCTGTTGTTGTTGGTGCTGCAATGCAATCATGTCCTCCAGCCCATGTAATGCTGCTAGTATTGGAACCATCTTGGTTTGGGAAGGGGTGTGGGAAGGGGTGTGGTGTGCTCATTTTGTGCTGCCACAGTCTCCATTGCCTCCACCTGTGCTGATTGTGTCCACCTGTGGCAGGTGGGAACACTGCTCATTTCTCTTAGTGGGTGGTTTGCGATGCCGATATTTACGTCATGCCGGTATGGGCTTTTTGGGGCTGTTCCATGCTGCTATTAGCATGTCCACATGGCTTGTGATGGTGTGCTAATAGTGGCATGCCGCTATTTAGGGGATGAGGGGTCGCGCGCCTGCAGACTAGCCGCTATTAGTGGCACCGTTCTTAGCGGTGCCGCTAATTTCAGTTGGCCGGGTCGTAATTGGGAATGGTTTTTAACGATACCGGTATTCCCTTTCCGGTATCGTTATTCCCTTACCGCAATCCGAGTAATGAGGCCCAGTGTCACATGAACTGCTCCATACGGTGTCAACATATTTGGGATTAAATCTCCAACTCCAACTGCTTCATTGAGGGTGAACTCAACATACAATATTAGTTGGTTCTTGAAATAAAATAAAAGTTTAAGTGTATCTTTAAAACACATAATTGTTAACATTTTGCTCTAATCCTATCAGTGTCAAGCAGGGATGTAATTTCACCAAAATACCAGGAGTTGCGTAAGTGACATCATACACCCCTTGACCTCTGATGACATCACAGGCTGTGATGTCATTTGACCCGCCCTGAAGTGATATCACAGGGAGTGATGGAACATGACGTTTCACCCCTTGACAAAACAGGAAGTGGCGTCACATAGCATTGTTCCTAAGTACACTATGAAAAATATGGTTAAAATACCACTATAATGTGCTATACATTTCATACAAGAATGGATCACCATATCTATCTTTAATATCAGTGTGTATAGGCCCATATTACCAAATTACTGTGAATGCAAGCAGATGCCCAAGGCCAAATGATAATGCGTTATTGTATAGCACTTACAGTTAAGAGATTTATATAGAACAAATATACACACAATAATCAATCAACATGTGTTGGTACTCATTTATCAACCTCAGAAGGATGAAAGACTGAGTTGATGTGTTTAAAAACAGATTAAATCGGGGGCGTGGCTTGGAGCGCCACCGATGTGGCTGCTCCCCTGAGGCCCGCCGTGCGAAGCCCGCCGCTTCTGGGCCCCTGATGCGGCTCCGCGCCCGTATACCGGAGCCCAGCTGATCCCAAGGACGTCGGAGGACCTGAGGCCCACCCGGGCTGAAGCGGGGACCACGACGATCAACGGAGACGAAGTTAGCCGCTCCGGTTCACCGAGCCGGCCGCAGCGACGATCTCCCAAGATGGCGGCCGTGCTCGTCTCCCGGCCCTGGAGGGCGGTGAGAGCTTTCTGAGGCCGCATTCGGACGCGGCTCAGTTTCTCGAGCACCCGGGTCGCGGCGGAGCAACATCAGCCCCCCGGACCTCTCCTCCGGTGCTCTCCCTGGGGCGACCCTTGCTTCCGACGCTACCAGCCCGAGCCTGCACTGCCCGACGAGGGACGATACGGACGGTGCCCTTCAGGTAGGAGCTGCTGGGGGTGAGGTTCGCCGAGGCCACGCAGAGAAATCCCTCCACAGCGCCTGAGGTGGGGGCCGTGCCATCACCGCCCCCCCCCCCCCCTCCGCCCTCCAGCGGGCTCCTACCTCTCACCACCTAAGACCCAGAGATCCGGCCTCCATACGCCACACTCCTGGGGCGCCCCGGCCCACACCACCATCTGGAGCCCCCGCTCGGACCCGGGACCCCTCCCACTATCATCCCCACCGGGCGATTCAAGCCTGGGTCCTCGGAGGAGGAGCGGTCCTAGCTGGGTCACATCGAGGGACCCACAGCGGCAAGCCCCGAGAAGGGCCTGACCAACGCCGCCCACCTGGAGCCTCGACCTGGCCACACTCTCATCCCGGGCTGCCCCTGACGGGTAGGCCCCTTCGGCCTCGGAGGTGACCTGACTGCCTACACCTTGGGGCGACCCGCTCTGCTCTCTCTGGCCTAGTCTCAAGGGGGCGCACGTTACTCAATCCCCCCACCGGAACTTACGCCCCACATACCTGCCCACCATCAAGATTTGGAGAGTTCACCCCCTCACTCGAATCCACTACACACCGGCCAAGCTTGGAATCAGCTTCCCTTTTCTCAATCAAGAGCCTCGACGCTCATCCACAGGGTGGGCCGCATAAACCATCTCCCCACCCACGACTCACCAACATGTCGAGACAGTCGAAAGCTATCAAAAATGTGGACATTGCCACCATGCTCACCGCTCCTGATAAGGGAAAGAAACCGGACTCAGTTACTCCCACCCCAGGGCTCTCCCAGGAGGGGGGTGACTCCCCAGCCACCAGAGGTGATCTGTTGGCGTTTATGGCAGACATCAAAGCCGAGTTTCGGTCCTGCATGTCGGAACTTACCTCCAAATTGGAACAAACAGACCATAGGGTGACCGAAGTGGAGCAGAGACTGAGTGAGATCGAGGATCGCTCCCAAGACCAAACAGCCGCCATGGGAGATATCCAGCAAACAGTAAGAGCCCTCCAGGACAAGTGCGAAATCCTCGAATACAAACAAGAGGACCTGGAAAACAGAGCTCGTCGGAATAACCTCCGTATTAGGGGAGTTCCGTCCTCAGTCCCCGACCAAAATCTTGCAGGATACATAGGAGACCTCTTTCAAATTCTCCTCCCGCATCTAGATAAATCCCAACTGCTGCTGGATCGGACCCACAGACTTCGTCCGCGACGAGGAGTAGACTCCGACCAGCCCCCAGATGTCATAACGAGAGTACACTATTTCTCCACTAAAGAAGCTATCTCCGCCATCAGTCGGTCCGGAGATGAACTCTCCTTTCAAGGTCACCCGCTCCAAATTTATCAGGATCTCTCCCTCTCAACCCTACAGAAAAGAAGGGCTCTCCGACCTTTAACCCTCTTCCTCCAAGAGCGTAAAGTCAAATACAGATGGCTTTTTCCCACAGCCCTGCAATTTTCGTATAATGGCTCCCTCCGGAGAATATCCCACTTAGAAGATGCCGCTAAAATCATGCAGATATCCTCCCCCCCTGAGGGAACCACTTCCCCAGACTTGGAAGCCTCGGGAAGCCCTACGTCAGCCCTCCCCCCCCAACCCAGACGTCCTCCATGGTCCAAGGCCCCCCGAAACAGGAGAAGATAACCCGAGTCCGAGCGGCCCCGGATGCCTCCCGCACCTCCGGCGTCCCGGACGCCCAACGTCCTTTCAGCTATATTCAGAAATAGTAACTCCGGCCCAACACAATCCCACGCTCGCCCAGCGCGGCGGGCTTCCTCCACGGCCTATGCCCCCCCTCCAAGATCCGCTCCATCTTAGAGCCCTTGGATGCAAACGTTATTTTGCCAGACACAAATGGCCCTGTTGGCCTGGGGTGGGGTTACACCCACAATGTTTCCCACCCCGCTAGTTAAAAAGTTGGCCTCCCGTTGGGGGCCTCGGTTAAAACTGCAAGTGCGGTACAGTTCACCTCTCCACCCTCTTCACGATGGCAGCTGATGAACAACCTGGAGTCCCCCCTCCATCCCCTACGCATGGAACCCCTAGCTCCCCGATCCCGGAACACCGGACGCTGAGATGCCTTTCTTGGAACGTTAATGGTCTCAACTCCCCCCCCAAGCGCAAATCGATTCTCCAGAAGCTACAAGATGAGGAGGCCGATGTGGTGTTCCTCCAAGAGACTCATCTCCTCCCGGCAGACTTTGGCCGGCTTCGATCCAGCATATATCCACACCAGTTCTTCGCCTCGGGGAACTCCAAAAAAGGGGGCACAGCGATTATGTTCCGGAAAGACTTGCGCCCCCAGACCCTGGACTCCATGATGTGCCCGGAGGGCCGCTTTGTGGCCGTCAAGTGCCTCCTGTTGGGGGACCTCTACACCTTGGTATCGGCATACGCACCCAACTCAGGACAGGCAACCTTCTATGACTCCTTGGGCTCCTCCCTCTCAAGCTTTGTGGAAGGCCAGACAATAATCGGTGGGGACTTCAATGGGGTCCCAGACCCCACTAAGGACAAATCTAACCCCCCCGCCCTTGGCGAATTCGGCCAGGCCCTCAGTCTGCTGCGGCTCTTCAGAACCTTAGAGGTGGTGGATACATGGCGGGTGCTTCACCCCACCGAGAAAGATTACTCCTTCTTTTCGGGCGTACACCGAACTTTCTCCAGAATCGACCTCCTTCTGGCTTCCCCTCAAACTCTCGCCCTCGCTAATGAGGTATCGATAGGCCAGCGAATCCTATCGGACCATGCCCCAATAATAATGGAACTGAGCATTCAGAACACCCACGCCAAGGCAACACGCAGATGGGCGCTCTACGACCCGATCCTCAATGATATGTCAATCAGAGACAACATAACCACCACCATCAAGAACTTCTTTGAGGAGAACCTAGCTGCGGACACCTCCCTGGCCAATAACTGGGATGCAATGAAAGCTGTAATTCGGGGAACGTTGATAGCCCAAGGCGTGGCATACCACCGAAACCGGAAACAAATCCGTCTATCCCTGGAGGAGGACCTGCGAGCAGCTGAGGAAGCCCAGAAGAAGAGTGGCTGGTCCCCCAGAACACAGAGAGCGCTCCGCTCGGCCAGGAAGAAACTAGAGGCCCACTACGCAGAACACACTGCGCAACTCCTGGCGAAGACCAGACAATTCTACTATGCCAAAAGCAACAAGGCCAATAAGCTGCTGGTGGCCAAGCTAGCTAAAACAAGACGGACCAACACCATTATAGGGCTCAAGGACCCACAGGGGGTGATACACCACTCTGAACAGGCGAAATTACAACTAGCCTCAGACCACCTAATCCAGGTCATGACAGCGCCTCCCCGGGATCGATCAAAGCAGGAGGAATACCTACGGAACGCAGCCTTGACGCGTCTCCCAGACTCCACACGGGAGCAGTTGGAAGCCCCAATAACAGCTGAAGAAGTTGACGAAGCCATCAAGGCCCTCAAATCACGGGCCCCGGGCCCAGACGGATTCCCCCCGAGGTTCTATAAGATTTTTAAGCTCCAGCTCATCCCTCACATAGTGGCCCTGTTCAACTCTTTTAAGGTCTCGGGATCCGTGACCGCCACAATGCAGGAGTCGGTGACGGTTCTCCTTCCTAAGCCGGGGAAAGACCCGAGAGATCCGGCGTCATACAGACCCATCGCCCTACTGAATATCGACGCCAACCTGTACTCGAAGATTTTAGCTAACCGCCTGGCACTCATCCTCCCGGATATAATCCACCCCGACCAAACAGGCTTCATTCTTCACCGAGCGGCAGGGGACAACATCCGGCGGACTCTGAACCTAGTGAACATCGCCCACCGCAACTCCCAAGGCCTTGCCCTAATGGCCCTGGACGCAACCAAAGCCTTCGACAGAGTCGATTGGTCCTATCTGGAATGCACTCTGGAAGCATTTGGGTTCGGCCCCACAGCCCGAGCCATGATCCTGGCGAACTATAAGCACCCTCGAACCATCCTCAGGATCAATGGCATCCACTCAGCTCCGATACCTCTGTCTTGTGGGACGAGACAGGGCTGCCCGCTGTCTCCCCTACTCTTCGCCCTCACAATGGAACCCTTCGCCCAGAAGATCAGGTGCAATGAGTCCATTAAGGGCCTTCAGGTGGGCTCCTCCCACCACAAGATCGCTCTCTACGCGGACGATGTCCTATTGACACTCACCGAACCCAACACCTCAGCGAAACACGCTCTGGCCGAAATAAAGGAATTGGGGGAGGTCACCGGCTTCACTGTCAACTTCACCAAATCAGTGGCTTTAGGAGTCGGCCTCCGCCCAGAGGACAAGGAGGCGTTAACGGCTCTGTGCCCGATCGAATGGCGGGACCACTCGATCCCCTACCTAGGAGTTCTCATCCCAGCGAACCCAAAGGAGACCTATCAGGTGAACTTTCCCAAACTGACCAAGGAGCTGGAGGGGGACTTGAAACGCTGGTCCACGCAGGAGATCTCATTAATGGGCCGGATCACGGCCGTCAAGATGAACCTGCTTCCTAGGTTCCTCTATGCCTGCTCATCTCTATCGGTGCCCTTCCCAGCCCAGGCTCTCCATGACTTACAGAGGAAGATATCCAAATTCATATGGAAAGGCAAGAAGGCCAGGCTCCCCCACAAAACCCTGATTGGCAACGCCAGGCTAGGAGGCCTGGGGGTCCCGGACCTGCAGGCCTATAGGACAGCGGCGCAACTGTCACATCTACACGCCTGGCAGACGAGCACAGCCCGCCCCAGATGGGTGGAACTGGAGCAGGCCCAGCTTCCGCTTCCCCTCCGGTTCCTCCCTCACATCCAACCCTCCCTCAGGGCACGCTGGAAGGACATCCTACTAACAACAAAGCAGACCCTAAGCTCCTGGGATTGGGCTCTAAAGCAGAAGGGAATCCCGAGGGGCCGAAGCCCCCTTTCACCGATCTTTCACAACCCCGACTTCTCCCCGGGATCTCTCCCTCGCAACTTCCAGAATTGGATAGACGGAGGCCTGGAAACCCTGGGGCAGATGTACTCCGAAAACAGACCCCGGACCTTCGAGCGGTGCAAGGAGACTTTTCGGCTTCAAGAAAGGGACAGATTCACATACTGCCAGCTCCGCCACTGGTGTTCGCACCCCCAGACCCTCCAGGCGGCAACTCGCCCCCCGACTCCATTGGAGCTAACTCTTGCGGACCTGCCGGCTAGAGGAAGAATCTCGGCTATATATAGACGTTTCCTGGGGGACTTCTTGGCGACAAAAACTCGATCTATGGCTCAGTGGGAGGCGGACCTAGGCCATCCGATCGATGACCAAGCTTGGGTAGACATATGGTCCCGCACCCACTCTTCCTCCACTTGTGTCACCAACAAGGAATGTGCATATAAACTCACCCTACGCTGGTACTACCCCCCTCTCAGACTCCACCACATGAACCCACAAGTGGACCCCGCCTGCTGGAGAGGCTGCAGTCAACCAGGCTCCTACTTTCACATGTGGTGGACATGCCCCAAGATCCAGCAATTTTGGGCCAGGTGTCTCTCCACCATTGAACAAATCACCGGCTCCGCCCTCCCACTGGACCCTGAGACAATTCTGCTGGGGATCCCGGTCCCTGGAATTTACCCCCGCTCCGGCAACAGGGCTAAGCTCCTCACACAGTGCCTCCTGGCGGGCAAGACGGTTCTGGCCCGCTTCTGGAAGTCGCGGGACGGCCCCTGCCTGGCCCACTGGTGGGGAAAATTGTGGGACATCTTAATAGCGGAAAAGGTTACCGCTGCGAGAGCGGGGTCCCTGCACCGCTTCCAGAATGTGTGGGCCCCAGTGCTGGACTATGATCAGCGATATCCCGCAATGACGTTCAAGCCAATCAACACCCGCTGGGCCCTGAGAGACAAGGAGAATACGCATCAAGCGGGGGAGCTAAACTGAATCTCTGGCCCGGGAAAACCGGAATGAGGGGGGGAAAGGGACTCAAAACTAGAATCTTTTCTTTGCAATATCGTACTGCCACCCGATACTGTCTGTAACCTTTACTGCCTTGCTATAAATAAACATATTTAAAAAAAAAAAAAAAACAGATTAAATCAGTGACTCGCCCCATTTAGTGTGCCTGAAATACATCTTTAATGAGTCTAGCAATTGTTGTATAGAATTCCAGAAAGGCAAATTAGAGCCCAGGAGCTTACATTTAAAAACAAAAAAAAGTTTTTCTTCTTTTTTTAGGGGTAGCAAGGGAGACCACAGGGGTAAAAATGGAGACCTCAGTCAGGGCTCACATTTTTTAACCCTGGCAACCCCCAAATTACATCCTTGGTGTCAAGTGAAGCATGTTAACCATCTAACCGACAGACAAAAAGAGCAAAAATGCTTTCTTCCTGTGGTAAATTCATGGGCGAATATAGGCAAAATCAGTACTGAACTGATGAGTTGCCTGTCAAACACTGCAGCAAGGTCATCTTGCATAGCTTGGCACTTATGACTGGCTCTCCTGATTGATAGGGGTCTTTTCACTGACTTTGCCCCTGTGTTGGGGCTGTTGGCTGGTGACTGTCCTGTTATTACAAAAGAGAATAAGCAGCAATGTCATGCAGGCTGAGCGCAGTAGTGTTTGGACATGGTCAGAATCAGTGCCCAGGATTGTCACCCTGCATCTCTTTGTTTTTCATGAAAATGGATAAATAGTACTGCCCTGCCAACTGGGGTCATTGGGTTTGTGAATAACAATGAGTCAGCCCCGGATGCAGAGTCCCTGGCCAACGAACACTGCTGTTGATTGTTATGTTACTTTGACTGACTGACAGTTAAAATAATAAACTCGCCAAAACACCACAACATAATCAAACTGGGCTTAAAAATTAGTACTGGGGCTCAGAAATAAGTGCAGGTGCTGAGTCCTGGCAAGTCCCCGTACCCCATAAATTAAGCACTGGGGTTTCTTCCATTTTCCAATACCTTAAGCAGATCTGATTGTGTGGCTGGGGGAGATTTTGAATCTATTACGATTTTATTTTGTTTTGTGCTGCCATCATGCTTACTTGCCAATGAACCCGATCTGCTTCACGGCTGGGTCCGGATGACTTTTCATGGGGCGTTTGCATTCCTCGAAATTTTTCAGACGCCATTGAGGGTAGTAGTAGAAGAGGTCCCCTTTTAAACAATGTAACATTTTTGACAGGTGGTCACACCCCGTGCTGCCAGTCTTAGTCCCTCCCACTTTTGATGTGCTTTGATATAGACTTAATATAAATATGATAAAAATTTTATAAAAAATATTTGATATCGATTTTATGTGAAGTGTATATTTGATATAAAGTGTTTTCTAATTTATATCAGTGTTCATATAAAGTGAATATACATTTCATATAAACTCGATATAAAGATGGGAATAGCGCTCGACGATGTTGCTCGTTCAAGCTCCGAGAGCAAAGTGAGCTCTGAAGACAGGGACTGTGAATCTAGGGTTTTGTAGAGTGGCGCGTTAATGACATCACAGCTAGGAAGCGGATATAAATTCTATATATAGTAGAGAGGAAGTACAATTCAGTGCCACTATCTTTAAGGCATTATAAATAACTGATGCACCTCTGGCAGAGTTCTAACATATAAATAGCTATAAATATGTGTGCCTGGCTGCATGGGATGAGCTTGCTAAACTGGGAGAGAGGTCAATGCTTTCACTGCCGTTCCGCAATATTAATCTACGTGCAAAGTAGCTAACTACACAATATCAGAATTCTAAAGCATAGCAAAGCTAGTAATGTGGCAAACCACTGACCACTTTTCTCATCTTAGGTCACTACTTCATTCAAACTGTTGTTTCTTAAAAATATGCACGAATAGAGCTCTATAATCCTGTCCTGTAAATCATGGAATTTTTAGGGAATTTCATTCACACTGTTGCTTCTTAAAAATATGCATGAATAGAGCTCTATAATCATGTCCGGTAAATCATGGAATTTTTAGGGAATTTGATTTTGCAAACAGTCAAGCTATCTAGCATTCTGTGAGAAACCAGAAGGTGTCTCATCCATTAGTTCCTGGGGATCTGTCATCCAGGTGGCCTGGACACGGCCATTGCTTTTGGATTCCGTTCCCAGTGGTGGACCAGTGCGGGAGGATTACCTGGGTGAGGGGTCTTAAGAGAGTGGGAGTGGGACACCAGATGGTGAGATGCGGTATGCCCTTCCCTGTAACACCTTTACCCCATCCTACCCTGCAGGATATTTAAGAACTCTACCCCCCACCTTTTACAACACAAACACTTTCTCACTGACAGCCCACTCTAAGGGGAAACAGACTAACACCCGAGCCGTGTACCTGACATGTCCCAAAACTATGGTCAGAAGAGGTAAGGCAATTATCGACAATCACTCACACCTGACTTCCATTATACCTACCCACACGGATAAAAGGCGCAACACGAGAGCACACTGGGAGTGAGGCAAAGCACACAAGGAAACAGCAGTTCCAAGATAGAAGTTTAACGAGAGGAGAAAGACGGTGAAACAGAAGGGGGTTGCAAGGAGGGAAGTTCCCTTGACCTTTTTGACAAGAAAGTGTAACACCAGTAAACCAGGCTGAATAATTCTGCGTTATGTGTTGGAGGTACTTGGGGCCCTCCCGCGTCAGTAATCAAGATGGGGAGAATCTCCAGCCACCGTGGTACTGTCCTTGGCTTCAAGAACAAAGGTGCTTCAGTGAAAGCAACACAGCCGGTGAGTTGGGCAGACCGATACAAGACTGGTCTGTGTTGAAGCCAAGGTTGCAAGCATCAACAATGTATGGCGAGCGCTGGAATGAACATTGTTAAAACATGTGTGATAATAGACGCGAATGAAGTTAAACTGCTGATGAGTGATTTAACTTTAAAGCGAGCTACATGACTTTTGACAGAGTGGTCCGCCACCGCGTGAGTGCTCAATCGAAGGTCTCTGTAAGGTACCCAGCTGAGGATTGATAAAAGTAGATAAAGTTGGTCCGAGCCCGGCGGAGGGAGATCAATTGAAAGAGAACAAACAAATGTGAATCGAAGTGGTCCTGTGACGGGTCAAGTCTAATCCCATGCACAGTCGAAAGTCTTTGATTTAAAAAAAGTAAAGAAAGTTTAGAAAATTATATGGATTTCGTCTGAGCCCGACAGAGGGAGATCAATTGAAAGCTTTGTGTTAAAGTGGGTCTGAGCCCCGCAGATGCGAGCCCGTGGGTGAATTGAAAATCACCCAAGAAGTTGTACACGAGAATCCTGAGGAGGAAGAAACTTTTGAATGTTTGTTTGTTGAATCAGGCCCTCTGAAGTAAGTGGCTTTGAATGGCAAAGCGACTTTGACATAGTAGGCCCTGATACTGAGATGTGAACTGCATCCTCATGTTAGAGAAGCCAGAGACTGTGCTAAGCTCAAGTGTGCCCCCTTGTCCCGTGCTGAAAACATGGAGAATGGAGGCCAACAGCCTGAATATCCTGACATGATTTTTTGAGCACTTTTCTTTTGCATAACATTGTTTCGCAGACTATTTGTATTTAGAAGTAAGGATTGACAATAGGTTTATTAGTGTAGGCCTCTTTTATTTTGACAAGACACCTCTAGGACTGCAATATTAGTATTTGATGGTCATAGCTTGCTCCCATCTTTAGATTTAGGTTTAGATAGGTATTTTTCAAACTCAGTTGAAGTTCAATAAACACCCTTTTACTGTAATCACTTGTGTATGTCTTACTTTTTGATGCCATGCCTTCCATACATATAGTGTCAGAATGGGATATGATTCAATTGATAAAAATGGAGAATCCATGCTGATAATCATTGTACCACTAGAAGGGGAAAATAGAATAATTGAGCTCCTTGACTCTGACCATGTATCCACTCTAAAAGAGGTTTTGCTCTGCCAGCTGCACGTCCCAACTGGTCAACAGGATTTGTTTTTTAAAACCCAGTTGTTATTAGATACCCTTCCACTGTCCCACTATAACATCCAACAGTGGGATCAAATAATCTTAAAAATACCCAGCACATACCTTCATCAGACCTAGCGCTTTGAACCCCCCTTATCCCGAACCTTCTTTTTCGGTAACAAATTAACTTCGATCCCTGGTCCATCATGTCTAGAAAGCAATCTATCTAAATCTTTCCCTTTAGCATATTCAGACTCGGAGGAGTCTGACAAATTTGAAACTTTATCAGAGGGAGTTCAGACCTTTTTTGTTTCCGATGCAGAAAAATCTACAGAAGGAACCCTTACCCCACCAGAAGAAATGACCGACCTGGCAGCCGTCATTGCCCAGCTGCCCACCCATCAGATTCAGGCCGAGGCTAGGCTGGTTGGTTGAGTTATAGGCATGTCCCCTGCTACCTCAAGGGATACTCCAACCATACCAAGACGGCAAATATCTAGGGAATTTCTTTCTGAATTTCGAACGATTAGCTGAGTAGTTAGGATGGGAAGAAAATCTAATTTGTTTTTATCTAGGACTGCTGCTGAAAGGTGAGCTACAGACCACCTACCAGTTTCTTAATCTTGCCCACGGAGATACCTTAATGTCCATAAAAGAGGGACTTTTAAAAAGGGTAGGCCAAACCTGTACCTTCTATCAGCAGAAATGAAGGGCCATTAGACTAAACCCAGCCCAGGGATAGCACATGGGCAACACGCTGGTCTTGGAAGCAAGACCAGGCAGAGCAACAGAGGTTCAAACCCAGATCAGCACTTAGAAACCAAACTCAGGTACCGTATTAGGTGTGTTATAAAAAACCAATTAAATAAATACATTATAAAAATCCTTGATTTGGGAGAACGAAAGAAAAACACGATGGCTCTTTGGATTAACAACAAACCAATGAAAGAATTGGTGGAAATGATTACGTTAGAACAATTCACCAACTCTTTACCCCCCCTCCTCCTTTTTGCAAAAGGCAGTGCTATAGCTAAATCGACCTACCCTAGCCATGGCCATTGAGACTGGCCAAAACCACTCAGATGCAGCCAAACGCATCCTCTCGGTACAACGAAGTGAGGTTGTGGAAAGATCACAAACTTACTCACCGGCCCCAAACCCAAGTATTAGATAGGGGAGGAGCATCCTATAAAACCAAGGAATGGATACCGAAAGAAAGAACAGAAGTTAAAAGACCTGACCCTAGAGGTAGAGGGGAAAGTAAAAAAGAAGAACGTAAGGGAATCAAACCATCTACTCCTAATTGCTTTTCATGCACAGAAACTGGCCACTTGGCCAGAAACTGTCCAAAGAATTTAAAAGAAGAACCCATGGAACTAGGTTGTCTAGAAGGGGAAGAGTGGGAGGAACCCGAAGAAGATCTGGAAACCTTCCGCATATGTTTATGTCAGTCCTCTGCTGACTTCACATATGAAAAGGCCTTGATAAATGGAAACAAGTAAAGGCATTCATTGACTCAGGTAGTAAACAGACAGCGATAAGAGCAGATTTGGTTACAACAAACGACCTCGAGGATGAGCCAGAGCGTCACTAATCAGGCGAATAAAACACAGTTGGAATCGTGTCACACCCTCTGCTTGCAATTACCAATTGACAAAAGCATGCATCTTATTTGCGCTCCAAAACCTCCACACTAACACTTAAACTGAGCTGAGACTTTCGAGAGCATAGTGCCGAAGGATGTACCTCCAGAAGACCTACTGGAAGAGAGGCAGGACACTTTCAAGAACTTGCGAGGCTCTCCTGATGGGTCCAACTGGGGTAGCAGCTCGGTAAGAAAAAAGGCCCACCCACTGCTCCAAAATGTCCCACTCAAAGGGAGCACAGGCTGCGGCATAGATAATACGTTCCACTCACTTGCAAGCAGTCCACCTCACGTCATTCCACGCATAGTACTGCTTAGCGACCCAGGCCTCAGTAGGAGCCCATCCATGTATGTCTCTTGGAGAGTCAGGTGTCCCTCTCTTTGCAACGCGTGTTTTCCCTTTGTGCACCTATACACAGTCAACTCGTGGCCCTGCTTGGCAGTCCAGGATTAATTCCAAGGAATTGACAGGGAACGCCTAAAAACTTTAACTGGCAGTCAATCCTCCATTCTTCAAGGACACAGCTGAGCTCAACGTGGGTCTATCACACAACCATGTTATGATTAATCCTACTTTCTATCACCTTCCAAGCACTAGAAACTGCCTTCACTGAAAAATGTGCACTATCGCGAGAGGTTCTATTTTCCCTCTCTATGATCAGCATTCTGTCTCATCCCCTGCCAGTCAGTTTCATGTCCCTTTGCTGACAGGTGTTTTTTGAAAGTAATTCTTTCAAAATCACATAAAAAAAACTCATCAAAATTTCCATTTTTTAAATATTTGTTGGGGGTTCCCCCACAAAACAACCCCTTGCCCATATTTGTTTCCCTACCCCAACCTCCTCCCTACCCCTTTACCCCTCTACCCACTTACCCACCCCTATATATTTTGATACGTTTTTTAAAGTAATTTGTTCCTTAAAATTACTTTGAAAAAACACCTGTCGGCAAAAAAACGCGATACCCTGCCAGTCACCACACAGGCACCCCTTCTCCTTCAATCCCTTTGTATGTTTATTTGTTTATTGCATGTGTTGTAGTCCCAGACCCTAAGGTATCATGGCGTAATTACAGTTAGTTAAGAAAGCGGTTACAGACGATTATAAAGGTTACACATACATTTGAGGAACAAGTACAATTAACATCAGATAAAAAGAATAAAAAACACAACTGTACAGACAGATAGGGGTCAGAAGTGGCAGGAGGACTAATCAGATCTGGGAGATCTAAAGACAATCTATGTAAGACTGTGTTTAATAACAATGTTTTTAGTAGTTTCTTGAAGATGGGTAATGAGGGTTCATTTTTCAGATTAATGGGGAGGGTATTCCAGTGAGTGGGAGCAAGAACTGGCAAGCTAATTCCTGTTGCAAGTGTTAGCCTGTTTTAGTCTTAAAAAAAACATGCGGGGACTGCGGCGTACACAATGGAAAGTGACATCACAGTAACTTAACGTATCCTAAAGTGAAATATGCAAAAGAAATCGTTGTCTTTCCCAAATGAAGAAAGTCCATAGGATAAATGAGCAATTGCCAGATGTCAGAATAACATTGCTTGCTTGCTAAGAATACAAGGTGTGCACATTTTGTGTCCAGTAATCTATAGAAAAACATGCCCAGTGTAGCAGGATAGCAATATAAGACAGTCGTGATGAGAAATTCGAGGGGTATTGTGGCTAAGTGTCTTGTCTCCCATCCGCACGACTCACTCAGAAGCGCCGGCATCCGCCTTCTGAAGAAAGTAGGCAGAAGCCATCCACCCACAACATGGTCCTTCAACTTGTACCCTGGTCTGGCTGTTCCCTAACCTGGCTCCCATTTTTGCCTCAATCCACTCTTACCCCTTCCTCCACAGGGCAAGATCTGGGAAATCTGGGCAGGGACAGGACGTGCCATTTTTCTGGACTAAAAGAGACCATTACGGCGGCCACACTTCTCACGCTCTGTGGCGTGTCCAGAATTCTTTTGACTGGTGTGGCCCAGGTGGGACACTGATTTATGCAGAGGTGGCATGATGCACGAGCGCACGCGCACACACGTCTGGATAAAAGGGTGGTTCCTAAGGTGGCCAATCAGATTGCAGGGGTAGCACATGCCACCCCAGGCCACTCCCTCGATGCGCCTATACAAACGCTGGCTCTGTCTGCTGTGGGAGAAGTGTATTGCTGTCCAGGCCAAACCAAGAATCTGGCAGCATGAAGTGGAGCTCCTGCTGTCATGTCAGTCTTGTGCCGTGGATACCTTTACCATAGCTTGCCCTCCAGCCGCCTGCCAGTAAAACACTTTCAAAGAAGGTGTGGGATTGACAGGGGGGAGCGGAGTGTGTGTGATTGACTCTGACACAGCCAAACGGCCAGGCTCGGACTGGCTTATAGGGCAATTGGCCCATGGCCGAATCTTAAACGCAAAAGGTTGGTGTGGGCCCGTTTTTTGGGTCAAAGTGGGCCACATTTTTGGACAATGTAGGC
Organism: Ambystoma mexicanum; assembly: GCF_040938575.1. Classification (NCBI taxonomy): domain Eukaryota; kingdom Metazoa; phylum Chordata; class Amphibia; order Caudata; family Ambystomatidae; genus Ambystoma; species Ambystoma mexicanum. The sequence goes on from NC_090929.1 coordinate 1,096,793,469, forward strand.
CAGTTTGATGAGTTACTTCACTCTGCGGCTAATAGTTTTGACCAGTGTTGCTGAAAATATATTCTTTAAAATGCACAATTTGCATCAAATTTTTTCTAAAAACTCCCCCTTGGGTACTATTCAAACGGTCTGTTACAAAAGAATTGAATTGCCATTTGCAATGGTGGGTCACTTTTTCATTGGTGCCCAAGACAATTTTAAGGCCCAGTCCGACCCTGCACAAGGCATGTCACATCAGTGCAGTGTGACACGCAATATGGCTGAGAAAGCATGTCACGACAGTAAAACTAAACTGGTGATCTGATCACTCACAAACGAAAGGCCGTTCAAACCAACAGTGCACCGCACTGGTACGATTGTCCCAACGCACACATCCCACGCAAGCTAGTTACAAACCACAAAACCGACTTATCTGGGCAGCCTTTCTTGCGTGTCTCCACGCAAAAGCCCCGCCTTAAGTCAGAGCTTGTTCGGAATTCTGTCGCTCCGGAATTGGAAGTCGGTTTAGATGTAACCGGAAAAACTAACTTCCAGGCCAGCGAAAGCACTGTGTCACCTGCCGGGGACAGGAAGCACGCTCTTCCTGTTCCTGGAGCTCCAGTCTGCCGCTGGAAAAAAGCAAATACGTGGAAGTGGAGCGCCCCACTGACAAGCCTCCGGGACTGCAGGACCTCGGGAATACTGCCTAGCAGTCAAGAGTGCTCGGAGAAAGACTGTCTGCCGGACAACAACGACCAGAACCCCAGCATCACATTGAGAGAAGGCTTCAATGATGAGACAAGTTGTACTCCTCCCAACGCCAACTCTTCGCAACGGTCGCCATAGTGAAGTTAAACCAATAAGTAGTTATCGGGTCTAAAGGAAATTCAATTCTGCATCAATGCAACCCCCCTCCCCTCCCGCCCACCTAGTCACAGTTTGCATAAATTGGCCATGTAGGGTATGCTTTTTTATTGTATGCTTCTTCCCCTCATAGACTTTTATGTAACCCTCCCAGGACTAAATATAAAGCGGGTTGACCTCACTTTTCAAGTATGTGGGGTTCTGTTGTTCTGCCATCATGGAAACATCTGTCTGCACCTGGATAAAGCACAAACTATGCCATTCAAATGTACCACAGCCAGTTGAGAAAAACAAAATCCAAATCATGCCACTAACAGTTGGCAACATTAAAGGGATGGTCTAGTAAAAATGTTTATTTAAAAAATAGATAGGCAACATAAAAAAAAATACTAGCTTTCTCTGTTTTAAAACTTCCTATGTAAAATTTTGAGCTATTCAAGCTCAAAATTCGCAAAAGCAAGCACATGGGCGCAGCCATTTTGTGAAATGGAGGCCCTCCTGTGCTGGCTTTTGCTTTTGCGGCACTAATGATTGAAAAGCCAGCCAGCTGTAGTAAACAAAAGCTACCGCTGGATGGCTTTCCCTTCATTAGTGCTTTAGGCAGAGGACGGGGACCGGAGATCAGAGCAGAGCACATCTATTTTCCCATCCACAGGTGCACCCCACCTCTTTAAAACAATACAAGGCTGAAAACAGCGAGTCTGGTTTCAATAGTGATTCCCATGACAAAATCCCCCAAAAGTTTATTTACATTCCTGTATACATATATGGTATGAACAAATCAGATGAGCAGAAAAATCAAGGAATTGGGGTATAATGATCCTTATCGACTCTCTCGACTTTCCAACGTTTATGTGCTGTAATTCATTAAACAAACATTTTTCATATCAAACGTTTGTGTGATGACGTCCACCCCCGCCCGTGTTCGCTTGTGGGAACGGGAACTCCAGAGCACACAACCAGGTCCCGCCCACAACTCCACTTGATTGGTTAGAAGCAGCAGTCTTTTGTATCCAATCAGCTGGAGGCATGGGCGGAGCCGCAGCAACTCTGGGCCTGCACCGGAAACTTGGAGAATCTGCTACACTCTTGGGTATGATATCGATGCATCTTAACATCGAACAGTGTGTCTTCGTAGTTGCCCCAAAATGGAAGGGATTTGTCAAACATGTAATGTTCTGCAGAGCAAAACAAAAAGGCTTGTTTCAGGTTCCTTGACCAGCAACTGAAGTGTCTGCTCTAATGTCATGCATACAACCTTTAGAGTCAATGCAAATAATACTCCATACTGACGAAAGGCAAACAAGAAGATTTCACATCCTTTTCTCTCAGCAAAGATCTCTGTCTGCTCTATAAGTATTAAATAGATACAAGAGGGGTAGGGCTGCTTAACAGTAGTTCAGTGAGGGTTGTGCCCAAGCAATATTGTGTAACTTGAAAGAAAGGGGGGCTACATACCCTAACAGCTGATTGGTTCAGCTGAGCATCTATAATGCTCCTGAATGATTTGAACTGTCTCTGAGCGAAAGAAGGGCAGACAAAGCTGGTCCAATCCTGTCTTTTCTCTCAAGGTAAAGATAGTTATTATAAATTAGATGCTAGGTACTGAGAAGGTCTTTGAAAAAAACAGATAGGGATGTTTAGGACAGAAGGAAGGATGGATAGAGAGAGTTCTATCTATCCCTACCTGTCTAAAACCCTATTCCTAGTCAGTGCTGATGTGCCACCTATCTAAAAGTGGATAGAGTAAGGAAAAAGAAGCCTCAATAATTTGTTTTTATTCTCTCAATGTCAGTGCAAATCCCGATCTGTTGACTTCAATACCAGTTTCATCTGGCAGATACAGGGTGACTGCGGGAAAGGTCCTGCTGCATTTCCCGTCAGAAGCCAGGGACACACTTAGTAGCCAGAATGCTTAGTCCCCTGCTATAAGCCTTCACAGTAATATTTAGCTCTTCACTTAGAGCATTCGTTTTTAACAGGGATTTGTTCACCTTCAGTTCACCAAAGAAAAAGTGGCCCGCAGTTGTAAATGGATATTCATTCCTTTAGGCACAGGCTGTTTGAATAATACTCAAGGGGGTCCTTTGTGTTCAAATGGAAGTAAATTGTGATATTTAAAGAATATTTATTCAACAATAATGGTAAAAATGACTAACTGCATAGTTAAGTAACTCATCAAACTGGCCCACAGTGGCCAAACAGGTTGGCCATTTTGACTGGCCCACACTAGCATTTTGCATTTTTGGTACAGACATTGCCCTATTGCCCTATAGGCCTGTCCGAGCCTGGCGGCTCATCTATAATGGCAAGGGGGTGCCCATTGAGTGGCCACCTCTCCCATTATGGAGGATCTAAGAGGCCAGCCCAGTGAAACCATGAGCACTCCCTCAGCTGCTTTTTCCAGCCGAGGGAGTGCTCCTGGGCTGGCTGAACTCTTCAAATGGAAACACTACTTCCCTTTGACAGTTCAGTTCAGTTCCCCAGTCGCACATGCTCACTGAGCCATGCAAAGCTGGGGATTGTTGCTTCGCCAGCATTGCATAGCTCATCGGAAATTCTGGCTGGGGCACTGCATGTCTTTATGTGCGAGGGGGAGCTCCTGCGCCTCCACACACATATGAACAGAGCAGCATGGAGCAGGGCATTTCAGAACCCACACGCAGGCCAATGCAGAAGGTACATTTATGTTGTTTTTATTTCATTTAAACATGCATATGTATGCGTGTATGCATATGTTATGAGTAAGTGTATGGAGATGGATGCTCGTGTGAATGATAGAGTGATTGCTGTGTGAATGTGTGTGTGTGTGTTAGTTTGTTTTGGTCCTTTGAGCTGATTTTGGCAAGTGGTGGATAGAGGGGGGAAGGAGGGTTGTACAACAAAGGCATTTTAAAAATGCCTAAATGCCTTGGTTTCACAATCCCCCTACCCGCCTGCCAAAATCAGCTCTCCTTCTGAGGTGCTGTGGAGCCCAGGGGACAGGGATGGTATTTTTTCACTGGATTTCTTTTATAGATGTAGAGTCAAAAATACCATGCTTTCCTCCTCGGCACCGTGGTGCCTTGCATACACACATGATCATGTTGATTGTGTTAGGCCCAGTGGGGCCCAGGGGACAGGAATGGTATCTTTTTACTGGACATCTATCGTAGACGTCCAGTAAAAAATGCCAAGTTCTGCCCCATTGGCCCCTCAGCACCAATTGCAAACTGTTTGGCTATTTACCTTTTTTTTAAAAGTATGCTCAACAATGCAACATTTTAACCCATTATTTTAAACCCCCCCACCAGAATCCCCCTTGCTTGGTTTGGGCTCCCTCACTGCGCTCAGTCGCTATGGCATTTTTGGGGGAAATAGTTATGCCCCTCCACTTAAAAAATTTACCAGCCGCCACTGGCCCTCGGACTGTGTTGGGAACGGGATGGAGGGAGCCCAGGGACTGTGGTGAGAGCAGAATGGGCGGGAACCATGGGATAGTGGTGGGAGCAGGATGGGGAGAGCCCAGGGTGTGTGATGGGGTGCGGAGAGCCCAGGGACTAGGTAGGAGTGGGATGAAGGAGTCCAGCGACTGTGATGGGAGCAGGTGGGGGAGTCCAAGAACTATACTGGGAGTAGGGTGCAGTGAGGTGCGAAATACATGCTGTCCATTTGTCATTTTTGGGGGGCCTGCCTGCCCACATTTTGCTCAGGGGGCCCAGGCCAAAAAAGTTTGAAGACCACTGCTCTAGATGTATGGCAAAGACCTACTCAGTACATAGCTTTTAATGTATAATATCTATCTTTACCTTGAGAGATAAGACTATCTTTGTTTGACCTTCTTTCCCTCGTAAAATATCAATCAATCAATCGTAGGCAGTTCAAATCATTCAGGAGCATTATAGATGCTCAGCTGAACCAATCAACTGTTAGGGTATGTAGCCCCCCGTTCATTTCTACTCCATAAGGATGCCTTAGCAATGACATGTCTAGCTCCTCCTTTCAGAAGAAACACTTGCATAGCATTCAACTCCCTTTTCTCCTCTCCCGCTACCTCTCTACGACAACCCCACTGCACGTATCCCTCACTGCTTCATCCTAAAAATCCTAAAATTTAGCACTTCCTCCACTATCCCATTCCGATATCATGTTCTACTGTCATTGTCCCTGGTTCATGTTTCTACCTCCCCAGCATCACCTGGTCTTATATCCACATCCTCTCACCCATTGTTTGGGGCACTTCTCCTCTGGATTGCAAATCAATATTTAAAAGATTTGTAAGCATTTTTGTGCCATAAATACATTGTTTTCCATGTACTTTGCATGAAATAAATAGAAATAAATTAAATTAGTGAGCATGGGTGGTGGCAGACTACTGTGCTATAAAACATTTTTTTAAAACAAGACGTTTCTCTGGCACACAAAGGCAGCGTGCCCTGGAAATGACAGCTACCCCGACAATACAACCCAACCCTGCATAGGCTTGAGCTGGCCTACAGTACAATAGGGTAAGGCCAGTGTGGACTAGTTTTGGGAGCCAGCTTGGGTGAGATAGTCTGGACCAATGCCACATGTGTGCCACATGTGTGCCACATGTGTGCCACTTTTTTTCAGTGCCTGCGTCTATTTTTTTATCCCAGTCCGACCCTTAATGCGGAAGGGCACTGGCATGATGATAACACTCATATATGACGACCTTCAAGACAACAATGTTAAGACGACAAGATGCTTGGTGAAGCCTTCAATGGTGATTGGGCCTCGAGAAGACACAGCTGCAGGAGGATTGGTTAACAAGTCAGAAGCCCCCCGCACTCCACCATGATGACACAATTGAAAGGCATCGGGGTACTTAGATGACACATCCCAGAACTAATGGGCCCCCAAGAACAAGAAGCCACATCGAAGCTTGTAGGTGGCGATGCCACAAAGGTAAGGGAGATGAACCAGCCCATAGCTTCCAGGCAGAAGGTAGCAGTACCAGGTCTCAGCAGAAGATATGGGCTGGTCTGCTGGGAAATCTGGAGAATGCAAATGGTTGGTGGCCCTTTAAAGGGAAGCATTGCTGGGAAGCATCAAGTCACACTCAAATATCTCTGCTGTGTTCCTCATTTAAAGAATCAGACACTCATATCCTTATTTTTGATTTAAAAAATGAGCAGTTTACTCCTGTGACCTTCAGAAATAGGCTTCCAATCTCAAGATTATCTAATGTTTGCACTGCGTGCTAAAGTGAGCAAATGTGCTAAGAACACATTCGGTCCCAATCCAGTTTATGTACACATTTGTGTAATCTAGTGAAATGGAGTTGCCCATTTTTTCTGCCACTGCGATAGGAATAGACCAAATAGTGTGTGCTCCAAATGTTAGCCATGACTCTAATGAAACAAGGAAAAAAGCAAAGCACACAAACCGAGAGTTTTCTCTTTATGCGATCAGGAACAAAAAATACAAGTTACTCCGCTTTTCTAGTGGGAAAGATGGGACTTTGAGAGGCCGATTCTGAGCTGATGATAAAACGAGCGTGGCAATATGACATTCTGCCCTCCAGTTTCCAGCACCACCATTCTGAAGTGGGTGGAAGTATTGGGGGGAGATATACGGCCCAGCTGCTAAAATCTCTCATTGTGGGTTAAACGTGTGCTCCAGTGGCATTGCAAGCATTTCTTTAAAGACTGCCACTTTTCTAATTTAAGAAAGTTTTCTTAAACTTTCATTAAACTAGAAAAGTGGTGCTGCAGTCTCAAAATATTATATTTATAAAGGGAAAAAGCGTGCAGTGGATGTGAATGGCACCTCAAAAGTGTTGTATTAGAACTCCTTTTATTCACTTGCTAAACCAGTGCTGTTGGGAGGAGAATCCCCTCTATGTGGCTGTCCTGCATTCCTGATGGTTGCTAGGGCGGTTATCAAGCCATGCATCAGGCTCATGAAAACGCAGAGGCTTTCATGTCCCTGCACCACACCACATGCTTTCCCTGTCAGAATATGGTGCATTTAAGAAATGTGTTGTTCCGACTTGAACAACACATTTCTGTTTTTACACAGACCTCTGAACCAGGCCCTGAGTCAAAGGCCGTTGCTTTTTCTGTCAAGTAGCCACGTTAGTACAAAAATGAATCTTCTGCATTTTTGCCCCAGTAAGAAAATAGTACTACTTGTCTTTACATCGCTGCCTTTGCACCTTTACGCAGTGCATTTAAACAGATATATATGGCAATGTCCACATAATCCCCTTTTTTTTACTAAATCCCTTTCCCTTTTTGCACTTTTTTTGTTATTTTTTTAAACGGGCCAAGATCCCTTTAACCCGCCTCCTTTTTTCACTATACCCTTTGCCCGGATTTACATTACTTTTTTGTTGCCTGAAAATCAAGAAAAACCGATGTAAATGCACTAATGCGCAATGGGGGGCAAACCCTGTTTTGCGCGAGCATCAGAGCTGGTGCTGAGTGCATTTGCTTAATTTTTAGCAGTTGTGGGAAACGTAAGATCATCTGGCTCCCTCCTTTTCAGTGTCTTCAAATGAAAGGACTCAGTTGGTCCAACAGTTCAATCTGAAAGGACTCTCAAGGCAACTCTGGACGGCTGATCTCATGCTCGCCATCGTGCATGCACTGGAGGGGTAGTGCATGCATTATTTATGTTTGTTTGGCTGCATGCTTTAGTCTTACCATATTGCAATAGTGGATTCTTCTGTACCCATAGTATTGACTCTGCAGTGATGGGTGCTGCATTGTTTCAAAATCCTGCTCTGTCCAGAGAAGTTTTCCCTCAAACTCTTATGCTACCTCTAATGCAGAGCCTTGGAGATAGCTGGCATCTGCGGCATTTTTGTAAAGATGTAGCAATGGCTTGACGACATGCGCCTGGAAGTTTCACTCTCAGCTGGCAATCTCCTGGGCTTTGTTGTTGACAGTAGTCTTTGTTTCCAAAAACACCTAACCAAAATGGTGAAAAACACTTTGCTACAGATCTCCATACTCCACAAAATCAGACCCTTCATCACCCTGCAAAGCTGCTAAAATCTCTCACTGTGGGTTTAACGTGTGCTCCAGTGGCATTGCAAGCATTTCTTTAAAGACTTTCTTAAAGACGTAGGAGGTAGTTAGCTCATATCAACAGTCTACAGTCAGTATATATTAAATCAATGCTGTAGAGAATACATATTTAATCATCTTTTAATATTCAATTGCTTTGAAAAGACACATTTCAAACTTAAAAAAGGGGCGGGTGATTCCCATTCACTTCACATAATAAAACATTAACACACTGTCTAAAAGCAGACAATTTAGTTGTGACACATGGATTTAAGTGCAATCTGATAGCAAATATCTAGTTAGCTAATGATGGATTTAATGATCTCTGCAGGAAGCAATTGCTACCTTGCCTTGATCATAAGACCCTCATTCGAGGTAACTATTTCATCAGACTCGTAGGTGTTAAACTATTTGGAGAAGTCTCGACATGTTTCAGTTCTCTGATATTTCTCTGAACTTTCTTCAGGAGTAGTGTCACTGTATCTAAATGGTTATAGTAAAAAACAGCAAAGAACGTCAGCGCAGGGAATGCTATAATTGCATATATCGTTTGGTAGTTATTCCTGTTGGCAGTGTTAAATAACAAACTTGAATATTCTTTCTGTAGCTGTTGATATGGGGCAAAGGAGACAAAAGAAGAAAAATAAGCTATAAATGCTTATTGAACTTCTACGATAATTTCATTTTATCAGACATCGCTAGGTTAATTAATTACCTAGTCTTGTCGGGACGAGTAGTTATACAAGAGGCGAGTTCCTGAGTATAGCAGGGATTTGTCCTCTTGGTCTGTAGTGGACTCGTAATGGATTTTCAAAACGACCTGCAAATAGTATTTGCATAATTTAGTAAGCATATTGGCGTGGAAGTTAGGCTCTGGCAATACAGTGCATGAAATTAATACAATCATCGCTTACCTCTTAATTAGAGGCTCTGTGTCCTTGTGGAGTGGATTCTTATCAGAAGGTTCTCTAAGTATTTAAAGGGTGATGGATCATTTGTCTATTGCATAGTAGCTGGATTCGCTAGACATCGGGTTGTGGCTATAAGAAACCGCAAAAAGGATCTCATTTTAGTAACAAATAGAATCTAGTTTGAGCCAGTATTACTTATACTGTTAGTAGAACCTGGGCAGTGGAGGTTGGCACCCTTTTTAAGCTTACCTTGTGCGGGAAAACGCTAGCCTGGGCGGTTGTATTCCCTAATGTCTTTTCATCTGGTAAACTCTTCCAATCTCAAGATTAATGTTTGCAGAGGGCGCTAGAGAGCCGTCTAAGATGGCAGCTCACTAGAGAGCTCTGCACCGATCCCGAGAAAGAGATGGCAAAAATAGCTTCATACACCCTCAAACCCCTCTCCATCTGTCACAATATCGTGTCCAAAAACACAAGCGTCTGGCAGGTACCAGTTTCAACGCCATCTGCCAACATCCTGGTCAGCGCGGCGTCGGCGGGAGAAAGGCGCAACAGCGCTGCACTGCGGCAACACAGTGATCGATCTTCGGCGACATCCTCACCCACGAGACCTCCCCCAGTCGCAACCTCCGCAGCTCACAGGAGGTGCGTGTCCCAAGCAAAGCGCAGGCTGCGGAGCAAGGAGAACAGTGCCCCAGCCCCCTGGAGGAGGTGCCTGCGGCGGACTGGAGATCCACGGCCCCGAGCACAGCGGAGGCAGCTGAGAACCCGCCCGACCTACCTGCGACATCGGGCCTCCAGTCGGGAGCCGGACTGGGCACTGCCGTTCTCCTCCGGCTCACGGGGCCCTCCTGATGCAGGCGAAGCGGAGAGGGATGAAGCCCAGACACACCGCCGGTGTCAGGTAGGAGAAAAGCCGCCCGACCTCTTTCGCTCCGCCCCAGGTCTCCAGTCCGGCCTGCGGGCCCCCAGGCAGCAAACGGACGGCTCAGGCACTGGGCCAGCACGGGGCACGCGGGCCCGGCCCAACCCCTCCGACCCAGCAGGGGAAAGAATCGCTGGAGCCCGTGGTGAACCACAAGCCTCCGACTCCTCAAAATCCCAACGGCCCCAGCCCCGCCTCCAGCGAATGTTCCGCCAACATTGTAGACCGCTGTCAGACAACCCGTGCGGTGAGCAGGCGGGGGGTCCACGCGGCTATTCCAGCCCAGCCCCTCTGGCCCGGCTGAGGAGGAACACTAAAGCCCTCGGCGAGCTGTCGACTCTCCAGCTCCTCAAATCCAGGCTGCCCCGGGCCCCACCGTCGCCAAACGCTCCGCCAACAGTACCCTGACCACGGCCAACTAATCAAAGGACACAGCGCAGAGCGAAGATCCACTGCCAGGGCCCGTACCACTACCCAAATACCCTCGGCGGCAGGGGCTGCTCCCAGCCTACCCAACAGAGGAACAGCCTGCCATCCCCGTACATTCACAAAGCAGCAGGGGGGGGAAGAGGACTCTAAAATTGGCAATGCCAAGCTCCACCAACAGCTGCAACAACTCCACAAAGGCTCCAGCTACCAGCCCAGCGGCGGCAGCCACAAGGAAAGCTCCTGTTGTTATTCTGGGACCCAACAGCGGGGCTCGACAACCACTGCCCCACATAAATTTCACTCAAGCCGCCCACTCAATCTCCGCCGCACACGGTATCCACCCCAGTAAGGCACAAGCCTTTGAACCATATCTGGATCTTAGCCTTCCGCTGGAATCAGAGCGCATAAGACCAGTAGCATTCCCAAGACAGCCGGGAGCACCCTTCTACAGCCAGAGGCATAACCCCAAACATCACACTCTCATCCGAGCTGAGAGCCGCTTCACCGCCCCCAGCCCAACCCAGCAAAGTAAAAGAGACCACACCAGTATGGGCAAAACAGACAAATCGCAGCGAAAATTAATGTTCGAAACTGGGGCCATAGCCAAAACTCCCAAGCAGACAAATCGAGAAATAGCACCAACACCAAACATGGAACAGGAAACCGAATCAGCACCTTCCCAATCTCTTGACATACGAGAAATACTGCTCGAACTCAAAGCAGGCATAGGCAACCTAGATGCCAAAATCAACACCCTCTCATCCAAAGTGGACCAAATACAACATCGCCTAGATAAATATGGTGAAAGGCTGGACACCGTAGAACAGAGGGTCTCCGATCTTGAAGACAACTCCACATCCCTGTCCTCCAAAGTGACATCACTAGAGCGCCAAGTAAAAGAAATCGTAGCCAAAAACGAAGGTTTAGAAGGGCTCAGCCGCCGCAACAACATTAGGCTGGTAGGGATCCTCAAAATCCTGCGAAGATAGAAGATTTTGTGGAACAACTATGCAAAGAAATCTTCGGAGCAACTACCTTCTCTCCACTATTCGTAGTTGAAAGGGCTCACAGGATTCCAACCAATCGTCCAATCCCGGGAACGGCACCTCGCCCTATCATCGCTAAACTGCTGAATTTCAGAGACCGTGACCTAATACTCAGGTTAGCCAGAGACATAGGCGACATTCAATACGATGGCGACAAAGTCCAAATTTTCCCTGATTTCTCACCGGTGGTGCAAGCATCCCGCAGAGCCTTCGGTGGAGTTAAGCGCCGCCTCCGAGAGGAACAAATCCAATACTCAATGCTCTTTCCAGCCAAATTACGCATCCTCCATGCTGAAAAAACACAATTCATTAGGTCACCAGAGGAAGCCAACCCCTTTCTAGACAATATTGGATGCCGTCCATCACGTGAAATGCCTAGACCACGAAGGAGAGAGAGGAACGGGAGAGATCCGCCCTGAAAAAACTCCACATCCAGCTCGACTTGGGAGGTTGGAACATGAGCATAAGTCCGCTATATACACCTCGGGATTGATGATCCTTGGAGGGCACCAGCGCCCCGAGCACAGCACTGTTCACTAAGTTATTTAGGGAGGGGTTAACTTCGGGCGGGTTGGGGGTTGCCCGACAGGGAGGGGAAAAGGGAAGAAGGGACTCAAGTTGGGGGAAGAGTTCCCAGAAGAAACGAGCCAGCAGTTTGAGACGTGCACCGACCAGGGCCAAAACCGGCCCCACCCGATCCCAACCGGGACCAACGTCTCCACTTCGAATAAATGAATATCTTTTTCTGAATGACAAGCACTCAAGAAAAGCTGCTTTAAGCACCCAAAAACACCAAACAGAAACAAAGCAGCAGAAACGACATAGCAACCCTAAACAAATTCAAACTAGCCACATGGAACATTAAAGGGGGCAACCTGCCTTCCAAAACGAGGAAGTTGTTACAATAACTCCGTCGTCACAACATCGATGTGGCTCTTATCCAAGAGACGCACCTACGACCTAACTCAGAAAACCACTGGGCAAAGACATGGTGATGCCACAGATACTTCGCCTCGTTCTCATCATACGCAAGAGGAGTCGCCATTCTTATTAATAAAACAACAAATTTCAAGCTAATCCGGACCCAGAACGACTCCGAAGGAAGAACACTGCTCGTCCACGGAACCATAGACGGGGAAGAAATAATTATGATCAACTCCTACGGCCCCAACATAGACGGCTCCAATAATTTCGACTGGGTCCAGACCCACATTGAATCAAACAGGAAAGCCACAATAATATGGGGTGGCGATCTAAACACCCCACTCGACCCACGCATAGACAAAACACACAAGACAACCGCCCCACGCTCCAAGGCGAGTCTACAAATAACCGAAATATGCAAAGCACATGATCTCATTGACATATGGAGAAGCAAACACCGTGACTCTCAGGAATTCACGTTTTACTCCTGGGTACACAAATCCAGCTCGAGACTCGATTACATCTTCGTGTCGGCTCATAGTAGACTTCAATGGGGTGAATGCCAAATTCTCCCGGTTGTAAACAAATTGATCGTTTTACAACTGCTCGAATGACAATTGACCTTTTCACAATTGACCGAATTGTGAAGGTCAATTGTACCATATATGTGGGGGGAAACCCCCCACAACCCCCCACCCAATGCCAAACCCCCCAAAACCCATATATATATAGATATATATATATATGTATATATATATATTCGGTCAATTGTGAAAAGGTCAATTGTGACCCTTTAAATTCGGTCAATTGTTCATTCGAACAATTGTAAATGACCAATTTGGGTAATACCATTCTCCCCAGGTCCATCTCAGATCATTCAGCGGTCACCTTGGTGTGCACAACGTCTCAGAGCGACTTCACCAGACCCCAATGGAGATTCAGGCACAGAGCCCTTCAAGATCAAATCTTTGCCGATGAACTGCGAACTGAACTGAGCACTTTTCTAGAAATAAACCAAGGCACGGTAGCGTCGCCGGGAACACTCTGGGAGACACTAAAATGTTTCATCAGAGGGGTGTGCCTAGCAAAAGAAAATGGAATCCTAAAGATGTTGAAGAGAGAATTAAACACATGCGAGGATCGCTTCAAAACACTTCAACAAGCAGTAATAGTCACAAATACTCCCAGCTGGCTCGCAGCACTTAAGACAGAACTAGAAACCTTCAGAACACTAGCAGAAAGAGAAACCAAATTCCTAACAAGTCACCACAAGATCCGTCAGTACGGCGAAGGTCAATGACCCGGTGCACTACTTGCAAGAATGAAAACCCACGACAGTCGAAGCAGTGCTGGACACATCGGGAACCCTCGTATACTCTGAAGACGACATATTAGAAACATTCCGTAAATTTTATCAAAACCTATATAACTCCAATTATTCCAGGGATGCTACCGAAATAACACAATACCTAAACACAACCAAACTATATTGGACGAGTGCCGAGTTACGTGAGCCGTTGAACGCACCCATCACTACGGAAGATATCCTAGAAGTCATCAAGGAATTACCGAGCACCAAAGCCCCAGGACCTGATGGTCTAACAGGTGAATTTTACAAATTTTTCACGGATATCCTAGCCCCACTCTTACTCCAGGTCTACGAAGAAGCCATAGAAAAAGACCAGCTTCCAACAACACTCTATATGGCGAACATCATTCTCTTACACAAAACATGTAAACCCAAGGAAGATTGCACCTCCTACAGGCCCATATCGTTAATAAACTTTGACAACAAAATCTTTGCAAAAATCCTGACTAGAAGGTTGATTCCACTCATGCCCGCAATGGTGCTGGCGGACCAAGCCGGATTCGTTCCAGGCAGAAACACATCATTTGGCCTCAGAAGAATGTTCGGAGCAATGGAGGCCCTTAACCCAGAAAACCAAGCAGTGGCAGTGCTTCTCGACGCCGAGAAAGCGTTCGACTCTGTGGAATGGCCCTTTCTATTTGCAATATTAGAACGAATGGGCCTTGTCAAGCGATTCATCCAAATGATAGGCCTCCTCTACAAACACCCAACATCCGAAATTAAACTTGGAAACAAAAGCTCCTCCGAAATCCTCCTACGCAGAGGGACCAGACAGGGCTGCCCACTGTCAGCACTGCTCTTCGCCCTGGTCATGGAACCCCTAGCGTCAGACCTAAGGCTTTATCACCTGCACAGAGGCCTCGCCTTCGGCCCGCACAAATTGGTGGTTTCACTATATGCCGACGACATAGCACTCTTCCTTCGTGACCCACAAGACAACTTGAACCCAGTGATGCGAGCAGTTCTCAAATTCGGCAACTTCTCAGGACTAAAAATCAATAATTCAAAATCGATAATTTTCCCTCTCACAGAAACAACCAAAGAATTCCAAGACGACTTTGGCTTCCACTGGCAACACTCGATGGTCCGATATCTAGGGATACTTATGTCCATATCCAGCACAGACATCATGCAAGACAACTACGAGACGACACTCGACACCATCCAAACCAAAGTGAACAGATGGAAAACGCTTCCCCTCACACTCTGGGGCAGAGTGTCCCTAGCGAAAATGGTAATTCTCCCCAAACTACTCTATCTCTGCACAAATATTCCTCTACTACTCACGCAAATATTCTTACAACGAATCAAGTCCATTCTTCTCGACCTAGTCTGGGCGGGCAGGGTTGCCCGAGTAGCCCACAGCATTATGATCCTGCCCATAACACAAGGCGGACTGGCTTTACCCGACATAGAGGGCTACTACTGGGCAGCACAAGCCCAGTACCTGAGCCACTGGTATGCAATACACTCCATCCGGCCACACGTGCAAATTGAGAGAGCCCTAGCAACGCCCTATCTACTTCGTGCAGTCATATTCAACGAACCACCAACACCTTCAACCCCGATGAACACGATGGTCACGACGCACACGATATGGAAAAAATTTCTAAAAGAAAGGGAATCCAAACCAGATGCTCTCCCCTCCTTCCGGTGAGAAGCATTCCAGGGATACCTATAACATCAGAAAAAGTGTTCCAGCTATGGACCAAGAAATTACAAATCCACTCACTAGGCGACTTGTTTCCAAACGGCACGTTCCTGTCGATCCAAGAAGCCTGCGACAAAGGAGGCAACAACGTCCTGGACGTCTTTATGTACTAGCGAACCCGACACGCTATGCAAACCAACATTGCCACATTTCCACTCCAACCCCCGACATGGCCACTGCTCCACAGAGTGATAAAGGCCCAAGGCGAAGGCCGCCTGGTGTTGAATATCTATAAAACCCTGTTAACTGAAAAACTCACACGCTGCTCGAAAGCTCGAGCAAGGTGGGAGAGAGCACTGAACATTACAATACCTGATGAAGACTGGTCATACATACTACGACTCACAAAGAAAGTGGCAATAAACACAAGGTACAAACAAATTCACTTCAACTTTGTCCATCAGGTCTACCACACTCCAGCAAAACTTCACACCCAAAGGACGACAATATCCGCCTCCTGCTCTCGCTGCGGGCATTCGGAAGCCGACTTTGTCCACCTGTAATGGTCCTGCCCCGAAATAGGAGCATTCTGGACAGCGGTCCTAGGGAAAATATCAGCAA
The DNA here is from genome assembly GCF_040938575.1 of Ambystoma mexicanum. Lineage (NCBI taxonomy): Eukaryota > Metazoa > Chordata > Amphibia > Caudata > Ambystomatidae > Ambystoma > Ambystoma mexicanum. The sequence goes on from NC_090929.1 coordinate 1,096,809,204, forward strand.
TAATCGGAGTGCAAATGGATCCCGACCCCACACTGACCATGTTGGGCTTAACCAACCAATTACCAGAGTATACCAGGAAACTGGCAAACCTAATCCTTGTCCTGGCACGCAGACAATAGCTCGCAACTGGGGCAGAGGACCGCCACCAAAACTGAAGCAGTGGCTACAGGATGTCACCTATTGTCAAGATGTCGAAACAAACTATATACGGACTCTGCCCCTCCAAGCACGTCCCCCAGACATCTGGGGCCTGTACATAGCATACCTGTTAGATGCAGACGACGACATGATCTCACATTCTCCACCACCAATACAAAACCAACATGAACAACCGGAAACCTCAACAGCAGCCACGAGTGCCAAATAACGACGGCAATTGAACTGATAAGAAACAGTGCTAAATATCAAGTGGGGGACCGAATCGAGGAGTGGAGGGGGGTCAGGGGTCACGTTGACCGGTGCAAGGTCTTGTAATGTCATATTATATCATTGTTGAAAAACCAATAAGGAAAGTTACAAAAAAAAAGATTAATGTTTGCACTGTGTGCTAAAGTGAGCAAATGTGCTAAGAACACATTCGGTCCCAATCCAGTTTATGTACACATTTGTGTAATCTAGTGAAATGGAGTTGTCCATTTTTTCTGCCACCGCGATAGGAATAGACCAAATAGTGTGTGCTCCAAATGTTAGCCATGACTCTAATGAAACAAGGAAAAAAGCAAAGCACACAAACCGAGAGTTTTCTCTTTATGCGATCAGGAACAAAAAATACATGTTACTCCCCTTTTCTAGTGGGAAAGATGAGACTTTGAGAGGCCGATTCTGAGCTCATGATAAAAAATTTGCGTGGCAATATGACATTCTGCCCTCCAGTTTCCAGCACCACCATTCTGAAGTGGGTGGAAGTATTGGGGGGAGATATACGGCCCAGCTGCTAAAATCTCTCATTGTGGGTTAAACGTGTGCTCCAGTGGCATTGCAAGCATTTCTTTAAAGACTGCCACTTTTCTAATTTAAGAAAGTTTTCTTAAACTTTCATTAAACTAGAAAAGTGGTGCTGCAGTCTCAAAATATTATATTTATAAAGGGAAAAAGCGTGCAGTGGATGTGAATGACACCTCAAAAGTGTTGTATTAGAACTCCTTTTATTCACTTGCTAAACCAGTGCTGTTGGGAGGAGAATCCCCTCTATGTGGCTGTCCTGCATTCCTGATGGTTGCTAGGGCGGTTATCAAGCCATGCATCAGGCTCATGAAAACGCAGAGGCTTTCATGTCCCTGCACCACACCACATGCTTTCCCTGTCAGAATATGGTGCATTTAAGAAATGTGTTGTTCCGACTTGAACAACACATTTCTGTTTTTACACAGACCTCTGAACCAGGCCCTGAGTCAAAGGCCGTTGCTTTTTCTGTCAAGTAGCCACGTTAGTACAAAAATGAATCTTCTGCATTTTTGCCCCAGTAAGAAAATAGTACTACTTGTCTTTACATTGCTGCCTTTGCACCTTTACGCACTGCATTTAAACAGATATATATGGCAATGTCCACATAATCCCCTTTTTTTACTAAATCCCTTTCCCTTTTTGCACTTTTTTTGTTATTTTTTTAAACGGGCCAAGATCCCTTTAACCCGCCTCCTTTTTTCACTATACCCTTTGCCCGGATTTACATTACTTTTTTGTTGCCTGAAAATCAAGAAAAACCGATGTAAATGCACTAATGCGCAATGGGGGGCAAACCCTGTTTTGCGCGAGCATCAGAGCTGGTGCTGAGTGCATTTGCTTAATTTTTAGCAGTTGTGGGAAACGTAAGATCATCTGGCTCCCTCCTTTTCAGTGTCTTCAAATGAAAGGACTCAGTTGGTCCAACAGTTCAATCTGAAAGGACTCTCAAGGCAAATCTGGGCGGCTGATCTCATGCTCGCCATCGTGCATGCACTGGAGGGGTAGTGCATGCATTATTTATGTTTGTTTGGCTGCATGCTTTAGTCTTACCATATTGCAATAGTGGATTCTTCTGTACCCATAGTATTGACTCTGCAGTGATGGGTGCTGCATTGTTTCAAAATCCTGCTCTGTCCAGAGAAGCTTTCCCTCAAACTCTTATGCTACCTCTAACGCAGAGCCTTGGAGATAGCTGGCATCTGCGGCATTATTGTAAAGATGTAGCAATGGCTTGACGACATGCGCCTGGAAGTTTCAGTCTCAGCTGGCAATCTCCTGTGCTTCGTTGTTGACAGTAGTCTTTGTTTCCAAAAACACCTAACCAAAATGGTGAAAAACACTTTGCTACAGATCTCCATACTCCACAAAATCAGACCCTTCATCACCCTGCATGAGTTCCACTTGGTGGTCCAACTCCAAGCCCTCATGAAGTTACACATCGCCGGAGGGAACGTCCTCCTTATTGGACTTCCAGGTGGGCACCTGACATGCCCTCAAGAGAGCACGCCACGTTGCAGCCCGCCTCATTAAAGGCCCAAGCACATTCAACCATATCTCTCCTACACTGCACAATATTTCTGGCACCTCTTCCCCCAACACGATCATATTCAAAACAGTATGTATCACTTACAAAGCACTCTCAAATGGAACACCAACTTACTTAGCGGCTAAACTCCACACCTCTCGGGGCATTGGCTACTCATGTAACAAAACCATCAAAATATTGGAGCCCAAGCTAGACCCTGAAGAAAAGACTCTCAATCCGTCCTTCTTCTTCCACCCCCTGACAATCTAGAACTCAATCTCAGCCGAGGCTCGAAATGCACCCACCATCTTCCAGTTCCGCACAACAATAAAAACACATCTCTTTCAAGAATTCCAGCTGGACGAATACAAATATCTCCCTCCCGTCACCAAAAGTACTGCCCTACTGCAACTTTCCGTTGTAAAGCACTCTGCTGCTCTTGAGCTAGGTTCACGCTATAAGCAATTAAATAAAAAAAGAGGATGCAGCTCTAAGTTTCCTTAATAGGCGAATCTTATACTAGAGTGGAAAACTGCATGATTATTTAATGTGGGATCTGAACATAGCATGTAGAGATTGCAAGGGTGGATTGATAACGGGAACAGACTCTCCTAAGAAATCGGCAGAATAAAGAGGCCAATGTTGGCTAATGGCGTGGGAATCCAGAGATTTACATATTTTGACGGCCACACACAGGGAGATATTCCAAGTAAACCGACTTGGAATAAAGGAAATCAGGTGGTCATCAAAATCGAAGTAACCCAGGGGAGGAATCGATTAGGATGACATGGAGTGGGGGGAAACATCATGGAGGCTTTGGTTTACACCCCCCTACTGCAGTCCTTTGTGGAAATTAGCAAAGGGAGTGGGAGGAGGGGCTTTCTCTATTGTCATGCCTTTGATATAGAGGTGGTCGCCAAGAGGAAACAACTTAGACATGACTTAAGAGGTATAAAAAACTACCACTCCCAGAATCATTACCTGCTTTGAAAAAGAGGAGACAGCAAAATATAAACTGGCTGTACTCTCAGAAATTGGTAATGATGCAACACAATGCCGCACCTATGCTAAAGAAAATATGGAAAAAGCGCATAGGCGAGATATGGGAATTGATAAATCGAATTGACACACCGCAAGTAGCCTTCCAGACAAACGTAGTGGCAGAAAATGTTTGGGTAGATCACTCTGGATGCCTTTTTGTGGGCCACGAATTACCTGAAACTAGGGAGGAACATCGGATAGGCCCCATGCTTATGTTAGCTGTGCCAGACGGCTATAGAATTCTAAGATAAAACAGACAAGAGTCTAGAGGCGGAGGTATCGCCATCATCTTTAAACCTAGCCTATCTATCAGACTGGCCCCCCATACGATATACAATACTGTGAAGTCATCACACTCAAACTACCTTTGCCTAATTCCCAGTCCCTTAATATTCACTTGATCTACCGTCCCCCAGGTCCAATTGGGACCTTTGAGGAAGATATCTATAAAATACTATCCAACAACCTTAAAATCTCATCTCAAGTATTACTTCTAGGTGACCTTAAACTAGGCTTTAATGACCCCTCAGATAAACCCGCCTTGACAATGGCTAATATCATAGCAGAACTTGGCCTCACCCAAAGAATTAAATCTCCCATTCACAACAAAGGGAGAATACTCGATTGGGTAGCAGACTACAACTGCCAGGCCAACATCCGTTCCATCTCCCTCTAGCCTGGACGGATCACTTTCTCCTTTCATTTACCCTCGCCACCAACAGACCCCCACCCATACTTGCCCCCATTGCCCCACCTACACTAGCCAGGAACAAAAAAAACATTACAGCGGAAAGACTCATTCCCGGTATTCTCCCCACCCTCAACTCACTCCCAGAGAGTACCAACCCCAAAACATTGGTCGAGGAATATAACAAAATGATGGCCTCCTCCCTAGATCAGATTGCCCCCCTTAAATTGAGACCAAGTAAGCCTAATAAACATTTGAACAAGTGGTTCACACCTTTACTAAAAACACCTAAGACAACAAAAGAGAAACTGTGAGGACTCATGCAGACTACTTCCCTCTGAAGCTAATAAACTAAAGTTTACTAATATCTCTATAAAAAAGAAATTTGCCTTGCTAAATGGGAATCCTACGATAACCGTATTTCCCAAGCTAACTCCAATATGAAAGAATTATTCACCATACTTAAAGAATTGGAGACTCCCATTGCTATACCTGACACCTGTACTAAAGACAAAACTTTGTGCTCAGATATCCAACATGCACTCGCCAATAAAGTATTGACTCTACAAAATAAAATAGCCCAAAGCCCAAGAAAAGCATCTCTAAATGCCCGACCAACACCTAATGCCCCCCTAATACATCCGAAATCCAACCTGACCGCTTTAATTTAATTAAAACATCCATTATCGAGGTAGAAAAATCATCCTGTATCTTAAACCTACCAACTGCCAGGGCAACCTTTGCCCAGCACAACTCATCAAGGATGCAGCACGCAACCTATCGCTCTTCATCTCTAAACTTATCAACGCTTCCTTTGCCACCAGCACTATTCCCACAAATCTCAAAGAATCCTGGGTGCTTCCATTACTAAATAAAACCTATGCTAGACCCTCAAACACCAACCAATTACAGGCCAATCACAACTGTTCCCTTTCTTCTAAAAATATTAGACAAAGTGGCATACACGCAAATTCAAAAATACCTGGAACTGCACCACCTGTTAGGGGCAAGACAGTCAGGTTTCCATCCTCAACATGGCACGGAGACCGCCCTTATCAATCTAAAGGCCCAGAAACTCAGAGACAGCGGGAAATCAGCCTTACCTCTCCTCCTAGACCTCTCAGCTGCTTTTGATTTGGTGGATCAAAAAGTATTATGTAATCATCTCAAATCAGCAGCACATTTCTCCAACGAGGCCATAACATGGATTAGTTCAATCTTAAGCAATAGAACCATGAGGGTCTTCTCGCCATCAGCGGCGGCAGACCCTATACCCATCACTTGTGGGGTGCCTCAGGGATCCTGTGTCTCGCCCACTTTGTACAACATTTTCACCAAGCCCCTTTTTGATGATCTGGACTTTCTGGGTATCACCTACACTAATTATGCAGATGGTACTCAGATTCTCCTCCCACTTTCAGGGGATTATGATAAGGATTTGGCCTTGGTAAATAGAGTGTACCATCCAGGCATGGTTGGCTACACGTGGGTTATGCCTGAATGATGATAAAACCAAACTCATCATCTTGAGCACTCCCACCAACCTAAAAAAACTAGGACCTGGATACTCTTCCTTTATAATTGATGGTAACCTTATCAAGGTGGCCAAGGAGGTAAAGACACTAGGATTCTATCTCAACTCCACCGTGTCCTTCTCTAAACAGGTCAACACAGTAGCCTCTACTACCGCGTACACATGTAAACTTATTAGAACCGGTAAACCCTTTCTCTCTAACAATAGTTGCATCATCTTGGCCAGAGCCCTTATTCGATTAGATTATTGCAATGCCCTCTACATAGGTTCAAACAAAACTATCATCAGGAGAATTCAAACTCTCCAGAATAATGCCTTAAGAGCGGCCCTAGGCATTTCCAGAAGAGATCACATCTCTGAGAGTAGGAGACGAAACAACTGGCTTTCAACGAATGATAAAATACTCCTAAAAACGGCGCCAGTCACCCACAAATCACTAAACAATGCCGCTCGACGTACCTCTCTGAAAGATTCCACAGACGGACATCTGGAGGACCTTCCAGACTAGTCAACCTGAACTGTTTGTCCGTTCCCAGATTCAAACTATCCAAGGTTGGAGGTTGTAGCTTCCCTGTAAAAGCGGCCCAACTCTGGAACTCCTTTCCCCCATCACTCAGAGAAGACCAATCTTATCTGAACTTCAGATCAAACACTATCACATGGCTAAAATCCTCCGACCTGTAAACCTGTCGGTGTCATTTCCACCCTATGACTCTACGCCTCCGCAGCTAAGTTGTAACTAATTCAGCACTACTCCTGATCCACTATAAAATGCAAATTCATGTATTGTGTGTCATATTTGTAACCTGCCCTAGATCTTCTAGACCTCATCGATCCATGCATGTATTGTATGTCACCCTATACAATTGTATGTCCATTCTCTGTAACATTGTAACTAAGCTTTGCATATTCTTGTAACTGCTGTGCCCTGATACACCCGGGTCTGGTGCGCATTACAAATAATAAAACAAACAAACAAACATAGGCGACAAATGATCCATTCTATATGAAAAGGAAGATATCTTGGGACTAATTAACAAAGCAAGTGGTTCCCGAGCTCTTGGCCTGGGTGGGCTAAAACATTCGATTTTAAAAGAAATTCCAGAGATATGTACCAATTATTTGTGGTTCCTCTTTGACCAAGTGGCAAAGAGCAGGGAGATACCCCAATCTTGGAGGTTGGCAATTATTGTCCAGACATTCAAAAAGGGCAATAGGTCTGATCCTAAGAGCTACCTGCCTATTACCCTTTTTTGATGTGGCTCGACATTTTTTCACATCCCTGGTGTTGAGGAGCTTGACCAAGTGGATAAGGGTGACCAAGCAAAGTGACAATTTTCTGACCGGGTTTGTCAAAGGCATGGGGACCAGCGTAAACACCTTCTTTCTTAATATATTAAAATGGAGCGTGTTGGAGAGAAAAGCAAAAATATACCTGGCCTTTGTAGATCTAGCCTAAGCATTTGATAGTGTCGACCAGATACTTCTATGGTCAAAAATGGAAAGATGGTGATGACCAAAAGATCTGCTTGAGGCTACAAAGGCTTTGGGCCTCTCTATAAGTTGGGTGGTTCAGTAAAAATGCACTGGTAATACCGCTGCGTTACCACACCGCCCAATCACGGGTTTTGGGGAAAGTTGGAGGATTCACCTCCACCTTTCAGCTGGAGGTGAATGCGCCAACTTTCCACTCATTGTTGGTGCAATAATGGCGGCACAATTACTGCTGTAGTAATTGCTCAGAAAATGCCCAATTGTGTCCTATGGACTAAAAGAAAATTGGGGCTTTACCTCCACTTGGCGGTAACAGTAATTGCATTGGGTGGTATTCTGGCAGATTTACTGCCGGGATACCATCCAACTTGATGAGGCCCTTTGTATTCTACATCCTCCTTGAGCATGAGATTAGATTCTGCCGGGCTCGTGTCGGGCGAAATATCAACGTTCAAGGGCATGAAACAGGGCTGCCCATTGGTGCTGGCATTATTCAATCTCTTTACCTCCAATTTGGGAGACACATTAGGGCAAGCCAGATGTTTTCCTCCCCAGATAGGAGGAAGGTGGTTCAGCTGGATGCTGTATGCCGACGACCTAGGCCTCTTGGACCAGACACTTATAGGATTGCAGCACCAGCTTGATAAGTTAAACAACTATGTTCACAGAAACAGTCTAGAAATAAACGTCTCAAAATCTAAAGTGCTGACTCTTCAGCCAACCCACATAAGGAAGAGGGGGCAAATGACATACCGGTTGAATGGTGAGCCACTTGAGTCTGTTGAGACGTTCTGGTACTTGGGTATGTGCGTCAACTCAAGTAGAATTGACGCAACGAGTGAGAAAGCGCTGAGATCAAAAGCTAAAAGCTTAGCATCCCAGGGGCTGATACTTCATAGAAAATGTTGCCACTGTTCCACACCCCGGTAATTCAGCTCTACAAACAAAAGGTGGTGGCAGTTTGACCTTATAGAATGGAATCTGCATTGTTCCTCCCTTGCGCTCTATGGCTCATACGGGAGGATATCTTTTAGAAGGAGGTCTTGGCTCTTCGAAACGCTATTCCAATTCAAGTTTTGCAGTACGAACTAGGCTTATTGTCCATGCGAGCCATGGTATGGTGAAAATCTTTGGCATTATTCCGGGAGTGCCTATAGGGAAACCCCTCCTCCTTCATTCCAAAAACCATCCTCGATAATGGTAGAGAATGAATTTTAGCTGTGTGGGGGAAGGCATGGAAAAACGTGCTGGCTAGAATTAGTATGACGGATGATGACCGTGTGACAAATCGTGACACGGCTAAGATAAAAATGTGGAAAGAAGAGTGGATCCGTTCAAAGAAGAGGCTAAAAAATATAAAATGTTCTATTACTTTAAGCACGAAGCAAAATCATATGTCTCCATGCCGCGGTATATTAGTACATTTCCTAACAGATATTTTAGAAGCCAGTTCATAAGAATACAGACCAGAAGGTGTCTCAACCTTCTGACTACTTTGGAATCTAAAATCTCTTTCACTTGGAACTCAGGTTCCCCCTCTACAATCATTGGTTTGGAAGATTGTTGTGGTCTAGTTCCTGGGTTCATTGGCTTCAATAAGGAAACATAAAATACGGGGTGAATTTGCAAATGACGTGAAAGTGTCAATTTAAATGCTACAGGATTGATGACTGCTTCCACTGGAAACGGGCCCAGATATCTAGGTTGAAATTTACACGGCCCTTTAAGAGCAATGTGTTTGGAAGTTAGCCACACCTGTCTCCCACTTGATAATCTGGAGTATCTCTTCGATGTTTGTCAGCAATTTTATTTTGACTCTCTTTTGCAATAGAGTCAAAATAAATAAGGCTTCCTTCTGAATTTGGAAAATGTTCTCGTGAAGGCTCTGCACCGCTGGCATCTCTAAAGACTCTGGTGGATCAAAGGCAGAGGTTCGTGGAGGGCAACCATTTAGAATGTAGAAAGGTGTATGCCCTATAGAGGTGTGCTCAGAAATGTTGTAAGCGTACTCTGCAACCCAGAGCAAATCCACCCAAGTGTGATCCGTTTGGTGGAGGAGACATTGCAGGTATTGTTCTAAGGTTTGATTTGTTAGCTCCGTTTGTCCATCAGTTTGTGGATGGTGGCTAGTAGACAAACGCACTTCTATCCTAGCCATCTCACAACACCTTTTCCAGAATTGGGGTAAAAATTGGCTCCCTCTATCGGAAATCACTACTGACAGAAACCCATGTAGACGCACAATGTGTTCCAGGAAAAATGTAACCAAGACTGATGTTGATGGAATTCCTTCCAATGCAATACAATGGGTAATTTTTGAAAATAAATCCACAACCACCAAAATCGTGTTATAACCCAAACAATGGGGTAACTGCAATGAAATCCATTGATATGATATGCCATGGTGCAGGTGGAATAGGAAAGGGTTGAAGAAGTCCTGCAGGTCTCTTCTTTGAACTTTTATTTTGGGCGCATATGCCACAAGTTTCAATAAAATTGATGATGTCTTTGCACCAAGTAGGCCACCAGAAATGTCTTTTTACCTTAGCTATCGTTTTAGCAATTCCTGAATGACCTTCCAGCATAGCTCCATGATAATCTGCCATGACCTGCGCTTGCAGGTCTCGAGTGGGCAGATAAAGACGACCCTGGAAGTATGGTAGATTCTCTTGGATTGAACACTTAGGTCCTTTAGACTCCCAGGCCTCTACCTCAGAAGTGGTCATTCTGATTGTGTGCCTCAGGTGGGCTAGAGCCCCCTGCATCATCCCACGGACCCAGGAGCCACACAGCTGATCAATGTGCAACGCTTCCTGTTCTGGCCCGCTTTCTGGGTAAGAGTGCAGATCCATCCAGACCCCTGCACTTTGTCACCGTGCCCATCCACTAGCACCAGCCTGCCCCTGTGGCTGTAGCACCTCCTTGTGGTCTGCTTATTACAATTGCAGCCATTATCCTCGTGGAGGAGCTCTAAAATGGCCGCAGCCATTATGTTTGCTTCATTGCCTAGCAACCATGCAGGAAGCTGATAGGCCACTCCGTCTCATTACAGTGATGCTGGGTCACCGGAAGTCAAGAGACGGCTGCCCTACTAAGGGCATAAGACAAAGGGTGCTGCCTGTTTGTGCCTGTCCGTGACTACACGGGACACTATACACTGCCTGGACCTTCTCTGTTCCTGCAGTGGACGTTGCAAACCGCTACCAACATCTAGCCTCTGAGAACATTATGCAACTTTCACTAGAACTATTCGCCTAGTAAGAACACTGATCATCCTCTATGCATATAAACGGGTAAGCTGCCTTCATGAGCCCCTTGTCGAAATTATCTACGTCTCTACCACGATCCGCCCTGTAGCACAGTACCCTGTAACAAAATAATGTGAATGTACTACCGAGCATTTTCCTGCGCATGCTATTGTCTCGTTTTAAGCTACATGTCGCCTTCGCACCATCATGGTCATTTATTACGTATGGCAAATATCTAGCCTTGTCTACCTGATCAACCGTATTAGATTCACCATCTTGGCCTCCATCAGCTATTAACCGCTGCTAGCCACCTACTCGTGCCTGATTACACTATTGCAACTGTATTACAAGGTACAATGAATGGCCAGCTTCTTGGCAAGCTAGTCTGCTCTTTGTCTATCCCAACCCGTCTAACAGAACTATGTTGTATTACAGGTACTAAACACCTAAATTTACCAAGTTGCCTGACATACGTAGTTACATGTACATTCATTGCCTTTAACTTAGTCATCTCATCTTAGTAATTTAGTCATTTTATCATTGAGTCAATATTGCAAGCTGTTGCATTTGCCGACTTTGTCACTGCATGAAGCCTGAACCTGCTGTTTGTACTTACCCAACTATGCGATGGCTCCTCCAAATGGTTGGTGCTCTTCTGTCCTTTGTAATCTTAGGACTCAATGTCAACGTGCTCATCTACCATGCCCTTTCACACAATGCAATCTTAACTGGGAACAACAACTTTGTTTATTCTCCTCCCTCCCCCTTGGATCACCTCACATGCATTTTACATAGTCCCTTATTGCATACATCTGAGTTAAAGCACATCATGCAAAGTATTAACCCATACTTGGATTCGCCTGCTCTCTGGCTTGAACACTTTGCACGCAAACCCACACCTAACCAACCTTGCGCAATCAGCCTTAGAAACTACAGACTTGGATCCAGAATTACCCAAAAAACTTACCACCCCCTTGTCACTAAAATAAAAACCGCACCTTTCACTACCACTTTCTCTGGTACTGACGACAACAACATCCTCTGCAAAATTGCACCACCTACTCAAACCTCATGCCTCCCAGCAGAAAAGCTACTTTGATGAAAGGGGCTCTGGTCAATGCCAGATCACTCCCAGCACATGCTCTTGATATTGCTGATTTTATTACAACTGAGGACTTAGACATTTTAGCCGTTACTGAAACGTGGCTACACGCAGCCTCTGGACCCTCTCTTGTCCTAGCAACACCTGACAACTACGCCATCATCAGAAGTGACAGAGACACTAATCAGTAAAAAGGTGGAGGAGTAGCCTTCATTTTCAAAACGCCCTTGAGCTAAGACAAATCCCAAACAACCAGATTCCCTCAGCTGAATCACTATCAGTTAAATTAGCGTTATCACCTAACCAAACTGTTATAGTGCACCTTATTTATCGACCGCCTGGTCCCACCTCATCCTTTGTTGAGGATATCTCTACCCTCCTCACAATCAATACTAAGCCAAACTCTAAATTAATACTTTTAGGGGACCTCAATCTCAGATTCCAAGACCCAAATGACACTAAAGCCCTCGAACTGGCCAACTCACTGACTGACCTAGGATTTAATCATCACATACATGAGCCCACACACTCCAAAGGGAGAACCCTTGATTGGCTTGCTGATTCCAAATGCAGCATCAACCTGTTAGCGGTCACTCTCTGCATCTGGTCGGATCATCACAAGATAACCTTTACAGTCAAAGCCACCCCACCCAATATCAAATCTAGCATTGCACCACCTACTCAAACCCATAACAAGAAGGACATTACTAAGGAGAAATTACTACCCCTCATACTCCCTCTAACAACTAAGCCGCAGTCCTCTGCTCCGATCCTACAGCCCTTGCAGATACATATAACCAAACTATATTAAAAGCATTAAATTACATAGCTCCACTAAAATTACGCAAATCCAAACAGCGTGTGCATCCCAACTCCTGGTTTACACCTCAGTTGAGAGATTTGCGAAAAGCCAAAAGAAGTGCAGAATCGCACTGGGAAAGCCATCAAACAGATTCTAACAAACACCTACTGATCGCTGCATCAGTTAACTATAAGGAAGCAACTTTCGCGGTGAAAAAACATGTTTACAATAAGCGGATTCTTCAGGTAGAATCTAATACCAAAGAGCTCTTTGAGATCCTTAAAGAACTTGAATCTCCCATAACTCCAACAGACAAGTGTGATACTAAGGTTGCTTGGTGTCCTGGTATAAAAAAGCACTTATGAACAAAATTACAACCTTGAAAATTAAAATCAACAATAAAAAATATAGCTTGATGACAGACCCCCTTTCGACTATGCTTACCGTCAGCCCGCCAGTACCTACGCACACCTGTAAACCCTTCAGCATTTCTCCTTTAACTACATAGGAAGTGGAAAATATCATTAAAAAACTAAAACCTTCAAACTTATCATGGATTGCATTTAAATGATTATAAGACTGAGTTACTCATCCTAGGCTCCCACCCACGACTCAACAAACTTGACCCTGCTTTCAAAGCCTTTATCATTGACGGTAACACCATTAAGGTATCAAATAACACCAAAACCCTCGGTTTCCATGCAGACTCAACCCTCTCCCAAACTAAACAAATCAACTCAGTGGTGTCAACATCAGCCTACACTTGTAAACTGGTAACAGCTCGCAGGCTCTTCATCTCCACTCCCAACTGCATCATTCTGGCTAGAAGCCTTGTAATGGCCAGAATTGACTACTGCATTGCCCTCTATCTTGGAACTAGCCAAAAGAACCTTAACAAGCTTCAAGTAACCCAGAATAATGCTATAAAAGCGGCCCTCAATATCCCTAGGACAATGCACCTCTATGACACCAGGCGGGATCTCCACTAGCTCCCAGTGGCATCCAGAATGTCCCTCAAAGCCCTTGCACTTACACATAAGTGCCGAGCCCATCAAGCCCTGAATACTTTGCCAACTGCTTTACGGCACATAGAGCCTCATGACCACTTAGATCTGCACAAGCACATTCACTCACTACACCCAGATTCAAATCACAGAACGCTGGGGCGTCTAGCTTCCCTGCCCTTGCCTCCAAACTCTGGAAGACACTCCCCAACTCACTTAGATCTGAACCCTGTTACAACACTTTTAAGAAAACTGCCAAACTTTGGCTCTCTGAGCAAGATCTAGCTTGATAGCTAGATCCCGTTCACCTGAGACACGAAAGCTAGCCAGTACCATCTAAACCCTCGTATGTGGACAGCTCTAGCTAGTGGTGACCATCATTGTGATTATTCATGTGCTTATTTTGCTTTCTCTTTGTATTTAATGTCTCATTATTACATGTAACTTGTACCCCAAGCTTTGTAACTTGGAGGTGGATATATGTAACCTTGTATGATATGCACCCAGATGCCCCTGGGCCGGGTGCGCAATATAAATGAATAAACTAAACTAAACTAAGACGAATCTTTAACTTCAAATCCTCTTTGAAAGATCCAGTGGTTCCCAGCATTTTCTCTTCCAGAATAATACTCACTGGATCCTGAGTAACTTGAGCATCTTCACTCTCCCTGATGCGTAACAAGGCGCCCGCCTTGCCATTACGTACTCCAGGGCGGTAGGTTATGACAAAATCGTATTCTGCGAAAAACAATGCCCAACAGAGTTGTCATGAGGACTGAGCTTTTGCATTATGTAAATATTGCAGGTTTCTGTGGTCAGTAAGAACCGTGATGGTGTGTCGAGCCTATAATAAATGATGTCTCCATTCTTTGAAAGCATTTTTTATTGCTAGTAATTCTTTGTCTGTGATAGCGTAATTTAATTCTGCTGCTGAACATTTTTTAGAGCAAATGGCCACTGGGTGCAGCTGCCGGTTTCCAAATTCTTTTGGGGCAATACTGCTCCCATGGCAGTGTTGGAAGCGTCGGTCTCCACCACAAACGTTAAATCAGGCTGTGGATGTCTTAACAACGTAGCTGTCGTAATTTATTCTTTAATGTCTGGAAAGTCTCTTTTGCTTCAACGGTCCAAGCAAATTTCGTATATTTTCGTAGTGACAAAGTTATTGGATGGACTAACTGAGAAAAACCAGATACAAAGCATAGATAGAAATTGGCAAATCCCAAGACACTTTGGACTCCTTTCACCGACGTAGGACATGGCCAGGTTAGAATTGCTTCTACTTTTCTATTGCCCATCTGAATTCCCTGTGGTGACAAAACAAATACCAAAAACTCCACTGAAGTTACATGAAAGGAGCATTTTTCCAAATTGACGTACAACTGATGTTGCCGTACTGCTCGAACATGGGCAATGTGTTCCTGGGTGGAGGCTGAGTAGAGTAAGATCTCATCAATGTACACCATGGCGCACACATCTAATAACTAGCGTAAAACATCATTCATGAAATTCTGAATAGTGCCTGGGGCATTGCATAAGCCAAAAGGCATCACTTGGTACTGGTAAAATCCATACTTAGTACGAAAGGCAGTTTTCCATTCATCACCTTCTTTAATTCTCACCAGATGATAAGCTACCCGAAGATCTAGCTTAGTGAAAATGTTAGCATCTTTGACTTGGTCCATTAATACTGGAATGAGTAGAAGCGGGTATCTGTTCTTTACTGTGATCTGATTTAGCACACGATAATCTATCCAGGTACGAAGGTCCCCCTCCTTCTTTGGCACGAAGAATAGAGGAGAGGCTGCAGGCAACCTTGAAGGCCGAATGAATCCATTAGCAATGTACTTATCCAGATATGTCTTCAAATGTGTATTCTCTTGCTCTGTTAAGGCATAGATTCTGCTACATGGGGTTTGACACCCTGGAATTAAATCAATTTGACAATTGTAGGGCCAATGTGGCAGCAGCACGTTGGCCTGTTCCTTTTCGAATGTGTCCTGAAAATCGTGATACTTTGGTGGTAGGATTCTTATTAACCCTAAGGCGAGGCCTTCTCTACATACCGCCTGAACCTCTTTTCCTGAATCTTTTTCTTGACTGTAACACAAGCTTTTGCATTCTTCTGTGAATATCAAGGTTCTGGCATACCAATCAATCTGTGCGTTATGTTTCTCTAACCATGGAATACCTAAGATAATTTTGAACTGCGAAGCACTGATTAGGTAAAATTAGATCTTTTCTCGATGTCCATCCTGGCAAAGCAAGGTGCAGTCTTCAGTACACTTCATCACTGGTCCTGATATTAGCTGAGTACCATCAACCGCCGTGAAGTTCTCAACCACTGGCTTTGGGTTCATAGCAACAGCAATCTTGCTTGCGAGTTCGTGATCCATGTAATTCCCAATCTCACCGCTGTCCACGTATGCTTCTAGAGCATGCACTTTAGAAGGTTGAAGGTCACTACTTAGGATGACGGGTACAACGAAATGAGAGATCTGAAATTCCTTCTTCTGGCTCGACCAGCCGACCTCTAAGCTTGTCGGGCGTTGGAGGTTTCCGTCAGCTCTTCCTTCTTTTCTCCTTTTTCAGCCTCATCCAAGGCTCCTACCGGTTTCCAGGGAGATTTCACTGGACAGTTACGAAGGTGATGTCTTCTCTCTTTCCTCCTTTGAAATGCAGCCCCGAACAACCCCCAATTGCATTGGCTCAGGATGACTCATTTACATGGGGACTCCCAATGTCTTTTGGATGGATATAGAATTATGTATTTTCTGATCGGGAACGGTCTATTGTCGATCTTGCAACCGATGGTCCAGTTGTATAGTGAGATCTATGAATTCCGCACAACCCGTGGGAGGGTTCACAACCTGTGCCAATATGTCTTTGAGTTCCCCTCGTAAACCCTGATAGAAGAGTGTTGTTCTCTTTTCTTTGGGCCAATTAGTTTCCGCTGCCATTCGATTAAAGGAAGCTACATATGCCAGCAAATCTTCTCTGCCTTGGTGTAAGGAAAGTCACTCATTGTTCAAGGCCTGTCCCTGTTTATGACGGGCAAAGAGCTTCTCTAATTCCTGCTGAAAACCAGGAAAGTTTCTTAACAAAGGATCGTCCCAGTTTACCAAGGGAATGGACCAATCTGCAGCATGTCCACCTAAATAGGATAATACAAACGCCACCGTAGACTGATCTGATGGGAAAACCCCTGGTCTGCACAGGAAATGCAAATTACACTGATTCATGAATACTGCGAAACGCTTTGGATCCCCCATAAATTGTTCTGCTGGGGGAGGCTAATGGAATGTTTCCATGTAAAATCACCTGAGAGGAGGCCCTGGTGAGGAACCTTGCACTGGAGAGAGACCACCTGGAAGTGGGGCTTGACCTGCTTGTGTTTGTAATAATTGACAACCCAATTCATCAGTGCGTTCTCTATTAACCACTAACTCCCACCTCAGGGAATTGGTTTCAGACCGTGCTGCATGGACTTGAGCACGTAACTCCCCCAATAACTAGGACCAATTATCTATATCTGTGGTTTCCATTACGCACGGACAGAGGGTTTTTTAAGTACTGGCTTTGCGTTCTGTAATGCTTACCTTGTCTCCACAGGAGCGTAATGATCCAAAAGCCCTGTTGATATGCGGAACTGGTTTCTAAGGGTTTTTCCCTCTGTGTTAAAAGAGAGATAACAAGAAAGAGGGAACTGAAATTAATATGAATGGTAAATTCTACTAGGGCTCTCCCCTGCCTTCCACCCTGAAATAGCTCCCCTTTTACTTCTAAGGCCCACACTTTCCTCACCTGTGTTTTGTGGTTTGGGAGCTCTCCGTCCTGCATTCACGCAGGGGCACGTAGATGTTGAGGTTCAGAAGACAATGATGCTGTTGAAACTGGTAAGACTCTGAAGATAAGTGTGTTAATATTTAGTTTAAGTCTCTTGTCAGAAAAAGGGAGAGGCAGATGTCTCTCAGAAAAAACTTTCTGAAGTTGGAGAGAACTCTCTTGCTGACTTTAATAATTATCTTTTCCTTTTGCAGGTTCTCTGAAGAATAAGCTTTAACTGAAGAACTCGGCCTTATCGAGAAAAAAGCAAGGAACCTTTTCTTGAGGTAAATTGGTGCGCTTGCGATAGTGAAAGCGCACGAAAACGGAGTGCCTTCGGTAACCTGATATGGTTTTTCTATTGTGGTAAGTATGCACGCGTATTAGGGAAAGGAGCGCTGCACAGCGTAAGTTCGTTTTTAAACTAAAGCTTTCTTCTGTGAAGCGCGGCATTGGAAAGTGAGGATAAACTCATGGGAGCTTCAGGTACGTATGCGCGTATAGTATTTTCCTTCACCTTTAATTCTGTAATGTTCGTTATTTAACCATGGTACCTTTGTCTTGCAAGCTTCGGAGGTGGGAAAATCTCGGAATGTTGCTGCGGCTGCGGACAAAGGCTGTTGACTGACCTGTGAACTACGATGGAAGAAATCTTGTGTTGGAGGACTGCGGCTGCGGATACTTTGGTCAGGTAACACTAGTTTGTAGTCTGTAGATATTCTGTGAGTGGTTCAGATTAATAACCTTACTTTGCTTTTATTCTGTAGGTTCTGTGAGCTGAGTGCCGGTAGCGAAGCGCGTGTTACTGCAGAGGTGGGGCTTATATAGCCATCAATGCCCAATGTCTTGTTCTCTATTATAACTTATCAGTGACCCACAGGGCTGCCATTTTAGGGATATTGGGATACTATTGAGTTTCTATGGAAGTCTATGGTTAATTTGATACTGTGGACTGTGAATGCCATGTTTGCCATGCTACAGCACATCTAGAGTCTACAGATCTATACAAAGAATCCCGGTTGGCCCGAACTCCTGAATCCAAACCAGAAACCCTGGAAGTGATCATGACACACACCCGAGCAGTGTACCGGACATGTCCCGCTACTATGGTCAGGCGAAGTCAGGCAATTGCCGAAAGTCACTCACACCTGCCTTCCATTGAACTTCCCCACACGATTAAAAGGCTGAGCATGAGAGCACACTCTGAGCGAGGCAAAGCACATGAAGGAACAGCAGTTTCGATTTGGCAGCTGAACGAGGGGAGAAAGACAACAAACCAGGAAGGGTTCACAAGGAGGGAAATACCCATGACCTTTTCAGCAAGAAACCGCTACGTTCAAGAAACCTTTGAGTCAGAAAGCATAAGGCCAGGAAACCAAACTGAACAATCCTGCATTGTGTGTCGGAGATACCAGAGGCCCTCCTGCTTAACTGACCAAGGCGGGGATGAGCAGCAGATGCTGTGGAATCATCCTTGGCTTCAAGAACAATGAAGTGCCAGAGAGATCAACAAAGCAGGGGAGTTGGGGAGATCGACACAAAACCGCACTGTGTTGAAGTCAAGGTTGCAAGCGGCAACATTGTATAACGAGCGTTGGAACCAACATTGTTAAACGCCTTTGATGAAAGACGCTCGTAAAGCTAAATGACCGATGAATCTTTGAACTTGAGAAGGAAAGATAGGATACCTTTGACAGTGTGGTCTGGCACTGGGAATGTGCTCAATTGAAGGTCTCTCTAAGGTGTCATGCCAAGAAGTGGTAGAAACGAAAGTAGAAGATTGATCAGTGAATCAAAGTGGTCCTGCAAAGGTTTAAGCAAAACCCATCGCACATTCAAAAGTCTTCGATTTTGATATCAAAAGGAAACCGTAGAAAGTGAAAATACATGGCCTGAGCCTGAACAAGGGAGACCAAATGTGAATATTGTGAACAAGGGATCATAGCCCGAACGAGGGAGATCTGTGGTCCGAGCTTGAACAGGGGTGACCAAGTGCAAACATTGTGGTAAAAAGGGGTCCAAGTCTGAAGGAGAGAGACCCATGATGAATATTGGTAGTGAGAACGTATGCGTGTGAAAATCCTGATGAGTAGAACTTTGATATTTGTTTGTTACAACAGGCCCTCTGCAGTAAGAGACTGTTATTGGAAAAGAGGCTCTGGCAGAAGGCCTTGATACTGTCGCTTTGAACTGTATCCCCACAGCAGAGAAGCCAGAGTTTGTGTAAACTTCAAATGTGCCGCCTTCTCCCGTGCTGAAAACGTGGGGAAGGGAACCCAACTGCTCAACTGTCCTGACATATTATTTCTTGAACACTTTTCGTTTTGCATACCCAATTGTCCCACACCCTTTTGTATTTAGAAGTAAGGATTGACAACAGGTTTATTAGTATAGGCTCTTTATTTGACAGAGACTTGACTTGGACTGTGTTATTATTATTTGATGTTCGTAGCTTGCTCCGATCCTTAGATTTAAGATTTGAAAGGCGTTCAATCAACCCATTGAACTTCAATAAACACAATCTTGAACTGTGATCGCTTGTGTCTGTCTTCACTGTTTGATACCAAGCCTTCTTTATACAAAGGAGTTGTTCGCTTTGCGTGCAGGGGTGGGTGAAGAGGATCTAACTTGCAGATATTGTATTGCGAAAAACAGGCAGAGAAGGCAGGTTTGGTGGCCGAGCTGGAATGAGTGATATCTGCAGCTGAAAGTTGGCCATGGGGACGGAACTGCTCCTCAGCGAGTTGGGCAGCCGCTTCTTCGCAGATAACCTGCTCAGCAGCAAAGACTGGGGTGAGCGACCATAGACAGGGAAGGGGCAGAGCGCCCCCGGAGACTATATGGAAGGGCAAGAAGCCATAGAAAGGCCCTATGGTTGGCATTGGGATGTGATGGGTCCAAAGGTGGCCGCACAGATGGGGCCTGTGGGTAACCATGGAGATGCGGGAGCGTGCAAAGGTGACCACAGAAAGCCCCTGTCTTGGCTGGGGTATCCAGAGATCTAGATTAATCTGGCTTATCTCACCATAGAAACGTTTTAGATCATGCATCCCACAGTAGCCATGAAGAAGGTGCCTAAAATGTGTTTACGCCTCTCCCTTAGCTGTACGATGCAGGGCACGTGGGGGGTGTGCATGTCTTTTTTAGGACTTAAAAGCACTGTTGGCGCAGGATCCGGCCAGTTTGTGTGTGTGTTTAAATAACACAGAGTATGGGTTCTAGAACGTAGTGGAGCGTTCATTACTTATTTTTGATAGCATGTGCCACACTCAGATAGAATTGTGAAAGTGTCATGCCTGTGCCATGGGCGCATCCATTTACGCTCAATTTGGACTATATGTTTATCATTTATTTACAACAAACTCTTGGATCCATCTATATTTACTTTGGGAACTTTATTTCCCATTTGCAAGACTTTGGTGCTTTATTATTATTTCCAACAAACTACGCATACCATAATGCACCTG
Organism: Ambystoma mexicanum; assembly: GCF_040938575.1. NCBI lineage: Eukaryota > Metazoa > Chordata > Amphibia > Caudata > Ambystomatidae > Ambystoma > Ambystoma mexicanum. The sequence goes on from NC_090929.1 coordinate 1,096,829,879, forward strand.
GCTACAAGCATCGATTCCTGGCTATTCCTATTGGTTATCAAAGGAACTACACCCCCCAGAAGCCCTAGAGACTTGCCCTGCTTCCACCAGCCCAGGAACAGAAAGGGAGGTGGCCGATTGCCTGCAGGTGTGCTTAGCCAGGTGCAACCAATTAGCCTGCCTCTGTGCTGGGCTAGGCAGTATAAAGGCTGCTGCCTGCAGTGGCTCAGCCTCTTGCATCTGAGAGTCCTTCCTCCACCTTTCGCGTCTTCCTACGGATCTTGTATGCTGTTTACCTTCACTCCTGCTTGGACCCTGCCTTGTTGCTTGCTCCACCCTGCTGCCTCCAGCCATAGCTTTCCAGGCTCCCTGCCTCACAGCCCTGCTCCTCTGGGCTCTCCACACTGCAGCTGATCACGCTCTGCTGCCTTCCAGCCTCCGCCCTTGCCCTGCCAGGCTCTCCACATTGCAGCCGATCAGGCTCTGCTGCCTTCCAGCCTCCGCCCTTGCCCTGCCGGGCTCTCCACATTGCAGCCGATCACGCTCTGCTGCCTTCCAGCCTCCGCCCTTGCCCTGCCGGGCTCTCCACATTGCAGCCGATCACGCTCTGCTGCCTTCCAGCCTCTGCCCTTGCCCTGCCGGGCTCTCCACATTGCAGCCGATCACGCTCTGCTGCCTTCCAGCCTCCGCCCTTGCCCTGCCGGGCTCTCCACATTGCAGCCGATCACGCTCTGCTGCCTTCCAGCCTCCGCCTTTGCCCTGCAGGCCCTCTACATTGCAGCTGATCACGCTCTGCTACTTTCCAGCCTCAGCCCTTGTCCTCTGGGGCTCCCTGCTCTGCAGCCTACCTCACTCTGGCTACCTACAGCCCTTGTCCTCTGGGCCTTCCTACTTTGCAGCTTATCACGCTCCGCTGCCTACTACCTACCTTTTCCGCTGGGTTCTCGGCCTAGCAGCCCTCTACAGTCCTCTGCTACCTTCTACGTTCAGCGGCCCTGTCCCTCAGGGTTCACTCCTTACTGCCCGGCCCTTACGGGATCCTTGCCGTGCAGTCTGCTTTACTCTGCTGCCCTAAGCCCTTTTCCTCTGGGCGTTCTACCTTACAGTCCTACTCCTGTGGGCTTACTCATTGCTTTCCTGCTCCTCTGAGCTCTCAACCTTGTTCCTTACTGTCCTCTGCTATCCTATCCTGTTACACGACTTTCCTTTCATTTCCTTCTGCTAGTTTGCTATCACCTCCTTTTCTGGATTTGTCTGTAGTATCTTCTCTTGTACTGTTTGTAGACCCTTTTGTACAGAGCTTGTCTGTTGGTTCCCATCAGTCAACCTCTGCCCCTTCCCTTGTCCTGTTTCTACATTACAGACACCCAGAGCTGCTGTTCCAAGTCATGGGCAAACAGCGTGGGCCTCTGTTATAGCAAACTGTGCAGAAGGCTAGAGTATTTCCAAGGTTCGTGGAATACTCTTTTCCTATATCTGCATACACCCCAAGAGGGTATTCATTCTGTATCTTTTCCCTTGCTACTCTTGCTTACTCTTCGTTCTCTTTCCTTTCCGCTGTGTGTGTTCTTATCTGTCCACTTTATTTGGCACAACCACCCAAACCCTTTCTGGGTGTCCTGTGCCACTCTTTATAGAGTGCCATTCCTGACAGAATGCAAGAGCCAAAAATGTCTTGTTCCATAGGCCGGAAAGGCACACACAGAACAAAGATGCTTTCCTTTCGGGTTAAGAAACCTTTGCATAAACCTATGGTTTACCTAAAGACAGCAAACAAGAACCTTAGTCTAAAGGACAGTCTCGCCTCAGTAAACAAAGATTTACAAGCACGGTACTATACTCACTGGCTAGCTGACCCTTCTTCCATGTACAATTATTATGACATTTGCGACTATGACCCGCAGTTCTTATCTGTTGCAGAGCTACAGCAAGATAATGAATTCTTACAGATCTTGTTCAACCAAACAGTGAAAAACACTCCTGCGTCTTCTGACAAGCCTTCTAACACCGCAACAGCCAAGGATATAGCACTCGTTGTGGGAGACTCTAAACCAGAATACGCTGTTGCCAGAGTGATATGCGCAAGATCAGCTTGGCAAGCTCCCCAGAATGCTGGAAACCCTTATTTGACAGGACAAGGCAGTCATTATCCTGAGGTTTGTGCATCTGGTCCTGGGTACAAAAGACCTATACTAACCATCGGTTGTCTTAATGCTTCCACAGTATCTACTAACCACAATAACCCTAAGGTCAGTCTTCCCATTGCTACAACCGAATTTTCTGCCACACCAGCTTCTGAAGCTTTAGATCAAACTAATGATACTTACCTGCTACACGAACAACTCCTACGCCTTAAAAGAAAGACCGAAGACCTCTATGATGACTTTGTTTATTTGCATTATAAGAATCTTATGAAGGGACACAAGTCACCAGACCATCTGACACTATGTCCAACACCTGACATCTTATCTTTAGAGATCGACATGATAAGGCCTGGAATTGCCATACAGAAAAGTATACAAACTTATACCAAGCAGATGGAAGACCTAAATATAGCATATGTATCCCTTCTAAAGACTGACACAGCTCTTTCACCTTCCAGCCACAGAAACTCAGGTTGTTGTACTGACAGAAAAGAATTAACTCCTCCGGTGGGTCAAATCACGCACACAGCCATTACACCACAAAACAAGGGTGGTCTTCTGATTGGAAATCCCTCTGAGTCAAAGGATGGTTCCGCCCTCACCCTTGCCTATTGTCCAGTACTCACACTTACAACCTCTTCTGAAATGACAATGGCAGCTGAAGAGACTGGCGCAGTTCACACCGAGCATGCTGAGTTGGCAAGCGGGGCTTGCCAAAGTGTGGCTGTGCTATCAGACAACACTCTTGAGCAATCAACATCTTCAGTTTCTTCGATACCCCCTGAATCGCCAGTGGTTGTGGTACCCGATCTACCAGTAGTTGCAACACCTGAACTGTCTGTAGCTGCTACAGCACCCGAACTTCCAACTGCAATTCATGATCTTCCTGCTGCTGTGGTTCCTAAACTCCCTGCCACATTTGAGACTCCTCAAGTCTCTGCTGCAAATCTTGAGGTTACTATAGCTACTGTGATTCCTGAAGCTACTGCTAATTCTGATGCTCCCGATGCCCAGATTTCTACTTCCTTCGCAGCTGTGCTCGCTGCAGCAGAATCCTCTACTACACAACCTGATCCCTCAGCACCTTTTCTTCCTGATCCTACATCCGCCATGCTAACTGTTGCAAAGTCAGCGAAGGGTTTTCCTGTTAAGACTACTGCTCCAGTTGTTCCTGCTGGTGTACCTATAGCACTAAGACTGCCAGACTCTACTCTAACAGTCTCAGGTGCGTTCCAGCCCGCTGGCTCTCTCATGACACCCACACACCCAGTTGCTACAGCCTTGATACTCTCTACAGCCATTCAAGATCTCACTGATGCTGTTACCTCTGAACTGTCTACTAATCATGGGAAAACCGCTGCTGTGACTCCTGAACTCTCTGCGGCTAACCCTAACGTTGTCATTGCTGCTCCGGATGTCTTGGAAAGCCTTCCTAAAGCTACCAACTCTGCTGTACCTATGACTCCACTTTCCAGCACCATATTGTTGCCCGTCAAAGCAAAATCTATCATGGAGCCTGCAGCAGTTTTTCGCAGTTCCTCTCTTCATGCACACACAGTTGGGGTCTGTGTTCCAAAGACTTCGTCTATTCTGATTTCTACATCAAAAGTTCAGAACTTTGGTACTATCTCCGTCATTCAAGACTCTCACCTTGCAACCCGTTTCTGGTGCTTCATGATGTGCCTTTTTGGAGTAAGACTCTTGTACGGTGTGACAGACATTCTTCCTATAGGTCGGTCTTCAGGGAGCCTGGAGAGGGGCATACTGTCATGCCTGTGCCATGGGCGCATCCATTTACGCTCAATTTGGACTATATGTTTATCATTTATTTACAACAGACTCTTGGATCCATCTATATTTACTTTGGGAACTTTATTTCCCATTTGCTAGACTTTGGTGCTTTATTATTATTTCCAACAAACTATGCATACCATAATGCACCTGGCTACAAGCATCGATTCCTGGCTGTTCCTATTGGTTATCAAAGGAACTACACCCCCCAGAAGCCCTAGAGACTTGCCCTGCTTCCACCAGCCCAGGAACAGAAAGGGAGGTGGCCGATTGCCTGCAGGTGTGCTTAGCCAGGTGCAACCAATTAGCCTGCCTCTGTGCTGGGCTAGGCAGTATAAAGGCTGCTGCCTGCAGTGGCTCAGCCTCTTGCATCTGAGAGTCCTTCCTCCACCTTTCGCGTCTTCCTACGGATCTTGTATGCTGTTTACCTTCACTCCTGCTTGGACCCTGCCTTGTTGCTTGCTCCACCCTGCTGCCTCCAGCCATAGCTTTCCAGGCTCCCTGCCTCACAGCCCTGCTCCTCTGGGCTCTCCACACTGCAGCTGATCACGCTCTGCTGCCTTCCAGCCTCCGCCCTTGCCCTGCCGGACTCTCCACATTGCAGCCGATCAGGCTCTGCTGCCTTCCAGCCTCCGCCCTTGCTCTGCCGGGCTCTCCACATTGCAGCCGATCACGCTCTGCTGCCTTCCAGCCTCCGCCCTTGCCCTGCCGGGCTCTCCACATTGCAGCCGATCACGCTCTGCTGCCTTCCAGCCTCTGCCCTTGCCCTGCCGGGCTCTCCACATTGCAGCCGATCACGCTCTGCTGCCTTCCAGCCTCCGCCCTTGCCCTGCCGGGCTCTCCACATTGCAGCCGATCACGCTCTGCTGCCTTCCGGCCTCCGCCCTTGCCCTGCGGGCCCTCTACATTGCAGCTGATCACGCTCTGCTGCTTTCCAGCCTCAGCCCTTGTCCTCTGGGGCTCCCTGCTCTGCAGCCTACCTCACTCTGGCTACCTACAGCCCTTGTCCTCTGGGCCTTCCTACTTTGCAGCTTATCACGCTCCGCTGCCTACTACCTACCTTTTCCGCTGGGTTCTCGGCCTAGCAGCCCTCTACAGTCCTCTGCTACCTTCTACGTTCAGCGGCCCTGTCCCTCAGGGTTCACTCCTTACTGCCCGGCCCTTACGGGATCCTTGCCGTGCAGTCTGCTTTACTCTGCTGCCCTAAGCCCTTTTCCTCTGGGCGTTCTACCTTACAGTCCTACTCCTGTGGGCTTACTCATTGCTTTCCTGCTCCTCTGAGCTCTCAACCTTGTTCCTTACTGTCCTCTGCTATCCTATCCTGTTACACGACTTTCCTTTCATTTCCTTCTGCTAGTTTGCTATCACCTCCTTTTCTGGATTTGTCTGTAGTATCTTCTCTTGTACTGTTTGTAGACCCTTTTGTACAGAGCTTGTCTGTTGGTTCCCATCAGTCAACCTCTGCCCCTTCCCTCGTCCTGTTTCTACATTACAGACACCCAGAGCTGCTGTTCCAAGTCATGGGCAAACAGCGTGGGCCTCTGTTATAGCAAACTGTGCAGAAGGCTAGAGTATTTCCAAGGTTCGTGGAATACTCTTTTCCTATATCTGCATACACCGCAAGAGGGTATTCATTCTGTATCTTTTCCCTTGCTACTCTTGCTTACTCTTCGTTCTCTTTCCTTTCCGCTGTGTGTGTTCTTATCTGTCCACTTTATTTGGCACAACCACCCAAACCCTTTCTGGGTGTCCTGTGCCACTCTTTATAGAGTGCCATTCCTGACAGAAAGATAGCTTGTGCCACACTTAGACGGAATCCTGTCGCTATATATATGTACCTCACTATGTACGTCCCCACTGTCCTGCTTACGTGGCTAGTCTCAGGCGCTTCTACTGATAGCAACCATATCACACCACTACGCCTACTCTCTTATATACACCAGATAATTCGGCTTAGCTGTTCACATACAAACACGACTCCATGATCACCTCATCACCCTAAATAAAAACACAGCTAGCTGAAGCACATTCTGGCTAGCTTAGGTGTCCCTCAGGGCTAACGCAGCCAGAGCCCTGTCTGGATGTTCACCCACGAGACTGAACACATCCAACTGATTTCCTCAGCACCACACCTATCGCTAAGAAGCAGCTACAATCCAACAACTACACCAGCTGTGCACATATCCGGTGATCCAACGCACCATAAGACTCTCTCTCTCTCTACTGACTAGAACTACGGTTCCCGAGGGCGTTCAACCTACCAGCACTTTGAGATCATACCAGTGATACATAAGGCGCTATATAAATGCCAAATAACATAACATAATAAAAAAGAGCAGGAAATCTTACAGCACCTTTTGTTGTCCTGCACTGGACTAACGTCCTTAAGAACAACATACCTGGCAATTTTGTTGCAAAACTTAGCAATTTACCCATAGAGTGATGGCGGGTTGCTCTAATTAGTGGAGAGAGCACTCACTTAGTTGTAGCAACTATAAAATTATTAGATCAAATATTTTTCAAGAAAGTGCAATGGTGTAAACTATCTAAATTGTAGAGAAGTGTATTGTGTTTTCGCTTTTGATACTCCGTAGTTGTGAAACTAATACGACGATGCACTGTAATCAACATGCTTTTCTTTTAAACTTGAAATGATGTGGTTATACATTACTGAAAGGTTTGTAATAAACCACATGCAAATAAATATAAAAATAAATGAATATAAAGCCATTTCGGCTTAAAAATAGGCTGACATTTCAAAGTGTAGCATCTTAAAATGTGTCTGGCATTCTGATTGGGTGGTGACCTGTCCCTGGGCATACTACTAGAGGACATCTTAGAAAATGTGCCCACACTAGTGTATGTTAGTACAGGATGCATAGCATGGTAGCAATGTGAGTAGATGAAGTGAGGGCAGTGATGGGGTGATACATGTGTGTCTGATGTATTTATAATAATTATACACAAAGCCTATTTGTGGAAATATTATTCTGCTGAATATTTGCAAACATCTAAGATGACATCAAATGAGGTATACAGATGAAAGGATACGTTGGGAAAGAAGAACAAGTGGCTAAAATGGAGGGGGCACTGCACTGTGACATAATGCATTATTACTGGGTGGGTGACACTATTGCACATTGTGTCTTCTTAGCTCAAAATACACAGTGCTCATGATTTGAGCAAGGACATTTGACAACATAAACCCTACACACTGGAAACATGCTCAATGCTGAATTCCTGCTTGTATCGCCTGCATACAAATAACAGTGTTAGGTTGCCTTATTGAAGTGGGTTCATGGGACATTGTCAAGGCCTCGGCCTTGTCAACAGGGGTTGAGCACCAGTTTCGGGGGAAGGTGGTAAGGGCAGGGAGGAATCCAGAGCCAGCTCCACCAGTCCGGACGTCAATTTCTGTTTCTCCCCCTTTATGTGCCAGCATGCGTCTTTGCAAACCCTTATCTCCAGTCCTGCATCACGGTGCGTATACTCATCTGTGGTTTCTGTCGATTTCAGATACATCCAAGCCAAAGAAGAGCGACAGTAGAGAAGTCTCGGGAGGCTAGCTCAGGGGCAATGTGCTCGCCTTGGAAGCAAGATGACATGGGGGACCACAGGTTCGATCCCGGGTCGCAAATCATATATAAGTGAAACCCAAGGTCAGCCACTTACACACTGAACAAACAGAATGAAACAACAAGCATAATCACAGCACTGCAGAGGCCCGATCACAGCAGATCTCACTCTCTCTCTCTGATAAGAGAGAGCGAGACAGAGACGCATGCTGCAGCCACTCAACACTTCAGTGTGGCAACGCACAGCACGAGACTGGCAGAGTATGTTGCCAATCCCACACCAGAATGCAATGGCCCCCTGGACAAGCAGGGACTAAGGGGGCCAGGGGGGGAGGGACCATTCCCCAAACGTAACCAAGATGGTCGCGGGATGCAGACCCAGGAACACAAACTGCAACATTGAATTTCCAATGCCATCATGTTCAATACTCAGAGCGAATGATTGGGGCTTTCCACTCGGCATACATTTCTTGGGAGAGGGAATACTGGCCCAGATTGGGTAGGGAAGATGGCAGCACATGGGGCGGGATACTGTAGGGGAGGATAGGTCAATAGGACCCCCCTCCCCACTACATATCCCACCCTGGTGAAGACTCATGACTCGTCGGCAGCCCACCGGCCCCCAGGCCCAGGCGGCAGGGCGGCTGCAGACCGACACGTGAGGCTGCACCACCACGTTATGTGGCAGAGTACAGACGCCATTTTGTACTAAGCCAACTCCATTTTGTTAAAAACGTCTAGATCTAACCCAGGCAGAGCTAGCGTGCACACTGAAAGCTGCAGCCTGACCGCCACTCGACCGCGCTCACAGAGGCCCACACTTCCCCCACTCACTGCCGCATGGCAGATCCGCTGAGGACTCGTTAACGAGCTACCAGACACAAACAAACAACAAAATAAAACACTGTAGCTGTTAACCTTCCGCAGTACATCATTGCCCAGCCATGAACGGGAACATTAGGAAGTAACTGAAACCAGCCCAAAACCTGCATGCCCTAACCCTGTACCAAGCCCCCAGCGTTAGACTGTGTGGCGCCCCACACCCCTACCTACCCCGAGAACTCTTGTAATATGTAGAAACCATTTATGTAATATATGTCGTGTTGACTAATGTTCGCTGCTAATGTGAAGAAGAATGGGTAAAGAGTAATATGCAACTGATATTGTTTATAATGTGAAGATGTATGAAGACTGGCTAACTGATGACAATATGCAATAAATATGTTGCTCTCTTTACACATACACCTGCCTAACACTACCTCATGTTCGTATGTCAACTATGGATGTGAATTGTTGTGCTAAAAGGTATGGCTCCCAGTTAGTATCTCTTCAGATGCATACAAGACATCTTAAAGACCCCACGTCTTGTTATTCGCCCCTCACCCAAGGGGACAGTACACCGCCTTGTGCAGGATGCTGCGCACAGAGATGCAAGGCCATCTCCCCCTCCTCCCGCCCAGGCCCTCCAGAGATAGCTGGTGTTTGAACAGCACAGCCTCGCCTCCCCTCCCGACCCTGCTGGACCCATTTCAAGCATCCGCCTCCCCCATGTCAGAGGCCGCCACAGCCCGACTCCATGACTTATGAGCAATCTAGTCCTAAATCCCACCATCTCTCAGGCACCAGTTACATGCTCCCCACGGGCCAGTGGTATCGCCGCCGACCCCAAGTTAATGGCCCTGAAAAGGGGGACACCCACCCTTGTACTAACAGATCGTAATACCATCCCTCACCAAATCTAACAAGACAGGGTGATCGAGTAACCCCTCCCATGCCCCTGACCATGCACATGGGACTAGCCTGTTTGTACCGAAGGTATCTTTATAACTGATGTATTGGGACACTTCCTATTGCATATCAATGTTCCTGCCTGCCTATTGATTTAAGGTCAGTGCTACAAGAGTTATAACCCAACGGAAGCATGAAGTGTAACGAATGGGTGTGAATGTGTGGCCACAAGGGTAAATGTCGGTTTAGTTACCAATCATCACTACAAGGCATGTCCGGCCCGGCACCCCACCCCGATGAGCCCAGCTGACCTTTCAACTCCACGTGGCACTGCACCAACGTCCACCAATCCTGAAGGAGCAACTATCTACAATGTATACCCCCTAGACATCACCACCCAATCCCCACGATTATGTGCCCCCTATAGCTTGTGTCACCCATGACGTTGTTCTGTAAATAAGTAGGCCTGTCTTTGCTATTGTCAGACAGAGCGCTCTCGGAGTTTGCAGAGTCCTTTGCATGCCCTTTATTGATTTAGATAAAAACCCTTTTGATCTCACCCGCACTTGGTCTGGGTCTCATTTCCTCCTGGGGTGTGTCCTTCATTGCCTCTCACTAAGAGGGGTGCGTTTCTGGGGACGCTTACATTCAGGGGTGACCCCATAGACGTGATTTGTTTTTTAATTTCTTAAACTGTCCCCTTGGCATGAGATGGCCCCGGCGGTCGCAGTGGAGATGCACGGCGTGCCCGCTCAACAGAGCCACCCACCTACGGCAACTGGTATGCAGAGACGTGCGCACGCAGTTAGGGCGAGAGGGTACAGGTCCCGTTTGAAAAAACCCTTAGTACCACTCGCCGGAGCCGGGTGGGGCCATTGAGTGCGAGGCCACGCCGCTTGGACGAAGCAAGTCCGGAGAGTCTCGGATCAAGACGGGCACGTGAGTATTAAGTGCGAGAGATACTAAAAGGAGAAAAAATCGAGAGGGCAAGGGGAAATAAGTCGGGGATATAGAGGGGACTTTTAACTTCTAATACTTTCTCTTTCTTTGCATATGGCCATTAGGATACAAAAGTGAAAAAGGGAAGAGAGGACGGGAACCTAACTCTGCAAGGGGGTAGAAGGCGGCGCCGCGTAGTGCTATCTCAACTAGTGCTGGGAATAAGTAAAAACTGTGAAAAAATAAATTAAGGGTGTCTAAGTGAAGAGACACGGAAAATACATTAGAACTAGCTTTTCTTTTTCTTATTCCTCTTATCTGGGGTAAAATAAGGTCCGCATTAAAAAAAAAAATGAAGAATATATATATAAATAAAAGAAGCTGTGTGAGGGTTAGAGGGGGTCGCCGTAGAAGGCGAAGGGCAAGGCAGGGAGGGTAAATGCTATGTGTGTATGCTGAGGTATGATGAATGTCTGTTGTGTGTTGTGCACATCGTGTGTTTATGGTTTTTTGCAATCAATTGTCTCTATATAATAATACTGATTTAAGAGCTTTCCAGGGGGTGCGGTCAATGTAAGTGTGACCTGGTAAGATTTGACAAAGCAATGTCTTTTGTTGAGTAAAGGTATAAATCGATTATTAGAACCTGAAAGTGATTAGAGCCCCAGGCACACAGTTATACACGCATAGTGATAGAAGAGATTGACTCAAGAGAATGGAGTAACACAGGTCTAAGCATGGGAGCGGAGACACCCTTAGCACACATTTGTAAAAGTTTACCGGGACATGCGGAAAGAATAACCAAATACCATGACCAGTGGGTCACGGAACTGAAGGGGGAGGGTCTACCCCAGGTTTGGCCACAAGGAGGGTCCTTTGATAAAAGCGTTCTGGACATGGTAGCCACCTGCATATTCCTAAAATACAAAGGAAAACATTTTCATAACAGGAGGGAGATACTAGATCTGTGGTGATTATTCTAGGAAATACCTCCACCAAAGAAAATAGACACCACACTCGATCAACCTGCCCTCACGGCTACCCCATGAGCAAGAGCAGAGGGTGGTAAGGAGGACGGGGGGAAAGAGGGAGTGATAGAGGTGACCCGATTGTACCCACTCCTGAATAAGCCCCCACCTGCTGAAGGATATAGTGATCCCACATACGTGCCCACTAGTACCCCTGCCCCCACAGCACGGCCAACAGCACCACCACCATATGATTGCCCCCGATCAAATGGACAGGTGAGTACCCCTTCAGTAAACATATGTTAGTTAACAGAAGACTTAATCGCCAGGCTCTCGATAGCCAGAGAAGAGTTGTCGAGAATACAAAGCATATGTGAATAAGGTGCGCCCGGTACGACAAGGTCAGAGCGACTGTCCCGATCACACACCATAGATAAGTCAAATGAGGAAGGGTGGAAAAAAGGGGAGATACTATTCAGGATACAAGAGGAGCCCACCCAGATAGTAGAACTGGGAGCGAACAATACCGGAGGAAGTGTGGAAGGAGGAGAAGTGGAAGGTGATGGGAGAGAAGAGCTATGGTGTGACATAGAAAAAGACGAGCAGGAAGCTGGGAGATTGGGAATGGCTGCAGGAGGAAGTTTAGTGAAGTTCGGGGAGACACCGCTGGGGAGGGCAATGGAACAGGAGTGGACAGAGAGAGTAAGGAACAGGATGGGAAGGATAGCTATGGTGGGAAAGAGAGGAACAAAGGTGAGTATTGGAAAAGGAAGTAAGGGACGATTACAACTCCCACTAATACATTGGGGAGCGGGAAGACCAAATTATATACCCTGGGCACAGGTGGATAAGGCAAACTTACTAAAATCACTGCCCCCGCAATCAGGAGGAGCTAGCAAGTGGATATATGCCTTTGAGAAACACACCGCAGGAGTGCCCCTGACCATAGGAGATGTTAAAGGTTTACTTGTGTCAGCAGTAGGTGACCAATCAGATCGGGGATGGGTAAAAGCAGGTTTCCCGGGAATAACATTGGATAGTGACAGACATGATGGCGCTGCCTTCAATACAGTGCGTGCGCGCGTGTGGGACGCGTTAAGGGAAACATTCCCAGACACGCCAGATTTACAGTCAGTAATGCAATGCACTATGAACAATGGGGAAGAAGTTATGGATTACATTTTTCGAGTACGGGAGATGTGGAGAGCTAAAATGGGTACACCATGTGACCAGTCATACTCGTTATTTTACTTCATGATAAAGAGGGGGCTCCCAAAAGAAGTGCAAAAATCGCTTGACAAAATAGCAGCGATTGAAGTGAAAGCATGGCCAGAGATACAGAGCATAATAGTGCACCATTGCAAAAGAATCAAAGAGAGGGAGAAGGAGGTAGCACAAAAAAGGCTGGCAGATGAGGCCAAGCTAGTACAAATGAAACAGGTGAAGGTCGCTGCAGCTGTAGCAGCACTCCCACATGATAGAGACACGGAGGAGGAGGAGGGACTGGTAGCGATAACGGGGGCGGATGGCTGCAAATTGGGCAGACAATGGGCAAAGACACTGGAATGGACAGGAGGATTACGGAGGGCAGCAGTGGCAAATGTGGCACCCCAACAACAGAAGAGGTGGATACAGAGGGCGACGAGGAGGTAGACAGGGATACAGAGGTAATGGCGGAAATGGGGGGCCGGGATCAAGAGGGGGACAAGGAAACTGTTGGAATTGCGGGAGGTGGGGACATTTCTCACGTGAGTGTAGAAGCAGACCCAACCCAGTTTACCAAGATGACCAATATTACGGGCACCCCCATCCGGGAAGCCCATACGGATTGCCCTGGGACAGGGGAAGAGAACAGGAAGACCAAAGGGGGCAAGAACAATACAGGGAATGACCACACAACGTTCAATAACACCCACAAAGTAGCGAGCACCTTCTCTACACACAAAACAACCCCTTCACCACAACATCAAATGGCACGCCTGCACCATATGGAAGAGTAGCAGTGGTTTCAGGTAATGTTTTCAGCCAGGGGGGTACAACTAGGCATCCGGCATAGGACAGTCCACAGAGAGCACTTGCGTGTCCAATCCTATCGACAACCTTCAATGCAAGCGAGGAACCATTGATAGGGGCAGAGATAGGAAATAAACAATTCATCTTTATGGTAGATTCGGGAGCTGAGAAGTCATGTTTAAGGCCGGTATCCGCTATCTAATCGTAAATTGGAGACGCAGGGGTTCTCTGGGGCGGTGGTCGAAGTTCTGTACACAGAAGATTTGGATGTAAACGTGGGGGGAAAAACAGTGAGGGCACCCCTATTGTATTACGAGCAATCCCCTGTTAACCTACTGGGGAGGGATCTACTAAGCAAGCTCAACTTGACTATTTCGTTCACCAAAAGAGGAGGAATAGTATGCTCCACCCCAGGAATGTGTCCAATGCGAGTGATGTTAGTGATATATTCACGAGCCACATGCCCAGAGGTGCGCGGCATACCAGTGAACCCAGACATGTTCCTCCATGGGTTAAAAACATTGGCCCGGGTGGTCCCAGAGTTGAGAAAACTGGAGTTGAGAGTGCCAGCAGAATTTGTTTACTCGCCCGATAGCCCGCCCCGAGATAATGCCAGGGACAGTGATGTCACTAGACATACATGCAGTACAAATCACAGCCAAAAGAATAGCTGTAATTGCAATGGACATACACGGCTGTGAGTGGCGTACAGTATTATGCATAAACGCCGACATTGCACTCCAAGATTTATCAGACGAGGAAATTTTCAAAGACTCAGACAGTGATGGAGAAATCATTATGGAAATAGCCATCCCTTGTGAAATAATGATACAGCATAGACAGGTGCCAGTACAGCTAATGGCGGTAGTGGGGGCCCCGCCTTCGTTCTTTAATGATGACATGCAGTCGGTGCCCTGGCAGTTGTGGACAACAGGTGCACATGACGTAGGACTGCTACACGGAGTCACACCAGTGAAGATAAACCTTAAGCCTGGAGCAATTCTGCCCCGGGTAAAACAATACCCCCTGTCCTGGGAAGCAGAAGCAGGAATAAAAGAAACAATAAATTCCCTACTCACACGGGATAATAGTACCCTCAAACTCCCCGTGTAACACATGTATTTACCCAATCAAAAAAGAAAAAGGAGGGGCCTGGAGGATGATCCAGGACCTACGCCCACTAAATGACGTCATTCAGAAAGAGTTCCCTTTTGGTCCGAAACCCTGCATCTATTCTATGCAGTATCCCAAAAGAAGCATCCCACTTCACAGTGGTGGATTTGAAAAATGCATTCTTTTCAATACCCCTCGCAGAAGAATGCAGATACCTGGCGGCATTCACCCTAGGGGGGAGGAGGTATGAACACTGTAGATTGCCCCAGGGTTATTGCGAAAGTCCCAGCATATTCAACAGAATATTGCATGAAGATCTTGGGAACATGACAGCAGACTGCACAATAATACAGTACGTGGATGATTTGTTGATCTGCAGCAAAAACGAGGAAGTATGTAGAAAATACTCCATTGCCCTTTTGACATTACTAGCCCAAAAGGGGTACAAAGTTGACAAAGAAAAGTTGCAATACTGTCAATGTGAAGTGCTGTACCTAGGGCAATTGATCTCAAAAGATGGCAAGAAAATAATTCCAGACAGAGTGGCAGCCATCTCGACCAAAAACAGTGAGAGACATGCAAAAATTCCTAGGTATGTGCAACTATTGCCGTGCATGGATTTTAGATTATGCAGCATACACACATCCTTTGCTTCAGGCACTCAAAGAAGCGCAAAAAGAAAATACAGAGATTCAGTGGGATGCAGAAGTGTGTGGCGCATTCACCTCACTCAAGGAACTCATATCGAGTGTGCCAGTACTCGCGAACCCAGATTATGAACGCAAGTTCTACCTGTTCTCACACTGTAAAGGGACACTCATGACAGCAGTTTTAACACAGAAGACATCATTGGGAGACAAGCCACTGGCATATTACAGTGGAACACTAGACGCTGTAATGCAGGGACACTTCGCATTCAAACAGGCCCTCGCAGCCGCGGTGTTCGCCATTGAAAAAAGTGCCACCATAGTAATGGGGTGCTCACTGACACTGTATGTAGAACATTCATTGTTTGCCATACTAGAGCGATCAAAAAGCACGTTAACCACACAGAGAGCCACTGCATATGAGATAATACTGTCAAGTGCCCCTATACATGTAGTGAGGTGCAAGGTAGTCAATCCCGCAAGATTCATCTCAGAACCATGCACTGTGGAGGATGTGCAAGCACATGACTGTGCAACATATCAGGGTGAGGAAAATGGAACAACTATAGTAAGTGAAAACGCACTGGCCGAAGGTGAGGTATTTTTTATAGACGGGTCAGCTTCCATAAATTCATAAACTGGAGAAAAGCATGTGGGGGTGGCAGTCGTGCGAATGGAAGAAGGTAAGTATGAGGTTCTAATACAACAGCGACTGCCCGCTAATTTTTCAGCAAAAGAAGCAGAACTGGTAGCACTAATTGAAGCGTCAAAGGGGTGCGCCGTGCCAATTTGCACAGATTCGGCATACATGGCCACAACAGTACACGGAGGGCTTGCCAGGTGGGGAAGGGGGTTCAACAGGACAGATGGTTCGCCCGTACAACATGCAGAACTGCTAAAGGAACTCATAGAAGCGTTGAAAGAACCCACCGTGGTAGCAATAGTAAAATGCAAGGCCCACACCAATAATACAGACTTTGTCTCTTTGGGAAACGCGGCAGCAGACACAGCCGCCAAAGAAGCGTCATATCTAACAAAAGAAAGAACACGTGAGTACTTAGTTTCGGAAAGAATCGGAGGACGATTTCCCAGACGTGTTCAATGCCATGCCAGTGTCTCAAATATTGGAATTACAGGAAGGGGCAACAGAGGACGAAAAGGAATTGTGGACAAAAAGGGGGTGCAGCCAGTCAGACACTGATTTATTATGGCGGCAAAACAACACAGGTAAGGTAGTTATGCCAACTAAGTTATTAGAAATAGCATTCCAGAAGCTACACTTCCCAGCGCACAATGCAAGACAACACATCGCTGCCGAGTTACAGGAACACTGGTTCATTCCGGGGTTACAGGAACAACTCCCCAAGCTAACAATGGAATGTACAACGTGCCAGATATACAATTCCAGAATGACTCTAAGGACACTGAGGGGAACGATACTCAAGCCTGTAGGTCCATTCAGAGAGCTGCATATAGGTTATGCAGACATGGGTGAAAGGTGCAATGGAGCAAGGTATATGATAGTGGTCGTTTGCCCCTTTTCATGATGGGTAGAGGCAGGTCCCTGTGCCCGGCCAGATGCCAAGTGCGCTGCAAAGTTTCTAGTTCAGGAAATATTCCCCCGCTGGGGAATTTGTGACGTAATTCGCTCTGACAATGGCACGCATTTTGTGAACGATCTCTTCAAAGAAGTAACATCAATGGTAGGAATAAAACACAAATTATGCTCGATTTATCACCCTCAAAGTAAATTGTGTTTCACTCTTAAGAAATTGTGTTTCACTCTTAAAAACTGGGTGCATTGTCTCCCCTTGGCTTTGTTCGAACTGAGAAATCAGCCCAGCAAAGACCACCATTTGTCACCACACGAGATTGTGACAGGGAGACGAATGCACACAGCACACTCCCCTCTCCGCAGACATTTGGATGCACACAGAAGCGCCACTGTACTAGGAGAAGAATTCAATGAATACCTGACAAAACTCACTAAGGCAGCCCCCCATGATAGCAAAACAACTCGCACCGCCATTCACAATTGAGGGGGCGAGTGAAAGAACTACGCCAGAACAAGGAAACCCCACAGGCCAGCTAGAACCAGGTGAGATGGTCTATGTCAGGAGTTTCGTTCGTAGGTGGAATGCTCCAAGATTTCATGGCCCATACGAAGTAGTGTTTTGCATGCCCACAGCGGTAAAAGTGAAGGGCTTGAGATATTGGATACATTTGACAGACGTCCGAAAAGCTTATGACAGTGTGGGACCAACAGAAGCTGCAGAGAGCCCTGATAGGGAAAACACGCAAGAATAGAGCAGTGTCTGTGAAAAAAAAAAAAAAACTTACGCACATAAGCATGCAGGGTTTACTGAATAACAAATGTATTATAACGATGTTTACAGCGAGAAGTAAAACATTATTGAATGAAAATGACATGTTTTTCTTCTCTCTCTCTATCTCCCCTTCCCTCTTCCTTTCGCCTTCCCCTCCCACCTCCCCAAACAGGCAGCCTGCAACAACTAGAAATAGGGACAATGGAAATGTTACTTTTGATTTACATACATATTCATATGAATGCGGTTTGACTGTCTGTGCAATTATATTTTTCACACTCATGTTTGGCCTGGTACTCTATTGGATAATAGCATTTATCTGTATTGAGATAAATGAGGGGGGAGGTAATGGAACCAACATGGAAAAAGCACGCAAACCGTTTAAGGGGGGTAATTATTTAATATGGGATGGTTTCCAGCTGGTATGGGGGTACGGCTCCCACCCAGACCAGGCAAAACATCAGAATGATACTAACAACAAGTCAATCACCCCTCCAGAGCCCCAACACAATGCAACAAATTTCAGTGTACATGAGCTAAACGACCGACATCCCTCTGTTATATCATGGCTGTATGACACCACTGCTACCCTGCCTACAACCACAACCGATCTTCCCATAGAAAAGGTTGACACCACAGAAAAGATGAAAGAAAATTCTGAAATGGCCAACAATTTTATGGCTCTGTACTCGGAGTGGGAGAAGGGGAGGTGGGGGAAAGGGAGTCCCTATTACATGCAGCCAGGAACGCGAAAACAATTCTTAAAAGCAGTAGAAGGAGGAGGGAGTTGGGTAGGAAGAGATATGACGAATACTCTGGCCTGGGACTAGATACAATAGAAGATCCCAGGCACCCACACCAGTCGAATAAATGGTATGCAGACATGAGCTCCACAGCTAAACGAACGACTAATGAAAGTTGCTACGTGTGCTCACTGATCCCCCATGCCTCAGGCACGCCTAAAGTTTTAATGCCACAAGAATTGCCTCTCGCAGATGCCCAATGTCTCCTCCATCTCACCCTGTGCAGAATTAAGAACACCTTCCAGGCACACACGGCATATTTTGAAATGCTGCAGAACAAGAAAACGTGCTACTCCAGAGCCAAAGGAGTGGTGTGTTTAAAAGAACCGTTCTTCATAATAAAGGGAACACTATTTTCGGAAAATAAATGGAAACAAGATGTGGTAACGTGCAAGACTGAAGCACTGCAAGGGCTACTGACCGAAAAGCTACAATGGATTGCGAAAACATGTACCACAGTCTGGTCAGAACATATAGCCAAATGGACCTGGGTGAGCGCTATAGAAAAACCATTCAAACTACAGAAAGAAATCTCAAATTAACTTTGCTTCTTGGGAGAAGGGAAAATCGACATGGGAAGAAACACGAACTGCAGTAAAAGCCTGATGATCCCAGATATGAAGAAAGGAACAGCAGCATTAATGGACACTTACTGGGTCTGTGGCAAACGGGTGTACATGCACCTCCCACTATACCTGGCGACACTGCACTCAGCTCTAATGGTAATACCGGAAAGTCACATCGGAGAAGGGGGCCGGACGATGCCCCAAGCAGCAGCCAGCGCCCCACCCACTGAAGAGCCACCACTGTATGCCCTGTCAGAAGGGAACGCCGAAGGAATCATATACAGAAAACGGAGGTCGTCAAACTACATATCAAGGGGCTCCTCAGAACTCTTGGCACAGATCCCAGACAGGTACAGGTTGCTCAGATCAGCCGAAACCTTCTTCGCCTCCCACCATCCCAAGCATTCAGGCATGGACAAATGCAAAGTGGCTGCAGATAACACGGTGGGAGCTGATCCAATTGGCTAACGACACTAAAGAAGGGTTCAATGTGATCAAGGTGGAGCTAAGGGCTCTGAGACTAATGACAATGCAAAACAGGTATGTCCTAGACCTGTTGACGGCGATGGATGGAGGTGTTTGCCGAAAAATGGGAAGTGCCTGTTGCACTTTTGTACCTTCTGAATATGCTGATAATGGGACCCTATCGCACGTCATCGCTGCAGTGCACAATTTAGGGGAACGCATGAAGAAAGAAGGTGGTGCAGAATCAAGCACATGGTTCGACAACATTTTTTCATGGGTGCCATTGTGGATGGGGCTCACGATGAAACTACTGATGCCCCTCATCATGTTTTTGCTTGTGATTTTTTGTGTGTGCCAGCTGGGTCTTCGATGCTGCGCAGACGCAGTACCAAATGGAACAATGATGATGGTGACAATGGGCAGTGCCAGAGGAGGGGCACAAATACAACAGGAAGCACACCTACAAACTGGTGAGGAGTCAGAACCCAAGTTTAGAATGGTACCCATATATTATGACGGGGATATAGTGGATAGGTTATATCATACCACAATAAAAGAGCCCTTGGAACTAGAATGGTACACAGAGGTATGGGTGGACCTGGAGGAAGATGGGGCATATATATATATGACCTGCACACCAGATGAGTATGCCAGAAGGGGGGAAAGCCTCCGGGGGGTTTGCAGGGCTTGGATGCCAATAAAAGGAACACCGGCCTGGGAGGAGGCAGTGTTAGCTGAGAAGGAGCATGAGCAGTTGGGGGAGCTAAGGTATTCGTTACTTAAGTAACAAAAGGGGGAAATGTAGGGGAGGATAGGTCAATAGGATCCCCCTCCCCACTACATCTCCCACCCTGGTGAAGACTCATGACTCGTCGGCAGCCCACCGGCCCCCGGTCCCAGGCGGCAGGGCGGTTGCAGACCGACACGTGAGGCTGCAAAGCCATGTTATGTGGCAGAGTACAGATGCCATCTTGTACTAAGCCAACTCCATTTTGTTAGAAACTTCTAGATCTAACCCAGGCAGAGCTAGCGTGCACACTGAAAGCTGCAGCTTGACCCCCACTGGACTGCACTCACAGAGGCCCACACTTCCCCCACTCCTTGTTCTCACGAGCTACCAGACACGAACAAACAACAAAATAAAACACTGTAGCTGTTAACCTTCCGCAGTACATCATTGCCCCAGCCATGAAAGGGAACATTAGGAAGTAACTGAAACCAGCCCAAAACCTGCATGCCCTGACCCTGTACCAAGCCCCCAGCGTTAGACTGTGTGGTGCCACACACCCCTGCCTACCCCGAGAACTCTTTTTAATATGTAGAAACCATGTATGTAATATATGTTTTGTTGACTAACGTTCGCTGCTAACGTGAAGAAGAATGGGTAAAGAGTAATATGCAACTGATATTGTTAATAAAGTGAAGATGTATGAAAACTGGCTAACTGATGACAATATGCAATAAATATGTTGCTCTCTTTACACATACACCTGCCTAACACTACCTCATGTTTGTATGTCAACTATAGATGTGAATTGTTGTGCTAAAAGGTATGGCTCCCAGTTAGTATCCCTTCAGAGGAAAATACATACAAGACATCTTAGAGACCCCAAGTGTTGTTATTCGCCCCTCACCCAAGGGACAGTACACTGCCTTGTGCAGGATGCCGCGCAGAGAGATGCAAGGCCATCTCCCCCTCCTCACGCCCAGGCCCTCCAGAGATAGCTGGTGTTCGAACAGCACAGCCTCGCCTCCCCTCCCGACCCTGCTGGACCCATTTCAAGCATCCGCCTCCCCCATGTCAGAGGCCGCCACAGCCTGACTCCATGACTTACAAGCTACCTGGTCCTAAATCCCACTGTCTCTCAGGCACCAGTTACATGCTCCCCACGGGCCAGTGGTATCTCCGCCGACCCCAAGTTAATGGCCCTGAAAAGGGGGGCGCCCACCCTTGTACTAACAGATCGTAATACCATCCCTCACCGAATTTAACAAGACAGGGTGACCGAGTAACCCCTCCCATGCCCCTGACCATGCACATGGGACTAGCCTGTTTGTACCGAAGGTATCTTTATAACTGATGTATTGGGACACTTCCTATTGCATATCAATGTTCCTGCCTGCCTATTGATTTAAGGTCAGTGCTACAAGAGTTATAAGCCAACGGAAGCATGAAGTGTAACAAATGGGTGTGAATGTGTGGCCACAAGGGCAAATGTCAGTTTAGTTACCAATCATCACTACAAGGCATGTCCGGCCCGGCACTCCACCCCGATGAGCCCAGCTGACCTTCCAACCCCATGTGGTGCTGCACCAACGTCCGCCAATCCTGAAAGAGAAACTATCTACAATGTATACCCCCTAGACATCACCACCCAATCCCCACGATTATGTGCCCCCTATAGTTTGTGTCACCCATGACGTTGTTCTGTAAATAAGCAGGCCTGTCTTTGCTATTGTCAGACATAGCGCTCTCGGAGTTTGCAGAGCCCTTTGCCTGCGCTATATTGATTTAGATAAAAACCCTTTTGATCTCACCCGCACTTGGTCTTGGTCTCATTCCCTCCTGGGGTGTATCCTTCATTGCCTCTCACTAAGGGGGATGCGTTTCTGGGGACCCTTACAAGTATAGGGTTTATCAGGTGTAGTCAGATATGGAAGTTGAGGATGACCAATAGACCAGCTGGACGATAAAGGGGACAGTGGCTTGTGGAAAGGAGTTAATGGAGCAGGTGGGGCATTGGCTTAGGTGAGATAGTGGTTCTGCAGTGTGCATGTTTGTAAATAGAGGAGGTAGAGTAAGGGGTAAATGTGAAGTGGACGAAATGGGGGAAAGACTAATTTAGTAGTGCTAGGAAGGGAGTAGTGGTAGAATGAGAAGACTAGTGGTGGGTGGAGTATTGAAGGTGGATAAATAGTTGGAGGAGGATTAGTTATGGGAGGAATAGTAGTTGGATGTGTTGGGAGGCAGATGAATGCGTCATCCATAGCCCCATGTCCATTATCACACAGGAGAGAAGTGGTACTCGCTAAGACAACCATACCGCCCTTATCCCAGGCAGGTACAACAAGACGGAGACCATCTAACCTGAAGAGGGCAGTCTAGCTACTGTTGCACAAGTAACGTGCATGCATCAGACACAATGCAAATATGCACTCCACATGCAGAACACGAACACTAGGTCAAATGTATGAAAAATATTAACATAGCATCCAGAACACTAACAGAACTAATGTATATGCTAAATGCAACAAGAACAATACGCAAGTATAGCTCTCTAATGTAGAACTCAGGGGGTAATAGGGCAGCCATCTCCTTTCAAATGGATGCCACAGCATGCTTTCAAATAGACAAAAGGCCTCAAAACATTCAGAAAACTCAAAAGACTGAATCTGTAGAAATACAGAGCTGTGCATAGCTCAGACAGTAGCTGGCAGTTAGTGCCAAGGTCAGCATGAGATAGGTTGGATGGGAACGTCAGAAGGAAGGCACAAGATAGCAACTCCCCAGATGCAAGCAGGATACTCCTGAATTAGATAAAAGGTTATAAGAATACAACCAGTCTTTCTTTACCAGGTGCAATAGAATAGCAATCCAATAACTCAGGTTTCCCTGGTGGAAACAGAAAACATGACATGCATGTTAAAATGAGCTAACATCCCAATAAATGGGAGCCAATTCCAGTTTATTTAAGGTCCTCTAACACGTAATTCATAATTGGAGAACACTAGCCATTCATTAGCGGCCAGGATATGATTGGACACCTGCAAGACTCCCTTAAAGTACACACAGACATAAGCCAGCTTGCAAGGTCAAGTCCAAAGTAATTTCTCAGTCCGATGATGAGGGATGTTATTTTATTTAATGAACAAAGGACAATCCATCTGCCTTGCTCGCCCTCCAAACTGTCAACACATATCTTGAAGATCTATCATATGTCCATGTTGGTTAGAACAAAGCCAACCAATCAAAATCCATAGTGTCATGCCACCCATTCAAGTATATGGCAACCAATTCCCCAGCATAGAGATGATGTATTTTTACCTTTATCAATATAGGGATGGTCTCAGGTGGAGCCATCAGATAGTACTAAACAAATTAACTGTTTAAACTCCTATGTGATCTATATACAACGATACCCATTCACCAATACCGATCTCATTAGGTAATTGTATTGAAGTTATAATGCCATATATGAAGCGTTCAAGATACTTAAAAAGTTGTTTTGTATACGTTAATTGAGAGCTTTGAGATTTAAATTCTTGTATGCTGTCCCTGCTTTATTTAGATGATAAAGCTGGGTTTTGCCTTGCACTTTGTCTCTTTCATTCTTGAGTCTGGTTTTGGATTAACACCAGTACCTCTGACATACCAGGGACCTTTGGACCCACCTTAACAGATGAGTAGTAGAGGGAACAGGAAAAGTAGAACTGGGAAGAAAGTTAATATCAAAGGATGGAGGTATGAGATCGGAGGAGTGAAACATCTGAGGAACTGAAGATTGGTTAGAGGAGTCAGGAGGAGAGGAACTAGTGATAGTAGAAAGGAGGTGAACATGGGCATGGTTGAAATAGCATGGATCCAACAGATTGAGTGCATAGCTCTATCCCAATTTTCCACTCTACCTCTGGTTAAAGTAGGGAAAGCTAAGTCGCAGAGTGAGTTAGCTAGCCTGCGTTCAGGGAGTCCGGATTAGTGGAAATCAGAGATTAGACAGGAGCAACGTGGTGATGGGGAGTCAACATTCGTTAGCACTAACCAGTGTTACGGACGCCTGTGTGAGGAAGTTAAAGGAAATATGCGAGAGGGAACACATCATAGGCCCCCACAAAGATTGTAATAAAAACCCTTGAACTGCTCTTGAGAATTTTTCTGTGCCATTTGTGACACACAGTGTCATAAGTGGAATCCTTAGGCCCACCCCCGCCCCAATACAGAGATCTGTCTATACACAAAGAAAAATGAACGAGTCATCAGAAGAGTGAGATGGCTGAGTAATAGGCAGTACTGAACCTTGGGGCAGAGAGAGGTGGGAAACATGGGGGGAGTTAGAGTTCCTAAGCCTGGATCTGGTACCTGATGAGGTGGAGGATCCTGCTGGTCAGATCAAGGCAGACAAACAACCAACCCGGAGCTACCCACCTGAGGAACAGAACATCCTGGCAGAGACATCCAACCTCACCCTACTGGAACAATTGAGAGGCCAGAGAGAAGACAAGTACTTGGAGAAGGACTCAAGCTAATGGAAGTGGGTTACCAAATCTTTCTGGAGAAAGTACTTTGACAGTGGAGAGAGCCCACTAGTGGAGAAGACAAAGATATCAATTCTCACTCAGTATTTAGGATTAAATCAACCACTACTAGATGTCCAAACCAAACTAAGAAGGAGGACCTGCTACAGGCCCTGGTCAAAGGGCCAGTGAACTTCAGCTGACACCAGGAAACTCTTGCCACCTTAAAGGGTGTGATGGTTAAGAGATGTAAACCACCTATGGTTGACTAGTAGGGGGATGCAAGAAATCAAAGTAAAACCATCAAGGAGAGGAAGAGAAGAGAAGAGAATCCAGCTGTCCGATTGCATGGATATGGCACTCCAATACCATTGGAGGGTAGAGCCAGGACCCCTAGTCTCATGGCGACTCAGAAACCAGTCCCTCCTACTCGACTGAAGGTTAGCAGATGTTATACCTGTGGGAAGATGGGACATCCAGTTAGGTTCTGTCCAGCGAAACTAAAGAACCCATGGAAATAGGACTTCTCCAGCCAGGAAAAGTCCTAGATCAAACAATAGAAGACTCTACAGTGTATCAAAATCAATCGTAATCTTGATATATGGAAGATGTTGAACCAGCGGAAGATGTTGAACCAGAGATACGAGCCTGGACGGTGTGTGCTATTCATTCATACTGGCATTTATGCACCTTTCCCTATAATTATGGTCTCAACACGCTGGTTGAACACCCACAGAGGGACCAGAGTCCAAATTTGGGAGAATTGGGAGGTGCTATTATTCGTGTGTACATTTCAGCCATTATAGTTGTGTGAGGGTGGCCAGGAACCTGATAGACACCCATGTCTGAATGGAGTGTGGATGTTCACAACAGAGGTAAACTATGAACTAAAAAGGGTTGGATTGTGTTCAGGGAGACCGAGAATCATGTTCGAAATTTAGAGGTAGCTTCATTCTAATGGCAGAGGTGTTGTGCAGTAGTGTTTGTGTTGTATGGAAGTGCTGTGTGTGTGAAATGAGTCTGTGCCTTCTGCTATTTTACAAAGGTGCAGTGTGCAATGGGAGAAAATAGGTTAGCTGTACAGACAACAATGTATACATCCTGGTCTCAATTTATGTGAAAAGAACAGTGCTATGTTTCACAGACGATCTAAGTGCTAAATGAATACATAACACTCACCCTCCGAGAGGATCTTACGGTGATACATTGCCATCCCAAGTTTGTTCCAGTGGGAACAAGGCCCTTCTTTCATGTTTTCTTACGGAAGCATGACCCAGTCTCATGTGCTTTATATTTACATACAGTGCAGACTACGAAAGAGGGATCCGAGGTGCCCGAGTGTCTTCCTACTGGAAGATCAGAATGTCTTTCCGTGCAATGCTTTTCCCACCCTCCAAACCCATATGAGTGCAATATCTGGCCCACCACCAGGATTCTTAACATGTGGAAGTTACTGGAATACCTTCTTCAGTCCTCTGTATGAGTTGGCAGCCCACCAGGTGGGGTTTGAGGTGGCAGAGCACAGAGAATGGAGGAGATGTAAGGTAAGTAGCCAAGAGAGGGATGTGTGGGAGTGTGCGCAGGGGTGGGGGTGACTGCTGGATGAAGTTAGTGTGTGAGTCGAGGGGGAGTGGGCAGGGGTAAGGGGGAGGAGAGGATCAGGAAGTGGGAGAGAACAGTCAGGTTTTGAGGACTTTCCCGAAGGCTAGGTGAACCTCTATGAGACCTAGTGCGAGGGTGTGGGACTTCCAGAAGGTGGGTGCAAGGACCTAGTAACAGGCACGTCCTAGTCTGGAGAACCTGAAGGGGGTTTGGTGGAGGTGTGCCGATCCTGATCTGAGGATTCTAGCGGGGCGGTAGTGTGTGAGCTTGTTTTGGAGGGATTTAGGAGCTTTTCATGTGGACGGTGGTGTGGGTAATACACATGGCATTGAAAGAAGCCAGTCGGCTGATGGGCAGCTAGTGAAGTATCCTGACCAACATAACTAATTGAATTCTTACTCTGTATTTTGAGGAAAAGTGGGAGGTGCAGCAGAATCTCAAGAACAATTCACCAAGAACCTACTGCACAGGGAGCGAGATGGAGCCAAGGCAGTGTGGTCTAGTGCAGTAACTTACCAGGGACGTTGTGAGCAAGGGTGTTGGACTGCCTGTCAGCAGGGGTGGAAGGGGTTGGAATTGTTGGTGAAAGAGTCTGGGTGAGCTGCTTTCTTACTCTCCTCTGCTTCGGCCACCTCTGGCATGCTCCATCGGCAGTTTATGCTCAAACCTGTGGACATTTTTCTGGATGAGAGACATATCTTCACTCCTTGTGAGGTCATGCTGGTGGGACAATCCCTCACCGGGGGGGGGGGGCACCACCAGTATGGCAGAAACCAATCAGAAATGTAGCATTCCCATAGAGCTTCAAGGTATCCCAGGCAATGCTCTTTTAGACTTGGGGAGTAAGAAGACAAAGATATTTTCCAATCTAATTGTTTTCAAGGAACTGGTCCCTGGGAGTTCTGTACAGATTGTTTGTGTCCGTGGACACTTTGATCTCTACCCCCAAGCAATAGTAATCCTACGAGTACTTTGGCCATTACCATGATCAGCCTTTGTCATCTCCTGATATACTCTCGGAAGAAGTTCTACTTGGCACTGAATTTCCTTTATTCAAATAAAGGGATGGTTGGCAGTCAGAAAGAAGAACATTAAGGGAAAGTAACTCATGGGGTTGAAGAAGGGGAATGGCGATGATTGGCATAATCTATGAGAGAAGCAATCTTACAACTCGAAAGAAATTAAAACGTGAAGGAGAAATCCCAGCAGAGGAAACCTTCTCTTGTATTTTCTGGAATGCGAGAGGTGCTTTGCTGACGGATGCCAACCGTTTTTCTTTTCTGCAAACCTTTCCAATCATATTTTTTTCAGGAAACATGGCTAGTTAACCCTCCCATATTTGATGGGTTCACAATCGTCTCCAAGCCGGCAATGCAAGGGTTACGGGGCGCCTAGCTGGTGAATTGATTGTGGCTGTAACTAACGATATTGGCTATAGTGTCTCCAAACAAGTGGACCTCTTTAAGGGGGTAGGCATTAAGAATGAAGCTGAAGGAGCACTTAGACAGATTTTACTGGTCAATATCTATTGGAAACCTAATACGGACATAAACCAGACAATGAGAAAGCTTCACATACTATTTGAGGATGGCTCATACCCTTCCCAGGTAGACTGGTTATTGTGGCCGGGGATTTCAATGAGGAAGGCGATAGTTCTCTGTGCCTTGATCTAGACTATCGAGGGGTAGAGGGGTGTGTGTACAGCCCAGAGAAAAATATTCCGGGGAAAATATTCCAAGGGATAAAATGGCATTGAAATTTGAAATGCTGGGGTCTTAATATGTTAAAATGAGTTATTGGGGGGCAACGTGAAGATAATAACATGCGGCATGAAGGAAATTGCTCATCTACCATTGACTATGTTTTTGTAAGTACGGTTTGATTGGGTCTTTGTATACAATTTGAAATTGTCCCAAATTAACTTGGCGACCATAGTATGTTGGTATCTGTATTTGAAGGGAATGGCAATGACCATCTCCTGTTAAAGAATTTGAATACCCCGTTTGTAAGCATGAGCTGTAATCGGCTCAGTTGACATGAGGGCAATATTAATTATTTTAATATGGCAATGGTGCAAGTATTTGTGAATTGCTTGTATGAAGCTAAGTTGTCTAGGTACACCACCAAGACTATTACCCAACATATTGAGCTTGCAGTTGAGTCACTTCATAAATCCCATGCGAAGAATCTGTCTCTGAAACAATATTCATAAAATGTATCATTGAGTTCAGATTCTTAGAAGGATAACAAGCAAATCTATCCTCTAGATAAAAAAGTCTTCATTAAATATGGCAGAGAAAATCATGAGGATAAAAAAAGTAAAGCAACATTTTACAAAATTGCCTAAAATGTTTTCAACATCAGCTGGACCAACAGGATGGTGAGGCAAAGTTAGCTACTTTGAACAAGGCCAATTCTAAAACCGTTTGGTCTTCGATTAATGGCTTGGAATTAAGTCAAATGGTTGTTCAAAGTAACCCTAACTCGGAAGATATATGGATCTCCCATTTACAAAGTTAAAACAAGGTGAGTGGTTCCAGGGGTCAGCAATCATCCTCTTCTTACGGTTGGACACTGGAGTTCACAGTAGAGGATATTGAAAGATTAATAATTAAGGCCAGCCCTTCTCTGGCGGGAGGTCCTAACCATCTGGCAAATAAAATATTTAAGAATTATGCAGGTGTATGGGCTTGTATATTGTACATCTTGTTTATGGAGATTCAGGTCACTATAACCTCACAATCCTCATGAAAGACAGTGAAAAAAAAGGGGGACAAAATGTCCCTCACTAACCTTCGGCCATTTACTCTTTTGGATGCCGATTCCAAGATCTTTGCAGCATTGATTTGGAGTGGAACTACATATGTTCCAAATAGGCTTTAGAAAACAGATCGGTATAGATTCTGGGGGTCTTTTAATGTCTTGTATACCGAATTTAGCCTGGAAAGATTATACTTTACCCATTTATGCCGTTTCTATTGCTCCATCAATGGCCTTTGATTTAGTTGATCGGGGCCAAGTTAAATAAATGAGGCCTCAAAAAAGGCTTATTGAGTATCCCGATTAATTTACATGAAAGATGATCAGTGCAAATGTGTTTAAATAATGAAAGGGCAGTGTCAAAATGTATTCCAACTAGAAATGGGCTTAGACAGGGATGCATATTGGTCCATTGCCTTTTTAATCTTTATGTGACTGAAGTTGTTTATCTAAGGCTTCTTTTGTACCTCCCAAAATTGGAGGTGTATGCATTACTTGGCTTCCATATGCCGATGATTTTGTTCTATTTGACTGCATTCCAACTGGCCTGCAGAGACTTATCTATGCCTTTACTCACTTTATTTCAGAAAATAGGCTCAAGATTAATCCTCAGAAAACAGTAGTCTTAATCTTAAAATTCTGTAAACAGGGAAAGAAAAATACCTTTTCATGGTTCATAAAATCGTGCCAAGCTACAGTTTAGAGAACATTTGCTGTACTTGGGCTATCCTATTGTAACTCACCCTTCCGAAGCCTTTTACAGAAATGTTTTGAAAGAAAAAGCAAATATGCTAGCTAACCAAATGTGTAAGATAGACAAAGAAATATGGGAAATACACTGCTTGCGGTCTTGAAACTCTACCCAAAAGGTAATTCTGAAGTTTAGTTATGGACTGGAAATGTTCCCTATGTGGCTGTTATCAGAATGGGATGCATATGAAGCATTTTGTATTTTACCCCCCATAGTCTCTCGATTGTAGCACTACGTTATGGATTGGGTTTACAATCGCTGCAGAGCAAAGTATGGTCAAGGCAATTAGCTCTCTATAATAAACTTCTTCGCTCCCCCAACCAGAGATTATATGCGGAATTGGGGAAATTGGTTGGGTGTAATGAATGCCCTATGAGTTAGTTTATGGCTCACTGTACCCAGCTGTTATGTAAACTGGAATTAGAAATCTTTATTTCCCAGATTCTGCCACCTGTCGTTTTTGCAAAATCATCCAGTAGAAAGAAACCCTCCATCATTTGCTGACAATATGGCCACCACTTTAGGTCAAACATATTGCCTATTTTGGTAAATTTACTGATAGAGTCCACTCACGCCAGGCTGATATGTGGCAGAACATCTAGAATGGTAAATCAGTTGCTTTGAAATTGTCTGTACATTTTATGATTAGCTATTAAAGTGTTTTGTATACTTGTTATTTAGTGATTATTAAAATGTTCTTTTTTCTATTGAGATGGGTCTTAATATGATGACATCCTGTGTATTTGTGTACTTTGAGAACGTTTTGTTTTTAAGAATGATCATTTTAAAAAGTTTGATGTAACTTTTGTAAAGGTTTATTTTAAACCATACACAAATAAATATTTTAATAATAATTATTCAAATCGATGTCTCTGAGGCGTTCAGGGATCAAAAGATAATTTTCCAGGGTGGTAGGCGGGTGAGAAGAGAAATTAGTCAACCAGCAAACAGGGGCAGAGTGAAATCTTGAAGGAAAGGGTGGAGGTGTGTGGCAAGGTGAACTCATTGGGCCTTGCCAACAGGGGTTGAGCACCCCTCTCTGGGAAGGTGGGGGGGCAGGGAGAAATCCAGAGCCAGGCCTGATGACGGTCCCAGCAAAGAGCACTCCAATGCCCGTTTCTCCTCCTTTCTGTGCCATCATGTGTCTTTGCAAACCCTCATCTCCAGTCTTGCCTCTTGGTGCATATACTCACTAGTTTTTTCTTTCGATTTCAGATACATCCAAGCCAAAGAAGGGTAAAAGCAGAGAAGAGAAAACCAGAAAGCCAAGATTAGCCACTCACATGCCACACAAACCGAACTGAAACAACAAGTATAGCCACTGCACTGCAGAGACCTGATCACAGCAGCCGGCTAGCGAGAGACAGGATGCACTCAAGCGCCACTACAATGTGGTAACAGACTGTGTGGGACCAGTGGAGTATGCGCGCAATCCAGTACCAGAAACCAATGGTCCACTAAACCAACAGGGACTAAGAGTAAAATGACCATTCCGCAAACTTACCGAGACTGTACCGGGAAGCAGACCCAGACACATGAACTGCAACATTGAACTTCTTACGTCACCATGTTCATTATGTGGTGAGCCTGTAAGGAGGTGGGTGGGGATTTGTGAGACTTTTCACTGCACATACAGGCCCTAGGCAGAGGGAGACGGGGCCATACAGGGTAGGGAAAGATGGCCAACCAGCACCGGTGGAGGGATAAACAAGAGACAGTAAACGCAAAGTGTGGGTTTATTGGGTGCGGTCAGATGTGGAGGACGACCAAGAGACTAGCACGACGTGGTTTGTGGGGGGCGTTTGTGGAGCAGGGGACGCTTTGGCCAAGTAGATATAGTGGTATGAAGTGGAGGAAACTGGGCGAAGGACGAGTGTTTGAGTGGTAGTGGGAGGAGGAGCAGTAGAGGGATAAGGAGTGGGAAGAAGAGTATGAGTGGCGGGAGAAGGACTGGGAGGAGAGTGTACATGAAAGGGTGGAGGTAAGAGATAGGAGGAATGAAACATCGGAGGGACAGGAGATTGATTTGAGTCAGGGGAGGAATTAGTAATAGTAGAAAGGAGGAAAGTGGGCATGGTTGAAATAACAGGAATCCAACAGACTGAGTGCAAGGCACTATCCCAATTTTCCATCCGATCCGTAACCTTTGGCTAGGGTAGGGACATTTTGGAAGTCCCTGGCGGGAGCATTCAGGTCTTCATCATTAATAGAAGACAGAGATTGGACCATAGTGGTGAAAAGGTCCACAGCCCGGACCAGGGTTATGGACGCTTAGGCTACAGAGGAGGGTCGAGAGAAAGATGGGAGAAAAGCATGTGCTATAGGCTCCCCAAAGATATTAATAAAAACCTTTGAACTGTTCCGGGAACTCCGAATGTTTTCTGAGCCTTGTGTGACATTAAGCACATCTTTGTTTTAAGATTACAAGATAGTGTTGCTTTGGAGTGGATATATTAAAAAGGTCTCAACTAAAGTCCATCTATAAAGCACATCAGCATTTCGCTGATCTGTCATTTGTGAGAATTCCTTTGGCTTTGCCCATTTAAAACACAAGTAATTACAGATTTTCAAAGCTTTTCAGAAGAACATTCAAGTTCAAAATCATTCTTGTGATGGGCTTTTTTGTTAACACACGGTCACTGCCGCCAAATGCTGACACACATAAAATCTATTCTTTGTGTGTTGTATAAATACCACCACCACAGCAGCAGCTGGAGGTTGAGTTACTACCTCAGAAGTGGTAGTGTTCATCCCCAAACTGCAACACCAAAAGCGCTCGGGTGAACCACTGAAAAATACTACAGGCCCTGTGCAGCAGCGACAGCAGCTTCGTGTTTTAAACACCACAGGAAAAGTTGAAAAATATCTAGGACAACAGTTGGGGTTTGATATTTCCTCATGCCCGTTGATTTATTCATGCCCCAATACACTTGGATAGGAACTCATTAATTGCCACATCACTGGGTTTTCACTCATTCCAAATCATTCGCCACACCAGCCAATAGTAGCTCACTCACTGCCTTTAAAACAATAAAGATCACCCATTTTGTGTTTAATGAACTCAAACTTCAAATCGAGCCTGACTCAAGAACAAGCTTACACGTGTTTTCTCTTTAAAACTATTTGCAGATTTATTTCTGAACGGCAATTCGGACAAAGTAGAATACATTTCGTAATCTCTATTAATAAATATAAAAAAATAAATATTATTAAGTTTATCACAGGGACAGAAATATAACACTGACTGAACAGCAGCCACATCTTTATCATAGCAAAGACTGTCTGGAGGGATGCAATCCCAGCGGGATAAATAAATAAAAAAAAAAGGAGTTTAAAGAACAGTGAAACTTTGCATTCCTTGCAAAGGAGGAATGTTCTTGGAAGGCACTAGTCTCCACATTGCTGGAGGCATTACACATCTAAAGAGCTATGGGGTCGAAACGGTCACTGTGCAGGAAGGCTGAAATTACGTGCTTTTGAGGAAGAGCCAGTTTTGGGGGCATTACAAAATTACAGTGCTCTGAAAAAAGGGATTTTGCATATTGCCCAGAACCACATCAAAATGAGGGGGATTAGGGAGAACATTAAAACGAGGGTCCACAGCTTGGGGATTTGCTTGCTATAGACTAAGATTTTATTGCCCTTCAGGACACGACCTTCACTCGTTAGTACCAACCAAATTTCATACTTTGTCTAAAAGGCCAAGGTTTCTCATCTACCAGTTGGTTTGAGGGACAACACACTTCTCTTAAATTGATTTTAAATAAAACTTGTTTCGCGGTGTGTGCAGCCGCATCTGGGATTGATGGAACCCTTATTTAGTCGTCAACAGGACTACTAAGCACAGAACCCATGCATTGTTTCAACACAAGGCCCAAGATCATGAAGAACGTTCAGGCAGCAAAGCTTGGAAACCCGGCCGCTCTTCAGGGTTCAGTCTCCCACAACGTCTGTAGGGCAATGGAAGCCACTTCCCACAGAATAGGCGGCCATGGAAGCATAGAATTGCTTAACAGTGAGCCCCACATTTCCCATGTCCTGGCAGTGGGACATAACCATTTTCTTCTTTATAGGCCACATGTCTTACGTCGGGAAAACGGATGTACTGTGCTATGGTTACGCCGACGCGCAGGACGACCCCACTACTGCTCTTTGTTAGAATGCACCCACAGCAGCCGGTCGGTTCCCATTGCCATGATTCGTCCACCCACCCATCAAGAAGCTCTCTTCTCCAGGACTCCAAACAAACTATTGAAAGTTTAAAAGGTATATGGGTCAACTATGGAGGAGATGAAAATACAAGTGGCATTTTACAACAAATGCCACGCTCAACTTTGTACATGCGTCAAAGGTGTAGGGTTACTGTTGCTGCCCCTACCTGTAGGTCCACGGCCTCTCACTTTTCAGAGGGAGTGGTGAGAGGATTGCTGGTGTTTGTTGCATGGAATCCAGAAGTGGAACTCGTGGTCCAACTTGGATTTAAATACAGAACTGGTAGCACGTCCGAAAATGGGAAGCCCACATAGGACTTTGGGAGGAGAGTCTCCCAAATTGCTTTTGAAACAAAAAGTACCCTCCCACCCCCCTCAACTCCCCCTAAATGCCTTAGGGTCGCAGATTTTTAGACCTGATGCTGTCTAGAACAAGCAAACAGACCAAACCTAGCATTCAAAAATAAAATAGAAAACAACTGGTGTGAGGGGGGGGGTACAGCATGGAAAGGCAGCAAGTGAGAGATCAAAAACAAGAAATGTACCACATGTGTCCAAAAGCATTGTGGCAACGTCTGCCATTTCCAGGCAACACAACACCCTCATAATCTCCCTTAGTGCCCCAGTAACAAAATACCACTGGGCAGCCTTCCTGTGGAAGTAATTCGGCAACAATATAAATACAAACAAGCCCACAATGGCGGCAGCACAGCAGTTCATGGGCAGATGCCAGTCACTCATTTCACGTTGGGTCCACAGAGGCTCAGCCCGCCCCCTTCTGGGCAGGTACAATGCTCCTTAGTTTCGCACTGGGCAGGCAGGACCCCCACTGCTTCCATTCTGGCTCAGCAGAAGTTCAGTTTGTGAACCAACAGGGTGGCGGAGTATTGCAGATATGGCAGTTCCGGCTGCCAGGGTCCAGTTCTTTTGCAGTCCTCCATTCTAGGACAACAGCATCCGTCTGCCATGTTCTCCTCTAACGCCAGACTAGCACTCTTCAAGTATTTTCAGTCCAGGTGTTGATGATGCGTAATGAACAGAGTCCTTCATCACGCCCCAGGCAAAAGGTGGAACCCTATTGGCTTCTATGATAGCAATAACGCTGTGTCCGACTGGTCACGCTTTAGGTGGCCATGCCCATGGTGCTGGCCTGTTCCTGCAGGCCAAGGATGCTGAAGGCGATCCGCTTCTGGTGCCCGGGCAGGCGGATGCCCAGTTTCTTAATATCCCTGGGGAGAGGAAAAGGCAAACGTTAGAAGGATCAAAATTAATATTCCAGAGACATACCTTAATTACACTCTTGAAAGCCCAGAAACCCCCACACACACACACCACAAGTCAGTACTTTTACACCCATTCCATTTAGAGCGCTTCATTGGTTCGCCACTAACGTTAAATTGAACCTTTCAGCAGAATGCACTCTTTCTGCCTTAACTTGAATACACTGACAGTGCATGTATGTATGCACGCATGTTTGAGTTTAGAAGAGCAATTTCACAAAAGGTAAACAAAGTGGTATCGCCACGACCTTCAAACGTGCCTTAATGTGGTTGATCTACTATAGAATGCTTAAGAATAACAGATCACCCAAACTGATGAAAGCACATTCGAAAACAAGCACACCGGCCATGCCAGAGCTTGCTCAGCGCCCGTAGGAAGAGGTCTCAACAAAAAAAGTTCTCCGATTCAAAAACAGAAAACCAATCAGCATTAAAGGCAGGACTCTGAGTGAGCAGGTGTGGCCTGCGCGCTGCCGGAGACCAGGTCGCCCTCTGCAGTGGGTCGGCCTTTCGGCTATTATTTAGACAGCTTTAGAGCATCCCTTTCCGGGCCCAGCATCGGACTTCCCAAATAAACAAAAGCACATTTTATCCATCTCGAGTTCAAAGACTGCGCTGCTGCCCTGGGCCGCCATCCACCCTGGACTTCTAATCGTCCTTAGGAAACTGTACTTAGGAAAAAAAAGCGCTGCATGTGACGCAGACAATGTCCCTCGACTTCCTGTGTGTCCACGTTCACAGATCTGACCTTCCCAGGAAAGTTGCGCTTGGGCACATATCCGGGAAACGCATTGAAAGCGTCGGCGAATACTAGACCAGAGTTCAGAGGTAAGAACCAATAAATAAATAAATAAATAAATAAATAAATAAAAAATAAAATCACAAGGTCAAAACTTAATCGAAAGCACCAGCTGCCGAAATCCCCCAATGAATAACAAGTACAATACATCCAGTGGCAGATCACATTTCCCCTCACACCCCCAGCAGTGGTGGGGGCCAGGAAGGCAGTGGTGTGCGGGGGGGTGGCGACGGTCACCCCCACCGGTACCTCCTCTGGTGCCCAGTGCGTCCCATTGCCTCGGGCTGGCCCCCCTATTATCCACCCCCACCTCCCCCGACACCGAAAGCTGCCCCCGCTACTGACCCCAGTCTTGGAGGGCAACCTCACTCTAGTCTAGGGTATAACGGAGAAAGCAGAGGCGTGTCCCAGTCAACCAATGGCCTCTCTGTGGGGACGGACTACTCAGTGTATTTTTGTATTTGTTTAATATTTATATCGCGCACCAAACCCTGAGGTGACTGGGCGTTTGAAAACTTAGAGGTTACATACATAGGAAGGCAGGCAAGTTACAATCAAGTGTAAAGACAATAAGTGGGACCTTGGTTACAGGTGGGTCAGCTAACAGGAGAAGAAGTGCAGTAAACTAGTTGAACAACAGATGAAGAGCGGTAACATCACTAGTCAGTGAACGGACAACACCTTGATGGTGTCCTAGTGATGAGGCATGTTGCTCAGCCAATTTGTTATGCTGGCTTTAAAAGGTGAGGAAGGAAGGTTCCTGTCTAAGCGGGATGGGCATGGAGTTCCATCGTTTGGCAGCTTGGACAGGGGAAGCTGGCTCCTCCGGCAGTTTTGAGAGTGAACCTTGGTACCACCAGGCTATGGGAGATGGAAGATCTGGTGGTATGTGCAGGTTGG
This sequence comes from Ambystoma mexicanum, assembly GCF_040938575.1. Taxonomy (NCBI): domain Eukaryota; kingdom Metazoa; phylum Chordata; class Amphibia; order Caudata; family Ambystomatidae; genus Ambystoma; species Ambystoma mexicanum. The sequence continues at coordinate 1,096,866,472 of NC_090929.1, forward strand.
GGTTTACACATTTTATCTGCCAGATATTTTGGGGCCGAGTTTGAGAGACATTTGTGCGTGATGACCAGGGGGCGTAGTGTGATTCTGTCATGGATGGGCAGCCAGTTGGCGTTTTGTCTGATTGTATGTATGGCAGGATCTAGGGAGACCAAGTGCAGCTCTCAGTCAGTTATTTTGGAGTACCTGGAGTCTATTTAGGTTGTGTTCAGAGGAACCAAGGAATGTGTGTTGCACTAGTCAAGTTGAGATAAAGTGAGTGCTCTAGCTAGCGTTAGACAGCTGCTTGTGGATAAATAAGATTTACAGCTGTAGATCAGTTTGTTAGTGTAGGCCGTGGAGGACCCCACGCTCCTGACCTTCTAAGAGAAAGAGTTGAGGTAGACTGCCAATGTTTTTATCTCTTTGGAAATATCACCATCAATGACGAAAGAAGTGTATCTGGTGTCGAGTTTATTCAGGCATGCCAGAGTACTCACGATCATTAACTCGGTCTTGTCGTCATTGAGGCATAGACTGTTGGTGGCTGTCAATGCTTGGATTTCACTGTAGATGCTTAGCAGTTTGGAGTCCTGGTCGTAACAGCCAGTGAGGGGGATGAGGACTTGGTTGTCATCTGCATAGTTAGTGTAGCTGACACCCAGGTTGTCCATGCAATCAAAGAGTAGCTTCGTAAATATTGTATAATGTGGGTGACACACAGGAACCCTGAGGGACGCCACAAAGTATCGTTGTGGGATCGGTTGAGGCCGAGAAGACTCTGGTGGTCCGATTTGATAAGAAGGATTTAACCCAGGTCGGATGCACTGGTGGAGAATGCTGCCGCTGTTTCAAGATGCTTAAAAGAATTTGGTGGTCGACGAGGTCGAAGGCCGCAGAAAGGTCAAGGAGTAGGACTGCTAGCTTACCTTTGTCCTTCGCCTCGTCCATTTGGATCTTAATATCTAGGAGGGCTGTCTCAGTTCCGTGTCTGGGTCTGAAGCCTGATTGTCTAAGTCCTAGGAGATAGTTTTCCTCTAGGTGCTTCTGGATTTGCAGATAAACCAGCTGATCAAGGATATTTAGAAGGAACAGGACCGTAGTGATGGGCCTGTAGTTAGTGAGGACATTTGGGTCGAGGTTGGGCATTTTTTAGTAAAGGCATAACCCAAGCTTCCTTGAGGTGGTTAGGTACCCGATTGGTGGAGAATGAAGAATTTATCAAGGAGGTGATGAAAGGGGCTAGGTTTTTAAGCTTCCTTTTTAATGATGGTGGCTGGGCAGATATCTCCTTTAGGCTTTTTATGATATCTTCAACTTCCTTTGGGAGTCACTTGAGAGAAAGTGAAGGGAGTGCAGGGCTGTGGGGTTTTTCGCTGGGTCAGGGGCAGACTGGGAGTCGATAGTAAGGCTTGCCTTTTTGGCTTCAATTTTATTTTGGAGTAGAGTGATTTTATCTGCAAGGGCTTTCTGGATTTTTGAACACCATTCTGCGTTTTTGATTCAGTCTTGTGTAGGTGGTGCAGGGGATTCAAGTTCTTTTAAGATGCTGAAGAGTTCCTTAGTACTGGATTTGGCATTGTGGATTCTGGAGTTATAAGTTTCTTTTTTTGCAGAGAGGATAGCTGCTTTGTAAATAGTGGAGGCTGACGTAAATGCGGTTTTGTTGTTGATGGTGGTGATTTGCGCCAAATGGATTCGGCAGATCTTTTAGTGTTTGAGGCTTTTTAATTATGGGGTGAACCACTTATTGAGATGGGCCAAGGGTTTGGCTTTCCTAAGTTTCAGGGGGGCCAGAGGTGTCTAATGCCGATTAAAGAGTGTTGTTATAGAGGTCTACCAAATTAGAAGGGTCGAGCTTGTTGAATTTAGGCTTGTTGAGGATGTCGCTAATGAGAGGCTGGAGGCTGTCTATGGTGATGTTGCAACAATTTCCAGAAAGTGAGGTGGGTGCTAATGTCACTTTAGTGGGAGATGGTCCAGGGATGGAGAACAGGATGAGGTGATCTGACCAAGCTACGGGTTCATTTTGGGTAATGGAGACCGAGCAGTTAAGGTCTGACACCCAGTCCAGCGTTCTGCCTTTGGAGTGTGTAGGAGTTGTGATTGTGTGTGTAAATCCCAAGTTAGAGATAGTATTATCAACGGCTAAGGCAAGATAATCGTTAGGGTCCTGGAGGCTAAGGTTCAGATTTCCGAGGAGGATAGTTTGGGATCTAAGTTTGGTGTGAGTGGAGAGGAGGTTTAGGAGGTCATTTTCAAAACGAGGGAGAAGGGACGGGAGGCCGATAGACAAGGTGCAAGAGTATTGTTTGGATGGGTGAAAGAGTTAGTTTCACTGACAGGAGCTCAGCAGAGGGGAAGCTGAAGGTGGGAATAGCTCTGAGGGCTAGGTGGGTTTTAGCAATGAAGGCCACTCCACCACCTTTTCCTGACGTTCTGTCGGCCCTGATAATGGTATAGCATTCTGGTAAGCATTCTGGTAGGGCTAGGGAGAGTGCTGGTCCTGCGGCATGGTGTAGCCAAGTTTCTGTAACAGCCAGGAAGTCCAGGCTATTTGAGATAAGATCTGCGATCTCTAAGGCATGGGCGACAAGGGAGCGAGCATTGATAAGGGCTCCTTTGATGTTAGAGGATGGTGGGGTGGTATTGTTAGGTGTGGGCGTATGTTCCGGGAGATAGGGCAAGCTGTGTCTCTGTTAGGATCATGTTGGAGGTTTTTAGGCTTAGAGGTGATTTTGTGGTTAGGGAAACGAGAGCCTAGTCTCTGGTTTCTGGTGTGGACTGAAAGAGGGAAGAGTGGTGGTGGTGTAGTGAAGCGCTGTAACCGTTCAAGAGGGCTGAGTGGGTCACTGGTTGCTGTGTTTGGGGGTGCTATGCTAGATGGTCTGTGATGGAGTGGTGGTGGTGGTGTCCATCAGGATAAAATCAGCCAGGGTTGCAATCCTTCATTTACGTGGGGGGATTGCTAAACTCCAATCACCCAGATCCAAGCAGAGGAAGAACCCATGGATGGGGCAGGGGAGACTAATTGGGGAATGATGACTGACAACAGGAGTGCATCCTTCCTCCTCATCCCAGGGATGCTTCAGGGGCCTCAGCAAGACTGGAGGCAGACAAATAGAAAGGGGGAACGCGAAACCCAAGACATGGGGCAGTCCAAAAGCATAGTTTCCCTCCAGGTAACACGGATTTGGGATAACCACTTGCACCAACACAACAGCAAAGCCATTTTGCTTTTTCACGAGCCCCTTTGTAGCCTTCACCACCAATGCCTAGAAATGGATTCCGGAAGGGTGTCGAGAAAGAGGGTGGTGCATGGCATCACACCGCCAACCTAACATGGAAACCCCTCTTTTTGCACCCATCTTCCTGGCCGGAATCCCCAGAGAAGCCAGTCTTCTTGCCTCCTTACAACATTGCAGCCTCCCTCCCTCAGATACCCACGCTCTGCTGACCAGACAGACATGTTTGCTCAAGTCTCAGATAATCCTCGCCTCGGCCTAATACAGGGTCATCAGTCGCACACATCCAGGGTCAGGAGTGCGCTACTCACTCGTTGCTCATCTGGATGACCCGCTCCATGGAGCTGAAGGCGGAGGACGTAAAGTGCTCGGTGTACTGCTGCATCTTGATGGACTCGAGCCACTCCGCAATGCTCTTAAAGGGCATCCCCTCCGAGCCACTGCTGCTGGGGAGCCGGATCGAGATCCTGAGGGACAGAGAGCAGAGGGTCAGACCTCACTTCAGAACAGGCCGAGAGGCAGACCGAGCATGCTGCACTAGCGCCAGGGAGGCAGAGATCACACTGCACAAGAGGCCGAGAGGCAGACAGAGCCCGCTGCACTAGAGACAGGAAGGCAGAGCACACTGTAATAGAGATAAATAGGCAGACAGAGCCCACTGTACCAGAGACAGGGAGGCAGACAGAGCACGCTGCACTAGCGGCGGAGAGGCAGAGATCACACTGAACAAGAGACGGAGCACTGCACAAGAGGCCGAGAGGCAGACAGAGCCCGCTGCACTAGCGGCAGAGAGAGCACACTGCACGCTTTACTAGCGGCGGGGAGGCAGAGGGAGCACACTGCACAAGAGACGGAGCACGGCACAAGAGGCCGAGAGGCAGACAGAGCACACTGCACAAGAGGCCGAGAGGCAGACAGAGCCCGCTGCACTAGAGACAGGAAGGCAGAGCACACTGTAATAGAGATAAATAGGCAGACAGAGCCCACTGTACCAGAGACAGGGAGGCAGACAGAGCACGCTGCACTAGCGGCGGAGAGGCACAGAGAGCACACTAGACAGGGAGGCATACAGAGTCCACTGTACCAGAGACAGTGAGGCAGACCGAGAACTGTAAAAGACGCAGAGAGGCTAACAGCCCGCTGCACTACAGACAGAGAGGAAGAGAGAGCACACATAGCCCACTGTGCTAGGGACAAAGAGGCAGGCACAGCTAGAGACGGATAGGCAGAGAGAGTAGCACACTGCTCAAGAGACGGAGTCAGACACAGCCCACTGTACTAGTGACAGAACTCACTGCACACGAGACAAGGAGGCAGAGAGTTTTGCACAAGAGGCTGAGGGGCTGAAAATAGCCCACTGCACTAGAGACGGAGAGGAAGCGAGCACACATAGCCCACGGTGCTAGAGACAGAGGCAGGCACAGCTAGAGACGGATAGGCAGAGAGAGCAGCACACTGCACAAGAGACGAGTCAGACATAGCTCACTGCACTAGTGACAGAGAGCTCACTGCACTAGAGACGTACAGCAAGACATAGCGCATTGTATTACAGGCAGCGAGAGCTCACATGGCTGATCATTACCTCCCCTATCATCACAAGCCCTACGAAAATCTGGTCAACCCATGGCTGGTCCATACCCCTCCGATACCACAAGCCCAAGAAAACCCCACACATGGCTTGCAAAAACAAACATGGCCACTATTCCCAGTTTCGGGATAACAGATGATCCCTTCGTTTTATGTAAGCCTATATCGTAATTAAAATATTCTGCAGTTGTGTTACAAGCTCATCACAATTCCAATACCACTTTGGCCATACACTGCATAGTGGAGAGAACCAAATTATGGACCGGGGGTGGGAAGAGGCAGGGAAGGACGAAGGTTAAAGTAATGCAGCCCACAGACTGTGCCGGTGGAAAAAAGAGAAATGTAGATCTTACTACTGAGGCTAAAGGGCATCCGACAAGTACATGCCCAGGCACCTTGGCAGCGGAAGGGTTAAATGTAAACATTTTGCCAGCAAACCGGTATCTTAAGGCACAATAGCACAAAAAGCTCAGCGGGCCCAGGTTCTTTTAATTAAGAATAAAGTGGTCTTCCATAGGCATTCCTGACACCAGTTCACTTTGGAGACAATGAACAGTCATTTGTTAACAGCTTTGGCATGGGACTCCAGGCGCATACAGCGGTCCAATAAAGACGACAAAGATACGCCCTGGAACAGCCCAAGGACAGTTACAAATATGAGCAACTGGCATGGCGACTGAAGGATGCACCACTGAAGCGGGGGTGCCCTTTATTGAAACGCCCAATGAGAGAGCTACTCAAGAAGGACAATCTTTTCAGGGTGTGGTTTTATGGGGAGCCAGCAAAGTGGAATGAGGTGGAATTTGATCATAGTCTAAAGAGACTCTTCAACCTCTGAACTCGAGTAGGTCCAACTCCTTGAGATGGTAGCCAGGCATAACAGCTCCAATTAGTTCTCCAGATTTACTCAATTTGAGTACAGCTAGAGAGAAATGGCATTTGAGGAGGGACACAACGCTTGTACGTGAGATTTGTTTATTTACCCACCCATTGTTTGCCCATGAACCATGCTAATCCCTATGGCCATTCCCACTCACTTCCTATCCCTCCCCATCTAAAACACATCCTCCTGGGAACTCTTTGAGCCAACTTTATCAAGCCTTACTATCAAACTTTGTGGTCACAGTGCCTGCCAGTATTTTTTCAAAGCAGTCTTCCGAGACTTATTGGGGTTAACGCACTATTCGTGTAATACAAATGTCTTGATCAGGTCTGCGTACAGCCACTCGATTTACTGAAGTCTTATATGGCAAAGCCAACAGTTTTGACTTGATTACAAGTATTAGTTTGCACTGCTATTGTATGCCCAGGAACACCATTTTTAGCTGCTACCATGGATTGCCAGCTAACACCACTAAATCAGTGCCTTTACAAATTCCCACACACTTGGCTTTGCCTTTGCTTGTTTTATTCTTACTGGCAAGAATGAGCCCATGTTACTCTGGGGTAGCTCACGATTTCTGGGGTTAGACTGATGGGGAGTCATGAGGTCGAAAGAGCAAGAGGGTAAAGAGCAGGTACTGCAAGTCACTAACACGCCCATCTCCTCCACCCCCGCTAGCCTCCTGGTGATTGATTCCCACGAGTGGATCCCTGCATCCCTCTCAAACCCAAGATAATCAGCTAGCACTCAGGCAGTACCCACCTGGGGTCGAAATCCGCCATGGTCTTCAGGGAGTCTGGGGCTCGAATGAGCTTGTCCAAGAGGCTGACAATGTCCGGGAACTTGGGGCGGCGGCTACGGTCCTGGAGCCAGCACTGCATCATCAGCTGGTAGATGGCGGACGGGCAGTCCATGGGCGCTGGCAGGCGGAAACCCTCATTGATGGCCTTCATCACCTGCGGGGGAGGAGGACCAGATTAGATGTTGAGCACAGTGATGGATATAGAAACCAAATGCAATTGCTATGGAAATCTCTCCCCCACCATCATTGTTCTTCGTCCTGGCTCCCCATCCTGTTTCATGGATAACGCCTTCCCAGTTAGCGTTATGGTTGGTTCTGCAGACTTCCTCCTATACCCTCATTGCTGGCGCTCCTGCTACCAAGCGAGTGGAAATCTTGCTGCGCCAAAAAGCCAAATCAAGAGCACCCTCCCAACTCATCTTTCGAAGACACAGCTGAGGTTCAGAGCCATTATCCAAAACCAAGTGAGAGAACGATTTAAAGAGACCAAACGAAGGGGGAGCTCTACTAATTCCTTTAGACTTCCTCCACACCCCCTTTGCCAACAGTGGAAAGCAAGGCACCTTTCACAAAGAATGAGACTTACCTCGTGATTGGAGAGCTCCCAGTAGGGCCGCTCCCCATAGGACATCACCTCCCACATGACAATGCCATAGCTCCAGACATCGCTGGCGGAAGTGAACTTGCGGTAGGAGATGGCTTCTGGAGCGGTCCAGCGAATTGGAATCTTCCCTCCCTGCAGAGACAAGAGGAACGTGTCAAGGTAAGCCAGAGAAAGTGGATATATAAACATTTTTTTAAAAAACATGTCAAACTGCATAATCAGAGACCTCTCGGCCCAGCTTGCTGCATCTTGTAGGCTTGCTGCACTGAATGCAAAAAGCTAGAAGAAGAAAGACAATATCGCAAAGGAAGCCATGCCTAGGATTCTCAGTGCAGCGGACATCTGTTTTTAAAGGACTAGAGCCCTCTCACACCCAAACTTATCCCAAGCTATATTACAGGCAAGTAAGTGGACCCCCCATTGGCAGAACATGGGTCATTATTTGGTGGGGGTAGCTTGAGGCCGGAGATGAACAGCGCTCCGCCTGAGGCACTGGGAGAATAGGTCCAAGGAAGAGGGGCGCCTATGGGACTCACGCTTGTAGTGTAGGTGGCTTCGGGATCATCCTCCAGGACACGCGAGAGACCAAAGTCGGAGACCTTGCACACCAGTTGGCTGTCCACTAAAATGTTGCGGGCAGCAAGGTCGCGGTGCACATAGTTCATGTCAGAGAGGTATTTCATGCCAGCGGCAATCCCACGCAGCATGCCCACGAGCTGGAGGACGCTGAACTCGCCATCATTATCCTGTAAAGAGAAACAATCAGCAATATTCCCAGGTAAAAAAAATGGCACTGGAATGATAATGCAGCAGAGGGACACAGGGACACACACACACACACACACACACACACTACCCCCCCCCCCCCGTTGGCATGCTACAATCCTTCATCAGAGCAGACTCCAGTAAAGAACAGCTCGATGAGGTATGAACCCGGACTAACAAAAAGCCCCACCCCCACAAGCATTGCCAATCACTAGTGTGCCCCGAAAGGTGTGACCATTGATGGAGGTGCAGCCAGCCCCTCAATCCTCAATGGCAGTGGCTGCTTAGGACCTCCTGTAAATTCGAAAGAGGCCATCGTCATCCAAGAAGCTTTTAGAGCCTCCAGAGTTCACCATCCAAACCCGTCAGTAATAACTGAAACCACATATTCACAAAGGTGCCTCTGGACACAGGAGGCCCAGTTGATGCACTGCCTCTAGTGGCCAGTGTTACTCTGTTGGCATGGCCACACCCCCATTGCTTTGAAGGGTGGTGTCGGGTGAACTTTACGCAAAAGTATTCAGCCAAGTAGCGGGCGACACAGAGCCAGAACTTGAAAGTATAAAAAAGGTGGCAGCCGTGCTTACCCGCAGGAATTTGTCGAGGGCGCCATTCTCCATGTGCTCTGTGATGATCATCATAGGCTTATCTGAGGGGGGAAAAGGTGAATGAGTGAAGCAAAGTGTCAACGCGCTGCTAGTATTCAAGTGGAGGACCGGTCAGCGAGCTGCTGGGCCAGGCAGGCTCGGTGAACTATACAGCCAGAGGGGGGGGGGGGGGGCGGACAGGGCCTCCGAGGCCCAGCGAGGCATGGGGGCAGAGGGATTGAGGATCAGAGGCTCGGATTGCAAAACTTTGGCTAGTCAGGTTAGTGGAGTGTGGGATGGGGCCCAACAAACCTAAAAGGAGGCCAAGAGCGCTTAAGTCGGAAAAGTGGATTTAGGACGCATGAAAGGGAGCAACGCAGATAACAAGGTGCCGTGTGCTGGGTAAGGGGGGGGGGGAGGGGTTTGCACAAAAGTCAAGGTTTCAGGACAAAATCTGGTGCAGGAAGTGTAGCACTGAGGTTTAGGTGCCGAGTCAAAGGTGCACTGGGGAAGCAAGATAATGGGTACGCATGGCCAAACATTATAGGACATGTAGACTGCATGGATGAGCGGGCCAATGTGCGAGTTTGCACAGGATTCCTGCATGCAGTTAAACTTGGACTAGATCAGGTCACGTGGGTAGGCATGGGCTCCAACATGAGGCGCACACATTTGGAGGCTACACTCCTCAGGTGGTTTACTGAGGGCAGAAGGGTGGGTGTGCAAGGGAGATTAGTTGCGAGACAGGGGGTACACCCATATATGGAGACCGTGCCATTCTGGTCGAGGTTTGACGGAGGGCCACAATCTTGAGCGAAGAGAGTAAAATCAACACACGCACTTACATTTAGAAATCACGCCCTCAAGTCGGATGATGTTGTGATGACTGAACTGGCCCATTATGCTGGCCTCGCTCAGGAAGTCGATGCGCTGCTTCTCGGTGTATCCGGCCTTCAAGGTTTTGATGGCCACTGGAGACTCCTTCTTGCCGGGCAGCTTCAGGATTCCCTTGAACACCTCACCAAATTCGCCTAACATGGGGGGGAGGTAGCAGAGCATTGGATTAGTCACGGAGAACATCAGGCCAAAGGAAAAACAGGAAAAATGGTGAGCGGGTAGGCTCCCACCTCAATTTAACATATTCAAGCTGGATTTCCAAAAGACCTCCAAATTCGGTGGAGACCCCCAGCCAACTCCAAACGAGACATGAGCATGTACAAGGAGGACCTCCCAACTCAATCAGATGCATACCTCTGAAGAACCTGTAACACAGGCTTATTCCCAAGTCAGACTAACAAACTTCTCATATACAGTCAGACCACACCCCTTTCAAGATGCATTTCCTCAGGAGGAACATCCATTTCAATATATTTTCCAAGTATGTACAGGAGACCTACTTCAGCGGGACAAGCTGCTGAGCCCCTCCCGCTCCCCTGCAGCTTTTATTATTAACTTGGTTGCCTCTCCTCTAGCCCCCACAAATCACAGTGAGTGTTTCGTGGTGTGGAACTGAACAGGAACAAATGTGCTCGTTCATTTCGCGGGTGCCTCGTTTTCATTCCCCAACACACACTTAGGGGTCCACACTCCACATCATGTGACCCAGATCCAAGCACTAGCAGCCAAGGTGCCTATACACCACAACCTGGGTGTGGGTATAATTGATATGCCATGCAGGGGATGTAATGAGCTGCAGGTCAGGCCTGAGGTGCATCGCCAGCTGTAGGTGCCCACCCCCCCCCCCCCCCGATACTGGAATAGTAGGTGTTGCAGTGGCTGTTATCAGTAAAGAAGTGCATCAGCACAGCTGTATGTGTGGTTGTCCACCCTCCCCCCGCCCCTATAATTATGCAGAATTCCATTTTAAGCAGTGGTGCTTTTTGCTACTGCAAGCACCACAGGCGAGGAGATGTGAAGTTTGAATTGACTTTTGGTCTGTCTTACCTGCACCAATCACCTTCTGGCGCGTCACACAGGTGGGCTGGATCTCTGTAGTGAACTTCAGGACGGCCTGGTTGGGATCTTCATAGGTATGGGGGTCAACATAGGTCTTCAAAGGCTTCAATTGGTCTTGAAGAGGAAAAGGAAAACAGTGATCAATAGTGTGTAACCAATGTCTCATGCACCAGATCTCCTGCCATCGCATTGGCTCTTCCAGTGAGAGCGGCACTGCAGGTGCAAGATACCTTTACAAAAGGGCACTTCGCCCGAAGATGTGGAGACTACAATAGGCCACCCTCAGCAGGGCATTGCTTGAGAGTGGGGCACTAGCCAAGCAGGCATCAGATATGCCGCTACATCAGGGCACTGCTTAGCAGAGGAGAGCTGAAAAAGCCCAACACCGGACCATGCCCCTAGGCCACTTCCTGGGAGGGAGGCAGTGGGAGCCATGGTATCTCCCCATCCTAGGAGAAGAGAACTGCCCGTGTTATCACAGAGCACTCTAACAGGAGCCCCCATGCACAAAAGCGGAACAAGCGCCCCTTCCACCCCCTTCCCCCCAACTTTGCATTGAAGTTCAGGGGATTTGCTGCCTTTCTTATGCAGGGATTATTTGCTAAGCACAGTTCAAGTTAGGAAATTTAGACAGCATTTTGATCAAACAATAGACAGAAAGACTAGGCACCATTATAAAACCCCTACTATCGTAAATCCATTACTATCGACACGCCTAACGGTGTGGTGTGTTGCCCATACCCACACTCACCAGACTTTGAGAAGCGCACATCCTCTGGAGACTGCCGGGACCGCGAGTTCCTCCTCCTACCAAGAAAGAGGAAAGAGTTACAGGAGACCCCTTCATTACAAACGGTGGGATTAGAGGAGGGCCTAGGGGGATCTGAAGAGTGAAATCACAGGGTCGGGGGCCTTCATTAGACTCAGGCCTTAGCCACGCGGAGTCCGTTCCACTGTCAGTTCTAGGTGGGTGTAAAATCCTGCAGAGACTGTGGAACCCTAGCAGGGCTACGGCTGGCCCGTCATGCCAGGCGGGCGTAGTCCACAGGCTGGTGACTTTTGGAAGAGAAAAAATTGGTCTCCCCTTCCAGGACTAGTGCGAGCGCTCTGCCCGCATCTGCAGACCCCGCTGCAGTTAATGCCCTGAAGCCCCAGACACAAACTGGCCCGGTTGCCTTTTCAAAACAACACAGCGATGGTATGGTGCCACATTCTCCGCGTGCCTTGGGCGTGAACTCCCCATATACAGAGTGTGAGCATAGAAGCAAGGGCCAAACGGGCCAATAAATAAATAAATAAATACATAAATAAATAAATAGTTGGGTACAAAAAGCGCTAGATTTAGAAATACAAAGTGTGACTATGTTTGACATAACTGTGCGACTACTTAGGGGCGCAGTTTGGGGGGGAATTGGAGAGGTGGTAGGTTTTAAAGCATCTTGGACCAGTAACATTGGTCATGGTGTGCCAACTAATTCGAAAGTGGTCCATAGTTCTCTCATGGCAGCCAAACGGACACTGTCCTATCACAGGGGAACACAGGCATGAATCATTGGGTAGCGTGGAGGACTCGTGGCCAAGGGGGCAGAATCATAGTTGGGTCAGAGAGAACACGCAAGTGGTTCCTAGAAAAGGGGGCAGGAAGGGGCAACAGGTTGGTTTAAGACATTAGCTTCACCTACCTGCGATGAAGGCAGATGGCGACGCCCACCAGGAGGGCTAGCACAACAACACCTGCTGCCGCGCCACCAATAGCAGCCGTCAGGCCTGCCCCGGTCGAGACTGCATGAAGGAACAGAAAAATATATATATGTTTTACATAACAGTGCTTCACAGGTCAAGCTCCAGGAACAAAATCGGACACGAGGCACAATGCATGCTGGGAAACAATGTGGAGTGTAGACGAAGTGCCCTGCTGTGGATGCACCACAGGAAATCCTTCTATTCCAGGGGTAGATGAAGCGGTTCAGGCCCATGCAAGGTAAGTCGCATCAGGCCATGTAGCCCCACACAGCATCTGGGTGCTCACTGCCTAATGGTGCAGCACAGGCACCAACCAGTGACGGATCGGCTACACTTTGGCTTCTCGGTTGCTACAATAAACCCTATGTGGGTCCGCAGCACACAGATTTACAGCCTGCTTAACATTAAAAGACAGCAGATACTGTATTTTACATCCGAGGGCTAAACACTAGTTCACTACAACCCACTATTTAGCTTGTGAAGAACTACACACTAATACGTCTTAAAACGTGATACATTCTTTTCTTCACTCCAGAAGAGCAACAAACAACTTGTTGGATTCAATAGGAAACCACTGTTAACTTGCAATGCATGCATTTCCAACATTTTAAAAAGGGAAAAAAGAAATGAAAGTAGCCCTCATTTCAGATGGCAAGTGCTAGTTAGCATACACCAGGACTGGAGAAACTGCCTGGTGATGGTATGGCACAAGCGCTGTACTGGTTATTTTGCTACAAGTTATTTGTCAGCACAGGAGTATGTTTCATTGTGGGTCTGACGGATACTGCATTCAATTTATTGTGTATGGTTTAATATTTCAAAAAGTGATATCACAGGGTATTGAATTGTATCCACGCCCCTAAAACATTGATCCAGCTTTTGGTCATTTATCTTTACTACTGAGATGTTATAGCTTGCCAAATTCCATCTCAACTAACTCCCATTTCAGCTCAGGTCTGAAGAATTCCGAGATGTCGTCACTTGTCCCTGAGGGGAGCCTCTTCCCATGAGGCCAGGGAGGTGAGGCTGCTACCCCGATAGTCCCCCTGGGGGTGGAGCTCATGGGAGGAGACACCCCCTTTGGGGACAATGGAGGACATCTTGAGAGAATGTGGAATGACACCCCTCTCCAAACACCCTACCCATCTCTATACCCCATAGACCCTAAAACTCCATCTAGTACCCCATATACCTCTGTAGGTTTAGTGACGTAAGACCCACTAAGACAAGGAAGAGTAGGGAATACCTAAAGTTGACTCCCTCGATAAGTGGCGAGACAAGAAGGAGGTGCGGAACAATCAAGAGCCACAGTGAGTACTTAAATGAACATTTTAGTTGTCAGTGTCCATTCAGAAAAAAGAGGAAGGAAGGACTTCAAGAATCGAGTCCTCCAGAGTAAGCGGTTTGGCAGAGTACAGAGCAAAGACTGCTGGTCGGGACGCAAGCAATGGAGTCGCAACGTCCTTTCAGTCCAGCAAGGACGGACCACATGGAAGACTGGCAAGTCGCAGGTCCAGGCCTGCAAGGAGCCTGGACGGTGCACACAAGTGCAGATGCACATGCTGAGAGAAACTGTATGCTGTGGAGCCGCCGCAGCCGCCATAGAATGAGAGCTGGCAAGAACAATGTTCAGGTATGCGAGGAGCATGGCCGGTGCACACAAGTGCAGGCGAGCACACCAAGAGTAGGTACAGGCTGCGCACCGGACACAACCAGCCAGAGAAACCGGGGGAAAACAATGAAGCTAATGAAGCTAAAGCTCTGAGAAGACCAGACCTACCAGAGAGAGCCAGCAAGAACCCAAACAGTACCAGGGTTGCTGGGAAGGTTGGTTGGGCGTAAAGGAGTAATGGAGGACTGAACTCAACAAGCAGGGCTGAGGGGGAGAAACCCTCAGAAAACAGCACACCCAAGGTTCTGGGGCCATCACCCTCAAAAGAAAAGGCAGAGAAATCCTCTACAGGGCAGTACCTGGCAGGAAAGTCAACCAGGTCTGCCTGAGGTAAGCCACAGAAAGAAAAAGGGTCTGGATTCGTACCCCCCACAAAAGAAGATCCACCCAAAGTAATTTTCTTCGTGGCAGTGCCTGGCAGGAGAGTGAACCAGGTCTGCCAAAGCTAAAGCATAAAAGATGCCAGGGGAAATGGGGTCATTTCCCCCTGGTGTTTGTCAACTGTGAAACCAAATATAAAGAGAAGCTGGGGAAGGAAGTCATTCCCCCCTGGTGCTGCGAACCTGAAGTAAAAGCAAGTGGAAGAAAGGCCAGGGGAAGGGGGATGCTCCCTATGGCGTTGTTAAAGCCAGAAACCAAAATAACAGAGGAAGGTAGTCACTGCCCCTGGTTGTGTTGAACGGTAAAATCCAGGTAGCAGGTGAAAGGAGGCATTCTTCTGGTAACAAGAACTGTAAAGACGTTTTGGTACAAAGTGTTAAGAGACAGACCGCGTGTCTGAACTTTGCCTTTTTGTGTTGGGACAATTTTGACTCTGGGAAGGGAACAATTCCCTCCAAGAAGAAACCAACACCCGGAAGTGAACTTTTATCCCCAGTCCAAAAGAAGGGAGTCATTCTTGTGGACCAAGAAGATCTACCTTACGTTTAGTTTTAAGTGTAAGGGACAGAAACAGGCTTTTTGACACACAATGGTGGACTATTGATTTACACTGACATTCTGACCAAACCCATAGTATTTTAGTTGAGGCAGGGAAACCCCTTTTAGGGACAGGGAAAGTTAGTTTTTCTTGAATAATACAAGTTTATAACAATGCCACATGTGTTTCACTCCCCTCCTTCTGCACTCTTACAGTTGCTTCCCGACATCATGCTTTCCAATGTCAGTTAAATTTAGTGCATGCATATGAAAACCATGTGCAGTAGAGGCATCACCACAAGTGCACACTTGCTTTCCTCATTGGCTAGTGTAAAAACGACCCTTTCATTTTGCCAACTCTGTTCTCCTAAATATTATTTATTGTCACTCTTCTCATTGAAGGTCTGAATAACCCTGCTAGTAACTTGATGGCTTGAAGATTTCAGATAACTCATATTAGTTTCCATTGGAAGTGCTCATCCTTGCTAAGGCTAGGCAGGACCTTGGAAATCAGGTCACCGGTACTCACCTTCTGAGAGGGTCTGGAACTCGTACTCCTTGCTGAGGGTGCCCTGCCCCTCCTGCATCAGGGCCTGGATACGCACAACGTACATGGTGCCCGCGGCCAGCTTTGGGATGGTGACAGAGGTTCCCTCGCAGCGGTGCACGGAGTAGCTGTTCTGATCATTCTGTAAAGTGAGAAGAGCACAAGAAATAAGATTAGAATAAATGTTACACCATGGAAGCACCGTTCACCGGCAAGTACATTTCCATTTTGTAAACTGCAGAGCAAGTACAATTTTGAAGGATCTTTGTCACACCAGGATTGGTAGAGTGAGAGAGGGGTGGATGAGCAGTAAGAAGCATAACTCCTACTTGAATAAAAATACAACTAGAGGGCACCCAGCATAATTTAATAATACAAATTAAACAAAGGGACTGGTCAGGTCAGATAAACAAATCGAAGAAGTGTGGTTTATAGAGGATTAAAGAAATTAGCAACAAGAGTCCCCATGGTCTTTTCCGGCTTCTATCTATGCATGCACGCATGCATGTATGCATGGATGGATGGATATACGTACGTACATTCGGGTGGCGCATGCTTGTATGTATGCATGCATGCATGCATGCTTCTTTGCAAAGTAATCAATACTGCCTTTAGGCCCTTTCGGCAATATGTGTGGAGGAGAAAAGGGACACAGTAAGAAGAAGGGGGAGATGGGAAGAGGAGGCGAAACTGGAAGAGACATCAGGCACTGAAAGAGAGTTAGTACTTAAGCAGTACTAAAATGGGGACTGGAAAAGAGGTGCCCGGTGAAGAGTGCAGTTTCCCCCCCCCCCCATCCACTGTGTGTAGAAAAGTCCTACTCGGGTTAGAGACGGAAGGATAGCTCAAGGGCAAAGTGCTCTTCTTGGAAGCAAAACAATGCCAAGCAGAATGGGTTCAATACCAGGTCTCTTGCTTTGAGCCTGGACGCCAACATAAAACGCACTATGAAAACCCAATTTTATTTGTTCTTTTAACTGGCTCTCCCTCAAATGGATATATTTGCCTGTAGAGTTCAGAACTCGTGCTAGAGCGAGGGTGAGCTGGAGACCATGCCAGTTAATGCACCTTCATTTCCCTAGGCAGACCCACATCTAGGGAGGACAAGGGCGTTGGAGTGGGAGGGAGGTCACCCTTCCCCCGAATGGTACGGGAAGCCTTGTGACCCTGGTACGACCAGGTGTGGGCTGCAGAGCCGAAGTGCAGACCTCAGCTGCTCCATAGAGACTCCACTAGATTGAGGGATGTGGGAACCCGAGGATAGATCATGCAGTGGCTGTGCAGGAGGAGTAGAAAGGTCAGCAGAGAGGGTGCCAGTGAGGCTGGAACATGTAACTGAAGTGCAGGACTAAAAGAGCGTCTCCTGTTGTCACCTGGGCATTTGCAAAGTACTCTGGTAAAGAAGGCTGCACGAAGGCGAGTAAGAGGAAAGCTAGTTGAAGTTTACTGCTGATCGTAGATCACCGAATGCAAATTGCAAACTCTACCTTTCACAACAGCAATAGTGCCATTAATGGGGGAAAGATAGTGGGTCC
Source organism: Ambystoma mexicanum (assembly GCF_040938575.1). NCBI lineage: Eukaryota > Metazoa > Chordata > Amphibia > Caudata > Ambystomatidae > Ambystoma > Ambystoma mexicanum. The sequence continues at coordinate 1,096,883,292 of NC_090929.1, forward strand.
ATTAACAACAGTGCATTATGTGCTGCTCTTAGCGGAGACAATATAAAGTTTGTTGAAGTGTGCTCAGGGATCCCATGCAATTGGCTGCTGTCTTTCACTAGACCTATATTATATCTGATAAATAACAGCGCTTAGAAGCATGAAGCAGAAAAACTGGCAGATGCAGAGGGACGACTGAATGGGCAGGGGAGACGATCCTGCATTTGAGTGATGTGGTGTGGAGCGGGTCTACTTGGGTGAGAAGAGGACCACTCACTTTCTTGCTATAGGTGACCTCGTACTTCCAGACTCGGCTCTGCTGGCGCTGGGGGACAGTCCAAGAGAGGCTGAGGGTGCTGCTGCTTCGGCTGTCCAGGTTTACCGATGTCACTCTTGGGGGTTCTGTGGGATGCACAAGGCAAAGACAAGAATGCAAATGTTAAGTGTGCACAACAATTCATGATCCATATCCCCTCACCTTTGAAAAACATTATGCTGCTTTCCTACACTCTCCATCCCACCCAGGAGCAGCCTGTAGTTGCACTCCTTGCTCTGTTCCCTCTCTTTTGGCTCTCCATATGTTTCAGACTACAAATTCCATCAGCCCCAGCTAACATGGACAATGGTGAGGGATCATGGGTGTTGTAGAGCAATAAATCTGGAGAGCCAAGGATTGCAGACCCCTGTTATATAGCCAACCACCCCCCAACCCCTCCACCAGAAGGCAGTGGTAAAGTCTCCGCCATTCAGCGCGAATGTGTAGACAGAAGCACAAAGGTCAGTGGGACAGCACCCTAGGGTCACACGAGTGCCCACGTCACCACTTTTACCTGTCTGATTGACACTGATGCTGGCAGTGCCCAGACTGCGGCTAGAGCTGAAGGTGGATACCCCATTCCGCGCTTCCACGGTGAAGGTGTAGTTCATGTAGGGCTCCAGGTCAAAGACAGTCAGTGTCGTGCCCTTTAGCCCTTGGGGTGCCTCGGAGTAGCGCACGCTGGAATCGCAGGGGTAGCACTCCCGGGAGTCAGAACGGCATTGCTCACAGGTGACTGTATACGTCACGTCCTTCCGGCCACCAGAGCTCCGCGGCGGCGACCACTTCAGCTCCACCTTGGCACCCATGCCGATGGCGAAGATGGCATGGGGTGGTGATGGGGGCCCTGCGGGAAGAAAAGAAAATAATGTCAGCGGAAAAGCCCAAATTGCAACTGAAAATGCTGGGCCCCAGCAGAGGAGGTGAACCCCGAACAACTATAGCAATAGAGGGGAACAAATTACAGTAGAAAGATCACAGATGCAGTGCAAACAATGACAACAAAAAGGCAGCGAGCAACGCTGGAAGAAGGATGGAGCTCCCAGTCAAGACTGTCTAAGCCAATACACCAGTCAGGGACTACTCGCCCATACTTGCAGTGTGCCACAAACGTGCCCCTTGCCCACCTCGCCTGGGTCACCTGTTGCAATGAGGTTGGTCGAGACACAGTTGAGCGGGTGTTGGGAGGGCAAGTAAGAGTTGTGTACCACTGCTGTGTATCTGATCCTCTTCCCTTCTCTTTATTGACGGCTGCCTAAAGAAGACGGGCTGAGACTCAGGGGGCTTCTAAAAGTGGTCTTTTGCAGGAAGGAGAATCTAGATGGGCAAGAACCTTTTTTTTTTTTCACCTGATCGGCACCACTCCCCACACCAGGGTTGAAGTACTGCAGCGAATCAATGAAACACAGATTAACATTGAACGGCAAGTCTCCGCCCCAGCTCCATCCCCGCCAAAACCCACCAGCCTTTTTGGTTAGGGCATCTAGCCGATCCTGGAGTGCACAAGCTGAAATACCTTAGCTACAAAGTTCTATCACAAGTCAACCACATTCTAAATGACGAGTAACCAGTGAAGCATACGACAGCGAAAGCAAACAAAGAGAACTTACAAGAACACGGCAACGAGAGAGGATCCTCAGCCGCCCGGAAATAGCCTTCCTCACACGGGCAGGAGGTGGCACCCTTCGCGGAAGGCATGGTGTTTGGTGGGCACGTCAAGCAGGCACTGTCAGATGCATCGGCCTTGAAGAAGTCAGGCGGGCAGGCTGTTCGGAAAGAGAAGGCAACATGGCATTACAAGGGATGACCAAGCTTTAATATTTATAGTTAGTTAAGGGAAAACTGTGCCACAGATTTCGCCATTGACACGATGGTGGGTCACAGAAAGGGCTAATCCTAGTAGGGGTGAGTTTGAGCTTTATTAATTTCAAACAAGATGGGCTATGTCATTACACCTGTGAGTCTTGTGATGTTTCGGAACACGATTCACATGAACCCTCACCATTTACTATGCTGGCACGGGCTGACTGGAGTTGTACAAACATTCCGACTACTAAAGGCTGCAGATGGTCCCCTGCACTAGAACAGCCCCCTTTGCACACAAAGGGGGCGGGGGGTGCATTATTTCTAGGGGATCCACACTCTAGAACGCTCTCAAAGTTCAAGGAAACAATGTGTATATAGTGGGTTAATAATGTCTCAATTAGTCTTGCTATGCTGGCCTCTGCGGAGTTGTAGCAAAACATTTAACAAAAGTCAATTTTGTACCAGGAGTGACCAGGTACCATAACCCGAACCAGGTCACAGGCATGGCTCACCTCACAAGGACAAACTTTTTTTTGCCTGCGTCAGCCGTCTAAATCCAGACATGCCTGCATGAGAAGCATATAATGTGCACCTAAAGGTGGGGTGCACCCAAAGCCTGCAATCCTCAGCTGGTAAGTGGGACCCCAAGCTGCAGTGACCCATGTAGTGGCAGAACCTCACAGTACATGGTCTCTAGACACGCTGGTGGACCCGAAAGAGTGGGGCAGGTTGGGTTAATGGGGAACAGAGGAGGGGGAATGCAAGATAGCGTGGCTCCTGTATAAGTACCCCGAGCTCTGTGTGTGGTTCTGTTTGTCCAGAGAGAGGAGCCTAGTGTGCCCATTTTGCTAGGATGCATGGTCTGGACTGTGCTTTTACAGTGGGTTGTAGAGGTGTAGCATTCTGCTTGCTGGGTGGTGTTAGGGTTAATTTCCATCTGCTAGCGGCTTAGCTGGTATGCATAGGGTTCAAGCATATGAGTGAAGAATGTTAGTGTGGAGAGGTTAGTGGGAGGCTGGAGTACCCCAGAGTGGCTAGGTCTGCATAGTGGTGCCCTTTGGGTAAAGGTACTTGGACCGAGCAAGGAGCAAATATGCAGTGGGAAACAAGAGTAAAAATTACAGTGGGGCACTTGTGAGCAAATACTAGGGGTCTGAATCAGAGTGGGATACATTCCACAATAAAATGGAAGAATGAAGCAACCTCATAGGCCGTCCAGTGCTCCAGGTAAGATTTTGAAGTGAGAGTACTCTTTTTTTGGAAGTAAAATGATTTTTGAGGGAGTCAAAAACTAAGTGCCATTCCCATGGGAGTATTTTATAAGAGCATAAATGTTTTTGAATTTAAAACAAAATGATTTTGTAATATTTCTTTGTACCTAGCTATTCATGCAGATACAGAGATACACTTTTACCTCTTTGGCTCAGACAGTAATAATGGTTACTTTGCATGGTGCGACATGCACCACTTGTCCAAACATATCCATGGAACTGTGTGGGGTAGCAGTGACACAAGCTTGCTTCCATGTCAGTTTCCCATTTTTTGTTGGGAGTATTTTTACTCCCTATTTTTTATTTCTGGGGAGCATTAGCCTATTTTTTTTTTTGTTGTAAAAGTGGCCGATACACTCCTTAGCTTTAGGGCTGAGGCCATTGTGATCATAAAGAAGATCAATCCATCCAGAATGGTTTCAGTAATTCACAGATGGTAAAGAAGAAATGCTGGGAGGCGTAGCGGCGCGTTTTTAATCCAGGTATATACTATTGTGTGTTTTTCTTATGTGCAACTAAACGGGTCATTTCTAGTTTAAAAAAAATCAAACAAAAAAACGTGACTGCACTGGGTCTGTGATCAATAGCCCGACGATGGAAACGGTAATCCTTTAAACTATCTCTTTTTCAGCTACACTTCAAAAAGTTTTGAAATGTGTTCTCTGGTTTTAACCATCATCAATTGTTGGATGGTTTATGGTTGTGATGGAGTATTATAGATATGGGTGATTGTGCCGTGTGTGGTTGTGTGTAATTTTCCTTCTGTATTGAATTGTGTGTTTTTTTTTATAAATATTTCTGATAAAATCAATTAGTTATTAATTGCCATGGTTTGAAATTAAACCTCTGGTTGTTTTTCTTTTCCAAACCTGTACTGCTTCCCGAGCCTGTGCACCAGGAAGCTCCATAAGGACAGCCTAGAAAAGGCTTGCACAGCCCCCCAAAGAGGATGCAACAAGAGCAAACAAGCAGTCTCTTGGGGAGGCCGGCAGTAATGTTCTCTGCAGCAGAGCTGTGAAGCCAAAGCTTAGTGCCAAGAATACAGTGGGGGCCGGACATGGACATCGACTGCATTGGTGCTGGACATCCGTGGCATCAGGAGTCGGTGTCATAAGCACTTTCACTTTGTACCAGAAAAGTGTTCAATTCAAGCACAAAGGTGCTCAATTTCTGAGAAGGCATTTATTGGGAAGTGGGTGCATTTTTTTTCAGAGTGCATGTTGTTTGCCATTGCACTGTAGGAGAGTATCCACTGAATATGAGATACCATGGGTCAATGTTTGAAACATGGTAGCAAATTAGCGGAGCACCGCTCCGTTCCAGAATCTGGGAACACAAAAAAAATAAAAAATAAATACACAGGAGTTTTAGCACCACACCTCACTGTCCTCAGTATCTAAATAAACGGGAAGCAATATATTTGAACACAATGTCCAGATTATACCCACACCACTTCTACAAATGTAGGACGCCAGCGTTGAGATTCATGTGCCAGGTTAGAGATGGGGGGCCGGGGGGGGGGTGAAGAGAAAAATATTATACCTTCAAAACCCTGAGCTCATCCCTAAACTTATCGGCAGACAATACCACCTCCTCGTGAAAAGAGACTTTTGTTTTGAGTGCATGGTAAATTGGGCACCCTGTGGAAAGCGCTGCAAGTAACCTGCGAGTCACATGACCATATCCCGTCAGATAGCACAGCGAGGTAAGCGCGTGCCGCTGGCATATGTGCGCAGCCCGCTGTGGCAGGTCCGGATACCAGCAGTGCCAACTCAGCCATTCATCCTTCCGAGGTCGACAAATTGAGTCCCACTCTGTGGGATTATAAGGTCTTCTGTTATTTCAGCGCACTCAGACCTACGGCGCTATATAAGAAATAAGTCATTATCATCAGCCCAGAAGGGCCGACTTGGCCTTTTATCCCAATGGGGATGAAAAAGGAACACCACCTACTTCTGGAACACAGCCTCGCCTATTAGAGATTTAACACAGGAGTCATTACGAATGGATCACTTAAATGTACCCATTTGGGAGCTCTGTGCAACGGACCAATGCACATGTGTGGTGCACGCAATCTACAGTTTAGCGATCACTACAGATCCCAATATCTCCCCCAGCGATGATCGAGGGGCCAAGGATGCAACCCCCCCCCCACATAAATCTTTATTAGACGCATGGGGCAAACATTCAAGTTGCAAGCTACTAGCCAGCCATTTTTTTAAAAGTCACTTGCCACCTCCATTATATACACAGCAACCCACTTTTTACTAGTCAAGAGTGAAATATCACTAGCCAATGGCTAGAGCACATTTTGCATATATCACACAAACACCTGGTATAATTGGACACCACATTATATTTCCAACAGGCATAAGGGGTATTTGTGGCAGCAAACAGCATCAGACCCAATGGACGTTAAAAGTAGTTTGCGACAAAGGACAGCTAACCTCACAGCAGGTAACAGTCATTCCTACGGTCTAGTTTCAAAAAGAAACTATCCTTTCCACCAGGGAACTAGAAGCACCTGTTGCACCCACATACAAATCCTACCAGGCCTTTAATGAGGTGGACCCCCTCCCCCACCCTCTCAACCCACTTTCATACTAAGCCTTTATCCCCCACCACAACCAGCAGCTAACCAAACAAGTGGGGGTGGGGCTTGTGTCACTGTAGAAGAGCTTCCCATGAGAACTGGGCTCTCAACACATGGGCATACCACTGCTTAGGGTTACTGCCCCATACCCAAGCAGCAGGCAACCCACCGGTCCCCTCTCATCCCATTCAAGGGCATGGAATGTACTTAATTAAATATTTTATAAACTCACTTAATAAGGAGACCAGTCTCAAAGCGCGGGACCAGGATTTGAACCTGCGTTGCTCTGCGTAGTCTTACTTCCAAGACAAATTTGTTGTCCCTGAGCTCCCTCCTGGCCCATGCTTAAAGTCTGAATGGATCCAGCGCCCCCTTTTGTTTCCCTCTGGACAGACGGGAGGAGATCAAGTACTAGGATCAGGTTTTGGGGCAATTGACTATTATCTGAACTCGATCAGGACGACTCAGTCTTGGTTGGATTAACCGGACCGTCCCTCGCAGCAAACTGTTGTGTTATTGCAAACTAGACTGGTCTTCGGAGACCGGCAGTTGGACCAGATCATGCCAGTGTCCACCATCTGCAATTCCTGCCGCTGGCAGCATCCAAGTCAGGGTAGCATACCTCACTCACAAAGCCCTTGACCCATCTCCTCCATGCTACATGGCACAAAAACGTGTTGCGTTTAATTGAATTTATTAGTAGCACCCGGTGCAAGGGAGCCAACCAATCGGCTCACACCAGTGCGGGGCATGAAAGCCCAGGTTCAGAGGAAGCTTCTTGCTTGCCCATGCTTAAGGCACCATTTATCCCACCCGCCCCTCGCCCCGTTTGCCTCTCAAGGCATTATTCCACTCCTGCCACCCGCCCCGTACTTACCTGCGCCACCACTCCATCTTCAGCGAAAAGAGACTCACTCCAGAGTCCTTGTCACGTCTACGGAAGCCATCTTTGATTTAAACTTTTCCCAATTTCATTAATGTTGCATGCACACCTGTGCCCCTTCCTGAAAGGGAACGGCTTTACCTTTTTATAAAAATTTTTAAAAAGTCTACATGCTCACAAAAATGCATGGGCTGGTGCCTGCACTTAGCTAGGGGCTACTTTGGCACAGGCTGGCGGCCCATTAATGCCCATCACCGCAATTGCGATTACTACAGTGACAGCCGAGGGGTTTTGTCTACAACACTGCACATAGGCCAAAAGCAGGAATGCAGTCCCATAGTTCTGTGCTTCACAATTAAGTTTAAAAAAAAACGGTTGGATTGCGGAGGGCACTAGACAATCATTGAGCATTTATAATCCAGGTACCACCACGTGCAAACACCCTGTGTAATATCAAACACTGCAGTACAAAATGGATAAGCAAGCCCAAGCCAGAGGACTGAGCTGCTGCAACAAAGCCCTAACCAATGTCGGAGAGCACTGCAGCTCACAGTCCACCGACTTGGGCTAATTCAACCATTTTTGTAAACTTTTGCGTGGCCAACACATGCTTTAAAAATTCTGGAAACAATGTGGTAGAAATTTGGAATCGGATATCGGAGATCACCGATTGACCTCTCACCCTTGGAATGTTGGTTAAATCCATTCAAAATGTTGGACTTTCCCTCCCTGGTCTCCAATGGGCTGTTACCCTTCAGAACGGAACAACACTGCAGGTAAACATCGTTCACCTTCTTTCCTAGTTGAGCCCGTCATTAATAACCGCTGCACTTTCCGCACTCATCGTTCAGACTTTTCAGCCATTTTGTGCTCCTGTTCTAATCGGTGGACTTGAAGACCTCACACCCCTCGAGGTGCTGGATCTTAACTACTCACATCCAGGCTCGATGAGGCCTATGGGGCAATAGGCCCATGGCCGGACCAAAAACACAAAATGCTGGTGTGGGTAAATTTTTGTCAAAGTGGGCCACTTTGCCCAATGCGGGCCTGTTTGACGAGTTACTTCACTATGCAGTTAGTAGTTTTGACCAGTGTTGCTGAATAAATATTATTTTAAGTGCACAATTTGCATTAGATTGTATCCAAAAAAAACTTGGGAACGAATCGAACCATGTCACAAAAGGAATGAATAGCCATTTTTAACTGTTGGCCACTTTTTCATAAGTGCCCGAGACAATTGTATGGCCCAGTCCGACCAGGCATACAACATTAAATGACTGATTTAATACTTGGTCCGCCTCCAGCCCTGACACACAACCCCCCCCCCCCCCCCCCCCACACACACTCGCCCCTTCCCCTACTAGTCCTGAGCAGGTCACAGCAGAAAAGTAAATATACTTGTACGAAAAAGTGTGTAAAGTGCTGAGCACCCCACGACTAAATGTGGGCAGTAGCTAGGCCACCCATGCGGATCACCAATTCATGGGGCGCACACTGGGCTTGGTCTATTTTCACCCCACAGCGCCTCCATGCCACCGCCTCCTCCCCTCCTTCAAGAGAAGCGACCAAGCCGCCCTAACAACAACACTGGAGCCGTTGACCCCGACGCGCTCTCGGCAGCCAAGGTCACGGCCCGTCCACTCTGTGCCCTGGATCTAGGGGCGTATTCTGCTTAGCGTGCAAAACGGATGTTTACGGGAACAGCAGCCCGTGTGTGCCCGGAAATGCGCAAAAGGAGCCCATTTGTAACGATAGAGGCACAGCGGCTTCCAGCGCCTGCCGCCAAGCGGCAGCAGCGAACGCTACCCGGCCTGGGCAGCACTGCAGCATCGCTGTCACGGCTCACTGCCAGGGCCCAGTGCAGCAGCCGGACTACACTCAGCGCAGAATGTTCTCTGAGAGTAGCAAACGCAGAGGTTACTTCTTTTCAAACGGCGGACTGTATATCACATTCCAAGTGGGTGCCGGATCAGGCTAGGATTTGGGGGGGGGGGGGGGGGGGACACGTGAAGAAATAAAATGCATGAAGTCCCCGCCATTGTCCTCGCATCCTTCTAATGCACTGAAGTCGGGCCCACTTAGCTTCTGTTGACAGTGGTCCTGTCTTCGCAGCTTACATTTATTTTAGGGGGTGGGGTTGATGGAATCGGTGACAAGAGCTGATCCCCCCCCATTTCCCAGGACAGATTGGCAGAGGGGTCGTCGGAGCCTGTTGACCCCCATTCAGGGACAGACAAGCACACACAGGAACAAGTGTAGGGGATTAGCAAGATGAATGAGTTGGAGGAGGTGGGGTGCGGGGGTACAATGGCCGAGGCGGAGGCAGGGGGGCCGCGCGTCTGTGGGGTGGGGGGGGGTGCATGGGAGCGTGTGAAGGATAGATGCGGGCATCTGTCAGCAGCCAGCGAGGGGTCGACAGGACTGCGCTGTAGAGAGACAGCTGTCGGCAGGCCTACTCCAGAATCCTGACACTTGACCCCACCCCCTCTAGAATTCTGGCACAATCCCCCAACCCCCAGAATCTTGACAGCAGCCAAGCACCTCTCTCTCGCTCTCCAAGAGAACCACGTATACCCTACAATTGGGAGCATAGACGGCGAGAGAAGGGGCCCCGTGATCAGATAGGCAGTCACGTCATGAAATGGAGCAGTGCATGAAGCGGGCTTTAGACGCCACCCTGCCTGAGGTGGGCCACGAATGGCAAGATGGCGCTGCGCATGTCGCAGCGGCGGGCGTGCCCGGAAGGGCGCATGATAGCGCTTTATAAAAACACAAATACCGCTCCGGCGATAAACTCTTAGGGAACGCGAAATGTGGCATGCAGGAAGGCACGCCTTGCAATGCGAGGTCTCGTGGCCCCGGAGGAGGAAGCGTTGTATCCTGGGGCCCGATTGTCCCAGACTTCCAGCACTCATACAAAGATGCATAACTTCCCCTTCAGCAGCAGTCCCCATGCAGGAACAGTCCCAAACAATGACTGCAGTCCCCATGGCAATCAGGCCAGCCAATCTGCAGGCCGGTCTGCTGGCAAGCACTGGCTGTGTGTGCAAAATGAAAGGTTTAGCACAAAACTCCAACCTGTAGCTCTACTGTGAAATCAAATGCAGCCTGCACCCCCATTCCATTTGAAGGCAAGCCTTGCCCTATTTATTACCGTTCTGTTAACCTTGGTGCCTTTGCCCTCTAAAACATTTCAAATACCCTGGCATCTGAAAATCAAGGACCACTAGTCAGGTGTGCGCCTAGTCCATGGTACACGTGTACAGTGAAGCAAATCGCAGTGTTACTACCATCAAACAAGAAGTGCAGGTAATCGCCAATCTGGGCTTTAAGTGGGCTGGGGGGGGGGGGGGGTCAGCCTGCGAGGGTCTTAAAATCGCTCTTACGCTGGAGGCCGATTGACCCATTTCAATTCATGTCACATTGTGTGTATTCTACAAATCTATTTTCCCAATCCTCCATTTGTCTCAGATTTTATGTGCGTGTCATTCTACATGTGTATCCATGTCTATATGTCTCAGTCACTTCGGTGATGTCCCCCACACCCTCTTTAGCTCTCTGTGCACACTGGCCTTTGGAGGGTGCCCTGCTGAAGCATCTCAGTGTTTCTAACCAACGTGTCCCTTTAGGGGTTTACTGTAATGTACATACCTTTACATTGGATTCTGTCAGTCTAGTGCAACCGTCTCTCAAAGGCACTCACCATTTGCAGGCTGATATTTGACCTGTTTTGACACCAGTAGGGTTATGGATAAGATGGCATGCTTTGAGAACTACCCAATTTTGCAGGCAGTGCACAGTCAGGTTACATTATTTGCCAAGGATGACACACTGGGGTTTAGCAGTGTAGCAGGGATTCTGTTTGTTGTTATGGAATGTGTTAAGATCTGAATATCCATATACATGGAGAGTTTCTTTTTCACATGTGAAACTAGCAAATATAGCTATAAACTGCTTGCTTTCCTTGTGTAATAAGGAGTTTGGTAGGTAACTGGAGTGGTGGGTGGTTTTCAGTCTGAAACCTTCCATCACAACTCAAATTACTTGAACATTTACGTATTGGAAAAGGCACGGCTAATAACAAAGAAACATGTTTAAAGAGTAATTGCTTAGGCTTTCAAAATCAACCCATGCTCCATATGCAGACTCTCAAGGGACCCCATGGGCAACAGGAGAAGCCCCACTTAGCGCAATGGCGCTCCACGCCTAGTGTGCCGAGAGCTCAGGAGCTGCAGGCCTGTCTCTCCTTTTGTTCTGCAGGAGACATTAAGGGCACTCAGGGTTCCAAATTCAGGGGAGCTGGGAGCCATTTAGCTCCTGCTTGTAGCTTAGAAGAGCCTGGTTAGCTTGACACCAACAGCTACTTTTGGCTCCCCAGGCCAACTGATGCAGAAAAAAAAAAATAATAAACACACACACGCCTATGAATTTAACTCTGTACATTTCAGACTCAATAAGTAAACATTAGGCCACATCTATAGGACATCTGAAGCATACTGGGTCACAAGTAATGAACAAAATGTTAAGTTTGCATCCTATGTAAAAGTTAGATTTGCGGAACTAGCTCCTTGGTCCACAGTGGTGGCTCCTGGTAACTGGTTAATGCTCCATACCCAGGAGCTGCTTTGAGCTTCTGCTAATCCAATCTTAATTTCGACCCCTGGGCTCTGTGGGTGGTGGACAGTGGTCAAAGTGTACGAAAATAAGTAGTGGAACTATGTTCCCTGCTGCCCTGTCCCTGCACAAACCACATCACAGCCCCCTCCAACGTGCAATAAAACCCCTATACAAATGTGCCCGCTTTTTAAAGGGAACATACACTTTATTTTAAAACGAAACCATCCCGGAACAGTTTCTATTTAAAATAAAAGTATAGGAACAGTGAAATGTAATTAGAAAAAGTAGACAAGCACCGCTCCCGACCACTGGTGGTGGGTGGGGAGAGGAGGAGGGTAGAGGGTTAATCAGGAACCACAGAGAGCTCCATTAACTTGAGGGACCCTTTGATCCACAGGGGGCAGGACGATGGGTGGGAATTAGCAATTCATGTTTTCACCCCTTTTCAGCTGACACCAATCCCAGTGGTCCATTTGCCTTTAAAAGAGCGCCAAGACCCTCTTTTGGGAGATCTGAATGCTTCACCAGAAACAGAAGGGAGAGCTCATCATTGGACCCTGGCGGAAGGTACAGTCTGCCTTACATCTTCCACCAGTGAAGGAAGGCCAAGACCTCGAAGAGGGAAGCAAGATCCCTCCCCTAAAAATCTCCCAGGGAACAGAGAGATACCGAATCCAGAGGACCTTCCACCAGCTCCAGAACCTGTACCCAGCCAGCACACAGGTGTACTGCAACACTCTCCTCATCTTTGGGCCGTCTGCCTTAAAGCACGACATAGGTCCCGTGAAGAAACTATAAGTGTAGCGACGAGCATCTACCGAGATATACCATAAAGGACATTTTTGAGCCAGACTGTACAGCTGACTGTTGTTGCGCTACAGTCGCTAAAGCAGTCAGAACCCTCGACCGGTGCCTCAAAAACGCTGAACAGCACTGAGATGATTCCTGACCCTGAGCCGCTGTGTAGGCCAATTTGCAACCATCTATCCAGCTTCGCTCGCCGAGCTGCCTGCTGCCCGATACCCATAGTTGTCTCCCGTCTGGACTCCGTCGCAGAATCTGCAAAGCGCCCTGAAACCGAATTGACCCTGTCGAGCAGCAAGAACTCCTACAGCACAAGGAACATTGTGGTTCTGTCCCCGATGTCCTTCTCTGAAGGTCCAGAGTGATATTTTATGACCCATTGCTCCCTTTGTGCTGAAACCAAGTATCCTTGAACTGTTGCGATTATTTACCATACCGACTACCCTCCTGTCAGTATCCAGAGTGCATCCCTTTTCCTTCTTTGAATCAGTCTGTCCTCTGCATTCCTTTGCAGGGTGGGTTGTATTTCACAGTGTGCTAGAATTGTCTGTTGTGATAATAATAATTTATACAACCTTGACTGGACTGTCCCTTTTATCATTGGCTAATAATTGTATTTTCGCTGTGCTGCAACAATCCACAACCATGCAGAGATAAGCCTGCTGTACGTCCACGTTACCAAAATTGGACAAGGAGGTTCATAATTTGCTTGCGTTTCCAATCTGTTCAGATCTCTTCTGGTGTACTAGAGGTGTGGGGTTAGTAGACCGATTAGAAGCGATATTCACCCCTGGACGACTGGTGCCCCGTAAATCGATTTGTCACAAACTGTCTACAGTTGAGAGCTCTGCTATTCTTTACATTCACCATACTTGCACAATGAATGATGGACACATTTAGAAAGTCGGGGATAGAAGTATGTTCACTTGATGGTCATTTGAGAACGTTCTAGGCTAAAAGATAATTAGTGGTTAGTCAGCTGATGTACATTAGATGTAAACTGAGAGCAGAATATATTATAGGAAACCGAGTTGCCCAACTCAGGTAAAATCTCAAATGTCTCAAATATATAATGATCTTATAATTGTCATAGAGTGTTTGATGCGTGATGGGCTCTAGAATTGCTTGAACTGCCGGTGCAATGGGTAGAGGCCTGGCTTGGTTTGCTGTTAATTTACAACCGTTGGTCAGATACGGATTAGTACATTCCCAAAAGTAATGTAGGGCCAGGGATAAAGAGTAGCCAGATCACTATCAAGACCTGACCACGTGGAAGTGATGTGTAGTTGGATAACATAAGGATAGGTAAGGGGTTTGCTGCTAGGTGTCCTATTCACCCCATCAGGGTTCAATATGTAAGAAATCAAGGGAAAGATGGAGTTAATAGTTTTGCTAAAACGGGGTATAGAAAATTATTCAATTTTGCATAAAAGACCCTGCAACAGATTCACTAAAAGAAAGTGCAGCCAAAATTAGGAAAACGGACAAAAAAAGTTGGTAACATGTCTAACACCAGAGGGCCTCAGCAAGCCAGTCTCGCCCCTAAGGCTGGTGGGACACACGTCATTTAGCAGCATCAGATCACTTAGAAAGGCTACCTTGAGGAGTTTAACTCAGCACTCAGTTTGCTGGGTGATGAAGAGGGGTCTTTCTGAGCTTGCAACCTTGTAGAACAATAATGGTTGAAGAGGTTGAAAATCAATGCCCTCAACATCTACAAAAATCCTTTCCAGCCAATAAGATGTGCACAGACTGCAGATTCTTCCAATTATATGGATGGTTCAACACACTTAGAATGTCTACTGTCTCCACCAACAGAAGGCAGAATGTTAGGCAATACCTGACCAAGGAGAAACCAGTGATTCTGACTGCTTCCTAGACAGTGTCCTGACTGCACAGATTTCAGCATTTACCAAACAACCAAGATCTCCCTTAAGAACCTGCACATGGGCCTTTTGCAAGTTCTTCTACTCCTTCTCAATTGGATGGAATAGACAAGAGTGATGCCAGGCTCCTCGTGCAGGGCTTCGGAGCTCGACGAGTTCAAGCATTCAGGCAGATTCCGAGAGGGTGTGCAGAGTGCCTTACCGTTTCGGAACACAGCACCAGTTAAATGCCTTGCAAAGGCTTGCAAACAATGATCCTCTTAACAAGGCCACAGCGAGTGGGTTCTTAAGGGAATCTTCCACCTAGATGTTTCAAAGGGTGGACACCAGCTTGGCATCCTAGGGCACAAGGAACCTGGTGCAGCTATTCCTTGCCTGCAGGACCAGACGTTGGACACAAGGGTCATTCACCTGGGAGGATGTTGCTGGGGGAGGCATCTATGTCTCTCCATGATCTCTAGATGGCATAAACATCCACTCCCTACCCGTTACTAGAGGGTAAACAACCACACTGCTGCATGACGAAAACAGGGAAGGGAGTTCTTGAGGTTCCATGGCACTGTTGCTACGACAGGCTTTTCCAGGTAACACAATACACAGTCCGCCCCGGGTGGCTGCAAACAGGTGCTGCATTTCTACTTTCCTCACAAGCAATCATTCTCACGGATAGCAATGGTTTGGAAAACTAAACACCCACTCGGGTCACTGCCACAGTGTCCCATTTGTAGTTAAATGAACCAAGTGGAAGGAAGCATGTAGGGCCTGCAGATACCCTGTCTGATATAAAGCTGTTGGGCAACATTTTTGTAGTCGTCATATTCTGTTTTAAGGTGTTACAATGTTGCAGGGAAGCCTGGATCTAAGTAGGGAGTTTCTGAACACTCAGGGCCAAAGCACAAAAGCGTTGTAATTTTGTTACAATGTAGCTGTGCTTCGGTCAGGAGACCACTATGGAAACCCAGTAGTAGGACAGCAACGTTCGACCTTTACATAGCATGCATGAAGCAGACAAATTCTCGACTGGGGAAATACTGCGGCACAGGCACTCGCGTGATGCCAAGAGTTGTAGTGAAAATCTGTACCACAAAAATGTAGTTTTGCTAAACCTCACCTTATTCCAGACCACACGCAGCCGGAAAAAAAAAAACACAATGCTTTGTGAACCCCACACTGAAATTAACCACAGAACGAACTTTCCTTTCACAACCACCGTAGATCTGGCGAGAGATTGTTTCATCATGCCAACCAAGCCACCGCTTGCACAACACCAGCCATGTGGTTCAATTTTGCTACCAAAGGTAAGCCAAGCAAGTTTTTGGGAGTCACTGTTCCAATGCCTCAATCTTGGCAGCAGCACTGGTGGACTTCCTGGATGACCAGGTAGCCAGATCTTTGGAAGTATCTAGTTCGCTCATGCAGAGATTGGCTAGTAAATGCCCAATGTGAGCCACACCTCTAAGTGACGCACCCAAACCCCACATGCCTTTGCTTGTGGAAACCATGGAAACCCAAGAAGCGTCACACATAAGCCATGGAGAGCTCTGACAAGTCAGCACTCCAGACGAGACCACCGAAGGCCCAGAAAAAGAAAGACAAAAAAAAAACTGTTTACCAATGCGAGCTAGACAGTCCCAAGGGGAAACAAGCGTGAGAACGACTAAAACATGCGAGGTCAAGAGCAGCGCCCAGTGCTCCTCCGACGCAAACACTCCATTCCCAGCAGACGAGTGTATCTGAAACGTGCTGGGAAACTCCAGAGCACAGTAAACGCTGCCAGCTCTGGAAATAAAATTAAAAAAGGCTAGTGGGATGTAATACCCATGAGGGAGACATGGTGACAAAATAAATAAAGCACCTCCAGTGGGATGCTAGGAGTTCTCTATACAAGTTTTTGCCTAGTGGATCAATCCCTAGAGTCCCGGCTGCCTAGACTCCCAAAACCACTGAGTCCCAGCTGTCTAGGCCCCCAGTAGCCCCAGCCTTGTAGGCGTGCTGGAGCCACAGCTGCCGAGGCTCCCAGAATCCCCCCTGAGCCACCTAGGCTTCCAGGCCCCCATTAAACCTCAGAAGTGTAGACTCTTAGCACCCCCCCTCCCTTCAAGCCCTGGTCACTTCAGCTCCCAGGCTCCCCTCGCAGCACCCCCTCGAGGCCGGGCCACCTAAGTCCCCCCACCAAGTCCCCCAGAGTACTGGCTGCCTAAGCCCCTAGGTCCAGTGGAGCCCCAGCATCCTAGGTTCCCAGACCTCCTGGAGTCTGGTCAACTAGGCTCCCTGCACCTCCCCACCCTGTTAAGCCTCAGCCACCTCCCCACCCTGTTAAGCCTCAGCCACCTACGCTTACCAGGATCCTCCCCCCCCCCAACCCTTGAGCCTCGACCACTAGGTTTCCACCACCCCCTTAAGCCTCGGAAGCGTGGGCTCCCAGCAGCCCCCAGCCCCCTCTTGAGCCTGTGCTCCCAGCACCCCCCACCCCACGCCCGCCTCTCCCTCAAGGGTAGGCTGCCTAGGCTCCCATGCCACCTGGAGCCCTGGCTGCATAGGCTCCCAAGCCCCCAGTCGATCCTCAGCCATCCAGGATCCCAGAACCCCCCTTCCCCACTAGGACCCCAGGCACCCCCCCTCTGGCCTGGCCACCTAACCTGCCAGGCCCCCCCAGCCGCCATGGATCCCCAGCCTGTATCCCAGATGGCACGGAGCCTGGTCTCTCAGGTCCCATAGCGCCCTGACCCTGCTCCTCTGGGGCCCTGCCTAGAAAGGTCTCCCAACAGCCCTCCAATCGTCCAAAGTATGCGAGGCATCGGGCGTAATTGCACGCGCTCCCACCGCATACTAATAAAATGGCTTATTGCATTTTTAAACTGTGTTGACACAGGATTATGTAACGTGCCATAAACGTATTAAAAACTTTCCGTCGCCAACGCTTCTGAATAAACAGTTTGCAAATGAGGCCAGTTTCCTGCTGCAATGTTTGCAAAGTAACGTGCTCAAACAGGGAGCAACACCCTCCCTGCTCTGCCCACAGCTCCCTCCTGTCACAGAGGGTGGGACCACCTTCCAGAACGAAAATCTGAGCTTGGGTTGGCATCCATGGCCAGAGGAGATGTGCTCAGTGTGGACGAGCAACACGTCAACAGAATGTACAAATGGTGGCCAGTAAGCCTGATCAACCATGAATCACAGATCTGTGAATTGCCTGTTACGGGTGGATCCTTTTAAAGGAGCACCATTAAGTTAATGTAACTAAAATGGAAGAGTAATGAAATGGCCACAGGATAAGCAACTGGGTAACAAGGTTGTTGCGTAAAGAGAGGGAGGGGGAGACAAAGAGAAATAGAAAGACTTTCTAAGGTAACAGTACAAGAAGAGATGAGGTTGAAAGCAAAGAGCGCTCGTATTAACCCTTGGCTCGTTTACATTGGAAATCACTGACGTCCCGCGCTTCAGAGGTTACAAAGCCCAATGGAAACATGAAAGCGCCACGAGGTCGCGGGTACAGCCAACCGGAAGAGAGGGAATGCGGAGACTCTTCCGGGAGGATGAGATGGTATCGGCACCGGACGAGTGTCGGTAGGCCGTGGAAGGAAGGCCTTCTAGGGACAACTGAAGCCAGGAAAGCGTCACGGGTGGCTATCTGCCTAAAACAAATATTGGGCAGGGGCTAATCACCCCTCTCTGCCGGCCCAAAAATAAGAGTGACAGCCAAGCCACCTCGCCGCCCTCCCCATTCAGGACATGGATTAAAGAAAAATACCACAAGAAAAAAAAAAAAATCTGGAAATTACAACACTTCTTTCCAGAGAAAACCCTTCACATGAGAAACCCACCACCCTTCAACTAAAGAATGCAAATCACAGGGGACAAAGCCAATCCTTGAATGGGTGTGAAAGCAGAGTACAGCTCACTTTGTTAACGGATTACACCCACTCCCAGTTTCAAAGAAAGCCCACCACAGGAGAGTTTCTCGGGGCTGGGGGGGGGGATGCAGAGGAATTCTCCCCCAAACTGCAAAAGAACGTCGCATTAAAATGATAGCCACCTCCAAAGAAATAATGTCATAGACAAACACCCACCTGCTTTCCTCCGGGCCACCACCTACACATGAGATAAAAACTGCCCACCCCACACTCTCTCCTGTAAAAGTAAATAAAAAAAAAAGAACATCAGGGTACAACTGAAATTGGGGACACGCTCAGCTGGGTGGCTACCTCAAGTGCAATGTGTTCACCTTGGGAACAGGATAATACGGGTCGTTATAGATATATGTGCCCAAATTGGACCAGCTCAGCCCTTCACACTCCTCAAAACTCCCTGGGTTGATGATGCATCGCGTGCCACATTGTTGGCAATGAACGCAGAGGTAAGAGTTGTACATTGCTAGATTGGCCAACTAACATTGGTTGCAAAGTGCTGTAAAGTGGTTTCCCGGTGATTGCGATGGAGTATAAAAACACCAGAATTATTATTAATTAGCGGTACCACCCAGTGTTGCACGGGTCTGTAACACAAACAAAATACAAAAGGAGGCCTGGCAAAAAAAAATAACTCCCAAAAAAGCCATGACATGAGACAAAAAATTGCCGAAATAAAGTTTGATGCAATAGACCAACTTTCCATACGAATTGTAACTACTCAAAGAAACTAGGACATGAAAAAAAGAACCTTCAAAGAAACCAGGACACAAGAAAACCACTCCATAACGAAACTATGGAAACAAGACACCCACAAGTCTGTGTCTTTAGGTTCGTTTTAAATCAATTGAGGATTATTCCGTGGGGAGGGGGGACGGGGAGAGAAGTAGTGTATGATCCGAGATGTAATCCACCATGTAGTTGAAAGCTAGCCATCTATAATGTTAGATTGTTAATACCCCCACTACAGCCCCCCCCACCCCCTCGCCACCCACCTCCAGCACTGCGCCCTTCCCTAGGACCATCGTTGCAGGGGGTGTAGAGTGCTGGCATTCAGAGATTATATATGCAAGATAAAAACATACCGAGTTCTCTCTCCCCCCACCCCCAGCAGAGAAAACCTTGTATCCCACTACTGTGACATCATTGCAGTCGATTATGGATTCCATAATCCTCTGCCATGACGTCACAGTAAGAGGTGACCTCATTCAGAAAGGGGAACTAGTTGCTAGTAACCCTACTAAATACATTTTAATGCTAGAGGGTTACTCTCCAAAGTAACCCTGAAGACACAGACACATTTCTGATCAGAGTGTGAAGGCCATCCTTTAGTCTGGGCAGGAGAGCAGACCACAGCCCCGGACACCGAGGGGCAGGCCGTGCAGATGCCAGGCTGGGCATTAGGTGCAAGTAGTCCAGAAATCGCAGACGTGAAGCAGCCGGCGTGGAAGTGGCGCGCGGCTCGCAGTGGGTAAAGCCAGCGATGTGGCAATGGAAAGATGGCCCTCGCCCCAGGCTCGGTGCCCATCCAAACTTAAATTGCAGCGTGGCGAGAGCAGGATGTGCATGGCACAGACAGGGGCCAAGACTGTTACTGGAAAAGGGCCAGAGAGAGGCACTGAGAATGGGAGAGAGATGCCCAAGACGACAACGAGAAACAAAAGTTGCAGAGAGAGAAAGCATTAAAGGAATACACACAGAGTGTGGGATGTTTTTATCCATGCATCCAAGCCCTACCACCAAAGCTGTGCATTACTGGCATTGAAAACATCATGATGGCCAGAGCTTCCCAGAAAATGCCCAGGGAAATGCATGAAGAATAGGCTGCCACTCATTTTTGCCGATGTTATGGGCACAGAAGGACACTGCCTAAAACCACCATTGGACTACCCACACAGTAGTCTGAAACCATTGGGAATGGCAATGCCGATTGCCAAAAGCAAACCCATAACTGTTGGGAATTCATTTTCTTAAATCCCAAAAAGGGGTGCAGTACCAGTACTCACCACTATCCAAAAGCTGGCGTTTTAAAACCACCAGATTTTACTTTTTGTGTAAAACTGAATAAATGAACCCAAGGCAAGCCAAAGAAAGACTTACTGAGAGGTGGATCCAATGTAAAGTTATATTCTGAAGTGACTTGAAGGTTTATAACAAGACTGGCTGAGCTGTGGATTTCAGCAGTTTAAGTAAATTTGGACTGAAAGACACTAAAAATCTAAATGTTTAAAAGAAATGAGTGACCTACTTTGAGTGTCACATAGGTTGCAATTGTTTAAATGTCATAGTTTTAAACTTAGAATCAGCATTCTAGCTGCATATGTAAACATTGTCTTGACTTAAACTGGGTAACCAAAAGTGACATTGTATCTGAAACTTGGCTTAAGGAACTGGATTCTGGCAACTACCCCCCATCAGGAGTGATGCTTGAGTCACAGCTGTGTTCCCAGGCCTATCTGCCTTTTGCTGGCCACACTAAGGATATGCCATCTCTCTGATAATTGAATTAAGGGGAGCCCCACAGAATACAGGAGCTCTGAACAAAGCCCTGTCCTGACTCAGGCAAATGTTTTATTGCAGATGTCGTAAAACAGCTTCCTCTTGGCAGAAGCTGGGAGTGGCAGGGTCTCTGAGCTTGGCAGAAACTGGAAAGACTGGTTTCTGTACCATGTGACCTGAAAAGACAGACCTCTATAGCCAGAATATGGTTTTAGAAAAAGATGAATAACTCATAGTACGGACTTGTGAAAATTATTTAAATACCACCATAATTCTTGTGATTTTTCTGCCCACATTTTAAGAGGTTTTTCGAACCGGTGGCATGTTCAGGGGGGTTTTAGCGGAAAAGAGGATATTACTCAAAATGTGTGCATGTGAAAAATCTGACACTTCATCAATTAATGTCCATACTCCTTGCGCACATGTGTGTAAATTTGGGGTAATGTCCGGAATTGCAAACCAGTTAAAAAGTGCAAAATATTGCCATTTCTGAATGCAAGCTCCCAGGAAGAGCAGAGTTTGAACAGGAGATACCTCCTGTGATATGTGAGGGGTGCATATGATTTTAAAACAATATGTACCTCTGCAAATATGTATTTGGTTCAAATCTAGATTTGTGTGTAAGTTGACAGGAGGAGTGGACTTTCTGCAGGCTGTAAAATGACATCACTCTGACACAACTTAGCTCCCCCAATCAGGGGAGAAATGAAAGCTTGGCCAATGATAAGTGGAGAGGGGCTGGCTAGTGATGCTGCTCACACACACCCATTTTCAAAACACATAAAAGCAGAGAGACAGGACAGATAGGGACTTTCAAATCCATTTGCAGCTGGAAGCTCTGCCGGGAAAATCCATACTTTACCTCCATCAATCTCCAGAGAAAGCTGTGCAGAAAGACCCAGAGAAAGCAGACTAGTATCCAAAACCAGAGAGCTGAACCGGAGTGCAGTCCAAAACCTGACCAGATCCGTGGCAAGACATATTTCTAAATATATTGTGAGTACCTAGTAGAACTGTGCAGAACCAATCTCTTAGTTAAAATAATATAATTCAATCTATTTAATCTAAGTAGAACTGCCTCCTAACTGTCACCTGTCATTTGTAAAGCTGTCACTTGTCATTTTCTAGTTGCAAGCTGCACTTGTCTTTTTGAACTTTAAAATTTCAAATCTGAAAAACGACCTTTATTTAATCGCTCATATCTCCGTGACCGTTTGTGCTAGAGACTTGCAGTAACTTTCCCCAGAAAGCTTAGACTCGTGCCTTTCCTACGAACCTAGAACTTTTTTTACCGCGATTTGCAAATTTCTCCACGTGTAAAAATCTGATGCTGCTTGCCTTCCGTTGCAAAAATTCGTTTGCAACCTGACAACCATTATAGAGCATTGCTAAAGTGATCCTGAACTTATTCAAAGCATATACCACTCACCCTAAACCTCTAGAGGGAATTAAAAGCTTTTTAGTATATTTTTTTTTCTTCATTGCCAGCACATATCAAAGCATTTTGCCTGTGTTTTCAACTTCTGTAGTCTAAGCTTGCTGGGGTGAACTGAATCACATTTGATTGCATTTCTGAGAACTGTGTGCCTTCCTTCCATTTCCTTGCATTGCATAAAAGGGGGGGGGTGAATTGTACAAGAAAGTGATTACATTGTTTTTGCTGAAATCCTATCAAGTTATTTTCTGTACTGCATTTCATTCCACATTGCATCCATTTGAAACCATAAAAGTATTGTTGCTATCTTATCCATTTCATGTCAACTCCTTAGTGATTATCAAGAAGTGTGCTAGTGCCAGATTCTCCGTTGTTAATCTTTATCATACCAGATTAAGTGTGATATCCAATTATTAATTTATTATAAAGCGTGATATAATATATATTGTTTAAGTTATCAAATAAACCTTTAAACTTGCAAAACAGAACTACTTCTTGGCTCAGTGGGGTCAGGGGGATTCCAAGGGAGGGGTAGTCATCCAGAACGCATGAACTGGACATAAAGTTATATCAATAAGGGTTTTCATTCAGTATTATAGACTAGGCGTTGACTTAGCTGTAGTGTTGAATTGAATCCTCTTACAAATTGGGGGCTCGTGCCGGACGTTTGGGTTAGATCTACCATTTGTGCAGATTAATACAGCGTGCCAGCTGACCAGATACACATATCCGGTCGGATCACCACGCTGTGTTACGCTGTAAAGCACTCCTCATAGGAACGCTCTAAGAAAAAGGTCTGTTTTGCAAAAATAAAATACTAATTTCTGTAAGTCAGGACAGAGACCAATCTCTAGAATGACGACCTTAGTAGACATGAAAATAGCCAGAGAGCACCTCTTACATAAACTATTTGTGAGAGGTGAATGGACTTAACAGGGCCAGGATGCCTGGTTGCAGGCCATCACGCGACAGGTCACTGAAACAGGGTCAGACTTATGGAGAGATCAGGGTCCATTACATGTGGCCCTGAGTGAACTATATATGGCTCCTAAGGCCAAAGATGAACACGACAAGATTGTTAGGATAGCGGCATATTTATATTTATATATGGGAGCCATACAGAATAAATGTGCTGAAGGCCATGATCTGGCAAAAAGGCAACAGATGGCGTTAGAGAAGGCCCAATCTGATCTGGACTCTTCTGAGCAAAGGCTGCACAGAAGCCAGGAGTCAGAAAATGAGACCAGACAGTACATCACTAAAATAAAGGAGGATATGGATGTGCTGCAAAAGGAAAAGTCAGAACAGGATACCAGATTTCGGGCCTTGCAGAAGGAACACCAAGAAGGTTTGGACTCCCTACTGCAAAGCCAGAAAAAGCTGGAGCAACAACTGGACTTCAACAGGGTATGTGCTGAGCAGGTAGTCACCCTGCAAGGCCACCTAGATAGGGAAAAGGCAGAAAGCAATAAACTGATTCTGAAAGACCTGGATACCCAGGCAGTGTTTGATGAAGAGCGCCGGAAAGCTGGTGCCCTTCAAAGGCAGAGGGACGACCTGGCAGCACAGATGCAGGCTCTCAGTCAGGAAAGAGACACTTTAGGCCAGGAAGTCTGCCACTTAAAGGAAATTGAAGAAAATCACCTGGCCCTGCAGGGGCTGGGTGACCTCCAAAAAGAAAACCAGAACTTGGTAGAGCACACCAGAAGGGTGGAAGATGCTCTGGCAAGAAAGGAGCAGGCCGGTAGGGATGGGACTCAGGAGGTAAACCTCCTGCAGCAAAGACTGGCCCAGTTCTCCAGGACCAACCAGGAAGCACAGAGGGAAAATGAGGCCCTCTGTCAACACAATGATAGGCTCCAACAACAGGTAGCGATGCAGGAGAGACTGATACAGTCTAGTAAGGCCTTGACTGAGGAACTGAAGGCACAAATGCAGGCTCTTGCATTGCAACAGGGAGCAGGGGCGGATAGAGATGAGGTTCGCTGGGAAAGGGAAACTCCGGAGCATAACCTCAGGAGCCCTAGTACCAGAGGCCCTCATACCTCTCAGTCCCTGGACTCTGCCACCCCCATGTTCCCCGGCGCACATGAGCACCGGGCCACCGGGATGGCAGACTACTATCCAGACAAAAGTATGGGGCTCATAGGCCAGTACCACCCAGGTATGGAGGGGCGGGCATCCGGGTATGGGCACCCAAGTACAGTACAGTTCAGTGGGGAACCCCAGGAGAGTAGGCCCCTTAAGGGCATCCTGAAAACCTCTGCCCAGTTAGGTCAGTGGGGGGGGTACCCAGCAAATCCTGGCAGCAAGGAGGGATCTGAGGACTCCTCTGAGCACCACAGGAAACAGGAGACCAGGTCCCCACATTCTGCCAGCCATTCCCAGGCTCGCAGAAACCGGGAAAACCTGGAAGAACAGACAGGAACCTCTGGGAGCAGTGCCTCTGAGTCAGAGGATGAATGGACAAGGGTTACCCGAACCAAAAAGGCCAATAAGGCAAAAAGGGCCTTGCTTAAGGACCCCTTAAAGCAGATTAAGGCGATCAGGAGCGTCATCACGCCTTACCATAAGAACGCTAAGTATTCTGTTTGGGAGCACTTAGAGTTGTTTGAGCAAATGATGGAGACTTTCCATTTGAAGGACAGCCAAAGCTGTATTCGATATGTAAAGTGGACCTTCTCCCCGGAATACTCCAGTTTCTTTGCGGGGCTGGAGGACCAAAATCATTTAAGATGGTCCACCTATAAGGCGGCCATCTTGAAACATTTTTCCATTCATAGAAATCCTCAAGAGGCTCGCAAGGCAGCCTACAATTTGCAATGTGGGGAGGATCAGGCCCCACAAGAATTTGTGCAAGAACTGAAACGTGCTTTTGCGCAGACCACCAGAAGGGTGCGCACAGACAGTAGAGAATTCATTAATACATTTTTTCATGCCTTGCCCAAATACATAATGACCCAGCTCGTGAGGGATTTTCACGAGAAAAGATCTTTAGACTGGGTCATTGAACAGGCTACCCGGATCTATGAGGTGCAGAAACCGGTAGAAAATAAAAATAATGCGCCCAAAAACCCCAAAGCCAACAACACCCCTGCTTCTGCCAAGGTGGCAGAGGTAAAGGTCACCCCTGTTTTAGAGTTGGAGATGGGGGGGCCTAAAAACCTACCTGCACCTAATAATGCTAGGCCCAGAAGGTCCTCGGGCCAGTCACTGACAGGGAGCCAGGGAGGCAGCCCCACAAATGGGGTCCCTCGCTCTCCTGATTATGTAAGTCCCCGTTACAAGGGAAATCGACCCATCCTGGGTTATGTGTGGACTCCTCCAGCCCAAGGGGGGGGATCCAGCCAAGCACCTAACCCAGGGAACTTCCCTCCTAACTTCCCACAGGAGGGCAGAAATTCTCCAAATCCTGGGCAGAACTTTTTCCCCAGGTATCCACCCAACTTCCAGCCCCAAAATCCTCCATCCTTCTTTCCCCAATTCCCTGAGCCCAGACAACCTAATCCGGGAGAGGGGAGGCCAAGGGTGGAGGGGTACCCAAATCTTCCCAACCAGGGGTACTACCAAAGAAGGGATAGCTACCCTTCCCGGGATCAGCCCAGGGGAGAAAACAGGGCCCCGTATCAGCCTGAGCGGGTGTCCCAGTTAGAGCGCCAGGTTCAAAACATGGCGCGGGATCTGGGTCACATACTGAGGGCTCAGCAGAACCCTCAGATCGGCATGCCGGCGCAGAACGCACCCAACTCTGGACCTGGTGCTCCAGAACAATGACGGGGGCAGCACCCCGATAACTCACCGGTTCCCAGGGAGGAGGCACAAAGGGAAGGGGGGTGTAAAGCCTTGGAGGAAGCTTCTTTCCTCACTTGTAAACAGCCCCTGGAAACCCAGGAACCGGAAACAAAATCTCTTGCCCCTGAAAGTCTGCCTCCTAAGGAGCAGAGGGGTGGTAGGAGAAACAAAAGACCCAAACAGACTCAGTTTGAGGAGGAGGTACAGATCTTCCAATTTGAGGGAGAGGGATCCTCAGAGGATCCTGGGAAAAGGATCTTCTCCTTCAGAGAGGGGGGAACTCCTCCCAAAGAAAAATGGGTCCCTAGGGATGCAAATCCAGACTGGGGAGATGTGGAGACTGAGCTACCGCCGCCCACCATCTCATCCCAGAACCAACAGCAAGAAAATCCCCTGGTTCAAACCCATCCTGGTGACTGCCTCCAAAAAGGGGGGGGCGGCCCAGAACCAGAGCCAGGGGAACCCACAATGGCTCTGATCTCCAGTTGCTAAATTTTTCTTTCAGATTCCCAAGGCTCTCCACAGAATTCTGCCCAAATCTCTTCGCTAGCGATGTCCAAAACCAGAAAATTAGCCCACCAGTTGTCCAAAAATGTACATTATCTGTGCCCCCTTGAGGAGAAGGAGGGAAGATATTATGCCCCGGTACAAGTACAGGGGCAGGGTACAATTTTGGCACTGGTGGACACTGGATCTCAAGCTACCCTTCTGTCCAGAAGGGCCTTTGACGAACTGAATGCAGGAAGGGGAGAGAATTACCAAATTCCTCTCACCTCTCTTCCTGGGCAACTCCAGAACTTTGACGGGAAGGAAATTCCCGTCGAGGGGACGGCAGATTTGGACATTAAAATTGGGCGACACAAGTTGAAACACCCGGTCATAGTTGTGACCCCAGAGGGCACCCCTTGTTTACTAGGGAATGACCTCCTGAGAAGGTTGTCACCCCTAATAGATTGCGTAAACAGGGTCCTCTGGACCCAGACTAGCCGACCAATAAAATTAAAACAGAGTGTCAACCATGTTAGTTTAAACGGCACCTGCCACATGGTTGAACAAAAATCTGACCAAGTAGAATTTCACTTCCAGAATAGCCAAATTCCAGACGTGACAGTAATAGCAGTAGGACAAGAGACTGGTGGTGGAGGGTCCTCTCTATTTCTGAAAATCAACCTTCCTTCCAGTCTAAAGTGGTACTCCACGCTGGAAGAAAACACTCTGAGATTCTATACTAATCCACAATCAGAAACTCCCACTCCTATAGTCCAGAAAGATGTGAAATCAGCTCAAAGCCTGGCTGATATTCAGCAAATTGGAGAGCAGTTGTTCATCCCTGTCCAATTAAATGATGGGAAGGACTCTGTTCTCGCTCGAGTGTGTGTGAACAACGGTAAGAGCTTCATCAGCGAAGCCATGTTCCGCCAACTCCCAAAAGATCCAGCCATTCCCACATTCAAACTGATAGACAAATGGGAAATGGACCTGGAAGCACCTAATTCCAAACATCTCCTGCCAAGCAGGTGTATGCTCAAAATCTCCATTGGCAACAAGAGCATAGTCCATAATTGTTGGGTCGTGCGAGACGTCACTGCCGCCTTTTACTTAGGCAGTGACATTCTCAATCGCTTTGCCATTAGTTTGGACCTAATAAACTTCAAAGCTTGGTCCCGATTAGCGGATAATCCCATGGGCTTTGATGATCCAGAAAAAGCATTTAGGTCAGCTCAATTACTACCTTATGCAGTTGAAATTCAGATCAAAGAGGAAGTCACCATCCCGGAAAGGACCCGACAATTCTCCCTGGAAGTGAAAGTTAAAAGAGGACAACATTTGAAAAACCCTGATGCTTACATACATCTAAACGCTGCTCTCCAACAGCAAGGGTTGGGGGTAAACCCAACACCATTAGTCAACACAGAACATGACACCATTCTAATAGAGGTGGATAACAGCGACTTAAAGAGTATTACTCTAGCCGCAGGCACCATTATTGGAATGGCGGTTGATGACCGACATTTTTCCATAGATTTAGGTAATGAGCTGTTAGGACCAATCCCCAAGGACTGCTTTGACAGCGACAGTGATGACAATACAACACCAGACAGGATTTTTACCCGGCATGGGGGGAACTTCCTGGTGTACACTTCTTGCCCTTATGGTAAGGAAGATGTGACTTGTGACTTCAGGAGGGATGAGGTGATTTTCCAGGTCCATGAGGGCTGCCTTTCCCACCTGAAGCCTCCAGTCCAAATCAGCACTCTGACCAGGGATTTCTCCACCCAGCTGGAGGAGGCCGCTGAAATAGCCAAACCAGAAGTCTTTCCAGGCTTCAGGCAGATGGTGGAAGAGAGAGTCAACCTAGCTGATGCCTGTGTGACTCTGGAACAAAAGCAAAAGTTGAAACAAGTTTTCTTGGATTTCCAAGATCTCTTTGCGGTAGACTCATATGACTGTGGTCGCACCGACATCCACACAACAATCCCCACGGACCCTGGCATGACTCCTGTGTTTGTGAAGCAATATCGCTTGCCTCTCGCATCAATGGAGTCCCTTACTGAAATAATTAAGAACCTTGAGTCCAGGGGAATAATCCGTCCCATCCACAGCACCTTCAATAATCCGGTGCTGGGAATATTAAAGCCAAACGGCCAGTGGAGACTCTGCGCCGACCTCAGGGAGCTCAACAAACGGGTCCATACTTCCCGATGGCCTCTTCCCTACATTGACCAAGGGCTGGCCCAGATTCAGGGGTCACAGGTATTCACTGCAATAGACCTGACCAATGGATACTGGACCGTGCCTGTCAGCAGGGAGGACCAATACAAACTGGCTTTTACCTTTGGGGGCCAGCAGTACACATGGACCCGGACTCCCTTCGGATACCTCAACTCCGGCAATGAATTCAACATTTTCCTACATAAGGCCATGCCCGACCTGGGTGCGAGGGGTAACCTGGCTTATGTAGATGATGTCCTCATCAAAAGTTCATCTGTGGAGGAACATATAGCGGAGATCCGTTATGTTCTGACAAAGTTGAGGGCCGCCGGAGCAAAACTTTCCTTTCAGAAAGCACAGTGGTGTAGAACCCGTGTTAATTTCTTGGGGCATGAGATTACTCCTCAGGGTCTCTGTCCCCAGGAAAAGAAAGTGGAAGCACTTCAGAAACTGAAAGACCCCACAACTCTGCGGGAACTAAGGAGCCTCCTTGGACTGACTAATTACAGCAGAAAGTTCATTGAGGGCTACGCAGAGATCACCAGACCCCTGATTCATCTCCTGAGGGGGGGGGGTCAAGTGGGAATGGGGTCCAGAACAATCCGAGGCAGTAAGACAACTCAAAAGAAGCCTCTCACAAGCGCCCTGCCTAGCTTACCCTGTCAGAAACAAGGAGTTCTTCCTGGAGACGGGGTTCTCTAATACGTGCTTGACGGCAGTATTATACCAAAAGCATGACAAGGTCAATAAAGTAATCTCTTATGCGAGCAAAACTTTATCCTCTGTGGAGGAAAAATTCAACGATTGTGAGAAGGCACTCCTGGCAACGGTGTGGGCATTGAAGAATTACCGCCCGTTTATCCAGGGGGAACACATCATAGTGGAGACTCCACACCAGCCTCTGCAATATCTCCAAAGTGACAGAATCTGGGCCGGAAATGTGAGTAATTCCCGAATTACTTCCTGGATTCTGTCAATGCAAGGCTTTCCTGTGGAGGTCAAATATGGCCAAAACAGTCCCCTCGCGCAAGGTCTGGCTGACTTGCATGATTGTGCCAGAGAAAACTGTCTCGAGGACGAAAGTCTAAAAATCAAGGACAACACGGAGGCATACCTTAATTCCCCACACAAAGTCTTTGAAGAGGACAAGTGTGAGGGAATGCCCACTGTCTATGTGGATGGATGCTCTTACCATGTTGACAACAACGGGGAGAAAGAACTGGTGGCCGGCGTAGGGAATGCATGGGTGAATGAGTCCCCAGAACCCTCCGCTGGATACAAAATTGGTCCCCGAAGTAGTCAGGTGGCAGAATTGATGGCTGTGCATCAGGCCATCCTCACTGCTGTCCAGCATCACCTCCACGAACTGGTCATAATCACAGATTCGGATTATGTACGGAACGGGTTCGTGGAGCACCTGGTTAATTGGAAAACCAGAGGCATGTTATGTGCTAACAACAAACCCTTGAAACATGGGAAGTTGATCCAAAACATTGATGATCTGGTCACCTCGAAGGGAATGACCATCTATTGGAAAAAGATCAAGGGTCATTCCAAAGTAGAGGGACCAGACAAAACTGGAAATGACTTAGCTGATCAGCTGGCCAAAACCGGGGCTATCCAAGGGGATCTAATTGAGATTGAGTCCCTGTTGGGGGAAATCCAGGTCACTGCTATCACTAGGTCCCAGACAAATGCTCACAACGACCTTTCAATTGCACAATGGAGTAAGGAGACCCCTGATGCTGATTTGATTACCGCTCAGAAGGGGGATCCAATAATTGGTAAATTTTACCAGCACCTTGAGGACCCTGAGAACTTTCCCCTGACGGATACCGATTACATTGGGAAAGAGGACCTAAGAGTGTTGATGAAATGTCCAAAAATGTTCCGAATCCAAGACGGTTTGCTGGTAAGGAAATCCAAAGCTGGCCACGATCAGTGGGTGGTTCCTACCTCATTCCGAAGCCTGATGTTAAGTCACGCCCATGATGCGGCCACCGCCGGTCATAGGGGGTTTCACACAACATTGGAAATCTTAAGAGAGGTTGCATACTGGCCACACATGGGGCAGGACCTCGACCAATATTTGAAGGGGTGTCTTGTGTGTGCGCAATTTCAGCCATCATCCCTCACGCACCGTGCGCCTCTCCAAAAGAGGGGGATGACACTGCCATGGTCAGATTTACAAATCGACTTTGTAGGCCCTGTGATTCGCTCTGCTAGGGGGAATAAGTACATGTTGACTGTGACATGCTTGTTTACCAAGTGGGTGGAATGTCTCCCAGCCCCAAATTGCAAGGCAGAAACGGCAGCTGCCTTGATGATTAACCACATCTTTTCCCGTTTTGGTCTACCTCAAAGGATTGAGTCAGACAGAGGTAGCCACTTCACCAGTGAAGTAATGACAAAGATGTGGGAGATACTGGGGGTCAAGAGAAAGCTACACATTGCTTACCGGCCAGCTTCTTCTGGGGCAGTAGAGAGATATAACCGAACCATTGTGAGCATATTAAAGAAGTTTGTGGCAGATTCTGGGCCAAGTTGGGACATCCGATTACCTCTGGTCCTAATGGCCATCAGATCTACCCCTTCATCTGCAACCAAAATGTCACCATTTGAGTTGATGACTGGGCGCAAGATGGTGCTTCCTCAGCATTTGCTCTACAGGACCCAAGAGCAGACACTAATAAATGCCTCCACAACTCATGAGTATGTGGAGAATTTAAGGAAACACCTCCAACATGCTTTTGCTTACGCTCAGCGGAATCTAGAAAGATCAGCTGATAGCATGAAGACCCACTATGACCTGAAAACTTCCAGGAAGGAATATCAGGTGGGGGACCGGGTCTATCTATACAACTTCCAAAGAAACCAGGCAAAACAGCGGAAATTCTTGCCTACATGGAAGGGACCCTTTGAGATCATCAACAAGATCTCCCCTGTGGCCTACAAAATCCACATCCCCAAAGGTCCTTTGGCAGCGGGGGAAGACAAGTGGGTCCACATAAACCAGTTGAAATGTTGCCATCCCAGGCACGCTCTGCAACAACTGGAGGAATCCTCTGGAATCCTAGCGGGTATTGTCTCAGACTAATTCAGTTCCAACCATAAAACATACCACATCTAGTCTCTAAAATATTGTGATTTGCATGAAACTGTCTCTTAGTTATACTGTTTTTTTTTCAAAATAAGAATGTAATGTTTCGTTATGATGAAATGCATATGCTGCCCCACTATCTCAACAGTGGTGGAAAAACGTCTATGAATAGGTATTGCCGCTCTTCCTTTGTCGTCCTAGGAGAAAGAAAACCTGGAGAATGACCAAGGAGGATGATCCGGAGACTGGGAGGAGACGCAAGGGGCCCGGGGTACCGCCCAATCTTCCCATCAGGACCGGCGAGGAGAACCGATCGATCCGACCGGATGGAGAAAAAGATGCTGAACTGTGCCATTTATTGGAAGAAGATGAGGAAACATCCCAGGTCTTGCGAGTCCCATCAGTGAAACCGAATGGCCATCGCAAGAGGGGGGCTTGTGGGATGTTTTTATCCATGCATCCAAGCCCTACCACCAAAGCTGTGCATTACTGGCATTGAAAACATCATGATGGCCAGAGCTTCCCAGAAAATGCCCAGGGAAATGCATGAAGAATAGGCTGCCACTCATTTTTGCCGATGTTATGGGCACAGAAGGACACTGCCTAAAACCACCATTGGACTACCCACACAGTAGTCTGAAACCATTGGGAATGGCAATGCTGATTGCCAAAAGCAAACCCATAACTGTTGGGAATTCATTTTCTTAAATCCCAAAAAGGGGTGCAGTACCAGTACTCACCACTATCCAAAAGCCGGCGTTTTAAAACCACCAGATTTTACTTTTTGTGTAAAACTGAATAAATGAACCCAAGGCAAGCCAAAGAAAGACTTACTGAGAGGTGGATCCAATGTAAAGTTATATTCTGAAGTGACTTGAAGGTTTATAACAAGACTGGCTGAGCTGTGGATTTCAGCAGTTTAAGTAAATTTGGACTGAAAGACACTAAAAATCTAAATGTTTAAAAGAAATGAGTGACCTACTTTGAGTGTCACATAGGTTGCAATTGTTTAAATGTCATAGTTTTGAACTTAGAATCAGCATTCTAGCTGCATATGTAAACATTGTCTTGACTCAAACTGGGTAACCAAAAGTGACATTTTATCTGAAACGTGGCTTAAGGAACTGGATTCTGGCAACTACCCCCCCATCAGGAGTGAAACTTGAGTCACAGCTGTGTTCCCAGGCCTATCTGCCTTTTGCTGGTCACACTAAGGATATGCCATCTCTCTGATAATTGAATTAAGGGGAGCCCCACAGAATACAGGAGCTCTGAACAAAGCCCTGTCCTGACTCAGGCAAATGTTTTATTGCAGATGTCGTAAAACAGCTTCCTCTTGGCAGAAGCTGGGAGTGGCAGGGTCTCTGAGCTTGGCAGAAACTGGAAAGACTGGTTTCTGTACCATGTGACCTGAAAAGACAGACCTCTATAGCCAGAATATGGTTTTAGAAAAAGATGAATAACTCATAGTACGGACTTGTGAAAATTATTTAAATACCACCATAATTCTTGTGATTTTTCTGCCCACATTTTAAGAGGTTTTTCGAACCGGTGGCATGTTCAGGGGGGTTTTAGCGGAAAAGAGGATATTACTCAAAATGTGTGCATGTGAAAATCTGACACTTCATCAATTAATGTCCATACTCCTTGCGCACATGTGTGTAAATTTGGGGTAATGTCCGGAATTGCAAACCAGTTAAAAAGTGCAAAATATTGCCATTTCTGAATGCAAGCTCCCAGGAAGAGCAGAGTTTGAACAGGAGATACCTCCTGTGATATGTGAGGGGTGCATATGATTTTAAAACAATATGTACCTCTGCAAATATGTATTTGGTTCAAATCTAGATTTGTGTGTAAGTTGACAGGAGGAGTGGACTTTCTGCAGGCTGTAAAATGACATCACTCTGACACAACTTAGCTCCCCCAATCAGGGGAGAAATGAAAGCTTGGCCAATGATAAGTGGAGAGGGGCTGGCTAGTGATGCTGCTCACACACACCCATTTTCAAAACACATAAAAGCAGAGAGACAGGACAGATAGGGACTTTCAAATCCATTTGCAGCTGGAAGCTCTGCCGGGAAAATCCATACTTTACCTCCATCAATCTCCAGAGAAAGCTGTGCAGAAAGACCCAGAGAAAGCAGAGCAGTATCCAAAACCAGAGAGAGCTGAACCGGAGTGCAGTCCAAAACCTGACCAGATCCGTGGCAAGACATATTTCTAAATATATTGTGAGTACCTAGTAGAACTGTGCAGAACAAATCTCTTAGTTAAAATAATATAATTCAATCTATTTAATCTAAGTAGAACTGCCTCCTGTCACCTGTCATTTGTAAAGCTGTCACTTGTCATTTTCTAGTTGCAAGCTGCACTTGTCTTTTTGAACTTTAAAATTTCAAATCTGAAAAACGACCTTGATTTAATCGCTCATATCTCCGTGACCGTTTGTGCTAGAGACTTGCAGTAACTTTCCCCAGAAAGCTTAGAATCGTGGCTTTCCTACGAACCTAGAACCGCATTCCTACCCCCTATAGTTTTGCCACAATCGCGGAAAACGCACTCGCGAATTTACCGCGATTTGCAAATTTCTCCACGTGTAAAAATCTGATGCTGCTTGCCTTCCGTTGCAAAAATTCGTTTGCAACCTGACAACCATTATAGAGCATTGCTAAAGTGATCCTGAACTTATTCAAAGCATATACCACTCACCCTAAACCTCTAGAGGGAATTAAAAGCATTTTAGTATATTTTTTTTTCTTCATTGCCAGCACATATCAAAGCATTTTGCCTGTGTTTTCAACTTCTGTAGTCTAAGCTTGCTGGGGTGAACTGAATCACATTTGATTGCATTTCTGAGAACTGTGTGCCTTCCTTCCATTTCCTTGCATTGCATAAAAGGGGGGGGTGAATTGTACAAGAAAGTGATTACATTGTTTTTGCTGAAATCCTATCAAGTTATTTTCTGTACTGCATTTCATTCCACATTGCATCCATTTGAAACCATAAAAGTATTGTTGCTATCTTATCCATTTCATGTCAACTCCTTAGTGATTATCAAGAAGTGTGCTAGTGCCAGATTCTCTGTTGTTAATCTTTATCATACCAGATTAAGTGTGAAATCCAATTATTAATTTATTATAAAGCGTGATATAATATATATTGTTTAAGTTATCAAATAAACCTTTAAACTTGCAAAACAGAACTACTTCTTGGCTCAGTGGGGTCAGGGGGATTCCAAGGGAGGGGTGTTATATAGGGGTAGTCATCCAGAACGCATGAACTGGACATAAAGTTATATCAATAAGGGTTTTCATTCAGTATTATAGACTAGGCGTTGACTTAGCTGTAGTGTTGAATTGAATCCTCTTACAAGAGGCAACAAAAAGGGGCCGCAGAAAAAGAACGTGAGTGAGAGACAGCCAGAAAGAGCTGGCAGAGAGAGGGAGACAGGTAAAGGGGAAGAATGGAAGCGGGGTACGATGCCGGGGAAAGGAAAGGTCAGCGAGCAAGAAAGTCAGGAGGCACAGAAATGGGAGAGAGTGCGAGAAACAGAGCCAGAGTGTTGCTTTGCGTGGTCAGCACCAGAAAATATTTCCCTTTCCTGCAAAGGAGGCAGAGTTAGAAACACACACACAAAGAAAAAAAAGAAGCTACGTCAACAGTTGGGACTCCTCTGGTTCAATAAAATCTGAGTTGGAGGAAAAGGAAGGCACAGGGCCACGCTTTGAGCAGCTGCAAGCATCTCCAGCTCGGCTAATGAGATGGGCTTCTGCCCTGGGAAAGCTGGACATAAGTGCCACAGACAACTAGACACAAAGCAGAGGGAGAACAAACCAAGAAACCGGATTCCCAAGGCAAGAATGCCACGGAAAACCACCCATACCCATTAAAATAGAAAAGCAGAGCTCCAGTCAGGGAAGCCCTTGTCAAGAACAACAAACTAACAATCAGAACTATGGAAAACCAAGGCAAGAAACACCACAAGCCACATCACGAGGACATTGATAAGGGGGGCTGAGGGGAGATACCCCCAAAGTACCAATCGTAGCTGGGGAAAAGTCAGGCAATGATAGCATTAGGAGCTACACATTGCAAGGAAGAGTCTATATCATATGATATAATAATAGGTTATTTATAATGCGCTTAAGACCCAGAGGTTTCTAAGCACGACCCGGGGATCGAACCTGTGTTGCTCCCGTCGTCTTGTTTCCAAGGCGAGCACGTTGTCCCTGGGCCATCATCCCGAGACTATACAAGAATACCACAGGACCCCACATAGATTTACACATTGGAATCATTGGGGCATGCAATTGATGTGGAGAGGTGGAAAGGACTGTGTAATCACAGATGAGGTGGTAACAATGATGAAACGATTGACGCGTTGCATGAAAAGGCTGCTCAGGAGGGATTCTAATAGGTAGATCTGTGCCATTTTTTGCGTTAATATGTGGAGCGCACCAAGGAACAAGAAGTGTGTGGTGCCCGGAGAAGAAGCACGTACAAGTGGTTGCAGGGACGGGATGTAGGAGTAAAAGCCATAGAGAGGCCCAGAGTGGGAGTGGGGAGGAAGGGTCCAAGTAAGAGCAGGGGACTAGGATGGGTGGTAGGAGAATGACGAGTAAAGCCCAAAGGTTGGGTGCATCCAACACGACCGCATCCTCCCAGTCTTTGCAACTGGGTGGACTGGTGGTGCCTCGTGTGCAGGTGGTATGAAGATAGGGCCATTACTGAGCATCAGAGTGTGCATTGTTATCAACTATACAGCCCAGCTGTGGCACATCGAATAAAGAACAGGCCGCTTCTTCATTGAACACCACGAGAGGGCCTCTCAGGTGGGGGGGCAGTACCTAGATAAGAGCTTTAGACAGCATAATGAACACTTTGTGCCAAGGGCAGCTGCTCCAACCCAACCCTCCTCATCAAACCCCACCGTACACCATAGGATGGGGGAAGACCTGGAACAGACATGCACACCCACTCCCCGTGACACCTGGCAAAGCTTGCAATGTTCTGCATGGAAGCGGCTCTGCGATGGAAGCGGTACCGACTAATGACCGCGGCTGCTGGTATTGTAAACAGGCAGATGGAATGGTGAAAGATATTTGAATAACTAATCAGGAAACACCTTAGCAGTCATTCGACGTCTTAATGGGTTCCTTGCAAAGTTCACTTGGGGAATATAAGGGATCCCAGCAAATGGCATCAAGGAATGCAATCCCAGAGGGAATTTGCTGCAAAAACCATAGTAAAAGTGTTAACTACTCTGCAACACACACACACACACACTGCATATGTCTGCTGAATGCACATACACAGCTAAAGCCACATTTTTTCAGAGTATGCCATACAATTATATATATATTTTTTTAAAACTCACAATTGAAGGACATTTCCAAACACTGTACACAGGAACCATACAGAATACAAGGACCAACTTCTGAACCGGTTTCCATTCCCATCCTTGACCCATCTTTAGCTCAAGTACCCAGCACACAGACCCCCCCCCCAACCTCCTGTATTCAATTTGAAGTACTACAGAATCATCAATAAAGAGACTGCCCACTAACTTGGTTGTCATTTCTCCTCAAATTCTCTTCTGCCTTCATCCGTTTGCCCCCAAGTTTGCTCCCTTTGAGGGCATAATTGGGTGCAAAAAAAAAACATTTCTAGCAACCAGCCTGGCATAAATCACTCGCCCACTGGCATGTGTGCCAGTTTTCCAAACCAACAGTACATTATCAATTGCCAGTGTCCAATGGAGAGGGCACATTCAGTCCAGAGATGATTCAGGTTCACAGAGGCATTTCATATCTTATCATGGCTGTTGCAATAGGCAGTAATGGATCTTTGCACATTCGAGTGGGCAATGCCATAGAATTGCATGCTCCAGTAATGAGTGCCATACCACTATATGTTCCACTGTGTTTCCTGCTCACGATTCTGAGCATGGAGACCGACACCAAAAATCACTACTTACTGCAGGTCCAAACAACGCCCCTTAACACCCCCCCGCCCCACACACACACACACACACACACCCGCCCCACCCACTCCTCCGGATCTGCTCATAAAATCCCTATACAGAGGCCTTGACGCTGTTGAACCTCACTTAACGAACCAGCTTCTGGCCCTTAGGGTCCAGAGGTAGATTGGATCTAATTATAGCCCAGAACAATCTCAGTCGGGTAAAGTCACATACCAAACTCATCCACAGAGACTGCATGCCTTTTATTGGAGCACCCAAGGGGTTGGTCAGAACTGGCAGGGGGATGTTCATGCAGACTAGAGGTACACTTCCAGCAAAAGGTGGGTGTAGAGCTGGGTGGCACACAGTGGCAGAGTGCAAAAGTGTGGCACTGGTGGGAGTGGCGGGGGAAAGCATCAAGTGGCTACTGCTAGGTGCATAGATATGCCTTACCACTTTCTCCCCACAAGTTGCACACTGCAGAGGTTCACAGCTTTCACACCACTCATTAGGGATTCACCTGTGGGCCACTAAGGAATACACTTTGCATTGTGGGGTCCTCCAGCGTTCTTCCCCTCTGGTAGATTAGTTCCAACCTTTGTATGTGTCCCTTCCCTAGGTTCATGCACCCATTTGCCCTCAGCTTTTACCCTTATGCGGAGGATATCGAAATTCTACTCTGCAGCCGAGCTTTGGCAGTGTGCTGTGGTGAGGAGAACAGAGTTACGGTGGGGTGGTGAGAAGAGTATGCAGACATCACACACAGTGACCTCAAATCAGTTGCGCAACTGTTGCTAGACAGTGCAGTTTGGTTTTTTTTTTTATCTAGAGACATGCCATCTTCCTTTTTTCAGGCCTGGTCTAGCCCTTCGCATGGAGTTGCATGTGTGGGGCGGAGGGTGCACCTGCCCTCGCTCAGAGTGCAGCTGAGCCCTGGGCCCACTTTCTGGTCCATGCTCTGCCAGAGTTGCACTGAAAGCGCACAACCTGGCTGCATGCTCCCACTTTGCCACTTGGCATGAGAGAATAGGTCATCCTTGTTTACTGCAATTTATCAAAATGTGCCAGTTAATA
Organism: Ambystoma mexicanum; assembly: GCF_040938575.1. Lineage (NCBI taxonomy): Eukaryota > Metazoa > Chordata > Amphibia > Caudata > Ambystomatidae > Ambystoma > Ambystoma mexicanum. Next base: position 1,096,921,932 of record NC_090929.1, read on the forward strand.
ATCACTTCAAGGTGCTTAGACTGAAAAACACAGGTGCACTAAACACAAATGTTTAGAATACATTTGCACCTCGTCCTGCATGGAAACACCACAGCCAGAGTACATTCATACAGTAGGACAGCCCTACCAGGCGCCCAGCACATTATACTGCATAGTAAAGTTGAATCTCTATGGTCGCACCTTTGCACACTATGCTCAAACAAGTTGTTAAAGCCATGCGATCCAGGCTGCCTGAGAGCTCCGGGGACACACCAACGGCAGGCAATTGCTTCACAATGTCTACATTACAGAAGACCCGCACCTCCGTCTTCCTGGAGGTTTGTCTGAAAGGGGGCAGATGAGCTGCGGGTAAGATAGGGGCTTGCCAGCACTCCCACCGCTCTGCTATCTGCGGCGCCTTAGCCCGCGCCGCATTCCTCAGGCCTGCGCTCACCGGGGAGTTACCACCGAGGCTCCCTCCATCTGCCGGGCCAGACAGAGCGCCATTGTGAGAGGGGCTGTTGTGTGGGAGGAGGGGGTGCAGAAGGGGCATGGAAAGGTGGAGGGGGGGCACGTGTTTCCAAGACACGGTGGGGTGGGGGCTTTCTCAAAAGACTAGAATTCGCTGAAGGCACATAAACGCCACCAGGGAGAAGCAGGGCGTGCAGGTCCACCCCCCCCACCCGCCCAAACACTCCCGACTCTTATGAGATCTCAGCCATAGGGATGCGTGCCTCGAACTTAACGGGGTGTTGTCGCTGACTGCGACCAAAATAACCAGCAGCGCTTCTCTGCTGAAAAGCCTTCCGACGCCAATAAAAAGGCAGCGTTTCCCGGAAAGTGCTGTGCCAGACACTCGCTGCCGCCCACCAGAATATGCAGGTGTGCAAGGTACGATCCGATTGCCCACCAACAGCACCTGCAAATCCATCCCTTAAGTGCCAAGGACGAGTATGCTCGTCCTTTTTTGCAGACTCGCATAATAGCCTGGCACTTTAAAGAAACCCCATATCTTGTGTCTGGCCGCGGCGTTTCCTACGATTTGTAGCCCTCCCCCTCGCCCCCCATCACGGATAATAAACCAGCGATTGGCTAAGTTGTCCTGCCAGGAGAGAGCTCGTACCAACACCAGATGAGCACAGCCCCGCCCAAAGCCACAAGGGGCGACAGGGACATTGGTCGAGGTGTGAACAGTACACATTAGCGCTCGGAAGCGGCTTCACAGTACCATGAACGTAATATCGAACCAGTCAAATTAAAAGTACGACCTGTTTGTTGAACAGCTGGGAGGCGCCCACCAATTTCCTTCGGGCTAGCGCCGAAACAATGCTATGCTAATGTGAACTGAGTTTAACTTGCGCAGTAAAAATTCCTTTGCGCCAATTAAGCGACCGTCAATGCAAGGTATATCAGGAAACCTAACTTAAAGAGGACAAAGCGGTTCGCTCCTCAGACCCAAAGCAGCTCACCCCGATCTAAGGTGAGGAGCAATCGCAGAGCCTCGAATGCTCCGTTTCTAAGCAGTTGTCCTGGCTCCCTGATAGACTTCTGGAGGTCCAACAACTCGGGTCTGCTACCTACGCCAAAAATCAAACTATCTTTGGTGGCAAAGGGGTGATTCCATGAGGCATCCCGCACCCTTGGAATGTGCCTTCCCAAAGCCCCCACTTGAGGTGCTGCCCCTCCTTGACAACCTTCAAGCACAAATTGAAAACGATTCTTTTCGAATGACTTCTCTCTACGTGTTGCTGAAGCTAGTCTTACTTTCTCTCCATGCATGTTCCTTGTGAGTTAGTCTGTCCCAGCGCTACGGGCCACGCTCCCGAGCTTTAGAAATAAATTAAATACATGTAGTTAGGCCAGGTTCAACTCTGTTGAAGGATTGCGTTTCCGCTCCTGTCCGCCATTTCGCTTCCTAAATTTCTTGTAAACCAACATTAACCGTGTGTGTATAGCCAATAAAACGTGAATTTCCCCGTATTGTAGGCTTTCGGCCCCAGGGAGTTTGTGTGTCGCACTCTGCCCGTCCCGACTCCCGGGGCTGCTGGAAAGAGCCAGCTGTACCGGAGGAAGGCGCGCAGCAGGAGCGGCGAGCCATGGCTAATGGCGGCGGTGTCTGCCCAGCGGGGGCCTAAGGGTTTAACAAGGACATTTGTATAGGGGTGTGAGCGAGGCGAGGTGTCACTTCTGGCTGGCTGTCATGGCACTGAAGACTTAAGCTTTACAGGTGGTGAATGAACATGGCAACGGTTCCGAAAAGCGACGCTTCGCTACGTTAGGGGCGTTACATGGGACAAGATGGAAGGCATGCGCCAGTTCAGAGTATGGTGCCCAACGTACGCATCAGGAAGGAAAGGGTTGGCTGCCAACTTTTAAAATATGGGTTAGACCAGCCTGGGTCAGTAGATGCTCAATGGGTCTTGTTAGGGCAGTGATCTTCTCTCTTAATGGGTCCCATCACAGTAGCTGGGCTCCCTTGTCCCACTCCTACCCAGTCCCTGCTCTCTCCCCCACCCCACCACAGACCCTGGGCTCGCCACACTCTGCTCCCACCACTAGCCCATGGTTCCCGCCCATTGTGCTCCCACCATAGTCCCTTGGTTCCCCCCCATCCTGTTCCCAACACAGTCTGAGGGTCAGTGGCGACTGGTGATTTTTTTTTAAGTGGCGGGGCATAACTATTTCCCCCAAAAATGCCATAGCAACCGAGCATAGTGAGAGCCCGAACCAATAAAGGGGGATTCGGGGGGGGGGGGGGGGGGGAGTCTCCCCCTTGTGAATTTTTTTTAAATAATGGGTTAAAATTTTGCATTGTAGAGCATACTTTTAACAAAAAAATGGGCAAATAGCCAAACTATTTGCAATTGGTGCTGGGGGGCCCAGGGGGCAGGCATGACATTTTTTACTGGACATCTATGATACATGTCCAGTAAAAAGATACCATCCCTGTCCCCTGGGCCCCTTTGGGCCTGACACAATCAACATGATTATGGGTGTATGCAAGGCGCGGCACATTCATACAGCAATCACTATCATTCACACGAGCATCCATCACAATACACACAAACATAACATAAGCATACATGCATCCATACACATGTTTAAATAAAAACAATGAACATAAACGTGCCTTCTGCATTGGCTTGCGTGTGGGTGCTGAAACGCCCTGCTCCAGGCTGCTCTGTCCGTATGTACGAGGAGGCGCATGAGCTCCCCCTCGGAGATACAGACATGCAGTGCCCCAGCCAGCATTTCCAATGAGCTATGCAATGCTGGTGAAGCAAAACGCTCCAGCACTTGCATGGCTCAGTGAGCATGTGCGGCTGGGGAACTAAACTGAACTGTCAAAGGGAAACAGCGTTTCCCTTTGAAGATTCAGCCAGCCCAGGAGCACTCCATCAGCTGGAAAAAGCAGCTGAGGAGTGCTCACTGTTCCACTGGGCTGGCTCCTTAGCTCCTCCATAATGGGCGAGGGGCCACTGGGTGGGCGCCCCCTCGCCATTATGGATGAGCCGCCAGGCTCGGACTGGCCTATAGGGCAATGCCTGTACCAAAAATGTAAAATGCTAGTGTAGGCCAGTCAAAATGGGCCACCATTTTGGCCAATGTGGACCAATTTGATGAGTTATTTAACTATGCAGTTAGTAATTTTGACCATTGTTGCTGAATAACAATTTACTTACATTTTAACACAAAGCACCCTCTTGGGTAATATTGAAACAGTGGGCCTCATTACAACCGCGGCGGTAGCTGTGCCGGTAAAACCAGCAGTTGCATCCGGGTCCGGCACCCACGAATGGGAAATTACCGGGCCACGTCGAGTTAGGCTGTATTGATAATTGCCCTTTCCGGGTGCCGGTACCGGTAGATCCCCATTCCCATTTGAGCCCCACAGAGCTCAAGGGAATGGGGAGCTCGGATGCACCGGCACCGTTAACGGTGCCGATGCATCCGACGAGCTGTGCTTGCGGTCAGACCTGGCGGGCTGTCAGGCACCCGCGAGCACAACTTACTGTGGCTGTACGGTAGCAACAGTGCCGGTAGCTTACCGGCACCGTTATTACCGTACCGCCATAGTTGTAATGAGGCCCAGTCTGTGACTAAAGGAATGAATATCCATTTACAACTGCAGGCTACTTTTTCCTTGTTGCCTGAGACAGTTTCATGCTTCAGCCCGACCATGTGAGCCACCCCTGCCCATTTCTTCCAATCTAAAAAAAAATATATATTTTTTTATATTTCATGCTGAGCTCTCAGGGCCCCCCCAGGGATGCACCCGCGGACCCCTAGGGGGTCGCGCCCCACACTTGATGGCCCCTTCTAGAACGGTATTTGTGTTTTGGCAAGTTTTGACTCACTAAGCTTAATTGACAATGTTGCATCTACCTTTATGAACACTGCATGTATTGTTTAATGAATACTGTGATTTTGTATAAGAAAGACTTACAGGTTGCTAATTTCATGACCTCACTACACGTCCGTATGGCCCCCTTAAGAGGGTGCTCACCTCACTTTGTTCCACTCAGCCCCCTGCCCAACACTTCTTCCTTTGGTCCCCCTCGCACCCCATCTATGTGCACACAGCCTTTCCCCTTCAACAAAATAGTCAAGCTGTTTTACCTTGGCAAGCGTCCAGCACCCGCTCATAGCCAGCCTGGCAGCGGCACTGTCCAATAGGCACCAGCCACTCTCCGTCACCGTTGCAGTGCATTATGGGCTCTTCGGAGGCCACAGCATGCTCCACGCAGGCCCCACGCACCTTGGTGAGAGGCTGCGAGCCGGCCCCGGCGATGGTCTCAGGGAATGCTGCCAGGCCCTGCACTAGTGCAGGACACTTCTTGTAGTAAATGCGCACCGATAGCAGTGCCACACAGGCACCAATGTCCTGGAAGGCCAGGTAAAATCCCTTACGCCTAAGAGGCCCTACGACACGCACCTCCGTGTTTAGCTTCACGTTGCGAGTGGCAAAGTCTTCCTTAATGGTGATTTCGTCGGGGGCAATGGTATCGATCTTCGTGAACTGGCGTTTCTGGAAGTTGGTGCCATAGTCTACGTCGGACTCTGCGTAGTAGAGATTGAACGTTTCCTTGCAGGATCCTGCGCCTCCGGGAAAGCTGTTGCAGTCGCGCACTGTGAACTGCAACTCTATGAAGATGCGGCGCGCCTCGCTGCGGTAGATCCAGTTTGTGCGCAGCCAGTTGTCTTGATCCCCTTCCTGGATATGGCAGACAGAGTAGATGTAGACTTGGGATCCATTCACAAAGTTCTGGAGGAGTTCCCACTGCAAGAGGTAGAGAGGGAAATGAAGGTTAGAGAGGCCTACTCACCACCACTCAAAATCCCAACACCCACTGGGGGAAGGAAAGAGGCAAGGGAGGACCCCCAAAACCCACAAGTACTTGGGGAGTTAAAGTAACCACTCAGCTTATAACTGCAGACCGCCTGTGCTAGAAAGTACACTGCTATAGGCAGCATTACAGTCCCCATATTAAAACAACTCAAGACCAGAAGTTACAAGTCAGAGGTCAAAAAACGAGTTGCTCCATACATAAGAGGCCTCAGCGAGGGTGCTCACCACTACTCCCAAAACACTCAACAGAAGAATACAAGTCTACCTACCCCATCTCAAATGAGAAGGGTCTACACCTGCTCTAGACAAGAGCATTGGCTTAATGTTTTAGGGGGAGAGTCATGTTTTTCTTTTTATACAAATGCTGGTAGTTTCTCCACTTTTTCCATCACCCACCCCAGCCCCGTAAAATGTCAGCAATACCAATCCAAATGGTTGGAAAAATACAATTTGCTCCCTTTCAGTCTTCAAACCTTCCTCTTGGGTGCCTCCAATTATTTGCATGTTATGTAGGACTCCCAAAGAAGCCGCACACCATGACAGCTATAAAGCCAACACCCCATACAAGGGTAAGGCTAGAAAGCCAACACCCCATACACAAGTAAAGCTAGAAAGCCAACACCCCATACAAGGGTAAGGCTAGAAAGCCAACACCCCATACAAGGGTAAAGCTAGAAAGCCAACACCCCATACAAGGGTAAGGCTAGAAAGCCAACACCCCATACAAGGGTAAGGCTAGAAAGCCAACATCCCATACACAAGTAAAGCTAGAAAGCCAACACCCCATACAAGGGTAAGGCTAGAAAGCCAACCCCCCATACACAAGTAAAGCTAGAAAGCAACATCCCATACAAGGGTAAGGCTAGAAAGCCAACCCCCCATACAAGGGTAAGGCTAGAAAGCCAACATCCCATACACAAGTAAAGCTAGAAAGCCAACACCCCATACAAGGGTAAGGCTAGAAAGCCAACACCCCATACAAGGGTAAGGCTAGAAAGCCAACCCCCCATACAAGGGTAAGGCTAGAAAGCCAACACCCCATACACAAGTAAAGCTAGAAAGCCAACACCCCATACAAGGGTAAGGCTAGAAAGCCAACACCCCATACAAGGGTAAAGCTAGAAAGCCAACACCCCATACAAGGGTAAGGCTAGAAAGCCAACACCCCATACAAGGGTAAAGCTAGAAAGCCAACACCCCATACAAGGGTAAAGCTAGAAAGCCAACACCCCATACAAGGGTAAGGCTAGAAAGCCAACCCCCCATACAAGGGTAAAGCTAGAAAGCCAACCCCCCATACAAGGGTAAGGCTAGAAAGCCAACATCCCATACACAAGTAAAGCTAGAAAGCCAACCCCCCATACAAGGGTAAGGCTAGAAAGCCAACCCCCCATACAAGGGTAAAGCTAGAAAGCCAACCCCCCATACAAGGGTAAGGCTAGAAAGCCAACCCCCCATACAAGGGTAAGGCTAGAAAGCCAACTCCCCATACAAGGGTAAAGCTAGAAAGCAACACCCCATACACGGGTAAAGCAAGAAAGCCAACACCCCCTACAAGGGTAAAGCAAGAAAGCCAACACCCCCTACAAGGGTAAAGCTAGAAAGCCAACATCCCATACACAAGTAAAGCTAGAAAGCCAACACCCCATACAAGGGTAAGGCTAGAAAGCCAACCCCCCATACAAGGGTAAGGCTAGAAAGCCAACCCCCCATACAAGGGTAAGGCTAGAAAGCCAACCCCCCATACAAGGGTAAGGCTAGAAAGCCAACCCCCCATACAAGGGTAAAGCTAGAAAGCATGGGTAAAGCTAGAAAGCAACACCCCATACACGGGTAAAGCAAGAAAGCCAACACCCCCTACAAGGGTAAGGCTAGAAAGCCAACATCCCATACACAAGTAAAGCTAGAAAGCCAACACCCCATACAAGGGTAAGGCTAGAAAGCCAACCCCCCATACAAGGGTAAAGCTAGAAAGCCAACCCCCCATACAAGGGTAAGGCTAGAAAGCCAACCCCCCATACAAGGGTAAGGCTAGAAAGCCAACCCCCCATACAAGGGTAAGGCTAGAAAGCCAACCCCCCATACAAGGGTAAGGCTAGAAAGCCAACATCCCATACACAAGTAAAGCTAGAAAGCCAACACCCCATACAAGGGTAAGGCTAGAAAGCCAACCCCCCATACAAGGGTAAGGCTAGAAAGCCAACATCCCATACACAAGTAAAGCTAGAAAGCCAACACCCCATACAAGGGTAAGGCTAGAAAGCCAACCCCCCATACAAGGGTAAGGCTAGAAAGCCAACATCCCATACACAAGTAAAGCTAGAAAGCCAACCCCCCATACAAGGGTAAGGCTAGAAAGCCAACCCCCCATACAAGGGTAAGGCTAGAAAGCCAACCCCCCATACAAGGGTAAAGCTAGAAAGCCAACTCCCCATACAAGGGTAAAGCTAGAAAGCACGGGTAAAGCTAGAAAGCAACACCCCATACACGGGTAAAGCAAGAAAGCCAACACCCCCTACAAGGGTAAAGCAAGAAAGCCAACACCCCCTACAAGGGTAAAGCTAGAAAGCCAACACCCCACACAAGGGTAAGGCTAGAAAGCCAACACCCCATACAAGGGTAAGGCTAGAAAGCCAACCCCCCATACAAGGGTAAGGCTAGAAAGCCAACATCCCATACACAAGTAAAGCTAGAAAGCCAACACCCCATACAAGGGTAAGGCTAGAAAGCCAACACCCCCCATACAAGGGTAAGGCTAGAAAGCCAACCCCCCATACAAGGGTAAGGCTAGAAAGCCAACCCCCCATACAAGGGTAAAGCTAGAAAGCCAACTCCCCATACAAGGGTAAAGCTAGAAAGCACGGGTAAAGCTAGAAAGCAACACCCCATACACGGGTAAAGCAAGAAAGCCAACACCCCCTACAAGGGTAAAGCTAGAAAGCCAACACCCCACACAAGGGTAAGGCTAGAAAGCCAACACCCCAGACACAGGTAAAGCTAGAAATACAAGGGTAAAGCAAGAAAGCCAACACCCCATACAAGGGTAAAGCTAGAAAGCCAACACCCCCTACAAGGGTAAGGCTAGAAAGCCAACACCCCCATACAAGGGTAAGGCTAGAAAGCCAACACCCCCCATACAAGGGTAAGGCTAGAAAGCCAACACCCCCCATACAAGGGTAAAGCAAGAAAGCCAACACCCCATACAAGGGTAAAGCTAGAAAGCCAACACCCCCTACAAGGGTAAGGCTAGAAAGCCAACACCCCCATACAAGGGTAAGGCTAGAAAGCCAACACCCCCCATACAAGGGTAAGGCTAGAAAGCCAACACCCCCATACAAGGGTAAGGCTAGAAAGCCAACACCCCCCATACAAGGGTAAGGCTAGAAAGCCAACACCCCCCATACAAGGGTAAAGCAAGAAAGCCAACACCCCATACAAGGGTAAAGCTAGAAAGCCAACACCCCCTACAAGGGTAAGGCTAGAAAGCCAACACCCCCATACAAGGGTAAGGCTAGAAAGCCAACACCCCCCATACAAGGGTAAGGCTAGAAAGCCAACACCCCTACAAGGGTAAGGCTAGAAAGCCAACACCCCCTACAAGGGTAAGGCTAGAAAGCCAACACCCCCTACAAGGGTAAGGCTAGAAAGCCAACACCCCCATACAAGAGTAAGGCTAGAAAGACAACACCCCATACAAGGGTGAAAAAAGGCACCACTGAAGGGTACGAGGGCTGCCCATCCAGGCGGGTTCATCCGCTGCCAGGGATTACTTTGCCCCAAGCATGGAAAGGCACATCGCCAAATACCTGGAGGAAAAATTGGAGGTTTGCACCACAAGGAAGAAAAAGCAGGGACCCGTGCAGGCTGAAGAAGTGACACAGGGCTTATAACACAAACCTTCCCAGCACACCTAGACAAGCAGTCTCCAGCGTAATGCAGGCATTAAGAAGAACACTTGCAGATGCCTGGGGAGGTTAGCGGCACAGGACACAAACCCAACACACCCTGGCTCAGGAATGAAGGCCAGTCCTGTCATGGCATGCATGCAAAACCGGACCCAGCCTCAGAAGCGGGAAGAATAGGGCAAAGGCAGTGGCTGCGGGGCGCGCCAGAAAGGAAAGCCGAGTCAGGGGCCTGGGAAGAATAACAAGTGACAGAGAAAATAAAATAAAGCAAAGGCGTACTGCCGAGGGGGTGCGGGGGGGGGGGGCAGTACAGACAGCAGAGAAAGGGTGGAATAGCAAGAAGCTCCCCCAAAGAGGCGCAGACCTGGCAGGACGCGGGAAAAGAAGAAACCACGGAGGCCAAAAGCGGTACCTTGATAGCAAGTCAGTAAGACCCATTCAAGGGGCAGCGGGTCGGGGGAAGACTAGGCCTGTAGCTGCACAGGGACCAGACCAAAGCTGCAGATTACGGTATATGGACCCGACCAGGCCCATGCACTCCAATACACTCATTTGGCTGCAGGCTCACAGCGCCCAGGACGGGCCTGCGGCTCACAGTACGAGCTCAGGATGTCGGCCTCCATGCGAAGGTCCCAGGAGGGCCCGGGGTTTAGCCACGGCTGGAGGATTAACGCTGTCAACGGGGTTAGGATAAAGGAGGCCAAAACAAACAGCAATTAACCTCCTGACACGGAGGCCGATAAATGACAAGGAAACAAGCGCAGCGTGGTCATTAAATGCAGCAACCTAGCCCCCTCGTGCGCCCCTGGCCCCTCAGACAACCAAGCACCCCACACAGCTGCGTCACCTAACGTAGAGCCAGTCCCTCGGATCGGGCCAAATTCACAGCGTTGGGCTTCCAATCTCCCCCCTGGACACGCCTCACCCCCCGCCCCCTCCTCACATCTCACCGCACTGGCACCCAACCCGCGCATAGCCCGCCCCCTCCTAAACCAATGGCCCATCGCGTTCAGCAGGGCATCCCATCACTTACCCCTTTGCCATAGGGAATGGGGAGCCAGCCAGTCTCCCCTCTGGCCTTCACAAAATTCAGGAGCTCAACTGCAAAGAGAACACAAACAATGAAACATTGGAGGGCAATAAAACACACATACCGTTCAACACGGGCACACCCAAGATGCAATAAAAACGCAATCACCCCCCTAAGCCGAGCACCCCCCCCCCCACACACACGTCAGACCCCCAAGGGCAACAATAAAACGGAAAGGGACAGACCAGAGACGCACAAGCACCGGCCCACAACCAGCTTAATTTCAAAACAGTCAGAATCAACGACCCCAACCCATTAAGGTCCCACTCCACTGACTGCGACGCAAGAGGACACTGTGGCCGCCCTTCCGAAATAGAGTAGGCGACGCTCCTGTGTCCGTCATGGCACAGCGAGTCTTTCTGCAATAACACACCCCTGCTCCCTTACGCGAAACAACAACCCTCGCTACCACCCATGGCAGAAGTAAGGGGCAACAGCAAAACTATGGTCACTCCATGGAAGAGCCCAGGTGCAGTAACACGACCCTGGCCCCATCCATGGCGGGAGGGAGGGGGGGCGGGGGGCAATAACGAAACTCAGGTAGGTCCCTTCCAGGTCAGAGCTTTGGTGCAACAGCGAAGCCTCCCACCCTACATGGCAGAGCTAAGGTGCAATAACGAACCCCCCCATCCCTCCCATGGCAGAGCTGAGGTGCAATAACGAACCCCCCCCCCCATCCCTTCCATGGCAGAGCTGAGGTGCAATAACGAAACCCCATTCCTTCCAAGGCAAAAACCACATGGGCACAAGGGGTTAAACCCGCGCAGTAAAATAAAGCTCCAGCACACAGATGTTCTTGCAGGCAAATTGAGAGGGCAATGTGACTGCACCTGGGAAATCGCGTTGGAGGGGCACACGGTCGGAAACGATGCATTAACTTTCACAGGCTATATCCGCGACTACACATGACCTGGCTGAAGTAATATTGGGTGTGCGTTTGAAAATGTTAAAAAAACAAAAACAGACACACAAAAAATACATGCACACTCCTACATACTCTGTAAATGCGGCACACCTGGCCCCACGTGATCTCCAAACACTGGAAAGCTCCAACGATGGAGATTGTGTGTCCATCCAAACACATGCGGCAGAATGAACAATGGGCGGGGGTTGCCGCTCCAACAGGAAGCTCGGCGTTAGTGTAGGAGCACACCCGATATTAAGTACACCCGATATTCAGTACAAAAAAAATAAACACTCAGCGTGCTGTGTTTAAGCGCGTCCTTCCCACCCATGGCCCCAGATGCCCCCACGGCACTGTACCACGGATCTGTTGGCACATTAGCAAGGCCCAAGTGACCAACCTCTTTGAAATGAAAGTGTTAAACTTGAATACCCCTCCTTTGGCAGTGTCCATCAGGCCAACATGGACCAGCGGCGCAGTGCCCAGATTCTGAGGGACTAACCTAACCCCACCGCCGGCCCTTGCTTGGATTGGTCCTCAGCTGGGGTGCATTCCTGGTGTATTAAAGTGAACAGCCCAGTACCAATCGTCTCTTGAGCACCCTTAACTCGCTATACGCCACCCGCCCCTCTTCTCCCTGCCACCGGCACAGCTGTACCCCTCTTCTGTGCCTCTGTATCCTATCCCCCCCCCTTTGTTGTATCTGTTCCATTGCTACCTCTGCAAAGTGCTCCGTTGTGTATCTTTATTGGTGTATACCTCTGTGAAGTGCTGCGTTATGCATCTGTATGGTTGTACACCTCTGTACAGAGCTCCGTTGTGAATCTGTATTGGTGTATACCTCTGGAAAGCGCTCCGTTGTGCATCTGTATTGGTGTGTACGTCTGTGAAGTGTTCCGTTGTGTATCTGCATTGTTGTATACCTCTGTACAGCGCTCCGTTGTGCATCTGTATTGGTGTATACCTCCGCAAAGCGCTCCGTTGTGTATCTTTATTGGTGTTTACCTCCGCAAAGCGCTCCGTTGTGTATCTTTATTGGTGTATACCTCTGTGAAGTGCTACATTAAGCATCTGTATTGGTGTACACCTCCGCAAAGCGCTCTGTTGTGTATCTTTATTGGTGTATACCTCTGTAAAGTGCTCCGTTGTGCATATGTATACCTCTGTGAAGTGCTCCGTTACGGATCTGCATTGTTGTATACCTCTGCAAAGCGCTCAGTTGCTTCTCGAAGCTAGGCCCGTGCTCAATAAATACAACAATAATAATAATATTCATCATCAACCCACACCTTTGCCAAGCGAAGGAAAATGCATTAGTGATGCCCAGGCTCAGCAACCCTGCAAAGGCAAGAAGCTTCCCAAGCAAGTGCTCCGTCAATATTTGATGGGCGCAGGCCAAGCCTTCCAGCTATCAAATGCCTCAAAAATACGTGGGTGCTTTGTGATGGCATCAAAAATACGAGGGTGCTTTGTGATAGCAGTGGTGTTAAATCCAGAGGAAGGAATCCAAAATGGCCGACAGGTAAACAAAGGCAGTCAGATGCCATTTACCAGTGAGCAAACTAATCAGATTCACAGAAGAGTTAGTCTTGGCCCAATAGCTGGGGGGTAATCCACTGGTAAGTAATGCAGATATCAAATCTATTTAGACACACACACACAAAGGAGGTAATTATCAAAGAAATAGCATGGGGGAGGGTTAGGAGGGTGTTGTGTGAGGGCGGTTATGCCCTCTTGAAGTAGGTAACAGGTGGTTAACACTAAACCCAACAAGTGATCCATCCTATCCACTGGGAAGGCCTTGATAAGTGCCAATCCTGGTCTGGGCACCGAGCCAGGATGGCTATAGCTGCAGCGAGAAGCACTGGGGTTTCTAATCAGACAGTAAATGCCCCTCTATGTCAGATACAAGGGAAGAGAGTCTGCTGCACCGCAAGGGTATTGCATTTCAAGTTACATGCACATAACCCAGCATAAAACTGCCGCCTCAACATGCACACAGCACACAATTTTTTTACTCACCAATGGCTAATGGCAAGTGTGCATTTTAAGGCGTGTGTACTGGGATGATGAAGTGGTCAAACTGGGCCACCCCACAATGTGCCAATAAGTAAGGTCTAACTGCCTCAGCATAAAGGAGAGATGTACCAGGGCACCACCACACCCCATTAGCCAGTCAATAGTGTTTGGGGGAAGTTGTGCTGGGGACATGCAATCTTATCCAATATGGTTCAGGAGTGCTGTGTGGGAGACACACTTTAGAGCCAGCTCAACAAACCATGACATTTCTCTATGCACGTCAGCCAGGCCAACCGTGCGCCTGGACCTCAGGAGGCCGTTCTGTCCTACATCTCCCAGCACCTTGGCAGGCCCAACAAGGCCTCTGCTCGCCTCAGCAGACCCAGTCGGGCCACTAACAGGTGCACCTGAATACATTATGGTCCTGACCTATTTGGCTGTGCTTTCATAATGATCCAATTTGATCTTGGTCCTATGAAGTAATAATCTGTGTGACCAGCTCTACGGGTTCAACCAGTAAGAGGCTATGCGTTACCATAGATTCTTTCGAATACCATTTCACCTAATGAGATTTCACCGCATTGCTTTCACCGAAAATGTTATATGTGTAATGCATAATAGGTGGGGTAAGGGTATAAGTTAGGATAGGGAGGGGAAGATGCAGGGGGTCTCCACCCCACCCCGCATTATTTTTAAAAAAATATATTAAAAAAAAAAAAAAAAGTTGATTCGTTTTTGGCGGAATCTCCATTAGGTGAAATATTTTAGAAGAATAACATACATCCAAGGATTTGCGCACGGCACACCATGGCAGCCAACCGGGCCAGGGGAGAACAATGAGCAGTTTGAGGGAGCTGGACAAGTACACCTCTCCCAGAAGAAAAGTCTTCAATGAGGAGGCCGGCATCCCCAGTCCCCAAACCCATGAGCGTCTCCACAACTGATGACCAGGTACACACCGTAAACAGGCTTGGAAATTGAGGGGAGCTGGAAGCCATTTAGCTCCTGCTTGTAGTCTAGAAGAGCCTGGTTAGCTTGACACCAACAGCTACAAGGAGCTACATTTGCCTCTGCATGCCAAATGCCCATGTGAATTTAACTCTGTGCATTTCAGACAACCTATAAAATAAACATTACGGCACATATAGAACACATTTAAAGCATAAGGAGTCCTAAATTAAGTGGAAGTTAGAATTGTGGAATGCTATGTACTAACTCCTCGTTCCCCAGTGGTAGCTCCTGGTCACTGGTTAATGCCCGATACCCAGGAACTGCTTTTAGCTCCTGCTTATCCAATCTCAATTTCGATCCCTGCGTAAATATCCCTGAAATTGGTAACATATGCCTGAAAACATTAAAGTAGTCCTAAAAACTCCATGAAACGCACAAAATTACTCCAAAGTGTCCATCAATGGATGATCGAATTGCTAACAAGAAAATAATGTTATAGATGATTAAACAAAGCAAAGAGAACAAAACAAAAATATTATGCCAAGGTCTTCTGGAAATCGTGTGTCCTAACGTGAACTGCTGTCGAGTGTTTCAGGTGGGAGTTTTAAACAAGTTTAAAGTTATTTTCAACCATTTGCTGAGAATGAATTCCTTGCCAAAAAAAAAAAAAAAAAAAGCTCCGTTTTCACAAACTCCTCACAGCGCGAGATCTGCAAACATTGGCACCCAGAAGCTGTGAACCACCCCAGCCAGGAAAATAGGGGTCGTAAGACAGCGCCGCCCTTGCAGATGTGCTGTGTGCAGCCATAGGGCACGTGTCTGGGCATGCCCAGGCCAGGCGTAAAGCATCTTCCAACCTTGCAGGAGGCAGTGCCAGCTTCCTTTGAGTAGATAACCCAGCTCAAGGCCACAGGTCGGATGCCAACACTTGTTCGTACTGTGGCACCTGTAACCGTCACACACAGGCTTCCACCCCCACACATCGAAGAGGAAAGCAGGAAAACACATACCCAAATTAAAATACTTTGTACTGCCAGCTCCACCAAACTGACCGACGTACTAACTAACCCACGTCCCCTTCCTGCAACATAATGCCACTACACTAGACCATGGGCTGGCCACACTACACATAAAACACACCAAGAACCAATTCAATGATCGCACCCCATGATCTCGCTGAGATTCTGGAAGCACACCTAGAGAAAACCACCCGCCACAGTCCATAAAACGAGTGTACACACCAAGACACCAGATAGTCATACGGCAACAGCGACCCACGACTCTAGATCCCTCATGGATACAGTCCAACCAGTGCGCACAACCACAACCCATCCAAAATCAGGCGACACACTAACACCAACACAAGCACTGAATGCCCCCACCCCCCAGGCACTGTGTCTTACCCATGGGGCTACAACACACAGACCCTCCCGTACCAACACCCACAGACAAACAATACTCACTGACGCCAGTTCCTTCTGGTTCTGAACCTACCCTACTCACACCCCCTCTTTTGCAGAGCCACGCGAGCGCCTGGAGACTGCCCGTGGGTGGTAGCGGCGCATGTTATAAATCAACACAACAGAACATAACAGGTGAGGCAAGGCCCCTCTCTTCAAAGATACCTGTTGGAGTTCCAAATCCAGACCTTTCATGACAGAAGACAATCATTTTTTAAAAAGGCATTTGTGGGTTTCTTAGATTTAACAAAATGAATTACACTAATTTCTGTAAATAAATGGGATGGTAGAAAATGAAAAAAAACAACCCCAAAAATATTGTAATCTACCCCCTCTCAGACAGGATAAATAAAACGCTCCCGTCAGTAGTACAGACACCCCAGGTCTGTGCCAATGCTTAATAGAATAGCGACAACAATACTCCTGGACCTGAACAAAACAAAAAAAGGGGGGGGCGTTCCTCTCGAAGTAGAGAACACCTACCGTAACGACACCCTCTCCCCCTGCAAAATCACCCATCCTGTCGCAACTACTCTGATAAATATACATTACTGCACTTGGAGACCACCAGCAATTCAGGTCTCTCCTGTTATAATTGCACACACAATACTCACTTTTGCTATAAACTCACGCAAGGCTACATTGAAAATTCACCGGACCTCGCCAAGTACCGCCTATGTATAGACGCACGGCTGACAACCAATCAACTAAAGCGGAACCTATGATGGGCAGCTCCAAATCCCCCATCACCATCCTGGCAAGAAGACACAGGAAAATGCCCTCAGCCGACTGCCTGTAAAATGACACCCCAGATCGCTAAGATGTTTCTTGCAACTAAAATCCATTTGGTGCAGAAGACATTCCTGATTTTCCCACGTAGTTACTGCCTCAGCGCTGTGCAGATGGTTGATGCCAACAGCCATAACAATTATGCCCTTGAATAGCTGCCAGTCTACCCACAAAGAGGTCAAAACTTTACAGGAAGACTCCTAAAATTAGAACGATGGGATAGAGGCTGGATGTGGGAGGGTCCCATCTAGGCTCTGCAGGCACTCCACTGGCTCCCCAGCACAGGATCCAGCGTGAAGGAAGCCCTGTGTATCCCCTGCAGCCTCCTCCATGACAGGGGCCCAGAATTCAAAAGCTAATACTCTCATCCAGTGCATGCCAACCTAGCTTTAATATCAGTCCCAGGCCTCAATCAGCAATACCAAAGGAGGAGGGCTGGGGGGAGCGATCTCCTCCTTTCTGACAACTAAACCATGCAACACCACACTTGGGTGACTCTGTACCAGGACAGATACACATAATTCAAAAATCAGACAGACCCAGTACGGTTAGTAGAACGGCCAATGATGGACTGTCCAGTGGGTCAATAGACAGACAAGCATTTCACCATTTCCACTCTGTTATGGTTTAGAAGGCATAACAAAGGAATGTTGACCCTCCCAAGTGAGCATCACCACGTGGAAGAGATCGTTTAGCCTTGTCCATTCTCTGTACCGCTCACCCTTTTGGCACACAGTTTGGGGATTGATTTTGCTCATCACAAGGTATGCATCTCCCACTCAAGCTGAGCCCTAGACTACTTATGGGTTAAACAGCACTGCATCGAGCAAACTCTGACCTAGCGGGGTGTACGGCCATGCCTATGGTCACAAGACATTCAATATCTCTTGAGTCGCCGTTATGCGATATGCAGCGTTGTACAACACAAAGTGTAAACTAACCAATCCTCAGCTGTTCCCGAATTTGCCCGCATTCACAACAACTAGGAATTGTGGAGGCACACTGGCCTAAAATGCACATGTGAACAACAACGGCCAGGCCAGTACTTCTTACAGGGGGACAGAGACTGTGGTGGGCATGGGCCAGTCGCAGGTCTAGTTTTAGTGTCTGACCTGCGACTGACACAGCCCAATCCAAAATGGCCTGGCCATTTCACTACAGGCCAGTTTGTTTTAGATGTCAAAGGCCTAGGCAGTCACATATGAAACATGACTCAGCCTTGACCCTACCTGGCATTCAGAGGCACCGTGCAGTTGGAAAAGCTCAGATTTGCCTGCAGGCCGGCAGTCATTGGCAAGGAGGTATTTTGCATGTATGCAAAGAGCAATAGAACCTGCAGCAAGCAACATGGCTCAACGACATGACCAGCGTGGAAAGATTAACCACTTCTGAGTGGTGTACTTCCAGCCTCGTATGCCAGGTTCCATGTGATAATGTCGCCTGGCAAAAGTCGCCAGGTAGGCAACTCCCCCCGCCCCACCCCTAAAATACTTCTCCAAATATTCTAGGAGGGGTAAAATGTAATATTATGAACTCCCATCGTAGAATACATGTTGCACCATGGCGGCCATTTCCCAGGTGACTGACTATCATTGGACAATGTATGCAGCAGGTATATATAGAGGCCTCTGAGAACAAGTCAAAACCCTTTACCAAAGCGCACCGCCTGGTTCACGCCATGGCCCCTCTCGCCGGCTACTTTACTCAAGAGCCCCTTTATTCTTTGTGGGAAGCCAATTGATTCCCATTGGCTAAATACCCAATTTAAGCCAGAGTAGGTAACATGCAGCATTTGCCCTGAAAAAAAAAATAGACTAACTGCCATTAAACTGCACAAGCCGCCCCCCATCAAACTCTGGGGAGATCTATGCAAAGAAGAAATGTACCCAGGGCCATTGGCTCCGAGGTCCCACAAGTGCCAATACTCCGCTCATCTTCCCAGGCCAGCAGCGTGACCAAACCAAGTTGTGTTGAAAAGCGATTTGACCAGAAGAGTTCCAACAACATAAAGTGCTAATCATATGCACTTATCAATATTTTTTTTAAAAACTATGCACTTATCATGGATCTCACAAATAAAAAAGGAGAAAAAAAGAAAAAAAAAGCCTTTGAAACTCAGTTGAGAGCAGTGCTTCCAGTTCAGGCAACTAGGCAAACTGCACACACTCCCATAGTTCTGGGCAAAAACCAATGTACGGCTCTGGGAGCATTGTTGAAAAAAATGCGGGTACTGGCGATGCACACAATGGTTAAGCAGGCAGGCTAGTTCAGTGGGTTGCGCATACACTGCTGGGATCCGAGTGTGATCTGCAAGCCTCGGGTGCCATTCCCAGCCAGGCCAACTCAGCTGTTCTTCCTTCCGAGGTCAATCAAGGAGTACCAACTTCAGTTGGCTGATAACTGTATGCAAATGTTCCATGTACAGCGCGTTGGCCAAAGCGCTATATAAATCACTATCAACATTCTGGGATGGGGGTGTAGGAGAGGGGGCTCCTGATATCAGAGACAGGCGATTGCACAGGACTGAGCCTAAATAGGTGCTCTGGGAGAGTGGGGTAGAAAGCACTACCTCACAACAATTTGAAGGTATACAGATTGGTGACAATACAGAAACGCGTCACAGGTGCAGTCTGCACATTTAATTACAATTCAGATGTCGCACTTGTCACAGCTCGGTGCATCATTCATTTTGAGTGGAGAGGGGGGGCGGGGCTCCTCTGCTGTCTATTGGACATCACATTTGAGCTTTGTGATCATCATACTCAATTCACACCCCAAAAATAGTGATGCCCCGCACAGCACCACGGATAACAGGGGTCATGCAAAGCAACCAATGGGATGCCTCTGCTGCAGCTTCCCGAAGACGTGGGATGAGGTATAATGGAAACAGTGCCTGGCCTGAACCGACACACAATGTGCTCAGGGGCGATTTGATTGGATAGAACATTTCTTGCAAATCCGTGAGGGAACTGTTAAAAAAAAAATCGGGACAATGATTCAACAAACCTGTGAAAGCGAAAAATAATTCACATTTACATAACTCTCAAGTGGCTGTATATCAGCTTTGGCAACTTCCACCACTTAAAGATTTGACCTTTGCCTGCTGGGGCTTGAAGGTGAAGTGCAAAACCAGGTGTGCCCTCGCCACCCGCTCAGCATTCCGTGGGATCTTGCCCTGCTGGAAAAGGTCACGAATGGCACTTCCGGTCTCCGTTCTCGGCATAGAGAGGAGAGAACACTGCCTTCCGGTAGCGACGAGCCCCCCTTCAGGAGGCCGGAGCTCTCTGCGTTTAGTAAAACACTTGGCACGGGTGCTAGTTTCCGAGCCTACATTTAGACGCCATTGGCACTCTTCGTCGAGAAAGCCGTACTGGCAGAACTCGCGGGCTTGCGTTACTGGCACGTGGATAAACCGCCAGTCAGTTGAGGATCCCGAGTAAAGGGGGAGGGGGAGGGGGAGCTCCTGAGTGCACACGCAGTCAGGATCCTTCCTGCACGGAAAACTCCACATCCACACAAGTCAGTCCACCTGCGCAGACAGTTTGGGAGCGGGTGTTAAAGGGAGGGAGGGGCGCACAGGCGTGAACTTTGAAGTTGCAGTTAAACCGCCCACCCAAGTTTTCAAAGCTATAAACCTCCTAAAGTGTTGGATGTCAAGATCAGACGGGAGGCCCTTTCATGCTGAAATCCCCCAACAGGTCGGTTTATGGGGGGGACGCCTGGTGCAGCTGGGGTGTAACTGCCCTCCTGGGTTTCGTGCAGTAATGGGGGTGGGAACTCCCCGGGCCCTGTGCAATTGTTGTAATGGGTGGGGCCGATTTGTATCAGGCAAGTTGGACAACACAGTACTCTGGCCATCTCATGTGGAATGATTGGGGTGTGCTCACTTATTTTGCACACGCTATGGACTGGGACAGCCTCTTGGCGCTAAACATCGCAGCACACGAACGAAACACTCAGCAAATAATGATCAAAGAACTGGGTTTTCAGTCGCGATACGAACCTTCTGAATCAATCTACTTTGAAGGCCACCTGTGTGCGGGTGAGGGGCAAGGTTCCTTCTCGCAGTAGCCCACCTGCTCAGCTAATCCCACCGCAAGTAGAGGCAGCCTGTTCCCAGCCGGTATAGGGGGTATAACCGTGCTACTCAACGGGGCTGTGCACCCTTTAATCATATACAGAAGAGAGCTAACATGAGAAAACATACGCCCCGTCTCCAGGCATATTAGGTGGAACGTTTACATACCAAGAGCCTTCACCAGGTAATATACTCGTGGATGTCACGCTCGCGAGCAGACCTCCTGTGATGGAGGCCTGGCTTCCGCAAGAGAGCCCAGTTCTGAAGGCAACACGTAGAATTCTAACGGGGGAGACAAAAGGGGCCTTGCTACCCCGAAGGATCCGACAACGGAGCTTCCCATCAGAAAACCAATCCCACTGCCTCGTGTTTAAAGTAGGCATTTCCTCCATGTGTGGACTTTACGGGAATAAAAGGTGCGCACCTTTTAATCTTAGCAGCACTAGATTCCAGACTAGGGGGAGGGGAGGTTCTAGCTGAAGCCATTTTCAAGGAGGAAATACTGGAATAGAATTGTGATATCAGGGGTGCTATATGCAACACCACCCCCCACTGAAAAATAGTAATCGTTAAAATTGGAGGTCTATATGACTCCTGGATAAAAATGGGTAAACCTGCTTCACCATCGGCCCCCCAAAACATCTTATAGGGCAACAAAACCCATCCGCGCCCCATCAGACGACACCAACTGCTGCCTTGCTTTGGCAAGGATACTCACTTATTGAAAGGGGTTGGACGGTATATTGCTTTTTGGCCGAAGACTTCTAACCACTCCACTGAAAAAGGAAGTTATGTTGATTTATAGCGTGCACCGCTACCACCCAAAGGCAGTCTCCAGTCGCTGTAATGTTTGATTGCTTAATACATCTACTCTTTCTGCTACACTGATGGATGCCCACGTAGGGTGGCGCTCTTCTGTGTAAAGTTTCCTGGACTGCCTTTATATGGACATAAGTCATCATTGCCCTTTCGTCTGGCTTCCTCGTCGCGGTTCTTACTTAAATGGGAAGGACTGTGCCAAAACCCTCTTTTCCTCCTCTGCACCTCATAAAAGTATCGACACCACTCCTTGTGGTTTTCAAAATAATATTTTCAAACATCTCCTCTATTTGGGTGTGCACTCACTCCACCACTATACCTGTGACGAGGAATAACCTTGGCGTGATGAAGATTGCTATCGGGCCATTACTCGATTCTGCTCCCTGCAATAGAACGTTTGCTGCATTCGGCGGTTGGCATTGGCAAACGGGGAAGGGGGAGTTCTGCGACTGGGCTACGGTACTGTTGGACAGCACCGAAGGGCAGCGCAGAGTCCTATTATGGCTTTTTCTGACTACACCGGGGGGCTAGGGGGAATCATTTCTGCCCCAAGCCCAGCAGCTCACGTCACCATGTTTTCCAGAACCGGTCTTTCGTTTAACAAACTAGTGCATTGTGGGAGTGGTAGTCGTATCTGCAATGGAACAAATACGACGTAAGCATTGCAAAACCAAATGCTAAGTCGACCGTTACAATATGCAATCCAAGCAAACCCATGGTGTTATTTACAGCCGACTCCCAACGAGGCCCATTTTATAGTAATAATACCAACTTAAGGTTGGTTTAAAAAAAATGCAAGAGTATAGAACAATAGAGGCAATACTTTAAAAGGCCTACTTTTATCGTCGAAAGTCGGGACACACGGGGTTATCTTCTGGCGTTTAAATATGTAGATTTATTCTATGAGCTGGCTTTAGAAGTGCTCTTAATAGTATTAACGTGCTGATCGCCTCTACGATGCATATCACAACATGCATCGTCTCTGGAAGGGTAATGGACCACTTCTTGGCGCTTCTCCATACGTTTAGTGCATATTTAAATCTACATTATGTGAGAGTAGTTCTTGTCGGGGGACAGTCGAAGCGCCCTTTTTTATATATATATATATATATATATATATATATATATATATATATATATTTAAAAAAAATGTAATGTATCAACCTCGGTCGCCAGATTGAAGGAGCCTGCATTTTTCAGCAGAGCCGAAGGGATTTGCCCAGCATCACACAGTTAGTTTAGTGGGATCTGGGTAGGCCAGGATTAGAGGTCATGTTTAAAGAGGAACTGAGTATGGTTTTAGAAAGGCGGAGATGCCATATTTGTATTGTTAAAGTAGTTGTCTAACACTTTTGAGAGAAACATGTTTGATTTGGGCTCGGGTCTCCTAATTTCACCACAGGACCGGCTAATCCCCCGCCCCCTGCCCCAGCATTCCTCGGGATGAATCAATAAACCCGCCCGGATCCGACGCTGTGGTCCGCGCCCTACCGGCGAATTTTCCTGGTGAATAAGTGCTAGTGACGGAACAGGACTGACTCACGGCGGCGTGCACACGAAGCCCGGATATCCTGAAAGATCCGGTCCATGGTTACAGGGGCACCAGGCCGAAGCCAACCAGCAGAGTTCTACAGAAAGTGCCAGGCTAGCTGGGCAGCAATGTACCTGGAGCTATTGTGGAATTCAGGACACGTGGTGCCAGGGACGGCGTACCAAATCTCAACCTTTTCAGTTGAAAGGAACCTCGGGCTTGAGGGGGGGGGGCAGCAACTGCCCCCATGTTGCCCGTCAGCAGTCTTCTAACACGGCAATCTTTTCCTTTCTACATTGCTTTCCTTCTGGGGCTGTGAGTGTGCGCTTGGCAGCACTCGCCTTACAAGCTGTGTTTGCTGGAGCCATGTCGGCTGTCACCTCCCTCAGGGTATACAGAGGTGTTATCACCTGGTTGCCCGTGAACACTGGTTCCTCCACATCAGCCACTTGTTGACAAAAGGAGATATAGCTTTTCAGGGGACATTTAGTGTTTCAGCTCCCCACTGGGTGGCCATGTAGTAAGCGGTGGTTATAAACCAAGGCTGTATTGGTCTCCGTTATAATGTATGCACCCCACTGGTGCCTCAAAATGCTTTCTGCAATGGAGGACCCCAACCATCACTCTGAAAGGGGATCCCAATACATCTTCAGCCGGGCCCGGTTATTGCAATACACACGTGACGTCAACTGTGTGCAATTGGAAATGCACCCATCTGAAACGTTTCGTAATCGTCGCATAGGCACACGTCCTTGGGAATATAGGCCTTTTGCCACTGTGACATTTATATACAAAATTCGTGGAAATAACGGTCGCCTGCTAATAATAAAAGTATAACCGGTGCGTACATTAGCTAGCGCATTGAAACTATAACATTGGCGCTATACAAATGGCCAATGCAATATGTGTGCCTGCTATGCTCAGGGGTGTAGAGGACAGGGTGGCCCCCACACTATCACCAGTGAAATTCGGAGAGGTTTCCTAGCTTGATGGGCAGAGATCCTGCTTTCAAGGCAACGAACGAGCGGGGGCCTGCACCAGGACCAGGACACCGTTTCAACTTCATAAGCATCTTAGGTCATCTAGTAGCAGTGGGGGAAATCAAGCCTTTAACACTGTGTGTTTAGAGTTGAAGGGGTGGAGGGCGAGTGGCACACGTGAAGTACCCCCACCATACACTACCACAAAGAAATCAGCCACTGTGCAGATTGTGAAACTGCACACGCATATGTCGGCTAAGTTCCCCCAGGACCAGCATGCTACCTTAACCCATGTGCCCTTGTTACCACCGTGGGCAAGGTGGCATCACACCACCCTACCCAGAGGGTCACGGCCCAACCAGCAACACCGTCCAGCCAATCACCTGCCACTGTGCCATCGCAGACAACATACCAGTGAAATCAATGTGCCCTCGCAGACCAAAAAGTGACCATGCACTCATTAAAACAACATGCCCAAAGTGTCCTAATGGGCCATCATAGTCAAAGCACTATTCTGCCCCAACAACCAATAGCGCCCAGCATGGTCAAAGTGTCCTACACTGCAGCACCAACGTGCCATCCCAGACATTGACACCAACGTAACCACGGCGGCATCATGCTCAATGCACCATGGCAGCCACTGCAGCCCATGTGCCAACTGAGCCAAGATTCCCATGACCATGTTCCACAGCAAACATGAGCCAAGCCTGCAAGCGTGACAGCTTGCACCCGAACCCCCATTATGCCATTGCGGCACGCGTGCCACACAGTATGCAGGGCTCGAAACTAAGATTCGCCGAATAGACATGAGCTGCCACTGGGGAAACCAGGGGCGAGTACCCATCGCATTGCAAATGCACGTGAGGTACCCACTTCAACGTGTTTCCCATCCATTGCGTTTCAAAGTGTACCAGATGAGTTGTGATTTTTCTTTATTACCGTACTCAAAGTGAATGCCACATATGCGTATTTGCACAGCACCCGTAGCAAGTAAAGTAGCTCCTGGAAGCTGTTAGTTTCAAGCTAACCAGGCGCTTCGTGCAGGAGCTGAGTAGTTCCCAGCAATTTCGAACCTCGAGCAGGTCAGCACATATCGCCAATAGGCACCCCTCCGCCCCCCCCCCCCCAAGACAGTGGGGTGCCCAAAAGTTCCCATGTCATCAGACCCCACTGGAAAATTACAAAGACCCACGATTCAGCAACATCATATAGCGCTTCGGGGGGGGATGATGCGCTGCTAACTTACACAGACACCTCTGGGCGCATTATCACGCGAGCTTTTTTCGGGACTTCTCCTTGCAGTACATTAGTTTATCGGGGGATTTAGTAAATGCTGACTCAAAGAAGCAACACTTTGATCCAGCCGATGGGCCAGCATTGAACCCCACCATTGCACCAAGCACAGAAAAGGTGCAAACTTCAAAACAAGCGCAGTACACCAAGTGGGTCAGAACATCCCCCAGAAGGAGCAGCCGTTCTTTGTGCCTGGCAAGAGCCCCCTCAGCCGCGGTTAATTCGTCTTTTAATGGGTGAGTGGGTGAGGGGGCAACTGTCCACAGATCAATAGCCCCGCCAGGTGTGTGGTGAAGTGTGTCGCCCCAGAGTCCCCTCACCCAGCAATTTCACTCCAGCATGCAAACTTTGCGAAGCATGAAGGGGCAATCACTCCATGCCAACTCTTACCCAAGAGACGGGTCAATCAGTATCTTTCATAAGCAGATGTGAGACATTTAAAGACTGCCACCACTCTACACTCACTCGCTCATGTGTATATAAAAAAGTTAAAGGGAACCGACGCCTCGCGAATCCCCAGCTATTCAGGGATTCCCCCAGCCACCTTAGCCCCCCCACTAAACACCAGGCTACAGGACTCGTCCACCCCTAGACTTTCAGCCGCCACGTTCCAGCCCGCGGCGGCACACACTCCAGCCGGATATGCGCCCTGCTCACCTTCATTGCTCTGCGGTGACCCGCGAACAGGCTCGGGGGAGAGGAAGGCGAGGAAGAGGAGGCCGAGCACTCGTGGGACCCTCATCTTGCCCCGGCAGCCTCCCCTCGGTTCCGCGGTCCCCGTGCCTGCTGCTCGACGCTCCTCCAGCGGTGCCAGCCCCTCGGACTCCCTCTCGACGCGTTGCTGAGCCACGCTCCCTCGGTGTTCCTCCAGGACTATCCAGCGAGTCACCCCTTTTCCTCCCCAAGTCCCGTGGTCTCGCACAGCTACAGGTTTCCCGTCTAGGTCCTGCTGGTCCAGCTGCAGCAGCCCCCGATTAACGTGAACCCCGTCCCCTCCGGTGCCAGCCCCCTTGCTGCTGCCGCTTCCGTGGATGGCTCCGGCACAAAGTTCCTGAACTTTGCTGGGTTTGCCCTGCTCATTCATGCCTGCAGCGGATGTCACTCAGGCCACTCCCTCAGGAATGCGAGGCTGGCGTGGCCGACCTTAAAGAGACAGTGCCCGGCTCGCAGGTGGCTTTAACCACTACACGCAGTAGAAGCTTCCACATACATTCCAACGTTTAGGAGCACCCGGGAGCGATATTTGGCCCAGAAATTGAGAGAACTGAATGTTCCAATTGGATTGATTTGGGGGGGGGAGGGTTGAATTATTACACCATTTTTTATAGAAAAATCGGGAGAGCTATAGGCTTCCCCCACCGACTATAGTGTATACATTATAAATATCCTTCGCGGGCTTCCACATAGAGGCTTGAGCAAAGCTGCTGGGTCAAACTCACAGCAAGCACACTTTGCAGAGCAGGTTGCAGGGCCAGAAACTATGCAGGAACCAAGCGGAGGCGTATACAGGGTAGGGCCTGAGCAGGCAAGTACCACTCAAAATGTGTATTCACCCATTGAGGAATTCGACCATCCGCATGGGGATTGTGCGCTCTTCTGGGCTTTGTGGACATTTTGTAAGAAATTGAATGATGGGAGATCAACCTCGGAAAATGTGTGGGGCTATGCTCTATCTCTACCTGTGGTGTCCCCCAGGGGTCTAACCTCTCTCCCTGGCTGTTCCACCAATACCTGGCACTTCTTGCCCACCGCATTGCTGCGCTCTGCCCCAACTTCCAGTGCTATGCAGATGACACTCAGCTCATTTTTAGGCTCCATTCAGCCACCTCTTCACCCTCATCTCAGACTGTCCACCATCCAGGAGTGGTGTGCCGCAAATTATTTCTGCCCTAATTCCAGTAAGACAGAGATTCTCCTCATAAGCACGCCCGCTCCCTCCTTTCCTGTCACTCTCTGGCCAGCCTCTCTTGGCCCTCTCCCTGCTCCCCCCTGTGAGCATAAAAACCTTGGGGTCATCTTCGACTCCACATTCTCCTTCTCTCCTCACATCTCTGACGTCTCTAAGAAGTCACACTACCAGCTGCACCTCCTCAGAGGTATTCTTCCTTTCCTCTCCTTACCCCAGAAGCTCACTGTCTGCAGAGCTCTGGTTCTCTCTAGGTTGGACTATTGCAACAGCCTCCTTCTAAATCTGCCTGCTTCTACTCTCCACCCTCTGCAACTCATCCAGGACAGGACTGCAAGACTTGTCCTTGGCCTCAAGCCCAGGGATCGTATCTCTCCAGGCCTGAAATCTATGCACTGACTCCCAGTGGCTGCGAGGAGAAAGTTCAAAACCCTCTGCATTGTCCACAAGGCCTTCTGGGGTCTGGGGCCTCAATACCTTCAACTCTCACTTCCTAAATATCTTCCCTCTTGAGCTCTTCGCTCATCTGCCTCCAACTCCCTCAGGGTCAGTCGCTTCTCCAAGCAACGAGTTGGTGGTAGATCTCTTTCTTCGGCGCGTGCCTCCCTCTAGAACAGCCTCCCTCCCCCTGAAACTTGAGGAGAATCATCTCCGGTTCCAGAAGCACCTCAAAACATTTCTCTTTGCTTCTGCTTTTTCTCCTCCTCTCCCCTGCTGACTTCCTGGCTGAAACTGAATCTGCACTGGTTACCTGGCCACCTTCTATTCTCGGGTCCAGGTCCCCTCCCCCGCCAGTCGCACACCTGCACTGCCTTCCTGGTAACCCCTGCACTTGGGACTGTTTCTGTATCCCTACAGTCCCAATAGCAGCACTTACACCTGATGTCTGCACTCACTCTTGCACTTGCCACCTGATGTCTGCACTTACCCTTGCACTCGCCACCAGTTGGCTGTACCTTACTTATTTATTCTATTATCCTATGTACTGCACTGCCCCTTCCCCCTTTCCATGCACTTGTGCGATCTGAATGACACCTAGCCTAGTAGGATCGTTGTCCGTCTTCCCTCTGTTCCCCCTCCCTTGCCTCGTCACGCCTTGAAACACTTGTGTGTAGGCACATTATAAATGCCATATCATATCATATCACATTTTCCTATGCTCGCATGCTCGCCGCACAACAGACACATAGTCAAGTGTACTCTGGGGTGAAACAGCCTACAGGCACAGTCCTCTCTGTCACATTTAATTGGAATGTGACAGCCAGGTGTACTTGAAAAGCATCAAGAGGCCCAATTAAATATCAACGGCTCCATGGATCCACCCTGCTCATTGTAGTTCTGTGTGGTGGCAATGCATACTGATGAGAGTTAATTGAAGCAGGGCTAGAAAGAGGCCTGTTAACAGAACTAAAAAGGGTAGGAAACCCAACACCTTTTTGATATGCAATGTGTCAGCTTGAAGCTAGCTCCCACCCCTCTGTATGAAGGGCAGTGAATGTCATGTCTGTGACAACTGTTTACAGTAGGCAACCTCTGCAAGGGGACCCCCTTTCAGAGGGAAGAAGTATGTGCTTTGATGGAGACAGAAAGTCTGATCTCACCACAAACTTCAAGGGAGACGTGTGCTTTGATCAGGAGCCACAGAGAGCTCAATTAACCAGAAAGACACTTTGATCAACAACAGAGAGGAAGATGGGTGGGACTTATTAGTACATGTTGTCACCCCTTACCTTTCCTCTTGCAAAGCGCTCTGGTTATGACCTCACGCATAACATAAGATTGTTGGTGCAGACCCAGAATTGGTTCATTAAGGTAGGATTAGCCTGCACAAATCACTGGGGCCCATTTGGCTTTAATAGAGGGTTGAGCCTCTCTTTTGGCAGATCATCCAACAAAAGGCATAAGAAGGACTCATTTGGAACCTGTCTGAAGGTACAGTCTGCCTTACAGCTTCCACCAGTGAAGGAAGGCCAGGATTTCCAAGAGGGAAGCAAAATCCCTCCCCTAAACATCTCCCAGGGAATAGAGGTAGATACCGACCCCAGAGGGCTCATCCAGCAGGTCCAGAACCGGTACCCAGCCAGCACACAGCGTGCCCTGATAGGTTCTGCCAGCAAGCTTCCTAGGTGGGAATTGCCAAAGAGTCTCTGACCAAAGGACAAGGCTGTTGCCCGCCAACACTCTCCTCAGCTTTGGGCCATCTGCCTTAAAGGACGACAGGTGCCCAGCGAAGAAGCTAGGAGGAGTGCCACAACAAGCATCAACCAGCGTCCATCTTTTAAGGACATTTTTGAGGCAGACGAGCCCTCGAACCACCATGACCGGCTGCACCACTGACTGTTGTCACGCTGCAGTCACCAAAGCCATCAGAGATTTA
This sequence comes from Ambystoma mexicanum, assembly GCF_040938575.1. Classification (NCBI taxonomy): domain Eukaryota; kingdom Metazoa; phylum Chordata; class Amphibia; order Caudata; family Ambystomatidae; genus Ambystoma; species Ambystoma mexicanum. The sequence goes on from NC_090929.1 coordinate 1,096,951,363, forward strand.
AATATATTGTCACCGAAATCACCCAAAAAAAAAATGGAGTGCTTCGTACTTCATGATATTTAAGCAAACACTACCAGCTCAGTACATGGAGCTGTACTTTGACTGCATGCTCTGTGCTTCGGGTGACAATGTACTTTGATCAAACAGCACTCTCCAGGTGCACAGGACCCCAAAGGGCACTTGGCCGAAGGTACGGAGCTAAAACAGCTAGCAGCCCCGACTCACGGTGTGCCCCGGCGGTGTGGCTGCACAAGGCCCCCACCCCTCCTGCGCAGCAAATAAAGGGTGCCTTGCCTCCAGCTCAGTGTCATGTAAACCTAAGTATCGGTCTGGACCAGCACCCAGTAATGAATCGTGGCACTTAAACTCCCTTTAGAAGAACAGCAAGGGGCTCAGTTCTGTTGATTGGCGCACATATTTGGGTTGGTAATTTGGGCTGTGTGGGGATTTCATTTATAAATGTCCCATTGCAATTATAATTGCCTATACATTCCTAAAAATGGGCATCTGATGACCAAGATCGGTTTAACAAAAGTAATCGCCAGCCCCTTTGTTTCGGTGCTAACCAAACAGATCTTGATGCCAGGGTTCAGTGAGGCCCTGACTGGTGCCGTCAGAATGTTGGGGAGTGGCAGAACTGGGGCCGGCACTAAAGGCCAGCAGCAAAAGTGATGCGCCGGAATGTCTGTCTTCACTTGGTTCCAGAGGCGTAACCAGGATTGTCTAACACGTGGGGTCTGAAGCTAATGTAGTTGGGGCCACAGCAGTGACAATAACATCTGTACATGGCCACACAGTGCTGCTGAGTGGGTATGTGACCAATCAACTTCTGGGGCACCACTGGTCCAGGGATGAATATCGGTTTCTAAACCATCAATCGGCCCCACACCTCTAGTGTACCAGAAGGGATCCGAACAGACTGGAAACACAAGTAAATTATAAACCTCCTTGTCCAATTTTGGTAACGTGGGCGGAGCGGCTGGCTTATCTCTGCAAGGTCGTGGATCGTTAGGTAGTTGCAACACAGCAAACATGCAATTATTACTTAATGATAAAAGGGACTGTCCAGTCAAGGTTGTATAGAAACATCTACTTTATTATTATCACAACATACCGTTCTAGCAACACTACAAAATACAACCCACCTACTTGGTTTCAACACAAAGTGAGCAGTGGGTCATAAAATGTCACTAAGAGACAGAAACAGGGACAGAAACACACTGTACCTTGGGCTTGTAGAAGTTCTTGGTGCTCGACAGTGAAGAGTCGGTTTCAGGGCACTTTGCAGCTTCTGCGACAGAGTTCAAGATGGGAGACAGATGCGGGTATCAAGCGGCAGGTAGTTCGGCGAGTGAAGCTGGACGGACAGCTGCAGGCTGGCCTACACGGCGGCTCATGGTCTAGATTTGTTGGCGCAGTGCTGGTCGGCGGGTCAGAAGCACTGTTCAAGGTGTCTCGGACGGCGTTAGCAACTGTGGCTTAACAGTCAGCAGTGCAGTCAGTTGCAGTTTGAGGGGCTCAACTGGCTTGAAATTGCCTTTAAGGCGAAAGTCGGTAGATGTTTTCCAATGCACTCCTAGCTTCTTCAATGGGCCTGTGTCGTCTTTTAAGGTGTACAGCCCAAAGTTGGAGGAGAGTGTTGAATGCAGCTGCCCTGTCTTTGGTTTGGTTCAGAGACTCTCTGGCACTTCCCACCTAGGAAGCTTGCGGCAGAGCCTAGCAGGGCACGCTGTGTGCTGGCTAAGTACCAGTTCTGGTGCTGCTGGTGGGTCCTCTGGATTCAGTATCTCCCTCTGTTCCCTGGGAGATGTTTAGGATAGGGATCTTGCATCCCTCTTGGAAGTCCAGGCCTTCCTTCACTGGCGGAAGATGTAAGGCAGACTGTACCTTCAGCCATGGTCAAATACTGAGTTCTTCTTGCTACTCCTTGCAAAGTCTTCAGATGATCTCCCCAAAAGAGGGGCTCTGCCATCTTTTAAAGCCAAATGGGCCACAGTTATTGGTGTAGGATAAGCCTACCATAATGAACCAAACCTGGGTCCCCACCAACAATATCCTGTATGTATAAGGTCATAACCAGAGTGCTTTGCAACAGAAAAGGTAAAGGGGTGAAAACATGTAATACTAAGTCCCACCCATCTTCCTTTCGGTTGTGGATCAAAGGGTCTCTCTGGTTAATTGAGCTCTCTTTGGTTCCTGATTAAAGCGTCTGGTCTCCCGTGAAGCTGCAGCGAGACCAGTCTTTCTGACTTCTGCCATCCACCATTCTCATACCTTCTGAATGGGGTCCCCCTGCGGGGATGACTACTGTAAACAGCTGTCCCAGACATGATAGTTCACTGCCCTTGATTCTAAGAGGCGGGACCTGGCTTCAGGTTGACACAGATGCATATCAAAGGTTGTTGGGGTTTCCTGTCTCCTTTGTTCACCTATGCAGCCAGGCCCCATGTGGGCCTGTTTGAAGTATACTCTTATTAGTATGCTAATTAAGTTAATTGCTACCATCATTCTGCAGGACTCAACAAAAGGACAGGGCTGATTCATGGAGCCTTTGATAGATGACATCTGTACTCTTGGCTGTCATATCCCAACTATATATGACGGGGGACAGCGCCTGTAGGCTGTGTCCACCCAGAGTACACAGGTCTATGTGTATGTCGTATGGTGAGCATAGGAAAATGTGTGCTGATTAGCCCCACACATTTTCTGGAGATTGATCTACCATTATTCAATTTCGTATAAAATTTTAAAAAAAGCCCAAGTGAGCGCACACCCACCATGCGGAAGGTCAAATTCCTCACAGCAGCATTACAGTTCAAAGGTGACGCTCTGAAGCTGGAGCATCAACTTCAAGATCCTGGCCGGTGTCCGAGGAGCAGTGCCCTGAAAGACAGGGACAAGTATCTTGTGATCCATGACGGGATTGAAGTGCTGTCCGTACATGTATAGATTAAAGTGTTTGACACACCCTAGCACCACAATGGCTTTTCTCTCTGAGCATCATTGTTCGGTGGGGAAGAGCACTCTGGTGGCATATGCAACCGCAAGATTTTGCAAATTTGTCTGTTCATGTGTGGACAGCAATTAGCCAGAATTGTGGTGCCTAGGGGTGAAGGCAGCTTTTGGCCTGCTGGAAAGCCTCATTGTTCTGTTCGTCAATTTCCACTCAGTTATGGTCTTGGTCAAATCACGTAGTTATTCTGTGAGAGTTGTCTGCTTAGGGGAAGGAACTGTCATGAGGAGTGCAAGCTTTGCACTTCTAAAATGGATCCCAGTGACTTGTTAATGTGACTTTCTTAGAACGCACTGTGATGCATTTGCTCCTGAACATGTGTCTGAAGAACTTGAGTCAGCCCTTGAGGAATGTGTTTTTTTGTCAGCGTAAAGTCAGGCGACTGTCAATTTGTTGAGTGAGCACACCTAGAAGGGGGATTTGTGAGGGGCCGCTGAAAGGCAAAGATGTGTACTTTTGTGGGTTGTAAAATCAGGACTGGGACTAGCGTCAAAACCTTTTCTCAGATAGGACATTGACAGGCACACCCAAATCAAAAAGGGCCAATATATTTTCATCCTCAAGAAAAATGCAGCTTTTGGGAGGTTTGTGCCTCTCATTTCGGAGGTTGTTTTCACCCACATAACCATAAGAATGTCCTTGATGGATCAGTCTTTAGCTTCTGAACAATCTCTGCACTGTCATTGGCAGCCATGTCTATCTGGAGGCAGTCTCATTTGTGGCGTTATGTGTTGGGTTTCTCTCTGGACCTGCAGACTGAGAGAAATGCGCGAGTTAATCGTGGAATGTGTGAATGACCTAATGAGGGTGTTATGAATCTGGTGGAGTCATCACTGATTTCCCGGTGGTAACCTCCTCCCATATGGCCAGGGGAAGGCGCTGCTACCTTATCCTGACCATAGGGGTAGCTATAGGAGGATGATCATATGGGAGGAGACAGCCTCTGGGGGGATGTCATGGCTCCATCAGGTGTGACATGGTATCCCCCGTTAGCCCTTGAAAATAACCTCCCCATTTCTGAAAACCTGATGGCCTTTAATCATACATCTAGCCCTTTTCCTATGAAGAGCAGGGAAAACCCTTTAACCAAATCTACGAACTAACCTTACAACTTTGGTCTACTCTGCCAATATGATATCACCTTTTTCAATTTCACTTGTCAATCATTCAGAACGGACTTGCCATCAAAACCTTTTTAAATGCTTATCCACTTTCCATAAGTTAATTGTTAACAATGGACTTCTGTTCCCAGAATTCTCAAAATACTGTGATGAAGAAGAAGAGGGATAGACCAATGTGGAGCAAAAGAGACTGCAATCCCAGTGAACACCCTAGCATATTCTGGCACACACCTGTGCCCAGGAAATGTAAGCAGCCCAAAATGAAAATGAAGAACAGCTGCTGTGGTAACTGGAGAGAGAGAGAGCTGCACCTCTCTACGAGTAGTGGAGAACCGAGAAGCTGGAACTGGTGTGGTGCAGCCAGGTGGCTCACCAACAAAGGCAAAAGGACCTGCTGAGCCAAGAGATGCTGCAGGAATGGCAGGAGCCAGTGAGGAACTTGTGAGCGTTCGCAGACGAAGCAAAGCAGAATTTCGCTTACCGGAGCCCAGAGGAAAGCAGGCATGTTGAGTGGAAGCCGCCGAGGACCAGCAACCGAAGGAAAGGCGGCGAAGGAAAGGCGGCTGTGAGAAGGAAGCAGGAGGGAATCCTTCACCGGTCGACCACAAGAGAAGATACCAACACCTATGAAAACCGGTGAGTCCTCAAAGAAGCATCAGGGACATCAGGGCATATCGGCGAGCACTCAGAGTGCGAACAATTGAAAGTTACTTACCCGAGACTGAGAGAAGAGACATGGTCATATTGAAAAAAGGGAACTTAAGTCACAAACATACTTTTTCTAATGTGTAAATGTACACAGTTTAAATACCTAAGAAGCAAAGAAAAGGTAATATATCAGGAAGATAAAGTATCAAATACTATATACAAACAACGGTGGGAGCAGGCGAAAAACTGAATGAACAGAAATCCTGGCAGGAGAGTATACCAGGCAGTCACAAGTGTGTGAAAACCAGAAGCCCTGGCGGGAGAATGCACCAGGCAATCTTAAGTTTGTGAATCAGAAGTCCTGGCAGGATAATACACCAGGCAATCTCATGTGTGTAAAACAGAATCCCTGGCAGGGGAGTATACCAGGCAATTGAAAAGGATTGTGTTAAATGGCAACACCACCTGATAGAGAGAAATACGAGGTGTCTTGAAAGAAACCAATATTGTGTAGCCAAACAGTTGTTGTGCAAGTGCTGTACTTGGCCAAGAGATGCCCAAAGAACGGTTGTGAATAAAACCTCAAGCAGTAAAGAAGAATCAGAGGATGGGAACCACCATCTGGAACAAGGCCTTTATCCTTGAGAGGTCCAAAATACTGTCGTGTGTGAAAACCTCAAGGAGTATTGAAGAATCCAGGGGAAGGGAACTACCCCCTGGAACCGAGAACCTTATGCTGCTAGAACCTTTGTTTGAGTCATGCATTCTTCCTTTATGAACACTTTTCTAAACCACACATGGTTAAAGACATTTACTTTTTCACCTTAAGTTAACTTTATAGTGTGAGGGTCAGAATAGAACTCTGGACACAGAACAGTTTTGTTTTTGACATCCCGACACGGACAGAGCCTTACTTTTTGTTTAGGTTGGGAACTTCCTCTTGGAGCAGGGTCCGAGAGGCCTTTCCCCAACACCTTTTATTTTCAATAAAAGTCTTAACAAAAAACATGCCAAACTTGTTTCTGAGTTTCATTCCTGACTCCTCACAAGGGGGACCCGGTTATCGTGGTCAATCAGCCACTGCAGAGTCTACCGGGCTCCAGGATCTATGGAAGACATTTGTAAACTGCTTCACCACTCTCTGAGATGCATTCTAGTGGACTCTTAGCTAATCTAACCCTTTTACTGTGGTAAATAGAGGCTTGGGTGCGCACCGCATGACACATCTAGGCCTTCAAAGGATAAATCTGGGGATATCAAAGGATGTGTGTTCGAAAGTAATTTGATAGGCAGACTTAAGCTGTCAATCAATTCATCAAGTATTTGTTGCACCTGGCACAGTTTGAACCTTTCAAAGTTGTGATTGACTTCTGGGTGTCAAGGTTAGGGATCTTTTACGAAACAGTGTGTCCTTTTCAATTCATGGGCCCAGGATGCAAGTACCTCCCTGTTGGCCATTTTCTTTCTTCCTCGTGCTTGGTGGCCAAGCTTACGACACCATCACATTCTGCCCTTCACACGCCAGACAGAACCTCAATTCACACATTGGGCCTCATTATGACCCTGGCGGAAGCCATGCCGGTAAAAACACCACGGCTGCTGCCAGAGTCTTTTTCTTTCCGGCGCCCGGCAATGGGAATTTACCGGGGCATTACAGGCCCAGAGGTCCCGGTAATTCCCCATTGCCGGGAAAAATGGCTCCCCATTCCCATTCGAGTCCCATTGGACTCGATGGGAATGGGGAGGACGGATGCACCGGCACTGTATGCAACGGTCAGGTCTACGTCAAGGTCTACGAGCAGGTGCTGTTCTGACGGGAGGAAAGGCACCTGCTCGCAGAAATCAGAGTATGCGGATCCGGTAACAACAGTCGCAGTAGCTTACTGGCACCATTGTTACCAGACCAGCATACTCATAATGAAGCCCATTGTCTCTATCATGGCTTGCTGGGAAGCTCTGACACTGGATTACCAGCTCTTTTGCTGGATCCCCATCAACTGAGTGGCTTCATTACCTTCTTGTATGTTCCAACGTACCAGGAATGTACCGTTTTGATAAAATACGCCCACCTCACTAGCACTCACTCTCTGACCAAGGCTCCTGCTAGGACAGCAACTTTACGAATGAAAACCAAGACTGGACTTTTCCCCTTTGACCCATGGCACTGCCACCGTATTGTGCCATGCCTGTAACTAGAGATCAATCAAGCATAGGGAGAGCAGTTGTAGTTCTTTGTCATTGGCGATCTAGCCTTGCTTAGTGCATTTGGTATGGGGTCATGTTGTTGCCCCAGCAGCGTTTATGCTGAAATGGCTATCAGAATAAGGGTGCCCATATTAAGACAGGAAACTCAGGCTATTAGAATCAAGAAACATGAAGGTGTTCCTGACATCTGTTTTTCTAATGCAGTTGAAACTTTTTATTTTTTTATTTTTTGTATTCAAAATTTCTATTTTCATAATAACAATAAGAACATAATATAGTATTAATCTATTAAATATGCACTCAGTCAGTCAAAGTCAAAACATATTAAATAATTCATCACAAACTAGTTCTTAATAACAAATACAAGAAAAAGAATAGAAGTATATGAGGGAGGAAAAAGAAGAAAGTTAAAGAAAGAAAGCATTGAAGCCAAGGACTAAAAATTACATTTGAAATAATCTTTGCAGCAGGCACAAGAATATCACAAAACCATTGCATAAAATAATAAATAATTATACACAACAGTAATATTCAAAGCTAGAGGCGTATTGTTCCCGAATTAAAGCCCTTGTTCATCCATAGACATCCAGAATGCAGCATATGTCCCAAAACTTTCATCTATGTTTTTGTAAATGGCTTTTTCATACGTTGAGACAGTAAGAAGCTCACCCACCCCCAGTCATCAATATTAAACAAATTACTTGATTTCCAGGACCTCAATATAATTTTTTGTTAGAAACCATGCATGCGCGCAGTAACCATACCTTCCTGCCAAAATCAATTTCATCCAGCAAAGATTTATCGCCTAGAACCAATAAAGAAGCATTCATGTGGATCACAATGTTTAAGACTAAACTTAATCTTTCACAAACCCTTTCCCAGAACTGCATTGAAACCTTTGATTGAAACTTAAAAATGTGCCATATGTGAAGGCATCATGAAGCAAGACACAGACAACAGACTTTATTAGCTTAAATGTCAGGATGATAGAAGGCCTAACAGTCCCAATGCTAAGATGGGATTTCTGTACCTGAACAAAACTAAGGGAAGTCTGAGTCAAAGAGTTCAACTTGTCTGTCTGCATCCAAAATCTATACTTGACTTCGCAACTGAAGCTAAACAATGTGTAGAGATGTCCATAATCAATGAAATGGTGATGAACACAAAGTCTGAGCTCCTTCCAGCTCTCAGCTTATTGTTCAGCTCCCCTTTCCCAAGTTGAAGACTGTTCCACAAAAAAGTCTTGGGATTTACCTTGTTCAAATTCAAACAGTTCCATAAACTCCTCAAGGCTCCCTTTCCCAAGTTCAAAGTACAGTTCAAACAAAAAGGGTCTTGTAGTTCATAAAGTCTCATGGTTCCCTTCCCCAATACTTCAATGTAGCAACCAATGTGTAATTCAGTCTTTTAAAGTTCCACTTAAAACTGGGTCAACCTGACCCTCCTCCTGGTTTGCCTCACCAGGTCACTTGTAGCGCTACTTCTGGGTCCAAAATACCTTCAGCTATCCCTCCGCAAATACCTCGAGCTCTTCGCTCCTCTACCTCTAACTCTCTCAGGATCAGTCGTTTTTTAAAGAAACAAGCTGGGGGTAGATCTCTGTCTTCGGCTGGGGCCTTCCTCTGGAACAGCCTCTCTGCCACTCTAAACTTTGAGGAGAACCATCTTCGCTTCTGGAAGCACCTCAAGACCTTACTCTTTGCTTCTGCCTTCGCTCCCCCTCTCCCCTGCTGATCTGTTCTCTCTTGGCATCGTGCACCTGGCCACCCTGTCCTCTGGGCCCATGTACCTGCTCACCCTGCCACCCTCCCGCACTGACTCCAGTCCACCCCTTGCACTAGGGTCTGTATCTGTACCCATACAGTCCCCCCCTTTTTTGTTTCCTGCACTTATCAGACCTACCCTGTCTGCTGCCTGTCTGCTGCCTTGAACCCAGCACTGGCCAATTGCTGGCTGCACTACCACCGTTTGTTGCCTTTATTATTTATTTTTTGTTATTTATCTGTTTCTCCTTTGCTTCGCACTCTCCACTTCTCCCCCCCCTCCATGCACTTTTCCCCTCCCCCCTCTCCCATGCACTTGCACGTTCTCAATGCCACTGGGCCTAGTAAGATCGTTGTTTTGTTCTCCCATGTTCCCCTACCTTGCTTTGTCGCGCTCTGAAACACTTGTGTACGAGCGCGATAGAAATAAAATATCAATATCAATATCTTGGTTAGTTTCACCATGTCTCGATGTAGGGTTCACTAGTCTAGGGGCAGTTGTCAGACCACATGGTCCACCAATCACAGGTCACGCAACCAGGATCCCTTGGCTCTTCGGCCCACACAGGTTCTTCTGCATTTGCCTCTGTGTACAAAGTCATGTTCCTTTAGTTTCTCTTTGTTGGCCTGTTGGATTTCTGTGCAATATTTACACTCCTCTGGCTTCTCCCGATTAGCCGTGTGGCTCTGCCATAATGTGTCACACACCTCTTTCCAGTCATTGGCCTTGCTGCACTGCATTTACTCAAAAAGTTCAATTGGTGGAGGTCTTGTTCATGCCCCACCTTTGATTGTACTTCTTCACACTTGTTTCTTTCCCCATAAATTGCTTTGATTTTTAATCAATTTGGTATTCAATCTGCATGGTTTAGTACAATTTTACATTTTCATTAAGTTCAGCGTTCCATATGTGTTGTTTAGCACTGTTTAAAAACTTTCATTCAGTTCGGTATTCAATATAGTTTTAGTGCTGTTTTCAACTTCCACTCAGTTGGAATTCAATAAGTATAGTTTAGTGCTATTTTTATCTTCCATTCAGTTTGGTATTCAAAATATATATATTGTAACCCTATTTAAAACTGTACATTAATTTCGGTATGTAACTCATCTTGCATTGATGCTTTCATTCATAATGCATGTCATTTGTTGTGCGCAGCCCGCCCGGAGCGCCCCGGTTTCCGAGTGTCTATCCCCAATACTAACCTGTCTGCTGCGTCTTGCTCTGGTGGCTCTTGCTGCTTCCACTGGCTTCCCAGTCTGGCGCTCCAACCTCTGCGAGCCCCGCTCGCATGCGGTTTGACTTCTGCATGCGCCGGCAACTCTGTTGCATCTGGGGGAACCTGGACAGCGTTCTCTCTTTCTCCTTTGATGGTTCGCAGCTCCCAGCTGTTCAATCTCTCTCATGGAGGCTCCCACACCTTGGGAATGTCAGCCGGCATCCTGGTCACACTTCAGGTCCCACCATGGCTGCCTCTTCATTGAAAGGGTCCCCTAGTCTCTCCTACACAGGTCTCCCTGTTGCGCTCTCTCTCTCTCTTCAGTGGTCTCCCTCCATACAACTGCATCCACTTGACAGGCTGCAAGTGTGGATGCTTAATTAGACTTGCCTGATCATGATTAAGGGCACATGCCTGTCTCTTTCTATACTTTGCAGGCAGCTTCCTTGTCTCAAAACCAGAGTGTTCAAATGAAGGTGTAGTGTTCATTTCTCCTAGTCTCCTCTTACTCCTCCCAGTATTTTCAAATGTTAAATGTGGGGAAATGAGGGGAGAGGTCTTGCAATAACCCATAAAGGTGCTAGGGGAGTGTGACGAATCAACTTCCTGGGCACCAGTGGTCCAAGGATGAATGTCGGTTTCTAAACCATCAATCAACCCCACACCTCTAGTACACCAGAAGGTATCCCAACAGACTGGAATACAAGTGAATTAAAAGACAGCCATGTCCAATTTTGGTAACGTGGATGGAACGGCAGGCTTATCTCTGCAAGGTCGTGGATAGTTGGTTAGTTGCAACACAGCAAAAATACAATTATTGCCCAATGATAAAAGTGACTGTCCAGTCAAGGTTGTATACAAATATCTACTTTATTATTACTACAACAGACAGTTCTAGCACACTACAGTTACAACCCCTCTATAAAGGAACACAGAGGACAGACAGTTTCACGAAGGAAAGGGATGCACTCTGGATACTGACAGGACGGTAGTTGGTAAAGTGATCAGTTGACAGTTCAAGGTTAATCGGTTCCAGCACCAAGGGGGAAAAGGCTTGTAACTGTCTCTAGGGGCCTTTGGAGAAAGACCAAGGGGGCAGAAGCACAATGTACCTGGTGTTGAAGAAGTTTTTGGTGCTCGACAGCATTGAGGTGGTTCCAGGGCACTTTTGCAGCCCGTGAGACAGAGTTAGTGGCGGGAGACAGTTGCGGGTACCAGGCGGCAGGCAGTTCGGCAAGCGAAGCTGGACGGACGTCTGCAGGCTGTCTGGCGCGGTGGCCCAGGCCAAGAATCATTGTCTCTGTGCTGGTTGGCGGATCTGGAATGCTTGTCAAGGCGGCTCGGACGGCTTTTGTGACTGCGGCGTGACAGTCAGCGGTGCAGCCTGATGCAGTTCAGACGCTGAATGATGCTTGTGTGGCACTCCTCCTAGCTTCATCGATGGGCTCGTATCCTTTCAAGGCGGACAGCCCAAAGCTCAGGAGAGTGATTGCAGGCAACAGCCTTGTCCTTAGTTCAGATACTCTCTGGCACTTCCCACCTAGGAAGCTTGCTGGCAGAACCTAGCAGGGCATGCTGTGTGCTGGCTGGGTACTGGGTCTAGAGCTACTTGTGGGTCCTCTGAGTCTGGTTCCTCCCTCTGTTCCCTGGGAGATGTTTAGGGGAGGGATCTTGATTCCCTCTTGGAACTCCGGGCCTTCCTTCACTGGCGGAAGATGTAAGGTAGACTGTACCTTCAGCTCGGGTCCAAATGAGTCCTCCTTACTCCTCGCAAAATCTTCACATGATCTGCTAAGTGAGGGGTTTCACCCTCTTCGAAAGCCAAATTGGCCCCAGTGATTTGTGCAGGCTAAGCCCTACTTAATGAACCAATCCTGGGTCCCCTCCAACAATCTTCAGGTATGCATGAGGTCAGGACCAGAGTGCTCTGCAACAGGACAGATAAGGGTGTGACAAGTCCCATCCATCTCCCTGTCTGTTGTAGATCAAAGTGTCTCTCACGTTAACAGAGCCCTCTGTGACTCTTGGTTAAAGCGCAGGGTTCCCTTGGAGTTTGTGCTGGGAGCAGACTCCCTTACTCCCCCAAACCACATACTTCTCCCCTCTGAAAGTCAGCTTTGCATGGGGTTTTCCTACGGTAAATAGTGGACCAATAATTTCACTGCCTTTCATACAGAGGGGTGGGAACTAGCTTCAAGTTGACACATTGCATATCAAAGAGTTGTTAATCCCAGCTTTCCTGTTTATTTCGGCAACCAAGCCCCTTCAGGCTTGCTCCAATTATCTCTCATTAGTATGCACTGCCACCAGCCGGGGGACAAAGGAAATGCAGATCCATGGAGCCTTTGGTATTTAAATTAGGCTGCTCATGGCTGAAGGAAGGTATGCCTTCTCCCTTCTGGAAATGCTTTGATGTACCCAGGGCTGTCACATTCCAGCTGAATAGGACAGGGGAAGACGGCGCCTGTAGTCTGTGTCTTCCCAGAGTACATGTGACTATGCATTTTCTGCGGGAATCAGATGGACTGTGTGCAGAATGGACTCACACAGTCCTTGGAGGTTGATCTCCCATCATTCATACTTAAAAAATCAAAAAGCCCAGGCGAGCGCACTCTCCCCATGCAGATGGTCGAATTCCTCACAAGGAGGGCTAGGTTGGTCAAGATTAGGGAAAGGGGGGATACCATGTATTGCCCGTGGGTACCCTACTCCCAAACTCAGAGGACCCTCCACCTAGGTGATTTCCTCAACTCTCCACACCCAGGGTCGGGATCCAATATCAATGGCCTTTCCCATACCACCTGAGAAGAGTATCCAGGGGATTTAGGAGTGAGAAAACACTCAGGTTTCTCACACAGATCAACTGGCATCAAACAGCAACAATAAATGTTGTAAAAGATTCATAAAATAGGAACACGTCATACAATAAAATCTAATAATTCTATACTACAAACAATGCATGGTCCACATCGATGGGTTCAAAAGCAAATTGAAATCCCATCTGAGCTATACACTTGACTCACCTTTCCAGTCTTACTACTTACACCTTCCCTCACTGCTAACTGAACTCTCTCTCTCTTTTTCCCACCACACTAGTACTTAATAGTTTGAGGTCACAGCTCATGCTTAGCTTGCTAGAGTGGCTACTCAATGAAACTTACTTGTCCTAAGTTTGTTCACTCTATTGTTCCAAGTATCTGTCCAATACACCCCATCTCAAACCTGGTCTTCATGACACCCAAACTCTCCCCATTGTAAGTGGTTCACTGCCTCCCATGTATTTGCTATATTACCTTTTGTACCCTCCGTTGTGACCAAAAGAGTTTGTTTCCCTGTATTGATGTGTGCAGCTATGTATGCATGCAAATAAATAAATAAATACAAATAAGGAAAAAAGTGAAGGACAGTGAAAAGAAAATATATCAGTCAATGATCAATCATATGTATTAATGAATCATATAAAGTTAGATCGGGACAAAACAGAATGTACTCTGCATTAGAAGAACACATGATAGGAGCACCTTCATGCCCCTCTTCCCAAATGGTGCTACCAAAGAAACATTTTGGACTCCTTTGGAGATAGAAAGGTAGTGCATCAGACGTCCTAGCCAGAGCCACTTTTCTTTGTTTTATTATTTCTTACTGATATAGATGGCGCCACTCAGGTCTGCTTGCAACAGAGACCAAGGCGGCATGCTTGCTGATAAGAAGCAGAGGCACTGCCTGATGAGGCCTCTGTTTGGCACAACCCTCCCGCATAAAGTTCACCTGGGTTTGATATCTGGGGTCATTTCTTAATGTTCAAGATATGATATGATATGACATTTATAACGCGCCTATACACAAGTGTTTCATAACAAATCTCTGCCCCGGAGGAGTTTTCCCCACGACCTTGGACACTTTACGCAATTTCATTATAATACCTGGCAGCCTGCAATTTCTGTATAAAAGCCTGCCACTAATGCTTCTATTACTGGCTAGTTGTGACATCACAACTGACATGTAATGATAAAATGACATCACAACTGCTCTGTGATCAGTTATTGCACTACAGTTATGACATCACAATGCCTGCTGCTTGAGCCAGCAGAGAGAACTCCAGCTGTCACTGCAGCACTCAATTATAGCCATGGAAAGCATTTCAAATTCCTTGCTTGCAAAATAGCTTTCTGTGGGCCTCATTACAGGTCCGGCGGTAACCCTGCCAGTGCTACCAGCGGGTAGGCGCCGGATCTGTATAAAATTACCGCTGCCTGACTTCTTGGTGCCACCGGGCTATTACATGTCCGGTGGGTGGGAAGTCAGGTGCCAGTAGTGGGCCTCTATGGGTGTGGGGACACGGAAGCACCGGCAACGTTGTTTACAGTGCCGGTGCTTCCGTGGTGGCTTTGCTTACCGTGACCGATGTGCCCGGCAGTGTCAGACCTGTCTGGCACATCGGCTCCAGCAGGCAAACCTGTAATTTGCCGGTCTGGAAACAAGGGTGCCGGTGACCTTACTGGCACCCTTATTTCCAGACCGGCAAACTTGGCATGAGGCCCTGTGTCTCTTTACAGGCATGACATGCGTATAGTAAAATGTTTAATTTGTGCACTGTTGGAATTAAACACATGTGAGCAAAAATCAGCATGTCATTACTTATTTTGAAGCACACATTGAAAACGTTTTTTCGATGCATTGGGCCTCATTACGAGTCCGGCGTTAACCGAGGCGGTAAAACCGCCTGGTTAACGCCGGACTCGTATTACCATTCCGCCTCCGTGATTCCCGGAATTACCGGGGCATCACAACCCCGGTTTACCGGGAATCACGGAGGCGGAATGGTGTAAATCCCCATTCCCATTGAGTCCTATGGGACTCAATGGGAATCGGGATCATGGAAACACCGGCAGCATCTTGTAATGCTGCCGGTGTTTCCTCGTCCGCCTGCAGGCGGGCGGTGTTAAACCCGCCAGGTCAGACCTGGCGGGAACATCACCTCCCGCCTGCAGGGGTCGGGATCAGGCGGTCCGGAAACAACGGTGGCGGCGGGTTTACCGCCACCGTTATTTCCGGACCGCCACGGTCGTAATGAGGCCCAATGTATTAAAATGCTTGAACGAGCTTTCTGCAACACAATAGGAGCTACATTTGTGCTTGTTTAAATCCAGATTCTCTATTGTTTATATGGATCAGCAAATGGAATTTTTTTTACATTATATTATGCAAGAGATGAAAATTTAAAGGGAATAGCAGTGTAGCCATGTATTAAGAGGAATGAAATATCCCCATCCCTACATAAATAGGATATTACAAGTCACCTTGGAGTTCCGTGACCTTATAAGAAACTCAGCATTCGGCCTCATTCCTCTATTTGGTCCTGAAACTCCTTAGTGACTTATGATATCATTATAATGTACAGTAGGGGGCACTTTATCCCATATATTATGTAAAAACGTTATTGCATTCAAGAAATGTAAACCTTAGTGCTTGCAAACAAGTTTAGTCAAGGAACACGATTATTTCATTAATAATTTCATTAATAAGCACCCATAACTGACATTATATAGTGCTTAATTTTGGACTCCTCCCACTACTAAGTCCTGTAATAGTAGCTGTTATTATTACCCAATTTAATGCTACTCAATTTGTCGAACACGGATGAATAAAGGGCCGAGTCAGCCATACTGGGTTTTCAACTTTTTAAGTGCAGGTCAATGTTGGCCCTTTACTCGATCAGCTATCCACCGGAGCGAAAACAAGATTGTGTGTTTTGTTTAATAGGCAACTACTTATAATTTGTAACTTTACAACGTTGGTGTGTGCACTCTCCCATGGTAGGATTACCAAGGCTCGACCTTTGCTGATTCAGGCAGATGGAATGCGCGTGTTGCCCGAGTTTGTCAACTGCCCTGCCATGCAGTAAATGACAGGAGAATGGTCTATTTTGAGTGAACAAAACCCATCTACCTGTATTAAGGTTGATGAAGCAAACATTGTTTCCACTGTGGTTATGGCAGATAGGTATTTGGAGGTTGGAGGTTTTGTATGTAACTCCTGGCCCAATTAGAGCTTGGCTAATATAGGGTTCCATGCTCCATTAACACTTGTAGAAGGACATGACAAAATACACATACACGCTGCTAAAATAGTTTGTTATCCTCCAGTGACCCATGCCCACCTAAAATCATCAAAGAAATCCTCAACCACAGAACAATAGGATCATACTTCCGGCTGCTGAAGAACCTATTCATAAACTTGGCAATAGTACCTAAAACATTAAAATCAGCATGCATCATGCCGCTACTAAAAAACAAAACAGCATTGCGGAAGACGCATCTAACTACAGCCGATCTTGAACCTTCCCTGCTCAGAGAAACTACTGGAGAGCACATCTACAAAATACTACTTAGCCACATGGAAAGCCATGGAAAACTAGACCACTCCCAAGTTGGCTTCAGATGCACAAGAGGAACAGAATCAGCACTTCTATCCGTATGAAATGACATAGAAATAAAAGCAGACAAAAAGCACCCAACTGGCCCTCATACTACTAGACATATCGGCCACCATGAGACAAACAGACACACAACACTACTCTAGAGGGTATAAGAATGCGTCAAAATGGACTCTGCTCTTCAATGGATTAACCGAACTGAAAGAACATACCTACTGCAATTTACACCAAAAATCAAAAACATCACCTGCGGCGTACCACAAGGATCTAGCCTCTCCCCACTCCTCTTCAACATCTACATGTCCCTACTAATGAAACGTATTCAAACCCATGGACTGACCGCCTACAGCTATGCAGATGATACCCAACTCATCTTCAAGGTAACCTCCAATGAAGACCCATAAGACACCCTAAACAAGTGCCTCACGGACATGTACACCTGTATGAGATCAACAATCTTAAACTAAACCCGACCAAAACAGAAATAATGATCTGACTGTGAGGAATTCAACCATCCGCATGTGGGGAGCGGGCTCGCCTCGGCTTTTTCGATTTTTTTTTTTTTTATAATAAAAATAAATGATGGGAGATCAACCTCCGAGAAATGTGTGAAGCCATTCTGCACCCATTTTATCTGCTTACCGCACGAAACTCATAGTCAAATTTACTCCGGGAAAACATAGCCTAAAGGTGCTGTCTTCCCCTATCATATTCAGCTGGG
Source organism: Ambystoma mexicanum (assembly GCF_040938575.1). Classification (NCBI taxonomy): domain Eukaryota; kingdom Metazoa; phylum Chordata; class Amphibia; order Caudata; family Ambystomatidae; genus Ambystoma; species Ambystoma mexicanum. The sequence goes on from NC_090929.1 coordinate 1,096,968,487, forward strand.
ACGGGACAGCCACAAGTACATAAAAGCATCTCAAGAAGGGGGAAGGCACACTTTCCTCCAGCCATGGGCAGCCTAATTTAAATATCAAAGACCCCATGGAGCTGCTTTCATATTGTCTAATCTGACTGGTGGCAGTACATACTAATGAGAGATAATTAAGGCAAGCCTAGAGAAGAGGCTTGGTTGCTGGCCAGACAACTGTAAGTGGGGCTAACACCCCTTTGGAATGCAATGTGTCAATTTGAAGCTAGTTCCCACCCCTCTGTATGAAAGGCAGTGAAATGCATGTCTGGAGGCACGATTTATGGTAGACAAGCCCCTGCAGAGCTGCCCCCTTTCAGAGGGGAGAAATATGTGATTTGCCACATATTTCAAGGGAGACCTGCACTTTAATCAAGAGTTACAGAGGGATCAGTTAACCAGAGAGAAACTTTGATCTACAACAGACATGAAAATTGGTGGAACTTAGGTATATGTTGTCACCCTTACCTTTTCCTGTTGCAGAGCACTCTGGTCCTGATCTCATGCATAACAGAGGAGGGGCCAGGATTGGTTCATTAAGGTAGGCTTACCCTGCAGCAATCTCTGGGGCCCATTTGGTTTTAAAAGAGGGCTGAATCCCTCACTTAGCAGATAATTTGACAACTTCGACAAGAGTAAGAAGAAAGACTCATTTGGACTCGGGCGGAAGGTACAGTCTGCCTTACATCTTCTGGCACAGTGAAGGAAGGCCAGGAGTTCCAAGAGGGGAAGTAAGATCCCTCCCCTAAACATCTCCCAGGGAACAGAGGGAGATGCCGGACTAACAGGACTCATCCAGCAGCTCCAGAACCGATACCCAGCCAGCACACAACGTGCCCTCCAGGTTCTGCCAGCAAGCTTCCTAGGTGGGAAGTGCCGGATAGTATCTGAACTAAGGACAAGGCCGTTGCCTGCAATCACTCTCCTGAGCTTTGGGCCGTCCGCCTTGAAAGGACACGAGCCCTGAGATGAAGCTAGGAGGAGTGCCACACAAGCATCATTCAGCGTCCATCTTTGAAGGTAATTTTCGAGACAGTCCAGTTCTTGAACTGCATCAGGCTGCACCGCTGACTATCACGCCACAGTCACAAGAGCCGTCTGAGCCACCTCGACCAGATCTACAGATCCGCAAACCAGCACAGAGACAGAGATTCTTGGCCCTGAGTCACCGCGCCGGCCAGCCTGCAGCCGTCTGTTCAGCCTCGCTGGCTGAACTTCCTGCCACCTGATACCCGCAGCTGTCTCCCGCCTCAAACTCTGTCTTAGGAGCTTGTGAGGGCTCTGGAACTGCCTTGATGCTGTCGAGCATCAAGAACTTCTTAAGCACCAGGTACATTGTGGTTCTGCCCCGTGGTCCTTCTCTGAAGGCCCCTAGAGACAGTTACAACTCTTTGCCCTTGGTGCTGAAACCAGATAACCTTGAACAGTAAGACTGATTACTTTACCAACTACCCACCTATCAGTATCCAGAGTGCATCCCTTTCCTTCGTGAAACTGTCTGTCCTCTGTGTTCCTTTACAGGGTGGTTTGTATGTTGTAGTGTGCTAGAACTGTCTGTTATTGTAATAATAAAGTAGGTATTATTATACAACCTTGACTGGACCGTCCCTTTTAACATTGGTTAATAATTGTATTTTTGCTGTGTTGCAACTAACCAACGATCCACGACCGTGCGGAGATGAGCCTGCCATTCCGTCCACATTACCAAAAATTGGATTAGGAGGTTTTTAATTGACTTGTGTTCCAATTGATTTGGATCCCTTCTGGTGTACTAGAGGTGTGGGGCTGGTTGATGGTTTAGAAACTGATATTCATCCCTGGTCCACTGGTGCCCCGGAAGTTGATTCATCACAAGGAGAGAAATGGACCCATTTGCACTTGGAATGTTCTGTTTGAACGAAAGGAGGTAAGCCATGCCAGTGCCCTGTCCGTGATTCCTAGGGTATCATGGAGCCGTTTATGAGGATGGAGTGCTTGACTGTGTCAAAGGCGGAAGAAAGATCAAGGAGGATCAGAACAGAAGGAGTGTTTGAGTCCAGATTAAAGAGTAGGTCTTCACGGGTGTTCAGGAGAGCAGTTTCTGTGCCTCTGGTTGCCCTGAAACTGGACTGGTGGTCATGTAGGCAGCCAGCCACTTCGGTGTCGAGGGTCAGTTGGGTATGACCAGCATCTCCATGAGTTTGCCCAAAAAAATAGGTGATAGAGATACAATCTGTTTGGATCCCTTCTGGTGTACTAGAGGTGTGGGGCTGATTGATGGTTTAGAAAGCGATATTCATCCCTGGACCCCTTGTGCCCCGCAAGTTGATTTGTCACACTTCCCCCAGCGGATAACAACACCCACACACCTGAGGTGACCACCATGCATGGGAACCCAACCAGAGGCATCCACTGCGATTAAAAAACCTGGGAATACTCATGGACAATGGGCTTTCACCAGAACCACAAGTCAACAAAATAGTAAAGAAATGCTTCTACATCCTGCAATTAATCAGCGGGATACTTCCTTCCTTCACCTTACCACACAGAATTCTCACCATCATCTTCTTAGTATTATCAAGACATCAAGACTAAACTTGTGGGGTTCAAAGGCAGCCCCGGGCAAAAAGGAAACTGCATTTGGCTACGTTTGGCCTAAAATGCAGAGCATTAAAAACACACACAGATGACCATCACATCGAAAGGGCAGCATTTCATTCCCAACTGTCCCACATCAAAATGCTTTTACAGAGCAAGAAAGAGTATGAACAAAATTAAATTGGCCCTGTGTTGAAATGATAAAGGCCCGAAACCGGAGGCCTAATTTCTATTGAATGTGGAACTTTACAAAATCAGAAACAACTATCATGGAAGTGTGTGCAGTTCACAGCCTAAAACAATGAACACACGGAGACCAAATGTACCTTGCCAGAGTAAGGTGAATATATAGTGTTTGAAAAAATAACATTGATGGCAAGATGAAATTATATTTTATTATCATGTGTGATGTAGTTGTAACATTCAAAGTTTGAGTTTTGCGCATGAAAATAAGCTGTGTTTAGCCCAAAATTAAATTTCTCATGAGAGTTGAAGGCCCAGGCATTGCATACCTTCCCCCTATCTTTATATGAAAGATGATCTCCTTGAAGCTCACGGAGCCAAGCAAATGGACAGAGCATGTGCCTAAGGGTTTCTGAGGTAAACAGATGACCCTTTAGATAGAAAGAAAATTCAGTTAATGGAAGTTAAATCTTAAAAATACATGTATTTAAATGTGTTTCATGGTGTATTTCAGCGCTTACCTGACAAGTGACATGCTGTAGAGACCAACACATGATGACCGGATGTGAAGCTGGCCTTTCTGTTCTCAAAGATGAGGACCTAAATGGGCCTTAGCACTGGGAGAAAGAATGTTAATGGATTAATTGCAGACAGAGTCAACAACAAGGCAGATGGCTTGGATCTTATGTTCAGTGGGGAAACAAAATCTAATGTGCAATTGAAGTCAAAATATGCATATTTGCCCACCATGTATTTTTCTGTTTAGAAGTGTATGTAGAATCGAATGTTTAGGATTTTCTCTGAAACAATACATCACACAATAATGGAACAAATAGCGCTGGAAAACTTAAGACAAGGCTTCTTTGATGATTCATATCTCATCCAGAGTTGACTGTCGGCACCCAAGCTACAACCCACAATGTAATGCTAGCTCCCCAGAAAATGTCAGATTTGGGGAGCTAGTAGCTTAGTGAATAATTTAACTGTATGTCAAATTTGGTGAAACTGACTTTTATCATTTTTGAGTAATTCACAAAAAAGTGTTAGTTGAACCTGCAACATTGTGCCAAAAAGGGACATAGTTCATTATGTCCGACATGATTAGATTAATACATATATATATATAATGTGTGTGTGTGTGTGTTTGTGTGTATATATGTGATCAAGCTACAGGAAGTAGCGAAACGTGTCGTCCCGTTGTTGGGCTCCATTGTTTTGATGCCGGGCTGGGGTTGCTAACCCTCGATTTTAAATATTGAATGGAATTTTGTGAAATAAAGGACACTTTTGTACTGCAAAACAGATGGTTCGCAACCTGTTCTTTTCAAGGATAAACCCTGTATTGATACCCGTTGCACTCCCACGCTGTGTAGTACGGCTCACTTTTTCGACAAGAGGGCTCTCTTGACGGAATGAAATCTGATATATATATCCTTTAGTGCTTATTTGTAAAATAATTTGTTTTGCCGTGTTACAGTTTTGAAGTGCAAAATTGATATGTGTAAAAATGCTAATTCAAGTGGGTGGCCCCATCCCTCACAAAATGTGGACATGGTAATTGAAGGGACCAATCAAAAGGGAAGTGCCAAGGCTTGAATAAGGGGATGGAAGATAGCTGTACAAAATATATGACCAATGAGCTGGCATGTCATTGTTTAGACATTGTTGTGGGTGCAGTTTAAGATTCACAAGGGGACACACAATGATAATCAAGGGGGACTGCCTGAAATTACCTGGATTGGAACTGTTGATTGCTGGAGGAAACCAGAAGAGGAGACTGAGGCTGGAATCTATGACCAAGGAGAGGCAAAATAGAGAGATCAAGCCTGGAGAATATCCATGACTAATGGTGGTATCTGATGGTACCTGTCCTGTACCTGTAAGATGACCCGAGCCTTGATGTCCGTTTGCCTGAGCGCTAACCCAGATATATTTATGTAAGTAAACTTGTCCATCCACACCCCGCTTGGTGAGGATCTGTTTCAGTGAATAGTTTTCCCATTATTGATTGGGCGGGCACATAAAGTTGATCATTAGTATTTTTATTAAAACAATAATTTAATTAATTCTCACGTAGCCAAATTACATGGGGTGATTTTGTTCAAATTAACAACATTGCTCACAATGTGGATAAAAATATAGTATGTAAGCTAATTGTTTACGCCTCATTTTTTCCAACCCCAAAATTCCCTAAAGGAAGGGGTGCATTAAAAACGAAATTCCCTACTGCTTCCCATTCCCCTGAACCCTGTGTGCAATAGCACATTGAATCTCTCTTGTGCTCGATGGAATTAGCAATAATGATCTCAGACCCAAATAACCGGACAGACTCAAAGAATATGGCAAAGTACTATTTTATTATCCGCTCAATAAAGTAGGGCAATCTGGTGAATAACGAGCTGCAATCCACACACTCAAACTTCAATTTTGATTACACAAAGGTTTTATACCTCAATGTACGTTAGCTATGAAGTCATCCTATGTGGCAAACTTATAAAACTATTTAAGAGAGGGATTGGTTAAGGGAGCATATGGACCTATATATCATGTAAATATTAGTAATATTACTGGGTGCCGCTTATCTGGTAGGCACGACTCGAACCACCTCCAAATACATATAATACAGAGTGTAGCAGAATAACAGCAGTGGATTGGTTTGTGCAACACTGTATAGCATGTTGCTAAATAGACCCTTAGGATTGGTTGGCATTCTCTCCCAACCTTGGACCTTCGGCTCGTTAACAGCAAAACGTAAGCAAAATGAAACTCTGGTGCAGAGAACAACATCAGACTACTTCCCATTTGTTCAATTAGTCCATCATCTCACATCGGTCAGGCCCCAAGCCAAGACGTCTTCCTTATAGTTGACCTTGCAGTCTGTTCTCTGCTCTGGAACTTTTCAGGGAGTCTAAGTACACCATTATCTTCATCTACAGCTTAATGAATAGCCATTGTTTTCGACTTATGAGTCACGTGTGAGGAGACCAGGATTTTGTCAATTTTGACCTTTTATTTACTGCCATTTTATTTAATTGTGCTGTGGGCTATTACTCTTATTGGCCTCTGGAGACTTGATCACTCCATCTTACATATGCTTTTTGCATCCTCGATGGTCCAATACTTGGCACTTGTAGATTTTTTTCGCTTCTGCTTAATCTAAGAGAAATATGTCTTACATACATTGCTTATCCTCTTTGACTCCCCTTATGCCTGGCAATTATTATTTGATGTAGCATCCTTGATGCCAGGCCAATAGACTCCTCTTTGTTCCTCACACAAAGCTGTTTTTCCAGCATCTCCTGACTCTGAGGCCCTGGACTGTCTCTGAGGTAGCTCGATTGGTTTAATACAAGTCTAACGTCCATCTTTTTCTCATGGCCGCTTTAGAAATGTTATGTTTTCTTCTGCTGCAATCTCCTATATGTCTCAGCTACCTTGCATTTCTGCATGAGTACATTCACTTCGTCTATCCTCACATGATTTCTTCATATTTGATTAAATGTTTCTCTTGTCACTTCAGTTACATCTTTATTCTTTAAGTATTTGCCTATCGTTTCAGCGCGTCCTAGTGTCTTTCCTTCACGATATCACTCTGCAGCCGAGCTGTATGTTGACATCCTCCTACCATCTCAGAGCAGGAGCACATTCTATACGGTTGTCTAAGTGCATAACGTCTCTCATAAACTCAGTGCGGTATTGGGATAATACCAGGTCTCACACATAGGGCTCTTCTACTGTTGTTCCAATATGATGATGGAGGTGAGGGGGTGGAGTCTATTAGTGACATACTTGTCGGCTCCTCTACACCTGTCTTAAAGCAGAGGGGTTCCAAATGATCAATTGCATACCTGGGTTTGTATGCTGGGACGGGACAGTGTCTTCCCAAAGTTAAACAGAGTAGAGTCACTGATTCAAAGCACACCTTCTATTGGAGTGAGAAAGTGGTTCCTGAGAGAAGGGAGATTTTGGGCCTCATTACGACTTTGGCGGTAGCCATGCCGCTATTGGTGACATGGCTGCCGCCAAAATCGGGTCCGGGTTCCCTGAATGGGGAATTACCGGGTCATTCCGAGTTCGGAGGGCCCGGTAATTCCTCCCTCCAAGAACCCGGGCCCAGACCTTCCCCATTCCCATTTGAGCCCCGTTGTTTGCTGCCTCTTCCCCTTGCGGGAACCAGTAAGGACGTCTGGTTTGACCACGCGTTACTTACCGGGTCCCGCGATGGGAGCTTGCAATGAGGCGGAATGGGTTTCACGGGTCCGCCTCCTTTAGCGGAGCCCGTTAACCCGTTCCGCCTCAGTCGTAATGAGGCCCTTTGTCTTGAATAGTGGTAAAAGAAAAAGGTTTGCAAATATAAATCAAAAGTGTTTGTTCTGAAAAGCTTGTTGTGTTATAAAACTGCCAGCATTGTCAAGAACGCAGCGCCAGTAAAAATTGCTTTTAGATGTGATTAAGTTAAACAAAACTGCTAGCATTTTCAAGTGTGCAGGGAAATTAAAAATACAAAGGGCTGCATGTGTGAAATTGTTTTGTTGCCTATAACTTAAATTAAACTTCCTATTATAGAGTGCCAGGCTTATGATCTGGTCATGTTTCAAGGTGCAACATATTTTAAAAGCAAACCCCCAAAAAGTGTTTTGACTGTGCATATGGTGGGGTTAAAGAGTCTATGATTTGAATTAACTAAACCAGTGATGATTTTAATTTGTGAAACTTGAATTTACAAGAAAGAAAAGCATTTGTGCCACAGAGTGAGGTGGCGTTTGTTGCTATTTCGTGCAAATATTAGTTTTCCTATTTCTCAATAAATATATATTCTTTCTGTACACCAGCCTGCTTCGTGGCTTATCTGTGGCACACAGATAAAGGACCTACAGGGTATTATATGAGTCACATACAGGACTAGATTGAACAGAAAAGGGATAATTGGTGTGGTGCTTTTGATTGGGTAAGGAAAGAATTCCCTGCATTGATGGTTGCTGCATAAATATCTCTAAGAGACTATGCAAACAGTCTCTACCTTCGAATGACAGAACACCTCACAAATAACTCCAATGCATCCAAAATACTGCAGCAAGACTACCCCTGAGACTAAACCGAAGCGACCACATCACACCAGCTCTGAGATGCCTAGACTGATTTCCAGTTTAAAAAGAATGCATTAACTTTAAACCCCTCTGCATCACTCACAAATCACTACACGTACAAGTGACCACATTTCTCCAAGCCAAAATTAACCACTACCAACCATGAAGAAACCTAAGATCAAGCAATGACCTCTAAAAAGAAACTAAACACTACGAGAAAAGGAAATTCAGAGGAACCGCATCTTCTTGTTTGATCGCCTATGGAATTCAAGACCGAAAGAAATAAGAACAACAAAAGATCACCAACCTTCAGAAAAACACTAAGGGAGTAATTCATAGAATTCAGCGCACAAGTGGCGCACGTGGCTAGCGCACAGTGTGCGCGTGTGAATTACTGCGCCAGCCGCGTGCCCTAAAATCCATTTCCGCGCACAGCGTATTCATGGATTTTAGCTTTCAAAACCAGCCGTGGTGCAGAGTGGCGCAGAGACCCTGCAGCAGCGCCAGTTATGCCCCCAACCCCTCCCCGTGCACCATGCACAGCGCACAAATCCCGTACATGGCGCACAGGCCCTCAACCACGAAAAGGCCTGTAAAACTCCCCGCACACCCCTCCGAATACACGTACCCCGCTGCACGGCGAGTGTCACAGGCGATTGAAGCGGGGTACATGTATAACAGGGTTTCGCGGGAAGTTTCACACGCAAAATACCCTGTGCGAGTGGGGTACGTGTATTCCTGGGGTGCACTGAAAGTTTCACACGCGATTGGAGAAGGAAATTGTGTATTTCGGGGGTGCGCGGGAAGTTTCACACGTGAAATGCCCTGTGCGAGTGGGGTACGTTTATTCCTGGGGTGCGTGGGAAGTTTCACACGCGATAGGCCCTGTGCGAGTGGGGTACGTGTATTCCCGGGGTGCGCGGAAAGTTTCACACGCGATTGGAGAGGGGAACGTGTATTTCGGGGGTGCGTGGGAAGTTTCACACGCGAAATGCCCTGTGCGAGTGGGGTATGTGTATTCCTGGGGTGCGCGGAAAGTTTCACACGCAATTGGAGAGGGGAACGTGTATTTCGTGGTGCGCGGGAAGTTTCACACGCGAAATGCCCTGTGCGAGTGGGGTACATGTATTCCAGGGGTGCGCGGGAAGTTTCACACGCGATAGGCCCTGTGCGAGTGGGGTACGTGTATTCCTGGGGTGCGCGGGAAGTTTCACATGCGATTGGAGAGGGGAACGTGTATTTCGGGGTTGCGCGGGAAGTTTCACACGTGATAGGCCCTGTGCGAGTGGGGTACCTGTATTCCTGGGGTATGTGGGAAGTTTCACACGCGATAGGAGAGGGGAACATGTATTTTGGGGGTGTGCGGGAAGTTTCACACGCGAAATGCCCTGGCGAGTGGGGTACGTGTATTCCTGGGTTGCGTGGGAAGTTTCACACGCGATAGGCCCTGTGCAAGTGGGGTACGTGTATTCCTGGGGTGCGCGGGAAGTTTCACACGCGATTGGAGAGGGGAACGTGTATTTCGGGGGTTCGCGGGAAGTTTCACACGCGATAGGCCCTGTGCGAGTGGGGTACGTGAATAACTGGGCTTCGTGGGAAGTTTCACACGCGATTTTGCTGTCAGAGTGGGGTACGTGAATTTCGGGGTTGCGCGGGGAGTCCTACACATGAATTGGCAGTGTGGGTCCTCCCAGGTGTTCCCTCTACACCCTCCATGGCCCCTGCAGGCAGCCCACACCACAGGGGACTACCCTGCACCCCTGGTCATGTCCCGCAGGCAGCCCATCCACCACAGGCATGCCCCCAGCCATGCCACATGTCACCTTGCACTAGTGATCACCAACTCATGTCCCCAAGCACCCCCACCCCCCAGCAATCAGGGGCACCTGCCAGCAGGCCCCCACTCATGTCCTCCAGCACCCCCACCCCCCAGCAGTCAGGGGCACCTGCCAGCAGGCCCCCACACATGTCCCCCAGAACCCCCACCCCCCAGCAGTCAGGGGCACCTGCCAGCAGGCCCCCACTCATGTCACACACATGTCCCCCAGCACCCCCACCCCCCAGCAGTCAGGGGCACCGGCCAGCAGGCCCCCACTCATGTCCCCCAGCACCCCCACCCCCCAGCAGTCAGGGGCACCTGCCAGCAGGCCCTCACTCATGTCCCCCAGCACCCCCACCCCCCAACAGTCAGGGGCACCTGCCAGCAGGCCCTCACTCATGTCCCCCAGCACCCCCACCCCCCAGCAGTCAGGGGCACCTGCCAGCAGGCCCCCACCCATGTCCCACACATGTCCCCCAGCACCCCCACCCCCCAGCAGTCAGGGGCACCTGCCAGCAGGCCCCCACTCATGTCCCCCAGCACCCCCTCCCCCAGCAGTCAGGGGCACCTGCCAGCAGGCCCCCACTCATGTCCCCCAGCACCCCCACCCCCCAGCAGTCAGGGGCACCTGCCAGCAGGCCCCCACTCATGTCACACACATGTCCCCCAGCACCCCCACCCCCCAGCAGTCAGGGGCACCGGCCAGCAGGCCCCCACTCATGTCCCCCAGCACCCCCACCCCCCAGCAGTCAGGGGCACCTGCCAGCAGGCCCTCACTCATGTCCCCCAGCACCCCCACCCCCCAACAGTCAGGCGCACCTGCCAGCAGGCCCCCACTCATGTCCCACTCATGCCCCCCAGCACCCACGTCATGACGATCATCAATCATGGGCCTCATGGCCACCCACATCACACCCCACGCCACCCCAGCCCAAAGACCCAAACAAGTATTGCATCCACCCACAGAGAAATGGCCATTACATGATACAACCCGAATGGCAAGTATGTACATGAACACATGTCCGTCTCACACACACACACAATGGGTGCAAGTGAATGTGAAAACCCATATCATGACATGCATGAAACCAATGAGAGAATACCACACATCGAAGTATGAAACTAAAATTTATTGAACACAACATGAATGTAATGGAAAGAAAATAACTCAATAATGGTCCAGAAAAAAATAAAAAATATGAAATCAGAATCCAAAGAATTCCAAATGAAAATTTGTCCAAAGTCTCAGTCCAACAAAGCAAAAAAAAAAATATATGAAATCCATTGCGCCATGGTGAAATTAAAATAAAAATGAGAAACATCCACTGTTCAACTATATACCAATCACCAATCCAGGGTCCATGAGCCCAACAAATGAAATGAAACCTACCTAATAATGAACTTTATACAAAAATGTGGTGCATTGTCCAAGCGGCCCAAAATAAACAAAATCAGAAAGGAAACCTAACACTATCTAACTATTTACAATGGCAGCGGGCTACTCCGACGGCTCACTTTTTGATGTCCCGGGCCAGGGCATCATCGAACTCCAGCTCAATGTCCTGGAGGCGGTCCTCTTCCATGGCCCCGAGGGTTCGCAGGGACGACGACATGTTCACCTCCAACTCCCTGCGAATTGCCTCGAGGCACTCGGCCCGCCTCAGGGCCCTCCGCATGGAGTTCTCCGCCCTGACCATTGTGAGCCGTGCCTCTTCTGCCCGCTGCCGCTCCACATCTATGGCGTGGCCCAACCGCTGCCACACAGAAGACACTTGAAATCCAGGGTCCTCCTGCCCTATGGCCGATGCCTGCCCCTCTGATGTTGAAGGCCCCGAGTCATCATTGCTCCCACCATGTTGCTGCTGCTGTGCCTGCGCCCTGGCTCTTGCTGCCTGCATGTCCTCCTCCGGCTGGGGTGCAGTTGTCGTGGTGGCCACCCCTGCTGGACGTCCGACTCCAGACTGTGGCAGGGATGTGTCCTCCACCAGCCTGGCCGCTGGGTCAGGGGCAGCTCCACAGGGTAGCCAGGTGATACATGGGTGGGAAGATGGCATGGAGGACGACTGGCGCGTAGGGGGTTCAGGTGAGGAGGGGGTCACAAGAAGGTCCTGCACACGGAGGAATCCAGCACCGGTGACCCGTCCCAGTAGGTCAACGTGGTCAAAGAGGCATGTGAGACGACGTGCAGTCTCTCCACAAAAAGACTGTAGGTCACCTCGCATGCCCCCTTGACGCAATGCTATCCCACTCAGGACAGGCTCAACACGGTCCCGGATAGCCACGTCCGCAGGGAGAGGAAGGCCAGTTGTTGTGCACTCATCCCCTCCCTGAAAATGGGTCTGGACGTAGGCATCCCTGCTGGTGCCAGATGATGCAGTGACTGGATCAGTGACAGGATTACAAACAGGCACCTCCGCAGCTGCCTGTGCTGCCTCCTGTCCCTGCCCCTGCACTGCACCACTAGCACCAGTGGAATCCCCACCTCCAGACCCTCTGTGTGTCCCTTCCGTGGCCTCCTCCTCCACCAAACCCCCCACCAACCTGGATGACTCCGTGCCATCTTCCTCCGTTGGACCCTGTGGGGTCTCATCTGCTCCTTCTGCTGCCGATGAGTCCACCTCCGACCTCTGCCTCTTGGACATACCCTCGGCAGCTGCGGCCTGGAACGCGGCACCAGGCTCCTCACTGCCCGGCGAGATGACAATCTGGGAGGGGAGCCGGGCCTTGCGTCTCCGGCTGGTGGTGCGATCCCTGCCGCTGTGCTCCACAGCACCCTCTCTGCCCTCTTCATCAGTTGACGCTGCAGACAGGGAGAGATAAAACACAGACATCAGGGCACTGTACAATGGACTGATACACACATGACAGTTGCACATGAGTGGCAGTCAAACATGGCATAACACTCTACGACACACATGTAATTTCAACTCACAGACATGAGCATTTCCACAGCAATATTGCACCAGGCAGCAACATCCATACACATACAACAGCATAAACAGCCGAAGGCGAGCCTGACATCACATGAAACACAGGGAGTGCACTAAACATGCACACACGCCACCACACTTACATGCATGTCTGCATCTCCTCCAACTGTCGCAGTGATGCGATCGCCATACATGTCACATCTGGCATTCAGCCTTCTACATATCAGTGTCACGTGCATCCATGTTGCATCACAGTTGCACACTTGTCAAATACACACACATGCACATGTACACAGTGCAGATGCATGCAGCAGGAACCACCATCCATGTGTGACACCACATCCATGCCAACGTACATACACAGAAATTCAAACATTTGTGCTACCACACCTGCATTTGCACAGCATGCTTACCAACACATACACCATCGATGTGTCTCACACCTAAGAGGACTCACATGTGGCAGCCTCACACCCCTGTTCATACACATCCCTACATGGCCCTACGAAAACACATGTGCGACCTGCACACTACTGGCACACCACCACACGCACAGCGTCCAATCAGTATGCATGTACACTTACCGCTCGACTCCAGACGGGTCTGCCTCTCAAGGACCTGGATGTGGAGCGCTGAGCATATGTGTTCCAGGACCCTCATCTGGTGGTCAGACAGGTGGCCCCGGCGCCCCTTGGCCTCCGCTGCCTTCAAGAGGCGCCGGGCCTGGTTGAGGGTACTGGACCTGAAGTCCTCCCAGCGCTTCTTGGCATGTTGTAAATCGCGGACTGCCACCCCCTCCGCGTTGATGGCAGTCACGATGTCCATCCAGATCCTGGTCCGTCCTTCACTGTCGGCGCGTGAACTTCCAAAGAGGGCATCATACTGCCCCAGGACTTGCTCCACCAGGACACCAACTTCCCTGGCACTGAAGCTGGTGGCCCTCTGCCTCTCTGGCTGGGGGTTGTCAGTGGTGCCAGATGGTGGTGTGCCCGACATGGCAACCCCAGAGGCAGGAGTGGGTGGGCAACTGGGTCCTGGGGCTGGGCTGTGGAGCGATGGTATCCCAGTCGGGAGTCTTCGGTTCCAGCAAGGGTGGTCACAGCAACTGCACCCCTGGCTGACGTGCAGGCAGCAAATAGCAGGGCACGTGGGCAGCAGGCAGTCAGGCAGCAGCAGATGGCAGGTGGGAGCATGCTCGGGGCTCTGGGGGGCAGTAATTCAGCCTTCTAGGGAGGAGCGTGGTCTTCCGTGTGTTGTTGCGTGGCCAGCTTGATACGGAGTGATTTGGCACGTGAAAATCTTGCACGTCAGCGTGTAATTCGAGGAAAGGCCCTTCGCGCGTAGGTGCGTCAGTACACGTACGCGGTTTCATTGGACCAAAGGTCCTTAGCGCGTAAGCGCTTCTGTGACGTGACTCGCACAGGCGTTTCCCTCGTGACGTGGGCATACTGGTTCAGCGCGCGTGAAAAAACTGCATGTCCGCGTGTGAATGCGTGTAATCCGAGGAAAGGGCCTACGCGCGTAAATGACGTGACGCGCGCGGGCGTTTGCCTCAGCACGGGTTAAAGGTGAGCGGGGCCAGCAATTCGCTGTACGTGCCTTTCGTGGAGACCGACGTGTGTTGCTGCTTCGTGTTGTTTCGCGCGCCATCACCACTTCACAGCTATCAAGGATGTATCTCTTCTTTTGCCGGGGGTATTGGCTACGTGTGTTTTTCTACATCGCGCTAGTCAGACGGTGAGTCGCGCATGCTATTTTTCCCACTGCAGGTGCCCCTGTGTATCGCACCCATTTTTGAGGTCATAGTAGCCTGCGTGTCCCACGCGTATGCATTTTTCGTGTTACTGGGTGCCACCGCGTACTGCGGGAGGTTGATTCCACGCATGTAGGCTGCAGGGTTGCGTGCACGGTTTTACTGCAGTTTTGGGGTGCCTGAGCGTTGCGTGATTCATCACTTCATCACCGGGGTCACATACAGCCTTGCAGGTGCATGGGGGCTGTTAACATCTTGCATCCCACCCCCTTCACCCCAATTGCCCAGGTCAATTGTGGTGTACACCTCCCATTGACACTACTCCATCTGTGCCAGTACTACTACATCTGTGACATGGTTGGGAGGCCACCAAAGGTGAGGGGCGCCTCAGCTGGGCATCCTCCTTATGGCGGGCGTGGTCGGGGACATGGCCAGGGTGGCCAGGGAGTAGGGGGACTCCAGGGTGCCCAGGGTGGCCGCAGAGGGGGAAGAGGCAGGGGTGCACCACTTGAGCACGATGTTGTGCCATGTGTCAGTGCAGTCATGCCACCACCCCTTGTGGTTCCGGGAGATGCAGCTTCTGCATCTGGCACTGGCGCCCGTGTGATCCGGCAGTCCGCTTAATCGACTGCCACGGGCCCATGGGTAGTGGTAGCTGCAGGTGCAGCTGTGGACACCACCACCCAGGCTCAGGGTCTGCCAGCGCAGGCTGCGTTGGCACTTGAAGAGCCCTTGGAAGATTTCCAACAGGCCATGAGGGAAACCGTAGGGGCACACAGGGATGCCCTGACCAAGACACGTGTCCCTGGGGCAGTTATGTCATCTGCTGCCCCGAACAGCCGGGTGTTGGCAAGTGCAGGGGCAGATGCACCCAACAACACCCAGTTGTGAGTCTGCCAACCAGGACAGTTGCGGTCAATGACCCTGCCACAGCAGATGTTGCTGCGCATGGTCCATTAGAGGGCACCCAGCTGCCACTGACACAAGTCAGGCCTTTGGTCGTCCCTCCACCTGCCACTCCCTTGGCTCAATCCACCAAACCCACTGGCCATACTGATCAGGGCGGCATTAGCAAGCCAGGGTCTGCGCCACAATCCAAGAGGAGGAAGTTTGCACCTGCAGCACAGGCTTGGACCCCACACACAGCCACGACCTCCGGCATGTCGAGGAAGAAGTCTTTCTGCAAACAGGAACTGGACTTCCTCGTGGACTATGTGCGGGACCACAGCCGTGACATGCTAGTGGGTGCTAATTGTCAGACTACGGCTGCCCACCGTGATACCCACTGGAAGCAAGTTGCGGAACATGAGGTGCGTACGGTGCAAGAGTGCAAAAAGCGTTGGAATGACCTCAAATGCAGCGCTAAGGCTAAGCGTGCCTCAAATTACAACTTGACTCTGGTGACTCGCAGTGAGCCTGCACCAGAGGAGGAAGCCCTCACTCCGCATGAGTCACTCGTTGCGGAGTTCATACCATCTGAATCGGTCGAAGGAGTGGGAGAGATGCCGGACTTTGATGCCCAGTCCAGTGAGTGTTGATGCATGTTTGTCGAGGACGTGTGTGTTTTACTTGTGTGATGTGTTGTGCATGACTGCCACTATATGTCACGTGTACATGGTTCTGATGTGCAAGTAATGCAATGTTTCCCTGATGCATGTCTACTCTGCTGGATGGTGGACATGTGGAGCAGACGGGGACTGTCCACATCACCACTATTGCACCCTACTCAAATGCTGGTTACCAGTATGCCCCTCCGGTCCATGTTCCAGCTCACTGGCACTTCTGCATGTAGCGTGGGGTGACCTTCGTCTCAGCCCAGGGACTATGCATAGCATGACTGACGTGCATTTGTCCTCTGCCTGCAAGCGGGTACTCAATGTAGGCATGCTCCTTTGCCCCTCAACCCCCCGCTCTGCACCCCAATTCCACTTTAGCACTGGTCTGCTACAATATTGCCATTGGGTACTTCCCTGTTCATGCCTCCTGTGTACATGCTAACATCCAGTGGCCAATCTGCCAGACATATGCTGTGTGGTACATCCTTAGTACTTGATGCAGGGTGTCTCACTTGGACTGTGCAGAGGTCAGATGCCCCGCAGGGACATGAGTGCCCATTCATGCTCCATGTGCATTCCACGCATGCCCCTATGTGTCCATGACTGGATGATCACTGTAATACAAGTCCTGGATGACCTATATTGCATGGCATTTCACCTGCCTTCCCATGTCAACTGTGGCTCAGTACTGCGTTGCACACATGTTTAGGGTCTGACAATCTGTGTGGGTCATAGGTTTCAGCCTGTTTAATGGCCAATGACTCTGTCCAACTGGTGTAGTGTCTTCTTCACACGTAGGTGTACTCCAGAGGTTTCATCATGTGTCCTGTTTACTGTCCCATCATCATTTGCTGTGTTGTCACTTGACTCACATGATGCTGCTGATGCTAGTCAAAACTGTCTGTCAATACACAAGTCTATGGTCAGCCTTTTGATACCACGCTAGTCATCCCTGCTTTTGAACTTGGGGGGAGGGATGGTTTGCTTGTAGACATGCTACCCATTGAATGCACATTGCACGTGATGCCTGAAGTTGACCTTGCACTGCCTTCACATATTCTGACACACACCATGAAGTCCTTGTACATGTAGATAGTGAGTAACATACATATTTGCTGCACTGCATAGACCCACTTCAGTGCAAACTGCCACCTTTCCACAGGTCTAATCACAGAAGCAATTTCAAGTTGACCCAGCATGCATGCCAGGTTCTATTTTGTGTGTCACATGTCTGCCTGATGTGTTTGGTGTCGGGGTGTGTGTGTGTTGTGTGCTTCTAACATGTGTAGTGACCTTCTTTCTCTCTTTTCTTCAGGTGATGACGCAATGGAGCCGGAGGATGGTGTTGTCATGCCAGGCACAGGGTTGTTATCACTACATCAACCCAGCACAAGTGGGGGTCGTGGGGTGGTAGGCCAGGAAAACCCCCAAGTGCTACAGTCCATCTTGTCTCTGGCTGCCTGTCAGTCCAGCCATGATGAACACTCTGACGACCATGTCGAGTTGGATGAGCCTCAGGTCCATATGTCAGGGGTGAGTGATTCTGATGTGGACACTCCTCTGTCCGTGACACCTGCACTGAGGGGTCAGACAGTCTTGCAACCTCCGCCCATGGTGGATCGGGACGCAGGGTCACCCTCCACACCAGTCACTGATGTGCCTGGGACATCACGTCGACAGGGGCATGAAGTTGTGCGGCCGCAGGCAGTGCCAACACAACAAGGACACCCGGTCCTTGGGTCCCGCAGGGGTCTAGCCCAGCAACGCGGTTGCCGTGCGCAACTGCTGTATACTGAGTGGGAGCAAGATATGACTGCCGATTCTGAACGCCAGGGGGCAGCAATGGAGAACATCGCTGAGAGCATGGAGCGTGTGGCCCAATCCGTACTCCCCCCTGCTAGGCAGGTGCTTCTCCAGCAGCAGGCGGCACGGTCCACGACCCGCTCGCTCAGGCTGGGCATGGCGGCCTCAGACAGGGCACGCCAGGCTGAAATGTCATCTCTGCGTCAAGCAATTGCTGCTCACGCAGAGGCACACATGGAGGCCCTGAGGGAGGAGTATGCTTCCCTCAGATCCACTCTGGGTGTCCTTCTGATGTCCCAGAGGGAGCGGGCAGAGGAGAGGTTTGCACAGCTTGAGTGTACCATCTCGGCTGAGCTACATGCTTGCCGGGAGGTGCAGCGGTTGTCCAGCCAGGCCTTGCAGGAGGAACTCTGTGTTACACGTGCTACCTTGCAAGAGGAAGCACGTGTATCACGGGAGGTTCTGCATGCAGACCTACCTGTCATCTCCACACAGAACCAGGCTCACCCGTCCAGCAGACTTGCTGCCGACGAGGGGCAAGCTGCGGCTAGGCGTGGTCATGCTCCTGTGCCACGTCCTCCTTTCCAGGAAGAGCCAGACTCAGACGACAATCTATCTCCCGCATAGGTCAGGCTGTGCAGGCGTTGAGCCCATGGAGGTTTTTTTTTCCTCAGCATCAACACATGTGGGTGTTGAGCAGCACCCTGTACCTCCACGCTCCTGGGTGCCCCCCCCCCCGGTCGTATGTGGCCATTTTTGATTTTCTTTTAGTTTAGTTAAAGTTTCTGTTTGATAGTTAGTTTAAATAGGTAATGTAGGTTTTTCATAGTTAGTGTAATTAGTTAATATAGTTTAAAATTGCTTGTCTATTGTGCTTTCATGTGATGGTGTGGTGCTTTGTGGCTTTTGAAAGCATCCACTGTCTGTTCCAGCTGGGCCCTTCAAACTTGTCTTGTGTATGTGTTTTCTGCTTGGGGTCCTTTACTCACATATGCCACTCCTGCTTCCCTTATCCATGGGCTCGCAAGGATGGTTCAGTGTAACAGCCTATTACACAAGGGCTTTGGACTGTCATATATGTGGCATGTCTTCTGCTGTGGAACTTGTGTTGACACCCCTAGTGGAGATGATTGGGGTGTAACTGACCTCTGTTCTTCTTTTGCTAGATGGGGTGTTTCATGATTCATGTGTACATTCATTGCTATGCATTGTGTAGTATGTTTCTTATCTTTACTGTACATGTGCTTGTTACAATTCATGCCGTAGATAGTGTGTTCCGCACTTTGGCTGTGAAAGACGGACTGATGGTGTGATTTCTGATGTACGTCTCTGACATGGTCCAGTCATGAAATGCCTGAAGAGACACACACAGATGAATCTAAAGCATTAATCATGTGTTTCATGGCCTTTCTGCAGGGGGATGAGCCTCCAGACCACCTTTGTCAGGAGACATGGGCCATTAGACGTCTGGAATCTGGACACGTTTGGTGGTGCCGACATGCGCATGTGAGTTCTCTTGGATTTGGTGCTTTTGCAAATCAAGGTGGACTCGGAGGGTGGTGGCAACTTTTTACACACAAGGTGGGAGATGGTGACAAAGGGGAAGGGTGATCCTGTGGCCAGGTGAAATTAAAGGATGAGGCTGAATAACCCAGGTGCAGTTGTTCAGTGGGTCGTGGTGAGTTGTGAGGGGGGGTGTTTTGTTGTTGATAGTTGCCTTGCCCTGCAGTGTGATGGGCACCCTGACATTGTAATTGTGGTATTCTATGTACATGATGTATTCTGCTGATCAATGCCTGTTCATGTGTTGTGTTTACATTTCAGGTGTGAGGGGATAGTTGTGGTTTGACATGCTGGGGTATACACATGGTGAATGTTCACATGTGATGTGTAGAGGACACTGATAGTCACTTGATTGCACATGCATATGTTGAGTGCATGTCCCTACTGACCCACACACTTGCACTTTTATCCACTACATGTATAACCACCCTTCCATGTCCACGTGCACACTCTGTTTGCTTTCTGGTGCCCACTGTGTCCCTGCAGCACATGTTCTATGAACAATTGTGGATGCTGTACATGCCTAATTTGCTTTTTGATTTAGTTTGTCGCTTAGATGTGATGCTCAGGGTGTGCATCACACACAATGGCTGTTCACTGTGCTGTGCACTTAGCAGTGTGTTGCAGGAGGTGGACACGGCACACAGAAGCTGCAGTGTTGATTTTGCAATGCACATTGTGCATGTAGACAGGCATTCATTGTTATGTTACAACTTCAACTTTTGGAATGCATTTGGGTATGACTTATTTTGGGTGGCAGGTTGTTGGTCAGTCATTTCATCTGATTCCATGTCAGGCATCATTGTCTGATGCCAATTTACATTTTTGACATGGCA
Source organism: Ambystoma mexicanum (assembly GCF_040938575.1). Taxonomy (NCBI): domain Eukaryota; kingdom Metazoa; phylum Chordata; class Amphibia; order Caudata; family Ambystomatidae; genus Ambystoma; species Ambystoma mexicanum. Next base: position 1,096,988,615 of record NC_090929.1, read on the forward strand.
ATGTGTACCTTATTGGTACTGTGTTGGTGTATGGCTATTGCTTGCCATGTCATGTTGTGGTTTGGGAGGGTTTGAGTGACATACCAGCGATAGTCATGGCCTGTTTTGCAGGTCTGTGTGATTGACACCTTGCATGTGTGCCTTTTGGTCACAGAGGATTGCTTGTGTTTAAGTAGCTAGGGATGCACACAATGTGGCAATTCCAAGGCAACAATCTCAGGGTGGTAAGGTTGTGACAGTTGACTGTCTCTTTGTCATCATCGATTGTCACCTGGTATGTGCCAGGCCCGTGTGCAGTCCGCAGGGTTGGGAGTTTAGGTGAAAAATGTGGCCACAAGCTGGGTCCGGGCTGCCTCGCCACGTGCCCTATCCCCTCCCATGTGCAGCACCTGTGCCTGTCGTTGGGGATGTGGGGGCACCACCATGTCCACCGGTACGCCCTGCGGTGTTGCAACATTGTGCAGAACACATGCTGCCACAATGATCCTGCACACTACTGGGGGTGCACAGAGTAGCTGCCCACCAAGAGTGGTCAAGGGAGCGGAAACGTGACTTGAGCACTCCGAATGTGCGCTCCACTATGGCCCTGGTTGCAATATGTGCGGCGTTGTATCTTACCTGGGGTGGTGTGGTGGGGTTCCGGATTGGCGTCATCATGTAGTTGAAACGGGAATTGTTTGCATGGGCTAAACATTGTATGGAGAGAGATGATCAAGCTAATGTTTTTTCCACATTATCAAATATGGACAATTTTCCTGAGAAAAATGTTTTTATTGAAGGTTTGGGGACTCATTTATGTGTAATGTGGGGTAGATTACATAACGCAGATCTCCCACAAGGGTTGAGGGATCTGAATACTCTAGCGCTTTCAAGGGACACTGAGGAGAAAGTACATGGACATGTCGAGAGGTTATTTGAATATAGGAGGAACTTAGGAAAATTTGCGGGATGAGGATGATGAAGACGACAGTATGTATGTACAGAAACGATTCCTTCCGTGTCGTAAATCAGCATCTGAGGAAGTACGAATCTGTACAAAAGATGCGATTCGATGGATCTCGGATTCATCGATACCGCCAGATGAAGTGTATGACACGTATAGTCAGTATACAGTAGAAATGCAGAGGAAGATGATTCAGGTAATGGTGGAGTACCTGCAGGATGAATGTGTAAGGAAGAAGGTTAGTTGTCCCAGAGAGTTATTGGGTATTTGTAAGAGGGCTTTCTCGCTCGACACTTCTTCAACTGCCTTAGCGCTCGACCTGGCTCTGTTGCTTAGGAAGCGGTCGGAGTTACCTATATCTCAGTTGCCTACGAGAGAGGTTCCTCCGACATTTGTCCCAAAGGTAGAGATTCGTGCTAACGTTGGGACAGGCGCACCCGCTGTGGACATTCCCGCACATTATGTATCACAATTTGTTCACGTCCCGTTTTCCCGACAGGAAGTGAACACTATTAGACAATCAATTCCTGATATGAGGAAAAATCTGACAGGATTCTACAAAGAGATAGAGTCCGTTTTGCAGTCCTCTGTGTTCACCTTAAGTGATATTGACTTGTTATTCCCTGTACTCCTGCCCGTAGATTTATGGAAGCAGGTTCAAACAATTGACGATGTGCCTGGGTTGGGAGATACGTGGGCTAACCATAACTAGGCTTGATGGGGAAAGACCAGCTGGTGAGAAACCAACTCAGGTAATACTCACTTTGCCCGATAGAATTGTTGCAAAATTGAAAACCATAATTCCTGAGAAAAGAATTATTTGGGACAAGCTTATGGCCTGTGTTCAAGGAAAATCTGAGGGTGCCACCGAATTCTTTAATCGATTCGAACAGGTATTCTCTGACTTCAGTGGGCAGGACTTGGGCACGGAGTCTGGGAAAAGGTTGTTTGTGGACAAATTTGTGCGTGGATTGCTGCCTGACATCCAGTCACAGATTATGTCCTCCGAGAGCGCTTGGCAGGCGAAATCCCAATCTGAAGTTTTGCACATGGCTCAGTATTACGAGAACCGTGTCAATAATGAAAAAGATAGAGTCGAGAAGAGGAAAGGAAATTTGAAGACTAAAGTATTGTTACAGCAAATTGTTAGAAATCCCAGAGGAGGTAATTCACAGACCAGAAGTCAGTATGTTCCGCAAGGGAACGTCCCGTTGGGTCCTGTGAATATTAATCAATGTGCCTATTGTAGCCAGGAAGGTCATTGGCGTGCACAGTGCCCCGTCCTTCGACAGAGGTCAAAATACACATTTGGGAGTATGGGTAGACGACCTAGAGGTCGCCTCGGAGTGGGGGGCCCTGATAGAGGTCAGCTCTCACAAGATCCTCAGCAACCTTTTTCACGAGATAATCTGACTTCGAGTGTGGACACAAGAAACATATATGATCACCCTTCTGCTGCCTACCTTTCTGAAGAGCTTCCTTTCGACAACATTTTGTTTCGTTAGGATTGCCCGAAGCAGGGTTTGAAACCTTCACCTATTCCCGTTAGTCAAAAAGGTCCCTATGTTGAACTGTTAGTGGGGAATAGGAAACATCAGTTCTTGATAGACACTGGAGCACAGAAGTGCTCCATTGATCATTCTCGGGTTCCAAACATTCCACTGTCAGGGCAAACTAATGTTTCTGTAGGGTTTTCTGGCATACCAGTTGTTTGTCTGGTTTCTTCGCTGGTGCCTGTTTCTTTGGGTCCCTTTACGGACCACCATCCATTCCTCTTGACTTCAAACTGTGGAAAGAATGCGCTGGGGTTAAATCTGTTGAAGAAATTAAATGCAGTGATTCATTTTTCCTCTGACAGAGTGCGACTGCGATTTCACCACAGCAACTTCCCAGTTCTCGGTTTCTGACTCGCCCATTGCCTCCTGAATTTAGCGTTGTCCCAGAATGTTTGTGGGCGGTTGACGACTATGATGTCGGGGTATTACAGGTTGAACCCGTTAAAATAGTTTTGAAACATGGAGTTAAACTACCACGCATTCCGCAATATAAAATCTCAGTTGAGGGCGAGCGTGCTTTGAAGTGCATTGTTTCCGATTTTGTGCATCGAGGGGTGATTGAAGAGATTGCAGGTAGTTTATGTAACAGTCCGATTTTACCCGTGTACAAGAAAGGCGACAATGCAATGCCATTTCGTTTCATAATTGATCTAGGTGCTATTAATAAAGTTGTCGCCCCCCAATTTCCAATTGTGCCTGATGTGACAACGATATTAACGATGATCCCTGCTACAGCTACTCACTTTAGTGTTGTGGATCTGAAGAATGCTTTCTTCAGTATTCCTATACACAAGGATAGTAGATATTTGTTCGCGTTCACCTTGGTGGGACGTTCGTTCACATTTACTTGTGCACCTCAAGGTTATACTGAAAGTCCAAGCATTTATAGTAGGGCTTTGGAAGAGCAGCTTGACACCCTTGAACTGCCATCTACTTGTACACTGCTTCAGTATGTCGATGACTTACTTTTAGCTGCAGATTCTGAAAGTGCTTGTAAAGAAGGCACTGTATTGTTGCTTATTCATTTGGCTGAACATGGTCATAAAGCTTCGCTTAAGAAATTTCAATATTGTTGTCAGGAGGTCGCCTATTTAGGCTATCTCCTGTCAAAGGAGGGGAGAAGATTGACACCTGAAAGAATAAAACACATTTCTGGCATGTCTGTCCCAAATAAACAGAAGTAAATCAGAGCCTTAATAGGTATGGCTTCTTACTGTAGGCTGTGGATCCCGAACTTCTCACTAGTGATAAAACCGATGTTGGCCTTGACGAAGAAGGGCATTTCTTCGCCGCTGCCATGGAAGTCGGACCATCAACGATCATGTGAGCTTCTCAAAACCGCGTTATGCTCTGCACCGGTTCTGGGTACTCCAAATTACAATAAGGCCTTTGTGTTGTTTGTGCATGAATGTGATGGATGTGCTTTGGCTGTATTAACGCAGGAACACGGAGGGAAGAATAGGCCGTGCGGCTATTACTTTTCCGCCCTTGATCCTGTCGCATGCGCTTTGCCAAGATGTTTCAGAGCCGTCGCTGCTGCTGCCGCGTCTGTAAAACAGAGTGAGGGAATGGTCTTAGGCCATGATTTAACCCTAATGGTACCTCACTCTGTAGATGTCCTATTGAATAAAACCCAAACACAGCACCTCACCTCTGCACGGCTGACGAGGTATGAATTGACTTTGTTTGCCCCTCACATTCAAATTAAGAGGTGTTGTGTCCTTAATCCGGCTGAACTCCTACCTTTTCCGCAAAATACTGTTTGCGGTGACGGAGAATCACATGACTGCCTGTACACTACTGAACAGGAAATGAAGGGCAGGATAGACCTTATAGATACTCCTTTGGATAATGCGGAAGGGGAGCTGTTTTGTGATGGCTCCTGCTTCAAACTTCCGGATGGTACATCTACAGCTGCTTATGCAGTCACTACATTGAGTACGGTTGTTGAAACTAAGAGAATTCCACATAACTCCGCGCAGGCCGCAGAGATTATAGCGTTGACCCGAGCTTGTGAACTCTCCGAAGGGCGTACAGTAAATATATATACTGATAGCCAGTATGCCTTTGGGGTGGATCACAACTTTGGGAGGCTCTGGTCGGAAAGAGGGTTCCTAACCTCACATGGGACCAAGATTCAGCATGTCCCCCTGATAGTGCAATTGCTCTCGGCACTCGCGCTCCCTAGTCAGTTAGCGATCATAAAGTGCGCAGCGCATCGCAAGGTCATAGATGATGTGGGGAAAGGGAACGCTTTTGCTGACCAGATAGCCAGGCAAACGGCCACAGACCTTAGTACAGATATGTATGCTCTAAGAGAAACAAGAGATGCCTATGTAATGGATGAGGGTATTGGGTCTGTACGAGATAGCCAAGCTGATGCCACAATAGAAGAGTCTAAAAAGTGGGCCGAAGGGATGGGGAAACTAGATGAAGATGGGTGTTGGGTCGACACATCTGAAGGGAAATGGTTGCTCCCTAATTCATATGTGCTGGCGATGGTTACGATGGCACATGGTCCTACGCATGTGTGTGCTCAGCAGATCACGAAAATGTTAGAAAAAGTCTGGGTCAATGATAAAACTTTGAAAATCGCCCAGCAGTATGTCCAAAGTTGCATGATTTGCTTGCAGCACAATGTGGGGAAGGGGACAGCAACTCCAAGGGGTAGTTTTGGACCTCCTTCTGTCCCCTTCGAGGTCATCCACTTTGATTTTATTGAGATGGAACGGTGTAACAATCTAAAATATGTCCTTGTGATCATTTGTGCCTTTAGTAAATGGGTTGAGGCTTTCCCTGTTAAGGATGCTACTGCCATGACCACTGCAAAGACTATGGTAAAGGAGGTCTTCCCACGACTTGGGTTGCCAAGAGTCATTTGGTCGGTCAAAGGTCCACATTTTGTTGCAGCAGTAATCTTGCAGATATGCACAGCATTACACATCGAAAAACGATTTCATTCGGCTAGACATCCTCAAAGTGCTGGGTTGGTAGAGAGACATCATGGTATCCTAAAGAATAAGCTCGCTAAAACATCTGCCTGCACCAAACTGAAATGGCCGGACGCCTTACCTATTGTGTTGTTAGCCATGCGTACCACACCTCAAACTAAGACTGGTCTCTCTCCATTCGAGGTGGTGATGGGGAGGCCTGCTAATATTTTGGGGTCTTCCAAAGCCTAAAGCGCTGAGAGATGTTGAAAATGTATTGCTTGCAGACTACTGTAACCAGTTGACTAAAAATCTATATTTCATTTATCATCAGGTTCGATCAGATTTATCTGTACGGTTTACGGGCCCAGGACACAATATTCAGCCTGGAATTTGGGTCCTGGTGAAGACCTACGAAAGGTCCTCCTGCCTCACGCCTCGCTGGCGGGGACCCTACCAGGTGTTGTTGGTCACCCAGACAGCAGTGCGGGTGGCGGGAAAGAAGCATTGGATCCACGCGACGCATGTCAAGAAACTTCCTCACCCGACGCCACACGTTACAGAAGAAGCAGAACCCCTTGCTGATGCTACAATCTCTGATCCTGGAGTAGCAAATAGCACTGTGAGTGTGTCGGAGAATCCCTCTGAGCCCGTGGAGCTTGGGGAACCGTCCATTTTGTCTCCACACTCTTCAGAAAAGTCACTTCCGGAAAACGTTGTTTCAAGTTCTGCGACTTCTGTCGCCTCTGATACGTTGCTTCCCTCAGGAAGTGACGTTACCTTATTTCCGGATCAAGCAGTACCGGGAACCACCAGGTACGACCTTCGACGAAGAAAATAGAACTGCGGCACAGGTTTTGCCTGTGCATCTGGAAAAGAAAAGAGTCATTGAGAGTTTTGTTCTTACAAAGGAAAATTGTGGGAAAAAAAGGGGATTCTGCTGGCTAGGGTTGGGGAAGGACTAAGAAGTCGCGCGACCGTAGTGTCGCCAGCAACGAACATTGGGGTCGTCGATTGAAAAACTACGATGTCTGCCACCTCCACTGCTCGTATTGGACTTGTAAATAAGGGGGTGACCAACTCGGACAATGAACAATGTGCCTGGGCCCCGAAAACGTATTGCTGTGTTGTGATGATAATAATTGGGATTTGTATAGTCACTGCCGTGGGACTCTGGTACTTTGAAGAAATGTATCCTCTAGAGCCTCTTTTACCAATTGAAATTGTACCTACTGGTCTGACTCCCTCTGTACACCTTCATACTCTGTCACCTAGGGACTCTCAGCCTAGACGAAAGTATCACAATAACACTTTAAGGATAATAATGAATTCGACGCATGCCATTTTTAATAAGAGCAACTGCTGGATCTGCACCCATTTACCGCAACATGGGAACAAGGGGCTAGGATGGTATATTCAACCTTTACCTTTAACGGCTGCTTGTTATGCCTCTCTTAGAGCACTATTGTTTGGCCGTTGGAATGATAGCATCTCAGGGAACTTTGATGGAACTAATTTAAATGATTTTGAGAAACGTGTATTGACTCCCCTGGGATGCTCGCTTTTAGCAAATAGAAGTAAGCCTAATGTTGCTTCTATTAGGCCATCTGATAAACTGTCTCTTCCTTTCCAAACTCTAATTTCCTTTAATATGGCTCCGATAGGCAATAAGGATGCCGTGCCTCCTTCCAACTCTATTAACCATAGCCCCGATTCAGTTCCCTTCTGTGTACAAAGGAATGGCACCCGGTCAATGGGAGATTTTGAAGGTTGTACGAACATTGTAAATTTGACCGGGGAGAACAGGTCTTTGTATGTAGGGGGGCCTGTCTATTTCGTTTGCGGTAGTACAGCATTTCCCTGGTTGCCCAAGGATTGGCAGGGGAACATGTTATTTAGGGATCCTGTTACCTGGGGTATTTATAGCTAGTACATTGGAAGTTTCTAAGGCTCGTTCACGGCGGGATGAGGATGGAGATACCCCTGGGCAAATATTGGGAGATATAGCAAAATCAGTTGTGCCATTTTGGGGACAAATAGCAAATTCCGAAAATATTAGGGGGCTAGCAAGAGCACTGGAGAGAACCATCTACCGGACCACGGATATACTCAATAATATGACACTGGAACAGAAAGCAATAAGATTGGTAGCGCTCCAAAACCGGATGGCATTAGATGTCATTCTGGCAGAGCGTGGTGGAGTATGTAAATTAGTAGGGTCCGCTTGTTGTGTTTTCGTACCAGATTCCTCCCCGACAATTTTCAAGGAAATACAGAACTTGCACGTCCTTAGTTCAGAAGTGCATGTTCCAGTGGGAGATTGGAGTATTAGTACTTGGTTCTGGTACTCCTTACGATCCTGGGGTTGGAAGGTGCTTTCTGTCATACTGGTTATTTTGGGAATTCTGCTATTCCTTTGTTGCTGTATCCAATGTCTGCCTAGTATATGTGCAATACTAGGGGGATGTTGCGCTCAGGCAGTGAGCAAGATAGGACGTAAAGTGTATGCCCCAGATACAGCATCTAAAGAGTTTGCGTTGCAAGAGGTTCTGATGAACAACCTAATGGCTATAGATATTACAGATAATGATTAAGGATGTATGGGTGACAAATGCATGGAGTTATTTGCAAAGACATCAGAAATAGTATTAGCACTTGGCATAGGCCAAAAGGAGGGTTTGTCGGAATAGAAATAATATTATGCCTCCTATTGTAATAGTTATATGTGTATTGGCCTACGCCAAGTTGTCTAAACATCATGCGCGAACAAACTCCACGGCAAGGTCTTGACCTCAGAGAAATCAATGTAAGCCGCCATCTTGAATCAAGCCGCCATTTTAGGTTCTCTTGTTATGTAGAAGTCACCCTGAACATCAAAATGGAGGCCAAATGACATTTCGAATAGATTCTGGCCGTTGTGACCTCCGTACAGCTGAATGATTAATATGCCTGCAGGCTACTTGTCGGGGTCGTGAACTGAGACCTTGTCCTACTGTTGACCTATGTGTAAATGTACTGCTTATATCAGCGAAACTAATCAAAATGCATATATTAAAGGTTGACCTGCCAAGGAACCCTAGACCAGTATTGTATTTCACAGAATGGTTAACCCGCAAGAGGGTTGGCCAAGGGCTGGGCAAATTGTATAAATGGCCCGGGTATTCCAATGTGCGGTCTCTCACTGAACACATCGAACCCTCGTTGAAGTTCGTTATGTTATACTGAGAGCCGAATAGCTATCCGTGTGTCAGTTGACTTGGTAACTGTTGAAGCTTGAAATAAAGTACTTGTATATTTCTTTGTAACCTGTGTTGGTGTCTTTCCTTTTGGGCTTCCCGGCCTCATATTATTTTTCTGTTTTCACAAGGTCACCCCAGACCAGGACAATGGGCTGACTTTGCTTGACTGCGAGGAACCACTGTTATAAAATTGGACAGGATGGTTGGAGAGGGAGCAAGAAAGAAGCAGTGAATGGCCCCTGAGGGGCTGGAGAACCCCCTTGCACTGGGCTACGTATGTAGGCTACAACCTGGGTTTCATGGTGTGTAGGTGGGCTGGGACAGCAATGATCCGGGCCACGTGACCTAAGTGGCCATAGGAGAGGCAGCAGCCTTCAAGCATGCCAGCCTGCCTGAGGGCCAGACAGGATGCGCCAGTGAAGACCCAAAGCCTATGTCAGCGGTGCAGCCTGGGAAGAGGAAAACAGCTTGCAGGAAGAGTCAGCCCACCCCAGGGCCAAACGGAGGAGGTTTGTCAGTTCAAATAAAAACATGCTGGTCTGGCCATGTGTGTGGAGTGGCCTAGACAAAGAGAGTTACCTGGGGAGCATCCACCAACCCTGAGCCAAGATGGGGAGGGTAGTGAAGAAGATCAGTGAATTGCACCCCCTCACAACCAGGATATGTCAAGGTCAGTGCTAGAAATGGAAAAAATGTATTGGGGGAACTGTCACTTCTTTGGATGGGGCGGGCTGTGGGAAGGAGGATGCAGGGCCAGGGGTGTGGCCCCTGACTAGGCTGTGCAGCAGAGTATCTCTTCATAGAACCCAATCCTAGCGATTTGCATAAAGGCAAATAGCATTATGGGAACATCATAATGTCCACAATTTTAAATGTTAAACATGTCTTATAGTGATTCAGTAAGAAGCCCTTTTAAGTGAATAATGGACACTTCTGTTTTGATTGGCCACAATAGTCACCCTAATAAAGAGATGTCTGAAAATTGCAGGACATATTTAATCGTTTGCACAGCTGCATCACTGTATGTGAGGCTTTGGCAGTTTCTGCCTCCAGTGCTGAGTCCTTTGGAAGCGCATCGAAAAATGTGTTATTTGTGCATGCAATGTAACGAGCAAACTGCTTTCAGGTAGTTCTTGTTGCTGACTCTTCTGAAAGTGGTCTGCTCGTGGCCCTGGGTGAGTCATGTGACCACTGGGTGTGGGGGACGGAGCGGCGCACTGGAAAGACATTTTTTTCCGGCGCTCTGCTCCGTCTTGTTCCGGCCCATTCCCTGCACTGATCAAGGTCTGCATGGGGAGTCTGTGAGGCGGTTTGTCAATAACCCAACCGTGTGAGTGGTGCACTCTGGAAAGAAGATTGTGGCTGATGCAGAATGCCAACCCTCCACCCCGAGCTAAACTGGGTGGGTCATTGAAAATTTAAATCCCATGCCGTTTCAGCAGTGCAGCACAGTTGAAGAGGATGGCACAGGGACCTTGGGGGCAGCAACTTGCACAGCAGCACAGCCCATCGATATGGAGCGGGCTTGACTGCCCTTCATGCTGCACAGGCACACAGCAAGCAGGTGGTGGAGCCCTGCCCCCAGTATAGTGGTCATCCCTTGTAGGAGAATTAATTTCATGTTACCGGTTGCATTGGAGATGGCGACACCCCCCCTGGGGAATGGGGTGCTGTGCTGAAAATGATATTCATATGAACCTGGTGCTGAGAGTGGTACCTCTCCTGGGCATGGGGAGGCAGCACATGCTGGGTGAAGAAAAAGATACTTTGCCTAGAGAAGTCTTTTTATAGACAGAGGCAGGAAAGGGGGCCTTCATGGGACATAAACACTTAAAGGACAAGGCAGGCTGCAGCTGCCATTGGAGGGAGGACCCTATACACGTAATCGTCTGTCATATACAGTGGTTGCCTGGTAGTGCATAAGAGGCAGATTGAGAGTGTTGCGGCCTTACGTGATAGCTAGTAGTCCTAATACTAAGGAGCAGTCGGGCGAGCAGGGTACCAAGCACGAGGGCTGAGATGATGGCACAGTTGTTATCATTAGTCATTTAATGTATTTCAGTTTAATAGTCCACTTGGCCTAAATGTCACTTGTGTGTGATGTGTCTTCTTAAGAAGAAGAAGAATGTAAAGGACCCAGGATTGTCTCTTAGGAATACTGTTGTTATAATGTGCAGGGTTCGAAAATGCCAGACACTGGAGCTATATAGCTCCTGGTTATAGCCAAGGGGAGCCTGGTTAGCTTGAAGCCAACAGCTACCAGGATAGCTTTTGACTTCTGTGACAAGTGGTGCCATAGAACGTTGCTCTCAGGAGCGCAGCACATTTATATAAACAATATGTTTCGCTGCCCGGGGGCTGCGGCCTCTAAGGCTGGCCCTGAGCACCTCAATGACTAAACTCCACAGCTGCACCTTGTTGGCCTACACACGTGGATGCTTCTGCCCCAGGTATTCGGCAGTTCAGTGGCAGAGCTGGATAAGTAAATTACTCTGCCCCTTCCAGTCCTGCTAAGAGTCTTTTAGAGCCTCGGTCACGGTACGTGCATAATTCTTTCCCGTGTAAGAGCTAGAAGGCAGAAAGACACTGTCAAGATGTCTCATAACGCCCCTGCAATGTGACTTTCCTCTCAGTGAAAGTCCCGCTAACCGCAGCGGCCTCAAGTTTGGATCTTATCGTGGCCCCAGGGGAGAAACTGGAAGTCCTGGCTCCCGGCTGAAATGACCTCTATCTTATCCTTCCGGTGGCGCGCACTTCCTTCCGCTGATTGGCTGAGAACCGCGCAGCGCGCCAGTTGTTATCGAGCTCTGGCTTGTGATAACCTGCTCAGAAATAGCAAAAACTGCAAGGCTCAAAGGCGCCAGGTGTGCGCCACAATTTCAGAACCCAGCAACGTCACAGCCTTTCATGCATTCGGCTTAGATTAGACCTGGGCAAATCAGAATGTCGCCACAATTATGAAGGCGATAACATGCCAGTCTTTCATCATCCCAGGGCAATGACACGCCTACCCCCATAGATAATAGTATTACAGACTGGTCACAAGCATTGCTTCGTTGTCCCAGTGCCCACAATAAGAGGCATCCTTCTCCCGAGACAGGAAACCAACACTCTTGTGACCAATAAAGAGCTCTTTGTGTCATTGGTGTCCCGTGACCCTTGCCCTAATGTATTTATTTATTTGCATTTGTATAGCGCACTTACAGCCCAGAGGCATTGTAGGAAATGTTGATTTAGTGGTTCATTTGACCAGGGTGGTCTCTTAGATACAGGTCCAATAATAGTAGGTGACTTCGTTGATGACAGGTGAGGTCAGCAGTTACATACATCAGTAAATTGTACATAGCAGGACTTATAGTAGGTTTTGCATAGCACTCCTTATTACAACAGTTATGGTATACTGTATACAATTATACAGGCAGAGAGGTAAATAAGGCAGAGAGGTCATATGGGCACCACTTACCAAGCATTCCTCATTTTTTCCCATTCTCCCACATGGGAACTTTGCAGTAGGTATTCTCAACAGTATCAATGTTTTGTCTTTCAGGAAGGAATCCAAGGTGTTAAAAAAGACACATGCTGATATGTAAAGCATATATCCGACCTACAGTGGGGCCGTTCAAGTAGCAATAGGTGCATTGTGAGTCCTCATAAATTGCTATTCTTGGTGGGTGCACTTCTTTGGACCACAGCCCTTTCCTTGACCCCCAAAAGCCACGCAGGGTGAGGGATTCTCATTGCGGGCCATTTTTGGGTGCTTGCAGGAGCCAGCAGCAGAAGAAGCTATGGGGAGGAATTTATACCAAAGTTCTCTACAGGGGGTAATCAGTGTTGAATGCAGCAGTGCAACAGGTAAATGATACCGGTCTGTTTTGGATAAGTGGGTTTCATAGCAGCTGTTTATTTTTTAACACGCCTCACACCCGGGGATCAGAAAGTACTCCAGAAGTCTTTCTTCTAAGGCCTCTCCCCATGGAAGTTACGACTAATGGGGCTGTAGGTCATTCTCCCGCTCCAGGCCGTGGGAGGATAGACACAGGAGTCGGATCAACAATCCAGATCTAATTTCTGCAAAAGGAGCCTAAGTAGATCTGATCCACCAACTCTCTGTGTGCTTCCTCAAACTCTGCTTGTCCAGACCATGCCCTTGTCTGCTGCCAAACTGATGGCCAAGATCATGGACAAGGAGAACAGCGTAAGAATGCCCCCCCCTACTCCATGCACTCCCTACATCCCCGGCATTGGTTTTGATGGATCCTTTACCCCAGGGCAAGGTGCTAGACCTCAGGGTGAGGGAAGTGCCTGGCCACAAGGATGTGATGGCCGGCAGATCCTGAAAAGTGATATTGTGAATCCCAAAGCTACATACCTCCTGCGGAAAATGAATTTGCAGGGGGTTCTGGCCAACTCGGCCATATTAACCACAATTGCAGCAGTCATTCCTGTTGCCTACAGATGCTATGTTCCAGTCCAGAAACCTGGCTTTACAGTGTTGCTGAGACGTTATTACCAAGGACTGGTAGGAGCCTGAGAAAGATGTTATTCTGGGGGATGGTCGAGACTCTATGAGCTACAGTGCGCTGGCCAGGAATTCCCAGGGACCCTGAAGGTTAACTCTATTCATCCCTCCTTTTCAAACACATGTCTTTGGCTACAGTGGACATTGCCCCATTGGATTATGCGGAAGGGTGAGTGGAATGCGCACTGGAGATGGCACAGGGAGCCTTGACCTTTGTGCTGCGGGCAAGCACCTACACCAACTACGTGACTCAGTCCCTCCTCAAGGATATCCAGGCCCTCATCCCTGCTCTGGAAGCAGGTCAGGACTGCCAAGGACCTGCTGGAGATTATTGAGGTGATCATGTTGTTATTCGACATCCCCCGTCGTGTGATGAGGGCCAGAGACGGTACTGGTGCAGACCTTGGAGTGAGTGCTGAGGCTTCTCAGAAAGTCATAGCTGATGCGTCTGCTCTTCCTCAGTCATAAGGTGTTTGAGTCTCTAATCAATAACCTGATTAAACAGACTAAAGATGACAATGCTTTGCCCGTATATTCTAAGCCTATCTCTGCGCAATCTGTGGCCCTCTATAGCTACTACTCGAAGTAATGCTTCCAGGCACCAAGTGGCTACATTCAGGTCAGGACTAGGTACAGCGGAAGATTTAAGCCTTATAAAACCTAAGGCTTACTCCTCTCCATCCCTGTCAGATATCCTATTCTGGGAGAGCAGATCCCCACATATCTCCAGTTGGGGGAGCAGGGAGGCTCTCCAGCCATCCATCAATGTTTAGGAAAAGGAAGTCATGGAAGCTTGGCATGCAACACTATGCATATCGGTACTGCATTAAATTCAGGTGCTTTTACCAGGACTCGGGTTTGGTGGTCATCCCATGCCCCTCCCCCCGCCCCCAAGGACATGCAGAAGAGCCTGGCTCTTCATTGGGGGAGGAGGGGTCATGGATTCATCAGCTGCTCATGAAGGGGGTAAGCTCTCCTGTTCCCAGATAAGAAAGGAGAGAGGTGGAGTACTTTTTTCCCTGGGGGTGTTGGGGAGAATTCTCATTTATGGCCAATTTCCCTTACCTAGTGAGTCCCTCAGCAAAGAATTCTGGGGTTTCTTCTTTCCACCTGGTACGAGTGTGAACCTTTTTCCCACTCTTGCAGTGTATTTTTTGTGTATGTTGTACATTTTGTGCTCATGTGCTATGGAGTGTCACCAACTCCCTACGCATAATCTTTTTACTTTTGTGTCACACAGCACCTTTAATGCAGTGACACAGGGATGTCCTTTAGACTTCCCTTGTGAACTCCATTTCTGGGGATGACTACTGTCCCCCAGAACCATGTAAAGTCACCATTGGCTTTACTAGTCCTTTTAAATACAGATCCAGTACAAACCATCTTACAATGGAGTACTGGAGGGGAATATATTTCCCCTGTCCTTCTGTACCTCAAAGGGGCACTTTGTGTCCCCCTTCCAGACTCGACATGGCTGGTGGCAGTGTTAACTATAATTTTTACACGGATTCCCGTGTTAGTGTTCTGGCTGTGGTGACAGACATGAACATAAAACCCGCTACCCCATATCATTTTTATTTTGGGTCCTAGCGTGGTTTTTCACCATTTCGTGTTGGAAAGGTCTTTCTTGTTGTTTGCTTTTCGCGCCAAACCAGGTTTGGTTTCCTTGTTCTCCGTCCTTTGGCGGTCTTCTGCGAAGAAGCCCACCTTTGGTGTCTGGGTGTCTAGGTGGGCTGAATGTGAGGGAGGGGTTTAGTCACCCCCTGCACTTTGTGTCCATTGGCTGAGGTGGTTGTCCGGGCTGGACAACTCCCCTGCTGTGTGATTGACAGCCAGGCTGTGTGAATGGGGGATTTTGGCATAAAAAGCAGGACTCTTGGGCTGGAAGTCATAGTTGCCACTGGATCTACAAGAACCGAAGAGAAGTGGAGAAGAAGATGGCTGCTGCAACTCCTGGATCCCGGTGAAGCCCTGCTGCAGTCCTGAGCTATCTATCCTTCAACGACAGAGAAGATCCAGTCCGGAGTCTTCTTCCCTTGAGCCTGGTGGGATCAATCAGCTCACCTTCTACAGCCAGAGAATCCTCTTCTGGGTCGAAATCACTACACTGAGCTGTAGTGGTCCTGATAGCCATCAGAAGAGCCCTCTCCTGTTTTTAAGAAGCGCACCTTTTATTCATTGTTGTTTTGCTGCTACTGGCTTCATCCCTGGGTATGGCAGATCGCTCCAGACGTCCTCCTTCTTGTCCCCACGACTGAAGCTTCAGGAACCGTGAGCCTGCAGGAACTACCAGGAACAACTGCCGTAGCACCAGCTTTCTTCATTCGAATAAGGTACTGTGTCCATTTGGTCGTTCTCTCTGTCCGACCTTGAGGAATTGGGGTGAACCCTTTTCCTTTCCTAAGGCTTGTCCTTTCTTCCTTCCATCTTATAACTTTTGCCTCCCTTTGACAATATCCAAGTACTCCTGGCAACGTTAATCTTGAACTGTTCTCACCATGTGATCCTCGACAAGAGAGCCCTGCTCCACTTGACACTGGCATAGGCCTATTGACTTTTATCTGCCTATGGGAACATGGCCTCTGATTCTATTGCCTTGAGAAAGGTATTGCGTGTGATTTTTATCCACTATTCACTTGTTTCTAATTCTATGTGCTAAGTGTGTTTGACTACGGTTACATTTCTTTCCTCGGGTACTCTTATCTTTTGTAAGACCAAACTGTCATTACTGTCAAAAAGTGATTGCATATTAACCCACGGTAACGTCTTTGTTTCAAAACACTGGTCTGTCAAATCCTAATGTGCTTACCTTGAATTGACCTGAACAAGAGGAATTGGTTGTGTGTAGTATATTTAGAGTGTGGTTTTATTTAATAGAAGTGAAACGTTTTGTGAACAGATGGTTTGAAAATAAATGTACTTATATTTCTTTAACCAGAAACCTTGAGTCAGTGGGCCTCATTCCGAGTAGGGCGGTAAGGGATACCGGGCACCGGAAAGGAGACCGGTGCCAGTAATCCCTTACCGTCCTACTACGAGGTCCCTTAGCGGGTCCCTCCTTTAACGCCTGGTCTGACCAGGCGTTATGGACGGGACCCGTTAAGGGACTTCAGAGCTAATACGGTACCGCAATTTGCGGTACCGTTATAAGCGCCTTCCCCATTCCCATTGAGCCCTATGGGGGCTCAATGGGAATGGGGAATGGCTTTTTCAGTGGGGATTTACCGGTCCTGCAAAGGTCAGACTACACCGGTAAGTCCCCATTGAATCATACCGGTGCCGGACCCGTTATTGGAGGCAGTCATGGCGCAAATAGCGCCCTGACTACCTCCAATCTCGGAATGAGGCCCAGTGTTTGCTTTAGTCACAGTAATTGTAGTCCTTTGTGTAATCCCTATTACTGCTCATTTGCTCTTGAGATAAGTCTTGCTGCTCAGCCATCGCTACCACTTTACTGTGTAGTGCAGGCTTGTACCAAAGGTGAAATTGTACTATCACTTGTAGTCCTAATCGTATGTAGTGGTCCCTAAGGGTACTGCATTTGATTCTGCCTAACAGGGGGTAAAGGCCTTGGGGAGGTGCGGCGGGGCGAAGGGGTTTGGTGACCGATCATACACCTGGTTAGGGTCAATCTTTTATCAAATATATCCCTTTCAAGATGGCGACCCTCCTGGGTTCCATATTCCCATCCTCCAGGGACACTTTCTCAGACTTGCTGCTGAGTCGTCTGCTTGGGTGCGCGAATGCCTCAAACTTTGATAGCTGGGACAAGGAAGACAAAGACTTTGAGTAATGGAATTTCTGGCAAGCTCCTATTGGTGGGAAAGCGTTACTGTGCACAAAGTCACAAACTTCTGAGATAATATGAAAGCTGCGCTCCCGCAGATCGCGGCATGCTCCCTTTACATCCTCGTGGCAAAACGGGGCAATATGTGTTCGCAAAACATCGGCACATAAAGGAAGATGGGCTCCTCAATGCTGCACCTTCAGTGCCACGGCAGCATGTTCGCCCTGTATGCAAATGGCCCCTCCTGTGAGCGGTGACCGTCGCTGACCTCAGCCACATCACAACTGCCATTTAAACAGCTTTGCATGGAAATCACTTCCTTTCTTTCACGCTCACGCTGTCGGCCTGCAAACACCCAGGCCCTCACGATATGTCTCTGCATGGGGAACCAAGAAAGAGACCGGCTTTCGTATTTTTAATAAAAATCAAACACTGGGAGTGTGTAATTAATAAAAAAAAACCTGATAGCCTTAATTATAAAGCACTTTGAAATTCTGCAAGTCCTCTGCATCTACAGTAGTCAGGTGTGATTTATAATGTTCATACAATCGACCAGGTGGCTGAACTTCATTGGCGGGCGAAGAGTTTTTTTAAGTAATGGGGTGTAAATATTTTCCCCACACTGTTGTAAGTGAATGTAGAAAGCAAGCCTGAACCCACAGTTGGTCTGGGGCATCTACTCCTTAAGAAGATTTTTTTTTTTAAATTGGTCAAATGGTGCTATTTAAAGTGCCATTTTTTCCAGAAAAATTGATTTAAAAAAAGGTATCAAATTTTCAGGCAGTTATGCTGCAGGGTAATACACCAAATATTTAAAAATGCCAGATGCCATTTTGCTGCTACCTGTGCTCTCGACCAAACACAACTGATTTCCCACCGACCCAAATTGGAGGACACACCCTAGACGCACTTATCTGCACATCAGATCAAGTCTCCCAACTCCTGCCTTGCCCCCTCACCTGGACTGATCCCTACACTATACCTTTCTTACTTCAACACCTCTCCCCCTCCCCAGCACTTCCAGCAAACATCCCCTCATACACCCCAGCCACCCTCCCTCTCTGGAATAAAATCATCATCAACCCAGACGTGGCCATTTCCCTACTTCATACACTAAAGGATCTCTCTGGCAAGGAAGGACACCCCACCGTTGACCTCTTCGCCCAATGGCTCTCCGAAGCTATGACCCCCTCACACCAACCTGTCGACCCTCCCAACGATCAACCCCACACCAAAAGTAGTACACCCCTTCCATTAAATCACTCAAACAACTCAAACAACCTCAAGCATCGCCTAGAGTGAACCTGGAGGACCAACCATACCCCACAAAACAAATGGCCATCGCAAAACTGAACAGGGCATATTTATACGAAATTAAGAAAGCAAACTCCACAAAATGCAAGGAGAATTCAATTCTCCAAGTTGCCTACCCCCCCTGCCCTAACTCACAAGCTCTCTGCGATGAACTTTCCAACCACTTCCATGACATTGTGTTAGAAAGACATTGTACCATTACCTCAAAACCAGCTCGGATCCTACCATCTACATCCAGCCCTTTCTCAAACCCAAACTTTTCCTCACCCGCCCGGCCAACTTTTTCCTCATTCACACCTCTTTCCCAGGCCAATTTCTGCAACCTACTAGCACTTAGCCGTCCGGCTGGTTCGCTTGGAGATATTTGTCTATCACCCATTTAAAAAAAAAGATCCTTACCTCCACCTTTGCTGGAAGCGTAGCCCGCTCCATCATAAATAAATCCCTCTCGTCTGGCCCCTTCCCAGAGTCTTTCAAAACCTCTAATGTCAATCCGC
The DNA here is from genome assembly GCF_040938575.1 of Ambystoma mexicanum. Lineage (NCBI taxonomy): Eukaryota > Metazoa > Chordata > Amphibia > Caudata > Ambystomatidae > Ambystoma > Ambystoma mexicanum. Next base: position 1,097,007,400 of record NC_090929.1, read on the forward strand.
TACTCCAAAAACTCAATCTTGACCCACTCTCCCCATCAAGCTACTGCCCAGTTTCCAACACCCGCTTCATTGCTTACCAAATTGACATCACAGCATATAAGCAACTTGGCCTCTTCACAGAATCCAATAGACTCCTCGATCCAGCCCAAACAGGGTTCCGACCCCTCTATGGAACAGAATCCTTGCTGGTTACTATCTGGGACGACCTAAAAAGAACTGCTGATTCAGAAGTTTATCCTGCACTCATTCTCCTGGATTTATCCACGGCCTTTGATACCATCAACCACACAATACTCAGGAACAGGCTCCTCACCCTAGGCATCAACAACTCTGCCCTTAATTGGATCACTTCTTTTATATCCAAACACTCACAAATCATTCTCCTCATCCTTCTCCTCCGCCCCTCGCCCCGTCACAAAAGTGGTGCCCACAAGGAGCCTCCTTTTCACCCCTCCTCTTCGACCTCTACCTAAGCCCACTGCTAGCTCTCACCTATCCACATAACCTCACCTGCTACAGCTACGCAGAAAACACCCAGATCAGTTTAAAAATCCCAAGATTCCAGCCACTCCACTTCCCGACCTCACCTCTTGCCTGTCGGATACCGACCTATGGATGACGACCAACCACATAATCATCAACCTCTGTAAATCAGAAATCCTAATATGTGGCAAAACTACTCTGATCCCCCAACATTTACCATAGCCAATTGCCCTGGGAGCCCCACCAGCCGCCTCCACCTCCTTTAAAAATCTCGGATGCACCATGGACAGAGACCTATCTCTCTCCAAACACATCAACTTTGTATCCAGAACCTGCCACTTCAACTTACGCATCCTAAAATAAATCTTTCCCTACCTCTCCTTCTCCTATTCCCAAAGAGTCTATGCAATACTGGCCATCATCAACTCCTGCCTATATTACGCCAACTCCCGCTACCTCGGCATTCGGGATGCCAGCTCAGGAAACATCATGAATCCAAAACCAGCAGCCAGACTGCTCCTTGCCCTCTCACTCAAGAACACATCACCCTGCACTCAGCATATTGCACTGTCTCTCTGTTCGCCTAAGAGCAATCTTCAAAGCGATGTGCATCACACACCAGGCCCTCCATAATACTGGACCCGAGTTGCTTTAGAACAAAATCATCCACTACCAAACCCCAGAAACCTCCGATCGGGCTCAGCTCTCCCCCCTCGTTGGGCCCCCTTACCACTCCACCAGAGTTGGCAGCTTAGCTTTCTCTATCCTAGCTTCCACCATCTGGAACACTCTTCCTCTGCACATCTGCAGCACCAAAAACAACATTCAAAAAGTCCTTAAAACCTGTCTATTTGCTGCATTATCCCAAAACCCCTCCCTAAATAAACTTTCAATATCCAATTAGAACTTAGAAACACTGAGAACCAGGTTTGTGCAGCGGCCCTGACCACACATACTATAATTGTGAGGAATGTGACCGTCGGCAAGGTGGGTGTGGGCTTGCCTGTTAACATTTTTAATGAAACTGAATGATTGTAGATCAACTTCCAGAAAATGTGTGGGCCTAACCCGTACGCATTTTCCTATGCTCACTGCATGAAAAATGCATAGAGCTGTGTACTGTGGGTGGACCAGTCATATTTAGTCAGGATATGATGGCAGGAGTACCCAACGCATCTCCAGAAGGGGGAGGACCAAACCTTCCCCTGCCGTGGCCAACTTGATTAACTAACAAAGGCTTCATGGATCCGCTTTGCTCTTTTGTTGGGCCCTGCAGCTGGTGGCAGCGATTCACATACCAATCAGAGGGTAATTCAAACAGGCCTACACGGGGCCTGGCTTCAAAAGTGAACAAAGGAGATAGGAAACCCCAATAACCTTTCATATACAACTGTATCAACCGAAAGCCAGCTCCCTGCCTCAATATCAATTGACAGTGAGCTGTCATGTCTTGGACTGCGTGTTTACAGTACTCCACCCCGCAGGCGCACCCCATGCATAAGGTACGAGAATGTGGTTTGCAGGAGCCAGAGAGTCTGGTCTCGGTGCAGCTTCAAGGTAGACCTGCTGCTTTAATCAGGAACCAGAGAGCTCCATTAAACAGAGAGTCCCTTTGATCCACAAAAGACAGGATGGGTGGGACTTAGTATCACATGTTGTCACCCCTTTACCTTTTTCTGTTGCAAAGCACTCTGGTTATGACCTCATGCATGCAGGGAATTGTTGGTGGGGGCCCAGGACTGGTTCATTAAGGTAGGCTCCCTGTGGTCCATTTGGCTTTAAAAGAGGGCCAAGCCCCTCTTTGGGCATATCATCTGAAGGAATAACAAGAAGAACTCATCATTGGACCCTGGCTGAAGGTACAGTCTGCCTTACATCTTCCTCCAGTGAGTGAAGGCCAGGACCTCCAAAGAGGGAAGCAAGATCCCTCCCCTAAACATCTCCCAGGGAACAAATGGAGATACTGCATCCAGGGAACCCTCCAGCTGCTCCAGAACAGGTAAACAGCCAGCACACAGTGTGCCTTGCTAGGCTCTGCAGCAAGCTTCCTAGGTGGGAAGTGCCAGAAGGTCTCTGAACCCGAAACCAAGGACAATGCAGCTGCCTGAAACACACTCCTCAGCTTTGGGCCATCCACGTTAAAGGACGGCACAAGCCCAGTGAAGAAGCTAGAAGTGCATCAATGGCCATCTACCAATGTCCGCCGTAAAGGAAATTTGTTCAAGCCAGTCGAGTTCCTCGAGCTACAACCGACTGCAAAGCTGACCATTGTTAGGCCGTAAACCGCTTAAAGACATCCAAGACGTCTCGACCAGTGCTTCAGAACCGCCGACCAGCACTGACGCAACGATTCCTGACCCTGAGCCTCTGTGTAGGCCAGCCTGCAGCCGTTCATCCTGCTTTAACCGCCAAACGGCCTTGCCGCCCAATAGCCGCAGCTGACTCCCGCCTTGAACTCTGTCACAGATGCCTGCAAAGCATACTCAAGCTGACTAGACCCTGTTGAGCATCCAGAACACCTACATAACAGTGTACATTGTGGTTCTGTCACCAAGAAGGCCCATAGAGACATTTTAAGACCCATTGCTCCCTTTGTGCCGGAGGTGAGTAACCTTGAACTGTTGCGATTATTTACCATACCGGCTACCCTCCTGTCAGTATCCAGAGTGCTACCCTTTCCTCTATGAAACTGTCTGTCCTATGCATTCTTTTACAGGGTGGGTTATATTTCACAGTGTTGCTAGAACTGTCTGATGTGCTAATAATAAGTTAAATCTTTTTGTACAACTTTGACTGGACAGTCGCTTTTATCATTGAGTAATAAATGTATTTTCGCTGTATTGCAACTAACCAATGATGCACAACCTTTTGGAGATAAGCCTGCTGTTCCGTCCACGTTACCAAAATTGGACAAGGACATTTTTTGATTTGCTTGTGTTTACTATCTGTTCAGATCCCTTCTGTTATACTAGCAGTGTGCAGCTGATTGGTGATTTAGTTTTTCTTTTTTTTGCATAGCGCATGAGACAGGCCCATGGGCATAACAGCCCAAACAAAACATACACACACAAAACACAAAAGGAGTTAGGAATGTAGCACTCTATCCAGCACTAGAACATAATTGTTTTTAGTCCATGCTTGAACTTCGTGAGAGACTGGTACAGTCTTAGGTCCAGGGGTGTTATATTCCAACTTGTGGGAGCGGCATATGTAAAAGAGCCTTGAGCCACAGGAACCAGTTTGGCCTGTAGTATTAGCAGCAGGGCTAAATTGTTTGACCTCAAGAGTCCTTCAGGCTGGCAGCCAGGAAATACGATTGGACAGGTAGGCTGGGCTAGCTCCGTACAGGTACTTGTATGTGATGCATCAGGTGCAACATGAGATTCTGCTGGCTAAAGGGAGCCAGTGCAGTATTCTGCTGGCCTCTGAAATATTATCCCTCCTGGTCAGTCCTTCTACCACTCTGACTGCGTTGTTTTGAATGATCTGAAGACGCATGATTTGACCTTGCTTATGCCTTGTAGCAGGCTAGAGCCATAGTCTAGTTTGGCTCCGATAATCATCTGGGCAATCGTAGCAGCATTTTTTCACAGGATAGAAAAGGCCTTAGTTGGGCATGAAGTTTTAATTAGTATGGGGTGGACGAGACCAGGTAACTTACATGAACCTTCATGTTAAGCTACTAGTCCTTTGCCATGACCAATGTTTTAACTTTAGGGAGAGTTGTGATAACACAGCCGGCAATAAGAAACTCATTGTAGCCTGGACTCAATTTCCTTAGTCGTGTGGCTGTGCCCACAATCATTATCTCTGTTTTTGCACCATTAGCACCAGACCATTGTCCATCATCCAGTTTTGTATCATGGAGTATACAGTGTTGACAGCCTCAGTGCCCCTGACGTAATCTCCCAAGAGTGGGATGAGACACTGAGAATCTCCAGCATAGTTTGTATATAGCACCCCTTTGGAATCAACTAATTCAAATAAAAGCATGGTAAATATATTGAAGAGGGCTGGCGACAAAAATGACCCATGTGGGACTCCACAGTTCACCACATCGTGATCAGCCTTCTGATCATCAACACAGACCCTGGCGTGAGACCTTTTAAGAAGGAATCCACCCATTTTACAGCTGATCATGAAAAGTGGGCAGCTTGAGTGAGCCTGGTGACCAACAAAGAGGCCAAGTCAAAGGCTGTTGAGAGGTCAGTCAGCATGAGAAGTGCTGAGCATATGGCCCTTGGAACGTGCCTCTGTTACTGGATGGAATTCAAACAGAACATTCTGAGTCCAAATAACCGGACAAACTCAAGAAGATGGCGAGTTGCTGTTTCATTAGCAATTATCTAAAACAGGGAGTTTACAACAAACACCAACTGACGTACACTCATTCTCCACAAAAAATACAATTATATATTTTGTGGCAATAATGAAAAACCTATCGAGGGTTGAGATTGGTTAAGGAACTCATCTAGGTACACAATTATAAAGGAGTTACGTTTGTTATTGGCTGTTTGATATCAGGTGGACAACTCATGACTACCTCTTCACACGTCATTTTAAGAACAATCCATTGCTCGTTATTTCATTGGTTTCTCAAGCTATAAGGTCCTTCGTTATATGAACTAATACAATTGGTTGGCACGCTTGTGCCATGTCTAGAACATTCGGTTCAATTAGCAGCATGTAAGCCAAAACCCAGGTGCAAGTAGATAGGACATGAGGCTGTCCTACCACCCAATTAGCCCAACATCTCTCATCACCCATGTCTTCTGCCATGAAATTCTCTTTGTTCTTGGCCTTGCAGAGTATTGGTGTCCTGGGAATGCAACAGGAGTGAGGGCACTCGCTATCGTGTCTGGAACTCCAAGTTCAATCCCTATTTACAGCTTTGCGATTCTGTTCATTCTTCAAGCTTTTAAAGGTTTTAAATGAATGAAGACTCTGCATCCTTTCTGCTCTTTCTTGCACCTTAACGTGAGAGGATTCATCCTCCATGCACACGCTCCTCTTCAGCCTAGATAATTGACCTCGACTTCTCAGTTCTTGACTTCAGGCCAGGCAGCCCCCCAACACAGCTCCAATTACCTGCTATTCTACTGCGATACAGCTTTTCAATCTTTCTTCATGATTTTTTGGCTTATTCTGTGATACCAATGTCCAGTTACTGTACAATGGTGACTCTGCTTGCATTCTATTCACTACCTATAGCTAGCCTATATGATGACTTGATCTATCTTGCGTTTCAGCATATGTACATTCTTTATACTTCTGATTTCTACAGCACTTTTTACCATGTAATGTTCTTCTTTTACACCTTAAGGTTCACTTGATTCCTTACTTCATAATTTCTCCTTTAGGATCCATACATTGGGGGTCATTACGAGTGTGGCGGTAAGGGGTGAACAGCACTGGTAAAGGTGCCAGAGCCGTCAACCCCTTACTGCCGCATTACGAATCTGCTCACGGGAACCCGCTAAGGACACCTGGTTTTACCAGGTGCCCTTAGCTGGTCCCGCGAGCAGACCCGGGTGCGAACAACGGGCCCGTTATTAACAGGCCCATTGTTAGCACCCTCCCCATTCCCATTGAGCCCTATGGGGGCTTGAATGGGAATGGGGTTGGGTTCCTTGAATGAGGAATTACCGGACCCTCCAAGGTCAGAATGGCCCGGTAATTCCTCATTCAAGGAACCCGGACCCGGTACCCGGTAAGGGGGTAACCATGCCGCTCATGGTTACCTCCTAATTCGTGATGACCCCCATTGTATTCATTCAGTATTCCGGGATGTTGTGCACACTTTCTTATTACATCATCAGTCCATTTTCTTAGCTCTTTCTTATATTCCTTCAGGGAGTTCCTCCTGCAGGCTGTCATCAATGCAAGGATCCATTCAATATGGTTTTGGATACCGTCTTCCATATGCTCGCTGCAGTATTGGTACACTAGCTGGTGTTAGACAGGGCACAGTCTCATGGGTCCAATACAGGGGAGTTAGAAGGGTAGGATCTCCTGCGGATGTGTACATATGCTCCTCCACAGAGCTGTGGGGCCTTCGTCCATTTCCAGCATATTAGCCTTAAGATCGAGCAAGTCGGATTCCGTTCTGTGTGCCTTGTGGAGCCCTAAATGCCTCTGACCCAGTATGCAATGTTTCTCCACATGAACTTGCACTTGTGGATAGGCAGCCCAGTCCAGGATCTTAAGTAAGAATGGTATGTTGGAAATAAGCCTATTTATGGTTAAGGGATAGTTTCTTCAATAAAGGTGAGATCCATGATTGATTGATGCTGGCCGGCCAAGACCTTTGCTAAATGAGGAGTTTACCAATTTTGTGAGCATGGGTGTCAACTGTTCAGCACACGCTTTCACACCCTTACATGGACATGCATCCTCTTTACAAAATGTGGGTTTGAGTCGGCGGAACAAGGTGAGCAAGGGCTCAAACTAAAGGTGGAATCTTCAAGTTAACATCACGGGGAGTCTCAGGGTAGATACCCCTGCCATGACTTTCTCGTTTAGCATTGATATCATCCTGGCTCTTCCTGACTTTTCTCTTCATGGAGTCCTGAATAGATGTGCACCAATTTTTATTTTTCATTGAACAGTGGTATCAAGGGGCAAGAGTCCTCCAGTTCCTTTAATATGTTTAATATGTCTTTGGTGTCTGAGTTGGCGTTTCTATGCTCCTTTGCTGCCTCAGTGTATTGCGCTCTATTTATTTTGAAGGTTGGTAGTTTTCCAACAGTCAAAAGCTTTAAGCTTGGTAACTTTGAGTTTTTGAATTTCATCAGTATACCGGCTTTTTGTATCTTGTTTTAGCATGTACTGTTTTTTTTCTGGGGCCAAAGTGTCAATCGCAGTTCCAAGCATATTTCTGTAAGTATTTAGTAACCAATAATTATCCCTGGACCACTGGTGCCCTCGAAGTTGATTCATCACAATCATACACCAATCATGGCCCTGGTTTCCTAAAAGCACCACCAGCAGAATCCCAGCCCTTCATGTTATGTTATGTTATGTTATGTTATGTTAGGGCAATTTATTACGCGCACTACCACCCAAAGGCATCTTGGCGCAAGGATAGCAGAGAGATACGGACCATAGCAGGGACCTTAGAACAACCATGTTTTCAGAGCTTTCCTGAATTTAAGATGATCTGCTATAGCTCTCAGGTCAACAGGTAGCTCATTCCAGAGCCGGCTGGCCACATAAGAACACGCTCGCCCACCAAGGCAGGCCCTACGTGTCTTTGGGATGGCCAATAGCTTAGCATCTGCTGACCGCAAGTGTCTGCCAGGGACATACAGAGAGAACTTGTCCTGCAGATATTCAGGTCCCTGTTTAAAGAAAGCACAGTGTACTAGACACAGGGACTTGAATTGGATCCTTTGGGCCACTGGGAGCCAATGCAGTGCCCGAAGTACTGGACTTATATGAGCACCATAAGGTGACTCAGTCGTCACCCTCGCTGCTAAATTCTGCAGCAATTGGAGACAGTGCACCACCCTAAGAGGTTGTGCCAGATAAAGTGCATTACAGTTATCCAGCCGGATGGTAATCAAGGAGAATCCCACTAGCGGCCCCAGCTTTTCCGGCAAAAAAGGCAGAACACGGCGAAGAACACTAAGAACGAAATGGCCAGTCTTACAAACAGAACTAACCTGCAGTGACATAGATCAGCAGAAAGAAAGACCCCAATATTCTTAACCACCTTCACCGCAGTAGGACAGTCACCTAAGGTGGAAGGTCAAAAAGAACCCAACCATTCGGCCATGATCAGAGAAGAACCCACCACCAAGATTTCGGTCTTGTCCCCATTCAGCTTCAGCCAATTCGCACTCATCCAATTTCCTACTGCCGACAGAGAGTCCCGAAACTTTGCAGACACAGTATCATGTTCCTGATCCAAACGGATAACCGTAGCCTGTTTTAGATCAGAGGGTACTACACCATCACGGTAAGAGACGTTAACTGCATCTACAATGCAAGACACTATATATGGCAAGATCTTTTTAAGAATGGCCAAAGGAATAGGGTCAGATGGGGCGGCAGACTTCAGACCCCCAACAGCTTGAGAGATGTCAGAGACCTGAAAGACTGGAGACCTATTCCAGCTACTGGTTTCCATGGGTAGACCCTCACCAAAAGGTGGTGGTAACCATCACCTGTTCACCAGCCGAAATGTTGCCACGAATATCTGCTACTTTAGTGTGAAAAAATTCAGAAAGAGAATTGCACTGGGCCTGAGACGCGGGCACTAAGGGGGAGAACCGAGATGCGAGGAGAAAGATTTGACCACTGAGAAGAGCTCCTTACATTGACTTCATATATGTGATGTCACAGGACTGATGAGTCACTGCACCTGGCATGTACGGAAAAACAGGCAAATTGCACTCACAGTGGTCGTAATGGAATCACCATTGGACAGAATGGGATGCACTGCTGGGAATTGTCATGGGAGACGTGTGCCATGGTCATGCACCCCCCCTGTGCAATACACCAGGAGGGCAATCGAGATCCAGCCCTGGAATAACTCTGCTAGGAAGGGGGCGGGTGGCAGGTATTGCACATGTATGAACTATAGAATGGGTCACCCATGGTAAAGGTAACAACGGAAAAGGTTCTGTAAGCGCTCGATATCTGGGTAGACTCACCGCGTTATCTGCCTAGTAGAACCCAGAAGAACAACTTGTGCTCCTCTTGTCGCAAATAGTTGGAGAATAGACTGCCGCTGTCTCTAACCGCTTTATCACAGCTGAAAGTATCGACAGAAGAAGCCAATTACCTGAGCGGACGCACAAACACCAAATCACAACCCATCACTGCTAGGTCCATAAAACGCACCACTCTGTGGACACCGGCCGCAGGCATGGCTACCTGGACACATCAGAATACAGCACGGACTATGACAAAATGTGGTTGTGCAGTTAACATAATTCTGTGCCTACTAACACCAGACTATGCCTCAACACCTCTGACATCAGAATGCAGCAAAGACCTATAACTAATTTGGGCACGCTGCACACATAGTGAGTCTCTAGCACTCACGCCATCTCCCGACTCCTCTCAGCACAAATCCATATGACTGACCGCATGGGTGGCTCTCTACCGGAGCCTGGCCAGCTCTGCTAAGCCTTATTTGGCCAAATGCACACACGCATCCTAATCGTACTCCATGACCTCCAATACTCCGGACTTTGGTGCTCCGAGGGCGTATGCACCAACAGCGCATTGAGACTGTAATGATGGTAAAAGGCGCTATATAAATGACAAGTACACTACAATGTGCTTTTCAGAAAACCATGTACCAAGTTGAAGTACTGGCTGGGCAGTAGACTTATGTATATTTTTACCACATCACCGAAGCAGTGCCAGCGTCCCCTACCATACTTGGGGGGAAAAAAAGTGTAAAGTACATACCAGTAGAAAGTACATCCATTTGACATATTGTGCCAGGTTAGTGCAAATCACTCACTTTTTCCTACTTAATTCAATACAACCAGAACTGCCAGAGCATAAAACGTAACCCAATTTAGCTGCACGCGTGTTTCAACCACATTCTATGTTACTAAATATGCTGAATTACAAGTAAATGTACCAGACTACCAGTTTACACGTCACAGTGCCAATCAGCATTGCCAAAGCAGTTTGAAAATGCCCCAGCGAACAGGTAAGTTGGATTGGGGGGAGGGATTTTTAAAAAAAAGTGGGGTCAGGTTGGGGAAGATGGCAGGCTGGGGAGCTGGCCATCAGGCGGCACAGAATGCAGGCTTTCACTGGTAGTGTCAGCTCGCGTTCCTAGCCACCTGATTGGCTGGCTGTCCAGCCCAGGGTGCTAATGAAGCCGTATAACGGTGCATAACGCCTTCAAGCATAACGCCTTCAAGATAGTGATTTATTTGGGTATCTTCAGAGGAACCATGGTCTCTTCTAGGCTATTACTGTAGGGGATTGGTTGTGAATGGGATGGTATTTCTTGTCTCAGGAAAAGCCTCCGAAATTCCATGAGATTCCGGTTAGACACATGACCTGACCTAGAAATTGCTTCCAGTGCAGATCAGGTGTCCTTCCGGGTCTAGGACGGTGTGAAATCTGCCCATCAAAGTGATAAAACACTACAGTAGAAGGTTGCGGTGGCAAATGTGTTAAACGATTTGTTTACACAAACACACATAGAGAAGTTTGTTTTGTCCAATCTCATGGGGCAGTTGTGGTGTGATGTAGTTTTTGCTACATGTACTTGTACTGTGTACTTCCTTGCAGGAGATTTGTCTATATAACACAATCGGGCACCCCCGCGGCACTTTACACGGTCTGGGCTGCCATTACAAGCAGCCGGGCGGTTTATTTGGTGTAAACATATATCCCGTACAGTAAGCAGAGCTCGGAATATTTGTCCCCAGGGGACATTTCTTCTGTGAAAACAGCAGGAAAGCGGCTTAATTTAGACTGTGGGAAGCCAGGGCGGGTGTCATCGCAGTGGGTCTTGGTTCAGGGCGGGGGAGTGGGGGAAGGACCGGGGCTGACACTTGTGCCCAGGCAGTGTTCATGGGAAAGGCAGCTGACACCGTTTCTTCCCATCTCAACCTGTTGCTCCTCCATCAGCAAAAGGAACGCTGTCTCCCCCCTCAATTCTCCCTGTCTCCGTAGCCTACAACCCTCCTTCATACGCACTCTATTATCCGCTCTCTCCATATCTGCACCACCTCTCTCTCTCTCACTCTTCCGGTTTTCCCACGCCTCTTTCTCGCTCCCGTCCCCACTTTAGCTAGACTGGCTTCTCCCACTTTCCTCCGCCAAATTCAGCGTCCCGTCATCTCGCTCATATTTATTCACCCCCCGCGCCCCTCACTTTAACCGCCCCCACTCTCCACCGTCTCTTTTCACACGCACTTCCTCTTAACAACGCCTCTACCCACGTCCCATCTCTGCCTTTTCTTAATTCCTTGCCTGATCTCACCGTTCACTTGATCCACTTTCTCTCCCACCCCCAATTCTTGCCCCATGCCAATATCTCTGCCCATCGCCCTAATCGTTCTGTTACCACTCTACCTCGCCTTCCACTTTCTCCCCCTTCCAACCCCCCACCCAGCTGCTTCCTTTTCCACTTTTTCTCCTTGCCTTTGCACTTACCCATCTTTGCTTTCCTTCCTCACTCACTTCTCACCCGTTTCTTCTCTTTCCCATATAGCCTGAATGTACATGAAAAACATTATACTGCATTAACGGAGAACGACATTACATTACAACTGCAGGCAAATTACATTTTGGCAATGATGTCTAGTACTGTAATATTACATTTTGCAGTTATCTGCATTGAAGGTGAATTGAGCAGTATATATATACTACCTCTAGAGCAACTGATTGCAGTTGTGGGCATTGCAATTATATGCTTGACAGATCTTTACATTACATCCATATTTGCTAAACTTTACATATTGAACTGTTCATTGCATTGCATACGCTCATAGTAGTTTGACGTTTGGTCATTTAGTTGCAGAATAATGATTTGTTAAACTTAGATGGCACGTTAAATCAGCTGAGAATAGTGTACTAAATAGTCAAAAATAACAGTGTATTCTAAGTATGTTTTGCCAATGCTGGGGGTGTAACAGAGGTCAGTCCAACAATCGCCGCCCATGAGGTGTCTCACGGTGCAACGGCTCAGCCCAATACATCTCTGGTGAATTAGAAGTCAATCATGGTCGAACCTCTAGGTAGTGGTTCTAGTTTTTCCGGATTCAGGAGGGAGCCATGTGCATGTATGAAGCTCCTTACAAGTAGGGCAGGGGATATGGGAGAAGGTTCAGGGTGGGCAGCATTCCCTGTGCAACCCCCTGAGACCAGGCAATGGGAAGTGGCCAAGAGCTTTCTGTAAGCCTTGATGATGGACAGCTATGCTCCTCTGTAGGACTGTTAGAGGAAGCAGCTGTCCACCCCGCAAGACATCTGTCAGTCCACAGTCTGCCCAATCTCATACTCATGAAATAGCACAACATATGCTCTTCTGACCACGCCTATTTATGCATTGTTCACTGTCTGTACTGTACGGGTCACCCTTACTTTTGTATATTATCTCTTCTACTGCATTGTACATTATCTCCTGCCTTCTGTCCCATCTGTAACCAGGGTCCATCTCCCTATCCCCACACCTGATTGTAATGTAATTTGCTTTTCCTCATCATGTATGTAACCACTAAGTTTCTCAAGCGCCCAGTTACCTCAGGGTTTGGTGCGCAATATAAATAATAAACAAATACAAAAATGGCATGTTGCAAGCCTCACTCCAAGACCTCCTCTGTTTCCCTGTAACACTGAAAGCTCGCGCCATGCAAGCCACATCTAAATTAATCAAATGATCTAATGCCCTAAATCCTAGTAATCCCCCTCCACCTCAGATTTAGGGCTACCAAACTGGGTCCCGGGTGATGTGACCTGACCAAAAGGTGCATCCATCCTACCTACTAACCCTTGCACCTCTTCCTCTCTTACAGATGAACCTATCCCAACATGTGTATTTCCGTCCCTTGCATAAGCTTCCCCTGTAGGCCAACCCCACCATCATCAATCCTCATACGAAACTTCTTGTCAGGATGACGTAATCCACAAAGGACGATCTGGCCAACATCCTGCAGAAAGAAAGCGAACATCAGCCACAGGTGCTGTTCAATCAACGGAGATTCTACAGCCCACGCGTTACCGTAATATGGACACGCCAACCTTAGCCACCATCACCGTCCATCCCTAGAAGATGTCACCACTTTTCTCAAAAATGAACCCCTTCACCATTTCCTGCATTAAACTCCTCGTCCCATCCAGACACTGCCCTCCAGCATGGTTCCCTAGGGAACAGCAGCACCCAGGAGCTCCAGTCCTCCACACCACACCATTCAATTTGAACATCTCGCTGAACAAAAACATTCTGCACTGCCACGCCAACACACCTCTCCCCACCCAATGGTCATCCCAACCTCCCACTTCCACAGTCAATGCTCCGAGGTATGCCCGAATGCTGGACTTAGAGATAAGCAGTCAAATTGTAAAACAGTGCAAACAAAGACGTTGAAACCATTTCCATAGCAAGAGAGTATAATCCTTTCGAGCCAAAGGTTTGGCATGATCGTCAATGAACACCGAAGCCTCTTGACAAGCAAAGTAAGTGGAATAATCACACCAAAGCATGTTTCCACTCATAACAGAGCAGTGTTGAGTCAGGTACCCTCATTGGCGACCTAATATGTGTTCATTCTGAGTCTCAGTAGTGGTATCATAATCAAAGAAAAGCCACTAAAATAGCAACCTAAACGTTACAGAAAGTGGAAAGACCACATGCAAATCAGGCATGGTCCCACCCCCAAAGGTGCAGTCCAGCCTGAACTGTTAGGTCAGAACCCTTCGGCACGAGACCACAAGCATCCCCAGACAAGTTTCGTCCTCATGGGGTGTCACTATCAGGTAATGATATCCCTATATATGTGGTCACCATATATAATGTTGCCGGGAAAAGGTTGTGGCGACATTATATAGGTCACCATATATATAGGGACAGGGGCAGAGGGAGTTGCGGGGGTGTCCCCCAAACCCCATGAAAAATAAAAAAGGGTTTTGGGGTTGCGGGAGTGTCCCCCGCATGTTCCATGTAATAATGTCCCCACAAAAAACAGCAATTTTTCTGTGATTGTTTTGCATGGCGATATTTTTGAGGGGACATTATTACATGGAACCAGGGCGTTATCAGTGAGGAGTAGCTCAGGTCTCTAGGCCCAGCAGGCACAGGGCCCACGTCTGGGCATACCCGTCCCACTCGGGGTGACAAAGCAAAAACAAACAGGCGATGGCTGGAGGGTTTGCAATGAATCTTAAACCTCTAGCAATTGCTCTGAGTAACCCTCCAGACGATTGTCCTTCACCTGCCAAGCCATTACAGAAAGGGCAAAGACCGTATGCAAATCAGGCTTGGTCCCACCCCCAAATTGGCAGTCCAGCCTGAGCTGCTAGGTCACATTCCTTCTGCACAAGACCACAAGCATTTCTAGACATGTTTTGGCCTCATTGGGCATCATCAGTGAGGAGTAGCTTGGGTCTCTAGGCCCAGCAAGCACAGGACTCACATGTCGGGCATACCCATCCGACTTGGGGAGACAAAGCAAAAACAAAGAAGTGATGGCAGGAAGATTTAGAATTAATCTTAAACCTCTGGTAATTGTTCTGGGCAACCCTCCAGACCATCGTTCTTCACCTGCCAAACCATTCCAGAAAGGGGAAAGATCATATGCAAATCAGGCTTGGTCCCTCCCCAAAAGGCCAGTAAAGCCCAAACTGCTAGGTCCAATCCTTTCTGCACAAGACCACATGCATCCCCAGATATATTGGGCGTCATCAGTGAGGAGTAGCGGGGGTCTCTAAGCCCAGCAGGCACGGGACCCACGTCTGGGCATACCCGTCCCACTCGGGGTGACAAAGCAAAAGCAAACAGGCGATGGCTTAAGGGCTGCACCTCTCCAATGAGGCCCAAATAGGCCAAAATATGCCTGGGGTTGCTTGTGTTTCCCTGCAGATGGGGCCTGGCCTAGCGGTTCGGGGTGGGCTGCTCCGATTGCTGGCAGTACCTGACTGAATTGCATATAATTGGACTGTGAGGAATTCGACCATGCGCAGAGGAGTGTGCGCTCGCCTGGGCTTTTTTGATATTTTGGAAATTAAAATGAATGATGGGAGATCAACCTCCAAAAATGTGTGAGGCCATTCCGCAAAAATGTTCCCTGCTCACCGCACGACAAAGGCATAGTCACGTGTACTCTGGGAGGACACAGCCGACAGGTGCCGCCCTCCTCTGCCATGTCAGCCGGAATGTGACAGCCACGGGTACATCAAAGCATCTCAAGCAGGGGCAAGGTGACACCTTCCTCCGGCCATGGGCAGCCTAATTAAAATGTCAACGGCTCTATGGATCTGCCTTCCTATTGTCTGAACTGCTGGGGGCAGCGCATAATAATAGGAGTTATTTGGAACAGGGCTGTGACAGGCTTGATCACAGAAGGGACAAGAGGAAGACAAGACTAACACCTCTTGGATATGAAATGTGTCACCTTGAAGCTAGTTCCCACCACTCTGTATGAAGGCCAGTTAATGGCATGGCTGGGTCCACTATTTAAGATAGGAACCCCTGCAGAGCGGACCCCTTTCAGAAGGACGGAGTATGTGATGTGAGGGAGACAGTCTGTTCTCACTGGAAACTTCAAGGGAGACCCGCGCTTTGTTCAAGAACAACAGAGGGCTCAGTTCACCATGGAGACACTTTGATCTACAACAGACAAGAAGATGCGTGGGACTTAGGAATATATGTTGTCACCCCTTACCTTTCCTGTTGCAAAGCACTCTGGTCTTGACCTCACGCATAACAGAAGATTGTTGGTGGGGACCCAGGATTGGTTCAATAAGGTAGGCTTGGCCTACACCAATCACTGGGTTCCATTTGCCAGAAGGTCTTTGAACCTACAATAAGGACAAGGCAGCTGCCTGCAACACACTCCTTATCTTGGGGCCATCCACCTTAAAGGACGACACAAGCCCATTGAAGAAGCTGGTAGAAGTGCCTGGACGAGCATCTACCAAGTCTGCCTTAAAGGACATGTTCAAGCCAGTTGAGTTCCTCGATCCACAACCAATGGCAATGCTGATTGCTTAAAGACATATGAGAAGTCTGGACCACTGCTTCAGAACTGCCGATCAGCACTGAGACAATTCCTGACCCAGAGCCGCTGTGTAGGCCAGCCTGCAGCCATTTGTCCAGCTTCTCTCGCCAAACCATCTTGCCGCCTGATGCCTGCAGCTGAAACCCATCTCAAACTCTGTCACAGAAGCCTGCAAAGAGCCCTGAAACCAACTCGACCCTGTTGAGCACCAGGAACAGCTACAGCACAAGGTGCATTGTGGTTCTGTCCCGCTGGTCCTTCACAAATGGCCCCTAGAGACATGTTAAGACCCATTGCTCCCTTTGTACTGAATCCAAGAAACCTTAAGAGACTGTTATTAACCATACCAACTACGCTCCTGTCAGTTTCCAGAGTGCATCCTTTTTCCTTCTTTGAAACTCTCTGTCCTCTGCATTCCTTTACAGGGTGGTTGTATTTCGTAGTGTTGTTAAACTGTCTGTTGTGATTAATAAAATAGATATTTTAATACATCTTTGACCGGACAACTAACCAATGATCCACAATCTCTCAGAGATAAGCCTGCCGTTCTGTCCATGTTACCAAAATTGGATAAGGAGGTTTATAATTTGCTCATTATTCCGTTCGGATCCCTTCTGGTGTACTGGAGGCGTGGGTCCGATTGATGGTTTAGAAACCAACATTCACCCCTGGACCACTGGTACCCGGAAGATGATTCGTCACATTAGTGGCAGACAGTCGGATCTAGTTGGAGCCTTGCGCACAACTTAGTCACCCAATGATAATGGTATGGTTGCAGTTAATGTTTAGAACACTGCTAGGTATGTGTTAGTAATCATAGATTTTGACATGGAGACTATGAAAGGCATGAGCAAGGATGTCCTGGAGGTCCGAAGTCAAGAAAGGGGACTTCCCCACAGTACCAGGATTAATAAACCTGAGTTTCTGACCAGCCTCCCAGATTGGGTAGAAGCAAGGGTGGCTGTGGGAGAGACCATAGGGGATCGGCTAGGCCCTGTGTACTCGCATGAAAAAGGCCTTCCAGAAGGGGTGGTGGAAGATGACAAGGAAGACAGCATAAATTGTGTTTCTCACCAACCATCCCTAAGGGGGGCAAGTGCGGTTTCTCAAAACTCCAGCGTATCAGGTAGCTCAGCGGCTAGTGTGGCATCCAACAGGTCCAATGCCTTAAGGGGCCCAGTAATTGTTCCGGTGGTAAATGATGTAGTGGCTAGAAAGCTCCTGTTGGAGGAGAGGAGAATAGCGCTGCAGGAAAAAAAAGAGCTGAACAAGTTCACCATAGTTTTACAAAGGTAGCGGGCGCCCCTCTCTCGCAAGAACAGACATGATAACCTGTTCAGTGGTTATTAACCACTTGAGAGTTCGCAGCCACTGCTTTTACTCACTGTGCCTTTCACAGATGGGAAATATCCATTTGCATATCAGTCTTTGTCCCGCCCAGGGGCAGTCCAGCACCGAAATACAATGGCAATTCCAATCTGAACGAGAGTACCACCAGCAACCCCATACACGTGTTTCACCCTTGTTGGGGATCATCAGTGAGGTGAAGCTGATGCCTCTCTAAGCACAGTGAGAGGGAGACCACGTCTGGTTGCCCCCAGGAGACCTAGGGTTACCAATCCCAGGTTCCTTAACAAATAGTTTTACAAAGGTAGCGGGCGCCCCTCTCTCGCAAGAACAGACATGATAACCTGTTCAGTGGTTATTAACCACTTGAGAGTTCGCAGCCACTGCTTTTACTCACTGTGCCTTTCACAGATGGGTAATATCCATTTGCATATCAGTCTTTGTCCTGCCCAGGGGCAGTCCAGCACCGAAATACAATGGCAATTCCAATCTGAACGAGAGTACCACCAGCAACCCCATACACGTGTTTCACCCTTGTTGGGGATCATCAGTGAGGTGAAGCTGATGCCTCTCTAAGCACAGTGAGAGGGAGACCACGTCTGGTTGCCCCCAGGAGACCTAGGGTTACCAATCCCAGGTTCCTTAACAAATAGTTTTACAAAGGTAGCGGGCGCCCCTCTCTCGCAAGAACAGACATGATAACCTGTTCAGTGGTTATTAACCACTTGAGAGTTCGCAGCCACTGCTTTTACTCACTGTGCCTTTCACAGATGGGTAATATCCATTTGCATATCAGTCTTTGTCCTGCCCAGGGGCAGTCCAGCACCGAAATACAATGGCAATTCCAATCTGAACGAGAGTACCACCAGCAACCCCATACAGGTGTTTCACCCTTGTTGGGGATCATCAGTGAGGTGAAGCTGATGCCTCTCTATGCACAGTGAGAGGGAGACCACGTCTGGTTGCCCCCAGGAGACCTAGGGTTACCAATCCCAGGTTCCTTAACAAATAGTTTTACAAAGGTAGCGGGCGCCCCTCTCTCGCAAGAACAGACATGATAACCTGTTCAGTGGTTATTAACCACTTGAGAGTTCGCAGCCACTGCTTTTACTCACTGTGCCTTTCACAGATGGGTAATATCCATTTGCATATCAGTCTTTGTCCTGCCCAGGGGCAGTCCAGCACCGAAATACAATGGCAATTCCAATCTGAACGAGACTACCACCAGCAACCCCATACACATGTTTCACCCTTGTTGGGGATCATCAGTGAGGTGAAGCTGATGCCTCTCTAAGCACAGTGAGAGGGAGACCACGTCTGGTTGCCCCCAGGAGACCTAGGGTTACCAATCCCAGGTTCCTTAACAAATAGTTTTACAAAGGTAGCGGGCGCCCCTCTCGAGCAAGAACAGACATGATAACCTGTTCAGTGGTTATTAACCACTTGAGAGTTCGCAGCCACTGCTTTTACTCACTGTGCCTTTCACAGATGGGTAATATCCATTTGCATATCAGTCTTTGTCCTGCCCAGGGGCAGTCCAGCACCGAAATACAATGGCAATTCCAATCTGAACGAGAGTACCACCAGCAACCCCATACACGTGTTTCACCCTTGTTGGGGATCATCAGTGAGGTGAAGCTGATGCCTCTCTAAGCACAGTGAGAGGGAGACCACGTCTGGTTGCCCCCAGGAGACCTAGGGTTACCAATCCCAGGTTCCTTAACAAATAGTTTTACAAAGGTAGCGGGCGCCCCTCTCTCGCAAGAACAGACATGATAACCTGTTCAGTGGTTATTAACCACTTGAGAGTTCGCAGCCACTGCTTTTACTCACTGTGCCTTTCACAGATGGGTAATATCCATTTGCATATCAGTCTTTGTCCTGCCCAGGGGCAGTCCAGCACCGAAATACAATGGCAATTCCAATCTGAACGAGAGTACCACCAGCAACCCCATACACGTGTTTCACCCTTGTTGGGGATCATCAGTGAGGTGAAGCTGATGCCTCTCTAAGCACAGTGAGAGGGAGACCACGTCTGGTTGCCCCCAGGAGACCTAGGGTTACCAATCCCAGGTTCCTTAACAAATAGTTTTACAAAGGTAGCGGGCGCCCCTCTCTCGCAAGAACAGACATGATAACCTGTTCAGTGGTTATTAACCACTTGAGAGTTCGCAGCCACTGCTTTTACTCACTGTGCCTTTCACAGATGGGTAATATCCATTTGCATATCAGTCTTTGTCCTGCCCAGGGGCAGTCCAGCACCGAAATACAATGGCAATTCCAATCTGAACGAGAGTACCACCAGCAACCCCATACAGGTGTTTCACCCTTGTTGGGGATCATCAGTGAGGTGAAGCTGATGCCTCTCTATGCACAGTGAGAGGGAGACCACGTCTGGTTGCCCCCAGGAGACCTAGGGTTACCAATCCCAGGTTCCTTAACAAATAGTTTTACAAAGGTAGCGGGCGCCCCTCTCTCGCAAGAACAGACATGATAACCTGTTCAGTGGTTATTAACCACTTGAGAGTTCGCAGCCACTGCTTTTACTCACTGTGCCTTTCACAGATGGGTAATATCCATTTGCATATCAGTCTTTGTCCTGCCCAGGGGCAGTCCAGCACCGAAATACAATGGCAATTCCAATCTGAACGAGAGTACCACCAGCAACCCCATACACGTGTTTCACCCTTGTTGGGGATCATCAGTGAGGTGAAGCTGATGCCTCTCTAAGCACAGTGAGAGGGAGACCACGTCTGGTTGCCCCCAGGAGACCTAGGGTTACCAATCCCAGGTTCCTTAACAAATAGTTTTACAAAGGTAGCGGACGCCCCTCTCGAGCAAGAACAGACATGATAACCTGTTCAGTGGTTATTAACCACTTGAGAGTTCGCAGCCACTGCTTTTACTCACTGTGCCTTTCACAGATGGGTAATATCCATTTGCATATCAGTCTTTGTCCTGCCCAGGGGCAGTCCAGCACCGAAATACAATGGCAATTCCAATCTGAACGAGAGTACCACCAGCAACCCCATACACGTGTTTCACCCTTGTTGGGGATCATCAGTGAGGTGAAGCTGATGCCTCTCTAAGCACAGTGAGAGGGAGACCACGTCTGGTTGCCCCCAGGAGACCTAGGGTTACCAATCCCAGGTTCCTTAACAAATAGTTTTACAAAGGTAGCGGGCGCCCCTCTCTCGCAAGAACAGACATGATAACCTGTTCAGTGGTTATTAACCACTTGAGAGTTCGCAGCCACTGCTTTTACTCACTGTGCCTTTCACAGATGGGTAATATCCATTTGCATATCAGTCTTTGTCCTGCCCAGGGGCAGTCCAGCACCGAAATACAATGGCAATTCCAATCTGAACGAGAGTACCACCAGCAACCCCATACACGTGTTTCACCCTTGTTGGGGATCATCAGTGAGGTGAAGCTGATGCCTCTCTAAGCACAGTGAGAGGGAGACCACGTCTGGTTGCCCCCAGGAGACCTAGGGTTACCAATCCCAGGTTCCTTAACAAATAGTTTTACAAAGGTAGCGGGCGCCCCTCTCTCGCAAGAACAGACATGATAACCTGTTCAGTGGTTATTAACCACTTGAGAGTTCGCAGCCACTGATTTTACTCACTGTGCCTTTCACAGATGGGTAATATCCATTTGCATATCAGTCTTTGTCCTGCCCAGGGGCAGTCCAGCACCGAAATACAATGGCAATTCCAATCTGAACGAGAGTACCACCAGCAACCCCATACACGTGTTTCACCCTTGTTGGGGATCATCAGTGAGGTGAAGCTGATGCCTCTCTAAGCACAGTGAGAGGGAGACCACGTCTGGTTGCCCCCAGGAGACCTAGGGTTACCAATCCCAGGTTCCTTAACAAATAGTTTTACAAAGGTAGCGGGCGCCCCTCTCTCGCAAGAACAGACATGATAACCTGTTCAGTGGTTATTAACCACTTGAGAGTTCGCAGCCACTGCTTTTACTCACTGTGCCTTTCACAGATGGGTAATATCCATTTGCATATCAGTCTTTGTCCTGCCCAGGGGCAGTCCAGCACCGAAATACAATGGCAATTCCAATCTGAACGAGAGTACCACCAGCAACCCCATACACGTGTTTCACCCTTGTTGGGGATCATCAGTGAGGTGAAGCTGATGCCTCTCTAAGCACAGTGAGAGGGAGACCACGTCTGGTTGCCCCCAGGAGACCTAGGGTTACCAATCCCAGGTTCCTTAACAAATAGTTTTACAAAGGTAGCGGGCGCCCCTCTCTCGCAAGAACAGACATGATAACCTGTTCAGTGGTTATTAACCACTTGAGAGTTCGCAGCCACTGCTTTTACTCACTGTGCCTTTCACAGATGGGTAATATCCATTTGCATATCAGTCTTTGTCCTGCCCAGGGGCAGTCCAGCACCGAAATACAATGGCAATTCCAATCTGAACGAGAGTACCACCAGCAACCCCATACACGTGTTTCACCCTTGTTGGGGATCATCAGTGAGGTGAAGCTGATGCCTCTCTAAGCACAGTGAGAGGGAGACCACGTCTGGTTGCCCCCAGGAGACCTAGGGTTACCAATCCCAGGTTCCTTAACAAATAGTTTTACAAAGGTAGCGGGCGCCCCTCTCTCGCAAGAACAGACATGATAACCTGTTCAGTGGTTATTAACCACTTGAGAGTTCGCAGCCACTGCTTTTACTCACTGTGCCTTTCACAGATGGGTAATATCCATTTGCATATCAGTCTTTGTCCTGCCCAGGGGCAGTCCAGCACCGAAATACAATGGCAATTCCAATCTGAACGAGAGTACCACCAGCAACCCCATACACGTGTTTCACCCTTGTTGGGGATCATCAGTGAGGTGAAGCTGATGCCTCTCTAAGCACAGTGAGAGGGAGACAACGTCTGGTTGCCCCCAGGAGACCTAGGGTTACCAATCCCAGGTTCCTTAACAAATAGTTTTACAAAGGTAGCGGGCGCCCCTCTCTCGCAAGAACAGACATGATAACCTGTTCAGTGGTTATTAACCACTTGAGAGTTCGCAGCCACTGCTTTTACTCACTGTGCCTTTCACAGATGGGTAATATCCATTTGCATATCAGTCTTTGTCCTGCCCAGGGGCAGTCCAGCACCGAAATACAATGGCAATTCCAATCTGAACGAGAGTACCACCAGCAACCCCATACACGTGTTTCACCCTTGTTGGGGATCATCAGTGAGGTGAAGCTGATGCCTCTCTAAGCACAGTGAGAGGGAGACCACGTCTGGTTGCCCCCAGGAGACCTAGGGTTACCAATCCCAGGTTCCTTAACAAATAGTTTTACAAAGGTAGCGGGCGCCCCTCTCTCGCAAGAACAGACATGATAACCTGTTCAGTGGTTATTAACCACTTGAGAGTTCGCAGCCACTGCTTTTACTCACTGCCTTTCACAGATGGGTAATATCCATTTGCATATCAGTCTTTGTCCTGCCCAGGGGCAGTCCAGCACCGAAATACAATGGCAATTCCAATCTGAACGAGAGTACCACCAGCAACCCCATACACGTGTTTCACCCTTGTTGGGGATCATCAGTGAGGTGAAGCTGATGCCTCTCTAAGCACAGTGAGAGGGAGACCACGTCTGGTTGCCCCCAGGAGACCTAGGGTTACCAATCCCAGGTTCCTTAACAAATAGTTTTACAAAGGTAGCGGGCGCCCCTCTCTCGCAAGAACAGACATGATAACCTGTTCAGTGGTTATTAACCACTTGAGAGTTCGCAGCCACTGCTTTTACTCACTGTGCCTTTCACAGATGGGTAATATCCATTTGCATATCAGTCTTTGTCCTGCCCAGGGGCAGTCCAGCACCGAAATACAATGGCAATTCCAATCTGAACGAGAGTACCACCAGCAACCCCATACACGTGTTTCACCCTTGTTGGGGATCATCAGTGAGGTGAAGCTGATGCCTCTCTAAGCACAGTGAGAGGGAGACCACGTCTGGTTGCCCCCAGGAGACCTAGGGTTACCAATCCCAGGTTCCTTAACAAATAGTTTTACAAAGGTAGCGGGCGCCCCTCTCTCGCAAGAACAGACATGATAACCTGTTCAGTGGTTATTAACCACTTGAGAGTTCGCAGCCACTGCTTTTACTCACTGTGCCTTTCACAGATGGGTAATATCCATTTGCATATCAGTCTTTGTCCTGCCCAGGGGCAGTCCAGCACCGAAATACAATGGCAATTCCAATCTGAACGAGAGTACCACCAGCAACCGCATACACGTGTTTCACCCTTGTTGGGGATCATCAGTGAGATGAAGCTGATGCCTCTCTAAGCACAGTGAGAGGGAGACCACGTCTGGTTGCCCCCAGGAGACCTAGGGTTACCAATCCCAGGTTCCTTAACAAATAGTTTTACAAAGGTAGCGGGCGCCCCTCTCTCGCAAGAACAGACATGATAACCTGTTCAGTGGTTATTAACCACTTGAGAGTTCGCAGCCACTGCTTTTACTCACTGTGCCTTTCACAGATGGGTAATATCCATTTGCATATCAGTCTTTGTCCTGCCCAGGGGCAGTCCAGCACCGAAATACAATGGCAATTCCAATCTGAACGAGAGTACCACCAGCAACCCCATACACGTGTTTCACCCTTGTTGGGGATCATCAGTGAGGTGAAGCTGATGCCTCTCTAAGCACAGTGAGAGGGAGACCACGTCTGGTTGCCCCCAGGAGACCTAGGGTTACCAATCCCAGGTTCCTTAACAAATAGTTTTACAAAGGTAGCGGGCGCCCCTCTCTCGCAAGAACAGACATGATAACCTGTTCAGTGGTTATTAACCACTTGAGAGTTCGCAGCCACTGCTTTTACTCACTGTGCCTTTCACAGATGGGTAATATCCATTTGCATATCAGTCTTTGTCCTGCCCAGGGGCAGTCCAGCACCGAAATACAATGGCAATTCCAATCTGAACGAGAGTACCACCAGCAACCCCATACACGTGTTTCACCCTTGTTAGGGATCATCAGTGAGGTGAAGCTGATGCCTCTCTAAGCACAGTGAGAGGGAGACCACGTCTGGTTGCCCCCAGGAGACCTAGGGTTACCAATCCCAGGTTCCTTAACAAATAGTTTTACAAAGGTAGCGGGCGCCCCTCTCTCGCAAGAACAGACATGATAACCTGTTCAGTGGTTATTAACCACTTGAGAGTTCATAGCCACTGCTTTTACTCACTGTGCCTTTCACAGATGGGTAATATCCATTTGCATATCAGTCTTTGTCCTGCCCAGGGGCAGTCCAGCAGTGAGGTGATGATCCCCTTGTTGGGGATCATCACCTCACTGATGATCCCCAACAAGGGTGAAACACGTGTATGGGGTTGCTGGTGGTACTCTCGTTCAGGTTGGAGTTGCCATTGCATTTCGGTGCTGGACTGCCCCTGGGCAGGACAAAGACTGATATGCAAATGGATATTTCCCATCTGTGAAAGGCACCGTGAGTAAAAGCAGTGGCTGCGAACTCTCAAGTGGTTAATAACCACTGAACAGGTTATCAGGCCTTGTTCTGTCGAGAGAGGGGCGCCCGCTACCTTTGCAAACTAAATTTCAAGGAACCTGGGATTGGTAACCCTAGGTCTCCTGGGGGCAACCAGACGTGGTCTCCCTCTCACTGTGCTTAGAGAGGCATCAGCTTCACCTCACTGATGATCCCCAACAAGGGTGAAACACGTGTATGGGGTTGCTGGTGGTACTCTCGTTCAGGTTGGAGTTGCCATTGCATTTCGGTGCTAGACTGCCCCTGGGCAGGACAAAGACTGATATGCAAATGGATATTTCCCATCTGTGAAAGGCACCGTGAGTAAAAGCAGTGGCTGCGAACTCTCAAGTGGTTAATAACCACTGAACAGGTTATCAGGCCTTGTTCTGTCGAGAGAGGGGCGCCCGCTACCTTTGCAAACTAAATTTCAAGGAACCTGGGATTGGTAACCCTAGGTCTCCTGGGGGCAACCAGACGTGGTCTCCCTCTCACTGTGCTTAGAGAGGCATTAGCTTCACCTCACTGATGATCCCCAACAAGGGTGAAACACGTGTATGGGGTTGCTGGTGGTACTCTCGTTCAGGTTGGAGTTGCCATTGCATTTCGGTGCTGGACTGCCCCTGGGCAGGACAAAGACTGATATGCAAATGGATATTTCCCATCTGTGAAAGGCACCGTGAGTAAAAGCAGTGGCTGCGAACTCTCAAGTGGTTAATAACCACTGAACAGGTTATCAGGCCTTGTTCTGTCGAGAGAGGGGCGCCCGCTACCTTTGCAAACTAAATTTCAAGGAACCTGGGATTGGTAACCCTAGGTCTCCTGGGGGCAACCAGACGTGGTCTCCCTCTCACTGTGCTTAGAGAGGCATCAGCTTCACCTCACTGATGATCCCCAACAAGGGTGAAACACGTGTATGGGGTTGCTGGTGGTACTCTCGTTCAGGTTGGAGTTGCCATTGCATTTCGGTGCTGGACTGCCCCTGGGCAGGACAAAGACTGATATGCAAATGGATATTTCCCATCTGTGAAAGGCACCGTGAGTAAAAGCAGTGGCTGCAAACTCTCAAGTGGTTAATAACCACTGAACAGGTTATCAGGCCTTGTTCTGTCGAGAGAGGGGCGCCCGCTACCTTTGCAAACTAAATTTCAAGGAACCTGGGATTGGTAACCCTAGGTCTCCTGGGGGCAACCAGACGTGGTCTCCCTCTCACTGTGCTTAGAGAGGCATCAGCTTCACCTCACTGATGATCCCCAACAAGGGTGAAACACGTGTATGGGGTTGCTGGTGGTACTCTCGTTCAGGTTGGAGTTGCCATTGCATTTCGGTGCTGGACTGCCCCTGGGAAGGACAAAGACTGATATGCAAATGGATATTTCCCATCTGTGAAAGGCACCGTGAGTAAAAGCAGTGGCTGCGAACTCTCAAGTGGTTAATAACCACTGAACAGGTTATCAGGCCTTGTTCTGTCGAGAGAGGGGCGCCCGCTACCTTTGCAAACTAAATTTCAAGGAACCTGGGATTGGTAACCCTAGGTCTCCTGGGGGCAACCAGACGTGGTCTCCCTCTCACTGTGCTTAGAGAGGCATCAGCTTCACCTCACTGATGATCCCCAACAAGGGTGAAACACGTGTATGGGGTTGCTGGTGGTACTCTCGTTCAGGTTGGAGTTGCCATTGCATTTCGGTGCTGGACTGCCCCTGGGCAGGACAAAGACTGATATGCAAATGGATATTTCCCATCTGTGAAAGGCACCGTGAGTAAAAGCAGTGGCTGCGAACTCTCAAGTGGTTAATAACCACTGAACAGGTTATCAGGCCTTGTTCTGTCGAGAGAGGGGCGCCCGCTACCTTTGCAAACTAAATTTCAAGGAACCTGGGATTGGTAACCCTAGGTCTCCTGGGGGCAACCAGACGTGGTCTCCCTCTCACTGTGCTTAGAGAGGCATCAGCTTCACCTCACTGATGATCCCCAACAAGGGTGAAACACGTGTATGGGGTTGCTGGTGGTACTCTCGTTCAGGTTGGAGTTGCCATTGCATTTCGGTGCTGGACTGCCCCTGGGCAGAACAAAGACTGATATGCAAATGGATATTTCCCATCTGTGAAAGGCACCGTGAGTAAAAGCAGTGGCTGCGAACTCTCAAGTGGTTAATAACCACTGAACAGGTTATCAGGCCTTGTTCTGTCGAGAGAGGGGCGCCCGCTACCTTTGCAAACTAAATTTCAAGGAACCTGGGATTGGTAACCCTAGGTCTCCTGGGGGCAACCAGACGTGGTCTCCCTCTCACTGTGCTTAGAGAGGCATCAGCTTCACCTCACTGATGATCCCCAACAAGGGTGAAACACGTGTATGGGGTTGCTGGTGGTACTCTCGTTCAGGTTGGAGTTGCCATTGCATTTCGGTGCTGGACTGCCCCTGGGCAGGACAAAGACTGATATGCAAATGGATATTTCCCATCTGTGAAAGGCACCGTGAGTAAAAGCAGTGGCTGCGAACTCTCAAGTGGTTAATAACCACTGAACAGGTTATCAGGCCTTGTTCTGTCGAGAGAGGGGCGCCCGCTACCTTTGCAAACTAAATTTCAAGGAACCTGGGATTGGTAACCCTAGGTCTCCTGGGGGCAACCAGACGTGGTCTCCCTCTCACTGTGCTTAGAGAGGCATCAGCTTCACCTCACTGATGATCCCCAACAAGGGTGAAACACGTGTATGGGGTTGCTGGTGGTACTCTCGTTCAGGTTGGAGTTGCCATTGCATTTCGGTGCTGGACTGCCCCTGGGCAGGACAAAGACTGATATGCAAATGGATATTTCCCATCTGTGAAAGGCACCGTGAGTAAAAGCAGTGGCTGCGAACTCTCAAGTGGTTAATAACCACTGAACAGGTTATCAGGCCTTGTTCTGTCGAGAGAGGGGCGCCCGCTACCTTTGCAAACTAAATTTCAAGGAACCTGGGATTGGTAACCCTAGGTCTCCTGGGGGCAACCAGACGTGGTCTCCCTCTCACTGTGCTTAGAGAGGCATCAGCTTCACCTCACTGATGATCCCCAACAAGGGTGAAACACGTGTATGGGGTTGCTGGTGGTACTCTCGTTCAGGTTGGAGTTGCCATTGCATTTCGGTGCTGGACTGCCCCTGGGCAGGACAAAGACTGATATGCAAATGGATATTTCCCATCTGTGAAAGGCACCGTGAGTAAAAGCAGTGGCTGCGAACTCTCAAGTGGTTAATAACCACTGAACAGGTTATCAGGCCTTGTTCTGTCGAGAGAGGGGCGCCCGCTACCTTTGCAAACTAAATTTCAAGGAACCTGGGATTGGTAACCCTAGGTCTCCTGGGGGCAACCAGACGTGGTCTCCCTCTCACTGTGCTTAGAGAGGCATCAGCTTCACCTCACTGATGATCCCCAACAAGGGTGAAACACGTGTATGGGGTTGCTGGTGGTACTCTCGTTCAGGTTGGAGTTGCCATTGCATTTCGGTGCTGGACTGCCCCTGGGCAGGACAAAGACTGATATGCAAATGGATATTTCCCATCTGTGAAAGGCACCGTGAGTAAAAGCAGTGGCTGCAAACTCTCAAGTGGTTAATAACCACTGAACAGGTTATCAGGCCTTGTTCTGTCGAGAGAGGGGCGCCCGCTACCTTTGCAAACTAAATTTCAAGGAACCTGGGATTGGTAACCCTAGGTCTCCTGGGGGCAACCAGACGTGGTCTCCCTCTCACTGTGCTTAGAGAGGCATCAGCTTCACCTCACTGATGATCCCCAACAAGGGTGAAACACGTGTATGGGGTTGCTGGTGGTACTCTCGTTCAGGTTGGAGTTGCCATTGCATTTCGGTGCTGGACTGCCCCTGGGCAGGACAAAGACTGATATGCAAATGGATATTTCCCATCTGTGAAAGGCACCGTGAGTAAAAGCAGTGGCTGCGAACTCTCAAGTGGTTAATAACCACTGAACAGGTTATCAGGCCTTGTTCTGTCGAGAGAGGGGCGCCCGCTACCTTTGCAAACTAAATTTCAAGGAACCTGGGATTGGTAAACCCTAGGTCTCCTGGGGGCAACCAGACGTGGTCTCCCTCTCACTGTGCTTAGAGAGGCATCAGCTTCACCTCACTGATGATCCCCAACAAGGGTGAAACACGTGTATGGGGTTGCTGGTGGTACTCTCGTTCAGGTTGGAGTTGCCATTGCATTTCGGTGCTGGACTGCCCCTGGGCAGGACAAGGACTGATATGCAAATGGATATTTCCCATCTGTGAAAGGCACCGTGAGTAAAAGCAGTGGCTGCGAACTCTCAAGTGGTTAATAACCACTGAACAGGTTATCAGGCCTTGTTCTGTCGAGAGAGGGGCGCCCGCTACCTTTGCAAACTAAATTTCAAGGAACCTGGGATTGGTAACCCTAGGTCTCCTGGGGGCAACCAGACGTGGTCTCCCTCTCACTGTGCTTAGAGAGGCATCAGCTTCACCTCACTGATGATCCCCAACAAGGGTGAAACACGTGTATGGGGTTGCTGGTGGTACTCTCGTTCAGGTTGGAGTTGCCATTGCATTTCGGTGCTGGACTGCCCTGGGCAGGACAAAGACTGATATGCAAATGGATATTTCCCATCTGTGAAAGGCACCGTGAGTAAAAGCAGTGGCTGCGAACTCTCAAGTGGTTAATAACCACTGAACAGGTTATCAGGCCTTGTTCTGTCGAGAGAGGGGCGTCCCGCTACCTTTGCAAACTAAATTTCAAGGAACCTGGGATTGGTAACCCTAGGTCTCCTGGGGGCAACCAGACGTGGTCTCCCTCTCACTGTGCTTAGAGAGGCATCAGCTTCACCTCACTGATGATCCCCAACAAGGGTGAAACACGTGTATGGGGTTGCTGGTGGTACTCTCGTTCAGGTTGGAGTTGCCATTGCATTTCGGTGCTGGACTGCCCCTGGGCAGGACAAAGACTGATATGCAAATGGATATTTCCCATCTGTGAAAGGCACCGTGAGTAAAAGCAGTGGCTGCGAACTCTCAAGTGGTTAATAACCACTGAACAGGTTATCAGGCCTTGTTCTGTCGAGAGAGGGGCGCCCGCTACCTTTGCAAACTAAATTTCAAGGAACCTGGGATTGGTAACCCTAGGTCTCCTGGGGGCAACCAGACGTGGTCTCCCTCTCACTGTGCTTAGAGAGGCATCAGCTTCACCTCACTGATGATCCCCAACAAGGGTGAAACACGTGTATGGGGTTGCTGGTGGTACTCTCGTTCAGGTTGGAGTTGCCATTGCATTTCGGTGCTGGACTGCCCCTGGGCAGGACAAAGACTGATATGCAAATGGATATTTCCCATCTGTGAAAGGCACCGTGAGTAAAAGCAGTGGCTGCGAACTCTCAAGTGGTTAATAACCACTGAACAGGTTTATCAGGCCTTGTTCTGTCGAGAGAGGGGCGCCCGCTACCTTTGCAAACTAAATTTCAAGGAACCTGGGATTGGTAACCCTAGGTCTCCTGGGGGCAACCAGACGTGGTCTCCCTCTCACTGTGCTTAGAGAGGCATCAGCTTCACCTCACTGATGATCCCCAACAAGGGTGAAACACGTGTATGGGGTTGCTGGTGGTACTCTCGTTCAGGTTGGAGTTGCCATTGCATTTCGGTGCTGGACTGCCCCTGGGCAGGACAAAGGACTGATATGCAAATGGATATTTCCCATCTGTGAAAGGCACCGTGAGTAAAAGCAGTGGCTGCGAACTCTCAAGTGGTTAATAACCACTGAACAGGTTATCAGGCCTTGTTCTGTCGAGAGAGGGGCGCCCGCTACCTTTGCAAACTAAATTTCAAGGAACCTGGGATTGGTAACCCTAGGTCTCCTGGGGGCAACCAGACGTGGTCTCCCTCTCACTGTGCTTAGAGAGGCATCAGCTTCACCTCACTGATGATCCCCAACAAGGGTGAAACACGTGTATGGGGTTGCTGGTGGTACTCTCGTTCAGGTTGGAGTTGCCATTGCATTTCGGTGCTGGACTGCCCCTGGGCAGGACAAAGACTGATATGCAAATGGATATTTCCCATCCTGTGAAAGGCACCGTGAGTAAAAGCAGTGGCTGCGAACTCTCAAGTGGTTAATAACCACTGAACAGGTTATCAGGCCTTGTTCTGTCGAGAGAGGGGCGCCCGCTACCTTTGCAAACTAAATTTCAAGGAACCTGGGATTGGTAACCCTAGGTCTCCTGGGGGCAACCAGACGTGGTCTCCCTCTCACTGTGCTTAGAGAGGCATCAGCTTCACCTCACTGATGATCCCCAACAAGGGTGAAACACGTGTATGGGGTTGCTGGTGGTACTCTCGTTCAGGTTGGAGTTGCCATTGCATTTCGGTGCTGGACTGCCCCTGGGCAGGACAAAGACTGATATGCAAATGGATATTTCCCATCTGTGAAAGGCACCGTGAGTAAAAGCAGTGGCTGCGAACTCTCAAGTGGTTAATAACCACTGAACAGGTTATCAGGCCTTGTTCTGTCGAGAGAGGGGCGCCCGCTACCTTTGCAAACTAAATTTCAAGGAACCTGGGATTGGTAACCCTAGGTCTCCTGGGGGCAACCAGACGTGGTCTCCCTCTCACTGTGCTTAGAGAGGCATCAGCTTCACCTCACTGATGATCCCCAACAAGGGTGAAACACGTGTATGGGGTTGCTGGTGGTACTCTCGTTCAGGTTGGAGTTGCCATTGCATTTCGGTGCTGGACTGCCCCTGGGCAGGACAAAGACTGATATGCAAATGGATATTTCCCATCTGTGAAAGGCACCGTGAGTAAAAGCAGTGGCTGCGAACTCTCAAGTGGTTAATAACCACTGAACAGGTTATCAGGCCTTGTTCTGTCGAGAGAGGGGCGCCCGCTACCTTTGCAAACTAAATTTCAAGGAACCTGGGATTGGTAACCCTAGGTCTCCTGGGGGCAACCAGACGTGGTCTCCCTCTCACTGTGCTTAGAGAGGCATCAGCTTCACCTCACTGATGATCCCCAACAAGGGTGAAACACGTGTATGGGGTTGCTGGTGGTACTCTCGTTCAGGTTGGAGTTGCCATTGCATTTCGGTGCTGGACTGCCCCTGGGCAGGACAAAGACTGATATGCAAATAGATATTTCCCATCTGTGAAAGGCACCGTGAGTAAAGCAGTGGCTGCGAACTCTCAAGTGGTTAATAACCACTGAACAGGTTATCAGGCCTTGTTCTGTCGAGAGAGGGGCGCCCGCTACCTTTGCAAACTAAATTTCAAGGAACCTGGGATTGGTAACCCTAGGTCTCCTGGGGGCAACCAGACGTGGTCTCCCTCTCACTGTGCTTAGAGAGGCATCAGCTTCACCTCACTGATGATCCCCAACAAGGGTGAAACACGTGTATGGGGTTGCTGGTGGTACTCTCGTTCAGGTTGGAGTTGCCATTGCATTTCGGTGCTGGACTGCCCCTGGGCAGGACAAGACTGATATGCAAATGGATATTTCCCATCTGTGAAAGGCACCGTGAGTAAAAGCAGCTGCGAACTCTCAAGTGGTTAATAACCACTGAACAGGTTATCAGGCCTTGTTCTGTCGAGAGAGGGGCGCCCGCTACCTTTGCAAACTAAATTTCAAGGAACCTGGGATTGGTAACCCTAGGTCTCCTGGGGGCAACCAGACGTGGTCTCCCTCTCACTGTGCTTAGAGAGGCATCAGCTTCACCTCACTGATGATCCCCAACAAGGGTGAAACACGTGTATGGGGTTGCTGGTGGTACTCTCGTTCAGGTTGGAGTTGCCATTGCATTTTCGGTGCTGGACTGCCCCTGGGCAGGACAAAGACTGATATGCAAATGGATATTTCCCATCTGTGAAAGGCACCGTGAGTAAAAGCAGTGGCTGCGAACTCTCAAGTGGTTAATAACCACTGAACAGGTTATCAGGCCTTGTTCTGTCGAGAGAGGGGCGCCCGCTACCTTTGCAAACTAAATTTCAAGGAACCTGGGATTGGTAACCCTAGGTCTCCTGGGGGCAACCAGACGTGGTCTCCCCTCTCACTGTGCTTAGAGAGGCATCAGCTTCACCTCACTGATGATCCCCAACAAGGGTGAAACACGTGTATGGGGTTGCTGGTGTACTCTCGTTCAGGTTGGAGTTGCCATTGCATTTCGGTGCTGGACTGCCCCTGGGCAGGACAAAGACTGATATGCAAATGGATATTTCCCATCTGTGAAAGGCACCGTGAGTAAAAGCAGTGGCTGCGAACTCTCAAGTGGTTAATAACCACTGAACAGGTTATCAGGCCTTGTTCTGTCGAGAGAGGGGCGCCCGCTACCTTTGCAAACTAAATTTCAAGGAACCTGGGATTGGTAACCCTAGGTCTCCTGGGGGCAACCAGACGTGGTCTCCCTCTCACTGTGCTTAGAGAGGCATCAGCTTCACCTCACTGATGATCCCCAACAAGGGTGAAACACGTGTATGGGGTTGCTGGTGGTACTCTCGTTCAGGTTGGAGTTGCCATTGCATTTCGGTGCTGGACTGCCCCTGGGCAGGACAAAGACTGATATGCAAATGGATATTTCCCATCCTGTGAAAGGCACCGTGAGTAAAAGCAGTGGCTGCGAACTCTCAAGTGGTTAATAACCACTGAACAGGTTATCAGGCCTTGTTCTGTCGAGAGAGGGGCGCCCGCTACCTTTGCAAACTAAATTTCAAGGAACCTGGGATTGGTAACCCTAGGTCTCCTGGGGGCAACCAGACGTGGTCTCCCTCTCACTGTGCTTAGAGAGGCATCAGCTTCACCTCACTGATGATCCCCAACAAGGGTGAAACACGTGTATGGGGTTGCTGGTGGTACTCCGTTCAGGTTGGAGTTGCCATTGCATTTCGGTGCTGGACTGCCCCTGGGCAGGACAAAGACTGATATGCAAATAGATATTTCCCATCTGTGAAAGGCACCGTGAGTAAAAGCAGTGGCTGCGAACTCTCAAGTGGTTAATAACCACTGAACAGGTTATCAGGCCTTGTTCTGCGAGAGAGGGGCGCCCGCTACCTTTGCAAACTAAATTTCAAGGAACCTGGGATTGGTAACCCTAGGTCTCCTGGGGGCAACCAGACGTGGTCTCCCTCTCACTGTGCTTAGAGAGGCATCAGCTTCACCTCACTGATGATCCCCAACAAGGGTGAAACACCGTGTATGGGGTTGCTGGTGGTACTCTCGTTCAGGTTGGAGTTGCCATTGCATTTCGGTGCTGGACTGCCCCTGGGCAGGACAAAGACTGATATGCAAATGGATATTTCCCATCTGTGAAAGGCACCGTGAGTAAAAGCAGTGGCTGCGAACTCTCAAGTGGTTAATAACCACTGAACAGGTTATCAGGCCTTGTTCTGTCGAGAGAGGGGCGCCCGCTACCTTTGCAAACTAAATTTCAAGGAACCTGGGATTGGTAACCCTAGGTCTCCTGGGGGCACCAGACGTGGTCTCCCTCGTCACTGTGCTTAGAGAGGC